>NC_141679.1:25927500-30727500 GCF_028749965.1 Puma concolor
ATGAAACCGTGTGAGAGCTCTGTTGTAATCAGGAAAAACTGGACACAACACAAATGCCCATTTGGTGTGGAAACGTTTAAATAAATTATGAAATGCTCACCCAGTGAAATTTCATGTAGCTGGTAATCAAATGAGGTATTTCTGTATATGTGGGCAGAGGTAATATCTAACATGTATTTTTAAATTAACTTTTATTTTTTTAATTTACATCCAAGTTAGTTAGCATCTAGTGCAACATTGATTTCAGGAGTAGATTCCTTAATGCCCCTTATCCATTTAACCCGTCCCCCCCCAAACCTCTCCAGCAACCCTCTGTTCTCCATATTTAAGAGTCTCTTCTGTTTTGTCCCCCTCCCTGTTTTTATATTATTTTGGCTTCCCTTCCCTTGTGTTCATCTGTTTTGTATCTTAAAGTCCTCATGTAAGTGAAGTCATATGATATTTGTCTTTCTCTGACTAATTTCGCTTAGCATAATATCCCCATAGTTGCAAATGGCAAGATTTCATTCTTTTTGATTGCCGAGTAATACTCCATTATATATATATATACCACATCTTCTTTATCCATTCATCCATCAATGGACATTTGGGCCCTTTCCATACTTTGGCTATTGTTGATAGTGCTGTCTAGAATGTATTTTTTAAGCAAAGTATAAAATAATGTGTTCTGATTCTGTTTGTAAAAATATTGGCCACCAGACGTATTAGCATATGCATGTGAAGAAAACTTTGAGGAATAAGCACCTGATGGCTAAGAGGTTTGGGACTTCTGCAGATATTTACTTTTTACCGTATGAATTTCTCTTCCATTTGAATTTCTTATAAAGAACGCGATTATGTTCTTAATAGATACAGCAAATTTTAAACATTTAAAAAATGAAACACTGAAAAATTCCTTTGGGGGAATTTTTCTGCATGGGCTAGACTGGCTGAGGTTCTTACAATGCTGGTCTAATGAAGTTTGGATGAAAGATGCCATGCTAGTTTGGTTCTCGGGGAAGGAGGTGCTGGGACAGTTGGGAATATGGAAAGTTTAGGGAAGTATAACATCCGGGGAAGGAAAAGGGAGGGAGCAGGGTTAGGTGGAGGAAGCCATCAGACCCCGACGCTGAGTTGACAAAATCTCAGCCAGTCTACTGGGAAGCACTGGGTTCCCATGCTGGGACCTCATATGAACCTTTGGACCACTGCCTTGCACAGTCATTGTCTGAGGGGGCAGTGACCTGGCCCTGAAAGCTGGGCCAAACCCTACAAGAGCTAATACCTGGAGGCTGTGTGCCAACCAGGCACCTGATGGCCACAGGGCCAGTCCTTTCTTGAAAGGTGGTCTGAGCGAGGCATTTATGCTCCCGTGCCTTTCTCTCTTCTCCTTGGGCAGGCTTGAGTGTTTACAATAAAGATGGTTTGGGGTGAAATCTTCCACTTTCTCTGGGCCACAGTACTTTTCTATCCACAGTGCTTTCTAAGCATCTCAACTCTGGTTCAGCTACACTTTGAAAATATAGTTTAAAGAGCAGCTTATTGCATGTGGATGTTACAAAGGATAAACCAATTTATATTAGTCAGAATATATAGATAATTGTTAAAAAGAAAAATTCAAATGAGTAAAATTTTAAGATCTTACTGACTTTATTCAATGACTCGTGAATTGGGCAACATCCAACCTAGCAGATAGAAAGGAGATCTGAAGAGCTGTGCAAGGCATGAGAATTTATAGGCAGAGGAGCAGAAACAAATTGGTTGTACTAGGCAAAATAATGGATCTGCTATTGCAAAGTTACTTTTTCTACAGCATTTAGCAGGCAGGTTACTTACCAGTTAATGCTTATCACATGATTCCTGATTGATTGGGTTAAGATTCCATTTCTGGGAAATCCAGGACTAGAATTTTTTTTTAAGTTTTTTTTTTTTTTAATGTTTATTTATTTTTGGGACAGAGAGAGACAGAACATGAACGGGGGAGGGGCAGAGAGAGAGGGAGACACAGAATCGGAAGCAGGCTCCAGGCTCTGAGCCATCAGCCCAGAGCCTGACGCGGGGCTCGAACTCATGGACCGCGAGATCGTGACCCGGGCTGAAGTCGGATGCTTAACCGACTGAGCCACCCAGGCACCCCCAGGACTAGAATTAAATTAAGTCTCAGTTTGGTGTTGTGGGGCTTGACATAAGTGACTACAACTTGGGCCCATTATATTGTTTTTTAATAATATATGCCTCTGTTTTTAACAATATATGTTTACTTTTATGAACTTCTCTGCATGGTTTCAGAGAAGGTCTTGGAAATTATCAATGGCAAATACTTAAATATATAAACACTTTATATTCATTAACATGGCATCTCACAACAGCCTCTGAGGAAGTTACTACTTTATCCTTTTTCTGTAGATGAAAAAACTAAAGTGCAGAGCGTGGTTGTGTAACCTTCCCCATGTCACTCAGAAGAGTGAGGATTTGAACCCAAGGAGTCTGACTTCAGAGCCTCTGTTTATAAATACCATAAGGAACTGCTCCATCAGCTCAGTGTGTTGACCACAAGTTGTGGATTTAGCGAATCCAAAGGAAAAGAAATATCTGTGGTGTTAAGTAAAAACTACCTATCAAGACGGGGGTCCTGGAAGATACTCGAGGAATGGATTTGGGGGCCTGGCTACAGATCCAGATGGGGCAGACCGCACCTAGGCAAGGTTTGCCATGGGGATCAATGCATTAGCCTCCATTCACCCTGCATATGTCAGGGTCTTGCCATTGAATGGAGAGGCACTTGAATTAGCTGTCTCCAAATGGAACAGCTTAACCTTTGAATATAAAAGAATTATTTTCACCTTGGACGTTGGTGAGAAGCCCCTCTTTCTTGTCCCGAGGAGTCCCTTGGACCTGCCATAAAACCTAGGAGGTTCTATATTGTTTCCACAATGTTCCCCATCTCTCTTTCCTCTTGTTCTCCCGGTAAATGGAGGTATGGGCTGATAAACAATTTTATCAGGCACCTGCCTTTCGTTTCTATTTGTAAGTAGTCTTGAGGCAAAAATTCTATTTCAAAAAAAGGTGTGGAGAATCTCAATTACAGATGTTGAAATTTGCAGTCAACACAGCATTCTTTGTTGCTCCAGTTGTGAACAGTGCTCATAAACGGGGTCACTTATCTAGAAAATTATCAAAAATTCGTTGTACGTGAAAGTCTCAAAAGTCCTTGAAAGGCAAATGTTAGGCAACGGCTGTTTCCATGGCAACATCTCCTCATCCTCACTGATCCCTTGCTTCCCATTTTCCAGGAGATAAACACCTGTGTTGAACAGCAATCTTCTTTAATAATTTCAACAAACTTTGCAGAAAAACATGTTGATCATTCTCCACCGGTGATTGGAATTTTCCCCTGCATCCTTATGTTATGCTAATCAGTCTTTCCTGAGGCAACGAAGCAAGTCTTTGCTGGAGTAGAAAATATTCTCCTGACTACTTTTTCCAAAAGATTTGAAGAGTGGTAGTGTCTTCGCAGCAATGCTTACTGGCAGTGTCTGACCAGGCACTGTGCAATAAACTGGTGCTTCTCACAGTTTATTTTTTATTTTTTAAAATTTTTGAATATTTATTTTTGAGAGAGAAAGACAGAGTGTGAGTAGGGGAGGGGCAGGGAGAGAGGCAGACACAGAATCTAATCTGAGCAGACTCTGTGCTGACAGAGCCCAAAGTGGGACTTAAACTCAGGAACCGTGAGACCATGACCTGAGCGGAAGTCGGATGCTTAACTGACTGAGCCACCCAGGTGCCCCTCTTCTCACAGTTTAACCTGTCAACTCGTGACCTCGCCCATCACTAAAAATTAAATTGTGGATTTCGTTGATTTAGTGTCGATCTGTTGATCGACACTGTTGGTTCTCTGGTCAAATCATTAGGGAGTTGTAAATTCGTGTTTGAGGTCTCATTTTTAATAGGAAAGAGATGACAGGGAAGAAGGCATGTCATAATTACAAGTCTGAGAGACTGACCGTATCAGAAAAATCATTTCAGCAGTGAGTCTGTGTCATCATCTTGATGACCGTGAATTTTGTATATGGCAATAGTAATAATAAGAAGCAAACATGGAAAAGAAGAAACAAAGATATTCATTTTCCTAAGAAAAATAAATTTCTAATCACAGAATTCAATCACTACGATACGAACCCTGGCGTAGCTAATGCTCTGTGGGCTGGTTTGATATGCTCTTCCACAGGCATTCCAAATAGGAAAATGTACCTCTTTCCCCCACAAATTGGAACTCAGACAGTGAAGACTTGCATCTTACTTTGGAAAATCAAAGAGTGGTCATTTACACCTTCTGCCTAATTCTGAAAAAATTTCTAGGTGCTCTGCTGTTTACATCTGAAAAGAGTAAGGGAAAAAAGAAAGTGGGGCAGAATAACAGGGAAAGAGAAAGGGGAAGAAACATATTTGTGTGTGTGTGTCAAAAAGATGTTAACCACAAAGAATGTTGCTTTACGTGAAAAGTGATAATTTCTACGTTGCTCATAAATCTTGGGCTAGTCCTATGGAGGTGGATGGGTACTAACAGGAGGATTTGCTGCTTCCATTTCCCACCCTTTAACAAACATCATTTTGCTGACAAAGCCACTGTCATTTCATTTTGAATAAGGCTGACTCAGCTTGCAGACATGAAGTTCAGATAACTTCACCATTAACCTGAGGAGAGAGGTGGAGAGCATAAAACAGGGGAAACTTTTATACCCAAAATAAAATATGAAAATCGAATCTGAATCAAAATCTGAAGTACCAAAATTTAAACTAAAAACTGAGGTGGAAATGATAAAGTTTATAATAGCTTTAAGAATAGACTCACACAGATTAAATTAGGTTTTTATAGAATAGATTAAAAAAGAAATACCCATGTAGAAGGAGGAGAAAACCACTTTTGGCTACTTATACACAATTATTTATATTTTGAGCTATTTAATTTTTTTTCCCTTGGGAATAGCTTTTATGTTTGTTTGACATAATTTTGGCCATACTATATGTATTTGTATTGTATGTGTATTTGGGAAATTAAAATCTGGTTTTTAGAGGCTCTTACTTGTACTTTATCAAAAATGGTCCTATGGTAGGGGCACCTGGGTGGCTCAGTCAGTTAAGCGTCCGGCTCTTGATTTTAGCTCAGGTCATGATCTCAAGGTTTGTGAGTTTGAGCCCCTTGTCTGACTCTATGCCGTCAGCTCAGAGCCTGCTTGGGATTCTCTCTCTCTCTCTCTCTCTCTCTCTCTCTCTCTGCCCCTCCTCTGTTTGTTCTTCTCTCTCTCTCTCTCTCTCTCTCTCTCTCTCTTAGTAAATAAATAAAATTCAAAAATATATTAAAAATGGTCCTATTATATTTAATTTATGGAACGTCAAAGTGGGAAGGATAAGGAGCTGAGTAGTTAAAAGAGTTTCAGATGGGGTCTTTATTTATTGAGCTTTTGATCTGCTATTTAAAAATCTGTGTATGTAAACTAGGAATCAGAGATTTTTTTTTTCTCCAAGAGCAGGTGTGTTTAAAACTCATTGCATTAGAAGTTTACATGAACCTTTCAGTAGTGATTTTATTTCATCACCGTGTAAAGGTAGCTGAATTTTAACGAATCAAGCTTTAAAGACAATTGTTTAAAAAAATCACTTTGGGCACAAATGACATCATCTCAAACTGTTGTGTTGATTCCAATGAGAGAATCAAAACCAGATGAGTTTAGTGGATTTGCAGATTACTGTCAAAATGTTCAGCTCTCAGAGTTTCCGACTTTAACCAACACTCTCTCTGAGAGATTATTTGAAGTATTCAATAATAATCTTGACCTACTTTTGTTCTGAACTTAAGTGGTAGATGATCAGAGGGCAATTCCACAGACATCAGAGCTGAGAAGCATCAGTTAGTGTTTACATGCAGGCAGCAAAGCACCCTGATACTTTCCCCTGTTTTTGTTCCTCAACATATCAAACATTTTAAAGTTCACTCCAGAAATCATTGTTAAAGTCAAGAAATTGGTGACCGGTCCAAAAGCAGAGACTTGTTCTCCAAAACAATGCTTTTGAAATGTCATTGCAATTTCAGGCATTTGAATTTTTGTTTGTTTTATTTGGCTTTCAGATTATGGACATTTCATTGTTCTCCCCCCACACTGAATTAATGTGGCAACTAAGCAATTTCTAGAAGATAGGTTTATAAAAGGAACACAGACTTATCTCTGCTAGGAAAATGACTACACTCATTCTTTGATTTTTATTTTTCTTACACCAATTCTTGTACTTCTGTAAGTTGAATAAATAGGTTTTAAAAATACAGATTTTTGAGTATTGGACTGAAGACACTAATGGATGCTTTTTATTATAAACAGAGGATATTTATAAATTTGCTTATTGATGGTAATAATCTATCCATAATTGAACTACTGTTTTCAGTATCACAATACAATTCTTTCCATGGGGTCTGTGATTGGAGAATCTGATGTACAAAAAGTGTGATGAGAAACAAATATTAGTAGAAATTAGTGGCAGTCTGTCTCTTTTAATAATCTTGCTATAAAACTCATTTGTGAGTAAGAAATGAACTTTTTTTTCTAAGCTTCCATCAGATTGTTGCCCCTAATTTGCTATAGTCTAGTTATTGTAAAAGTGATTGTGTTTTTCTACCATTTGCCATATAAATTGGGGTTCAATAGAGAGTTTGGGATTTATGTACTAGTGAAAAAGAAGAATAATAACAATATTTTTGGATTTCGACCGAAAGTTGCCAACAGTTGGTTTTGCTAAATAAGGACACTGATACAAACGCATGTTCTCTATTATACTCAACCCTTGCAGAATTTGCAAGCATTTTCCAGTGTTCAAGCCTCTTCCTGGGCACATAGGAAGACTATTTCCCGGTTTCCCCTCTAGTTAAGCGGAGCTGTTTGATTTGTGATCTAGCCACTGGAAGGTAAGCAGAAGTGACTTGGTTCGGCACCAGACCAAGGCAATGAAGAGCCAAAGTGCCTTCCCCCTCTTTCTTCCATTCCGCATGCCCATGGGTAAAGTGAAGAACTCCAAGATGGTGGATCCACACAATGGAAGTTACCAGGATTCCCGAGTCTCTGCTTGGAGGAGATGTGCCATTAGAGCAACCTGACTCACAACGGACTATAATGTGACAGGCAATAAGTAACATTAATGACCCAATATGCCACCCTTCCATAAAAAGAAGAGTGCTTTAAAACAAAAAGATGTAGGAAAGGTATTAGCTCATAATTTTAAGAAATTAAATAAATTTTGTTCTGGCACTGCTGACTGCCAAAAACATGGTCACCAGCCGGCCTTAACCGTGGACTGGTGTTTAGGAGCACCTGTCATAATAATTAAGAGCAATGACTAAGGTCAGGCAGATATGGGGGTTGAGTCCCAGCCCTGCTGCTCCCAGGTGTATGGCTTTGCCAAGACACTTAATATCTCTGAGATTCATTTTCCTCATTTGTAAAGTGGGGATAATGACAGCATCTATGTTTTAAATTGGGGTCAAGATTAAATGAGATGCTGAATGACTCCTTGCAAGGGCTCAATAAGCATTGGTTATTATATATATCTTGGCTTCAGAGAGGATCCCCATCTCATCATTTCTCATGTTTCCTTGAGTTTATTCCCTTACAATGTTTAATATCTTATAATCCAGGAAATTAAAATGCAAGCATTTTAACATCCACTGGAATAATTTTCCTGCCATTTTGTTAGAAGTTATTGAAAACAGGAAACTGGCTGTTAGAAAGAGTTAAAAGGAGGTGATGAGCCTGGCACATTGGGAATAGATATTTTGGACTGTACAGCTTAGGGTTAATGAAAGAAAGAAAAGCAAAGACCACCCATGCCATAGAATCGTGTTCCCTTGCCTGGATATGCCCAAGAGCAAAGGAAAGAGTTGATAGAGTCAGACAGAAGGTTCTGGAATGTTCTAGTATATTCTGCACAAAGTCATAATGGGTAGAACCAGGTATAGCATCACAATCATATAACCATATTAATAAGAGGCTAAATTAAACATCCTGATCAATAGGCAGGTAGAATTTCCTACTTTTGGTAAATGTTATGTCAGATTGGTGATCAAAATTGCCTTGTATATATCTCTGAAACCACTTTCGTTAGATTGGGAAGTCAAAAGCTATTACACAGAATGGTATAGTCTCTATTCCTTCAGTTTTTAACATCTTCCTAATAGGAGACTTCTTAATTTATAGCATATTGGATCCCTGGACCAAGTAGACTGAGAAATTCAGCCTTACTCTCATCAACATCCAGTTGTTTAGAGATTTTTTAACTTGCAATCAGATCCTTCACCAATCATTTTATTGTCTGTGATGGGGAACTTAGCATAAAAAAGGCATAAATTATTGTAACAGTGTTGTATGGTGACTATATATATAGGGGTGGGGGGACATGAGATCACAATGACAGACTTACTATTTTTCTGATATTTTGTTGCTGATATTTTGTTGTTTCTGATATTTTTGTTTCTAAGGAATTCTTTTTCAGGAAGCACTTGTTGACTTGTATACAATTGAAAAAATGATCTCAGGAATTCATAAATTATTTTAATTTAGCTACATTATCAAAGTGCATTGTCTGGTTTCTGTAGATCTTGGAGATTTATTGTCACTAAAGTCCCTGTTATGTTACATGTGGTAAAATAATATTTATGTAAATATATAAATAGCATTATATATCTATTTATAAATAAAATTTTGGGAGATGCTTGCTATTAACTTCCTAAAATGACCATCCCTTGTATTGGTTACAGTTATTAGTTCCAGAGAACAGGCTATAGTCTGAACTTACAGGAACCACTCCCAAATCACACACAGACCTAGACTTCCCAAGGAAGCTGCCGCCTTCGCCACAGTCAGGGAGCCAGAATCACCACTGGTTCCCTGGCTGCAAGGGAGTACAGTCAATGTAATTCATACACAACCAACTGGTGTGCCAAAGAGCATCGGAATGGAGGCTGGGTGAACTCCGTTGATCATCCTCCGATGATAATATCAGCCCCCCCCCCCCACCGCCCCTGGCGATGCATGAAATGTGGTAGATACTTTACAGAGGTAGCTAAAGTTCTCATTTTGTGGATCTGTGTCACACAAGGAAATTGTCATAGTGATTTGCCATTAACATTAGTTTCTTGATCATGAAAAGACATTTTTATCCAAGAGAAACCCTGAGCATCTGTAGAGATCTGCATCTTTTTAATGGGAGATTAATCTGTCACAGAGGTCAGCATAGTAGGACGTGTGGGGCCAATCCTGCCCACCAGCTGTTTTAGCAAATAAAGTTTTATTAGAACACAGCCACCGTCACTCATTTATGTATTGTCTATGGCTGCTTTCACGTGACAATGGCTGAGTTACAAAGTGTGACAGAAACCATATGGTCTGCAAAGTCTCCAGTATTTACTATTTGGCCCTTGGCAGAAAAGTTTGTGGATCCCTGATCCAGCCCCACTACACGTGTTTGGAGAACTCATTGGAATTAATATTTCAATTAGTGATCATGCAAAACAGCATTGATGAATTCTGATTTTTTAATAAACAGTACACTGGTGAGGTCAGCGTGGCAAGAATATGAACACACACATGTACGCACACTAAAATAAAATCAAAATAAAACAAAAAAAAAACCCCACATTCTCACAACTATTGATCATCAAGGTGAGAAATGTGTAGAGTTCTCTTATGTTTCTATCCAAGAATTCCCCAGATTTGATTTTACAGATAATTGGGAATGTCTTTTTAACAGATTTCTGTATGATTTTCCCAGTCAGATGTCTCCAATTTGTTCCTTGCATCTTGTGGCCAGTCCACAGGGATTCTGACAGCCTCTCTCACACTAAGATGTTAGAGATGACATGGGTGAATGTTGTGAACGCACCCACAGAGGACAAGGAGATTGTCTCCTATTGACAGAACATGACTTGCGTGATCATCTAATTTTTTATGGCTTTCTTGAGCACTAAGTTTCTAAGCAATTTTCAGCTACAGTGCTAACCTCCATTTGCTTCTGCCAAATTATTACAAACGACATTCTTTCCCTGTGTTTTTGGAATAGGTAGGACCATACCTGGTCACATTAGGTGTGTGAGGATTTGGTACCTGCATCAGATAATTTTTCACAAGCTCCTCCAATTTCATAAGGTGGCATCTTACTCCTATCAAAAGCATTCTTACCACGGTTAAAAATTTAGTGAACGGGAAAGACTATGGAACACACAGTTAAAATGATAAGCAAATTTCCTGAGCATCTACTGCTTATAAAACCTTTTCTTCTCTTCCACAACCAGCGATGTTTATTTCCTTCCTTAGGAGGACATTGGAGAATCGGGGAGTATAGTCACTTCCCAAATTTCTGGAGACCATGCCACAAGCATGGAACCCTGCTGCCTGTGGGTGTAAATACTCGCTGTTGCCTGGCTGGCCTACACCCCATGCCACATATTTAAAACAGCTTCTCCATTTCTGAAGGATGAGAGCTTATTTCTTTTGCTGTTGGTGCTAGATTATTAGTCTTCTTTTTATTACTACTCCTGGTTGAACTCACTTCCTATCCCAGTCTGGTTCTCAAAGGGCCTCTCTGCCCACTAACTCTTCCATTCTCCCCCCGCAAATGCATGCTTGCACTGTGGTCATTCTGCACAGGTATAGCCAGTGGGGGGATTTAGTGACCCCCCTCTTCGAACCCCCACTCTCAACACACTCAGGTTCTCCAGTGTCCTGATTTGTGGCTTTGGCTGCCGTTTGCAGTCCCTGGCACTCTTTTAACTTCTACCTCTGAGGGTCACATCATCCATGATGCCCTGGCAAAAAACCATCCTATTTATTCCAGGTCATTTTTGACCTTCTGTCTATCTGCCTGCTCTTGTTTCCAGGTGGCTACATCTAGGTGGGTGCTTTTCAATGCTGCACTTGGAAGCTTTTATGCTTTTTTTTTTTTTAAAGTTTATTTTCTCTGCCCACCCTGCTGGGTGTGATATTTATTCATTTCATCTACACAAAGTGGTATTTTAAGAGAAAGACTTATATCTAAAGCTTGGTTTTTATCATTGAGATGGAGATTTGGGAGAATGTTCTGGGAGAGTAGTGAAAGGCACTCTGTGCTCAAATGATCTCGACTTTTTCAAGGAATGAAATTTCAGGAGCAGTTTCCATAATGGTGTTAAACCATGTAGTTGTGGAGTTAACACAGAAAGAAGTCTGGGGAGAGAGTTTGGCTTAACAGAAATCTCAGAGATGACAGGTAAATTTGGTGAGGTTTGTCTGAGATTAATGGGGGATCCATGGTGTGGAAAATTCATTTTCCTCAAAAAAGCTGGAAAAAGAATGAGAGATAGGGTTGGGGACTGGAGCAGTGAAAAGGAATCTAAGGATTTAAGTTTGATTCCTCTTGGATTGCAAGTAGGACTTTGGTCAAGTTACTTCAAAGCCTCAATTTCTTTATCTGTCAAAGAAACACAGAAATATATATCTATACATGTATATGTATATGTATATGTATATGTATATGTATATGTATATCTCTATCTATGTATCTATATATCTATCTATCTATACGGTAGGCTTCAGGTGAAGACTAAATGTGTGCCACGGAGTAGGTGCTCCACTAACACGAGTTAAATTATTTCCATTATTTTATCAGTTTCACCCAGTGTTACTTTTGAACATCTTCCATGCATATATCCTTCAGCTCCTAACTGCTCATTATACTGGAACTTCTAGGACCATGGCACTTCAGTAAATGTCTTCCAATGTGCTCCCAATCTCTGAATCACCAACTTCTCCAATATACAACAAAATTCTCCATTAACAGTAACATCTGGGGAACTACTTCAGTTAACTGGAAGCTTGGTTGTTTCATTTACTGTTACTAAAACCTTCTGGTTTAGGGTTTAAAGCCAATGGAATGTTCATGAACATTCCTTGCATGTGAATGTTGGCTTTCCCTGTTGAAAACTATAGTTAATGAAGATAGGGCTAAGTGACTCAACAACGCAAGTTGGCAGCTGATTTTGTGAATAAATCTCCGGGAGGAGCTTAGTTTTCGTTATTTTTTCTTTCACCCAGAAAAGGAATATAGCAAGTGGGAGTTATTTTGGCTCTGATAAAGCACCTCTAATGAAGTTTCGGCTGCTTGGTTTGAAGAGAAGTGGTCTCATCAACTTCCAAGTCGCTTGTTGATGTTGTCATACACTAGTGAGAGAGAAAGAAGGTATAATAATGACTCAGATTTACACCAAAGACAACAGGTTCGTGGTGACATACCTAACAGAAGAGACCACTCTAGAAAGCCTAATACAGGAGCAAGTGGGAGCAGGGCTTGTTTAGGAGGGGCACTGTGTTATAGGCAAGGATTTTGCGGGGAGGTTAGGGAAAGAAGGGCCTTTCAGTGGGGCATCTACAGGGATTTTGGGTGGAAATAAACCATGTTTCCCATCTTGGGTTAGAAAAGGATGCATTAGAAGTGTTTAGAGGGCTTGCTTCACATTCAGAGCATTTTTATGATGACTAAATCTATTTATAACCCACCTATGCCATTGAAAAGCTAAATTTAGCTCAGTTGGGAGTGTGACCAAGGAACAGATGTGTTACTGGGTCTATTCTCCCCATGATGCAACCAGATTTCTTGTTTGCAAGGCCTGGCCATGTCCAATGCTGTTGAAAAGATGACTAGAAAATTGCATTTTTTGAAAGCTATGAACATCCTATGTTCTAACGTAGGTCTAGCTTCTGATGAGGGGAGAATTTGGTGGGAGAAGTTTCCTCTTTTTGTGGCTCCATTTGGCGAGTTATTTCACCTTTAAGAAATGAGAGAGGAGAATTGAAGTCTGAATAATTTATAGTGTATAACTATTACATGCAGTGAATAATCATCAGGACAATATCAGTGCAAGTAACAAGAAAAATAACTGCCAAAACATATGGGATCACACCACAGCAGCTGTAAGAGCAATTTTCAATCATCTAGAAATTTCAGGATCTTTCTGAATGCCAACAAATTATTATTTCTGTTGGATCCTGAAAATAGGGCTTCCACATAGAACCTTCTGTGTCTCACACTTCAGTAACTTCAATTGCATGTTGCCTAACCATCTCTTCAGTGCTTTAACAGCCGACTTCCACTCTCAGGAGGGATCCTCTAGAATGGTTAATGTGGCAGAGACTGGCTATATATACTCACCAAACCACTTCCTTTTCCTGGGCCCTCAGCTAAACTGTATTGCCCAGCCCGCCTGCTTTTAGAAGGAGCTATGTGAGTAGTGCTGGAGTAAGTGATACGTGCTCCTCCAGAGCAGACCCAAAAAGTATCTTGTTCCATTTAATGTATTCCCTCTCTTCCCCACTCTTGGCATTTGGGTGATCCCAGACTTCTATTGATGACGGGGTAGTCATAGCATGAAAGGGGCTTGGGTACCTGAGTCATCATGGGAAGAGGCTCATCCAATCACTAATATCCGCTTTGTCCTTTGTATAGTGAGAAATAAATTTTGATTGTATTAGGCCACTTGGAATTTAAAGTTGTTTCTTAGAGCAGGTAGCCTGTCCTGGCTGATACATTCAGGGCCTCACTCCATTGTCTTTGTGAGCAATCCTTATCCATCAACTCATCTTTACGGCAGGTGACTCACAGTTCACTTAACATGAGGAAAAGTCCTGAACTGATGGAATGACAAAGGCCCTTTTGTTCCTGAGATATTTTATTTAGTTACTTCCGAGGCCATAGGATTAGTCAGTTATTGTGAAAGGCATCATGTGAGGTTAAGTGCAATCCATTTTGGAGAGAAGGAGAAAGGCGTGGGCTTCCAATTCAGGTGCAATGACACACAATGTCATACTTGTTGCTATATGCAACAAGGTATAGCATAAATACCTTATTCTTAATTATGGATAATGTGCTGAAATATATGAATTAAAAAAATTTTTTAATTTGAAATGATTACAGACTCAGGAAATTGCAAGGAAATGTGCAGCGAGCTTCCGTGAACCCCTTTACCTGCCTTGCCTTCCCCAGTGTTGATATTGTGTTTAATTATAGAACTATATCAAAACTAGGACATTGGCATTGTACAATTGAGAGTTGACTCAGATTTCACCAGTTATACCTGCACTCATTTGTGTGTGTGTGTGTGTGTGTGTGTGTGTGTGTGTGCAGTTGCGTGCAGTTATATCAGACATATAGTTTTGTGTAACTGCTCTTCACAATCAAGATGCAGAACTGTACCACCTCCACGGAACTCCTTCATGCTTACCCTTTATAGCTATACCCACATTCATCCTCTCTGCCAAACCTTAACCCTGGCAACCATTAATCTGTTCTCCATTTCTATAATTTTGTCATTTTGAGAATATTATATAAATGGAATCGTACAATTTACATCATAAGTATTACATACTATAAGCATATGCTCTATGACATAATTATTTTGAGATCCATCCAAGTAGTGTATACCAGTAGTTCATTCTTTTTTATTGTTGAGTAGTATTCCATGGCATGGATATACCACAGTTAGTTTAACCATTCATCCATTAGAGAAATTAGGGCTGTTTCCAATGTTTGGCTATTAGGAATAAAGCTTCCATGAACGTTCATGTGTAAGTTTTTGTGTGAGCATAGGTTTTAACTTCTCTGGGATAGATGCCCCAAAATGCAATTGCTGGGTCTTATGCTATGTGCATTTTTAGTTTCAGAGGAAACTACCAAACTATATTCCAGAGTGTCTGTACCATTTTACATTCCCACCAGCAGTGTATGCGTGACCCAGTTTCTCTGCATGCATGCCAGGATTTGATGTTATTACTATTTTGCATTTTAGCCATTCAGGTAGGTGTGTAGTGATATCTCCATTGTGGTTTTAATTTGCATTTTTCTAATAGTTAATGATTTTGAAAACTTTTTCATGTGTTCATATTTTCTCTGGTGAAATATCTCTTTATGTCTTGGCCCATTTTCTGATTGAATTGTATTTTTTTTTTCATGTTGAGTTTTGAGAGTACTTTGTGAAGTCTAGATATAATCACTTGGTTGGCTATGTGGTCTGTAAATATACTCTTCCACTCTTTAGTTTGTCTTTTCATTCTCTTGACAGGATCTTTCATAGAACGAACATTTTTAATTTTAATCAGGTCCATTTTATCAATTTTTTTCTAATAGATTATACTTTTCACACCAAATCTTGCTAAGAACTCTTCATCTAGCCGCATGTCCCAAAGATGTTCTCCTATGCTTTTTTTTTTCCTGTGAAGATTTTGCAATTTTCTGTTTTACATTTAAGTTCTTGTTCTATTTTGAATAAATTCTTTATAAGATATGAAGTTTAGGTCAAGGTTTTTGCCTATGGACGTCCACTTGTGTGAATGCTTTTTGAAAAGAAATGAGGACCATCATACCATCCACAACATTACTTGTGTTTTCATAAACTTTCTTGAATAAGAGGGGGGCACAGGGGAAGGTATGGCTATCATACCTATTTATGCCCCATATATAAGTAAAATTTTGTGTCAGGCATAGGGGAGGGTTTTAAACCAGCAGCCACAGATGAAATCCAACAGTATGTATTTGTCCCACACAGTGTCTTTTAAAACATTTTGAGCCAACTTTAAACATTTGAAAATTTCATATGCAAAGGTATATTTTATGAATTCTCTTTAAAAACCAGAAGCTTTAGTAACGGTAGAGCCACGTTCCTCCTTGACAAGCGCATCCTTGAGTTGAGATGTCCCTTTGGATGAGACACGATCTCTCTTGTTCACTAGAGTCTCCACAAATCCCTGTCAATTCCTTGACACTGTAGGTTCTTGTTGGTGTCCCTTGCCCTCATTATAGTTTTCCTGGCATTATTGTTGCAGTTGCCTCATGCTTGTTCCCGTATGGAGCTCTCTTTATTCACTTTAGATCTTTACATTGGTGACCCCCTTAGATTTCTCTTCCTCGTCTGTGGTTCTTTCTTTACTTTCCTTCCATTTCCCCTACCTCTCTCCTTTGCTTTGTCTCTCCCAGGTTATTGATGTAAGCCCACTTTCAACTTTGGTAAGCATTAACATGTTACCCAAAAGTGGCCCATCTGGGTACTCCTAGGTCCTATGGGACCTTGACCTCAAGGACATCCAGCCAAGGTCTTGGCATGCCGTACACTATTTGCAGTTTCCAATGTAGAGATGGTGGTAGGGTGTGGGGAATACTCGGGAATACTCACGAGGTCTTTGTTTTTAAACCACCTGTTGTGACTTAGCTATTAAGTGCCCACTCTCCCGAGTTGGCCCACTGAGTCCAGTCATAAAATCATAGGTAGTTGCATCTGAACTATAATTATCCTAAGTCACGCTAGGAGTCATTTGGGGGGAAAAAAAGGCTTTCAACTAATAGATGACTCATGGCATCCTGGTGAGGGAAGGCCAAGAAAGAGCAGTGCCAAAGGAGGGGAAATTTCAAAAACTTCTGGGAAAACCCAGGTCAAGGAACATCAGACCTGGACTCCAAAGCCTTCTCTCAAATCCCACAAATCACATTTGATTTCAAAAGAAACAATGATAACAGACTTGAGCACAAGATGGCAGTCTTACGTCTGCTTCACTCCCCAAGGCTGTCTGGAAAAGGTGATAGGAAACAGAGCAGAAACAAAAGTCTTGTGTTGCTGAGAAATACTGAAAAATAAATAGTAATCAAGAAGGATGATGAGGGAAGGAAAAAGATTAAAAATAAGTGAAAGGGTTTTTGTTTTTTTTTGTGTGTGTGCTGTTTTGCTTTGTTTTAGAAACTGGCTCCCATTAGAGTCTTGAGTCTGCTAAATATGTGTGGGCTTAGGTTCCACGTGTGTGTTTTGGCTCTGTTCTAGAGAAAAGACCTTAAGAAAGTACAGGGGATATAGAAGGAAGCAGAAACCATATGTGCTGGGAGAAGGCAGGAAAGGGCCTTGGTTCTTGGATGGAAGGGGTCTTGGGCTAGACTATAATGACCTCTTTTCAGTGTTCTTATGAAAATAGGAGAATGGGGCATTTCCTTCTTTATACAAAGACCTATGCTAAATGCTAACAAGTGTTGAGATAGGGTTTCACTCACAGCCTATATTTAACAGGAAATTTAAAAACCCTGTTTCTCCTCTTTCTCTCCCTGTCTCTCTGTCTCTCTGTCTCCAGTAGCCACTGAAATCCAGAATGAGGGAGAAAACTACCTACTCTGGAACACCCTCTTTTCTGCCAAAATATATCATATTCCACAATGAAAAGATGAATGAAGAGGAAAGTCTAACTTAACAAGAAGCTCTCTGGAATCCTCTAATGAGACACCCAACATAGCCTTGGCAGTACAGAGGTAACCCGGTCCTCACAGCCAGCCGCATAACTGTGTCACAATCTCCAAAGCAAAGGAAGCTGGCAGGCTGTGCTTCCGAGATGAGGTGAGGTCATTCAGTGCCTTGACATTTCTTACGATGGCCAGCTGCAAGGCAGTCCTTTCAATAGGCAGAGAAGGGGCTTCTCAACTGATTGTTTTTTAGTCCATCCTGGAGAGTGTGGGTTACCTCGACAGTGTAGATCCTTGTTGATCCTCTAGTATATGATTTTCTTCACTTACAAAATGAAATTAATAAAAGCAACGCTGCTTCTGAAGATGACATTCTTCACACGAAGGAAGTTGCAGACGTAAAGGTTCACAGTCAAAAACAGTATCTAATTTCTCATCCAAGAGCTTCGTGAGATAGAGGTCATGTGATAACATTATCCCCATTTGTTAAATGCAGAGCTGCAGGCACAGAAAGGTGAGGGGAGAACCTGAAACCACACTATGATTTTTGCTCCATAGACAATCTTGTGATCCCTCTGTGAATATTATTTATTCGGTTATTCAGAGAACAAAGAGTTCAAAGGACTCTTGAGAAATAGTACCAAAGACAGTGGCCGATCATGTCTTAGGGGTTGTAGAACCACTGGGGATGACTCTCACAGTGTCCGCCCTCAATCGAAAAGTGCCAAGTGGCATTTTTTTTCAAGTGAACATTAAAAAGAATTGATGTTTTGAGTATCTGATAACACTCTTTGAAGAGCATTAGAGATATCCAGGAGTACAGAAAACCCAGAATTAGCATTATCTACCCTCAGAAGTTGAATTATCCTTTGGAGACAGATTCTTCTCTCCTACTTGGCTCACTTGTGAGGGTAAGAGGAAATGGGAAGGCAGGAGGGCTTCTCCCAACTCCAGGACCTTCTCTCTTAATCCACAAGAAATTTTATCATGCACACAGAAGATGTCCTCCAGTGGTAGAGAAGGTTTATTAAAACTTTTAAAAGGCAATAGGGAGGAGGCAAAAGCTGCAGTTTCTGTGTTTGCAAAGGGCCTTGCAGAATCTCTAAGACATCTGGACAGAAAAGAGGTATTTATATAATGAGGCATAAGGTCAGTCAACTGACCTTGGAGGGTCCTTTAAGAAAGAGAAACCACATAAGTGAAAGACCACAGAATCTCAAGAAGAGGTGGATTTTATTCTACAGAATAATTTTTTTTCTGTAGAACTTGGGATAGAATAGTTCTAAGGTCATACAAAGCCGAGGGCTAGGGTCCATCCTCCAGTCGAGAGAAGGAGAAAGTCCAGAAGGAGACGCACACACATGAAAATACTTGGAAATGCTTCAGGGCCTGTCAATTGCCAAGTCTTGGCAGGAATCACCAAATACCCTTTAGACAGGCTGCTGCATTGCTGGGGGTGGACCGGCCACAGGGCAGATTCTGATCAGAGCAGAAGGAAGTAGTGAGAAAGCAGTCACCGTGTCCTCTTAGAGTCTAGTCAAGGGCCAAGAGGCCAGGGTACACAGTTGGTGCTAATTTTCTTGGGAGAGTAGAGGCAAGATGTGGGTGTGGCCACCACACAAGCGCCGTGTATTTCCACCCACATACCCTGTGCTCTCTGGCCTCTTTGCCCTTATCATGCCACCCCCCCCCCCCCCCCCCCAGTTCTCTACTCCGGATAATTCAAGTGCATTCTTTAAGACTCATCTCAAAGGTCATTGCCTCCCTGAAACCTTACCTGCATCTCACTTTGTCTTCTACGATTCCCAGTAGAAGACCTGCCTCCAGTCTTACGCCACACAAATGGACATGATCCACTTTGCATGTGTCTTTCCACAGGACTCCAAGCTCTTAGGAGATAGGGAACCTGTCTTATTCCTCTCTATATTTCCAGCGTTTAGCAACGTCTGTCGGTTGACTTGAAGAGAATTGGAGGTCTGATGGCTACCACCCCCAACTACCTCTCTAGAAGTCAGGGTATGAGCACTTAGGTTGGTAGCTCTCCACTGGCTTGTGGCTGCTGCTGGTTGTAAGGCAGTCACAGAGTGTATTCAAAGGCTCTAAGGCTGTATAAAATATTGCCTTCACAAGCAATAACAGTGTATCGTTGTTTATACCATTATAAACATTATCCTTTTTCTGGAGAGCAATTACTTTACTGATGGAGAGTTAATTAATTAATTATGTAAATACAGGTAAGGATCTGCCCAGAGAAATGTAAGAGATGTGGAGAGGGTTTTGTGGCCAGTGCAAACGAGGCAGCTAGAACTCATTTCTCTCTTATAAAGTCCTAGAATATCACCATCAAAGGATACCATGGAGGGTATCCAATTCCTCATGGTTTTGGTTATTTATTGCTGTGTAGGAATAATAACCTAAACCTTCGTGGCTTAAAACAACAGCCGTCTTACTCTACCTCACAATTCTGTGGGTCAGGAATTCAGGCAGGGCTGGTTAATTCTTTGGTTCCAGATAGCATCAACATAAGTCACTCAGTGGGATTCAGCTGGTGGATAAATTGGCTGGAGGACTCAAGAGACTTCCTCCCATGAGTGGTGTCTAGGAGGGAAAGCTGGGCTTAGCTGGGACCATTGCCTGAGATCTTTCCAGCATGGCAGTCTCAGGGTAGTTGGGTTTCTTGTGTGGTGGTTCAGGGGGTTCAAGAACACGTCTTATAGGGTATGAAGCAAAAGTTGCATCTTTTTGGTTTTTTTTAATGACCTAGACTCAGAAGTCACCTTTGCTACTTTATATTGGTCAAGGAAGTCACAAGCTTGCCTAGATTCAAGGGAAGGGGACACAGAGTCCACTTTTCAATGGGAGTAATGTCAAAAGATCTGCGACCATGTTTTCAAATTGCCATTCCTATTTTACAGATAGGCAAATTGAGGCTTAGGAAAGTTAGTTATTACCTAAAAGTACCACACAAGCTACAAAGTGGCATAGTTGTGATGGAAACTCAAGCCCAATGATTTCTATAACAAAGCTTATATTGTAGGATGGTCCCTGTGACATGATAGAGTATTTGCTATGTCTGCTTATTCTATTTTTTCCTTCCTTTCCTTTCTTTTCCTTTCCTTTCCTTTCCTTTCCTTTCCTTTCCTTTCCTTTCCTTTCCTTCCCTTCCCTTCCCTTCCCTTCCCTTCCCTTCCCTTCCCTCCCCTCCCCTCCCCTCCCCTCCCCTCCCTTTCCTTTCCTTCCCCTTCCCCTTCCTCCTCCTCCTCCTCCTTTTTTGATTAAGGCAAAAAACAAAACAAAACAAAACAAAACAAAAAAAACCCCCAAAAACCTCTTTAGTTAAAGGTACTGGAAAGAACAAATACAAACAAGTTATATTCCCTATAGATATTTTTTAGAATAATGATTAAAATTCAGAGCTATCCTTAGAGATGAAAATTAAAACAGTAAAGCTTGCCACGCACAGTATTATGCCTATGTTTATTAATAAAGTTTTGTATAAAAGGCTGACTTCAGAGTTGGCTGGAGTGGCCAATATGGCAGAAAGACCCTGTGCTTTTCTCTAGGGACAGAAAGGGAAGGTGTCAGGGTATTACCTTGAGTTCTAATTGTCCACTAAATTCTGTTTCAACATGAAGATTAGGAAAATTCCAGACGATATTTTGCTGAGGCTTTATTTAGGAAACTATGGAAAATGCGTTAATTGGCCCCGAGTGTCCATTCTCCTTTTCTTTGCTTGAGTAATAGAACCCCCCACTTCGAATTTCTCAGAACATTTGGTCACATCCCCTTAAATAACTATTTCCTACCCTGCTCTTCAATAAAGGCACAGCCACTAAGTTTTTATCAGAGAAACGTACATGGAAGTAATGTATACAGCTTCCACATCGTTTCCTTAGAAGGAAATTGGTTGCTCTCGATTTCCTATCTTCATTCCTTCCGGTGGGCTAGTGACTCAGCTTTGACCATGTAGGGGAGGAAACCCTGGGGAAATGATAGAGGATAAGACAGAAGGAGTCCGGATCTGTGGATAACCCCACAGAGCAGAGCCGTGTATTCCTAGAACACACATTGGCTCTGAACTGTGACATGAAACAGGAATAGATTTCCTACTTGTTTGAGCTACTGTATTTGGTGAGGGGGACTCTTTATTGAAGCAGCTTAATTTTTCACTTTACCTGTTACGTTAATGAAAGAACTTAGGGAGGTAGGCTCCCAACATAGGTGATGCCCATCTTTCAGTTGAAATCACAACTTTGGAAGAGAAGACATGGTCACAGGAATGGGCAACTTTTCTTATTAAAACAGAGCACAGGAGGCACCTGGGTGGCTCAGTCGGTTAAGTGTCTGACTTCGGCTCAGGTCATGATCTCGCGGTTCGTGGGTTCAAGCCCCACGTCGGGCTCTGTGCTGACAGCTGGGAGCCTGGAGCCTGCTTCGGATTCTGTGTCTCCCTCTCTCTCTGCCCCTCCCCCACTAGCACTCTGTCTCTCTCTCTCTCAAAAAACAAATAAACATTAAAAAAACAGAGCACAGGACAAAGTTTGAGCAACAGAAAGGGTATCTCTAATTGGAAAGCGGTTTAGGCATCTTTGGTTTAACCTAGTTCTGCCCCCTTGATCCCCTTTTTTTTTTCTCTTGGGATACTTTCACTTCAGCCACTGTTGATACCATTGTCTTGGTTCCAAGGAAATGCTGCTTGGATATTATAGGGGTGGGTTCCTCGGACTTGGTGGGTGGGGAGGAAGGACACTCATGACAGGGCCATGGAAACCCACACGACTGACTTGGCTGCAGCACTGGAGGCCATATTGGCTAACTGTGGGATGCTGAGAAGTCTGTAACATAGCCTACACTTCAGGAAACAGATTGGTGGTTTTCTTGGGTTTTTTTGTTTTTGTTTTTTTGAGGAAAAATAGATGAAATCCCTTGACTAGCCGACTGTAAAAGAGAATATTATTTGAGAGAGAAGGGAAGTTCTAAAACATAAAATTCTGGCCACAAAGGCATGAATGATCCCCAAGAGGAATAAAGGAGACTCTGTGTCACTAGGCTTCGGATGTTGGTGTGGAACAAGATGGGAGGTGGGCTATATGGCCAAGTTTTGAGTACGATAGGGCAGCACAATTCTATGAACAATGGCAGAAGTATTGATGTTCAGAATTCATTAACGTTGTAAAAAAAAAAAATAATACAGAGAGCAACACACACAAAAAGGTTATTTGAACCAGACCCAGAGTAAGAAGAATGAAGAGCGAAGTCCAGAGCTGGGGCAGATGGAGAGACATTAGCAGATCATAGAGACAACACAATTTTATTTACCTCTTAATCTCTGCCTTCTGTGGTGAGAAAAAGGATCTTTACATTGGAAATAGCAGAAGTAACGTGGTTAACAAAAATTTGGACTCTTAGTCGATGAGACCATGTAAGAGATATCATAGCATATTTAAATGGCTGCAGAGATGATAAAAATCATAACTGGGCTTGCTCATGTGACCAAAGAACAACTGTTGGTAATAATGGCATATGGAAGAAGAGAATAGAAAATGTCTTGATTGCCCAAAAAGGAACAAAGATGGATTCCAAATGCACCTAAATTATTGTTCATTTGGTTTCTCAGACCACCTCTTGCTGGCCTCCTCTACTCTTTCTCTTTCTGAACCATCTTGCCCAATTTTTCCCCATCAGGGAAGAGGGGAGTGAGTGAAAAATTAGCCAAGTGGATTGTGGCTAGGCTTCATAAGCCTAAGCTATACAAGAGGAATTCCTATCCAAGACAAACCAGTGCACCAAGCGTTGAAAGGGCAGTCAAGACAAATTCACTTGGAGAAGTTGATTTAAATATTGGAAAAACAGCCTATAAGGATCAAAAGGGACCAAGGGAAGGAATGGAGTTATAGGTCAAAAAACCATAATATGAGAGCTAGGTTGACATCAGGTTAGAATGAAGATAGATACGGAGTTGGCATGAGAAATGAGTTCCAGGGTGATTGTAAAAAATCAAACCAAACTAGAGTAAAACAGTTTCCCCTCTCCTAAAAGCCCCCAAACAAAAACCACAAATGGGCAATACCAGCTTGGTCTTCATGTAATTGGGTTCATGATTCACAGGTGGCTCAGACAAAAGGTCAAGAAAGACACCATTATGGAATTCATTTTGATGGATTCTTGGCTGGTTAAACAGCCACACTCAATGTAAAGGTGAATTAATTAGTTAAGGAATGAATGTCAGCCTAGATAATGTCTCCAGTTGAATGTCTCAACATGTCATGTTAAATATTTTTTATCAATGACTTAAAGGAATGCATGAAGCACACATATTAGATCTGCAGGTGAAAAAAATATAGGAGGAACAGCTGAAATGTTGGATGGCAGATTCAGGGTTTTAAAAGATTACACAGAAGACTCAAAGAGACCCAATGATCTAGATCACTGAGTCAAAAATAACAACAATGGGGCTTTTAGGAAAGATAAATGTTTAATTGATACCTTTTTTTTGAGTTGATAATTTTTAAAAACAAAAGTAAAAAGTACTCCACATTATAAAGAGTAAAAAGAAATAGATGAAATTAATTTTATTGATATATTAAATCCAAATACACAATAAATTCTAATAAGTCCAAAATATTACCATTTCAACACAAAAAAATACAAAATTATTAATGAGCTATTTTGCATTTTTCTTATTAAGAAAGTGTGGATTTTACTCATAGCACATTTACACTGTGTGTGGATTTTACTTGTAGCACATTTCATTTTAGACTGGCCATATTTCAAGTACACTAACGAGCTGTGCAGGCTGTCGGCCATGTTGGACAGCATGGGTCTCAAAAGATATTGGTCAAAAACGTGCTGAGTGGCTACTCCATTTGTAAGAACATTTAGCTAAAAAACTGTAGAAGTCTGATATGATTGAATGCTTGTAGCTTAACTCTAAGGGTGATGTGGCCATAAACACTGATCTGCTCATGGATTGTAATTGTCAACTGAGTTGGAAATGGGAACATTTGCCTACCTCAGTAAATCTCGGCTGGGTGGCATAGAAAAGGCATACCATGACTTTTTATTGAGGAATAAGTGAACTCCCTTGTATAACTATTGATATAAGACTCTTGACATATACTGGGAAATAAGAGTTTACCACGAGACTTAGATCAATAATTAAAACTTAGATTTCAGGGTCATCCGGGTGTATGTGACTGCAATTTCCTGAGGCTCTGTAGAATTTTCTCCATATGCTCTCTTCTTTTTAGCTGTTCGTAAAAGCCCCATAAGTCTGTGCAGATTTAGTGTGTGCTAAAGGTATGACTAAGAGTTAAAAGTGGAAGGTTGGGACAAAGGGAGGACAGGAAGTGCCTTCCTAAAATTGGAGGACAGGATGAGGGTTCAGAGTGACAGGGCAGTTGTGATTCTTAGACTATTTGGGCAGGCAGGGGGAAAAGTGAGACCCTAACTCCGAGATGGAGAATTTGGGATGGGAAACAGTTGGAAACTTTCTGAACAACAGAAGAGGCAAGTGAGAGGGAGCATGTGTGGGGCTGATCATGAGTAGACATCTCTGGTTCCATTGTGGCCTGCGCTGAGGGTCCTCGGTCCCCAAAGACTCCCCCATTTGTGGATGGCATGGTACCTTTGGGATTATGTCTTCTCCTCAGTGTCCTCTAACATACAGAAACCCTTGGGGAGGCAAAACATCCAGGGGTGAACATTATTTAGATCGTAAACACTTACATTCAATTGTTTGCCACCAAAGGGAGGGAACTTGGAAGCCGGATAACTCTGGATTGGAGGGGCAAAGCCTCAATAAAAAGAGGAAGAGGTGATAAAAGAAGTCACGTTGTGTATAAGGAGGTTATTAGTGCCAAAGAACCGTTTCACAAGTTTTCTGGTCTGTGCTTTTCCTCCAAACAACCTCTCCAGTCCCTCTAGGTTACTGATGTGCTTGGTGTAAATGCTTCTCCGACTTTGTTCCTCCATACACATTCACAAACATTGGCTTTCTCTGTAGGCTCAGACTTCATATTGCCCTGCAACTTGCATTATTCACTTAATATACTGTGGACATGCCTCCAGGTTAAGGTATAGAGTTTAGCTTTTTTTTACAAATATTTTTTTAATGTTTACTTATTTTCGACAGAGAGACAAAGCATGAGTGTGGGATGGGCAGAGAGAGAGGGAGACACAGAATCTGAAGCAGGAATCCAGGCTCTGAGCTGTCAGCACAGAGCCCGACGCGGGGCTGGAACTCACGAACTGCGAGATCATGACCTGAGCTGAAATCGGTCGTTTAATAGACTGAGACACCCAGACTCCCCGAGTTTAATTCATTTTTAATTAGGTAGATCATGCCTAAGAATGGAAGTATAATTTATTGAGTTGTTCTCTTACTGATGAACATTCAAGCTATTTTTAGATGCAGGCTACTATCTCTCCCATCTTTCAAATAATGGTTTCCCCACTCTTTTTCCAGAATGTAAAAGGTATTACATAGCAGGTCCTTCTAATATTAGAACATTACAGATTCTGATTTTATTTAAAAAAAACCTCCAAACATTACAATAGATCCCTAAAATGGGAAGTTCTAACAGCATTCCAATGGGAACAAGAAGCTGATGATAGGAAGATATAGGGCAGGGTTTTTTTCTTACTTTTTTATAAAGTTTTAAAAATTTATTTATTTCAAGAGAGAGTGAGCAAGTGGGGGAGGAGCAGAGAAAGAGGAAGAGAGAGAGTCCCCAGCAGACTCCATGCTGCCAGCGCATAGCCCTACACGGGGTTTGAACTCACAAACTATGAGATCATGACCTGAGCCGAAATCAAGAGTCGGATGCTTAACTGACTGAGCCACCTAGGCGCCCCTCTTTCTGGCTTTTTAAAATGGCATTATCGAATAACATATAATAGGTTAGACATATTTAACCATGCAACTTGGTAATATGGAAACCACCACCATAATCAAGATAATAAATACATCCATCATCCTCAAACCTTCCTTGTTCCGGAGTCACTGCTCCCCATGTCCCCTCCCTGCTCTTTTTGTCCCTCTTATCAGCAGTTACCAATTTCCTTTCTGTCACGGTAGTTTATATTTTCTACAGTTTTTATAAAAATTGGATCATACAATATGTATTCCTTTTTGTCTGGCTTCTTCCACTCAGCGTAATTATTTTGAGATTCATCCATATGGCTGAAGGTATCAATATATATATATATTTTTTTTTTTTTTCATTGCTGAGTAGCCTTTCATGGTGTAGGTATGCCACAATTTGTTCACTGATTCTCCTGTTGATAAATACTTGGATTGTTTCCAGGGTTTCACCTGTACAAATAAAGCTGCTATGAACACTGACATAGGAGTCTTTATACGGACAGAGGCTTTGATTTCTCTCTTGTAAATACATAGAAGTGAAATGGCTGGGTCACATGGTAGATATATGCTTCACTTTTTGAGAAACTTCTTTGTTTCCAAAGTGGTTGTCCATCTGTGAAAATATTCAGCTCTGACAAAGCCATGGTCTGAGAATCCCTGAAATGTCTGTGAAAGCTCTGGCAGGTCTTAAAATTGAGATAAATCCATAATTCTATCAGTTGAGAGAGAGTTTTTGATTGGCCAGTGTGTTCCAGATACTGTGCCTGATAATGTCGAGTTACCAGCATGGATGAGAGGGAGTCCCTCCTTGGCCCAGTGCTGGAACTTTTCTGGCTAATAGAAGAGGTCAAAAGTCAGACTTCCAGAAGTGCTAAGAGTGGGAATAACACAGAGACAATTCAGAGATTCTGATAATGGCAGGGAGACCCTCCAGGAGGAGTCATTCAGACTGACTTGCAGGGTTGTAGGTGAAGAAAGGGAGAGTGTAGAGGGCTCGTTTGACGAATCTCAACTTTAGCTTATTTCATTTATTCATTAAACACACACATGTATTTTATTTTATTTTTTATTTTTTTAGTCAGCTTCCAAAACTGTATTCACTCACTTGATTATAGAATTATAAAAAGAATATGTTACAGTTAAATGTTCAAAATTCATAACATTTCAGAAATTGGAAAGATCATAGAAATCAAGTGGATGGGTACTTATCAACTTGATCCTGTTAAAATACATATTCTAAATCCCGGGTTCTAGAGTGGGTCCTGAAATTCTCCACTTCTAACAAGCTCTTGAATCATGTTGATGGAGTTGGTCTGTAGACCACCATTTTATTTTATTTTATTTTATTTTATTTTACTTTGTCCATTTATTTTCTAAGTTTTTACTTTTTTTTTTTTTAACTGAAATCCAAGTTAGTTAACATATAGTGTAATAATGATTTCAGGAATAGAATTTAGTGATTCATCATTTACATGTAACACCCAACAAATGTCCTCCTTCATGCCCCTCACCCCTTTAGCCCATCCCCCCCATCCACCACCCTACCAGCAACCCTGTTGTTTCTCTGTATTTGAGAGTCTCTTATGGTTTGTCTCCCTCTCTGTTTGTATATTATTTTTACTTTTCTTCCCTTATGTTCACCTGTTGTGTATCTTAGATTCCACACACGAGTGAAATCATATGATATTTGTCTTTTTCTGACTTATTTTGCTTAGCATAATTCACTCTGGTTCCATCCACGTTGTTGCAAATGGCAAGATTTCATTCTTTTTGATCGCCAAGTAATATTCCACTATATATATAGTATATGTATATATGTATATATATATGGTATATATATATATGTGGTATATATATATGTGGTATATATATGTGTGTGTGTATATATATATGTGGTATATATATATATATATATATATATATATACACCATATCTTCTTTATCCATTCATCGGTTGATGGACATTTGGTCTCTTTCTATACTTTGGCTATTGGCAATAATGCTGCTGTAAACATTGGGGACCATGTGCCCCTACAAATCAGCATACTTGTATCCTTTGGATAAATACCTAGTAGTGCAATTGCTGGGTCATAGGGTAGTTCTATTTTTAATTTTTTGAGGAACCTCCATACTGTTTTCCAGAGTGGCTGCACCAGTTTGCATTCCCACAGGCAGTGCAAAAGTGTTCCCCTTTCCAGGGTTCTTGCCAACATCTGTTGTTGCCTGAGCTGTTAATTTTAGCCATTTTGACAGACACACACATATATTTTAATACTATGTCCTTCAGATATATCAATGAAAAAAATAAAGACCTCTGCCTTCACGTAGTTTACATCCCACTGGGAGAATCACAATAAACAATAAATATAACACATAGGTAAATGATCTGTTAAAAAATGGTAAGTAAGAAGAAACAGAGCAGAAGTGTCGTTAGAAGTGGGGCAGCCAGTTCTAATTTCAAGTGGAAGATAGTCAGTGGGGTATATTTGGGATCTAAATATAATAGTATATATATTACAACACACATTCTAAAAATATTGCAACGTAATTAGAATCTGGTCTGCAAACCACTCCGAAACCGCCCGGCCTTTGGCTGCTGCATTACACTTTGCAGCCACTAGGGCGCAAATGGGCCATTTCTGAAAAAAATGGGATGAGGGTGGGGGTGTAAGAGAGACTCGGATTATTAGATATACAGCCTCCCCCAGGTGTTCCGCAAGGCCAGCTCCGTTAAAGGCACTGGCAAGGTAGGCTGGAGAGTTACTGTGTGTCCTGGGCCAAGACAATATTGCCCTTGGTTTTCCTTCCTTGACACGTCCTTACCCCGCAAGGGGCGGGGGTTGGGGGGTGGGGGGCGGTGGGAGAGCTGAGAAATGAACTTCAGCCTGGCGCTTCGCCACAGGACGCATGTCACAGCTGACTGATGGTGGAGAGAGGTAGACCCGCCGGCCTTGTCTTCTGGCTCTGCAGCGAGATTTTCCGGGAGCTGAAGGAGGATTCCTGCGATTACACTCAGCGCCCTGGGTTTGTACAGAAGCCCCACTAGATGTTTTCCGTTCCCTTGTAATATTTAAGGCATCACCAAGATGTAAGCATTCACCTTGACGTTCGGGTTTCTGGATCCTTCCCACCCCCAGCCTCTGCCAGCAGATCCGTGACCGTTCTTATCTTTTGAACAAGATCCCATCCGGACGCCCTTTCTGGCGCTGAGAGCTACCCGCCTTTTTTTTTCCCGGGCAGGAGCTCGGCGAGGCCGGGAGAGCAGTGCGCTGGCCGGGCAGGGGCGCGCACGCGTGGGGCGCCGCTGGTTGCGCATCTGGCGCCAGAGCGCGCCCCCAGCGCAGTGCCCGCCGGGGCCGCGGGAGTGGGTTGGTGCTCCCGAACGTGCGGGGCGCTCTCTCCCCGCGCGGGGGCACCAGAGCCCTCGGAAGTGTCAGGCACTGCGGTGCATTTTCCCAGTTCCCTTTTAAATGACTGCGGAAAAATAGACTCGGAGCCGCAAATGGGAAGACGGATTCTCAGACAAGGCTTGCGAATGCCCCGCAGCCATCATTTAACTGCACCCGCAGAGCAGTTACGGTTTGTCACCCGACCCTCCCGGATCGCCTCGTTTGTCCCTAGTGAGACCCCGAGGCTCTGCCCGCGCCGGGGTTGCCGGTAGCTGGATGCCTGTCGTGCTCTGGGCAGCCCGGGCGCAGTGCACGCGTTCGCGCACACCCGCGCACACACGAAAACGCGCAAGGTACGGCAGGGGAGCAAGGGCTCGGGGTGCCCCGCGGGGGGGTGGGCATCGCGGGGAGTGAAGCGACGATCTGGGAACGGCTGCATACCGCCAGGCTGAAGGATGAGAGAAAATGACGCGGCGCCACACATCGGACAGGCCAGGGTTGCTGCCGCGCATTTAGGGAACCCAATACGCGTCAGGCGCGCTCCCTTCCCCTCACATGTCTCTGTTTCCCGGGCGTGTGATGCCGGAACACAGCGGGAAAAAGACCCACTTAGAGAGCTAGAGTTGCATTTGGAGACTCCCCTCCCTCTGCAAAAGCACCAACAGGAAGACCCTCCAAAACCACGGATTCCCAAATAGATGGCCCGGAATGGGGGCGGTTATCCTTGGTTACCAATGCTGAACACGTTTTGGTGTTTACAATATTTATTTATTTTTAGGCTAGCTCGCCCTCCCTTTTAGGCAGGATGGGAAAGGAGAACGCAGCGGGGAGGGAGAGGGGAGGGTGGATTCCTATAATAAGAATCAGCGCATTTTTCAGAGCTGAACCGAGGCCGGTTTCCATTTCAAAAAAGGAGACAGCCTCTACTGCGATTGTAGAAGAGACCGCGGTGTGAATTAGGGAAGAGAGGCGTCGAGCGGTGGAACGGTCCATCTCGGAGGTACCTGATCTCAATGCACACACATACAGCGCGCACACACACACACACACACACACACACACACACACACACAGGCGCGCGTCTACCCGGCCAGGATGTGTGCGTGTGTGCGCGTGTATGAACTCCCACATGCTGCTGCTGTCTGCTCCCGGCCAGTGGCACCGATGCTTCCCTCCTCCCCGCTCGCCCCCAGATTCCCCTCCCCTCCCTGTTGCTTTTGTCTGGAGGGTGTTATGGGTTTGTGTGTGTATGAGCGTGTGTGTTTTTGGATTTCAGACTAATTTTCTGGAGTTTCTGCCCCTGCTCTGCGTCAGCCCTCACGTCACTTCGCCAGCAGTAGCAGAGGCGGCGGCGGCGGCGGCGGCGGCGGCGGCGGCTCCCGGAATTGGGTTGGAGCAGGAGCCTCGTTCGCTCCTTCGCTCGCGCTCTCCGCGCTCAGTGCCCGGCGGCAGGAGGAGCCTGCACCCAGGCGCCGCCGGCGGGCGGTAGGCGCCGGAGCCCGGGTGAGCAGCGCGGACGGTGCCCTCCGGCGTCTCGGCCCTCGCTGTCTCCCCCGGGGCTGCCGCGGAGGCTCCCCAGGTGGGACGCGCCGCGCCACCTGCCCGCGCCCCCTGCGCCCAGCGGCCGTGGCGGATTCTGCAGCATCATTGGGGGCCCCGTCGCGGAGCCATCGCCGCCGGCAATCTCCGCGTCCCCCATTCAAGGGTCCTTCGCCCGGCCTGGGCCATGGAATCCTGTCTCGGGAACCCTTGCCCTATCTCCCCTCCCTCGACCTCGGGCTTGGAGAGAGGCGGAGGCACATCGGTGGCCCCGGCGGCGTCAGTGCCATCGAGGGGCAAGTTGATTTCTGGGGCCGGAGCTGGGCATTCATCCATCCACAATCCCCTGGCTGGGGTCAGGGTGGGGGTGCCGCGAGCGCGCTTTCGTAAGGGGTCCTGCCCTCAGTCTTAACGCGTGTCTGTTTGTTCTCAGCCCCGAGGTGCGTCCCGGATTCCAGTGCGCGTCTAGCAAGAAGCCTGCGTCCCGGGGAGTGCCGGCAGCGCCGCCGGCCGGTGCTCGGCGCGCCGGGCCATGCAGCGGCGGCCGCCGCGGAGCTCCGAGCGGCGGTAGCGCCCCCTGTGAGGCGGCCAGGGATGCCCCGGCCACTGTGAACGGTGCCGCCCGCCAGGACACGCTCAGCCCCGGCCACTGTAGGCTCTGCGCGCCCGCTACAGACACCGGGGCGAGGGAGCGGCGAGCGCGGCACAGGCCGCCCAGCAGGGGCAGGGGAAGCCGGCCGGTGCAGCGCGGGGACACGTACTCAGTCTGACTCGGGCTGGCACTGGAGGCTAGGGATGTCGTCCTGGACGAGGTGGCATGGACCCGCCATGGCGCGGCTCTGGGGCTTCTGCTGGCTGGTTGTGGGCTTCTGGAGGGCCGCTCTCGCCTGTCCCACGTCCTGCAAGTGCACCGCCTCTCGGATCTGGTGCAGCGACCCTTCTCCGGGCATCGTGGCGTTTCCGAGGTTGGAGCCTAATAGTGCAGACCCTGAGAACATCACCGAAATGTGAGTTACCGGTGCTCTTTCTCTTTTCTTCTCTCCTGGTACCTCGGGCTGGGGCTGGCCAGACGTGTCTGTCGGGGCGTGGATGTTGTCTCAAGTCTGGGGAGAAGTCAGACATCGGAGATGCAGGGCTGGGCCATCTGTGGGTTACCTGTATCTCGGGCTTGGGGCTGCTAACGCGGGGAGAAGTGGACAGTTGAAAATAAGTTTTAAGTATACTGTATGTGTCAGTAACATAAATATGTATATTCTTTGCGGGAAGGGATTCCTTATACACTGTATTTCAAAGCCCTGCTGGGTGTGCTTTATAGGCTTTCCGTATGCAATAACTTAGTTTTGGATATTTTTGTTTCATAAGGTGCTATGTGTATGTTGTATTAAGAGAAGTTCCAGTAATATTTACTGGAAGCGGGGCGGGGGGGGTTAAAAATAATGAACTTTTTGAAATCTGTTGAAGGAGCTCAGTCTCTCCCTTAACATCTTTCTCTGAGGTTTGGAGTTCACCAAGTTCCTTTCTCATTTTGTATATCAGATATGGCTTAGGAGATGGCATCCAGAGCTGGCCTTGAAAATGGTCTGTAAGAGAAGAAGTTCTGAGTGTTGAAATGTGCTCTCTTGAAAGGGAAAATGTGCTCGTGGGAAGCCTAAAAGCCTGGTCTGATTTAATTTGGACCCGACTTCCTAGAGATAAAATTTTGAGACCATTTGGATTATAAATCTTAATTGCCCATTGAATAGTGTCCTGGGACCAGGTTGGATGATAAAGCAGGGTGTAGTACTTTGCGACGGGACCCCTATGTCCCTGGACGTGTTTGAGCTTGCCCCGGGGCTGATGGGGAAGCAGAATTGTATATTTCGGTCCTCCCTGTGACAAGTACATTACCAAGTGGGGATTCACCAGTGCCTTCCCCAGCATTTCCCTGTCACCTCTCCTAGAGGTGTACCTTCCCCCACAAGGGGGATGCCATTACCGGTATTTCACTGGCATGGGATTTTATTCATTCTTGCGGAGGGTTGTAAGGCAAAGTTTCTCCCAGTTTTCCTTATGGTGTGTTTGATGTTAAGATAGGCAGCCCAAAAAGTAGGGCTTGGGCTGTGGCCTTCCGGTTGGCGAGTGCGCATGCTTTTTTTCCTCCCCAGAAAACGCACGCCTGGTTTCTGCCAACGTAGTTGACTGAGATAACCTGTTTTTTAATGTAAGTAAGAGACCTTCCTGGCCTCTGTTGTTCGTTCTGCTGCTGATGCTCACGTTATAAGGCTAGGGCAGAAGGAAATGACAACAGCACAGAGGGGAACGTGCAGGCCTAGCAGAGCTGAGATGTGCTGGGAGCAACCAACTGTCAGGCTGCATCCAGGATGCTGGGATTTTTTTTTTTTTTTTTTTTTTTTTTTTTTGGCAAGGATTGGAGCAGGCAGTGCCGGAGAGGGTGTGTAGGGCCCCAACTGTGCTGGCCCTGGTTCGCCTGGTCAAAGTGTCTGTGGCCTTTTATCAGGATCTGTGTCTCTTTCACGAGATGAGATGTCAGCAGTCAGATGGAGGAAGCCATATGGAATTCAGAGCCCTTCGGACTATTTTGAGACCGGGGGGAGTGTGCCTTGATACAGTCAGACGTCTTGTTTTGTTGTTTTTAAATTCTGTATTAGAGGATGCATGTATGATGAAGAAGGATAGGAGATAGGGCCCATCATTTTCACTGTAACATTTTTTTCCACTTTAATATTTTTAAAGCCATCATCGGAGAAAAGGAAAATAAAACTCTTTAAATTAAAAAAAAAATCATTTAAACCTTCATGGTCTTGGCTGCCTGGTATTTATATTTATGCAATCAGTGGACTTGAGTTGAGCTTTCTTATATCAGTTCTCATAATTGCTAATTGCTGTTGTTTCTTTTATAGCTGATGGCAGGTTCCTATTTTCCGGCTTTAAAAAAATTGATTCTTTTTTTTTTTTTTTATTTACTAAAGTGTTTGTCAGTTATTCGTTCAGTGGCGCTCCTCATTTCTACCGTTATTTTTTCTTCTTTTGATGTGAAGATCCATCGAGAGTGAGAGTTGGGAGGTGTGTAGGGTGAGTGTTTGGGATGGAGAATTTACGCTCCTTAGTGACAGTAATGGGGCTGGTAGATGTGCGTTCTGAGAAAAAGTCCGTATCTCAGCTCTGTCCCTCAGCTTTGTTTGAGCCCAGCCGGTTTGTTCCCTGACGTCCTGTAAAATGTATCGAAACCCTTGTTTAGGAAGCACTTCGTGTCATTATTTTGAGTTCTGCTGTTTTGATATCGAAATGGACTTGCTTCACTGTCATCCATATATGACTCCATCTGGCTCTTTTTCTTACGTAGTAATATTTGCTTGAACAGCTTTTAAATTCTTGGCCAGTGGATACCAGCTCCAGTTGGAACCAAATTACACATTTTTTTTTTACTTTGTTATTAGACCCAATGGTATTCCTGAAATAACCTGTTTTAAAGTTCCAGTTTAATGGTGCTTAGCTGAAATTTTATGTTTCTAGTTTTTTAAATAGGGGAAATGTAAGTAAACTGTAATTAGAACTTGCTGAAGCCACGGTTTACTGTATCACTTAAAAACGGTATATCACTTAAGGTCTATATATTTTGGGGAAATTACCCCACTGTGCTTTTTTAGGATTCAGAGAGAGCCCATTGGTAGAACATTCTAAAACCATATGCATGGGATTTTATTTTCTGTTTCTACGTGCCTATTTTAGGCCCACCTGACATTTCGTTTTAGAGTCATTGTTTGAGCCTGTTTTATCAAAAATTCTCCTAGCATAGTGTCTGTCTCATACTCTTTACCCATCGACACAATATCTGGATTCCTCTCCCTGTCTGTAGATATGCATCACACCTGCCCAGGATCACACAGATGCTAGGTGCCAGCTTCCCTTACTCTGAGATGGTTATCCCAAAGCAGTGCTAGATTAAACTTAAAAACAGTACCATTGCCGCACAGAAGTGGAATTCAAGAGTAAAGACTACTGTTGGAATTATGTAACTGGCCATTGAGGTCTCTGTAGTATCGAGTGCGAAAATGCTCTCTAAAGGACAAGTTGTGTCTCACCCAAGTGATAAAAGGCACGGTTAAAACAGATCATACTTTTCTATTTTTATTGTGGTCAAAAACACCTAAAACAAAATTTGCCACCTTAATCATTTTAAGTGTAACATTCACTTAATGTTGAGTGCTAAGTACATTTACATGGTCGTGAAAGGGGGGCATGCATTCTCATATTGCTTATATTTTATAGACATCAGTGATGGCCTTTTTTCCTGAATTTCTTGGGTGTTAGTTTCTGATTTGGGGGTCATATTTGGAGACAAGTCTAACATTTTTCCTCTTAGTGCAACATAAATAGAATTTGCAGCTTCTGCTGCCAGAGCCTCTATGTGCAATAAATTGTTGGCTTGGTTAAGTGACTGTAATGTTATGTCATTAATACATTGATTTTGGCCCCCTCAACTTAGTAAGCTTTTCCACCGCAATTAATTGCACTAAAAACAAGAATCCTGGCATTCGCAAGCATTCAGTGACAGGCATCAGTTTTCATTAGTCTGATGTTTACCTCTCAGCCCCTCCACGGGGGGTTCTAGAACTTTGGATTGTGCTTTCCGCGCATTTAAGGGCCACAGAGTAAGTTTTGAGTGTGGTTACATAAGCCACACTGGACTTGTTAATAAATAAGGCATTCTAATTTACATCATTCATTATTTAACACAACTTGCAAGCAGCAGTTGAAAACGCACTGTCTTCCCAGTGAAGGTACTTACAGAATTCACCCCAGCAAGACAATGTGGAGCCTTCTTAGTTTCCTATCTTCAATCTCTGCGTTAAGGAGGTTTTTCTTACATTGGGTAAAACAATTGAAAAGTGCCTTGACCCTCCTGACCCTACTTTCTCTCCCTCCACCCCCCCCATCACCTCTCATTGACTATACAGGAAAATGTGTTTGATTTTTTTTTTCTTCTCCGAAAAGTGATATTTCCTTATGGGAATCCAGAGTACTCGAGTGAAGGGAAGGGCCTGGGTTATGTGTTATTACAAGCAAGTAATGGGAAGTTGAGATAATGTGGTCACAGTTCCGCAGAGCTGAGTTTAGTTCTGTTTAAAATCTTTCACTGTTTCTATCCCATAAACCTCTGTTTGTGTCTGCTTCAATATTCCCTTGTAAAGACGTTTTTCTAAGCTGAAAAGTTGGCTGGACAGCTAAGAATTGAGGTCTCTTTCTCCCTAGGAACATTCTGTATGATCTCTTTGACTATATCTGGGTCGTCAGAGTATAAAACCTAGAGTTTTTGTTCAGCTGGGGAAGGGGAATTCCTTTCTTTTTTTTGTTCTTTTCCTTTCTGTATGTTTCTGTTTCTGTTTTTGTTTTTGATTTTTTTTTTTTTTTTTTGGCCTTTGGTACGAAGCAAGTGCCACATTTTAACTCATTGCTCATCTTGGCTGTTAGGGAAAGAAACACTATTAAACCACTATTGAGTGCCACACGCTGACATTCAACCCTCCAGACTAACTTACCACTTCTCTAGAGAGCTCCTTGTGGCTTCAAACACCATAGGGTGGAATGCGGCATTGAACCTGCTGCCCCTTGGTGCGATGCCAAATTCTGGTTCCTCTTGATGTTTATAAATCCACTGGATGATTTTTTGGGAGAGATCATTTAGAAGGGCACATGTTTTCCTCATTTGGTATGTGTGAGAGAGAGAAAGGCAGAGGAAAAAACTGAACCTTGGGTTAATAGCCGATTGACCATTTTCATAATCTACTTGGTCTAACTGGTTTAAAACACAAATCCCACCCCCAGGTGGCAGGGGTCTGAGCCCTGCAGTAGCCTGATAATTTCCACCCTACATTTGATTGCTGATCGATCTCCATTAAAGAAGGCAAAGATCTCACATAATCAGGGTGCCTTCTTACCACTTTGGTCTCTGGGCTGTCAAAGGGACTGGGGAGTCAGTAAATATTGATCTGGAAGATGAAGGAGTGAGTGCTTGTGAGGGTTATAAACCTGGGAAGAAAAGTCATGCATAGGTACTGAGTTAACGGGTTTGTTTGTTTGTTTATTTAAAGACCCGGATATCACAGAGAGTTGGAGTCAGCAGTGACCTGATCTTGAAGCAGCCCCTTACTATCTGGGCATGAGCCTGTCAGATGTAAACTGAAGGTTTTGGATTCAGTGCTCAGACAAGTGTCTCCTGGCCCTGAAGTTCATGAAGCTTCAGTGGCAGAGATAATGTGGTTTATACATCGGTTATGAAGTGAAGGGTCATGTGAGAATCTGATGGCCTTTGGTGACACTGTCACATGTGCGTGTGTTGGTGTCTGCTCTCAATTCCCCAAAGCATGTCTCTTCAAATGTGACCCGCTAGTAAGACTGGTGGCACGTTAGTGCTGGGCTGCTGAGTCCAAGGTCACACACAGGGTCACTCAGAATTGGTACCACAGAAGGAGAAGGGTCCCAGGAATGCTCTGCTCTGGCGCTCTCAGCACAAACCAAGCCAGTGAAGAGTCTAAGGCCATGATATGTTAAAGACATCGTGGGTCCGGAAGCTCCTTCCCCCAGCGTCCAAAGGAAGTGCCATGGCCTTTACTTTGGTGGACCTCCCTTCTCTTCTGCACCCTTGATTGAACCTAACCCCAGCCCACCATTTGAGAAAGTGTCAGAGATGTGAAGAGAAGCATAGTCTAGCCAAGTCTGTGCAAAGCTGTCTCTACTAGAGACAGAGCAATTAAAAAGTGTGTGAGCTGTCGATCCCAAAGCAATGGCCTCATCTTCACATGGGAAGAAATGCATTTTCTGTTTAGATGACTGTGTTTTGTTTTTGTTTTTTAAATTTCGAGCCTTCCTCATCTGTAAGCAATTCATACATGAAAGTCCAGCTGCAGAGAAGAGCCTTCATGAATTGGCAGCAGTGAGGGATGCTAACCCATCTTGGCAGGTTGGGTGTGGAAGGAGGGCAGAGCACACGCTGCAGAATGAAAGTTGCTGCCCTGGGAGTCTTGGCCACAGTCAAGGGTGGTTATAAGTGGAGGACCCCACAGCCCTTTATACAAAGTCTGTCTTAGCGCCTATGAAAGACCTGTGGCCAGAGCATGCTTATTCTTTCCTGCCCTTTTTTTTTTTTTTGCCCCTGACTTCTCTTTGCCCCAAGATTGATGGCTGAGCTCAATGACTGAGCCATTGAGCAAGCTTAAGGATTGCCAACTCCCATCTAGAATTCATTCTGCTACCATTCTGTATGTTGTCCATGGCCTGCACTGAGACATAACTCTAGATTCAGTAAAGGTTTCTCTCCAGGGACCTGGAAGGCTCCCTCCAGACATCTGCTTATTTAGGTCTGAAGTAGGTGAGAAGGTCTTGAGAGCCTCGGAGGGACTGTCAGGTTGATTGGCTTGTCCAGCCCTCTCTGGTGGAGCAGGATACAATTTGGGATAGAATCTTAGCCAGTGTCTCGTTTAGGCCTCTGTCTGCTCAGCCCCACTTGCCCAGATTTGGCCTCGAGAGCACAAGCAATTTTGAGGCAAGTGTAGAGATTCACATAAAAGGTCACAAGTTAAAGGGCATGGCAGTGGGAAGGAAGTGGAGTGGGGCTTCACCCCCTGTCTTTGTCCTGCTGTCCATCACCATTTCTACCTGCACCATGTGTTAGACTATCAAGACATCAATGATTTGTGTATTCCTTGGGAATACAGCATCTTCTAGTATAGGATAAAGATGATAATAATCACACACCACCCAGAGTCTCTTTTCTTTAAAAAAAAAATTTTTTTTTTTTACATTTATCTATTTTTGAGAAACAGAGTGAGACAAAGTGTGAGTGGGGGAGGGGCAGAGAGCTGGGGAGACACAGAATCGGAAGCAGACTCCGGGCTCTGAGCTGTCAGCACAGAGCCCGATGCGGGGCGGGGGGCGGGGGGGGGGGGCTCAAACCCACAAACTGTGAGACCAGGACCTGAGCCGAAGTTGGACGCTCAACCGACTGAGCCACCCAGGCGCCCCAGAGTCTCTTTTCTATTGCAGATAAAGACCTATTGCTATTCCATACCCCATGCTTGCCTAGAATGTTCACATCCAAACAATCCTCTAGACACACAGACACACATACCAGGACTCTCTTTGTCTATGTGTCTGTGAAGATACAAGTGTGTGTATAAAACACCAGGTGTGGTCCTTTCAGACTTAATTATCTTGAATTGTAAAATTTTCCTAATAATTGAGGATTTACTTCTTTAAACCACCTGGACTTTCTTTCCCCCCCTTTTTCTGCTGAGATAGAACTGACACTTCAGGTTTCAGGTGTTCAATGTAATGATTTGGTATTTGCATGTGTCGTGGAGAGATCACCACCCTAAGTCTGGTTAGCATCCATCACCACACATCGTTATGCGTATTTTTCTTGAGAACTTTTAGGATCTATTCTCTTAGTAACTTTCAAATAGATGCTACAGTATTATTAACTATACTCACCGGGCCCTACATTACATCCCCACCCAGAGTTTTAATTTTGTTTTAATCATTCTGGGTTTCTCTGGATGAGGACCTGAGTGAAGTAGTAAGAGGTTAGTTCTTTGGTTCCCTTGGCCAGAGACCCGTTGTGTCCGTCCTCTGTGATCAGTTCTCAACATAAACAAAATAATCAGTGAGGCATTTGGGGACAGTTGCTACAGGAGTGTGATTTTAAATCAAAAGACAGTGGACTTTTGGTTTTTAGCCTCTGAAACAGAATGCAGTCTAAAAAAGGTAGGTAGGCTCTTCTGAACTTCAGTTTTGGTCACCAAAGTTGTGTCCGCTGCATGTGCCACAGAGTCCCTTCCTGCGGGGTGGCAGAGGGACCTGTGGCCGAGTTCTCTGACCGTTGCCTGCTCGCTTCCCATCGCAGGCCTCGGTTGATTGATGTGTGAGCGTGTATGCAGCGGCGGGCGGTGCTGGGCGAGAGGGAGCCTACTGGGGTGGCCTCTGTGTTCTCGGGCAAGGCTCGACACATTTCTAGTCTGCTCCCGGGTTCACTCCAGAGCACCTCAGCTGCCACCCCAGGCTCAGCGTTGGGGAAGATTCTGCGCCTGGACTGCTTGCCTTGCCTTCTTGCTTGGGCTTTTTCCCCTTGTCACTCTTCTTTCTCCTTCTGTTTCCGGTGGTGGTTCTCATTTCCTTCCCGTGCGGAGGGCAACAACCACGCATGCACGCTCACGCACACGTACACGCACACGCCCCGTCAGGCAGGCACCTGGCCGCAAAGCCCTTTTAATGGGCTGTCAAGAAATCTTGGGTTGCAGGGCCTGTGGGTGGACCATCACCATTCCCACTGAACCTGGCGCGACAAGCTTAACACAGGCGGACAGGTGGCAGCGTGCAGGTACCTGGGATAACTGGAAGGAGCCCTGGGCGGCGAGGTGGGGTGTGGGTTTCATATCCACACTCTCGTGTCCCCCGGGGGAGCTGAAAAAATCAAAACATGCATATAAAGGGCAGGTGTTCTGATCAGACGCGAACATGTGGATTCGTTGATGTAATTACTAAAAAGTACAGGTGGACCAGTACATGTTGAGTAAGCTGTCCCTGGTGGGGGGAAAAATCATCATTTTCTGCCTATAGTGTTGCAGAACCTTCCTCCCTGCCGTGCTTACTCTCTACCCATGTGCCATGTGTGCTGGTGTGGTGTTTGTAAAATGCTGATCTCATTATGTCACAGCTTTTTTTTTTTTTCTTTAAATTTTTAAAGTTTATTTCTTTATTTATTTTGAGAGAGACAGAGAGAGAGAGAGAGAGAACACAAGCAGGGGAGGGGCAGAGAGAGAGGGAGAGACAAGAATCCCAAGCAGGCTCCAGGCTGTCAGCACAGAGCCTGACATGGGGCTCAAACTCACGAACCACGAGATCATGACCTGAGCTGAAATCTAAAGTCAGATGCTTGACTGACTGAGCCACCCAGGTGCCAGGGTGTCACGCCTTATGACTGCCCTGTGGCTCCTCATGTCTCTTAAAGACCAAAGTTGGTTGTTGTTTGGTTTTTGTTATTTAGTAACAAAACAAAACAAAACAAAACAAAACAAAAAAAGCCAAACACCAATCCAGATCGTCATTACGTTGCTGTATAATAAGGCATAGAGCAATCATGTGGACCCAAATACGCAGATCAGCATTAGGTTGTTTTCTACACCAGTAGATCTGTAAAGGAGTACAAATTATAACTGGAAGCTTGTTTGGTGATCTTGGAATTAGAGCAAGGGCACTTCATTCTGCATTTAAAATGTTAAATGGCATTAAGCTAAGCTTGCCCAAGGCATCTATCTCCATAATGGGATCGCCTTCACAAAGGGAATGCAGAACTTGAAGTACTTTGGCCCGGACCTGTGTCCCCTGGATGGACACTCCTTTTTCTCTCCTTCATTTACTGCCCAGCACCAATGCTGAGTGACACATTTTTTCTTTGGAAAGGTTAGTGCTTTCAGCCAAGCTAGCTCAAGCCTGGGAACCGTTCAGATTCTTTACAGTGATTTTTACACCTCTTTTCTCTGAAATGCATTAACTTTATTGTATGAAATTTTATTAGCAATTAGCCTTTTTTTTGTTGTAAGTTTATTTATTTATTTTGAGAGAGAGAGAGCACGAGAGGGGGAGGGTCAGAGAGAAAGAGAGAGAATCCCAAGCAGGCTTGCACTGTCGGCACATAGCCCCAGGTGGGGCTCGATCTCAGGAACCTTGAGACCTGTGCTGAGATCAGGAGTCAGAATCTTAACTAACTGAGCCACCAGGAACCCCAGGAATTAGCTTTAAAACATTTTTTTTTTACATTTATTTATTTTTGATAGACAGAGAGAGACAGAGCACAAGTGGGGGGAGGGGCAGAGAGAGAAGGAGACATAGAATCGGAAGCAGGCTCCAGGCTCCGAGCTGTCAGCACAGAGCCTGACGCGGGGCTCGAACTCACAAACCTGATCGTGTCCTGAAGTCGGACACTTAACCGACTGAGCCAACCAGGCGCCCCAGGAATTAGCTTTTTTAAAGTAATACATGAACATGATAAGAAATGCAGTCATGAAAAGTTAGTCTTCTGTTGCGGACTACAACTCTCTAATCTCTCAGCTTCCAGAAACAGTCTACTCACATACATGAGTGCATATATATGTCTTTTTTTTTTGTTTGTTTATACACAGATGAAGGCATGCTATACCCACTGTGCTGCATGTTGGTGTTTATTTACTTAACGCTGTATCTTGAAAATGTTTCTGTATCAGCACATGTATACCAGTCTTGTTTTTTTCACAGCAACACGGTAATCCATTGAATGAATAGGCTGCTCTTTACTGAACCAGCCTCCTTTTGAATAACCTTGTCTACAAACTTCTTATACACATGCATGATTTTATTGATAGGAAAATTCCTAGAATTTGAACTGCAGGGACATTTGCAAAGATGTTTGTGACTTTGATAGATAGTGACGGAGGCGTCTTGCAAAGAGATGACACTCTTTCATTCTGCCATTCAAACTGGAAGCACCTGTTTTTCTACAACTCAGCCAATACTATTTGTTACCAAACCTTTTGACCTTTGCCTGAGCAGTAGGATTCACCACTGTTTTATTTCACAATTCTGTAATTATGTTCCAGATTGAAAGTCTTTTTACATGGAGTAAGTCATTTGGATTTCTTTTTCAGTGAACCCTGTTTGTCATATCCTTAGCTGTTTTCTTTTTCTGTTAGGTGGGTGGCCTTCTCAAAAAATGGATTCATAAGACCTATTTAACAAAAAGAAAATGTGTATGTTGCCCGATGTTTTGCTTGTCTTCTGATGTTGGTGCTGGTATTTCTTCTTCTTCTTCCTTTGGTAAAACAATTAAATTCTTTTTGTAGTAAAATTTATTATTTCCTTTATGGCTTCTATGTTGTAAATGTGGCTGCAAGTTTTCCCCTCTCTGAGAGTATAAAATAACTCCATATTGTCTTTCGCTCCTTCATACTTTTATATTTAAAGCTTGGCTCCATCTGGATTTTCAAAGTGTAAGGAGAGAGGTAGCAAAAAGTGTTTTCTTATTTTTTCAAGATAGCTGATCAGCCAATCAGGTCTCTTGACACTGTAGATATATAATTCTACTGTTCCGTCAGTAATTTCAACTAAAGATTTAGGCCATTTGGGGATATATCTTATTCTGTTAATCAGCCTGGCTATTTTTTATTACTGAACTTTTTATCTCCTGAAGCTTTATATTATTTTTTTTTTTCTATTTGAAGTATTAGTCTCACTCACTAGTCTTTTCTTTCAGACTTTTCAGTTATTTTTGTATGATAATTTTTCCGTAGGAATTGCTTGCCTAGCTCTCCCCACATTATATTGGTGTTATATATATATATATATATATTTTTTTTTAAGTTTATTTATTTATTTTGAGAGAGAGCATGAGAGTGTGAGTGGGGGGGTGCGGAGAGAGAGGAGAGAGAGAGAGAGAGAGAGAGAGAATCCCAAGCAGGCTTCACACTGTCAACACAGAGCCTGACAAAGGGCTCGAACTCACCAATTGTGAGATCGTGACCTGAACCAAAATCAAGAGTTGGAAGCTTAACCGCCTGGGCCACACAGGCGCCCCTATATTGGTGTTTTAAATTAAGATAGCATTAACATTGATATGTTTAAACAATCTTAATGAGTCTTAAAAGCCCTGCATCCTCTAGCCTCATTTCTTGCCTTTCCCTTTCTTTAGTGAGACACTCCAGCCTCTCAGGGCTTTCAGTACCCCTAATGGAGCTATACTTTTACTTGACTCCCAGGTTTCACACTGGCCAGCCTCTCTGCCTAAGACACCTTTCCCCTGCCTTCTGTCTCTGGCTAAATTCCTCTGCCTCCCTGCCTCTGGGCTGTGTCCCCACCGTGTGCTTTTAAAACCTCCTGGGTTCCCAACCCAGAACAGGTCACTTAGCAACATAAATGCTTGCCTGGCTACCCTTCCATACACACCGGTAGAATCTTAGCTACTTGAAGGCGAGGGCCATGTGGAGCTTGGTCACGCTCTTCCTTCCCCAGCGCCCAGTACGATGCCCCGGACCTCCACATCACACACGCACACGTGGATACACACATGCGTGTGCTCCTCCGAGTATCTATCGCTGAGAATTCCAAACAAGAAGATGTACTAGCTATTCTTTGGGCCATCAACAGGGACATTTCTAGACATGACTTTTTAAAATCTTCAGGTTAAGATGTTTGTTGAAATAAGGAACCTTTCTGGAATTAAATAGCACATCGTTGGTTCATGCACAGTAAAAAAAAAAAAAAAAAAAAATCAATTCACTGTAGAGACATAGCATAGCTAGCTGGAAAGGAAGAAAGGCAGAGGTTTGATGAGGGAGTGTCCAACAGGAAGGAAGGACAGCGAAGAGATGGGAGGATGAGGGCAAGCGGATAAGCAGAGATGCACGACAGGCCGGCTCAACACCAGAGGCAAATTCAGGGAAAAGGAATCGTTCGAGGGACATCTGATCTCCAGCAAACAAATAGATCTAATGAGAAGGATTTGTGCTTTTTCTGTTGTGTAATGGCTAATAATGGCCATCCCTGTGGTTCAATTGCACTTATCCCTGTGACTGCATTTATGGCGGGGGTTCTCTTACAAAGCGATTCTGGTGTGAGATTGCAGATGTGATTTATCCTTCTTGTATCGTGGATGGTAGAGGCTGTTCATTTTTCTTTCTTTTTAAAAGAAATTTTTTTAACGTTTATCTTTGAGAGAGAGCGCAGGCAGGGGAGGGGCACAGAGAAAGAGAGAGAGAGAGAGAGAGGGGGTCAGAGAGAGACACAGAATCTGAAGCAGGCTCCAGGCTCTGAGCTGTCAGCACAGAGCCTGATGTGGGGGTCAAACCCACAGACTGTGAGATCGTGACCTGAGCTGAAGTTGGATGCTTAACGGACTGAGCTACCCAGATGCCCAGAGCTGTTCGTTTTTCTTAAAGAACTGCAGACATCAGGAGTGTAAAAAGAGAAGTGTGTCAGGCCCAGTTTAATGTACCATCTGATACATGCATTTTTGTGCCATCGCAATCAAGGTGCATTGGGCTAATCCTGTGAATGTTTCGTGGGGCTTCCTTTATATTTATGATAATTAACACTATCAGGCATCTTGAAATTTTGATAGTTGTTTGCAAAACTGATCATAAAACAACTGATAGACATATGAGATTGGGAGGCTTTTAAAAATAGACTGGAGAAGTATATAGGTGAACAGATTGTGTTGAATAATCCAAAAAGATAATTCCCCCTTGAGATAAATAACATCCATTTATTTATGTTTACACGATGCAGTATGTTCATAATATACATACAAATGAAAATAGTTTAGACTCCGTGTGTATTTTGAAAGTTAAATTTTTAAAAAGGAGTGAGCATTATGGAACCCACACATAATGTTTAACTCTCATGAGAAATGTCTCAGTTTTGGTTGAGTCACTGGCTCTGCTGCTAAGTCTGGGTGACCCTCTAGGATTTAACTTACTAGCCATTTCATTTATTCTTTCCTGAAATTGCTCTCTCACCCATCAAGAATGTCTTCTGGTGCATTCAGGGCACTCCTGGGCTTTGATTTCCCTCAGTCTACCTTGGAATCTATCTTTCCTTTCCTTTCATTGTATCTTATATCTGTGTACAGCTCAGGGGACAATAGATATCCTGTTGACAGAGTCATCTTTTCCCAAGGATGGCTGGACAGGAGGTCAACATTGAACTCTTTGTACGTACATGTGTTGATTGGCTGATCAACTCATTCATTTATTTAGTCAATTAGTCAGTCAACAAATAGATTTTGAACATGTCCTCCCCACCAGGCATTTTTCTGGGTCTTGGATAACAAGACTTAAGCCAGCTGCTTCTATTTATATGGCCCATTGAAAGGCATTAGTGGGGGTCCTCAGTCTGGTCACCCCCTTCCTTCTTTCTTGAAGCCCTGTAGGCAGTCTAGCCTCCATGTCAGAACTCCATCTACACCAGCACAGACAGCAGCCTCGGACCTCCCCCTAGCCACACACTGCTGTGCCTAGGGTTGTGCACACCATCAGGAGGACAGGCCTGTGGAAAAGGCCTGCACAGGCTTTGGGAGTAGATTCAGGGTCTTTGGGTAGGGAATTCCAGAATCCTACTGAGTCAGCAAGGAAAGGCGTAGGAGCATCCTGTAGACTCACTGCCTCATATGGAGGAAGTTGGACTGGAGGGACCACCAGAGAGAGGACCACTAACGTGCCTGGACACTGCCCAGAGCTAACGGAAAGTGCCGGCTGGGCCTCTGCCTTGAGTGTCTGAGCTCTGCATCAGCGTAGGTTTGGGCTGTGGTGATGGTCTGGAATAGAGGAGGCGCAGTGCTTATGCCTTGGGGCTGTGTAGCGGGGTAGGCAGGCTATCCAGACAGCTCTTCTCACTGCTGTGCTCCCTCTCTTCAGGGAAGTTCTCCAGCACCGAGCTCCATGTTTCCAGTAAGCACAGCACATAGAGATCCCCTGCCCCCTGACCATATTATAAGCATTGTGCTATCACAGACCCAGACAGACCAGGAGTGCACAGATCTGTCCCTGGCAGTTAATGGGGATTGCTAAATGCCAGTAGCTATCCGTTTCCACCTTTCTCTCTTTCCCATACGGAGTTTTTTTAATTTCCCCTGAAAGGTCTAAATCTGAATGTAGTGTTCGAAGAATCAGCTCATTATGGCTGAATTATTATTATTATTATTATTATTATTATTATTATTATTATTTAGTGGCACCCTAGGAAGATCCTGGGATTCTGAAAACTATGTCTAAAATGTTCCTTTCCTCATTATTTCTTTTCGTGAATTGAAAAATCACTGAATATGTCTATTGCCGTGTGTATAGGAGGAAAGACAAATTAATGTTTCATTTTCTTTCGGTGTTGGTGTAGGGGAGGGATGCTGGTTGGGAGGCAGGATAGCTTGGTGGGTTGAGACCCCCGCCCCGTGAAGCTGATCTGCCCCTGCTACTTTGGATAATTTACTAAAGCTTTGTCTCAGTTTTCCCGTCTGTAAAAGGGGACAATAATAGAATATTTCTCATCAGATTTCTGTGAAGTTAAAATGAGCAGACGCATGTAAAAGGTTCATACCAGTGCCTAACACATAGTAAGAGCTTGGCTATTAGTTTTTATTTGGCGCGGCTATGCTGGATTGTGTTCTGAAGGAGAGTAAACTCTGTAGGGCTGGGGGCCGTAGGAAAATCTGCCCTGGTGGGGTGGGGGTGGGGGGGAACTGGGCAGGCACTGGGGTTAAGAGGGCAGAGGTGAAAGGGCGTTGGTTCCCTTTTGCTTGTTTGCTATTACTCTCCTGTGTGGGACCTGGCGCACTCAGCTGATTGGGACATTGACCATTTGTGTGCGGAGCAATCCCTGGTCAGTTTTAGCCACAGGTCATTCAGGTCATGGTCTTTGTTCTGCAACTTTGTTTTGTTGCAGAGTCTTGGTCCATTTTATGTATTAGGCTGTTTGTAACAGGCCCCCCTGGAGTCTGGAGGTTATCAGTTAGTTTGTAATTCGTTTTCTCTTTTAACTGTCTCTCTTATTCTTTAATTGTAAAGCCTTTACAAAATGTCTTTTGAAAACTTGTGGGGAAATCCACCTAACATGAAATTTACTATGGTAACCATTTTTTGACAGGTATATTTCAGTGGCATAAGTTCATTCGCAAGGTTGCACAACCATTACCCTGTCCATCTCCGAAACCCTTTTCTTTTGCAAAACTGTAACTCTGTACCCATTAAACAAACTCCCACCCCGTCGACCCCCCCCCTCCCCCGCCCCTGCAGCTCCAGGCAACCTCCTTTGTGCTTTTGGTCTCTTGTGAATTTGACTACCGTAGGTACCTCAGAAATATCCATCCTTTTGAATGGTGATACCATCCTTGGATTAAAGTTTTTATGAGAGATTTGTTTGGGATTTTTAGATGCACTCACACTTCCTTTCTGCAAAATAGCTTCTCTTTATTGCCGCCTTACACAGCCACTTATGACTGGGATCCCTTTTCAGAAAAGCAGCATCTTTGTAGTTTCACTCCAAAGAAAGTAATCTCTAACCTTCTATAAAAATGGACTAAAGGTTAACATGCGAAGTGAAACTAGTGAAGATAAAATTGGAAGTGTTGCTCTCCTTACTCCCACAGCCTATAAATGTTGGATGAAAAATTGTGCCAAAATCAAAACAGACCTTCACACAGAGATCCTAAAATTTTACCACTTGAAACATTCTCTTTTCTTGATGTGATGCCTGATGCTCATTTTTCTCGGTGCCGTGCTTGATGTGTCCTAAAGCTGGAGCAGTAATATTAGTTCCAAAAATGCTCTTCGTATGGCATGATTTGACCTGCCCCGAGGCCAAGAGCTTTCAGAACTGTGTTCTGTTGTGATTAGTGCTGACTTGAACACTTCTTAAAATTCTTAAGGCCTGGGCTAATCATTGGAAGTTCTTCTTCACGAGTCATAAATGAAACATTGGTTGGCCCGGAATAACTGGGAAAGAGGAAAAGACTTTTTTTTTTTTTTTAATACAAGATAATTTATGTGTTGGATTGGAGTTGCAGGAAGATTTTGTGAACAGTCATTCTGAAACCTAAAAACAACCCGGGGAGGCAATTATTTACTAATTGATCTCTTGAAATGACTCTATGGTAATTGTGTAAGTCTTGTCCTATTGGTCCTAGTGGCCACCTGATTTGCAGTAAACGAAATGTTACAAATATCACAATTATTCACTTTGTCATCAGTAGTTGAATAACCGGCGATAATTATTTTACACCGTAAGGACAATAAGGTAAAAATGAGAGGGAGGGGATAAAGAGTGAAAATAGGGGCTGGGACTCCCAACTAACTCAAATGGTTGACATGGTTGCCGTAGCCGAGTGCAACGTTTGTTCTCAGCTTCCTGGCTGTGAAAGGAGAAGCTCATTATTGGTAAAGAGAATGCCTACTAATTCCACAGGAACATAGCTTTGTCTGGCACTATGTCCTGAAAGGAATTTTCTTTTGCAAGGACAATGAATGATGTGATTTGCAGCTATTATGAAAAATGCATCAGTAGATTTCATTTTCTCCTTACTGAGGAAGCCAGTGGCGGTTGGGGGGTGGGGGGGAGCTGGAGGTGACAAGGGCGTAATTCTGCAAGGAAGCTAACGTGGCCCGCCAATTTAATATGCCAGTGCTGTAATTATAAAACTGATACAATGCAAGAGTTCAGTCTCCATCCCCAGTACCCTTTGCTGAACCAGGCTTTGCTAGAAGCTGGATTGCAGATGATTTGAAGTTGTCCCCTCTGACCAGAGCCTGGAGAATTTTAATCTCTGGTACTGGTTAAGGCCAGATCCATTCTCTTTGGAAACCAGACAAACAGATGGTGGGGCTGACATCCTTTTACAGACGGAGCAGCCTGGCCTACGTGCTCATCCAGGTGGAAGCCACCCTGTCCGTGGATGAAGATGAGCTGGGGAGGTACCAGCAGGCACATCCAGGCCTGCCAGGGAACTAGCCCTTTGAAGGCCCCAGAACGTGGTTAGATGCTCCATTGAGACCTCAGAATTCCTCCCACAGAGCACAGCAGAGATGGTTTTAGTCGAGAAGTTGTTAGGAGCAGGTGTGACCAGAAGGCTTCCCAGCCAGAGGACAAGTCCGCTCAGGGTCCTGGGGTGCCCCCATCCCCAAGGGGGATGGCTCCTTGAGGGTTTGCCAGGATGAATTAGCTGCAGAGTGCAGCCCAGGCCCCCCGGTGAGCTGACTCGAGGGTCTGGTGGTTTCACATTGGCCGACGTTAGACGTTACCCACCCCCTAAAAAATTTTAGCTTAACTATCACTTAAGCCTCTTTCTGGCTATTGGACCATATCCATCCTGGGGCTCTTCATTTAATATGGTGACACTATGTCACCGTACCCGTTTAGTTACTTGTCTTTCCATTTACTGTGGTACGTTGATGTGACTACTCCAGAGCTCTGAGACCCAATGGGGAATATACATTAGAAATTAAATTAGTTGGAAGGAAAAAAATATATATATATGGAAAAAACACATCCCTTGCTTCTCCTGGGGATTGTATTTACCACTCTACCAAGTATAAAATCATACGTGGCTATGTTTGTATCCATTTTAGTTTTTAACAACAGAGGAAGTTTCTAAAGCTTCCAGAATAGGTAGAAGTAACTCTTTTTAAAAAGTGAGGTACTTCTATTGTGGCCTCTGTGTCATGTTATTTGATGAGACTCCTTGTAGGGATGTCTAAGCGTGGAGATGCCCTGTCAACGCAGGAGAGCAGTTGGAGCCCTGACATCTCAGTGGAGATTACAAGCAAGAATTAAGTCAGGTGTCATATGATCTTTCCATAGGCCAGTGAAATTGCCAAGATCAGTTGGGAATGTGACCGACTGGACATGTGCCCCAAACCTCCAGGGACAGTGTTCCTCAGCTCGTCTTGACTGTTGCCAGGAAGAAATGCTAGTCCAGTTTGGCAGACCTTCAGCTTTGTTTCTGTTTTGTTTTGTTTTTTTTTTAAGAGAATGTGGAAATTCAGAATTGTAAAATGGGAAATCTTCCCTTTTTGCAAAGTTGGTGGCTGATAAGAAAAGTAAAAAAATTAAGGACCCTGTGTTGACTGGATGTAGATCTAGACCACATGCAATTGTTGTGACTTCTGGTCAGCTTATAAGGCTTACGTGTCACGTAATTTGTAGGCGGGGGTCCAGTCCTGAGACTATGTGGAAGGCTATGCTAATAAGTCCAGTGTTTTCTGGGGAGAAGATCAATATATTTTATAGAGAAAGCCAACTTTAAGGTTTTTTTTTTTTTTCATAATCAACTTTTCTGGTCATAAATTGTGGTGTTCCTTGTCGGTAACCACCTTGTTGACAGAGGAATAGATGAGGAAAATGCTGTAGAGATACTCTGAGAGAAACTCAGACTGTAATTTTTTTCTTCATCATATTTTGCTGCAGTTTTCTTATAATGTGTGTGCTGAAGGGAGCTGAGACCTTACCGACTCCAAATGTCCTCTTCCACAGGCGTGGGCACTGGAGGCAGGGTGAGCTTAAGCTCAGGAGCTGGTTAGTGACCTGGCCACGCCTTGAACCTCAGTCTTCTCATTGTTACTCGTAACTAGCATTAATCGAAGTCCCCATATGGGACCTCAGATGCCCTCACTGGATGGGGTGTCCTAATTTCCCCAACATCCTGACAGACAAGGAGGCTGAAGAGTAGGGACTTGCCCCAGGTCGTAGAGCTCGTAAGAGATGAAGCTAGCGGGGTGTGTTTATCCCTCATACCACACCACTTATTATTTTCCAGGCACTTGAATTATTAAATTCCCAGGGCAGTTGGGCTATTCTAGGAAACTGCAGTTCTCAGAGCTTGGCATTGTGGAAGAATCTGAAGATTTTTCATGTATCTCCTGTTACAGCTCTGTGTGCATACAGGGCAGGAGAGCATCCTGTAAAATGTCCTCATTCCTTTCCATTGACTATTGTTTTTAGGTCAGGATTATCTGGGAAGGTGCACTTTGTAGAAATGGTTTCTGTAGAAACTATTCTGTACCGAGGGTGCTGGATTTACACGTCCAAGTCCTAATGGTGTGGTTTAGTGGCCGTGAGCTCGGAGTTCAGAGGTGGGTAGGTCCGGGTTCCCATCCTGTTTTGGCAGCAGTGTGACCTTGGCGAAGGGACCTGGAATGGTTTTGCCTCAGTTTCCTCTTCTGAAAAGTGGACGCAATCATGGTGCTTTCCTGGTAGTGTTGCTGTGTTAAGGGGTACCCTTAATCCTTGGGTACCCCAGTGCCTGGCACATAGCACTCTACCCGAGGGAATTACTGATGCTCCTTCTATGACCATGGCCAAGAAGAAGCTGGAAGTGCTAATACCAAACAGTGTGCACTAGTAGGCCATTCGAATTCGGGTTTGGAGCGTGCTCATTTGGTGTTCTCTGCATTCATGTCTTCGCAGTTGGGGTGATGCACCCTCTCATAAGAATGGACCAATCCGTGGGTCCGTTCTCGTAAGAATAGATTAGGACAGTCCTATCTGGAGTCTTGCTCTGGTGCATCAGAGTATCATTTGCACCTGCTCAGGGATTGACTTTCAAAACTCTCAGCATTTTTGCTGAAAAATGGAAGCTGCCTAGCTGTGAGCCCGGGGAACCAGGGGCAGTATTTTTTACAGATTATGTTCCTTATGAAAAAAAATCTTACAGCAGAGAGGATCCCATCAGAGTTGAAGTGCCCCACCAGCTGGAAGCCTGGGTGCGTATGGCAATCTCATGGGGGCAGTTTCAGTTCTACTTTTATTAGCTTATTTACTCACTTATTTGGTAGTGGTGGAGGGTGGCCAGCATAGCAGGAAGAGGTTGGGAAGAGTGGCCATTAGAAATATTCACTGCTGTTGCTATTTCTTTCTGATGTATTTATTGCCAGAGTACGGTTCAGGCAATAAAGTCCTGGCTATAGGGAAATTTCACTTTTGAGCAATACTGCTGTTAAGCTAATACACATGAAGGCAAGACGTGTTAAAAGCACTCTTTGTTACTCTGGAAGATTACCTGTAGAAATTATTTGATAGGCTGTTCAAGCCAACGTGAAATCTTTTAAAAGATAGGATGAGTACCTTTTCCAGGAACCTGTAATTCAGAAATGTTTCTGTGAATTTTCCCTAAAGTTATCTCTCCTCTCTTCTATTTCAAAAAACCTCCCATAAGCTTCTTGTTAAGCATTAGGAGAGGAAATTCTTTACCTTCCAGAAAATGTCTGAGCGAAGGTCCTGGATGTCAAGTTGAGACTGGAGCAGCTTTGGTGGCAATACAGAGTAAAATGGCAAAGAGCACGGACTTTGCTTATGTTCACGTTCTTTATCTTTTGACTTTCTGGTCATTCTTCAAGCCCTGACCTCCACTGAAGCCTCTGCTGACCTGCCCAATCACATCTTGTAGCTCCTTCCACTGTGCCCTCTCAGTATGGGTGCCTGTGCTTCTGCGTGGACCCTTCTTTCCCCTTCTCTCCAAATACTGTGGCAGCGGGCACTGTCCCCCAGGGAGCATCTCCTCCTTCAGGGTTAAGGACCCTCCTTCAGGGTCAAGGACCATTGGATCTGAAGATTCTTGGAGGTCATTTCTAGTCTTAACATTCTTGAGCCTCAGGGGGTCAGTGGCAAATAAATGCTCATCTTCTGAGGGAAATTGGTTTTTGTCACTAAAAAAATTAGTTGGTTTGAATATGTTGTATGCTTGCAATCTAAATTTGCTTCTGGGTCGGACAATTTTTGCTTTCCAAGTTGGCTCTCTGCCCTCCTCTGTTGTTGTCTTTACTTTGTTTATTTTCTACACGGTCATTTTCTGTTATCACACATGTATCTGTGTCTGGTCTTTCCAATGGGATAATAACAGCTCCAAGTGGAGGACCCGGGGATATGTTTGATTGCTTTAAGCCTGTGACATCCTGGAGCATCAGCTCTGTGCTAGGAAGTGGACAGGAAGTGACACGAAAAAGACCCTTCCCTCCAAGGAGTTTAACAGCCAGTGGGGGAGTCAGATAGGCTAAGAGAAAAATATATGTGTGGGTGCAAAGAGAACCTTCATTCTAATTCTTAATTACAAAGTTAAGAAATACAATAAATGCTAAAAAATAAAGAAAAGAAAAAGAAATACTTGCCAACTGTTTGAATAAAAATGTTCTGATTGAGAAGAAAAAACCCTTTTGGTGTTGCCCAGGAATCAAGCAGTATTCCAGATAATGGAGGGTCCCAGAATCGATTTGGGTGAATTCACTGAGAAGACCCTTGAATATGTGATTCAGCTTTTAGGACAATAGATAGTGATTCTGGGATGTAGCAAAAGTGAAGAGCAACAATTAAAACAACCTTCGTAATATGAAGTAGATGTACATTAATATGTACATAATATGTAGATATAAGAAAGTACATAATATGTAGATGCAAGAAAGAAGGAAGGCATATTTGGGCAAAACAGGAGGGTTGAAGGCCAACGGTGGTTTCTAGACAGATCGCTGATGGAGGGGTGGGCCACAGGGGCTGGGAGGCCGAGTTGGTAAATGGAGAAATTCTTAAGGAGTACCGAATTTAAGAAATCCAAACCCATCAAGTCCCTTCGTTACCATCCAAAGGCTGGGGACTTGCCTAAATAAAAGAGAATGAAGGCAGGGTCTGAAGGTTAGGGCCACAGAAGCTTAGTTTTCCACGAAGAAACAAAGCTCTGCTAAACTCACAAGAGATTCCATAGATGCTGGGACATGGGCTCAGGGGCAAGGTCTTATGCCTTAAAACCCCTGGGGCCTAACCTTTCCAGAACAGAGGTCAGAGGAGGTCAGAGATCAGAGGAGTTACCAGTTTTTCGGGAGAGAAAGCTCCTGAGAAAGGCTTGTGCCAAAATGGGGGGCCTGCTTCACTGCTTCATGGGGAACGGAACCCTTCATGGAGATGTGCTTTCTTAAGCAAAGTTGGACTCCGTCAAGGGCCCCTAGAGTTTCATGGCACTTTGACTGGAGAGATGGGAAAGCCTGGCCTGTAGGCACATCCTCCGGTTGTATGCTCTGGCCGGCGCTTTCTCTCTCCTTCCTAACCCTGGGTTGGTCTGAGCAGCTGCTGCTTTTCTGACGGGTCCAGTGAGTTGGGAGAACTCAAAAGGCCTGGTGTGGCCAGTATCCTGTGGGAGGCACATGGAGATCACCAGTAGGGGGCAGCCCAATGTCCTCCTTAATCTGCTGGCTGCTGTCCAGGGCTCTGGGGCAGGGAACAGAAGGCTTTCAGACTGCTGGCCTTTTCCGTGGTCCAGGGAACCAGGAACTTGAGCCTGGGTGTATTTGACCACCTGATAACCCCGAAGTCCCCAGGTCCAGCTTCCCTGTAGTCACTTCACTTGTATGGCTTTCTCTGTCTGTTTTTCCTTTCCTTCCTTCCTCCCTTCCTTCCTTCTTTCTGTTTTCTTCATCAATATACATAGAAATATATTTCAAAAATGTATAATGACATAAAAATACTTTGTAACAGATATCCTTGACTGTGAGCATTAGGTGGTGTTGTTTTCTGTGTATTTTTTAAAGTTTACATAAATTGTTATATATGTACATATCCGTGTGCAACTTTGCTAATTTTGCCTTCTCACTTAGTGTGAATATCTCTTTCTACTCACGAAGATCTGGTCCAATCCAACTTTAAACCTTATTTTTTTGTTTGTTTCTTTTTAAAAAATTTAAAAAAGTTTTGGGGTGTCTGGGTGGCTCGGTAGTTAAGCATCTGGCACTTGATTTTGGCTCAGGTAATGATCTCCTGTTCCGTGAGTTTGGGCCCTGAATTGGGCTCTGTGCTGACAGTGCAGAGCCTGCTTGGGATTCTTTCTCTCTCCCTCCTTCTCTGCCCTTCCCCTGCTTGTGCACATACACACTCTCTCAAAATAAATAAACTTAAATTAAAAAAAAAATTAATTCCAGTGTAGTTAACATACTGTGTAATATTAATTTCGGGTGTACAATATAGTGATTCAAAACTTCATACATCACCCGGTGCACATCGCAGCAAGTGCACTCCTGAATCCCCATCACCTGTTTTCCCCATGCCCCACCCACTTCCCCTCTGGTTGTTTTCTGTTTCATAATTGATGGACACTTGGCTTGTTTCTGATTTTGAGTTCTGACTGTATTACAGCGAATATTCTTGCAGATGTCTCTGTGTGTGGCTGTGTGCAAATTTCTTCCAGGTATACACCTGGAAGTAGGATTACTGGGTTGTAAAGTGGGCTGATGTATCATCTTCCAGAATAAATTGCTCTTCAGGGCGGTTGTACCAATTCACACTCCCTCCGACAGTGTAAGAAAAATCCCCCACATCCTTAGAAATGCTTTATGTCGTCACCCTTGAAACACGTCCATTTAGTGGGAGAGGAGTGCTATGTCCTTGTTTTGATTTGAGTTCCTTGTGGGGTGAGCAGTTTGTCATCTGTTTCTTGGCCACTGAGGCTTCCCCTCTGTGAATTGTCTGATACTACCTGGGCTGGTTCCCATTCTAACCCTGAGATTCCTCACGGGGAGGAAGCTGAGGAGAGTTTCTTGAGGGCTAGAGTCGATGAGCGGTGTATAGCCAGCAGCTGTGTTGCGGTCATCTCGGCAGATGATGTCTTACAAAGGGTAGCTGTTGGCATCTGGTGGGCACTTAACCACCTTTTAATACAGCTCATCTGTTGGTTTTTCCATTCTGACTGGGAGAAATATTCCAGATTTATCCAAGGCATTCCTGCCTCCTACAGTGGAAGAGTATTCTCTAGTGTTCTCTAATGACCATTTTTTTTTTTTTAAATAATTTCACATGGTACGTTTGATGGTTTTCCGCAAAATCTCCTGTCTGGTCTTAGATCGAAGAACTGTTATGCTTTGCCTAATGTCTGGCATATTTTCATCTCACAAACACTGAATTTACCACTGATGAAATTTATTTCCTTTTCTTTCTTTTCTTGAGTGTCAGTGACTGGAAAGCTTAGACTCACTTTTCTAACAAGCCCTTTTCTAATAAGCATATGCATTTTGAACCCTAATCCCTACCTCTGTTGATATCTCCGCCCTTGGGTTTTTTTTTTTTTTTTTTCTTCTATGCCTTCCATTCTAATTTATACTAGCCCGTTGTATTTTACTGACTACAACCAGGGAGTTTATCAATTAAAAATCTGATGAAAAATGAAATTGAAAAACACAAAGGCCATCGATAACTTTAAGAAAAGTTAAAGATAAATGCTTTGTGCCACGGATGTTGACTAAATACCTATTGCATGTTAGGCCCCTGTCATCAGCATGAGAGATACAGTGATGATGATCCCTCCAAGGGATGAAAAACTCGTAGATGATTTCAGAACAGTGACAGCACCATGCTAGCTCAGCTGTAAGACAGGAATAAGCTTCTCTGGAAGTCCTGGCTGTGACTGCAAAGGAAACCTGGCCCATGTTATCTGCCCTTTTTGCTGCCAGTTGCATGAAGGAAGCATTAATATTTAGGGGTCTCTGGAATAAAGTTCTTGCTGGGAGATAATTTAGAAGAAGGGGGGGGTCACTGTGGTCTCTATTGAAAATGTTAGTTGAATAACTTAAATAATCAAAATTGTGATGATTTTGAAACATTTCATAAAAAATCTTGATGTTGAAAATTCTTTGAGCGTTAGGTTGGAGTCTGAGAAGTGTTTCCTCCTAGTGTAGTAGAACAAGAGAAGGGAATGAATCCTTCCTGCACACCTATTAAGTGCCAGGCCCTGGATATCAGGGAAAGCCAAGATCTTTGAGCAGAAGATGACTTTCTATCTTGGAGGTTGCTTTTTTATGAAACAGGGGACAATGTTAATGTGGGTCCTTTGAAAATTATTTTTCTTTGGTCCTTTTCTGTTCTCTCAGAGCATTTCCTTATTTTACTTTATTTCTAAAATTTATTTTCCAAAAATGGGCACCCCAACTCTTACCATATATCTTGATGTCCACTTTTCCTTCTTTGGACTGTGTAGAAGCAACTGACAGATGCTGTATCTTCTCCTGCATCGGTTACTATGTTTTTCATTTTACCTCATGTTAGTAAGATCAGGGCTGCATATTTATTTTCAGCGTCTTAATTGGAATATGTGACATGTCTTAACTTTTTTTGAAAAAGAAAGGGGGCAGATCTATCCTGATACCGCTTCCTATAGTGCCTTTGGAACTCCAGTTCCAAATAGTGTTGCCCATCTGTCCTTCTGTCCATCCATCCATATATCCATTCACCCATCTATCTACCCTTTACCCTTTGAACACCTACCGTGTGCAAGGTACTTTGTTATATGCTGTGGTGAATATTAAGAATTATAGAACAGGATCCAGCTGTCTTCAAAAAGGTTGTGACCTAAGAAAATATTCAGATAATTGTAGCACAAGGAAATTCTATGGTAGAGCAAGGAAATTCTATGGTGGTGGTTTTTTTTTTTTTTTTATTTTTATTTTTTTTTTAAAAATTTTTTTTTTCAACGTTTATTTTTTTTTTTGGGACAGAGAGAGACAGAGCATGAACGGGGGAGGGGCAGAGAGAGAGGGAGTCACAGAATCGGAAACAGGCTCCAGGCTCTGAGCCATCAGCCCAGAGCCTGACGCGGGGCTCGAACTCACGGACCGCGAGATCGTGACCTGGCTGAAGTCGGACGCTTAACCAACTGCGCCACCCAGGCGCCCCAATGGTGGTGGTTTTAATAGCTTTGTGTTTGTATTATAAGGGATTTTATTGGTTGCAAGTGACAGAAATTCAGATCAAACTAATGTTAGTGACATCTAACCTCACAGATGTCTGGATCCAAAGGCTCAAGTGGCATTTTTCAGGGTCTTCTCTCTTACTATATCTCAGAGCTCTTTTTTTAAAAAAATGTTTATTTATTTGTTTTGAGAGAGAGTACAAGCGAGTGAGTCAGGGAGGGGCAGAGAGAGAGGGGGAGAGAGAGAGAGTCCCAAGAGGCTCCACGCTCAGCATGGAGCCTGATGCAAGGGCTTGATCTCATCATGATCTTGAGATCATGACCTGAGCCGAAATCAAGACTTGGTTGCTTAACCTGAGCCACCCAGACGCCCCTCATAGCTCTTTTGTCCTTCTGTGTGCTGACTTCATTGTTAGACAGTCTCTTTCCTTGTGGCAGAAAAATTTCTCATGGAGGCCCTGGGCCTGTATAATCTTTCAACTATGATCCCAGAGAAAGAGTCTCTCTGTCCCAGCATTCGTTTATTCAGTTCTAAGGAAAATTCTCATTGGTCTGCTTGAGGTAACATGCACATGTCTAAGCAATCATCATGGCCAAGGGGATAGAATTCCCTGTCCTGCCAGTCACCAGTTCACTCTTGCATTTGAGGGTCTGGCGGGTGGGGAAGAGGAGGGTTCCTACAGAGAGTGCCCTAGGGCCATGTGGTGGGGCTTTATGAAATGTGGTTCCCAAAAAGAGAAATTGGTATTGCTACTGACAGATAGACAAAGGGGATCCTAGGCCAGGAAAAGAGAGAGTGGGGAGAAAGGAAGGGAGCAGAGGAGGAAGGAGAACGGGGAAGAGAATCTGCTTCAGTGTTTTAGGAAGTAAAAAGGAGTGACTGGTTCTCTTGGCATGTGGGGAAAGATGTGATTTGTCTTGCGTGTGACGATGCCAGCATCCCTGTGGCTGTCACCATAAGGACGAAACACTTTTCAGAGGCAGCAGATACATGTCCAAATTATTTTCATCTCTCGACACAGGGGGTACCTTGAAAGGGGAGGCAGATTCGACTTGTGAGTTGAAAGAGTGATACAAGATTAAGAAAAAAATGAAACTTGGTGAATCTGTCATTGACCTTGAAACCTGATCAATCATGGTTTCTTAGCCACATTCAGTTTTTCTCCCTTTGTTGTATTTTAAGAAAAAGGGTGGGGCTGCGGTGGGAGGAGAGGGGTCGCCACCTTGGTGAGGCGGGATGAGGTTACCCATTCTTTCGTGTACTGTCTTCTGGGTGACTGGTTTTCACTCTCTGCTCTTTTTGCAGTTACATTGCCAATCAGAAAAGGTTGGAAATCATCAACGAAGATGATGTTGAAGCTTACGCAGGACTGAAAAATCTGTGAGTACTCAGGACTTGCATACCTTATGCTTGCATACCTATACCTTTTCTTATGCTGTGTTACAGTCAGGCACTCATTCACCCATTCGTTCTAACGTACGTGCAACTGTGTGTTTTCTTAGGACAATTGTGGATTCTGGATTAAAATTTGTGGCTCATAAAGCGTTTCTGAAAAACAGCAACTTACAGCACATGTAAGTAAAGGTTGATGCTTTTGCTTCCCAGGACCCAATGCATTCAATATTTTTCCCCTCTGTTTTCTTCTTTTGCAACTGTGAACTTCCTTTCTTAAAAGTTAGTATAGGTGTGACAATAGCTTAGAAATGTTAGCTTTGATTTTTGAGTAGCTTTAGAAAGGTACTTAGAACAGCCTGTGTATTCCCTTTCATGGATTTCTGGGCTATTTCCATTTTAGATGGAGCAGTAGGCCAACAGCAGAGTCTGATGTGAAAACTATGTCCTGGTACAAGGTCCTTGATTCTTTTCCTGGGAATCATTACGTGTTCCCTGGAAGACATCAAACTAATGGAATTGAAAGAAACTGACTTGGCCTCGGCCTTTTTAGGGAACTAAAAATTGCCAGTGCCCCCACTCCCACCCCCACCCCCCGGAGATCCTCTTTTGAAAGTTCATTTTCTCAAAGCTATCTGTTGTGATTGGTAAAAGCGGAGAAAAATCAATCATGGGACATGCCAAAGGTTCAGATAATTGCAAAACAGCAAGTGCCTCACTGAAGTCACGTTGATGCTTTGTCAACCGAGGTCAGACGGAAATAGGGACAATGGAAGCTCTCAGGTTGTCCGCTGTTAAGTCCTGTTAGAGGGTAGCATGCAATCCATAAGGGATGGCCTTCCTGAGAGGGTTCTTCATTGTTTTTCTTTTTTTTAAGTTTGTTTGTTTGTTTATTTATTTATTTATTTATTTATTTTGAGAAAGAGAGAGAGAGTGAGAGTGAGGTAGAATGAGTGGAGAAGGGGTAGAGAGAGAGGGGGGAGAGAGAGAATCCCAAGCAGGGACATGGGGCTCGATCTCACAAACCATGAGATCATGATCTGAGTCGAAGTAAGAGCCAGACGCTTAACTGACTAAGCCACGCAGGCGCCTGGAGAGGTTTCTTCATTCAACAGAGGATTACCTCCCCCTAAGCTCAGGTTGGTGCTCCCTGTGCGCCGAGTGTTAAGGGGAGTGAGTGTCTGCTGGAGGAATTCGTTGGCCGGCATTCTTTGGTCTTTTTGTGCTTTGCACATTCTCTGCGACCGTGCTTTTGTGTCTCATCATCTACAGCTTACCTATGGAACTCTCTCCCATGATATCTCGCTTGGTTTTTCTGACAATCGGTAGGGAAGATCTTTTTGGTTCCTGTTCATGGACATGAAATCACACTGAGGAAGTTCTAGGATTTTCTCCAGCCCACAGGATGGAAAGTGACAGAATTGTGACTCCAGGGCTCATCCTGACCGTGCTCCTACAACAAGAGCACAGGAAATAAAATTTCTACCATCCGTATAATTAGAGAATCAGTCTTCTTAGGATATTTTTCCTCTTTCTTTCCTTGAAGAGAACAGTTCCCCAACTGATTTCCATACCAGTTACAAAAGAGATCATTCTTTAGCAGCAGATTGCCTGGACACTCCCTGGAGATTTGTGGGTTTTATGAAAAACATGAATTTCGTAAAGCCAGTATCATGACTTCATATTTTATAGGTGGCGTTAATGATGAAGTCGATTTGAAAATAAAGTCTGTAGAACTAAGATATACAACATTCAGCAAAAATGTGGTACAACTCCAAGGAACTTGATTAACACATTTCACTTAAATGCCTTTTTGGCATCATCTCTGTGGTTGGGTTGCCTGCACAAATCTGATGTCTGCATAGGTCTCGAGAGCAAAAACGAGAGAACTTGGACAGAAACAAAAGTCAAAATGCTCCAAAGCCATCACTTAGATGTAATTAATGACTTCAGGGGCTTAAGTTCTGGTATTTACAGCTGACACTACACCTGGATTACTCTCTCAGCCACATTTTATTTTCACCCCATCACTTCCCCTAACGATGTGATTTGGGCATTGGGCTACGGTTAATTGCAGTTTTAGTAATAAACTTATTTATTGATGAGGGGATTTAATCGCAAGAGGGCTTACTCTACCTCTTCTACTTTCTCTGCTTGCCTGTTGCATGCCATTTTTACGAAAACCAAAGCCACTTGATGTATGTTTTCAGGGTGATTATATGGTAGAACAATTTGAATGGCATTCTATGTGCTGCAGACAGCTTCTCTAAAACCAGCTATCTATCTCTGTTTCCCAAAGACGTGTCCTTTGAGAGCAGAAAACCAAAGAGCTGGACATATCTTATATAGTATCTTTAAAAGGCAGTAGCCAGGAAGCCAAGTCACTGGTGAAGCTGCAAAAACTCCCTTGCCATTTGTAGGCACGGTCAGGTGTTAAGAGAGAATGAAGTTAGACAATATTCAGACATTCGGTGATGCCGGGAAGCTTCGTATACAGTGTTCATGGATGAGAGAGGCTCCTACTCACCCAAATATTAAATTCACTGGTTGGCTTTGAGAATGGCAGGGAGGGAGGAGGAAGCAAATGAGGTGTCTGCCTTTGCAGACCTCAGTCCCAACCTGTCCTTATGACTGAGGACTCAGGCACTGCCTTGTTTTATCTGATTTTCTGCGATTTCTCTGAATATAACCTTGGGTACCAGGGAGCTGAGAACGAAACGCATTTCTCTTTACTCCAGGGATATACCGATTATCTCTGAGTCTCCCCAACAACGTAAAAATGTACACAAGAGCAATCTATTTGACTTCGGGTTTTAGGGGGGTTCAGATTGGATCCTGTCTCACCACCCCTCCCTCTGCCCTGGGCATATGCAGCATCATGTGGTGACTGTCCGCAGCCTCTATGACCGGTCACTGAGTTTATTTCTTGGTGCCTTTAATTCCTCCCCAGCCTCTGAGAACCCAGGGGTTGTGAGAAAAGACAGCCTGTGTATTTTCCAGGGACTTTGCCGAGGTGCTAATTAGCTCCTTCGCAATGTTCTGTCATCAAACAGTAAGAGGATTGTTGATTTTTTTCCCTCCCCTCCTCCTCTTTTTTGGCTTTTGCCTCAATAATAAGTATGGTTCATAAAACTCATCTTGTTCTTTGGCGTATGACCCCACTCTGGGCTGTGCTGCTGGCAGCCCGACAGGGCCAGCTGCTCCCGGTGCTGTCTTTGTAGCTGACCGAGACCTTGACCATAGTGTCCTCTTTCTCTGCTCCCCCCTCTCCTGGTTCTTGGGAAGAAGAGTCATGGATGTGTTTGTTTGCTTGCTTGTTTTTTGTTTGTTGCTGTTTTGTTTTTCCTTCAGAGGGTAGGGATTTCTGAAGATGGAAACATTTGTGTCTCAAAGACTGGAGAGAACACAGACAGACTGACTTCTCAGTGTATGATACTCCAGGGAAACTCATTCTTAATTCACGTTCCAAAAGAAAAGAGAAAAAGATGTATGTGGGCACATTTTACAACTTCCCGGTGAATTATTTTTTTCATGTGGGTGAGCACTTTACACACAGTATAAAGACAGAAGAAGTAAGCATAGGAAGAAGAGGGAACCCTGTGTAGGTAGGGGTTTGGATGAGTGGAAATCTCAATATAGAACGAAGTCGGGAGAGGACACACGCATTCTTGAAACAGGAGACCCTGAAGCGGTGTTTTCTGTATTCCTTCAATTGACCAGCGTTGGCTCTATACATTAGCTCCTGGGTTAGAACCCCTCTGTGAAGGTGGCTGGGCAGACATAGCAGGATGTCTGGTCAACCGATGATTTTGTTGGGCTGACACAGTAGTCTAGCCTCAGGTAAAGGGTCGGGACAACTGTCACCCTCAGGTCCCTTGTTCTTACCTCTCAGCCCAGCGATTCCTTTCCTGAGCAGGAAACAGATACTGAAAGTCTCGTTGTAATTTGTTGGGGGCTTGGCTGTTTTTGTAAAAGTTGATGTTTATTTTACATTCCTGTTAGTTATTAGGCACATGTCTGGAGACCCAAGCATTAGACACTTTTTAAATAAATTCAACCAGTAAGCAAATCCACAGAGCGAGTCAGTTGCTGGGATTATGGCTCTGAATTTCCCCACTCAGGGCCTCATGGCACTGATCGCTGGAAACGGAAACTCCTGCCATTGAGTGAAATTACATATTTGGAATACGTCAGTAAATTCATTAGTATTTATGACTTGGTTTCATGGACTTCTCATTGTCTGGTTTGTCCAAATCTTAAAATGATGTGGTGCTAGAATAGTGTCAGATGAAATCTAACATATTCCTTGTTATGTGATTTTTTTTGTTACTGTCCTTATCTTGGAATTATCGGGTTATTTAGAAATCATGTATAAACAATCAGCAGAGTTAATCAATCAATCAGAGTTTATCAGTGTGTATTCTTCCCTATAAGGATGTGTTAATTTCAGTTAAATATTTATGTGTCTTGTAATTTCAAAATACTCATGATGCTGTTTAATTTTAAAGTATCTTTTCCCCTAGTGAGTTTCATGGTTTTAAATCAAATTAAGTTTATTCCTCCTATTAATTGTTTAAGAGGTCAGAGATCTCTAGGAAGCGTATAACTTGGCTCTGAATCAGCATATGAAAAATAAACTTTTTGTTAAGAAAGAGATTAAAAAGACGCATTGGAAAGTATTCCCATCCTTCTCCTCCCCTTATGAACAAGAATTATAGGAGAGGCAGGAAAATTTAAATTGTCATTCCAGATGGAAGAAAGAGATTATGGTTGAGCCATGGTCAAATGAACCACGGTTAAATGAAATTATATTTTGAAAAACACATATGTTTTTCAACTTGCATATTTTATTCTTGAGATGTAACGTTTCAAATTCACATTTAATGTTTTTGGTTTCTTTCAGCAATTTTACCCGAAATAAACTGACCAGCTTGTCTAGGAAACATTTTCGTCACCTTGATTTGTCTGAACTGTAAGTAATGATTATTGTGTGTCATTTGGTAACAGTTTCAGGGGAGAGAGTAATTAAGTATTTTTTTTTTTAATGAGTGATGCTGCAGATGCATTTTTATATCAAAATTCTTGAGAAAACGATTTCTCAGGTTTTGGCCACTTGTGTTTTTATTCCCTCATAAAAAACATGATTCAGTAACAAATTAACCCAGCAATCTCAGTAGTAAGGTATCATTTATGATGAGTTTAAATGTTTTTACATAAAGATTTGTTTCCTAAAGGAGGGAAAACAGAAAAAGATGAGAGTGGGCGGGCGGGGGATGCTTTGTGTCATAATGGCGACATGTTTGGTCCTTGTTATGTCCAGGACCTAATGGCAAGCAAACCCATCCAAGGGGGAAATAGCCATGGGCACAACATTCTCCAGCTTTTATCCGCGACCACAGTGCCCGCTGGTGTTTAGTGAACGTTGGTGGAGAGGTCGTCCTTTGCCCTCCCTGCCCATCCTTGCGACATTGCCTTCTAGGTCTGCTACTGCACTCAGTATATACCCTTATTCTCTAATTTCCTTGGCTGTAAAATGATAGGAAAAAGATTGTAATGTGTTGATGTCTACTGGCTGGCATTTCCAGGTGTGATCAATTCTTGTATTATCACCATGAAACACATATAAACTGTTGACATTCCTATGGGGAGGTTGCCTAGAACATCCCAAAGCAGAGGCTCTGTGTGTCAGAGGTGTGGTTGCCGGATGGACGAGGCCTTTGAATCCCAGGCAGTCGCTTTGGTTCAGACTGTATATATTGCCTGGGTTGTAGGATCCGCCCCTATTCACAAGGAAAACATGCAGAGAGAAGATGCCATTAGTGCAGAGACAAATCAGTGGGTTATAAGGAGGGTTGCCTGGTGCCCCGTATCAACGATGGGCAGTCATTGGAATACACTGAGTTTGCGGAGTTGAAGTGGTAAGCTTTCTCACATAGGAATAGGCACATACAATTTAAGGAAGATGTGAAATGGAATGAGATGCTCAGTGTGAACATTTTGAGCATCACTGCAGGAAATTTCCTCAACGGGTCAAAAATCAGAGCACTGATTTCAAATTCACACATTTCTGTTTTCTCCCTGCAGCATATTTAATCAGTTCTCGAAACACATGTTAATTGTGGGCCTGGTTGCATATTGGACTGGGATGTAGGGAGAAGATTCTGTGTTCCAGGATTCTGCTCTCTAGTGGGAGACATGGAAGCCTAAGTGAATGAGTGTAATGTGCTCTGACAGTCTCTGGAAGAGGGGTTTGCATGGGGACTGAAGAATTGAACCCCAGCTGTCTGCCAGCGTTGTGTGGTCATTGATTGTTGCAATAGTTACAACTGAAGATCCTTCACTTCTTTAGCCCTTCTGTGGATTTAGTTGTACCTTCTTTTTTTGAAAGATTCTTGAGTTTTTCACGTACTTCGAGCGCCAGGAAGCCTCTTGGATTAGTTGAAGTTTAAGCATTGTGGATGTCTTCCCATTGTAGTCTGTCTCTAGTAGCATCAAATCGTATTGTGGTGATGGAAGGATACTTGGAGGCGATCAAGCGGAAACAAATTAATTGAGTCTGCCATGACCACATTTTCCCCAAAGAAACTCCTGGAAGAGTCTCTAGGGATCCCGGAGATTCTTAGAACCCAACCAGAAAACCACAGGAATAAATGATGTTGCAAAGCCTAGGTCCTGTCCTCAAGGAAATCTAAAGTATTGTGGCTAATGCCAGGCAGAGCCTATGTAACGATTGTAAATGGCCTCATTTAAAGGCTCATTACCATAAATGGAATTCATCTTAAATAGGCCACTGAGTATTATAAATAAACATTTAAAGATTTTTTTCTTGTGGTTTTTATTTTCCTCTTGACTACTTCCTCTGTTACCCTTCGTAGGCCACGGGAGTCCAGGCAGCTCGGCTGAGTGGTGGTTTTCTCTATGCAGACCGTCCCACAGTGGGCTGAGTGGCTCAGTCTGGAGCTCACTTGCCCTTGCTGTCAGAAACCCTGAACTTGGTGTGTGTGCGCATGCGTGAGTGTGCATGCGTGAATGTGTGCGTGTGTGTGTGTGTGTGTGTGTGTGTGTGTGTGTGTATGTGTAGGAGGTTTAAGAGTCCCTTCCAGGCTGTTGGTCACATTTACTCCAACTTCTTGGCATCCGTTCGGCTGACCTGTGGTTGCATCATGCAGAAAGCTGGGGGCGCCACCCTCCCGGCTCTAACATTTTAATCTTAGCTTTGTATTTACAGTCTCATTTTATTTTTTTTTATTTATTTTATTTTTTATTTTTATTTTTTCAACGTTTATTTATTTTGGGGACAGAGAGAGACAGAGCATGAAGGGGGGAGGGGCAGAGAGAGAGGGAGACACAGAATCGGAAACAGGCTCCAGGCTCTGAGCCATCAGCCCAGAGCCTGACGCGGGGCTCGAACTCATGGACCGCGAGATCGTGACCTGGCTGAAGTCGGACGCTTAACCGACTGCGCCACCCAGGCGCCCCTACAGTCTCATTTTAAAGTAAGATGAAATTGCTGTGCTCCCCACTGTAGTTTGAGCTCATTAAATAATAACACTCGAATCTGTAGCCAGGTCAGAAATAAGTGTGTTAGCATTCCTGACAACTGTTAACTATTGGCATCTTGACTTAAGATCTCACTTACTATATAATAGCTGTGATAAATTTGTTATGGCATCTTATTTTTCCCCATCCTATGAGACATCCATTCTTATCCTACATTATAGCTCTTTCTGTCCCTGTCTTGTTTCCCTATTACTCTGAAAGGTTTTGCGTTACTTTGCATCCTTTAGAGTCCATGGGGGTGTTTGCGCCTAGCAGAAGACCAGTAAGTATTAGCTAAATGAATGAATAAGTGTTGTGAAACTGCGCAGGTGGGTATGACTTCCAAAGATTGTGGGTCAGAAAGAATTCATAATGTTGTAGTGCTTCATAAACACTAGGGTAGTTAAAACAAAAAAAGAGAAGCCTGATCTGGTTTCATTTTTGTTCTGTGTAGGATCCTGGTGGGCAATCCATTTACATGCTCCTGTGACATTATGTGGATCAAGACTCTTCAGGAGACTAAATCCAGCCCAGAAACTCAGGATTTGTACTGCCTAAATGAAAGCAGCAAGAATATTCCCCTGGCAAACCTGCAGATACCCAATTGTGGTAATTTACTTTCGAATCAATGAATTCTACTTGCTATTAATTATTCTAATTGCCTTGGTGTGGTAGAGAGTCTGGGAGGATTATCACTACCCAGATTTTATATAGTATGCTGTTGAGGTCTCTGGTGAGCTGGGCAACATTTGTATGCAGTGTGGAGAAATCAGCTGGGAACAACTTTGCTGAATATTCTTTGCAAGTAGAATATTAATTCTGAGTGGATGGCTTTAAAGTGCATGGAGAAAAAGTACACTGTTGATTCCTTTGTTTCTTTGTTCGTTTGTCTGTTCATGCATCCATCTATTCATCTATCCATCCATCTATCCATCCATCCATCCATCCATCCATCCATCCATCCATCCATCCAAAAACTATCTGCTAAGAGTGTAATACTTGATTGGCTACGTATTTACTTACCCAGGCCGTGGAGAGGGAAAGATCTCGTGGTGATGAAGTGTCATCCCAGTACAAGAAAATGCAGATCAATCCAGCACATTCCCTTACACTTGTCTTGCTGCCAGATGTCTGTGTCTCTTGATGGGGCACCACGAATCTGCCCTTATACCTGCTTTTCCCATGTTTGGGCTTCCAGGCTCCTCCTTCATCTTGCCCCCACTCCTCCTCAGCATTTACAACTCCAGAATTTAAAGGGGCACCTTATGACAAAGTCCCATCTTTCTGTGAGTGCCAGTCTATTTGCAAGGAAGGAAAACCCAAATGTTCTGGTTAGGATTTTCCTGCTAAGGACTTCTGTGATGTACCTCCTCAAATACTCACATATGCGTCGTCCAGCCAGTTAGTTAGCTCACAGTTATATTTGATCTTCTGGCCGAGTGGCTGGTGACAGAGCAGAAAGCCATGTAGCACCTGATTCCTGTCTGTCAGGAATCTGTATATGAACCACGAACATTCGATTCTTTGTTTTCAGAAGACCGTGCTGTTTGGGGTCAATTTTTCTTGAAGGAAAATATAGCTGTTGTTCATTTTTAAAGAGAATGTAATAAAAGGAAAGAGAAGTATTTGTTTCTTACCCTGAAGGGGCTTACAAGACAGCAGTTACCCTTCCCATAGATTCTTCTCTCCCAGAGCCCTTGGGCTTTATCATAGGGGAACCAGGCTTTGTTCTCTTGACAGCTTCCCTGAGCTTTCTTTGCTAGCCAACACTTAAACAAACCCAACCTTTAATATATATCTCCTCCCGATTGAGAAGAGGGCAGCTGTGCTCTGTTCTGGTATAAATTTGCACCGCTGAGAGAAATCGCCTGGAGGGACAAGAAATTCAGTGTTGAGTCACCTGGCCTCTTGGCTGGCTCCCAAGTCCACATGGCTGTTGTGACCACATTGGTTCAGCAACCACTGAGAGGAAGAAAGAAAGCGCATCTAAGTCCTGCTCTTAGTTCACAAATGGCCTCTTAATAGACGTCTGCTTTGCCCTTGCCTGAAGCCAGTTCTTTGGGTTTTTTTTTTTTTAATAATTTTAATTTTTGGCCAACTTGTCTTGACAGCTTTTGGTAATGCGCTGAATCTATAGGGTTATTGATAGACTATTATGATTGGGGGAGGGTAAGGGTAAGAGGGAACTGGTCCTCATTTTTCCTGGTCAGTTTGTCAGTTTTCAGTAAGTTTTTATTTGTTTCCTACAAATTAGTCAACTGTGTGTCTTAGGGGCTTTTGAATTCACTGTCATGATTTGGGAGGCATATGTTTGATGGCTCCATTAGGACCACTGCGTTCATGGTAACATTCACAATTAATTTCAGTGTCAACGATGCTAAAGCTACCTTGTAAAATCATTTCTCTACCACTTTTGTATTCTTAAATTGGTTTGTTGTTTGTTAATTTTTCTTTCTGTCCAAACTTTTTTTTTTTACTTATTAATAATTGCCAAATAAGGTTGATACATTTTGTTGTAAAAATAACCTGCATTACACATAAAGCTTGTGTTTTTCTTGTTTTCAGGTTAGTGGTTAGAGATCTGTAATACTCTTTTGAATCATCGCACAGTATTCATGGTGGAATATATCTCAATTACATTAAAATTTCCACATTGTTGGGCATTTAGCTTATTTCTCATTTTTCGTCACTCCAGAAACGTTTCGACGAGTATCTTTACTCTTTGCTCTTTGTACTGTGTACAGATGAAAAGGTTTTTCTGGGATCCAGAACCCGAAGCAGAAGTTTTGGCTTCTATGGTTTGCACATTAAAAAGCAGTTGTACCAAATTATAGCCACTCCAGCAAGGCATGCCTTGATATTAGCAAACTTTTTACTTTTTTGCTTGTCTAAAAACTGGTAGGTCATTGCTTTCTGGTTTGCATTTTCCTGATGACTGTTGAGTTTCTTCTGTGTTTACGGGACATTGTGTCTATTCCTTGATGAATCATCCTTTGCCTATTTTTCTACAGTGTTTTCCCTTTCTTCCATTGATAGTGTTTTTTATTTTATTTTTTCTTAATTTGTTTGAAAGCTATACATTATGTTTTTGTTTTTTTGTAAATATATAATGCCCCAATATTCACCGCCCCTATCAAAACGTATTTTTTCTTGTAAGCATCTAGAGATAACACCCAACAAGACAGGAAAAGATACCTTTATTTCTCTTTACTTTCTCGTCCCATCTCTCAGATTGTTGTCAAATAGGATTTTATTTTTAGATTGTTACTTGACTTTTATGAAGATTTACTATGTCTTTGCATGCCATTAAACTCTTGTACCCTACTACCTTTTGGAGCAGCTTTTCTTTTTGCTGGCGTGTAGCCTCTAATATTTCGTTCAGAGAAATTAAAAAAAAATCTTCAAGTCCTCGCCTGGTGGAAACTCAAGACTGTATATTTTCTTCTCAATGGAATTGGCTAAGTATAAAATTCTAGATTCAAACAAATTCCTTTTAGAACTTTGCAGATGTGGTACCGTGTTCTCTTTGTATTCAGTGTTGCAGATAAGAAGCTTGAGGCCAGTCTTACGCTTACTTCTTGACAGGTCACCTATGCTTTTCTTTTCCTTCCAGAAGCTTTGAGGATTTTCTCCTTTTCCATGTTATTCTGAAATTTTCACCATCATGTAACTAGCTGTGTGTTTTTATTCTAAAAAAGATTTTGTAAAGTTCTGTTTGATATGCAGCATACTCTTTCAGTGTGAGGGTTTATGTCTGAAGTTCTGGAAGGATTTTCTAATTTATGTAGATGGACGTTTACACTTCCGACTCCACCCTCCATACGTCTCAGCCTTCGGTAGTGTTTCCCATCTGTTTGTCCTTTTGTGTGACATGATGGGAACATTGGTTTACTCATGCTTTGTCCTTCAGCTGTTTCTCCAGATACTGAGTTTCTCCCTTCCAACAATCAACTTTGAATTTCCACAGTCTCTAGTGATTGAGTTTTTCTATGACTGAAACACCCTTTTCCGTGTTGGGGTTCACCGTATCCCCAGGGTGTCAACAGTCCCAAGCACTGCTGATTTTCTCTGGTGAGCTTCCTGCACTCACTGCTTCCATTTGGGAGTGGCTCCAACTCTTACTGGATGCTGTGTCCACAGTGAGAGCGTAGCGACAGGATCTGTCGCATCTACTCAGTTTTCTTAACCAGTGGCCCCCGTGGCTCAGCTGAAGTGGGGCTCCACTCTGTCCTGCCATCTGCCCCTTGAGTCTTGGGTCAGCCTAGAGCTTCCCTATTGGCTTTTGTGAAGCAAATACTTACATGTCCCTTTGAGGACATGTTTGATTTTCTTTAACCCCACTTTCTCACTTTCTCTTGTTCAGGAGTTTTGCATCATGTTCTGGTTTCTTATTCACTAACACTGGAATTTTAAAAAGTTTTGCAAAATATCTAGAGATTTGAGATCAGAATGGGAAGCTTCGGTTGGGGGTTTAGTCCTATGTTACTTTTCTTCATCATGGTTTCCTAGTTTGGGCTCTTTAAAGAGAAGTTGGATTGAGCAGTAGATTGACACTAGGTGGTTGGATATAAATTATTTCTGAAAGTCCATACTACAGGAATCAGAAAATAAGCTACTATCTTTAAAAGTTAGATAGATGTATTGTTTAGAGCTTGGATTTGTGGTTGGTTGGCTTTTCTTTCAGGTCTTGCCCTTTGCAGACTTTTAAAATATATCTATTGTGTTTAATTACATCACAGTTTCACAGAGTTCAGCTTCACTTTTTTTTGTATGAAACTCTTAACTAAGTCCAAGAGTAATTCATAAGAGTATTGTATGGTCTTGTGTGTTTGTTTCATCATTCTAAACCAATGATTCCCAGTAACTATGACTATTCCATTAATTTGCAACTGGTAACATTTTAATTTCAGTAAGAAAGAGCTGCCGAGATTTCATTCATTCATAAGGTGGGCTTTCTTTAAAAACTTCCCCTTTTACTATTTCACCATCTAAGTATTGTATTAACAAATGCTCTACATTTTTAAAGCAAAAAATACACCCTCTGTGGTGTCTAATGTATCCATTGAACATAATAGGCATTTGATTAATGTTTGCTGAATTCATCAATTAATAAATGCATGAGCCACACATGTTCTATTAATGATCAGGCTGGACCAAATTTTTATATAATGGTATGGATATTTCAGTTAAGATAACTTAAGCGTTTGTGTTATTCTAGATGAATTATTCCATATTTTAGTATTTTGTAGTTCCCTTTGAAATTTCTGTCATCATCTCATTGTGAAAGTATCTCCCTTTCCTTCTTCTTAGTGATTAACTGAGATTAGTAGGCGGGGCTGGGAAGTTTAATGGCCCTGTTACCATTAGCAGCATGGTCAAAATGTCTCACAGTATTTCTCTAACAGCCCCTCCTGCCGTGAACTACTGTAAATTTATTCATGCTGGGAAACACGTTGTGGTCTGTTTCTCCACTAGGTCCTTTTTAACCTTAGAAAAACTTTATTAATTGCAGCAACAACTTAACTTTATTAAAGGCAACAAAACACATGCATCTCAAGTCTCCACATTAATAAGAAAAAAAAAAAAGGGGGGTCACCACGCACACCGGTTCTGGAGACAGAGATAGAATCACACAAATTTTGTAGAAGGAATATTATTTTGTCCAGTCACTGTGCTGACTTAATAGAAGACCATCCCTGCTACTTTGTCGGTTGATCTTCAACGGTTAGTTTTGCAATGCAGTCTTTTCAATCATTTCCCCTCAGTAAGTGGGATTATTAAAGAACAGTATACTTTATGCTTTGATTATGATTTAAATCTCTGGAAGAGAGTTTCTTCAGGAAGTGTTAGCAGTGGATGGGATGCTCTAAGTAGATGGCAAATATGTTTAAGAAGGGCAATAGTCCTCTGGGTCATATCAAAACAATCCCTGCATCCATTTTACTAGGAGCTAGTTACCACAGAACATGCTAGTCCCACAGTGACTATAAGGTGGTAATTCACTTGATGGTTGGACTGGAGTTGACTGTATAAAACCCCCTTAATGGTCCCTTGGATTGAAATCAGTCCTGCCTTTGGTTTCCTTGTTACATATAACGACAATTTCAATTTTCCCAACTTTTTCGACCTTGAAGCTTTCAATGTAGAGATTCCTTAAGACACATCAACAAAATATTATTTATGATGGTAAAAGTCAATTCACAGGTACCTGGAGAAGAAGGCTGGTTCCTTGAGGTAAATTGGTTTTACTTAACCGACAAGATTTACTTTTGGTTATTGCCCTGTGGTTTGTAGCATACGTCTGTTAAGCATATTCCTTCCTACAGAGTCCTTCATTGTTTTAAACCAGGAAAATAGACTGATAGCAATTTTGCTTTGTTAGATTATGGGAGATGAAAAGGAAATGCGATGTCAATACTCTGGAAGTTATATTGGTATAACACATTATTTTCTTACCATCTTAGCTGGATAGATTTTTTTTTTCTGAAAAGCATATAAAAAGTCTAGTTTATTACTTTGCTTTACTTTTACTTGGGATCAGGTTCTGTCTACTAAAATAAAGCCAACCACACAGTGGATTGTTGTTTTCCTTTATCTTTTTAGGATGGAAAATAAAGCTGTTTTTTTTTTTTTTTTTTTTTTTTTTTTTTTCTGTCAGCTGCTGACACAGTTTTTGTGTTTAGAAGTTTCCTGGTTGCTGACTCTGTAATGACACAGCTCACAAGCATAGAAGCACCATTTCCATTTTGGGCCTGGAAAGTCACTTTGCTAATTTTCTGTCATTTTTGTAACTGGGTGTAAAGCAGCCACTTCTAAATAGGTCAGGCTCATTCTGGCTTCATTCCTGGTAGTGAAATCTATATGCTTAAGAGAGAGATTGGAAGATAAGCCAACAAGAGAGAAAGTGAGAGGAGAGGAGACACTAGACAAAATCATAATTTCCTTGAATATTTCATGCATGGAATGATGACCCAACACAGAATGAACAGAGCTCAGGAGGACTAAAGCAAGATGAGAAAGAACATAATCCCTAACTTCAGGTGGCTGTTGAAAAATCAAACCCAAATCTGACCTATGTTACCTACTGCAAAGTTGAGTTAGTGATTCAAAATGATTAGAGGTCAGTTTGCCTCACTTATTAGGAAGTGAGACCCTACTTATTTGTTTCTTCTTTTTTTTTAGTGATAGGTCACCTGCATTTATTCTTACCTAATATTTTATTAATAGTGAGCATTTCTTATCCATTAGGAATGGTGACAAAGGACTGGAGGGAATTTGCATACTTTATTTTTATTTATTTATTTTTTTCAATGTTTATTTATTGTTGAGAGCAAGCATGAGTGGGGGAGGGGCAGAGAGAGAGGGGGACGGAGGATCTGAAGCAGGCTCTGCGCTGACAGCTTCGCACAGCAGTGAATGCTATGTGGGGCTCGAACTCATGAGCCATGAGATCATGACCTGAGCTGAAGTCTGATGCTCTACCGACTGAGCCACCTAGGTGCCCCGAGAATCTGCATACTTTCAATTAGTGATCCTAGGAGCTGTAGTCAACACTCTGGAAGTGTGTGCTAATGGAAGGACACAGACGCATGGGAGAGCCCATTGAAAGAGGCTGTGTGTGTTGGTTAAGGCCATGGAGACAGATGAGGGTCAAGGCCAGCTCCCACTCATTAGCTATTTAGTTATGATACTTGATAAGCTTTAACTTCATTTGGAAATGGGGATACTAATGACTCCTGCTTTCAAGAGTTTTTAGGATGCCAAATAAGGTAATGTGGAAAATATTACAGACGAGGTCTAGCACACATTAAGTACTCAGTAAACATTAGCTGTTAAAGTTATTACGATCATCAATATGAACATTTAGCCTTAAATATATTTTACATCTAATATTTAAATATGCGTATCTCTTATATTTTGTGAAATTTCTGCAAATAAAAGTAAGAAAGCCACAATGAGATCCCACAGAGAAGTGGTGTACTCAAAAAAGCTGGGGAATATAAGATCAGTGGAAGTGAAATGATTCCTTTAGAGCAGGACTTCTGAGAGCTTTTAATGTGTGATGCGCATAGTGAACGTTCAGAGTTACAGAACAATACAGAGTTACAGTAGGCTCTTATTTTTTTTAAATCTTAGATATTCCACACCTCCCTCTTTAGCCCCCCACAGAACATCTCAAGGAGTCTGGATTCCACAGAACACATTCTGGGGAAAGTTCCATGGATGAGATGATTGCTCGGGCCCCTGCCAAATTTAAGAATAATAGTTGTAGACACAAAAACCTAGTGAGCAATTGTCCAGCCAACATCTATCATCTAAACAAACCCTTGCTACTCCAAGTGTAGTCTGTGGAACAGAGAGTTTGCTAGAAATGTAGACTTTCAAGGCCCCAACCTAGACCTACTAGAAAGAAGCAGTGATTTTTTTTTTAAATGTTTTTATTTATTTTTGAGACAGAAAGAGACAGAACATGAGCAGGGGAGGGGCAGAGAGAGAAGGAGACACAGAATCTGAAGCCAGGCTCCAGGCTCTGAGCTGTCAGCACAGAGCCCGGCACGGGGCTCGAACTCAAGAATCGTGAGATCGTGACGCAAGCCGAAGTCAGATACTTAACCAACTGAGCCACCCGGGCGCCACGAAAGAAGCAATGATTTCAATGAGGTCTGCTGGTCGTTTCACATACGCATTACAGTCTGGGAGGCCCCAGTCTCAAGAAAGTCAGCCTTTCCACCGTGCGGTTGGTGACTTTCTGCCGAGGTCTGCAGGCCGGTGTGTCCTCTCTGAACACATCCGCATCAAGAGACGCGGACACGGAGGTGGCTTTCGGGCTGGGCAGATGGTCATTTCTGATCTCTAGTCAGGTTTCTCCGAGTGCAAGAGGTAGACACGTCTGCAGCTTCAATCAGGATCCCATGACAGTAGTGCTAGAAGCTGTTGGAAGCTTCGCTGAGCTTTGCTCTGTGCTTGTGCCGATTTCAAATCTTATTAAGCCAGGAAGTAGTGCCTGGCAAATGGTTTATCCTGCCTTGGCTGTTCATGCATCCCAATTCATTTTTATTGTGCTAATTAAGCCTCAAGTGATATTTCAAGTACAGATTGTTTTTTCCATTATTGAATCTTTGGCCAGCATATTAATGCTTTAGAATTAACGTGAGTCAGATGCTTACTCATTTGTGGAAGACTTTACATTTAAAAGATCTAGACTTGGCCAATTTTGCACAGATTCCTTTGGAGACTGCTATGACAGGGTGATACAATTTCTCTATAAATAAAGGAGACTCATTCTTCCTTCACAAATAGACACGTAATTATTTTTTAAATGAACTAAATTCTTAGGTTATGGATACGTATTGGTATTTATGTTCTGTGTTAAAATGGATGTACTCAGTCTGTGAAGGAAGTACAGTGTAGTGGTGAAGATCTTGAACTTTGGGTTCATATCCCAGGTCTACAGGTACTTGGTCAATTTTGGAAGATGTATTTGACTTTTCCAGAACTCATATTCTTCATTAAGCAGATGAGGACAAATCCTTAACTCCGTGATTCCTTGTAATGATTAAATGAAACAATCATTTAAAGTACTCTAGAGGGGTGCCTGGGTGGCCCAGTCGGTTGAGCATCAGACTCTTGATTTCAGTTCAGGTCATGATCTCACCTTCATCAGATCAAGCCCCACGTTGGGCTCTATGCTGACAGCACAGAGCCTGCTTGAGATTCTCTCCCTCTTCCTCTGCCCCTCCCCACCTCAAAATAAATAAATTAATATTAAAAAATACAGTACTAGAAAAGAGTTTCTGGTTCAGTGAATGCCCAATAAATACTACTACTATTATTGTAATTAAACAAACATTTTTAGAATTGTTAATCATATAAATTTAGGCTTAACCAAAAAAAAAAAACTAAATTAAATTTTTTAGGAGAAATTAAGATTATGGCACAGCATTCTCTACTGAGAATCTCTATTTTAACCTTTTTTTTTTTTTTTTTTTTCTGCTCAGGATTTCCAAACTATTACATGCATTTGTAAAAGGTGGGAAATTCATGTCATAGGTTTGTATTCAAGGTGCCAAAAGGGATGCCTCCAGGCTCTCTTGGTGGAGTCTGGCTGGTGGAAGAGGTCATACCTTGAGGACAGGCAGCAGGGCAGGCCCTGGCTCTGTGATCCCTCCAGAATCAATAGATAAATCTCGAAGTCCAAGAACATGGGAGAGGAATCAACAAGGCCCGGAAGGGTGCAAGCTGGAAAGCAGACGGATGAATAGAAACTGAAGTAAATGCTGAGAATGCTGATTACCGGGTTGGCAGCAGCAAAGGCTTGGGGACACTTGGTTTGGGATTCAGAGCTGGTACAAGGCTCAGAAAGAAGCAGGAATGCAGGGAGAACCAAACACAGGAGAGTGCTTCAAGTTCCTCGTAGAGTAGTTAAAGCCATTGTCATTCCATACGTTCCAACTGACTGCACCCCTCCCTCCACAGCAGAAAACTGGAGGTTTATTCTCTCTCTTTTTAGTGTTTATTTATTTTTGAGAGAGAGAGAGAGGCAGAGAGAGAGAGAGAGGGAGACACAGAATCTGAAGCAGGCTGCAGGCCCTGAGCTGTCAGCACAGAGCGTGATGCGGGGCTTGAACTCATGAACGGCAAGGTCATAACTTGAGCTGACGTTGAAAGCTTAACCAACTGAGCCACCCAGGTGCCCCGGGAAGTTTATTCAGTAAAGAGGATCAAACAAAGATTATCAGGAACTCCAGAAAGGGTTGAGGCTGTGAGAGCCATAGAGAAAATGATGGATTTACATACTAAATATTGATATTTCCATCCTTCTTCCTCTTCCGGGCAGGACACTGGTAGAGCATTATCTGAATATTGTGACCAGACCTTGTCCCAAAGTGATCTAATGATACTAAGGTCAGGTGGTATCCAGTTTAAGAAGGCCACTAATACTACACTACAACGAAGCTGGCAGTTGAATGCACAATATGTCTCATACCTTGTTCTTAAAGATGTGTGAATGGCCAACAATACCTGCTGTTTGAGAAAAACTTATAATCAGAGAGACAAATACCAAACAAACAGATACAAAAAAAAAAAAAAAAAGTTGCGAGAAACAGTGTTGATAAAGAGAGAAGAAACATTCAAAAGATTATTGACGTCTCAAAGAGATCAGGAGATACCGCACCCATGAAACAAAGACAGGGTGCCATAAAAATAAAGACCATTCAGGAACAAAAGAAGAGCCTCAGAAGCTAAAAGCACGACAGAGATTGAAAACCTCGGAGTATGAAACTCAGAGTATTAGGGGCCTTTTCGAAACCCCGTGAAAGATACAACATTGCTGTCATTGGTTGCTGATAGGAAAGGTCCTGAAGAGGTCACGCAGGCCACTGACAGCCAGATCTTGTTGGGAAGTCCTTTGCCAGGGGTGGGGACACCCTGAGACCCACCCTGTATAAACCTTGCTCCAGTCCAGTTTCAGTAATAAAGAATAATGGCTTTGTCAGTGGGGATGGCATCGTAGGCGAGGGGTGTATGGCAGTTTTGTGAAGATAGTGGGTCAAATAGGGCAATTCAACAGCTCTTGAAGATGAATGGCCTTTTCTGACCTCTGGGTTACTCTTGAGTTAATGATGTGTCATAGGTCCTTGGGACACAGCTGTCGGGCTGAACGCAGTCCCAAGCAGAGTTTTTGATACCAAGTGCGGGACTAGCTTGACAGGCAGGACGTGACATATCGTTACACTCGCTGGGACGCGCCTTCATGCAGAAAATACTATGAGTCCCATGTGGTTGAAAGCAGTGTAAACACCCACTAGGTGCGATAGTTTAATGAAGTGATAATGGCACCAATAAAGAAAAGCTAGCTTTTGAAATGTGAAAGTATAGATCCACATGACTTGTTTTTTTATCATATCGTGAAGTTTACAACAACCAGTTTTTCTTATGATATTTGGCTATGACTTCTATAGCTTCAGAACATTCTAATACTGTGATGGTCAGGCTTTGTGTCTGAAGAATGCTTTAAGACTATCTTTTTTTTTTCCCATAATCTGTTTCAAAATTGAGGTCTGGTAGTGAGGTTATGTTTATGAGTTACTTAATGTAAAAAATTGGTTTATCCAAAAAACATAGATGCCTTGCACCCTTTTGTTTTTGACTATAAAAAACTGGGTTATCGGGGCGCCTGGTGGCTCAGTCGAAGTGCCCAGCTCTTGATTTCGGCTCAGGTCATGATCTCACGGTTCCTGGGATCGAGTCCCTCATCGGGCTCTAGACTGACAGTGTGGAGCCTACTTGGAATTCTCTCTCTCTGCTCCTTCCCCCCACCTTGTGCTTGCTCTCTTTTCTCTCTCTCTCTCAAAAAATAAACATTAAAAAAAAAAAAAACTAGATTGGCAACTGTAGAACAGTGAAAGAGAAGACATAGTTTTATAAAGTAGTTTTCTTTAAAGTAAAAAGTTATTTTGCAGTAATAACATTTTTTTAAGTTTTTATTGATTTGAGAGAGAGAGAGTGAATGCGTGCATGCATGTGAGTGTGAGCAGGGGAGGGGCAGAGAAAGAGAGAGAGACAGAGAGAGAGAGAGAGAGAGAATCCCAAACAGGCTCCATAGTGTCAGCATGGAGCCCAACGTGGGGCTCGAACCCACAAACTGTGGGATCATGACCTGAGCTGAAACCAAGAGTCGGACGCCAACTGACCAAGCCACCCAGGTGCTCCTGCAATAGTATTTTTAAGAAATGTGCAAAATTTGTTTACACATCTTATTACCTCATATTGTTTGGTTCACATTAAATTTGTAAAGCTTACCAACCTGGCACTTTTTCAGATCACCATAAATCAGTCTCAGAAAGTAAATAATTACGAGTTCTAAAGCATAAAGAGTTTTCAATTTGTTGCTATTTTGATAATGCATCGAACTATTTATATGTATCTCCATTTACTTTTTGTTGTTCCGCAGGTTTGCCATCAGCAAATTTGGCCGCACCTAACCTCACTGTGGAGGAGGGAAGGTCTATCACATTATCTTGCAGTGTTTCAGGCGATCCAGTTCCGAATTTGTACTGGGATGTCGGTAATCTGGTTTCCAAGCATATGGTAAGGCTTTTGTTTGGCTCTGTGTTCAGAGAGAGATGAGAGTGTCTCAGAACTTGAGATTGTATTAATCTAGTGATGATCGTTTAATATTTTATAGGGCCAGAAAGAGAAATTTACACTGTGTTTGATGTACATTTACTTGCTATTTATTCTTTTAGTTAACAAAGACTAGTGCAGGTTTGCATTTTCGTTGTGTATACCTACTAGATTAGAGTCTCTGTGTCTCTGGTGAGCTTCTTGCGACCCTGTGAGCAAGGTGAGGGGCGCTCCTTGGGCTCTTTTCCCTTGGAGAAAGGTAGGTAAGAATTCAAAGATTAAATCAGCATTGCGCATTAAACCATTGTAATCTAGAGAAGTAGAATAGCTCCTGATTGGTTCCTTTGCCTGGCCCCAAACCTTTTCTAATGGTATAGATTTCTTTCTTTCGTTAGGGGGAGACACCCCAAATCTTTTCACTTTAGCATCAGTTGTGATAAAGATTATTTTTGTCTGTTAATTCATTTGTAGAATGAAACGAGCCACACACAGGGCTCCTTAAGGATAACTAACATTTCATCTGATGACAGTGGAAAGCAGATCTCCTGTGTGGCAGAAAATCTTGTAGGAGAAGACCAAGATTCTGTCAACCTCACTGTACATTGTACGTAATCAGACCGGCCTATGTTTTTAATCGCAAACAATCGCGGACACACCTGCATTTGTCGTTGGGCACTCTGGGTGCTGCTGAAGTGTGTGAAAAAAAAGTGTGTGCTGTGTTCTGTGTGCAGTTTTTAAAGAGATATCAGCCTTTGTCACATGTTCTGTTTCTTCTCATCCCTCTTACTGGTGCATGTCTTTCTTTTAAGCTGCTTTTTTGGTCTTAAACTTGTCCTCTTGTGCCTTCCTCCCCTTCCCCCCCCCCCCCAACCTTTTTTTTGGATAGAACATATTTTGAACTGGTTATCATTCTCTTGTTAATAAGTTTTAGCTTAATTTCTGCCAAACCAATTCCTAAAATTGTTTTCTCCATAAAAGCCATATGAAGATTTAAAGTTATACCACCTAAAGTATCAGGCTGGCTGTTCACAAACACCCAATTGTGCCATCGATGCAATAAAACCTCATTAGTTTGACATCAGGTTTCTGTGGGAAGGTTGGTGGTGTCTTGCATAAGTTATTGAAAATTGTTATTACCCACAGAACATTTTTCTTATTGTTTTAAATTTCTGTATACATTGCAACTAAGATACAGGACACTAATCTTTCTTCAGCATACGTGTGTTATTTCCCAGTGTTGTAAACAACACAATACATAGCTTCACATTCCAGATTGTGGCGTTTAGGGTGAACATGTATTTGGTACAAATCACATATACTTTGCACATTGTTCCAAATTCTGAGCTGGCGTGGTATAAATTAATGAGGCGTTACTGTATTTGGGTCAGGGTTTGGATGAGAGAAACACGAGTGTGCACGTGTGTGTGTATGAATACACATTATACACGCGTAGACACATGGTATCGATACACTGGCTAAGGTTCACCCGTGGCGCACATTCAGTGTGTGATTGTTGGAGTGCATGATTATGGTCACCAACTGTAAGTCCTTTGTCACTGTCAGTACTACCTCTGTGCCTAGTAGGTACTGGACTCATAATTTCTCATCATTTCGACCCACCCAGAAGCCTGAAATCAATGCTATCCCCAAACATACGCAACCAGCTTCCAACTTTATGTCCTTAAATCAACACCTCACCAAAAGCTCATTTGAGCATGGTGGAAGGAATATGTGGGCCCTGGGCTTGGGGGCCTGGGCTGGTGGGAGGAAGGTAAGTGTTGCCCCTACCCCACTGGGGTCCTTGTATTTGTAACACAGAACTACAAATAAGGATGCTCAAATTCAAAGTCCTCTCAGTTAATATCTGTGGTGTTCACCATGGTCTGAAGAGTTGACCTTATCTATCACCATCTAGGTAAAGAATAGAAGGAATAAATGGTGAATAATTTTAACAACTGAGATAGGCTTGGTAGTGAGCCTGGTCAAAGTGTATTTGTTAGCAAGTTGTGACTTTTCTCCCTCTTTGTGTGATGAACACGTACAACTGGGAAGCAAAGCAAGGACGGAAGGGCTGCGGGGTTAGGTGTCAGGAGACCCGGATCCTTGTTCCAGATCCGTCTCGCTCCCTAAAACTGACCAAGTCATTTACCCTCGCTGGACTTAGGTTTCCTCACCTGAAAAATGATGCTCTTAGGGCTCTGGAGGTATTTTCTAGTCCTTAATTGTATCATTGTCAAAGTCAGACCACAATAAAATAAACAATTATGGGGGATTTCAAATACCCTCACTCAGGATAAGTACTCTGTTTAAAAATGCTACTTGAGTGTTTGTTTCCCCAAAGTGCTTTATTTTTCAAGTTAAAGTGGTCTCTAGGTTGTTTGTCTAGGTTTGGACAGACCCCCAGACATTTAAAAAGGATCAAAACATTGACTTCTGAAATCCTAGCAAAAGTGCAGCGTACTGTCATGAAATGTGATACTTTTAAAGAGCATTTGCTATTGGCAATCAGTGAAAAGTACCAGCGGATCATACTTTATAATAATCAATCAGCATTGGCAGCAGCAGTACCCGCCCTTGGTCAGTTTGCTCCGTTTTAGATAAGCTGTGTGAGATCCGTGCTGCAGGCAAGATTTCCAAAGTCGTTTCATTATTTGTGTTGTTGAGTGAAGTATTGCAGAAACAGTGGCCCTCAGCTTTCTGGTGATGAATCTACGTAATATCAAAGCATATGTATTAGAAACCAAAGTTGACTTCCAGTGAACCCTTTCTGCTGTCAGAAATCTCTGCGATCTGTTTGGAGCTGGTTCTCACACTGCGAAATTTGGAAAACGACTATGGTTCGTGGGTCTTAAGTATGAGGAAAAGAGTCTCTTTGAAGCTGTCTGTAGGGAGTTCGATCAGCCTTGATGGTGATTCAAAATATTGTTGGATTCCAGAGTCGCTGGTCCTGTATTTTCTTAAACCAAACAGTTCGTTGAATAAGATCCCCCCGCTGATGACACAGATATCTGGAGATGGGGAGAATTCTGAGCTTTCTGATGCTATTAACTTTCTCTTTTTCAATTTAGTTGCTCCAACTATCACATTTCTCGAATCTCCAACCTCAGACCACCACTGGTGCATTCCATTCACTGTGAAAGGCAACCCCAAACCAGCTCTTCAGTGGTTCTATAACGGGGCGATACTGAATGAGTCCAAGTACATCTGTACTAAAATCCATGTTACCAATCACACGGAGTACCATGGCTGCCTCCAGCTGGATAATCCTACTCACATGAACAATGGGGACTACAAGTTAGTAGCCAAGAACGAGTATGGGAAGGATGAGAAACAGATTTCTGCTCACTTCATGGGCTGGCCTGGAATCGTGGATGGTGAGTACCTGATGCTTTTGTATCCGGGGAGAGGATAGGGTGTATCACTCAACTATTGACAACATCATGCCTTCAACAAACCACCTGCAAACCCAGGGGCTGAAAACACCATTATTTAGATTTGCTTGTGGGTCAGCTGGGGTTTTGTTCCATATGCCTTTATTCTGGGGTGCAGGTGAAGAAATGGCAGCCACACAGGAGGTCTGCTTCTGAGTGGCAAGTGCCGATGGCAGGAGGGCAACTAGAAATAGGCAAAGCTTCTCAAGGCCCAGCTTCCGCAGTGGCACGTGGTCTCTTCAGGCTATATGCCACTGGCCAGAGGAAGCCATAGGGCCACAGCCAAGTCCAGGGGCAGGGACTCATACTCCCAGGGAAGTGATGGGGCGGGGGGAATGAATCATTTTGGACAGTAGTGTGATGTGCACATTATTTTTATCTCAAGTGTTCAGTGACATTTTGTACCCATCATGGCAAAACTCATGCAAGATGTACGTAGGTGAACCGTGTTTGGTTGGCTCATGAACTACTGAAGATGTATTTTCTAGCCCCTTACCCGCTTGGAATTCAGAATCCTGCCCTCTCACCGTGGACGAGAAACCAGTTTCTTAGAATGTTTTGCCTACCTGGGCTGAGTGGTGTCATTCATTTATCAGATCCTGAATTGTTTTTCTAGGAGGTAATAGTTCCCATCTGACCAATGGTTTGGGATGCCAGCAGGCAAATTGCAATGTGAGCCCCAGCAACAGCAGGGACAATTGCCGTGCATTCATCTGTTTCTGATGCTGTTGTCCGGTGGAGTATTCTTACTTGTTGGGTCTTGTTGCCCAGATACTGGATGACACTGTGGAGGCCGAGGCCTGTTTGGACATTGGGACCTGTACATGAGTAGAATTCGCTGTAATAATTCTCAGTTCGTGAGGGCCACACAAAGATGGCTTGGCAGTGGGAAGGGAAGACAGCAGTTTGGCGGCCCGTGGGGCAGGGGCGGCGTGGGCAGCATGTGCTTGTGGGGCCCAGAGGGCAGTCCCACGGACAGAGATGATGCATACGGAGCCCCCTTCAGCAAGTAGTGAGAATGTAGTTAGTGCCCATTACATAATAAGTCTGTCATTACACTGGTGTGTATTAAATAGCTTTTTAAGTGCACAAACTTCCTTAGCATGTTCAAAATGTTATTTGAATTATGTGAGTTTGATTTACAAAGAGCCTTTCAGGAGCACATAAAACAAGCTGTGTTTGGATGCCTTACCCAGACACCCCTGGCAGTTGTCTTTTCCATTAAATCTTCCTCTTAATTGAGAGTTGAGCTGCTTGGCTACATTTGCTGTAGTAAATCTCTAGATTACTCTCTTTCTTCCTGTGTGTTTCGGGGAATACAGCCTTATCGTTAAATCCAGAGATTCTGCTTGGGACACTTGCTTTATGTTTGTTTTTCAATAAACATTTTATTTATGAGTAATTTTCGATGCACAGAAAAGTTGCAAAGACAATACAGAGTCTTTGGACACCTCTCACCCAGTTGTTACTGTCGTGAACATCTCTCATTACCGTGGTATGTTTGTCAAAAGTAAGAAACCGACATTGGCACATTACTATTCACTAAACTTCAGACTTGATTTGAATTTTGCCAGCAGCTGCCTTTTGAAACCGTTGGGAGGTGAACTTGATTCAGGGTGAGGGTCTGGCATTGGAAAGTTTTAGAAGTGGTTTGTGTGCTTTGATATATATGCTCAGTTCTTCCAGGGGGAAGCCAGTAACTTCTATTTAACATAGAGGTTTGATGTATTTTTCTTTGGAACATTTCTGTATGGTGCCAGTCTTTGGTAGAGCTTAACTCTTCTCATCCATGTGGCCTCCTTTTTATGGCTCACTTTTGTTAGTTTTAACTTCACTAATGATAGGAAAGAAGTGATTTCTGGTACAAGAATAACTTAGTGTCTCAAATACTCCCTTTAAAGGAAATCATCACTGATCAAAAATAAAAGTTGAGGTTAATTTTATAAAGATGTTTGTTCTCTCCTTCTTCTTGTTTGTTTACTTGTTTTGGTCAAGTCTTTAAAATAGAGATATCTGCTTTTAGAAATGATTTTTTTCCTCTTTAAGTATTTACTCAAGGACCAGCTATCGGGGAGTAATAAATGAAATGGAAATAAAAGAGCCTTGGTCCAGGGTGATAGTGGATATAAATGGCCCTAGTGGGCCATAAACCAGTGTGACCAATTAGAGATTGACCTCACTTGGCTTGTGTTTTAGAATCTTTGGTATTTATGAGATTTGGAACCATAGCATACAGATAATGGCCTTTTAAAGAATTGCTTCCTTTCCCTCTTACCCTCCTTTAAAACTAAAGAAAAATAAACAAATAACAAATCTATATATATTTCCCTGCCGGCCTAAAGTCTACAAGTTTAGGATGACAAGTCAAGTGTAGGTCTATATTCCTTCAGTATTTCAGTATTTCTGTTATTGTCACATAGTAATTGGTAAGAAGTTTACTTTTTTACAAATCTTTTTGATAAGATGCTTCAGCTACAGTTTTTCTTTCTTTCTTTTTTTTTTTTTTTTTTTTTTTGGATGAGATGCTTTTCTCTTTCTTTTCTTTTTCTATTTTGTTTTTTGCATTGCAAGTTAACTGGCTTATGAGGAAGCTGGCAGCCTGGGATCAGTGAAGTAGGGTTACTCTTCCATATGCAGCCAGGAGAATTAAAATGGCAGCTCAGCTCAGAACTGGGACTTTTGTGGAGTAGTCACCTTGCAAAGGAATTCACTGTCTATTTGTAGATAGAAAGTGAACAGAGTTGAAAGAAATTAAAACAGAAATAAAAACAAAGAGGGGCACCTGGATGGCTCAGTCGGTTGAGCATACAACTCTCGATACCGGCTCAGGTCATGATCTCACAGTCATGAGTTAGAGCCATGTCGGGCTCTGCGCTGACAGCACGGAGCCTGCTTGGGATTCTCTTCCTCCCTCTCTCTCTGCCCCTCTCCCACTCTCTCTCCCTCAAAATAAATAAGTAAACTCAAAAAAAAAAAAGAGAGAGAGAAAGACAAAGAAAAAAAGTCCCTAAAGCAAAAAGTTGGTGAGCTTTTTGGTGAAGAATGTAGTTACAGCCCCGATTGCCTTTATTACCGCCTGCAATGGAAACCGTGGATGCGGTGGGAGACACTCTCCTGCTTTCTGCGTGGAGAAAGGATGGGCAGAGAGACCTGGAGCCAGCATCAGCCAGATCAAGAGGGTGTCACCCGCAGGGTGTGAGGCCGTCGGTAAAGATCGCCCTACAGTGTCTCTCCAGAGTGCTGGGACCTTGCAGACTCCGATACCAGACCCAGCCAGGGTGCTAACGAGGAAGGACAGGTGTTCTCAGACCTTCGGGTATCAGCAGGGCCCCAGACACAAAGCCAGTGCCTTCCCATCTGTTCATCACTGGCAACCTGGCCGGTGACTGAGAAAGGGAGGAAAGACTTTCCCAAACTCCAGACACCAGATTGATCATTTTGGATCCCACGGTTAGAAGTGAACTCCGCTCAGGTCAGTTTTGGGTTACGTTTAAAGCACAAAACTCAACTTGTAGTTTCCAAATGAAATTTAGGGAACGATAGCGTTTATCTTTTTCAACACGCTGAGGAACGCGGCTTGTAACAATCAAACTAATTTTATTTCGTTTTTATTTTCCATTGTCCCTGGAACACTTATTTATTCACTAAGAATAATCTTTTCTGGCTCCTGAACACTAGGGCCCGGCTCCCTGTTGTACATTAGAATCAGCTGGGGAGTTTTAATTGTGATTTCATTATTTAACACACATTTCTAGGGCCCATGTCCAGTAATTCTGATTCAGTGGCTCCCGGACGAGGCTCAGGCTTTCACATTTTCTGTTTTTAAGGTCTTCAGTGACTCCAGTGTGCAACCAAAGGTGAAAATGGTCTGGATGAGAGCCCTGACCCAAGTGAGATTTTTCTGCTCGTTGTTGAGTAACAGACAATCCTTTGGTCACTTTAGATTGCAGGCAAAAATCTCAATTGAGAAATAGCATGTCCTATCTGAGTTAGAAGTCAAAACTCTGGACTTAAGTCCAGTCCAGGCCAGCACGATGTGTGTGTGTCCAGGGGTGGGGGTGGGGTGGGGGGTGAGGGGGTGGAGAGGCGGGGATGGGGTGCGGGAGGGAGATTGCAGAGCTGGCTAAGCAGAATTCAGGCCCTCTGTTACCTGAGTAGAAGGGAGTAGGCACGGGGGACAGGTGGCAGGCAGGTGTGCTCAGGGCGTGTGTTCAGTGCTGATTCACAGACCTTCCTGGATCGTTTTGTGGGATCTTGGTGATTCCTGTCTCTGCGGGCCTCTCTCCAGGGAGTCCGTGACAGGAAGCAAACATGTCTCTATTCCAGCTGGTGGAAGCATCTCCTTCCTCAGAACCCAGGAATGCAGCTTCGTGCTGCTGAGATCCCTCTGCTCCTCCAGGGGGCTGTTGTCAGGACAGACATTCTCTCACGCCACCTCTGTCTGGTCCACGGGGAGCCCTCGTGGTCCCTCGTCTTGACACCTCCAGCCGTATAGGTTGAACGCAAATGCCACCTGCATCCTGCCTCCATTGGTTGCTTTCACCTTCTCTGGTAGGAGGCAGGTACTTGGCCTCAGAGCCTTCTGCCTGCAGGGAACCCGGTTTGGGTTCTCAGAGTGCTGTGGTGGAGGCCCCATGGCTATGTGGAAACTTCTGTGTAAGTCCTGAATGAGCACCTTCTGTCTTCTTTGGGACCTCAAAAGTCTCAGTGTGAAGCAGAGGTTTCAAAGGACATGGGTCCAGCTTTCATTCATCTCCTTTGTGAGTTCTGCAGTGTTATTCTCTCTTTAGTGGGCACTGAGCAGATCACTAACAACGTACCCATTCCTCACTTCGCTTTGTGTTTGTCCTCTGCGGCCATTAGGGAGAAACTTTCTACCCAGAACTGCTTTTCTCTCAGCACTGCTTTGTCCTCCCTTACCCAGAGGCTCAGGCTTGCCCAGAGAAGACCTCAAAGACTGCCACTTGACTACACGAACTTTCTAGACTTGGCGCTCTAAGGAGAAAACTAAGTCACAGTTTGGTTCCTGGAGAGGGTAGGAAAATGTAAGCTCCTTCTGGTGTCCAAGTTCCTTCCCCCTCAGAGGTATGCCACGGGGACAAGGCGTCTCCTGCCCTCACCCCTAATGTTTATTGCGGTCACTGCCAGAGAGTACCCACCCCCCTCGGTGTTTGGGTATCTAGCTATTTTTTAGGTTTGCTTTATGTTTCATTGTAAAATGGCCATCTTCTATGCCCACTGAGGTCTTTTGACTTCAGTCAAACTTCTCACGGAGTTATAAATCAGGGCTTCTCAGACTTCAGTGAGCATACAGCTCTCCTGGAGATCCTGCTAAAACACAGATTCTGATCTCATGAATTTGGGGAAGGGTCTCAGATTTTGTATTTCTGACCACCTCCCAGCTGATGCTGCAGGTCCCGGACCACACTTTGCCTAGTGAGGGGGGTTCCCTTCTGCCCTGCGGAACCTGGGGGAAACCACTGGAAGGACCGCATAGGCATCTGCCAAGATGGCTGTACTGACTCCTTGTGGATATCGACGAGTAATAATGATAAAAATACAGAAGAGTTTGTGCACAGAGATGCACTCTAATTGGGTTTGGCAAAAGGTAGGATGAATTCAATGTGTTGGCTTCAGGAGGCTTAGGGAGACTGGATAAAGGAGAAACCTGGTGCGGCACTCACAGAGGGAACGCGGGACTCTCTGGGGAGTCTCCCAAAATTCTGCTGTATGCTAGTTAGCCGATAGGACAGAAATAAGACTTACCTAAGATGAAATTGATCCACTACATGGCTGTCCTTGGAAAAGCCTTCTCGGGAACACGAAGGTGTGCGTGAAGACTGGGTGAAGGTTAGAAGTGGTGAGTGTGTCTTTTCAAGTAGAACCGTGACCAGAAATTAATGGCAGAGAGATCACTTGTGAGTGTCACCAGGAAGAAATGTGGGGCCTTCGCCAGCGTCTTGGGATCAGCCGGCGTGAGTTTCAAGAATTTTCAAGGTCGGCTATTTCCATCATCGTGAACACGTTGATTGTTCAAGGGTAGATTCTTTTATCGAAATCTCCCCCGAGTGATTAATACTTTAGGCTTGGCACAAGCCTAGCCCGAGCACTGGGTGATAAAATACCCATGCTCTAAAGCTTCCCAGTCTTCAGGCAGTACATAAAGAGTGTCTCTGTGGCCCACTCATTCAGGAAGAATGTCACAGCTCAAGAATGCTCATTCACACAAGCAGTGGGAGTGAGTGACTTATGCTTCCTAATTCGGGAGCACTTGCCTCCTATGCACAGTGTGCGTCGGGAGCAAACTATAAATATTGGAAGATTTTTCCCCACAGCTTCTCATTCGTGCTGTTTTATCAAGAGATTCATGACGTCTGGATGAACTGGAGCTCTCTGCAGTACTTAGAGTTGCCCCCAAACTGGCAGATTTAGATTTGGTGTACTTGGGCCAAAGAATGTAGGGAGAGGAAATTTCTCTAAATGTTACACTTTAAGAAAATATAAAGCCCCCCCACGACTCGCTCTCTGGCCCTTTGTCGGGACCCGTTTCTTGTCCTGGGAGCGGAAGGAAAGGAAAGTTTGACCTGCTTTTCTGTCTTAAATAACCGAGAAGACTATGGTTTGGCTATAGGCTCTTAATAATCGTGATAATTAAGATTTATACTTAAATAGTTCTTTAGGTCTCAAGAGTACTAATGTTAATTAATTATGCTTCCCAAAGCTCCTGACGGGTTGCCAGAGCCAATGCTGTTATCCTCTCCTGAGGTATGGAACATTCCTTTGTCACAGGAAAAGTGAAGAGACCCCCTGATGCTGCATAGCACGTTAGTGGTTCAGCCAAAAATGAAACCCGGACATCCAAACCCCTAGTGTGTTGGGGCCCTGCCGTTCAGAAAAGGAAGAGGAGAGGTATCTGGAAGTCAGAAGGAGGGACTTCCACGAGTTACACAACACTGTTGACAAACCAAGGACGGGACGGTTGATTTGAAAAGAACGAATCATTTGCTATTTCTTTATCGTATGGAATCCTTTGAAATATTTTTCACGATCACACTAAGCAGAGTCTGAAAATAGATTTGAGAGAGAAGTCTCTCTCTTTTTTTTTTTAAGACATTAGAGAGAAACTGAACGCTGAAAGGAAGGAAACAGATGTGTCTCCTGGCCTCCATCATTACTTCCATCTTTGCAGTGGGATGGAAAGGGAAGCCTACCTGCCCTTCCACAATTTTTCTTTATCCTACATGTGTGCTTTTCCTTAGTCTTAACAGTTAAAAAGCCATGGAGTTTTACTCATAAAGACTTACATGGAGTCAGAAGATTTACTCATGAGCTATAACAGATTAGAATATAGAAGCTCCAAAGCCCTCTCTTTAAAAGCAGTTTAGCATGGAGGATGGTGAGGGGCTTTGGTTTGATATTGTTGGGGAGAAAGTGACAGTATCATCCATGCTTAGAAACCTTTAACGTCCCTGAGGTCTGTCTTGTGGAGGTGCAGACATCACACGCGCCATCTGGAGCTCTGTCTGGAGTGCGTGTGGCCACAGGACAGTCCCCAGGGTTTTCACTGGGAGTGCTTCGGGCTGCACCTGTTAGTAGTGGTCCCCAAATCCTGACAACACGCCTTAGGTCAAGGGCCAAGCACAAATGAGTGTAGCGTCTGCCGACGCTCCACAAACTCTTCAGAAGATGGACTTGGAACATGAGACAAGCAACCATTTGTGCCTGGCGTGCACTTTCTTTGGGCTGGGGAGTAGCTGCTGTTTCCACACTGGAGCCAGCCGGGGGGGGGGGGGCGGGGGGGGGACGGGGGTAGAAAGTGGCCCGCTGCTTGTCTGGAATGGAGTGGGGTTGATGGAGTCCCTGAGTTTCCTTATTTATTTATTTATTTATTTATTTATTTATTTATTCTGGAAATCCCCATATTTTATTCCGGTGGTTTTCAACATGAAGCTTTAGGGCTTAATGCCGCCTCCTGCTGCCTAAATCTGAGATTTCTTGCTTGATGAGCTATGGGGATGGTATTCAAGGAAGCAGAACTCTGCTCAGATGCCCCGTGTAAGCAAGCACATTACTCATTCACCAGTCATTCACTCTCTCTGGGCCAGCTTTTGTTTGCCTTTCCTCGTCCACCTTTTAGTCCTGAATATCTCAAACAGGCATTTTTACCCTTATACATAATGATATATAATGAACATATTTAAGCCACTTAGAAATTAGACTTAAAAATGGCAGGATATTTTCCCAATATGACCATTGCCAGAAGTCTAAGAAAGAAGCGGTAACTTTGTCCCATGTCTGCATTTAACATCATGTTAACAACTGCCCTACAATTGGAGTATAAACACCACGGGAGGTTAACTTGACTGAGAAGTTGCTAGAAGCAAAATTCTGTTTGATGAGCTGGGATTAGCTGGAGTGCCGTGACCCTTGTTTTTCATAAACTTTAGGTCTGTGTATCTTCCCAGGCACCAGCTTCTTAAACCTTTTTACACAGAGACATTTCTTTATTGTAGCGAGTGGACCTTCATTAGACACAGTATGGTATGGTTGGCGGGGCGGCGGGGGGGAGGGGGAACACCTTATTGTTCCTCCCACATTGTCTTCTCGTGAGTTTTGTAATCTTGCGCTAAATTTGAGTATTCCTGACAATGAAAGGAAAGTGACAGTACTTCTCATACATCTCGAAAAAATGAAGTTAGGAAAATATAGTAGTCTTCTGACAGTGTAGATGTGACCTAACGGTTTTGCTGGTGAACTTGGTAGGAAAGGCATCCACCGATACGAATTCTAAGTCTGGAAAAAGATCAGTTTTCCAGGTTATGGGCTAACCTGTTTACTTTTGAGCCCACCCCAGATCCTTTTTCTATACCTGATATCTGCTGCCTTGACTTGATCTGATGTTCTGGATGTTCCTGGGGGCCTTGTGTGAGTAATAGGGGGGTTCCCTTTCTCTGACAAGGCTGATTACACCTGTATATCAGTCACAGTCCCTGCAGCCCTTCCAATGTGTGGTCTACATAAATCTGACTCTGAATCCTCAGTCTTTTTACTTTCTTACGGGATTGCATGTGTAAAGGAAGGTGGTCTCTGTGGGGTCCCTGAGAACCTTAGGACAAATCGGGGTGACTGACTACTCCTAGTTTTTACACCAAAAGTCCTATGTCTGGGGAAAGCCCCCATTCTTGGACAGACTATGTCCTCAGTCTCAGAGAGTCCGAGATGGTGGGTCAACGTAGTACAAATGAAAGTCTGTATACTTGCATTCAATAACTTTAAAAATATGAGTCAAGTTAATGAATTGCTAAATCAAATAGGTTCTATCTATCTACCTTGGAAAATACATGTTTATAATGACCTGGAAGGGTAGGTTTGAAGATCAAATTCTCCCTGATTCTTGGACTTCCATGCTGGAACATAGTGGTTTTGGTAGAGCTGGTTCCTGGTCATAGCCCCTGCCCTGTGCCTCCAATTATATGGTGAGAGGTAGATGAGAGGCAAAGAGGGTGCATATGGACACCTCAGCTCACCTGCCCTTGCTCGGCCCTCACCCCTCTCCTGGGTCTTGGGTCAGAAGGTGCTCAGACTGATGGTGTGGCCACCTGTGGGCTGACAGATGCGGAGAAAAAGCTAGCTAGTCCTCGGAAGTGTGTGTGTGTGTGTGTGTGGTGTGTGGGGAAGGAAATCTGGGTCCTGGGTCCTGAAGTGAGGTCTAGACGGCGAGTGTGGACTCTGGTGGACAGGTACCCTTGCAGGTGCAGACCTGTATATTGAGGGCACAGAGTGGGATCTTCTTAAGTAATGGATTACCGAGCAGTTCAAAGAATGACTTGCTCACTTGGGATTACATAACCTTTCCTTCAGTAGGGGTATGCAATAGTCACAGTGATAGGACACCCTTTGTTCCCAGGACTTTGCAAAGGGAAAGGATTTCTGCAGGTGGGTGGGTGCCCTGCATATGACATCACCAGGGCTACCATTGGGATTTTATGCTGCTTTATCCACCGAATTATCCCTCAAATTGCAAGGCAGCCTTCAAGGCCCTTCTCAGGAAGAGCATATCCACTACAAACAATTCTGACAATACATATTAACAAATTGTAACTCAAGAGTACTTTGAAGTGGTGTTGGAGGTACTGAAACTCAAAATACTATTGAAATATACTGGAATCGATGACTTTGCATGTATTGACTCAGGGCCAACTCATATGTGGCACTGGTTGTGCGCTGCACAATTTCGGTTCACATAGAGTATAGTCTAAATGGCGCCCCCTAGAGTTATACCAAGCATGGAATGCTCAGCAGTATGTAGCATCCCTGACTTGACGTGCACAACCATCTACTTAGTGTTTCCCCTGCTAAACTACAGATTCTGTGAGTTGAACTGTGTTGAAATTCTGATTTGAATGTTAGGGCCGTGTTTATCTGGTTCTTCATTTAGACAAACTTATGATTATTTCCTAGCTAATACACGAACAGAAAATTGGCTCAAGTTCCCCTTTATCTGAAATGATACTTTTCTGCTAAGGGTTTAGAAATGAAATGAGACCTGAATAAGCTTTATAGTTTACAAGTAAGTACGTGAAGGCTAAAAGGAGAGGAAGTAGAATTGGAAATTTATTTCCTAATCACGTAAAGGTTGTATCAAGTTTTAATTTTATTTCCAAGTAGGCTTTCATGTAGAGACCCAGTTCGTTCTGATTGGAGAGTAAGGAACAGCTGGTTTTGTCACCAGTTCCTGTTGATGTAGATTTAAAAAAAAATCAACACGTTTTTGCAAATTTTCACGGGAATATTTTAAAACTGAGTATTCCTATCGTCTTGGTGCCTAAAGAATCTCCCCCCACCCCCAAATTAAGTGGCTATGCTTTTGCATTTGTCCCTGACATAACAAACGTAACGTTTATTTGTGATCTCTTACACATAAATCATTTCAATAGAGAAAGTATATATATTTTTCTGTGTTATATTAAAGGCAAAGAAAAGGTTTACTTATTAAGCCTTGGCAACCCCCCCCCCCCAAACACCAAGTAGAGAGCAAAACTGTGCATTAGTATCATTATTTCAGGCTGGTTAATAACATGTTTGTGAAAGCAAATAGACCTTCCAAAATACACTTTGCAAGTAACACCCAAACCACCAGAGGTTTTATCTTTTGTTGTTGAACATGGTGTGGAGATGGTCTGTCCCTGGAATGAAAAAAAGTACCAGAAATGCAGTGAAAATGGCCAATGGTATAATAGAAACGGTCATAACGCATTGATCGCTGAAGTTTGTCCAGCTATAGTGATTTCTTTTCTTTTCTTGTTTTGAAGGGATGGGGGCTTTGGGGACTGGGGAGGGAAACAGCTAACAAGGAGCAAACCAAGAGTTTCAGGTTTTGTGTACCCATCCTATAAAACAACCTATTCAACTGTAAAATCCTCGATATATATTTAACCCATTTTAGTGGGTATACTTAGTATTAACTCTGAATGCATACTTACGAATCTTTGCTTTGTTTTGCCTTTTAGGTGCCAACCCAAATTATCCTGATGTAATTTATGAAGGTAGCTATCCTGTTGTCTTTATTTTGTGTTTGTTTCAAAATGTTTGTCTGAGATGAAATGAATCAACTAAAAGAGGACCTTTAAGCTCAGTTAAATATACACTTCAAGCATTACATAGGCCACAATATTTCAAAAATCATTCAATATTGATGGCTGTTTTCCCTTGGTATTTACAGTGCTTGTAAATAGCATTTTCTCTCTCATGCTCTGTTCTTGGAAGTAGTGAATCCATTCCACTGTAACAGACATTTTGTTTCTATAATTGGGAACTAATTACCTGTTTAAAAGCCATGACTACCAAGAAAAGGGAGGTGTATCAGTTTCTGGCTCTGACAGTAAACCCAATTCAGAATTGTGTTTCTTGTATAATAAGGAAGTTTGGCTCAGAAACAGGAACCTCAAAAGTAGGGCATGTTTTTAGGTTTGGTTAAATCAGCAGCTCAACCATGTCGTCAGGTACCCAAGTTTTTTCATCTTTACACCCCCCCTGCACACTGTGCCCACTTCGCGGAAGGCTGGTTTCCCTCATGGTTTTAAGATGATGCCGGCAGAGGGGCCGCTGTTGCTCGCATTGTTGGGAGAAATGGAAGAGCTTCTGAAAGCATTCCAGAAGAAAGGGACCTTTCCCAGAAATCTCCATCAGTCCTCCTTGAATCTGATTCACGACCCAGTGGGTCATGGTCCATTCTTGCCTCCATTGCTGCTAAGAGGGAATGGTTAACCCTTGGCTAACTGGAGCCATCCCTGTAGTTTAGACCGGCTTCCTCAGAGAATGTCAGTGAAGCCTTGAATAAAATGGGGTTCTCTTAGGAATGTGGAAAGGGAGAATCCAGAAGGTGGACTGCATTAGCTTTTAGCTGGATCTCTCCTCTGTACTTTGCTATTTAATGGGATGCCAGGGATGTTTGACTAGGGGTGAAAAATCCATCTTTAACAGATTTCCAGACCTCCTTCATGACCAGGAGGCCTTGCCTCTGTTTGGGGGAAGTGGCAAGCTCAATTTCAAGACTTGTCTCAAAATTTAAGACTGATTAAAAGTTACCTTGGTTAAAATGTCATTAAATATTCAATAGTCGATTCTTTAGTTTTATGTACACATCGACATTTTATTTTTATAAAGTGATCCTATATTTGTATGTTTGTTACGTGTGTGTATTTAACTTGAGCTAATTTTAATTAGAGAATCATATTATCTTTACCTGTTTTATGCATGTTAAACTGTATTTCCTTCAAGTTGTTGTTCAGATGATTTTGTGCATATGATTTGCATATTTTTGTTTTTATTTGTCCCCATTCAGTTTAAAGAAAGAGTATCTCAAATTGTATCACAGAGAGGTATATTTGAATTGTGATTTTACATTTTAAAATAATGTTTTGGACTCCTTTCCAGTAAGTTCAAGACTTTAAAAATGCTATCTTCCCATTGGCTTCCGGTCCCACTTTGGATCTTTGGGCCAAAAAATATCGTGATATCAAACTATAGAGACTTTAATGATTTGATTTTGTATGAGTGGCTCATTAGAATATAAAGAGGTCAAAAATTAGCAAATAGATGATATCTCTTAGTGTTTGGTAGAAATTAATGTTCTAGTCTATTTAAAATGAAAATGGTAATAGTAGTTTTGGAGTAAGACTGGAACAGCAAGCAGAAAATAAATGCTTTTTCTGTTACTTTTTTATTCACATTCAAAGGAACACTCGGCTCATCAAAATATAATTTAAATTTATTGCCCCAAGGCCAGCATGATAGTTCTCCCTAGGAAAGTGTGGCTGGGGCTGACTTAATGAGGTTGTTTGTGTAAGATGGAAATTGCAGTCACCAGATCTATTTAGAATAAAAATACCAAACGTTGATAAGCAACATTATTTGCAGTAAGTTTATCAAAAATGTTCTATGACTCTTTACATGTAATATTACTAATAAAAACTTTCACTACCCCCCCCCCACACACACAAACACACACACACAAACACAACACAACCAATTGTTTATTTCCATCCTGATCTGTGTAGACTAAAATTGATTCGGAAGATGGCAATGACATTTGAGACATGGTGATGTGAGAACATATTCTCACAATGCTAAACACTGTTGGTGCAGTTCCCTATCTATTAATTCTGAAACTGAAATGTGGACAGTTCACACCTTTTTTTTTATTTAAAAATTTTTTTTAACATTTATTCATTTTTGAGAGATAGAGACAGAGACAGAGTGTAAGTGGGGGAGGGGCAGAGACAGAGGGAGACACAGAATCGGAAGCAGACTCCAGGCTCTGAGCTGTCAGCACAGAGCCTGGTGCAGGGCTCAAACTCACGGACCACAAGATCATGACCTGAGCTGAAGTCAGACACGTAACCGACTCAGCCACCCAGGTGCCCCCAGTCAGACCTTTTCACAAAAGTTCTTACATGTACCCAAGTTCACGTCAATGCTCAGTCAGTCCATAGCCCGACTTGAGTGGTTGCCTATTACCCAAATAAGGTGCATGTTCCCTGGAATCAGTGTTTGCTGATGTCAAGGCTGGTTCCTGTTGAGGTTCTGCCACCTTCTTGCCAGTTGACCTTAGACTGGTCATTTAACTGCTCAGATGACTTTCTTTGGCCATAAAGCTGACAGTTAGATTCCATATCTGAAGACCCCTCCAGATCAATAAATGTATGACTCTTTGATGATCGATTCCTTTTCATATTTATATTCTATACTTCATCAAAAAAAGGGTATATTCTTACCTACAAAATAAAACCCTAAACCTGGTTTAGAATTTGACTGCCAAACCAGTGATGGAAAGATCTGGGTTGTGTAAAATGTGAGCATTATGCAATCTCAGCACTACGGTTGCTTGAACCCAAGAGCTGGGTCGTGTTCCGTGCACCGCCCCTCCCCCCCCCGACCCTATCCCCCAGCCGGCTGACAGTGGCTTGGAATCTTATGTTTATGATTTGTCTTGCTTCATTTTTCTGGGTCATACTGTGACCTCATGTTTGTTGGTAGCCTAGTGACAACTTCATGATTCCTTCTCTTTCCCATTTCTCCAATTTAAGATTATGGGACTGCAGCAAATGACATTGGGGACACCACGAACAGAAGTAACGAAATCCCTTCCACAGATGTGGCGGACAAAAGCGGTCGGGAACATCTTTCGGTGAGTGGCCATCAGTCGCTGTTTCTTAGATTGGCTCTGAGCACTTGAGATGCTTAAATGTTGGAGGAATGGAACTACTTCAGCACACGACATTTTCACTGCACAGTGTGGATTGGGTGTTGACGTTTGGAAGAATTAAGAGAAGTGATAAACGTGCTAGATAGCCTCTGACTTCCTTGCTTCCCCTTTCATGTGCCACTATGGTTACTCGTGGTTCTTATTTTAAATGTCTGTCCTTTAAAAGATTATCACTTTCTAGTGAACTGGGCAGTGTCTCATTTAGGGACATGTGTAATTATTCCTGTCTCCCACACCGTCGCACCTGTCTTATCCAGTATTTTAATAAAAGTCTCATTGCCCACTAAATTTAAGGACTCTAGTAGGTTCTGGAAGCGACTGGCAGTGAGCAGATATAAAAATGTGAGTGAATATCAGGTCTGTGCTTCTGGAGTTTATACTTCAGTCGGAGCCCTGAGATGTGAATGAAATACCAGCACCTACAATTCAGGTAGAGCAGCAATGGGATGCGAGCAATGGAAATAGAGGGGCGGGCACTGGGCTCCTTCCCGCTGGGCGAGCCAGAGGTGTCTTTGTGGGGTAGGTGGCATTTTCCAGCTGTGCAGGATGGCGGGCATGTAGACCGACAGGAACCAAAGGGAAAGGGCATTTTGGGTGTGTGAACAAGAGCTCACAGCCCGGAAAATGGTTTTGACCGGAAGGTAAGGTGTGTGAAGCATAAAGGTGGCTGTCAGGGGCAAGGTTGGAGTGGAGGCTGTGCCAGGTCATGTGGTTTTAAAACACAGAGCCAGGGGATTAGATTGACTATGCAGGGAGGAGCCTGAAGGGGGCGCGCGTGAGCCCCGGGGCTCCTGTGGGGTTGATCTGTCAGCTGCTGAGACCCAACGCCAGCAGCTTCCTTCATTTTTCTCCTCACTTGTCACGAGCACCCAGTCCCTTGTGCCGTGAGCTCCGCCTCCTTATAAACTCCAGAACCATTTGTATCTCCCACCTCCACTGCCACAGGCCCAGGCCAACCCCGTTGGGGTTGGCAAATTATGGCCTGTGGGCCAAGTCCAGCTCCCGACCTGCTTTTGTACCATCGGCAGGCTAAGAAGAGCTTTTACGTTTTTAAGTGGTTTGAAAACAAATGAATGATATTTCGTGACACATGAACATTGTCTGAAACTCATATGTCAATGTCCATAAATAAAGTTTTATTGGAACACAGTCATGCCCATTTACATATTGTCTGTGGCTACTTTTGTGCTAGAGTGACGGCTAGAGTAGCCGCAGCAAAGACTGTGTGGTCTGCAAAGTGGGACATATTTAGTATCTGGCCCTTCAAGGAGGAAGTTTACCGTGGTTGCTTGTTCCTGGATGACCTTCGTGGCCTTTACCCGTCCCTCCTCTCCCATCTTGTGATCTCCCGCCCTTTCTCCATACAGCAGCCTGAGTGACCTGTGAAGAGCACACATCAGGTCACTTTTATTGTCATTCTCAGAGCCTTCCTAATGCAAGTGAAAGAAAAGAGGCCCTGCATATCTTGTCTGTGTCTGTGTCTCTGTCTTCACCTTCCATCCTGCCCTTGTTTTTACCACCTGTCTTAATGATCTTCCACATGCTCCATCCAGGCTTACTCTTGCCTCACACCCTTTACATTCGCTGTTCCCTCTCTAAGACACACACTTCCCCACAGTCATCCCATGGCTTTAGCTACTAGGCAGCCGCTGCCACGTTCCATTTTCTTCTGAGCAGTTGTCATTGTCTTTAATTCCCTTGTTTATTGTTTACTTGTTTAATGTCTTTTTTCCCTTCCCTAGATTCTCTAGTGACTTTCTAAGTCCAGGCAACCTGGTCAGTGTTTTTCACAGCTGTGTCCCTCGTCCCTCGAATAGTATCTGGCACCTAGGAGATAGTAAAAATTGTAGACTGATCAGAGTAATGGCAAACGCTGTGGAATGGGTTGCAGAACCGTGAGATTGGAGGCAGTGTGATTAGTGAGGGTCTGGAGTGGTAATAAAGAGATGTGATGTATGTTTAGACCAGGGCCCTGGTGGTGGGAGCTGGAGGCTCGTAACAGATGTATCTCAGCTGTGACTCAAAATATGCATATCTAGTAAGTACGTGGAGACACACACACACACACACACACACACACATTTCCAGAGATGACGATATGCAATGCATTGAAATAGCAAGGAAAAATAAATCAGCTGCAGAATGTTTTCTGCTTCCTGCCTTGTGCAATCGCTTCAGTTTATTCTCATACCAAACCACTTAATGTTTCGTGGTTTGAGAAAGTTGTTTGTGTACATAAGGAATCCAAGGAGTGTGTGTTAGCCCCACAGGTATGTCTGTATCCCAGTTACCAAAAATTACGTGTCAACTTCAGTTTTCTCTTTTGAGACGAAAATGAGAAATTTAAGCCCCTATTTGGCATATCTCAGTGATGGCTGAACTGTCCACAGTAGGGCCGCTGGAAGGCAAAATCAGTGAAAGTCATCTTTGTTGAAAGTTGGTACATTACAGGTCCACCTGAGGTCCCTGGAAATCTGTGTGAGAGGTGCAAGAAAATGCTTTATAGACTTTAAAGAAAATGTAAAAATTAAATGTTGATCCGGTATTTGATACATGAACAGTCCCTGATCACAGGGAGGATTGTTAGATTAGGAGAGTTTCAGAGTCAGGGAACTGATAGAAAAGTTAAAGGTGTTAGAGCATTTGGAAGACAGCCTCAGACACTCTCCTTTCTGGTGCAACAAGTGCTCCTCATGCACCTTGCTGGATTTTTTGAGTGGAATGACCCCTTGTTTTACGCTGAGAGATACCCTCAGATAAAAAGCAGCTAACCAACCAATCAACCAACCAATCAACTAACCAACCAAACAACCAACCGACCAACCAGCCCGCAAACCAGCCAGCCAACCAAACAACTAACCAGCCAACTAAACAAACAAATACATTTACCCCTACTTGTCTCCCACATAAAGACCACCCACATCCCAACATATGCATGGTACATGAAACTTCATCAAACAATTCATTGTTGGGAAAACAATTCTTCTCATTGTCATGGGATCCTTTGTTTATTAAAGGAGTCTTTGCATTTAGAGTTGCTTCAGTAGGTTTAAATAGTTGCTAGTAGATCACTAACTGATTCCCAGCAGTAGAACCCATTCCCATTTTCCAGGTTGACTTAAACACTCTGTAACAAAATAGAGGAGTCAGGGCAGGTACTATTATCCCCACGTACAAATGAAATGGAGGTTTGCGGAAGCGAAGCATCTGTTACCTCTTGTAGCTGGTAAAGGCAAAGTGCCCTATGAACATAGGGGCCAAGTCTTCTGCATGACAGTCAAGTACTTTCCAAAGTGGGTCAGAGACTGTCTCTGGTCCCCCAGAGAGCTTGGGGGGGGGGGCTTAGGGCAAGTCCCCTAACATCTGTCCATCCCCATTTCCTTATCTTTAAAATAGGATTTGAACTTGTTTTTGCAGTTATTCCCCTTCTAGCTGTAGAAGTTTGAAATTTAATAATAAGATAGAGAAACTTAGAGCTATAATACTATGAGCTCTTTCCCATGAAAATGATAGTTAGAAATAAAGATGAAAAACCCACCCCGGGGGCGCCAGGTGGCTCAGTTGGTTGAGCATCTGACTTTGGCTCAGGCCGTGATCTCACAGTTCCTGAGTTTGAGCCCCTTGATGGGCTCGCTGCCGTCAGCAGCGGGAGCCCATCTTTGGATACCCTGTTCCCTCTCTCTCTGCCCCTCCCCAGCTCGTGCTCTCTCAAAAATAAAATGAACATGTAAAAAACACCCCAAATCATTAGGTACGTTTGAGGGAAATAGTCTTAGTTAGAGCACGTTGATCCATAATTAAGCTTTTAGGAATCACAGCCGTTCTGTTTGTATGTAGGCTGCAGAGACAGAGTTAAGTCTGCATGCAGACACTCACAGAGGTGTTCTGTGGGAGAGCCACTTACAACCGCAGTGCCAGAGGAGAGAATGCTCACACCTTTGTTCCATTCTGGCCAAGGCCTTGGCACGTGCCCTTTCCTGTGCCTTCTTTAACGCTGTCCCCATCTGACATCAGAGAAGGTGTCGTGGGAGGATTAGCCATGTGTTTTGATTATCCTGCCTTCCCTCTCAGCCATGTGTTTTGGAGAAATAGTATAAAGAGTAAATCATGGATAAATCACAGGTTTTATACTTGGACAGACTTCAATTCGAATCCCAAGCTTGGAAGATGTGATCTTGGGTGGCGTATTTAATTTTTTATAAACCTGTTTTATCATCATCATAACCAAATCAGTTTCTTATCTATTGTGGTGGACTCTGTTCCAAACCCGTTATCTGCATTAACTCACTACGGATTTAAAGAACCTGCTAGGTAGAGTGATTATATTCCCTGTTTCACACAAGAAGAGCATGAGATGCTTAGAGATTAAGTAATCCTGAGGCCAAGCACCTAATAAGTGGTGAATCTAAATTTCAAACTCACGAGGAACTCCTATTCCTAATCTCTACTCTGTACTGCCTCTCACTCTGAGGTGGGTACATCAGTCAGCATAAGCTGTGCAGTAACAAAAATCCCCAAATCTTGGTGGCTTCAGACAGCAAACGTTCTTTTCTTGCTTCATTGTGTGTATTCACTGGGAGTTCTGTCAGCCTTGTCCTCATTCTAAGACTAGGTGGACAGGAAGCTACTTTTGGAAAGTTAGCATTTATGAAGGCCCAGAGAAAGAAGCAGTGAGAGCAGGGTTGTTGGCCTTGGCATTATGCCATTATTATTATGGCTCTTTGTTGTGGGGGCTGTTAGGCATTATGGGATGTTTAGCAGCATCCCTGGTCTTGACCCACTAGATGCTAGCAGCACCCTCCCCCACTTGTGATGATCCCAAATCGACAGATGTCCCCTGGGCGCAACATTATCCCTGGTTGAGAAGCACTGCCTCAGTCTAAGATCTCACAGTAGCAGTGGAATCCTCCACTGTCAGGGATGCAAGTCTTACCTCATTGGCCAGAACTGGTCACGTGTACCCACCTTACCACGAGGAAGCCAGGCAGTGAATCCTACAAAGAGAAACACAGGGAGAAACAGAAATGTTCGGTAAACAGCATCAGTGATTACCACTGATGGAGATAATAGTATCTTTCTTAAGGATTATTATGCAGATTAAATGCAACAAAGAAGCTTAAGCATTTAGTTAAGTGTGGACCCCCAAGACAGGTTAGAAAAGGAGTCTGTAAACTACAGTCATATGTTTTTGTAAATAAAGTTTTATTGGCACCCAGGCATGCCCATTTGCTTACATGTTGTCTATGGGTGCTTTCACTGGATACCAGCACAGTTGAAAGGTTGCAAAAGAAACTCTATGGCCCCCAAAGCCTAAAGCATTTACTGTCTGACCCTTTACAGCCAAAATTGGCCACTTCCTGGTTTAGAAAGTCACACGTTTTTTGGGAGCAGGACCTTGGGATGAGCAGCAGGAATGGAAGGAGATGCATCATCCTGCTTCTATCTTGGTTCCTCAAATGTTAATATGTACTTCATTAACATTACACACTTGTGCCTCTGTGATCTCGCTTAGGGTGGTGGCAGGATTCACGTAGATCTGCAACTACTCTCTCTACTTGTATAATCTACATGTTAGAATTACGTTTTTAGGCTTAAAAAAACTTTGTATTGACCTCTATCGTACATGCACAAATGTGTACAGATCATAAGTCTGCAACTTAATGAGCTTTCACAAATAAACTCACCGGCAGGGGCCCCTCCTGCTCCCTTCTGGGCCTAGTCACAGCTCCAGGGGACTCTGGTTTCTAAGAGCCACAACAGCCAACTTAGAAAAAAAAAATCTGTTTGTTACGGACAACTTTCTGACATGCACAATGGTAGAGGGCATAACAAAATGAACCCCACTGTATCTTTCATCGCTTCAGAAATAACAGTAGTTTGTCATTCAAATTTCATATACTTTCTCTTCTCTCTTCAGGTAAGGCAGATAGGAGGATAGGCAGATGGGGAGAGAGTAATGTATCTCTATGTCTCCATAATATCAATTACACTGATATTTTTATAAGCTTTAACTTATATTTTCTCATTTGTAAAGTAAGGATAGTAATAAGACCTACATATTCCATTGTAGGGTTGTTGAGGAATAAGGGAGTTGATAGACACAAGGTTCCTGGCAGGACAAGTAGCAAATATGAACTTGTCATCGTCATTATCACCATCATCTGGACGTAAGGAACCAATGAGCAAGGTCATAACAGCCCTCCCTTCCTTTCCTCTAGGTCTATGCTGTGGTGGTCATTGCGTCTGTGGTGGGATTTTGTCTGCTGGTGATGCTGTTTCTGCTGAAGTTGGCAAGACACTCCAAGTTTGGCATGAAAGGTAAGAAGGGTTGTGTTTATTTTATTTCTTATGTGGAATCATTTTTTGGCTTATGACTAATGCTAATTACCACTAAAGATAGAAGCAGCTAGATTTACGATGACTAGGTTTTAAGGCTGAAAAAATAGCAACGAGGATATGATACTACAAATCAAGGCAGAGCAAAATAATGTTGATTACCCAGCAGTACCCACTTTCCAATGAGGACAGTTGTCCCAGAAGACACAGAACTGGTTTCCTGAGTATCAAGTGACTAATAATGATATAGGCCAATAGTGCCTGAGTTTTCCTTTGGCTTCAGAAAGACAGGCGAGGCTTGGTGGCCGTAGGCCAGTTACGGACACGTATTTTGTGCAGAAAGGTCCTTCCTGCTCTACAGTTGACTTCTAGACCTTCTGTGGAATGCTTTTTGTTGTCGCTGCTGCTTTTATAAAGTCTCATCTTCTGAGATTTGAACTGTGTTGGGAAGCAAAATCCGAACAACCTGTGGCTGTACTCTGAAGCTTTGTGAATGAGGTTTTTTTTTTTTTTTTTTTTTTAATGGAAAGATTCCTAGCGCTCGATTAAAAAATCCGTGGCTGTGTTGCCGAAGAATAGACCATGGGTCTCTATCAGAGGATTGAAAATTCATTTTAGGGGAAAAATTTGTTAAAATGTTCTTTTTCTACAAGTAGCCAAGAGTTTTAGTGATTGAAAAGCATTTGCTCTGAAGTTTAAACTTATGTATGGACTAACATGTTATTGTTGAATTTTGTGTGGTCTCTCATAAATGGCCACTAGCTTGGGAAAGCTGTGAAGGTTTAGTGGTGGCTTAGTTTTGTTGGAGACAATGTGGCGGGTTTTCTTGATCTGTATGGTTCATTACAATTACTATTCGTGTTCCTTGCTTATTTGGAAGTGATGTTTCTGTAGCAGCAGGCCATCCAGCATATACCTGGCTCTGGGGTGGAGTGGATCCATTTCTGACGTTCTGTCCTCTCCCTCTGTTGGTGTCCCTGATCAAAATCCCTAAAGCTGAAATGAACAGGGAGGAGTGGTGGTAAATTGGGCCTTGAAAAGCCCCCAAATCTCCTTGTGACATTCCTTGACCTGCTGATTTCTTGACATTTCTTTTGGAGGAGGAAAAGATCTCTCATTCTCCAATTATAAATAAGGCCTGGAAGAGAGACCATACTATGGTGATTTTAATTAGTCCTGTAATGGTGGTTTACAAATTTGACTTTTTTTAAATATTTGTGGTTTAAAAAAAATTATTTATTTTGAGAGAGAGAGAGAGAGAGAGGACGTGCACTCACAGGCACGAGCACCGGTGGGTGCAGGGAGAGAGAGAATCCTGAACTCAGGAACCCGGAGATCATGACCTGAGCTGAGATCAAGAGTCAGGCGCTTAACCAACTGAGCCACCCAGGTGCTCCTACACACTTGACTTTGTATCCACAAGTCCTAGAAGGCTTGTGAAAACACAGATTTCTGGGCCACCCCGAGAGTTTCTGATTTAATAGGTCTGAGGTGGGCCTGAAACCTGGCATTTCTAACAGTTTCCATGGGATGCCGGTACTGCTGTGGCACAAGCATTCCTGGGGAATCACCGTTCTATGAGATCAACGTGGGCTAGCACCTTCTGTGGGACAAGATGGGGGAGGGGCATTGCTTTGCAGACCTTTCTGGGTCCCTGTGTTCAGTTGGCACCTAGGTCCAGGCTAGGCTGCTGTTCTCTGCATTTCAGCCAGCCACTGTGGCATTTTGTTTTCCTCATTCTGATCAGGTGCTCTGTTTCCTTAGAGGCATTTGGAGTGGATGTCTCCAAGCAGGGATTTTACTGGAGAGAGTCAGATACGAGCACCATACTTCCCACATCTTGAGGTTTTAGTTTGAGATCTTTCATCTCATGGGCTCTTCAGAGAGAAAATTTGTCTAGGTTCTACAGGGAGCCGCACAAAAGCTTTGGAAACCCTAGGGACGGTATTCAGGAGGCACCCCATCCCAGCTCTGTGTGAAGGAAAACAACTGACACAATGATCTGTAAACGTTCACATACTCTGAGGTGCAGTGATGGAGGAGAGTAAAGGGTAGACATTTGTTTCAGAGAAGATTATATTTCATATAGAGACTCCAGAACAAAGACTGAAACAGTATTTTTATTTGGATAATTCGGGATGATTACTGCGAAAGCACCTACATTTCCCGAACATGTATAACCTAAGGGTATCCTTAATGAATTGTAAGAAAGATCTTGCTGAACCTTGTCCCAGAGCCAGTAAATGACTTCCTTCAGGCAGTAGCTGCGATGTCGTATGTTTCACTCTCTTATTTCCAAACATAAATAAAATTGTTTTAAAGAAAAGTGTCTTGGAGACTCATGGTCTTATTTAGAATAGCTTCTTTTTCTATTTTTAACCTCACATCTATCCGTGCCATGGTTTGAACACAAAGGGCCTGAGCTGAAGTTATTGTTTTACTAGTCAGATTCTGAGTTGATAATTTTGGGGGGTCTAGAAGGGAAGATGAGGGCCAATGAAGCTGCATGAAAAGTGGTATTTAAACATTAATAGAAGTTAATGTACTTTAAATGCTATGAGTGCTGGGATCACTGCTGAAAAATCGTGTGCCTTAAAAAGGGAAGAATGGAAAACCACAATCATACCTCCTGAAATAACCAGGAAACGTGTGAGTGGTGATTCCTCAGTAACGATGATGTGAAATGTGCATAGCCTTGGCCAGAACCAATGCCTTCGTTCTGTGTGATGTGCAAATGAGCTATTCCAAATGTAATTCTTGCCCTCATAAGCACCTTCGGGGGATTCTACCTCCGTTCCCATTCCCTCGTCCTGGAGACAGATTGAGAGAGCAGGGTGGCAGCCCGCCCACCCACCAGGCATTTACGGCCTCTTGCCCATCCCGGCATCGCAGACTTCAGGCTCCAGTGTCGACCGTTCCAATCACAGTAGCAGCCTCAGGATCATAAACCATACTTTAAGCCTGTTGATTGGAAGGGCCTGGGGTAACCAGAAACCTCTTTAAATCACAATGCAGCAGAATACAGGGAAACCCAAGCTCTGGATTGACCTGAGGACCCAAGTGTTATTGATGGCATTGCTTCCACGGGAAGGTGATCTCTAAATAACAAACCTAGGAGTTCAATCTAGATTTTAGAATATAACCAGTGAGTGGTGGCATGTTCTCCGGAGGTGGGTTTATGTGACTTGGAAGCTTCCTAGGGTTAATTCTCTGTTCTGTCCATTCACTGCAACCAAAGGCTGATGGGGGCTGTCTTGCCCATGGAGTCCTAACTGTGAGCTCTACACGGCTTGTAGTGGTCTTGTCCATCATCCAGATTGGCACTCAATAAGTATTAATTGACTGAATGAATGATCACAGAGAATTGTTAACTTCATTCACTTTAGTTTAGTATTTGGAAAACAGTTAATATTTGGAGGATCGCTCATATGTGAATGGTTAAAGAGAAATTTCAGAGCTTTTCTGAGTTTTTAAGGGGTCAAAGTCCCTCCCTCCCCACCCCCTCCTTTACTTGATGGTTCCAGATAAGTAATGGCCCCAAACAGGAGGTTACTTTGCTAAGTTTTCTCTTAGGATTTGTGGGTTTTCACACACTGTTTTATTTAAGTTTATTTATTTTGAGAGAGAGAGCAAGAGAGTGAGCAGGGGAGGAGCAGAGAGAGAGGCAGAGACAATCCCAAGCAGATTACCTGCTGTCAGGACAGAGCCCTATGTGGGGCTCAAACTCACGAACTGTGAGATCAAGACCTGAGCCGAAATCAAGAGTCAGACGCTTAATTGACTGAGCCACCCAGGTGCCCCTTCACACTCTGTGTTAAACAATTATTGTTGTTTAAGTGTGGAGGCTTCACTATGGCTTTCCATTTTGCACACGAGCTTCTTCAATTTCTGCCTCTCTGCTTTTGAATGTATGGCCTTAGAATATGTGTCTTTGTCTAGCTTTGAAGCTGGCAGAAGGGCCTCACAGTGAGTGGCTCCGGTCTTGGCACTAACCTAGGATTTATCTTTCGTTAATGCTGAATATATTTGAAGCTTCTTATTGCCAGTGTTCAATAGACTACTGGCCCTTTGTCAATAAAAATGTCAGGAAGTAGAATTTACCCCAGTGTGTTTTTCTGTGCTCATTTTTATGTCTTTACACCATCCGATTGCTTTTTGGTTGAATAACTGGTTCGCATATTCACAGAAGCCCTGAATAAAGGTCTCTGTGAGTGCTTGGTCATCTGCATAGGGATTATTTATACATGCGCTTAACATGGATCTACGTCTATGTCTGTATCCATACCCTTACACATAGATGCATGATTTTATCCCTTTTTTCTTGAGGATCCTCTGACTTATTTTAATTTCAGTTTCCACTGAAACAGGGCTCCAGGACTTTTCCAGAGCCCCCGTGTTGCCAAAGAACAGGCAACCAGGCCTCCGGGTGCTCTTACCCAGAGCGTGTTGTAACCAGGTCTCGTGCTCAGTTCTCACATTGCTTCCTGGCTCCCTTTCTTCACTGAAGATGTGGAAAGTGTGCAGGACGGGGAAATGCAAGCATCAGGGGGCACAAGGGCTGCCAGGCTTTCCAAGAGCATCCACTTTGGATGCCCGGCCTGGTGGCATGGATGGTGCGCAGGCCTGGAAAAAATAGGAGAGAGCCAGAAGGGTGGAGGGGACGTGGCATTTGCCACCCTGGCGGGGGAGTCGTGACCATCAACTTTGTGTTCCTCGCATTTTCTGAAGGGAATCCACACAGCTATTTATTTCCTGAGTACCAGTACTTCCTCCTTCTAGAGTAAATATATCCAAGTGAGCCGAAGAGATCCCACGGGAGGAAATGGAAGAGGAAGCCCTTTCTCTCCTTCCGTGTTGACAGCCTGCAGATTTTGTCTGCAGACTCCTGTCCTTGCACGTAAACCGCTGATGTGCCCTCATTCCTACTATGTGAGCTGCAGATCTTTTCCAGTTCGCAGTTGACCAAAACGCTGCACTCCGTGCGAGTGCAGTGCTGGCCTCTCTTCACTTCAGCTTCAAGGTCCATGGCTTGGCTTTCCTCTTTTTTTTTTTTTTTTTTTACATTTACTTATTTTTGAGAAACAGAGTGAGACAAAGCGTGAGTGGGGGAGGGGCAGAAAGAGAAGGAGACACAGAATCTGAAGCAGGCGCCAGGCTCTGAGCAAGCAGTCAGCACAGAGCCCAATGTGAGGCTTGAACCCACAAACTGTGAGATCATGACCTGAGCCCAAGTCGGGCACTCAACTGACTGAGCCACCCAGGCGCCCCGGCTTTCCTCTTGTACATGATCTTCTAAAGGTCTTTCAACAGCAGCCCCAAATTGGGTTATTTAAAAATAGTCATAAACATATAGTGGGACTGAAGCTAGAGAAGGTGAAGGTTAAAGCCTTTTCTATGAACTGAAAGCAATTCTGTAAAGTTGAGGAGGTTGACTAACAGATATTTGGATCAACTTTTTAAAAGAAGGAAAAATGTGTTCGCAAGCCAGAAGCTCAGTTGTAGAAACATCTGGAAGGACAAACTGTTTTCCATATGCACCCCCACTGTTTTTTTTTTTTTTAACACAAATAGCTTTAAAAAATTATAACAGTAACACATGAATGCATTCTTGTTTTTCACAGTTTCCAGCAGTTTGGCAATATGTGCAGCCAAAAGTGGGATTGCACTTGACCCTCCTCTCTTACTCCCCTTTCCACTGCGAGGGAGAACTTTCTTTAACCATCCAGAATGCATATGTTATGTAAATAATGAAATCCGTGGCTTCACTTAGTAGGTAGATAATCAGGTTGCAATAAAGAAACTTTAATCCCAAACCAAGGCTGCAACTGTTTTTAGGTAGCATTTTGCCTTGCGGATCTTTCTGTATCAGTTCCTGGGTATCTCATGCATTCTGTTTGAGTCTTTCTGAGTAGTCTGCTGCCAGGTTCCTTGGGTCTGAAACCTGCCTCTGCCAGGTGTAAGCTGTGTGACTTTAAACAACTTTCTCATCCTCCCTGGCCTCAGTATCTCCATCTGGAATGGGGCAATAATTGTGGGGCACTCTCCCACCTCATAGGGTCGTTGTGAGACACCCTGAGTGTATGTATATTTGCACTCAGGAAAGTTCCTGGCATGTAGTAATTGTTACGATTATTATTACTGACCAATTGTGACTTATTCTCTCCTTTTTTTTTTTTTTTAAGTTTATTTATTTTGAGAGAGAGTGAGGGAGAGAGCGGGAGGGGCAGAGAGAGAGGGAGAGAGTGAGAATCCCAAGCAGGCTCTGCGCTGTCAGCACAGAGCCTGATACACGGCACTATCTCACGAACCATGAGATCATGACTGGAGCCGAAATCAAGACCAGACGCTTAACCGACTGAGCCATCCAGGTGCCCCTATTGTCTCCTTTTAATGTTTATGTTGTTATGTTTTAAAGTTTATATTTATGCCACGTTTTCAGCAAAGTATTTCAAATAACGCCTTACATATAAAGATTGATACTTGGAGTGGATTGCTGAGAGAAAAGTTGTGCATATTTTGTATGTTGATAGATTATCTTGCATAAATGCTTTGTCAGTCTATACTCTCACCAGTAGTAGGTGAGGGTATCCTTTGTTTATACTTTCATCTGTATCAGATATTATCAATCTTTTATATTTTTGCCAATTCAGTTAAAGTGATAGTGTGATGAATAACAAGGTAAAACATCTTCATCAGTGACCAATGAGAAGGAATGTTTATTTTGCTGGTTGATTTGCTGACTTACTTTATACATTATATACATTCATCTTTTATTGGTTATATAGATTGCTCTAATGCTTTTGTAGGCTTTACCTTTTTTAAAGAGTGTCTTTTGGTAGGGGCACCTGGGTGGCTCAGTCAGTTAAGCATCTGATTTTGGCTCAGGTCACGATCTCACGGTTCATGAGTTTGAGCCTTGCATCAGGCTCTGTGCTCACAGCGCAGAACCTGCTTGGGATCCTCTCTTTCTCTCTCTGCCCCTCCCCTGCTCATTCTCTCTCTCCCTCAAAGAATAATACATAAACATTAAAAAAAATAGCATCTATTGATAAACAAAAGATTTATTTACCTTTTTATAGAAGCAAACGTGCCCATCTTTTTCATCTAAGCTTTACTTCTTACTTAGGAAGGCTTCTCCTCTCTAAGGTTGTAAACATACTTCTTAATATTTCTTTCATTAGTTTTACTCTGTGTGTGTGTGTGTGTTAACTTAGCATTTTAATCTTTTTGAATTTTTTTTTCAACTTGGTGTAAAGTGCTTTGTTTTTCCCCCTCCAGAGATAGATAAAGATATTTGCACAAATTTTCGTGTGACATTTTCAGAGAGACCAAGAATATTATTTTAACTTTCTGGAATCAGAAAACCCCTAATAAAACAAAAAAGAGACTTTGGAAAACGTAGCATTTAACTCTTTTGGAAAGTAAGTAATGAGCTTTGTTGATTCTCATTTATGGGAGTGTAAGCCTCACCAAGTAGTATCAGAGAATGTAGGTTTTCACAGGAACTTTTTTTTTTACTGCCCTCCTCCCTGCTTCAGATTGAACTCAAAGTATATTGTCATGGCCTCTTAGTAGAGAATTGTAATAAAAGTTTCAGATATCCACGAAAAGACATGCAGTGGAAAGAGTTGTGGGTAATTTGACAGATTGCAAATTTATTGGAAAAAGGGGATTAGCTCAAGTGTTCCTTTTCTGTCATTTGGAGCGTGTTATACAAAACTTTTCCCCATACATTTGTGAGGTGAAAATCTGCTCTCCAATCTCTCTTCCATCTTTTAAGGCCGACATTTGGGTTATGTCTCTGTGAGGACAGAACATGCTTATTTTTTGCAGCAGACTGATCATGGGTGTAGAACTTTCAGGAAATGGCTCCACTGGGAAACAGGAAGCACCAGCTTTTCTCCCCTTAGCCTTGCAAGTGCCCTGACCTCGGACTTTTTAAATGACCTGCCTTACTTGGGCAATGCACCCCCCCCCCACCCTGCCCCAGCCCAGTGTGGTTCAGGGGAGGGCCCATGCCTTCCTGAAGTGTTTAAAGTGCACAAGTATCATTTAGGGATCTTCCACACTCCTAGTGTTTCGCTAAAAGATGAAGGATCCCTTAAGAAATTGGGTTTTGCAGTTAAAAGTCAGGAAAAATCATTCCCCTTTCTTTGGTTTTGGCAAACCCTGTGGCGAGCCCACTTTGACCTCCTCACAGAGGTCATGGCATACTTTCCAAAGGACTTCCCAGATCAGCACATCTGGGGTGTTCTTCTCCACTCCATTCCCATTTCTCTCCTTTTAACCTTTCTTTTTTTTCCCCGCCTTTCATTTTGCTCTTCCCCGTCTCCGTGCTCCCTAATTTTAATTCTTCCCCTCTCTTTTGGTTTTCTTCCTCTTCATTCCTAGCATCTGCTTTTGGTGGACAAGCTTTTCAGAATGTACGAAGAGGACAGATAATAGCTTGGCTTAAATTCTAACATATGCTTCGATTTTATCTTCCTTTCTTTTGGGCAAAGAGACTGAATGACTCTGGGAATAAATTTAGCTCTAAATCAGCAGAATTGTCCCGTGGCACTTTGGAAAACAGTCTGTTCGAATTCTGCACATCCTTCATGTTTGTAACTTGCCAACTCTTCAGTCTTCAAACCTAGGAGCATAGAGGAATATACTATTAGAGACTCATGAATCAGACAGGCTTGGGTTCAAATCCCAGCTCTCCTACCTGCTATCCATAACTTGGGAGGAATTTTTTAAACTCTAAATCTTAGATTCCTCTTTGGTAAAATGAGGAAATAATACCATCTCTCAGCTGATTATAAGAATTAAATTAGTGCTTAGTTTAGTGGCTGGCTCACTGAACTAATTCCATAAAAGGTAGTTATTTTTCAGACTTATGTTATAGTAATAATACATCATTAAGGAAAAGATCATGGGGAGAGTCCCGTCTGAGTTTATATTGAGTCTGAATTGCAGAAAAATGTGCCATGTGTATACAGTGTATATTAGTGTTTTCAGGCTTATTTATTAGTTGAATTTATAGAAAAAAATGTAATTATAATGTGTAGTTTATGGACATGCATTATGAATGTAAAGCTGCTGAAACATGTTTGTGTTAAACCCTTCATTCTTTGAAGGCACTAGGTTTGAATTATTGAAAATTCTTAATTTTATTGTCCGTTGAATGATTCACCTGTTAAAATTGTTTTGAGTTTTTAAGAAGTCTCTTTTATTCATTGATAGATTGGATATGTACGTTTTACTGGGTTTTTGGAGGGAGGGCGGGGGAGAGGCACTTACCATAGGGAAGGAGCAGGAAGGGAAGTTAGGGGTGGGGTGGGGTAGAAACCCCCTCTCCTCAGAGCTCATGGCGCCTCCTGTTCAAATGTGCTTCCCTGCTTCCCTCTTGCATGGAGATTACAGCTGGGAAAGTGATTTCTTTTAACAAAACTAGGCTCTAATATATTTTTTAAGACTTTATTTTTAAGCAAGCTCTACACCCAATGTGGGGCTCAAACTCACAAGTCTGAGATGAAGAATCACGTGTTCTTCCAACTGAGCCAGCCAGGTGCCCCCAAAGTAGCCTTTAACTTTTGATATATTTACAGCCTGCTAGAGATGAAAAGAGGGATATTGGAGAATATAAATTCTTCCTTACACTGTCGATTTTCATCCATGTTATTATATCCATAGACCAAGACGCTGCATTTCCTGCGAGAGAAGCCAAGGCTTGAGCAGGCAGATGGCAGTGGGAGATCGTGGTTTTCGTCAAGGCATCAGCAAAAGTAGAAGTCACTGGCTTCTTCTGTGATTGTCCGGAAGCTTTAGAGGTCCGAGGATAGAGAGAATGAGAGGGAGGGAAGAAGGGACGAAGGAGGAGAGAGAGAGAGAGAGAGGGGGAGAGAGAGATCTTCATTCTGTTAGTACTGAGTCATTAGTACTAAGTTGTTAGTACTAAGAAGCTAATACCCAGAATTGAAAGCAGACGTGTCTTCTCCAGCCTGAGTAGTGACCGTGGAAGGCAAGAAGGGAGCGTGAGTTCAAGAGCAGGGGTGGTGTGGGAGCGGAGAATGTTGGGAATGAGGTGGTGTTCCTATTTACAGTCATAGTTGTCCATGTTAGTAGTCCTGGAGAGACCTGAGGAGAGTCAATCACCCAACTGAGCCTTTCCCACACTTCCTTCCTAGATCATCCCTGAAAGGAAATTGGGTGAAGACCAGAAATAACAGTACAGGAATGAAAGGCATCTGAGGGTCCCCTCCAGGTTCAATGTCTACCATCCTGTTACAAAACCAGCGAAAACAATCACACACTCACTAGAAGAGTCTGCCGTGTACTTCTGGTGATATCTTTTATTATTTTGGTGCACAGTGAGCTATTGAGATAGTCTTTTTTTTCCCTCCACGGTGGAACCACGGTCTCCTTCTTATGAACATAAGAAATATGATGTCTGCATGGCAATCTCAGACAATTATGGGCAAGCACAGAAAATTCTGTTTGTTCCGCCAAGTCAGGGTGTCTCACACTGGTTTCTCCTCTCCATTTCCTCAGGTTGCATTTCAGTTTCTGGACAATGGTGCAGATTATGTGGGATCTGTGCCTGGACACACGATGGTCTCCCTAATTTATTACTCTCATGCCATTATGGGCTTGGGATTGCTCTTGCTTCCTAGCCACCTTTGTAGGTCTTCCCAGAAAGGTGGACTCAGGCTTCTTCAATTTTTTTTTTTTTTACATTTATTTGTTTAGTTTGAGAGTGAGAGCATGTACGTGCACGAGAGTGGGGGAGGGGAAGAGAGAGAGAGGGAGAGAGGGAATCCCAAGCAGGCTCTGCACTGTCAGCACAGATGCAAGTTCATGTGAACCCATGAACCGTGAGATCATGATCTGAACTGAAACCAAGAACTGGATGCTAACTGACTGAGCCACCCAGGCGCTCACAGGCTTCTTCATGTGTTTTTTATTATTTTTTAGTCTTTATTTTTGAGAGAGAGAGAGAGAGACAGAGCATGAGCAGGGGAGGGGCAGAGAGAGAGGGAGACACAGAATCCAAAGCAGGCTCCAGGCTCTGAGCCAGTAGCACAGAGCCCCGATGCAGGGCTTGAATGCACAGACTGCGAGATCATGACCCAGCTGGTCGGACGCTCAACGACTGAGCCACCCAGGTGCCCGGCTTCCTTGCGGTTTGAATCTGCAACCCCGATTAGAGGTGCTATGGATCCCCAACCGCCAATACTTTACTAGGCTCCTCTTAGCTGCAGCTAACTTGCTGGCCTCCTCTCTGACACTCTTCTTCCTATGGGGACAGAAAGAATAAGAAGAGTGTTCTTCCTGATTCATCTTCTTCCAACTAATTTTTGCCATTTATGTAGATCTCTCCAACTTTTTATGATGAAATTTTCAACAAGAAGAAAATTGGAAAGAATATTACAGAGAACATCTGTATACTCAACACCAAGGTTCAACCTCTGTTTAACGTTCTGCTGTTTGAAAATAAGGCGCCCATATCAGGTCACTTCACACCTAAACTCTCCAGCACATGTCTCTGAAAGCTAAGGACACAGTAGCTCCTAAAAGCACGACCCTGATACCAGTATCACTGCACCCAAGAAAGTTAGAACAGCTTTGTAATAACAGATAATACCTCGTCCATCTTCGGATTCCACCCCCCCCCCCCCCCCCCCACTATTCAACAGTGCCTTTTACAGCTTCTATTTCAAACGGAAATCAACCGAGAGCTCGTGCACTGCATTTGGTGATTGTGCTGTTGTGGTGCCTTCAGTCTAGAAGGCTCCCTCCATGTTTTTTTTCCTCCTGACATTGACATTTTGAGGGGACCAGCCAGGTGTCCTGCATTCTGGCAATATAGCTGATGATTTTTTTCTGGTGGGATTCTTTTTTTTTTTTTTTTTAATTTTTTTTTCAACGTTTTTTATTTATTTATGGGACAGACAGAGACAGAGCATGAACGGGGGAGGGGCAGAGAGAGAGGGAGACACAGAATCGGAAACAGGCTCCAGGCTCCGAGCCATCAGCCCAGAGCCTGACGCGGGCTCGAACTCACGGACCGTGAGATCGTGACCTGGCTGAAGTCGGACGCTTAACCGACTGCGCCACCCAGGCGCCCCTCTGGTGGGATTCTTTAATCTGTCATTTATTCCCTGTATTTCCTTGAATTGGAACTTATTTCTAAAGGCTCGATTAGGTTTAAGTGAAATGTTTTTGGGAAGATGGCCATCGCAGAGATGCTGTGCATTTTACGTTGCATCTCATTTGGAAGCACATAATGTCAGGTTGTCACGCTATTAGTGTCAGTTGGAGTAATTTTCAAAGAAGGTGACCACCACATCTCTTCCTTGTAAATTTAAGTTTTTCTTTGCAACTGGTAAGGAATTTGTGGAGTGATAGTTCGGCATCTAGCAAATATCCTCTTCCCCCAAAACTTGAACCTACTGGCTCAGTATCTAGCTCTGATCCTTTCCTGAAATTTTTACTTAATTTCTAAGGGTTGCAGAATGGTGTTTTTTTAAAGTCAGTCTTTCCTTATACATACTGCCTTCCATTGGAGGACAAAAAAAAAAAAAAAAAAAGAGAAGTCTGGCCTTGACCAGGATTTCAACTTTTTCATTTTAGTTCTACCTGGATAACCCTTCCTTGAGGCACTGGATGTTTTGTATCTGGCTGCCTACATTGGTATGGGCCATAGGATTATAGAAAAGATAGTCACAGTATAACTGTGTCAAAAATATTACTTTATTTCATAAAATATTATTTTCTGTTTCACAAAGACATTGAGCAAAGATATTATGGGAATTGTTCTATTTTTCTTTATCACAATGATTAAATATTAATAACATTAATTGCTTTAGGATTCCCTCTTGCATCTTTGTGGTGATTGGTAGAATAAAGACAGAGAACTGGCAGCGGGCTTACGAATCATCCGAAGCCTTTGTTACAGAGGTGAGGACGTTGGGCCCAGGGAGCTTAAGCCACTTGGCCTTAAGGGTACATAGATGGTTTGTGCCAGACCCAGGCCTTAGGACTCCAACTTTAATGTTTTGTGCTGTGAAACTAAGAAATATTAGGAATAAATAACACTTGTTTCCTTGCCAGATTCACTACTTTAGCACTAGTGTGTGTTGCCATTGGATGTGCCTAACATGTTTTGCCACTGGTCTCCATTGCCTTTGGGTGATACTGTGTTTCTCAAAGCTGGGCACATATGTTATCAGTGATAATGAGATGGTTTTAGCAGATACTCAGGGGCTCACCTCTTTAATTTGGGTAGTTCTCTATTTATTTTAATATTTATTAGAAAAAATATACCTGGCACATCATACTCTTGGTTTCATGATATTGTTTAAGATAAGGCTTAAGTTAAAACCATGAAATAAAAGAAAAATATTAAATAATTTAAATTTAAATTTGAAAAGAGTGTTTGAGTAGGGCTACCCTAAGGCACTGGAAATTTAATACTAAGCAGAGCAACGTTTCTGCCTCATGGAGCTTAAACTCTAATGGAGGGAAGACAAGAAAGACAGAGGAAAAAATACGGATGTAATCTACAAGTAATGACAAACGCCATGAATAAAGGGAACGAGGTAAGAGGAGGATTGTGACAGGCTCGCCGTTTATAAATAGTTAAGACAGTCCTGTCTGATAAGATGACATTTGAGCCAAGAGTCCAGGGCAGTGAGGGAGTGAGCACACTGATATCTGAGAGAATAGCATTCCAGGCAGAGGGAACAGCAAACATAAAGGCATGGAGCCTGGGGTGAGCTCTGCATATTGAAGGAGCAGCAGAGGCCTGTGTGGCTGGAGCCGAGTGAAGGTGAGGAGAGTAGTAGGAGAAACCAAAAGGGTGGCAGAAATGCAGCTCATGTAAGGACTTACAGGCCTTTTGTCTGATGAGGGTTCACGGTGAGGAAGGTATGAGAACAAGGTGTACATTGTGTAAGTGTATGTAAAACACTCCAGTGGGGGCAGCAGTGATGTATTAATATAATGAATTGGTTTCTGGTAAAGAAAGATGACTTGGGGGAAGGTATCGCTGGGGAGCAGGGGAGAAACATTCATGTTACAAGGTGTGCAGAAAATTTCACTTCAGATTCACAAACAGCTTCAGGAGTATGACCTCCCCACCCCTTTCCATTCTTCAACTTTCATACACAAATGCACACACGCACACGCACCCCACATTGAGGGTTTGCAAGTTTGTTCATTGTCTGCATTCGCCCCTGCATTACGCTGTCATGGAAAAGAACATGGTTGTTGGTGATCACATGACTGTGGCCACTTGGGACCAGAAGTGGGTAGGACCCAGACTTTGAGTTGTGTCTTGAGTTTTCCTTCTGGTTCTTCTAGCTTCACCGATTCCTTTTATGCAGCTCAGGTCTGTCTAAGAGCAGGGTCATTATAATTAGTTTCATGGCTGTTACACTTTGAGTCAAATCCCTTTTTTTTGAAATCCCAGTTGCTATTGGGAGAAAAGCATCAGTGTTTGAAAATTCAAATGATGCATGTTCAGAGTGAGCAGAGATATTGTTTCTCTTCATCATGGTGAATAAAACATTAAGGAGGACTCATTCTCTGCGTATGTGACTTTTGCTTTGAGAGACAAGGCTAGAACTTGAAGTCAGGCAGGAAGTTTCGAGTTTGTGCATTTCCAGAGAGGAAGAGAGCACTTGATTTTCCTGCTTATTATCCTTCCAAGAAATTACTAATAGCACTTTGCCATCCTGTGGTCTGGATCAGTCTTCCTTCTTGGATCACCAAGAGGTAGGGTATTGGGGTGGTTTGGATTATTCTGTGGACAGAATTATCCAGATCTCCTTAAATAGATATTTCTTTCTTAGTGCTTCGTAACTTATTCTCTGTTTAGCAAGTAGTTGATTGCCTACCACTTGGGGAGCTCTGTCCTCTTTCTCCTTCTTCCTCCAACTACTTGTCCCTCTTCTCTGGCCCTGGGTGGTGTGGAGCAGAATTTTTTGCAACAGATCCCATAAGACCTGGGAAGTCCTCATTATTGTCAGGTAGATCATCCTCTTTATGAACTGCCCAGTAATACATATTTATTCTAGTCGATTTTCTTACCCATCACCTAATGAGCTTTGGGATAGCAAATTCAAAGAAACTAACCCAGATACTACCAGCAAAAAAAAAAAAAAAAAAAAAAAAAAGCATATTTGCCCTGTGCAGACCTGCACAATGAAAAGCTACAAATGGAAAACAATGGCCACAGTGTTGGATAATCCCGTTCATTGGCATGGATTCTTGGGCGGTATTAATTTTGGTTTGACTTCTCTGTTTTTCTTCTGTTTGGCATCTTATACTACATATCGGATTCTTATCAATTATAAAACAATGGAAGGGAAAGCGGAGAATTATAATCAGACTGAATTCTCAGAATTCAAAATATGCCAAGAGTGGGAGACGCCAAGTCTGAGTAGCCCTGTTCCTTATTTTAGCGCCGATTTTAGTAAATGTTTCACCTTGAATGATCATCGCAGGTATTTGTAACTGTGGTAATGGTTGAGAATGTTGTTTGAGGAAGACACTCAGTCATTCTTAGGGTACATTGTGTCACCTCCCCCGCCTCTTCCCTGCACCCACAGGTGTTTTCCATTCCTCTCCTAAGTTCATGTGGTGTTCTGAGAGTCCCTGAAATGGTAAACAGCCCCTGTCCCTTGGTGGCAGCCATGGTCACTCGCTATTTATTTATTTAAAGTTGGGACTCCTCTCTAGGTGTGAAAACTTGAGGTGCCCATTAATTATCAGTGTTATCTTTCTCTTGGGCCCCTCAGAAATTCTGCGTGACGTTTATTTTAATGTATCTGTTTATATGGCATTTGTAGGGGGTACTCTCCTACTCTAGTTTGGGTCCTCCAGATGTGGTGACATAATTGCTTTAAGTTACAAATGGCCAAATTATATATATTATTGGAAATTTTTGAAAGGGCATGTATGGGGGCGCCTGGGTGGCTCAGTCAGTTAAGCATCCAACTCTTGATTTCTGCTCATCATGATCTCAGGGTTTATGAGATCCAGCTCTGTGTCAAGCTCCATGCTGACAGCTTGTAGCCTGCTTGGAATTCTCTCTCTCTCTCTCTCTCTCTCTCTCTCTCTCTCTCTCACACACACACACACACACACACACACACACAAATAAACATAAAAAAGGGGTGTATATATTGAACCATGCACAACCCTAAAAATTAATTGCATGTGTTACTTAAAAATTATTTTGATATTTCATGTTTTTGTAATAATTTATAATAATATGTTAGTTAATTCTCAGGTGATCTTGTGACTCAGTCTACCTACCCAATTGACGATTTCCATCAAGCCCCTGTTATCTGAAATCTTTAGGTCAGCATCTTCCTTCTACTGATAAGGCATAGAGGTATAAGAAATTATATTTTTTAATTATGAGAATTTACTTGGATAAAGAAGAGTCTTTAATTTCTGTACTCCAGACCCGTGTTAACCAAATGCATGGATTGCACAACGCAATTTCAATAGCATCCCAGACTCTCTGTGCGGTGTGGATGGTTACATGAATGTGCTCGTGTGAAAGAGCTGAGGAGTGTTGCTGCCAGTTTTTCTCCTGGTGTTTTGAGGAGTTGGCCACCTCCCCTTCCCAGTCAGTTCTGCCTGAGCAGGGTCCATGCCCCCTACTCGTGACCGAGCAACTTCCTTCAGCAGAAAATCACGACTGTAATAGGTCAAAGAGCTCATTCTTTTTTTTGATGCCCGAGGGCAAACCTTCAAAATGAAATTTTACCCTCCCAGGAAATATCTACTTCAAACTTAGTTCTTTATAAATTACCAAAGAAAAATGAATGTATTTACAGTTAAGTGTACGTCACTTGGTGGTGAACCAACAGTGGTGATTGGAAGGTGGAGTCAACGCAGATATGTTTCCATGAACTTCTCTTGATGAATGTTGCAGATATTGTCGGTGCCCCACCAGCCACCCTCAGATTCCCTTCACTGGTCCTGGGGGCTCAGCCTGGCTTCTGTGTATGTTTGCTCCTGAGACCTGGCACCTGGAACATTCTTCAGAGAGCGAGCCTTGAGCTAGCAGAGCTCTTCCCCAACCCAACACTCACACACACACGCACACACACACATGCATACACACATGCATGCACACACCCATGTACACACGAGCACACATGCATACACACAGCTGGGATTGGCCTGGAGCTAAGTACCCTCCAACCCATTCCCTCAACCCCTTCTTGGCTGATGACTTATTGGTGCCCAGGGCCAGCTTCTGTGGGGTAACTTACAAAATCCCTGCAGGTTCCGTGGTGTCATTTACACTGCAGAGCTCCCTGTATGATCAGACCGAGGCCGCGTCCTCACCTGAAATTGCAGCCTTGCTTGGCTGCTTCTTCTTCTTCTTCCCTTTCCTGCCTCCCCCTCTCCTGGGGGCCCTTCTTTAACTCAATTCCATGGACACTCCTTTCTGGGTCTAATTCTGAGCAACTGACCTAAGGCAATATTTTCTGTTGGAGCTCTGAGAAATTAAATGTTACTCAATGCTTTTTATTAGTACGTTTCATTTTTTAAAAAATATTTATTTATTTTTGAGAGAGACAGAGTATGGGTGAGGGAGGGGCAGAGAGAGAGGGAGAAAAGGATCCAAAGCACGCTCTGCAGTGAGAGTGAGAGCCCCATGTGGGGCAAGAACTCATAAGCCTCGAGATCATGACCTGAGCCGAAGTCAGACACTTAACAGACTGAGCCACCCAGGTGCCCCTTTATCAGTATGCTTAAAAATGTTTTTATCTCGTTTGCTAATTTGGGCTACATATGTGCAAGTGGTGATCTTAAAATGTAATTAAAAAATTAAGTGAGGTATAGGTTATAGTTACCAATTATTGAGGGAGGGGGCACTGTGTGCCACATCCTTGACGCATTTTGTCTGATTTTTCTAATAATCCTGCATTTTCAGAATGAGTTCGTTGAAGTCCAACGACATTTATCAATGTGCCCAGGACACAGAGCTAGTAATTGGCAGAACTACAATTCATATCCAGATCTTTCTGGTTTTAATGCTTTAGTTTTTCCAGCTGCTGTCCTGCTGACTCTTTCCTTTTTAGAGTATTAAAAATGTCTATTTCTAGATGCTCAAAGAAGCATTCCAACATCAAAGTTCATAGCTTACTAAAATTGGAGGAGACTATCTCTTTTGTAAATTTTTTTAAAGTTTATTTATTTATCTTGAGAGAAAAATACAGCAAACAGGGGAGGGGCAGAGAGAGAGAGGGAGAGAAAGAATCCCAAGCAGGCTCCCCACTGCCAGCACAGAGCCTTATGCGGGGTTCAAACTCATGAACTGTGAGTTCATGACCTGAGCTGAAATGGAGAGTGGGATGCTTAACCGACTGAGCCGCCTAGGCAACCCCGAATATCATTTTCTTAAAATTTTTTAAAACGTTTTCTTTACTTTTGAGAGAGAGAGAGAGAGAGAGAGCAAGCAGGTGAGGGGCAGAGAGAGAGGGAGACACAGAATCTGAAGCAGGCTCCAGGCTCTGAGCTGTCAGCACAGAGCCTGATGCGGGGCTCCAACTCACAAACTGTGAGATCATGACCTGAGCCAAAGTTGGACACGTAACCGACTGAGCCACCCAGGCGCTCCCTGAATATCATTTTCTTTATCTGTAAAATGGGCATACCAGCACCAACTTCACAGAATAAGAGAGTGCCTAGCAGTGTTGGGTGCCCCGTAAAGTGGGAGAAGTTTACCTCAGAACCTTCCCGGCAGTCTCTTGTCATTGGGTGTCAGGTCATTAGCTGGGAGGGATAGTGATGGGGGAATAGAAGGTGTAACAGTAGTCACGAATCCATTTATTTGTTTTTCTGATACACATTTTACTGAGGGTGTACCATGTGCCTTCAAGAAGTTTGTGATCCAGAGAAGGACTGACGTCTAGGCCAATGATGTGGCAGTAGCTGATCTAAACAGGCTGACACAGGAGAAGGCTGGCTTATTCTCTCTAGAGAAATCAGGGAGTACTTGACAGGAGAGGTGGCCTTCAAGTGGGGTCTGGACAGACGAGTAGGAGTTCACCACATGGACAAGGTGGAGAAGGAGGTGCCTGTCAAGGTCTGGAGGTTGGCGTTGGAGTAGTTTGGATCTTGCCGGAGTGTGAGATAGGAGAGGACGGTGGCAGGAGACGCTGATGGAGGGACGGCCGGAGGCAACCCCTAAGTTGGGCTTGATAAGGAAATCATTAAGAGGCAGGGTTAGAACATCTAAATGTGAAGAGGGATCACGCTGATGCTGAGTTGGTTACTGCCAAGCCGCTTTACTTCTTCCTTGATTCGCTATTAAAGCTGTTCATTTGAGTTATAAATAACCTTGCTAATTTTTGAAAATTTCTGGTCTCATGGTCTTCATATGGTTTTAATGGACTCTAAATCCTTGAGTGGTCATGTTTATTAAATAACTAATGTGGGATCCGTTCATTCTTTCAACAGATACTTACTGAGAGCCTGCTCTGGGCCAGCCTGTAATAGATCCTGGGGACAGCTAGAGTCCCTGCCTGCTGGAGCGTCCCTTGCAGTGAGGGAGACAGACAGTAGATGAATAAATATGTAAGGGAAGAATGCAGTAGTGGGTGGAGGAAGCTAGGGGTGTCCTGCCCAAAGGAAGTGGCCTTTCTACCTGTCTGTGAGGATGGTCAGGGTGGAGGTCCTCATTCAGCAAATCTGGAATCTCGTTGTTTTTCCATTGCTGACTTTATTGTTCTTGGAGTCCAGCAGGTAGGAGGCTCTCTCTCTCTCCCTGTCTCTCTCTCTCTCTCTCTCTCTATCTCTCTCTCTCTCCCTCTCTCTCTGTCAGGCAGCAGGAAAGCTACAACAACCACCCCCCATTGGGCATATCTGAAGTCAGTTGTAGGCAATGAAACTTTCTACCCTGTGTATAGTCCTTTTTTTGGGATTTCCTCAGAAGAATTATGATATCCAATTTCTAATCTAGAAATCAGAGAATTGGATTTGAGAATCATAACATTCTGTTTTTCCCTCTTAGCTCCAACAAGAACACTTAGCTCACTTTTTACTTTTCCTGCTGAGTTCCTACTCTGGGCTAGGTTTTGTGTGAAGTGCTTTACATATAAAATCTCTCTTCATTCTTTCACAGGGCTCCGTGAGATGGCCATGGTCATCTTTATTTTTCAAATGGGGACAGTGAGACTCTGCAAGGTTATTTCACTTGCCCAAGGCCATGTTCCTCCTATGAGGTGAAGCCTGGTCTGACTCAGGACAGTCATGTTTCCTGTCTCTGGCCAGGCCTCATTCATGCCTGTTTGTTTTCTGTGACCTTTTCTGTCTCCCTGTTTCTTTTCTCTCCCTCATTCATTTGGTGAATGCCATTTGTTGGGACTGACACAGACAGGCATGGCCCGGTTAGGCAGCCCTTGGAAGGGAATCTTCGGGTTTGAGCAATGGGACAAGACACGTGCCAAGTTCAGAAACAGTGGCTGAGGTCGGAAAAGAGGCCAGTGCCTCATCTCCAAGAGTAGTTTTCAGGAAGATGGACACTTTTCTTTCTTTTTAAAAAAATTTTTTTTAATGTTTATTTATTTTTGAGAGAGAGAGAGAGAGAGAGAGAGAGAATGCAAAGCAGGCTCCAAGCTCTGAGCAGTCAGCACAGAGCCCGATGCAGGGTTCAAACACACAAGCCATGAGATCATGACCTGAGCCAAAGTCAGATGCTTAACTGACTGGGCCACCCAGGTACCCCAAAGTGGACACTTTTCTGGCCAGCCCTTGGGCGACATGGATTAATATCACCTCTGAATCTGAAAAGCCAGGTTGCAGAGGGAGCTCTGTGCCTGACACTTTTCACACCCTCATTTTGTGACAAAATCAATGGCACCATTGGCAGATGTCATTTGACTCCTTCTATACGTGAAGAAACTCGAGGTTCAGAGAGGTTATGTGACTTGCCCAAGGCCACCAAGCCTATTTAAGGTAGAACAGCTTGGCTCTGGTGCCTAAAATCTTGAGGCCAGAGCTCTCTTTCTCAGAGAAGGTTCCTCAGAACATTAGCAAGGGAGGGGAGAGGCTGGTTTCTACAGTCATATATTGAAAATGTTGCCCCCTACCCACCTCTTGGCAAGTCATGGTGTCTATGGGCCTTGGTGAAGAAACCTTTGAGCTCTCTGTGACTCATGGTTTTCTGAGCATATTTGACCACAGAAATCTTTTTTTTTTTTTAATTTTTATTTATTTGGAGTGAGTGAGAGAGAGAGAGAGAGAAAGCACACAAGTGGGGGAGGGGCAGCGAGAGAAGAGAGAGAGAATCCCAAGCAGACTCCACACTGTCAGCTCAGAGCCTAATATGGGGGTTGAACTCACGAACCATGGGATCATGACCTGAGTCATGATCAAACCAAGAGCCAGAAGCCACCAGCTACCCGACCGAGCTACCCAGGCACTGGGACTAGAGAAATCTTTTTAAAAGTAGTCGTCACCGGGGCGCCTGGGTGGCGCAGTCGGTTAAGCGTCCGACTTCAGCCAGGTCACGATCTCGCGGTCCGTGAGTTCGAGCCCCGCGTCGGGCTCTGGGCTGATGGCTCGGAGCCTGGAGCCTGTTTCCGATTCTCTGTCTCCCTCTCTCTCTGCCCCTCCCCCGTTCATGCTCTGTCTCTCTCTGTCCCAAAAATAAATAAACGTTGAAAAAAAAATTAAAAAAAAAAATAAAAACAAACAAACAAACAAAAAAAAGTAGTCGTCACCAACCTCCTGAGAAGCTATGGGTGGAATAAGAGAATGCACCTGGCTGCCTTAGTGGTGGAGAAAGAGGATAGGAAAGAAGACGTCAGAAGAAAGAGGAGAAAGGAATAAAGAAAAGGAATAAAGGGAAAGTGCCACTCAGGATTTCTCAATAAAACTATAAAATACAGTTTCCATCTTTCTTTTCTTTCTGGGCTCTCTCTCCCCCATGCTTTTCAAATTGGCACACAAGACTTTTGTCAAGTGAATGAAATGAGACAAAGATTGATTTCTTTGGGCTGGCAACAGTTTTAAAAAACAGTCCTGGAGGCCAAGGGGTCACTTGGGTGCAGGCGACTGAGACGCACAGCCAAGATGGGCGATAGACGTGGCGAGGGGCCTGGGCCTGGAGCGTCCACTCGCCCTGCCCACTTCCCAGTGAGGCCTGACTGTTTCCCTCAGCTCCCCCAGCAAGGGGGTGAAAGCATGGGGGCTGCAACTCAGGCCCTGCCTCCCTGCTCACTGGGTTTTCCCTCAAGCACATTTACTTTTTAGAGTCAGTCTTCTCTCCACATACTCTTTCCCTGCTATGCTTAGCCCATTGGCATTAGCTTAGCCAGAAGTATAACAAACGATATAAACAGTAAGGATCGTAATTTGCCTTGTGTGTTATAAGCTTGCTACAGTCCGTGGATCTGTGTAACCTAGGAAGGCCTGCAGTGTTTTTCCTTTGCTGTGGTTCTTTGGAATGTGTTTATCATTTGCAATAAGGAGTAATTCACAACATGTATAGATATTTTCTTGATAGAAGCATATAAGCAGTCATAATCATGTACTCAGGAATTTTTTTTAGTATCCTTTACTAAACCAGTATAGGAATTCTCTGAGTTATGGGACTTCCTGAGTTGTCATAGATAGTTTTATTAAGAAATGTTAGAGTTTATGCAGATATCAGGGTGTTAACGTGCCTACAGTTTATATTTAGTTGCTGTCAGAACCTCGCTATCAGAGTATGGTCCTTGGATCATCATCATCAACATCACGTGGGAGCCTGTGAAAAATGCAGAATCTTGGGCCTCATCCCAGATCTGCTGAATCTAAATCTGCATTTTAATGAGATTCCCTGGTGATTTAGGGGTTCCTCAGAGTTTGAGAAGCCCTGCCTTAGAGCGCACAAAAGAGGCCAAGGCCGGTCATTGTTTTGTCCATGTTGCCTACTTTCACGTGGGTACCTTTTTTTTTTTTTTTTTTAATGTTTATTTTTGAGAGATAGAGAGAGGCAGAGCACGAGTGTGGAAGGGCAGAGAGAGAGACACAGGATCCAAAGCAGAATCCAGGCTCTGAGCTGTCAGGACGGAACTCAATGTGGGGCTCAGACTCACGAAGCACGAGATCATGACCTGAGCCGAAGTTGGGCACTTAACTGACTGAGCCGCCCAGGTACCCCTCACATGGGTACCTTTAATAAGTGTGACAGCTCTACAGTTTTCATCCTAATAAAACTTCATTGTGAGCTGCCTTATACATTATCATCCAAGATTGCTGCCAAGAATCTCTGAGGGACGCAGTTAGTCCTCATTAGACACACAGGTAGGTGGATGGATGGATAGATAGATATATAACTATAGATATAGATTACTTTTTAAAGTTTATTTTGCGTGTGAGAGTGTGTGTGCATGAATGGGGGCAGGGACGGAGAGAGAGGGGGAGAGAGAGAGAATCTCAAGCAGGCTCCATGCGATAAGCACAGAGCCCAACTTGGAGCTTGATCTCACAAATCGTGAGATCATGACCTGAGTCGAAATCAAGAGTTGGATGCTCAACTGACTGAGCCAACCATGAGCTCCTAGATTACTTTTTAAAAGCTGTATAAGTAATATGTGGCAACAACCATGAAGGCTCTGAAATTTTACTGTCCTTAACAGCTAAGCAGTTAGCCTGCCACTATGTCATAGATAGTGGCAGAAGACAGGAGACTCCTGGGTCAGAGACAAAGGAAGCTGTATGTGCAGTGTATGTGCATCAGGTCTCTCTGCCCCCAGTCCCGTGGGGGTGATGCAGATGAACCCAGATAAATGCCTGCACATGTTCTGGATTGTTATAGAAAAGGAACTGAGTCTAGAGAATCCGGATTCTTTTAATGGGCAGTCAATATGCTTTCTCGTTGCTCCTGAGCTACTATCTCTATCTTCTAAGGCTGTTTGCCATCCGGACTTGCTTAAAATGATAATCTAGAACAAAAGGAATTCAGTGCCTGTCTTTGTGAGAAAGACAGAAATGCAAGGGACCCATGGAGAATCAATCTTCCAACCATAGGTATTAGAACATCTTTATTATTGGGCTTTAGGGCCAGTAAATACTTTTTGGAAGCCATGGAAGATAATTTCCCAATCCCCAGGTTGTACTAAGGGTTGTTTCTATCAGAAAGACTCCAGCAGGCAAATACCTTACAGACTGGTCATTCAGCTTCACTCGTCACCAGAAGGGAACAGCTGTATGCACAAAGCAGGTATGGTTATGCATCAGAAATAGTGAGGTCACCTGTGGCTCTTCACGGTGTCGCTTGCGCCATTCAAGTACTGAATCTGTTCTTATCCTGGAGTTTGAGAGCTAGGACATAATCCAGAGAGCTCCAGAGACACTAAGAGGCATTTGAAGGAATGGCAAACACTGGGAAGACTAGCACAGGTAAACTGGGACTAGTGGTAACCTTCCAAGAGTGCAGTTTTGTAGTCTATAAATGGGTGGTCTTTGGGCAATGCAGTTGATTTTCTTTTGCTCTACTTAGAGGCTAGATCTTGTAGAAAATTGTACATGTGATTCCTGCTTTGCCTCCTAGAGTTTTTCTCCACTCTCAGCGGACGTAAGAGTCTGGAGAAGAGAAGTCTGGAGCAGTTTTGCAAAGCATGTGACAACTGTACACTGATAAATGTTTCACAACCAGCTCGTGGGGGTGGAGTGGGGTTGGGGCCCTAATTTGTACTGTTTGCCGATTTCCATGATGTAAGGTATTCCACCATGGTTGATTCCAAGCTACCGATGTAAAGTCAGTTGGCTCCCCAAATTCCTCAAAATTTACCAAACCAGCAACAACCATTGAGAAACCGTCCTGATTAGCCATTTTTGGCATGATCTTTTTGATCATGGGAAAGGTTTGCTAGTAGAAGCTTCTTTTTGCAAGGTCTTTTACAATAATGTATGTTCTGTTTGCTCCTGGTGATTCTTAGACAGACCTACCTTAAGGCAGGATGATAGCCTCAATTGTTTGTTTGTTTGGTTGGTGTTTTTGAACTTCATTTGAACAGTGTGATTTCCTTCCTTCCTTCCTTCCTTCCTTCCTTCCTTCCTTCCTTCCTTCCTTCCTTCCTTCCTTCCTTCTTTAGTCTTTCTTTATATTGTGGGTAGGTATACCCAGCCTGGCTGTTTGCTTCCTTTAAATAAACCATCTGCCAGCTCAGCATATTTCTCTTCTCTGGAAAGGCCTGTAGGTACCCTCTGATTGTTACTGATATTTTTAGAAGAGAAGGAGGCTCTGCAGGCGCCAGCCAGTGATGATTCCTTGTAATTGGGTGATCTGTAGAATCATAATGACTCGCAAATTCAGGAACAAGGCACCTGCATCCGTGGTTGGACCGGGCTCATGGCAAATCCTCTCTGCACTAATGAGGCTTTATACCTCTTCAAGAGCCTTGCCCTGGAATTCCCTTTGGGCTCAGTTTGGCTGCAGAGTTCTGTGAACTCCCTCTCAGCCGTGCTTTATTGCTGTGTTGACAGAAGAAGCATTTTCTCAGAGAATTTAAGTGTGCTCCCAGACACCGCATTTCCAGGGAAGCTCCTGGGGAGGAAGCGGCCCTCCTGCATAGACGGCCCAGCTTACTCTGGTGGACTTTGCTCCGCGGGCACCCGTGTCATGTTTCCACCTCCTGGCCTATATGTGCCCCTGTGGAACCTGACATAGTGGGCGTTTACCCTCCACTGAGGGATATGTGGAAGGAGCCAGCTTGCTATATTGAGCCCAACCCGGTAAGATGAGCTTTTCCTGGCCTCTGTCTCCTTCCCCCAGCATTTACCAGAAGGGGGGGAACCTTGACTTTAATGCAGAGTTGAGTACCTCCTTCCCTCTCCCTTAGGGGCTATTGATTGGGAGGCTTTAATTGTTTATTTATCAGATTTATAAAATGCTCATCTCACCAAGGGCTCTGGGCACACGGGCAAGAGTAAATATTAATAAATAACAATGATAAAAAAAAGTCCATCAAACATAGATACACATCTTGAAGGTTGTACGTCAACTCCATTGGAAGCCTGATAGCATTGATTTGGAACTTCCTTTATAACTTGATTTTTTCTGTATTTATAAAATGCACTCATTTCCAAGGGGGCTTATTCTCCACGGAAGGAAAATGCTTTAACAAGCAAAAGAGATAGAAGACACAGATATGCTCTTTAGGCTAAGGCCAAATTGAAAAGACAGCTCATCTGCCATGTTTGAGAGGTCGGTTTCCACCCACCCGCTTACTCCCATCTCACTTACTCGGATGAATAGCACAGTGGTGATGGGTTGTTTACAGGCTCAGCGAGGTGTGGATGACTTTACCTGCTCCCCAAATGTACAGGAACAGGAAGGTGAGGCATTTAGTTAGATAGGAAAAGAGTGTGTGAATTTGAAGAACTTTTCTCACATATATCGGGTCTGAGACCCTACATTGGTCTTCCTCTCTGGAGAAGCCTCCTTCTCTATTTCTACCCACTGCTGATAAAAGCAAACACCAGAGGTGCCAAGAAGAAACCAAGACCCTTCAGACCATGTCTGACATTAACAACCTGCACCGTTAGTGGGTCAGAGGAGCGCCCTGGAAGCTGGCTCTTGTGAATATATAATAAGTTATTATAGATGGGATTCTACATTATTTTTTCCACTTAAGAATCTAGTTATGATTAATATGCTTGCCATTAGGGAACCTCTGGAATGTGGTACACATCAGAGTTTCCCAGTGTAAGAGAATACAAAGACTTGAGTTATCCCCTTAAAACAGAAGTTGTCAGGCTAAAGGCCCACAGACCAAATCTGGTGCACTGTTTTTTGTAAATAAAGTTTTATTGGAACACGGCCCTACCATTTGTTTGTGGATTGTCTATGGCTGCTTTCACACCACAACAGCAGAGTTGAGTAGTTGTGACCAAGACCATATGGTCCGAAAAGCCTAAAATATTTAGTATCTGACCCCTTATAGAAAAAATTTTCTGACCCTTGTTCTTTTAAGAACAAATAGGCAAAATATCTAACAAAATAACAACGCATCATTCAGCACTCCACCTATTTTACAGCAGGTTGCTGGTTTGGCTTTTCTTAGGCAAGTGAATAAGCAGTGAGATGGGAGCAGAAAGAAGTTCTAGTTCAAGCGAATACTCTCTGTTGCAGTTTTGCCTTCAGTGTCTGTAGCTCCTGCTATGGACACTTCCATTTTATATACGAAAATGGAGAAACTGTATATATAGAGAGAGATGTGGTCAAGGTTGCCATTAGAGTTGGGGGTGATGCTAGACCTCACTGATCAACTGTCCTTATTGATCTATAGATTCTTGGGTAAGAGCGAGGTTATAGCTATAGGTAGATGGTTATACGTAGAAATATGAACGATCATACTCAGAGTAGTTCTCTTCTGTCTTCTTGGTAAAGAAAAAAATGAGGAGTTTTCTGGTTTATATGGGTTGTGGTAATTTCAGGGATATGGCAAACTGTGTGTGATAGATTCTTGGTAGGTAAACAAAAAGAGGTTTGGTTCTGATGCAGATTCTCTCAGGGGTTCTGCGCTTGAGTCTTTTTTGACGATGTTTGCTGTAACTTCACATGGATTTTCTTTTTCATAAGACTGTCCAGATTCCCAGTGTCAATGGTAAATGTGCAGTCTCTGTGTACTCCATTGTCTTCGCTTCCTTGTTTCATAACTTTTCCAAAGAAGGCCAGCCCTGTTTTTATATTTTAGTGTCCAGATCTATTGTGTTTAAAGAAACTATATGGTCTAATCAGAAGAGGTGATAGATCCTTTAGAAGCAGGCATTAAAAAAAAAATGCTTTGATGGGAGTCTTTTAATACTTTTTGGATGGAGAGGAATCTGAAGATACAACCAATTATAGCTCCCCCAATTAATCTAAAATTAATTATAGCCCCTAAAGTTAACCTCTAATTATAGCTGGAAGCTCTTTACATGTATTTTTTTGTTGACATCTCTGAAGAGCTCATAACATTCTCAAGTATATCTTACCTTTTAGAACAAAATAATTTTTCCGTACTCATGGTATCTTTGCATATACACAAAAGCATTTAGTGCAAAACGTACCCACTAAAGACAGCCTTTTTGCATTCCCATAGAAAGTGTAAATTTCCAGATTAATCAACAAAATGTGTATTTTGGGCATTTCAGTGTGACTAACCCTGTTTTCTCTCGTACCCTGAATTTAGCCAGTTGAAAAATATTTCTTTTCAGTGAGACGGATGCCCCCTGGTGGAAACAGTAGCAAATATTTGCACTGATTTGGGGGGCCCATGGGCAACTGGTACAATTATATCAAGTATCCTCATGGGACATTGGAGGGGTATGATTGAGCCAGCTTAGAGAGTTCTTGAGTTTTTTCAGTGTGCACTCCATTTAAATGCAGTAAGTAGAAAATAACATCAAGTTGGGAGGGTCTCTTTGATATTGACTGAAAGACTCAACCAGGAGCTAACCAACCCCTTATTATGGTAATTCCTGTAGTGTTTTTTACTTTAACTTGGGAATCTCTTGGCTGGTAGAGTCGTTTACAGCAGGGCCATTTGTAATGATTTTTTAATGGAGAACTTTTAGATACTACCTCAGAGGGTGTTTTAAAACTAAACAGTTGCATAAGGAGAGAATTGTTGAAAGGATTATAAGATGGACTCCTAGAAAAAAAAAAAACACAAAACACACAAAACACAAAACAAACACACAGAAACGTTGGTGGGAGGGAGGAACAGGATCTGGGATCAGAGTCTCCCCAAATGACAACTTTATGCCATTGTTTCATTAACTGCCAGACAATTCATCGTCAGTTCAGCAGGGAGGGCTTACCAAGCCAGGGATGTAGGCTTGCCAGGGACTCAAGTCTTTACAGAAAGCTTTATTTTGGAAATCTCTCATCTGCACCCACTTGCAATCCACCTGGCAGAAAACTTTGCAAAGTGTTTCTAGGGGAAGTAGAGGAAAGGAAAAGCAGGAGTTGAAGTATGAGCTTGTGGCCCCTCGCCGGGGAACAGAATCAGGACAAAAGGATTGTCTGCATATCCCGGGGTGGGGGGGTGCTGCTCCCCACTCCGTGATACCCGGTTTTGCTGTGACTGGAACCGTAGCGGAGAAGCTGTGGCTTGTTTTGCTTCTGCATTTTCCCCACTTGGATGGAGCCTTCGGAGATAGAAAAAAAATCATCAAGGACCATCTTGTGTTGAAAGATGATGTTCTGCATACTTAATGGGCTGAATCACCCTTTCCCTTTTCAGATATGGCTCGTGTCCATTAGGCTGTGGATGTGGATGATAAATACCATTGTACTTGTCATATCACCAAGTGCCACATTTTCTGAGGCAGTGATGTCTCTTTGCCTCAGCATTTGTAAGGGACTGCACTCTGGAGTGTAGCAGTCCGGCCTGACGTTGTCTGTTAACTTGCCAGTACTAGGAGATGCATGAACAGCTTGGTGAGAATTGATTTCCTCAGGAATTCTTTTTCTTAAACCAGTGCCTTTGATCAAGCTATGATGCCTCATCTTGTGTTTTCCATTGGCCTGTGTCTAGAAGTGGGTGAGAGTGTGGGGCTTGGCTTCCCCACGTGTGGGAAGGTTGATTATACATGACAGACCAAAAGAAACCACTGAGGCTTGCTGAAGATCTTCTAGAGCTTGTTTCTTAGGCGACAAGTACACAGCTGTTGTCTTCCTGTGAACATCCTCTCATTGCCCTTCCTCCACATCCCCACCAGGAGAGGCCACTAACGTATAGTGTCATAAATGCTCTTGATGACATTTCCTCTCATGGCTGCTTCTTCAGGACTGTTGATCAGCCTATGAAGGGACATTTGGTACCTGTAGGGATTGACTTGCACATCTTGACAATGGTCTTTATTTGATGGATTTTTCTTGCGATGGTTTGGGACCCTAAACAGTGTGACCCAGCTAGATCACTCATATTATTTGCTCAACTTGGCTCTGAATAATTCTCAGCTATTTCTCTGAGTCAGGTTCACCCCCAAAGGTTGAGTGTTTACTGCCATCCCTTCCTACTTACATTTATTCATTTACAAACATGCATCTCCACTAAGCACTGGGGTAGATGGCCCTATCGCCCAGGAGCATACACTTCGTTGGGGAAGCAGAGTCCGGGGATGCTTAAAATGGAATTTGAAAGATGCTCTGAGAGAGGGCAAGTGCAGGGTGCTGTGGGAGCCCCAAAGAGGAGTGTCTACACTAGCTTAAAAATTGGTCCTAATGATGAACATTGGAGGGGCTTTGGAGTTGGGGGAAGCGTAGGAAGAAGGAGGACAGGAGCATTCCAGGTAGGGATTTCCTGTTCCAAGACGTGAGCGAATGAGAAATCTCTGGCAGCCATTCTTTTGCAAGGACTTTGGTTTGGGTGAGCAGCGAGCGGATGCAGAGAATTGGGATGAGAGCCTGGAGGGAGTTGGGGGGACTACCTTGGAGGCCCTCGGACACCCCTTGGATAGGATTTCTCCTGAAGGACTTTGTACAGGGGCACCATCTTAATTATGTGGATGTGCACAAAGAACACTTGGGGGCCATGAGGAGAGTGGGTGGGGGTTGAACTGCCAATGAGGATGATGAGTTTGAGTATTTCAAACTAATATTATTGGGTGTTAAAGGTAAGATTTAAAAATGAATTCTACAAATGTTCCATGGTTGAAGGAAGCAGTGTGGTATGATGGAAGACACAGGCAGAGTCCAGCAGATCTGGGTTCCAGTCCCAGTGTGGTGGGCTACTGGCTGTGTGGCCTTGGGTAGATTCCTTACCTCTCTTATCCAGCTTTTCCTCTTCTGGACAATGAGACGTGGGATGTTCTTCATGGTGTGCGTGGGAGTGGAATGCGTTACTCGTGCTAGTGTGATAAATTTGATGGTTACCCTTGAAGGTGTGTGAGTGTGTGAGTTAATTTGGGTGTATGTATGGAGACAGAGAGCGGACCTTCATTCATTTAGATATGTATTTTCTGTATGCTTATTTATAATGTTTTTTTTTTAAAGTTTATTTATATCTAGCCTTAGAGCGGGAGAGAGGGTAAGGGGCAGAGAGATGGAGAGAGAGAATCCCAAGTAGGCTGTGCACTGTCAGTGCAGAGCTCGACTCAGGGCTCAAACTCACGAAGTGTGAGACCATGACCTACACTGAAATCAAGAGTTGGACTCTTAACTGACTGAACCACCCAGGCGCCCTTCTATGTGCTTTTTATTTTTTTTTATTTTATTTTATTTAAAAAAAAAATTTTTTTTTTCAACGTTTATTTATTTTTGGGACAGAGAGAGACAGAGCATGAACGGGGGAGGGGCAGAGAGAGAGGGAGACACAGAATCGGAAACAGGCTCCAGGCTCCGAGCCATCAGCCCAGAGCCCGACGCGGGGCTCGAACTCCCGGACCGCGAGATCGTGACCTGGCTGAAGTCGGACGCTTAACCGACTGCGCCACCCAGGCGCCCCTCTATGTGCTTTTTAAAAATGGTTAATTTACATGTTACATACACAACAGATACTTCTCTTTAGTGGTTACCATGTGCAGGGTTCTAGACCAAGGACTGTGTTCTTCTGAGCGATATCGCCGGAGGGGTGGGGACAGAGAGTGTTTAATAATTAATGTTCATCAACTAATTGATGTTCTAATACAATGACAAAAGTGTCCAATAGCCAGCATAAATCAAAATACTAGAAAACCATCCCTCTGAGTTATTAACATTTTAGTTCAGATTGATTGGGAAAAATAAGCCCTTTGAGAGTTTATCCATATCTTTTTGAGTACTTTTTCCTTCTCACTATTTAGTTACTTTGAAGACTGGACATTTATAAAATGTTTTTGGCAAACCCATTTATGCAGTAGAATCCGTTTTCTCTGGGAGTCTGGAGAAGTAGAGGGAGGAACTAGAGAGTCATAAATCCTATTTAATTCAAGTTCATGCATTTCATGAAAGAAGGCCCCCTTTTTAATCCTCTCTTTGTATTTCTCTGGAGCCCTCTAAACAGATGACGTTAGTGGCAATTTGAAAATGCAAATCACATCGCTGAAGTTTTAGAAAGGACTGTTCCTGCTTCTTTCCCCCCATTTAATCAATAAGAATGGAAGATCCAAACCCAAAATCAGGCTGCATGGGTCAAAACCAATCATTTCCTGGAATAGGTTGGCTGCCCCTGGCCAACCCTCTTTATCATCCATACTGCTTAGAAAAATGTGGATCTGGGATCTGAATCAAATGAGTGTATTCACCAATTCATTGAATGTTTGTGAAGGGCCCGGTGTGTGTATACCTGGAAGAAGGAGTGTAGTTATGAGGCTAAATAAGTAGTAGCCTTTGCAATCAAGTGGCTTCTGTATTTTCTAGAAGAGGGGCACAGATATTGCTGTGAGGGTTCAGAGAGAAAGATTACTGCTGGCTCATGCTTTCAAGATGCTTTCATGGAAAAATTGGAGAATTGGTTTCCAATGGGGCCTCTGAAGGACTGGCCTATAGAACCTTCCAGTTTGAGAAATCCCTAATTGCACAGGGTTTATCGCACACACTTTTTAGTTGTGTATTGTGCCTTATTTTTTTGCTGTGAAGATTTTTATTATTTCTTTAATAACAACCTACACTAGAGAAAAGTCCTTGGAAGGCATTAGTTTGTTGGAATAACTGTTAAAACATCCATTTCAAGAGTCAGGGACAGCTAATCTTTGCAGATGAAGGATGAACTGAGGTTTCTTTTATTTCCAGCCAAATTGGTGACTGACACACAAGCCCCATGCTATTGGAGGCCTCTCCTCTGGCAGTATGCACCAGAATTTATTACAACTTTGGTGTGAAAGGAATTGAGAAATCTTTTAGAAACATGACCTGGGAATTCTGAAAGTCACACATGCCTTTGTACAAAACCAGGGAAACCGGAACATGTTGAGTCACAGTGTGACTTACACTGTGGTGGGGGTTACACTGTTCCTTGTCAACTTTGTTCTTACACTATTCCTTGTCAGCTCTGCCTCCTCTAGGGGCTCACATTCCCAGAGTCCCCTGGGAACCATCAAGCTGGTAAAATTTATGTCCTCCTTAAAATAACCACGACCACAACGATAGCTCAATCATTTATTGAGCATTTGCTTTGTTCCCAGCATGTTTCTGTACTTTGTATGCATACATGATTTCATTTAACTCTCAACAACCTCATGCATTCGATGAAGAAGTACAGATGGAGAAACTGAGATACAAGGCGATGAAGTCACTTGCCTGGGGTCCCATATATATACGTGGTGTGTGGCAATACCAGGATCCAAATCTGGGCAGATACCAGTCATCTGGGCAATTTTCAGTGATGTTCATCATTATTATTATTCCTTTTACTTATTCTTTCCTCTCTCTCTTTTTTTCCTTCTGTTATTTTGATCCATCTGTTTCTACTTCTGGTTTCTTTTTCTGTTTTTCTCCAAAATTAGATATGTGTTTTTCTTTATAAGCTAATCTTTTAATCATCTTGGCTTAATAATATCTGACCAGAAAAATTGAAAACACCCTGGAAAGAAAGGTGCGATCTCAGAACTAAAAAGGGGGAGAAAAGCTTGCTTTTGAGAGAGATTTTACATTGCACAACATTTGCATTCTCAGAGATGAAGCTCCCAGAGGTGATCCCATGTTTGTGATTACAGACAGCCTTGTTTACTTTAAGAAACTCTGGACATGCTAGGGTGGAGACGGAATCATGAAGCTTCTGGAAAAACCCGCCAGAACCTACTCTCAATGTTAATCCCTTTTATTGATCTTTCATTGTCCTTGAACCAAGGGAGAAGCAATTCTATTTTGTGCTGGTCAGAAGCTTGAAATGATGGTACCAGAACTAAGCCATATTCAGAATGAGCCGGCTCAAAATGATCTCAGGTACAAAGACAGAGACAATGGAACAAGACAAGCTTAGGAGTCTCGGGACCTAGCGGGCATGGCTCTTAGATTGAGCTAGTCATTGGCTCTCTACCCATCTGCAGAATTAGGATGACATGAGCAGATCCCTCCGTTACAGAGGGCACTAGGTCATGGTAAAATGCTGCTGCATGAGCAATATTGACTATACGGGTGGGTGTGTCTTAATAATCTGTGTATGTTCTTCCCTCACCTCATTTTCTCTCATGTGAAAATATAGGCAGAACACTGGACTTTCAATCCAGCGTCCACCCTTTATTAGCTGTGCAACCTTTGGTGAGTTTCTTAACCCCCACCAGAGCCTCTGTTTTCTTAGTTGCAAAAAGTAGTGATAATAATTACCCTACTCGATAGAGTAACTGTGGAGATTAACTAAGAGTGGTGGTGGGCAGAAGAGTGTATAGGGAGGCGGTCGGTCTAGCTCCCTCGTGGACTACAGCGCCAGATTTCTTGGTTTTGTTTGAACCAGATATCCAGCACTTACCGGCTCGGTGACTTTGGCTGTGTTACTCCACCTTTCTGTGCCTCGGTTTCCTCAGCTCTGAAAGGAGATAATCAGAGTACTACGTATAGGGCTGTTATGAAGATTGAATAAATTAATACATGTGAAGGCAATTAGAAGAAAGCTTGGCATGTAGTTAATGTCATGGATTAGCTACTTTTATTGTACAAAGGATCAAGTATTATTTTAAAATTATTATTAATTTTAACTCATAATAATTATTATATCAGAATATAATGTAATCTTTGGGAATTAAAATATTTTATAGAGACCAGTAGTAATGTACAGTTAATCCGTGAACAACACGGGTTTGAACTGCAAAGGTCCGCTCATATGTGGATTCTTTCTGATAGATACGGCACTGTGAATGCATTTCCTCTTCCTTATAGTTTTGTTAGAGACATTTTCTTTTCTTTAGCTTACTTTATTGTGAGAATACAGTATATAAGCATATACAAAACAAGTATTAATCAACTGCTTAAATTATTGGTAAGGCTTCTGGTCAGCAGTAGTTAAACTAATAGTCAACAGACTATTAGTCATTAAGTTTTTAGGAAGTCAAAAATGACACATGTATTTTCAACTGCGTGGCGGGGGGGGGGGGGTCAGCTTCCCTACCCACCCTGTTGTTCAAGAGTCCGCTGTTTAGTAGGAAGTGAAAATTAAATTTTTAAAAGTTGGGGCAATGGGAAGAAAATGAAAATTATCAAAAATGTAGATCAGGCAGACGCTGATCGGATTCATTGAGTCCATCTGCCATTTTTCAGATGTGTGATTGAACATTTTAGAGGCTGTGGCTATAGAGAGGGGAGGTTCACCCTTGAGAACTGTTTGCTGAAAAACCAGTCCCAAAGAGCAAAGTGATATGCTCTGCTATGAATGTCTCTGATTGGGGCCCAGATTGGGGCTCAGATGGGGCCCCAGCCTCGGAGACCCAGAGCTGACTTCATGTACAAGGCACTTGAGCTTGGCTCTTCCAAGAGTCCTCTAGGCAGGGAAGTAGCAAAGGAAATTCTGTGCAGAGGTCTGGGTTTGTGGGAGGAGGGCAAGATGGGGTGTTCTGCGGGAAGAGGGTCTTATGTGCCTGAGACACAAGATGCATGAGAATAGAGAAGTGTCAAATAATGTCCAGATGGACTGACAGAGGGCAGAAGACAGAGACGGAGCGGGAGATCAGGGTGGCCTGGGATGGCCGTGTTCCTGTAGGGAGCCTGGAGAAGACATTAGGTAGGAAAGGGGCTGCATCAGGTTTGTGAGCCACGGTGAGTTGAATACAGGGTCCTGGTCCTCCCTGGAACGGGTGTCTATTTCCTAGCGGTGAGAAATAGGGAATGAGAATACAAGGTCAGAGACATTGATTGGGAAGCCTAACTCCAGGTGAGAGCCCGGAGTGTGGATGAGCTGCCAGAGAATGCGGAGTGGAAAGCCTTGGGGATAGCCACAATGGAGGAGGAGGTGGAGACATGGCCAGATTGAGGATAGAGAGAGGCCTGGATACAGTTAGGGAAATCAAGAGAGTGGAGAGATTTAGAAGTAGAGTGTGCTCCCCAATGCCAAAGGCCTCAGCTTGGTCTGATGGAAGGGGCTGGAGAAAGGGCTATTGAGAAGCTTACTTTCTGAAGTGGCAGGAACTAAGGTATACGCCTCTCATTTGCGACATGAAGGGGAGAGAAGAATCGGGGAGGCTAAGGGACACAGAGAATGACTGCTGCCTGTCCTAGGTGTGGCTTGAAGAAATGGCCACTAGGCGGACAGTTTCGGACAGAGCAGACTGTGAAATTGCTGAGCTGTTGGGGAGCAGCCAGAAGTCTCGGTGAGTGAGGTGAACTGAATTCGTTGTATCAGTGCCAGATCTTGATAGCCCAGAGCTGTGTCCAGAGCCTTTGCCTCACACTGGAAGGACACAGACTGCTTTGTTCACCTGGGCCGCAGAGGCATCTATCTGCGTATCCATCCACTGAAAACACGGAGATGCAGAATTTGGCACAGAGTTAGCAAGAAAAGACAGGTTTTGGTCACAGAACTTCTGGGTGTTAGACCTGGAAAGAGAGTGGGGAGAGACAGCCAGTGCAGCTTCCCTGGGAAAACTGAGGCCCAGAGTGACCCTTGGGCTTATGCAGGTCAGCCTGGAGTTAGTGGCAGACTTAAATCCGGGAGGACTTTCTTGTCCATGCACATAGTCCACTTCACACATTCCTGCAGTCTTCTCCCCTCTTGTCCTGCCCTGTGCCCTTTCTTGTCTTCTGGCCACAGAGATTATCAGTGAAGCTCATCATAACTTTAAGCTTTCTTACCCCCTTTCTATCTTCTTACCCATAACAGCCCTTGCTCCTCTTCCCAAGGCCTCATTAGGTGGTTGGTACACAAATAGCTTAAATGTTAGGGTGTTAGGCAAGAGATGTAGTGGATATGGCATTCTATTTCTTCCATGCATCTTTTACTATTGCATTTTTAATATAGGTCTCTGCCCAGTGCAGAGACAGACTCTCAGTCTATCAATCGAAGTGCTCTCCATGCTGATCTCAAATTCTCTGTCAGAGAAAATTTTTAGCTGGAAAAATGAAGTTAAGTAAACTTTTAGTTACAAATTAAGTGCTTAAGGTCTTCTTTTTTTCATTCTCTTTTAAATACATTTTGAAGGGAGACTCAAAACCATCAGCCCCACAACAGAAGCAAAACTCATGTACCTTTCCAAGGCAGCTATTTAGTTGATTGTGGATAAAATTTCCCCTGGCTCTTCTAAGCAGTAGGTGAAAGAAAATTGAGTCTTCTGTGCGAACATTTTGATAGAAGAAAATTTACCATTTCCTCCCAAAGTTGTAAGGACTCAGATTCCTGGCTTGGGTGAGGAATGTTTTATGTTCCTGAATAGAAGAACATAAAAGGAATCCATGAATGATTTAGAAGACTGCTTAATTTCCTACTTCTGTAACAGAGAAACAGAGCTTGATCAATACCCTCAAGGTCACTGTTGATATCTGCTATGTCAGCTAGTCTTTTTTTAGAGTTTTGAAAACCATCCCATGCATTCACCCTGACAGAATTGCATAGAGTTAGTGCAGGGAGACAGGGTTTTCCATGGAGAGCCAGTGAGATGTTGAAGGATGGAGTGTGGGTGTATGTGGTGGGGATCTGAAGGGAAATCTATGATAGAGTTTTGAAGAATTGAAAGACTAATTTAGTTCAAGATAGACTCTAGGGAATCAAGAGAGGAAACCCCCCTATGATTGCCTATCGGCATTGATAGATGAGTCAATTATTATTACTAAAATGAACCCTGGCTGTAATGTGGTTTTATCAGTGTCTTTCATCTTCAGTTATTTCTGCCATATTTCAGTTGGCCCTTTCGTTTCAAAAGTAACACTGCCCCCTTGGGATTTGGCTGGTCACGTCATGTCACATTCTGTTTATTTACTTGTTAAGGCGAGCTTTTTAGAATAAAGACTAACTTACTCGTGTTCGAGAAATGTGAGCTGCTTACCTCTTCTGCTGACCAGAATGAGTATAATATTCTGTTGGCAACTTATGAAAAGAGCTTTGATGATTGTACCGCCCAACATTCAAAATGGTGATTGAGAGATGAAAGGGCTCCTGTTCCATGACCCCGATCCCTCCAAAAGATGTGTTCCCTTTGGTCATCTCATTATTTGCAGATTTTGACCAGAATACCTAGATTAAATCTTGAACTTAACTGCCTCTGCCCTAATATTTACTTACAGTTGCTTATGTCTCCATCAGTCAAAAAGAAAAAAAATTAAAAATAAAAAGAGCCAAATCACTGACTATTCTATCTGTAGCATTCCAGGGCAAACTCAAAATCTGAGAGAGCCCATGGTGAAAACAGTCACCTTAACAAGTTTATCTCCAGAGAGTTCCCTAGGAGGTGGACACATCAGGGGTAGATAGATACCCTGAAAAGTTCCAGAGGACACATGTGGTTTCCAGTCAAAATGCCATGGACATATTTTCAAAAGTTTTCTTGACCATGGTATTTCCTCTCTCTATATTGTCTGTAGAAGGATGTTTTGTTATTTATTCGGAGTAAAAGCAAGTGGAGAAATTCCTTTCTCTAATTGCATTTTACATCCCCTATGAGGATTTTACAACCCTATGAGGCAACACCCTGGAGATTAGTATCTCGTATTTTAGAGAGAAAGGCTTTTTTAGAATTATATTAGAGTTTGAAAGACATTGTCTGAAATGCAACTCGAGCTTGAAAAATGTCTAGACTCTTTCAACATACGTAGCCATTGGGAACATGGTAAAACAACAAGAAATGGTTTAGGTTCAGATGGGAATTTCTTTCTTTTAAAGCTTGTCAATGAGCAGACAGACATTTGAAGGGAAGTCTCTTTACCCTATGATTCCCCAGCCTGGGAAGAGAAAGTTATTTTTACTCCCAGTTCCCTTCATGGAATGTGAAAGAGAAAATCTGATTGTTCTTTCCTCAAATGCTGCTGAATTATCCAACTGGTTTTAAGTATGAACCACAGCGGTAATTCCGTGGTGGAATATGATGAGCAGAGTTAATTATAACTGTTTAATGAGGCAGGTCCCAATTTTCAGTAGATCATGACCCTTCATACATTAAAGAAGAGAGACAGTTCACATTTTTATTCAACTGACATTTGGTGAATACACTTCCAACAAGTTTTGGAAACACTGCACTGATTCTGAAATGGATTTTGTCCCGTTCGTAAAATGCTGATAGTGAAATAAACAACAACAACGTTGTTCTTGTCATTTACTAGCTCCCTGATGTCAGTTTCAGTTTATTACAGAAACTCTCAGTAAAAAATACCATTGGATTTCTTTGAAGGTTGCTAAGTTAGTAAAAAAAAAAACAAAAAAACAAAAAACAAAAAAGAACAAAAAAACCCAAAACACTGGCTTTCACCATCAGCTATGAAATTCAGATGTTAATCTCCTTGCCACTTACTGCTGTCCTTGGGCAATGCTAACAATGGTACTGATAATCCCATTTTGCTGAGCAGTTGCTAGTTTGAGCCATGTGAAAGTGTCATTCTCAGACAGTGGTTAAATACAGGCATATTCCTATGGTTCAGACTAATCCACGTGCTAAGGCATCACATTAGGAGATTTGTAGATGTTGTCTCATTTGATTCTTTCAGCATAGCTTTAAAGAAGACATAATTATAACCGTTTACAGATGAGAACATCTGGCCTTACCCAGGGTTAAGAAAGTTGCTCAAGGTCACAAATGAGTAAGGTGGAAATTTAAAGTCTGTGCTGCCTTTGACCTCAGTGTTCCGTAGCCTCCCTGTAAAATAGATGTATATTATATAACTCCCCTGAGCCTCCATTTCCTCTTCTGGAAACAGGGAGAGCAGAAACATCATGGGGAAGCTTCCCATGGTAGCCATCATGTCATGCACACTTAATAGTGTGTAACAATTGTCACCATGTGCACACCACCATCAGTGTCTAACACTTTGGTCACTCAAGTGTGTGAACAGAATGTGCACAGTGAGACAATGAAGTCAGGCAGCTGGTGTGTGTGTGTGGGGGGGGGGGGGGTGTGGGTGTGATTGCCGAGAGGTCTCTTCTCTATTGACAGTCACTCTTTGCCCAAACAATAGTGGTTTGAGCCTGATACTTACGCATGCGTTTCACCCACTTTGCTATTTTCGAAACGAAGGAGAAACTGGGTGAAGATACCCTATCGAGAACAGAGGTGTCTGTGACAAATTAGCTTAATTGAAAACAACTAAAAAAAAAAAAAATCCCCAGTTTAGGGGCAGGGGGGGATCAAATTAGCCATGGAGAATCTAAGTGGAGGATTTTATTGATTGCCGTAGGCATGACCTAAATTGCAGAGTGTGAGTCAGAATGAAAATACTACTATTTCTGCGGTACTAATTGAGCGGCAGCATGTCTCCTATGGTGAAGTTGGGGACTGTGAGTGTGGCCACGAGAAACCCTCTCCCAGCTGTGTCCCACAGACGCTGTGCTGCCGCAGGCACGTTTGCCTGCCCTGGGCATTAGTTTCCTCACAAACACGGGTGATAATTTTATGAAATAGGGTTTAGAATTTCTCTCCCAGAAGGCATTTGATGGACAGCATATATAAGTTCATTCTGTATTTTGAGATACTTTAATGGGAAGGAACTTCTGTCTCGTTCTATTTCAGAGGGAGGGAAGAACCACTAGCCCTTCAGACATGAACATGAGAATAGGGGTCAGCGAAGCTGTGGGCCAAATCTGGTTTTGTTAATAAAGTTTTATTGGAACACAGTCATGTTCATTTGTTTGACACTGTCCATGGCTGCTCTCCTGATAAAACATCGGAGTTGAGAGTGGTTGTTCTGGAGGGAGACCAGGTAGATGGCATGTAGTTGGGAATCTTGACCACCTGGTCCTTTACTGAAAGACTATGCTGGCCCCTGCTGTGGAACATGAGGAGGTTCCAGACAAACCTGTGGCTCCACGCAAATGCACACTACCTTCTTTTCGTGTCCAGTGATGCCAATGCAGTAGGGAGGCTTGGGAGTCCTAGGTGTTGACACGTGTTCTCTGTCAGAGGTCAGACAATGTCTACGCGTAGGAATGCTTTAGTCTTTTGGCAGTAGATGAGCCACATGTTTCGAGAGAAAGAGTAAGAGAGACATTGTATCTGTGAAAATACCAAATTACAGGAAAAGAGATTGTGGAGAAGTTGTCTAGAAATGAGAATGAGGCATCACCTGAAAATGGGGGCATCCTCAAACATTGCCGTTGGTGCCTTTGTTTATGGGAAGGGGCAAAGGCCAATGATGGCTCTTTAACTTCCTCTTGGAGAGAGAGTAAACAGGTCAAAAAGGCGATTCGGATTGGCGAACAAAATTACACAGCAAAAATAAATAACAACACCCCCCACACACAAGAAACCCCAACAAAACAATGCAGTACTCTTTGAGTCTGGACATAGCTGTGTTTTACTGGCCCTTGGAGATTGGACAAGCTATTTATCTTCCTCATTTTCTCACTTCTGATATAAGGATAAGACACGCTTTAAATTTGCTAATGTATGCAAAATGCCTTACACAACCAGACATGAGAAGATGTGAGTTACTCTCCTGTCTTCCCTCTTTCACACGTTGCAATTCTGGCAATGGCAAGTATCACCCAAGGAGGGGAGAAGTTCTGGGATATCAAGAGACTTGGGAGGTCTTGGAGGAAGGTTGAATATAGTGGTAAGTGGGCTGGATTCCTTTTCTCCATGTCTGGGTCTGAAACAGACATCTCCCCTTTATTGGGTATGTCTCCACCTCGCTGTGTTTGGTGACAGGCAGAGTCTCGGGATGTGGGTAGACAGAAGGACATTCTCGCGATGTCTGTGTTCCAGAAAAATATTAAAACTCCTCCCTAGTCTCACATGTGTGGCCTTTGTTTTCCTCTTAGCATTGTCATTTCAGGTCAACTGAGCAAATGTAGGGATCTGCCCTCCCCCAACAGGATGTATGGGATGGGGTCACTGGGATTGGGGGTTGCCTGCCTCTTAGCAAACTTCTGTTGGCATCTGCCTGGCCTTTGGTCTTGGGTGTTGACCTCCACTTGTGTGTCTCCACTGCTGACATTCTCGGGCCTGCTGTGGCCCTCAGCATCAAGTCCACACAGGTTGTTCTCTGTCTCCCTTTTTTCAACAGTCTTCATGCCCAGTGATAACCTTGGTCATTTCTGTGCCCTTTTTGGGCTCACAGGAACTTGCGGGTGTTCTTGCTCAGTGCCCTGGACTCTTGAGAAACCCAGAGGGCCCTGTGAGGCCATTTTGCATGTGGGCACAGGTCAAGCCAGGTGCCATCCCACAGCTCTCTGAGAAGAGGGGACATATGTGATGCAGCTTCTTCCTGGAGGCCGCCCCAATTCTCAAGTCCTCAGATGTCTACGGGATTCTCTTGGTTCTCCCTAACCCTGGGGTTCGGCCTCAAGGTTGTTCAGCCACGGTGCCTCCTCCTCATGTCTGACTCCTGAGTTATATACTCACATGGCATCTCTTCTCTGCTTGGTTCTCTTCTGGAACCCCAGAGTCTCTTTAGCTCCTTGCTCATGCAACTGAATGCCCCTTCCCTCCCTTGAGGTCACTTCCGTGACCCTTTTATAAAGGCACGGGAAAGGCTTGGCTGCTTGTCCACAGCTCTCTGGGTCCACAGGTGTGGCCGTCCTGGGGGCATTTCTGCACTGGCCATTGCAGAGCATCAGGTGCCACCCAAATGCCACAGTGGCACTTGAAAGCTGGTTCCTTTTCTTTGGTAGTAGGTAAGACTCTTTAGAGCCTTCAACCTCTCCCTCTCCTTCTTCCTCTCTGCTGCCCTCAGAATAACAGAAATAAGCCCGAAGCCTCCTTCTGTCAGTTGTGAGTCATTTAGGATTGCATCAACTACAATACTTAACCAACCAAAATAATCACTTCAACAGAAGTTTGTTTCACACAGCAGGAATTCTGGGTCCAAGGCTTATGGTGGCTTTGTAATGCCCGCAGGGCTACTCTGGCTCTTTCCACCTTGCCTTGCTCCTGTCTTTAGCAAGTAGGCCTCCTCCTCATGTTCCTGACTCTGTGGTCTCAAGATGGCTGCATTTTCTCCAGATGTCACATCTGTACTCCCAGTAGGTAGAAGGAAGAGGGCAATGAAGTTTTCTTCCAACGAGGTTCTGAGTTTTAATTCGAGAAGAAAGGACCCCACTTGCCCTGGACTTCTAGCTGTGACTCAGTGGCAAGAATTATGCCCACCCTTAGGTTCAAGGGATACTGGGAAATAATGTATACTGACTTTCCTCCCTCAAAGATAGTGGAAAGAAAAGGAAAAGGGGTTTGTGAATAGATTTTGAATACACAACCCACAAAGTCTACTAATAGAGTTAGGTGTTTCGAAGATGGTATGAATATATGATGTCATAGGATTACAATTTATCCAGCTTTTCTGGAAGTTAAAAACTCTTGTTGATTCAGATAATTAATTTACTGGGGAATTGGTTTGGTGGAGTATTTGGGAATCTTCTCTGAACAAAGGAATTCCCAAATCAATTACTAGGGGAAACAAGATGGCGGGTGGGGGGCTGTGTAACAATCCTATTTCATCATCTTAGAGAACAAACTTTCTAATTCCTTTAGAAGAAAGCTCATGAAAACAGTTGATGAATTATATAATTTAAATTTCTTCTTTTCTTTTGGGTAAGGCTGAATTAGCCCCTACTTGCCCAAACATGCTGGAAATGTTTTATTGGCTTAATTTTGACTCCTAGATGTATATGAAAGTAGTAAAAGTGTATTTCTTTAAACATATTTCATAATTTAGAGCTTTCATAAATTCATTCTGGCTTTTCTTTCTAGTATACAATAACCTATCTTCTATTGCATGTCGATCATATCCTCGTAAGAATACTCAAACAGATATGAATATTCATTTTAAGGAAGTAGCTTAAAGTGTGAAACGCAAAGAAGATAGGTAAAAACTGCATCAGGCAGGTGGATGCATTAATCAGAGGTCAGCAAACTACAGCCCCAGTGTAACCTGCTTTCTGTTCTTATAAATAAAGTTTTATTGGAACACATCCAGTTCATTCTTTAAGTATGACTGCTTTTGTGTTATAGTGGCAGAGTGAGTAGTTGTGATAGAGACCGTATGGTCTGAAAAGTTGAAAATATTTAAAGTTTAGCTCTTCACAGAAAACATTTGCCAGCCCCTGTAGAATCCGTCATAGGTGATTCCATGCTAGCTGAACTCAGGGACCGGGTTCCACTCCCCCCCCCCCCCCCCCCCCGCTCCCTTGTGGAAATCAAGTTAGTGTTCAGGTAAAACTAAAATAAAATAAAGTAAAAGATGTGGATAATTTAGCAGATGTGAACTCACAATTTCCAGATCAGAGCCATTAGGATGTCTATTTTCCTATCAAAAACAACTGGTTCCATTTCTGTCTTTGGCTTCCGCCTGTCATGGGAGAGGTTCTCACCATGTTGATGTTCGTTCCAGCTCTGAGTCTGTAGCCCACACATTAACGGGGGCCTTGAGTTTCCCCTTTGCTGTCTCTGTGCCATTGAGTGAGCTACTCAGGCTCTCAGAAACTTCTCTTCCTTGTTTCTCAGTGAGAGGGGGAGACTAACTGGGGCATGGGCCAGAGTTAGGGTCTTTGAGTTTCCTTTCTTCACCAGAGTTGTCAGATTCAATGATGAGAAAGATCACCTCTTATCAGAACAAGAGGAATCTATTCACAGTCTCAGCTCTGAATTGTCTTTTCCATTTGGTGCATGCGTGGACCAGTGTGTCCAACAAATTAGACCTGTACATTAAACATTTACAGCTCTTTTTGAACATAAAGCAGGAGCTATTTCAAAGCTCATGAGAGCTGAGAGCTGGCATCTGCAGATAATGGAAATAGCTGATGTTTATTGAACATGTGTCATGTGCTGGACCCTCTTCCAAACACTTTAGATGGAATAGCGTATTTACTCTGAACAGAAGCCTCGAATTAAGTACTATCATAAGCTCCATTTCACAGATGAGGACACTGAGGCAGCTTGCCCAATATCACACAGTCACGGCACGTTCTAGCACCAGAGCCCACAGTGTCGACTGCTCTTCTGTTCCACCTCCCGGTGGGTATGACCATTCTCCAGCTACACTGCAATTTAAGGGGAAGAAAGGTACTAGAGAGATACGTTGTGGTTCCTAGAAATTATGGAGACCTTTGAAAATTAATACAAGACTTTTTTCATTACCCCAAACCTACTCTGTGCCATCAAGATCATCCCCAGAGGCTCTTTTGCTCAGCCTCTTCTCCTAAGTCAGATAAAAAAAAAAAAAATGTAGGACAACAGTTGAGAAAATACAGGTTGGAAACTGGGTCATTTTTGTGAAATCATCCCTCTCTGCCAGTACCAATTTTGAATTCTTTCTCAGAATTAAAAAACAAACAAGCAAACAAACCATGTGGAACAATCTGTGGCAGATGGTTGTTTCGGCTCTAGGTGAGTTTTGTCATTATACTCTGGGACAGAAAACTATTGCTTTGGAAAATCATCTGTTATTTCAGTGAACTGCCAGCGAGGAACTATGGTAGCTGAGATGGCTTGGGGTGGGTTTTTTTTTCTTTCTTTTCCCTAGAGATTAGTACATACACATTCTCCATTGGAATCCTGTCGAATTTTCGCTGCCATGACACTGAGGATAAAAGAGAACTCTAGCAGTTCATTGGTGTGGGAGAGGTGAGATGGAATTAAGTTTGAAGCAGAAGTTAGCCCTCTTCTCCAGGTTTGTCTTCCCCTGGAAAATACAGCAATAAACAGCTAAACCATGGTGTTCATTACCAGCACAAGTCCCTAATTAATTTATTTTATGTTAATTAAGTTTATAATTATATAGTAAAACATTTACTTTCTCCCTCAAGAAATTGAATCTTCTGAAGGGGCTTTGTGACTGTAATTTAGGTGCAATTAGCCAGTTAAATTTAGTTAGGGTTTGGTTCATTCGCCTGCTGCCGAAAGATGCTAGATAGGAGGGAATGGGCAATGTCTCGGAAGTAACTCTGGGTCTAGAGGATGTGTGACAGTATGCTCGTCCCTGGCCTCTGGGCAGCTAGTGTGGGTGTCTAGGACAATCAAGATGTGGTTTCCTAATTATCATCTCTGTACATTCCTCAGTTGTGGAACTGTGGATTTCTATAGCTATGGATGGAGGTAAAACATTTCTTTGGGGTTCTGGAATTGGAACGGACGCTATGGAATGGTTCTCAGACATTTTCTGCCATGGTTGTGAACTCCCTGGCGCTGGCCAGCATTCTGACTCAGAGTGGTATCACCAGGCACGGCCGCCATTTTGGCCTCGAAAGACATCTTGCCTGCTGGGAAGGGAGTGATCCGGCACATGACTTCCTGTGGCTCTGACATTCGTGGTCCAGCATCCCCAGGGCTTCTCACTGAGAGGTGGCCACTATTCCAGGCATGCAAAGATGGAATTTTTGAGAAAAGTTGCCTTCTGTGAGATTTTACATCCCAGCTCCTAACAAAGAGTCTTATTTAGGCCTATCATTGAAAATACAGTTGAAGGTAATAATTTGCAGTGGTCACTGGAGCTTGTGTGCAGGATTAGAGCTCACTGCTCAGGCCTGTGAATAGAAATGTGGAAAGCATGAAGGCAGAGTTATTCTAGTGTGTAGTAGGAGAGCATCCCAGAAAACACCCCAGTGGTTGTGGTAACAAGGGTTCATCTATTTGAAAGTCCCTTGGTGTTTGAAGCATTTATTTCGTGGTGGATAACAGAAGTCCTTGCTTTGGAAAGGAAGCTGAAGAAGTTTCTGTTTAAAATGCCAAGCTGGATGACACTAAGCTGCATTCAGCTAAGCTGAATTTTTTAAAATTTTTATTTATTTGTGTTTTGAGGGAGAGAGAGCCAGCAAGTGTGAGCACATGGGTGGGGAGGGGCAGAGGGAAAGAGAGAGAGGAGCTTAAGCAGACTCCGTGCTCAGTGCAGAGCCTGACATGGGGCTCGATCCTACGAGCCTGGGATCTTGACCTGAGCCGAAATTAAGAGTCTGACACTCAACCGACTGAGTCACCTGCTCACCTCACACGAGACAATTTTTAAAAGACATTTGGTGTCATGTCATCATGATGGGAAGTGGTTTATTTCTTTGTGATTTATTAGTAAATGAAACATTTACTGAAGTCAAAACCACATGACTACTTAACCCCTTTCTTCCTAAATGTTTTCATCTGTAAAATAGAAGCACTAACCTCCTTTTCACTTCACAATAAGCAAATGATAGCCCCCTTCCCAAAAGAAGTATGTGAAATATGACTTATATATACTTGGAAAGGTATATGGAGACTAGATTTTTACAAATAGTCATATTTCTCTTCCTTAACATTATTTAAAAATTTTTTTTAAGTTTATTTATTTTGAGAAAGACAGAGACAGCACGAATGGGGGAAGGGCAGCTAGCGAGGGAAAGAGAGAATCTCAAGCAGGCTCTGCACTGCCAGCATAGAGCCTGATGTGGGACTCGAACCCACGATGCCATGAGATCATGACCTGAGCCAAAACCGAGAGTCAGACGTTAGCTGACTGAGCCAGCCAGGCACCCCATCTTCCTTACATTATTTAATAATATTTTAAGAAATGGTGTATCTTCATTTATGGTTGGGAATTAGATTTAATGTTCTTTGCCCCCCAAACCAAAAAGAAACAAAAAACAAACCACAGCAACACAGATGGTGGGGGCGGGGGGATTACTTGCAATCAATAAAGTACAACTTCGGTTGGGTTTGTAAAGGGAAAACATCATGTTCAAATCCAGAACATTTTGGATTAGAAGTCTTAACAGACTCCTGAACATATTTTTGGTAAATAATACATGTTTGATAAAACATAGAATCACCTGTAATGAGAGGGGTCATTCCAACTTAAATTTTTTTAAGTCAGTAGGCTAGTTTGGAAGTGCTAAGGCTTGGCACTTTGTCTAAATGTTAAGAGTCATAATTTGAGCAAGTGCCCTGAGTTGAGGATCTCGTATATGGGCATGGACAGTATTAGGTTCTCCTATTCTATTCAGCACAATATGTTGGATTTATTTCATCTGTGTCTTAGCGTTGGGTAACTGCAATTCAGAGAGGTCCACTGACATGGCAAGGGTTGCACAACTTGGGAGGGGCAGGAGTGGGATCCACACCCAGGTCTGTCTGGCTTCAGGCTGCTTCTTGATGATGAGCCGGCCAGTTCTCTTTCAGGCTCCGCTGTGGAAATGGATCTATTAACACACAATTGCCAAAGAAGATAAACATGTGGGGGTCACCGTACTTATAAAAATTCTAGCTCCAGGGGTCGCGGGAAGTAAAGGTCTAGTGTCTTGTCTATGTAAACAGTGGATGATAAATGGCCGTAAATATGAATAAAGAAAAAGCACCATTTTATAATCCAGGCATACCTGCTGTGCACGGGTCATTGTACTGTGTCCTTTCATCCATGTGACATTTAAAATTTTTTTCCTGCTTTCCTGTAAGGTGGTGCATCTGTCCATCACGTGTTTGAACACCTCTCGCGTTTATGTAGATGGCGATTTCTGTTTTAAACTAAGAATGTGTGCAGGGTTACGGGGTAAATAGCCTTTCCCTTTTAATCACTTTGACTTAGCAGAGAACTTCCTGGAAGTTTTGGAAAGCATTTCTGAAAATAATGTCAGATGTTTGGGTACAGTAAATTTTCATTAAAAAGAAAAACAACCACCAGAATACATTGTTTTCCCAGTGTCTTAGTTCTGGTTGATTCTTGGCATGGTTGCTATAATTCTTAACCAAGCTGTTATATTTAGTATGCCATATATGCCATGCATGCTTTATTTAAAAAAGAAAATAAACTGTGAAATCTGGTGTGTGTAAAAATGCACTCTCTTTAAAACCCAGAGTTCTCTCCGTGTGGAAATTGTACCCGAACCAAAGGATGCGGAAGGGACTTGGAGGAGAAAGAATCTTGCTCGTCTTTCAGGAAGGGGTGTTGCCAGGTAGAACCACTAAGGTTGGCTCATGGCCAGCTGCCGTAAGATGCTGCCGAGGTGTTAGTAAGGATGGTGAGCTTGGGTGGCATGACAGCATGGACTTGTTCCAAAATGAGCTCTTTGAGTAAAGAAAAAGTGTCACTAGCAGCAGAGGCTTCTGGAACATGGGGTTAACTTACGTCAAGTCAGGAGCTCTGCTGGCTGCCTCAGTCTGAATGCATCCAAGGCTGTGTCTTAAGGATTGACTTTGCACTTCTCCAGCTTCTTACTGAGAATACACTTTCCATTTTACTGAGGGCTTTCGAGATGGGTTACCTGCGACTTACAAGAGGCATGCAGGGCCACTGACCGTGGCACCAGATCCTGAGGGGTCCGCCTGATGAGGAAGCATTTTTGGACTGTGAATCCTTTTCTCGGTGGTGTAAATGGTCTGGTACTCTTTGAATATTTGTTTTTTAGTATTTATTTATTTTGGAGACAGAGAGAGACTGAGCGCGAGCAGGGAAGGGGCAGAGAGAGAGGGAGACACAGAATCTGAAACAGGCTCCAGGCTCTGAGCTGTCAGCACAGAAGAGCCTGACGCGGGGCTCAAACCCCCGAACCGTGAGATCATGAACTGAGCCGAAGTCGGATGCTTAACCGACTGAGCCACCCAGGAGCCCCCTGGCTGGTACTCTTTCAGACTGATGAACGGTTCCAGGATATTCCCTTATAACCCTTGCTAGGGTGAGGGCTAACCTTTGGGGTTAGAGTTGGATACGCTTTTGCAGGGTCCAATCTGGGATTTTAAGTTGAGTTTCACAGAGAAGTGTCAAGTAACGTCCCAGGTAGTCTGGCCAAGGGCAGGATGACTCTTCTTTCCAACCCAAAACTCCCCCTCTTGGAAAAGAGACATGTGTTAGGTCTTGTTCTAGCAAGGTTACTTTGAGATGATGGAAGTCATTCTGCTAATGTTGCTTTGGGGAAAAGGCACCAGAGAAAAAGGGCATGTCTGGGTGAAGGACCTCCTTCCTGCCCCATGATGTGTTTGTCTGAGTTTGGGCACATCCACTTCTCTGGATAAAAGGCTGAGGCCACATAAATATCTGTCAAGCTTCCTGTGTGTGGGAAGCAGATCCGTGACCTGGGAGCAGGACCCTGGGCAGTGGGAGGTAATGTCATTGCGTGGGGGCAGGGGACAGCGAGGAGGAAGTGATGTAGCAGCAACACAGGGGAGAGGAAACCATCGCGGGGCTGGGGAGTGACCCCATGAGCCAGACTCCTTGAAAAGCAAGAGTTGTATTCTCAGAACGTGGACCTGGCGGCTTCACCTCGTCTGTGCCAGATCCTAGGAAGGCAGCCTACCTTCAGAGAAGTCCATCACCAGACAGAACAAAGTCTTGCTCTTTTTCCTGCTCTGGGGCAGATTTGGGTAACTCATATTTTTGTAGTCAGTTCACAGAGATGATCAGTCCCACCTATCTTTGTTTTGCATTCTGGAATACTTGGTGGTTAGGGGAGGTTTCACTATCATGGGCCCTTAGCTCATTTAAATGGAGATGAGATTTACAAGGTACCTCTGTTCAAGAGAAGACAATTTGTTTGATCCTCTCTCTGCTTAATTGGAACCATTAGTGGATCTGACCTCCAGACTTTGCAACCATAGGCAGAGACGATGCACACAGAAGCCCCCGTCCCCCACTGCTGCTTTCTTTAAGCATCCTGACCGTGAGCCATCTTCAAAGTTTGTTTCTGAAGTAGTGCTTGGAGGGCCCAATGAAAAAAATGGTGCTCCAGGACAGATTTAATGTTTACTGACTCTCTTCCTTTGTGGATCAGCTTAAACTTGGACCTGGACTCCGAATCCTCTTCTGTGGCTTTAGGATATCTCTTGCCACTCTCCAGTAATTACGGTCACCCCCTTACACGCTTGAGGTCTCCCACATGCGTTGACAACAACTACTGTTTCTTGAACTCCTTCTCCTCTTTCTGCCCTTCTCCCTTGCATCCCCGGCTTTCTTCTTCGGCACCACCGTCATGATCATTGTCAGGCAGGCGATGGCCGACCCACGGCACTTTGTTTCCTCTTGCTGGTTTTATGCCTAATTTACTTTTCTAGAAGTGTATACCTGGTCGGTGTGCCGTGGTTTAAAGCCACACTTCAGCTGAGCCAGGAAACTCCCACTGTGTATGTGTGATGTTGCAGGTTTGACGTTGTTATAGGTTAACTGAGTAATAGTTTTTATGCCGTTTGTCTTTTATTTGGGTGTGGCAAGTTCTAGTGCTCTGGCTTTTTGTGCACTAGGAAGAATCACTGGCTACAGTATTTTGGCAAAAACAAATCTAGACACAAGCCTCGATTGGCAGCTGTGAGTGCATGGCCTTCTGGAATGAAATTTATAATGCCATCCCTATGTGTCCTGAATGTTTGAGTCACTGGCAAGGCTCTCTGGTCTCAGAATTGTGGAACAGTGTCTTTAAGAAGATGTCACTTCATGTAACAAAGAGCTACCCTATGGATTTTGCATTGTATACATACTGAAGTAAGGCAGAAGGCTAGACACGCCCCGCAGGAGAACAATAGATTGATTTGGGTGTCTCAGTGTGGTTGTAGTGAAAGCCTTCATCTCAGTGCCCCTGAAACCACAAACTCCCATCTTTTTTTTTTTCTACTCCACTTGTAGAATTTTTAAGAGATGCCACAGATGGAGCATGGCATCAGTGTGTGGACGTGCTCCCCATCCTGTGTGAAGTCCCTGACGTGGTAGTAGTTGAACCCTTGGACACTTGTCATCCGGCCCTGCCGATCAGACCACGTCCTCCTTAGAATCATTAAATTTTAATTGTGCAATAGCTTTGGCTTTCCTTACACGTTCAAGCTTTGCCAAGAACTTTGTGTTTCCTGCTTCGGTTTTCAGCTAAATTATGTAAAGTCAAACCAGAACTTTAAAAAGCTTTGCTGACCATCCTCAGCCATTTAATTTTAGTTGTTCTTCTTTAGCTAACAAATGACAACAGTTGTCTTTGTCCAACGCCCACAGTGGTTTTGATCATCACAAGAATTTGAATAAACTAAGTCTGGCACCTTTTCCCCAGGAGCTTAAAATGCTTCAGGAGGTACTCACTGGGTGACTGCGTTTCTCACTGTAACCTTCAATATGCTTGTGAGCAAATACGTGATTTTATGCAGGAAGCTTTGAAGTGATTTGCTTAACCCAGTTACCAATGAGAAACAGTAGTTCTTACCTTGTTTTGTACACTCTCCTCTCCTCCATTTTGGTTCTGTTACCGAGTACATCAAAGGTCTTCAGTAGAACTCAAAGTTTAGACATCACTATTCTGAATCCCAAAATTGTGTTCAGCCCTTGGTATTGCGCAAGGCGTTGTTGGCACAGAAGGTGGATAGACATTCTCTCTTTGCCCTCGTGTGGCCTGCACTCTGGGATACAGGAAAGTAGACAGAAAAGGGGTACAAGTTTAAAAAGATACAAAAGAAGGCCATGTGAATGAATGGAATAGAATATCCTAGAGGTTAAGAAGCTGGTCAACTAAACACTCGCAGAAGTGGCTTGGACCTTGCATGGACCTTTAAGCCTGGTCAAGACTTCAACAAGAAGAGCATGCTTGGTAGAACAGGATCTTAGGGCAAGAGGTGGCATGTGGACAAAATACATCCTTGGGAAGGGAAAGGGGTGTCCGAAGGATGATGAAGCAACTTCCGGAATGAGCATGGAGAAGAAAGCACCAAGACGGGGCTGACATGTTGGGAAATTTCCACTACAGGTGCAGAGGATGCCATTTTAAAAGAGAGACCAATGGCCCAGAGATTCTGAGTTTAGATTTTGACTGTTTGATTCTATTTTTGGGTGACCTTGGACACATCACATTGGCCATGAGAGTTGAGTGAGTCACCTGTAAAATAAAAAAAGGCAAATGGCAAGGGACAGTTGGTGCAACCACAAACAGATATTAAATGCTCCACAAATGTCAAATTAGGATGATTGGCATTTAAGCCCCGGTGCTGAAATGAAGCAGGATTGCACCCAGCCCAAGTCTACCTTTATGACGAAAAGCTGTTTGCACCCACTGTTTTCAAGGCACCCAGCGTTATGAGAACATAGGAGTTTATTCTTTGATTTTACCCAGTAGACATTTTCCAGAAGGCTCAGGAGGCATTTGCTTTGCTCTCCGATGAAGGGGGGTCGCTACCCTGGCACCCTGGCCACCATACGGTCTCCAAAGTGGCATCATGCCATGCGGATGCCCAAGTTGGCAGTTCCCTACTTGAATTTTCCAAATGAGATAAGATTTGCTTTTTTAGACAAACAGCTGCATCTTTCTTTCATTCCCTCTGCTTCCTTTCCACTCAGCAGTTTTCCTTTTTGCTCCAGATAAATTGCTGCTAATTTAAATGGGCTGCAGATCCTTGCCATTTTATGGCTGATTGCTTCTGAGTTATAGGAGGGAAATGTGTGCGCGTTTGAATGTAAATAAATCTAAATGGATCGGAAGCCAGTGGTAAAGAAAGCACAGTGCTTCGCTGACCTTCAGCTCCCCACACCAGTCCATCCCTTTGAAGAGGTCAAAGAAATCAGCAAATAGCAGAGGCTGACTTTTAGGGCACATCCGGGGTTTTTTCTCTGCTTTCAACTTTACACCACATTACTGACAGCACCTGCTTTATCCTTGTTCTTATTTAGATCAGCCAGTGCAAGCAGCGGCAGCAAAGTTTCTCTGAAGTTTTTTTGATAAAGGAGCTGTTCTCACGATAACTACCATGCACCATCGGAATGCTGCAAATCCTTCAGAATGTCACATTGTCAAAATATCTATATTTCAGGCTCAGAAGCTAGACAGCTCGTTTGGCTGCTAAACCCGCAAGATGTTCAGCCATTTGTTGTGGTCTAAAAACTTTCCCCTTCACTAAGAGAAAATAATTATCTATTGTTTTATATCATTTTGTGGCCCCTTTCTTAGGTTTCTTGGAACATGAGTGGGCAGAAGTCTTGAGATCCTGGTGGGTAAATTGGGGAGCTGATTGAATTTTACTATCAAGCCCTTAGAAATAGGAAGCACTGGATACATTTCCTTATAAAAGAGTCAAGTCTTTAAATCAAACTGGTTTTTCAATATATGGTGGCGTATCTTTAGTGTATCAACAGTGTGTGAAGATCAAGTGTATCCGAGAGGAGGCGGACTTGCCTTCCTTGAGGTGGGGGTGGGGAGAGGTAGTAACAGTTTGAATATAGACCTGCACATGGCTTATCATTGCGACAGACTGGCTTTTCCTTACACGGAAGACACTGCCTGTGTTATTCTGGTGGCTTTATTCCCTTCATTGCATGGGTAAGTGTGGAGCTGAGGTATGGTTCTGTGAGAAGGACACATCATGAAAGGCAAAGCAGAAGGACATTGAGGAGGGACACATGACATCAGTTTAAATAGGGGCAAATCCACTTGCAGCCTGAATGAATGACAGTCCAAAAGAGCTTGCATCTAGCAAAGCACATTGTTTCCCAACTGTAATAAAGAGCTTGACTGTGTCTGGGGGAAGGAACATGGCAAATAGAAGCAAAGGCCCCTCGGTGGCTCAGTGGGTTGAGTGTCCAGTTTGGGCTCAGGTCATGATCTCGCGGTTCATGGTTCATGAGTTTGAGTCCCTGATCAGGCTTGTTGCTGTCAGCACAGAGCCGCTTCAGATCCTCTGTCCCCCTCTCTCTGCCCCTCCCCCGCTTGTGCTCTCCCCCCCCAAAATAAATATATATATTAAAAAAAAAACAGAAGCAAAGGAAGAGTGGTGTGGGTCCTGCTGTAAACTCTTGGACATGGGTAAACTCTTAAGAGTTCCTATTCCATGAACACATTGGAAATAATAATAATAATAATAATAATAACAGTTTAATCTATTCTGTTATTATTATTATTATTATTTGAAAGTCAAAAGCTTTTCAAAACCGAATGTACAGAGAAAGTAGTATGTTGAATCAACAAACCTTTTGGTTTGGGGATTATGTCTTCTATTTGTATCACCAAGTTCCTTCTGTTTTTATTGGCAAACTTGATATCCTAATATTAATCCTATTGTTTTAGCGGGAAGGAATTTGAGACCCACCCTCTTCGAAGGGGAAGGTGTTTGGTTAATTTGGTGCACTTGTCCTGTGTGCATTACAGTGCACTCTTAAACTAGTGTGGCTCATGTTTGCCTGGAGGCTGAACTTATGGAAGGAGACTAGAGTCCGAAATGAAGGCATCCTAATCAGCACTACCATGGGCTTCCTAAATTCTCAGTGCTTTGTGAGTGATTAAATCCATAAACGATGTTTGGCGTCTGCACTGAGAGCTTTTCCTGAGACTTGGAAGGGCAGGAGAGAGAAGCGCCATGGAAATTAAGCTCTGTAGACTCTTTTAGGGTTGTTGTAAATGATGATGCAGATTGGTGGCGGTAATTACAGCTCTGGAGGCAGATGACACCAGCACTTGGCAGATCAGACACCAGGGTGAGGAAGATCCAGAGTCTGGAGGGTTGGGTTTAGAAGTGCCTTCCAAAGCTGAACTTGAAAACGTCTTGGGGGTTTCTACAGTACCATCATCTATTTTGCCACTTAGGGATCTGATGAAGATTCGTGCAGATTACACACAGAATTGTATGTAATGAATCTCCCCTGTTCTTGCTGGGTGTTCCTAGTCAAGTAGGAGGGATCTTGTCCTCTCTGCAGTGACACAATACAGTGGCTGCAGAATCAGAGCTTCTGGGTTGGAGTCTGTTTTCCATCACACACTTGTTGGGCCTCAAGCAAGCTGCTTTGCTCCCAGGGCCTCAGTTTTCTCATCAGTAAAGTGAAGGTGTTAATAGAACCCACCTCATAGGGTTATCATGAACTTAAAAGGGCTAATGTGGACAAAGAGCTCAGAAGAACACCTGATACCAAGCAGATTAGCTGTTATTTATTGTGCAAGCTATTTACTCATTCTTTTTTCATCTGTGGGGCAATTAAGTATTTGAGGTCAAGGAACTCCATTTTCTTTATTTTTGTATCATCTTCTGTGGTGTCTACTATTTGGTCAGTGCTCAATAAATGTTTGCAAGATTAATTATTATATATTATATATTTTATATATAATATATGATATATATACTATATGTCTTATATATGCAATATATATACTCATGTAATATACCACATGTTGTATGCTGTATATCATATGCTATATAATAGATATTCCATCTATCTATGTCTGCGTGTCATGTATATGGTATGATCTATTGAATTTAGGCAATTAATTAATTTTTTATATTAAGATTCCTGAAAAAGAATATAAACCTTTGTGTGGCCCAGTATTTCACACTAAAACTAGCCAGTTCTTTGATCTGGTGGCTGAGTAATTAAACAAGATATTTTGGAAATAATTTGGAGAAAGTAACTGGGGAAAGAAAATCAGGATTTGGGTAGATATTTGTTGTTGAGTTTTATTTTTTTCCCCTATACATTAAAATTCTCCAGGGGTCATCTGTATTATACACAGATTTCTCCTCCTTAAATTAAGATGTTAACATCTTACACCATTGTGGGTGGGAACTGTGTGCAGAAATCTTTTGCATATCTTTCCTGTGTTTTCTGTAAGTTTAAAACTAAGTGGCTTGATAATGAGATGCACACTTTCTCCCAATTTCTGTTCTGTTATCATATGTTACTTTATGTTTTAAAGCATATTCCATGTTGTGTCTTGATTTTGATTATTTATTATGTTCTTTTAAAAGTGATTATACTCGTATGTTAATTTTCATTGACTTTTGTTTTGAGCATGACTTATGTTTTATTTTGTGTTTCTTTTAGGTTTTGTTTTGTTTCATAAGATCCCACTGGATGGGTAGCTGAAATAAAGGAAAAGACAGAGAAGGGGGCGGTTGGTGCTTGTTGGTTGATGCTGCCTTGTAAGCTGGACTCTTGGGACGGGCATTGGCTTCTCCCGGGAGGTGCCGCGTAGCTGGGGTTTTCTGGTAGACGTGCGTGGTGTTTGCAGGAGGTACCACACGAAGCCTGCAGATGTTGTGAGCTGTGTTTGGGGAGCACCATTGCAGAGGCAGCTCACAGGCAGCTAAGCAAACACTCAAGAAAACATCTTAAATTCATGCTTCTCTTTTGTTCTTACAATTGTTCAAATACAAAACTGAAATGGAATTCCATTGGATCATGCATCTCTTCTGAAAGGTGTGCTGGTTTGACCATACCGGAAATGTATTGATTTTTATTGTTTCTGTTGATTAAAGGTGAACTGCAAAGTTAAAAACAAAAAAATCTAAATTTAGGGACAGGTATAAGAACACACTAAACAGCCTAATCTCCATCTAACACGTAGGTTAGCATCGTTTTCTGTTGACGTTTCATGAGAACTGAATTCAGAAAGTTTCACTTTTCCGTCTACAGCGCAGTGACTAAAAGAGTTGAGGGCATCGCTGTGGGGACCTGGTGACCCCACTGAGAGGTTCTTCCCTTCACTGGCAATAAAAGTCCAGAGTCATGCAATCAACGCTAATGATTTTTGTAAAGTTTATTAGCAGGCAGAAAAAAAAAAATAAAAAGCAGCTCTGCGGTAGGGGGCTATAGATTTAGGTTAGGCATAGTCAGTTTCAGGATAACTGAAAGAGTGAAATAGACACATATGGTGCGTATGTCCTTTTATTCGCCCCCTGCGATCCACCTGCTTTTTAGAAGTTTCCTAGTGAGAAGGCCGCAGTATCTCATGCTGTTCCCATGACAGAACTACAGCTTTTCTACTCTGAAAAGGTCTGCGGGCAGAATGGCTGGCCTGCTGGGAGCAGGAGACCATATTCTAAGAAGGATAGTCCCCTACTACATCCTACACTACTGCTGGTTTTCATGGGCAGGAAGGCTCTTCCTGACCCCAGCAGCACAGAGGTAATGAGAATGTGGTTTATCATGTCCAGCCTCGTTGCTGAGAGGGTAGCCTTGGAGATACAGAATCCTGCACCCCAGCCTTAGTCCTAGCACGGACACCTGTGTCACTCATCTGGCCATTGCAGTGACCTTTGGTCCGTATCTTCCAGGTAGCATCCCTGTCCTGCGGCCAACTTTGGCTGCCCTTGCCCCATCTCACCTCACACTTTTCTTCTTAGGGGGACTCGGGAGCCAGGCCTGGACCATTTTGCTTAAAAATACAATCAGCTCTGACTGTTAAGGCATGCTCATAGATGCCATGGCTGGATTGGAAACTTATTGACGTTTGACAAAACAAAATCTTTTTTTGGAAATAGTTACTCAAGTTTTGCAGTTCAGCTTTAAGGATTTATAGATTTTTAACTAGTCCAACATGTTTGGAAACACTGTTGTGCATCCTGTGTAACCAAGGCGTTAATCTTAATAAACCAGGATCCATTTAGGCACCAACTGATATAAAAAGATGATCCATGATGAATATTTTATACTGTTATCTTTTACATTAGCCACTAAATATGTTATTGCTTGATACAGACATTTCACAGAGTCCTATGGATTACAGCATTTAACCATGCCTGAAAGAGGGGCAGTTTCTTCAAAACATACACAGGCTGCTTGTTCTCAAAAGTTTTCTTTCCAAAGACACATCTGAGCGGGAGAGCAGCTGGCCCTTGGTGGGGGTAGGGGGACCTGAATAGTCTCTGAATTCCCATTTTCTTGCTCGCTGCTGAATGACAGTTCCTGTCACTACTTAGAGTTTGATCTTTCCCAAAGTTGTTGATTTGCAAAAAGGCCAGCTAATTGCAGAAATCACGAACCCTGCAAGAAAAAGGAAACTCACACTGAGAGTCGAGCAGTACACCAAGCATTCTTAAATATCGGCCATTCGGTGCAAGTTTTATTTATTTATTTTTTCAAAAAACCTTCTCTATTTGATTCTGTGGAACCAGAAAAAGGCAATGAATTGTTTAAGGACTATTTTGTGCATTGCCCAGACTGAAAGGGAAAAAAGAAAAGAATATTTGTCCTCAAAAGCTAGAAGATTTCCAGGGTAGATTTTTGTTTTAAAATGTAGAGAAGTGGACAGATAAGGCAATTTAATATATCAAAGAGCAGTTGACATCTCCTAGGGAACGATGAAAACAGCAGGCTATTAGAAAATTGTTTCATATGGTTCTTGTGTTCCTGGTTTTCATTTTTCTTTAATCCCCGAAGACCACAGCCAGTGACATATCTTCTCATTTCTATACTCTAGACCAACCCTCTTTCATCCTTTGCTTTTTTATGTCTCCTACAAGAAATCTTTTTACAGCTTCCTAATGACACGTATCATGTATTTTTTCAGCATTAGAAAAGGACAAGAGGCATTTTTGTTGAAATTGAGTCTGTTGCCTCCCGCCCCCACAAGGACCTGGCGTTTCAGCGCCAGGCAGGTACCCTTCGTAAAGGGCACGTGCTGGGTGAGCAGACACCCATCCCTGCAGAGAGGTGGCGGTCACCCAGCCTCAGCCGACTCCTGCTGACCGGGGAATGTGGCCCCAGGCTCCCCAGTCTTCTGATTCTTTAAGGGAAACTTGAAGTCTGTATTTTTTTTTTTTTATGTGAAATGTCCCTATTTTTAAAAAGTTGGCTCAGTTATTTTTAAAACATTATGTAGGCCAACAAAACAACTGTGGGCTGCCCGTTTGTTACTTTTGTCTTAAAGCGACATCATTGTTCTCTCACTGTTTCCTACTACCTTTCCTTTGCAAACATACTTCTTGGCATCGCCACTGAGAGCTTTCCCATCATTGAGGTTAGCACCCCAGTGATCCCCAGCATGTCACTTACCTGTGGGGCTCTCCTGCCACCTCCACCAGCTAGGGCCTTGGCTCTGTAACCCTGCCTGGGACTCTCTTACGGCACTGTTTTCCCTCCATCCCAATTGGCCCCGCCTCTGCGTGGCCAGAGACAACCTAGCAAGCCCTTCCTCCTGTTTTATCTGACATCACCTACTGTCACCAGTGTGACAGTCCATGTCACCAGTGTGACTCCATGTCGCCTGGCCCACTTGGGGTAATTGGGTTCAGGTGGGAAAGTACACAGCCCCGTTCATGGGCCCTTAACGTACCTGTGTGGCCATTGGTAAACGGAAAACAGGTGTGCCACCTCAAGAGGTGTGGCTCAGGGCCCATACTTTGAATGGCGTCCCCCTGGGAGCCTGTAAGGCAGCTGGGACAGACTAAGAAACTACTCCCACTGGCATCCCCGATGACCCTGGTTTGAGGCCAAGGAAGGTGAATTTCCTCAGAGGAAAAAATGAATCCCCACATACTTCAGAGACCATCGATTCTGGGGTTTTCACTCCTGGTCTTCCAGTCCAGACCCATTTCATTTTTGACCCATTGAGTGTCTTTCCAAAAGTAGGGAGCACAGACGAGAAGTCCCAGCTCCACAGTCCCAGCTCCACCCCGAATCTCAGAGCACCTTGGGGGTTGGCCTAAAGGTCACACAGAGTGGTTAGGGCTCCAGGTTCTGCCTCCCGCAGAGCAGAGGCCATGGTTACCAGTCTGAGGAGCCAACGGCTCAAGGCCAACAGGCAGGAAGTCAGCTCAGGGCCCCGTGCGAGGGCGAGCGTGAGGGAGGCGCATCTGCTTTGTCTCGTCTGGTGATCTGCTTAAAACCCCTGACTTCTCTGTCCCTCTAGCAATCCAAACTGACTCCATGACAGGAGGGCTTGGTTTTATTTGCTTTCTTGGTTGCTTCGCACACGCTTTTTATGTTCATTGCAAAATGGGAACAAACACGAACGGGGCCTGAAGTAACTTCTCTAGTGCCACTGCGGAGCGGGATGAGGCACTCTTGCACTGTTAGGCTTTCTGCCTAGAACTTCTCCCTGGTTTTCGTCCAGTCCCCTCACCTGGCAGTAGATGTTCATTTTGTCTTGCATTGTCCAGACCAGGTGCAGAGGCGGGGCAGGGGGGGGGGCACTGGAAAGACCCCTCTGTGTCATGCAAGGCCTTCGCCGGGTGGCTGCGTCGGGCCACATGGGCTGTGCCCTTCCTGTCAGGCCAGGGTCAGTGAGGCCCCCTGGGCCCCTGCAGACTGGACTCCAAGGAAACCGGAACGGAGGCCACTGTTTGATTAAGTGTGTCTGCTGTGCTCACACACCTACGGTGCCCACCGGCCACGTCAGATCTACTCAAGGGCCCCTGGGAGGGCTAAGGACTCTCCCGGACAGGGCAAGAATATCACTTTCTGTGGGGTGCTGCCAGATGGAATTAAGTGAACAGAACTCCCAACCCAGAGAGTGACACGAAAACAGTTGTCACAGGAGGCGGCTTTCCACTCCAGTTGGCCCATTTCCTCGTTTCGGTCGTCAGGGACAAGGGACCCTCCCGGCCATCTGATTCTGACAGGGAGATCACTGTGGGTTTAATTCAGGCTAATGCTGCAGTGGGGCCTTGGGATGGTCATTAGCGGACACCCAAGATGGGTTGCTACTGGCTGTGTCTGAATCCTTAGTTTTCACAGAAAAAAAAAAAAATGCAGGAAAAGGAAAAGAGCGGAGATTTTCGCCCCCTTTATTTTAAGACAGTCTATTTATGAATGGAACATAATCAAATATAAAAGAGCAAGATTCCGTTCAGGATGTATAGGTATACCAAAGCGTCACATTGTATCCTTTAAATACCTTACAATTTCACTTGTTAATTATGCCCCAATACGGTTAAAAGGAAAATAAAAGGGAAAAATAACAAGACATTCCAGAGAAAGAAAAATCCTCGGGTTTCATTCACTTCCTGTTCACATCCACTTGCTGTATTGCTGTAATCCATAGGCAGTCTGTGAATCATCAGCATGCCCCGTTTTTCCCCATAATGTTCCAGGTTTTAAAGTCATTTTTTCACGTTTCCTGTAAATAATGGATAATCATTTTTATTTTATTTTTAAGTGCTGTTTTAACAATGTGGATAGACCATAAATGTACTTGCTGAATTCATTCATTTTTTTTTTTAACAAGCCAATAAAGTTTTATAATTCATCTCCATGTGTCTTGCATTCTGTGTAGGGCCTTACATACCTCTCCCTTCCTCAAACACATACCGTCACCCTGTGTGGCATTGGCAATGTTCAAGGCTAAAGGTGTCTGAAGAAAGAGTGTGAGAAACGTCACTCAGAGTTTTGGGGGAGTCCCAGACCCACTATATAGATTCTGGAATACATCTCCTGTTCCTCAAAAGGGACTTTTAAAATTCCCATCAATGTGAATTATACATTTACTGTGTACTGATTCTTACATTGGATATGTTTTCATTGGCTAAGAGGCAATCCTCGAAAACAAACAAACAAAGTTCAAGGGAAGGAAAAAACAGTTTTTTCCTTTCAGAAGGAAAAAAACAACCTACATTCTGTGGGAAAGCCCTTTGGTATTTTAAGAACTTGGAATGGCCCAGGTCCCAGCAAGGGGACACACTCAGTGCTCTGTCCCTCCATTCTCGGTGACTTTGTAGCCAGATGAATACGATGGCTTGTGCCTTCATAGAGGCAACAGAGAGGAAGCCAAGTGCACAGAGAGGTACAACGCCATCCAACCACAGCTGTGAGCATGGTGGCCACAGCTCATGGTCCTCTTGCCTCCATCTCCCGGATTGTCTCTTTTTCACGTTTCCCTTTTAGGATAGGACCAAAAGGGAAGGTCTGTAGGACCCCAGCTCGGATTCGTTTGAGTCTGCTTTCACCTTCTGGTGACCTTTAATGGGTTTTGCTCTGCACTGAAGACTTGGGGACTGGAAAAACCGATCCAGTGTGACTTGATGTCTCATCAACCCAAGTACACTGACCTCTTCTGAGAGCCTGGTTAGTGCTGGTGACGTGTACTTTTTCTAAATACCCTTCTCGGGGCGCCTGGGTGGCGCAGTCGGTTAAGCGTCCGACTTCAGCCAGGTCACGATTTCGCGCTCCGTGAGTTCGAGCCCCGCGTCGGGCTCTGGGCTGATGGCTCAGAGCCTGGAGCCTGTTTCCAATTCTGTGTCTCCCTCTCTCTCTGCCCCTCCCCCGTTCATGCTCTGTCTCTCTCTGTCCCAAAAATAAATAAATGTTAAAAAAAAAAAAAAAAGAAAAAAGAAAAAAAAAATACCCTTCTAAACAGGTCTCATTGGGGATTTGGAGGTTGTGTAATAATTTGAGGCAGTAGGCAATGAACCCAGGCTGTGCAGATTTGAATCCCAGTTACACTCACAAGCTACCTGACCTTGGGAAAGATATTTCACGGCTCTGTTCCTCACGGGCTGATAAAACTTTTTGTAAGTTTATTTTTTTATTTTGAGAGAGTCAGAGAGAGTATGAGCGGGGGAGAGGGGCAGAGAAAGAGGGAGAGAGAATCCCAAGCAGAGTCCATGCTGTCAGCCCAGAGCCCTAGGTGGGGCTCGAATTCATGAGCTGTGAGATCTTGACCTGAGCTGAAGTCAAGAGTCGGACACTTAACTGACTGCGCCACCCAGGCGCCTGGAGATGATAATGTTAATAGCCCCCACCCACCGGGCTCTGATGTGGGCGGCACTTGGTGTCACTAATAAAAATATTTTGATGGACTTGGGTGTTCAGTTATGCTCAGTATCCCTCAGTACGTGCCCCGGAATCCCAACTCATCTGTATGTGTTGGCCATATGGCGATTGTGTGGGCGAAAATAAGGGAGTCCAGTGGAGGGGAACTTCACTCACTGGGTCATTCTGGATGTGGTCTGGGCTGTGAATCTGTCTCCAGAGTCACAGTGATTCTCCTCCTAGAGCCTTCACTCTGCCCAGGCAATTCTTGCACGTGTATTTTTTCCAGATTTTATTTTGATAAAATAAGAGAGTACAATTTGTTTGGACCTATATTATGATAGTTCGGTGAGTTGGTCTATTGTTTGAGGATTCTGGAAGAAAAAACATTGAAGATCATACCCCAATATGGTCTGCCTCTTACTTTGTTAATTCAGAATTTTGGATCATTTGAACGGGGTCTACGTTAACGTTAACTTTCAATTATCCATTTGAAAATCTTTGGAAATGAAGTGGCTGAGAGACTGTGTGAAAGAAAGGATTGGTTCCGAGTTCCCTTAAGCCTTGGAGACAAGGGTTTGCATGCAATGAGTTACAAACAAGATTACGCTTGTCTACTTCCTGAGGTAGTTTCTCGTAGGAGCTCTAGCAGGAATGCATGATTGGCCTGGTTGGAGTTACTTCATGTTGGAAGAAATACAATTTCATTTCTTCAAAAATATTTTGTCATCTGGGCTTTTTTTCTTATTAAATCATCTTAAATAAGTGGTGCTGAAATCTTAACCAGCACTTGATTTAAGGCATTTTTGCCGTTGCTGTTGTGTTCCACGTTGTAAAGTGACATTGACCCCAGTATCTAAATGGTAGTACTAGTAAGCCAGTATCGGTTTCTCCCTGTGTGCCAAGTACTGGCTTAAGTGCTGCATGGATTGATTCGTGATCCTCTCAATGGCCCCATGAGGCCAATGCTAATATTTCTCCCATTTTAAACGTTGGGAAACTGAGGAACAGCAGGATTGAGGGGCTTGCTGCAGGTTACCCAGCTAACGAGTGGTAACACCAGGATTTGAACTCCGCCAGGCTGGTTCCAGATCTGGAACTTGAAACGATTACCCTGTATGGACCCTTGGGCAGCGCTGGGGCTGGAGTGAGGCCAGCGAGGTGCCTGGGGCACCCTCAGGGCCCTGCAAGTGCCCAGCGGTCACTCCTACCGGAGCTAGAGGTTGAGTAGAGATTATTATCATGGAAAAGCAGAATTGTAAGGTTAACCCATGACATCGTGAAGGCACCTGCCACGCCAGTAAGCCTCCTGCTATTTAAATGTGCGACTAACAAAGCCTGTGCAAATCTCGACTTAGAACTGTGTGCACAATAGGGAGTTGCACACGTTTTCTAAATATTACTTTATGAAACAGAGAAGTTGCATCAAGCAGGGGTTCCTTGCTGATCAGCCAGTGCAAGCCCAGCGCATGTTTGTTTCATCCATTGTAACCGAGGACAGATTTATTGGTTTTGACTGTTCCGAGATGCATTTTCTCGTGGCTCTCGCACCGGAGTGCTCATGGCTCATTTGGAGCAGTCCTGACTCTGCGATGAGTAACAGCGAGGGAATCCACCTCAGTGGGGGTGGAGGTGGGGGTGAGGCAGGGGAGCTTGTCTGAGGACGCAGATCCTGCCACCTCCAGGTAGAGCATCCAGACATTGGAACAAGTGGCAGAAGAGGCCCGAGCGCCTTCTAGACTCTGAAACACAGCGAGGCAGAACAGCGTCTGAGTAGCTCAGTCTTGTGGATGTTCCGGTTCCCAAATATCTCATCTGGCAGCCAGTGACTGAAAGACACTGCTAAGGGCATGCGCTAATTTCCCAGTCATTTGGTCAAGCCCCCTGTCACATGGCACAAGACCCCCGGGGCCTGTGTGTATTGAATTAAAATCTCTGTGCAATCATAAACTAATGAACAGTAAGTCCTCCCCCCTCCCCAGCCACTTCTTTTAAAATATTGATTGTGTTTCCCAGGAGGAAAGGAAAGACCTCTTGTGTGCTTGACACCTTTTCATTTCTTTTTAATAATTCTCATCGTACGGTGTTTAGTCGTGCTGAATTGTTAAATAAAAACGTAGGCCGTGGCTGCTTGGTTTAAAGATTAGCATCAGGCTTCAGGTAAGTTCATGCCATTTCACTAAAGACATTTGAGCCGGGGTGAGAAGTAGAGTCACCAGCACTGCTTTGCCTTTGGGGGGTGCTCTCAGGTTTTTTTCTTTTTTTTTTTCTTTTAAAATATTTATTTATTTGTTTGGAGAGAAAGAACACAAGCAGGGAGGGACAGAGAGCGAGGGAGAGAGAATCTCAAGCAGGCTCTGCGCTGTCAGTGCAGAGCCCGACTCGGGGCTCGATCTCAAGAACCAAGAGATCATGACCTGAACTGAAGTCAAGAGTTAGATGCTTAACTGACTTGAGCCATGCAGGAGCCCTGAGTTTTTACATGAACTAAGGCGTGGACTACCAGGATGCTTCAGTCTTTGCAAAGATTACTCCCTTGAAGGATTTTCTCTCTGTTTCCTTAGGCTCCTGGGTTAGGGGAGGGGGGGGGAGTTGCCTGTCCCTCACCCTCCTTCGGTAAACACTGAAATTGCATGCCATGTTCTACTCCCTGGGGTGGTGGTGTGCCGGCTCCCCTGAGCGTTTGACCAGCGGGGTGACTAGCAGGTGTCGGGTGGAGGGGAGGGGCAGGGGTGTATCTTCCCCGTTCCACACGGCGAGGCCCGTCCCGACCAGGGCTCATCCCTGCGCATCTGCAGTCCTGCCGGACAGGCTCCGTCTTTTCTCCATCTGCTCCCCTCTATCCTTGTGGAGGGGAAAGCCTTCCCACCGTGGTCCATCTCCAGGGTCTTACTGTCTCTTGTCTGTCCCTTTAACTTGCCCACACCTCTCTACATTGTGCCCACATCTCTTCATTTAAACCACTTGCACTGAGTTCTTTTTCCTTGACATGACCCCGACTGAAACGTAGACTAAATTCTTCATTATCTTGCTTCATCTTACATCGGGTCTATTCCAAATCTGGTATATATTTATTGCGTCAGTTGTAGGTCAGACCATGAGCCTAGCACGGGAGGATCTACCACAATAAGCAGAACAGATGCCATCTTTGGCCTCACGGGCTGTGGTGTGATGGTAACATCTATAATACTGATTCTGTGATTGCATGAGTAGGGGAGGGGCAGAGAGAGGGAGAGAGAGTCCCAAGCAGGCTCCTCACTGTTAGCCTAGAGCCGGATGTGGGGCTCCCACTCATGAAATGTGCGATCATGACCTGAGCTGAAATCAGGAGTCGAATGCTCAACTGACTAAGCCACTCAGGTGCCCCCTTTCCCTTTTATGTTAAAAATAATTACTCCCTACTTTTTCTGTAGCGCCCTTTCCGCACAAGCCAAATACACGCGGAAACATGCTTTGACCTCTCTTTGTTTTTGACACATTAAAAATGTAGAATCAGTTGGGTGAAGTATTTGCATAGTAAAGACATGGTGTGTTTGTGTGTGTGTGCGCGTGTGTGTGTGTGTGTGTGTGTGTGTGAGAGAGAGAGAGAGAGAGGTACCAGCAAGGAAAGACACAATAATTCTCTCTCTCTTTCACACACACACACACACACACACACACACACACACACAGAATATTGCATACTTTAAGCCCTGTTTGATTAAATAGGAATTTAATCCCAGTACATACACCATCTGTACCATTATTGCCTTCCCGATGCGCACCGTGCTGTAATGTTCCCAACCAGCTCCTTTTAAAAACTTTCCATATTGTATTTTTTGCTTTTTGTTTTTACTTCTTTATAAATAGCAAGAAGTTTCGCGGAGAAGAAATGATTACAAATCCCAAAAGGTTGGTGTTCCGTTCTGAGCTCCAAGATGTAAGGATTGAGTGGATTTCAAACTTGGCAAAATTTCTGACTTGGCAAATGCTTCCATCCTTATTTATGACAGCTTGGAAACTTCCATTTTCCAGGGCTTATAAACGATGCTGCTGATTTTGTCTCTCTTTTCTATTTTGCTGTGAATTATGAAATACCCAGCCTGAAGGTTTCCTTTTAACATTAACCCTCTTAGCAGAGTAAGAGTGCCGGTGTGTGTGTGTGTGTGTGTGTGTGTGTGTGTGTGTGTGGCTGTGTTCTTTCTTTTCTTGGTTGTAAGGCACGTTTTACGTATCTCATACAGGCAGTGTACTTCCCTTTCCCTGCTTTTCCACCAAATGACAATTGGAGATGTTGGGGTTTGAGGTATTGAGAATGAGAGTCTTGCGGTCTCCACTGTGGCCACAAAGGGCTTCCTGGCCAGCAGTGTTCTAAGGGACTGCACATCTGATCCCCAAATAGTTTAACAGATGGCATTCTGGAGCAGGACAGGTAACACTGAATGTCTCTGAGAGTTTTTCCTGGAGGTGGGAGCAGGTGGTGGTTCAGGGCACCTCCCTGCCCATTTCCTTTGTGGAAAGTTGTCAAAATGGAATAAGTGAAAAAAACTTGTCTCCTCCTTCTTCTCCTCCCCGCCCTTCCTCTTCCTGCTTTTTCTTTTCCTCTTTCTCTTAACTCCTAATCCAGTTCCTTAAAGCCTGCTCATTTTCAGTTCTCATTGTAAGTACTTGCTTCTTCAGATTCATGTAACCACACAGAAGTTGAGAGCCTCGATCATTGGGTAGAGTTGACAGATTTTGCCGAATATAGGCAGGAGGAATTTTCAAATGCGGAACGTGTCCTCTGAGAGGCAGATGCCAAGATGGGATTGAAGCTGCCAGGATTCTAATCAGGAGAAACTCTTGTGTGAGAGAAGATGGGGAAGGAGCTGGGGAAGGCTGTGGGGGCAGCGGGCCGCAGTGCGAGTACACCTCGTGTGAGTGAGGGGAGGAGGTTAGGTCCAGCGCCCTAGGCTTCCTTCGCCCTGCGGAAGTGTGGGCAGGGCTGCCGGGGAGTCGTGGAGCCAAGTCAGTCATCAGAAGAGCTCCTTGGCTCCCAGGTTGGGTCTTCCTCAGTATGCGGTCCGACACCCAGTCATTGGTAGTGGAGCAGCCCATGGGGAGCGTGGACCGTGTGCAAGTGAGGGAATGGGTTTCAGAGCACCTGTGGGCTTCAGGGTATAGTGCGGCCGTTGGTCAACTATGCTCTTGGACAAGAGGTGCTGCCTCATCTGACCTCCACTTAACCGATGCACTTGCTAGGCACTACTCCCCATCTCCCTATAAATGACAGTGACCTAGATGCTCACCTGGATGGTTGAGTTCCAGTGCTCAAGGGAACCCCTGCTTCCCTAAAGCCACTTACTACCAGTTATCTTGGTTTAAAAGGCTTCGACTATGATCATCCTGTAAAACAAAACAAAACAAACAAAAAAAGAAGTACACAGACCGGGCAGGTCAACATTTTGAACTGTTTAAAATGCCACTTTTGAGCTGTAGCCGTCCCTTTATTTATGGCAAAACGCGAAACGGCATCTGAAACCAAGATCTGTTTTTGTTTTTCTCGCCTGCATGCTCAAACCGCAAGTGGTTTCATTTCCTTTCCTTTTGTGTTCGCCCTCGAATTTCCTGTCATGGCAGCTCTCCTTCCTGGTTCGCCTTCTTTCAGGAGAGTGTTCATGGCAGCGCACGTCCACACCTCACCAGGTTAGAGGAAAGCGCTCACAGTGGATGGGAGCCATGCATCTGCTCATCGGTTCTTCACCACCCCTGCTCTCCCACGGTTCAGTTGCTTTCAAGAAAAATGATGTCTTGTTCAGGTTGAACAGGCTTTGCTGAGTACTTTCTGGGTGCTCGACCACGGTTTGGCCGCTCCAGTGGCTACAGAGACCTAGATAGGTCATGTAGGAGTAGGCGGGGTAGGTGGCCTGGTGGGGACTGGCTCGTGCACTGGTAGAGCACCCACCCCACCCCACCCCCCGGTCGCCCCACCTCTTTGCTGTGTCAGACCACAGGCTCAGAGCCACCAAATCCGATTTTCCAAAACCAGGGGAGATCTGGGTTTTTCTGTGACATTTCCCAGTTTTTACATGCTGGCAAGACCCCTCACATTTTTTACAGCTTCTGTGAGCCAAACTAAACATGTCTTTTGCCAAATTTTGCCTTTTGTGACCCTTCTGCTGGATGTTCTGCTCATCGCTCTCAAGATACGGTTCCTCCACAGCATTGTTGAGCAAATGCTGGTCTGCGGCCAGGCTTCCTGGAAGCAGACACAGATGAAGATTCACAGAGGAAGGATTTATTAAGGGTGCGCTCCAGGGCACCCTGGGGAGGGAGTGGACAAGGCAGGACTGGGAACGGTTGGCTAAGCAGGAAGATGATTTCAGGCCTAGTTTCTTGGAAGGAGAACTCTGGAGTGTAAGTTGCACCCCAGAAATCTGAGAGCTGGGCTTTCATATTCTTGCACCCACCAGCCATTGGATGAGGGTCAAAAGAGGCAAAAATAGGCTCCAGTAGTTTAAGGGCAGTCCTCCAGGAAGGAGACCCTGGCAGGGACGGCGGTGGACCCAACAGGGCCTAGTACAGCCTACCTCCAGAGTGGTGGGTTTACCCAAGCCAAGTGGTAATGAGAACCACATATCAAGTCAGAATTCGAACCCTGATCTTCTGATTCCAGTCAAGTCCAGTGCCTACTGACTCTTCTCAGATGTTATTTCATGAGTTCGATGTGCAGAATTCAGATTATCTCAGACCCTGACTAGTTGTGTGTTGGGCCCCACTCCCAGCTCATCTTTTCTCTAAGATGGCATGGCTCTCTGGACGAGGAAGGGCAGGTGGTTAGGAGCTAGGAAGGAGCTCTGGAACCAGCAATGTTCTAGACAGCTCAGCCTGGGCAACCAAAAGCTGGAGGCAGCTCCCCGCTCTAAGTTCTTTCTCTTTACTGAATTTGCGGATTTCACATCTGAGATGTGGGTGGAGCTTGGGGATGCCCTGTGCTGCAATGCTGAGTTCTGGGCCTACAAGATGTGGCCGCCCTGCTGCTGGTGAGGTGGATCTTTCTGGGAAATAGGTCAGTGGTTTGTACATCTTTCATGATTCACACCTCGAGTGCACAGTTTCCTTTGGAGAGTTTTAAACTGTTCGTGTATTTCATTTAAAGATACACCTGCTGGGGGTGCCGGGGTGGCTCAGTCGGTTAGGTGACCAACTTAGGCTCAGGTCATGATTTCACTATTTGTGAGTTCGAGCCCCATGTCAGGCTCTGTGCTGACAGCTCAGAGCCTGGAGCCTGTTTCAAATTCTGTGTCTCCCACTCTCTCTGCCCCTCCCCTGCTCACACTCTGTCTCTCTCTCTGTCTCTGTCTCTCTCTCTTGAAAATAAACGTTGGGAAAAAATTGAAAAATACACCCTCTGAGCTTCAACTTGTTCCCCTTGAGAGAAATCCAGCAGGTGGGGAGAAAAGGCAGAAGCTACCGCATCATCTGCTGAGGGACATCCCTGGAGTTTGAGGGTCCCAGAGACAAAAAAGATCAGTTTTACTTTTATGTTTATTTATTTACTTTTGAGAGAGAGAGAGTGAGAGAGAGAGAATCTTAAGCAGGCTCCAAGCTCTGACCTGTCAGTGCAGAGCCCGACATGGGGCTTGAACTCACAAACCGTGACAGCATGACCTGAGCCGAAGTTGGACGCTTAACCAACTGAGCCACCCAGACGCCCCAAGATCAGGTTTTTTTTAACTGAATCCGCCATGTCTGCCCACACAGCCCTTGCCCTGTGTCCTGTGCTGTGGCTCACACTTCGCCGGTCCTTCCAAACCTCCAGCCGAGCCAGGACACCTTCCTTGCCTTTGCTTCTTGTGTGCCGTCCTGAAATCAAGCCACCACGTCTTTCTCCCTGAAATCTCTCAAGCCTGCCTGGGGTTCCGCACTCCCACCCCGCTGCCTTCCTTCAGGCCGCCTGTATTTGAGAGGGGCAGACCGGCTTCACCTTTCTCACCGCGCTTGCCAACTTTGTGAGTCCAACATTTCCCTCCCAAAATACAGACTTGAGCTAGTCGGTCCTGGGCTCCTTCTGCTCTGGCAGCTCACGTAGCTAAGTAGATCCAGTCCCCGCTCCCCAGATGGGTTTCAAGCTCCCAGAACATTCTTCCTCCAGCCCGTCTTTTCTACCATGCCTCCCCACCACCTCCGTGCTTCCCCAACTTGCTCACCGCACCTAGTTTGACCCTCTGAGTCCTCCCACGCGTGACCTTGGACTTTGCACTTTGCTCTCCAAGTCCCTGATTCCTCAGGGAAACAAGGGCAGCAGTTATCTACCTTGTGGGGTGACTGGGAGAATTTAATGGGAAAAGTATAGCAAGTGGGCAGGACAGCCTGGGACATGTTGTAGGTGCTCCATAAATAATAACATTGTGAGGATCATCTTTACTGGAGTACCTTTCCAAAGTCCAGCTGTGCTCCTGCCTCCCGTCTAGAAGCTTCCCCAGAGCTGCCCACATGGCAACGACACCTTTTTACCTATAGTCCCGTAATAGTGTTGGGCTGTGTTTGATCATCTATCCAAGGCACTGGGCCACACACCATTCCTGTTTGAGGACTCATGTGCTTTTGAGGAAAGAATGAAATATCTATAATTCTTAGTTGAGTTCACTTCTATTGCAACGTGAGAATGTTTCTGGACAAAGCTGAGGCCTCAGGCTTGATCAGAAAAAGGGAGCCTCTGAGGTGAGGAAGGTCAGCAAAGCGTTAGGGTCCTGAATGCAGCCCAGTCCTCCCTCCGCCACCCCCGCCCCATGAACAGAACAGGCTAAGTTTTCTGGGGACTTCTTTAGTACATCAACCTGGAGGATTTTGACGCACTAGCTTCCCAGAGCCGCCGTTAACAAATGGACCACAAACTTGGTGGCTGAAAACAACAGAAATGTATCCTTTCAGAGTGTGTAGGCCAGAAGTGGTGGCAGGATTGGTTCCTTCTGGAGAGCCTGAGGGAAAATCCGTTCCAGGCCTCTCCTAGCTTCTGGTGGCTGCTGGGCTTGTAAACATTCCACTCCAGTCTCTGCCTGTCTTCTCACAGCCTTCTTGCTATGTCGCTATGTCCTCATTTCCTCTTGTAAGATTAATTTTCGGGACACCTGGGTGGCTCAGTCAGTTAAGTGTCTGACTCTCGATTTCGGCTCAGGTCACGACCTCGTCGGTTTGTGAGCTCGAGCCCCACGTTGTGCTGTTAGCACAGAGCCTCCTTGGGATTCTCTGTCCCCTCTCTCTCTGCCCCTACCCTGCTTGCTGTCTCTCTCGAAATAAATAAACCTAAAACAAAATTTTTTTTAATAAAAACAAAAAAGTTTAAATCTCTGGCCATGAAGGTAAAAGAGACCAATCACATGGCCTTTAGTCATACTAGCACTTAGAAAAGGTTCAGTGTTTGCTCAGGCCTGTAAGAAGTACCTGCTTTGTTCAAGCAGGGGAAGAGACTTTGGCAAGTCCTTTGGTACAGCTTTCTACCTGCAGGATGAACGAGGATGCCAAACCTTTAAAGGAAGACCTTCTTTTTTTTTTTTTTTTTTTAACCATTCTTTAATATCCTTAAAGAATATGACTGCACTGTCATTTTGCTTCAGTGGCCCGCATATATGGCCATTAGAGTGGGTTCTATGGGGAATTCACGTCAAGAGGCAACATGGTGTCTCAACTAAAGAAAACTTACTGCACAGAGCAGAGTGGAAAACTCAGCTGTCTTTAGCGTCCAGGCAGGCAACGCTCTGGGTAGGGGAGCCTCCTGGAAGTGTGTCCTTGTTTAAAGAGGGCAGCAGCTGCTCATCCATTCATTCAGCCAGGTATTTAATGAAGTCATCATTCATTCAGCTCGGAAGGTGTTGGGTACTCTATGCCCTGTGCTGTGGTGCTGAGGACACAGGGTTGAACTAGGCAAACCCCTCGTCCTCAAGAGCTTCTGTTCTGTGAACCCGGCTCCAGTTGTCCATGTGGGAATCCAGGCCTATCACTGAGTCATTATTTTATTTTATTTTATTTTATTTTATTTTATTTTATTTTATTTTATTTATTTTATTTTAAAATTCAAACTCAGGTCTTTAAAATTTTTTTTTAATTATTTTTTTATTGTTGAGAGAGAGAGAGAGAGAGAACACAAGTGGAGGAGGGACAGAGGGAGAGAGAGAAGGGGACAGAGGATCCAAAGTGTGCTCTGTGCTGAGAGCCGAGTGCCTGATGTGGGGCTCAAACTCACAAACTGTGAGATCATGACCTGAGCCAAAGTCAGTTTCGCAACCAACTGAGCTACCCAGGTGCCCCAGGCCTAATCACTGGGTCATCATTTTAAAGAGAAGAAGCCAGAGTTTCATGTGCAGTCTCATGAATTTTAAAAGTTGGCAAAGACCGTACATTTTTAAAAGAACATCGTACGGGCCAGACAGCCTTTGTCCCTTGACTCAGTGTAGCCTGCAGGCCTCTGATTTGTGACCCCTGTCATAAAATATCATGACCTTTACCTTAGGAAGCATTTTTCTGATGTCCGATTTTCACAATTCTCATCGTTCTTCCCTTCGCTGGAAGTTGCTAATGGTTACCGCTTGCTGTTTACATCCTCCCGCATTGAATGATTCTTTGGTGCTTCATCCTTGTATTTCCAGGTGAGCTAACCTCCATCTATCAGCTTTTCCTTTCTAATTCCATCTCCAAATCGTTGATTACTTTTTGTGCTGTCTCAGGCTTCTGGAAAGCCTCCGAGGACGACGTCTGGCCCTTGGTACTTCTCCCGAGGGTCAGAATCTAGCCCAAACTCTTAACTAAACTGCTCATGGATTAGTCTGCTTTTAAGCCTCCCTTTCGCCTTGGCCGTCCAATTTTCACAGCCTCTGAGTTGCCTGACTCCCAACCTTAGGTGTGATATTAATTTCTCTCAGAGGGACGTGGGTTTAATAGATTTTTTTTAATTAACATTTTGCAAAATTGGAGCTGTCATGCTTTATGGCAGACTGATACAAATGTCTATAATTACATTTTTGGCACTAAATCTTGGGAATAGTCTAGAAATGTTTGTTTTAACCCCTTCCTCAAATGTTCTGATTTATGGGCAGGCCTCTTTACACACACCTCTACAGGGCCCGGTTGTCATGACAACCCAGAACATCATTTGTCAAAAAGCTATAACTTCATTCTATGTTGAAGCTAAAAATTTATCTTTGAGGATTTATTTTTATGACAGGGAAATTTTGTATTTCCATAGATCTGCTTCTTCCCCCTAATTCTGCTTGCAGTTATGGAGATTCAGGCTTCAGGGGATGATTTTCTAGTGAGACAAATTTCTTACCACCCTACCCTTCCAAACAGATGAATTCTCTTATCCATTCCAAAGAGAGCTCAGATGGACTCATTAGTAACCCCTCCCCCAAAGTAGAATTGTCCCCGGTGTATTTCTAATTCAATATGATTTTTGTTTCTTTAAAAAGAATAACACAATTCTTTTTAATTGGGTGATTTTTTTTTTTTTTTTTTTTTTTTGTGGCTAGCAAAGTTCAAAGAGAGGGAAGAAAGAAAATGTCTGTCTCCTCTACATGCTGGAGAAGAGTTAGATATTTAGTTATTATATTTACTTGTGTAATCTGTGATTTGAGGACTGCAAACTGAGAGCGAGGAAAATCTATAAATCAGTGCATTGGGCTCCTGGGGACATTGCATGGCCGGTCCAAAGGAGGGTCCTTCTTTCTTTCTGCTGATAAAGCGTGGAGCATTCTGTGGGATTGTCCATTTCATTTTTTTAAAGAGAAGCCCGAGATCAGTATTTTTATATAAAATGTCTCAATTTTTAAAGTGCTTGGCAGATCATGTAGAGTTTTTTTCTTTGTAAACAATGTAATGGTCAAAGTACATCTGAGGGCAAGTTCACTCCATGGATCCCCCGTCCCGAATGGATTTCTGCCCCAGGACGTGCCACCCAACAGCGTAGAATGGCTTTGTTTCCTATAAATTGAGCAATTTTGTAAACCAGTTTGGTTCTCATGTTCTTCTCGGGGTCTGACTTGTTACATATTCATTCTGTTGGCCCTACCGGAGGTGTCCTCCCATTTGCACATTGGGTGTAAGAAGAAGCTGTGATCATAAGCGTGTCTCAAAGACCTGCACACGCATCTCTCTGACATTCCAAGACAGATGGTGGGAGCCATCAGACACCTTCTGGGAGTGTTCATGGATTTGTGACTCTCTCTTTGCCTTTGACGGATGGGGTAGTTTAATCCTCTCCACTAGGACCTGCATTTTTCTTTTGCCTCAGGAACTCCTGGATGGCCACCTGCCTACCCACAACAGATAGCAAGAATGTTTTTTTCTCACTGAATCTGAGTGTTTTGTTTCTCATCTACCAGAAGGGAAAACACAAGCAAGTTTTTGGAACATGCCATCAACAACATCGGGGGGCAAAGCTGCGCTATGGCTGTCACTGCTCCAGAATAGGAGTGGTTTAAGGAACACTCACCCTACGGTGGACACTCATCACCAAGCCCGCACGCAGTTAGATTTAAGACTTTAAATTTTTTTTTCAACGTTTATTTATTTTTGGGACAGAGAGAGACAGAGCATGAACGGGGGAGGGGCAGAGAGAGAGGGAGACACAGAATCGGAAACAGGCTCCAGGCTCTGAGCCATCAGCCCAGAGCCCGACGCGGGGCTCGAACTCACGGACCGCGAGATCGTGACCTGGATGAAGTCAGACGCTTAACCGACTGCGCCACCCAGGTGCCCCAGATTTAAGACTTTAGGGGTTTCGTGTAAAATTATGGTGAACACGGAAACTCAAGAGTGACTGGCAACAGCTGCTGGCTAGGAGACTGTGTGCCATTCAGGGCCCATTGTCATCTGGCCTTCCTCCCCTTTTCCAACTCGCCCTGTGCAGCCTTCATGCCCCCCCTGGGCTCAAGCCTCACTGAGTCCCTGCCCATCCCCAGTTACCTTCATGCTCTTGTGTAGTGTCCTGTGCCTGGAAGGTTATACACCATGTCATCAGGCAGGGTTTTATGGGGTCCTTAGGAGTGTTTAAACTTTAGAAATGTGGGTCGGAAGTGCCACAGACACAATCCCCAAATGAGTAGATCTGAGAAGCCGGAGCCAGATAGGGGCTTTCTGTTCCACTCCTTCCTCTCTGTCTTGCTTTACTGAGCAGCCCAAGGGTTTTTTTGGGTTGTTTTGTTTTCACCCTTCTTTGAGCTGTTCTTAGTGATCAAGAGAGAAAGAAGGTGCTAGAATTAAGGTAGAGTCTCCTGCAAATATGCACGTACCCTGTTTCAAGTAGGAGCAATTGAATCCCCAAAGCTTTTTCCAGCACTAGAAGATAAAGTTTTTAAAGAACCATCCAGTGGTAATGAACTAATTCTGGTGCCCTTATTCTGTTTGCTTCTTTTCCTAAGAGATTTAAAAAATTACACTGGTAATGTGTTTTCAACAAATAAAGTACAAAGAAAGAAATAAAAATTTCCTGTAATGCTGCCAACCCAGAAATATTTTACCTTTTTCTCCCAAGTACCTTTCTATGTATGTAATTGTTACCTAGTTGAAATAATATTGCATTAAATATTTTTATTTCCTATTAGAGGTACAGCACAGTTTACTATGAAAGTTTCTTTATGGAATTAGCATTTCTTATAAATTAATGTGTTCATGGGTCTGTAATATTTCTCCCGTGAATAAACCATAATTTATTTAATCATTTCCTAGTATTGGACATTTTAAAAATTCCAGTTTCATTATTAAAAATAGCAGCATAATGGGTATCTTTGTCCATCTCGGTTTTTGTTCCCCTTAGCACTGATGTCAGACGTAACATTTCTCATGAGGTTTTTAATATTTTTAAGACCCTTATAATCCATTAACAGTTTACTTTCTGAAATACCCTATTGGCTAATTTGCACTCACAACATATGTTTTAAGGGAAAAAAAAGCAACGTTTAAGAATGCCTCTTAGTATCCTTGTTAACATTGAGTTCTGTTCACTTTTTCTCCCTAATCTTGGCTTTAGTATTTATACGATAGTCTGTACGTCTGTCCACCGGTGATTGAGTGTGTACGTGTGTGTGTGCGTGTGTTCACCGCCAATAAGAAAGAAGTCTCTTAGCTTTAGTATTTATATGATGTTCCTTTTCCGAATATGGAAGCTGAGGGCCAAGGAGGCTTTGTGACTTTCCTGAAGTCATAGAACTAATAATTGTCGCGACCAGAATTCAATCTGGGCCTTCTGTCTACACAGTTAACCATTCCTACAGAACTTCCTGCTACTGTAAGAGGGAAGAAATGACCCCAGGGCCCAGGCCAGGCAAAGGGTGTGAAACAGAATGTGTGGTCAGCACAGGTGCTCCCAGGACAGAAGCCCACTTCACACAATCTCATGGTTCTCTTTTCTTGTGAATGGGAGAGTAGGTGCAGGTCCCGAACTCAAAGTAACAAGCTTCTGAGAAAGCAAGATATTTTAGCTCAAACACGAGCGTCTTTTGCCATCTCAGAAATCAGAATTTGTGCCGTATCCTTCATAGTAAGGCTGAAATCAATGCCAAAGGATTCAGAAACTGCATTTGTTGCTGTGTCCAGAAAACACCGTTGTTTTGGAAATACAAAGTTAACATCTTCCCGTCACGCTGAGCTTCTGGCCATGGATTCGGTGACCTTGATGTCCTGTATTCTCGTTACCTCTCTTGTGCTCCTTTAACTTCAAATGGTGGGTTTCACTGATCCCTGGGTATAGGCTTTGAGATGCTGTATTGATGATCCCAATGTCAATTCAGTACGTAAGTGTTTGACATCCACCCAGCGCTGCTGGGCATTTTAAAGGGATATGGAGACAGGAGACACAACTTCCAGGGGTTTATCATCTCACAGGGAATGTGATGTGCACCCAGGTCTGAGAACAACTGGGATTGGATACCTAACTTCATGCTTTTAGTGCTTTATGTGAAATAAGAAAGAAAGAAAGAAAGAAAGAAAGAAAGAAAGAAAGAAAGAAAGAAAGCCCAGTCATGCCTGTAGATATTAAAGTGAACATCCAACCCATTTCTTACCCTTGGATTTGGAGGATACATATATATTTGGGGTCTAACAGTGACTTCCCTTGATAAACCAAATTAGGTGACCCACTGAGGTTTTAATGCGATGGTTCTCATCTGGGGAGCTTTAAAACTCGCCCTGCCTAGCGGGCCTCCCAGACCAATTAAGTTAGGCTGTCTAGGGGACAAGACCTTGGTGTTGATGTTTTTTAAATGTTTATTTATTTTGGGGGCGCCTGGGTGGCGCAGTCGGTTAAGCGTCCGACTTCAGCCAGGTCACGATCTCGCGGTCCGTGAGTTCGAGCCCCGCGTCAGGCTCTGGGCTGATGGCTCAGAGCCTGGAGCCTGTTTCCGATTCTGTGTCTCCCTCTCTCTCTGCCCCTCCCCCGTTCATGCTCTGTCTCTCTCTGTCCCAAAAATAAATAAAACGTTGAAAAAAAATTAAAAAAAAAAAAAATAAAAAATAAATGTTTATTTATTTTGAGAGAGAGAGACAGAGGGAGAGAGAGAGAGAGAGAGAGAGAGCATGTGAACAGGGGAGGGGCAGAAAGAGAGGGGGGGAGAGAGAGAGAGAATCCCAAGCAGGCTCCCTGCTGTCAGCACAGAGCCTGACGTGGGGCTTGAATTTACAAACCATAAGATAATGACCTGAGCAGAAATCAAGAGTTGGAAGCTTAACTGACTGAGCCACCCAGGCGCCCCAGGCATTGATGTTTTTAACCCCCACGCCCACCCCCACCCCTGGTGATTCTAGGGTACAGGGGGAGTTGAAATTGAAGGAGAAACCCAGGTGAGGATATGCACACAGACGTCTCCACAGCTTAGTTCATTTGGATTTCTCTTCCACGCGGGCAGCTTGTGGCATGACCATGGCCTCTTCTGTCCGTGGTGTTATACTGTCACCTCTCCCAAATTTGAGCTCAGCTGGGAGAAGCTGGCATTTTCCTACAGAACTTGGTAAAATATGGAGGGGGAACCTATCAAGAACCCATCCACAGTAATGTTGCCAGATTTGGTAAATAAATACAAGATGCCCAGTTAAGTTTGAATTTCAGATAAACAACAAGTGATTTTTGTTTTTTGTATCATTACATCCCATGCAGTATTTGGGAAATGCTTACACAAAATATTATTTTGTGTTTGTCTGAAATTCAAATTTAACTGGGCATCCTGTATTCATCCTACCTATAAAGGGAACTAAATCAAGTCCAAATAAATTTAAAGTGGCAGATATGTGACTCTGCCACTGACAGCACGTGTCTATGCTTGCAGGTCCTGGGGGCCCTGGGGTCTGCCTCCCAGGATAATTATTCCTGAGCCCCAAAGTGTTCCTAGTTCTTCACCGAGCCTCTGCTTACATGGAGGTAATGACTTTGCGTCCCATCACATGAAGTTAACCCCAATGTCACCTTTTCCCTTGATTAGCAAGGCCAACATTTAGCCTCAAGCACCTAGGAATCCCTCGCGTTCTCTTGCTCACTATCCGTTTCTAATTGAGGGATGTGTTTCATGTGGAGCCAATGTAACACTTGGCTTCATCCTTCCTCCCCTTGTGATTAGTTCTGCCTACCTTCAGAGCTTTCTAGGACTCCAGGAGCCCACCAAGTACAGGGAACAGGAAGGACAACCATAAGATTACTTACATACACCATTGCACATACTCAGGGTCAGCTTCCTGGAAGTCGACCGGACCTTCACACAGACTCTCCATACAAGAGCTCCATGATTGGTTTGGTGCTCTGCTGTCAACATTTTGAAATACTTGATTTATGGACAAAGGGCCTGCATTTCATTTAGCCCTAGGCTCTGCAAATTACGTAACTGGTCTAGCTCCCACCAGAACACTGGTGGTTAGACTAATGGCAGTGGCTTCCTTACACAGACAATAACTTCTATTCCCCATAGTGGGTATGGCCTTGGCCTTCTCTCCTTGGGTCAGTGGTATTCCTTTGGCAGGAAGACCCAGAACAACTACTTACACTTTCCTCCCCACTGTTCCAGGCACACTTGCCTTCCGAAAGACTTACACAACTCAAAGACACATAATTTCCTACTCCAGACGTTTTATCTGGGAGTTTACATGGATCTACGTACCTTTTCAAGAGGAGCTTTTAGGGTGGTGTTGCCATTTAGGTTAGCTGCCATCATTTGTCCATCAGCAACTATTGAGTACCTGCCCCGTCGTCATTGTCAATCATCACAATAAGTGTATTCAGTGTTCCTGCGTGCATGGCCCTGCACTGCGAGATGTGTGCCAGAGCTACATTCTGTCGGTGACACTAGCCTGACTCTGAAAGACAGCCAAAGCAGCCTTTGGAACAGTGAGCTTTTTCCCATCAAAGAAGGGTGTGTCCATCAAGAGCCAGAACTACTGAATTATTTTTCTGGCGTCTGCCCTGTGGGCTCAGGGAGCGACAACAAGAAACCTACAGAAATCAAAAGGTGACACGCTGGCTTGGCTGAAAATCCCGGCTGTCCCCTCTCTTCCTTTATAATAATCAAATCATAAAATCGTGCAAGGTCGTTGTCCTCCACGCCACTGATGAAGATACCTGTGTGGGTAATGGCAACCTAAGGCTGACCTGGGGAAGTCAGCTGAGGGGAAATTTTTCAGAAATCATATATGTGAAAGTGCTTTGAAATATATGGCAAGGTGACGTAAGTCGTTGTTCTTATTTCTGGTTTCTGGAAGCTGCTTGTGGCAGTTTTGCGATCTCCTCCTGCAATGCCAGCACATTGTAATCTAACACAGAACTCAAAACAATTGACAAGATGAAACAGCTCCAGAAACATAAGGAGGCCCTCGTGGTTGAAGTGTGAGACAGGAATTAGTGTCTTGTGCCTTGTGCCAAAGATCCCATCACATCTTGGGGCCATCTTTGAGCAAAAACCTCAAAGAAACATAGTTCCATACCGTTTGAACAAATGCCATAGTTGTGCTCTTCGCCAAAAACGTTTTGAGTTAGCCTTATGGTGAAAGAAAAATCGTTAAGATGTGCTGACGTGTTTTTACTGGTAAAGCAACTTCTTTTCAGATATTTAAGGCCAAACACTTGATTTGAGATAGGAAATCATCTCTAGGTATAGGGAAATGCAAGTCAAGGGCAGCCCTTCCAATGGTCTGCCCAGCCCGTTCGCCCCATGATGGCTGGAAAATGATGGTTATGTTGATGTTTTCATCTGAGGAAAGTAGCCCTGCAGGGGACTGAAATATCTTGGATCAAGGAGGACGCTCTTGGAGATAATTAATTTGAGTAAAATGATCACCAAGAAGCCACTAGGGACTTGGGAGCATGTCATTTACTGTAGGAGACAGTGTGATGAGCACGAAAAGTCAGGGCCTTCAAGTGACTTGCATTCCAATTGAGAGAACAAATTGATCGCACTGTTAGATCACACTGGAGTGTTATGTGATTTGTTTCTAGCATAAACTAATATCATTATAGATTACACAGAACCACACCTTTTATCCAAAACCCCTGGAGCTGATGCTTTGGATTTGGAGACACTTTGGATTTTCAAAATGCAACATGGTAGCTGTAGGGAGTGCTAAATACCCCCTCCAGTGGGCCCTGGGCGAGCTCTTCGTAGTCGCATTCAATGATATTTCTGCAGTGAATATGAAGAAGTGGTTATGCTAACTGGAATCAGTAAAGTCTCCAAAGGATCTCCCAGCAGTTCAGGTCAGGTCTTAGTACCAAATGAGCTTACCTTTGGGTTTTCAGAACGTTTCAAACTTCAGAAGTGCAGACAATGGATTGGGAGGCTGTCGCAGAGTGTAATGTAGCATAATCTAATCTTAAATCACTTTGGATATACTGTAACTGAAGTTCCGTGAGGGCAGTGCTGTTTGCCAAATACCCACAATCGTGTCTGGCAGAGAGGCATTCTCTAATATATATTCGTTAAGTAAATAAAAGTCATAATAAGAAACGTAAGCTGTCATTTCATTGTATGTCTACCTTACGCCAGACACAGTGTTTTGCATCAACGCTGCTAGGTCCGGATTGTTGTTTCTACTGTTACTCTCACTTCACAGAGGAGGAAACCGTCTCTGAGAGAAGTTCAGCGACTTGCCCAAGGTCACCTGGGTGGCAGGTGATAAGACTGTGATTGCAGCCAGGGATATGGCTGTGGTGGCCATGAGCACACTGTGGGGTCAGGCCATCTGGGGTCCGGGTCCTAATTCTGCTACTCGCCGAACTCGAACAGTGGTTTCGCTTCTCGGCGCTTACGTTTCCTCGTGCGTAAGACGGAAATAACAATAAGGTCTCCATCATAGGGTTGTTTCGAGACGCACGGAAAGTGTTTAGAAACTGTGCCTGGAATCGTACAGGACTTGAATAATGTCAGCAAAATCCGAGGTGTCGGAGGGAGACTTTGCAGCAAGGAATTTTGTCCAGGGAGTGGAGAAGGCTTTTAGACAGAAAGATAAAACTTCAGATAACCTTTTTTGCAACCTAATCATAAAAGAATACCCCCATGCTACTGTGATAAGCTCAGAATGAGGGACTAGGCCTAAGTCACAAAATAAAATTTGTTTGGCTATCTCCATTTGGTCTGAGTGTTGACAAAATTAAGTACACTATCTGCTAAAAATTGGTAGACTAAGAAAAAAAAGAATACCTCCTTTGTGTGACAAAGATACTATATATTTATGCTCATTTCCCCCCAGTTTTATTGAGAAATAATTGACATACCTCCCTGTATAAATTTAAGGCATGCACATGATGGTTTGATTTACATATGTGGTGAAATGATTCCCACACGAGGTTCAGCTCACATCCATCTCGTCATATAGATATAATAAAAAGAAAAGAAAACGAATGATTTCTCCGTGTGAGGACAACTCTTAGGATCTGGTATAGTCATCACACTGTACCTTACGTCCCCGGTACTTAATAGTCCTACAGTTGGAAGTTTGTACCTGGTGACCACCTTCCTCCAATCACCCCTCCCCTCACCTCTGGTCACCATAAATCTGATCTTTTTCTAGGAGTTTGGTGTTTTGTTTTGTTTTGTTTTGTTTTGTTTTGTTTTGTTTTGTTTTGTTTTAAGATTCATATGTAGGGGCACCTGGGTGGCTCAGTCGGTTGGCCGTCCAACTTCAGCTCAGGTCATGAACTCACAGCTCGTGAGTTCGAGCCCCACGTCGGGCTCTGTGCTGACAGCTCAGAGCCTGGAGCCTGCTTCAGATTCTGTGTCTCCCTCTCTCTCTGCCCCTCCCCTGCTCATGCTCTGTCTCTCCCTGTTTCAAAAATAAATAAAAACATCCAAAAAAATTAAAAAAAAAAGATTCATATGTAAGTGAGATCCCACAGTGTTTGAATTTCTCTTTCTGACTTATTTCACTTTGCACAATGCTTTCAAGGTCCATCCGTGCTGTTGCAAATGGTAGGATTTCCTCTTTTTTAACGAATAATATTCCACTGTGTAGGTGGATGTGTGGATGTATAGATATATGTATGTCACAGCTTCTTTATTTATTGATCCATCGATGGACACTTAGACATTTCCATGTCTTGGTTGTTACGAACAATACTGCCGTGAACATGGGTATGAAGAAAAAAGATGCTACATCTTACACCAACTGTTACCATCAGACTTAATGGTGAAATTTCAGTTTTCCCGTTAATCTCTGAAACACCATAAGAATGCCTACATTGTTGCTATGATTTTATCATGTTCTGGAAGTTCTAGCTAATGGAATAAGACAGGAACCGGACATAAGAGGTTTACCTTTAAAACGTGAAAGATACGAATACTTACTGATATTGTGAATGCCTAGAAAATGGTGGAGAACCAATTTACAAGCCTATGAATGAACCTGGAGTTTCTCTCATCTGGCTGGATACCAAACAGGCTATTGAGTAGCTCACCCATATGCTAGCAAGCATGTCAGACAATATAGTAGTTAAAAAAGTCGTTCAGAATAGGAAAATGGCACTAGCAGGCACTCTAGCATGATGACAGAGATGGGGAGGAAGCTATGCATACAAAGCTGGCCCCATCTATGCAATATGAAACAGTAAAATAAAGAAAAACCTAAATGCTCAATGATATCAGAATGAGTCATTGAATGATGGAAAAAAAAATTCAAGGCTGAAGAAAGTAAAGTTTTGTGCTCACAATGCAATGTTAATTAAAAAGTTTAGAATATTAAGTGTTCTATAGGCATGGTGCTCCCAATACTTATTTTTGACATAAAAAAATAAAAGCACCAGAATGTTAATAATTAAGGGATGTGGGATTAGAGATGGTTTTATTTTCTTTTTTATACTTTCTGCGTTTTTCAAATGTTCTAAAAAAAGAAGAAGCACTTGTTTTATCATGCAAAAAGTTCTGCAAAAGCTTTTGAGGAAAAACACATAATATCAGAGGAATGAATTTACCTACCAGTATCACTTTTCTTCCCAATATATGCCATTTTGTGAACTTTTATTGAGGCTATGTTAAGGACAATAAATAATGGCTTACTTACTCAAAATAGACAGCCCTCGTCTTTAAAATATAAAACAGCACTATTTACCTTTTCTTCATTGATTAAAAATAATTGAAATTTTGTACAGAAGCCTTAATGATTTTTTTTCCCAATGCTTTGCTATAAGACTCGGATTCAGTTTCTGGAACAGAGGAAATGCCAAGATGTACAAGAAGGCACTGGAAGGTGAAACATCCATTTCATTAACTCTTCGAAAAATAAATTACCTCACTTCCTTTATCACTGTAGTAATTAACCCACATTCATACTCATTCTGACCAACGCTATATATTATTTATTACCTTCCATTTGTGGTTTGGTGGGCCACGTAATGGGTATTTTGCCAGACGATTTTGGTGGGAGAAACACTCAGCGCTCATCTGCTCTCCTAATGACTTCTCACCAGAAGAGCCAAAATATACTTTTTAAAAACCTAAAATAATATAGACCACAGGTGAGCACAAATTGTAATCCTGCCTTTCCACTGGATTCAGTTGTATCTTACTCATTTTGGTAGACATGTACCACCAACTGATTTCCACGAGACCCTGCAATTCTTGGCCCAAAGCTGAGCACCTAATAGTTGTTGGCTAAATGTTTGTGGACTGGGTGGAAATGCGAACAAAATCTTGGGGCTTCAGACTCCTGGCCCTGTGACCTCCCTTACCCAGGTGGGGTCTGGCGTGGTCTGACCTTGGCCTGAAGGCACGCACACCCTGGGGCTCAGACCCACTCCACTAGGATTCAGAGCAGTGGCAGCTTCCTTCCTTTGGTCAACACCAGTTATTTATGGAGTGCCTGCTCCACACCCAGGTCTGGGCCTCATTTGGCCAAGGCTTAGCCTTTACGAGGTGGAGCTGATTCCAGAGCCTCCAGCAGACACAGAGCAAGCGTGCCTGCGGGTTTTCTCCGCTTAGCTGCGCAGGAGTTATGCCGCCTTCCTCCTAATCCCTGCACACAGGCTGGTGCGGGAGGCTGCCAGCACATGGAGTGTGTCTGCAAAATGCAGACAAATTGCTGCTCTTTATTAGAGGTATGGATGAAGGACTTTGGGAAGCCCTGAAACTACAGGGTGCCGGGTTTCTTGGTTACTTTTTCTCAAGCTCTACTTTCAGAAATATGATGTGATTAAGTGGTGCGTTTTGCTGCCAATGTCTCTGTCTTTCCCTCCCTCCCTGGCTCCTTCCCTCTCCTCCTTCTTAAAGACCTTGGAAATAAAATAAGATCTCTTTATTGACTGTTCTCACCGATTAGGAAAAATACTCAGCCCATCCTTACTAAGCTTGGTCCTTTGTGAGAAACACATCCTCCGTCCTGCGGCCGTCCTGCTCTCATGGACATTTCCTTAGCCTTGTCATGACCAACCTCTCCCTAATCTTAAGAACCTCCCTCTCAGATCCTGTTTCCAGCTCATTCTCTGCTCCTCCCGCTACCCCGATGCCAGCCAACAGTCCTTTGAGCTTCTTAGACCAAAAACATGGACCCCACCTTTTTCTTCTTTTCTGTTTTCCCCTCATGTTGTCTAACTTTGATTCCATGATCACTGACAGTCATCTCTCCCTTGCCCCAGAGACACTCAGAGTGTCTTTGCCCCTTTCTTGGCAAAACAACCACATGAGCTCACTCCAGTGCTCCACAGCCCAGGCACCTCAGAGCACCCCCTCTGTGGTGCTGCCCCCAAGCCTCACTCTCCCTCTCTCCCTCCCTTCCTTTCTCCACATGCCTCCACCTCCTCCTCCCCTTAACTCACCCTTAGTTCACTGCCTTGCTTCTCATTGCCCCGAGAAAACCAAAGCCACGTGGCGGAAGCGAGCCCGTGGGGAGCCCCCACCCCTGTCTGTCTGTCTCATCATGGCCTTGCATGATCTCTCCGCAGGGATCTCTTGGAAAGAGCTGCCCTCCCTCTCTCCAATCCCGCTGTCCCTCTTTCTCTTGCGTCTCCTTCAAGATCACCACTATAAATGCTCTGCTCATTGTCAGTTGTCACCCTGCTTGGCCATTAGCAGCACCTGGCAAGCCTCTCCTGTCTTATTCAGACACTTTGTGCACTTGACTTCCTCTTTTCCTCCCACCTCAGAGGTGGATTTTTCCTTCTTCCCATCGTTAGGCCCCAGAGCTCAGTATCTGAGCCTTTCCCCTCTCTGGAGGCATACACTCTTTTGGGGACCCATCCAGTCTTAAGGCTTGGAATCCATCTAAATGGTAGCTTTTCCTAAATCTGATTTCTGGTAGAGACCTCTTTCCTGAACTCCAGGCTTATACGGCCAGCCATCTTCTAAGGAGCTCCACTCGGATATCTGTTTGCCATCTTACACTTAGCGCATCCAGAAGTCCAGAACAGAGCCCTGAACTGTTAGATCCTGCCGCGGTCAAATCTATCTCAATAAATCTGTGGGTCCTGTGACTTCTGTCTTCACTCATATCCCTTTTCCAACTACTTGCCAACTCTATCTTCAAAATATATCTAGAATCCCACTGCTTTCTTCCCCTTCCACTGCTGCTCTAGCTGGCCCCAGTTTCCCTGATCTCTCTCCTAGATTACTCCCCTAGATACACTCTTCCCACAGCCTTTGTACTTGTGATTCTCTTTCCAGAGTGTTCTTCTCATCTCCTTCAGATCCTTGCTAAAACATCACCTCTGGGAGACTTTCCCTGACCATTTATCAACTTGCAGTCCTTATTCCCGCTTGGCTGTCCCTCCTCTTTGCTGACTTTCTTCTTTTCAAAGCCCTAATCACTACCAGACATGCTACATATTTCCTTGTTGTTGCTGTTGGTCACCTGTCTCTTCCAGAAAGCGTAAGCTTCATCGATGGCAGTCCATTTTGTTCACTCATCTTAAAATAATTCATCATAATAAATATTTGGTGAATAAAGGAGTGAAAGAATGACTATCCCAGGTTGAATCTGGGGGCCAACAAGGTCCAGGGCTGAGTGATGGGAAGTGTTGCACTGAAAGTGAAGATCTTAGTGGCCCAGATGTTTCTAAATATGCAGGTGTGTTACATCCTAGAGACAAAACACTGAAGCAACAGGCAGAACTATTTATCCTTTTCCCCAGGAATTTGATGACACAATGGAATCTGGCATCCCTCTTCAACCCTGTTTTCATTTCCAGCCACTCTTGCGTTCCACTACAGCTCTTACACACAGGAATAAAACTCAACAATCTTAGTCTGGGTGTTGAGCATACTTGGGGAGGCAACACGTTCCGTGCGAAGAGTCCCTTGACTTCCCCAGTCAATGGCAGTAGCCTCTTCCTGATTCACCTTCTTGACTCAAGTCTTGCCCTTCTGCAAATCATTCTCTCCATGACTGCCAGGGTCATCTTCTTAAAACAAATGTTTACAAGATCAGATGGTAAGCTCTGTCTTTAAGGCACCATGTGTGAATTCCATCCGTGTTCTGGATGACCCAATAAAATTAGGTCTGAGAGCAAAGGGACACCCTTGGCCCAAGTTGTTGATCTACCTCAAAACTTCACCTCCAGTTCAGGACCACTAGAGTCTGACTAAGTGACTGGGAGGGAGGCTCTGGTTCTGGCTCCTCCTCTCCATGTCATCCACCCATAAGCTGCTTTGTTGTTATCAGGTTACCAGGAGGTGACCTGCAGGCCCATGGGAGCCTTCTCTCTCCCTGGGCCCCTGATTCCAGTGAAGATTGGGTTTTCTGCCATGTGAGAATTGGAATTGCACTTTGTCCATGGTCTGGCATCACCACCTGGCAGCACTGATTAGAACTTCCGGTTCCTTTAGGTTAAGCTGGGGGGAGGACTAGACCTTGTTGAACGTCTGGGAGAACTGCTGGATAACTGAGTTCTAGACCCACTTCTAAGGCCAATACAAAGGTTTTATGAGGCCTTAGACCACTGACGCCCATTTTCTTCAGAAGTGTGTGAAAGATCATGAACGTCTGGATGGGGAGAGGCATGGGAGAGGGTATGTGCTTGGAGGACCCTCTGATTATCCCTGTGATCTGGCCTTCCTGACTAATTTTTAACTACGTGTTGATGCTACTACATTTCCTGTCTGTATGACCTGTGATCACTGAATTCCTCTGCACCTTAGGAGTGGGGATTATGAAACTTACTTGATGGTGTAATGGTGAGGGTGTAATAAGATGCCTCGTACATAGGAAGAACTCCATAAATGCTAGCGCTTCACATAGTATTGCACACAGTAGGCTTCCAATATAAACATTTTTAGTGGATGGATCAAATCTCTGGATCTACAGTAGCCGAGCAGTGAAGACACCTGGAGGTGATCAGGAAGGCTTGGGAAGGACGTAAGTCATGACTCCTGAACCATGCCTCATTCTCATAGCCTCCCCTTCCAGTGCAGGATTCTACCAGCCCCCTGGACAACTCCTAACATAGAGGCATCTATCCATTGTCCCTCACTGCCTAGGGCCCTATGGACTAACTGGTAGATTTTAGAAGAAAAGAGCTAGAGCTCAAAGGTGTGGATCTTCACTGTGGGCCATATGTAGCCTGGCCCTGCTCTGAGCTGCATAATTCCAGGGGGCACCAGTCAGGGCGCAGTGCAATGCCTCAGCCCTGCCTGGGCCTATTGCAGAGGATGCAGGCTTTATGCCAGGCTCTGAATAGTAATAAACTCTTGAAGGACTAGAAGCTTCTGCTCAAAGAGGTTATAATCTAGTTGAGGACAAAGATCAATGAAAAGATCATTATAATACACGGCAATAATTAAGACCTTTAAAGAGTCTTTTGTGAGCAGAGAGGAGAAACATGGAATCCAATCTGAAGTGCCGGGGGTGGCATCCTGGAGGAGGTGACTCGTAAGTAGCAAAAGATAGGAAAAACTGAGGAAAAGGTTGACATGGGCAGAGACACGGAGTCAAGACGCAGAGACAAGACAGCCCAGGGTGAGCCTGGGGCTACCAATTTCTGTCTCCATTGTTAGGGCACAAGACTAGAGAAAGAGACTAGAAGAGAAGAATCGCAAAGTAAGTTGAGGCCAAGGCATAGATTAGAAGTTTGGGCTGTAAGGCGGAGAGATGGAACCCTCAGTTGGTTTTAAGTAGTGATGGGGGAAGAAGATAGGTGGCGTTTTGGAAAGTGCTTTCCAGCCACAGCATGGGGGATGGACTGGAGGAGGCAAGAGGAAGGGGAGGCTCCAATAGACCAAGGCAGCAGCTGTCCTCAGAGGTGGAGGGGCCTGGACCAGGGGTGGAGGGACCGGCCCTTTCTATGTAGCATTAGTCCAGCCACAGATGGTTCACTCTTTGCGAAAAAAGCAATGGGCTCTACGTTTATGGACACAGCACAGAGTCCTCCTGTGTTCCGACCAAGTCAGAGAATTTTTGTAAAGGGGGTAAAATAAAGGAGTAGACAACAGACCCCCTAAGTTCCGGATGTTTCTGGGCAACTTGGTTAAGTCCTCGGTCTTTCTCTGCCTGTTTGCTAGAAACGCCTGACGTTTCCGAAGGGGAACTGAGAAAAACAGTTGCTGTTAGAAGCTGTAAAGTGTTGCAGATGCAAAGGGACATTTGCTGTTTGTTTCTGTCCATGACAGAAAGGGGAGCCTTCCTGATGACGGCTCTTCTAATTTCTTGGGTTGAAAAAACTCAAGGAGGAATAGTAGCTGTGAATGGAGGAAGGGATGTCTCTTTCCACTCAATTTTCAACTCCATCTAGACTTTATTCTTGCTAACGTCCAAATCTGAGAACACGTGATTGTGCAGAACACCCTTCCAGCTTCCAGCTTCTCAGGCAACAGCGAGCAATTCATTCGGTTGGCTTAACAAGTTAGCCTGCCCGGCACAGCTTACGCTCTGAAAGTACGTTTTCTAATATTATAATTTCAAAAATGACTAGAGACACTGGCCCTCTCGGGCAGGACTTTCATCTTCTCTTCCATCTGATCGACAGAACGCAGTTTCTCCAAGCCAAAGCCGTATTTCTAAATCGTTTAAAAAGAAATGAGTGGAAATTTAATTTTAAGCCAAAGTTTTTTTTTTTTTTTTTTTCCTCTTACAGTCAGTTCATTCTTCATGCTTCTTTATTTGCCCCACCAGCATCTTTCACTTCAAGCATTTTAAGGAAGGAGTGTTTTCCTGTCCAAGTCTTTAGAACGTGGAGGCCTACAAGCAGTTATAGAGAGTGGGTTTGGATGATATATATTAAAAATGATAAATCACTTTCCAGCCTTTCATAACATTTTATTTTCTCTGGATCCTTATGTCTTTCTGACTCACGTACCTGGGCTGATTAATGCCCCCTCTCCCCTGTGACGCTTTAATCCGGGGCCTGTGTTTCATTCGCCTGCCGATAGTGATAGCCAATAAATTAATCATGCAGCCGCGCAAGCCGTACCACGCAGGCTGCTGGCAGCATAAAACTGCCCATCACAAAGCAGGCAATTGTGAGCCTCCATTTATCTGGTACCCTCAAGACTCAACATCGTTCTGCATTTGGAGCTGCAAATGCTCATTTCTTCATAGGCATGGGCTGGGAAAATGAGGGAAGGCTAATTAATGCATTCAAGGGATCCTACTGAATCAGCAAGCCCCTTAAAGGCACAACAGACACAAACAGGCAGCTGCAGTCTTTTGGGATTCAAAACACCAACAAAAGAGCTAGTTAAATATTTGAATAGCTAAAGTATATGTCTATTAATGCCCATGCAAATTGCTAAAATAGGCTGTCCCCCCATCTCCAGTGGAGTCAAAGTCATTGAAATCCCAAAGCCTTTCATCCTGTCAAACAAGCCATTGAAGAGCAGGACATTTACATCTCCATAACGGGCCTGTCCAACAGTAGCTTAGGGTAGTAAAACTTGGGTGCACGAGAGAACTCCAGAATAGGGCATCCATTCACTCCGGCCTCTGGGGATGCAGGACCGACTTACTGAGAGTTAGACTGCTGCAACCCCAATCTCTGTGTTAATTTGGTGTGTATGGTTGCAAATGTCTTGAACAATAAATGTCCCAAGCTCTGGATATGGTTTGATCCAAGGCCCCAACTCTGTGACCCGGATGCATCTTTTGGCTGTCTTCCCTTGGATTGGCTCGACTTGGAAACCACACTTTTCCCTCATGGTTGTAGCAAAGATGACTTCAATCCACTCCTGTTGCCAGATCCTTCCAGATGCCCATCCAGCAGGAAAGAGAACATTGCTTACACCAACCTCCGTGCATACATCCTAGGCTTGGTTTTGATCAGACTACAAGCCAATTCTTGAACCAACCTCTGTGGGCAGGGAGTGGAGTTGCTGATTTTTTATGCCTGAGCCCTCGGTTCCTTCTTGAATCACGTTGGCTGCCCAGGGGAGGGTGGACAACCAAATGAAAATCATCGGTTAAGGAAGAAGACACGCATACAGGGTGGCAATCCAAATAGCAACAAGGATAAACAAACAGAACAAACTAGAATACTCCGCTCAGATCACCATAACAAAATATCACAGATTTGTTGGCTTAAACAACAGGCATTTATTTTCTCACAGTTCTGGAGCCTAGAAGTCCAAGATCAAGGTGCAGCCAATAGAGTTCCTGGTGAGGCCCTCTTCCTGGCTTGCAGACGGCCACCTGCTCACTGTGTCCTCACATGGCCTTTCCTCTGTGGTTTGCAGAGAAAGCAAGCTCTGGTGCCTTTTCTCGTAAGGACACAAGCCCTGTAAGATTAGCACCCCGCTTTTAGGACTTCATTTAACCTTAGTTACCTCCTTAAAGGCCCAAATACAGCCACATTGGAGATGAGGGCTTCAATGGGCTCTTATCCATCAGGAGTCAACCGTTTTTGTGGTTTTATAGTCTGAGAGTAAACGTGCTTAGTTAGCTTCTAATGCATACAGTGAAGAACACGCAGCCATGTATCCAATCATGTTGCATCTGTTTAACGACCACGAATGTAGAGACCAAGAAAGTTCTGGAGATTAATATTTAGTTATGATTCTAGAACTATGAAAAAATTTGAGAATCACCAGACAAGAGACCTTCTTTTTTAGAACTCATCTTTTAGAAGGGCTTTTGGTGAAAAATTATGAGCTCCACAAAAATAAAAGAGAGGCTTAAGCCCGTAGAATCAGACCCCTTGATATTTTTAATGATGGTAATGTGACCTAGCTTACTCACCCACATATTCCATCAGACTTGGTTCCAAATGATCTTTGCCTCTTAAAAAAATGAAAATTTCCCCTCAAATAATGAAGATTTCCATAGTGAGTAGACTCTACTATATTAATTAAAAATAATTCCCCAGGACAAGCTCTGAAAATGTGACAAACAGGCAATGCCTTTGGAACAAAGACCTGGCCTTCTGAAGGGATTGTTTACAGGGTCACAACTCTTTTCGCGATATGAGTTACAATGAGTTTTAAAAGGGGCACCTGGGTGGCTCAGTCTGTTCAGCGTCCGACTTCAGGTCAGGTCATGATCTCACAACTCGTGAGTTCGAGCCCCGCATCGGGCTCTGTGCTGACAGCTTGGAGCCTGGAGCCTGCTTCAGATTCTGTGTCTCCCTCTCTCTCTGCCCCTAACCCACTCGCATTCTGTTTCTGTCTCTCTCAAAAATAAATAAACATTAAAAAAAATTTTTTTGCATTACTTCATCATTAACATTTATACATTATGTATTTATGTATACACTTGTGTATGCTTTAAGGAGTACTTCTGTGGGCAGGTACTCTCTTACATGTACTGGAGTCCTTTTATAAAATAAAAGCCCCATAGTTTTATAGATAGGACTGTCTTTTAATAATAAGGTTCGCTTGGAACTTCCCTCTTACATCAGTCAGAATAGGCTAGGTTATGTTGCAGAAATAAATAACCCTTAAAACAGAAAAGGAGATAATGTCTCCTTATGCTGCATATACAACACAGGTTGGCAGGACAGCTTTATTTATCTTAGCTTTTAGAAACCCAGAACTTTATGACGCTACCACCTAAACATGAGGCTTCATGGTTCACTGTGGCAGAATGAAGAAGTGGAAAACCCAGCACTATGAAATCTTCTGCCTAGAAGGGACATGGGTCATTTCTACTGCTTTCATTGGCAAAAGCAATGAATTGGTGGGTGTGGGGAGGAGGGTTCAATCCTCTGCTGGGCCAGAAAGGAGAGGCAAGCAATGTAGTGGGTGACACAACCACGAACCCATGTTATACCAAATTTTGCTTCTTTTTTTGAAACTAGTTTATTTTATTTTATTGTTTTATAAGGTTTTTTTATTAGAGAGAGAGAGAGAGAGAGAGGAGAGAGAGAGAGAGAGAGAGAGAGAGAGAGAGAGAGAGAGAGAGAGAGAATCTTAAGCAGGCTCCATGCTCAGTGCAGAGTCCAACATGGGGCTCAGTCCCACGATCCTGGGCTCATAACCTGAGCCGAAATCAAGAGTCACAGTCAACTGACTGAGCCACCCAGGCACCCCCCAAATTTGGCTCTTGATCAAAGAATGCAAAGGTGGGAGGTTGGAATTCATTCATGTATTCATTCAATAATTCTTTATGGAGCACCTAAAATATACCAGGACACTGCGCTCAATGCTACAGATGGAGAGACAAGAAACAAATATTTGTCACTCATAAAGAACTTATAGTCTGGGGGGCACCTGGCTGGCTCAGTCAGTGAAGCGTCTGACTTCGGCTCAGGTCATGATCTCGAGATCTGGGAGTTCGAGCCCCGCGTCGGGCTCCGTGCTGACAGCTCGGAGCCTGGAGCCTGCTTCTGATTCTGTGTCTCCTCCTTTCTCTGACCCTCCAATGCTCATGCTCTGTCTCTCTCTGTCTCTCAGTAATAAGCAAATGTTAAAAAAATTATAAAAAAGAACTTAGAGTTTGGGGAGAGGTTACAACAAGTAAGCGGATGATTAAAATTCACAGTGGGATGAGCTATGGAGAGAAAGAACAATGTGTTTTGGAAATACAGAGGACGGTGGTCAACGGAGATGAGTGTCCCTACTGTTGTCTAGCTCTTGCTGTACAACATGATCTCCACTATACTTGGAGGACATCTCATGCCCTATTTTCAAATCCTTCTAGAATGACCCAATCAGCAACGGAGCTATTTGTTGTTGCACCTACCATGTGTAAAGTGGCCTGCTTGACAGTGTTGTAACTGTTATAAAGCTCTAATGGAAGAGGGTGAAGAACTAAATTTCATGTTTTCAACTTCGAGTGCTCACAAGCTAATAGGAAAAATAAGAGTACATAAATCATCAATACACCGGAGAATGTGGCATTTATCGGGAGACACACAACCTAAATGTCAATGGGGGATAGTTTTGATTTGAGGAATGAAGAAGTGGTTCCCAATGGAGTGACTCTTCAGGTGGATTTTGTTTGGCGAATGGAGTTTGATCAAAAATGGAGCTTGAAGGTTCCATTTCAGGTAGAAAGAAACAGGTGGCACAAAATTGGGAAGCAACCGTGATTATTTTATTCCATTCTGCATTACAAACCCAGCGTTTATCACACTGCCTTGCATCTATCAGGTGGTCAAAGAATAGTTTTCAAATGAATTGATGGATAAACAGGAAAACTCGAGGCATATTCATTTATGGAATGTAAACTAACAGTTTAACTAGGATCGGGGGATTTTAAGGGGTGTCGTAAGTGATAAAGCTTGGGCCAGGTCATGGGGCCAAGACAAGGTTTTGAATGCCATTGAAGATTTGGGACGTTATTATTTCCTTACCTCTCTGTTTATATAATGCCAGAGTGTTCATGGAGGTCTCCAAAACACCTCCTAAAGCAGTTGTGTGAGGTGAGCAGGGCAGTAGTTTTTGCTCTGAGGAGGGACTTTTAGAAAGACCCGGTCACTGTGGGGTTTCTGTCAGGAAGTGGTGGGTCCAAGGCAGAAAGCCAAGACTTGGAGTCCAAATACAGCTCCTGTCCATACTGCATTGTCCTTCTATTGTGGGGCCAGAACACCATTCTTTGGTGTTTGGGGCAGCAGAAATGATAATATCGGAGCTGTTTTTTGCAAGGTATAAGATAAACAGAAAGAAGGGGGCTGGCAGCAAAGACCCCAGTGATGGTGACAAGAATATTGGAATAACATAGAAAAGATTGAACTCCCTTAGTGACAGTGAGTGTAGACAGCTAAGGTTTCTTTCAACAGAGATAAAAGTTTAAGGATAAATTCCCCCTTTGCTGACCCATGACCTAGGCCAGCGTTTCTCAGTCTCAAGCACCATTGATATTTTAGGCCTTAAACCCGTTATCGTGAGGGACTGTCCTGTGCCTTGTTGGCTATTTAGCAAAATCCCGGCCACTACCCATTAAATGCCAGTAGCACATACCCTCCCCTTTACTCCTCCCATTGTGACAAACTTAAATGTCTCTAGACGCTGCTGACCTTGCCCTGGGAGGTAAAACTGTCCCCGTGTGAGAACCACTGACCTGGCCAGTCAATTTTTATCCATTTCCAGAAAAGCAGTGGATCTTCAACAGCCACTGGGCATTCTTCGGTGGGGAAACACTAAAGAAGTAAATACAGTTTCATCTGATGGGTTTGGGTTTCTTCCACTGACAGTGACACCAAGTAGCGGGGCCGATAGCTAATTCATGTGACCGGCATTCCATCCTAAATAATGGGTTTTCATTTCGTTCTATTTATGGCCATTTTATTCAATTATTTTTTTTATTCAGCACCCAGCTTAACAGATATTGATACACAACAGATATTATGTACACAATAAGTGTATATAATCCTATTATGTTCTCTTCCATTATGGATGCTTCCTAATAGAAGAGCACGCAGTAATGAAATTAAATCCACATCCGGGCTCTTGTATCGGCCTCACACATTTCCTGACCTTGGCGGGATTCAAGAGTGTGGAGGTAGGTGGTGGGACGGGAAGGGCGACGATGGGTCACTGAAAAGCAAGACAAAGGATGATCTGGAGCAAGTAATCACGTTCCCAGATCAAAGGGAAGAAGTTGAGTATAGTTAAAAATGGAGACTATCCTTTAGCGGAATCCTGCTTAGAAAAGCGATCATCTCTTTCTCCCTCCAAAATTCCGCAGAACAGCCGCACACACAAAAATGCCTGCATGGTGCTTTGCGTTAGCTATAGCAAGTGTTGGCCTAGGGGAACTAAAAAAAAATTGCATGTTATGTACATATAAATATAAATAATGTAAAGTAAATCTAACTATAACTATAAATGTATAGCAGACATTGCAAAGGCATTTCCAAATGCATCTGACGTGGCAGCAAACCTTGAGGAGGGAGGAGTGGGGAGCGTAGCCTGCCTTCACTTTGGCCTCACTTGGCAACTGAACAGAATTGACAGGTCCGAGCAAGTCAGCCAAGGTCTGAGTCATTGTTTAGGTTTTCCATGGAAACGAAAGCTCATGGGAATCGACATAAAGTGTTTGCCAGACTCTATGGGTTTGTCATTCTCTTTGAGGGCCACTAATATCACTTCTAAGATGATTCGCTGAGATTCAGCCAATTTCCTTTCCAAACACTTGCTCTGAGTGCTTACCAACATTGCTTTGCAGAGAGAGGGAAATTTGGGGTGAATCTCAGGCAGTCATTCGCTGCACATTTAGACAATATGAACATGGAGATTTTGGGTGCATGCAACCAGACATCACCTGCCTTCCCTGCAGGAAGCTTGTGAACACTGAAAAAAAAATGTTTGTAGAGCATTTTTTTGCTCTCGCTACGGTGATACTCTAGAAAGGCAAAGCTTTGATAGGGCTCTCTTGTGTCTATCAACTCTTGTTGGTAAACAGAGGTTGCCCCTGCCTTGCTCAAAGTTCCCAGCTTGGACACAAATTATTAGAAGTTTCAGGTTCCATTTTTTTTACCCGCCCAGGGAAGACTGTGACTGCCGTTGTTAAACAAAAAGACTTTTGCAATAGATTTAAAAACAAAACAAAACAAAACAGTGATTTGTACAGTTTAATTGTGAATGACTAAGATGTGGACCAACTGAATTTCCTTGGAAATATTCCACATGTTCAAAATAAAAGAGGGAAGTAGTCGGCATTTCCCCCTCTCAAAGTTAAATGTTTGAAACATGGGATCAGGACATTTTGCCACATTCCAAGCAAGTCTGGTTTCATCTATTGCCACTTGAGCCTTCTGAACTTTAAGTCTGTAGGATTTAAAGCTTTAGTCTGTTTTTATTTTTTTAATGCAGCAATAGAAGCTGACCAATTTTCCCTAATTAAAGTAATATCTAATCCCCCATAAGTTTCCTGGCACATAGCAAATATTCAGTAAGTACTGTTTTCTAAAATTGCATTTGCACAGCCAGGCCCTTCTCTCAAGATGAGAATATAGTGACCCAAAAGCATCTGAGCATTATTTAGCAGGAGAAAATCTAGGCCAGTTGACTGAGAGCTTTTCTTTAAATTGCACATGATCTCACATTCCCAAAATACCCACGCACAGGGAAGCTATATAAGGCCATGTGGCAATCTGTTCTCAGACATATGTGCCTAATGATTAGTACTATAGATTACTGGATTTCGAATAGGCTTTCGATGCCTTTTCGCAACCCCTGTCTTCATGGAGCAGGAAGCAGAGCCTATAAGGGGGAAGTGACTCACCTAAGGTCATGCGGTTTGTCTCTTGCCTTGTTTAGGGCCAGCCCCCTCTGACGTCTGGTCTCCATCTTTATTCTTTATGCATCTTTATTCCACACTCTTGCCTGGAGTGCTGGGTTCTAAGTGTCGCTCACCTTTCAATATTGTCCTCAGGGAGGTTTCATTGGAGTGCCAAAAATGAATCAGAGGGGTAGCAAACATATCTGCAAAAACATAGTGGTTTTTGTGTTGAGTGTATCATTTGCATATTGGCATTTTCATTAGACTTGCTGAACTTACTGCGCTTTTTTAAGAAAGTTGTTTTCATTTATTAGACAAGTATTTCTTTGTTATAAGTTTATTTACTTTGAGAGAGAGCACAAGCAGGGACAGAGGGAGAGGGGAGAGAGAGAATCCCAAGGAGGCTGTGCTGTCAGCACAGAGCCCGAAGGGAGGCTCGAACTCACGAACTGTGAGATCATGACCTGAGTCGAAACCGAGAGTCAGACGTTTAACCAACGGAGCCACCCAGGCGGCCCCGGCAAGCATTTCTTGAGGGTCTGTGCCAGGTACTGGAGGTACTACGTAGGCAAGATCCCTGTTGCAAATGCCATTGATGTCACACCCATACCTGCTCAGTGTCCACTGTCTGTGCTTGCCCACAGAGTCCTGTTGCAGGTGCCCATGACTCTGTCTCGGTGCTTTATCCTAGCCAGAAGCCCTTGGCCAGTGGCAAGTGACAGCGGAGAGGGAACGACCCTGCTTCCTCACCTTCTGGGTGGGATGACTCCAAGGTGCATTCACTACCGCCTCCCGAGACCCCCAGGGATTTGAACTCTAGTTGTACACAGTGTGTCCCATTGGACAAGGACATCCACTGCCAGCTTCTTTCCCTGCCTGCTCCTGAGTCCTTGGGTCAGAGTCTGCTTCGGAGGAAGCCTTGCCTAAGACAGCCACTGACTTCTGGGAGCTCAAGTTCTAGGAAAGGATACAGACAATAAACAATAAATCAAGGAAGTAGGGCCATTTATTGGTGTGTGCCGAGAAGGATGAGATGGTAATGGAGAGACATTGGCTAAAGCGGTGAGGTTGGGGCCCTGCCGAGGATGTGCTGGCTGACCTGAAGCCTGGAGCAGGGATTAGAGAGCCCAGAAGAAGATTCTAGGAGGAGGCAAGAAGAGTGCAAAGTGAGCAGAGACAGGAAAGAGGCCAGGATAGTGGCTTCGCAGGAGACGGCTGAGGCTACATCACACAGGACTCCACAACGAGGAACAGAAGTTTATGCTAAACACAACAAGAAGCCGCTAGAACAGGTTAAGTAGGGGAAGGGTGTGCAGTCATCTGATTCCTACTTGAAAATGATTACTCTGGGGGCACCTGGTGGCTCAGTCGGTTAATCGTCTGACTTCAGCTCAGGTCGTGATCTCACAGTTCGTGAGTTCGAGCCCCCACATTGGGCCCTGTGCTGATGGTGTGGAACCTGCTTGGGATTCTTTCTCTCTTCCTTTCTCTCTGCCCCTTCCATGTGCTCTCTCTCTCTCTTTCTCTCTCTCTCCCTCAAAAATAAATTAATAAAAAAGAAAATGATTTCTCTGGCAGCTCCATGGAGAAGAGATTGGGGGGAGGGTGCCGAGGGTAGAGCAGGACACCAGTTGGAGGTTCAGCTGAGAGATGGTGGACGGTTCTCAGCACCCGGCTTCAACTGTTGGCAGGGAGCATAATTAAATAGAGCTTAAAGGCAGACTACTGTGTTTTCACATCTTTGTCTCTAACACCGTTTAAATGTATTTTCATGTTTCTCCGAATTTTGTGGTGAAGAACCCTTTGAAAATCTAGTGACATCTGTGGAGTTTTTGCTCCGGAAAGATGCAAGTGCGCAGGGATACACAATTTTGAATTTGCGTGATTTGTATGATTGGGAAGTCATGGAGTCAGTTAATAACACCTCAGATATCTATCTATCTATGTATCTATCTTTCTATGTATCTATCTATGTATCTAGATAGATGATATAGATAGATATAGATATAGATATAGATATAGATATAGATAGATATAGATATAGATATTATTTGTCTACATGTAGTAGTTGGCAAAGGCTCCCTACCATGGTAAATGAGTCCCCAAGTGGGTAATTGTTCAAACACAAGAGTTTATTTCTTGCATATGGATGACAGAGGATAAATGACTTCATTGGCTTTCAGGGAGAATAATTTGGTTTCTTCACAGCCTATACTTGTAAAATAATACTGGGAGAATTAGCATCGTGTCATCTTCATGTCATAACTTTCAAGTTTGCTGTGAAGGTTGTTTCCACTCTGGACACACAGAGGAGGAAAGAGCATGCAGCGACACATAGGAGACGTCTTGACAGGCTGGCCTGGAAGTGGTACCTTCACTCTGCTCACCTTCCGTTGGCTGCAATTTAATGGTATGACCACAGCCAACCTCAAGGAGGGATAGAAAGGGTAGTCTAGCTGTGGGCCCAGAAAGAAGAGGGAAATATAGTTTTCAGAAGGCACACAGCACTTTCAGCCATAATACACATTCATGTGGTTTCTTTGGTATTTGTCACACTGGAGGTGTTCAATGTTACTTTTTCTAAAGAACAGCATAATGAGTCACTTCAGAGATTTGAGGGAAGGTAAGGGATGAAGCCAGTGAGGGTTGGTCAGAAGGACCCTTTCCATGATTTCCAGAACCAGTTAACTAAAAGCAAAGCCTCTTCCTCGCCTGTGTAGATGGTACTTATATAAAGGTTGTGTCCTTAACTGAAAGATTAAGATTAAATTAAAGTACAAACTTGGCCTCAGACTACACTTTTCTGCGCCCTGAAGAGCTGGAATTCATCTGAAATAAACTCTTACTCACTCTGGTTATGTGTCAGTTGGAAAGGGAGATGGCTGTATTGTCAACAAAGTGATTCTTTGCGTTCATTTCCCCTCCACTCTGATGATCAGTCCTCCTGGTCTTTGAGGTAATAGGCAATCAGCCACTCGGTCAAGCACTTACTGAGTTTCTACTCTGAGCTCAACGCTGTCTTGTCCTCACTTTCCCTATAAGAGAAAGGCGGCCCGGAGGCTCCTCTATCCGGTGCCCTTTAGGGAGTGGGTGTGGCCATAGGAAGCTGGAGGTAAAGTACATCCTGTCAGTGAATCATATTTTCCCATTTGCTCCCATTACAATGTTCTTGGGGGTGGAGGATGGTGAGTCTTGCTTTAAAATATAAAGAGATTACCTTCGAGAACACAACAAATTTTAATTCCTCCCGAATTAAAAGGGAGGAGAGCTGATTTTTCTCCTAACAGACTGAAACAATTTTTCTGAAACTTAGAGAAAAAAATATCCAAAAACTGTGTTCTTTGGAGATCAGAATGCTTCTCAACAATTGCATTTAGAGTTTGTGTGATTCAGCACCCATGGGGAAGATTAGGTTTCTTCCACCTTGCCTGTTTCTCATTTCTTCCCCTGATTCTCTCGCCTGTATCATAAATATTCCTTTTCAGCCCCCTAAATTTTAGCTGTTTTCCTTTGAGAGACATTTGAAAAGCAATCTTTATTACCATTTATTTTGGATCTCCTCTTAGAGTTATTAATGTGTTAATGCATTCTTTTTCCTATATTCTCCTTGTCTGGTCAGGGAAGATTAAACTTTCTTCAATATGAGAAGGATTTAATTGGTTGATTTCATAATTTAGAGTCTTTGTTAGTCAGATTGCAGAAAGACAAGCTCCTTTGAACTCACTGCAACTACATTTGCTTTTGAAGGAGTCCTTTATTTTGCAGCAAATAAAGTGTCCTTATTAAACAGAAAATAAAAGAATGTCTGGCAGGACTCTACTCCCAATGGGTGAAACATCACAGGAAATTGAGAAATTGTTTCTTTTTGGCCTTGTGAGAGAATTTTGCTGGTGAGATTTCGTATTAAGGTCTTAAGACTACTGCTTAAATCCATCAAGAAAGACCCATTGAACAAGGGACAGCTTTTGAGGAGGAAGAGAGGACCGATGTGACCTTGCTATCTCAGGTCTCAAATTTTCCAAGAAATCTGGGGAATGGCCAAGAAGATTGTCCTCTCTTATGAAATAATTGTGTCGCTGTGTTAGAGCTTAGACCTACTTTAGCAACTTTGGATTAAGTTTGTCAAAAGGTAGCTGCAGTTGGCGGAGGCCCTTTCGTTGGTACCTGCAGACGAGGGTGTCTCATTTGGCCAAATAAGAAATGTGTCCTAAGTACGGCATCTAGCGTGCATTCCCAGTTAGACTGTGGGCTCTGGAACTTGGGCCTTAGACCTGTGCCTGGGCTCTAGACCTGTGGTCCATACACTGGATACTTCCCTCTTATCTTCTCCACAGAGACCCCTGACCTAGGGTTTGTGCCCCACGCCCATGCTCTAAGGTTAGCCACTCAGCTGAGCTCTGAGTTCCTCACAGACACTCCGGGCAGCAGCACCATATGTCCTATTATCCAAAACCTAAACCTTCCTTCTTCACTCCCCACAGTCCCCCCAAAGTGGCAAGTCCTACTCACTCCCCTAAACAGGCCTGACAGCCGTCTCCTGTCCCCATGCCCCTCCACTGTGCCCAATTCAGGCCACAACTCTCTCATGCCTTGATGTCTCTAGAAGCTTCCTTAACGGGTCTCCTGCCCTCATCTTTCCCTCTCACAATCCTGTTTCCATCCTGCAGCCAAAGTGATTTTTCAAAAATTCAGCTTGATCATATTACTGCTTGGCCCAAGGGTGTTTTGTTTTATTTTGTTTTGTTTAGAGCCTACCAGCAATTTTCATTGTAAAACCCAAACTCTTGGCCTGACCCTTGCTTCTGTTTCTCGGTTTCCTACCCTTTCCTGGTGCATCACCCCCCGACACATACAGAGCCCCCCACCCTAGCTGTGAGTGGATAGTGACAGTGCCTCTCTCTGCTTTTCCCCATTCTTGACTAATTCCTTTTTTGTTGTTGTTTTGTTTTGTTTTGTTGTATTTTATTTTATTTTTATTTTAATGTTTATTTATTTTTGAGAGAGACAGAGAGAGATGGGGAGAGAGACAGAGTGGGGAAGGGGCAGAGAGAGGGAGACACAGAATCTGAAACAGGCTTCAGGCTCTGAGCTGCTAGCACAGAGTCTGACGCGGGGCTCAAACCCAGGAACCATGAGATCATGACCTAAGCCGAAGTTGGACACTTAACCAACAGAGCCACCCAGGCACCCCAACTAATTCTTATTTTAAAAAGCATGTGTATTTATTTATTTTGAGAGAGAAAAGAGAGCGAGAGAGAGCACACTGAGCAAGGGAGGGGCAGAGAGAGAGAACCCCGATGCAGGGCTTGATCTCATGAACTGGGAGATCATGACCTGAGCCAAAATCAAGAGTCAGATGCTTAACCAACCAAGCCACCCAGCACCCCCCCACCCGCCCCCACCCCACACCATTCTTGTCTTATTCCGATCTGTTACCCAGAAGCCAGAGAACTCCCTTGACCATCTCCCTTAGACTGGGATATATGTTCCTCCTGTGAGTCCCCATGCATCCTGGATATACTTCTCCAATAGCTAATCTTCAATTGTCAGCTCCCTGAGGGCAGACCCAAATGAGGGAAGCTCATTTATCTTTGACTCCTCTATTGTACCTGTGTTGATCAAGAAAAAAAAAAAAAGGAAGATATAAAATAAAACAAAAGCATTTGGGGAGGGGTCTTAGAATTGCAATGTGGGGAGCACCGATTCAGGTAGAAACCCCAACTGTGTCCCATTGAGGAGTGAAAGCCAGTGGTCTTTATTAGCAAATTGCAGAAGTATTAGGAAACATGCACAAGCTGGTTTTCCAAAAATCATGTTTGGAAAATGTAATTACATTTTACGTCATTGGTTTTTTGAGTATACTATGTCAATTACTAGGAAAACATCTTCTGCAGAGCGTCCAGTTTTTATCCAGAATGTGGATTCAGCAGCTCTGGGTTCAGTCACATGCCTTTGCTTGGTTCAGCGGTTCAAGGTAGCTCCTGTTTCAAAAAAACAAGATGAAGTTCTAGTCTCCAAGCAGAGTCTCTCATGTTCAGAGGTCTGACCCAGGCTCACTCTTGTTGAACAAATGAGCAAGAACGAATGGCTACATACAGTGCTTTCCTATATATAAAATTGAATCTCGATTGTAATGTTGTCCACTTTGGCTAATTATGGCTAAGCATTTTGGAAGATTGGAAAGACAACTATGAAAGAATGAAAAAAAAACAGATTTGGCATCGGAAGGGTGAGTCTGCTCAGTTACTACTTGGTGTGACCTTTGCTAGGTTTATCAGCCTCTGAGTCTTGATTCCTTATCAATGAACAGAGGGTTATATGTTATAGGGCCTGGCGGAGGACTAAGGGAGAAATGTCCTGCGTGGGGGACACACCTGGTGAATTACAATATCTGAATAAATCAGAGGGGCTCTGACCCTCTTCATATCTGTGTTCTCATGTGGCAAAGGTGAGAGTTAGGTGGAGACACGCCATCTCTGTTCAGTTAGGTGGAGACATGTCGATGGCAGGATGGAGGTAGAAAATGGTTCACCCTTTGATTTCCCATTGGGTGAACTGTGAAAATACACTCCTGCCTTCTCACACACTATTAATAAAAGTAGACCAGGTATGGTGGAAAAGCAGCTGAATTCGCGTGTTGGGCACCTTAACATTACTCATCCCTTTGGACTCACTAATTCCATTTCAGGATTTATCTGGAAGGAATGATTTTTGAAAATGGGGACAGATGCACCTGAGATGTGGACAGGTGTTCCTTACAGTCGTATTTATTATTACAATTGACGATAATCTGTAATGTGTAAATCAGTGAGGGGCTGCTATGGCATTGTCCTTCTGCGGGTTCTCCGTAAGATGGAAACGATTTCGAAAAAAAAAATGCTCAAGTGAAAGAGGCAGTCTTAAAAAGTTTGATCTACTGTTTAATTAAAACTATGTAAATCAAACAAATGGAGGAAACCAAAAATTGACCAGTAGGAAATACCCTCTGTTTTCAAAGGGATTAGTGGTAACTAAGAAAGCCACAGACACAGCGCTGCCTCGCTAGACTGAGGACCCAGTGAATGAGGCTCACTGTCTTCTGTGCAAAGGGATCTTTATTTGGCATTGGATAGAGGCCAGACCTTCATCCTGTCTTCTAAAACCTGGAAGAAAGCATTCAGAGGAATATCAATCAGAAGTAAAAAATTGCCTTGGAGGTTGGGGAGCCCACGTTGTAGGCTACCAAGGGAGGAAGGGTAACTAGAAAAAAGAGTAATCATGATGACAACTGTGCAAGGCATTTTTTATCGTGCCAAGAGTTTTCATATACATTGTTTCACTTAAATTGGCTCTTCTACGCAGCTTTACATCTTCACTGCCTACAAAAACCACTGAAGATCTGAAGATCTGAGAAGCACAGTTACTTATTTGGGCCCCATACCCTTTATCCGCCTCTTATCCAGGGATCCCCCCACTGTGTAGAGTTCACTTTGAACCCCGCGGAAATTACATAGAGGGGCACAGTCAGGCCCAGGAAACAAATAGGCATTTCACTGTGGCTTTATTCCCTGGAGGACCTCCAAACATTTGTCAGATCTTTACTTACATGCGCTTCATGGAGCTTTGTGTGACAAGAGGCACAGAGCTGCTCTGAACTCCCCACTGTCACACAGCAAGTCAGTGGCAGAATCCGTGTAGAATTAAGATCCCTCCCTTTTTTTTCCTCCTTGAATCCCCCTCCAGCCCAAGTATCAGTTCTCCCACGGGACTACGTGTTCCTTTTGTCACTGCCTGCCTCAGCTCCACAAAAGATCTGTTTTGTCTTGTTATTTTCCCACATTGCTGCAGTCGAGAACCATGGTGCATTTGTCAAACGCGTTGTGTATTTTCATCCCTAGAGCTTAGTTAGATGATTCGATACTTAGGAAGAAGAGAGTGAGAAATCAAGAAAACCGCTCAGAGCCATTAACTCTCGATTTGGGCCATTTTTCTCAAAGACAGGCTACTGTCTCTTACCTGGTTCAAAAGCCCATGTTCTCAGGATGAGACATAAATCTTTACACCAAAATTCAAGCATCTGTTTCCAGGTGTTTGAGAGGAAGCTTTGTTCTTCACAGGAGCTTTTTGAGGAAGTCTGTTATTTCACTAAGGACAGTGCTGAATACCCCTGGTTTACGCTTCTCTTTCGAAGTTTATTTTATGTTTTGTTGTGGTTTTCAGATTTCTCATGGTTTGGATTTGGGAAAGTAAAATCAAGACAAGGTGTTGGTAAGTAGTTACTCCTTCTTTGGATAAGTAACAAGTTTATGTTGCTTGATTCGGATGAAATTGCTTGGCCCTTCTTCCCACTTGATGGCCCCATGATTAATTTTCTGTGTTCCTGGTTTCTGATTTGCTGAAGAGAGAGGGCTAGGAGTTTTCCAGAAAAGGCATGGCTTTCACTCACTGAGTTCAGCAAATGGTTTTATATTTTTGAAGTCGACTTGTTTTCATCCCAGGAAGAATGCCAACTGTTGTACCAGGTCGAGGTAGTTGCTGGGCTTTTAAGAAGGTTCAGGAAAGAAAATGCAACAGCACCAAAACTCCATGTGCAGGAAAGTTGGCTAAAAGTCACGTCTGGACAAGCTGGGATCTTAACTTCCTCCATTGGCCAAGATGTAGTACACTTCTGAATTGGTAAATCAGCTGTTCATTTATGACCATTTCTCTTTCAAAACAAGACTCTAACGTCCAGACGCTCTGATTTGTACTTGATTGCATTCTATTCCTTGCATTCAGACTGTGTGCTGACAATTGAAAAGCAGAGTTTGTAGCTTACCAAATGAGTGCACATAATGTATCTCATCACTGGGATTGAAATCAGGTGTGATCTCCCGGGACCTCCAATTTGTTCAGTACTTTCTATGGGTACAGCGACTATGAACAGGAATTCACTAGAAAGCACAAAAAGACAGACTGTCTTACATCTTGCACGTGTGTTTCCAAGATCTGGCCATCTTGGGCATCTGTGTATTGGTATATATTCTGGTAGCCAGGCTGGCTATAGGTAAAACTGCGAATTAGGGGAAATGTACCAGTATCATGGAGCGTTCTGGTTCTGAGTCATCCGTTCCATGCAAGGAACTCTGTTTCCTTTCTTTTTATGAGCCTGATATTAGTAACCCTGACCCTTAGGTAGCCCCATGAATTCCAAGGTCAAAGCTCGTAATCAGCAAAGCTAAGATAGGGATGTGGCAAAATTGGAACATTAAACTCAGACATCTCAGGATTTGTTGGTGACTCCCCGAGGGGCACATTTCAGATTCAGCTAATCTCAGTCACTTTGCCAGGATACCAGAGACTGCCCTGCTGGGTGATCTTAAAGGTGCTCTGTGTTTAGGCTTTGTGTTCTGTGTATGTGTTGGCGGGGAGGAGGCAGAGGGTGATAAGGTTTCATACCATAGCGCTGTGAGATGGGGGTCTTTTCTCCACTAAACAGAAGATCACTATAACCATGTAAGCATTTTCCAGGCCAGTTTGCCCTGCTGAGAGGTGCTTGTTCTTAGAAAACTTCAAAAACAGGGTTTCACCCTTTTAGGCCACAGCAGAGAGAATTTTCCTTCAGAATTGTTCTTTGAGCCACAGTCCATCAGAGATGCTGCAGCTTTAAAATGTAGGTTTTATTATTATCCGGGTCTGGTGAGGCCAAGAGGCCAGAGGAGGACAGCCATTGAAAAGATAGTCTGTTACTCGCCATTCCTGAGAGGAGAGGGCAGCCACACCATGGTGGGGGGACCCCAAGGGAAACACTGGGGTCGGTCAGAGGGCAGAACATGGGGGCAAGAGCCTTTATGGCGGTTACCATAGGAAGGAACTAGTGAGGCAGGGTAAGCAGGTTTAGGATCGGCTGGTTTGAGTGACCTTAGCAGACTCTGGGGCAGACAGGCTGTCCCCAGTTGGCTGGTGCCTGGCTCTGGGGTGACAGGGCAGGCGGACAGTGGCCCGGAGTATGACAGCCTGATAAGGTGGTGCAGGCTATGGACTGGTTGGACTGGAGATGGAAAGTATGCTCTCAGAAAAGTTCTTTACCATCTCTAGGGACTGGCTATCCTGGGAGGGACAGTTCCTTCAGGGTCAGTGAGGCCCCAGTGATGAAGCATCAGAATACAGACAGTAAAAGACATGGTTAACACAGCTGCCCAAGAACAATGGCCTCTCCCCTCGCCTCGAAGACATTGTTGGTCTTGAGAGAAGGAAACTCCTTTCCCAGGTGACCTTCAGCCATTCTTATCACAGGAACACAAGTCTAAGGCTTGGAAATATCTGTGAGTCAGACATGCAATATGCCTTACCAAGCAGCTCCATTGACAGAAAAAATCTCTCTTTGCACCTGAGACATAGTAAAATAAAAATGGGCTAAAAAATGTTTCCAGGCATAGCCCATATTTGTCAGCTCAGTAATTAGAACTATGCCCCCCCCAACAACCTGGCAGGTTGCTCATATCCCACAATTTGAAACTTCTTATTAATATTATAAGACTTTTTTTCAAACCCTCATGTGAATTCCTTATAACACGCTGTGATGTGCCCCTGACTCTTCTTCTGTCTGTCTTTTTGTGGTGTCTCCTCAAGCTCGTGCACAGACACACAATGACACATCCCGTGATAGGCACAGACAGCCTGCTGTCAAATTATATAGACATTCATTGTCCCTGCTGAGAGCTTTTTCCCCTTCCCAACTTTGCTGTGCTCCGTTAGATCAAAATGTTCATAGAAAAATGGGCTGGATCGCTGCAACCTTGCCAGCCATATCAATCTTCCAGGATTTAGAACATCGATGATGAAGGAAACAGCACTTGAATTAATATTTCACTTGATAAATTGTTGAGGTTTATGTGTTGCCGAGATTTGTCAACAGCGGCCTTCTGGCAAAGCAGAAAGGCTTTTGAAAAATGACCTCTGATGCTTTATACCACTTTTATGCTTAACATTCCCCCCTCCAAACAGAGAGCCCATTCCCTGGGGCTCTGTTACTGCAGAGTCGGGGGTTCTACTCAGAGAAACCAAGGCAAAGAAAGGGTCTCCTCTGGTGGAGGAAGAAAAGCAAAGAGCAAGTATTTTGCTGTAATTCTTTAAGTCAGGGTTCCACTATGTACATGGCAGATGATCCAGAGCCCGAATTCCTGGAGGAGTCTCAGCATTGTCTTCTAGGTATCAGCTTCCTCCAAGATGATTGAATGCTACAGGAATGTTGATGGCCTGGCCTGGCCCAGGGGAGAGTCACAGAAGAAAGCAACTGGGATCAGTGTGTTTTAATCATTGCAGGGGCTCCAGAAGCAAATATCACTGGCCTTCTGACAACATGTGGAAGGTCTGAACATGACAGCTCCTGCATTTCTGGGGGTAAATGTTGAGAAATGTACGACCTTGACTGCACCCACCTCGGGGAGTTCAGGCAGTAGCATGCTTTTGGTTCCTGCACCAGGAACACGGCAAGGGGGCCAGTGGTGGGGAGGTTTTACTGGCAAGATGCAGAGAACGCTTAGCATAACACATTTATGTTTTTCCATCTCTGGGTTTAAGCTCTGGGTGATCTAGGCCTGTCAGGAAGCCAAACATAAAACGGGGATGGTTAAGGATATTGGAAAGAACTTGTCTTTATAGCTATTCTTGGCAGAGTTTCTGCCCTTTACTAATACCGGTGTGCTAGACTCAAGATGAGCACAACCAGTGAGCTTGCTTTTGCTTTGAGTAATCTGAAGATTCTAAATTGGCTGTGTGAGGACTTGTTTGCAGAATTAAGCCAGAGTGTATCATTAAAGGCAACTTAAATGCACATCCCCTTGAGAGGATGCTTTAAAAAATTACCTATAATAGCAGTTGGCTGCCTCCTGCATAGTTTGTTTAAGATTCAGCTAGCTGCGGAATGTCCAATTGTTATCACTGCAAACTGTGATAATCCCCGTCTGAGGGGGAAAATGAATCTTGGAGGTCGGGGGACGGATTACCATTATCTTTCATAGGGGATTCGAAAATGTGTGACACAGTTACTTTCGTCTTTAGAATTGCCGTGCTTCTCACTGAAATAGTTAATTAATTGAGAGGGAAAAGACAGAGAAGGGTGGAGGTGTGGAAGCAGGTGTCCTGGGTGGTTGGATGACCGCACAATCCCGTGCTCGCTCAGCAAGTAGCAATTCAGGCTTTTCTTCCCCTGGTACGCAGTTGCTTAACTGATGCTTTCATCTTTCCTCCTTACCATTCCTTCCTGTGTTTCTCTTGGCTTATGCCAGTGGCTGTGGCCAGTGGTCCGCTTCAGTGGGACCCTCCAGCCACGCGGTGCCCTGCAGAAACACGTGTAATATATGTCTGGGAGTGGGTGTTGACTTCTCACGTGCAGAATGTGTATCGTGAACCAGCGAGAACTTAATTGTCTTGAAGCTTTCATATAGACCTTTAACTCTGTGCATCTAGTTTTGTTTGCAGACACATGGGTTTAGTGGTCAGTAGATAAATTGTTTAAACAAGACACAGTAGACCATATTTATGGGCATATACGTTCTTAGACTTGGGACCAGAAAGTTTAAGTCTTGTGTGAAATACGTCATGGCTGTGGCTTTAGTATAAAGACATCCATAGAGTAATCTACACATAATATTAGGGTTAAAGGCAAAGTGGGCAACTTGCCTTGGGATTGATCCATTATTGTTATGAAAGTATTTTGTAGGCAAAATGCTAACAAGGTGTGTGCAGAAAGAGAAACATAGTAACAGGACCATCCAATGTAACTTTAGTCCACAGGTTGGAAGTTTATTAATAATACCTAGTAGTAATTCATACTCATGAAGCCCATTTAAGTTTATAATACACTTTGCTATCACTAGTCTCATAAAATAACAAGCAGATATTCTTTTGCACATTTTACAAATGTAAGTGGATGTAGAGGTACAAAAAAGGTAAGTGACTTGTCCAAAGAGTGGAAGAAGGCACTCAGATCTTTAAACCGCTAGTGCATCTTTCAGGATATGGTGACACAGGAATCCTGCATTCATGCTGGGAGTTTCAATGAGAGAGTGTTTGTTCTAAAGATGTTCAGAGAACAGAGAGCAAAACTGCGTATTAACTTACCGGAGAAGGAAGTCAAGACAGTGGAAACTTTGCCCATCGGTGGTGGGAATAGAAAATGGTGCAGCCACTTTGGAAAACAGTTGGGCATTTCCTCAAAATGTTAAACATAGAGATAGCATATGCCCCAGCAATTCTACCCAGGAGAAATGAAAACGTATGTCTACACAAAAACTTGTACGCAGATGTTCATGGCAGCATTATTTATTTGTGATGTGGAAATACCCCAAATGTCAACCTGTGGAAATGCCCCAAATGTCCATCAAAGGGATGAACGGATCAACAGAATGAGGCGTATCCATACAATGGAATATTATTTGGCAATAGAAAGGACTAAAGTAATGACACATGCTACAACATGAGTGAAGCTTAAAAGCGTGCTAAATGAAAGCCGTCTGTTTCAAAAGATCTCATATTAAATGATTGCATTTATATGAAATGTCCAGAATAAGTCCATGGAGACAGAAAATAAATGCAAATTCATGGATGCCTGGGGCTGGGAGTGGGGAACGTGGGGAATGACTGAAAACGTTCTCAGATTACATTGAAGTGATGGCTGCACAACTCTCTGAATATACTGAAAACCACTTAATTGTATGCTTTCCATGGGTGAACTTCATGTATGTGTGAATTATAGCTCAACAAGAGCATTCAAAGCATTACAGGAGAATATGTTGTTTTTTTTTTTTTTCCAACTCTAGGCCCAGCTTCAGTTATCAGCAATGATGATGACTCTGCCAGCCCACTCCACCACATCTCCAATGGGAGTAACACCCCATCATCTTCAGAGGGTGGCCCCGATGCCGTCATTATTGGAATGACCAAAATTCCTGTCATTGAAAATCCCCAGTACTTTGGCATCACCAACAGTCAGCTCAAGCCAGACACATGTAAGTACAGCTGTTTATACTTACTTTTATACTTATTGGCCTGTTTGCTGTATAGCTATATCAATCAGCGTGTTTATCAGAGCGCCTGACAAGGATGACTGAAGGGAGGGGGCAGTGAAATGGCTGAGGATTGGTGGGGCTTTGGGCCGATGGAATAGACCCTTTAGTTTGCTGCTTATGGAATTCTCAGGGCATGTGTCCTGCAGGGCTTGGGACTGTGGGCAGATATCGACTTCTCTTGGGATCCATTTCCCAAAACCATTTGTCACCATGAAGTTGGAATCAAGGCATGCTTGTCTTGAAAAAGATAGAGACAGAAACCAGAGGTATCAGTAGACTGCACATACATCAGTTACAAAAGACAGGCGATTGGTGGCTTTTAAACTGGATTTATTGAAAGTCATTAAAATATACACCATTGGTAGTCAGAAGGGTGCTGTGTTGCACACAGGTGGTATTGACTTGGGTAGTTCTGTATTATTTGTTCAGTTCTTGTTCCCACCATGAGATTTGTGGTCATGCCACAATAAGAAAGACACATCACAACAGATCATGTGCATATTAAGTACACTGACCTGTTCTTCACAGGACCAAATGAACCCATTAGCCTCTGTTGAGAAGCTTGGGGTTTTCCTCAGAGACTCTTATCCTATCTTCAAAGCCACTGCTCAAATATAAAAAATAGAGCATGGCTTTATGGAAAACAAAAAATAAAACCACAGTGAACAAACAGGCTTATGCCATTGGAACTGCAGGCCTTTCTTCATACATGAATAAGGAGCCAGAACATCAGGTGGCCTAGGTCTTAGGGGTTCACCTGACACCGATGGACACCTTCTGTCTATTTGGCATGTTCTTATTCTGTCTTAAATACTGTTCTCCTGCCTTGCCTCAGAGGTAAGGTGTAACAAGTACAAAGTTAGATTTTGGAGACTGACTTTCCTAAGAACTCTCACGAGATAAAGGAACTTAGCAATAAGCATCTTTTTGCATATAAGGAAATACCTATAATTTCCTCCTATTCATTCAAATTTACCCCCAAGGTATGGTGAATATTGCATTTTAATGTAATCATTAGAAAAAAAAAAACAGTATTATGAGCTTGTAAAGTATGAAACTAGACCCACCATAGATTTCAGTTGAATATGCAATATGACAAGATAAATAGAATAGCATATATGAGGAATATTGAGTTCCTTGAAATAAAAATTGTTTGAAATCAAGGTATTATTAATCCTAATATTGTCATTATGGTGTGAACAAGATGCATGGAGGCACTGCTTAAAACGTATATTCTTTGTTGAGATAAGTGTCCTCCAAAGGTCCATGAAATACTCTGCATGCATAACGGTCAAATGTTGAATAAGGCAAATCAGGATACTATGATGGGAGAATTCTGTCATCATTTTGATGGTGCTCCCCAGAAACAGAGTCTTTTGACACCCCTGTCACCACCAGTACCAGGTTATGTGATATACTTCAGTTAACCTGAGGCTGTATTATAATTGAGGTTGACAAAAATCAACCTGTCCTCAAAAGTTTGTTCTTCTTTGTCGATGGGGAAATATAAAGCTGACTAATCAAATAGATAGCATCAGTGCAATACATGCAATAGAGGAAATGAACCAGTGAGCAAGAAAGCAAATAAACAAATGAGAACCAAAAAGAATATAGACTAGGTGGCTGTTGAGTCTATAGTTCTATCTGGATGTGCTTTCTACCTTTTGAAGTCTCACAGAAAGTTTCTAAAGGTGGTTTTCTTAATCTAGAGTCCATGGAGAGTTTTCAAAGTTTTTTAAGTATACATTTTGGTTATTTTGGAGGAGTCTTGGATTTGTGGCTCAGCCACTCTATGTCACCCCCACTTAGAAGGCATGGGAAGCAAGTCTAGGAGACTTGTATCCTCCCCTCAGTTTCTGTCCTCCAGAACATTGATTCTTCATTTAGTAGTTCCTTCCTTATAAAGTCTTGCTGGGCCCTTCACCCAGTGGTCCTTACCCTGCTCAGGGTTCTCAGTCACTCACAACATCTTACATCACAAGAATTTTTTTTTCTTCCAGGCATCAACTTACATGCTCTTTCATGATTTTTAAAAAAAAATTTTTTTTAACATTTATTCATCTTTGAGAGACAGAGAGAGACAAAGCTTGAGTGGGGAAGGGGCAGAGAGAGGGAGACACAGAATCCGAAGCAGGCTCCAGGCTCCGAGCTGTCAGCACAGAGCCCAACGTGGGGCTCGAAACCACAAACTGTGAGATCATGACCTGAGCCGAAGTGGGACGCTCAACTGACTGAGCCACCCAGTCTCCCCACTCTTTCATAATTTTAAGAATACTTACCATCATACATCTTCCATGAATCTTTTTCAAAGAAATGGGAATGAAGAAGCAGTTTACTTCTTTCCTTCTCTTCATTCTTTCCTAAATGTCATTCTTTACCCCATAGTTTTTTCCTTTATCTTCAATGTATGTTGCTTCTTGTTAGGTCCTGAGTCTGACCACTCTTCAGTATGTGTTTATATAGTCTTGTTTAGGTTAGATTGTAAGCTCCAAAAGAGCAGGAACTGTGTCTATTGAACTATTCTTTCATAGCAAAGGACATGATGTACCTTTGATATTGGCCGCATGTTGACCAGATGTGGCTATGTATTACTGAAATAGTAATTACCAACAGACTTATAACAAGTAAAGATGAGCCCATAGCCTTTTTCATTGGCACTACCCCTACTAAAATTGCCTATATAATAGTTTATTTGTTAGACAAATTTTTAACAATATATTAGCCAATTTAGTCAAATTTAAATAACAATTTAGCTGAAATAAGCTTTTGACCAAAAAACAAAACAAAACAAAACAAAACCTTTCTTTGAACCTTCTAACCATAGTCATCCAGGAATTAAAGTATTCAAAAATGCATAGACCAGAGACATACAGAGAGATTCGTTGCTATAGGCCCATCAAATTTTGGGAGCTTAGCTTTCAGTGAAGTGATTCCCATTAAATATACCCAATGAATTAACCTCCAAAGAACCTCAAAAGAAGGGGTCTTCCAAGGAGTTGGATATGTTACATTTGAAAAACAAAGTTAAGAAGATCGCAGAAAAAGTTTAGAAATTTCACCATATACTTAAAGCAAACTACCTTATGGATAAGACACCACTAACTTGACCTCATTTGGATCTTGGGCCACAAACCAGCATATTTACTTCTTTTTCCTAAGTATGCGTGCTATTCAAAGATGTTGGCTTTAGAATAGATGTGTGATCTTACAAGGAGTAGTTCCGGTCTCATTCCACTGAATTGTAAGAATCTGATACAGAAGGTGAAGTTCAATTCATTAAATATTTATTGACTACTCACAACACTCTTACAACGCCAAAGAACCTGAGATTTGGTGAGGGTGGTAGCGTGTCCTTTGCCATCAAGGAGTCTCATTGGGAACCTAGTGGTTACAGACACTGTCATATAATCACAGAACACCTTGATAGGATAGCTAAGAGCAAGGGTCCTGACCCCCAATTACCTATAAGATCAAGCGGGTCATAGGAGAAACAGGCTGGGTCAGAAAGATGATGTGGCGTAGTGAAGGCCATACTAGAATGTGGGCCTTCTATTACCAGATCCTCTCATTTTTCCAGCAAGAACAGCATTTATTATTTTTATGTGAATTCCCTAAGGTTTAAAACACTGGGTGGGATCAATAAATTATTTCCATATGAGTCATATTTGGTCCATAGTCCACCATCTGTTTGCGGCCCCTGAGTTAGACCTTAAAGGTCAATTAATACAAACCTTATTTTACAAAAGATGCTCAGAAGTGGCTTGTCCAAAATGACACAGCCTCCATGCTTGCATAGCTTTGCTTTAAAAACAAAACAATGAAAACACAAGCAAAAAATCAGGATCAAACCAGATTTCCTTAAATGATGTGTAAAATCATTTAAGTGAAGGATGATGATAAATTATTTCCCCCAAAGCACTTTTTCACTCTCAGGACCTATGTGAGTGGACTCATTAAAAAAAAAAAAAAAGAAAAAAGAAAAAAAAAAGTCCAGAGATGGTTTTCAGGATTTTAGAGCAATCTGAACAGGACTGAACTGCTCCTGAGCACTTTCCAATAGCAAGTCTGTCTACTTTATTTCAGGGCCCAGAGGTTCCCCCAAGACCGCCTGATAATAATTTGGTATTTGGAGGCTCCTATGTCACTGCAGGAACTAATGGAGGCTAAATCCATGGCTGATGGAGGAGAAGAGTTCTATGGTTATCTGCAAATTCTGGCCAGACAACATCTTGACGTCACTCCTTAGCTTCCATTACCTAGCCAAGCAAGAAGTTGCCTTCCAAAGAGAAAGCAGTGTGCTCTAATGACTAAGCCCTCAAAGTACTATGCCACTTTAACTATAGACCCATCTCCTCGATCAATCAGGACGGCAAGATGGAGCTGAGGAGCTCAGCAACATCCAAGTCCGGAGTTGGTCTTTAATTCAACTAGTCTGTGTAGACGTGTCCGAAAACCACGTCGTCTGACAGCACGGGGTGGTTTCCCAGTAGGATTTGCCAACTCGGCTCAAGGGCAGCGGTGCGTTATCCTCTCCTTGACTGCTGAGAAAAGTTTTGACAGGGTACAATGGAAACACACCTTCTGGGCTGAAAAAAAAATAAAAGAAAGAGAGAAACACTAACCAGCAACTCCCTCCTCCCCCGGCCCCGAATCATCAATCTTGGGTTCTTTCGAAGGGTGGGAATGCATTACAGCTTCCCCTGCAAGAAAACTGAATGCTGTAGACTTACTGTCATCCCTAAATGTGTGTCTTTCCTAGAGCAGCCTTGTAAATTAGCTAGGGTCCTAGGCCTGAGGCCAGAATTAAATTAGAATTGTCTCTAAATATGAACTGTATGTGTTTGTCCATGTAGCGCATGCCCCCTGTGAGTACCTAGGGCTATAACTCCCTAGGGCAGATGCATATACAGAATTCTGACTCTTTCCCTTTGATTCTGCTTCCAGTGAAAAGTGGATATTTATTGATTTCCTGCAGAGTGTGCCATACTTCCCCAGGTATTATAGTTCACGCGTACGTGTGTATGTGTGTTCTCGTTGGTTTCATGCTTATTAGGCGATTATGTAGATAAGCACAGATTCATAGACCAGCTAGGAGTAGGGAAATGAGACACAATAAGGAGAGGGAGCCTTTTAACTGCGGTTGAAAAGATCACACAGGGCACTCCTGCTCCCCTTAACTGCCATACCCAAACCGTCATTGTGTTAACAATAAGGGGAGGAAGGGAGGTGATATTTTTCACAGAACTGCAGGGGTTTTGAACGTATTTGCAGCGTCACTTTGAGTACACACGAGCCCAAATCCTGAATTTGTCTTGAATCCAGGGCTGAACGAGCGCTTTAGATCAAAGGATGAGAGTCCTAAGGGTGACCCGGGGTTATCAAACCTCAGAACGCCCGGTGGGTGTGGCCCATTTTGTTGGTCGGGGACAGGATTTACAACCAGGTGGAAACAATTGCTTTAGCACTTTTCTGTATCTTTTGCCTATTCATTTTTGTCTTTCAAAAGTGTATTTTCTTCTAAGCATTTAATCGGCCAAGTAATAGCTGTATTGGGAACTGTTTATATCCCTTTCGAAGGCTGTGACCTGCACTTTAAAAATAAGCTAAGCCCATTCCGCCCAGCGTGAGTGTTCGGACGGAGGGGAGAATGCAGTTATTTTAGGATCCTTAGAAACTGCTTCGTTTACAGCACACTGGCTTGACAACTCATCCCTTGGGGGTCTTCGTGGCTCGAATCTGAGGTCCCAGACTAATTCTGTCTCCCTCTTGGTGCCGTAGCTCCCCATCGCTAGCTATAACAGCTTGATATCATATTCTCTTTTCAACTCCAGAGGAGATGGCAAGAAGCTATCAAATAATGCTTTAAAAAGCAACTTGAGTTCCCTAGAAGAAAGGAAATGAATACATGCTGCATAATTACATTTAAAATGTAAGCCATGTTACAAATTCCACAGAGATGAAGCTCGGTTAGCAAACCAGTTTCAAGCACGTTTACATCTAAGTCAGATAAGAGATGCCATTTTATTAGCATTTGACCACTGGGTGATACCATTTGTTCTCAAAAAAGAAATGCTACTCAGAGGACACCGGGACCTCCTAGAGAAACCACGCCAATCCCACATTTAATGGCCGAAAGGGGAAAATGACTATGGATTTAGGGGGAGAGACACTCTTAGTGATGTTCTCAGACTTGTTTTTACTTCCACACCTTTGGCCAGCCAAGATGGAACTATGCATGCCCCCACATCAGACATTTCAGTCTGATGTCACCTAATCATCAGTGATGTCCTGGAAGCACGCCTGTGGACGCAGAATCCTAATGCATTTCTTCTGAGCACTTCCCAAGGCCCAGCCTGACTGGAGCATGGGTGCCAGCAGGATGAATCTAGTCCAGTGGCACCTCCATTTTGGTTTCTGGTTGGTCACGCTTGCACGTGCCGGCAGATTGTGGACCAGGGCCAGCTCAGCAAACACAAATGCAGAGGAGTCTGTTATGCTGCTCAGAAGCTCCTGCTACCCAGATGCAGGGAACAGTTAAGTGCTCCCTATGGCCAAGCAGAGATGGTACGATGGGAGTTTTTCTGGGACGTGGCACTCAGTCCTGTATGGCCGCCATCATAGCAGAGTTCAGGTTCTTCTCCTTGTGAAGTGCAGATTTCCTCCGTTTTTGTTAATTCTGCAGCCCGGGAGGGTAACTCACTGTGGCAGAGCTTCTTCTCAGATTACCCATCATGCCAGCTCTCCATGTTCTCTTTATGTTCACTTACGTTGTAGTTGTTTGACTGAATATCCTTTTCCTTGGGAGTCCTCATTTCCCTTGAAAAGCAGGTAAGATGAATTTGCTCTATACCATGGACAGAACTGAAGAAAGAACTACGTTTATTTTAAGTTTACTTATTTATTTTGAGAAAGAAAGAGCAGAGGAAGGGCAGAGAGAGAGGGAGAGAGAGGATCCCAGGCATGCTCCACGCTGTCAGCATGGAGCCCGAGGTGGGGTTTGAACTCACAACCCACGAGATCATGACCTGAGCTGACACCAAGAGTCAGATGCTTATCCGACTGAGCCACACAGGCTCAGGCTACTTCTTCATTCAACCTGATAGCCGAGCACAAAGGCAGTCTTGCTGCTAAGACTCAGCCCCTAAGTGGGAGCCCCAAAGGGTTCCTGGATCCATGCTGCCCTCTGTCTGAGCCTCCTCCCTTTTGCTGAGAGAAGTCCGTGTCTTTCTGAATGCTTGGCCTCCTCAAACAAGAGAAAATTAGAAGGCAGTATTTGTGCCCAAAGGAAAAGAAAATGTCGGTACTATAGTGACTACCAGGACTGAGGAGGTTCCTAGGATGCCAAACATTCCATTTTAAAATGAGGACAGTCCCAGACAAAGCACAATGGATTGGTCGCCCTAGGTGGCATAGGCTTGGTGATTTCTGCTGGTAAGACAGAATTAAGTCTTAATGCCCCCAAAAGCCTTCAGGTACCCTATAATGAGATATTTTAAAATAGAAATAAATAATACAAGTTATACTAGGAAATTTGGAAAACGTAAGAAACAAAGATGAAATAAAAAATCACCTGTAATTCCAACCATTAGAGATACCAACTGATATCAGTTAAATATGTATATGGCTTTCCAGACTTAAGAATATCCTTTGATATAAAGGATATTTGTACTGTTTGTTCATATTTCTTTCTTTTTTTAAGTGTTTATCTATTTTTTTTTTTTTCGAGAGAGAGACAGAGTGCAAACAGGGGAGGGGCAGGGAGAGAGACACAGAATCTGAAGCAGGCTCCAGGCTCCGAGATATCAGCAGAGAGCCCGATGTGGGGCTCAAACCCATGAACCATGAGATCATGACCTGAGCCGAAATTGGACGCTTACCCAACTGAGCCACCCAGGTGCCCCTGTTCACATTTCTGTAGTAATGGCTCACCTTGGGTGGATTGTGCTGGAAAGTCTGTAGAAAGCATGTTGGGTATGTTATTGCCAGTTTCAGATTTCTTATCTGCTCGGTGGTACTCAGGAGTTAAGATAGGTTGACAGGCTGAACGTGGCTGGCCACTTCAGGTCTGGCCTAGAGGGACCCTAAATCCAGAGGTATTCAGCTCACATGGTGAGTGTCACAGAGGAAATGAAGACTGTGTCGTGTGCTGGAAAGATTCAGGAAAGAAGAGGCCCCTCGTCTGCCAAGGCAGGCTGACAGGATTGGTTTAAGGTCAACACTTTTGATGACTCCAGATGTAGTTTATTGCTCAACCGAAGCAGATGATCACCTTTTGTCCCCTACTTGTTCGCCCTAGCCAGGTAGCTCCTCTTGGGGACCTGAGTGTGCTGAATCTTAAGGGCCTGGCTGGATACATCTAGTATGTTTCTCACTATTTAGGGACTGCCTTTCTTCCACCCAGGATCCCCCCAGGTTGTGCGGTTGTGCATGAATCTTTGATGAGTTGGAATGTCTCTTTAGTCATTCAGCCATCCCTAAACTTGATTGAGTTAGCTGCCTACTGATCTCCAGATTTTTTATACTGAAGGGCTTCTTTCTACTTCTGATGACTTAGGCATCTAGGCCGAGACCGGGATTCTGGCAAGGGGACCTTTATCGATTGTACAACATATGTAGTATGTCAGTGTTGGTATTAAGGTTGACAGATTCTAAAAATGAGTTCAGAATAGATAGATTCCTATGATCTGTAAGAGACAAGACTTGTGTGAGTTTGAACCCAAGCAGGGGTGGGAGGGAGGGGAGAATTCTAGAAAGAAAACAACGATCTAACACCTAGTGTCTAAATTATTCTTATCACTTACCACACATGCTATGAATATGGGTAGACGTCAACATTCTCTTTATCCTGTTGCTATTATTTAGCAGCTATTTTAACTGTGCCATTGACATTCTGGGTGCAATAAAGTAGAAACCAAACTCATTATTAGGTAATGATGAAATGTAGACTGAGTGCCATATTCCTAATGTTCCAACAACAAGGTGGTTGATGTAGAGGGGACAGGATACAATCCTATGCTAATTATATTGAAAGAAAGACTTAGTGTTCACATTAGAGAATGTCTTTATTAGAGGAGATTACATGATATATCTGCTTGTAAAACAGCAGAGGTGTTACCACTGAGCAACCCCCTGACTTGTTTTCTGGCAAGAATGGTGGGTGTCCTGGTCTGTTTCATGCCCAGTACTCATCCCCACCCCTGCTCTTGAACACAGTTCTCTACTGGAGTAACAAAAGTTGGCTTTCAGTCCATTGCTAAAGAACAGAGAGAAACTTAACTTGTTACCCAGAGACAGGACTCATACTCTTACCTTCTATCAGTTGAGCACTAACTAGTCTCACCCTGTCTTCATCCTGGTCTACTCCTTTTGAACCATAAATGTCAATTCCTCTGCCCTTCTCATGCCACCCCTCTCCCTCCTTTTCCCTGTGTCTTGGGGTTCAGGAACCATGATGCTAATGATGACATTTCTTCCCAGCTCCTACTTCCATATTGCCATTTGCTGATACCCACAGAAGGAGATTTGCGTCCATAATCACTGCTTGAGCCTTATTTGGATAAGGCTGTTTGTTTCTTTCCAAGGGCTGTGACTTTTAGGATGTTTCTCTCCCTCCTGAGAGATTTTGTTTTGACTTGACAGTAAAATTCCTCTATTTACATATAACATCTTAGTTTTCCTTGAGCCGTACCCAGACTTTTATCAACATTGGTTTGGGAAGAGGAAAACACTCATTTCATTAGTAAGATACGGGGGATGGGTTGCTCTGCCTTGGATTCCTGAACACCTGAGCTTTGGGGAGGGAGATGATGGTAAGGTAGCAAAGGGAGTAAGATTATCACTCACTTCCTGAATCATTCTTCTTCTCTGGGCTTCGTATACTATCTTTTGTTTCCTACAAATTTCACCCCAAGTCTCAACAGAAGTAGATCCTAGTCAGCTTTGGGTCTGACAGCTGATCTAAGGGTACTGTCCTTGGTGTTGACAACTCAGTGCCATCTTTTGTTCTCCTGAAGAGATCTGTGTCATTGAGGGCTGAGCTGCTGTGTGTGGGCCGGGCTCTGGGAGGGATTATTGGGTGTGGGGGGCAGTGAATTCATGTGGGCCCTCCACCCTCTGCACACTTCTGAAGGAAGGGACTTGTGCGGGTGGATATGGATGCCGGTTCCATACCAAACCAAGTCTGGGTGTTGCAGCCATCCCCTCTGTGAGGTCTTCCTGCTTCCCCACCACGGGGCAGTGAGCCTCTGGTGGTGGGGCACCTGCCTGCTGACTTATAGTGCTGGTTCACAGCACTTCGGCCCTCTGATGCTGCACCATGGTCTGCGGGGGTGGGCTTGGGAGGGGTCTTTGTTGACTGCTACATGTTGCTTCACTTTCTTTCCCTCTCTCCTTTGATGCAAGAGAGCAGACCTGAAACATGACTTGTGTTCTTTTACTATGTTCAGAGACTCCATGGCTTGTCTACACCTATGTATGAGTAAGCAGTGGAGCTGGGAACTCGTTATTATATAGACATGTACACACGGAAATGAGATCTGTTATTTTGGAATTTGTGATGTAGTTGATAATTCAGAGCCAAACACGTATACCAATAAAGACAAGTGTGAGATCCATGGGTCTGTTGCCTGCTTTTGTTACCTACTGATAATTATTCTTACATGGACTTGAGAATATAGCTGAGTGTTGGGATTCCGAAAAGCACCACAAACAACGTCCTAGAAGTTGTCCCCATTTGTCCCCATTTAGCTCCCAAGCAGAGTCTCTAGGCTTTTATGAAGCTCCCTCTGCACCCAGGCAGGGCCAGGATGAGGGTAAGGTGAGTGAGGGCCTAATTTTTTTTTTTTTTTTAATTTCTACATGTTTATTTCTTTTTGAGAGAGAGAGAACACAAGCAGGGAAGGTGCAGAGAAGGGGACGGAGGATCCAAAGTGGGCTCTGCGCTGACAGCAGAGAGCCCCATGTGAGGCTCAAACCCACGAACTGGGGCTTGAACTCACAAGCCGTGAGATCACGACCTGAGCTGAAGTCGGACGCTCAACCAACTGAGCCACCCAGGCGCCCCAGGGTAAGGCAAGTGAGGGCCTCATTTAGGGCGCCAAATTCAAAGGGGCACCAACAGTCTCAGAAATCAAGATAAGTAATATTTTAATGAACTCTTTTAAAGGACAAAAAGTAATGCCAAAAAAATCTGCAAGAAAGTATCACAACTTTAAAGAAGGATGGATCTAAGAGGGCTGGGATTAAGTGAGGTCAGTCCTGGACGTTTAGGGTCACATCCCGTCTTTCTTTAAAATTTTGATATTTTTTTCATTATAGACGTTTGTATTAATTTTTATTTTTAAAACGATTGCATTAAAATGTAATGCACCTCAAGCACTGAATTTCGGGTGTTCCTGCAAATTTTACGCACAGAGAATCTCTCTTCCATCAGTGCTAGGCCTGTCCCCGGCCACAGGCTCCTTTCTGGTCTGGATCTGGCGTAAACCTCAAAGGTTGCAAAGGTCAGTTTTGTATATATGAACGGCTGGGCTGATTAGCGTTCAGTCTTCTCTCCCTTCCTGTATTCCTGGCCCGATTGTCCTTCCTCACCACCCCCCCCTCGTCTGACCCTGGAGAAACATTTCTCTGACACTCAGCACTGCCAGCATTAACCATCTTGTGCTACTGCAGAGACATACCCTCTCATCTTCTCACTGCATTTTTTTGTCTTGTATGTGACTCTCCAGAGTGAGGAAATTGAACAAGGCTGCCCAAAAAGTTGGAAATTAAAAAAAAAAAAAAAAAAGAGAGAGAGAGATTCCTTTAAAAAGGTAAAAAAAAAGATCAAGAAGGTCAGGGGAACTTCTTGGTACATTTGAGAAATAATCTAGGGGAAAAAATTAGATAAAGGTCTAATAAGTAAGTGAAATTCCTTTTAAAAATGTATTAGATATTGCTTTTATTTTCTCATATTTGGAGTTTGAGTATTACATTCGCTGTATTAAGGGTATAATATTTGAGGTTTAAAACACTTCATTTTCACCTAGCTTGTTCTTTAATGTCATGAGTTTCCTTTGTAAAGTCTGCATTGTTATTATTATTAAACAAGCAATATCTAATGCCTTTAACGTCCCAGGTCCTATGAGTTGGCTTTGGCACATTAAAAAACAAAACAAAACAAAAGGACCATGAATCCTTGTCAATGCTGCAGGACAGACATTATTACTCTGTCTTACAGGTGACCAAAGCAAGGCCCAGAGAGGTTAGGAGGAGAGTTAACGGACCCAAATTACACCCCCAACACATGGAAGAGTTTATATTCAGGCCTCAGTCGGCCTCCCTGAAGACTGGGGCTCTTTTGTCTAGTCTAGTGCTGCTGCTGACCTTTTCCAAAAATAAAGTCTGGCAGTTTTCTAATTCTGCAAGAGGAATTGTAGTGTTGGCATTGCACCTTTCATGTGGGTTTATCAAGTTGTGCGGAGTGTATTAACCTTCAGACATAAAGGCTGAGGAAATGCCATATGGTGGGTTGTGAACTTACCGTTGGTGGAAAAAGGAGCCAGTAGTCACTGACCCCAGGCCCAGTCCGTAATGTAAGGGTTGACTCATGGCCTGCTGGGGCAGTAGTGAGTTTTTCTCCGTAGAGTATTTACCAGAAATACTGAATAATCATGAGTAATCAGCCCTTATTCTTTAATTAAAATCATGTAAACATCCCACTTTCTCCCCTCCCCAAGCCCATTCTAAAAAGTTTGCTTTTTTGTTTTATTTCAGAAATTCCTAGGAAAAGCTTTTGATACTACAGACCCCTAACTCTTTCTCGAATGCCTTCACTCTTCTGAGATTAGCACATACGCTTCCTACATGAACTTGATGTCCATCTTTCAAAGGGCAGAGTTCAAAGAGTGCCAACTGGTTTAGGAGCAAATGGAGGTGCACACATTTACTGAGTGTCTGTAGGCAGTGCTGTGAGGGTTGGGGCACCCCCAGTACCCACCTGGTCACCCTGTTCTAGGGAGCCCAAGGGGACACAGAGTCTAATAACACCTCTCCCCAAACATTCTACAGGCAACCAGTTTCGATGCCAGCCACGTGTGAGCATCTTGTAGGACAGACAGATCACTTTTCTTGCTCATACTCTATAACTCACTCTTTCATTTTCCATGCAAAGGTTCCTGTTTCCAAACTTTGCATTAAAAGGGGTCAAAATTCAGGGGTGCCTGGGTGGCTCAGTTTGTTGAGTGTCTGACTTTGACTCAGGTCATGATCTCATGGTTAATGAGCTCAAGCCCCGCATCAGGCTCTCTGCTGTAGCATGGAGCCCACTTGGGATCCTCTGCCCCCACCCCCCACTCTCTCTGCCCCTCCCCTGCTTGCACTCTCTCTCTCAAACTCAAACTCAACTTTGAAATATTACCAAAGAGAGAGTGCGATGGGTCTTTTGCTTCCCCTAGAATGGGGGTTGTGTCCGTTTCTGCAGGTACCTAGGCACATTTGCCAGTATGGAAAGTCTTGCCCAAATGAAATGAAAGAAAACAAATCTCTGACGAATAAGCCTATCTGGATCATTTAACAATGAAACTCCAGGATGGGGTGGGGTAGAGGAGATGGGGATAAAAGTTCAGATCAGGCTCAGTATGTATGTCTCTGGCGGATACTGAATGTGTGTCATCAGGAAGTCACGTCTTTCCAGTGGCAGTAGTAAGTCATTGAATGATATTGAAAATTGCAGATGGAAATACTTATCAACAATTTTCTAAGTTTCTAATCATGGGCTGTTCAATGGATAAACAAGTGCGTTGGCATCTCTGGCTTCTAGAACCTTGCCCAGGACATTGTAGGTGCATGATAAATGTGGCGAATAACAGAGTGAACCAATAAAAGGATAATGGTATCTACTGTATTTGTAATCTGACTGTAGCTGTGAGGGAAAAAATACATCTCTACCTCACCGAGTGTCAGGCATGGCTACTATGCGAAAGGTTCCTCTCATTTCGGTAGGAGCAGAAGTTAGGCAGTCTTCCCATTTGAATCACATGTTATCCACCCCTGTGGCTATGTCAGTTCACTTTTGGGTGTAAAGCTTTTTTCCTGTTTTTCCCTTCCTCCTCCCAAGTGGCTCACATTTTGAGACTTCTCCTGTGTGGTTTTGTAAAATGGGTTGCAGGCATGGTGATGCTTTATAATTTGTATTCCAAGACAATAATTTCTCAGGAGTTTCTCCTCAAGTTCCAAGGGTGACTTTATGGAAGAGAAGTGGCCACAAGAGAGATACGTAGAGGCTTCCAGAAGGAGGCCAAAACTAGAGGTAATATAAAGACTGAAAGAAGAGAAATTCTGGAGAAACAAGAATAAACTGTACCCTCAGGGACTAAAAGCAGTGGCCACTGGGAAGATTTGAAGTTCATGGACCAAGAAGGGGCTGCTTAGAAAGACCATTGGGGTGCCTGTTGTCAAAAAGAAACTCAGAAGTTTCTAGGGAAGGAGGGAGTTTTCAGGGTCAATGCTTTAGGCGTGTCAGATGACTCCTTCCTGGGACTAATCTGTAAGTTTCGAGTGAATATTTATCACACAGTTAATAGATGCCAGCCACTGTACAATGTGCTTTACAAACATTTATCTCATTTGATCTATACAGCTACCTATGCAATAGGTATTATTATTACTTTAATAACATAGTGAAAAAGAATAAGGCCCAGAAAAATTAAGCAACTGGCCCAAGGACATGTAGTTACCAGGCAGAAGGGCTAGGTTTTGAACCGAGGCAGTCTGAGTCCGGCGTCTGTTTTCTTAAGCACACATGACCTAATGTCCGTCTCTCTGCCTCTGTCTCGCCAGCCAAGCTAGTCCTTTCTCATGTTCCCCCAACACACACACATTGGCCCACAAAGGATTTGAGGCAGTTTGCGTTGGGAATTTAGCTAATTTAACAAATGAGATGTATTTACAACTTTCTCCTTTTGCCCATAGTTTAAACCCTGAAGTTTCCGCCTACTCTATAAAAAGTACTTTTTGCATTCTCAACAGCCTGTGACAACACAGTAGGGAATGATCTCAAATGGTGAAGACCAGGGTCTCAAGGCTTCGTCTCTGATGGAGAGCTATTCAATGATAGTGACATGGCTTTGGGTGGTGATGGTAGAGCCACCTGGTAACCTTCTGTTGGAGCTTTGCCCAGCCTCTTTCTTCTCAAATACCCAGCAAAGCTGGGGCACACCACTGTTGGAGGAGATCTGTACCTATTTACCCTTGACCCTACACCATCCAGCTAGTCAGTCAGCTATTGGCAGCCATCAGCAAGCAGAAACTTTTGGACCTGTGATCCTCACTGTGGTGTGTGTGTGTGTTGAAAGAGAGAGAGAGAGAGAGAGAGAGAGAGAGAGAGAGAGAGAGACAGATGGTACCTAGAAATTTTAAGAATCAAATCCTTACAACCAATATCTATCAAAATGGAGCCACTAGAAGTGAGGCCAGAGAATCTGCATTGTTCAGGAGCCCCCAGATGATTCTGATGCGTGTTGGAGTTTAGGACAGTTGCTTCAGGCCAGACTCACTGTAGAAAGTTCTCTTCCGGAAGGACCGTGAAACTTGGTGAGATGTAGAGGCAACCACTCTGGGGACATGTTTGTACTTTTGTTGCTGATCGGTTTTGCTTGGCCCTCCCTCCTTTGATGACATTTGGCTACCCTCTCTGGTCTGCATGAAGCTCTTATAGGTCTCTCTGAACATGCAGATATTTCACTCATGATTGGCTAGGACATAGGAGATGAGATTTGGAGGGCACAGTAACACAGGGGCTCACAAGGCATTTAAGGAATAGTCCTCGTTACTCTAAGTACAAGTGCAATGTCTCCATGAAAAAATGACTCCTATTTCTAAACAATCGACATAGAAATGGACTTCGGTAACTAGATCCATTTATGAGTTGGCGGGGGTGGGGGGGAGGGTTCCTGATGTATTAACAATGTACTGGACATAATGAAACAGGTAAATGAATAGCAGAAGAGAGGAATTTGTACTTCTTTATTATTTCACAAACACAGCATAAAATTACTAACATGCAAAAACTCCCAGGCTCTACTAGTTGAAGAAGAAAGGATCTAGGAGTAACTTGGCAAATTTTGTAATCTGCATAATCAACAAAATGCAGAAATGCCCAAACTGGGTCGGATTAGGCTCAGCACTTCTGATAATTTGTTTCTAAATGATAAGAAACTTAAGGTTTACTTTAGGGAGTCAAGTTCACGAACTCAGTTAATTTTCTTCAGAGAAAATATACTATCATAATGCAAAATGGTAAGAATGGTAATTGCTACATAACTCAGCATTCGTAGTATAAGGAATGATTGGGAGATGATTTCATCCCTCCCACAAATTCTTAGTTTTCTTTTGGAATTTCATCTTACGTGATTTGATCTGTGCACAGTAATGTAAGAAGAGATAATGGGATTTAAGGAGAGAAATGATTGAATCACTGTGTCCCAATAAAAAGTGGTCAAATTGCATTTCACTACATAATGAATTCCGCTCCAACTTACTTTGACATAAATAAGATTGGGTAAGAGAAACCCGAAGTAAATCAAATAAATTAATAAAACTATTGAAGCTGCTTCAATTTTGTCCCCCAGACAGTGTCTGCTTATTTGTATAATAAAAGCTGCTCTTACAAATTAAAACCCTGGCATGCCACTCACTTGAAAGCAAAAATTTAAGGAAGAGTTAATAAATTCTGGGGCCAGACTAGGGTGCTTTCTAATTACTCCAATATCAATAGTCCCTTTGGAAACTGAAATTTGAAACCGGAAAGAACAAGGTTCCACCTTCAACTAGACTTTTTTTTTTAAACCATAAGACTGCAGATACAGACGTGGGTACAATATTGATGATTAGCCGTTCTTTATATTTTCTTAATTAAACACATTTACTGAACATGAGGAAAGTTTCTCATTTTGTCTACACAGAGGCTGTGTCTCCATTGGCATAACGTAGTGTGGTATTTGTGAGTCTCTCTACCACCACTAGTGGGGAGTTCATTATCTTGCAGAACAACCACGAGGAAAAATACAATTTTCAGTGTTTAATGAAACTGTGGTCTTCTCGTAATGCTTATGATGCTTGAACAATTTGTGAGGCACAATTTATCACAGACGCTTAACCCTGATTATACTGTGTATAGTGCCAGTAAGGGCGATTTAAAGTATTTCCTTTATTTGATGTATTTCAGGGCAAATAGGATCTTCTGTGACTATAGGATTATTTGTATTTTGCAGAACTGAGGTGTTTCCTCAAAATATTACACATAAAAAATCAGGCCACTGAGCTAAACATACAATGTATAAATTATGGACTATATGTGGTCCAAGAAATGGATGAGAGAAACCTGTCTTCTTGCTTTCTACTTACTTAGCCTAGGGCCGGAGAAAGGAGCAATGTCTTGAGTGGCCTGAGATGAATCTCCTGGATGAACTAGTACTTTGTAACTCTTTGGGGTAGAGATGATTACTGAAGTCCCTGCCGGCTACTCAACTTTGAAATCTGTGAGCTAATATAGCTTCATTTATCAAAAAAATATTTAGCATTTTATATATGGCTTTACTAACTGGAAACCTAAGAGACCAGAAGCCTATTTCCTGATGATCCCTTGAAAATGAGGTTCAAGTGACAAATCACTGAAAGGGAATCGAGCTCTAAATAGTGGGGTCGAGACCCCGAAACATGACCTCCAGTTATTAAACAGTTTTTTGAAGAACAGAGATTGCACATTTACAATTTCAGAGGCCCTAGATCTTTATGTTAAAGACACAATTTAGATGTGAGCCCCATATGGTGTTCTTTGTGCTGTAGTAAATTGAGTTTGTGAAATGAACTTACAGTAGAATGTGTTACCCTCTTTTTTATCTTTTTTTTTTTTGCTTTTAATAATCCTGAGAAGCATTATGTCAAGCACATGTGAAAGCCCTAAATGAGTCTATTCTTCTGAAGTTGGGCAACTTCAGAAGAAAAAGGTGTTGGACCTATTTCTTATGAGATTTAAATCAAGCATTCAGAATGGTTTTCCAACAACAATCATATTTTTTTTAATGTTTATTTATTTTTGAGAGATAGAAGCAGAGTGCAAGTGAGGGAGGGACAGAGAGAGGGAGAGGCAGAATCTGAAGCACGTTCCAAGCTCTGAGCGGTCAGCACAGAGTCCGATGTGGGACTCGAACTCACGAACCGTGAGATCATGACCTGAGCTGAAGTTGGACACTTAACTGACTGAGCCACCCAGGCGCCCCTTTCCAACAGCAATCTTGAAGATGCTTTTTTTTTTTAATCAGCAAATTTCTACCAATGGTTTCATTAGCCAGAAAGATGAGATCTTCAAAGAACTCAGAACACACTGAAGATGGGAAATGGGACTCGGCTAAAGTATGTCCATGCAAAGAAATTCCCACAGTGGGAAGGCTAAGATTTTAAGACTTTGTGAGGTTGGCATGTGTTCCCATATTTTCTTTCAAAGGAGAATTTCAGTTTTAACCGTGGGTTCATGAGAAGTTGCTTCCCAAACTTACAGAGCTGTTGGTCCCTAACCTGCTTAAAGCCTGACATTTGATGATTTGGAGGAATGTGATTGCAACCCAAGCATTGCCTAGTCTTGGTGGTCAAGTCCAGCCTTGGTTCTTACCACTCAAACCTGGAGCGTCCACTCCTGCTTGGTGCCTCAAACTGTTTCAGAGAAGCCTTGCCTTAGTAACATGTGCACATTCCATTTCTTTCACTGTGCAGAGGTATCTGAGACTTGTCACTGGAGTCTATATGCCAAATGCTTTTCACTGAATGTGGTGAATGACAAGATTCTTTCCTGTCTTTTTACCCACTATCTCCCGTTACCTTTATCTCAACACCTTCTCCTTGACCTGACCCTTCATCAACTTAAAACCAGTTCTTACTTCCAGATTTTGCTTAGTTGGTGTTTTCTGGGCCACTGAATCGTTTTCACTGGGTAATATAAAACGGAGACAGAGTGAGCCAGGAAGCAGATGTCTCTTGGGTGGTGTGTGTCTTTGAGAGTTGGAATTTGAAGTCTCCGTATGAAAGGAACAGTGAATGGGTGTAATTAGTCAGGCTGATGAAGGAGTAAAACCTGGTAAGCAATTTTTCTTGACTGGCTTAATGAAAAGCATTAGCTATCAGTTTCTGCCTAAACTAGCTGAGGGTAAAACAAGTGTGGGGTTGGAACAAAAGATAAAGATTCTGCGTGGGCTTGGGCTCTGTTCCTGAGAATAAATTTTGCTTGGGCGGAAGGTATGCGGCTCATCCAAAAAAAGAGAGAGAGAGAGGGAGAGAGAGAAAGGAAGGAAGGAAGGAAGGAAGGAAGGAAGGAAGGAAGGAAGGTGGGAAGGAAGGAAGGTGGGAAGGAAGGAAGGAAGGAAGGAAAGAAAGAAAGAAAGAAAGAAAGAAAGAAAGAAAGAAAGAAAGAAAGAGGAAAAGAGAAAAGAAAAGAGAAAAAAGAAAAGAAAAGAAAAGAAAAGAAAAGAAAAGAAAAGAAAAGAGAAGAAGGAGGGAAGGAAGGGAGGGAGGAAGGAAGGAAGAAATGACTTGTGGCACTTCTTCATGCATTTTATTTTAGGAGAATTGATTTTATTTCAAGAAATGGAATAGGTTCTTACAAAGGTCCAAACAGGTATTCTGAAACCAAGTGTGAGTGTATTGCTCGTTTTCTTCATTAAGTCAGGCGCTTTCCCTAGGTCAGCTTTCAAAACCCAATGAATTTTTTTTTTTAATTTTAGAGAGAGAAAAAGCACGCATGAGCAGAGTAGAGGGGCAGAGGGAGAGAGAAAGAGTATCTCAAGTAGGCTCCACGCTTAGCATGGAGCCTGACACGGGGCTAGATCCCACAAGCCTGGGATCATGACCCGAGCTGAAATCAAGAGATGCTCAACCAGCTGAGCCGCCAGGTGACTCAACACCCAATGAATTTTTAAGGATTGACTTAAGGTTATTTCCCATTAGCCTGCATCTTCTCCTGGTTGTGTGAATCTGGCCAAGAGCTGCTGAGGGCCTGGAGACATTCATCTCCAAGTGACTAGCAAGAAATTAAGCATCCCTTCAAGGGGATGTTTTTCTGCTGTCAAAGGGATTAAAAAATAATACTCTGGCATCATTTATGACAGCTAGTAAAGGCCTTGGAGTCAAATGATGTGAGGCTCAAGCAATTTGATACCCAAAAACAAAAATGGCAGCCTCTCTGGAACTTGACCATAAACTGTACTAAGTGCTCTTCACACAGAAGACCAAATATATCAATAACATACCAGCTCCCATCCCGAGTGTAGTCCAAAATGATGTTTCTCTTCATGGCTGTCGCCAATCACTGCCTCTAGGGATCCTGGGTGACCATCTACAATAAGATGGCAGCATCCATTCTCAGATTTGCTTTGTTATATAGATTCCAGCTTTCTGGCTTGGATGCCAGTCGAAAAACCTAAGTTGGGAAACTACAAAAGGGCTGGGTCCACATTGTTCTCCTTAAGGGAAAGATTATTTGTTAGTGTTATTTGAGGTCACACATTATTTTCTTGATGTTAATGGGGGAAAAACGGGACACTGAGTTTTGTTTTGTGCTCTATTTGCTTAAGAGTCAAATACATTTTATAAGAAGTGACAAAATCCATTTTTTTAAGGTACATGGCTTGCTGACAAACCGCAGAGTAGAGTAGAAAACAAAACAAATCCAGCCTTACTATTTTCCAAGTAGTTAATAATGCAAACGGAAGTCAGCCAGGACAAAGAAAGCAGAAGAAAATGTTATTGTTGGGGTCAGATGCTAGAGATGGACATTGACAGAACTTAACCAGTCTGGGAAGTGAAAGGAAAGGGAACTTGTTTTGAGATGTATCACGTCTGAAGTGTTTCTAGTACAGGATCTCAGCTAAAGTTCACATTTAGGCAATTACTTGTGGATGAGGAAAGTGCGCCGAGGAGAATTTAGGTAACGCTCACGGTTTCAGCAGAAAGTGGCAGAGACAAGATGCAAACTTGGGTTCTGCCCCACCACTTGTCACCAGGTACCTGGCCACCAACCCCATGGAGATCCTTAAGGGATTGGACCTGATCTTTGTAATGTTCCATACACAATGAGGTTGACCTTGACCCTTCAACCCATACCAGTGGATGGGTGGGTCCATAATCGCGACAAATCACAGGTTACAAATTCTACTTTGGTTTAAATCCCTGAAAAACTCAGCCTTTGTCTATTGGCTAATTGCCCCATGGATAGACTATCTCCATTTGTTATTACTGACAGCAATGCCTTTTTTAAATGGCTCTTTGGAAACATTTTTTCCCTTCCTGTAATTCTAAAATACCCTTGATGCATTAAGCAGGACCCAAAAATACTTTTGTATTTTAGATTGGATACAACTTTAGCATATCATTGGTGGCATATTCTAAGGGTATAACATTTTCAGCCGTCACTGGGGGAAACAGTTTTCCTTTGACACCATCATTATTACCTGCATGGAGACAGTGGCATCAGACATTAAACCTGGCCTTTAATCCTGGTGCCACATTGTTGCTCTGGTGTGACCTTGGCACATCACATAACCTCAATCAACCTCTGTAAAAATACTAATGGCTGCTATTTGGGGGCACGTATTAAGACCCAGCTGCTATGCTAAACACTTTGCTGACGTCATTACGGTATGCATAAAATGAGGGTAATAATGCCCACCTGCTCTGGTTTTTCTGCATCTTCAGTGATTTTGAATGCATATAACACATCTAGCATAATGCCCGGCTCCTTGCGGTCAATAAGTGTCATTACCGTTCTCCTGTGTCTCCCTTTCCTTTTCCTCCTTGGCTCAGCTCTTATGAGTTCCCAGTCGCTCGGGCTCTGGTGCTGGAAACTAGCAGGTCCATGGATGTGACTGATCATTGCTAATGACTAGGACCCTCATCGTCCTCATGTGACAGGTCCTGAGCCAGGCCAGGGCTTATTCATTATGTTGATTCAGACATTTAACCTGGCAGGGAGGTTCTGAGGGTCTTATATGAGGGGGCCGTTTGATGAACTGCTGAAGTGAGGGTCCATGTCTTCATCTTCGCTTTGGGTGGTTTGTCCCGAGTAGAACAGATGTAGCTCAAACTTCACTGATCTTTCCTCATCCTCTGGGACTAGTAACAGCTCCATATGGAGGGAGGCTCATAGTTACCAGAGCAGGAATTTAGGAGAAAAATACTTCAGAGGTCTAGAAGAGAGTGCCAAATATAAATCAGCTTCCTACTTCCATAATGTCTTGAAACGATCCCATAAGCAATCACCTCAATGTGAAGAGGCATGATTTAAAGAATGCTTATCTTGGAGCACCTGGGTGGCTCAGTCAGTTAAGCATCCGACTTCGGCTCGGGTCATGATCTTGCAGTTTGTGGGTTCAAACCCCGCGTCGGGCTCTGTGCTGACAGCTCAGAGCCTGGAACCTGCTTCGGATTCTGTCTCTCCCTCTCTCTCTCTGCCCCTCCCCTGCTCGTGCTCTGTCTCTCTCTCTCTCAAATAAAGAAATAAGTAAACATTAAAAAAAAAAAACCCACTTAGCTTAAAAATGCTTATCTAACAAGAAGAGTTCAGGACTTGAGGTTCTTCTTGATCAGATAACAACTACGAAATATATCTGAACCTGGGGGATTATCTTCTTGCAACTTATATTCTAAGGAAATGCTTCTTACTGCAGTAAGTACTTACTGCAGTAAAGTACTCTGACTGGTGAAAGTCTCGGGGTGTCACTCTAAGGTGTTTTCTTCACGTGTAATATTTCTTTGAAGTCACAAATTTTATTTTATTTTTTAACAATTTTTTTTAGATTAATGTTTGTTTCTTTTTGAGAGAGAGAGACAGACAGACAGACAGAGCATGAGTGGGGGAGGGTCAGAGAGAGAGGGAGACACAGAATCCGAAGCAGGCTCTAGGCTCTGAGCTGTCAGCACAGAGCCCGATGCGGGTCTCCAACTCACCAACCGTGAGATCATGACCTGAGTAGAAGTCGGACGCTCAACCAACTGAGCCAGCCAGGCGCCCCTCAAATTTTATTTTAAACATACACTTGGGTTATCTAGGTCTGTGTAACAAACTACCCCCAAATTTGGCAGTTAAACTAAGAACTGTTTATTATCTGTCACAATTCTGTGGGTCGATGGTGGTTTTCTACTTTATGTGGTGGTGGCTTGGACATTAGGAAGGTCCAGGGTGGTCCCTTGTACATGGCAGGTAGTTGGTGATTGCTGGCTAGGAATTTTGCTGGGATCATCTGCCCAGGGCCTTCACTCTCCTCCATATGAACTTCTCCACATAGACATTTATGCTTCCTCACATCATGGAAGAGTCACTGTAGTCAAACTTACCATAAAAAGCACAGGAGTGAAGGTTGCCAGGCCTTCTTAAGACTCGGGGTCTAGAACCAGCACTGTCTCACTTTCCTTGCACCCTATGGGTTAAAGCAGATCACAGGCCCTTTTTGGACTCACAGGGAAGAACTTATGCAACAACATGAAGACAGGGAGACGTAGTTCACTGGATGTCACCGAAGTATCAGTCTACCACAACATAGGAATTTTGCACGCTATTCCAGAACATAACTGTTATATTGTAGTATAAAAATATATCCCTCACATAGTCAAATAAAGTGCACTCTTATGGAATTTTTTTTTTTTTTTCCAAAGAAGATCTTTTACTGAGGCCTATTTAAAACATTTCAGTCCTGAATTCAAATAAACTTCAACTCAGCTGAACAGCTGATGGCCGATCCAGGTAAAGGCTTCACGGTGACAAAAATACACCCCACCTACAAAGACATCCATTCCATCCTACAAATTCATTCCATGGTTTTGCTTAACCTTGGCACACTACTGTGGTCATGACGCTTGGGAAAGGGAGTTCCAGGTTTTTCCTCTTTTCTCATCGGAGTCTTGGGAGGAAAGTGGGACACAGTGCAGATGATTGGTTCATTTATTTATCTTACTTAGTACACATCTCTGGCTGAATTCCAAAGCCAATAGCAGCACTTGTTAATGCTATTCCTGTCTATGCTTTCACCTTTTAGCCCCTAGAATGGAGAGCTATAAATTAGAACCTACAAAAATATAGAAAGGACCCTGTTTTGTTAAGATGTCCGGGGATGTAACGTAACTTATTTGGCTCAGCCAATATGTTCTGTTAAAAAAAAAACAAAGAATTCTTTGCCTGCATGTGTCACACTGGAAGTATTTTTTTAAGAGGTGAACTTAGGCCCATATGATAGTAAGATGGATGTAGACCAAGGGAGCTGTGGGGTATGGTTTTAGCAACCCAGCCTGATTCATTTCTCTGATGGTGGAGGAGTTTTTCACCACAAGCAGTAACAAGGATGCTTTGAAATAGCGTAGCAGCCGGAAAATAAATCATATATCTAAATGCATCTGTCCTTGTTTCAGGTCAAAGTCTGAAAATTATCCAAAGGACATTTTTCTTGCTTAAGTTATCTGAGCTCTGCTGCCTGAGCAGCACTGTATATTACAGTTGGGTAGAGCCCAGAGGGGGAGGGAGTGGCCCAGGAGGAAGCCACACAGAGGGCGGGGATTGCTGTGTGCCCTGCCCAGGTTAGCATTTGCTCCGCCTCCCCCATCTCAAACTTTCTGGGTGACTCCATCTGGCACGTCCCCCAGACTGATGTTGCCAACTCGGAAACCTGACTTCTAAAAACTAGAATTGCATTTCTTTCTCCCTGTTCCTTATACTTTATGAACAAAAGTTTCAAACATACCGGAAAGTTGAAGTCAATTGTCCGGTGAACACCATATGGACGCCTAGATTCTGCAGTGAAAATCTCTGTATCTTGAGCAGCCCATCGGTTTTCAGAAGCATTTCGGAGTAAGCTGCAGACAAGGGGACGTTTCAACCCTAAATATTTCAACAATCGCAAGCTAGGGTTCAATGTTTATTTATGGTTTCTCTCTTTCTCCCTCTCTCTTTCCCTCCTTCCCTTCCTCCTTCTCTTCCTCCCTCCTTTCTTTCCTTCTTTCCCTCTCTTTTTTTGAGATGAAAGATACGGACGATGAAACACATTCGTCCTAAATGTACTATTCCATGACCTTTGACACCTGCATGCTCTTGTGTAACCCAAAGCCCCATGGAGATCCAGAACAAACTATGACCCCATCAAGTTTCCTCTTGTGGCCTCCCTCAACCTCCATCAGGCATCATTATTGTTCTAATTTTTTTAAACCACAGATTCATTTTGCCTGTTCTAGAGCTTTGAGTGAATGGAAACACAGTGTGTATCTTGTGTATGAACTGAGCTTCTTTATCTAATATGTTAAAAATCTTAAGCCTTGGAAGCGTATTGCTCCTTTTGCTGCCCAATAGAAGCCAGGAGTCATCCCCGATGGCTCAGCAATTTTGGAGCAGTGGCTCCGGTGTCCTGATATCAGTCCCTACTGCCTGCAGCAGCCTCTCATTGACAGGGTGGATGTGGGTGTGTGGGTTGGCTGTGGTGGAGACAAGGCATGGCATGCCCAGACAGACACCGCGAATCCCAGCACACGGCTGTGTTTATTAGCGGGTCAGCCTTTGTGTCTGCCAGTCGGACTCTGCGTTATCGATTTTGTTCTGATTGTTCCATGAGACAAAGAAGGAAATCGTTTGCCTCAAAGCACGCAGCGTGATCCACGGGGAGGATGGTGTATGTCTCGGTAGCAGGGGGAGGATTCTTGATCAAGTAGACAGACGCTGGCCCACTCTACCTCCCGTGTAGAAAAAGAAGCAGCACGCCAGAGCTGACACTAACTTTGAGGCTTTTCCAAACCCACAGAGCAAATCTGACAACAAGAAACAGGTCGGGGCGCCTGGGTGGCTCAGTCGGTTAAGCATCCAGCTTCGGCTCAGGTCATGATCTCGCAGTTCGTGGGTTCGAGCCCTGCGTCGGGCTCTGTGCTGACAGCTCAGAGCCTGGAGCCTGCTTCTGATTCTGTGTCTCCCTCTCTCTGTTCCTCCCTTGCTCGTGCTCTGTCTCTCAAAAATAAATAAAGATTAAAAAAAAAAAACTAAAAAAAAAAAAAAGGAAAAAGTCACCTACTTTCCGAGATAGATGTGGTACATTCAGTAACAAAGAGAGGGCAGCGCAGATGAAATGCACCCCGGGAGGCCCCACCAACTAAGTGTTGCACGGAGATCTCATTAGGCTATTATAAATCCAGAAGACCAGACTGCCACGAGTATGTTCCCCAGGCTGAGCCACTCGGTGTCATTCGGATAAATGAAAAACCTGACCGGTGCCCAGATATTGCGTGCACTGGCCAAACCCCACGCTCAGAGGGGTTTGAATGGTCTGTGTTGCACGGCCGCGTTAATCGAAGGAAGCTGCTGCCCCAACGCCTTGAATGCCTTCCAACTGTGAGCCGGTTCTCTTTGTCTTGCATCTCACATGCGTAATTTAATGGGACACAGTTTGTATAACCAGACCAGCCGCAATCACGCTTATCTTCCCTAACAGATGATTTTATTTAGCTTTGTACGTTAATGGGTCATTGGCTGCTGAGCCAAGGCAAAGTTGAGCAATTTGGGGGGCTTACCGCGGTTTAGCGATCTCAACTTTCTGTTCTGTCTCATTACACAGACCAGTCAGGGTCTAATCAGCAAGTAACAGAAAGATTCTCCCTGCTACCCACCGCCCCCCACCTCCAGCCTCCCTCCGCTTAAATATCCTATCTGTACTTCAGGACCTGGCTTAAAGGCTGGCCAAGAGCAAGAGGTTTCTTTGAGCTTTATAGGCTGGAAATATTGTGGTCATGTAAGATGATCCTCTAAGCAATAGTTCATCTACAAAAATCTTACTGTGAAGCCTCATCCACAAATATATAGAAACATGAGTGATGACAGACATCACATGGGTACATTTCCATACGGACCTCAAAACAGCAGGTTCTACCAATCCTCTTTAATATTGTCTATGATGACTTCAAAAAAAACCATCCAGGACTGGGGACACAATTCAAAAGTCTTTTCCTTTAATTAGTTACAACAAAACCTAACAGATAGAGGGAAATTGTACAGGCATCAGAGAAGATAAGGCATTTGCAACTTGGCTTGGCTGGAATACAATTGCAGGAAAACATATAGATTTATGATTCAAGCCTATCCAAGCAATAGTGGGGAAAGTATAACCCTTAGGCAACAGGGCACGCTGGGACAATAACCTTCAAGATCTACCAAACTCAGGACAAACAGAAGGAAGTGAGGGGTGGAGAGACAGCAGGATATTGACAATAAGACAAACAATAAGGGCAGGAGGATCATTGGACTTTGTATTCTTTCTTTCTTTCTTTCTTTCTTTCTTTCTTTCTTTCTTTCTTTCTTTTTCTTTCTTTCTTTCTTTCTTTCTTAACGTCTTTTGAATCTTAAAGACATACTTTGCAACTTTCCAGTCCCAACTTTTAAGCAGTGATTTTGATGCAGAGATTTCTACTTTCTTTGAACCTGGGATGCTGCCTGGATGCAATTTTAGAGGTGAATAGGTTTGGAAGTTCCTGGCACTTTTGACCCATTACCGATCCTGTTCACAGCAGCAGTCTTTGATGAAAGGCTTTTTTAATTGCTTGTCCCTGGAAATGATTCTCCCCAAGCAGTTCTCCTCTTCTGCACTTCGTCCTGTCCTGGCAGCCAGATAATCGAATCCTAGGAGAAGGATGGGGAATTTTCTTCATGTGTCTCTGGAGCCGGTGGCCAGGCACCCAGAGCCACAATTAAGAAAGCAGAGGATTTTCAGAAAGGCAGGGTCCGTCTGTGGGGTTGCCTTGGCTTCTTGGTAAGGTTTTATGGCTTTTAAACTGATGCTTATTGTCTCTTTAAATGTTAAAGAAGGAAGTCCCTCCGAACCCCTGATGGCATTCAATTATGGTCATGATTATAAAATGTCTCAGATCTTTGGGGAGTGTGAGCAAATCAATAGAGTGTTGCAGGGCACATAAAGCTCTTAAGGCTTGCCTTTGCCAGGTTTCGCTCCCTTCTCCCACTCACCCCCGCAGCCTTAGTGGGAGAAGCCTGTAGTGTAAGGGGCTTGCTTGCTGGGTGGAGGGCATGTGGAGAATTACTCCCTAACACTACAGGACAAAAGGTGCCTTGAGACCTTTAACTCATTTCATGAGATTCTCAAAGGGTGTGTTAGGGCACTTCTGTGTTCTCTTGCAGAAGATTGTGTTAATTCCTTTTTTTTTTTTTAATGTTTATTTATTTATTTTGAGAGAGACAGAGAGCTCGCTCACAAGAGCGAGCACAAGCTGGGGAGGGGCAGAAAGAGAGGAAAAGAGAGTTGAGCACTGTCTGTGCAGAGCCCAACGAGGGGCTCTAACTCACAAACTGTGAGATCATGAGCTGAGCCAAAATCAAGAGTCTGATGCTTAACCGACTAGACCATTCAAGCGACCGTAAGACTGTGTTAATTTCTAAATAGCATTTTCTTAGAATTCTTCTGCTGCCCCATTTGAGTAAGCCTCTCTCTCTCTCTCTCTCTCTCTCTCTCTCTCTCTCTCCTATTGTTGTTCTGTTGGGATAGGTTCTCTGGGAAACAAATCAAAGACGGTTGATTTGTTTTTAATCTTGTTCAGAAAGAACAAGGCAACTTTGGTAATGCACCTGGCTACGCTTCTGGAAGAAATTATATAGCTAATTTAGATTTAGTAGATGATTTGGTCATCAAGGTGAAAGGGCATGCATGCATTTATTCAACAACTATTTGTTGAACACTCTTGGGTATCAGGCACTGAGCAAGAATATGCAAGCTCTAGGGGGTAGGGATTTTGGTTTCCTTACCCACCACTATACCTTCAGTGCCCAAAACACCGCCTGCTCCAGAGAGGGCTCAGAAACATGCTGGACAGATAGGGCACACAGTGATAGGAAGTGGAAAGCAGATAGTTTTCCCTCCAGGACTAATCCAGTTCTCATGTATTGTGAAATCCTGCGATATTTGGAAGGAAAGAAGTGATTTCATGTTAGTTGTCTATGGTGTCCTGAAGTACTCTGGCCTATCTACTCCTTTGACACAACTCAGAAATGAAACTGGCAGTGAAGAGGTGCATTTAAAGGGTCTGGTTGGGGGCGCCTGGGTGGCTCAGTCGGTTAAGCGGCCGACTTCGGCTCAGGTCATGATCTCACGGTCTGTGGGTTCGAGCCCCGCGTCGGGCTCTGTGCTGACAGCTCAGAGCCTGGAACCTACTTCGGATTCTGTGTCTCCCTCTCTCTGACCCTCCCCCGTTCATGCTCTGTCTCTCTCTGTCTCAAAAATAAATAAATGTTAAAAAAAATTAAAAAAATAAAATAAAATAAAGGGTCTGGTTGGGTTAGAGAAATAGTCATTTCAACAAAATGCCACTTATCCTCCTGTTACTTTTGACTGTACTTATGCAAAGATGATCTCCTACCATACATTCTAAAATGAGGGGTTAAACTTTAGCAGTGAGGTATTTCAAAGCCCCAACATGAGGACATCTCAGGTAAAACAAAAACAAAACCAAAAACCTCTTGTTCTGCCGGCTCTCTAGAGAGAGTGGCTCCTTGTAAGAAGGATGGCGAGGACGGCCACTAGGATAGGTGAGAATAAATGGGTCAGCGAAGAGTCAAGGTGGCCCTTGGATTTTCCATGGCAGGAGCTGGAAAGTAGGAGCCGCGGGAGTGGGCATGATGGAGGGGGGAAACTTCCTTTCCTAGAATTGTTCATCTTATCTGTTCCTGGAAGTCACTGTCACAGCTCTCAGAAAGAGATGCCATTATTGTTAATACCATTGTGCCCATTTGACCCAGGAGGCCACCAAGGTCCAGGTGGTGTTGTGACTTCTCATGGCTAGACAGCTTGCCAATAGAAGAGGTCCCCTTCTGAGCCCAAGTTCTTTACCACCATGTCCTCCTTCCCCCAGAACCCTGTGCCATGGGTATTGCTGTGACATTACTTATGCCACTGTTCTGATTTCTGCTACAGGGCCTGTTAACGCTGGTCACCACGGTCAGTTGCCTGCTCTGGGACAGAACTCCCTGGGGTGCCAGCACCTCTCATCCCGCTCCTGGTCAAAAACAGTGTGAGGCTGAGAATGATGCCTGAACCCATGTGGGATGGGTGCCATAGGACCCAGAAGGATAGGGCACAGGAGTAAGCGATCACTCCCTCCACATCCTCACAAACCACTTCTTCAGGGCGCTTGCGTTTGGCTGCTCGTGTGCTGCTCACTCACGTTAGCCAGGGTGGCAAATTCCATCTCATTCCTGCCACACGGGGATCTGAAGAGGATGAAAGAACTGTTAGCTGGCAAGTCCTGCGAGGGAAAGACCCAGGGATGTTGGCGTCTTTGCAGCCGTGGCAACCACAACTTAGCCCTGGGGTGGGCGGATGGCGGGACCCACTGTCTTGTGCTCAGTGCCCCCTCTGACCTGCAGGGAAACCCAGAGGCAGAGAAGCCCGTAGGACAAGACAAAGACAAAAGGTCCAATCTGCTACTGTTGATTCTGTCACTGATGCCAATAGTTGGCCTTGAAAGCCAGCTTCGTGAGACAGAGTCATCTCTATGGAAGTGTTACAGTCTCTGTTGCCTTAGTGGGAAATGACCCCAGCTGGGGAGATCCGCTGAAGCCGCATCGGGGTGGCTCACAGATAAATATCTGACGCCTGGGCTTGGGGAAGTGGACTTCTGCCTCAGCGCGGGCATTCCGTGGTCCTTCTCGGAAGACTGTCTCCACTTCACCAGCTGTTTGTGGTGTCCCAGGGGATGTTGTGATATATAAAATTGTGTCTGCCCTGTGGCTGGATGCCAGGCACTTAGGGGACGTAGATCTTTCTGTCTGGACAAACGGACCTTGCCCTTACTATGTACATGCTCAGACATGCAGAACCACACAATGGCTTAAAAGCTACTGCGGAAAGTGTGTTTTTAGTGTTTTCCGTTTATTTCCAAACGAAGACTCGCTTCACTGGGATAACGTGTCTTCAGTGACATCCAAGAGCCTCTTTGGCTCTTCTGAGATGACAGGGGACAGCCTGGATAAAATACAAATGCAAAGCCCTCATTTTATTGAATCATTTAAAATGTCTTTGCCCAACTCTTCAATTAAAAAGTTTTCAACACCTAAAAACGTCTATCAGTTCGAGCACACAAACGTTTCCTTGTGCGTGCATCACAGGAAGTAGCATATTGATCTAGACGAATGAGTGGGTCATGGGAGGGAGGAAGCCCGCTGTGCTAATGGACCACATACACTACACAGTCACTTCACATTTTAACATAGAAATAAAATCACTAAGTGCGACATTGTAAATAGGATGGCAGTTTCTAAAGACAATGTACGATTATGTTGCATACTTCAGGTTTTTCCCAACGAATAGCTCACAGATAGAACTCCCCAAATGAGAGACAGATATAAAGTACTGTGAGCACTGTTAAAAATTTAAAGATGTAAACAATGCTCTAAGTCCTATAAAATAAGCATAAATGCACCATAATTACTGATTATTTAACAAATCCCGAGTTACTATGAAGAGCATGTTTATTTTTGTCTGTCTCTTCATCTATAACTCTGCTTTTCCCAAATATGCTGGATATGTCTAACATGCAGCCCTGGTGGGGGGGAGCGAGCTGGAGAAGGTGTTTGATTTCTGGGTCTTGTCTGCCCTTCATTGCACTGCCTTCTTCTCCAAAGCCCCAGGTCTGCCCACGTCTACACCGTAACCCCCACTGCTCCAAATGCCCAGGAACTCACCATCCTTGGAAGTATAGATGCACATTACTTTAGTAACATTATTTACTACCATCAATACCATCAGCATTTTTGACTTTAAGGATCTTTGTCTGTTTCTCACCGGTGGGAGGGCAAGGAACTTTAAAAACTTCTTGTGTGTGCTTCTTCGAATGGTTCAAAGGATCCACAAGTATGCTTTAGGGACATGGAGATTAGGGCGAGTCTGTGAATCTACATCCTACTTCACAGCAGGTCAGGAGAAAGAGAAGTGAAGCAAAAAGCTTCAGAACTGGCAGTAGGATTTGGGGTGCTCTTTTGTTCTGTGTTTTTGGTACTTGTAGAAGAAGTCTGAATTTTTTTTAACAGTATACATTGGTTTAAAAAGCATTTAATATTTTTCAGATTATTGTAAGGAGGTGCCTGGCACACAAATCCTCAGGGCTAGTAGTGGAAAGGTAGAGATGACAGAAGGTCACTCCACTTAAAAAAACATCTGCTAACACTCTCTCCTGAACTTTTAGGCTTTATCTAGGACTCCTGGTTCCTCTTCACTCTGTCTCTGAGGCTTTCTCTGTGATGGCAGAGACAGCATGGGCTCTGGTGTCAGCCCTAGGTTCAAAACTCAACTCCGCTGCTTTACGGTTTTAGCCACGTTACTTGAACTGAGCCTTAGTTATTTCATCTGTAAAATGGGTACAATAAAGCCTGCTGTAGCTTCTGTGAGGTCTAAGTGCCACAATAATTGACAAGTCATTAGCTTGGTTTCCCATGTTTACAAGTTATCTCAATGATTCATTATCCCTTTCCTCATCCCATCCCACCTCGTTACGGTCAGCTTGTAACTAAGGGATAAGGGGATTTTTCTGATTCTATTTGGCTGCCCAACTGAAAATCTATACATAGGGCTCTTTGAATTAAATAAAATTAAGATTTCAGTTTCTTAGTCAAGATTTCAGTTCCTTATTTCAAATAGCTACGAAATAGAACGGCACCGTAGAATGCTTCCATCATTGCAGAAAGATCTACTGGCCTTTCGATGCTTTTGCAGCTATAGGTGTGACACGGTTCTGGCCAACGAATTAAACAAAAGTCCTGGGTAAAACTTCCCCGGAAGACAGCTGGAGCTGTGGGCTCAATGTTGTGACCACAGGGTGACTCTGAGGTTGGAAGCCATGGGTTGCAGCGGGGCAATAATTTAGAGCTGATCGTTGGCGATGTTCTACAGCTAATTATATTCGCACAATTTCCTCCTGTTCCGTCTTTCCCAGTTCCCATGTAATGATCATCCCGGAACTAAGATATTAACTCTATCTTAATTTGGACAAAGTCTTTGATCTCAATGAATCATTTTTTTAGTTTATTTATTTATTCCGAGAGAGCGAGAGAGAGAGAGAGAGAAGCAGAGAGAGAAGGAGAGAGAGAATCCCAAGCAGGGTCCGTACTGTCAGCACCGAGCCCAACAGGGGCTCAAACTCACAAATCGTGACCCGAGCCAAGATCAAGAGTCAGACACTTAACCAACTGAGCCATCCAGGTGCCTGTAATCATTTTTTTTTTCAAATGGGAGAAGAGACCATATTGAAGAAGCATTGTATTCTTAATAGGCAGGAAAATCTCCTTTTCTTTCCCCTGACTCCTATTTCCCTTCCCTCCCCCTTCCCTCCCCTCCCCTTCCCTTCCCTTCCCTCCTCCCTTCCAAATACACACTAAGAACATTTACCTGGCCTGGGAGCAGTGGTCTTTTTACTGAATCAGGGGGTTGCTCTATCAGTGAACTTGGAGAACTCCCCACCTGGAGTATTGCTAAGCAGATGCTGCAACTATTAGTGAACAGCTGCTTCAGGCTGCTCAAAATTAGTGAATCTAAATGAACATCACCTGCAATGCCAAAGAGATGTGAGAAAAAACCTGATTGGTGCCACAAACCCGCTTAAGTGTGGAAATGCCCTTACGTCTAAGCACCTTCTTCTCTGGCCTCGGTTTCTTGATCAGAAGTTATTATAGAGGATTTTTTTTTCCTACCCTGTATGCCGGGCACATGGTGTTCTGAACTGAGAATTCATGAATTCTAATCCTCATCATTGAGTTGGCTTCTTGCCTAACCTTGGGCAGAGGACACACACAGTGTCTTTAATGCATTCCTCCAGGAATCACATAGAATGCTGTAAAAGGTTTAATTATTAATGGAATTTGCAGAGAACTTGCCTAGCTGCATAACTCTAGCCAACCTTAATTTTTAATCTTTATAAATACCTTTGAATTTTAATAAGGTAAGTTCTCAGCAAGGCAACCATTCGTTCTTCCAGCATGGCCTCTAATTTATGGTTTCCCACTTGCTTTGTTCTGCGTCCTCTTCCTACCCTCACTATGGATGGTTTCTTACCATCCTCCACGGCCATGATATTTTTATCTTCTTAGAACAACTGTCGTTTAAGAAAACGTAGCTCAGAAAGCGGAAGTTAATTGCTAGAAGTCATCTGAGTTTTCTGTGAATGTTTTCATTCAAATTTTGTTTCTCTTCTGATATCAGAGATAAAAATGTAGTGATATCATTTCAAATAACAACACATTATAAGAAAGGAGAGGAGATATTTCTCTCAGGTTTCAAATGCTTCTTGACGATTAAGCTGGTTTTTTGAAACTTAGATCATTACTTGTATAGGAACAATTTTAGAAATGATGGTTAGAGTATGAGGCTAGTTCACATAAGTCTATTTCACACAAAGCCAGATCTCTAGTTTGCAATGAAAAATAGTGGAAAGAAATGCTGTTATAATCCAAGTATTTAAATACAATAGAAAACATCTGCTTTTTAGTCCAGAAATCTTGGGCTTTTCTTCTTTTTTCTACCATTTTTTTTTTTTGCAACCCTTACACTGTGTGTCAATTTTAAAGTACATTAAACATTTGTTTTTTACTGTAAGAAAAAGAAGAAAAGATGGGCAGATAGTGGGATGATGCTCATGTAACCATGTAAACATTAGATGAGAGCGGAAGGCACACACTGAGACAAGGTACATATTCATGAGCAAGAATTCGCTGGGGTAGAGCTCTTTATTCTGGAAGGTACAATACAATAGGAAAAGAAGAAGGAGAGTGGGTAAAGGAAGAGGAACAAGGTGGTAGAGGTGTTGAGGAAAGGGAAGGGAAACACTAGGTGACACGATTATCCCCATACCTACCATGGTGGGGTTTTAGAACGTGTGTGTGGGAGAGAGAGAGAGAGAAGGGGGGGACGGGGCGCAAACTAGGTATGTAAAAGGAAATGACACGGGCACAGAAGCAGGGCTTTAAAGTGCGGGGCGGGGCGCTTGGGTGGCTCAGTCAGTTAAGTATCTGACTTCATCTCAGGTCATGATCTTGCAGTTTGTGGGTTCGAGCCCTGCGCTGAGCTCCATGCTAACAGAGCTAACAGCTCCGAGCCTGGAGCCTGCTTCAGATTCTGTGTCTCTGTCTCTCTCTGCCTGTTCCCTGCTTGCACTCTGTCTCTTTCTCTCTCTCAAAAATAAATAAACATCAAAAACAACTTTAAAAAGTGCGGGCAAAGTGTCCATCGATGGATAAATGGATTAAAAAAAATGTGGCATATACATACAATGGGACTGTTAGTCAGCCTTAAACAGGAAGGACGTTTGACAAGTTACCACATCTATTAACCTTGAGGACATTATGCTCAGAGAAATAAGCCAGCCACTAAAGGGCAGATACTCTATGATTCCACTTATATGAGGTACCTATACTAGTCAAATTCAGAGACAAGAGGTAGAATGATGGTTGCCAGGGCCTGGGGGAGAGAGAGGTAGGGGGCACTGTTGAATGGGTATAGAGTTTCAGTTCTTCAAGATGAAAGGAGCTCTTCGGGATGGATGGTGGGGTGACTATGTACAAGTGTGAATGGATTTCATGCCACTGAACTGTATACTTAAAAGTGGCTAAGATGCTACATTTTATGTATACTCTATCACGGTTAAAAAAAAAAAAAAGATGTAGTGGGCATAATTAAAGAATGATTCATTTCTCTGCCTCACCTGAATCATAGACAGTAAGATAAGAGAGAACAAGAGGAAAATAAGTTTTTGCCAAATTGTCTTGTAAGCCAGTGCTTTTTAGACTGCGTGTTTCAGCTCATTATTGGGGAGGGGGGGCATCATTGTCATTTTCTGAGAAATTAAAATAAAGTAAAATGGAATTAAGTTGAGTTGTTTTTTTTTTAATTTTTTAAAATGTTTTTTTATTTTTGAGAGAGACAGAGACAGAATGCGAGTGGGTTGGGGCAGAGAGAGAGGGAGGCACAGAATCTGAAGCAGGCTCCAGGCTCGGAGCTGTCAGCACAGAGCCCGACGCGGGGCTCGAACCCACCAACTGTGAGATCCTGACCTGAGCCGAAGTCGGACGCTTATCCGACTGAGCCACCCAGACGCCCTGAATTAAGTTGAGTTTTAACAAGTGTGTCACCCCATCGAGAGTAAATATCTGTATGAAATTTCAGGTGAACACTGGCTTATGGGTAGCCAGGGTGCAACATAAAAAATATTTCTTCATTTGGGTCACAATCAAAATCAGGGAATGATGTTGTTTGTGTGGTGCCTTAGGATGCTTAACTGGGAAGTCTCAGGTAGATGGAGTCTACATGGGATTCTGCCAAATGAATACAGAGTAGAGGAGGAAGGGTGTTGTCAGGTTGCCAGTGGTGAAGGGAATGAAGGAAGGCAGACGTGGGGGAAATGACAGAGGTGGGATGGGTGAGATTTGGCCACTGATTGTGAAGAGAAGGGAAAATCAAAACTTTTTGTTTCCATCTGGCTGTGTAAGAAGAGATATAAGGACATGGTGGAGGATAATGTGGGGATGAGAGACAGAAATGACACCCTAGGGCAAGTGGCCCAAAGAAACCGGAAATTAACAAGTTCAGAAGAGCCGTGGGGCTAGAGACGTTGATGGAGAAAGATCTGTATGAAGGAAAGCTTTGAGGCCTGGAAGAAGTGTGTAGTTGGAGTTGGAGAGAAGGTGTTAAGAGAAAGAAAAAGAGGACACCAATTCCAGAACTCCAGGCTTGGGAATGTCTAGAACTCAGGAGGAGCAAGAAGAGGGAAAGTATGAGGAAATGAGAGAAACAGCATTATGGGAGTGACAAGACAGGAGACAACAAAGAAGATGGCGGTTAAGAGGAAGACAGGTGATGGAGTTGTGAGCTGGAGACCTCCCCAGACCACCGTGGGCAGACAGACCTCCAGGAGAAGAGAATGCGAGGCTCTGTAGTCTGGTGGTGGGAACCCCAGGCATTGTGACAGGGACAAAAGGGAGAGTGGCTGAGATTTGTCTTGGCCCTTCCAGTTGGCTGCCTCTTCCCATCTCTGTCTAACCCCCACATCAGTGACTCTTGCTGGACTTTGTATATTTTCCACCAAGCAGACCCATCCTCTGTCCCTCTCTCAGAGCTCTTGGGTTAGTGGATGGTAATGAGCCCTGCCCAGTCACATAACAACCAGGTCCATGAAGAAGGAAGGCAATAGATGAGAGAAGCTGTCAGTCACACGTGCCTTCTGGTGCCCTTAAGATCACAAGGGGGCAGCTGTTTGCTCTGCCTGTGGACAGACTGCTTTGTCTTCAATGTTAACTATTTATTCATTTGTAAATTATGCTTATCAGTAACTCCACTTCCAACCTGGAATTAGTCTTCACTTTTTCCTTTTGCAAAAGTAATTTTTAAATGGGCATTTTCTTAAAACAAAAAAAAAAAAAAGGAAAAACTTCACGAATTATGTGGCTCAAAAACATCCAGTATGCTTTGGGGGAAATTCAAATTGTTTCTACAAAGTATGGGGGGCAGGGTAGGATGCTTCTGGAAATTCTGGACTAAGTACAGAAGCAATATTTTGTGAATTGAAACACGTGAATCTCCTTTGAACCACAAAAAATGTATTTAGCATCACCTACTGTTAATAATAAGTGATGCTGAATGTGAATTTGATGCCTACAACTCTAGTTTTAGTGGGCAGTGCTGCTTCTAATGCAAGTTGCAACTAAGGGGTAATATAGGAAAGGCAAAAAAATTATGTTAGTCCCAGTTAGAAGGTCCTCACCTGTGAAGAATGGGTTTCATTGGCTAATTGCATAGTCATTTCCTTTTTTTTAAGTTTATTAATTTATTTTATTTTATTTTTTAAATTTTTTAAAACATTTTTTTAATTTGTTTTTGAGACAGAGAGACAGAGCATGAGCAGGGGAGGGGCAGATTCAGACAGAATCTGAAGCAGGCTCCAGGCTCTGAGCTGTCAGCACAGAGCCCGACGTAGGGCTCGAACTCACAGACCGCGAGATCATGACCTGAGCTGAAGTCAGACGCTCAACTGACGGAGCCACCCAGGCGCCCCTAAGTTTATTAATTTATTTCGAGGGAGAGAGTGAGAGCATGAGCAGGGGAAGGGCAGAGAGACAGGGAGGCAGAGAATCCCAAGCAGACTCCACACTGCCAGCACAGAGCCTGATGCAGGACTGGAACTCACAAACTGTGAGATCCTGACCTGAGCTTAAATCAAGAGTCAGACAGACACTTAACCAACTGAGCCACCTAGGTTCCCCTTGCATAGTCATTTCTGTAACAGCAGAACATTTTCAGAAAATGAGCTGAACGCATGTTGAGTTTGGAATCCCACTTAGTATTTCGGTAAAAGTCTGGGTTTCTTGGGTCCCCATCATTATCAACAGGAATAATTAAAGAAACTCTCGGAGTTAGTTAACTTCTCTTTTGACACATAGAACAAAGCATAACACACATATTTTTGTACCTGTCTGGCAAACTCCAAAAGCTTTGTCTAATGCTGGTGGATAAAATTTACACCATCAACAAATATCAGGGAATGAAAATAATGCATTTCTGTTGATGAAGTAATAGATTTTTCCTGGTTGTCTTGGAGGTATTACTTTTTTTTCTTTTAAAGAATAATGTTTGTTGGGACACCTTAGTGGCTCAGTCAGTTAAGTGTCTGACTTTGGCTCAAGTCATGATCTCACAGTTTGTGGGTTTGAACCCTGCATGAGGCTCTATGCTGGACAGCTCACAGCCTGGAGCCTGCCTCAGATTCTGCGTCTCTGGCTCTCTGTCTCTTCTCCCCCCCACCACTCAAAAATAAACAAACATTTAAAAAAAATTTTTAGGGGTGCCTAGGTGTCTCAGTCAGTTGAGCATCTGACTTCAGTTCAGGTCATAATCTCACAGTCTGTGAGTTCGAGCCCCGAGTCAGGCTCTGTGCTGACAGCTCAGAGCCTGGAGGCTGCTTCAGATTCTGTGTCTCCCTCTCTCTCTGCCCCTTCCCCACTTGCACTCTGCCTCTGTCTCTGTCTCTCTCAAAAATGAATAAACATTAACAAAAAAATTTAAAGAATAATGTTTGCCTTGTTTATCCTACTTTTTCCAAGATGATAGTAATGATGTAAATATAAGGTGGTTATGGACCCCATCATCTTGTCCTGTGTTGTATTTTGCTTTGCTCTATTTTGAGTACATTTGAATACATTCAAAATCTTGTCCAAGTGTATAGTTTCTGAAATCCCAATCTCTCATGTAAAGGCCAACCATTTAGCTATTTCTTACCTTCTCTGCTGGTTGTGGTGCCAGACCAAGGGATGTTCTCCTGGCGATGTTCTTTGGAAACCTTTACTGCTAAGGAAGTACTCCACTGTGTTTATCACTAACCCGGAAGCACTGTTCCTTTAAAATGTCAAAATAAAGGAAGCTGAGGTTCTTCTGATATTGGATACCAGGAAAGAGATACAGGCTCCTGATGGCCGGACCCTTCAGATAAGCGAGCCCCTTTCATTTGTAAAATGTAGGGAGTCACGTTTACATCTGGGTTTGCATGACCACCTTCGTCAGGTCCTCACCATACATCTGATGAACAGATGACTCAACGAACAAGAAACTGAGGTCAAGCACTTTGGAAGCATACCATGTCATATCAGAAGTCACTCGTCTAGTCATTCAGATAGGTGCAGTGAAAGGCCTTTACACCTTTCTAGCCTTGAAAACGTTTCTACAATGAACATCGATTACTTTTGGAATCAGACAAAAACAAAGGAAGAAAAAATAAATAAACTGAACTCTAGTAAAAAAAAAATAAAAAGAGATCTAATTGCTTTTTTAAGGATGGCACTAATTTACTTCATGACACATTTCCTTAATGCTTTTCTCATTTGCAGCAAGCAATGTTTTAACAGCGCACAATATACATACTTGCATACTCAGTGAGTTACTGATAAAAACATTAAGTCAACAAACATTTATTGAGCACTTATTACATAGCAGGGTGCTTGCTAGACACTGTGGGGCATTTATGGATAAATAATACATGAGTCAGGCCTTCAAGGAGTGCACTGATGATGCAGGTGGGACCGAAGCCGTAATTGTTCATAATGAATGGTAGCTTTTAGTGGTAAACTGTTCTTTACAAGCAAGTAACCTGCTTTGTCCATATTAAAAACATATCCAATGGCACAAGGCACTTCTCAGACATTTTTTTAATTAAACTTTTTACTTTGAGATCATTGTAGATTCACATGCAAGTGTAAGAAACAATACAGAGCAATCTCATGTACCCTTTACACAGTTTCCCCAATGGTAACATCTTGAAAAATTATAGTATCATATCAGCACTAGGATATTGACATTGATACAGTCAAGCTACAGAGCATTTCCATCACGACATGGATCCTTCATGTTGCCCTTTTATGGCTACGCCCAATTCCCCCCCAGGCTCTTCTTTTCCATCCCTAACCCCTTGGCAACCACTAGTCTGTTCTCTATTTCTATAAATTTGTCAGTTCTAGAATGTTTTATATATATGTGTATATATATATATGTTATATATATAACATTATATATATAAAATGCTATATATGTTATATATATAATGTTTTTATATATTATATACATAATGTTATATATATTCTATATATATGTTCTATAATATAATATATATAATTATTGTATATAATCTATTATATATATATATATATATATATATATATATATATATATATATATATAGGGAGTCATACAGGATATAACCTTTTGGGTTTTTTTCATTCAGCATAATTCTCCAGAAACCCATCCAGTTTGGTGTGTGTATCAATAGGTTGTTTCTTTTCATTTCTGAATGGTGTCCCAGGGTACAGATGTATCTGTTTGCCTACCAGTCACTTGTGGAAGGGCATCTAGGCTATTTCCGGTTTTAGGATATTATGGATAAAGCTAAAGCTGCTATAGGGGCGCCTGGGTGGCGCAGTCGGTTAAGCGCCCGACTTCAGCCAGGTCACGATCTCGCGGTCCGGGAGTTCGAGCCCCGCGTCAGGCTCTGGGCTGATGGCTCGGAGCCTGGAGCCTGTTTCCGATTCTGTGTCTCCCTCTCTCTCTGCCCCTCCCCCGTTCATGCTCTGTCTCTCTCTGTCCCAAAAAAATAAATAAACGTTAAAAAAAAAAAAAAATTTAAAAAATAAAAATAAAAAAAAATAAAAAAAAAAAAAAGCTGCTATAAACGTTTATGTACATTGTGTGAATATAAGTTTCCATTCCTCTGGAATAAAGGCCCAGGAGTGTGATTGCTGAATGAAATGCTAGTTGCACTTTTAGTTTTTTAAAAGAAACTGCCAAAACATTTGGCTACTTCAGTGGCAAACAATGGCTACTTCAGTGAAACGTTTCTTCATACCTTTTGTCCATCTTCTAATTGGATTGTTAGTTGTTTTCCTTTTTAATCGTTTTTAAAATTTTCTGTAATGTTTATTTATCTTTGAAGGAGAGAGAGAGAGAGAGAGACAGAGTGTGAGCGGGGGAGGGGCAGAGAGAGGGAGACACAGAATCGGAAGCAGGCTCAAGGCTCTGAGCTGTCAGCACAGAGCCCCATGTGGGGCTCGAACCACAGACCGTGAGATCATGACCGGAGCCGAAGTCTGACGCTTACCGACTGAGCCACCCAGACGCCCCAAGGATTGTTTTTTTAAGTTGAATTTTGAGAGCTCTTTGTGTTTTCTAGATACTAATTCTTTATTAGATAAGTGGCTTGCAAATTTTTATATCTTTCATCCTCCTAAAGTAGGGTCTGCAGGAAAAGTTCGATTTTGATGAAGTCCAGTTTATTAATTTTCCCTTTTTCATATGATGCTTTTGGCATCAAGTCTGGGAAAGCTTTGCCTTGTCTTAAGTCCTAAAGATTGTCTTCCTCCTAGATTTCTTCCCCTAAAAAGTTGTATAGTTTCATGCTTTACATTTAAGTCCATAATTCAGATTTTAGTGGGTATTTGTATGAGGTGCAAGACTTAGGTCATGGTTCAGGGTTTTTTGCCCATGGGTGTCCAGTCCCTGAAGCACTGTTTGATGAAAGGCTACTATATTAGTTTCCAAGGGCTGCCATAAAAAATTAACACAAAATTGGTTGTAGAAAACAGCAGAAATTCATTTTCTCACATTTCTGGAGGTCAGAAGTCTGAAATCAATGTTGACAGGGCTGTGCTCCCTCTAACGGCTCTAGCGGAGCCTCTCTCCTTGCCCCTTGAAGCTTCTAGTGGCTGCTGGCCATGCTTGGTGTCCCTTGGCTTATAGACCCATCACCCCAATCTCTGTCTCCATCTTCACATGCTGTCTTCCCTGTGTGTCTCTCTCTGTGCCTTGTCCATTTCTGTCTTGTATAGGCACACTTACCATTGGATTTAAGGCCCACCCTAATCCGGGGATGATCTCATCTTAAAATCTTTACCTTTAATTATATCTACAAAGATTCTTATTCCAAATTGGATCACACTCTGAGGTTGCAACAGGCATATTCATATTTAACCCACTACAGCTATCTTTCCTTATGTTGAACTGTGTTTTCTTGTTTTTCAAAGATCAGTTGGGCAGAGCTATATGGGTATATTTCTGGGTTCTCTCTCTCTTTTTTTAAGTGGGTTCCACATCCAGTGTGGAGCCCAGCCTGAGACCAAGACCTGAGCTGAGATCAAGAGCTGCTTAAGTGACTGAGCCACCCAGGCACCCCTGGGTTCTCTATTCTATCCCATTGACTTACATGTCTATCCCTCCACCAGTAGCACATAGACATTATGCCTGTAGCTATGTAAGTTTTGAAATCTGATAGACTGATTCTTCCCATTTTATTCTTCCTTTTCAAAATTATTTTCAGCTATCCTATATATTGCATATTCATATACATTTTAGAACAATATTGTCAATATATACAAAATATTTCACTGGGATTTTAATAGGAATTGTGTTAAACCCATATATCAATTTGGAGAGAATTGAAATTTTTACTATGTTGAATTTTCCAGTCCATGAACATAGTATTTATCTATTTATTTAGATCTTTGATGTCTTTCATCAATATTGTTTTCAGTATACAAGTCTTACACATATTATGTTAGATTTACACCTAAATATTTAATTTGGGGGGAGCAATTTAAAATGGTTTTGCATTTAAAAAAATTTAATGTTTATTTATTTTTGATAGAGACAGAACATGAGTTGGGGGAGGGGCAGAGAGAGAGAGAGAGAGAGAGAGAGAATCCGAAGCAGGGTCCGGGCTCTGAGTTCTCAGCACAGAGCCTGAAGTGGGGCTCGAACTCACAAACTGTGAGATCATGACCTGAGCTGAAGTTGGATGCTTAACCGACTGAGTCACCCAGGTGTCCCTAAAATGGTATTTCATTTTAAATTTTGGCATTCACAAATTCATTTTTAGGCTTAGAAACACAATTGATTTCGTGTTTACTTGTATCCAGCAACCTTGCTGAACTCACTTATTCTAAGACTTTTTGGTTTTGTTTTGTTTTTTTTGGTAGTTTCAAAAATTTTCTATGTAGGCTGTCATTGCCTCTTCCAATAGAGATATTTTATTTTCTTTCCTTTCCCATCCTGTGCTTGTTACTTCCTTTGATTGCCTTATTATATTGGCTAGCACTTCCACTATCGTGTTGAGTAAGAAAGGTGAGAGCCTTGCCTCATTTGTGATCTTGAAGGGAATGCTTTCAGTCTTCCACCATTAAGTATAATGTAGGATTTTTTTTTAATAGATGCTTTATATCAAGTTCAGGAAGCTTGAAGGTGAACAATAAAGTGCACCCATTAGAAGAAGGGGCCTATAAAGGCTTGGCTAGGTTCCACAGGGGGTTCTTAATTCAGAAGACAACTGAGATGCTGTTTAGGAGACACTTGTTGACAGATGGGGCTAGGCAGGGTGATCAAAACGATGGGTGCTGATACCTGCTACAGCACAGTGAACCTTGAAAGCATTATGTTAAGTGAAAAGATGCCAGACACAAAAGGACACATACTGTGTGATCCTATTTATATGAAATATTCAGACGAGGCACATGCACAGAGATGGAAAACATATGAGTGGTCGCCATGGGCTGAGGGGAGGGGGAAATGGCAAGTGACTGCCTAATAGGTACAGGGTTTCCATTTGGGGTGATAGTTGTCCAAAATTGTGAATGTACTTAATGCCATTGAACTGTAGACTTTAAAATGATACATTTCATGTTTTATGTATTTTATACCACAATTTAAATACATGGTTGAAAATTTAAAAAAAACAAAAAACTAAAAATCTTCAAGAAACAACAAACCTAGTAGTATTTCTCATCCCTGGGCCCAATAGACATTACTAATTGATCATGGAACTCTTGCACTAAGCCCCTAATTCTCTCAGCATAATGCCTTATGCAGTCACTTCCAATCAACAGAAGAAGGCATGGATGAAAAAAACCTGTTTCCATCTTAGGCAAGGAGCCCACTGTCACCACACAGGATGTCCAGTCTAGAGCAACAGCACAATGGATCCCAGATCCCACCAGAACCAGGCCTGGGGCTGCTCACTTCTTGCCTCCTCCTTCAATCAGAATTGGTACAGGGTCTGTTATGGCCGAGACAATTCATGCCAACGTCGGTTACAACAGCTGAGATTAGTCAAGGGCCAAGTGGCAGAGAAGAAACCATCTTACTTTTCATATTAAGATCCAATACCTAGCAGCTCCATATTGTTAATTCCCAAAGATTTCAAAGCAGCCTGCTTGCAAGTTGAATTTCAGGGGAGAGATGGGCGTGATTTATGGTGACAGCTATTAAGCTTTTATAGAACATAATACATGTGTTCTTGCTCCTACCGTAAAATTGATTGTTGCTAATTAGTTAGGGCTGCCAGCTCACTTGTGTGTGAGAGGCTGTCACACTCCCTTCTCCTGGTCCTGCTAATTAGCCTTCTGAGTCTCATCCTATCCTTGTGTCCTGTAGCTTTCTCTTCCCTGTATATTTCTTATTTGAACAATCAAGCCTGCTTGTTGGCTTTGGTTGGTTTTAGATAGAGGTTCAACTTTGAGGGCGTAGAAATCCCTGTGGGCAGTCTAACGATGTCAGGTGAGACAAATAGTTTTTTGCACACCAGCAGGCATTATGCAAGTGCATTTGACCCAACATGAACATCTGCCTTTCAAACGCTCCTTTTTTACTGAGGGCTGACTTCTAATGAAATCACTTGAACTCTCAGGTACTTGGTTTAGGTCATCACCTTCTGGGTTGCAGGAATCTGGGACGGAGGTCATTCTGCTGGAATGATGGTTCATAGATGTGTGCAGCAATGAGAACACCTGGTCTGGGCAGCCCTTTGGCCACGGTGGCAGCCGCCTGGTGTGGTGCGTTAAGTATCAGCTTTAAGAGAGATGCTTTGAGGCGCTGAAGGTATCCTGACAGTGATTGAGCCTGTCTGCAGCCTTGCAGCCCTCGGAGGGGCTCTGGCATATTTGTGCAGGGAGTGCTGGTGGTATAATTGCTGTTGACATTTCCATGGGAAAAGAAGGTCAATTCTGTTGGATTTTTCTGAGAGCAGGGAGCCTGCTTTGTCCGACTAGCATGTATCTCCAACCAGCGCGAATCTAACGGTGACAGTCTCATGAAGTTATTATCACATATAGTGACAATAAAAAGGAAAGGGTTTTCCTAAATACAGTTCTGCACCTAATGAAGCTTGTTCACTCCTCTGTTCAATGAGCCAACAAAACAGTCAGGCGCAAAGAGAGAAAAATCCCGTTTACACTGATTGCATCGTGCATGCCTCTGCCCACCTCCTGTGAGGCAGCTTATTTCACACATCCCCATGACAGAGTAATGTGACTTCATTGACTGGCAAGCAGCTGTTGGTACAGCATGTGAGGTGTCTGGGTGTGTGTGTGTGTGTGTGTGTGTGTGTAATGCCCACACACTGAAATGAAGAGGGAATAGAAAGCGTGACACAGCCACTGAAATTTAAAGGGGAAGTATGCCTTTATTAAAATCACGTATGACGGTAGAGGCTGCGGCTATATTAAAATCTGAGCGTGTCTACAAACCCAGCTGCCAAGCGAAAAAAGAGGGAACTGATTTCCACCCTGAAGCTGGATTGCTTCTGAGCAAGGCTTCAGATCCTAGGTGCTGGAAAGACAGACCCAAGCACTGAGACTCGGGCTGGATCAGACAATCAAGTTATTAGGATCGAACTCTCCAGCCACCAGTGCTACATACTTCTTTTTCTGCTCCGCACTTGGGGCTTCTTTGTATCTGCTGCTGTTCCCCAGCAGGGAGGGGATATGGGTCCAGTGAAAGGTGACACTTGACGACATCTTCTGACACTTTGCTGCAGGGATTCATCGGACCCCAATCCATAGCTGATGGCATTGGGAAAGTCTGAAGGGGAGGCCAGTGGTATTTGCACATGTGTATAACCATTTTACTTCCAAGAAGCCTTCTTGGATAGAAGACCAAGGATGAAATAAAGAATCTGATGCTTCATGTGATTTTTTAATGAACTCTTTGCTGTGACAAATCTGGATCACTGGGCACCATGGTTAAGGGGAAATGTGACTGAGAAAGCTAGTCATGTTTCCGAGGGTCATATGGAGTTTGGCAGCTGAGTGAATCACTCTTTTGCTCAGATTATCAGGTAAATTGGCTCTTAGGATTTATAGCTTTCCTTTTATTTTCATCATCTTCCTGTAACCTAGGACTTCATGACTGTGCTTATTGCTCTCTTTGCTGTAGGGGGCATATTCCTACTAGAAAATATGCTACTTATATAATGCCACGCCCCCCATTCAGGAACCTGTGATAGCCCCCATCTACTTATCGGACCAAATCTAGACTCCTCAGCTAACCCATAGGTGCTCTATGATCTGTCGTATTTGACCAATGGAAGCTCCACTGAAACCTCTATCCCACCCGCTCTCTTCACACCCCTGATTAACCAAAGCAATCATGTTCCTACTACCCTGACTTTATGTCTTTGCTTCTCTTCGTTTCTTAAGAGTCTTCCTCCACTTTACCTCTAACTATTCAAGGAGATCCACTCTTCACAGTTCAACCTAGACCTTTTGTTTTTGTTTTAATTCTATGAAGCCTTTCCTACAATTACCATCCACATTAACTTCACCTTCTTAACTTCATATCCCTCCAGTAGGCAAATGCTTGGCAGTGTATTTTGCACTAGCATCTTGCCTTGATCTTGGCATCTGGAAGGAAGTTTCTTACCTTCTCAGTCTCAAGAATGCCTACTCTGCCACTCTGACATAAAGAACATTGAACTTGGAAGCAAAAGACCAAGCTGGGTGTTTGGCTATAGAACCGAGCAGCTGTGCAGCCTCGGACAAACCCCTTGGCCTCTCTGAGCCCCTCCTTCTCAGCCGTAAAATAGAACTCGGGAAACAGTCTATTTCACACAGTTGTTTTAATGTTCAAATTAAAGAACATGGGAGAGAACTTTATGAGCCTGAAAGTGCTCGAAGAACAGAAGGCCCCATTATTATTGCAGTTGTGTGCAATATTTAGCGTTACATCAAACCAGTAAACTGCGTCTGTAAGGCACTGAGAGATCTTGAATGCTAAATTGCCTGAATAGCAGTGGTCACAACATGTAACATTTATAGAACATTTTATTTGTCAGGGTACTTTTTATTTAGAATTCCATTTTGTTCTCACTAGGATACAGGGGTCAAGTATTTTTATTCCCATTTTTCCAGCTTAAGGAAAGAAATCGAAGTTGGACAGATAATTTTAAGTAAATTGCTCTAAGTCACATAGTTAGTTATTAGCGATGATTGGCCTAGGGCTTCCTTCCTGCCTGTTCCTCCCTGCCTGCAAATTGTGGTCATTTTCCCTCATTGCTTCCCCCATTACCACCCTGGGCCCTGCACAGAGGACACTCTCCACTTCATTTGTCCCTTCTCTTCCTCCATGGGCATTTTCCTCCTTGGCCTTCAAGGGTTCTTGTATGCTTAGAGTGGTTTTGTTTGGGCTTGTCGTCACTGTGCACATTCATAAGGTGGAGGGACGAAATATAAGAATAGTTTACTGTGCCTTACAAACATCAGTGGTTCACTCAAGTGTTTTGAGGTGGAGGGGCCTGGACCAAATAAGTGACTGGAGTCTGGTGTTCCGCCCTCACTATTCATTCACAGCCACATTAACTTGAAGCCCCACTGCAGATTTCAGTCCTCCTGAGAAATCAGGTTCTTTCTGGAGGCTTGTCTAACCAGGTCCCAGGTCGGGCTATCAGGCCTATCAGGCAGGGGTGGGCACTTTTTAGCCATACCCCTTGGAGGCAAACTGTCACCAGCTGATTTCTTCCTCAACTTCAACATACCATAGAATTTGACATTGGTGTTTTTTTTTTTCTTGAATGCATTTGTTTAATATCATCTACTCCAAATATTTGATCATTTCAGTACTTTGGACCTTGCCAATTCCTATTATAAATGGTTCATATTAACCTATAAGAACAGAAGTTTTAATCACACCAAGTATAAGTAGTTCCCTGTATAATAGCAGCATCGAAACTCTCTTAGGAGAAGGCGATTCCTATACAAGACTTCGTTACAAAACCTGGGGAAGCATAACAGGGGCCAGCTTTGTCTGACCCCCCCCCGTAGTATCCCAACAGGATCCCAAAGCCCAATGGGTGGAAACCGTTCCCTCCTCTCTAAAGCAGGGCCATTAGGTAAGTATTACTTAGTTCTGCACTCCTCATAAGTGGTCTCCAAAAACAGAGTTTGTATCATTGACTGCAAGATTTGGAAGCATTCCAGCAGACAGAAGCCCACAAAATGAGTCTTTATCCTAAGACACAGAGGAAAGGGACCCGAGCCCCATGACTCTCACATTATAAATTTGCTCACAGCTCATAAACTGCCCTCATCACCATGCTTCTTGACATGGATTCACACCCAAGGTTTTGCAGCTCATCAAAGATGGAGAGTGTAAATAGGCAGAGGACAAAAGAGGTAAATCTGGTAGCTACAGAGAAAGGGTGATTTGACTTCTGGTACAGACCATAGCAATAGTCCACTGACTTCATATCGCTTTTATCTTCCCTGCTTCCCCCTGTTCTTACTCTTTTGAGCTATTTATTGTATTTGGACGATAAATGTCTATTATGATAAGGATCAGAGTATAATGAAAATGGCATTGGATTTAAGGGCAAACAAATGGGTTTTGGGTCCTGGCTCAGCTCTGGGAAATTAACATTTTTACTATGCCTTGCTGTCTTCATTTATAAAATGGATAGGTTATTTAAGGTCTTGTTTGAGCTCTTGAAGAACATCCATCTGCTGTGGAGACCTCAAGCACTTCCTTAGAAAGGTAGTGAAGACATTCCACCTAGACTGTTGAGCTGAGCATGCCTGTTTGCCTCTTATTAATTCAGTGAAGGGAAGGAGAGGTGGAAATCCTTAGTGGGTAAGATTTTTCAGTAGATTTCTGGAAGAGAGATAGTGTGGGGTTGCCATGTGTATGTGTGAAACACAGTGAAGGAGTCTTCATCTCAGAATATGATATGGGGTTCTTCAGTGGAGACAGGACAGCCCTGTTTGGTGGAACCTGGGATGGCTTGGGGCCAGCAGGTGCATCAGGTGCACTAGAGAGTATTGGTGGGAAAGGGCTTAAACATAGTGGGGGGATAATGGCATTAGTGGTATGCACCTCCCCTCCAATCTGTCAGAGAAGCAGATTGCCCATTATTTATCCTCAGACCAAAATGAAGAAAAAAATTGAAAGCACTTCTATGCAGAAATTGTCAGATTGCCCTAGAGGATGAGGGCTAATAGTATAGATAGTGAAGCCCAGGGTAACGTCCTTTTTAGTCTGGCATGTTTATGCTCTAGCTTCATGGTCCACTTTCTGCCTATTTGCCCTAAAGCAAGTCCTGTCTGTCTATGTGTTCTACCAATGACCCAATTCCTAAGCAAACTTACTATCTGAAAACAGAATTACTGCCATAAGAGCACAAGATACCCTTACTAGCTACCCGGTCTTTCATCCTTAAACATCAATAAAATTTAAGATCCACCATACACATGAGGACAATAAGCACTGAAAGAAAAGATCCCAAGAGGAAAACTGACATTGGAAGAAACAGAAGTATTTTAGGAATCAGGAGAGAATTAAAAACAAACAAAATAAATACTCCCTGACTTGAGATTTTATATACATAAATCAAAGTTAGGTAGCTATGAAAAACGAATCATAAGATAACACAAATTTACTCATAAAAATTAAATATATGATGGCAGAACTAAAAGTTTCAATCACAGGTCTGAAAGATAGTGTAGAAAATTTTCCAGAATAAAGAGCAAAAAGACAGAGATAGACAAGGTTGGGGAAGAAAGGAGAAGTAGAAAAGGAATTCATGAGAGAGAATTCATACAGTTCAACTGTATCATGAAAGGTGACAAATGGCTACTAAGATTTCCAACTAATAATGAGAACACAGAAAAAAATAGTAGAGAGAAAATTAACAAAGAAAAAACCAGAAGACAATTTCCCAGTGTTGAAGAAGCCCCAGACCTCAAATTGAGAGGTCCACCAAATTTCAACAGGATAAATGAAAAATCTACCTATCTGAATTATACACTAAGGACAATGTTTTTCTTTTATTTTTTAATTTTTATTTTTTATATGAAATTTATTGTCAAATTGGTTTCCATACAACACCCAGTGCTCATCCCAACAGGTGTCCTCCTCAGTACCCAACACCCACCCTCCCTTCCCTCCCACCCCCCTATCAACCCTCAGTTTATTCTCAGTTTTTAAGAGTCTCTTATGGTTTGGCTCCCTCCCTCTCTAACTTTTTTTTTCCTTCCCCTCCCCCATGGTCTTCTGTTAAGTTTCTCAGATCCACATAAGAGAGAAAACATATGGTACCTGTCTTTCTCTGTATAACTTATTTCACTTAGCATAACACTCTCCAGTTCCATCCACGTTGCTATGAAAGGCCATATTTCATTCTTTCTCATTGCCACGTAGTATTCCATTGTGTATATAAACCACAATTTCTTTATCCATTCATCAGTTGATGGACATTTAGGCCCTTTCCACAATTTGGCTATTGTTGAAAGTGCTGCTATAAACATTAGGGTACAAGTGCCCCTATGCATCAGCACTCCTGTATCCCTTGGGTAAACTCCTATCAGTGCTATTGCTGGGTCATATGCACGAGAATTTTTCTCGAAGCTAAAACAAGCAATCCTAAAATTTGTATGGAACCATAAAAGACCCCGAATAACCAAAGTAATATTGAAGAAGAAGACCAAAATGGGAGGCATCACAATCCCAGACTTTAGCCTCTACTACAAAGCTGTAATCATCATGACAGCATGGCATTGGCACAAAAACAGACACATAGACAAATGGAATAGAATAGAGACTCCAGAACTGGACCCACAAAAGTATGGCCAACTAATCTTTGACAAAAGCAAGAAAGAATATCCAATGGAAAAAAGACAGTCTATTTAACAAATGGTGCTGGGAGAACTGGACAGCAATATGCAGAAGGATGAAACTAGACCACTTTCTTACACCATTCACAAAAATAAACTCAAAATGGATAAAGGACCTGAATGTGAGACAGGAAACCGTCAAAACCCTAGAGGAGAAAGCAGGAAAAAACCTCTCTGACCTCAGCCACAGCAATTTCTTACTTGACACATCTCCAAAGGCAAGGGAATTAAAAGCAAAAATGAACTATAGGGACCTCATGAAGATAAAAAGCTCCTGCACTGCAAAGGAAACAATCAGCAAAACTAAAAGTCACCCAACAGAATGGGAAAAGATATTTACAAATGACATATCGGACAAAGGGCTACTATCCAAAATCTATACAGAACTCACCAAACCCCACACCTGAAAAACAATCCAGTGAAGAAATGGGCAGAAGACATGAATAGACGCTTCTCTAAAGAAGACATCCAGATGGCCAACAAGCACATGAAAAGATGCTCAACGTCGCTCATCATCAGGGAAATACAAATCAAAACCACACTGAGATACCACCTCATGGTAGCCACCACAGTCAGAGTGGCTAAAATGAACAAATCAGGAGACTATAGATGCTGGCGAGGATGTGGAGAAACGGGAACCCTCTTGCACTGTTGGTGGGAATGCAAACTGGTGCAGCTGCTCTGGAAAACAGTGTGGAAGTTCCTCAAAAAATTAAAAATAGATCTACCCTAGGGCAATCTTGATGGTAGGGAAGAAGAGTCATTTGATTTTGACGCTTAGAACATCCTCCTTCGAGTGGTCCAGAAGTTCTCTGTATGACACTAGATGTGGAAAAGAAAATGCAACCCTGGCATCTACTTAGGTTTGTAGCATACAGTTGGCCGTATTGATATAAATTATGTTTATTGCTTTTCAATTTTTAGTCACATAAGACACTTAATTGTAGCATATTGTAAGTTGAATGTACGTAAGAACAGTTGTGACGCAGTTGCTATAAAAGTCAAGCTCAAAGAATATGTGAAGTGATTGGGGTAGAGGGAAGGTAGAGGGACTCATATGCTCATGATATACAGAAGAATATTGCATAATGGCTTAAAAAGATATAGTGTGATAGTTTATCAATAGAAGGACTAAAAATAACATAGCTCCCAGTTACTGGGAAGAGGTGGGAGACAGTGTGAGTAAAATCTTTCTCTTGAAGAGCAGAGAATTGATAAGTGTCTTAAATTGGGGAAACAGGAACAGAAAGTACATATATTGATTAGAGTTATGGAGGAAGTCCCTAGAAAACAAAAATTCAAACTGGATTGAATTGATCACCCAGCAGAATGGGATCGAGGACAGGGAAGCACGTGGAAGGGTAAAATTTCTTACCATTGTGAGCTCTTCAGCACTATTTGATTTGTTACCATGTCTGTGTATTGTTTTCCTTAATATTTTCTTGAAAATTAAAATAAATGGCTTCTTTTCTAACATTGAGAGGTTCTGTTTGCAAAGACAACAGCCTAGAGATAAATTAGGTTAAGCCACATGAAATAGCTGATATTTGTCTCATTTGGGCCTGCACAAATGGAAACTTCATTTGGTTCAACCTAAGTAGCTTTCAGATTTGGGACTTTAATGTGGACATGTCTTTTTATATGAAGGTCCAGCGTGTGGTCAAGTCTGTGACATCGTGGCATTTTGGAAATGTCATAATTAATTATGGTCAACACAGCCCTTCTTTCCAACCAACATTTCAAGCCCTGCTCAACTTACAAGGGAGAACTCACAAGACACATCCTCCAAGCCCAAATCCTTTATTCAAAAGATTTAATTCTTTTTCTTCTAGACACCCTTAACCCTGTATTTTTCATATCTGTCATAAAAGTTTTTATATTCTGCCTTTGACAACCGTTAGTGTATTTGTCTCATCTCCCTGTTAGAATGCCCAACCTTTGGGGGAACGATTCATGTTCTACTGGGGGAGACTGCATGGTTTTGAAACCAATCTGAGCTTGCCTTAGCCACTTTCTAGCTGTGTGGCTTTGGGCAAATTACTTCACATCTCCAGCACTCAGTTACCACATTGCCTAAATGGAAACAGTGATGTCTGTCCCCAGGTCCAGCAGAATGTCTCGATAGGAGAACATTTGTACAATGCTTAACACAATGCCTAGCACACAGCAGATGTGTAATTAGTAACCGCTGACACCCTCTTCTCCTTCTTCATCCTTGAGTCTTCCACAGCGCCAAACACAATTCTTTTCACACAGATGCTTGCCCGGAAATGAGGGGTAAAAAAGAATTGAAAGATGCTACGAGTATTGCAAAACCCTTTGAAGAAAGTAAACAGTACCATTACTTTTAAACTATGAGTTCTTAATTAAGAATATTAAAGAGGAAATACCATTGGTCTCTGCTTTGCCTATTAATTGGACAGAAAGCCCTCTAGAGATGGAAAACAGTTGAGATTGAAAACATCTTGTCTGTCACCCTCCATCTTTCGCATATTGGCCATGTATCATTGGTTATGAGCTCCGCTAGAATTGGAGCAGAGTCTATAGCCATGGAAAGCAGCCTGGGAAGCTGCCATGGAATTCTAGACCTTATAAAATGCCCACTGTTCTCCCATTGTGCATTAAGCTAAGCACTTGGCCCTTTCTCTTGAGTTCAGAGCTTTGCTCATAAAGACTCCAGCCTGCTTTTCTGAGATTGGCTCAATGGTTCCATGAGCCTTTCCTGAGTGGCCCACTTGCCTAACACTTTGCTCATCCTTCCCATCACCATCAATCCCATTCTGATCTAGAACATGTATGCCAGAGTGTGTGCACAGAGAAGATAGTCAATATGTTTACATTAGACACAGGTAAGGGAAGCCCTGAACGCCCACTTGTCTGGTTTCTGAATTACCCCCACCGAAACCTAAAGGTGTCTTTCACAATGGGAGCATCCATGTAGATGGACATCAGTAAAGCCCAACTATCTTGAAGAAGTCAATTAGGAAAATGTGATGGCTACCAGTTTAAGGTATTGAAGGAAGGAAAGTTTCCATGGAGAGGTCACAGGAGTGGAGGGTTGCAAATGATAAGACAGGCTCCAGTGTAGAAGCCTTGGATGGAGGCTTGTGCATACAGCTTCGTAAGGGGAAGCAGGGTGTGAAAGGGATGTTCTCCATCCTTAGGAGCAGGAGGAGCTTTGGAGCTCAGGGATGCAGGGTCAGAGGAGTAGACGGATAAGACTCTCTGGCCCACCTGCCAGGATTTTGTACCATCACTCTGCATAATTATTCTTGAAAATATAAACATTGCCAGGGCTGACTGACAAGTATTGTTCCAGCACGGAGGGCTGTCAGGGCAAATCAATCCAATTCCACCACATGCCAGTGTGTAAAACAGATATAATTTTGGCTGTTAGGGGCTGTCAAAGCGAAGGATGTGCCGTATGTGTATTTTGAAGTGTGGTGTTCCCTTCAGTCTCACAGCTTGAAAGATTTCTGGGGCTTTCCCCCTCCCTGGATGTTTTCTACAAGAAGTTTTTGGATTTTAACTTCAAATAACTCCATCGCCCTTATCTGTGGTGACATTGGATTTCCATTAAGCTCCATTCCTGCTCCCTTACCCCCACAGCTGCTCTGCTCTCGTTCAGCACAGGAGCCTTGAAATTCGGTTTTGGATGAAAGGGTCCTTTGCTGCCACTGGATGTTGTATGAGGCATCCACGTAGGAAACTGATACCCTCTCAGGAATGTAAAGTCACTTGCGAAGTGTTTTGCCCATCACTGGACCCAATGCCAGGCTTAGCCCAAAGGCTTATGACGGTCTGAGCTTCATGGACCCCTTGGGAATCCCTGGAAGTCTACTTCCTCCCTTGGTGGCTCAGTGCTGTGGTGAGCATCAGAGTTGAGGCCCTCAGAAGGTGGCTCACTCAACATCTTTCCTCACTCTTCCAGAATGTTTCTGTATCTCTTAACCACTGTACCCTAACTGGCTTCCACAAGAATCTCTTCTGCCAGTTTCCTTCTCTCCCTTCCTTCCTCCCTCCCTTCCTCCCTTCCTTCCTCCCTTCCTTCCTTCCTTCCTTCCTTCCTTCCTTCCTTCCTTCCTTCCTTCCTTCCTTCCTTCTTTCCTGTGCCTATTTAATTCCTTACTCTCTACTATTCTCCTTAACTTACCAGCACCCTTAAATCTCTCCCTCAAACTCCCCCAGCCCCATCCTCTAGATTTGCCGCCATGCTATCTCTAGACTGACCTTTGTGCCCTGACCCATCCCCTACTCCCTTTTACCCCCGTCTCCCACATGTGCAGTCTCTACTCACCGCCTCCACTTCTTCCCACTTACTCCTGTGCCTCCATCAAGCCACCTTCTGCTCCTCAGGCTCATTCATGGCCCTTTCTCAGGTGTACATTTTGGTCACATGGTTCCTTGTTCTCTGTTTTGATTACCTGACATGTTCTAGGCCCAGCAGTGAGTGTGGGGGAAATAGTATCCCCAAAGCATTCTTGCATATGCGCTTAGACCTTGATTTTTAAGCCATTATGATGAGATATCGTCATATCTTGTAGCACTTTCACCGAGGGTAGCTTTTGTGTCGTGTGTTTATTCCATATGGAGTTTGGCCACAAGAACGACTCTGAGGAAGATCACTATTTACTCTCTAGACATCACTGAGGGCATTGATCCCCTGTGTAAAATCCATTTGATATATTCCTTCAAAAACTAAATGCCATGAAGAATCTTACTTACCATAAGGAGTTTCTCTGCTTTTACGTATGGGCAGTCAAGATTTTGTAAATTACTGTGTTTCTCTTTTGGCTTCTGCTGCAAGGACGCTTGGAGTCAAATTATGACTTAATGTGAATGACCACGTGGGACCCTCGAATCTGCACACTTGCATTTCTACTAATATGTCTCTTAGCCTTCTATTCCACTTTCCCTGACTCGAGTTTTGATTTGAATTTTTTTGTTTTTCTTCGCCTAGTCACAGCAAGTACTGAAAAATCTTTTGTGAATGAAGCAAAGGTGTTAGTAAAAGATACGATAGATTCAAGTATGTGTGTTTTTCTGCTTCTTTAGGTTGTGGGTTGCTTGATGACAGGGGTTACTCTGCCTATTCTTTTGCTAGGCCCTAGAAAAATGTCCAGGCTATAGTTGGTGCTTTGTAAACACTTACTGAACTAAATTGATGAAAGTCAACCCACAGCTCGCTAGGTGGACAAAGTTGAGCTCACACAGTTTTTCTTTCATTTTGTTTTCTGTAAGAAAGTCAAGGCAGAATATTGTAGTAGAAAGAATTTTAGCTCTGCCTGTCACTGGTTGGACAACCTTGGGTGAGTTACTTAGCTCGTCTGAGGCTCTTTTTACTTTAATCTGAAAATGGAGATAAGGATACCCTACTGGACTGCTGTTAAGATTGATAATTCTTGTAAACCTCTTAGCGCATTTTCTGGCCCATAATAGCAATGTGCACATGTTAGGCCCCTCCCCACTTCCCCATTTCATTGGAAATAACACTTGGTAAAGGATAAGTGGATTGCTCTATGACCACAAGTAAGTCAATTAATTGTGGTGTCATCTGTAAAATAAATGTGACTGTTGACCTCATTCAGAGAGATATGAAAATTAATTGATGGTAATGCACATTGGGATTTTTTGCTGAAAAGTACTTAAGAATGGCTCAGTATTATTATAAGTTCTATTTCATCATTAATATTATTTATGAATATTTGGCCTTGTCTTCTCCCGGTATGTTTTATGTCTGTGGTCTTAATTGCATTTATTTCCAATTTAGTACCAACTTGTATTTTAATAAAAATGTAGATGAAATTGAAAAACATAGTTCCAGTCTTTCATGCAACTTTATTTTTACAAGGTGGATGATTTTACCTATTTCAGTATGCTGCCCACGAAACAGACATAAAGATGTTTAGTAAATAGTATTTGGTCATCCTACTTAAAATCAAGCTCAGGTATTTTTCAAGGTATTTAAGTTTTAATTCTTACTTTTCTCACTCTTATTTTGTTGACAATTTTCTGATGAAGTTCTTCATTATGAGACATTTGGTCCATTTCAGAAGATAAACACGAATGTTTCAAGTATTTTATAGAAGACATGTTAGCTAGATGAAATCCCTATTGCCATTTAACATCAGGAGGCCCTCACTGCCTTCAGTCTCAAAGCGGGGCTTGTGTTACAGAATCCAGTGTCCCCTTCTCGGTCACCATCTAGCTGTGTGGCCCTGGGGAAGACGTGTCACTTGTTGACTGTCAAACATGAGGCAGTCAGCCTCAATAATCTTTAAGTTCTTTTGCCATTACAGTGTCAGGTCCTTTGCAATGGAACCGCTGAAGGTGATCCCTCCATTTGGGTCTGTAAGGAAACAGAGAGACCACATCTACTCCAGAATATTATCTTCTAGAATTTAATCCTTTTTACTTTTCTTCTCAGAATTTTAAAATATGCTTCCTTTTAACTGAAGATCACTTAGTACCTGGCATATATTAGAGATTTCAATTAATGACTCAATTTAAGGTTCATGTGCTGAGCAGGACATGTGCACTGGGCCAAGGGGGCTTTCTATAAAGCCCCATTACTGAAGAAATTGGAAGCACATAGTTCCAATTTCATCCTTAAGTGGGTAGGGTTTTATTGATTTATTTATTTACTTAGTTACTTAGTTAGTTAGTTTTAGAGTTAGTAGTAATAGATACAGACGTGGATGAATACTTCATCTGTAGCCTGCATGTGCATATATAGAATATCTGCTTCTGGGAGATATCAATACCAGGAACGTGATTTAAACCATCTGAAATTGCAAGTGTATCCGTAAACTACTGCAGGTACTTGTGAGAAAACGCATTTGTCAGTGGTTGTAATTACGTGATACTAACAGAAAACTGGAAATCTACTCAGTTCTGGTACTCTTGAAGCAAATGACCAAGGGCCCCAAATTTTCACTCTGGAAAATTCCATTAATGACAAAGATGTCCGGATAGTTTTAGCCACTGATTATTATTGCTGGTCATCAATTTCTCTCTGATTCTGTAAAGTAGATTTATTCATAGAATATCTAATCACATGCTTTGTTTTGACTGTATCAGGGTACATGGATCGGTCTGCAGACCACCTGAGTTTGAAGGTGTATTTGTTAAACCACCTATATCTCTTACTGATACCTCCTTGTCTTCAGGCAAGGTGAATTTTAAAGAAAAACTTTCCTATGAAGCCTTTTTTAAAAATCAACTATCTTTTTGAGTTTTCCTCCAAATGTAAAAAAATTATATGCTTACCTGATAGCTTATTTATCATGGGATCTTTAGACTCACTTCACTCAGAATATTTTGTATAAAATGAATCCAAATGTTCATAGGGCCCTTAAAGACAGTGTTATTCAAAGTGCTAGTCCACCGTGACGTAAAGAGCTTGTCCAGAATGTGAATCAGTGCATTTCTTCCTTCATTAAGACAGTCTTGCTCCCAGAAAAAGTCACCTTAATGCCATTCAGACCGCCAGACCAAACCTCCCGATGCCGGGCTCTTAGCTACAGCACTGAAAGACTCAGGATAAATGGAAGTCCAGGGTTTCTGCAGCTTAGGCAAGTTACTGAACTTCTCTGTGCCACAGGCCCTGAGAATGGAGACACTGGTAGGGTGGAGAGGGAGAGTGTAGGCAGGGGAGCTCAGTGGATGAGAGGAATAACCAGCAATGAGGGGACAGAAATGGTGTAGAGACTGATGGCTCCTTAAAGTAGATACTTTGAGATAGCTGGAGCTCTAGCTGAAGAGAGGGGATAGTGGCCAGAAATCAGGCACACAGGCTCTGAAGTACCTGGGGTTGAGGTTGGAGGATGGCCTCCATTTGAGGCCATGGAAGTCCTCGGGGCATAGCCAAGATTTTATTTGAGTCAAGGAGGGCCCCATACTCTCTTGGAAGAGATTAGGAAGAAATTCTTAGGTCAGTGAAAGGAGAGCTTCAGGTTAGTTATTCTCTCCACCCCTGACCTCTGAGAATTTGGCTGCTTTATGGCCTATAGGATTGTTGTCAGTTAACTGAAATGATATGATTAAATAGCATTTATCTGTGGCTGTTATTACCGTTTGATACATTTTTTCTTTTTAAAATTTTTTTTTTTAACGTTTATTTATTTTTTTGGGACAGAGAGAGACAGAGCATGAACGGGGGAGGGGCAGAGAGAGAGGGAGACACAGAATCAGAAACAGGCTCCAGGCTCTGAGCCATCAGCCCAGAGCCCGACGCGGGGCTCGAACTCACGGACCGCGAGATCGTGACCTGGCTGAAGACGGCCGCTTAACCGACTGCGCCACCCAGGCGCCCCTGATACATTTTTTCAATAAATATTTTCATTGTACCAACTGTATGCAAAACACTGTAAGGCCCTGTCAGGAATGTAAATACAAACACAAAAGTGTTACCTGTGTTTCTGAGTGGCTTCTAGTCTTCTAAGAGAGAAATTCTGATGAGAGGGAATACATTGGCAAAAGGCCACCCTTCATATAATCTATTGTGTCCCAAACCAACAGAGCAAATTAATGCAAAATAGCCCATTTCTGAACGAAAAGATGCACTTACTGCTTTCAAGGTCAGTATAGGAAAACTGGTCTCATCAATTTTAGTTTTGAAGGTGATGGAAATGTGGCTTTACCCATAGCTTTAAAAACTTAAACTTATTTCCCACCGATTTCTTCTCCTATCTGAAATTTTTTTTAACTGTAAATCAAAAACGAAAAGAACTTAAATACTTGCCTTGACATGATGAAAGTAAATCAAGTGGCAATTTAATTCCCACTGAACATGTGACCACCGTGGAGTTAAATATTAGATTTAAATATGGCAGCTAATTCTCTGCAAGAATTACATTTGTCTCTTTATATGGGCACTCTACCTAATGAACACATTTCTCTTCTCTTAAATTCAGCCGTTGCTACTGGAGCATGAGAAATTAATATACATTCTTATATTCATTAATATTGTTGCTCATAAAAGACCTTTTGATTTTTATCACCCTGAGTTCCCAGAGGCCCATGGAAGCCGTCATTGCTCCAAACCACATGAATTATCGGGGGAAAAATCCTATTAAGGCAAAACCTTAATCACCGCTTGTATTTTACATCAAATTGTATCTAAAAAGAAACTGTAGAGCATATCCATCAACAGAGAATGAATAAATAAATGGCGGTATAGTCCTCTCACAGAATATTATAAAGTAGTAAAAGCAAAAGGATGACTACCACACACATACTGGAACTCAATGTAACTCAATCTCCAGGGCGCTGTTGGGTAAAAAAGGCAAGATGCGAAGAATACACATTCTCGCATCATATCTCATTAGGGATATAGCGTTAGTAGCGAACCTGTAGAGGAAATGAGTAACACAAAATTCAGGGTAGTAACTGGGCCCCAGAAGAGAGTGGGGAAGTGGATACAATCAAGAAAGTCCCAGTGGTAGAGTGGTGCTTTCAACATACTAGTGATAGTCTGTTTTTTAAATGGGATGGTGGGCTTATGGGCATTCATTTTAATACCATTATTTCAACTACAGAATTTTGATTTATATTTTCTTGTGTTTTCACAATGCAGTTCACATTCAAGTTAAAAAAAAAAAAAGACTTAAAAAAATTTTTTTTAATCTTCATTTATTTTTGAGAGAGAGACAGAGTGTGAGCAGGGAAGGAGCAGAGAGAGAAGGACACACAGAATCCAAAGAAGGCTCCAGGCCCTGAGCTGTCAGCACAGAGCCTGACGTGAGGCTCGAACCCACAAACCGTGAGATCATGACCTGAGCCAAAGTCGGACGCTCAACCGACTGAGCCACCCAGGTGCCCGCCCCCCCAAAAAAAGACTTTTAAAGAAAGTTCATCAAATTAAACCACAGTAATAAATCTTCTGTGTGCTCAGCACCTGAGACATTGCACAAGACTATAGGAGATAGATAGGGTTGCTTTTAAACTCAGGGAGTTTCCAGTTATGAAATGAATGGAAGACATAAGCCAGAATTCAACTAAGCACAAGTCATGATATAATATGAATTCAGAGAAGGAGGTCGTCGGTGGTCAAAGTGGTCTTGGAAACTCTCAGGAAGTGAGAATTTGAACTCACCTTTGAAGGGTGAACTAAACAGAAAGGAAGCTGGGAGATTATGTTTACTTTTTATTCTATTGTTTACATATTCTATTTTTCTTGCCATGTGTAGCACAATTTATAACGGAAAAGAAACTGTGGTATGGAAGAAAAAAAAAAAAAAAAAAAAACATTTACTCTGGATTCAGACCTGAATTCAAACTTCAACTTCTCTGTTCCCATGCCGTGAATCACTGAAATTTCTGCAGGCTCAGTTTCCCTGTGTACAAAATGCAGAGAAGGTTGCTTCCCAGGGCTGTGTGAGAAAAATGAGAGAATATTGTTGGCTGGACATTCCAAGCTCCAGAGGGCGTCCCGATCTCTTTTTAATACTGCCATTCAGGGACGAGCCTTCCAGAAAAGAATGGTGGCCAATGGGCTGGTGGAACCCTTGAGCTGAGAAGTTCAACATTTGATGGACAGGGTGAAGAGCCACATACTCCCACTATGGCTCTGTCCTCCACAGAGTCTCTTTTGGGGCTTCCCACTGGCTCTGTTCTTCTGAGAAATGCTTTGCTCTGCTCCCCTCCTTGCAGCTGATGGGCTTCCAGAAAGCCTTGGCTGCCTCCTGCCTTGTTCCTTGGGAAAGTGTATGGATGAATTGATGTGGGCCAGCTCCACTCTAGACTAGAGGGGGAAATATTCTCTCTTCCCACCATGCATCTATTCTTATCTCTTCTTGGCATTGGATAACCAAGACTGGGGACATGATCTTAGAATGGGCTGGGGAAGCCAGCCATAGCACAGACTAGACGTTTCTGGAAGGAGAAATGAGTCTCAACCATGGTCTAGCCCACCTCAGCAGGAGGCTAAAGCTGGGACGGGGACAAATCTTTAATTAGAAATGCCCAGACCTTGCCTTTTCCCCTTGTGTCCTTTGAGCCTCTTTCCCTCAGGAGTCTGAGGCGTCTTAACAAAGAATTAGGGATTCCTAGCTCTCTCTCTGCCTTTCCCCACTAGACACATGACTAACAAGTATATGCAAGGTGTCTGGCTTATGAGAGGCCTGCTATTAATGTCCAATCCCTTCTCATCTCTCCCCTTTCCTAATCTGGGAAGTTCATTAATGACATTCCGCAGCCAACGAGGAGGTCGCTACTTGATTTCTATCGAAAATGACCATTGAGTCCTGGAAAGCAAGCCAGTGCAACCTCCTTCCAGCCATTTGGGCGGACTGTGAGGATGGATACTGAGTTTCTCCTCTGGTTTGCCAGTGCAGAGGGGCAGAGTCTCAGGCCTGCACGCTCAGGAGGCAGGCCCCTGACTCCCACCCTCAGCCTTTACCTCCACGTGCCTCGATTCCAATTTCCATTCTGTCTTTGTTTTCCAGTTGTTCAACACATCAAGCGACATAACATTGTTCTGAAAAGGGAGCTAGGCGAAGGAGCCTTTGGAAAAGTTTTCCTAGCTGAATGCTATAACCTCTGTCCTGAGCAGGACAAGATCTTGGTGGCAGTGAAGGTAAGAGAACACTCCAGAATGTCTCATTATCTGTTGTCGCACTAATGTGTGGAAGCGCATTGTGTCATTTTGTATTTGGCCAATTCAGGAGCCAATTATGTCTGCTATGGTGGATGTGTTCGAATTTCCTGTACCCAAATGGACAGCAGGAAGGGTGTTTGGGGCACATCTAGCTGTCTGAGCTTCTTCTCGGGGCAACCTGTCCATCTCCAGGCTGTGAATAGCTTTGGGCTACTCTGACAAGTCAATGCTAACTCAATTCTGGGTGGAGGTCGGTAGGGTCAAACAGAATTCACCCAGCTAAGTCTTGGAGACTCAATCTGTCTCCTCAGATTGCTTGATGCTGATGCCAAGCTCAGCTAGAGCTTGTCTCTGGTGAAGGTTCTAGAAGGGAGACCAGAGTTCACTTTTCCCTCTCAGCCTCTGCTCTGCTGACGTCTTCTGTTATATCTTACCCTGTCCCTCCCAAATGTTCCCAGAGCCCCAGTACTGTAAACAGTGCGGGCAAGACTCTATCCTGGGGTGGATGGAGTCTCTCGTAAATTCCAGTACCCTAGGAGATACAAGGTCTTACTGAAATAAAAGAGTCTGAAAGTCCTTACTTCTAGCCATTTCCCCCAAAACTCAAAAAGGAGACCTGGCCTTCAATAACATAAATATTACTGGAGGGGAACAAAAGTTCCACCGAGTTCTCTAAAACACAAGAATTAACAAAAATAGCGCAAAAGACTTGAGCGTATCTTTTACATATGCATTGTCAACATTTTAAAAAACAACTCACCAAGGTATTGAATAATATATGCAAACCACTTAAAAGAGGCATATATTTATTAAATGAATTAGGTGGCAAAGGAATGTAGACTTGGCTAGCATAATAAAATGCAACTTCTTGGCTTAACAGAAAATGACTGGGTTTTGTTTGTTTCTGCCAAACACAGAATGTTTACATGAGTGGCGTTTGTTTACTGGTTATAATCAGGACAACCTTTCATGTTTAAAAAAATCAGATGTATATTCCATTACTGTTGTACTTAGCATTAAAATACTCTGGTATATACAGAATAGGTCACTGAGGAGAGAGGTAAAATTCTTCTTGAACTTTCTCATCCTGCAGATTAAACACAGTTTCTGTTAAAACTCATCCAAAGGAAAAAACAGTGCATTTGCTTTCTTTATCTTCCAAAGTAACCAACATGAGTGGATGCTCTTAGACGCTCACCAGAGGTTTCTAAAAGCTGCATTTTAAAGTGAATAAAGGACATGGTGGCCCATTTGGTTGAGCATCGGAACTTGTCTCAGGTCATGATCTCACAGCTTGTGGGTTCGAGCCCCGCATGGGGCTCTGTGCTGACAGCTCTGTGCCTGGAGCCTACTTCAGATTCTGTGTCTCCCTCTCTCTCTGCCCACCCCCCCCCAACCACCCGCTCACACTCTGTCTCTCTCTCTCTCTCTCTCTCTCTCTCTCTCTCAAAATAAATACACATAATAATAAAATAAAAATAAAGCGAATAAAGAACAGAATTTTCTAGGGAGGGTAAATGTAGTGTCAATAAACATCATACTAAGTTAAGCAAATGGAAGGGAGAAAGGGAGCCAGAGGAGAGGAAACAGGAAGGAGATGCTAGAAAGATGTGAGGTCAAGTAGGGTAGAAGGTGTAAAATAAGAATCCTGCTCTGATTCTGGGGGCGGGGGTGGGGGGGGCAGGGGTTTAATTCCTGCTGTTGCGATTCCTTCCTCTTTCCTTTCCTTTACCCCAAAAGTTTGTTATTTTTTAAAGCACAGAATGTTCAGAACATTTGGCAGGGTTATATCTGCAGGCTCTGCTCTCTTCTGCCGCTCTTTTTTCCCCCTTAGGATAAATGGGACCAAGAGGTGCCTCTATTTTTGTAGATTCGTAGACTGATAAAACATGAGAGCTGGAAAAAGCTTAGGGAAGAGCTGATCCTAATCTAGTCATGAGTTATACACAAGGACACTGAAGACCATGGATTTGTGTTCTGGGCTCATGTTTCCTCCCACTGATATCTGGAGACCACCCAGGCAACTAAGTCAGCCCATCAGATTCTGAATTCAGATTCTTGAGGTCACAAGGTGAGACTCTTTGAATGTACAAACATTCTGGGAGATTAGAGAATCCTAGATGATCGTGTAGGAGTAGCTGAGGGACCTCGGCCAGATAGGGAGAAATTTCTCAGTGGGTATAGCTTTTCTTTTTGGTATCATTTCTTATTCTCTGCCTACTTCGCTGTATTTCTTTGAATGCCCTTGAAGAGAGGGTGTTGCATGGCTAAATCCAGGGCACCCTCAGCTCTTGGGTTACATTTCCTTCCCAACACATGCCAAAATAAGGTTTCAGGGCTTGGGCTGGTGATGAAAGATCAGCCGGCATCAGCCGTGTGTAGCCAGTGGGGCATGCTTCCACGTGGTCACATCTCCCTTGGCTACTGTCGGTGAGGCTTCTCTGGTTTGAATCACAGTCACAGCCCTAATCCCACCTCTGACCTAGACCCAGGACCTAGTCCTCATAGACACCCTGGCTTTGCCAAATAAGTTCGCAAATGAATGACCTATGAAGAGTGCTTGTTAATTAACACCGCTAAAAACAAGCAAACAAACAAACAAGAGACAAGCCAAGGAACAAAAACTTGGATTTTTCCCTTTTATCAAATCCTGACTCCTCCTCTGCCAGGTCCTTCTTGTTGAAATTCAAATGCAACTGTTGTTTCAAGCAGAGAGGACAAAATGCCTGCAGCTCAAAAATGCAGTTCCAACTTCAAGGTCGCACACCTAGGAAGTCTCATCTCAGTGATCTTGCATGTGCAGTTTTGTTGAAATCAAAGGCTTTGTTTATGTTCGCTGGAATGACTTCAAGCTTCAGAGAGGATGCCCAGGTTAATTTTCCGGGATCCGCAGGCTGCAACGTCACAAGGAAGGAGTCGGGTCTTCTACAGGCTCCGGATGAATGGATCAGAATAGCACATGGGCCTTTTACAAAGCTGCTGTCTCCAGCCCAACCTGCTCAATTTTAGGGCTGCGAGCTGGCCAATTGAAAGTGCGTTCAAAGACTATCCCAGGAGCCTGGGAAGAAAGCGTGTATGGTTCCGGCCCTAACCACAGGAAAGCGAATTTTGAAGGAATGAGACAAGCTGAATGCAGCTTCCGGGGCCTGCACAGACTGTCACCTCTGAGGAGTGGCTGCGGGAGCTGCTTCTCTCCCATTGGAGGCACCCAGGGATGTTTGACAGGCTTTCTGCCCGTTGCCTAGCAACCCCCGCAGCATTGATTATGTATGCTAAGAAATTGCAGCTATTGTCCTTTTTCTTTCTCTAGAAGGAGCTGACTGGTTTGAAATCCAAGACTTTGCATTCAGACTGACAGATGTCAGTTTCCTGTAAATTCTGGCGTCGCCTGCCCCAAGTGATTTCAGAACTGGAGGGATCCACGGGAACCGATTTGAGACGGAAGTGATCCTAAGGCATGTGTAGGGCATTCGAGGGTGCAGGAGGGCTGAGCGTGCCTCTCCCTTTAGAGTATCTGCTTGTTTGGAGCCAACCAGACTGACCTTTTCTTGATATTTTTGGATGACCTTTGTTTTTTAAAAAGTGAAATAGATTTGACAATTATTTTTTTTTCCTCTTTACACTGTATTACAATTGAAGAGCCCATAAAGAAAATGAGAAGCAGAGAAACCAGTCTTTGATCAGAATGAGTTACTTTACCTTTAAGTAACTCAATTGCCAAGGAAACGCTTCATGGCAGTTTCCCTGCATTAGCTGTGGGTGCGTGAGCTATTTTTGGCTCTCTCCAACCTGCATTTCAATAGCTACAATGCCTACAACATTTTCTTGTACTATGAATGCATGCGGATTTTTGTTTTTTAAACATAGCCACAAGTGCGCTTTGTAGGATTCATGGCCTCTCCTCCCCCTCTCCACTAACTCAGGTGTATTTCCAGAAACATAAAATGCTGCACACGAGAGAGACTTTAGAAATCCTACAGAACCCAAGCCTCATGTTTTATAGATGAGAAAGCCAAGACCCAGGGAAGTGGAGTGACTTCCTTGAGGGGTGAGTTAAAGTGAGTGAGAGGCACCAGCACAGGAACATTTGAGACTAGAAAGGACGAAATCTGACTTCAGCAGGCACTTCCTTTGGGATTTTTGCATTTCATGTTTCTGAATATCTTCTTGTTAACAGAGGAAATAAGGATGATTTTCTTCACCAAGGGTTTTGGAAGAGTTGACTGATAAGCCCTCTGGCACACTACCGTTCGGCAGCCCCAAAGTCACATCCAGCATGTTTTTCCATTCCTGTGTCTGGAGAGCCCTACCTCGCCCCCTCGATGCACACAGCTCCCATTAATCCATCAGCTCTCCGCTCAGGTTGCTCCTCTTTGGAGATACCTTCCCTTGCCTGCTCCCCCAGCTAAGTCAGACCTCCCTATTACATGCTAGTAAGGCATCTGCCCTTGTCCTTCACAGCATTTGTCAAGGTTGTGCATTCTATATGTATCCGCGGGCTTAGTTAATCAATGGCAAGATTGTGGGTCTCCTCCGTTAGAGTGGTATTTTTGAGGGTGAGAACCATGCTTTTTAGCACATTGTCTAATATCTAGTAACATGGAATCAGTGCTTGTTGAGTGAACAAAAGGATAGACGAGTGGACAGATAAACTATAGAAAAAATAGCCTTTGAAAAAGTGAAGAGTCTGCAGTTGACGTTTGTAGGTAAGGAAATGATCTGATGAGCTACTGATAATCATAGAACTTTATAGCTGAGAGGCACTGTAAAGATGATATATAGAGGACAGTGTAATCTAATGAGAAGTCATTTTAGAAATGATTGAACCACTATGCAGGTATATAGAACTATTAGCTGATGTTCTTTAGCTTAACTCCCACCTTTTGTGAGGGAAGAAACGGGAACCCAGAGAAGATGAATGACTCATCCAAGGTCACATAGCTTGACCAAGGTCACCTAACGTCAGACGTAGGACTAAAACTCAGGCCTCCCCGTCAGTATGATGCTTACCACGTACCACACTCTTATTGACTGAATTTTGCACATGCCCTGGTAGACCAAGTTGAAGAAATTCAACACAGTGCCACTTATCAAGTAACACAAAGGTATGTGCTAGTTGTGCTCATTTGCGTGTAAGGTCGACAGATACTTTTCTTGTTTTCCCAGTAGAAACGTAATTCGAGGAAGTAGGCAGAAATAAAGAAAACTGGATTCTGGAATGAATGTTAACAAAACATCACAATCGGCTTTGAGGAGAAGAGCAGTAGACTGCTCATTGGAAACCTAACTCAAGCTGGTTTAAGAAGAAAAGGAAATTTATTTGTTCAAGCTACTGGTATCCTTGCTTCAGGGACTGATGGATCCAGGAAATCAGTTCTCCCTGTCTCTCTCGGGTCTGCTTTCCTCTGTATTGACCGTATTCCCAGGCAAGTTCTCCCCACACTGTGGTGAGCTATCTAAGCAACAGCTCTGGGCTTGGATCCTGCCATCCAGCAACCCAAAAGAGAGCTCCTCTTCCCCAACAATTACACAAAAGTCCAAGGGCCAACTTCCTACTGGCTAGTTGTCTTGAGTTGGGTCACCAAGTCCTCTGACTCTCTGGATAATAGTCTGAATATCCAGGACTGGGTCACGTACATATTCTTGCAAATGGATGGTGGGTCAACTCTGCACAACACACATGGACTGAACGTGGGGAACCATGCTTCCCTGAAAGAATCTGAGAGATTCTATCCCTGAAGAAAGGGGTAAAAGTCTGAGAAGAAAAAAAAAAAGGAATATGACCAACTCAAATAGGAACTACAGGACAGCTAGGCCTCCTGCTAGAACAGTTGGGATTTAAAAACTCACTCTGGATCTGAGGTGGCCCTTGTGACTGTGCCCTCTTTATCCTCTCAGCAGGAAATGCCAGGGACTGTCCTCCAGGCTTCCCTGCTGATGGAGTATAGCTATCTCTTGCCTCTGCTGCTTCCTAACATTTGACTTCTGCTTCCGGGCCAACTGCTGCTCACGTAGTCTCTGCGCTCCTCCCCCCACCCCCCCACCCCCCACCCAATGCAGATTGCTCAAGAAGGAAAATACTGTGTGTTCAGTTGCTCTGTTCTGTCTTCTTGCCAGGCCACCTACCTGTGGACCAACTATCCAAGGTGGTCATATGGCACAGATGAGGCCATCTGTGGGGAAGAAGCAACTAGAGCCAATTATCTCAGAATATGTATAGGGCAGAATAAGGGCTCAAAAAGGAAAGCTCATTCCCTCCCATTCTAGAAGAGTGAAACAATTCATAGACAAGAAAGGACATCAAGAGTTCATCAGTTCAAGCGCTCTACCCAGGCACGTTTATCTCTAAGGCATGTGGCTATTTTCTTGCTTTCTTTCATTTTAGTTTTGTTTTTTCGTTTTGTTTTGTTTTGCTTTGCTTTGTTTTTGTGGCAGTCACCATATCAGTCCTCACATGCGATAAATCATGAGGTTTGCCTCCCATTCCTCCCTCTTCCTGTACTTTCTCCCCACTGCACACGGAATCCTTGTTCCCACATCATGGAAATGGAAGATGACAAGATTAGTATATTTAAGAGAACATCTGTCAGCGCTGCCCTATAAAAAGAGTTTGTATGCCTTAACAGGACAGAATGTTGCAGAAAGTGCTATCAATTCCATCTTGACAAGTCTCTAGTAATAGAAGTTGTAGAACTTTTAATGGTGGCTTATTAAAAGGCTTCATCGTCTTTATGGTCCAGACATTGTTTAATAGATTTCTACTGTACTTTAGTGTAAGGCCATTCTTTCCTGGCACATGTGTGTGGGTGTGTGCACATGTGTATCTGTGATGTGTGTTTGTTTGTTGGGGGGGGGGGTGGTGAGGGCTGTGTGAGAAATGTGTGCACTCCCATACAGCATAGGATTGAGAGCAACATTTGCCTGGTGAGGGTCCCTCTTGTATTGAGTCAGGGCCCCGGTGATTAAGTTGCTCCACCAGTGTCCCCTTTCCAGTAACTTCAACTTTTAACCTTTGACAAGAGATCTGTTTTTTGTCTTGTTAAGTTGTCTTGTTAACCCTATTTTCTGGCTTGTCTACAATTTATCCCCATCTTCTCAGACATGCTAAGCCCAAAACAGTGCATTTCACTGGAATGAGGACTCATCTGGTATTCAACATAGCTGGAGGCTTCATTTCACACTTCTGTATCTCTGGAATCTGTGCCTCACTTTTTAATTGACTGCCCCGCTTTTTAATTGACTTTAACATGATAAGCCAACTGTCAATTGAGTCTTGGTCTACCATGATCCATCAGCAAGTTTAGTGCAATTGGCTCCAATTTTTAATTGTATTTAAAGCTGGTAAATATATTGCAGCTGCCCATGCTGGAGGACAACTTCTGATTCATTCCTTTGAGTCAATATTTTTCTAATATGACTGTTGCCATGAATTAGTTTGATGTCTTCCAAAGACTTAGCATTTGTAATATGCAACTTGATGTGATATGCACGCATAAACCATCAATTTCAGTACCCAAATGATTGTAAACATTTTAAAGTGTGTGAATTAGGACTTGGCCTTGTGTTTCCCATTGGATGGTCAACTTGTTAGATTCTGAACCATAAGAGTCAGCATGGCTGTGAAAATAAAGATAGCAGCAATCAACACCCTGGCTATGAACCTTGTATTTGAAGCTGTCACTTGGTACATAATTAAAGTCCTTGCAAAGGCCAGTTACATATGATTGAGTTGATATACACAGGTGTTGGTTTCTAGTACATAGTGAGCACTGAGTGTGATCAATTTCATTTTCATATAATCATTTAACTAGTTTTCATTGCCTTAATGCAGGCAAGCCACCTATTGGACTCTGCTTAGTTTTTTTTTTTTTTTTTCAGTTTACTTATTTACTTATTTATGTATTTATTTATTTAGAAAGAAAGAGAGCATGAGTGGAGAAGGGACAAAGAGAGAGAGGGAGAGAGAGAATTTCAAGCAGGCTCCACACACTGTCAGGACAGGGCCCAACATGGGGCTTGAGCTCACAAACTGGGAGATCATGACCTGAGCCAAAACCAAGAGTTGGACACTTAACTGACAAAGCCACCCACTTTGAGAGCCACTGCACTCTCCTTAATTTTTAAGATCTTGTTTCTATAAAGCTCTTCCTATCTCTGAATTTATTAAAATATAGTCTTCCAAAATTCACTTTTGTAAGAATTTGATAAAAATTTCCTCTACCTTTCTTTAGAGAAGACCCTATAAGTAAGAAGAATCACACAGTATCATGACTACAGCTTACTCTAAATCCTTGGCTAATTGTTGCCTGTAACAACCTTATAAGAAGGGTGTCTGCCTTAATTCTATTTCAGTTTATTGTTGTTTTCCAACAGTTGCAAGAGGCAGGTTGACCCGTTGATAGTTTTTTGAGATGGCTTTTATGGAACAGTGCTATCTAACAGAGGTATAATGTGAGCCACAAATGCAAGTCACATTTGCATTTTTAAATTTCCTAGTATGCACATTAAAAAGTAAAATGAAACAGATGAAAGCAACTGTATTCATATGTTTTATTTAACTCAACATATCTAAAATATCATTTTAACATACTATTAATATAAAAACATTAATGAGATATTTTATACACTGCCAGTTTTCAAGACCTGGTGTGTATTTTATACTTACAGTACATCTCAATTTGGATCAGCCAGAGTTCAGAAGACCACCAGCCACATGTAGTTGTTAGCTACCATATTGAATAATACAGGTCTAAGAGGTCAACAGTCTCCATTATCAGCAGAGCTAGATGCAATCAATTATCCTGACCCGGAAGAACTTAGGCATGTTGACAGACATTCTCATGCATCTTAGTTGTTTCATATGGGAGTTAACTCCCTGCCCTCCATATTTTAAGCATGGTAATAGGCATTGGGCATAATGAAGTCCTACCATAATAATCTCTTGGTTTTTATACTTCACCTTAACTTTGTTTCTATGATGTTAAATATTATAGGAGAAGAATATGAGATTAGTGTTTAAAACAAGGACACAAGCTCGTGTTTCCTAAGCCACCTGTACTTTGAAATGCAATGATCATTTGTCACATCCTACCACATCCAATCACACCAATGATTTCAAATAAGCTTTCTCGCCTCTCCTCCGAGCTTCTAGTTAGTTAGCCTTGATATTTTGTGGAAGCATTTGCGATGAATGCTAATTTTCCTTTTGTTTTTTTTTTTTTCCCCTTGCCTCCATTTTGCCTTTGCTAGTTTCTCAGTTCTGTGCTGAAGTTTATTGCATGCTGCTCAGTTCTTCCAACTCTGAATCAGTGTGTGCTCAAGGCAGTAACTCTCTGTAGCTCTGGATGAGACCTCTCCCTTGAGAATGTCTTCAGAAAGGATGGTAGCTTTTGAAGTGTCAGGAAATTCACCAGGAATAAGAAGGAATGAAGCTACAAAGCAGACACCAGGAGTAAGAAAATAGCAATGCTTACTGATGGGGCAAATATGCCTGTCAAAATGAAACTTAAGTGGAGGGAATTGTCAGTGAGGGAAGCTGCCACCTCATGTCCATTGCCAAGGACTCGGGGAACCAGCCAAGCCTCCTTTAATTGAGTAAAATGACAATCAGCCGTGGTACTAAAACAGAGATGATTTTTATAAATAGGGTTGATAGCAGGATTTTTCCAGCTTCTGATTGCTGTCTGGCTATGGTTCCACCCTGAGAAAAATTCTGCCCTCTGAGTGCCAAATTCAGAAGATGATTTTGCCCAACTTGTTACTGCCATATTTTCTGAATCTCTTAAAATAGGATTGAATCATAATTTAGAAAAGGGACCCAACATGCAAAAATGGATGGGCACATAGGATGCAGCTAGGTTTGTAGGATGCACTCACCCCATGAATAGTGAAATCTTTCTCAAATCCAAAAATTTTACTGAAGCACAGCTTCTGACATTACACTAAGAGCACGGTCTCTTCCCATAGTGTATTGCCTTGGGGAAATGGAGATGTGAGACGCTCATTAGCTCTTTTAGTTTGGTGCCCCCCCCCCAACAAAAATTCTGTCTTCTCTCCCATCCCACCCTCTACCCCACTGCCGAACTCTCTCCCTGTCTCTCCCTCCCTGTCTCTCTCTCTCTCTCTCTTAAACACCTACACACACACACACACACACACACACACACACACATACACACAATCTAGCATTCTGGAATCAACAGTACATAGCTAAAACTTATGAAGAGAGATTACATGAAGAATCTTTTCATGCCTTGTGATAATGCCCTAAAGGGGTCAGTAGTCTTCTCTAGTTCAATGTTAATGATAGGCTGAGGCCCTAGAAATAATCTCAGTGACACAGGGCAGCCTCTGAGTAAGGAGACTTTATCTCTGAGAAGACATCACAGGCTTCAAAGGGCTTTTGGAGGGAAATGGTGGCAGCCCGGGGTACCGCTGTTCTCATATTGAGCCATCTCTGTACCTTATCCATGCGTCTTTGGGCCTCCCTGCATCCTCGTGTGAACAAATCAGATGCAGGCCTCGTTGTGGTTTTGATTTCAAATATCACTGTCTACCGGGGACCCTCGGAGGCCTCTTAGCTTACACTACCTCACTCAGTCCTCCCAGTGACCCTGAGAAATAGATGACATTGTTCCCCTCACTCCACAAAGGATAAAACCAGAGCTCAGAGAGATCCAGAGCAGTCAGAATTTGAACCCAGATTTTTTTTAATTCTAAGCTAGAATGCCTCCTTTTTGAGTGCCACTATTGTGAGGATCTGCCATTTGTGGGGGTTTTCTGTTGTTGTTGTTTCTTTATTTTGAGAGAGAGCGAGAGTGAGTGGGAGCAAACAGGGGAGGGGCAGAGAGCGATAGAGAGAATCCCAAGCAGGCTCTGCACTGCCAGTGCAGAGCCAGACGTGAGGCCTGACCCCACAAACCATGAGATCATGACCTGAGCCAAAATCAAGAGTTGGACGCCCAACGGGCTGAACCACCCAGGTGCCCTGTGAGGATCTGTCTTTCGACCAGAAGGAGAACACAACCACTTGGGGCCAGCCCTCCAGGAGAGAAGGCATTGGGAAGTCTCCTCCTCATCCTTACATTCTCGTCCCTGCTTTCTCTACATGTACTCAGGCCCACTCGCTACCTTTCCACATGAACGTCCACTTTTCAGCCCTTTCCAGTGCTCTTTCATCTCTAGCTTGCACAGATCTCGTGGGTCCAGGGTTCTTTTATTTGCCCAACGTTGGATTCTGTTGTCAGCGGAAGTAGTGGAGACAGACACGTACCCAAAACCATAATGCAAGTCCAAGTGCAGGAGATGTTCCGATGTGTATATTTTGCTCCCAGGCAATGGCAACGTCCACGTCCTCTGTGTCCATCTTCTTGCTCTAACCGTGATTTATTTTTCTACCTAGAAGTTCAGCAGACCAAACACTGGTTGGATTAAAAAACACCTAAAAAGCAGCCCCACAGATAAAACGAACCTAAACAGGTCGTGAAGATAAGCACTTCATGCCTCCCATGAGGAGGCTTAGTTTGGATGGGTACAAGCAAGAGGAGCTTAGTTTGGATGGGGACAAGCCCAGTTTCTGGAGCTTCGAGGAAGCAGAGCCCCAAAACGCAGGCTTTCAGCCTCTGTTCATTTTGTTATTAAATGAAGAAATGTGCGGTTTCCATGGCAACAGCCCTACCAAAATTTTATGGCTTCTCTGACTACTTGCTGGCCCAAATCAGCTCACTTTTCAAAGCAGGTGCTCTTAAGGGATGCTTTTTGGAAAACCACATTCTAATGTGAGAATGGGGGAACCCCACCACCAGACCCTTTTTTCAGTCGGTACCTCCAGGCTTTGGCATAAGAGGTAATTGCCTGTAGCCTAATGAAAACTGTAGGTATAATTTCTGTCTCCTTGGGTCAGGTCAGCAATGGGAAGAAAGCTTCAAATCCTGCTAAAGGCAGTTCATGAAAACACTAGATTCTATACGGATTGTAGCAGAAAAGACTTTGTGATCTTGCTGTTGCCTCTGTCATCTTAATGTTCTCTTGTCGCTGATATGAAGCAGACCCTGCATATTCATCGGTGCCCTCCTGTGCATTCCCTGCTTGGGAGAGCAGCCCTGGGCATGGTAAATTACATATTGCAAAGTCATCGTGTGGCAGACTCGATGACGAGCCTCCTGACCCCCTTTGGGAATGAAGGATTTGCTCCCTCACTTGCTAGGAAGCCTCAGTCAGTCCTCAGCTACCAGCAGCCTGTGGGGGCTCAGAAAGGCCACTCAAGATCACACTCCCTTCCCAGTGGCCTCCGTCTGATGGCTGACTGATACAAAGCTACAAAGGCCCAGCCCCTTTGGCTGAAACTCAGGACAGCTCTGAAGGGTCATCCCATAGGCCTTGTGGGGGAGTGTTGAGACACAGCTCCACTCCCCCGGTGCCCAATCCCTCCCAGCAGGTGCTAATCCCAAGAGCATGCCCCAATGAATGTCTTGGCTGCTAACTTCTATCCCAGAGTCTTTCCCTCAGGAACTTGACTTGTGGCACATTCCAAGGTCTAGAAGTTGCCCAGGTCAGGAGTATCTCCCACCCAGGAGAGCAGAGTCAAGGCAGCAATGAGCTGTAACACGCGACATGACCACCAGAAGCCTGGCAGTGCTCGTTGACCCTGACGCAGTGTGTGGTACACATCTGGCAGGCGACATGCTTTCATTCTGTTCCCGAGTGACTATGGATGTTCACATTTGCCCTCTAACACCAATAAAGACAGATGGAAGTCTCTGGAAAAAGGATTCACATACCCACATGCCACCTCTACCAGGAGGAGTCCTCTGGCCGTCCCTTCTCCCTGTCCCTTAACTGTGGCTGCTGTCACAAATTACTACAAACGGAGTGGCTAAAGCAACCCAGATAATTTCTCTCGTTGTTTTGATGGTCAGACATCCAAAATCAGTTTTGTTAAAGATAAAGGGAAGATGTCGGCAGCGCCGGCTTCTTCTGGAGGTTCCAGGGTAGAAGACGTTTCCTGGCTTTTTCCAGGTTTTAGAGGCCACCTTCATTCCTTCGCTCGTGGCCCCTTCTTCTACCCTCAAAGCCAACAGTGTAGCAGCTTCTGTACTGCCTGACCTCTGCTCCTACCTTACACCTTCTCTCTCCTGACCCTTCCACCCTTCTCACCCAGGAACCCTTGTTTGGAATGACATTGAGCCTACTTGGATAATCCCTCCACATCAAGATCCTTCACTTAGAGGCCCCTGTGTGGCTCAGTCGGTTAAGCGTTTCCACCATGTGTGACCTCGCGGTCATGAGATTGAGCCCCAGGTCGGGCTCTGCGTTGGCAGCACGGAGCCTGCTTGCGATTCTACTCTCTCTGCTCCTCTCTCTGCACCTCTTCCATTCTCACAATAAATAAATAAACATGGAGAAAAAAAAGATCCTGATGTAATCGCATTTACAAAGTCTCTTTTGCCATGTAAAGTAACATATTCATAGATTCTGGGGGTTGGGACATGGACGCCTTTGTATGGGTATCATTCAACCTCGGACACCAGTGCCCATGCCTGAGTCAGGACTCCAGGCAGAGGAATGAACACACGCAGAGACAGGAAGGCACGGCCTGATGTCATTTGGGCAGCTGTGGATCTTTCTTAAGGTGGGAGCATAGGTTTCAAGAGAAGCATGTCAAGTGATCAAACTGGACAGAGATGCAGGGGAGCTCACATTGGATACATGTCTTAAACTTGAGTTATAGTTAATCATAAATGTGGCTCATCTCCCTGTTTGCCCATAAGCACCTGAGGCCAGGACATGGGTCAGTGTCTTCCCGATGTCACCACAGCTCTGGCTCAGAGACCGGCACAGGACAGGAGTTCGGTGCAGGTGTGTGTCATCAGCCCATGGCAGCTTTGCCCTGCTATGACACCGTGGGGGCAGAGTGGTCTGAGAAGAGAACTGTCCTGGGCACCTTCATCTTGGCCACGTGACCGGCCTGCTTGGACCTCCCCAGATCGGGACTTTTCCTGGGCCGGCAGCGTGGGTGAGCACGAGTGAAGCCTTTCTGAAGGGATACATAATAATGCTGGCCCAGTGATCATAGTCAAGGCTGAAAGATGGGTGCACGAGGGTCAGTATGCTCTCCTATCTACTGGATATTTCCATAATATCAAGTTTTTCTTAAAGTTATGTGAGCGGAAGTTAGCATCCTTGAAAACCAGGTACCAAAAGGGAAGAGAAGTCTGTGGTGATAACTGGGTAATGATAGAGAAAAAAATGGGTTAAGACTATAAAAAGCTCATGTCTGTTACTTAATGAGAAAACATCTGTACGAGCGCTTCGTAAACCGTAAAGCGTTCCATACCCATAAGGGACTTTTCCTCAGTTATTAATACAAACGGTATTTCTTCAGGAATTAGGCAATTTTCCAATCTTTTGTATAGTAAATGAGATGGATTTCCTTCCCATCTACGAACCTCGGGGCTCACTGAAGTACTTCCTTCTCAACACAACCTTTCCTTTTGATGTCAGTTTAAGGTGTGTTGATTTTTTTCCTCTGTCTGCCCCTCATCCTCAGACGCTGAAGGACGCCAGTGACAACGCCCGCAAGGACTTCCACCGTGAGGCAGAGCTGCTGACCAACCTCCAGCACGAGCACATTGTCAAGTTCTACGGTGTCTGTGTGGAGGGCGACCCGCTCATCATGGTCTTTGAGTACATGAAGCACGGGGATCTCAACAAGTTCCTCAGGTGCGGTGCGGGGGATGGGATGGGAGGGGGCTTGAGGACGGTGCAGGCCTTCATGATTAAGACAGACGGAGAGTGAGGACCAGCAGTTGCTGGGAAGGTCCAAGGGTCACTTGGAACTTTCTCTAGAATGGCCTCTCCTGGTGACACCACCACCATGTACCACAGAGAAAGAAACTGAGGCCACGGCAATGTTCTTGTCTTAATGAACTAACTCTACAGCATGCGATGTGAGCGATTCCACTCAGTTGCACCTGTGTTCATTGAGCATTTGTTAATGAAGTGACATGTGACATGGCATTTGAAGTGGACCGTAGAGTATCTGTAGGAGTTTGCCAGGTGGATTAGAGAGGAGTGTCCTTCAGGGCTAAGGAATCAGTGAGTTAAGGGACTAAGGTGTCACGGTGACAGGTTTGGTCATCCAGGAGTGGAGAGCCCAGAGTAGGCACAGGATGTGTAAAAGGAGTGAGGAGGAGTCAAGGGTGGAGGGATGAGCAGTTGGATTTTAACCTGACAACAAAATGGAGACCCAGGAGGTCAGGAGGTCAGGAGGTCAGGGATGTGGTGAAAAGAACAGAATCCATAGAGCAAAAGCTCTGGAAGGAAGGAGGTCAAAAAACATTGGATGGGACCATTGGAAACACGGGCTATAGTTCTTGCTGAGCCCCTGAAGCCCTGCAAAGATGGACAGCCTTCACTTGAGGTGTTTTGTGGCAAACAGGGTCATTAGAAGAAGGCAAGGCAAGGAAGGGGGAAATGTTGATTATATAAGGGAGCCACTGGGTTATAAAATAGGGTCCGTGTCACTTGGATTTCTAGCATTAACCTAATTAGATTTTAGTTTACCAGTGGCTTCCTAGAAAGTCCCCCACCTTATGACAGGGAGGGGTCTCAAGACAGAATAAGTGAGAGACAATGCTGAGTGCTCATAATCCAGGGGTCAAGGTGAAGATACTCTGAAATAGTAAGGAGTTGAATCTCAGCTCTGGCGTTTATTAGCCAAGGGACCTTGGGCAAGTGTCTCAGCTGTTCAGGTAGTGATATGGAGCTAGCAGGGCAGATATGAGGACTAAGTTGGGACAGGTACAGAAAGCTCTTAGCATAGAAGCAAATAGGAAGTTTTCAACAAGCAGAAGCTTGAATTCCACTGGTGATGATATCTACTGGTAAACCAACTTCCTCCGCGAAGGGAATCACTGGGAGAGCTACACTGGGTAAGACAGAGAAGCCCGTGGTCACCCAGCTACGGTTCCCGGTCAGTGTTCTCCTCCTGCACCTCCCAAGGGACAGAAGAAATGAGCTGATCCACACACTCCTTGCTGAAGGAAACCAAGGAATGCTTTTATTTGCATTGAGCGGGGGAACGAATGGAGCCCACCCGTTTAAGATCATGAGTGGAAAGAGTGAGATTCCCAGTAGCGTGGCCTGGGGAGACTGGATTCTCCTTCCCAGTCTGCATCAGCAGCTGTGTCGCTTGGGTGGGTCCTCAGCCCACGTGGACCTGAGTTAGAGTCTCTCTGTGTCACCTCTGGCTCTAACATGCAGTTGTCTTTCCAATGTAGCTGCCCCTCAACTTTGAAAGATTAGCAAGTGTGCTGCCTGTGATATCTCAGTAGGTAGTAGAATTTAGGACAAATGAGAAAGACGTCGGCCTCAGTAAAAGGGGTATAATGATGCCCACATAGAGGACTAATGTCAAGACTATTGTGGTGGCAGATAATCGGTAAGATGCTGTCCCCGCTGTCCTCCCTCTCTGCCACGCTGAGGGATCCACAATGCTGGGGATATCATACCTCTTGTGTTACGGTGACCTCTCTATCCTTCTCCAGTTTCTGGGGGCGCTGGAAAGGGCTTTCCCCAGAAAAGGGCACCAGGTAGTCACTTCGTGCAGCCCCTGGAAGATTCAGAAACTGTGCTGTTTACATAATAAGTCCACCACGGTGAGAACAATGGAGGGGGCAATGTACCTCTGTGCTTGGAAAATGCCATCATGTGGTTTGCACCTTCTGGATCACTTTTGCCGTCTCTAGCCTCATGAATACGTGTGCAATTTAGTCCTCTTGCTGGGATGGGTCTCCATGCTCTGCCTTGCTTACAACTGTTGGGGTGGGGGGGAAGGAAAGCCAGTGAAATTAGGGATGTGTAGCCGACACTTGGTGTTCAGAGACCATCATCCTGATGCACTACTCTGTGCCTGCAAGGTTTTTCCTGTAGGTGATAAGAGATGATGATGGTAGCTTTTGTCTTTCAGCTCTGATGTGAAAGGAGGAAAATTAGCTGCTCCTAGAAGTATTTTTCCCTTGTTCCCATGATCTCAGCTACTTGTCTATTTAAAGATGGTGCTTTCCAAAAACTGTAGCATAATACAACCAAACGTATTCACCCATATGCAGTGAAATGCTTCTGTGAGCTCACACTGCGTGTGCACATACGTGTATGCATGCGTATGTAACCGTGTGTGTGTGTGTGTGTGTGTGTCTGTGTGTGCACGCACATGCATGTGTTGATCCTTTCGCTTTTGGCTCAACCAACCTCCTTCCTGCTTCCAGAAGAAGCAGGCACCTGATTTTTAGGAATCTCTTCTGCTTGATCTCAGGATCTGATGAACTCTGGTTTCAAGAGGTATTCAATGCCAAGAATCAGATTCTTAGGCACAATAATGTGCTCTGAACTATAGTCTGTCCTCCCTTTCTGGAAGGGAGTCTAGCCCCTAAACCACCATGAACATGTCCCCAAGCATCATTGGCGCTGGCCTATAAAGACAGATGTCTACAATTTCCTCTCACTCTTTTTATTCACCCCGAAACCATACATTGAGTACCAACATGGCCAAGTCCTCTGCTAGGTTGGCCAGGAAATGAGGAGTAAAATATAGTTCTTGCTGGCAAGGAGATGACAGTTTTGCCTATTGGAATCTCTCCAGAATTCCTTTCCAACAAGAGGAAGAGAGATAAGGCTTTTCCAAGCAATAATAGCTAATATTATTGAGCCTTCTAAGCAATTTAAGTGGCTTAACTTGTATAAACTTAATAAACTATGATTACCATTATTCCCATTTTATGGTCCAAAAAACTGGGTCATGATGCTGGTGAGTGACACAGCTGAGATTCAAACCCACAGACCCTGGCTGCAAAACCCATAGAGCACTGCAATACTTCCTCTTGGGGTAGCTGTTGATAAAACTCAGAAGGAAGGTAGTGTGCCGTGGCATTCTGGAGCCAGACAGTGTGGCTAAGTGCCCGCTGTAACCCACACTTGGAGAGAATAAGCGGAGGAACGGTGAACAGCTTCCCCCGTTAGAAGCCCACTGAGCCTTCCCGCTCCTCAAGCGGGGTGCTATTGGTGCTTTTCCCCTCTTAAGGCATGTTCTCCTGGAAGAGGTAAACATGGTTTGATTTCTAAGAGCTGCAGGGTCACCTGAGGAGTGAAGCAGAGAGCTGCTGTGTTAAGTTCATTTATACTCCTCTTGAGAACTTGGTTAGAAGACTCACCTGCCCTCTTACAGCAGGACTTTCTGCTCCAAGAAAGCATGCAGAGGTGTCTCCCATTACAAGGAGTCCTGTTAAGTACTCACAAGCAAGCAGGGAAACCATTGGTTTAGCGTGCCGGAGCCTGCCCCAACCTGCACGTGGTATCAGAGAGTGCAGAAGGCACTGGGGAGTCACAGCTTTCTGGGGCCTTCAGAGGGTAAGGCTGGAGCATGGGGCTTTGTGCACAGGTGGCCTATGGCACTGGCCTCTGTCTTCTCTGGAGACTTTGCAACTGATAGATTCTTAGAAGGGTCTAGATTCCTGGCAAATCGGCAACGTTATTTCACTCTTTGATTTAGATCCATGAAGGAGAGATTCCATCCTGGCCTAGATTCTCGGGATATTTCAGGATTTCTCATAGTTTGTGTGTTCTTCTAGGTCTCTCTGCTGGTATTGAAGTCACAGGCAGGGCTTTGTCTCCTGTAATAAAAGACAACATTCCCACTTTCCCCTCTTTCCCCGGCCCCCTTGGGTGCTGGGAAGAACAACATTGGAGCGATCTTTAGTGCTGGCTTTGCACGAAAGCCCAAGCAAGCTCTCAGTTATTGCTCGTATTAGTGAGCTCAGGAGGGTGCAGTGGGTACCCCCTCTTTACAGAATGAGAAGACGGTCCAGAGCGGTTCTGCAGGTCACCTGAGGTCACAGCTAGTGTGCTAGGATGGGATTCAAATTCCGTTTGGATACCCTGAGCCTTGCCCAGAGGTTTTGAGCTGAACAGAGCCCCAGGGCATTTCCCCACACTGCTCCTCAGTGCTACAACGGGGAGGCACTAGGGGCTGGGTCTGAGTGGAGGTGACAGGCACCAGAACCTCCTTGCACAAAAACAGGAAGCCCCTCCCTGGGAATGGTTCAACGCAGATATTTAGAGACACAAGGGACCTACAGGATCACCCAGCCTAATATCTATATGTTTGACTGATGGAAATTACAGACTGGACAAGTTCAAAGCTTCCCTAGATCCTGGTGCTGGGAAACTCCCCTCCTCCTTGTCCAGTGCTTGTTCTTTTTTTTTTAATGTTTATTTTTAAGAGGCAGAGAGAGAGAGACAGAGACAGAGACAGAGAGTGAGCGGGGGAGGAGCAGAGAGACAGGGAGACACAGAATCCGAAGCAAGTTCCAGGCTCCGAGCTGTCAACACAGGGCCCGACGCAGGGCTCAAACTCACCAACCGTGAGATCGTGACCTGAGCCGAAGTCGGGCGCTTAACCGACTGAGCCACCCAGGTGCCCCTCCAGTGCTTGTTCTAAGGGAATATGAGAGTAAGAGATTTGGAAATCCAGAAAAGGGGAATCACTGTGGGCTGGAGCCAGGAAGGAGGCACTTCCACCCGTGGTTTGAGACCATCTGACTGAGGTAGGTCTGGGTGGTACGGAGAGACAGAAGGAGCAGAGAGTTCTGAGATCATTCAGCCTCTTTTATTTGCAAATTCTCATACGGTTCTGGAACACTGTAGGTGGGGTCGTCCACTTTAAAATCCATTTAAAATCTTCTATATTTATTTTGAGTGCTTCCAACTGTCCTGAAGGAAATCTTCTCCCTTATTTGCCTCTGGGAGGGAGAACCCCTTTGACCCCTCCACAGAAGCTTCTAGAAGAAAGGGACCCTTTACTCTTTGCTGTACAGAGCCATCAGGGGCAGCAACACCGGTCTTCGCAGGATTCCGGAGTGGGGACCGCCAGGGCTGAGAGCACATCCTCACTGTGGGACCCCCCCCCCTCCCGAAAGCACATGCCAGTGTTTAGATACCTTAAGTCATCACACAACTGGGAAAAGGCCAAGTGCATAAGACAGAAGAAAAAGAAGATATGGACGCCTGGGTGGCTCAGTCCATTAAGCATCCGATTCTTAATTTCCGTTCAGGTCATGACCTCACGGTTTGTGGGATTGAGCCCTGCGTCAGGCTCTGCGCTGACAGTGTGGAGCCTTCTTGGGATTCTCTCTGTCTCCCTCTCTCTCTGCCCCTTCCCTGCTTGTACTCTCTCTCTCTCTCTCTCTCTCTCTCTCTCTCTCTCTAAGTAAATAATCTTTAAAAAAACTATTTAAGAAAAAGAAGATATAAAATACCATACTCCCTCTACACCCTCCCCCCCCATAGTGGAAAGGATAAAACTCAGCCCAGTAAAAGGATCAATGTATTGTGGTTCAAAAAGCTCTCCATGTGGTGGCCAGTGCACATGCCGAGCCGGAGGTGGGGGGAGGGGTGGGCAGGAGGAGATGGGATTTGTCACGGGGAATGATGTCTGAGGGTGCCCTGACATTCTGCTCAGTTGGGCTTGAAGGAGAGACGGCAGCTTGAAAACCATACCCCCCACCCCCCGCTGCTGCAGAGCTCTGGCCCTGGTGGGGTCACTCTGGAGGCATTGGCCCGGGTCGGGGGCGCTCGGCCGAAGCATATAGCTGAGAGGGGAGGGCTGGGGTTCCCACTAAGGCACGATGACCCATCGCTTCAAGAGAGCCAAACTCTCCCCTTATGTTCTTTCTCCATTGCTTCTCAGGGTCAGGGGCTCTGGCCAGTGCCTGGCCCCAGCCCAGCTCTGGAGCCCCTAAAACGTACACCTCTGTGTGTGTGTTGAGGAGGGTACCATTCAGGTCCACATGGCCCTGGGAATTCTAGGTGCCCTGGGAAATGAAGCCTGGGTGCTCTCAAGGCTTTAGGGGTGCACCTGTGGGTGAAGCATCCTTCCCCCCTCTTTAGCTAAGTCAGGCAGCCCTTGAGCCCCAGCAGCTGATGGGAGCAAAGGGCCCCCGGAGGAAAAAGCTGGGGCTCCAGCAACGCCTTCCATTTCCTCCACAGGGCCCACGGGCCTGACGCTGTGCTGATGGCCGAAGGCAACCCGCCGACAGAGCTGACGCAGTCCCAGATGCTGCACATCGCCCAGCAGATAGCGGCGGGCATGGTCTACCTGGCGTCCCAACACTTTGTGCACCGAGATCTGGCCACCCGGAACTGCCTGGTCGGTGAGAACCTCCTGGTGAAAATCGGGGACTTCGGGATGTCCCGGGACGTGTACAGCACTGACTACTACAGGGTGAGTGGCTGTGCCCACTGGGAGCCCCCAGGGCCCTCTTTCCCTGGGAGGCCCTTGTATTCATTTGCTGGGGCTGCTGTAACACAATGCCAGGGGCTCAAACAACAGACGTTTATTTTCTCTAAAGCCTAAAAGTCCAAGATCAAGGTGAAGACAGGGTTGCTTTGACCCTTGGCTTACAGACAGTGCCTTTCTCGGCGTCCTCATATGGTCTTTTTGCTGCGTGCTCATCCCTGGTGTCTCTCTCTGTGTCTAAAGTTCCTCATCTACTAAGGACACCATCAGATTAGATGAAGGCCCCGTCCACAGCCTCATTTTCACTTAATCACCTCTTCGAAGACCCTGTCTCAAATACAGCTATATGCTGAGGCACTTGGGGGTTCAAATTTGGAGGGAACACAACGCAGCCAATAAAACCCATCCTGTGGCTTCCGTGGCTCTCCAGAGTGGTGTGTGATATCTCCAAGAGAAAAGCCCTCACCATGAATGGTTCCTCCAGGGGAGCCCCAGGGCTTGGGAGAATTCCTGGTTGGCATGAGGTTAAAGGGTTTTGAGGTTTGGGTTTGATTCCGTGAAATTACTCCTGGAGCCTCTGTTTGAGGTGTGGCTGAAGATGAACTTGTCCACATAAATAATAGCATGGTAGACCTTGGAAGTTACCACCCAGAGCCATCTTGGTGGAAAGTGGGTTAGGTGGTGGCCTTCTCGGTGAGATGGAAGAGGTTCTGTTCTGCCTCCTACTGAATAGTGCCACCCCTGGCTGGGGTTCCAGCACTAGAAGCACTGGGGGCTAGAGTTATAGACAACAACTCAAATCCCCTGATCACCTGGAATTGGTCCCCTTGGCAAGGTGGATTTGGATCTTGGTAGGAGAGGAAAAGGACATTTCTGGAAACCTTGAAGTCATGATAATGAAAGTGAAGGTTTGAAGTGGTGTTCTATCACGTCAAACCCTCAATTTGCTTCCCTTGTGGTTTTACCTGATTTCCAAGGGCAGAGAAAGAGAATAGGAAGGAAGAGGAATAAATGTGGTGTGTGTACAGAGCCTAAGAAGGTAAAACACAGAACTCAGCTAGCTTTCATAATAAGGTAGGACTGGTAGAGAGAATGCCTCTCCTTGCCTTTGTTCATCCCTTCATGGTTTACTTTTGAGAAGCCTTGTCTGTTTGTTTCCTGTGCCCCTCTCTGCAGCCTTACTCACTTCTCATACCTCTGCATTTTAGCTAAGCCAACATCACTACAAGTAGTCTAAGAAAATGAGTCCATTGCTCTCCTGCATATTCCTCTGTAGATTGTTTTGTGGGGTTTCCTCCTTTGGTCCCCTTGGGAAGCATTGCCCGCAGCCTGTGGGGCAAAGGAAGAATGGGAACCAAATTGAAAAGGAGTCTCTTGGGTGTATTTGTAGGAAACGTGAGCATGGTCTTAACTTCCGATGTTTAAAATGGAGCTTCAAAGCACCTGTTCTGAGTCTAGGGATGACTAGTCTGTTCTAGATATCTAAACTTTGGCAGGAGATATTACCTGCCAATGGATGCATCTCCACTGCTAGCTCTGCTCCTTTGGTGAGACGAGGGGTAGGGGACATCTCTTGGTCTCAAGAGATGAAGAACCACATGAGTGCTTCCCTAAAGAAAAGCTTTAATGATCTGAGTGAGCATCGAAGGGAAACACATGTGGCCCAAGCAACAGCTTTCTCTTTAGCAGTAAGTCAATAAAGGTCTTAGAATGCTTGGCACAAAATAAGTACTCAATAAATGTTTTTCAACTTTATCCTGATCCAAATGGATAAAATCATGCTTCATTCCCAAAGCCAGGACGGGGCCAGGGGGAGTCCATTGTCCCCTTCTACAACCTCTAGAAAAAAGAAATCAGAGGAAGAATATAAAAACGCTCAGTAGTAAGAATATAAAGCCCCCAATTTAAAAAACTGGCAAACTTTTTAAGAGAGGCATCTCCAAAGGAGATACACAAATGGCCGATAAGCACATGAAAAGATGCTCAACATCATTAGTCATTGGGGAAATGTAAATCAGAGCCCCAGTGAGATACCATTTCACACTCACCAGGATGGCTGTAATAAAGGCAGACAATAACAAGTGTTAACAGGAATGTGGAGAAATCAGAGCCCTCGTACTGCTGGTAGGGATGCAAAGTGGTGCAGCTGCCTGGGCAAATGGTTTGGCAGCTTCTCAAAACGTTCGACACAGACTCATGGTGTCACTCAGCAATTCCACCCCTAGGTATGTCCCTAAGAGAGCTGAAATCATACGTTCACACAAAAACGGGTACATAAATGTTCATAACAGCGTTGTCCATAATAGGTAAAAAGTGGGAACAACCGAAGTGCCCATCAACTGATAAATGGCTAAGCGAGATGTGGTGATCCATACAACGGGATATTATTGGCCAAGAAGAAGGAATGAAGTACTGATCCATGCTATAACACAGATGAACCTTAATGCAACCCTTATGGTAAATTAGGAAGCCAGACTCAAAAGGTCACATATGTGACTCCATTATATGAAATGCCCAAAAGAGGCCCATCCATAGAGACAGAAAGTAGATCAGTGGTTGCCAATAGCTGGGAGAATAGAGAATGAGGAGTGACTTCTTCTGGATGTGGAGTTTCTTTTTGCAGTGATGAAAATGTTCTAGAAGTGCATAGTGGTGGTGGTTATCTAGTATATTTATAAACATACTGAATTGTGTACTTTAGAAAGGTAAAGATTATGGTACATAAATTATATCTCATCTCTTTAAAAAAACAACCCGAAAAGGAAAATACTAGTAAAATAGTGACCATTATTATGAACGTAAGAAGTTAGTCTGGATTATGTACACATTATAAAAGTATTGTTGTTTGTCATCTATCTTATTTTGTCAACATTTGTTTAAAAGAAAATTCACCGCTTAGGAGACATTTTCCCGAAGTACTTTTTTCTGAATTCATTAGAGGAGATTACGATTCCCAGTCTCGTTATTTGTTGAATGTTCTTGGAACTATCCTAGTCATTAGCAAATGTGCTTCAGATGTCACATTTCCTTAACCCCACCCCCCCACCCCGTTCCCATCATGATCAGTACTCAGTGGTGGCTGCAGGATCTGTATGTCCATTTGCCTGTTCATCCTTCAGATGAGGAAGAAGAACCAGCCTTACATTGGCCTTTGCTATAGGTGGGGGTGGGCAGAAGGGGGTAAGAAAGTGGATGATGGATGTAAGACCTGACAATTTTGATAGTAAGAAAACAAATTCTTGTTCACCTTTTGGTTCCATGAAAGTATTTATCATCCTAGAACTCATTTGTAGAATGTTTTTGCTTATTAAACTATCAAAAGCAAATCAGTGGGTTCCGTTCTGTTGAGTCTGCCAAATGGACAAGAAGAAGCTGTTGCTGTTTCTGCAGGTGAACTCCAGCGCGATCTTGCAATGGCTATTTCCCAGAGCACTCTTGCTTTCCACCAGTTGGATCATCTCTAAGCCCTGCATTTATCCCCTTCCCAACATGGTGTGATTTCATCCTCCTTGTCATTGTAGCTGGGGAATGTGCTTTCTTTAGAGTTTGGGTTTCTCCTGGGCCAGCACTTGAAGTGTGTTTCTCTTCATTATTTACTTCCTATCCTCTCCAAGAGCCTGCATCAGACCCCAAGGGGAGGAACTGCCATAGCTGGTGGGGGCCGTCATCACCAATGTTAAGAATCTCTTCCGCCACAACAGCAGGGAAGGATTTTTGTGTCTGCCACAGCTATCTTCTCTGGAAGAATGGTGATTAGTCCTGGAGTCAACTAGGTTGAGGAGCAACATGTCCCTTATCTTTAAGCAAGAGCCAATCCCCCTGGCAACCTGAGCCTTCTGCTCGTGGTGGCTTATGAACAACCTGGTGGGGTGGCCACAGCTCCGTGCAATCCGTGGCAGGAGAGGCATGTGGCAGCTGTTCCTCCATCATGGGGGAGCTGGCTGCCCCAGGAAACGGCTGCCTCAAGGCTTCCACCCTGTTTCAGCTGAGCTAATTATATCCTCCCGAGGAAGGGAGAAATCAGAACAGTACATTTGCATTGAAACCAGCCTGATATGGCGAGTTCAAAATTACTCTAGCATTTATGTCCTCTGAATTGTTTTCATTAGCAGCTCTGCAGTACCAGTCTTTTATTTGGTTTTTATTCCTTCCCTTCACTGGCAAAACCTAGCATTTAGGAAACATCTGAACCAGATTTCTGCCACATTCTGCCTTTTGGAAACCGAGGAGCTCACCCTTCTTGGTCATTGCTGAGCCACAGTGGATCCACTGAAATTTTCCTGAAGTGCACCTTGGTGATTTTCACTCTTTGGGTCCAATGTATGCTTAAAATGAATGTGATCTGTTGGTGAGGAGAGAGCCCTGAAGATCTGAAATCCTAACTTTGAAATCCTGTTCCCCTTTGGGGTTTAGTTTTATGTTGAGGTGGTAAGAGAGACCATCCTTTAATTCACCTTCCACTTAAGGAGAAAAAAGAAGGAAGCAGAATGAGCAAGTTAATTTATGGTGGACGTTTAAAAAGGCAAGTGAGTATATATGGGCTAAGCAAGGCCATGGTCAGAATCCTAAAGTATTAAAGTGATACCAGCAACAACGTCTAAGAAATCATCTTTAGGTGTTCAATACCAATTTATTAACTGCAGAAAGAAAAGAAGATGGGTTGTACCAAAATCAGAAGATGTAACAAGTAGCTAGAAGAACTGATTTGAACGTCAGTACCAACTGGAAAATAAAGTCCTGAACCACAGAGGCTAGGGGAAGGTTTACATAACTTAAGAACCAGAGAAACACATAAGAAATAATCGAGCGTTAACTTTCATACCTTGGTATTGAGAAGAATGTGTTTCGTTTTTAAGGAATTTTGTTGTGCAATATGAGTGTTTCTAGAAAGATCAATTGATAGATCGATTGATAGATTGATTGATCAATCTTGATTCATTCCACAAATGTGCTTAGTGGTTTATTGTGTAAAATACCAACATCATTCCCTTTATGGAGAACAGCACTGAATCTCCCTGGTGAATGCCTGCTAATTCTTTTTATCTTTTTAATGTTTATTTATTTTAAGAGAGAGAGAGAACATGTGAGCAGGGGAGGGGCAGAAAGGAGAGGAGAGAGAGAATTCCAAGCAGGGTGGGTGCTGTCAGGGCAGAGCTCCATGCAGGGCTCGATCTTAGGAACCATGAGATCATGACCTGAGATGAAATCAAGAGTCAGACGCTTAATCAACTGAGCCACCTGGGTGCCCCATCTGCTAATTCTTTTCTTTTCTTTTCTTTTCTTTTCTTTTCTTTTCTTTTCTTTTCTTTTCTTTTCTTTATTTATTTTTTATTTTTGAGAGAGACAAAGACAGAGTGCAAGCTGGGGAGTGGCAGAAGGAGAGAGAGGGAGACGCAGAATCTGAAACAGGCTCCAAGCTCCAAACTGTCAGCACAGAGCCCAACACGGGGCTTGAACTCACCAACCGTGAGCTCATGACCTGAGCCAAAGTCAGACGCTTAACCGACTGAGCTACCCAGGCACTCCCCCACCTGCTAATTCTTAAGACACAATTCCTGTTTCCCCTCCTCCCTGATTTCCTCCAAGCAGAATAATCACTCACAAATCCATAGTACCTCCACACTTCATATAAATAAGCATTACAGCATAGCGATGTGACAAGTTTATACATTATGCTACATACACCCAAAACATGTGTCAACTACACTCAAGTTTTTAAAAAATGTATCTCACTAATAAATGCATTCTCACCAATATATAAATAAATATCACAGCATAAGCACATTGCATCATGGAAATTTGTGCATATATGTGTCTTCTCACTAACATGGGAGCAGGAAGAGGACAAGTCTTACACATCTTTGTAACCATAGAGACCGCCACTGGGTAGGGCACATACTAGGTGGCCAATGCATGATTGTTGAACAGTACATGAATCAGGAAATGCCTTTATGAGTGTGACTTTTTAGCCTTGTAGAATAAAGAAGATACTCAGATTTGCAGATGGGCCTGGCCCTGAGGCTGGGAGCCCTGGCTTCAGGAAGTAAAAGTAGGGAGAGAGGCATGCCCTTATCTCAGACCATTTTCTTTTCAGTAGAGATCCCAGAGCTAAAACTTATTTGCTCTTACACTATAGTAAAAGAAAGAAAGAAAGAAAGAAAGAAAGAAAGAAAGAAAGAAAGAAAGAAAGAAAGGAAGGAAAGAGAAAAAAGGAAAAGGAAAAGAAAAGAAAGAAAAGTAAAATCTCCTGTGGTATACTCCACCTAGAATGTTTGAAACCAGGCACATTGTTCATTTTAAGAGGCAACACAGTCCCTTCCCGATAGAGGAATGTCATTAACTCTTTTTTGCATACATCATTTCCTTAATTTCCCCCTTAATACATGATACACAATCACTCAACTTCCACAGGACCACTTGTAGACCTTGCCATTTAATGTCTTTTGATTAAAGTGGCCCCAGAAACTTAAGAGCTTGTTTATTTTATGAAATCATCTTCAATTTATGCTTTGCACCACACTCAGAGAGAGCACAGTTCAGAGGAACCTGTCTGCCGGGGAGAAATCAGAACATTGAGTTCAGACTAATTCTATATTAAACTAGATTTGCATAAATTATCTCAAGATTCTAAATTGGCTTAATTTTTATTCAAGCCTTCCTAAGAGCCTGTTACATATGCTTTGGTGTTGCAAGAGGGTGGGTGTCATTTCATTCATTCATTCATTCATTCATTCATTTGTTCGACACACATGCATGAAGCAGCTACTATGTGCTAGATACTTTACTAGATAGTAAAGGCATCCAGATAAAAAAGACACATGGGTTGTGACTCGGAAGAGATCTTAGACCCGGGATATTGTGATAAATGCTGTAAAAGAGACATGTACACTAAAGAGGAAGCCACCAGCCTACTTTGGGAATCAGAGTAGGGCTCACAGAGGTGTGACGTTTGAGCTAGCATATAAAATATGAACCCCAAATTGTTCTTCTGGCAAGAGGACCCACGCCAGGTGGGGAGGGAGACATTGTTGGCATGGGAGGGAGCAATGGAAGGAGATGGCAGTGTAAACACCATGGTGTGTGGCCAGGGAATGGGGGCTCTTTTGCATGCAATCTTTGCAGGCAGGCTAACAAAGTAGGCTATTGAGACTATTATCAGATTTCGCGGGGACCTGTTTGCCATGCCAAAGACTTTGGACTTGGTCCTTTTGGCAGCAGGGAGCCACTGAGAGTTTTTATGCCAGAAAGAAACATGTCAGATTGCATTTTGTCAGCTTATGAAAATAGATCTGCCCAACAGATCCCCAAATCCCCACTCCTAGAGTAGAGCAGCATCTCTCAAACTGGGCCCGTGAGCTGTCAGTGGTGTTCGCAAGGAAAAGAGATCCGTAATCACTAAGATAAGTAATCATTTTCCGTGCTTCAGGTCTCCTCAGAGCCTTTAATATGTCACTATGCCATGTGACCTTTGAAGAAGGGGTATGGAAAGTGGCCAAGGCCAGCACAGAAGAACTGGCCTGCAAATTTTTTGTCCAGGTCCCTGGTCCCATTCATTTCCCAGTGAAGACTGGTAAAGACTGTTAGCAGGACGTGGAAAAAATCTCCCTTGTGTTTTTTTTTTTAGTCTTCTGAGTCCTTTATCCCTGGGGTCACTAGCCTGTCCACTTTTGCATGGAAGTACTACCTGCAGAAATTAAATACGCTGTCAGGTGCTGTGGGAATGAAGGGAGGCCATAGCTCATTGGCCCGGAAGCGCCAGCTGGATTCTTATTCCTCAAAGTGCTGAGAGGCATCTTCAGCAGGTACTTTCTCCCCCTTTTTTGAAGCAGTCAGGCTTCAGCTGTTAACGCCTGTGACATTCCACGTTTTTTCATTACTCACACCAGAACCCCTTAAAAAGCTGGTGACGAAGAGTTAGCTGGGGTATAAAGGAAAGAAAATTGGACTGAGGTCCTCAAGGCAGGGAGTCAAATCTGATTTCTCTTTTCTAATCTTATGTTTCTATCAGTGAAGAATGAATTTGGCGGAAGGTAGCAATATGCTGCTAGCAGTGGCCGAAGCAGATAGGGAGTTGTCTTCGTTAGCATGACAAGAAGTTCATATGTGGGCAGCTTCTGATTGATTCACAGGCCACCCAGTGCCAGGGCTGGGGGTTGGCACTTGCTGTTTCCTTGGTCTTTTCCTCATGGCTGCAAGGTGGTGGCAGCTACTCCAAGCACATCAAAACTTCAATTAGGGGAGAATGGGGGCGGAGCGGCTTCAGGGAGCAGATAATTTCTTCTTGTGTACATTCTTCTCATCAGAAAGTAAGTCTTTCCCAGAACATCCCCTCCACAGATGCCTCCTCATGGTGACCTCATTGGTCACAGGTGGGGCAAGACTAAGGGCTGAGCAAAAATGGGGCACCTGGGTAGCTCAGTCAGTTAAGCATCCAATTCTTGGTTTTGGCTCAGGTCAATGATCTCACAGTTCATGAGTTCGAGCCCCACATCTGGCTCTGCGCTGATAGTGCTGGGCCTGCTTGGTGTTCTCTCTCCATCTCTCTCTGCCTCTCCTGCTCTCTCTCCCTCTCTCTCCCTCTCAAAATAAATAAACTTTTAAAAAAGACTAAGTGCTGAACAGGCTTGCAGAAATCAATGGCTTGTTACTGAAAACCTATACAAAACTGGGAGTCTACTCTAGGGAAGAAGGAACCAAAAGATGTGTGACATTTCAGTAAAAGACCTAAACAAAACTGGGATTCTGCTATAGAATGAAAGGAAGCAAAAGTGAATGACTTTGGGAAGAGTAAAGAAAATCATGTCATATTCACCCTATGTGCCCTTGTGGCCTCTATGTATTTATTTGCAATGAGTTCCTGCCTTTAAAGGTTGTTGAGAACAATAAATGGAAGTGGCACATAATCGTTGTTAAAAAATAAAACTACTGGAATTTCTCAGTGGAAGATCTTTTTTCCTCTGTGTACAATGTTTCTTTTTTTTTTTTTTTCTGGCTGCTTTTAAAATAATTTCTTTATTCCTGGTCTTGAGAAATCTGATTAGAACGTGCCTTCATATAGTTTCATTCATGTTTCTTATGCTTGGATGCTTTGGATTACTTGGACTTGCAGCCTTACAATTGCCATCAATTTGGAAAGTTTTTGACCATTAATTGTTCAAATATTTCTTCTCTTTCTCTTATTCACCACCTAGGGACTCCAATTTGACTCATATTAAGCCATTTAAAACTGTCTCATGATTCACTGAAATCTTTTGTGTTTTGGATTCTCTTTTCTTTGTGTGTTTCATCTTCAATATTTTCTATTACTGTATCTTCAAGTTCCATAATCTTTTCTTCTTCGACGTCTATTTTTCCATTCTTCCCAAACAGTGTATTTTTCATATCATGCATTATAGTTTTCATTTCTAGAAGTTCAGTATGGTTTTTCTTATATCGTCCATGCCTCTAGTTAATTTTTTAAACATATGTAGTACATTTATAATAATGTTTCAGTATGCTTTTTCTAGTGTTAACATGTGTGCCAGTCCTGGATCAATTTCCACTGGTTGATTTCTCTCCTAACGATGGGTCATATTTTTCTACTCCCTTTGTATGCCTGGTAATTTCCGATTGGATGCCAGACATTGTGAATTTTATCTTGTTTGGTACTGGATATTTTTTCATTCCTATAAATACTTTTGCGCTTTGTTCTGGAATGTGGTTATATTGCCTCGAAACAGTTTGATTTCTTTGTGTGTTGCTATTAAGATTAGGCAGGACTGACCAGTGCTTACTTTAGAGCTAATAATTCCTTGCTACTGAGACAAGATCTACTGGCACTCTACCCAAGTCCCCATGAATCATGAGGTTTTCACCGTCTTCATGGTAATCAGCACTGTTTCTGACCTTCTGTGAGCACTGGGCTTCCACTGATCCCCTGGGCTAAGAATTCTTTCCCAGCCATTGATAGTGTCTGCACATACATGCACTGTTGAGTGCTCAGCTGAATACTCAAGTGGCACCTTCTGCAGATCTTCAGCGTTCTTTCTGTGCACAGCTCTCCCTTTTCCAGAATTCTGTCCTTTCCACTCTAGCTGCCTTGATCTCCCCCAGACTCCCAGCTCCCAACTCCTGAACTTAGGGAGCTGGCCGAGCTCCATCTGGTTTTCCCCACCTCTGTCTCTTTCAACAAATTAGGCTTAACAATCATAAGATTCATCGTATCTGTTTCTCATCTCTCACGGATCATTGTCCTCCACTGTCTGTTATCTAGTGTCTTGAAAATAATTGTTTCATCTGAATTTCAGCCATTTTTTACTTATTTCGCATGAGAAGGTAAATCTCTTTTCTGTTACTCCATCTTGCCTAGCAGTTGAAGACAGTTACCATCTCTCTTGATGATGAATATGTCATTCCAAAAATCTATTAGTGAACCACTTATAAGCTGCAGCAAAGAAAACAAGTTCTCCCACCTCTTTAGAACAGCTACTTCCTGTAAAGGTTTTTTGTTTTCCTTTCTAATTAAATAACTTGCATTTACATAATACTTCTTCTACAGTTAAAGTTTTCCTGCCTACACAAGATTATTACTTAAGTAAGAGAGTAGATTTTCTCCATCTCCAGTGAGTATTGAGCAAGAGGAAATTATCTTAGCTTTCCTGTTACCTCTGAGAGATTCCCTAGGATCAAATTGTGAATTGGTTCAAAGAGGCTTTGGGAAAAAATATGTGGGTTGAAATATTAATAATGTTCCACACTGTTTACATTTTCCCATGATCTTTGTCCTATGGTCAGGGACAGAACACCTTGGATGGAGAAATGAATTAGTCCAAGGTGGTACTATATATATTGCTCTCAGCAATGCCTCTTCAATTTGTAGATACTGAGTGAGACATGTTCTGCTCCCTAAAGAAGATGACAAGCCTCCTGAGGAGAAAACACATAAATGAATCACTCTGATGCTACATAGTGTGATACATGTTATGAGTAGAAATAAATTGGTTTTTATTGGAATGTGGGAATGAAATCTAGAAAGTTCTCTGGAGGAAGCAAGATTTGACCTGGATCTTAAGGAAAGAATAGCAGGTGGGGTAGGGTGGGAATTTAAAGACTATTGCATGTGACCACAGTTACAACCAAGACTAGGTGATCCAATTACACATGATTCTTGGGCAGGATGCTTATCTTCTAATTTTGACCTCCATAATGTTTCACATGGTATGAGGCACTTACTAGGGTCTTACTGTTTATAACTGCCTAAAAGGAGGTTCCAAGAAAGATGGTATGGTATTCTTCTTGGAAGTGTGAAAGTAAAACTGCTATCCATCATGATGGGTCTTTAGGATAGAAATTGCTCCTAAATCCAAGTATGACTTGACTTCCTCTCTCAACACTCTGTAAAACTTTCTTAGAATTCTGTCCTCCAGGGGCACCTGGATGGCTCAGTCAGTTGAGTGTCCAATTCTTGATTTCAGCTTAGGTCATGATCTCACAATCGTAGGATGGAGCCTTGAGTTGGGCTCTGTGCTGACAGTGTGGAGACTGCTTGAGATTCTCTCTCTCTCTCTCTCTCTCTCTCTCTCTCTCTCTCTCTCTTCCTGTCTCTCTGTGCCCCTCCCCCATTAATGCTGTTTCTCTCTCTCTCACTAAACAAACGAAGAAACATTACAAACAAATTCTGCCTTCCAGTAATTAGTTCCCATATCTGCTTGGTCTATTTGTCCAGATATGAAAAACTATAAACCCTCAGAGATTGTTGCAGCCACCTAACCTATTCTTGGACACACATGACGTCCTTAAAAATAATAGCATGGATCCCTCTGCAGAGTTGTGGCAGCATCTCTCTCTTGCTGATCATTTTATTGGTCATAAGAACTTAGTACAGACATAGGAGCTGAGAAATTCTACTTTGCAGACAAATCACATCCTAATTTGTGCTCCACTAAGAGAATTTTTAAACACACAGTTATTTGTGATGTCTGACTGTAAGACAAATTCTTTTCAGGCTAATGGAGGCCTAGCAGTATTATCTTACCTGGTACTAAAGAGCTCCCCATTTCTGGGCTCCTGAGCTTGACCGCACACCTCAATATCTCACAGTGCTTTTGTCAAAATCTTGATTATTGAACCTCACCTTAGACAAACTAATTCAGCATCTTGGAGGAGGGGGATGAACACTAGTTTGCTTTTTTTTTTTTTTTTTAAGTTTTAGCAAGCTTTTTGGGTAAGTCTGATGTGCAGCTAAGTTTAAGAATTGGCACTGGTCCTAATCAGCAGCATTTTCAGAAAGTAGCTGATGCCATAACATGGACTCATCTATGCAAAGATTCAAGTGGTAACATTATAACAGATCTTAATTATCAAGCTTTAAAAATAGGATAGGTGCTATTAAAAATTTTCTCAAACTCGACCCATTATTTTCCTGATGGAGATGGTATTACAATAATTAATGGATTTTTAGGACTTGCAGTGGAAAAGACTCTAAATGTTAATTACTATCATATAATCATACCCTACTATTCTTATCCTCAGAGTCTAGATTCTTTGAACCATGGCATCTCCAAATTGGTAAATGAAATATTATTTGAGGATTCCTCTCCCCCCCCCAACCCCCACCATCATCCTAGGAGGTGAGCTTGGCTCATTCTCTAGGTATGTTTTGTCGAAGACAACACAAGGAAAGAAAAAAAAAAGACAGAATAAACAGGAGGTTCGAAGTGATGTGACATGCTCCTGGACAAGCCAACATCAGAGCAGCAATGCCTTCCTCCTCAGCAAGGTCCCCCAGGCTGGTCTGCAGTCTAGGAAGACCCCTGCTGGCCTTCGCTGTCACTGCATGGTTGTATATCTGTGTGGGTGACTGGTGGGGGCCCTGCAGCAAGAAAAGGCTTGTAAGGAGTCAAACAGCTTGTTAAGGTATCCTTGTGGGTGTCTGTATTGAAGTGTCACAGTATGAAGGCTTTTTATTAGCAGCTATTTTAGAAGCCTAACACTGAAATGGAACAGTTTCTTCCCTACATGGCATTTCCAGGCTGGCTTCCTCCCTCACAGCCCTATGACAGCATCAGCCATCTCCTAAGGGGGTGGAGAACATGACGCTGGGCTCCTTTGACGGCGGAGCCCGGCTATGTGGCCCACGCCCTCAGCTCTGGAGATAATTTGGTTCATTCACATGTTGCTGATGACGGGGAAGCAGCAGCGGAGGCTGAGGAGGACTCGGGGCTCATGCCTCGCCTGTGCATATGGCACAGAAAGCTTCCTGGGTTTTGCAAGGGTGTAGAGGGATTGGTGTACAATCTTAAGGGCAGAGAGGGAACATTTACCCAACAGTGAAATCCCAGAGTGAGTTAAGTCCAGTATTTGCATGTTTTCTTTTGGCAACCAGAGACCTGAATTGTTCCCACGTCTTTAAGGGCAGAGGTGAATTTCTTCTGGAAAACTTTTTAGGCTTCACTGTAGGAAAGGATTGTGACCTTAAAAGACTCTTGTTAACGTCTTAGAGGGTTGATGTTGGGTCTTGTAAGGAAGACTAACGTTTATTGGCCTCCTTTTATCTCTCAGCTTGACATGTAACCTTCTCACCCCTCTTTAACAACACAGATGAGGAGAGTAATATTTGGAGAGGTGAAGTCACTTTCCTGAGATGCCACAGCTTATCCAGGTGCACAGCTGGCATCTGAAGCCCTGTTCTCAAAGGAAAATACCATACTCTTCTCACTCTGAACCTCTCTGATGCCCTCAGGCTCCTCTGTCTTCTCCCTACAATTGGTGAAGTGTCATCTGGTAGATTCTCAGAGCTCTGCTGATAGTGGCCATTACGGATTCATCTGGGACAGTGGCTCACTGTGTAGGACAAAGTCTGAAAGCTTTATTGGCTGGAGGAGGAAAAGGGATACTTTAAATTTCTGAACCATAACCTTGTAGATTGGGAAGGGGCTTCAGAAAAAAAACCAATCTGACCTTCTTAAGGATCTTAAGGAGGGATTCTGGAATCTTTCCCGATTCCAAATCTGGCTAATATGCAAAGGAACATGGAACCAACAGACAGCAGGCCTTGATCTATTCTCACCTGCAATATGTCTGCAGTGTGTGACTTTGAACAACTCATTATACTTCTCTGAACCTTACTTCCCATCTTAGTAAAATGGTATAGAAGGCTGTCTGCTCCTTAGTGCTGTCATGAAGCCACGGTGGAAAGTAGGAAATATACGAGAGCTGAATCTGTGGCATATGCTGGGCTCTACCTTCCATGTGTGGGGGAATGCTTCTTAGATAAACATCCTTGAATCTGGGACGAGTTCCTAGAAATGTGAGCGCTGTCTCAGATCTTTATGGAAGAGTCCCAGGGTGCTGCCTTTGGACACATACGTTGACCACCACTTTCCCTCCCTTTATGTCTCCTGAATTTATGACCTCCCTTCTATGAGTATTTTTACAGCCACTCTTCATACACTGTTGGCCAACCCTCCCAGGCTAGAGTGATGTTTATGAGGTCTTTGAGAATGTCCAAGGATTTCCCTTGATCCCTACTTCCTGCTGATCTGAACTCTGTACTCCTACTACTATGCCCTTAAAGGCAATGTTAGCTGCTACCACAGAAAGCATATTTTCATTTCTATGTTTCCTTTGTCTCCTTGTGGTTGGTCCAGAACTATCACTTGTTTACCTCTTGTCAGCCATTATGAATCATAACTATTTGCCTGGGCATGAAACACATGTCATAAATGGGAGCCGTCATGGCATAAACCACACACATTGTGGCATAAGTCAATTTGGACACCACAGGACCGGGCTCTGCCTTCCAGCAGTCTGATGAAGCCCAGAGACGCCCTCTCCAAATAAGGCTTTAAATTCATAACACCAAATGTGAAGAGTTACAAAGGAACACAGTTACATTGCAGTACAGTTATAACATGTAAATAGTGTGATATTATAATGCATGTGTTTTTGTTAAAACTAAGTAAATGGTGCGATCTGGTGGTAGGTCTCATAATCACTATAATTTGAAGGTAAATGATGAACATAAATGATGTTTTGAGATATCTACAACAACAAGGTGATATAAAAATATCCAATTTCTACCGGTGGCAATTTCACATACGCTGCTGATACTACTGTGGTTTGTTGTCCATGTTTGTAACTGAAGGAAATGTTACCTTTTTGCGAGGGATTTTGTGAGTAAATACTAGAAGCAATTCAAGTTTATAGAACCCTGTGAATTCTACCCATGAATCCCTTAAGGGTGGATGCATTATAGGTCATTATAAGTTCTACCTTAGACCATTGCATAACCATGAGCGGATGCTCATTCATCGGGCACGATAAAGTCCTGCTGGCTAGGATCATTCTAGAGCATGTGAAGCATGGAAGTAGGGGTTGGGAGGCGGTGTAAAGAACTTGTATCCAGTGCCAGACCACCTCAGTTCAAATTACAGTTCCAGAAGCCACTTACTAACTATGTGACCTTGTATAAGTCACTTCAGATCACAATCCTCAATTTCTTCTACTGTTAAATAGCAATCATGATAACGCCTTCTCAGATTGCTTGTGTAAGGATTAAATCACTTTAAACAATGCCTACCTCACAGTGGGCATTTTACATGTCAGCTATCATCATTATAGTTATACATGAGCATTTAAAGAGAATATCTCAGAAATAAATGGCATGACAGTGAATCAGCCCTGGGCAGGGCAGTGTTAAGCTGGGCATGCACACACTGGTGTTTGAGGAGCTATGGGTTCAGCCCACGTGTCTCTACCTCTCAAGGAGACTGCCGGAGACTTTGCCAAGAGTCTTGTTGAGATCAGTGTACTTCATGCCCGTGGCAATCCCTCGTCTTCAGCCCAACAGACGTTGGATGATCTTTTGCTATGACTTCATCTTAATGGACCTGTCCTTGCTCCCAGTTATCACCTCTCCCTTTTCCAAGTGCTTTCCAACCACTTCTAACTAGTTGCTGTTAAAATTCAGCCTGGGACAAAGGTCATGTTTAGTTATCAGAGGTTTCTGGAATCCTACTTCTTCACCCTTTCTTGAAAATCATGTCAACCTTTGTCCATGTGCTTTTATCATCTTCGCTCCTTTGTTTCCCTACTTCCCACTGTCTGTGTGGATGCCAAACTTAATACTGCCAAGGGAAGTAGGCTGGACGCTGCTTAGCAATGTCTGGAGACACATGTTCTTTTAAATACAACCTTGAGCTTTCCATTTATCTCGTTTCCTTTGAGTTTCAGATTTCTCTTGACCATATTTGTTCCACCTATTCTAGATTTAAGATCAAATTCCCTTGATAGAATAGAGAGAATCAAAATAGGAATTGCATAGTCAATTCACTGAACAAATGTTTTTGAGTGACTTATTATGTGCACTAGGAGGGGAAAAGTACGCCAAGGTAGACACATCTTAGCCTAGTGGAACTAAAGATCCATTTGGAGAGCCAGGCATTGATCAGATAATCTCAATATCTATAAATAAGAACTGTGATAAGTGTCATAAGGGAGATGTCCTGAGGTCTGTAAGAATCTACGAATAAAGGAATCTGACCTGGTATAAGAGTTCCAGGAAGACAGAGGTACAGAATCTTTGAGCTGAGCCCTACAACTTGGTTTAATGGGCAAAAAAAAAAAAAGAAATGTACGCTTCAGGCAGAGGTAACCACGTGGCAGGAGAAGCAGAGAAGCAGAGAAGCAGAGCATGGTGAAGGTGGGCCGGTGTGCCGGGCACAGAGCATAAGACGCAAAACCCACCTGGAGAAGTGGAAAGGGATTAAGTCACATAGGACCTTGTCAGCAATGTGAAGGACTTCTCATTATCCTGAAACAGTGGGACGCTGCTGCAAGAGTTTGAAGCAAGTTGTGGGACGGAGCAATTCTGGAGAGCCAGGGCAGCTATAAGCAGATGGGCCAAGGGGCTTTTGCAGAAGTTCAGGAAAGACAATGGTGTGGCAGTCAAGGGTGGTGGCCGTGGAGACAGAGCCAGGTGAAGGGATTTTTCAATTACTTAAGAGAAAAAAATTGCAGGACTTAGTGGTGGATTGGGTGTGGAAAGTGCAGAGCAGATGAAATCAAGGATGTGAAATAAATTTCTGACCTACAGCCTTGGGTAGACAGTGGTATCATTCGCTGTCCTGGTTGTGGAATGGGCTGAGGACACAGCAAGGATTCAGTTTGGTCCATGTTGAGCTTGAGGTGATTTTAAGCCATCTGTATTTCAAAGGTGTCTCTAACGAGCAAGAGAACCCTAAGAATTGGGTGACCAAGAAGTCTGGAACCACGCCGTAGAAGGAATGAATGAGAGAACTTGGGGACACTGGGGTGAGAAGGAGAAAGACCTAGGTATGAACACATGAGCTGTCTTCTGCCAAGCAGATGAGGGCAGTGGTTCCAGAGGCCAGAACTGGGACCACTGGGGAGGAGTTTCGTGCAGTACATTTGATACATTTGATACGTCACAATGTGACAAAGAACTGCCAGAGAATGAGAGATGTGACAGAGACTGCCTTTCCAAGAGATGAGCTTCTTGTCACCGGAGAAAGTGTCCAAGCATAGGCTTTTTGCCTTCCAAGACACTGTAGAAAGGAGTCAGTGTTTTGTAAATTGAGTTCTGTGGAACTCAGTGTTTTTTGGGGGGGGGGGGGAGCTTCAGTGATTGGTTATGTAAATAGCCAATTTCTGATTTAGATGCCATCTGCTTATGTGTATTATAACCATTAATATTACTATTAATACTAAGTGCCTTATAACTGTTAATAAAAGCTAATGGAAACCAACATACTCAGATAGGTTGTATATACAATTTTAACACATGGGGCAACAGCAAAACTTTAATGTGCTTTTGTTGTTTGATTTACAATACATAAATGTTACCAATTTGAAGTTCTAGAAATAAATTCATACTGATATAATGGATTTTTATTTGATTTAGTTTCGGAGATTTGGTTTTAAGAATGAGTGTGCCGTGAATAACTTGTGAAAACCTTTATAACTCAAAGATTCCAAAGTTTTTATTCCAACAATTAAAATCAGCTACCACATTCTTATTTCTGTGAATTATTTTAGCCCAAACAAAAAGAATAAGAACCAAAGTGTTGCACAGGGAGAAATTTACGAAACACTCTGCTTCCAGAATCAACTATGGTTCAGACTCACCCTATGCCCTCCAATAGGCCCTCATTCTACACTCTCCTTGCTCTTTCAAACTTGCTAAACTTCATCGAGGCTTTCAGAGGCTTTGATTATATGTGCATGGGCTATTCTAAAAAGTCTAAAGCTTAGTATCTCATTATGCTTATGACATAATTATTTAAATAGCATAAGGACCATGCTCAATGATTTCTCCATGTCACAGAGAGGAGAATGCCCAAATGTTCACGGCTTTGAAACACAACTGACTGTAAATAATGAAGTGGCAGTAGTTAAGAGAAAAAAGGGAAATGGTAAGCAGATCAGGGGAGCACAGAGAATGTTTGATTAAACTTTTTACCAGATGACTGCTTCACTGTTCCCCAGAGTCTCAGCAAAACTCACCAACTTTGCAGTAGAGAGAACATTCACCCAAGGACACAGTTGGCTGTGACCGTCTTGCCTGGTTTCACATTCAGTCTAGAACACACAGTGTGTCCTCAAAGACTCATGCTAGAATGTAGAGGAGCACGGTGATCCATTTCAGCCCCTTGCTCGACATTCTAGATGCCTCATTCCTCACAAGCATATGCCTCAAAACCCTTTCAAATGAGAAACAAAGTTGGTCTGCTAACAAATATAATACTGCCATTATTTAATGAAGTCAACGACTTGTAGTTACTTGAACCTGAAGTGTCCCAAGTGATGATTTCTGTGCATTAATTACCACCCATGTGATCCACATGTCCTCTGGGCAAACCTGAACGTCCTTGGGACTCTGAATGTGGATCTCAAATTGTGAAATGAAGACGGTGTTCATGTCAGATGACGTCTAAAGTCCTTTCGGCTTTAAAATCCTAAGCTGAATTTCTACTTCCACTGAATCAAATAAAAATATTCTCTGCACAGGGAAGACTTGAGACCAATTCTTAGAGAATGTACCAATCTGGCAAAAATAAAAACTAAAAACAAAGACACATTTATGTTCTTCTGCATGAGGTAAAGTTTTTTGCTTAGTGGTATTTTTAAAAATTTGTTTCGGGGCTCCTGGGTGGCGCAGTCGGTTAAGCGTCCGACTTCAGCCAGGTCACGATCTTGTGGTCCGTGAGTTCGAGCCCCGCGTCGGGCTCTGGGCTGATAGCTCAGAGCCTGGAGCCTGTTTCCGATTCTGTGTCTCCCTCTCTCTCTGCCCCTCCCCCGTTCATGCTCTATCTCTCTCTGTCCCAAAAATAAATAAACGTTGAAAAAAAAAATTAAAAAAAAAATTTGTTTCTGTGTTCCCTGCTCATTGACCAACTCCCATGAATCATTTGGGATTTTTTTCTGGATGCGTTCATCTCCTGGCCTTACAGATAGAAGGATTAGGTTGTATTATCTTCTATCTTTTGTCTCTTAGAGGACTATCTCTATATTAGTCAAAGAAGTTATTTATTTATTAGCCTTATGCATACCTTCATGGTTTCTTTGTGTTGGGTGTATGTGCGTATGGAAATATATAAATCGACAATGGAATGCAAAGTTATATAAAACATCATAACATCTTCTGCCAGACATATCTACTACAAAGTTATAGATCAGTATTACCTGTGGATAGCCAGGGCCTCTCCTCATGACAAATATCCTAACAGGATAAGGAGACAAAGGAGCCAGTATAAACACAATCATGAGATGGTCTTTATTCAATAATACACCAAAGGCACATGCCTTGTGTTACTTGGTGCAGTTCAAATAAGTTAAACGTTGTCAACAGTTGTCAATGTAATTCCTAAAGATCTCTTTTATAGATGGCAGTTTACAGCTTCAGAAGATTAAAGGTCTTGCCCAACTTGGAGCCAGATATCCCAAGAGTTTTCTTTACATCTTTAAATCATAAAACAGGGAGGACTCCAATCGTATCACTCCCCACACTTCATTTATAGAGAACCTTCCTTTTTCCTTCATCAAGGAGACTGAGCAGGATGGAGGGTGAGATGTTTTTGGTAGGAGGTCTCTAGTTTACAACAGAGATTCTTTTTCCATATACCAACTCAGTTCAGTTTCTCAAGTGACCTGAAAAACAATCTCTCTTCCCTTGGCTCCTGCCTCCTGTAGGTTAGCTGAGCACTTTCGAGTGGAGGTTATGTGTTCTCTTCTCTCCATGTTCCTACTTGCTTCAGCTTTCCCTGAGCAACCACAAGGAACTCACCGGCAGTTTGAGGGTTAAGAGCAGCAAGCTTAGACATCCCCTGGGTGTGGCATGTTTCCAGGAAAGAAAGCTCCAAAAGGAAAGAACAGTGTGGGAAAGAAACGTCCACTTGAATGAGATCAGGATGTTCTGAGCCCTGTCCTGGTGCCGCCTGCCCGGGGCTGCAGCTTGGCAGTGCGAGGGCACTCATTGCCCTAGGCAGCTCTGGGTGCACCTTGGAAGGCAGCACCGGTCCCAAGGGAGTGCACACACAAGCAGCTGCAGGCAAAGAAAGGCCACCCAGGGGGAGTTCTCAGAGGAAGGAAGGTTCCTTTGAGGAGTGGTCAGCGAGACATTCTTACCCTGGGACTCATGAGAAGGGGAGCTTTTTTCTTCTTTCCCAAAATGCAAATAGCCTCTGTCCTTGGAATAAGGAAGATGGGTTGCTAGGCAATCAATTCTAAACAAGCGCTCCCCCTGCCCCTTTTTCTTGACCCCTAGAACAATGGAGACTTTTCAGCAAATGGAACCAAGATGGAGGAAAAGACATGGCAAAAATAAAAATGGAACCAGAGATTATGGAAGGTCTGGCTTGTCGAGTAGGGGAAGGAAAATGTAATATTAATAAGTTTTGCTCTAGGCAGAACAAGGGGGTTTCATTTCTTACCATCACGGCCTTGTTATCACCAGCCAACTGGTACAGGCAATGAGCAGCCACTGTCTCGTGGTGATCCCGTTTGTAGTGACTCGGGTGACCCTGAGTGTGTGACATCATTAACAGCTAATTATGGGTTCTTGGGCCTCAGTCTGTCTATCAATGAGACAGTATTTGGAATTACATTTTTTTAAAAATAATCTTTGTAGCACTTCCATGTTGTATTAGTCCCTGTCAGGGTTTTGACAGGAAATGGGTGGCACTCTGAAGTTGAGTAATAGAAATATATTTGAATAAAAGGACTATTTACAAAGGTGTAGGTAGGTTTTAGGGAAACCACAAGGGATAGTGTAGGACCCCACCACCCTTTGGTCTAAGTGACAAGGGGAGGGAGTGGTTAGCTGAGAGGGGTGGTTACCTGGAGAGTCACCTGACCAGCACTGTGATGTGGGGCAAGGATGTGGCCAGCCTGCGACATGGCTCCATAGCCAACGTCCTGTCCTTTGAACCCAGTGCGAAGCTAGAGAGCAAGAGGACTGAACCCAAGTGTCCTAGTCTGCTGGGGCTGCCATACCACAGACTGGGTGGTTTAAACAACAGAAATGTATTTTCTCACAGTTCTGCAGGCTGAAAGTCCAAGATCTGGGCGCCAGCATGTTTCATTTCTGGTGGGGACTCTCTGGCCAGATGGCTGCCTTCTCACTGTGTCCTCACAGGGTGGAAAGAGAGAAAGCAAGCTCTCTGGTGTCTCTTCCTCTTCTTATAAAGGCATCAGTTCTACCGAATCATGGCTCCACCCTTATGAAACTAATTTACTTTAATCGGCTCCTGGAAGGACCTGTCTTCCATAGAGTCATGTGAGCGGTTACGGCTTTGTCGTCATCTCTTCTGGCTGCTCTAACAGAGTAACATGGATGGGCTGGCCTAAATAATAGAAATGTATTTCCCACAGTCTGGAAATCACGGTGCCAGCATAGTCAGGTTTTGGGGGAGTGTTCCTTCTTGGTTATGTCTTTGTGTGACCTTATTTGCTATGTGCATGCAGAGAGAGAGATCCCTCATCTCTTTCTGTAAGGCCACTAATCCCTTCATAAAGGCCCGCCTCCTAATGCGATCCCACTGGGGGTTAGAGTTTCAACATATGCAGTTTAGGGGACAGAACTCAGTCTACAGCACCCAGTAACAGTTTAAAGTAGACCTTCCGAAAACCACAGTGCTGGAGCCCCAAGAGAATCAGAATATCTCCCTGGGAGGCTGACTGCAAGATTTTCATGCACACATTTTTGCAAGGCCTGATATCATCCTCACTTCTTAGTAGAGCCAATTAAAACATGGCAAGATCAGGTGACCTGTTCAGAGAATGAGCATAAAGGACACACGCTAGCAGGCTTGTTTTGTTTGACGAGGGTAGTAAGGCCACTGTATTCAAAAAAAACTGTACTTATAACCAGAGAACTCTGTTATCAGTCGGCAGGGTTTCTTTGACTTTTGTTCATTTTCAGTGTTTTCACGGTCAGAGCAATGTTAGAAAAACAATCTTGACATTTTACGAGAAAAACTAAATCATCCCTAAATCCAGATAATTGCATCTCGGTGTATTTGTACGTACAGTTTTCTTGTAGTGTTTGTATGTATGTATGTGTGTATGTATACATATGCATGCGTATATATGTACACATATGTATATATAGTTGATTCTTGTTATTAGTGGCAACTGTGCTCTATAAAGTCACAGCAAACACTGAATTAGTACATACTGAACCATTGCTCCTCAGAGAAATACAGGGTTAGGTTCTTGTGAATCTGGTTACAACATTTTCATTAACTGATCAATAAATAATCTTGTTTTATGTGTTTTTGTTTAAAGACACCTTATTTAATATACATCGTGGATTCATTAACATTGAGCAGGTGGCCAACGATGCTATATCTCATGCCTGAAGGCAGATCATCTAACACACTTATTTTCTCCGTATGATACATCATGCCTTCGTGCCCTTAGGAACACTAGACGGCATTGAGCATCATGCTTGCAGGCCATTTTAAAAAATGAAATCACCAAGAATACCCATAATAGATGCAAAAAATGTGGCCATAAATAGACGGTGAAGAGGATGCTCATTGTTGTACAAGACCTAAAACAAGAAGGTCACCTTATCTGACCTTAACTGGGAACGTATGCATCAGATGACTCAAAATTTTCCCTGCTCTGCACAGGTCTGTGAATTACTACGAAAGCACTATGAGTATTGATTGAGAGGTTACAAATACATTTCAGAACGTAGGAGAGCTTGCAAACACAGTGTTGGCAAATGAGTGTCTTATGGCATATACACTATGTGCATGTTCATGTACGTGTGCGCAAACATATAATTGTAATCACCTTGAGCTTACCATGTCTATTTAGGTTTTGTGCCTGGTCTTTTATTATAAACATTTATCTTGTTACAATGAATGATCATTGTATAATGATCATTTTTGATGGTTAAGTAATATTCAATCAGGTTGAGTTACCCTAGTAAGCCTAATTGTTCCTTACTGTTGAATGCCTAAATTCTTCCTTTCCTTACCATTTTATATAACTGCGCAGAGAGCATGACTGTATGTAGGACTTTTCTCTTCTTTTGAATTATTTACTTAGGATAAGCTCCCAGTAGTAGACTCAGACTCAAAGGATCTATACATTACTATGACTCCTGATCTATGTTGTCAACTGCTTTTGAAACATTTGCACAGGATCCACCAGTGTATGAATATTGCTAACCACCCATCCCTGTATCTTGGTTGCCTCCAAGCCTAGGAAGATTAGTGATTACATGGAAAGTTTTGCAAATTCCTAAATAAAACACTGTCCCCCCGGGTGTGACTCTTCTTTCCTTCGGTTACTGGTGCAGCATCTCTGTCCCTCTGACTGTTGATTACTTCCTTTGGGGCAAAGCAGAAAGTCAATAACCGGTGAGGTCCTTCACCCACTATGCCAGCACCAAGAGCAGAGGCTGAATGTGGGCGGCACCTCCTGAGGCCATGTGCCAGGCTGAGCTTGGGTAGTGTGTCCAAAATGAGCCTTCAAGCACGTGGTGCTGAAAATGTATCTCCGAGTGGATGTAGATGCAGAACCTGGGAGGATGCAGGCAAGGTTAGTGAATCAAAATGTGAGAGAGATGGTAATCCAAAACAAGGTCTTCAGATTTGCGTGCCAGGTTTTTATGATGCATTTAGGTGTTGCCCCCGTTGGCAGGGCTAGAAAAGCCAAATGGCAAAATCAACCGTTCTCCAATTTTTAGAACCCATTCTTATTTAACTTATGTAGATTCTCTGCCTTTGTGCTTTCAATGTTTGTTTTGAGGTCTTGATTTTTTTTTATTCTAAGTGAATAATGCTTTAAAATATATGGGTGTGTGTGTGTGTGTGTGTGTGTGTGTAATTACTCATATATATGTAATTAAGCAAATATTTTTTCTAATCTATTGTTTTTCCATTTTATTTTTTAAAGAAAATACAGCTTATGTAGCCTATAGTTCAAATTGTATAAAAAAATGGAACTTGCTGATTTTTTTCATTGTCTTCTCAAATCATTTGCGAAAGCATGATACCCTGGCATCCTTTTTCTCCATAAGTGAAAGAACTGTATTTTTTAAATTGCATTTCACTTCAGCCATTAAATCCGTAGGATAAAAAGGAAGGGCTTTTGGAGAGAGAAGTTATTTTGAAATGCCTGTATTTTGAATCATTGAGCAGTTTAACCTTTAAAATGATAGTTTCTGGGTTTTTATTGATTAGTCTGAAAAGAAGTCTATGCAGACAAAATAATTAAATTGGCTTAGCCAAGAAATTAGCTAATTCGGTGGGGGAAGGGGATATCAATCCAGCTGATTGATTGGTATCACACGGAGCAACTAACCAAGGGATTTAATTTCTGAATTTTTATCTAGTGTCTTTGTCATTGTGTAGACATTCTGATGAATGAACATGTAAACTACTTAACAATGTTGTGCATTTTCTTAGCGCTTGCAGGTAGTAGCATTTCTTCTTTGGATTGGGTTGAATTATAAATCCTACACCCACATGGAACAAAGTTTTAGTGTTTGATGTCAGTACTGGAAGTTTAAGAAAGGGGGCGGGGGGGTGGCCTTTAGCTAAGATCACTTTTAGAAAACCCCATCTACTCCCACAGAGAGGATACACGTCAGGTTCCCTGGATGCCTCTTATTGACTGAGGACTAACAAAGTACAATGAAGCAGGATTCTTTCTCAACAGGACCTTGACTTTAAATTACCAGGAGGCATTATATTAAAGGAGGCATCTAATCTAAATCCACAATGGTAGCCAAAGGCCCCTCTCTTCTGCATGCTGAGGTTATCATCACAAAAATTTGAGGCTGTTTTATCTTCTTTATCCCAACCTCTCCACTTGAGTTCACTTTGGCCCCTCATATCTACAAATTTTACCTAGACTTACCTACACTTATCACACTTTTGTGCACATCCGCCAGGGTATAAAGAGGTTGGGTAACTAACACCTCTCTGGTACACAGGATAGCTACTGTTTAACATTCATGTGAGACCTTTTAGCGTAAAGGAAGTAATTTATATGCTTTGACTTAAAAATCATTTCAAAACTAGAAGGTATCCTATATTGACTTCCATTTCACAAAGACATATAGACAAAATATAAGCATATCTAATTCTTTATCAAAGGGGATAGACAACATGAGTTTTCTATAGATTATATGGATTTTCTTTCTCAGAGCCCTGGTACATTCTTTATTTCTCTGGTCTCATTCTTCCCCCCGCTCCCACCCCACTTTGGTTGAGTGCAGTACAGAGAGGGATGTGGAAAGCATACTTACTCTCCTGACCCTTCTGAATTAGGTCTTTTGCAGATGTACGGGCTGAGGCAAAAAGGCCTCTGAAGTGCCCCCAATTCTAGTCTTAAAAATTGCTACCTACTTGCCCTTTTCCAGCATCTTATACCAAATTGCTGCCCCTTAAGTTTATAATCAGTTCTGTTGCCATGATTCCCTTAAAACACAATGACCCCAAAATAAGGTTGATCGAGAGAGGCCACGTAAAATGAAGTATGCAGCCACTTACACGCAGGCCTTGTGCTGGGATCTGCATCAACGGATTCCAGGATGAAACCACAGTGCACCTGTTGTTTTTTGAAAAATATCTTTACGGACAGCTGTCAAGACTTCCATCAGGGGGTTTCCTCTGCTAATGCAGGCCTTCGTCATTGTTTTAACTGTTTGACTACAAAGAACTCTCTTTGAACTGTTGAGCCAATTCTAGTTATGGAAATTGAGGTCAATTACATTTTTTCTTCCCTCAGAAAATAAGCACCAACCATTTGGAGAACTCAGTGATCAAAGTGTTCTTCAATTTCAAACTTAGAGTACTGTGTACAAAGTGACCTGAGCTGTACAAGCCTGGATCCCACTAGAATTGGGTATCTATCTGGATGATTATTCCCTAGAAAAGTTCAGATTCCCACTATATAGGACTAATTATTTTAGTGGTCCATCCTGCCAATTTTTTTGAGAGTTTGTTTATTTATTTTGAGTAAGAGAAAGAGAGAGCATGAGTGTGAGAAGAGGTACAGAGAGAGAGAGAGAGAGAGAGAGAGAGAGAGAGAGAGAATCTCAAGCAGGCTCCACACTGTCATCATGGAGCCTCATGTGAGGCTTGAACTCATTAACCATGAGATCACGACCCAAGCCAAAATCAATAGTCAGATACTTAACTGACTGAGCCACCCAGGCACCCCATCCCTCAAATTGTATGATGAGAATGGGGGAGGGGGCACACTATCCATCATTTTAAATGTAAAAGTCTAGGGACACCTGACTGGCTCAGTCAGTTGAGTGTTGGACTCTTGATTTCAGCTCAGGTCATGATCCCAGAGTCATGGGATCAAGCCCCAAGTTGGGTTCCACATTCAGTGTGGAGCCTATTAAGTCTCTCTCTCTCTCCCTCTCTCTCTCCCTCTGTCCCTCTCCTTTACTCACATGTGCTCTCTGTCTCTCAAAAATAATGTAAAAAATTTAAATGTAAAAGTCTGTTGTGAAATAAAGGAATAGCCTTATCTGGATAGGAATTATAGCTATTTAAAATTGAATGAACCCTTTCTGGTAAAACTCTGCAAGTTACATTTGTTGAGAGTCAGTGGGACAGTGGTTTTAGGAGCTTGGCTTTCTGGAGTTGGACAGACATAGGCTTTTTTCTTACCAACCATATGATGTTAGAAAGGTTGACTATTCCTTTAGACCCTCAGTTCCCTTTATCCAAGACTGTGATGACAGTATTACATATCTTGAAGTTGTCATGAGTTCTAAATGAGATAATTTAATGAATATTGGCCTCCTTGTTCTGGGGCAGTGGTTCTCAAACTTTAGTGCCCGTGGGAGTCGCATGGAGGTCTTGGTAAAACAGATGGTCTGCTGCACCCTTCCTACCCCCCACCTCTTGTTTCTGAGTCAGCAGGTCTACAGTGGGGTCCCAGAATGTACGTCTCTCACAAGTTCTCATGTAAAGACCATGTTGCTGGTCAGTTGACCCCTCGCTGAGAGCCACCATGTCGTGGTATGACAAAAACTGTTTACAGCACGTACTCAGAGTTTTAAATATCAACTGTGGTTCACAGAGAGGCAGTTGATACATAAACTAGAAAGGGCTTGTAGAAAGACAAGGTACCTAAGCTCCAGTCTTATTTTGCCACTACTTCATTGCAGTGACACAGGAAAGCCACTAAGCCTCTCTGTGTCATTTTTGGTTGTCTTCTGACTATATTTTCAACAGGTTGTTGTGGAGATGAGTGCTTTTGGTGATATGAGTGCATTAAACAGTAAGACACTAGAGTTGCTGCCATTATTATAGACAATGAGCATGGCTTTGCCCACCTGTCATAGACATGCCTTAGACTAAGCTGTCAGTACAAAACTGTGTGTCCTTAAGGAAAGGAGGTTAAGACAATCACCTATCTGTCCTTACAAGGGTCTTTGCAGAAACAGCCAAGTCCTTTGTTAATATATTATTTTTAGATAAACCAGGCACATAGAGAATTACAAATCAGGTATAAACCAAGTATTTGATGCTATCTTAGCGTCCCTTTCCCATAAGGCAAACAAAGTGAAGTTGCCCCTTTGGAAACTGTAATTTCTATCTGTATTTGAAAGAGCCACGATCAATTAGTTGAAGTGACCAATGTTTATTGAGTCCTACTAAGGACAGACCCCTCTGAGCATGTTATAAGTGCTACTCATAAAATCTTCCCTACAGTACTCACTGAAGTACACAGGCCCCTCCTAGAAAGGTAAAGAAACTCTACCTGTATTCACACAATCAATGCATGTTGTAAGCTGGGATTTGAACCTGCAGAGTATTCACTGCATCCCTCTGCCAAAAATCTAACTGTGAGCAGACTGCCTTTTTGACGAAGCAATTGACCTCTGAAAAGTGATATTTACCCACTGATTAATCTTTAGGCTAATTGCGTGGTACAAATGTGGATACGTGTTATGGTGGGATCTTCCTGAAGAGTAAAATCTACCCTCCTTGAATTGGTTGAGCATAATTTGAGATAAGGTTAAATATTTTAAAGTGCACAATTCATTTGCATCCAAGTGATATCTTTGCTAGCATCACTGGGGGCAAAGAGCACTTTCATTAATTCCACCAACATTTCTTAAGGCCCTCTGTTAAGACAAATAGGGCATGCCTTCAAGGAGCATCCGGTTTAGTTAGGAAGTGGGACCTTCAGGTGTTTTTGCAGCTTTTCTGCTGCAGTTTCAGAGATGAATTATAAAGCCAGAAAGGGCGGGGAAAAAAGTGGAAACAAGAAGATGTGGGAGGAAGACTGAAAGAGACTGGTCTCCAGGACCCTTTGAGTTTCCATGAGCCGATCCATGCAGCTGGAGCTTTAATTACACAGAGATGCGTGCTGTGTTCTGTGCAGAACCACCCCCCTGCCCAGAGTTGAAAAGGTAGCTGCTGTCTGCAAGGCATGAGCAGGTGAAATTACAGTTATTATCTGATTGCTATTTGAAAGCCAGAGATGACTACCCTTTGACAAACAGCCTTCCAGCCAAATTATAAAGTTCCCAAGCCGTCCCCAACTCTGACCATCTGATGGTAATTCTTTTGAGAGATTGTTCCAGTCACCACTGAAACTGTTTTGGCCACCCTCAAAATGTCTTCCATTTAACAATATCAAAGAGTCCCATGGTCATTTACGCATCTCATTTGTTGGCTTAACTCCTTTAGATATACTGGAACTATTTGAGAAGTTATTGCAGAGAGCAAGCAAGAGACAGAAATAGGGACAGAGAGAGAGAGAGAGAGAGAGAGAGAGAGAATTTGTGCCCATAATTGGGGACCCCACTATTTGCATTCCATATGCTTAAGTCCAGAGAGGTGATTGTAACTGAACTGTTCCACTCAGGACATTCTAAGATACATCCAAAAACCCTATAGGAGTATCCTTGAGATTAGAAGAGAACATCTTCCATCAGACTTCGTAACACTGGCAACTTCACTAAGGAAACGTGAAGTCAATGAGCTGGTGCTGTTTCTAGTGAGGATAATGGAGAAAAATCGCACTTTCTCCTGTATCTGAGATGATTTGAAGAGTGAGGATTCAAGACCCCCAATCTGTCCAATTTTGCATTTCAGGGTGACAAGAAATGATTAGGAAGGTCAGCCTTCTAGTCCAGTACACCACTGGAAGAGCATCGTTACGGTTTTATGTTAATTGAGCACCAGGCTTTAAAAAAAACACGTGGGCTTTCATCAATATCTGGTCAATAACTGGTTTGCATAAAAGAAGAAATGATCTGGGGACTCCCTTTAGATGACTCAACGCGTGGACTGTGGTACAGTTTTGTGAAATAAATGGAGAAGAAACCCCACCCCTTTTCTTTTTTTTAAGTCAGGACAATACAAGTAGTATTGTTCACTCAGTGCAGAGATTTAAATCTGATGCTCAGTCCTTGGAGAAAGCAGAGAATAAATATTTTCTTTCTTCTAGCACTTAAACTCCCTCCTTTTTCTTTTCTTTACTTCCCACCCTCTCAGCCTCACATTCAAAGTTCATGAATCATTTTTGAGGAATCAAAGGGCAGTGAAGCATTAAGAATGAAAAATCAGTAACACCAAGTCGAGCAGTGTAAAAGTTATTTTTCCGAGCGGAAGCATTAACTGAGCAATGGCCCATGTGAGCAAATAATTCTGCTCCCACTCTTCTCTTTAGATAAATTCTTCTTCCTTTTTTTAAGTTTATTTATTTATTTTGAGAGAGACAGAGACAGCACAAGTTGGGGAGGGGCAGAGAGAGAGACAGACAGACAGAGAATCCCAGGCAGGCTCTGCACTGTCAGCACAGAGCCTGATGCAGGGCTCGAACCCATGAAACCATAAGATCATGACCTGAGCAGAAACCGAGTGGGACACTTAACTGACTGAGCCACGCAGGTGCCCCTAGATAAATTCTTCTTGATTGCTATGCTTACCGCTTCTAAATGACACTTATGATGCAGAAAACACAATTTTTAATTTGTTTTTACAACAAGAATTTTAATGGTGGAGTTCTGAATTTCTGTTTTATTTTTTAAATGATTCTGGTCTGCATGTAATGCTCATATGTTTGTACTTCAAAGTTGTGAATTTTTAAGTGGACTCCTTAAATACTGCAGTGACTTCTTTAACATAATCACCATGGTATATTTATTATCCATCAATCAACAAATGCTTATTAAACCCCTACTGGTCACTGTGGGGATATAGATGTGCATCAAATACGGTTCCCACTCTACAAGAAGAAATGTAGTTTTTTAATTTTTTATTGAATACATTTGGCACCTAACATTAGTTTAAGGTGCATGTCATGTTGCTTGGATAAATTTACATATTGTAATAGGATTATTACATAGAAAGGTTTTTAATCTAGTTGGGAAAAAAAAGGAATATGTGGAAGGTGGTAACAGCACAAGGGTTTAGTCTGATAAGTAGTTTTATCAGAAAGAGTAAGTGTTAGAAGCTCCCCTGGGTTGGGGGTTTCGTCGAGTGCTACCAAGGGGCTTGAGTTACATGGTGAAGGATGGTCAGGAGTTGCCAAGATCCAGAAGAAACACGAGCATATTTCCCCAGGAGACACAGCCACAGCAAACAGAGACACCAGAGGTACCATAGGCAGCCCTCCGTGGCTGGAACCCAGGGCTCCACTGGTGGGAGATGTCTAGAATGCATGGAGCCCGTCAATGTGCAGCTGCACAACACACAGGGTTGGCAGAACCTTCGAGGCACCATCTGTGAGTGGCCCATAGGCTAAGATGCTGAAGGGCTGAGGGTACCCCAAGTGGCTTATTTGACCACATAGAATGACCTAAAATGACAGATCTCTTAGGTGTGGATTTAATTCTGATGCTCAGGGGTGCATGGGTGGCTCGGTTGTTAAGCATCTAACTTCGGCTCAGGTCATGATCTCGTAGTTCGTGAGTTCGAGTCCCACATCAAGTGAGCTCAAGCCCCAGTTCTGTCTCTGTCTCTGTCTCTGTCTCTGTCTCTGTCTCTGTCTTTCTCTCTCACCCACCCTCTCCTTCTCCCCTCCTGGGATTCTCTCTCTCTCTCTCTCTGCCCCTCGCTCACTTGCAACCCCCCTCTCTCTCTCAAAAGAAAAAAAAAAAAAAAAACCCCAATGCATGGATCCACACAGAATTGTGCTATCTCAGAGCTGGTACAGGACTAACCACATTTTCCAAATGCAAATATCTAAGATCAGAAAACAAAGGCAACTTGGCTGCTTAGCAGTAGTAAATCACCAGACTAACGTTAAGGAAAAAAAGTAGGGGTAAAGTGGTAAAATTAAAACTTCTGGTACAGAGGTACCCACCCCCCCCAACTCCCCTCCCTCTGAGGCAGTATTTTGTTTCTTGGTTACATGGCTTTTGTCTTTGGCACGAGATGCTTCAATATGCTTCTCAGAAGGATCTTCTTTTGCATTCTCCTCTCTGCCACCACTACAGAATCCTGTTCTCTGCTCCACAAAGTCATCTGTTCCACATTCATCCACCCATCCACATCTTCATGCATTTATGAAGCGAATATTTACAGAATGTCTATTTTGTTCCAGACGTTACGCTTTCCACCCTTATCATCTATTGTCTAGATTATAGTACATGTGAGAGGAGACCTCAAAATGAGAAGACCTTGAACATGCTATTCAACTCTTGACATACAACCAATCTTGGCAATTAGATAAATACATTTATATGTAATAACCAATCGCATAACATCTAAAACTGCATCTGATCAAATGTTTTTCAGAAACTTCTGAATAATATATATGATTGCAAACCTGCGTAGCAGATCCTGCTGAATTTTTGACCTGCAGTTTAGAAATAATCTGGCCCAATTTCCTCATTTTCTAAAAGCCACAGGGTAGAACCCGGCTATCAACCTCCTAACTCCTGGGCCAGTGTTTTCTTCTGCCTTATTAAGCTATCTCTTTGAAATGTCTTCTTTGAAAGTAAAGCCAATTTTCTTTCTGAATAAAGTGTCTTCACTTTCAAAGATTTCTTTGAAGGCTAACTTCTTTAAATCTCCCAAGAGACTCTTCATACCCAGACTGCCTTGTGCCCAGGGAGCATGCAGTTTTAGCACCGAAATCTCCTAGGTGCAGACTGAGTTGGTGATATCAAGGAGAGCGCCCCCAAACGTTGTTGGCATCCTTTGTCGGGGCCTTCTGGCCCTCATTCCTTGCTCAGCAGCCCGAGGTTTATCTACACGCTGCCAGATGTAGATGGTGCGAGTGAAGTGTTTTGGACACTGGAAGTAGTCTGCAAATGTAAGAGATTGCTGTTCTCTCCATATCTCCTCCTAAAGATGGACAGGTGGGTAGTCCCCTTTGTACCCCCGGCATCTAGCGGAGTTTGTTCAATAAATATTTGCCGGAAAGAAATGAATGCAAGATTCGTCACGTGTCACATCGAAAGCCAGGGCTTGGGAGTCAAGCATGTTACAGTCTTTGAGTCAGAAATGCCATCAGAGGGACAGAGGTGAGTGTAACAGGGTGTATCTTCTTTCATTCGAGCAAGTAAGGCTTTTCTCTGCATCGTCCGCTCCGACCAAAAACCAAGTACCTCCCATTTCTGTGTGGTTTCCAGCGCCTCATTCTCCAAATGTGGGCCGCCTGCTGCTGTCGGGGTTTCCTGACTTGGATCTGAGGCGAGCTCCCAGCCTTGGCTTGTTTCTGGGAGTTGTTAGGCGCAGATAAAGGCATGGCAGAATTTGCTCATTCCTTTGAGAGAAGGGGACTGTCAGAAACACAATCAGCTTGTGGTCGGCCTTTAGAAACTCTCTCCCACATTGGTCCCAAAGAGAACATTTGTGTGTGTGTTTGCTTTGGTTTTGGGAACTAAACAGCCCTTTCGACGTTAACGTGTGCCAGCTACTTAACACTGGGGTGTTTCAGAAATGATGCCCTGGGCTCATGACGCAAAAGGCACTGCCTTGCTTTAAAAACAGGAAGAAAAGGATCTGAAGGGGAGCTTGAAAGAACACAGGGGAATGAATTAAAGTACTTCAGAAAGGACAGAGCTTCGGACAACACTACGGGGCACCCCAGAATTAGAGGGGACCCCCAAATACCCCATGTGCTGCTTTCTCATCCTGTCCTGTATGTGGAGGCAGCAGGCGTTGTTGGCCTCGTGTCTTTCCCCACAGCCACAGCAAAAGTGCTGGGTCACATTGGGTGGGAGCAGGCTGCCTCCAAGCAAACATACCTGGGTGGATGCCCCCTATCCTGAAGCAACTCGGGAGAATGGTAGGCACGTTGTAGGGAATAGGTTTCCTCTCTTTTCAAAGGAAATATAATTGTGTTCCAAATATGATTTTCTAGCAGAATCGAAGCCCTAACAAGAGCTCTCAGTGACAAAGTCCACATTGGGATCAGAGCACATTCAACCTCTGTATTGTATTTTAGTGAGCAGGTAGGGAGTATTTTATTAACAAGACAGGCCGTTGCAGACATGTTCTTACCCTCCTGCCCTCCCTCTCTGTGCTGCGTACCCCGTGGATGAGGTGATGTGAACATCAGCGTGTGTCGACGGATCTCCCAGTGCCAGTCTCCGCTGGTCCTATCTCTGCCGGGTTATGTGTCTGGATGCACATTTGTGTAGCATCCTTTCCCCCTGCCCTCAGCCAGGGAAGCTCCCCATCTCCAACCACATCATTCCCCATTTGCTCTCCCTCTCCCTCCCCTTGAAGCCCTTCTTCTTTGGAAATGCACCAGTGGAATTTTTCTCCCCACATCTCTATGGTGAGTTTTCCCAGCATTGGAAGGCTTGGTTGCCATGGCAGCGAGCCTCCTCCACTAGGAGCTGGCGATTTCGGAAGAGGGGATTGTTGCAGTCGGAGGCAGGGGATGAAGAGTCATTAAAGTAGGCCAATTAGTATGCAGGACCAGGGCTTTTTACAGCTTCTCCTTACTGCAGCAGCCAGTGCTGTGCTCTCTGTCTTCCCGCAGAGATGGAATAAGGCGGGCGCAGGGAACCAACCTGCGGACCCAGCCCTGTGGGCACCCAGGTCCTTCTGCCCACTCCCACCTGCACCTCCCCCTTTGACCTGCTCTCCTCTGCCTCCCTTTTGAAAACAGAGCTACAGGAATGACCCAAATGGGGAACGCGTGGTGGTAGTCAAATCTTCCCTCAAGGTTTCGTATACTTAATTATTTTTTCTGGTTCTTGGCCATCCATCAACTAGAATGAGAGACAAAGATAAAACAGGTCCTCCTATGATATTTTTGGCTATCTGGGGATAGCCAACTTGGGTGATATGGGGAAGAAGAGAATGGTCAAACTTTCACAGGAAGCAGTGGCTAATCAATTAAACACAACTCAATCAAATCTGTTTCTGGAGACCCAGAGCAACACACGAAGTCAGGTACTCTCAGAGGCAATGGGATGGAAACTTCAAAAACAAAATTCTGAGATCCAGGGAAGACCTTGCTACATGTGGTTGGGTGACGTGAGTTCCCTTGGAGCTTGGGGTTCAGTATGTTCATCTGGAAAGCGGGCTTGTTAGGAATATGTGACTCCAACCTACCAGCCGAAGTTCCTTCCAATGTTCAATTAGAAAATGGAAGAGCTGTAACATGTCTGGGACTCCATGGTAGAAAGACTCTCTGCTCTTAATGGTTTGTAAAATCTGAGAGGCATTAGGGTGACAACCCCCCTCCCCCGAAAATTTGTCCTGAAGGAAGATCCTTAATACTTTTGTCACAGTATGTGTCTTCGTGATTCTGCCACTGCCTAGGGGTTGTTCACTCCCCACTAGAGACCCTGCTCCCAGGCCCAGTGTCGCCTCTGGCCCACCGCCAGTGATCTATTTTTACCCTCAGCTCCCTTTCCCTCTTATTTCCTGTCCAGATCCTATGGATGTGAAGGTTTCCACAGGGCCCCACCCTGTACCCAGTACCTGACATCGCGCCTAGCACAGAGCAGAGCACAGTCAATATTTACTGTCTACACTGCATCTATTTCTTCTGTCCCACCCCCTTTGATCTGACTTCTGACCCCATTACCTCATGAAAGCAGCTCTTACTGTAATCTGATTAAGGTCTGCAGTGGAGTTTCCTGTATCATGCCAATGTCAGTGCCCTGGTTTTGATATTATAGCTGTGCAAGGTGTTACCACTGGGGAAGCTGGGTGAGGGTGTGGAGGACCTCTCTGTACCACACAATCACTTGTGAGGCTTGTGAGTCTGTGATTAGTTCAAAGTGAAAAGCTGAATAAAAAATAGAGCTGCTCTCATTAAGGCGTCATGGAAATCTCTGGGGCGATCAAGCCAATGGGCATTTTCAGCCCTCATTTCATTTGACAACTGCTGTCCACTCCCCCTTTCTCAAAATATTCTCTTTCCTTGGCTTCTTTGATACCAGGCCACCCGGTCTTCCCTCTTCTTTCCAGTCATGCTTTCTTAGCCCCCTTCATAGGTAAAGGGCCAGCTATCAACTGCTGGAATTTCTCAAGGCCCCCCTTAGGCCACTGTTCTTCCCTAGGCTGTCTCCTCACAGTCTGGAGGCCAGTGGCCACTGCTGAAGAAGTAACTCACACATGCGCACCTCCAGTCCAGAGCACCCCCCTGTACCCTGTTTTCCTCCGGGATACTACAGAAGCTCCCCCGTGGCAACATGGCCAACCTGTCTCTCTCTCTTTCAAGAATCCCTCTTGGCTCCCATCACCAACATGTCCCAAACCTATTCAAGTGTGTCCTCTGTCAGTGAATGACCATCATCTACCAATTTAGCAAGCAAGAAGCGTTATGCTCTCTCCACCCTCATCACCAGTCCTAGTCTGAGCCACCAGTCTCTCCCCTGAATGAACACAACAGCCTTCCGGAAGCTCACCCCTGCAGCCTGAGGGTGCTTTGTAAAATGCAGATCCGGCCATGCCTTTCTCAGCTGAAAATCTTTAATGGCTTCCCATTGTTCATAGGGAAATAAATGTAATCCCTTCACCGACCTGCAGGATCCTGCATGTTCTGCTTCCTGTGCAACACCCCCGCCTCATCCCCTATTATGCGGCCATTGCTGGATGCTCTCTAGCTGTGTTGGACTTCCTTAAGCTCCTCAAACACACTTTCTTCCCTCCTGCCATACGGCCTTTGAACACTCTCCACTCACCATGCCTAAAAATAATTTCTCTCTTCACTTAGTTAATTCTCACTTACTCTTCAGGTCTTAGCTCACATGTTACCCCTACATGAAGCCTTTTACCAGTCTTCCAGCCCAGAGCAAATCCCTCTATTATAAGCTCTTATGCAATGCCAATGTGCAGCCAGAACACTGGGTTGGAAAACTTGAAAGACTTCCACACAACTTGGGAGACAGCTACTACCCAGAGTCTGCTTCCTTCAGCCACTATAGAGTGGCCTCCAGGCACAGCAGGGAGCCTTCTGGCACCAAGACCTACGCAGGTGTGGTTGGTCAGTGCCTGCTGGGGGTTTTGAGTTTCTCTCCTCTTTCTTTGCATCGCGGAGGAGAGCGTGCATTGCACTTAGACTTCATGTTTATTTTGAGTTTATTTGATTAATATCTTCCCCAACCTAAATTCCATGAGGGCAAGGGCCATGTTCTCCATTATTTTCCCCATGTGGGGTACAGAGAGGCGCCCAATAAATACGTGCTCAGCAAATGAATAATGTAAATGTATCCACAGACCTTTCTCACGCATCATCCACTTTGACCCCTGAGAGCAACACGTGTTGGCATCAACAGTAATGGACCACCCCTTGGCAGCAGGTCGCCTACCCAGTGCTCTTTCCACCCTCCGGCCTTGCCTTCTCCGCCGAGGCTTGCAGAAGACACTTTATTATTACCGGCCCCGGATCCCTTCAATGCTTCCGGGCTCTTCCGCATCCCATAGCCTCCAGCCTGTCTCCATGACCCAGTTTTAGACTTTGAAATTCAGGCACTGCTGACGGAATCTGTGTGTGGCTTTTTTTTTTTTTTTCTTTCCTGCTCTCTAAATAAAAGATGAAATCAGAATGGTCATGTATATGCTGTCTCAAAATAGTGCTTTATTTGGAGAGAGAAGGTGTTAGTTATTACTGGCATTTAACATTTGTTGAGTGAACAAAATCTGCTGAACATTGAAGAGAACGTGGAATTGCAGAGTTCCTGCTTGATGTGTGTTGTGGCCTAAATTAGACCCAGACAAGTCACTAATGGGCAGCGGGGATGGATCTGCACAGAGCCCAACTGCAAGGCACAAGACATGCTCTCACCGGAGGGGTAGGATTCCACCCCCCCCCCCCCCAAAAAGGCCATACTGTGGTCAGGGCTTAAAGGTAATCCTTAGACCATTTTATAAATAGCAAAGTGAATTATAAACTCCATGTGAGTCCTTAGAAACAGACAGGTCGTGGGAAAATTGGATTCCTGCTGGGATGCAGATCATCCAGGTCTCTGGCCAGCATGTCCCGTAGAAAAGCCTACTGAGCTTCAGAAAGAATCACACTGTACAGGATGTATTTCTAAGAAGAATGACTACACACGGCTGTTGTTGGGCTTTTTTTCCCCCCAGAATAATTACAATATTGGTGGACTTTGAGGAAAAGACCCCTCTTTATCCCCTTTTTGGGGGGAAGTTTTTTGGTTTTGTTTTGTTTTTGTTTTGTTTATTTTGTTTTGTTTCATTTTTTTGCATGGGGTGGCTTATGAGTCTCACCATGCCCCCAGGGAATCCCAGGTGCCCAAGTGAGGAGCATGTTTGACCTCTGTAGGTGTTGATCTGAATCCAAGGCATGATGATAATCCCAACAAATTAGAGCTGATTCTGGCCTGGGCATCTAGGCACTGCGGGGCTGGTTTGGCCACACACTTGGGCATGTCATTCGTCCTCTGTGAGCCCCCAGGTTCTTGATCTGAGATTTAGACACCGTAAAGCCTAGCTTGTTGGGTTGTTGCACGAAACTAAGTCAATTAATGTATGTAAAGAACCAGCATATGGTCTGGAGCATATGTTGGTTATGTTTCCAACCCTGGAACATGCCACCTTTATCTAGCCAACTAAACAAAAACTGAAAAGCAGGTCCAACTTTAGGGCAACCATTCCAGACTTTTAATTCAATAGATCACATTCACTTGTCCGAAGGTAATTAGCCTTTAATAGTGGACAACAAATATATGCAACGCTTGAGATCCCCAGAAAAGGCAACAGTCTCTTTCTTGTCTTTCCAAATATTACAATCCTGGGAAAACGAAGGAGTCAGAATTTTAAAAGGAAAATATCTGATTGGACACAAATCCCAAATGGAACAAGATGCTTAACATTGACTTACCAGAGAGCAGTTTTTATACTGTGAAGTGATCATCATACTCTTTCAATTTGGGCATGATTGCGGACATATGAGACTGCTCTGCACAGGTCATAAAAATGTCAAAAGAGTGAATAGATTTAGCATGAAATATTAACCTTGGGAAAGGCATTTCTAAAGATGTAAACCCCTTCCCATTCATGTCAGTTATTAAGCACTCAAAATTTACTAACGCAGCGTGAAAGACGTGATAAGACTCAGCAATGACCGCCACCGTGGTTCCTCACTCCGTCAAGCTTGCAAAAGAAATCTTTAAGGCATCTTGCCAGAGGAACAGCAGGAACAAGGTAGCAGTTCTGCCCCCGGGGGGCTGTGGCTAGTGGGCAGAGCACAGATGCCCAGAGGCAAGTCATTTAAAGCTCAGCTTTGCAGATGGGAAGAATAGCTATTTCCCCCTTGACCTATTGCCTGACCACACCTGACTGAAGGAGAGACACCCTGAACTGGGGCCTCAGACTCTGCCCTCACTGGGTGAGTCCCAGAAGAGGACACAGGCTGCCGCCAGGACACCATGCGGTGGAGGGTAGCAAGCCCTGAATTCAGAGTCAGAGAGCTAGGACTCTATTCTAGGTCAGCAATCAGGAAGCTGTTACCATTGGCGGGTCTTTAAATACCAAAATCATCCTCTGAATCATGGTATTATATGGAAGATAAAATGGAAAGAAAGTCAGTATAGAGAAGAGGTCTACAGAGAGGCAGAGAGAGAAAAAGAGAGAGTGCCAGATAATAGCCTGTCCCCTACCAGGGGTGTGCACATCACGATAGGTGCTCTGTGATCTGGCTGATTTTCTAGTGCCCTCACTGTTTAACCCCCTTCCTCTCTGTGGCTCTTTCCAGGCTGGTGAGCCCAGTTTTGCCCATCCGTAGACTCAACTGGGGCTTTGTCCACATTTAGTCCAGTGATTAGTAGCATATGTCTGATTCTCGGTCTCCATCCGGCCATGAAGGTGAGCATGTGCACATTTTACCCAGTGAGAGGCATGAACAACTATGCAGGAAGCAAACTAAGTACGACGTCTATCAACTCTTCATTTGTAATTGTCTTCATAGTATAGCATTCAGAGAGAATATGTAGTAGCCAGACAGGTTAGGTATAGGGTACACAGGTGCTGGGTTTTAGACTCAGACACTATGGTGGGCAAGTCCAGCTAGTGGTAGGAAATTAGCCCAGGGGCAAAATTAGTGTCTGAGATTGAAAGAAATCTCCAGTCCAGGCTAGGGGTCAAGAGGAAGCTAAATGCCTCTCAAAGTGGATGGACCCAGAAATGAGGAGTTTTATGCACAGATATCCCCAAATCCTATCAAGCAGGAATTGGCTGTAAAAAAAAAATCTGCCCTGGGGGACAGGGACCCAAGTACTGAGCTTGTGTTTAGAGGCAGAGATCCATATATCTCTGGAAGACAAGTAAGTCTAACAAGACTCTGGTAAGAGTGATAACTAGAATGGAGATCAAGCAAAATCCCTCTCTGTGCCAGAAAAAGGACTGTCTAGAGACACTCCAGTGCTGAGTTTTGAACTGTGAGCTGGGGGTACGTAGTGGCCAGCACAGACTTGCCACCCTTGGGGCAGAAGAACAAGAAGAGGTACTCTAGGCATAAGGTGGGGGCTGGGTGGTCAACAAAGGGACACCAAGTCAGCCTGACATGAAGGTTGATTCTATATAAGCAAAGCAATTTGGGGAAGGGGCTGGGGAAAGCTGAGGCTGCTCAAGTAATGATGGGTCTGAAAACATGGGTGGGGAAATTTGGGTCCAGCCCTAGTGGAATGGTAGAAGAAAGGAAAGATAGCAGGGTCTTGTAGCCTAATCCCCTTCCTGTAGCAGATACCTCTCATGCACTGATTCAGATCCTCTGGGCTTTGCCTCTTTGGGACCATTGGCCATTCATTCCACTCCAGCTCCTTGTATGTGTTCCCAACTGACTGCATAATAGCACCTTCATCTTGCCCACACTGTGTACCTGTCACATCATGGCCTGTTGCCTGCCTGTTGATGCTGTGATGTGAAACTCCGCTAGACTCACTCTGATACCCATGTGTGCTCTTCTGGTATTCGCAGGGAAGCCAGCACCCAGTGTCAAAATCTTTGAGCAATAGGGGAAAAGAAACTGTAGATAAGTTATTCCACATTCTTCCTTTCATTCAGACTCTCCCAAGACCCAGTACTTCTGGTAGGCTCCCAGAAGGAGCCTGTGAGCAAGCCATCAGTCTCATGGACACCAAATAGTGGCTCCTTTTTCTTATGTCCCTGGCACTGTACTCCCTGAGAAAACAGAAGCCTTGGCCTCAGGCTCCACTTCATGGAGAAACTCTCCTACATGCCACCATTCTTATTTCTTAGAATTTGATATAAGGTGAATCCATTCTGGGAAGACAAGGAATTTGCTACTGGAAGGACCTCATTTATACACGGTGCAGCATCACCCAACATGGTTCTGCAATCCAGACTCAGATGATGTCATTTTAGTGAAGCCCCAGTGGGTGGAAGTTTGCCCCAAATCAACCCTCATCTGTAGAGGAGGTTCTCAGTCCCTTTTCACTGAAACCCCAAACAGCCTTTCCTTTCTCTCGACCAAATGTCTTGTCTTCTGACATTTTCAGCCTGTCTTCCACACACTCTTTCTTGGGTGCCTCCTGGGGACCCTCTTCTTGGTTCACATAAGAAAACCCAGTCACTTATATGTGTACGAGGACAAGGCTGACCAGCTAGCCAGACACAAAGTCCATTTCAGCCTTTTGTTTTATCTCTCCTCCATTGAACACCCTTTTGTTAACCCAACATTGAAGTTTGCTCTTCTATGACTGCCCAAGCCTATAGAAGCCTGTGGGAAAGGACAATAGACACTCTTTGTTCTCAGTTGTGAACCCTCACCATCAGTAAGCTGTAAAAGCTCTTTCTGGACCGTCCGTTAGGAGTCTAATATCTTTAAGAGACAACTGTTATGACTAAAGTCATTCTAATACCTTTGGCAATGATACAGCCAACATTACAGGCCCATTGAGACACAAATCATAGTAATTAAAGATGCCTCTCATTAATATCTGCTACTTTTTCCTCATCTTAATTTATTCCAGCTCAGCACCATTGCCATACTGACGTGCCTAACATCCTCTTGGCAAGTTTAGCTATCAACTTCTCAAAATTACTACAAAAAAAAAGCTTTTATTTTTAAATTCCTATGTGGAGGAAACAGTGTGTACATTCCACGGTAAACTTAATTTACTTTTGGTGAGAATGGTTCTGCCCCACATTTTCTTGGCCTCCTTCCTCAGCTTTCACTATGTCCCCATTTCTGAGACTCCTGAGGAACACAGTTTTCTGTTTCCTGTGGAGGGCGGACTTCCGGCCACACTAACTTCCGCCCTTAGGCGTGGCAGACAGGTTACCCCACGCCAGCCAGCTCTCTCTGCTGTTGCTTTCCTCTGAGGCACACTTCTGTGCCCACTGCTCAGCTTCTCCATCCCATGAATGATGGCAGGTTACAGCGAGGGCAGGGAAGGACCGGCAAACCAAGCGATGGCGCTTCGGTCCCTGTTGTAGCTCATTGTCACACTTTTTAAAAAAATTAGACCTTATGAGACACCTGGGTGGCTCAGTCGGCTGAGCATCCAACTTCCACTCAGGTCATGATCTCACGGTTTGTGAGTTCGAGCCCTGCATGAGAGCCTGCTTCCAGTCCTCCATGCCCTCTCTCTCTCTGCCCTCCTCCGTTCATGCTCTCTCTCTCAAAAATAAAAATAAACATTAAAAAATTAAAATTAATTAAAAATAGACTTTATGCTTTAGAGTAGCTTTAGATTCACTGCAAAACTGAGAAGAAAGCAGAGAATTCCCACGTACCTCCTGCCCTGCACCCATGCAGTCTCCCCAGCTACCATCTCCTACCAGAGTGGTACATTTGTCACCGTCATGAACCTACATGGACACATTGTTGCCCAAAGTCCATAACTTACATAAGAGTTCGCTCTTGGTGGTGCATATTCCGTGGGTTTTGAGAAATGTATAATGTAGCCACCATGTCATACTGTCTACAATACAGAGTAGTTTCACTGTCCTAGAGATCTTCTTGGCTCTGCTTGTTCATTCTTCCTTCTCCCTGAGCCCCTTCCAACCTAGCCTCTGGATCTTTTATTGTCTCCATAGTTTTGCCTTTTCCAACTGTCATAGAGGTGGAGTCCTATCGTATGTAACCTTTACAGGCTGGTTTCTTTCTAACTAATATGCATTTAACATTCCTCCACGTCTTTTTACCGCTTGATAGTTTCTTTTTAGTGCTGAATAATGTTCTGTTGTCTGCATGTACCACAGTTGATATATCCATTCACCTACTGAAGGACATCTTCAAGTTGCTTCCAAGTTTTGGTGACTATGAATACATCCTCTATTAACATCCATGTGCAGATTTTTGTGGACATAAGTTGTCAACCCATCTGGTAAATACCAAGAAGCGCAATGGCCAGATCATATGGTAAGGGTATGTTTGGTTTTGTCAGAAGCTGCCGAACTGCATTCCTGAGTGGTTGCCCCATTCTGCATCCCCTCCAGCAACAGATGAGAGTTCCTGTTGCTTCACATCCGTACCAGCATTTGGTGTTGTCGGCCTCATGGATTTTCACCATCCTAATAGGTGTGGAGTGGTACGCATTGCAACCCTCCTGAGGCCAGTATTTCCCAGCACGTAAGAGCATCTCAGATAGATTCCAAGCTTTTCTGTTCACCTTCAGCCATAAAAGCAGTTGCATCTAGTTTGCAGTGTCCTTCCATTATCAGAATCAAAGCTCCTCCATACTGCATCACAGGCTGGACTTCCCCTTCTCGCCTTCTGTCTTGTAAGGTTAGGGTCTGGGAGGAGGGATTGAGGATAAAGGGCAAACATCTCTTACATCGCCATCGTCATCCTCTGCTTTGCCATCACAGCTTCTCTCCTAACACTGCCAGGGGTCAGGGGTCACCTGGGAGCAGCCGCGGCACACATCAAAAGGCTCGAACGTGGACACCTCCCACAGCGCCCAATTACACCTGTGAAGCCTGCACACCATTTCCCTTCCCAGTGCTGGGGGAGCAGGCTCTCCTGTGGCCCCCTTTTGCTCCGCCATCCTTCCCCTCTTCCTTCGCAGTGCACACAGTCTGCTGCCGAAACAGAGGCTCGAATGCAGAACAAGGGCCCAGTCTGCCCTTCTTAAGGCGTCCCTGGTCTTTATGAGGAATTCTCTCGAAGTCCTTTACTTGATTTCAGGTTGAGGATGGGCGGAGGAGAGAGAAGAGAAGGGAAGGAGGTGACCCCCCTTTCAAGAACATTCCATCAAGGGCCCCCAGGCCAATAGTCCCACTTCTCTTGCTCACTCCCCTTCCGTTTCTCTCCCCTTTCAGACAGAGGAGGAGAGGGGCCTAGGGCGTTGTGCTGGTGCTTTACTATGGGACACATTCTATCATTAGAGCAGGATTCCAACCCAGCTGTCAGAGACAGTGCTGGGGTACGCTGAGCACCTTTTCCTGCAGCTGAAGTTTCTAAATCAGGGGGTTAACCGGAAAAGCCCCCTTGGGTATCTTAAGATAGGGCATCAGAGGTATAGAGAGAAGGGTACTTCACAGCGGCACTCATCTGAGCATTCAAAGGTTAATGACCTATTGGCCATTAACGTCAAAAAGCAATTCTATCAAACACAAGATCCTCATGCCACAATTTACCTTCACCTTTTCTTGACCTGCCCTTGGTGACCAGGCACTATTCACTCCCCTGGTGATACTGTCTCATCACTTGAACATGGTGTCAGGCCACACCTTAGCCTGTTTCCCTCAGGTAAATAAACTCCTACCCCCTCCCCACTGCCCAGCTCCCAGTTTCCCTGACCAGGACTTGGGTGATATAAATGCAAAGCAAGCCTGATTGTAATTTCTGAAGACCCCAGGAGGATAACTATCAAAATGAGGCCAGTTCTGATTGGCTGGGTTTTCATTAGTGGAGATCGTTAAGCGTCTGACCCGTGAGGCTCACGGTTCACGTGTGGTGTGAGCCTCAGATGTGTGGATGTGCCGGGTTTCCCAGATGCTATTAGTTGCCATCGTCTCTCTGCAGTGTTTTACTTTATAAAGATCACTTTGGGTTCCTCTTCCGATGAGCCTAATTTTTCCCTCCAGGGGTAACCACTTTTCCCACTTTACAATAATGGTGCAACTTTCGTGATTTAATCTAGAGAGGCAATGAAGTGACCATTAAAGTGTTTAGCAAATGGATAAAAAGCCTTTCACAGGTTTCTCAAAAAATCTACATTCCTGTCTTTGGAAAGTTTTACCAAGTACGGACCATAGAGAACTAACCACCTGAGCATATACTTTTTGTTATTTGAGTGCTCCAGGATTAAGTTTCATTCAAATCTAGTTGCAGTGATGGGCAAAGATAACAAACATCTGGCCCCTGGGGCAAAGAGGGAAGTCGTGTGGTGAGGCACTCCTGTGGGGCAGAGGCAGCAGGGACAGGCCACTGAGACCATGAAGGAGATTTCAGGGACAAGGTTAGGTTGTCTTCAAGCGAGGCCCTCAAACATCAGGCAGGCCAGGTTAGGAGGAGAGCTCAGGTAGGTTCCATGCTGAGTGGGGCAACTTTTGGGGGTGGAGCTGAACGCTCAGCAGAGGCTCCTGTGAAAACATATGATTGGCTGCAGTGGAAATGGTCAGGGGCGTGCATTCAAGGTGTGTTTTGCAGGCAGAGCTGAAAGAACCTGGTGGTGATTTGGATACGGGGGACAAGGGGGACAAGGGGAAATAAGGAATCCATAATGACTCAGGTTTTTGGCTTTGAACAAACATAATGGTGGTTGGTGGGATGGTGGTGCTATTCAGGGGGATTCAGAAGATGGGGGGAGGAACAGGGGTCCCAAAGGCGGGGATTTGAGGACCTTTCACCCTTGGATAAGCAGAGGACACAACACCTGGGAAAGGGGCAGATTGCTTAAAAGTGCCTTGAGTCTGGAGTCACCTCTGTCTTTCCCTGCAGTTTTGAGTTAATTTGCAGTGGCTTGTTTGTGCTGTGTAAACCTTGCCCTTCTCTGGAGTGTTCTTGTCTTCATCTCTAAAGACGAATCAGGGCTGAAGGGAATTGTTGTCCCTGAGTCTGTGTTCGTAGAGTGGATAGTAATGCTTAAAGACCTTTAAGCATTTCATAAAGCCATTTCTGTAAATGGATTCAAGTAGATATGAACCAGTAAATATAGGATCCTAAATGCCAACGATCTGTACCTAAACAGATGTTTTGGCATCAACAAAATGTAATATCTGGGGAGAGAGACCTTGGGAGGGAATTTACAGAAAAATGGCCGTAGGTGTTGATGAAGGAATAGAGGCAGGATGGGAGATGCACAAAGAAAGAATTGCGAAGACACCATCATTAAGGACTTCAGGATTATGAAATCTTTCTTCTTCTCCCCTGAGATACCACAGGGCAGCTCTCTTCCTCAAAGGAAATTCAGATTGTTTCAGGAGTCAAAGGGTGCCTCAGCAGTGGTGTGACCATATAACGGGTGGAATATTGGGGCAATGATCAGGGAAAACAAACTAATGTAGAGAGGAGTCTCCTGATCACGTACTGACAGAGAGAAACTTGCAGGGCCCATTAGCATAAATCTTAAGGCTAAATACCAAGGGGGCTATAACTAAGCACCCCAGAGATTCCACGCTCTGAGAAACTCAGGAATGTATCTGTGCTACTGAGGAACCCAGAAATAATAAGATCCCTCCACTGCCTCTTTCTCCTTGCACTGAAAGAAAGGGCTGGGGGACCCACCCAGTCAGACCTACTTCAGTTCCTAAATCCACCACGTCCTGCAAAACGAAAGCACTGGTTATTGCTGTGGTGCAGTCAGGTCCTTGTCGACTTCTCTGGATCAGGGAAGAAGGGATTTCCTTGCGAACAGGGCTCAGAGGAAGTGGCTGATGATTGCATACAAAGCTGATCATGCTACCAGACAGATTAGGGCAAGCAGTGTGAAGCAAGAGGAAAAAAATCAAAGAGAAAGAGGCAAGATTAGTGGATTTGAAACATCTGTCTTCCATTGCCACCTCAGGTCCTGATTCTGACTATGGCCTTGGTTTTCCTGCTTAGTAAACGGTAGTAGTAGCTAGGTTATAGACCATGTGTGTTCGTTGTAAAACAATATCAAGCAGATTGCCTTAAAGTACTATCTGAATATAGCAGAGTTTTAGATATAAAAGTAAAGATATAAATATAAATACAGATATGGGTAGACACACACAGCAATTCAGGTGCACCATTATATAAAACCCCACCTAAGATGCCCGGGTAAATGCTCCACCTCTTTTCCTACATTCACCTTCTTGACACAATCACTGCAACCACACTGGCCCCTTTACTGTTCAAACCCATCAAGGTTGTTCCTACCTCAGGGCCCTTGCAGTTGCTGACACCAAGGCCTGGAATGCACTTCTTCCTGACGTTTGCATGGCTTATTCTGTCACTTTATTCAGATCTCTGCTTACCTATCACCTGCTCAGAAGAGCCTTTGCTTACATTCTTCTCTAAATTAGTATGCCTTTCTATCCTGTCCGCCGACTTACTTCCTTTTCTCCACGGTATTGATCACCACCTGACATCCTCATGCATGGATATCAGTTTATTTATGTATTGTCTGTCTGTGTGTTCCACTAAAATGAGAACCTCATGAACACATGGAGCTGGTTCACATCAATATCCCGTGTCTAGGACGATGCCTGGGAGCCCGTAGTAGCTCAATAAATTTCTACTGAATGAGTAAATGATACCAAGACAAGCAAATGATTATCAATTCAACAGTTAAAAAGATCAGTCTATACTCCGTGCAGCGAGGGTTTGAGAATCCAAAAAGTGTTATAGTAGCGTTTCTTAACATTCTCTGCTGTGATGGAAATGGATAGTCCTTTAAGGAGTGGGGCTTGGCTTTTCGTTGAACTTAAGATGTTAGTTAGTCCACAGCACTCTGGTGATGATTGGAGGTTGTGAAGGTTGGGCAGTTAGGTGAGAGGCAGAGGGTAGGTTGCAAGTGATAATGGCGAGGGAAGTGTAGGTGTCCTGTCCTTAACTTCCATCTGCCTTGTGGGCCTCTCCAGCCATCAAGACTAAGCAGGTGTGGTACCATGCCAAAGCCACTGGAGGACAAGCGTCCCCCGCCTTCAAGCAACAGCCACCCCAGTGGGAAACACCCCTCCCATGGGAAATTCCAATGGGGCCACAGGGGGGGCCTGTGTAAGTGGGATGGCTTCGTGGAGTGCAGTTGGGGTGGCCAACAGACACCCCACAGGATGAGCAAAGGGAAGGGAACCCGTGGGACGGGACATCCACCCCTTCCATTCTCTCTCACTGTCCACAACAACCATGCCCTCTCTTGTATGATGGGTCGCTTCAGCCCCATTAATCTTCAGCTTCCATAGCTTTTCTTGGTAACTTTTGGTAACTTCTCCCATATGTTTCTTTCTCTGTGTACAACATATGTCTGTCCCATTCCTTATTTACACTTTAAATTAGAAACGGGTGTCACTGTCTAAAGCAAATCAGCTACTGTCTGTTTTTCGCTTTTGCCCTCTGGATACCCCTCTCAGCTCCAAGGGGTCTGTGCTGACAACCCTGAATGGGGCTGACAGAAAACTGCCTTTTTGGCTTTAGCCCCGTGTGTTCCTTTCCTATTTATTTCATACTGTAGTGTCTGTCTACCAGGGCCATTGCCTGAGGCAGCCAGATGCCATCATTTTATTTGACAAATATCTGTTGAGCATCCAAGCACCGGATAGGGCACCCTTCATGAAGCTTGTAGTCTAGCGGCAGAGGGAAATCGTAAACACAAATAAGCGTGTCATTAAAACAGATTGGTGCTGAGGGGAAGGAAAATCGTGCTGCCTGATAGTCTAATTTGCATTTGATGTACAAATTATGGTATTTAAGTCCCAAGGGACAAGTAGAAGTCGGGTAAAACTCAAGGAGCTGTATGTGTGAAGGGCCTGAGGTGAAATAGCCCTGAGGACACATAAGAAACAGAAGGAAGACCAAAGTCAATGGGTCATGGCAAGGTAAGGTGTCAAACAATGAGAGGAGACTGGAGAAAGAGCTACTGATATCAACAAGAGTTCTAGCAGCTATTTTAATGGCTTTTCACTCTATCCTAAGGGCAATGGGAAGTCATGAAAGAATTGATAGCAGAAAATGAAATGATTTGATACAATTAAAACTCTAAGACTATTGCTCTGGCTATTGTGTGGACAACGGATTGGGGGAAGGTCAGAAGGGAAGTGGGGGGGGGCGGTTAGTTAGCAGGCAGTTGCAGTGGCCCATGAGGTCAAACAGGAGGTGGAAAGACCTTGGAAGGACTTCTTGGGGAATTCCACTGGCCCTTGACTGCATACTTCAAGACTTCCTGTGAGTGAAGTGAATTCTCTCCTTGGGTAGGCCACTGCGTCCGTGGCACGCGGCTGATGGGGATCCCTAACTGATGTGCCCTCTTTGTTGCTGTATTGGCCTGGTTTGTAGTTCAGTGCAGCTCATCGAAAGAATATGTGTAAAGCTCATGGTCATGCCTTGCACGTGGTAGGCCTGCAACAGACGGTAGCTAGATGGTCAATGTCATCCACAAAGCTGAACATAACTCAGCCATCACAGCTTCTTTGGGACACTACAGCCAACTCCTATTTCTCAGGGACATCAGTGAAGAACCTGTTCCTCAATCTTCTTTGAAAACTCTCTGTCCTGCTATTTCCCAGCAGTCTCCTTCTGTGACCCTGTGGACATAGTGGTAAATGTTTGGGTATCCAAATATATACCTCTTCATGGAAGGGAGCTGAAAGCATTAGGAGATTAAGTTGTCGGCCAAACCACACGAGTATCACAATTCACGGCCATTTGTTCGCATTTCCATCATGGCCTCAACCCTCCGCCTTGCATTATAGTTCTAGAACAAACCCCAGAGGGCAAGGACCTACTCTCGTCCAATGTTGTTTCCCCACAGTGGACATGGCACTAACTAAATGCAAATTTGTTGAAATGTACTCTGATAAATGTACATGAAAAGAAGCAGATTAATGAGATATTGCTTGTGAGTTGGGAATGTGCAGTAGTAGGCGGGGCCATAGGGAATCCTCATGCAGATGTATTTCTGTTATTCCATCGCTATTGCCTGAATGTTTCTTCTTGGTTTGTTCTGGCCATCAGGCTGATTTCCAGGGAAACCACAGTGATCTCAAGAGCTTAGCCTATCAGGGAACCTCACAGGCTTCACTTAGACTTATAGGTTGTATTCCTATCTCGATGCAAAAGAGAGACTCTAAGACATAAAGTAATTTATTTATGTTCACCTAGTTAGTGAGTGGCTAAGCTAGAATAAGAAACCAGGTCTGCTGACTCCAAAACCCATGTTCATTTTGTGGCTTCATGGGTCTGTGGTCTGGACACACCGTCTTGTGTTTCTGCACCAATGCCTCTCCAACAGGAGTCTGAGTAGCCTTTGAACACACAATGGTGGGTCCAGACCAGAGACCCATGAAGCCACAAAATGAACATGGCCCATGTTTCTAAGGCATTAGTTTTCATAAATTATTTGTTGACAGATCATTACCATTGATAATGCACTGTGAAGTCGAATGCAACACTTACATCAGATGTTACAGACGAACTATAAAACTTTGAAGAAATTCCACATTTGCCATAAGCACCTTGGGCTATACCCACAGACATGGTCCCAATTATTCCCCACATCCTTGGCCTTTTACTTCTTTCTGCAGTTTGGGGTGCTTTGGTGGAAATTTTTGAGAAGCACCCAGTGACGCCATTCTGGGTTTCCATAACACTGAGCTGCCACTATCATCAGGCAAGAAACTGCACTCCAATTCTTGTAATATGTGAACTTTCTATGGGTATATTTTGTCTGTAAGTATGTCTAGAGAGATATGAGAAAGATGAGTTTTAAATGTAAGGTAATTAAAGGTAATTTAAATTAAAGGTGATGTCTTTAGCACAGATAGATATTTCTATTTCTATTCTATTTCACAGAATAGATAACTGAGAGTTAATTTTATTATATTATTTCTTACCTTTCATGATCATCATAAGAAATCTTAAGTCTTAGGGCGCCTGGGTGGCTCAGTCAGCTGAGCGTCCGACTTCGGCTCAGGTCATGATCTCACAGTTCGTGAGTTCGAGCCCCGCATCGGGCTCTGTGCTGACAGCCCTGAGCCTGGAGCCTGCTTCAGATTCTGTGTGTGTCTCTCTCTCTGCCCCTTCCCTGCTCATGCTCTGTCTCTCTCTGTCTCTCAAAAATGAATAAACGTTAAAAAAATATTTAAAAAAAGAAATCTTAAGTCTTTTATAACCAAGGTCACAATCTCTATACATTACACATATCACAGACATTGTAGAAAAGGACCATAAGGATGCCAAGGTAGGCATTCAGAGCTCCCTAGAGGAAGCAACTTTCTCATTGTTACATTCCTTTGGACACAAGGCATCAGTTCCTCTTTCAGAATGAACTTCTGCAGCTTAGAGGAAAGAAAACTTTATTCATTTGAAACTGGCTCTGGTGTATTAAGTCTTCATCTCAGGTTAATGGTGGAATGTACATTCTGGCAGAGCCTTCCGTGTTAACTAACAAGCTGGGGTTAATGGGGGACAGATGTATGGTATCCACCCAGAAACCTGATCTCTCCACTTACTGGACCTGATGCGCCCAGGCATCAGTAACTACCGTAATCACAGCTGATATGGAGAGGGCTGATTCTATTACAGAAAAGCTTTCTTTTTGTTTTCCTCCTCTGTTGACAAATCACTGATTTCTTCCTTTGTAAAAACTAGCTGGAACACCAGCCCTTTGGAATTATTTCCGTAGAAACAATTTCATATTGGAATTTTGGTCCTGAACCAACACACTGAAATCACCGTAACATACACAATGGCATGAATATACATTGCTCCTGCTTTTCTGATTGCCTTTGCTCAGAGCATGCCGGTCCCTGTTGGCTTTTCACCATGAAAGGAGGCAGCGCTTCAGTCTCAAATGTTAGAGTCAGATGGTCTCTCGGGGTTAAAACCATAATGCTTAGGAGGCCATCAAAAGCTCAGTAACACTGAACATAAAAAAAATGGCAGCTTGATGAAATGTATACGGTTGGAATGTCCAACTCCCCATTGCTGAGTGATGTAGGAGTACAATAATCACACTCCAGGCAGCATGCTGTATTAGTGCTTTCTAAAGCCATCATCCCCGCCTTGATCCACTCAGGAAACTCCCCCATCAAGGTTGATAAGAGTTAGTGCGATGAGGATGGGGGAGGCAATCAGGAAGGGGGCACATGTTGTTACTTCTAATTTCACTTTATTATTAAGGTGAACAATCTTTGTTTCTAGATCCAAATGTGATTCTTTTTTTTTTTTTTAACCCTTATTTATTTTTGAGAAACAGAGGGAGACAGAGCATGAGTGGAGAAGGGGCAGAGAGAGAGGGAGACACAGACTCCAAAGCAGGCTCCAGGCTCCTGGAGCTGTCAGCACAGAGCCCGATGCGGGGCTCGAACTCATGAACTGCGAGATCATGACCTGAGCTGATGTCGGACGCTCAACCGACTGAGCCACCCAGGCGCCCCATCTAGATCCAAATGTGATTCTTTTTTTTTTTTTTTTTTTTTTTTTTTTTAACAGAGAGACAGAGCATGAGTGGGGGAGGGTCAGAGAGAGAGGGAGACACAGAAGCTGAAACAGGCTCCAGGCTCTGAGCTGTCAGCACAGAGCCCGACGCGGGGCTCGAACTCATAAATCACGAGATCATGACCTGAGCCGAAGTCAGCCGCTCAACCGACTGAGCCACCCAGGCGCCCCAATCCAAATGTGATTCTTAAACATCGGTGCAATTGGAGTCTTATGCTTTACTGAGAGATGACTTATTCGCTTCTGATTAGAGCCAGATGTAAAAATAAGATAAAGCTGCAATCACTTCAATGTTCTTTAAATCGTATATAGAGCACAAGCAGGAGACAATGAGACCCACGAGAGATGTCACTTGAGGCAACATGGAGTCCTGGAAGCCCTTTGCCTGTATCTACACATCACTAGGGAGTCTAGGGTCTGCTTGCTCTCCCTTAGTCACCCCAGGGAACCCCAGATGGACTGGGGGATAGGGCAATAGTGTGAGGACTGAGACTGTCCTAAGGTTTGCACTGCAAGTGAACCGAATCTTCTGTGGAACAGCAGTAGGTCAAGTCATTTGCTAAACTCTAGAATTAGTCGATAATGATCAAGAGTTACCCAGGAGGAAAGGGAACACTGGGGTCAAGCCGTCGGTTGGGACGTGAAGATGCTGACAGAGAACCACAGAGTTGCATTCTGGACCAGAATTACACAGGTCCTAGTAGGCAGACATGTTCTTGCTTCCCAAGAATGGACTGGAGTCAGAAGGGGGCGCGTTGGCAAGGAGAGTATTAGGGACTAAATGTTTGTACCCCCCTACCCATTCACATGTTGAGGTCCTAGCCCCCAGCGTGAGTATGTTTGGAGATGGAGCCCATAAAGAAGTAATCAGGTTAAATAACATCATGGGGTGAGGCCCTGATCCAATAGGATTAGAATCCTTATAAAAAGACACCGGAAGCTTACTTCCTTTCTGCTCACACACAGGCTCTGTGCAGCTGTCTGTTAAACCAGGAAGAGATCTCCCACCAGAAAAACTGAACTGGCTGGAACCTTGCTCTTGGACTTCTGGCCTCTAGAAATGTGAGAAAATAAATATCTGTTGCTTTAGCCACCTAGCGTATGATATTTTGTTATGGCAGCCCAAGCAAACTAATGCAGAGGGCCCTTCCCAGCTCCAAATCTGACTCCATGTCAGACTTGAGGCAGAATGGAAAGGGTGCCATCCATTTGGAGAGCTGGGCCCTGCTGCAGACAGTACCATGCCTTAGCGGTGTTGCCTCGGGTAGCTTACTTTACCTCTGGGCCCGGAGATTCCTTATCTCTTACGTTGGGATAAAAGATCATGTCTGACTAGCCACACAGGATTAATCAAGAATCAAAGAATCAAGAATCAACTACTTAGCATGACAACAACAGCTAGTATTTTTTGCACATTTACTATATACTGGGCATTATTCCAAGAGATTGATTGATTGATTTTAAAGTCAAGTTTCACTCGGGTATAATATACATAATAGTAAAATTCACCTCTTTTAGTGTGCAGTTCTGATTTGGGGCAAACACAGTCAGTTAACTGCCACCATAATCAAGTCGTGGGACATTGCCATCACCCCCCAAAATTCTCTTGCGTCCCTGTAAAGCAAGCCCCTCTCCCACCAATTCCCTGACAACCTTGGGTTCTATAGACCTATCATTTTGCCTTTTCAAGAAAGTCATATAAATGGCATCACACAATGGCACCACAGAGCTTTTCCAACGTGAAACTTTAATCTTTAATTAATCAGTTGATTCAATTAATTAATTCAATTAATCCGCTAATCTTCACAAACATATTTCAGGGTAGGTACAATAATGATACAATGAATGAAAAAGTATTATACAAACATGAGGTGTTATTACTGCTATTTTCATCACTTGTATTATCATTATTTCATGGTAGAATAAAGACAAAATCAATTTTCAGTGGAAATTTGGTATTGAATTTGCCTTATCTGATCACCTAGAATCCAAGTGTCAGGAGATAGCAATGAAACTTCTATGGACCTTTCCCTTCAAATCATGATCATTTGCCTTATTCTGGCAGCAGAGATTTAATTACGGAAAAAAAGTATTTGCAAAAATATGGTTAGCAGTAAGGTCCAGCACATCCTCTCTATGACTAATTCAAAAACACTCAGCTTGAAGTTACTAATTCATAACCCTTATGTCTATGACCACATTGGTAACGGTAAAAGATAATGAAAGATTTCTGGGCTGTAAATAACAGCAATTTCCAGTGTAGCAATAATCGGTTCCTACTGTCTAGGAGAGGATGACCAGGCCGTCCCTAGTGCTCCTCTGGACTCCACCTGAGCTGCGTTCATTCAGGACTATTATCAGGGCAGGAAAGGCTGAATTTCTTCCCACAAAGTATCCCCTGGTTCAGTAGCCACATGCCACGGAAGCACCCCATCACTCTTGATAATAGGAGGATTCTGAGCTTCCTGGATGTGGTCAGAAAATGCCCACAGTCTGACCGCAATGGTTCCAGCTTCTCCAAGGAGAATATTTTGCATCAATTGTTTCTCTCTCCTTTTTTAAACTTCATAGTACAGATGCAACACATAATAAATAAGTAAATAAGGTCCAGCTATTTCTTAAAGTTTACAGCTTTCATGAATTTTTAAGGAACAGGTCAGAAGAAACTACTGAAGCAACACAGCTGGGTATAGGGTGTGACAAGGAGGTCTAGGAGCCTCTTCTATATTTAATGTGGTCAAAAGCCTCTGACAGCTAATCATCTCTTAATGGGGCTTGCCCTTTGGCCTGCATATTTCTAAGGGAGTAAAATGTTTGGCTTCCAAACAAGTTATCACTTACTCATTGACTAAACACCGTAAGCTGAAAGTGGCCTCCCAGGCATCATTGGTCTTTGCCAGTTGAGTTTAGAAGGTCCCAGATTAGCATTACTCACCTTTAAATCACCAGTAGTTTCAAAGCCAGCTAAGCATTTGCTTTGGATCTGTGGACAAGCTCCAGCCTCCCACTGTGCCTCATACAAACACAGAGAGGAGACTAGACCTCGTGGTGGCTGGAGAATGAGTTGTGGCGGGGACACACATGATCATTTGGGGGAGATGAAAGAATTGGACAAGATGAAATATAACATTGTCTTTTGGAATGGAACTGGACAGGTGAGATTTGAGGGGAATTCAAGGAAATGGAGCAGGAATGGAACTGGAAGGGGCCACACTGAGAAGAATAGATGTAATAGGAAAAGAGAAGAGGAAGGGAGAGAAGGGAATGGGAAGGGAGAAGGGGAGGAAAGAGTTGAGAAGAGGATGAGGGAATAAGGAGGATGGTCGATGCATTTTATATGAAGCCCAATGGAAAAAGGAGAGCTAAGCTTGTTACCTCCTCTCTCATCTCCTAGCCCACCGGGAAAATAGGATGTGTATTCCTTTGTTAACTTGTTCCAGCAATAAAGATGCTTTATATATTTATACCAGTGAGAAAGAACCTAGGATCTTGTAGTGAAGAGCAGTGGGAGGAAGAGTTGTCTTCAGTATCGTTGGTCACCAGTTCACATCTACACTTGCCCAGGAAATTCCATGACTTCCCCAAGTCCTAGTTTTCCAATGTAGAAAAATAAATCATACTGTTTGTTAAGCCATAGGGAATTTTCACAATTTACAACTAAGTGACCAAAGAGCATGTACCCAAAGAGTACCCCTTGGATAAGAAATACTGCAGTTGAACTGAGTAGATGTATCCAATTTGACTTAAAAATAATGAAGTCATTGTTTTCAAGCAAAAAGCCAATTTTACCAATGGACTTTCAGTATTTTCTTTAGGATTTATTGTCTTACACACCTTTCAAACAAGTATGTTTAAAGGATGCTCAGGCTTAGGTATTTTAACTAGAGCACAAGTTGTTTTGGTTTTAACCAGATCATCCTATATATGTCACCATCAAAAGTATGAAGTGTCAGGGAAATAAACATTAAGATATAACTGAACAGTTCTTTTCTTGCTATGTCTCAACAGGATCCAGGGGCACCTGGGTGGCTCAGTTGGTTAAGTATCTGACTCTTAATTTGGGCTAAGGTCATAATCTAATGGTTGTGAGATTGAGCCCTGCATCCAGCTCCATACTGGGTATGCTGGATGTGGATCCTGTTTAGGATTTTCTGTCTCTCTCTCCTTCTGCCCCTCCCCTGCTTATTCTCTCTCTCTCTCTCTCTCTCTCTCTCTCTCTCTCTCTCTCTCTCTCTCTCTTCTCACCTGCTCTAAAAGGAAAAGAAAAGAGAAGAAAAGAAAAGAAAAACAGGATCAATTATTTTCCATAACTTGATTTATTTTAGGCACTATGGAATTTCTCTTTGACCACAGGACTCAGACATTGTTCTGATTAGTTTCACTGACTGAAGCAAGTTGCAATGATTCAGCAGCCAAGATGATCATCAGCCCTTTGCTCTTTCACTAACTTTCTTCTTTAGTCTGCCCTCTTTCTCCATCCTCAAAGGATATGAGATGCTAATCACTATATGTAGAATGATACTCCTCCATGTTATGCATCATGACATCTTTCTTCTAGACTTCATTCCTAAATCAAATAGTTTCATGTCTGCACCAGAGACTCCCCCATCTACTGCACAGATGGCAAACCAAGGAATGGATGGGGTTCCCCACACAACTCAGACAGCTCTCATACTCCTTGTGAACTCCAGTATTTGGGGTTGAATTTTAAGAAATTATGAATTTCACTAAATGGATCTTATTTGTAGCATCAAATGGATGAGCCAGTTTCCATCCATTTAATTTAAGGTTGGTTCTGTCAGGAGTTCAGAGAAGTTATCTGAGGTTAGATCAGAAAGTAGTGAACAGTGATCTCTTTAAAAGAACATGTTGAGAATTCCTCTCCTAATATAAGCACTCATAAGAAACTCATTCAAAGACATGATATGCTTACCAACCAGCCCCCTCATGCCTGTCCAGACGTAACTGAGAGGCACCCATCCTTCTTCAGGTATGTAATCTGTTAACAAAATAAGGGACTGTGTGCCATGTTGAGGGGCGCCCGACTACCTGTGGAGAACTCAGTGAGCTGTAGCAGGACAGAGAGTTTCTTGAAATGGTGGAATTTGAGCTCACCTTCAGGAGATCTTTGGAGAGTAGTTTGAAAGGAGAGGAGATCAAACTTCCAAGAGGCATGAGTAGGTTCAGCCTGGGTAAGGAGCCACACAATGGGACCTGTAGGCTGGACATAGGGCATGTCTTAGAGATTGCAGAAGCCAGACGTGCAGAGTGACCCATTGGAATAAGTACACGATGTCCACTGGCAGACATTATTGTGTGCCGTTAGGTAAGCTACTTAAACTCTCTGAAATCTGGGTGCATTAATTTGCAATATGAAGGTAAACCAATGTCTTACCCCGAGGGTAACTACTGGGTTCAAGTGGAAATTCTTTGAATGGAAATTGTTTGTAAAGGTGAACTCCTCGGTGCTGATGGATGACCACAGTGGCCAAGTGGTGGTGGGTGATTACAAAACCACAGTTTTTTGTGCTAAAAGTAATCAAAAGCTGGTCTAACCTGTCACATTTTACCAATAAGCCAGACCTAACGTGACTTAGCTGAGCTAGTTAAGAGCATAGCAGGGTCTAGAACCCCACAGTGCTGGGTTGAAGAGAATAAAAATCTCACGTCCAAGTCAACTCCCCAGCTACCTGGATTTCCCATCTGGCATCAATCCAATCTGGTGAGTTTGGTGAAGAGCAAGCTCCTGACCTGCCTTGATCACTGCAGAGCCTTGCCTGGCACCACAGAGTGTCCAGAACTCGAAGCGACGGTTCTGACTCCCCGTGTACTGCTTGGGGTCGCATTCCATCTCACAAATATTTAAGCCAGGATACGAGGGCAAGTTGCCAGGTGGCACAATACAAAACAAATGCCTCGTTGTGTTTGTTGCCACACAGTATGTGGTTTTGTGAAATCCAAAAGCCATCCAGTCACTGTGACTGGAATATGACAGTAATTTGTAACAACGGTGACTCTATTCCCGCCCCCCTTGGTCTACTTTTTGTGACATGCTCCAAAATCCTGAGAAAGGCCCGCAAAAGAAATGTTCAGAAATGTTCTAAATGGGTTTAGAAAACTTGTGAACCCTGCCTGAACTTTTATTAGATTCTCCCACCACTCACCCGTTTGACATCAGAACAAGGAAAGCATTATTTATAACAGCGTGTGTGAAATCCCAGAAGGGACGCTTGAAAGAATTAACGTGAAAAATGTGTCCCGAAGAGACTGCAGGCATAAAACAAATGATCAGATGGGAAAACATGTAAATCAAAATTTGAATCTTTTCACTCCTTTAAAGGAAGCAGGAGCTTTTTTCTTTGGCCACTAACAACATGGGGTAGAAAAACTGGGAGGTGCCACAACCAGAGGGGTCCCAGAGCACTCGCCAATGGAGAGTGAGCCATCTAGGAGAGTCTTATGTGTTGGCCCTTTTAATGCCTCCAGAATGGAGGAGATAAGATGTATTCAAGGTTACAGAGAAGGAAGACACAGCATGATTGTATTAGCGCACTGAGATTTATAAGGCACTTTCACAAATACTGTCTGAGTGTTTACCTCACGATAACCGTGGGAGGTATATATTGCAACCTATATTTTATAGTTGGAGCAGCTTGGGCACAGAGAGGTTTGGCAACTAGTCAGGGCTACCCAACTAGGAAACAGTGCACTGGAGTGTGCCCTGGATCGTTTCTACGATCACGAGCTGAGCGTTGTCCGTGGCATTACCGGTGTGAATGCATAAGAATATAGAAAGCATAGTATCTTGCTAGGTTAACGCATCCCACGGTGTATCTTTAGTTGTCTGATTCTACATGTATGTAAGCTATTCACTCCCTGTGTCTCTCTCTCTCTGTCTCCACTCCCCCTGCCCCTGCACAAACATTTATTCAACTTAGTTGAATTTGCTATGTTAAACGAAATTAAATCTGTTTTTTTTTTTTTTCGGCCAAACTCCTGAGACACTTCAAGAAGGCTGTGTGCATCATGACTCTCCAAGAAGTGAAGCAAGTTACAGCTTACAGCATATTTGACATAACCTTTGCAGTGAGCTAGCTCTTAATATTTTTGAGGCCTGTGGTATCCAAAAGAATACCACATATTGTTCTACTTATCTTTTGTCCATAATGTCCTACTTATCTTTTTATCCCCTACAGACCAACTATATACTGATCATAAATCTGGGTTCTATTTTCAATATTCCCCAAAAATAAATAAATATGTGTTTTTCGCTAAAAACCTGCACAGAGGGGTGCCTGGGTGGCTCAGTCGGTTGATCGTCCAACCTTTGGTTTCGGCTCAGGTTATGAACTCGTGGTTCTTGAGATCGAGCCCCGTGTCAGCCTCTGCGCTGACAGTGCAGAGGCTGCTTGGGATATTCTCTCTCTCTCTCTCTCTCAAAATAAATACATAAACTTAAAAAAAAAAAAATTTGCGCGGAGACCTCACAGTCCACGGAGTCTGCATTAAGTTGCTCCTGTGCTGCCACAAACCTTCTCCTTGGTGCTGGTATATGGCTGCCAGCACCTGAGGGGACCATTCCACCTTGGTTCTTTGAGTCCTCGTGAGTATCTGGAAACATTGGGAACCCCTTGTGCATGGGCAGATTTCCTTTTCCCAAAGTCTTGGGCGCATGGGGTTACAGGGCTGTGAGCTGGGCAGTTACTCAGCAGGCCAACAGCACCAACATGTCCGCACTGATATGGCCACTGGCATCCTTTCTGGTCTGCCGATGCCTGTGTCACCCGAGTTGTGTTTTGAATATCAAGCCTGATGGTTAAGTACTGACATCACCTTCAGGCGTCCCCAGGCAGCTCCATGAGGGAAATCTGTGCTCATGGAACAGTGACTCCCTGTCACCGCATGGTGAAAAGCAAGGGAGGACATTGAAAGGTGATGGAAGGCAACCTACCTCTATATGTGTATGTATGTGTATATATATTTGTATATACATATATATGTATATTCACATACATATACATATATACATCAAAGATTTGGGACCACCTTACCCCTGACCCAGGAATTTATGTCCCTACTTGTCAGATTTGGGGTCCTTGTACATAGAAGAATGGAGGGAAAAAAACACAACATGCCCTCCTCCTTTGACACTCAAGGTTTCTTTGATGCCAAGAGCATCACTGGAAATCACCGAGCATATTAGACATCTCTGACACTCTCAGCAACTCGGGCTCAGGAGTTGAACAGCCTTTTTCACGTACTCTTAGTCCATTTCTTCCCTTTAATGAGGCAGAAACGGACACCGACAATTATAATCGGGCAGAAACTCAATGTGGCATCAGTCTAAGAGCTCAGGGGCTGATGGTTGTCATGAGGTCTGACTCCTGCTGTCTACGTGACCACCTGCTACCCCAGCATCAGGCAGTACATTTGAGCTGGCAGTGCTGGGGTTTTTGGCCTGAAAAGTGGGATCTGCCACACCCAGGGCTGCTGTGCAGAAATTTGATCATGGTTTAAAATCAGACAGCCCTGATGTGCCACAAATCCAAAAGTGAAATTCTTAACTTTTCTCTGGGAAGTAGGAAATCATAAACAGGTGTCCTTGTCAAACAAAGTACTCTGTGTCTGTGCTAAAACCCTTGCCATCTAACACCTCAGCTTCAGTGTTTTTTACTAAAATGGACTTTTTCAAAACTGTATTTACTTATTTGTTTTTGTACAGAAGCTCAATTGTAGTAGAGGAACGTCCTAAGCTCGGAGTCCAAAGACCTGACTTCTTTGTGTCCATAGCAGTCTGAACCTCAGCTGCCTCACCTGTAAAATGGGAATAATAATTTCTGCTGTGCCCGTGGCTGGATCGTGGTGGCCAGGGTATTTGAGGCAACACTGTGCGCTCATCCTAAGACCCAGTGGAAGGAGGCTCTGGCCTTGCTAAGAAAGTAGAGTCACTTGGTGGGTCATTTTGGACAGAGCTCCCTACTTGTTTCCTGGTCAAAATGATCTTGTTAATTAGAAGACTGGGTCCTCTTCACACCAGAAAGCACGTGTGTGTGTATGTGTGTGTGTGTGTGTGTGTGTGTGTGTGTGTGTGAGTGTATGTTTTATCTACGATGAACACCCGTCCAGTCATCATCTCTGCCCTATCTAGTTTCAAGAGAGAATAGGAAACAATATGAAAAAAAAAAATACTTTGACTATTCTTTGCCCTCTTGTCTCTGTTGCTTGAGATTATCAAGAAATTGTATTTCCCTCATGTATTTTATAAATAATTAAAGTTAATAAATACAAATAAAGGAAAGGGACAAAGTGCCCCCCTCCCGTTTCTATTCTACACTTTTCCCGCTAATGATGGGGACTTGGTTTTCGGGTGACTGACGCCTCCTGTTCACCCCACTTTCCACCAGGTCGGTGGCCACACGATGTTACCCATTCGCTGGATGCCTCCAGAGAGCATCATGTACAGGAAGTTCACCACAGAAAGTGATGTCTGGAGCCTGGGAGTCGTGTTGTGGGAGATCTTCACATACGGCAAACAGCCCTGGTACCAGCTGTCGAACAACGAGGTGCGCAGTGGGCTGGGCGAGACCCCCGAGGGCCGATGTTGAGAGGCATCCCTCGGCTGGAGGCCAGGAGATGATGTTGTGTGGCCTTGTTGGGAGTGTCACCTCCCACATGGCCTGCTCTGTACCTAAATGTCACGGCCAAAGTATCGTCACTCTCTGAATTTAAGAGTTCTAGAGAAAGCAAAGCAGTGTTTGCTAACACAGCTAGATTTTTGGTAGTATTCCACTAAGGATTCAGGGCTCTTTTTTTTTTTTTTTTTTTTTTAACATTTCACTAGAACGTTGTAGTGTTTTGTTTCCCTATTTTAATTATTTTGTAGATATGTCTGTATGTGAGGCATAGCTTCTTGGTCAGGCACCTTGCATCTTCTTCAAGCCCCCACATCTGTCTCTTATCCCAGCTCTGAAATCCAGAATAACCACTCATTTCTAAGGCTTGAAGTTCCCTTATCAGTCGGCGCCCTGACACGAAAGTTCCAGGTTCCATCTCAGGCCAGTAAGACTAAAACACGTTGCAATTCCAGGGTGAGGTCTAGAAGCACCCCACAGAGATAAAGCATTTCTCTGCCAGTGTGGTGACGTCAGTGTGGCATGAAAAAGGGACAGAAACCAATCAAATTAACCACGATTTACCAGCCCGTGGTAATTGCTCTCTTGCCTCCAAAACAAGTGAACGCCGAGTGGGTTTCTTTAAAGCAGCCCTCTCCTGGCACTGACATCTGTTTCACTGCACTGTTTTTCTTCTTGTCTGATTCTGTCTTTGGTCTCTGTCCCGTCCAGGTGATAGAATGCATCACTCAGGGCCGAGTCTTGCAGCGACCTAGAACATGCCCCCAGGAGGTGTATGAGTTGATGCTGGGGTGCTGGCAGCGAGAGCCCCACATGAGGAAGAACATCAAGGGCATCCACACCCTCCTTCAGAACTTGGCCAAGGCATCTCCGGTCTACCTGGATATTCTGGGCTAGGGCCCTTTCCCCCAGACCGATCCTTCCCAAAGCACCTCCTCAGATGGGCCGAGAGGATGAACGTCTTTTAACTGCCGCTGGATGCCATCAATCTGCTGTTCTGCACTCCGACAGTATTAATAACAAAGACACCGAGAGGCTTTCAGAGGGAAGCCATGTGCACTTCTCCATCCGCAGACACAGTATGGACTTCTTTTTGGCATTATCTCTTTCTCTCTTTCCATCTCCCTTGGTTTCTTCCCTAGTTTTTCTTTTCTTTTTTCCTTTTTCTTTTGTCTCTCCCTTTTTTTGTTTTTTGGGTTTTTTTTTTTTTTTTTTTTTTGTCTTCTTTGCTTTACAGTCCTTACTCTTTGTTTTGAATCAATCTGGCTTCTGCATTACTATTAACTCTGCATAGACAAAGGCCTTAACAAACCTAATTTGTTATATCAGCTGACACTCCAGTTTGCCCACCACAACTAACAATGCCTTGTTGTATTCCTGCCTTTGATGTGGATGAAAAAAAGGGAAAACAAATATTTGACTTAAACTTTGTCACTTCTGCTGTACAGACATCGAGAGTTTCTATGGATTCACTTCTATTTATTTATTATTATTACTGTTCTTATTGTTTTTGGATGGCTTAAGCCTGTGTATGAAACAGGAAAACTTGTGTTTAATCTGGGAAGCCTTTATCTATGGGAGATTAAAACCAGAGAGAAAGAAGATTTATTATAAACCACAGTATGGGAGGAACAAAGACAACCATTTGGATCAGCTGGCGTCAGTCCCTACTTAGGAAAAACCCAGCCACTGTTAGCTGGGAGGAATGTATTCGGCACCTTCCCCTGAGGAGCTTTCTGAGGAGTAAAAAGACTGTTGAACTCTGTGCCATGGACTATTCTTTTCCCATCACCAGAAACACTAGGGTGTAGTTGAGAGAAAAGATGGCTTCCATGGGACGCAAGATGGCGCATCACACGCTCCGACAGTCTTGTCTTTGCAGGTCACGGTGATAGCACTGGTTTGTTTTTCCAAGTGTTGTCCACTGAACCTTTGTCAAGTTTAGCTGAAAATGGGTGCATTCTTGTCCAGAGATCATTTCAGGGTCAGGTGGGAAAGCCAAAGACTTGGAAAAGATAGGACAAGCTATAAGTTCGGAGGCATTATATTGAACTTTTCAGATAGCACTTCCTCCGACTCCTACCCTCCACCCCACCCGTCCTTTCAACTGTGCAAGCAAAATTGTGCATGGTCTTCGTCGATTAATACCTTGTGTGCAGAAACTACCGCTCCAGACGTCGTGCCCCTGATATGTAGAGCAGATCCATAAAAGGTATAACTTATATACTTAGGGGAAGCTAATGGAGTTCATTAGCTAAGTATAAATGTCTTTGGGTTGTATGGTGGTGATGGGTTTTAACGAATACGGACCCCGAAGCCACGTCGAACCAACTGTGGGACTGTGGGAAGGGAACACTCAGTTCCTAAGGGAAAAGAAACCTCACCCTGGGGGCATCACATGCATTGATGTTCAGTGTGCACAGGCCAAGACCTTGCTCTGGGTTCTGGTTGGGAGAGTGGTTTCATTCCAAGAGTACTCCATTGTCAGTATGCTGTTTGGGTTTTTTTTTTTTTTTTTTTTTTTTCATTCCATTAAAAGAAGTAAAAATTCAGGCACAGCATGCCATTGGGAAGCTGTGCCCAGACCGAGCTTCGGAGGTGTGCTTTTGGGTATAGTCATGGTGTTTGCAAAAAAAGGTTGTAAATTTACATAGAAATTTACAGTTGTTTGGATGATCAGTTTTACCAAGGAAGAAAACTATTTCTGTTCCTCAAGAAAACTTGCTACCCTCTGTGAGGGGAATTTTTGCTAACTTGACATCTTTATAACACAAGCCAGATTGAAAGTGAGTGATTCTAATTCATCGTAGGACATTTTATTTCATATTTGTTTCTGAAGGTGCAATTGCTCTGTTTAGATTTTGCTTGCGCCCTTAAATCCTGGAGCACCTTGTTTTCCACGACAGGCTTCGAAAGCCAGTTTTCAAAAAATCAAAAGTGTCGATTAACAGAGAACAAAAAGAATTGCAGTAGCATCTCCGGTCAAGTGAAGGGGGTTGGACGAGATGAACCCTACAGTCCCTTCAAGTTCTGCGCTGGCCTATGAGACACGGGAGTTGAGTTGATTGTTCTCTTTGTCGGTGAAAAAAAAATACCCTCCAGAATACACATAATAATATAACGAAAGCCATATCTCCATGATATATACCTGCACGTATATATCCTATTAAGGACCCATGGTACTGTTAAAACACTGTGGCACTCTGGGAAGCAGTAAAGAAGGGGCAGATTTGTACAAAACCTCTCTAGATTCCATCAGTGATGACCTGAAAACCTGCACACGCTTGTCATTCTGCGTGACTGGCCAGCTGCGTGGGGCAGGGAGGGGCACGGGGTGGGGTGGGGGAGAAGCTGCAAGTTATTTGTTTTATTTTAACAGAGAGCGAAGGAGACGAATATGCTAAGGGATCAAATTCAAGAAGGGCTGTGCAGTTTTAAAGCAAGGATTTGTTCAAGGCAAATGAGAAGATGGCAGCATTCTATTCCATTCCGATGTTGTGTTTTCCTCCGAAAGTAAAAAGCAAAAAAAAAAAAAAAAAAAAAAAAAAAAAATTTCTTACCTTCTGACAAGTCCCTCAAGGTCTTGAAATGAAAGGTTCTATGCAAGTGCAAAGTTTTATAGTTATTTATATTGCTGATCATTATTCTTATTTTTTTCTCTGTTGTCTCAAGAGTATGTACTGATTTCAGAGACATCTCTCATTGAAAGAATACCAGATCGAATGAACCACCGAATAGCTTAACTCATTCATCACCGTTCTTCCACCATCCCCTCTTCTCATGCTCTTTTAATTTTGAGAAAAGGAACATCCTCGTCCTGTGTAATGATCACAGAATATGGCCTGCTATCAAATTTGTGAAAAATCCCAACAGTAGTAGGGGCAAACCTAATTCACTAGCCCAGACTCAGTCCGACAATCGTTTCCATTTGCAAATTGTTCAATAGTTTTCCAGACACTTTTCACATCTGGTAGCCAATTATCCCCATTCTTTATGAGCGCGGGAATTGGGACTCGGAGAAGTTAAGTGGCGTACTAGAAACCTCCAGGTTAACTTCTGGCACCAATGGGACGTAATCTGAGTGTTCTAACTCTGAAGTCCATGGTTCTGTCCACTGGAGACTCCAGGATACAAACAATCCAAGAAAGCAAGTGCACCGATCAATTCGTGAAGCAGGACATGAAGTTGGAAAAGCAAAATGGAAAACGTGAGATGACCAGCAGCTGAAATATCGTGATATATAATCATGCTTATAGCTTCGGCTACATCCTCGTACACTGAACCAACATTGTAATCAGGCTTACTTAGAAAACACTTTGAACTATGCTAGAAAAGATTATATCAGAATTCATATTATACATATGCGTCCCCATCAGCGCTACCTGTGGTATTTTCATGTATTTATATGTGTGTTATAAATACTTGATTTATACATATACAAACACACATACATAGTGTGTTTGTGTGCTTATGTATAAATGTATAGGCACACAGTAATAGAGATAATTATGAGTAGGGTGCAGTATGAATAATTTGCTTAAAGTCTGCTAAATAACCAAAACTTTGTAATGTCCTATTGCGGTTAATGCTTCCATTCTCCATGTGGGTAGGACTCCATCGCACTTTTCAACTCTGCAGTACTGCATGGGTGGAAGACATATTTAAGCTAATGTGCTTCCCCAAACAACTGAATCAAAGCCATCCCACTACACTGAGTCCTTTCTCTGGCTCCTTGCAAAGGAAAACGCAGACTGAAATAGATCTCCTTATGTAAAGATCCGGGAAAGGAAACTGATTTTTTTTTCATCCTTTTGTACATTTGTATAATGCTCACCTTGTCCCACTGTGACCCCTGTACACTCGTGTTCAGAGTACAAGCATTCCAAAAGAGAGCCGGAATGTTGGGAGCCCGGTGTCTCAAAGGCCAGTGGTGAGAAGTCTAAGACCCCGTAGCAAGACGAGTGACTCTTAAGAATTCCCATATCTGAGTGGAAATGGAAGCAACAACCTTATAAAATGCTGTCCTTTGCAAAGAGCTACGACAAAGGGATCCCCTGGTCAGGAACAGACTTTTCTTTTGAACCTTTCTTTTTTTGCAAATTAGATCTTCTATAATGCCAATAGTATTAAATTGTATGTCTGATTAAATAAATGACTCCATACACACACACCCTCAATTCTCTTGTTCTTGTCCTCTCTCTCTCTCTTCTACTAGTTGAGGATTTTTATTTCCAATGTTGAGTTTGGGTTGGCCCATTACAGAAAATCTCACGAGGGGAACGGCCCCTGACCCAACTCCTCAGATGGCTAAACGGAAGTTAAAGCACTTCCTTCACAGTGCATAATCGTGGAATGCAGAGACTCCGAGGTTGTGAAAGCAAATGGTATTCTAAAGAATTAAGGGGTGGGAGGGATTTGTAGTTAAATATAACAGCACACGAAAGGGTATTTTCTTGTTGTCAAGGCTGGAGTGAATCACTGCTGATCAAGTCAAAAGTTCTTGAATATCCTTAGTTTTGTATTGTCCCTCCTTTCCTTTTACCTTTATTTATTTATTTATGTATTTATGTATGTATGTATGTATTTATCTATTTATATATTTTGACTCCATTCGTCACAAACACAAAGCAAAGCAAAAAATTATATATATATATGTATGTATATATATATATATATATATGTATGTGTGTGTGCGTGTGTGTGTGTGTGTGTGTGTGTATGTGTGTCGCAGGCAAAACACTGTGAACTTCACAACAGCAAACAAGCAACTCTTTTGCCATCTTCACATACGTCTCAGGAGACGAAATGGGAACACATGGGGATGTCATTTTTTTTAGTCTGTGCATTCTAGGCCAGGTCTGTGTTTGTTTGTTTGTTTGTTTGTTTGTTTGTTTTCCTTTGGTCTGTGCATTCATGAAAATGATCCTGAGTGAAGGTTGGCTGAACGTTCAACATATGGAGCAAGCGTAATAAAAGCTGCTAATAGCCACATGTGTGGACTGGAAAAAAATTGGCGAAAATGAAATGAAATGAAATGTATAAAGGCCTACCTCTTGCAGCTTGTATATCTTACTATTGCTTTAATAATGTATAAAACAACTGGAAATGTTTTAAATACAAGGTCTTTGAATTAAATGTGGATTTTAAATATGTAATCCCTTGACAAATGACCAAATTAGGTGAAATATTGCTCCCTGAATCCCTTGATCATTACCTATCACTTACAAATCTGCCTAGAGATGTGGACACTGTCTGCATTTGCTTCTGTACATGGGGAGATGTTTGTATATATCCAGGCCATACACACACACACATTTCAATATCTCTCTGAAGATATATTGCCCCTTAAATTGTGACCTGGTATTTGAAACTCTCTTTTTCTTTGCTTTATTTTCCTTTTAATGTGACGTCTCTGTGCTGACACTTACTGGTTCTTGTTTTGCAATCTGTTTTGAGGTCCGTTGCTTTAATAAGACCCACTGCATCTTGGCTGATTTCAAAGTGACACCAGAATATCAGTGTTTAAAAAAAAAAAAACAAAAAAGTTTTGTTTGTAAATCATGTGACCAGCTTCTCTCAACCTGACACGGAAAGTCTCTTGTACTACAGTGTATTTAATAAAAATGATGTCTTACAATAAATAACATCCTCCAAAAGAGACACTAAAAGTTACATGATGATTACTTTAAAAATGTATAGAATTTTCACAAGGCACGTGTGCTCTTTTTTTCTGTCTGTCTGTCTTTTTTCTGTCTGTATTTTAGATGTGGTCACTGCAGCTGCCTGCAGTATTCATTCATTGAAAGCAACAAGGGTGTGTGGCCTTAGGAACAAGTTCCCTGGCTGACCCCTATATAACCTGGCACTTTCACCTTCTGTCCTGGATAACTACAACATCACCGTCCACCAAAATTTTCCGCGATGACATAAATGTTCTATCTGCACTGTCTGATGTGCCTAATTGGCACTTCAAATGTGGCCAGTGTGACTAAAGGACTGAACGTTAAATTTGACCTAGTTTCAATTAGTCCACACGTAAAGAGCCACATGTGGCTCGTGGCTACCATGTTACACAGCACGGAGTAAGGAGATCAAATCACTGTGATTTCTAACAGGTCAGACCTAAGCAACCTGCCAAGACACAAGTTGTGTGCCATGGCATCCCTGGGTTGGGCCATCTTTGAGGATCACAATGACCCAGGAGCAGTAGCCAAAATGTCACACTCTCTTGCCTTTATGGTTAACCAGTAATTCCTAAATGGAAAAGGTGAAGGAGAACAATATAGGGGGTATTTGTCAGGGGTCTCGCAGCCTGTCTCTGCCTGGCCGGCAGGTAGCCTGCCTCCACTTCTACTGCTCAGTATTTTCCAGTGTCTGACCTCTTCCCCTCCATCTCCTCTGAGAAGAAAGGAGACATCTGGGTAACATTCCTAGTGGAGGCTTCAGAAACCTAAAGTTTGGCAGTGGATCGTCCCCAAATCCAACTCCTGGGGAACCTCATGAAAGCCCCTCTTACTGGTGCAGATAGTTTTCCTTGAGTGAAAAAAAGATATGACCAGCCTCACGCTCAGCAGAGACTTGGGGAATTCAAAGCTGTGTAAGGAGGGAAACAGCTTGTCCAAAAATCCAAATAGGATCATGTGTCCCTGTGGGATAGAGACTATATCTCACTCCAGGAAACTGAATTGAAGGAGGAAGGTTAAACTACAGGCACTTGGCCAGCCAGAATCCAATTTGGACTATTAACGATCCACACTTCCACCAGAACATATTCTGATAGTCCTACTGTTGAGACCATTACAATGGTATCAGTTTAAATTCCAAACCCAAGGTCAAGGTTTCCAGTGCCCTTGTCTGCTGCTTCTTCAAACACAATCCTGCAGTTCACCCTTAAAGATGCATTTAAGGCCCACCTGCATAATCAGGGTAAGTTCCTTCTCTCAAGAGCCTTACATCTTCTCCTTTACAAGGTCATGGCCAAGGTTCCGGGGATTACACAGTGGGCATATGTTTTTGGATACCACCATTCAACTACAGTGTTTTATCCTACACTTAAATCAACCCTGGGAGGCAGGTACTGTTATTATCCCCAGTTTACAGATGAGAAACTGAGGCACTAAAAATTAAGCAACTTGCCAGGAAGTTTGACCAAAATAAATTGGTAAATATAGTGCTTACTATTTGCCATGGAGATAGTCATTTCATGCTCAGGGGCTCCTGCTGCAGGCAACTGTCAGAAATGCAGGCACCTGGAGGCATGGGGAAGCCCTACAGGTGGGACTTGGGCTGGCCACTTGACTTGGTGTTTAGGGTCTAATAGAAAGCAACTCAGCATTTCCTTCTGACGCCAAGAAGGCAGCCTTGCAGGAATGAGGTTATCAGTGGGAGCTAATGCCAAGATTCAAGGTTCAAGGAGACTAGAGAGTTTCTAAGAAGTTAAACCTGGAGGGTGAAGTCTTTGGTCACTAGGCACAAGGTGAGCATTTTGTCACTAAGCCAAAGCCCAGAGTAAAGTGAGAACCCCCAGCAAGGTCTCTGGAGTGCTTTCCTAGTGATCCTAATCCTCACTCTCAACCACTCATCAGTCTGGAGAAGGGTGAGCCTGCAGGTGGAGGGAGCCACCACACAATGGGGTTCTGAGGCTTGGGGTGATGTTAGAACCTCTTTGGCAATTAGTTCCCTGCATATTTAGCCACTTCCTTAACATCAGGTTCTGTGGTGGTCTCCCATGATGAGGGCTGTATAAGAGCTAATGACCCTGCCCACCCTGCCATCAACAGGTGGTGTTTTACAATGAATGTAGGGTTCAAACCCAACTCATCTAAACAAGCAATGATATATTATCAAGACTACAAGCCTGCTATGTAGGCCAGGAAACTTACCCTCCCTGTCCTTGCATGGAAATCATACTCAAAGGCAGATGGAATGATATACTAATGCCAGGACCAGCCTGGCCCATGTCTAGATCAGGTGACAGGGAAGGACAACACAAGACCCAGGGAACTCTGGTCACTGTAAGCTGCCTTCCTGGCATGAGAAAGCTGGCCTTGCCAGATTCTTTTGCCTCTTTCATGCAGGAAGGATGGCACTTGTACAATGCCTGTAATAAATTCTCAATCTTCAGAACCAGTCATTTCCTATATATACAAAACCCTCTAATGTCCCGTGTGCCAATTAACAAACCCTCTTGCTTATATAACAATATTTTAAATACCAATTAACTACTCAAGTCATTTCTCACATAGGCACTGCATCCATATGTCACCCATAGGATATCTATACGTCATATACTAGATAGACATATTAGATATGTCACAATATCTAATCACTTCTATTATAGAGGCTGGACTTAACCTGCACATACACATGACATCTATACACAGACTTTAAAGTTAATTGCCACACAGACAGTGTAAACACATCCTTATGGAGAATCACAACCTTTTATCTTATGATAGATACGGGGATCTGTAGATTCCAACCAAAGTGTAGGAAATGCTACTTTCATCTTTTCCTTTAAATCAAGTTATATTTGACTCAAGTTCACATCCCACAAAGGAAAAATCAATCTCAACAATTACTCAACAAAGAAGGGTATGCCCCCTTTCCTAGGGTAACCCAGGCATCTCAAGACTCATTGATATCCAGGAAATATCCAAATTTACTGCTTGTTACAACCCAGTGGTGTTGGTGCCAGAGCAGAGGGCTCTGCATCTAGGACAGGTGCATCAGACACACCAGAGCCATCCCCCAATGCTTCCCTGATGCCCTATCCACCAGGTACTGTGACTACCTACTCTCAAGACGGATCAGAAGGCTTTACCTCCAAGACTTTAATTTAGTTTTCAGTTTAGTTTGACTTGGGGTGATTTTTTTTTTCTTTTTTTCCCATGCTGTTATAGTTTATCAAGCATATGCACATGTGCAGAACAAGATGGGAGGCTTTGTGCACCTGTTGCGTCTTCCATCTTCCTTGGAAATCTCAAAGTTATCTTTCTTAATTTGAGATGAGAGTTCTCCTCACATAGTTTTATTGTTCTGGCAAGATGAATATTAGAACACTCAGCTTTTGTTGTGGGCCAGAGTCACTTAGATAACTTTGAAAAATGTAGAAACCAAAGCCTCACCCTGAAAAAATTAGTTTCTATTAGTCCGATTTGGGGTCAAGAAGTAGGCATTTTCCCCCAAATTCTCTAGGTGCTTCTAATGTGCAGCTGGGTTGAGAAATATTGTAGGGGATGACAATGTTCAGCCCGCAAATTTTAACCATCCAAACAAAAAACACCTAGTGACAGACCTAGGCTTTAACTCAGCAGAGAATGGGCCAGACTGAGAAGTGTCTAGAACTTTAGCTCAAGGATGCTGGATGGAGCACTAGATAGATTTGAAGCAGATCATCAGTATCCAAGAAGTTGAATAGTGGGTTATATGTTCTTTCAGAAAACAGGTTTCCTGCAAAGCTCCATGGAAACAAATTATGGCCCAGTGCTTAAGGCAATCAATCAACCAGTCCTGATAAGCAAAAAGACTGGGACTCCAGCTCCCCATTATGCCAGAAGAACAGCTGATGGCTCTCCAGCCATAGATTCTGATGAGGATCATCCTACTACCAGCTTGCTAGAATTGCAGAGCAACCACAAGGCTTGGACCCAGCCGGTGACCAAGAGAGCTGAGCTGGCAGGGTACGATGGAGCTGAAGTTTTGCCATATTGGTATCATACACTGGCCCCAGATCACTGCAGGGGAGGGACCAACACTTCCTTAATCATACAGCTTAAAGATTTCACAACCCCAGGTCAAGATCACCTTCAAGAGTCTAAATTCAGTCCTACCAGACCACTGTGTTCAATCCCAGAGAATAATGGGCAACTGAATTGGGAACACACATATCAGCTACTGATTTTGTCTCCATGATTCCTCTCCCAGATCGTAATATTCTAATAGTTCTACTATATGCACTATCTAGCCATTTATGAAAATATTGTAATTTCTATTAATCTTTGTTGTTGTCATTGGCCATTTCCTACAACTAGAATGAACTAGAATAATTCTGTGGCAGCTTTAGGATGATGAGCATTTTTGTTCAATTCAGCCTGACCACAGGACTTTTCTATAGTAGACTTTCAAAAAGCATTTGCAAAGTTATGTAATACTTTTTTTAGTTTGGAGAGAGAACTTTTTGGAGACAAATCATGGCCTTTCCGGCTTTAGGACAGAGGGATAAATATGGATCAGAATGGTTGTCCCAGATCTCTTATAGCATCATGGATTCAAAGGGTTGGAGGGGTTGCAGAGGGCAATCCTTTGGACATCTTTGCCAGGGGGTCCAGCCCTAGTGAGAGGGAATTTATTTGAACACATCCTCCTGCCCCCCTTTGCCAATCCCCCCACCAAAGTTCATTTGCATTTTACAAAGCTTCCTTAGCAAGCACTTCCTGGTGCTGAACCAACATCTGCCTCCCATGGGCTCAGATCTCCTGGGAGTGCACAGAATAACTCTTATTCATTATTACTTGGCATCCCTTTATGACTCCCTTGTGCTCTTCCTCCCACATCCATCCCCCTACAGAAAACTCTAGAATGCTTGCCAAATACCCAGGAGAAAGGGCAACGAACCCAGCTCTGCCTGGTAAGACTTATGCCCAGTCCACAATTCCCTGGTTACTCTTTCTTCATATCAGCTCACTTTCCCCTACCTGTTCTTCAGGCTTCAACTCTTCTTGACACAAGCAGAAAGTAACTTTTTAAGGGATCAGAGAGATTAAAAGTGAGATGTGTCTCTTCTCCTCTGATAAAATAATTTATCAGTGGTATCAAGACAACTCATAGAGATCCACAGCCCTTATATCCAAGGGCCATCTAAAATTTCCCTGGATGCTGTTAAGAACAAGGAGAGTGAGGGGCGCCTGGGTAGCTCAGTCGGTTGAGCATCCAGCTCTTGATTTCAGCTCAGGTCGTGATCTCACAGTCGTGGAATCAAGCCCTGTGTCAGGCTCTGCGCTGAGCATGGAGGCTGCTGAAGATTCTCTCTGTCTCCCTCCTTCTGCCCCTCTCCCCTGCTCATGCTGTCTCTCTTAAAAAAAAAAAAAAAAAAAGAACAAGGAGAGTAAGGGATTCTGGATATTCCATGGGACAGTGAGATTCTCCATCTCTAATGAGAGAGAAAAAAGGGTGAAAGGCATTGCTTATTTGCCTGCTCAGCCAAGGGTGGGGGTGTTTGCTAACCTAAAGATAGCCTTAATTTTATTTGTTTTTCCTAAGGAACATCTGCTTGCACAATGATTAGACACTGGCATTCATTAACACAGGAAGTGAAGTGTCTGAGGTTTGTGTCACTGGGAGTGTTCGAGAACAAAATAAGACAGACACTCGTGGGAGTGATTTGAGAGCATTTTTCACACTGCGCAAAGGTTCAGCCTAAGAGAATGTCTAGTATTCAGGGGGCACGGGCTGTTGAGAATTCAGTTATCTGTAGTAATTGGGAGTCACTCTCCCTGGAACTGTGGGACAGGGTGGACGATGGATGACTTTGACCATGTGTACGTGCCATGTGAATGAATACCTAACGAAGGCCTGGTGGCAGCAGCATCTCAGAAAATGCTTGCTGAATAAATGAATACATTTCTTAGGCACGCAGTGAAAAGAATGCAGAACATTCTGTACACTCTTTCTACATTCCAAAGTACATTTACATATATTATGGCATTTTGCTTCCTAACATTCCTGTGAGGCTGGAGCACAGGCTTTCCCTCCCCCGCCCCCCGTTTTGCAGATAAGGGTCTGGTCATGGTCTCGAGAGTTGGGACAGAGTCAGAACTAGAGGGCGAGTTTCCTAATTCTTCATAGGATTTTAGAACACCCAATCATCTGGGCAGTGACTTTAAGGAAGGTTTCCCAGAGTCTTAGATCAGGATATGGCAACAGTATATCCTAAACCCCCTGGCCTCCTTCTACCCACCTCCCTTGGTTCAAAAAATAAAAAGTGATGCCAGTAAAAATTCAATTGTTGAACATGTGAAGTATTGTATGAAAGCATAACCCAAAGGAAAAATAATAAATTTAAAAGTCAGCTACTTCACCTATATATCTACCATTCAAGACTTCCAGCAATAGGCGGTTGAATAGACATTTGACAAAACGCAAAATGGGTCAGATTTTCCCCCATTCATTAGAGGGGAGAATTGAAGACCTCCACAGAGAAATGATAGGACATCATCCCGTGGCTATGGGGAGAAGGGGGGACGAGATGTCGACTCAGTAAAGTTGGAGATTTGGAGCATATTTTGGGGATATACCAGCTTATCTCTGTCAGGTTACAGATGAGGACACTAAGGCACAGAAGGGTCACGAAGAGTCGTGTAGCCATTAGGGGCAGTGCTGAGTCTCATCCTCAGGTTTCCTAACTTCCGAACACCCTACAGCTATGGGCCTTAATATCCTATTTCAAATGCTTCTTTGAAGCATTTGCATCACCATCTTCATCACTGTGACCTGTGTGCATGGGTGCATGTGTGCATGGGTGTGTGTCCACAGCAGGATTCTTTCTTCACTCCCTTCCTCCCAAAACAGGGTTCGACACCTATGGTTGCACAATAAAGGGCCTGTATTTACAGTTTAAGTATCTACAAAATAAATTTAAAATATTTCCTCCAGTCTTACTAAATCTCAATAAAAAGAACAAAAAAACAAACAACAGTACTCCCTAAATTTTAGTTGTCCCCATCAATGTCCAGATTCCACCCAGGAGATCAGTCCCAAATAAAATGGCTGAGGATGAGAAGAATCCGGGAAAGCTGTAAACAGCTCCCCATTTCTATCCCCCATGGGGGGCTTCCTCTCCCCACCAGTTTCAGCCCTAGCTCTTGGAACCCACTGCCCTCTTGGGACAGAGTCCGCCCTACATCATCCTACCTACTGGCTGTGCATCCCTCTCACATCTTTTTAAAGAGATATTTTGGGAAGCAGCACACGCACATCCAGAGACCAATTACTCAATCTCCCAGCAAGTATGGAGATGATGGAAGTATAGCCCTTCCGTCTCCTAGCAACGGCGTGGGGGAGGGGGGAGGCTGGAAAGTGAGCTGGTTGCCCAGCACCACCCTGCGTAGAAGGCATTTGCGCATTTCGCTTTTGTTGTCTTTGATGGCCATTTCTAAAACGGGCTCTGTATTCTTGAGGGGATTTTAGGTACTTAAGTTATTCTTTTAAAAGATCTCTGCTGACATCCTCAGGTCCTATAATTAACATCTCAAGACTTCGCAGGCCGGAAGTGTTCCGTCACCCCTAAAAATACAGAGCCCCACCTTGGTCTTCCTCCTGTGGCTTAGTAGGATTTTGGCCAGTCTCCTACTTCCTCACGCTATCGCTCGCCTTTACACATATTCGCCCCAGATGTGGACATTCAAGCACTCCGTTCTTTTTATTTTTTTCTTTGTCTTTTTTTTTTTTTCTTTCTGAATTGTGAACTCTGCCCTCTAGAAAAATCAAGATTACAGTCACTGGACATCTTAGTTTGCTTTTTCACCTAAAACGACCAACCAAAGCAGATTTCCCCATCTGTTGTCCCAGTGCCTCCATGATCTCCAGGTCTTCTCCACCCTCCCCTACCACAAATGTGTCCTTGACAAGGTAAATATTTGAGAAACTGGAGTAAGAATTGATTAAATGAGGGAGGAAAGCATGAGCTAGCATGATAGCTGACTCCCCTGACTGGAAATACTCAGGATCCCAAGAGAGAAGGCTGTTGAATGGAAAGGCAATTGTTTCTGTTGTTTACGGGAGAGGGATATCTGGGGAAAGAGACATAGAGGTAGGATCAGAGAGAGAAGAGAGATTTCCATTATCAATCAAAGAAAACTGAAAGGGTGAGAGAGTTGAGGAAAGCTGGGTCTGCTCTAAATTCAGACCCTGCATCTGTTATTTCTGACCCAGGGGCCCCTCAACTTTGCAAACCTCAGAAAAGGTCAAGCCTTCTGGCTAAGGCTTGGGGACAAGTGAGGGCCAATGGGAACGCCAAGGATTGGAATGCTTTTGGGGGCCGGGGGGGGGGGGCGGGCACCAAGGATCAGGAGGTGAGACACAGAGTGCTTTGTTGCAGGAGCATTGATTGAAAGAACAGGAGGTGGCACTAAAGCCTGCCCTTCCATGCTAAGTTTGCAATGACCTCTCAGATATTGGCTGAGGAAATGATGGATAAGATGAGAAGCTGTGGTTTCTAGATAATCTTACAAATTTTATTTCAGCCAAGCAAGAGGTTGTTTCTCTAATAAATAGGGAAATGCCTTCCCTTCTCTGCCTGCCTGTGCCCCAGTTTGTTCCTCCTGGAGTCAGGAAATTTGCACAGATGATACCATTTCCATCGGCCTCCCCTCTGGGGCCCATGGCTTCCCATAGAGAGCCTTGTCAGGCTGTCCATTTTTAGTCCTTCTGAACCAACTCCTGAGAGGTTGCAACTATCTTGCTTCTAGATGGGATTCAAACCTGAACAATTTGGCTCATGGAGCCATGAGCAATGGCTAAAATTTTAGTAGAAAAGGAAGTCTCACACTGGCTCTGAATCCTGGGACAAGTCCCATGGAGGGGTCCACAGCTACTCATGGGCACATGAGATCCTTTCCACTCTCGGGCCCTGCCTAGGTGCTAAACCAAGCCTGGGCAGATAGGCCGAGAGATTCTGAGAAGGTGGTGGAGGGTTCAGGGAGAGATGAAGAAGGCAGAGCAGACCTGGTCACTGTTTGGGTTTATCAGTTATTCCCTAGATGTGAGAAATGGGGTACACATGATGAAACTTTTGTGTCTAAGTGAAATCCAAAGGAAAATCTTTCATGGAGAGGAATTTTGTTCTAGTGGCTTCCTTCTGGTGTCCTCTGGTGTAGAGCTGGACTATAAAAAGTGAGCATAGTTTAGGCGCCCACTACCTACAGGAACATTGTAATCTGCTATGTCTACAGAGAAGGGTGAATCGATCAGGACTCTTCCCTGTCTCCCCTTCACATCAGCGTCAAGAGGAACATGAGGGTGGAACTCTCAGGCCTTCAAGAGCATCCAAGTGCATAGGTGGGAAACAGAATTCCAGTATGGGGAAGCCCCTCAACTAGTTAGTGCATCTCAGACCTGTAGACTCAAGGCCAATCCTCTAAAACCACCCTGACTCTCTGAAGGCTCGACACCAGCTGGTACTTTCCTAACACTGGGGGCTCGACCCAGAAGTCAAAACAGATACTGACAGGGAAGCTAAGAGACTGTGAAAATAGACTTTCTTCCACCATTTTGCTCAGGACCAGTTCGCTGTCCAGTAAATCTGGGCTGTCTTTCAGGACTTCCCAACTTTATGGACAAATATAGCCAGGAGCAAAGCACAATCCTCCAAATTGTTAGTTCTGAGCCTGCTGAGGTTATTTCATCACTTATGTGAAGTTCTGCATGTTCAAGTTCTGTTCTGACACAGGCCTTTGTCAGGAGCCCAGTTACCATGGCAGTGCCTCCAAAATAGAACAAGTCCAACACATATCAATAGACGGTACAATAAATAGAATAAGTACTCCTTACAATACATTATTCCTTTCTAAGGGTAGTAATTACAGAGAGTTGAAAATAACTACACCTCCCCCCTTCATTTAATTAAAGGAAAACAATTCCACAAATCGGAAATGCACAGTGTTTATATAAGAACGGAACTGAGTGGCCGTGTGATTAAGAGGCCAGGATAACAGTTGAATTTGCTAGGGAAAACTTAATGCACTAAAGCTAGAGCCTTTCAGAGAATCATTCCGAAGCACTCTGTCCCAAACTGAACCTATAATGTGGTTGGTTGGAGGCACCAGCTAAGTATGAACTAAGAGCATCACCTAAGAAGCATAATATGCTTTTTCAATGGTGGGGTGAGCATTCCTCTCTGTTTTCCCATGGCTACCCTGGTTTGTTGCTGATGTCCCATGACTCTCTCAAGTGTCGTGCTTCAGATGGAAACTTACATAAGCACCCTTATTATAGGTAACCACAGGGTTTAGGAGGCTGGGGACAGACCCTTTGAAAAAATTTCTAAGGCTGTGAGAAAAAAGATACCCATCTTTACGGTAGATATTTTAATGAATATTGCATCATTTGAGCTGTTTGTAGGTAAATGCATGTCTGAAGGGCTCCAATATCTTGTGCTTTCCGTGGATGACTCCCCGTCTTAGAGTAAGCAACCTGACAGAGAAGAAAAATGCACTGCCTTTGGAACCAGACAGGCCTGAGTTCCAGAACCAATGTTGTTTCTTACCTTGAGAAAGTCTTAGCCTCACTTTTACAGATGTGTAAAAGTGGGGCTAACACTCTGTGCTTTATGTGGGTTGCTGTGAAAATTGAATGATGCGTAGGTACAAGTTCCCAGCACAATGTCTGGTCTATGGTAGGAAATGATTCTTAGTGTCTTGTTCAGTCACTACAGTCACTACAGTGGCTGTAGCTAGCACGGTAGACTTTCTAGACACAGCCTTTGGAGCCGGTTGGACCTAAAAGTGACAGAATCCTGGGAAAGTTAATGAACCTCTGAGGCTCCCCGCCCCAACTCTTAAAGGTAGCCACCACTGAGAACATGTCAGTGTGTTGAGAAGAATAACAGAGGTGACAAACGTTAAGTCATCTGGCACAGATCCTGACACTAAACAGACATTGTCCCAGGTTGTGTTCCCTGGGAAGCAAATGCTGGGATGGAGGTCAGCATGTAAGGAGCGCCACTGGGGCGAGCAGTTGTGGAAGAGACGGAAGGGAAGCAGGACTGGGAACGTGAAAAAGCTCTGATGTAGTCCATTTGACAACTTGACAGCAAATGACCACTTGGCCTCCTTGAGACGTGGTGCCATGTCAAGGACTCATTGACCCCCATAATGGGCAGATTAGACATTTAGCAGTGGTGATAGCTGAATCAGCTTGGGTGAATTCAAGTACATGCTGATGGCCCGTGCATAACCTTCGTCCTTAACACCATGACCCTCACTCATGTGCCCTTTGTGCCTTTACTGGAATGGCTGATGACAGAGGCTGAGGTGAGTGGACCCAAGCATTTTGTCTATTTGGTTTGTGCCTCTTTCAGGGGTGAGTACTCTGAGGGACATTAAAATGTTGTGCCACTTAGTTTCAGCCTCTCTGCTTGAAATCCATTCTTTTTTTAAATCGCTGATTTTTAGAGCAGTTTCAGATTTACAGAAAGACTGTGAAGACGCCCAACTTCCCCTATTATTAACATTCCATGTTTGTAGAGTACATTTGTCACAATTAATGAACCAATGTTGATTGATCACGAACATCAGATTGTCTCCGTTTTCTCTGAGTGCCCTCGTCTATCCCAGGATCCCATCCAAGACCCCGCATTCTATTTAATAGTCCTGTCTCCTTGGGCTCCTCTTGGCTGTGACAATTTCTTAGACTTCCCTGGTTTTTCTGATTTTTGACAGTTTTGAGGTCATTCATTATATAGAACATTCCCCAGCTGGGACTTGTCTTGAGGTTTTTATTGTGTAGGAACGTGCTTTTGGAAGGAAGACCACAGAGCCATGGACCATCCTTATCACACCATTTAAAGAGTGCATGCTATCAGTGTGACATCACTGATGTCACTGGTTGTTGCTAACCCTGATCACCTGGCTTGAGATGATGTTACCTTTTCTTCCCCTTCATTTTCTATGTTCTATCACCGTGGGGGTGGAAGAACAGCTACATAAATCATTTACAGTTCTTTGGTGTGGGGGATTTGTCTATTCTACCCCACTTACTCATTTGTTCAATCGTTTATCTATCTCAGTACGGACTCATAGGTATTCAATAACAATCCAAAACTACCTTATTTATTTTGTGGCTGATATCACTCCAGCTCTGGCCATTTGGGAGTCTTTTAGTTGCCATCTGCCTTCTGTTGACATAACCCCATTACTGTGGTATGTTTTTGTTTTTGAGCACTTTCTCTCTTTCAGGCACTATAGATACACCAACCTCATCTCATATATTTTCTGCCACAGTCTTGGAATTAGCCACCTCTCCAAGGGACCTTCATTCCTTTTATTAGTGAATAGTATCAGAAACCAAGATCTGTTTTCTAGGTGCACTTGTTGCCTTAGGGTGTCATTGCTTCCAGGCTTTCCCTCTCAGCTGATGGATAAAGGGGATGTATGTGTGTATATTAACCAGTGTCTATATGCATATCTATAAGTATTTCTTTATGTAACCATGTATGTCTATATTGGGCCACAAATGGGTTTATACTGATGTCTCCAATTGTGATCTGTTACCGCATAGAACATTCCAGTCTCCTCCCCTTGCTTAGCTGCAATCTCTTACTCCAAAGTAGATTACCCATCTACTTAATTCAAGCAAATCAATCCAAGTTTACATGTATAGTGGTTTCAGAATTGTTAACCCATACCTTCATGGAAAAAAGCCTATCAACTCGAGTACAGTGCTTACGTACAGTTCCTTTTGTCTTTAGTCTTACAGACCCCACCCATTTCCAGAGTGACTTAGGCCAATGCTTTATTTTTCTAAATCCATTATTTATCCTCCATTGATAGTGAAGGTGAACCCTATATACATTTTCTTTTTGTCAACTGGCGTAATTAATCTTTGTTATCAGAGGGACACTGGAGGAACATGAAAAGAGGAAAGGGCTTCTCTTCCTGGTTCTGTGTGCTCTTCCCTGTTTGCTCCTATGACAGAGGAGTGGCCAGCAGCAGGCAGGACCTCCATGACACTCACTTTTCCAGCAAGTTCTGCCAGCAGGACTCGCTTCATGGAAGTATTACCAGTGTAGTGTCTCAAGACCCCCCCTCTCATAAGGAGCTACACATTTGGTTTAATGCTCTGTTGATACAATCTTGAAATTCTTAACGATTTTGTCTTTGAACTTACAGGGAAGTCCAGTGGGACAAAAGGGCATGCACGTGTCCAGGGGAGATAACGAGGTGACAGTGTCCACGCACATGGGGTCAGGTCCACAGGCACAGCAGGCAGTGCTCAGGATGCACATGAGCGTGAGCGTGAGCAGCTGGCCTGGCTACCTGGTGCACACAGCATACGGCGGGGGGGGGGGGGGGGGGGGGCCAGGTCAGGGCCCTGAAGACCCCAAAGGGTAGCCTGGCTGGGATGACACAGTAGCAGCAACAGCAGTTGCTACCACAGCCCTGAAAGAAAGAAGAGACACCTCCTGAGTTCAATGCTGGGACCTGTGGGGAAAGGCCAGCTCTCCCATCTGTCCCTGGAGCCTGTCCCTGTGGCCGCCTCACCAACACGAACTCTCCATCCTGAGCACCAGGGTGGGAACTACCTGTGCAGCCAGTAGATGTTTCAGTAAGTTATTGCAAAATGAAGTTGTAATATTGTGATTTATAATATGAAATATGTGTGTGTATAGATATAGATATAGATATATGTATGTATATATTGTATACATACATATGTATGTATAAAAATATGTATAAATATATATATACGTGTGTGTGTGTGTGTGTGTGTGTGTGTATATATATATATATATATATATATATATATATATTTGGTCTTCATCCTTATTTCAGGCACAGAGCTCCAAAGTCCCTTGGAATTTCCTAAGTGAGGAGAGCAATAAACATCAATAAATATCAATGACAGCAAGAAACATCAACCAACTTTGGAAAGTACCTAAGGGTGAGGGCTGGTGGCCAGAAGAACCAACCCTGTGATCCAAGGGTTAAAATTTCCCTACTACCTACCTGACCTCTAGGTAGGTTGAATCAACACCAATGGCCAGTGACTTGATCAATCAGGTCTATGTAATGAAGCCTCCATAAACATCCAAAAACAGTGTGGGCAGAATGGTTCAGAGAGTTTACCATTGACACAAATATGGAAGTTTGGGGAGAATGGCACACTTGGAGGGGGTATGGACGTTCTGCACCCTTTCCCCTCACACCTTGTCTTATGCATCCTTCCGTCTGGCTGTTCCTGAGATGTATCTTTTTATAATAGATCGGTTACCTAGTAAATAAAATGTTTCTCAGCATCTGTGAGCCATTCTAGCAAATTAATGGCTACCAAAGAGGGGGTCATTGGACCCTCCAGCCTATAGCCAGTCACCAGAAGCTTGAGTAATGACCAAGACTTTCAAGTGGCATCTGAAGACATTATCTACCTGGAGATAGTGTCAGAACTGCGTTGAATTGTGGGACACCCAGCTGGTGTCCCAGAACTGCTTGAATGTGTGGGGAAACTACTCCCCCCCCCATTACTACACACACATTGAAATTGGGATCAGAACTCAGAAAACATACACAATAGACATTGCAATAAAACATATCAGGGAGTTACTAGAATTCTTCAAAGAATTTAGAATCTCTGGCTTTGAAACTTGCTGCAAGATTGGAAAGCAAATTTAGAAATAGAAATTGTAGTTAAAAATTGTTGCATCCATTCAAAAGAAACAGTAGTTTCCTATGAATTTTTCAATGAACAAATTCCTACTAACAACAAAGGCAATTTTTAAATTAATGTTTTCTTGTCATTGAATATATAGCAACAGACTACATAATGGGCGTTTTAAATTATATAAAAATCACAAAGTCCCTCTTGGTTTCTTGTACAAACTCCACAAGTTATAGGAAATATCAGAGGAAGCATTAAAATGCCACTGTATAAATTTATGCTTAAAATTAAACTCAGACTTAAACAAAAATGATTTATATAAAGGGTTAAGTCTTTTCAGAAAAAAAGATTTAGAATCATACTCTAGATGTACTAAAAACTTACTTTGAGGTAATTTATCAGAAATTTGTCCTCATGTTGTTGCAACCTGTAAAACACTCAACTCCAATTTCGGTTGCATCAGCTGAAAGAGACTTCTCAAAATTAGAAATTACTGTGGTTCTTACATTTGCCAAGAGCTACTGACATTGCTTTCAACTCATTGAAAATGAACTTACCACATTTTGATGAATTTGTAGGAAATTGGGCCAGAAAAATCATATGACCAATCAAGATAGCACATTCATAAAGCATTATTATTTACTGTATTATATAAAATTATGATTCTGATACCTAAAATATTAATTAATTAATTAATTAATAAGTTAAATCCACATGGCCTTTCTTCTCAGCACTTTACCTCTAATACCCTATTACCATAGGGGGTCCCAGACTCTATGGTCCAAACAGCAGTGCTGTTTGCACTGACCACAGACCGGCTGCAAAGCCCTTTCCTGTTATGGATACTGAAAGCTGGCAGCCTTTCATATCACCCAGTGGGGGAAATAGACCCTAAGGTGTCCCATATTCATGCTCTGTATGCAATCTCTTTTCCTCGAGTGTAGGCAAGACCTGCGACTTGCTTTTAACCAATAGATGATGGCAAATGTGATGGGATGTCACTTCTGATCATCCATCCTTGACATTCTTAATATTACAAATTGAGAATATCCTTGTTAGCCACGCATCTGTTTTATCCCATGAACATGCTGTGTTCCATTCACCGTATCCATAACTATCCAGTGTATGAGTTGGGAGTTGACCTGGCTTGGAGCTGGGCTACTCTGGAGAATAATTCCTGGACCTGGTTCTCAGATCTTTAGGTCCTTCCCCTGCGGACGTGAGAATCACTTTGTAAAAGACCAGAAGTCCACATCCAGAATTACTGTGACACCAGCTAATCACAGGTCATTTCTTACCTAATAGCTTCCAAATAAGGTTTCCTTTGAAGATGCGGACACTGTGTAGCTTCAGAGGAGATGAGGACACATTGGGTCACTTTATAAAAATTTGCCCCAGTTCCCACAAGTCAGTTTGTAGGTTTTGTGTGCTCTGCTTTAATCTGATAAAGATTTGTGTTTTTAATTAACCAGTTAGGTCCCTATGATAGGAAGTGGACCTAGAGGGACGGAGATTTAGGAATGTGGCAGCCTGATGGTTTGAATTCCAGTTGTCTGTCTAAAATTCTATTATTTGGGGCAGTTGCTCAGCCTCTGAGAGGCAGAAGCCTGATTTTAGAGAGAAGGCGGTCCCCCCAAATTTTATCCCCCCTGTACTCCTTCCCCCAGAGTGGGGAAGTATGAAAATACTTGTCACCATGAAAAGTCAGAACAGCCAAGACTAAAGGACAGATGGAGAAACACAGGAAGAACGAGGACAGCAAGAGGTACGAGGAGGCTATATTCCCTTTTCCTGTGTCCTCCTTTTATAAATTTTAACATTTCACACTTAAACTTTTCCCAGGGTTCGTATTTCTGTGGCTAGCTCTCTGTTATTACAGTTTACCCATAGATATGATAAATGAATATAGTGAATGATTGCTGAAGGTCGACCAGATGGCTTGATGACTTCATTTACTCTTTTTCTTTGGGAAAACAATTGAAAAAATTCTAACTACGCATTCTCCTGCAGGCAGGGGTGTGCAGTGGTCACTTTTGAAAATGGAAAGATAAACACGGTTATTGTGTGCCTGAAAGCTCTGGGGATCCTGGAGATACTTTCTGCTCCACTATTTTATTCAAGAACATAAGGAATTAATTGTACACCTTGCTGTGAGAAAAAGGCACATTGTATATTCCAAATACCAAGATCTTTCTTTTAGGATTAGAAATGTAGTTGACACAGAGAAAATACTTTCAAGATGTCGGTGGGGGTGGGGGGGGCGGGGGCAAGTCTCCAGCTCTTTAGAAGTCAATATTATTCAGCACCTGTATAGTTTCATATCTCGGTGGGTTAGGGGTATCTAGTGTTTCTCAGAGACCATAACCCAGCCATCCATAATCAAACATGAGTCCTCTCAAAAGATACAAAAAAGAAGAAGGGAGTAGACATAAGAACTCTTCCCCAGAGTTTCAAAATATTTCCAGATATGAGAGCTTTGAAGAACAATTTCCTCTTCAGGGATTTCCAGCCTTCTCAATCTGAAAGGCAGGCACAAAGCTTTATATTTCCTGTTCACACTGGATTCCAGGGTGAGTCTAGCCTGCACATGGCTTTCAGACAAACAGTGGGGAAGGAGCAAATAGAAGAATAGACGGGGCATTTGCAGTCGCACTTGGGTTCTGATCCATTCTGGACTCCTAGTTATGTGCCCTTTCCGTGGCTCAGTTTACTCATTTGTAAAACACAGTTGCCAACAGCTACTTCAAATGGCTTTTGCAGTAATGACGTGAGAATAATAGGCGATGGATTCCCTGTACAGAGGAGACCGTCACTAAACATGTGCCTGGTTAGTTCCACGAAGGCAGGTCTCTCGAGCCCCAGCACTTCCTCATGCCTGGTGCACAGTAGGTACTCAAGATTTGTCAAACGAATGAGTCATATTCATTATTTTCCATTTCTTATCACTGTCGCCCTATAAACTAGACAAGATGTTCACCGGTATGCAGAGAGGACTACATTGCCTTATCAGGAGAACCCAGCAGGACCTGATGTTATACACATGCACTCCGATATCTTCCTAGTGGGAATGTAACTGGACACGACCACTTTAGAGAAGAATTCGGGAAAGTGGACTACTGAAGCTGAACATGCATGCACCTTGACCAGAGTTCCATTCCTAGGTATATACCTCTAAGAATATAGCTTTTCATACAAGACCACACATACCAAAACATTAATGTTTGTAATACAAACAAGGGAAAGCAATTTAAATGCTGAGCAGCTGAGTAATCAATACATGTATTCAATATATTCTTTTAAAAAATCTTTATGTTTACTGATTTTTGAGAGAGAGAGAGAGAGAATGAGCAGGGGAGTGGCACAGAGAAGGAGACACAGAACCTGAAGCAGGCTCCAGGCTCTGAGCTGTCAGCACAGGGCCCGACACGGGGTCAAGCCCACAAACTGTGAGATCATGACCTGAGCCGAAGTCGGGCGCTTAACCGACTGAGCCATCCAGGCACCCCTCAATATATTCTTAACATGCTATTTTACAACAAAGAAAATTAGTAAAATTCTGCCAGCATATACGACCCTCAAATACAGAATTTCAAACAAATAATTCCATCTGCAAAAGAATAGACTAGATTATGGTTATATACATCTAGTTTAAAAGATGCATAACAGCAACATATATTGCTTACCGGTACAAACATGTATCATTAAAGTATAAAAAATGCAAAGAATAATAAACACTATATTTAGAAGAGCCAGTCCCTCTGAGAAGGGAGAGGAGGGTTTAAATCAGAAAAGACGATGCAGAGAAATTTGATACAGAGGAATATCAGTGATTTTTGATGTTTTAGAAAGGTGTCCACAAGCTAAAAATGAAAATGTATGTTTAAAAAGGATCTTAACATGTGAGAGCTGGAGGAATCCTCTAGCACTAACCCCGCCTCTCCATTCTAAAGGTAAGCAACCTCAGGCCCAGAGAAGTGAAGTAATTTGCTTCAGGGTGCACAGTCAGGTAGCAGCAAAGCTGTGATTAGATTCCAGATTTTCAGGTCCCACGCCAAAAGTTTTACAGTGCTCTTTTTAATTGCGTTTGGTCTGGTTCCTTTTTCCCTCTTGCAGGGAGGAAACTGAACATACACGTGAGCAGCACCGTCATTAGATGCACCACAGTTGAGCCCCGCAGAGAATGTATGGAGAAAAGGCTTCTGATTGAGTCCAGGCAGACAGGATGTTCTTGACGCACGGCCGGGCAGCGTAAGCAGTATTTCTACGGCTTTTGTTTTCCTGCCCTAGAGAGATTGTGGGGCATTCATATGCAAGGTCATCCAAACTTGCCCACATGTTTACTCCCAGTCCCCAGAAAAGTCAGACCAGCCTTGGCAAATCTGGGTTTTGCTATCAAGACATCCAGACTTGTAAGGAATTTTAAAGTTTCAAGTCCTTGAGATTTTCAAAGTAGGAGAACACAGTTCCAGATCACAGGATTCAGGGACGCCTGGGGGGCTTAGTCAGTTACATGTTCGACTCCTGATTTTTGACTCAGGTCACGATCTCATGGTCATGGGATCAAGCCCTGTGCCGAGCTCTGCACTGAGTATGGAGCCCTCTTAGGATTCTCTCTCTCTCTCTCTCTCTCTCTCTCTCTCAAAATAAATAAATAAACATTAAAAAAAGAAAAGATTGCAGATTGCGGGATTCCATGGAACTGGCAAGATTATGGCAACAAGTTTTTGAACACACAGATGAAACCTCCATGTGTATTATTTCATGTACACAAAACAAGACAAAAATGGTACCTGAATAAAGGCATTTTCGACACCATTCTACATATATCACATCAATACTCATGCATACTGTACAGTGAATTTCTACCTAAGCTTTTTGTTCTCCCTCCCATTAAGTTTCAAAGCGGATCTGGAAAGTTCAGTTTGCTTTTTACTGATGATAATTCATAGAGGTATTAATGCCTCTTCTTTTTTATGTTCTGGTGACTTTCTGGTCTCTTAACCCAAAGTTTTTTGTTTTTAGTTTTTTTTTTTTGAGACAGAGAGAGACAGAGCATAAGCAGGGGAGGGGCAGAGAGAGAAGGAGACACAGAATCCGAAGCAGGCTCCAGGCTCTGAGCTGTCAGCACAGAGCCTGATCCAGGGTTTGAACTCACGGACTGTGAGATCATGACCTGAGCTGAAGTCGGACACTTAACCAACTGAGCCACCCAGGCGCCCCTCTTAACCCAAAGTTTTTGATGCATATCTTTCTGTCCCATGTGTACCCTAGAGACACAAAGTAACTTGGCTCCTGGATGGAAATAGTTGGGGTACCAATCCCTCATCTATCTTAGGGATTTCCTCGCCTCTCCTTCCCTAATCCATGATGTATGTAGCTGTGGCTCTGGCATATGGCAATGGCCTGTCACCACACCTCAGAACAGGGCACCATCTCCTACCAGCTCCATACCCATCTTCATTCCCCCAACTATAGTGAACATTCAACCCACGGCCAAGGAACAACTGAGTTCGTCTTCCCTTACCTGTCCTCGTACTTTTTTTTTTCAAGTTTATTCATTTATTTTGAGAGAAAGAGAAAGTGTGAGTGAGGGAAGGGCAGAGAGAGAGGGAGAAAGAGAGGATCTCAAGCAGACTCATCACTGTCAACACAGAACCTGATGTCAGGCTCAAACCCACAAACCGTGAGATCATGACCTGAGCCCAAGCCAGACACTCAATGGACCGAGGCATCCCTCTCATGCTCTTTTGTTGAAAAATCCCTACATTGTTTGGACATGGTCTTCCTCCTTATCTCTGTTCCATTTTCCCCTTTAATAAATATTCCCAAGTGAATGGATGTCCATATTGGAATTTCATCAGAAAACTTCACTAGAAAAGATTCATTTCTATTAGAATTTTGCTCAAGAAAATTTCATGGGTAGGGTACAGTTATTGGGTCTATTTATTAATCTACAAACATTCCTATCAACCCACCAAAATGTTAGCATGTCTTTCTTCAAGGATGACCCCAGACCTGTATCTGATGAAGCCATAGATGGGGGGAGTGCTGGAGGTTGTTTTTCAAACTTAGGTAATATTTATACCTCCCCATTTTGTTTTTGGGGTTTTATTTATTTTTTATTTTTTTCAGGCTAGGGCCCCAAGCCAATTGTACGATCTTTCCATGCCAGGGTGAGTCTATGTGTCTTGCTTCCCTTTGCCATTTTGTATAGAGTCTTGAGGAGAAGAGCATGTGTGGTCTAAAAGAAAATGAGTAGAATCTGCAGAGAGCTTGAGTGAGGCCCATGGGCTCCACAGCAGGAGGCCAGAATGGGGCAGGTTCTCTTGTGCCATGGGCACGATTTGTGGTCCAGCCATGTCAAAGCCATTTCATGAGGGAAAAGCAAGCTGAGTAGAAGGCAGAAGTCTTTTCTCTTGGCCATTGCCCTGTGCACAAAACTGGCCCCACTGGCAAAGCAAGACGAAGCTACCCAGGTGCAAGGCTTAGATGGGGGGACCAGAGGGCCATTTGGATGATGTTTCATGACCCCAAGGCACAGCAAATGAAATTATACTAAGAGTCTCAAAAAAGCAAAGAAAGAAATAAAAGGAGATACCCATCATACAATTCCGATTGTAGGTCTCATTCCCAGACCTCTTTTCTGTTATCACGATAAATTAATATTTTGGTAAATTCTGTAAAGTTTTTGTGAATAGTGTAATGATTCCATCATTGTCACAGTAAAACATTTATTTATTGAATGGCATGTGTAAAATAGACTTCAGTTTTTACAACCTTGTTTAATATTTACTCACTTTTAAATACACCTCAAAAATACATAGTTTATGTGTGTTAAATATACCTAAGTTTTATTGAAATACGTTTGTAATTCAAAAACATGTTTTGGCAAAATGGTGCCCTGGTTTCTTAGCTGTAAGGATCACCAAATGTGCAGAAGCCGAGATGAAAGGTAAGTTGATATCTTTGGTTTTTACTTTTAGCTCTGAATTTTCTTTCAAAGGGGTTTGAAACGTAAAATTGCAAAACTCACAAAAAGGAGGGCAGCAGAGCGATTCCTTGGTCTTCTGAACATCATCACATTTACTTCTTTTGTTTTCCAACAAAGAAAGGAGCTACGCCATACACCCCATAAGTATATGGCCTGGGCCTCGCTGACAGAGAACACAGACCTAAAGGGAAATCGTCCATCACAAGTAAGAAAACACCAAGGACTCAAACAGTGACATTGGGAAAAACAGAGAGAGAGAGAGAAAAGAAAAAACAAAACAAAACAAAACAAAAAACGAGATAGGAGAAATCTCAGATTTTTTTTTTTCACGAGTATTTGGGGCTTTGAACTTCATGTTTGGAGAATAACTGGTGACAAATTCCTTTCTTGTTGATGCAAGTTGGTAACTGGAAATTCTACTCCGATGAAACCACAGATACATTCTCAGACAACACACTAACCAGAGATTCCCCACCTCCCGAAGGCGCATGCAGACATGCAGACTAGCTGGTGAATTCCAAGAGATCAGGCCCTGTCTGAGGGTCCTTGACATCCTTGGGGAATGCTGGGTTGTGACAAAGACAAGCCAACTTCCACCAAAACCCTGCATTGTGTCGTGACCCACCCCCTGGGGGGGCAAACTTTCTGACACTTCCTCAGTGAAGCCACTCTCAGCCTGCCTGGCCTGCTCTCCTAGGTCCTCAAGTTGTGGCCATGTTAACGCTCAGAGCGCTATGCTAATCAGGGGTGACTGGCATTTTGTGCAATTTTTTTTTTTGGATGGGGGTGCCCAAGACTAAATCAGACTAATGATGAAACAAACACCATTTTTCTAGCTCTGTTCTCACCTCATATTCCCAACAGTGACTTCTAGAAGTTTCCCTGATAGCGTCTCACATGAGTTCCACAGACCAGCTCTGCCCGATGCAGGTCGGCGTGCCCCCGCTCCCTGTCCCTGGGATGTACCAAGCTGCTGATGCACAGACGACGAAGCCAATGGTGAGGGCACACACCGCTGAATCCTCAACAGCACGGCCGCTGATTTCCTCCAAGGGGCTGTTCTCGGTGGCCCCTGTCACATAACCTCTCCCAAATCTGTGTGTTTATGGTTTCAAAGCCACTGTCCCTATTTCCTTTTATCACTGACCATGCTGGTGTTGTTGGCGTTGCTGAAATCTTGCAATATTAAGATCGCGCTGAGATTCTGATCAAACGGCTGCCCAGTTCTGGTCTCCCTCTTCCTTGCATACCCCTCCACGTGGACATCAAGTGACAGAACTGTGCTGTAATCACCCCAACTCTCTAGCTCATGCTCCAAATCTGTATGCCTGAAAACTCATCCCAGAAGGCTCCTTGGGGCGTATTGCAAATTACTCCAGCTTCTTCGAAGACATCAGCACACACACCCTCACCCCCCCGACCCCCGCCACACCCACCTGCACCCTGCTATGGACATTCCCACAGGATCCACTCTATGGGGGTGCCCCACACATCATGTAGGTATCTAAGAAAGGTTTGTGAAAGGAACAATCAGTCACTTTCACTGAAAGCAGGCAGCCCTGGCAATGTGTTGCTTATTGTTGGCACAAAGGGGGTGTTTGCAGCCTCTCTTTGGGGGTGTGGGGTGGGACAGATAAGGTCATAAGCCTCAATCTCAGAGTCTCTCCCTCAAGCTTGCCTCCACAGGAGGACTTCTTGTCAAGACGTCACTGTGACTGCCATCCATGCTGGATGTGGTTCTCAGTGTCCACAGTGCATGAGGACCAGCCGGGTCCCCACCCAGGACAATCGGTGTCAGTTCTCTGGGGTTTTTTCCGTCCCCCAGTGATCGTCCTGCACCTCAGAGCTCTAAGTACTGTGCAGAGCAAACCCATAAACACACAGACACGTAAACCTCTGAAGATTCAAGCAGCTTATTTTATCATTGTCATTCTTGTAACACTTGTCCAACGTATCAAGATCTTGAGTTTGAAGGTAACAGTGTTTGGGGAGCCTGGGTGGCTCAGTTGGTTAAGGGTCTGACCTCAGCTCAGGTCATGATCTCTCGGTTTGTGAGGTTCAAGCCCTGTGTCCGGCTCTCTGCTCTCAGCGCAGAGCCTGCTTCAGATCCTCTGTCTCTCTCTCTGTCTCTCTCTCTCTCTCTCTCTCTGCCTCTCTCTCTCTCACTCAAAAATAAATAAATATTTTTTAAAAAATTAAAAATGAAAGTAGCAATGTTCATTTTAGCCGTTCACACAACAAAGATATGCAGAACAATTACTGTTCTGTATGCTAAGCCCACCCTACTCGGCCCCCGACACAGTAAAAATGTTAATAATGTGGTGCTTATTCTCTCAGACCTTGCTGTATATTCATGAAAATGATACGTCCACAGATACACAAGCTGTTGGCTAATTCATTTGGGAAAATAATGTCTTTCTTTCTTGCATTGCCTTGAGCACAACCAATCTCCTTTTCCGTTAGAAGCATCCCTTTGCTAACATCCCTTCTAACAGGGAAAGAATTATGTTCCCTACAGAAAGAACTGGAAGAGCCAGACGAGTGTTCTGTTATGACATACAAAAAGAGGATCTCTGAACCTGCAGAAAGACAATAGTCTTTGGCAAGAGAGAAACATCTTCCTAAAGAGTTAAGCAGGGCTTGTGGCTTTTCACTTACTGACTCAACGTTACCACTCAGCACTTGGAAGCTCTTCTTTGCTTTATAGAAAGAGAGCCAGGAAATAACATTCTTCACAGATCCTTTTTGTATATGGTTCTGGGTCTAGGTCTTCTGGAAGAGGAAAATTTCTGTGTAGGCCCCCAAGGAGATGTGACATACCGAAAGGCCTGTGGGCTAGCACAGGCCTGGGACTGGGCAGGTAGGGCACCATGGCTGGGGCCTCAATGGCAACAGTGTGGCTCAGGGCCAGAAGGACAGGAGGAACCAATTATAGTCATTAGTTCATTCAAGAAGGGATTCTCATGCACCAGTTGTGTGCCTGACACAGCTCTGGGTCTTAGAGAGGGAACCATGAGACAAATAGACCCAAATCCCTGCCATCATGGAGCTTCCCTTCAAGCAGGAACTTCAGCAGAGAACAAGCTTGTGTCCAGTAACAAGTGGGGCAAAACTTGTCAGCCAGAGCACCGTGGAGAAGGACCCGGATGGGCTACCTGTGCTCAGTGTCCCTTGTGAGCCAGAGCCTCCAGGGAAAACCTCACCAGGCACCATCTTGGAAGGAGATGGGGAGGAGGACAGACTCAATTCACAGTCTAGTTACTCCCAAAGAGACGATGCTAAATTAGGGTGGGGGTGTTTATACACCAGAGAGACTGGATATCAAAATAGTCCATTGACTGGAAAGTTTTCAGTTTTCTACCCTCCACATTTAGAGATTCCAAAGGATTATTCAGTTAAATACAGAAATAAGCACATCTAAGTAACTACTTACAAGTTCACCATTATTTCACACATAGGTGAAGACTGATTTTGGGTGTTGCTTTGTGAAAATGAGATCCTGTCCATGCACTTCCCTCCCTACCTTGTCATTCCTTGTTCTCCATGCCACCCTGGAAATTCTGCCCAGCAACCAGTTCCCGTTACATCACTACAGGAGTTTACATCATTTGCAGGAGTAAGTGGGTGAGAAAGAAATCCAGCCTCACTGGCAGAAGGGGTCCCAGGCTCCTTTAAAATGAGTAAGAGGCGGGGCGCCTGGGTAGCTCAGGTCATGATCTCGCCACCGTTTATGAGTTCGGGCCCCTTGTCGGGCTCTGTGCTGACAGCTCAGGGCCTGGAGCCTGCTTCGGATTCTGTGTCTCCCTCTCTCTTTCTCTGCACCTCCCCTGCTTGTGCTCTGTCTCTGTCTCTCAAAAATGAATAAATGTAAAAAAAATTTTTTTTTAATGAGTAAGAGGTTTCCAGAATGAGGAAATCACTCAAGATTTCAGTTCTTATTGCAAGGATCCCAGTGGTTAGAGATTTATGTATTGAGTGACGGCACGGAGCAGTTGCACGGTGAGCTGACCTGCTTTGTTTCTGAGAGGAGCCGCCCAATTCAGAATTGAGCCTGGGAATCCCCCAAAACTTTTTGGCTTCAGGTTGTTTATAGTGAAGCACAGAACTAATGGGCTGACCAGAAGGGGGAAGTCTCAGAAGGTCACCGCAAAGTAGTAAGAATCTGGATTAGGGAGGTCATTAAAGGAATGGAATTTTGTGACACTCAAATCTACAAATTTACTAGATAGAAACTATTTACGTGAAGATTTGATGATCCTGCTTATAGAGAGAGTGTGAGGAATAAATGAGGGAGGGAGACTCACTGGATTTCTCAGGGTGATAGAAGCATACCCCTCGTGGCAGAAAGATTATTTAAGGTTAGAAGGGCAGAGTGTGCTAAATGATACAAAATCACGTAGCAAATTCCATTTGCAAATCCCTAAAGGAGAGAATGATAGTATCAGAATATGAATATCAGAATATAATAGATAACATTCTGATTCCCTAAAGGAGGAAGACCCAACGCAGGATTATTATTTGATCAACACTGTGCAGCCCTAGCCAGTCTCAGGCGGAGAGCCTCTGCAGCCAGTATTAGCCAGAACTTGGTAGCTTGTACTGTCTCCTTTGAGTTAATGTTGACTGGTAGCTTTTACTTATGGACTGAGTCTTGTTTTCTATTTATCTGGGGATACAAATTTTCTTTTAGAGATATATTCATGTATGTGAAAAGGAGAGAGGAGGTATAAAGAAAAATATTAATAAAGCAGTATATGTGGTTCAAGATCTGGCAAAACTTTGAGTATCTTAATTTGAATGATACCTGCCTGAGAAGCACTGTGTTTAACACCTAAATGATGCATTATACCATGGTTCTTTAAATATTTGTTCCTTAAAGTAGGTCAAACAGGTCCCTTGTTTACACTATTACTGGCTTAGCATATTAGCTCTTCATAGATGCTTTTTAAAAAGTCATTTCTCCATTTCTCCCAATGCAGGAACATTACGACACTTTCCCAGTGGCTTGAGCCAAATTTAATGAGATTTTATTGTAAAAGAAACCTAACGTGGAGTATTAGTCCCCCAAAGAGTAATGTTCCCCCAGGAAATTAGGAAATTGTTTTATGATGAACAAATTTAGATGAGGGTACTTGTCTGAAAAACCCCTGGTATCGTTGAATATTTAGTGCAGTTGATAGAGAATAAAGACCATCATGTGCACATTCCAACCCTCTCCAATCAATTTTCCTTTTTCTATGGTTATTTCTGCCATTGCGAAATAGGAACGACGGAGGGGAAAAGGTGGCCTACTGTTGAGGTGATACGGGGAAGGTGTTTGAGAAGTAAGTGGGGAGGCTGAAACAAATGGAGAAGAAAAAAATAAAACTTGGTAGAAGCTTGGTGGAAAAAGGATTATATAGACAATCCTTTCCAGGAGATTGCAAAAAGCCATATCCTTTGGAAGCCAGCAGATGTGAGCTAAGTTGCTGGTTTCACAACTTGCCAGCCATAAGCTTGAATTTCCCATCGGTGTAATGGGGTAATTCATCTGGAGAAAAGGTGTGAGTGGGGAGGAAAAAGGCAGGCAATATGTCGGGAAAGGCTCTGGCGGTTGATGGAGACAATATTTCCCTCACTCAAAGACTTTGAAAGTCATTGTTTTCAATCAGAGCAATTAGGGCCTATAGAATGTTCTCATGGACATCAATCACATTATATCTGTTGTCAGAGAGACATATTTTCAGAGCACAGAGGGCAACATAAATGGTTTTCATTAAGAAAGCACAGGTGATACTTTTCAGGTCCATCAGATGCTAAATTGAGGTCTCAAATCATAACCATCTTTGCTTATGATGATGTGGATGTCAGTTTCTCTTACAGTGTGGGGACTTTAGGCCCCTTTCTAAGCATCTACGTATTTTAGAACCGAGGCTCTGGGCGCTGCTCTCAGTCAGCGGAGAGGGGGCAGAAGAGGTTGGTCCACTCTTAGAGCCAGGAGTCCTATTTGCAACATAAAATGTGTTCTCCTACGACACATGATTAGCTCTTATCCCCCTTAATTTCTTACAGATCACGGCCCCTTGGATAGAAGCTAATTCACACGTCTGTCATAAGGGGCTGGCATGATGCTGAAGATCTGGTCCCAGCATGTTAGGAAATGCAATCTAAACCATGCCGTCTTCACACAGTGGGGACAGTCCCCTGAGTCTGAAGGCCAGTGATGAAGAATAAATGCAGGAGCAGGGAAAGCCGAAGATTTTGGTCTTGCTGGCGTCAGGGAGATTTGCTTGGGGTATGGAAAATGTGACAGACAGTGGTATGATTAAGGCAGTGGAGAAAAGTGCAGACAGAGCCCAGACTTGGCAGAATGGGGTTCCTGCTCCCATTCCTAAGATTTAAGTAAGAGAGGGCTGGGGAATTAAGATAAGGCTAGGCTGTCAAATGCAATCACTAATCAAGGAAGCCAGGCGAACTTCCCTGTCCAAAGCAGGAATTGGCTAAGTCAACCTTTTCTGACCACCTGGTGTGAGACAGGCCACAGCCCTGGGCAACTTTTCCTTGCTTCATTGAAATACCAGAATCAGCTCATGGCCGTGTACTAAGGAAGCTGTTTTGGGGGCCAGGAATTCTAGCCTCAGGCATCAAGAAAATTGGCTCATCCTGAAGATTCTTAGAGCTTACAAGTTTCTTAGCTCACTGCCACACTAATTCCAGAGTCTTAGAACAGGATGTATTTTGAGGTCACCAATTTAGTAAAAATAATATATTAGAAAGCATGTTGTAACTGGAAAGCTTTATGCAACTGCAAAGCAGGCTTGTTAATAGATGATCCAGTCCTGGGGGTATTGGATGATGTCCCAGGAATTCCAGGTGGGGGATGCATCAGGGAAGGAGCAGGGAAAGTAAAGGACCTTCTGAGACGCTGAGGCCCATTCCTGACTCAGCCAGAGAACTCTCATTTTAACTGATGTTTGTATGGGGTCCTAAGTCTGATTCTTTTAAAATCAGGGTCACTTCTGAGGGCTAACATCACCAAAAAAAAAACCATATGTGATCCAGTCTCCCCATTTTCATTGTGGAAACATTCAACGAGGTTGCGTGCAGTTACTGTGTCCTGTGTGGGTATACAGTAGAAATCAGGATGCAGACAGTCTAGCTTTCTTGGAAGTCACAATCCACTGGGGTGGAATTGAAAGACATGCAGCCATTAAAGGCAGCATTACTAAATTATACAATAGGTTGAGCTCTAGAAAAGCTTAAAATGCTCCAGAATGATCGGATAGACTTTTTAGAACGTTAACTCTTCATTAGTCTCCATTAGGGTTCCAGAGATCCCCTTAGATTTACAGATGCCCTGGAGCTGTCCTCAGATGGGGGCTGGGGAGTAGTTCAAATGCAGGTGTCTTGGAATTGCCACTCGTATGAAGGCTGGTAGGTCGGCTTGCTGCTCTCCCAGTGGTCTTTCCAGTCTGTCCATTTGCCAGATGCCTCCTAGCAGCAGATCCACTCTCAGAGAGCTGGTCAGGATCACATCCCACACATGGAGGGCACATGGAGTCCTCAGGCCCAGAATCTTCTCCTTCGTATCACAAATCTGCCCCCGCCCCAGCTGTCCTAACTTCCCTGCCTCAGCCTCAATGTTTCAGCTCAAAGCCCCTGTGTCTCTTCCAATAGAACTTGGCCCATAAGGAAAAGGTTGGGTCCCTATTAGACCTGCTCCCAAACCATTTCCAACAGAAAACATGGTTCGCCTATGTCAAGGGTAGGATGCTCTTGGTCTTTGGAAAGATTTGCCTGGTCTGCATGCAGTGGAGAGAAAGTAGAGGGAAGGAGGTACATTTTCATCGTGACCTGGAAAGAGTCACCCCTGCATCAAGGATGGGTAAAAAGACACTTTTTTGCAACAAACGCACACAAAAAAGAAGAAAAGAAAAAAAATATTTCAACATATCAGCATTACATTGGATATTCAAGCACTTAAGATACTGCTACAATTTCTATTCTGGTAACTGGTTTGATAGAGAAATACGAAGTGAAGTGAAAACTTGTAATAGGACATCCTGACCCAGCCCAGTGGTGTGAGGATGTCATCTCTAAGAGGGCAAGGAGGAAAAAAGAGTGTTCTCAGCAGAGGAAATGGCATATAAAAAGGCCCTGGGGCAGATAGGGCCTGGCGGAGTCAAGAAACTGAAGGAAAGCCATTGCAGGTGGATAAGAGACACAAGAAAACGAAGGAGAGAAGAACTGGAATGAGCTTAGAGAGGTGAATGGTCACATAAGTCGTTCAGGGCCTTGTAAGCCATGTCCAGACTGGCTTCATTCTAAGGGAGCAGTAGGCTGATGAACAGGTATGAATTTGTATTTATCAAAATTAGAGAAAGGTAAAGACTGATGTGGGTAGGTGAGTTAGGAAACTATCAAGCCATTCAGGGGAGAAATAATGGCATCTCACATTAGCTGTTGGCAAAGGACATGGGGAGTTGTGAATGAATCCAAGGGATTTAGATGGTAACCTCACTGGGGCTGGATTGGCTTGAATCAGAAGAGAAGAGAAGAGAAGAGAAGAGAAGAGAAGAGAAGAGAAGAGAAGAGAAGAGGAGGGGAGGGGAGGGGAGGGGAGGGGAGGGAAGGGAAGGGAAGAGAGAGGAGGGAAGAGAAGAGAAGAGAGAGAAGAGAAGAGAAAGAAGAGAAGAGAAGAGAAGAGAAGAGAAGAGAAGAGAAGAGAAGAGAAGAGAAGGGGAGGGAAGGGGAGGGGAGGGGAGGGAAGGGGAGGGAAGGGCAGGGAAGGGGAGGGAAGGGGAGGGAAGGGGAGGGAAGGGGAGGGAAGGGGAGGGAAGGGGAGGGGAGACAGAGAAGGGAAGAGAAGAGAAGAGAGAGAACAGAAGAGAAGGGAAGGGAAGGGAAGGGAAGGGGAGGGGAGGGGAGGGAAGGGGAGGGAAGGGGAGGGGAGGGGAGGGAAGGGGAGGGAAGGGGAGGGGAGACAGAGAAGGGAAGAGAAGAGAAGAGAAGAGAAGAGAAGAGAAGAGAAGAGAAGAGAAGAAGAGAAGAGAAGAGAAGAGAGAGAAGAGAAGAGAAGAGAAGAGAAGAGAAGAGAAGAGAAGAGAAGAGGAGGGAAGAGAAGAGAAGAGAAGAGAATGGCATTTTAAGATTGATTCCAAGGTCAGTCATGAGAAAAAATAAGTACATTGACTGAGATGGGGAAGATAAGAAAGTGGGCATCATGAGTTCAGCTTTGGACATGCTTAGTTTGCGATTCTTGCGGGACCCCATCCAGAGCTGCCATATAGATCGCGTGAGGCACTGCATGGATCTAGGGGCTGCTGCTAACAGCACACAGTTCAGTATTGTCAAGGGCAGCCCTCGAAGGTGGTCCTTAATCTCTGGTCTCTACCTCCGGGTTCCCAAAATTCCATGATCCTAACTGGCCATTTTTGAAAAGTAATTTTCTCTAGAATTCCTTTGAGGAAGGTCATGCTTTTAGCTTGTGACTTTGATGTCAGGTGTTAATGGTACCCAGACTGTGAGGGAGACATAAAAAACAAAATCAAAGGGAAAGGTTTCTGTCCCCTTGGGACATCCTTAAGTTCTTATTTCAAGAAAGAAAAGGGTCGGAGGGGATATGTGTTAATGTTTCTCAATTCTCAATAGGTCTTTAAAATTCTATCGACAATTTGGTAACAAGGAGAGACTTTCTCACATCTCTTGGCACATTTCAGAAGGTGGTGATCAACCAAGGCTTCTCAGAAGTCAAGAGACACTTATTTTTTGAGACACTTGCTGTACTGAGAGTAAGACAATGCCAAATCAGAGATACAAAAGTTGTAGTATGTTTTAAATGTTTACACTGAAGAATCTAATGCCCTTAACAAACACATAATGCCATATGAATGAGCCATTCAGAAGGGTATCCAGAGACTTATAAGCAGTACTGTGTCATAGTTCTGTATAGGTAGTGTGGGTGGTCTGGTAACAAGTATAAAAATCTAATTTAAAAAAAACCCTTAAAAACACTTTTGCACAATATATAGTGAACACGTGCCAGAGTTTTGTTTGACTTATTAATGGGAAAAGAGAAGGATGACATTACCAGTTCGTAAGGAAAATATGAAACCGTGGGATTTTTGTGGTCAATGGGAGATACAGGAATGTTAAAATAAGATTACTAAATTAAATACTAACTGATGGGGTTTTGGAGTGGTAGGGGTCTGGAACTGACAGCCAAGAAAGAAGAGGGACATCTTTGGTGCAAACAGGTGGTTTTATTGAAGCACAGGGACAGGACCCAGGGTCAGAAAGAGCTGCGCTGGGGTTTGTGAAAAGTGACTGATTATATACCTTGGAGTTGATGGAGGTAAAGGCAAAGTGAGGTCTTCAGAAGGACTTTCACATGCTAAAGAAGACTCTTAAGATACCTGAGGTGTAGCTATTGTCAAGCTAAGGTTGTTTTCCCTCTGGTAAGGCATTAACATTGAGACAGGAAGGGGTTCCTGGAGAAACTTTACATTCCTTATTTGCCTCAAGTATTTGTCAGTGGGCTGCAGTTATAAGGAAATTTAATTTTACCTGCCATTTCCTTCTTGCCTTTGTTCCCCACATCACTATGGAGGGGAGGGTGCTGTTGGGGCTCCAGGAAACCGAGTCTATGGGTTTCCGGAGGTTAGGCTATTGATAAGATTGCCTTTTTATTATCATTTACTAAGACATTTGTAAACTGATAGAGACTCCTGTCCTGGATGACTGTGATCTCTATCTGTTAACCATTTGTTCTTCCCTTTCCTTTGTTCTTGGGCAGCCAGGAGTGCCTGAGGAAAGTCACACACATCCCACCTGGGGGAGTGGGGGGGGGGCGGCAGAGTTATGGGGTGTCAACTTGCTTTATGCTCCCTCATCACTAACTGGTGAATGTATTCCCACCGCAATGAAACTGTAACCTTTGGCTATCTTGCTTGAAAGTCAGAAAAGAAATTCATTACACCTCAGTTTCACAGAACTGCAAATGTCTGGACCTAAATCACCTGTGCAAACCATGTTACCCACCCCTCACCCCCGCCCCAGAGATGGAGGAGGTGACACTGAACAGGGCCAAGCCATTCTTTTGCCTTGTTTCTGAGACATGGATCATTTTTTCGAGCAGGATACAAGTTGGAAGCTGTGTGATGGACATCTGCTTTCAGTCTTATCACTCTGCTTCCGTGACAGGTTGTCCTTTGTGCCTGGGAGGCCAGGGCAAATAACCCACCTGCCCCTCTCCCCGCCGGCAGCATCCCAAGGTCTGACATTCACCTCCACCAAGAGCAATCAGTTGGATCAAACTCCAAATCGGAAACTATTCTTGCACGATGGATGGTTGTTTCCTAGCAAACCGAAGGCTCAGAAGGCAGATTTTTCACATTGAAAAGCACTGCTGTGGCCTCCCGCTTAGACACAAGGATCTATCCGAGAAAGCTATTGAGGAGGTGAGAAAGGGCATCACAGAGTGAAGGGTAGCTTCTGTTGGCTCAGCGCTTGAGTCATGAAATTCAGTAAGGAGAAGAAGGGACAGATAGAGATCTTTACATAAGAGAAGAGATTGTCCCATAGTATTATTTTTGGAAGCTAAAATTCTATGATTATCACCCAAACACACCCATCTAGTACTAAAGTCTCCACCGTGAATTAGTATTCTATTATATATACTATATATATAATGGTATTCTAGTATACTATCAGGGGCTCATTCGGGAGTGCACTTTCATGTTTGAAACTTCCATGTAATAATCATTTTAAGGAGTTCCATTAAATCCGCAAAACTTATGCTAGCACGGTTTTCATAACTTTTGAAACCCATTCTAAATTCACTTTGAAAATACATTTCGGGAAAACTACAGGGAAAGTTACAAATGAGATGTTGAAAATATATAAATATTCACCCTCAAATCAGTGACTGGTCTTTTCTTCTAAAAAAAATTTTTTTAGGGGCGCCTGGGTGTCTCAGTCGGTTAAGCGGCCGACTTCGGCTCAGGTCATGATCTCGCGGTCTGTGAGTTCGAGCCCCGCGTCGGGCTCTGTGCTGACAGCTCGGAGCCTGGAGCCTATTTCAGATTCTGTGTCTCCCTCTCTCTTTGGCCCTCCCCTGTTCATGCTCTGTCTCTCTCTGTCTCAAAAATAAAATAAACGTTAAAAAAAAATTTAACAAAAAAAATTTTTTTAATGTTTATTTATTTTTCAGAGAGAGAGAGAGAAAGAGAGACAGAGTGAGAGTGGGGGAGGGGCAGAGAGAGGGGGAGTCTGAAGCAGGCTCCAAGCTCTGCTGAGCAGTCAGCCCAGAGCCCAGTGCAGGACTTGAACTCATGAACCATGAGATCATGGCCTGAGCTGAAGTTGGACGCTTAACCGACTGAGCCACTCAGGTGCCCCAAGGTGTCAGCAGTCTTTTCTAATTCAGCATCGATCCTGACAGCCTTCCAGAGGATTCATAAACTGATGCGTCTCCACAGTCCTGTGCAGATATTATAGATATTATTTTGAGCTGTAGTGTAGCCACACACACACACACAAAAGCCAAAACAAACAAAAAGACAGAGTCTAGAAGAAATGAGATCTGTTACATACATATTCTGCGGAGGGTCACTGAAGGCGACCTTAACTGCCTTGTCAAAAGGACTCGGCAGCCCCACCCGGGAGAGCTGGAACACTCGGGTGGTATTTGCAATTGGACCAGGTTCCGTGTTTCAATTAAATTCCTACTTGGTTGCTCTTTAAGATAATCCCGGGATTTTAATGAAGTACTCGTTGAATCGTAACTACAAGTGTGCCTCTGCGTTTTCGCTTCCCCTTCACTCTTCCTCAAAACGCACCCTCCTTTTGTCTTATCATTCTTCGTATCTCCAGCACGCATCCCTGTGAATGGCATATCCATGCAAGACACTCAAGAAATGCTTATTACTGAACAGACTCCAGTTAAGCGGCACTGCTTCTCGGGGAAGAAGGTCACTGTCACGTGCTTTCTACCCAAGGACTCCAGGATGTCATGAGGCCAGTCAATGTCCTGGGAAATTGGGCTGTCACTGCTTTCCCCCCACACAAAAAACCAGGAAAAATAAGTGCAGGTGATTCTATGGAAAATGCCTATTACTGCCTGTAGTAGGCTGAATAATAAACGCCAAAGGTAGCCAGGTCCTAATCCCTGATACCAGTAACCGTTATCTTTTTGGGGGAGAAGGGTCTTTGCAGGTATGATTAAATTAAAGGCTTTGAGATGAGGAGATTATCCTGGATTATCTCTTGGGCCCCAAATACAATCATAACTTTCCTTAGAAAAGCAGAGGGGGCTTTGACACACATGGAGGAGAAGGCCATGTGATGATGGAGAAATTTGAAGATGTTGGCCCAGAAAATTGGGATGATGGGCGCTTGGGCCAAGGATTACCACCACCAGCCTTTCCATCACCAGACCCAGAAGAGACGAAGGATGGATTCCCTCCTTCTCTCCAGAAGGAGCATGGTCTGCCCACACCTTGATTTCAACCCAATGCTACTAATTTTGGACTGTGGCTTCTAGAACTGTGAGGAAGTAAATTTCCTTGGTTTTAAGACACCAAGTTTGTGGTAATTTGTTATAGCAGCAACAGGAAATGAACCTACTACCTATCTTGGCCCTTCTCCCAGCTGGCTGCTGCATCTCTGTCACCTATTTCTCTATCACTTTGGAAGCCCCCAAAAGCATGGTAAGAAGGTCACTAGATCTACTATCAGAAGCCCTGGTCTCATCTGCCCACGCCTCATGCAAGAGCCATGTTCACTCAGCCACTTGTATAAGGTTCCTAAATTGCATCTGGCCTGAGGACAGAGAAACAAACAAGAGCCACGATCCCCTACAAGGGGCTCAGTTTAGGTGGTAAGACAGGTAAGCAAAGGGCAGGATTGTAGGGGATCCCACAGGTGCTTCTAAGTCCTTCACCCAGGGTGAGAGGGAAGGAAGGAGATTGGCAGGGAGAACTGTCCAGAAAAGGTGATGAAATATGAATCCAGTAGTAATATTCAGAATAATAATGGCTGTCATTATCAAGGCTATCCACCAGCCACTGCATCAGGACCACCAGCACAGGCGGGCTCACGCAGAGCACCACGTAAATGTGCAGCCTGAGTTAGGTGAGGCAGCAGCCTTCCATGTGCTGTCCACGGAGGAGCTCACTGAACTGTCACAGTGACGAGGGAGGTGCTTTTTTTACCCAGGTTTTCCCAACCAAGAAACCAAAGCACAGAATGGGTGCATGACTTACTCCAGCGCTTCTGGTTAGTAAAGGGTAGGGTGGAGGTGCTCGTAAAATGAAGCCCAGTCCTCACCCAGAGCCCTTGCTCCTAACCATTCCCTGGCTGGATGTTACTGCTGTCGGCCAGGAACTGAATAACTCAGAGTGCAAAAACAGAACACGCTCTATTTGTCTGCGATAAAACTATAAGTAGCTCCAAATCCCTATTTCTGCTAATGGCAAAAAAAGAAACATAACCTTGACATTCACTTCTGGATTAGATGCAGTAACTTTTAGGTCTACCGAGTCCCCTTCAGGTGAATCCCCAGTCAGTTCAGAATCCTCCCCCTCTCTCTTTTCTCCCAGGGTGACATCTGCCTGTCCAGATTCCTTATTTAGCACAGAAGCTTCTGCTAGAAGTTTGTAGCATCCAGACGGGGGACTGTGTCTGGTGCTCACTGACCCCGCCCCCCACATGTCCCGGATCCCAGTTCAGCACTCCAGCATCTTCAGAAGTAACGGGTTGCCTCTGTGGCCTCAAACATCCGGTCCTTGTGCACCTCCTCCTCCTTCCTATACCTATCAAGGCCCTCAGCAACTTCCAAACCCCTCTTGTCTCTGGGACAGTCCCAAAGTCAAGGGAGGCCATCTCTCTGTGCCACCATTGCTACTCCAGGATCCAGGGTTTGAGGCTGACTAAATGGTGTGTATCATTTGTGAGTTTTTTGGGTTTTGTTTTTTGGGGTTTTTTTTTTTTTTTTTGTATTTTTTTTTGTAGTGGGGAGGGGGGCATTCTTATATGTCTTAAAAGCTAAAATTCATTTGGCATATACCAACACATATCTCAAACACACCTTAACCACAAAAGGGTGCTTTACTCTTCAAACTCTACTTTTCAGCAGGGCAATGATAGCCCTACGGTGAGGTTATTCATCACACATGTGTAACATGTGTACAAAGGGGCTTAGGTGGACAGTTACTGAATACCTACAAGTCATGGTCTGAATATATATCATCACAGGGAGGCAAACTGAGGGAGGGGGCAGATACAGAAACTCCTCCAGGATGTTATCTGGTCTTGTTTTAATTATGTTAACACTTTCTCTGCTAACTCTTTGGATGCTTTCCAGCATGCCTCGGGGAAAGCCAGTGACCGAAGTCGCTCCAAGTTCACATGGCTCCAGATCTGAACTTGCTGAAACCTAATTGTCAAATGGATGTGCAGATTCACAGATGTAGAGGCTCTGGTTGCACGCCTCTTGCCCACTCCTATGATCTTCCTTTTTTTCTTTCCCCCAGTTTTACAATTGGGTTCTGGCGACTAAGTTTTCACTATAAACAGTGCACATTGAGTGCAGAAGTAAGGAGAGTGGGTATGTGATAATTGGAACCAACATCCTACCTCCTCACTGAAAACCTCAGAGGATGTAAAGCAATCACAGTGACAGAAAAGCTGGGAAAGCGGAGATTTCATTTACTAATGTTAGTGCTTTAATGGTGCTATGGACCGAACGTTCAAAATTCATATGTTGAAGTCTGATTGCATCTGGAGGTGGGGTCTTTGGGAGGTCATTAGACCTGAGGGAAGATCTTTCATGAATGGGATCAGTGCCTTTATGGGAGACACGAGAGAAATGATCTCTTTCTTTGCCACATGAGGACGCAGCAAGAAAATGGCCATCTGCAAACCAGGAAGTGAGTCCTCACCAGTCACTGAATCTGCTGGCACCTTGATCTTGAAATTCCCAGCCTCGAGAGCTGTGAAAAATAAATTGCTATTGTTTAAGCTACCCCATCTGTGGTTTTGTTGTAACATCCCGAACAGACTCAGGCAAGGGCTGATCACGCCTACAGGGCTTAAAGACTTGTCAACCCTAGCATAATCTCCCTTGGTCCTTAAGAAAGAAGAACTTGAAGGAAATTACCAATAAAAGGATTATAGGGTCCTTTGATACATGCTATGCAAGAGGCTTAAGAAAGTGGGGTACATCTTGGGGTGCCTAGTTGGCTCAGTTGGTTAAGCATCCGACTTCGGCTCAGGTCATGATCTCATGGTTCATGGGTTCAAGCCCCACGTCGGGCTCTGTGCTGACAGCTCAGAGCCTGGAGCCTGCTTCGGATTCTGTGTCTCCCTCTCTCCCTCTGCCTGCCCCCTGCTCGCTCTCTGTCTCTCTCTCAAAAATAAATAAATAAATAAATAAATAAATAAATTTTTTTTTTAAAAGAAAGTGGGGTACCTCTTGTTTAGCAGTTTGGTGCCTTAAGCAGGATTTCATATCCTCGTCACGTTCTGCTTCTAAACATGAGGACTTTATTTCACTTCTTTGGAAACTTTGGTGGTTGAGGAAGAGGGGTGGTCACTTACCGCCAACCTTCACCCAAGCCCAAGGTCTAAAAAATGTCAGCTGCAGTCACTTAAAAGCTGAAAGTTGAACCTGACTAGCTGGCTGCCATTCTTTTATTTTTCTTCCTATCAGCTCTTAGTTATCAGCAAAAACGAAGAAGATCAATAAGAAAAAGAAAAGAAACCTCCACAGTGCGGTGAACTCAAAGCTTTTTTTTTTTTTTTTTTTTTTTTTTTTTTTTTAAGAAACACAATCAGTAGGTATCATTTTGTGCCCTCTGAGCAGAGCCAGCACAGAGGGCCCTGATGGAGGGAGAAAACCATTAAGAGACTAAGCATAATTAACCATTAGAATTCATTAGTGACTATCAGGGTGTTTAGCTACTTCTGCAGATTTAAAATTAGGCTGAATTTCTAGAAATAGACACACAGGGGAAGTTTCTGCTGGTAAAGCAGTTACAGACGTCTGAAAACCTCCCTTTGCCTACGGGATGGTCTTTAGGTTCTGGTATGTTCTCCACAGACCTTGCTCTCTCCACCATTGGGAGGGACCTGATTGTAGTCTCCATGACTAGTCCCGCCGTCTGGAGAAAGGAGCTTGGAAAGTAGGAGATTGCTGACATTCAGGACTTCGTGTGTTTATTTGCCTATTTGTGCATTTAGCAAATACTGACTGAGTACCTAATATGTGCCAGGCACTTTTGTAGATGCTGGAAACAGAGATGTAGACAAGATGAACAAAACTTGCTGCTCTCAGGGGGCGCCTGGGTGGCTCAGTTCGTTAAGCGTCCGACTTCGGCTCAGGTCGTGATCTTGTGGTTCGTGGGCTTAAGCCCCATGCCAGGCTCTGTGCTGACAGCTCAGAGCCTGGAGCCTGCTCCAGAATCTTTGTCTCCCTCCCTTTCTGCCCCTCCCCTGCTCGTGCTCGTGCTCTGTCTCTCTCTGTCTCTCAAAAATAAATACACGTTAAAAAAAAAATTAAAATCTTGCTGCTCTTGGGAGCTCATATTCAAAAGCAGGCGTAGGCAAACTTTCTTCTGTGAAGAGCCAGATAGTGCATATTGTAGGCTTCACAGGCCTTGTGATCTCTGTTTCAACTACTGTTGTCAGAACAAAGAAGCAGACGTAGACAATATGCAAGTAAGTGATTGGGTGTGGCTGCGTTTCAATATAACTTTATTTACAAAGATAGGCAGTGGCTTGGATTGGTCCATGGGCCATAGTCTGCTGACCCCTCCTCCAGAGATTCATGATGAAGTTTAGCTTCCCATTGGGTTTTTCTTTTCCATTTTCAGTTTTAGGAGACTACTACACACCCGATTCACTTTTTCAGACTCCTTCATCCTACTTCTCAGGAATGTGAACCAGAGCTTTGAGATAAAGGCATGGTGTGCTTACAATGAATCAATGGATCGACCAATGTGCAGAAGGCATTCTACGAAGAGGCCCATGTAAGTGTCTTTAAAAACACATTAAGGCAGAAAAGTTTAAGTTGGAGCCCTTCCACATAACTTATGGCAAAATATATTTTAAACAAATTGAAGAATGATGTCCTTAATCATGGAAATGTTGCATGAACTTTTTACATTGCAAAATATTAAATGACAAAACCAAGAGAATACAACACAGTGAAAAAAGTGATTTGCAACACATAGTGACAGTCAAAGGACTTAATTGTATTAGTGATTTTTTTTAATTGTTCATTCATTTAACACATACTTATTATCCGTCTACTACATATCAGGTACAGCTCGAGGCTTTCCTCTGGGGATACACAGTGGGCAAATGAGACAGATAAAGTCCCTGTATTCTGGGGGTGTGTGTAATGAGGTGTGGGAGGTGTTAAAAAGGGAAACTCTAACATTTCAATGAACAAAAGCATGAACTGGCAGATCCTATAAAAATAAATATAAAAGATGACAGTTTATACAATGGTATTCAATGATGTACAATGGAATGTCATTTTCACCCACCAAATTGGTAATGATAGGCTTAATGTTAAGGAAGATGTTAGGGAGAAAGGTCTCCTATTCATTGTTGGTGAGAACATGCATCAGTGCAACTTTTCTGGGGGGGCTGTTTGTCAGACCATATAAAAATCTCAAATTCACTTGCCCTTTACCTTGGCAATTCCACAGCCAGGAAGTCACGCTCCAATTACATTCACTCTTTGTACAAAGGAGTTGTAAAAGGATTTTACATTTAGAATTGTTTACAATAGACAAACACTAGAGACAACTCTTTTTTCTTTTTTTAATAAGCGATCAGTTTGTTCAGATGGGTTAGATTCCATCAAAGGAATACAATGCTGTGATTAAAAAGGAGCCAGATTTGTATTTGTTGATGTGGAAGGAACTTCTCATTATATTACTAAGTGAAAAAAAAGGGGGGCGGCAAGACAGCAAGAGCCTGAATAATGGTGTCAACTTGTTTCCACTTGTATAAAGTAAAAGGTCACACACACACACACACACACACACACACACACACACACATACAAGGATACACAAGAAACTCTCAATAGCAGTCATTTTGAATTGGGAGTCTAGGGTAGAAGGAAGACTCTTCTCATTGTATAACTTCTTTCAAAAAACTCACATGTACATATTAGTCTTTCAGTTGGAAAATATGGTTCATTAAAAAACACCCCCTGACGGGACACCTGGGTGGCTCAATCGGTTAAGGTTTCAACTCTTTGTTTCAGCTCAGGTCATGATTAGACGGTTCATGAGTTCAAGCCCCATGTCGGGCTCTATGCTAGTAGTGCAGATCCTACTTGGGATTCTCATTCTCCCTCTCTCTGTGCCCCTCTCCTGCTTGTGGGCTCTTTCTCTCCCTCTCAAAATAAATAAACATTAAAAATAAAATTAAAAAAAAAAACCCACCCTGAGAATGTCGAGTACTTACAAGGCTAATTGTGAACACTAGAATGACTTCTGAGTTCCCATGAGGGTGAGGCTGGGACATAGAGTCCCATAGAGGGTCCCACCTCAACCTCAGAGAGGGGGGGTCTGGTCCCTCCTGGGCTTTTACAGAACCTGCACCCAGGGCCATGAAGGCCATTCTGTAAGTGGAAATACCCTCAACGCAATACTCCTCTGAGTCATCCAGATGGCCAGAAGACTCTCTATGCCAGAGTCAGCAAACTTCTTCCGTAAAGGGCCAGAAAGTAAATGTTTTAGGCTGACTGTTGCTCGCTGGCCTCTGCTGTCCACCAGCAGACAGCAATGTGCCAGCCACCCCACAGCAAGGCAGTGGGTTTGTGACTCCCCTCCCCTCTGCAGATGAGCAGTCTGTCCCGGGACCCACGACTGATGCCTCTGCTCCTCCCACCTGCTACATTCCCGGTACAGGAAGCAGAATCTTTTTTTTTTTTAAGTTTATTTATTTATTTTGAGAGAGAGAGAGAGAGAGAGAGAGAGAATCCCAAGCAGGCTGTGTGTAGGCAGCGTGGAGCCCGATGTGGGGCTTGAAGTCACGAACCGTGAGATCACGACCTGAGCCAAAATCAAGAGTCGGACACTCAACCGACTGAGCCATTCAGGCTCCCCAGAAGTGGAATCTTAAGTCAGGGTCTGAGTTCTCAATCTTCTTGTGAAAGTGCCTCCCAGCCCCTCTGTCTCCCATCTCTCACTTCACCCAGCCCACTCCCACAGACAGGCTCTGTCTGCCTTTGGGGTAAGGTCTCCCCTCTCTGTCACTTATAAGAGGGAGACAGAACTGACTTCATTCCTCACTCTGAGAAGTAGCTTCAGGCTCTCTTTTCCTTTCCTTATGGACCCTCCAGAACTTTCCGTCTGCTGGGAAGGTCAACCAAAATCTCCCAGTCCTGGCTCCAGCCTGAGCAGACCTTCCTTGTGTGCATCTGGCTTCCAGTAGGTGAGTTTTCATGTGAGTTCTAGAAGTACTGTTCTTAAAGCAGCACTGGCTACATATGTCCAATTTGCTTTGAAAGAGAAATGAGTGCACACGGACACCTTATGGAAGAATTGTCTGATAACGACAGACAGATACCAGGAAAGAACATTTTTAAAAAATCTGGCAGTGGCACTGGATCAGGGGAGGAAGGGTTTTAGTGTCAGCCTCTGGCACAAAAAGACGGGAGACTTCGAAGTCTGATAGATGAGCATGTTGTCATTGTGGCAAAAGATGACAGGAAATAGAGAGGGGGGTTCACTTATTTTACCTGGGTTGCATGAGGGCTGCTTCAGAGTAGAGCGGCCTCCTAGGTACTCTTGGTTCCGGGCAGGTCTGCCGAGGGAAATGAGATGCGGTTGGTGGCGGAGGCTGTAGGAACCACGACGCACATGTGGCTGTGTGTCTGGGCCAGCTCCCTGTCTGGGACTGGGGCCGGTGCTAGCCGCAGCTGTAGGAAGAGCCATGAAATCCTTAGGAGCTGTGTGGCTTCGTGGCCTGCAACCATCACCAAGCACTGAAGAGTTTGGTTCTCGGTGAGCTCCACTGCAGGTTTAGGCAAGTGACACGCACATTTCCTCATCTGTCAAGTGAGGGGGTTGAGCAGCGCTGACGTCCGGATGGCTTCTTCAGCTCAAATTTTCTGCAAGTCTCTGACACTGATAGAGACTTTCCAACTCCAGGCCTAGGTGCTTCTTCATACTAATGTCTTCTCTTGGTTGCATCTTCTTCTTACTCTGTCAACTCACCATCTTTGGTTGCCTTTCTCTGGCAGCTCACGTGGAAAGAAAGTGAATCTGCCAGAGTCATTTTATACAATCGTTTTATTTATTTAACACAAAGTTGAAGGTCTGCTGTGTGCCAAGCCTAGTGCTAGACCCAAGGGACTCAGCAACCGATGAATTAGTCACAGACCTTTTCCTCATGTTGCCCACAGTCTAGCCTGAATCAGACAGGCAAACAATCATAAGATCCATACCATGAAAGGGAGGTAGAGGATGCCGTGGAGAAGCTGGGAGTCTCCTATACCAAGGAAAGCCTTTGGGAAGCAGAGCTGGGGATGTGTCAGGCAAAGGGGAGAAGCACCTACAAAGACCCAGAGGCAGAGGAGAGAATGGCACATTCTAGAAAACAAAAGAAGTTCCAGGGTGAGGGGAATATGGTCGCAGGTGAGGTAGGAGAGGTGACCTGGATCATCCAGAATGACAAGCAATAGCCTATTGAAATGTTTTGAGGAATTGAATTTTAGGAAGTTAGTCTGGGCTGCCATGCTAAGATCAACCTGTAAGGAAGGAAGGTTGGAAGTGGGGAGTTATGTTGGGTATGCTGCACCAGTTACTCAGGTAAGGGAGATACGATGAGCTTAGCAGGGTGTTGCAGGAGGTTATGGTGAGAAAAGCTGGAGAGATGTATGTTTGAAACTTAGAATCCATAAGAGGTGGTCATAGATTGGCCATGGCAGGGTGTGAGGTAGGAGGTATTGAGGGTGAGGCCCAAGTTTCTGGTTCTGGGTGGGTGGCAGTTTATGGAGGTAAGACTAATAGGTAGAGGGGTAGACACAGGGCTAGGGAGGAGGCGATGATGAGTTTGGTTTTGAACATGTTGACTTTGAAGTTCTTGGGGACATCACTGTGATATGTCCATTTGAGTCTGCAGCTCAGGAGAAAGCTCTGGCCCATAGACATAAAATGGAACTCATGTTAGTAGAGGTCAAGGCAGGAGCCGGCGATACTGGGTCAGAGTGTGTAGTGACAGTATACGCAGGTCTAGGTGACCCCATGTGGAACACCGGCATTTAAGGGGATGGGGTCAGGGCAGAGAAAGAGAACCTTCCAAATGACATCAGTGTGAGTGACCAGGAGGGAAATGAGGGATGGGTGGGGTCAGAGAAAAGCCCTCCAGGGGGAGCATGACCAGTGCCAAATACTGCTGCTTGATCAAGGACATAAATGTCTGGAAATGGCCATTGCCTTTAGCAGCAAGGATGCCTTTGGGGATCTTGGTGCAAACATGAAGAGGCATAATGGGGAATGAAATGCAGATCATGATGGCCAAGGAGAGTGAGGGCATATATTTCTCCTAAGAAAGCAGACTGTGAAGGGCTGCCTGGGTGGCTCAGTTGGTTAAGTGTCTGACTTTGGCTCAGGTCATGAGTTCAAGCCCTGCATCGGGCCCTATGCTGGACAGCTCAGAGCCTGGAGCCTGCTGACAACTCAAAGCCCGGAACCTGCTTCAGATTCTGTGTCTTCCTCTCTCTCTCTCTCTCTCTCTCTCTCTCTACCTCCCCCCACTCACTCTGTCTCTGTCTCTCTCTCTCTCTCAAAAATAAGTAAAAACATTAAAAAAAAAAAAAAAAGAAAAGAAAGCAGACCGTGAAAAGAAGAGAGATGGAAGCAGATGTGTTTGCTGAAGTACTTCTTTCTTAATGATGTGTAGATGCAGTGACAGAGGAGTTCATAGAGAGGGAGAGATTGTGACTGTAGAGAACATGGATGGTAGACAGGTCAGAGGGAAGTCCCAAGAAGAAGGGAGGGTTTAGGATGGGGAGGACCGCAGCCAAGCCATGCCTTCCTCTTCCCTTGTAACAGAGCAGAGAGGGGGACAGGTGGCAGAAAAGGTAGCAGGCAGAGGATTTCTTGCTTTATGGCCACTAATGAATTCCTTCTGCTGTGTCCTTACTCACACTGTTGATTTCACCTGGAATACTCCTCCCACTCACTTTAGGAAAATCCTACCCACTTACAAGGTCCAGGCAGGAAGCGATCAGCTTCTCTTCTGCTCTAAACAAGTTCAGACTTGACCCTTTTTATTGATGTCTAGAGGTTACTTATGCTTTTATGCCTTCTTTGTCCTACCAGGTTGGATGCTCCTTGAGGGCAAGAACTAGGCCAAGCAATTGTTTGGTTTTTTTTAATTCTGAGAGAGAGACAGAGACAGAGACAGAGACAGAGATAGAAAGACAGAGAGAGGCAGAGAGAGACAGAGAGAGAGTACCAAGCAGGCTCCACACCGTCGGTGCAGAGCCTGACCAGGGGATCAAACTCACAAATCATGAGATCGTGACGGAGACGAAATCAAGAGGTCAGACATTTAACCTACTGAGCCACCCAGGCACCCCCGGGCCAAGCAATGTTTAATGTGTCCCACTGTTCTGGGACACAGCTGATACCCCAAAAGGACTTTTCAATTCACTGGCTCAAATTGAAAAAATGTTGGTCCTGACATCCAGTGACATCTCCTTGTCCCTAACGTCTTAGAAGAAGCAATGGATAAGCAAAGGCAAACTCAAATCAGGCCCTATAAGGAGGCTATAGAGTAGAGCTTTGGAGATGGTGAAGGTGGAGTTAATTCTTGACTCTAACAGGCATTAGCTGTTTTGTGCTGGGTAAGTCAGTGAAGAATCTGGGGTCTCAGTTTCTTCTTCTCTAAGCTGGAGTCAATGCTATCCACCTAACTCCCAACCTGTATGGAATTCCAGGGTAGGAAATTTACCCTTACTATAGGAGGATGGGCGGTGTCTTCAAGGTTGTTGAGGGGTGAGTTTTCACATGTGATAGGATTATGTGATAGTGTGTACTCTGTGGAGTGGTGTGACGTATGAAAGCATGGGATGTGATGCATCATGTGATGTGTGCATGTGATATGACAGTGTGTACTATGTGGCATGGGCTACGTGATCAGAATATATGATGTGACCGTGTGCGACATGTATTGTAGGACATGCGGTGTCGGGGAGTATGCGATCTGGGCTGCGGCGGTGTGTATTGTGTGACACGTGGTCTAGGCTACCACACGATGTGACCATGTAGCAGTGTGTGCTGCGTGACATGCAAACGTGATAGCACGGGTCGTGCTCTGGGAAGATGAATCTCGCAGCACAGGGTAGTTTGGAATGGAAAGGAGACACCAGGAGACAGAAAGGCCTGTCAGAGGCTGTTTGGGGGGGCCGGGTGAAGGGTGACAAGGACGCTGGCAGGAGGGGACGTACAGAGGTAGATGTGAGAGATGATAGGACCTCAGCAGATGCCACCTGAATGTCTTACAGGCAGCTCAAACTCAACATGTCTAGAAGTGAAGTTATTATCTCCCCCAGAGCCTGTCGTTCCTTCTGCCTCCCTCCACAAATGGTGAAACAACTCAGTTGCCCAGGCAGGAACCTCTGAGTCATCCCAACCCTGGCTTTCCCACTCACTCAGCTACTCTGTGCACTTGGCCATAGAGAGCTGTATCAATGTCAAGAGGCTTCTTATTCTCAGCCTCTGCTCTGCTTTCCCAGGGTTCCCCCAGATCACAGGCCACAGAGGTCACTGCTAGTGTCAAGAGGCAAGGAAGGCAAAGGGCATATCCTCGTGGACATTTTGGGAACAGGAGGAGGTAGAGAGTGGTCAGAGGAGTGCAAAAGAAAATAGGAACAGAAACCAGGGACTGCCAACGTTTAAAAGAGGCTGGTCCACAATATCCAGTCCAACAGAGATGTCAAGGAGGAGGATGTCTGGAGGAAAGACCATTCGTTAAAGCTGCTGCTTACTTCTCGAAACTATGAAAAGTTAGGGAAAAGGCTGTTTCCATGATACTGAGACACAGAAGGCCAAGGCAAAAATTCATGCAAATCATCTTTGTAGGCAATCTGCAAACTAGAAAAAAAAAAAAAGAGCAAGTTAATGAATTCAAACTTCAGGAGGCAGAAAACAGAATTCTTAATTCAAACTAGTACAGCAGGTATCCATTTCTGTAGTCGACAAACACTGGTGTGGAAAATAAATGTAATTTTCTTTATTTTCCTACAATTGAATTTTGCTTCAGTCTTGAGTTTCCTTTTTATTTAAAAACTTATCCAAAACATTCCATGTAAAATGGTGCAGCTGCTATGGAAAGCAATACAGTGGTCTTTCTCATAATTAATTAAAAAATTTAAACATAAAGTCCTCATGGGACCCAGCAATTTCACTTCCAGGTAGATAGCCCAAAGAATTGAAAGCAAAAGCTCAAAGACACAGTTGCACCCCATACGTAAAGCAGCATTATTCACGATAACCACAAGGCGGAAGAAACCCAACTGTCCGTCAACGGATGAGTGAATGAACAAAATATGGTACATCCATACGGAAGAAAATTATTCTGCCTTAAAAAGGAAGAAAATCCTGACACATGCTACAACATGGATGAAGCCTGATGACATTATGCCTAGTGAAATGAGCCAGATGCAAAAGGATTACTACTGTATGATTCATATGAGATTCCTAGAGTAGTGAAATTCATGGAGACAGAAAGTAGAATGGCGTTTACGAGGGGCTGGAGGGAAGAGGGATTGGGCGTTCGCATTTAATGAGTACAGAGTTTCCATTTTATAAGATGAAAAGAGTCCTTACGGTGATGGTAGCACAACACGCATGGATTTAATACTACTGAGCTATACATTTTTTATTTTTTTAATTTTTATTTATATTTGAGAGAGAGAGAGAGCAGAGGAGGGGTAGAGAGAGAGGGAGACACAGAATCTGAAGCAGGCTGCAGGCTCTGAGCTGTCAGCACAGAGCTCGATGCGGAGCTCAAATTCACTAACGGTGAGATCATGACCTGAGCAAAAGTTGGATGCTTAACTGACTGAGCCACCCAGGTGCCCCATGAGCTGTACACTTTTAAATGGTTAAGATGATACAGGGCACCTGGACGACTCGGTTGGTTGAACTTCTGACTGGATTTCAGCTCAGGTCATGATCCCAGGGTTGTGGGATCAAGCCCAGAATCAAGACCTGCACTGGGATCCATGCGAGCATGGAGCCTGCTTGAGATTCTCTCTTCCTCTGCCCCTCTCCCCTTTCCATGCTCTCTCTCTCTCTCTCTGTCTAAAAAAATATTTTTTAAATGTTTAAGATGGTAAATATTATGTGTATCTTACCACACTTTTTTAAAAAAAGTAGCAAGAAGCAAGAAAGTAATTTAAAAAAAAAAAAAAAGGAAGGTTAATCTAAAATATTCCAAAGAAATTCAGTCACTTGGAGTTCCTGGCTGGCTCAGTTGGTTGAGCCCTGCGCTCTTGATTTCAGCTGGGCTCAAGTCATGATCTCACGGTTTGTGAGATCAAGCACCACCCTCTCTCCATCCCTTCCTCCCTCCCCTACCCCCTCTACCCCAGAGGGGCTCCAGTGTGGAGCCTGCTTGGGATTTTCTCTCTCCCTCTCTTTCTCTCTCTCTCTCTCTCTCTCTGCCCCTCCCCTGCTTGTGTGCACGCACGTGCGCTAACTCGCTCGCTCGCTCACTGTCTCTCTCAAAAATAAATAAGCATTTTAAAAAGCTAAAAAATAAAAATAAAATAAAAGCAATTCAGTCACTTAAATGTTACTCTTGGGCTTTTTAGATTTAAGCTCAGGCAACAGAGAGCTTTTTGTCTCTCGTCATTGGTCTCATTTGACATCATGGGGAGATGGGGGAAGCGGCGAAGCAGGACCTGGTCTGTGCTAAACTATTAGTTTGGGGCATCTCTGCAGGCATCCAATGACCCCACCCCTCCAGACTCTCAGATCCCTGAAGGTCCCGTGCTACAGGGTCTCTGCCAGTTTCTGCTGTAGGGCTCCTGCTTGTGACCATGACTCCCCTTCAGGTCAGCCAGCTTTTGATGGACACTCTGATCGCTTCCAATATTGAGCTATTACAAGAAGCACTTCTAGGAACCGCCTCATATGTGCTCATGGTGAACATATGTTTGCCCTTCTGTCGCGCGTATACCTAAAAGTGAAACTAGGGTCTGCTTATGTCCCGATTTAGCAGATACTGCCACGCTGTTTTCCGCTGTGGTTTACTCATTTACGCTCCGCCCGCAGCGTGCAAGAGATCACGGTTGTCCCACAAACACTAGATCTTTTTTGCCTTTTCATTGCAATCATTAGGTGTGTGGAAGTGATGCATTGTGGTTTTATTTTATTTTTGCATTTCCTTGATGACTGATGGCCTTGATCTTTTCATTATTCACCACAGTGATGCCTTCTTCTCGCAAGAGTCTGTTCAAGTCTTTTGTTCTTTCTTTTGGTTTTCTTGCTTTTTTATTGCTTAATAGAATTTACATATTTATACATAATATTATTACATTATATATTTATGTATATATTATGTACAATTTACATTATAACATATTAACACACATCAAATAAATAAAATATGTATATTCTATTATGGACATGAATTGGATATATGTATTGCAAATAATATAACTCCATTCCACAGCTTGCCTCTTCACTCCCTTAACACTACACAGAAATTTGTCATATTAATGTGATGCGATCTATCAATTTTTTTTTGCCCTTCATTACTAGTATTTTTTGTACCACATTTAAGAAATCCTTGCCCATATTCATGAGGACATTTTTCTAAAATCTTTATTGTGATACCATGCATATTTTCACCTGCAATTCATCTGGAATTGATTTTTGTGTGGGGGTGAAATAGAAGCCAAGGCTTTTTTTTTTCCCATGTGGCTATTCAGTTGACCCAACATCATTTATTAAAACGACTGTCCTTTCCTCAAGGTATCCCAGTGCTGCTCTCACAAGCAGGAGACCATACATGCGCAGACCTGTTCATGGATTCTCTCCGCCGTTATAATGGTCGCTGTGTCCACCCTTGCTTGGGTCAGCATCACACTCTCTCATCTACTGTAGTTATTCGGTGGGTGTTGGAGTCCAGTTGTGTGCCCAGCTTTTTGTTGCTCCTCTTCAAAAGCACCTTAATTATTTTGGCCCCTTTGCCTTTCCCCCTTCACTCTTAAATCCATTTTTAAAATTTGCACACACATTCACACACACACACAACCTGTTGGGATCTGGATTTTGATTAGGATTGTATTCAGTCTATAGATAAATGGGGGGGGGGGGCAACTGGCATGTTGACAATACTGAGTCTTTCAAACCATGACCATGGCTTATAGTTCCATTTACTTAGATCTTTAATTTCCCTGGATTGTGTTTTGTAGTTTCCAGTGTAGAAGCCTTCACTAATTTTGTTACATGAATTCCTAATTTTCTGTTTCATAATTATCTATTTCATAACTACCTACTTCATATCTATCTATTTATCTAACTGAATTCAAGTATTGATTATAACAGTGTGTAGGGATTTTTTTCATCTTCATTTTCTGTTGGTTTGTTTCTAGCATGTGGAAATAAAATTTATTTTTTATACTGACCTCGTATCCAGGCATCTTGCTAAGCTCAATTCTTAATTCTAATTGTTTGCAGATTCTTTTGAAATTTCTGTATACACAATGTCTTCAAATAAGTATTGTTTTCCATCTCAATTATTAAGCATTTTACTTAATTTTCTTGCCTTATTGTACTTGCTAGTATCTCCGAGAGAAGTTGAATAGAAGCTGTGAAGTCACCTCTTTGTCTTGTTCCCAATCCCAGGGACTCGTTTTTTGTTTGTTTGTTTGTTTGTTTTTTAATGTTTATTTATTTATTTTGAGAGGGAGGGCGCATGTGCAAGCAGGGGAGGGGCTGAGAGAGAAACCCAAGCACACTCCATGCTCAGCGTGGAGCCCAAAGAAGGGCTCCCTCTCACAACCCTGAGATCATGACCTGGGACGAAATCAAGAGTCTGACACTCAACTGACTGAGCCACACAGGCACCTCAGGGGCTACATTTCTAATAGTACACTTAACCATGATGTTTATCATAAGATTTTGGTCTTTTTTTTCAGATGAGAAATCTGTTATCATTCAGATCCGTGTTTCTCTAAAAGTAATATGTCCTTCAAGTGTTTTTCTTTATCTTTAGTTTTCAGTTTAATTTTGATGCATCTTGATGTGGACTTCTTTGGGTTTATCATGTTTGTGATCCTCAGAGATTCTTGAACCTGTAGATTGTGTCGCCAAATTTGAGGTGTTTCCAACCGTATTTCTTTGAATGCTTGTTCAATCCTGCTGTCTCTCTCTCTCTTCTGGGAACTCCAACGAGACAAATACTAACTCTTGTTATTGTCCCACAGGTACCTGAGGTTTTGTCTTTTTTTTATCGGTCTTACTTTTCTGTATGTTCAGATTGAACAGTTCTATTGATCTGTCCTCAAGGTCACTAATTCTGTCCTCTGTCATCTCTGCTCTAGAACACACTCATGCACTGGGCTTGTTCAGTTATTTTATTGCTCGTTTTTACACCTGCCTTGGGTTCTTTTTTTGTTTTCCTAACTTCTATTTCTTTGCTGATACTTCCTATTTGTTCATTAATTCAAGATACTTTGTCATTGCTTTTTGAAACGCTCTTATCGTAAGTTCTTTAAAATCCTTTCCAGACAATCCCAACATTGGATTCATCCCATTATTGACATCTGTATTTCCTCATTGGGTTTTGTCATTTTTCTTGGTTCTTGGATTAACTAGTAACTTTTTTTCATTGTATTCTGGATGTTTTCAATATTACATTTTGAGACTCAGGATTCTATATAATCTAACTTAGCAGGCACCCCTGCTGTTGAGGTGTAGGTAAATATGTTCAGGTTCCTGCAGGGCAGTGCTCACACCATCCCAGCAAAAGTGGGACACTGGCTCACATTGCCTCAGTGAAGACATTCAGTGAGAATTCAGCACCCCCCAACACCTTCTGTGGGGGGGGGGGAATAGGCACCACCTTACACGAGCTCATTGTCTTCAAATGGAGGTGTAAGATCAGCTCTCCACCAGGTCTCCCTGACATCAGGGGAGGGCAGAAGCAGAAGGCTGACTCACACTGCTTTGTGACTGAAAAGTGAATCCCAGCTCCCCACTGACACCAGAGGAGGGGGGCAGGGAGCCCAGTGCCAGCTAGTCCTGCCTTTGACAAGCTCCTTCAGCTTTGCTGATTCTAGGTGGAGGCGGCTCCCCACTGGGCCATGCTGACATGGGGTGGGAGGTGGGAGGGTGTGGAAACAGTGTCTTGACTCCCCTACCTTGTACCACATTGTTCTGACTTGTTGATGCTGGGTGGGACAAAGGCTCTCATTCAAAGGGATGAATAGATGTTCTGACTAGCCCTGCTTTGCCTACCTTGTTTAGATCACTTCTGCCAGCTTGGGGTAAAGCCTCACCACAGGACCCTGCTGACATCAGAGGGGACGTGGTGAATCTACGTGGTGATTGCCCCTGCCTGCCGCCTCCTCCACATATCCCTTTGCCGCTGGGTGGGGGTAGAATTTCTGCTCTTCACTGGACCCCATGGATGACATCCAGATGGGGGATTTAGGGCATGGCCTGCTTCCTTCAAGCAGAGAGGGAAGATCAGCTGCCTGCTTGGTTCCCCCAATGCTACCCAGTGGTCTGACCAGATTGCCACTAATTCCCTCTGCCAGGTGAGGGATGACAGAGTAGGTTCATACTCAGCCCCACAGACACCACCTGGCAGGGGAAATGAGAGGATGCCACCTGCTTCTGTGAGGGGTGGGGTCGTGCAAGATAAACTGAACTGGAAACTTCAGAGAGGGCTGCATGTTTTCCATTTGTGTTTGGCTAGCACGTAGAGGGTATTGTCAGAAAGGTTTTCTGTTGACGGATTATCCTTTCCCTAGTCCTTTGGCTGCGGGGCGGGAGGAGCATGTTTTTGTCTATGTCTGTTGGAGGTGCTGGGCCGAGGACTTCTGTAGTGTCCTATCAGGCATACATGGGACATAATAAGGAAACTCAGGGAATGCGCCACCACATCCCAAGGATCCCCGGAAGCCCGCCTTCTTCTCTCCACGTTTCAGAAATTTTGTATCCTTGTTTGTTGTACTGTGTCCGTTTTTTAGTTATGAGGGGGAGGACCAGGGAAGGGGCTACTGCACCATAAGTCCCACATTGTTCCATTTTCAGTCTGTATTTAGAGAGAATAAACAGTAGCTTTTTCATATTTGATCTCTCTTCTATCTTTACGAAAAATTTTAATTTAGACTTCTCAATCTGCTTTGTTCCAAATTGGCAACTGAAAGTGAGGTTTTTATAATTTTGGCTGCCATCTTTTCTAGTAAGACCTGTATGCAGGGGTATCTGGTAAATCAATTCTACGGGGCAAACTAAAACCTTGACTCGCCGTGCTGTAATTCCTATGGTATACATACTACCATACAACATGAAGTCGCTGAATGTAGAAGTTGGAAGGGTGTAGACGAATGGCTGTCAGGAACCCGTATGAGCTGGTTCCCAGACACGGCTAGCTGTGTGCAACCTTATGTGCTCCTGTATTTCTCTGTTTCTGGAAGAAACCCTCCAAAGCACCTGATGTTCTATGGTTATGAGATGAACTGCAAACTTCTTTTTGTAACAATGTGTAGAAAAATTACAGTTTTTGGCAGAAGCATCCTTAATCCAAGAAAGGATCTGTATCTGCTGGGCTAATATTTTAATAAAGTGCTTGGAGCGGAGCATTAACACTTGCAGTCATACCGCGTACCGATAGCTTAGCTGGTTGCTGCCGCTGAAGAGTGAGGGAATAGCCCACTAGTCGGTTTGTGTTTTGTCGAGGGGATTCTAAACTGAGAGCTAGAGTTCAATGTCCTTGGGCAGCAAAGAGACCCAGCTTGAGGGTCAGGGGAAGGACAGAGTATGAGGATGAAGAAGATTGTATCTGGGGAGTAATCAATGGGAAAAAAAAAAACAAGAATGTCTTAGGAAATTTCCTAGAATTTTGCACATGACGTAAATACTTTTTCTTGTTTTCCTATGGAATTTTCAGTAAAATTTACAGATGCAGATGGCACTATAACCTTTATCTGAGGGAGGATGAGAAGACACTGTGAACGATGAGGCCACCACATAGGAGCTATGCAGTTTCAGTGCCATTCCTTATTTTCTCTCTTTTTTTTTAAACTTCTGTTTTGGCCACTTTACTACACTTTAGGCATGATGTGGAATTTTAGCTGTGTTCTATGTCACAGTCCTTCCCCTGAAGCCTTCTTACGTTATCTTAAGTTGGGACAGCATGGCATTTCGATGGTCTAGGTTCTAATTAGCATAATGTCTTTGTGAGGACATTCTTTTGACTCTACCTTCAAAAAATATGTCTGCCTCCACTCTCCTACCAGAGTAGCCACTGTTTTCTCTCGTGTGGTTCTTTGCAGAAGCTTCCTCTCCGATCCCTCTGCGGCCACTCTGGACTAACTATAATCTAACCCCCAGAGAACAGCCAGAGCGAGCCTGGTAAACACAAATCAGATCATATTACTCCTGTGCTCAAAATCTCCTTGTAATATCCCCTCTCAGAGTAAAAATCAAAATCCCTTCATAGCCTGCAAGACCCTCTTGTTCAACCTGATTACTGCTTTCCTGATTCCTCCTTCACTGGCCTCCTAACTGCTCCCAGAACACACCAGGTGTGTCCCACCTCAGGACCTTTGTCCTGGCTGTCCTCTGCATGATACGCTCTTCCTCTTTCTCCAGCTATCCACGTGGCTCCCTCCCTCTCCTCCTCCAAGTCTTTGAGCAAAATGAGGCCCATCTTACTGCCCCATTTAAAATTGCAACTCATTCCCCAGCCCCCTTGCTCCTTATTATTCTCCTTTGAGTCCCGGAGACATCTTATCAGTTTCTAATGTATGAGATCATTCCCTTATTTGTTGGGTTTATTGTTATTTGCTCTCCCACTAGAATGTGATCTTCAGGATTCAGGGATTTTGTTTATTCTTTTCACTAAAATATTCCCATCAACTTATACAGCACCAAGCATGTGTAGATACTCATGAAATATTTCTGAATTAGTGAACAAAAGATTAAAAGGTACTAACTTAAGGATGCGATGGAAGAGAAGGTGAAGACAAAAACCACATGTTTGCACAGTCACGATTTTGACGAACAGTCTATTTTTACTCTTCACTTATTCTCCTCCAGAGAAGAGCCTACAAACCTGACTCTTACCACCCACATTATTGTTATCAAGAGAAAATGGTTGACTATTGCTGGACCTCTAGCTGTTGAGTTCCCCCCGCCGCCCAGCATTGTGAGTTGGAGGAGAAGCTCATCTTGTCTCATCAGAGCTTTGACTACTCAAACTCAATCGTTATAGTTTCATTCAAGACATCAAGCCTTTCTCCCCCCACAAAAACATCATGGAATAGATTTGTTTCCGACACGAGAAGAAAAAAAAGCATAGCAGGAAGGAGAGGGAGGAGAGAGGAGAAAGAAAGAAGGAATTTACAAAATTTTACTTTTCTCAAAAACACCAACTCACAGAGGAGTACCAACCACACATCTCTGCTCCCACCTCCTCTCTCTGATTCGGTAAAAAAGCTACAAAAATGTCAACTTGACCTCAGCTATACTCATTTTTTAGTGATTGACACAATATACACATTTTAAAAGTATATTACTTTTTTGTAATGCAATATATTTCGTCCTCCACAGATTTTGAGAAAGGTATAATTTACAAGTTCAGAAAATAATAGAATTTAACACTATTACGATTGAGTGCCGGAAAACAAACCCAAACTAGCTACGAATACCTCTTCACAAAGCATTTTAGAAACCATGATGAAAGCAAGTCAAACTACATTTTTTTTCATTCTCGGTGAGTGTCATTCTAATTTTGTATATCATTTGTGTGTGCAAGTTGTTGTAAGGAAACACGTTCTGTGCCTTCCAGGACTGGCCAGCTGTTCTATTCAGTTGATTCTGTTACAGGGTTAATAGAGTGAAGATCACAGGTGGGATTCGGAGATTTTCTTAGCTTTTCCTGATTCCAGGTCCACGTTCAGCAACATCATGTAAGAGCTGTCTTGCCTTCAGGAATACGGGAAGAAACATTCAGCTGCCCTAAGGTGACTTAGCACCCAATACTTTCCAACCTCCAAATTCTGCTCACCTACTTACCATTCCGTCATCTCCACCCTACTTCAAACTCTGCCTGACCTACCCATGAGAATCAGCTCAAATGTCCTTTTTCCATGAGGGAGCCCTTGGTGCTTTGTATGGGGGATGTGTATGTGTGTGAATGTGGTGATTCTGTCTAGATTTAAAGTCATAGGTTATAAACTCAGATCCATTCAGAATCCAAGTAAGTACTATCAATGGGTGTGGCGATGAGTCAGGGGTCATAGGTGAGTCCTGAACAGGGGTAGATGCCGCAGACATCCAGCCATGTTCCTATTCAGGGTTTGGCCAGCATATCCAGATCTTCCCATTTTCAGAGAGAGAAAGAGAGAGAGAGAGAGATCTTTATTTGTGTGAAATCTGATTTACTTGCTGGCAGCTATTAGACTTCACCATATGAAAATCACTTTTACAGATCAAAAGTAGCCAACCAATAGTTTCATGCAGTGTGGTGTACTGAGTAAAGGCCCCAAGACACCCCTGGAACCTGTAAAGACTACCTTCTATGGAAAAAGGGCCTTTGCAAATGTGATTGAGTTAAGGATATTGAGATGGGGTATCGTCCTGCATTATCTGAGTGGGCCCTAAATGCAATCGTCAGTGTCCTTCTGAGTGAGGAAAGGGTGATTTCACACAGAAGAGAAGGCGGTGTGACCAGAGTTTGGAGTGATGTGGCCAGTCGAGGAACACAGGCAGCCACCAGCAGCTGGAACATTCGAGGGACAAGCCTTCCCCCCACCAGAGCACCGTCCTGCCGACATCTTGCTGTTAGCCCAGTGAAATTGATTTTGGACCTCTAGCCTTCAGAACTGTAAGAGCATTAAGGCGTTGTTTTATGCCAACAAGTTTCTAGCCATTTGTTACAGCAGCCACAGGAGACCAATACCTCTGGGTGGAAAATAGGATATGGATTGATGAAAATGGATTAATTCAAATTATATACATACACATATATGTGTATCTACGTGTGTGTGTGTTCGTGGGTGTATATATATGAAAGCAACGTGCAGGCCAAATAAAACCTATCTGCAAGGCAGATCTGTCCCTCAGACAATTAGTTCGTGTCTGTTTTAAACAGTGTTTGTTATTTATCTTTCTCTCACCTACGGTAACTGGCACTGTCTGCTACATCTTCCTCAAATCGATTTTTGAGTCCCTGCCAATGGAAGGTAAAAGATTTTGCCAAAACACTACTTAAGGCTTTGTGTTTCCCCAAGTCCCCATGCAAAGGCTTAATAACTCCAGATTTTCTTTACCTTTAATGCCTTCATTGAGAGAAGAGTGACATCAAAGGCAGTCTTAGATTCCATTTATTAAGTGCAGGATATTGCGAGAGACCTGGTCAAGAGGGAAAAGGAACTGTGAGCAAAAGCGAAGGCGTGAACCATTTCCAAAACCTGTCCGTTTAACAGTATAGGTATGTAAGTCCACAAGCTTGGCTGCCGCCTTGGTGAGCCCACTTGGGATCTGGAGCTGGTCTCTGGCACTTGCTTCCGGTATTTTCATCTCTATATTAGCCCTGGAGTTTCCACGAGTTTCCACTTCTGTCTCCCTAACATAAATGCTTTTCTTGTGCTGCCTCCAATGTGTTGCTGCCGTTTGCAAACCCAAAGTAGTTTTGCAGCTTCTTCCAGAGTCAGCTCAGCATTTGCCTTCTACCATGGACTAGAGCAGTTCTACCTGAGGTGACAGTCCCATTGAGACAAGAAGCTTACACCAAGATGTGAATCAAGGCATTGCTCCATCAAGAACGTCTCATTATGAATTTCAGCTGAGCCAAAAAGTGTGCTTCTTAATGGGATGGATTTATATCCCCTGGCATGTTCTTTGTCTTGTTCACCACCAGTGTGAGGAACCGCAGCCTGTCAGCAGACCTCACTGAGAGTAGCACTGGTCTAGAACTTCCCTAGGGAGAAGGAACGCAAAGGGCGTGATTAGTTTTCTCTTTCCCTGCTTCCTCACAGAAGGCAGAGACAGGACGGGAGAAAGTTTTAACATCAGAACGACGCTGCGAGTCTGCACCAAATATACCATTTTCTTTTTTAATCATAAGGGAATAATTTTTCTCCACTTAACCATCAGTTTTGCCCTTTGAAGGCAGATCTTGTGCTAAGTCCAATTTGCACGAAATAGTCCTGTAGGACACTTTCTAATCACTTACAGGATTGGCCTGTTTCTGATGCAGGCCTGCCTTGGTCCCTGCAGTGAATCACATGCACTTATGTGCTACATTCAGCAGAGGAAAACTTTAAAAAGTAATTGAAAATCAGATTAACAAGATTTTAAGTGGAAATATGATGCAGCTTTCCTTGCTCCCTCTTCCTGGGGGGGAGGAAGAGACGTGTCTGGGGCTGGCTTTTAAATTGGGGACATTTCTTCAAGGTAAAAGGGAGGAACCTTCAGTCTTCTTGAAAAGTTTGCTGACGTATCTCACAGCAGTGTGCTGTGGGGCACCTTAGGCATCTGCTAGAGACGGGAGGACTTTTTTTTAATCCAAATGAAACTGGATAGAAATGGCAGCACATTAACTGAAAAGTATTTAGTCGAGAACTTCCAGGGTTCATAACACTGTATTGGGCATATACAAGTGAAGAGATTAAATGCATTACAGGAGTGAGAAATAAGAAGAAAAGACAAATGCCAGAAAAGAAGAAACTAGACCACCAAATAAGACAAAAACTCTATCCATGCCAAAAATATGTTTTCTTCAAACTCTGAAAATAGACGTGCCAACTTCTCGAAGAAACATGTATTTGAAACTGTTGGAAAACCTAAACCAAAAGTAATAGGTTGGAAAACCTATATAGTTGGAATATAGTTGGAAAACCAAACCTAAAGTAATAAGGGGGCCTGTGTTAGAAACTAGGGCTTCTAAGAACAAGCATTCTTGTGTTATTATTAAATACCTCTGTGTTTCCAAATGTTTGACTAACATCTCTGTTATCAATGAAAGCTAAGTATGTACCATGAACTAGGCCAAAGGGGAACATCCGAATTCTAAATATGTACCTGAAAGGGTTGGATCCCCCTGTGTTCCTTCCCAACTCTGATTCATGCCCACACCAGGAGGCTCCTGTTTCCAGCTGATCTATGGACATTTGTTTACATAGAATCTGCCTTCCTCCTAGGAGAAGAAGTGAAGAGCTTCAGAGATAAAATGTCCTTTCATTTATTTATGTAATGTTTTTATGGAGGACCTGTTTACGCCACCTAAGTTTTCAGATGCCCAAAGTGCCTTAGTGGACAGACAGAGCAGGTCCCAATCCTGCAGAGTCCATATAGTAGTATTGATTGTACGATGTGCCAAACAAATGAATGGACACCCCATTCTAAGGATGGTTGCTCGCCTTCTACCTGCTGTGGGTATTTCAGACTCTTGACTGCAATGGTGATTGGGGACCACCTGGTTCAGCTCTATCTCTGTAACATTGCCTACAAGTATCATTAACTGTTATGGCATTTTTATTTTCAGATATAACGCAGTCATTCACCATGAGTCCAACCAGGCAGCTAATACGGGGCACAGCATCTCGGAGGGGCAAACTTCCCCAGGCTGTGCTTAAAGTGCTCTGTGCAGAACTTGATGCCATTCTGACGCTCATTCCTTCACCCGTAATTTATTTCTCCTTTTTTTCCCCCCTATAGGATTTTATCCTTGATGTGTTGAAATTTCACAATGACGTTGCTGAGTTTGAATCTTTTGTCATTCATTGGGGCCAGTGTCTGTTGGGCATTTGGGACGTGTGTCTTTGAGGTCAGAGAAATTTCCTAGAAGTATTTGTAAGTGCTTCCCCTTTGTTCCTGGTTTTGTTTTTTTGTTTTTTGGGATTTTTTTTTGGGGGGGGGGGCGGAGTTGTTTGTTTGTTTGGGTTTTTTTTGATTTCTGTAATTCCTAATAGTCTGATACTAGATTTTCTGATCAGGTTGTCTAATTTTTTTTTAATTATTTTGAGAGAGAGAGAGAGAGAGAATGCATGAGTGGGGGAGAAGGGGAGGAAAAAGAGAGAATCTTAAGCAGCTCCATGCTCAACGTGGAGCCCGACATGGGAGTCGATCGCACAACCTTGGGTTCAGGACCTGAGCTCAAATCAAGAGTCAGACATTCACCCGACTGAGCCACCCAAGAGCCCCTGATTATCTCATTTTTTAAAATTTCCTCTCAAATTACTGTCATTGGCTTTGGTTTTATCTTCTTGAAGTTTATCCAGACTTTATATTTCAAGACTTTCACTAAATTTTTAACTCAATTTAGTTTACTTTTAAGTATAATCTGTTTTTTGTTGTTGTTGTTGTTCCTTTCATCTAGTTTCCAACCTGGTTTTGTTAGTGAATATGAGGATGAGCTAGTTTGCAGGCACAAATGGACAATGAGAAGGGATCAAGGTGAAGTGTGTGGGTCCTTTCTTCCAGTGCCTCAGTTTAAGGTGATATCAAAAAAACTGAGAATTAGACAAGGTGGAATTCAGGTCACAAAATTAGGAATAACAATTTATTATGCTAAAAGGGGCATCTCGTAACGCTGCCGTGACAATTATGAACATATATTCTCTACGTAACATCAACATCTATTAATTTAAAAAAAAGTCAAAAGACACAAGACAAAAAGTAATGCACATGTAGTTTGCGACTATCTTGCCTTTGCCAGTTGAAGATCAAGGACAAAAAAAGTAACCAAACATGCAGAAGAATTGATTAATACAATTACATTCTTATATTTCAAATTATGTACTCTGGAAATAGAGCTAAAATTTATTTCCTAGTGCCCATACCACAGCTTTAACAATTGCCAATAAAAATTGAGACCATAGAGGGGTGCCTGGGTGGCTCAGTCAGTTGGTTAAGTGTCCATCTTTGGCTCAGGTCATGCTCTTCAGCTCCAGTCATGCTCTCATGGTTCATGGGTTTGAGCCCCGTGTCAGGCTCTGTGCTGGCAGCTCAGAGCCTGGAGCCTGCTTCAGATTCTGTGTCTCCCTCTCTCTCCTCCCCTTCCCTGGTCATGCTCTCTCTCTCTCTCTCTCTCTCTCTCTCTCTTTCTCTCTCTCAAAATAAATAAATAAAACTTTAAAAAAAGCAAAAGAAAAAGACTCGTCAAAATTGTAAAGAATTCAGGGGAGCCTGGGTGGCTCAGTGGGTTAAGCCTTTGACTTCGGCTCAGGTCATGATCTTGTGGTTCGTGGGTTCTGAGCTGTCAGCACAGAGCCTGGAGCCTCCTTCAGAGTCTGTGTCTCCTTCTCTGCCCCTCCTCTGCTCATGCTCTGTCTCTGTCTCTCTCTCCGTCTCTCTCTCTCTCAAAAATAAACATTGAAAAAAAATTGAGACCATAGAAAAAAACATCAATATATACCGAAATGTGAAATAGCACTGGTAAGTCTCTAATTATAATGTAACAAAACTAAAAATGAACAGCAACATGACAAATTCTTTTTCTCCTAGAAACTACAAAATGGGAATGCCAACCAAAATGTTTTATAATTCAAATATAATTTATCAGAATAATTAGATACAGCTAAATCTGCTCAGAAAAAAAAAAAAACAGTGCCTTCAAGAATGACATTGACAGACAAGAATGAAATGATTGGCTCAAAAATTTTGAAAAAACAAATAAAAAATATAAGCCAAAAGAAAATAGAAGTAAAAATTAATAAAAAGTACATTGAAATAGAAAACTATTAAAATTAATTAAAGAATTTTAAAGCTAGTACTTTGGAAAAAAGACTAGAACAGAGAAATCACAAGAGAATCAAAATAAGAAAAAAACAGATACAAACACACAAAATAAGTAAAGAGGAAATAGGCAGATAAACTGGGAAATTAAAGAAAATGCTAAGAGAAACTTTGTTCAATTCAATGCAAATATTAACAACACCTGGGTAAATGGGCTCTTTCAGGAAAAACTTTTAACAAAATTGACCTCAGAAGAGACAGAAAAATCTGAACAGACTGATTTCCACAAAATAACATAAACTAAAAAAAAAAAAAAAAAAAAAGTGCTATATCCAAATAGTCTCACAGCAAACTAGCCAAATCTGTAAGAGCAAATAATTTAGTAGTATTTAAAATACTCCAGGGCAGGGGCGCCTGGGTGGCACAGTCGGTTAAGCGTCCGACTTCAGCCAGGTCACGATCTCGCGGTCCGTGAGTTCGAGCCCCGCGTCGGGCTCTGGGCTGATGGCTCAGAGCCTGGAGCCTGTTTCCGATTCTGTGTCTCCCTCTCTCTCTGCCCCTCCCCCGTTCATGCTCTGTCTCTCTCTGTCCCAAAAATAAATAAATGTTGAAAAAAAAAAAAAAATTTTAAAATACTCCAGGGCGTATAAAAATTTTTAAATTCTTTTTATGAAGCAAGCATACTGATTTCAAAACTGACAAGACAGAAAAAAATCAATTTCAACAACAACAAAAACTATAAAAAGAAAATATTCACAGACAGAAGTCAGTAGCACAAAAGAAGAATATATATGGCTACATGAGAATTATTACAAGATTTAAAAGATGGTTACTATTAAGAGGTCAGTTAATTAGATTCAGGACATTAATTGGTCTAAGGGAAACACACACACATACAATTCTCCATACCAAGTGAAAAGGCATTTAACAATATTCAACATAACAAATGAGTAAGACATACTCAATGAATACTTCTTTAAAATGATACTAAAATTGCTCATTCATCCCCCAGCTAACATCATTCTTAATGGGACAGTATTAGAAGCATTCTTGTTGAATTCCTGAAGTCAGGAATAAGGCAAGAATATCCCCTGTGTTACACTGGCTCATCCCTCTTTCTACACACACCCTTCTCAATGTAATTTTTCTAAGCTGACCTGTGGCTTACTTTGGCCAACGGAATGTGATTTAAGTGGTCCTATGGCAATTCCGAGCCTACAGTTGTCAAGAGATGCCTCTGTTCTCTTCGATCCCTTGCCATCCCAGAAAAGAAGCCCAGGATAGCCTGCTGGAAGAAGAGAGATCACAAAGACATCTGAATTACCCATGGTCTCCCAGATGAGGCTCTCTTAGACCATCTGGCAACCAGTCAAACACAGTAAATGACAGATGTCCTAGGGAGCCCAGATGAGACCCGAGTAACTACTTAGCCAATTTGTAGCCTCCTGCTCATGCATAAACAATTACTATTTTAAGCCAGTAAATTTTGAAGACTTTGTTCTGTGGTATTATTATGTCGATAAATAGCTGTTACACCCACTGTTACCAATGGCATTTTTCACTGTATTATTAGCAGTACTAGCCATGTAATTAGACAAGAGAAAAAAATTGGAAAGAGGAAAGAAACTATTGACATTTACAGAGGTAAAGATTGTATATCTGGATAACACAAGATTATCAACAATGATAATAAACAATACAAATAATTCAGTAAACCAGTGGACCACAGATGGATTATACAGACATTAGTGGATTTCATACATATACACAACAATCAGTTGTAAATTAAAACTGAAGAAAAAGCCAATTTATAATAGAAATAAAAAAGATCAAATATGTGGGGATAAATATGTGGGGGTAAATAAATAAAAAAGATCAAATATGCAGTAGATGTTTAAGGAAATTTTAAACTCTTAAGGGACCGAAAAAACCCATAAAAAATTGAGATATTACCATATTTTTAGGAAGAAAGACACAACACTATAAAGATGTCAAGCTCCCCAAGTTAATCTAGAAATTGAAAGCATTCATAACTAAAATGCAATAATTATGGCTTCTGTTTTGTTTAGAAAGGTCAAGCCAGGGGAACCTGGGTGGTTAAGTGTTCCACTCTGGATTTTGGCTCAGGTCATGATCTCAGGGTTCCTGGGTTCCAACCTCAGTCTGGCTCTGCCCTGCCAATGAGGAGCCTTGTTTCCTTCTCTCTGCCCCTTCCCCAGGAGCAAGAGCTCCCTTACACATAGCTCTCTCTCTCTCTCTCTCTCTCTCTCTCTCTCAAAATAAATGAATAAACTTAAAAAGAAAAAAAAAAGGCATTGGTATTTAAAAAAAAAGAAAAAAGAAAAAAGTCCTCCAAGATATATTTTAAGTGAAAAGGGCAAGCGACTAAAATACACACAGTATGCTCCCATTTGCATTAAAAAGGGATATGGATAAATAATATTTATCTGTATTAAATTGTATAAGCATAAAATCCTCTAGAAGGGTAAACAAAGAACTAATAATTGTTCACCTGGCTGGGAGGCTGGAAACTGAGCAGATAGGAAGCCTTTATCTACTTGTTGTATCTTTTTTGTACTTTTGATGCTTGAAATGTGTGAATTATTTAACTATCCCAATAAGTGAGTTTTAAAAAATTGAGCAGGAAAAAACAAAGGAAAAAAATTTCAGAATGACATATCAAAGGTCCACAGAGCTGGGACTATATGTTTGTCTTTCTGATGCCACATTTGAATGGGCACACAGCCTGGGCACACCTCTCCTGCAATTCACAACCTAGCGCACTGCAAACTACTCTCGCTTAGACCACAGAAAAAAAGCAGCCTGCTCAGCCACCTTCAAAAAGTCCCGATACACACCTTCTGGGCTGCCCTTCCGTTCCTGTGATTCCAGGATGCACTGTTCACAGCCAGATCTTTCTGTAAAACTGGAGGCCTCTTGGTTTGTACTTAAGAAGGGAACTCTAAATGAAACCTACATCCATCCATACATTCAGCCACATCTCTGGTTCTCTTTTTTTAATGTTTATTTCATTTTATTTCACTATTATATGGATGGCTTCCTTTTTCCAATGAAACAAACTGCATCTCACCCTTGCAGGACTTTGACGGGACTTACTCACTCATTCCCAAGTCCTTGAGAACATTACCACTCAAAATGTTGCCTGCAGTTCAAAAGAATCAGCCTCACCTCAGGGTTTGATGGAAATACAAAGTCTTGAGCCCCACCCCAGACCTACTGAATCAGAATCTGCATTTCAACAAGATCCCCAGGTGATTTGCCAGTAGGTTACTGATAGAGAAGTCTGCCCCCATGGAAACATTTTGAATGCTTCAGAGATACCATGGTGGGGGGGTGGTGCGGGGGTTAAAGCAAGGTGACCCTGGAAAAGGGAAGCTCACTCAAGTATCTATTTCTGTGAAATACTCTTTACCTCTCAAAAACACCTGTCGCACATATAATGAAAGGTGAGCAGGCCTTGGGAAATCATCCACAAGTAGTCCATATGGCATGTTCAGGAAAAAATACGACTGTGAGCCCATCCAAGGGAGACTGGCAGGAATTCAGCTTGTGAAAGCTCCAGACCAAATGGAGATGGGAGTTGCCCATGAGGGCACAGCTGGAAGAAAATATGTTTCCTTTAAAAAAGAAATTTCCAGGTATCCAGGTAAATCCACAGGAAATGGAGACTCAGGGTTGCCTAATGTTGTACCGACAGAAAAGACAAATTTGTTAAACGTTCAGCATCTTCCCCTAACAACCTCCTGGAGGGAGGCAGGCATTTCTACCCACAGGATGCTAGCCAGGCTGAACCTTACTCTGGGTGTTTGGAGCGGTCACCAAGAGCCTGGCCCAGCCACCTCTGTCACAGAGACGGGAAGTACAGTAACGGGAGAAATAGGAGATGTCCTCTAACGATGTTAGTGGGTAAAAGAGTAAGAAGGGAAAACCTAGAGATTAAAATACAGTGTGTCATATCCTTTCCCTATGTGTTTGGAAAGGAAAGACCCAGTTAGGACTCAGGTGGGGAGGCCAGCAGGCTCACATGGCTGAGGATGGGGGCTCTCTGCTCATCAGAGGGTCCTTTGTCTCCTGTGTGAACATTCGATACAGAAATATGCATACAAGTGGTACTAGCAGATTTATCTGGGGTGAGAGGAAGCAGGACAACATTTTGGGATTGTAAAAGAGCTACTCAGGATTGTATTCCATCTAGAGTATAACCAAGTCATTAAATATATGTACAATTCCAAGTAAGTGTTCTATAAAAAAAATAAAGGATTTGTACTGGGGGGGAAACGTTATCCAGCTGAACACGTTTTAGTCTGCTAACATAATATCCATTGTAAAAAATGGGGGGGGGGGCACCTGGGTGGCTCAGTCAGTTGAGTGTCCAACTCTTGATTTCAGTTCAGGTCATGATCCCAGGGTTGTGGGATGGACCTCTGCTTCAGGCTCCGTGCTGAGTGTGAGGCCTGCTTAAGATTCTCTCTCTCTCTCCCTCTGCCCCTCTCCCTCACTTGCGCTCTCACACTCTCTCTGTAAAATAAAATAAAATAAAAAATTTGGAGCAAGAGCTCAAAGAAAATAAAATTTGTCCACAATCTCATTACCTAGATTATATTTTAGTATGTAGCTATTTAGTCCTTTAATTTTCATTTTTTACATCATTTTATTTTTAATTTCTTACGTTTTATCTTATTTTTTATATAGAGAGAGCATGAGAGGGGCAGAGAAAGAGGGAGAGAGAGAATCCCAAGCAAGCTCCATGCTGTCCGTGCAGAGCCCGACACGGGGTTCCATCCCACCAACCGAACCGTGAGATCGTGACCAGAGCTAAAATCAAGAGTCGGACGCCCAAACAACTGAGCCACCCAAGTGCCCCCATTTTTCACATTGTGTTAAAGGAATTTTTTGTAATTGCACAACGGAGGGATTCACACGTGCAGAAGTTCAAATTGTATAGGATAGGCTATAGAGGGAAAACTATACAGGATAGAACTATATAGGATAAACTATATAGGATAGGGTATATAAAGTAGGCCATATAGGATAAACTATGGAGGATAGAACTATACAGATATACTATACAGGATAAACTGTATAGGAGAGGCTCCATATGACAAACTATATAGGATAGGACTATATAGGATAGAACGATAAAAGTCTCCCTTTACTCTCGTTCTCCACCCCCTCTCCATCCTACTCCGTAACCAAGGAAAGCTATAAAACAAGTCCTTTCTCTATGTGTTTTCTCTATGTGTTTTATATATACACACACACAAACATATTGTCTGCCATAGTTTGTTCACTACATATGTGGACTCATACCCTCTTCATATTGTTCTGTGTCTTGCTTTCATCCTTTTAACCATATGCTTTGAAGACTTTCCCATGCTGGCACATGGAGAGCTATCACACTCTAAAATGCTGCATAGTACGCCATTGTATGGCTACGCCACAGTTTACTTAAATAAATAAGTAAGTAAGTAAATAAATAAATAAATGCTATTAGCGGTTTATCTCCTTTTTCAATATTATAATTAACATGGCAATGACACACGTATGTATGCTTCTGTGCACGTGTGCCAATATTTGTAGGATAAATTCCTAAAAGAATTCCTGATGCAGTCTCTGCATTTCAACTTTGATAATTCTTTGCAACGTGCCCTCTAGTATAGGACAATTTATAATCTAATCAACAGTATTTGTTTCTCACACTTGTTCTTACTTTTTCTAAAATACTGCCAGTCTGGCGGGCCAAAGACATTACTTGATTGGTTGTATAATTTGACTGTCCTCCATTATGAATGAAGTTGCCAAGAATTTTCTCAGCCGTGTGTGGTCATTTTTATTTATGTGAATTGTTTGCCCCAATGCCACTTTTCTAATGAGTTGTTTGTCATTTTGTAAGAGCTCTTTATATATTTGTGAGAGCTCTTTATATATTATAAATTACCTTGTTCATGTATTTTACCTTCATATAAAATATTTCCACAACCAAAAGCAGTGATGAGATCACATCCTCTTGAAGGTGGGAAGGGGCCAAATTGGAAAGGCTGTTTATTCACTGGAGTTCGGTCAAGTAAATAAGGTCCACATGATGGTAATGGAAGCTTTCCACCATGCCCAGTGGAAAAAGGCATGCGAGCTGGCCACAAAAATTCATTCTTATGATGGCCGTATGACATTCATGAGATTAGTTTGCCAGTTGGCTTCTGGGCACAACTTTTCTTTTGAGAACAAACACTTTTTCTACATAGCACCCAGATTCCATGCCATGGTGTATATTCAGGATAGGAAGAAAGTACCTTTCTATGAAAAAATCATCCATTTGTTTTCACCCTCTTTTTTCAATGATGCTTAGAAAGAGTTTACAAAAGTGTTTTAAATAAAATAGAATTCAAAAAGGGACAAGTAAGGAAGGAGTGCCTGGGTGCCTCAGTCCATTAAGAGTCCAACTCTTGATATTGGCTCAGGTCATGATCTCATGCTTTGTGAGATTGAGCCCGACATCAGGCTCTTCCTTGACAGCTCAGAGCCTGCTTGGGATTCTCTCTTTCCCCTTCTCTCTGCCCCTCCCCCACTTGCACCTGTGCACATGAGCTCTCTCTGTCTCTCTTTCAAAATAAATAAATAAACATTAAAAAACAATAAAAGTAAAATAAAATTGTTAAATTAAATTAAATTAAATAATTTAATTAAAAAAAGAGAGACAAGGAAAAGAAAGTAAGGGCAACCTTAGTATTCTTACATGAGTGCCCAAGATTCTGCACAACTGCTAGAAGTTGATGGCACATTTAGTCTAAGTGTCTTCAAGCTGAAGTTAAGGGAAACACGATCAGAACGAGTCACATTGTCAAATACAAACGTACCTGTTTCTTAAGGAAAACATAGTTTTTCCTAACACTGATGCTTCCTGAAGGAAATACTATGTGACAAGAAGTATACTATCTATCTTTAGAGTAAATTCCTTAGAGAGTTTTATTTATGTTCCCTCAGCACCAGATAAAGCTGGAACAATAGAACAGTTGGGTAAAACATTTTTTTAAGGTGAAGAATTTTTTAATTGAAAAACGAAAGCATGTTTGCAATTTTCCACAATGAAATGTGCACACGAAGCAGTGGGCAAATAGGTGTGAATGTGCATGCCTCACTCAGAGCAGACCGTATGTGTGCACGAGGCGGGTGGGGGGGGTGGGGGTGGGGGGTAGGGGAGGGGGGGTGGGATATAAAATGGCTGAGTTAAGGAGAAAGAACATAATTTGCAGAAATACTCATTAGAGGATTGTGTTCAGTGATATTTTCTGCTAACACATTTAGCATTTTGAATCTGTTTTCAAACATACTTGTGCAATTTTACAGCGGACCCCAGCTGTCCAGATAGAGGCATACCTACAAAGACACACTGGTACAGGGGGGCGATGAGATTCGTAAATTACCACAGGCTGTGGTTTGTGGAAGGCAGCTTGCTACTAGAGAAAGAAACAGAGATACGATTCCCTCTTTTAATAATTCTGTACACACAGGGAGGGGTGGGGGTGAGCTGATTGGTCAGTTCCCAGCATACAGATTAGCGTAGGGGGCAGGGCTTAGGGTGGAGGGCAGGGCTTCTGAAAGTTGATCAGGGCAGTGGATGAGCAAGAGGCACTGTCTTCATTCTCCTCTTCCACCCGTGGGGCCCCAGTAGTAAGTTTCTCTCACCCATTAGGCGATCCTAGAACTACTGAAATGTCATTAGATGCCCAGAAACTGAAGGAGCTTTCCCAACACCCACAACAGTAAGATCAAAAAGTTAGGTGTGGACTTTGAGGGGAATAGGTAAGTAGACCATATGTTTTGCTTTTTTGTTTGTTTGTTTTGTTTTGTTTTTGAGGCAATAAAGGTCTAACTTAGTGGTTCTCAAAGTGAGAGGTTCCGGGAGCAATAGCAGTAATGTCACCTGGGAAAATGCAAATTCTCAGCCCCCTCCCCCTCCCAGAATTACTGCCTCAGCAACTCTGGAGGCAGAGCCTGGTGATCTGTATTTTAACCAGGATTACAGTTGATTCTGGTATGTGCTCAAGTTTGAGAACCATGTGTCTAACTTGAAGAAGAAGTTGTTTTCCTGTGACTCAACCCACCTCACTGGAGTTTTTCATTAGGATGGGGGATGTTACTTTGTCTTCTATTTGCAGTCTATCACCCTGTTACTGTGTCTGCTTCTCAGGCACATTCCAGGGAAGGGTGTGTTCTAAGGGTGTGATTTGGGGAATTGTGCCCTGTTGGCCATAATATTATCTAACGGGACCCTGATCCTACCCTGGTTTTCCGCAAAATTCATAATTTATCTGTCTCTAAAACAGTCAAGCTAGAGTATTTATAGCATAAAGAAGCTAGCCACAGCATAGTTCTAAAAAAAAATCCACAGTTAGCATCAGTAAATGGTGTAAAGGCTCATATGTTGCTAGGGGGAAAAAGCAAGAAAGAAATAAAGAAAAGGGCAGAGAACTTCTCAGAATGAGATGTTTGGTTTATTCAAGTTGTGAAATATAGAAAACCAGACTGCTTGTTAAGCTTGAAATAGTCATGATGCTCCCATGTAGCAAAGATTGAAGGAAACGTTTCGGTCCACACTTTCCCTACGCGAAGGAACCACGAGAACACATTTTTGCCAGGTAACTAGCATTGGTGCCTGAACTGAAGAATGCTGTGGCCAAATTCTTACTTATCACGGTCGACCAAACACATTTAGTTTTTGATGTTCTAGGGTTTGGTTCCATGTACAAATCTGCACTGTTGAAGTCGTTGCTACAGAAAGCAACCATGAGAAGTGCCCATCTTCGGTCTCCACCAAATGAATAAGAGCGACTGGTTGCCTAAGTGTTTTTAGAGCTAAGGAAAAGTGAGTGGTAGATTGAGTCAGGAAGTCACATAAAAGAAAATTCAGGCTCGTGATTTATTTATTTCTGTCATGCAGTTGCCAGTGCTATTAAAATAATGTCAAGGACATAATGACAAATTTAATAAGATATTGATGGTGGATCTGACAATGGGTTAGTGCCTAAAGTAATGAAATGTCATGATAAAGTGCATTATGTGCTCCCTTGCATCATTAAAGTGACTCCGGACAAACGGAGAAGCGGCCCTGAGACTTCCTTCAGATGCACTAAATGGCTCTTCTTCAACTAAAAGCTCTCTGGTTCTTCTCTTGGGATGAAGGATCAGGACTGAAACTCCTGCATCTAAGGGGGAAAAGAGACAGAAACCAAGCAAGTCTAATCCAGCTCAAGCACATTACCTCTGACGTGCACACATCTTTACAAAGCTAGACCAGTTAGTACGTTAATGTCTCAAAATGCAAACCGTGGGGATATTTCCTGAAGGGCAATGGGGGGTCCAGCTTTACTTAATTCCTATCCAAATCTCCAAGTGAAATCACTTCTTTATTTCATTACCAGGCTTTCTTCAATGCAGTTAACATCTAATTATGCTTTTTAATGTCACTTTTGGTATCTAAGTTACCTATGAAGGCAGGGCTACTTTTAAGAATTTCTTTAAGATGGATTCCCATTATTTTTCATTCCTTTGCCCTGAACTAGGAGAAGAACAAACTGGAATCTTAAAGGTTATCTCACAACACAGCTCCTTTCAGGTTGCCTTTTGGTCTTTGCATTTTGAGAGTTCTCAAGGTGGACTTGATGTGAGCTCTCTGTATTCCTAGAATTAAACGAATAATTATTAAGTCTACAGGAAAATGTAATGACATCAGAAAGGAGAAATGAGGGAGGAGTATGAGAGGAAAACGGGGTGAAAATAGGGGAAAAAAGAGAGAAAAAAGAAAATAAAGGCAAGGACAGAAGAAAGGCAAAAAGATTGGATCACATAACCATTTCAAGAGGAGAGACGAATCTGAATGTTTCATTTACTGTCGCACTAACCAAACCTACCAATTCCTCAACTTTTAGCTCATTTTGATTGTGGACTCAAAAAGAATGAAGTTTACTCATTTCTGAGTTTAGAAACTAAATCTTGAGTTTAGGATCATACCTCCACTCATTTGGAAACAAAAGTTTGGCCATGTATTTCCAAAATTAACGATAATGTCAATGGCATGCCAAGGATGCCCCACCAAGACACAGAGCTTTTCATTGGTTCCATCATTATACGTGAAGAGGGCTTGAAATGAAAGCAATATTTTTAAAGCTTCTTAATTATGATGAAGGGTTCACATTTGACAATGCACAGTTGATTTTCATTATTCATAGTAATTACATTCTCTAAAGTTGCCTCAAACATAGAATTAGCTACTCTGAACCATTGCTCCTAATGGAAATATAAAGTTAAGTTCCTATGAGACTAGGGTTACAACATTTTTGTCAACCAATCAGTACATGATCTTGTTTTGTGTGTTTCTGTTTAAAGATACCATATATGTATGTGTGTGTATATATGATATCTATGATTCATTAACATTGAATTCTTGGCCAATAGCAATATAACTCATGCCTGAATGAAGCTTATCTAACACACATACTTTCTCCATAAGGCACATCACAGTTTTGAATGTAGGAACACTAGACAACACTGAAGCACTGTGTTTGGGGGCCATTTTAAATAGTGAAAGCACCATCAAAAAGCACAAAAACTTAAAAGCATGCAAAAAAGGCCACTTGAAACAAGTTTGAGACTGAAACAAGAAAGCAAGCAGGCCTTTTGTCAATCTCAGCTAGGAACATGCATGTTGGGTGACTCAAATCTTTCACTGCTCTGCACATGTCTGCAAATGACAGCAAAGTTCCAGGAGTGTGGCTTTTGGAATTACCAATACATTTTGGCCACTAGACAAATTCACAAATGCAGAATTTCCCTTCTAGATAGTTAGAACTGTTTCTTAGTTCCTGCATTCTTTTTCTGAAGTAAAATAAAATAGAAAATAAAATAGTAAAATGTAGAGGAGAATGAATCACTGAAAATGGAAAAGAAATGGAAAACAACAAAACTTGGCAGATAACTAGATTGGAAACTGAATTGGTATTGCATTTTACAACCCTCATGACCACCTTTGTACTGAATAGTTTATGAGGGCTCCAAGAGATTCAGAGATATACCCATTGGCAGATAGCCACCAAGTCTTAGGACCACATCTCCAACCTATGTCTTTAGATTGAAAATTCCACCTAACATCCATGAATAGATTTAAAAGGGGAAGCATGGCCATCTGCGAAGCTTTGATTAAAGTATGCAAAATGATATTATTTCTTATACTTACTTAACACAGCTCATACTAGATGGCTTCCGTAATACTTGAGTAATAAAATATCAATTCCACAGGTTTACATTAAGGTCATTCTCACAAGCAAACTGTGAGGAAGTGTAGAGAGTCATTGAGGAAAATGCAAGGTAATACATTTAGGGAGAAATGATTCTAACCCTGGTTATAAGACAAATTGCCCTGGCTTATCAAGACCAACTTAAGAAAAGGCTCCTGAAATCATTGTGAACCGTATTCTGACAATATCAGTCCTTACGGTGGGGCTGTACAATGGTTAGTAAGACACACTGGAAACCAATTTTTCTGATTAAAGGGGCAGCTGAGGAGCTCCAGTGGATCTTGCCCAGTAAAAGTTGAGCTGAGTTTACGACATCTGATTTTTCTAAGAAAAGTTGGAAATTCCTGTTTTTATGTGAAAATATCCATGGTAGAGATAGCCAGTGCTTACCCCAAATCCCTGAGATCCCCTATACTTTCTAGCCTCCATTGCAGTTTGGTTAGAGCCATGTGACCAATTTTGTTCAGTGGTCTGTGAACAGAAGTAAGTTTTAACCACAGTGACTATAAATGCCTGTCCTCCTCCCCCTCTTCTATTTCTCTCTCTCTCTCTCTCTCTCTCTCTCTTTCAGAAAATGACCTGATTGTACCTCAGAATCTTATTGTCCTCCAAGATATCCCAGGTGTCTTTACATTAGAAGTATAATACTTTTTCCCTTCTGAAATCCAGATTGACCTTTAGAATATATGGCAAAGGCTAAGAATTGTGCCCCAACATCCATTCTTCCTTTCTTCTATAATTCTTTGGAAGGAGGTTTTAGTTATCCACACAAATGTTCAGAATAAAGGCTAATTTTCAAGCTGTCCTTATTACCATGCATGGCTCTGTGTCTAAGTTTTGGTCAATCGGGTGTGGCCATTTTGGGGGTGTTCCCTCTCTTGCCTTGTTCTTCTTCATCCTGCCAGTCGGAAGCAGACATGGAGAAGAACCATGGATGAGGACGAAGTGCTAGTATCTATCTACCTGACCCTGTGGAGCTGCCACATCAGTGGTGGATTGCTTTTGTCTGGACTGAGAGAAATGAAACTTCTAATTTGTAGAAGCTACTCTCACCATGGGTCTTTGTCATAGCAGTCACAGCATAGGCTGGATAAGCCAGACATTCCAATGCTATGTCTACAGCTGTAACTCCTGTCGAAACTTTTAGGAAGTAGAGTTTCAAGAGTTCAGGACGTAGTATGACATAGCCATGACGGTTATGGATTTTCAAGTCACAAAGAAGCGACACAGAATCTCATGTGGCCGCTTCCTATCTCTAGGACCAAGATAATTAATATCTCTGAGTTTAGTTTCCTTTGCTTCAAATTTGAATAAGAATAAGACATCTTTGGGTTATTGTAAAAGCTAAGTGAGCCAATGTATGTAAAGTTCTTGGCACCCAGTAAATATTCAATAAATAGCTGTTGCTGCCTTTCAAGAGTCAGAGACACGGTAGAAGTAGGTTGGCAGCAGAAAGGGTAAGAATGGTTTCATCAGCCTGCCTTACTTTGGCAACCTGGTGACCTGTGAGTGCCATGAGGTGGCCAGGGACTGCTAGGGGGATGGGAAGCAGCCAGTCAGTTCTGCGAACCCCTAGTCACACTCTGTGGCTCACCACTCTCCTCTGGATGGAAAACATCATCCCATGGCTGACGGACATCTGGACTTGCCGTCCTCATTCATTGAACTTGATCATGCGTTCACTCTCTTGGCCTGAGTGGAGCACAGGCTCCTTTCCCTACTTTGGTCTGCAGGTGTGGATGGAGCAAGAAGGGCCTTCCCAAGAAAGATGTGCTGTAACCCCTCCAAGCTGAGTCAATGCTAACAAGCCTAACACTCTGCCGAGCGCCAGAGGCCACTGGAAACTTCTGAATCCAGCTGCACATCCCAGATGTGCACATTGATGAGATGCCAAGCCATCCCAAAGTGTAGCTCCAGGGCTTGATGGGCTAGTGCCAGGGCCCATCAGGGAGCAAGCACTGGTGAAACAGGGCGTGAATGCCCACTGTCAAAGGAAACCCTTCTCTTTACGGTTTCCTTTCTGACCAGTGACATACCTGCCTAGAGGACAGTGGAGCAACTCTCCTCTGGAATGGCTGGCCCACCTCGGGGTTGGTGAGGGCTGGCTAAGCTGGCCTTCACATGGACAGTCAGCAGGCACCTTGATGATAAGAACTGATATGATCTAGGAGGGGCTGTCCCTTCCTTATATTCCCTTGACAGCCACATTGCCTAAGTTTCTGGCCAGAGGAGACTTATGCCTTGTCTTTTGAGGTGCCACCCGAAGAGGGTGAGAAACATGGGGAGAAAAATAAAATTGGTGAAGGAGAAAGTCACTTAAATGTACACTTGTCTGAAAGAACATAGACGAATTGATTTGTTTTATGTTTGTTTCTTCTGTTCAGCACTTGATAAAGGACAGAGAGAGGGAATGAGCTTGGGTCCAATGTCCTTCTGCCCCACCTCAGCTCCTCCGTCCAGACCCTCCTCCATCCCCCACAGGCAGCTTCCCCTGACCTCCCCATCTTTCTACAAAACTTCAGCCACATTCTTGCCTTAGCAAGGTGGAATCAGAATGTTGATTCACATAACAATACTCAGCCTCAGTGGTCAGGGTCAGTTATGACCACAGTGAACCCCAGGCCCTTGTGAGCTGGCCTTGGAATCTACCCTCTAACTACAACCCATTCTTAATTCTCACACAAACTGGTAAGTGACTTAGGAACATAGTCATGACACGTTTGAAGGTGTCTGCTCACGAAAGTAGGCAAATGTCTACAACAGTATGGGAAAACACAGATGTATGGTACATAGAAGCTCAAGTTGGGAGAAGGTGCTAAAGTAAGGGACAGGTCAAAGTCCCTTTTAAGTTTATTTTTACCCCAAATCAGTTCCTCTTCTGTTAAGTAATGAAGGAAGAACTTAGAGGGTGGGGAGTGAGGGAAAGAGAAACAGTTCATAGAGGAGGGATTTTACCAGCCCGTTCCTTCGGGAGCACCACGGCCATGAGTCTTTCCCAGACTCCTCCCATGCCCATAAAGCCAGAGGCTTTGCATTAGGGAAAAATGAAGCAGGTGACCAGGGTTATGCAACGTCCTGTGCCTTGTCTGCAGAAGGGTATCTCGTTTCATGTGGTCTCTCAGTATGAAGGGATGAAATTCTAATTTTAAGAAAATAGTGACATGTATTGTATTTTTGATTAACAACCCCCCCCCCATGCTTTTCTCCTAAGAAAAGCATAAGGAAAATAAAATCTTCAGAAGGAAGAACTTGAGAGAAACCATGGGCACAGAGTTCCATGGTCACTTCCTGTTTGGGACAAGCACAGAGTATATTTGGGCTGAGTTCATGACACTTGGCCATCCATTTATGTCCAAAGTAGCTCTTTTCCTGAAGTCTCCATTGCACGCGGGCAGACACACTCACACTTGCCCCGTTTCCCAATGCTCTTTTTGGATAATGTCAAGGGCTTAGTGAAATCTCAGGGTGAGCTCTTAATGCACAGGTTTTGTGTAAGTAAATGTTCAAATGAGCAGAGGTTCTTACCAAGCCTTCTGCAAACACAGACCACTTTGGTAGAAGCTGGGGGGTAAGGAAAGGTTAGGAAGGAGCCCCGGACACCCTGAAGAGTGAAGGGCTCCTTAATGAGGTAGTCATTTTGTTTATTCCTGACTCTTCCCCTCTAAATTTCCAACCTCACCTTTACCCGCTTGAGCAGTATTTGGCTGCATAGAGCTCATACCGTGCCTCCTTCCTATAATTTCCAACAACTTCTCAGTCCCACTTTTCCTAAATATGTAAGTTGTGTCCCCAAGATCATGGGCTGCTTGTAATGGTGTGGGAGGAGGGAGAGAGGCTGGCTCACTAGAGTGATCAATAAAGCACAGCATGTACTTACTTTTAAACTGTTCTGGTATGTTCCATTTCTGGAGTCAGTGAAGGATTGGACTGAATGCATATGTTTCCAGCAAACAATTCAGGGGCGTGTCATACTATGTGTCCATTTGAAAATGTCCCTCCTGAGGTTTAAATAATTAGAAATTAAGATTTACCATTGACGTGCTGTTGATGGCTGAGTTATCTGCCGAGAGCAATACAAGAAAGCAGAGATAAAGACAGACCATTGCCTTGAACTGTTACTCTGTGAAAGGTGATCTCGATTTGGACAGGAGTCAACCTCCAAATGCTAGAGCTATCAGCCCCCAAGGGCTTTTCCAATAAGTGGGCCTACTTTTCAAAGCCAAGTTTCAAAGTAAATGCAAGTTCTCTCCAGGCTCTGGATGCCCCTCACAAATAGGGAAGTGGACACTACAGAAATGCAAGAGAGAGGTGGTCCAGTGCTTGCTGTCCTGAATATAGTCTTCATGCCTGTCAGATAATCAGGAGGACATTTCAAAGACAAGGACATTATGGGGTCATGGAACAACAATCCAAGACAGAATTGAAGTCTTAGACTAAACTGATCTTGGATTTTTAAAAAATGTTTACTTATTTATTTTGGGGAGAGAGGAAGGGAGAGAGAGAAAGCCCACACATGTGAACAGGGGAGGGGCAGAGAGGGAGATAGAGAATTCTTTGCAGGCTCTGCACTGTCAGCAAAGAGCTGGACGCAGGGCTCGAACTCATGAACCGTGAGATCATGACCTGAGCCGAGATCAAGAGTCAGATGCTTAACCGACTGAGCCACCCAGGCACCCCAGACCGAACTGATTTTGAACCCTAATGCTTCCACTTATAAATGGCATGGCTTTCCTGTCTCCTGTTCCTCATCTATAAAGTGAGCCTAAAACACGCACCTTAAATATATTATGGGGAAGAAATGAGCTTTTGTAATGTACATAATACAGTAACTGTCAAGACGTGGTGCTCAGTGCATTTAGTTCTTTGCCTGCTCTTGCCCCCCCCCCACCCCATTCCATTAACCATGGGCCACTTAGTGCCCAGTTATAGGTAGTCTCAGTGACAACCTGTCACCTCTTGTTACAAAGACACTGTGTGATGGGATACGGGAATTTTTTTAAAGTAGATTCAGCCCTAATCTTTAAAAGCTTGTAATTTTTTATAGGGAGAGGAAGTACGTGCACTGACATGCATGGATGCAAACACAATTGGGCAGTTAGTGTTATCAAAAGCTCAATTGGGTCCCAATCCTTTGGATATTTAGGCAGAGGCTGGCGGGCAGGGGTATAAACTGGGTAAATTTCATCCATAATGGAGGTCAAAATGTTTACCACACACACACACACACACACAAATACATCTATGCAACCTCCACCTATAAAACCTGATGCCTGGGAAAACAGAGTTTACTTTTCATGTAAAAGAATCTACAATCGGTTTTGGCACACTTAGAAAGAGAGAAGATGTAAATTCAAGTACCTCAGCACATAAATGATGTTGTGTAAATGAAGCACAGAAATGGCTCATGTAGGGTTTTGTTTTTGTTGTTATTGTATGTGGTGGCTCCCCTAAAATGAGGGACAGTCATGCATAGGCAATGAGGGAGTACTGAAACATGACTCAGTTTAAGAGAATGCAAGAACCTCTCTCTCTCTCACACATGTACACATGCACACAAACACACACGCTTTTGCTCTGGAATTGTCCTAAATTAATTTGAACCACTGTAAACATCATTGCATTGGTCCATTTGAACATGAACTTGCTCCTGCTTGGGTCTGTCTGTCCCAGAACTGAGAAAGAGCAAAGCCTTCTCAGTCTGAGTTTCTTCTCAGTGAATTGTGGTGAGTAGAAACTCAGTTAGGCTGGAACAAAAGTTAACTCTGGAAGCAACTGAAGTTGCATGAAGACTTGTGATTCCTGGGGCGCCTGGGTTGCTCAGTTGGTTAAATATTTGACTCTTGATATCGGTTCACATGATGATCTCATGGTGGTAGGATTGAGTCCCACATCAGACTCTGCACTGAGCATGGAGCCTGCTTGGGATTCTCTCTCTCCCTTTCTCTATACCCACCCCCCTGCTCTCTCTCTCTCAAAATAAATAAAAAATAAACGAAAAATAAAAATACTTGTAATTCCAATGTCTACCCTCCTCAAATAAGTTCCTGGTTTTGTAGCTTACAACCCCAAAAGGAGAGCTTGGCTACCAGGTGGGATTATTTAAGTGTTGATGTGAAACTCAAGCAGAGGAAAGGCAAACATTAAAGTTTTGTTGTTGGCTATGTTCAGAGTCTCATGATATTATCTGGGAGAATAAAAATTATTGCTATAAGTTATGTCTCTCTATATTTTATGTTTTGTTCTTATTATTTTGGGGTTTTGTCTTAAAATTTCAAATTAAATAAATAACGTTATTTAACAATACATATTTCTTTTAGAATATTTGAAAAAAAATACAGAAATGAACAAATAGCTAGGCTGGGAAAATCATAAGTTAACTGCGCAAAGGAAATGACAGTCGACATTTTGCATATTTCGACCCAGTGGTCTTGCTCTACATGGTTTTCTGTAATTAAGATCATACTTTACATTTACTTTTAGATGCTGCTCTTTACACTTAGTAGATGGCATAAGCGTTTTTCCAGGGTATTAAAACATTGTTACATATTTTAGATCACAAAAGACTCCTGGTTAGACTAAAGGGGTAACCCTAGAAGGGGTAAAATGACCTATCGTGGTTGCAATAGCAAGGATTGGTACAGAAAGCTTTAGGTGAATCTCTAGACAGGTCCAGGGGCCCAGCTACAATCATGGGAGCTTAAGAAGACTGTTGGCCCAAGCTGTCATTCCTCAGAAGGAGAGGTAGATGGTTTTAGTTGGGAAAACAAAAACAAAAACCTCACTGGAGCTCATAAAACTGGGATTTTACAACCAGCTTCTGCAAGATGAATGACTTAAAATGATAAGATACAAGTTCAACTTCTGTAGTTTACAGACAAAGTGAAACGAGCCATACATGATAAACTGACTCACACAAGCCCCACAGAATGAAAATCTGTGAGGACCCAAAGTGTGGAAGACATTGACTCTAACCTTTCCTCTGCCTGTCCCTGCTTTTCTTCCACTTGGTCACAACCCACAGCAGAACAGAAGAGGTGCCCACACTTACACCGGTCTTGTACAGGTGGAGAGGCTTAGGTGGTTAACAGGTGTGAGAACTCCGTGTAATCTGTAAATGGCCAAAAAAGAGTAAGGCTTTCTTGATGATGGCGGCATTGATGATCGCTTCCTACCTACTGAGAATAGGGACAGGTGCAACCATATTTGCCTCCTTTATGGATTCATTCAACAATTTTATTGAAGATGCCAGGCACTGATACTGCAGTGATCAAATAGATAAAACATTTAAGGAGTTTACATTCTAGGAGACATGAACAATAAAGAAGCAATTCTAGGAGCAACGGACAATAAAGAAGTTATAGAGTATGATCATTAGTGATGAGTGACAAGGAGGAAAAAATAGGCAAGAATAAGATGTATAATGTCCTGAGAGTGAGGCCAAATGTTAGACGGTGTGGCCAGGAAAAGAAGCTGTGTGTATAGCTGAAGGAAGAGCTTTCTGGGCAGAGGGAACAAAGGCCTGAAAGTAGGAATGTGCCTGGGGTCGTGAGGAACAGGGAGGAGGCCAGTGTGGGTGGAGTGCAGTGAGGTTAACCAAGTCGCGATGAGGATCTGGATCACATGGTGTCATGAAGGTTATCGCCAAGGGAAGAGTTTTCAACAGCATCTCTCTGGCTCTGCAGAGAACTGACTCAAGGCAAGTGAGGGTGTGAGTGGGAAAGGGTTAATTCAGCAGGCCTAGATTATTCAAACCCTTCTCATTCAACAACAGCAACAAAGCCTGGCTGGAGAGAGGCTTCTGGGAGATAGTCTCTGAGCCCTTGGAGCACTCTGTGATAAGAGTGTTGTTGCCCACAGGCCTTGGACCAGGTAAGAGGGCTGGAGTCTGAGTCGGTGGGGTGAGTCGTGCAGATGTTCCCTGCCTACATGACTGACCCCCAATAGGCTTGGACACCGAGCCTTTCCTGTGTGAAATCCTTCACACGTGTTGTCACACATCATTGCCAACACATTAAGTGTGTCCTCTGCAAGTCCACTGGGAGGACACACCTGTGCCTGGTTTCTCCTGGACTCTGTCCCATTGCCTCTTGCCTGTGCTGATTTCCATTTGCATGCCTTTGCTGTAATAAGCCATAGTATGAAAACAACAGCTTTTCTAAGTCCTGTGAGTCCTTCTAGCAAATCACTGAGCCTGAGAGTGGTCTTGGGGCCCCCAATTCATGGTGGAAGCCGTTGAGACCAGGTGAGTCGAGCCTCTAATCTATGTGAAAGGTGATAGTGGCTTGCCCATCACGATTTTGTCTCAGCAATACCCTGGGGATTTCTGCTGAAACTTTCGAAGCTCATTGGCAGGAGAAGGATACCTTTCATCAATGGCAATTGACATAATCCAGGCTGTCTTTATTAAATGGCTAATTCTGGTCTGATCTGTCAGTGAATCCTTTCTGCCCTTCCCCCAGGGAAGAAGTTCTTAGGAAACTTGGTTACTCTAAGATGCCAAGAAAAAATACAAAGATTTCTCATTTCTCTGTTGTTGTGAGCCAGCAGGTCTGCATCCATCAGCAGATACAGTTGTAATCTGAAGAGCTCAGAAACAGGGAAAAGCCTGAGTCACTCCTAACCATCTCTGACCTCCATCTCCCCAATATTGCCATAACATTGTCATTATCCCAAATGAGTGGACAAGACACTGACCTTGGGAGGATCAGTGTAGGAAATGGGAAAACATGAGGAAAAAGATCCTCAAGCTTCCACTTGAGTGGAACAAGGGGAACATTTCTACATTCTAGCTCATTTCATTTATTATATTTCTCTCCTAGAATATTAACAACAAGGGGATATATGAATGACTAGTGTCAATGGGTATTTGAGATAAAACAAAGAATATCTGTAGATGAAGCCCAAGCCTTTCTGCAGAGTGAATGTTCTGTAACAATACTTGTAGAGGAAGGTAGCATGTGCTCCACACAGACATGAAGCTTGGGCGAACTTAAGGTTTTTCTCTAAGGAGTTCAGTGTATGTTTAGAAGACAGATGACAGGATCTAAGCTTCCTAGGTTATTAGACTGCCTAGATTATGTTCCCTGTCTACTGAAAAGGCAGAGAAGTGGAACTAGAAGACAGAGGGAACTCACTCTTGTGTTTGTAGGGAAAGGCATAGACCAAAAAATCAGCCAGACCTTAGATCAAATCCCATCTCTCCCATTTACCTTGACCTTGGGTAAGTTACCTACCATCCTCAAGCCTCTGAAACTCCCATTCTTCCCTCATTAAGTGTGGATTATGTTACCTGTCTCCAAGCATCAATATAGAAAGTTTAAGTAATGTGTGTTTGGCACCAACCCCACAACAGGAGCTAGTGAATGTTCACTTCCTATTTCTAGATATTCCATGTACTAATAAACAGTATCAATGCAATTTGAAGGAGAAAAAAAAAACAAGGGACTTGCCCTGGCCAGTGGGAGAGTACCTCTCTCAACTACTCCTGTTATGCTTGATGAAGGAGGGTCTCCTGCTGAGAAAAACCATAATTTCATAGCTTCTGTTCATACTTTTAGTCGAATTTTTTGCTAATGGTACACATAGTATGGCCACGTAGAAGTTTATGGGTGGCCCTTGATTGACAATGGCCATGCTATACCAGTTGTTGAAGATTTTAATATTCTCCCTGGTTTTGTACCAATAAAATGGTTGGAGTAGATCATTCTTTGCTTTTGAGAAGACCTCAGCAAGTTCTTGGCTATGTAGAGGTAGCTTTGTAAATTAATGTGGGGTAGAAAGTAAGAGCTGGAATGGCACATACGACATTTATGTTTTGGAGATAGGAAGCATGGAGGAAGAGTGGCTATTGAAAGAGAAAGAGGCTCCAAAAGGTCAAACTAAGATGGCACCCAAGAGAACCTGGCTACTGATAAATTGCCTGGGATAAGGAATGGCTGAAAGAATCTTTGGAGAGTGATGTCTAATATCTAAGATGAAGTTGCCTACAGTAATCTCCTTTTGTTGTTTTAAACATTCTGTAAAGTTCACTGTACACAAAAGACTTAGTAGTACTTTGAAGGAAGAAAGATTTTGCAGTAATTTCTAGTGTGGGGTGAAGAAAACCAACAAGACAAAACATAAATCCATAATACCAAGCTGGATGCTCTGTGGACTTACCAGAAGACCAAGAGCATCCCTGAAATCTCCTGGGATGTTGGCAGAAGTAGCCCATGGAGGGTAGGATGGGGATTTGCATTCTCTTCTTGAATCATACCAAGATAAAGAGCAACCTCAGAAGGTTGAGACATTTGCATGGTGAATTCTGGGGTCTTTTCAAGAGAGTATTTTGTTTTCACAAGTGCACTTAGTAAAAATAATAAAAGTCACTTACAGGGGTGTGCAAGTGGTTCAGTCAGTTAAGCATCAACTCTTGATTTCAGCTCAGGTCATGATCTCATGGTTCATGGGTTCGAACCCCACATCAGACTCTGCTGACAATGTGGAACCTGCTTAGGATTCCCTCTTTCTCTCTCTCTCTCTCTCTCTCTCTCTCTCTCTTCCTCCCCAACTTGTGCTCTTTCTCAAAATAAATAAAATTTTTTAAAAGTCAGTTACAAATTCTCTTTATTATTATTATTATTATTTGACAGAGAGAGAGAGAGCACGAGTTGGGGAGAGGGGCAGAGAGAGTCCCAAGTAGACTCCACACTCAGCACAGAGCCCAATGCGAGGCTGGATCCCATGACCCTGCAATCATGACCTGAGTCAAAATCAAGAGTCAGATGCTCAACCTACTGAGCCACCCAGGTGCCCCTACAACTGTTCTTTATTTGCATCTGCCTGTGTGAATGAATGAGCTATATTTGCTCCCAGCTCTCAAGGGTATATGGTGACAACCCAGGGGCTTTAGAAGACAGAAGGCAGCCTTGGGGTCCCCTTTGGGGACTCTGAGACCTGACATAAGGAGAGCATCTGTTTAGTGCACAAAGGGCAGGTCTTCCCTGCTTATTTATGAATAGCTTGATAAGAGGCTTAAAAAACGGTGACTGCTGAGTCCATTAGCAGAGTCTGCAGACTCTTGAAATTTTTCCACGCCCACACCACTGAATTCTATTTCTGGATTTGCCTTCAACTCCAAGGAAAAATGTTCAACCCACGTGTTCATGTCCTGCCCCTGAGTTTCCCATGCCAGATTCCAGAAAAGTGTTTCAGGTAGAAATATCAGTTAACTAGGGGGACAGCATGCACACACAAAAGGTAGGGTGTTGTGAGTGGTTTCAGAACAAGTAAGAGAGGCATTTCAAAGAACTTCCAGAGCTGATGCTGAGGCAGAATAGTCTTTTGCCAATCCCATGTCTGGCAGTTGGGACCCAGTTTGTAGGTACTTTGTCTCTGAGGGCTCAATAAAATATATGCTGCTCAGATGAAGAAAGACATGTGCTCATTAAGGGTAAAATATGAGAAGATTCTTTATTTCATGAATCCCTGTCTAAAACTTCACTGGCACATATATGAGACATAGGTGTCAGGAATAGTTTTGAATCCTTCTTTGGCTCATGATCATCACGAACATACAAATTTCTGTGAAGGAAGTGCCATATTTTGCTCAAACGCCATATTCTTCTATTCCAGGAAAAAAAAAAAGAAATTTTAAGGGATATAAACCAAGCAGCAGTTTCTATTTGGGCCTCTTTGGCAGGGAAATAAAGGATATGGGTAATACAGTCCCTTGCTTAGAGTAGAGCAGAGGAAAGATTCCTTAATAAAACGTATGTAGTACTAACTCCTGCCTGGAAACAAAGAATGATATAAACAAGCCATGGCTTGCAGTTTCAAAATCCAGTAAATTATATTTATGGTTGTGCATTTGTCAAGATAAGTAGCTAATGGTAATCCAATAAGCAGATAAGGGTAATAAAATGCACTGAGGCACTGATGCAGGGCAGAAGTCAGACTCAGTGGTGGGGACACCCTTTCCCACTGGCGGTCCTGAAAGACCTTGTCAAATGTCTTCACATGGGGATGATGGTCAGGCCAGGGGCGGAGAGTGGGAAAGAAAGGTCACTTCTGTTTGTGGCCCTTCAGTAATGACAGAGCACTTACCGTCTACTGGTTTGATCATGGTCGAAGTGCTGGAAGAAGAAATCTGCAGCAGCGTAGAGAAGAGAAATATTTCTTCCTTGGAGAGCTTTTCAGAAAAGAAAAAGTAGGGCAAGAACCAGCATTCTTTGAGAGAATACTGTACCTAGGCAGTAGAATTAGCACTAAACACATTTTCAGACTCTAGACTGAAATAGAAACCCTAGCAATTGTCAAGCTCCTAAAATGTACCCAGGACTGGTTCTAACAGACTCCTTTAGATCTACATCTGTTGTGTTGTGGCTGAGTATACGGGAATGTCTATTTCTGTATTTCTGTTTGCAGCTCCAAACTCTCTTCTTGAGGTGTTCTGTTTCCAGGTAACCTCCTAATCTTTCTATGCCAGCGTTTTGTGGTTGTAGCAAGATGGAGAGGATAATCACCATGAGAGCAACTCTCAATAATCCAGTATCTCAGTCACTGGAAACATATGAATGGACAATCCTGCATAGGTAATAAAGAGCATTGCATCAAGTGCAGTCTGATCTTTGGATTTATGCTGGGCCCACGGGTAAGGGGCAAACATGTTCCCGCCTTTCTATCTGGGCCTCAGGCTCAAACATGCTATTCCATTTGGGAAAGCACTGCTGTCCTTCTGGCCTGAATGAGCTGCTTTCACAGCAAGGCCAAGGCGCAGTCCCTTCTTGGGCCCCTGTCTCCCATCTGTGCATGAGGGCTCAGAGCCTCAGTCTCCCATGGACCCAACACACGCAGCTCAAAGGAAGGGAGCAGAGGGGAGGACACTTTCACAACAACTACCCAAAGAGAACAAAGAGATTCTCTAGTGTCTCAATTTCTTCTTGCATGGACTGCGTTATTCTTCCAGAAAATTCTAAAAATATGCAGACTAGACATGTAGGTTCGTTGTCAGAGACCATTCAGGGCAAGGAGAAAGTGCTTCGTGTTTGCTATCCAACCCGACGGGGTTCAAGTTTGTGCTCAGTCACTGCGATCTTGCACAAGTTGCTGAAATTTTTTGAGCTTCAGATTTATCATCTGTGAAAGAGAGAAAATGAAACTTTCAGGGCAGCGTGGTTGTAATGGTTAAAAGTCAGATGTGGCAAACACTTGGCATATAGAACATGCTCATTTAACAGGTGCTTCTCTGTACCCAGACTGCAAATGGTAGAAGTTGTTAACAATTATCCTGTGCCAAAAGTTCTCCTGAAATGTTTACCTAAGGCCCAGTTTGCTTGACTTTATCATAAGTAATAGCTCATAAATATAAAAAATTAGCTCACAAAGTGTTTTCACATTTATTATCCCATATCATTTTCACAACCGTCACAAAGTTTGGTTTTATGATTATCTTTACTTTACAGATGAGGAAACAGACTAAATTACATGTGGCCGCAAAGTAAGCACATTGGTCAATACGGTGAATCCATGATGCCAGGTTGACTGCTTTGTTAATTACGGGAGCAGAGGTCAAATTCATGCACACCCTCACTCTTTACTTAAACTAACACCTATTGTACTCCTACAGGCTCTGGACCAGGGGCTGAGAATACAGCTGTAACAAAAAGTCACAGGCCTGGCCTCCAAGGGCTTCATCTTCCTTCAGGGAACACAGGCATTAAACAATTACACTGGAAAATAAACAATATTATTTTACAAAATGGGCAAAGATGGTCAACCTGAGATGTCATTAGGGAATTGCAAGTTAAAATAAGATAATAAGATACCACTATACACCCATTAGATTTGCCAAGATCTGGGGTGCCTGGGTGGCTCAGTTGGTTAAGCGTCCTGCTTAGGGCTCAGGTCCTGATCTCATGGTTCGCGGGTTCGAGCCTCATGTCGGCTCTGTGCTGACAGCTCAGAGCCTGCAGCCTGCTTCAGATTCTGTCTCCAGCTCTCTCTGCCCCTCCCCGGCTTGTGCTCTGTCTCTAAAATAAATAAACATTAAGAACATTTTTTTTTTTTTTTTTTAGAATAGTTTAAATCCAAAACACTGAAAACACCAAATTCTGGCAAGAATGTGAAGCAACAGGAACTCTCTGAAGCTGGTGGAAGGTAAAATGGTACAGCCGCTTTGGAAGATAGTTTGGTGGTTTCTTACAAAAATATACATATTCTTACCATATGCTCAAATGATCGTGTTCCTTTGTGTTTATTCAAATAAATTGAAAACTTCTATCCACACAAAAATCTGCACGAAGATGTTTAGAACATTATTTATTCGTAATTGCCCAAACCCGGAAGCAGCCAGGATGCCCTTCATTAGATAAACGGATAAATAAACTGTTACACCCATCCAAAGGACTATTAGTTAACAATAAAAAGGAATGAGCTCTTAAGCCATGAAAAGATGTGAAGGAAATTTAAATGCATATTACAAAGTCAAAGAAGCCAATTTGAAAAGCCTACATAGTGTATTATTTCAATCCTGTGACATTTTGGAAAAGGCACAACTATAAAGACAGTAAAAACATCAGTGGTTTCCAGCAATTTTTTTTTGGTGGGGAGGGAGGGCTGAATAGGTGGGGCATGGAGGAATTTTAGGGGGGTGAAACTACTCTGTGTGATACTGTAACGGCCATTATACATTTGTCAAAATCCATAGAATGTACCACACTCAGAATGGATCCTCATGTAAACTTGGAGTTGGGGGTGGGGTGGGGGGGAGCCATGTGCTAACATAGGTTCATCGATTATAACAAACGTATCACTTCAGGGTGGGATGTGATAGTGGGGGAGGTTGTGCATGTGTAGGAACAGCAGGTATACAGAAATTCTCTATGTCTTCTGTTCAATTTTTCTGTGAACCTGAAATTGCTTTAAAAAAATAACTTTTTTTTTTTTTTTAAAGGAAAGCTACACCGATTGTGGAAAATGCAATGAAGGGGGTCATGCAGGGAACTTAACAGTCTAGCACAGTCTGGCAGAGTCAGGAGAGCAGTTCGTAGTAAATGACCTTTGAGCTGAAAGCTGAAGCACAAATGGGATAAATATCAATTGCGCTAAATGCCATAGCTTGACAAACCGAAGTAATCATATGTGCAACACAAACCTGATGAGGACGATAAACAAAACCCACTTAAGACTGCCATCGTAGGGGGCAAAATAATGCTTGTAATGATAAGTTCACTCGTGTGAAGTGTGCCTCAGATCTGGAAAAAGAAAGCATAGGAAGGGGCCAGATATTGTCATGGTAACAGAAACACAAAGAACCCAGGCTAAAGGGTTTCTACTAAGCAAGAACAGCCAGCATTCAGTGAGTATTCCTTCCATGGAAGTTGACATCTGTTATTCATTTGTTGATTCTAGGTTTGAAGAAAAGCAGTGCAATTGGAAATACTTCTATGTTCTGGGGAAACATTCAGTTGGAAGACCTCTTAGTGCTCTTTCAATATTGGTCCATTCCTTTTAACATTTAGTACAAACTTGCTCTCTCCATTTCAAGAATGGATGAGAGACTTTGGACAATACTTAGGTTCAATAATTTCGAAGTTAAGGCAGGTCAAAGTCAGTGTCTTGCCTAAACAAGGAGAAAGGAGCTCTCTGATCATGGAAAGGCCATGGGAAGAAATGGGAGAAAGCATGTATTAACGGGGAGGTGGAGAGGGGCAGGATATTCGGTAGATAATTGCCACCGTCTTGCCAGTTTTAGAGAAGAAGTGACAAGGAAAAGAAGAACACCCATATAACTACCAATATACTCATATAGCATATGGTTTAAAGCAAGAATATTCATATCAGACAAACATGGATTGAAGTGCTGGTTCTACCATTGACTAGCTGTAAGACATAACTCAAGTTTCTGAGTCTCTCTACAACCCACAGTCTCATCTATAAGATGGGAACATTATCAGGAGCTCCCTCGTGGATTTTTTTGGAAGAATTGAGTACATTTGTGTATACAGTTATGATCACAGTGTTTAATGCCCAATAACCACTCGGGAAATATTCATTGTATTATTGTTTTTAATGGGTTAAGCAACTCCCCCAGCATAACGTATTTGCTACACAGCATTCCTGTTAACCTTTAATTTCCACTGGACTGCAAAAGTTTAAGAAAGTGCTAGAAGAAAGTAAGAATCCCTTGGTGAGTTGTCAGCTGACAGAACAAGAGCAAACATCAGACAGTGGTTTCCTGTCCCTGAGGAGTTCCGTTTGACCTCTAGATGATCCCAGGATCCACATTACCCTATAACGCAGACATGTGCTGATGCCTGTGTTCCCCTGTTTATTATCGTGTTGCCGCCCAAGGGGTGACTGGCACTGAGAAGCATCGGAAGAGCCTGCCAGTGCACCTGCCCTCCTCACCCGGTTTCATATGCCTGCCTGAGTCGCCATCAGTCCCCTTTGAGAAAACTCAGCTCCAGCTGTGGTCTCCATTGCTGCCATATCTGAGGATACTTTGCTTTGTGTTCATAAAAGACCCAACAGAATCTCACCAGTTCTTCTTTGTAGGAGCTGAGCCAAGTTACTTATGTGATCTGATCTTCAGATGCCTCATCTCTACCGACAGCGCTGGGGATGTGGTCTCAGCCACGGCCCAGGCAAGAATCAGGTGGGCCTTTCGAGCTGGGTGATGGTACAACTGAATTAAGGGATTATTTATGGGGTGCAGGTAGGGTTTGGGGAAACCAGCAAGGGTGGTACGGAGATTGCATGAGCAGTCTTAGATCCGAAGGGCTGGGAGAGAAATGGTTATGAGAACCCAGAGGGGTAACTTTGCAGCCAGAGACATCTGACAAGTGCTGTGGCCTTTGGTTGAGAGTTGCAGCCAACCCTTGGCAAGCTCACAGGAATGGACCAGAAGAGTAACTGCTTTTCTCCTGCTTCCTTTCTGCCAGTACTAAACTATTGGTCACACTCAAGTGGAAGTCCCAGAACAGGGAGCCCGTTGATGCATTTAATGCAGACCAGCTTCCTGGGGGCCCAGAACTAGGTAAGAGCGGGTCTGGGTTGGGAGGTGGGAGCTGAAGCAGAAGAAACCCAACAAACGTCAGTCTAAGCGTAGAACAAGTCAGCCTGTAAAGTCCGTGTCACTGCCCGGCACATGGAGGGAGAGCAGGGAACCTCCATGTCCCGGATCGCCCCAGCCCCCGGCACTCACAGAGAAACCCATGACTCTGCCCTAGTCCCTGCCCTATGCTCAGTAGAGATCTCAACATACACACTCACACACGCACATAATGCTCACTGCAACTCAAGCTAACTCAAGCTTTCTATTTTCATGTTTGTGTTTTTTTTTAATATAATTCATTGTCAGGTTGGTTAACATACAGCGTGCAAAGTATGCTCTTGGTTTTTGGGGTAGATTCCTGTGGTTCATCACTTACATACAACACCCAGTGCTCATCCCAACAAGTACCCTCCTCAATGCCCATCACCCATTTTCCCCTGTCCCTCACCCCGCTATTTTTGTTTTTTTTAATTTTAGGGTTTGGCTTAAAGTGTTTATTCACTGCACTGCCCGTTCTTTTTTTTTTTTTTTTTTTTAATGTTTATTTATTTTTGAGAGAGACAGAGACAGAATGTGAGTGGGTTAGGGGCAGAGAGAGAGGGAGTCACAGAAGCAGAAGCGGATTCCAGGCTCTGGGATGTCAGCACATAGCCCGATGCAGGGCTCGAACTCACGAGCTGTGAGATCACGACCTGAGCCAAAGTCGGACGCTCAACCGACTGAGCCACCGAGGCACCCTGATGCACTGCCCATTCTTTAGTGGCGTTTTTAGCAACTAAACTTCAGCAAAACTGTCCTCGCAAAGTTTACCAGGCTCATGGGATACAGTCTCAGCAAATCAGTGGTTAATTTCTAATGATGTTGCTGGCTCAGAGGGGTGCGTGTATCAGCACAAACTTTTGCCGATTACCAAAATGGTGAAATATCCTTATACTAAAAAGAAGGGAAGACTCAGGGCATGGTCTCCAAAAGGATTTGAGCACCCCGTACAATGTAGCAAATGTCCAGAGGGTATCAAGAGCTCAATTTTCAGAAAGAGGGCTTTCTTAGTTTATAAGCAGGAAGGCATTTATTTGTTAGCCGGCCAGCAACAAACCTCCCCTCTCTGGTCAGCCAGCTTCATTAAATTAGTTTTAAAGACAACCAATAAAAGGTGCCAGTCATTCTACTTAACTATGTGGCTAACCATCTATTATTAATCAGAGCACATACATCTGGAAGAGTAAATGGGGTCTCAGAGATCTGAGCTCGATAAGCCCCATAATGCAATAACCCGTGTGCCTGGTATCATGTGATAAATGTAGTGATTGATCGGAATTGCACACGAGAGATGGATGTTCTCTCTTCTCTCTCAATCCTCTTTCCCTCCTCCCTAATGAAAATGTTAAATGGAAATATATCTTTATACAAGAAGTAAACAAGCAAATAAATCTCTGTTTTTCAATGTTTATTTGCAAGAGGTTAGACTCTGGTGGCCTATAAAAATCAAGAGAAGAAAGCTCGGTGAGCATTTCTGTTGCGTCATTTTTCGGTCAGATTTTCTTTAATGGGGGAGATTCCTGGTAAGGTGAAGTCCTACAATTAGATTAGAAAGGTAGGGCATCTTTACAGTTATGTTCTGATGTGATTGGAAACTTCTGGGCCATGACATGTTTTGGTCCAGAGCATCTTTCAAAAACAATTTTTTTTTTTTAGCATTTATTTATTTTTGAGAGAGAGTGCGAGCAGGGGAGGGGCAGAGAAACTGAGACACAGAATCCGAAGCAGGCTCCAGGCTCTGAGCTGTCAGCACAGAACCTGACGCGGGGCTCAAACTCACAGACCATGAGATCACGACCTGAGCCGAAGTCGGACACTTTACGGACAGAGCCACCCTGGTGCCCCACGGTCCAGACCATCTTTCAGAATGCAGGTAAAAAGGGAAAGTTCTGGTCTCCCAGTTAGCCAAATACCTGCACATCCCACGATGAGACATTCTGCAAGCCGGAGTAAACTTGCAGAGTGTGTGATTTGGGCATATTCCAAAGGGAGATAACTGCCTTATTTTTATATCTGCTCCATAGTGAAATATAAAAGTTACAGCTTTTCTTGTATGATCTCTCGGTCACTTGATCCAGGGACCTCCACTTGCTTTAGCGACACTAGCCTGCTAATCCCAACAACAGCCTGAGGAGGTTGGCAGGCTCCCATTCATGTCACTGCAGGTGAATTCTCAGATAACTGCAGATTTAGTCACCGCTTCAGAGCCAGAGAAAGTGAGTTCTTCTCCGCCCATCTCCCATCAATGGGTATCAAGGTATTACCACCGGGGTATTGCTAATGCTTCTGATGGGCATTTGAGGCCTGGACAAAAGGGAGGGCTGAATGTCCAGTTGTCTCTGATCCCTGAGGAAGAAGAGTGGGTTGGAATAGGGACGGACTGTTCATGTGGCCCATTAGACCAGTGGTTCACAGCCTTGGATGCACATTGACATCAATGGGGGAGCTTCAGGATGTGGGTCTCACCTTCAAGAATTCTGATTTAATTGGCCTGGGGCGTGGTCTGGGCCTAGAGAGTTTTTAGAGCACAAGAGGTGATTCTAATATAGAGCCAAGGTTGAGAACCATTTACTAAAGTTAGAAGTCCCACCAAGAACCACTCTTTTCAGGCATTTTTGCTTTGGGAAGACCCAGTTTTGCTAGTGAACAGCAGACTTCAGTCTGATGGAATTTTAAAGAAGTGATTTGATCCAACCTTTACGGTGGTCTCATTCATGCCTGACAACTATGTGCCTTGTGCTAGTTTTTCGTCAGACTGTGGGCAGTGGCTTATTGGTAGATGATGAAGTCGATTTAGATGGTTGCAATCGGCACTTATTTAAAAAAAAAATGGAATTGGAAATATCAGTGTATCCCACATAATAAGAGTATTATTTTGTAGTGTGTGTGGGTGTGTGTGTGTAGAATGTTTATCTTAATGCAGATAGTGATCAAAATAAGTATATACAATTATGACAATAATGCTTATATTACCCCAAATGTGGTGTATCTCTTCTGTTTTATGTGGTTTCATAACTTGCTCAAGTTCATCTTAATACACTAAGTGGCAACTCAGAGCTCAAGTCCACAGCCTAACTGCAAGCCCCGAGCTCCCTCTGTTACACAGGATGCCTTTCTATCATTCAACATCCAGAAGCACACCAATGGTATTGGCCTATCTTCAATTCTCCTCTTGCCTAGAAGCACAAACAGGAAAGAGCCAAGCTAACCCCATAGAATGAAAACAAACCAAAGAGCTCAAGGCCTTTTCCTTGAAACTTCTACCAACCGAAGGAGGCTCACCTGCTTCCATCCCGGGGCTTCACCACCTTGGACCAGAATGTTCTTTCTATACAACCTGGCACCTCTTCCACCTGGCAACAGAGTTGAAGAGCACTTATAGTGTCCCACAGCCTGTGATGGCCCCATATGTTCTTGCAAATAGTACCTGGGATGTATATAGTCAAGGTGAACGGATTCACAAGATACTAAAATGGGAATAGCCCATTCCTTCTGAAGAAGCACAAGCTCCCCTAAAACAGATTCAAACCCAACGGGTTGTGGGCTCTGAGTTGTACCAAGCAGTGCTGAGAGTTTTATATACTTTAAACTGAAGTATGATCTACATATCAAATAGGGCATCAACCATAAGGGCACAGTACAGGGAGCCTTCACAAACTGGATGCCCCACGTAACTATCACCCATGCCAAGAAGGAATGTGGTACCAACACTCTTCACATTCTCCTTTCTTGTCACTGTCCCCAAAAGACTAACCACTGCCCTGACTTCTGACCACATTTTTTTTGCCTATTTTAAATGTTTTAAATGTTCATTTATTTATTTATTTTGAGAGAAAGGAAGAGAGACACCATGAGCAGAGAAGGACAGAAAGAGGGAGGCAGAGAATCCCAAGCAGGCTCTGCACCATCAGCACGGAGTCCGAGGCAGGGCTCAAACCCACGAACCACGAGATCGTGTCCTGAGCCCAAATAAGAGTCAGACACTTAACCGACTGAGCCACCTAGGCGCCTCATCCTGTTTTAAATCTTGAAATTAATGGAATCATGCTCTGCTCTTTTGTTTGTCTTACATTCAACACAGTGTGAACTTCACCCATAGTGTTATGTGGTTATAGTTTGTTCATTTCCGTCGATATTTAATATCCCCCTGTATTAACATATGACAGTTGATTAACCCCTTCTTCCATTATGACCACTTGGATGTTTTCCAGTTTGAAACCAGAAACATTTTGGTGCTACTCTGAATATTCTACTGAACATCTTTTTGGTGAACCTATGTTTGCACCTCTCTTAATTCCTGGGATTGTTGGATCCAAGGTATTCATAAGTTCAGTTTTAATAGTCCCTGAAAAGAGGAATTAGTTTCAATCTTGTACATTTTATCTTACCAGCAACAGGACCAGGGAAGTTCCAATTACTTCACATCTTCACCAGAACTTGGCATTTTCTGTCTTTTTCATTTCAGCTGTTCTGAGGTGAGGTAGGTGTATGTGTCTGTTTAGTGTTTATCGTATGTTTCTTCTTAAAACAATTTCATTGAAGGATAATTTACATATTAAAAAGGTACCCATCTAAATTACACCATTCGATGATATGTGCATCGTAAAACCACTGCCACAACAAACACGGAAAATGTTTCTATGTCCCAAAAGTTACCTCATGCCCCTTCTGAATTTTCTAGAAAACATGCTGGAAGACAAAATGCTTTCCTTCTTGGTTCTAGGGTAGTTTCTCTTTAGTCTCTTGGAGAGCTTGCTTTTTTTTTTTTTTTTTTTTTTCACTTGCTAGACCAGTGCAGGCTCTCCAGTGCTAGGTGCCTACAGGGCACAGCTCTTCCCAGCTCTTGACTAGACGGGAGAGGCAGGAGACCCGGACAACATAGCATTAATTGCATTAGCCGTATTTAATTTTAGTTGATTTAAGCTTAAATGTGAATATTCACATATGGCCAGTAGCTACCATATTGTGCAATGCAGGTTTAGATTTTACTAAAAGTTTATTTCAGAATTACTGCATGCTAGAGTCACGTGGACATTTCCCTCTGAGAGACAAGTGAATTTCATCGACTATGAGTTTCTCAGGGGCAGATTCCTGAACTACCCCAGTTACCTCATAATTTTTTTCTTTTGAAAAAAAATATTTATTTATTTTTGAGAGAGCACAAGAAGGGGAGGAGCAGAGAGAGGGGGACAGAGGATCCAAAGCAGGCTCTGTGCCAATAGGCTGACAGTAGTGAGCGTGATGTGGGGTTTGAACTCACAAACCGCAAGATCATGACCTAAGCTGAAGTTGGACACTCAACCAACTGAACCACCCAGGTGCTCCATTGTCTCACTATTTCTTCTTTAATGAAGAAAGCCAAACACAAACGTTCCTTCAAATAACTCCTCTCTGCCAAATTTTAGTAATAATACACCTGTGGCAAGGCCCTGATTCTTTTTGTGACCTGTATTTGAGCCTCAAGGTTTGGAAATCAAACAGACCCTTGGGTGAATAGCAATCATCTCCGGATCTGGATCTGTGTCACGGTGAGCAAGGCCATCAATCGCTCTGTGCTCCAGCTTCTGGAACTACAAAACTGGGCTATGAAATCTGTTTCATGAATGTCTGACACATCCTTGACCCTCAGCAAATGAGACTTATTACCCGTACTCCCTTGATCTAATGCTAAGAAACCCCTTTATCCCGTAGAATTTTTTTGTCATACAAACCCTTTGGAAAGCACAGAGCATTACAAAAAAATGTGAAGTGCTGTTCCCTGAGTTGGTATGAGCAGGAGAAGAAATAGTAACTTTCATGAGCTGAGGCCTTTGAAATAATAATCCGTGTCACTATTTGGTAAGCTTTCTGTCACCACAGGCATGGAGAATTGCTTTTGCTGAGAGCCATTCAGAAGAATGTCTGCTGTCTTGCCAGGAGGAGAAACAGCAGCCACAGAAAGAAACCTAGACTCGGATCAGACCCACGATGGCACACATCTCTCCCTGCCTTGCTCTGGGCCTTCCCTCCTAAGAGGTCCAGGACGGGATCCTGTTTGCTGGGATCTCATAGCCAATTCCTTCTGGGAGGGGGGAGGTGTGATTTATGTTAGGGAGAAGGGATCTTGGAATGCTGACCACCCTAAGCAGCAGATCCTAACTAGCCGCACGGAGAGGAAGCTGCTGGCTGCTCCCAAAGAGGAGGTGGGGGAAGAGAAAGAGGAGGTGGAAAATGGGTGCTCTGAGTGCCCATTGGGAGCCAAACATTGTTTGAGTGCTGTAGTGACAATACCCCTCACCACTGCTTATTGGCTGCTCAATGGAACACTGAGCAGACTGTGCTGAACCATTTAATCCCCATAGCAATAAGTAGCATTGCTGTTCCCATTTTACAAACAATAAATCTAAGATTCAGAAAGGAAAAAAATAACTTACCTGAGGCCACATAGCTGGCGGAGATTTGGGCCCAGGTCATTGCAGCTCCATAATATACATCCGCCCTAGACCACTATGTAATTTTACCCCTGCTTCCGCGTGCTTTCCTGCTTAAGCCTCTCAGAAACCCCACAAAGTAGATGCTACTGCCTTTTATGGACGGAAAACAGACTTCAGAGTTCAAATAACATTTCCCAAATTCATAGATCTGGAATTCCAAACAGTGGAACTAAGATTTGGGCCCAGCTATTTTGATTCCACATCCAGGACCCTATCCATCATACTACATAGTAATAGCGAAGATCATGATAACCAGCATTATTAAAGACCTACGTGAAGAACTCATTTTATCCTCATAAAAATAAAATAAAATAAAATAAAATAAAATAAAATAAAATAAAATAAAATAAAATAGGGGCGCCTGGGTGGCTCAGTCGGTTGAGCGTCCAACTTCGGCTCAGGTCATGATCTCGCAGTTTTCTGAGTTCCAGCCCCGCGTTAGGTTCTGTGCTGACAGCTCAGAGCCTGGAGCCTACTTTGGATTCTGTGTCTCCCTCTCTCTCTGCCCCTCCCCCCGCTCATGCTCTGTCTCTCTTTCTGTCAAAAATAAACATTAAAAAATTTTTTTTAAATAAATAAAAAATAAAATAAAATAGTATCTTTGTAATATCATCCTCATTTACAAATAAAGAAACAGAAGCACAAGATGGTTAAGCCCCTTGCCAGGGTGCACAGTAAATCTAGAAGTTGGCATTTGAACCCGAGCAATGTGGCTCCAGGGTCACTTTTTAATCACTAAATTAGAGCCAACCCCAATGTTTGAAACGTCTCTGCCTCGGGCGGGACACCCCCAGGACTAGGTGAACACATCTGGGCGGGGTCGAAAGCCACTGGGTGAAATAAACATCTGCAGGAAAGAATAATAAAAAAGGACAATTGTGGGTGACAGTGCTTCCAGAAGGACAACAAGGAAGTTCGTTAGCCAAGAAGGATTGTCATGGTTCTTCATGATCCACAAAATTACTTTGTTTTAATTCTAGCGCCCAACACTGGCCTTGCTCCATCCACAGTGGAAATCACCCCAGTCTAGAATTGACACAAGAAGTTGATTTATTTTTATTGTTTGTTACAGCGATTCAATGCAATTTATTTAGGACCACTGTGTCTCACTCAGAGGCAAACTCATAACGCAAACACATTAATCTTGAGAGACAGTATCTTGGATACCAGCAGTTTGGATAACTAGATTGTTACTCTCGGCATGCATGGTTTGTTCATACGCAACAAAGGAGCTTATCAGATTCAAATAACCCTTAGCAAGTATTATACAAACCACTGTATGCAAAGACATTCCCACTTTGCAGGTCTGCACCCAGCTTCAGCCTCAATCACGGGCCCATTTTTAACTGATCTGTTTGGGGTTATGTTTGAACAAAAGGACCCTTATGCTACCATGAAATGCCTGACAAGGCTGACCCAGGGATAATGGCCAGGAGAAAAGGAGTTAAAGGTTTTCTACTGGCTCCTTCTGATGGTGCCATTCTCAGGCTTCCACCCTTTTCGTGCATTTGCATCCAAATGTAAAGGTATTTTTAGTCTTTCCACTTGTCCTTGTCATGTGTATCCTTTGTCATTGTCTCTAGAACCCATTTCCTATTTTCCATTTGCTTTTGTGCCTCTGTTCAGCCATTTCCTAACACAGAAGGCTGTCCGCCTGCCATGGTATTTCTCCTGAGAGGGAAAGATTTCTCTTCTGCCTTCTCTGAGCACCATGCACATATACGCCTGCTCTAAGGACGGCACGTATATATGCCAAACCCTGATTCTCACCCCAAAGTGGGCTTGCTTTTCCTAACCTCTAAGAAGGGTCTGATGCTATTTAACTCACAAGTTAATTGTAAGAATTAGAGGAGATGCTGTATATAAAAGTGTCAGGTGGGCCTCCACTTTATAGACATATTAAGAAATCAGTGCCTTTCCCTATGCACGGCTATCATCCCTGAACTTTGAACTATTACAGGGCAAGGAATGGACCTCAGGAAAGTTTGGTGGACATATCTATCATTTACTGAGGGTTTACTGTGTGCAAGGTGCCATTTGTAACACTTTGCATTTCCTATCTCACTTAATCCTCACAAGAAATCCATGAGATAGGTTCCATTTATTAGCCTTGTTTTGAAAATGAGAAAACCCCGGTGTAGGAAGGTTATGTAACTTGTCCAAGATTACACAAATAGCAAAGTTGGGATTCAGCCCGGGTTGGGTGTCTCCTGAATCCAAGCATGGAGGTTAGTTTATTGCCTTTAGTGATGGATTATCAAATATTTGTCGTGTTGAAGGTTCAGCTCCAAGTATCACCTCCTTCCAAAGATTGCTCCAACCCACAGAGATCCCTCCTTCCTCCGGAACTCTCTCTTACACTGCCAGTGTTTCTCATTAAGAGGCTAATCACTTTCATATTCAATATAATTTGTGCCTCCCACCCAGCTCTCCCCAACTACATATAACTATTAAATATATGTTTATCAAATGGATGGTGATTGACATGGCTGTCATTTATTATGTCATCTACGACACTCATAATGAAAACAATAGTATTCATTCATTCCACCACTCAACCAACAAAGCACCTACAATATCTTAGGCAAGAAAAATGATGACCTTGGAAATGGACAAACAGTTTTGATTACTGGGTCTCCTCTCTAGCGCATTCTTCTGGGGTTTTTCCTCTGCCTTTTATTGATTTGAGCTATTTTACAATTTTTGTAAGTTGGAGAAAATCGACAGGAATGCAAATGATTCTTCTCTATACAAATGGAAATGAATTATGTCCTGTGGAACACAATTGATTATTGCCTTGTGGGTAGACCAGTTGTATAATTATTTGAAGTTTCATTCCATTATCCCTTATGCCCACATATTTTTCATTCTTCGAATTCTCCTTTGAACCTGTTGTTAGTGTTACTCATTCCTTCATTAATTCATGAATTAAATAAAGCCTCTGATATGGGTTTATTTTACATTTGTATGAGAGTCATGATTTTACCCTTTTATAAACAGTACTTCTTATAGACATCATAAAATGCTCAAAATATGTCCATCCACAGTCAAAATAAGCATGTGAATCTCCAAGTACAAATCCAGAATCTGTCCCTTAGCTATAAATTCCTACTAGAGTGTCATTTCATTTTGGCAAAGATTTCTTTTTTTTAATTGAGATAGTATTCACATACTATAAAATTCACCATCCTAAAGCATGCAATCTGGTGGGTTCTAGTACGTGCAGTCATCACCACCAATTCCAGATCAGTTTTCTCACCCAAAAAGAAACCCTATATCCATTAGCAGTCACTCCCCACCCCACTTACCCCAGTTCTAGGCAACCACAATTCTACTTTCTGCCCTCTATGTATTTGCTTCACCTAAACATTTCATTTAAATAGAGTCATACAGTATGTAGCCTTTCGTGTCTAGTTTCTATCCTTTAGCATGTTTTCACATTTCACCCATGTCACAGCATGTGTCAGTACTTCATCCCTCTTCATGGCTGAACAATATTCCATTTTATGGATATAGCACATTTCCTTTACCCATTTATCCGTTGATGGACACTCGGGTTGTTATTATGAGTCATGTTGTTAGGGACACTCATATACACATTTTTTGTAGGCATGCTTTCAGTTCCCCTGAGTATATACCTAGGAGTGAAATTGCTGGGTCATATGATAACTCTGTGTTTAACTTTTTGAGGAACTACCAGACTTTTTTTGCAAAGTGCATGCCCTATCGGCAATGTAGGAGGCTTGTTCCACATCCTCACACAGGAGATTTCTTTTGGCAAATCATAAAAGGAAAATATCTGAGAAAGCAAAGCCCTGGAAAATAGATAAGGTAACCCTTGAGTCATTACCATGATATACCTCTCACAGGCACCTAGGAAAATGCTGTCGGGCACCAGAGATGCTAGGCTCTACCGGCTGTTTCTCAAGGAATACTCTTGCCCCTATACTCTGCGGCCCCGTGGTGTGACAGTTTGCAGCTGAATATTGGAATTTCCTTTTTCTCGTTGATATTCTGCCTGGCTCGTGGAAGAAGGCTGAGTAACTTTACATCTGTATCAAATCCAACTTACATATCCAGGCCTAGAGACTACTGGGAGCCATTGGGAGCTCAGAAATTTGGCAGAGGTCCTGTCCTTCAAGCTATAATCCCCCTGTGGCTGACCCGATTGGCTACTGTTATCCTCAGTTTAAGTGCCGGGACTCACAGGAGTAAATTCTGCTTAAATAATGTAACTGTTTATGCCAGCATAGAGCTAAAGCCCAGGCTAGGTACAGAGAAAATTGCCCTGAGAGCAAATATGAGTCCTAATAGAAAAGAAATTCTGCAACCTGCACCCAGACCTTTCGCCAGGCAATTCGCCAGTGCCCGTGCTGTTACTGACAAGGGTAAGTGTGGGAAGTGAAGGGAGAGAGATGTGTGGTAGGCTGGTCAGAATTTTTGTGAACTCAGAGATTTTAGTTTTTGGCTGACTCCTCCAGGGCTTGAGCAGTGAGTGGCATGAGTAACAGGGCATTTCAGGCTTCTCACACCCACCTTGTGCATCTTCCCAGTTCTGGACGAGTTTCAGCCAGCCTATGGGGGATGGTAATCGGGTTTGTTGCCTGAAGGCTGGGCTTTGGTGTGTGGTTTCGCTCCGGGCCCCTCAACTGTGCCCTTTGAAAGTTTCGTCACCCCCAACCAGCTGTTATTTCACTGCCTGTGGTTTTCTGTCTAACAGTCTATAAGAAGATTAATAGTTCCACGGCTAATGGGATCATGATTTTAACAAGAGATTGCAGCCAGCTCCGAGCGAGCGCCGACAGAATTCTCTGGCGGCCCGAGGAGTCTGTAGGATCTTGGAAAACTGACACTGGTCTCCTCAGAATGTGAGTTCTGTTTCTTTCTCAGCTGATGGCAGTAGGGACAGCCAGTTCCCCTGGGTAGACTTCTTGAGCACAAGAATAACTTCACACCATTTCTGGCAAATCAGTGCTCCTCGGGCCTTCTGAGTCTGGTGTCTTTGGGGCTGAAGAAACAGCAACATTCAGAGCCCTGCTTTTTGTCCAGAGCAAAGGACAGCTGTTTGCATATTGGGTCTTTTCAGCCACACATATTCCTGATTTATTCCTTGATTCTCAGGCATGCCAGCCCCTTTGCAGACAGGTCCAATGGGTGTAATAGCAATCGCTATGGATGTCCCCATCGTTGGGTGACGTAGTCCTTTGAGCCCAGAGTTTGTCCTCTCTCCTTGAGTCCCTGACTTGACATTCTCTCCCCTGGAGAACTCTTATTTCGGGTCGTCTCCTTCCTCACCATGCATGTTCAGGATCCTTGGCTCATCTTACAAAAGAAGGAGATAGAGCAGTAAATACTTACTAGATAACTGCTCTTGCATATTTGGTCTCATCTAATCTTGAGAAATAGGAATTATATCCCCATTGTACAGATGAGGAACCTAAGGCGCCATACAGCTTAAGTCATCTGCCCAAAGTCACCCAGCTCACGGCCAAGGTTAGATTCAAAACCCCAGTTTGGGTGATTCCAAATCTCAGGCTGGATCTATCCAACTATCTCTGGAGATAGACAGTTTGGAAACGATCGTAGCCTTCTCACACTGTAACATAGCATCTTGCTCTGTTAAACACTCAGGGTCAGTACTTCGGCTGAAGGTTCTCTGACAGATATATGGACATATCCTTGGACCCTGAAAGCCATGCATAATATATCAGGTCACGTCGGGTCAATATGAGATCAGTACTGCAAGATCATAAACAAAGACATAATTTTAAAACCTAAACTAGCTTGTCATGAACACATCTTTCCATTTCCAACTAGGTTCTAACCAAACCGTATTAGGTTACATCAAGTCCCTACATATATGGGAAAACCCATTTTCCCCTAAACAAATTAACTGGGTCATCTTTCGCAATTATTGCCATAATCAAGCTAATGTGTTATTAAGAAGACTGAAATAATTGTTTATGATCTGGTTACTTTGGTCAATGAATAATTGAATTGAGTGACCATTAAAGAAAATCTAATCCATTGCTGTGCACTGAGTCAGTCCACAAAGGGTCAGTGTAGTGGAGCATGAAGCTGTACGCATTCAATCTGAGGGCTGATCAGAGCGTTCCGATATCAGCTACTTCAGCTTTGCGGATAAGAACAACCCATTTGCTCACCCGCTGCACTTCACGCTTTCCAATTTGCTTCATCCTTGCTGGCCTTTTTCCCTTCCTGGGGTGCCCCCCGGCTCCCTCCCAACATTGCACACACTAGTCCTGTTAGCATAGCTCTCTCCTGCTTGTCCTGTGAATCTGCACTCGGTCTTAACTTCCTCAGGGAAAGCTTACCTGAGGCCTCTAATATTCTAACAGCATCATAATCTCCCTTCACGTCCAGCATCCCAGTTATATTCTGAAGTCTAAGGTCTAATTCACGCCTGTCTCATTTGCCAGTGTAAATGCCATAGAAAGTGACAATCATGGGTTTGGGGGTTACTGCTTGGAGGGGGTAGAGTTTGGTCCTCATTGTATGTCTAGTACCTAGAAGAGTGCCATCACATATGATAAAGGAGTAAATAAAATGGGGTAAGCATTGCTAAGAGGGTTATTTAAATGGAGCTGGGAGGGCATTAAAGAAGTGGGGCTCATGCACATCATCTGTCTCAAATTCTTGGCATTTTTGCTGACCTCTGCCAAAAGCCAGGACATGGGCTATATGTTGAAATGGACATAAGCAGGCTTTCCATCCAAAGCCAGGCCTAGCAACCAATCACATAGAGTTTAGTGTGACTGGAGCTACACCAGCACCAATCACATTTTGTTCAAAACAACTTACGTAAATTCTGTGTTCCTCTGCAAAAACTCTAACCTCCTTTGTCTCTTGGGAGCTCGCTTTCCATTTAGGTCGAAAGTGTATCTAACAGATTGCAATCTCAAAGACCCCAAATAAACACAACATATTTTATTTTGAAGCTTGCAGTTTTGTTTTTCATTGGCTGGTATAAAGTAGGTGTTCCATAAGTGTTTATAGATTGAATGACTTTATACAGCCATGAGTAAATGGAAGGAAAGACACATAACATTTACTGAGGGCCTTGTGCGTTTAATCCTCACACAATTTTGTGAAAAGGGCATCCCTTCCTTACGCTTCTTTTTCTTTTTTTTTCTTTTTTTTTTATTTATTTTTTTTTTAATTTTTTTTTTCAACATTTATTTATTTTTTGGGACAGAGAGAGACAGAGCATGAACGGGGGAGGGGCAGAGAGAGAGGGAGACACAGAATCCGAAACAGGCTCCAGGCTCTGAGCCATCAGCCCAGAGCCCGACGCGGGGCTCGAACTCCCGGACCGCGAGATCGAGATCTTGACCTGGCTGAAGTCGGAGGCTTAACCGACTGCGCCACCCAGGCGCCCCGCTTACGCCTCTTTTTCAAAAGAAGAAACACATTTGAAGGGGCTGATATTTTTCTGGCAAACACTTGAACTCAGATCAGTCATAATAAAAATTTGTAAGAGCATCAATCCACTGCTTTTTCCACCAAAGACTGCCTGCCTGTCTGCCTTTCTTTCTCTCTCTCTCTCTCTCCCTCCTTCCCTTCCCTTCCCTTCCCTTCCCTTCCCTTCCCTTCCCTTCCCTCCCCACCCTTCCTTCTCTTCCCTTCCCTTCCCTTCCCTCCCCACCCTCCCTTCCCTTCCCTTCCCTTCCCTTCCCTTCCCTTCCCTTCCCCTCCCCTCCCCACCCTCCCTTCCCTTCCCTTCCCTTCCCTTCCCTTCCCTTCCCTTCCCTTCCCTTCCCTCCCCTCCCCTCCCCTCCCCTCTCCTCTCCTCTCCTTTCCTCTCCTTTCCTTTCCTTTCCTTCCTTCCTTCTTTTCTTTCATTCTTTCTTTCTCTCTTTCTTTCCTTCTTTCTTTTCTTACTCTCTCCCCCTCTCTCTTCCTTCCTTCCTTCCTTCCTGCCTCCCTGCCTTCCTGACTTCCTCTCTTTTTTCTTTCTTTCTTTCTTTCTTTCTTTCTTTCTTTCTTTCTTTCTTTCTTTTCTTCCTATACCAGTGTGCCATGAATTTCACTTCCACTCCTTAAGGCTCAACTCAGGTTGGTGAGTTGCCTCCAAGGCACCTTCTAGGCGCCCGGTTAGTGTCACCAGGCATCTTCCCTTGTTGAAGAATCTCTGATACAGGAAGTGCTGTCCTACTTATGCTGTGACTCTCACCTGCTGCCATTCTTGCTGTTCCTTTTCACCTTTCCTAATGGTAACATGCAGGCAAAAGAATGTTTTTAGGATTTGGCTAAACCCCATGCTCATGCCAGGACACAGAAACAGGCTTCTTGGTGTACAATTAAAACAGGAACAGAAAATGTAATTTTTTTGAGAGACCAGTAGGAGAAGCATTTTAGAAAAAAAGGAAAGCCTACAGAACATTTCCATGAATGAAGTTTACCTTCTAACTAGGAAATATGTTAATGGAAGTACTGCTGCTACTTAAGAAACACTAAAAATGCAACCCAGAGTCCTCCACTGCCCCCGGGGATGGGCGAGCCTTGGGTGGATGGATTACACACTCCTTCTTGGTGCTCAAAGCCAACTCCTTTGAGGGAAGCATCTTCCAGAGTTCAATGCTAACTTTGTCTTCAGTCAGCAAGAGCCAGAAATGACTTTTATGTAAATCGTGACTTTAAGAAAAGCCTGCAAGGTGTTGAGAAATGTTGACAACAAGTGCATTGACAGTCTACTTGGCTTTTTTCAGAGTTAGGCTGTGAGGCGGGGCTGTAAGGCCATCTTTAATGATGGGATTCCTCCTGTTGTGGGACTAGGCTACCTCTGGTTTCTAGGGGTTACCTCTTCATCTGATGTTCTGCTTACGCCAGAGATTGGCTCCTAAGTAAGTTAGATAGCTTAGGAGAGCCCAGAGTCACCCTCCGTCTGACCCCTCCTTACAGTTGTCAGATTAAGCAAATAAAAGCATGTAATGCCCAAGTACATTTTAATTATTTTGAGCTGCCCATGCATTGTAGATTGCGATTAAAAGATGTATTGCCTGGTATATATTACACTTAAAAATTACTTGTCACTTATCTGATAAAGCTGACGGGGATCTAAATTGCATACTTTTTTCCTTGAATTGTACTTCTCTGATGATTTGGCTTGCCTGAGCAGTCACCTGTTCAGCAGAATCTGCTGATAAAATTTCTTGCCGCTTTCGGCTCTGTCCCTGTGATCTAGCTTCTATGGTGGTCACGTCCAATTTGCTTTGTTCTTTCGTCCACTGAACATTCATTAACGAGAAGCCATGCTCAACATTAACATTATGGGCCAGGATACTAACCATGCACTTATAGAAAGGTAACAACTCTAAGAAATGCTCCTCAAATGTGATTTCCTGCAACATATAATGCCATCTTTCCCGGCATAACTTGCTTTTCAATTCTTCACAATTACATTGAATCTTTTCAGCAATATTTTAAGTGTCCAGTGACCAAAAACAAAAACAAAAAAAGAGCACGGTCATCAATTTTTAATCCCTTCTTCTTCAACACTACACATGCTGTAAGAGTATTTAGTAACATCCATATAACATCATTGAATTCTTCAGCGGATAAAACCCATTTCAAAAGATAGTCATGGCAAGTCATGGCTGTGATAATTATCCATTTCAAGTCAGAATTTCTTTTCCTGTGCATAAGTAAGTTTGTCTTTTTAAGAACAGCCTTGACACTTAAAGAGATAAATTTTTCTGTCATTTCTTTCTTTAACACATTCAATGAGTTTCTGTAAGCCATGGAGTCTTCAATAATACTATTTGCTTTTCTTTCAATTTGCATAATCCTATTGCTAAAGAGATATTGGAGACTGTAAGAAAAAAATAAGTCGACTTCATTCAATAGATTACTTAATAAGTCAACAAGAATTTGGAGGACCTATCCTGCAGAATTAAAATCTGCTTTCGGAGCTTCAAATAAAACTGGAGATTCTCACAATTACATTTGTTAAAGAGAAACCAATGGGTTTTTTGAACATGAGAGTATTTGAAGAATACTAAATACCAACAGGATCACAAAAATCCTTTAATTGCTCAATTCACACAATATAAATGCCTGAAATACAAGAAAAATTTCCTAACTTTGATGTCAATAGCAAAGATATCAGATGCTGTCTGAGTAACATTTTGCAAAATATGGATAGGACACCCAAATCTCCCATAGAACTGTCTATGCTTTGCTTCAACTCTGTTCGCACTTTTATGCAAATATTTACTGAAATTTGTATTTGCATTATCTCCCCTATTTTTTTTTTCATAAAGTCCAACTCAACCATGGAGTCTCTGCAAAACTTCGCTATTATTTTTGAACTTTTATCTAGAAGAACTTGTATTCACAGGAGCCTATAAGCAAGTCTTTTTGTGAGAAAAATACATACATTGGACAAGCAGAGGGAAACTTTTTTTTTTTTTTTGCATCGTGATTACGTCTATCCATGGCTATGCCTTTAAAAAGATCTCTGATCATCTCTATAATTATAAAAGGAGCTAGTTCATTTTTTATTATTACAGCAGATCTTGTTTTGGCACTCAAAAATTTGCTTGCAATTTTGGAATCTGAAAATACTTCTGGGATCCGTCCATTCAAACACTTTTTTTAAGCTGAAAGACTAATGATAATACGTGGTGTGGAAGCTGCTGCTGCAGGAACCATCTTCCACTTGCCTCCCGATCTTCCCGGGAGGCTGTCACCAGACAATTCCTCATTGCCTCCTGGATTCCGACAAGGTATGAGGCGTTCTGTCTCACTCCCACTTAGGGTACAGCCGCAGGCCATAAAACGGCTTAGCTACAGCAGGGCACGGGCTGGTCAGCACCAAGAATGCTTTATCGTTCATGTAATCATCCAGCCCCTTTTGTTCCGGTGTCGTCCGACAGAACAAGGGACACAGAAAACCAGCGCGTTTGCTACTCCTGCTTTTGCCATGTGGGTAGCAAAGAGTTTGAATCGAATAAGGGATCATTGTTTCTTTACCAGCCAAAATCCATCAGCCTTGCTTGCCACCATCCCCATGCTAAGTCTCCTTCCGGCACGCAGCACACATTCGATCCACAGAAACACTGGGACGTGTCTTCAGATAAGCTTAGCATGGGGGTCAATTCTGACATCGCAGGTGGCCCCTCCCCTTCTCGCTACCATCAAACAGTCAAAAATGTTAGCCAGCAATAACCCCGATGATGCCGCATAGTGAACTACCCCCGATTTGGGGGGTACACAATTTGTTCTTGTACCTATAGATTGGTTGGAGCGGAAGAGCTGTTCCCCATGTCTTTCACTCTTTGTGGACCAGGGGGCTAGCCAGGCATGTTGTTCCTATCAAGACAAAAGCAGAGGTGCTAGGAGTGCATGCCCTATTCCCATGCAAGCATATTCCACACCCTGCTCAAATCACATCTGTTAATGTCCCATTACAAATCAAATCACATGGTAGAGTGACAAATTGCAGGGCAGGTGAGGTATACTCCAGCCATGGAGATGAAATGGAAAGATTATTTTTTGAGTTTACTTAGTTATTTTTGAGAGAGAGAGAGACAGAGACAGACACAGAGATAGAGAGGGAGACAGAGAATCCCAAGCAGGCTCCGCGATGTCACCGCAGAACCCGACACGGGTCTCGAACCCACCAACTGGGAGATCATGACCTGAGCCAAAATCAAGAGTGAGACACTTAACCAGCTGAGCCACCCAGGCACCCTAGGACTATTTTTTAATAATAAGCTAAAATTCCATATCTAAGAACCACTGTGTGCTCTTGAGTTCAGAGGATATAAGATGTGCTCTCAGAGTCGTTTCGTTACAGCCACTCTCTAAAGAGGGAGCCTCCCCTGCCCCTTCTCTTGGGGAAGGGGCGGTGGATGTCAGCACATCTCCCTTCAAAGACATCTTGTCACAAATCTTCCCTTTATCTCTACCCATCTAGACCCTTTTATAGTCCTGATGAGGTTAGGGGAGCAATTGACTTTTGATTCTCTTCTTTGAAATCCTACAATCTGATGTGTTACAACTCACTTCAATATCTGATATTTAGTGCCTACGGGTCTCTACCAAAGCTTCCATTTTAACATCCCCTTACATAACCAAAACCTGGCAATGCACACAGCAATGCCCGATTTGGGAGCTTGAAAAAGAAGTTGTAATTTCAGTGAAAGGGAGAACCTGCCCTCTCTCTTCATGAGCAAAATCCTTTGGTTAGGTCTTTGTAAAAGCAGAAAGCTGCCTGTTCAGGGATTCTGGAAAAAAGTTCTAGAGGGAATGAATTTCCAAAGACATAGCGCCCGGGTTGGTAACTTTTCTGGGTTTTCAACCAGTAAGAGCTCATATCCCGCCTTTATGCAAAGCACCAACTGCCCAGAAATTAACATTCACTGCGTGGCAAGTATACAGTACAATTAGAAGACATTTCACTCCACAGGTACCCCCTGCTTTTTGAAAGTTCATGTTAACGCCATTTCACTTTTACGAAAGATCACATCAGTACCGGCTTTCGCTAACGGAAAGAAATCCCAAGAGGATTTTTGCTTTTTTGAAAAAAGGGCAGAAGCAAAAATAGCATTTAGCTTTTGTTTGGCAGTGCACCGTTACAAAGACAGCAATGCACCCCAAGCAGAGAGCAGCCCCACCCATTCCTTCCGGGAAACCACACTCAGCACTCAGCATCGAGCTGCCAGAGCTTTGAATGCGTTTGTGAGCATCTGTGCTTTATCTTAATTTATTTTGTGCATCCGTTAGCAAGATGTGTCCTAGGGTATCAGAAAAGCCTAGGAGAGGTTATTTTTGGGGTCTGGGAATGCTCAAAAGATTTCCATATAAATTAATGGTAATTGCTTCTTAGCTTTACACCATTTCAGTTAGTGAAAGGGTTCGTAGGGACACTGTACTTTCAGATAGCAGGGGAAACCTGTACTTTCTACTCGAAAGTTTTCTTCAACTCCTCCTCCTTCCTCTTCCTCTTCCTCCTCTTCTTCTTCTTCTTCTTCTTCTTCTTCTTCTTCTTCTTCGAAAGGCAGACTACCACTTGCTATGCCTTATTTGAATGTGTTCGGAGTCTTGGAAGTTTGACTATCCTATGTTCTCCTAAAAATGGGCCTTGAGAGCCTGTTTGGACGTTCTAGTAGGGGAGTGCAGCTAGTCAGCTACTCATATACCCTTGACCAAAGAACAGTCCTCCTGTATCAGGGAAGGTCATTTTCTTCTACTGAGCACACAGCTTTGAGAGAGACGCACATGGAACAGTGAGAGAGGAAATGGATAGCTGCCTAGCCAGCCAGATCAGCCGAATCAACCCTGACAATCAAGGGGTCACAGATGTAGCATCCAGATCACCCTCACATCCTCAAAAGTTTACTAAACATTCTGGAGCATGTATTAAACAAAACTTTCCCTCTCCCTCCTCTGTTGCTTTTTCTCACGTTGAGTAAAGGAGTGTTGAGCATTGACCCAAAGAGGTTTTGACAAGGGCAGGAGTGAAAGGGAAAGAAGAAGTAGAAATATTGTCAACAGAAGAAATACCAGTGTCTTCATCCAGCAAATGTCAGAACATTAAGGAGCCCTAGTGGAAATGAACCACCCACTATAAAAATTGGGATGTGGCTTGAGCATATCTTTCTGTTGCAGATTCGTGCATTTTGACTGGTGTCAAAGATGTATTAACTCATTAATTATGGCTCTTGGGAAATGCCTCATGTTCCCATCACCTCTCTTTGCATGATGACTGAATAATACTCTAGGTCTCCTTGGTCTGGAATAGAATTTTGACAGCACATATACTCTTTCTCTTATCTAACTAGAAAGTGAATGTATTGGAAATTGAGTCGGCCAGTTTCTATGTCTCCTCTCACCTATGGGGCCAGCACAGGAGGGTCTCAGAGGAAGACAAAGTTGCAAACACCAGGTGAGTTTACAGATAATTGCTCTTTGCAAAACTATTCACAAAATTATTCACAAAACTATTGGGTTGAAGACATTTAATAGACATTGCTTCCACCAAAATACAGAGTATCCTTCCTAAATATAGGTAATCAGCCACAAAGTTTCTCTTGTTTAATTATTTCTCATTGATCAAGATCGAGATCTGTCCTAAGGAATGTCAGAGATATAAATTACATGGAATGGACAAGTCTTTCTGGGAAAAGTTGAGAGTTGGGGCTGGGAGTGGAAGATTAACTTTAAACATATGGAGTTTTAAAATATGGATGTAATAATTTGGAGTGAGCATATTCCAGGTGGGAAGAAACAAGTTGACAAATGCAGGGAGATAGTCTGTAAGCTATCATTTGGGTGTCATGTCATACACTGCTATCTTTATAACTCTTAGAATTTTATTCAGTCATTCATTCCTCAAGCATTTATTGTGTACCCATTAGGTACTAGGCACTGTTCTATAAACTGGGCCTCAGTAGAGAACACAGCAAATATCTGCTCTCCTCGGTCTAACATTGGGATTAGAGAGACAGATAATACCCCAAGAAGGAAGTATGCCTACATACCAGATAGTAATAAGGGTTATTTAAAAAAGTAATGCCAGGTAAGGGGAAGACCTGTGGGAACAGGTTATGTCTGTGTATTAATCTGAGCAAAGCGAATCATGGACACGTGTTAATATCTGAGAGAAGAGCTTTTGAGGCAGAGAAAACAGGAAGTACAAAGGTCCTAAGGTAGAAGCGTAGCTGACACAGGAAAGGGGACAGGATAGAAATGCCCAACGCATAATAATTGATTGAGTAATCAGGACAAGTGTATGGGACTCAGGCATGACTTACATGTTTTGAGTACAATATTTATAATGTGGGATAAAGGAGGAAAGATTATCCACTGCATACATTGGCTTAAGCTTTTATGTTGAGTCAATTTTCAACTTACTATGTCTTTGGGGGAAATCATAAGGCCTTGACAAAAACCCACAAACCCCCAGCATTTTCATTTATTACACTCTCCCAAGTGTCTGACCCTACACTAAATGATTTACAAACATAACCTCATCAAACCCTTATAACAACACTTAGATGTAGGTATTGTTATCCCCATTTTGTAGATGAAGGAAGTGAGGGTCCAAAGTTTAAATGCCTTTCTCAAGTTTATAAAACTGGAAAGAGAAAAGGACTCAGAGATATCTGCCTGATTTCCAAGCACGGCTCTTAAACCCAAAGCTTACCTTATAGGTCAAGTTTTATCTGAAAAGAATTGAAAGATATGCAGCTTTCTATATTATTTCCAAGTTCCATAATATTGGAGATGGGGTGTATTACTTCTTAGATTCATATAGAATACACTTCTGTGATGAACATGCTTTCTCTCCCTCCCTTCCTTCTTATTATGTGTTTTGATTCTACCTCCTCTGAGTTTGTTTACACATTTATTAAACTTGTATTAACTCCATACTGTGGGCTTCACACTCAAATAAAAGTAATGTGATCCTGCCTTTGATAAGGCCTGAAGCTTGCCTGTAGACAAAGAGACAATATTGTGGGTTTTAAGAAAATCTCTAAGGACTCCACTGGCAAGAAAGAGATGATATTCTCAAATTAAGAAGCTCAAGGAAAGATTAATAAAGACCCTATTTAGGTCCTTCATTATCACTTAGATGTAAGCAGGGTATAAGGGAAGTGCAAGGGATCGTGCAAGACCCTGGGGCACTAGAGAAGTATAATCTTCTTAGAGCAAGTATAGGGATTCCTCAAATCTGCTAGAACATTCAAACTGGGTTTGAATTAAGCTTTTCTATTTTGAATACATTCACTGCCAAATCTAGTATGTGAATGCCCCTAAGATTCCATTTTTGGTAAATGAAAATGCTTTTATGAAAATATGTTCTATTTTCTTCTTTTCTATCACCCCCAAAAAACTTCCTGTTACCAGTAGCCTCCTTCAATAATTTCAGTGACCTTCACTGGAAAATTCTCCAATACTTTTTACTGCTGTTTGTGGCTTTCCCAGACTCTATTCCTATGCCAATCAATTCTTCTCCTAATGTGATCAAACCATCACGAGACTCTGCATGATTCTTCAGCTCAGTTCAACTTCAATGAGTCTCCATTTCAGAGACATGCAAAAAATATTGCTTGGCTCAGAGGTGTATTAGTTATCTACTGCTGCATAACAAATTGCCCTCATATCTTAGAGGCTTTTACCCTTTATCATCACAGAGATTCTATGAGTCAGGAATTCAAAAGAAGGTTTAGTTGAATTGTTCTGATTCTGAGTCTCTTGTGACATCGTAGTCAAGATATTAGCTGGGGCTGCAATAATCTGAAGTCTTGACTGGAACTGGAGGATCTGTATCCAAGATGACTCACTCACATGGCTGTAAAATCATAACTAAAGTAGTTCTTATATTTGCTTTTCCAGAGATTAAGAACAACACTTACAGAAACATGATCCATGATTATAAAGACTACAAACTGTCCCATGGAACTTAAATGCAGAAAGGAAAATTTTAAATTAGCAGCAAATGCAAGTCTCTATGATATCTAACAGATGTCTAATCAATGGCCCCCTTTCTTAATCCATGTAGCCATTGTTTGGACATAAAATACCAATTCTGTGCTTGCAGCTACAGAATAGAAAGTATTCAATATTTCTGATCCATGGGACCCTACCCAACTCCAACTTACAAACTGAAACCACTAAGAGAAAGAACAGTTAAGTGATAAAAGAAGGTGTTAGAGTGGAACTATTCCTGTCTTAATTTCAACTAAAATATCTCTAAGATAAATTCCATTTATCAAAGTGAGTGCAGGACAAATGTTCAAATACGTAATTTTCAAAGAAATGGTAGAGAACTAGTTGCATACTCTTGACTCTTCAGCAATACCAAGGCTAGAAAAATTGGACATGTTGTGAAGAGATGGAATTGTTTCCTTAAAAAAGAAGTGTTGCCATTCCAGGTTTCTAATTTCCCAAGGGAGTGAGGGAAGGGATATTACCTTCTTTACCTAAAGCCCAAGGAAGGTGGTTTCATGGGACCACTTTGAGAGCTTCAGAAACCTACTTTTTCTCAAGAGTTGCAAATACAGAGATAATTTCACTTTAAATCAGCTCCATAAGTTTGATCAATGTCTTCTAGACATTCTGATTATTAGGAGAGAATGTCCCCATGACTTAAAGTTATTTTAAGGATGTCTATTACAAAAGAATGACTAAAAAAGTCCAGGGACCTGAAAAGTTTTCATCAAGAGGTATTATAAACGATTCACCATACAATATACTTTAAAGGCAGGGGCGCCTGGGTGGCTCAGTCAGTTAAGCGTCTGACTTCAGCTCAGGTCATGATCTCACAGTTCATGAGTTCGAATCCCATGTGAGGCTCTGTGCTTACAGCTCAGGCTCTGTGCTTACAGCTCAGAGCCTGGAGCCTGCTTCAAATTCTCTTTCCCTCCCCTGCTCGCACTCTGTCTCTCTCTCAAAAATAACTGAACATTTTTGAAAATTAAAAATAAAATAAAGGTGAGGTGGAAGAAAAAATCAAATGTGTTTGATTATGTGCTTTTTTAGCATATCAGTGACGTATACAATGATACCAGTGACTTTCCCATGTAAAATTGGATCATCTCCACCCCGAGAGATACAAATTCTCACAATGTCAATTCAGAGTGAAGGACATCCAAAATACCAAACCTCTGGAATTGGAGATGTCAGTTTCGCTGTCTGCAGTTGGAGATTTTCAGAACTGGGCAAGGTGAACCATGAGTAGATGGTCATGGAGGTAGAATGATTCTGGGGTTTTAAAACATTTCTACCAATGCACTGATGTATTCCATTTTCTAATTAGACACTTACTCCTTCCACTCATGAGTATATTTCCTTTTAAATGCGAACTACTCTGGGCACTTGCCCTATCATGCTTTCTTATCTTTTATTCCAACCGATTATGATAATGGACACATTAAGTCCCATCTGCCCTACATAACTCAGTGTAAATGAGTTTAATAGATCCATTATTGAGAGGAGATTTTTAAAGGGAGAGTGAAAATGAGGATACCAGGCTGAGAGAAAAGGAAAAGAGATCAGAGATCCCTAAAGGGAAAAGAAAAAAAGACGACCAATAGACAGAAGAAAAACTTTATTTGCTGAACAATATTGTCTGGACCTGCAAATGGGATCCAATGCTTAATACCACTGTGTCTCTTTCTTCCTGAAGGGTGCTATGACCCCCCGTGGATCACCAGTGACCCCAAACACTCATATAAACACCATTTAATAAGACCAAGAACACCGATGCCATTAATGCTGTTCATAGTATTTGAGGTCAATAAACTCTAAACTCTTTCACAATAGAGTATCTCATGGAAGGACTTGTTGGGTAGACAGAAGAGTCTCTGAGAGGTTTGAAAGGAAAATAATTGGAAGATGAGAATTTAAATAGAAGAAATCAAGATCTCTGGCTCCAAAACGAGAGTAAATATTATAACATAAAGCATTGTCCTACCTCATGGATCTAAAGCTGGAAAAGAGCTCTCAGTTTTTGGCATCCAAACTCGAGTCCTTCTTCCTTTTGACACTTTTCCCAATTAATGGTAAGCTGTCAAAGGAGTTAAGTGGCTCTTAAAGAATCCCCTAAAAGACTATTGGTGATGTTCGTACTCAACCCACAGATGAGAAAGATTAGCCTTCTCAGTGGGTATGTGCATTTCCTCATCTACTGCCTCTCAGGACAATGGATATAGCCCAACCAAAACACTTTGAGAGACCCAAACTGGACACTGAAAAATTGACATTCTTCCATTGTTATTTCCTGGAAATTAGAGTTACTAATCGAAGAAAAAATATGACTACAGAGTGCCTGGAAATGGAAAAAAAAATACCCATGTCATCTAAAACTAAATTCTGTTTCTTTTCTTTGCCATCCTCTTCAATCTCTAATTTTGTTGTTATGGCACCAGCGAAAGTCACATGTTGCCCAATGGAAGGATGTTGTCCATTGATGAGGACCACAGAACTGTCTCAGCCATTTTGGTCCCAGATTTTGGTATTGCTCCCAAGCATAAGAATTGGGCTAATTTGGCATAGAGGTGAGCCAATTTCAAAAAGGCATACATGTTTGAAACTGGTGGGGGATATCCTGAGTGTATTACTAGTTTCATCAACATTATAATACAATATTTATTTTACTTTAGTGCTAGAGGTTGAGGGTGTATTCCACATTTCCATGTAAATTATGTCTCAGATACCAGCTGGATATGTTTGTGATGTAGGTGATGACAGTTCTTTATCCACAATCATTCACCTCAATTTGCACTTGGCATCTGTTACACATTTGGTCTACTCTTTTTATGACTGTTATTATTGCTCCATGTCAAGAAGAGTGTGTAGACAGAATACTGACATGCCAGCAATAATTGCTGAGACATGCAGCTTCATACTAAGAGAGAAAATGGTTTAGCACAAAACTCAGAGGGTTGGAGAAGAGTTTAGGAGTTCATTGAACCAAGATGTTCAATCCTTAAGCTGTCTTAGAGAGAAAGGAGTAATTTTGTCTAGGATGGCTAAATTCTCCCTGAGAAAACAGTCTAGCCAAGAGATGACTTAACCACATGTAGGCTAGGGAGGTTGCTCTCAGAAGGAAGAACAACACCTGTAAGTGTGAAGAATTTTCTAATTATTAGAAGATATAAAGATATACACTAAAGAGAGAATTGGAAGATCTAGTGAACTGCTCACATGAAATCTGAGATGAAGCTAAAATGATTAAACTACAGAACCATGGAATGTTAAGGTGGATGAAGTTCAAGTAGAGGTGATGAAGTTCAACTCCTCATTTTGTGGATGAACAAATAGAGACCCACAGAGGCAAAGTGGTTGGCTTAAGGTCAAATTATGAAATAGTGGCTGAGCTGTAACCAGAATCCATTCCCCCCCTCCCCAAACAATATCTTTACACAAAAGCTGCTTCACATACAGAGATCAAGTTCAGTTGAGATTGAAACATATATTTGACGTTTGTTATCAGTCAGGATCAGATTGGAAAAGCAGAAACCACGTTGGGTATTTGAATTTAATGCAAAGAAGAGATTATACAATTGTTGAAAGAACCAAAGACAAAAAGACGTTTGTGGGGTAGCCAGATATTAGAAACATCAGGAAACAGTTATCACCCTTAGAATTGAGGGGACAAAAGAAAGGGACGGGATGTTCAAAACTGAGAAGTTTGGAAAAGGAACCACCCTTTCTCCCCAACTCAAGGTTACAGAGCAGAATTAGAGAAGTCTGGACATACGTTGTTTTACCAACTACTTTATTCTGGAAATTCAAATGTAATTAAGGGAGAGGAAGTGCTAGCAGAGAAGATTTCACAGGTACTTTGGGAAACCATGGTGCTAGGTGCTCAGAATTTCTGGTGTAAATCTGGCTGACTCAACGGGGCCCATCAAGCAGGTTGGAAATTCTTCTTAAAGCCCTTCTTTAATTTGGTCTAATTTCAATCTTCTCTCTTGGCACTCTGTGCTCTTCCATTGTGCTATTATACTGTCAGAACTATAATTAATTAGTTAAATATAAATATTTTCTTACACATATTTTCAATACACTTTAAAATTCCTGGGTCCGGTACTGTGATCTTCCTAGTTTACTGCTGTATCCATGGTGCTTAGCCTAGTGTTGGGCACAAAGTAGGAACTCCACAAATGCAGGCAATTGTCTTGTAGCATGAGTTTTTCTAACCTGATTTGGATTGTATGGGATTCTTTGACTAAGAAGTATGATTTGAGGGGCTCTTGGGTGGCTCAGTTGGTTAAGCGTCTGACTTCAACTCAGGTCATAATCTCACAGGTCATGAGTCTGAGCCTCACATCGGGCTCTGCACTGTCATTCTCTATCTCCCTCTCTCTCTGCCCCTCCCCCACGCACACTGTCTCTGTCTCCGTCTCTCTCAAAATAAATTAAAAAAATAAATATGATTTGAATAGACAATCTAAATAGGCAGATATCCATTAAAGAAATTGAATCAGGGGCGCCTGGGTGGCGCAGTCGGTTAAGCGTCCGACTTCAGCCAGGTCACGATCTCGCGGTCCAGGAGTTCGAGCCCTGCGTCGGGCTCTGGGCTGATGGCTCAGAGCCTGGAGCCTGTTTCTGATTCTGTGTCTCCCTCTCTCTCTGCCCCTCCCCCGTTCATGCTCTGTCTCTCTCTGTCCCAAAAATAAATAAACGTTGAAAAAAAAAAAAATTTAAAAAAAAAATAAAAAAAAAAGAAATTGAATCAATAATTAATAACCTTCCAGAACAGAAAACACCAGGCTCAGAAGGGTTCACTGGTGAATTCTACTGAACATTTAAGGTGTATAGGAATCAAGGTCAAGGAGCACAGAGTTTTATGTAGGCAGACAGGGGCCTATAAATGGCAACCACAATGAGATCTTGACAAATCAAACCTAAGTCTAAATAAAGGTACCACAAAACTAGTCCAATTCCAAGGAGATACTGAAATGCAAGGAGAACCAACTCAAGCACAACCGGAGACATTGTTTTTGGAACCACAGCCTGGAGTGCCAAACAAAGCAAGCATCAGGTCCAAGAAAATAGCAAAGCGAAACCCAATACCTGGGAGACTATCCGGGAAAGAATAAGACAGGAAATAGGTCTCCGATAGATGGTCTAGCAATGTCTTGCACTTGAGGACAGAGGAGCCCAGGTTCCCAACTAACCCAGAAAGAAGAAGCCAGGCTGCAAACTGAGTCACACAGAGGTTCAGCATTTGGACGCATTAGTGCTGACAATTCTACTGAAGTCCTCAGTACTTCAGCCATCTTGCCAGGAGCCATCATAGAAGAACAGTGATTAACCATACCACAGGGTACCTGCAGCATCTTGTTCAGACAGCAACCCTCTGCCAGCAACTAGGCTGCAGGGCTTTGACCATTTTTTTTTACTGCCAAATATCCTTTCAACCCTTTATCTACTAATAGCATTTTGTTTTCTTTGGTCAAATGTCTATCTCTGCCCAATACACACATTCTCAGTGCATCCTCGTTCCATGGACAAGAACAAGAATTAGGCACAGCCAATCACATTCAGAGAGGTTGCTTTAGGGATGGGCACATGGTCGACTTTGAACCACTGTTCCTGGAATGTTTCCTGGAACAATGAGGGCAGAGGCACATTCTTTCATTGAGTTGTAACTTGGAACTGTTGCAGACCAACGGTGCTATCACTTAGGAAGTAGTCCCCAGGAATAAGTTCAACAGAGAACAAAAAGACGAAACAACATATTTTGGTAAATTCATGTTTACACCTGGATCCAGCTGCTCCTGAAGACTATTCCAGGGCTTTTCAGTTACAGAAGTCAACATATTCCCTTTTCTGACTCAAGCCAGTTTAAGTTTTTCTGTCACTTTAACCGAAAGAGTGAGGGAAGTGACTTCACCTCTCTGAAACCATCTCTCTTTTCATCTGTAAATTCATGGTTTCCAAGGCTGCCTTTACCTTGAGCAGTCTTCAGACTTTGCCTGTGAGGCAAAGACAAAAATGATTAATGGGGCGCGGGGGGGGGGGGGGGGGGGCGCACCTGGGTGGCTCCGTTGGTTAAGCATCTGACTCTTGGTTTCGGCTCAGGTCATGTTCTCATGATTCATGGGTTCGAGCCCCCAACTGGGGTCCATACTGGCAGTGCTGAGCCTGCTTGGGATTCTCCCTCTCTCCTTGTCTCTCTGCCCCTTCCCTGCTCACTCTCTCTCTTTCTATCTCAAAATAAATAAATTTTTTTTTTTTTAAAAAAGAACTTTTGAAAAAAATGGTTAATGTGGATTGTCCATAGCCCCCTCATGATCCAACCCTTCAAAGACAGCCCTTCACCTGCCAGCACAGATTCTGTCTCCCCTCCTTCCACCTTCCTTTGAAACAGGAAGAATTCCTCCCAGCTAGAAAGGTTTAGTCAATCTACATAATAAAGAGGTGGAGGAAATGCAAAAGAGAAGCTGGAGATGAAGCAGGGCCCAGCCTAGACGTTGAGAGAGGTTTGGCAAAGGATTGTGGGGACACTATTCAAGAATACCTTCCCGGAGTGATGGAAGTAGACAGAAGTCAGAGGCTTCTCCTGGGAGTTGCTGTGGATCCCCACGTGGCTTTTGCAAAGCGCAAGTCAAGGATTTGGCTGATTTACACAGGACTGTATTCTTTGACCCTTAGTCCTCTCTAAGGTTGAGCCCCAGGGCACGGAGTTTGGAAAGGTTCTCACAGACCCTCGCTCAGCCTCAGAGACTGTGACTCATTCCCTCCCCCAGGAGTGGCGGGATGGATCCTGCACAACTGTTGCATATGACACCAGGGAGAAAGGGAAGGGCACTCTCTCACCTGAGCAGCTGCGTCTGTGGAGTGCCAGTGAATGGACTGTTGGGAGATTATTCTTGGGTTTCTCAGCTGTCATATGGGCTAAAAAAATCAATTGATGGATGAGTGGTTAAGCCAGCTCTGTGGTTAAGCATTTGTAGTGGTACTTGCCTAGTTGTTCCAGCCATTTTAACAAATAAATTGGATTGAATACTTGGCAGATGATCAATGGCTCAGTACTCAGCCATGACCATGAACACAACACCTGAGATATGGTGGTCACCGATGCTTTTGAGGCAGGCTCTGCTGGAGCTCCTTATACTATTGATTCTCCACAAAGTTGGTAAGCAAGAAGACTGCATTACTAAGAAATTACATGAAAAATGCATTATCAGGATCATGCAGGTATTTAAAAGTAAATGATGCATACATTTGTAAAATCGAAATTAAGGGACAATCAAGATGAGATTATGCGACTTCTCAAGAAATAGTTTATGATAAGTCTTCTGAGAGCACATCTCCAATTGCATTATTTTGCTGCTGAAAACCTTCCAATTATCTATCATTAGCTATCAATTTCAGTAGAAAGTCTCATTATTATTCATGATTCTCCATAATATAGTCTGAACCTGTCTTTCCAGTCTGGTCCGATTCTAGGCTAGCAGTCCACTTATCTTCTCAAATTGCATGCAAAATTGGGTTTCATGTAGATGGGCTTTTTTATTACTATTATTTGTCAGAAGTGGGAGACACAGGAAGATCTACAATTTGCATCAGGTTCTAGAAGGAGTGAAGGAACCCAGAGAGATAAAAAAATTATTGCTCGAAGCCAGGGGTCTATCAATTTGGATGGAAAAAAAAAAGTAGACCTTTATTTTTACTAATCTCGAACTGAAATTTAGCATTTATTTTGATTGTGAATGAGGCGACAAAGCACAGTAAGTAATTGCAACACATATTTTTCTCGGCAGAAATTATAAGCCCTTTCTTATTATGCTGCGTGTAGAGCAGACATCTCAAAATACCACACATGTGCGTTATTTCAAAACTATGGTGTCTTAGACCTTCCAATAGATCTACTCATCAAATTCATTAACAAAGATGCACATGTGTTTTTTAATTACTTACCTTGACTTTTTAATATTTATTTTGGGGACTGTATTTAAACTTTTTTTTTGGTATTTTTTATGCAATTAAAACATTAATCTGCAGGGGCGCCTGGGTGGCGCAGTCGGTTAAGCGTCCGACTTCAGCCAGGTCACGATCTCGCGGTCCGTGAGTTCGAGCCCCTTGTCAGGCTCTGGGCTGATGGCTCGGAGCCTGGAGCCTGTTTCCAATTCTGTGTCTCCCTCTCTCTCTCTGCCCCTCCCCCGTTCATGCTCTGTCTCTCTCTGTCCCAAAAATAAATAAAAAACGTTGAAAAAAAAATTAAAAAAAAAAACAAAACACATTAATCTGCAGACATCCATAGAGTTGGCCATAACATCAAAGAAGTACATGGGACCAAAATAATAGTAATAAAGGGTTAAGAACCTCTTCATCTTAACTTCTCACACCCAGGGCTTCATCCAGGCCGGGACAGCTCCCGGTTTGATAAATTTACTCCATGCTTTCTGACTATAGCACTCTTGTCCCATCTGTTTGTTCCACTTGAAATGCCTTCTCCCTACTGTCAGAATTTGTCCAAATCCTTCCCACCTTCAAGGATCATCTCAAGTGCCTCTTCATATAGGAGCCTCTCCACGCCCCTCCCACAACCATCAGAGAGGTGATTGGCCCATTTTTGAGTCTCCACTGCCACATGCTTGCACCTCTCTTCTGTTCCTCTTCAAATTAAAAGAGGTGACATAAGCAAGCTCTGCATGGTAAAGAGCACAGACACTTACATCAGCCAGTCTGGGTCTGGATCCTGTCTGCATTTGTTTGCTCGGTCTGGCACAACAAAGGACCACAGACTGGGTGGCTCAAAAACAGAAATGTGTTTCCTCGCAGTACTGGAAACTACAAGTCCAAGAGCAGGGTGTCTATGGCATTGAATTCTTGGATTACAGATGGCCGTCTTCTCTCTATAGCTTCACATGGTCTTCCCTTTGTACCTCTCTATGTTCGCGTTTCATCTTCTTATAAGGACACCAGTCATATAAGATTAGGCAGCCCCTCCCCCAAGTGGCTTCATGTTAGCTTAATTACTTGTTAAAAGGCCCTATCTCCAAACACTCCCATTCTGAGGTCGTAGGGGGTCAGAGCTTTAACATGAATTTTGGAGGGATACAATTCCATCTCATACATGGTCTATACTACAACCTAGCTGTTTTACCTTGGAGAAAGTTCTCAACGTCTCTGTTAGCCTTGGTTACTTCATCCATAGTATGAGGATGATAATGGAACTTCCTTCATATGGCTGTGGTAGGAATGAAATGAGTTACCTCCCGTAAAGCACCAGGAGCAATGCCTAGAATGTAAATGCATGCATCAACAAAGTTAACAATGGCCAGGGGCGCCTGGGTGGCGCAGTCGGTTAAGCGTCCGACTTCAGCCAGGTCACGATCTCGCGGTCCGTGAGTTCGAGCCCCACGTCAGGCTCTGGGCTGATGGCTTGGAGCCTGGAGCCTGTTTCCGATTCTGTGTCTCCCTCTCTCTCTGCCCCTCCCCCATTCATGCTCTGTCTCTCTCTGTCCCAAAAAATAAATAAACGTTGAAAAAAAAAATTAAAAAAAAAAAAAAAAAGTTAACAATGGCCATGCCTGGCACACTTGCCTGGACCCCACTAACAGATGGAAGGTTCTAGAGGGCAGAAGTTTCTTCACATCCACCTTTTTCTTCTGCTGTTAGGACACGGCCTTTAACAAAATAAATATATTTTGACTTGAATGCTTAATGAATGTTTTAAAAACTGCCATACTGGCTGGGGGCTGAAACAGAGACATACTGAGAAAACATAAGCTGCACACAGCTCTGTGAAAAAAAAAAAACAAAAAAACAAAAAAACAACGAATCCGGTTTTTTTTCTTGCCTTTTAAGACCAAAGTCCCTTTTGAAAATACCAATGCTAGTATGTTTAGCCTAACCAACTCTGTGACAGCGCTTAGACCCACCAAGAAATTCCTTCTTTCTGACAGGGATTGGAAGGATTAGAAGAGAAGTCTTCAAAAAGCTTTGTTTCTGCAATAAATTTAAACAAAGGATGTGATCCAAATTTTGTAACATAAGTAAAAGGAAAATTCCCAGGTCACTGGGGATATCTCCATATTGAACCTGGTTTCAATTGTATCTTATTAAACTTAAATGTACAGACTACTTTTGGGATACAGTTGATGTTATATTGTGTGCAAAATGCTCTGGGAACTCAATGTAAAAATCACTTACTTCAATTGTTTCTACCCTATTCTTTTTAATACATATATGCTTGCAAGCCCACCCCATGCTTAATGGAAACTTTGGAAAGACGTTTTGTTTTGTGAGAATTTGAATTGATAGGCTGCCATGGAATTAGCTTTATTTTTGTGAGATTGCCTTATAATTACTAGAAGCTGGCTCTACATGGCTGCCTCAAACAAAGCTGAGTTCTGTAAAAATCATTTTTGTAACGTTTGCATAGCATGGTTAAAAAAAAAAAAAAACCCACCACCAACAAAAACAAAAAGACCTTAAGATAGTTAAATGTATTTTATTTCATGTTCTTCTTTTAATGGCGCTTTTGGCTCAAAGCCCTTCATTACTACCATTTTATTTCCCTTTATATTTGATCCCATTTTCCTCTACCATAAAATGCTCTGAGCACGACTGGATTCAGAATTGGGCTGGCCTACGGTGCAGTCACATCTGTGACTCCTTCGTCTATAAGCAGGGAGGGGAAAGGCAGAATGGAAGGGGAGGAGTCACTTTTCTGCCTTTGGGAATGAGCTCTGGGAATGCAATTGGAAACAACAATCCTCTCTGGATGATTTTTCTAGAATACATCCTCTCCTTCCTATCCCCGAACCTACTTTCTCAGTCTTCTAAAGACACTTTGTGTTTAAAATGCTAAAAAAAAAATGTTGTTGGGACATTTCTCTTTCAATCCTAGCATGTAATTGTGGCAAACCTGAGAAAATCAGGGAGTCCATACAAGAATCGCCATGTGAAACCCAACAAAACTCCTGGTGGTGGATCCAGGAACTGAGCTTCTGCTCAGGGCATCCCCAGCTAGGAACCTTCAGACCCTACAGGGCCCTCCTGCCCCTTTAATTTCCAGATCCGTTTTCCCACAGTTCTTTGTACCATCTTCATATCATTGGAATGACCACCAGACGTCTTCGCGAGTAAGGCTCAGACTTCACTACCTTCCTGTGACTTTTATAGTCTTCCAGAACATAAATTGCAAGTTAGTATCTATGTCCCCTTCTAACCCCTATTTCCAGGTTGGCGGAAAGAAGCAAGAGTATGGTGGGCCTCCCCTAACATGGCCCAGTAATTCCTGCCTCCTGGTTTTCACATCCTTGTGTAAATCCCCCTTTTGCATGTGGGCTGGACATAGTGATTCGCAATACAACGTGGCAGAAGTATTGGAATGTGACTTCCAAGATTCGGTTATAAGAAGACTGGCTCTCACCCTGGTTGTACTCTCTCTTCATATGGCTCTTTCATGGATGGCTCACCGGGGAGCCATGTCATGAGGCAGCCCTGTAGACAGACATGCGTGGTAAGGACCCAAAGCCTACTCACAACCAAACAGCCATGTGAGAATGATCAGAAGCAGATTGTATTAGTCTCCAGAAACACAGAACCAATAGGATTTGTGCGTGTGTGTTCACATATGTGTGTGTGCGCGCATGTGTGATGTGATTTATGGTAAGGAATTGGCTCATGTGATTATGGAGGCTGAGAAATCTCAAGATCTGCAATTAATAAGCCAGAGACCTAGGAGAGACTATAGTGTAGTTCTAGGCCAAGTTCAAAGACTTGAGAACCAGGAGAGCTGATGATGTTGAGTACTAGTCCAAAATCTGGCAGCCTGACCCAAGAAGAGCCAATGTTTCCATTCAAATCTAAAGACAGGAAAACACAGCTGAACCAGCTCAAGGCAGTCAGGCAGGAGGAGTTCCAATTTGCTTATGAGAGGGTCATCCTTTTTGTTCTATTCGGGGCTGTCAACTGATTGGATGAGGCCCACCCATATTAGACTGCTCAGTTTACCTATTCAGATGTTAATCTCATCTAAAATGAGATGCCTTCACAGACACATCCAAGATCATAATTGACCAAGTACCAAGTATTGTGAGCCCGTGGCCCAGTCAATCTGACACACAAAACTAACCATCCCGCTAATCCTTGTCATGTTTGGGGATGATAACAGTCCCCGTCAACAGCTTGATCACAACCTCCAAAGAGGTGTGGACAGTGTTGCGAAAAATAACTTTTCTATTTTATGTATGTCCCAAATATTGAATGGGGCTTGTACTAAAAAATACCCCATTGTTCATCTGAAATTCCAATTTAATTAGACACCTTATATTTTTATTTGCTAAATCTGGCAACTTGATGGGGAGGCATCAACCAGCTCTACTGTATTCGTTTTTCCTGACCGACAGAAACTGCGAGATAACAGGTACCTGTTGTTTTCAGTCACTATGTTTTGGAGTAATTTGGTCTGCAGCAGAGATAACTATTACAAAGGGGCATATGTAACGGAAGTAACAGAGCAAGGCAGAGTTAAAGAGGAACAGCTCTGGGAGTAGCACCAAAAGAGCCAAATGTTGGTCCACATCTATATTTTCCTGTTCTGAATTTGATCGAAAAGCTGCCCATTCATAGGGCGTGCCGTGTGTCTGACAGGGGTATGAGCTGAGGCCAAGGTCCCATCGTCTGAAAGGTAAGCATACTCTTCAGGCCCAGAGGTAGTATACAGGGCAGTGTTCCTCAAATTTTAATGTTATTTGAATCTCATGGCGATCTTACCAAAATGCAAGTTTTGATTTTGTAGATCTAGGGTGGGGGCTGAGTTTCTGCTTTCCTAACAAGTTCCCATGTGTTGCCGATGCTGGTGATTCCCAGATGACACCGTAAGGGGCAAGGTGGTAGGACATCTTCCTTTGTGAAGGGTCCTGGCTATGTGATAAGCCAGATTGGTGGAAGGTAAGATGCTTTAGAGGAAGAATAGATTCACCATTGAATTTCTCATCGTGGACTTAGAGTATCTTAGGCTCTTGGGCTCTTGGAGGGAGGAAATGATAATAATAGGTGAAGAAGTACCCATTTTTATCATCTCATTCAGTTTTTACTTTTATATACTCAAAAGTGATTCTGCGAGGGTTACAAATCAGAATTTCTGAGACTGTGTGCAGCATGAAAAGAAAGCAGAAACTATATCTTCTGCTTTGATTTGATTTTAGTCACAAACTTTAACCAGTTTGGGAATTTTAATATATTAAAGAAGGACATTGATTTCTTATTTTAATAGTGAAGACAAATTTTTATAATTACAAAAGCACTATATGTGCATTGCAAAAAATCACGCAAAAATGGGGGGCACCTGGGTGGCTCAGTTGGTTGAGCATCCAACTCTTGATATCGGCTCAGGTCATGATCTCGTGGTCATGAGACAGAGCCCCGAGTCAGGCTCTGCATTGCGCGTGGAGGCTGCTTGAGATTCTCTTTCTCCCTCTCTCTCTAAAAAAAAAAAAAAAAATACATTTTTTTTAAAAATTAAGCAAAAAAGAAAGCAAATACATCATCTTCCCATAAGTCAGAGATTAATCTTACTAACATCTTAGTGTAACTATCAGGTCTGTTAGCGATTGCCACTTTGTCAGTGAATTTTCACCACATCAAATATCCGATCCACATTCAAACTTCCTCCAGTTGTCCCCAAAGAGAACCGTGATATGAATTTTAAAAGTCATTTTAAGAACTCCTTCAAAGATGACCCCGACTCAATCACTGGCATCGGAGGGCCATCTGGGAATGATGTTTCAAGGTGTGTTGGAGAGGAAGCTAGGGGCGAGACTTTACGAATGCTAAGAGGATGGGAAAAACGGAGCTCAACAGAGCACACATGTATGCTTTCCTCCACTGCCAGCCCGGCCAGAGTCCATCTGATTACAGAAAATGTATCCTGACTGGCGAGTTGGAGGGGAAGCAGGGTACCAAGAGCAAGAGTTGAGCCTATGAGAACAGAAAATAACTCACCAAAATGCTCACAACTTTGAGAGGGAGACATGCACCCAGAGCCCCGAATGGGCAGTCGCGATGCTGTCACAGTCACACGGCACAACTTTCGGTCAACGATGCAGCAGGGCCCAAACATCCTCCGTGTCCTAAATTCGGCCGCCGTTGCCATGACAACCCTCTCCTGCATTTGGCCCAGGAAAAGATGACAGTGAGATGCGGAGCCTGTGTTTTTGTTTCTTGGAAACTAGTGAAGGCTGGGGCCCGAGGGGAGCATACCTCCGGGCCTGCCACGGGCAGGATGCACGTGCAGAGATTGTCCGGGACCTCAGGAAGGTAGAGTCGCTCTCTTGCTGAAAGATAAACCAGATACGGATTTGACTTTTTCCATTCTGGGAAACAGGGCGCCTCAGTTTCAGAGACAAGGCAAGATTTCATAATGATGGGGAAGTTCGGTATTTCTGGAAGTGTTACATACGGGGCTCAGTCAAATAGTCCAATCACCCCCCATCACGTGCCTCGTCTAGAGAAGGCACCTCTCCTGCTCCCACCGGGCACTTGCCTGAGTCTCAGTGAGAGTGTGCAAAGTGGCAGAAGTGTGTAAGCCTGGTGCTCTGGGGATTGTGAGCAACTCTCTCTGGAGCGAAGCCCTCGTCTCGGGCGTGACGGCAGTGGCAGATGCGACACGGACCACCTGGTCCACTCACTTCATCCAGGCACCAGTGTGCTGGCTTGGGACAAGCGACTCACTCACCGCTCACTGTGTCGGTTCTCACATTTATTAAATGGGGAGATTATGGACCACCACACAGCATCATTTTGGTGAAGATGAAACCAGACGCTCTACAAAATCATCTAGCCTAGTTCCTGGAATGTAGTCGGTACTCAGTAAATAATAGCTTCCGCCAGCTTCTTGGTCCCAGTTGCCTTGCGAATTGGCAAAAGGAAAGAACGTTGAACTTTCAGCCCTGGGTGGACTCACTACCGATTCTCCCTCCCCAGCTCCTTGTATGACCTCCTACACCCAAGACAGATCTGGATTAAAGGCCCAAACATTGCTGAAACAGTAGGTACCCACTTCCTCCAGGATGTGATGTTTTTATTGGACCTTCGACATTTCCGAGAGGTCCATCTATGGTAGATGCTATTTGGGGCTCCAATTCTTTATCAGTTCCTGCCTCCGTACCCTTGCCATGGCCCCTTTACAGATGAAGTGTTCATCTCTGCATCTTGACTTTGGACTTAGACATGTGACCCAGGGCATGTGCCAGAAGTGAAGATGTGCCAGTTTCAAGCCCGGCTAAGTTTTAAAGAGGCCTCACACATTGCCTCTTGTCCTCTAGGGCCTTTGCTGTCACTGTGAGAACACATCCCAGCCAGTTTGCTGGTCCCAGGAGGAGGACAGGACACTAGAACAGAGCTGACCAACCCATAGATACGTGAGCCAGCTCAGGGCAGAGGAACGAGCTGCCCAGTCAAGCCCAGGCTAGATCCACCGACCCCTGGCTGACCCGCAGTTGCAAGACTGATAATTAAAGGTTATCGTCTCACGTCACTGAGTTTGTCACGCCATGATAATGACCTGATCCACTGCCGCACACAACAATGAATGCTTTGGGTCATTTCCTCACAGAGGGAAAGAACACACTGATGATAAAAGGTCAAGTTGGGCCTAGACCAACCACCCAGCCGTGGGTGGACTTTAATTTTAAACTGGGGGAAATGTCCCCAGTAATCAAAACCAGTATCTTCTTACTGGCTTATATAGTGCCATGACTGATATAATACTTTGACAAGATTTATTACATTTATTACAGTTCGTAGTATTCTTTGAGTCATTATAGAAGTTACATAATAGATATAGAGCTTACACCTCTCTCATAATTAAAAAAGAAGCATTTTAGTGTCTATTTAAGGTCCAAGTTTGCTTTTGAATACATAAGGTAACCTGTATGTTGAAACAGTAATACTCGTGTAAGCAAATCACAAGGGATTTTGTTTGGTCCAATGACGTGATTGGTCCATGGTTAGTTCTTCCCTTGCCCTAGAGACAATTCCCAGCAGGCATGGATGCTTGTCTGCAGATCGTCAGGTAATAAAACCACCTCTGTTCTCTTTAATCTCTCAATTTGTCTCACTTCAGTATTATCAGTGTATCCAGTCCAAGGTAATAATCAAACTTGAAACTTCGTTTAGAAGTTAAGCTTCACAGTTGGCCAGGCCAGGCCCCTTCAGGCAGGAATGTCACAGTGAGGAAGAGAAGCATGATTGGCTTATTTCCCTCACTTGGAATTTCCCGGACCCTCCGCCCATGTTGGGGGAAGGGGTGAGAAAGAGAGAGGTAGAGCGGAAAACTCTAACTTCACTGACACTGATTTTACAGTGGTGTTTTCTCACAGTGGGAGATGTCCTGTCATGAGGTGCTTTGCTGGAATCTTGGCCGATACACCTTCATGGGCATACCCTCCAACCTGCAGGTCCCCAGCACAGTCCTGACATGTCTTCCCTGCCTGGGACCTCCACCCTCTCTCTCCCTGTGAAGGCCCCAGCTCTTAACTGCAGGCTTCCTTTGGTTCTGTGATACAGACTACATCAGCCAGCCTGAAATCCTTCAGATTTCTGGAGTAGGGACCCTGCACCATCCTTCAGACTTGAGGGGTCACATATCAAAGGACTCCAAAGGTCTCTGGAAGCTCAGCTTATGAGAAAAGAGAGAAACACCCTCATTCCCCCTCTGTGAGGAGTAGGAGTAGGACCCAGAGCATAGATCCCTCCGAAGAAATCCTCGACCTAATCTTCAGCTTCTTCTGTAGGCTCTCAACCGCTCGTACACCAGGAATGGGTGGTCAGCTATGGTCTCTAAGTCAGTACTTAAATGTCATCTTAGGAGGCAGAGAGGACCCCTGACTTTGGAATGTGAGACAGTTGATAATAATTGTTGTGGGGCTTCAGCCAATTTTCAGACAGAATCCCATCACTGCATACACACACACACACACACACACACACTTTTTTTCATCTTCTGAGTAAGGTCAGCAGAAAGGGAGAGCAGAGAAGACAATCATCTCATAGTTTACTGAAATATTTAAGAGGAAACTATTAACCACATGTGATGGTCTCCCCACCTTCCCCCACCCCACCGTTCTCTCACTTATAATCTTTCACAGCTGCATTAACTTCATGTTGCCATTCCCATACGTGATGAAGTAAGATCAATGCTCTCTGAAAGGGAGAGGGTCTTCATGCAAAACAAAGAACCAAAAGAAGAGAAAAGAAGGCAAGAAGGCAACCTTGCAATCATGCTCAACTCCAGCACATCCAGACAGGGCAGAGCTTTTATTAAATCATTTCTCCAACCAACTGTGCCCTCAGCTGCCACATTGTTCATTAAAATTCAGAAAAAAAATAAGCATTTCAAGACTTGAGTATCTTATGGGGATGTTAGGAAAGAGTTAGAAAACTCATGTAGAACAGCTATTCCAGATGGCAGGTGCTATGAAGATGACTGGGCAATCTCACACGTGGAAAACATTTCACTCCCCGAAGATTGTTGAAATGATAATTTTCGATGATTCGTTAATAGTTAAAAGTGTATGGCTCTTTCTTAGGCAATTGGATTGGTTAGCTTTTTTTTTTTTCTTTAAGAAGCATAGATGACATCAATGGAGATGAAACATCTTGGTCATAGTAATCAAAGGTGTTGTTTGACCTGTCCACTGGCTGCGGTTACCATATTGCTTGTCTGGTTCTCCAAGTGGCTGGCCACGAGAAGCATCCCTGAAATGTACTGAAGAAAAGGCAAGGAAGTAAAGAGAATTTGAAAAAAATAAGAAAGAACAAACAATGGTGGCAGAGACTCTCTGTTCATTCATTCTGGCACTACCTCTTTTCAAAAAAAAAAGAAAGAATTAGCAGGCCGCCAGCCTGCTGGGTGGCTCAGCCTGTTAAGTGTTCAAGTCTTGATTTCGGCTCAGGTCATGTTCTCACGGTTCGTGAGATCGAGCCCCATGTCGGGCCCTCCACTGGCAGCATGGAGCCTGCTTAGGATTCTCTCTCTTCCTCTCTCTCTGTCCCTCTCCCACTCATGCACACACACACACACACACACACACACACTCTCAAAACAAATAAATAAACATTAAAAAAAAAAGAATTAGCAAACGGGGAGGAGAAGAGGCAGAGACAGGCACACCATTAGCTCAAAGCACCCAGGGAAAGAAAATGATGAAACACTGAGGAAGAAAGAATTGAAGCAAGAAAGAAGGTTTTGAAAATTACCACCAATAAAGAACCTAAATTTTGTAAATAGAAAAACAAAACCTTCATGTAATAAATATGATTTTCAAAGGATATGTGCTGAGATTTAGTCTCCATGATATTTATCTCTCAATTGTTTATAATTGCAACAAATTAGAAACAACCAAAGTGGCCAAGAAAAACCTTTTTAAATTATTAAATAAATTATGGTAATCAAAACAATGGCAAGATATGTAGCTATTAGAAATCATAGATACAAACATACTTATTGTGGGGCACTTGGGTGGCCCAGTCGGTTAAGCATCTGATTTCAGCTCAGGTCATGATCTCATGGCCCATGGGTTCAAGCCCTATGTCAGGCTCTGTGCTGACAGCTTGGAGCCTGGAGCCTGCTTCAGATTCTATGTCTCCCTCTCTGTCTTCCCCTAACCGACTCACGCTCTCTCTCTCTCTAACAATAAAAGTAGACACTAAAAAACTTTTTTTAAATATATATACTTATTGACAGAGCAGGACATTCATACCACATAGGTAATTTAAAAGTGCAGATAAAAAAAAAATGAAGACTATAAAAAGTATAGGCAGTATGGGGGCGCCTGGGTGGCGCAGTCGGTTAAGCGTCCGACTTCAGCCAGGTCACGATCTCGCGGTCCGTGAGTTCGAGCCCCGCGTCGGGCTGATGGCTCGGAGCCTGGAGCCTGTTTCCGATTCTGTGTCTCCCTCTCTCTCTGCCCCTCCCCCGTTCATGCTCTGTCTCTCTCTGTCCCAAAAATAAATAAAACGTTGAAAAAAAAAAAAAAAAAGTATAGGCAGTATGATCACAATTCATCTAAATATGTTATGCATATTCAGATATACATGTGCAGAAAAATGACTGGAAGGATGTACACACAATTTGTTACCAGCAGTTGCCTTTGAATGATGAAATTGTGGATGATTTAAATTTTTCATTTTCTTCTTTACTATTTTTTACATATCATCTCATAAAAGTTACTTAAAAAATAATTGTATATAGTTATTTATCATATATATATCATTATATATATAATTATTGATCATAACTATACATAGTTATCAGATAACTATAATATGTAAAATTGTTATAGGAATAGGGAATTTTAGGAGAGACTGAAAAGCTGCCAACCAATGAAGACTGTTAGCTCTGTAGCCAGAGCCGGGAGCTCGCATGGATTAGCATTCGTGCTGCTCACCTAAGGACTGAAACCAAGGAAGTCTAAGGAAGGAAAGATTCCATGTGTTTGAACTCCTGTGTATACCATTTGTTACACACGTGATTCATGATACTGGGCTACCGTTTATGATAATACAGGAGTGCAGTTCTGAGTTGTTGTCTAGGATCTGGGAGAGCTGGGCTCTGCCACAACCTGGCGAGATGTCAGTTGCAGTTCAAGTCAATACACCTTTACGGGGTGTTTATTACATGTCAGGCACAGAGTTCAACACTCAGGGAGGAAGATGAATTTGTCACTCTTCATACATTTGAATACCCAAAGCCCCGCCAGGGAGATAAGCAAGCAAACCAATGGGTATTAAACAATATGATACACCTTACGGTAAACATGGGAATAAAATACCATGAGATCACAGTGGCAGGGAAGACCTAGCTTCTACCAACGCGAGTAGGATTTGGGTATTAGAAAAAAGATAGCTTTGGGGTTGGGTGTTAAAAGACAAAGCAAGAAAGGGCATGCCAGGTAAGTCACTTTGCTTCTCTGGGCCTCAGAATCCTCACCTTTAAAATAAGGGCTTGACTGGATGGGCCTCCAGCATCTGTGTTTCTCTGGAAGGATTGACTGCGGGCCATCCTGACAAACGCTCGCCCCAGCCTTGGTCATGTTTTGCTGATGCAGTCTGGAACTCCTGATCAGTCTTTGTGCAAGACAGGTATTGGGTTGCTGAAGTAGTTCCCCTACGTGGGGAAACTGGATTAAAGCAATTGCCTGTGTTAAGAAAATGGATCCAGATTTGGCAACCAGGCCGGCAGGATGACTGCACAGTTACAATGCCATTCTGAAATACTGCTCCTGGCCCTGGAGGGGTTATTTAATTCTCTTGGAGACTGTACCTCTGTTGACATTTCTATTTACTATTGATTAGAGCCCAGACACTGTGAAGTTAAATGTTAACTTGTGGATTTGTGTCTGGTAGAAATGCAAATTACTTCTATTCAGTAGAAGAGATGCCCCAAAGGTTACGGTTACATTGTCCTGTAGGATAATAACCAGATTTTCCTCTAACTTGTACACACATGTGCACAAACACACAGACACACACAAGCACATGCACACGTGCACATTTCCATGTGTGTCTCCCTTAACAGACTTAGTAAATTCCAATTCTCTAAATGCCCTCCGTGGCTTTATCAACTTCCTGGTTCCCTTAGTAATGAGCTAATACATTTTGACACTTGTTCATTCTGTATTTGAATGAGTCTCTACATTTTTGAAAATTATCCTTTGGCATATGAAAAGTTTTTTTTTTTTTTTTCGTACTTTGCTCTCTGAGAATCAATTTGCAGAGATTCTGCTCTTTCCAGTATTTACTGCAGTTGCTGACTGCTTTCTGTGTATGGACTCTCTCTGCCTGCATTTCCTTCTTCCCATACCAAGAGAGTATTAAAGAGAGGATGAACCTTGTGACATCTACCTTGTGACACTGATCAAGGTGAAGCTAATGGCCCACACATGCACTCATGCATACTCACATGCACACACATGTACACACACACACACAGGCTGGCTTGCTTATTTACTGTATCTTTACCAAAAAAAATGCAAGAACAATGAACAAAAATAAAACAGCAGAGTTGTGAACTTGCTTCCATTATAAAGTGTCTATTAACCATATCACCAGTTAATGATGATCTAATCATGATGATCATCGTTAATAATTGTTGAAGGTGAGGGGCACCTGGGTGACTCAGTTGGTTAAGCATCCAACTTCGGCGCAGGTCATGATCTCACGGTTCGTGAGTTCGAGCCCCTTGTCAGGCGCTGTGCTGACAGCTCAGAGCCTGGAGCCTGCTTCAGATTCTGTGTCTCCCTCTCTCTCTGCCCTTCCCTGCCTCGTGCTCTGTCTGTCTCTCTCAAAAATAAGTAATAAACTCTAAAAACAAAAAGGTTAAAAAAATAATTGTTGAAGGTGAATGATAAAAATGTGGAGTTTCATTATACTATTCTTTCTACATTTATGTACTGAATTTTTTTTCACAATTAAATGTTTAGAGAAATTTTTAAGTTGGCTAAAGGGAGGAAGAAATTATCAAGGATGCTATTTGAAATTTAGGTATACATCCAGTATCATTACTAAATTTCTCTCTAGGTGTTTCTTGGGTCTTGAGATATAAGCTACTGAAAGTGCGAAGACTTCAGAGGTAGTTAACATTTCAAAACTTTGTATATTTCATCTTTATATCATCATCTTTAATTTCTATATTTCTAGGTATGTTTTATTTAAAAAATATTTTTCTAGTTATGTTTTATAATACACAGTATATATCAATACCATAGTATGGGGTATGTAATTACATATATGTGTAATAGTGGTACAGACCTCAGCATTTTTACTGATGGGAGTACTCAAGCAAAAAAGTCAGGGTGCTCACTGCATTTAAAAAATAAGAGGATAAAGTATATAATATGAAAATATGGAGAATCCTAATAAAGATATTAAGGCTCAAATGGGGGGAGTAGGTGCTGATAATATTAGGGAATATCCACAAGATTAATGCATACATGCATTACTTGTATACACAAGCATTATTTGCAAAGTTGGTAAAGCTCTTTGAAATCCTTTGGGATGAAAAACACATAAAACAATATATTATTAATATTACTATCATAGTCCGTGCTTGTGTTTCTATGTAACGCTGCCAGAGGAGTCTTTTAATGGTCTCATTTTTTTTTATGCAACTTATACCAGTCTCCACTGAAAAGACTTACATTAATCTAAATTATTGAGATGAATTTTAATTTGGTTGGACAATCCTAAAGCTTGGAACGACTAGAGAGTAAAGACAAAAAAAAAAAAAAAATCAGCCCAGCATGCTGAAAAATAAACGTTATGTGACCTGAGACAATGGAGAACATGTTTTTGTACTCCCACACTCATACCACAGATCAGTGGTGTGCAGATGTCCTAAGCAAGGCCCTTAAAGTGTCATGGAAAGGTTGATGCGGGGCTGGAAGATCCTATTTTTTTTTTAATCTTTCTGTGACAACGGTTATATATTTGGGGGGGGGGGGGCATGTTTGAATACTTTCACTTTGTAGTCTTAAATAAAAGCCAGGAAGACACCTGGCCCCTCTCTCATCCAGAGCTGCGAGATTTGTTGTGCTGATTTCAGTGTGGTCATCTGATTTTTTTTTTAATTAGTTGGCCAAGTGGAAGCAGGTGGATTAAGGGGTGGCTGCACCCTGTGAATGGCCCACAAAAGTAGGAGAACCGTGGTCGTGAGACCTACTCCTTCTGCCAACCCACTGTCATGCCACATTCGTTAGTTTTTGATGGACTCTCAAGCCGTACTCTTGGCCCCAGAAGATGAAGACATCACGCTTACTAAAAGAGATCACAGAGGGAGTCTGGGTGGTTCAGCTGGTTGAGCGTCCAACTCTTGATTTCAGCTCAGGTCATGATCGCATGGTTCATGAGAATGAGTCCGCATCAAGCTCTTTGCTGAGAGCACAGAGCCTGCTTGGGATCCTCTCTCCACCCCCTTCTGACCCTCCCCTGCTCATGCTCTCCCTCCCTCTCAAAATTAACTAATTAATTAATTAAAAAATCTGTGTGTCATATCAGAGTTTAAAAGAGGTCACAGAACAGGAGACCACAGACCATTCACAGTTGGCTGCCTACAACTTCTGCCCTGACATCCCATGCCTTCCCCTCTTCCCATCCCGCTCCCACCTCCCCCTGCTGCCCCTTCTATGATATGCAAGCTGAACAGTTGTCTCCATCTAGATGGGGGAGCATTCATGCTTCTCAGAAAGCACCACTATTGACTAAAAAGCCCAATCCTGGGGACCACATGCCCAGAGGGGGCTTGCTCTGGCTCCGGTAACATCTCATCAGGCAATTCAGGGCTTAGAGTTTCCCACCTACAAAATCGGCTTGCTTTCCCACGTGGCAAAGCAAGGCGACGGTATAGCAGAGAGGCATTGAACCTAACCTGCTTGTAAAATCCGTCTGTGCCTGCGGTAAGCACTCCGTAAACAGTAGCCACTCTCAAGTAACAACAGCAAAATTATAGTACCAATTGCCCAAATCCAAGGAACCCCACATATAATTTGAAATTACACAATTGTCTCGGTTTTCTATGGGTGCTGCAACAAAGGATCACCAACTTAGTGACTTGAACCAATAAAAATTTATTACCTGACAATTCTTTGCATTTAGAAATCTAACCGAGGTCTCCCTGGCTGAAATCCAGGTGTCAGCCGTGTTTCTTGCTGAAAACTCGGGAAGAATTCATTTCTTTGCCTTTTCCAGTTTCTAGAAGCTGCCCATGTTCCTTGGCTCTTAGATCCCTTCCTCCATCTCCAAGCCATCAACGGAGGGCTGAGATTCCTCTCTTGGCATCACCCTGACCTCCTCTCTGGCCTCCCTCTTCCACTTTTCAGAACCTTTGAGATTGCGTTGGGCTCATCCGAACAATTCAGGATAATCTCCCTATTTTAAGGTCAGCTGACTGGCAACCTTACTTCCATCTTCATGGAAGCAATAAATAAAAACAAGCTTTACTCCCCTTTGTCCTGTCACCTGACACATTCACAGGCTCCAGGCATTGTGGACATTTGGCTGGGGATGGGGGGAGCATTTATTTTCACTGCCACAGCAATTAAACAGAACCCTCCTATCCCCAGAGCAATACAAATAGATTAATTTTTTATCACCACTGAGCTGCCTGAGGGATGACAGAACAAATGGGAAACTACCAGAAAGTAGAAGGCTTCTCCCCAGTATGGGCTGGAAGTCCTCAGGTATCACTCAGCACAAGAGTTCCTCTCTTTCCACTATGAATCAGCGCTGTAAAACTTCACCACCATTCACGGGAGGCATTTGCAGAGAAGATTCCATCTGAGAAGTGTCACCTTTCAAGCACTTTATGGATTTACACATGGCAAAATTAGAAATCACTCAACATAAAAGACCTGTGAAAGGGGCACCTGGATGGCTCAGTCAGTTGAGTGTCTGACTTCGGCTGAGGCCACGATCTCGCGGTTCATCTGTTCGAGCCCCGCATCGGGCTCCGTGCTGACAGCCTGGAGCCTGTTTTGGATTCTGTCTCTCTTTCTCTCTGTCCCTCCCTCTCTCTCAGAAATAAATACACATTAAAAAAAATTAAAAGAAGAAAAGACTTATGAAAGATGAGGCTGCATTTTAAGGCTGAACATGAGTCGCTGCAGATTAAAAAGATCAAGAATGCCTTAGGATTCGTGGAAGCAGGAGGAAGCGAGCAGTGTTACAGTTTTACTGTGGGGGCATGGATCTCTTCAGCCAACACAGAACCAACCGGAAACCCAAAGAGGAGGAGGAATCAGACCACACCAGGACCTGCTGGGGGGTTCCCCAAGGCTCTGTGAGGCAAGGTTGGTGGTTAACTCCTTGCTCTTGTCCCTTAGGATGCAGTGAAACAGATTCCCTGAGGTTTACTTTGAGGGCTGAGCTGCAAGTGTAACTAAATACAATGAGAGAGCTACAAAGTTGGTAGCTGATGTGCATACATTTCCACTTAAATAAACCCTAGTTGCTATAAATAGTTTTTCCCACAATGTGCATTTCACAGAGGTTGGACTCTAGAAATTAACTGTGGCCTGCAAATCCCTTCAACAGAGTTGAACTCACCAAGACATAGAGCCACTGGTGTTCAAAAACCAAGAAGTAAATTATATTGTTTCTTTTTGCCTTTTGTCTGTGGCTTTCCTTCCTCTGGGAATATGAAGAGGGAGATGTAATTTGATTGGGGGTAATTCTTTCTTTCAGAGCAAACAATGGAAATATTTTCCCATGTTGCTAACTGGAGCGGTTGATTTTATATTAGTTAAATATGTGCATGGTGTGAGTTTATCATATTCAGCCATTATCAAGTATTTCTTCTGCTATATATTAAATATATTAAAATATAAATGTATTTATATAAAATTTAATAGTTACATATTTAACATAAATATGTTTAACATAAATATTTAACATAAATAGAACATAAATATGTAACTATTAAATAAATTTATATAAATATAAATTTATATTTAATATATAAAATGTACTTTTAAAAGGGTATTCTATCAGATGGATCTGACTAAATTTGTGATCAGGAGTCTGAGTCTAGGGGCGCCTGGGCAGCTCATTTGGTTAAGCGCCGGACTCCTGATTTCAGCTCAAGTCTGGATCTCACAGTTTGTGTATTCGAGCCCTGAGTCTGGCTCTGTGCTGAAGCCTGTTTGGGATTTTTCTCTCTCTCTGCCCCTCCCCCATGTGTGCATGTGCTCACATGCTCACGCGCGCGCTCTCTCTCTCTCTCTCTCAGAAACAAATAAATAAACTTAAAAAAAAAAAAAAGTCTGAATCTGGGTGGGCAGATTATCTGGAAGCCTCCTTTATAGAATGGAGTCCAATCAGGGCTAGTTCCTGCACCCTTGACTCCAAATGAGCCAGTGAGAGCAGATGATAAAGGACTTGCAAGGTCTCTGCAGGGACCAGCACTCTGATGACACATTCCAACCTCTGCATGTTCCGGAGTCTGTCTCCAATAACCATAATGATGCTTCTCACTGGTACAGCGATTTTCTGTTTTACAAGCGCTTCACATTCCTGACTTCCAAAATAAACATTTTCTTGGTGTATTAGTACATTTGGAAAACAACCCCCTCCTCATATCACTCCCTTTAGGCCAAAAGTAAAAAATAACAGAAGGAATTGAAGCTTGGGTTTAGACATTCACCAGGGTTGTGCCATTGGTAAGGAGTAAAAGGCTTTTGAGCACGAAGTCACCTCGCTGGCTACCAGCAGTTCACGTGGGCATCTTTTATAACTGCCTCATTTTTTCGTTCTAACTTCAGGAATGGTGACTCAAAGCCCAATCTGGGAAAAATTCTTTCTCCCTGAAGCTCCTAAACCCTCCCTTAACCACTATAAATCCAAGGAGTAAGACAACTTTTATAGATTTTTTTGTTTTGCGGTGAGCCTTGCTTTTTTCTTCTGCAAATTAACAAAAGTAGTGATACTTTTAGAAAGATAAGCAAGATTTCTGGCATTAATGCTACTGTTCAAGGGAGTTTTCTTCCGGGTACAAAAATGCTTCTCTGAAGAGAATAGAGGCGAGGATTCTCTGAGACGCAGGAAAACAAGCGTCTGTTGTCGCTCTTTGCCATGTCATAAATTAAGGAGGAGATCAATTCTGCCATTTCAATTTGTGTCAGCCTGAAGGTCAAGCACAAGCACGTAGTAAATTCTGTTTCTGGCTCAGGCGGATTGCAACGCCAACCCACTCCCCCCATTATGAAAACCTTCGTCTCCATCCCAGCCATCCCAGAACGTCTTCCCAGCCATTAGAAGATTATTCTCCTGGGTGGACGCTTTGCTTCTCTGCTCAGAAGGAGGCAATAAACTCCCCTGGTTATCTATTCCATCCCAACTTCTGGATCTATCTCTACATCCGCAACTATTTAATACCAAGAAGGCTGTTCAGATTCTTCGTGTAAAGCAGCTACCATCCGCTTGGGAACCTATCATGACACCCTCTCGGGACGAGGTAAAAAAGATACTACTGATTCCATTGCAGCACATGGGGGCAGACAAAATGCCACACTGCACGTCCTCAGATCATCCCCCCCACAGGTGACGCAGCTACCTGAAATGTTCCATCTCTCTGACTTGCACGGTCGTCGGCTTGATTGAAATCATGTTGAGAGAGAGGGTGAGGATGGGCAACACCGATAACATCTAGTCGTCAGATGCTCCCAACATTACACCAGATGTGTCTTCAGTGCGCTAAACCACAATCAAAGAAAAATTTTAAATAGCTATTAAGTCCTAGAATCGTTGATGGAGAAGAAGAGTGTCCCGGATGGTGTCATTTCCCACTCTGGCCCCTTTTATCTGCCAGGGCGCCATCTTCCGGCCGCTGTGGGCAACACGTGGCCCCCTTCTCGGGAATCGCCGATGCCCCAGGCCACCTCCTCAGTCAGCGGCTGGAAGGGAAGGGTTTACAAAGGTCCCACCCCCTACCTCCAGGCAAGACCAGCCCTCCGGTGTTTCGCATTGTCCGCCCCCACTTCCTATCTGCAGATTCCTGTTCTGAACATGGTGGGGCTTCCCTGGGAGGGATCAAGTGTGTGCATGTGCGTTCCACTCCGTACTTCTCGATAAGACGATTTGCCGGACACTCCAGAGAATAGGCAGGGACAGTGCGAAGGCTGCAGACACTGGGTGTAGTATTCTTGCAAGAAGAGGACACTCTTCATGCCCCACCCAAATCCCCTCAGCCCTTCTGGAATACATCTGCAAATTTCTCCTCGCACACCAAGGGCTCCTCGCCTCTCTCTGTGTGGGGCGCCCTCTCATGGCAGGTGAGTGCTGTGCCACAGGCAGGGCTGGCCAGAAAGGCCCTGACTCTTAACGAGTAAGGGGTGCTAGTTGGTGGCTGGGTATCCCAGGTTCCTTGTGCCTGAGTGCAACAGTCCTGAGGTGTCCTGAGGCACAGTGTCTCAGAGGGTCCTCAGTCAGCTTGAGCCCCCGTCGCCCTTGGTGGTTACCTGTTTACTAATACATATTTTACTATCTTTCCTCTCTTCTCTGACTCCCTTCCCAACTGTGCTTCCTAGAATCCCCTCCCAAATAAACCACTTTCTTATCTCACACATTATTAACTTCTCTATTATAATGTCTCCCTGGGCAGGGGAATTCAGATTAGGACAGAAAGGTAGGTGCAGAGGCTACAGCTTCATGACCCTGGAGAAGGGTCGGCCCCTTCCACAGAGGTCGTGTAGGCTGTGGATGGGTCGAAACATGGCGCTGGTTCCAATGGATAGATTCCAGAACTGCCCTTAACCCCATACTCCTCATGTGCACTTGCTCCTCGGGACCTGTCTGTACAGGAGAACTCAGAGGCGATGGCTAAGTTACTTGGGTGTTTAGGGGTGGGTGTGCAACACATAAAATAAATAGCACTGTTCATCTACCCGAGGAGTCGGGTGTCCTCTCTTGGAGAGACTTCACAGCCATCATATTACTGAGAAGCTTCTGGTCTACATCCGAAAGACGGCCTTCAATGTGACATTCCTCAGACATCTCATGGCCTCCCAGGATGTAGGCTCCTTGGAGGCCCTGGCTTCAGCAAGGAACAGAGGTTTAGAAGATCTGAAGCCGAAGATTCCAGGTAATACAGCCAGGAACCCTTCCACAGAGGAACGTGGATTAATTACCATGAGGGGGACGTCCCATGAGCACCTGGACCCTTTGGAAAGCCAAGGACTTACCCTGTACTTTGGGCAAACTCATGGAGGCCCCTGTCGGCTAGGTAGCTGCAACCCTACACTACAGTTAGCGCAACGATACAGAACCAAGAAGACCAGCCTCCTCCCCTGCAGATGCGCGCAGATCCCCAGCCAGACAAGCATGCAGCAGAACCCTGAAGGGGATCAGTGTCTCTGCTTCCTTCTAGGGTGGCTGTTCAGGCAATGCATCCAGGGAAGAATGGGGGTTGGAATCATTTGCACCCTAACCCGGGAAGGGCGTGCTTGTTAGATTAACTTTTCCTTCTCCCCTTGATATTTGGAGTCAGGCAAAACCTGCTAACCCATGTTTGAAACTTCTGACTAAGAACCAGAGCCAATATATAGAGGTAAGTTTGCAGTGACTTAACCTGACTGAGAAAACATTAATAGTGTCAAAGAAACTCCAGGCTAAATGCTAAATGTCAGAAACTGAGTCTTTTCCCATGCCATATTTCGAAAAACACTTATCTGACACTCAAACCACAGAGGAAATAAGATCTGACCGAAGCTTCCAGAAAGAGAAAGGATAAGGCAAGGGTGCAGCTGAGAGTGGATGCCATCACCTCTTTTGAGTCGATTAAGAACACTTTACACACAGGACAAAGTGCTCTGAGCAACACACACTGAGCTTTTGGCCTCACGACGAAAACCAACACACAAGGCTGTAAACAACCATCCTCAGGTGGCCACACTGAGCTCACACAGCCATCTTCAGAAACCTGGAACGATCCTTTTCATTTTCCAGGAATCAGCCAGCCACTACAGTTATTGCATTCTATGGAATGTGAACGGGGCTTTGATGGGCATGTCAACTTCATGAAATGACCCTCCCGGACCACTATGGAACTTCTTTTGAATTGCACTGGAAAGCCGCTTAGCCACAGGGAGTGTGCCAGTTTTAGTCCTGAGCCTTTATCGCTGAAGAAAATTCAAGACCTAATTCCAGCATTTACCCACAAGAAGTTCTACTACTGAATAAAGCCCCCAAATCCTTTTTTGTTGGTGGTGTTTATTTATTTTTGAGAGAGAGAGAGACAGAGACAGAGAGACAGAGTATGAGCAGCGGAGGGGCAGAGAGAGAGGGAGACACAGAATCCGAAGCAGGCTCCAGGCTCCCAGCTGTCAGCCCAGAGCCCAACACGGGGCTCAAACTCACAAACATGAGATCATGACCTGAGCCCAAGCTTAACTGACTGAGCCTCCCAGGTGCCCCAAAGCCCCAAAATTCTTGACGCAGATTGTAAGCAGACATGAGATTCATGTGGAGAGCAGAGCTGGGGGCTGCAGGGTGGAGGGTGGCTCTAAATTGAGTTTGGCGATTGCAGGTTAGAAGCTCCTTATTCCATTTCTCCTCCTATGACTTCATCATCAGTTACCACCACATGCTGGGCTTACATCATCCTGCTCATTCTTTCCCCCATTGTATCGGTCACTCCTGCATCTTAATAACATGGACATCCTACCTCATGACCTGGGGCTGCCTGGATTTGGATTTGCCAATCCTTGGCAGGGTGTGGGTGGAGTTCATGCACGATGGGAAATCGCCTGCCAAAGGGCCACTGCTGGTTGCTTTATCCTCACAACTGAGGCCTGAGCTTAGACATACTCCCACGTAAGGAAATCCGTCGAAGTTTCCGGAGGTTACCTGCTTCGGCTCTTGGTTATATAAATATTACAGTACAGATGCCCACACGGCCAATTCGTCCTCTGGATGACCAAGTGGGTAAAGGCCCCCTAAATCAGCCAAACCTTCAACATCCCCCCCACCTCTGCTTCCCTTGAGTCTAGGTGTATCTGTGACCTATTGCAATGTTACAAATTCCCCACGCTCAGTGGCTTAAAACAACAAGCGTTTGTCTTTGACCGTAAATGCACCGGTTAGCTGCGTGGTCTGGGAATCTTGGCCAGACTCTGCCCATTTTAGCCAGGCTTGCTGCTGTGCCTGCAACCAGTCACCTGGCCTAGGATGGCTCACCATCGACTGTCTGACAGCTGGAGTGACAAGTGTTGATTGAGTCATGTGTCCCATGTCACCCAAACAGGTGAGTAGCCTAAGCTTGAGCCTATGTCAGTGGAAGGATTCCAAATGAAAGTTTTGGGGTCGTTGGTTGTGCACCATTCGAACACAGGGATCTACACCCATGTTTCCAACCATAGTAAAGAAAAGAAACAGGTTTTTTTTTTTTTTCCATTATCAATACATTTCTCCTCAGCCACCACCTTTTGGGTCTAGCAAGTTTAAGGGTAAGGTAAGGGATAGAAGCTCTTTGCACATTCCCTCTTCCTCTCCCTCTCAGGCCACAAGGCCACGGAGGTCTGCTTTCTCTCGAAAGCCTCCTGAGGCCTAAGCTTGAGCCCTTTCGGTGGCCCTCCGGGGGAATGGACAGCACCCTGCTACTGGGAAGGGCTACCAGCCACATTGTGAAGGGCAGGGACACCAGGCAGTAGAGAAGCGGGCTCATTTTTGCACTAGGCATCCAGGATTCCTCAAGTAGAGACGAAACCTTCTCTCTCCCGAGACCTGACTCCATATGCCATCACAGGAATGAGTGACGTTTCTTTCAGGGAATCCTCATCTTTTTATAGCTAAGGGTTAAAGCAAATACCAGCAACTTTCAGAAAAAAAAAAAAAATGGCAAACCACAATTAAGACCTGTTACCCTGTGCTGCACGGTATTTCAGGGTGAGAGAAAGGGTACCACGTTGGCAGTGATGGGGAAAAAGAACCGTGGACGACTACCCACGTTCCTAATGACGGCTACCTTTCTGCCGTGTCCTCACCTGGGCCCTGGGCCACTGTTAGGTCCCCATGGGTGGCTGAGGTCCTGTGGAAGAAGTGTAGGTGATTGTTACCCTACACCCCTTTCCCCTTCCCATTCAGATACTTTCTGGGAATCAAGAGTGGCATGACTGTGTTAGAAGGAAAGGAGAGAGAACAGGCGAGATCCACTTCCTGTTGGTTCTCTCTCCCATCTGGATCAACCCTCCGTCAGGGTATAATTGCGTCCTGACTCTTCGCAGATTCTGAGCAGTGAACCACCACCACCCTCGGCATGATTCACACCTGGGAACCAGAGCTTCCACATATGTGGCCATTGCTCCCACATGCAGACTCCCGTAGCAGACACGTGAGAAGAGGCTCCACTCAAGACAAGACAGTGAGATTGTCAGCTGAGTAAGCATGCAAATTTCTAGTATCAACGATGCTGTGGTCCTTCGAGCCAGCTTCATTCCATACCCCATCTCCGTTGTAACCTAGACATTTCTTCTACATACCCGAGTATTGTTCCACTGTGACTCTTCTTAGAATTTTTTTTTCTATATTAAGTCAAAAGATCCAATACCTATGTCTCATTCATTTATTCATTTATTCCACAAATATTTTTTGAGCAACCTCTCCTAGGATTTGGGAAAACAATGGTTAGCTTTGGCCAGTGAGTGAAGAACGATAGTGTCAGATAACAAGTCTGAAGAAAATAAAGCAGATACTGGGATGGAATGTGAGGGAGGGAGACTCGTAGCCGGCGTGGTTGGAGAAGCTTCTCTGAGGAAGTGCCATTTGAACAAAGACCTAAAGGAAGTCATGTGACTCTCTGGGGCCGAAAACTCCAGGAGGAGAACATGTCTCCATTGCCCAAGACCTGCAGAAGCACTCAGGAAGAAAAAAAAATTGTTTCTTTGAGCCCATATTTCTTCTGCCCTTCAGACATTCCTTGATGGTTAAAATTGTATGAAAACTTCCTGAGGTTTATACTTTTGCTCATAAAACATTGACAAAAATACAGTAAGGCTAGAAAATGTGTGAAGTATCAGGGGAAGGCTTGCTACTCCAGCACATTCTTGCTCTAAATGTTTCCCAGCCAGTGTAGACAAGGTCCTACTTGTAGTCCTGCACAGATAAATGTGTTTGAAACTTCATTCCAAAAAAAAAAAAAAAAAAAAGGAATCAAAACTATGTTTGTGCACTCTCTCCACAGCTGTGATCCATGGGGATCTATGATAATGGGAGGGCAAACCCAGAGACCAATCTCAACAATCAATGCTCCTCCCAAACACCTGCCCAAGGAGAGGCCAAAAGCAAGGGCAGGAGAGAAGGGAGGAAGGCCTTGGATATGCAGCCAGCCCTCCTAAGAATTCCCACCTCCATGCCCAGCCGGCTCAAGAGCAAGGCCATTAGCACCACGTGTGGACAGATAGAAGCTGTGAAGAACATGAGTTGAAGAAAAACACAGAACTCCAGATGATGCCCAGGGCTGAGAAGATGGGACAGAAATTTTCAGACCTGACCCTCCCAGGGCCTCTCAGGCCTTGGGAGAGGTTAGGCTGACAGCATCCAGACGCCAAGGAATTTCAATAGCTACCTTCACTACTGAACGACCATTGCGCAGTTAGCCCATATTTCTCCTTTTTTTTTTTTTTCCGGTCTTTCCATCACACTTGTCCATTGTTGTCTCTCCTTCTCTTCTCTTTCTCCTTTTTCTTGCCATCACCTATCAACGGCTTCTCTTTCAAACCCATTTCAGCCTCCCCTTTCCCCTTAGTATGCAGAAAGTAAATGTTGTAAAAAAAAAAAAAGATTTATAGTTACACAGAAATTCCAATGAATGAAATGATATTTTAGCATCCACAAAAGTGCTTTTTATGTCTGCTCCAAATTTGGGGTGACAGTGGCACCCTAATTTATTGCTGGTAGCACCTTCCATCAGGATGAGCCTCTGAAATGCAGCCTGGTATAATATCTATCATATAGAAAGTATCACAATGTTTTCCTAGTCATACAAACCCTCCCAGAAATACATGTTTAGGAAGTAATTCAGTAGAAGCCAAAAACTGTCCTAAACGTCTTCCATAGTGTCACCTATAATGACAAAAATTAGAAAACAATGAAAGTGTCCAACAATACTCTAATGCTAAAGCAAACTCTGTTTAACTGACTGAATGGAATACTATATGCTCATTAAAACTCATAATTATAAACACTACATGGAAACATGGCAAACCGTGGGTTACGTGAAAAGAACAGAACACAACATTCTATTACCTTCTTAGTACGATTATGTGAAGCCAGACTGGAAAAGAATACACAAAAAGAGACTAGTTTTCTTATCTTACAACACAGTGGTGAAAATATGGACTAAAAAAATCTTTTCATGTTGTTATACAGTTTTTAATGATAAACATGTAAATCATATCAATAAAAGATATTATGGAATCTTTATTAGGAAGTCCAGTGTGCATTAACCATAATTCCCCACTTGTAACCCTACAAGACATTTCTTTTTTTTTTTAAAGACATTTCTTTCAATGTGTTTGCTTTTATGATATGTTTCCCCATCCTCCTCATATCAGCTCCCCCCAAGATCAACTTGAGGGTGGAAAACATTCTTTAATTCCAATCATCCTGTTTTATATTGGGCAGACCTGTTACATATGCTCCACATCATGGTCCTACATTGCCCGGACAAGTTTATACCCCATCACATCCTAAATGGCACCTGCTACAGAGCGTCATTGTCCTCTCTCCCACAACCACCTCTCTCATCTTCTAATTCCCACCTCCGTCTTTTCTTGTAAGCAGCTGGAATACTATCTCTCTTCTCCATCTCCAAATCCTGCCCACCCTCTGAGCCCATTATACCTTTCCTGACTTCCCCAGCCCTACGTGACCTCTTCAAATTCCTCCAACAATGATCAACTTTACCATATGGCCCATGTTCTGAACTTCTCTCACAACTCATTCTTACCTTTCCAATGCTACTGTAAAACCCTTGAAGGTAGGAGCAGTGCATACACTTGATCTTCAAGCAAAGCTCATAGTGCTCAGCTCAGAGTTACTAAAAGATACCATTTATTAAGTCATCATTAATGGAACAGGACTAAGGGAACAAGAGAACTGAGGAATAGCTTTCCATACCTGTTCTGCATCTCATCTACCTGTCAGACATAGTCAAGCTCCCCAAACGGATCCTCATTAACTATTGCAAAATGCATGTGGACATCCATAAACATGAAGCCATCTGTAGTCATTTTTCAAACCGTTTACCCAGCACGGATGAATATGTATTACTGATGGTATCATACTGATTTTTATGATGTTCTAAAGTAGATTAAAGGCTATAGGCAATATTATTAATAACCTAATTTATCAGTGGAGTAAATTTGTAGATTTAATGTTGCGGTTATAAAGATCGACATGAAAAGTTTCTGGAAAATAGATGTTTTGAGTAATTTTATCTGACATATTAAACCATGAAAAGATATGAGTTAGAATTGCCTAATAGAATACTTAAGCATGCATATTAAATGAATCATATTTGTGACTTTTCAAAAAGCAGACGATTACATATTCCAAATGGGAAATTTATGCTGTAGAATTAATATTATATGTTACAGATTCATAAATCACTGACTAGATTAAAGGCAGAGTAATCTGGTTAAGAGAAATTGAGCTATAGAGTTAGGAAGATCGGGGCTCAGAATTCAGTCTTCCACGTGACCTTGAGGAAGTTACTTAAACCTGCCGATGCTTCACATTCTTCATTTGAAAATGGCCTGAGACTGTCACCTTCACAATATTACTTTGAAGATTAAATGGTATTATATATGCAAAGCACTTAGCACGGGTCCTAGTACTTGGAAAGCAGTCAATAAAAGGTATGTATTATTACTGGCCTTATTATTTTTTAATTATTATCATTTTATCGTCAGGGAATTCTTAGCATGTCAAGCCAGCATCAAAGTTAATAGGAAGCTTATGAACATTTTCAGCAGGACAGAGCAAAGACAATTTTTACAGCCCTCTTGATATAATGAACCCCAGCTAATGTGCAACCAACACAACTCTATTAATAGCAAAGAGCCTTAATGGGGCAATGGTGCAGCAAGGAAACATCTTTTCAAGAAATCATAAATATTATTGATCTATTTTTCTTTCTCTTCCTCGAGAAAGCTAACTGGAAGCATGTTCGATCCTAATGGACCCGTGGGGCAGGAGAGCATAGTTGTTTTCTCTAAATCCATCGGAGAAGGTTTATCCCGATACATCACCCACAAATAGAACTTTACCTCTCTGCCCAGAGAACCTCTTAAAAGGCTGAGCTCTGTCCTGGAACGCCGTCTATCACCTTGGCCCTTAATACACCACCTGGAAAAATATTCAGCTTTAATTAAGCTTGACAGTCTCCAAATACAATGTTGTTTAAGCAGCAAAGATTGAGTTTGTTTTCCATATGAGAGAAAATGGCAATTAGGTGGAAAAGGAAACAGTTCAGGAATGCAGTCTCCCATGTGTGATGTTTTTGGAGGCAACTAATAAGAAAGAGAGAGAAGAAAGCAAAGAAGTGTTTATCCAAAGTCCTCTTGGAAGCACTGAAATCCTCTCTGAACCAAAGAGACTATGAGGGTAGAAGGAAATGATGTAGAACATTCTATATAACTATAATAATGATGATGACTTTATAACTGCACACAGCAGGGCAATTTTTAATCTTTTCATTTTCAAAGTACTGCTTTGTATCCCACTTTCACCACAAATATACAAGAAAAATATCTTGAAAGCCTTGAGGGACCCCACAGTGACCACACCTAATGGCTACTCCCTTGACTCTCTGGACCTCTCGGGACTTGCTGCTGCTGCCCCCACCAGTCTCATTTCCTCCTTGGTTTGGAGACTTTCCTCAACTGCTCAGACGTCTCTTATCCTGCTCCTGCCTTCCAACTGTGCAATGTCCCTCAAAACGCCAGCCTCTCTCCCCTGTTCCTTGAGGAACGCACCCACCCCTGCACCATCCATGGATGCTATGGAGAAGATTCCAAAGGCACATGCTAAACCCCTTTCTCCTCCAAAGCATCAATTCCAGGTCAGGGATGACATCATGGAAAAGGCTGGGTATGAACTGGGTTTGAAGGCTGGACAATTCAAATAGTCAAAGAAGTGAGAAGTTGAGCAAGGAGCATGAGAGGTAAAAGGTGACCACGGGCAGAGTGCAGAAATACAGAATAAGCAATGTCTGGATGACAAGAAAGATCTCCAGGGGGTTCCTATCCTTTTTTTTTTTTTTTTTTTAATGTTCATTTTTAAGAGAGAGAGACAGAGCGCTAGCCAGGGAGGGGCAGAGAGAGGGAGACAGAGAATCTGAAGCAGGCTCTAGGCTCTGAGCTGTCAGAACAGAGTCTGAGGCAGAGCTGGAACCCATGAACTGTGAGATCATGACTAGAGCCAAAGTTGGATGCTTAATCGACTGAGCCACCCAGGCATCCCAGGACTCTTATCCTTTCTAAAAAGACTTTCAGGAAAAGGATTTTTTCCATCTTCTAGGGCCCTCTATTATCTAAATGTCTGGGGACACTTTCTAACTGCTTACCACCCAAAGTTGAAAAATAAGTCAAAGGACACATGAACCCTTCCAAAACCCTTAGCTCTAATGACATCAAAAAGAATGTCCCTACTCCTCAGAGGCCCCATTGCTGGAAGTCTCACCTTCCCAGACATAACCCCCACTGCCGAATTTCACTAGAAATACCTCCAGGCACAGGGAGTCTGATGAGATTCGTCCCACAACTTGGATTCTGAAGCAGTGGTTGACTCCTGCCGAATTCGGCTTCTGGTTTTCCAAAGTTTTCTTGCAAAGAAACTTCTCCACTTTCAGAATTGTGATTTCTGGGTCCACAGAAGACAGAGTGCTTTTTAATATGTTACCAAGAGAAGCCACGTTATGCATCTGATTAACTCCTCATTCCATTACACAACACAAAGCACAGAAAGTAGTCTCCTGAAACAGAAAATAACAACTGGGTGAATTCTCCCACTGGGTCATCCTGGGTTCAAAACCAAGAAAAAATTCTAACTTTCCTAACCCATGTCTTTTGCAAAACTAACTTATCTCCAAGGAGAGATGTCATTTAACACACATTTTGCAGCACATGAGAGTGCGGGCAGATGCCCATCGCAAAATTAGAAAAATTATCACTCTTGGCAACTCATAACTGTTGAATATATTTCAAGGTCAACGGCTTAGATAAGAATTTTTGCTCTTCCTCTCCCTCTGAGCCTATCACTGAATGTATGAACTTATGCTAAACACACTTAATTTACTCCTTGCTGCAACCACAACCTATTTCACTCCACAAAATATATTCCAAAGCCATTTATATATTTCATGATTAAAGAATAGAACAGGAGTGCTAAGTTTAGCTACCCCAAACACTGTGTTCTCTAATTGGCTTCGGATCAAATGTAGTGTGCACATCATAAATCAATTTCAAAAACCCCCTTTTTCCACTTGCCTTTACAACTATCTTCACATCTTTTGTCACCAAAAGATGTTTTAAGGTCCACAAAAAATATAGAATCCATATGCTGGTTGCAGGCTTTAAAAAAAAAAAAATCTGCAGGCATCTGCTAATAGCTCCAAAACTAACTAGGAAATTAGATAAAATACTCCAACATTTACTTGAAGGTATTGGAGAGCTGCTAAGGTAACCAGAACTTGAGAACACAAGAGCCTAGAGAGAAGGGATGTGTGGGGAGCCGAACTGACCTTCTGTGTGCTGCATTTCCCCTCAGGACATTTGCTGGGTCTTGTCTTTAGGAGAAATTAGAATGTGAGAAACCGGGCAGAGAGCTGTGGCTAACAGATAAGGAAGCCACTAGAACCTTTGGAAAGCTTACAGGGACAGGGAGAAAAAGCTGGGGTTTGGAGCTGCCTGGTAGCTGGTACGGGAGAGACGGAGAATTTGGAGGCAAGGAAACACAGGGACAAATTCTCAAGCTGCTCAGAGCAAAAGCCTGAAAAGTTCAGCAGAGAGCTGCAGAAAACATCACATTTTCCACAGTCTGATATGCTGATTAGTTAAGGAGCAACCCCCAAGAAAGGAGGCAGCAGTAAACATCCTGGGCTTTCATCCCTAGGAGCAAGGATGAAGAAGGAGGCAGATGGAGCCTTACCAAACCCAAAATCCAGCCTTGGGTCAGCACTGTGTGTGATTATGTTACGGAACCTGGTCTGGATCACCCAGCGGGAAGAACCAAGCGGCGGTCAGAGATGTTGGAAGGCAGGAGGTTTACTTTACTACCTGTGGGCTCAGAGGATATCACTCTCTAGAGGTCTGAGCCCCAAGCGAGCGTAAGCAGAGAGGACAATTTATAGTCTGTTACTTCTGCATTCTGCATTAGTAGTGATTTGGCATGCAGCAAGCAGCGTGGGAAGAAAAACCCAGAAGGGGAGTCTTCAGGCAGGGACTGGAATTTCCCTATCAGTCCTGTAGACCGTCTTATAACAGATGTTTCCCTATCAATTAGACTAAAAATCTTCCCCTAATTCAAGCTACCTACCAAAGGGGATGACGAACCCTCTCTAGGAATTAACATTACCCTGAGTTCCCTACATCTTTCGTGTATAGTGTCTGGCATTCAATCAAAAACCCACCCAGGTGGGTACCTGGGTGGCTCAGTTGGTTAAGCATCTGACTCTCGATTTCAGCCCAGGTCATGATCTCGTGGTCATGGGATCAGTCCCCGAGTTGGGCCCTGTACTGGGCCTCCACACACAGCACAGAGTTTGCTTGGGATTCTCTCTGTCTGTCCCTCCCCTGCTCTCTCTTTCTCTCCCAAAAATAAATAAATAAACATTAAACACACACACACACACACACACACACACACACACACAAGGCATACCAAAACATAGAAACAAGAGAATAAAAACAGACAGACAATGGAAAAAAATCCACACAAGTAATAGCCCAGTTATTGGAGCTATTAAGACACAGATTTTAAAAGGACCATGATTAATATGTTTTTTTAAATATAGGACAGTATGAAAATTGCACCAAGGACCTGCAATATACTCTTTGAAAAGCATCAAATAGAAATTCTGGAACTCAACACCACAATAATTGAAACTAAGAACTCACTAGTTAGGTTTCATACCAGACTGAATACAACAAAAGGGAGAACTGAGGAGCTGAAAGACGGTAAGAAATATCCAGGCTGAATCCTAGAGAGCAAAACACATGGAAAATACAGAAAAGACCATTAGCAAAATATGCCGAGCTTAGACAAGTTCTGACACATTTGTAATTGAGTCCCAGAAGGGAGTGATTGAGTGGGACAGAAAATATATGTGAATAGACAATAGTTGAGAATGCTCCAGAACTTCTGAAACATAGCCAACAGTTCACCAACCAGGATCGATATAAGAACATCGCAACTAAGCATATCAGAGCAAACCCGACATAAAACAAAGGCAAAGGGAAAAATGTGGAAAGAAGCCAGAGGAAAAAAAAGACACGTTACCTTCAAAGGAGGAACAATAAGGCTTCCAGTTGAGTTTTTAGTAGAAAAGTATGGAAGCCACAGAATGATGGAATACTGCCTTGCCAGCACTAACAAAAATAACTGCCAATCTAGACGACCGTACACAGTGAAAGCATCCTTCAAAATGAAGATGAAATGAATGATATTTCAGACAAACAGAAACTAAGAGTATTAATTGCCAGTAGACCTGCATTAAAGACAAAAAAGGGAATGCTTCAGGCAGAAGGAAAAATGATCCCGGAAAGAAACAAGGGCATAGTACTAGAACAAAGAGCATCAGGAAAAGTGAAAATTTAGGAAATAACAATGAATACTGACAGTAAAATCAACACTAATAATGCCTTGTGGAGTTAAAATATATACAATATGTATTTTTTATAAAATATAAATATTGTATTTATATTATTTATAAATACTATATTGCTATACATATAAATTAGGTATGATATGCCTCTCGCACATAATATGTATTATGTATAATATTATATGATGTGTATATACGTATATAACGTCTATGTTATATAACATGTGCACAATACTGCATATATTGTTATAATACATACATAACACTTATATATAATATAACTCTTGCCATATTGTATAACAATTATAATTCAAAAGAGGGAAGAAAATGAAGTTAAAGTATTAGAAGTTTCTAACATTATTTGGGAAAGGGAAAAATGATAATAAATCAAGGATAGATTTTATAATCTCTAGGGTAACCACTAAATAACAGTAAAAGAATATATAACCAAAAAGTTAATAAAGAGGAAAAAAGAACAAAGTGAAAACAGAGCATAAAGTTGATACCAAACCTGATAAGATTATTATAGGAAAGGAAAATTCTGATCAATTTTTCCTGTGACCGTAAATGCAAAAAGGCAAAATAAATAGCATATCCAGCCATGCATAAAAATGGTAATACATCATACCTAAATGAGTTTTATCCAGAAGTGTAATGGAGGTAATATTCAAAAATCACACAATGTGATTCCCACATTAACGGAAAGGGGAAGAGGGGCGGGGGAGTCATACGATCATCTCATAGATGTAAAAAAGCACGTTTGAAAAAAATGTAACACTTTTTCATGATTTAAAACAAACAATTGGAAAGTAGGAATAAAATGAAACTTCCTAAACTCAACAAAAATGTCTACAAAAAGGCCCACAGAGCACATGATATTTAATGGTGAAATATTGAAGGCTTTTCCTCCCGCAATTGGGAACAAGACAGGGACATCAGCTCTCACCACTTCCATTCAACATCATACTGGTGGTTCAAGAAAAAGAAATAAAAGGCACATGATAGTGAAAGGAAGAAGCAAAACTATCATTATTTCAGATGATATGATTATTTATGTAGGGAGCAAAAAGAATCTGCAGATAAAGTACAATAAAGAATAAGTGAATTTATTAGTAAGTTTACTGGATACCAGGTCACTCTACACAAATCAACTGTGGAATGCAAATTCAAATCACAATGAATTACTGCTACACATCCATCAGAATTGCTGAAATGGATAGAAATGAGTGCGCAAAAAGTTGACATTTATACGAAGCAGCAGGAATTTTCATATACTGTTGTGGGTAGGACTCTAACTCTGTACAAGTACTTTGTATACTGCTTAGTAGTATCTAATGAAGCTGAATATATTCATACTCAGTGAATCAGCAATTCTACTCCTAAATATAGACGCAAGAAAAATGCACACATGTGAATCCTTCCCCACCATACCCCCCAAACACCTTGCATACGAAAGCTCCTAAAAGCATCACTTGCAATAGCAGAAAACTGGAAACAGCCTGTCTATCAACCATAGAATAGGTAAATAAATGGTAGTGCATTGATACAATAGACTATTACACAACTATGCAAATAAACCCCTCATTCCACCTGGATGAGCATCACACGCACATGCACACACACACACACACACACACACACACACACACACACACAAAGTTACATAAAAGAAACCACACACAGAAAGCACATATTCTATTATTCTAATTGTATAAAGTTCAAAAAAAAAGGCAAAACAAATCTGTGATAAAAGTCAGAATTGTGATTATGTTTGAGGTGGTGATTTCTGGGAGACACCAATCACAGGGGAGGTTTCTTGAGTACTGGCTAAATGGGTGTGTTCTCCTTACAAAAATGTATTGAGCTGCATGCTTATGATCTGTGCCTTTTTATGTATGAGGGCCATCCTTCAATAACAATGTGTAAAATACATCAATAAAAATAACTGTTCCTTTAGTGAATGTCTTCTACATACAAGAGATTCTGCGAAGATTTTTGGAAAATGCAAGACATTTCAAATGGAAGGGGTTTAAGGTGCTTGGGGAGAGCATATGCTTGGGAAAATATGAGTGAGAACACAGAAACAGGAGAGAAGTGAGTGGGCGTCTTGAAATCAGAGCTCTAACCGTGTGGAGGCCGGAGACCCCAGGACACGATTGTACTCCGTCCTCTCCATGAGGCGTCTAGGAGCCATGCAGGGAGGGTTGGCACACAGTCCTCCCTCAAGTTCCTGTAAGCATATTTTGCCCCTCTGTCCATCGGGGTCTTCTTTTCCCTGTGTTGTTTGGGCCACCGTTTACCACACTTTCTGGGAAAGCAATGGTGACGAAGAACCAGGAGTCAGAAAACACACCAACTGGATTCAAATCCTGGCTCCCCCTCTCACTAGGTATAAGAATTGAGCAAATCAGTTACTGCTCTGAGACAGTACAGGGTGTAACAAATAGTCCCTAGCTTCAAGCCTAGCTGTCAGGGTTAAATAACACAATGCAGACAAACTCCTTCCCAAAGCATGCGACACGTACAGAGTTCTTAAGAAGTGGTAGTTAGGGGCGCCTGGGTGGCGCAGTCGGTTGAGCGTCCGACTTCAGCCAGGTCACGATCTCGCGGTCCGTGAGTTCAAGCCCCGCGTCGGGCTCTGGGCTGATGGCTCAGAGCCTGGAGCCTGTTTCCGATTCTGTGTCTCCCTCTCTCTCTGCCCCTCCCCCGTTCATGCTCTGTCTCTCTCTGTCCCAAAAATAAATAAACGTTGAAAAAAAAATTAAAAAAAAAAAAAGTGGTAGTTATTGTTCATCGGCCCCTGGGTTATAATTCGGAGAGAAGGGTCCCCTCAAGAAGCTGACACACAAGGGGAGATTGAACAACTAGCTACACGCAGCCTGATAAAAGCCTAGCTACACGCATGGAGTAGGAACCAATTTGTTCCAGTTATGGAAATCAGAGGAGGTGACATCTGAGTGTCAAAGATGCATAGAAGTTTGCCATGCCAAAGAAGCTGTGGCAAAAGGAGAGGTATTTGTCGGGGAGAAGAAAAGTAGTAAAGAGGGTACATCTAAGCAGAGGGAACAACGTGAGCCAGACAATGAAACCATAAGGACTGAACTGTATTTGGAAAACAACAACGTGACTCAGGGTTAAATAGAAATTAATTTAACACCAAAACATAAAAACCAGCTGGCATGTTAACAAATATATAGAACATTTGAAAGCCGAGCGATACATTTTTAAATATCTCTTGGTTTAAACATTCTAGTCTTGTCAACATTACCCAACCATTAGCTTCCCAAGAAGACAATGGGTTCAAAAGAATGGCCCCAGCGAGTTGTACATAGTATTATGCTGACAACGCGTTTGCTCCAAGATGGGAAAGAATCATGGAGGTCGATTTTAAGGGACCAGTTCAAGTGTCTCATTATTTTGATGTAGGGGGCAGGTCTAGATTTAGAAGCAAATTGTGAATTATATGAAAGGTGGCCAACTCTAGACACTACCTTCTTGCTGTGAAGACTGGGGAGATGCTCGGAGACCAAAGAAGAGAACAAATGGGATCTGTTCATCATTAAAAGCAGAGGGCTTCTCTGAAACCACACACAGAGGCAGAATAGTCTGGTGACTATTTCCTAGTCACTCCAAACTCCCAGATCCATCAAATGTGAACATCCGGATTGATGATTTTTATGCATAAAGATCCTTGCTGCATTCAGGACAGTGACCTGGAGTCATGGAGATGAAACACACAGAGTCGCGTGATTTAGTTAGCATTGATGGTGCGCTCCGAGTGAGAAACCCAATCTCTGGTGCTGCCTCTCAGAGAGTATCATGGTACCACACACCTCTGACATGGGGAAACTGGGGACTCGAGCACAGAGCCAGAGTGCAGTGAAAGGGTAGGGGTGGTAAGAAGGCAGGCAGGGAGGTGAAGGAGAGAACAGAGAGCTGAGAACCTGGTGTTCTTTGTCCACCATTCAAAGACCTTCTGTTGTGTTCTTCTATTGCCTACCTCTGAGTAAGACTCTGAGGATAAATCAGGGAACACAATGTGATTCCTGCTCTTTAGGGCTCAAATTCTAGATGGATAGAAAGAAACGTGAACAATTATGACACGCGCTGCAATAGAGACTGTGATGCTATACAACGGGAAAGAGAGAAGGGGAAGGTCAAATCTGCCTGGCCCATGCATAGGGGAGAAGAAGTGCCATTGGGAGTTGGTACTCAAAAGGTGTTTACTAATGAAAGACGGCAACATGCACAAAGACCCAGATGTATGCATGTGTATTCTATATTGGCCTTAAGATGTTCACCAACATATCTGTTTCTTCTACGGTGGGAAAGGTTGCCATATCTCTTTTGGGATATCATTCTGTGATCCTAGGACCAGAACCGGTGACTAACTTGGCATAATGAGGTCATGGGGCTCAGTGGATCAGGAATCAAGGAACCTTTGTTCTTCTCTTGGCTGTCAACTCCTTTGACACACACCAGTGGGGAATCCCAACAGTTTGATTGGTAGGTTTGCTCCATTCAGAGTCTTAGATTTGAAGGTCATAAGTCATTTTCACTGGTCAATTTTGCAATTAGATAGCTTTTTCAATACTGACTACTTAGAAACTCAGTGTAAAAGTCTGACATGTAAACTGGTATCACTTGACCTGAAAATTAAGTTATTTATTTTGAAGTGCACAAGCCTAATTTTCCATCGATGGAAAAGAAGCAAAGAGTAAAGACAATGACCCATCCCTCTTATTGCTAAGAAGATCCAGTGTTCTCATGGGGAATTTAGAGAAGGAGTGAGGGGAAGTGAGTAGGTACCCAGGCTTCCTGAAATCAGAAGTGCTTTCTAAACAGTAGAAAGTCCCTGATATGAGGCGTGCCTGGGTGGCTCTATCCGTTAAGCATCCAACTTTGGCTCAGGTCATGATCTCGAGGTTTGTGAGTTTGAGCCCCTCAGTGGGCTCTCTGCTGTCAGCCCCCTTCGGATCAGAGCCTCAGAGCCCCCTGCAGATCCTCTGTCCCTTCCCTGCTTGTGCTCTTTCTTTGTCTCTCTCAAAAATAAGTAAATAAACTTTAAAAAAAAAAGAAGGAGAGAAAGAAAGAAAGAAAGAAAGAAAGAAAGAAAGAAAGAAAGAAAATAGGAAGTACCTGACTTCAGTTTGCTTATTTTTTCTCTGCCATGGAATTTTGAATTATGTACATTTTTATTGTAATCAAATTATTTCGACCTTGCAAACAAGTGCCAAAAATGCACCCATCCGTAAAATGGCTTTTCAGAAGCCTCCTAGCTCTAAAATGTTAGGCATCGATTCAAAATCTCTCTGAGTTAGGAGATACCAGTGTATTTCCAAAAACGAAATAATTGGTCTTCAGAATTTAAAAGGGAAGATTCTAAGAAACATTTTCATGCGCTTTTAACACATAATATTTAAAAGGAAGCATTTGAAGAGAGAAAGTCTAAGAAATACTTGCCTGAGCTTTGAACACATAATACTAAGACCTCTTACATTCTATCATCAGTAATGCTGGTGACCTTGCAAAACGGAAAAAGGAATCAGATAAACCACAACCGTAGGATCCTCCTGCAGGGTCATCTCCAGGTAATTTAGACTCCAGGAAGCTTCAAAGAAAAGTCCTGAGATCTTGGTTTACACGCACCAAGCAAAATCTGGAGGGTGTGAGAAGGACAAGCTTAATTCTCATTTGAGAGAGAGAAAGCTAACGATTGTTTAGCCCCATTATCTCAGGAATTTCTCTTGTGAAGTTTGACTGTAGCTCTCTTGACTTTCTCCGAATTGAAGATGACAAAAATAGACTTTAATTAACCAGCTACAGAGGACGTTAATGGCTTTCCTTCACCTCTGGGCAACTGCCCTGTGCTGGTCTGACACGGGCACCTCCAAGGCCATTCCACAGTCTTTTGAAACAGTAATTTGTTTACTGTCAGTTTTAAAAAATTTTCATATTCAAGTCACAGGATGGAGCCCTGGGTGTGCGAGGTAAGGGTCCTGGCTCCTGAGAGCCCACGGATTCACCCGAGGGTCCTGACCCGTGTGAAGCGTGTCCTGGCCTGTAAACATGTCAGAATGACATTAGCCGTGTATTTACAAAGCACGGCCCTGAGTGGGTCCATTATGCCTGGTCTAATGGATCTGCATGCCTCTAAGTGCTTTTTAAGTTGGGTAGACTGCACAGCCAATATCCCTTCAGGGTACTTGAATGTTTAACGGCCATAAATAGCAAGCTAGTCCCCCAGGGGGATCTGGGGCTGCACTGAGGAACACTGAGACAGGAGGCACAAGTCCAGGCCGTCTTCTGTCACCATCTCATCCATTTGTCTGAGCCTCTGTTATCCTCATTTATTCAACATTCCTAAATCAGAGAGCAGAGAATTAAATGTCACCACCTTTCCATCAGCTGACTATCCACCATTTGACTATCATCAGTTACTTCCACCCGGTGACTATCTCCCATCCACCCACACCGTGTTAATTACCTCCCTGTGCTAATTTAATCTGCCCACCACTCCTACCCCAATGAGTTAAGCACCTATTACTACCACCAGTTGACAGTGAGAAAACCAAAATGGGGGAAAGTCAGCTCTGAGAAGTTAAGCAGCTTGCCTAAGGTTACAGAGCTAAGTAGGTCATGCAACTTGAACCAGATCCCGCGTGAGGTTCAAGCCCGACTCTCTTTCCTCTGAAACCCAGTGGCATTTGGGTTTGCATCTTACAGCCTGCTAGAACCCAGAGAGATCATCAGACCCTGTAACCTTCATTTTGCAAATTGCGGTTTTAACTGGTTAAGATGGAATAGCAAGCGGTCAGCAAAGTATAACAATCCAGGACTTGTCACAGGACTCTCCCCCAGACCCCTCAAACTCTCACCTGATTTCCCTTAAGTGAAAAAGATGTAAAGACTGAAGAGGGTTAGTTGGGGTGTGGCATAAGTGTAAAAGTCAGCAGCAATCAACGTGTGATTACAGGATAATTCTAACTCTTTAAAAATAAAAGTCTTTGTCATGGTTTTGTTTTTCCTTAGCTACTACTATTACACGGTTCTTCATTTTCAGCCTTTTCCATTTATTGTGACAAGTTAATTATCTAAGATCATCTACCTTCATTAAAATCAGTAGGTGTTTTCAGCGAGTGGTAATGCATTGGATTTTTCCTAACTATAAATTTATGTTTGTGTGTAAGTATATGTGTGTTTAGGTATGCATATATACCCATATGCCTATGTCCATGGTAGTTTCACATCTGGGGTAGAGAATTAGTCAATATTGTCAGACATAAATGCCTTTAAATTCAGGCACAGAGATGTCGTACAGTGATAATAATAGAAGTCGTATTTAATCGGAGTGTTTGGCCTGAAAATATTCTCAATAAGTGTGTATCGAACGAATGAATGATTTGTTGAGCATCCCCTCTGATTAAAAATAAAATTCCGATTTATGAATCTTTAACTTGCACCCTAGTCACTGGACTTCTGGTTGCCATTGATGATACATTAATCATGTGTAAAATACCCTAAAACTTTACTGTGTGCCAATAAAAATATGTCCTAAAATATGGGAAGAAAAGAAAGCTCTCTTAAAAAAATGATGTTCAGATATTTTTGAGAACTACTCTGAGATTTAAATAATACACCACATACTCAGGAAGAGAAAGCAGAAAGTATTCCACACATATTTAGAACCCTATACTATTTCCTGGAGTCTAATTAATCAGTCTTCCCAGGCTGTAGGAGTATATATATCTCATGTTTTCTGATCATCTCTCTTTTAAACTTTGTGCCATTGCAAACTTCAGCGAGATCCCAAATTTCACAGTTTCCAAAGAAACCTAACATAAGAGTCCTAGATCCCAGGTCAATACTGACATATGCTGTTGCTTATGTCCGCCACCCAGACCAGGGCTGGATCACTGGGGTCATCCCACACTGAGTGAGCCGTTCCCACCTGGCAGAGGAGCTGGTTTCTGCAATGATAGGACGCTTTCTGTGTCCAGCCCTTTCCAGACCAGTGTGGGGAACGTGCTTGGTGCGATAGCAGATCATCTGCTCAGGGGAGGCTTGAGACATATAGCAGTGGACTGAAAACTGAAATGGAACTTGCCCCATCAACACGAAGTCAAAACTTGTCAGCTTGACACTTTGGGGCTCAGTAAATGGCACTGCACCCAAAAGCATTTACAGGAGGCAGATTTCTCCTCTGCACTTTGAAGATGCCAAGTTGTATGTTGGACAATGGGTGTCACTGGCTCATTGTCCACAAAACTTAGCCAGTATTTTATACGTGGTGAGCCCTCCAGAAAGCATCCAGGCATAGAAGATGCCCCAAAACTGTCTTTAGAGGCCTTTACCCAGCTTACCTTTATCTGTGGATTATACCTTTATGGCTCCAACCTCACTAACGTCTCCTCCTCTTGAATTCTCAGATCATGTTCGACCCGAATCATTTGCATGGTATTCACGCTGGGGTCAATAGTAGACTTCTAGTCACTCACATCCATTCATAGCCCCCAGGTAAGAGCCCCCTGTCCTCATTTTGGCAAGCTATACTAATTAGTCCTATCGGTATTCATTTCAAGGCTTTGGCTTGAGAGATGGGAAGGCAGAGTTTATTTATTGCACTAGATTTGAGCCCTGGAGAAATGATCCACCAGGAGGCTGAGAATGAAGCTAACACAGGGAGACGGCAGAGCTGAGAGACAGAGAAATACTGGAAGCTTGTGGCTTATTTTGAGTCTTAAATCTAATAAAGTCCAAAGTCAGCCTGACTTTCCAGGTATATGAGACAATACACTCGTATTTTTTACCTAAGTCAATTTGAGTTGAGTTTTCTTTACGTGGAACTTGTGATAGATAGCTAACTTTATATGTCACCTTGACTGGGTTAAGGGATCCCCAGATAGCTGGTAAAAACATTGTTTCTGTGTATGTCAGTGAGAATGTTTCCAGAAGAGATTAGCTTTTAAGTTGTCAAACTGAGTAAAGAAAATTGCCCTCCCCAATGCAGGTAGGCATTATCCAACCCCATTCCACTGAAGGCCAGAAGAGAACAAAAAGGAGAAGGAAGAGTGAATTTTCTCTTTTTGCTTGAGCTGGGATGTCCATCTTACGCCATTAGACATTGATATTTCTTGTTCTCAGGCCTTCGACTCAGACCAGGAAGTACACCATTGGTCTCCAGACTCAGATTGGATTGCCCACCAGCTTTCCTGGTTCTTCAGCTTGCAGAAGACAGATCATGGGACTTCTTGGCCTCTATAATTGTGTGAGCCAATTCCTGTAATCTCCTTGTGTATGTGTGTATATATGTATGTATGTATGTATGGATGGATGGATGGATAGATAGACAGGTAGACAGATTAGAGAGACAGGTAGAGATAAAAAGGGGCAGAGAGAGAAAGAGTGAAAGGGAGGGGAGTAAATGGAGAAAGGAAGAGAGAGAGGGAGCAAGAGAGAGAGAGGGGGAAGAGAGAGAGGGAGGGAAGGGAGAGAAAGGGAGGGAGAAGAGAGAGAGAGAGATAATAGAACAATAGAGATAGAGATATATCTGGTTAGCTCTGTTGCTCTGGGGAACCCTGACTAATAAGAACTAAAACAATTCTTTTAAAAACAATTTTTTTAATGTTTATTTATTTTTGAGAGACAGAGAGAGAGCAGAAGAGGAGCAGAGAGAGAGGGAGACACAGAATCGGAAGTAGGCTCCAGGCTCCGAGCTGTCAGCACAGAGCCCGACGCGGGGCTCAAACTCACAAACTGTGAGATCATGACCTGAGCCGAAGTCGGTCGCCAAACCGACTGAACCACCCAGGTGCCCCCCACCTTTTTTTAATTTTTTTAACGTTTATTTATTTTTGAGAGAGAGAGAGAGAAATAAGAACTAAAACCATTCTAAGATGCAAGTGTGCCATATTTCCACAGCACAATTTAACCTTCTCAAAGGGAGGATCATCTTGAGTTCTCCCCCATAGCTTTAGCTGAGTACAGAGTATGTGGTACCCGCTCAAAAATGTGTTGCCTCATTAATTTTCTGAATTGTTCTATTGCATTTGATACTGAAACTAGAAAGGAAGCATAAATTCATGATGGCCATAGCAAACCCACTTTGTGACTCCAGGAGGTCTGATGTTCCCCAAATCAGGCACTGATTCTGAATTTGACACCCTGCCTGAAGCTGGTCACCCGTACCTCACTATTTGGTTATCCAGCATTCATAATCCAAATCAAGATTGACTTAAATAAAAGATCATATTTCAATTTTGAAGTCACTTAGTGTTTTCTTTATATGTATTACTGGTCAAATCTTCTGAACTCCAAAATAAAGACGTATGGGGATATCTTCTAAATCTCTAGCCAAATGGCCACTTCTTTACATAGGTAGCTCAGTTATACATACAAATCTTCATGAATTTTCCCAGTTAATTTGTTTCATGGAAGGTTGCCCAGTTGAATAATATATTTCCTTCGAATCCTAGGACTACTCAGTCTGAAGCCACTCTTTCCATAATTACATATTAAGAAGTTAATAAAATGTATAAAATGTGTGGGTGTGCGTACATGGGTATAGAGAGTGTATGGCCACTGATGTGACTAGATGGTCACCTTGGTCAGAAAAGCAACCCATTCACTTTGCTCACATTCAAACCCCACGGGGGCAGGCTGTATTATAACCCATTTTTCAGTCTCTCTGAGGCCACAGTCCTTCACTGAACATACACTCTGACCCTCTTTGTGAACGAAATGTTGACACTGTGGGACATTACCATTCACCCTCGCCTACTGTGTCAGGAGGTGAGGTTACAGCAGTGAACAAGACCGTCAACGACCCAGCCCTCAGGGGGTTTATATTCGAGGAAACACGACAGGCAATAATAAATAAACACACAAGTAAACGATTAAGCTTATTTCGGATAGTGTCAAGCATTTTGAATAAAATAAAACAGGATGATAGGAAAGAGAGTGGCTGTAGAGAATGAGGGTAATGCCACTAGGTGATCCGTTTTGAACTGTGATGTGCCGTTTGCTCCCATCTGAAAATCTATGTATGTACGGGCTTTGTCTATCTTTTCTTTGACCCCCATGTCTGTCAAAAGACTTTTCGCAAGTTAGGGTGAGGGGTGTAAGACATTATTCATTTCACTGGAAATTGCCTGCTTCCCCCCACCCCCTCTTTTTTCCTCCTATACCTTCCTTCCTTCCTTCCTTCCTTCCTTCCTTCCTTCCTTCCTTCCTCCAAAAGAGATCCTTTTCCTTCCTTTGGAGGGCCTTCTAGGGAGTCCTGGTGTCTTTTTTCTAGTATAATCCTGAATTACAGACTTGTTGCCTTCATTTTAAAAAATATCCATTGCACCTGGTGATCAGCTCTTGCACACATGGGCAGTAGGTTTAACAGCTGGCAGCCAGAGTCTGAAGACCACAGACATGCTAAGCTGGACAAGATGACAGAATTCCTAAGGTTCTCTCTGTCTGTGTATGTATGCATATGTGTGTGTGTGTGTGTGTGTGTGTGTATGTGTGTGTGTGTGTGTGTGTGTGCATCTTCTAGCAAACACAGCCACAGATGTGGTACAAGTGGCTAGCCACTCCTTCTGAAGTTATGGGATGAATGTTTCTTCACACAAGACTCAGAGCAAGGGCTGTCTGGAGCACCAGTGCCCTCTCATGGATGGCCGTGAAGCATCTTCAAGGGAACAGGCAGGGCCTACTTCTCTCCAAGACAATTAACACAACACACCCTCTCAGCCACCACCCTCCTTCTCCATAGATGGGGAAGATCATGGTGGGCTGTCAGGAGGAGCTGACTTTGCCCCCTCCTCTATTCCCTGCAAAAAGGGATCTTTCACGAGCAGGTGTCTCACTCCCGTGTAAGTATCATTCTTAAATCTTCCAGCCCGGCCAAATCCGAATCTTCCTAAGACAATTCACTTTTAGGCGTTAAGAGCCATTTACCAGTTATTGAGAAAGAGTTTATGTAGCTCCCCCTTAACAGCAGACTTTGACCTGAGACAAAAGGAAAGACCTTGGGAGCGTGGGGCCACTCGGAGTACTTGGAATGGTTCAGGAAGAGAGGGTTCACCCTTAAAGTTAATTTGGCTTATGAATCTAGTAGATTCATGATATGGTCTTAATTAATGTTCACACTAATTCAAAAATGCATGAGCTATTATTATCCTGAGTTATTTTACAGGTGAGAAGATCAATCTTGACACCAAAGCACCTGGCATATGGTCGATGTTCAATAGATTAGTCCCTTCTTTACTCTGCCGTTGCACACGGCACGGTAGATGTTCTAATAGGAAAGGTGCACAGATGGGGTCACTCTCTTTTACTGCCTAATGAAATGCAAATAGGGAAGTGCATGATGGGAAAAGCAGAGTAGGGAGGAAAATACAGTCAAACACTACCACTTCTGGAGGGTGAGAGCAATCCAATTTTTTGGCCAGTTCTTATTTTTTGTCTAATGTTTACTTATTTTTGAGAGAGAAAAGAGAGCCAGTGGGGGAGTGGGGGGAGAGGCGCAAGGGTGAGGGTGGACAGGGAATCTGACATGGGCTCCACATTGACAGCAGCGAGCCTGATGCAGGGCTTGAACTCACCAACTGCAAGATCATGACCTGAGCCATGTCAGATGCTTAACGGACTGAGCCACCGAGGTGTCCCTCCAATTCCTATTTTTAATTCAATGGTTTAAGAAAAATCTTAGGTTTCTAACTACCAAGAGGCGTTTACATCAAGAATTGTGGCATTTTTTGAAAGTGAAAGATTACAGAGACTTCTTGATAAGCATGTTGGCTGAAGACATTACTCACTTTTATCCATACTTAGACTAGCTCCTAAACCCCTCATGAAACAGGCATACATCTCATCAACATGATAGCCAATTCTTTTTATGTAATCTTGACAAATGGTTAAGTGAAGCCAGTAAGTCCCTATAAAGTCAAAACTCTAGGTTGGCTAGAGGGCCAAAGGCCATATCACACGAACAACAATGTTATTATTAACACTGTTATCATTATCCTTATTGTCATTGGAGACCGTGATGATATACATTGGCAGGAGGAAGTCTTTAATGGACTTCTGTAGGACCAGGAATGCTTAACTTCAGGATAAGATAAGAGCCTCTGGGAAGGTTTCTCCCCCGACAGTTTAGAAGGTGTGCTTTTTCTTCTTGAAGAGTGAGAGCATGAAAAGTCAGCTATTTATTCCCATAAACATACAGGCTGTTTGGCAGGGGGAGCTTTCTTGGAAGTGTCCCAGTAGCAACAGGAAAAGCCAACATAGGACTGAAAAGTATAGTAGGAAATCTAACTCATGGATAAGTTATAGACTAATAACTGAGAGATGACCCAAGTATCTTTTTCTTGAGAGTCTTGTTTTGAATGACAACACTTCCCTCAAAAGAATCTCTCTAGGATGCTGGATGATAAAGTTTTAGAGACAAATAGAGATTCCAGAGGTTAGATTAGCACCTGAATCCACATCCTTCATCAGACCCAATCCTAGTGCTCCTTCTACTATGCCTTACCTGGTCTCCCAGGTAGACCAGCAAGTCTCTGGCCAAGCCTCATAGACATAATCAATTACTGTTTACTGATTGCCACTATTTCTTCTGCTTTATTACAGGTCAGTTTAGTATCTAGGCAACACTGTGACATTTTGTTATCAGTCACATAGCTGAGCTGTGTGTTCTATCTAATTGCATACCACAATTCTCATCATTTTGTGGCCAGTGGGTAGTCGGGGCCATCACTACATGAACTTTGGGCATGCATCACAGTTAAAGATCAAGTCAGTCTTAATTGGCACAAAATCGAGTTATAAGTCAGTCTTGATTGGCACCAAGTATCCACTGATCCTTCCACAAAAAACACCACACAACAAATGAACAAAGAGTTTCATAGGGCTCTGACTTTCACACCCCATAAATCAGAACTTTTTAAAAAGAGCTACCATGAAGATCTGAGCCTCCAGTCCAGTTTGTCTGGGTTTTTTTTTTTTGTTTGGTTGGTTGGTTGTTTTTTTTTAATTTTTATTAAAAACATTTTTTTTAATGTTTATTTACTTTTGAGACAGAGACAGACAGAGCACAAGCAGGGGAGGGGCAGAGGGAGAGAGATGCAGAATCTGAATCAGGCTCCAAGCTCTGAGCAAGCATTCAGCACAGAGCCCGATGCGGGGCTCAAACCCACAAACCACGAGATCATGACCTGAGCCGAAGTCAGACTCTCAACCGACTGAGTCACCCAGGCACCCCACAGTTTATCTGGTTTATCTCACTTGCAATAGCATGCTCACCATCAGCAGAGTTAGAGTGTTGCAGTTGACTGATTTGCTTCACTTTGTGAGAAAAAAATGCTCCAGGAGACTTTACAACGGCTTCAGAGACAGTATTCCTCTTTACCTCTCTAGGCATTAGGAATGCACTGGGGAACAAAACAGATAACGTTCCCTTCCTCAAGAGTTTACACTTATCAGTAGGTAATATCCATTTAGGCCCCACCGTTGTAGACTGTAAAGGACACGGTTGTCAATTCTATTAAGTTTTGTTTTGTGTTGTTTTTAATAAATTCGAGTTCAGGTCTATATTTACAGTTAGGAATGCAGTTTCTCATCTGAAGTGGGAAAATCTTTCCATGTGAACCTTGTTAAGAGCTTACCTGGTTGATGACGGCACACTAAAGCTGTATGAAATGTACAGCTTTTCCATGCAAATTGGACTGATCCCTCTATCGATTAGCCATACTTAATCTTTCCTCTTTCCTGTTTCTTTTCCTGGCTACCTACCCCTTTCCAATTCCTATTCAGGGTTAATAAGTAAAAGAAAGCATGGGAACAATATCTGGCAAGAACTCTTGAGTTATAATTCTGGAGAAACTGGTTGTGGGAACGGAGGACCTCACTAAACTCCTTTAACTCCACCCAACAGGACCAGAGTTAACTAAGACGTGATTTTTGGCAATTCCCCTTATTTCACAAAAAGAAAATAAGGAAGTATACTTTCAAACATGTATTTTCTATCTCAGAAGAAAGCTCCTTATCTCCCCTCAGCTGCCTGCCAAGCCCCAGAGGGTTTCAGGGTCAATGATTATCATCTCTCCATTCAGACACTTTGACATCTGTGAATATGTTGACCTTGAAGATCGGACCAAGACGTTCCTAACAGATGTTAATTTGATTGCTCAGTTCTGACCTCAAGTGAGGTCTGGTTTTTGTCTTCATCACTATATTAAGATAGTGATAACCTCGCTGAAGTCATAAAAATACCCTGATAAGCCTTATCGATCCTGGACTTGAAATTGAACAGATAACCCAAGTGTATTATGGTAAACTTTTAACCTACTCTCTAAGACATATGTCCACCAAGAGAGAGACAAGAGTTCATGCTTTTTGTTTCATGAAAGTCCTCTCCCCCTTTTTTTTATATTAATAATTACTGCTTTAAAAGTAACACAACCTACTCTCTCCACTTTGCATTTATTTTTGCCAGGCTTTGACAAGAATAAGGATCATTATAATCAGGAAATCATTGAGAATCCTTTTTTTAGAAAATTTTGCAATGTGAAAAAAATTGGAATACAATAGCGAGACTTTGAACATAGTGATATTCGTTGTCTACCTTTACACGAGTCCTATAGATTTCAGTCTCATGTTAGAAATAATAGCTCTTATTTGTGTAGCTAAAGACACTGATGTCTTGGGGAATAAAACCATTTCTTATTGTTGTGTTGTAAAGAAAGAGCATGACTTGGAAGTCAGAGTTGGGTTCACATACTGGCTCCACAATTTAACATCTGGGTATTCTTGGGCAGATACTAGACAGAGCTGAGCATAAATTTCCTAACAGGTAAGATGAGGGTAATAAACACATTTTGTTATTTGGACTCAAAAGATCCCCCTTCCTTCAAACATACAGATCCCCAAGCTTCCTTCTTAATCACACCCTCAAACTCTAATTAATAAATAAACTACATATTAATGCACACTTTCTGTTGTTGTTAGAAGCTTCCTAACCTGAGGTAGAGATACTATTGGCCAAATGCTTTCAAATTGGCAGACACAGGGCTCAAGTAGGACAATAAAACATTAAATAATCACTAACCTATCAAATGGCCCCAAAACAGGAAAATTGTGTGCCTTAGAGACTTAGAATAGATGGACTAAGGTTAGGAATTTGGTTGAGGTGGAAAAGAACAAGATCTGTGTATGGTCAAGTATGGAAGGTGGGAGCAAGATCTAGAAAATTCTAGAAGCCACTGACAGCTCCAAACCAAAACAATCCTTGGGCTAGGCCTCCAGAACCTTTATCTCTGCCAGCCCCTGCATTATTCAGTGCACGATGTTGCCAAAGTCTTCTTATGGGGAAAAAAGTCCCTCCTCTGCAAAAGACAAATCAGGACCACATTCCAAGGTAACTGAGTAGACCTTCACCTCTCTCTTCCTGTTTGCTGATGCCTGAAATCCTTTTAAACTTGAGTGGAACACTTTTCATCCCATAATTACAGCTAGAAGGCTTAAATTTCACAAGCCTATTTGAGACAAAGTGTTGATGAATACGAGTTCCAGTCAAAATATAATCAACCAATCAGTAAGTGTCAGGGACTGGTTATCAGATCTTTTTTGTTGTGAGAGGGGAAAGAGGTGAAGGGGGCAAGACCCTGATCAGCTGAAAGGAGATAAAAGGTCACCACCAGAGGGAAAGCTCATAAAAAAAGTTTTTTAAGTCACAGTTTTGCCTGAGAAGAGCCCTGTTTGCAGCTGGGAGGCAGGAACAGAAGCTGATTGAGCTCTGAGGTTGGGTTGTTTGGATTTGGTTTGGTCAGGCTTCTGGAAGTAGCATCAAACTGTTGCAATGATTTATGAACTACTTTTCCTTCATTGGTGTTTATTTCTTGTTTATTTCTCGTTCACAGCACTGGCTGACTTCTTATTGAAAAAAAAAAAAGAGCTTCTAATATATTGATAGAATAGGTGCTGGAAGGGAGACTCCAACCCCCATCCCATTCCTCCCCTCCTTCTGCAATTTATTCTTTCCATGGTTATCCAGACCAGCCAGCCAGCCCATCATTAAGTCAGGTATTGAGATAGTCAGTCAGACATTTAGACAGACAGACATTCGGTCAGTTGTTCCGCCAATCAGCAAGTCAGACAGTCAGTCCATGAAGACTGTAAAATCTTCCTAACTAGCCACCTATTTTGAACTCTACTCATTTCTTCTTTTATACTAATTAATACACCCTCTGGTGCAGATTTTAATAATGATATTTAAAGTGCTAACCATCCTTGAAGTGTTGTTAGGCCACTTCAAATGCTGGCTAATCACTTCCAAGTCGCAGATCAGATTTCAGTCGTACATGTAGCACAGAATTTACTCTAAATTATTTGAAAGGGAAATTACCATAGAGACGATACACTTGACTGTCAACAGGGGACTAGTTAAATAACTTACGATATACCTATAAAACAAAGTGCCTTACAGCTGTAGGAAAGAATGAGGACACACACATGAACAGCTATGGAAAAACACAATACTCTTTAGCATTTTTGTCACGTGAAAATGGAAAAGCATGGGATGCTGTATATAACACCTGAGTGAAAAAAGAAAAAAGAATGTATATACTGTGTACATGCATAAACATCTCTAGAAAATGTACAAACACTAGATTATACTGATGAAGTGGGGGGAATAAGGGCATTGGGGTGGAAGCGTGGTGTTTCCATAGTTCCTCTTCGTATCATTTCTAAAATAAGTTCAGTAAAAAGATTAAAACATTAGTAGTCTTTTAATACACTACAGAGCAGTTTTTTGATATAGGTACATCTCAGAAAATAATAGTCACGTATGTATTCATTCTGTTGTTGAAGACTGAGGCCACAGATACCCCGCATGCCTGACTTGTGACCAGTGACACTTCTGCCACTCTTTGTAAGGCTGTCCTGAGCTGGGTCTGTCTCCATGGCTGCGCATGCCTTGGCTTTGAGGCGGTCACCTGTTCCCACCAATTAGGTCCCCAACCCGTAGGCCACAAAGGCCCCCTGGTCCTTGGCACTAGGGCAAGTCTGTGTCAGCTCCGTGGCTCTGTCTTCCGCCTCACTCACATCCTGAAGAAAGTACACAAGAAGTTGATAAAGAACAATATGCAATTCTTTCCTCCACAGTTAAAGGTGTATTCGTTCCCTAAGGGCCCAGAACGAAATATACTCCACGAAAGCCAAAAGCAATAACAAGAGCTGTGTTTTTAAAAACACTTAACAATTCACTGAGATTCTTGTTGATGTCATTCTACTGCCCTTAAATTAATTTCAAGGGAAAACTGGTGAACTTTTGTCCTCCAGGAAGTTTTTCTTTATTGCCCCACCTCCCTGTCCTCCTCCCTCCAACTTGTTTCATTCCCTCCCAATCAAAACACCACTAAGGACACCCCCTGCTAATTGCTATTTTGCTGTCAGGCCTAAATGGGTCAAAATTCCAATCACTAGTGGAACAAGAGGCAGTGTGTTTGGCTTAGATCTGGGACTGTACCAGCGCTTGCCTAAGTGCCGGTTTTCATATGCTAATATGCTGCAGGGAAGCATTCCCAGCAGGAATGCCACTGGCTAGGGCTGATAGACCCAGTTTTCGGTTTTCCTGAAGGTATTGGAGAGAGTAGGGTAAGCAGACTCTCCTCACTTCTACCAATTGGCAGCTCGCAGGTCTTACTGATATGCCCCGATTCGAGAGACCCCCCGAAAACAAACCACCAGAGTCCAGAGCCAAAGCCAAGCGCAAGGGTCGTTTATTGCAGGTTCAAACCCGGTCCTCCGAGCACTCCTCTCTGGTGACACAAGAGGCCCCGAGCAAGGATCTTACAGCTTCTTTTATAGACAGGCACAAACAAGTTAGGGATTTTTTTTGAGGTTACAGAGTTGTTATAGGTTGACATTTAAATTTGAACGCTCAGCAGAGCTTGATTGGTTCCCGCCTTTATTTCAAACCATTCAGCAGAACTTGATTGGTTCCCACCTTTATGTCAGACTGCCACCGGGCGCGCCCTGGCTGGTTTCGGGAAGGCGGGGGAGGGGAAAGATCTTTTCTTTGCAGTTGTGAGTACACCTGGTAATTTTTCTCTTAGCCTCTCAACTGACACATAGATAACTTTGGTGTGATACACATGATATTTTCAAAAATTTTTAAGTTATTTTTTAAGTTTATCTATTTATTTTGAGAGACAGAGAGCATGTGCGCCCATGCCTGAGTGGGGAAGAGGCAGAGAGAGAGAGAGAGAGAGAGAGAGAGAGAAAATCCTAAGAGAAAATCCCAGCTCTGTCAGCACAGAGCCCAAAGAGGGGCTCCAACTCATGAACCGTTGAGACATGACCTGAGCCAAAATCAAGACTTGGACACTTAACCCGACTGAGCCACCTGGGTGCCCCTGTTTTCAAAAATTTTTAATTAGAAATGGATACCTCAAACATCTGGAGATTTCACAAAACTCTGGATATAACATCTTTTTGTCACACAGTGGGCCAACCAAAACCTGATTCCCTCCATCACATTTGTGTAAGCTGAGTAATGACCGTCCCTGTAGTTAAGGCACACGCTCTCCAATTCAACAAGACCCCAGGTGCCTGGCTGTTCCTGTAACATCTATTGAGCAGTGACAAATTGCCCCCCAAAAGTCAGTTGTTTAAAACAAGCATTTAATTTTGTTCCCGGTTTCGTAGTTATAGGTAGGTGTTGGCCAGGCAGCAATAATCTGAAGGTCTGGTTGGGCTGGAGGCCCAAGATGGCCGCTCACGGGGCTACTGTTGATGCAGGTGGTGATGCCTGGAGGCCCAGCTGGGACTGTAGACTGGAGCTGAAAAGGGGGTGGGACTTTTCACATAGTGCCACTTCCCTTGTAGCAAGGGTCCTAGAGAAGCAGGCAGAACTGCATGATCTTTACAACCTAGCCTCAGAACTCATACTCTGTTGACTGAAACATTCATAAGCCCATCCAGATTCATGCTGTAGGGACATAGACACCACCTCTCAATGTGAGATGTGCCAAAGAACTTGAGTCTCACTTACTTGATCTACTTGGTTCCTATAGACTTTTGAATATAACCTGCTCCCTCACCCCAGCAGCTGGAATGAATATTGATAGAAACACATCTTCCTCTCCCTGTCCCCTCCCTGCTCTCTGCCCTCCCTCAAAGTGGGTGGGGGACAGTTTTTACTGGGTACCACCAAATGACGTTCCTTTATCTTACCAATATTTGTAGAGTACCTATCTTGTGTCAGCCACTTTCCATATATTTTTGCAAATTTAATAATCACCGTAGCACTGTGTGATCCATATTATCCCATTCTGCAGATGTGGAAACCCAAGTTCAAAAATCAAATATTTTGAATGGGGTTGTAAGACTTTGAAAGGGTAGACCCGGGATTCTAAGTCAGCTGTTGAACTGTGTTCCATACCAGGAGGAATTATAATTTTTGCTTTGGTCCCTGAACAATATCTTTACAAATGTGTGCTGATGTACTGTGTCTCTAGTCAGAATAACAGACTGTCCTCATGTCCATGAACCCCCTGGTTCCTGTCTCAGTGGAGATAATGCACGAGGCTCCCCACTGCCCCCCCCCTTTGAAGAGCAAGTGTTTAGAAATTCATGGATCTTTGTTTGTCAGCTGTACCCTGAAAAAATCAACATTTCTTGTATGAGGCTCTCCCCTCACCCCTGAAACATAAAGCCGCAGTTCTGGCATTTGAGGCCCCCAGCCACAGGCTCTAGAATGCAGCTCCCACCATGCGGTGGGCTGTTTCTCATTCCTCTTCACATTTTGGGTGGCTGGGAATAAATAAGAAATGAATCAAAGAGGCAGAGACATAAGAGAGGGGTGGTATGCAAGGAGGGATAGTAAGTATTTGCAGTCTCAGCAAAGTAAGATAAGTTTGGGGGAATATGCCCAAATTCTAAGGGGACCAGCATTTCTATGTTCTGACACAAGCGCCACATTTCACTGGTATGTTCTCTGGTTTGAGGTTTTTGAAGCCCATCTAAGTCTCCTTCCTTACCAGCTGGTTCTCTTTCTTCCTTCCAGTAATGTTGTTTCTTGGCATGAACAGGAAGGCACCTCTGTTCCAAATAACACAAGAGTCAAGGAGGGGATGAGAATTAATATTTACTAAGACCTTGGGCATCTGGCACATCATGATATTCATTGCAAGTCCCAAGCGTGGGAGAAATCAGCTCCATTTTTCTCTTCTTTCTTTTCTTTTCCTTTTCTTTCGTTTTTTGACATATAATTGAAATATACATATTAGTTTCAGGTGTACAACATAATGATTCGGTATTTGTATATACTGTGAAATGGTCACCACAACGAGTCTAGTTAACATCTATCACCACACATAGTTACAAATGTTTTTCCTTGTGATGAGAAGTTTTAAGATGTATTCTCTTGATCTATTGATGGCATGGATGTACACGAAGGGGTGAAATTAACAGTAGCCATCTTTGGAAGTGATCTACCATAGTATGTATCATGTATTGATATTCTTTGAGGTTATTTTAAGTTTTCTGAGGACTAGAAATTTATTGAAAATTTGAAAACATTTTTTAATGTAAAAATAATACATGCACAGGAAAAAAAAAAAGCTTACAAACTATAATGGTATCAAAGGGAAGGATATAAAATAGCAAGTAAACTTCCTTCCCAATCCCACTTGTCGTTTCTGGGGGCTTCTTTTTTATTTTTTAATTTCTTTAATGTTTATTTTTGAAAGAGAGAGAGAGACAGAGTGCAAGTGGGGGAGAGGCAGAGAGAGAGGGGGACACAGAAGCAGGCTCCAGGCTCTGAACTGTCAGCACAGAGCCTGATGCGGAGCTCGAACCCATGAACCGTGAGATCATGAACTGAGCCGAAGTCAAATGGTTAACCGACTGAGCCACCCAGGCGCCCCATCTGGGGTCTTCGTAAGCTTCTCTTTGTCTATCTCCTTTTTACATCATATACATATATGTAAACTATATTTTTCCAAATATAATATCATGTTTAAATATGATATTCCCAAAAGCCTGTTCCACCTACCCCATCAATCATTGTGCTATGCAAAAATGGTCACCTTTTAGTTTTTAGTTGCTTCTTGAAAACTATTATTAACTTTCAATCCCTTAGAATACTTGTTCTTGGCAAACAGTAAGTGCTAAATTCATGTTAACTAAGTGGGACTGGATTCATGCAAATTCTCACAAACCTACAGTATGTTGCCCTTAAAATTCTCTTCTTCTTTTTCTGTATCTTTAATCATCACTCTATCCCCCATTTTAATTCCTTTTGGCCTTCCAAACAGCTTTTTGAAAATACAGTAAAATCTCATTAAATGTGAAAATAGAGAAAGGACAATATGAGGAGTGCCTGTGTGGCTCAGTTGGTTAAGCATCCGACTTTGGCTCAGGTCATGATTGTGAGGTTTGTGGGCTCGAGTCCCATGTCGGGCTCTGTGCTGACAGCTCAGAGCCTGGAGGCTGCTTTGGATTCTATGTCTCCTTCTCTCTCTCTCTGCCCCTCCCCTGATCATGCTCTCTCTCTCTCTCTCTCTCTCTCTCAAAATTAAATAAAAAACATTAAAAAAATGGGCAACATTAAATAATGAAAAGTCCAACTTATAAAATAATTACTAAGAACTGAAGGACTGTACTTCTTTATACCAACTGTACAAGCTAAAACTTAACAAAGTTTGGAAAACCCAAGATTGATAGCCAGTTGTTTTCATGAAAGAGTCAATGTCATTTGAAATTAGCATATCGATTATTGGCTTCCAGGTAGGTGCATGGAAATCTTGAAAATTCAACTCAGCAACCATTTATTGAGCACAGACCATGTATTCATTGTTGTCTGGAATTTAAGATGACTAGGATAGAGCCATACCCTTAGAAGAATCTACTATTCAGCGGTGCCTAGATGGCTCAATCGATTAACCATTTGACTTTGGCTCAGGTCATGATCTCACGATTCATGAGTTCGAGTCCCACATCAGGCTCTGTGCTGATAGCTCAGAGCCTGGAGCCTGCTTCAGTTTGTGTCTCCCTCTCTCTCTGCCCCTCTCCCCCCTCTCAAAAATGAATAAACATTAAGAATAAAAGAAGAAAAAGAAAAAGAAGAAGAAGAAGAAGAAGAAGAAGAAGAAGAAGAAGAAGAAGAAAAGGTCCACTATTCAAAGGAGGGGAGAGATAACAGAAATGAAGAGTACAAGGGAATGATTATGGGACTGGCAGAGAGGGAGAAGTGTTAGAGGGGCACCGGTAGGTATCCTCAGAAAATTATTATTATGGTTCCACTGTTAAATTCTACCTGGACACAGCGTTCATGGTAGATTGCTCATCCTGAAATCTGGTTATGCATATTCCTTTTTACATTTCTTTAGAAAACGCAGGGAAGACAAATTTAGGCCCAAAGTAGCTTTAAAAAAGAGTCACACATTCAAAATCATCCAGGTTCAAAAGGATACCGCTTTTTACAGCATAGGGAATATAGTCGGTGGTATTTTAATGGTGTTACATGGTGACAGATGGTAGCTACATTTGTGGTGAGCACAGTATAATGCAGGGACTTGCCGAATCACTATGTTGTACACCTGAAATCAGTGTAACCTCGTGTGTTACCTATACTTCAATTTAAAAAATAACAAAATTAGGGGCGCCTGGGTGGCTCAGTCGGTTAAGCGGCCGACTTCGGCTCAGGTTATGATCTCGCGGTCTGTGAGTTCGAGCCCCGCATCGGGCTCTGTGCTGACAGTTCGGAGCCTGAAGCCTGCTTCTGATTCTGTGTCTCCCTCTCTCTGCCCCTCCCCTGTTCATGCTCTGTCTCTCCCTGTCTCAAAAATAAATAAACGTTAAAAAAAATTAAATAAAAAGATACCCATTTTCATTATACGTATGAAGACAGTCCGCTAATGTCCTAATTTCCAGTAATCATGAGGAATCATTTTTACTAGATAGCTGAGTTCCGAAAGTAGTGGACACTTACTGTCCACTTACTTAGCCTGCGAACTATTCATTTTCTGACCCCTACTTTGAATACCCTACAAGTCTCTGACAGACTATTGGAACACCAAATGAGTGTTGACATGGTACAAAATCTTTAAAAAATGCACCTCTTGTCAAGGTTTTCTGGAAGAGAATCCAGGTCAAACGCACATTGCCTGAAACCCGAGGTAGATAACAACCTAGATTATTCAAGGGGGGTGGAGGGTGTGGAAGGGGGGAGAGGCTGGAATGTTAAGAAAGAAATCAATTAGAAACAGATTTGTATTCTCAGAGTGCTATAGAAAGCACAAACTTCCCTTTGTCTTTTTAAGCATGACCTTTTTAAGCATTAGATGCTCATCATGTAGTTATTCTCTTTTTATTTCTTTTTTTTTAATTTTGTTAATGTTTTTTTTATTTATTTTTTGAAGGACAGAGAGAGACAGAGCATGAGCGGGGGAGGAGCAGAGAGAGAGGGAGACACAGAATCTGAAGCAGGCTCCAGGCTCTGAGTTGTCAGCACAGAGCCCAACGCGGAGCTCGAACTCACAGACTGCAAGATCATGACCTGAGCCAAAGTCAGACGCTCAACTGACTGAGCCACCCAGGCGCCCCTCTATCTTTTTATTTCAACTTTACTGTACAGGACAGCCGTGTTGTGCTTATGAAACCTCACCATGGAAAAAAGAATATGGGAGAAAAGAAACTCTGAGCTGAGGCACAATGAAGAAGTAGGAACCTGTTATCTTTGATGTCCTTACTACCCTTTCAAATGCCTTCCATACCCACCTGTCTCAGGACGTCTGCTCCCAAAAGCAGATCTTGAGACTGGACAATCATTACAAATAGTTTATTTAGGAGTTGATCCCAAAATCTCTGTTTAGGGAATAGGGAAATAAAAAAGATATTATCAAGCAAATTGGAACTAGGACATCTGAGGCTTAACACAGCAGGAACACTTCTGAAGAGTCTAGAACCTTTGAGTTATCCCCAGCAAGGAGCGAGGAAGCCGGGTTATTCACCCACCAACCGCCATCCATCATGGACTGGACTGTTCCCAGAGGCATTAACTGCCCAGCTCTTCTGGCCTTCCCCATTCGAGACCATGAGAAAGCCCTCAAATGGTGAGTTACTGGTTTACAGTAGGAGGTTGTGGGAAGGCCCTAGAATGGTATGTGCCAAGATTACATGGGCAGGACACAGACAGAGGCCACTGCACCATCCCATTTTTTCAATTCACTCAGAATGCCCCAAATCTGTTCTCCTCCACGTCTTTCTCTCCTTCTCCCAGCATTTTAAAGTTAGATGTCTTTTCTTCTGTTAGGGGGAAGAGAGTATGGGAGGTGATGAGAAAAAGAACAGTTGAGAATTTAGTGATATTAAAAAACCTGAATAATAATTATTTTGATGAGATTTAGGCCATAGGGGAGGGTTCCTACAGAACCGATGGGACTTCAGGGGAAAATTCTTGTCTTGTATTTGTACTAAATAACTGCTCTGATTAACAGTAATGATTGTGGGAATGATGCAGTGAGCTTTGTTTCTTCTTGTCTCCTTATCCCACATACCAATATCTGCGGTAAGAAAAGAAAAATCAGTAAATTCATAAACTGTGTTTTGTTTAAGCCTTCTACTCCCAAAGCAAATTTTTTCGTGAATAACCTAAATTGAACTGGAGCCCCATGTGGGCCAGTCTTATGATGGCATCATATTAAAAGAAACAGTTGGTTCCGATTACCAGACAAAAAGTAACTGAAATACTTCAAATCTCTGCCTACTCTGTTGAGACTCCATGCACCCAAAATCGTTTTTACAATTTTCTCTCCCCATCTCTCTGCCTCCTTGGTATCATTTGCAGGAACAATAGCTGTTCCCCCAAACTTTTCTCCACTCCTCACTTCCCACACCTCAAAACTCTCCCACTTTCAATCCCCACAACTTGTTTCTGTCCCCCAACTCCCACCTTTTTTTGGTACGATCCACACAGCCTATTTATCATCTTTGGGCCTTTTGTTGTTGTTCTTTTTTTCCATTGCGTGTAATCTCTACAATGAACGCTCTCCAGAAGCATCTCTTCTTCCAGCTAGGAGCCAGAGGGAGATGTGTGTGTGCTGGGGATGGGGGAGGGTTCAATGTATGGAGTAAGAAAGGTAGTGAATACTGGCTTACAGGTTAACAATTCCGTTCCTGTTTTACCTTCTTTATCTATCAATGTATATTTATCTATATCTGTCTGTTGAAAGGGTCTAAAATGAGCAAGAGTAGATAGTTCCTGTTTCTTCTTACCTTCTACCTTCACCCTCTTTTCTTTCTTTTGGCCAGCTGCCACTCGTACCTCATGAATTTTGACTAGCCAATAAACCCTAAGACGTGCATAAACAGTTCTTGGAAAATATTGTTCGGCAAGGAGCACAAAATAGGAGTGACTCCAACCCCGAGTCTCAGTGAATGTTGCAAATTGCTGCCTAAGCCAAAATGGCAAAGACAGGGACGCAACTTTGCCAATCTTGGGAAGCTTGAGCCTGCTTCCAAGGTGGAGTCACCAGGTCTTCAGGTGAATCAAGGAATCCACTGGACAAAGCCCTACCTACCTTTACTTGAGTCCCTTACATCGTTTTCTTTTTGCTTTACACACACAATGTGTGTATACACATATCCATCTACCTGTGAGGTGTGTGAAGGCAAATTAAGTTTAAAGCACTGTCACATTCACAATACTTACAAAATGTCAACAACGAAGTAAATGTCAGGATGAATTATTTTCTTCATTCTACGAGTGAGAAAATTAAAGCACAGAGGAGTTAGATGGATTGGTCCAAGGTCGCACAGTTTGTTACTGTATGTTCGAACCTGGACTGCTAAGCCCTCTGCATTTCACTGTGGTACACCTTAGCATTCCCTGTTACTTTTGAGGAATCTCAAAGGACTTTGCCACTCTTTATCCTCCATACCAAGGAGCACCCTAAAATCCACGATAAAGTGAGGACAATCCAGAGCCTCAGAATCAACAAACTCTTCATTAAGCTATAGGTGTGTATCAGCAATTTTATCCATGTTTGCATGAGTGATTTGTGATCATATATAATTTTGTCTCATTGTGGAAAAGCAGAAATTGCAGAAAATTGTAAAGAAGACAAAAATCACCCTTACTTGATTGAATTTCATAATCACTGTTAATAGCGTACGTATATCTTTCATCAACATACACATTATTGAATCTTAACTCTCGCTATCAAAACAAGAGATAGATACTACAGGAAAAGACCATGATAAGCCAATTTCATTCATGAACAGCAACACAAAATTCTCACCAAAAATCTTATCAGGCTGAATTACACGATTTATAAGTAAGATCATACGCTATGATGTAATTGATTTATTCCAGAAATTTGGCCAGAAGTGACATTATGCAAGTCGTTATTGCAATGTACCACATTAAAAGACTTCTTTAAAGCAGGAAGAAAGTATGATCTCAATAGTCACAGAAAAAGCAGTCAAAAATATTCATTCGTTCTTGAGAGAAATGTGGAAGTAGGAAGAGAAGGAAACTTCCCTAGTCTGACAAAATGTATCTCCCATAAATATATCATAGGCAATAGCAAAATATTAAAATCGTTCTCTTTTCTATGAGAAATAAGACCGGCATGATTGCTTCTCTTCAGTATTCTCTTAGAGGCTCTAGCCAGCACAGCAGAAAAAGAGAAAAATATAAACATATGCTAACTAGAAAGGAACAAACAAAACTGTCACTATTTACATATAATTGTCTACAGAGAAACGTACTGGAATTAACTAGAGAATTTCGCAAAACTTCTAGATGTACGTTTAATATATGAAAGACAATTTCATTTCGATGCTCCACATCATGTGGCTTCAGAGAAGTGCAAATTTAAAAAATTAGAATAATGTGTAGAATACAGCTGATACACTTATCAGGATGGCAAACATCCAAAACACCGACAACACCAAACACTGGTAAAGATGTGGAGCAACAGTACTCTTACTCCCTACTGCTGGGAATGCAAATTGGTGCAGACACTTTGAAAAACAAGATGTTGGCTTCCTATAAAGCTAAACATACTTTTACCACAATCCAGCAACCATGCTCCTTGGTTTTTGCCCGAAGGAGCTGAAAACTATCCCCACAGAAAAACATGTACACAGACGTTTAGCAGCTTTGTTCATAACTTCCAAACATTGGAAGCAATAACGGTGTCCTTCATCGTAGGCGAATGCATAAATAATGGACAATGCACTGTTGGACTGTGGACAAGGGACAATGGACTGTTGTGAGTAAGCACTAAAAAGAAATGAGCCATCAGGTCATGAGAAGACATGGAGGAACCTTAAGTGCATATTACTAGGTGGAAGAAACCAATCTGAAAATGTTTTATATTGTATGATTCCAACTATATGATATTCTGGAAAAGATACTATGGAGACAGTAAAAAGATCAGCGGTTTCCACAGATCGGATGGTAGGGAGGGATGAATAGGCATAACATAAAGGATTTTTAGAGCAATTGAAACTATCCTGTATGATACTATAGTAGTGAATACCTGTCATTATACGTGTGTCCAAACCCATAGAACGTACAACACCAAGAGTGAACCCTAATGTAAACTACGGACTCTGGGTGATAATGATGTGTCAGTGTAGATCCATCAATTCGAACAAATATACACTCTCATGGGGATCCTGGGAGAAAGAATATATCATATGATAGAAAGCAAAAGTGGTCCTTTTCCTGTGGACATCACAAGAATAAGCTACTATTCCTACCTTGTGTTTAGAATAATAGCTGGGTTTCTCTTACATTTAGTTTTATTATATTTGAAAAGACTATTGATAAAGGGTAGCACGTGGTACCTTGAGCCTGGGCTCTGGCTTGAAACCTTAGCAGTGATGATAGAAGCTGGGTAAGCTGCCATTTCAAAGCTACCGTTTTCTGAACTGCAAGAGGCAGGGCTTTGAACACACCTCCATTCAAGGTATTCCCTTTTCTGGAAGTCAACTCAAATGGGCCAGACATCCATGCAAATGTCAAGCAGAGGCTAATCAAATAGTGACTCTGCAGAGCCAGGCGCTCTGTGTGACTATGCAGACGGCAGATGCTGTAGGCAGGATTACATCTCTACAGGCTCTCCGATGTCTCTGTTTGATGGCTCCATGCCTCACCCTTGCTTGTTCCCCAGCAGTTAGACATGCTCTCATTCAAGCTGATGCTCCCAGGAAAGCAGAAATTTGGGGAATCGGAAGAGTGCAGGAAGGACAGGCGGGATGGACGGGAGGGAGGACGACGAAAAGAAACTTGGGTGGGCTTGGTAGAGTTTAACCTGGACTGAAGGGCTAATGACCCACATATGGTTTTACTTGAGTCTGAGCAACCCAGATTCAAGAAAATATTGAAAATTAGAAGAGCCATGCTTTCTCTGCAATACATAGGAGAGATGTAGCAGGAATAGCCTCCCACCCCTTCCCTCCTTACTTTTAATCTTTTTTAAGTGTGTGGTATTATTGTTTTTTGATGTGAGTGTGCTGTGGAGATCACACATTTTTGAGTTTGGGTCAGGGTGTCCCAGCAAGGAAGTGGCTATTTTTCAACTGTCAACGATCCTGGGAAAAGGAGGGTCCCCAGGGAGGAAATGAAGGCTTAGAGATCTGACCTTAGAAGGAAGAAGAGGAACAAATTCTGCTTTCTGGGTCTTATTTTCTTGGTCATGGAATTTGACGACATGTTTCTGAAATCTACCAACCAGTGAGAAAAAGACAGCCTCTGCCCTAAGGAGACACCCAAGGGAAAAAGGAGAGAGGCAGACCCTAAAGTCATCTGATGAAGCTGGGTCAGACAAGTCCTGTGGGTTCTGAAATCAGCCATCCCTCTGGCTAGAGAATATAGACCTTCCCACCATTTCCTGGAAAGCAAGTCAGGCTCAAACGTAGAGTATGATTTCGCCAAAGGCTTGAATAGACAAGAGGGAGGAAGCTTCCGTTGGATTTGCCTTGACTTGTGGTTCTCAAAGTGCAGTTCCCAGATGAGAAGCATCAGCATCCCCAGGCACTTGTGGGGGATGCACATTTTGGGCTCTCATCCCACACTTACCAAACCCAGAGCTCTGAAGGTAAGGCTCAGGGAGCTACGGTTTATTTATCAAGTACTCTACGTGATTCCAATGCATACCCAAGTATGAAGGAACACTAGACCTTCAGGAAAATCTCACACAGGTGAAGAGCAGCACATTGAATTCAACTTTGAATGTGACCACATTTGAACCCTCTGCCTGGAAAGGTCAGAGTCACAATCATTAGTGCTGTTCACGTCCTGTTGCTAGCTATCTGCTTTCTGGGCATATAGCAGTATTATATTTCCTGGCCCCCTTGTGGTTGAATGGGACCCTAATACTAGGACTTGCCAATTGTGAGAAGTGAGAGGATTCATTCTTAGAAATATCAAATAAAGGGGCGCTGGGGTGGCTCATTCGGTTAAGCGTCCGACTTTGGCTCAGGTCACGATCTCGCGGTTCGCCAGTTCGAGCCCTGCGTCAGGCTCCGTGCTGACAGCTCAGAGCTTGGACCCTGCTTCGGATTCTGTGTCTCCCTCTCTCTCTGCCCCTCCCCTGCTCATGCTCTGCCTCTCTCTCTCTCGAAAATAAATAAAACATTTAAAAAAATTAAAGAAATATCAAGTAAAAGCTGTGCTGTCTAGTTAACACTAGGTTTACAACCTACTGGAAATACGTACAAACCCCTCCCCCACACACAATGGAATCCCAAGCCCTTAGACCCTTCACTTCCTGGTTCTTCTTCCCCTCTCAGTTTTGTGGGGAATGTCCGTTTGTTCTAATCAGACTACTTTTTCCCTTACATGGGCATAGGTGACATCTGGGTAAGGCTGTAACCTCTGTAGGACTCAGCCAATGAGGAACCAGGGGAGGAATTTGCACGCCAGGAGATAAATTGTCTGCTGTGACTGCCCCGAGTGTGCCTGTCCATCAGACACCCACTCTTGCAAGAATGTCGTGTAAAGCCTCGCTTCACTGTGCTCCGTGTTTCTGCGTCCCTCCTTGGATTGGGTCAGTGGGACGTCTCACACCAGTGACTTGTAAAAGGGAGCATTTGACTGTCAGTGACCGACCCGGCAGACCTTCCTCTTCCCCTCTTTAGTAACATTCAAGATAGTGGCTGCTCCATCAGTCTGGATCCCAGAGCAAGGAGACAGGAAACAGAACAAAACAACTTTTGTTGCTATAAACCACTAAGATTGACTGGTTAATTGCGGCTGCAGAGCAGAGCTTATATTACCCGAATAACTGCTATCAGGTTAACTGATAGCACCTGAAACTCTGACTGCCGGTTCTATCATTTCTGTCGATGCTCTGATTTCAAATATCCTGGCCCCTCTTTAAAGCACCAGTCTCCATTCCTGTCCCAATCACATATAATTTGTTGGTTCTTTCTCCCCTGATGGACTGTGAAACTTGGTTCTGTGGTCTAACACAGAGCTGGGGACACCGTAGGAGTTTAATATGCATTTATTGGTTGATCTGTCATAATCCACATCCATTTTAAAAGGATGTCCTCGGGGCGCCTGGGTGGCGCAGTCGGTTAAGCGTCCGACTTCAGCCAGGTCACGATCTCGCGGTCCGTGAGTTCGAGCCCCGCGTCGGGCTCTGGGCTGATGGCTCAGAGCCTGGAGCCTGTTTCCGATTCTGTGTCTCCCTCTCTCTCTGCCCCTCCCCCGTTCATGCTCTGTCTCTCTCTGTCCCAAAAATAAATAAAAAACGTTGAAAAAAAATTAAAATAAAATAAAATAAAATAAAAGGATGTCCTCCCTTTATAGCCCCTGCTTCTGTCTGTAAAAATCTACCACAAAGCACTGTTCATATTTTCCCCTTCAAATGGTTTCATTCCCTCCTGATAGTACTTACATTCAGCATTTGAGTCTCCTTGCTTTGTTTTAATTATTAACTGTGATTAGATACTCCAAGGGTTCTGGAGCAACCGGGCAATTGAACACGTATAATTTTCCTGATTATTTCCCTGACTCAACCCGGAACAAAGAGAAACAAACAACAGAAGTCAAAGAAGGAGTGTTTGTTTTCTCGGCTAGATCACTGTGGATTTACACCTCTTTCCCATTTGCACTAATGAGAATTACATGAGTAATTCCCTCGCAGCGAACACAACCCCTGAAGTCCTTCCAGGGAATTTACAGCTATTCTAGTGCATGTAACAAAAAAATAGCAACTACCACATCACACATGTGAGGCTAAACCTCTTTCTAGAATTGGGCCTTGGGCTCCTGGAGATACAGGACTGTATCTCCTCCTATCGTTGAGTCCTTAAGACCTAGCATAGAATCTGGCACATTACAAGGTCTCAGTACATGTTTTTTGTTGAGTGAGTGAGTGAGTGAAGGAATGAATGAATGAATCAATCAATCAATGCAATCAAAGTTTTCCTTTTAGTCATTTTACTAGAAGAAACTAAAAACCAGATCTTAATACCTCTATGAGAGAAACATAATTACCATAGGTGTGCCTTGCTCAGTGCAAATGAACTCTTTGTCTAAGGGTTTCTGCCTTGACTAGAACCATTAATCCCTGAAAATACATTCGTCTCATCCCAGGAACCCCTACCTGCCAGTACTTTTTCACATATTAACAGGTCCCATAAAGGCAAAACCCCCTATTTGAACAGATGAGAATTATTCTCGCATTATTTTTCAGTAAATGCTGACAATACTAATTAAACAGATAAAACCAATGAGAACAAATACCTTCCTCAGGAAAGGAATGGCGATCACACTGGTTCCTTAACTCCACAATTCACTCTAAGCAGCCAAAGGGTCAACAGGGTAACCCCACCGTGTTAAGCCAACGCTCCCGGGGTTCTCTTGTGGCAGAGAGATTCAGAGTTTTATGCCGCGATATTTAGATATTTAGCAACCTGATTCTCTGATCCCATGGTCCGAAGTAGACCCAAGGACTCCATTCTCTGAAGGAAGCTCTGGCACAGGAAGTGCACCTAGGTAATGTGAGAGGCACCTCCCTACGGCACCATTTCTTTCATCGTATCTGTTCCTATCCACAATTCTTTTCTGGATAGCTAGGATAATTTGAAGTGGAATGAGACAATTTGCCCAATTAACTTGCGAAAATCTTTTCACTGTGCCTTAATTAAAGATTTGCTTGAAACATAAAATTCTATTTTCAAACATAAATTAGTCATAGAGTAGAATCATTTACACTGTAGTTTGAATTAGTTTCCATGCCATGTGGGTTTTTTTCCTGAATCTTTTGTCCACTTAGAATAATAGAATAGTGAGCAGCTCAGTTCTCCTCAACTCTCCTTATCGTGTTTCCTATATATCATGTGAACAATTATGATATTAGAGAGAGTTTAACAGTGAACAGAGAGAACACTTGTCAATGTCACCTTTTTCATGTTTACTGTTCTAGAGTTAGATCATTAAAGCACTCGGGGTGCTGGGGTGGCTCAGTTGGTCAAGCATCTAATTCTCCATTTGGGTTCAGGTCATGATCTCACAGTTGTGAGATGGAGCCCCAAGTCAGGCTGCACGGTGGGCATGCAGCACGCTTAAGATTCTCTCTCTCTCTCCCTGTCCCTCCCCAAATCTTGAGCACTCTTTTTCTCGCTCAAAAAAAAAAAAAAAAAGCACAAAATTCCTTTGCATTGTTCTCTTTTGATTACATTTGTTAGTTGTAGCCACAGAAATCAATTCTGGCTGAGCTGAAGCAGAAATTGTGTTTATTGTAAGAATGTTGGGTAGTTTGCATAATCACCAAAAAGGATGACAACTGGACACACAAACAATGCAGGCAGGAGCAACACCCCAAATCAGGTCAAGGAACTGGTGAGATCTCTATGGCCAATGGCTTCAAGGTCAAGATGCCACGGCTTGTGCCACCAGCCTGCTGGTAGGAGGGACTGGAGACCAACATGACCCTCACCGCCATCCCTTCCCCTGGAAATTCAGTCCCACTGCTCTGCCCCTGCCCCCCTCCAAATCGGTGTTTCTTGGCCTTCACTGGTTCCGATTTCAAAGTTGGGGTCACCTTCTGCTGGTGGAATTGGTCCTGTTGCCTACAAAATAGCAGCCGAGGAGGCTGAGAGGGGAATTTTGGTGTCTGATATAAAAGGCCAATTCTGCTTCTAATGAAGACTCACAAAGTGAAGATACTGACAATTTCCTAGAAATTGTTAAAGATTTTAGTCTCCAAAGTTTGCATACCTGCCATGAAATATGCCTCTTTTCGTGAAGGTATTGACCCATTAAAAAATATGTGTGTACTTATACCCAAGTTTAAATATCCTAGAAGTTTGTACCTTCAGATAGCTTGCACTGGGCAAGGCAATTGTTATGAATTAGGACACAGGAAAGGGAAGGAGTATGACCCAATTCTTCTCATACTGAAGAAACCCCAACACGAGTTGACATGTAAGAGACTTGAAGATCTTTAGGGAAAGAGCCTGCAAGTTAAATCCAGGGATGAATGCACTTGTTTTTCTTCAGGTCAGAATTCATGGCCTAATCTGATGTGTCCACACTGTGGTTTGATTGTGGTAGAGTTTCCCTCAGTGTGTTATCTGGTTTGTGTTATGTTATTTCGGCAATATGTGACGATACCAGAGTCAAGACACTTCCCGGATTATATGCTGTCGAAGTCTGCCTCAACCAGATCTTAACATTTTGGAATCAATACATCCGGTGGGCAGAGCACAGCGAATTAGATGCTAAGCGGTTTGGCTTTATTCCTGACCTCATTGCTGCATCCTAGAGTCACTGTGGTGGACAGACACGGAAAATAAGTTTGAAATGGCTTTGGTAGAGAGAAGCGAGTTTTCCTACCCGAATTCCCTCTCTGTTCCTCTCTGTGCTTCCTTAAATACCTCCATTTCAGAATAAGAAGTGCAGATCTAATGAGAGTGCTAGGCAAATATCAGGACATTATTACTTGCCTGGAGACAGTCTTGCAAGATGCCACATGGAGTCATGTCCACCGCAAGAGAATCTCAGAATTTGAGTAGACATTCAAAATCACCTACATCAAGTGCCACATAGGACTGTCCTGGTCAGCATCCCCAAAAGGCATTTGCCCAGACTTCTGCTTGAAACCTCCACGGGGGTTCAGTGAGGACGTCATGGCCTCCTGAGTCAGCCCATCCCACTGTTGAACCATGCTCATTGTTTGGAAGTTCTGTCTGCTTATAAAACTCCGTTCCACCCAAAGGTCCCACTTCTGCCATGGGGCCACAAGAACCTTCAGATGACAGTCTTTCAAATATTTGAAGACATCTGCCTGTAATTTTTTTCAAACATCAAATTGTATCCGGTCCACTTTCTCAGTATATCTAGTACCTATCCATTCCTTTCCATTCTCGCTTCTGTTACATCCTCTCCCTTGAATTATTCCTGGTGTCCTAGGAGACATCCCTGCCTCCAGTCTTGTCTCCTCCAATCCATTTTTAATACATTAGCTTGAATAATACTTCCAGAATAAACATCCTTTAAGAAAAAAAAAAAACCTCTCAGATAGCTTCTTACCGCCTTCAAGAGAAAGCTCAATGTTTCAACCCCGTTAGCACTTTATTTTCTGTTTTTCTCCAGGCTAAGTACTCATCACTCCTTCCCTTTTGCCCAGGACCTATCAAACCCTGATTCACTTGGAGTTCCCAGACCCATCTTGCTCTACCACATGGACTTCGATCCCACCATGCCCTCATTCCCCATCAACTGGATAATTCCTGCTCATCTTTTCAGACTCATTCCCCACCATCCCTCTCACAAAGCTAAATCAGGCACTTCTCCCATGGCACTCTGCTCTTAATTCATACTATAAATATTAATGCAGTACATTAAAATCATCTATTCACTCTGTCTCTACCACTAAAATGAAGCTCCATGAAGAAGGGCATTCTACTGCCTTGCTCACTGCTGTATCCCGAGAGGGCAATTCAGTAGTTGGTACAATGCAGGAGCACCATTATTTTCGGTTTAATGATGAATCTAGCTTCTTCAATCTTTCCTCCTATGATGTGATCACTAAATCCATGATTCTGGTTGCTCCCACCCCTACGCCCTCTACCCTCAACTTTATCAGTGTTCCACCTACAATCTGACTTGTGAACTCAACCTGGATCCCAAAGTCAACAGAAGGAGGGGAAAGCCTAAGGAAAGAAATCTAACTCTCTGACTATCCCTCCTTCAATTCTTCTCGCTCTGAGGTCACTCCAGACTTGGTCAGAATCCTAACATGTGGAATCCTAATAGATTAGTGACTCTGCCAAACACCCACTGGAGTTTTTATTTCTCTTATGGGAATTAACAATAACTTAGCCATATACTGTATAACATATGCATTAAGCAGAACTTAATAGCTATTAATAAAATATTGATGCATTTGTTTCTCTGGCCAAATATTTGAAAGTAACTGGGACCATTTCCAGGTGGTGACTTCATCTTGGCATCCTGCAATAGGAAACTCATTGTGGAGTTGTGCTGTTTAGTATATACTTTGTGGGTTACTTTCTTCATGTATATACACAATGATTGTATTACTGAGTCACTGATTCAGACAGCGGGTCCAGAGAGACCTTTTGATTGAGGGATTTCATTCAATATATTTAAAGATTGCTCCCCAAATCTTTTATTTTCAAGTTCTCAGCTATAACAAATTTTCTACTTAATGTTCTAAAACTTATATATTTCTTGATCACCCACTGATTTTTAATACTTCCAATTATTTTTCTTGTTTTTCAAGTTTCCTATCCTTCTCCATCATCATCAACACTGAGTCGTAGTTCAGTTTGATAGTCCATTTCATCTTTCCTCATTAGCATTTCTTCTTTGGCTTCTCAGAGTTCTTGTACATCACTTAACCATTTGCACACATCTTCAAATTTCTACCCCTTCAAAACGGTACATGAATGTCAAAAAAAACCCACACAAAATTCTGTTATTTAGTAGCAAAACACACAGAAATGCATGCAATTCTTGCAAACAGTTAACTGCATCTTTCATCATGTATAACATCTATCAATAAACAGACAGGGTATCACATGATCAATGGAGACCTCCATGTTAATTGGCAATTTGACAGGTATGATCCTGTGAAAGTTATACACAGCTGCACTTTGAAGAAACTTACCTAACCAATTTAGATGATGGAAGAACAAATAGATGGAAAGAGAAAGAGAGAGGAGAGAGATAGGAAAAATGAGACGGAGAGAGAGAGAGAGAGACTGACTTTCCTTCTATCCACTTTATGATTTGAAATGAGCTTTAGGATAAAATCCTTTTTCTCTTTATTGAGCATAGAGTGATGAGAAGGGACAGGAGATCAGCCTTTCTGAAGAATAAAACCAGCTGAACAACTAAACCAAATATATAATCTTGAGCAGTAACTTTCTCTCTCTGGACCTGGTTTCCATATGCACAAAAAGCAAAACGCTTTGTGAGGTTCTTTCTTCTCCCCAAAGCTTATGATTCTATGATATTAAAAATTACTCTGCAAGTGCCAAATCATGTATGTGGTATATGCTTTTATTATACCTGAGGGGAAAGATATGTAGGAGGAAGGGGGGTGTGGGAATGTGGCAGCTCTGAAGACAGAGAATCAAAACAACCATAATTAATTGTCACAACCTGGTTTAGTCAGAGGCCAGAGGAGCAAACCCTGTGAGCCAGAAACCCAGAAATGGGATGGATTCCCCAGGACAGAAGAATCACAGTGATAGAAAGAGACCATCTGGATAAGTAGACTGGATGAAAACCATCAACATTTATTGGTCGCTTAACCATTGCTCTTTAAACACATAGAGAATAATCTTGAAGATCAAATGAGTCAATACTTGCCAATCACTGGAACAGTTCTTAGCACATTGTAAGTGATCAAGACTTCTTAGCTGTCACTGTTAACAGTTTCACATATTTTACAACAGGTAGATTTCTAGAAATACCGTGAAACTCAAACATAACCCGCAAATGCCTTGCTCCGTTGGTAAGGTTAGGTTCGGGAAAGTTGGAAGGTTCATTGACCCACCGGAATTTGGAAATTCCTTTTACTTCTTCGGCCTTTCCCAGGATGAAAGTGTCAACAAACGGAGAGAAGAAGGGAGATGGTTCTTAGATTCTTCTTACTTCTCTCCAAAGCTAAGGGCTTGCTCTCTGTGGAACAAGCCAAAAGGAGTGAGCGGGTACGAATGCTAAGAGAGCATGTCCTGAGTGACTCTTGAAGAGAACAGAAGTGAGCACATTCTGTGATGTTCTGGAGAGTAACATATACCAGAAGGCTTCCAGGGACAGTCCAGAGGAGGGATCCAGAGCCCAAAGACCCAGAGAAGGTAAATGGGTGTCCCCAGCGTGAGGTGGCCAGAAATTCTCACTGTTCCTGCCCATGTTGACTCACAAGAGGTATATCCTGTAGTGTTACCTGCCAATATGAGGTGTGCTTGGAAGAAAAGCCACACAAACAGGAAGCCTCTGGAAGAACAGCTCCCAGGTGTACCATATTCCAAATGAACTGGATGGTTCCTGGGAAGCATGAGCTGGGTGGCCTTGCATGGAAGTCATACATGTCTTGTAAAGTTAAATTATATTTCCAAACGTCCTAAGGACATCATTTTCAATGATAACATGAACGATTCAGTGAAGCGAATAATCCTCTTGTATAGGCATCAATTGGAATGAGTCTGGATGCTTCATATACTGTGGGTTTTTTTTTTTTTTAATAGTGGGATTCATAGCTGTACCGTGGCAGCTTTGTGAAAAGTGTCTCCAAAATGTAACGTGCACCTAGATGTGTGGTAAGTTCACATCTGTATCCCCTACATCTAGACTAGTGTTTGGCACGTTAAGAGGTGCTCAGTAAATGGTTGTTGAATGTTGTTTGAAAGGAAACAAGCCTTTTCTCTGACCACGATGTGGCCCTTTAGGGAAACAATGGAAGTGTGAGCCCAAAACTTCAAAGGATAGTCTGGCAAAAAAAAAAAAAAAAAAAAAAAAAGCCAAACAAGAAGTCACAAGAAACTGCTAATGACATAACAAAGAATGTAAAATGTCAGCCTTCACCTATTGGTAATTGTTCCAGCATATTCTGTCTCTGACTGAATGTTCCACAAACAAGCAATTAAGGTAATCTTCATCACAGGAGGTAGTTTGAAGAACTCAAAGCCACAACATGTTTCAAACAGCTGGGGAACAACAGAAATACTGTAGAAAAAAAAAAGACACAACATCCTGTGAGCTGGTGTTTTCGTAGAATTTAAAAATAAATGTCAAGAGATGGAACATAATCATTTATGAGGCACCAAATTAGATTCTTGGGTTGCTGCAATTATTCAGAGGACAGAACAAAGATTTCTACATGTTATCTGGCGATGAATAGAGCAATTGCTTGTGGGCGTTTGTTAGTTTGTAAAGGTAGCCAAGATTCAAATTCACGGGTCATAATAAAAGAGAAAAACTTCCCATGTGTTTATAATTTGTCCTACTCTTAAATAGATATTTAAAATAAAAACCATTCTCACCGAATTCTTCATAATGGGAAATAAACTCTTTCTGAATTTTCAAATTCTTTGGAGTGCGGGGTTAATTAAGGACTGATTCCCTCCTCGGTACTTATACGATACCTTCATACACACCCTGCACACTCATGCACAACCACTCACATCCCTTGCCTATAGCTCCTGCTGAAGCCTAGTTCTGGCTTAGCACCCTTATCTGGGGTCTTGTGACATCTCACCACGTGGACTGATTGCCCTTCACAAAGAGTCATCTGATCTCAATGACTCCCATTCTGCCAAACATATTGGTTTCTAAACATAACCTTTGCCCATTCTGTTCACCTCAGGAAATACGATATGGAGCTGAAACGAACACGGTTTTATGATTTCCCCCAGGCACCCCTCCCATGTCAGCAGTGACTTCTAGTTGCATATTAGCCCAAGTGTAGCCCATATTAGCCCTCAGTGCTTGTCCCCTGTCCCCTGGCCATTTCCCTCCATGACGTGAAAGTTCTGAAGTTTGCTGAATGCAAAGACCTGTGACTGACTGAGGGCTCTCTTATTCTGGCTATGGGAGTCCCCTCAGCTGACCCAGGCCTGGAGTGCCAGGGACTTAGTCCCCCGCAGCAGCCCCAGCAAGAAGTTCCATGATAACTTCTCTTAAAGAAGAACTTTGACTCCTTCATCATGGGACTTCCAATAGTATAAACATTGTAATTTGTTCGGAATGGGATATTGACACGTCTTAAAGAAAACAGGCACCCCAGCTTGAGTGATTTTGGGTAAAGCACAATAGGGCTGGGACCTAAGGGTTTGATTTAAATGCAGAATTCCTGTTAACATGTTCAGGGCATCTCCGGAACACTCTGCCATGTATTGAATACAGTTGAATAAAAGTTGTGATCCTTGCCCATAATAGATTTTATAGTCCATGAACTAAACATACAATACTAAAATACATTTATCTATTTTTTAGAGAGAGAAAGAGAGAGGGTGTGAGCAGGGGAGTGGGAGAGAGAGAGAGAGAGAGAGAGAGAGAGAGGATCTTAAGTAGGCTCTACACTCAGCATCGAGTTGGATGCAGGGCTCAATCCCATGACCCTGAGATCATGATCTGAGGTGAAATCAAGAGTCAGACACTCAACTGACTTGGCCACCCAGGTGCCACCTAAAAGAGATTTAAAATAACCAGTTACTTCTCCCAAAGTAATGCCACTTTCAGTTAAAATAATAGTCAATATTGTATATTGTAGCCACTTTACTACCACTGCTTCCCAAAAAGGAATGGGGACTTTGTTAAAATACATCCTTATGTTATCATCTGTGTCTCCCCAAAATCCATATGCTGAAATCCTAATGCCCAACGTAAAGGTACAAGGAAGTGGGGCCTTCGGGAAGTGCTTCGGTCATGAGAGTGGAGCTGTCATGAACGGGATTTGTGCCCTTAGAAAAGAGACACCCCAGAGCTCCCCAGACCCTTCCTCCAAGTGAGAATACAATGAGAAGTCTGGGGACCTGGAAGAAATCCCTCACCCAATCATGCTGGTTCCCTGATCTCAGACTTCTAGCCTCCAGAACTGTGAGATACATATTTCTGTCATTTATAAGCCATCTAGTCTTAGGTATTTTGTTATAACAGCCTACAAGGACTAAGACACCTGGTTTATATATTTTGAAATTATATCCAAATGGTGACAGCAATGACAAGAAATCACATTGGTACTAGCATTTGTTACAGCATTTCATTTTTGATAAAGACCTCTGTATGTGATCAGTACGTTATACAAACATAGGATCTCTCCAGTGGCATTTGTTCGTTGCCACTTGACCCTAGGACTCAACTAAAATACCTTGCCAAGGCAACACCAGTGGTCAGCTTCATGAAATAACTTCTTGCAACGCAAGTGAAAACGGCTTATCAAATCTGAGAGATAAGAAACTTGATGGGAGAGCAGATACAAGGGAAGAGAAAACCCAAACCCCAAAAGCTCTTTCTTGGCTATCATCAGATTCCGATTTTGTTCATTAATGGCATTGATATGCATAACAAAAGCAAACTTAATTTGAATTTGAATTTCTTTCTAAACTTGCTCCATTGACCCATTCTTTACTGTATTTGGAGGAAATCTTGCACCTGTCCTACAGCATTTGAGGTCAATCTCAGAAAGTAATCAGAGAGTTCCTTTACTAGGGCATGAAAATGTCCAGGCCATCTTCATAATCACACAACTCTCAGTCCAATCTGGGAGAGATTATCATAACTTTGAATTCTTATCCTGTGAGAGCTTCTCCCTACCCAGCTCATGTCCGATCCAGGATTAACAGCCTGGTATGAGGGGCTGGAGTGGGTCAGCTTCTTCACTATCTCCCAGATCCTTTCTCACTCACCAGCTATGGTTCTCCTGGCTCTGCCCCCTCTGGGGATGGAAGAGGTGGAATGACAAAAGGAATGGAGCCTGAAGAGTTTCGTCCTGACTGTTGCTCGGCGGTTGTCGTCATCGGTGCTCTCTGAGCACAGTGGAAGTCCAAGGCTAATTCTTCTTTGTGGACTACTTTTGTGGGTTCCTCAGACGTGCTCTGCTGGGCACGTCTGCCTACAGTTGGACACTGTGAGTGTGGAGTCTGCTGGGATTCTCTCTCTCTTTTTCTGTCCCTCCCCTCCTCGTGTGCTCTCTCTCTTTCTCTCAAAATAAATAAAGAAACTTAAAAAATAATAAAAGATGAAAACAACCAGATCAAGTTCCTTCTGCAGGGGGGGCCATGGGAAGCATGGGGGCAACGGGGGCCATGGGGGCCATGGGAAGCGTGGACCTTTGGCCTTGTTCAGTAGATGAGCAGCCCTTTCTATATACAGTTGTGTTTTCTCCCATTCATCTGCACATGCCATCCTCCTCTTAGGCTTTTCCTGGCAACATCTAACACTCTAGGTTCCCAAATTCCATGGGGATGCCTTACGCAGTTTGAACTGAGAGAGAAAAATCCACTCCGTTCCCCATGGGGCAGGAAACCAATGCCCAAGAACTGCATCAACCCTCCTCCACCTTGCCTCTTTTCTACCCTCATGACAGGTGATAGGCTGGCACTGGCCAGACTTCATAATCTCCTAAAGTAGTCTACATTCTGCATATGTACTCCAATCCCTCTCTCTAGGCCTTTTAGGTATTTGGTGCCTACTTTATTATTCACAGCTTTTGTAGACTCAGCCAAAACTGAGAGAGAATAGATCTCCTTTTAAATACTGCACAAGAATGTGAAATTTAATAATAGCATAATGAGAGGGAGAAAATTATATTCACTAGAAATTCTTGAAAGGAGAATGCTGTATTTGTTTGGAATAAATTCTATAAGAGAGAAGCGGAGATCTCCCAAGGGACCTGACTGTGGGTAGAGCCTCCTTACATGGCAAAGGAGATGGTTTTTAAAAATTGTGCTAGGGAGGGGAGAAGCTGAAATAAGGCCAGAGAAATGGGAGAGACTATATAAACCGTCCCTGTTCTCATTATACAGGGGGATTTTAATATGCATTAAAGCATTAAAACCCTCATGGTGGTAAAATGCCCTATGTGCATGGATTTCTTGTTGAAAGCAATGAACAGTTTGATTTATGGGTTGTGGAAGGCCCAGGTAGAGTGTGAGAGTTCACATAGTTTAAGAATACAGTAATGGGAAAAAGCATAAGCAGGGCCAGGTCCAGGTCCAGGAAAGCGAAGAACTCCTAAGGAGTCGCTGGGGCAGTGCCAGGCTGTGGAATGGAGGCTCTACCCAATGTCAACCAGAAGGCCAAGTGGTGGGGCATCCACAGCCCACTCACCTTTGTATAGTGACAAAAATAAGATACTATGTTTATTCCTGTCAACCAACTTTCTAAGTTCACAGTGGAGAGGATTAAGATCCCATAATACAATTGACAGACATTCAAATCCCTTCTCAGTCCCTGGTTCTGCCATTTTGAGTGATCTCGGCAAGTCTCTTGATGTCCCATTCTTAACTTCAGTTTATTCATCTATACACTGATGCTAACACATGTCTTACAAAATTATCTTCAGAAGGGAATCTATACTTGTGAAAGTACCTGCAGGATGGTAGGCATTTATTCAATAAATGCTAGTTTCTTTTCTTCCTTCCTGATGTCCTGACTCCCTTCCTTTCTTCCTGTCACGTGTAAGAGGAATTAAACAGTTGAACTGAAAATAAGCTCCGGGGGCATCTAAGTGGTTCAGTCTGTTGGGCGTCCAACTTTGACTCAGGTCATGATCTCACTGTTCATGAATTCGAGCCCTACGCTGGGCTCTGTGCTGACAGCTCAGTGCCTAGAGCCTGTTTCAGATTCTGTGTCTCCCTCTCTCCTTGCTCCTCCCCTGCTCACACTCTGTCTCTCTCTCAAAAATAAATACAGATTAAATAAATAAATAAACAAACAAATAAATAAACTCAGTAAGACTCAATAATACAATGTGGCTTCCCAAAAGGTAATGCAAACTTAGATTGCCCTACAGAAGCAGGGTGTCTGGAATAATGGAGATGATGACCAAACACATACATCTAATTTCATATATTGTTTTTAGTTCTGAGCACAACACTTAAAATCGGGGGGGGGGGGGGGGGGGAGGGGCGGGGAGGGGTCAATTTAAAGTATAGATATAAGAGGGCAAATGGGGATGGTGAAGGGCTTCAAAATGATTTCATTGGAGGCATTTTTTTTTAAAGTTTATTTATTTTGAGAGAGAGAGTGGGGGAGAGGAAGAGAAAGATAATCCCAAGCAGGCTCCACACTGCCAGTGCAGAGCCCGATGTGGGGCTCAAACTCATAAACCGTGAGATCATGACCTAAGCCAAAATCAAGAGTCAGATTGCTTAACCGACTGAGCCACCCAGGCACCCCTGGAGGCATTACTTTTTAAAAAGTAAGTATGTTTCTCATGGAAAGAAAAAACTCAGTGGAGAGGCAAGAAGGCTATCTAATATTTGAAGTATCAATACTTGGAAAAATGGTCAGATTTGTTCAGCAAGGCAGGCTTTGGTGTTGTAGCAGGAACAGCGGTGGATATAGGTCAAAAGAATTCCAGACTCTTCCCCCAGTCAGTTGTGGGATCTTTGACAGGTCATTTTTATTCTTCTTGGTCTAATTTATTGCATCTGCAAAATGAGGGTAAAGTCTTTAAAATTACCAATGGTAAACAAGTTTTGCACTGTAGTCCAACAGACGTGCACATATTTCTAGGTAAGACAAAATTTTACAAAATAAAATGTACCCTTACTCCAAGTGTTGTATTCCGATATCCTATTCTATTTTGTTTTTATAAAATGCTGGTTGTACCCTCCTAAATTGGTTTTTATAACCCATTAGTGGCATCTGCAGTTTGGAAAATATCATAATATGACATCTAGAAAGTCCTTCACAATTCCTATGTTTAGCAATTCTGCGAACAATAACTGGTTTCTGGAAATTTCTAGGAAACTTATTTCAGCTCTACATATAGAAGACTTCCAAATGATCAGGGATGTCAATAGAGGCAACGAGATTCACACAAGGCAGTGTGTTCCTGTCTTTGCTGGTATGCAGGCAGAAACTGGAATGACCATTTAGTTGGACACTGCAAAAGGGATTTAAACATTAGGTGGTTAATCTTGATTTACAGGATCTTTTGATTTCTTCTCCAATGCTCAGCATCAATGATTCTATGATTAAGGTAAGCATTTATTTGCAAACAAAAACCAAAAACCAATGTAGATAATTATTTAAAAATAAGACAATGTTTTTACCATTATCCTTTCTTTCTTAAATATTTTGGAACAACTACAAAGGATTAGCAACGGATAATTGGGAAATCTGAGAAACAGAAGTTGTTTGTTGCTCGTCAAAAGCTATTCCAGCTTTCGTCTGGAAAATTTTTTTAATGTTTTGTCCAACCTGATTTTTCCCTACAGCTTTAAGAAAACCATATTGGAATGACTGAAGGTACTTGCTTGTTCAGAAATTAAAATAATTGGAATACCTCTGGATTAGATCATACTAATAAAAAGAACCATAAGGTTTATGAAAGGATTAACCTCTAACTGAAACATATATTTGATTAGGTCCAGTAGAGCAAGATATCTCCATCTCTTTGAGCCAGTTTTGACACACCTATGAACAGTTTTTGACATACTTATGACCAGGGACGAAACTATTCGATACAACATTTTCTGTTGTAGAATTAGAGGCTGTGACATAACTTGAGAAAGCAACAAGTAGAAGCACAGCCTCCACATCCCATGGCGACAGTAAAACTGAATGCCAGATAACTGATTTGTATCTAGAAAATGTAACTTCTTCTTCCAAATTCTGGATTGGATTATGCCTTGAAGTGGAGAGATCACAGTAAGGAAGATGAAATGGTTGTGGCTGGAAGAAGGCTTGCTTCAGTAACTATGTCCATTTTTCTCTGATGCACATGTCCTGAAAGGTCATTTCAATTTTGCCACCCCCATTCCCAACCCCCATCTTATGGGGAGGAGCTGAGTCGTGAACATAGTTACACATGAGAGAGGCTTCAAAATGGTTGGCTCTATTTACACTAAACCCCTTCTGGTTATAATTTTGCAACTGGTTATGATTTTGCTACGGTCTTCAAATATAATTATTAATTAACTGTTTCTAGTTGGACCCAAAATTAAATTTCCATCAGATCCATTAAAATTGTTTGGTTCCACAATTCACTTAATTTCCAAATTTTCCTACTTAAAACATTCTGGAGTGATGGAAAGAGAGTTTATAGCAAGTCTTGTAGATTTTAATATTTCCATTATCCTTTACCCCTCAGATACATGATAATTTTCTGACTGAGCTTACTCCCAAAGGAAAAATAATTTCTACTGATATTTCATTTATCATCTTTTTTCCTAATATACATAATTAGGATTGGCTTTGGGGAGATTTGTGGGCCTTCAAAGGGAAAATACACAGACCTGACCTGGGGGCCCTTGATCATAGCCTTTAATATGGTGGATGGCTGGGGCAGCAAGAAACTAAAGACATGATATGTTAATTATCTGTTGCTGCCTGATATTTGATGGTTTAAAATTTAGTGCCTTCAAAGAGCAAAAATGCAGCTCCTGAATCTGTGGGTCAACCCAGTGGTTCTGCTGATCTGGGCCAGGTTTGCTGATCTGGGCCAGGATGACTCATCTGTCCCCAATTTGCTCTGCTCACCAGTTGAGTGTGGTCCAACGGCCAGAATAAAGCTCTTGGGCAAGAATTTTGTAGTCACCAGTGTTTAGAAGTGAAATCCTCAGTCAGTGTTTAGAAGTGAAATCCTCAGAGTGTAGTCCGCTGTAGATATAACCTCTCTCCCATTTCCTTTGTGACATTTATAACAGTCTACATTCAAATTCATAGCCAAAATTTACCAAGTTAAATTTTCATGTTATCTCATGTATCCTTCCTGAGATAGACATGAACAAAATTTCACAGGTGAGGATACAGAAGCTCCAAGGGTCAAGGAACTCGTGTCGAATCAAACCACAGTTAAATAGTCGCAAAGATGGCTCCCAAATTCTCACTGTGATCCCTCCACCTGAAATGGCTACCTCTTTTGTTCACTTGACAAACTCCTGACCATCTGTCTTTGACCTAGCTGAAAAGTTGTGATGTTTAAGCTTTGGAGTCTTGGTTTCAGCTTAGGTCACGATCTCATTGTTTATGAATTGGGGTCCCACATCGAGCTCTATGCTGACAGAGCAGAATCTGCTTGGGATTCTATATCCCCTCTCTCTCTGCTCCTCCCCGCTCTCTGAAAATACATCAAATTTAAAAAATAAAAATAAAGGGGCGCCTGGGTGGCTCAGTTGGTTGAGTGACCGACTTCTGCTCAGGTCACGATCTCACAATTTGTGAGTTCGAGTCCCGCATCAGGCTCTGTGCTGACAGCTCAGAGCCTGGAGCCTGCTTCTGATTCTGTGTCTCTCTCTCTCTCTCTGCCCCTCCCCAACTCATGCTCTGTCTCTCTGTGTCTAAGAAATAAATAAGCATCAAAAAAATTTTTTTAATAAAAAATAAAATAAAATAAAAATAAAATGCATAAATGAAGAGAATTCTTACAAATCTAAGCAAGAAAAAGAAAGGAAAAAAAGAGATAAGACAGGAAGAAAAAAAACGATTGGCAGTGAGACAGGAGGCCTTCCCACACCCCTTAGAGAGAGGAAGGGACTATAACTGCCTAGCAGATAGGAGATAGGAGGGAAAATGCCAAAACACACAACACTGGGAAAAGCATTTGGAGATCTTATCTTAAAATCCAGACTGAGAAGTCAAAGGAAAAACTTTTTACCAGAACTTTAATAGAGGCTCTTAAGTTTGTTTAGTTAGTTGCCAATTCCTGTAATATCAGAAACAGTCATTAGAAGTTTGCCACTGATATTTGGGTACAAAGAGCCAAGGGTGAGCCCAACCAGAGGGGAACTTCTCCTGCACTGAGGCCTAGACCACTCAGCAGTCCCTTAAAAACTGCTCCCTATCAGCGTCAGCAGCTGGGATACCAGGATGCCTTATGGTGGGAAAACTGGATTTTCAAGTCCCATCACTTGTGCCTGGCACATAAGTTTCAAGCAAAGAGAGAAATCAAGGAGAGAGGGAACCCTTGAAGGGGCAGGACTGGAGTTCAAGGGAGTGGGGCTGGCTTAATGGAGGGGGGGGGGGGGAAGGACAGGAAAGGAGGGAAGTTCCAGAGAGATTAACAGGTAGACAGGCCAGGCTGGGGGGTGGGAAGTGGGGGTGGGAGGTGCATGGCTGGGTCTCAGGTCAAGACTCAAAAGGCAGGCAGGAAATGAGGCCTGGCCTGGAGTTCCAGATCCCTAAAGGCTGAAGTGGCCTTCCTGACAGCTCGGCCCTGCTTTCCATTTACTTGAGGAAGAAACAAAGGTTCAGAGAAGTACAATGATCTGCTAGAGCAAGCCGTGGGTGATGGTGAGTCCCCCAGCCCTTAAGTTCAGGTGTCCTCCCTTCCTGCCCTGAGACAGAAACTTGAAAGGACCAGAGTGATGGTTTATGGAGACGAGATTTGGCCAGATGCTAGACCCAGGGCACCACGTAGACACTCCTCACAGCTGTCATATGACAGGTAGGGGCTGAGGGCAGGCCACCCTAGGAAGGGCCACTCTGACATGAAGATTATCTTGAGCTGAAGGCAAGCAAGACCCTTCAGGCCATGTATAAACATTTGCCCCTACTTTAATGACATAGAAGAATCTAAATTGGGGGTCTTTCCCAGAATAAGGGTTATTAGCAGAGATAAATTTTATCTAAGTGACCCATCTACAAGGCAGGGAAAACATCTAATTACCACACATCTGCTCCTTCTCCTTATCACCCAGGGAAATGCATTCCTTTCCTCAGAAATCCCAGACCCCACCCCCTTCTCCTTAGCTCAGGATAACAAATGTGCCTTATTTTGCCTGTCTTTGGAATTTCCATGTCTACTTGGATTCCCTGTACGCACTCTATCACATTTGATTTTCTCCTGTTAATCTGTCCCGTGTCAATTTGGTTCTTAGTCCAGCTAGAAGGACTTTTGAGAGGACAGGATTTCTTGCTCCCTGACAGACAGATGACGTGAGGATCAGAAAGCTGAAATGCTGGCCCAAGGCGGCAAAAGTAAGAAGCTGAAGATCTGGGATTGAACGTGCGCAGAGTCTGTACTCCAAAACCTGCACCAAGAATGGGATATTAACAATTGGAAACCTTCGATTCCATTGAAAATGAAGTATAAAAAATATATTGCAAGCCTCATGGCAGCCATGTTCACGCTCCCCACGATGTTTAATGCCCGACAGCATGTGATTAAGAAGTCAATGGCCAACTGCTTGCATATCCATTAAAACAAATGGTGATGCTCAGTTAAAGAGGGAAGACTGAAGCCACATGTCTCATGCAAACAGGTCAAAAAGAGGCACTGCACCCAACATAAGGTGGGGATTTTTTTTCGGTTTTGTTTTTGTTTTTAAGCAATGCAAGCGAGAAGTGGGGGGGGGGGGGGGGGGGGAGTGTATTCTAACACTCTTCCCAATTGTAACTGTTGGCTCAAGAATCACTAAGTCAAAACCTAAGAGTCGGAAGCAGATTCTGTGGCTTCTGGAAGGATTAAAGTCACAAGAGGCATAGAACCTGCACTGCGGCAGATGTCAACAACATGTTGTTGTCATCCCTTCCGGGTGTCCAATGGTATTTGAACAATGGAGCACGAAAACGTGTGTACTGATCCTGATTCTCAAAGCGTGTCGTGATGTATGGCCATCTAGGTCGCAGACGTATAAGGTTTCAAGGGCATCCACAGTAAGAATTCCTCACCCCCCCCAAATCACCCCATTCTCCTACCTCCTATTTCAGCAGTGTGGCCCATTCTAGGAGGAGACAACATGGTGTGTACCTCAGAAGTCCCAGACCCTTTGTTAAGGACACATTCTGAGGGGAGAAACAGGGTCTCTGAGAGGGGGAATTTGGCAAAAAGTGAAAAAACCCTCTACCGAGAGAAGAGAAGGCTTAATGTGCTTTTGGTCTGTCTTGTGGCCAACACAGCCCCATGGCACTGCTCCCCCCAAATTCTTTTCAGTAGAATAATCTGTCAGGATGTGAAAAGGTAGTGCTCCAAGGCTTAATTCAGAAGAGCCATGCATGAATTCCAGATTCCACTACTATTTCCGGAGTAGCGGGAATGGCTGATATGTATCACCTACGGTTTACCTGTGCAAGAGTTTGGTTGGAATGCCTGTGTTTATATGGCTCAGAAAGCCTCCAGTTGGAGCAGGGAATGCACTGTGGCGTGTTTTGTCGTCTGCGTTGGGTAGGAAGCTGTGTCTTCGTGTGGTGCATGCTTTTCCATGTTTAGATAATCAAACATCTGAGGGGCAAATTCAGCGCACATCCATTTTGCAGGAACATTTTCTCTGTGTCTGAAAGCTGAGCCCTCTGAGAAGAACGTTTCACGAGTTTTTAAATAAAATCTTTTTTTAAACAGGATAACAAGATATGTGCCCAAAAAACAGCGATGAAAGTCACAGAATGAATTGGGAGTATTTGTACTCAGTCGTCATATGGGGACATTTTTTTCACTGTTAAGCACCAAACACCAAACAGCTATGGAGATAATAGGCAATTTTTATTCCCGTGCTTTTGAGATGCTGTGTGTCATCTGACCACCAATCACTGGATGACCAAAGCTTTCCACCTGCTGGGTGGGGCAGGAAAGTGTCTAAAAGCTGGACCACCGCTGGAGAATCTGTGCCAAGGGAATGGAAGCCTTAAATCCGAACCTGCAGGCTTTCCTTCTGATAAACTTTCCCTTTTTAGTCAGCACCCCCATGTTTACTCTATGCACACCTTTTCTCAAGGAGGGACCTAAAGTTTATTATTTGGATTAAGGGTTACACGGGAAGAGATGGGCTGCAATCCGTCAGAAATCAAAATCTTAGTGATTCTCCCCTGTAGACAGTTTAGGCAGTGGCCAGGGGAGGTGGGGTGGTTGCTGAGCCTGGGAGAGCCACGGTCGTAATGCAATCTCTGCGTGAGCGAGGTCTGCATGCCGCCAGAACTGCCTGGGCAGAAACCTGGGATGGTTTGGTGTGGAAATGTCTCTGTGTCCTGATTTTGTTAAAAAGAAAGAAAGAGAAAGAAAGAAAGAAAGAAAGAAAGAAAGAAAGAAAGAAAGAAAGAAAGAAAGAAGAGAAAGAAGAGAAAAGAAAAGAAAGAAGAAAAGAAAAGAAAAGAAAAGAAAAGAAAAGAAAAGAAAAGAAAAGAAAAGAAAAGAAAAGAAAAGATGGACTTGGAAGGATCAAGAGCCAGAGCCCAGGAAGGATGTTTGCCTACCGGGTCTCTCCCACGGGCTCTAACCAGGGGTCCCAGTTGGTGCTATTGTCAGAGGGCTTCTTGTTGACGTTGGTCAACTGAAGTTAGAAAAAGCAGCTTTTTGCTTTTATTTTGATTCACTTTTTTTTCTTTTTTAAATGGCAGTTTGCACGAGGCCTTAACTTCAAAGAGTTTCTCAGTGGATGTACCTAAACTTCCTTAAAGGCACAGGGTCAGGCAGGGGCCGGGCAGGACCATGCTCCCATGCAAACAAGGTGACCGAGGTGAACTTACAAGGGGTAGATGGGCTATGGGAAACCCAAAGAGTGCCCCTGGGGGAAAGACACCCCACTCCTCCACCTGATGGGCCTAGGGTGTTCAAAGTGTAGTCCCTGGCCCAGCTTGGCCCAAGAACTTGCTAGACAAAGATTTATGCACAAATACAGCCATTGTGGTGTCCCACATGTTTTACACAGCCTTGATTACCAAGAGTAGAAAAATGATTAAATTGGGGCGCCTGGGTGGCTCAGTCGATTAAGCATCTGACTCTTGATTTGGGCTCAGGTCATGATCTCACAGTTCACAGGACGGAACCCCACATCAGGCTCTGTGCTGACAGCCTGGAGCCTGTTTGGGATTCTCTCTCTCCTTCTCTCTCTCTCCTCCTCCCCTCCCTGGCACACTCACTCACTCTCTCGCTTTCTCTCTCTCAAAATAAATAAATAAACTTTGTTAAAAATCTTTAAAGAAATGAAAAATGATTAGATTACATTTAATAAGATATTGGGCAGCCCACTTAAGAATTAAGGTTTTCGAAAGAAAAATTTAAGAAAACCTATTAGTTATTTAAAATAACTTATTCTCTCTCTCTCTCTGTCATACATACACACACACACACACACACACACACACACACACACAGAAACATACATATATTTATTTGTAAAAATATATACTTAGATGGGGCGCCTGGGTGGCGCAGTCGGTTAAGCGTCCGACTTCAGCCAGGTCACGATCTCGCGGTCCGTGAGTTCGAGCCCCGCGTCGGGCTCTGGGCTGATGGCTCGGAGCCTGGATCCTGTTTCCGATTCTGTGTCTCCCTCTCTCTCTGCCCCTCCCCCATTCATGCTCTGTCTCTCTCTGTCCCAAAAATAAATAAACGTTGAAAAAATAAAATAAAAATAAAAAAAATATATATACTTAGATGAAAATAGATTGAAAGAAAACATGGAAAACTGTGAACAGTAGTGATCTGCTTGGTAGTGAGTGAATTGCCCCCAGGAATACCTTCACCAAGTAACAGCATTAGAGGCGACACGGCCAAAGCAAACTGTGGATTCAGCAGAAAATGGGTGTTGAGCTACTGACTGATTGCCAGCCAATATCTGTAGCCGAGGAAAAAAATGGAAAGAAGAGGAGTTTCTTCCCTTTTTATTAGAAAGGATACATTTTTATTAGGTTACAGAAGAACTTACTGACTTCCGATGCCAACTCTGCACATTTTCTGTTGATGTATCTGAGTTTTAAAACAATTATTCTCTGAATTGCATTATGTAATCTGGTTAAAGGTATTTCCTATTTTCCTGGTTTATATTGTTGGATTATTTTCTTTGGTGGTTCGGTTCGGTTTGGGGGGCTTCTGGGTGGACAGAAGCTCTTAACTTCAGTTAATTTGAACTTATCTATCTTTTCCCGTGTTGGTCAGAGGTGAGTCAGGAAAACAGGCAGTTTAAAAAAAAATGGGAACAAGAATCACCCCACTTCGTTCACTAGAGAGAATTTTATATGGAGAACTAGTCACTAAAGGGATTGCTGAAAAGCCAAGCAGAGAATGCTGAAGCTTTTGGAGATTAGCTAGAGCAGGAAGTGGCCCCCACCCCAAGGACTGGAGGGACAAAGGCAAGAACTGGTTGGCCAGAGCTAAGGAGCTGGCCGCCCTGGGGAGCTGAAGGCAGTGTGGACTGTCTGGCCGGAGCTGGTACCAAGGAAGGAGGGACTGCTGGGGGCAGGAATCACAGAGGTGATGAAGTTGCTGCCAGAAGGGCCCCCCCAAGAGGAAGGGGAATTTCTCTCTTCCTTCCTCGCACTCAGCTCCTCCCAGTGAATTCCAGTGGCTCAACCTAGCCAGCTGTCGAGGGAGTGTGGGCACCAGTGTGCAGGGGTCAGCCCCCTACCATACACAAAAGAGCAGAAGAATAGAAAACGAACCCGAGAGCAAGCAAGCTATCAAATGACAAATCTCTGATAGTAAATGTCTTTTGGGTCTTTAAAATCCTTTTAGTGTTCTGACAGCATAAATATATTCTTCCCCATTATCTTCTACAGGCTGTAAACTTTGACTTTTTATGTCAAGAATCCACCTGGAATGGCTTTTCGTATGTGAAGTGAGGTAGAGATAAAATTGCAAGTTCAATGTGAAAACACCATTGCTCCTCCATGGCTTTGTAATGCTCTCTTGTCATAAGTCAGTTGGTCTGTATGTGTGTTTCTGGATTCTCTATTCTGTTCCAGTAGTCCACTTTTCTCGATTCCTCTGTGAACAGTATACTTTTTTTTTGGTATTATTACTGCTTTATAATAAGTATTAGGGTTTTCTTCAGGTAAAGCAAGTCCTCTCACTTTTTCTGCAAGACTATATTTGAAGTTATTGGCGTTTTGTATTTCTGTATGAATTTTAGAATCACTTTGTCAGGTTTCCTCAAAAATATTTTCAATTGGGACTTTGACTGAGACGGCCTTGAACCTATAGGTCAATTTAGGGAAAATTAACAACTTTTTTGAAAAAATTTTTTAAATGTTTATTTATCTTTGAGACAGAGAGAGACAGAGCGTGAGCAAGGGAGGGAGGGGCAGAGAGAGAGGGAGACACAGAATCTGAAACAGGGTTCAGGCTCTGAGCTGTTAGCTCAGAGCCCGATGCGGGGCTGGAATCCATGAACAGTGAGATCATGACCTGAGGTGAAGTCAGACGCCCAACCGACTGAGCCACCCAGGTGCCCCAGAAAATTAACATCATTAATTGGGTTTTCCAACTGATGAATATAGTATGTCTTTAATGTCTCTCAGCAAAGTTTTACACCATGTTTCTAGTTACTTGTATGTTCCTGGTACATGAAAATACATTTAGTTTTACGTTTTTCATATAAGGAACTTGCTAAATTTTATTTAAAATTCTAATAGTTTGTGTGTTCTTTTGATTTTCTACACATGCAAACATATCTGCAAGTAAAAATGATTTTTTCCCTTCTACTACTTAAAATTTAAGTTTAGGGATTGGCTAAGGATTCTAGTACAGTGTTGAATACAAGTGGTAATCTCAAAAAATCCTTATTTTGTTCTCAATTACAAAGGAAACTTCAATGTGACCTAATTTAGTATTATGTTTGATGCATGGTTTTGTACATAATTTTTACCAAGCTTAGGAAATTTTCTCCCTGTCTTCATTTTCTACACCTTTCCTTTTTTTTTGAATGCTTATTTATTTATTTGGAGAGAGAGAGAGACAGAAAGAGAGACCAAGCAGGGAGGGGGCAGAGAGAGAGAGGGAAAGAGAGAATCTTGAGCAGGCTCTGCCCTGTCGGTGCAGAGCCCGACGAGGGGCTCAGTCTCACGAGTCGTGAGATCATGACCTCAGCTGATATCAAGAGTCAGACGCTTCACTGACTGAGCCACCCAGCTGTCCCTATGTGTCTCTTTATTAATTATAAATGGATGTTGAATTCTCTCAGCTGCTGTTTTGCATTCACTGAACTACCACACGATCCTCCCTGGAATATTTCAATGAGTATATGAACTGATTTTCAGGCAACCTGAAATTCTAGATATAAGCATATCTTGGTCATAATGTATCTTCTTTCTTATGTATTGTTAGGTTCAGTTTGCCAATATTTTGTTTAGAATAACATTTATGTTAATAAGTGAGATTGACCTGAGATTTTTCTTCCTCATAATAAACTTGCCAGGTTTTGGAATCAAAGCTATACAACGTGCTAGTTTTCTACTGCTGCCATAGCATACTACCACAGACTTAGGGACTTAAACAACACAGATTTACTATCTTACAGTGTTGGAGGTTGGAAATCTGACCCAGGTCTCACTGAGCTAAAATCAAATCAAAGTGTCAGCAGGGTGGCATTCCTTTTTGAAGGCTGTAGATAAGAATCTAGTCTCTTGTCATTGGCAGAATACAATTCCTTGAGATTATGGGACCAAGATTCCTGTTTTCTTGCTGGCTATAAATGGAGGGTTGTTCCCAGCTTCCAGAACCTTCTGTACAGTTTGCAGAGAGACCCTCGCCCTCCATCTTCAAAGCCAACAACAGCTGTTCTTTTGTACATCAATCTCATCCTTCTTCCTGGTCACATCTTGCTCTGACAGTGGCCAGGAAAGATCGTTTGCTTTTAAAAGTCGTATGATTAGATTGTGCCAACTTGGATTAGCTAGAATAATCTGCCAGCTTAAGGACCATAACCTAAGCATATCTACAAAGTCCCTTTTGCTGTGTAAAGTAACCCATTCACAGACTCTGTGGAGTAGGCCATCGGCATCCTTGGGGAGCCATTACTCTGCTTAGTACAACTGGTAAAACCAGGAGTTCACTACCTTCTTCTAGTCTCTGAAACTGTTTATGTTAAATTTCAATTGTTTCACTTCCTTGAATGTTTAATAAAATTTGTAGTGAAGCCACAAGGGCATTGAATTTTCTTAGTGAAAGGATTTTTTCATTCCTACTCATATTATTCAAGATAAGATAGGCTTTTCTAGAGTAACAAATGCATCCAAAGTCTCAGTGGTGTAGGACAGCAAAGCCTTATTTCTCCCTCATATTGCACTTGGATGCAGGTCGGGTGGGTCTTTTTGGTGACTCTTGTCCAAGCTGCCACTCAGTGAAGAGGGCTTCTTCCAAAAAGTCGAAAAACCAAAATGTTCATCAATAGTAGAATGGATAAATAAATTATAGTATTTTATGCTTTGGAATAATACATAGCAATGGAAATGAACAGCTATTCTATGGTATTCAATGGTATTACAGCCATTATTACCCCATTAATGATTCTGGGGTCTCAATACACATTCTTTGACAACCATAAGTCAAAATAATCACAACTTAAAAAGACAAATCAGGGGCGCCTGGGTGGCGCAGTCGGTTAAGCGTCCGACTTCAGCCAGGTCACGATCTCGCGGTCCGTGAGTTCGAGCCCCGCGTCGGGCTCTGGGCTGGTGGCTCGGAGCCTGGAGCCTGTTTCCGATTCTGTGTCTCCCTCTCTCTCTGCCCCTCCCCTGTTCATGCTCTGTCTCTCTCTGTCCCAAAAATAAATAAAAAAAACGTTGAAAAAAAAAATTAAAAAAAAAAAAAAGCCAAATCATGATGGCTCAATCATGGAGTCGTTTATAAGCCTCCAACCCTTGGTTTCGGTTCAGGCCATGATTTCGGAGGTTTGTGGGTTTGAGTCCCACATCTGGCTCTGTGCTGGCAGTTCGGAGCCTGCTTGGGATTCTCTCTCTCTCCTCTCTTTCACTGCCCCCCCCCCCCCCCCGCCCCTCACGCTGTCTCTCTCAAAACAAATAAATCAACTTAAAAAAATAAAACATAAAAATAAAATCGCCAAATCACAACCTGAAAGAGGGTGGTCACATCTTATAGTTAATGTAGCCACGTGTGTGGGTCTGTGACTGGCTGTGATTGCACACAGATGTAGGCGGTGTTTTCTTCATTACCCCTGGGCCTCCAGTTCCCAAACTGTTCTCCTCAGACCCCTGGTACTCTTTAAGAGATTATTAGACACTTCATGAGCAAAAATCAAGAGTGGGTTTGCTTCCTTCCTCTTTAGGTTGGGAGAAAAGGGTGAAACAATGTTCAATACTTGCATCAGCCACGTGGGAGGTCTTCACGGTGCTCAACACATCATGCATTACACCCGCGGGTTTTGGTTTGGAAATGCTACTCACGAGTAGCGGTTCTCAGGTAAGTTTGATCAGTACACACATTAACAGAACCAAAACAATAAAGAAACAAAAGACATCAATGGCTTACTTTACTCACCCATATTCAATTTCCAATGAAAAGAAAAAACATCAGTGGAATTGCATGTGTGCCCTGACAAGACCCACATGGGAAACAATAACATTTTGATTCATTTTGTGGTCAGTTGGCAGACTTCCGTGGTGCACCGTGGACATACCTTAGGAATGCTGCCCAAGAGCATGCAGCTTTCTTACAAATATTTGGCTGCAACTCAATGGAATCCACTGTGCAGATGTAAACTTAACCTAAGTAGCTGATTATGTCAGCCGAAATGCAATAAATTATTACCAGCGACACAGAAAAAACCCACAACCTTTCCACTCTTTAATCATTATAATCTATTATCTACGACAGAAACACTTCCTTCAAAAAAATAGTATTTCTATAATCACCTATACTGAAATCAAAACATTTGGGATTATTTTGCAAGTATTCATGATGAAGAAACAGCCACACCATTAAAGCATTAAGTATCTCACAAGCTACTTAATGAAGTATAGGGGCTTCTTTACCCCATCGTTGGAGTTGTTTGCCTTCAAGATAACTGAACTCAATAACCCTACAAAGTGTCAAAGGGGGAAGCGTTTCCATATGTTAAATAGCTTCATTCTAAGGAACATGAGACAAATGACCAGGGTGAAGGCTACTAAAACCACATGTTAGTCCTCTCTGACAACAGCCAGGAAATCGTGCCTGTGCTACAAGCTAGTGAGCGTAGAGCATTGCTATACAGCAGGTGTGGCCTCTAGAAATATTTTCATGATTACAAACAATCTTTGTTCCCAACCTACTCCTCACATTCACATGGGCTGTTCTGGAAGGGGGACGGAGGCAGAAGTGTCACCTCAGGCCAGAGCCATGACTTACTTACAAACAGCTACGGACAGATGTGTCTCTGAACTGACAAAATATTTTCTCTACAGTTAGCTTAAACCAGTTCTTCTAGTCCTTCATCAGCTCTGTCCAAACACACACACACACACACACACACACACACACACACACACACTCTGTATATTTATCCTCTGAGTATCACCTGTTAGCGACTTACATAACAGCATGGCCATTAGGTCTCTCTGTCAGGAACAAGCTGCTGCTATTGAAGTGTGTTTAAACCAGAAATAAACAAGTTATTGGACAATTACTTAGCCCAAGAACAAATAGGCTGGCAATATTTAACTAGAGATGGCCTTTTTCATTTTTTAAAAATGTATTCTTGGAATAGTAGGAACTCTCTATTAATTATTAGATATATGCTTTTTTTAATGTTTATTGATTTCTGAGGGAGAGAGAGAGAGAAACAGAACATGAGGGAGAGGAGGGGCAGAGAGAGAGAGAGAGGGAGACACAGAATCCAAAGCAGGCTCCAGGCTCTGAATTGTCAGCACGGAGCCTGATGTGGGGCTCAGACTCACAAACTGCGAGATCATGACCTGAGCCAAAGTCGGACACTCAACTGACTGAGCCACCCAGGTGCCCCTAGATATGCTTTCTTTAGTAAAGGCATCACTACTGTCTCTTATAAAACCCCCTGCAAAGTATATGATCTATATTACATATATGTGCAAACTGAAAGGCAGAGATGTTTTAGCCAATAGTACAAAGTTGAAGTTAAGCATGTTTTCTGATATCTGATTTTTTCATTCTTCCTAGAAAGGAAAGAGAACAAATGACAAAGAAATCATATTTTTCATAGCGAAAACGTTTTATTTAGTGGACCCACTAATTCCTTGAATACATATTGAATATTCACTGTGTGCCATACACGATGCTGGATGAAGGGAATAACTAAAAATCACTGGCAAACTTCCTTGTGTTTTTTTCTACATCATATTCCCTTAACTAGATCAAAGCTCATTAAGTGAGGGTCAGAGGTCTTATTAGTCCTTATCATTTTAGTGTCTAACACAGTCTTGTAAGTCACAACAATCGCGAAAACAATTGCTGGCACTTACTAAGCATTTATTTACATGTGCTGTTCTCAGTACTTGACATAACTCACTCCCTGAAGTGGATGTCACTGTCATCTACGTTTTCCAGATAAAACACAGAGACACTCATGTAATTTGCCAGGGTATTGGAAACCGGTGGTCTTGGATGAGAACGCACTCTTGATCCTGTCTATTTTTTTTTTTTTAATTTTTTTTTTCAACGTTTATTTATTTTGGGACAGAGAGAGACAGAGCATGAACGGGCGAGGGGCAGAGAGAGAGGGAGACACAGAACCGGAAACAGGCTCCAGGCTCTGAGCCATCAGCCCAGAGCCCGACGCGGGGCTCGAACTCACGGACCGCGAGATCGTGACCTGGCTGAAGTCGGACGCTTAACCGACTGCGCCACCCAGGCGCCCCATGTCTATTAAGTGAATTAATGAATGAATGAGAGAGAAGATTGAACTGTCTCTCGAGGCTCTCTTGAAGCTTATGCAGCAGACAGAGGGGCCATATATTACTAGAGGGGGTGACAACATGCTCAGAGGTAGAGACCTGCAATGTGCAACAGTCATCAGCCACATGAGACTATCGACTGTGTGAAACATAGCTGGCTAGTCTGACTTGAGGTGCACTGTAAGTGTAAAGTACTTACCAACTTTCAAAGAATGGTATGAAAAAAAGAATGCAAACTATCTCCTTGGAACAAGGGAACTACGAAACAGCAGGAAACAATTAATAACATGGCATTAGTAAATCTTGGCCAACAATAATTACTCTACATGTGTATTTTTTTTAACGTCTATTTATTTTTGAGAGACAAAGCACGAGCAGGGGAGGGGCAGAGAGAGACGGAGACACAGAAACCAAAGCAGGATCCAGGCTCTGGGCTGTCAGCCCAGAGCCCGACACGGGGCTCAAACCCATGAACCATGAGAGGATGACCTAAGCCGAAGTTGGACATTTAACACACTGAGCCACCCAGGTGCCCCAACATGTGTATTTTTTTTTCAAGTAGGTTCCATGCCCAATGTGGGGCTTGAACTCACAACCTTGAGATCAAGAGTTGGATGCTCTACCAACTGAACCACCTAGGCGCTCCCAATCAATAATTACTCTAAATGTAAATGAATTTAAATTTTTCTAATCAAAAGGCATAGAGTTCCTGAACGGATTTAAAAAGCAGAACCTTACTATATGATGCCTACAAGACACCCACTTCAGTTTTTTTTTTTTTTTTATTTTTTTTTTCAACGTTTATTTATTTTTGGGACAGAGAGAGACAGAGCATGAATGGGGGAGGGGCAGAGAGAGAGGGAGACACAGAATCAGGCTCCAGGCTCTGAGCCATCAGCCCAGAGCCCGACGCGGGGCTCGAACTCCCGGACCGCGAGATCGTGACCTGGCTGAAGTCGGACGCTTAACCGACTGCGCCACCCAGGCGCCCCCCACTTCAGTTTTAAGGCAATACGTAGGCTCTAAGTAAAGAGAGGGCAAAAGATACCCTACGAATGTGGAAACCAAAAGAGAGCAGGCACAGCTATACTTATATCAGACAAAGTAGACTTTAAGTCAAAAATTGTAACAGAACATTTTTTAAAAGGTCATTATGTGATGAGAAACGGGTCACTCACTCATCAAGAGGATATAACAGCCATAAATATATATGCATCCAACATTGGAGCACCTAAATAAATATATGAACAAATACTCTACTTTAGACCAAATGGGTCTAGCAGACATATGCAGAACATTCTATCCAACAGTAGCAGAGTGCACGTTCTTCTCAATTGCACATGGGACATTCTCTGGGATACCTTATATAACAGATCAAATAACAAACTTTGGCAAATTTAGGAAGATTGAAATCATACCAAGTAGGGGCGCCTGGGTGGCGCAGTCGGTTAAGCGTCCGACTTCAGCCAGGTCACGATCTCGCGGTCCGTGAGTTCGAGCCCCGCGTCGGGCTCTGGGCTGATGGCTCGGAGCCTGGAGCCTATTTCCGATTCTGTGTCTCCCTCTCTCTCTGCCCCTCCCCCGTTCATGCTCTGTCTCTCTCTGTCCCAAAAATAAATAAAAAAAAACGTTGAAAAAAAAAGAAATTGACAAGCTGATCCTACAATTCATATGGAAGTACAAAGAGCCTAGAACAGCCAAAACAACTTCGAAAAAGCATAACAAATGTGGAGTGCTCACACTATCTGATTTCAAGACTTATTATAAAGCTTCAATAATCAGGACAATGTAGCATTGATGTAAATATAATCAAACAGAGGATTGGAACAGAACAAAAGGACCAGAAAATACCTCACACATATATGGACAAATGGTTTTTAACAAAGTTACAAAGACAATTCAGTGGAGAAAAATGGCTCTTGTAAAACTGGATATCCATGTGCGAAGAAGAAGAAGAAGAAGAAGAAGAAGAAGAAGAAGAAGAGGAACGGGAAGGGCAAGGGCAAGGAGAAGGAGAAGGAGAAGGAGAAGGAGAAGGAGAAGGAGAAGGAGAAGTTCTATCCATACCTCTTTTCTTATACAAAAAGTAACTCAAATGGTTCACAGGCTTAAATATAAAATCTAAAAACATAAAATGTCTATGATAAATTTAGGAGAAACTTTTGTGATTTTGTATTAGAAAAAAATTTCTTGGATATGACACCAAATGCACAATCCAGGAAAGAAAAAAAAACAATGAATTTGAATCCAGCAAAATTAAGACCTCTGCTCTTTGAAAGATACCATTAATGTAATGAAAATATGAGCTACAGATTGAGAGGAATTACTTGCAAATCACACATCTTATAAAGAATTTGTAAAATATATAACAAATATTCAAAGCTCAATAATAGGAGAACAAATGTATCAATTGGAAATGGACATAGTACTTGAACAGACCAAAGAGAATATATGGATGGTAAATGATCACCTATAAATATGCCCAGCATCAGTAATTAGGAAAATGCAAATTAAAACCATAATGGGGAGCACCTGGGTGGCTCAGCTGGCTAGGCAGCTCTTGATTTTGACTCTTGATTTTGGCTCAGGTCATGACCTCACCGGCTGTGAAATTGAACAGAGCACAGAGCCTGCTTGGTTTCTTTCTTTCTCTCTTTCTCTCTCTCTGCCCCTCCCTTGCTTGTGCTCTCTCTTCTTTCTCAAAATAAATAAAGAAACTTTAAATTAAAAAAAAAAACATAATGGGATTCCACTACTCGCCTATTAGATGGCTGAGATTGAAAAAAACTGAAACACCAAATGTTGACTAGGAAGTAGAGGAACTGGAATTCTCAAAAACACTTAGAAAAACCAGTTTGGTAGTTTCTTTCAAATGTTAAGCACACAGTATCACCCGATCCAGCCATTCTATTCCTAAGTATTTACCCAAGTAAAAGGGGAAAATATATCCACACAAAGACATGAATAGAAATGATCATAGCAACTTTCTTGTAATAGCCCCAAATTAGAAACAACCTAGGGGTGCCCGGGTGGCTCAGTTGGTTGAGCATCCGACTTTGGCTCAGGTCATGATCTCACAGTTCGTGGGTTCGAGCCCCACGTCGGGCTCTGTGCTGACAGCTCAGAGCTGGAGCCTGCTTCAGATTCTGTGTCCCCTCTCTCTCTCTGCCCCACCCCTGTTTCTGCTCTGTCTCTCAAAAATGAAGAAACATTAAAAAAAAATTTAGAAACAACCTAAATGTTCATCAACAGGCAGATAGATAAACTGTCATATGTTCATACAATGGAATACCACTCAACAATAAAAAGCAATAAACTACAACATGGATGAATCTCAAGTAGTTATCCTAAGTGAAAGAAACCAGATATAAAAAGAGTACATTTCTCATTATGTCTCTTAATATTATACAAAACTTGAGAACATGTGAAGGACTGTCTAGTGACAGAAAACAGCTTAGTGGTTGCCTTGGAGGGAGAGAAGGGGCGGGAGGGAAACTTCCAACGGAGCATGAGGAAATTTGGGGCTGATAGAGATGGGCAGTGTCTCGATTGTGCTAATGCTGTCCTGGGTGTATACCTATGTCAAACCTTATCTCAAATATTTTAACTATGTGCAGTTATCATACCAATCATGCCTCAGTAAAGCCTTAAACAGTAGTGGCTTAAAACAACCACCATTTTATGATAGCTGATGGTTTTATGGGTCAGGAATTCAGAGGAGTAAGAGCACAGATAAGTTTGGGGAAGAAAGGGGAGAGGTGGACGATGTCAGAAGAAGAGAGAGGTTCAGAGGCCAGGTCATGACAAAACACAATCGAGTCGAGAGTAAATGGTACCAAGCTCGTGGTTGGCACTAGTAGATGGAGTGGTGAATGCATTGTAGTGAGTCCTATACATTAACTTAATTCTCCAAATCTCCAGAGTAGACCTGATAAAAATCGCTAATATATACTAAGTATTTACCGTGTGCCAGGCACTGCTCTAGGTGCCTTCCGCTTTAGAGTTGATACCAGTGTGTCTTAATTTGGGTTCTCCCCAAACCAGCCCCTGAGAGAAGGGTTTGGGTGCAAGGAGTTGATTTAGGGAGGTGAACAAATGAATGAACAAATAAATGAGGTCATGGTGAATGTGAGACATGAAAGGAAGACTGCTCAATAAAGGATATGTCATTGTGGGCAAGCGGGCTCAATCCTGCTGGTGACCTTCAGAGGAACCAGGTAAGATGCTCTTGGGGCAGCTGTACTATTTATCCAGGACCCTCATTCCCATTGCTTGAAGGTCATATCAGGGCATGTGTTCCCACAAGATCAGACCTTGGCTGTCCAATGGAGAGAGCTTTCTGCTGCCAAGAGATAGCCCTCAGCCTTCTAGAGAAGAGATGGGAAGCCGTCAGTGTGAGAAGCCCACCTGTAGTTAAATTCAGGTGGGCCAGTGCAATCTGGGTCTGGGTATCGGCTAGTTCTGCCACAAGCTGGGCAGAGGGGGAAACAGAGGCACAGAGAAGTTAAACAACTTATTCAAGGTCCTATGGCTATAAAGTAACAGTGAACAAAACACATGGGGCGCCTGGGTGGCTCAGTCGGTTAAGCGTCCGACTTTGGCTCAGGTCATGATCTCACAGTTCATGAGTTCAAGCCCCATATTAAGCTCTGTGCTGACAGCTTACAGCCTGGAGCCTGCTTCAAATTCTGTGTCTCCCTCTCTTTCTGTTCCTCCCCCACTCATGCTCTGTCTCTCTCTCCTTCAAAAATAAATAAAAACATTAAAAAAATTTTTTGAAAATTAAAAAAAATGAACATATGGGGGGGAGCAGGGGGCAGTTAGTGGAGAGGGAGGAAACAATCCATGAGAAACTCTTAAAGACAGAGAACAAACAGGTTGACGAAGGGAGGTGGGTGAGGGATGGGCTAGGTGGGTGGTGGGTACTAAGGAGGGCACTTGTTGTGATAAGCACTAGGTATTGTATGTAATTGAAGAACCACTGAATTCTACTCCTGAAACCAACATTGCACTCCATGTTAACTAACTAGAATTTAAATAAAAAATTGAAAAATAAAAATAAAAATAAAGTGACAGGCTGAGATTCCTACCCAGCACCCTAGCTGTGAAGTCCACATTTTTAACCATGATGCCATTTTACCTGTCAGGTAGGGATGATCAAAGATGCTAAGAAACAAGCCCGAGGTTACACAGTTATTGACGCAGTTCATATGTGATAAACTTGTGTTGGAAACCATGATCAGCTGACCTAAAAGCCCGTACTCTTTGCAATGTAGCATGCTATCTCCCCTAAAGGCACAGCTCCAGAGCGAATCCTTATGGCACCCAGCAACTTGTCTTACCCAGAGCAACTTGCAGTGAAAGGTCATGGCTTGAGTGAAACTCCCTTTCATGATGGACAATAGCCCATATTGAGTTTTACAGCCTAGACACTCTCACAGTGCTTCTTTATGATCTGGAAGCCTTAATATCTGAAACACATCACCATCTATTTACAGGAAACACATAACCCCTCTGTATTACTGACAATCTCTGCTATTGTCTCTCTCTCCAAGCGGCCACCTTAATAAACAAGCAATTACTGGGAGATAAATAAACAGTGTATTTCTTTTGAGGGATAATAAATCTTTGAGTCCACTTTCTCAACTTTTTCTTCTACTTTATTTCTCTAATTGGCCTATGTCCACATCTAGCCATGCAAGGGAAATAATGAATCAATTGATCAATTAGAGAATCAGTGGACCTGATTTGACATTCTGCATTAAGCGAGAACTAATTGCCTAATTCCAGATGCTTTTTAAAACATGTCTCAGCAATCAATAGGTCATTGCCTATGCTTTAGATAGAAGAACAGCTTGGGCTGGTCAGAAGAAACAAGAGGCTCTACAATCCCTGTCTCTGTCACAGAAACCCCAGGTTCCTTCTCCCTTGTTCTGGGGAACTTTGGCTTCCTTCATAAATGCTTTCTGAGGTGACCACTCCCCCAGTCAATGCCTCTCACAGATCTCTGAATACTTTGGAGCGGGAGTCTCACAGACTCATGGAATTAGTAAGGAGGCAAAAGAGCAAAGAGACATCCAGGGCTCTTTACACTTGAACAAAGGCTGAAAACCAAGTAAGGTTAGCCAAGACGGGAATTTTCTCCACCCAAGAGAAAGCAGCAATCGATAACTGACGATGCTTTCATGGAGAATGAAACGTTTTCCAGAATGCCATGAGGAAACCTCCGGAGCACACAGAATGACCCACAGCCTCCATTGGCCCCATTTCTCTCCCCACATCTGCTTGTTCTGAAGTCATCTGCTTTAATGGCATCCTCCTCATTTTCAGAAGAAGCTGGCATCTTAGTGGTTTCACCCTGCCTGGAACTCCGTAGGGGATACACACAAGAGGCAGGGAGTCTGCATAGACAGAAAGGCTCTGTTTTTCTTTCTCCCAGTGTCCTGTGTAAACTCACAGAAACTGCCTGACCCCTCGAGGGTGTAGTCTACCCATCACCCAGACCCTACACTATTTCCCTAGAAAGTATGCCCAGCACGATGCATGCCCACGTATTCTGTAATCACAATGAAGAGGGAAACAGAGAGCTTATATATGAAACCCAAACAAAGATGATGATGCCATCTTGTCCTGCTAAACTGCCTTGGAGGGAAGAAGAGAAGGAATTTCCCTCCAAGGAGTCATATCTGTGGTTCCATGGAGTCTGAGTGGGACTAGCCAAATGCTTCAATGGCTAAACAGTCTCATCTTTTAAAACCCATGCATGTGTCCTGGTAGTAAAGTCTAGAATGAAAAATGGAAACAAAAGCATGATCTCTGAGCACATTTGCCATTAAAAACAGAACCTTTTTCAATTCTTCCCACAGGGCATCAGCCATCCCCCAAGGAAAAGTAAGGGAGACAGGAGCTGAACAACTTCCCTTGGTCTAAAGCCTCTTTTTTTCCATGGTTTATTTGGGGAGGTCCAGAGAGCCACTTTTTGCTACCAAGGGAGAAAATCTCTCTGCTCCCCGGAGAAACAACTTGTTTTCTTTGGTCTCAGCAGGTCTCTGCTTCCCAGGCTCCTCTTTGTTCACAGAAGCCAGCTCTGTGCAGCGTCTAAGCTGGTGGCTTTTACAGTTTCTACACGGGGTCCTTCCTGTGTAGGAGGCACTGCACGAGAAAACCCGGTTGTGCCAATGGAAGCTTGTCTCAAAGCAGATATAAGAATTCTGATACTATCTTGTATGGCCAAGAACCACCAGAAAGGTTTCATTGACGTGACTCTAATTCATCATTCCAACGATTCTCTGAGGTAGGTACTTTCAACTCAATTTGATAGATGAGGAAACCAAGACATAGAGAGATTAAACAAAGTCCCCAAAGCCACACAGGCAGGAAGATGGGACTGCTTCCAGCACTCGGGCTTCCAAGACAGAGCCCGTGAGAAGCTGCAGTGTAAGCACACTGAGTGTAGTACATGTCATTGCCACCATGTCCCCAGGATCATGCCTCCTAGGCGGTCCCTGCCATCAGATAGCAAGTGGAAGGTCCATCTCTTGAAACTGATTATTCCAGGATGTGCTTAAACTCCCCACACATGTTTTCCTCAGAAGTCTCATCATCTGGAGATGGGTCTGGCTGCAATGTTCACACATTGCTTTTCTAACTTCTTACTCCAGAGCTGACTTTCAACACTTCTTGGCAAGCAGGGGACTCTGGACGCTCCCTTCAGGGACCACAGGTTCCATTACTAACCAAGAGAATTAGCTCATCCGTCTCCCCAGCTTTCTTCAAAACATAGGGACATGCTCATTTAATAAACACCCCGCTAATGAAAATTCCATTTGCTTTGTGAAACGTATCAACGGCTCCACTGGAAAATGTTCTCCCTTTAACATGTGCCTAAGCGCTCTGAGAAACGGCACACCCCCTTCCAGGCTTTCCAGACTAAAGGAGGGTCAGAATAAGTCAGTCATCCGGTTGATTCAGGAGTATCTTTGGATCCCAAGACCACAGATTTGAAAACGAGAGGGCAGCACAAAACAGCAAGTATTTCTGGAGACCGGACGTTGTTCATCACTGTGCTAGGCATCCTGAGGCTACAGGACTCTCTGTATACTAAAACTCTACAGTATAAAACCAAGATGAACAATTTAAAACATAGCAAACACAGTACAAAAACGTATTTAATTAGGTGCAGAATTATGCGATGCTGGGGATACATGCATGGAATAAGGCCAACGAGGACAAGAACATGCAGGCAACTCTAAGGACAAAAATATGATTGATCTGGCACATTGGCGAGAGAATATCAAGAAATTAACTTCTATATGCACATGTCACAATCCTATGAAGGAGGTATTATCCCCATTCTTGAGAGAACATACCCCAAAATACTCTATGCAAATACTCTAACGTGGCTCATACAGAGTGCATCCCTCCAGAGATGACCTTAAACCTGACGTTGGCTTACCTAATTTACTTTCAAATTGAAAATAAAGAGGCAGTAGTAGGAATTCAAACTGAACTCCTACTTTTGACAAGAGCAGAAGCAATGAAAGCCATGACTGTAAAAAGTTTGGACAGAATTGCCAAGAAAGCTCTGGACAATTGGGTTGATAATATTCCATTTTGCGTAAATATTCATTTTTATAGATACTCCAGACAGTGAATCAATACTCTTTGAAAGGAATCTCATCTGAATGCAGCGTATGGCTGGCCCAGAATTATTAGCTAAGCAGGAAAATTACAGAGAGAAAAATTAAATATTTCCTTTAAATTCATGCGAGTAGGAATCAGAACACTTCAGAAGCCTGAGGTGTTATTTTTTAATTAAGCGCGATAATAAACATTAAGTCTTCAAGCAACTTCTAAAGGGAAATGTGATCTTTCAGTTGAAAGGACCAGTAAAACAATCATCTTTACAGAGGAAGACTGGGCCTCCTCCAGGCCAAAGCACAGAGATTAAAGGCTTTTCTTATGCTAAAGCAATTGCAACCAAAAAAGAGCACATTTGTTAAACTCTCCTGCCCTCGCTTCTAAATCCTAAATTTAACTTAATTTCTTTATTCCATGTTTTCTGCTCTTTTTCTCAATATTAGTTGAATGAATTAACTGAGCAGCTACTATGTGTCAGTCATCGTGCTGCGGGCAGGGTATGCAGCAATGAACAAGGCGATGTGGGCTGATTCAGTGCCCCAAGTAACCAATTACCCCAAAACGTAGTGGTTTCAAACAATGATTTTATTTTGCTCGTGATTCTGTAGCTCATGAATTTGGAAAGGGTAGTGCTGGGCCATTCTCATTCCATTCTCTTATGCGGCCACAGTCAGATGTTGACTTGGGCTTCGGGCACGTGAACGCTCCTCTGGGCTGGATGTCTGAGATGCTACAGCACATGGTTGACAGCTGTGAATGGCTGACGGCTGGGAGTTCAGTGGGGCTATTGACTGGAACATCCACAGTGTGCCTTTCCCAGTACAAAAATCTCAGGGTAGCTGGACTTCCTGTATGTGGCTTCCCACTGAGCGAGTGTCCCAAGAAAGCCAGCCTATTTGGATGTCAGGCAGCATCATTTCTGCCACATTTTGTTGTTCCCAAGAGAGCCGTACGGCCAGCCAGGATTGAAGGAGAGAGGAAATAGGTCCCACCATTTGATAGGAGATGGGAAAGTCTGCATTGTGGATGAGCAGGTGAAAGGAAAGATATCATTGCGACAATCTTTGAAATATATAACCTGTGCCTGAGACTCACATGGTCAGAGCTCTGGAGGCAGGTGACTTTATACTCCTGAGTCAAGCATGGACATTAAAATGACTGCTGGGGCAGGCGTCCTGGTATGAGAATCTAAAAATCCATAGAGACACCAGGTACACCTTTCTGAGGTTCTCTGGCTTTCCTGGGAGTGCTGCCAGGGAGAAGAATGCCCCTGACTACCACGGGTCTCTACTTCCCTTCTGACTTGGGAAATATTTCTCCCTTCCCTCAAGAGGACCCGGCATCGTCTCTTTGTGAGTTGAGCCTTTGGGGAACAAACACCAGGTAAAAGGTTGTACTCAGGAAGCTTCTCTTCCTGCCCTGCAAACTTGAAACCTGACAACACCAAGGTCTGGTTTCTTGAGATGGAGAAGTGGGGAATAACAGAAAGAGCACGGTCCAGTACAAGCTCTTCAGAGGGAAAGGGTTTCGAAGAATAAGGTGGCATCTGTCACTGGGAGCTGTCCTAGGGCCCCAGTTGGTTCAAATTTTCTTCCAGATCAAGGGGGGAAGATGAAGCTACTGGACTCTATGAATATTCCTTGAAACTTTGTGAAAAATGTAGGGGTACCACAATATGCTTTATGCTCCAGATGCCAAGGTATCAAAACGGAGGAGCAGCCTCTCCCCTCCTGCCCGGAGCACTGTGGCTCCCACATCTAATGTCCCAGCATCCACAACCTCACCTGAACATCCCAAGGGCTCCGAGGGAGGAAGGGACAGCAAATGCCCAGTTCAACGGGGAGGTTTTACTGGCATCTGGTGAGTAGAGGCCAGAGATGCTGCTAAACATCCAACAGTACTCAGATCAGCCCTGAACAACACAGAAATTTTGCCCCAAAAGGTAAATAGCAACAGCATTGGAAACGTGCCATAAATCAGTCCTGAAACATTTTGGTGGGACTTCTATGTCTATGTTTATGCTACAGAAGTCTGTTCATGGTTTTCTAGAAGGAACATGATAACCACTGAAATGTGTTCTCAGTTACAGAATCCTAGGCATTCTTTCTTAATCCAACCCCAGCCAGACCATCATCTCTCCCCTGTTTGGTATGGCTGCAGCTTCCTCATCGCCCTCCTTCCTGAAATCCCAAAGTAGGTGTTAGCTATTTATTGTTTGTCTTAACTATTTGCCAACTAGTGCACACATGATGCCAAACTCTGTCAGATGTGAGTAGAAAGAAAGAAGCTGAAATATTATTGTCAGTTACCATCTAATTTCTCTCCAGTGCTCTTTCTGCCTAGATCAGGGAGCCCTTCTTGTCTCATTGGCTCTTCCATGGGTCCTGGACCCACCTGGTCCTCAAACCCAGCCTGCTTCATAGGACACAGCCTTATTTTAGTTTAGTGCCCAACAATTTTAACACAAGGCAGATTGGTCCCAGTGTTACAACAGAGTAACACTCAAAGGGCAATGTAAGCATCGGTGGGAAGAGATGAAGGCCAACTGGGGTGCCCTTAGCCTGCTAAGGAATAAGAAATAACTGACTGGGAGAGTTGCATTAGCTATTTCATACTATTACACTTTGTTTTAGTGAATTATCTTTCTTAGAATACCAAATGGTCCCCTAATGGCCTGAAAGATTTGAAACACTTACAAAGCACTAACAGTTTTCTCTTCCCAGTCACTGGGAAGTCTGGACTTCAGACCTTAGGTTGGTCAACAGCCAGAACATACCAACTGAGAATGACAGATTTGCAAACTCTGTAGTAACCCAAACAGGTTAGCCTCCGAGGTCAAGATGTGGGTTCTGTCAACATCATAAATTTGGACCTCTGGTGCACTCGTAGCCAACTTATTACACATATATGGGGAATTTTCCCCAATGTGCCTCCTTGTTATATATTTTTTGTTTCATTTTTCTAGGTCCCTTTTCAGTTCTGTCGAGGTGATGCAGTCACTCTCAGAGAGATTACTGTCAAGAACTGTACATGGTACCCACTTGTAAAGAAGCGACGGCCAAAGAACCTGTCTGCGTAATATCGGGTAGTGGAGTAAGCTTTCTAAATATTAATCTGTGTCTCTAGTCCATTCTAAACTCAACAAATTCTTTCAATTATACCCTGAGGAATTCTTTCCTCCCTGTAACTAAACAGATGTGAGTCATCCACTGGGAAAATACAAACAATGGTTGAGAATAACATGAGAGACAGGAAGAGTCCACAATTAGCTTTCCACTCACAGATATTACAAAAACATCAAAGACGGATAAAGGAGACAGGAGGAGTGGGCGGAACATCAACAACAGGGAAAATAGAAATAAATACACTTGACTTCTTAAGGGAAATAATGTTCTAGAGCACAGTAAGGCACCAAGGGGAAGCATACTCAGCCTTGAATTGACCCTCTCATAGCTATCCACACAGGGCCACCCATCTGTCCCTACTGAGGGTCCAGTTGTAAATGAAGATTGTCCGAGCCTTAAGAAACCCAGCCCAGTCTGTCCCTCTCCTGTCCTGTGAAGACAATTACCAGAATAGAGACCACAGGGGAGATGGGGACATGAGGGAGACACTTTCTACCTTACCAAGTCAGTGCCATAAGGAAGCAATCTGAAGACCAAGCTAAGACCAAGAGGGGACACACATGCTTTTCAACGTTAACAAATCTGTGGAAGAGGGCACTTGCCGAATGCTAGGTTTTTCGGAGAAAGTCACAGCTCATTATTAACTTCTTTTTTTCATTATTGTCTTCCCCCTCCTCTGTTATTCTCTGTGTCTCTTCCCTTCTCTCCCTTCCCTTCCCTTCTCTTTTCTCCCACTCTCTCTCTCTCTCACACACACATTCACACACACACACACACACACACACACACACACACACTTCTGACAATGTATAATCTTCCATTTATCTTGACCTCTTTTCCTTCCACCCCATTTAACTTCTCAAATCTATCTGCCCTTAAGAGGATCAAGATTAAATATCAATATGCATAGGAATGCATAGCCATTAAATTGTCTCTATACGATTATCGGTTCCCTTCATAAAAGATTCCTTGCTTTAAAATGTACTCCCCCCCCCTTTTTTTTAGTTTCAACAGATAAAGTAACCTGAAAAATCCTAACTTGTATTTAAATTTTCTCAACTAAATATTGGTGCCAAGTAGTGCTTCAAAGGAGAATTTTTACTCCAGTCTGAACTTTACACTTAACATACCACAGGGATAACAAGGGAAAAAATTTTAAAGGGTTCAAACACATTTATGATATTTAAAAGGATCAGATTTAAAATCTATAAGATCTAGAGGTGCCTGGGTGGCCCAGTCGGTTAAATGTCCAACTTTGGCTCAGGTCATGATCTCACAGTTTGTGAGTTTGAGCCTCACATCAAGCTCTGTGCTGACAGCTCAGAGCCTGGAGCCTGCTTTGGGGTCTGTGTCTCCTTCTGTCTCTGCCCCTCCCCTGCTCATGCGCTCTCTCTCTCTGTCTCTCTCTCTCTCTCTGTCAAAAATAAATAAACATTAAAAATTTTTTAATCTATGAATCTAAATGTTTATAGGCCAGACATCCCAGCTCTGTCACTCTTTAATTTTCTGAACATGTGGTCACTTCCCAAACCTCTCCAGGGTCCCACTTTTCCTCACCTTTAATATGAAGAGGTTAAATGACATAACACAGAATGTCTTTGCAGCAGACTTTCATCATTTGGGAGAAGGTTATTCCATTCCCTATTCTCTTTTATCCTTAATAATCTGTCTATGGAACTTCCCCTAGGTATCGTTCTGCTGCCCATTTTCATGCGAATTGCATTTTCCTGACCTTTTAGAAGAGTTGGTACCAGCAGACTGTCTGACTTCACGGAACTCCCTCTTCTGTTGTCCCCATGTTGTGTTATGATTTAACGTTCCTTGTTTCCTGAGATGCCCTTGCCCCATTCCTCCCCCACTTTTGTCTGTGTCCTTTCTTTTCATCTCCCTTATCCCTCTCCTGCTAACCTTGTCCCACCCAGAGGTGTCTCCCTAGTGTGGGCCCAGTTCTAGAAGGAAGCCATGCTTGCTCAGGCCTAAGAGCTTATGGTAGCAGGGCTCCAGATGCCTGTGATGGAATAAGGGAGCTCAACCAGCTTCATTCACTTCCCAGGGAACACCCACTGGCCATGTGGGGATTCTCCTGTTCTCAGATCCATCACATACACCAATGTCTCCCTTGGTTTCTCCCCTTTCTCTCACATGGAAGCCAACAGCACACAGCTCTTGTGGCTGTTGGTGGTTGGTCTTCACCCCCCTATAGTTGGAGGTGCCTGGGGATCCCTCGTCACCTAACTTGGTTGATGTTGCTCCTGGGCTTTTGGTTTGGCTCTCTCATCGTGCTCCTCCTTTTTGTGAATGACTGGAAAATTCCCCAAGACTATACTGATGCCTCCACCACCATCCCAGAGCTATCATCACTGGGGGTTTTAATTTGGTCTTTTGAATCACAGACAGCATCTTCATATTGGCTGTTCCTTCAATTAGTTGTGCCTTCCGTGTCTTAAAAGCACAAATAAGTAAAATGAACAAATGAGGCAGCTATTGACTTTTCTAAGATAAATGAGCTCTGCTTTCCACAGCCCAGACAGCCCTGTGGTAGAATTGAGCTGATCCTCAAATAAGGTAGGTAAGCCTGGCTTCAGCCTCCTGCCTTCAGCATGCACTTCCCTTTAGCACAGCATAAGCAAGCACAGGAAGAAGATTCGTGTGACTCTCTCCTGAGAGAGGACCCACTTGGCGATGGGTCCTTACTGTCCCTTGCCAGACCACCTCCAACCACATGGCTCCTCAGTTCCCAGAATTTCCCCTGCCTGTGCACAGACTCCATCAAAGGTCTGGATGAGGAACAAGACATTCCATAGCCACCTCCACTGCTTTGGCCCTCTTTTCTCCACCACATCACACATAAGGCTTTCCTGAAGAATTGAATTACCAAGGGAATTACAAATCAGGGGCTGGTGGGAGGGATGATATGTGTCTTTCTGTATCCTAAGTAAGGCTTTTCCGTTGCTCTAAAAGAAAATGGTATCCAAGAAGTCAAAACACACAAAGAGCCTTCGTGGATTCTCCCAGCTCCTAATTGTGCTCTTCTGTACTTTTTGCAATATACTTTCTTCTAATCCCTACTCTCCTGTGAATTTCCACCACCTTTCTAGAAAACCTCCTGCCCTACCCATAGCAATCAGTCTTTGTAGTGATCTCCTCAATGCTCACAGAATATTTATGTTAGAATAAGTTCTGACATTTCCAGCAGAACAGAGATCAAATTTACCCCTGTCTTTGGTAGGTAGAGGTGCCCTAAACCCCATTCTCTTTGAGGTCTCTCCACCAGTGTGAGCAATAGTTTTGCTTCTCTCTTCTTTTCATTGCCCAAAAAGTAAGTGTTAAGTCAGTCAAACAGACCAAAGCATGCGCGCGCACACACACACACGCACACCTTTTCCAAAAACAACATAATTCTCAGAGACAGTCAAGTTTAAAACCCAAAAGAACACACACATTGTTCTACCATGCCATGACATAACACCACTTCTGCCACAATGGGGTTTCCTCTTTACTTTGCTGTTCCCAGGATTTTGGGTTGGTCCCTCCTTCACCACTCAGCACTCCACACCCACATACTTTCAGACCTGCTGGTGCTGGAAACAACTTGTCACTGAAAGAGACACCTCACAAGGGTCATTTCCTTGGGTGACAAAAGATGCTACCAAAACTTTGAAATCACTGCCTTTAAGAATGCAATCATGGCGGGTTCTGGGGGGTTCAGTGGGTTAAGCATCTGGCTCTTGATTTCAGTTCACGTCATGATTTCACAGTTCGTAAGTTCAAGTCCTGTGTGTTGAGATTCTCTCCCTCTCTCTCTCTCTCTACCTCTTTCTTTCTGTCCTTCCCCCACCCCAATGCGCAGGCACACTCTCTCTCTCAAAATAAGTAAACTTAAAAAAAAAAAAAAAGAATGCAATCATGAGTAAGTTTGCAAATGGTAGTTACATCTCAGAGAGTATTCACAGAAGTCTATTCAGCCCATGTTAAAGCTCAGTGATGGAAATTATGCCACTAGCCCAAGGGTGGGTCTAGGAACAAGAGCCCATGTGATCAAAGAATAAAAAAAAAACATACAGAGGAAAGTTGATATAGAGTGTTCTATCCATTGCTCTGTAATAAATTATTCCAAAACTTACCACGTTAAAACCATAAACATTATTACTTCACAGTCTGTGGGGCACTGGGAGTGGCCTAGCTGGGGGGTTCTGCTCTGGCTCACACTCACTTACATGGCTGTTGACCTCAAAAGAAAAAAAAATGCAATCAAGTTCTTGGGCAAGAGCCATCTTCCTCTCCAGTCTAGGAAAGAAGGGAAGAGTCAAAGTCACTTTCATTCTTCCATTTACATTCAGCAATATCATAGCACGCTGTAGTGCTTCTCATACTTGGTACTGAAGACACAAGCCACTTATAGATACAATATAAGCCTGTGTTGAAGAAACCTCTCCTAGTAGCCCAAGTTTTCCCCAACCAGCTGGATGCAAAGGATCTCTCAGAATCAACCCGCCCAGGAGCAGTTCAGATCTGCTGCTTCCTGGACTCAGTTTTGTCCTCTTCTCTCATGAAATCAATTTGGGAACTTGGCCTCTTCTTCCCATCACCAGATGCCGGGTGCCCTTCTCTATTTCACTCGTGCCTCTTCTTGCGATGAATTATCAAGATGACTCTATATTTCTCCTGAAAACTTACAGAATTCTCTTTCCCAAAGTGTCCCGTGCAAGAAGGTAGCAACAGCCACAGCACCTAGTGATACCCAACCAAAGAAGTTCTCTTTGAAAGAAGCTTTCTTTTAGGAATAGTATGAAACATTCAGAAAAGGTTCGTCTTGGGAATCAAAGAGATCTGAGTTTAAATCCCAGCTTTGCCAGTTACATGTTATATAACCTTGGACTTACCTCATTAAGCCTCCTTACAGAACATTGGAAAACAAGAATAATAATACATAACTCAAAAGATTGGGTCATAACTGACTTTATATCTGCAAAGAACTCCAATCTGTGCATACAGCAGTGGGACAGATATGAAACTGCCACACATTTGGTCGCAAGAAATTCAGTGATTTTCCCAAAATCAGTAAATCTGATGTCAAGTCCCCACTCGCCAGGGGTTGAGAAATTAAATCCCAGGTTCTGGCATAAGTAACATTTGGACTGAGCTAAACCCTCAATTGCCAACAGGAAGTTAATAATGTTCAAAATTACTACGAATTAGCCTAACTGCTATTTCTATAAAATACTATACTGTATGGAAATATGGGTATAAGTACCAGAAGAAATAGATGGAAAGGGGTTTCTTTAGGAAGAAAAATGACATAGTGATTAAGACAGAGAACAGTTTTTTATTGTTATAAAATACGTGCAGACATCCATCCTATAATAAAATTGACTATAGAAAAGACATCCATTTACTAGTTTCCATACACATAGAGTTTCCTTTATATCTATTATCTGTACTCAGGGTCAAAAAATTCTACTGGTTTGGAATCCTTAAGTGTTTCTTTGTACAGAACATTTTGCAGTTAGGCAAAACAAACTTACAGAAGCATGGAAGGCCATGACATAAAGATTGCCCAAGAGTTCCATGCACCAAAATATTTTCCTAAGCATTACCTGGACATCAGTCATTGTTCCTTTGTCCAAATTCTACCGTGAATTCTGGATCATTAGACAAGTTGCTTCACCTCTGTGAGACTCAGATTTCTTATTTATAATGTTAGACCATTCGAACAGTTTTCTTCCAAAACCTGATATTATTTCTGTCTTTGCAATTGGCTATCAGAATGGAGACTGAAAGATTTCTGAAGCCACTTTCATATTTAAAGCATTGAAAGCCGAGCAGAGAGGATCTTTGTGTTTTCATCTTCCATTCCCATTTCTTAGATCCTTGTGATACGAAACAGTATGAGTTTCAGGGTCTGATGAAATCCTCTCTTGCCTCTCTCCTGGATTTCAAGAAAATAATCTAAAGACAGACGCAACTGGGCACTGTGGGATCTGCAGACGGCTCATAAAACATAAACTGAGTCACTAATACAGAACAAGCAATGGACAGAAAGAAAGAAACAGCTTGAGGTTAGATGTCTGAGGATTTTCCAAGAAAAACCAAGAACTGCATCTTAGGGTGCATTTGATACTGATGTTTCTTTCTTGATATCATATTGGGAAGCTTGAAAACCTTCAGTATTTACAACACCAGTAAATACTAAAATTCATTGTCTTAAATAATTCAGAGGAAAGAGAGCTTAGTTTCATTGTATGTTGAATTACACATTTTCAAAAGTTAGTTTCAAAAATTACTCTGCAGACAAGATTTACAGAAGTATGGTTTATTTTAGGGTCGGCTCAAATATTTTAAAACAATCGTGAGATTATTGTAATTTTTTAAAATAAAGTATGTTTCTGTTTAAAATCCTGTAAACCTTGATTTCCAACCAGGTTTCCTTAGAAGACAAATATTTTTGTTGCTATCGTAAATCTCAAATGACTCTTCCTTTTTCAGATTTGCTCTGCACTCCCAGTTCTGGGGCCATAAAACCATCCACACAGACATGCAAAAGACCTATCTGGTCCTCCGGGGTGTCCCTTTTCTCACGAAGCATTGCTCAGAATTCTCCTCAAAGGCATATTCTCCAGCGATTCATACAACCTTACAATAACTCAAGAAATTGTGCATCCACAGCTCCTTTTAAGAGGATATACCACAAATTTCCACCATTACAATTAAACTTACTTTTCCCCCCAAACCCTACTTTTCTCATGAGCCTCAACTTCACTCTTGTGTGCCTCTCACACAGTCTGTCTTTGCTTGGCAATAACATCTTACAAATTCTTTAATGGCTTTTTGTTTGCTTGTTTGTAAGGCATTTAGCACCACCATAGAAGTTTGTCCCCAAATCCTCTGCATTTCCATAGCATCCCGGCATTTCTTCTCTGTTGTATTTGTTCTGAGCAGGAAAAAAAAGAAAGAATTTTCTCTCCCAGTGCCTCAGTTACTGCAGTCAAATACCGGCACAAAGCCTTTTCCTTTGGGACATCGAAGGAAAATATTTTCCACTTGGGACCCTCAAGCTCCTTCATAGTTCCAGTCTTTCTTTTCCAAGTTGGGAAATAGTAGACATTTACTTTAGTCAATTCAACAAACATTCCTTGACTGGCAGACATGTTCCCACCAATGTCCCAGGGGCTGGAGACATCACAGGAGCAGGGAAGGCCAAGTCTTTGTCCCCAAGGAAGCTAACACTCTAGGGAGAGACAAACAACAAAAAATAAAGGGTTGTGTAATGTCAGGTAGAGAACAGCTAGGGAGCAAAATAAAACACAATAAGGGCATACAAAGTGGCGGGTGCTACCTCAGATAGGATGATGGAAGAGCTCTGTGAGGAGATGGTATTTGAACAAAAGCCTGAATGAAACAAAAAGTTCAAATCAGGAAACGTGAGAACATAATATGGTATTTCACACACGTGGTAAATATAGCTGGGCTGCAATTTTCCTTCTGGGCAAAGAGAAACTTACTAAAACTCCTCATTTCGTTTTCCGCAGACTAGTGTTACCACTTCCCCCAGGTTTAACTAAATACTTCCATTACTCAAATGAACATTGAGTGCCTGTTGTCAGGGGGGTAGACACCCTGCGCCCTTGTCCATTGGAAGAAGAATTAAGAAAGAGTCAAGTTGAAAGGGAATGTTACAAGTCCTTGTAGGGAATAGTGTCTTGGTAATCTATCACTATATAACAAGACAACCGAAACCTTAATGAATTACAGCAATTTAATATCTCTCACGATACTATGGCTTGAGGGACTCAGCGGGACACTTCTGCTCTACTTACTCGGGGTCTCTCACGCGGTTGCCATCATGTGATGAGCGAGTCTGGTGTCTTCTGAAGCTCGAGTGGGCTGGAGCTTCCAATCTGGTATCGTCCATCTCGTGCCCGTTACCTAAAAGCTCCTCAGTGACGCCTCACTCTTCATGTGGCGCCTGGCCCTCCGACTCCCTTTGCGTGGCTTCTGTCCCCAGCAGGACACTCAGACTTCTTGCATCCAGACTGGCTTCCAAGACCACAGAAGCAGAAGCTGCCTGGCCATCTAGCACAGCTTAGGTAGTATCACTTCTCCCACATTCTATTGGTTAAAAGGGCGCCATAGCACCATTCCTGGTCACACTGGGAGGGGACTGCACAAAGATGTTAAGTAGAGGCAGAGTTCACTGGGGGCCATCTTTGGAGACAGCTGCCACCTACAGCAATCTGATGTGACTTTGCCCAAGTCGTATGTTTAGTCAACGGCTGAACCAGAATTCAAGCAAAGTGTTTCTTCGTTCTGTTTTCCTTTTTCAACCTGATCTGAGCCAAAATTCTTTTTGAGCCCAAAGTAAATAATATGAAGTTCAATGACACAAAATGCCATGAATTCCCTATACCTCCCACTTGGTCTCCTCCTTTCTAAGCCAGAGCCTTCCTGCAACATGCTGTTTGTTTTGTTCAATTATGGTATATATGTATGCTATATCTCTAATTATAGTATATATATGGTATGGTATATATATGTAATATATATAATTATGGTGTGTGTGTGTGTGTGTATTCATGTCCAGAAGCACTTATTTAACAGTGTTTGCAGCTCAGAGATAAGTTCCAGACACCATCACCAGTATTTCAAATAGCTACTATTCAGATACATTAGCCAAAACGTGAAAGATAAGGCAAAGAGAAGTCATGTCTTTTCAATGTCATACTAGGGCATGCCTTAATAAGCCTGCGAAAAGAATATTCAATTATCTAGGAGAACATGCCTGTGTTTGACTTTGCCGTCCATTAATTCTATCCTCTGATAGAGATTTCTGTCCAGGAGAAACACTAATGATTTCTGCCTAGCACATAAAATAACCCAGAATTTTTGGTTTTATTTGCCCTGTAGGGCATTAATGCATATCCAACCTAGCAATTTATTCTAACATTTTTTTAAATGTTTGTAAATAAATACTCAGTTCCTCAAATCCTCTGTGAGCCAGCTTTACTATCTTACTGGCTTCCTCATTAACGAGTTGAAGAAATCTTTGACACAAGTTCATTCTACATTTCTATGAGAGTTAGGTTTTCACCTTCCTGGAAATTATACTTTGACACTACAAAGGTTCCAATGGAACTTCCTGGGGGCAAGAGACCGAGGGCAGCAGTGGCTGACACAGGCTGTGGGCCATCATTCTTGTCTACGCAGAGTTGGTTGACTGTCTTATTTGGCAGTAAAATTTTGCCAGAATTATTCATGGGAGCTTCACTTCACAGTGCTCAAGGCTCTTATTCTGAGATTCAGCCAGCTCAGGAAGGAAAACGTTGAGCGCTTAAATTCCAACTGGATTTTTACTACCTGGAAGAAAAACACCAAGATGAGCAAAAGGAAAGAGCAACCAGCAGAACTTTCTGGAGAAAGGCCACCATTTCTACTAATTCAATACTGGAATCTTTGGCTTTTGATTGAAGAAATTAGCAAGCCCTATGTACCCATAGCATAGCACGTGTGAGAATTACTACAGGAAAATCTCACCTAGCCCCAGGGCATGCTTTTCTATGGCTCCACTCAATGGCTATTTTGAGTTCTCAAGAAGTGTCGAGGAATCTGGCACTCTGTCCCCACCACATTATTGGGTGGGTTTTCCTCACGAGCACATATATTTAGCAAAATCTCATGCCATAAAAGTGGGAGTATAAGACATGTGGTGTATTGTATTTTCCTTCACCTGAGCTTTATTTCTATTTTGAGTCCCCGTTGTGTTGACTAGTGGAAACACAATCTGATTCAACTCAGAGCCAGTTCTGTCCCTACCCCTATGGGTGCAGGTACAGTTCAACAGGATGTTGAGAATGCTGGGGCACTGTGTGTGGCTGGTAGTCAACATGGCCTGTCTCCTCCGGCACCTGTTGGGCTGTGGGTAGCTGCTGTCACTATACCCCTCACTTCCGGCTTCTGATCTCCCCCAGGGCTGACTTCCAGCTGAATCCTGGGGACTTGGATCTCCCAGAAGATATAGTTCTGTTCTCACATCTTTCCAGGGATTCTGAAGCTAGCTGCTCCTGACCCATTCTGTCAGATGTCCCACATAGCTATTTCTACTCTACGGCTCTTAAACCACTAAGAGTAGTTTAAGAAAAATTATCCACAACTTGAAAATAAGATGAAAACATGGTTTAGTGCTCTTTAAAATTAATTGTGGAGTATCATCGAACAAGCCCTCTTATAAGGTCATCTGATCCTCTATCTAGGATAGTGTTTCTCAACTCTTTTTCATTATCCCTTTCCCCAAGAAAAAAAGTACTTACATTCCAGTTTAATTTTAATTAATTAATATAGGATAATTAATTTAATTAATAATGAACTGGTTGACTAATTGGTATAATTTACCCTTAATAAGAGAAAATAAATAATCAAGAAGAAGATTGAACTTTGGAGGGCCACGTACACTTGTAATACCGAAGATTTTTTTTTGACCACCAAGAATGAATTTTCATTCCAAGGTGCAATACCACCTCTCAGTTGAGAATTCATCATCAAAAGAGAAGCAACTTTGGCTTACTACTTACTATTAATGAAGGTCCCGAGTCTTACAGGAAATTGGTAAGTTGCACATTATCTTTGTCCAATAAAGTTTAAATTATTTAAATTATTTCCATTCAATAGAACAGATAATCCCAAAACTTAGGATAGTGTTGCCCTATAAGAATGCATTATTCACTGACAGGTCAGTTTCTTATACTCTCCTTGAAATGAACTTTACCATCCAACTGGTTCCTTTATTAATGAATTAAATTCATTTTTGTCACATGCTCACTATATATTTCTACTAGAGTTATGTTTTTAACTTGGAGAAAATTATATGTTGATATTTGCCATTTTAAGAAATTGTAACCTAGGGTCCCCTAGGTGGCTCCCTCAGTTAAGTGTCTGACTTTGGCTCAGGTCATGATCTTATGGTTCGTACGTTCTAGCCCCACGTTGGGCTCTGTATTGGCAGCTCAGAGCCTGGAACCTGCTTCGGATTCTGTGTCTCCCTCTCTCTCTGCCCCTCCCCTACTCATGCTCTGTCTCTGTCTCTCTCTCAAAAATAAATAAACATTAAAATAGTTTTTTAAAAAAAGAAATTGTAAACTATCTACAAAGAAGATCGCATAGGTCCTCTCCGTTCTCAGATCCCTACCGTCCCCAACTCATCAGGAACCAGCCAGGGTGGGGGCAGAACATGGGGCATCTAACTTTCATTATCCTTTCTCTGACATTTCTCCATCCCTATCTTTGATAATCTTTATCTTCTATTAGAAGTTTGGGGATAGAGTAAGTGAATTTCACTGGAAAGAAAAAATTTTTCTAAGGGTCATTTAGGGCTTAGATTTCATGGCTCCAACACCCAGGTCTTAAGAATCAGATCAAGTTTTTGAACCTCAAAAACCAAGAAATTAACTATTTTGTTTTCTCCTTCTGCTTGTAACAAACTGTACCCATGGTAAGATGCTTTGAGGTCTAGTTTGAAGAAGAAAGGGTTGGAGGGTAAAAAGATACCACCAAGGAGGAAGCAACTCAATAAATATAAAGATGTGTTATAGGTAAATAAATAAAATAAGATAAGGCTATTTTTCTACCATTAACAATATTAATAAATGTTTTACCTCTATAGGTTGAATCAGGCTACACACTGTTTAACTCTGAAAGTCATGGCTGCTGACTTGCTGGAGGTCATTTACAGTTTTTAAAGAGACTCCAGACAGAAGACTTAACAGAGTTGTGGATCTTAGGAGACCCAGGACTGTCGGTATCTGGTGCAGGAAGTCAGAGCATCAGTTCCTTTGGTAATGCTCTCTTTTTCTAATCTATGTTATCCAAATGAGAGCACTGGAAGTAGAGAAGATACTCTCTCCAACCTTGTTCAGTTGTCTCTGAGTGTATCCCCCCCGAAATAAGTGGGTAATAGGAAAGATTGTTTGTCAAATTATTTCTCCGCTTTCCTTTGCCACTGAGAAAACAAACCCTAGGGAGCCAGTCTGTGACATCCTCAAAGGGTATCCTGGCTGAACACAACACCTCTTCCTTTACTTTCTGCCTTTTTCCTCTCACCGCTTCCCTAACATACACGCAGCCCATGGCCATCCTTTTCACAGCGACATGCTCCCATAAAATGATCAGGGGGTTCTGCACCTCAGGGAGACTCCCATTCAACGCATTACCTTTCCCAGGGTTCTAAATCCTGCCTTTAACTGTGCAGGCTTTGGTAACCAGTGCAGAGTATTTCAACCCTCAGTGAATGGGGTAAGGATGTCGATGTGGGAGCTGCCTGAAGAGCAAAGCTGACTCTACGATCTCCACAATAATATTGTCAGCCGGCAGTAATAAGGACAAGTGACTCCAGTGCCCCAAGGGATATGCTAATGTGTGCCAAGTTGATATTCTTGGCCGGCACTTTCACCTCTCACTTGGGGTTCTAATAGAAATCCAAGTTCTAGCAATTCCTCTTGCACTGCGAAGGGAAAACATTAACAATACGGAGGGAGCACTGAGCGCTTTCGGTACGTGTGTGTTAGTGAGCCACTCTAGTGCTGTGTGCTGCCATCTCTGTCCCCCTGCCACGGGCAGAAGGGAAACCATGAAGATACAAAAATGCAGCACAGTTAAGGATATCAAAATTAAACGCAAAGTATAGAAAGACAAGTACCCAAGTTGAAAAGTGTTTTTAAAATAAAAGACTGGCTTCTGCTTCCAGCCATAACAGAAATATAGGTATTAGACTTATCCTCACGAGGAAACAATGTGGAGCGAATCATTTTGGACTCAAGACACCAGACAGCTTGGAAGAGGTGAATGCACGAGGTCAATTTCACATTCTCCCTAGCTTTCAATTTGGTGCCACTTTTTAGATTTTTTTTTTTAATGTTTATTGATTCTTGAGAGAGACAGAGTGTGAGCGGGGGAGGGGCAGAGAGAGAGGGAGACACAGAATCTGAAGCAGGCTCCAGATTCCCAAGCTGTCAGCACAGAGCCCAAAGCAGGGCTTGAACTCAGGAATTGCGAGATCATGACCTGAGCCGAAGTCGGATGCGTAACAGACTGAGCCACCCAGGCGCCCCTTGGTGTCACTTTTTGAATGAATCATAGCACAGAGAAATAAAGACCAAATAAAAAGTGTCATGATGCACAGAAAACAAAATTTCATGGCTGCTTTAGGGTAGCTGGGATTTGTGAGGCAGGGTGAAAGCTAAAACTAGAAAAGAAATAAGTGGAGAATATTTTTTCAAGCTTGGGGTAGGGAAAGAAATTTCAGGATACATACACGTCTTAATTATAGGAAAAACTGATAAATTGGATTCATCAAAATTAAGATACTTTGCTCTTCAAAAGACACCATCAAGGAAATTATCAGACAAACAATAGTTTGGAAGAAAAAAAAATATATATATATACACATATACATATATATGTATATATCTCTGTGTGTATATATATATTCATATATGACAAAGGACATATATATATATATATATATATTATAAAGAACTCTTATAACTCAATAACAAGAAAGCCCAATTTTTTTTTTGAGTGGGCAGAAGACAGATACTTCAAAAGGAAAATCCACAAATGGTTAATAGATAGAGAAAAAAATGTTCAACATCATAAGCCCTCAGGTAAATGAGGAAAGGAAATCCATAATGAGATACCACTACATACCCACCAGAATTGTTAAAATTTAAAACACCACTGCTAAATAAGGATGTTGAGTAGTTGAAACTTTCATACATTTCTGTTGGGAAGCCACATTGCACACCCACTTTAGAAATGTGTGAGTGATTTTTGAAAGTCGCATATAACATGGGGTGCCTAGGTGGCTCTGTCAGTTAAGTGTCTGACTTTGGTTCAGGTCATGATCTCACAGGTCTGTGGGTTCAAGCCCATCATTGGGCTTTGTGCTCACAGTGCAGAGCCTGGAGCCTGCTTCAGATTCTGTGTCCCCCTTGCTCTCTGCCCCTCCCCCACTCACACTCTGTCTCTCTTTCTCTCTCTTTCACAAAAATAAACATTCAAAAAAAATAAGTAAAAAATAAAGTTGCATATAACATCTACTTTTAAGACCCAGCATTTCCACTGGGTATATTGAAAAGAATTGTATACAAATGACCACCAAAGGTATGTATAAGAATTTTCATAGTAGTTTTCTTCAACTGGAAACAATGCAAATACTCAGTAATAGGAGTATAGATAAATAAATTGTAGTTTGTCATAATAATGGAATTTTGTTCAACAATAAAAGAATCAACTCTTGATAGATGCTACTACATGGCTGAATCTCAAAAGCATTATGCTGAGCAAAACAATCCAGACATAGAAGAGTTCTTACTGTATACTGCCAATTATTAAAAGTTCTTAAAGAGGCAAAACTAATCAAAGGTGGTAAAAATCAGAGCAATGGGTGCCTGGTACAAGGTGCAGGGATTGACAGGGAAGGATACAAAGGAACTTTGGGGTGATATCCCAGAAGTTGACACAGTTGTGAGTTACACAGGTGTATATATTTGTCCAAACTCATGATACAGTGTGCTTAAGATCTGTGTATTTCGTTGTAGGTAAACTATACCACCTTGATTTAAAAAAAAAAAAAAAAAGGAAAGCAGAGGGATGCCTGTGTGGTCCAGTTAGTTGAGCGTCTGACTCTTGGTTTTAGCTCAGGTCATGATCTCACAGTTTGTGAGTTTGAGTCTTGTGTCGGGCTCTACGTTGGCAGTGTAGAGCTGCTTGGGGTTCTCTCTCTTTCCCTCTCTCTCTTCCCCTCCCCTGCTCACTCTCTTTTAAAAATAAGTAAACTTTAAAAAAAAAAAGGAAAAGAGAAAAAAACCCTCAGGCACAATAAACAAAAGAACAATTCACAATGTGGGAATTGCAAGTTGGGAAAGAGTATGACCCCAGTGACAGAAGTAAAACTTTATTTTGCAAATCAGAAGGTTTTCTTTATTTGTTTTCACCAAATTGATTGAAGACCAATCAATTGGAGGCTGACAATCAAAAATATTTTTGATGATAGATCATTGTGTATTTTTATCATAAAACCCAGAGGATTTCAAAAAACTGGATGGACACAAGACTTCTTCTACCCATATGTACTTATTTATGTTCTAATATTTCTCAGAATTTTATTTCTATAAAAATAAAAAAAATAGGAAAATACGAAGGGAAAAAGAAGAGAGAAGTCTAGGGTAAAGGATTTGATGGCGCACAGCAATGAGTTAACTTCTTTCTCTGTGAACCACAGACTACGCTTTCTCATCCCATCCTTTCATCTGTTCTTGAGGTCTTTGAAGTCAGAAATGCAGAAACCAAGTCCCCAACAATGTGGTTGTTTGTAGCTACCATTTCTTTGGCATACACACAGCATCCTCTCTCTTTTCTAGTGGTGGTAAATTAATAGTCTTCATTGCTTGGCTAACCATGTTGCTAGAAAATGAGTCCAGTATGTTAGAGAAAAAGAATGAACACAACTGTGTTAAAACAACAAAGCATAAATGCCTCATTTTTCCTAGGGAGTAGAAACATGTTAAGCCCAGATTTTATTTATTTTTCCAAGTGGCATCTGAGAAACTGTTTGTCATGCCAAATCCTAATGCGGCAAAGATTCAAAGGGATTTTTGTCACTTATCACTTAAAACCCAACCAAGGTGGCCAGTTCTTAACATCGGAGATAGTCTCTTATACCGCACTTTCTCTTAGTGGTCAAGAGACACCCGTTTCTATTTTTTTTAAGTTTCTGTCATATTAGGAAATTTTTTTAAACTCCAGAATAGGTCACAAAACTGTAGAATATTTTTAATGGTGGCACTTAGTGAATTAACACTATTAATACTATTAACACTGATAATTTGCTGTTAAAAAATCACCAACAAATATAATTATGAAAGTTCCAACATAATTATAGCATTTATGAAAATATCTTTCATGATGCACTTCTGGCCATGTGCTTTGATAAATGAAGTACATGTTTAAGATTTCAAAGCCAGAGGGTGGCTTACATGTTTGGAGTTAACATCAAAAGTACCTATGTGAGACCGAACTGTGAACTGAGACAGACTCTACATATTTCATGAGATTAACTCAACCTAGATCACAGATCTAAATGCCAAATGCAAAACTGTAAAACTTCTAGTACAAAAGATGGAAAAAAAAGTATATATGACCTTGGATCTGATGCTGAATTTTTATACGCAGCACCAAAAGCACAATTCGTAGAGAAAAAAAAAGTAGATTTTGCTAAAATTAAAAACTGTTACTCCAGGAAAGACATGGTTTAAAGAATGAAAGCATAAGCCACAGACTGTAAGAAAATATTTGCAAACATGTCACTGATAAGAACTCATATCCAAAATAATCAAAGAACTTTGCAAACTCAACATCAAGAAAACAAACAATGCAGCTAAAATGGGCAAAAGATCTGAACAGGCATTTCATGAAATAAGACATACAGGTGGCCAATAAAGCATATGAAGAGATGCTCAACATCATTTGTAATCAGAAAATTACAACCTCACGCAACGAGATACTACTATACACATATTAAAATGACCAAAATCCAAAAAGCTTATAATATCAATTGCTGACAAAGATGCAGGGCAACAGGAACTCTCACTCACTGCTGTTGGGAATGCAAAATGGTACAGCTGCTTTGGAAGACAGTCTGGCAGTTTCTTTCAAAGATAAACATAATTTAAACATAAAATTCAGCCATCACATTGCTAGGTATTTCCTCAACTGACTTGAAGACTCAGATCCACACGAAAGCCACCATGTAAATGTTTATAGGAGCATTATTCGTACTTTCCCCAAACTGGAGACAACCAACATGTCCTTCAATAAGGAATGGATAAACGAACTGGCACATTCATACAATGAACTACTATTCAATCAAAAGCAATAGGATATTGAGCCATGCAAAGACATAGATGAATCTTAAATGCACATTGATAGGTGAAAGGAGACAGTCTGAAAATACTACATATTGTACGATTCCATTTCTAGGTCATTCTGGAAAAGACAAAACTGGTAAGCCAGGAACCAGATCCATGACTCCCAGGTTTCCTAGAGGGGAAGGGGAAAAGAGTTGCTGAATTGGTAAAATACAAGGATATTTTAGGGTAGGGAAACTATTCCATAGGCTACTGGAGCAAGAGATACATGACACTAGACATTTGTTTAAGCCCATAGAACTTTACAGGATAAAGTGGGAAGCTTAATATATAAACATGTAAACAAATCATTTAGGGGATCAAAGGATATGAGGATGGAACACAGAACATGACAAAATAACTGAATTAAAAATGCATGAAACAACTTCACTCAAAGGGGTGGGGAGAAAAGGTGCTGACCTAAGTCACTTTGGAAACTAGTGGGGTCTGTAAGATGAAGGGCAGAAGGAACTTCACGTGAGTGCTGTGCTTTAGCAAAGCTGTTTCCCATGAGGGTCTGAGTTAACAATCCGGAAAGTACTGTGCATGCACGCTGGAATCGAACAATTAAGTAAATGATTGGCAGATGGGGGGAGCCAGATTTCTCACTGTTGGAGTGGGGATGTTACAGACAGACAAGATTAGAGGGATCCATGTGGCAATCTACCAGAGCTAGAGACAGAAGTATGAGCTCCTGTTTGGTTTACTATAGAAACAAATATTGCCATATAGGAACGTTCGTAGACGAGGGTACATACGCACATATATTGCCTTGTTCTGTGGCTCAGAGGCCCCAGAAACAACAAGAAGCACACAGTAGCAATGAGCACCCTTCCTCTTGCCCTGCCCCCACCACTTACCCTAGACACTTCATCCTGAAGACTCACAACGGACTAAGTACCCACTTCTCTGATCTCTAAGTACTCCGTGCAACTCATTTTCTCCATTCCCATGTCCTGAGATGATCAGATAATAATTTTGGGGTTTTTTCAGCCACTCAACAGTAAGCTCTCCACTGGCTGGGAACTATGTCTTACCACCTTGCATCATCAGTCGTTAGTATTGTATTCATGGGAGGAAGTGTTGCACTCAGTTCCAAAGCCCTGTGTACCTTCCAAGTTTCTCAATCTCAATCTGAGCAGGTAGCAAAGCCTCTCCTCTCCAGACCCAGGTGGGTTTGCTTTTCTTCTTATGAATTTGCGGAAATCAGAAGAAACAATGCCAACAAACTGCCACTTAAGTAAAAAAAAAAAGGTTTATTGCCTTTAACATAAAAATATCTATTCCAATGAGAGTACTATGCCTCAGCAAAGCTGGGTCCCAACATCTAGTGGCTTTGGCAGGTTCTGTGTCCAAGCTCCTGCTGCTTCCTTTTTGTTTGCTTTTAAAGTTTATTTATTTTGAGAGAGGGTGTGTGTGCACGTGCACACACACACAAGTTGGGGAAGAGTAAAGAGAGGGAGAGAGAGAATCCCAAGCAGGCTCCACGCTCAGCACAGAGCCCAACACGGGGCTCGATCTCATGACCGCAAGATCACAACCTGAGCCGATATCAACAGTGGGACCCTTAACCAATTGAGCCACCCAGGGTCTCCTGCTGCTTCTCAATCTAATTGTACAATCAGTGAAAGCCCAGGACCCATCCCATTGAGCACAATCAAGAGAGGATCTCAGAATGGAGTGCTGAAATGGGAAAGGGAGTTCACAGACCGGTCCTGACTTTCATGACCACAACCATTTCTTTTGAGTGAGTCGTTTCTGTGGTTTCCGAAGGACCAGAAGGCTGCCATTCCAAAAACTGGACTCTCGTTTATTAATCTGCATGAGTCCATGACAAATTGTTCCTCTGATTCTTAGAAATTAAGAGGGGAATGGAAGTTAGAAAATTAACTTTTATCAACCCAAAACATAGAAGAATCCAGATGAACAATACTTCTCTGCTCTTTTCTTTTGCCAAAACACCATCCCTACAACTCTGGGCTGAAAATATCAGACATTTTCCTGTAGATAGCAGTTGGTGGGCTAGCATCCAAGGCTACAAGTGTGAACTGAACGTATATGTGTACCAAGCATTCAAAACCACCCTCAGAGACCATGATGAACATGGGCGGGACCCAATATAAATATCTTTTCAATAAATGACTAGATAAATGAATTAATCTTATTGACTAATAGTTTTATAAGGGGGAGCTTGGCCAAGACAGGAATGAAGGATGCATTTTAGGGCAGAATGGGAAATAACATGGGAGCGAAAAAAGCAGTATTAAGTGACTTAAGAGTGGCTTGATATTAAGTAAATGCAGTGAATTTTGGCAGAAAAATTATAAAATATATTCTTCCCAAAGAGTTACGAGGGTTTAAGTACAAAAGTGGTCCAGAAATCACAGAACGATTTAGCTACTGGGAGAAGTATATGAACAAATCAAACTTTGGAACAGTGTTATGAAATTTTATGGAGAGCCAAAAGGGTTTCAACAGAATAAATCCCTTCTTTTGTGGATCAAACAAACATCACTCTTGCCTTCCATAAACTCCACCCACGATATTTGTGTTTGTTCTGTATTGGGGTCCAGGCAACAGTATTTTTCATAAGTGGTCCCAGTTCATTCTTATTTGCAATCAGGGTGGAGATGCTGTTATATACAAACTGCAGATACAAAAGGCAATAGCTCTTTCCCAGGAGCACAGCACAGTGAGACAGAGCACAGTCAGATCTTTTCCTGACCCATTTTATTTTCAGTCTTTTACTTAAAGGTTAGTAGCTTGATATTTATGTGATCACTATGCAGGCAATTGGTTACTGGGCTGCTATTTTCACTCTTGCCTGGTGCCTCACAAGTATTAGGGATGGTTTAGAACCCCAATCACATGCTACTGGAAAGTGTACATCTCTCTGCACCTCACTGGGTCTGTTTGCCTTGAAAGCATTTCAGAAGCAGGGAGAGAGAGATCTGGGGTTGGGTGTGGGCACAGAATGCCAGGTGATTTGAACCCAGTTCTGGCTTTCTCGATCCTCACCCAAAGCCTTTTCTGAGACTGCTTCCTCCAGCCTCTTGGAACGATAAACTCCTGGAAAGCCCCAACATCATCAACGACTTGCAGAGAGGGAAACAGGTTCATGGAGAGGAAGAGTCTTGACTAATCCAGGGACAACAGACAACCTGAGCTAGCCCATACTCCCCTGCCCCCTGGCCATGCTTCTCTAGGATGAGCTAGGAACTTGGGCTCCCCAAATAGTCCTCTCCATCCCCCTTGGTCAGGTTGAGGGGTGCCATTTTTCTGAGCCATAGTATTCTGGTCTGTGAAGACACTCAAGGATGAATTGTTCCTAGGTTGAGTTTTGCAGCCCTAACCAACTACCTCTTCATGCAGAGGCAGACAAACAGCCACACAACAGTCCTGTGTGCACAGTGCTCATGGATCACACGGCCATGGAGTCTGTGTGTTCTGAACGTGCCATGTGATCATTTCAATCCTAATTGGAGCACTAAGCCTGCATATCTGATGTTTGAGGGCCCTGGCCCACAAACAGGCTGAATTTGGGGACAGAGATGTCTCCTTTTACATGGCTTCACTACTCTTTCACCTTGCTATCCTCTCCCACCCTCAACAGCCCTAATCCCCCGACCACACTTCCAGATAGCTGTTCAGTGCAAGGTTCCAAGCCTGCTCTCTTCCTCGTCCATCGATGGTTCTACTCCCGACACAATAAGAAGTCTGAGAGGAAACAGTGCAAGCCTTGGGGAAGCCAAGCAGAAACCCTCACACCCCCTAGAAGCCCCTCACCCACAGCTTCTCAACACCCCCAGCCAAAAGCAGTTGACTATTTATCTAATTGCATGTCAGACTGTCATTGAATAAGACTATGCTTTAGACCTCTGGATGTTTAAACATGTTTATTTCATTTGGACTTTAAAAGCAAATTTCCTCTTTCTGAAAATAATTCATAGGTTTAATTTGAAAAATATTCAGTCTTCAAAAGAGCTCTTGAGTGTCTTTCAATTTTTTTGAAGTTCAAGTTTCACAGAGTAAGAAAGGAAACCAACCGATGGAAACAAAATCCACTGAAAAAGGTAAAACATGTCCTATTCATATGTAAACAGAAGGCAATTTAAAGCATATTTCACAGATAATAGATACCATAAATCCTTGTCTGATCCATTAACAAATAATTTTTCTGATAACAAACAGCTGAGTTTTATACATAAAACCCCCGAATTCCTATTTTAGTCTTACAGTTCACATAGATTGATCAAGGCGGACTGCCTACTGATGCCAGTGGGATTTCCCCGAATTCTGTGCACTTTCATTTCTAGTACCAGCATTGAGAGAAATCAGGAAAGAGTCCTTGGCTCTGAAGCAGGTATCTAAAAAAGATTTCTCTCTATTTTTCTTCCATTTCATTTCCCCTTTGCCCTACCTTGGTCAATGAATGAGAAGTTATCTTTAGACAATCATACTTGAGTTTCCGCGGTCTAGTTGCGGTTTATGTTGTTAAGTAGTCTGCCTTCAAAAGCAATTATGCTAAGCGAGAGAAGTCAGAGAGAGACAAACACCGTATGATTTCACTTACATGTGGAATTAAAAACAAAAGAAAACAGAAACAGACTGATAGATACAGAGAACAAACTGGTAGTTGCCAGAGAAGAGGTGGGGGGGGGGGGCAGGGAAGGGCAAAATGGGGGAAGGGTATTAAGAGGTACAAGCTTCCAGTTATGAAATAAGCTAAGTCACAGGGGCGTGATGTACAGCATAGCGAATATGGTCAACATTATCATACTAACTTTGTATAGTGACAGATGGTAACTAGACCTATCAAGGTCATCACCATTTCATAAGGTATAAAAATACCAAATCACTACGTTGCACACCCGAAGCTAATATAATACAGTAATTTAAGTTATAAACGATAAAAAGATTTTTTAAAACAATTCGTATCTGAACTCCAGTTTAAATTCACTGAACGCTAGACTACGGCCTGGCTGTTTTAACGAGCAAGATGGATCTCAGCACAGTCTACTCATCCCTGTTGATTTACGGCAGTCATAACAATGACCGAAATGCTCAGATTTCCCAGGCCAGCTTATATATAAATCAAGTCCAAATCATTGTCATCTTCAGCATCCTCTCTCTAATTTACTGCATTTTGCCAAAAACTGGCCTAAGAGAAAAATCCACTGGGTTGACACAACACTTATTCTTAGGCATGGATCCAGCATTCAACAAACTTAATTAGGAGAGAGGAATCCAGATCAAGAGCTAAGCCAGTTAAGCTATAGCCCGTGAGTTCCTGAATCAGGGAAATCTCTCCTAGGTATTTAAGCACATTAGTTTCAAGAGAAGGGTTTAAAGGCAAAACGGGCCATATATTTCCACATATATTTGTCACGTTCATGCAACAGTCTAAGGGTCAATCACAGGGAGCAATGAGATGTATTCAAATGACATCAGCTTAAATATATATATCCGACCACAAAGTTCCCCCAGACCTCAAGGGTCAGTTTCCTCCCCTTTGTGGCCATATTGGCTTCTGAGTTATTATTATAAAGTGTCTATTTTGAACAGTAAATAAGTGATAATGCTAAACAGCTTCAGGGCACAGCCTAGAAAAATGATTGACGGAGCAGCTGTCAGCCCTGCTTTCCATCCTTGCACCGGTCTGAAATCCAACGGGCCTGTTTAAATGGAACACATTAGCAGTTTTACAGGGACTAATAGGCTCGCCACATCGTTACTCAGAACCCGCGGCATGTCTCTGTGGGGGAGGGCTCAGATTTCACTAGGACATTTCACTAGTTATTAGGAAGGTGGGGTTTGCCTGGGCATTCCTTTACACAGCAAAGCTCTCATATCTGAGCCTTAGAAGTGTATCACTAAATAAAACAAAACTCCACCCCCTCTCAAGCCTGAATCTGAAGGTCTGCTAATCAGATAGCGTACCTGATGTCCTCTGAGGAAGTACCAGATGGAATGACTACGATCTGTCTTTACACTAATGAAAAGCACACAAAAAGAATTGTAGGTGTGGCACAGCGCCAGGAGATGCAGAACTTTATTATTTTCCTTGGAGGGAGATAGGCTGCTAGAAGTTTGTTTCTGGTGGAGAATTGACGGAGTCAACTTATGTCAGATTCATTTTTTGCTTGGGAAAGTCACTGAAATGGAACCCTTTAGTTATATGGATGCAATGCAAATTTCACCCAATATCCTGAAAGAAGTGTCTAACTGGATTTTTTAGCCTGGGTGGAAGTTTGAGACTCTGTGAGGTGTTGCAGTGTTTCTTTCTGTACCCTTGGAATATGATGAAAAAGGGGTGAGAGTATTTGCTTAAGAGTCATGAACTCTTAGAGCCAAAATTCTCTTGGAAGAGACTTGTTTCAGACCCAACCTGTATCTATCGCTGGAACACCCCTTGGCCCAGTGTCACTGGTAAAGACGTACTGTTGTCCTATCCTGGTTAAAACAAATTACTGGTGGTATTTTCTGGTTGTTAAGATGGAGAAATAGTTGGCAAACAGCCTAGGGGCTGGCTATCTGTATTTGTAGATAAAGTTTTCACTAGAACATGGCTCTGTCCATTTCTTTATTGTCTACAGCTACTTTTGCACTATAGTGTCAGAGTCCTATGGCTCCACACACCTAAATATAGACTATATAATCCTTTTTTAAAAAGTTTGCCTCCGGGGCGCCTGGGTGGCACAGTCGGTTAAGCGTCCAACTTCAGCCAGGTCACGATCTCGCGGTCTGAGTTCGAGCCCCGCGTCGGGCTCTGGGTTGATGGCTCAGAGCCTGGAGCCTGTTTCCGATTCTGTGTCTCCCTCTCTCTCTGCCCCTCCCCCGTTCATGCTCTGTCTCTCTCTGTCCCAAAAATAAATAAACGTTGAAAAAAAAAAAAAAGTTTGCCTCCACCTAGAGAAGAAAAAGGAGTCCACTGTGTTAATAGTTGCATACTTTTAATTAGAAAATGTATTGATCGATTGTATTAGATGAGAGAGCACATTTGGAGCAGAAAAGCTGCAATAGGGTCTTCTGTTATAAGCAAACCAGCTTCAGCATAAGCCCAACCCGTGAGTTAGATGAGTATGTCATACGATCACCATCCCCGCATCTTTCAGAGTTTCGATGGTGACCTTTCACTTTGGGACTTCCCAAAGTGGGGCGTTGCTCTTGGTTTGCTATTTTGGCAGGGAGAGACAGGTAGAAGGACTTCCACTGGCCTCTTCCTACCACATTCGTCAGTACTCTAAGGCAAAAGGCCATTATATGGATTCTGCCAAGTGATGTGTGTATTACAGATACATTCTCATAATGGGACATAACCACATAACCATGTATTTAAGGTCTCCAATGAGCCTACAGTAGAGAAGACCTAGGGTAGAAATTCTGTGTATTTTCCATCCCCCTGTAAGCCCTATTCTGACAATGGTTTTGTAGGTCTCCAGTAATTAGTGTTGACTTTATTAACCTATTGGACTTTATGTCCAATAACCCCCAAGATGTTTGGGTAGTTTCCTTTCCATAATCCATTTATCCCAATGAATGCCTGCTGGTCCTTCAGTGAAATCTAAGAGGAAGAATCACAATACTAACTTGTAACAGGTCCTTAGCCTCTAGGGTACCTGATCTGTCTTTATTCAACAGTCTCTATATTAGTATACAGACAGACTCAAACCTAAAGATTGGATGGGGGTCTTGGATTAACCACGCTTTTTATTTTCTGTATCTTATAATGTTTTGAGATCTCAAAAATCTCACTGGCAGGGACAGACTGCCCTTCCCAGGGCTAACCAATTGTTAGAAATAGCAAAGTATTCAGCCAGAAGCACAATGGTTGGTTGGCTTCTTATGCAAACAACCAATCGTGAGTCTATTTGTCTGTTTATTCCTCTTATCTCTTTATCTAAATCTGTCACATCAAACTAGTATTTCTCTGGCCCTAAATCACTCCAGGGCCAGTTACCAGACAACTAGAGGCCACCTCTATGGCCCAGAGTCAACCAGCATTATTCAAACTGGCCAATCCTAAACCGTTTACACTGCCCTGCCTTTCCCACCGTAATGCCAATAAGGGTCATAGCTTAGGATTTCCCCTTACTCCTGCTTCTATCTCCAGACTAAAAATCTCCTGCTTCCCCTGTGGCCCTGTGTGGCATGCCCCTTTCTCTCAGGAAATATAAGTAGTAAAATTCTTTCAAATACCATTGATTTGTCTGTGTCCTTACTCAGCTTTATAAATTAAGACCCAGGCACAAAACAGGACCATGTCTCCATTCTGGTAGCTCAAATCAGGCCTCTATTAACCAAGTTTACTGTTTTATCAGTCCTATGAATCAAATTATATTTTAATGGGCTGCCCATCATTTCTATCCTACTGCTCTGTGATTAACTGACCATCATTGAAGATTCCTGTGGATCAGATTATTCTGGTTCAGATTCCACTTTTGTCATCTAGTGTAGTAACTACATAACCACCCTCTGATTTCCACACTCAAAACAGAAAACACATTAACATCGTACACAAAATCCTCAGCCTAAAGAGAATGGACACTGTAGGATTTTACAAAAGTGTCGATGCTTCTTTTCCACTATATTTATCAACAGGATTTAGTGAATATATCCAAATTAAAGGTGATAAATCCCCTCCAACATTCTCATCTTCAAGGAACTGGGATTTCTTCGTCTATATAAAACCATGGGAATCTTGACATCTCCGTTTCATTGAGGATGGCCACCATTGAATCCAGATTTCAGACCCTACAATAAGCAAATAATTGGAACCACTCTCTACCACTTGAGTTAGCACAAGAAATACAGAATATTTGCTAAGGATACCTGTATGAATAGGTTTAACTTTATTTAATATTATCTTCTTTCTTCCTTTATCTGGCTACCTGAGAATGCACTCCTATACCAATTCTCGGACATCAGGAAATGTATAACTCGAGAAAGTCTTTCAGTGCCTTCCCGGATATTACTTGACTCACAACTGTCTCATGACTGTTTTGCAACAATGTGTCCTTAGCTACAAGGGCCCAGGCCTTGCCGCACGGTTGGATTTTCACAATCTTCCTCTACTTCCTTCAAAGTGAAGGGCTTGCAACCATTCCTGGTACCAACTTAGGTATCATTGAGGCTTCTCCTATGAAAAGCAAAGCATCAACCCTGACTCACACAGGTACAAAAGAAAATCATTAAAAGATCTTGCGCATCTATGGAGTGCCTGGGTGGCTCAGTCGGTTAAGAGTCCGACTTCAACTCAGGTCATGATCTCGTGGTTGGTGGGTTCGAGCCCTGCATCAGGCTCTGCACTGACAGCTTGAAGCTTGGAGCCTGCCTCAGATTCTGTCTCCCTCTCTCTCTCTTTCTCACTCAAAATTAAATAAACATTAAAAAACAGATATTGCATATCTCAGACTTTTAAAGACGGGAGAACAGGTTTAGGGTATGCAATCAGGAACAATGCCTGAAATGTTGCAGAACCGTTAGCAAGGATGCTCCTGGCCAAGGCCATCAAGCAATAGGTACTACTTGTGAACCATAAACCTCTCCAGCCTGTGATGCTACCCTGAGACCACAGCTTCTGCTGCTCCAGGAACTCTTCTCAAAACCATCACTCCCCAGGGGTGGCTCGGTGACTCAGTCCGTTGAGCGTCCTACTTTGTCTCAGCTCATGACCTCAGGGCTCATGAGTTCAAGCCCCATATCGGGCTCTGCGCTGGCAGCTCAGAGCCTGGAACCTGCTTCGGATTCTGTCGCTCTGTCAAAAATAAACATTATAAAGTTTCCAAAATAACCCTCACTCCCCTGAAGGAGAACCTTCACAACCCTTACGAATCTCCAATAGACGCCACTAATTTGTGGATCCTGGACTGCATCCCCATGACTTTGCTGCAGGTAAGTCTTAGAAACGTAAAATAGTTTCTGCAAACCAAAGTGGGATCCACCTCTTCCAAGGCTTGTAAAGCGAAGGAATTCCCCAAAACACAGGGAGGGAATTCAAATGCTGCGTCACCCCAGAAGCATGACCCCTGCCCACTGCTAGACGTTTTGTATATAGTCCAGCATAGTCCGTACATGTTATGGGTGCCTCATAATTGCTCAGAGAGGAAGTCTACACTCATTCTTTTCTTTCTCTTTGACTTTGGACAGCCACACACATTCCTTTTTTTTTTTTTTAAGTTTATTTATTTATTTTGAGAGAGAGGGTGCAGGTGGGAGAGGGGCAGAAAGACAGAGAGGGAGATACAGGATCTGAAGCAAGCTCCAGGCTCTGAGCCGTCAGCACAGAGCCCAATGTGAGGCTCGAACCTACGAACCTCTAGATCATGACCTAAGCTGAAGTTGGATGCTCAACCGACTGAGCCACCCAGGTGCCACGTTCTTTTTCTCCGTGCAACTTGAGCTGCAATCATTTGTTCTTGACACAAAATCTTGATTTGTTTTCAGTGTGATTTTTTTTTTAATTCACAGAACGTTACAGTTGCAAAGAACTTGAGATGTTAGCAAGATCTATCTTCCATTCAGCAGGATCTTCTATAGAATCCCTGATAAACAATTAAATGGTACCGGTCAGAGAAGCTAATTTGACAAAAGCTTGAATTTAACCTCTTAAAGCAACTCAATCCACCTCCTGGATATTTCTAATTGTTACTTGGTTCTTTCTTCTAGGGAGTTGAAATGTAATTTGCTATATAACTTCCACCTGTATGCTAATGATGCTCTTTAACACAGAACAAATTTACTTACTCTTTTCCAAGTGGTAACTTTCAATAGAGCCAGACAGCTTTGGCTCCCCTTCCTCTTCCCACACTTAATATGGCTACTTCCCTCCAACCATCTTCAAGTGACGAGATTACAAATGTCCATCTTGGCTGGTCATCTTGTGTGAAGTCCACCAGTTTACCACTACCTCATAACCTGGTATGGACATATGTTGGGGGATATGCTTAAAAGCTATTTTTAATATATTCATCACTCATTTTTATAGGGTCTCAGTCCATCCAAAATACCTATGGCACTGAAAGCACTGGCTTTGTGTGTTGTCTTTAGATGAAACAAGAAACTTAACTAACATTCCTCGACATTCTTTTGCCTCTTCGGGTGCTGTTTGGTTGTTTATTTTGCGTCTTACCATATGCTCCAGGAACTGTGGCTTCTTGGGGAAATCAAATCCCATTTTTCTTTTCCTCAGGTAATCTCATAGCTTGAGAGCTAAATTAGAAGGCTCATGGGAAACATTTGTAGTGGCTGCTTGGTCAACATCTGCAATGTGCAAGGCATTTGACACACCAAGGGAACTGCAGGGAGAGGGCAAAAAATACAGAGATGTGTGAATGGAAAGCACTAAGAGAAAAGAACTTTTGTTTGTTTTTGTCTTATGGTGGTGCTTTTTGTCGGTTTGTGTTCAGTGATTCTTGGTTTGCAAAGTTAAGCAACATTAGGGAAACACAATGAAATTAACATTTGTTAATTTCCTGAAGTGGGGGAAGAAATAGGAGTAGCAATTGAAACAGAGAAAGATAAACTTGTTAATTATAGCAGTTTTAATAACTTTATAATTAACTTTAATGAATCCACATTTAGAAAAGATTTAACTCCTCTCAAGATAAATACATCAGAAATGAACAAATCTCTTCAAGGGATCCAGAAGCGAATTGCCAACCTAATAGGACATTGATGAAATTGTATCTCCACAGCTCATTTAGCTTGCAGGTAAGGAGGCATCTATGTTTTATTTATGATCGTTAATGTTGTTCACAAGCTTGTTTACAATGAGTCAAAGTCAGTAAATTCATAAAACTTTACTTCTGCTTCTGAAATATATAGCAAACACACAGCATTTAACATTTGCCAGCTCTTGTTCTAAAAATACATATTTATATATAAACACATTTATATATAAATATATTTCTGCATAATATATATGTATATACATCTAGAGTTTATTAATTTTTTTATTTGAGAGAGAGAAAGCGTGAGGGGGGGAGGGGCAGAGGGAGGGAGAGAGAATCTTAAGCAGCCTCCATGCTCAGCACAGAGCCCAACACAGGGCTTGATCCCACAACCCTCCATCATGACCTGAGCTGAAATCAAGAGTCAGATGCTCAACTGACAGAGCCACCCAGGCGCCCCCATATATAGTTTAAATATATACAAACTCATTGAACCTGAGACACAGAGAAGTAAAGTAACTTGCCCAAAGTCGCACAGCTAGTTATTGATGGAGCTGGAATTTGAACCTAAGTTGGCTGACCCCAGAATCCATGTTCTTAACCATGATACTGCATTGTGTCTCAGGACAACAAATGGAAAAAATCCTAACATTTTACTCAATTATTAAGGACAAATGGTGTACTGACCCACTTTTTCAGTCCCAGAGAAAACTGCCTTGAAATGTGCCCTTCTCAAAAAATAAAAAGAATAAATGATAAAGTGGGAATTCTTACGGTGCTTCATGAATTATGTGTGTCATTTTGCTTTGCCACGCCAAATATTGAGGAGAGCGGAGTAAAGTTGCATCTTCTGCTGCATTAAGGCTCTCTTGGGTCTGAGAAAACATCTTTACGGTCTTCAAGATGCCGGTTAATGGCGTCCAGTTTTTCAGACTTGAGACGTATGTCACTCCAGAGCATGTCACTTAGTCATAAAAATTGATAGTGGTTGGTTCATGTTGTAAGTTAAATAACAATTTATCAACCCATATAACTAATTTAAGGTGTCTTTCAGAAATAGAGCCGCATGTGCATGCCCTGATTTGTCCCAACAGCCAGACCAAAAGGGCACCATATTGCCACCATAAAATAGATTTTATCTTCCTGCCTCTAGTGCAATATACATCTCAATTCCAACGTGATAGCCCAGAGGGCAATATGCTCTGCTTGCCATCATAGATACCAAACAGACCTATGGAAAAAAAGAGCACAGGAGTCAAATTTGAGCAGGAAAAGAATGGATGAAAGAGTGAGGTTTTGAAGGGTTACTTACGAGCTTTTCTTTGTCCATAAGAACTATTTTACAGTAAGACACAGAGAAAGATTACAGCTTCAAGTTTAAACTCACAACATATTTTGCATTAGCATCTTTGTTGGAGCTCAGGGGACAGAGTGAGAGACTGATTCCCAGTGTGCACAGCAGGATTTCAGTGGGTTTCACTGGCTTGTTCATGTACTAGCGCCCGATCAGGAAACCACACTACACTTGTGTTCCTGGCCTCATACTTCATTATTTTACTAAGGTCACATTGCTCATCTCTGCTGTGTCCCCAATTTCCCTTTTTTTATGGTGTGAGAAACTAACAGTATCTCTTCGCATGCTTAGGATTTAGGAAGTAATTGATTGACACTTGAACTCGACCTTGTCTTTCTCCACTGCATTTTGATTTAGTTTATTGGCATAAACTGACTTTAAGTAATTTCGAGTGCTCTTTTCTCAAAAGCCCTGCTCCAACACCTGATGAATTGGTACATAATGATGCCATTAGGTTTTTATAAATTGCTATTTCATACTTTGGGTTGATGCTATTGACTGAACACATTTATTCTATCAATATACCTTTCAGTAAATACCAACATAGCTGACAATCTTAAACATATTAATCTACAGTGTTTTCCCATTAAAGTGTTTGAAGTGGTTGGCATCATGTGATAATCTAACTAAAAACAAGCCATGTTCCTATAGACGTTGTAGGTAGACCTAAAAGGAAAACTGTAAGTCATTGTCTAAAATCTTCAATTAAATTTGTGGCATTAGAGGAGAAACTTAATTAACTTCTGCCTTCAAGAAGTTTAATTTTCGTCAGCCCCTGGTGAGCTCAGAAGTGCTTGGGGAAAAGACTGATAGAGTATTTCCAGAATAAATAAAGGAAGAAATGTTCTTGAAAATCCTCAACAGAGTTGACTGACTAGAAAATAAGGCATGGAGATGCTTCGAGAGAGAAATGGCAGCTTGGAAGCAAAGGACCTACAAGGACTCTTACTGATTGCCTGTTAAGCAAGCTACTGTGCTAATCAGTCACCTATGAATGATAAACAGAAAGAAATGAAGCTACTCTTCCTGTTGAAAGTTAGTGTGACCTCACTGAGGCCAGAAGAGGGAAAAGGGCAGAGCTCTCAGGGTGCTTTCCCAGACCTTCCTCACTGCCCAGCTTGGCTTGAGGACCAGTGGTCTCATCCAGGCACCGCCATTGACCCCCGGGGAGACCACGGGGAGCTCCAAGGTGAAGTATACTCATCAGTAAGAAAAGCACAAATCTTCATTGCAGGGTGGCTTTGAATATTAAATAGAGAAAATCTGTAGAGCACTTAGTAGGCAGCTCTGGTTTCTGCTTCTGCATGCAAAAAGTGTGGAAGTTGCCTTGCTACCCTAACAAGTAAAAAACTAAACCAACTAAAAAATCAACAACTCTTCTTAGATCTGTGAAAGAAATGAGGTCACTGGGCCACCCGCTGTCCCCCAAAACTGGAGGCACTGACACGTGAGAGCAGAGGATCACAGCTTACTAGAGCAGAGCCTCATGGCTGAAGTCTCCAGGGGAGCCAGTGGGATCCTCTCACAGGGGGAGAGGATCTTCCTGACGAGGTCCGCCTTCAAGAGAAACTATTTAACCAGAGCTTACCCTGCTGGGGTCTTGGGAGAGCCTAACTGAACTGGGGGAAGAAAACACCCAACGCCAGCCCACTCCATCCATCCTGTCCACCTAAAGGGTAGAAAAAACTGAGAAGCACTTGTGAGGTTCAAAGTCCAGAGGCATGAGTTCACTGAAAGACTAAGGTTTAATCATAGGAGTACAAAATGCTTCCCCTCCCCCCACACCTCACCACCACATTACTAAAAGCCTGTTTATGACGGTTTCTTTGACCCAGGGAAGCATGTCTGGGTACCAAGAAAAAATGATGAGGCATATCAAAAGATAAAGGACATAGTCTGAAAAGACAGAACGAGCATCAGAACCAGGCATGGCAGGGATGTTGGAATTACCTGACCACATTTAGAACAAGGAGGATTAATATGCTAAGGACTGTAATGGAGAAAGTAGACAGCATGCAAGAATAGATGGGCTATGAAAGCGGAGAGATGGGAATCCTCAGAAAGAACCAAAAAGAAATTCTAGAGATTAAAACACTAAAACGAAAATGGAGAATTCTTTTGATGGGCTTAGTAGTGAACTGGACACAGTTAAGGAGAGAATCTCTGAGCTTTAGGATATATCAATAGGATCCTCCAAAACTGAAAAACAAAAAGAACAAAACCTGGCTGGGGGGAGGGTAGAGAAGAGAATATCCGAAAATGTGGGACAATTACAAAAGGTGCAAAATACACGTAATGGAAAGGAGAAGAAAAAGACAAAGGAATAAAAGAACTACTAGAAATATTTGAAGCAGGGGGTGCCTGGGTAGCTCCGTTGGTTAAGCATCTGACTCGATCTTGGCTCAGGTCATGATCTCACGGTTCGTGGGTTCAAGCCCCACATCATCACAGCACAGAGCATGCTTGGGATTCTGTCTCTTGCTCTCTGTGCCCCTCCCCTGCTCTCTCACGCTCTCTCTCTCTCAAAATAAACCGGTAAACTTTAAAATATTTTTTTTTCAACATTTATTTATTTTTGGGACAGAGAGAGACAGAGCATGAACGGGCGAGGGGCAGAGAGAGAGGGAGACACAGAATCGGAAACAGGCTCCAGGCTCTGAGCCATCAGCCCAGAGCCCGACGCGGGGCTCGAACTCACGGACCGCGAGATCGTGACCTGGCTGAAGTTGGACGCTTAACCGACTGCGCCACCCAGGCGCCCCTAAACCGGTAAACTTTAAAAAAATAGAAATATTTGAAGCAATAATGACTGAGGATTTCTCCAAAATTAGTCTCAGACATAAAACCACAAATCCAGGAAGCATGATAAATGCAAAAGCCAAATCCAAACAAAACAAAAACACTATACCTAGGTACACCATATTCAAACTACAGAGAAATAAATGTAAAGAAAAAAAATTCTGAAAGAAACAGAAACAAGCCAACCAAAAAATCACATTACCTCCATGGGAACAAAGTAAGAATTGCATCTGACTTCTCCTCAGAAACGATGCAAGAAACATTGCATGCAAGAAAAATTGCATCTGACTTCTCCTCAGAAACAAGAGAGCAGAGTCTAGTATTTACCTTGAGTTCTATATTGTGCAAAATGATTCTTCAAAAGTGAAGGAGAAATAAAGACCTCAGGCAAACAAAAACGTAGGGAATTGTAGCCAGTAGGCCTGCCTTGCAAGAAATGTTAAAAGAGGTTCTTTTGAGAAAAGGGAACTAATACACATCAGAACTCAAGTTTACCTAGAGAAAACGAAGAGTACTGAAGAATGAACAAGTAAAGGTAAGATAAAAACTTTTATTTTTCTTACTCTTTTCTTTTTTAAAGTAGGCTCCACCCAGCGTGGAGCCCAACACAGAGCTTGAACTCACAACCCTGAGATCAACACCTGAGCTGAGATCAAGAGTCAGATCCTTAACCACTGAATCACCCAGGTGCCCCTTACTTTGTTTGCTCTTAATTGATCTAACAGACAACAGTTTGTTCAAAATAATAATAGCAACAATGTATTCAATTGCATATGCTTATATCATAACTCTAGTGGTACAGTGTTATTTGAAAGTGGGCTCAGATTAGTTGTACGTGTTATGTATATCGTAACAAGAGAATATATTCTTTTTTTAATTTTTTTAATATTTATGTATTTTTGAGAGACAGAGAGAGAGAGTGAGAGACAGAGCGTGAGTAGGGAAGGGGCAGAGAGAGAAGGAGACACAGAATCCAAAGCAGGCTCCAGGCTCGGAGCTGTCAGCACAGAGCTCGATGTGGGGCTCGAACTCACCCACGAGATCTTGACCTGAGCCAAAGTCAGACGCTTAACCGACTGAGCCACCCAGGAGCCCCAACAAGAGAAGATATTCTAAAGAAACACTAAAAAGAGTTTTTTGAAAGAGTGTAACTGATACGCTAAGAAAGGAGAGAAAATTGAATCGTAAAATCCTCAGTTAAAACCACAAAAGGTGGAAGAAGTGTAGAAGGCAAAAACAGGAACAAAGAACAAGGGCAAAAAATAAAAAGCAGTAACAAATATGGTAGATATTAATCCGACTATATCAATAATTACTTTGAATGTCATTGCTCTGTATGCACCAATTAAAAGAGCTTGTCGACGTAGATCAAAAAACAAGACCCAAGTATTTGTTGTCTACAAGACATCCACTTGTATAAAGACACATACAGATTAACAGTAAGGGATGGATAAAGATATACCATACTAATAATGATCCACAAAAAAGCTGAAGTAACTGCATTAATTCCAAACAGGGCAGACTTCATTGCAAGGAAAATTATCAGAGCTAAAGAGATGCATTGCATAAGAAATGGACCCATTCTTCAAGAAGACATTACAATCCTTAATGAGTATGTGACTAATAAACAGAGCATCAAACTACATGAGGCAAAAACTGATAGAACTGCAAAGAGAAATAGATGAATCCACTATTGTAGTTGGAGACTCTAACACCCCTGTCTCAGAAATGGGCAGATCTGGGGTGCCTGGGTGACTCAGTTGGCTAAGCGTCTGACTTCGGCTCAGGTCATGATCTCATGGTTGGTGAGTTCTAGCCCCACGTTGGGCTCTGCACTGACAGCTCAGAGCCTGGAGTCTGCTTCAGATTCTATGTCTCCCCCTCTCTCTGCCCCTCCCATGCTCATGCTCTGTCTCTCTCTGTCTCTCAATAATTAATAAACATTAAAAGAAGAAGAAGAAGAAGAAGAAGAAGAAGAAATGGGCAGATAGAAAATCAGGAAGGACACTGTCGAACTCAACAATGCCATCAGTCAACTGGACATAATGGACATCCACTGACTACGTCATCCAGCAACAGCAGAACGCACACATTCTTCTCAAGCTCACATGGAACATTCGCCAAGATGGACCCCATTCTGGGCCATGAAAGGCTTCTCATAGTGGCTGTAGGTATGAAAGGTATGGTTATTGTTGCTATTGTCATTGTTTCTGTTTTTAATAAAGAGTGTGAAAATAAAACATTTAAACCAATAATTCTGTGGAACTACATTCTAGAACATTGTAAGATGAGCAGATTCTGTACAGTCCAGAGGCAAGTACAGTCTATCCTGCTACCACACATGTGACATGGAGCTCACACGTGGGTGTCAAATGAGGGAATGGTATCTGTGTAGTGAGCAAATTCTGGTGGCTCATTGATGAATTTACTTAGGCAAGGGAGACCAAACAGAAAGAAGTTCCGGGGGCACCTGGGTGGCTCAGTTGGTTAAGCATTGGCTTTGGCTCAGGTCATGATGTCGCAGCCAATGAGTTCAGGCCCTGCATTGAGCTCTCTCCCTGCTTGAGATCCTCTGTCTTCCTCTCTCTCTGTCTCTCCCCGTCCCCCACCTGTGCACCTGCTCTCTCTCTCTCTCTCTCTCTCTCAAAAATAAACATAAAAGAAAGAACCTCCATCAGCAAGTGAAAAGTGCTAGGTTTGGCTGCCGCATAAAATGGAGCTCTTTTAGCTCAATTTTAAGAAAATTTAAAATAAGTTCCTGCTGTAAGGATTCCCCCACACCCACCACCAGCCTTTAGCTCTCTTTGCTGGTGGCAGGTACACACAGGTCTCATTTCTATCTCCATGCCCACAGGCTGGCGTCTGCCCTCTATTGGTTTTGCACATTTTAGTATTTCCTAAAGCCTTCTCCAGCCACCACCACCCCCTTCTAAGTTCTCTCTCAAGGTGGCAATTCTTATTTTCATAAGGTCTGTGCTTAGGGTCTGCACGGGTTTTGAGTGGCCGACCCCTAATCTTAATTTCTTCATAAACCCGGTTATGTTTAATGCAGTTTTATAAAAAGCACTTTTCCCAGAAATGCATGCATTATTTTGTAGCACAGTCTATCACTAGTTTCCAGCAAAAAGAGTTCCATTACATAAACAGCATCATTTACAGGAAAAGGCTGAGTATCAAACATTTATTTCTTAACAAAACAATTCTCAATAAATACTAAATACTAAATACCAGGTTTGCACTAAGATCAAAGCTCAGTGCTACTACCAGAGAGAATCAAGAGGAACATGAGTTATCATCTCTACTCCCTAGAACCTTACAAACTGCCCGTGGAGGCTTGCAGAGTCCCCGTGCTGGGTAAGTGAGTGATACAAGCATTTTATGTTGTGACAACTGTGTGGTACACATAATTAGTGCTCTGGGTACTCAAAGGAAGAAAGAGGGTGCTCTCTGGGTTATGTGGCTGGGGACACGTCTTCAGAATAAAAAATGCACTCTACCTGGATCCCTCATTCAACCCAGCTATTTATTGAGCACCTATTATGCATCAGGTCCTGTGCTAGGTGCCAGAAATATGGAGATGAACAAATCAAGTATTGGCCATTGCCCTCATGGAGCCAGCAAGGAAGGCAAACCTTAAAGAAGTGCAAGAAATATTTCATTGCTATTTTGGTAAGGGCTCAAAAACAAAACAAAACAAAACAACAACAACAGCAAAAACGTACCTTCAAAGTCAGAGGGAATTTAGAAGGATGAAAAGAAAGGTCACTCCCAGCTTGGGGATTGAGTTTAGCAGTTTTCCTAGTACCTCAACTCGTAACGACATGGGCATCAGATCCTTTCCTCCTGCCCTTTGGTTATGCAATAGCCAGGGAGCCCTTGGTCGCCTCCCAAATGGCCACCATGGCACTCCCAGCATTCTGCAGCAATTCGTCCTGGGTGCTATTTACAAACTCTCTCATGAAAAGTCCTCCTTCCAAAGAGGAGTTGAAACCAGAGTCTTCCTTCTCATTATTACATTGTACATATGAATTTTAATTGCTCTTCATCCCAAAAGGCAAAAATGCTGCCTTCCACGTGGGATCTCATACTCAGACCTTGAAAAGACTGGGGAAATTTCACCTACCCAGCCAGCTTTGTGTTCCATTTAATTAGAAAAGAACCCTGGACATCTGAGCTAAAGGAACCCAAGCATTTACTGGGGGGGGGTGGGGGGGGTGGTGTATGTTTTCATTCACATCCGTCTCCTGCCTCCACTTCCATGCAGGTAGCTGGGCTTTTGTGCTTCCAGAATGGAGTGAAATTTATATAGATGGGCAGGAGAAATGAAGGAAGCTTCTGGAAGACAGCTCTTTCATTATTTTATGAAAGCCTGAGTCCTTGATGAGATTGAAGTAGGCAGTTCAGAGGGAATGGTCTCAGGCATTTCAAAGGCAACTGGAGAGAAGTTTTGCTTTTGCAGGAAAAGAAAGGCAGAAAGAAGAAATGAGGTGGCCCTGAGTTGGCCAACGTGGTGGACGGCCGCTGGGTTTCCACCCACAGCTGGTTTCCTTAAGTTCATTGAGAGGCAATGGAGGGGAGGGGGTCTACCTCAGAAACCCTTAGGAAAACTTTTCCTGTCCCAAGCATACCTCAGAGCTAGCAAGAACCCTGGAAGCCAGACACACTTGCATAGGCTTAGACTCCAAGCATCAGAGAGACATTGGAGCATCAGTTTCATGTAAGACCGGTTTTTTCTCCATAAGGACATTTGCATGGTCCTGGAAAAGGGTGGGAAAAGAATAATAACACCTGAGATTGAATTTTGTATGAGACCAGTGGAATGAGTCAGGTATGATATGACTTCAAATAAGTCAAGATTTATGACAGGCATTTATTTCGCGCATGCCTTTGGAGCCTAAGATTCATACCCATTATACTTCATCTTTTTTTCCATTCTTTACTTTGTACAACTAAATAATTAATTGCCTTGATAGCCTATCAATATGGCTTTCTTTAATTGTTAAATGGGTGTTAATAATTCAAAAATCGACTGGTGACCTTCCAACACCCCTGGGATTTTTGTAGGCCTCAGACCTCTTTGAAGGTCTGTCATTCTGGAATCCAGAGTCAGCTAAAAGCTTTCTGGTTTTGTCCGCTCTCTAGAAGGCATCCTGCTCGCCAGTAAGGTCTTGGGGTTAAATGGAAGACAAGAGTTCAAGGATTTTGAAGCTCTGATTCAATTATAGCAAATGTGTGTGAGAGAATCAGATATGTCACTGTTGAGTGCATTCACCCAGACCTCGAGGACATCTTTCTTTTTTTTTTTTTTTTTAAATAAGCTGGAAAACTCTCCAGTCACTGGAGAAATCTCCCTCCTGGGATTTGGGGTTTCACTAAACCCTTGTACTCAATTTAACCCCCATTTCAAGCAGAAATAGGTGAGAATGAATGGGTACTGTGGTTAAATATAGGCTTCCAGTCGGTCAGCTGGCCTTTTGCTTCGTCCAGTTTTTCCCCCATGAGATGCTCTGTTGTTGAGGCAGCGCGGGAGAGTGGTAGCTAGAAGTTGAGCAGTGCCTCCTGCTGTGAATTCTTACTAGATTTTCTAACGCTCATGTGGTCTGTGTGGAACTCTAACCACTTCAGTACGGATTCTTCCGACAGAAGTCATTGTGCCCACTGGGTCTAAATTGTACAATGTTTAGGATGTCAAGTATCTTAAAACATAATAAAATAAAACCCCCCTCACAAAGAAAGAAAGGGCAAGAATCTTGTCTAAGACCAGTGAGGATGGCTAAGGAGAAAACTGGGGCAGGAACAGAGCCCCAGTCTGGTGCTCTTTCCCCATCACGGGCTCTTCGATTTGTCACTAATACCTTCTACTTCATTTCTACCCTGTTCTCTGATTCTCAGAGATCTGCTTTTTTTTTTTCTTGCTTGAATCTAATTTTCTCTGTGGCATTTTGGGAACCCTCCAGTAACTGCGCATCAGCAGGAAGATTATTTTAAGCTGAAAAAATCTTGCTATTCTGCAAGCTCTGAATATCATTAATTTCCATATGTTCTGAGTGGTTATTAAACGTTTTTCATGTGTTTTTATCCCTGACATCATTTCCTTCTTGCGTTCTCTGCTGACTGGGACAGTATCACCTATCCAGGTAAAATGTTCTATCGCTTTAGTGCCCTTCTGTTCTTAAACGATATTTGACACGTGATACCTGGGTTCTCTGCCGCATAAATGGCTCCGAGCCAGACTCACTTTGCTGCTTTCATCAAACTATTTGTCAGCCTTTGAAGTCGGGACATACAGTATTACTCATTTGTGATGTCACTGCGCCGGGCAGAATTTTAGAAATTAAATACTCTAAATATTCATGATGAAGAACATTTTTGGTCAAATACCAAAAATTGCCCAAATTAGTTGTGGCAGTGACTGCTGAAATGAAGTCATACCTAGTTCTGAGGTTCTGTCTAAAAGCTTGTCTCTCATCTCCCGAGCGAATGGAGCACGGGGCCTGTGCATCTCTCAGGTGCCAGCATACCGTGCTCTTCCCAGAATGCAAAAGACGTTAAGCCGGCCTGAAGTTTTCCCGTGTAATAATCAGAGAGTTTAGGGACAGACATAACCACGAAAGGGATCACCAATTCTTATCCCAGAGACCTCCGAGGGTGAGCCAAGAGAGCCAATTTCAAGAATCTCTAGGGGCTCCTGGGTGGCTCAGTTGGTTAAACCTCTGACTTCAGCTCAGATCATGATCTCACAGTTGGTTTGTAAGTTCGAGCCCCGCGTTGGGCTCGCCTTGGCAATGCGTAGCCTGCTTAGGATCCTCTCTCTGCCTCGCTCCCACTTGCTGTCTCTATCTCAAAATAAGTAAACCTTAAAAAGAATTTAAGAATCCCTAATTGAAATAACTACTTCAAAGGTATATGCGCACTGCTTTGCTCATTGCAGAGTTGTTCCCAGTAGCCAAGACATAGAAACAACCTAAGTGTCCATCAACAGATGAATGGATAAAGAAAATGTGGTATACGTACCCGAAGAAATATCATTCAGCCCTAAAAAGGAAGGAACTCTTGCCAATTGCAACAACATGGATGGACTCGAGGGCAGTATGCTGGGTGAGGTAAGTCAGACAGAGAGAGAAAAATACTGTATGATCTCACTTATATGTGGAATCTAAAAATGCCAAACTCACAGAAACCGAGAGTAGGGTGGGCGGCTGCCAATGGCTGGGGAGCGAGAGAGAGGAGATGTCAGTCACAGGGTACAAACTTCCAGTTAGAAGATAAATAAGTTCAGTACACTAACTCTACTTAACACGACTGTCTTATGTGCTTGAAAGTTGCTGAGAGAGTAGATCTTAAGTAATTTCACCATCCCATCAAAAAAAAAAAAAAGGTAATTACATAAGGCAATGGAGATGTTAACTAACCTTATTGTGGAAATGGTTTCACAATACTTAAGTTCATTAAATCATCACATTGTACACCTTGAATTTACACAATGTTAGCTCTATCTCTACAAAGCCGGGGGAAAAAAAGAAAAAAGGGGTAAAAAAGAAAGGTAAACTTCCTTTGGGGGGAAAAAAAGAATTCCCAAAGAAGGACTGCACCATGTCACCAACTAGGTAACGAGAGCAAGATACCCCTGCAGGGAAAGCACATGGTGAACCTTTAAGAGCCCGGGATATAAATCACCTTGGCACAAGACAAAATGGGCCAATGGTCATGCTTCCTGCCAAAGGGCTCATGTCCAGGTTTCTGGAATGAATGAGATGCACCTCAGATGAAGGAAAACTGAAAAGCTTAAAAAGTATCCTCATTCTCCTGTATGAACAAATCACCCTTTTTCGTTTTATGTGAAACAGACACATTAAGAATATTTCTACAACTTAGGGGCAACTGGGTGGCTTCGTCGGTTGAGCCCCCATCCGACTTCGGCTCAGGTCATGATCTCACGGCTCGTGAGTTTGAGCCCCGTGTCAGGCTCTGTGCTGATGGCTCAGAGCCTGGAGCCTGCTTCATATTCTGGGTCTCCCTCTCTCTCTCTGCCCCTCTCCCACTCATGCTGTCTCTTTCTGTCTCTCAAAAATAAATAAACATTAAAAAAATTTTTAAAAAAGAATATTTCTACAACTTAAAAAGTATCACCATTACAAGTGTTCCCATATAATCCTGTATGTGAATTATACTTCAATAAAAAAGAGAGAGAGAGAGAGTAAAGCATTCCTCAGTCCTTGCCTGTTTGTATACCACGATCCGTGTAATAAATCTCAATTAAGAGTTAGGGCTTGAAGGAGAAAACTCACCTCCTGGTGAATTAGTATGTATCCTTTTATCATCAGATAATTAAAGTTTAGTCCTTCACTACATTTCATATTTCAACTGCCTAAGAACCCACTACTAAAATTAGTGCTATGATAATAATAGCTATTATTAGCCGACATTTATCATTTCATATATTATATAAGTTTCCATTTTTTTATCTGTGGTGTAAGAGCCTAATTACTTTTCTTTCTTTTATTGTAAGTCACCTCAAAGATACTTTGGCAGTAGGTAAGGTCTAAATAATAAATACATTACAAAATAATAATGACCATCTAGGGAAATACAATGATCCCAACTTACTTCCCACCTCTGATGTCCATCCAGGCCACACATCAGCTTCTACACACCGGGGCCCATAAAGTGAATCAACCCAACAAGGGTAGCTGGGTGCTTGCTGTAGGAATCCTAACCAGCCGGCCAGGGAAGTGAATGAGAAGGAAGGGAGAGTGAGACACAGATTTCCACCCAAGCCAGCGTGGTTGTTGAAGCAGAAAGGAACAGCCAGAGTTGGACAGGAGCCGCCTCATCTACATAGAGGACTTCAGATTCACCACTTTTAGAAACATTTAAAGAGCTGAAGTTGAGGGAGTCTGGGTGTATCACACTGCCCACAATGTGGAATATGTCCAACAGAGGGATGTTCACGGATGCAATAGGAAAAGACAAGACGTTTGCCTGTACCTCAACTACATTCTTATTACAGACATGATTTTTGCTCAGAATGATCTGGAATTTTTAGAGCCCTGATTCTCCTTCCTTCCTTCCTTCCTTCCTTCCTTCCTTCCCTGTCCCTTCTCTCTCTTTCTTGGGACAGAGCCAAATATCAGTGGGAAGAAGCTGTGGGTGGTCTATATGAGAGCCTAGCAGTTCTGCAGAATTCCAGACAGGCTGGCCAGCTTAGTATTCCAGAGTCAGGCACAGTCTGTGCTCAGCAGGGTATGTGGACTTGAACTGAGTCTTTTCCAAATGACCATAGAGATTACTGAACAAAAATAGCAATGAAATCCACAAAACACTTGACAGTGTACCCATTCATTTGAAAACATTAACAAAACAGTGGTAGGGGTGGGGCAAGAATAAACCTTCCATATCTAGACCATTCAGATGGGAGTGCTCTTAAAGGTTCACTCATAAAGATGACCTTTGATTAGAAGGGTAAAAAACAAAACAAAACAAAACAAAAAAAAACAGCATTTAACTCAGTTAACAAAGAGGATCTCTTCTACAAGCATAGATCAAATGCATTGCCTCATGTGAATTCAGATGTGCATATATCTCAGACTGACCCGTACAAGTTAGCATAGGTAGACCCAGAGAACAATTGCATCCGTCAGGCTAAAAGTGTGAAATGCAATGAGAGTCTTTATTAACCTGGGAAGGTGTTTATGCCCCTTGGAAGACACCCTTTGAATGGTTCCATCATCATTTAAACAAGTTATCTCTGGTCTCCCTCCAACTCCTTTGTGCTCTGTACAGTCAGTAACATAGATGCCATTACTTTTTAGGAAGAAAACTGCCTCCAATATTAGTCTCCCAAGCTACAAATGTGATTTAAAACCTCTCAACCAGCACTTTATCCATGGTAAGATGCATTGCCTATCCCCTGAGAAGTCATGAGTGCAGTCTCCCTTTAAGGGCACTTAAAGTGGACTGAAATTGAATAATCTTTGTAATTTACAATGGCTATCTCCCTCTGGTATAGAATAAAGTTGGAGACGCAGAGAGCCCAGGGAATCAGAGCAAGCCAAAGGATTTGGGGTTTGGAGGAGAGCCCACCATCATTTCCACTCCTTATAACCACCCACCGTCAAGCCACAAATGAAAGAAAAGTATTTGTGCCCACAGATAATTTGAATGATTTCTCTGAATGTGAGTCATTTAGATGAAACATATGGAAACTCACTTTGGCAAAAATGAACGAGGGGAGGTAACGGGGAGCAGGAGGAAGAAAATCATCCATTTGACTAGATTACATCAAAAGCAAGGTTTTCTCAGGATGCCCCTTCCACATAACTCATATCCTCAATGAATTATTCCACATTTATAAAAACAGCTTATGCTCCATAGAAAGACTTTAAAAAATTGTCATGCTTCTTTTCACTTGGATTCAAAGGAGACAGAAGGAAATCTCTAGGCCTTAAATGTGATTACGGTTCTATAATTTGGAGTACTGAATTTTTTCATTGGGCTGACTACTCTAATCAAAATAATAGGCATCCACCCAATCTACACTTCCTCCATTTCTTTGGTCCACCCTGTGGTGCGCAAGCTGTGCTCCTTGAGGACTTCGCCATTTGCCCGATTGTTAGACTGCAAAAAAACTGTACCAATACATATACTAGTCATGATGATAACTACTGGCCAAAACGTTGTGGCGTGGATGAAGCCATTCATATCCTCAATATGATACCATCAACGTACACGTGGGAGAGTGGTTCTACATAGTACTGTGCAGGATGCTGTGTCAATAAAATCTTGTAAGTCTGCCCCACCCTGATTTTGAGGAGCATACAATTTCTGGTGAAGCTGATAAAGTTACAGATCGAAGTCAGAAGTATTGCACCAGATATTTTGGCGCTTATCAAGGAAGTGGCTACTGAACATTTAATGTAGGATGTCTGGCAAAGGCTACCAGTGCCCCTTCCATGTCCCTTCTCTTTGTGTTTTGGATGACCCCCACCAGCAATTACCTGCCTCTCTGGACTTGAGAGTTTTCCCAGAACCACAGAAGACCACTCAGTTCATGCACGCAGGCTGGGGGTGCTGGGGAATTAGCACATCTCAGAAGTAGCCCTCAACCAATGACCAATGGCTGCTGGAGGGTAAATCCCTCAACTCGTTCCTCTCTCAAGTGGGATAATTCTGAGCCTTGTGTTTTCTACTATTTCCTAGACTTTCCCTCCCAATATTATGCTCCAGTTGCTCACGTTGATGACTGGTTTACTAATTCATCCTTTATTAACTGCCTTCCCATCATCCCTGGATCAATTTCCACGTCCCTGCCGTCCCTGCCGATGTTCTCAAAGAGACTCTTTTGCACTTGAATGTTTTGCCTGGGGTCAGCTTCTGAAAAAAAACCCATATTAGGACAAAGTGAGTTCATCCTTTAGATGTGGTCAGGAAATGCATAAGTGACAGCATAAAGAGAGGAAAATAAGACATCTCTTCTATGATAAAACTTGAGGGGATTCATGGATACGCCTGGGGGAGAGACACTGCTGGTCACCTACTTGACAGCAACTGTTCCTCCCTCCATAGTCAATAGAAACCAGTTTGGTTTGGCAGCTAAGCCACTTTCTAGGCCCCTGAGGATGAGCCCAGCTCAGTGCAGATCAAGCATGAACATCCCATTCTCATTTGCTGATAATCTTTAGGTGAGGATAGTTGACGGAGTGCCAGCTCATGAGACATATGCAGGAATGTGCTGACTTCTTTTCCCCTCTATAAACAGAGCTGGAAAAGTAAAAGGCTCCATCTCTCTCTCTCTCTCTCTCTCTCTCTCTCTCTCTCGTCTTCATGTTCCTTCCTGTTTGAAGCACCATTGGGTGATACTTAGAGTAATTGTAGTCATCTTATACCCATGAGAAAAATGTTCTCAAGTTGCTAAACCAGCCTCAGAACCACCTATCTCCACACTTCATTTATGTAAGATAAATGCTGGTTAAGACTTCTGTTACCTATACACCCATATTGTCCTGATTGATACAGATGCAATTCTAGGAGCCAGCTTAATGAAGAGACAAGAAGTCTCAAATGTGGCAATGGAAAGAGAAAGTCCCATATTACACTTTTCCTGTGTACCATAGTTCACTTGAAACTTTTTAAATGAAACAGTCTGATGTTAATATTCCATTTCTCTCCCAGGATACTCCCCTTTCTATGCAGGGTCAACCTACTCACCACAGCTTGCGGGCTTAGGCCTGCTTCTGCCTCTGCCTGAATTGCTGTCCCCACAGGTCCTCGTGGCACCATCTCTTGTTTCCTTCAGTCTCTGCTCAGTTGTCATCCCTTCAGGACAATCCCCTATATAATGCCACTACCCTGACCCTCATCATTTCCTCTCGAGGAAAGAGTGGATAGGGAAGAATGTGATTTGCTCCGTGAAGCAAGAAGGTTATTGCCATCCTTATAATTGTTGTGTTAAAATTTGTGGGGTGGTCCAGAGTGACCACATTATCAAGAGCTAATGCTATGAATTCATGCACCATCAAAGAGACTGTCTGGCCAATGCAAGATCAGGAAGCCCATTCCCTGCCAATTATTTTTAAATTTTTTTTTAATGTTTATTTATTTTTGAGAGAGACAGAGACAGAATGCGAGTGGGTTGGGACAGAGAGAGAGGGAGACACAGAATCTGAAACAGGCTCCAGGCTCTGAGCTGTCAGCATGGAGCCCGATGCGGGGCTCAAACTCACGAGCTGCGAGATCATGACCTGAGCTGAAATCCGACGCTCAACCGACTGAGCCACCCAGGCGCCCCTTCCCTGCCATTTTTAAGGATGTCTACACGGAATTTGGGAATCCTTATTTTAAAGGCCTTTTAGTCACCTATCTATAGTAATCTTGTAGCTAATATTAAGAAATCATCTTTTTGGCTGACAAATTTCTTGTCCAGAGCTTTTCTGCTTTCCTTTTGTTTTGAGTAGATGGGAAAATTTGGGATATATGCCTTAATTGCCATATTTTAAGATTGTCACCAAATCAGCTTTTTTTTCTCAGGAGCAAAAAGAGGAGAATAGCTCTGAGCCAGTATGTCTAACCCTCTCCTTGAAATCTCTACTCGGAAGACACAGCACTACCATAACTATGGTAGACATATGCTAGTCCTAAAAGCTATTCACATGGCCCCAATCTTTGGCCTTCCTCTACCTGTAAAGGCCAGAAAGCTAAAATACTGGATTTTCAAAACTCCATTTAGCTAGAGGTGGCCACAAAACTTAATTCAGGCCAATATGATGTAAGCCAATTTCCTGGGTAGAGATTCCTCCCCAAATAAAAAAGGAAAATCTTTGTTGGAATAAACCCCTTCACTTCATAGCCTTCCATGCAACTTTCTACTTGGAATGCAGGTATGAGGGCAGGGTCACAGCAGCCATCTGGAACCCATGAAGAAATAAGCAAAAGGGTAAAGGACTACCCAACAAGGTAGGTAGACCAGAAAGCTGAAAAGAGCCTTACCATCCCTGAATTGTTGAGCTGCTTTACAAGACTTAGATTGCACAGCCTTGGACCTCCCTGTCTTGTGACTCACACACATCCCTAGCTGTTTCAGCTATTACAGGAGGGCTTTCTATTCTATGCAGCTGATCATTAATATAAAGACAGAGACTGACCTCATCAAACCCCCTCTCACCTGCCCCTTCTTCCAGGATGATACTGCCATCCTTTCGAGCCTATAGACCAAAACTCTGGGCATTATCCTTGACACTGTTCCCTCCTTCATGGCCGCATCCAATCCATCACTGTCTGAACATCCTGATCCAAGTCACCATCTTAACTGTTAGTTCCAGATACCACTGTATCTCATCAAAAACAGCCTCCTTGCTTATCTCTTTGTCCATGTGAAGGCCTCACTGTATCCAGTTTCCTTTTCAAAACACAAATCCATTCACACACAAACTCACATACACACACACACTCTCTCTCTCTTACACACACACACACACACACACACACACACACTCACATACACATACGCCTGCTTAAAAGCCTTCAATGGTTCTCCATATGTCCTGTGATCATGATATAAATATTTAACATGGCCTAAAAGGCCCTTTGGGGTTTATCCCCAGCCCATCTCTCCAGCCCCAGCTTGTGCCAGCTCTCCTCTGAGTTTCAGCTTCCTGACCTTCATTTCTAAGAAGCTTCCTACTCACTCCCTCCAAAAGGTCTTTGCACAGACTCTTTCCTCTGGATGGAAAACTTCTTTTGCCCCTACCCTTTGCTATTTGACTTCTGGAAAGTTCTTTTGTTCATTCAGAACACAGTCCTGGCTCTTCAACCTCAGAGAATTCTTCTCTGGCCCAGCTCAGGAGTTAACCAAAGATGCTCTGTTTAACATGGCCACAGACCATCTTCCCTTTTGCAGACTCTCCAGTTGTAATTACACATCCTTCGTGGGATCAGTTGTTTACTTGAGAACAGGGTCTCTGTCTGATTTTCAGCTTTACCTTTGACTGCATTCTCCATGCCAAATATGATGCCTACCACATAGTAGGCGCTCAATAAATACTTGTTGAACAAGGATTGAATGGAATAAAGCCATATAGCCCATTTGGTCAACCATCTCCTAAATAATTGATGAGTAACATTATATTATCTAATCAAAATGAAACTAAAAAAGATGATTGAGATAATACTAAAAAGATACAGAGCTTTACTGGGCCACAAACATTTGGCGAATTGCCAAATTTTGCCATCTCACCAATGGTATCTATGTCAGGCTCTGCATCATCTGACACTTGGATGGACTAGGTTGGGCTGTGGTGTGGAGTGGGCACGTGCTCTGGACAACCGAGGCCCCACTATGATAATGGTGGCCCTAAGACCTAATCCAGATTCACAGGTTCTGTTGCAAATATGTTCTAATTGGAGAAATAAGCTGTGGGAGAGGCCTTTCTCCTTTACCCCCAAGTAACTATCCACCTGAAGATTCCTTAAACATGGGGGTGTGAGTCTCAAACCACTGACTGAAAAAGAGGCCACATGGGAACTTGCCCTCACCGTTCAGAAACCCCCTCACCAGGCAACATTAAAAATGGTAAGTGGGAAAATTGAAGACAGGGGGAAAAACTGACAGGAATGACGAGAAATTATATTGGTCTGGAGGGTCTCAGTTTTGAAAAGGTCAAGTTTTTCCTCAAGAAGGGGGTGCTCTTCCTTCCTTAATTGTTTTCCCAGTGATTGCATCACCAAGATGAGTAGATTCTCACTTCCCATCTAATTCATGTGAGACAACCAAAGGAAGCACGGGGTGGGGAGACAGGTTGTGTTTTGTGGGAGATAATAAACAGGTGCCTGGGTGGTTCCTAGAATCTAGGCAAGACCTTTATGTAGTGACCCTACCAGGGTGGTCAGAAAGGAGTGGAGAAAAACAGGATGAATGGTATGGCATGTAACATTTCCCTCCTCTTCCCCCCAGGCCCACCAAACTCCATTTTATTCTATTCCTTGTAAGAACAAAATTTTAGGGGTCAGAAGCCATGGATTTAAACCTCTAATCTGCCACAGATGACCTTTGTGATGCAGGCAGGTCATTTAATCTCTCTGATTCACATTTTTTTCATTGACAAATAGTAGGTGGAACCCAACTGGCAAATAAAGATGGACCCCAACACAGAATTGTCCAAGAATCAATAATATCATGTATGTGAAAGCCATGTGTACATTGGAAAGCTTATATCTTCACTAGCAAATTTAATTGGACTTCTCATTCCAGACTGTATTTACTGTATTTATATTTTTTCAAATTAAAATTATTTTATTTGTCTGTAATTAAAATCAAGTGGATTATAAATATAATAGGGTGACTAAGAATATTGATTTTTTAGATAAAAAATAATTGCTTATTCAGCTTATTACGATTCTCTTTAGCTCATCTCTTTACTGTATTAGGACACCATAGAAGTATGCATTTATTCACCTCCGATGAAGGAAGATGATTTTCCCAAGGGCCACACCGTAAACATTGGGCAGCTTTTCTGAAACTTGGTACCCTCTCTGTTGGCTCCCTCCCTCTTTCATACGATATTTCCTCAAATGCTTGTAGAACTTTTCTTCCCTAACCCTATTCAATGGTACCTTGTAGAAAAAGAAGGCTTTAGACTATCTCCAGAAGTAAATTGCAGTTTCTACTCATAGGCACCAGCTGTTTATGATATGACCTCCAAGAGCTTTCATCGTGGCTGGGAGAGATATATCAGAGGCTTTCTTTGGGCAGGGGATTGGGACATCTTATGTGCAAATCTGTATTTGAGGATCCCAATCCCAATGAAAAGTGTGACTCCTCTGGTTGTAACATTACAGCCTATGTGGACACAAACCCAATGCCCCTGGAAACAACCCCAAATCCTCACCGCCACTGACTCATGGATAACATTGAAAGTGCCCACATTTTCCCACAAGGTGATAAAAAAAAAAACAACCTGTGTGGGTCCCTGACCCTACAGTGACGAGAGTGTGCATGCGTGTGTGTGTGTGTGTGTGTGTGTGTGTGTGTGTGATATATTAGAATGTTTGCAGTTTGTCAATAAATTTTATTGGCATTAGCTATCTTTTGCAAAGTGTTCAACTTCCCACTTTGGAGAAAGGACAGTACCAATGTTAATTATTGCAGAGCCCCTGTGAACAAATTGTGAAGCGACAATGGAGGTGCAGACAGAATTGTGTTTTGATTACCCAACTGCCACAAGTCACATATGCTGATGGCCAGAAATCTCACTATTTGATCATCTGGATTGATTGAGAAGACTCCTAATTCAGAGGTGTGGAGGTAGGAGGATCTTTCCTGACCTTGCCATTTCCCATCCCAAAAACTAACGTTGAGTTTGAGGTTGAGAGCTCAAACAGTATCTTCCTGCTGGCTAGCATGACCCTCTTGGAAAAAGATTCCAGTCTGCTCACGAGAGAACTCCAAAGCATCTGAAGTCCACTGGAACACTCCAGTAATGAAAACACAACACCACTAGTACTTTTCAAAGTGCTAGAATGGACATAAAGAAGAACTAACCCAATCGCCTCTTTATGCAGGTGAGGAAGCTGAGCCCCTGAGCAAGGTTGGAGAGATGCAGAGAGGTAAACCCAGTCTCCCATTTCCAGACAGGTCCTTTCTCACTGGACCGTGCTAGGTCTGCCGAGTTACAGCTGTAAAGGGTCACTTTACACGTCTCACAGAGAAGTGCTCACTGCTTTCGATCTCTAGGTTCTGTGGGTCCCTCTCGGAGCCGTATTTCATACCCCATCTCCTTTCTGTCTCAGTCAGCTTGGACGGCCATTAAAAAAAAAAATCATAGGCTGAGAGGCTGAAACAACATAAATTTATTTTTCTACAGTTTTGGAGGCTAGAATTCCAAGACCAAGGAGTGTATATAGCGTCTACTGAGGGCTCTCTCCTTGGGTTTTCACTCAGCCACCTTCTCATATGGCTTTTTCTGTTGGTGCATGCAGAGAGAAAGAGACCTCTTCACCCTCTTCTTATGAGGCCCCCAAACCTACCAGATTAGTACCTGACCTTCAGACCCCATTGAACCTTAATTATCTCTTAAGAGCCCTGTCTCCAAATACAATGACAATGGGGGTTAGGGACTTCATTGTATGCCTTTTGGGGGGACACAATTCAGTCCATAGGATTTTGCATCCTTCTACTCAAGAATCTAATTTTGCAATGCTTGAACTTCAACTAGGCATTTGAAGAACATCAAATTGTACTAAGACTATCATTTATGGTTTCCAAATACAGCCACAGCAGGACAAATGCTACAACCCTTATCCTATAACAAGCAAGGTATTCCCTTCACGCAACACACACAATCCCAATCTACTACATGATCCTGAGTAACGTGAGTCCTGAGCATCTGTTTTGCATGAATAAAGGAAACAAATAATTCAGTATACCATGTCTTAACTTTAATAACGTCCAGATAGACTACAGCAAGATTGATGTACTATGAACTTGCTTTAAGTGGGACTCAACCCACATTGTTTTCACCAGTCACCAGGCAGCCAATTAAATACCAACCAGCCAGCGAGCTGTTTGCCAGGACAGAGGCCAGGCAACCTCATTACCGATAAGGTTAATTTAATCAGTTACTTTTGCTAAGTGCCTGTGAGTCACTCCCAAAATTTAAAACACAAATACAAAACATGAGTGGAAGCATTTCCTATGTGGGTATCATTCCTCATGCCTCTCTCTGCCCACCCATTTCCCCTCACCTGCCTAAACCCCCCTGTGTACTGACAACCAGCATTGTTTTTTAATGAGACCTAAGCTTAGGAGCCTCAAAACCAGGAACAACAAGATGTGCCCTCTTTTGTATATTTGCAAATCTGATACAGCTGCATGCGTTTGTGTGCTATAAGAAGAGTCCTCTGAGCCCACAACTGGAAGGTGTTCTCATGTTGGGAGCTCCGCAAAAGGAAGGAAAAAGAAAGAGAAAGTTTAACTCTAAAGCAGGAAACAATCTGTGCTGCGGCTGGTGGCATCCAGAGATGGGCAACCCGGAAGAAGCACTGTGTGTACGCACAGGTGTCTGGGACTCTGCACTCTGTCCGGTTGGGCATACTGGACATGGAGGCTGAACCACTGGGTCTCCTCCTTCCTCTTCTGCATACCTCAGGGGAACTTCTCTCACAAACTACAGACTCTGGCCAATGGCTGAAATATACACGTTTTTCTCATAGGCGTCAAGGAAAGCACAATATGACCATCACATTAAGTCTCTGAGAAGCCAAAAACTGAAATTCAAGTGGGCCGGCCAGCATTACACCGATGGCCTTCTTACTTCTTCCAGGCCAGGATGGTCAAGGCCAACCCTGACTTTTTTGCAGTTAAATGGTGATGCTCACAGTGAGGCTTTGACCCAGGTGTGGATGTAATGGGGAGAAACTTAGCATGTCTGACTCCATATTGCTTCTGTTACCCTTACTGCTGTGACTTATAGCTTAGAAACTTCTGCTTAGCCCTGCACATAGGCATGTTAATCATTGAAGGAAGTTTGGTGACAGCTAAGATTTGCAAAAACCACTCTTTGTCCAAAACCTACATCGCCCGAGAAGATAAATATGTACAGAAACAATAATGTTATGTTTAAGATTTAGAGAAATGGCATGAACAGATTCCTATACTCAAAGATCAACTGACCAAGGACAGAAAAGTTCCAAAACCTGCCTTGCACCCTTGTGGGCGCCTGACTGGCTACAGACCTCAGTCACCTCTTGACCCCAGCTCCCTCCCACTCCCCCCCTTTCCTAACATCAAAGTTCATGCTGAGGAGAGATGATTCTTTACGACAACAGTCCATCATCTCAGTTTGCTGACTTTCCAAATAAAGTCACTTTCCTATCCCAACACTTTCCTACCCCCTCAACTTATCAGCCTGTCATGAGGCAAACAGAATGAGCTAGTACTCCGTTATGTGAATAAGGATATTAGCGATAAAGACGTAATGCATGCAAATGCATTCACTATAGAAAAGTAACAGTATTGGTCAATAACCATCCTAATGGCTGCTTTACAAACTTAAATTAGAATGGGATATTTTGAAGCTGTATCTGAGATAAGACCTTTCATTGAAATAAACCACAGATTTAAAATAAAACAGATTGCAGATTTGAGATTAAGTGATTAAGGACTAGGAGAAAAGGTGGACAAGTATTATATGACCTAAGGATGGGGGAGGCATCTCTAAGTATGATACCAATGGCAGAGGTCACAACAGTCACAGCTGTGACTGCCCAAAAAATAAAAGCAATCAAATAAAAGAAAAAAAAGCCCAAAACAGTAACCCCCAAAACAGCAACAAAAGTCACTATCGTAAACAAGTAGTACATCAACAAAATTGAAAGCCAACAGCTAATGAAGAAAACATGTTGATAACGAAAACAACCAAAGTATGCTTATGTACACAAAGTAGTTAAAATTCAGTAAGAACCCTGGTGTGATCTCATACCAATGACTGTTTTCTTGAGCAGTAGACAGCGCCCACCTCAGTGCACGCCACCACCCCATGGCTGACTTGATGGGGCTGGACATGAACTCTTTTCTTTTGTCAACTATGGCTGACAGTATTATTTATCCACCTTCGTGGATGATGATTAAAATGAGCACCACCCATCTCTAAGAACAGTTTAAGGGCTGGTGCAAAGGCAAAGAATTAGGAGGGCAGTCCAATGAAAATAACAGCAACTTTGAAAATGTCTGTACAAGCGATGAATTCCCTTGGTGGCTTTGAAATAACAACACCTGTGATTGGTGGTTAAAGGGTGGTTCGGGGCTCATGCATATTAATGGACAGCACTTAGTGCTGGAGGAAGAGGCCGAGTCAGAAGACAAAGAAGAGAAGCGAAATTCCTAAATGTATCTGGAAAGCAATCAGCCCTTGGAAGTGGTGGCAAGGTTCCACACAAAAAATCAAACTTGCTATCGAAGGTGACGATGATCATGATGAAGGAGGAGGTACAGGTGGAGGAGGAGAAGGAGGGAGAGAAGAAGAAGTAGAAGGAGGAGGAGGAGGAGAAAAAGGAAGAGTGGAGAAAACACTCCAGTGAAGAAATTGATATGAGATACTCTAGCCAAAAATGTACAAAAATCAAACCAGAATGGAAAAGACTCAAAACCGTGAACATCAAGATCAAAAGGTCAAGAATTCTCAAAAAAAAAAAAAAAAAAGAAAAGAAAGAGACGAAGAAAAAAACTTCTAACACATCAAACGGACCTAGTTCTGTAGAAGACATTAAAGCAAAAATGCAAGCAAGTATGGAAAAAGGTGATTCTCTTTCTAAAGTGAAAGCCAAGCTCATCAATTATATGAGGAACTGCTTCTGGATGACTGATCCAGAGGCTATTTAAGATCTCTGGCAGTAGAGGACGTTTCTTTAGGAAAAAAGCTTAAACGGTTTGTTAAAATTTTCCATCTCATTTTATCTCTGTTAACACTTGATATCTGGCTGTCCTTTTTATAATGCAGAGTGAAAACTTTCCTTACTCTGTCTGATAAATGTGGTCCAGCTTGCGTTGCCAATACGTTGTCCAAAATGCCTGTTTAGTTTTTAAAGGCAGAACTCCACCTTTTTGCTTGGTTTTAAATATGTGTGGAATGCTACGGCAGAACATAATAGTAGGGATGGATGGTCAGACAAGTTGGAAAATGGTGGAGAAACAAAATCTTATGTGTGAAATAAACTCCGTTTTTTAATAGAGTTAAAAAAATCAATGAGAAAAACATGAGCAAGCACCTCAGTGGAAAAAATAATAGTCAAAGGAGGGCGCCTGTGTGGCTCTTGTCAGTTAAGAGTCCAACTTCGGCCCAGGTCACGATCTTGCAGTTTGTGAGTTCAAGCCCCACATCGGGCTGTCTGCTGTCAGCACAGAGCCTGCTTTGGATCCTGTCTCCCTCTCTTTCCGCTACTCTCTCTCTCTGTCCCTCTGTCTCTCTCTCAAAAATAAATAAACATTAAAAAAAAAATAAAAACATTTCTTTAAAAAAATAAATAAAATAATAGTCAAGGGACATGAGCGGGCAATTTACAAACACAGACACCCAAATATTTTTTAATATGTCCTTCCTAACCGGAAAAAGTGAAAAATATAAATACACGCAATTTTTCATTGATCAGATCGGCCATTCAAAAAAAAGAAATAATGAAACCCAGTGTTTGGAAAAAATGTGGGGAACCCCATAAACCAGGTGGGAATGATAGCTGATGCAATTTTTTCCAGGTTGACAATTTGACACCAGGAATCAAATTCCTAAAATTTCCATCCCATTTGACATTGGAATTCCAAACTTAACCTAGGGAAAGCATTGTGGATAAGCACAAACTGAAGCTAAAACATCCATCAAAGAGAGAAATAATATTGGGTACATTAACTAAACATACCATGGAGCACTCAGCAGTGATTTAAAATTACATTGGGAAGCTATTAAGTTTTGAAGTAAGTGTCTAAACAGTTTGATCCTATACTTATAACCATATAATATATACACATAAATACATAAGTAATAGATATAGAAAAAGAGTAAAGGAATATAAGTAGATGTCAGTGGTGGCTATCTAGAATGAGATCATAGATGACACTTACTTTGTTCTTTTTGCTTTTCCATTGGTCCTAAATTTTCTTCAGGTAACATGTAGCTTTCTATACCAATAAACAACTTGTTTTTTAAAAATAGAATTTTAGAGGAAAACCCAAGAGTACAACAGGCTTATATTTCTCCCACCAAACTAAATGGCTTTCACTTAACTGCTTCCAAAGATCACGCTGCCTCTCTCTCCCCCCGATCTGCATCCAACTTTGTAATAATTTCCTTCACATCATGAAAAAATTATCCAAAACCCCAAGCTCACTCATCCAATTAACTCTCTACCTCTTCCATACTCAATATTCAATTAACATCGAATCATTTCAAGTCTTGCTATTTTAAAACCTGCTCTGGCTAATCTGTTTTTTTTTTTAAACGATCAGCCCTTCTTTCTACTTCCAAGCCTTCAAAAATATCTGAGGACAAGAGAATATTTGTAGACAAGTCACTCTTTGTTCTGTGCAGAGATACTTCACCGACCCTCCGGTGTCCATTCTCTAGAGTGTAATGGGGGTGGAAAACAACTTAGAAGCTTCTAGCCTATAGCAGGAGGTGTGCCACAGAGAGCAGAGCATGACGGGTGTGACATGAAAATACCAGACACAGATCAAGGCACAGATCCTTCTAAAAATGCATCACCCCGCACGGTTGGATAGGAGGCCGTGCCGGCTGGGGTTCTGGACTCTGCAGACAGCAACTGGTGTGATTTTGGACAAGCAGTTCAACTACTCTGGGCATCAGCTACATCATTTCCAAAACTATGACTTTATTTCTAAGGTGACATTGAGACTGATGGACATTTACATCCTTTTTCCTAGCCAGTCAGTTAACTCTGTATGATCACAAAATCACCCTGCAAGTAGCTTGCAGCCCAGGATCACTACAGACCCATTTTGCTTCCTCACTGTGTGCACTGAAGATATTCAGCCTATGTCGCAGTTCCAACATTCATTACATCTCGCGACAATAGATTGCTTCGGTCATGTTCCTCTGGTTTCTCCATCCTTCATTTTCTCCCCTCTTCCATTGTCCCTCGTTGATTCAGGCTACATGGGAGGCCTTTTATTTATCTCTGCAGACTGAGGATCGGCCTTTTAGTTTTTTAAGCTGAGGGAAGTTAGTCATTTGAAAGATTTTAATCTATTACAGCTTATTACATATGTTATTCTTTCAAGGTTAAGAGAGAGGCAGTCAGACAACAGAAGGGCAAGGATTATAAAAAGTATCACATAAGCGGCCCAAGAATGGGACTAACTTCCTATAAAGCTGGCAAACACCAACACTGTTCCCAAACTAAAGCAAAGATAGTCTCCCTGACCCCCTGACCCAGGACAAAGTAGATCTAATAAACTCCAAATGCCGGCAGGGGTGTGGAGAAACGGGGTCACTCATACATCACTGGTGGAAAGGCACAATGGCGTAGCCACTCTGTAAAAGAGTGAACCGCATTTATCGTACGGCCTCGCAATGGCACTTGTGGGCATTTATGCCTGAGAAATGGAAACCTGTGTTCACACGAAACCTGTACACAGAGGTTCAAAGCAGGTTTATTCACAACATCCCCAAGCAGGAACCAATCGAAAGGTCCTTCAGTGGATGAACAGTTAAAGAAGAACATGGATATATCAAAACCGTGAAATACCCCTCTGTGATAAAAAAGCAACAAACGATCGATGGACACAACTTGGATGGGTCTCAAGGGAGTTATGCTGCGTGAAAAAAATTCTCAAAAGGTTATACTTACATGATTTCACTTATACCACATTCTTAAAATGACAAAATTATCGAGATGGACAACGGCTTGATGGTTGCCAGGATCGGAGGTGGATGGGGGGGTAGGAGGTGGCTGTAGCCAGAAAAGGTAGCAGGAGGGATCCCTGCAAAGAAGCTGTCCTGTATCTTCAGTGCAGTGGTGCCCAAAATACACAGAGCTGAATATACACAAATGAGTGCATGCAAAGCTGGCGGAATCCAAATAAGACCGCTGGGTCGTATCAGCCTCATCAACCTTACTTTCCTGATTTTGACAATGATGATGCAAGATGTTGAGGGAGAGACAGAGAGAGAAAGATCAACGACAACAGCACATGTGTGGACAATAAAGAACTAGAATCAACTTACAGTGTTGTATTTTCCCTGTAAAGTCTTCCTATCAAACAGAAATGCAAATCTGTCTTATAGTCCACATTCCCTGAAATTTTAAATTACTCCTAACTTTGGGTGTTCTACTTTGTGGTGGTTGTCATGGTGATGCTTAAAGAAGAGAACCACAAAGTGGTATACAAAGATCCTACTTTGTCTAAGGAGCTAGGATAGGATCCCCTGAGTGGGCTCCCCACGTACATGGTATGGTCGGCCTCAGAGCTTACCTGCAGACAGAATTACCAGGGAGTGGACACTTCCGTGTCAACCCGGAAGCCATAAAGACAAGAGCTGGCGGGTAACACCACATTTTCCTTCCCTGCAGTGGGATGAACCTGAGGTGATTCATCTCTGAAAGGATCCTCGGCAGAAAGAAATCTAATGTTGCCCACAGCACCCATCTGCTCATGGCCATGCCTTTTATTGGCTTTTCCTTCTCTCCCCTCTCCCCTCACCCTCTTCCCTCACCCTTTTCCCTCTCCCCTCACCCTCATTCCATCCCCTGAGCAAACTACTCGAACCCAACTCCTTATCTCAGGGTCTGCTTTTGGAAGGCCCCAAATCTGGATATTCACACTGAGGATACCTGGATGCAGATTGCAAGGCCTGTCTCTAACAGCTGATTTTTACTTTCCCTCATCAATACCAAAATTAAAAAAAAAAAAAAAAAAAAAAATATATATATATATATATATATATATATACATACACATATATATATTTTTTTTAACCTGCTACAGATTTCATGGAGATGTGACAAAATACAATTTGTTTATTTAAGACAGATGACAACACCCTCAGGTAAATATAGTCTTGGCCATTTCTGAAGCACCTCTCCCATGTCCCCAGTAACAAATATGAACACTGGCCATGAGGCTGTTTAACAACTAACTACAAAGCCCTTTTCATGCCAGTTAGAGTCACTGAAGCGACTTTGCATTCAGCACACACATCTGTAGAAAACTGCGATACGGTGTTCTAGATTCTGGAAGAAGACCAAAGAGCGTCCTGGGCCCACAAATCCAGTAAGTCCACCAAAAGAGCTGAGGTGTTGGCCAGTTCCCAAGAGGTCACATAAGTGACTTAGGAGAGTCAACTTACAGACAACTCTGGTCTGAAAATTTTTTTAAAGGGAAAGATTCTTTGAGATCCTGAAAACCATGCTAAGTATAACCCACCTAGACTACTATAACCAGCCATAGTCGTATTGGTAATACCTTGAAACATTCTCCTCGGAATCGTCGGAATTCACCCGGCTGGGTGGCTCAGCCGGTTAAGCGTCCGACTTCGGCTCTGGTCATGATCTCGAGGTTCGTGGGTTTGAGCCCCGCGTCGGGCTCTGTGCTGACAGCTCAGAGCCCGGAACCTGCTTCGGATTCTGTGTCTCCCTCTTTCTCCGCCCCTCCTCCACTTGTTCTCTCTGTCTCTCTCTCTCTCTCTCTCTCTCTCTCTCTCTCAAAAATAAATAAACATTAAAAAAATAAATGAATAAAGTTTATTTATTTTGAGAGAGAGTGAGTGCACACGCAGGTGGGAGCGGGGGAGGGGCAGAGAGAGGGGATGAGAGAGAATCCCAAGCAGGCTCCACACTGACAGTGTGGAGCCTCACCCGGGGGTTCAATCTCACAAACTGTGAGTTCATGACCTGAGCCAAAATCAACATTTGGATGTTTAACTGTCTGAGCCACCCAGGTGCCCCTGCCACCATTTTCAACGGTTCTGCTATAAATATGCTTGTGTCTGTGTAGCATCCAGTTAAATAAGCAAGTATCTAAATATACCTTTAAAGGCTTGGGAGACCGAGTGGCTGAAAGGAAAACGGATGGGGACTGTGAACATTTAGAACCCAGCCCTGCCTGCCGCTGGGGAGTGGCACGTAGGAGGAGCAAATGTGGCCACAGCCCTTGAACTTCTAGCCTCTCTGTTTACTTATCAGCAAAATGAAGGGTTGGGATTAGACGAGAAAGAAAAACCATGCTCTGTTCCAGCTCGACAAGTCTGTGATTCTAGGCAGTGTTTTTGTTTAGGAGAGGATCTGCTAACAGTATTAATACCCATGCACTGATTCATTTAACAACTACTAAGCATCCTCTGTGTGGCAAACACTGTGTAAGGGACAGCAAATGTCACCACGCATGAGCAGACGGGCCTGCCCCAGCCTTTGACACGGCTCAGATCCTCACCTCCATGCTTCCCATCATCCAGGCCTCATTTGCTCCAGATTCAATGTCTCGGGAGCCAGTGTCCATCAGGCCAAGCTTCGGTCATGTGCTCGTCCCCAGGCTCTGTGACAAAACAGAGAAAGAATGTGGTCTCTGGCAACTTTCATGGAGGCAGGCAGCAGGAAGTGGCTGTCACCAAGAATGGCCCACCCACCAAGACGACACGCAAAGCAAACCGCCCCGGTAGGAAACCAGAGGACTCAAAGGAAGAGGGGGATTTGAATCTTGGATGACACACGTCCCCCACATCTGCGCTCTCTGACACCCAACGCACAAACATATGTGTGCGTATGCGCATCTCCGGGAAAGGGGGAGCCCCTAGCCCTCACCCAGCTTTCTCGTGATTCCGGCTCAGGCAAGGAGGAGTTAAATCCACGGGGGTCTCTCACATCAGGGGGCAGATTGCTTCCCGTTTCATTTTTCCTGGCATTCTCACATGAGACACGGCCGTGAAGAACGTACTCAGGAGCCCGGTGGTACAGGTTGGGATCGCCTAGCTGGCTCTGTTTCTCAGTGTATGGTCACCACCACATTCGCCAAGAGGCCAGCAGAGAACACGTTGAGGACAATGTTCAGGACAAGGGTGCCACGCGGGGCCCGGGTCACAGGTCACGTGGGGAACTTGCCATTATTCCATGGGTAAACATCCTTGGTTATGTCGGCCCAAGGTGGAGTGGATTTGACTCTCCTCTGATGATCAAAAGTCGATGGCATCAGGCTGCCAAGGTCCCAGTCCCTCCTTAGCATCTGAAATCCTGTTTCTATCCCAGCCCTCTGCCGCAGATGCTCTCTCACTAACTAATCAGTGTACCTAGAAGGCCAAGACAAGAGCAACTTTGACATTAAACCCTCAAGCAATTAAACCTTGCTAAAATCCACAGAGAAATGCAAAGAACTTAGAACAGCCACAACACATTTGGAAAATCAGTCAAAAATTCTCAAAGTGTACAGTGTTCTTAAATTTATTTCAGCTATTTCTCGGGAAAACTTGTTTTTTAATGAGAGAACACAATGTTTGGATATCATGAACATTCCAGACACAGCCCGCCTGTGCAAAGGCCCGTCCACGGTATCATTTACAGCTGTGCCCCTCCCAAGCCCACCCAACCCCAGAGATGAAGCTCTGGCCTGTGTTTGGTGGTTAGCATCCCCTTGCTAAAATATGCTTACTACAGATGTAGTTTAATCCTGTTGGGTTTTGACCTTTGTCTAAACCAGATCACGTTCAACATATTCTTCTGTGACTTGCTATTCTAATTCTACAAATTTTTAGTAATATTTATGCACGATTGTGTGTGTGTCAGTAGTAGAGCCAAAATTTTTTTAATGTTTACTTTTGAGATAGAGAGAGCGCGTGTGAACGCGCACCAGAGAGAGGGCGGGGAAGGGGCAGAGAGAGAGGGGAACGGAGGATCCGAAGCAGGCTCCCTGCTAAAAAGGAGAGCCCGATGCAGGGTCTTGAACCCACGAACCGTGAGATCATGGCCTGAGCCAAAGTCGGACACTCAACCGACTGAGCCACCCAGGCGCCCCCCAAAATGTTTTTATTCCCCCAATGGATATTTGTATCCCTTCCAGTGTTTTACGTTTCCAACATTACTGCTATGAATTTCTCCTGAGTATGTACTTAATCATAAACTTCCCAGGCACAATATATGTGCATCTTCCTTTTTTAAATAATATGAAATTTTTTTCCAAGTATGCATATAAAAGACCTGGTTGCTTTTCATCCTCAACAACACTTGGTATGTTCAGACTTTCTAATGTTACCAATATGGGATACTGGCAACCAATAACATTGCAAGCTGGTCCAGCCTCTGCATTTCCAAAGATGACTTTTTTGCATGTCACTCCTCACTGCCACATATTCAGATGCCAAAAAGCAGGAAGCATACGGAATTCAGCTTCCTGGCTTCTGCACATACCCCTTTCTAGAACACAGGACCAGTTAATGGTGGTGGAGCGAATGATGCTAGCTTGTGAGTTTCCTAGTCTACCAAGGCTCAGAAGGGAACAAAACAGGAAACCACCGGTAGAACAGGGCAGTGAAGGTTGCCTGATCCCTCTCTTGCCAAGTTAGACCTCATAGATGGGGAGAGAAGATACAGGGGAACAGACGCACAGAGCGTGAAAGAAGGACTCTAGCTTCATTCTATTTCTCTTGTCGTTAAATCCTCTGTCGCCTGCACTGGGGTTAAGAGTGGAGGGGAACTGCTCTCCACTTCAGAGAGATTTGCACCCAGAACAAATAGGGATCGCAGGTTCCTCTGCCACCTTGACCAACTTCTTCATGTCAGGACAGTATCTGATGTCTGCCTCTATTCCTCATATAGAGACCAAAGAGGGGCGCCCTCCAGAGTGGGAGTGGCGAGCTGGGCGAATGCTGAGTAAGTCCCCTGAGAGCCCGCAATCTGCCATCGGGGGCGCTGGTGCTGGGGGGCTGCTGCTGTCACCCCAGGCTGCACTGTTAGACCTGGTTCCCGCTTGTCCTTCCCAGCCACCGGTGGTGCATTCCTGGCAGCTGCCTCTTTGCAGAAATCTGCACCAAAATTAAACCCATCAAGCTGTCAGCCCCATTGCCGGGGCTGCTCCCATGTCAGCCCATGTCATGACAACCGATGATAGAAATTCAGGCTTCACGGGGAGCATCTGTTTCCTTTTTAAAATCGCTTTAAAAAGAAGCCTGAGCAAGGCGCCTGCTGCTCAGGGCAGTGCGGGATGCCGAGGCAGGCAGGCAGGCAGGCTCAGCACCTGCCAGGGGTGGCGCTTCCTCTAGAATTTAGGAAACCAGTGGGGGAGGGGCGCCGCGTTCCAAAAACAGCAGCCTTGGGACGGAGGCGGGGGAGGAACCGACAGGAGTCACGTCTTCTCCTCGCTGGGGGCCTCCGCTTCTTAGACACCACCCAGCACATGCTTCTTCGTTAAGTCCAGCACTGTGGCCCAGGGTTAAAACGCAGTCTTGCCTTCTCAGGACGGACTTTGTCCCAGGACAACTCCAAAACCTCCAAAATATTGGAGATTCTCTCCTCCGACCACCTATAGAATGGAGAGAGGGCAGAGGAGAGCTGAAGGTTTCTTATCCCAAACGCTGTCTCTCCTTTGATGGGCCTGTGACTCAGGATTGCTCAGCAACATAAAATCTGGGGAGAAAACAGCATTAGTTAAATTCCTGCTGTTTCCCAGTTTACCTTGGCCTCTGCCCAGGATCGCGTGTGCTTGTGTGTGTGTGTGTGTGTGTGTGTGTGTGTGTGTGTGCATGCACACACATACGCTCACACGCACACACACACACACACACACACCCCACACACAATGTATATATTCTTGTGTTGACCAAAAAGCCCAAGACACAGATGAAGCACATTCATATTCAGCATCTGAGCATAGATATGGAAAGAATCTTAGCATCCCTCTCTCCCATTTCCCTCAGGAAACTGAAGCCCAGAGAAGTCAGGTGACTCTTCCAAAATTGCCCAGTTGGATAGTAACAAACAGAGGAAGAGATCCCAGAATCTTTTGCTCCTGCCTTCCTGGGCTGAGTCTGACCAGATAAACAAACAAACAAAAACCAACTGGGAAACTTTTCTCTAGAGAAGCCTATTGAAGCGTGGCAGAGGAAAGGTTTGTCTGATACGATTTTGGAAATGAGAAAAGATCAGAGATCACCTACTTGAAAACACCAGATGTTTTAAAATGTGTATGGGCCAACTTTACCCTACTGCAGACAGGATTAGGGTGAATGGTTGAGAGAATGCTTGTAACACGGGCAGTGAGTGTGGAGGTCTGAGACCTCAGTCTTCAGGGATGCGGAGGCCCCAGAATTTCTTGGGCAGCTCGCTGCTGGGTGGCTGATCTTCCATGAGCAACTCCTGGGAGATAACCTCTGAGCTGTTGGGATATCCTGATGGACAAAGTGTCTCTATGTGCTTGGAGCCTCGGACCACACTCTATAGTTTGACCTCTGAGGGGCAGGCTGGGGACAGAGCAACTAGGGTCAGTCACTCGGGCGCTACGTGCCTCGGTGACTGACTCCCCAGTAATGGCCCTGGCCACCCCGGCTCTAGTGAGCCTCCCTGGTTAGCAAGCCTTCACATGTGCCGTCACAGCTTGGAGCCGGGCAAACGAAGCACTGTCGGTTGAGTACGCAGCGACACGGCACGAAAAGCTCACACCTGGCTTTTCCTCAACTCCACCCTCGGATTTGAAATCCGTATCCTTCCACTGTAATAAACTGTAACTGTGAATACAGCTGTGTTTCTAAGTCCTGTGAGTCCTTCTAGTGAACTATCAACCCAGAGTGTAGACTTCGTGAACCCCGACACAAGTCAACTCACCCCTCCAGACCTCAGTAGCTTCACATATTAAATAAGGGACTTGACCTACCGCTCTACATGATTTCCAAGCCTTCTTAAGTGCTGTCTTACACCCAACTTTGCAACTGTCTGGTTTGGGGGGTGTTTTGTTGTTGTTGTTGTTGTTGTTGTTGTTTTTTACTGCCCTGTCTGCGCTAGGGATTTCTCTGCTCCTGGTCCCTGCTATTACTCCCAAACAAATGAACCTTTACAGAGAAAGGGATGTTGTCAGGTCTCCAAGTCTTAAATATGTGTCCAAAAGTCTGCTGGCTAAGTCCCCATATCCATTCTCCTTTCCTTCCCTACTAAAGGAATTCTAGTTTAGCTGGGCACCTGAGAATCTTTATTGAGAATAAATGTTCCAACTAGTATGAACTGAATGTCTGTGTCCTCCCAAAACCCATTTGTTGAAACCCTACCCCTCAGTGTGATCGTATGAGGAGATATCATCTTTGTACCTCCTTCCCAAGGGAGCTTGCTTCCCTTCCCTGCTCTCCTCCGCGGGAGGACACAATAGGAAGTCAGCAACCCAGAAGAGGGTGCTCACCAGAACCTGGCCATGCTGGTACACTGCCCTTGGACTTCCAGCCACCAGAACTGGTAGAAATAAATTTCTGTTGCTAAAAAATCGCCCAGTCTAGGTATTTGTTATGGCAGCCTGAACTAAGATACCAGGATTCCTAACAACTAGATGTGGCCATGTGACTTAGTACTGGTCAATAGTGCGTAAGCAAAAGTGTAACGTGGGGCCCCTGGGAAATGCCTTACAGGAAGCGCGCACTCCCTTCTAATCTGTCCCTCCTCCGGGGTGGTGATGGTGGGGTCCGGATGATGTCTCTATCCGTAGGGAGGGAGCCATGTTCTAAGCATGACAGACTCGGGAGAAGGAGTCTGGTTCTCTGGGGATTTAATGAAGGCACCAATCAGCCATGAACTAACTGTGTCCTCCATATTTCTTTTTCACGAAAAACAAATAGCATCCATCTTGTCTAAGCCATCTTTATTTTGGATTTTCTGCCACGGCGGCTAAGCCTTTCCTAGCCAAACACAGACTGCATCTCCCACCTAATGAGCGACTTAGCAGGGCTCCCCATCTGAGCCCATCTAGTGCCTGTACAAGAAAGCAGTGATGATTCATTTAAAAGCACTCTATTCAGAATACGATCTTCTCCTATTTCCTACAAATCAAATTACCAAGAGACCAATTGGATTTTTCAAGTCCCTCAAAATGTTCTTTTTAGATGTTCTTGGTATTAAATAGTAAGAGAATTTAAATGGCATCAACAAAACACACAGACGTGACTGTGAGGATAAGTTACATAAATCTGTGACAGAAAGAACCTCACCAGAGCACATGGATGCAGCGGAGATGGGAAAACAATGAGCAGGAGCTCACAGATTTGCTTCTAGCTGCTGCCATCTTTTCACAGGTGACCATCTATTTGGATTCAGAGGCATCTTCCCTGTTCCTAGGGAGAGTGACATTCAGACGGTTTAGGGTAGCACAAGGCTGAGAACTTCCACACTCATTTCCTGAAGACACATTGTCTCTGGACCCTGAGCTCTTTGAAAACAGAAGCTGAAGTGGGGTCTCCTTCCTAATGCACATTCCTTGGGCTCAACGCAGTGCTGGCCACGGAATAAGCCCAGTGGCAGGGGACCTGCCCTGGAGCCCCAGCTATGTCAACTCCTTGCAGGTGGTATTAATGGGGCGACAAAACCTGAGCCCTTGCAAACACTCTCCTTTTTGTAACTGTTCACTGATCCCTTACTATGTGCCCAACATTTTATGCTCATCTTCTGTAATCTTCCCAACAACCCTATGAAGTAGGTACCATTATTTTTTTGAAGTAGGCACTCTCGCGATCCGCATTTTACAAATGCAACAACTGAGCTGCAAAAGAAGGGAGACCTCTTGCCCCCAGGTTTTCAGCAACCAAGGGGCAGACCGTGGGTTCAAAGCCAGCAGTCTGACCCCAGAGTCCAGGCATTGACCCCACTGCACCGTGAGCAGAAATCCTGACACACAGGATGTTGTTCTTGTTCTCGTTCTCAATGTTACTCTTGTGATTGTTGCTGTCGCAGACTCAAAAGAGGGGAGGGAACTAACATTGGTGGGAAGCTGGTGTTGGCCTGGGCCCGGACTAGGCTCGATGTTTTATCTATACTCTTTCATTTCATCTACACAGAGGCTTATTCCCAACCTACTGAAGAGGTCATTGCGACACAGGAGGTCTAAATAAAGCCCTCAAGACTCTGCAGCTGTAATGGTAGCATGTGGACTTCTTTTCAGGTCTCCCCGACTTCCAGTCCCGCGCCGTCTTCATTTCTCCGTTCTACCTCCAGGCCCACTCCTCCTGGATGGGCCCTCACCACACAGCCCCTCACCATACCCCTCCCGTCATCTCATCCTCAAGAGCCGACACTTTTCAGTTGTAACAAAATGATTGCCATTGAGTAGAAAGCTTTTTACTTGTACTCCCACCCATCCAAAAAAATATTTGAGGCAACACAAAAGACCACATAGAGATTAATAAAATAATTATTGCTAATGGGGGAACAAAGCGTTGCCGATCTGTCTTAACAAAATCAGCTGGGTCTTGATCTGGCACAGTAGTGGTTATGGGTCCAGGTTGGTAGTCAGATGCCAAGACACAGAGGCTTTGACCTGGTACCATGTTTCTGCAGCTTTATGGAAGGATACAGAGCTGGGGATACCGGTATAGCATTTTTCGCTCCCCTGGAGGCCCAGCACCCACCCAATGGCACAGCTTCTTCTACCTTCTCACCCACATGGGACATGTATGACAGCCAATGGTGGGAGTCAAGGTGTGTGGGGGTCACCTTGACACAGAGAAGCACAGAGCACCTTGGTCCCCCACCAATCTTTGGTACCACCCTCACCCTGTAGGCTCAGAGCCTGCATGCCCACTCAGCTCCCCCGACCGATGAAGTCTCCCCAGTTGGGGACCTCACAGACTTAACAGTCGCCATCTGTCCACCCTTGGGAGTTTCCACAGAACAATACTGTGAGAAGACCAGCTCTGAGGTCACCTAGGCCTGATGTCAACTCTTGACTCCCAGGTGTCACACTAAGAGATAAAGACATTCAAAGGAGCCATGTTGTGTTGTGTAAGTTCTACATCAGTAAGAGGAGGGCTGGAGGGAACAAGGAAAGCCAGCTGATGTTTGCTTAACACACAGGGGTTTGTTTTCACACAGCAGAAGTCTCGCGATACAGTCCTGTGCAGCTGCTTGGGGGGTGAATCCTGAGGTGCCGACTCCATCCATGCCTGGTGCCTTATGATTGCGATAGAGATGCTGCACCTTCTGGTCTCCCATCGGCAGGACAAGTAGAAAGAAGGAGGGGAGGGAAAAGTGGGTAGAACCTGTAACAGGAAGCAAAGAGTTTCCCCCAAATTCCCAGCAGACATCGTCTCTTATCTCATTGGCTCTAGCTACATCACACAGCTACCGTTAGCTGCCAGGGAGTCCGGGGAAGTGAATGTTCTTAGCTCAGTGCAGAGTTGCCCCAAACAAAATGGGGCTTTGTTAGTAAGAAAGAAGGATGATCAGGTAGAGGGTCAATGGGCAGGTACTCTGCAATTTCTACCACATATGGCAACCTCGAAAACAGTTTTCAAACCCACCAGGCCCCACATTTTAGGCAGCCTGCTTTCTGCACACGGGCCTCTTCCCGGCAAGCAATACCCCTTCCATCTGGCCCCAGTCTCTTCCTCCGGCCCACCACCCCACCCCTGACAACAGTGTGCTAAACAAACACAGGTCTCTGTCCTCAGCACACCCCTCCTTCTCTCCCCTAGCCCTCTGCCTTTTGGGGAAACCACCAAGGAATTTATATCTCCAGCCTCATTTTTAGAGCTTTAGCAAGGGCATGATTTTTACAACTGGAATTTAGAAAGAATGTTCAAGACCGCCATGGTGGTGGCCACCATTCTCTCAGGCAGGTCCCCGGGTACACATGGTTTTCTTATTTTGCTAACCAGATGCTGGCCCTGAAGACATACTTTAAAGACAAAGTGGCGATGGTGACCTAGATATTTCCTTGGGTATCTTGGAGCTATCCGCAGAGTGTATATTACTGTAGCCCTAGTTAAAGCTGCCTTGGTAGGTAGAGCTCCCAGATAATGAGACAGCCAAGACGTTGGCCAGACACTTCTTAAAGGCCGCAGAGTATGCGTGATATCGGAGAAAGGACGTACATTCCTTCTGACTCCAAAAATCAGTGGTTTGGATCTTTGTGGCTTGCTGTAGTTTCCGTCTTAAAACAGCATCACGCGAAAGTTGTGGGGCTCCCGACAAAGGGGAAGATGAGACACAGAGTTTAAAAATTGGGTTAAGGGAAGCTTGGTGCTAAGCTTGCCTTGTGGTTGGCTTGTGGAATTCTAGATGCTTCTGTGGACACCAATTTAGACATTTGTATTTTTTGTTGTTGCTGTTGTTTTTAATCTCCCGAGAAGAGGTGCCTCACGGTAACTTCATGAGGGTGATGCGTTGGTATCTGGCAGCTGCCTCTTGAGGACTCCCCAACCCGGCTCATATTTTAGAAGTTTTGAATTGAAAAGACAGGAAAATATTGTGATGATTGTTAATTATAAAACTATCAGAATAAAACTGCCCTCTCCTCTCCTTCAAGTGGGGGAATCTGGGAATGAGAAAATATTGTTGAAGGCAAAAAAAGACAGCCCCGGCCTGAAATTTTTTAAATCTTAATCCTGGAGTCTTAGATCCTGAAAAATCGCCGAGGAAGGTATGCAAGTTCCTAATGTTCTGTAGATCCAATCCTGCTGATGTGCTTCCAGATCCTAACGCGCTCTAAATCAAGTCAAAGCTGCTTCTACACAGTGGGTCTCAAGATCACAAAGTATATTTGGAAAGACAGATAAGTATAATTCTTTATCTACTGGAAAAATATTTAGGAAATAATAATCTATATGTAGTAGACTGATTACAAAAAAGGCCTCGATTACTCACCACTCCTTGTACCCACAGTCTTTATCATGTGACTGCAGATCCTACCATTGAGAGGTAAAGTCTAGCCCTCCACCCTGGAGTCTGGGCCAGGACCTTTGGCCAATAGAATGTGGCAGAAGTGATGTTGATCGGTCGATTCTAAGTCTGGGTCTCAAGAGAACTTGCTCGTTTCTGCTCTCATTCAGAACATTGCCACTGCTGTGTAAACCAACCCAGGCTAACCTGCTGGAGGGTACGAGATTTCATGGATAAGAGCTTCGATGTCCCAGCCAAGGGCATCCTAGATCCACCTACAGCTATCCAACCTCCAAAGATGTGAGAAAGACTGGCCAAGATGAGTGGAGATGCCTACCTGACCCATAGCTAACTTCAAATGCATGAAGGAGGCCATTCAGGAGCTGAAGAACTCATAGACTTGTGGGCAGTCTTAAATGCTTATTGTTTTAAGGCAGGGTCAGCAAACTTTGTCTACTAAGGGCCTAAAATATGGTCTCTTATTTTTGGTTTTTAAACACTTTAAAATATAGGAACCTCTTTAGCTTGTAAGTCCTATAAAAACTTGCTATGGGCCAAATTTGGCCCATGGGCCATAGTTTTCCAGCCTGCCTTAAGCCACTGCGGTTTGGGATGTTTTTGTTTGTTTGTTTGTTTGTTTTTTGTTTTTTGTTTTTTGTTTTTAATTTTTCTTAACATTTATTTATTTTTGAGACAGAGAGAGACAGAGCATGAACGGGGGAGGGTCGGAGAGAGGGAGACACGGAATCTGAAACAGGCTCCAGGCTCTGAGCGGTCAGCACAGAGCCCGACGCGGGGCTCGAACTCACGGAGTGCAAGATCGTGACCTGAGCCGAAGTCGGCCGCTTAACCGACTGAGCCACCCAAGCGCCCCTGTTTGTTTGTTTTTTTAATAACAGTGATAGCTGGCTAAGATACCACACGGGGGTTTTGTTGCTCTTAGATCTTGTTCCCCTGCAGATAGAGACTAAACCATGAGGCCTCTTGCCTCTGGGATGAGGAGGTTGGCTACTGTTAGAAACAAAAAGGCCTCTGATCAACTCTGAGTCTCAAAGCTGATTTTCTCAGTTTGTTTAATAAAACAATAGCCTGAAAGCCACTCTTCATGATGAGAAAGATTTCTAAATTTCAGGGACCACTGGCCAAGATAGTGGGATTCCAGAGGAGAGTGCCAGCATGCAATCCCAAAAACTCAGGTAAAACCAGTCTACGTCAGTGGAAACCATTACTAGAGCAAGACCAGAGCTGACATCCTACAGCAGGAGACTGGCAAGGAGCCAGGGTCACAGGAAGTCTGCTTCTTCCTCTATGACCATGAAGTCATGCCAACCCAATCCTCTAAACTCTAGCTAGCATTTATGGAAATATAAGGAAAAGAAAAAGGAAGTAAGAAAGACAGAGCATCTATCTGAGTCATGCCTGTGGAGAATGAATAGACCATTTAAGTCATTCAATTGGACTGAGTTTACTGGATTGGACTAAATTTAGTTTTTCCTTGCTACTCAGTGGGTTGGAAACTTAAAAAGAAGATAGATCAGTCGCAGGAAATAAGTCTAAGTTGAATTGTGTCCCCAAAAAGATATATTGAAATCCTGACACCCAGTACCTGTGAATGTGAACTTATTTGAAGAAGTGTCTTTGCAGATGTAATAAATTAAGATAAGGTCATTAGGGTGGGCCCTAATCCGATGTCTGGTGTCCTTACAAGAGGAGAAGGAGATAGACACACAGGAGAAAGCCAAGTGGTGATGGGGGCAGAGACTGAAAGTCTGTAGCTGCAGGCCAAGAATCAGCAAGGATTCCAGTTAAACCAGAAGCTAAAGTTAAGTGAACTTAAAACTAAGCTAAGTGAAAGGCATGAAACAGACTCTCCCCTAGAGCCTGGGAGGGGGGCCCCAGGGGCCAAACGTGGCCCTGCTGACTCGTTGACTTTGGGCTTCTGCCCCCAGAACTCCAAAGGAATAAATTTCTCTTGTTTGAAATCACCCAGTTTCAGCAGCCACAGGAAACTGATACAATGTCCATTTCTTTCTTGGAAAAGCAGCTACATCTCCTAACTGATAATTATTTCAACATTGTTTTTCTTAAGTCCCACTTCTGAAATTCAAAGTAGCCCTTAAGGGCCCCTCAAGTACTGGCAGAGATAAGGGCTTGACCACCCCCCCACCCCCAGAGCAGGTTCAGATGAACTTGGACACCCAGGGTGAAGGCATATTCTCTGAAGACTTCTGTTTTGGTTTGGGCTTGGGTTTGAAGGGAAAAGGTGTGCATTAAAACCATCCAGAAAACAAAGACTTCTGAACCTTAAACTCAGATATTCTGATTCACTTTGTCCAGAGAATGAAATCCAAGAACCTATATCTTTAGCAAACACGTTCAGGGATTCTGGTGAAGCAGACAGAAACATCCATGGAGGAACCCCAAAATTCAAAGCGGCGTGGAGTTCCCTGCTCACTCAGAAAGCTGTCCCAATGTAGGGATTGGCCAGGGTGGGAGACTTGAACATAGTGAGCTTTTCATCTGTGGACCCCTCGGGGCAGAAAAGGAGCGAGGCGGAAGTAGCCCCCCCCACCCCCACCCCCACCCCCGCGCCCCGGCCCGGGACTCCCCTCACCCTTCCCAAATTTGGACCCTGCACAAGACTCCGGGAGAAAGCCACCCCTGATGGCCAAGTTTAGTTTTCCAGGTACCTAGCAACGGGAACCATCGCCCCCACATAAATGGACGGCACTAAATCAGCTACGCAGGGCAATGAAGCAACTTATTGTGATCTTGACTCATATGGCAATAAATATGAAATCGAAACACAGAAGCAGAACATCCACAGGAAATGGCAACAGCATTTTATGGGTCTTAAATTTCATAGCAGAAGAGAAAATCACTACCGGGCTCTGAAACGCTGCAGCCAGAGTCTTTTTTCATTTTTCATTTTTTTTTAAATCCATTTCAGAAGAAAGCAAGACAAAACTGGAGTACAGAGTTGAGTTAGGGGGAGGTCAGGCGGAGCCAAGCCATTTGGAAAGAAAATCTCTGTAGTGTTAAGATGGAAAAATGTGAGCAACATAAATCAAAAGAAATTAAGATTCTTAAAACGCATTTGATTTTTTAAAAGCAGCCAAGAACTAGTACAAATAAATTGTGTTTTCTCCTTCCTACCCAATCCCACTGATTAAGTTACAAACCAGGAAAACAGTGAATCTCAAAATTCAGTCCCTATGCCCAGTCGATCCCTATCATTTGCAAGCACTTGATATTTGTGACCATTTCATGAGTTCACTGAACATCTACTATGTGTCCAACCCTTCACATGCATTATCTCTAATCAGCTGAGCAGTCCTGTTGATAGATATTACTTACCACACTTTTCAGATGAACAATTGACATTCCGGGGAGTTAAATAAGCTCACTAGCACTAAGGGGAAAAACGGGGATTTGGACTCAAGCCTTCCTTGACTCCAAAACTCAAGGCTAATCTCACTGCTCTGAAGAACTTGGAATGTCTTAAACCTCCATTTTCTACAATAAAAATAATACTGGAAATGGGGGTTCACATTTACCGGGCACAAGAATCTCACGGGGTTAATGAAGATATTCTAAAACTGGATTGTGGTGATGGCTGCACAACTCAGTAAACTTACTACAAAATCATTGAATTGCACACTAAAATGGGCAAAGTTTCTGATATGTCAATTGTATCTCAATAAAGCAAGAAAAATGCAGTATAAAAAAGAATAATATACTGAAACCAAAAGTATAATAATAATAATAATAATAATAATACACAAGTCTAAGGAAGATAGATTTGTTTCCCCACAAACTTGGGGACAAAATTAAGGATAGATCTGATGGAGTGATAACTGCTCACCACAAAGCAGGCCCAGGGCTTTATCATAAAGACAGACTTGGGCAATTTCAGCTTCCCTCTGTGGCTGAATTTCTCTCTTCAGTGACAACCACTTTTCCATCATATGGGAAATATGTGGCTCCTTGTTTTTTCCTTCCACTAAAACCTATTTGCAGACCTTGGTTCATACTAAAGTGTGAATGACTGATTTGCATTAAAGGCTCTCTTTTCTGAAAAAAACACATAATTTTAAATTCCGAATCTTCAATCCTCCCCTCTCTGCTGAAGAACACGACAGACCACTTCAGTTGGATGTCCAAGTGACTTCAAAATCAACACACAAAATATAAACCCATTATTATCACACCGCCAGTCATCCCACAAGTCAAACGGTCTGCTATGCCAACTTGCCAAAGCCTGCTTGTCGTCCATGTTTCTCTGGCTCCCTCCCTTCCCACCTGCTAACATAGGTCTCAACCCCTCATGATGCCCCCTAACTCCAAGTACTTCTGGGGAGCCCCAGAGAGTATGTCCTGTCAGTTCTCAGATCATCTGCCGCTGTCCCACAGCATCTGCCATTTTTATCTTCCTCTGCTGCTCCAGCCTCCTCCGTTAGATACATCGCATCCTTGGGACACAAGCACCACTTTGCTATGGACCATCGCTCCCACTGTGCCCTTCCTTGGCCAGCTGGCACGCTGCTCTTGGGTACTTGCACATCCTCTGGACACGGCAGTCCGCCAGGGATCTCTGTCGGCACACGGAAGAGCAAGAGGGCCGGAGGGGCACAGCGTTCTGTATAGAAGTGGGAGAGTCTCCTCTTCTTTCATGCGCTACACTGTTGGAAGGTCCCAAATCAGTCCTGCCTTCCTCCTGACACCCCATGGAAGGGAATCCAGAATTAAATCAAAGGATGATGTCTGAACAAGATCTTCTACCTGGAATGACCACCGAACACAGTGTCTTTCTTCAATGAATAGAAATGCCACCAAAGGGCCATTTTTAATCTTGATGGACAAGTTATCTAAGCCTATTGCAGTGTGTTACCCAGAGCAAAATCACCCTGCAGTCAGCTTTTATAGCTCAACCTGCAGTGACCTGTCCCTCTCCAGCAAAGCCTCAAGTTACCCCAGAGAAATTAATCCGACTTGTTTTAGGTAACCCCAGCCCAAGGCAGATATCTGAACAGGAGAGAAGGCTGCAAAGCTCCTTATTCATGGGGTGTTGTTTAGAAAAGCCCAGAGCAAAGCTGTAAAGGTATTCTCCAAAGACAACTAACAGATGATTGTGCCAATCAATTGTTTTAGAAAATTAACGTGGGTCGCTTGGGTGGCTGAGCCAGTTAAGGGTCCAACTCTTGATTTTGGCTCAGGTCATGATCTCTTCAAGGGATCGAGGCCTGCACTGAGCACAGAGCCTGCTTGGGATTCTCTCTCTCTCCCTCCCTCCCTCAACATAAACATTAAAAAAAAAAAAAAAAAGAAAATCTAGTATTGGCATGCTGTGAAGCTACACTCCTTGATCTGAATGGATTGAGGGGTTTTGCCTCGGTTTTTGTCCCCTGATTTTAATCCTGGGTAACCCTCTGAGTCTTGCCTTTTCAATAGATCATTCTCCAGCAGCACTTGAAAAAATCAGCCTCACTTTTTTTTTTTCCTTCAGTCAAAAGAAGCAATAAAATCTGTTGATTTCATTTATGCCTCCCAGGGTTCTAAAGACTCTAAAAATATCGGATGCGAGCCCTACCTGTGATCCTGATGCTGGATAGTATGGTCTCTTGGAAGCATTTCTTTATCTGCACTTCCTTCTTGTACTTACTACCTGGTTCCCATACACACTTTCATTCTGGGGATTTCCAGTCCTCTTGTTCACCCTATTAATTGCTCCTTTCTTCATGGACAAGGTTTGCAATGTATTTCCCTAAAAAGCTTTCATGCTTTTGTTTCCATTGTTATTCCGAGAAGGAAACCAGATGAGGTCTTTGGAATAACCTACCATGTCTTAGGGAATGAGAAAAAAGCATGACCCCCAAGCAGCCCTGTCTCGCCCAGATCCCCACCCATCAGGACAGCGGTGAAAGAATTCACCGAATTTTCCTGCCCTGACACTGGCAGTCTGACAGCCTGCCGTATGGAGGCGGGGGCCCAGGCAGCCACAGACTAACACAGTCACCACGAAGGATCTGGCAGGCAGGTGAGACGCACCTAGCACTCTGTACATCATATAGAACACCCTGACACGATCTGTCCGATCTGTCCTCGTAGAAGGCGAAAGCGTAGCTGGAGAAGTACAATCAACTTCTGGGAAACAATGAGGGAACAAGGGAGTGAGCACAAACCGATGTGGCAGCTGGTCCGGAGAAAACCAGGAGTTTGGGAAAATGGAAGGGGGTTGGAGGAAGCTTCTGGAAAAGCTGGGCACTGAATGAGCAAGTTTAAAAGAGGCAGAGGGGGCCAGGGAGAGCATTTTGGGCAGTGTGTGAGCAATTACAGAAACAGTAGAAAGAAAGCTGGTATGGCGTGGAGTGGAATCAGTCAGAGGCCAGGAAAGACAGAGCAAGCCGCTGAAACACACTGCGGAGAGTAGGTTTAATAACCACGTGGTCTGCAGAGGTGGAGGCAGGTGGGGAGTGAGGTCTCCTCGGGCCAGCGACAGCGGGGAGCTGCTATAGCCATGATCATAAGAGGACAAGGTGAGGGAGTGACTCCCAGGGCCCAGAGAGGGCAGAACCTGGGTCTTGTAGAGAAAAGCAGCCCCCCCACCGCTGCCAAGGGGGAGCCCGCAGGGATGGGGCCTGGGGATGGCCCAGCCTGACCAACTGCTACACATCACCATGTTCCAATCTTGTGCTAGTGGCCAAGCAGAGAGCAGACAGCCACTGATGGCTGTAATGGTGAGCGTGGGACATCTGCTCGGCAAAAGGCAGAAAGTGCTTCTGGAGGGACAAAGGGGTGGGAGCCAGCAGACCAATCATCCCGAGGCAGCCGCACAGGTGAAGTCCTGTGGTTGGATATGAAATGTAGTAGATGAGGCCCCCAAACAGGTGAACTGGAATTGGCCCTCTTGTCCCCCAAGTCTCTGCTCAGATATTACGTGAGCCCCCAAACCCAAACACATTCTAACACATCAACCCTGTTTTACTTCCCTCACAGCATCATCGAACACGGTCTTGTTCCCCTTTTTGTATCCTACTGTCTGCCCCTGGGAGAGCACACATTTCCCCAAGAACCTCTCTCGTTTGTCACTGATGCACCAGCACTGAGAACAGTGTCTGCTGGGGTCCTCACCTGGTGAAATCCACACGATGGTGAAATCCACATGATGATCCTTCAGAGAACAAAACACACAAGCCTGAGGCTCAAACTGTGCTAACAGCAACATCCCAGCAAGGTCCCATCTACAAAGGGGTTAGGGAGCAGGGCAAAATGGGAAGGAGAGAGGAAGAGGGGGAAACTCCCTTCTGAAGGTCACATGTTCTGCCCCGGTCACAGCAGGTGGCCAGAATGTCTGCCAGTTTGAGTTCTGCGTCACCTCTGAGATTTCTCTGCCCCTTCTCAATACAGAGCTGGAGAGAGCCACCAATCTGGTGGCCCAGCCACTGCCTTAGTGGCCCCTCTTGTTTGGCTGAAGCTCCTGGAGCAGGTCACTGAGCCCAGAGAGCCTTTCCGGTTGGAGAGGCCCCAGCCATACATGGATTTATGCCGCACCCGGTTCCTGGGGGAGGAAGGTCTGTTCTGACATCAAACAGTCCGTCAGCATCGCTGTTCCAGAAACTGTTAGCATGATGAGTGGGCCGCACAAAGGTAGCGGGGTAACGGTTAGCTCATCTCTAATTATATGGGATTTACGATTAGGCAGCAAGTTTATTTTGGAACACTGCAATAACAAGACGCACAGCAGTGGCGAGGACGAGGGGGCGGAGTTCTAGCTTGGCCTTTAGAATATAATAGCTTGTCATTGCCATGGAAACCAGCTCCCTGGGAGTTGCAGGCACCTTATTCTATAATTATAAGAGATCTGATAAGGGCTGGGGTTGGGGGGGGGGGGATGGTGGTGTGTATTTTTTTTTTTTTTCTTTATAAATTGTATTTGGTGGCTGAAAATAGAAGAACCTGGAGAACAAAGCCTGTTATTAACCACCATCTGCTAAAAGGCGTCTGCACTTCAGCTGCCGGGAGAGGCTCTTCCTGCAAGCTCTATAGAAGCACCCAGAATGCCAGGGGTTGCTCAGGACGCATGCGCGGAAAGGGAGGGTGTGTCCAGGCAGGCATACCACGTGCAAACGTGGCTTCAAGCTGAAATGGCCATTCTGGCTTGTTGGGACGGACTATACCCTGTATGAAAAGGCAAGCTCCTCCTGTCCCTCGTCGGGCCATCGGCAGTGTCTCCTTGTTTCCGCTCCACGCCTGCCCCCTCCTTCCCAGATTTCATCTCCAGGTGGAATCAGAGCCATCCCAACCCTGGGCCTTGGGCCTGAGCACACTTCTTAAGCTTCCTGAGCCTCCCTGCTTTTGTGATTGAAGATTATTTGGAGGATTGAATGAAGATGAGGGGGAAATGTTTGGCAAACTGTAAAGTTTGTTTGCACGCAGCTGGATTCTCTGAAGAACAGAGCCAAACTTGCCTTGGGAGAAAATCACCCTTCATCTAAAAATCAAACCCCCTATTTTCCGGTTGAATGATTTTACCAATAATTCCACAGTAGATATTAAAGAGAACAGAAGAGCCCCTAATAATAATGATGATGATAATAATAATAATACCTTCCGTTTGTATAGCATTTTATAGCTTAAAGTTGTCTTTACCGTATTCTCCTGTGGTTGTACGTTGCCTTGATGGAGTGAGCACTCTCTGTGCTGATTCATTTATCAGGAAGCCCAGGCAATCTGGAAAGCTTCTTTTCTAAAAGGTCTTCTTTTTTAAAAATGGGTCATGGTCATTAAAAACTGAATCCCAACAGCATCAAGTACGGCTGTGTATGTTAAGGGCACAAAGTCAATAAAATCACCAGGAGCTGTTTTCTAAAGCTATCCGAACTCTACAAAGTTCATCCAGTAGCCCTGCAGAAGCAGGAAATGAACGAAAAGAATAGAGAATGCTTCATTCTATTCATGACCATGGTCAGCCTGTTGTCCCACATTAATACTCTTTAAAAGCCAAAGACATATTTGGGAGGAAGCATCACTATTACATTTTGCTTCCCCTACTACACATGACTCCCATGGACTGACCATCACGTCTGGAAGCAGGACAGTGCTCACTGCTCAGTGGCCACCATCAGGTAGGAACGATGGCTAAAATGAGGTAAAAATATGTCTCAATTAAAGCTCTGGAGGGAGACAGCACAGGGCTGATATGGGGGTGCTGCTCATCGAGTTCCCAGGGACTTAGCTCACCATTCTGTCATCTCCACGGCCTGGTCTCATCCTCACAGTCCAGCGTGGCAGCCAGAGCACTGGCCCTCACAAGTACATTCCAGAGAGCTAGAGAAGGGGCAAAAAACAAGGGAGAAAGAGTGTAAGCTGCCTACCCTTTAAAGAAGGTTCTTAGAAGCTTCCATATAGCAGTTCTGTTCACATACCATTGGCTTTAAGTCAGGAGTTCTGGAAGCAGGAGATGTGTATATTAGGGGACAATCAGCAATCTCCGCCCAGATCTTTCACACTTTGACTTTGCTTCTACATCATTTTTTGCCAGGTGACACACTTGAGGTCATCTTCAACTGCAGGTTCAACTACATGGAGCCAGGAGCTAACCTGACGCCCTTGTACTAGGTTCCCAACAAACACCATCTCACACTCGGGGATGCACAGCCATGTTACTCTGAACCTGAAGTGAAGGTGTACTTTGAACCCCACTCCTATCCTCAAGGAGCTTGCCTTCTCTTATGGTTCCTCCCCTAATTTCTCATGAGAAGACATCCCAACCTCAAAGCCCAGGTTGACAATAGCCAGAAACTTAACCCAATCTGGTCTAAGCAAAAAAGGGGACTTTACTAGAAAGATGATGGGTTATCTGACTGAAGACAGAGATAGGAGAATGGGTGGGTCTCAGGAGGACTGGAATCAGGTTCTGCAAAGCCATGCAGGCTCTCGTTCTTTCTCTGCCTGTGTATCTTTCTTGCTGATGGCCTGCTTCTTCCATGGAGGGAACAATTGGTCTGCTAACCACTTCTAAGCTTTCCGTATTACAGCTTCAGCCACTTACAAAAGAGAGAAACCAGATATTCTCTCTGGTTCGAAGTCAGGAAACGCCCCTTGGTCCAACTGAGTCAGGTATTAAGCCTGGGTTAATCAGGTATGTCCAGGAGGGCATGGCCAGCTGAACCACATGGACAGAGCAGGAAAAGGACAGTTCCTAAAAACAGGGAGCTTGTCAGACTAGGTAAGCCAATAGGTATTCATGATAAGAGTCATTGTCTAAGTTCCAATAATTGATTTTCACCACAGGTCAAAATTCTCTGGGAAACAGCTACAGAGCAGTTGTCACGGAGTGCTCACTCGTGTACCTTTGCTCACACAGTTTCCAGAGCCCCAGGGCACCTCTATGTTTATGTTATGTTCCCAGATGAAAATAGGATCTCTGGGCACAGCTCCAAAGGGTAGACACGGGCACCCTCCAGGAAATGCTGGCCTTGCCCCGGGAAGTGTGCACCCTCCCAATCACCAGCACATCAAATACCCAGGAAAGTATCAGACTAGATTGTTTGTCCCCGCCATATGGTTTAAAACAGACACAAGAAAAAGGACTGTTGAAAAGTGAGCCCAAGGACAGTCACATCTACCCGGGAGAAAGTGGTACCTGGGCACTCAGACATCTCAGGAAACTGATTAACCCCCTGAAGGGATTCTGAAAATCCTCTGTGTTTCCACCTCACCATGGAGCAATGAAGCATCATGGAAAGCAGGTCAAATGAATCATTCATGAACATTTTTAAAAACTGTATCCCCTGTCAGAAAAGGTTGACCCTGTAGCTCCTGGCTCAATACACTGCCTTAAATGGCCTCCCTCCTCCCCCACCGAGGTCTGCCGGCCAAGATCATTTTGCCCATCTCCCACCATTTTTCTCTCAGGTGTGAGAAAAGCAAAAAGACTAAACTTGGCAGTTCAGTCACCCAAGTCATTATGAAGCCATAGTCATTATTCATTAATAGGCCGTAGTCAACTGTCACTAGACTATCCCTGCTTTCCCATGAGTGGCTCCCTTGAGAAAAACTTAGTTGTTATTTCTCAAATCACAGAAGAGCATTCTCTGAAGAGCTGATTCACCGGCTGACACAGCAGCAAGGGACTCAGAGCCCCACATGGACGTCTTACCCAGGCTACACTGTGTGGTCCTCAGGAGCTAACGGGGGAGCCTTCCTCCACCAGAGAGTGTCGTGGCCGCTAGCATGGTGGAAACAATACTGACTTAGGATTCAAGCCACACCTCCATTACTCTGAAGGAGACCTCAAGTCACATCACCTTTTTCATCCTTGCTGACTGCCAAAATAGAATAATACCTACTTCAGGGGTGACATGTGTGTATATGAAAGTATTTTGGAACTGTAGGTTTTTAACTGCAGATAACATGAAGCGTGTCGGCATCATAAGCACAGGTATTAACAATAGAGCTGTTGAAATGGAGAAATTCATACCAGAAGACCTCTGGAAGAAACGATAACTTATATGGGTTTTCCAGGTGCTAATGAGAGTAAAAACCTCATCAGAAATGGGGCCAGGGTCAGATCCCCAAATCTCATCTTCTTCATTCTCTTCCTGGGGAAGCTATGTCACAGAGCTCCTGCAAAGGCATATCCAGCTTCGTTTATGAATTAAACTTGTACTTTTTAATTTAAAAACAAATAAAAGAGCCCCTTTTCACTTTATATCAGTGCTGCCTACTCCTAATGTATAAATTCTCATGATAAAATCCATTTCACTGCCATTTGTAAGAATTCATTTTATCTGCCTCGTCTCTAGCCTTTGAAAGCGCCTGCCAGGTCTCTGAGCCAAGGTCACACAACACACAGGCGAGCTGCAGGTATCCCCATTCATCCCCAGTAAATGCTTGAAGTGTCTCTTTGTCCCTCATCCACTTTCTCCTCAGACTCTCATCTTCACCTGTCAGTGACCTCCTGGCTCTTCAATTCCAACTGCAATCTTGCCTCTGGACTTTGAGACATATTTATTCAGAAAACAGTGAATGCCTGCTGTGTGCCAGGCACTATTTGTTCACAGTGAACAAAACCATCAAAAACCTGTGGCCTCCCGGAGTTCATGGTCTAGTTTACTCCTGATTCCTAATGTTAGAATCGTGGTTTCCTAGAATGGGTTCTGACGTGTCTGGACCTGGCACGGTAAACCCTTGGGCACCAAATTTCAATTGTCAATTCCAGCATCAAGCAAAGGAGAACTTGAACTCAATGGCACATGGAACTTTCTGGAAAGCAAGCTCAATAAACTACAATAGGGCACAAATAAACTACAATAGGGCACACTGGGGCATGTGGGTGGCTCAGCCGGTTGAGCGTCCGACTTCAGCTCAGGTCATGATCTCACGGTTCGTGGGTTCGAGCCCTGCGTCGGGCTCTGTGCTGACAGTTTGGAGCCTGGAGCCTGCTTCTGATTCTGTGTCTCCCTCTCTCTCTCTGCCCATCCCCTGCTCACGCTGTCTCTCTCTGTCTCTCAAAAATAAATAAATGTAAAAAAAAAATTCTTTTTAAATAATAAACTACAAAAGGGCACACAAATCCAAAACATAAGCCTCCTTTTGTGGATTTTCAACAGAAAATGGCCAAGGTAACTTTCGCTCCTTTACATCCCCTCTTCTAGACGGATATGCTGGGCTGGGTCCCTTTCCCTCTATAATTACCTTGGATGTGTCCATTATGTTTCACAGGGCTGTCTCTCTCCGGAACCATTTAGAAACTTAAGGAAGGGAAAAAAAAACAAAATACCTTCTTTAAAACAGGAGTTCTAAGTAATCGAAACACCAAATTTACTCATGTTCCGTTCCTGGCAAACTTGATGCTCTATCTCTGTTCTTGAATAAGAGTTTGGGTTAAAAACTAAGTAAAGAGCTTTATTTCCAGCTAACGTTCCAGTTTGAATATTAGCCACTGGGTGATGGGTTTTGTTGGTTTGCTTTTTCATAAATTTTAAAATGTTATTCATTTGGCACATGTAGAGTTTAAAAGAATAGCAGAGTTTTCTAGTTAAGTTGGAGGCCAGCTCAGTGCCTCTGGATCCACATGTCCCAAGCAGCACACCAAATACTTCAGAAACCAGAAAGATGTCAAATTGCAATAATGCTGGAAACAAAGGAAATTAATATTCCAGTGTTCTCTGGGAAGAAATTTACACTAACCAAACCATAGATGAAGCCCTGGGACAGAAGAACAGAAATGTACCCCTCATTGGACTGAAAAACTCTGGCTCAGAGACATCAGGTCTTTGCTGCCCATACAGCTGGTAACCACTGTCCTACTGTAAGGAAACCACTTTCTAAAACAACTATTGTTTGTTTCATACTGGACTACTCATTAGTGCTGCCTACAAGGATCTCTCTCTCTCCTCCTGTGTATATGATAGGATTGCATTTCCTCGATTCCTTGATCAGATATAGACACATGGCTCACTTTTGCCTCAGAAAGGTGATGTATGTCACTTCTGAATGGAGGCTTTAACTCCCAGTGCACATTAGCCATACTCTGGTAAGGGGACCAGAAGCTCTCCAGATAGTGGCTGCTCCAGCAGCCTGGAGTGAGAAACAAACCTATTGTGTCAAGGCACTGAGAGTCAGGGACTATTTGTTACTGCAACATGACCTAGCCCATCTGACTTCTACTCATATATCTTAAACAAGGGCTGCCAGATATTCCTAACAAAATACCAGAACCCAGTGGATACAAGAGTGAAAAATATGTGGGCGTCTGAGTGACTCAGTAGGTTGAGCGTCGGACATTGGCTCAGGTCATGATCTCGCTGTTCGGGGGTTGGAGCCCAGCGTCAGGTGCTGGGCTGAGTGCTCAGAGCCTGGAGCCTGCTTCGGATTCTGCCTTCCTGTCTCTGCCCCTCCCCCACTCACACTCTGTCTCTCTCTGTCTCTCAAAAATGAATACACGTTTAAAAAAAATTAAAAAGAGTGAAAAATATGCATTTAATTTTTTACTTAATCAAAAGTATTTACTTTTTTTATAAAAGTTGCATTTTCAAAACTGCTCTTTTGTTTTATAATACCTAGACAGATCAGGGTTGGCAAGTTTTTCTGTAAAAGAGAAGATAGTAAATACCTTACTTAGCCTTTGTGGGCCATATGTATGGTCTTTATTGCAATACTCAATCCTGCTGTGGTAGCACAACAGTCATAGACATTGTACAAGTGAATGTCCATAGCTGTGTTTCATTAAAACTTTATTTACAAAAATAGATGGTGGGCTACACTTGGCCCACATGGCATGATTTGCCAACCCCTGATAAAGATCACTGAAATAGGAACAGTATAAACTTTGTACTGACTTCCTCCACCATTTTGCTTCATTTATTGACTTGGCCATTGTTCATTACACTGAAAGATCTTTCCACAGCTACATTTGGGAAAGGAATCAAAGCCTGAAAATGAATTAATCTCAAAAGTTTTAGAGCTTCTGTTAATTAAATAACCATGCTGGGCCCACGAGGAGAGAAATGGTATAGTTAAAGAAAGAACTTAATCATAAAGGGAATTAGGAAAGAGATGTCTTTTTCCTAAGTGAAAGCCATTAAAATTTTCTGATTTCATCATGGTTGGATATTTTCTACAAGAAACGCAGCATGTGTGGAGGCCACAAATGCAATATACAGAATTACTCAAAGGACACATTTCCCTAGGTAACTTGCATAAACATTTAAAGCTTCTTTTTGTAAAATTTTCAACTAAATATACTGGAAAACAATTGCTTATACAATGCAAATGTAACTCTTTTCTTAAAAAGCAATTATTTTTATCAAGGAATTGAATTTTCTCAAAATGAAAGAAAGCACCAATTTATTTCTTATTTTGAGCAGTGAATATAATGAGTACAGAAATAAGTGAATAAAATAGAGACAACCTTCTGGAACTGTTGGCTATTGTAGTAGGGTGTATTATTGGCTCATAGTTCTTGCTGCCTCCCTGATCCTTGCTGACATCCTCCACAGTTTACCTCCCCATCCCATTGATATTGTGTGCAGCCAAGTAACTTGTTTTGGCCAACGGAGTGTCAACAGAAATGACAGTGTGGTATTTCAGAGCAGAGCCCTTTAACAACCTCTCACAAATTTGTTTCCTCTCTTGCCCTCTGCATCTTCCATGGGGAAAGATGGCCCTTTGTAGTTGCTATCTCTAATCTAGAACACACAGAACAGATTGGAACTTAAACTTGAACCCAACACTTAGCCCAAAGCAGAACCATTCCAACCAATCTACAGATCTGTGGGTGACAAAATTTTGTTGTTGTATGCCACCAAAATTCTGAAGTTTTTGTTATGTAGTATTATTACATTAATAGTTAATAGAATTATTACTTACCATTTTATATTAGTTACCATTTTACTTTACAATTTTTTCTTGCTTAATCAGAAACTATTTTGGGGGTGCCTGGGTGGCTCAGTCTTTTGATTTCAGCTCAGATCATGATTTTTGATTTCAGCTCACATCATGATCCCAGGGTTGCAGGACTGAGCCCTGCAATTGGGCTCCACACTGAGTGTGGAACCTGCTTAAGATTCTCTCTCTCTCTCTCTCTCTCTCTCTCTCTCTCTCTCTCCCTCTGCCCCTCTCCCTGACTCATGCTCTTTATCTCTCTCTAAAATAAAAAAAAAACGTGTTAAAATATTCTTTACATTCCCTTATAAAAAATCATGACTTGTAAATAAATTGTCATCAGTTGAGTAAAAATGTCTCAACTCTCTTAATAAACCTGGCTATCAAGTGTGATTAAACCTAATAATTTCATGGAACTCATTTTCAAAGACGTCTTAACCTTACTAATCTTTACATGGTGCAGCAGGGTAGTTTTTTGAAATACTAACAAACGTGTCCTCAACCATTCCCTATGTTTCATTGAATTATTCCCTGTAGGACCTTTACCCAACCCAAGGGCTAGAAAAGAGACACCTATTAACTTAAGAGCTAATGCTTCGACTATGGATTGCAAATCATTAATAGAGCGCCAAATTTATTAAGTAGGTCATAACCAAGATATTTTAAATGACAAATAGATTAGAAAACATCCAGTTGTATCACACATAAAAGGTTAATATTATTTTGCAAATATATAGGAGAAAAAGACTGCAATGTGATGAAAGTCCAAACAAAAACAACAGGGAGCCACTGTCATAAAGAAAGGTTATTTGAAAAGAATTAGAGGCACCAAATATTTGGTTCTAGTCAATACTAGATCCTTCTCCCAACTGCAATTGCCACTTGGCTCTCCGCATTATTCTGGGGCTATAACTACATATAAGGTAAAATAGACATCATTTACAACATGGAAAAGACCACAACAAATAGTATACTAAACAATGAATAACTAAAGTCGTTTCCATTAAAATCAGGACCACAATAGGAATGTGGTCTATATGACCTCTAATTTTAAAAAATCTTTAGAAAGTTTTAGCTAATGCACTAAACAAAAATAAACAGAACAAAAAAAGAAATATCTTTCTTTCTTTATTGCCTTATTGATGACATTATTGGATTCCTAGAAAACTTAAAATGTAAGAGAAGGCAGAATTAATTTGGTAATGGGGCTAAATACAAATAAATACATAAAATTAACATCTTTATTCAGATTAACAATAACCAATTATAAATATATGTGAAAAATTGTGATGAAAACTATATATTATACAGGAACAAGTGTGATTTTTTTTTTTTTTAAGTTTTAGGACCTAAGTGATAAGACAAGTGGAAAAGATATTCACAAAGAATATATCCAACAAAAGAACTTATATCCAGAATATATATTTTTAAGACTCTTTCAAATCAATAAGAAAATGGCACCCAGTCCATTTAAAAAAAAAAACAAAAACAAAAGGCAAGGGGTACCTGGGTGAATAAAGCGTCCAACTTCAGCTCACATCATGATCTCACGGCTTGTGAGATCAAGCCCCGCATCAGGCTCTGTGCTGACAGCTTAGAGCCTGAAGCCTGCTTCAGATTCTGTGCCTCCCTCTCTGTCTGGCCCTCCCCAGCTTGCTCTCTGTCTTTCTCTCTTTCTCTCAAAAATAAATAAGCATTTTTCAAAAAGGCAAAAAACTTAAACCAGACACTCTATAAAAGAGGCTATCCAAGTGATAAATAAGCTTGTGAAAAATATTTAACATCATTGGTCACAATGAGATACTATGTACTCATCAGAATGGCTAGCATTCTAACAACTGACAACCTAGGTTGGCAAGAATGGGGACATCTGGTCTGTCACAAAGTTGGCCGTATTGTCAGTTGGCATGGGAACTTTGCAGAACTCTGGCATTCTCTGTTAGAGGTGAACATCTGCATACACTCTGCCCAGTAATTCCATTCCTGGCATATACTCGATGGAAATGTGTGTGTAAGTGGACCAACACACATGTATAAGAATGGTTTATCATGTAGAACAGCCAAAACTTTAAACAACCCAGATGTCCACCGAAAGGAGAATGGAGGAATAGAAACATAAAACGATGCAGCCACTGTGGAAATGGTATGATGATTCCTCAAAAAATTAATCATATGGTCCAGCAATTCCACTTGTGGGTACATACTCAAAAGAGTGGAAAGCAGAGATTTGAATGGATACTTGTACACCCATATTCCCACCAGCATTATTCATAATAGAAAGTGGAAGCAACTGAGGGCCCATCCACAAATAAATGGATAAACATGGAGAAAATAAAATGAGGGGAAAAACAAAAATATTCCACACGATGGAATATTTAGCCTTAAAAAGAAAAGAACATCTGACTCATGCTATAACAGATGATGAACCTTGAAGACATTACACTATGTGAAATAAACCACACACAAAGGACTGATATTATAGGATCCCACTTAATGAGGTACCTAGAGTAGTCAGACTCTCAGAGGCAGAAAGTGGAATGAGGGTTGCAAGGGGCTGGGGAAGGACACATGGGGTGTTTAGTTTCATGAACATAGATTTTAGTTTGGGGATGACAAAAAAGTTTCTGGAGATGGATGGTGACGAGGGTTGCACAACATAAATATACTTAATGCCACCGAAAGGTACACTTAAAAATGATTAAAATGGTCAATTTAATGTTATTTTTATTTTACCACAATAAAAAAATTTAACAGAAGTGATAAATTGTCATATAGTCATATAATGAAATAACATATAGCAACAAAAATGAAGACACTACCTTCATACAACATAGACTTTAATTTTTTTAAATCAAATAGCTAAAAAAAGGGGATGTCTGTGTTTGAATATAAACAGTGACAAAAAATAAATGCAAAAGGATACCTTTACATCCTTAGAAATGGAGAAAACACATTTTTAGCCATTTTAGAATTGCATTATGCTCCAGCTTTATCCTTAAAGCCTTTTGAAAACGGAGGCCAAGAAAATTTCAAATGATCAAGGCAAATATTATGTAACTTTTCTTTTACTCATTTTTAATGAATATACAAGAAGCAGAAATGCCAATGTATCTAATTCCATCCTGCACCCTGACATCCCTTCCCCAGCTGCCCTGACAGTTCCCCCCTGCACCATTCTGGGATTAGAAGTACCTGGCTAGGAGCTGAAGGAGAAACCGCCGTGAATGTTTGTGTCTCAGGATGAGATTCGGAGCAAGAAGGGACAGAGTCAGGAATGGCCTGGGAGAGGTTTCTTGCAAAGACTGTCATTTTTTATTTACTGACTCTGATGCAGGCAGAATGATAGATTGTTTCAAGTGGCCAAGAAATACAATCCCTTCCAACTAGTCAACAGCCCTTTGGGTGAGAGAAGGTTCCTGTGCAATTCGTATGGGGGTCCCATCAAAAGTGAACCAAGTGGGATATGCAAGGTACTCATCCTGTCCCCTTAAGATCTGAGATGAGGACACTGACAGCATGGGTAGGCAGTTTGGGGGGCCAAGACCAACTCAGACCCGGAGCCAGGTGTCTAGCTAGTTGACTAGCCGTCCACTGCTTCAATGTCAAGTGAGCAGAATAAAGCAGGTCCAGAAAAAAGGCAACAATCCACTCAGGCTACCAAGGAAAATCCACGATGTTCATTTTTCTAAAAGAATGAGAAACACTCAAATAGGGAGAAAAATTATTCGTGAAACATGTAGCCCTATGCTACTCTCCTAGGATTCTCTCCCAGTGCCTTTGGAAGGAGTGTGGCCCTGCCCACACCTTGATTTAGCTGCCAGAAGTGTGAGGATAAATTTCTGTTGTTAAAATGTGATGTTTTTATCTTTGTGATGTTTCATTATAGCAGCTCTAGGAAACTAACACAATGAGATACAGGAAAAAAAAGTAGATATGGTATAAATGGACAGTTCAAAATCGGTAACAATAAAACACCCATTTGTCCATGACCTAGCTTATGAAAGAAAAGTTACTGGTAGCTTCAAAGCCCTTCCAGAGTGCCCTTCCCCAATCACACCTTCCCACCCTTATCTCCACCGTCTGAAATTTTGTGTTAAACATTCCTTCCCTTTTCTTGTAATTTCTTCCTATATATCCCAAACAACATAGTATTTAGTTTTGACTGTTTTGAGCTTTTGTATACACTGAGTCATACTTTAGATATTCTTCTTTATGTGCTCTTTACACAATATTTTGTTTTTGAGAGTAATTCATGATGTTGTGTAATATTTGATATACCATCTATTTATTCATTTTGCTATGAATAACACTTCAATGGTGTCCTTTATTTTTGTTATTATAAACAATATTACCATGAAAATTCTTGCATATGTCTCCTAATGCACATGAGCATTATCTCAGAACTATAAAAACCTGAATTGCAATAGGCTTAGCATTGAAATAGAATTTCTACCTATTCAGCAATTTTACCTAGGAGAATTGCTAGGGTATGTTTTGTTCAACTTTATGAAAAGTATTTTAAATACATAGGTAAGAGAATTAAGAGGGTCTTTTTAGATGTCAAAATCACAGACTGGAAACTAGAAAAGATGAGATAGCTTTAAGCGGGGTAGTCTGCTACTATCATTGTATTGGAGTTTCTTTATGTTTGTGATTAATTGATTTATATATCTGGGTGTTTTCCAGCGGGGGGCATAAATATTTACAGCTGTTGGCACTTCTTGGTGGATAGATTCCTTAATTATGATATAACAACCTTCTTCATCTCTTGTTACAGTCTTTGTTTTAATATCTAGTTTGTCTTGGGGCGCCTGGGTGGCGCAGTCGGTTAAGCGTCCGACTTCAGCCAGGTCACGATCTCGCGGTCCGGGAGTTCGAGCCCCGCGTGGGGCTCTGGGCTGATGGCTCAGTGCCTGGAGCCTGTTTCCGATTCTGTGTCTCCCTCTCTCTCTGCCCCTCCCCCGTTCATGCTCTGTCTCTCTCTGTCCCAAAAATAAATAAATGTTGAAATAAATAAATAAATAAATAAATAAATAAATAAAATCTAGTTTGTCTGTTATAAGCATGGCTACTCCGGATTTCTTTTGACATCCATCAGCATGACGAATGGTTCTCCATCCCCTTACTTTCAATCTATGGGTGTCTTTAGGTCTAAAATGAGTCTATTATAGACAGCAGATAGATGGATATTGTTTTGTTTATACATTCTGATATTCTATGTCTTTTGATTGGAGCATGTAGTCCATTTACATTTGGAATGATTATTGAAATATGAATTTAGTGCCATTGTGCTGCCTGTGGAATTAGTGTTTCTGGTGACATTCTCTGGTACTTTGTAGTCTTGTTGCTTTTGGTCTTGTTGGTTTGGTTTTTTTTCTCCACTTCCCCATTCAGAGTCCCCCTTAGAATTTCTTGCAAGGCTGGCTACTTTAGTAGTCACCAACTCCTTTAGTTTTTGTTTTTCTGGGGACCTCTTTTTCTTCCCTTCTATTCTGAATGGCAGCCTTACTGGATAAGGAATTCTTGGCTGAATATTTTTCTGATTCAGCATGTTGACTATATCCTCCAACTCTTTTCTGGCCTGCCAAGTTTCTGTGGACAGATATGCTGTGAACCTGATCTGTCTTCCCTTGTAGGTTCAGGACTTTAAGAAAACAATCAGTTAATAATTCAAAACATCTGACAAGGACAGGAAAAAAACACAGAAAAATCTCACTTATGAATATAGATGTGAAAATCATAAGTAAATATAAGCAATTCAAATTTAAAAGTACATTATAATAATATACCAAGTTGACTGTACTCCAGGAATGCATTCATGACTAAATATTACGAAAAATTCATATAATTTATAAAATGAGTCTAACTATGAGACATAAAAGTATACAGTCATCTCCATTAGTATTAAAAAGATATTTGATAATATTCAGAACCTATTTAACTTTTTAAAAAGACTCATTATGAATCAATACTAGAAAAACAGATTCTTAACGTGATGAAAAACATCCACATTAAATTAAGAACAAAGATAAAATGCTTTCACATCCATCACTCAAACGAAACTTTCTAGTCTATGTATTAATAAAGAGAAAGTGGGTATAAATATTATATAGGAGACAAAAATTAGAGGGGAGAAAACTTATTATTCAGAGATGATGTATGATTTGCAAGTGATTTTTTTTTCACCTAGATAACACAAGACTAAAAATCTTGTATTGTAAAATTACCATTGAAAAATCTCACCGTAAAGGAGACAAACACTCCTAGTGGATACCACTAGGATACCTCTCACTAGTGTGTCCAGCAAAGACAATCTGTCCTACAGTATTGGCACAATGTTTTTAGTGGACCAACAGATTAAGTAGAAGACTGGTATTAATGATCCAGGTTATATGAAAATTATTAACTACTGACACAGGCATCATGAAAAAATGGCCATATCCTTAGAAGAAATAGCCAGTTCACATCCCTTTTCACTCTCAGACATAACTTTATTGGATGGAATAGGGGATGAAATTGTCTAACATTTATATCATTATCTTTTTTCTCCCTTTCTTTCTCTGTGGTTTTTCTGACAGAGCAGACATTTGAATCCATGCACTTCAAATGCATATATAATCTAACATCATTATAATAAATAAAGCCTTGATATCCAGTTGTGCCCATTTGTAGAGTCTGCATTTGCTTTATACCAAGCATGATGCAAAATTCAGCTCGGCTCCAAATCCTATCTATCAACAAATAATCCTCTCACACCAAAAATACTACTGAAAAACTAGAATTTGCTAAGATATGGGTAGTCAGGAGGCTTTGCATGGGTGGGGACTCGGGTATATAGGAAATCTCTGTACTTTTCATTCGATTTTGCTATGAACCTAAAACTGCTCTGAAAAATAAATTTTATTAATTAAAAAATTAGAATTTGCTAATTATGTTGCAAAATTAAAAAGCTCACGTCACATAGCACATGCTATTTCCATCAGGCAATTCCTGTGGGCAATCACGACCCCAGTTCTTGGCCCCAGAATTAAGAGGCCCAATTCTGGCTTCTTCCAGCTGAACCCATGCCCATGACTCCAGGTCTAAGGAGTCAAAAAGCTGTGCTCTCTGGAGCCCATGTCCTCAAACTGTCCTTTGGTCCTTCACCTACTCTCTGTCTTCTTTTCTGTCCATACAACCTTGCCCTCCCTCTCTCTTTTGTTTTTTATTATCTTCATAAAAGTTTCTTTTTATTCTTATAAAACCCCCAAACCAGCCACACAATCATATTTACCCTGAGGCTTCTTTTTTTTTTTTTTTTAAGTTTTTACTATTTTTTTATTTGAGAGAGAGAGAGAGTTGGGGAGAGAAGCAGAGGGAGAGAGAGAGAGAGAGAGAGAGAGAGAGAGAATCCCAAGCAGGCTCCATGCTCAGTGAGGAACCAGATACGGGGCTGGATCCCACGACCCTGGGAATCATGACCTGAGCCAAAGTCAAGACTAGGATGTTCAAATGACTAAGCCACACACGCGCCCCCTACCCTCAGCCTTCACAGAGTCTTTTTGCAGTGAAAACAAGCTCTACATATGAATAAAAGTTAACTTCAGCAGCCAAGATGCTAAAATAATCTTCACCTCATTTACATATACGACAATCAATTCTTTCTACATATCAGCATTAATTTGTTAGAAGTATTAAGGAAAAATTGTCCTCTCATATAGCAACCAAGACAAAATAACCTGAAGTCAAATCAAGAGAAAATGTGCAGGATTTATATGAAAAGAATTGCAAAGCTTTATTGAGGTACCTAAAGCTACAAAAGTAAAGAAATATACTGTGGTTCAGATTATAAGCGTCCCATATTCTAAGGATGACAATTATCACCAAATTAGCATCCAATAGAATGAAATTCCAATCAAATTCTCGACTGGGTCTTTTTCAAATTTTAAACAATGAAGATAAATAGGATAATAAAATATGTGCATTATCGTGTAGTGAAGAAGGCCCCAGAAGCATAGAATAAAATCCAAAAGCCATCTAGAAACTCTCAATAGACCGCACACATAAAAATTTAGAATTTTTGCATGGAAAAACAAAAAAGCTATGACAAAGTAAGAAAATGAAAAGGCAGATGACAAGCTAAAATAAGTTTACAACATTTAGGACAGAAATAAGTTGACATATTTGGAAGAAGTATTTTTAATCAATAAAATATTAAGTAACTAAAAATAAAACAAGAAACAAAAAACAAGTGAAGAACATGAAACAGGGCACAAATGGCCAGTAAAAATATGAAGTACTGTCCAACATCAATAGTCACCGAAGAATGCAAAACATTCTTAAAGATAATTATTCTTTATCACTAGGCAAGGATTTTTTTTTTAAGTATTCTTAAAGATTCAGGAATTGCACATTCTCATACACCATCAGTGGGTGTAAACCTATATAACTTAAAAAGTGATTTGGCAGCACTCATAAAATCCATAAAATGTGCATAACATTTGACTTAATAGTCTTTCTTTCTGGAATTTATTCCATGGAAATAGTCATACAAAGGGTCTAACTATGTGAGCAAAACAATGATTGTCTTGACCTGTATGAAAAGTGAAAATTTAGGAAAAGCTTGCATGTCCATCATCTGCCCAAGCCTGCTACAGTAAAGCTACAGGTCCTGGAACCAGGCACCTGCCCTCTCCACCGCAGGCACCCCCACCTCCAAGATGCCCAGGAGTCAAGGCGATTCAGCCCAAAGGCAGTAAAGGAACCCCAAACAATCAGCAAAATGGTCCACCGAACCTGTTTCTGCAAAAGTTGCAAAGAGCAACAGGGAGCACTCAATCTTCAGAGTGGAAATAAAACAGAAAAAAAAAGGAGAAGAGGCTGAACTGGGTCACAAAAGAACTGTAGACTGAACTGCCAAAAACAGAACAAACAGGAGCATCCAGCCTCTGATGAAGCAGGAGCAAAAGAAGCCAAGTCTGGTGATGAATATCACATCCCAAGGCTTCTCCATGACCCCCACACTTCCTGGATTGTCCGACTGTCTTGTAAAGGCAAAAGTTTTAGAAGCCCTGGAAATAACTGAAGTAACTGTTAAGAGGTTATTATTTTTCTTTTTACATATTTAGATAAGTGCAAATGCTTTTTCTTAAAAAGTTAAATTAGCCCCTGTTGTTTAGCATTGCCGCACAACCAGGAATCACAGGAATATTGGATTAAGGAAGTCTTTGCCTTCTTGTGAACCAATTTGCCATTCTCCAGGCTGGTGGTGGGAAAGCTTATAGCCTATAATACAAAGCATAATTAAAAGCAATGCAGGGACGCCTGGGTGGCTCAGTCGGTTAAGCGGCCGACTTCGGCTCAGGTCATGATCTCGCGGTTCGTGAGTTCGAGCCCCGCGTGAGGCTCTGTGCTGACAGCTCAGAGCCTGGAGCCTGTTTCATATTCTGTGTCTCCCTCTCTCTGACCCTTCCCCATTCATGCTCTGTCTCTCTCTGTCTCAAAAATAAATAAACGTTAAAAAAATTTTTTTTTTAAAAAGCAATGCACACTCATCATCATGCACCTAGCATGTCTCAAACATTTCAAATTGCTAATCTTCTGTTCCCCTGTTCTTTGGTGGAACTGTTTTCTCAAGGCAACTACTCCCTGACCTTGGCCCTCCCAGTGAGACTTGAGTGCCATCTGTGACGTCTTTGCTGGCAGTTGTCCAGTTTATCCTCGAGTTTTGCTAATATGCTGCTACAGATTGGGTTTTTTTTAGAATGTTCCAAGTATGATATTAAGTCATGGATTAGTGGAATGTTAGACTTTAACTGAAGTAACTGGGTAATTTTTTAGAAAAAGATGTCAACTATTTTGTTTAGATTGTTAGTGTACAATTAAAACCTTGGTTTGCGAGCATAATTGGTTCCAGAAACATGCTTTTAATCCAAAGCACTTGTATATCAAAGCAAATGTCAAGAAACCCTGGCTCTGTTGTGATCATGTAACGTTTGGTGTCACGTACTACTCATATTGTAAGACATCGCTCATTTATCAAGTTAAAATTTATTAGAAATGTTTGCTCGTCTAATGGAACACTCACAGAACAAGTTATTCACAATCCAAGGTGTTACTCTACTTGTATAAGAATTATGTATAGATTCTTATGTGTACAGATTCTTATATGTAAGGATTATATATAGATTGCTTATACTGTCTGTGAACAAATCAGGCAGAAGCCAATAATATCTCAATTATTAAAAAAAAAAAAAAACACCAACTCAAACACCTACATTTTTCACATAGGTGAAAATGCTAACTTCCTAACCTTTCGGAAATGCATGAACCCCAGCAAAGCTTCCATATAGTTATCATTTCAAATTCAGTTATGCACTTCATCGGTAGTAGATCCACTGAGTTTAATTGTTTTCTTTAAACACCTTTCAAAAGATTTTGCCATAACAGGCATTGGAACAAATTTACATGATGTATGCAGAAAGATAAGGAAACAAAAAAGCAAGGCACAAATTTAATATTACTGAAGCAAATAATCTTCAATGGAAGGATGAATACAATTTCATATTTGTTTTCTGGAGAAGACACAACCAAATGCCTAAGGGGACCCAAGAAAGAAAATACCCAGAAGTGGCTGAAGATAAGAAAAATGCAAGAAGATTGCTTTCACACACCGTGCAATACAGCTGAAGTGTGGAGAAAGTGGCCAAACTCAGAATAGATGAAGGAAATGTTAAAGCATCAAGAAGCTGGTTCTATCAGACAGAGAAACACAAAAACCATATTGATCTCACTTATGTGTGGAATTTAAAAAACCAAAAGTCCAAACTCATGGGTACAGAAGACAGATACGCGGGTGGCCAGTGGTGGGGATGGGGAGTAGGCAAAATAGGTGAATGGGGTCACAAGGTACAAACTTCCAGTTATAAAATAACCAAATCCTTGGGATGTAATGTACAGCATAGTGACTATAGTTAATACTATATTGTAGGGACCCCTGGTGGATCAGTCAGTTGAGCATTCGACTCTTGGTTTAGGCCCAGGTCATCATCTCGTGGTTTCATGGGTTCGAGCCCCAGGTCAGTCTCCACTCTGAGAGTACAGAACTTGCTGGGGATTCTCTGTCTCCCCCTCTCTCTGCCCCTCCCAACTCACACTGCCTCTGTCTCTCTCAAAATGAATACAAAACTTTAAAAAGTAATACTGTCTTGTATATTTAAAAGTTACTAAGAGAGGAGATCTTAAAAGTTCTCATCACAAGGGAAAGAATGTTCACTCACTATGTGTGCTGATGAATGTCACCTAGATTATCATGGTGATCAGCTCACAATACATACAAATATCAACTCATATTGTACACTAGAAACTAATATAATGTTATACACGTCAATTATACCTCAATTGAAAAAAAAATAAGCAGCAGGTTATGACACAGGACTAACAAAGCATTGTCCCACAGTTTAATTGGCAGATTTTTTTTCTTTCTCAGCAGTACATAAAAGAAGACTCTAACAATCAATGATACCTTACATTCAGTGAAATGTAGTTTCTTGGTTAACATGGAAAGAAATCCTTGGTACATTGTAAGTTTTCCTTTTAGAAGCACATATGCTAAAATTAGAATGATCCAGGGTAGGACAGCACCTGGATAAGGGCAACATACAACCATGAAGTGTTCCATAGTCGTTCTATTTCTTAATCTAGGTGTTTATTTGTGAACATTCATCCATCTGTACACTTACGTTTTGTGCACATTTCACTAGGTGTGCCATGCTTTAATGTAAGTTTTCTTGAAATATCAGCATATAACACAGTTTATATAGTATGGATCCCATTTTTTGTAACTGGGTGCAGGTGCACGCACAGTCTCCCGTTTGTGTGCATATCTGCGTATGTAGGCATAGAATCTAAATATCAGGAGGAATTATCAAAAGACAGGTAACTTTTACTTTCTTCTTTACGCTTTTATGTGTCTGAAGATTTTTTACAATGTTCATTATTTCTCTTACAATCAGGAGAAAAAGACAGAAAGACCTATGAGCACTTTAAAAACACGTGTATATAAAACAAAACCTGCATATGCTTTGAACAGCAACTGTGCTTCACAGAATTTGTGCACAGACATAATTAAAGATGTGTGCAATTTAGCTATTAGAATATTCATCACATTTCATATCTTCTACTCAGTATATTCATCTCTGAAAATTTAGCCTACAAAAGATTAGAGATGTTGATAAATAGTTATTTATAAAGTTTTTCATCATAGTGTTCTATAAAATGTCAAACACTTCCAATAACCTAAGAATAGTTAAATAAATTAATGTACATCACGCGATGAATGTAACCAACCACTAATATGGGTGTGGATTTTGAAGAAAATGTGATGACATGTGAGATGTTTATTAACACTGTCAAATGAAAATGTGCAATACAAAACTCTAAATGCAGCATAAACCAAATCTTGTGAAATATGCATAAAATAAGTATATGAAATATATACATAAATTAAAAAGTGAGTAACATATATAAATGTTTATAACGGTTATCCCTAACTGAAATTGTAATTTTTTAATTCTCTTTTTATACCTTTCTGCATTTTCCAAATTCTATAAATTGAGTACTACATATTCTGTAATTTTTAGAAAGTTAATTTTTAAATCCCTGAAGTCAGAGACATTTATCTAGAGAGCAAACATCCACAGCAAAACAAAATGCTAATTCTCCAAAGAAGCACATAAGGTGCCTCGAGCTCTGCTTTGCAGCCTTGCACTCAGCATAATTGAAGGATGGCCTATTAAGGCCTATTGAGTTCATTTAAATGCAGTCCTATTACACCTGCTCATCTCATTTTCTTGTTCAAAATAAACTATAAATACTGATGGAGGAAGGCAGAGGAAATTAGTTGTCAAGAGACATAAGGGGCACCTGGGTGGCTCAATTGGTTAAGCACCCAAATTCGGCTCAGGTTCTGATCTCCTGGCTCATGAGTTCAAGCCCCACATCAGGCTCTCTGCTCTCAGCACAGAGCCAACTTCAGATCCTCCATCTGTCTCCTTCTCTCTTTTTCTCTCTCTCACAAAAATAAATAAACATTTAAAAAAGAGCGAGACATAAAAATTAATGTAAAAGTCGGGAAGAAGAAAACAAAAAGTAATACTAGGCATTGCCATAATGTAGGGTGTTTAGTCACAGGACATAAAATCTTATAGACTTGAGGGCAACAGTGAATTAAAAACATCCACATCCAATTCCAGAACATGAGTCAAGTCATTAAAAACTTTTATATGCAGCGCTTCTCTATTAAAACACTCAAGTTATAAAATTTCATAGAAATGAGTAGAGTTACAAAAGATAGACCAAAAAGTTTTGTAATTCTCCTGAATGTGCAAAAATAAGTATTTTAATAGGTTAATATTGCACTGCCATATTTATATAAAGAGAGAAACGTAAAAATATAATTTTTGAAGGATCAAAGTTTGAAATATGTGTTTTACATCATAAGTGGGTCATCTTGGGCATTGATTTGGTTCAGAACTCAGCAAAGTAATGTCTATGATTTTTTTATTCACTCTTTTTACTACCGAACACTTCTTAAAACACAAGATAAATACAGAGAATCATTTTATTTACATTTTTACTGAGATTTCCCTATTTTTAAAAAGAAGGAGGAGGTAGAAATCACCACGTGGTCAATAGTTAATTTATTTGTCACCTTATGATCCTCCTGACAATCTTATAAGAGATCAGAAGAACAGACCATACCCCTAGTCTAATACTATTGGATGAATAAATCAGGCAACATTTTGATACATAATAAAGCATCTCTTTACCTGATAGGCTTAAGAAAAACGAAAAGCAGAATAGATCATCTTCATAATATCTATACTGTTACATGTTATACGGGGAAAGGGGAGTATCTTTACTTATGTCTGCTCATGTCTTCTATAGGTCACAAATTTTTCTCAATGTAAGCATCTAGGATTTGGGACAAAGGAAAGCAATTTTTGTAATCATAACAACAATAATCATATATACGGATCTATCTATCTGCCTATTATCTATAGTGAGTTATGCTAATATGTGAGCCATATATTACATAGTAAAGGGTATTTACACTTAGAAGTGATTATGGGCAAAGATGAATTAGAAATAAGAATTGCGCCAATAATTTACAATAGTATTTTTACCAACAGTAGCTGGCAAATTATAGGGGAAAGTATTCTAGTTAAGAGATATTTGCTTATTTTTTTAAATATTACATGAGCAGCTGACTAGTTAATGGTTATCACTTACTAATATTTGTAAAAAATGTTTACATATTATGTATTTTATCCCAGTGTTTACAAAAGCATGAGAGATGCAACAAAGAGAGCCACTGTAGACAACAGGATCAAAGGCAAATGTGGCTTGGCCACAACAGTAGGGCACATGCAACACACGTAGGAAACACTCCTGAAGTACCAGATTCTGGTCAAAAAGGGACATTGCACTGCAGGGTACTATGGGACTTCTTCTTCAAAAGTTCACTACTTTCAATGGGAGACACAGTGGACTTTCCTAACACATAGAAACAGACACAGGCAGTTAGACAAAATGAGGAGACAGAGGAATGTGTCCCAAATGAAAGAACAGGACAAAATCCCAGCAAGAGAGCTAAATGAAACATAAATAAGTAATATGCCTGCACAGATTTTAAACCAATGGTCATAAAGATACTCACTGGATATGAGAAAAGAGTAGAGGATCTCAATGAGACCCCAACAAAGAGATGGGAAACATACAAAAGAATCCATCAGAGATGAAGAACTCAATAACTAATATTAACAATACACCACAGGGAATAAATAGTAGACAAAAGGAAGAAGAAGCATAGATCAGTAGCCAGGAAGACAGAATAAGGGAAAGCAATCAAGCTAAACAGGAGAAAGAAAAAAAGAATAATAAAAACTGAGAACAGATTAAGGGAATTTGCCGATACCATCAAACATAACATAATAGGGATCCCAGAAGGGGAAGAGAAAGTAAAGGATGCAGAAAGTTTATTTGAAGAAATAATAGCTGAAAATTTCCCAAATCTAGAAAAGGAAACAGAAATCTAGATCCAGGAGGCACAGAGAGCCCCTAATAAAATCAACCTAAGACACACAGTAATTAAAATGGCAAAAAGTAGTAATAGAGAGAGAATTTTAAAAGCAGTGATCAAAAAGAAAACAGTTACATACAAGGGAAACCCGATAAGGTCATCAGCTTATTTTTCAGCAGAAACTTTGCAAGCCAGCGGGAATGGCATGATATATTCAAAGGGCTGAAAAAAAAAAAAAAAAAACTGCAACCAAGACTATTCTATCCAGCAAGATTATCATTCAGATTAGAAGGAGAGATAAAGAGGTTCCCAGACAAACAAAAGTTAAAGGAATTTATCACTCTAAACCAGTCTTACAAGAAATGTTGTAAGGGATTCTTTGAGTAGAAAGGAAAGACCATAAGCAGGAGTAAGAAAAGTAGGAAGCACAAAATCAATAAAATTATGTATATCTATAAAAATCAGTTAAGGAATTCACAAAATAAAAATAATGTGAAGTATGACATTATTTGTCTAAAACATGGTGGGAAGGAAGAGTAAAAATTTAGTGCTTTTGGAGTGGATTCAAATTTGAGAAACCATGTATAGACTGCTATATGCATAAGATATTATATGGCCATAAATTAAAAACTAGTAATATATATGCAAAATATAAGAGAAAGGAATCCAAGTATATCACTAAAGAAAGCCAACAAACACCAAGAGAGGAGAGCAAGAGAAGAAAGGAACAGAGAAGGACTACAAAAACAACCATAAAACAAGGAACAAAATGGTGACAAGTACATGTATCAATAATTACTTTGAATGTAAATGGACTAAATGCTCTAATCAAAAGATACAGAGTGATGGAATGGATAAAAAAAAAAAACCCACAAGATCCATCTGTACATGCAGATTGAAAGTGAAGGGATGAAAGGTATTTATCATGCAAATGGAAGCGAAAAGAAAGCTGAGTAGCAATACTTAGACAAAATAGACTTTAAAACAAAGACCATAGCAAGAGACAAAGAAGGACAGTATATTATCATAAAGGGAACAATCCAGCAAGAAGATATAAAATTGTAAATATTTATGCACTCAACATAAAAGCACCCAAATGTATAAAACAGCTATTAACAAACATAAAATAAGTAATTGATAATAATATAATAATAGTAGGGGACTTTAACACCCCACTTACATCAATGAATAAACTATCCAAACAGAATATCGGCAAGGAAAAAGTGGCTTTGGGGGCACCTGGGTGACTCAGTCAGTTAAAAGCGTCTGACTTGGGCTCAGGTCATGATCTCGCAGTTCATGAGTTTGAGCCCCAGATCAGGCTCACTGCTGTCAGCCTGTCAGCACAGAGCCCACTTCAGATCCTCTCTGCCCCCTCTCTCAGCCATTCCCCCACTTGCACTCTCCCAAAAATAAATAATTTTTTAAGTGGTTTTGAATGACACACTGGAGCATTAGAGCAATGGATGTAATGGGTATATTCAGAACATTCCATCCTAAAACAGAATACACATTCTTTTCAATTTATGGAGAACATACACCATATGCCACAAAACAAGTCTCAGCAACTTCAAAAAGTCTGAAGTCCCACCAGCAGTCCCACAATGCTATGAAACTGGAAATCAACCACAAGAAAAAAAAAAAAAAACTCATGGAAGTTAAATAACACGCTACTAAACAATGAATGGGACAACCAAGAAATCAAAGAGGAAGTCAAACAATACATGGAGACAAATGAAAATAAAAACACACTGGTCCAAAATCTGGGATGCAGCAAAAGCTGTTCTAAAAGGGAAGTTTATTGCAATATAGGCCTACTTCAAGAAGCAAGAAGAATTGCAAATAAACAACCTAACCTTACACATAAAGGAGCTAGAAAAAAAAAAAGAAGAACAAACAAAACCCCAAACCAGTAGAAGGAAGGGAACAATAAAAATTAAAGCCTAAATAAATGAAACAAAAACTTTAAAAAAGCAATAGAACAAATCAATGAAACCATGAGCTAGCTTTGAAAAGATCAACAAGTTGATAAACCTTTAGCTGGAGCCTCACACACAAACACACACACACACACACACACACACACACACAAAAGAGAGAGAGAGAGAAAGAGAGGGAGGGGGGGATTCAAACAAACAAAATCAGAAATGTAAGAGGAGTAAAAACCAATACCACGGAAATACAAAGGATTACAAGAGGACATTATGAAAAATTATATGCCAACAAATTGGACAATCTAGAAGAAATGGATGAATTTCTAGAAACATATAATCCCCCAAAACTTAATCAGGAAGAAATAGATAATTTGAACAGACCAATACTGAGCAATGAAATTAAATCAGTAATCAAAAAACTTCCAACAAACATAAGTCCAGGACCAGAGAGTTTCACAGGTGAATTCTACCAAACATTTAAAGAAGAGTTAATCCCTATTCTTCTCAAACTATTCTTTAAAAAAAATAGAAGAGGAAGAAAGCTTCCATATTCATTCTCTGAGGCCAACATTACCCTCATACCAAAACCAGATAAAGACACTACAAAAAAAAAGAACTGCAGGCCAATATCTCTGATGAACATACATGTAAATATCTTCAATAAAATATTAGCAAGCATATCCAACAATACATTTTAAAATCATACACCATGACCAAGTGAAATTTATTCCTAGGATGGAAGGATTGTTCAATATTCACAAATCAATCAATGTCATACATCATATCAAGAAGAGAAAGGATAAAAACATATGATGATTTCAATAGATGTAGAAAAAGCATTTGACAAAGTACAACATTCATTCATGATAAACACCTTTAACGAATTAGGTTTAGAGGTAACACACTTCAACATGATAAAAGCCATATATGAAAAGCCCACAGTTAATGTCATACTCAAGGTGAAAAGCTGAAAACTTTTCCCCTAAGATCAGAGAAAAGACAATGATGTCCCCTCTCACCACTTTTATTCGACATAGTACTGAAATTCCTAATCACAACAATCAGACAAGTAAAGGAAATAAAAGGCACCCAAATTGATAAGAAAGAAGTAAAACTTTCACTATTTGCAGATGACATGAACTATATATAGAAAACACAAAAGACTCCACCAAAAAAATACTAGAACTGATAAATGAATTCAGTAAAGTCACAGGATACAAAATTAATATACAGAAATCTGTTGCATTTCTGTACACTAATAATGAAATAGCAGAAAGAGACATTTAGAAAACAATCCCATTTATACCAAAAATAATAAAATACCTAAGAATAAACTTAATGAAAGAGGTGAAAGTCCTGTATTTTGAAAACTATAAAACACTGATGAAAGAAATTGAAGATGACACAAAAAATGGAAAGAAATTCTATGCTCATGGACTGGGAGAACTAACATTGTCAAAATGTCCATAGTAGCCAAAGCAATCTACGCAATTAACACAATCCCTATCAAAACACCAAGAGCATTTTCACAGAACTAGAACAAAGAATCCTAAAATTAGGTTGGAACCACAAAAGACCCTGAATAGCCAAAGCAGTCTTAAAAAAGAGGAACAAAACTGAATATATCACAATCCCAGATTTCACAACAAAGCTAGAGTAATCAAAACGATATGGTCTGGCACAAAAAAAGACACATAGATCAATGGAGCAGAATAAAGAGCCCAGAAAAAACTCACAATTATATGATCAATTAATCTACAACAAAGGAGGCAAGAATCTGCAATGGGAAAAAGACAGTCTCAATAGATGGTATTGGGAAAACTAGACAGCTACATGCAAAAGAATGAAACTGGACCATTTCCTTACATAATACACAAAAATAAATTCAAGTGGATTAAGGACCTAATGTGAAGTCTGAAACCATAAAAATCCTGGAAGTGAGCACAAGCAATAATTTCTCTGACAATGGCTGTAGCAACATTTTTCTAGATATGTCTCCTAAGGCAAGAAAAACAAAAGCCAAAATAAACTTTTGGGACTACATCAAAATTAAAATCCTCTGCCTACCAAAGGAAACCATCAAGAAAACTAAAAGACTACCTACTGAATGGGAGAAGATACATGCAAATGATATATCCAATAAGAAGCTAGTATCCAAAATACATAAAGAAGTTATATAACTCAACACCCAAAAAACAAACAATCTAATTCAAAATGGGCAGAAGACATGAACAGACATTTCTACAAAGAAGACATACAAATGGCCAACAGACACACGAAAATGTGTTCAACATCACTCATCATCAGGGAAATACAAATCAAAACCACAATGAGACATCACATCACCTCACACCTCACACCTCACAGAATGGCTAAAATCAAAAAACAACAACAAGTGTTGATGAAGATGTGGAGAAAAAGAAACCCTGTGCAGTGTTGGTGGGGATGTAAACTGGTGCAGCCACTGTGGAAAACAGTATGGAGATTCCTCAAAAAGTTAAAAATAGAATTACCATATGATCCAGTAATTCCATTATTGGGTATTTACCCAAAGAATATGAAAACACTAATTTGAAAAGTTACATGCACCCCTATATTTATTGCAGCACTATTACAATATGTATATATTGTAATATATATGTACAATATGTATACATATATTATATATATATATATATATATATATATATATGCAGCATTATTTACAATAGCCAAATTATGGAAGCAACCCAAGTGTCCATCAATAGATTAATGGATGGAGATACACACATACATATACATACCTGTAATGGAATATTACTTGGCCATAAAAAAGAAACTATTGCCATTTGCAATAACATGGATAGATCTAGACAGCATAATGCTAAGTGAGCTAAGTCAGAGAAAGACAAAGGCAAATATCACATAATTTCACTCATGTGGAATTTAAGGAACAAAATAAATACACAAAATAAAAAAGAGACAAACCAAAAAAATAGACTCTTAACCATAGAGAACAAACTGGTGGTTGTCAGAGAGTAAGTGGATGGGTTGCCAAAAAGGAGGTAGGTGGGGAGATGGGTGAAATAGGCAAAAGGGAGTAAGGAGTACACTTATCATGATGAGCACTGGCTGTTGTATGGAAATGCTAATCACTATATTGTACACCTGAAGCTAATATAACACTGTATGTTAATTACACTGGAATTTTAAAAATTAAAAAAATAATAATAAAATAAAAGCATGAGAAACACTCTTCGACAAAGCAGTTCTGTGATGAAGTAAGTTTAGGAAATACTACATCTTTCTTGGAAACTGACAGTGTCTTTAACATATCAAAGGCTCTGAGAAGGCCGATGGTAAATATTTAATCTAATCGAGAACTGTCTAACATGGAATTTCTCAAATGTATTTGACCACAAAACCCTTTTCGTGTGTGTGCCATCTACTAATATCTCACGGAACTAGTGTTCCTGGGACTATACTAGAGAAACTTTATCGTCAGTTTCCAATAATGAAATTACCCATGGAGAAGTTGAACAACCTGTCCAAGATTTCACAGCAAGAAGAGGCAACACTAGAATAAGTGTCCAGTCTTCTTACCCACATCCACAGTCTTCCCCTGACAATTTGTCCCTCACTCGCTTTATGATTAATAAAAAAGAAGCCTGGCAGAGAAGAAATGTACCAATTCTCATTTAAAATATGTTCTCCTTGTCTTGTAATCTTGTTTTGTGATTTCTCAGTTAAAAATGAGTCTGCTCTTGCCAATAGTCTTGTCAATTATTAATGAAAAAATGAGGGACTTGTAGTAGAAAAATAAATGCCTTGTGGAAACTGAAAAAGAAATGAGGGAGTACTTTATTCTGAACAAGATTAGGTTTTCTTTCCTTCAAAAAAAAAAAAATTGAATGGTGAGCTTTCATTCAAATAAATTACAATTATACTTTATGCTCCAAAAACCGATTCTTGAAAGTATACAATGGAAAGAACCATAAGAACAATCACTATGCAGATCTTTTTCACGTATTGCTTTCTAAATGGCTCAAATAGCATTAACATTGTATTTCTTGTGTTAAAAAAATAAAAAAATAACTTTAGATACTAAGAACACTCTTACTGAGTTCCTGTGATATGCCAAGTACTTCATGTACATTATTTCATTTAATTCTCAGTGGCACCCTGCAAGGTATATGCTCATATTCCCATCTGAAAGATAGGAAAATAAATGTTCAGGAAGTTAGCACAGAGATTAGGAGCTCAGAACTCCGGAACCCATGTGCCTCAGTTTAAATCCCCCCTGTCCCATATATGTTACCTCAGCAAGGCCCTGGGCTTCTCTGTGCCTCAGTGTCTTTATCAGTTAAATGGGAGCAATAATCCTCAAAGTTGTCATGATTAAATAAGCCTCAGAAAAAGTATGTTATTCCTGTTTCTAAGTAAGTTTCACAAGCTCATCAAGTGGAGGCTTGTTTTCTCTCATGAACCGGGTCCCCCACCCTCTGAATTTATTATCCTGTAAATACTTTGAGTCTCAATTCCAAAGCAGTAATGTGAGTGGTACTGAATATAGTGCATCTAGGTCACAGAATGAGCACTCACATTTGGCATTCCATGCCCATCACTTTTTCTTTTCTTTTTTAAAAAAAATTTTAACTTAATTTTTTCTAATTTGTGAGAGGAGAGAGAACATGAGTTGGGGGGAGAGAATCTTAAGCAGCTCCATGTTCAGCACAGAGCCCAATGTGGGGCTTGATCCCAAAACACTGGGATCATGCACGGCCTGAGCCAAAATCAAGAGTCGGACACTGAACCGACTGAGCCAGCCAGGCGCCCCTCCGTGCCCATCACTTTTATACACCACAGGAAACCATGGAGCCCAGAGTCCTGGTGCTGAAATGGAGGCTGGATGCCATAGGGCATAACCCCTGAGACAATGGACAAGCAAGGTCCCAAAACCACTGGCTTCCTGACTGCTGCAGATCCTTCCATGTTCGGTGAAGATGTGAATCAACAGAGCACACACCGGAAAACGTGGCCAATCCAAAAATAACAACAACAAAAATCTAGCAAGAAATGATAGAGAAGCTTGCATTTAACACGCTCAACTTTAATTTTCTCAAGTTTGTGAAGGTGGTGAGGAAGACACATCAGAAAAGCACTCAGACAGCTGACTGTGACCACGAGGAAAATTCACTTCAGCTGAGCAAATATTTATTGAGAGTCTATTTGCTCGGGCCCTGGAGGATGCAAAGGAGTGTAGGACTGGAATGTTAAGCAGTTTATAATTGGGCTTCCTATTAAATATGGCAGGTTGAACACCTGTGTTCCGTCCCTGAATCCCTCTAAAATGACTGTAAAAGAATTTTTCAAAAAGAAAAAGTTTAAACTCACCCCCCTCAGCTTACCCTCATCCTCACTCTCAGCTAATGACCTCACCTTGTGTTCCATGAAAACCCTGAAGCAATCAGAAAAAAACTCCCCCGGCCCCATCACATCTACCCCTCCAGCTGCCGCAATCTCTGCACGCATGCATTTTTCCATCCTGTGGATGGAACATGAGCTGAGCATGGGCATCTAAGGCCACATTCCAGTCATAAAGCTCCCCATGCTGTCAGCTAGTTCAGGGAACCACTCCAAAGTTCTCCCTGTCCTGCATCACCCTCTCTGGGACCATCCTGCCAGCATACAAACCAGCTGGAATTCTCCTTCCTCCTTCAGCTCCCTCCATATTTCTCCATACAACAAGCCTGCAAAGCCATCTTACATACTATCTTAATCTAATTCTTCTCCCTTTTTAGGCCCACCCAATCAGTCAAGTTTTCCACCCCACAATGACTACCAATGACATCCACATCACTTATTCGAACAGTCCTTTCCTTACTTGGCACAATCCAGCACTCCCTCCGACTTAACACACTTCTCTCCCTTCGCTTCTCTAACAAACACACTCTTCTGACTGCCCCGCCTAACTGATCACATCCCTCTCGGTAACCCTCTGTTCTCTCTTCCTGTTCCAGGGGAAACTTGGAGGCCACATGTTGAAGATGGTGGCATCAAGAGCTGGAAGGAACTTGAGTTCCGTGAAGGTGTGGAGAACAACTCTTTACTTCCCTGATGACCTACACTGGGAAAGAAATAAATCTTAATTGTGTCAAGCTAGCATGATGGGGAGGTTGTCTATTATAGAAGCTAGTATTATGTGGCCTGAATAATATTCTCAACCATTGTAATGAGAAGGCAATGAAAAAGATGATAAATCAAGAAACCGACATTGAAGAAATTACTTAGATATATGGATGTACACAGCAAAAAAAACCCCAAAAAACAGGTAAAAGTGGTACATCTGAGGACTGGAACTAGGGTGGGGTGGGACAGGTGACTCTTGGATTTCATTATAAGCCTAAGAGTAATACCTAAATTTTAACTATATGTATGTATAATTTAAATAAAAATATAAATTATTGATTTAAAAGAGGTTTACAAGTTTCTAGGAGTAGATATGAACATAGACAATTATAGAATACATACTATAAATACCCAAAGTAAAGCATGACATGTTATGAGTAAACCACAGAAAAAGTTCTTAAAATGAATCAAACACACGTGAATGCAATAAAAGTTGTGTTCAATTCAGTTAGGTTGTTTTGTTGTAGATTTGGGGTATGGCTTCACAGAGGTAAAAAACTTGGCAGTGTTTTCTTTCTTTTTTCTTCCTTTTTTTTTTTTTTTTTCTTTTTGGTGGTAGGGGTGGTGTAAGAGGAAGATATTTTATTTTTTTTTTAATTTTTTTTTTTCAACGTTTATTTATTTTTGGGACAGAGAGAGACAGAGCATGAACAGGGGAGGGGCAGAGAGAGAGGGAGACACAGAATCGGAAACAGGCTCCAGGCTCCGAGCCATCAGCCCAGAGCCTGACGCGGGGCTCGAACTCACGCACCGCGAGATCGTGACCTGGCTGAAGTCGGACACTTAACCGACTGCGCCACCCAGGCGCCCCGAGGAAGATATTTTAAACAGTAAGTGGAAGAAGGCTGAAAATCAGGACTTTGCTACTACACACTTCCCTTTGTGCAAATTTTTTTAAAGTGCCCCTTCCTCATGATACTTTCATCTGTTGGAAAATTGCCTCTAACATACTTATGTTGTCAGAATGAGACACTTTACTGACATCTGGTGGATAAGCATCATAATAAATACTCAAGTTCAAATACCCATACCTGCAAAGTGAATTGCCCTCCTTACATGTGTAACTTGTTCCATGCACAAACTGTACGGCTCATTCCTTGAGTGTTGTTGTTCCTAAAATATCTGTCGACTGCCCCGGGCCTTGTAGACCCTGGCCTCTCAAAAGATTCAATTGCTAGCTCCCCTCTTTCCCCTTCTCCAATCCCTCCTCTCCTTTCTCTCTGGCCTCCTGGTGAAGAGTGCCTCTCCCCTCCAAACTACCACCTTCTTCTTTGGTTTCAGCAAACAAGACCTTTAAAGCTTCACATTCTATCCAGAGCTCTATCCGAAACTAAGATGTAAATCCAGAGTCTGTTGTTAATAAAACAAGTTCTTTTCTACCCCAATATACACGCAGGCCACAATTCAGTAGATGTTTTAGTTTAAGGCCCATGTACCAGGTGAATGAAGTCAGGGCAGGGGGTGGGTTGGGGGAGGGGGTTACTCCCAGCAGAATCTTTCCCTGAGGCTCCCCACCTCCACCACAAGGACCAGGAACACCACTTTCTTGGAAGGGAGTATTTACCACGCCCACTCCAGTCATCTTCCAGGGCTCAACTCAACCAGTGGCCAGGAAGGCAAGAGTGTGCTTTCTTGACTTCTCTTAGGAATCCAAGTTGGTTTTGCTGATGCTTGCATATAGCTTCTGCCTGATTCAGCTCAGTTGATTAAAAGGAAAGCCTTCCTCATTTTCCTCTGCTTTCTCCTGGTTTACTCAAGGGATTGGCTGATACACACCTGCAGAAAAAACATACTTCATCCTTTCCGGGCCTAACTTCCCTCGTTCTCTGTGAGGAATTGAATGAAGCCGACTATGATCTGATAATGTAGAGTGGCCCGGTCCCTTTTACCCACGTGCATGGTTCATGCCACCAATTCTCTATATTACTTCCTAAAACCCATAATCCCAAATTGGATTAAAAGATTTATTGTCAGTGAATCCCTTTCTTGCCTTCCATCTCCCCTAACACTAGTAAAGGGAAATGAGGTGCCTTCAAGCAGGCAACCCGATCTCAGTGACTAGCTTCTGAATCATTTTGGTTCTTTTTTTTAAATAGATTTTTTTTTTAATGTTTACTTATTTTTTGAGACAGAGACAGACAGAGCATGAGCAGGGGAAGGGCAGAGAGAAAGGGAGAGAGAGAATCCCAGGCAGGCTCTGTGCCATCAGTGTGGAGCCCGATGCGGGGGTCGAACTCATGAACTGTGAGATCATGACCTCAGCTGAAGTCGGACACTTAACTGACTGAGCCACCCAGGGGACCCTGAATCATTTTGGTTCTTAAACATGCTGAACTCTAGGAAACATTGTTTCTAAATCAGGTGCAGTATAAATTCAAACATTTTTGACCGATTTCAAGCATAATCTGAGGGTAAGTCCTAGATAAATTTTAAGAAATTGGGTTAATTTCGTTTAGAAAGAAAAAACAAGTGAAAGAAGCCAGGGAAGGTATGAATAGCTTCAGATATAAAAAGAGTTATTTTTGGGGGGTGCCTGGGTGGTTCAGTCGGTTAAGCACCTGACTTCAGTTCAGGTCATGATCTATCTCATGGTTCATGGGTTCGAGCCCCCCATCGGGCTCTGTGCTGACAGCTCAGAGCCTGGAGCCTGCTTCGGATTCTGTGTCTCCCTCTTTCTGCCCCTTTGCCACTCACACCCTGTCTCTCTCTGTCTCTCAAAAATAAATAAAATGTTAGAAAAAAAATTTAAGAAGAGTAATTTTTTTATGTTTATTTTTGAGAGAGAGAGAGAGAGAGCAAGTGGCAGAGGGCAGAGAGGGAGGGAGACACAGAATCAGAAGCAGGCTCCAGGCTCTGAGCTGTCATCACAGAGCCCGATGGGGGGCACAAACCCATGGATTGCCGGATCATGACCTGAGCCGAAGTCGGATGCTTAACCAACTGAGCCACCTAGGCTCCCCTGCAAAGAGGTATTATAGGAATCTTACCATTCATTTTTATTTATGTCCAATAAGATTAGCTTAAGTGGCAATTCTATGGCATTCAGTTAGAGAAAGATTTTAAATGTGTGGGTGAACAATGTTTGGAAGACCCTCCTCACCCACACTGGAGAGCTTTTTGCTTTGAGGTACACCCACTGGAGGCAGGGGGATGAAGAGATGGCGTCCTGAGCTCCCTGGAGCCGTAAGTCTACACTGCTCATTCAACAAGCAGTAAGTGGGTGTCTCTATTTGCGAGACATTGACGAGACAAGGAGGACAGAGTAAATCCACTAAAATCCTTGCCCTAAGCAGCTCACGATCTGCCAGTGGAATCCAGCTTGCACGATTTTGAAACAGCTCAGTTTGTCCAACAGGTAAAAGGAAGTCACTCCCTGGAACTAAATTCCTGCCGATCTGAGCATCTCTCAGACCCACCTGCCAGTGTAAATGCAGCTGTAATTCAGCCCAAATCACTGAACACCAGGAATCCGTGCCCTCCCTGAGAAGACCCTTTGGCTCTCTGTGAGCCAGCCAGCATGGGAGGAAAGAGGGTTTTGTACGTGTCCCAGAAGTACCTTTAGTTGTATTATACATTAAGGATGATTTAGGAGTAGCGGAGGGAAGAATTCTGACCCCAAATTGGAAAATTCAGCGCTGATCTGGATTTTCTGCAGCTTGACTATCCAGGCTTACAAGGTTTGTAAGAAATGAGAGCAAGCCTAAAATCAAGACTGCACACACTGAAATCCGGACTACCCTTCTTAATCCTCTTACAATTAGGTCATCATTATCATGCTTAATTCATGATAATTTTTCATAGGTCCTATTATCAGTTAGGATTCTGGCAGGAAAGACATGACACATTCAAATGAGCATACTTTAAGAAATATTAAACAAAAGAACAATTTTCAGGCACAGAGGGAAACCACAAGGAAGAGTGCAGTCCCTGGACTAATGGAACTGGTACTAGACATCTGAGACTCAGGATGGGAGGGGACGGAGTGGTCACCCACAAGAAGGTGTAGGTGGTAGAGAGGATGCTATTCGAAGAGGAGCTGTGACCTTTTGTGAAAGGGCACAGGCATCCAAGCCCAGCCCACAGGGAGCAGAGATCCAAGAGACAAAGACCCCCACCTGTCCACCCTCCTTCCTTCCAGTCCTCCCCAGGTGGGAGATGAAGGGCAAGGAAGCCCATTGGCTCCATCAGGATTGTCAACAAAATGCAGAGAGCAGGATAGAGTAGAGGCGGACGGGCAAAGAAAACATCTAGCCCAGACTGCAAGGTCTGAAACTGATATCCAGTTCCCTAGAGTTCCCCAAACAACCTTAAAATTAATTCAGTCCACCCCCGGTGATTAGAAAACAGATGTAGCAAATCCTCAGTCCAAACTGGACCATTCTTCTGACCCGCCCTCCTACCCACCATGCACTGTTTCTAGCTGTGTATCATCAGATGCCGATGGACATCCTTAATAGGTCACCTGAACGTGTTCATTAACTTCCTGGGGGAGACCCTTTCCTAATGCATGCATCTATGAAATCATCATGTGGTACACTTTGAATGCCTAACAATCTATGTCTCGATAAAGCTGAAAGAAATAATAAAATAAAAATTTTTTTAAGTACAAAAATAATAATAAGGCACCTAAAAAGATAAAGATATTGGCAACAATTTAATAAATGTATTTAATATTTAGGATTCAGGGTCAGAAGCATGATGAAGGGGCACCGGTAAAAACCTAAAAAGCTTCCACTACTTTTTCTTCTCATTGTTCTATATAATCTATATTGTTCCATCTGTATCTATAGATACATATTCTAAAATAATAGAATGAGACTTTACATTCAAAATAACCAAAGCATTGACTTTTTCTGTCAACCAAATCCCACGGAAATAATATAAGAAATACTAATAATTAAAATAAATCCATAGCAATTCCCATAAGCCAGGGTAGTGCCACCAGAACACCAGACAGTGACAAATTTAGAGGTAAAGCAGAAGGGAAACAGCAGATGCCACACTCCATGGACCTGAGGAGCTCATAAATGCAGAGTCAGCAGAGAGGAGCATCCAACAATGGTGAGGAAGGCTATTCAGAACCTCTGTATAAACCCAAGTCAGCAATAAGGGCCTGGAGAAGGAGCCATCAGGATGCAAAAATCTGATCGTGGGGCACCTGGGTGGCTCAATCAGTTGGGCGCCTGGCTTCAGCTCAGGTCATGATCTCACAGTTCGTGAGTTCAAGTCCCACATCAGGTTCTGTGCTGACCGTTCAGAGCCTGGAGCCTGCTTCCGATTCTGTGTCTCCCTCTCTCTCTGCCCCTCCCCGACTCATCTCTTTCTGTCTCTCAAAAATGAATAAACACGCTACCAAAAAAAAAAAAAAAAAAAAAAAAAAAAAAAAAAAAAAAAATTAAAATCTGATCATTGGCTCTAGCTTTCTGAAAACACTCTTCTGGTGTGGCAGCGACCCGGGGTGGTGGGTGGGGCCACCAGAGCTGATGTTTATAAGGAACAGGGTTGGAGTCCAGAAAACAAGTTACCAGCATGCCTTCCTAGCCACACACCTGGCCAAAAGAAGGAGCTCACCATGAGGGCTGCGGCACTGGCACCCACACTGGGACGCTCTGGAGGGACTCGAAGACTCCAGGCCCAAACCAGCGGATGCCAGAACTTTTCCTAAGCCCAGGGAGTCCAGGAGGGGAGCAGAGGGTGAATGTAAACCACTGTAACATTCCACTTTCTAGCTGGCTGGCAGGGGTGGAAACATAGTTTTTGTTTTATTATTTACACTTCTTGCGGGTGTAAATACCTCATCATTTTTAAAGAACTGTAATTTTAAAAGAATTGTTTAAAAGAGTTGTAAAGAACTCTGGTGATTGAAAAAACATTTACCTGGGCACGTCCCTCAGTTTCCTTTCAGCTGCCTTTTCTAACAACTTCAAATGATATTAATCTTCATATCTATTGTTTTTAAAAATACAACCTGTGGTATAATTGAGAAGGAAAACTGGTAAAAAGCAGATAAAAGGGGCCAGTCAAATGTTCCGGCCAATACTCCCCTTGGCATGCTCTTGGCTTCTGTAGTCTTGTTTGCCCCTTGGATCAGCCAGCAACCCGGAACCAGAAGCTTGACTGTACTAGCCCCGCCCATCCCGGAAGCTCGTATGTATAAAAGATCCGGTAAAACCTGAGCGGGATGCTCATCCTTTGGAGGTGACTCCACTGGGCCGGCACCGGTGCGAAGTCAAGTCTTTTCTGATTCCCGGAGTGCGTGTGGCTTGTCTCCTCCTGGGTGTCGAGTATTTGCTGCAACATAATCCCACCCTTCTGAAATTGTTTCTATACGCATGTGTGGGCACACACCCATGTGGATGCGCAGAAATGTATCTTTTCATTCAGAAAATATTAACGCGGGTGTGTTGGGGATAGTTGGACCTAGTGTGATTGGCCATTTTCATTTTGTAGTTTTAAAACGTCACGTTAAATTTTTAAAGTTTTTTTTTTTTTTTTAATGTTTGTTATTGAGAGACAGACAGACAGACAGAGTGTGAGCAGGGGAGGGGCAGAGAGAGAGGGAGACACAGAATCGGAAGCAGGCTCCGGGCTCCGAGCTGTCAGCACAGAGCCCGAAGTGGGGCTCCAACTCACAAGCTGTGAGATGATGACCTGAGCCAGTCAGACACTTAACCAACTGAGCCACCCAGGAGCCCCGATCACGTTAATTTTTTATAATGAGCATATGTCATTTGTGGAGAACAACAATCATTAGACCAAGGAGCTGAAATCCTTGAGATCTGGACCACTTGCTCTTGAACATAATGCAGAGGGAAGGAACGTTCTCCCATTTTTTGAGGAATGACCAAGGCTGGTCAGGACACCAAACCTCTGCTAGTTCACTGAGAGAGGTATCACTTCAGTCAACACGGGAGTGCAGATATCTTTTTTGTGATAATGATTTCGTTTCTTTCAGATAAATACCCCAAAGTGGAATTTCTGGATCATACAATTAAAAATACAGTTCTATTTTTAATTTCCTGGGGGAAACTCCATACCATTTCCTGTAGTGACTGCACCAATGTATAGTCTTACCAACTGTGCACAAGGACTGCCTTTTCTCCTTATCTTTGTCAAAACTTGCTATTTCTTATCTTTGTGATGATAGCTGTTCCAAAAGGCGTGAGGTGCTCATTGTGGTTCTGATTTGCGTTTCCCTGATGACTAGTGATGTTGAGCATCTTTCCAGATAGCTGTTAGCGGCTATCTGTATGTCTTGTTTGGAAAAATGTGTATTCGGTCCTGTGTTCGGTCCCCATTTTAAAATCTGATTGTTTCTTTTCTACCGAGTTGTAGGTCTTCTTTATATATTTAGATAATAACCCTTGTCAGATATGATTGATTTGCAAGTATTTTTTCCCATTCCTTAGGCTGCCTTTTCAACGTGTGGATCCTTTGCTGTGCTGACGTTTTGGTTGCAGGTTTTTTTTTTTTAGTTTTTTTTAGTTTTGGGGGGTTTTTGTGTGTTCGTTTGGTTTGTTTTTTTATGTAGTCCTGCTTGTTTTTGCCCGTGCTGCCTTTGCTTTTAGTGTCAGATCCTAAAAATCATTGCCAAGACTAATGTCAAAGGTTCTGGGGTTTCCAGTATTTAGTTCTCTGGTCTAATTAGATTAAAAGGCATTAGTAAGTCTGCTTCTAGTGGTAACGAGAGGACCCGTCTTTAGTTAGGCAATAAAACAAAACAAAGCACTGTTTGCAACACACTCTCTTCTTTAGCGCTGCTCTGTGTCAACTGTTCCGTCTCTTGAAAAGTTTGCTCCAGACGTAAGATTGGAAATTAGATATTACGTTACTCTTCCAATTAGCTGTGCCTGAAAACTAGAGGTTATACATTTTAAAACATATGACATGTTTTTATTTGATTTCTTAAAGCCTAATTTACCCTTTCTCTTTATAAAATACATTCTCTTTTATACATTTTATAATACATTAAGTTTTTGTTACCTTCCTCATTGGTTCATGCTCTTGATTAACCCTATTATTCTATGTCATTTGGTATCTATTCACGCAGAGAGCTCCTATGGAAAATCACTCTATCCAAAGCCCCTGTGGCCTAGTTTTAGAGCACTTGACCCTTTTACCCCCTAGCCTTGGCCTAGTGGATCAGAAAGAACCACATAATCCAAGGGCACCCAATCCATAAACTTGCCAGCATACCATAAGAGGAACTAGACTGAGCAGACTTTCTCTGTAATTCAAATTGGGAACATCAGAGATAGTGATAGTCACCTGCAAATTAGAGTCATGTGTAGGTAGAGCAAGCCTGTCCACAAATTTCATGGAATAAAGCAGGACACACAGAAAGCTACAGGGATCTTGGGAGCAGACTGGTGGCTCTTGAGACAGACTAACCCAATCCTGGGTGATGTTCAGTCTTTACCACTTTTCCAGTTCCAGAGCCTGTCCTTGTGTGCCATTCTCCTGAGTCATTTTCCTCAGATAATAGCCATCCAAGGCTTATCACAGATCACTATTTTCACTACTAATTAATAAACTTAAAAGACAAGCGACAAACAGAACTGTCACAAAAATGACAACGTGAAGATCGGGTGATCTGTAAATAGCTCTTACAAATCAAGGAGAGAAACGCCAACACCCCAGCAGAAATATGGGCGAAAGAGAACAGACACTTCAGAAACAAGTACAAATTGCTAACGGACATAAGAAAGTAATCAAACTCAATTGTAAAAGGAAAAAAACGAGTACACGATTTTTAATGTATCAAATAGCAGCATTTAAAAATGAATGACAGAGAGAGGGAAGGTCCAGGGTTGGGGCAATCAGTGCAAAGTGTGCATGTGGGTGGAGAAGATTGCTCACTGAGGGAGTGGTGACGGAACGGAGGTGGTCGCCCAGAAGGACAGGCCCCTCAAGAGCAGATTATGCTGTAGAGGGACCAGGCTCATCTCTCCTGGTGTCCTGGGGCAGAGCCCTCGGGACACCATTTCCCCAGAGTCCTGTTTGGAGTGGTCCCTGATAGTCCCCATCCATCTGCACATTCTCACCTCCTCTCTCTCCTGGTGATGAGGGAGCGTAAGGCAGGCAGAGGGCAAAATATAAGCTAGCACACACCGTGCCCCCAGGTGGGACATGTGTGATATCCTTCGGGCACTCCTGGCTGCCCAAGGACAAAGGAAAGGAAAGAAAACAAATGGTTAACCGGTAGAGATCACGGTCATACACAACAGGAGTCTTCATCGGTTTGCAAATATCGTAGAAAATTACAAGAGGCACTCTTATCAATAGCCTAATCTTCAGAAACCTGTAGACTCCGTTGCCTGGAGCCCCAGCATCACCCCTCTGTAGTGATGTGGGAAACAAAGGCAGAAGGAAATGGCAGACAGAATGAAATTTCCTTGTAACCTGCAGCCCATTGACAAGTATAGGAGGCAGGCAGAGCAGAACGTTTCTCCAGAACTCCCTACTGTCTTAATGTTGATGCTTTGCTAGAGGGAAGAACAACCTTAGCTTGACAATAGCCAGGCCTCAGGTACCTTAGGAGTCCTCTTTAGCAAACCAAAGCCCCTCTGGAGGCCTCCCTTAGGCTTTCCCTCCCCACCTTCATAGTATATAACCAGCCACTCTTCACAACCCCAATGCAGCTCTTTCTGCCCACGGGCCCTGTCCCCGTGCTTTAATCAAATCACCTTTTTGTACCAAAGACGTCTTCAAGAATTCTTTCTTGGTCATTGGCTCTGGACCACCCCCTCATCACCCCAAAACTTCATCACTGGGACATGAAATCTTTTGAAAGTTTGAGGCAAAGTAGCTGTCCATACTTAAGAATCTTTTTGTTTGTTCATTTGTATTTTAGATGCCACATGGAAGTGAAATCATATGGTATTTGTCTTTGTCTGACTTATTTCACTTAGCATAATCCCCTCAGGTCCATCTGTTGTCACAAATGCATGATCTCATCCTTCTTTTGGCTGAGTAATATTCCATTGTATATATGTACCACATCTTATCCATTTGGCTGACAGCGGGAAGGTGTGGGGGGGATGGGTGAAATAGATAAAGATGAAGGGGTACAAATTTCTAGTTATAAAATAAATAAGTCACCAGATGAAAAGCACAGCGTCAGGAATATAGTCCACAATACTGTAATAATGTCGTTTGGTAGCAAATGGTGACTACACTTGCCGTGGTACACCCTGAGTCATGTGTAGAATTGTTGAATCAATATGTTGTACATCTGAAACTAATATAACATTGCATGTTAACAATACTTGTAAACAGACAAACAAACAGATGAATGAATAAATAAAGCAAAGTTGCTATAAGCCTCCTATGAACAAACGAATGCAGGACATCAGTAGATTATGGACCTCACCAGTCAATCGTCAACTTACTCTATCCTTCCTGGTCTGATTCTCTTTCTCAAATGGTGGAGACACCTTTCTTTTCAAGTTGTTTTGTAATAACATTAAGCAAGTGACTGTTAGAGGATTGGTTGGAAAAATCCATCAAATGCCCCGAGTGTTGCTAGCTCTCCGAACTCACGAGCTTTATAGATGTTTTTGAGACACAAAGCTTTCTCCCATTTTGGGGGTAGACACATCGGATACATCCAGCATTGGAAATTCAGAATTTACGGTTTCACCGGAGAGGAAAAAAGGAAAAAGGAAAAAGAAAAAATTACCCGCAAAGACATTGCCTCTGGGGAAGATCTGGTAAATATTTAAGACTCTAATCTCAGCACAAGTTGACATCCTCTCCCCTAATCCCACCCTGTGGGGCCTTGTCAGCTAATTCATCACCCTTCCAACCGTGAAAAGAACATTCTTTCTCGCAGAAGAGCTCCCAAGAACCTCCAAGGCAGGGAGGAAAAAAACATCTCCACAACAATAGTTTCAGGGGAAATTTACGGAAGGAAAATCTGCTCAGAGGAAGAGGGGCAATGGAGCTGCTCGTCAGCAAATCTGTAAGAATTTGGAAGAATACTGGGAGGAGGGAAATTTGAAGTGGTCCCCCAGGCTGCAAACAAGGAAATGGAAACTGAGCGGGCAAGGAACGAGGCTGGAAACTCCCCTGTGAAGTTACTTGGAGGGGGGTGAGCATCACAAAGAGTGGAAGATCGGAACACATTTCTTGAAGCAAGTGTTTGAGACACCCAAGTGAGTCATCCAAGTGGCGGAGCTTTGTGAGGAGGGAGAACTCAGATTCTGAGAATGCGTCAAGGTGGTTCATCCAGAGCCTTGCTCACACCAGCTGGAAGGTATCTTCACAACAGGGTACGCTGAGATCTGAAACAGGAGGGCACAATGGTTTAAAGCAGCTTTATGATGCTAACAACTTCAACATAAAGGTAATTTACGCTTAGCTGTGGGGAAGCCACGCTGTGCCTCACTGCGGGCCTCCTGCAGCTATCAATGCCCATGGCCACAGCCAGCAGTGTGACATCGGGGCATAGGTGCATAAGGACACATTCTCATGTGGAACCTATCCTTTATGGCAAGCTCAGAAGAGAAGTTTTTGAATGAATAAAAAAAAGGGGGAGTTACATTTTGAAGAGCCACTTTGGGATTATATAAGCGACAGTGCTGAAAGCATTTCCAAACAACTTCTAACAGTGGATCTTGCTCCCAGAATCACATCTGAGGAACTGTTGGATAACCAGTGGTTAGCAGGCAATCCGCTTTCTTTGGCAAGATCGGCCAAGGGGCTAGAAATGACCTAAGAATGGAAAATCAGCCCAGGGACTGATGAGGAAAACAGCAGACCAGTCCTTCCATTTAAGGACCGTTGAAAGTTACCAACCCAGGAGACGTGTCCCTGGTTCATAAGACTGCAATTGAAGTAGAGGAAAATCAGCCCTCTACTTGTGAAAATGGTCTCCTATGACCCGGAGGAAGGCCCAAATGGACAGTGTGGACGTGTTCTCTCCAGGCTCCATATCTAGGAAACTCCTTTCCAGCTGGTTTGAGGAAGCAATAGAGAAACCCTCTGTGACTTCAAGCCAAGGAAGAGCAAACAAAGGCAATACGTTTGATGCCCTGCGGAGAACCGAAAAGAAAGGTTACCGTTTCCTCCCCTGCTAACCGGCTGCTCTTTCTGGCGCTAAAATGGGAGGGCAGGAGGCGGAAAGGAGAGACCGTGCCAAACCCGTTAGTGCTGCTGACCCCCGTATCTGCTTGCATCCGTAGAAAACTAAAGCTAGTCATCTCCAAAGCAGCGTGACCTGCACAGGGGGCGCTGAAGGATAGACACCACCTGGCTTGATGGAGGACTGCAATGGGAATCCAGTGAAGCCAGATTCACATTTGTCTAGATAGACACCTTCAAGGCAGCAAAGCCAGGTGGGGAGGCTTCAGAAAGCACCCGCTCAGTTTTACTTAGATTTATTTTACATGGAGTCACAGTGATCTGTAGGTGAATCCGAGAGGCCAGAGATGGTCTTGGAGGTCACAGATGAGGTGCACTTCACATTCCAGGACTTTGTTAGAAAATTGCCAGTACCCTTGCTGCAGTCATTATACAGGCAAGTGCTTTGCCACTTACATGTGTTCTCATGGTTTGGGGTTGCCAGAGATTGCTCGAGGCGCCATATTTCAAATTTAGAAGACTAGGAGAATTTACAACCGCTTGATATTAACCTGCCGCTAAATTAAACAGTATGGTGATTAAGTCAATCAAAACTACACGGTATCTATATCACCCCCGCCCACCACCACCACCAAAAGGAATGCTGCAAGGGTGTGGTGAGACTCACCACTGGTCATAACGCAACGCAGAGCAAATTTTCTGAAAAGCAATGGAATATGCAGCAAAACCCTTAAAAGCATGCGTATTCTTTGTACAATCTCCCTCGACCTCAGGTTTCTCACTGTAAGGTGAGGACAATGACGCCCCCTCCTCGGATTGCTGGGCCAGCTGAAATTCTGTGTTCAGATCAAGTGAAAGGGACAGCTGTTCAATAAACGCCACTTCATTTCTCCCTTCCCTCTGTTAAAACCCCATCTTGTTCACCACCCGTGTCCCTTTGCTGAGGTCCCACACGTGCATAGCAATCCAGTGGATACATGATTAGCTGTGTTAGCACGTAAGACCTGGTGCCATGTGGCATAAGTTTTGAGATGGCTTTTCTTTATTTATTTTTAATTTAATTTATTTTTTAAATTTACATCCAAATTAGCATACAGTGTAACAATGATTTCAGGAGTAGATTCCTTAATGCCCCTTCCCCATTTAGCCCATCTCCCCTCCCACAACCCCTCCAGCAACCCTCTGTTTGTTCTCCATGTTTATGAGTCTCTTCTGTTTTGTCCCCCTCCCTGTTTTTATATTATTTTGGCTTCCCTTCCCTTATGTTCTTCTGTTTTGTATCTTAAAGTCCTCATGTGAGTGAAGTTACATGATATTTGTCTTTTTCTGACTAACTTTGCTTAGCATAATATACTCTAGTTCCATCCATGTAGTTGCAAATGGCAAGATTTCATTCTTTTTGATTGCCGAGAAATACTCCATTGTATATATACACCACATTGAGATGGCTTTTTTTTTTTTAACATTTATTCATTTTTGAGAGGCAGAGAGAGACAGAGTGTGATCAGGAGAGGGGCAGAGAGAGAGGGAGACACAGAATCCGAAGCAGGCTCCAGGCTCCGAGCTGTCAGCACAGAGCCCGATGCAGGGTTCAAACTCATGAACCGCAAGATCATGACCTAAATGGTAGTCAGATGCTTAACCAACTGAGCCACTCAGGCGCCCTGAGATGGCTTTTGAATAGGGAAGGTGACCAGTGTAAGTCTGAGGCCAAGAAGTCAGTTGCAACCAGCTGATGAAACATGAAATTAGTGATGCCCCCCCCCCCATGTTAGCTTTAAGTTCTGAACAAATAAACCAAGGGGAAGAGAAAACACACCGTGAACATTTTTTACATACCCGGTACTGTCCCATATATTACCTTATTTAATCTACAACAACAACCTGAAATAAAGCATTCACTCCACTGCACAGACGAGGAATCTGCAGCTCAGAGCAAAGAGGTGGCTCCCACATAGTGGTCAGAGGCATATCCAGAATTTGAACCTAGGTCTTCTGACTCTTGAGACCCATCCAGGGTGTTTCCTCCCCCATGCCACCTCAGTGATGCTCCTGATTCCATCTGACTCCACTGACCCTACATGTTGTGCCGTGGTGTTGCAGAGAGGGCAGTGGCCTGTCTTCTTCCATCTTTCATCAGATACTAATTGAGCATCTTCTATGTGGGTGCCATGATAGTTACTGGGAATGCAGAGGTCAATAAGCCAAAGCCCCTATTCAGCACATGGACTTATATTTCTGTTGGGGAATCGGCTTGTGGGGAACTGGGAATGGGTTGAGGGAGGCACTTGGGATGACACAGCTACAGGATCCAATGGGGGCACGTGTGAAATGAGATCCAGAAGATTTGACCCTGTAAAGCTCTGTAAAGGTGGAGAGGTCCAGGCAGAAAAGTAGAAACTGCAAACGCACTGGGGTGGGTGGCCGGTGAACAAGGAGAGGATCAAGAGGATGCTGGTGTAGCTGGAGTACAGGAAGGAGGAGAGTGATGTGAGAGAGGGCAGGAGGTGAGCAAAGTCTCATCAGCCACAGCCTTGTGGGCCACAGTTGGATCATGCTCTAACATATGGGGGGAAGCCACTAAAGGGTTTGGGGCAGGGAAGTTACACCACGTGATTCATATTTTTAAACAACAATTCTGGCTTTTTGTGTGGAGAACAGAATGAGAGTAGTAAGACCACCTAGAGGGTCATTATAGTTCTTCCTGAGTGAGCTAGCAGCAGTCAAGACAGAAGCAGTAAAGACGCAGGAAAGCGGACCATTTTGATACCTACGTTAGAGATAGCACTGAGGTAATGTGCTAATAAACTGAGTCTGTGACTATTGGGAGTGAGGTAGGGGCAGGGGAAAGAAAGAACTCGAACAAGGTGGATGGTGAAGCCATTAACTGAGGCAGGGAGGCCTAGGGGAGAGGCAGATTGGAAGCTGGAAACAGGGAATTCTATTTTGGCCATTTGAGATGCCACTTAGAAATCCAAATGAACATGAAAAGTAGGCAAGGGAATTAGCCTTTTGCCCTGAAGACTGGTCATCGTTGAACTGGATCAACTAGGAAGTGAGTATAGAGAAGAGAGGGAGTCTGGGTCCTTGTTTACAAAGTTGGAACAACGATTCCTATCCAGCCTACCTTAAAGATGGTCTTCACTAGGGCTGCATGAGGGGAGGGAAGATCTCTGTTGCAATGCTGGGGGTCATCACTGAGTTGTAAACACCACCTTCACAGAGGTACGGTGGCTGACGAGGATTTTCCAATATGGAAAAGCCCTCCAATAGTGAAGAGATTAGAACGGGAGCTGGAGTGACCTCACCGCCCCTCCAGGGCCTGCTGGCTTCTCTGAGCCTTAGCTTCATCTCAGTGACCCTGGAACAACTTAGAATGAGCCCACATTCTTCCCTATCCCACCCTTGTTTCAGTGACACCTGTCATCACTGCAGTGAAATATGTGGCACAACAGAGCCCGTCATGATGTTGAGATGCCCGCGGAGACATTGGGCAGTTGGTCTGAGAAGTTTGAGTAGAGCCAGTGCTTGCTTTTTTCAAACTTTCAGAGGCACATTTTGTTTCATGGACAACTGAACATATGGAAGGTTCCATTCTGTAATTGCCAGATGTTCTTCTGTTATCTGTGAGGAAGACAGATCCTTTCTATTTTCTTTGCTTGCGTGTCACACACACACACACACACACACACACACACGCACGCACCCTTCCTCCCATCTAGCTGCAAAGCAGAGAACATCTTTTTCTTTGGTTTTTCATCTCCTGTCCCTGTGAACGAAGACCCAGCATGGCAAATTTCCAGCCAAAGGAGTGATTCTTCCCCAAGCTGTGATGCGAGCAAGGACAGGGTGGTAACGAACGAACGGCACGACGTACACCTGCACACGCATTGCTGCGGGCTCATTGCTCATCCTTGCTGTGGGGCGAGCGCTGGTCTGGGTCTGCTCTCTAGTCACACCTCCGCAACTTGTCCAGCCTTTTGGCGGCCTGGGGCCTCACTTCCCACCCTTCCGGCGAAAAGGATGAGAGCATTTGCTTCCTCCCCAGGGATGCTGTGGAAAATGCATGGGAGAATCCACAATGTGTGGTTGTGTGGGCTGAGTCACTCGACGACGGAAAAAAAGGGAAGTATAAAATAAATGCGTTAGGGAAGTCTTCTTTGATCTTGGTGATTAAATACATCAGTATCATTCACTCAATACAAGGTTCTCCTCATGCCCTCGAAAACACTACATTCAAATACATTGTGCGTGTATATGTACATCTATTTACATAGACACACTGCTACATTTACTCCTTTTTTAACATTTTCTTTTAATGTCTATTTTTTAGAGAGAGAGAGTGCAAGCAGGGGAGGGGCAGGGAGAAAGGGAGACACAGAACCTGAAGCCGGCTCCAGGCTCTGAGCTGTCAGCACAGAGCACGACACGGGGCTCGAACCCACGGACCGCGAGATCATGACCAGAGCCGAAGTTGGACGCCCCGCTGACGGACTCACCCAGGCGCCCCCACACTTGCTTCTTGCGCACAGTTACACACAAGGGGCTATAGCTTACATGAATATGTTACACGAAGCCCTACGCTACGTCAGGGTCTATGCTGGAGAACTACTGATTCAAAAATGAATAATGCACAAAGTCCCTTTTCTTTTTTTTTTTCCCAATGTCTTTTTTTTCCAATATATGAAGTTTATTGTCAAATTGGTTTCCATACAACACCCAGTGCTCATCCCAAAAGGTGCCCTCCTCAATACCCATCACCCACCCTCCCATCCCTCCCACCCCCCATCAACCCTCAGTTTGTTCTCAGTTTTTAAGAGTCTCTGATGACAAAGTCCCTTTTCTTGTGGGGTTCACGTCTGATAGCAGGTACAGACTTCTAAACAATCTTGGTCTGCTTATCAAATACAACATGAGGATTTTTTTTCAGATTTGGAGGACGTTCAGAGGACAGACAGGGCAATGCAATCTGGCACAAAAATAGGTAGGCTGAATAAAGGCCCCCAAATACATCCACATCCTAATCCCCGAAGCCTGTGAATATGTTACCTTACATGGACCTTGCAGATGGGATTAAGGATCTTGACGTGGGGAGATTATCTTGGATTATCCAAGTGAGCCCGATGTCATTACAAGGGGCCTTAAAAGAGGGCAGCATAGAGGATCAGAGTCAGAAAAAGACGTGAGGACGGAGGCAGAAGGCAGAGGGCCTTCTTTCTAGATGGGCCACAAGCTGAGGGCACGGCAGCCTCCAGAAGCTGGAAAAGCCAGGGAATGGACTCTTCCCCTGAAGCCTCCCAAAGGAGCACAGCCTTGCTCTCATCTTGAGTTTAGACTTTGAAACTCCAGACCTGAGACAGAATAAATGTGTGTTGTTTTAAGCCGCTAAATGTGTAGTAACTGGTTAAAGCGGCAATAGGGAACTAATGCAGAAGGCTAGGAAGGGGTACCTGGAGGGGACCGGAAACTAAGTGGGATGTTTCCGGAAGCCAACGCAGGGGTGACACGTTGCGGCGGCCGGGCAGAGGACCATGGGCCGAGGCTTGGCCTTCATTTTAAATTTGGTTCTGCTGGTAAAGGTGGTAGGGAGGGGGATGAGGTGACACTAAGCAGGCAGAATGGCCCCGAATTAGGACTATCAGTTACCTATGGCCACAGTGAGGTTAGGTAAAAAGCCACCCCAAAACTGTGCTTCCAAACACCATCCACTTATCATTTCTCACAAATCACCGGGTCATCTGCGTGGTTCTACTGATCTGAGCAGACAAGGTTGTTCTAGCTGGACTCGCTCGTGTGTGTGCAGACAGGTCGGCTGTGGGCTGCTTGGTGCAGCCTGGCCCCAGCTGGGAGGCCGTGGCTCTCCTCCACCTGGGTCTCACAGCCTTCCAGGGGCTAGCCTCGGTATGTTCTCTTAGTAGTCGCCGGGGTCGAAAGAGAAGAAGCACGGGGCACCTGGGTGGCTCAGTCGGTTAAGTGTCCGACTTCGGCTCACGGTTCGTGGGTTCGAGCCCTGCGTCAGGCCCCGTGCTGACAGCTCGGGGCCTGGAGCCTGCTTCTGATTCTGTGTCTCCCTCTCTCTCTACCCCTCCCCCTCTCACGCTCTGTCTCTCTCTCTCTCAAAAATAAATAAACATTTAAAAAAAATTTTTTTTTTTAAAGAGAGAAGAAGCAGAGGGGTGGCTGGGTGGCTCAGTCAGTGGAGCATCTGTCTCTTGATTTTGGCTCAGGTCATGATCTCACACTTTGTGACTTGGGGCCCCATATCAGGCTCTGCGCTGACAGTGCTGAGCCTGCTTAGGATTCTCTCTCTGCCCCTCCCCGGCCCCCCTCAAAAGTAAATAAATAAATCTTTAAATAGAGAAGAAGGATGAACTCACAAAAACCTTCTCAATCTTCTGTCCGCATGAAGATTGCTACTGCCCCATTGGTGAAAGCGAGTCACGTGGTATATTAGTTTGCTAATATATTATATATATTATAATATATAATTATAATATATAATATAATATATATAATATATAATATATTATATAATATATATATATATTAGGCTGCCATAACAAAGTACCACAGATTGGCTGGCTGAAACAGCAGAAATAGATTTCTTCACTATTCTGGAGGCTAGACGTCTAAGGTCAAAGCGTTGGCACAGTTATTCCTTCTGAGCTCTCTCTCCTTGGTTTCTGGGTGGCTGTCTTCTTCCTGTGTCTTCACGTGGTCTTCCCTCCGTAGGACCTCCATGGGGTCCTAATGTCTTCATCTTATAAGGACACCAGTCCTATTGCTTTAGGGCCCACCCTAATGGCCTCATTTTATCTTACCTTTTTAAAGGCTGTACCTCCAAATATGATCACATTCTGAGGTACTAAGAGTTAAGACTTCAACATATGAATTTGGGGGAGGGGGCGCGATTCAGCCCACGACACATGGCCAAATCCAGGGTCATAGTCGTGAAGGGAGAGTATCGTAGGGCATGGATGCAGGGGAAACATGCAAATGTGGGGCCATTAAAGTAATCAATGCGCCACATGGAGAACTGAGAATTTTTATTTAGATCCATGAAATGATTAGAAGTCTGCAAATTATTAACTGGGAAGTATAATGATGTTTTTAAATGTTTTTAAAGAGATTATAATTCCAAATATATTTTTGTTATACAGAACACTATTTACAGAACATTAGTAAGAATGGATTCTAAATGTCATGGTTCTTATCCAACATACTGATTTCAGTTATCTATTGCAAAACAGCCCCACACTTAGGGCCTAAACAACCATTTTTCTTAGGTTTCACAATTTTATGGGTTCGGAACTTGGGCTGGACCAAGCTAGGCACCTCAGAACACCCGGGGAGAGCATTCCAAGAGAGAGAAGGTGGAAGCTTGTGGTCCTTTAAGGACTGTGCCCAGGAACAGGGATGATTCCACTGCATTCTATTGGTCTAAAAAGTCACAAACAAAATCAGTCTCTTTATTTCTAAAGTCCTGTTGCTTCCTTAGGACAACAGGGTCTGAGTAGCTGGGTTTACATGTGATCCTTTTGCACGTGTTTGAGAAGGACTCTGCAAGAACATGAGCAGTGTTTCACTCCTGGGTAGGACAGTAGTGCATCTGCAAGGTGGGTTGGGAGCCCGTTCTCAGTCTTGCTGTGTGCGATTCAGTCTGGAGAACAGAGCCCATTGCATTGCATCCGGACCCAACTGGTGACAATTGAGGCTCACTCTAGCTGGGGGCCCCTGGGGCTCTTGTAGAGCGTGGTTCAGAGTGGCCCCGTCCGCAAGGTGGGAGCCAAGATATTTACCTCCCAGCCCCCATCCCTTATGGTGAGGACTGCCCTCGGAACACCAGCTCCCCTGCATATTCAGCCTGCCCCATGCACGGGCTTAGCAGCCAAGGTGGCCTCAGGCAGAGAACAGGTGCTCGAGGTAGGAAGCTGCCGGCACGAGCTGGGTAAGAACAGTAAGTGTCAAGGGAATAAGGATGGGGCACCAATAGGATCTACCAGAAACTCAAACCCAGGGACCCACATTAGACCTCATATCATGGCCATTTTTACCGATTACGTCGCTGAAAATTTTTTTTATCAAATAAGAAAAAAAGCAAAATTCGAATGACATACATGTCTTGGCAAAATAAAATACACTGAAATAAGATGGAACATGACAGAAATACACGCAATCAAAAATAAAAGTGCCTCTCATCTCTTTGTTCCTGAACCGCGTTCCACAGGGCTGTCCACTGTCTTAACTGTTTCTGTTGTAATTGGTTGGTTACAATCATCCCTCTAAATCATATATAGACAGAATCCTCATTATCCAAGTACAGTTGGCACCGGAAAAAAAAAAAAAGCCACTTAAAGTGAATCCATTTGAAACAGAGATCAAAATTTCACAGTAAATGGTGATTAGGAGATTATCTTGAAAACTGAAACTAAAATTATAAAAATAAATGTGTTTTTATTTAATAAAACTTACGTTATAATGGCAGCGGGGCCCTAGTTCTTAGAAAGAGTAAAAAAAAATCAAGCATTTAAAGGGTCAGGAGAGTCATTTTTCAGACAAATTGTACAATAAATAGTAGGATACAACCTCCTTTGATTCATGTTTGACTTTCACGGTTCAATCATAGGATAGTCATTTTTGCCAAGAGCCTTCAAAGATTTCACAAGTGTTCCAAAGGACTTCTCTTTCTCCCGATATATTAAAATTCATTTCTGGGCGACTGTACCATTGCCATTCTGGTCAGGTTTTCCCTTCACAGTTGTTAACCTGCCTCATTCTGCCTGGCCCTCATTTGTCATTGGCTGAGTTCAGGGGCACCTGGTGGCTCAGTCGGCTAAGTGTCTGACTTCAGCTCAGGTCACAGTCTCATGGTTCATAAGTTCGAACCCTGCATCAGGCTGTGCACTGACAGTGTGGAGCCCACTTGGGATTCTCTCTCTCCCTCTCGCTCTGCCCCTCCCCACCCACTCATGCATGTGCGCACGCTCTCTTTCTCTCTCTCTCTCAAAAATAAATAAAACATTATAAATAAGTAAATAAATACATAAATACATGGATAAATAAATACATAAATAAATAATTTTTAAGAAGGGAGGGTGTCGGTGGGAACTAATGAATCAATATTCATATAATTTTTAAATACACGCATACAGGGGCGCCTGGGTGGCTCAGTCGGTTAAGCGTCCGACTTCGGCTCAGGTCGTGATCTCGCGGTCCATGAGTTCAAGCCCCGCGTCAGGCTCTGTGCTGACCGCTCAGAGCCTGGAGCCTGTTTCAGATTCTGTGTCTCCCTCTCTCTCTGACCCTCCCCCATTCATGTTCTTTCTCTCTCTGTCTCAAAAATAAATAAACGTTAAAAAAAAATTTTTTTAAATACACGCATACTTTGACCACTTTTGACTTTGTACAACCTCATAACCACAGAGATCGCGTAACAAATACTCAGATAACAGGGCCACGATACCTCCATGTCTTACCAGCTTTAGGCATATCTACTGACATTCCCACCATGAATGATGGGAAATTGTTGCCCATAAATTGCCTGCTGCATCCCTACCCTATACCTCTTGATTTCTGCTGTATAATCTTTTAGTTCTTCCAGGTTCACCTTCACATTTTCAAGCACACTTCAACTTGTACCTCCTGGCCCAGAGATAGCAACCTGCATCTGTTGGTCCTGACCCGAGAACCACCGTATTAAGCCACCAGCCCAGCCTGCCCAGTGGACCGACCAGAGAGCATGGAGACAAACGTAGGAAGTCAGGACACGGGGCTGCTGAGAAAAGGTCACACTGCACAGGGGTGCTGACCCTGGGGAAGGGCAGTCCTGAACCCCAAGGCAGTTGAAATGGAACTTGACTCAATCTGGATCTCTAGATCTGGTCTCTCCTCAGTTTCCCCTGGAAGCTGACTCCACTAAAAAGATACATGCATGTGCGGGAGAGAAAAACATCTTTGATATAACGATCTGTCAAAAAACAAACAAAACAGAAGCTAATGTGGATGAGAATTTTCAAGCCATACCCTTGTACCTGTATCTAAAAGAACAGTAACTTCCAGGACAGCGGTCCCCAACCTGGCGATACATCCCAAACACACGAGGAGTCCGATTCCCAGGCCCCACTTCTGGTCTCTGGGAGTGGGGCCTGGAAATTCGAGCTTTTCCTCAGGAACCCCAGGTTTCTGATCTTTCTGGGGACACTCCAAAGGGCATTTAGTGACAGCGTCTGCAGAGGTGGTCACTTATCCTGGCTGAGCCACAGCACGGGGAAGTGGGGGTGGGGTGAAGAAAAAGAGGCCACCCATGTTTAGTGTGGGCCTCCCACACCTGGCACAGGGCCAGGCTCTCTACATACACGATCCCCTTTAATCCTGACAATGCCACCATGAAGTGTGAATGTTCCCATTTCACAGGTGATAAATCTGAAGCTCAGAGAGGTCAGGTAAGTCGTCGGGTCATTTGGCTTATAAATGGCACAACTAAGATTTGAACCCATGTCACTTGATTCAGCAAGACCATTTCTGAGGACAGAAGTGGAGAAGAGGGTGTTATGGGCTGAACTGTGTCCCCTGAAAATTTATATATCGGAGCCCTAACCCCCAGCACCTTAGGACATATTTGGAGATAGGACGTTTTTTAAGGTAATTAAGGTTAAATGAGGTCACAAAGGTACGCCCTAATTCAGTAGGACTGATGTCCTTACAAGAAGAGGAAGACATACCGGGGATGCACGGGTACAGAGGAAAGACCAAGAGAGGACACCATGAGAAGGTGGCCGTCCACAAGCCAAGAAGAGAGACCTCAGGAGAAACCAAACCGGCCAGCACCTTGATCTTGGACATCCAGCTTCCAGAACTATAAGAAATAAGTTTCTGTTGTGTAAGCCACCCAGTCTGTGATATGTTGTTACAGCAGCCCTAGGAAATGAATCCAAAGGGGCAATGGAAAAGGAATGGCGGAAGAAGCAGGGGCAGGGAAAATAAAAGAAAGGCAAGCAGAGTAAGTGAGGAGAGAGGGCTCATTGCTGGTTTCACTTGTGCTGGGGGAGAAGCCTGCATCATGAATCAGTGGGAGAGCAAGGAACAAAACTTTGAGGGACACTCTCCTAACCATTGACAGGGAAGCTTCTAGAATGAGCTGTGCATAGACATGCCCTCCACACACTCTTTCTCATCCCTCCAAAGTGTCTGTTGATGCTAACAAGAATGGCCTTTGTTCTACTGTCTCCTGCACCCTTGACGTAACACGATGCCCTCAAAGGGAGGTACCGAAAGGAAATCACACTGAATTCCTACCAAACAGCAGATGCTGTTTTTCAGACGGGTTTCCAAATTCATGGAGGGATGGTTCAGATCTGCATGTTTTTCCTAACCTTGGAGCCCCTATTTTTTCCCCCCGCCCTCACTGCTTCTAGTTCTGACTTCAAAGCCCCAGGGAGATTTAAAGAAGCAAATTGAAGACAAGGTCCTTTGTCTCCAACAAAAGCCCATTCCACAAAGCACAGCAGTGCTCTCCACAGAGCGTGCCATCGCTCCGCGTCCACGGTTAACAGCATGCCAGCCGGAAAGGGGTCCGCGCCGGGGGCCTGAGGCACCCGCCAAGGTGTGTTCGCGGCAGAGGCTTAGAACTTGCTTTAATGTCGTGCAATCACTAGAGGGAGCAAAGCTTGAAAGAGATCCCGTCCGAGGACGCAAAGGGCTGAGCACCTGCCGCTGAGAAAGCAATGTCTTCAAAGATGCGATAAATTCATGACCCCAAAGAAGTGCCGTTAGTGTTGAAAAGGGAGGAATTTTTTTTTAACTTTTCATTAGAGGTTCTCAAGATAATAGACAGGACATATTTGACATATTTATAAACAACAGGAATTTCTTTCTCACAGTTGGAAGGCTGGAAGTCCAAGTTCAGGGTCCTGGTAGGGTCAGGTTCTGGTGAGACCCCTCTTCCAGGGTGTAGACGGCCAACTTCTCACTGTGTCCTCAGATGGCGGAAGGGGGGAGGAAGCTCTCTGGGATGTCTTTTATAGGGACATGAATCCTAATTGTGAGGGCTCTACCCTCATGTGTCTTTATCACCTCTCAAAGGCCCACCGCCTAATACCATCACACTGGGGGGGGGGGTCAGGATTTCAACATATGAACTTGGGGGGTGACACAAACATTCAGACCACTGCATAACATGACCAGGAAGGGTTCCTCCTCAATGAGGCAGGACCGTTGGAGTTGCAGGTCTTACACACCCAACTCCGGGTAAGAAGCACGCACGCACCAAAAGGCTTTATTGGCTTGCCTAATGAGAAAGTCTAGGAGTGGCTGACTTCAGCCCTGACTGAATCTGGGACAGGGTCATTGACTGCTGTTATTGTTTTGTGTTTGGCTCTCACCCTGTTTTTCTCTCTGAGAGCTCAGAAGGCATCCTTGCCTTTCTTGCTCCCTGGCTTCAGAGCAGCATCGTGTTGTAGAGAAAACAGCCGGCATTACCTGTACACCATTTGCCTTCTGTTTCCCTGAAACATGGCATTTTTGAGAGGATGTCTGGGTTTGGGAGCCTCCAAAATAATGCCCGAGGCAAGGAAGGCAATGTCAGGGGGCCCTGTAGGAGCGCAGAGAAGCGAAGAAGGGGAGGGAATCGGCAGGTTTATCCACGCAGGCAGCTGGGGCTCGTGCCTGCAGGAGAGCTTTGGGAAATGGTGTCAACCACACCTCTGAGATGTCCCAGCCAAGAAGAGAAGCATCCGGGGCATTTACCCACGATATCCCTTCCATCAGTGGTTGAGGGTTGCTCCTGGGGGGAACTTGACAGCCAGGTTCTTCAGTCTGCCCCAAGAGCAGATGCTTATAAACAACAGAATTTTATTTCTCATGGTTTGAAGGCTAGAAGTCCAAGATCAGGGTGCCAATATGGTCCAGCTGCGGTGGCCAGAGGAAGGCAGAATCTGCACTTGTAGTTGGAAGTGGGCTTCCGGGGTATGTGAGAAGGATGAGGGCTGGGAGGACTTGGGTAGGACACCACAGTGTCTGCCACAGAGGTTATGCTAAGGGCAGAGAGAGAGGTGAGTGCCTTTGAGGACAGCAGGAGAGAGGAAGAGAGCTCCCAGGAAGAAATGGGTCATGGAGAACCCACAGGGTGCAGGCGGAAGGTGGTCAGGAACTAAGGCTATGAGCGCCAGAGAGGCACAGGCCTGGACTTGCCATCCTGTGTTTGGCTTCCGCACTTGGGACCCGGGAATTATTCCTGGTGCCAGAGTCCAGCCTCCTTAGGTGACCACAACGGCCAATCAGAACAGATGCCCACCAGTCATAATGGACAATCAACCAATCAGAATAGATGCCTGACAAGTTAGAACTGACACTCATCAAGTCAAGAACCAACGATGGCCATTAACAAGGGGTTGTATTGGTGAAGGAGCTCTAGGTGCAGGCAAACCCAGACCTAAATACAAGCTTGCGGTCAATGAGCTCTGACCGCCAGCCTCTACCCTCTGTATCCTGTTCTCTCCCTCCCACTCTACCACTTTCAGGCATCCAATATCTTCATGTGGCCCAGTGCTCTTTGCTTCAGGATTCTCCCTTGGAAAATGCTCATGTGTCAGCCATTTACACTATAGTATGAATTTAAGATACTAAAGCATCTGAATGATGAACTTCATCTTGACTGTGGAAGAAAAGGCAGAACCTCCATGAAAGACACATTTACAACAGGGGGGCTTTGTCCAGTAACCCCACGGTGGCATCCCGCAAGGGTAGGCTCTAAAGCAGGCCACTCTTAACTTTAGTGTTTTGAGGAAGCTTGCTGCCCGCCTTCCCAGATACGTCACAGCCTTTGGTCCTCTTGTCCCTCACACGTAAAAGCCTAATGACCCCCTAGGATACCAACTCAGCTCTTCCTTGGTGCCCCAGCCAACCACACATCGCACCATCTCACCAGAAGCCAGCTCTGTGTTTTATTATTCCACTAGCTGGTGAGGAACCTTGGACCTATTCTAAACAGAAGCCCTGCTTTTGTAAGACTGTGCCAGCCGGGTTCCAAAGCACACCCTGCATGTGCTCTGTTATCTTGGATGGAGCAGGGAGCGGTGGGGGATGAGGAAGGACCGTCTAACCTCTCACAGCAGTGGCGCTTACACCGGCCCCTCCTCCCAGTCCCCACGGCCATGTTTACCCAAGCCTGTGTCTCTTCTACATCAGTCAGAAAAAGGCCTGGTGACTTCCTCCACTCCACTTTCCAGCCTCCTCCCACCACTCTGTCTTGGATTTTGCTGCAGATTTTTCTCCTAAAAGCACAGCCTGAGGTAAGCTGCTCCCTCCAGCAGACCTTCCAGTGGGTTCCTGCTGCCTGTTTCCTAAGTTCCAGCCCTGAGACCAGACTTGGCTTCAAGGTCACAGAAGAACCTGTGCCAAGCAGCTTTCCCACACTCATGTCCCAGTTTCAGCATCCAGGGAACAACCACCCTCACCTCGGGGAGGAAAAACAACAATCCTTTGACGCACCCACGGATTCTGTGGATCAGGAACCAGAGAAGGCATGCAAGGATGGCCTACCTCTACTCCGCCATGTTTGGGGCATCACCTGGGAAGACATGGAGGTTGGGTGCATCTGAATGGGCCAGCAGGGGGTCAGGACTGCCCACCAGAGCATGTACGTGCAGCTGCTCTGTTTGCTGGCTTCCTCATGCTCGGGGGTAGGACTTCTTACTGCGGATTCGGGGCTCCATCTGTGAGTGTTTCCACTCACAGGGCGGGAACTGCCACTCCATTTATGGCCCAGCCTTGGAAATCTGGCACCATCAGTTATACAGCATTCCAGTGGCTACATACAGAGCACCAGCCACACACTTCAAAGACAGGGGAGCAGAACACGGGGCATGGAAGATGTTTTGGGGTCCATCCTGCGAAAACATGATCTGCCTTCAGACCTCAAAGCCAGATGAAACCACTAGCTGTTAGCCAAGTATGCTCACACTCTCCCACCCTTTGTCCCCCTGTGTCTAAAAACAGCCTATCCTTTAAGGTCCTCTATGAAGCTAGTGTCCCAGCCAAAGTAGGTCTTCCCCCCATGCTCTCCCCATGCCCTAGCTGTTCTTCTAGGTGCCCCCCCACTTCTACCTTGTGTGCTAGGTATCTGGGCCTGCCCGGCTCCCCCTGCCATCAGAGCTTATGCCCCACACCTCTTTTGTGGCCCCTCGGTGTCTGGAAATTGGCCTGATTAACGTCGATGCACACTCTGGAAGTTTTCCAAGAGCACACCGTGATGGGCCAGTGTAATGGAAACAACATGTGCTGAGGATAGGTCTGTTGGCAAAACATATCTCTAGAAAGTTGATCGGCCTCTGAATGCAGCCCCAGCCCTGGCCCAGCCCCAGCTGGCAAGCTGTGGAGAACAAGCTGGACAAGCTGATCATGACTTATGCTATCCAGGCCCATGCTCCTATTCATGGCTCCTTAAATACGATGCTCTGAAACAAGGTTCCTCAGCCTTCTGAGCTAGACAGACATCGCCCCTGGGACTGCGGAGAGCAGACTGGTGTGCAAAGCTCTTGGCTGTACAAATTCTGGGTCTTGGATCCGTCTGAGATGTCTTTTCTATCTGGGCAATGGTACTCGTGCGACGACTATGGCTGCTCCACCTTCTTTTTAAAGACTGCCCACTTTATGGAGGTATAAGTGATAAATAAAATCGTAAGATCTTTCAAGTTGTACTTGGCGATGATTCGACATATGAATACATTGTGAAAGGATTCCTCCCCTCTGGTCCACCTTCTTGACCAAGGTTGGCCAACTATACCTGGGGGCTGAATCTGGCCTATCACTCTTCTTGGTAAATAAAGTTTTATTGGAACACAGCCATGCCCATTCGTTGCATGTTGTCTATGGCTGCTTTCCCACTTCAGTGGCAGAGTTCAGGAGAATGACAGAGATTGTATGACCTGGAACGCCTAAAGTATTTACTCTCTGGCCACTGACAGAAAAGCGTGGCTGACCCCAGCTCTAGACACTCATAGATGGCTTCACCATCCCTCGCCAGGGAGGAAGAGTCCCAGCTGGCATGTTCAACATGTGACTCAGCCCAGGAGTGCGAGCAAGGGAGGAAAGTCTCCGGAAAGACCGCTATGCAGAGTCTCGCATTATACCAGGTCAAAGGCATAACAAGAAACAGACTCCCAGGACCACCAGGCCACCCAGCCTCTACTTCTCCATCTCCCCTAAAGAGACAGGCAAGCTGTTCTTACCTGTCTCAGCTAAGAGACAGGATTGAAAATTGTATTAAAAGAAAATCCAGAGAAACAAAAAAAAATGGGGTGGGAGATATTTAAAACTCAGGGTCCAGCTCCAATCAGTTCAGCGAGAACTGCCCCTAGACTCGGAGCCCACAGCCCCCCTCAGCCAGGCTGGAGAGCAGGGACCAACTGGCCGCAAAATCTGGGTCCCGGGCATAAGATTCGGGTCTGCTACACCGGGTCGTGGTCATCTGGGGTGATTTCCCTTCTCAGATCACAACTGGCACTGTGGTCCCAGGGTCCCCTCAGATGGTACCAGTAGACCACAGTGAACCACCCACCAGGTGACTCTCCTTTACAAGAAGGACACCTCTATTGTCACCCATCTGCTGGAGAGAGATAAAGACCCTACACGGAGCCCAGGGAAGGCTCAGATGCTTTCTTTCTCAGGTGAACAACTCGTAGCCTTTTCCTTCAGGAAGGAAGCCTGCAGAATTCTACTCCATAAGGCTTTCACATAATGAGTTCCAAGAATGAGTCTGTCACTTGCCAGCTTTGAACCTCACGCAAATCACTTAAATCTCCTGAGCCTCATTTTAATCTTCTGGAAATGGGATAATAATACCAACCTCATATGATTAAATGTTTTTTGGAGGCTCTCACTAGAGTGACCAGTGCAAAGGATGAACGAGGGCTTTGAACAAATGGGAATGATAATACCTATAAGGCAAGGGAAGTGTTATTCACAGTACCTCTGGGGAATATGCCTGTTTTCTCCCTTTATCCTATTTCATTCAATTTACCCTCATTTGTCTCCACAGAAGTTTCTTTCCCTTTTTATTGCATTCTCAAGGCAATGAAGAATAAGAGATACACTTGTAAATTAAATTTATATTTAGTTAATTATATTATACTGAAACATAGAATTTGGCAAGACAGCCAATCAAATTCCTACTTCCTTTCTTTCTTACTTCAGACCAAAGTTAGCCCCCCTACATGCAGCCAGATTGATTAATGCCCAATAAACATATGCATGTGCGCCTGGTTGGCATAAGGAAGTAACGAAATAAACATTTTAAGTGCTTGGACTGAGTGTCCAAAGACCGTGGATACTTTTGTGTACCCTGCAGAGATTCACTTGATCTCCGTGAGCCTCAGTTGCCCCATCTGCAACAAAAGGCATTTGGATTAGACTCTATTATGTCCGGCCCTATCATAGGATATCAAATTGGAGGGAAAGCATTTGGATTCTCATGCATTCTTGTAGAACTGAGATTTTTTTTTTTTATCATTATGTGAGATCCGTCTTTATTTCTGACAACTTCCTTTGCTTTGAAGTCTGTTCTCTCAGAAATTAATACAGCTACTTGTTTTCTTCTGAATGATGTCAGTGGGGTGTACATTTCCTCATTTCCTCGTTCCTAATCTGTATGGGTTTAAAGTGAGTTTCTTGTAGGCAACATAGAGTCGAGTCCTGTGTTTTGATCCACTCTGGCAATCTCTGCCCTTGAGCTGATGCATTCAGACCGCTGATGCTCAGAGTGGTTACGGACAGAGTGATAGCTATCATATCTGTCACTGTTTTCTATTTGTTCTGGTTCTATTGCTATCTTCTGTGCTTTCTTTTTCTTTCTTTCTTTCTTTCTTTTTTTTTTTTTTGCCTTGGGTGGTTTCAACTGAGCATTTTATGTGATTTCATCATCTCTCTTTAGCATGTTGCTGTTTATTTTTTTTAGGAGTAGATTCAGATATTCAGGCATCATGTGCTTTATACTCCAAAGTGCCTGCCGGAGCTACCTCATCTTAACGGCCATACTTTGCCCCCAGGACTCCCCTGCGTTTCTCTGCAGGTGACGTTCCGTTGCTCACACGATGAAGCCGTAAAACCCTGGCCCACACATAAAACCCTTTTTCTTGAGCTCATATAGCATTCTGGATAACTGAGAACTGGGGCAGACATTTTTGTTCCAAATTTTCAGTCTTTCTCCCACACAAACGGAGCTGCAGTACTCGTAACAGACCAAAACTGGAAACAATTCAAACATCGACCGGTGAGTGGGCAAATAGAATGTGGTATGTCCATACAGTGGAATACTCTTCAGCAGTGAAAGGAAGCAGACCGCAGACAAAGAGACATGGATGGACCTCAGAAATGCTTTGCTATGTGAGAGAAGCCAGACACAACAGAGTGCATATTGTATGATTCCATTTATAAATAATGTCTGGAAGAGGAGCCTGGGTGGCTCGGTCAGTTAAGCATCTGACTCTTGATTTAGGCTCAGGTCACGATCTCAGAGTTGTGAGACGGAACCTCACATCGGACTCTGTGCTGGACGTAGAGCCTGCTTGAGAGTCTCTCTCTCCTTCTCCCTCTGCCCCTCCCCCAGTGTGCGCTCGTGTGCTCTCTCTCTCTCTCTCTCTCTATCCCTCTCTAAAAAAAAAAAAAAGAAAAAAAGTCCAGAAAAAGGCAAATCCGGAGAGACAAAGTAGATTACTGCTTGCCTGGAGAGCAGGTAGGGAGAAATGGGGATTAGAAGTAAATGTGCATAAGAGATGTTATTAGAGTGACAGAAATGTTCTAAGTGTGATTTACGGTGATCACACAACTCGGCAAAGCTACTAAAAAAACAAAACAACAGCAACGACATTGAATCATGCACTTGAGATGCATTGATTACGTGATATGTACAATACGCCCCAATAAACCTTTTTTTTAAATTCTAACATTCACAAGCCTGTATCTTAAAACACTTTTTGTAAAAATAATAATAATAATAAAATAAAAAAATAAAAATAAATAAAACACTTTTTGTGTGACTCTGCCTCCCAGCCTCAGTCAGTCAGTAGGATGGACCATGCTACCTTCTCGTCTAATTACCGCGGAAGAGTTTACACTAAAGATGCAGAAGCTTCAAATACAGAGCTACTCTCCCAAATCCCACGGGACCTACCTAGAAAGCTTTTTTATTTTTAGTTTTATTTTTTTATTATTAATAAGTCTCCGGCTCCAACACACCTGCAAAGTGTTCATATCTCTGTAGACTGGGTTCTAAATTAATCAGAATTTTTATCGTATTTTCTTCTCTCGTCCTCCAGATTCCTCCTCCCCTGGGGAAAGGGAGTCAGGCCGTCTGATGCAATTGAAGATGGGGGTCCTATTCACTGCTACACTCCCCATCACTTAGCACTTAGTAGGACCTCCGTATTTGTGAAGCCGTAGAGAAAGGCAGGTCATTTGTACTGCACTTGGGAAACGCTCGTGACCCACTTCCGAAGCACCTTCAAGTGGAGCAGGTGGCTAAGCACAGCCCCAGTGACTCAAATTTGTGTTTGCAGGAAAAGCAGATAATTAAAACAGATCAAAGACTCGATGTGATAATTAGAAACATGCTCATCACTGTGCACACACTGGCAAGATCTCCGTGCTCCAAGAAGGAGAAACAGCCACAGGCACTATTTTAACCCTGTCCTCATTCCCACCCCCCCACCACTTGGGTTCATTGCCTTTTTCTCCTGATGGGGTTCGAGGTTTCTGCTGACCGTATTTGCAACCTAAGGATCCATTTTCTTTCTCAGCCCGTTGGCCTCTGACACATCCTTTAAGACAACCTCAAACGCCACGTGGTCTGAGAAGCTAGTCTTGGCCCCTGGGGCTCAGGCGCATGGCCCTGGTTGCACTTCCTCCGTTGGGCTTTGTTGTACCCCCAGGATGAGGCTGGGGAGGGAAGCTGAGAGAAGGAAGTGACTAGATTGGGGATGACCCCAGAGAGATCACCACTGGCTTCCCCAGGTCTCAGTCAACTTCATTCCCAGCTGAGGCTCAGTGAGGAACGACAACCACACTCCCAAGCCGCCCCTAACTCGGGCTTCCCGCAAAGGTTCTACAAACAGGTAAAAATCTGTCCTTCGCTTGTCCTGCCCCGTCCATTCCATTCCCCCACCCCTGCCCGCAGGCCCGTCTCCCTTCACAGCATCACATCACCCACCCTGTGGCCCACACACAAACGCTCAAGACTTCCCACGTTCACTCACCAAGGCCGGGTTTCCAAGCCTCCAAAACGATTCTTGGATCCTTCTCCCCACACCACTTTGCTTCTCCTCAAGTCCCTGATGGGTGACATGAGAGAGCCCACATCTGCTCTCATCGACTCCAGCCTCACACAACATTTCATCTGTCACCTGCTTGTAAGCCTTTGCTGGCCCCTCATCACTCAGAAAGCAATATCCACAATCCTGGGCCCAGCATTTTGAAACCTTCTAAAATCTCCATCCCGAGCCTTCCTGCCATCCCCCGCCCTGCATTCCAGCCACACCAAACTACTCTTATGCCACCAAGCCTGCCCCAGCTCTGTGCCTCTTCGGAGGCTTTTCCTCTTCTCATCCTTCAAGACCCGGCTCCAAACCATCCATTCTGGCTCCCTTCCCTTAGTGTTTATGGCACATGCGTGAACCCAGTGCTTCCTGAGCCGTGCTGTCCATCTGTGTTTGCTTGTCTGTGTCGACGTGCAAACCGTAAGGGTCCCTAGAACGGGGACTCTGTTGTGCTCATTTTCACATGGCAGTGCCTAGCACATTTTACTAAGTTTGACTATTATTCAGGAAGGCCAAAGCCAACAGACAGGAGAGCACAGCTACCGAAAAGAGTTTGCTGCTCACACTTCCATGAGAAGAGGGCACACCATGTCATGGTGGGCCATGCGGGGAAGCAGCTGAGTTGGCCAGGAGGTGGAGGGAGTAAGGGAGGAACGTGGGCAAGAGCCTTTATTGTGGTTTCCATGAGAAGGAATGGGTGAGGAGGGTGAGCAGGGTTAGGATTGGCTCTTTGGGATAATTTCAGAGGACAAGAGAATAGAGGAGCCGTTCCCGGTAGCCTCGCATCTGGCCCTGGGGTGAAAGGCAGGTGGATAGTAGCCCCACGTGTGAGCCCCATAAGGGAGGCAGCTGGGTGTGTAGACTCTGGATTGGCTTCTTTGTGTTTGAAAATCATACCCCTAGGAGGAGGACTCCTCCCAAGGATGTGGGAGACGCCGAGACAAGGTGATCAGGTTGTCCAGAACAACACAGGTCTGACATATGCACGCGGGGCAGATGTTAAAGCCTCAGGTTTACACAGGCTAGAAACATGGTTAATACAGTAGGTGCTTAAAAGAAGTAGAAATAGGGGTGCCCTCACGGCTCAGTCGGTTAAGCGTCCGACTCTGAATTTCAGGTCAGGTCATGATCTCACGGTTCATTAGTTCGAGCCCCGAGTCAGACTCTGCGCCGACAGTGAAGAGCCTGCTTGGGATTCTCTCTCTTCTTCTCTCTCGTCCCCTCCCTTTCTCATTCTCTCTCTCTCTCTCTCTCTTTTTCTCTCTCAATAAATAAATAATTTTTTTCAAAAAAAAAGGAGTAGAAATAATGACCAAATGGGTGGATGGTGGGGTGGATGGATGGATAGGTGGATGGATAGATGGGTGCATGGATGTGTGGGTGGATGGGTGGGTTAATGGATGGATGGGTAGATAGACAGACAGGTGCATGGAGGGGTAAATAGGTCACATGCTAGTAGCTTCAGGTAGTCTAGAGAAACCACCGAGGCATTTTGATTTTCCATCCAAAACTCTAAAGTTTTGCTTATTTCAAATATGGGAGAATTAGAATTTCTCCCTGAAGCATGCTTTAAAAAAAAAAACCTAAGAAATGGCAACAGTTTTTGTTCATAGCCTGGTTATGATAGAGATATTGAACAGATACTATTAACTCACAATTTTTCCTTCTAATTACCGTTACATATAAAATTCGTATTATAGTCCTAATTGGGGGTGGGGGGATCTATGTTCACCATCCCAGGAAATGCAGTAAAGACTGTAATATCCCACTTTTGAAGAGCTCGTTTGCGCCAGTAGAGTCCAGACCTGGATAGGGACGTTCGAGGTCAGAGATAAAGAGGCTTTGAGGAGGGGCGCCTGGGTGGCTCAGTCAGTTAAGTGTCCGACTTCAGCTCAGGTCACGATCTCGCGGTCCGTGAGTTCGAGCCCCGCATCAGGCTCTGGGCTGGTGGCTCAGAGCCTGGAGCCTGCTTCCGAATCTGTGTCTCCCTCTCTCTCTGCCCCTCCCCAGTTCATGCTCTGTCTCTCTCTGTCCCAAAAATAAATAAACGTTAAACAAAAAAATTTAAAAAAAATAAAGAGGCTTTGAGGAGACTGAGGCTCAGCATGGTTCCGCGGCTTCAGAAACGGCTAAAACTGAGACTGCCAAGTCCCTGATGATGCCTGATGCCCAAGCACCCCCCCACTCTCCCTCTTTTTCTCTGTCCATCCTCTCTCCCCCTCCCAGTGCAGATGCCAATTCTTTGCCACCAATTAAAAATTACTGGTGACTTTATAATTTTTTTTTAAGTTTTAACTTATTTATTCATTTTAAGTAATCTCTTCACCCAACCTAAGGCTCGAACTCACAACCCCAAGATCAATAATCCCACACTCTTCCAGCTGAGCCAGCCAGGCACCTCACAGATTACTGATGATTTTAAACCTAATGCAAACATGTTTCAAAAGAAAGCCACACTCTGGAAACAGAGCAGAAATCCAACTTTCAGGCGCATCCCAGGAATAGCCCTGTGGTGCGCCCGCCACTTTAATCTGTTTTATGTGATTATAAGACTTTAACTTTTTTCTTTTAACATTGGCACCATCAGTCTCATTAAAAAACACCCTGCCGGCTTACATAATCCAAGTTAATATAAATCCAAACAAATACAAAAGGAAAAAAGATTGCATTTATAAGATGGAAGACGGCAAACCGCTGTCATTACTGAAATCTCATTTTCTGTTCTTTTTTTTCTTTTTTCTTTTTGAAATCTCATTTTTGATGGCATTGGTTTACCACCGCAAAAGCACTGGAAGACATTTGAGATGCTCAGAAGGCAAACGTGAAGCTAAGGTTTCCACTGCTCCCAAAAAGAAGGCCACGGGGGCCCATGTAGCAGAGCCCTTAGCTGGGAGCTAATAAAAAGTGGGGAAATAAAACACATTATTGCAGGCAGTGCAAGAGAGACTGTATTCCATTAAGCGGGCCAGAATGTTTATTGCTTATTTCTCAGGCCCCAGTTCATTAAGCATTGCCGTTGAAAGGGATGGTGGTTCCAAGTTCTAAATGAAATAGACTCTCCTGGCAATGAGAGTCTCGGGGAACCTCGGACCAAACCTTTGTTTGGTTTTCTCCCCACAGGGCGTCAGAAACAGGGCTACAGAGCACAGGGAGCAGATGCTGGGACGTCAGCCCGCCCAGCCCTTCATTACAGAAACACACGAGGGGCACCTGGGTGGCTCAATCGGTTAAGCGTCCAGCTCTTGGTTTGGCTCAGGGCCTGATCTCACAGTTGGTGAGTTCGAGCCCTGCGTGGGGCTCCACGCTGTCAGTGCAGAGCCTGCTTGGGATTCTCTCTCTCCGTCTCTGGCCCTCCCCAGTTCCCCCCCCCCTCCCCCTCAAAATAAATAAATAAATAAACATCAAAAATAAATTTAAGAAAAGAAAACAAGAAACACACAACAACTCTGTGCGAAGGACAAGGCGTCCTCAGGAGCCTATGATCACCTGCCACTTTCTCTGGCCCCCAACACCAAAATCGCATCTTCCGCAGCTTTGTTACTTCATTGCTTGTTTTCTCTCTGCCGGGCTATTGCAGTTACTGCCCTGACGTGGATGGCCACGTTTCTCCTTCCTGCCCCTGCCACCGCCCCTGAGCCAGCGGCTCCTCAGTATCTTGTCTCCAAAAAAATGTGCTAACGTGCAGAACAACTTCCAAGTTTAGAAAAACCCTCCCCTCCCACCCCTAACCCCCGAAGGTCCTTGAAGAATTTTGAATCCAAGATCCTGCACCTGTTGAAAACGGAGCCCCAAGTTTGTGATACATAAGCCCGGATAGAGAGCCCTGAAAGGTTTTCTCTACATATTATGTAGTGGAATAATACTCTGCATATACTGGGTTGGTTTGAATATGGACTAGACATTAGTTGATATTATGAACTCGTCAATAATTTTCTTAGGTGTGATAACAGTGCTGTGGTTGTTAGGAAAACTTAAATACACACTCGTATAAATAGAGAGATAAATCCTACATAGCAAAACGTCAATACTTGAATCTAGATGGAAGTATGCAGGTGCTCACTGAACTATTATTTCAACTTTTCTCACAGTGTGAGCTTCTTCATAACAAAAAACTGCAATTAGCAAACAGCCAAATAAATACGATTATCACAATTTATGAAGGAGAAAACAGCCCCTCATTCGGGGCTGATAGAGCCACAGGATGGGATAATATTCCACCATCACGATTTAGGATATGGAGCCATATATGCTAACCCTGAAAGATGCCAATAGCTGGAAAAGGCAGGGTGGATAGAAAGAGATAGAAACAGACACAGAGACACCATAGCTTTTTTTTTTTTTTTTTTTTTTTTGGTCTTTATGCTTTGTTTCCTGAAAAATTTTCAAATTTTTTTTAACGTTTATTTATTATTGAGAGACAGAGAGAGACAGAGCACAGGCATGGGAGGAGTAGAGAGAGGAGGAGACACAGAATCTGAAGGAGGCTCCAGGCTCTGACCTGTTAGCACAAAGCCCGATGCGGGGCTCAAACTCACAAACCCAGTGAGATCATGACCTGAGCCGAAGCCAGATGCTTAACTGACTGAGCCACCCAGGCGCCCCATGTTTCCTGAAAGTTTTTTAAATGAACTTTCATTATTTTTGTAATTAGGGGAGAAAATGGCCATAGTCCATTTGGGAACCAAAGGGACACATGCCAGGTCACCCAGAGTAAACCAGCGGGGGCACAGCGTGTGTCACATGGCCCCACCTGTCTCCAGCAAGAGGAAAGACCATTCTCAACAGTCCCTGGTCACCGGCCACTGGGGGAATATGTCCTCCAGGACCCCTTCCGGGGACTAATGAGTTAATCAAGTGTGCAGTTGTCAGGAGAAAGAGGAGCACACAGGGTTATTATTTCCCTCTTTCTCTCCAGGCATGCCAGGCTGCATTTCATAGTTTGATTGAAATTGTGCCATCCAGTCTGTGTCTCCACAAACAAATGGAATATTCTCAGCTTCCAGCATTTGGAGGCACACAGCTTGCATCTTTCTATGAAGAAAAATAAACACGGTGTATGGTAACAACCAAGTCACGATGGGTAAAACATGCCTGCGATCCAGAACCACGTGCACAGCCCAGGCAGCAGACTCCAGGCAGGTGAGGGCCGGCTGGGCGGTGATGGGGAGCAGGCCGCCCCATGGGAAAACACGTGGGAGTTGCGTGCGGACGTGCCATCGGGGAGGACACCCTTATCTGGTCACATCCCCGCCTTTCCTGAAGGACAAAGCCACATGTTGTGTATTCCAATGGTGACAGTCAGTGATGCCGTCCAGTTCCTTCCGCGCTTCTCATCCACCATGACTCCAGTCATTCAGATGGGGCCTCCCCCGCCCCCAGACGTCTCCCGGCCACTCTGGGGACTGGAAGAAATCAAAAACCACTCACATGTGACTTTCCAACCCATTTCTTAGGATGGCTGAGCAGTGGTTCTCCCAGTGTGGTCCCTGGACCAGCAGCATCCACAAGGGCAGAAGCTGGTGAAAAATCCAAGTGCCCAGCCCCCTCCCCAGACCTACTGGAGGGGGTGGGCAAAGGGCAAAGAACACATGCCAAGTGAATCTGCATCCACTTATAGACTCTCCAGAAGGTTCACCCAATAAGTTCTATTGTGCCTATAAACACTACTCACTGCAAGGGAGGTAGAAAATGTAGCCTCTTTGGAGGGGTCATTTAGTGGGGACGCATACACACACGTCCCCAGGAAACTAGGGTTCCGTCAGTGTGGAAGAAGGGAAAGAAGGCTGCTGAGTAATGACCCGGGAAAGCAGTGATTTTGTACCTCTTGTTCATCCTTCTCTCAACCTCTATTGCCCAAAGACTAAGGAGAACTGGTCTACCATCTACACATGGGCACACTGGAGAGTCCTGGAGTCATCAGCTTTCCCGCTGGCCAAATTCAGTTTGTCCCTGATCACCTTTGGCATTGAGGGCAGGAGAAAGTTACCCCCTGTCTGTACTCTGTCTTCTCTCATCGTTGGATAATAGTCCCTTCTTTGGTACCTCACTACTTAGGTGTTATATTGAATCTAGAAGGAAGAAGTAGGAAGTCGTAGTAGGAAGTGGTTGTAGAAAAATGTCTCTATCCTTAGAATAGTGTCTTTTTCCCCACAAGTGCATTTTCTGTGTTTGGGAACTGCCCACGTCTCCGTCGTTCTCTCTCTGTGCCGAGAGGTTGATTGTGTGACCTCACCGTACCTCGAATCCCACCGTGGCTGCTCTTCGGTATACTTGATGCTCTCTGCTTGCTTGTATGGGACACTTTGTCACTGTACTTGCAGTGCTTAGTAAAGCTTCCAAGCCCCGTAAAGGATGTCCGTGCAAATCCCTTGGATTCCAGTCAAACATCACTGCGTAACAAAACACCTCAGAACTTGGCTTGATACAATAACATTATCTCCCATAGTCCAGTGAGTTTGCTGACCTCAGCCAGGGGTTCTCATGGAGGCTCTCACACAGTTGCATTCAGATGTCGGCTAGGGTTGTATCCTCTGAAGGCTCAGCTGGCCTTGGCATGCCCATAGCAATGTCCTGGGGCAGGTGCTGGGTTCTGGTTGTCAGCTGAAAGCTCATCTGGGGCCAGACACTGGAGTGTGTGCACGTGACTTCTCCTTGTGGCTTAGGCTTTGCCCCAGCATGGCAGCTGGGTTACAGGGGGGAGTTTCTCAAGAGTGAGCATTCCAAGAGGCCCACACAGAAACCGCAAGGCTCCTTACGACCCTCTCAGAAGCCCCGGCCGCATTGTATTGGTCAAGCAGGTCACTAAGGCCAGCTCAGATTCAGGAGGGGTGGAATCCGATGCCATCTCTCAATGGAAAGAGAAACAAAGGTTTTGTGACCTTCTTTAATCCACCATGCATTGTTTAATCAATGAGGAAACCGAAAGCCAGGGAGGGTTTATCCACAGCTGCCCACACTAATGGCAGACTCTGAACTGACACGTCATTTCACCCACCCCACTCCAGCCCAGCAATCTCCACCACTGACTCATCAGCCTGAGTCCCAGATGAGGACAAACTGGTAAAAAGGACACAGTTTTTGGTGAGAAACACAAACATCATGCTAATTACAGAGGGGGAGAAAACTTTACGTAATAATTCCAGGCTTTGTTCTAGGGAATATTTATTGAATATAGACTTCTTCATGAAATGTCACAAGATCTCTCCCTGTTTCAAGTATGACAGAAAGAGGAGGCTGTCCATGAAGGTAGAACACTCACTTGTAATAAATAAATGGCGATAACCTCTTGTGGCCACTCAGTACAGAACTAGATCCTGGGGAAATTCTCAAAGTATTTGTGACAAGGGTTTTTTGAGCCTCCATATTTACTAAGTATGTCAAAAAACAGATCATAAAGAAGATCTCTACCTGTTGGCAGGGAGGGGTTATATTCTAAGGCCGGAAACTGAATGAGCAGGTTGTCTTAGAAATCAAACTATCCTAAATGCCTCCCTCACCACATCTTTCTCAGATACTCCAACATTAACCAAAAGCATTCAGAATTTTTTGCCAAAGGGACCTCCTGGTGATATTGCCAAATGGAGCCTCCAATGTTTCCACAGATTTTATCGGGCTGTGTGGCCATTCACATAAGAACTATAATTCCCAGCAGACCATGCAGCTAGACTGGCCTTGTGACCACATTTGGACCAATGGGATATGCACTGTCTGGATTGTGACCTGAAAGGGAAGGGGCATGCCTCGCACCTCCTTTGTCCCCTTTCTGCTGAGTCAAACACAGATGACGTCCTGGCAGGAGCTCGAGCAGCCATCCCAGGGGTTGGAAGCCCTCTGTGAATGGCCGTGTGTGGCCACCATTAGTGCTGCTGGCCAGCATTCACTTCTCATCTCTGTCCGGGCACACCGGTAGGAGAATATCTGTCCATTGGGCTGTGTGCATGTCAACTGCTGGTATGAGGCCTCTGCCAGGACCACCAGACGTGTTCCAGACAGTGGCTGTTCATCAGCCTGAGTCCCAGATGAGGACAACACCCCTCCGTTGACCCTCAGTGGATAGGTAGCGGGAAGGAGAAATAAAACTGATGTTTTAAGCCGCCAAGACGCGGGGACTATTTGTTACTGTAGTATAACCCAGCCTCTGCTGACCGATACACCAGCCAGCGAGGCAGAGAGATCTGGGGTTCCTTGAACTCACACAATTCAATCACTCCTATATTGCGCTCACACCAGTAAGAGAAAAAACTCTTTTTTAAAGCCACTATTATTTTGGCTGTTGTTTGGCAACCAAATCATTTATCCCCTAATATAATTCTCTGTAAAAAATCCAATATTGGAAGACACACAGCCCCACGTTGATTTAAAAAAAAAAAAAAAGGTGAGGAGGGAGAACTGGGAGGCACCAGGAAGTTCTGATCGTTATCTGCACGTCCAAGGTTAGACCAATGGAGTTTCATCCCAGAAGGGAAACTCTGACAGCCGGGGTCAAACGCTTCAGTTATCCCACCCAGGGTAGTGAGGGAGCTGGGGTAGGTACCCACTAACCCCTGAGAGTCACTGGTTGAGTGAGGCTCCTGGGACATTAATTTTTCAGCACTTCCGGCCTGACATACCGGCGCAAAGCCAGGGCGGAAGAGGAAGAAAGCCCGCAGGTGAGGCGGCGCATGTGCGGACGTTGCCGCAGGTTGGACCTGTGGGCACTGGGGTGGTAAAGACAAGATCCAGATGCGGTGGCCACCACATAGGCCACGTGCCTGCAGGTCCCCATCTCTGTCCTGAGCCTGAGCAGGAGCTTCTGTGTGCAGGTGCTGACGGGGAGGCCATCCTCACCCTAGCAAGCGGACTGGAGTGAGGGACGGCCCCCCGTGGCCCAGCCCCTGCCGACCTCCCCGGCTTTCTCGTTCACTCCTTGCACGTTCTGCACGGACCGTCACGAGCACCTGCGGCTTCCCCGGTGCCCTGTGCCTGCCTCCGGCCTTCCGCGTATTCTGTTCCTGCTGCTCACGATCCTCTTCTCGGGCTCCAGAGTCTGAAGTTCATTCTATAGGTCTCAGCTTAAACGTCATTTCCTCTAGAAAGACTGGCCTAGAGAGAATCCCAAGTAGGTTCCGCGCTGTCAGCGCAGAGCCCGACGCAGGGCTCAAACTCACGAACCATGAGATCATGACCTGAGCTGAAATCAAGAGTTGCACACGTACCCGACTGAGCCACCCAGGCACCCCCAGATGGGTCGTTTCTGAGATGCTTTCTTCCATAAAAAGAAGTCAGTGGGATAAAGGGATTGTATGAGCAGTAAGCAGAAGAGGGGAGGGAGCTGGGTCCATTTCCAGATTTTGCACAACAGTAGAGAGATTACCACCCATCCCACCCAAAGCTGACCAACATACCCTCTCTGAGAGGAACGAGCAGGGGTGACCTTCCACACCAGGCTCTAAAGCAAGGTCTCGACTCTCCCCCTCGGGGCCTGCTTCTCTCCCTTCTGCCGGGAGTGTGTCCCCCAAAGTGATCACCAACTGTCTCCAGCCTCCCCATTATAGACAAATACGGAGGAAACCCAGGCGATGGGGCAAAACGGAAATGAGATGGTAAAGAATACAGTTCTCACCGAGGGGCCAACCGACTATTGGAGCCTCCCTGAAATCCTGTTGTCTCACACCTAAATACCAAAGCAGGCCTGGGAGCACTGGCCAAGAGAGGCGACCTTCCGATATTAGATTAATTTCCAGCCCCATGGGAGAAACCCAGTCCCCCAAGTCCCCAGCCATTGCATGCACTGTGTCAGGACCTCACTCATCTGCAAATAAAACCCCCATTTCCCAAAGAGAGGTGAACGGCCCACTCCCCAAGAGAACAGCCACATTCTTTCTCCTTCTTCCCCTCACCTTCCTGTGACTTTATTTCTCCTGTGTGTTCTTCCTCACTTGAAGACAGTAAGCCAGGATAGTTCAGGGAGATCACTGGTAAACAGTGGGGGGAAATAAAACACGGTGATGGAACCAAGTCAAAGGAAAGGAGAGACAGGAGCTAACGAGTGTTTAACTTAGTCTGTGCCGTGCACTAAAATAGCGGCTCTCATTCATTATCTCATCCACACCCACGCCAATCTTCTGTGGTCAGTATTGCCATATGCTACAAATGAGATGATTGGAAATCAGAGAGTTTCCGCAATTTGCGCAAGATCACACAGCAGAAGCAGGAAAGCCTAACGTGATTATGTTTTTGTTGTTATCACGGTTTTCTCCTCACTTTAACATGGCTGCTGGCTTTCTGCTCCTCTGGAATGCAATCCATCTGCTGTCAGGAAAAGACCCTTCCCCTCCTGCCTTGCCACCAGCTCACCCAGTCCCGTCCGGGCTCGTGTCTATTTGACAAACTGCAGGAGAGAAAGCTATAAGCTGGGGCTTGCACAAGCTGGGGCTGCAAGGTTCAAGCTACAAAGCTTTTTGGAACAAGGGGTTTAAAACACCTTTTTTGAATGATCCCCAATCTGGGAGAAACAAATAAAAACCAGAATTCTTCAGCTGTGGTCTCCTGGAATATCTGGACACTTTTCCCAGCACCGTGACATCATTTTCCTTCCAGACTTCGGTGTTAAAAATAGCCCAGCAAACCCTTTGAACCATCGTCTTCTTAAAACACAATATGGATTGTATGTGTGTTTACCACTTTGAAGAAACGCTGCGTGACGGGAGGCAGGCTGGCAGGCTGCTCCAGTGGCCTGACGGATGCTAAGAGGATCCGCAGACTCGATGAACTTACACTAAACAGACACACGCGCGCGTGCACATGGAGACACTCAGGCTGCTCTGACACGGGACAACCATGTCAAACCTGCAGCTAACATTCCTTTATTATTATCATTAATGTTTATTTCGTTTTGAGAGAGGGGGTGGGGTAGGAGCAGAGAGCGAGGGGAACAGAGGATCCGAAGAGGGCTCTACGCAGTCAGCACACACGTGGGACTGGAATCCACGAACCGTGAGATCGTGACCTGAGCTCAAGCGGGACGCTCAACCGACTGAACCACCCAGGCGCCCCCTGCCTTTTTTTTTTTTTTTTATATTTACAGCTAACATTCCTTTAAAACAACCCCATGAGGGGACCAAACCTCAGCACAAAGGCCCCACTTCTGTCTCCATTCAGGTGGATCAAAAGCACTGAGCTCATCACATCCTCAAGGACCGTTTTTAACAGCAATATGACATAGTGCGGCAGCAGCTGGAAGAAGTGGGTCCCCTAGTTCTTTTGGGTGGCGAGGAAGGCCCGCCATAGGCAAATAGGACTGATCCTTTAAAGTGGCATGAACCCCAGGTGGCAAGGATGTTCTGAGACCTTCTGGAAGGTGGGCAAGTGGATAAGTACAGGCTCATTGTGACTACAAGGGAGGACGTTACATCGTGTCTGTGCCTGGGCCCCAAGGGGGGAAAGCAGGTGCCTGGACCCCAAGGGGGGAAAGCAAGCGTCTGGGCCCCAACGGGGGAAAGCAGATCATTCAGGCAATCACACTCATCCCGCAGCAAAGAAGGAAAGGATGAGTTGTCCCTTTGCCTCGACTTACTCCCCCATCAAAGACTTCCGGGTCCAGGGACTACCTTGCAGGAACGAGGCACGCTGCTAAAATCCATATAAAATCCAGGTTGCCCAGTTAAATTTTTTTTTTTCAACGTTTATTTATTTTGGGGACAGAGAGAGACAGAGCATGAACGGGGGAGGGGCAGAGAGAGAGGGAGACACAGAATCGGAAACAGGCTCCAGGCTCCGAGCCATCAGCCCAGAGCCTGACGCGGGGCTCGAACTCACGGAGTGCGAGATCGTGACCTGAGCTGAAGTCGGACGCTTAACCGACTGCGCCACCCAGGCGCCCCAAGGTTGCGCAGTTAAATGGGAATTTCTGATAAACAACGAGTAAGGTCTTAGCGCAAGTAGGTCCCAAATATCACACTGCGGTTTATCTGACATTCGCGTTTCCTCGTGCGCCCTTTTCGTTTGCTAAATCTGGCAACCCTGGCCTCATTGCACAGTCTGCTGTGGGCCTCTTCCTGTGCCCGTAACAGAGCCCTCCGCCTTCTTCCAGTGAACCAGAGGAGGCGGTGGGGCCCAGCAAGGATGAGGGTGGGAAATAGGAGTGGTTTTTTATTTACTCAAGATGGACATGATATAAAAGGATTGATGCCTGAGGGCAATAGGTATAAAGCCGGAGAAGGACCCTGGACTCTGTGGACTTGAACTCCCACCTTTCTTTATTCCCTTTGGAGTGCCGGGGCAACTTCCTGCTCTCATACGTTTTGTTGTTGTTTCTATCTTTTCCCCCCAAATCCTAAATCAGCAGGAACCTGGGCACAGAGGGCCACAACCAGGCTCTATGGTTATCTGCTGACTGACCCTGGCAAGGGCTCCACAGCCAGGCCCTTCCCACTTGCAAAAGTTTGTGTCCACCTCACATCACAGCAAAGACGACCGAGTCGGGGGGAGGCGTGGCTGGACCTCCTGTCGGAAGGGAAGCTGGGCGGCCTGAAGGTCAAGGGCCCTGTGGGTGGCTGTCAGGGCTGCACCTCCTTTGGGAGGCCTTGGGTCAGACCGAGTGCACCAGCTAGTCACCATTCCCCCGCCCGGCAGGAAGTGGTGGCCAGCAGAAGAGCCTGCCTGAGTCCACGCAACTGGAGATCTAGAACGGGGGGGGGGGGTTGTTCCAGCTCGGTGTGCCACCTCCCTCCAGGCCCTGACAGGCCCCGGGGACACCCGCAGCTGCAGACGACCCCCCCGCAGCCTGCCCCCTCCTCCTGAGCCGCTTCCACCTACCCACCTGTTCCCGGCTCCCAGAAGAGGACAAGAAGCCCCAGGTTTGGACTGACTTTAGGGAGCATCTATCTGCTGCAATTTCCCATCTCAGAGACGGGGAACTCAGTCCCTCACGGTCGGCTGGTTCTACCAGTCATTCCTGACACTGAGTCCAACTCCCCTGGCTCTCACACCTTCACCCAGAACCCCGAGCCCCCTGGAGCCCTAGTAACCCTTCTACCGTATGGTGCCTATACCAATTTATCGGGCAGTTCTCAACTCGGGCGGGGGGGGGGGGGCGGCGGGGTGGACGCACGAAACAGTTTTATTTTTCTCCAACAATTATTTCTTCACTGAGGTGTAATTGGCATACAACTTTAAAGCTTATTGTTAGTTTTTTTTTTCTTAGTGATTTCTATACCCAACATGAGGCTCGAACTTACAACCTTGAGATCAAAAGTCGCGTGCTCCACTGACTGAGCCAGCCAGGTGCCCCTGACATAGAACTTTAGATTAGTTTCAGGTGTACAACATAATTCGATAGTTGTATATGTATGAAATGATCACCACAGTAAGGTCTAGTTAACATCCCACACCAAAAATAGTTAAAAAAAAATTTTTTTTCTGCAATGGGAACTTTTAAGATCTACTTTCTTAGCAACTTTCAAGTTTGTAATAGAGTATAATTAATTACAGTCACCATGCTGTACAGTACATCCCCAGGACTTATTTATTTTCCAGCTGGAAATTGGTACCTTTTGACCCCCTTCACCTATTTGGCCCACCTTTTATTATTATTATTATCACTATTATTTTACGTAGAAGTGAGATCCTACAGTATTTACAGTATTGGGCTTTCTCTGACTCATTTCCCTTAGTGTAATGAGATTATCTTCGATCACACTGTGTCAAATCTCCCCTTTCCTTCCCCTGATGACATTCTGAGTTCAGGCCATAGACTTAACCTCAAATTCAGCCTCAGCTTTTCCCCTCCTCAAGGACCGACTTGACCAGACCCTGAATGCGTGCAGGGAGGGGTCAGGGTTGAGCTCTGAATATGCTCCCGGTTGTTGTCAACACTCCTCTGGCGTATTGGGTGTGGACCAAGGGGGAGGGAAAAGGGCCAGTGTTTCTTTAGCTCTCATTGGGCCCCAACGTAGTCCTTTTCCAGCTGGTTACGTCTGCTCCCCGGACTGAGAGTTAGGGACACGATCAGGCCCGGCTGTAAACCTCTCCGTTGGTTGTTGAGGTTTTCTGGCTCACACATTACGACGAATGCAGGTAGGCATTTCAGGGGGCAGGTGTCTGAGTCCTTCAGACGAGCCTGGGCGCCCCCGCCCCGCCATTCCCTGCCGTCTCTCTAGTGCCCTCTAGCGCTTGTCCACCAGCACATACCCCATGGCTCTGGGGTAGGGTCGGCCCATCCGCAGGGCATAGCCTATGCAGGGTACACTGCAGAACCAGCCCAAACCCGGCTCCCTCCACAGGTCCCCCTCCCTGGGCCCACGGACACGCATGTGTCCCCATCTCACCTCCCCCATTGGTTCAGGGAACTGTGTTCACCATAATCCCACATGCACTGAAGGCACAGGTAAGACCACACCGGAAACCTCCACCTTGCTGATATTAGAAGGATGAAGGGGCCAAGATCCTTCCGACAAAATGGAACATTGTAGTAGATTCAAAAATCAAGGACAGCAGCCTCTGTGGCTGAGAGCCCTATGGAGTTGTGCAGTTGTAAGAACATCTACAGGTTACCAAGAGCTCCTCACAAACATGGACGCCCAAACCAGCTGCGCTGTTCGGGCCCAACTGGGTCAGACGGCTCCCAGACCTCATGGCAGTCATAAAGGATGCACCGGGCTGCCTCATGAGCTCCTCTGGTACATCGTTATCTCCTCCCCCCACAACTGAAACCAAACTATTAGTCCGCACGGAGGGTTTAATCCCAGAGAACACCTTAAACATCAGTGCATTTGGCACAACGTGACTTTCTTAAATGAGGAAAGTATACTTTCTCACAATCACAGGGGATTCAGATAAACTCTCCGTACCCTCGCAGATAAATAAAAAGCAGCACCCTGACGCTGAGGCCAAACGTGAAACTTTGAGCTCAAGCCACATGGAAGGTGGTTAGTGTTGTCTACCCAGGGAGTCCCATTGCCAGCCGGCAAGAAACACGCAGGATTGTTCCGTGGTAGCGAGGCAGTTGGCTTTCGGTTCTTTTTCCTCCTCCTCCTCTTCTCCATACCCCCCTTTGGATTCGTTTTCTATTGCTGCAAATGTAGCCGATTAAAGTTACTGCAAACACAGCGGATTAAAACAACACAAGTAAATGTATTGCCTCAGCTTCTCTCTGCAGAAGTCTGGGCCTAGCGGCTTCTCTGTGGCGGCAGAAACCACACAAGGCTGCAATCGAGGTGTCGCAGGGCCGCGAGGATGAGCCCACTTCCAAATTCGCTCAGGTTGTTGGCAGAAGTCCCCTCCGTGTAGGACTGAAGTCCCCCCCCTTACTTGCTTTGGGCCAGGGTCATTCCCAGGTTTAGGCCCCCCCACCCACCCCTGCATTCTTTGGCTCTGGCCTCCCCTCCATCTCCAGAGCCTACAACAGCCCTTCAAATCTCTCTGGCCTCTCTTTCTGCCTCAGTTCTCCAACTGAAACTTGTGCCTTCCTCTGCTGTTCTTAAGGCTCTGTGTGATTACACCGGGCCCACTGGGACAATCAGGGTAGTGTCCCTATTTTAAGGTCAGCTGGCTGGATCACCTTAGTTATATCTGCAAAGTCCCCTCAGCAATAACTACATCTGCGGGTATTTTTTTTTTATTAATGTTTATTTATTTTTGACAAAGAGAGAGAATGCACAGGAGAGGGACAGAGAGAGGGGGTGACAGAGGATCTGAAGTAGGCTCTGTGCTGACAGCAGAGATCCCCATGCAGGGTTTGAACCGGATCATGACCAGAGCCAAAGTGTGTGGGGCTCAAACTCACAAACCGTGAGATAATCTGAGCCAAAGTGAGACGCTTAACCGACTGAGCCACCCAGGTGCCCCCTTAGATCTGTGTTTGATTGAGTAACCAGGGAATGGGACTCTTGGGCACCTGAATAGGTAACCCAAAATATGCCACTTAGATAACATTGATTATTTTGAATTAAAGTTACTTAAGAGGGGGCACCTGACTGGCTCAGTCAGTAGAGCATCTGATTCTTGGTCCCAGGGTCATGAGTTCAAGCCCCATGTTGGGCATGGAGCCTACTTTAATAATAATAATAATAATAATAATAATAATAAAGTTACTTAGGGGCGCCTGGGTGGCGCAGTCGGTTAAGCGTCCGACTTCAGCCAGGTCACGATCTCGCGGTCCGTGAGTTCGAGCCCCGCGTCGGGCTCTGGGCTGGTGGCTCGGAGCCTGGAGCCTGTTTCTGATTCTGTGTCTCCCTCTCTCTCTGCCCCTCCCCCGTTCATGCTCTGTCTCTCTCTGTCCCAAAAATAAATAAAAACGTTGAAAAAAAAAATTAAAAAAAAAAAAATAAAGTTACTTAAAAAACATCAGGGCAAGAAGGACACTCTGACCGTCCTTTGTCCCCCCTGAAAGCAGGAAATAAATTTCCCACGTGAGGTCACCCACCCTGTACTGGGAGGTAGAAAGCATCCTTATCACCAGAGTTAGGGAATTCAAGGCTGAGAAGACTGTATAAACAACTTTGTTGCTTCTTTATTAATTTGCTACTCTGAGCCCAAACTCCCGTATTTTGTCAAATCTTCACAAATAATTGTTTCTTTGTCTAAAAGGTATAAAAGCAGACTGTTCCGGTCACTTCTCTGAGACTCACAGCTCTGTGGGCTTCCGTTTTCTCCTGTTAACCTGTCTTATGTCAATGCAATTATTAGAGCAGCCGAAGAAACGAGAAGGGAGGAAGGGAAGCGGTGTCCCTACGGAACGTCTCTAGAATTCTGCCCACCACACTCTCCTTCTCCTCCCATTTACTAACCTTTTTAGTTTAATTTTCTTCTTTGCACAGAGATGCAAGCAATTGTAATACACATTGTCCCCTCTACTCTTCCGATTTACGTGCATTTGGGTGGCTGCTTCTCCCTCATGGCAGGAAAAGGGATTGTGGCCAGACCTGAGGGCTGGGGCGCCGGCCCCCCCGGGGACACAACGGATGACCTGCACATGTCACCTCCATCTGCCTGAGGGTCGGTTTCCTCGGTGGTAAGTGGGGATGATGACACACCACGTTCACGGTCGCTACACCAATTTGAAAAGGAAATACGTATGGAAATGCTTTGCAACTCTGAAGTGCGGTGCACATGGGCGCGCGCACACGCCCCTACACACGAAAAGTCGACTCCGTTCAACACGACCTCTGCCGTGAAGCCTTCCCTAAATCCTCGACGTGAGCCCCCCCCCCCCCCCCCCGGGCCCACCGTGTCCTGAAGAAAGTCGGGTCCTATTGTGCAGGGAGGGCAGGGACCAATGCTGCCCGTCAGCCCAGCGCCGTGCTCCCCCGGCTGCACCTCCCCCACATCGTCAGCGTCAGCGGGACGCACACTTGGTGCAGAGAAAACAAGCTAAATCCTGCAGAGTCTCGACGTGTGAACAGGTGGAGCTTCTCCACCTGCGCCCGAGAGACGGGTGAGCCCTTTGGACCCCACCCGCTTAGCTGCCTCCTCACCATTCTCCAGCACACACCACACACAACACACACACACACACACCACACCCAACACACACACCACCCACACACACACCACACACACACACACACACACACCACACCACACACACACAGCACACACACATACACACACCACACACCACACACACACACATACACACACACGGCACACACCACACACACACACCACATACCACACACACACGGCACACACGCCACACACACACACCACACACATACACACACACACCACATACCACACACATACACACACACCACATACCACACACACACGGCACACACGCCACACACACACACCACACACATACACACACACACCACATACCACACACATACACACACGGCACACACACCACACACACACACACACACACCGCACCACACACACACACACACCACATACACACACCACACACACACACCACACCCAACACACACACCACACACACACACCACACACACACACACACACGGCACACACACCACACACACACACACACACACCACACATACACACACACCACATACCACACACACACACACCACACACACACACATACACACACCACACACACACACCACATACACACACCACACACACACACACGGCACACACACCACACACCACACACACACCACATACAGCATACACACCCCCACACCCCCCCACACACAGCACACACACCGCACACACATACACCACACTCACACACAATACAGCGCACACACATACACCACACACATACACACCACACACACCACACACACATCACACATGCACACGTCTATCCCCCCGTACACTGCACACCACGTACACACACCTCCTAACAGGTGACAAGCTAGGAACCTTCATATGGGGAAAAATATGTAAAAATGACACTTTTTAAATTACTTGGTCAATAAGGAAATTCTTGCTAAAGACCGATTTTTCTCAGGAACCCCGGCCCGAGTCGCTCTAACGGGGGGAAAGCACCTGCCTCACGGGGGTCTGGCTGGTGGTCTCTGGTGAGAGGCGGCCCGTGTCTGTCTTTGGGCCTCTCGGGGGTGAGAGCCCCTCCCAGAGCGGAGGCCCCGCTGTCCCCAGCCCACCCCCAGCCCAGACCCAGAGCTTCTCCCGCTCCACTCCAGACTCGGGCAACATCTGCAAGCCGAAGCAGGGAATTCTGAAGGTTCCAGAGAATCTCGGGGAGCCCGGCTGCCTCACTCTGGGTGTGGGGCGGCATCGCTCCAGGACAGGGGAGCCAGACACTGGGCAGGTAGGAACGCGCGCGAGGCCCGTGAGGGTCCGGGAAGGGCAGGCACCCCTCGCTGCGGGTCACCCTCAGAAGGCCCACCCCGGAGAACCACTCCTTGCGCCGCGCCCGGAAGTGGGGGAGGTGGACCAGTGGCTCTGCACTCTTTTCCTCACCTTCCTTCTCTGTATCTGCAGGGCATTGGCACACTTTCCGGAAGCTTCGGTAAAGAAGCCGTGAAACCTCAGCAATACACAAGCTCTCCCTGGTGCCCAGTGAGCCAGTAGCGGGCGCAGCAGGTGCTAACCAACGGGTGGGGACAGGGACCGAGTCCCCCACCTGTCCCCCTGGTGGCACAGAGAGGAGGCGGCCGGCCTCTGAGATTTCCCAAAGGTGAGCAAGCAACGGAGCCCAGCCCCAAACGAGAAGACAGATGTAAGGGATGGGCACATGCCCCCTGCACCTTACCTTCGTGTCCTCCCTGCCTCTCTGTCCCCCCTCCCTCCCCCACCCCCCGTTTTCTGTCTTCTCTCCATCGACACAGTGTGTGGCTTCATCCATCCTGCCTAATCAACCCATAAATGTTAATCCAACATTTCCCTTCCCCGTCCCACTAAGGGGGCTTCTACATTCTGCATCTGAGAGATAGAGAGTCAAGTTCAACGTGAGATGAACAGTAACAATAACAAGTCCAAGTACTGCTTACGACACTTGATTCGTTTCTGCAGTTAGCCCTCAGCCCGACATAACAAGGACCCTGCAGTCCTCTGCCGGGTGGGTACTAGGCAGCCGTTCCCTCCAGGATGCGGTGTGACACATCACCCCGAAACTCGGGGGCCCGTAACATCAAGCACTAACTCTCAGGTTCACGGGCCCGCAGGTCTACTCTGGCCCAGCCAATGCAGCCCGGGCTCAGCCGCGTGTCTCTGCTTCAGGCTGCCCGTGAGCTGTGCTGGACTCCAGGCGCGTCTGTTTGGGGACTAGGCCGCAGGGACAGCAGTTACCCGGGGCACTCTCTTCTCCTGGTGGATCACCAAAAGGTAAAAGACAAGCCAAATTGCACAAGCACATTTAAGTCCTTGGCTCACCTCCAGTCCTATGTCAGAGTCCAAAGCAAATCCCTTGGCAAGGCCAACTTCAGTGAGGCAGGGAAGCCATGGGAGGTGGAGGGTGGGAATGTCTGCCAAATGATCCCAGCCATTCTTGGGGGCAGGGGCAGGGGGCGGGGCGGTTGCTCCTCCACCCTGTTGGAACCACTGGTAGGGAGCGTCTATATGTACCATGAATTGATCGAAGTTGTCAAAGTTAACGCGATTGCTTCGAGTACTTTCCATTCTACATGTGACAAAACCCAGAGAAACCTATCTAATGCATGTTTTAACAGATATAGTTGGGCCAAATCATTGAGGGATCACAGAGCCGAGGGACCTGAGGATCTCTCTACTCAATACTTTGATGTTATAGACAAAGCAGATGAATTTCTAGCAAATGCACTATTGACTGAAGGGTTGACGAGGTCCGATGCATAGACAAGCTGGCTCTTCCCGATTCAGTTCTGTCCACTGCCCCGAGCTGACTCTCTTCGGGGATTCACTCAGCAGGTTCATTCGTCAGGAATGTTTGCAGTTCTGGGGAGAAGGAGAGCTATTGGTCACTTCCTGTAAGCATGCCTAGTTAGGGAACTTCATTCTGTGCCAACACTGATCTAGCCTGGAACCCTTATGAAGCCCGAAGGTCCCTAGTTTGCACGAACTGATAAAATTCGAGAAGGAGGAGTAACTCTGGTGTGATTAGCACTGTCCACATTCCCTCTGGGCTCCTGGAGCAGGCAGAGCAGGCCCGGCTCAGGGGAAGGCTGGGGCTCATCTTGGAGGGTTCTTGAAGGGCCTGTTCCCGAGGAGCAGCTAGTGGCCAGAGAGAACTGGGGGTCAGAGACAAACTCATCCCCAAAGACGGGAGTTGAGAGGGAAACCTAAGAAACCCAACTGGATTGGTTGTTAGACCCAGCTACAGCCCCTCACTGACCTACAGGTACAGATTCCACAGCAGAACTTCCTAGGCCCTCTGTGACCAGACCCCCCCCACCCCACACCTTTCCTCATGGTCAACCAACCTCCACCCTCTCTCATCTCATGCCCTCTGTCTTGGAATGTCTACCCTGCTCACCTTCTCTCTTGCCCTGGCTGCCAATTCCCATCTCCACTTGTCCAATTCCCCGGTATTCCTGGAGATCTAGCCGGGATTCACATTGTGACACCTTACCCAGAGGCCCACGTGATGATGAGTCAGTCCCTGGTGTCCCCTCGGCATTTTGTTCCTTGCCCTGACATCACGTTCTGCCTCGCATCATTGCTGTTTATTGAAACTAGGTCTTTCCCCTCTACGAGACTCGAGTTTCCTGAGGGTAAGGGCCATATCTTCATCACTTTTGTGTTCCTTTCGCCCCCTCTGCTGCCATGCACGTCAGTACTTGCGAAAAGTCTGACGAATGAATGAGCGAATGAATGCTCTCAGTTAAGAGCAGCCAAGCACGTAGGCCAATGTCACATGTGTCTCAAATCTAGTGGCGGTTGGGACTTCTACTGCAAGAATAGAGCAATGAAACCACTGAGGCAATAGGAGAGAAAAACTTGGGGTTTTTTTTTTTTGTTTGTTTTTTGCCAGATCTACAACCAATAGCAAGTACCACTTGCAAACAAAGGACAGAAACATCAAACATAAAGTTTTTAAAAAGTCACTCCTGAGTTACTTTGCTGCAATTCTTCAAAATAATCAAAATCTTAACCAGGATTTGGGCAACAGCCTGACATTTTGTGCCTTTCGAAATACAAAATGTGCCAACGTAACCGCGGACCAGTGATCAGAAAAATGGTGTCACTGACAAGTCCATTACCAGATCCCATTTGCCCAGATTTCTCATTTCCCATGAGCTATCATCTTGCTGCTCTCCTATGCCACCACTTAAGAGCCTCATTATTAGGCATGGAGCATACACATTTGGATGGGGAGAGCATTTGCAATTATATTTTAAGGTGCTTCCCAAAGCTATAAAGTCAAAGCTATAAATGGCAAGATGGGCGATGTAATTGTCAACAGAATATGAAACAAGTCTGAAATTAGAGTCGGTTTCTGCTCAGCCTAAAAGCATGAGCCAGCAGAGCGCACACATCAGAGAGGATTTGGGGGTTCAGAAGCCGAGAGCTGGGTGGCCTCAGGCAAGTCACTTAACCTTTCTCGGATGAATTTCTTCATCTAAACAAGTGTGGTACTGCATGTCCTAATGAGGGCCAAGATGGAAAAGGTCTGAAATACTAAGTAGAATAAATGAAATGGAGTCAAGTGGGCCACCACCCATGGAGATAATTATATGCTATTTATTGAGCTGTTATTTTGTGCCGGGCTTTGTGCCTAACACCCTACAAATGTGGGTCTCTGTAACTTCACAAGCTGTGATAGTAATATTTGGTGGATTCGTTGAATGGACATTAAATGCTCCACCCACTGTAAACTAATTCTAAATGAGAAAAGTTGAGCTATGACAGGACATCCTGTGTCCCTTTGAACAGAGTCCGACGATGTGAAAGAATCCGTGCTAATGAGATCCCGGGGCCCTCCAGCTAGCACCACAAAACGCTGGGGACCGCCGGAGAACCTGTGGGGGGTGCTGGTACGCAAGAGGTGAAAGATGAAAACAATCATTCTAAAGACTCTAAGGTGGATTCAGACCCCTGGGTGTTAATTCTGTCCTTGTCAATCCTGAGACAGGTAGCTCTGGCATGGGATGGCGGCTATTTAATTAAGCAAGCTTAGTTAGTCAACAACAAATAAAAAAGCCTCCATAGGGGGAACTGGGTGGCTCAGTCGGTTAAGCGGCTGACTCTTGGTTTTGGCTCAGGTCATGATCTCACGGGTCGTGGGTTCAGACCCATGTGGGGCTCTGTGCTGACAGCATGGAGCCTGCTTGGGATTCTGTCTTGCGCTCTCTGTCCCTCCCCTGCTCTCTCTCTCTAAAAATACACTTAAAAAAAAGTCTGTAAAAGTTTTGGCCAACAAGCTGATCGTAAACTAGTACAAATCCAAAGTCAGGGCGCTTATTAGGTCATCTTATTCTTGTTTTGTGCTATAAGAAGATTATATTCCTCTAAATAAAACGGAATCTAGAAAACAGATCATTGTGGGTTTGTTTCTGAAACTTATTTCTTGGCCCAGCCGATTAAAGTGATAATGAAGCTACAGAATAAACTCTCTTCCCAATAAAAATGTAAATTCGGTTGACGAAAAGTGAAGCAAAACTTATTTTAAGTCTATTAGACAAAATGTGCATTACATTTCCCTTACCATCCTGGCTATAAAAAGCAGCCTTTCCAAGCCTTAAGAGAAACCAGAAAGGACAGAAAAAGACTGTACTAACGCACTACCTATTTTGTTAAACGTGAAATAAAAAAGACTCAAGGGTCTCTTTTCTTCAAAAAAAAAACCGAAAACGTAAAATGGTGAGACACAAACACCAGATGTGCCACCTTCTACCTAACTGTCCATAAAGACAGTGATTTGTAAAATATGAGAGAAAATGTTTCCATTGACATCATTTTCGTAAAGCAGCCAGGAGAGTGTTCAACACAGGCCAGATACTGGCAGGGTTGGCTCTTGCCACCCTCCGGAGGGAGACCAGGGTGTGTGGTGATGGAACAGTCTCGTACGCTTTCAAAATTGTCAAACTGCGTATCAAACTCGCCCGCAGAGTTGGCACAGGCCATGGGTTGGCCACCTGTGGGGGAAGCACAGGGCCACCAGCAGAGGGGCCAGTGCTCGGCCCTGAGTCCCCACTTTGCTGCCCACCAGCAAGTCTGGGTGAGTCCTATGGCCTGAGCCTCACATGTTAAGTGAAAATACCAAGGATATCTGCTTATTAATAGTGTTTTTGTGATGCTCAAATGAGGTAACTTGTATGGAAGCACTTCCTGAACTTTAAAGGGCTATTCACATGCTCTTTACCTGGGAGTCCTGTGTGGATAGAAGGCAGGGGTGGATAGAAATAGCTTTGAGACTGGTAACTGCATAATACGAAAACTTCATCCTGTTGTATTTGCTCATTCGTCTAACTGATGTCACCCAACAAAGGGATCTCTGATCCCTCTCAGCCTGCTCTCTGGGTGCATCTTGTCATGATGATGCACCATTACAGAGGTACTCCCTTTCAGTATTAATATTTCACAGCATTCATGTTCTCCATTACTACAACAGAGAACTTTCAAGATGCTGAAAAGTCAGCTCTTGGGATAACATTACGTCTGAACAAACCAATGACAAGTCTCATAATTGGAAGAAATAATCCCTGGGTTTTAGGGCAGGATGACAAAAATATGGCTCATTTCTGGCCCAATAAGCCTTTCTGCTAGACACAAAATCACTTTGACATGCTTGAGAGGACATCTGATTTTGCCTGTCCAGAGTGTCCCTCTGAGTAACAAGAATTTACCTATCTCTCAGGATGTGTGCTTTGGGTCCAGCCATCCCTTCGAGGATGGACACGAAAGGTTGGTTTTTCGGGTAAGTTTGGGGCATATTTGTGTAAGACATACCCTCACAAGTAAAACTCAACTTAAATAGCTTGAACCACAGAACTGTCCAAGGTTTCACATAAAGCTCGACACAGGCTCAAATGACAAAAGGACCCAGTTTCTCTCCATGTCTTGGCTCTGCTCATTCAACACAGGCTGTCTTGGGAGTGTTCTCCTCTCGGGGTTGCATGGAGGCCAGCAGCGGCTATATCCTCCCTTCTTAAGGAAGGGCCTTTGTTCTGGCATTACCATCCAGTCCCGACATTCGCTAGGCTAGGGTCGGCTTAGATCGCCAGTCTGCCTGACCATCCTCGTGATCAGCAGGTGGCATGTGCCAGATGAGCTCAGCTCAGGTCACGTACCCCCCCACTCCTGGGGTTTCAGGGCAACACGGTGACCTCAGAACACACAGATCTTGAACACTGGTTAGGGCAAAGGAGAGAATGGCTCGCCAGGAAGCACACTTGCACTGTCCACCCCATCCTGTGAGCGATCTGGATCTTCACATGTGTGAGAACAGGGGTATCGTTTTTGGTATTTTTTCATCTGGTGTAGCCCTTCAAAAGGGGGAAATAAAAGCTGACAAAGGCGTGTGTGCAGTGGATACTCCTCTCTCGACATGAAGTACACCTTTTAATCCTTTCGAAGGGATATCTTCGGATTTTGAGTTATCTTTTTATATGAAATGATATAATCATTCATGGCGTCAAGTGCCCACACGCGAAAAGAAAAGCAGATGAAATGTCAAACATTTCTAAGATTAAGATGAGGAAGACAGGAGAAAAAGCCATCACAGAGATGATACAGGAAAAAGCATAAATAATAAAAAAAGTCGTGACATTGCCAACAGAGTTTGTAATTTGACTTTAGTAACTACTTAGCACTGAACATGAAGGGGAGTTTCCAGTCTTAAAATTCCCTATTTAATTAACTGTCAGGCAGAGAACAAGCTGCGGAGAAGCCCACTTACTCTCAAAGGTGCAGACTTGACTTGTAGTTACTGAAGTCTCACCTTTTCTATTTCAATTTTCCGTACCAAGCATCCTTGTCTTTCCTAATTTCTTCCCCTTTGCCATTCATCGCTGCTCTTTATGTGGTTTATGGGCACATTAACAACGTCTGGAAAATCAGCATCGTCACTCCCAGGGGCAGAGTTTTGCTATTGCTTCACTTCATACTCGCTTGGCACTCCCGCAGGACATCTTTTTTTTTTTTTTTTAATTTTTTTTTTTACGTTTATTTATTGTTGAGACAGAGAGAGACAGAGCATGAACGGGGGAGGGGCAGAGAGAGAGGGAGACACAGAATCGGAAGCAGGCTCCAGGCTCCGAGCCATCAGCCCAGAGCCCGATGCGGGGCTCAAACTCACGGACCACGAGATCGTGACCTGAGCCGAAGTCGGACGCTCAACCGACTGAGCCATCCAGGCACCCCCCGCAGGACATCTTTAAAAGGGACAGTCCCACATTAGTTGCTGTGAAGGGAAGCCTTTCTGAATATCGGGAGCTAATAGCGGGAGCTGCCCGGGTTTGCAGACAGAAAGGCATCACAGGCCCCCTTGCACTTTGCCCTGGCTTGTGAGCGTGCATGCGTGCAACTGCACAGACGCAGAGATCGCTTCCACCCTCGACAGCGTCAGCCACATCCCAGGCTCCAAAACTTCACTCTGGCTGGTGGTCCAATGCCTCAAATGCCACCCTAGGAGGCCCACTCATTTGATTTAGGTCCTGCCTGTTTAGTGACCTCAAACTGAAAAGTTTAATTACTCAGTGACCCCAATAACCAACCAAGCTCAGAAGCCTAAGATTTGAGAGAAGGTGCCCAGAGGTCAAAAGAGCTTGAAGTATAAAGAAGGCTTAGGAGGTAGAGGGAGCAGAAACAGGCCTAAGTTACTGCTCGGGGTATAGAAAGAGAAGGCCCTTAATGGTCAGCACCATGTAGGTGAATATTAAGGCTTTTAAAATATCATTAACAGTGAAAAACAACTGAAATTGGCATTCTGGGAACCAAACCTTCAAAATGTGACTTCTCATAAAGAAAATGAGACTACCTTCTAAGTTTCCTTGTTTCTATACAGGATTTTAAATATGCTTTAACCAGAGAAATATTCACTTAATAAGAACATTCTAATGGATACAGTAGAATGATCTTTCAATTGAAATACTGCTTCAACAGGTTTTTCCTAATGGAAGGACCTAGCGTTTACATGCAGCTGGTTCATTGAATTCACTGATTTTTCCATTCTTTTATAACCATTAAAGTACATACAAGAAAACAAAAGGATTTATAAAGATACATTCATGGTTTTGTTACTGTCATTTATTTCTGGATCATGCACAAAGACAATTCCATTAGTACATTTATTATATTATCCATTTCAGTGCTTATAATAATATGGTCATGTTAACTTGGACATTGGAAATGTAGAAAGATAGTATTCATTGCTGTTAGTGCGCTATCTGAAGTGAGACTCCAGGTTACTTATTTGTAATTAGGATTCAGACAAATGTCCATGTTTCTAAATACCACACAAAACTGGGAGACCTGGTAGGAACTGAGTAAGAAAGATACTAAGGCAGGACAAAATCCTGTCTTCAAACAATACTATGACTGCAGCAAAGGAGAAGCTGATCTGAACCATAGGTTTTTGCATGCTGCCCTGCCTGAATACATTTCACAAACTCAAGACAGACCCTCAAGCCTTTCACGGTTCTCCCTTTCTGGGGAAAGGCCAACAACAGCATCTCCTTTTGCGGCAAGGAGACAACACGAGACTAGTTGTCTGCAGGCCTGGGCTGGAGCCCCTGTGACCTCGCTTGATCTCTGTGTGTCTATTTTCTTGATTCTACAAATTAGTTTGATCTGGATTGCGTGCCCCTGGGACCTCGCTTGATCTCCCTGTGTCTATTTTCTTGATTCTACAAATTAGTTTGATCAGAACCATCCCTGGTGCTAACTTCCTCTTAGGAAACTGGAGGCTGGAAGAGCGCATCAGGGGAGACAGTGGTTCTGCCGGAGCGATGCCTACAGCATTACCACCTGAGAATTTTGAAGAAATGTACATTTGGGGCCCACGCAGGTCTACAGAATCTCTGTTTTAAGAAGCAAGTTCCCCAGGTGATTCTGATGCACACAACACAGGACGAGAACCACTGGATTAGACCATCTACATTTAAGAATATTCATAGTTCCAAAAACAAGGCAAATTAAATAAATCTAAACTCTGTCATTAGACTCAGGTTGTCAGCCACACATTACTTTTCAGAAGTATGGCACTGAAGGCATCTCACTTGTTCTTTGAAAATCCTGAAAAGAAATAGACAACAGGGATAACATTTAGGGCAGTTTTAGCTACTAAGAGCCAATTACATTTAGCTTTACCCCTATTTAGGAAAGTTAGGATTTTAAATTCTTATTTTTCCAAAGCTGTTTATTAAGGAAAGTATCATTTCCTAACTATAAAGGCTTTCTCTTCCACCTTGTGAATAATTATTTAATAAAAGGCATATTCAGTTTTATAGCATATACTAAAAGATGTACTTCATCGATATGAAATATTACAGTAAGGGATTTTTAAACTGCCAACATAATAAATTCAAGCTTTGAGTTATTCTTCACATTACAGTAACTGTAATTGCTTCTCATACATGGATACCTTGGGTTTCAATTTTTAGTTTTATAAGAAGCAAGAAAAATTTACATACAGACACAGTGGCTCCAATCCACTCTCTGAAAAAAATTATAATTAAATATCTAATTATTTTATATATGAAGTATATAAATAAAAAATAAATTACTTTACTAATTATTGGATTATTAAATAAATAAGGTTTGACCTTACAAAGTATCCTCATCTTTCCCACATTAGCTCACCACACAGTAAGAGGATTGGCAATCCTCACAATCCAGTCTGTATTTTCTGAGATTCATAAGAATTAGGTTCCTAAGAGAAAAAGAGCTCAATTGCCCTGTGCTAGGTGTTTAAACATGGCTCCTAGGACACCAGAAATAAGCTATACCATGGATAAAATGCCTCAAATAAAGACAGTGAAAATCACGGATTTGGAAAAGGCAAAAACATGAAATACACTTTTATCTTTTCTTTTCCATTATTACAGGTTTTTAAAAAAGACTTAAAAGAATTGTAACCAGGAATAAGCAAAGACAATGTACCAAAAGCGAAGCATGTGAGTCCTGGCAAGAATCCATGAATGAGGTATCTCCTTTGGGTTTGTGTTATTATAACAGAAACTTAGTTCTTAGGACACTTATCCAGAGTTGCTGAACTAGTTTTATTTTATTTGAAGACAAAATCATTCCTGCAGCAGGGCAGCTTAAACCCGCAAAGATGTCACTACAAGAAATGGTCTACCATCATCGCGGTCACCTAGACTCGGACACCAGGGTCGGCACGCCCTAGGTGAACTCCCTTCAGTAAATCTAACAGCATCACACAACTCAGGAAACGCTAAATATGCTTAATACAGAGACACACACTTAACACTGGATCACACTCTCACTGCATCTTTAAAGCTTAACTGACTATAGTGATAAATTTCAGGTACACCCACGAGACACAGTTTTAGAGAAGAGAGCTGTTCAAATGTATCTTCTACAATAGGTACAGTTTCACGTATACCGTAAAAACTTAACACCAGTAAATTCGGCCCTTTTTTCTTTTCACAAGTTTTTATCAGTGTGTTCAGATGTTGGATTTTTATAATAGCCTCACAAAGATTCCACAAACCAAATAATCTGGGCTGGTTAAAAAGGATGACGAAATGAATCCAATATTTAATACAGCTTTTATTTGTTTAATTTGGTAAATGGAGACTGTAATGGTTTCAAGGCAAACTCTGGGTGATTTCAGTCGCAACTCCACAGTTAACATGATTCTGAAGAACAGTCTTTTCTTTGATGTCTAACCACACTACACAGTCACAGCTAGAGAAATCCATGTACATATATATTAGTTTTCAACAACTCGGGATTTTCAACCACTCTAGAATTCAGATTTTATATTCTCACACACTTTAAAATTTACCCCTTTGATGCAGGATATAACCATTAAAGATAAAAATTCATGCAGTGATACTCAGGTTTTTAAAAACAGGTAAATCCAGTATTTGATCATTCAGTGCGGTATCAAGTGCACCGAATATCTGAAATAAAACAAGTGCCAATGTTATCATGAATTAATAACATATTTATTGTCTTGAAACCAAACAGGCCCAAGTTACTTTTTGTCTTTCTCGAGTTAGCTATTTAACTCTTTTCTCTCAAACTTCCTGTGTAAGAAAACCCAAGATATTTCATTTCTTTTTTCAGTTAACAAGAGATGGTAGAAGGCTTAAGGTAGGTATGTTCTTGATAATTCGGAGTCAGAAAGTGCTTCTTCTTGAGCAGAAGGTTCGTAATCTCCTGCGTTTTCTGCCAATTCAGTATCTAAGTCGTCATTACTTTCTGCACTGTAATCCACTTCTTCAAGGAATCGAGGCTCATCTTCATCCAAGACGTAAGTGGTAGGGCTGTGGCCAGAGCACATAGAGCACATGAGACTTCATTAGATCCTAAGGTTCTAACATAAGGCTATTTGACCATATTGGGTTAATTTTGATTTCAATATAATGTAAGAGTTTGCATTAGCTTTAAAGATGTTATCCAAATGACCAAGTTAAAAGATTTGTAATAGCTGAAACCATAAAGGGTGAAATGCTAACTATTAATTATATTAAAAGACTGTCACTCTCCACCCTATAGTTAGATAGCTACAAAAAACAAGAAACTCTCCCATGAGGTTGCCTTTTTAAAAGACTTCATCAATTTGCAGGGTTAAAAGTTCTATTTTAATCACTGAAAAGAAACAGACCATTTCAATAAACTTTATTTTATTTATCGTATAATTCATCCATTATAAGAAACTGTGGTATTTAAACACTGAAACCACTTATTCTAAGTCTATACAATGATTATTTGCCATAAAAACGGCCCATGCACTCACCCATCCAGTTTCCATTGGTCAAGAATAAAAATGAAAAACAAGTGAATGCTCACACCCAGATTAATTACTTTCCCTTGAGACACAGAATAAGACATTTGCTTAAAAGCACTAAGTGCTTCTGAATATTTCATTAGGTAGGTTGTTTGGGATAAAGACAACCTTTCCACTAGGGTAAAATATTCTTTCCTCTTCAAAAAATCACAGTATTCAGATTTCTCCCCATCTGGGAGATTTTCTACACACATGTGTGCACATGCCCACACACACAGTGTTATCAAAGAAACACTATAGAAGCATTTCAATGTCCCCATTTTGTGACCCAAACTATCTTAATTTCACACAGATGTCTGTTTATATCCCACCTGCTTCCAAACAGGATTTCCCACCATGGGTGCAATTAAAAGCCATAAAATCAGACAATAAAAAGGGAACAATAATCTGTTAAAATGAACAGAGAAGCAAATGTCATTAGGCAGCTCGCATGAAAGAAGTCCTGCACTGAATATTAAATTCAGATATCTAGAAGTTCAGGCAGGAAAGACAAGTTAATGGATTATGTGGTTCTCATTTTCTGAAATGAGAAAGCAAAACTCATCTGGTAAGATTATCTTTTTTCCTAAAGTTGTTTTTCTCCCGCTCATTAAAAATAGATTGCAAAACCACCTTGATCTTATATAGCAAACTTCTTAAAAAGTTCAGAGCGTGCACTATGATGCAGCAGTCCTGATAAGCCAGCTGAGTGGCCCGAAGGACAATGTGAGACTTTACAACCTATCACGCACAAGAACTATTTCACCGCATTCAATTATGCAACTAAAATATTTATCATGAAACTGTTAGGTCTTTAGAAAAAGTGTTAGCTTAAAAGGCAAAAAAATATTTGCCCCTTCAAACGACCATTATTCTCTTTCTTTCTTTTGAAAAACAATAATTCATTCCTCCCTGAGTTTGGTGATTCACATTCTCAGGGTGTCCCAGGTGAATCACAGCATCCATGGAAGACACTTAGAAAAGATGGAGGCTTCAGCTAAAGCAAAGGATGCAGGAAAGAAGTGAGGAGAGAAACCTGCTTACTTTCCTCCTGGAGACTGTCCTAACAAGAAGAAACGACCATGGAAATGCAAGGGAGGAGGCAGGTTTGCTCAAAAGCCATGTACTCTGCTGGTACAGGGGCTGAGAACACCAACCAGGACTGTAGAGGCTGGCTCCATGGTGATGAGGCACTGTGACCAGAGCAGTGTAGTTACCTGCAGCATTGCGGGGTCTCCCAATGTCTAGGAAGAGCACAAAATCCATGCAGTGGGTGGGTGGGCAAGCATCGTTCAGGAAGTCTATGGAACACAGAATTCCGATGCACCCCTGAACCCCCATACCGTCACCAAGGAAAACAGACTGGCATAAAGGAAGCTGGTTACAGGAAGCCCAGCCACTACACTAAGGTCACAGCAAGGACCTAATTCTACATGGGTAGCTGAACACTAGAATATTAATCAATCTGAACTAAGAGAAAGGGTTTAAAGGAAAAGTCTACTCTTACAAGCTGAGGAAACAGAGGAAGTATGATTTTGAAGTAACAAAAATGCCTAAGATCAAGCCAAAAAAAGCTCCTAGACATCAAGGAGACTTGGAGCAATCAGATGCTGATTAGCACTTTTTTAAGGCTGAAAAGCATAACCTGGAAAACAAAGCTCCTGGAAATTTCAAATAAATCCCGTAATAAGGAATGTTCAGAAAATAATGTGAGCCTGTTAATTGCCGGTCTTGGCTCCTTCATATGCTGACTGTGACATAAATTTCATCCGTGTTCTGGCATCCCCCATCCCGATACCCCGGAGCGGGTGGGTTTCACACTCTAATTCCATTCCTGTAACTCAAACTTTGACGCCTGTTTCTGCAGGTCCTAACAAAGTCATGTTCCTGGCCTCTGCTTCGTTAAGGTCTACACTCTGGCTGAAATACAGAGTCCATCCAGCAGTGGTGAAGGGCTATCAGTGCTCTTGATGAGCAAGGAGTAGGCTTAGGGGCTAAAGAACTGGGGGAATCTCGAGACGAAGGGAACAGGAGGAGATGACAACCTCTGTCACTCCCGAGAGCAGCCTTCCGACTGGTATTCCAGTTGTCACTCTCCAGCCCATTGTTCTAGATCTCTCTGTTGCACTTAAATGGTAGGAATGCCAACACTCCTCTCCTCTGTCGTGCTTCATTCCCCTCTGTCCCTCCTCCCTGCTGATCAAGTGCTCTTCATCCTCCGTATAAAAATGCTCTCTTGGCCAACTGTTCTCATAAGCATGCCCTCTTTGAGTAAACTCACACATTTTAATTTGCATTCCGATCATTTCCACATCCAAATTTCTAGCCCTGACTTCACCCCTGAACTTGCACTGTGCATACCAGGCATGGCTATCTCACATGTACCTCAAGTGTATGTTCACAATGGAACTCACCAGTCTCCCTACCAAGCCTGTGCCACTTGTCCTAGTCCCCAAATCATCCACTCGGTGAGTCGTAAAACCACACTTCTCAGCAAGCAAGTCCTGCCAGTCAATCTCTGAACCACTTCTTGCCTCACGTTTACATGACAAACCTTCACGGACATTCCTTCCTCTGTTTAGGACACACTTCCCACCTTCTTTCTCCCAACGACTCACATTTCTTTCAAACTGCAGCTCAGGCTCATCTTTAGATGTTCTTCCTTTATGAAAGCCCACCTTGGGATAAGTGCCCTTTCTCTGTATTCCCTTTGTACCCTGCACATTCTGTCCGATCACTTCTGGTATGCAGGTGAAACCACTGACTTGTGGGTCTGTCTCCTAAGCACTTTAAGGTCAGGAACTGTGACTTACTCATCTTAGTGCCTCCTGTCAGCTCCCGAAAGTGCTTGATACATTGTAGGCCCTAAACAAATGTTTGCTGAACTCTTTATAAGAAGCCACGGAGCCAATGAGACCATCGATTTTTATATTACCCCATCTCACTGATTATATTTTAGTAAAAAAACTTAAGGCTCAAGACCAATCACAGCAATTCAGCTTTGCTTTTATTAATAATTCCAACATATGTTTTGAACAATTCATGATTTAGGAAGGGCTTTCCTATACATCATCTCACAATAGCCTTCAGATAAGAAGAGAAAGACTTGAAGGTAATTTGCCCTAGAGTTATAAAATAAATAATCCCTTGACATCAACAGAAAGGAATTCAAGTAATAATTCAATCACGAAAAGAACTCTAATCAGCACTTAATTATTTCCTGTCACTATTACTTTTTTCCCACCGCGACTTTCTTGTTCCCCTAATTTTCTTCATTTAAGTTGACTCCCGTTGCCTGTTTCTGCTTCATTCTCCAATAACTGGCCTCTGTTCACCTACCCTAACATCCTTCTACTCTGGATTTTAATCAATAAGAAACATTTGATTCTAAAAGAGAATAGCATTTTTAGTCCCAAACCAAATCTTCCTCATGCCGCTTCAGGAAAAATACCAAAATCTTCACCCATATGACTTTCTCACAGGATGAATCTGTTGAAATTCTCTGCTGTAGGGTGTCACTGAGATGCAGAAAAGGTTTAAAATTCCAACTGATTTCTAAAGATAACAAAAAATTCTGCTTTATTCAGATTTAGAAAGTGTTCTGGCTATCCTTGTGTTAAACTATTAAGCATACACAAAATTAAACCTAAGAAATTCACCATCCCCCTCAGTGTGTGCCCAACTACTTGCATGAGAGCTGACTTGACATCTGAGACACCAGAAGGCAGATCTTCAGCTCTGTTCCCTATACAAGCATGAAAGAAGCAAAACACTGTTTATGGAGTCAGAAATTCTGGGTCTGTGCCTCTCCTCTTCTACTAACCAGCTGCATGACCTTGAGCAAGTCATGTCCTTGGTTTCCAACACCGGTTTTTCTCTACTGGACAAGCAGAGATCACAATATCAGACCTACGACCTCGCATATTGTTGTAGTAAAGTGCGAAAGCATTTATAAATTCTTAGGTTAGACAAATACAAAATGTTATTATGAAATTAATAAAATCTGTTAAAAAAAAGTTAATCAATCTTTGTTAATTCCTACAGAGCCCAGGCGACGGGCTGCCGCCAAGCCACTGACTAAAACCACTGCCTTACTCTTGTGACTCAGAATCCCACCTTAACCTTGTCCTCTTCAACAGTTTTGAGACTAACCTACTGTTTTTAGACAACACAATGAACATATCCTAGGGGAGAAAGTCCGAAACTGATACACAAACAGAAAAATATTCCATTGTCCAAATTACCAATTTGTGACTTGCCGATTATGTCTTTCTTGTATTCAAATATCAGGTCTCAGGTGAAAGAAAAATCTCTATCTGCCTAAATATTAGAGAATGTTCCATTTATATAATTTGATTCTTAGCTCATAAGAGATTTGGCATCTACTAAATATCACAAAGCAAACAAAGTTATCCATAGAAAATACAAGTAACAATTTTTGTCGGTCTTAACTGACCACAGTGTATACATAAGTATTTGCACATTCCTGCACACGTGCATACCCACACACAGAGTTAGAATTTCTAATAAGAGGATATCTATTTGGGGGGAAAAAAAAGTAAAGAAAGTTGTTAATTTACTGATACTTCATTGGAAAATAATATATAACTAAGCTGCCTTCAAAAAAATAGTAATGAAGTCACTAACCTCCAACTTACTTTACTATTGATCTAGAAACATTTCTTATACGTAATGAAAGTGGTAAACAGTTAAGCTTCCCAGTAATTCGGACAGCTTCAAAGGCTGAAGCCATTCCTTTTTAGCAATTCTGCTTAGTTCCTTGGAAGATACAAGATACAACGAAAGTACAGGGGAATTCTGGGTTAGACGTGGGCACGATTCCTGGTTTTGTGAAGAATTACCACATGGATGATCTTGGGTCAGTTCATCTCTGAGTCTGGGTTTACACACATATGAAAAAGGGTTACATTATCATCTGTCTCTGTTCATTCTCAATAGAACATGAAAATCTCAGAGATAATAATTGAACTTAACCGGAAACTCAAAATGGGCATGTGCATTGAGGGTCCCAAGGCCACCCCAGGTTTGGTGACATGCTAGCAAGATTTACAGGATTCAACACGCAGTTGTATTAACAGCTATGACTTATTACAGTGAAAGGATACAAAGCAAAATCAACCAAGAGAAAAGGTGCGTGGGGCAAAGTCCAGAGGGAACCAAGGCCAGGCAAGGGCAGCTGCTAAGAGGCAGAGAAGTCATCAGAGCTTTCAGCAATTTCAAAGGATTGGTGGCAAAAATTGGAGTTCAGAGCTGCCAAGTTTCCTGAAAGAAGGGAGTTGCAGAGATATGACCCCAACAGTTTTCCCCTGGAGGCATATGACAAATTCTTTAAATACATAGTGCAAGAGGCTGAAAAGCAAAGCAGAAAGCAGCAAAACAAACAGAACACAAACAATAGAATTGAGGGCTGTCTTGAGGTGCCTCCTTGAGGCAAAGAGAAGTCCTAGGCCACCAATCGTGACCTTCGGAGGGCAGGGAGGGGACAGGTGAACCCAGGGAGAACAAGCTTCCCAATTTCTGCAAACCTACCTCAAGTCTGCTCAGTCCCTGGCCAGACTACTCTACACCTGCCAGAGGATAGAATGAAGCCTCTTTGAAGGAATATGTATTCTTCCTTGTTCTGATATGCCATATTCTTACTTTGAAGTCTCAAATAGGCACTTATTGAGAGGAATAACCATTCTTCCAAGAGGTTACTGAGAATATAGCACATAAATATGAATAAATATCTACAATCATCAAATTCCTTGTACAGCTGTCTTAGAGACTAACAATAACTAACTTGATACTTATCTGGATCTCAATGATAAGGATCATTTCCTTCTCCTACAATCAGCCTGAAAGCTTTCATTATAATCAAATCTGCCCTGGGGTCCTGAAGTGTTCATGTAAGTCTCCATTTTGTTTCTCTAGATGATTTTAGGCTCCTCTGTACTTGTGGGTACAAGAGCATTTCACAAAAACACAAATGGTTCACTTTTAGTTATAAGCAACTATGATTTCAAGTGGACTAGGAGTTGTGATATGACCCTTCAATTATATGGCATGACTTATCTGCCTAGAAAATATTCTTTAAAAATTTTTTTTTATGTTTATTTATTTTTGAGAGTGAGAGAGACAGAGCACAAGCCAGGGAGGGGCAGAGAGAGGGGGAGACACAGAATCAGAAGCAGGCTCCAGGCTCTGAGTTGTCAGCACAGAGCCCGACGCGGGGCTCGAACCCATGTATCATGAGATCATGACCTGAGCCAAAATCAAGAGTCGGACACTTAATCGACTGAGCCACCCAGGCATCCCTGCCTAGAAAATATTTTAATGCAATTATAGCTGTAGGAATTTTCTACATGGTTGCAATAAATGTCTGTCAGAAATGCACAACAGCCTCAAGCATGTGCATCACAGCCATTGAAAAGGAATTTTTTTTTTTTAAGGATTAGCTTGATTAAATAATAAACTGTACATAAAAAACAGAGCAAACACACATTAGGGGCGACTGGGTGGCTCAGTCAGTTGAACATCCAACTCTTGATTTCAGCTCAGGTCATGATCCCAGGGTTGTGGGATTGAGCCCCGTGTCAGGCTCCACACTGAGCATGGAGCCTGCTTCAGATTCATTCCTTCTCTCTCTCTGTGCCCCTCTCCCCCGCTCCTACTCTCTCTCTCTAAAATTAAAAAAAAAATTTTTAAAGCACATCAATATGAGTAAGCTTTACTACATTACTAGGTATTAGATACTGCCATTAACATGTGGCCACAAATGATCTGTACTGACAGATTCTCTCTGTGACCAAGCTTGAGTCCAGCTGCTCTCAGTCCTCTTTCAGACTAGGTCCTGACCTTGGGATCTGTCCTCAGTCAGGGGCTCTGCCTGCTTAGCCTAGCTGTAGCAAAAACCTTGCTGAGTCAGTTTATCGAAATCCCCACTCTCTGTATCTCATCAGCCTGGCCTGCTTTCAGCAAAAACTCCGTCAAGTAGGTTTAGCCAGAATCTCCCTTACCTGGGATGGTTTCTCTTAGTCACTTTCCAACTGCCAATCCCCTACTCTACTCCCTGGCTATAAGTCACTAGTGTTCCTCACTGTATTCACAACTGAGCCCAATCTCCCTCCCAAGTACAAAGCCCCCCTGTTAGCAATCCTCCTGAGTAGTCTGCTTTCCTGTTCTGTGAAGTGTCACAAATAATTTTCTCTTTAACAGTATTAATTTTCTCAGAAGAAAAACGTCCTACATATTTACAAATAAACACTAGCTTCACACGAAGAAAGCACAGAAAATACATAGGTTAGTATTTCATTCATGTGTTAATAGTCTGCAGCAATGAGTATCTTTGTACTACACCTGACCAATAAGTTCCCGCCAGTCCCTCTGATATTGCTAGGGGCAAGGGTAGAGCCTTTAACCACAAAACGTTACACTGTTAACTCATTTACAGACCTGTACTCATTCCCTATACTTTATTAGAAGTCAGGTACTCTATCAAAACACATCAAATTAGATTTTTAAAAAAGCATTAACATAAAGTAGAACAAATGCTAAGCGTATTCTAAAGGTTTTCTCCAGCTTAAGTCCTATTTATTTTTATTAGTTGCATTAAGAACAATTTCTCACCCCATTTTCTAATGTCCATGCTGTACACACAAATACAAATTAAGTACTGATACATGCTACACCACAGATAGAGACTGAAAACAAGCTAACTGAAGAAGTCAGACATAAAAGGTCACACACTACATGGTTCCATTTATTTGAAATATCCAGAACAGGTGAATCCACAGAGACAGAAAGCACACGAGTGATTGTCAGGGGCTGGAAATGACTGCTTAAGGGTATGAAGGTCTCCTTTGGGGGTGATATACGCATTTTGGAACTAGACAGAGTTCCCAGAACTAGAACTGATAGTTGTACGATATTATGAACATATTTTTATTCACTTCATTAATTTTCACTTTAAAATGGTTGATTTTATGCTGTGTGACTCCATCTCAAGAAAGAAATAAAGGAAAAGAAAAGAAAAAAAAGAAAAAGACATCCAAATACTATCTGATTATAAGAGACTAATTAGGCCTCATTTAAACATGAGCATATGTTTTTATTATAAAATATCGTCCAGAATTTGGTATTTTTCAGCTTCACTTTCCTGTAATGTCTTAAATATACTCAAACTTCAAATACTTCTTCTATATACCTAATATCCTGAAATGTAGTCCCCATCACCATAATCTGATGAGAAGCACTGTTAAATGTTGTATCAATTCTCAAATCCTTTAAATGAGAGTCACTGAAAGGACTGTTTTAATAGTTTAGGTGACAGGTAAAATAGAAACACTTTTGCTAAGTACAAAAATACTACATAGCTATAAGCTTTTATTTTATTTTTATTGTCCATGTATTTTTGACAGAGGAAGACAGAGACACAGTACAAGTGGGGGAGTGACAGAGACACACACAGAATCCGAAGGCGGCTCCAGGCTCCGAGCTCCGAGCTGTCAGCACAGAGCCCAATGCGGGGCTTGAACTCGCGAGCCGTGAGATCATGACCTGAGCTGAAGTCGGATGCTTAACCGACTGAGCCACCCAGGTGCCCCAATAGCTGTAAGCTTTTAAATGAGCTCAACCAATATTCCCAGCTTAGACCTAAAAGAAACACACCCCCTAAGAAAGATATATTGTAGACTCAGTGTTACATCAGATGAAATTTTTATTATACAACAAATACAATCGGGGATACTTAAAATGTTTTATGTGTGTAATTTCCAATGAATGCCCTGGGAATAAAAAACACGATTAATTTTCAACCGCAGGCTTCACTGAAAAGGAAGTTCTAGAAGTTCCGGTAACTACAGTGAATCTCAAGAGCAACTAAGATGACTGTAAAAGAATAACTTCTTTTCTAAAGGACAGTCCACAGGAAAAAGAAAACCAAAGAGGGAGTAAAAGCAAAGAAGAGATCTCAACGAAGTGTTGGCAGATGGAGGCAGATGGATGAAGTGAAAGGGCCTGGGTTCCAACTTCCACTTTGCTCAAGTCCATAGGACAGGGGAAGCCAACAGGGATGCGTGGATTTGCATTACAAAAGCTGCAGCAAAGCTGAGAAACTGGAGATACTGGTGTTCAGGGTGCAACTGAAAAGAATAATTGATTTAAAGTCTTTATAAAGAGCAATTAGACCTTCAGATCACCTTCCTCAAGCTATTCCCTCGTTCAGAGAGATGGAAAGATGACTTTCCAAAGAGTTTTGTCACAGAGGCTATTCTGTTAGGGCCAAAACACAGAAATGGGGGTCTGGAGAGTAAGAGAATGTCTGCTCAAAAGCAAGTCCGAGTGGCCCCCCAGGATACTGGCTACTGAACTTATGCCCCAGGGTAACATTTCTCAATTTTTCGTAAATCATCCCCCCAACCCTCCGCAAAGAGGATTTTTAGAGTTTTTTTTCTAATCCCCCTAATTAACTACAATTAGAAATTAAAAAGATAAATTTCACATCAGATTAGACCCAGCTAAAGACAGCATGGGTGAATTAAAGGTTGGTTAGAAAAAAACACCTAGCTCTGAGTCAGCAGGACTTGTGCCCAAGCGTGTATCTGTGTGTGTGTGTGTATTCATATGTATATGTGTGCAAAGGTATATATATGCATGTATGTATGCATGTATATAGGTGTGTGTGTGTGTGTGTGTGTGTGTGTGTGTGTGTGTATGGTGTGTTCAGCACAGAGGGAGCAGGCAAAACTGCCCATCTCCCAGTCCTCCCCTGAAAAAGTTTCAGTGTATATTTTAAAAGCTGAAGCCTAAGGACCAGACTTCTAACTTGGCAGGCACTGTGGGTTGTCATCCTCTTCAGAGACTGGGGAACCCAGCAGATACATATCCTGCTTTCTCCCCTCAGGGGGCTCCAATAATCAAAACAAGTCCCCCATACGGCCCTGAAAGGAGCTTGTACACACATCTGGCCCTCAGCTTTTGTGGCTGCCACCGAAGAGACAGACCTGAGGATGGCCTGCCCCTAGGAGCCAACAGGGCTTGCATTCATTAGTCCCATCCTATGGTAGCAAGCAAGGAAAACAGCTCTGACCAGGCACAGAGGCACCTCCTGCAGCTTTATCCTCAGGCTAGCACAGAGGGAATAGGCAAAAATGCCCATCTCCCAGTTTTTCTCTGGAAGGGGCTTAACCACATATTTTCTCAGTTGCTGCTAGAGGGTCCAGTTCCTAATCATCCTGCATCTACGTGCTGACTATGATCCTCCTTTTTGGGATACTACCATGACCTGGCACCTTCAACTACTGGGAGCGACTGAGAACAAAAAAAGAGGCTTGGGCAATCACAAAACTCTGACAGACAACTAGGAGCTCAAGCCAGGCTGATCAAGGAGGTTCGTCTATTACACAAGAGCATTCTGTCAAGACTGGGAGAGACGGCTAGGTTCATCTAATGTGCAGGAACCAAAACAGACAAGTCACTGAAAATGAACAGAGGAATATATTCCAAACAAAAGAACAAAATAAATACCTAGAAACAGATCTCAAAGAATGTAAGTAAGTGATTTAACTGATACAGAATTCAAAATAACAGTCATAAAAATTTTCACCAAAGTCAAGAGAAGAATGAATGAACAAAGTGAGAATTTCTTTTTTTTTTTTTTTTTTTTTTAATTTTTTTTTTTTCCAAACGTTTATTTATTTTTGGGACAGAGAGAGACAGAGCATGAACGGGGGAGGGGCAGAGAGAGAGGGAGACACAGAATCGGAAACAGGCTCCAGGCTCCGAGCCATCGGCCCAGAGCCCGACGCGGGGCTCGAACTCACGGACCACGAGATCATGACCTGGCTGAAGTCGGACGCTTAACCGACTGTGCCACCCAGGCGCCCCCAAAGTGAGAATTTCAACAGAGACAGAAAATATAAAAACGTGCTGAAAAGAAATTACAAAACTGAAGGATACAATAACTGAACTGAAAAATTCAATAGAGGATTCAACAGCAGACTGGATCAAATAGAAAAAAGAATCAGTGAACTTGAAAAGGGCAGTGGATGGTTCAATATCCACAAAACAATTAACGTGATTCATCACATCAATAAAAGAAAGGACAAGAACCATATGATCCTCTCAGTAGATGCAGAGAAAGCATTTGACAAAATACAGCATCCTTTCTTGAACAAAATCTTCAAGAAAGTAGGGATAGTAGAGCATACCTCGAGATCATAAAAGCCATATATGAACGACCCAATGCTAATATCATCCTCAATGGGGAAAAACTGAGAGCTTTCCCCCTAAGGTCAGGAACAAGACAGGGATGTCCACTCTCGCCACTGTTATTCAACATAGTATTGGAAGTCTTAGCCTCTGCAATCAGACAACACAAAGAAATATAAGGCATCCAAATTGGCCAGGAGGAGGTCAAACTTTCACTCTTCACTCTATATGGAAAACCCAAAAGATTCCACCAAAGAACTGATAGACTTGATTCATGAATTCAGCAAAGTTGCAGGATATAAAATCAATGCACAGAAATCGGTTGCATTCCTATACACCAATAATGAAGCGACAGAAAGAGAAATCAAGGAACCAATCCCATTTACAGTTGCACAAAAAACCCATAAAATACCTAGGAATAAATCTAACCAAAGAGGTAAAAAATCTATACACTGAAAACTATACAAAGCTTATGAAAGAAATTGAAGAAGACACCAAAAAATGGAAAAAGATTCCATGCTCCTGGATAGGAAGAACAAATATTGTTAAAATGTCAATACTACCCAAAGCAATCTACATATTCAATGCAATCCCTATCAAAGTAACACCAGCATTCTTCACAGAGCTAGAACAAATAATCCTAAAATTTGTATGGAACCAGAAAAGACCCCAAATAGCCAAAGCAATCTTGAAAAAGAAAACCAAAGCAGGAGGCATCACAATCCCAGACTTCAAACTATACTACAAAGCTGTAATCATCAAGACAGTATGGTACTGGCACAAGAACAGACACTCAGATCAATGGAACAGAATAGAGAACCCACAAATGGACCCACAAACGTATGGCCAGCTAATCTTGGACAAAGCAGGAAAGAATATCCAATGGAATAAAGACAGTCTCTTCAGCAAGTGGTGCTGGGAAAACTGGACAGTGACATGCAGAAGAATGAACCTGGACCACTTTCTTACACCATACACAAAAATAAACTCAAAGTGGATGAAAGACCTCAATGTAAGACAGGAAGCCATCAAAATCCTCGAGGAGAAAGCAGGCAAAAACCTCTTTGATCTTGCCCAAAGCAATTTCTTACTCAACACATCTCCGGAGGCAAGGGAAACAAAAGCAAAAATGAACTATTGGGACCTCATCAAAATAAAAAGCTCTGCACAGCAAAGGAAACAATCAGCAAAACTAAAAGGCAACCGACAGAATGGGAGAAGATATTTGCAAATGACATATCAGATAAAGGGTTAGTATCCAAAATCTATAAAGAACTTATCAAACTCAACACCCAAAAAACAAATAATCCAGTGAAGAAATGAGCGAAAGACATGAATAGACACTTCTCCAAGGAAGATATCCAGATGGCCAACCGACATGTGAAAAAATGCTCATCACTCATCATCAGGGAAATACAAATCAAAACCACAATGAGATACCATCTTACACCTGTCAGAATGGTAACATTAACAACTCAGGCAACAACAGATGTTGGTGAGGATGAGGAGAAAGAGGATCTCTTTTGCATTGTTGGTGGGAATGCAAGCTGGTGCAGCCACTCTGAAAAACAATATGGAGGTTCCTCATAAAACTAAAAATAGAACTACCCTATGACCCAGCAATTGCCCTACTAGGCATTTATCCACGGGATACAGGTGTGCTGTTTTGAAGGGCCACATGCACCCCCATGTTTATAGCAGCACTATCAACAATAGCCGAAGTATGGAAAGAGCCAAAATGTCCATCAATGGATGAATGGATAAAGAAAATGTGGTATATATATGCAATGGAGTACTACTCGGCAATCAAAAAGAATGAAATCTTGCCATTTGCAACTACGTGGATGGAACTAGAGGGTATTATTAAGCAAAATTAGTCTGAGAAAGACAAGTATCATATGACTTCATCATATGAGGAATTTAAGATACAAAACAGATGAACATAAGGGAAGGGAAGCAAAAATAATATAAAAACAGGGAGGGGGACAAAACATAAGAGACTCTTAAATACAGAGAACAAATTGAGGGTTGCTGGAGGAGTCGTGGGAGGAGGGATTGGCTAAATGGGTAAGGGACATTAAGCAATCTACTGAAATCACTGTTGCACCATATACTAACTAACTTGGATGTAAATTATAAAATTAATTAATTAATCAGGCACTACCTAAGCACTGTTTTCCACATTGCTTATTTTTGGGTTAAAGGTAAACCAGTAAGATCACTAAAAATGCACTCAAAATATAAGGATATTTCATTACAGTCTCATCCAAACATCAATGTTAAAAGAATGAAGAATATTATTACAATTTGTAACAATTAAACATGTAAATAACTTAGATGTGTGAACTTAATTATATTAGTTCTAAAAATGCTTTTGGCTATCAACATCTCTGTCCCCTTCCTCTACTTAATTAATTTAATGAAGTCTAACATTATGCTACAACATAATGGAATGAAACAAGTGTGTCTTACCTCGTTACTTTGCAGTTCGATTCAATCAAGTCATTTTCAAAGTCAAGCAGGCTGGAAGGCAGATTATATTCCAATGGGGATGTCAGTCTTTTCAAACGCAGCAGACCAACACAAAATTTTGCTCCCATCTCTTCCAATTCTCGAGTACCAATCTGTAGACCCTAGAAATAAAGCAATTTCATACATATAAGTAGGACATTTGCTATCCTCTGGCTATGTCTTATTACAATTGCATATAAGAAATTTATAATTATATTAATAAAATTAAAAGCTTGGTACTTTGTAAGTACCTACAACTCAACAAGCGCAATGTCTTAACAAGATTATTTTAGATCACAAAGGAAATGGTCTCAAAAAAACCATTTCTAAAATGTCTATTTCTCATTTACTACATGCAAACAATTTTCACCAACACACTGGGAAAAAAAATAAACATTTTGTGGTTATGTTACTCTGGGGCTCATGTGTGAAATTACACTTTTGCAAGATATTGCTAGTATTTCTTGTAATCCACGACTTTGGATGCCAATGTTAAAATATTGTAGTGTCAAAATCAAGGCCTTAATTTGTAGACCTAAACATTACCTTATACTTTTTACTGTATGATAAAAGAAATTGGTAAGTAAAGGGGCGCCTGGTTGGCTCAGTCGGTTAAGTGTCCGACTTCGGCTCAGGTCATGATCTCGCCGTTCATAAGTTTGAGCCCTGTGTCGAGCTCTGTGCTAACAGCTCGGAGCCTGGAACCTGCTTTGGATTCTGTGACTCCCTCTCTCTCTGCCCCTCCCCTGCTCACGGTCTGTCTCTGTCTCTCAATAATAAATAAACATTAAAAATTTAAAAAAAAATAAAAAGAAACTGGTAAGTAAAAAACCAACAAAAGAAAGGTACCTATGTAAAACAAACAAACAAACAAACAAAAAGAATCAAACAGATCTAGGCCAATGAGGTAGCAGTAAAAGAAGTTCCTATGTTCCATGTCAATTAAGAATGCCTATTTCAAATCTGGTCTAGTGAGGGCAGAAGAAAATTTTACCCCAACTCTACCCTTTCTAACTGGAAGTTTCCCAATAAACAATATAAAGTTTATCAAAAGTTAAATGTTACCACATAAAATGATAAAAATGGCCATAAACCAAGACACTGCTTATCACTGAATTTTCAGATAAAAACGAATCTCTAAAATAAGAGAATTCTCACACCAACAAAAGTTGCAGGTGCAAATGAGAGTACACATCATTTAGAGAAGTTACTTTAAAACAGTTTTTCAATGAACAGACTAAAAGCACACGGTAACTGAAGAAAATAAACCGTAAAAACTGTTACTAACCCCCCAAAGCACATTCCTTTATAATAACGATTGACTAACTGATTGCTTAGTTTACCCATGTCCAAACATTCCACGGAATGTGACCTGACTTTATTAGAACATTTATTTGCCTTCTTAATTAAAAAGCTTTAGAAAGGCATGGCTGTTTCTGAATTAGTTCACAGAAAATAAAAATAAAGACCATTTACAGCCTAAAATCTAGTAATATAAGAGCATTCCTGAGGTGAAGAGAATGGTTTCTTAAAATATCGTTAAACTCATATAACTTATTAGCTAACATTAACAAGTCTGAAAAGTATAACATTAGATGTGTGGGGACATATGGGGTATTTGAGAATTGTGTATTTTCTACTCAATTCTGCTATGAATCTAAAACTGCTCTAAAAACCCTAAGTTTATTAACAATAACAAAAAAAGCTTTCATAAAAAGTATATGTTATCATCACAGCATTCAATTTTAGACATTAATAAAAAACTTGATTAGTAAGAGATACTTCTCTCCATAAGAGTTTTAAATTAATGTAGCTCTAGTAACTAAATTATATAAAAGAGAAATGAGCATTTGCTAGGTATCCATTTTATTTTTTAAGTATAGATTTCTTTCTAAAAAATAACTTTAAAAAAGTGGTCTAAGGGGCGCCTGGGTGGCGCAGTCGGTTAAGCGTCCGACTTCAGCCAGGTCACGATCTCGCGGTCCGTGAGTTCGAGCCCCGCATCAGGCTCTGGGCTGATGGCTCAGAGCCTGGAGCCTGTTTCCGATTCTGTGTCTCCCTCTCTCTCTGCTCCTCCCCCGTTCATGCTCTGTCTCTCTCTGTCCCAAAAATAAATAAACGTTGAAAAAAAAAAAAAAAAGTGGTCTAAGATTTTAGGTTTGAAAGTATATTTTAACTATTTTTTTAAATGTGGCTTTTTAAATGATCAAATAGAATATTTGTGATTTTTTTAATGTTTATTCATTTTTGAGAGAGAGAGAGAGAAAGAGAGAGAGTGTGTGTGAATGGGGGAGGTGCAAGGAGACAGGGAACATGGAATCCGAAGCAGAGTCAGGGCTCTGGGCTGTCAGCATAGAGCCCGACGCCGGGCTCAAACTCATGTACCCTGAGATCATGACCTAAGCCAAAGTCGGACGCTTAACGGACTGAGCCACCCAGGCGTCCCTAAAAATAGAATATTTGTAAAAATTCAAAGAAAGTCTATCTGTAGAATCCAAATATAATAAGGAAACACCTTTGCTATATGCTACAGTTGATTTCAAGAGGCATGCAAGTCTCAGCTTCTCTACTTCTCTTCCAACCCACAGAGGGGAGCATCAAAAACATTGATGCTTTAAATTGCCTTCTCTTCTGACTGTGTAAGCATCTCTTTAAGAAGTTATCTACAGTCTGTTTCCATACATCATATAGCTTAAGGGTTTTTTTCCTAGAAGACACCTATTGTCTTATACAAAAGTGATTCATTCTTAAGCTTTTTTCCCATCCTACACACTTACAGAATATGAGACTCTTGCCAAAGCTGTCCATGACAGCAATGATTAGGGGATGGGGGTTGGGCTCTGGAGTGGCGCTCTGGTACATTTTATCTTTTACCACCATCACATCCTTGGTAGATGAGAAGTCACTGTTTTACAGTATTTGAATTCAAAAGATACTACATTTTGGAAGAATAATATACTGTGGTCAACCTAAAATTTAGGGAAGTCACTCAACAGAAAGTACTGAAATTTCATTAAGTTCTACTCTACAAGGCCCCCAAAATTTGAATGTCAGTTGAAAAATCTACACAATTTCTTCTCAGTTGGATATAGACTGTAACAGTTATTACTTAGGCTCTCCAGTTAAGCTTTTTTGACATTACCTATAATATGTTTACATTTTTAATACTAACCATTTGAAAGATTTTTTAACTCCTTCCAAACATAAAGTTATAACCAACCATCTGTATGTGAGGTATATAAAGATCACTATTAGATTCAGTTTCCTCTTCCCCCCTTACCAAACCAAACCTAACAGAATAAAGAATAACTAGCATGACACATGAAAATCTTTCTGTGGCAAGAAAAATAAGTATTTGTAATGTTTATTAGGTTGCTGTTGATTAAGCTCCAGCTGATTGCCTATTTTTTCAGTCTTTCAAATTAAATAATTCAACGTCACCTAATATTTTATTAGTCTTTAGTTTCAAAAGTAAACTTAAAACTCCAGTTGTTTCCAATAAAAGTCTATACCACCAGTCTTAGTAAAGAAAAAAATTTAGGGAAGGGATATGCATTTAAAAGTAACACACAGGGGCGCCTGGGTGGCGCAGTCGGTTAAGCGTCCGACTTCAGCCAGGTCACGATCTCGCGGTCCGGGAGTTCGAGCCCCGCGTCGGGCTCTGGGCTGATGGCTCAGAGCCTGGAGCCTGTTTCCGATTCTGTGTCTCCCTCTCTCTCTGCCCCTCCCCTGTTCATGCTCTCTCTCTCTCTGTCCCAAAAATAAATAAACGTTGAAAAAAAAATTTTTTTTTAAAAAAATAAAAAAAAAATAAAAAATAAAAGTAACACACACACACAAAATCTAAATATAAAAAACTCCACAAGTAAGTGTAATGTGTTTATTTTCTAAATGCATAAAAACACGCTAACATCCAACAAATTAAAATGACAGAAAGTTTGTGTTAATTATGTAATACTTGCACAGCTCGTTATAAATTACCAATTGGTACTTAAAATGTGTACCACAGGGGCGCCTGGGTGGCGCAGTCGGTTAAGCGTCCGACTTCAGCCAGGTCACGATCTCGCGGTCCGTGAGTTCGAGCCCCGCGTCGGGCTCTGGGCTGATGGCTCAGAGCCTGGAGCCTGTTTCCGATTCTGTGTCTCCCTCTCTCTCTGCCCCTCCCCTGTTCATGCTCTGTCTCTCTCTGTCCCAAAAATAAACGTTGAAAAAAAAAATTAAAAAAAAAATAAAATAAAATGTGTACCACAACATGCCTTCTTAAAAATTATGAATGTAGATGGACTCAACCAAGATTTCATAAAAACCCAAAGCAAGCTATTTAGTACAGAGAAGTAAAAAAGAATTGCATAGGATTCAAGTTCATGACTGCAACACCTCAGTGTAACAAATGTGCCATTTAATACAAACCATGAGAATGCTATATGAAAAGAAAGTCCTTAAATACTTTTTACTACTCAAAGTCCTGAGATGTTTTACCTTATATTTTCCCTGATCACAGCCACACAAAGTACTTTCCATGGTATAGCTTCTTTGTACGCCTATCTCCCTCCAAACCACAACACGTGCCGTGGATTCTTTAGATTTTTCCACTACAAAGCTACAGCTGCTCATGCAAAATGCTGGAGCAATATGGCTCAGTATCTTAGGCAAGGTCTGCAAAAATAAGAATGATAGAATACAATATTTCAAGAGGGCTTTTTTTAGTTAAAAACATCTTTTTTTAGTTTTTAAACATTTGCATGAAAGCACAGTGACCAGAGCAGGGCCATGTGAATCTTCTTGAACTTTGTCCTCTGCTATTCCAAACATCAAAACCATTCTTTACAAATTCAGAATTTTCTGCTTTCCTGGACAAACAGTAATCAGTTGGAAAACAAAATGGGAGAAAGGATCACATTCACAGTAGTAACCAACAGGTGAACAAAAACTATGGTAAAAAATGTTTCAAATTTTGAAAAAAAAATGTTTAAAAAACAAAACAACTTTAGTCATGAAAAATGGCTTACTAATTAAGAGACTTAACATTATAAATGTCAACCACCTCTAAATTAATCAATAAAGTCAAGACAATCACAATCAAAATGCCCACAACATTTTCTGCAACTTCAAATTATTCTCAGGTTCACCTGGTGTGTGTAAGTATGAAGGCAGACAGGGGAGTTCTGAAAGAAGAGAAATAATCTAACAGATATTAACCTAACTATATATGTAAGGGAAGTTAAATTGTGATACCATGTAGGAGTAGATACATCTCTAGAAAGAAAGAGAATTCAGAATTAGAACCAAAGGCAGATGTAAAAATTAGAATTATTAGTGTGGAGGGCCACCTTGGTGGCTCATTCAGTTGAGCATCTCAACTCTTGATTTCAGCTCAGGTCATGATCTCACGGTTCCTGGGATCGAGTGCTGTGTCGGACTCTGCACTGAGCTTGCTTGGGATTCTCTCTCTCCCTCTCTCTCTGCCCTCCCATGCTCAAAAAAGAGACAGAGAGAGAGTGAGTGAATCTCACACACACACACACACACACACACACACACACACACACACACACACACACAGCTCGAGCAGGGGAGGAGCAGAGAGAGAGGAAGGCACAGAATCCAAAGCAGGCTCCAGGCTCTGAGCTGTCAGCAGAGCTGATGCAGGGCTCAAACTCATCAACTGTGAGATTGTGACTGAGCCAAAGAATATGCTTAACCGACTGAGCCACCCAGGTGCCCCAATAAACATTTTTTTTTTTAATTATTATTAGTGGAGAGAAGAGTGATCACCCACTAACTGCTGGCACCACTGGAGAGCCACTGAGAAAAACAAGCTGAAGTCACTCTTTAGTAGTTCAGTTCTAACTGGATTAAGAATTTAAACTTAACAATTAGCAAGTAAAATTTCAAAAGGAAATTAAAAACAATAAACATGGAACTTTATTTTTTAAATCTTTGGATAAGATTTCTAAGCCTCAAAACCCAGAAGGCATTTAAAAAAAAAAAAAAAAAACCAACAAATCTGATGCAAGTTTTTAATTATCACACAATTAAAAAAATGTTTTTTCAATATATTTGTAAAAGAGTTATTTTCAAAACAATAATAATTAGATGGCCAATGTAAATGTAAGCATAGTCATTTTATTTATTTGGGAAAGGGGAAGAAGAGAGAGGACACCAAAAAAGAAAATGTGCCTTTGAATTTCTGCTCAGGGCAGTGGTATGCTATCAAAATTCTTTTGGGAAAAAAACCAGGGGTGTTTTGTTTAGGTGCAAATACAGTAGGAAAGCCACTGTGCCTTTAATGGAAAGCACATAAGATGTGACGCAGTAAGATCTTCCTTCAGTCCTGGGCATACCTCAACACATACCCAGAGGTGTGGAAACATGGTACGTAACAGATGGCTTTATAAATCGGCACAGGAAGGATGTACTGTTTAATAAATGGTGCTGAGACAACTGGTTATATATGGGGACACTAAAATTAGATCCCCAATTTTCGTATTTTCTAAATACGAAAAGAAAAAATTTTAGACTATTTAACATGAAACAATCTGCAAAAAAAATGGCAAAATGGCAACACTTGCAGAGTCTGAGTGGCTGGGATATGTTACATTACTTTCTGTAGTGTTATACGTGTTTGAAATCCCCAAAGTCCAGACTTATCTGTGATAATTACCCTGTATCCTACATCTTCCACGACATCACATGAAGCTGCATTATCACTGGTATGCCATACTGTCTCTTTGATGCTGCAGCCATACATAAATACATTCTTCTTTCGGGAGTGGCCATGATAATCACAATAAACCTTGAAAATATATTTTGAAAGTTAAAAACCTCTGAATTCATATATTTCCAAATAAAGCAAGTTAATAACAAGACAATAAATAGCTCTGTGTGTCTTTGCCCTTTCATTGTAACAGAGCCACCATTTAATAAGTAGAACTAATAAAAGTAGTAGTATCTAGTTCTGGAAAGGATCTATGATTAATTCTAGAATGGCTAAATCCTTTCTAGGGCCTGCATCAAGCCATGAGTTCCACTCTAATATACCTACTATTCACAATTTATTTGTATTTATTTTTGAGAGATAGAGTGTGAGCGGGGGAGGGGCAGAGAGAGGGAGACAGAATCCAAAGCAGGCTCCAGGCTCTGAGCTGTCAGAGCAGCGCCCGATGAGGGACTTGAACTCCCAGAGTGAGAGATCTTGACCAGAGCCAAAGTCGGACGCTTAACCGACTGAGCCACCCAGGCGCCCCCTCTACTATTCACAATTTAAAAAATAATAAATTCAGTCATAGGTCAAATCTACAGCAGCAGTCATCACTGATCCAAGGGTTATTTGAAAATTTAGGTAATTTGAAAGAAAGACAATGCACTCATGAAAAACACAATTGAGCAAAGGGTAGTATGGTTTCAATTTAATTTTTAAGAGCAGCATTTTTAAAATGAAAAATGAAGAACAGGACTGCATGTCAATGTTCACCTTCTGCAAAGTTTTCCTATCTTTCCCAGAGGAAGATTACCTCATTCAAACAATAATATAACGGGACATTCTATGCAAAAGCTGCTGAGAACAGAAGCAGAATATATACACAGTCCAATAGTGTTCAGCACTGTGCCCACACCTTCTCTCATGTGTATACTCGAGACTTACTCGCTTCAGAGTTCACTAACAAACTCAGAAATAAGCTTCTACCAGTTTGAGAACTTGGAAGACACATCCTGTTACCTTACTGCTATTCAAACAGTGAAGTTCAATACCTAAAACTTAAAACCAGGAGTTACCAATGTTCATAGACAAAAAAGATAAGGAAAGGGCTCAGGGGAACACTAAAAATTAAACCTGACAAAATAAGAATACAAATGCAGTGTATTAATTACACACGTAATTAATAACAGAAGAAGATATTTGTAAAAATTCCTTTTGAAATTAACACTTAGCTTTTATAACCAGAATATACTGAGTCATTAACTAACAAAATCATTTCTGTGACTAGATAAAGTACAAATACTTACCAGTGGTAAATGCTTCACAGCGGCCAGGTATTGTAGCAGCCCCTTAGCATGGTAAATTGTAGGATGTAAATCTGGATTTGGACTTTGCCACTGTCTATTCAGATCCTCTCCACTTAAAGAACAGCGGTGACTACACAATATAAACACAAACATTAGTACTGATAAACTCTTACAATATTTGATTTAATTTTATGATTCTATTCCAGTAAATATTTCCAGTAAATATACTAGTCACTAAATAAACACTTATGAAGTATTTGCTTCGTGCAAGATCTTGTGTTACATGCATTTAACTGTGGCAAGCTTTCACATTTTTAGGTCAACATTTTCAAGCTATAGAAAAAAATTAATTCTCAATTCTGGGGTCTTATTCCAGACTCTCTAAAATTTACTAATGGTCCTATTTTCCATTCTGATTTCATAATAATCATTTGTTATACTCCAACACCGTGAACTTCAATTGTATTAGTTATTATGTAAAAGTACTATCTGGGCTGGGCCCTCCTAAGAAAGGTACATGTGAAAAGTCTACATTTTTTTTTGACTATTATTTTTATTTGAGAGAGACAGAGAGAGAGAAGGAGAGTGCCGGGGGGGGGGAGAGAGAGAGAGAATCCTAAGCAGGCTCCATGCTCAGTGTGGAACATGACATGGGGCTCGATCCCACAACCCTGGGATCATGACCTGAGCTGAACTCAAGAGTCAGACACTCAATCGACTGAGCCATCCAGGTGCCCCAAAAGTCTACATTCTTGTAAAAATTCAAATACATTTTCACTTATTTCAGGTAGTAAGTAATAAAGCAGAGCAGAAATTTAAGCAAGCTATCAGAAGGTGGTAACAGAAATGTAAACAGAATTCTAACTGGTCAATATGTTTCTGAATTAAAACTAGACATAAAATGCCATTTTAATTCCATAACGTATTACCTAAAAATAAATTATTCTGGTTTTTTCATTCAAAAACTTCCTAAAATGTGAGAAATATTCGTGCTACATTTAGTGAATAAATAAAATATGGTATCCTCAGCTTTGGAGACGCTCATGACAGCAACACCAAATTCCCATCTTTCAGAAACAGAGTTTTCTAATTCCCACGAAAATTAAACTGCACTAACTATAAGCCATCTCCACCTAAAAAGAAGTCATCTTCCATTATTTCCAGTCTAAAGAATTCCTTCTGTCAAAACTACACCACCTCCTATCAGGATGAGGTCAGCAGATAGAGCCAATATTCCATATCAATGGAAAGAGATCCCAGGAGATTCTAAATCTTAGATCAACTCAAGATCATGCCACTGACAAACAAAAAGGAATATAAGAAGTTATGTTAAAGACCTTATTTATGTATTCTCATATCCTGACATTGTGATTTTTCTAAAACAATTCAAGCAAGACATGAAATCATACTCTCATGGAATACAGAAATTCTCAAAATATCATACTGATACATAAAATGTATTTTCATTTAAAAATTCATCTTAGATGAATTCCCCACCAAAAATTTCTTCGTTCTAGAAACATCACTCAATTTGTTTTCCAAATTAACCTGGATGCTATTATTTTGACAAGTTTACACAGGATAGGCACATAACCTATTTCTATAATGATTGCTTAACTTACTTTCCATTGATGACACCATCTGGATTTAGCATAGGGACAATTTTAAAAATATAGGATTCTCGTAAGCTCTGAGCAGTAGGGTTATTACTCATGAGATACTCCAATGTTCCTTTCATTACCCAACTTGCGTTAGTTTCTCCAGGATGGACCCGAGCAGACAAGAAAACGTAAGGGCGATTTCCTAAAGTACACATAAAATTTCAAATTAAAATGAACAGCTACTAAGAGTCTGTATGATGTTTGACTTTGGGAATATAGAAATATTTCTACTCAATTTTGAGTTCTGATATAAATTCATACTAAAACTCACTGTGCACCTACTGTATCTGAGCACAGCACTAGGCCCTACAGAGAAAACAGATACACAAAACCCATATATAAGCCATGTCCTAAAGGAGTTCATAATATGAACGCAACACAATAAGTAGTATTTGAGTTTTACTTTCCAATGGTTAATCTAACATATAAAATTAGTTCTTTTATATAATCTTGCTTTTATAAAGAACAAGTATTGGGGAAGTTTTAAATATAAATTTATTTTTCATGAAGTCATGAGGAAAATAGGAAAATATCATTTTACCCCTGTTTTACAGTTGCTATGCTAAGCACAGATAAAGTATATCTGTTCAAAGATGAACAAAGAAAAACAATTTCACTATGCATTTCAATACACAGGTCTACAATGTGACCACTCTGCTCACCTGCTCGTGTTTTCAGGCATATCAAGCTATTTCTCTTTCCTGAAAACACCTCACCTTCTTATCAAAATTAGGGCGCTTTCTCATTTTCCTATCACAGTTGTACATCTGAGGCAATTTTAAATATATAAATGTCAGGAAAAACCAACCAGCTATTTGGTGCTAGCATCAAAGCACATGATGGGTTTCTGGTGGTTTGATTTATAAACAAAATTAGTTGTAAATTTTTTAATTAATGGTATTATCATATGAACTCTTAAAACATTTTGTTGTATTACACAACAAAGGTAAGAACTACAGAATATTCATATCAAAAGAGACCTCAGAGATAATCTCATGCAGCTCCCTCGTTTCTGAGATGAGGAAACTGAGGCCAAGGGCTGGGCAGTAATAGGACCGAGACTAGAACCCCAGACTTCTGATGCCTGTTCTAGTCCTGTTGCCCTTACAAAACATATATGAAGCAAAGGAAAATAAGAATAATTGGCATTTTGAGTGAAGAAGACAGACTTACTGAATTGACAGATATGTTCATAATAATTAGACTCTGGCATTGCTGTTATAGTCACCAAGGGACAGGTGTTTCCAGACAGGGTTTCACATAACACATCTTTTCGAAAATAGATTTGCTGAGGATTGTGTGCTGATTCCAATTTTTGAAGATGCATCTTGATAAAAATTTAAAAGCAAAGTATACAATCATTTAAAAACTCCCTAAGATAAATAGAAATAAATGCATCCAGATCTCGACATAACTAAAAGCGAATCAGATTCCTAATCCCTTCTCTGAAACCCTCAGGGAGCCAGAGGTAGTTCAAACATCAGTTATTTGGGGCAGTTGAGAAAGGGCATAGCTACAATGCATACACCATTAATTCTGCAAACCCCCAATGGGGGTGGCCGTAGCAGCCTGTAATAAGCCCATCATTATTTCTGCAGCAAAACATGTGAGGAGTCACTCAAAGCGGAATCAATATTCTAAATAAGCTCACATCAATTCAGGCCAGGCTGCCAAATGGGCTAGGAGAAAGCTTTTGGTTTTCAAAGCCTTTTGAATTTTGAAATTATAAGTGACTGTAGACCAGCAGAATGGGGTATGTAGCACAAAAATTTTTTAACAACTTTTCCTGATTTCAAGATTCATACAAGTTCAATGTAAAATGTCTAGAAGACACAGAAAGTACAAAGAAAAAATTTTAAACACCCATAACTGCATCACCTAGATTACTACTAACAAATACCAATGTAACCTGCTTTTATCACTTAATAATTTACACACACACACATATGTTCATAATTACAAACACTATATCAGATCATTCAACAAGTGAAATATGTGTCTTTTGAAAACACAAGTTTTAATGGTTTTAATGTATGGTTATCCCATAAATAAACTGTTCAATCCCTTTTTTTTTTTTTTTTTTTTTTTAAGATACTTGGTTTCTAAACTTTTGCCTATGTTCATTCACATAATCACAATTGACTATGTGCCCACTATTTCTGTGAGGGACACTGCCCGGGGATGTGTGAATGAATATACCCTACCTTTGGAAAAATACAGAGTGCTGTGAGAGCTTGTCATCAGGAGTGGGGAGCCTAGCTGAATCTCGGCAGTGTGGAAAGGTCTCCTAAAAGAAGTTACATTCAAACCAAGATCCAGAGGATGAGTGAGGAGGGCAGAGGGGAGTGTGGCAGGAAGAAGGAAGGTATATGGGAAGACCATGATGTAAGAAAGAGGAAGGGCATCTTACAGGACTGACAAAAATTCATTGCAGCCAGACCGGGAAGAGTGAGAAACAGAGACTTAACACAGACTGAAGGGCCTCACAGGCCATTCTTTCACAAGGAGCAGCATATATACGCATACTGGTAATTTAGATAATGAAGTGACATATGCATAACCATTTGAAAAATGAACAGGTATATTTTTTACTGTGAATTAATACCATGGATATTAACCTAGGATGAGGATAAACTTTAAAGAGTTATTTTAGGTCCATTTAAAGACAAATATTAAGTAATAGTGCAAACAGTATGAGGACATGACAAAAATTGTTACAAATAGTAGGGAAATGATAGAAATGAACCACGGTAAGAATCTCAGACTTCATAAAAATGGCAAAAGAAATCACTAAGAAGCTTTAAGCGGGAGATTTATGGAACCAGACCCTCCCATCACGAAGCCCTCCTGCTCCAGTGTGGGGAAAGGAGGAAAGAGGACAGAAGTGAATTCTAGAACACCAGTTAGAAGAGGCGGCAGAAGTCCAGATGAGAGACAGCAATAATGGCTGGAAAGGTTGGGGCAGCAGCACTGGCAAAAGGAGGGGAATTTAAAATATACTAAAAAGGTCACATCAGTAAAGAACAGTAATATGTAACCCTGTGTGTAACAGCACTATATACTTTGATGCTGTATTATTCAGCATGGGAAGATAACTGATAACACCTTTACTGTAAGTTGCAACTTTTATTAAAACAAAGTCAGCCACACTGAGTGTTCTAAGCTTTGCTCTCTCTTCTGTTCAGTGGAGTATGTTTCTCTTCTTTTCCCCTAATAATTTGGAAGCTTGTTTCTAATCATAGTGTTCCAATCTCTCTCTGGGTAAACCGATCATACCTCTTTGATCCATAATTATTACAAAAGACTTTCTGTACTAAGAAGAAAAAAATCTACCACAGTAACTACTCGATTAATTTTTTAGTTTTGTTTTACAATGTAAGTACTCAAACATCTCAAAAGAACTCACAAAACAACCCTTACATCTTAAATTCTAAAGAATCTGGATCTAGAACTCCACACCAAACCACTAAAAGAAATTAATTCCCCACAGAAAAACTTACACATTTTTCTATTGCTAGATTTTCTATGAGATTCAATGCCTCTCATTAAACAAGTGGAAGTCTCACCTAGTTAATATGTGTAAATCATGGAATCTTAGAGAACTACAGATTTCTATAAAAAGGTGGAGAGTAAAAATCTTTTAAAATTTCCTTAGTATTTCTACTAAATAAAAATAAAGACTACATTCCCATTTTACTCCCTTTAATGTTTTCAACAAACATGGTATTATTTTCTAAAATATTCAGCACTGGATCTTTTCATTTTATTAAGATATTTAATTAAAACCCGTCTTCCCCCAATTATCTGACACATATGCATAAAGTACAATAAGAGCCATAATATAACTTAATGAGTTCTCACCTGTAAAGTTGAATATGTGTATGGATAGTGATAAGCAAAGTAGCAAACATCATCTTTATGTGGAAAATTGACAGTGAATGTAATTGTATAGTAGGATTTTCCCTTTTGCCCACCTGCAGCAACTGAACTTCTTGAGAAGTGATTTCTGCAATAGAAAAGCACAAAACCTGTTTACCTCTTCCACACAAAAGTTCTGAATCTCCTTGCTTCTTTATGAAACAGAACTTCGGGTGGGAGGAAACACACGGTTTATAAGGTTAGCTTAAATATTCTATAAAAATTAGAGTTGGTACTACTGAATCAGATAAATGCTATCAGCCAACATCAGTTTTCACTTCTGAATTTACTATCAAATGGAGCTGAGACTCCTCATCAATGAAAAGCTTAGAACCTAATTCCTTGTTACCATACACATTACCAGATCTTGGCCAATTATCATCAATGGTTACTACCACCATTAGATGGAAGGCTAATGACCATCTTTAAAGCAGATGGATCAGGGGACAATACCTAAATTCACTATCAATCTTAAGGCTACAAAAAAAAAAAAAAAAAAAAAAAAAAGAAAGAAAGAACCAGACATGATATGTTTCCAGACGTAAGGCAATAGGAATTCACGGCACCATCTATGAAGTATTCTTGCCAAAATCAAACCTGAAGTTGATCAAGCTTCTAAATCTAACTACTAGTTTATAGGCAATCAGTGAGATAGAAGAATTCATTATCACCACAGGCATGCAATCCCAGCAAAACCCCAAATGTGGAAACTCTGGCATGACAGATGACCCAGTTTCTCCAACAAATAAAGGAGAAATAACAGAAAGAAAAGGGGGGGAACCTAATGTTGAAACAAACAAACAAACAAACAAACAAACCTGCTGAAACTCTAAAACAACACTTATGAGACAATTGGGGAAGTCTGAACAATGACTGGGTATTTTATTGTATTACAGAATATTCTTAAGTGTGATAAAAGCATTATGGTTAGACTGTCTTTAAAAAATCTCTAAGAGATATGGGGTGCCTGGATGGCTCAGTTGGTTAAGCATCTGACCTCAGCTCAGGTCATGATCTCACTGTTCCTGACTTTGAGCCCTACATCAGGCCCTCTGCTGTCAGCTCAGAGCCCGCTTGGATCCCCTCCCCTCTCTCTGCCCTTCCCCTACTTGCACTCACGTGCTCTCTCTCAAAAATAACAAAAAATTTAAAAAAAAAATCTCTAGGGGCACATGGGTGGTTCAGTCAGATTTAGCATATGACTGTGGCTCAGGTACTTATCTCGTGGTTCATGAGTTCGAGCCCACACTGGGCTCTGTGCTGACAGCTCAGAGCCTGGAGCCTGCTTTGGATTCTGTGTCTCCCTCTCTCTCTGCCCCTCTCCCACTCACTCTTTGAAGTATTTATGGATAAATATGATATCTGGAAATGCTTTTAAAAATTCAGTGTGGGGTGCCTGGGTGGCTCACTCAATTGAGCAGCTGACTCTTGATTTTGGCTCAGGTCACGATCTCACAGTTTTTGAGACAGAGCCCCCGCATCAGGCTCTGCAATGAGCATGGAGCCTGCTTAAGATTCTCGCTCTCTCTGTCCCTCTCCCCAGCTTGCGCTCCCTCTAAAATTAAAAAAAAAAAAAATCTTTATTAAAAAAAATTCAGTGTGGAGGTAGGAGTGAAAGTATTCCTAAAGCAAAGCTAAACATGTATTGATAACGGTTGAAACTGGGTGATGAATACATTATCCTATTGCTTACTCTTACAAATGTTTGAAGATTTCCATAATAAAAAGTTTTTAAAACTACACATTACTTTCCAGACTTTAAGTATCACTGACATTTGATGGCCTAAAGATTGTCTATCAACCAACCTAATCTCTAAAAGTTCAGATCATCTTCTATTATTTAAGTCATGAACTGAAGAAAATCCATGACCAACAACTAGATTTACTTGCACACACATAAACATGAACGGTATTTTCAAACCAGTATAGTCTTCATTCACTTAGCCACTATATCTTGAATACTCAATGACAAGGTGCTGTGGGCTGACGAAAACACAAAAACAAGTTCCAGGCCTAGTCCTTGCCGACTCTTTTCCCCCAAAAGTTTAACATCTAATCAGAGAGGTATCGATAACCCCACATTAGAGCTACATATTTTATAAGTTACATTCTCTTATATACTGGTGGAAGTCCTTTTACTCTCATTTTGCAAATGAAACAAACAAGCATCCAAGGACTTAGCTCACATGAAAAGTTAAGACACATGCAAAAATAGTAGATTTTATCTTCACTATCTGGATTTCAGGCTTCAGGAAAGCAAGTAGTGCTTGCTGCACAGAAAACAGTTAATAGGCATCTGTTGAATTGACCTGAATTCCAGTTCCAGATCTGGAAGTAGCCAAAAGAAAAAACAAAAACTAAACAAATGAAAATCCTCGCCATCCCCCTTACACAGAACAGAACCACCACCTGTCATGTTACAACCATTCACTTGATAATGTGGAAAAGAAAAACATTCATTGATTGGTTATTTCTATTCCAACTTTATGAGAAAGAGATAAGTAAGAGTATTTTTATGTTAGCCTAGCAGTAAAAGAAATATGAAATTTATACAAGTACAGATGAAATGCATATAATCTTTTATTTCTATCCCTCATTTACTATTGATTTTGCTAATACAAGTAAGGGGGAAATCCTACTGAGATGAATTCCAAGGAACACTGTCTTTCTCAGAAAGTAATAGCACTTAAGATGCAGGTTTTTCTAAAACCTAGAGTCAGAAATCTTCTGACTTCTGAAGGAATATTAGTGCTACTTAAACCCAAGATAAAAATTCAAAATCCACTAAACAAAAATGTCAGGATTAAGATTAATAACAGAGAAAACACAGGGAGGTCAAATGAATTCAGTGGAGGAAGTTATCTAGAAATATATTACATGCAGAAACAGTAAAAATGAGAAGCAAAGTATATGATAATCCCAGATTACTTAGACGTGAAGTTGCAGAATAATCCAATCATTCCACTGAAGCAGTAAGTGATTTCGAGCACTGATTTCTAACTTGATTAAGTAGATGACCTATTTGAGGTCAAATTGAACTGTATAAATTGACATAAGGTAACTGTGGGATATACCTCCAGGTAAAATATTCTGGAAACTAAGATGAGGTAAATATTTGTATGCAGAAAAGAATTATACTTAATATCATCAGAACAACAAAAAGCCACTGCAAATTATTTCCTAGAATTCCTAATTTCCGTTTATTCAATGAAGTTTACATGGCTTAAAAGCTAAGAAAGTTGAGGACACATAGCTATCTAACTGGTGGAGACAAGATTTGGATTAAGTCTGTCTGTCTATAGGACAGATTTTATTTCTACTAAATTTACCACCTCAATGAATCTCAAATTTTAAAGGACTCTGTTAGAGATAACAGTAAAGTATATCACCACAGTTCAAATAATGCAATAATGACTCTAGTTTCTAATCTTTAAACTGAAACAGAATGAAGTTAAGATCCCCTTCCATCAGCTGATGTCAATATTCTTAGAATACTTACTTGTAATAACAAATGTCAGTTCCCACACGAATCCACCATGGTCTGGCATTTAATGCTTCCTGAACCGAATACATGAGTGGTTGCATACCTTTGACAGAGAGATTAAAAAAAAAAAAAAAAGAAGAAGAAGAAGAAGAAAAAGAAACAAAGAAAGAAAAAAAAATTCTTCTCAGAGCTTCTGAGTTAAAAATTAATCATTCCATTATAGAAAGCACCAAATGTTCAGGAAAGCTAAAAGAAAATACATTTCAGTTTTTAGTATATATAAAAAAATATGAGATATTTCTTTACAATCTCCTAAATCAATCAATGATATGCTTTTAATCCCAATTTACCTAAAATCAGATTTCAACTTCAGTGAGAAATCATTAAGCTTTTTTCTATTACCTTTTCTATATTAGATTAAAAATGGTAAGTAAAATGTATTCCTTGGAACAAGTCAAAGAGTCAAAAATATATGAAGAAACAGTATTTGATCATACTTCTAACTCTCCAGGGATCCCCGTCTACACTGAGGTTAAGGGAGAAAATGCCACCAACATGTTAAGATTGTTTTCTTCTTCAAACTTCTCCACACAAATATGTGCTTATAGGAAGGAAAATGTAAAGGGACTATTAGCAAAAACAGGATTAAATATATAGCATATTTTCTTGGGTAGTGTCAGAAATATATTCTACATATAAACTTTAATATTATCCAATTTCATAAAATCGTGCACTAGGCTTCTAACTAGAACTAATGAAATTCATATGTTAAGTTTAGAAATGTTGACAAATTTTACTGAGATCTGATTTGACTTTCCTTATATTCTAACTTAAAGATAGAACCATTTTTTTTTTCATTTTCCTGCTACAGAACCATTTTGTTAAATTTAGCTCTGAGTATTTTAATTAGTGTTTCATAGTCTCTTGGGTTTTGTACATATGTAAATCATATAATTTGTAACTTAAAGTATTTGGCCTCCTCTTTTAGTATTTGTATCAGTCACTTCATTTTCTATTTTTACTGTATTAGAAAAATGATACAACCTTACAAGTGATTCTGCATATAGAAGAGCACAACTCTGTCTTGTTCCTAATTTTAATCAAAATGTTTTACCACTCGATACAATATTTCCCAATTTTTTTGCATATCAACTGTATCATGTTTAATAAAAAGAGGTAACATTGAATAATCTCTATGTGCCAGACACTGCTCTAAGCATTTTTACATGTGTTAATTCATTAAATACTCACAACAACCCTCTGTGGCAGGTGCTATGATTACTCCCATAAGTGGAGTAGTTTCTTTCATAATTCTTATTACACTTGTTTTAATTTATTTTATCAAATGCCTTTTCAGCATCCACTAATAGACTCACATGGCTTTTCTCCTTTAATCTGTTGACAGAATAAATTATGTTGATAGGTTTCCTATGGCTATCTTTGCACTGCAAGAAAATGCTATTCTTTTACTAGTATATAATTATATTAGCTAAAATCTTATTTAGAATTTTTGTATCTAGGGGTGCCTGGGTGGCTCAGGCAGTTAAGTGTCCGACTTTGGCTCAGTCATGATCTCAGTGTTCATGGGTTCAAGCCCCACTTCGAGTTCTATGCCCGCATCTCAGAACCTGAAACTTGGTTCGGATTCTGTGGCTCTCTTTTTCTCTGCCCCTCCCATGCTCACACACTGTCTCTCTCAAAAATAAATAAACATTTAAAAAAATAGAATTTGTGTATCTAAAAACTGGTCTTTTTAAAAATTACCTTTACGAAGTATCAGTATAAGACTATACTAGCTTCAGAAAAATATACTGAGAAGCTATCCATTATTGATTGGAATAAACAGCAGTACAATCTATTCTTTAAAAGGTAAATATAATTCAGCTGAAATGCCATCTCGATAAGGTGACTAATACTTTTTAAATTTCCTTTTAAAAAGTTATAGTCTGTTCAGACTCTCTACTTTTTTTAAAGTTTATTTTGAGAGACAGTGCACAAGCGTGCAAGCAGGAAAGGGGCAGAGAAAGAAGGAGAGACAGGATCCCAAGCAGGCTCCACACTCTTATCCCAGGAACCTTGAGATATGACCTGAGCTGAAATCAAAAAGTCAGACACTTAACCGACTGAGCCACCCAGATAACCCCAGAATCTCTACTTATTACTCAATTCTGGCATATTTTATTTTATTTCTATCATTATTTTCAGCATTTAAAAAAATTCATTCTCTTCCTTTTGGTTTATTTTCTTGTTTTTCTACTATCTTGAGTACTTAGTTCACTTACTTTCAGTCTTTTTAATAATTTACTTTTTTTCTTTTTTTTTTTCAACGTTTATTTATTTTTGGGACAGACAGAGACAGAGCGTGAACGGGGCAGGGGCAGAGAGAGAGGGAGACACAGAATCGGAAACAGGCTCCAGGCTCTGAGCCATCAGCCCAGAGCCCGACGCGGGGCTCGAACTCCCGGACCGCGAGATCGTGACCTGGCTGAAGTCGGACGCTTAACCGACTGCGCCACCCAGGCGCCCCAGTCTTTTTTATTATAAATAATGCAAGTTATTAAATGCTTTCCCGCCAGCTCCCAGCTTAGCTATGTCACATAAGTCTATAAAGTGTCCTCTTTTGAAGGACTTTCTACGTCAGAGTTGTTCAATTGAACTTCCTACCAGAACGGAAATGTTCTGTACCTGCAACATCCAAGTTGGCAGTGGCCTGCCACACGTGGCTAGTAAGGGCAGGAGATGAGCCCAGTACCACCAAAAAGTAGAATTTTTAATTTTAAATTAACTCAACTTAGCCACATGTGTGTGCTAGTCACTACCATACTGGACAGCATGGTTCTACAGGATTTGTAACACCAATTTTAAATTTCAGAGGTTTTTTGTTTTTGTTTTTGTTTTTTTAATTTTTTTTTCAACATTTATTTATTTTTGGGACAGAGAGAGACAGAGCATGAACGGGGGAGGGGCAGAGAGAGAGAGGGAGACACAGAATCGGAAACAGGCTCCAGGCTCTGAGCCATCAGGCCAGAGGCTGACGCGGGGCTCAAACTCACGGACCGCGAGATCGTGACCTGGCTGAAGTCGGACGCTTAACCGACTGCGCCACCCAGGCGCCCCTGTTTTTGTTTTTTTTAAGGAAGAACTTTACATCTCCAAGTACCCATTTTTTGTTCAACATTTTGTTGATTTCCATTAGTATTTTAAATCACAATGAAATCTGTAAAATCTCTGAGCTTTTTAGTCACCCATAAGTTTTGTCTGTAACAAAAAAAGTTAAAAAACTTTAAATGTTTCATGAACATAAGGAAGATACCTTCTTGTGCTCCTTCTATAAAGCAGACCTTTTAAGGTGAAAAACAACAGTACTCACATCCAGATTCCGTAAATATAGCTCATTGCACAGCCAAAGTGCATTACCCACACACTCCCAAATAAAGTATTTCCAGGGTCTAGTTCAAATGGATTCTTTCATACACTTCATCAAACACTCCAACTCATGTGACATTCCATGTCACTCACATTTGTAATGTGACTTTTTTGCAGTTCTTCTGTTTTATCCTTCCGTTGGAGAAGATACACAGGCCTTCTGCCCCATGTCCCTAACATGTCTCAGTTTCATAATCATACTATGTCACACTATTTCTTGAAACCCATTTCAATTTTTTTAAGGCATAAGTCCAGGATCCCACCAACTTCCAGTTCTAACATGGATGAGATGCTTTCCCGAAATGCTCCTCAACTTTCCTCCTGTTAACACTGGAATCCCAGATTAGCTCCACCATTTCTCCCACTTCCCATCTTACATCTCACTCTGTTGGCTGCAACACATCTTCAAATATGTTCTCAAACTGGAATCCCAATGAATCCCAAAATCAAGCTTGTTGACTACATTATTCAAATTTTCTGTATTGTTATTTGTTTTTTGTCTTCTTGATATGTTAAATTCTGAAAGCGGTATTTTAAATTCTCACAAGGACTGTCTTCTAATTAAGTTGTATTTCTTGGAGCTTTTGTTCAATCTCTACAAATGCTCTATGGTTATGGTCCTTGCTGTGCTGTATAAAGGTTTGTGTTCTGCACAGCAAAAGAAATCATCGACAAAATGAAAATGCAACCTACTAAGTGGAAGAAAACACGTGCAAATCATGTATTTGATAAGCGGTTAATATCTAAAATATATAAAGAACTCCTACAACTCAATAGAAAAAATAACAATCTGATTAAAAAATGGACAGCCATTAAATAGAAGGAAATCGGGGCGCCTGGATGGCGCAGTTGGTTAAGCGTCCGACTTCAGCCAGGTCACGATCTCGCGGTCCGTGAGTTCGAGCCCCACATCAGGCTCTGGGCTGATGGCTCAGAGCCTGGAGCCTGTTTCCGATTCTGTGTCTCCCTCTCTCTCTGCTCCTCCCCCGTTCATGCTCTGTCTCTCTCTGTCCCAAAAATAAATAAACGTTGAAAAAAAAAAATAGAAGGAAATCTTGCCATCTGCAATAACATGGATGGACCTTGAGGGCATCATGTTAAGTGAACTAAGTCAGACAAAGACAAATACCAAAATACCATATGATCTCACATGTAGAACCTAAAAAAAAAAAAAAAAAAATCTCATAGAAACAGAGAACAGATTGGTAAGGCAAGAATAAAAATGGGGGTGGGCAAAATGGGTGAAAGTGGTCAAAAGGTAAAAACTGCCAGTTATAAAATAAGTCAGTCCTGGGGATGTAATGTACAGCATAGGGACTATAGTTAATATATAAATACTATATTTCATACTTGAAAGTTGCTAAGACAGTAGCTCTTAAACGTTCTCATCTCAAGAAAAACAAATTTATAACTATGTGGCAATAGATGTTAACTAAACTTCTCAAAGGGATCATTTCACAATATATACCAATATTGAAGCATTAGGTTATACATTTGAAATTAATAGGTTATATGTTAATTATACCTCAATTTAAAAAATGTTTGTAATTATTCTACATCTTCAAGAACTGCAACTTATAAATACACAGTATCTATGTAGTGCTTTTGATCCTGATTTTTTCTTTGTCTGGATGGGAATGTAAATTGGTGACACCTTTACAGACAACAGGCATAAAGGCCCTTCAAAAATTAAAAATGTAAATACCATATGACCTGGCAATTCCACTTCTGGCATTAATATTACCACTTTTGCTATATTTTATTTGCATTTTCCTAGTTTATCTCTGCCCAATCATTCATTTTCAACTTTTCTTTGCCATTTAATTAATACCCTCCTCACACCCACCACTGTGTAACTTTTTTAGGACATTTCAACTCATAATTAGTGATGACAGACATACATTTCATGTCATTCCTTCCATCTTATTTTCTTTCTACTATTTCATGGGTTCTCTTCTTCTTCTTCTTTGCTTTCTTATTATTACTGGCTTGGTTGATTTCTCCACATTTTTTTCTCCATTATTGGAAGCTTTCTGTTGTACTCTTCAATTCACTTCCCATTCTCATCGTTATGATTAATTGGTATTTCTCTGATACTGTATCAATAACTAAGCAATCCCATCAAGATAAGTTAACCTTCACGTCTCCCATATCACCCCCTTTAGAACATTTTTACTTTTGACAGATTTTATAAATTTCAAGACTTCTACCTTGAGATCTTTTTCCTCATTTATTTTTCTCACAGAGGGTTCAGGGAGAATATAATTCTGAATTCTACATACACAAAGTGTATGGCAGTGACAAACAAATGACACACTTCGCAAAAGACATTTGGCTGTCCTCTAGCTTCCTGTGCCACCGATGAGAAGTCCGACACTAATCCACCTTTCTCACGTGCAGAACAACACAGTGATTAAGAGCATGCAGTCTGCAACCAGACTACCTGGATTTGAATTCCAACTTCACCACCTACCAGATGCGTGATCCTGGGCAGATTACTAAAGCACTGATGCCCTCTTTTTCTCTTCTGTAAAATGGATTCTGTTGTATGGATTAAGAGTACCACATGTGTTAGCACTTAGAACAAGGCCCAGCACACGGTAAATACTCAATAAACGTTCGCTGCTGTAATATTATCATTATTTATGTAACCAGTTCTTTTAAAGTGGAAGTATGTTAAGATTTTCTCTTTACATTTGAAACTCAAGTATTTCACTGGTACATACAACAGATTCCTATCTTCTTTATTTCTTCCTAGGAATCACTGAGCCATTTTAATCTGAAACTTCAAACTCCCCCAGGGGCTCCTAGGTGGCTCAGTGGGTTAAGCGTCAGACTGTTGATTTTGGTTCAGGTCAAGATCCAAGGTCATGGGATCTATGCGTGGAACATGCTTAAGATTCTCTCTCTCAGGGCACCTGGGTGGCTCGGTTAAGTGTCCAACTCTTGATTTCGGCTCAGGTCATGATCTCCAGATTCAAGTCCCATATGGGGCTCTGTACTGACAACGCAGAGCCCGCTTGGGATTCTGTCTCCTGTCTCCTTCTCTCTCTGCCCTTCCCCCACTAGCGCTCACTCATGCGTGCTCTATCTCTCAAAATAAAAATAATGACTCTATCTCCTCTGTCCCTCTCCCCAGCTCACCCTCTCTTTCTAAAAAGAAAAAAAAAAGCAGGGGGCGGGGGGGAAGAAACTTCAAACTCCTCCAGACACACAAAACTCATAATAATGGTTGACTACAGTAAGGTTCCAGCTGAAGTCAAGGGCACATTAGATTTATTGAAGTGTTCTAATTTTATAAAAGACAATGTATTCTATTACTTTTTAAATGATAGTTAATTATGATCACAATGGAAGAGTGACATTTTAAAATTCCAACTATCATAAAAACCATTTGAACCAAAGAGGTTGTCCTACTAAGAATCAATCAAATGAGGTAACTCAGACTGAATATACCACAATCTACTCGACCTGACATTTTGGCTATATCTGAGTAATTGACATGGTCATTAGCCAAAGGATAAACCTTTATATACATAAAAAAATATGCCAAGAACTGTCAATCTTGTCACTTGAATACAGACCACCAAAATATTAAATTGCCATGGTGAAGGCAAAATCCAATGGCAGTGGCTTCTAACAATATCTAAGTAAAAGCCAAAGTCACATTGAGTAGATGCTAAATGACAAGTACAGATACAAAAAAAGACAAGGTGTTTTAGTCCCTATTCATCAAATGTATGATGAACCACATATTCATGAAATTTTCAAGTTGAAGCTAATACCCTCATTTAACAAGGAAGGGGGACAAAAAAAGTTTAAAATGGAACTTGAATAACCTACAGCCACCTATCACAAGTTGCATACGTTATCTGGACTGAGTGACTCTATGGAGAAAAAAATGCATGCTTATCATATGGCTAGTACAACAATAGAGATTTATACTAAAAATAGGAAGATCAGATTGTTGGTCTAGGAGATAATGGTAGCCACTTGAGTCTGCATCCCTACACACATCCTTACCACCAAAAAGTAAATAAATAAATTCAACAAGCAGCACAAATAAAACCCAGGCTTTCATCATTACTAGAAGACAGAATATAAAAACTTTAAATCACCTGTTAAAAATGGGCAAAGATACACCAGGCAAATGGAAACAAAGTAGGGAGTTGAAATCCTGAGATCAAAGTAGATTTCAGGCCAAAAAATAATAAATGAGACAAAGAAGGAACTTTATAAAGTGATCATTCACAGTAAAATATAATAATAACCAATATCTATGTACCAGATAAGACCAATCTCCTAAGTAAAGCAGAAATTACAGAAGACAGAAGACAGAAACATACTATCGATAGTAGACTAACACATCACTCTAGGTACACCACAAACCAAATGAACAAAAATGAAGAAATGTATACAGAAGATCTAAAGAACATAATGAGGCAAATCTTAAATATGGAACACTGTATCCTTATATATACACAGAATATATATACCTTCTTTTAAGAGCACGTGAGATAGTCACAAAAAATGATCACATATTAGATCAAAAGGAAATGTCAGAAGTTCCATAAAAGAGAAATACTAACCAACAAAACTGTTTAACCACCATGTAATAAAACTAGAAACTAAAAATAAAATTAACACTTGGGGCACCTGGATGGCTCAGTCAGTTAAGCATCTGATTTTTTTTTTTTTTTTATAAAATTTTTTTTTTTCAACGTTTATTTATTTTTGGGACAGAGAGAGACAGAGCATGAACGGGGGAGGGGCAGAGAGAGAGGGAGACACAGAATCGGAAACAGGCTCCAGGCTCTGAGCCATCAGCCCAGAGCCTGACGCGGGGCTCGAACTCCCGGACCGCGAGATCGTGACCTGGCTGAAGTCGGACGCTTAACCGACTGCGCCACCCAGGCGCCCCTCATCTGATTTTTGATACAGGCTCAAGTCATGGTCTCACTGTTGTGAAATCAAGACCCGAGTCGGGCTCCACACTCGAGCCTGCTGGGGATTCTTTGTCCCTCTCACTCTGTCCCTCCCCCTTTCACATGTGGGCTCTCTCTCTCTCTCTCTCAAAATAAATGAATAAACATTAAAAAATAATACTAATAAAACAAAATGAACACAAACAGGAAGGACACACATGCAGGGGGGGTAGGAAGAAAGGCTGAATGAAGTGAGGAGGACATGTGCTCAAAAAGGCAGCAGAAAGATTGTAACATACACTGGAACTGATCAGGATTAAATATATTAAGGATAAGGGAAGTTCACATTCTCCACGTTGAAGGACGTTGTAAATATAGGTTAAAAAAAAAAAAACACAGAATAAAGCCTGTGGAATTGAAGGTATCAGTGTGACCTCATAGAGACTGTGTGGGGGTGTATACACATAACACATACACACAAACATAAACATATATATACATATAGAGAAACCACTACAAACGAAAATTTCTATATAAGTACTTATACACACATACAGTCCTCAGCTCTGTCTACTAAGAGGTCCAATAACAGTGTACACACTATGCACACAGACCTTGGTTTTTAAGTACCATTCACCACTAAAACAAGCCGGGGCTCTTCCAAGAAATGATTGATACCAGGCTGGGGCAGGAAAAGGCAAGATGCGCCTTGGATATGTATGCCGAAAAAGCAAGGATGCCCATACAGAATGATAGGGATGTGTCAAAAGGACACCGAAGCCAGTATGAAAAGGATCCCACTGGCCAAATATTGGGCAATTTGAGCATAAAAATAAATAATGAGAGAAACAAATTACAACCTACTAAGTAAAACAGGAACCCAATCTGGGTTTATATTAACATAGTAAAATCTGATGAGGAAAAGATATTTACATAGTTTCAAAGTACTTCCACCTAAAATACTTTATTAATTATAAAGAGAAAAAGGGTAACTTTATAGTGGAAAGGCTAGCAGACTCCAACTTAATCAAGTGATAAAATTATTATTATCAGTAATGGGACAAACAAAATCTGGGATGTCACCAGAGTACAACATCACTTCTATAATATTCCTGCCAAAGATACCTAACTTGAATGGAGTCACGAGGAACAAGAGACAACTCCAAGTCGAGAACTACTCTACAGAATAGGAGTTCTGTAATTTTCAAAAGTGTCAGGTCATATATGTTAAGGCCTATAAAACTGTTCCTGACTTAAAGAGTGTAGAACTTGACAACTAAATACACATGGTTTGAGCAGAATTCTCTTGCTATTATAAGGATATTATTGAGAAAATGGGTGAAACTCAAATGAAGAGTCTATGGATTAGACAGGATTCACAAATCAATTATTTCCTGACGTTGGTGGTTATATATATATATATTTAAAAAATGCCACTGTTTATAGAAAATATACTAAAAGTATTCTAGGGTGATGAGGTATGATTTCAGATCCTCAACATCTGGAGTCAGGGTGTAACTTTTCCGTGAATTTGAAATTATTTCAAAATAAAATATTTAGAAATAGTTGATCTTATATTAAACTAGAATCTTCTTGACATATATTTTGTGCATGTTCATTTTATGTTCCTAATGGGATCTTCATAGTTCATCCATCCATTGCCTCATTAATTTAACAAATGTTTACTAAACATCTGTTAAACGCCATAGTGTAAACATGGCAGTCAGCAACAGTGACACTGTCCCTGATCAGATGGAAATGTATAAACAAGGGGGAGGGGGCAGGAAAGAGATTAATAAGCTACACTTATAAACAACATAAAACTGTTATGAGCACTCCAAAGGGAAAAATTACAAGGAACATTTATCCAGGAGATTCATCCAGCCTGAGGAGTCAGGGAATACTTCCTTAGTCAAGAGATAGCTCAGCTCAACTTCCAAGTATGGAATTAACTAACGAGGGCAAGGTGGGAATGCTACAGACTAGACTCTAAAATTCTATTCTGCTGATTCCACACATGTTCAATTTACGTAAGGAGATGGTTAAAAATCTTCATGTATCTGGGAGACATGGCTAAGGGGAGGAGCAGGGAGAAGGAAGGGTTAGGGGGTAGGATGAGAAAAAGAGTGCAGAAGTGCCAGGGAGGGAGCTTGCCAAGGAAAGTTCCAAGTTACTAAAATGCAAGACTGCCATCTAGTGGTAATTTGAGCAAACCCCTTTCAAGTAATGGGGGGTGTGTGGAGAGAGAAATGGATTACAACAGATGTGACATTATTATACAGTGATATAAATTCTCAAATAAAATTCACAAATAAGATCATTCACTTGTGAGAAAACTAACAGAATCACCTAAAATATCCCCAGGAAAAGGGCAATTTAAGAAACAAAAACAATAGTAATTCTGCCCCTTTTGGGGGCACTGTCAAAGAATAAGCCATCTTTGGACATATTTGCTTAGAACCCAACACTAAAACCCCAAACCAATAAAAAAAAAAAGATGTCCCAATCAAAAAAAAGAAAAGAAATAAAATTAATTAAAACTAATATTACTTCTGAATTTCAGTCATGGATGGCAATTAAACAAATCCTTTCAGCTGAACAAGTCTACTGCAAATATTTTGTCATCAGTACCATCCCTGGAGTGAATTCAAAATTCAACCCGATGACAACATCAACTACATAGCTAGTTGCAATTTCTTAAACTGCTGAATTCCAGCTTACTAAAATATTAGTCCCTTCTTTCTACTGATGTTAAGACAAACCAAGATTTCCTTTATGTTGTACTAAACAAACCTAACAGAGTTTCACTTAAAAAAATTATATCTGCCTAAGAGCTCATTTCACAGCTATAACCAACTTCCTAGTTAAATACTTACAAGTATATGGCAATAAAAAGAAATCACAAGAGACCACTTCTTGTCAGAATTTGGGAGAAATCTCTACTAAACTTAAGGCAGATGGAACAGGACTGAGAAAATCCAATGCAGAATATGCCTCATGCTCTATTTTTTTATATACATATTTTGGATTTCCACAATGAAACAAGTGTTGCACTACACCTTAAAGAGAGAACAATCAAGAAGCACAAAAATAGCGTAAAAATCTAAATGTATCAATTACAAAAAGAATTTTAAGTTAAAAGCATGTTAAAGACAAGGGTCAAACAATAAAATGCAACCTCTATTTATAAGAAACAAAGATGTATCAAGCAAAGTTAAACCAAAACATTGTAAAAATAGAATTCAAGGTTAAATATACTTAAGTATGACTATTTTATACTGTTCAATGGTATATACAAAATAAATATGGAAAAGTTATAAACTATGTGCCAAATAATGCTGCTTAAACAGAAAAAAATATATATGTTTTCGTAAATGAGGACTGGACAGAAGCACAACAGAACTGAAAGAAAATTTTTTTAAGTCTTAGGCAGATAGGGTAAAAAATAAATAAGGACACCAAAAGCTGAATAAATGGATTTATAACACTAAACTAACAATGTATATGAAATTATGCTTCCAGCAGAGAATATATATTATTTTCCAAGCACCCATGAAAACAAAAACTGACCAGATAGGAAGCTTAAAAAACTGTTCCAAATCATAAATTTTATATTTATGTGAACAAGATTCATTAAAATTTGAAAGTAATGAAAAAAATTTTAATCAAAATAATCTAACCAACCACGAATATAACAAATGTCTTCCGAAATAATTCTTGCATCAAAAAGGATACCAACACTACATACAATTAGAGGCAACCTACAAAATAACAAGGAGTCTTAATATTAAAATCCAGAGGGGAAGGGGATACAAAATAAGTTATAATTAAGAGCAAATTCAAGCCCTAAATGCTTGATCATCAAACAAAAATAAATTTAGGTAAACAAATTAGAAGCTAAAAAGAAGAAAAAAATCAAACTGCAGAGAGGAAAAGAGAAAAGTTAATTTTAAAACTTTTAAAGGAAATAAGGAATAAAACCAAGAGCTAGGTTTTTAAAACACTAAATTATGTTTTAAGCACACACGCAAGGGAACGAAGCAAGAGAACAGGCAGCACGCACAGTGCAGACATCATACAGAAATCCCTGCTAGTGAATTCTGAAAATCTAAATGTCATTTATATAATAAAATGTAAATCATCACGATTGCCACAATAAGAAATAGAAAACTAGACTACACCAAGTCACGGAAATCTGAAGAAGTTATCCAGACTCTCCTCCCACCCAAAAAGGAATACGCAGACAGTTCTAGAGGTGCGTTCTTTCCGAATTTCATGAAGACATGTATATGCTATTTAAGCTGTTCCAGAACACAGGGTGGGGAAATAAAAGCTTTTTTATTTAAGTGTTCAAAGTTAGCATCAGCTTGTTTGCAAAACTGGCCAAAAACAACCCTCCAAAAAAGAAACGGACTTGTCTAACTTACAACCAATGATGTAAAGCCTTTAAACAAAATACTAACAAATCAAAAATAGTTGTATATTAAAAGATTGACTCCCATGGCAAAGTGGATTTATTTCTGAAACCCAAGGATGATTTGATATTAGAAATATTATTAATACAATACAGCACATTAATAGCTCATATTATATGGTCACATCACATTAATAAACGCAAAAATAAAATACTTTCAGTTTTTAAATCTTAGTAAAAGTAGAAATTTTTTTTTAAAAATTTGTTTTTATTTTTGAGCGACAGAGAGCATGAGCAGGGGAGGGGCAGAGAGAGAGGGAGACACAGAATCTGAAGGAAGCTCTAGGCTCTGAGCTGTCAGCACAGAGCTGGACATGGGGCTTGAACCCACAAACCGCGAGATTATGACCTGAACCGAAGTCGGACACTTAACCAACTGAGCCATCCAGGCGCCCCAAACTAGAAATTCTTTACTATGAGAAAGAATCTGTACCTCAAAAAAAGAGCTAGGGTATTTAATGTAAATACTAGCAGCATTCACATTAGAGTCAAAACAAGGATGCCCAATGTCTCCTTTTTATTGTAAACATTCTCAAAATTATATCCAACAGCTACAAAACAATGAAAGATACACAATATAACTACAGATAAGGAAAAATTCTAAGGACATAGCAAGAAAATCCGCAGTATCAATTCACAAACTATGAAAACTAGTAAGAACATTCAGTAAAGAGGTCAATTTTCAAGTGAACATATAAAACTTGACAGCTTTCTTAATTATAAATAACAAACCTGAAAATGTTTGAAAGTACTCTTTCAAAATAGACACCAAAAGAAAATACATAAAATACTTAAGAATGGAAGTAAATAAAAATGAACAAAACTAACAAAAAGAAAACTAAATAGCGGCACCTAGGTGGCTCAGTCAGTTAAGCATCCACCTCTTGATTTCAGCTCAAGTCATGATATCACAGTTCATGTTTTTGAACCCTACCTCTGCTATCAGCGCAGAGCCTGCTTGGGATTCTCTCTCTCTCTCTCTCTCTCTCTCTCAAGAAATAAAAATAAACTTAAAAAATTATTTAAAAAAAACTAAACTTAAGTGAGGGCAGAAGAAAATGAATAAACAAAACTATACACCATGTTCCTAAGCAGTGAGACTTAATATAAAAAATTCAATTTCTCTCAGATTATTCTATGAGTTTAATGTAATTGAAATCTTCTGGCACTTAATAAAACTATTCTGAATAATATTTAGAATAAACAATTCTGGAAAAATAGGTAGAAAAATTCAATTGTTTTTGAAAAAGACTACAGGATGTTAAGCTGTATTATAAAGTCAGTTACACAGCAAAGGATGTTACACTAGACAGAAAGGTCAGGATCATTAAAATCAAGTGGTACCAGAGCAACAAACAGCTTCCCCCCAAAATGCTAGTCCATAGCTTCTGAGAACTGTATTGTTTCAAACCAGAGGGGACAAATAATATGACTAGGAGGTCAGAGTAATTCAACCCAGATTCAAAAAGTTAGGAACTAGGAGCAAGTCAGAGTGATATCTTACCAACCAGCTTCCAATCTGTGTTTGCTAACCAGAGCATTTTCTTTTCTTTTTTAATATTTATTTTTGAGGGGCGCCTGGGTGGCTCAGTCGGTTAAGCATCCGACTTCGGCTCAGGTCACGATCTCACGGTCCATGAGTTCGAGCCCTGCGTCGGGCTCTGTGCTGACAGCTCAGAGCCTGGAGCCTGTTTCAGATTCTGTGTCTCCCTCTCTCTCTGCCCCTCTCCTGTTCATGCTCTGTCTCTCTCTGTCTCAAAAATAAATAATAAAAAAAAAAATGTTAAAAAATTAAAAATTAAAAAAAATATATTTATTTTTGAGAGAGAGAGAGAATGCAAGCAAGGGAGGGGCAGAGAGAAGGAGACACAGAATCCAAAGCAGGCTCAAGGCTCTGAGCAGTCAGCACAAAGCCTGACACAGGGCTTGAACTCATGAACCACGAGATCATAACCTGAGCCGAAGTCGGATGCTTAACCAACTGAGCCACCCAGGCGCCCCATTAACCAGAGCATTTTCTATACGAGCTACCACAGAGCAGCCATTCACAATGTCTTCTAAGTGATGTTTCCTCTCCATTTTTTACTAGTGGGTCAGGAACAGAGTTGCAAATGAGGCATAAATGTAAACATTTAACAAATAACTCAATTTATCAACACCATTTTAAATCTCTTTGGAGAAAGAATGGGTTCAGTTGTAGCTGCTTAACTACTAACAATAGGATTAAGTTAGACCCCAAATTCACAGAATTTACCAAAATACATCCTGGATGAAGTTAAATATAAACACCGAAAGCATATTATCAAATGCACTTCAAAAAGGTTGACCTAATTTAACACTCCTACCAGCACAATAAGTATCCTTTTCCCTAGTTTTCAGCAACATCTGTTCATTTGCTTTGAGAAATTCTACTTAGAGAAATTTATGGCAAAGCAATAATCGTAAACATACACAAAAGCAAATAAGTAAGGGTGTCAACAGCACAGCTTATAATTTTGAAATGTTGAAAAAGACTTAATAAAATCCCGAACTGTACATTACTCAATAGAATATTATATAAACATTAGTAATGATGTCACTGAAAATACTGAATGGCATGAGAATAGTTTCGGGTGAGTTTCATACTCTAACCCCAATCTATGAAAGGATAAAATTTCATTTTAAAATTATGTGAATGTAAGTCTGAGGATTACAAAATGCTAATTAGTGGATTTTCTCCCCTTCTTACATTCTTCTCTAAACAATTTTTAATTTACCAAATCCCCACATTAAAGATCCACTGCTTGATTATCAGAAAAATAAACATATTTACAGCTGGCAGACAGAGGAATTCCACTTTTGTAGATTTGTAACTAAATAATTATACACACAAATATTTTGTACAATAATGTTGATCTCAGCATTATTTAAAATAGAAAATAATTAGAAGCAGCTTAAATGTACAACAGAAAAAGGTTTGGATAAATAAGTTATAGTACCTCTTGTAGGATGTCCATTATACTCTGTTTTGGAGAAATATTTCATGACCAGAAAAAAATGTTAACAATATAATGTTTGGTTAACATACAGACTATGAAACTGCATGGGATACAGGCTTATTTTTTAAAATAAATACAGAATTATGTAGGTGTGGAAATCATATATTGCCATATAAAAAAGGCTGGAAGGACACAACAATATTAAAGTGGCTATCTCTGGATGATGCACTGTGGATGGTTTTAATTTTCTTAACACCATTCTGTTACCCAAATTCTCTATAAAGTGAGTTTGGAAAGTGTGATAGACATACAAAAATACCCAAAGGGCAAGGGCTAAGAAGCAGGGGAAATTTTAAAGTAAAGCAGCCATCTGTCCCATTGTTTTGATTTGGTTTCAGTTTGCAAGTTTCAGTTTATTTATTTTAAACTTAAAATGATACTAAAGGAAGACATTATTTTATCACATGGAAGTACTGATTTAAAAATAAAAATAGGGGCCCCTGGGTGGCTCAGTCGGTTAAACAGCCGACTTCGGTTCAGGTCATGATCTCACGGTTCGTGGGTTTGAGCCCCATGTCGGACTCCGTGCGTCATGACAGCTCAGAGCCTGGAGCCTACTTCAGATTCTGTCTCCCTCTCTACCCCTCCCCGGCTCGCAGTCTGTCTGTCTCTCTCTCTCTCTCAAAAATAAAAATTAACATTAAAAACATTTTGTAATTAAAAAAAATAGAGAAGCACTGCTCTACAATGTAAGTTTTTAATTTTTAAAATTAAAATTATAATAAAGTTTAAAGTAGTAAGAGTACTATTTTATAAAAGTGAATAAATGAATGTAGTTGTAAAGATGTCATCCACCTGCAGGCACTACAATTTGAAAATTATACTGGCTATCATTTTAGGAATAAATAGGCTTTTATATTTATATACTCTTAAGGAGCACCCAAAATACAAACATACTTCCACTTAAGTAACTGTCCTTTCCTCCTCTAAAATATTATGTCAGCACTATACTTACAAGTTAAATAAGGAAAACATGAAATTCTTTCATTTTTTACTATTATTCTGAATGAGTTTCAAATAAGGTAATTTTTTTAATTATATGAAGGTTTTAAGATCAAAAATAGGTCAAAATTATTTTCTAAGAAATACAACATTCAATGATTACTAGTTAGGCCCCAAAATCACAAAAATAAAGAATGTGAAATAGATTTTATCAAGAATATTCACATCACTATTCATGCAAAATATAAGCACTGACTCCTTGGTCAAAATATATTTAAAATGCACTATTTAAAATTAGATTACTTAAAACGTTTAAAAACTTTAAATAATTTTATAACTAGCCTAGATATTATGCTACATAATCTTCCTTTCATTATTGCATTAAATTAGTGAATCTGATTAAAGCTTTTATCCCAAACATGTAATCATCTAGAGTGTAAAATTTCCTATTTCCCACATAAATAATGACAAATGAGAACAGCCTCTTCAACTCTTGAAAACTCTAATTCTTAGAAACGCCCCTTAAAAAGCACCATCATATTCATGCCTTTAACAACTTTAATACTTTTGCTAGTGTGCTCTACACACACTAGAGTTTTTAAAAAATTGTTTCATGAGAAAAACAGTAGAGAAAACCAATGAAACAAAAAGCTGGTTCTTTGAAAAGGTCAGTAAAATTGACAAAGGTCAATAGAGCTGACAATTCTAGCAGGATTGACAAAGGAAAACAAAGAGAAAACACAAATTACTAGTACCAGAAATGAAGCAGGGGTGTCACAACGGACCCTGCAGACCTCAAGAGGACAGAAAGGGAATACTGTGACCAACTCTACACAGACATTTGACAATTCAGAAGAAATGGATCAATTCCTAAAAGGCACAAACTACCACATACCACAACTCACTCAGTAGAAAATAATCTGAATAGCCCTACAACTATTAAATTTAATTTGTAACTTAAAGACTATCAAAAGGGGCATCCAGGTGGCTCGGTCGGTTGAGTGTCAGACTTCAGCTCAGGTCATGATCTCACAGTTTGTGGGTTGGAGCCCCACATCAGGCTCACTGCTGTCAGTACAGAGCCTGCTTGGGATTCTCTGTCCCCTCCTCCCCCCACCGCCCTTCCCCTGCTGGCACATAATCTCTCTCTGTCAAAAATAAACAGTTAAAAAAAGTAAAACTAAAGACTCTCAAAAAAGAAATCCTTCCAGACCCAGATGGTTTCATTGGAGAATTCTACCAAATGTTTAAGAAGTAATACCAAATTTGGGGTGCCTGAGTGGCTCAGTTGGTTAAGCATCCAACTTTCAATTTCGGCTCAGGTCATGATCTCCCAGTTTGCAAGACGGAGCCCCACATCAGGCTCCGCACCAAGCACAGAGTCTGCTTGGGATTCTCCCTCTCTCTCTCTGCTCTTCCCTCCATTCCCCGCCCCCAAATAAATAAATTTTTAAAAAAAGTAACATGAAATCTACACAGGCTCTTCCAGAAAATAAGATAATAATTTCCCAGCCCATTTTATGAGGTCAGTGTTACCATGATACCAAAACCAGATACGGTGCCAAAAATAAAACAAACCAAAAAAGCAACTATAGCTTGATATCCCTCCTGAACATATAAATACAAATTTCTTAACAAAATGTTAGCAATTATCCACAATGACCAAGTGGGGTTTATTCCACAGATTAAAAAATGCTGATTCAATATTCAAAACTCAATGAAATAACACCATATTAACAATTTACAGACAGAAGATCACATGATCAAATCAATTGATGGAGATGAAACATATGACAAGGTTCAATGCCCACTCATGACAAAAAAAAAAAAAAAAAAACCTCAGCAAAGTAGTAGGAGGAAACCTCCTCAACTATATTTTAAAATTTATAGAAAATGACTGCTAACATCGTACTGAAAAGTGACTAATAAAGGAGAAGCACAAGGCTTTGTGGTGGTGGGAGCAATCTGTACCTTGACTGTGGTGACAACTTCAAGAATCTACAAATGTAATAGAATGGCATGAAACTGCACCCACACTGTACCAACATCAAATCCTGACTCTGGGATGGTTAGTTACTACTGAAGATGTAGCCACTGGAGAAAACTCAGTGAAGAGAACGTGAAACCTTTCTGGAACTTCCATTATATATATTCACTTTCTATGAGACTATTCAAAATTAAACATTTTTAAAGACTGCTTTATGTAATTCTCTTCTAGATGAGCTGAGACTGAAAACTTGATTTTAAGCAGGATAAGTAATAAATCTTTAGCTGTATTTAATTTGGATGAAAGCAAAGATGCTCTTTACATTTTAAAGAGCTTTTCACCAACAAAGCAATGCACAGGTTTATTCCAAATTTTGCATTAATAAGTATCCGAATTTTGAGAACTAGAGAAAACAAAAGAACAATGAACCTTTTTTAAACATGTTAATAATTAGAAGAAAAAAAAAAGCCTTATGTACTATAGTTACAATGCCTGCCTGCATATCATCTACACTGGGGGAAAAACATGTCTTACCATAATTAAATTGACTGTTGGACTTTTCACAGTTAATGATGTTAAACCTGTAAGCAACACCTGGTCGCATTCCACTGACTTCAAAGTAAAACCACTGATGATAATGATTGCTATTTATATCTGAGTTCAGAATAAGATCATATTCATTTCTGAAAATAGAAAATAAAGAAATCTGATGAAAATTAGGGAAATATCTGTGTACAGACAAAGTGAGAACATTTTAAATGACTTACTTTCTAATTTGAATTACTTTGCGCAGATTCCCAGATTCAAATTTGGAGTTAAACTTCAAAATATCTCCTTCTTCTGGAATAGTGTAACTAAATAAAAGTATTCAAGTAAGTATTATAAAATACACTGCAATTAAATAGGTAAACAAAAAATTTAAAATAAAACTACACTACAAATTAAAAATATACCACTATTGCCACGTCCCCCCTTCTTTATTTTTAAACCAAAGAATGTAACGAACACAAGCAAAACACAAACTCTGGTTAACATTTATAGACTTAAAAATTACAATTACAAGTAGAGACTGAATATTAATCACAAATAAGAAATTCTGCCCCACTAAATAAACGTCATTCCTAAATACCAATAATCAAATAAAAAGACTAGACGTATCTTTAAAAAGGCATGTGACCAGTACTGAGTAGCAATAATTCTAATTAAACTATGCAGTTCTCAGATTAAATTTGCAGAGCTATATTAGATATAGATACTAGCTTATTTAATTAGTGCCAGGAAGGTGAAAGTACTGTCTTCACTTTACATATTCACTACTTTAGTATTTACTGAATGCCTACTAGGTACCAGATTCGGTTTTAGTTGTCTGTCTGTGTCTCTGATTAAATACAAATTTTTGCCCTTCTGGAGCTTACATTCTAACAGAGGGAAACTCAGACTTTAGGAAGCTCAATGATTTTGTCCAAAGTCATTTCAATTAGAAATAGCAATGGTATGTATGCCACGCTCAGGGTTCCTGAGTTTCTGTTTTCACCACATCTGCCTGATCTGACACCAAATTATAAATATTGAAATAACTAAGACATTTTGAATAAGGTAGATTTGGTTTTCATTTTTAAAAGTATTATTTCAAATTCAGTCATTAGCTTTGACATAATTTTTACCCTTATTTCTTTACCTTTAAAGATAATGATCTTTAAAAAGTGTTTTATTTCCTCCAAAAAGACCAGTAAGATCTGATATGTCCATCAGAATATTAGAATGTTGAGAGATGGGGAAACCCACTGAGGGCTCATTACATTTCTTGTATAAAGAGGCATATGACTAAATAATAGTCACATTCATCGTTTCTAATGTTCACTTATTTAAACCCTAAAATGTGCTGATAACAGTGATAACCCTAAATTGTGAATAACATTAACGCATCAAGCATCATAAACACATGGCTTCAAAGATCAGGAAAGTAATATAAAGGACTGATGCACATTGTAAGCAGTAAGAGGCGACAAAGCCTAGTGGGGACTATGGAGAAATTAGCAAGCACATGTCCCTTCTTTTTTTTAAAACGGATGGTAATTTGTTGTCCTAAGGAAACGAAGGCTCAATATTGTCAATAGGACAAAATTGCAGCATTTCATGTGACACTTCCACTCTCTAAAATGGAGGTAATTTCACATTTTTTAAAAACACAGCATCAGTTTGTGACCTTTTCCTTATCGAACCCATTAAGTCCACCTAAGAACAAACAAAAGCCTGTGATACATTCAATTTAATATGATTTACTATTACATTACCATTATGTCCCTGCTAAAAGATGAAAACATAGCAAGGGCAAACTAGGTGGAAGTTAGCTATATTTTTTTATTTTTAAAAATAACACTGAAATTTTAGAGTATTAATAAAACTAATAAAACTAAAAACAACAACACACTTACTTTGGGTTATCCAAGTCATATACCACTCGATCTATGATATCACTCTGATGTATTAACCTCTCAATATCTTGGGCAATTTTTGTCCTGAAATCACAAAAGAGAAGCATGACCACCAAAATTCATTATTATAGGCCAAGGCACAACTTCCTCCAAAATAAGTTTGGGATGGAAAAGTGTAAAAGGAGAACACTTTCTTAAAATAAAAATGATCATTCATATCAATATGTCGCAAGACAGTATCTGTATTATTAAAGCCCGAATTCTGAAAATAACCATGTAGAATACAGTTACCAGTTCAACACCTTAAAAATAAATTTTAAGGGGTGTCCAGGTGGCTGAGACAGTTAGCACCTGACTCTTGGTTTCGGCTCAGGTTACGATCTCACAGTTTCATGGGTTTGAGACCCACACTGGGCTCTGCACTGGCAGTGCTTGGGATTTTCTCTCTCTCTGACCCTCCCCAATTCGAGCTGTCTCTGTCTCTCTCAAAATAAATAAATAAACTTTATTTAAAAAAATCTTGAATGTCTTATTTATGACTTTCCACATCGAAATGGTAACAAGCCACTCTGTAGCCGAAAAGCAAATAATTTTACATATATAAGAACAGCATTATTAGAAGCAGTAAAGATCCAAAAAGCCAAAAATTATATATGAAGATTCTTAAAAGCCACCATTGCTGGAATGTTGCTAAAATGCAACTGGCAACCAGCATGCACATTTGTCAGAATCAGTGCTCTCTTCTGTGAATGGAGAGGAAATGTGGAGGAGAAGGGGACACCTGTGTCAGGAGGCAGAGCATGGACCCTGCATCTCCAGGATTCTCTAGGCCTGAGAATTCTCTAGGCCTCCCCCTGAATCAGTCCAATGAAATGGTCACCAACTGGGAAATTCCTAGAATCCTGCCACTATCCTAGAAAAAGGAGTCACAGACAGATTCCACCATCTTCCCTGTCCATAATTAAGCCACGGAAGGCAACAATCACTGAAGGTGTCACCAAGGGTAAGCAAACCAGAACAAATGTAGGTCATACAGCCTACATACATACATCTACCTGGAACTGCAGGTAGACTGGCCACAAAGCTCATACTGGGAAGATGCCTACTGCTGTTATAGTCATAGTCAAGTGATAACTTGTCATATTATCACTTATTCTTTATTCTCTAACAATATCAGTATAACTGACTTCAGAATAAGCTAAGAACCTATTCTGATAAAAAGCTAATAGTTATCAGGAAAACATTAAAAGGTGTGATAGTTAAATACAGAAAAAAAATTAAAGAGGTACAACTCTAAATTTATTTTTAGTTTTATTCTACAAAAAATATCTCTTCACTGACAAGCAGTCTATCAAGAAAAAGACCCAGTATCAAAGGATTAAGATATAAATCTTTGATTTACATTCAATGTCATAACTTTCAAATGCCAAATTCTTTCTAAAGAAACATTTTTAAAAAGCTATTAATTGCAATAATAAACAAGTCCAAAATTTATATTGCCCAGACCTTTGACAATAAAAGAGGTAGCACTCACATACATTCAGATATACCATACTAAAAAAAAAAAAAAATGTGAGTATTCAAGTATGGGTGAATGACTAAATAAATCCTAATTATATCCATTTGTTAGAATATATCCATTTGTCAGAATAATTTATTAAATAAGGCTGAAACATACCACAAATGTGCAAATACAAATACTTACAAAAGTCTGGGGTTTTTGTTTTTAAAGGAAAATGGTATTAACAGGCTGATACAACACCTCAGTTCCACAGCAATGCTCCATAATATAAAACAGGGTCAGAACAGCACAGACAGCCACGGGTCAGCCATGTGTACCCGTGAGATGGATAGATAGTGTGTGGAACACTGCAGGGCCCAGGCTCTGTCTGAAAACAAACTGACTGATGCCAGGTAGGAACCAGATACTAAGGTTGTTATACCAGTTTTTCAAGAAACATCAGAAACTTGGATTTCTATGAGGAATCTCCCAAATTTTAAATGCAAAATCAGTAAAAACAAAACAAACAAAGTCTGCAAAGTGAAGCCAAAATCATGTTCAAGTTAATATGGCCTACGGGCCACTCGTTCTCAACTTCTGACACTGTATTTTAGGGTACATAGTGGCCCATGTATATTAGACTAGACCTAAAATTAACACTTTAGGAAATTACCTGCCCTTCCAGGAGCCCCCATTAATAAAGAGGAAGGTCAATCTTTTATTCAGACATGGATCTGGGTGAAGCACCACAACTTCCATAAAAAGAATGTCAATCCTTCCTCCCTTTCCCTCACCGGCCTATTAAAATACATGGCTCTCCAGTCAAAACAAAACAGTAAATATTTTCCAGATACCCTCGGGGACTATAATCTCAAATTTACTGACCTCCAATAGCTAGCAAAGACTTGGCCCAGAAGACAATAATGTATGCAGTCTGAACAATGTCCAGTGCATTCAGTCCAGTAAATGCTCTAAAGTTCGCAGGACATGCGGCCACCAGTGAAACTTTCCTTTGTTAGTTAGGTTTCCACCAGTACAGGGCAGTCTTACAGGAAATAATTTCATACATCTCACAGCTATATTTTCTGTACGAATATTATGGGCAATGTTGTTCATTACATAACTATTCCCGAGGGTCCACAGAAGATGATCTTCTTTATAGAGAACATGGTTTAACCATACGTACATGATAACTATATATAAATGATTAACAGGGTAGGCTCATGACCTAGACCAGAGTTTGACTCTTGGCTCTGCCACTTACTAGCAGTGTAACCTTGGATAAGTTAACTCAAGAATCCTAAGCTTCAGCATAGTCTTCTGTAAAATAAGAGAAAGAATAGTAATTTCCTCATAGAGCTATTATACCATGAAATGGCACACTCTATATACACATATACATTGCATACGAAGTACTTGTTACTTAGTACTATGCCTGGCCTAAAAAAAAAACACTCAATATAAGTTATCTGCTGCTGTGCCAGTACTAAGATTTCTGCTACTGTCTCCATTCCATAGGTACTTATGTTCCCCCAAGCCATTCTAAACTTAATATAAAGAAATCCAGGGGTTTGCTTTCCTTATTTTGCTTTTGCCACAATTCTTTCGCCTACTTTTCAATTTTAAATTTCTGAACAGGTAATATATTGACATGGAGCAAAACTCATATGCTACATAAAAGTATAAAAGTATCTCACTTTCTATACAAGCCGTATCCTCCACCCATCCAGTTAACTACTTTTATTGCTCTCCCTCCACTAGCATCTTATAGCTTTTTCCATCAGTATATACAGATCTTTTTGTTTTTTTAATCACTGCATAGTATTCATAGGTAAGATATACCATAATTTATTTAACTAGTTTGATTGGTGGGCACAATGCCATAACAAAAAACTTTGAACACCATTTCACAGATATGCAAATTATGTGAGTGTGAGTGTGTGTGTGTGTGTGTGTGTGTATAATGTATATAAATTATAAATTCCCAGATGCAGGATTAACGTGTCAAAGGAAATAAGTACTGTTAATCTTGATAGACACTGTCAGGCTGCCCTACACAAGAGGTACTATCAATTTGCAATCCCATTATTAATGTATAAGAAAACCTGTTTTTGGGGATGCAAACTGGTGCAGCCACTCTGGAAAACAGTATGGAAGTTCCTCAAAAATTAAAAATAGAACTACCCTACGACCCAGCAATTGCCCTACTAGGTATTTATCCAAGGGATACAGGTATAGTGTTTCGAAGGGGCACATGCACCCCCCATGTTTATAGCAGCACTATCAACAATAGCCAAAATATGGAAAGAGCCCAAATGTCCATCGATGGATGAATGGATAAAGAAGATGTTGTATATATATACAACGAAGTACTACTAGGCAATCAAAAAGAATGAAATCTTGCCATTTGCAACTATGTGGATGGACCTACGGGGTATTATGTTAAGCAAAATTAGAGAAAGACAAATGTCATATGACTTCACTCATATGAGGACTTTAAGATAAAAACAGATGAATGTAAGGGAAGGGCAGCAAAAATAATGTAAAAACAGGGAGGGAGACAAAACAGAAGAGACTCTTAAATATGGAGAACAAACAGGGTTACTGGAGGGGTTGTCGGGGGGGGGGGATGGGCTAAATGGGTAAGGGGCATTAAGGAATCTACTCCTGAAATCATTATTGCACTACATGCTAACTAACTTGGATATTAATTTTAAAAAATAGTAAGAAATATGTGGTAGGGATGGATAAAATGCAATCAGAATTTGGTATGACATATTTAACCAGAATGACTAATATAATGTAAAAAAAAATCTTACTTTATAAAATTAATATTTACCAAGGTTGAATTGAGAACAAATCATGTTTTAGAAAGTAAGCATTTAAGGCAATATGTGCATTTACTACATGTTCATTAAAGTTTTAATTCATATTTATGTTAGAGAATTTGATGAACTTACTGAAAAACAAGATATAAAATTGCTACTTTACTGGCCATAATTAGCCAAGAATGGAATTGGTTTAAAAATCCTATTCACAATAACAGAAATCCATAAAATTACTTAGGAATAAAATTCACAAAAATAGATGAGTTAAGTAAAACTACTAAAATACTTAAAATATAATAAAATCTAGAACAGAAGGAACAATTAATATTCCTAGAGATAATATTAAAAGAAAATTTATTGCAAATTGCAGTATATTACTATACATTAACAAAATACAAAATGTTAGGATAAAAAATAGTATTTATTTGTTATGTCAGAATAAATTTTCAGAACTGAAGATATTCTTTGGAAATAGTAATTGAACTTGAGAAATATTTTGCATTGTGCAGAATGGATTTTTATAGTGTACAGCCCAGCAATTCCATTTTGATATGCAAATAAATTTTCATTGAAGGAACTATGAAACATGAAAGATCATTTAAAACATAAGATTTTTTTTTCTGAAAGCAATATATTAGAAACAAACTATGTTCATCAGCAACAAAATGAATAAATTGTGAGTATACTCATACAATACTATGTATTGATTACCATGATGAACATCATAAAGCTGCTATTGACTGATGAAAAGTTTCCAAAAGAATACTATCAGTATATTATTTACATAAAGTTTAAAAACATGAAAAACAATCCATATAATATTTATGTATATATTTAACTATGCATATTATAAAATAATCAGAAATGTATGATAATAAGAAACATCAAATTCAACATAATTGTTATCTCTGTTAAAAGGACTTTACAGGGGCGCCTGGGTGGCGCAGTCGGTTAAGCGTCCGACTTCAGCCAGGTCACGATCTCACCGTCTGTGAGTTCGAGCCCCGCGTCGGGCTCTGGGCTGATGGCTCAGAGCCTGGAGCCTGTTTCTGATTCTGTGTCTCCCTCTCTCTCTGCCCCTCCCCTGTTCATGCTCTGTCTCTCTCTGTCCCAAAAATAAATAAACGTTGAAAAAAAAAAAATAAATTAAAAAAAAAAATAAAATAAAATAAAAGGACTTTACAAATTAAACAATGAGTGTACAGGTGTCTGGGGAAAAAGAGAGAGAGAGAGAGAGAGAGAGAGAGAGAGAGAGAGAGTGCGAGCCTGTTTCCCCCAGCCTCATCAGTAAAACATGCTATCAAACTTCTAGATTTTAGGCAATTTGATATGTGGGAAATGTTATCTCAGTACATTTTAATATGCATTTCTTTTATTTTGAGACAAGTTGAACATATTTCTGTGATTGTTACTATATTTCTTTGCCGTATTTTTCATTTTATTTTGATAAAAGTATTTTTGTAAAATACCTTAAATGCTTTGTAAAACAAAGCAATATGGATTATAATTTACAATAAAATACAGCTAGACAATTTTTCTAAAAACATACAGAAAGCTGGAAAGTAAAATCAAAATGCTAGAAGTTATTACCTCTGAGAAATGAGACAAAGAATGACCTTTATCCCTTCTACTTTTTCTCATGTTCTAATTTTATGGAATATGAAAACAGGAAAGATGCACCCCAAAATGCTAAGCATACTTTATAAGAGATCAGTTTCATTTTAATTTATAAGCCAATTTAAGCCAAAAATATGGATTCAAGTAATTATCAGTATGGGATTACAATTAAAAAAATTTTTTAAGTATTTTTAAAAAATTTACATCCAAGTTAGTTAGCATATAGTGCAATAATGATTTCAGGAGTAGAATCCAGTGATTCATCCCCCATTCACATGAGTGAAGTTATATATTTGTCTTTCCCTAATTTTGCTTAGCCTAATACACTCTAGTTCCACCCACATAGTTGCAAATGGCAAGATTTCACACTTTTTGATTGCCAAGTAATACTCCATTATGTGTATATTCTTTATCCATTCATCCATTGATGGATATTTGGGCTCTTTCCATACTTTGGCTATTGTTGATAGTGCTGCTATAAACATTGGAATGCATGTACCCCTTCAAAACAGCACACCTATATCCTTTGGATAAATACCTAGCAGGGCAATTGCTGGGTCATAGGGTAGTTCCATTTTTAATTTGTTTGAGGAACCTCCATACTATTTTCCAGAGTGGCTGCACCAGTTTGCATTCCCACCAGCAGTGCAAAAGGGTTCCTCTTTCTCTGCATCCTCACCAACATCTGTTGTTGCCTGAGTTGTTAATTTTAGCCATTCTGACAGGTGTGAGGTGGTATCTCATTGTGGTTTTGATTTGTATTTCCCTGATGATGAGTAATGTTGAGCATTTTTTCATGGGTCTGTTAAGCTATTGGATGTCTTTTTTGAAAAAGGGTCTATTCATATCTTTTGCCTATTTCTTCAATGGATTATTTGTTTTCTGGGTATTGAGTTTGAGAAGTTCTTTAGAGATTTTGGATACTAACCCTTTATCTGATATGTCATTGGCAAATAACTTCTCCCATTCTGTCAGTTGCCTTTAAGTTTTGCTGATTGTTTCCTTCGCTGTGCAGAAGCTTATTTTGATGAGGTCCCAATAGTTCATTTTTACTTTTGTTCCCCTTGCCTCTGGAGATTTGTTGAGTAAGAAGTTGCTGCGGCCGAGGTCAAAGAGGTTTTTGCCTGTGTTCTCAACTAGGATTTTGATGGCTTCCTGTCTTATGTTTAGGTCTTTCATCCATTTTGAGTTTATTTTTGTGTATGGGGTAAGAAAGGGGTCCAGGTTCAATCTTCTGCATGTTGCTGTCCAGTTTTCCCAACACCATCTGCTGAAGAAACTGTCTTTATTCCATTTGGATATTCTTTCCTGTTTTGTCAAAGATTAGTTGGTCATACGTTTGTGGGTCCATTTGTGGGTTCTCTATTCTGTTCCATTCTGGTTTTGTACCAGTATCATACCATCTTGATGATTACAGTTTTGTAATACATCCTGAAGTCCAGAATTGTGATGCCTCCAGCTTTGGCTTTCTTCCTCAGGATTGCTTTGGCTATTCGCAGTCTTTTCTGGTTCCATACAAATTTTAGGATTGTTTGTTCTAGCTCTGTGAAGAATGCTGGTGTTATTCTGGTAGGGATTGCATTGAATACGTAGATTGCTTTGGGCAGCATCAACATTTTAACAGTGTTTTTTCTTCCAATCAATGATCATGGAATATTTTTCCATTTTGTGTGTGTGTGTGTGTGTGTGTGTGTGTGTGTGTCTTCTTTAATTTCTTTCACAAGCTTTCTATGGTTTTCAGTGTATAGGTATTTCACTTTAGTTAGGTTTATTCCTAGGTATCTTATGGTTTTTGGTGCAATTGTAAATGGGATAGATTCCTTGATTTCTTTCTGCTGTTTCATTATTGGTGTATAGAAATGCAATCACTTTCTGTGCACTGATTTTATATCCTGTGACTTTGCCGAATTCATGGATCAGTTCTAGCAGGTTTTTTGGTGGAATCTTTTGGGTTTTCCATATAAAGGATCTGCAAAGACTGAAAGTTTGACTTCCTCTTTGCTGATCTGGATGCCTTTTATTTCTTCGTGTTGTCTGATTTCTGAGGCTAAGACTTTCACTACTATGTTGAATAACAGTGGCAAGAGTGGACATACCTGTTGTGTTCCTGACCTTAGGGGGAAAGCTCTCAGTTTTTCCCCATTGAGGATGATATTAGCATTGGGTCTTTCATATATGGCTTTTATGATCTTGAGGTATGATCCTTCTATCTTTCCTTTCTTGAGGGTTTTTATCAAGAAAGGATGATGTATTTTGTCAAATGCTTTCTCTGCATCTTTTGAGAGGATCATGTGGTTCTTGTCCTTTCTTTTATTACTGTGATGTATCACAATGACTTGCAGGTATTGAACCAGCCCTGCATCCCAGGTATAAATCCCACTTGATCGTGGTGAATAATTCTTTTAACGTATTGTTGGATCCAGTTGGCCAGTATCTCATCGAGAATTTTTGCATCCATATTCATCAGGGAAATTGGTCTGTAGTTCTTTTTAGTGGGGTCTCTGTCTGTTCTTGGAATCAAGGTAACACTGCCTCACAGAGTAAGTTTGGAAGTTTTCCTTCCATTTCTATTTTTTGGAACAGCTTCAAAAGAACAGGTGTTAACTCTTCTTTGAATGTTTGATAAAATTCCCCTGGAAAGCCAACCAGCGCTGGACTCTTGTTTGTTGGGAGATTTTTGATTACTAATTCAATTTCTTTACTGGTTATGGGCCTGTTTTAAAGTTTTTATAGCTTCCTGTTTCAGTTTTGGAAGTTTATGTTTCTAGAAACTTGTCCATTTCTTCCACATTGCCTGATGGGCATATAATTGATCATAATATTCTCTTATTATTGTTTGTATTTCTGCACTATTGGTTGTAATCTCTCGTCTTTTATTATTGATTTTATTTATTTAGGTCCTTTCCTTTTTCTTTTTGATCAAACTGGCTAGGAACTTATCAATTTTAATAATTCTTTCAAAGAACCAGCTCCTGATTTCACTGATCTCTTCTACTGGGGGGGGGGGGTTTGTTTGTTTTGGGTTTTTGTCTTTTGGGGTTTTTTTGTTTTGTTTTGTTTTTTGGTTTCGATAGCATTGTTTCTGCTCTATATTATTTCCCCTATTCTGCTGGTTTGCGGTTGTTTTACTGTTCTTTTTCCAGCTCTTTAAGGTGTAAGGTTAGGTTTTGTATCAGAACTTTCTTCCTTTTTTAGGAAGGCCTGAATTGCTATATACTTCCCTCTTATGACCACCTTTGCTGCATCTCAGAGGTCTGGGGCTGTGGGTGTTAGCATTTTCATTGGCTTCCATGTACTTTTTAATTTCCTCTTTAACTTCTTGGCTAAACCATTCATTCTTTAGTAGGATGTTCTTTAATCTCCAAGTATTCTTTTTCTTTCCAAATTTTTTCTTGTGTTTTTGAGTTTCATAGCGTTGTGGTGTGAAAATATGCACAGTACAATCTCATTCTTTTTGTACTTGTTGAGGGCTGATTTATGTCCCAGTATGTGATCTATTCTGGAAAATGTTCCATGTTCACTTGAGAGGAATGTGTATTCTGCTGCTTTAGGATGAAATGTTCTAAATATATCTGTTAAGTCCATCTGGTCCAGTGTGACATTCAAGGCCATTGTTTCCTTGTTGATTTTCTGCTTCGATGATCTATCCATTGTTGTAATTGGGTGTTGAAGTCCCCTACTATTATGGTATTATTGTCAGTGAGTCTTTATTAAAGTGTTTACATTTGTGATTAACTGATTTATATATTTAGGTGCTTCCACATTAGGGGTATAAATGTTTACGATTGTTAGATCTTGGTGGATAGACCCCTTAATTATAATGCCTTTATCTCTTGTTACAGTCTTTATTTTAAAATCTAGATAGTCTGATATAAGTATGGCTACTCCAGCTTTCTTTTAGTGACCGTTAGCATGATAAATGGTTCTCCATCCCCTTATTTTCAATCTGAAGGTGTCTTTAGGTCTAACATGGGTCTCTTGTAAATAGCATATAGATGGATCTCGTTTTCTAATCCATTCTGTTACCCCTTGTCTTTTGATTGGAGTGTTTAGTTCACTGACATTTACAGTGAGTACTGAAAGATATGAATTTATTGCCAGTGTGTTGCCTATAGAGTTGGAGTCTCTGGTGAGGTTCTCTGGTCCTTTCTAGTCTTTGCTGCTTTTGGTCTTTTTTGTTTTGTTTTGTCTTTTCTCCCCTCAGAGAGTCTCCCTTAAAATTTCTTGCAGGGCTAGTTTAGTTGTCAAAAACTTCTTTAGTTTTTGTTTGTCTGGGAAATTTTTCTCTCTCCTATTTTGAGTGACAGCCTTGCTGTAGAAATAATTCTTGGCTGCATATTTTTCCGATTCAGCACATTGAATATATCCTGCCACTCGTTTCTGGCCTGCCAAGTTTCTGTGGATAGGTCTGCTGCAAATCTGATCTGGCTTCTCTTATAGGTTAAGGACTTTTTTTTTTCCTTGTTGCTTTCATAATTCTTTCCATGTCTGTGTATTTTGTAAATTTGACAACGATATGCCTTGTTGATGGTTCTTGTTGAATCTAATGGGAGTTCTCTGTGCTTCGTGGATTTTGATGTCTGTGTCTTTCCCCAGGTTAGGAAAGTTTTCCACTCTGATTTGCTCACATAAACCTTCTACTCCTTTTTCTCTCTCTTCATCTTCTGGGACTCCTATGATTCTGATGTTATTCCTTTTTAATGAGTCACTGAGTTCTCTAATTCCTATATTGTGCTCTTTTGCCTTAGTTTCCCTCTTTTTTTCTGCTTCATTATTCTCCATAATTTTGTCTTCTCTATCACTGATTCGCTGCTCTACTTCATCCATCCTTGCCGCCATGGCATCCATTCAAGATTCCATCTCTGTTATAGCATTTTTAATTTTGTCCTGACTAGATTTTACTTCTTTTATCTCCGCAGAAAGGGATTCTATGCTTTTTTTCAACCCCAGCTAGTATTCTTATTATAGTGATTCTAAATTCTAGTTCAGACATCTTGCTTATATCTGTGTTAAGTCCCTGGCTGTCATTTCTTCCTGTTCTTTCTTCAGGGGTGAATTCCTCTTTTCATCATTTTGGAGAAAGAGAATGAATAAAATTTTTAAAATTTATAAATTAAACACAACACAATCAAATAAAGGAAGACAGATCCTAGGTGTGTTTTGATCTGGTTGTTGAAAGAAGCTTGATAGAATAGAGAAAAAAGGGAAAGAAAAGAGAAAAAGAAAAAAATGTTTAAAAATTTTTAAAAATGTATACAATGAAACAGAATAAAATGAAGTAAAATGGAATGAAAAGTTTACAAAAAAATACAGTAAAAAAATTTTAAATGTTTTTATAAAAACAAAATAAAAATACATTTTCCTCTTTTTGTATCTAAGAATAAGAAAAGAAAAAGAGAAAAAAATGAATAGATGGGCCAGCGAACAGAATGAAATTACAGTCAGTTTCCCCTAGAAGTCAAACTATGAGTTATTTTATAGCCTGTACACTAAGCAGGCAGGAAAACTTGTGGTCGTCCTCTAGGGCTTAATTGGTGCAGTTGGACAGGGCTTGGTGTAATGGCTCCATTCTCCACTAGGTGGTGCTGCTTAGCTTACTGGGGTGGATCAATGTGGGCACATGCAGAGGTATGTGCCAATGAGGTGAAAATGGTGTCACCCAGTTTCCCAGTCACTAGCATCAGAACTCTGTGCTCTCCCCAGGCAGCCATCAGGCACCTCTCCTTTGTTTCCAGCTTTTGTCCACTCCCTGCTTCTACACTGTCCATGACCAAGCCATCAACCTGCCAGGCAGCACCTCTCTCTCAAATTTTATCTCAGATGGGGCTGTTTTTCCAAACACCTCACTTCTGAGGGCCCTGCAGCTTTGACCTACTGGGGGAGGGCCTCGCTGAGCAATGGCCAGGTGCTGGCTTGTCCCCAGGACCACTTGCACGACCACACCACTGCAGAGACCCAGAGACTGCCTCTGGGTGCCAGCCTGCCCCAGAAAAAGTTTGCGTGATCATGTAGCAGCAGTGGTTCAAGGGACTATGGCAAATCACAACACACACAACTGGCACAAGGCTTCACTGCACCCTAGCGTCCTTGTTCCAACACCAGCAAACGTTGCTGTTCTCTGGGGTCCGCTGGGACCTTTTCCCATGGGGACGCCACACAGTCTCCACCAAATGTACTCCCAGCAGGGGAACTGTCTCTCCCCATGTGGCCCAAAGACCCCTCGCACCTCTCTGTCTGCTCCTGGGGATTCATCCTTCCCACCAGAGCACCGCCAGGTATCCATCTGGCTGCGGAGTTTCTGACTCTGCACTCTCCTGTTTATAGAGTCCTAATGGTATTGAAACTCTCTCCTTTCTTCTTTCTCCCTTTCTTGTTCACCCCCTTGTGGGTACTTCCACTCTTTCTCTTTCTCTCCAGCTGCTTTGAGGGGGAGTGCTTTTCTTATACTCTCTCCCTATCTCTGTCCTCTCTCTGCAAACAAAAACAGCTCCCTACCCTCCACAGCTTCTCTCTCCACCCATTCACCTCTCCAGGCCAGGTACCTGCCAAGGTCCGTGGCTCAAGTTACACAGTTGTTGTGTTAATCCTCATATCGATTTTCTAGGTGTGCAAAATAGTTTGCTGCTGATCTAGTTGCATCTCAGGGACAAGAGAAGCAGAGAGCTTCCATGCTGCTCAATCATCTTGGCTCCTCCGCACAAAATCCCAAATTTTAAGTATTAATGTACTATCTACATTGAGATATGAATCTTATAATGGGTTTTTCCCCTTCCAAATGGGGTGGAGAAATTTTTAATGAAGTTTTATTCATTTATTGTGTTTAAAAAGATTAATGAATAAAAGATCAGTGATAATCATAAAGCAGAAACTCAAAGTAACAAAAACACATTTTCACCAAGTAATTTTAAGAAGTCTAATGCTTCTTTTTTCTGAAAATGATCCTTATTAATTTTGACATTATTCATTTACGGTGTTACTACATTTGAATAAGGACTGGCCTAAAAGTTAGCAAATAATTTACAAAATGTTATCATTTGCTCAAAAAATAACTTGCAGAAGACAAGGCAAATAATATAAGCAAACCAGAAACAATACCCTCAATGTAGGACTTCAGAAAAAGCAGCATTTCTGACTACTCAGAAATCCTTATTACCTGGCCGATACTGAGTATTTTATTGCAAATACAGAACCATAAAGCCTTCAGACTATGTAGCTACTGGGGTGAAGCAAACTTTTCCTTTAAGGATCAGTTAGTATATATTTTAAGTTTTGCAAGCCACATGTCTCTATGACAACTATTTAACTTTGCCATTGTGGTACCAAAACAGCCACAGATCATACATAAACAAATAGAAATGGCTGTGTTCCAAAAAAAAAATCTTTATTTATAAACACAAATATGAATGTCATGTAATTTTCATGTGTCACAAAATGTTATTTTCTTTGGATTTTTTTTGAACCATTTAAACACATAAAAACCATTCTTAGCTTGTGGGATGAACATAAACAGGCTATGAGCTGTATCTGACACAATGGGCCATAGTTTGTTAACCATGGTCAAGGTGAATAACAAACTTTTTTGATCATGACCTGTAAGAAATACATTTTAAAAATCACAGCCCTGGGGCACCAAGGTGGTTCAGTCAGTTAAGCATCTGACTCTTGGTTTTGGCTCAGGTCATGATCTCACAGTTCATGGGAGCCCTGCATCAGGCACTATGCTGTCAGCACAGCCTGTCTCCCTCTCTTTCTGCCCCTCACCCGCTCACGTTCGCTCACTCTCACTCACTCTCTCAAAAATAAACATTTAAAAAAACTCACATCCCTGCATACATGTGAGCACGTGCGCACACACACACACACACACACCCAAAGGTTTATGAAACAATACGTTGCTGCACTACGTGTGACACAGCTACTTTCTCTTATAATACTGGGTACTAATGGGTGTCAATCCACAGTCTGGAGAGAAAACTGGTATCTAGAGAAATGAAGTTATTTTGCTCAAACATACACACACAGAATCAGTGGGACAGCCAAGTCTAGAATCCAAACATTCTGACTTGCTTTTCAGAATACCCCATCCTGCTAGGACACACCACACTGACTCATCACTCTTATCAAGTCAAATTCACTGGTTCAAGTATGGCTGCTACATATGTGTGTTCTTCCAGTCTTAATGTCACTTGAAGGAACAAATGCAGCTCCCCCACAGTTCCTGTGGGCATCTCCTAAGGAGAAACTGAGAAGGCAAACATGAGCAGGCCAAACTTTGTCCCCATCACCGCAACTGTTCTCAGGGCTGCAACTCTGAACAGTGCAGTGTGTGATGCAACCAGTGGTTGCCTGGGCACATGCCCACTCCCACACATCTTTCCAGCAAAGTGAGTCCCTGTTCTGATGCTATGTTGTATGTGATTCCATAGCTGTGGGTCAAGTAGCCAACTGGTAGCATTAAACGTATACTAAGTTGCTAAGTAAAATGATTTATTTATACTATACATTAAATATTTAAAAAATCAATAAGATACAGTTGTTGCTTAAAAAAAGCCTACAGTCCAAGGAAAATCAAATGCCCACAGCAGTGTCTTCCTTTTATCATTACACACTATACTTGTAAGTGCATGTACATGGTTTAGGTACTGGTAAACCATCATCACAAAAACCTAAAATAATCACTGAAAATAGTCAAGTTGCACCACAAATGTACTTATATGCCAAATATTACTAGTTGGCAATAATGAATACTATTTGTAATTTCTAAAATTAACTGGCAAGATTTAAGAACTATAGCTACTGTTTTTATGAATCCCATATTTTCAACCTGAGTATTTCTAATTTCAATTTTTATAACAAAATAATACTGTCCACATCTCTTTTTAAATCATACAGATTTAGATATATCTAAATCAAGTTCAAATTAAAATCAAATTACTAAATAAATATATATTACTACTAATATTTATTGAAAGTTAGTAAATAATCTGTACTTTCAGATTCCATATGAATAAAAAATTTCTAAATTTCTAAACTGTCCTATGGTCAGGTTTATTATGTTGGCTTCATCTGAATAAGTAATGAGCTTAGAAAATACAGTAACCCATAAGGACAATTTTAAAACAGTGCAAAATTTCCAAAGCAGGATAAAAAATTATAATAACTTTAATTCAGAGTACTTTTCTTCCTAAATACCAAAGCAGTTTTTTGAAGTACGTCTTATATTCTGACAATGGTCCTGCTTAAAAGAAAGAAGAAATCTGAAACTCACCTTTGTACACCATAAGGTCTTTCTAAGATAGGCTCTTTGAATGGAGGTGGAATGTGACCAAAATAATCAGGATAAGCCACCTCTGAATATTCTGGGACAGACTTTGTATTTTTCACAATCTCAATATAGAGATCTGAGTCGTGGAGTGTGGGTCCATCTGAGACTTCCACTGATGTCTGTTCCACTGATGAAGTAGACTCTGTATCTTCATCATCCTCAGTTTCAACTCCAGTACAACAAAGCTTCCCTAATTGAACTGTTCTTCCCTCAAAAAGAACATTTCCGCAAGCAGCCATGTGTGGACAAGCTTTAGTGCACGTAAGGACAGTGAGAGGGAGACTGTAGTCCTTCTTCCCTCCTGCGGTAAAACCTGGGCCTGTCTGAGAAGGAAGATTCTGCAACGTAATTCGGTCCAATGCCTTCACAATATCGTTGTTTAGGCCCTGGGTGGAAGAAATAGTTCTATTTTGATCACCCGGCTGCTGTTGTGATGTTCTGCCATTATCTTTCATATCTTCTTTTGCCAGATCCATACAGGTAGGTTTCTTATCACCTTCGTCTCCTTTAGGAGACACATGCACCTTCCTTACAACTCCTTTTCTTAAATTGCCTGAATTTCCAGATGCTTCCTCTCCAGCTGTAGGAACAACGATAGGGCCGCGTACTTTCCCCTCAAATACAGAAGGCTTTGGTTCTTTGGAGATTAAATCATAGTCCTTTGAAAATAAAAAATACATATGATCTTTTAGCTGTAAATATTAAAATGTATTAACAAAATTAAGACTATATTCATTGCATATGCTGCTTCAGAATCTAACATTTGAAAATTATAAAGATGGAGCGCCTGGGTGGCTCAGTCGGTTGAGCATCCGACTTCGGCTCAGGTCACGATCTCACGGTCTGTGAGTTCGAGTCCCGCGTCAGGCTCTGTGCTGACAGCTCAGAGCCTGGAGCTGCTTCGGATTCTGTGTCTCCCCCACCCACCCACCCCCCCTGTTTCTCTCCCACTCACGCTCTGTCTCTCTCTCTCTCTCCCTCTCTCTCAAAGATAAATAAATATTTTTTAAAAAAAATTTTTTTAAAAGGAAGCACAACACCCAAACCGTTACTTCAACAACTACAGTGTCTGTTTTGTACCAAGCAATGTTTCAGGCTCTTAAGGCCCATCAGCCTAAAAACAAAAACAAATCTTCTTCCCTCCTGCCGCTTACATTCTTTGATGGAAGGAAGGGCGAGGACTGTCAACACAAGCAACAAACATGACACAAATATATAATATGAAAACTTAATAGACTAAAGTGTTAATAGCAAGAAGAGGGGGGAGTTGGGTACTGTGGATGGCGAGTGCCAGAGGGAGGAAAAGTGGGCTGCAATTTTAAATGCCATGGATTAGGGAAGCCTGAGAAGATGATATATAAGCAAAGGCAGAAAGGACTGCCATCCACACGCCCTAGAGAAGAAGGGTGCTTGGTGTATGCAGAGAACAGCAAGGAGGTTAGGATGGCTGGAACAGAATGAACAAGGTGGATTCTAAGATGTAAAAGAGGACCAGATACTGTAGGGCTTGGCAGGCTATTGTAAGAATTTTGGTTTTTACTGTGAATGACACTGGGAGCCAGTGGAGGGTTTAGGGAAGAGGAGTGCCATGACACAGGAAAACATGTGCCATGACACTGAGAAAACAAAACAAAACAAAACAAAATAGAACCTGTAAGTACAGAGTGTCTTAACCACCTGCAGTACAGGGTTTCTTAACCACAGGGGTAAGACATTTGATCTAAACAATTATTCTTTGTTTGGTTTTGGTTCTATGTTTCAGGGGCCGGGGCTAGCAAGATAGGGGGCACCATCTTGTGCACGGTAAGATGTCTAGCAGCAACCCTGGCCTCCCTCCTCTGTACACGCTAGATGCCAACAGTATCCTCACGCATTTGTGATCACCCAAAATGTCTCCAGACACTGTCAAATATCCCCTGGAGACAAAATCATCCCAGTTGAGAACCACTGCTCTAGTGTCCTTCTGAGAACAGACTAAGGAGGGGAGAGTAGAAACAGAGGACAAATTAAGAGTCCGGGCAAGGTGGTAAGAGGGGGTTGGATTCTAAATGCACTGTGAGGCAGAACTAACATGATACTGTAAAAGACCAGATACAGGACAGAAGGGACAGAGAGGTATCATACACGGTGCCTAAGTGTTTGCCTGAATAAATGAAAAGCATCAGGAGTTTAGCTCTGAGATGTTAAGTGTGAGCTATTCACAGCTAGTCAACCGTGTAAAGTAGGCAACTGAACATATATGAGTCTAGAATTCAGAAGAAATGCCCATCCAGAAGATTTAAATCTGGGAATCATTAGCATACAGATATCATTTCAAGCCATGAGGCTGGAGATCTTCAATGAAAAGAACTAGAGAAGAGAAGAAGACTGAACTTTGGGTCACTATCAACTACAGAGGTTGAGGGGATGAAAATAAAGCTTTAGAGGAGATGGAGAAGGAAAAGCCAGTCGGGAAAGACAAACACCAGGAAAGAAAAGTGTCCTGGAAGCCAAGTTTAAAAAAAGGATGTCGCTGACAGGTCAAGTAGCCTTTTCTCTTTTTACACTTACAAAAATATTTTTTGCGTCTATATCTTATATAGACTCTACCAAAGAAATATACCACAACTGATTTAACTTTTATTCTACTGTTGGGCATTAAATCTTTTATTCAACAGAGGATTTAAACAAACATATAAACAAAGTATATATTTAAGCCATTTCCAAAATTTTGCTATTATAAAAAAATCTGTAAAGAACATCTTTTTGCATAAAACTTTTTGTTTAGGATGACGTCCTAAGCACTGAAATGGAATTACAGGGTCACATAACTATAATCAATTTTAATGTTTAATACAAATTCTCCAAATACTCTCCAAAAATACTTATCCAAGTGTACATTCCCAGTACCTGTGGATGAGATTATCTATTTCAACTGCTCTCTTCCTTGCCAACATCAAGTACTATAGTTTTAAAACACTTTTCAAAAGGGACAGATAAGAAATACTGTCTAATGCTATTTTAATTTGAATTTCCCTATGAGAAAAGCAAAAAAAAAATAAAAATCTATACATCTGTTAACTGGTTTAATTCTTCATAGGTAATTTATTTGTTCTTGAAATACAGGGTTTTTCTTATCTTGCATAAATTCCTACATTACACACACAAACACCCCAATCCTCCACGTAACCTATCTTTGCAAATATTTTTCTGAATTTGCAATTCATCTTTTAACTTTAGCTTCTTTATACACATTATGTGGTAAAAATTAAGAATCTTTTCCTTTGTGATTCATTCTTTAAATACCCACTGCATATAAACCAAGGACCTTAAGACGATTCACTCTCAGCCCCTATACAATGTCTAATCCAAGGAGACAGTGGAGGCACAAAGGAGGTAGTAGAGGTAGGTGGCTCTCCATTAAAAGTGTTGAAAGCGGGGCGCCTGGGTGGCTCAGTCGATTGGGCGTCCGACTTCAGCTCAGGTCACGATCTCACGGTCCGTGAGTTCGAGCCCCGCGTCGGGCTCTGGGCTCATGGCTCAGAGCCTGGAGCCTGCTTCCGATTCTGTGTCTCCCTCTCTCTCTGCCCCTCCCCCGTTCATGCTCTGTCTCTGTCTCAAAAATAAAATAAACGTTAAAAAAAAAAAAATTAAAAGTGTTGAAAGCAAGTAAACTTGCATTTAAAAACTCTGTTGATTTATAAAGACTAACATACAAAGAACACTGCTACATAAGTGGTATTTTATATTGAGATGTCATTTTGATCCAGGATGTTACTTCAGTATCAAACTCAGTATGCAGCACCCAAAGCTTTTCCATAAACAAATAGGGGTATAACATGAAAGCTGCTTTTCTTAAAGAGTAAAAGTACATTCCATGTACATAAATGAATTTAAAACAGTAAGTTGAGGCAAATAGTTGAGAGGTTTTATTCTTAGAACAGTAACTTAACCATAAATATTTTAATGTTAGTTTACTCATCTATGATCTGGGGTCATGATGAAGTGAGAAAACGTCCCCCTAAGTACAACTGAATGCATGAGGGAAAAAAAAAATTAAAAATAGTAATTTCATCTACAATCTTCAGATCACCCTTATAATGTATTATGGGCCCATTTCTCCTGAAATACCTTACGATGAAGTGGTCTCCCCTTTTTTGGAGCTTTTGTAGTTAATTTTAATTTTGACTATGGTTTGGAAAAGAGGGGTTGCCTATTTATATAGGAAGGCTAGTTTTTCCATAAAACAAATCTTTATTTTATGTTAAAGATACCACTGTACTTTTTTTACACTATTTGTATACATGTGGTGGTATTAATGCTGAACTGTAAAATATAAAATTATAATGTGACCCTGTAATTCTAAAAAACAAGAGCAACAAAAACTCTGTTTGAAATACGGTGGGCTAGATATCCACCCACAGAAACACTTACAATTGTTGGATATTAAAATATTTTAAGTACCACAACAAGTGGATAAGACAGCAAAAATAAAGAGCAAAGAGTAAATGATGACGGGATCCCAAAGTGGTAAGACTAAATGGCTTTCACTTGGAAAATATTTGCTAAAACAGGAGACCTGGGGGTTTAGGTTTTCCCATCTCAGAGTATAAAGAATAGAAGACTATCCCAGAACCTGCGTAAGGTGGGGACTCTACCAGAAGATCCTTCTCCCATAAAGATGAAACCCCCAGAGAACTAACTTTCGATATGGAGGCCCTAAAAATACCCCCACCAGAAAACAAACAGCAAGGAAAACCAACTGTCTCAAACCTGGGCACTAAGAGAATGAAAAATATCACTACCCATAAGTTATAAATTGATATCAAAAGCCTGCCATCACATCACACAGACTGCAGCCTGAACTCACGTATCTGAGTGGTCCAAAAACCCTTCAGAAGGAATGTAACCTATTAAGAGAGCCTGTCAAAAGTAATAAACAACTTCTGGAGTTTCCGCATAAGTTCCACAAACAGAATTGTAAAGAAAATGACCAGCTCATAGGGAAAAAAACAAAAACAAAAATACAACTAAATGAAAAATTAAACAGTAGAAGAGAAGGAACTAAAACAAACAGATGTGGAAAAAGACCTGCAAGAACTTCAGACACTAATATTATAACACTAATTAAATAACTATATTTAATATGTTCAAAGAAATAAAAGACAAGAAGAAGTTTAATGAAACAGATTTTTTTTTTAAACCTTCCAAACCCCCCCGCAAAAAAACAAATCTGGATGCCTAGTGGATGCTTGTAACAACCAATCAGAGCCAAAAATAAAATTAGGGAACTGGCAGACTGTTTTAAGGAATGTAGTTGACTATAGCATAGAGAAAGAGAAGGAAAACATGAAAAAGAGTTAAAAGATATGGGAAGAAAGTAAAAAAGTCTATATCCAGGGGCGCCTGGGTGGCTCAGTCCGGTTGAGTCCAAACTTCGGTTCAGGTCATGATCTCACAGTTCATAGGTGTGGGCTCGAGCCCCGTGTCAGACTCTGTGCTGACAGCTCAGGGCCTGGAGCCTGCTTCAGATTCTGTGTCTCCCTCTCTCTCTGCTCCTCCCCCTGTTCGTGCTCTGTCTCTGTCTCTGTGTATCTCTCTCTCTCAAAAATGAATAAACATTAAACAAAAAAGTTTTTAAGTCTACATCCAATTAGTAATGCCAGAAGAAAAGAGAGAAGAAAAGGGAAAGAGGCAGTATCTGAAAGAGAGATAAAGAGTTTTTCCAAACCCTAAACAAAAACAACTCAGAGACTCCAAAACACAGCAAATCCCATATAAGATTTAAAAAAGAATACCTGCCCTTAGTCAACATTATTGGGAAACTGCAGAGCAGAAAGCTAAAGAAATGATCTTGAAAGTCACCAGAAACAATGTGTTGTACAGTGAAAACATGCACTTCCTATACATACTACCCAGCAATTTCACTCATAGGTATCTACCCAAGAGAAATGAAGGCAAATTTCCACAAAAAGCTTTTTACACAGGTGCTAATCTCAATTTTACTCACAGTGGACTCAAACTGCAAGCATTCCAATACTCATCAAGTGGACAGATAGAGAAACCATGGTACATTCATACAATGAAATATATTACTTAAGCAATAAGGAAAGAGTCACTGATGTACGCAGTAACATCAGTGAACCTCAAAACCATAAGATGAGCACAGAAACCTTACACCAGAGCACATTCATGCAGGACTGCAGTGACGAGAAGTTCTAGAACAGGCAAATTAACCTACAGTGACAGAGAGCAGATCAGCTGTTACCTGGGCAGGAGATGAAGAGACTGACCACACAGGGGCCCAGGGAGATATCTGGGGTGACAGAAAGAATTTCATTATCTTGGCTGGGTGGGTAGTTGCACAGTAATTCGTCAAAACTCACTGGTCTTAAAGATGAGTAATTTACTGCATGTAGATTATATTTCAATAAAGCTGATTCCTAAAAATTAGCCAGAGAAAGAAACTAACTTCAAGAATGATTACAAAGTAAAAGCGCTTTTAGAGACACACTAAAAGGTGTATTTCAGGCAGAAGGAAAGTAATTCAGACTAAAGGTCTGAGAAACAATAAGAAATGAAAAATAAAATAGTAAAAATGTGAGTAAATCTTAAACACTGAATGTAAAGCACAAAGCAGTACCATACACAATGATTTTTTAAAAGCTAGAATTAAAATGTAAATTAAAAGTATATACACTGGTTTGGGAGGTGATGATACTTAAAAGTATTCCAAGTTTCCTTTTGTAATTAAGAGAAAAAAGAAAGGTCCTGATTAACTTCTGAATAGTAAAAACTTACATCAAGAGTAACTAGAATTTCTGCATGTATGTCAATACTCAAACTTATACTTTAAAGGAATGAAGTTTATTATATGTAAATTACACCTCAATAGAGCTGATTAAAATAAAAAATAACAAGACTGTAGAGCTTTCAAATGAATACGCGTGAAAATGTGAAACAAAAAACAGTCAATCCAAATGAAGGCCAAACAAAAGACAAAGATACAGAGATGAAACAAAATCTGATCTCATAAATATAAATCTAAATAGAGTAATAGTTATATGTAAATGAACTGAATGCTCCAGTTAAATGGCAGCCTCAGGCTTTTTAAAAATCCAACTGTATGCTGTTTAAAAGATACATGTCTAAAGATATCAAAAAGTTCAAAGCAAAAGGCTTTAAAAAGATACCGGGCAGCTCATCAAAATTAATTTAGCTACATTAATAACTTTCTAAACTTTTTTGCCTTAAATGTCTTAGAGACTTTATAGTATCAATAACTTTATAACCATTAACAGTTCATTTCAGAGGGAACAGAAATCAATATATACTCGTATGCCTCCAAAAATATTTAACAAAACTGACCTACAAAATGGAGACACATTTGCAATCACAGCGAGAAATTTCTAACACATTTTTCACAGTAATTGATAGCACTGGAATAAAAAGCCTTAAGTACAGAAAAGATCTTCTCAACGTGATGAACAATCCTGTCACAGTGGCCAAACCCACAACCGTGCCTAACAGGTGCAGAATTATTTTCAAGGGTACAAGAAGTAGTAACGAAAATTGACTAAATTCAAAGCCATAAAAGAAGCCTCAAAAAATTCAAGAGATTCTAATCATAAAGAATGTCCTCTTCTGCCACAGTATGCCAGATAAATAAAAAGATAAATACAAAATTGGGAAAGCCAACTTTCACATTATCAACAGATGAAAGAAAAAAATCATAATGGAAATAAAGTTTCCAAACAAAGATAATGAAAATACTAAATATCGAAACATGTGTAATGTAGCTAAAACAGTAATTAGAGGGAAATCTGTAGCTTAAAATTTTAAATACAGTACTAAAAAAGAAGACTAAAAATTATTGGATGCCTATCTTAAAATAATAATATAACAAAAAAGAGCAAAAGCAGGATAATCAAGAGATGACACTGTGAGCCTACCATTTAGAAATATGGGGATTAGTGTCAAAAACATGCTAAAAGTGATGGTAGGAAACAGTAGTGGGAAAGGGACCCAGTTTTTCCTGATTAAATTAGGTAAAGCTATGTGACTCTTTAAACTCTGTCCATACATAACTTTAATAAAAATTTAAAACCAAAATAAAAAGAGGAAAAAAAGAAAAACAAAACTAACAAAAGTCCATATGGCAACCGTCATCATGCCACCACAAATACATGAAAAAAGAGCTGTGACAATTCAGAATTCTGACACTTCCCATATTCTGCCATTAAGAAACAAAAGCAAATAAAACTGTAACTGTCACTATGAATAAATAATCATAGTTTTAAAAAGGTCCCTCAAAAGTCTGTTGATAATTACTTTAACACTTCTACAAGTTGCCTTCAAATGTATTCAATTTGCCTCCATCTGGCCACTGAATAGTAGCCTTAACACATCTGGAAGCTAAGTGGGTGGTGTTCAGAATTCTAACAAATGCATCAAGTAATTTTAAACTCCAATGGTTGATACTGAAAATGACATGTAAATCCAAATGGAAAAAGTCATTTAAAAAGTTGAAATTAATTTCATTTGTGTTTAATATCTCATGATCTGCCAGTATCTGATAAGATGATGGCTGAAAAAATTCTTTCAAACACTTCTTATCTGGAACCAACCAATATTTTTAATTCTCTAAAATGTATCACTTAAATCTTGCTGCTTAGATACAGCTCCAACACACAATTCAAAAAATAGAGATTAATGTATCCTAAAGATGCATTCATCTGAAATTTAAAAATGAGAAAGACAGTCAACTGCCAACACAGCTACTTTAGAAATAACTGTCCAGTTGTGTAAATAAAAGACCATGTGCTATTCCTGTAACACATGCCACAGAAATACAGTTAACTAGCCTACACTATACTTTGTGGCAAAATAGAGAACACATTGATAAACACGTATTAACTGAAATACTTGAAATAGCTTCTTTTGCTTACACATAATAAAAAGGAGTCAGTTACTTGGGAAGACTTTTCAGAGCACTTACACTCTGACAAACCCGTCTTTACCATCCGGCCCTGGCCAAGTCAGACCACAAGTAGGAACCCACTTCTATGAGCAGCCAAATTAAAGGACAAGCTGACCAGCTGTTAGGGGCCAAGCAGGAAACCATCAAGGGTAGCCTATTCTGGGTGATGAATTAACAGGCAGATATACAAGAACTCACCATCGTAGCCTACAAGAAAGAAGTAGCCTGCGAAAGAATGAGAACCAAAATCCTGGCCTTGACACCCGTTAAAAAATTATTTTTCTTGGGGCGCCTGGGTGGCTCAGTCGGTTGAATGTCCGACTTCAGCTCAGGTCATGATCTCGCGGTCCGTGAGTTCGAGCCCCGCGTCAGGCTCTGGGCTGATGGCTCAGAGCCTGGAGCCTGTTTCCGATTCTGTGTCTCCCTCTCTCTCTGCCCCTCCCCCGTTCATGCTCTGTCTCTCTCTGTCCCAAAAATAAATAAACGTTGAAAAAAAAAAAAAATTTAAAAAAAAAAATTATTTTTCTTTATTCACACATCAAAACTCCCACCATTTTTAATCATGTTATATAGTTCCTATACACACACAGAAAAGAAAGAAGAAATTCCTTCCCCAAATTCCTTCTGCAGTATTTTTCTGCTTTGAGGTAGCACTATCTGTCACCGCCCAGGTGTTATTTTTAAGCAGTTCTTAGCTGGGCACAAAGATGTTTAAAGAATAGCCATACATCTAGTAAGTTCAGTACCCTTTCCCAAATGCCTCCTGTCTTCTTTTTCTCTTTTTGACAAATACCATTCTCCTTTACTCCTGACTTCTTTCTACTCCGCCTGATTTTAGAGTACCTCCCAACATCCCTCAAATCTTTGCGAGCACCGAGGAAATGGCGGGGGGGGGGGGGGGGGGGGCGGCAAGGAGCAACTAGAGGCTGTTCCTATTGCGTCCCAAGCTCATTAAGATCCCCAAGAGAACCCTGAAGAATGAGCACGGTGAGTGTCAACACCACTAACCCGGATTGTTTCTGATACGCACAGTACATACAGTACAGTGCTGTATACGTATTTTCTCTTCCTTATGATTTTCTTAACGACATTTTCTTTCTTGTAGCTTGCTGTATTTGTACAAACCCGGTATATAATACATACAGCATACAAAATGTGTTCATCAACTGCTTCTATTATCAGTAAGGATTCCAATCAACACGAGGCTATTAAGTAGTTAAGTTTTGGGGGAATCAAAAGTTACACATTCACTTTTTACTCCATTCAGAGACTGACACCTCCAACCCCCACATTTTTCAAGGATCAACTGTATTTCTTTTTTTATTTCTCATACATAACTTCATATTAAAGTCTTTTTCTTGGGACGCCTGGGTGGCGCAGTCGGTTAAGCGTCCGACTTCAGCCAGGTCACGATCTTGCGGTCCGTGAGTTCGAGCCCCGCGTCAGGCTCTGGGCTGATGGCTCAGAGCCTGGAGCCTGTTTCTGATTCTGTGTCTCCCTCTCTCTCTGCCCCTCCCGCGTTCATGCTCTCTCTCTGTCCCAAAAATAAATAAAAAAAATAAATAAATAAAAAATAAATAAAAAAAACGTTAAAGTCTTTTTCTTTAGGCAACTAAGAAGAATTATAATGGAAATAAATGGGTTTATGGGGTATGGGGCTTGTAGTAAGAGCTGAATAAATCTGAGATTATCTGGTTCACCCTTTATTTTACAGTTTAAGATTCTGGGCAATTTCAGGGACTTACTCAAGGACCCACCACAGCAGGCAGCTGAGTGGGAATAAGAAACTAAACCTACTAATCACCATCAATTCAATCAGGTTTACTTGCTACGTAACCCACGCTATGTACGCGCACTCCAGTAAATAAATGAGGGTAAGAAATGTTAACAAGAAGTCACTCTCCCTGTGAACCAAATCAGATATAAAGACTTCAAGTTGTCCTCCCCACCCCCCACACCCTGTCCCGTTACATGGAAACCTCCAGGAAACACAACAAGCAGACTACAGTTTTAATTTAGCACTTTCTTAGCTCTTGTCTCCCCTTCAGTTGGATGCAACTGCTACAAAGATGACTTTAATGTCAGATTCTGAAATGCCATTTTAAAGATTATTTTTTTACAAAGAGTAAGAAACTATGCCAATTAAAGCAATGAGCCAAAGTGATGAAAAAACTTTTAAGCCAGCCCAAAAACTAAATGAGCTGGTCCCCTCATTTTATAAATAAGCAGTTTGCAGCTCAGAATGCTAAAGCAGCAGTCCAATGTCACTCAGAAAGGCAATATTACTTTCACATTTTAGAAACAGGAAGGAGAAGGAAACCAGTGATCATAGGCCTAAGGAAGAAAAAAAAAAAGAATTTTTTCTTAAAATCAATTAAGATGCTGTATTTTCCATATTTATACCTGAAAATCATCAACAAGCTCAGGGAAAAGGTGTTCATACATTTTAAGTTCTTCTATCGTTCGTCCTGGTTCCTGCTGGGGTTTTAGCTTGTTAATATCCGTTTCAATATCATCATTCTGAAATAATAAAAATGTCACCAGTTAAGAAAAAGTTACAGAATATAATTCAGACTAAAATTTTCCAAATTATTAATCACATGTAGAGAATAATCACTGAATAAAAGCTGTATAAATTAAAATGTGCTTGTATTTTTGCTTCATTGTTGCACATTTCATTGTTTTGGTTGTTTTATTGTGTTAAAGGTTACTCTAATAGAACACAGTATTTGGGCACCTCAAGATGGAAAACCTAGCATCAAGATCCAAATTAAAGTATGCCCTCCTGAAGTGTCAAAATTTTATTCACATTTAAGGGCAGTAAAACTTAAAACTAAATTGAAAAACATAAATACAAGATAGTGGTGGTGATAATCATAACATTTACTAGGCAGTGAAAATGTGTGAAGCGCTAAGGGTTTTACATAATTTAATCTGCACAAGAACACTATGAGGTAGATAGCATTATTACCTCCATTCAACTGAAGAGGAAACGGAGGTAGAGAGAGGGTTAAGTGGCTTGCTCAAAATTACACAGCATGCAAAGAGAACACCCAGGATGTAAAATTCATCATTGATTTCAGAGCATACACTGTTGCTCGATGGACTGCCTCAAGACAAATTAATGATTATACCATCCTCTTGTATTCCTTGGTCAATAATTTCCCTTAGAAAAGCTCAGTGTCACCATTCACTTTGTTTTTCGGGGGGAAAAAAGTGAAAAGTTGAACAACAACCAGAAATGATTTTCATGCCCTTTTAAGAAAGAAGAGGGTAAATTTAAAGGAGAGGTCTGACCTTAGGAAAACAGGATATGCATCCGGGATTAATTTTATCTGTATCTGCTCAAAGACCAGAAGTACGCTGTGACAGAAGGACAAGTGTCAGTTTACCTACTACCCAAGCTATTCTCACCAAATGTGGCCTCACACAAATACAAACTTAACCACCACCTTCACTGGAAAAGAGAGATGTGAGATTTGTCTGCAATGGGCATTCATTTTTAACTTTGCATTTACCTTACTATCAGAGTGAACTTACTTTTAGCCTTAAATTTATTCTACCATGCCCCAATTCTTACAATACTTTCTATACGTGTATATGCATATACACATAGTCTCCATAGACTCTATGTACATATTTCGTATTAAGTAATTTAAAAGGAAAAACATACTATGTATTTCTCATATTTTATATTCAGGAACTTAGCTATCCCTTGTATAACCAACAAAAAGATTTTCTCCATTGCCAGAAATAATAAACACTATGTGTATTTAAAGAGTATCATGTGGGGCGCCTGGGTGGCGCAGTCGGTTGAGCGTCCGACTTCAGCCAGGTCACGATCTCGCGGTCCGTGGGTTTGAGCCTCGCGGTCCGTGAGTTTGAGCCCCGCGTCGGGCTCTGGGCTGATGGCTCAGAGCCTGGAGCCTGTTTCCGATTCTGTGTCTCCCTCTCTCTCTGCCCCTTCCCCGTTCATGCTCTGTCTCTCTCTGTCCCAAAAATAAATAAATGTTGAAAAAAAAAAAATTTAAAGAGTATCATGATAATTACTGTATCATTATTATATAATTATTTAGTACTTGAATATGTAATTTCATGTGTCTTCAAATTATTAATTGATGAATCAAAATATATAATTTCCTTGATTGGCATCTAACAGAGAATGCTTTTAAAATAACAAAAAGTTTACAAAAGTATTCTTTCTCTAAACATACTAGAATTCAGTATTCAATATTTTGTGAAAATTAAGCCTTAGAGATTGGCTCTCTACTTTCAAAAAAATAATAATAATTTATCTGTAAAATAGTCATTGTGGACCAAAAAAACTGTACTTTGAGAGGTCAACAGCAGGAAATTCTGTGTTTTGGTTTAGGGAAAAACAAAGATGAAGAGCTACCGACAGCCTCAGGGAAAAACAACAACAACAACAACAACTGTCTATCACTCCTTAAAGTTCTTCTAAAGTAAAGGAGAGGGAAAAAACACATTGAAGTATGTATACTGACAAGTCCTGGCTATCTGGAAATGAGTCTTCTAAACCTCCAGGTTTCTATAAATGCTCCAAGCTGAAACATCTGGGGTAAAGAGAATAGAGAATGGGATTGCTATGGTGAGGAAAAAAAGAGTCTCTATGAGTATAAACACAATGGAACACAAATAAATATTAAACTCAATGCATATGAGGTTCACCTGACAAGGAAAGAAGTAATGGGACTTAGAATAAAAGGAAAAATTGAGTTTTACTAAATATGTAACTGCCAAAGACAGTAAAAGGCAGACTGTGGTAAAGAAGAAAATAAGATAATAGAACTCAGTTTCAAAGAGTCAACAATTCTGTAGCCCTTTAAAAATAAACAAATAACATTTTGGTATAGCATGGTGGTAAAGAAAGCTGACATTCACATCCGACTGCTTTATTCTGAATCCTGTCCCCCCTCTTATAAGCTACATTAGTAATCTATTTGTGCCTCCTTCTTCTGATTATTAGCCATGTAAAGCAGAGGTAATTAATACCATGTAACTTAGAGGACTGAGATGAGGCTTTAGAGTTACTATATGTAAAGAGCATGGATTAGCATAAATGGTAAATTCAAGTGGTAACTAGACTTACCATGGTGAACATTTCATAGTGTCAAATCACTATGTTGTATACCTGAAACTAATAAAATAGTGTATGTCAACTATACTTCAATTTTTAAAAAAAAGTACAGGTGCCTGGATGGCTCAGTCGGTTAAGCATCCAACTCTTGATTCCGGCTCAGGTCGTGATCTCACGCTTTGTGAGTTTGAGCCGCACATCGGGCTCTGTGCTGATGGTGCAGAGCCTGCTTGGAATTCTCTGTCTCCCTCTCCACCCCTCCCCCAGTCGTGCTCACTCTCTCTCAAAATAAATAAATAAACTTAAAAAAAAATTAAAAAGAGCATGGACTAACATAAGATTGGATGTTCAATAAATTATTTTATTATCACAACTGCTGTGTTAAGGTAAAGCGGGGGAAATGTGAGCAATCATGGACATTCCAGTGAGTAACACAGCCAACAACTACATTTTCCAAAGATGTGAATGTCACAAAAGAGAAAGAAATATGTGGAAATGTTTTAAATTAAAGGAGATTTAAGGGACAAGATAATTAAACACAATACCTGATGTTAGCACTAGAGAGAGGAAAAAAAAATACTAGAGAGAGGGAAAAAAATGTCATAAAGGACATTTATTAGATCAGCTGACAGTCAAATATGGATGGTAGATTAGATAAAAATGTTCTATCACTATAAATTTATGAAGTTAATAACTGCATTGTAGTTATGTAAGAGAGTATCACTATTCTTAGGAAATATACACTGACATATTTAGGGGTATAGGATCATGATACATAATATACATAACTTTACTCTCATATGATTTTTTTAAAAAATTTTAAGTAATGTATTCATGCATCTACACTGACAATTTCCAAGGAGCAAAATAGAATCATTGTTATAATTCCTATTGAGTTCTATTTTCGCACCAATCTCTCTGTCTTTACATCTGTAGTGATCCCAATAACAGATATTTTAATGAGGACCCTGAATCATAAAGAATGAATTATACTCAACATACTATGTTTTTAATAACATGGAAACATACAGCACATAAAAGTTTCTATCAAAATATAATACTTCAAATCATAAGTTTAGTGTCAATCTGAAAAATTTTACTACCCTTAAACACTCACTTCCCAAAGAATCCAAACAGGTGATTTTTCCTATTATCTAAGGAACATTTTACATAACAGAATCTAAATTCTCATCCCATAGTTCTTTCACTTCCATCAAGTCCCGAACCACAATCACACAGTTAGCCCAGATTTTTTGCCTTGACCATCAGAGCCTGCATGGGTTTTCTTCTTTGCAGCTTCTTGAGGTAAGAATGTAGACCATCATGCTGTCCAGATTGGCTAACTTGACATTTCTGCCAAAGCCTGCCTTGGTGATCACAGTTGGTGATAATAAAACTGGTTCTCCATCTCCTATTAAGATGGAAATCTCAGGGTGCCTGGGTGGCTCAGCTGGTTAAGCATCCAACTTTGGCTTAGGTCATGATCTTGGGGTTCATGAGTTGGAGCCCGTCAGGCTCTGTGCTGACAGCTCAGGGCCTGGAGCCTGCTTCGGAGTCTGTGTCTCTCTCTCTACCCCTCTCCCACTTACGCTCTGTCTTTCTCAAAAATAAACAAACATTAAAAAAAAAAAATTTAAAAAAAAAAAAAAAAAGGTGGAAATCTCCCTCCAGTATCTTAGATTCTATCTCCAGAGGGGGTCAAATACTCAGTGTACCCAATTTTGATGTAACATTTCAAGACAAAAAGGTGCAAGCAGGCAAAGGTCAAATGAATCCCTCCCCATATGCCAAAAAAGCACTAAGTTAAACAGCTGAAAACTGAAAGAGTTAAACAGATACTTTTCCAAAGATACTAAAACAACCCCTTCTAACACTAAATAAAGCAAATATAGTCACTATACTTCTAGGGGTGCCACCAAATTCTGAAAACTCCCCTGCCTTTTCACTTAATATCACATGACAATATTTTTTATCTAGTCTCAATTCAATAAATACTTTTGTCCATTTTCTTCTCCAATTACCTGAAACCTAAGAATCATCATGTAGACCCTAATTCTTACCAAAGAGCCAGCAGTTACAGATGATTTTCCTACTATTTTGATATCTCCAAATGATTGCTGAAAGAGGAACAGGTTGCCACTTAGAGTCTCAAACCACCTTCCTTCAAACTCAGATTTCCTTAGACTTTGAAACCTAAGCCAGATGGGTTACCTGAGGTCATCCTGGCCAAAAAGAGTGAAGGTAAGTTATTCTCACACCCTTTTCAGACCAACACATTCAGAACAATATTATTTTCCCTTTCATTAATTCAGTGTCCACCCTCAACATAATAAACAGATGGGGACTACATGAATTAATCTACCATTAAGCTATACCTACCTCCCCAACCTTTGTTTTACAACTGTGGATACAATTTATAAAGTCGACTAAAGATGGAGTCACACTAACCTTAAAATTCTGATCTACGTCATCTTCATTTTCAGTTTCATTTTCGGCTTCTAAGTCAAGGTCATCGTTGTCATCACTTTCATCCACTACGTCGTCCACTGTGACACAAAATGCGCTATGAGTAGGTCAGAGGTAAGCATTCTGCAACATGCACATCCGAAGACAGGGTGGCACAGACATACCACATCGGCGTTCCAATCACCAAAGAAAAAGTTAATGAAATGCCTCATTAAAAATGTCTCTAATGCTGTTGAAAAACCTAGCAGATAAAGTGAAAGTGCTTTAAAATTTGAAAAAGCACTGTAAAAATGCATGGGTGTTTTTACTGATGTTCTCGGTTTTTAAAAATGAATAATGTCTTCTGTTGCAACAGCCTGAATGAAACATCTTATTTCCCGTACATGACAAATTTCAAGAACTGCTTTCATGCCTTTATCAACTGACTTCCCATCTATTTGTTTCAATGGCTACCATGTGCCTTACATAGTGCAATGTGCTGGGTATTCTTTTAAATATGTGTAAATATATTTACTCCCTGTCTGCAGGGAGCTCATGAGGTTAAAGAGCAGCAAAGAGTAAACAGATAACTACAATATAAAAGATTTATGTTCATGAAGGCATATACGTAAAACAGTTATGGGAATATGAGGATGGAATAACTGCAAACTGCTTGGGGTCACGGGGCTATGAATGATCGCCTCACAAAACAGGCAGTGATTAAGCAATATCCTGAATATCCAGAAAACATGGCAGCTTTCTAGGTGAACATAAGGGTGGGTGAGTGTGGCTTTTAAGAAAGATGAAAACAAAAAGCTGAGATGGTATCTTTGGGAAACAGCAAGTGTAACTAAACTTGTATGCTTGGAAAAGTACTAAGAAAGGCAAATAAGAATGAGAACATGTAGGGCACACAGTAGGCCAAGTAGTTTAGATTTTTAACCTCTGGAAGATAAGCACTGAGAATTTTCAAGAGGAAAATGGCTTAATTCAACTTGAAACTGTTCAAAAGATCAGTCTGGCGGGTGAGAGGGAGAACATATGTGGAGGGGGACCATTTAACTGGAGACAGTAACTGTCTGACCAATATAGCAGGAATGGGGATAATGAGTATACATTAGAGAAAAACTCAGGGAACAGAATGTAAAGAGACATGAGGACCATGGCTGTAGGAGCGACAAGGAAAGAAGAGTAGAGTACTCAGGTGAGTAACTGAGTGCTTTAAAACAAGATAGAGAATATTTTAAAAGAATATTTTGGGGGGTGCCTACGTGGCTCAGTTGGTTAAGTGTCCAACTTCGGCTCAGATCATGATCTCATGGTTTGAGGGTTAGAGCCCCGCATTGGGCTCTGTGCTGACAGCTCAGAGCCTGGAGCCAGCTTTGGATTCTGTGTCTCCCTCTCTCTCTCTGCCCCTCCCCTACTTGTGCATGCATGTATACTCTCTCCACTCTCTCAAAAATAAACATTTTTCAAAAAAGGATATTTTTCTAAACTATTTAACTCTATTGAGGAAGAAATGGCCAATAAAATTGTATATATTAAAGTATACAATGTCATGATTTGATACAAATACACAAGGCAAAATGATTACCAAAACAAAGATAACTAATACATCCATCACCTCACACAATTAACATTGTCAATAGTGTCTGTGTGTGTGTTTGTTGTACAAATGCTTAAAAGCTCCTCTTATGAATGTCTAAGTATGCAATACCATATTAGTAACTATAGTTACCAGGCTGTACACAGATTCTCAGAATGTAATCCTCTTAAACTGCAAATCTGTATGCTTTGACCCCATCAACTAATTTATCACTCCCCTCACCTGTGGCACCCAACATTCTATTCTCTGTTCATACAAAATCATTTTTTGTGCTGCTGGTTTTTTTTTTTTTTTTTTTGGTTTTTATTTTAAGATTCCACATATAAGTAATACCATACAGTATTTGTCTTTCCGTCTGGTGTATTTTACTGGGCATAGTGCCCTTCAGATACATTCATGTTGCAGCAAATGGCAGGTTCTCCTTCCTTTATTTTGGCTGAATAATATTCAAATATATATACATGACAGAATGAGAGAGAGGAAGGAAGGAAGGAAGGAAGGAAGGAAGGAAGGAAGGAAGGAAGGAAGGAAGGAAGGAAGGAAGGAAGGAAGGAAGTTTTATGGTCTTTTATCCATTTATCTATCAAAAGACATTAAGTTCATTTCTAAATCTTGTCTATTGTGAATAATGCTATAGGGAATATGGGTGTACAGATCTCGCTTTAAGATAATTATTTCAATTCCTTTGGATATATATATACTCAGGAGTAGGATTGTTAGATCATATGGTAGTTGTATTTTTAATTTTTTGAGGAACCTCCATACTGTAGCTGTACCATTTTCACATTCCCACCAACAACGTTAAAGAGTTCCATTTCCTTCACAACCTTGCAACTACTTCCCATGTCTTGTCTTTTTGATAATAGCCATTCTAACAGGTGTGAGGTGATACAGTAAGTGGTTTTTATTTCCATTTCCCTGATGATTACTGATGTTGAGTACTTTATCATATACTATCAGCCATTTGTATGTCTTCTTTGGGAAAATGTTTATTCAGGTCCTTTGCCTAATTTTTAATTGGATTACTTGCTTTTGTACTCTTCAGCTGTGAGAGTTCTTTATATATTTTAGACAGTAGCTCATTCTCAGATATATGTTTTGCAAGTATCTTCTCCCATTCTGTAGGACAGTAAATTGAAATTAAAACAGAATCTTTTTAGTTCGTCAAAATACCACTTGTTTATTTTAGCTTCCATTGCCTGTGCTTTTGGTGTCCTACCCAAGAAATCACTGCCAAGACCAATGTCAAAGATCTTTTTCCGTAAGTTTTCTTCTAGAAGTTTTATAGTTTCAGCTCTTATAATTAAGTCTTTGATCCATGTCAAGATAGTCTTTTGTGGGGCGCCTGGGTGGCGCAGTCGGTTAAGCGTCCGACTTCAGCCAGGTCACGATCTCGCGGTCCGTGGGTTCGAGCCCCGCGTCAGGCTCTGGGCTGATGGCTCGGAGCCTGGAGCCTGTTTCCGATTCTGTGTCTCCCTCTCTCTCTGCCCCTCCCCCGTTCATGCTCTGTCTCTCTCTGTCCCATAAATAAATAAACGTTGAAAAAAAAAAAAATTAAAAAAAAAAAAAAGATAGTCTTTTGTGAGTGGTATAAGACAGGGGTCCAGTTTCGTTCCTTTGCATGTGGATATCCAGCCTTCCCAATACAATTTATTGAAAACAATGTCCTTCCCCCAACTGTGTATTCTTAACTGACCCCATATGTGTGGGTTTATGTCTAGGCTATCGATTCTGTTCCACTAATCTATGTGCCTGCTTTATTTGAGTACCATCCTGTTTTGATTACTATAGCTTTGTAATAGTTTGAAATCCAGAACTGTGATGCCTCTCTAGCTTTCTTTCTCAGGATTGCTTTGGCTACCGGGGGGTCTTTTGTAAGTTCCATAAAATTTTAGAGTAATTTTTTGTATTTCTGTGAAAAATGCCATTGCAATTTTCATAGAGATTGCATTAAATCTGTAGATCACTTTGGGTAATACGGGCATTTTCACAATATTAATTCTTCCAATCCAAGAACACAGGATATCTTTCCATTTATTTGTGTCTTCTTTAATCTCTTTCATCAACGTCTTATAGTGTCCAGTGTACAGATCATTCAACTCCTTGGTAAATTTATCCCTATTTTGTTTTCAATGCTATTGTAAATAAAGCTGCTATCATCTCTTTCAGATAGTTTATTAGGTGTATAAAAATGCAACTGATTTTTGTATATTTGATTTTGTATCCTGCAACTTTCCTGAATTCACTTATCAGTTCTAACAATTTTCTGGTGGAGACTTTATATATATATAAAGTCTTTATATATTTTTCTGGTGGAGACTTTATATATGTATATATATATATGTGTGTATATATATATATGATCTTATATATATAAGATCATTTGTATATATAAGATTATCTGCAAACAGATAATTCTACGTCTCCCTTTCTGATTTGGAGGCCTTTTAATTATTTTTCTAGCCTAATCATTATAGCTAGGACATCCGGTATTGTGTTGAATAGAAATGGCCAGAGAGGACATCTCCGTCTTCTCCATAATCTCACAGGAAAAGCTGTTAACTTTTTACTATAGAACACAATATTAGCTGTGGACTTGTCATATATCACCTTTATTTATTATGATGAAGAACATTCTCTCTATACCTAATTTGTTAAAAGAGTTTTTATCATAAAGGATTTGAATTTTGCCAAATGCTTTTTCTGCATCTATTGCAATAATCATATTATTTTTATTCTTCATTTTGTTACTGTGGTAGATCACATTTTGATTTCTGGATGCTGAAATGTCCCTGCATCCCAGAGATGAATCCCACCTGATCATGATATATGATCCTCTTAATTTGTTGTTAAAATCGGTTTGCTATTATTTTGCTGAGGATTCTGCATCTCTGTTCACACAGATACTGACCTGTGGAGGAGTGCCAACAAACCGACTCCACCTGCGGCCCTCCATCTTGGTCATGTCCAAGCAATGCCTCCCTCAGGGCCCAGTGGAGGTTAATGTATGCCCTGACCAGAATGCAGACAGGCTTGCTCTGAGCTTCCCTAAAGTGGTGCACAGATGGCACCATTTTGGATAACAGGTAGAGATCCTCCGGCGCACATATGGTGCCACATTAGATAACTACCCTTTGACCTCACCACGAATGCCCCTCACTCCATAAAAGCTGTGGATTAAGGTCTGGACTGGGCAAAAAATAGCTGTGTAGCAGCACCTAGACCGCCCACCTGCTCTCCTCAATAAGTTACCTTGAATAAAACTCTGTAAATGGTATGGAGTGGCTTACGTAGTTTTCCTGGTCTCAAAGTGCCGTCTCAGTCTGGAGGGTACTTCACTGTCCCATTTGAGGATGCACTTGCTTCTTCCAGCCTTTTCGGATTGGCTTGGGTGGGAAAGACTCTCACCTGAAAACAGCTGTGATGACAGAGGCTGGGGAAGATGTAGTATCTTTGCTCCCTGGCAAGGCACAGCAGCACAGTCCCCGTGCAGCTCCGTCAGCAGAGATCAATGTCAACACTGACTCTGAGGGTCTTCAGGTGGCAGCGGTAGCTAGGGCTGGAGGGTTCCTAAGAGGCAAAAGCTTCTAGGGCCTCCTTGTTCTCCTTGAGACAGACAACGTGGGAGAGCTCTGGGCAAGGGGCTCCCTCTCAGTCCCTGGTCTAGCATGCTAGCACTCAGAGCAGTAGCACAGCTGGGATCCCGGGGTCAGGCACGTGTGGAACCACCACCATGCCTGGTCCTAGGGCACAGGTGCCCTTGCTGCAGTGGTGGTGTCGGCTGTCAGAGCGTGCAGATCCCTTGTGGAAAACAAGCGTGGGTGTCTGGGGCTCCCCACAGTGACTCCAGCTGGTGGGGAGACGCAGCAGCAGCAGCTGCATGGGCTCAGAGCAACAGCTCCATCCCCAGAGAGTAAATGCAGCAGGCAGGACTCCGTGCAGCTCCATCAGCTTTGGTGCAGACCTGGAAGGCCTCAGCAGCAAAGGCGACCGACATCCACAGTGCGAAGGCGTCCTGGGGTTCTCCCGCTTCTTCCCCCCAGGGTGAGGTTTCTCTGAAGGAAACCCCACCTGGCGCTGCGCTGGTCTGGACCAAGAGATGGGGTAGTGCAGAGAAAACACTTCCCATACTTCGCTCTGTGGCCATCCTTGGATTTTGAGCTCTTCAGGGTTTTAAAAACACTCTTTCTCATGTATTTCCATCACTTTGTGGTTGGTTATTTATTGTTTTTGCTGTGTTTGTGGGGGTGATGAGCATTAGGACCTCCTGACCTTCCCTCTAGCTGACATCACCTTCTTCAAATTCCTTTGGACTTCGTTTCCAATGTGCCTTCTTATGGTGAAGATTACAAACTCCTCCCTACCTCCCAAGTGTCAGTTCTCTCCTTCCCCTTAGTAACAGAGCCTCTGAGGTTTTGCTAGAGGTTATTGATTCTAGCCTCCCTCACAGTGGTTATAGACATATGATAAGTTTTTAGCCAAAAGTATGGGAGGCAAAGTGGTAAACACAAAATTCTAGGCCACATTCTTTAGAAAGAAAATTGCCCGTTCCAGTTTCTTTCATGACCATTTTCCACATGTACTTGAGGAAACCACCACAGGAGATGATGAAAACAAAGAGAACTGTTTCCTTTGATGATCTGTGAAACAGAGGCCTACTGCCCAGGCTTATCTGCCCATCTTCTGGATGAATATGTAAGAAAAAACAATCTTCTATCTTGTTGCAGTATAACAAAGCGGCTCTGGAGACAGAATACCTAATTCAAATCCGGGTCCTCTATTTACTAGCCATTTGACCTTGAGCAAGTTCCATAAGTTGTGTCTCCATTTCCTCATCCATAAAATGAGTGTTGCTGGGAGCATTATACAGGCTAATACATAATGTGCCAGGCAAGAAGTATGTGCTATGAAAGTGTCTGTTACTATTGTTGCCTGAGTGACTATGGTACTGTCCTAGGTCACTCTGTAACAGCAGCTCAATTCATCCTAATTAACACAGTCACCAAATTGCCGTAGGTTCCTTTGGAAATAGCAAAAAATTAACTATTCGTATTACATATATGTAGTAACCTGGGTCAACGTATGCCAATGTACTAATAGCAGTTAGCCATGGATAAACAAGGGAAGAACTGACATTCAGAGAATGAACTATAAGAGAGAAAGAAGGGGACTGAATTCAAGAAAGTCTATTGCAAACAAGAAAGATGACTGCCTGGATAGGGAGGAAGGAAAGTGCAGTTCAGTATCAGAGAGAAAATGTTTTTAATTTTTAACCAAATCTTTCAAATATTTTCCTTTACACGTCATTTTCCTTTGGTTTTCTGTTCCAGATGTGAAATGTCATTTAGCTTAGAGTGTCTGAGGCCTTCTTTTCTATTCTAATGAACAATATCAATCATTATAATTATACAATTAAAATCAGGGAATATAAATCAATCCTTGTTACTCGGTCTTCAAAATGTCCTTGGCTCATTTATACTAAAAACTAATAAAATACAGAGAAAAACTTAAATGCCTTTCAACAGGACACTAGTTAGATAAATTACATTATATCTATATGATGTAACAATTACAAGGAATGAGTCAGTACTTTTTGTAAGGTTTTGGAACGTATATTCCAAGGAGTTTATGTAGCTTTTGCTATTGCTCCTTAAATGTGATCCACTTTCCCTGTTTTCTAAATGGTTTTGTTCCTGTATCTGCATACATAACCCAGGAAAGCTACTGAATTTTTACATGTATCTTCTAAACAGTACTTCAAGAACTTTTATCTTGTCTAAGACACATCTTCTTAACTGACTTGCTGGGATTTTCTACATAGACAGTAATATCCTCCACAGATACTGACAGTCACTGAAAGAGTAGGCTAAAGTTAAGACCCTTCCTTTCCCAGGCTTATGGATCTGCCCAGAGCTTTCAAAATGATGTTACTGAACAATGGTTGAGCAAGGCATTCTCTGACACTTCATTACTGTGTGTGATGTTGGCTATTGATCTGAGTTGGATAATATCCAGCTTGCCTGGGAAATATTCCTGGATTCCTTAAGAAATTTTATCTGAAACTAAGAATGATTTTTATTAAATCTCTTCGTGGCATTTAGCAAGGGACTCATTGGTTTTCTTCCTTTGACCTATTGTTAAATTCTATTAATTAAAATCTTAATATTACAATGAACTTACTTTTTAAAAATAATCCTTAATTGTCATGAAAAATACAGCTCAATTCAATTTTCTAATATTTTAGGACTTTTATATTTTCGTGAGTGACAATTATCTCCAGTTTCAGGTTATTCCTACCAGGCTTTGATTTCAGAACGAAGCTGCTTCTAAACTTTCCCTTTTATCCTATGCTCTGGAAAACAAAGCACAGGAAAGTTTCTTGAAAATTAAGATCAAGTCATCAGTGTCTGGGGTCTTCACTGAAGGCAACCTCACCTGCAGATTTTCTACTCTTTAGGTCAATTTTAGTTACTCACATTTGTCTAAAATATTGTCCATTTAAATCATATTTTGAAATGTATTAACAGGACTTATCTTTTGCATCCATTTGGATTGGATGAACTTCCTCAATTTGTTTTGCAAGAAAAATAACACTGTGTTTCCATGAACTTCTCCTTTTTAGTCAATGTTTACAGTGTTATCTATCTTTGCTCTAGTATTTATGACATACTTCTTATTATCTAACCTGTATGAAAAAATCCCTGCTGTCTTGTTTTAAACACTTGTTCGGTATAATACTGACTCTTCTGAGATGGGACTAACAGCTATACATCTGCCAATCTATTTAGTTTCAAGCTTTCCGTCCTGCTGTCTTAAGAGTCTCCAGAATGTATCAGCTACTTATACTCTAGAACCCAACCTGAGATTCTTCTCCTTTTAGTCAGAGTATTTTATCCACTTAGATATCTTATTACTAAAACTGATTTACTGCTTTTTGCTTTGTATTCAGCACTCTCAGGATTTCTGTGCATCTGTGAAGTCTCCTTGCTTTTCTAGAACAATAAATAGATCTCTTCAAGATTTTTTCTCAAGGGAAAAAAGTACATAATTTTATATAGAATGTCGAAGTGTTCACAGTCTCTGAACTCCATCCATGGATTCCTATGGTTCAAGAGATCCCACACTAAAGATCCCTGTTTCAGATGTTAATTTTACATTTTAAAACCCATATCTGAACCACTATTTCTATAATTATTTTAGAAATGCAAGAATAGTGTAATATTCCTAAGAATAGGAACTCCAACAATATAAATAATATAAATTATATGTAATATAAATATTATAAACTTTAGTTTATTTGTGTAAAAGACCCAGTTTGCTATAACTGAGGATTATGTATCTTTGGCCAAGAGTTTGTAGATGTATTTCAAAAGAATATTACAATTATCTAGTGTTACATAATTAATAATTTGTAATGTTTAATATAATTATTCTGCTACCATGTATTCTTAATTCATCACTGGCTGAACTGGAGTTATATTTCATATGATTACTTCAGAAAGGATACCTGGATAATCTACTTCCATACCATTATATACCGAAGAATATGTCACCTTCACATACAGAAGGAAACTAATAAGTTTTCAGAAATCTTGAATCAGGACTCTTCCCTTCAAATCTCTGTAGACGCTGCTTCACTATCTCTTGGTATTTAATGTTCTAGAGACTAAGTCTCAAGGTCAGCTCAGTTCCTTCATCAACAAATGTTACATGCACACAATCTGTGTCTAATAGATGCTGAGGATAAAATGAAGGGAAAAAACAACAGTCCTATCCTCATGGAACTTATATTCTAGCTGAGGAAGGTAAAAAATAATGAAAACTGTGGGTGCCTGGGTGGCTCAGTTAGTTAAGTGCCCGACTTTGGCTCAGGTCATGATCTCGTGGTTCGTGAATTCGAGCCCCGCGTCGGGTTCTGCGCTGACAGCCCTGAGCCGGGAGCCTGCAGCCTGCTTCGGATTCTGTGTCTCCCTCTCTCTGCACTTGCCCCACTCATGCTCTTTCTCTCTCTCAAGAATAAACATCAAAAAAAAGTAATGAAAACTGTGATAAACATAATTAAGCCTGATACATGAAAAAAAATGGTAAACAAAAAGAAGGTATTTTCCTTGTGTCTGAACAGTTGTTGTTAAAACCCTCCTCTCACATCTTAACCACGAAGGCTTGTTAGTCAATGTAAATGTCCATTTTTACTTTAGTGATCCATTAGTCTGAGATGAAAAAGAAAAGGAGCCCTCAGGAAAATATCATCTCTGTGTCATTTTTTCCCCATGTTTGCTGAATTCACTGCACTAGAAGTCAGTTTGCTCGACCTATGTGATTATTCTGGACACTGAATAAAGAACACTATGGGGTGTACCCTATATCCTATCCTCCTCCCAGTGTTAGTACCTGCTATATCGACAGAAGTCTCCCCAGCTTTCTACCAGTTGCAACCACCACTTAAACCCCTGTAATTCTACACTGAGATACAGGACAGAAAAGGCTTCTAACTGCTCCTTGACTGTCCCTCCAAATAGGTGCTACTGGCACCTCAACTTGGAGTCTGAGAAGTTGCATTTACAGAAGGCTGAGTAGGGAGTTGATGCTCTTCTTTAATATGTTCGTATCTCCACCATGTTTGTTGCATGTTCCATATTTGATTTTGAGTTGTTTTGTTTTGTTTTGTTTTTTTAAGTAGGCTTCACGCCCAGTGCAGAGCCCAACGTGGGGCCTGAACTCATGACCCTAAGATCAAGACCTGAGCAGAGATCAAGAGGCAGTCGCTTAAGGGACTGAGCCATCCAGGCGCCCATGCATGTTCTGTTTGTTTCATGAGAATGCTTCTTTTACCTTGTTTTCACTTTTGGTACAGCTCTTACCCTATTTTTAAAGTCTGTGGTAATTTAAAATGCAATGGGAAAGAGAAATTAACTGTTTTCACTTCACGGTCTTACTCAAGTCCCTGACTTAGTTGTAGAATTTTAAACCTTTTAAAGGAAGTTGCTGAGTAATCCATTTTGATATTTTGTGTGGACTAAACTTGTACTTTAATAATAAAATGTTTTTTTAAATAATATCTTAACAGTATACTCTGTGGCATATACCACTAATAAATATATATCAAGAATAATAAAATTAATTATAATTACCTGGAAAATCTCTTAAATCATTTATTTCAAGTAACTGCTTTTAAATATAAAACATCTTCCATTTGTTTTTGCAAAAAAGTAACTGACAAGAAAATACTTTAGAAATTCTATCAATAGCCTAGACTACATTCTCTTTTCCATTTTGCTAGGTCTTAACCCCCCCCCCCAAAAATCTTTTTCCCCACATTAAGAAATTAAACTCTTACTTCTTTTACTATGTTCTCAGCATTGTACTGAAAACAACAAACAGCCAACTTCTGATCATTTCATTATTTTCACTCGGGTAAGTCATGTGCAAGTTTTACTTAGCATAAACCATAACATTTTTGGCGATTAGGTATTCTTGACTTTAAAAGAATGAAGGCTCATCAAAAAGATATAAACGTAGGCCCAAATATAATTACCTAAACATTTAATGTTACGTTCTTATCCTGTGAAAATTTATTTAAACTATGAAATAGTGCTCCTATATGTAATGCATAAATTTTTTCAAATTCGAATTTACATAAATGTAATATTCCACACTACTTCCCTTAATTATCAGACTTCAATTTCTTATATTTAAAGAAATATTTAACTAAAACATAATATGAAAGTTTACTGTGTGTATGTAGGCCTTCTCTTATTGAGGAACTAGAAACAAGAAATAAAAAGTCAACAGTCCCACAATTCCAAGAACCACTGAAAGCCAGCAGTAAATATGTCATCTTACCTTCAGGGGGTAAACTGTAGAGCTGGGCCACAGGCCCAGTCACAGGAATAACCGGCAACTGGAAATGGAAAGAACTTTTAATCGTTGGGAGTGGCAGGCGATTTTTAGGAAAACACTTCCTCATTATTAGACTGGAGGTGTTGACAAGAGGATCAAGGGTCCTAACTGCCAAACATTCCTGTTTTTTAAGAAAACAAAAAAAGAAAGAGAAAAGAAAAAAGGTAATATGCCTTTGGTGAATAACTGAACCAATTTTACATTACTTCATAAAGTAATACATCAATAAATTTCAAGAGACAAATATCACAAAAAAAAGTATTTTTTTTATTATAAAATAGCTTTGGCTATTCAGAAGGGTCTCTTCATAAATAAGAATTTCATATGGCAAATTTAGTTAATACTTTTCTCAAAATATTTTAACTAAGCAAAAATCAGTACCATCTTTGGCACCAAAGTCACTGAAATATATCAACCCCTTTTTACCCCTGGTTTCAGTTACCCATGGTCAAGTCTGGTCCAGAGCCAATGATCTTCCTTCTGACCTAAGGTCAACTGTCAGAAGGTCAATATTAGCCCTAATGCTACAACACGACATAACTACATCACTCACCTCCCTTCATCTCATCACACAGGCATTTTATCATCTCATGTCATCCTAAGACAGATGAGTGCAGTACAGTAAGATATTCTGAGAGAGAGGGACCACATTCACTTTTTATTACAGTATATTGTTGTAGTTGTTCTATTTTATTATTAGTTGTTAATCTCTTACTGGGCCTAAGTAGTAAACTTTATGATAGGTATGTATAGTATAGGAAAAAACACATCATATATATAAGGTTGAGTACTGTCTCAGGTTTCAGGCATCTAAGCCAGGGGGTCTTGGAATGTATCCCCCACAGATAAGGGGGGGCTACTGTGCCAAGTAATATTTATGAGTAAAATTTATAAATATAAATATTTATATTTACTTAGCAAGCCTAGGGCATAAAATAAAAATTCTTTTTAATGTAAGGGAAGAAGGGAAAAAAAAGCATTAAGTAAAAAACACAGTAAGAGAGAAAGGTGTAAGAAATAAAAAGGAATGTGCATTAGCTAAGCCTGTCTCAGAACTGTATCAGTTATCATACAATAGCACCTCGATAAGCTGGCTCTTCAGCTTATAAAAAAAACAAGTAGCCTGAATACCACGATTTTAAGTTTCAATAGTTTTAATTTGCTGTCCTGGTATCTGATCTTGAGAAGGGCTAATGAACAGGGAATTTGAATCTATAACATATAACACTGTTATTATTATTACTGACAGCTGGCATTTAGATAGCACTTTGATATCCCATAAAATTTTCAATACAAATTTTCACATCTAGCCTGTCGGAACAGATGAGAGATTAAGGCTCAGACATGTTAAGTGACATAAACAAAGCCACTCAACTCTTTCTAATATACCAATTATCCATCACTGGCTATATTAGGAATAGTAAATACAAGTGCATATGATTGATGTGGAAAAGAAAAAGCTTAGGGTAAACGTAAATCGTGTGTTCAGATATCTTAACTACTGCCACGTAGAAAGAGACTTGTGTGTCAGACCGAGAGGGCACAACCAAGATAATGGCTGCAATTTTCAAAAAGACAGATTTCTTTCTAATAATTATAACCTTCTAAAAACAAAAGGGTTGCACTGTAACATCCCCATTGCCCAGAGCTGACAGTCCTCTTGCTAAGCCTTTTGTCAAGAAGGTTTATGGTTAAGCTGGCTGGCAGGACTAGGATTCCTAACTCCAGGGTTCACTTTTGTACCTTCTCTATGTAAAAATGCTCTATCCAGAAGGAAAACATTGACAGCACTCAGAGGCAACAGAACTATCTTACCAGCTGTAAAGGATCCATAAATACCTTATGAGGGGAACATGCAAAACTGAGTGCAGTCAACTGCACATCTTAGAAAACATGGCTATATGGAGTCCCTTCCTGCCCAGTGGATGGATTTAGACATACATCGTCCTTTTTACCTATGAGGAAAAAATCTTATATTGTGGAGATATGCACCGGGCACTTTCTCCAACTCACTGTGAGGTCACGTGAGAAATGACTGCACCTTTTGGTTTTCAGATTTTTTTCTTAAACATATTTATCATACTTTTGTGAGTATTTATAGAAATACTAACTTTCTTAAGAACGAAATATTAACACATAACCAGGAAGAAAACAAAAAACTCACTTGTGAAGTGTTATAGAGAATTTTCATCCCATTGGCATCTATAAATGCTTTTCTTCCCAACTTGATGTTTGTAACACTTTTTAAACTCTGTAAAATTCCTTTCCGAATGAGCATGTTTCTATGCCGGTTATCATGGCGGTGCCAATCTACATAAATTGTTAAAAGGACTTGGACATATCCTCTGTCTACAGCTCTCCTGGCGTTTGTTTCTTTAACAAAAGAAAATTGAGAAAGAACATTTTTTAAATGACAAGAGAAACTGTTCGAATAAATCAAATTAAAAATACCGCTACAATCTTGTAATGAGTTCTTACAACTTTTTTTCCAAAAAGAAAAAATATGTAGGAGCCACACATTTATTCTTTTTATCTAACAAAATAAAAGGTTCAGATGACTACATTTTCCAGAAAGCTGCCCAATATATTGTTTTATGGTTAATAAATATCAAAATATCTTTAATACAATTAGGGCTACAACTTTTTAAACGTGAATACTAAAGTTTCATGTAGTTTAAAACTTAAACCAACTTTGATTACAGTGAATATATAAGCCTTTACCTTACTAGCTGTGAGTATGATTTTGTTAAAAGACATTATCATTATTGTAAGTCCTATCATAAACCTTGTGTTTCCACTGAAATTAACTCCATTGGATTGTAGCTTCAATTAATACTATAATACAGTATTACAATCTATATGTGTTTCCAATGAAATCAACTGCTTCAATTACCCCCACAACTACATAAATATCCATGCAATAACAGTGGTAAGTTAAAAATACTTATACAACTTGGGAGCGCCTGGGTGGCTCAGCCAATTAAGCATCAGACTCAACTACAGCTCAGGTCATGATCTCACAGTTCCTGAGTTCGAACCCCACCTTGGGTCTGCGCTGACAGCACAGAGCCTGCTTGGGATTCTGTCTCCTTCTCTCTCTGCCCCTCCCCTGTTTGCTCTCTCTCTCTCTCTCAAAAGAAAAAAAAAAAAATACTTACACAACTTTTAGTAAATGTTTTAGAAATGTAAGGAGCACATTACTGCTTTCTGATCATTAATTGTTTAATGTAATAAAAACTACATTAAAGAGCTTTTTTGTAAATAGTCACTTTTACTGGGGTAGAATTAACAGAAATCTACAAAGTTGATCTACTTTATTATTTTTAAAGTGTTACTATTTTAGATTATTAACCAAAAGGGTACATTTCACTAGAATAGCAGTAGGGGAATCCTATCATAGCAACATCCTGAGCCACCCGTCGCCACATAGGTAGGCCATTGATAAGAGCACAAAATAATGTGGAATACCAACCCATTGATTGGTTGGTATTTAATTATTTAATTACTTAGCTTCTTTAATTACAAAGAAATTCCAATCTCTTCCTAAGTTTACCGCCTGCCTCATGGCATAGGCACTAAGATAACAGTAATGTTCTGCTGCTTTTAGTTACCTGAAAGAATTACTACAGCTTCCAAATGTGCTAATACGTACCTAAAACATAAAGATACTGAGATCAACAAACTTATTAATGCCCTATCAGAAGGCATTAGAGAGCTGGAAGAAATTCATGTGGGGAGTGAAGCCTTCTTGTGTAAAAGCTTTAAAAACCTCTATTGTGTCTTGAAGAGTTTGTCGGCCAAAGCTGTGGCTATTTACAAAATCAGTTCAATAGTTTTGACTAACAGGAGTTTCGTGTACTATAAGGGAATACATACTTTGTTTACACCACCTGGAATATATAAGCCTTTCCTTTCGTTTACTGTCTGTGAATACGATTTTTCTTACAAGACATTATGATCACTGTAACACCTATTACAAAACGTGGTTTCCACTAGAATTCCCAACAGCCTAAATGGTATTTATATGAAATAATTTAAATTCTTTATTAAAGATCAAATAAGAAACCTGCCCATAATTCAAACACAGGTGCTGAGTGAAGAGAAGTGAACAGAGCTATCTGCAATCTGCAACTGAGCACAACTAAAAAGTTTAGTAAAGGGCTTTTTATTCATGTGTTCAGGATACCTAACTCAAAATCAGCCTATGTCTCTTCTTCCCTCTCTGGTTAAAAGAAATTCAGGTTCCCCTTCAGACTGCAGCATCTCATCTATACTCTAGCGATGGCACCCAAGTGCCTGTCATTCTGCACTGGGCATGAATCCAGGTTCTTTGCTTTACACTCACTCAGGCTTATTACAGTAATCTCATTTACCCTTTTAAAGTAAATTACTGCACCCTCCAAAAAAAGCAGCTAAAAAAAAAAATCAATGGGTAAGAATGTTCCAAAATGCCACAGTGCATTTAAAAACATGCAGTGTGCTACTAAATATGCATTTAAGAATATGCAGTGTGCACTATCCTTCTAGTGCCATGTGCCATATGAAAACCTGTTAGATAGGAAGTAGACTCATCCTAGTCACATTTTTACCTGATGGGGTAAAAGGATATGTTTGCCCACCATAGTCCTTTGAAGGAAGAGGGAGTAAAAGGAAGAATACTTTTTAAAATGGAAGATACCAGATTTCAGTCATCTTAACCAATTCCTACAAATAATTGGAACTTATGAGGGCATTTTTACTGACTTAGTGATTTTGTCATCAGTGATTCTGAAAATTAGTAAGCTTCAGTTTTAATAGCTATTTTAATCTATTCTAAATCAAAAACGTATGCCTATATTAATTTAAAAATTAATCTTTAAATAACAATTTGAACCACAAAGTCAGGGCACAACAAAGCAAGGCTACAACTATCTTTGAAAATTAACCCAAGTATTCTGATCTTGGTCTAAAGTTTATCCTATCAAATATGGAAATAAAGCTACATGGCTAATCTAATTGAGTACTACACATTTCATTTCAAAGATAAAACGGTTAACTGAATTTTATATTCTCTGGTATGTAATACTAACACTTAAGTGACTTTTTAAATAAATCATTGCCAAACACCAGATTTTCAAACAATTAATCATTTGCTACTGTTCAAATGAACAACTCTGGTCATTCAAATCTAAAGGCAACCTAGTCGTACCCTTGATTAGACAGTTTTGGGGGAAAATAAGATAGAAAGCCATAACACATATCCTTAGGACTAAATGTTACTGTGGTCAAAACGTTAACTTAGTCAAGCAATGAGACTGGAAGTGCTAACAAAAATTACTAATTAAAAAGCAGATACTGAGTATCTTAGAGAAAATATATAATGTAGATAAATTACTTTCCAAAGGAACTGTATCATGAGACACATTTACTCCAAATGCTTAAATTCGAAGATCAGAAAACAGTTGCTTTAGTTTGTAAATGAATTTAGGAAACTGTAAATTTACATTAAGTCACTTTTTAATGATATAAACTTGAATTTGATAGAAATAAAATTTCTAATAGGAGGTTTCTACATGAAAATTGTGTGTTCGATGTAGTAGAGACAGAGTTGTTCGAAATATTTTCATAGTAAATATCCTCAATACCATGTTACCTTCACTTTTTAAAAGACGATACTTAGGTAATAGTCACATATCACTTTCTTCTATTGACAAGATTTTATGTTTACATAATGAACTAATAAAAAGGAACCCCATGTACTTGAAAAAATTCCATAAGTGTACTGAACTATACTATATAATAGCTCAATAAACATAAATGACATTAGCTAGGACATATATCAATCAACCATATGAAAAATCAACTTTGACATTTCATTATCACAAACCAGCTTTATAACTACAGACTAAATCTACATTTCGAGTTTCTTTAACATAGTAGAATACTTGGAAAAATAGTATCTAGTATTTCTAGTATTTAAAAACTTACTTGATTTTAGCAATGCAGCAAGAGTGTCTAAAGCAACCCTGTCAACGTGAGAAAACACAAACAACAACAAAACTAGTAAAATTAATCTACAATAGTAAATTCAGACATCTTTTCAGATAAGTAATTATTATCTATTCCAAAAGTCATTCCTGTTATAGTCAATTACATATGGTCTTTCTCTGTATGGACCTCTCCCTTTAGGTTAAAATCGAATAGGAGGAAGATTGAAATATTAATAGGCAAGCACCAAAAAATATTTTTAAGGAAGAAAATTAACAACATTTTAGTCTTTATATCAGAGATTAGATGAACAGACTCAATTATTGTACTTGTATCTGACCCTGACAGTTCACAAAATAGCAATATTAAGAATCAGAGGCCTTGATTCACAAAAATTTTAAAGAAGTGTTAACACAAATAAAATTCTTAACTACAAAACTCTACAGATGTTCATAGTTACCTGACTTAAAATTATTTTAGCTCTATCACACAATAATCCTAATATTTAAAGTGATAACAAATGTAAACTATTTTTAGAACTGGGAGGTTAGGGGGGAAGTATGAGACGTTAGCATTTTTCAGCCATAAGGCATCAAAGAAAATAATGAACCTAATTAATACCTCAAAAACTCTTACTGCCTATTAAAGGACAGAGGAATTGCCCAGAGACTTAAAAGTACTTATATTTTCTTTCAACATAAATACTCAAATACACATAGTAAAATCAACTGCCATTAATCAGCTTTAAAAATACACAGAACATCACTGTGGAAAATCCTAGAATCAAATACTTTTTTAAATAAGTTACTGAAAACTTGGCACTTGATTTCAGTAACTTTAAAAATATAAGGCTACATACAGCATACAGTACCTCTTAGTAAGACTTCAAAAACTATCATTAATTTGCATAAAAATATGCACTTTGTCAAACTTAAGCACGTCGCTCATCATTAAGCATTTGTTGAATGCCTACTAGACACCCAGAGTAGCCAGTTTCTTCATTGGGATCAAATCAGCAAACTTCTCTCTTCCACACTTTTACAGTCTAGATACTGTGATAGAATGTACACACCTGTGAAAAAACTACTCAAGAAATGAAAACCAGAAACAAAGCAATGAAGGAAAAGCTGCACACATTAGTGTAAAGGCAACACGGAATGCCCAGAGTATTTGTTTAAAGGTAAAGAGCACAGCTGAGTGGGAGACTGAGGATGGATACTGGTTCATGGTAAAATGTGCAGCAATGATCTAGGACTAGGCACAGAGTAAGTGCTCATTTATAATAAGTGCTCATTAACAGCCATACTTTGGTTTATTGACACAAATAAAGCAACGATATAAAGCTTTATTTAAGATGACATTCATAAAAAGGAAAACAAAAGCATATGCTTTAAAAAATGCTACAAATTCGTACTCGTTATTTTCTCAAAACAATGTGAAGTTTTCATAATGGTGAGTTAAAATTAAATGAAAATTATAAAATTAAATACTGAATTTTCATAGCACTAAATCATCAGTAAGAAACGTTCCATAACCTCATAATTATGTAATAAAATGTACACAAGACTGTAAAACAGAAATAAGGATGGCTTTGAAATTGGTCAAAATTAAAACACAGAACTAAAGGGATACTCCAAGGGAAATGCCAATACGAAGTACAAAATAGAAAAGAAGAGCTGATAAGTGCCAGAAATTATTATAGGTGCCTCATATATGTGTTTTCTAGTTAATTCTTAAAACAATCCTGGTCCATAGAACTGGCACATTTTATGGATAAAGAAACCAAAGATTTCAGAATATAATGTGCCTAGGGTCCCATAAAAACTAGGTGCTATGAAAAATGAGTAATACAGGCCTCTTGTTGAGAAAGAAAATTATGAAATCAGAAATACTGGTTTCCTCCAAGAAAGATGTTGAAATCCTAATCCCCAGTACCTCAGAACGTGACCTTATTTGGAAACATCGTCACTGCAGGTGTAATTAGTTTAAATGAGATCATACTGGAGTAGTGGCCCTTAATCCATCATGATTGGTGCCCCTATAAGAAAAGGGGAGACTATCTGAAGACAGACACACAAGAAGAGAACACCACGTGAGGAGAGAGGCCAAGATTGAAAAGCGGCAGCTACAAGCCAAGAAACACCAAAGACTGCCAACAAACCACCAGCTAGAAAGCGGGGAAGGATTCTCCCACAAAGGTTTCAGAGGGAGCAGTGGCCCTGCTGAAAGGGTGATTGTGGACTTCCAGCCTCCAGAACTATGAGACCGTAAATTTCTGTCATTTGAAGCCACAAAATTTGTCCTAGGTACTTTGTTACAACAGTTCTAGGAAACAAATACAATCACTTAGCTGCAATCACTTGCAATGACTTAATCTACTGTTAAGTCTTTATTCAAAATATAAAAATCCTAGATTACTGTTAGAGAAACAGTCTTTCTTTCTTTGAACCAAATAAAAGTGTCTCTGACAGTTTCTAATCCTTAAATTACATGTGTTTTGGGTTCATGTTTATTCTTCAATACTGGCAAAACTGGGATGTGAACCCAGTTCTTTCTGCTGCCAAAGCCCATCATGCTTGTTCCACAGCTGCACTACATTAAAAGAAATTATGAAGTTCAGTGCAAAGTCCTCTTGATGTTTTTACCAAAATGTTATTTAAAAGGTTATTTTTAAAACCTTCAGCACAAAAAAATTCTGGAATTCTCTGACACGTGTAAGTCAATACAAATTTATAATATAAAACTTACAAAAGAATTTTAGAATAACAGATTTATTGAAATGCACAGTTTATATTATGTTAACTGATTAGAATTTTTCAGTTTCACTATTTTATACTTCCTCATATATTTTCCCAATCTTCCTATGTCCCAAACAGAATAATACAACCAACAATGAATGGCTTAAAAAGCTGCCTATGGCTTATTCCTTTAGGAGCAGTAAAGGAAGAAAGCTTTAGCTCCAGGTTCTCATGAAGTCACATTTCCTTTATATTAGGGGCTCAATCCTTATCGGGACATTCAAGAACCCATTGCGCCCTAAGTTGCTTCCTTCTGGATTAACAGTGTATATATCTAAAACCTAAAATTGGAAACGGAAGGAAATCCTCAAGGGCCGCACTACCGTTCAAACATAAATAATAACCCTAATCTTATTCCTCTAAACATGGAGCATTATTTCAGAGGAGGAAGAACAGCAAAACAAATGTTCTATATGTCAAAATTTTATAATTAAGGGAGAGACCCTAAGATTATTAAAAATGATAAAGACATCGAGATACTGATGCTCAGCCAATGAATTGTTTATTGTTTTTAAAGTAAAAATAAAGTAAAAAATTTGTTTTTTGTTTTTAAATATAAATACAGGAAGGAATGAAGGGATAATTTAGATAGCTCTATTCCTTGCTTAGAAGTTTATACCCACTATTTCTACATAATTTTGGATATACTCCCATATTGGATATTCTAATGACATTTGTGAAATGTTCTGTTTCTCCTAGGAACATTTTATATTAGATTTGGTAACTGGTTAGAATAGACTAATGTAGACTTTAAGAATGAGATCAAAACCATGAGATAAAAGATAAATTAAAAAGTACTTTAGGAGCGCCTGGGTGGCTCAGTCAGTTAAGCATCCGACTTCAGCTCAGGTCATGATCTCGCCATCCATGAGTTCAGGCCCCACGTTGGGCTCTGTGCTGACAGCTCAGAGCCTGGAGCCTGTTTCAGATTCTGTGTCTCCCTCTCTCTGCCCCTCCCCCGCTCACGCTCTGTCTCTGAAAAATGAATAAACCTTAAAAAAAAAAAATTTTTTTTTAAGTACTTTATAGGTCAAGGGGAGAAATGGCATATAAATTAAAAAATAAAGAATATACTTTTAGTACTAAAATTCACTCACACCCTCATTACTACATTAGTTATCGAAACTAACTACACTGCACTCATAGGCACTGTGATCATTATAAGAATCATCTCGGGGCGCCTGGGTGGCTCAGTCGGTCGAGCGTCCTGCTTCAGCTCGGGTCATGATCTCGAGGCTTGTGGGTTCAAGCCCTGCGTCAGGCTCTGTGCTGCCAGCTCAGAGCCTGGAACCTGCTTTGGATTTTGTGTGTGTGTGTGTGCGCGTGTGTGTGTGTGTGTGTGTGTGTGTGTGTGTGTGTGTGTGTGTGTGTCTCTCTCTGCCCCTCCTCTGCTCATGTGTGCGCACGTGCTCTCTCTCAAGAATAAACATTTAAAAAATTTAAAAAAGAAAAAAAAAAAAGAATCATTTCATTAAATCCTCAAACCAAACTTCTGATGTAGGGGTCCATGTTACCATTTACAGACAGGAAACCGGGGCTTAAGTAAGGTAACCTACTTCGTACCTAGAGCCAGTCAATGACATGCAAATCCAGTTCCGCCTGCCTCCAGAGCCCACTCACTACACTACACCAATTCTATAAGTTGGCTTTACTAATTGTGATACAACCATTTTCTTTGTTTTGTTACATTTCATGAGATGCTCTAGGACTGTGTATGATCTCTGCATAAGTAAATATGTTAAGACATCCCACCAAACAATATTTAATGAATAATCATATGCACAAGTCAGCTCCATTTTCTAAAAGGGTAAAAGCTGAAATATTTGACCTTTATTTAAAAAGAGTGGAAAGACTGGAAATGTTCTGAACTTATTTGTAAAATTTGGTAAAATAGTTGATGTGGATAAATTCTTTCTCATAAAAGAACCATAGCTAATAAAAGTATAAAGAATGAGAAAATTAGAAAAGTCACTATTCTGCAACCCCTAAAGAAATAATGGATCTAGACAGTGTCATGAAATACTGCTAAATTATTAGGTGGAAAGTAGAGCCATCACCTAAACTCAGTGATCTCAAGTGGTACAAAACAGAGTAGCCAGCACATCTGAAACCTTTTGATCAGAAAAAATGAACCCAAATCTAATCAATCCTCTGGCTCTATCAGTCTACAGGAAATTCAAGGGACATACCTACATGTTAAAGGACCCCAGGATACAGTCATCTTAATCCAGAATGTTGGGACAACCTACAAGACATCACCCAGGTCCTTCAACAAATAAATAAAACAGAACCAAAAAACAGGGGAACTGTTACTGATTGTTAAAGATTATGAGACACAGCAATCAAATAAAATGTACAGATCTTATTTGGATCCTGATTGGAACAAGTCAACTGTAAAAAAGACATTTCAAAGACAATCAGAAAGTATCAGGGGCGCCTGGGTGGCTCAGTCGGTTAAGTGTCCAACTTCTGCTCAGGTCATGATCTCAGTTTGTGGGTTCGAGCCCCGTGTCAGGCTCTGTGCTGACAGCTCAGAGCCTGGAGCCTGTTTCAGATTCTGTGTCTCCCCCTCTTTCTCTGCCCCTCCCCTGTTCACGCTCTGTCTCTGTCTCAAGAATAAATAAAAATATTTAAAAAAAATTTTTTTTTTTAATTTTTTTTTTCAACGTTTATTTATTTTTGGGACAGAGAGAGACAGAGCATGAACGGGGGAGGGGCAGAGAGAGAGGGAGACACAGAATCGGAAACAGGCTCCAGGCTCTGAGCCATCAGCCCAGAGCCCGACGCGGGGCTCGAACTCACGGACCGTGAGATCGTGACCTGGCTGAAGTCGGACGCTTAACCGACTGCGCCACCCAGGCGCCCCTAAAAAAATTTTTTAAATAAAGGAAGTATCAGATGATATTAAGGGATTATTAATATTGCTGGACAATGAAACAATATTCTGGAAACACTAAAAGGAAAAAGTTGTGTCTGATGATAATCATACTAAAGAATTCACAGAACAAATGTTACAGCCAATATTTGCTTCAAAATAAGAAAGAAAGAAAGAAAGAAAGAAAGAAAGAAAGAAAGAAAGAAAGAAAGAAAGAAAGAAAGAAAGAGAAAGGACAAGGAAGGGAAAGCTGAGATAAAAATGCCAATGTTGGTTACTGCTGAAACTGGGTGGTGGGTACATCACAGGGTTCTATTCTAGTTCTGCACAGGTCTGTAATTCCTCTAGTCTATTTTTGTGTAGGTTTGGAAATTTCCTAAATGTGACAAGGAACAATGTGTGTGTCCTGTTTGGATTCTGATTCAAACAAACCCATTTAAAAAAAGGGCATTTTGAGACAACAGGAGAAAAATGAACACAGAATAGATTTTAGGTTATATTAAGGAATAATTTGGTTGAGTATGATTTTAGTATTTTGGTTATTTTTTTAAGTCCCTATTTAGTAGAGTTAAATACTGAAGTATTTAGGGAAAAATGATAAAATATCTTGGATTTTTTTAATAGAAATATATATATTTGAATTGCATATATGAATGAAATATATGAATGGCATCTGGGATTTGCTTAAAAATACCTCAGCATAAATAAAAGTATAGAAGGGGATTAAATGGCAGAATGTTGATAACTGTTGAATCAAGTAAGTGATTAATAAACCTAATTCAAGATAATCATTCTAATATAATATAAACCCCAGGTATCTTTGAAAAACTCAATACTTTTTTAAAGAATATGGCTTAAGAAAAAAATACTAAATATAACCAAATAACTGGAAGCTGCTTTCATTTTTGAGGCTGAAAGACCTATAAATGAATAGATACATATCTTGGAATATACATATCTCAAGAAAAAAGAAAAGAAAAGACATTTTGACAAAAAAGAAATGTATAAATTTAAAATATGTTCAGATAATTGTGAGAATGAAGGATGCAGTCACTGAAAGACTGCAAAACTGGGTAGGGGATATAGTAGGCATCCAATAAATGTTTCTGAATGAATGCTACTCTGTCAATGAGGTTTTTCCTCTTCTAGTATCTAGGAATGTTCTACATCTAAATTTCCATAACACTATATTCAATGACTTTAAAGCTTTCTAATTTTGATACACCTTTGAAAATTAAACTTTATATTTTAAAAATCTTTATCATAATAAAATCACTAAGAACTAAGAAAGGACCCTCGATACAATATAACTCAACCTGCTGGCTGTGCAGATCAAGAAGAGGCCCAGAATAACAAAAGATAGACCTCTATTTATACTCAAAGCATTTACTCACTTCATGAGACCCGAATTCTTCTTACTAAATGGTCCAATGATTTTAAACAGCAGCTCCACAACTCCATTTTTCCCTAAGGATACTGAATTCACAGCTAGGAGGGAGAAGAAAGAATGTAAAATGATGTTAAAACCTCAATAAATAGAAATGTGTATTCTTGGTAATACATGGCCAAAAACATACACAAGTTCTGTAGCAGATATGAACTCAAGGCCTCATGACATCCACCTTAGCCAATCACTTGAAGGGAAGATTTGGTTGGGGGTGGGGGGGGAGAGGGGGAGGCAGTTATTTACTACCTTACAGGGAAATTATGAAAGAAGTTACATAAAACAACATAATGTTACTACAAAACAAAAATAGTTTTAAATTGCTCTGTTTGTTTCTTCAATAAATTTAGAGAACTCTTAAATACCAGGTCATGGAGATTCAAGGACAAAAACTGAGAACACAGTAGAGAGGAGCATGACAGTAACAATAAATCATTACTACATTATTTTCTAAATAACTAAGAGTTGTAAGCTGTTTAGGTTACACCTGTGTGGAGCCCCAAATCCATAATGAAACTGAAGGTATCTCTGTAGAAATTGATGCCTGGGCTCAGTCTTTACCAATGAATAGGAGCTAGCAAGGACAGGAATTGCTGTAAGGGAATGTCTCTGGAGACAGGGATAACACGGAAAACAGAACAGAGTCCGTGAACAGCACGGGTATAAAGTCACACATTAAAAGATAACAATATCAGGGGATGACTGGGTGGCTCAGTCGGTTGAGCATTCAACTTCAGCAGGTCATGATCTTGTGGTTCCTGAGTGTGAGCCGCAAGTCAGGCCCCATGCTGACCCTGTGGAGCCTGTTTGTAATTCTCTCTCTCTCTCTCCCTCTTTCTCTGCTTCTCCCCTGTGTGCACATGCTCTCTCCAGAAAATAAATAAATATTTAAAAAACTTAAAAAAGCAAGATATAATACCAGACAAAAGCATATCAGTAGGAAGATGAGGTAGGAAAAGAAGGTAACAAACTATAAAGAGCCCCAGAAGTTGTTAATTTGTTCAACTACAGGGAATTGCCCAAAAGGAACAACCAATCAGACATGCATTTTAAATACAGGTCAGATCTCACAGCACTGTGGGGAAGACAGATTTGAAAGACATGTAGATCCTGAGAAACTTAACAGAAGACCATGGGGGAGGGGAAGGAAAAAAAAAAGTTAGAGAGGGAGGCAGCCAAACCATAACAGACTCTTAAAAACTGAGAATAAACTGAGGGTTGATGGGGGGTGGGAGATGGGTATTAAGGAGGGCACCTGTTGGGATGAGCATTAGGTGTTGTATGGAAACCAATTTGACAATAAATTTCATATTAAAAAAAAAAAGAAAGAAAGACATTTGTTAGCAGGCTGTGGTCTACGTGAGAGGTGATGAGACCTCAACCAAAGCAACTGTGGTGGGGAAAAAGAGGAAACAACTTAGAGTTTCACACAGAATACACAATTACCTATCCAGAAAATTGTGCCTAATGTTTTCAACTCTGAACACATAGATTTTTAAAAATTATAGATAAACCATTACTAGCCTTTTAGTGGTAAATTCAATATGTTGCCATCAAAAATATAAGCTCAAGTTTTGTATGATTATTTTAATTTCTTCTGTATCTATTTTTCCATTATCCCTTCTAATTTTACCTCTGCGCTGTCTTCTTTTTTCCTTCACTGGGGTATTTGGTGGTTTACCTGTTTATTTTTTTTAATTTTATTTGAGTGTAGTTGATACACAATGTTACATTAGCTTCAGGTATACAACTTAATCATTTGATAAGTTTATACATTTGGTATGTTCACCATCAGAATAGCTACCATCTGCCCCATTACATCACTATTACAGTATTATTTTAATCCAATCAATTTATTTTTTACATCAACTGGGTGTTCTTTTTCCTGTACTTTTCCTGCTTTTTCCTCTGCTTTCCTTGTGTTTATTGCTCTCTTAACTTCTTTGGTTAGAAATCCAATTCATTCATTTTCTTCTGTTCTTTTTAAATTATCTAGTGTTAATTCTTTAAGTGGTCAGAGCTATTTTCCTATGAGCTCACCTTTAGCCATAGTGTCAAAGTATAGCTATCGACAAATACATACACACACACATTTTTAGACATACACACAAACACACACACATATCTCTACCACTTGGACTATCATTATTCTACAATGATATCCTGCCATGATATGGCAGAATCATGTACTCTCCATGTACATCATATCATGTACTCTACAATTTCCATTTCAAGGTGTCTTGTTAACCACTCCAATCCCATAGTCAGGGAATAGAAAGAAAATTCACACCTCCTAGGTTTGGGACCTAATATTAGTGAGAGTGTGTGTGTGTGTGCATGCTAGGAAGCTTTCTCTCTGTGATCCCTCTTCTCTGCAGCTTCCTCGGAGGCTCCTATACTATTTTCTTCTGTTCCACTACTTCCCTATTGATTGCTGAAGGTAATTAGCTCTAGGAGACTATGCTACCACATGCTTTCCCTCTCAGTTTTTCTCTCATCTGTGAAAATCCAAATAGGCTCAGCAGTTTTTCCAGCTTCCAACACTAACCTATTCTTCCACATCTTCCCACAGGCTGTCTATTCATTCCCTTCACTACAGGCTTTTACAAATGGCAGGAAATGAGAATTCTCAAGATTTTGTCAACTTACCTTCCTACCACTTATCGCTTTTGTGGCAGTGGGGTTAGGAGTTACCAAGAGTCATATTAAATAGTCTCTTTTCTTGTCTCCAATTTTTAGAGATTTATGGAGCTTAGGTACTTCCCCATTTGCATTTTGTGTAACTTGACAACACTGAGTCAACTAAAAGCAGCCCTAAAATACTTACAATTGGCAGAATATACTCGTAAAAGCTGAAGACAAGGCAAAACCAAGCGATGATTCTGCAAATTCTGTTTGACCAAATTCAGAGTTATATTCAGAGCTCCATTAATTCTAGCTTTCACTCCAAATTTTTTGTCTGTTAAAAAAAAATGAACAAACACAATTTAGCCATGTATAACTTTTGAATGAAATAAAAATGTCATAAAGCAATGAAAATTTAAAAACTTATATTATGAATTCATATTATCACACATAAAATTGACCAGAAGTAACTAAAATTGGAATTGCTTTCTTGTATATTTTTTATTTATTTTTTATTTTTTAGAGGGAGTGTGCAAGCAGGGGAGAGAGGATCTTAAGCAGACTCTAAGTTCTTTCTGCAAGGAGGCTGACAAAGGGCTTGATCCCACAACCCTGAGATCATGACCTGAGCCAAAATCAAGAGTTAGACGTTCATCCGAATGAGCCACTCAGGCGCCCCTCTTACATAATTTTAAAAGATCCCTTAAACTTTTAAAACATGGCCTGAAAGAAAGTACGAAAGGGCAAGTTGGGAGGATAGCACACAGGGACAGAGGTTGAAAAAGTTCGACTGTCATGAAAGGAATAATTTAACTGCTCCACTACATGTATTATTCAAAGGAACACCATCACAAGGTTAGGGAGAATCATAAAGAATCTAAATGTCCATTACCAATATTATTTATTTCATATTAACTATATTTTTCAGACTTAGAATATAAATTAATGAAAATATAAACAGCTTAAGTAAAAAATAATCTAGCAAATATTATCAAGTTAGTTTCTAAAGGATCTAATTCAACACAGAAAAGGAGAAAAAGAAAAGTTCTGGATTTTTATTCTCACAAAGAGATTAAAATAGTCTAAGAAACAATCTGGATAACAAGAATAATGTTAAGATTTCAAACATAGAAAATAAGCAGGACCAGCAAGCAGTTATTTCATTAACAACAGGAATTTTACATCAAAAAGAACTAAACATTCCCGAGGAAAAATTACTCCCATCTCACCGGGGAGGGGGGTGGGGACAAAAAGTATAGAAAGTCACTCAAAGAATTACAGCACAATTTCCTTGAATAACAAAAATGGAAAACTAGTACAAATAATAAAGGAGATACCACAAATTTAAAAGTACAGAAGACAATAAAATAAACCATAACTTAGAAGAGACATTAAAGAAATACAAATATAAATTCATGAATGTCTTAATTTCATGAAAAGCAAAGGAAAGCTCTAAAAAAGGAGGAAGCATGAGATAACAAGAGTCATCATGAAATAAGGTTTTCTTGTTTTATTTCTCATTTACAGCAAAAATCTCAGCAGGGAGCCCTTAAACTTCAAATATGAGAGTTAAGGAAAAATAAAAGTTGACATATTTCTTACATTAACTGAATATTTGTTTAAGTATTAAGGCCCTTAAGACAACTGGAAAATTAAAGTCATCTCAGAGATGCTTTGAGGGAACAATTGTTCAAAGTATTAAATATTTATACAGTAAGGATATGTATGAAATACATAATAATACACTGAATACACATATGTAAACACTTTTTAGAATAAACAGTTTAACCAAAAGCTTCAAAGTTTAAAACTCATAGGTACACCACAAGGCAATGGCAGAACTCTTAAAAAATTGCTATACTAAGAGTTCAGAGAATCATTTTAATTTGTGTAGCTAGACTACTATAAACTGAATTTAGGTTCTATTCCAAGGATGCCCTTTCTCTGTTAACCTAACCTAAATCACCTTTGTTTCAAATCCCATGTTTTCTCAATTTCTATTTTTTAACATATTGCAGGTCTTAACTCTTATAATAATCGGTCTTACAATATTTTATATCTCTTTTGATCTTGACTAGGTCATAAGCTTTTTAAGCACTGAGACGTGCAGTACAAATATGACTATTAATGAAAAGTGAACACATTTCACCTCCATGTTCCTCAAAGCATTTCCATCCATACTCCCTCCTTCCAGCTCCAACAATATCCATGCTATATGTGTCCTTTACACACATACAAATGCAGGCACACATACACTAAGACACACTTGTGATTTTGACATATTTTTCTTCCTTTTTTCCAACATATGCAAAGGCATTCCTCGTGAATTTAGGATCTCCCATTCTTGCAGGCTACTGCAGTTGACTGTAAAAAGTAGTCCATAGCTAAGACTGAGAAAAAGCCATACCATTTTAGATGTTCAAAACTGACCAAGTTTCAAGGCACACAGAATCAGTGTCACAAATGGTTCTATGATGAACACACAAGTGAAACCCTTACCTTTTGGTCCAATCTTTGCAAGAATAGAATGAATCTGCACCATTAACTCCTCATTCTGGGGAGATTCTTTGCTAGCATTCGTAAGTAACTGCAACAATATTTGTGAACCACCTTTGGCGACCAAGAAACTCGCTCTTCGACCTCCACCTAAAAAAAAAAAAAAAAAAAAAAAGATTGTTTTTAATTGTTTAAACAGCAAATCCTCCCATAACATATTAAAAACATCACAACTTGTTAGCATTCAAGAAATACTTCAAGTGATGACTTCTGAAATCAAATACCTCAAAATCAAATTTTCTTTCATTTCATTTAGTATTTTAGTTAGAAAAACAGCAGAAGGAGTAAATAAAAGTGATGCCAAAATTCTACACTCAAGGCTCTGGAAATGGGTTTTGGAGTGGTTTGAGGGATACTGGAAGATCCCTCAAATCAAAAACAAAGCAACAATAAGAGTATGACATTTCAGCTTCCAAATTCTGATACTCAGAACTGTCTCTATATGAGTATCAAAAAATTCCAAATAAAGTACACATAATACATTGTTGATCACTGTTTACAAACAGAAATTAGACCAAAGGAAACAAAAACTTACCAGCTGACACCAGCTCAACAAGAATGCTTAAGATATTAAGTGTAGTTTGAAGATCTTTCGTGTTCTGAAATAAATAGTTTATTTGCTGTATTAAACCATTGTAAATCTGTGATTCCCAAACCTTTTCTGTTCCTGTTGTGAACTACATATATTTTTACAAATGACCCTTCCAATTTCTCTGAGAACAAATGTATTTGGGCTTCCACTATTCCCACTCATCACTTCAGGAGCTTCTTCTTGCCCAGGAGACTGTTTGCAGGTCATCTGAGCTATTATTTTCTTAGTACCAACATTATTACAAGAGGAATTCATTTGTCATTTGAATTCATCATCTTCTACCAAACAGAAAATACAAATAAATGAATCAAAATGTGAAAGGCACTACAGTGTATATATGGTGACTACCCAGTCACCTAGCTCCCCTCTCAGAAGGCAACTGCAGTACCAGTTGCTTGTGTATCCAGCCGAAGATAATGTGCACACATAAAAGAAATCCATGTAAATGGAGGTGTATACACAGATTTCTACAAATGGTATTGCCCTATGGATACTAGTCTATACGTTGATATTTTTATGTATGAACAAATGGTTTCTTAACTCTTTTTTAGGGGCTACAGGATATAATCCATTATATATGGTGATGCCATTGTTTATGAAACCAGTCACCTACTAATGGAGTATTTAATTTTTCAAATCTTTTGCTATTAAAAAACTGTAACAAAAAATTAAGTACATGTTTATACGGAACCAAGTACATCTCCATATGGGACGAATTCCTGGAGTTTCTGGGTCAAAGAATATGAGCATTTACTTTGATGAATATCACTAAATTGTTCTTCATGGAGTAATTTACACTCCCACCAACAATGTGGAAGAGTATTTCCCAAAGTCTGGACAACCAATCTAAGAAGAGAAAATGTTTAAATACTTTCCTTTGGTTACATTTCTCTTATTAAAAGCGATGCTTGGATCAAGAAAACCACAGATAAAGCAGAATTATGACCTACTTAGAGAATTTCTTCACCCCCAAAGTAGAGGAATGTTACACTGCTTATACAGAGGAATTTCAAAAGTGCTGTGTATCAGTGACTGGCAGGAGTCTCTTACTCTTCCCCTTTCCAAAAGGGAATGAGTGTTGTCTCTGCTTCCCCATTTTAGCTTATAGACTAATGGAACCAAAAGGCCACATCTAGACCAGTTAGAGGATTATGCATTAACCAGAAACCCTGGTCTTAGCATTGGCAATATTAAATGGACCATCAACTCACTAGAGAGGAATCTGAAAGAAGAGAGGGCCAGACAGACATCTGTTAAAAAGAAGAATGGACTATGGCAGAATATTATTACGTGTTTGGCAAACTGATTTCATCTTCTTCCTGGGTACACAAACCACATTTTCCAGCCCTCTGTAATTAGGTTTGGGCCATGCGACTGAGCTCAGGCCATTGGAACCTGAATGGAAGTTGTATTGTCATGTCTAGGCCTTACCCAGACAAGTCTCCCATATGTAATTCGCCACCTCCCATCCCTGCTGACCTCAGTAAATTGTGATAAAGCAAACAAACAAAACAAATGGTGTTCAATCTCAAGTGCCATTTGTGTTTCTTTTCCTGGGAACTGTCCAAAACATCTACACATTTTTCTATTAGGTTACTGATTTAATTTTTCCTTACTCATTTGTAAAACTTCTTAATATGTTAAAGAAGTTACACAAGTTGAATGTTTTTTCCTCAGTTTGCCAAGTGTCTAGGGTGTTTTTTTCCTACATACTTTTGTTAATGGAGTTGAATTTATCCATCTTTTCCTTTATAACTCCTGAGTCTTTTTTTACATTAGAAAAGCCTTCCAGGGCACCTCGGTGGCTCAGTCAGTTAAGCGTCCAACTTGGGCTCAGGTCATGATCTCACAGTTCGAGAGTTCAAGCCCCATGTTGGGCTCTGTGCTGGCAGCTCAGAGCCTGGAGCCTGCTTCAGATTCTGTGACTCCCTCTCTCTCTGCTTCTCCCCCGCTCAACCTTTGTCTCTCTATGTCTCTCAAAAAATAAATGAATATTAAAAAAAAAATTTTTTTAATAAGAAAAAAAGCCTTCCCTGTTTAAAGATTATTTAAAGATTTCTCCCATTACTTCCTCTAGTATTATGATTTTATTTTCCAAGCTTAAATCTTTGCTGGATATGGAACTTACTTTGGTGTAGGAAGTAAGGATCCACTACACTTTTCTAAGTGGCTACCAATCTATCTGAGCTCCACTTAGTAAGTAATCCCTCCACTTCTCACTGATCTGAAATTTTACCTTTCTTAGATGATATTAAATTCCCATGTGATCTTAATTTATTTCTAGAATTTCTATTACGCTGATGTCTATTACTCATGCACAATTTCTAAGCTATCTGAATTACTAAAATTTTATAGTGTTCTTTGATATTTGATGCAGCAAGTCTTTTCTCATTTCTCTCCTTTTTCAGAAATGTCCTTTCTACTCTTGCTTTTTATTTTCCCATCGGACTTTAGAAAGAAAACTGTCAATGTTTTTATTGAAATTACTCTAAACTGACGAATCAATTTAGGGAAAAATGACATATCATTTTGAATAGAAAGTGATTCCTACCAAAAAACATGAACTTACTCCCTGTTCTTTTTTTTTTCCAGCTCTATTGAGATATAATTTGACATATAGCACTGTGTAAGTTTAAAGCATACAATGTATTCACTCCCCACTCTTAACACCGCACTGAATAAAATTTAAAATCCTGATTCTGAATATATCCTGCTGTTCCACCCCAAAATTTTACACTGGGATAGAAATTTAATTATTACCAACATAATATAGTTATTCAACCAATAGATGCAGTAAACTAAATCACAAATATATATCACCTAACACAATAAATGAGAATTTCCAATATCAATCATTTATTTCCAGCTAATGCCTTCTTAATACCAACTGGAATGGCATGTTAAAATTTAAAATATGGTTACATGATAATCATCAGGGAATATACTTAGAGGTTTACCTAATATATATTAGAATGCTTCTGCCACCGTTCCAAGTGATCATTTAAAACATAAAACTAACTTCCATTCATTGGCTTTACCTCTAGAATAAAACTTTTATACTTCATATATACATTTTTTCCTTCAGTCCTGGTTGGTATTAATAGTTATATTAATTAAAGCCTATCAGCGATTTACCTCTAGGGTTGACAGCAGAACTTCCATTCCTGTAGAACCTTTGGCTGTCATTTCTCTCCTTGTCTTTTCTGAAAGGTATAAAAAAGTTTTCTTCTAAGATATGAAAGAAAAAAATTACATATAATTCTATTGTATAGCTAATGTAGAATCCACAGGACTCCGTCGATTTAGTAAACATTCTAAATTGGTTCTTAGATGTTTCTCCCTCTGATACTGCTAATTATACTCTATGGGAACTTCCAGATCTCAGTTTACAAGACCTTCCTTGCATTTGATCACATTTCCTATCATGAACTAGATGAATCCTTATCAATCCATCTGTAATCTTAAAATCAGCAGTAAAGTGTAGATACCAGAACTGCAAGTGAGGTAGGAGTAGTAATGGTAGGCCTCTTTATTATCTTTATGACTAGAATTAGAAAATATTTAGTCAAAATTGGTGAAAACAAAAACCTAGTTCCATTTTCAAATGTTTTTACTGAACTAATACTATTTTAAAATTCTGAATTACACAAAAATACAAAACTAGGGAAGAGCTGCTTCTGCAAGACTCTGGAGATCAGATCACCCAAATAATCCCTTTTATCTCACTGAGATTGGGGGCAGGGGGAACAGTATACATTTTCCTCTATTTAAAGGTTTCTAGAGCTTCTCCACGATTCTTTTCCTTTGATTGACAAGATAAGAAAGGTAGAAAGGTAGACATTTAGAAAGACCACACACAAATTATATGTACTTTACCTATATCACCTCATTTATGACTCACTTTAACTGTCCAGGAGAAAAATTACCATTTTTACAGACCAGAAATTTGAGTTCAGAAAGAAGAAATCTGTACAATGTCATTGAGCAGGTAAGGGTAAAAGTAAGAGACTAGGTGATCCAGATGTTTCTGAACCCAAAGCTTACAGTCTTTCACTGATTTAGTGTATTTCTAAAAGAGCCACAGGAATCATTCCTTTATATAGGACTGTTGGTACAAGAGACTTGATGACCCTCTCCAACTGTTTCACACCTAAACATTAGTGCCAGGAATTCTTTTAATATAGAATGACAATGCCATTCCTTTCACATTTTGAGATTTTAAAAAGAGAACACAAATAATCCATTCTCAATACAGCACATATTACATAATAAAGTTCAAGAGATTGATAATACCAAATGTGTTCTACACAGGGATGATCAAGGAGTCTAGGAGCAGAATGAGCCCCGAAGCCCTGATAAGGGGAGGGGGCAAAAGTGAGACCAGGCCTTTAGAACATCACACTTCTGCCCAAAGCAAATCCTGTTCAACTTGCATCATGAAAGAACGAAAAAGCCATACGTGGTACAGTTCTGTCACATACAAATTATATATTTACAATTTCACAAGGAAAGGAAGTGTAAGATGTAGACGACAAGTCACAAAATCTTGGGAAAAAACTCATTAGTCTGATACCCATCTGAAAATTAGGTTATTCTAAATTATAAGTTATTACAAAAAGGGACAAATGTGCTACAGAGAAGTTATAGTAAAATATTATTTATAATAACTATTAGTAACTACCTACAAAATAAATATGGAGATTAGAAACCATATTTTTCTTTAAAACAACAAACTCATGCTATCATGCATCATCTTGGGTCCAGATAACGAATTTTGTAAAACTTACAGAAGTCTTACAATCTGTTTAAATATAAACTTGCATAAGTGACTGTTCATCTTCTTACCCCTTGCCATAATTACTAATGCTTAAAAGAATGACAACTTTCTTTGCCTACAAAAAAAGGAAAAACTCATAAATATTCGTAAAACTCAATTCCCTTTTAAAAAGTATGTGATTCATGGGGCACCTGGATGGCTCAGTCAGTTAAGCAGCCGACTTCGGCCCAGGTCATGATCTCATGGTTTGTGAGTTCGAGCCCCACGTCGGGCTCTGTGCTGACAACTCAGTGCCTGGAGCCTGCTTCGAATTCTGTGTCTCCCTCTCTCTCTGCCCCTCCCCCACTCATGCCCTGACTCTCTCTCTCTCTCAAAAGTAAACATTAAAAAAATTTAAAAAATAAAAGTATGGGATTCCTCTGCTGACCCTTCATTTCCCTGGGCCAGCTGCCTCCATCAGTAAGCACTGAGTTATAAAATAAACATTGTTTAAATATCTACAATGTACCCTTGATTTAACCTTTTAAATAACACAACTGATTTACTATTTTTTTTTTTACATTTATTTATTTTTGAGAGACAGAATACAAGTGTGGGAGGGGCAGAGAGAGAAGAAGACACAGAATCCAAAGCAAGCTGCAGGCTCGGAGCTGTCAGCACAGAGCCCAAAGCAGGACTCTAACTCACAAACCATGAGATCATGACCTGAGCCAAAGTCAGACACTTAACCGAATGACCCACCCAGGGACCCCCACAATTGATTTACTACTAAAGTCAAGTGATTTTTCGATATTAATCACATAGAATAGTCAGAAGACTGAGATCTCCTCTACTAACAAACCATTACATTTTCACTTTCATGGAACAGACCAAAAACTCTCCTTATTGTAACATCCACGATCATCTAGTTTATTCCACACGTTAAACGAAAACTAGGTGCCATACAGTTTTTTACTATACTCTAGATTCTGTCATAATCTAAGGAGGTTTCGATGTCAATGATTCAAATACCTAGCTGCATAGTTTTTTGACAACAAAACCCTTCTCCTTTGCTCTAATTTATCAACCCTTGCAATTCTCGTACCCCAAACTGTCCTACCTCTGGAATCTTAACCTACAATCTCCCTCTATCAGACCCCAGACTCCTAACACTCCTATCCTTCTTTCTTTTCGAAAGATTAGGGAAGTCTCACTGTCACTTTCACTGAAACTTCTAACTCATCAAAGGTAGTGCTATTTTCAGGTAAAATCAGGTCTAGACGTACCCCACTTGGATTCAAAGCCTCACCCCTTAAACTTAACCACCACAAAGCTTTCTAATTAAGTAAATGCTCAAATGTGCATTCTCTTTCCTACATCACAGTAAAAATAATGCCATAAGAATTTTTTCTCCTAGTTTAAGATTGTTAGTACCAAAAATTCACCATTTCCATCCTTATTTGGAAACACAAAACTACTGTTTTCACTTACCTCAACTCACAGCCATCACCATCTGCCCTGCCATAGCCCACAGCTACTCCAAACATTGTACCAGTCCTCTACCTATGGACTCTCAATCCCTGGGCCTCTGTTCCCAACTCTCAGCATCTATACTTCCCTCAATGAATTGAGACAAAGTGATCTGTTAAGTACAGATGAAATTCTATAAACAATTACCAAAATCCATATACTCATGTATCAAAGCCTTGACAATTTTGCATTCCTTTTTCCAGTCGGGGTATTGGAAGAGGATGTGTCCTTTTTACTACATTCTGAATCCCATCCTTTCTACCTACTTATAAAGCTATAGCTTCAACCTCCACCCACATACTGTTTTTTATTTTCCCATATACTTAACAAACCTTATTTTACCTTGCCTCTTCCTCTATTTCTTTTTCTCAGTGAAACTCTCTCCAACAACAACAAAAAAACTCTATATTCCCCAATGTTATTTCATTTGCCACTCATATTACAACATACTGTAATCTTCCTTCTAATTCCACCACTTGAAAGTGCTCTTGTTGTGGCCAGTAATTTATTAATTATCAAGTCAAAAAGGTCTTTATTTTAACTGACCTCTCTGTTACTTAACATTACTGACAATGCTTCCTCCCTTGGCTTTTTCAAAAGTCCTTCCCAGTTCTTATACCACTACATGCTTTCTTCAACACTTTCAATAATCTGAATGTTATATTTAACAGGCAAGGATTTTAAAGCAGCTATTATAATTACATTCTATTACATTAAGGAAAATACAAGGTCACTATGAACAAAAATATAGGAAATCACAACAGAAAAATTAAAAGTATGATGAAGAACCAAATGCATATTTCAGAAAAGAAAAATACAATGTGTGAAATAAATATCAGATAGACATAATGGTAGACTGCAGAGGAAAAGGGCAGAGAACTTGAACAGAAAAAGGGACATTTATCCAATCTGAATAACAGAATTAAAATTGAAAAACAGGAGCCTAAAGGACTTCTGAAACAATCTCCACAAGTCTAACATATGTATAATTATAGACCCAAAAGAAGAGAGAATGAAGAAAAAAATATTTTTGATCAGCCAAAAATTTCCTAAATGTGAAAAAAGACACAAATGTACAAGTTTGAAAAGCTCAGCAAATTCCAAGCAGCATAAATACTAAGAAAACTACAGGCAAACTTCTGAAAACCAAAACTAATGGAACAATCGTGAACTCAACCAGAGAAAAATGACACATAACTTTCAGAAAACAAAGATTCAAAAATAGCAGACATCACCTTTGAAATTATGGAGGCCACAAAATAGTGGAAGCACTGTTTTATGTGCACTCTAAATGCTGAAAGATAAAAACTGCCAACCCAGAATTCTATAACCAGTGAAAACATCCCTCAAGAATTAGGTGAAATAGGGGCGCCTGGGTGGCGCAGTCGGTTAAGCGTCCGACTTCAGCCAGGTCACGATCTCGCGGTCCGTGAGTTCGAGCCCCGCGTCGGGCTCTGGGCTGATGGCTCAGAGCCTGGAGCCTGTTTCCGATTCTGTGTCTCCCTCTCTCTCTGCCCCTCGCCCGTTCATGCTCTGTCTCTCTCTGTCCCAAAAATAAATAAACGTTGAAAAAAAAAAATTTTTAAAAAAGAATTAGGTGAAATAAATCCACTGTCAGACGAAAGGAAAAAAATTCTTAGACAGCAGACCCATCCACTAGAAATGCCAAAGGAAATTCTGTAGGCTATCAGGGAAATTATACCAGACCAAACTCACATCTTTAGGAAAGAATAGAGCTTCAGAAATGGTAAATACCTGAGTAAATATAAAAACTACTTTTTTTTTCTTAGTGTCTTTAAAATACACATGATTTCTTAAAGCAAAAATTGTCTTTTGGGGTTTATAATGTATACAGATGTGATAAATATCACAAGTATAGCTAAAGAATGTAAATATAAATGGATATATAACGTGCCAAGGATTCCAAATTTTATATGAGGTTACAATATCAATTCTAAACAAAGGATAAAAAGTTACTGATTGTTTATTATGATTTTCAGAGGAATGATTTCTTAAAAATGCAAACAGGTATACCTGCATAAAAAGTCAATAGGTAAATTAAAATGGAATTCTAAAAAATGGTCAAATAATAAAAAAGAGGACAGGACAAAGAGAAACGAGAAATAAAAACAGAAAGGACAAACAGAAAACAAGTAACTATAAACCTAAGTCCAATCAATGTTATATTAAATTTTATCAAACTAAATGCTCAAATTAAAAAGCAGAGAATGTCAAACTGTTACCTACAAAAGACACACTTTAGATTCAAAATTACAAATAGGCTAGAAGAAAAAGAACAGGAAAAGCTAATCATGTAAACAAGTATAAAAAAGCTGGAGAGGCTATACTAATATCAGACAAAACAAACATCAAGGTAAAGAAAATTACTAGAGATAAAGATGAACATCCCATAATGATAACAGGGTAAATTCATCAAGGACATAAAAATCCTAAACATGAATGTACTTTGTCATTTTCACAGGACTCTCTTATAGCAAACTACAAAATGTAGACCGTTCCCAGAACACAAATCTCAGCTTTCTCCCTCTCTACCTCCTCCTGAGAAAATATCACTTCACTTCCATTAATTTAACTACCAAGCTTTTGGTTCTCAATCCTGATCTTTATTCAGAACTCTAAAATTCAGCAGAATTTTCCACTTTTTCTCCTAACTATTTTACAAGGCATAAACTTGTGGAAGCAGTAATTACAATGTTGTAATTGTTGGGTTTCTACCATCTATGAACACAATATATATGATGATAACAGCACAAAGGAATAAGAGAGAAATGGAGTTATATTGGGAAAAAAGTTTCAATATTTTATCAGAATTAAATTAGTATTAATCTGAAGTTCAATGTATACTGTAATCCCTATAGGAGCCACTAAGAAAACAACTAAAATCTTTAAAAACCAGAAGATCAACAGAGGACACAAAAGAAGGCAGTAGAGGATGAGAATAGGAATATAAAAGGCCTGAATCATACAGAAAACAGCAAAAAGGCAGATGTAAATCCAATCATCCAAGAAACAAGTACATTAATTTGGAAACCAAAAATACTCAGACGAGATTTTTAAAAAGATCCAAAAATATACTATTTCCAAGAAACATGCTCTAGAATAAAAAGCAGAAACAGACTGAAAGGAAAAGGAGAAGGAAAAGGTGTAATAAGAGTAATAAAAGGTATAATAAAAGAGTAACCATAACAGCTAGAAGGGTTGCATTATTAAACAGATTTTCAATCTAGAAATATTACTGGAGACAAAGACAGACATTTCATAACGGCCAGTCTTTGACGTCAGGAAGATTTAACAACTCTAAATGTATACACAGAGCCTCAAAATACAGAAACCAAAACTGCCAAAACTGAAAAGGAAAATATACAGTTCACCAACAGGTAGAGAATTCAATACCCAATTTTTAACAATTAATAGAGAAGCTAAACTAGAAAATCAACAAGGTATATAAGATTTGAACACTATCAACCAAACTGATGTAACCAACAACATTGATAGGATACTCCACACAACAGCAGATGGAATACTCAAGTGCACATGGAACATTCTCCAGGAGTGACCATATACTAAGCTATAAAACATGTCTCAATAAATTCAAAAGGACTAAAATCATACAAATCTCCAACCACAGTGGAATTAAATGGGAAAACAACAGAAAGAAATTGGGAAATTCTGAAATAATGGGAAATTAAACAACACAATGCTAAATAATCCATGGGTCAAAGAAGAAATCACAAAATTAGAACAAATGTGAACTGAATGAAAATCAAACTACAACATATCAATATCTGAAGAATGCAGTGTTAATAGGGAAATTTACAGCTTTAATGCCCACATTAGAAAAGAAAGGTCTCAAAATCAAAAATCAATAATCAAAGTTTCAATTTAAGAAAATGGAAAGGGAAGCAAAAATCAAACTCAAAGCAAGCAGAAGGAAGGAAGCAATAAAGATTAGAGATCGATGAAAGAGAAAAAAAGAAAAACAGAGGTAATCAAGTTGGTGCTTTCAAAAGAGCAACAAAATTGACAAATGTTTAGCTAGACCTGAGTCTAGCACTGTTGACATTTTGGGCCAAATAATTCTTTCTTGTAGGGCGTTGTCCTATGTGTTACATAATGTTCAGCAGCATCCCTGGCCTCCCTCCACTAGATGCCAGTAACAATCCCCTTCTCAAATTTCACAACCCCAAATATCTCCAAACATTACCAGTATCCTGAGGCAAGTGGAGGGAAAAATCACCCCTGGTTGAGAACCACTGAGCTAGACAGACCAAGAAAAGAGACAGATGACACAAATAACAAAAATCAAGAATGCAGAAAGAACATCACTTCCTACCCTACAGAAACTGAAAGGATTATAAGGGAATTATTATCAACAGATGTATGCCAACAAATTAGACGATTTACCTGAAATGGATAATTATTATGTTTCTAGAGAAAAAAATTAAGGGTAAATTACAAACAGTATCATGCATGCTGCAAATAAGTAGTACATTATTAAAGACAGAAAATGTAATGCGTCCAAGGAAAACTAGCACTAAATTGTGGAAATACATATTTCAACTATGTAAACAGGTATTGTAGGAGTTTGGTGTTATTGTTGTTTTTTTTTTTTTTTTAATTACAAGTAGTACATTTAAATTATGAGTAGCATGTGCTTACTGCAACAATTCTAACTGTAGAAAAGTACCTTAAGTAAATTAGGAACTTACCTCATTCCCCTCCATTTCTATCCCATTGATAACTACTGCTAAACATTTGGTATGCATATTTATGGTTTTGTTTTTGCTTTTTTGCCTTGCTCATACAAACATTACACACATTTATAATGATTTTGTATAAAAATGAGTTTACACATATAGTTATATAAGCCAAAGAAACTTGCTTTTTTACTTAATATGTTAAACTTAGGACTCCAGAAACAATGCATATAGTTCCACATACAATCTGTATGTTCCATATAACACAAATAACTCACTGATAATAGCTGCATAATATAGTTTTAAAGTTCCACAATTTGGCTACATCAAAATTAATTCAACCATTTTCTCACTGATGGATATTTAGGTTGTATCTTAGTCTTTGATAGGCAAACAATGTTGCAAAACATCCTCACACACTCTCTTCTATACTAGCATTTTTATTTCAGTCAAACACATTCCTGAGAGTCAACCAGCAAGTGCACTTTAAATTTTAATAAATATCGCCAGATTCTTTTCTTCCAAGTTAGTAATAATTACTGCACCACCAACAGTGTATAAGAATACCCTATTTTCCATGTCCCCAAAACAGGATATTATCATTTTCTAATTTCTGCCAACCTAACCAGTGAGAAGTATCTCTGTTGTTTTTATCAGTAATTCCCAACTTTCAAGGAGGTAAAGAACCTTTTCCTAGGCTTACTGGTTATTTGCATTTCTTCTTCCTTGAACTACAAATTTCTAACCTTTCTCTCTCAAATGGATAGCAAACAGGATCATCCTATAAATGATGACGGGACAATCTTCCACTTCTAACTTACACTGTGTTGACTGCCTAATCCAAGGTACTATAAACAAAGTCCCTGTATTACACAACTCAGGGGACAGTGCTTAGGGGCTGGTCCCCCAGTGGTGAGTGGCATAGGAGAGGGGCAGTCTGGGTAATGGTACACTTGGGGCATTTTCAGTGGTGATGCTGGAGTAGGAGGGCTTCCAGGCTGTGATGGGAAAAGTCTGCAGCGGCAGAGGCAGGGTACACAAGTGTTATTTATGTGTCTGAGGAATTTGTTTTCTTTTGGTTTTGTTGGTTTTGTTCTGAAGAGGTATTTCATATAACAATACAATGAATATCCTTGGTATGTCTAACTTTGCACTATTACAGTGTACATCCTTGCATATAGACCTTGGTTGATAAGCACAATACTTCCAAAGGCTAGAATCCAGTTAGTGACTTCCTGAATTAAAAAGTACAGGCACGGGGCGCCTGGGTGGCGCAGTCGGTTAAGCGTCCGACTTCAGCCAGGTCACGATCTCGCGGTCCGGGAGTTCGAGCCCCGCATCAGGCTCTGGGCTGATGGCTCAGAGCCTGGAGCCTGTTTCCGATTCTGTGTCTCCCTCTCTCTCTGCCCCTCCCCCGTTCATGCTCTGTCTCTCTCTGTCCCAAAAATAAATAAACGTTGAAAAAAAAAATTAAAAAAAAAAAAAAAGTACAGGCACGTATTTTAGATTTTTGTTAGAAATAAATGTCATCTGGGGCGCCTGGGTGGTGCAGTCGGTTAAGCCTCCGACTTCAGCTCAGGTCATGATCTCACGGTCCGTGAGTTCGAGCCCCGCGTCGGGCTCTGGGCTGATGATGGCCCAGAGCCTGGAGCCTGCTTCCGATTCTGTGTCTCCCTCTCTCTCTGACCCTCCCCCCATTCATGCTCTGTCTCTCTCTGTCTCAAAAATAAATAAATGTTAAAAAAAAAAAATTAAAAAAAAAAAAAGAAATAAATGTCATCTGTTAGAGAGATCTCCTCAACCACCCCCGAAATACATGGACTGAATAGGAGGAAGTTATCAAAATAATAATAGTCTATGACCATTTAGAAGGGTTAAGATACTGAGTTCTTATACAGTTCAATGCTTACTGAAGGACCTGAAACTTTAGAATAATGAAATTGAAAATTAAATAAAATACGGGGCGCCTGGGTGGCGCAGTCGGTTAAGCGTCCGACTTCAGCCAGGTCACGATCTCGCGGTCCGTGAGTTCGAGCCCCGCATCAGGCTCTGGGCTGATGGCTCAGAACCTGGAGCCTGTTTCCGATTCTGTGTCTCCCTCTCTCTCTGCTCCTCCCCCGTTCATGCTCTGTCTCTCTCTGTCCCAAAAATAAATAAACGTTGAAAAAAAAAAAAATTTAAAAAAAAAAAAAAAAAAGAAAATTAAATAAAATACTAATTAGGGGCACCTGGGTATCTCAGTCGGTCGGTTAAGTGTCCGACCTCAGCTCAGGTCATGATCTCACGGTTCATGGGTTCGAGCCCCACATTGGGCTCTGTGCCGACAGCTCAGAGCCTGGAGCCTGCTTTAGATTCTGTGTCTCCCTCTCTCTCTGCCCCTACCCTGTTTGCATTCTATCTCTCTCTTTCAAAAATAAAAAAAACATTTTAAAAAATTATTTTAAAAAATAATAAAAATAGGGGCGCCTGGGTGGCACAGTCGGTTAAGCGTCCGACTTCAGCCAGGTCACGATCTCGCGGTCCGGGAGTTCGAGCCCCGCGTTGGGCTCTGGGCTGATGGCTCAGAGCCTGGAGCCTGTTTCCGATTCTGTGCCTCCCTCTCTCTCTGCCCCTCCCCCGTTCATGCTCTGTCTCTCTCTGTCCCAAAAATAAATAAAAAAACGTTGAAAAAAAAATTAAAAAAAAAATAATAAACATAAAATACTAAAATTACAAAATGTCTGGACTTTAATTTTAGCAGAATGTCTTCAATGTATCACTGTTAAATATTAAGGCAGCTGCTGGTTTACCCTTATTTAACTAAAGAAAAATCAGGTGTTTTGAGGGTTGTTTTTTCTTTTTTTGGTTTTTGGGTTTTTTTTCTGTTTTTGTTTTCGTTTTAATCGACCACAGGTTTTGGAACCTTAAATTCCTTTTTTAGCATCTACTGAAATGATTACATAGATTTTATTTGACCTGTTCAAATAATGTTATACTGGTATAGTTCCTGATATTAAGCCATTTTACATTCCTAAAATAAGTGCTCTTTAGCAATGACATTCATTTTTTAATGTATACTTAGACTTAATTCACTAATGTTTTATTTGGGATTTTTCATATTTGTATTCCTAAGTGCAAAGTCAGTACCCTTCTTCCCTCGTACTCTGTCGAGATTTCGATACCAATTCAGTAGTATTGACTTCATAAAATAGAGCACTGAAGCCTAACTACAGGTACCATTTATTGAACATTTTAGCATTCTTTTTTTTTAAGGTTTTTTTTAAGTTTATTTATTTTGAGAGAGAGAAAGAGAGAGAGCACAAGTGGGGAAGGGGCAGAGAGAGAGGGAGAGAATCTCAAGCAGGATCTGCACTGGTGGTGCACGCGGGGCTCGAACTCACTAACTGCCAGATCATAACCTGGGCCAAAGGCCAAAGTCAGATGCTTAACAGACTGAGCCACCTAGGTGCCCCTGAACATTTCAGCATTCTTTTTACATGCTTCCCATGTAAATTTCATGATAATCACATGATTTCTTATCTCTATTTCGGAGATGGTGCAGCTGAATCCCACAGACTCAAAATCTCCCTCAGATCACCCACCACTGAATGAAAGAGTTTGCATTTCAAAGTAGGGATCACACTAGTAACCAATGTTCAATGCTACTTGCCATCTTTGTGTCAACATTCTAGAACAAGAAGCACTGGAATTAAGTATTGTTTGAAAATGGTTCAGGCAATCATAATCATTTCTGGAAACAATGCTTTGAATAGCAATACCTTTCACAGTTACTCAGTTTTCTACTTCCTGAGTCTATTTGAGAAAGTTCAATTTTTACAGAAAATCATCTATTTCTCCAAAGTTTGAATATTCTTAGCATCGACTTTCGAAGAACTAAAAAAGCATTTCAAAAACAAGAGACTAAAGTTTACCTTGACTTTGGGCCAGATGAAGAATTTTTGATGTAACATATCGGGCAGTATCTGATTCTGCAGATTCAGTATTGATCTTCTCCAGCTGAGCCAGGAGTCCCACGATCCGTGAATTATTGGTAAGGCTAAGAAGAATGTTACTTTATATTAGGACACATTCTACATCAATTGTAAACTCAAAACTAGAAGATCACTGTTTAAAAAAAAAAAAAAACAACTCTACTCTTCTAAAAACATTAAGCGTTTATATCACATTTCCTTACTCTATGTTATATAGCTCAACGTTGCTAAAAATTCTATTAATTTAAATGAGAAACACATTCCATTTCAGAAAACCACAAATATGCACTCAACCCTGCCCAGCAATCTTAAATCACGCCCTGAAAGTTCATCTTTACACTCTCCAAAAAGACGTCTTACATTTCCTATGCTCACCTCAAAACTCTAATCATCCCACCCACCCCAGTTCACTCTCAGTGCCTTGCTTTATAATCTATATAAGCTCAAAAAGGCACACACTCATCTTCCCACTACCAGATCCTTAAACCTATCTGATTCTCTATCCACATTCTTTCTTCTTTGTTCTCTTTCATTATACATTGCACATTTGATACTCTTCTAGGTATTACAAACAGTAAACACAACAAAAATTCATGCCCCCTACAGACTGAACATTCCAATGGTGAGAGATAAATATGTTGATAATCATACAGTATTTAAGGTGGTGAAGTGTTATAAAGAAAAACAGATTGGGGGAATAAAAGGTACAGGGCAAGGGATGCAATTTTAGACAGTGGTCAGGGAAAACCTCATTGACAGGGTATCATTCAGGGAAAGACCTGAAAGAAGTAAAGGAGTAACCTGTGCAGAAATCTGCAGAAAGAGCCATCCAGGGAAAAGGAGTCACGACCACGAAGACCCCAAAGCAGGGGTCTGCTGCATTCAGCTAAAGTGAGGTGACCCATGTAGCTGGAGCAGACTTCAAGGAGAGTAACAGTAACATTTGAGGTCAGAGTGGGGGTGGGGTTGGACAGAGCACCAACATTTAAAGCTTTGCAGGCCACTGTAGGGATTTTGGTTTTTACCCTAAGAGGGATGGAAAGTTTTTGAAATGAGCGATGTGCTCTGATGTTTTAAAAAGGCTCTTTGAGGGGCACCTGGGTGGCGCAGTCGGTTAAGCGTCCGACTTCAGCCAGGTCACGATCTCGCGGTCCGTGAGTTCGAGCCCCGCGTCGGGCTCTGGGCTGATGGCTCGGAGCCTGGAGCCTGTTTCCAATTCTGTGTCTCCCTCTCTCTCTGCCCCTCCCCCGTTCACGCTCTGTCTCTCTCTGTCCCAAAAATAAATAAACGTTGAAAAAAAAAATTTTTTTTTAAATAAAAAGGCTCTTTGGCATGTGGAGACTCAAAGAACAATCCCTCCCCTATTTACTTGCCTCAGCCCCTCCTGCATTTTCAATATCTTTGCTCCTTCAATTACTTGTAGTACATCATCTCCCTCTCTCCCTTTCAACTGGATCATAGCCCCCTGGCACACGAATCTCCTGCAGGAGCTCCCACTAGCTGCCACAGCATTTCCGTTACTCCTTGAAGGAGATGTCTGTGCTTGCTCTCTCCATTTTCTCACATACTGTTCACTTTTCAAGCTTGCCTTCTGCACCTCGAGATCTCCCAACCTCCTGTGGTCACTTCCTTCCTCGTTACACTCAGTCTCTCAGCACTATCAGATAGCTCCCTCTTCCTTCACCTCCTTCTTTGGGCTTCAATGACCCCACTCTCTCCTCATGTTCTTCCTGTCACCACCTCTCTGAGATCTCGTGATTGGTTCCTCCTCCTGTGACACATCTCTACATGCTAAAGACCCCACACAGCTCTATCCCCAGCTCTCTTCTCTTCACTCTCTCCACTCTTCAACCAGTGTGGTCTCATCTAATCCCACCACTGTTAATTATGATCTAAATGCTGCCTGGCTCCTACACTCAACTCCAGCCTCACCCTGATAGCTTACCCAACCTAGCAAGCCCAATATAAAACCACCCATTCTTCCTCTCAACCTATTCTTCTTCCAATCTTAATGCTCCCAAACTCACGTGAAACCATCAGTTGCTCAAGACAAAAATCTGGGCTCCCTTCCCCACACACCAACCCAATAACAGCTCCATCTCTGAAACATCTCAACTTCATCCACTTGTCTCCCTATCTACCATTACTACCCAAGTCTAAGCAATCATTCTCTCTCGCTTAGAAATCAGAGCCTCATAACTAGTCTGCTTTCATTCTTGCTTGCCAATAATCCATTTTCACAGTACTTTTTTTATCTTTTTGTTTTGAAATAATTATAAACACGCACAGAAAGTTGAAAAAATAGTAGAGTGGTCCCTTCCATCTTTCGCCTAGTTTCCCCAATAGTTACATTTACATGAACTACAGGGCAACAGCAAAAACCAGGAAGTTGACATTGGTTACTAATACAGTTCTAGGCCACTTTATCACATATGTAGATTTATAGGACCACTAATATAATCAAGTTGCTGTCCAGCTAAAACCCCTTCAATGGCTTCCCTTCAGCCGTTAGGCCAAATCTTATTTACTTATCACAACATACTAGACTTTATATCATTTGGCTTCTGTCTACCTCCCCAACTTGACTTCTCACAATGTTCCCCTCACACACTGGGATCCAGTTGCAGTGGATTTCTATCAGTTCTTTGAATACGACATGTTTTTCCCCAACCTCAAGGTCTTTGTATTTGCTGTCTTCTCGATCTGGAGGGAGGTTTCTCCCAGCTCTATTTAGAGCTGGCTCCTTCTCATTTCAGGCTACAGCCCAACCATGGGACCATTTCCTCACCAGCCCCTCCACTTCCAATATTAAAGTGTACCTATAGAGAATTTATCACAATCTGTAATTACGTAAGCTCCACAAAGGTAGAGATCTTGCATGTCACTCAGTATTTCAAACACTGACTGGTATAGCATAGGCAATACACATCTAGAAACATAAACAAACAATATATGTTTTTTCAGATTAACTGTGCCCAATGCTTTGAATTTGGAAGTACTTCAACTGAAAAGGTATCTGAAGTTTGAAAAATACACACTAAGCACACATTTGAAAATATACCTAATATACCATTTAAAATAACGTAACACGGGGCACCTGGGTGGCTCAGTCAGTTGAGTGCCCAATTTCCACTCAGGTCATGATCTCACAGCTCATAAGTTCAAGCCCCACATAAGGCTCTGTGCTGACAGCTTAGAGCCTGGAGCCTGCTTCAGATTCTGTGTCTCCCTCTCTCTCTGCCTCTCCCCGACTTGCTCTCTTTCTCAAAAATAAATAAACATTAAAAATATTTTTTAATTAAAAAAAAAGAACACCACAAATCCACAAAACTCATGTATGTGTATGTATCATATATATGTGTATATACTATATGTAATGTATAGATACTTATATCATTAAAGACTGAACTCAGGAACACATAAGAAAATCTAGCTATCTTTCATTAAGCCACACATTAAAGATATTTGCAAAAATGTAATAAAAAATGCCAGTCTTCTATCTTTTTGAAAATATAGTTATTTCTAAAACAAAATGTTATATTATTATACAATTGGTTTATTATCATTTTAAAATGAATAGTTTTAATTTCTCAGTTTTAATGTATAATACCATAAATATCAATAGATAAAATAACTCACATCAACAAAAACTTTTTGGAGTTTTCATCAATTTAAGAGCACTAAAAGGTTCTAAGCTAAAAAATTTAAGAACCACTCCTCTAGGCTTATCTTGCACATTTTGTGCTCCTGACCTAGAATCAGCCCTTTCTCCAAAGAGCCCTGGTTCTTTCTGGTGAGAAATGGTACTAAGACACCACAGTTTGCAAACTAGGGAGCAAATACATCTTTAAAAACAGTTCCATAACCCAGATTTAAGAGACATTTGCATTAAGGAAACCAAAATTCTGAAATTTAATAACTGAGTGTTTCTTAAATTTTCTCCATATTATTTTTCTCTTAAAGGTCATCTCTGTATTTTTCAGTAGCTAATAAAACATCTACTATTCAAAAAATTCATGAACATACAAAACACACTAAGTGTAACACACATTCTGTTCTATTCCAAATTAAAAATTTATCAGTAACTCTTAAAATTTTTAAATTACACCACTGTATAAAAAGAAAAAAGAAAAAAAAAAAACCTTTCATCGGAGTGATTCCATTCTGAGAATCATGCTCTTTCAAATGGATGGATGGATGAATTTTTGGAAGGGAAGCAAATAATTGAGAACACTGGCAAATCAATTTCCCTTTCTATTCCTATTTTTCTCATCTACAGAATGAAAACTGAACAAAATACTTTAAGCCACCCCAATTTAGCTCTAAGAACGTAAAGCTGCAGACACTAATATTGAAGGAATCACCGGGTGAACACCAGAGGGCAGCTCTACCTTCTGAATAATTTTCAGACTTTGGAAAATCTGAGGGTGGTGATAAGCTATACAACTATTCAATGGACAATCTGAACTACACTGAGAAAAATTTTAAACAACAAGGCTCAGAAAAGAATGTTATCTTCCCTGCCTTACCCTATTCTTAGACGAATCAAAATGAGGCTCAGACCAAATTTCAGAGATTCAACTTATAATTGTTAATTATTATGTAGTGAAAAATCATGTAATTGGAAATATGAACAATATGAAACACATCAAGTTAACCTCCAAATGGACATTTTTTTAGGTTTTTTTTTCCTTTTTTTTTAATTTTTTTTGAGAGAAAGAGGGAGGGAGAGACAAAGAGAGGGAGAGAAAATTTCAAGCAGTCTCCACACTATCAGTGCAGAGCCTGGGGCAGGGCTCAAACCCACAAACCATGAGATCTTGACCTGAGGCAAAATCAAGAGTCAGATGCGCTTAACCGACTGAGCCACCCAGGCGCCCCTCAAATGGATATTTTTTTTTTTAATTTTTTTTTCAACGTTTTTTATTTATTTTTGGGACAGAGAGAGACAGAGCATGACCGGGGGAGGGGCAGAGAGAGAGGGAGACACAGAATCAGAAACAGGCTCCAGGCTCCGAGCCATCAGCCCAGAGCCTGATGCGGGGCTCGAACTCACGGACCGTGAGATCGTGACCTGGCTGAAGTCGGACGCTTAACCGACTGCGCCACCCAGGCGCCCCTCAAATGGATATTTTAAAAATAGTATCATTCAAATATCTGTTTCACAGTGGTCACCTACTACTTTGATATTTGGGTTTACTCTCAGAGCTATTTTTCTAAAAGCATAAATTTTCTTGGATATTACAAAAGTCCCAATGATGTACAGATATTAATCTGCAACAAATTATTTCCCAAGCAAGTGCAAGGGCTATAGAACCTACCTTCATATTATAAATAAATGTTATTATCTTTTTCACCTTAAAATGTAGATAATAAAGATGTCCTTGTAAAACAGGTAAAAATATCTCACAGCAAAAAAAAAAAAAAAAAAAAAAAATATACTAAAGTTTTAGACTTAAACATGAATCACAGAAATTAAGTTTTAATTTCAAACAATACAGTTTCATTTCTAAAATGCACATTATCTTTCAGAAATGTCTGTTCCTCATTTATAAGTCTTTTTTACCTGTCTTTTATTACTTTTGCTTTGTTTACATTTTTACTGTTTCTCTCCAAATACTGAACACAAAACTTTATTTTCTTCCATCATAAATCAAAGGACAATGAAAAACAGAAATTTCATTATCATTTTTCTGTAGAAATAGTTAAGTATTTAAATATGTATGTATGGAAAACAATATTATTCTAACTGGAAGAGAACAGTAACTATTTCTCTGACTACTTATTAGAATTAAATGCAATAAAGTCTTCTCTAACAATAAATTCTAGTTCAATACTACCAAGTGACTTGTTAAAGACAACCAAAAAAATCTTGTTAATAAAATTGCAAACTGCCTAAATTTATACTAGGATCAGCAATAATTAGTCAAGTTTTCCTTGAAATTCCTTCACCAAAGTTAATAACATGCTAATGATTTTCTATTCATTATTTTTTATAACTTCTCTGGTAACGTTCCACTGGGATTTTAGGTACACGTTTATGGCTAACTGCTTTGCCCTGCCCTATCTTTCAGAATAACAAGTTTCAGGTGTGAGCCACCCTGGTAAGCCACACTTCTCATTTTTAGCTTAATGTAGAAGTTAGTATAGGCTAGATCACAGGCTCTCAGTTTTGTTTTAGTGTTGTTGTTTTTTTTTTATTGTCTCATGATATCTTTATATTCAAAAATTACTGGGGACCCCCAAAGAGGTGTTATTTTCAAGGGAAACAGAAATCATCTGACAAACAACCTGAAAGACCAGGACACATCAATACAATAAAAACTACAAAACACTGCAAAAAATATTAAAGAAGATCATAAAAAAGGAATATGCTGTCCTCAAGGGTAAGAAGACTCAATGTTGTCAAAATATCAATTCTCCCCCGTGGGGCGCCTGGGTGGCTCAGTCAGTTAAGCGTCCAACTCTTGATCTCGGCTCAGGTGACAATCTCACAGTTCTGGGATCCACGCTGGACTGGACATGGAGCCTGCTTAAGATTCTCTCTCTCCCTCTTCCTCTGCCCCTCCCCCACTCGCTCACAGGTACTCTCTCTCAAAAAAAAAAAAAAAAAAAAAGAGAGATATCAATTCTCCCCAAACTGATCTATAGAATCAAGGTAATCCAATAAAAATCCCAGCAGGCTATTGTGTAGAAATTATAAAACTGATGCTAAATTCACATGAAAATACAAAGAAACCTAAAATACACCAAACTTTGGAAATAAAAGAACAAAGTTGGTGGACCAACACTAATTATGAGACTCATAAAGCCACCAAGGCAGAGAGGTATCAACACCAAGATAACATCTAAATCAGCGGAATGAAACAGAGTCCAAATATAGATCAACACATAAATGACAACTAATTTTTGACAAAGATACAAATTGTTGATTGAGAGGATTTTGCAGGTATAAACAGACCAAACTTACCAAACTGTACTCTCTATGTACAGTTTGTTGCACAATGATTGTATGTCAATGAATTTGTTTACAAATTATAGGTGGCCTTAGTAAGTACTCTTGGGTAAGACAGAAACTACACAGAAATGGATGGAGCGTGTGAAAGGAGATGTAGATTGCATTTACAGACCATTTCAAATTTTTTTGGCTTTTAAGGGAATCATATATATTGGGTAGTGACAGAAGAGCAGAGTCTAAATACTGGGAAGCCCAGATCTTGTTTAAATAGTAATGAATGAAGAAGTTAAACATTCAAGACAGAAGAACAAATGATTAAAAGACCCTGAGAAGGAAAGAGGGAGGTGAAATCAATAACACAGGTGTCAGTATTAGTCTTTGACAATAAAAGAGACACATTCTCTGCTGCAGTAAGTAACAAGAGGGTAGGCAGAGGATGGGATCAAATAAAGGGGAATATGGAAAATTTTGGTGCCAGAAATATGAGGATAATAGATTTTATTATCTCTGTGATATCATAAGGGGAGGCCATTTGTTAAGGATATGTATTTGAGATGTCTGAGGATTTCAAAGGTTTAAAGGGTGAAAGAAAGTATAAAATAATCATTACAAAAGTTGAGAAAATGAACTTTCCAGAGAACCACAGTCACAAGATTGCTGGGCTCAGTTCAGGCCGATGATCAGTAATTTTTAGTGATATCTGCCAAGTTAGTTCATCCTCCAATGTCATTTAGCTACTCAACAACAGTTTATCCAGAGAAAGGACTCTGTCAGATGGGTGTGATGGAAAATAAAAAACGAGGTAAAGCCATTTCAGGTATTTTCAAGAGTGTAATGATAGACAATGGATTCTACACTGGGTAAGAAAGGAGGAGGTGAATGAGAAAAAATAGAAGTCAACAGATTAGCACTCTCGGTAAGGGAGAACTCTTGTAATACAGACACTGGAGCAAGTGAGCTAGAGAGATAAAAGATTAGAGCAAGGGAAAAGAAGGATTTGACCCTTTTCTATCTATCTCAATTTATCTTACTGAATTCAGGTTTTTTTAAGTTTATTTATTTATTGTGAGGTAGAGACAGAGAGCACAAGCAGGTAAGGGCAGAGAGAAGGAGAGACAGAATCCCAAGCAGGCTCCATGCCATCAGTGCAAAGCCCAATGCAGGCCTCGAACCCATGAACAATGAGATCATGACCCACACCAGGATCAAGAGTCAGACACTTAGTCGACTGAACCACCCAGGTGCCCCTGCATACAGTTTTCTTCACAGAGCAGTATAACAAGTATTACTAGAAACTATAATTTCTCTTAGATGAAGGCCATTTGCAATGATCCCAATTTAGTTCACCTAAAACAGCAGCAAAAATAACAATAAATATCCAGTAAAATCTATTTCAGGAGAAAAAAATGAAAACTAACACTAAGAGCCAGAAGTTGCCAAACTATAACTTCATATTCTTATGAACAACAAGCTAGTAATTCTAGATACTTTAGCTAATCAACAGAAATAGCATTACTTGTTCCACCTAATCCCAAAAAGAAGACTGGTGCTCCTTTTTAAAACACAGTCAGTACTTAATTCCTTTACTATAGAAATTACAGAAATACTTGAACAATGAAATTTGTTACAATGTATCACATAGTTAATACCTGGAAAACCTAACAATTTAAGGAATAAATCTTTTTTTTTTTTTAATTTTTTTTTTTTTAACGTTGATTTATTTTTGAGACAGAGAGAGACAGAGCATGAACGGGGGAGGGTCAGAGAGACAGGGAGACACAGAATCTGAAACAGGCTCCAGGCTCTGAGCGGTCAGCACAGAGCCTGACACGGGGCTCAAACTCACGGACCGTGAGATCATGACCTGAGCCAAAGTCGGACGCTTAACCCACCAAGCCACCCAGGCGCCCCAGGAATAAATCTTATCTAAATAAACTGTGTGGGGCACCTGGGTGACTCGGTGTGTTGTGTCTGACTTCAGTTCAGGTTATGATCTTGAATTTCATGAGTTCGAGCCCCACATTAGGCTCTGTGCTGACAGCTCAGAGCCCAGAGCCTGCTTCGGATTCTGTGTCTCCTTCTCTCTCTGCCCGTCCCTTGTTCATGCTTTGTCTGTCTCCCTCTCTCCCTCCCTCTCTCTCTTTCTCTCTCAAAAATAAATGAACATTAAAAAAAATTTTAGGGGCTCCTGGGCAGTTGAGCATCCGACTTCAGCTCAGGATTGATGGGATCAAGCTCCACGTTGGGCTCTGTGCTGACAGCTCAGAGCCTGGAGCCTACTTCAGATTCTGTGTCTCCCTCTCTCTCTGTTCCTCCCCCACTCACACTCTGTTTCTCAACAATAAATAAATAATTTTCTTTTAATTTTAAATAAACTGTGTATATACTTCTCATTAGAAAACAGAGTAAACCATACTTGTAAATGCAAAGTTGTAGTAAATGTAACATACAACACTGCTACAAAGCAAAAAAACTCTATTATCAATATTAATAAGTTGTCATTTACTGAGCCTGCTAGACGCTATTTAATCTTTGCAACTTCATAGTGATAGCATTATTATTACACCCATCTTATAGACACTTAACAGGGCTAAGTAATCTAGCTAAAAAAAATTCCAAATTAGAATCAATGAGTTTGATTTTTAATGAAAGAGTCCACAGTAAAACCTTGCTAAGGACAATTTCTTGGTACATTCGAGCTTTAGTTGATATGATGCTTTAACTCAGGGGTAGTTAAAATTTTCCTGGAAAGGGCCGGACACTGTGGACCAAACAGTCTCTGTCATGATTACTCAACTCTGTCACTCTAGAGCAAAAGTGTCCAGACAATATATAAATGAAGGAGCACAGCTTGTTACAATGAAACTTTATTTATGTACACAGAAATTTCAATTTCATATAAACTTCCTGTGTCATAAATATTCTTCCCCCCCCCCCCCCCCAACCATTTAGAAATGTTAAAAACTATTCTTCGGGTGCCTGGGTGGTTCAGTCAGTTAAGTGCATCTGACTCTTGTTTTTAGCTCAGGTCATAATCTCACAGTTCATGGGATCGAGCCCCAAGTCAGGCTTCCCACTGAAAGCACAGAACCTGCTTGGGATTCTCTCCCCTGCCCCCTCTCTCTGCCCCTCCCCCACTCTGTTTCTCTTTCTCTCTCTCTCTCTCAAAATAAATAAACTTAAAAAAAAAGAACTATTCTTAGCTCATAAGCTATACAAAAACAAGAGGTAGACCAAATTTGGCCCATGGGTCATAGTTTGCTGACTCTTATTTTTAACTGAAAAGTTAAACATTAATAAATATTAATTTAAAAATATAAATACAACATACAATCATTTAAACATAAATAATATTTTCAAGTAAGGAGTTTCAAATAACCATTGGAGTATTATTTCCATAACTGATACATATTGGTATTTAGAAGTACAGTACCTCTTCTCTGATACCACTTTTAACTTGCTCATCTTGAGTTACTTCATTTCATCATTGCAGATAATCTAAAAGAAAAAACGTTAATGATTTTAAACACATGATTATTTCTAAATATTAGGTGACATAAAAGCCAGACAACTGAAAGTTTTTATTGTAAAGATAACAAGATAACACAAGAAACCAAGGAAGAATGTTTTGAGTTTTATGTGCTTCTGGCAAGCTACTTCAATGTGCAAAAATGTGTGACTAGTATAAGACCTAAAACCAGCCAGTAAAAGGTTATCAAAATCCTGGTGCTACAAAAATGCAAAAACCTAACATAATAATCTAATATCTAGTGTTAACATTTCTTTTGAGACAGTTCAAATTATCTTTCCTGTTCTTACAGTCCTCCTTAAAATACTCAAACCAACCACAGCAATGTACTTACTTGTCCACCATTCACACTGTGGTCAAATACTGTTAAATGTGTACCATTATTTCTATGAGAGAGCACTTTTTAACAACAAATTGTGTACACAGTAAAAACCATCTATAATATCTCATTCAATATACGTAATGCATATTTTCCTTCAACAAAGTTTTATCATTAGAAAGTGTACATTATACATTTTAAAGCTTTAAGTCTTGGCTTGCAGAATCTTTACAACTTTTCGTATTTCTTTTGCAACTATTCACCCTCCAAAAAAGAAAAAAAAAAAAAACCCTGGACATTTTTAAATTTTACATATAAATGCTTACTGAGGCAGAATTTTGTGGCATCACTAGAAAGTTTAAAAATTACTGCCAATTCAACAAGTTTCTCACATATTTATGCAATATATAGTAATGCCATTTAAAGGGAAGGAAACATGCAAAAGAACATAACAGATTTAGAAGATACAGGTATTCTGGATGTTTTTCTTCAATTAACAAAGAACTTTCAACTTCAATAAAACACATGATTTTTTTTCAATTTTTTCATTAATTCAATTACAAAAGAGAAAACATGTATTTAGGATTATGTATAAAAATTACATAATTGTTTTTAAGGTTACTAGAAATTTTAAATTGCTATTCTTTTAATTGACTTAAAAAAAACCCTACCAATTGAAAGTAACTTTTTCCAATTTCCAAATTAATTAAGAATCAAAAATCCAAAGGAGGAAAAAAATCCTATGTAATTTCAAAAGCACTAATGCTGCCATAAACATAAAGTTAAAGTAATTTACTTCTACTTGTTGGGTGGTAGGGTGCTCTCTAAAAGTGCATTAATAGCACATCTCATGAAAAGTTCACTGCGAATCTCATTAGAACTGATAAAGTTGGGGGGCACCTGGGTGGCTCAGTCGGTTGAGTGTCCGACTTCAGCTCAGGTCACAATCTCATGGTTTGTGAGTTCGAGCCCTGCGCCGGGCTCTTTGCTGATGGCTCAGAGCCTGGAGCCTGCTTCAGATTCTGTGTCTCCCTCTCTCTCTGCCCCTCCCCCACTTGTGCTCTGTCTCTCTGTCTCTCAAAAATAAATAAATGTAAAAAAATAAAAAATAAAAGAACTGATAAAGTTGGATAGGTTAATGTTGGGCACTTACATCACAGCCAATTCTATTTCAACAGTTAAGAAATTATTCAAATTTCCAACTCACAATAAAATAATAGTCGAACAACAGGCATTCCTATCCTCTCCCTCCTAGGACTGAATTAAAGTAGACAGCAGCAATAAAGAGAAATTAAGTTATGTTGAAGCCCCACAGTGCCAAAAAGGAAACAAAAGTTGGGGATGGGAGGTAGGTGCCTTGTCCAGAAGAACTCAGGACACTTGGAACCCAGGGACTAGAAGATGCCAAGTAAAACAGAAAGAGACTGCTTGGCAGCTAACTAAAACCTTGTAATCCCAACTTCTTACCTCCTCCATACCTCATACCTCACCATTGTGGGAAATGTTCAACAGCTAGTCACAGAACTCCTGACAAATAATCTTCACTAAAGAAACTGACAACCTCAAAGAATTCTGCTTTCTGGGACTAAACAGATCCCCAGGAAAAAGGCCAGCTCTCAATCCCATCATCCTAGAGCTAAACCAGTATGGTCACTTTTTATAGCCTAAGGCCAGAGTGTCCCCAGAGAACTTGGGAACTTTCTGTTTTGAAAGTCTGTGTCCGTTACAGTATCACGTACTAAAAAGAGGCACCTAGAGAAGTGCTGCATTTCACCAAGTTTGTGGCTTTGCCAACCAAGTGTGACAAAGCAAGAAAGGGGCAGAGAAACTGAGAATGTATAACAAGGGCATAATGATAAAAACTGACCGTGAAGTTTAGGTATAATCTACTCATTCCTCTTTATGGGGTCATTCTCATCACCATAAAATCATGTTATTTCTGAGTCTTGAAGGGAAAAACAACCTCTCTTGTTCCCACTTCCTCAATCCTCAATCAAGTCTCATTTAGTTGTTTACACACATTGCCAACCAGTACTCTCTTCCCATCCTCTCCTAAACACACTCCAGCCAGATTCTCCCCATCCCACTTGTCTGTGTCAGTGACCTCCATGTCCCTAAATCCAACTGTCAACTCTCAGTCTTCATCTTATTTGTCCTATCAGCAGCATTTGATAGAACTGGTCACTCCTTTTTCTTGGAAATACTTTCCTCATTTGGCCATACTTTCTAAGCTTCCCTCACTGGATGCCCCAGGCTCATTTCTTTCTCATCTGTTTCTAACTCCAGTCTCTTCCTTGGTGACCTCATCCAGTCTCATGACTACTCAACATCTCCACTTGGATCTCTAATAATATCAAAACTCAACATATCCAAAACTGATCTCCTGACCCGCTCTCCCCTACCAAGTATGCCCTCACCTAAGCTTTTCCAACTGTAAAGACAATTCTCTCTCCAGTTCTCAGTACAAGGCTTTAACTTCCTCCTTGGCTCCTATCTTACATCCCACATCCAATGCATCAGCAAGTTCTGATAATTCTACTTTCAAAATACATCCAGAATCTGATCACTCCACCATAGCTACTACAATGGTCAAGCAAACCATCCTCATTAGTTTCCCTTCTACCTCTGGCCTCCTACAGTCTATTCTCAACACAACATCCTGACTGATCCTATTAAACCCTTGGGGAAATAAAAGGGGGGGGGGGGAACCTTAGGTAAATCTTGTCACCACTCTGCTCGATGTCCTGCAACGCTGCCCATTTCGGTGGCACTAAGCACCCTAGGTGAATACCCCCAGCCGTTCCCCTCCCTGACTTCATCTCCTACCTACAATTCTCCTCACTCATACTGCTCTAGACACACTGTCTGTGCCTCCTTGCTTTCTTCCCACTCTTACCTTAATGCCTTTGCCCAAGCTGTTTCCTCTATCCAAAATGTTCTCCTGCCAGATAGTCTAATGACCAAACAACTCCCAAACTTCTTTTGCTTGAGTATCACCTTTTCAATAAAGTCTAAATTTCAACCATCCTATTTAATTTTGTAAACCAGATCCAGACCCCAGCATACCCACTGTCCCTTGCCTGAATCTACTCTCTCTTCTTCTGGAGCACTTACCACCTTCTAACACTGGATGATTCACAAATTACTGAACACTTGTAAGACTGTACTATGCAGTAACTGATAATATATGAACATGCATCAAAACAACTTTCAAGGGAACAGTTTAGTTTTATAAACTTACAAATGTTCAACAGATACCCCATTAAACCATATATATCAATCCTGTAATCAAATTCATCCCAGACCCTTACCAGTTTATCACTACTGATGACTACAAAGGCAACCACAGTAGGTACCTTCACTTTCTTGAGGTTCTGAGGAAAAAGTGATAGCAACCCACAGTCCTTGGTATGCCCACATAAGAAATCACACGGTCTAATATCTAATATCACACTGGCCAATATTTTACTCATTTAATCACCTTGTAAACTAGACAATTTACTTAACTCTGTGTATTGCTTACTATCTATATTTCCCTGCTAGAATTAAAGCTCCATACAGACAAAAATCTGTTTTGCTTAGTAAATGCCTCCCAAGTATCTAGAAGAGAGCCAGCACACTGCAGGTGCTAAATAAGGATACTTAATATTTTGTCTTCCTATCTAGAAACAAAGGTCTGTCTTGAAGAACAATGTTGACATCTATACTGACAATGTCCCATGGATAGCTGGCTTCATCTGAAGATTTGTCACTCTTGTTTAAAAAAAAAACAAAAGCTGACTTCACGACACAGTGTTTTCTTCACAAAGAGGTGCTAGTGTCAAAAACTCTGGCAGGTGTGGGGCGCCTGGGTGGCGCAGTCGGTTAAGCGTCCGACTTCAGCCAGGTCACGATCTCGCGGTCCGTGAGTTCGAGCCCCGCGTCAGGCTCTGGGCTGATGGCTCAGAGCCTGGAGCCTGTTTCTGATTCTGTGTCTCCCTCTCTCTCTGCCCCTCCCCCGTTCATGCTCTGTCTCTCTCTGTCCCAAAAATAAATAAAAACGTGGAAAAAAAAAAAAATTAAAAAAAAAAAAAAACTCTGGCAGGTGAGAGGAAAAAGTTGCTTGAAACTACAAAAAATGATTAACTTTATTAAACAAAAACCTGTTCACTTGAAAATATTTATGGGTGCCTGGGTGGCTGAGTCGGTTGAGCGTCTGACTTCAGTTCAGGTCGTGATCTCATGGTCCGTGGGTTCGAGCCCCGCATTGGGCTCTGTGCTGACAGCTCAGAGCCTGGAGCCTGCTTTGGATTCTGTGTCTCCCTCCCTCTCTGCCCCTCCCCCGCTCACAGTCTGTCTGTCTGTCTGTCTGTCTCTCTCTCTCTCTCTCTCTCTCCCCCTCCCTCCCTCTCTCTCTTGAAAAATAAACATTAAAAAAAATTTTTAAAGAAAAAATAAAAACCAATGTTTAAAGAACTATGTTACAACCTGAACAAGGAGTATATGAATCTCCTGTTACATCCCGAAGTGCAGTGACTTAGTGCATGAGGAGTTCTCAACAGGATGTCAGCGCTGAAAGGTGAAGTGCAGAGTACTTTCACACAGTAGGCTATGTGCTTGGAGAAAAAAGGCTGCCTACTGAAACCAGCCAACTTAGCAAACACTTGTTATCACGTGAAACAAGTGAATGACTTTGCAAGACCTTAGAGAAAATGTTTTGACTTCAAGTGACAAGATTATTGGGGAAAAAATCAGGTGACAAACAAAAATCATAAAACTGCTCCTACTGCTGCTTGGGTTTGAGAGTGAAAAAAAGGGTATCTGTAAATCTCAAGTCTTGCCGACCTAGAAGAACAAAATTGAAAAGCAAAATTAAACAGGATTTCCTCCTTATTTTCCAACAAGTGTAAGACTGAATGAGGAACGCTTCCTCTGAATCTACTGCTCAGGCTGAGAACTTGACTTTGAGGAAGAAGAATTTCATATGTTATGGTCTAATTACACACTCAAGATGAGACTTCCTGATCTGTCCCTAAAAGAGTTCTCAGTATCTACAAACGAGTAGTATCCTGAAAATCTTAGGAAAGTAATGAACATTTCGCTGTAGGCTTTCAACCTCTCATGCAAGAAAGATTTTGTTTTTTAATAGCATCAAGAGCCAGGAAGAAATAATCTTATGTTGGTTGAAATGAAACCTGTGAATGGTTATTTCAAGTTCAACATAGAAAGCAAAAACAAGTTTCATGAGAGATAAACTTCATTCTTTTGGCTTCAAAAAATAACAATTTTATTGTATAAAGCCTTTTCATAAAAAATCAACACATATAATCATTCATAACTTCTGAACCTATATTCACTCAAGTGAGTGAGTGGAAAAAAAAAGTTTGTTTTTTTCAAATTCTTATATAAATTGTATATTAGGCTCTATTTTCGTTAATATTATTTTGACCTATGGTTTTTAGTAGCTTTGCTATTTGACACTGTTAATGTTCACATTGTATTTTTTTTTAATTTGTTTTTTCTTTGAATGTTCACATTGTAAACAACGTTAATTAGAATCAACTTAAAGTGGTACTGGCAAAAAGACAGAAAACCAGACCAACAGAATAGACCTTAAAGTCTAGAAATAAATGCACACATCTCTGGCCAACTGATTTTTGGCAAGGTTACCAAGTCCACTCAGTGAAGAAAGAATATGAGCACCCCTCAGAGATATTGCGGGTTCAGTTCCAGACCACCGTAATGAAGCGAGTATCATAATAAGGCAAGTCAAATAAAAATTGTTTGGTTTCCCAGCACATATAAAAGCCTTGTCTACACTATACTGTAGTCAATTAAGTGTGCAAAGCACAATATCTAAAAAAAAAAAAAAACAATGTGCATAGTTTAATTAAAAAGTACTTCATTGCTAAAAAGTACTAACCATCATGTAAGTTTTCAGCAAGTCAGAATCGCTGACTGCAGATCACCATAAATATAATAATGAAAAAGTGTGAAATAATGTGAGAATTACCAAAATGTGACACAAAGTGAGCAAATGCGTTGGAAAAATGGTGCCAACAGGCTTGTTAGATACAGCATTGCCACAAACCTTCAATTTATAAAAAACGGTATCTGTAAAACGCAATAAAGCAAAGCACAAGAAAGTGAGGTATGTCTGTAGTCCCTTCTATGCTGGGACAGCGTGACTTCCACATGCAAAAGAATGAAGTTGGTACTCAAACCGTATTATAAAAATTAACTCAAAATGGATCAGTGACCCCAATATAAGTGCTAAAACTTTCAGTAGAAAACACGGAGGCAAATCTACAGGACCTGGAATTGGCAAGAGATTCTCCACTGCAGCAACAAAAGCACAACCAACAAAAGAAAAAAAAGATAGGATGGACTTCAAAATAAAGCTTTTTGTGCATCAAAGGACACTATCAAGAAAGTGAAAAGCAAACACAGAATGGGAGAAAATATTTGCATTTATATATCTGATAAGAGTTTTGTAGCCAAATATATATATACAACTTCTCCAACTCAACAACCAAAAGAGAACTCAATTTAAAAATGAGCAAAGGACTTGAGGGGCGCCTGGATGGCTCAGTCGGTAAAGCATGCAACCTTAGGACTTGAATAGACATTTCTTCAAAGAAAATATTCAAATGACCAATAGGCACATGAAAAGATGTTCAACATCATTAGTCATTAGAGAAATGCAAATCAAAATCACAGTATTACTTCATACCAACTAGGATGTCTGTAATTTAAAAAACAGTAAATAGGGGTTGAAAATGTGGATAAACTAAAACCCTTATTTGTGGCTGGTGGGAATGTAAAATGGTGCAACCACGTAGAAAACAGTTTGGCAGTTCCTCAAGCTAAATGTAAAATACCATATGACCCAGCAATTCTACTCCTAAGTACACACCCAAGAACTGAAAACAGTGACTTGAAGAGATAATTGTCATTAATGTTCATAGAAGCATTATTCACAATAGCCAAAAGTAGAAAAAAATCCAGGTGTCCACTAACAGATGAAGGGACAACATGTGGTGGATACACACAATGGAATATTATTCAGCTTTTTATAAAAAGGAATGAGGTTCTTGTATATGCTATAACATGAACCTTGAAAATATTATGTAAAGTGAAATAAGCTAGAAACAAAGCAACAAAAATCATATGCCCCCACCTATATGAAATACCTAGAATTGGCAAATTCATAGACATATAAAATAGATTTTAGAAGTCAGCAGGGGTTGGAGACAAGAGGATGTAGGGAGTCATAGTCTAATAATTAAAAAGTGTCTGTCTGCAGTGACAAAAAATTTCAGAAATAGTGGTGATGGCCGTACAACTTTGTGAATGCAATTAATGCCGTTGAATCAAAAGCTAAAAAATGGTCACACAGGCTAATTTTATATTAGATATGTTTTACCACAACAAAAAAATACAAAACATTAATTTACATTATTTATTTAAATTAGGTCTATCCTATCTTTTAAAAAAATGAATTCATTTTACTTTAAGTCAGTTAAACAGAAATGTATTATCTTTACCACATGAGGTTTTAAAAATCATGCAAAAGAAGAAAGATTAGTTTCCAGAATGGTAAGGTAATTTTAACACCTATTTGCTTTTCACATAAAGTTAAAGTCTTTTTTGTATGCTTTAAATAAAGAAAAATAAAACTACTTTTGTATACATCATATACCACAAGGCATAATTTATTAATGTCTTGTGTAGTAAAAATTTGTAGTAAGACTCCTTAGGCCTACTTGTATAAAGTAAAAAAATAAAGTGGGAAATTTAAGGAAAGGAAAACCTGTTTTTCCTACCTGCATTACTAACTCACATTAGAGTTCATACTGTTTGTGGGGATGGAGAGCCACACAAAAGAGCAGACTAATTAAATAGCCACAATAAACAGATGTGCAGAAAAATACTCTCTTTCAAAAGAGCATTAGCAGTCATTACTGAGGTACTATTATATAGACTTAAAATTTCAATTACACCCCGCCAACTCTGAGCCTCATAAGGCCCCGAAGGCCTACTGTCCTGCTATGTGCAATCCCATCCAGCAAGAAGGGCTCTCCACCCAGCTAGTTCCACCTTCAGCTGAACCAGCTGCACCCCACTCAGTCCTCAAGCTGTCAGTGACTTGCCCTGCCAGCCCTCAGAATTATTCAAACAAATTAATCACATCCTCCCATGAGGGCAGTCCTTTTGTTATTTCATCCATTTGTTACTACAAAGCCTGCCTCCCATGGCCACTGTGACTGGTTCACTCTACTCCCAAATGCAACTTCCATGAGGCATGTAGTATCCTCCTCTCCCAGGTTGTGAGTATTTGACGAATAAACTGTTGTTAATAGCATCTGGTCAAAGTCAGGCAGTAGCCATCTCATACCATTTAAGACATAAGATCCCTCCTTCACCAATGAATTGATCAGAACAATTATCAAAACTAATTATCACAGCTGCTAACACAGATGTTCTAATTTTTATGGAGGAATTTCCTGAGACCTGAAAATTATCTCGTGGACCCTTTGGGGTATAGAGAAAGACCAGTAGACAGGACTGGTGCAGCCATAACAGGTCTTGGCCCAGTGTGGTTCTACAGCTAGTTAAGTACAGCAGGACATTCCTGATCACCATAGCCTCCTGACCACCACAGTTTCCTGATTTTATTTATTCTTTTTTTATAAAGTAAAACTTCAGTTTACTCATCTGTTTATCACACAGTACATGAGTACACGAGGTAAAGTGTTTCACATTACATATTCCTCTTCCAACTCCTTGGAATGTTCACTTCTTTGGTTAAAAGGAGAGACTAGACATGAGGGGCAGGCAATGCTTACATAACTGAAATAAAGTTGAGGAGGGGGCAAGGGCGCCTACGTGGCTCAGTCAGTTGAGCATCCGACATCAGCTGAGATCATGATCTCACAGTTTGTGGGTTCAAGCACCGCACCGGGCTCCGTGCTGTCAGAGCCCGCTTCGGATCCTCTGTCCCCCCCCTTCTTTCCACCTCTCCCCCACTCGCACTCTCTCTCAAAAAATAAATACTTAAAAAAAAAATGAGGAGGGGCAATGCTAACATCACCCTGGCAGGGATGGGCACAAGGGGACTGTTAGTCACAGCTATTTTCTAGAACTGTTAGCTGGAAACAAAGGAGCACCATTCCTGGACGCTCTTGCTGTCATGGGCCTCAGTCAGCCCCATCACACAGGTACAGCAGCACTTTTGGGTAGTTGCCTTTGGTGTCTCACTGGATGCAGCAGTACAAGGACTCGCCACACTTTCTCTTGGATTCAGACCTAATTTTCAACATGTCCACTGAGAGAGACCATGACTCTAATCAGGACTTTACTGGGGCACCTGCCTGGCTCAGTCAGTACAGCATGCGACTCCTGATCTCAGGGTCCTGAGTTCGAGCCCCACAGTGGGTGCAGAGATTACTTTAAAAATTTAAGATTTAATCAGGACTTTATCACGAGTCCTTCTGCCCTTCCTGGAGTCATATAATCAGCAAAATATAGGGGCTTGTTCTGAATACACTGCCCCGGCTTCGGGAAAGCATTTTCCAGATCTCCTTTGACCTCCTTCTTGATGCTGTCCAGCGTGTCATACTTTCTGGATGTGTCACACACTTCACTTGTTTTGATGCTGATCCACTTGGGCACATCAGTTCCTTTCCTCTTCACTCCAGCATCACAGAGATCCCAGGCACCTTGGTCAATCAATCAGTTCATAACCAATGACAGAGCCATCCCCTGCTCTTCTACCCTTTGCGAGGGCAACCATCAGCTTGCAGAAGTCACCAGATGTGTCAGAAACAATAACCTCCAGATCAATCTTGTACATTTCCTCATAGACTCTATTAATTTTCTGAAGCTCCTAGTTGGTCCTTGAGCAGACGATCTCAATGAGGGAGTCCTCATGAGTCCCCAGGCCCTTCATGGAGGATTTCAGCACAGAAGCATCATACTGAACAGGTGTTTGCAACAGGCCCCAAAACACGGTCTCCAGGCTGACTTCAGTGCTGATACAAGTTCTCTTTTGGTCCTTCTCTGGTGGGGAAGGCAACATCCTGTTTCTGTTCATTGTTGAGGCTGGTCAAAATGGTTGACAATGGTGACCTCATCCACACCTTTGGTCTTGATAGCTGTTTCAATGTTCAGAGCATCACACTCACTATCAAAATTGGTATATGCAAAATTGGCATCACCAACCAGCATGAACTTGGGGGTGGGAGTTTTCACTCTCCAAGCTGAGCTTGCAGAGAATGTCGTGAACAGCAGACATTCTGAAAGAAGCTAGGCCAGACGCCGAGAGCCGCAAGCATCCCCAGTTGTGGAGTCAACAGTATCCTGATTTTACAATATCAGTGTGGTTCTAGGAATGAAGATCTGAAAGCAATTTCACAACTAGACAGGTCTCTTAATCATAAAAGAGACAATATCTCCCTTGGTCTCTCAGTTTTGTGTAGAGGTTTTGGGAGCTGTTCCTTAAAGCTCAACCTAGAATCTCTTTCTTTAAATCTCCGAACAATTCTGTAAACCAATTAAAACCCGTGCCAGGTATTGATTTATTGCCCCTCATCTCTAAATTCACCATTTTTGCCTGCTCTGTGAAAACGGATGTGTGCCCTTAAAATACTAATTTCTTTGCCAGCTGGCAAGACATTAAGCTTTGTCAAGAGGGCACTGGAAAGACATTGCAGAGGAAAAGGATTTTGATTCCTGGCTTCGGGGTGTTCACTTGGCTGCAGCAGCCAAGGCTTCTCTGGGACCCATTCCTGCAACAAGGATGGTTTCTACAGCACCAGGCTCCTACAGCACATGCAGCCTCTCCAACAGGGGTCTAAGCTGCTCTGTAGCAGAGGGCCTCCGGTGAGACATCTCCCCATGAACAGCTTTCCCTGGCACCCTACAAGATGAACATGCAGCAAATTCCACTAGTGTCACACCACACCTACTTGCCTTGACCTTACCTTTTTCAACAAGTCTTCAGTGGGGAAGAGGGGCCCACTCTATCTCAGCCTTGGGGGCAGTAACCAGCTATCCCACTCTTCTTTAGAGTTATCTTTACTTCTTGCTGACAAATCCCTCAATCAATTCTCCAATCCCTGTTATAGTCAATAATTTTTTATATTAATCTTTCCCTGTTAAATCACTGTGTGGTTTCTATTTCCTGATTGGACCCAGACTGATATATCCCAGCAAACTACTTAGTACTCTAACATAAATAAACCTTCTCTGCCTAAGGTATCTAGAGTGAATTTTGTTCTCTGAAATTCAAACTTCAATTTTCTTTTTCAAAAAGACTTTTGTGAGGAAAAATCGTACAATCAGAGATTAGAAAAATCTATGACCTCATTTTTTAATTAGCAAGTGATACTAATTAATCATAGAGTTTTAAGTATTAATTCTGATCATTGTATTCCTAGATCAGCCTATTAAATACTTTAACTGTAAAATTAACTCCATCTTAGAGTACTATCATTCTTGTTATGCTTAACTACTGTTTAAAAAGTTAGTCTACAATGAGATACCACTTCTCACCCACTAGCATGGCTATAATAGTTTTTAAAAAATACAGACAACAACAAGCATTAGTAAGGATGTGAAAAACTGGAATCCTTATACATTGTTGATAGGAATTTAAAACGGTACAGCTGCTTTGAAAACAATTTAACAGTTCCTCAAAAGGTTAAACAAAAAGAAACCATGTGACCCAACTATTCCATTTCTAAGTATACACTCAAAGAAATGAGAATTTATATCCACACAAAAATTTGTACACAAATGTTCCTAACAGCATTATTCATAACCAAAAAGTGGAAATAACCCAAATGTCCACCAACCAATGAATGGATAAATGAAATGTGGTATAGCTATACAGAATATTATTCAATGATAAAAAGAAACAAAGGACTGATATATGCTACATAAATGAACCTTGAAAATATATTAAATAAAAGGAAGCCAGTCATGAAAGACGACATCATTGTATGATTCCATTTATATGAAATATCCAGAATAGGTAAATCTATACAGAGAGTAGATTAATGCTTATCTAGGACTAGAAGAGAATGGGGTGGGGCTGGGGGAGGAGACACACTAAAAGGATGTGGGATTTCTTTTTGGGGCAATAAAAATGTTCGAAAATTCACTGTGGTGATGGCTACACAACTCTGTGAATACACTAAAGGGACTGAATTGCGTATTTTAAAGGGAAAATTGTATGGTATGCGAGTTATATCTCAATAAAGCTGTTAAAAAAAAAAAGTTAGTCACTGCAGGAACTTTCTAATTCAATCCATCCTTAAATTAGGGTTAAGGGTTTAACACTCTCTGTAATTCAGTGCCTGATTCCCACAATAGAATATAATATCCCTTTTACACAAAAGCAAAACTACTGACCCACCTGGGTCTTTAGGGAGAAAAAAAACACAATCCTGCTATGCTGCACATAAAAAAAAAAATCCACAGTATACATTTCCCAAAATGGCGGGGGGGGGGAGTGTCTGTATACGTTGACTTTTATATATATTTAAAGGTGGCTTGAACTTGAATTAAATGTGGGCATATGGCCTTGGCGGAAAACCACATAAGCAAGATCAACTCACTCAACCTAGCCCACACATAAGAAAAAAACAAGCAATTTTATATACTCTAGCTCAAGAAAAGTATTGGATTTTCTGATTTGTTTGTGTTTTAGATTCTCCTGATCTTTTGCTCTCAACTAGAGCTAGTTCCAGAGCCCAAGAAACCAAAACTGAAGGCCTCAGGTTCCACTGGCTTAAGCTTAAAATCAAACCTATCAGCCAAGTCAGTAAGTGTGCATAAACACACTTCATACATGTAAGCCTGTCCTAATTTCCATTCCGCAAACAAGCCATAAAAGAAATTCTGGCACACGCCCCAAAGTTAAGGTTATATTTTCTAAATATATATACTTCGCAAACATACATGGTTTTTAATGTATTTCAAATCAAACTGCTAAAAAATGCAAAGAAACATACACTATTCACATGAAATCTTTTAAATACAGTCTGAGGAAATATGATTCCTTTTCACTTGCATTGTTTAAACAACCTGGTTCTATTCCTATTCAACCAGAACAACTTCACTATTTTACTCTCAAATGTCCACAAATGGGCCTCCCTACAAGATATAATTAGGCAAAATTTCCACTGTTTAAAAACTTTGGGGAAGCACTGCTCTAGTCAACAATGATTACCTTTGCTGTTAAATAGTAGACATTGTCCTTATTGTAGTGGATGTGGACAACTAAGGAAAGACTGCAGTTAAAGAAGATCTGGGTAGTTGGTTCTACTGCGAGGAACCGGGAAACAAGTACACTGAAAACGCATCATCTTTTGTCAGCTTTCTCTAATTGTTTCATTATCTGAAAAGAAGAAATCACTTTTCAAGAACATAAGGCAGCTACTATTCCCCCACACCAGCTATGTCAATGTGATGGAAAACTGTAAATTCTGATTACTGAATAAGAAACATCCCAAAGAATATGACCATACCCTTGGCAGCATCCTTGAAGGAACAGTGAGAAATTTTAAAGGAAGAAGGTAAACAATATCTGTTGTCTAAGGAAATAGAAGTAACATTCTCAGCAAAAGGCATATAAAAATCATTTCCATTTAAATTGAGAGAAATATATATATTGGACACAGTCTGCATATACTAACCCACATCTCCATATATATTGACCTACTCTAAATTACTACTATTAGAGTATACATTTTCATCTAGTTACCTTATTCATATGGTATTCAATGATTAGAGATGTTGGAACAAACACAGATCCCCATGCACTCAAAAATGCACATATAACTTTTGACTCCCCCCAGATTTAGTTATCAATAGCCAGAAGCCTGGCTGGTCAATTGACCAGAAGCCTTACCAACAATGTAAACAGCCAATTAACATATATTTTGCATGTGTATGTATATGTATTATACACCATATTCTTACAATAAAGTAAGCTAGAGGAAAAAAAATATTAATAAAATCATAAGGAAAAGAAAATACATTTACAGTACTGTACTGTATTTATAAAAAACAACATGCAGATAGGTGGACCCACACAGTTCAAACTCATGTTGTTTCAAAGGTCAACGGTAGTTTATGAATGTTGCAGCCCAATCTGCAAACAGGCAAATTTTTTTTTTACCTATATTATTGTCATTAATTTTACCAAAAAACTGTGGATAAGAGGAAACCTATAAAAGTTATACCTTTTACCTTTCTTCATCATGCATCCTCATTAAAAACCTAAGTTTAGATAGTTCACATACTACTCCACAAAGATGTTCCAGCACTTACACAAGGTCTAATTTGTTTTGCTATATGAGGTTTTAATTATACTACAAATAATGTGTTACCATTGGGAGCAGAATTGCACCACATTTCAATCCAACTAAATAATTTATTTAATATTACTCTTCCCTCAACTCAGATTCCAACCATTTTTAGATTTAAACAAATGTCAAAATTCATAAACCTATATAGGTGATATTTGACATTAAAATTCTTACCTTGAAACACGTATTGTCCTTGCCTCTAACCTATGACAAGCCCATGAAAATGGTTTCAGTTTTGTCTGTTTGTTGTTTAAGTAAAGTATCACTTTACTTGCCAAAGTCAGTCCCAATAAAAATCAAAATATACAGGATATAAGAGACTCAAAAAGCCATAAGGCATATAGAAATAAAAAAGAAAAACTAAAATAAATAAAAAATTAAAAATTTAGGCAAACCAAAGATAGTCATAAAAACAAAACAAATAATAATAAATAATTTTTAAAAATATAAAAATGACAAAGTTCCTCCTTATCAGTAATTACTTTAAATCTAAATGGGTTAAAACCTCCAATCAAAAGGCAGAGATTGGCAGAATGGATTTAAAAAACATAATCCAACAATATACTATCTACAGGAAACTCATTTAGATATAAAGGCACAAATAGTTTGAAAATAAAAAGACAGAAAAATATTCCATGCAAATAGTGACCAAAAACAATGCAGGGTGGCTATACTAACATCAGAAAAAAAAGGGACTTTAAATCAAAAAAGATTACAAGAGACAAAGAAGGACACTATATATTAATAAAAGGTTTAAGACAGCAAGAAGATATAACAATTATAAACATTCATGTACCTAATAACAGAGCATCAAAACACACTAAGCAAAAATTGACAGAATTACAGGGGAAAACAAACAGTTCTACAATAATTGTTGGAGGATTCAATATCCCATGGTCAGTCTTGGAAAGAACAACCAGACATAAGATAAATAAGAAAACAGAGGATTTGAATAACATTGTAAACCAACGAGAGATAACAAATATAAAACACTACCTAACAATAGAATATATATTCCTCTCAAGGGCACTTGGAGCATTCTCCAGGATAAACCACCTTTTAGGCCACAAATTGGGTCTCAATAGATTTTAAAAGACAGATATTATACAAAGTAACCTCTCCAAACACAACAGGATGAAGTTAGAAATAAATAAGGAAAATTGGAAAATGCACAAGTTTGTGGAAACAAAACAACATACTGTTTAACAACCAATGGGTCAAAGAAAAAAAATCACAAGGGAAATGAGATAAATGAAAATAAAACATACCAAAATTTATGGGATGCAGAGAAAGCAGGGCTAGGAGGGAAAGTTTACAGCTATAAACACTTACATTAAAAAAGAAAGATCTCAGGGGTACCTGGGTGGCTCAATTGGTTAAGCATCTGACTTGGACTCAAGTCATGATCTCATTCATGGTTCATGGGTTCAAGCTCCACATCAGGCTCTGTGCTCATAGTTCAGAGCCTGGAGCCTGCTTCTGATTCTGTGTCTCCTTCTCTTTCTGCCCCTCCCCTACTCGTGTGCACACAGCACGCTCGCTCGCACTCTCTCTCTCAAAAATAAACATTTAAAAAAAAAGAGAGAGAGAGAGAGAATGACCTCCTATCAACAACCTAACAAATTAAGGAACTAGAAAAAGGAGAACACAAAGCTAGCAGAAGGAAGGAAATACTAAGGATTAGAGCAGAGATAAAGAAAATAGAGAATAGAAAAATAGAGAAAATCAACAAGTAAAAAAAAAACTGGTTCTTTAAAAAGATTAACAAAATTGGCAAAGCTTTAGTAAGTTTACAAAAAAACAGAGAAGGCTCAAATTATTAAAAGCAGGAAAGCAAGTGGAGACACGACTACTGATTCTACAGAAATATGAAGGATTTTAAGTGAATACTATGAACTGTGCACCAACAAATTGGATAAACTAGATGAAATTGACAAATTTCCTGAAACACAAAACTTACTGAAATGAAATCACAAAGAAACAGAAAATCTGAATAAATCCATAACTATTAAGGAGATTGGATGAGTAATCAAAAATTTCCCAACAAAGAAAAGACCCAGATTTGATGGCTTCACTTGTGAATTGTACCATTTAAAGAATATCAATCCTTCTCCAATTCTTTCAAAAAACTGAAGAGAAGGGGACACTCCCTCTTTCTATGAGGCCAGCACTGCCCTGATACCAAAGCCAAACAAAGACATTACAAGAAAACCAGAGATCAATAACCTTTATGAACACTGTCATACAAATCCTCAACAAAATAGCAGCAAACCAAATTCAGCAGCATAAATGCAAATCTAAACCACAATGAGATAGGACCTCACACCCATTAGAATGACTCCAACGGCCAACCCCACCCCCAACAAGAGACCAATCAACCAGAAAACAAGTGTTGACAAGGATGTGGAGAAACTAGAATCCTTGTACACTGTTGGTATAGAAATAAAATGGTGCAGCTGTTATGGAAACAGTACAGTTGTTACTCAAAAATAGAATTACCATATGGCCCAGCAATTCCATTTCTAAATATGGACCCAAAAGAACTGAAAGCAGGGTCTCGAAGAAGTATTTCTACACCCATGTACATAGCAGCATTATTCACGATAGTCAAAAGGTAAAAGCAACCCAAAAGTCCACTGACAGATGCATAAACAAATATGGAATATACACACAATGGAATATTATTCAGCCCTAAAAGAAGAAATCCTAATACATCCTAAACGGATGAATCCTGAAGACAATGCTAAATGAAACAGCCAGTCACAAAAGGGTAAATACTGCATGATTCTACTCATAAAAGGTACTCACACCAGTCAAATTCATAGAGAGAGAAAGTTGAATTTGTGGTTGCTAGTGATTACAGGAAGGAGGAAATGAGAATTTATTGTTCAATGGGTACAAACTTTCAGTTTTGCAAGACCAAAAAAGATCTGAAGATGGATGGTGTGACGGCTGCACAATAACGTGAATGTACTTAATACCACTGTAAAATGATTAAAATGGCAATTTTTATATTTTATATATACATATAAGTTTAAAATAATTTTTAAATCAAAATACGAACTAAAAATACAAATATAAGAATTGTGAAAAATAAGCTTCAAATGAAATCACAAATTCGAATTGAGGAGATGGAGTTAAGAAATGACAAAGATGTTATCAATAGGCAAAGAAAATAAAAACAAAAAACCTAGAACTCTAGAGTTGTAAGAAACTTCAAAGATCACCTGGGAGTCAAATCCTCTTACTTTGCAATTAGGAGAAAAGCTCATCAAGGAGGTTTGCTGTCTTGCCTTATTCAACATCACTTCTACCTACATACAACTAGAAATTGTGCCTACAATAAGTTAAAAAGTCTGGAGAATTCCTGTCAAAAATAGTATTCTTTTTTTTATTTTTAATTAAAAAGAAAAAAGTTTAACATTTATTTTTGAGAAAGAGAGAGAAAGAGTGGGGGGGGAGGGCAGAGAGAGAGGGAGACACAAAATCTGAAGCAGGCTCCAAGCTCCACATTGTCAACACAGAGCCGGATGCGGAGCTCAAACTCACTAACCACAAGATCATGACCTGAGCTGAAGTCAGATGCTTAACTGACTGAGCCACACAGGAACCCCAAAACAGTATTCTTTTCAATTCATTCAACATTTATTATATGTAGACAGTGTTTACATTTTTATTACCGTTATTCTATCATAGATCTTTCATAAGCCTTATTCCTTATTACTTTTATTCCCCATGTTACCTATATACCCTTATAACCTTCATAATCTTAAGTCATTTTCCTAGTAAGGTATGACGTGAAGCAAAGAGAGCAAATGCTGGGTACCTCTGCTTAGGGATGGTTGACCCTCAGCACGAATTAAGTGAGAAATGAACTCAAGAGATTAAGAAGGGAAGCTAAGATGTTTATTTTAGCTTAAGAGCTTGATATCAGTTGAGCTTTTCACATTTTGTGCCTTCACTATTTATCTAATATTTAAACCCCCCAAATTAGATTTGTTGAACATTTATGTGGAAATATACTCCCCAATCTTTTTGCTTTTAGATAGCATAATTTCAAATTACTAATACTATAGCTCCCCCATATCAGCATCTGACTAAAACCCCTAAGAGCCTCAACTTTCTAGAAGTGAATTGCCTTTACTGCGCTTTAAAAAAAAAAAAAAAAAAAAAAAAATCCTTTTAAAGGCGGCCTTCACTGGGCCCTAAAGACTGAAGCAAAAACAGACTAGTAATAGTCACTGCCACTTCCCCTCCTAATCAAAGTTTGGTAGGAACTGCTGATGTGTACCAGAAGTCCTCAAAATGTGGTCCATAGACACCTGGGATCCTGACACCTTTTTAAGGGGTCCACAAGGTCAAAACTATCTTCATAATAACATAAAGTATTATTAGCCTTTTTAACTGTATTAACATTTATACTATGGTACAAAAGCAATGATGTATAACATTTCTAGCATCTTGGAACAACTTCTGGTACTGGCACCAAACTGCACTATTGGTCATTATATTTTTCACCATCAAGTATCAGTAGCTATTAAAAAAAAAAAAAAAAAAAAAAAAAGCCTTCTTCACTTAAGAATGTCCTTCAGGGGAGCCTGGGTGGCTGACTTCCACTCAGGTCATGATCTCATGGTTCATGAGATTGAGCCCCGTGTCGGGCTTTGTGCTGATAATGCAGAGTCTGCTTGAAATTCCCTCTCTCTCTCTCCCCCCCCCCCCCCGCCAGCTTACTTACACAAGCTCGCTCTCTCTCTCAAAATAAACTTAAAAAAAAAAAAACTCTAAAAAAAAGTCCTTCAAATAGTAAAAATTAATTTTATTAAATCTCAGCCCTTCAGTACAGATCTTTTTAATATTCTGTGTGACAAAATGGTTAAGTATGCACAAAGCATTTCTGACCACATACTGAATTGCAATAGTTGATGGGTGTCCCAAGGTAAAGCACTTGTGTGACTGAACTGAGAGCTTTCACTAGCCTCTTTTTTTTTTTTTTTTTTTTGTGTGTGTGTGTGTGTGTGTGTGTGAAACACCATTTTTACTTGAAAGAATGACCATGGTTATTCAGACTTGGGTATTCTGGCAGAAGTTCTCTCACAGATGAACAAAATCTGCCTGTCACTTCTAGGAAACAACTGGCAGTCATAATTCTTGCCAACGATAAAATTTGAGCCTTCAAGCAAAAATCAGATTTCTGGAAAACTCACATCCACCATCATGTCATGACCTGGATAGCTTCCCAATAATCTGTTTCTGATGGGATGAATGGTGATATTAACAAATGTGATTTTCTAATAATATATAATGAAATGTGCCAACATTTTGGAGATCTGCATAACTGACTGAACCAATACTTAGAAACGACCATGGCATGATGTTATAAATTCAGGCATGGTTATGTAAGATCCATCCAAAGTTTAGACCAGTGGATTTTAATATAACATTGTAAAAAGTCCATTGATATGATTTCAGATTCCATAATACAAGTAACTAGAAAACCAACACATGTTGAGTTCTGATGTAGCACCAAGCAAGAAAATCCATTATTATCTGAAAAGGCTATTAAAATACCCCTCCCTTTTCCAGCCATTAACTATGTAAGGCTGGGTTTCTCTTTCTATATACTTCAAACCAAAAAACATATTGCAACAGACTGAATGCAGAAGGAGATGAGAATCCAGCTGTTTCTATTAAACCAGACATTAGAGATTTACAAAAATGTAAAACAAGGGGCACCTGGATGGCTCAGTTGGTTAGGTGTCCGACTGTTCATTTTGGCTCAGGTCATGATCTCAAGATTGTGAGACTGAGCCCCATGTCAGGCTCTGTGCTGAGTGTGGAGCCTGCTTGGGATTCCGTCTCCCTCCCTCTCTGCCCCTCCCCTTGCCTCAAAATAAATAAACATTTTTTTATGTAAAACAATACCACTCTTCTTATTGCCTTGTTTTGAAAAATAGTCATTTTTTCATTAAAAATATGCTTATATTAAGTTATTATCATATTTAAGTGAGTTAACAAAAGTTGTACATTTCTCTTTAATTTATAATATAATAAATACAGACATAATCCACAAAAGCTCTTTGGGGTGTGCAATAATTTTTAAGAATGTAAAAGGGTACTAAAATCAAAAGTTTGAAAACTGATTTAAACAACTATTAACATCAGATCCCTGCAAACCAAGAAAAACAAGAAGTACATAAAGTCATTAATTAGAAAAAACTTTCCTAGCAAAATTACATGAAAGCTGAAAAGGTACAATATCCAATCATAACTAACCTCACTCTGTAACACCAATGAAGAAAAAAACAACAGAATGTGCACTATCTTGATCAGACAAACTCCTGTATACCCAGTAACAATTTGATACATAGTATTTTTGATAGAAGCACATGACAGTCAAAGAAACACAAGTCAAAAACAGGTGATTAAAATAGCAGTCACCACCACCATAAGGGATCCAAGGTTCTGTCAGAAGGGACAAACATGGATACTTCAGCACCTCTCCAGCAGCATCTCAGCACACCCAGCTTTCAGGGTCTAGCTGTTCTATTTAAAACTAAATTACATGCTTCCAAGGCAGGACAGTGAGACTAAGCTGTCATTTAGCCCCAAAGGAGTCAATGGGTCACAGTGGAATGATTCTACAGTAATCATGCTCCATCAGCCTAAAGTCCTTCTTGAGCTTACTAAACCCCTTGGAAGAGTGAGAAAAAGCAGTAGCAGTAATATTTACTGAGCAATTACTATGTGCCAGGCACTGTGGGTTAAGCACTCTATGTGTATTAACTCATTTAATATTCAAGATCTTAAGGATATAACCATTATTACCCCAGTACCATTATTTTGCAACAGAGAAAACTGAAGCACAAGGAGGATAAATAACTTGCCTCAGGCAAAGCCAGGATTCAAAGCCAGCCCCGAAGCCCAACTCCTCAGCCACTGCATTACAGCACACAGACCCTATAACCTACAGTAATATATAAAATTTAAAATTTGGTGCCCACTCTAAACTTCTGTTGTTGTCACCAAGACCAACTGCCTAAGGGAGTCTCCCAATTTGAAGAGCCCTCTGACAATTTCATCCATTACTACGGATACACTGTTCAACTTCAGGTACTGGGGGACTTTAAGCAAGAATACATTTTGGAAGGTGAATACTGTGGAGATTTACTAAAAATTCCAAAATGTAGAATCTAATACAAATTGGGTAATTTCACATTTGGGTCTCTTTTCCCTCTGTCAGAGATAACCATTATTATAAAAGGAGTCTTGCTAGACTGCTCCAAAAAGTAATAATGCCTCAATTCAAGTCAACGGGAAAAGATTTATAAAAATTGCTTCTACAAAAGCTTAGGCTACATTAAAACGCTTAAATGTTTTTTCAGTGTTGGCTAGTACCAAGAGGAACTCTAAGTCTACCCCCTTCATTACAAAGTTCAGAATGAGACTGCAGTTCTCAGTAAGTGTGGAAGCAATTAATTCAAGGCAGATTTTTGAGGTCATTAAAAATGAACCTATAACTTCATTGCGGAATTTAACTCAAGCGAGGTGGAATGGGAATTAAACAAGTCATATTACAATAAGAAAATAAGGCGTAGATAAGACATCCCTATCTCACAGGAATTACAGGACTAATCACAGCCATTATAGGAAATGCTTACAGATCTTCCAGGGTTTTGTCTGGTTTTCATTAGTATTTTGGCACATGTTTTAAAATACTACCATTTAAAGTGCCTTAAATAAACTACTATTTTTTTAGCATACTGAACTGAAAACATTTCACTGTAAAATTACAAAAGTAACTTTCTAGTTTTCTCAGGAAAAAAGACAGTTTATAATAAGAGTTCAGGTTACTAGCTGGATTTAAAGATTACAACACAGGCATCAAAGTAAGTGAAAATGAGTGATAAAGAAAGCTGTTCAGTCCTTTCTAACTACAAATTGTCGTGCATTACAATTAAACGCTGCTACAATTTTCAACACCTGAAGAAAAACAAAACACAAGGAATTAATACTGCCAAAAAAAAAAAAAAAAAAAACCCTCAGTGTTACAATGTATTAGGTCATCAGCAGTGCTGGACCTTTAAGCCCTTGATTGAGCAATCTGTATCAAAACAAGAAGTGGCCTTTAAATGATCAACATTCATATCGATTACGCTAAGATGTATAAAAACTCCATTCTATAATGGGTAAATGCCCAGGAAACCAGCCGATTCAAAATTGCACTGGTCCTAGTAACAGGCTTAACCGGCACAAGGGGAAACCATGTAGACGGGGTTGCAGGAGTCCTCGAGTACTTGCAACGAAGAACCCGCAACTCACTCAGGAAGGCAGGCTGTAAGGAAACTCTGCACTGTCATCTAGAGCGATCTCATTCAGGCTCAAATCAAACCCAAAAGGCGACAAGTTGTAAACGGAGAACACACTTCAGGCCAACCACCCTGACACGAAGCAACCCTGGCCACCGCCAAAGTCACACCACACACCAAGCCCACCGCGAAGCAAGGTGTGTGCCGGGGTGGGTGGGGGAGGCGGGGCGCGTGCCCGTCCCCGGCCCGCCGCCCCCCAGCTCGGCTCCGCGCTGCACCCCGGCCCCAGAGAAAGGGCAGGGCACGGGGGCCGCCTGTGCCCGAAAACCGCGTCGGGGACCCTCCGCCGGGGATTGAGGCGGGGGTCACCGAGTGTCGCGGGTGGGGGCGGCGTGGGGCGCTTTCCAGAAGCCAGCCAAAGCCCCAAACCATCAGGGGTTTTCCTCCAGCTCCGGTCCACTCGCCCCGAAAGACACACGTTACACAACCTGTCAGGTGAGGGGCGGAGGGATCCCAGGACGCAGACCGCGGCGGGCGCGGGGTCGCTCCTCCCTGCTTCTCCCGCCCCCGGGACTCGGTGGCCGGGGGACTGCGGAGGGAAGGCGGACGGGCGGGCAAGCAGCGGCCGAGGGGCGGCCGGCCCGGACGTGCGGACGGAGGCGGGGCGCTCACCGGCTCAGGATGGGGCGCTGGCGGGACTGGGCAGAGCCGCGGCACCAGCTCGGCATCCGCAGCGCCGGCGGCTGCTCTCTGGGAGCACGGCGGAATTCTCGCCGCCCGCCGCCCGGTGTTTTCATACAAACCCCGGTGGCAGGCGAGGCGGAGGCGGCGGTGGCGGCGGCGGTGGCGGCGGCGGAACCTGCCCGCATCCCGGGCAACGTCAGCGCGGCGCCCCGCCCACCGCACGCCCTGGGCCCGAAGGCTCGCGCGCGCCGGGCGGCGGGGGAGGACGGAATGCGCGTGCGCGCGGGCCGCGTGGGGCACGCGCTAGGGAGGAGGGTGGGGCACGCGCTGGGGAGGAGGGTGGGGCACGCGCGGGCCGGAACGGGGTTGGGACTCAGGGAGCGCGCGTGGGTAAGGAGCGAGCGTGCGCAGGAAGGAGGGCGGGGCCCGCGTGCCGGCGTTAGGTGCTGTGCTGCGGGGTAGGCGCGGCAGGGGGTTGGGGAGGAGGGTTGCACGCGCGCTGCAGGCCCAGACCCTGCAGCGAGCGTCCAACCCAACCGAACCGAACCGGTAGGCGGGCGGCTCCCCACTCTCTGCAATTCACCTTCCTGTACGCTCCCAATTAGAGCGGCCCGCCTTTCTCCGGAGCTAAGCCGGCGCCCACCCCACTACCATCAATCACTCTGCTCTTAGAAGGCTGTTAGCTGCTGTGGACGAGCGGTTAACTCCCCAGTGTGGTGCGGGGGAGTCGCTCTAGTCCCTGGGCACCACTGGAAAGCTCAGCCCTTTCCTGACCTCGAGGAGAGTCTATAAAGAGACAGCTGGGCTCCAGAACACAAGGAGATTGCACCTTGTGGCCAATCCTCAATAAATCAGATGCCTAGAGCTGCAGTGAAAAAAATAGCAAGCTGATTTATTTTTTGCTTTTTCGTAATGTGGCTACGTATAGTCACGAAAATGGTAATGTTAAATTGGCCACTAAAGGCAAAGACAGTGTTTTTTTAATCAGAGCCATAGTGATGTGTCAGAAAGATTGAATACTGATTCACCCCCTTCTGTTTTGACTGCCCGTAAAGCCACTGTAATAGATTCTTAATAAATACTTGACATTTACTTTTTTTCCAAGAGCATGGATCATGTTTGCTGCTGTTTATGCTAGCTGCTACAGAATGCAAAATTATTACAACCAGGTAGAGAAATAAATTGAGACCTGTGAAATTTTTGCTTTGTTTTCTTATCATCATGTTTCAACAAAATTAAACAGTTGTGAAGGCAGTTCAAAAGGTAATCCAAGGTGCACGACACCTGCTTCTTGCAGTTTGCCCTTGGCAGAGTCTTTAACGAGAGATTGCCATTTCAGAAATGCCAAAATTTCCCTGGCTGTGAGCACTGAAAGGTAGATTACAGTATTTTAAGGAATTTTATAACAAGAACCACCCCAAACCACCCAGACTGAAAAGCATATCTAACAACACCTAATTACAATTACCTAAGAATATTTAACATTTTACAGACATTATATATAACACACATAAAACTTTATTCAAAGAGCATCTTCCTAAATGAATCAACCTTCAATATATAAAGATATAGAAATAAATGTAAGTGTGTGTATATATAGAATTTGAATCCCACTTTAGCAAAGCATCATTAGTGTGGTTTGATGGCCAGGACACAGATCTAGTGGATTAAACCACACAACTAGGGAAAGGGCCAAGCCATTCCCTGTCTGTCACTCTTTTCCACTATTTTAAACAGTTTCCCCAACACTGTTATGATATATAAAACTGAATACAAATAATCGTGTGGTGTAGATCAGTCTGATCACATAATAATATTCACTTAACTCTGATTCCTCAAATCAGTCTAGTCAGCGCCTTTAGGTATTCAGTAAATGTTTAGGGTTCTTTTGTTTTTTGTTTGTTTGGTTTTTTTTAACTCTGGACTAGGCAGAGAAAGAAAGATGAGCAGTGGAGCCCAGCTATCTCTTTCTCCTCCTCTTCTGCTGATTTTCCTGCCTCCATACTTTTAGTAGAGTAACATACAAAATGCAACAAACGTTGTAACAAAACTATGTAGTCATATGGTTTAGAACAGCCATGGACATATCCAGTCCTCTGGAGTTCTAGGATTGTTATAGCTATTCTACGTTATTCAACAATCATCAGTTTATCAAGCACCTTATGTGCCAGACCAATCCTGAAATCTTTAGAAGAGATAAGCAAATGATAACACTCAACAAAAACCTAACAGCTGCCTGCCCTCTGTGAAACTAAAAGGTTTGATATATCCATAGATGGATAGACAAAGAAGATGTGGTATAAAGATGTGACAGATAGACAATGGAATGTTACTCAGTCATTAAAAAAATAAGTGAAATCGGGGCGCCTGGGTGGCGCAGTCGGTTAAGCGTCCGACTTCAGCCAGGTCACGATCTCGCGGTCCGGGAGTTCGAGCCCCGCTCAGGCTCTGGGCTGACGGCTCAGAGCCTGGAGCCTGTTTCCGATTCTGTGTCTCCCTCTCTCTCTGCCCCTCCCCCGTTCATGCTCTGTCTCTCTCTGTCCCAAAAATAAATAAACGTTGGGAAAAAAAAAAAATTCTTTATAAAAAAAAAAAAATAATAAGTGAAATCTTGCTGCTTGCAACAACATAGATGGACATAGTGGGTATTACGCTAAGTGAAGTAAGCTAGACAAGAGAAAGGCATGATTTCCCTCATATGTGAAATTTGACAAAACAAAGCAAATGAACAAACAACAACAACAACAAAGAGATTCTTAAATACAGAGAATAAACTGGTGATTGCCAGAGGGGAGGTAGGTGGGTGGGATGAGCAAAATAGATGAAGGATATTAGGAGGTACAAACTGCCAGGGGGCACCTGAGTGGCTCAGAGTCAGTTAAGTGTCAGACTCTTGATTTCAGCTCAAGTCATGATCTCACGGTCCGTGATTCGGGCACTGAGTTGGGCTCTGTACTGAGCATGGAGCCTGCTTGGGATTCTCTCTCTCTCTCCCTCTCTCTCAACCCTGCCCCCACTGTTCTCTCTCTCTCTCTCTCTCTCTCTCTCTCACACACACACACACACACACACACACAATCAAATAAATAAACTTAAAAAAAAAAAAAAAGGTACAAACTTCCCGTTACAAAATAAATAAATCACAGGGATGAAAAGTGCAGCATAGGTAACATAGTCAATAATATTATAATAACTTTGTATGGGGGCAGATGGTGACTACACAGTAATATGTTGATCCCTGTGCAATTCTAGAATGACCACATCACCAGATTGTACACCTGGAATGAAAATAACATTTCATGTCAACTATGCTTCCATACAAATAAATAAATATCCATATCCGTAAACCACTGCACCCTCATTTTCTTTATTTGTGAAATGGAACTTAAATATTCTTGCCAAATTTAAAGTCTTAAAATTTGGCATAGCCTTTAGCCTCATCATAGGAATTTATCCTAAGGAAATAACAAGGAAAATGTGCAGAGATTTAGCCAGAAGGATGTTCATCCCAGAGTGGTGTCCAAGCTGTCTTACATGCTCAACAGAAGGCACCCAATTAAACACAATATTTTACACCCATGCAATAGATCACTAGGAAGCCATTAAAAATAACGTGGTGGGGGGTGCCTGGCTGGCTCAGTCGGTTGAGTGTCCGACTTCGGCTCAGGTCATGATCTCGCAGTTTGTCAGTTCAAGCCCCGCGTCGGGCTCTGTGCTAACAGCTCAAAGCCTGGAGCCTGCTTCAGGTTCTGTGTCTCCTTCTCTCTCTGCCCCTTCCCCACTCATGCTCTGTCTCCCTCTGTCTCTCAAAAATGAATAAACATTTTTAAAATTTTTTTTTAAGTAATAACTTGCTAGAGCAAGAGTTCTTAACGTGGGGTGCAACAGGTTTAACTCCTCCTGTACAGCCATGGATTTACCTTGAGGCTGAAGAAGGCCCGCTGAGTTCTGAGTTTGCTGAGAGTTAAAGGATTTTCTAGACATGAAGGAGAAGCCAGATTGCAATTGAGAAGCATTTCTATATAAGCATTTCTGGTAAACTTCCTGAACAGATTAAATTTAAAAAGGATCTGAATTGAATAGATCACATATGAGGGCATAAAATGAGCCTCAATAATTAGAGAAGACTGGGTCTTTGAGGAAAGGCGGTCACAGCTACAGTGGAGCTCTGGGCACCCCTGCTCCTGACTCCCTGCTGTTTGCCTCACCAAGGAACAAGTCAATCAGAAAGCCACACTGCAGCCTAGCCTTTGGTTTTGGTTTTTGTTTTTTTTGTTTTTTTAAGTTTCTTTATTTTCAGAGAGAGAGAGAGGGAGAAAGAGAATCCCAAGCAGACTCCAGGCTGGCTGTCAGTGCAGAGCCCAGTGTGGGGCTCAATCCCATGAACTGTGAGATCATGACCTGAACTGAAATCAAGAGTTGGATGCTTAACTCACTGAGGCACCCAGGTGCCCCCAGCTATGGCTTTTAAAGTCAGCAGGAAGATATCCATGAATCCAGAGGTGGCAATTCACCAAAGTAGAATTCCTCTAACCAGCTGCAGTGTAAATCTTTGGAGAAGGTATGTGCTGACTTGCTCATACAAGGTGCAAAAGAAAAGAATCTCAAAGTGAAAGAACCAGTTCAGATGCCTACCAAGACTGAGCATCACTATAGGAAAGACTCCTTGTGGTGAAGGGTCTAAGACTTGGGATTGTTTTCAGATGAGAATCCACAAGCAACTCATCGATTTGCACAGTCCTTCTGAGATTGTTAAGCAAATTACTTCCATCTGGGGGCGCCTGGGTGGCTCAGTCAGTTAAGCATCCAACTTCAGCTCAGGTCATGATCTTGTGGTTCATGGGTTTGAGCCCTGCATTGAGCTCTGTGCTGACATTTCAGAGCCTGGAGCCTGCTTGGGGTTCTCTCTCTCCCTCTGTCTCTGCTCCTCCCCTGCTCGTTCTTTCTCTCTCTCTCTCTCTCTCTCTCTGTCTCTCAAAAATAAATAAACATTAAAAAAATTTTTTGAATTACTTCCATCTTTGGAGTACTTCCATTGAACCAGGAGTCAAGGCTGAAGTCACTATTATAAATGCTTAAATCAACCTTTTTAATAAACTGATTATCAATTGTTTAAAAAAAATCAAGGGAAGGGAAGCAAAAATAATATAAAAACAGAGAGGGAGACAAACCATAAGAGACTCTTAACTACCAAGAATAAACTGAGGGTTGCTGGCGAGGTGTTGGATGGGAGAATGGGCTAAATGGGCAAGGGGCATTAAGGAGGGCACTTGTCGGGATGAGCACTTGGTGTTACATGTAAGTGATGAATCATTAAGCTCTATTCCTGAAAAAAAAATTTTTTTTTGAGGGGCGCCTGAGTGTCTCAGTCACTTGAGTGACCAACTCTTGATTTCAGCTCAGGTCATCATCCCAGAGTCGTGGAATCAAGCCCTGTGTCAGGCTCTGTGCTGAGCTTGGAGCCTGCTGAAGATTCTCCCTCTCTCCCTCTGCCCCTCTCCCCATTTTGTGCTCTCTCTCAAAAATTAAAAAATTCTTTTAAAATTTTTTGAGAAGATTGAAATCATACCATGCTCCTTTTCTAATCACAACAATATGAAACTACAAATAAATCACAAGAAAAAACAGAAAAATAATACAAACACACAGAGACTAAGCATGATACTAAACAAACAGTGGGTCAGAACTTAATCAAAGAAGAAGTTTTAAAAATGCATGGACACAAATGACAATGAAAACACAACAGTTCAAAATCTTTGAGACACTGCAAAAGCAGTCCTAAGAGGAAAGTATACAGTACTATAAGCCTATGTCAAGAGACAACAAAAAGAGGAGTGCCTGGGTGGCTCAGTTGGTTAGGCAACCGACTTCGGCTCAGGTCATGATCTCGCGGTCTATGAGTTCAAGCCCCGTGTCGGGCTCTGTGCTGACAGCTCAGAGCCTGGAGCCTGCTTTGGATTCTATGTCTCCCCCTCTCTCTCCCCCTCCCTGCTCACGCTGTGTGTCTGTCTCTCAGTAATAAATAAACGTTAAAAACAAATTAAGAGACAACAAAAAACTCGAATAAACAATCTAACCTTACATCTAAAGGAACTAAAAAAAGAGAACAAAGCCCAAGGTGAGTAGAAGGGAGGAAGTAATATAGACAAGAAATAAATGTCATAGAGACTGAAAAAAACAATAGAGAAAATCAAGGAAACCAAGAGCTGGTTCTTCGAAAAGATAAACAAAATTGATAAGCCCTCAGCCAGACTCATCAAAAAAGAGAAAGGATCCAAATAAATAAAATCAGAAATGAGAGAGGAAACGTAACAACTGACCCCACAGAAATACAAAGTCTTCTAAGAGAATACTATAAAAAAATCATATGCCAACAAATGGGACAACCTAGAAGAAAGGGATAAATTCCTACAAATATATAACTTCCCAAAACTGAGTCAGGAAGAAATAAAAAATCTGAACAGATCAATTATAAGTAACAAAATTGAATCAGTAATCAAACAACTACCAAAAAAATGAAAATCCAGGACCAGATAAATTGACAGTGGGATTCCATCAGGCATTTAAATAAGAGTTAATACCTATTCTTCTCAAACTATTCCTCAAAATAGAAGAGGAAGGAAAGCTTCCCAATACATTCTATGAGGCCAGCACTACCCATGATATGAAAACCAGACAAAGACACCACAAAAAAAGAAAACTATAGGCCAAAATCCCTGATGAACACAGATGCAAAAATCCTCAACAAAATATTAGAAAAACACATACAAAAATACATTTAAAAAAAATCATTCACCATGATCATGGAATTAATTCCCATGTTAAAAGGATTATTCAATATTCATAAATCAAGCAATGTCATACACCACATCAACAAAACAAAGGCTAAAAATCATTTGATCATCTCAATAGATGCAGAAAAAGGATTTGACAAGATTCAACATCCATTAATCCGTGCAACGTACAGATTCAATGCAATCCCTACCAAAATACCACAGCATTTTTTCACAAAACTAGAACAAATAATACTAAAATTTGTATGGAACCACAAAAGACCCCATATAACCAAAGCAATCCTGAGAAAAAAAGAACGAAGTTACTAGATTTCAAGATATACTAGAAATCTGTAGTAATTGAAGAAATATGATATAGACACAAAAAAAGACACATAATTCAATGGAACAGATAGAGATTACAGAAATAAACTCACAGTTATTTTCAGTTAATCTATGACAAAAGAAGCAAGAATATACAATGGGGAAAAACAGTCTCTTCAATAAATGGTGCTGGAGAAACTGTAAAAGAATAAAACAGGACCACTTTCTAACACCATACACGAAATAAACTCAAAATGGATTAAATCCCTGAAACCATAAAATTCCTAGAAAAGAGCAGAAGTAGTAATTTCTCTGCCATCAGCCACATTTGTCTAGATATGTCACCTAAAGCAAGGAAAACAAAGCAACAATAAACTATTGGGACTATATCAAAATAAAAAGCTTCTGCACAGCAAAGGAAACCATTAACAAAACAAAAAAGATAGCCTACTGAATGGGAGAAGATATTCGCAAATGATATATCCAGTAAGAGGTTAATATCCAAAATATATAAGGAACTCAATACCAAAAAAAACAATCCAATTAAAAAATGGGCAGAGTACTTAAAAACATTTTTTCCAAGGACAGACAAAAGGCCAATAAACACATGAAAAGATGCTAATCATCTTTTCTAATCATCAGGGAAATGCAAATCAAAACTACAAAGAGATATCACCTTACATCAGTTAGAATAGCCAAAATCAAAATGACAAGAAATAACAAGTGTTGGCAAAGTTGTTTTTCTGGAGAAAAACAAACCCTCATACACTGTTGGTGGGAATGTAAATTTGTACAGTCACTGTGGAAAACAGTATGGAAGTTACTCAAAAATCAAAAATAAGAATACTGAATGAGTCAATAATTCCACTATTAGGTATTTACCCAAAGAAAACAAAGACACTAATTCAAAAAGATATATGCACCCATATTTTTTGTTGCGGCATTATTTACAAAAGCCAAGATATGGAACCAACCTAAGTATCTAACAATAGACAAATGAATAAGGAAAATGTCACACACACACACACACACGCACACGCACACGCACACACACACACACAGAATATTGCTTAGCCATAAAAAAAGATCAGACTGTGCCATTCAAGATAACATGATGCATCTAGAGGGTATTATGCTAAGGGAAATAAGTCACACTGAGAAAGACAAATGCCATATCAAAAAGCAGAATCACACCTATAAATACAGAGAATAAATTAATGGTTGCCAGAGGAGAGGGGGATGGTGGAATGGGCAAAACGTGTGAAGGGGAGAGGGTGATACAGGCTTACAGTTCTGGAATGAATAAGCCATGGGAATAAAAGTAATGGCATAAAGAATACCATCAATGATACTGGAACAGTGATGTAATGGGACAAATGGTAGCCACACATGGGGTGAACATAGCATAATGTATAAACTTGTCAAATCACTAACTGATTTGTATAACTGCAACGACTATAACATTGTGTGTCAACTATACTAAATTTTTAAAAATGCATAAATGAAAATAAATTTTAAAATTTTAACATAGAAAATAAAAAAGACTTGAGTCTCCCAAGTTTCCAGCAAGATATTGCAATCACTCACTCTACAAAAATATTCACATTTATATATGTGAATTATATATAAATATTTATAATTTTGCATTTTTTTTCCTTTTAGAGGGCTCCCAACAAGTGTGAGAAAAAGAAATTTTTCCATCATTTTCAAGTCAGCTTCTCAATCCTACAATTTAGACACCTGTGTTTGTTTTAAGTGTTTATTTCAATTCCAGTTCGTTAACATCGAGTGTGCAATTAGCGTCAGGTGCACAACATAGTGACTCAGCACTTCCACACAACACCTAGTGCACATCGCAACCAGTGCACTCCATGTCTTTGTTTTGTTTTGACTAACCAAAATAAAATAAACTTTTTAAGCAAAAATCATAAACACCAGAAGTACCATTGTTTCCTATTTAATAAAACTGTTCAGCGTTTCCAAAAGACTTCCTCATCAATAACTAACTGATTCGAAAACATTAAAGAAATGTTTCATATCAGCTATTCAGAACTTCCTGGGTAGAATCTGAAACAAGCCCCCTCACCATTGCCCCCCCAACCACAGGGTGGAGGGCACAGAGAGATAAAAAAAAAAAAAAGACAGAGAGACAATCCACTCCGGATTGGTAGGTCTTGAGCGGCCACAAGATGAGCTCTCTGCAGCCATCTGACAATTCGTAAATTGCAAAGGCCTTAACTGGGTTCAGCCACAGATACCACCCAGAAAGTCTCAACACCAGCCATCTCAAGGGCAGCCTCCAGGAGTGGGGAAAGCAAGGAGAACGCACGTTCCAAACACAGGGGAGGGGGTGAGGAGGCTGTGATTTCAGGGGTTCAGCTCACATGAGTCATGTCATCTTGATACTCTCCCCTAATACTAACCATTAATTAGAAGAAATTTAGAAACAGAGTCAAAACTAAATTCACTTTTTCACATTTAAGAAACTTTTCGGTGTCTATTATTGAGAAAAGCAACTTGTTGAACTGTATAGAGTATATGAGCCCATTTTGGATTGTTTAAAAATCAATACTATGGATGGGGCGCCTGGGTGTCTCAGTCGGCTGAGCGTCTGACTTCAGCTCAGGTCAGGATGTCTCAGTTTGTGAGTTTGAGCTCTGCATCGGGCTCTGTGCCAACAGCTCAGAGCCTAGAGCCTGCTTAGGATTCTCTCTTTCTCTCTCTCTCTCTCTCTCTCTCTCTCTCTCTGCCCCTCCCCCGTTCACACTCTATCTCTCCATCTCTCTCAAAGATAAACATTAAAAAAAATTTTTTTAAATCAATATGATAGAAGAGACCACGCATTTACACTCTCATTATCAAAGTTATGTCAGGAAAAATAGGATTCTATTTGCTAAGAAAGAGACCGTTCTATTTACTAGAATTACTTGAGGACAAGTTGAGGTAGGTGCTACCACTTTATATATTTTGCACTGTTTAAAACATTTTTAAAGTAAGCATGCGATGTAACCAAAGATAAAATAAAAATTGAAATCCAAAAAATAGAAGAGAGCCTCAAAAATTATATAGGCTTCAAAGCCCACAAATGCTAGATCCTAGAATATACTTTGAAGTTCTAACAACAGTTATCACTTGGCAGTGGGGGTGCAAATCATTTCAAATTTGTTCTTTTTCTTTCTCTGTTTATTACATTTTCTACAATAAAATATTTTAACAAAAAAAACTAAAACATTCCCTAATTTATAGTCATAACTAACTCTGAAGTTGTGAGTAGATTAAAAGGTAGGGTATATGTTAAAGCAGGCAGTAAATCATAAGGCACTTACAAATGTTAATTACTGTTCACCTGGCTTTAAAGCAGGTGAACACAATAGGCTGGATTAGCCTGAAACCAGGAGTAAGCATTAGAAAATCTCATTCATACATTAATCTCTTCTGTCACAATGAACCTTGTAGACAAACACCGTTTTTTTAATTTGATTTTTTTTTAGTTTACATCCAAGTTAGTCAGCATCTAGTGCAACAATGATTTCAGGAGTAGATTCCTTAGTGCCCCTAACCCATTTAGCCCATCCCCCCTCCCACAACCCCTCCAGTAACCCTCGGTTTGTTCTCCATATTTAAGAGTCTCTTATGTGTTGCCCACCTTTTAAAACAAGACTTTATGCAGATATGAAGGATTTGGATTTTTTTTTAAGTTTATTTATTTTGGGAGAGAGAGTGCAAGTAGGGAAGGGGCAGAGACAGAGACGGAGAGAGAGAGCGAGAGAGAGAGAGAGAGAGAGAATGAGAATTCCAAGTAGGCTCCATGTTGCCAGCGCAGAGCCCAATGCAGGGCTGAACTCTCGAAGAGGTGAGATCAGACCTAAGCTGAAAACAAGAGTCCGAGGCTTAACTGACTGAGCCACCCAGGCACCCCTGGAAGATTTTAATTATAAAAAAAAATTCACCTGGAATTATTTTAAAACATAATGAATACACTTCCATGATTTCTTGAAGAAATGTTATTTGCTATTTAAGGATATGTGAAATTGGGGGATACCTTCGTCCTCTTGGGACTCAACCGGACTTGGATTCCTGATTCATCACTTTGATTCCTTTGACTCATGTTGAGATGGAAATCTCTGGACAATAACCGATCAGATCAATGAAAGGGCTTATTTATTCCCTGTTTGCATCAGTCTCCATGTTTGAGAGCCAGATCTTGGAGAGAGCCCAGCAGTGACTAACTGGGTGGCTGAGAGGTCACTGTGGTCTGTCTGTGCTTACAGAGATGGCTGGAAATCCACTACCCAGGGTGCTGGGAAAAGCTATTCAAGGGGAGGTGCCTCACTGGAGACACTCCAGTATGACACTGCCTGAAAGAGTGCCAGCTACTGGCCACTGGGTGCTGGTGGTCATCTGGTGACCATCGGTGATTACCCGTGTGCTATAGGTGATGACCTGTGGAAGCCATGTGTTTGGAGAAGGCACCCAAGGGGACATAATGTTTTGCTGTTGGCAAATGAGGCACGTAGCAGCAGCATTAGCCAAGTCACCCTCAGTGAAGGTGAGTCCATGTTCTTGAGCCTCCGTCCCTGCTACCACAGTCACTCTGTCCCAGGGCCTGTTGAGCAAACCCTGGGATGGCTGGATAAAGTGACTGACATCCCAGAGAGCATCATTTAGTTCACCTGATAATTAAGAGCCTTCTCTGCAGTGCATGCCCAGTGGCGGGCCTTAGTGTGGATCTCACATGTGTTCGCAGCTTATGACCTTTTAGAGAGGCTCATCCACATACCTCTTCCCTAAGAGGTGACCCTTCCCTGTCACCCATCTTTCAATCCTGTTTCTTCCAAGCCCCTGACCCACTAGCAACTGCCCAAGAAGCAGTGTGTAGACCCATACTTCTGGCCATCTCTCACTCCAGACGTGGACAACCAAATGTATTGCTTCCGACTCTTGGTTTCAACTCAGGTCATGAACTCACAGTTCCTGAGTTCAAGCCCCACATCGGGCTCTGCGCTGACAGCACAGAGCCTGCTTGGGATTCTCTCTTTCTCCCTCTCTCTCTGCCTCTCCTCCCCTCCCCCATTCCCTCTCTCTCTCTCTCTCTCAAAATAAAAAAATAAACGTAAAAAAAAGTTCTGCCCACCGAAAGGATTTTCCTTCACCCTTGTCCTTTGGCATCACCACCGAGTAGGGCTGTAATGCTGTAGCTGTGAACTGTAGATGGTTCTAGCACATTGAACAGACCCATCTGTGAGCCAGGTTTGATTATTTTTTCTTCCTCAGATGACTAGTCATATATACAACGTCCCCAAAATATCTAGGTAGTGTCTGTAATGCCTTCACTCTTCTTCCTGTCATGGGAATCCTCAATTTTCCAAAGGGTTCTAGACCTGTAATTCCTCCCTGAGAAATTGAGGGTTTCTCATGACCTTACTGTGAAGTCTCTGCAGACGCAACCAACTTTAATTCCGGAATAACTGGTAAAAATACTTTACAACTTCCTTTTGCATGGTTTGAGACTCAAAGCGACAAGCTGATACCTTGATTATTTATAAAGAAATTCATGTCAAAAAAATAAGGACATGGGATTCACAAATAAGAGGGATTTCAACCAAAGGATGACCAGTGAGACATGAAAATATTTTACAGGAAAATACTCAGCGACTCTGACCTGCCTTATTGATGAACAATAGTCATAATTTGCTAATATATTATTTCTGTAAGAAATGAAAAAAATTGCAACTTAAGTAGGGCCAGACATTTCAGGCCCCATTTTGGGATTTTCCTGAGAAAACACAGGACAGCATAGAAGGTCCTGTCTGGTCCCTGTGGTAGGCGTAATGATCCCCCAAAGATGTCCACATTCTAATCCCCACAACCTGTGAATATATCACATTACATGGCAAAGAGATTTTGCAGACTTGATTAAATTACGGGCCTTGAGATAGGAAGATTATTCCGGATTATCAGGATTGTTCTGAATTATCTGAACCCAATGTAATCACCTGAGGACTTGAAAACAGAAAGCCTTTCCTGGCTGCGGTCAGAGGAAGATGTGATTACAGAAGAGATCTCAGAAAGATGCAACATTGCTGGCTTTGAAAAAGGAGAAGAGGTGGTGAGCTGGAAAATGTGTGTGGTCTCTAGAAGCTGAAAAAGGCAACAGAGAGGATCCTCTCAGAACCTCCAGCAAGGAATGCGCCCCGTGAGTATTTTATGCAGGGGCGGTGGGGGTGGGGGGGCTCAATCTCACAAACCTGGGATCACAACCTGAGCCAAAACCAAGAGTCAGATGCTCAACCAACTGAGCCACCCAGGCACCCCTCTATACTGACTTCCTAAACACACATTTACTCAATTCTAAATGTGTATACGCTAGGTTTTTTTTTTTCTTTTAAGCTTTCTCTACAGAAAACGTAAATAGGTTTTTTTACTTCTGATTTGGAAAAACTTTCATTGTTATGCAATTCTCACCTTACCAACTGCCAACTCCCACCCCCAAGTCAGAATAACTGATTCTCTAAATGAAGTTACGCTTAAAGCAACATGCACACAATAGAGGCTTCATAAATACGTGACTTCTGATCATTATAACGGTAGTAGTGACCACAGATGAGAAGCGTTCTCTAACCATAAAGAATAAAGCATAGGAAGAAAACAACAAAAACCAAAAACCTTTTTTAAAGATTCTACTAAATTAAAAAACCACTTTCACATAGAAACCAGAAATCCTTTCTTCAAGCTAACTGTTACAATTGACAGATATACCCAGAATATCTCAGAAAAAGTAAACAAGGAATTTATAGCAATGTTGGCCTCTGAAGAGAACTGGTAGGCTATAGTTTGTTGAATGCCATACTGTGCTTGTAGATTATACCATATGCACGTAGTGCCTACCGAAATAACTACTTGATTTTTAAATTTTTGAGGCTTTTACATTAGCTTCTATTTAGAATTCTATATAGACAAGATCAAGCTGCACCCGCGTGTAACAGATGATCAAACCGATGAGGACCAGCCAAGTGACATTACATTGTGAACTCCAAATTTAAAAACCCCTTTCAAAAAATAAGGCGGGGGCGCCTGGGTGGCGCAGTCGGTTAAGCGTCCGACTTCAGCCAGGTCACGATCTCGCGCTCTGTGAGTTCGAGCCCCGCGTCGGGCTCTGGGCTGATGGCTCAGAGCCTGGAGCCTGTTTCCGGTTCTGTGTCTCCCTCTCTCTCTGCCCCTTCCCCGTTCATGCTCTGTCTCTCTCTGTCCCAAAAAAATAAATAAACGTTGAAAAAAAAAAAAAATTAAAAAAAAAAAAAAAAATAAGGCGTGTATGAGTGGGTGTATATGTGTGTGTGTGTGAACAGCTACTATCTTGGGATGGTGGATAAGGTGATTTTCACTTTGACCTTTTTGTTTTTTAATTTTCTGAAGTGTTATAAAGGACACTCAGGTCACTGTTGGAATTAAAAGAGGAGCCATTTTATTTATTTATTTATTTATTTATTTATTTATTTAGACAGAGACCGCACAAGTGGGGAAGGAGCAGAGAGGGAGAGAGAGAATCCCAAGCAGGAGGCCCCCAGCGCAGGGTTCAAATTCACAAAACTGTAAGATCATGACTGGAGCCGAAACCAAGAGTCGGACACTTAACTGACTGAGCCACCCAGGCACCTCTATTTATTTATTTATTTTTAAAGGGACTCACCACAATCCTTTTTTGTTGTTGTTGTTTATTTATTTATTTTGAGAGGCAGAGAGCGTGTGAGCAGTGGAGGGGGAAAGAGAGAGACAGAATCCCAAGCAAGCTCCGTGTTGTCAACACAGAGCCCCACACAGGGCTCAAAGTCAAGAACTGAGAGATCATGACCTGAGCCGAAATCGAGAGTTGGATGCTTAACCAACTGAGCCACCCAGGCGTCCCTAGAAAAGGACCCATTTTAAAAGGTAAAAGCTTCCCATGAATTGAGCCCAGCTCACCTGATTGACTCATTTTCCAGTTTCCTTGTAGCAAAGTGAAAGTTTCCAGTAGGAGCCATCAGAAAGGATGGTGTGCTGACCACCCCAGGAAAAATCTCAGTAGGGCAATTCCTCATCAATGGGTCTTGTCTTCAACGTGGCTAATTATGAAATTCGAATTTTCAGTTGGTGCATCCCAACTTTATCAGTTGGTGAGAAACTAGTTGATGTTAACCAAACTCACAAGTGGCTGAATTATTCCCAGAATGGTAATTTGTTAATAATAAGGTATGTGCTCTTCTGGTGAGCCAAGAGCTCTGGCCTACTATTTTCAAAAGTTTTTTTTAGCAGTGGTCTGCTTTCTTCAAGCAACGGGTTGGTTGGTTTGCTTTCTGTTGTTCTTGTTTTTGTTTTGTGGGGCACCAGTATGTAAAACAAAGAAAATGAATCTGCTCTGGTGGCAGATAGATGAAAATCTGCTCAGTCTCATGTTAATCCTCCTCCCTTCCCCAGATGTCCCCTAAGGGAGCTCCTTAGAATTCCCAGGACTTTGAAGAACACCACTGAACACCAATTCATCTACTGGTACCAAATAAATAAGCAGCAAATTGCTTAGCGAGCAAAGAGAATTGTGGGAATGCTAGGTCCAGGCTCTGGGAAATGCCTGACGAGCTATTCCAGCCCCACAATAACACACACCTCTGTGAAAGAAGGAAACACACACTTTCCTGACAGATAGTCTCTGCCTTCAACGGCGCTAGGCAGTGGTAGCCCGCTAACCTAGCTCTCTGAAAACAAAGCAAAACAACACTAACCAGCAAAATGCCCTAGTCTCTAGCAATTGCCAGTTTCTGTGATATAAACACTCGCACGATGGCTGATTTCAAACCACCGACAGAATTTAATGACGGCTCACAGAATTCCCAAGTATTTCACAATCGGCTCTTATAAACCTGTACTGCCGGCTGCAGCACAACACTGCTATATGTGTGCTCCAAGCAGAACACAACATGCTGTGCCTTCATTGGTTCACAGATTTGGGTTATACTGTAGTTAATTAGTGTACAGCCTTCTCTGGTGATGTTCCTCTCTTAATGATCTATTTAGGTCATCTTTATCAAATGTAGGGGTCTCCTGGATCTCTAATGATCCCACACCTACAAACCATCTCCAGATGATGCTTACGGTAAAAAGGTAAATCTACTTGTCATGTGTTCATCCTTACTGGCATTGTGCAGAGAGCATCCAAATTCGGAAAGTCACATTCTTTATTGACAGCAGTGATTCTGGCAAATTGTAGACATCTCTTCGGCCTCGTGATGATTTCATACCATACAGGCCTTTTCTTCCCTTATGAATCATGCTATTGTTTATTTCTGGAAGGGAGATGGGCAATTTTTAATAAATGCTGTGTTCACATGGGCATGGGAGAATGGGACCCAAACAAATAATGGGGTAAGTCCCTTTTCACTGTGTCTTATCCATGTGTTTTAGTTTTGTACTGAGGACCTGGATGGCCAGTTCTGCTTCCCATGATAAAGTAGTTCCTGGTTCAGCTTTTTGCACAATCATGTAAGATTACCATCTTGCGCAGAATCACAAACATTCTAAAAATTTTCTATTCATCTTCTAGGCAATGTTACCTAGCGTTAGTGGCTGTGAAGGAAAGAAAGTTCAAAATAATTGCCTACTCCAAAATCCATATCTCCAACTGCAGGCACATTGAGTTACCTGAAATTCCTAGCCTAGGAGTCACTGATATCACATCAATTACACTTCTCCAAAGGAACTTATAGCTATGATATATTTAACCTATGAGGGAGATGGCCTTAGCAGTTAGAAACACAATTTTTATATATGTATGAATTTAATGAAAAGGACACAGGCAACCAAAGAGATTATCATGAACAGAAGGGAGCAAGATGCAGAGCTAGGAAGGATGCCGTATGCAGGCTCTGGGCAGAGCAAGACTCAGCGAGCTATGAAAGTGAGTATAAACTCAGTCATGAAATGCAAGGGAATAGAAGACAGAGTTTAATTCTGTCACTTTCCTTTGTTTCTCTTGCTGGCTTTGATTCTGGCACATACATGATTCTGGAAAACAAAACACATCTACTGCAGTGCTTCAATTTCCTTTGGCACTGCAGCTGAAACTGACAAGTGTGTGAAGACATACCAGCCCCGTGCAGAGATCCTTTCCTCTAGGAATCAGCAGTAATTGTGAGTATTAGCCAACAGATTACACCTGGAAGGCCGCCAGCATGGAATGCAGTCAGGTACCGCTAACCATTACAGGAAAATGAAAGTCAACAGTAGCTAAAGAAGAATTTGAGCCAAGGCGTGCAGCCTGAAAGCAACTGGAAAGCTGAATCATACTATGTGCAAAATTGATCCTTCCGGTCAGTCTTTGGGAGTCTCCCTTATTGCCAAGAAGGGTTTAATTCAATTAGCAAAGAGCTGTGGGAAAAGGTCTGTGCAACCTTGAGCCTGGCTGGATATCCTTAGCTCTGAAGCAAAGTTATTTTAGGAGAAGCATCATAATTCACTTGCTTCAGCACCTCAGCCCATCCTGGATATGCTCCCTGAAACTCAAAAAAAAAAATGCTCTGTCCCACATCCTGTGTTTCTGAATGTAACCTGCCATGAACTTTACTAATGCTCCCTACGCCCACTCCTCGCCCACCCCGCTTCCACTTCCTCTCTACTGAGTTTCCTCATTTCAGAGACACAATCTAGTCCGTCTTTTGCGTCCACCATACACTCCCCTCTCCCTGAATTGGCTGGCCCTATCTCTCCCCCCCACCCCCCCCCCCCCAACAAGTCTCAAGTTATACCCTCCAAGCCAGAGCATCCCTACCAATACTCTACATGATAGCTAGATACTCCTCACAGTGCAGGTCAGCGTTGTGGCAAGACCCTGGAAGTTTCTCATTTACATAAGAAGAAACTGAGACTCAGAGAGGTTAAGTAACTTACTCATGGCCAAACAGCTAAAAAGAACAGCAGCCATAATAGCTATTATTTATTAAGCATTTATATGTCGAAACTGTGCTGAGCCACTTATATACATTATCTTAGAATCAGAAACCTAGGGTTTGATTCTGGCTTTAGTGCCCTTTCCACTTTATCTAATCTATAGTTCCAATTAATATAAAAAGTACTCTAACATGAATCAATGTAAAATACTGTGGGGATACACAGCAGCTTTATTCACAATAGCTCATTTACTGGAAATAACCCATGTTATTTGTCCATGTTATATGTCCATCAATAAGTAAACAGTTAAACAAATTTTGGTCTATCTGTACAATGGATACTCATCCATGAAAGGAAAAAACCACTGATACAGACAACAACATAGACAAGCCTCAAAAATATTTTCCTGAGCAAAAGAAGCCAGAGGCCAGAGAGTATGTATTGCTCAGTTCCATTTTTACAAAATTTTGGAAAACAGAAATCTATAGTGACAGAAAACAAATCAGAGATTCCCCCTAGGGCTGGGATATGGGATGCGGGAGGATTAACTTTTGGTCATGAGGGAACTTTTGGAGGGGACAGAAATGTTATATATACTGATTGAATACACAGATGTATTCATTTTTCAAAATTCAGTGAACTGTATACTAAAAATAGGCTCATTTCATTGTAAGTTTTATTGTATCGAAGCTATTTTTTTTTTTTTTAAATAAATCACTGGTAAAAAGAAGAGGGAATGAGTAAAAGAAGAGGGAGTGACTAATCGCCCAGAGGGGCTAAGGAAGATTAGGCAAAGGAAGTAAATAATCTAACTGGGTTTTGAAAGATGAATAGGAGTTCATCAAGAGGGAAGGAATGGGAATGGGAAAATGGAGTGGTATTTTTACATGTATCTGTTGCCTCCACTAGACATAAACAAAGGAACAGGAAGTTGGGGACCCTGGACTACAGGCACTGTGAAAGGGCCTGACACTGGCAAGAGGGAGTCATCTCTAAACGGAGCCCTTGGGAGAAACTCCCATTCCGTATATGCCCTCGGGTAAGCCATACCACCTCTCTGGGCCTTGGTTCTCTCTTTTCTAAAACTGAGAGGCTGGAAAATAAACTAACAAACTGAGGGGCTGGACTATACAATCTCTAAGGTAGCATTTCCAAGTGTGTGTGCCAGGTAATACTAATGCACCAGGAACGGCTCTATGGGCAAGCTGACAGTCATCTGGTGACCCCCAGGTGGTCATGCTGGTGTCCAGTGTGCATTCTGATTGGTCAATGGCTGTGCAGTGAAGGTTGTTAACAGTGTGAGGACCATCTCTGGAGACCCTTGGGTCTGCTTTTTCCAGCCACAAACCGCCAGATCTGTTTTTCTTGGGGTACAGTGTATACCCCAATGTCTACGAAAAATGCTGGAAAACATTAGATCCCTTTCAGAACTAACATTCTGTGAACATGTGAGAGTAGACTTTGCATCTTCCAGAGGGAGAGCTTCCAAACCCCTGGAGAAATATGCATGGGAAGTCATGAAAAAAACCAAATTGGTTTCCTTGGGGAAGCTCAAAAAGGCAAGAAAGGTGTTTTACAGCAGAGGTAGAGAATTTGCAGGTTAGAAATAAGAAGAGTTGGCCTTTGGAGACACATGAATATTTTTTGCACCTGAATAATAAGATAAAAATAAAAAGTCCCTCATGCAGATCTGGCATAAGGATATGCTCAGTAAAAGATGAATGAATATATGACGTTTACTAAGCGGCTGCAGGGTACTAGGATTGTACCGATAATCCTGAAGTTCCCTTGGTAGGTCTTAAGCTAGCCATTTAGGTATATCTGTTGCCTCCAGTAGACTCTGAGGGCCTCTTGAGCAAATAAAATTTGTTTTACAGCACTTTGCAAAGTGCTTTGGATATACTATCCACTCAATGCAAATTTACTGAGTTTAATTTAATTTAGAGATACCAGTTTGGAACACTCTCTGCTTTTAAAAAATTTGCAGTGCATTGGACAGGGGGAGCAAGGCTAATCGACTTTAATAACTATACACATTATGTTTATTAACATTATAAATTATGTTTATTAATATGCAGATAATTATAAGAATGCTTATTAATAAACTGTACACACAATTCAGTCTTATCTTCATTAAATGCACTTTTCTCTTTACCTTTCAGAGCTCTCCCCTGGGACCTGAAACTGACATAATTATTTTTTTCTTCCTTGATGGGAGAGTTCTCTACTTTTTGAAAATCACAGTCTTCTTCCTTCTCTCGCGGTGGCTAGCTCCTTTCCAGGCTTCTGGGCTCAACTGGGTTTCGGAGGGATATCTCCAGGGCAGGGACTGACAAAAGGACTTAGGGAGGGAATTTTGCTTTTTTTTTTTTTTTGTTTATTTATTTTTGACAGGGCTGGGGAGGGGCAGAGAAAGAGGGAGACAGAGGATCTGAAGCTGGCCCAACATGGGGCTCCAACTCCCAATTGGTTAGATCATGACCTGAGCCCAAATGGGATATTTAACCGGCTGAGCCACCCAGGCACCCCTGCATGTGGAAAATCTTGGTAGCGGAAGCTACCAAGAAAGCTCTGAGGCAGAATTGGAGGTGGAGGGCTTGTCCACACATAGGGGAACTGACCCCTGGAGGTGCAGTTTAAGTCAAGGTGAGTTTAACACTTAGAGAGGCTCTCCGCGAAAGCTGGCAGTCCTTCAATCAACTTGCATAACAATACAGATCATCGTTAAATATTTTTTTAATGTTTATTTTTGAGAGAGAGAGAGAGAGAACCAGAGCCCAAGCAGGGGAGGGGCAGAGAGAGTAGATCATCTTTAATTTACTGATCAAGGTGCATCATTGTTGGCCTTTGCTCATGAAACAGCTAATGTTTTGGGAGCTTTTTTTCCTCTGGGAAAGCCTCCTTCGCTCTTCTCAATCCAGGAGCTTCAAACGAAGACGCCAGTCTGGGTTCTAATAGTGGCCGGGAGGCTCCCGTGGGCCAATCAGAGCATCGCGTTCCCAATCAGCCAATGAGAAGTAACGAGATATATTCTGGGGCTTGCTCTTCCCCCAAACTGCTGCAACACTTTGGCACAGCTAGGGGCAAGCTTGTTTCAGCAAGGAGACAAGCCACAGAATGCATTACCAGAAGCACACTTGAGAGAAGTCGTTTGGTGACCTAGCCTGAGATGCTAGATAAAACTTCACAGGAAGCAAGCTCTATTTCTGGATTTCTTTTTTATTAGCCAAAAAATTCCCCCTTTTTCCACAAGCCAGTTTGGGTTCAGCTTTTCCATCACTTGCAAATCAATGGGTCTTGTTATATTACCTCACTTACCCCCCTCGTAGACTGTGTATCCCATGACAGCAGAGACCTTATCTGTCTCATTGCCTATTGTATAAGCAGATATTTGCACACTGCCCGGCACATAGGTGCTCGATGAATGTTTGTTGACTTAATTCTCCTTTGCCTTTGAGCAGGGTAAAATACAAAAGGGAGAAAATTCTAATGTTGAAAATAGAATGTTAGTGAAGTGGAGGTCCTGGCAGGAACTCAGGCTCAGACGTCTTAACTGAGGAGGCTTTAACGAATAGACTATTTAATGAGGGGACAATTGGTCCTTCATGCAAGAACCAAACAAGAGATGTTGGGGCATCTAGAGCTTAGCAGCAGGGGGAATCCACTGCTGTGCTAGGGCTAAAGAAACAAGGGAATGAAATACTGTCATCTGAGCTTAGGAAGAGCGGAGCTGGGCAGAAGGAACCATCCTGGGAGAGCTGGAGCCATGGAAGGAAGCTGCCACTATTGAAACCACAGAGCCCCAGGGGGTAGGAATACCCGGACCCCTATCTCTTCCTCATAACCCTGGCAAAAACTAACCAGAAATCAATCTATAAGGGAGCTGGATGACAGAATCCCTAGAGGTAGCCTCCAGGAACAAGGCAAAGAAAGGCAAGAGAATGGATCACGGTCAGTCAAGTGGAGAACATCTACCACAAGTACAAAAGAAGATTTTCTTGAGATCGTAAAGAAAACAGACCAAAGAAAAGAGGGAGGAAGTGAAATATGACAGAAACCTTCAAATCAAGTGTCAATGCCGCTGCGCTTCACTTTCATGGGTTTTTTTCTCCTTGTAGTAGGTATATCTGTCTTCATTTTTTCCAGTTGAACCTAATATTGCCCTCATCTTCCTGAACATTGCCTTTATGTATACAAATTTTAACTATTACAGAAATTCCCAAGCACTGGGAATACAAAAACTAGAGAGCATTGTATAATATTCCATTATACCACCCAGCTTCAATAATTAAAAACTCACGGGCAATCTTTCTTCCTCTATAATCCCAACCATTACCCCTACCCAGATTATTAAACGCCAACTCCCAGGCATCATACACACATAGTTCAGTATGTATCACTAAGGATGAAAATTCTTTAAAACATAAATACAATATCCTTATCACACCTAAAAAGCTAAGCTGAGTTAGCATCTAAATACCAACAAATATGCAATCAAGCTTTCACAGTTCCCTGATTGTCTCATAAAAATTTTTTATACTTTGTTTTTTGAATCAGAATCCCAGTAGGATATGTCTTAGTTTGTTTGGGCTGCTGTAACAAAAATGTCATAAACTGGAGAGCCTAAACAACAAGCATATATCGCTCCCAGCTCTGGAGACTGGGAAGTCCATGATCAAAACAGATTCTGTGTCTGGTGAGGATCCTCTTCCTGATTCACAGGTGGCCATCTTCTTTCTGTGTCCTCACGTGGAAGAAGGGGGAAAGGATTTCTCTGGGATCTTTTTTATAAAGGCACGGATGCCATTCCTGAGCACCCTATCCCCAAAGACCTAATCAACTTCCTAAAGGTCCTATTCTCCAAATACCAACATATTGGGGATTGGGGTTCAACATATGAATTTTGAGACACATTCAGTTTATTACAATTGTTTGATATGTCTTACAGCTCAATCTATAGGTTTCTCCTATGTTTTTTAAAATGTCTTGCAACTTTTTATTAAAGAAAAAAAGGTTAGGGGCACCTGGTGGCTTGGTTGGGTGAGCATCCAACTTTGACTCAGGTCATGATCTCACAGTTCATGAGCTCGAGCCCCACATCAGGCTCTCTGCTGTCAGCACGGAGCCTGCTTAGGATCCTCTGTCTCCCTCTCCCTCTGCCTCTCCCTCACCTGCACTCTCTCAAAAATCAAAAATGTTAAAAAAAAAAAAAAAAAAGAAAGAAAGAAAGGAAGAAAAGAAAAAAGACTAGTTGCTTCCCACAGGCTAGATTTTGTCCCTAGGATTTCATTTAACACATTGCTCTGAACTCTACACTGATGCTTCAATTTAGAGTGTTGACCAGATTCAAGTTTGATATTTGGGGGTGGAGTGTGGGGGGCAGGCAAGACAATTCCACAGGTGGTGTTACATTCTTCCATCAAAAAGCCTATGCTGGGGGTGCCTGGGTGGCTCAGTCGGTTAAGCGTCCGACTTCGGCTCAGGTCATGATCTCAGAGCTCGTGAGTTTGAGCCCCACGTCAGGCTCTGTGCTGACAGCTCAGAGCCTGGAGCCTGCTTCACATTCTGTGTCTCCCTCTCTCTCTGCCCCTTCCCTGCTCATGCTGTGTCTCTGTCTGTCTCAAAAATAAATAAACATTAAAAAAAATTTTTTTTAAAAAGCCTATGCTGGCTACTTGTCTTTGCATGTGTGTTTGTGTTAGCCGCTGATGATGATGTTGACTAGATTGATTACTAGAAACTGAAAAATGGAGATACCCTACTTCTATCATTATTCTTCATTTGAGGGCTGTAATGCATCTATAAAGAGAAGCTTTACATCATCAATTACTGGATTACCTTGTGGTAATATAGGAAAGATAAAATAAATGCTTGATTCTTTGGCCTTTACCAGTTTTTAAAATAATGAGTTAGCTGGGGCACCTGGGTAGCTGGGTCTCTGCTCTCAACACAGAGCCTGCTTCGGATCCTCTGTCTCCCTCTCTCTCTGCCTCTCTCTCTCTCGCTCACTCTCTCTTTCTCTCTCTCTCTCAAAAATAAAAATAAACATCAAAAAAAAAAGTAATAAGTTAGCATCCTCCAAAAGATGACCAATGGTATTTTTTCTTTAGTGTCATTATGAAATCATGGATTTTAAACATACTTGAAGTATTTTAATATCTTTCCCTTATCGATGCTCAAATTTCTCCATCTTTGGCCACTGGAAGTCTATGCAAGTTGGTTCCAAGTCCCCTCCCCCTCTTTTTTACTAAGCGCAGTGTTTCATAATCGTAGTATATATCCTCATATGTATTAAGCAGTATTTTTTACTGAGGTATAATTGACATACATTATATTAGTTCCAGGTGTGAAACATGATGATTCAATATTTGTATATCTTGCAAAATAGTCACCAAGTAAATCTATTTAATATCCATCACTGTATGTAATTATAGACTATTTTTCTCGTGATAAGTTTTAAGATTTACTCTCGTGGCAACTTTCAAACATGCAACACAATTTTATTAACTATACCCACCATACTTTACATTACATCTCCATGACTTACTTATTTTATAACTGGAAGTTTGTACCTTTCAACAGCATTCACCCATTTTTCCCACTCCCCATTCCCTGCCTCTGGCAACCACCAATTTGTTTTCTGCATCCATGAGCTTGTTTGTTGTTTAGTTGTTTAGATTTCACACATGAGTGAAATCATAGGATATTTGTCTTTCTCTGACTTATTTCACTTAGCATAATGTCCTCAAGGTCCATCCATGTTTTTGCAAATAACAAGATTTCATTCTTTTTATGGCTGAATAACACAGAGAGAGAGAGAGAGAGAGAGAGAGAGAAAGATATCACATCTTCTTTATCCATTCGTCTGTCAGCAATGGACACTTAGGTAGTTTCCATATTCCAAGGCCCTTTGATACAACCCTACTAGCCTTGATAGCTTTCTAATGTCTGGTATTATAAGATACTCCAGCCTTATCTTTTACTTTGCTTGCCCAGACCTGGAATCAACCATTTCTCCAAAGAGTTTTGGTGCTTATTCCAACTCATTTGAAAATATCTAAAAACATGGTTTCCCTCTCTCTGTCTCTCTGGGTGGCTCAGTCCGTTAAGCTTCTGACTCTTGATTTCAGCTCAGGTCATGATTTCATGGTTCATGAGTTCAAGCCCCAAATTGGGCTCTGTGCAGACAGCATGGAGCCTGCTTGGGATTCTCTCTCTCCTTCTCTCTCTCTCTGCCCCTCCCCCACTCATACTTTCTTTCTCTCTCTCTCTCTCTCTCTCTCAAAATAATTTCAGAGGTTGCTCTGAAATCATGATAAATTGTAAAAATGGGCATAAATCCCTCTTCTTCCTGTATGCAATATGTCTCAAAGTGTGACTTTGACACTCACATCAAAAAGTGGAATGTATTTCTCTAACCCAAAAATCTGGGCTTGGCTATGTGGCTTGCGTTGGCTAACAGACCACAGTAAAGTTGTGAAAAGCAGAGATTTAAAAAGCACATGTGTGGGGGGCGCCTGGGTGGCTCAGTCGGTTGAGCGGCCGACCTCGGCTCGGGTCACGATCTCACACTCCGTGAGTTCGAGCCCTGCGTCGGGCTCTGTGCTGACCGCTCAGAGCCTGGAGCCTGTTTCAGATTCTGTGTCTCCCTCTCTCTGACCCTCCCGCATTCATGCTGTCTCTCTGTCTCAAAAATAAATAAACGTTAAAAAAAAAAAAAAGCACATGTGTGGGGCGCCTGGGTGGCTCAGTCAGTTAAGCGCCCAACTCTTGGTTTTGGCTCAAGTCATGATCTTGCAGTTCATGGGTTCGAACAGCTCTGTGCTGTCAGTGTGGAGCCTGTTTGGGATTCTATCTTTCCTCTCTCTGACCCTCCCCCAATTGTGCTTGCTCTCTCTCTCTCTCTCTCTCTCAAAGTAAATAAAAAATAAACATTAAAAAAAAAAGTGGCCAATGCAGACTTGCTCACTGTACTTCTAGGAACAAGACTCAGTTAACTTCCTGGAGGATAAAAAACCACATGGACAGAGGCACCCACCATCCTGCCTGATCCAGCTGAGCCCACAGACATGTGAATTATGCTGTCCTACACAATCCCTCCCCAAACTAGCCAACCCAAACCAGAAGACCCACCCAAGTCATTCACAGAATCATGAGAAATGAAAATGTTTCCTGTTTGAAGCCATTCAACTTTGGGATGGTTTGTTAAGCAGCAAAAGCTGACTGATACAAAAATACAAATTTTAAAGATAAAGTATATCACATGTTCACATTAATAACTTAATAACCTTGAGTTAAAATCCATATCTGCAGAGTTTTTATGTAAGCCTTGATCTTCCACTGAGACTTCTTTCTCCTCCGAAAATTCTGATTTTAAGCAAACTGGACATGATTACTCATTTGTTTTACCTCAAGCCACGCATATAAAGGTCTCAGAATAATAGCAAAATACTGCCTCTGTCACAGGTTGGGTTTTCTAGAAAGAGACACTGAGTTAGAGTTAGGATAAAACATGAGAAAGGTCAGGGTGGGGTGGTGCAGAATTAGGCAGACTCCACCCATGTCTACCAGGACCTCTGACAATATGATTACTGAAAACAGTTGAGGATTATTTTTACAGTTCTTAGTCTTTTGGGTATATACCGCTAGGTATATGCAATCAAATTACTATATTTTAAAGATACTTGGAATAATGCCTCTCTCTCTACTTATGCCATCAACTGGATCTACTTTTAAGTTCATTTGATTATATTTTAATTTTACACCTGATTTTATGTTACGATTATGTGAAACATAAACATGGTTCCAAAATCCAAAACACAAACAAAATACATCTGAAGAAATACATTTGAATATTTTTCTGCCCCCTCCATTCTTTCTCTCCTACAGGCAACCTATTTTTTAAATGTAGTGGTTTGCCCTCCCAGTGTATTATTAATTTTAATCACTTCACGAAGTAGTTTTAAGTAACTTATTTTGTTTGGGAATTAGAGCAATTTTGTTAAGCCTTACATTTGTCTAGAACATCACAGTTTACACAAGTCTTCATTGATTCATGATTGCATCACATAAGGGGCTTCCAGAGGAAAAAGTACCATGAAACCTCTTGATGGACCTAATCTCAAGTGAGGTATGATTTTAAAGATGCACATTCCCCTCCTTAAAATTAAAAAGACAGGGGCAAGTGTATCAGAGGGCCTGTTTGAAGAATAAAGATGGGACCATAGGCTAACTAACATTTTTTTCCAACTGTTGGCCCAGGCTCCTCTACTCTTTCTTGGTTCCACTCCAACAGCTAAATTAAATGAAAAAGAATTTGTCATTTGCTTCCACAACGCAGCGCATATGATTTGGAAAATGGTTGCTAAGTGCCGTAGGGGCTAGAACAGAAGGCAACACCCAGCACTTGACTCCAGAAGCTAGGAATCAAGCGGATTTTTAAAACCATTTCAACAACCCCAACGCATCTTTGTTCATTGAAAACAGTCCTATTTCACCTCGAATTGGTATTTTTCTAGGAAGCTTCACCAGACCTTAAGACTTTGAGCCCGAGTTCCAGAGTTTGGCAATAAATCAAATAGCTTCTGCTCCTTTGTTTCTCTTCAGATTAATTGTGGAAAAACTACCTTCTGACTCTAGGGTCATGCCCATGATTCTGTAAAACCAGACCCTTGCTTCTTCAACATTTCTGTGCAGGGTGCAGCTCCCTCCAGCACAGATTGTTCCTGAACAGAACCTCCGGATAACGAGCTAACATGCTATGCTGTCAGAGAGACTTATGTAATATTTCCACATAGCAGCAATTTTTCTCTCTGAGGTTCTGAACTAGAATCTCGAGAGCTGATTGAAACAGTTTTGCAAAGTATCCATAAAATAAATGAACAGAAGGAATAGTTTTTTATACTTTGTATCTTATTTCTAAATTCTCGTATTTAGGAAAGAAAGTAAAGAAAAGGTAGATGACTTTAATTTTTTTCCTGTGTTGTCAACCCTTTAGAAAGTTAAGGGTGTAAAGGTCTGTGATTGTAAACCTTGCAGTCTGCGGATAAGAAGGAGGTGTTTGGGTGTTTTTAAAGGAGGTCATTGCAAATATACAATTGAAATTATAAATCCAAATCTCATCATCTTGTAAACATTCACTTTCTAGCTGCTACACTTATAAAAGAAATAGATGATAATACTAATGCTACTAATGTACCATTACATACTTTTTGAATTTAGTGAATACTTAGACCAGGGATCAGCAAATTATGGTCTGTAGGCTAACTCCAGCCCACTGTCTGGATTTAGGATCTTAAAAAATCCTATCCTCATTTCTGGATTTAAGATCTTAAAAAATCGTATCCTCATTTGTATTTCAGTTTCTTCCTAATCTTCTCATTTATTTCTTCTTTTGACAATTGAAAGAGCTTGACTTTCTGGCCAGCTAACTTTGATGCATGGGCCCAGAGTGAGCTTTAGTTCCTGCCTAAGAACGGTTTTACATTTTGAAGCGGTCGGAGGATAAAATCAAAGGAAAAGTAATATTTCATGGCACATGAAAATTACATATGCAATTTAAATTTCAGCATCCATCAATAAAGGTTAATTGTCACCTGCCACGACCATTCATTTACATATTGTCTGAGTCTGCCTGTGTGCTACCGCAGCTGAATTGAAATGGTGTAACAACCCATGTAGTTCATAAGGCTTAAGATATTTTCTATTTGGCTTTTTATAGAAAAAGTTTGCTGACCTGTACCAGGCAGACCAGGGTTGAAGGGTGCACTGATAAGTCATAAAAGACAAGATTCCTTGCCTCATGGAACTTACTGCCAAGATACTATCTCATTTAAATCTCACAGGAGCGCCTAGGTGGTTCTGTCGGTTGAGCCTCTGACTCTTGATTTTGGCTCAGGTCATGATCCCAGAGTCGTGGGATCCAGCCCCGAATTGGGCTCCACCCTAAGCATAGAGCCTGCTTACGATTGTCTCTCTCTCTCCCTCTGCCCCTCTCCCCCACTTGCACATACTCTTTCTCTCTAAAATAAAAAATTAAATAAAAAAAAATGATTCTCACAAATTTAGGAGAGGAGGTTTGTTGCTATTCTGTCCACAAGGCAACTGATGTGCAGAGAGGCTAAGAATCTTGTCAAAGCCCACACAGATCCCCGAGGGAAGTGGGTTCTGCAGCTCGCCCTAGACCCCACGACATGCCTGCCCATCCAAGTGAGCTGGCTACCAAGTTACACTCTTTAAATTTTAAAGAAGAAAAAACTGACTATGAAGACATAGTAATGAAGATGCTATTTTATCAATAGACCTGTTTTTGGACAGTTCTAGATTTACAAAATTTTGACCAAATAGTATAGACAGTATCAAAATACTGCCCCCACCTCTGCACAAAGTTGCCCCATTTTTAAAAATGTTTATTTATCTTGAGAGAGAGAGAGCATGAGCAGAGGAGGTGCAGAGAGAGAGAAAGAGGGAGAGAGAGGATCCCAAGCAGGCTCCACGCTGTCAGTTCAGAGTCTGACGTGGGGCTCAAACTCACAAACCATGAGATTGTGACCTGAGCCAAAATCAAGAATCAGACTCTCAACCAACCGAGTCAGATTTGCCCCATTTACAAGTGTGTTACGTTTGTTACAATTAATGAGCCAATGTTGGCTCATTATTGATGTATTATTAACTATAGTCTACACTTCATTCACATATCCTTAGTTTTTCCCTTATGTCCATGTTTCATCCCAGGATCCCATCCAGGATACCACATGACACCCAGTTGTCATGCCTCCTCTGGGTTCTCTTGGTTGTGACAGTTTCTCAGACTTGCTTTGTTTTTGATGACCTTGGCCATTTTGAGGAGTACTGGTGAAGTTTTTATAAAATGTCTCTCAGTTCAAATTTGGTATTTTTATCATTATAACTAGGATTATGGGTTTGGGGGAGGAAACCACATAAGTGTCATTTCCATCACATCAAAGGTATAGACTATCAACGTGATTTCTAACTGTTGATGTTGACCTTCATCATGTGGCTGAAGTAGTATTTGCCAGGATTCTCCACAGCGAAGTTATTCCCTTCCTCCCTTTCCATACCATACTGTTTGGAGGGAAGTCACTGCACAATCCACACTTACAGGATGGGGAGTCATGCTCTCCTCCTTTAGGGCACAGTACCTACATAAACTATTTAGAATTCTTCACAGGAGATTTGCCTCTTCTCCCCTGGTTATAAATTTACTCAATCACTTATTTATATCACTATGGACTCTTGGATATTTATTTTATCTTTTAATTGTTTTAAATGTTTATTTTTGAGGGGCGCCTGGGTGGCGCAGTCGGTTAAGCGTCCGACTTCAGCCAGGTCACGATCTCGCGGTCCATGAGTTCGAGCCCCGCGTCAGGCTCTGGGCTGATGGCTCAGAGCCTGGAGCCTGTTTCCAATTCTGTGTCTCCCTCTCTCTCTGCCCCTCCCCCGTTCATGCTCTGTCTCTCTCTGTCCCAAAAATAAATAAACGTTGAAAAATTTAAAAAAAAAAATGTTTATTTTTGAGAGAGAGAGAGAGAGAGAGAGAGACAGAGTGTGAGTAGGGGAGGGGCAGAGAGAGGGAGACACAGAATCTGAAGCAGGCTCCAGGTTCCAAGCTGTCAGCACAGAGCCCAACATGGGGCTTGAACCCATGGACTGTGATATCATGACCTGAGCCAAAGTCAGACACTTAACCCACTGAGCCACTCAGGCGCCCCTCTTGGATATTTATTTTAAATTTTGGGTCATAATCCAATACTACTTTATTTTCTTACTCAAATTTTTCCAACTTTAGCCATTTAGAGGTCTTCCAGTTGACTCCTGTCTGCCTTTAAAACACTCCCATACTGGGGCGCCTGGGTGGCTCAGTCGGTTAAGTGTCCGACTTCAGCTCAGGTCAGGATCTCACGGTCCGTGAGTTCCAGCCCCGCGTCAGGCTCTGGGCTGATGGCTCAGAGCCTGGAGCCTGCTTCCGATTCTGTGTCTCCCTCTCTCTCTGCCCTTCCCCCATTCATGCTCTGTCTCTCTCTGTCCCCAAAATAAATAAACATTAAAAAAAAGTTTTTTTTTAAAACACTCCCATAGGGGTTCCTGGGTGGCTCAGTTGGTTTAGGGTCCGACTCTTAATTTTGGCTCAGGTCATGATTCCAGGGTTGTGGGATCGAGCCCCCACCAGCCTCTGCACTAAGCATGGAGCCTCTTTCTCCCTCCCCACCCCCACTTGTGTGCTCTCTCTCTCTCTCTCTCTAAAATAAATAAAATGAAATAAATAAATAAATAATTTAAAAAATAGAAAATAAAAAAAATAAAGCACTCCCATAAATGTTTTTTGCTGTCATTTTGAACACTTCCTTACTTTCTTGCACTACAAAATGTTCCGGGCTCATCTTGTATATTTCCTGTCCCAGTTACAGAATCAGCCATTGCTTCAGGATCCCTGGTTTCTTCTACTGGATAATGGTATTAGAAACCAACATCTGGACAATGGATATACCTGTTGCCACCAGGGTGTTGTTTCTCTTAGGCCCTCTAAGCTGTCAGGGGAAACACATGTGTGTGTACTAATCTGTGTATAGCAAGCCAAAAACGCGCTGCCCCCTCCCTCTCCAAAACCCCTGGAGCCTGTGAATGTAAATCATTTGGAAAAATTGTCTTTGCAATTGTGATTAAGACTCTTGAGATGAGGAGATAATCTTGGATCATCTGGGTGGGCCCTACATGCCACCAAATGCCTCCTTATAAAAGAGACACAAAGAGGAGGAAGTGAAGAGACACCACAGAGGCAGAGATCAGAGCGATGCAGAAATACACCAGGGGATGCCCAAAGCCACCAGAATCTGGAAAAGGCAAGGAATGGACTCTCCCCTAGACTCTCGAGAAAGGGTACAGCCCTGCTGACACATTGACTTTGGACCTCTAGCCTCCTGAACTGTGAAAGAATAGATTTGACCTGTTTCAAGCCATTCAGTTATGGTAATTTGTTACAGCAGCTACAGCAAACTAAAACACCTTGTATATGCACATACATAAATATCTCTCTGTATGATCACCTGTATCTATTTCATGTTAAACCTGAGTTCTTCCTGATGTCGCCAACTCTAAATTGTTACCATATGGGCCATTCTAACCTCCTATCCTGATCTGTCAGCTCCTACTTCAATAGTGGGAAACCTGGCTCCCACATCTGTCCTCAATTTACTTAACTGTTCAAGTCCAGTATACATGTATGGTATCAGCCTTCCTATCCCATTAAAGGAAACAATGTTATCAAATGGAGTAAAGTATTACCGCGGTTCATTTTGCCCTTAGTCTCACAGACTCCATTCATTGCCAGAGTTATTGAGGTCAGCACGTTTTTTTCTTTGTCCCTCCAGTGAGGTTCACACATTTGTCGTGCAGTTGGAGTCTCCTGTCAAGAGTCTGCATGTTTTCCTGGTACCCCCTGACCTCCCAAATACATCTTTAAATTTGTATACGTTACAATTCACTCTTTGCGTTGCAAGGATCTGTGTGTACATTTTGACCAATACATGATGTCATGCACACACCACAAATAGGTAAATATCTGGTAGTGTGATTGCTGAATCATGGGATGACATGATATTTAGTTAAGGTAGCAAGGATATTTATGGATACTCTTATTCTAGAAAGCACGAGTATTTCAGTGATAGCCTTACTCCTTTAGGTAAGAGAATCCACTATGTTTCAGCATCTGATTGCTTTCTCTGTGTCTTTTTTATTCTCCAGGTCATTTTATTGCCATGGCAATAAAATCTCATGCATTTGGAAACTCTATTACAAATAAGACAAACTCTGAATTAGATAATTTTTAGAAATAATTTTACTACCTTTATACATGTAGAGTCAGGAAATTAATGGCCAAGTTTGCACTGACTAATAAAGTTCTCATTTACTAATAAAAGAATGCTTTTCACTAACAGATAAGAATGATCAAATGTAGTACAATATGTAACTGGATTTGAAAACTGTATGAAAGAAATTTGTTTATTAATATATGCCTGACATTCTTTATACTTTTATTAGGATTCTAAGCTTGCCCCTTCTCTCCCCTACCAACAATAAGGTAACCTGTGTGCCTGTGCTCTGCTTCCATTATTTCCCTTATGCATGGCTAATGCTATATATCTCCCCCTAATCCCCTTGAAGCAGGGACTATACTCTCTTCAGTGCTAATTTGTAGCCCAAAGTCTGACATATATTGGCCACTAAGTCAGTGGTCATTAAAAGAGGGATGGGGGCACCTGGGTGGTTCAGTCAGTTAAGCATCCAACTTCAGCTCAGGTCATGATCGCACAGTTTGTGAGTTCGAGCCCCGCATCGGGCTCTCTGCTGTCAGCACAGAGCCTGCCTCAGATCCTATGTCTCCCTCTCCCTCCCTCCCTCTCTCTCTCTCTCTCAAAAATAAACATGTTAAAAGAAGAGGAGGGATGGATTATCTTGAAACTAGAAAGAACTTTGGTTGTGAGTTAGAGCATCTTTTAGACAAATAACCATCCTCCAAGACCTTGTCTGGACTATCACATGTTCTAAATCAGTGGACTCTGAATTAATAAGGTAACTGTTGAAGAATCTGTGCCTCCATGCCCAGCACCTTTTACATTTTACTTCTGTTCAGTGTTTATTGTCTGTTACGAACTCAGCAATGTACAGTCAACCACAGCCTGGACGACTTGTCCCCCCAACCACAAACCACAAGGTCAGGGCTGTGTCTGTGGTAATTAACGGCCATCAGATGCCTGGACTAACGACATCCTACAGACACAGAGATCCCACAACCTTGGGAAACGACCTGAGTCAAAATCAAGGGTTGAACGCTCAAATGACTGAGTCACCCATGCACCCCAACATGGGTGAAACTTGAGGGTATTATGCTAAGTGAAACAAGCCAGAAAAAGAGGGACAATTTGATACCACTTGATATCACTTACATGGAAACTGGAAAAAAAAAAACCACCCAAGATCATAGATACAGAGGACAGACTGGTGGTTGCCAATGGGATGGGGTGGGGGGAAATGTGTGGAAGGCATCAAAAGGTACAAACTTGCAGTTATAAAATAAATAAGTCAAGGTAATGTAATGTACAGTATGGCAACTATAGTTAATAATACTGTAGTCCATATTTTGAAGTTTCTAAGAGAGTAAATCTTAAAAATTCTCACAAGAAAAATAATTATACGTGTACAGTGACAGGTGTTAACTCGAATTATAGCAATCACTTAAAATATATACAAATATCAAATCATTATGTTGTACACTTGAAAGTAACATAATGTTGTGTCTCAATTATATCTCAATAAAGACTTTTTAATAAAATAAAATTACAAGTAAAGACAGTAAAGCTAATAATAGTTTTCACATGCACACTTTTATTTTTTTTTTTAAATTTTTTTTTAACGTTTATTTATATTTGAGACAGAGAGAGACAGAGCATGAACGGGGGAGGGTCAGAGAGAGAGGGAGACACAGAATCTGAAACAGGCTCCAGGCTCTGAGCGGTCAGCACAGAGCCCGATGCGGGGCTCGAACTCACGGACCGCGAGATCATGACCTGAGCCGAAGTCGGACGCTCAACCGACTGAGCCACCCAGGCGCCCCCACATGCACACTTTTAAAATATCGAAGTTAGCTTATACCTTACAGAAAGCTGACAAGATTTTTTAATGTTTATTTATTTTTCAAGAGAGAGAGAGAGAGAGACGGAGGATGAGCAGGGGAGGGACAGAGAGAAAGGGAGACACAGAATCTGAAGCAGGCTCCAGGTTCTGATCTATCAGCACAGAGTCTGACGCAGGCCTCAAACACACAAACCACAAGATCATGATGTGAGCCAAAGTCAGAGGCTTAACCAACTAAGCCACCCAGGCACCCTGGTAATAGTATTTTTAAAAATTAGATGCAGTAGAATTATTTCGTACAGGGAAGTTAGATTCTTTTTTTAATGTTTATTTATTTTTAGAGAAAGAAAATGCATGAGCCAGAGAGGGGCAGAAAGAGAGAGAGAGAGAGAGAGAGAGAGAGAGAATTCTAAGCAGGCTCCATATTGTCAGCACAGAGTCCGATGGAGAGCTCAATCCCATGAACCATGAGATCATGACGTGAGTCAAAATCAAGAGTTGGACACTTAACCCACTGAGTCATCCAGGCACCCTGGAAGTTAGGTTCTAATCTAAAAGACAAAAATTGTCAAAATTCTCTTTAAAAGCTCTTAAGACACAGAAAAAATATAGTACGTATATATATTTATAATCAGTTTTCGTTTTTGTCAAGTACATGTGTTGAATTCATACAATTTAAAATCATGAGCTATGCTAGACCTCCACTATATAGCATTGAAAAAATAAAAATGCTAAAAATGTATTTCATTAATATCTATTCATCATTGATTCTGGTTTTGTTCAATTAGCAGATAGCTGTTACTCATTTGGTAAGTAAATCTAGCATATACAACAAAGAAGAAAAGGTCCTCTTGGGTAGAAAAAACATTCCTCCATTCCCTGAAATTAAGATCGCATGCATTGGGCATGACTCTAGAAGACCTCAAGGGATCTTAGTTAGCAGTAATATTGTACACGTATACATGCTTTCACATAGCAGAGGGGGAAGACATAAGCTATGAAATGATCAGTGAACATTTGGAACCTGTTTTGTTGGCAGTGAAACCCTGCCGTAATGATCACATCTCTCATAAAAAGATGCAATATGCATTTATTTCATGACTTAATAACCTTACCTAAGTCAAGAGTGGAATTTTTTTTTAATTTTTTAATGTTTATTTATTTTTGAGAGAGAGAAAGAGTGAGAGTGGGGAAGGGGCAGAGAGTGAGGGAGACACAGAATCTGAAACAGGCTCCAGGCCCCGAGCTGTCAGCACAGAGCCTGACCTGAGGTCATGACCTGAACCGAAGTCGGACGCTTAACGGACTGAGCCACCCAGGCGCCCCTAGAGTGAAATTTTATTCTGCCTTTAGGATTTCATGCTGTCCACCCATGAGCTTTTGGAAATGTTATTCAGCCTGCAATTGTTACTGAACAGCTGCACCTATTAGACCACAGTCTAGAACCTGATTAGAGAGATCTGAATTTGAATGGTTAGTAAAACCAGCTTTAATCAGCCTTAGAGTACATGCAGACTTCTGAGACACTGAGTCCACCGAAAGGAGGAATGGGCATTCTTCTGCTACAACAATGTTAGCTTCAACTTTTTTATAATACTCTCACAGTCTTTCTAAAATTCCCCTGATTACTTTTAAGACTGTTGGTTTTGTCTTGTTCCCCCCATCCCAACATGGGTCTTAAAATAGCTATTCATGTTGGTTGTACTTGAAGTCTTTGAGCACTGGAAACATCTGTACATTTCTTTTTTAATTTCGGTCTTTCCATCCCCAAAACTAAAAGTAGAAATAATTTCATCCCTGTTCTACAGTAAATGCTTTATTGTAGTTATTAGCTTTTGCATTTCTGGGACAATTATGAGTCACTCAGAAACATACATACTCTCTTGGTATTGACTGTTTTCACATTTAATAATTTCCAAACCAATTTTTAGAACCTATCACCAATTCATGTGCTAAAATTATTTGTGCATATATCTTATCTCTTTGGTGTTAGATTATAAGCAAACTGAGAGGTAGGGTCCTATACTATGCCTTACAATAAATGTATGAATGTTCTTTTCTTTCTATAAAAACTTACATTCTAGAATATTCTTTGACAACATTTGGGAGCCACCCTTATAAAATTGAGACCAACCAATGCAAAAACATAAGTTTTACAATTTTTTGAAACAAATATTATACATTACTTGGAAACAAGTATTAATTGATTAATTTTTTTTGCAAGTATTACTTTAGAAGAGAGATTTAAGTCAATGTCTGAATTTACTCAAGATTTGAAATATCCAGCAGATACACATATTGATTACATTTATATATGGAGACAAAAAATTCAGAAATGCCAATTTTAACATTATCTGCAGAGTAATATTTTATCAGGTATAGTGTTAGGGTCGGCTAAATTGCTGTAACAGAGAAATCAAGAAATGCAATGGCTCAAACACAAAAGAACTAGACTTCTTACTTGGGTAACACTCCTGATCAGCGGAGTCCAGCGTCTGCTCTCCAGGAGGTGACTCAGGAACCAGACTCCTTCCATCTTGTGGCTCTAGTTTAGGGTCTTGTCTGAAACCACATGATGGAACAGGAAAAAGGGGACAGAGGCATGCACTTATTTCTTTAAAGTCACTTCCACCCATAAGCCATCAGCTAAATTCAGCCACATAATCACATCTCACTGAGAGGAAGGCTGGGAAATGGAGTCTAACTGTGCCATTAGGAAGGGGAAACACATTATCTATGAGCCATTAACAGTGAGCCATTCCTGCCACATATGGTCAGACAACCACGGGTGATTACTGCTATTTGGGAAGTTATTTTCTAGGTGTGTGGAGTTGTTTGGGTGATGATTTAGGCTAGTCTTTCTTTTTGAAAGATTTTAGTCTGGAGGAGTAGTTTGCCTCCAGTCTTAGTGAACTGTGGGTGTGTATCATAGAGAGGCACTTAGATATAAAACCAGAGCTGACAAGTTGACCTGTCTTCAGTAACAGGAGCTGCTGCCACCTGGAGGAAGAGAGAAAACCCCATTCATGGGAAGCTCAGAACATCCACGTGAATGCCTTCTCTCTTGCTTCTTAAAGAAAGTCTCATCTGCAGGTGTAATGGCACGTTGGCTCCAAGTCTTTTCCTTCCTAAACTCTACCCAAGCAACTGTGCTTTTTACCCTCAGAAAAAATAGATACACGTCACAGCAAAACAAAGATGAGTCAAATCAAGCTGTGGGGGAAAGCTCTGAGTGCCAGTAGCAAGGCTTTGCTGTGGGGTTTTGAAATCTTTGCATTAAGACCTGAATCTCTTGGGACCCCTGGGTGGCTCAGTCAGTTAAGCCTATGACTTTGGCTCAGGTCATGATCTCATGTTTTGTGGGTTCAAGCCCCATATGGGGCTCTATGCTGACAGCTCAGAGCCTGGAGCCTGCTTCGGATTCTGTCTCCCTCTCTCTGCCCCTCCCCCACGTGTGTGTGTGTGTGTGTGTGTGTGTGTGTGTGTGTGTGTCTGTGTGTATGCGCTCTCATTCTCTCTCTCAATAAATGAAAAACATTAAAAAAAAAAAGACGTGGCTCTTTTGCAATCTAATTGGTTAAATTTGTTTTCTCTCTTCAAGTGTATATGAAATAGGAAGAAACAACTTCTACGGATTAAGAATTCCCAGAGTCAGAGATCTGTAAGTGGACAAGGATCAGCTCTGATGTGGAAGCTGTTATACGCTGTCTGGGCATCCATCTGAATGTTCAGGCATCTGCCATAGCCACAAACATTTTTTTTTTTTTTTTACTTTTTAATGTTAATTTTTGAGAGGTAGAGGGAGAAGGCGAGCAGGGGAGGGGCAGAGAGAGGGAGACACAGAATCCGAAGCAAGCTCCAGGCTCTGAGCTGTCAGCACAGACTTCAACACGCAAACCGCATGATCATGACCTAAGCCAAGGTCACACGCTTAACCGACTGAGCCACCCAGGTGCCCCCATCATCAAACATGTTTAATATCACCTTGCACAGATCTCTGTCCAAGAATCATTCTGTCAGACTTAGGGATAAGGATTCAGACCTCACAGGAGGGCCTCCTTAAAGTCAGATTTTGATAGGATGCTTCTACTTTGTGAGTAAAGGTTTTTCCCCATTTGGGTAAGGGGTCTGTTCCTCCAAAGCTGACATCACTATGCCACCTCCAGTAAAAGACATGTGCTTCCCTTGAAAGCTATCTCTGAACAAGAGAGGATGGCCCACTTCCATAGGGAATTAGCAAATAAAATTACAAAGTCCCTAATTCAATGATGCTTCTATTTTGATTGATTTCTAGACACTACAAGGTACTTAAATCTAAAATAAGAAGTGTCAAAGATTTCCAGGGGTGGGGCGGGGGGAGAAAGTAAAAGAAAAGAAGTAAAACCTTTAATGCTATATGAGCTATGCTCTATGCTCTTTGAGAAAAACTTTCCAGGATGGAAGAAATAAGTGTGAAGTTCATGGAACTGCCAAGCAGTATGATATACTCTATAACTTGCACAAATACTTTAAAATACATTAAAGAGATCAGTCTTCAGGGAACTAAATCTTATAATGGTTTTCTACCTGGAGAAGATCCTTTTTCTATTCCAAGTAAAAATCAATTACTCAACTGAGTTATGAGACCATTACTTAAAGGTAAGTATCTTTAGCAAATGAAAATATAACTTTGGTTTATTATTCTTCAGGGTCCTTGCATCTGAGTTACAAGATTAGGACCTAAGAAATGCACATTGGCACTGTTGGCATTGGGCCGACAATTAGCAATTGTAAGAAATCTTTAAGGAACGCTTCTGTACTAAGATGTTTTACTAAGATTTAGAGGGTTTTAGTACTAGACCATAAAATTGATTTGAAGAATTCTGGTTTAAGCATTAGCTAAGTTCACTTAATACTTCTAATACCAAAAAATCCTTAAACAAATTAACTTTATTTTATGAATTGGATATGAAAGGACAGCTGAGTGTCTTCTCTCTGATTTATATCACAGTGAAAAAATTAAGTGCAAACATGACATTGTCATTTGTGCCAAATCTGAATTTGTTTCTTGGAAGAAAGGTTAATTAACTGTAACCTCCTAAATTTGTTATCCTTATTCCTTACACCATCAATTGATAATATATACAGGGAAACGGATTGCATTAAACTGAATTTTTAAAACAATTGTTACATAATTGGCTTGTAAATTTCTAACATTACTGAAGACTTGCAGACATTCTCCAATCACACTATCCTGGGAGGTTTTCTTTTTCCGATGCCTTCTTAATAGTAACAGGGATTTAATGATTTAATGTCAATTTAGATTATACAGTCTAACTGACTTTGAGACCTTGGAATATTGGTAAATTGAGGTAATTAATGAAGAATCTTATGTCACCAGGAAATTTTCTAAAGAAGTTCACATTTTGAAGGGCAGAGAAGATAAATTATGTGTTGTGTGTGTTTGAATAAAAATTTTATTATTTTTGGATATTGACCAAGATATTGACATTGATACAGTCAAGATACTGGACAGTTCTATCACCATGCAGCACTGTTTGGTCAACTCCGCCCCCCCAAACCCCACTCTGTCCTTAGCCCCAAGCAACCACTACTCTGTTCTCCCTTTCTGTAATTTTTTCATTTCAAGGATGTTACACCAATGGAGCCATTACAGCATGTAACCTTTTTAGATTGGCTTTTTTCATACAGGTAAATTCTCTGACGGGTCATCCAAGTTAATATGTGTATCAATATTTCACTCCTTTTTATTTCTGAGCAGTAGCCTGTGGTGTAGACATACCGCAGTCTGTTGAACCATTCACCTGCTTCAAGGTGAAGGGCATACAAGTTATGCTGTGAACACAAAATTTCATCTCTATGGAACAAATGCCCAAGAGTGCAAATGCTAAGTTGTAGGCAAGTTGCATGTTGCATTTTAAGAAACTTCCAGCTTCCCAGAGCAGCTGTACCATATTACATTCCCACCAGTAATATATGAATGATTCAGCTTCTCTGCATCCTCAACAGCGTTTGGTGTTGTCACCATCTTTTATGTTAGCCATTCTCATAGGTGTGTGGTGATATCTCCTCCTGGTTTTAATTTTCATTTCCCTGATGAGCAATGATGTTGAACATCCCTTCAAGTATTTATTTGCCATCTGTGTGTCTTCTTCAGTGCCATGTCTCTTGATGGCTTTTGCCATATTTTATTTGGACTGTTTGTTCTTTGTTCTTTTACTGTCAAGTTTTGAGAGTTGTTTATATATTCTTTTTTTTTTAATTTTTTTTAACGTTTATTTATTTTTGAGACAGAGACAGAGCATGAACAGGAGAAGGGCAGAGAGAGAGGGAGACACAGAATCGGAAGCAGGCTCCAGACTCTGAACCATCAGCCCAGAGCTCAACACAGGGCTCGAAGTCACGGACCGTGAGATCGTGACCTGAGCTAAAGTCGGACGCTCAACCGACTGAGCCACCCAGGCACCCTTGTTTATATATTCTTAATACTGTTCTTTTGTCAGGTATGTGGCTCACAAGTGTTTTATCCCAATGTGTAGCTTGCTTTTTCATCCTCTTATCAGAGATTTCCACAGAGCAAAAGGTTTTAATTTTGGTCAAGTGCAGTTTATGGATTTTTCCTTCTTTCGATCATGCTTTTGGTGTTGTCTGAGAACTCTTGGCCTAGCCACAGATCCCAAAGATTTTCTGCCATGCTTTTTTCTAAAAGCCTTATACTTTTATATTTTGTATTTAAGTCTGTAACCCACCTAAGTTCATTTTTGTATAAGGCGTGACTGAATCAAGGTTCATTTTTTTTTTGCCAGCAGGTTTCCGGTTGCTCTGGAACCATGTATCAAAAAAGGCTACTCTTCCTCCACTGAATTGCTTTGTACTTTTGTCAAAGATCAGTTGAGGGTCCATTTTTGTGGGTCTATTACTGAGTCCTCTGCTCTTTTCCACTGGTCTATGTGTTCATTCCTTCCCGAGATCACAGCCTTTATTACCGTACTGATACAATAAGTCGTGAAACCAAGTAGATTGGTCCCCCCATTTTGTTCCTTTTTTTTTTTTTTTTTCAAAAATTTTTTTAGCTGGTCTAGTTCCTTTACCTTTCCATATACACTTTAGGATGATTTGTCTATATCCACAATTTTTGCTGGGCTCTTGATTGAAATTGTATTAAACCTACATATCTATTTGCGAAGAATGAGCACATTTACTACATTGACTCTACCAACCTGTGGACAAATTATGTCTCTCAATTTATTAAGATCTTCTTTGATTTCTGTCATTAGTATTACATTGTTTTTATCATACAAGTCCTATACATTTTCGTGGGATTGACACCTACATATTTCTCCCTTTTTTGAGCAATCGTAAATAATACCACATTTTAAATTTTGCTGCCTACATGTTTACTGCTAGGCTGTAGAAATACAATTGATTTTTGTCTGTTTATCTTATATCCTGTGACCTTGCTGAACTTAAGTTTTAGGAGCATTTTTATATATCCTTTAGGATTTTCTATGTAGACAATCATGTCATCTGCAGATAAGGACAGTTTTATTTATTACTCTTCATGCTTGATAAATCGTAGCTCTGGGCATAATGTTAACTCGGAGGTGCAATGTGGCCACTGTTTTTAGGAATGTCTCTGTATTCTTAAATCATAAATACTTGTCAGATTTCTTTACCAACACAGAGGAGGACCATTGGAAGCTTGACTCTGCTGACACATGACTTGAGAATCTGTCTTAATTTAGCATAAGATTGTTAATTTAGAGAGACTTTCATTGGATACCTACATGCATTTTATTCAATAATAAGTTTTCTATTTAGGTTTTATGATATCTTTTAAATACCATTGCAGAAAATAAAATAAATATGAAGCCATTGCTCCAAAATATTAGTCTGTACATTCCTCCTTCCAGATAATCAAATTTTCACTGATCTGTATGAAAGGAGAAAAATAACAAGGTGGTGAGCTTTACATAACACCAGTTTATCCAATTTTGAAGGATAATCGTTTATGAAGTTATGTCCCGATTTTTTTGCTGAAGTATACCCTTTTATACTTATAGTATGAGCTTGCTGGTGATGACCTCTCATTTAATGTTTTTTTTCTTGAAAATGCCTTTACTCCTACATCATTTCTAAAGGGCATTTTCACTATTTACCGATTTTACCAAGTAGCTATGGCATCTAATTTCTTCAGCAAATTGAAGGTGCCATTCCATTGTCTTCTAGCTTCCATTTTGTCTATGGAAAAGTAAACTTATCATTTTAGTTGCTCATTTTTAAGACGATCTGCCTTTTTTTCTGGCTGCTTTGAAGATTTTTCTCCTTTTCTTGGGTTTTTGCAATTTTACTCCAAAGCGCCTAAGTGTGCTTTCTTTTTCCAATCCTGCTTAGGGTTCGTAGTGATTCTTGAGTTGGTTGGCTGATTATATGATTATATATCTGTGATTACTACATGATTTATATTTCCTCTGTTTGCTCTCTGTTCCTTTTTCCTCTCTATCTTGACCTCTTTTGTGTTGATTGATTTTTTTTAATTTGACTTTTAATCTCTATTCACTAAGAAGTTACATATTTCACTCTTCTTTTGTGGTTGCCTTAGATATTATAACACACAGGGTTTTCTAAAAAATATTTTTATAACGTGCAGTTTTTAGCTTGCCAAAGTTTAATATTAGTGGCACTTTTACCCATTCCCAGTACAATTGGAGGTTTCTGGAACAGCACAAATCCATATACCTCCCTCCCAAATTATACACCATTGTGGTCTTATATTCAACCCTACAAATACTTGAAACTAAGACATTATTAATTTTGTTGTATATCATAAAAACACATTTAGATTTACTAATACCATGATTTTTATTATTCCTCATTCCTTTCTGCATCTCTGATCTTCTATACACATTAAAATAAAATAAAATAAAATAAAATAAAATAAAATAAAATAAAATAAAATAAAATAAAATAAAATAGAATACAATAAAATAAAATAAAAAGAAAGACAGGTCCTAAAGTTGCGGTGACCAGAGAATTAGAAAGCAGGAGGCTAAGACTCTCCAAGAGCCAAAGCACCGGTCTCCTGGCTCAAGCCTCTTTTATTTTTGCAAATTGTCTGATAACAGCAAGCACATACAACATAGTATTTGGCATCTGGACAGGTCATGTACCTGCGGTGTATTCCATACTGGGTCAAGAGTACATCTGGCGCCAGACAAAATATTCTTATCCCCAGGCCTGGTGCCCATATGATGTCCTTCTGGAGAGAGCGAGCAGTCCCAACGGCCTTCTGTCCTGGGAATAAAACTGCTTTCAGTTTCGTGCTGCTCCGTCCCTTTCCTCAGGACATTCCTACAGTGCCTCCGGCTTCTTGCTCTCCAACACAATTCAAACACAAAAAAACCACAAGTTAATTAAAAAAATAATCCCCCAGGAAGATAGTTCTAAGTTCCTCTTCTCAAACGTATCTATATCACGCAACTAACTGCATACAGCCACTTAGCTTTGGTTTGAATTTGTAAACCGTAGGAATCTCACTATGTCACTACATCCTAATCCAGATCATTCTTTCCAAAATTCAGATCCTTTGCCTCCAATATTAAAGTCCTTTCATTATTGAGCCACAAAGTTCATCCGAGTTTTACTTTATGGAGGCATAGACAATATATCTGTGATAGTCCTCCAAATAGATGAATATGGCTACCTCCTTTTTCCTTCTACCTATCGCAGGTTCTTTGTAACAATGTTTTACATGATCTTCACCATCTTTTTATATTATTTATGAAAACAGCTTTCTTTGGATTTGACCCAGCCTGTCAAATTATTTTTGGATTCTGCTGCCGCTGTTCATCATTTTGGCATGTTCCTCAATTTTGTATCATTGGGAAATGATCCTAAAGCATGTTTTTTCTGTTTTCATTTTGTTCACTGAGAAACGTACTGAAAAACAAAATATTGAATAGAGCACTTTTGATGACAGTGCTTCAAAGCAGGCACTGCAGAACTTTCTCTAAGTTGACCTTGATCCACTGGTCAGCATGCTGAAGGTCTGAGCATTTAAACGTTAATGACAAATATAAATCAATGATAGCAATAACAAGTATAAATCAATAGCCAGCTCACATTTCTCCAATTTGTTTACAAAGTTAGCACGAGAGGCTTTGTTAGAACATTTTGCTGAAATTCAGACATGCTAGATCCACTTATCAGACTAGACATAACAATCTCAGTGTGCTAGTAAATCTCGCTTCCATTTGTTTATAGGGAAGAGAGGCAACTGCAAAATGCAAGTCTACAGATTTAGGTTATTTTAGTGCAATAATCCAGTCCCTCGTCCGTCTATAGGCACTGAAACTGCTGGGCATTACTTTACTAAGAAGATGCCATGTTGGAATGTACTGGATCTTTGAAATCTTGGAGAATCCCCAGTGGTCCCAAAAGCATGTGTAATAAGTAGGTAGAACTAGTGATAGTGTTCAGAGACTTCAGGGGCCATTGCAAAGAATGGCAAGCTAGACAAAAGTCTCCTGGCCTACAAAAAGTTAAAAAAGAGGTCCAACTAAAGCTCAGAGGGTGCTGGTCTCAGCATCGAGGTGAAGAAGATCTCTGGGACATTTGATTCATAGCAGCACCCAAAATCTGAGGTTCTTCTTAGTGAAATGGAATCATGGCTATGGACTCCTTTCCTAGGGGATCAGTTGGTTGAGTGTTCGACTTCGGCTCAGGTCATGAACTCATGGTTGGTGGGTTCAAGCCCCGTGTCGGGCTCTGTGCTGACAGCTCAGAGCCTGGAGCCTGCTACGGATTCTGTGTCTCCCTCTCTTTCTGCCCCTCCCCCACTTGTGCTCACTCTCTCTCTCAAAAATAAATGAGTAAACTTAAAAAGAATTCATTATGTTACTAAATCAAACTCCAAAAGGCATAGCAGCCTTTAGAGTTGGTGGATTCCTTAGTGCAGGTCTGTCATCATCAACCCAAGAATATTTTCCTCACTTCACTTTGGAAGAGAAATAGAATTATTACAGTTGACTATACATTATTTATCTGGGGTTGAACATACATGGGTGAATCAACCACTGTGCATCACAGGGATTTTTTAATCTTTTTTTTTTTTTAACTATATTCATTATGCTGTACCATTCATCCCCATGACTTATTTATTACTTAACAGGAAGCCTGTATCTCCCACTCCCTTTCACCCATTTTGCCCACTCCCCACCCATTGACTTCTTTTTTAAAAACATTATTTTAACATTTATTTATTTTTGAGAGAGAGAGAGACAGAGCACGAGTGGGGAAGGGGCAGAGAGAAAGGAAGACAGAATCTGAAGCAGACTCCAGGCTCTGAGCAGTCAGCACAGAGCCCAATGTGGGGCTCGAACTCACAGACCATGAGATCATGACCTAAGCCCAAGTCAGACGCCCAACCGACTGAGCCACCCAGGCACCCCTGCCACTCATTGACTTCTGAATGCAGAATAAAACTGGCTCTAAGCCAAAGTCTCCTGACTTTTTAATTACAGTAATAAAATTGAAGTTAAGGGTGTAAACTGACTGACCTGAGAACATCTAATAGGATGTAATTTTACCCCCAGCTACGAAACTATATAGCTGTAAGAGTTTCTCCAACACAACAGTAACATAGTTCTTGAATTCTAATAGAGGCCTGGGGTAAGAGCGCTAACAGAGGCCTGGTGGGAGAGCACTAGTTTCACAGATATAATGTTTGAGAAGAAGCCGTTCTTTTCTTTTCTTTTGGAAGCTCGTGGTGGGAAATCTACCAGAAGGGAAGGACACCTAGCCTAATTTTAATCAACCTAGCCTAATTTTGACAAACAGTAAAACATAAACATTTCATTGCTCATTCAGTAATAGATTTAGTGGAGAGGATATTTAGAGGAGAGGCTGGAACTAATGAATAAAATTAAAGAATGGGTTGTTGATTTCATTAATGTGTGCTATCCTCACATTTGATCGTGAATATATGAGCAACAATATTTTCCTTAATTTATTTCTTACTTATTGAGATATTTTTAAAAACAGTCAAGGAGGGACCCCTGGGTGGCTCAGTCGGTTGGGCGTCGGCTCAGGTAATCATCTTGCTGTCCATGAGTTCAAGCCCTGCGTCGGGCTCTGTGCTGACAGCTCAGAGCCTGGAGCCTGCTTCAGATTCTGTGTCTCCCTCTCTCTCTGCCCCTCCCCCGCTCATGCTCTGTATCTCTCTCTCTCAAGGGTAAATAAACATTTAAAAATCAGTCAGGGAAATATTTTTGATAGTCTAATTTATCACACATACTAAAATTACAGTGCATGCTAGAAAGAGGAATTATTAGATGAATCACTGAAAATGAAACAGTGATTTTGCCAGGAATGATTTCAATGTTCTTAGACATGTATATTTGTCTCAGTCATGTGGATTGCTCTTTCAAAGAGAAGAGTATTGAAAAGAAGAGAATTTCATTTCTACAGTAAGAGTGTGTAACTTCTGTTGACTAAGAATAAAAATTGCCTTGAATTAAAGCAAACCTCATTCAAGCCACATATTTTCTGTCTAGCTCTACCTTTGGGGAGCATATAAATTTCCAAGAAATAGACAGGGAGAGTGCCAGATTTGCATACAAATGCTGGTACTTTTTCCGAATTTAGCTCTCCAATGCAGGAAAGCGATCTCAGAAGCTGATAAAATATATTTGAATAATGGAAGCGTGGGTTTAGAAAAGAAAATGTATCTGACGCTTGCACTGTGCTCCATAAATAATTGCAAGTTAATTTTTTATATCAATATTTTAACGCAAATATTTCAATAAAACTTTAAGACTCGCTCAGCTTCCTGTGTATTAATTTAGCTGACTCTTTGCAACTTCATAATTCATTACTTCGTTCAACACATCTGATATGTGCCAAACAACCACTGTTCTAGGCATTGGAGATATAGTGAATACGATGGGTATAGTCCTTGTCCTTGAGGAGATTACATTCTTGGGGTGAGGAGTAGGGAATAACCACGCAGACGAATGAACAAGATAATTTCACATAGTAATAAGAAAATGGGGCAGGATGGCAAGATAGAAAGTGATATAGGAATACGACATGAGCTAGTCAGACATGGCCTTTGCAGAGGTGATCTTTGAGTTGAGACAGAAATGATGCAAGAGAGGCATCCACCTGCATAAAATCTTAATTCATTCCGATATGAATGATACATAGAAGGGAATAGTGCAGGAGTAGCACAATGATTATTCCTTATGGCTGCCTAAGCACTCAAAAACTTGTCTCATTGATGGGGCGTCTGGGTGGCTCAGTCGGTTGAGCGACCCACTTCGGCTCAGGTCATGATCTCGCAGTCCGTGAGTTCAAGCCCCACGTCAGGCTCTGTGCTGACCGCTCAGAGCCTGGAGCCTGTTTCAGATTCTGTGTCTCTCTCTTTCTCTCTCCTCCCCTGCTCATGCTGTGTCTCTCTCTTCCCAAAAATAAATAAACGTTAAAAAAAGAATTTTTTTTAAACTTGTCTCATTGAAAAAGTGTCACATTTAAATAAAGTGCTCACAACTGTATATGATAATTTGTTAAGCAAAACAGGAACAAATCTAGCACCTGCCTTAAGATGCTGATGTCTGGACTGGGGGTCGCTGAGGACCAAAGGAAGAACTGTAACTTGCTAACTTCTATCTCCAGCTTTACTGGTCAGTTTCAGTTACTAGGGCCTCATGAAATGCTCTTAGTGCAAATGTGAGTATCTATGGCTGCTTTCTTGTTTGATTTCAAGTTGGGATATAAGTTACTTAACAACACAAAAAAGTAGACAGTCACTTTCACACATCCGAGACACATCTTCCTTAAATATTTCCATGTGTTCTCACTGTAACTATGAGATGGTAGATATGATCAAACACAGAAATGCAGGGGGCTGTTGTCCAAAATATGCCAGTTGGTAACCTTTCATGAAAATGTATATACGAAGACGCAGTCCTGCCCCTAAACCTTTCTCTAATATTACTTTAAAACAAAATTTTAAGGCTATTTCAGGAAATCACATGATTTTATAAATGTTGAATAACATGTTTTTATATATGTTTAGTATATGTGCTGCCGAAGCGAGCACGTGAATGTTTATAATGGTTCAAACGGTCGGAAATGGCTCATATTGAACATGATATTATTTACACCTCCTCAAGAGATGGGAATTATTCTACAAGGATTTTGTTTTCTGAAAATTCATGACTTAACTCCTGTAATTACCAGGTTGTAACGGAAAGCAAAATTAGTATAAAAGACAAGAGATGCCATGCAACCTGACATATCTAGGACAGTTAAATGAGGGGGAAAAATTAATGAGGATGACTAGGTTATGAGAGGAGCTTCAAAACGGAATAAGTTAACCATCCAAGGATTCAGAAAGGCCTCTTGAGAAATTTGATTACACCCGTAAGTATTTTTGCAAAAACACTCATGCTGTGAAAGTCGGTTATAAAGGATGGCATCTCCACTATCCTATAAAAGTCAAAGCTAGGATTCTTCTACTTCATTCCATTATTCAAGGCTTAGCTGAAATTATAATCTAAATTTTGTTCAACATAAGAGAAAATGTTTACACTGTTTAGTTTTGTCTTTCAGGATAAATTTCTAATTGAACTTTTTTTTTTTTAACAATTTCTATGAAATTCCCCCTATTCGAACTTCTCCCATTGTAGAGAACTTTTTCTAGTACTAGTTATTCCTGATTACCAAATACCTACCTATGCTTCTTACGAAGACTCCCACTCCATAAACCAGGTTCTCATCTGGACCTGCAGCCTTGGTTCCCTCTTAACAGTTAGAAAGTAACTGGAGCGCCTGGATGGCTCAGTAGGTTGAGCATCCTGCTCCAGCTCAGGTCATGATCTCACGGCTCATGAGTTCAAGCCCCACGTCGGACTCTGTGCCGACAACTCGGAGCTTGGAGCCTGCTTCGGATTCTGTGACTCCCTCTCTCTCTCTGCCCCTCCCCTGCTCATGCTCTGTCTCTCTCTGTCTCTCAAAAAATAAATAAATGTTTTAAAAAAATTAAAAAAAGAAAGTAACTTAAGACATTTGTCACATAAGTAATCAAGGGGTGGGTAAAGAGGGCAGTGCACTAGCTGACATCTCTTATGCTACGTAACATCCTAATAAATCTCAACACAGCCACTGATTCCACTTCTTCTTCCTGTCTCCCAGTGGTTCCCCTGGTATCATGGGCTGTCCCCCCCAGACCCAGAAGAGGAAGTTGTGCACTGATTTAAGGAAAGTGCCATATTTCTGTCTGTAATGCAAGCATCTCCTTTTAGTAGATTTATATGAGGGAGGAGAAATACAGCTCCTTCCGGCATTGTTAATTTCCTTGCCAGCTTTTGTTTTCTTCTGGTTTAACACACACATAACACTAGTCACATGCTTGCTTTAACCCATTTAAGCCTCAAAAGTGCCACACAGGATAGGTACTGTTGTTGTCACCTGCACTTTTTAAATGTTTATTTATTTTGAGGAGAGAGAGAGAGAGGGAATGTGCACACAAAATCAAGAGTTGGACGCTTAACCGACTGAGCAACCCAGGCAACCCTACCTGCACTTTTTAGATGTAGAAATATCTACAGACCTCGTTAATGGCAGAGTTGGAGTTTGAACTAAGAGTTTCAGACTCCAGAGCCTGTGCTCTTAACCCCTAATCTTTACTCCCTTCATTGACTATCCTGCCTGCAGTTGAAGACATTCTGTAAATATGTTGTGTATTTGTAAGGTGTAATCAACCCTGATTCAGGCCTATTGCTTTGTATAAAATGCAGACATTCAACAAGCCATAAAGAATTTCCAGATAAGTAATAATCAAGATTGCAATGCTTTGTGACCTGTGTTCACCCTTATCAATGTGACATAAACCACTGTCCCAAAGCTATCACTATCAACCACTGAAGTAACTACAGATAATGTTAATGCCAATCTAAACTTCTCTAAGAATATTATACTATTGAGCAAACAAATTCAGAACAAACATCAGAAAAGCAACTTGCTTTTATTAAGAAGTTGTTAAAATTGTCATTCTATAAGTATTAATTGAATGCTTCTACTTGACAGATAATCAGGGAATTTTAGGGCACTTAATAAATAACATGCATTCCAAGTCGATTGAGAAGTGGATAGTCTATATATTAGTTTGTTAGGGCTGCTATAGTTATAAGACCTAAAAAAGCAGGACATATTTATAGCAGCATTATTTACAATAGCCAAATTATAGAAACAGCCCAAGTGTCAATGAATACACAAGTGGATAAAGATGTCATATATATATGTATATATATATACATATATATATATATAGAAATATTACTCAACCATAAAAAAGAATGAAATCTTGCCATTTACAACATGGATGGAGCTAGAAAGTATAATGTTAAGCAAAATTAGTCAGAGAAAGGCAAATACCATATGATTTCACTCATATGAGGAATTTAATAAACAAACAAGCAAAGAAAAAAGAGAGGGAGAGAAACCAGGAAATAGACTCTTAACTACAGAAAACAAACCGTGGGTACCTGGGTGACTCAGTGGGGTTAATTCCGACTTCAGCTCAGGTCACAATCTTGCAGTTAGTGAGTTTGAACCTGTCTTCAGGCTCTCTGCTGTCAGCACAGAGCCCTCTTCAGATCCTCTGCCCAATCTCTCTCTCTTTCTCTGCCCCTCCCCCTGCTCTCTCTTCTCAAAAATACATACACATTAAAAAAAGAGAGAGAGTAATAACAAACTGATGGTTACTAGAGGGGAGATGGGTAGGGGATGGGTTAAATAGATTGATGGGGATTAAAGAGTGCACTTGTCATGATGAGCACAGTGATGTATGGAATTGTGGAATCACTATATTGTCACCTGAAATTAATATAACACTGTATGTTAATTATACTGGAACTGAAATAAAAACTTAATTTAAAAAATTTAAGAAATAAAACACTTTAAAAAAATTTTTTAATGTTTACTTATTTTTGAGAGAGAGACAGAGTGCAAGCAGGGGAGGGGGAGAGAGAGAGAGGGAGACACAGAATCTGAAGCAGGCTCCAGGCTCTGAGCCGTTTGTTAGCACAGAGCCTGATGTGGGGCTCGACCCTACGAACCGTGAGATCATGACCTGAGCCAAAATCAAGAGTTGGACACATAACCAACTGAGCCTTCCAGGTGTCCCTAAAAATAAAAGATTTTTTATAAATACAAAAAGAAGGAAATAAAAGTGACAGCTAATAAAAGCGGATGCACAGATGGACACAGTGTTAGAATCAGCAGACAAGGCATTTAAAATAACAGTGACATATAAAGATGGAAAACATGCAGGCAGGGACTTTCATCTCAGAAATGGAAAGTATAGAAAAGATGCAAATGGAAATGCTAGGACTGGAAAAGACCATGTTAGAAATAAAGATTTTACTAGTTGGGCTTCATGGCAGACTTGACAGAGTAGAGGAAAGATCAGTGAATATGTTACAAATTATCCAAACCAAAATGTAATAAGAAAACAAGTGTAAAAACTGAACAAATCCTCTGAGACCGAGGGTTATAATCTAATCATCTGATGCACATGTAATTGAAATCCAAGAGAAAAATAAAAAAAAAAAAAAATCCAAAAAAAATGGGGCAGAATAAATACTTGCACAGGTGATGCCCAAGGCTTTCCCCAGATTGGTGGGGGTTGGGGAGCAGTTCACAGATCCAGAATCTTCAATAGGGGGGTTTTTGCTGACTAATCAGAAGGAATGGAAGCCAGAAGACAATGAAACAACATCCTTAAAATGCTAAAAGAAAAAACCAATCTGTGAACTTAGAATTCCATCTCAGTAAAAATATCCTTCAAAAATAACAGTAAAATAAATACCTTTACAAGCAAAAACTAAAGAATTTATCTTCAGCCAGTACTATAAGAAATACTAGAAGTTTCAGGCACCTCGGTGGCTCAGTGTGTTAAGTGTCAGACTTTGGCTCGGGTCATGATCTCACTGTTTGTGAGCCCCACGTAGGTCTCTGTGCCTTCAGTGCTGGAGCCTGCCTGGGATTCTCTCTCTCCCTCTCTCTCTCTCTCTCTGCCCCTTCCCCACTTGTGCACTCTTTCTCTCTGTCAAAAATAAACAAACAGAATCCAAAGCAGGCTCCAGGCTCTGGCTGAGCTGTCAGCACAGAGCCCAAAGCCCGGCTCGAACCCACGAACCAGGAGATGATGACCGGAGACAAAGTCGGACACTTAACCAACTGAGCCACCCAGGCGCCCCTTTAAAAAATACTTAAAAAAAAAAAACAACAACAAAAAAAGAAATACTAGAAGTTCTTTAACTGTGAAGGGAAATGACACTAGAGGGAAGCTCAAATTTGTAGTATCAGAAAGAGTAAATGTGTGGGGTGCCTGGGTGGCTCAGTCAGTTAAGCCTCCAATTTTGACTCAGGTTATGATCTCATATTTTGTGAGTTTGAGCCCAGCATCAGGCTCTGCGCTGACAACTCAGAGCCTGGAGCCTGCTTCAGATTCTGTGTCTCCTCTCTCTAGTCCTCTCCTGCTCGCACTCTCTTTCTCTCAAAAATGAATAAACATTAAAAAAAAAAAAAGAGTAAATGTGTAATGTAAATAAATTTTTTAAAAAAGAATAAATGTGTATACAAACAAAAAATTATTTATCTGTATCACACATTCGTTAATTTCTAGAAAAATGTTATTTATTTTTAAAGCAAAAATAATAACAATGTATCATTATATTGTGAGATTTATAACACCTTACTATAATACATAATAACAAGATAGGACAATCTTAAATTGGTTAAGCCCCTGATGGGCTGGGGTCATGATCTCATCATGAGTTCCAGCCTCATCATGAGTTCCAGCCTCGCATTGGGCTCTCTGCTGTTAGCACGGAGCCTGCTTCTGATCCTCTGTTCCCCCCGCCCCTCTCCTGCTTGTGCAGGAGCTCACGCTCTGTCTCTCTCAAAAATAAACAAACATACAAAAGAAGAAATAACTCAAAGAATTACATAAAGGAAATGGAGGTGATAAAATGGAATACCAAATAACAACAAAACCAAACTTGATTAACCCAAAGGAAGGTAGGAGAAAAACAAAGGCAAAAAGAAAACACGGGCCAAACAGAAAACAAATAAAAATCAAAAACTACCCACAATAATTACATTGTACTTATTTACATTGAATGTAAAACCTAGGTACTCCAATTAAAAAGGTAAAGAGGAAGATACTGGATTTCCAGAAATGCGCCAAAACCACTCCTACATCATATTTTCATAAACACACCAATCCCATTCTTAGCCATTTAAGAGAAATGAAAATATATGTCCACAAACAAACATATGCTGTAACGTTTGTGTAGTAGCCTTCTTCGCAAAACTGGAAACAACCCAGACGTCTACTAACAGGAGAGAGGATGAAGAGCTAGTGGTATAGACACACAGTGAAATACTAGTGAGCAATAAGAAAGGATTAAACTGCTACATGCAGCAACACGGATCCCTTTCAAAGAAGACAAACGCAAAAGTACACACTATATGATTTCTTTGCTATGAAGTTCTAGAGGCAGCGAATGTTATCTATTGTGATGAAAATCAATATCTTTCACCTCTGGGGCTGAGCAGGAATTGACCGAGAGGGACACAGGAAAACCCCCTAAGCGATGGAAATATCCCGAGTCTTGATACAGTGTGGGTTGCACAAGAGGGCATATGTGTATATCCATCGGTCGGATGAGGGAGTAGACAGACATGACCTGCAGGCAAGGACAGTGATAAATAGGTTACGTGTTAGAAACCCAGAGGCACAACATCACACATTTAGAAGTCTGGGGGCACAACATCCTGACTTTGTGACTTCCAAGGTCCCTCATCATCCTGGCCTTCTGGTTTTTAAGACCCTGGGGCTAATAGACTAAGAGCCACAGGTGTAGGACATGTGCTCTCCTCTTCCAGCTCTGCCCCAGGGTAAGACCTAGACTCATTATATTGCATTTGCATTGTGGTTTTAGCCGTGCCCTTCATGGCGGGGGAAGGCTGCCATGATGGTTCCAGCATAAACAGGGTAGGGTCAAAAACTCCTCCTCACAACCTGTGGGAGGAGTTCCCCAAAGGATTGGAAGCAGCCTCCCTCAGAGACCACCCAGTCCAGGACCCTAGACGTCCACCCCACCTCACATAAAAAGAAAGGACCCCTGTAGCCTCAGAGCAGTCGCCACCTCTGGCCTTGACCAGAGGATACTGTCTTTAATAAACTGCTTTGTTCTTGCTACCTTCCTTCTGGCTGTCTTTATGTGAGCTTGGATCCTGACTTAAGTCTTTCCTGGCAAATCCAAGAACTGAAACCTCCATTCACACAACACAGGCTCTCCTACTGGTAACACAATCACCTCACAGGAGGTGATTCAAGAGTTGGTTCTCCCACTAGATGATTTCTGGTTGGTTCTCAGTTGGTTAATCACTGACCATTATATCAGTTCATCTCAAACAGCCCTAATTTTCACCTATGGTTCCACACAAATTATTATTAGAGCCCCTTCCTCTGAGAAGTAAAGATGATTCATTTTCAGAAATACCAAATAAAAGCTGTGCTGTTTAGTTAACAGTAGGTTTACAATCTATTGGAAATATGTATGACCCTCCCCCCCCCACCTCACCCCCACTCCCACAGTGGAGTCCCAAACCCTTAGACACTTCACTTCCTGGTTCTTCTTCCCTTCTGCCTTTTCGGGGGCTCATTTTCCCAGCTTTGCGATGAGCATGCACCAAAGAACAAAGGAAGAAGGGACTGAAAGTCTCTGCATCACCTCAGGGAAGGTACATTTGTTCCAATCAGACTACTTTTTGCCTTACATGGGTAAGGCTGATTGGGCCTGTAGGCTTTTCCATTCTCAGATATATCCTGGTTTAAATGATAAATCATGTAATCATCCTAAATATGAGGAAAAATCTTACTTTAGGGATTTTTTTATTTTATAGCTTCATAAAAATACGCAGAAGAAATAGATACCATGACATAAGGCTGGAAACGAGTACTTTTTGGAAAAACTGGACACTATGCCACTATATTCAGTATTGGAGCCCTCATGGGAAATGGATATTAAGTTTGAAAATAGTTATGGTGAGAAAGAAACACACTTCAAATAAAACCTAGGGATTGAGACCGCTACTATTGCCAACGTTTAAATTTGCAAGGGAACAAAGGGTCTTAAACATCTTTGAGAGATGAGAAAGACTCCATTGGCAAATTATACTCACAGATTGTTTTCAATTTTTTCATTACTGCGAACAATATTGCGGTCACAACTCATATTTTAGTAAAGGAATTTTGTCTCTAATTTCCAGTTTGGGTTGTTGAAAGAATTGACTTAGGAAGGGATTTTATGGCAAAGCATAAAAGATTACATCTTTGGAGGAGATGCCTTTGATCATGGGTGGGGGCAGTGGGGGGTGGACAATTGTGGCATATCACAGATCTTCTACTTGGAGCTACTAAACTGTGTTTGGAGAAATACATGGAAACTTGCCAGTTTCTGGTTGGATCTGACATGGACTCCAGAAGTCAGGTTTTCCATGAGGTTTTTTGGTATTCTAGTGTGATCTTAAGAATTTCGATTTAAACCAGACTTAAATGATGGATACTGTAAGTTGCCTGATGCAACATCCCTTGCACTATATATTTCCTAAGTGGCTTCTATACAAAGCCTGGAAGCTAAACTCTTATTTATCCATTCCCTACAGTTGCTGGTTTTCCCAAACAATGTTGCAACGAACATCCTTGTACATGAGCACTTTGTGACCTGTGTGTATGATTCTCTGGGTGTATGCAATATGGGGTTGTTCTATCACAGAGGATATAGTACACATACCCAATTGACTAAGTACTCTTGGATTACTCTCCAGAATGGTGTGACTGAATGACTCTCCTGACAGAGTATGAGGGTTCCATTTTCCTACATTCTCACCAATATTCGGTGTTATCAGATATTTTAAGCTTTTGCCATCTGATAGGTGAAAGTAATATAACCAGTATGTTGAACAAGCTTGACTTGATTCAGGGAGTGTGGTTAGAAAACACTTTCCTGCCTTTCTCTCTTTTTTTGTTTCAGCTTCCTTGGGTCAGCATTTCAGAGAAATCAGAACAATTTCATATTTTGTTTATGTGACTATTAATGTTTGGTCTAGGGATATATTCAAACTGTAGTCTCTGATTTAGTTTTTCTTTAGAGTGTACAACTTGGTGTTTTGATATACGTGTATATTGTGAAATGATTACCACATATGTTCAGCTAGTGAACATACCCAGCACCTCACATAGTTACCATTTTCTTTTTTCTTTCTTCCTTTTTTTCTTGCGTGTGTGACAAGAGTACTTAAGATCTACTCTCTTCACAGATTGCAAGTATTCAATGCAGTACAGTGGACTCTTGAACAACACAGGCTTTGAATTGCATGGATTTTTTTCTGATAAAGACGGTACAGTACTGTAAATGTCTTTTCTCTTCCTATGATTTTCTTAATAACATTTCCTTTTCTCTAGCTTGCTTTTTTTTGTTTTTTTGCTAGCTTACTTTATTATAAGAATATAGTATACAACATATATAATGTACAAAATATGTTTTAATTGGCTGTTTATGTCATTGGTAGGGTTACTGCTGGTCAACAGTAGACTATTGGCAGTTAAGTTTTGGGAAAGTCAAAAATTATACATGGATTTTTGACTGCTGGAGGGGTCAGCATTCAAGGGTCAACTGTATTAGTAACTGTAGTCACTATACTGTACATGAAATCCCCAGAAAATATGCATTTTATAAGTGGAAGTTTGTACCCTAGGCCCAACAACTCCCCATTTCCCAACTTCCCTCACCCTCCAACCCCTGGTAACCACCATTCTACTCTGTATCTGAGTTTAGCTTTTTCAAGGTCCTTTTTATCTACTGTTTTTCAAGTCAGGCATATCTTTATTGATTTTCTGTCTGGATGTTCTATCCATTATTGAAAGTGAGGTATTGACTCCCGCTATTATCGCATTGCTATAAATTTCTCCCTTCAGATCTGTCAATGTTTGCTTTATAAATTTAGGTGCCCTGATGTTGGGGGGTGAATATGTTCACAATTGTCATATCTTCTTGTCGAATTAACCCTTTTGTCATACAATAAACTTCTTTGTCTCTATAGCCAGTTTTAATGTCTATTTTGAGATTTATGCTTTCATATTGTTTAGCATGTTTTCATTTCAATTTGAAGGACTCTCTTATGCATTTACTGTAACACAGGTCTAATGGTGTTGAACTGTATCAGTTTTTGTCTGAAAAAGATTTCTCTCTCCTTCATCTCTAAAGAATTCTTTTGCCAGATGTAGTATTCTGGGTTGGCAGTTTTTCTTCCATTTAGTTCTTTGAATATATCATCCCGGTCTCTCCTGGCCTGCAAGGTTTCTGTGGAGAAACCCACTGGTAGCCTCACTGGGGAATCCCTTCTGTGTGGTGAGTCACTCTTCTCTCACTATTTTCAAAATTCCCTCTCTGCCTTTGCCTTTTGACAATTTAATTAGAATATGTCTCCATATGGACCTGTTTGTAGTCAGCCTATTTAGGATTCTTTGGGCTGCATGGATGTGGATGTCTCCTTCCCCAGTTTCAGGAAGTTTTCAGTCATTGTTTGTTTAGCCAAGCTCTCCGATCCCTTTCTCCTCTTTCTCTTCTTCTGAGACTCCCAACAATTCACTTGATGGTGTCCTATAAACCTTGCAGGATTCCTTCATTCTGTTTCATTCTTTTTTCCTCTGTCTCCTTCAAATGGATAATCTCAAAGGATTCATTGAGTTTGCTGATTCTCTTTTCTGTTTGATCGGGTCTGTTGTCTAAACTCTCGACTGCATTTTTTGTATTCCATTCATTATATTCTCCAGCTCCACAACTTCTTCTCCAATGATTTCCATCTCTTTGTTGAACTTCTTGTTTCGTTCATGTATTGCTTTCCTGATTTTGTTGAGTTGTCTATCTGAGCTCAGCTGAGCCCACTGAGCTTCTTTAAAACAAGGGGCATTGAGGAGGGCACCTGTTGGGATGAGCACCGGGTGTTGTATGGAAACCAATTTGACAATAAACTTAATATTTAAAAAAACAATTATTTCAGACTTCTTTGTCAGGTAATTCATAGGTATCCATTTCTTTGGGGCCAGTGACTGGAAATTCGTTGTGTTCTTTTGGTGGTGTCACGTTTGCCTGAATTTTTGTGTTCCTTGTAGCCTTGTGTTTCTATCTGTACACTTGAAGAAGTAATCACCTCTTCCAGACTTTCAGGATTAGCATCAGCAGGGAGAGACTTTCAATTGTAGGTGGACAAAGGGGTGTCAGCTGGAGGGGGGGTGGCAGTGCTAGGTCTGGTGCAATATCCAGGGACATGTGGTGATGCTCGTTCTATGGACACGTTCTGAGTTCCAACAAGTCCACGGTGTCCCTGGCTCTGGTGGGTATGTAGCATCTCCAGATATGGAGTGGGTGAGTGTGAATGCAGTGGTAACAGGGCTGTGAAAGGGAGGTGGGCCACAGTGGGGTTGATTCAGGGGGAGGGGGTACACTGGCTTGGGCTCCCAGCGGCTCCAGCAGCTGAGGTCTCCATTGGCCAAGATTGTTTAGGTCCTTGGCAGTGAAGGCTGTGGGGATCCAAGGAAGGAGTGTGGGCTGCTGGAGTCCTTAGTGTTAAAAGCTTCTGGGATCCTTTTGCTCTCCTTATCCCCCTTAGAGGAACACATGGTGTAGGGGATTCCTCTTAGCACTAAGTTGTGCTGGCCTGCTGGGGGGCAAGGGGGCAGGTAAAATGGCTCCTACCTTCTCTGTGTGGCCATTCTTGGTTTTTGTGTTCCTCTGGGTTGCCATAGCTTCTTAATTATAATCTGGAGCATTCCCAGTGCTCTTTTCATCCATGGATAGTTGTTAAATTATTTTTTTTTTTGGTTAACCTTTAAAATTCTAGTACAGTTAACATAGAGTATAATATTAGTTTCAGGTGTACAATGTAGTGATTCATGTTAAATTATTTTGTGGGAGCTCTTTGGAGGGCTGGTGGTGGGGGCTGGGACCTCCTTATATGCCGTTTTGCTGAAATTACTCTTTCTTTACTTCCACTCTCCCCTTAAATTTATTCAGTGGGAAGTTACTTTCCCTACTTCTATTTGAAAATGTAGGCATTCCCATGACATTTCTTTTACTTTTAGGAAATAAAAAAAGAAAGATATAAATTAAAATATAGAATAGAAAAATGAAGCCTTCTGAGATCAGCTGTCTGTATTAGCCTATTTTCCTCTGAGTGAACTCAGACCTGGTGGGCCAGCTCTTTGCTAATCTACTGAAAGGATAGAGGGAATGAACCTCCAGGACCATGCAAATTTGTACCTCCCATGCAATCTGCTTAGGCATCCTTTGGACTGACAAAATATGTCTTGGCTGGACATTGGAATCGTTAGAGAATTCTCTATTCCCTGGCGAAACCCTGACCATTTAAATGAGAGTCTCTGCAGGTGAGATCCAAACATCAGTATTTTTTCAAGCTCTCTAGGAGATTCCAACGTGCAATCAAGGTTCTGTGAAACTCTGCCTCCATAGAAACAACGGCTTTGAAAGAGGAAACAGAATTACTTTGGGTGATTCAACATAACTTCCACCAACTTCCTCCTGATCATTGATTTATTCGGGTCATCTGGTGCATGGCTTTTAAACGCAGGCAATCCAATCCCATTCCATGTTGCGGTTGGTGCGGAAGGGTAGGATGCAGTGAGCCGTGTTTCTGAGAGTTTCCCAGAATACATATTTTGCTTTCCTTCAACTGTTTCTGTTTCCTTCCATCTAGCTGAATTTTGTTGCTGGATTTTCAAGATGTGCTCCCTGCTACTTGGTTTGGAGAAACATTTATACCCCTATCTGCACCGGGGCTTTCGTTTTCTCATCAACTGCCTGCTGTGGCCATCAGTGAGCACATCCACAGCCTCTGGTGAGTGACTCCTGCTCCCCTTTGCTTGACTGACTCTTCAGAAGCCCACCACTGACTGGCCTCCCGCTTCCCCTTTTCCTATACGACCACCTCCAAGAACCAAGCTCTAGGCATCTGCTGTGTGCCAGCCGTTGCTGAAAAGTTCTTGACAGTCTGTGCTTTCCCACGTATGATCTTTTAAAAATCTTCTCAATGGTGCTGCGAAGTGAGTACTGTTATTATCCCCATGTCATGGGAACTTTCTCTTTAATAAATCTAAAGCTGACCAAAAAACTGTGTATCTTTTTGCTCCTATAAGACTAGGAACCTACTGAAAATCAATTGTGTTCTTTCTTTTCTTGGTAGCTAATGTAGGGTTTGGAACACACTGGGCACTTATTAAATGCTTGAGGCATGGATTCTGTCCTCTAGTGCAGCGTTAAAGTGTGGTCGAAAGACTAGTAACAAGGCATTACCTGGGAAGTGCAGTCATGGGCCTCATCCTAGACCTACCGAATCAGGATCTCAGGGTGAAGAAGCTCCAGCTAGCAAACTCCCCCTCCCCCAACCTTCCAGGGAGTTCTGATACACTCTCAGGTTTGAAAAGCTCCGCTTCAGTGGCTTCTACTCTGGTAGACTAATGTGATAAATCACTTAAAAATAAATATTCAGAATGGAACCTACAAAAAGCCATGTTAATGTCTCTCTATTAGAATAAAAGAGGTTTGAGGCACCTGGGTGGCTCAGTTGGTAGAGCGTCTGACTTTGGCTCAGGTCCTGATCTCACTGCTCACGAGTTCAATCCCCTTGTTGGGCTCTGTGCTGACAGCTCAGAGCCTGGAGCCTGCTTGGGATTCTGTGTCTCCCTCTCTCTCTCTGCCCCTTCCCCTGCTCGCTCGCTCTCTCTCTCCCTAAGATAAAATAATAAAACATTAAACACATTAAAAAAAACAAAAATAATAAAAGAGGTGTGGGTGCCTGGGTGGCTCAGCTGGGTGTCCAGCTTTGGCTCAGGTCATGATCTCAAGGTTAGTGAGTTCGAGCCCTGTGTCGGGCTCCGTGTTGACAGCTCAGAGCCTGGAGCCTACTTCTGATTCTGTCTCCCTCTCTCTGCCCCTCTCCACTTATGCTCTCTCTCTCTCTCTTTCTTAAAGATAAAATAATAAGACATTAAAAACAATTTTTAAAAAAAGAATAAAAGAGGTGCTAGTTCACCTCACAACTTTAGCTTTCTCCTTCTCCTGCTTCGTGCCTCTTCATCCCTTCCCTTTTCATGCCTGTGCTGTTCAGAAATCCAGGTAGGAATCGGTTGATGTTTTGCTCCTTTGTGTGCAACACTGAGAGCATCGGCCCACAGACAGGGTTATGAAACTGTTTTTCCCACCTAATGAGTTGGAAGAGAAAGGAACATTCTTTTGTAGAGGTGTGTCAGTATAGCTCTGAGGCAGCAGAGTACACTCTCATTAGCACAAAACTTCACAAAGATAGGCATCGGCCTCACCTGGAAGGCTTGTTACAACAGATTGCTAAGCTCCGCTCCCAGGGTTTGCAATTGACTAGATCTGGGGCCGTGCCTGGGAATTTATGTTTCTAACAAGTTCCCGGGTGAGGCTGAGGTCTCTGGTCTGGGAAGCACTGATGATACACAAAGATAACAGAGACAGGCGTTTGCACGGAGGGGTTGGAGAGCGCCTCCTACAGGAGAAATGCATGAACTTAGGGATATTTAGGGTGACTGCTTTTCTTCCAGGTTTGGGTATTATTATACAACACGGGCTTTTTGAGCTTCTAAAAGGCTGGGTTGCATTTCCAGATGGCAGGAGTTTGAGAAAAGTCCAGAGTGCAGAGAGAAGCGTCTATTTAACAATCAGAGCTTAGCATGTAGAGTCACAGAGGTTAAGTTCCAATGACACAAGTGGAGTATGTAGGGAGGAAAAAAACTAATGCAAAGCTTTAAGAACCCAAGCAAAGTAGTTTATAAAAAAGAATTATTGGGGCGCCTGGGTGGCGCAGTCGGTTAAGCGTCCGACTTCAGCCAGGTCACGATCTCGCGGTCCGGGAGTTCGAGCCCCGCATCGGGCTCTGGGCTGATGGCTCAGAGCCTGGAGCCTGTTTCGGATTCTGTGTCTCCCTCTCTCTCTGCCCCTCCCCCGTTCATGCTCTGTCTCTCTCTGTCCCAAAAATAAATAAACGTTGAAAAAAAAAAAAAAAAAAGAATTATCTAGGAATGGAGTGTGAAAGGGCGGGCCTACGCCAGCCAACTCCATCTTGTTCTGTGTCCTTCACCTTGACCACACCTCCTCCCCTTGAGTAACCCCCCTCACCTGCCTAACAGGACTTGGACCCTTCCCAAGGACCCTTCCCCAGCCAATCGGCTGAGGCCATAGCCATTACCTCACCAACTGCCCCCAGGCCCCAATAAAACCTTTGTCCTTTTGAAACTCGCTCTCTTTCCCTGGTATCTCACCGCTGCATCGGTGCAGGTAGGGGATTGAGCTCGAGCTAGCTCGAATAAAGGCTCTTTGCTTTTGCATCGGACTCGGCTCCCTAGTGGTCTTTGGGGATCACGAATTCTGGGCATAACATTTGGGGGCTCGTCCGGGATCCCCAAGAACCCCGAGGGACCCCCGACCCGGAGAGCCTGACTGGCCACGGTTAGTGTCTGTTCTGTCTTTTCTGTGTGAGCTCATTTCTGGAATTCTGGTAGTGCCCGACGCGGTCTAAGTGGACGCACTGGAGGACCACGGGCCGGGAGTTTCGGAAGACGTTCCGATTCTCCCTTCTGGAGGGACGTGGAATCCCCTCAAAGGTCTGAGACGAGGCGGGTCGCTCCCGCTGGTCGGCGTGAGGCCGTCGTCTTTGGAGGGACGTGGAATCCCCTCATCGGTTTTGGAGGGACATGGAATCCCCTCAAAGGTCTAAGCTAGCTTGCAGTTTTGCTTCCATGGAGTTGGAAGACTTTCTAGGGGCCCTCTGTTTGTCTGTTTTAGTGTTTCTCTGTTTTGTTCTGTGGACTTACTGGACGGATGTTATGGGACAGACTCAGACTACTCCTCTAAGTATTATGATTGATCACTTTAAGGATGTGAGGGGAAGAGCTAACAACCTCAGTGTGGAAGTCCGAAAGGGTCGGATGCAGTTTTTTTGTTCTAGCGAGTGGCCAACTTTCAATGTCGGATGGCCACCAGAGGGGACCTTCGACCTCCCTACCATCCACCGAGTCAGGAGTATCATCTCTCAGCCTAAGGCGGGCCATCTTGATCAGCTCCCTTACATTATCACTTGGCAGGACCTTGTAGAAGACCCACCCTCTTGGCTTAAGCCCTTCCTAACCCTGCTCCCTCCAGAGCCAAAACCCATTCTTGCTTTGCAGGAGACAGAGAAGAGGAAAAGTCTTACCCAGCCTTCAGCACCCCTCTACCCTGTCCTACAGGGGGGTACTGAAGAAGAATTAATTTTTCCTCCCCCGTATAACCCCTCTAGGATGCCGGAAGAACACCATCCTCCCCCTCCGGGGGAGGCAGACGCTGTTCCGAGAGCAGGAGGCAGAAACGCTCCAGGGGGAAGCCCGCCCTTTACCAGACAAAGGGCTCAGAGGGGGCAATCCGCCTCCGCCGCCGACTCCACTATTCTGCCCCTGCGAGCCACCGGACCCCCAGACGCGGAGGGGAATCAGCCCCATCACTATTGCCCTTTCACCACTAGTGACCTCTACAATTGGAAAGCTCAGAATCCTAAGTTTTCCGAGAAACCAGCAGGGCTTATTGATTTATTAGACTCTGTTCTTTTTACCCATCAGCCCACGTGGGATGATTGCCAGCAGCTTTTGCAGGTCCTGTTCACGACTGAAGAAAGAGAAAGAATCCTCAGTGGGGCCCGAAAACTAGTTCCAGGTGCAGACGGAAATCCCACCACCAACCAGGCTCAGATAGATGCCTCCTTCCCCTTAACTCGGCCCCAGTGGGATTTCAACACGGCAGAAGGTAAGGAGAGGCTCCGGGTCTACCGCCAGACTCTAATGGGGGGTCTCCGAATGGCTGCTAGAAAGCCAACCAATTTGGCCAAGGTAGGAAATGTACAACAGGGAAAAGATGAATCTCCGGCTGCCTTTTTAGAACGGAATGGAGGCATTCCGTACCTACACCCCCATGGATCCAGAGGCTCCGGAAAGCAAGGCAGCTGTTCTCATGGCCTTTGTAAACCAATCGGCCATAGACATTAGGAGAAAATTACAGAAAATAGATAGACTAGGAGAAAAAAGTCTGCAGGACTTACTGGTGGTAGCCGAAAAGGTATATAATAACTGGGAGCCTCCTGAGGACAAGCAGGCTCGCGCCATGGCGGCTGCCAGCAGTAAGCAGACTCGAGACCTGGCCAGAATACTACTAGCTACCACTGCTGACTTCCCCGAGGAACGAGACCGCCATCTCCGGCAGCTGGCAGACGACACAAGAAAAGGTAAAAGCACCAAGGGGGGGAAGCAGAGGCTGCAGAAGGATCAGTGCGCATACTGCAAGGAGATAGGGCATTGGGCCCGAGATTGTCCAAAAAGAGCTGGCGGGAAGGGAAGCAAGACTGATCGAGTAAAAGTCCTAGAGCTGGATGAACTAAGTGATTAGGGGAGTCAGGGTTCGGACCCTCTCCCCGAACCCAGGGTAACTCTTAAAGTGGAGGGGACCCCTATTGACTTCCTTGTCGACACCGGAGCACAACATTTGGTCCTCCGCACCCCACAAGGAAAACTAGCTAGCAAGAAGTCCTGGGTACAAGAGGCAACTGGTATGAGCCAGTATTCATGGACTACCCGAAGAACAGTAGATTTGGGAACGGGCTGGGTATCCCACTCCTTTATGGTAATACCAGAATGCCCCTACCCGCTGTTAGGACGGGACTTACTGACCAAGATTGGAGCTCAGATAACTTTCAGACAAGGGGGGGCCTCAGGTCACCGATGGCAAGGGCCACCCCATCCAGGTCCTGACCATGAAACTGGAGGATGAATACCTCCTCCACCAGGAGGCGCTCCCGAGAGAGGATAATATAGACAGATGGCTACGAGAATTCCCCTCGGTTTGGGCAGAGACAGGGTGGATGGGACTAGCCGCTCACAGGACCCCAGTCCTGGTAGAGCTCAAGCCAGGAGGGAGTCCAGTAAGGATCAAACAATACCCCATGTCTCAGGAGGCCCGGAAGGGGATCCAGCCACACATCCGGAGACTACGAAGCCTAGGGGTACTAGTTCCTTGCCAGTCTGCCTGGAACACCCCTTACTGCCGGTCAAAAAGCCTCACACAAATGACTACCGACCGGTACAAGACCTCCGGGAAGTAAATAAGAGGGTCATGGACATAAACCCAACTGTTCCCAACCCATATACTCTCTTGAGCTCCTTGGCGCCCTCCAGGGTCTGGTATACTGTACTAGATTTAAAGGACGCCTTCTTCAGTCTGCCGTTGGCACCCCAGAGCCAACCCTTGTTCGCCTTCGAGTGGCATGATCCGGAGGAGGGCTACAGTGGGCAACTCACCTGGACACGGCTACCTCAGTGATTCAAAAATTCACCCACCATCTTCGACGAGGCACTACACGAGGACCTGGTATTTACAGACACCTTCTCTGGCTGGGTGGAGGCATACCCAACCAAGCATGAAATGGCTCAGACGGTGGCTAAGAAGCTACTAGAAGACATCTTACCCAGGTATGGTTTTCCTGCCATGGTAGGATCAGACAATGGACCAGCTTTTATCTCGCAGGTAACACAGGCAGTAGCCAAGGCGGTGGGGGCAAACTGGAAATTACATTGTGCTTATAGGCCCCAGAGCTCAGGACAGGTAGAAAGAATGAATAGAACCCTAAAAGAGACCCTTACCAAATTAACCATGGAGACTGGCGGGGACTGGGTGACTCTCCTACCGTACGCCCTTTACCGGGTTAGAAACACTCCTTACACTCTGGGTTTTACTCCCTACGAGATTATGTTTGGCAGGCCACCCCCTGTTATTCCCAGCCTTCGAGCTGAGCTTATTGCTGAGTTTAAAAATCAAGAACTTTTTCTTTCCTTGAGCGGGCTCCAGAGGGCGCACGAGGACATTTGGCCGCGTCTCCGTGCCATCTACCAGGCTGGCCCGATCCCGACACCTCATCAATACAGGCCAGGAGACTGGGTCTACGTCAAGAGGCACCACCGAGAGACTCTCGAGCCGCGCTGGAAGGGACCCTACATCGTGGTGTTGACAACCCCCACCGCTCTCAAGGTAGACGGCATCGCGACCTGGGTCCATCACACCCACGCTCAGCCAGCGGACCCCTCCTCGATCCGGAAGGACGTTGTCACGCGATGGGCCATCAGTCGGGACCAACACAACCCGCTCAAGCTCAAGCTACAGCGCATTTGACCTACCTAATATTGGTAACTCTGTTAACTCTGCTTGTCATTGCTCATGCTGCCGGAAGTCCCCACGCCCCCCAAAACATCACCTGGCAGATCATAGACACCAGCTTGGGGACAATACTTAATCAGACTTCCCAGAGCCACCCCAGGGACACTTGGTTCCCAGAACTTTGCGTAAACCTCCAAACTCTGTTCCCCTTGTCACCATAAATGCAGCCGGTCCCATGATTGGGTCCCTAAGCTACATGACAAGGGGGGAATGAAAGGGCGGGCCTACGCCAGCCGACTCCATCTTGTTCTGTGTCCTTCACCTCGACCACACCTCCTCCCCTTGAGTAACCCCCCCTCACCTGCCTAACAGGACTCGGACCCTTCCCAAGGACCCTTCCCCAGCCAATCGGCTGAGGCCATAGCCATTACCTCACCAACTGCCCCCAAGCCCCAATAAAACCTTTGTCCTTTTGAAACTCGCTCTCTTTCCCTGGTATCTCACCGCTGCGTCGGTGCAGGTAGGGGATTGAGCTCGAGCTAGCTCAAATAAAGGCTCTTTGCTTTTGCATCGGACTCGGCTCCCTAGTGGTCTTTGGGGATCACGAATTCTGGGCATAACAAGTGCAGTAGTGATGAAGATTATTTAGTAGCCCTAATGCTTTTAGTAAACTAAAATATTTAAGACTGTGGTATCTCAGTAATATTAAAGTAAAAACATGAATGAGACTTCTCTAGGCCAGAGGGAAACATTCATTCACCTTCTCCCTATGACTTGATGCTTTCTCCTTTCGATGACCCATGTGCTGGTGAGGGAAACAGAATTGATTGTAGCAGTTCTCGAAGCCACCATGACTAAGTGCTTTAGAAACCTATAGATATGGAAGTCAGTTACATAGCAGTCTGTAAATTTCTCATTGTTTCCCCTCAGTTACCAGGAAAGGAAACTAGGAAACTAGGCTACAGAGAACCAGACAGCTGTCTCCAGTCTCCTTACTCCTGCTCCTGGGTGCCTTTTTGTGTTTCCTGCAGGAGCAGCAGATAGGGCTTAAGACCAAATACCACTGTGATGGTTTATTTTATGTGTCAACTTGAGTTGGCCACAGGGTGCCCAGACATTTGGTCAAACATTATTCTAGTGTGTTTCTGAGGGTATATCTAAATTTTTTTTAAATGTTTATTTATTTTTGACAGAGAGACACACAGCATGAGCGGGGGAGGGGCAGAGAGAGAGGTAGACACAGAATCTGAAGCAGGTTCCAGGCTCTGAGCTGTCAGCGCAGAGTCCGGCACGGGGCTCGAACTCACAGATCAAGAGATCATGACCTGAGCGGAAGTCCGACGCTCAACCGACTGAGCCACCCAGGCGCGCCTCTGAGGGTACATCTAGATAAGATTAGCATTTTGTAAAATTGGGTACTAAATGTCATTTATTTTTATTATTATTTTTTTTAATTCAAGTTAGTTAACATATAGCATAGTATTTGTTCCAGGAGTAGAATTTAGTGATTCATCACTTACATACAATAGCCAGTGCTTATCCCAACGAGTGCCCTCTTTAATGCCCATCACCCATTTAGCCCATCCCCCAGCAAGCCTCAGTTTGTGCTCTGTATTTAAGAGTCTCTTATGGTTTGCCTCTCTGTTTTTATCTTATTTTATTTGTCTTTCCCTTCCCCTATGTTCATCTGTTTTGTTTCTTAAATTCCACATACGAGTGATATTTCTCTTTCTCTGACTTATTTCAGCTAGCAAAATACACTCCAGTTCCATCCACATTGTTGCAAATGGCAAGATTTCAGTGGATATGATTAACATGTGAATCAGTAGACTGAATAAAGGAGATTCTCTTCTCAAATGTGGATGGGCAGCATCCAATCAGTTGAAGGAATAGAATAAAAAGGCTGACCCTCCTGTGAGTAGGGGGAAACTCTTCCTGCCTGATTGCCTTCTGGCTGGAATATCCATTGGTTTCTCTGCCTTCAGGCTCTAACTAAAATAGTGACTCTTGAATCTCAAACCTGCTTGAACCACACCATCGGCTCTCCTGGGTCTCCAGCTTGCCAATTGCAGATGTTGGAAGTGTTAGCCTCCAGAATGGCACCAGCCATTTTGTCATAATTAATATATGCATACACGTATACACCCTACATTCTATTGGTTCTGTTTCTCTGGAAAACCAATCACAAGCACAACACAGCCTGGCCATAAGCAACTTTTTTGAGGGCACCTGGTGAGGAGGCCAGCAAGAAGGTGTTTTGTTTTGAGTCCAGTGATTCCTGTTAATGAACTGGTCTTGGAACAGAAAGCTGAGCCTTTGTTTTCAGTGTATTCATGCTCATCCAAGGTACTTTAGGCTACACCCAGGCTAGATTAGCTAAATTTACATTAGAATTCAATGGTGTGGTTCCCCAGCTTGTATTTTTGACAATTTTCTCTAGAGCAGTGGGTCTCAAGCCTGGCTGTACATCTAGAAATCTCTAACCATACTGCAGACCAAGTAAAGCAGAATCTCTGATGGGGGCTTGGATATCAATATTTAAAGACTTCTTGGTGATTCCAGTGTGCAGCCACGGTTGAACTTCCGAGTCTAGAAGATTCCAAATTTTGCTAGAAACCAAATATTACCTAAATTACAGTTATGAGTCCCAATGTTTCTTTCGTTATAGTGTATATACTCACCTGACATATTGGGTTCAGAAAAGTAATAAATGTTTAACAACTGATTCTTTCTCATGACCAAATGCTGTGCTGTTTTGTAGGATAAAGTTTATAAACATCTTGATGATGCCTCATTTAATTCTTAACCCAAACCTAAAAGATATGTAGTATTATGACTACTTCCAAGATGGTAAAATTGAAGCTTGGGTATGTTGTGATTTGGAAGTTCAGAGAGCTAGTAAATGGTGAAGCCAAAATTAAAACTCAGGTGTTGGTGGATCCAAATTCAGAGTCATGTTTACCCCTGATCTGCCTATCAAATAGTATATTCCTCTGTGTCCTGAGAAATCACTGTTTTCACTTTGCACTAAACTCTAAACTCCTATTAAACTCCTCTTACTGGGAGTCGTATAATAGATAATGTAAAATGTGACAATTCTTAGAATTAGTGGGTTATTGGCAAGTTAGTAACCTAAACCTCAATTTAAAGAAACTTAAATGAAATTTCTTAAATAGGCATATTCAAAATTGGAACACTACATTTATAAAACAATCATCCAATGCTGCTGTTTTTTCAGACCACTTCTTTCTTGAGAATCTGTCATGTAAATGTCACATTTTATATTTAAACAGAAATTGCCTTCCCTATCTTGGTAACCTATATTTTTATCCTGCTTTGTTCTTGATTATCAGCAAATATAAAATCAGTCCTTACGTGTTTGCTATCTTTTTGTTATCATTACGTCTTTCTGCTCTTTCTCTCTCCTTTTTTTTTTTTTTTTTTTGAGAGAGAGAGAATGTGGGAAGGGCAGAGAGAGAGAGGGAGAGAGAGAATCCCAACTGGGCTCCAAGATCAAAATCAAGAGTCAGACACTCAACTGAGCCGCCCAGGCATCCCCTGCTCTTTCTGTCTTATTCTGAACCTATCCTGGGAGTGGGGGAGAGTATCTCACTTATTCCTGTGGCTTCAGGGGTATAGAAGAAATTCTCTTATATTTGACAACCCTAAAGACAGGTAGTTCTACAGATGATGAACTTGAGGTTTGGCCAGGAAAAGTAAATTTTCTATTTAGATATTTAGCTGGTAAGTGCCTGAGAAAGCCCTCAAGTCCCTCTTCATGCAGTCACTACCACCTACCCTTTGAGATGACCCCCAAACCCACATTTCCAGCTCTTCTGATTTTTCTCCAGAGATCCTACTGTCTTAAGGACTCTGGGCCTCTAGCCCAGCCTGAGCACTTCAACCCACACAGATTAGATGGGCTGTACTAGTATGTCATCCTTTCACTTAATTTCTCCATCAATGTTTGTTTGCTTTCAGTTGCCAGGTATGGTACTGATCTTGGACAAGGTACTGTGTAGTGGGCCACATTAGCTTGGTTCCTGGTGGTTGGTAGCTCTCAGCCTAAGACCAAGGCAACATCTTATTCATATGCTACTTGAAGGGTTTTTTTGGGATGCCTCTGGAGTTGTGAATATCACAGTAAATAGCTAAGCTATAGTGAGCGATCAGGGTTCCACGTTTGACCAGAAACTAGGTACGTGTTTTTACCTGCTCCATGGTCTTAGTGGAATCCTGATGGGCCTGACTGGCAGAGAAAACAGGTAATCAGACAAAGCTCTTTCCTTGCCATTCCAAGTCAGACATCCCGTCTGGATCATAGATACAGTTCTGCCTGCATTGATGGCTAGCCATATGGGTATATTCTGGCCTGCCAGGCATGGGAGAGAGCAGAGGCACCAGCTGGGTATGACTCTACTTTGTGCAGAAAAATTCTGAACTCCTGACTTCTCCTGGAGTTTTATAGATGAATGCCTCCCCCCCGGTCCCCATCCATTTGAACTTTGGCGTTCTCTGGGGGTTTTAGAACATTTCATCTGCCAGGAAGCAATCCAATCCAGTGGGTTCAGATAACTTGTGTCCCAAGAAGTTATCTTCTTACACTGCAGTGTAAGAAGATACCATGGATGGCCATGCCGTGCTGGCAAGCCTACTATACATAGCTGTGTGCTCTGAAGGTTCATGTGGGGCCATGACCAAGTGCTCATCTTTACAAGTTGCCTTTTCTTGGCCACCTAACCAGTGGAAAACCAGCATGGGACTAGTCACCTGGAATTTGTGAAATACTATTGTTAGCAGCAACGCCTCTGGGTGTTGAGGCTGGCCACAAATTATGCTGCCTTACGGAACTTCTGCTTCAGGAAGCATACTATTCCAGAAATTTGAGTTCTTACCAAGACTGTTTCTTGCCGTTGAGCCAGAATCCTAAGCCCTCTGAGAGTTTACTTAAGTTATATATCAATACTTTTTATATAGCATAAATTTTATTCATTTTAAGGGTATGCCTCAATGATTATTAATAAATTTAAAGTTGTGAAACCATCATTATAATAAAACATTTTCACCACCCCTAAACGATTCATCATGACCATTTGCAGGCAGTCTTCATTCCCACTCCCAGCTACCCCAAATCCTTTTTTTAAAACAGCTTTATTGAGGGGCACCTGGGTGGCTCGGCCGGTTGAGCTTTGGACTCTTGATTTCAGCTCAGATCATGAACCCAGGTCATAGGATCAAGCCCTGCATTGGGCTGCATCCTGAGTGGAGTCTGCTTGAGATTCTCTCTCCCTCTGCCCCTCTCCCTGCCTCATGTGCATGCATGCTCTTTCTCACTCTAAAACAAAAAAATAAATAAAACTGCTTTATTGAGATGTAACCCACAAACCGTACAATTCACTATTTAAAGTGTATAAGTCCATGGCTTTTAGCATATTCAGAGTTGTGCAATCATTACTAGAATCAATTTCAAAATACTTTAATTACCTCAGAAAGAAACCCTGTTCCCCTTAGCAATCACCCACAACCCTCCATCGCCCCTGGATTTTTGGCTTCTTATCTCTACAGGTTTGCCTATTCTAGATGCTCTGCATAAATGGAATTGTGTGTGATCTTTTGTGATTGGTTTATTTCACTTTGCCTAATGTTTTCAAGGTCCATTCATCTTATAGCACATATCAGTACCTCATCTGTTTCTATAATCTTCCCTTGTATGGGTATACTACATTCTATTTATCCTTCTTCAGTTGATGGGCATTTTGGTTATTTCTATTTTGGGGCTATTATGGATAAGGCTGCTATGAGCATTCATGTCCTTGTTTTTGTGTGGATATATGTTTTCATTTCTTTGGGTAGAAGCCATTCTAGGAGTAGAATGGTCTCCCTATGTTTAGCCTTTTGAGGGATTTCTAGACTGTTTCCAAAGCAGCCGTACCATTTTAAATTCCCATTAGCAACGTATGAGGGTTCCAGTTTCTCCACATCCTCACCAACATTTTTTATGATGGGTCTCTTCTATTGGCATGAAGTGGTATCTCATCAGTATCTCAGTTGATTTGCATTTTCCTGGTAGCTAAAGATGATGATTATCTTTTTGTGTGCTTATTGGCCATTTGTGTATCGTACTTGGATCTTTTGTCCATTGTCAAATTGTTTCTTTTTATTATTGAGTTGTAACAGTCTTTAGTATACTCTATCTACAAATCCTATGTCAGGTAAATGAGTTACAAAAGTTTTCTTCCATTTTTTGGGTTGTCTTTTCACTTTCTTCAAAGCTTCTACCACTATTGTGGCACTTTACTTCATTGTGGCTCCTGTTGTAGTTGTTAGCTTGTAACTCTCTCCCTTGAAATTAGAAGCCAATTGATGGTCATATCTTTTTTTTTTTTAATTTTTTTTCAACGTTTTTCATTTATTTTTGGGACAGAGAGAGACAGAGCATGAACGGGGGAGGGGCAGAGAGAGAGGGAGACACAGAATTGGAAACAGGCTCCAGGCTCTGAGCCATCAGCCCAGAGCCCAACGCGGGGCTCGAACCCAGGGACCGCGAGATCGTGACCTGGCTGAAGTCGGACGCTTAACCGACTGCGCCACCCAGGCGCCCCATGGTCACATCTTTTAGTATACCCTCAGAACCCAGATTGTTCTCTGCACATATGCACAGTATCTTTGGGGATTGAGGTCTGAATCATAGGTTCTATCATCTGAAGAATGTCAAACAACATCTCTAAAGCCAGAGATTTTGCTTTCCAAGTAAAGGCAACCAGACTCTTTTCATCTAGATAAAATAAATGGGTGAACACAATTGACTATCCACTGACAATTGTTCCCTTTAACAAGGAAAAATAGCATTGCTGTAACAGTCAAAAGTTTATAAATAAGCCCTATTCCAAAAATTCACTTGCATGGTAGTCATTGGTAATGTCACACATATTTTCTTCTAGCACCAACGCAACAGCAGTTGTTCACTTTACAATTCTGGGTCCGAAAGCCATTTGAATTTTTGAAGACGCTTCATGCTAAGAGTATACCTAAGTACATCCAAGACCAACAAAGCCCTTCGTGATCTGGACTGGCCTGGGAATTGAAGCATCATTAATCATTTTATTTCTATGGGAAAGTATGTCACACCATTGGACAACAGCATAAACATGTGTCTCCTGTCCATATAAACCCATTACAAGCCTAGCCACTCCTGATCAGCAAGGCTGAAGTTTAAAAAAAAAAAAAAAAAAAAAAAAAGGATTTGGGATATAAGTAGCATTTGTCAACAAACCCCAGTAGAGATTAGTTTTCCCTAAGGATGGAATATGTGAACTGGTGTTTGGGATCCCATCCAAATACCAGTCTCAAGAAACAGTGAACACTTGAATATTATCAACGATAAAAATGATGATTGGGGTGCATGGGTGGCTCAGTTGGTTAAGCAACTGACTCTTGATTTCGACTGAAATCATGATCCCAGGATCGTGGTATCAAAAGCTGCCTTGGGCTCCATGCTGAGCATGGAGTGTGCTTAATATTCTCTCTCTCTCCCCCCCTTCGCCCCTCTCCCCTCCCCTTAAAATTAAATAAATAAAAATTTTTGAAAATGATAATCATGAAGATTATGCGGTTACATGGGCACACACTTACAAGGAGAAAAACCTAGGATGTGGTACGTTAATACCCCGTCACACTCCAGCCCCCAACAAAGGAAAGCAGCCAAAAACTCTGGCAGAGGGGGAGAAAATAACTAGAAGCAAAGAGAGCAAAATACTAATAATAATTGTGTTGGCAGAGAATTTCTTTTTCCTGCTTTTCTTTCTTCTGAATTACCTCTAATTAGATTTTTTAATAATAAAACACCAGAATAACTTACCTTCCTAAGTTGTAATTTCTGTGAGAGCAAGAATCTTATTGGTCTTGTATCCTGCGATGTCACCACTGCACAGAAGAGTACTCGACACAGAAAAGGCACTTAGTAGATATTTGTTGTTATGGAAGTAATCAGTAAAAGTTTCAGAACCGAAAAGTGGAGTTTGGAATGCAGGACTTGATAACAAAGTAATTTTTTCTTTATATTTTTCTTATGTGGAATAAAGAGAGGCCATGACCACGTGAAGATTCAAGGAAACCTGTAGTTCTTACATGTCTATGTTATGTGGAAAGATTCCCCAATGTGGATGCACACTGCCATTAGCAGGAAAAAAAATTATGCAGAAATGAAAGTTCTGTACAAAAAAAACTAAGAAAGTCATTTCATGTCTTGCCCCATCTACTTTAATTTCCAGAAAAGATGAGCAAATAATGAAAGAATAGTGTTCCAAACACCTTGCAGATCTCTCGTACATTGTTTGTTTCATTGCAATATGTGTGTGTGTGGAAGGATGGGACTCATAGCTTAGCCTCTCCTAGAACCTGCAAGTTATGTTGCTTCAGATTCTTTTTTATAACTCTAGATTTTTCAACACTCATGTGCTGGCATTATATTATAACATGAACTCTATATTTCATATATTGGCATATCTGCAGAAATCCCAGTTCTTGACTGTCTCCAAAGAGAAAAAGGCTAGAACAATACTGGAAATGTTATGAATCATAGTTTGTACCAGATGAACTTTTTTTCCCCCCTACACACTTGCCAGTATATTTTATCTGTATTATTTTCAAATTATTTTGGTTATCATTTTGTAAGGAAGTTTGTTAGAGTAGATTTCATTTTGCATTCTTTAGTTACTGCATTTGGCTTTGAATAAATCTTAGTCTTAACTTCACATTATATATTTTCACTTAATAATACCAATGAATGTTATTCTCCTTTGTTTATCCTCAAGCATATTTTAAGAATAACTGGTGCAGAAAGATGGAAATATACCATTCTATAAATAACAAAGTTTCCTTCATGATTTTCTACATTTGAGTTGCCCAAACTTTAACTTTGGCAGAGTTCTCCAAGGACTCCAGATCCTAAGAGACTGTGCAGATTAAAGTAGCATTTCATATTTTCTGAAAGATAAACATGATCATTTGTAGCTTTTTAAGTCCTGTTCAAGGGCGCCTGGGTGGCTTAGTCTGTTAAATGTCTCTTAACAGCAGCTCAGGTCATGATCTCAGTCATGGGATGGAGCCCTGTGTCGGGCTCTGTGCTGAGAATGAAGCCTGGCTTGGGATTGTCTCTCTCCCTCTCTCTCTGCCCCTACCCGACTGGCGCTCACTAGCTTGCTCTTTCAAAATAAAACATTAAAAAAATTTTTTTCTTAAATAAAAAAATAAAAATCATGTTTGAAGATAAAGAGAAATTTACAAGATCATGTCTCATGTATAAGTGTCTATATTTTGGTTCAATTTAGTTAGAATAAAAGTGGTTTAACATTTTATCTCAGGGCTGATAATCATAAGAGGTTTCCTATAAACCTTCAAGCACCTGAAAGCTGTTCTTTAGGCAACTGAAATTATTGTTTTCAACTACACTGCGTACTTGTAAAGTACAGAATCTGAAGCATGAGTGCCTTAATAGTTTTATAAACTCAAGTCACTGAAATGGAATTTTGAAGAAACAGGAATATAAAATAAAGATCCTTTTCCTCAAAGATGTTTAAAAATGGAGTAAGCAGCCATGAATCTGAGTGTGACAAAGTACTAGAACTTTACTTTCAGTATGAAATAGCCTTCTAGACAATATAGACAAGTGGTACTGAATAACCAAAATATCAGAAAAGTAGGGGAAATTTACATTATGTAATTTTATAATCCACTGAAATCAAGAGTTGGATGCTTAACGGACTGGGCCACCCAGGCGCCTCAAAACAGAATTTTTTTGGTGAAAAAATTGACCAGTTCAAGAAATCTGATATCTGAAGAATATTTCTAGAAGTTGAGGACAGAAGGAAAAGGGAAGCACATAATAAAACACTAAGGTAACTCGCTAGACCTGAAAGATGTGTATTTTTACATTCAAAGGGTTCATTTAATGCCCAGAAAAATACATGAAAATAAGAGTTATGCCTTAGTAAGTCATTATAAAATTTCAGTACATTAATAAGAATAAGATAGGAATAAATTAGAAAAAATACAAAAAAGACAATATTAAAAAACTGGTTTTTGAAAAAAAAGGGGTAAATTGTATGAGTTAAACTTCTTACAAGCACAATAAGGAAAAAAATTGACAAGATCAGTATCACAGAGGAGAAATGACCACATCTATAAGTGGGATTTAAAGGATTCCTGAGTGGGAAAATACTTGTGTGTCTGAGTGTTCTACAATAATGATATTCAGAATCAATCTTGAAGTTAAAAAAATAGAATACAAAACAATATGTACAGTGAGAACCCACTTTTAATAGACAAAATAAGAACCTATATATGCATGGGCAAAATGAATAAATAGTATGAACAAAGGTTTTCTCTTACCTGGGATTATGGGTGATTTTTATGTTTCAGCTTACATGCATGAATAGCTTTTTAGTTTTATTTAAAAAAAATTTTTTTAATGTTTGTTTTTGAGAGAGAGAGAGAGAGAGAGAGAGAGAGAACATGAGTGAGGGAGGGGCAGAGAGAAAAGGAGACACAGAATCTGTAGCAGGCTCCAAGCTCCGAGCTGTTAGCACAGAGCCTGATGTGGGGTTTGAACCCATGAATCGTGAGGTCATTATCTAAGCCAAAGTCGGACGCTCAACCTGCTAAGCTACCCAGGTGTTCCAAACTTTTTAGTTTTATAATAAGAAATCTACCTAGTGGTCACTGCAGGACATTTTAAATAAACATTAAAAAAAATTTAGGTCACTGAAGAGTAAGTGTTTAGTGTAACATTTAAGGGAAGACATTTTTATTTAAAAAAAAACTTTTTTTAACGTTTATTTATTTTTGAGACAGAGAGAGACAGAGCATGAACGGGGGAGGGTCAGAGAGAGGGAGACACAGAATCTGAAACAGGCTCTGGGCTCCGAGCTGTCAGCACAGAGCCCGATGCGGGGCTCGAACCCACGGACCGCGAGATCATGACCCGAGCCGAAGTCGGCCGCCCGACCGACTGAGCCACCCAGGCGCCCCAGGGAAGACATTTTTAAATTCCCAGTTTGCAGTGTCCACACCAACATGTTTTATTTCACAGCAACTTACTTGCAGTGTTTTATGTTATTTAAATGGCTAGGTGTCAGAAAGTGGGGGAGAGATGGTAAAGTATCCCCTGAACCGAGGAGGCACTTTGAGACAGGAAAACGAAGCAGGCAACTCCAGTCAGTTTACACGAGTTTTATTCAGTGTAACTTCCTACCCGGGAGTATCGGGTGGAGGTTGATCCATGGCAGCTGCTTCATTATTCTCCAAAAAGGGCAGACCTTAGTCCACAGATTTTATAGAGGGAGGGGGCACACCGAATGGCTGTGTAGTGAGATCAAAGTGTTCACATGTGCCTGACAGGTAACCCTTAATTAGATCTTGTGGCATCTCCTGTGTACCAGGAAGGGAAAAGACTGTTATCTCTAACAGAGTCATGGGAAGCCAAAGCAGTCCTCCCCTCTACCTATCCTGACGTTGGCAGGCATTTCTAAGGTATGTATATTAATCTCCAAGGGGCCTGGCAGCCCCAAGAGAGATGAACATGAACAAGATAGAGCATCAAAGATGGCATCAGTATTGTCAGCACTCCTACACTGGGACTATAGTAACACAGCAGAGTAAAGAATATTCTTCAATGAGCTAAAGCCATTAGGGACAAACATGTGGTTCTTAATTTCTTTATTAAGGAAAAGTTTTATTATGGGAAAATTAACCAGACAAAAGTAGAGAGAATAATACTGTGAGTGGTTATATCCATCACCATCTTCCACAATTATCAACACATCTTATTTCCTCTCTCTGTTTATCCCCAACCCACAGGATGATTTTGAAGGAAATACCAGGCATCATATCTTTTCACTTATAAATATTTCAATATGGGTCTCTTAAAAAACAAAGGTTTTTTTTTTTTTTTAAGATTACTACAATGTCTTTATACCATGTAAAAATATTAATTTCTGGATATCAAATATCCAGTCGCTGTTTAAGTTTGCTCAGTAGTTTCAAATTCTTCTCAGTGTATTTCAATTAGGATCTAAAGTTTATCTAATTCATAAAGGTTTTTTTCCAGTATTTATTGGTGTCTGCTCTGCTCACTTCCCTTTTGACAGAAGTTTTAGAGTTTCAAGATCTAATGGATTAGTCAACTCATTAAGGGAATTCATAAGAAGTCTACATATGTAGTTAATCCTTTTGTTAAGTAAAAAATTCACATGATAAAGTTTGAAGGAACTGCTGAGAATCATTTATAAAAAGGAATTATGAAAAGATTTTTTACAATGAAAAGACTGTAATAAGTTATGTAAGTCTTATTACAGGGATAATTGAGGGGCACCCAGCTGGCTCAATCAGAGGAGTGCATGGGCTCTTGACCTGGGGACGTAAGTTCAAGCCCCACATTAGGTTTAGAGATTACTTAAATAAATAAATTTGAAAAAAAAAGAAAAAAATGGAGGACTTGGGCTTCATGAAAATTAAAAAAAAAAAACTTTAAAAAAGAGGGATAATTGAGAGTTGACATCTCTCTCAGATTCAGTGAACCACTCTCCTGATTTTTCTCTTGCTTTGGTCTTTATTCTCAGAGCCCTTCCATAGTTTCTCTTCCTCTACCTGATCTCAAATGTTGGGCTTCCTCAGCACTCCATTTTGATCCTACAGTAAAACCTTGGTTTGTGAGCATAATTCACTCTGGAAACATGCTTGTAATACAAAGCACTTGTATATCAAAGCAAATTTCCCCATAAGAGATAATGGAAACTCCAATGATTTGTTCCACAACCCAAAAATATTCATATAAAAATGATTACAATACTGTAATATAATACAAAATAATAAAGAAAACACTAAATAAAAAGAAAAATAAATTAACCTGCACTTACCTTTGAAAACCTTCGTGGCTGGTGTGAGGGAGACAAGAGAGAGAGGAGGGTTATTATGTAGGAAGACTTTCACTGTGACTAACAGTATCACTGTTACCTACTGGCTCAATGGAATCTTTCTTCTTTTTGTGCAACATTAACAAGGAACCTATCCAATGACACTTGCTTTTGCCTCCTTTTGAGGATTTCTCAGAAATGTGCCATTGCATTGATGATCACCCACAATCCCACAGCAAGAGAGAGAAGAACCATTGGCTCAGTTGTGATCATGTAATGTTCAGCTTCACGTACTACTTGTATTGCAAGACATTGCTTGTTTATCAAATTAAAATTTATTAGAAATGTTTGTTCATCTTGCAGAACACTCACAGAACAAGTTACTCACAATCCAAGGTTTTGCTGTACTTCTCTCTTGACACCATCCTTTTATGGCGTCTCAATAATACCCATGGTACTAAGTGACATCATTGTTGATAAATTTGACTAAAAAATACTTTCATGTAGCAAGTATAAAAGAACAACCAAAAGCAAAGTAAAAAGACATATAACACACTGGTTTAAAAAATTGCAACGTAAATCCTTACAGAGTTAATAGTGAGAGCTTCTTAAAAGTAGAAAAGAAAATAACCAGTAATCTACAGGAAAAAAAGGCTAGAGATAAAAACAAAAAGATATAAAATTCACTTAAGAAGATAAAGAGACTTTCTACCTCATTTGTGATAAGAAAATGCATATTAAAGCTATGCTGAGATACCATTTTTATCATGTAGCCATATGGCAAAACTCTAAAAGTTTGACCATATACTGTGTTGATGAGGCCATGGGAAAATGAGTGGTCTTGCATGTTGCTGGTGGACATTAAAAAAGGAACAAACTTGGGGCACCTGGATAGCTCAGTTGGTTGAGTGTCCAACTCTTGATTTCAGCCCAGGTCATGGTCTCGTGGTCATGGGATTGAACCCCGTATCGAGCTCTGCACTGGGCATGGAGTCTGCTTAAGATTCTCTCTCTTCCACTCTGCTCCTCGCCCCTGCTCCTGCACTCACTCTGTCTATAAAATAAAAAATAAAATTTAAAATAATGTTAGAAAAAAAAGGAACAAATTTGGTAGAAGGGTATTTGGCAATATAAAATTACAAATGCATGTATACTTAGACCCCAAATTCTGTCTATGGGATACACTGGCAAAATTGCGAAGAGACATAGGTGCAGAGCTTCTCATGGTAATGCCATCTATAATGGTAAAACCTGGAAACAACCTAAATGTCCATCAACAGAGAGCTAGTTGAATAAATTATGGTACATTCACTCGGTGAAGTTGGGGATTATTTATTTATTTATTTATTTTGAAGTGATCTCTACATCCAAAGTGGGACTCAAACTCATGACCCCGAGATCAAGAGTCAGATGCTCTTCCAACTGAGGTGTCCCTGGGACTCCACTTTTAGGCTATCAATCCAGGACACAGCCATATCGGGAAAAAAGACATATACAATATACACACGTGTTATCACCTTAATATTAAATTATGAAAACTGGATGTTTATTTGAAACTATTCTGTATTGAATTTTCTGTTACTTAAATGCTGTTATTTAAACAAAACTACAGGACTAGTTAACAGTGGCAATAAGGGATGGATGGAAACAACTAATTAAAAATGTGTGAGAAAATGTATTTATAATGACACATTACAAGCATTTTACAGAGGATAATTATACATTATCCTCTAATACAGAAGTTTACTTTAACTTTTTAAATAACTTTTTATTGGATTTCTGTGTATCCTTTTACTTTTTTTCTTTATACAGAGGTATAGTTGATACACAATATTACATTAATTTCAGGTATACAGCATAGTGATTCAACAAGTCTGTACATTATGCTATGCTCACCACAAATGTAGCTACCATCTGTTCTCATACAAAGCCATTAAAGGTATCATTGACTACATGCTGTACCTTTTCTCCCCATGAATTATTCATTCCAAACTGGAAGGCTGTATCCACTGCCCTTCACCCATTTGGGCCATTCCCTTGCCCTCTCCCCTCTAGCAATTGAGAGTTTGTTCTCTGTGTTTACGGGTCTGTTTCTGCTTTCTGTTTGTTTTTTAGATTCCACATGTAAGTGAAATCACATGGTATTTGTCTTTCTCCATCTGACATATTTCCCTTAGCATAATACCCTCTAGGTCCATCTATGTGGTCACAAATGATTTTTATAGCTGGGTAATATTCTATTGTGTGTGTGTGTGTGTGTGTGTGTGTGTGTGTGTGTGTCACATCTTCTTTATTCATTCATCTATAGATGGATACTTGGGCTGCTTTCATATCCTGGCTATTGTATAACTATGTATTCTTTTTTATTTTTTTATTTTTTTTCAACGTTTATTTATTTTTGGGACAGAGAGAGACAGAGCATGAACGGGGGAGGGGCAGAGAGAGAGGGAGACACAGAATCGGAAACAGGCTCCAGGCTCTGAGCCATCAGCCCAGAGCCCGACGCGGGGCTCGAACTCACAGACCGCGAGATCGTGACCTGGCTGAAGTCGGACGCTTAACCGACTGTGCCACCCAGGTGCCCCTATGTATTCTTTTTTAAAAAAATGTTTTAATGTTTATTTATTTTTGAGAGAGAGAGAGACAGAGTGTGAGTGGGGGGAGGGGCAGAGAGATGGAGACACAGAATCCAAAGCAGGCTCCGGGCTCCATGCTGTCAACACAGAGCCTGATGCAGGCCTCGAACTCACCAACCACGAGATCATGACCTGAGCCGAAGTCCGACACTTAACTGACTGAGCCACCCAGGTGTCCCTATACTGTGTATTCTTGAGATACATAAGTATAAGACTTTTAAAAAGGAGAATTAAATACAATAGAACTAACTAAACTGATTTTACCTATACTTAATAAAAAAAATAATGCCATGTTTCTTTCTGTCACATGGAACAGTAGGGTATTTTTACTCTGTTTCCTTTTTTTGAAAGCATTTCTCTGAACTGCCTACAGGCTTTAGGACATCCTTAATTTATTTTATGTAGTGATAAAACTGGATACACTCAGACATAAAGGTCACTTTGGTAGCTCTGCTTTATCAAACTGATGCTACACTGGTTCCTTGTATCAATATAAAATAATCATATCAAGCTAAATTTCCTTTCAATATTAATGTTTAAGCATGGAATACTTAGGATTTTATGAGTCAAGATTTAGTTTCATGGGAATTTGTTTCCAGCTGGCCAAATTGCTCATCTACTCTATATTTGTAGACATGTTTAGGTAGACAGACTATTTGTTGATCGATTACATTCATTTATTCATCATGTAGTTTATCTAATGTCTAAAATATTCATCATTTTTTAAGACTGTGAAGCATATGGGATGTCATCATAAATTAAGCCTCTCAGGGAAAATCATTTTTATTTTTATTTATTTTTTTAAAAAAATATTTATTTTTTGGAAAGCTCAATGGGGGAGGGGCAGAGAGAGAGAGAGAGGAACAGAGGATCTGAAGCAGGCTTTATGCTGACAGGCTTACAGGAGGAAACCCAGTGTGGGGCTGGAACTCAGGAGCCACGAGATCATGGCATTAACCAAACTCAGCTGCTCAACCAACTAAGCTACCCAATTGCCCAGGGAAAATGGTTTTTAAAGAGGAGAGGTAATTAGAGCTTGTGAAAATTAACTTGAATTTCAGGTAAATTACAATTTTAGTAAAGAAGTTAAGAAAATCCTTTTTCATTTGGCTGCCTTGTTCTGGTGATTTGTTGTTGTGTTGTTTTGTTTTTGAGTTCTGAAGCAGTCTTATTTCAAAACATTGGTAGGGGGTTTTTGTTTTTCTGTTTTCTTGCTATATCAGTTTTTGTCACAATCTACCCATAATACTGAATAACTCAGATGCAGTCAGTTCATCCTTTTCTAGATTTCTTATGGCCTCTGCAAAGTTCAGCAAATGGTTTTGGAGAAACAGTATAGATTTTCTTTATTGTAATTGTCCTTATATATTCATCCTTAGTGCCTTTAGTGAGAACCTACTACCTGCCAACCACCACCCTAAGTGAGGTGGATATAATTTTGTTCAAAACTGGCAAAGCTCCTGCCGTTATAAAAATTATTATTCTGTAAGAGACACAAAGATTACTTTTTACTTTTTTAAAATGGCTACTGTATAGTGGCTACTATAATCAAGAAACAGAACATTTCTATCACCTCAAATCATCTAGCCCTATTCTAGTTAATCCTTCCTTGACATCTAGGCACTCAATGCTCTGTTTTGTCAGTATAAATTGCATTTTTATTTTTAAGAGTTTCATATAGGGGCTCCAGGGGGGCTCAGTCGGTTGAGCGTCTGACTTTGGCTCAGGTCATGACCTTGCAGTTCCATGAGTTCGAGCCCTGCCGAGGGCTTTGTGTTGACAGCTCAGAGCCTGGAGCCTGCTTCAGATTCTGTGTCTCCCTCTCTCTCTGCCCCTTCCCTGCTCATGCTCTGTTTCTGTTTCTCAAAAATGAATAAACGTTAAAAAAATTTTTTTAAAGTTTCATATAAATGGAATCATATTCTTTTGCTTATGCTTTTTATTTCCTTTGCTCAACATAATTTTTTTTGCAATTCATGATTTTGCATGTCAAGTAGTTCACCCCTGTTTGTTGGTAATTATTATTCATTACATTGTATGGATGAGCGATAAGTTTATCCATTCACCAGTAGATGAACATATGGGTTTCCAGTTTTGGATTATTAAAAATGAAGCTATGAAATGTAAGGTACAAGTGGACACATATTTTCGTATTCTTAGGAAAATACCTGGGAGTGGAATTGCTAGATCAAATGGTAAGTGTATGATAAATTTTCTGGTAAAAGACAAACTGTTAAAAGTGATTGTACCATCTTGCTTTCTCGTCGGCAACAGGAGAGGTCCAGTTGCTCCAAATCCTTGTCAACATTTGGTGTCGTCTTTTAAATTTTGGCCATTTTAATGGGAATTAAATTAGTGGTAAAGATGTGCTTCTTACTCGTGGAAGTCTACTTGCATAATCCCACTTTAAAACTGATCATTTTGTTAACTTTAAGAAAAACGTAAAATATTTACAAGTCTCAAAGAAAATGGCTTGACTCTAGATATTTCGTTTCTCTTTTCCCCCAAGAAACCTCCAGGCTCTCTAGGAAACATAAATCCTGTGTCAGGAAGCACTAGCTCGATGAAATTCACAGGCAGGCTCTTCCGGCGTGGCCACAACTGCTAAGGTCTACAAATATTGTCCTTGCTTTCCCCCCCCCCCCCTTAGCGGTACCTTTCTAAAAATATCCCACGGAGCCCATCTGGGCCAGCTCTGAGACCACCCCCTCTGGCTCCACCCCTCATCGGGACCCGCCCACTGCCCGGGACTCGGCTTGAGGCAGAAGGAAGGTAGCTTCCGGTCTCGCGATTGGCTCTAATCCCGCGAGAAGAGAAGTCGGCTGCCGTCGGCGGCGGTGGTGAGGGAGGGGGTGTGGCCGGGGTATGCGAAGTCCCCAGGAGTGAGGGAGAGGGGGCGGGGTCGCGCGCACCCGGCGTACGCATGCGCGCACGCGGCCGGTCGGGCAGGGCTGAGGGGAGGGGGCGGCGGCGGCAGAGGCGGCGTCGTTATTTCCGCGGTTTGGACGGTGCGTGGCGGCGCGGGCGGCCACGGGAGAAGTAGGTAGGGACCGCCAGCGCAGAGCCATTGAAACTCCCTCCCTCCAGTGTTCTAGAGTCGCAGCCCCCCGTGCGTGTGGCAGACCCTGGGACGCCAGGTCACCCTGGGGCCCCGGCCCTCCCGCCGCGCTTCAGGTAGGAGCTGGAGGCTCCCCCGAGTCCGCTGCCCGCCGAGGCCCGGGCCTTGCCGGGTGTTGCCGGGGCGACGACCCGGCACCGGGCGTGCCCGCCCTCCCGCGCGTCGACAGCTCTGCCCTTGCTTCCGTGCCCTGTGGGGCCGGGGCCGGGGCCGGGCCGGGCTGACCCGACCCGGGGAGGGCGGACGTGGGGCGGGTCCCCGCCTCAGGTGTGCCGCCACCCTGGGCCGGGTGGGTTGGACCCCGCGAGGCGCTCCCGCACTCCATGCCCACCGTGCGAGGCTATGCGGAGGTCCAGGTCGGCCCAGAGAGTTCCGGCCAGGTGAGGGACCACCCTGACTTGAGTAGTTGCCTCATGGGCTCCCGGGCTGCAGGAGGGGACTGTGAAGAGTGTCTTCGCCATTTGTGGCCAGTGTGGAAAGTTGAAAGCTCTGGAGTTGGTTCTGTTGGGGCCAGTGGTGGGGCGGCTTGTGATTTTTCTTCTTAGACAGTGGGAAGGCAAACTCTTAGAGCCTTGGTAGGTGCTGGACTATTAGTAAATGAACAGCGATAGTGTCCGTGTAAGATAGTTGCATTAAGGTATTTTTTTTTCCAGTACCATCTTCAAACTCGGATGAGGTCTGGCAATTTAGTAAGACTTCCATCGAGTACTTCAGCAAACACACAAGGATTGCAAAAATACCCTTGCCTTGAAACCCACAATCTCTTTTACACCAGTGTTAATTTTATAGGCATTATGGTCATGAAAGCTTCTGTAGAAGATGATGATTCAGGATGGGAGCTCAGTATACCAGAGAAGATGGAAAAAAGCAATACAAGCTGGGTGGACATAACCCAAGATTTTGAAGAAGCTTGTCGAGGTGAGTTTGAATTTTTGGATTAGAAGCTCAAAATCTGGGAAAAGATAAAATACAGTCTTGATTGTGATTTGTGGACTAACTCGTTAAATGTAAGGAAATCAACAGGTAAGTGTGCTTTATCAAGTTTGTTAACCACACGTATTCATTCTCTACCTTCTGATTTTAACTTTCATTCAAAGCCAGTCGGTATTTGATATCGCATGAAATACAGATGTTGAAGCAATTTCTTCAGTTTGTCTAGCTTCAAGTAACAGAGTGGAGAGTACATGGCAGTAATTTCAAACTGTGGAAACATGAGTTGTATGGAACTAAAGATGTTAGTATTGTATGTTTGAGGTTTGTAAATGATCGAATCACATCATTCCCTGTTTAAGAGCCTTCAGTGGCTTCCTGTTCTGTGTAGAATAAAATCCATATTCTGTCCCCATGGCCTGTATGTCTGGTGCCTGCCTACCACTGACTTCGTTTTTGTACCACTGCCCCACTAGCCTCATTATGTTAGTCACAAGGTCCTTTTTATGTCATTAAGTACACCAAGGCAGTTTCCCTTTGGACGTCTGTATATTTCCTTTTCTATGTTTTAAACTCCTTTGCTTCCAGGTCTTCACGTAGCCAGCTCCTTAAATGTTACCTCTCCAGTGAGGATTTCTCAAAACAACCGGTCTAAGCAGAGTTAGCCCCATTCTCTTCTGTACAACTCCACCTCAGTTGAATTACTTGTTTTATTTTTATCGTAATGCTTAACCTACTGTCAGAAACCGTCATTTTCAGTTATTTCTTGTTTATTGTCAACCTTCCCCACTGGAATGTAAGCTCTGTGAGTGCAGAGATCTTGATGTAGTCTTAGCACACAGAACATTTTCTGGTACATTGTAATAGTTTAATAAATGCATAGGCATAAATGATGAGAGAAATGAGCATACTTGTTGTCTGAGAGGAAGGAGCCTTAGGGAGAGACTGAAAAGTGAAAGAAACAAATGGTAGAGTGAGAGCTTGAATTTGAAGAGGATGAAATCAAGAACATGGTAGGGAAATTAACTTTTGGGTATAGAATAAGGACATACTGAGACAGGAGGAACTGAGGTTAGGATTGGTGAAGAAACATATTTCTAAGTGGATGGTGAGACATGGTGGAGGGATGCACACCTGGACGGCTTCTGTTTCGTTACTGAATGAGTTGTTTCTCATGCTGGTGAGGAGGAGTGTTTAGTGCTCTTGAGAGGAAGAGTAGAGACTTGGAGCAGCTGAAGGTGGAAAGAGAGCCAGCTGAATATAAGCAAAATGATAAATCATGTGCCTGCCCATCCACTGTTTTGAGATACGTGTCCAGTTAAAGTATGCGTAAGTGAGATAGTGGAAAGAACATTACACTGGGACTAATTGGGGGACTGCTCGTATCTGTGTATCCAAGGGAGAGAAAAAGAAGTCTAAGTTACAGTGTAATTGTTGTACCTAGAGATCTTAAACTATTAAGTGGATCATACCCATCATTTTGCACTGATTATTTATTTATTTACATTTATGTATTTTTGAGAGAGAGAGAGGCAGAGCACAAGTGGGGGAGGGGGAGAGAGGAGACACAGAATCCAAAGCAGCCTCCAGGCTCCGAGCCGTCAGCACAGAGCCCGAGGCAGGGCTTGAACTCACAAACCATGAGATCATGACCCGAGCTGAAGTTGGATGCCCAACTGACTGAGCCATCCAGGTGCCTCTGCACTAATTTTTTAAATGATCTATGTTAGAGGGCTGTCATTCTGAACCTAAATGGGAAAGGTTTTATGAAGTTCATAAGGCATGAGTTGGGCTTTAAAGGAGTGATCGAGTTTCTATAAGTGGATGGGAGGGAATTATTCTAGACAGATGAACCATTACAGCCAGAGTTTAGTGAGAGTTTGATGTTTGAGGAAGAGTAAATAATTTCGCTGCTTCATGGAAGAAACCTTGAATAGGCAATATGGTTTAATACCTGTTTCAGTGGGGATTGAGAGGGGGTAGCATGTCATTTTGTTGCCAACCTCAAACCATTCTGTTAAATCTTCCATAATTAGCTCTTGCTTTGTCTCAGGAGTCACAGGTGTGAGGCATTCTTTTTTTTTTTTTTTCAACGTTTATTTATTTTTGGGACAGAGAGAGACAGAGCATGAATGGGGGAAGGGCAGAGAGAGAGGGAGACACAGAATCGGAAACAGGCTCCAGGCTCTGAGCCATCAGCCCAGAGCCCGACGCGGGGCTCGAACTCCCGGACCGCGAGATCGTGACCTGGCTGAAGTCGGACGCTTAACTGACTGCGCCACCCAGGCGCCCCGAGGCATTCTTGAAACTAAAAAGTTAATGTAGATTTAGGACTTAAAGGCTGTTGGCAGTTCTTGAACCTGTGGTATTAATAATTTGTTTTCTCTTCCTGAAATAATCAGATTCATGATGTCAATTTATTTTTGTATTTATTTAAATGTTTATTTATTTTTGAGAGAAAGAGAGCTCACGTGAGCATGTGCATGTGGGGGAGGGGCAGAGAGAGGGGAGAGAGAATCAGAAGCAGGCTCAAGGCTCCAAGCTGTCAGCACAGAGCCCGACGTGGGGCTCAAACCCATGAGTTTTGAGATTATGACCTGAGTTGAAGTTGGATGCTCAACCGACTGAGCCACCCAGGCGCCCCTCAGTTTATTTTTTAATAGAGTGTGTTGGGGGAGAGAAGCAGGGTAGAGGGAGAGAGAGGGAGAGAATCTCAAGTAGACTCCACACTTAGTGCACAGCCTGAGGGGGCTCGATCCCACAACCCCAGGATCAAAAGCGGGACACTCATCTGACTGAGCCAGCCAGGCACCCCCATGGCGTCAATTTAGTTTAGACTTCTGTTCTAGCAACTTTCAGAAGACTAAATTTAAAACAAATATTCTTAATACCTTTTAACTGTTGTAGTGGTCTCTTCAGTAACACTGTGATGGCATTTGGCTAAACTATGGTGATTTACTTATTTATTTTGGTACTGAGAAAACAATCTGCATAGTGATCACAGTGTTCTTCATGCACATTTCTACTTGTTCTTTTAGTGGCTCGTCAAACTCCTCTGGATCAAATTGTAACTTTCATCACTTCCTTTATCTCCTGTTAGGCAGAGGGCACACATTCCCTTGACATTTCCTGTATCTGACATTGAGGCCCTTGGCTTTTTTTCCCCTGAAATTATTTTGAATATATGGTGCCATTATTGTTACTTTGCCTGATATATAATATATTCATCTAAATAACACCTCTGAGCTTTGCTTCTCCAGGAAACTTTGCCGAATTCAAACCATCTCTGCTTCCTATAAAAAGCTTTTGATCTTCGTATTTCATTTGGTTGTCTAAAGTTAGGTGCTTTCTGAATATAAACAAACCCTCAATTTAGAAATTTCACTTAAACACAGAAGATCATAAAACGTACGTTGCTCCTTCTACCTACCAGATTCCCTTCTTCCACACACTCTGTGGATAGCCAACAGCCTCTCCTAGGATGCTGATACCTTCAGGTGACTAGAACCCGGAGGTAATCCAAGGTTCGTTATCATTACTTCATCTTTTTGAGCTTTAGTCTAGAAAGACATGGGCCCTTCCTGTCATTCCATCTTCTTATGTCTTTGATGGCTTCACTCATTCGTCATTAGTCTGTCTTTCTCAGAGGCCCTGTTGTTTAAGGTCTCTTTTCCCGTCCACTTTCTTCAAGTCTTGCCCATTACTTTTCTTCAGAAGACTCCTTTTATTGATTTCTCTTCCCTGTTTCAAAACCTAGGATTCTTAAGCTTCTTTCTCTTCCTTTCTATATTGTCTTCTCTCATTTAGAACACTTGTAGGTGCCTAATATATATTTGTTTTAAGAATGAATGAATATATTAAGGCCGTGTTTCTTCAAATCAGAGTATCTGGATCTCCTACTTCAGAAGTTTTAGAACCCCTGCATTACATTAAATGGTATCATTTTGGGTGATTGCCTGAAACTAGCTTCATTATGAACATAAGATTGAGCACTGAAATTGTAGCAGTACTTGATTATAAACCTTATTATCCAGTTGGTTTGCAGTATGCTTCTGTAATCTTTTTAAAAAAAATTATCGAACTGATTATATAGCATTTAACAATTATCGTAGAAAAAATATAGATTCCTCCCTTGCTGAATTCATAAACCCCAATTTGAGAATCATTGTTCTAGGAATTTGCTGTTTGTTAGCACTTTATTCAAAGATTAAAAAAAAAAAAAGATGGATAGAAATTGTCTTGGTGAAAGATCTGGGCACCCTGTAAAATATTTTTTTTTCTTTAGGTGATTTTGATTTTGGAAATGAAAATTATGTTTTCCTTGTTCCATCCTATCAAGAGTGTTTTCAGTCGTAAGGCATGGGGACTGGGCAGCGCTGGTATTTGTGGGTCACTTGAGATCAGCAGTTCTCCACCAGGGATGATTTTGCCCCTCAAGGAACACTTGCCAGTGTCTTGCAATGTTTTTGGTTGTCACAGTGGGGGGGTGGACTGTTACTGGTGTCTAGCGGGTACACAGCAAAGATGCTGCACAGGGTAGCCCCCACAAAGAAGTCATTATTCTGCACAAAATGTCGATAGTACTGCATAGTTCACTCTCTTTAGATAACTTTCAAGAATGTTCAACTATCATTTACCCTTTCTGACCCTGGATTCTTCAGGAAAGGAACATATGGATACCGGATGTCTTAACACCTCTAACAACTAGCATTAACATAGAGCAAGCAGTGGGAAGAGAGTGGGACCGTTGATACATTTTGAGGGCTCTTCTGCATTGTTGAATGCATCTATCAGATTTTCTTCTTAATCAGGTGGGTATTGTATATCCTCCTTTATGTTGGGAGGTTTGGTTAACAGAAGAGGTGTCCTCAGAACTCACCACTTTCCGTCTTTGAGGTGGTTATTCCAGTATTCATAATTATAGATAGCATGCTTCTATTGTTATTTCTTGATTCCTCGCACTCCCAATTTGAAATCACGTATGTACCTCTACCCATATAGTTATAGCTACACTATGGATAAGCAAATATTACCTATTGTGGAGTCAAAGAGTAAAGCTGTTATTTTTCCTTCCCGCACAGTTTTGTTATATACAAAAAACTCTTATTCAGAATCTTTGTAGTTATCATTAGTTCTACCTTAGATTGTTCATTTGTCTTAAGCTCCTTAAGACATTCAGATACCTCAGACATCGTATTGTTTTTCATCTCTTTGAAGAAATTTCTCCTCGAGCCTCTTACTGCTCCAGTCTGAAGCTTTGTACATAGTGTGATCCTGAGATCATCAGCCTGGGGTTTCTTACTTTTATATAGATTAGACATCTTTTTTTTTTTAATTTTTTTTTACATTTATTTTTGAGAGACAGAGTAAGACAAAGTGAGAGTGAGGGAGGGGCAGAGAGAGAGGGAGACACAGGATCAGAAGCAGGCTGCAGGCTCTGAGCTGTCAGCACAGAGCCCTACATGGGGCTCGAACCCACAGACCGTGAGATCATGACCTGAGCTGAAGTCGGACGCTCAACCGACTGAGCCACCCAGGCACCCCTAGATTAGGTATCTTTTTTCTCCTTTTGAGTAAAATGCATGGGAGATACAATTTTTTGAGGCTCTGGGTGTCTGAAAATATTTTTATTTTATCCTCCCACTTTATTGATAACATAGTGTGTCTGGATACCTTTAAGAATTTTGAGGGCATGACCCATTGATGTTTTTGCTCTGATTTTGCTATTAAGTAGTTTGATGACATTCTGATAACTGAGCTTTCCTATGTAACCTTTTAGAGTCTTCTGTTTGACCTCTTATACAGACCTCTCATAGTGGCTTGCCTGGTTGATGACTCTGGGGTCTTCTTACCTTGTCTGATCCTTCAGTTCTAAGAAACTTTCTTTAATTACTCTCTTTCTTCCTTCCTTCCTTCCTTCCTTCCTTCCTTCCTTCCTTCCTTCCTTCCTTCCTTTCTTTCCTTTCTTTCTTTCCTTTCTTTCTCTTTCTTTCTTCCTTTCTTCCTTTCTTCCTTTCTTCCTTGCTTTCCTTTCTTTCTCTTTCTTTCTTTCTTTCTTTCCTTCCTTCATTCCTTCCTTTCTTTTCTTTCTTTCTTTCTTTCTTTCTTTCTTTCTTTCTTTCTTTCTTTCTTTCTTTCTTTCTTTCATTATTTTGTATTCTCCTTACAAAAGGATACTATTTTTTGGATACTGAACCTTTCTTTGGGAGGTGCTTAGATCGTGAGAGTGGAGCCCACATGAATGGGTGTAGTCCCCTCTGATATTTGAGGTTACCATAGAAAGATGGCTATCTAGCAAGTAGACCCTCACCAGATATTTGCTGGTGCCTTAATCTTGGACTTCCCAGCCTCTAGAACTGTGAGAAATCAATGTTTGTTGTTTATAGCTGTCCAGTTTATGGTATTTTTTGTTGCAATAGTCTGAATGGACTAAGACTCGCATCTTCCAAACCTACTGATTTTTTCTTTTCCACTGTAATGTTTTTAAGACTTCTTTTCTCAGAACAATTCCCCCCTCCCCTTTTTTTAAGTAAAATGTCCTGGTTTTGTTTCAGGGTTGCATCGTTTTATCTAAGGATAATAGTTCTTTTGAATTTTCCTCTACATAGTGTCTTTCTGCCAACTTGTCTTTTTGTTTTTCAAGTTTGTTTCCTTTATATCTTTCATATTTGAGGATTACTTCAGATACCTAAGATTTCTTTGTTGTCTGAGGGTGGGAGACCAAAAGCCAGTGGGAAGCTCTGAATTTTTGAGTGGGACTTACTGATGTGGACTTGACTGGTGCTGGTGCTCTGACTTGACTGCCTGTGATTTAACAGATAAGTGAGGGAAGAGATCTGGGGTTTTCACATACTCACTTAATGCCCCCTCCTTCCAGTGTTCTACCCTGGCCTTCAGGTAACCTTATGTCCCTGGGGACGTTTTCCCCCTCTTCACAGAAAGTCTTCAGTGTTACGTGTGGGGAAGGGAGGGTAGTTGTCCTGCTCTGTACATTAGGACAGGGCTCTGCGCTGTCTGCTCAGTTCCATGTTTTAGCCTCCCTTTATCTGTACTTTTAGAGGCAAATGGTAAGTCATGTTTTGGGCTTTCTTCACTCCTGCTTTTTAGGATTCGGTTTTCTTGAGTTTGCTAAGAAACTACTTGTCTTTTTGTTTCCAAGTTGTACTATTACACTATTTCTGTACCTGTTTCTCTTCTTTGGAGTGTATACCTTTCTTAAAACACAAACACACACATACATACTTCCTTTGGTTGTTCTAATGAAATTTCTGGAGGGAATTAAAGGTAGTTGCCTGTGTTCAATTGGCCACCCTTACCCAGTGGTAAACCTCCGTCATTTTGTTTAAATATTACTATTACAGTGGTATTGGATTTCGGTTATATCATAGATTCAGTAGGGTATTCATAAGGATCCTAGCTGGGAACTTAACCATCATTTACAACGTTATGGGTAGAAATTTTATCAAAGATCTATAACGTCAGTTTACACATGATCTCATTTATAAGATGATAACGTATATGTATTTGCGTTGTCACATAGGTGCGTGTTTTTCTTTTGCAAGATAACGTTTCATCCAAATGAGCATATGCTTCAACTGCTGCATACCCAAATTCCACCACAAGTTATGATTCATTGTTCATTTCCAAGGCAAAATGAATGATGTCCTCAGTAAAATGTTAGGAGATTCTGTGACCCACAAAGTTGAATTAAATTTTCTCTCACAGCAGATCCATTCATACTTTATATGAGAGTGAGGATAAAAGAAAAAGATGATTGTCAAGGTAGTCAAAAAATTTGAATCATCAATTTTTCCTCATATCTAATTTTTTCCTTTGCTTGGAGTGGTTTAAGCTATGTACTACTGTACCTATTTAAGGCTTTAACTTAAAAGTAGAAGTAACTACTTTTTAATCATCGTGTTAACTTAGTTCAGTGGTTTGGTGCGTCTGTAATCCCTAGGATCATCAAGAACATTTCCCACAGCATGCAAGATCAAAACAATTTCTGTAGTAGTACTAAGATGTTAACTTGCCTTTTTGACTCTCATTCTCTTATTAGTAGTCCAGAGACTACATGATATGTTATGATGTCATTGCTCTGACTGCTAATGATAAATGTAAAACATTATCCTTCTCGCTAAGTCTTTTCAGAACTGCTGCATAGTTGGATAAGACCCAGACTACTCAGGTCTGTAGTGCTGTAGAAGAGCATGATTCCGTGTCCAGGTGTTGATCATGCAGTAAAAGTGCTTGCACTCTGCTTAGTTGAGCAAATTTTCAAGCTTCCTACCTATAGTTTACTGTGATCTGATTCCTGGTGTTCTAAGGGACCATACTGAGAGTCAGCTAGTTCAGCAGTTCATTTTACAGATAAGGAAACCAAGGCACAGAGTGACTTGGTTCAAGGTCTGTGGAGTGTTTTTCTTTTTAAGTTTGGTGAAGCTATTTGGTACCTAAATCTACCATAAGTATTCGATAAATTATTACAGCAGTTCTCAAATTTTTTGATTTTGGGACCCCATTATACTTTTAAAAATTATATCTTTACACTCAAAAATTGTGTGTTTCCATATGGATATGGATATAGATGTTCATTAAAACTTAAAACAAATTTTAAAAATACCTCCCAATTGATTTAAAAACAATTATAAACCCATTCCATGTTAATATGTCTTTTGATGAAAAATAAATTATTTTTCAAAAGAGAATAACTTCCAAGACTAGAGTTGTTTTATATTTTTGAAAATCTCTTTAATGTCAGCGTAATAGAGGGCATCTGAATTGCTAATCTGTCTGTATTTGTTGGAAGTATATGAGGTAAATCTGGCCTCACCAGATATATAGTTGAAAAACAGGAACCTTTTCAGATAATTGTGGATATACTTCTTTGATATTACAGTACAACAAAACTTGACAGGTGGTAGTTTCTTAAAGATGAGTTGTGATATGGAATCTGAAGATCTGTTATCAGTGGACTTTCCATTCTCTCTGTTACATTAAAATCCATTGGTGTGCCTTGAACTTGGAATGCTTAATTTTGGAACGTGTGTCTCCATTTGGAAAATATTGGTTCATTGACTTCAGCATATCTTCTAAATGCTGATATATAATACTGAAAAGCACATTTGTTAATATTACCACTATTATCAGAAAAGTCTTTTTTAATATTGGGAAGCTATCAGGTTCACAGTGGTAGATACGTTTCTCCAGATTCTAAGTTTTGCTTACAAGCTCGAATTTTATCATTGGCAACACAAAATTTCAGTTTTTCTTAAAGCAACAAACTCCTTTCCAAGAAAATGGCATATTCTTAAGTCTGAATAAGTATAGTTTGTCATTTGTTCTTTCAAGTAAAAATGGTGTTCCATTGTAATTGTGCAAGTGCTTTTCCTTACAATAACAGCTTACTTTGATATGCAGCAGACGTGTTTGTTTATATTTCCTATTTTGTCAAATAGAATATTTAAAAGATGTACTCAAAGATTGAGACTTAATCAGGTAAATCAGGACCAGCACTAGAATGAAGTGAGGCACCTAGGGTGGAAAACTTAAGAATTCACTACCTGAGGGGCACCTGGGTGGTTCAGTCAGTCCATCTCTTGATTTCATCTCATGGTTTGTGAGTTTGAGCCCCATATCCGGCTCTGTGTTGACAATGTGGAGCTTGCTTGGGATTCTCTCTCTCCCTGCCCGTCTCCTGTTCATGCTCTCCCTCTGTCCGTCTCAAAATAAGTAAACTTAAAAACAAAAACAACTTACTACCTGAAAGTGAGTTCATGCTTAAATTTCTCACAGGAAATGCTTCACTTGCTGCACCCTGGTCCCAGCCTTGAGATTAGTGATTTTACTGCTTCATCAAGGACTTAAGTGACATTTAAAAATGTTGTCTTTTTAACTGCAAGTGCTTGGAGGTAAAAAAATACACTATTTAGCTTGGGGGCCACTGTCTTAATTTGTGGTGAAGCTAAAGCAGTGTAGCCCTCGTTGCTTTTTTATTTTTCCCTTTATGCTGTTGCTCTTGTATTATCAGTGCAGATGTCAATACAATGAAAAAGAAAATGTTTTAATATTACTGTGAAAGTAATTTTAATGTTACAGACACCTGCGTTCCCAGACCATCTGTGAGAACTGCTGTTATGTTCTGTCATACTATATTGTGGTTTTTGATATGCTTCTCATTGATTTATCTGTTTTGTTACCTGGAATTGTTAAAAATGAATGTTCTTTAACTTAAGATCAGTAGGAGGGGTACAGTTCGGAAAACTGGGGCTTTGCATCTTTTACCGGATTTGACCATCAATATTTAAGTTACTTAAAATGTTACAGTAGTAGTTCTCCCCTTTCCTGCACATTGGGATTTTACCTGTAGTGGTTTGAAACCATTGCAGAGGGGCCACCCCTAGAATTTAATTGGTTTAGGGTGCTGCTTGGATGTTGGGATTTTCACAGGCTCCAGAGTTGATACCAACATGAAGCCAAAGTTGAGAACTGCTTTATAGAGGATGAATACTGTTTTGATTAGCTGTTTACTCAGGTGTTTTCTACATTTAAATAAAATGGGATTTCCTTTTTTTCTTTTTTCTTTATATTTATATTTATTTTGGGGAGAGCACAAGCAGGGAAGGGACAAAGAGAGAGGGACAGAGGATCTGAAGCAGGCTCTGCACTGACAGGCTGACAGCATGAGCCCGATGTGGGGCTTAATTAACGAACGTGAGATCATGACGTGAGCTGAAGTCAGACGCTCAACCGACTGAAGTGCCCCTAAATAAAATGAAACTTTAAAAAGTAGCTTTGACACTGTTCCTGGGACAAAAAAAGGTTAGATTATGACCCCAAGCGATTTAAGAAACAACTTAAAAGTGGTAGGGGCACCTGGGTGGCTCAGTCAGTTAAGCGGCCGGCTTCGGCTCAGGTCATGATCTCACGGTCCGTGAGTTCAAGCCCTGTGTCGGGCTCTGTGCTGACAGCTCAGAGCCTGGAGCCTGTTTCAGATTCTGTGTGTCCCTCTCTCTGACCCTCCCCCGTTCATGTTCTGTCTCTCTCTGTCTCAAAAATAAATAAACGTTAAAAAAAAAAAAGTGGTTTAAGAAAGTTAAAAAACAGCAGTCAGTTCTGTGAAAAAGCATAGTTGGGGGAAATTTACTAGTGATATTTTAAAATGAGGTTGGTAATTCTGATTGGATTTTTGTGGCCTGTGGTGGGTTGCTTGCTAATTATTAAAAGTTCAATTTATAGGGATTAAATATTCATCGTGTAGAAGGCATTATGTTAGTAATGGAGTAGAAATAATTTCTTAGAAAATGAAGTTTAAAGTAATGAAAGCCCATTTTCAAACAAAACTGTTTTGTTTCTTTTTTTTTTCTTAGAATTAAAATTTAAATATAAAGATGGTGTTATTCAAAGGATTTTTCTGTTTGTTTCTTTTAGAATTAAAGTTGGGAGAACTGCTTCATGATAAGCTGTAAGTATTTGAAATAGCGTAGTTTAATATTTCTGGGTTTTTTGTGTGTGTGCAATAGTATTCCTTGAGGCCTGGGTAATACTACATTTCAAAGCTGTAAAAATAAAATGAATTAGAAATCTATTTTTAATCTTGGTGAGCTGTTTTGGAGCAGCTGACCTTAGTTATGATATGAAATGGTTGTACCTGGTAAAACTATGATTTATGGTCCTTTCTTTAAGAGTTAGATGTATAGGATATGGAATTTCTTGAGGAAAAGATACAGATTTTGTGTTATCTGTGATAGGCTGGTTGATGACCAACGATGATTGATTTAATGGCTGGATGAGAGAATCCTGGGAAAGGCGAAAAAAGGGAGATGCTTGATTTTATTTGTACTCCCGCAGATAACCTCAATTCCCGTACTATGGCCAGGCTCAATTTCAAAATTAGGAATGTGAAGTGTTAAATCAGTTAATGGCCAAGATGGGACATTTGAGGAGCAGGAGTAGATCCTGAAATTTAATTTTTCTCAAACTAATGTGAATCAGAGACATCAAGGGGTTTTTAAAACACACATTGCTGGGCCCAACCCCCCAGAGTTCCTTCTTTAGGGCTGGTGTGGGACCCCGCAGAAGTTGAAGTTCCAACAAGTTCCCAGGTGAGGTTGATGTGCTGATCCAGGGATCGACCACACTAAGAACCACTCTGGGTCATCCTTTTGGTGCTGCAGGCGGTTCTACGAAAGATAAACGAAACCATACCACAAACAAATCCAGGAAAGAGTGTGACTCCTCACTGTGGAACAAGATTTGAGAGAAGACAGCTGAAGAGGGACCAAGTGGTCTTCATTTCCCCAAGGTTTTAGGCTCAGCCCAGGAAACATGATTGTCAGCAGCCTCCCCTGAACACCTATTAAAGTTATATTCTTGTAATTTATCTCTCCCTTAGCTGTCTTGTATTTTCTCCCTACTATACAATCTTCTAACATATATGTAACTTTTTATCTTTACTGTTTGTTTCCTTTCTCTGGAATCTCGGCAGGCAAATTTGTTTTGTTCACTTGAACCTAGAACCGCGTCTAGCATATATTAGGTGCTCAGCATTTGTTGAATGAATGGAGAAATCCTAATTTAATGCTGCTATAATTTCTGTAGAGCGTTTACTAATTAGGCAAGTACTTCACTGGTCTAGGGTTTTTTTTTTTTTTTTTTTTCAACGTTTTTTTATTTATTTTTGGGACAGAGAGAGACAGAGCATGAATGGGGGAGGGGCAGAGAGAGAGGGAGACACAGAATCCGAAACAGGCTCCAGGCTCCGAGCCATCAGCCCAGAGCCTGATGCGGGGCTCGAACTCACGGACTGGGAGATCGTGACCTGGCTGAAGTCTGACGCTTAACCGACTGCGCCACCCAGGCGCCCCTCACTGGTCTAGGGTTTTAATTGTGCCATTAAAAACTTGTTTTTGTTCTCTTGTAAGTAATGGATACTTTGTTTTAAACGAATTCAAACATTAGAGATGAAGCAAAAATTTCCCATTGTACTGCCCCCACGTCCCCCATGCTTACTCTTTGCTCAGATATCATCACTATTATGAGATTGTTGCATGTCCTTTTGGACCTATAAAATATATATATGAATAAAATCTGTAAAAATAGTTGATTATAAATTCCTGTCTACAGTATGTATTATTTTGAAAATTCTTTTCCCATTCAGTGTATCTCGGAGATCTTTCCATGTTAGTATATAAGCTATACCTCGTTCATTTTAACTGTTGCTTTGTATTTTACAGTGATTATACCATAATTTATTCTGCAGTATCCCTATTGATGGACATTTAGATTGCAACATGGGAACATGGGATTAGTAACATGGGAAAATTGAAGACATTTAATTTATACAAACCTCTTTGTAGGCATGTGCAAATATATTTTAGGATGGAAGCCTAGAAATCAAATGACTGGATTTTAATAGGTTCAGCCAAACTTTACTAAAAAAAAGTCTGTATCAGTCTCCCACCAACAGTATATGAGAGTAAACTAAGTATATTTTTTAAGCTTTCTGAGTGGCCAAAGCAATTCCTCATTGTTTTGTTTTGCATTGCCTGATTACATTTGAATTTGAGCAGCTTTTCACTTTTATTATAAATATACACTTTTTTCTTTTGTGAATTGTCCATTCATGTCCTTTGCCTCTTTTTTTTTAAATTTTTTTTTTTTAAGTGTCTGTTTATTTTTGAGAGAGAGACAGAATGTGAGTTGGTTAGGAGTAGAGAGAGAGAGGGAGACACAGAATCCGAAGCAGACTCCAGGCTCTGAGCTCTCAGCACAGAGCCCGATGCGAGGCTTGAACTCACAAGCTGTGAGATCATGACCTGAGCCGAAGTTGGATGCTCCACTGACTGAGCCAGCCAGGCGCCCCTGTCCTTTGCTTCTTTTTCTTTGGACTAGTTGCCTTATTTGTTGTATGAATCAGTTGTATTCTGGATAACAACTTTTTAAAAATTACCTATATTAAAAATACCCTTTCTAGATAATTATGGTGTTTTAACTATGGTTTATTATCATTGCATGTAAATTTAAAATATTTACACAATTGCATACATCAGCTTCTCCTTTTATAGTTTTTTGAAATTATTGAAAATCTTTTTTTTGTTCAGAAATTCAAAAATTATTGAAATCTTTTGTTTGTTTGCTTGTTTTAGGTATAGAACTTAAATCTGCCTGGGTTTACTTTTTAAAATTGTGTGAATCAAAGATTTCACATTTTCCAGATGGTTAGCCACTTGTTTCAGCAGTATTTATTGATTAATCCACTATTTTTCATTAGTTTGAAATTCTGTATCATATAGAATTCCTACAGAAATGTGGGTTTAGACTGTTTTCTATAGATCTGTGTGTTCTAGAATGTTTGTAATTATTATGTCTTATAGTATCTTTGATATTTGGTGAATACCGTTTTTGTTGAAAGAATTCTCTTCCATTTTTTGCATATTTTCTGTTTTGGCTTGGCAAGCTCTTTGAAAAATACTATTTGGGTTTTGATTAGCATAGTTTAGAGTTGTTTTCAATAATAACATACTCATCTTGTCAGATTATCTTGAAGCATTGAGAGATTTGAGGGATTGAAGGGAAGAGTTTGTCTCCTTAAAGCTGGTTTTAATGTCTTGCTGCTTTTCTAAGAGGAAATGATGTATTGTAACAAGGTAATGTCTTTATTTTCCTGGTAGTCTAATAGCTTAGACTAAGCAAAATGTGAAGTCAGTAGCTTGATCACCTATCAGACTTTCTTTTAAGCTTTTCTTGTTCCTGTCCCATTTTTTAAGGCATATCTGTTAATGATATACTCACTAACCAGTCCACAGTGCACCACAACTATCTGTTTATATGGCTAATAAGCCATAAATACCAGATACAAGTTAACACGACTCCTGGATTATTTTTCATTATGTTACTGCCAGAACTTCGGGCATTGTAGATGGTAATGTGCTGCATTATTCCTATTATTCAAGATATAAAGAAAATAAATCAAAAATTACATTTGGTAATGATTATTCCAATACAACTTTCTAAATATTAAGTAGAGAAAACCATTTAAAGAAGGCAAAGTGAAATCCATTATAGATCAGTTGATCTTTTTTCCAAAATTTCTAATGTGCAACCTTTTTAAGGAAACACAAAAAACAACTTTTGTTTTTTCACCTGCACAGTGTATGCAAATAATTTGACCACTACATAGAATTTTTATGTTAAAATAAGATTATTTAATTTTTTTAATTTAAAAATTTTTTTTCTTTTTTTTTTTTGCGAGAGAGTTACATACATGCATAAGCCAGAAGTGGGTAGAGGAAGAGAGAGAATCCTAATCAGGCTCCATGTCCAGTGTAGAGCCCGACAGTGGGGCTCAATCTCACGACCCTGAGATTATGACCTGAACTGGACATTTAACTGACTGAGCCACCCAGGTGCCCCAGAGGGAAATTATTTAATTGAAATAGAAGTGTTAGCAAATTGGGAAGACTAAATATATAGAACACTATATATTTAAAGTACTATAATTATTATATCATTGAGGGAATCTGGGTAAACTTACTGGTTCAAAACAATTTGTGGGGTCAATTTTTTTGTTTGCAGATTTGGTCTTTTTGAAGCCATGTCTGCCATTGAAATGATGGATCCCAAGATGGATGCTGGCATGATTGGAAACCAAGTTAATCGAAAAGTTCTCAATTTTGAACAAGCTATCAAGGTAAATACCATTGTGCTTTTTGTTTTATCATTTGTTATTCCACATGTTAAAACAGTGCCCATCAAACTTGGCATATTAAAATACAATTTTTTTTACAAGCATCTCAGGTACATAAACAAAACTTAGTTACAAGCTTTAGTTATCTTTTTTTTTGAAGTCTGTAAAGTGTTCAAAGGTCTTCATTACAAGCTGGCACTAAATTTGTGTGTGTGTTTACTACTTTTTTAAAGCATTTCAGTATATATTCAAATACCAGGGTAGTTGGTTAAGCCATTAAGTTTTATATATATTTTTTTTTTTTAATTTTTTTTTTTCAACGTTTATTTATTTTTGGGACAGAGAGAGACAGAGCATGAACGGGGGAGGGGCAGAGAGAGAGGGAGACACAGAATCCGAAACAGGCTCCAGGCTCCGAGCCATCAGCCCAGAGCCTGACGCGGGGCTCGAACTCCCGGACCGCGAGATCGTGACCTGGCTGAAGTCGGACGCTCAACCGACTGCACCACCCAGGCGCCCCAAGTTTTATATATTAACACACTAAGCAGAATGCTTGTGGTTGTGAATTTGAAATTCATTCTGTGAGGATTGACTTAGAAATTCATTCACAGTTGCCACCGAGTTTAATTTTGCATATTTTATGAAGAAAGATTTGCTAAATAAATGGATATTTAAATAAAATTTACAAGTAGTAAAATTAATCACCTTGAAGGGTTTTTAAAAATTTTTTTTTATTTTTATTTTTGAGAGAGAGAGCGAGCAGAAGTCGGGGAGGGGCAGAGAGAGAGGGAGACACATAATCCGAAGCAGGCTCCACGCTCTGAGCTGTCTGCACAGAGCCCAATGTGGGGCTTGAACGCATGAACCGTGAGACCATGACCTTAGCTAAAGTCGGATGCTCAACCAACTGAGCCACCCAGGCACCCCAAGGGAAGGGTTTTTAAAAATGTTTACTTTTCTAAGTACTTTTGATCCGTTAAAATGATTCATATTTATTAATGCTTAAAACTAATTTGAACTGTGTTTTTAAATACTTGTTTAACTTTTTGTTTATAAAGGCCTTTATTCTTTTCAAATTAAGAGGCTTTGATTTTTTTGTATTGAAGATCTATTTAAGATATATTTCAAGAATACAGAGTTAATTTGGCATTTTAGTTTTTATCAGATGATGATATAGTTCTAGAATTATTATTTTTTAAGTATTTAATTTTTGGAGGCCAAAATGCTACTGGACATAGAAACTATAACTTTTATAAAAACTTCTCATATGTCTTATTTCTCCTCTTTTAGGATGGCACCATTAAAATTAAAGACCTCACCTTGCCTGAATTGATAGGAATAATGGATACTTGTTTTTGCTGTTTGGTAAGAGTACACTTGGTTAATCTAAAAACTGTGACTTCCTAGAAAGTTCCCTCTGGTTGGGAGAATTGAATTAGAGAAGAGAGGTAGGAAAACCATTGTGCAGTTTCTTGCAGTAATCTAGGGGAGGTGTGATGCTCTTGACTAAGTTAATAGTAGTGAGGATGAAAAAGGAGAGTTAAAGGAGTGGCTAAGCACCTGGTTAGTTCTAAAATTGTGAATTCCCTACTTAATGGATTTTTATTGACTCCACTGTGGAATTGATTGCTTTTAGATTCTATGTAAGGTGGCATTCTAATTCCATTAGTCTCCAAATGTATTGCACACTGAATTCTGTATAAGCATGTTTCCCTTAGATAGCTAATCATATTTACGGTGTATGATTTTTGAAAGACTTTAGTCAGTGAAAGTGAATTGTAATTCTTCTGTCTTTTCTTAGCTTCCTTTTAATCATCTTTGAAATCCTGTGGTTAATTATATATTTATTTGGGTCTGTGGCTTTCTAGCCCTTGACTGTCGGATCTATTTAGACTTTGCAGACCCTCTGTGTCATCTTAAACATATACATTCTTTTACTTCTTTATAGATAACCTGGCTAGAAGGCCATTCCTTGGCACAGACAGTATTCACGTGCCTTTACATTCATAATCCAGACTTTATAGAAGATCCTGCCATGAAAGCTTTTGCTCTGGGAATTCTGAAAATCTGTGACATTGCAAGGGAAAAAGTAAATAAAGCTGCTGTTTTTGAAGAGGTAAGATTTTGTAATATAAGAATTCCTGAAACTCATTGACCACTTTATTTATTGTGATGTATTTAAATGATTATATGATACATGTTTTTATTGATACATGTAGTTAAAAACAGTTTTTAAAAGTGATGCTATGCTGTTTACAGATATATTGACTGAAATGATCCAGTTCTAAGAAAAAACTTTCATCTTAGTGTATGTTCGTTCTGTTGGTACCATTTGTTGAGTATCCATTATGTGCTGAGAGAGTACTTTGTTCTGAATATTATGGGGATTCACAAAGACTATGAAGACACAGCCTCAAGTCTCTTAAAAATTATAACACAGAAGTGTTGTACTTTCAGTTTTTGGATAATAGGGAGCTAAGGAAAACAAAGGTATGAAAAATATTTCAGGATATAAATATTTTCTTCCAGTTTATACTAAGTACCTTGCCCTTAGGAAGTGTTTTAAGTTTTAGACATAGAAAGATTTTTTTTCTCCTTATGAGAAATTTTATGGAGAAATGCGATAGTATTTAAAATTATTGATAAGTAATTATTTTTTTAATTCTTCCTTTTGTTGAAACTTATGTTTCTTTTTAACACTGTTACTAATCCAAAATAAATATTTTAGTCTCCTACAGTGGTTCAGTGTATACAATGTATAGCTTTTCTAAATTTATATATGTGAGAATAATTAAATATATAGCTAATATGATCACATTTAAATATATGGCTTGTGAGTTGTCTATGAAATACCGCCTATTTTTATACACTTATTTGTTACTTAACTACCTATTTTAATTGCTGTGGGTATCATTATGGAATATCTTACACATTTGAGTGAAAATTTTAAAAAGATTAAGTTAATGAGAAGAGATACACAAATTATTAAATACTTACATTCTCAACGTATGCCCAAAAGGACATCAAAAATCCTAGTCCTAGGGCAGAGAAAGGATTCATTTAGCAAATAGTACTCGGACAGTTGGTTAGCACCCTTGAGAATTAACTTATCATCATTTTATATCTGCCTTAATCTTTTGGGTTGTTGTAACAACAGAAGTTTATTTCTCATATTTCTGGAGGCTAAGAAGTCCACAATCAAGGCACCAGCGGCTTCAGTGTCTGGTGAAGGCCTGACTACTGGTTCATAGTTGGCCATCTTTTCACTGTGTCCTCACATGGCAGAAAGTGTAAGGGAGATCTCTGGGATCTCTTTTACAAGGGCACTGGTCCCATTCATAGGGCTCTACTCTCATGGCCTGATCATCTCTCAGAAGGCGCCCTACCACCAGATACCATCACATTGGGTGTTAGGACTTAACAGGAATTTTGGAGGGACACAAACATTCAGTCTATAACAACATCAAAATAAATTGCAGATCAATGAAATATTTTAAGTGTAAAAAGTTGTTAAAAGTCAGAAAATAGTTTACAGAAAATAAAATGGCCTTTAAACATGAGAAAAGATACATAAGAGAAATGTAGATTAAAACTGAGGTGCCTTTTTTTACCCATTATTGGCAAAGATTAGAAATTTCTTATACTATGTCGATGAGGGTGAGAAACAGGTACTCTCGTGCTGTGTGTGTGAGAGAGAGATGAACAGTCATCATTTCTCTCTTTTTAATCTTTTTTTAAGAAAACCTTTTTATTTGGAAATAATTTCAAATTATCAGAAGTTATAGTAACCACAGAAAGAACACCATATATCTCTCACCTTGATTCAGCTGCTATTAATGAATTATTCCAATTAAATTACTTCTTCAGTTTCTGTTGTGTATGCATATACATGTTTATGTATTTTTTTCCCCGAACCGTTGGAGACTAAGTTGCATACATTTTGAAGTTCTCCCTCCAAACATCTGTCAGTGTGCATCTCCTAAGAAAGAAGCACTTTCATACACAGCTACAGCACAGTTATCAACTTCAGTGAATCTGTGATAACAGTCCCTTCTCTGTATTCTGTTCCTGTCAGGTGACCCAGCATTGTCCTTCTTTGCATTTTTACCCTATACTACGGGTTCCAGTCTAGGATCATGTCCTGCATTTGGTTGCCTATCTTTTTAGTCTCTTTAATCCACAGAAGTTCCTCAGCCTTTTTTTTTGTCTCCATACCATGGATAATTTTGGAGAACACAGGCCTCTCCTGGTTTGCCTTTTTTCACGGAATGTTCCTCACTTAGGATTTGTGTGTTTTTCCTCATGATTACATTTAGATTAAGCAATCCTGGCTGGAATACAACAAAAGTAATATTGTGTCTTCCTTCCGGTGCCACAGCTGAGGCATACAGTGTCCATCGGCCCCCTCAGTGGTGATGTTATTTTGTTCCAAGGTGTTTTGCGATTACTGTATGGTTAGTTTTTAGCCTGGCATATAATAAGCAATCTGTAGGGAAGCTCTTTAAGATCCTGGAAATATCCTGCTCATTAAAACCTATCCCCTAGATTTAGCATCCATCAATATTTGCTTGGTTTAATCTTCACTGTAAAATGATGATTTTCTAAGTTTAGCATGCCCTCCACATTTGTTAGTAAGGACTCAGGTTTCCAGTGTAAGCAAGACTCATATGTTTTTATGGTATCATAAATTCACACAACTGTTTTAAAGAACAATTAGTAATATTAATATAAGTTAAAATGTGTATGACTTATCTCCGCAGTTTCACTTTTAAGAATTCTACAAATAGATCTGTGCTGTGCACAAAGACTTGTATGCAAGGACATTAATTGTAGTTTTGTTTGTAGTAACTAAGGTCTAGAAACTGTCTTAATGTCCATCAACAGGAGACTCATTAAGTGATGCTACCTTCATACAGTTGGGTATTGTGCCCCCTTTACAAAGGAGGTAGCTTTATGTATACAAATAAGATTAGGTCTCCAAAATAAAGTAAAATAAGTCAGGTGTAGAAAAGTATGTAGTAGGTTACTACCATTTTCTTTTCTTTTTTTTTAAATGGGAGGTATTTATCTTCATAAATAAGATAATTGGAAGATTTTATTTAAGTTTATTTTGAGAGGGAGAGAGAGAACGCAAGTGAGGAAGGGATGGAGACAGAATCCCAAGTAGGCTCCACGCTATTAGCATGGAACCCAATGTGGGGCTCAAACCCATGAACTGTGAGATCACGATCTGAGGCAAAGTCGGACACTTAACCGACTGAGCCACCCAGGCACTCCAAGATAACTGGAATCTTGAGGATTGGGATATATACTTTTTTGTGCTGTTGGAATTTTTATTATGTGCCTGGATAAATTTGTTTTAAAATAAATGAAAATGGGGCAGCTGGGTGGCTCAGTCAGTTAAGCGTCCAACTCTTGATTTTAGCTCAGGTCATGATCTCGCAGTTAGGGAGTTTGAGCCCTACATTGGGCTCTGTGCTGCTGGTGTGGAGCCTGCTTGGGATTCTCTTTCTACCTCTCTCTGTCCCTTCCCTGTGCTCTCTCTCTTTCAAAATAAATAGAAAACTTTAAAATAAATGAAAATAAATTTTTTGTAATATAAATTGAAATTCTGCATATCCTCTGGATGAAGGACTTACAAATGGGAGAAATTGTAAAGGAAAAGACCAATAGGAAAAAGCTGATAAAAAATTTTTTAGAAAAATCTGGATAACAAAAATAACCAAATATTTCTTTATTAGGCTCTCATTCAAATAAAGCATAACACTGAAGCCCAGATGAATAAATGGGCAGTAAAATAAACAACTTACTCTTGGAGGAAGGTAATAAATTGCCATCATATTTTTAAAATTTAGCCTTATGTAATCCAAGAAATACAATTAAAATAAAAAGTAATTAGGGGCGCCTGGGTGGCGCAGTCGGTTAAGCGTCCGACTTCAGCCAGGTCACGATCTCGCGGTCCGTGAGTTCGAGCCCCGCGTCGGGCTCTGGGCTGATGGCTCAGAGCCTGGAGCCTGTTTCCGATTCTGTGTCTCCCTCTCTCTCTGCCCCTCGCCCGTTCATGCTCTGTCTCTCTCTGTCCCAAAAATAAATAAACGTTGAAAAAAAAAATTAAAAAAAAAATAAAATAAAAAGTAATTAGATCATTTTTCATCTACTAAATATATTTATAAATGAGACCATTCAGTATTGGTAAGGATACAGTGAGTTGTCATTTTGGTTTTTATTATAGTGGGAGTGTGCATTAGCACAGGTGAAATTAATTCATCTCTAGAACTCAGCCTTAAATGATTAGAAGCATGGACACTTCATGCCCAATACTTGAATAAGTTTTCAATAGTGATAAGTTTTCTTTTTTAAAAATTTTTTTTTTTCGACGTTTATTTATTTTTGGGACAGAGAGAGACAGAGGATGAACGGGGGAGGGGCAGAGAGAGAGGGAGACACAGAATCGGAAACAGGCTCCAGGCTCTGAGCCATCAGCCCAGAGCCTGACGCGGGGCTCGAACTCCCGGACCGCGAGATCGTGACCTGGCTGAAGTCGGACGCTTAACCGACTGCGCCACCCAGGCGCCCCAATAGTGATAAGTTTTCAATAGTGATAAGTTTCAATAGTAATAAGTTTTCAAAGTTAGCATCAACCAAAATGCCACCATTAAGGTTATGCTTGAAGTAAATTATGGATAATTTATTACCATGGATAATTTATTATGGATAATTCTAAATAAATAATTTATAATTTATTATACATAGTGATAGTGAAAATGATGTTTAGAATCATAGGAGAGTATATACTTTTAAACAGGAAAGTGGCACATAGTGTAAGCAACTGTGTAAAATTAAAAGAAAACTAGGAAGAAATATAAGTAAAATCTCCTGGGCTGAAGAGATTGTTTTTTCTTTCTTCTTCTGTTTTTTTAATGTTTGTTTATTTTGAGAGAGTGCTGGGGAGGGGCAGAGAGAGAGAGATCCCAAGCAGGGTCCACACTCAGCACAGAGCCTGAGGAGGGCTGGATCTCATGACCATGAGATCATGACTTAAACTGAAATTAAGAGTCAGATGCTTAACTGACTGAGCCACCCAAGTGCCCCTATGTTTTCTTGTTTCTATAAACTTTTCAGATTTGCTAGATAGGTTTATCTTGTTTTTAAATTAGAAAAAGAATTGATTGCCTAGTGAAAGTTCTTAAGAGAGCTAGTAATGAATAAGAATGAACTGTAATAAACCAGTCATTTCTTTGTTTGAAATGCTGCTTCTGAAGTTCTAGGTGCTGTTATATTTTGCCCTCAAGATGTGTCTCTGCTTTGTTTTTACTTCTGGAGACATTTCACTTGTCTAAAGATGTGCCTTTCTTAATATCCTGTGTACATATACAAAATGGGAACCATAGTTCCCCCATCACACCGCTGGTCCACTTGCATTCTACATTCTTGCAGAATGGTATCTATAGGGTTATCTGATTGAATTCTTTTATTTTTACCTTTCAAGTGTCTTGAATCTGGGCATTGCTTTTCCTTCTCTCTTATTGTTCCTGCTTTACTTTGAGCCTTTCTTAGCTTCAGGTTTAGATTCCTTGTGAGTGTCTGTACTCTTCCTTCTGGCCCAATCTTTCCCTCTAGGCCACTCTCCACCTGACCACTAGTTACCTTCTTAAAAGTAGGTAATTTGGTCATATCTGGTTTTGCCTCTTTGAAAATTTTTCCTACTATGTGTATTTTAATAAAAGTACTTGTACAAGGGCACCTGGGTGGCTTGGTTGGTTGAGCATCCGACTTCGGCTCAGGTCATGATCTCATGGTTCATAAGTTCGAGCCTGGCATCGGGTTCCGTGCTGACAACTCAGAGCCTGGAGTTTGCTTTGGGTTCTGTGTCTCCCTCTCTCTCTGCTCCTCCTCTGCTTGCACTCTGTCTCTCTCTTTCAAAAACCAAACATTAGAAATAATGTTTAAAAAGTACTTGTACATACTATGCAAAATCAAGTACCCCACAATATGCATAATGATAAATTATAGTTCTGTTTTTTTCCTCATTCCATAATAATATTAAATTTTTTTTAGCTTTTTGCCAGTAGTTAATTCCATATTTCTGGATAATAGGTGTGTATTCTAATTTCTGGATAAAAACAATTTGAAGTGCTTATTTCTGAGAGAGTGAGAGAACACACATGTGAGCAGGGGAAGGGTAGAGAGTGGGGACAGAGGATCCAAAGCAGGCTCTAGGCTGACAGCAGAGAGCTCGATGCGGGGCTCAAACTCATGAACCCTGAAGTCATGGCCTGAGCTGAAGTTGGAAGCTTGACTGACTGAGCCACCTAGATGCCCCTGGATATTAGCAGTTTTTAGCTGGTATGTCAGCACATTTTTAGCATATAACTAGCATTCACATATTATCCTGTCCTGTATCCAAATAGTAATTCAGTTTTTTGTTAAATCATTAATCAGTGTTGACATTATTGTGATTGTATAAATACTAATGACAGATGAGCCAAAGTGGTGTAAATGTACATTTCCGTTCTCATACAAATATTTGTTTTTCTTGAAATGATAACTGCCTCTTGTTTTTTGGTTTGTTTAGTTTTCTGTGTACTTGGTTCTCCCTCTCCCATCATAAGATCGTCTTATCGGTTTATGTATTTTTTGAAATTACCCTCTTTAGCTCCTTTGTTCTCTAGGTTCAGGCTGGATCAGTGCCCTTCTAGGTCCACTGTATAGCTGGGATTCCAGTTTTCTCTTCGCCCTTCTCCTGGGAATTTCATTTCCCTCTCTTTGTTAGATTTCTGGTTACCTGGATTTTATGCCTCTATTATTATTCTTTATTACTTTGGTTGGTGCAGTATTTCCAGTTCCATGGGGAGATGGAGAGGGAATTGTTCTTTGAGAACTTACATGTTTGCAAATGTCTCCCCTACCCTCACACTCGATTGAAAGTTTGGTTGTAATAGATTTCTAGGTTGGAAAATAATTTTCCTCTGAATTTTGAAGGCCTTATTCTACTGACTCTTAATTTCAGTGTTGCCATCCTGATTTTTTATACCCATGTTTTCTCTTTGGAAGCTTTTAGGAGTTTTCTTTCTAATGACTATACCTTAAACTTGGTCATTCCAACCCTTTACTGATCTCAGTTTGAAGGATCCTATTCTCAGACTCCCATCTCTGTTTCTGGGTTGCTTGTATTCTGACTCCTATGGTTCATCTCTACTTGGGCTCCAGTTTATCATATTGTTTTTTTTGTTTGTTCGTTTTTTTTGCAATTTATTTATTTATTTATTTATTTATTTATTTATTTATTTATTTTAATTTACCTCCAAGTTAGCATACAGTGCAACAGTGATTGCAGGAGTAGATTCCTTAATGCCCCTTACCCATTTAGCCCATCCCCCCTCCCACAATCCCTCCAGTAACCCTCTGTTTGTTCTTCATAAGAGTCTCTTGGGGCGCCTGGGTGGCTCAGTCGGTTGAATGTCCGACTTCAGCTCAGGTCATGATCTCATGGTCCGTGGGTTCGAGCCCCGTGTTGGGCTCTGTGCTGACAGCTCAGAGCCTGGAGCCTGCTTCAGATTCTGTGTCTCCCTCTCTTTCTGCCCCTCCCCCATTCATGCTCTGTCTCTGTCTCGAAAATAAATAAATATTAAAAAAATTTTTTTTAATTAAAAAAAGTCTCTTCTGTTTTGTCCCCCTCCCTGTTTTTATTATTTTTGCTTCCCATATGTTCATCTGTTTTGTATCTTAAAGTCCTTGTATGAGTGAAGTCATATGATATTTGTCTTTCTCTGACTAATTTCGCTTAGCATAATACCCTCTAGTTCCATCCACGTAGTTGCAGATGGCAAGATTTCATTCTTTTTGATTGCTGAGTAATACTCCATTGTATATGTCATTGTGTTTTTACTGTCATTACCCGTTTGGTCCTATTTTCTGATTTTAAATACCATCTTCCTTCCTTGCAGTAACTCCCTTGCCTACACTTGCAGCTCTCTTCCTCTCTTGCCTTATTGGACCTCAATTCTAGTTGAATCCAACCCTCCATCTCCTGTGCCTTTACACTAGCACATCACAGTGTAACTGGAGAAAAATACATTCACACTGATTTCCTACTTTCAGTTCATCACCACTAACTTCAAGTGGGCCATGAGTGCTCCTTAGCAGTCTTACATTACCCTGGTTCGTTCACCCTCCCTCTCCTCAGGTTTCCAATTTACTCACTTGAAGCAAACCTACCTTCCTGCTGCACTAAATAATGGAAGTAATCTTCTCACCTACCTGCACATGTGCCCTGTGCTCTTTGGCCCTTCTATCCAGATGAACCTTCTCTCCTGTCTAAGGTTGATCCCTTCTGCTTATGTATTAGATCCCATACCCTGTCTTATATTCAGAAATATTGCTCTAGTAATTCTCTCTGTCCCTTGCATAATGAATTTGCCCCTGTACTGGATCATTCCTGTCAGCATGCAAACATGCCTTATCTTCCTCAATCTTAAAAAAATGCCATTTTTTGGCATACTTCAGCTTCTGCCCCATATCTCAGTTCTTTTCAGCCAGACTTCTTGAATTCACTCGAGTTCGAGTCAGGCTTTGAATGGTATTCCACAAAGCTTCATTGTCATGGTCATCCAAGACCTCAGTGTTGCTAAACCCGTTGGTTAATGTTTGGTCTTAAACTTGATTGGTCATCAGATTTTTGACATGGAGTCCATCCTTGAAACAAATTATTTTCTTGGCTCTTTTTCCCTGGTTTCCTGCCTCACTGATTGTTCTTGTTTGTCATCTCATTCTTTTTTTAAAAAATTTAAAAAAAATTTGTTTTTAACATTTATTCATTTTTGAAAGACAGAGACAGAGTGCAAACGGGGGAGGGCTAGAAAGAGAGGGAGACAGAATCCGAAGCAGGTCCCAAGCTCAGAGCTGTCAGCACAGAGCCTGACACTGGGCTCGAACTCATGGACTGCGAGATCATGACCTGAGCCGAAGTCAGCCGCCCAACCAACTGAGCCACCCAGGAGCCCCTAAATTTTTTTTTAATATTTATTTATTTTTGAGAGGTCGACAGCACAAATGAGGGAGAGGCAGAGAGAGAGGGAGACACAGAATCCAAAGCAGGCTCCAGGCTCCAAGCTATCAGCACAGAGCCTGACATGGGGCTTGAACCCACGAACCATGAGATCATGACCTGAGCCAAAGTCGGACGTTTAACCAACTGAGCCACTCAGGTGCCCGGTTTATCATCTCATTCTTTAGGCCAGCACTGTCCAATAGATGACAGAATACAAGCCATTTATATCATTTAAAATGTTCTAGTAGCTTATTGGTGGAATTAATTTTGGAACGTTTTATTAGTCCAATATATCTAAAATAATATTCCAGTATATAATTATTTAAAAAACATTAATGAAACATAAAATTGTATTTTTTGGTACCAAGTATTCCAAGTGTGGTATGTAACACTCACAGCACATCTCAGTTTGAACCATCCACATTTGAAGCACTCACTACTTGATTGGTTGTGTAATGGCCATATTGGACAGCACAGTCTAAATATTGGTGTGGCTCAGGCTCCATCTTTACACCTCTGTCTGTACTCACTTCCCTGATGACCTCGTGCAGTTTCATAGTCTTAAATTCTGTCTCTACTAATGAAGCCTAAGTTTATATCCTCAGCCTAGACTTTAGACTTCCCTAAATCTCAGACTTCTATGTGCTTACTGCCTGTTCTGCATTCTCCATTTAGATGTCTGTCTCAGAGTTCACGTTTCCAAAATGGAGTTGCTGATTTCCCCCTTGCCTCCTAACTTCTTCTTTCTGTAGTCTTCTCAATCTCAGCAAATGGAGCTCCATTCTTCTCGTTGTGTAGAACAAAAATCCTGCAGTCATCCTTGATTCTTCTCTTTCTCTCATTCCCCACATATAAACCCTCAGGAAGTCCTGTGAACCAAAGGCTGTCAAACTACAGCCTGCAGACCAACCTACCCTGTTGCCTTTGTTTTTTATGGCTCTTGAGCTAAGAACGGTTTCTGTGTCTTAAACAGTTATATAAGTACCTACATAATATTCTCCACTTTACCACTTGGCCTGCAATGGATAAAATATATATTATCTGGCTCTGTAAGAAATAGTTTGCCTGTCTTTGACTGATACTATCTATTTGTTAGCATGTGCCAGGTGCTGCTGGGTGTTAACGCACCTTAATGACAGGCATATATTGCCTTGCTTATGTAGGGTGAGGGTGGAGGGAGACTAAGAGCTCCTTCCTTAAACATCAGCTTCTTCTGATGGCATACCTCAGTCTACAAAGGTGTCTGATACCTCTAATTCTTTTTTTTTTTTAATGTTTGTTTATTTTTGAGAGAGAAAAATAGAGCCCCCATGCAAGCAGGGAGGGGCAGAGGGAGACAGAGGATCCCAAGCAGGCTCTGCACTGACAACAGCAATCCTAATGTAGGATTTGAACTCAAACTGTGAGGTCATGGCCTGAGCCAAAGTCAGACATTCAATCAACTGAGCCATCCAGGAACTCTGAATTCTTGAAAGTTTTCTTTGTCTTTACTTCCGAGTGGCATTGGTTTAGCTTTTTTCACTCACATAAGTCAGTTACTTTTTGTCTGTTACTTTGCATCTTCCAAAAATTGTCTTATGCATTTTGTCTCTTGTCCTCCATTCTCTTTGTCCTTTGGGATTCAAACTTGTAATTCCTATAGTGTCATTGTTAGTATGATTTTAAGAGGTATAGTAGAAGTCAGCATTTAACCAGAAGTTCACCCTTTCTGCTGCCTACATGATAAAAGTCAAAAACCTCTTAGAGTAACGCTGTCCATGAGCCAGCCCTAACTTTATTACTCATCTTTTTGTTGTTTTATTGAGTTATATTTGACATACAGTGTTGTGGATGTTTAAGGTGTAGTGCACATTGATATGATGCATTTATATCGCTGTATAATTGCCATAGCTCACACCTGTTGCATCACATAATGATCATTTCTGCTAGTGCTGGGAATGGTTAAAATCTAGTCTCTTAGCACATTTAGTGTTTATAATAGAGTTTTCTTGTTTATAGTCTGTGCTTGTGTTAGATCCAGGACTTACCGCCTAGTTGTAAATATGTACCCTGAACACCTCTCCCATTTCCTCACCCTCCAGTTCCTGGCAACCGCCATTTTATTCTTTTACTCACCATTTTACTAGCTTTTATAATTTTGGTTTTCTTAGATTCCACCATAAGAGGTAACGTACAGTGTTTGTTTTTCTGTCTCTGACTTACTCATGTGTTATGGTATTCTCCAGGTCTATCTATGTTGTTGCAAATGGCAGGATTTCCTTTTTTCCCATGGCTGAGTAGAATTCCATTGTCTATACATACATACATACATACATACATACATACATACCGCATCTTTATCCATTCATGCATTGGTGGACACTTAGGTTGTTTTTGTGTCTTGGCTGTTGTGAATAGTCCTACAGTAACATGGGAGCTACGTAGGTCTCTTCATTATCTGCTTTCATTTCTTTTTGATCTATACCTAGAATTGGGATTGTTGGATCATAAGATAGGTCTTTTTTTTTTTTTTTTTAGGGTAGTTCTATTTTAATTTTTTGAGGAACCTCCATACTGTTCTCCATAGTGGTTGAACTAGTTTACAATCCCACCAACAGTGCACAAGGGTTCTCTTTCTCCACATCCTCGCCGACACTTGTCATCTCTTGCCTTCTTGATGATCACTCTTACATTGTCATTTCATTGTGGTATTCATTACTCCTCTTCCTTCTCCCTGTGGCATATTGTTGTTCAGCTGCTCCTGAGTACGCTATTCTCTTTCATTATCCCATGCCTGTGCACAGTATGCTCCTTCTGGCTCTTACGTCTTTTCTCCTTACCTATTTAGGGAAAAGTCCTATTTATCTTTAGGCTTGGATCCCACTCTCCTGACTTGCCCATACAGATTTCAGTTTTCTTCTCTGCTCTTCTTAGCACATTCTTCTATTACAGCTGGTGTCTGCGTACTGGCTTGCATGGAACAGTCTTACTTGGCACCTTTTATCCTGTATGGTTATTAATAGCATCCCTTTTTACTCTCAATAGTGTGCCAGTTTGAATAATGAATGCATGTATAGCCCACTCCTTCTGTCATTTTCTTTGATTATGGATGTAATGTTTGAAGGTAACTTCTGCTTCATTTTGTAAACTTGAAAATCTGAGATGGTCTCAGCTTAGGATGATGGAGCTGAAAGATTACTTCTGGTATTCCTGTTATTTGGCATGCTAGAAGTGTGTATCACTTAAGTCACTGTAGTTGGATTTTTGTCTTATTTGCAGCCAAACATATTTCTAATACAAAAATAAACTATAAAAGTTGGTTTGGGGCACCTGGGTGGCTCAGTTGGTTAAGCATCTGACTTTGGCTCAGGCCATGATCTCACGGTTTGTGGGTTCGAGCCCCGTGTTGGGCTCTGTGCTGACAGCTTGGAGCCTGGAGCCTGTTTCAGATTCTGTGTCCCCCTCTCTGTTCCTCCCCTGCTCAAGCTCTGTCTCTCTCTCTCTCTCTCAAAAATAAATATTAAAAACAATTTTTTTTTTAAAGTTCTGGTTTGCCTGGTAAAGAGTAAATGCTATTACCCATTTGGTGTATATTTCTTCACATACTTCCTAATGATATGTATACATGTGTATTTTATTTAACGTGATAAAATTATATAAACTGCAACTTTTTCCCACACACAATAGAAAATAGATTTCTATACCTACCAACACATGTAGGTGGAGAGCTACCTCATTGTTTTTTATTAGCTGCATAACATCATGTTAAGAGTACAGGTTTTGAATAATTATCTGTGGTATGAATCATTAAAGGATGCTAAAACTAGTGAACAAAAGTATAATGAGCACAGGATTTGTACCTAGCCTCCAAGTATCTTCTGGCAAGATATATATTAATTACAAAGGGAAGTGAGTAGTTTACAGTGAAGAAACGTGGCAGATACCATCTTAGCTAAGTGGCCAGACTTAATATCACCAACAATAGGACAGGTCAACATGTACCTCCAGATACAATGCTCCATGAAGAACACAGCATCACTTCTGTGGTATTCCTATCCAGTATGACATAAATTGGATTTAATCTTGGGGAAACATAGGCAAACCCATATTGAAGGATGTGCACAGAATAACTTTGGCCTGTACTATTCCAAAATGTCAGGCAGGAAAGATAAGGATGGAGGAAATGCTCCACATTAAAGAGACATGAATTTCCTAATTTGATCATCGTAGTGTGATTATGTAAGAGAGTGATTATTTGTTTTGGAAAAATCACACAAGTATTTATTTAAGTTTATCTTGAGAGAGAGCATGGGCACAAGCAGGGGAGGGCAGAGAGAGAGGGAGAGAGAGAATCCCAAGCAGTTTCCACTGGGAGGCTCAAACACGTGAACCGTGAGATCATGACCTGAGTGGAAGTCTGCCGCGTAACTAACTGAGCCACCTAGGCGCCCCCTTACTGAAGGATTTAGAGGTAAAATGGCATCACAGGGTAGGACTTAGTCTCAAATGTTTAAGAAAACAATCTAGAGAATCATAATGCAAATATGGTAAAATGTTATCATTTGAAGAATATCGGAAAGGAATATGGGACTTTGTATTCTGAAATTTTTTCAAAATAAAAGTTTAAAAAGTACAGCCTGCAGGGATTGACGCCACCTAAGTTTGTGTTCTTCCTCTGTCACCTATACACTGGTGTGGTGCTTCTCTGCCTCAGTGTCCTCATTTATAAAATGTAGTTTGTAATAGTCCCCACCTCGTGAGGGTTAGTAAAGTTAATACAATAAAATTTTTAGAAGAGTGCCTGGCATATAGTAAGTACATAATAATGTTATTATTTATTAGTATCCCATTGTATATACAGTAAATTACAAGGCACTTACTAATGGACATTTAGATTGTTTGAAGTCTTGATGTGAATCATCTGTGACCATATTTTACCCTTCCTTGTAGCCCTAATGTGTTACTCAGTATCTGGTCTGTAGAAGGTACTCAGATTTGGTTGAATGAATCAAATCATTTCAGGAGCCTCTGAAATGATTTTTTAAAGCAATATTAAATTGTAACTGATATATTGCAGTTGTTTTAGAAGCGATTGAAAACATTTTTACTTGATTAGACTGTTATATTATTAGCACAGTCAAGATTACTGGTTTAGTTGGAATGGCATTAAGTACTGGTATTGGGTGTTCTGCAGTTATGATTATAAATATTTTATCATCCTAAATTTTCTTGTGGTGCTGCATTGTTTTAAATACTGTGTTTTATAGAACCCTGAATATCCGTGATAACTTTCTGCAACTATATCTTGGCAGTATTGTAAAGTACAGTAAAGAACATGGGGCTTTGTACCTGTCAAGATGCCTTAATTCTCTCACTGGATAACAGACTCTATAATGGCTATGGTTGTGTTTCGCCATTGTATCCCTGATTATCTAGTCCATACCAGCCACCATTGTGTCCTCAGAAAATGGTTCAGAAATGGATAAGGGAGGCAAAACTTTCCTTACTAATCTACACTTTCAAGATGTTGAATTCAAAAATACTACCCTTTGATCGCTGCCACTTACTTTCTGGCTTCCCCTGCTCCTGCTATCCTTCAGTTCCACAGAGACCTCCCAGATTCCCAGATGCTGCTCCTTTCTCTCTTGTGGCCTCATTTCCATGGTCCGCTGGTGAAATCATTCGTTTTCAGACACCCTTAACTCCCTTGCCCTTCTCATCTCATCATAATGTGTCACTTACATGGCAAAACCCCAACCATCTGTCTACTTGCTGCTTGCACCCAAACAGCAGAAGGCTGCTCGAGAAAACCCACATCTGTGTGTCTATTCTCACTTTAATTTTAGGACTGCAAATCTCAGATGGGCACTCAGCACTAGAGACAGTCCTATCTTTCAACACTTCGGTGGTAAACTTGGTTTCATAGCCTCTCAGGGACTTCTCCACATCTTTTATCTCTCAAGACCTCCGTTGCCAGTGTCAGCTTACTTTGTACCTTAATGAAATATTTGATGGAATCAGACATAGGTAGGAGTACCTCATCTTCTCACAACCACACATGCTAGCCTGTATTGGAACCCACATCATCTACCTATTATCTTGTGAAAATTATCTTGTGAAAATCCTTGACAATATAAGCTCAGCCTCCACTTGTGTTCTCCATTCTGTTCCCTCTTGCCTGCTGCAATCATTAACCCGTCTCTGTATTGCATTGTTAGTGTCTCTTTCTCTACTAGATTATTCTTATGGCATATAAACATGCTTTAAATATCAATCAGTTTAAAACAAAATACCACAGTTCCTTTGATCCCATGACTCCTTATATCTACACTGTCATTTCTCTGCTACCCTGTGCAAAAAACTCCTTGAGTGAGCTGTTAATGTTTACTTATTTTACTTTCTCCTTGTCTCTTCTCACCCTCTCGTACATTTTTTTCTACCACTGCACAGAAACTGGTCTTAACAAGGCCCTTAATGATCTCCATTTTGCTAACTCCATTGTTTATACTCTGCAGCTTTTGACTTAATTTGACACAGTTGACCTCTCTTTGAAATACTTCCTTCTCATCTTCCTGATACAGCTGTCTCTTGGATTTCCTTCTTCCTCATTGGTTAGCACATATCTCGTGTTTGCTCCTCTAGATGCTGGAACGCACCTGGGCTTCTGTGTCCCTTCTGCTTCAGTTGATGTCCTCTGGTTCTGCTCCATATTATACCAACTCTGTGCTGATGAAGCCCAAATTTATGTCTCTAGTCCTGATTCCTCCCCTGACTTCCAGACTCACGAAAGTGCCTTCCTGAAATCTTCACTTGGATAACTAAAGAAATTATAAACTTAATCAAAATTGTACTCCATTTCTGCCTTTAAACCTACTCCTCTGAAAGTCTGCCCCCTCTCAGTAAATTGTGCCATCATATACCAGTTGCTCAGACAAAACACCTGAAAATGATCCTTGATTGTGAAGTTTACCTCCTACTCCACATTCGCGTCTTTGGCACATCGTGTAGGCTTTACCTTTTCAATATATCCTGACTTCAACAACCTCTCATCACCTCCAGTTATAATCTCAATCCAAATCGTCATCAGCTCCTGCTTGTACTGTTGGGTAGTGTCCAGTAACTGGTCTGTCTCCCTGGTTTCACTTTGATTTTTGCACTTGTTAAATCTACAAGGTTTCAGGAATGATCTTTTAATGGTAGCATCTGCTTATGTAACTCGGTCTGCTTCAGTCCTCCAGTGATTTAGACGAAGTTCTCATTACCGAGGCTAGTATTTATTTACATAGACCTGCGGTATTCTATCATGTGAATGCTTTTCCTTAGATGCAATGATTCCTTTTGGAAAACGTTGCATCGATGGGGCTTACTGGTGTGTTTTGTTTCATCTTCACGGTGTTGGCCTACTTAATTTTTAAAAAATGAGTAACATTCAAAAGTTGGAGGATTTTATGTTAAATTAATTTTTTGTTCTGAAAAACACTAGTTGTGCCTTCATTACTCAGTAAGATAAGTAGTGGCTGGCTTCCTTCAGATGAAGCATGTCTTCTCCAGTTTGCCACGGTGTCCACCAGTCCCACAAGTATCCCGAGCCAACTTTATCTACTTAGGAAGATGACCAGGAAAACAGCCCCTGTCCTACAGTAGGTCATCATTCAGTTGACAAATATATTTTGAACAGTACTTTGTGCCAAGTACAGTTCTAAGCCCTGGAGATAAAGCAGTGAATACAACAAAGCCTTGATGTCATTGATCATGCATTCCTTGAGACAGATAGTGTGTCACTAAACAAATACATCTCGTCAGGTGTTGGTAAGTTCTATGTAGAAGAGTAAAGCAGGCACAGGGCATGTAGAATGGCGGGGGATGCTGTTTTAAAGAGAATGCACAGTGCAAAGCTCTGTTTTGAGGTTTGACACGGGAACAGAGGCTAGAATACAGTGAGTGAAGGGGCTTTGGAGATCTTAGGAAGAAACTCCTTGTAGGGAGGGGTCAGCATGTACAGAGGTCTTGAGAAGAGAACGTGTTTGATGTGTCTGAAGGATAATAAGGCCTGTGTGGCTGCAGTGCAGGGATTGTGGAGAAGAGTGGTAGGTAGAAGGAAATGAGGTTGGAGAGGGAAGCTGGGCCACATGGTGATTGATGGAGGGCCTCAGTCCATGTAGGATTTTTGATTTTCCTGTGAGGAGGGAAACAGTTGAAAGGTTTTCAGTAGGAGGTGATGTGAAATGACTTATTTTAAAACAACCCTTTCGGCTTCTGGTGGTGAATAAATTGTAGCAGGGATAAGCATGGAAGGGGGGGCCCTGTGTGGAGGCAGTTGTGGAAGTGAGAGGCGGTGGTGCCTTCACTAGAGACAGCTGTGAAAGCCGGGAGCTGCGCTTAGATGAGAAATTGGAAGTTTGAGTCTGTCATCTGTTCTGATGATCTGATACAGAACGTGGGAAAATGAGAGGAATCGAGGTGAAGGTTTTCAGCCAGAGTAACTATGGGTGGATAAAGGTGCCATTTAGCAATGTGGTAAACACTGGGAGAGTTCCTTTTTAGACGTGTAAAACATGAGAATCCTATTTGGTGGCCAAGTAGGGGTAGAGCATAAACTTTACCTAGAGGATAAGCTCACAGCTTGGTAACACAACATGAGATTTTTAAAAGTCCCAATCCTGTGAGTCCTGTAATAACACTAACAGTTCTTTGAACCCAGGGACTTTGATGTTTATTTGTTTGTTTTTCTGTTTGTAACCTATAGTACATGATATAGATTACATATAGATTACACTGATACTTTTAAGAATCCAAAAATTCTGCTATAGTTCTGGCCCCTGCTGTAAACGCCTGTTATTCCATTGTATTAGGCTTCTATATATGTGTTAAGAATTCTAACATGACAGAAACATTCCTTTAAATAGAGCTTGTGACTTAATAGAATCAGCCAAATGATATTAAATTTCTAGTCTTCAAAGTGAGTCTAGCAAACTACTTAATTTGTTAATGTCTCAGCAGTGTTTTAAATGACTTTGCAGGTAGGAATCCATGTATGAATAACTTTTTCTTTATAGTGGGGCTGAGTGGAAATGTGCTTTTGCTATCACTTTGAGTAATTTTATTTGAGAAGGCTTAACCTTTGTAGCCGAACAGTGTATAAACAAGCATTTGATAATTTTTGAATTAAAAGTCTTGTTTAAATCTTTCAATCTTATCAAGCAGTAATTTCTGTGTATTTACTGTTCACTTGTGAATGTGAGAATACTCCGTAAGTGTGAATTACTATTTTCTGATATTGTCATAAGCATTAACCTTATTTTGCAAATGAACATACTAAATGCAGGTGTATTTAAATTGCCTAAAGACAAACAATTAAAGATGGAGACAGCATTAGAATATGATGTTTTAAGGATACATTATAGGGAAAACGTGGATGTATATAGATAAGCTGATGACATTTCACTACTGTGTTCATATTAGCAAATTGTGATTTTGTAAGAGAAATCTAATAAAAGGTTTTGCTAGTACTCAAAGGCCTAATTATTGCTTTCCTGTACAGGAAGATTTTCAATCAATGACTTATGGATTTAAAATGGCTAACAGTGTGACAGACCTTCGAGTGACAGGTAAAACAGTTTATACGATGATTCACAAGTTTTGTGTTTGGATTTGTTTCCCATTTAAACTCATGGTCTCTCTTTCTAGGCATGCTAAAAGATGTGGAGGATGACATGCAAAGAAGAGTAAAGGTATTTTCCATCTCTCATTGCTTTGCTATAGGATCTTTGAACTCTTCTAAGTGTGAGGTTACCTTTAGCCGATTACAGCTAGTGAAGGGAGGACCACCCTCTTCCTTGATATATGCTGTGTCTTTTTTGCAATGAATTTGAAGACAACTTCACAGGAGGAGTTTCTGGTGAATTAATGTTCCTTTCAAGTATTGAAAATGTAACCTTTAAGATGTTTCACTTTTTTGCCAGTGTCTTAGAATTACACTCTGCTGTTTTAAGAATATTAAATATTAAATATTAATATTCTAGAGTGTTAAGTTCCTCAGAGGTAAGGACTATCGTCTTCAACTTTGTATCTTCAATAGCTAGTACAATGTGTGCAACACAGTAGAAGACCTCAGTAAATGGTGGCTCCCCAAATCTGGTGAAAGCCTTCTGTGAATAATATCCTTGAGCCAGATGATGTGACGATTTGGTTTGCACAGAGATTTAAAAAAGGAAAAAAGTTCTATTTCTGCTGTTTTTCTACACTCGTATAACACAGCATGGTTGTCACAGTGATTATATATTATTGCCTTAGTTGATATTTATAATTGTGCAGTGAATTAGGCAATAAGTTGCATACAATGCCCTAGTTTTAGATGAGGAAAACACAGCTTAAAGGAGTTAAGTAAGCTGTCTGAGATTAATACAGGGCATGCCACTAGGAAGTGGCAGTGCGGGGCTAGAACCCTGATCTTCTGCCAGATCTTCCCATAGTACTGCCCTGCGGTTGTCAAAATAGTCGTGTGTCAGTCACGTATAAACGAGAGGTTTTGCATTTTAGTGTAGAATAATCAGTATTTACAGTGTGACTTTATTTTTATGATGTGATTTTTATAAAGGTTACTATTTTTTTCTAACAGGGTTAGTTTTGAGGTTAGTGTCAAGACTTTCAATTAATACATCGTTTTAAAAAGAAAGAAATACCGTGTGCCACATGCTTTTACTTATTTCATTGTTTTGCTTTTGCTGTTTTTAACCTTACTCTTCCATATGATCTTTATAATTTGTATCAAAATGAACTTTCTGTATATAGTATTAATAGGAAAATAAATAGGAGATACAGCTTTTTTCTTCCAAATATTTTTCTTAAAATCAGATTCTTGCATATACTCAATAAATTAACTTAGTGCTTTATTTTGGTATTTATAAACTAGTATTTCTACAAGTTTGTGTTTATTTTAATTCACCTTTTTTAAAATTTTAGAGTACTCGAAGTCGACAAGGAGAAGAAAGAGATCCAGAAGTTGAACTAGAAGTAATTGAACTTATTTTCTGGTAGATAATATCAGAGAAGTCTACCTCTTAATGTTGTAGTTTTATGAACTGCGTTATAATTTATGGAAGCCCTTTTTAAGGTATTTCTTTAAAAGTTGGACATTGCAAGGGATTTTATTTCCCTTGTATTTATTTTGATAGAATGATAGTACACCTCTTTCAAATACATGATTTCAAATCTCTTCAGTATTCCTGTGAGGTAGGAAGAAAAATGATTTTTTACAGATGATACACCAAAACTTGGCAAAACTCAAGAACTTGGACAGTATGAAAAGTTGCTGAACCTTTGTCAAGATCCTTAATTTTCTGACTCTGCTTATAGCATCTTTTTATTATTCCTGTTAAAAATGCTAATTCAGGGGCACCTGGTTGGCCCAGTCGGTTAAACATCTGACTTCAGTTCAGTTCATGATCTCACGGCTCGTGAGTTTGAGCCCCATGTCGGGCTCTGTGTTGACAGCTAGGAGCCTGGAGCCTGCTTTGGATTCTGTGTTTCCCTCTCTCTCTCTGTCCCTCTCCTGCTCATGCTCGTTCGCGCGCTCTCTCTCTCTCTCTCTCTCTCTCTCTCAAGAATAAATATTAAAAAAAAAATTTTAAATGCTAATTCAGTTTTTGAGATATCAATGTAACTTTTGACTTAAGGAAAAATTCATCCCATTGATAAAAAAGTTTTACTTTATATCTCTATTTCAGTAGAATAGGTTTTATGTTTTCTGCAGCTCATTTTCAGGCATTTAAAAGACTGTAAGTGAAAGTGTGTGTAATATAGTAAGTCATTAACATTGAGATTTAGGACTTAAAATACCATATTTGAAAATGAAATTCCTTTGCCAGACTTTGCATCTCTTAACTTCTAGTCCTTATTTTTTAGCACCAACAATGTTTAGCAGTATTCAGCAGAGTGAAATTCACTCGAGTGTTACTGACAGTGCTCATAGCCTTTACTAAGAAAGAGGTAAGGGCATTAACTATAATCTATTTTAGTGGGTTATTTTTTTTTTTTTCCCTTTGGGGGGATAGAGTGTGTTATTGAAGTAATTCTGAGGCTTTTCCATCAAAGCACCCCCAACCACACATATACAGAATTGAGCATTTGGTATATTTTTATCTGGTGATTTTATATATATTTGTGTGTGTGTATATTATCACATATATATAATATTACATATATATGTAATATTAGAGTAGCCCTGATAATTTTTTCAAAAAGTCACATGAATTTACATTCTGCTCCATAACATATCCGTGTCTGTTGTTGGTATATAAATATATTTTATATTACTTGTTAATGGATATAATAATAGAAGCTGAAATTGCTTGTGGGTAGTCTTGTTTTGTGAATTGAAAAGGAGAAAGCAAAAATGGGAATTTTAGGTAGACATCTTTCATTCAGTTAAATAATTAACTGTTGGATTTGTGTAGAACCAGAAGTAAGCCCTAGATGGTGAATACTTTTTCTTTGTGTGTATTTGCATTAATTGAAGTCAATTACAAACTAATATGTAGATAGTTAGAAAGTGGTGAGTAGAGAGCCAACCTTTACCATTGATCTAAGTCTGTTGTTTTCCTGTTTTCTTTTTTTTTTAATTTCAGCTTAATGAATAGCATAGGAGAAATGTTGAAATTTTCCAGTTGCCTGAAACTCGATTTTTTTTCCTTTCTTTTTTTTAAATATAAGATGAACAGAATAAGCCAGCATTGTTTCCTGTTAGTTTTTAATGGCTCCTACAAGATATAAGAAGGGGTAAAAAACTAATTTCTATCCTAACAGGATCTGAGCATCCTGTATTAAGTGAATAGTTTCTGAAAACCAATGTCGTTACAACATTTAATTTCATTATTGTTTATAGGATTTTCCTATTTAATGTATATCTTTCAGTGAAAGAATATGTAAGAATGTTTTTGGTGATTTATTTGCTAGACCAGTGCTGTTGCAGAAGCTCAAAAATTGATGGTTCAAGCAGCAGATCTTCTTTCTGCCATTCATAATTCATTGCATCATGGCATCCAGGCTCAGAATGATACTACAAAAGGAGGTAATTGTCTGTTTTACTCTTTTTCTTTCTTACCCATCCAGATTATATAGTTTGGTTTGTTCTAAAATTTCGTGTAAGTCAGCCTGTTGGGACCATGAGATGTTTTACTCTGTAGACTTACATAAAATGTACTATAGAACTTGGCCATCTCCTGTATCTTACTGTTTGGGCTCTGAATATTTACCCTGTCTGGTGATCATTCTGTGATGTCAGCATTATATTCTTTTTTTAATCACCTCTCCCCTTTACTCCTTTGAGAGATCATCACCTCAATTACATAGTATTCCCTGAATACTTGGCCTAGATATGCCCTCTGCGGCCTCATTGCACTCATACATGCCTGTGTTAGAACATGTTTTTAGTATATCACATTGTAGTTGTTTGCCTGTTTGTCTTTCCATGACAGTATCTTAGGCCAGGAGCTGTCTTATTTGTGTATCTCTGAAGTGCTTGGCACATTGTTGACAGTAGGTTATATTTATGAAATATGTCTTAAAATGAAAGGAATAATGTACCTTTTTGTTGTAAAAGTTGCAGCTGAGTTAACATTTTAGACAATTTGTAGCAGTAGTGATTCTTCAAACTCACTATAACGAGATGATATTTATATTCTCTCTTTTTTTTTTTTAATTTTTTAACGTTTATTTATTTTTGAGACAGAGACACAGCATGAACGGGGGAGGGTCAGAGAGACAGGGAGACACAGAATCTGAAACAGGCTCCAGGCTCTGAGCTGTCAGCACAGAGCCCGACACAGGGCTTGAACTCACGGGCCACAAGATCATGACTTGAGCCGAAGTCGGACACTTTAACCAACTGAGCCACCCAGGCGCCCCTTATATTCTCTTGAATTTTGTACTTTCGGTAGATGAATTATATGGTATGTTAATTGTATCTCCATAGACTTGTGATTAAACAAAAATGGAGCCAGGGGCGCCTGGGTGACTCAAGTGGTTAAACATCTGACTCCATCTCAGCTCAGGTCTTGATCTCAGGGTGATGAGTTCAAGCCCTGTGTTGGGCTGCACACTGGGTGTGAAGCCTGCTTAAAGAAAAAGAAAGAAAGAAGGAAAAAAAATGGAGTAGTGTTTTCAGAATTTGGGTGAGGGGATATATTCTAATCTCGAATCCTAGTTTCAAGGTATCATTTAATTGTGAAGGAAGATAATTGTAAGTAAAATCTCCAAATTAATCTCCCCAAAGCTTTTTAAGTTACCACTGGGTATGTGCTCCAAAAAAAGGACTAAGGGGATTCTGGGGAAGATGGCAGGGTGGGAGGATCCTTAGATCCCCTCATTTCACAGATACACCTTATAACACCCACATCAGTGTTAATTACCCAGAAAACCACTGGAAGCCTGTCAGAACAACTCTCCATAGCCAGATAGAGAGAAGAGGCCACATGGAAGAGGGTAGGAAGGATGGAGACGTGGTCAGGAGTTAAATGGATCATCAGGGCTGTCTGTGGGAATGAGTAATACTGAGGATGCGGAGAGGGGAGAGCAGCAGACCCCACATCAGGCAAAGGGGACCTACGCTGGGAAGATAAATCCCCATAACATTTGGCTTTGAAAACCAGACAGGTTTAACTTCTTGTGTTCATACAATCAGTGGGGCTTAACACCTGGAACTTTAAAAATCAACAAGCTCAGCTCTGAGCCAGAAGGCAGTAGGAAATTGAGACACTGCCCTTCAGGAGACAGCACAACAGCCCTGCTGAGATATTGCATAGAAGCAGCAGTTTGAAAAACATCTGAGGTATACAGGAACAAGATTTATTTGCTGGTCTCTGAAGTATGCTGCAGGAGAACAGATCTTTAGGAGACTTCTCGAAGAACAAAAGAGCTGGCGGGTGCCATTTCCCTTCCCGTCTGCCTAGCTTAGATAAACAGTCACGGGAACCAGTGCAGGATACACACTCTCCACCTAGCTTGCTAACAGCACATCCCACCTCTATGGTCTTCTGCCACCCACAGCAGGAGTTTTCCAAAGCCACTCTATTACCCTATCACAACAGACCAGCACAAACCTTGGTAACACTGTATGCCCCTCCTTGCATTCACCAGCAGACCCGCCCCCTCTAACACTTCCTCAGCAGGAGTCCATCCAGAGTGGTGCCTCAAGCATGACAGCGTGCAAGCATCCCCAACAGGGATCGGCACCTCTCAAAGTGACTCCTACCCTGGGAGAGGGAAAGATAACCACACACATTGGTCTGACTGTAGGCCCTGCCCATCAACAAAAGCTACTCAGGGGAAGACACCGGGAAAGTGGCCTGCAGTACTCTGTGACCACGGCTCTGGCAAACGCCTGGTCTGACCCACCTCAAACCCAAGGCAGTGGCAGACTGGTTCGTGAACAACACAGGCACCAAACCCTGCTCACAACAGGCAAAGAGAGTCATTGCAGATGACTGCACTGAAAGCAAACACAGCTCAGTAACAACAGTAGGGTGCACACAACACATATAGACACTCTGAAGCACCAGGTTCTGGTGTACAGAGGACATTGTACTATGGTACCACAGGACCTCTTCTTCATAAGACCGCTAGTGTCAAGAGCAGGAGACATAGCTGAATTTCCTAAACATAGAAGCAGCCACACAGAGAGTTAGAAAAAATGAGGAGAGAGGAACAGGTCCCAAATGGAAGAACACAGAAAGAGACCTAAATGAAACTGAGGTAATAGGCCTGTTATGCCATTCCGAATAATGGTTATAAAGATACTTACCAGACTTGAGAAGAGAGTGGGAAATCTCAGCGAGATCCTCAACGTGGAGATAGAAAACAGAAGAGAACCCATCAGACGTGAAGCACTCAATAACTGAAATTAAAAATACACTAGGGCGGGCGCCCAGGTGGCTCAGTTGGTTAAGCTTCCAACTCCTCAGGTCATGATCTCAGGTTCACAAGTTCGAGCCCCATGTTGGGCTGCCTGCTGCCCATGCAGAGCCCTCTTTGGATCCTCTGTCCTCCTCTCTCTCTCTCTCTCTGCCCCTCCCCCACTTGTGTGCTCACTCTCTGTCAAAAATAAAAATTTGAAAAATTAAAAAAAAAATAGAGGGCATAGATGGTAGACTAGAAGAAGCAGAAGAATAGATAAGTGACCTGGAGAATAATGGAAAGCAGTCAAGCCAAACGGGACCAAAAAAAAGAATAATTTAAAAAATGAGAAGTAGATTAAATAGATTAATATTGTCAAGTGTAACATTCACATTTTAGGGATCTCAGAAGGAGAAAAGAGGGCAGAAAATTTACTTGAAGGAATAATAGTGGAAAACTTCTTGAATCTAGGGAAGAAAACAAATCCAGATCCGGGAAGTACAGAGAGTCCCCAACAAAATCAACCCAAGGAGGTCAATCCTAAGATACATAGTAATTAAAATGGCAAAAACTAGGGATAAAGAAGATTTTAAAAGCAGCAAGACGAAAAAACAGTTCTATACAAGAGAAACATGATAAGGCTATCAGCTGATTTTTCAGCAGAAACTTTGCAGCCCAGAGGGAGTAGCATAATATATTCAAAGTGCCAACAGAAAAAAACCTGCAACCAAGTCTATCTAGCGAGGCTGTCATTCAGAATAGGAGAGCTAAGAGTTTCCCAGACAAAAGTTGAAGGAATTCTTCACCGCTAAGCCAGCTCTATAAGAAATGTTACTTTTTTTTTTTTTTTTTTTTTTTAATAAGAAATGTTAAAGGGTACTCTGAGTGGAAAGGAAAGACCATAAACAGGATTAAGAAAAGTAGGAAGCACAAAAGTTGTAAAGTAAGTACAATTAGACATCAGTCAAGGGATTCACAAAAGGATGGAAAGTATGACACTGTACACCTAAAACATGGGGGAGAGAAGAGTAAAAATTTAGTGCTTTTAGAATGGGTTCAAACTTGGGGCACCTGGGTGACTCAGTCACTTGGGCGTCTGACTCTTGGTTTTAGCTCAGGTCATGATCTCACAGTTTGTGAGTTTGAGCCCCACATCTGGCTCTGTACTGACAATGTGGGGCCTGCTTTGGATCTTTTCTCTTTCTCTCTCTCTCTCTCTCTGCCCCTCCCCTGCTCACGCTCTCTCTCTCTCAAAATAAATAAACTGAAAATATATATATATATGTTCACACTCAACTGACCATCAAATTAATATAGATTACTTGGTAACTTGTATAGGTAGCTTGTTATAAAAACATAATAGTAACCACAAATTAAAAACTGGTAATAGATATACATAAAATAAAGAGAAAGAAATCCAAGTATATCATGCTATTTCAAGAAATAATAGAGGAAGGAAAGCTTCACTTAAGAAAGCCAACAGACCATGAGAGAAGAAAGCAAGAGAAGAACTACAAATCCGACCATAAAATAATAAGTACATAACTGTTAATAGTTACTTTGAATGTAAATGGACTACATGCACCAATCAAAAGACATAGGGTGGTGGAATGGATTAAAAAGCAAGATTCATCTATATGCTGCCTACAAGAGACTCATTTCAGACCTAAAAACACATGCAGATTGAAAGTGAAGGGATGGAAAAGCATATATCATGCAAATAGAAGTGAAAAGAAAGCCAGGTATAGTAATACTTAAATTGGACAAAATAGATTTCATAACAAAGACTGTAATGAGATAAAGGATACTTCATAATCATAAAGGCAATAATCCAACAAGAAGATACGACAATTGTAAATATTTATGCACCCCAGATGGAAGCACCCAAATACATAGAGCAGTTATTAACAAACATAAAGGAAATAATTGATAGTAATACAATGATAGTAGGGGATTTTAACACCCTACTTACCTCAATGGATAGAACATCCAAACAAAATCAACAAAGAAACAGTGGGTTTGAGTGACACATTGGACCAGATGGATCTAATACATTGGGAACACTGCACCCTAAATCAGTAGAATGCACATTCTTTTCAGGTGCACATGGAACATTCTCCAGAATAGATCACATGTTAGGCCACAAAACAAGTCTCAACAAATTCAGAAAGATTAAAGTCATAGCATGAATCTTTTCCAACCACGATGGAAACTAGAAATCGACCACAAAAAAGTCTGGAAAGAACACAGATACATGGAGGTTAATAACATACTACTGAACAGTGAATGGGTCAACCAAGAAATCAAAGAGGAAATAAAAAGATAAATGGAGACAAATGAAAATGAAAACAGTGGCTCAGAATCTTTGGGGTACAGCAAAAGGTGTTCTAAGAAGGAAATTGGTAGAGATACAGGAAAGAAAAAGCAAGAAAAATCTCAAACAACCTAACCTTACACCTAAAGGAGCTAGAAAAAGAACAAGGTTGCCTGGGTGGCTCAGTCAGTTAAGCATCCAAGTCTTGATATAGGCTCAGGTCATGATCTCATGGTTTGTGAGATCAAGCCCACGTTTGGCTCTGTGCCGAGAGTGTGGAGCCTACTTGGAATTCTCTCTCTCTGCCCCTTTGTCCCCTCTCGGAATCAATAAATACATTTCAAAAATAGAAAAAGAACAAAACCCCAAAAGAAAGAAAGGAAATGATAAAGATTAGAGCAGAAATGAATGAAATAGGAACTTAAAAAAAATGATAGATTAATTAAACCAGGAGCTGGGTCTTTGAAAAGATCAACAAAACTGATAAACCATTAGCCAGACTCCCCAAAAAGGAGAGAGAAAGAGAGAGAAAGGACTCAAAAAATGAAAGAGGTCAAATAACAACCAACACCACAGAAATACAAAAGATTATAGGAAAATGTTATATAAAATTATATGTCAACAGATTGAGACAGTCTGGAAGAAATGGATACATTCCTAGAAACATAAACTACCAAAACTGAAGCAGGAAGAATTAGAAAATTTGAACAGACCAATTACCAGGAATGAAATTGAATCAAAAATCAAAAATCTCCCAACAAACAAAAGTCCAGGACCAGATGGCTTCACAAGTGAATTCTACCAGATATTTAAAGAAGAGTTAATACTTCTTCTAAAACTATTCTAAAATAGAAGAAGGAAAACTAAATTCATTTTATAAGGTCAGCATTACCCTGATACAAAACCAGATAAAGAAACTACAAAAAGAACTATAGGACAATATTATTGATGAATATAGGTGCAGAAATTCTCAGCAAAATACTAGCAAACCACATTCAACAATACATTAAAGAAATTATTCAACATGATCAAGTGGAATTTATTCCTGGGATGCAAGGATGGTTCAATAGATTTGCAAATCGATCTACATGATGCATCACGTCAACGAAAAAGGTTAAAAACTGGGATAATTTCAATAGATGCAGAAAAAGCATTTAACAAAGTACAACATCCATTCATGATTAAAAACAAAACCAAAAAAGTAGGTATATCTGAATATAATAAAGGTCATATATGAAAAATGCACAGCCAACATACTCAGTGCTGAAAAATTAATAAGAGTTTTTCCCCTAGGGTCAAAAACAAGACAGTGCTGTCTACTCTCACTACTTTTACTCAACATAGTACTGAAAGTCATAGCCGCAAGCAGTCAAAGAAAAAATAAAAGGCGAGCAAATTGATACGGAAGAAGTAAGGCTTATTTGCAGATGATATGATACTGTATGTAGAAAACCCTAAAGATGCCACAAGAAAAACTAGTAGAAGTGATAAATGAATTCAGTAAGGTTGCAGAGTACAAAATCAATAAACAGACATCTGTTGCATTTCTGTACACTAATAAAGTAGCAGAAAGAGAAGAAAACTGTCCCATTTACAATTGCATCAAAAATAATACCTAGGGATAAACTTAACCAAGGAGGTGATAGACTCTGAAAACTATATAAAATGTTGATGAAAGAAACTGAAGATGGCACAAATAGATACTCTGTGCTCATGGGTTAGGAGAACAAATATTGTTAAAATGTCCACAATACTCAAAGGGATCTACACATTTAACATAATCCCTGTGAAAATACCAACAGCATTTTTCACAGAACTAGAACTGGTCATCCTAAAATTTGGTTGGAACTATAAAAGACCCTGAATAGCCAAAGCAATCTTGAAAAAGAACAGAACTGGAAGTATGTGAATCCCAGATTTCAAGCTATGCTACAAAGCTGTAGTAATCAAAGCAGTATGGTACTGGCACAAATATAGTCACATAGATCAATGAAACAATAGAGAGCTCAAAAATAAACTCATTTGACAAAGGAGACAAGACTATGCAATGGGAAAAAGACAAGTCTCTTCAACAAATAGTGTTGGGAAAAGTGGACAGCTACACGTAAAAGAATGAATCTGGGCCACTTTGTTACATCATACATACAAAATAAACCGTAAAAATCCTTGAGGAGAGTTGAGGCAGTAATTTCTCTGACATCAGCCATTAGCAACATTTTTTTAGATAGGTCCCCTGAGGCAAGGGAAACAAAAGCAAAAATAAACTATTGGAACTACACTAAAAAGATTCTACACAGCAAGGGAAACAAAACAACTTTCTGAATGGGAGAAGATATTTACAAATGACATATCTGATAAGGAACTAGTATTCAAAATATATTAAAAACTTCTACAGATCAACATGAAAAAACTCAAATCCAATTTTAAAGCAGGCAGAAGTCAGGAACAGACATTTCTCCAAAGAAGGCATACAGACGGCTAATAGACACTTGAAAAGATGCTCAACATCACTCATCATCAGGGAAACGTAAATCAAAACTACAATGAGGTATCACCTCATACCTGTGAGAATGGCTAAAATGAACACAAGACACAACAGGTGTTGGCAAGGATATAGAAAAAAATGAACCTCTGTGCACTATTGGTAGGAATGTGAACCAGTACGGCCAGTGTGGAAAGCACTGTGGAGTTCCTCAAGAAATTAAAAATAGAATTATCATATAATCTAGTAACTTCACTACTGTGTACTTACCTAAAGAAAAGGAAAACACTATTTCAAAAAGGTATATGTACCACTGTGTTTATTGTAGCATTATTTATAATAGTCAAACTATGGACAAACATGTCCATTAATAAGTGAATAAAGAAGATATGATACACACACAAACAATAGAATACTACCTGTAAAAAAGAATGGTCCTTGCCATTTGCAACAACATGGATAGATCTAGAGTGTATAATGGTTAAGTGAAGTCAGTCAGGATAGGCAGATATACCATATTTCACTCATATATGGAAATTAAGAAACAAAACAACAAAGGAAAAAAGAGACCAACAAAAATCAGACTCTTAAATATAGAGAACAAACCTATGGATACCAGAGGGGAGGTCGGGGAGGGAGGATGGGTTAAATAGGTGAAGGAGATTAAGAATACAATTACCGTGATAAGCACTGAGTAACATATAAAATTGTTGAACACTATATAGTGCGTCTGAAACTTAATACTGTATGTTAATTTTACTGGAATTCAAGAACATAACTGGAGTAAATCAAGAAATGGGAAAACATGGAATTTTGGGAATATGAGAATCCAGCATAAGAGAATAATCAAGAAAATCCTGAGGGTAATTATGCAGTGAGATCACCAGATAGTAACTCAACAGTGTATATATGGTGAAAAAGTTTAGCTTGGAGACAGTCACAAGGCTCTAGGGGAGATGTCTCAAATATAAAACCTTTCGTCACCAGTGAAATTAATACAATAGCTGTTGTGTTTAATGTAGTAAGAGTTTTAGACAATTGGCAAACGATTTGGGGTTGAAATGTTAACTATGTAGAAAGAAGGCAAACATAAAGTAAGACAATGATTAACTGCAAAATAAGCCTAAAAGTTAGTTATTTCCATGTTTGCAAAGTTTTCTGTGGCCTAGATATGAATATCATTTGCATAATGGTGTACATGTCTGAATATTGATCATGATAAAATTGTGATTTAACCATATTAGTAGAGATGAGGGGGCGGCAGTGTATATATGTATATAATTTATACATGTTTATAGTATACATACATATATCCGACTTCTTGAAGATGAAGGAGTAAGTCAGAGATAATGTGTAAAACTGAAAAAACATGGAGTAGCATTATAAGCCTGTTATTTGGTGATATGGGAGTAAGTTCCAAAAAAAATACCTAAGAGGAAGTGGAAGAGATGGCTTCATTTCATAATATGGCACCTCTAACCTCCTGAGGACTGATCTTGGTGCTGAAACAGAAACTTTGCTTCCTTAGTCTGGTTGATTTTATTTACCAGCTGGCAGTGTACAAGAGAGATGGGAGCTGACTTTTTTAAAAATCACAACCCGTTAGGCCTGTGCTGTGACGTACTCTTGGCGAGAAACTTGAGTTGTTTACTTTTTTTTCAGTTGAGATACAGCTGATATATAACATTAGTTCCAGTTATATACCATAATGTTTCAACATTTATATTACTCTTAATTAAAACATTTTTCTTGTTAATAAAAAATCTATGCACACACAGTCCCACCCATGTGGGTGTTTGTGTATAATCCAGAAGACTTCTGGTTTTGGATGTTAAAGATGTCTGCAGCTTCTCTACACAACCAACTGAAAACTATAAAGAACATAAGAAACAGAATCCTCCCAACTTCTTAAAAAATAAGAAACCCTTATAATACAAATAAAAATAGAAGGGCTTAAAAAAAAAAAAGTGAAGGGCTGCCAAACACATTAGCAATAGAACCCAGATGAGGGAGAACATTAAGAATGGATTCCAAGATTTCTTGGTGTAAACATAAGTTGACCAGCAAAGCACATGTTTTCCAAAGTAGTTGGTGTAATCTGAAAGACAAAACCAGGGACGCTTTTGGAATAAGGTAAGAGTTGGGTATTAAGTTGGCTGTGGGTACCTGTCTGATTAATATCCTGGGGATACAAAGGAAGTAGGGCCATGCAAATGCACTAAAGATGTTATTCCTGCAAGATGAAGAGGATGCTAATTAGCAAGCTAACAACTGGTAATTTTTGTTCAATAAAGGAGATAGATAATTTCCTTTGCATGCTTACATAGGCACATCATATGGGGCTTAACTGCAGGTCAGTGAGGCTTCCTGTTAGTCTAGAGTACTATTCTTAACATCTCAGCCAAATAATTGCCTCAAGAAGCATTCATTCAGTGATGTGATATTAAAAAAGCAATTGCATGATATTTATACACAAATATTCCAGAAATTTAATGAACAAAGAAACACAAAAGGCAGATGAAAAACACAGACCAGAGACATTGTTCTGCACAACTTCAAAGAGTTTATTAAAAAATTATAAAACAAGACTGCAAAGCAGGAATACTAGAAATAAAGGAAAAAATAATAACATAGTACAAGTGAGCAGGCAGAGTCCAGCTAAGAAGGAGAAAAGTCCTGAAAGTGAAAACAGTAAAAATTGGACTGCCTGGGTGGCTCAGTCAGTTAAGTGTCCAACTCTGGATTTCAGCTCAGGTCATGATCTCATGGTTCATGAGGTCAAGCCTTACATCAGGCTCTGCAGTAAGGGCACAGAACCTGCTTGGGATTCTGTCTCTCTCCCTCTCTGTCTCTGTGCCCCTCCCCTGCTGGTTCATGCTGTCTCTTTCAAATAAATAAACTTAAAAAAAAAAAAAAGTAAAAAGTATGCTACCCATTGCTGAAAAGCTGCAAAGGACATGGAGATCAGGACTGAGGAAATAACAAAGCAAAAGGAAAGTGAATAAAAATAGCCAAAGAAGATTCAATATATTCATAATTGGTGTCCCTTAAGAGAGTAACCAAATTATGGAACAGGAAAGAAAATCTTAAACATTTCTAGAAAGAAGCAAATACAATTAAATTTACAGGCTTAATTGGAAGCCTGTATAATGACATAATGTCCTATGCAACATTGGTAAGTATTAATTACTTCAGATATAAAGCAACAGTTATGTGTGCAGCCTGACTTCAGAGTCCTTCACATCAGCATTCAACACAGAAAGTAGAACAGAATCTAAAAGTTCTTGGTTAAAGAAATGTGATCTAAGAATGTCATATCTCTTAAGTGCCACTCAAATATTATTAAAACTTGCAAGGACTCTGGAAATATTTTTTCTTTGACTTTCCTGGGGGAAAAAGATTGGAATAAAGAATGAAATTCAACTTACTAAGGCATAAATGGAAAAGCTGTGGCATAAAGGATGAGCAGTAAGTAGTAAATCCATTTCATTGTAGGAAATTGGTTTTACTAAATACAACTGAAGTGCCATGAACCTTGACAGTATAAAAGTAATCACTTAAAAGTCAAGAGGTAAAGGAGGAAAGAAGACTTTTTCTTTTCTTTTTATATTGTTTTTGTCCAAAGACACTAGTTAACAGTCAACAAATTGACCACAGAAATATAGTTAGATTTAAATATATAAAGGTAACTGTGATGGAGATAATTCTAATTTGGTGGGTAAAGGGAGGTGAAAATCATTGATTTTCATGGGTGAGGAGTTTAATAGATACCTGTCTGAAGATATAGAACGTTAGAGATATTCAGAAACTTAGTTATTAAATTTAAGAAAACTTCTCAATTATCAGAAAGAAAATATGCTAAAGTAAATGGTAGTGAAAGAAAAAATTAAAAGCAGTGCAAAGGACAGCATGTATTTCCTGTGACATGGGAACAAAACCAAGAATGGTTTCTTGCTGTTTTTTCCTTCTGCTCTTAAAAAAATTCAGTCCTGAAGTCTTGAAGTTGGCCTGAGCAAGCAGGGACTTGGTACTGGAGCAGGATGTTGGAGGCTGACCCAGGATTAGGATGGTGTTGGCAAAGGGAACCGTGTGTTGCAACCATGTGGTTAGGAAGGATGCGATCATAGCAGGACATTCCTCAGGGCCATCAAAGCCTGTGTGGGGTGAGGATATGTCTGTGTCAGAATGGTAGTGGAGTGAAAGCAGGCATAAAGAGGTGGTCCTAGAACAAGATTTTTGGAGGTAAAGTGGCTTGAGAGAAGACAGCATGAATGGGCTGCCTGGTTAGATTCACTGTTTCTCGAATGAGGTGAGAAAGGGTATCTGCACATAGGGCAACTGACCTTGAGATGTCAGAGCCTAGGCAACATCAGGAGGGTGACTACATGGGAACAATTTGGTTCAGTGTGTCAAAAGCCTAAATAGGGTAAGGAGAGTGGGGGCAAAGGGGAGGGGTGGGAAGCAGCCTAGTGCAGGATTTTATAGCCTAAAAGGAATGTGGGAGCCCAGACAGGGTGAGGAGGGCATGTGAATGTAGCCTGGCCTGGAGTGTTAGAAGCTGAGGCAGATTCACAGAGGCAGCTAGGTGCCTGGTTGTTGGAGACCATGCAAGGGAAGAAGGGCATCTGTGTACGGAGCTGGCCTGGTGTGGGGTCTCAGAGCCTATGCATGTTGAAGAAGCTGTTTCTGTGGAAAGGTGTCAAAGTACAGGCTGTCAGATCAGAAGCAGAGTGAAAAGAGCATCTATACAGGAGGATAGCCCAGCATTGAATTTCAGAGCCTAAGCAGAAAGAAGAGGGTGTCAGAATGGAAAGATGGCTCTGTGAAGGGAGTTGTAGCTGAAGCAGGCTTAAGAAGGGTATCTGTACATAGAAGTGGCCTGGCATGGAGTTTCAGAGCTTAAATGGGGTAAGGAATCATCTCTGTGGAAGAATGACCTGGCTTGAGGTACAAGAGCCCAAACGGTGTGGGTATTGTGATGGCTTGATATGTCAGAACCTAAGTAAGATGGGAGCACATCTGTGTAGGGGAGGTGTCATTGATAGGAGATTGTAATGGGCTAAGTTATAGCCCTAAGCATCAGAGTCCTAATTCTCACGACCTTATTTGTGATTAAGTAAAGATGTTTTGATTATCTTGCACTTGTCCTTAGATTATCTCGTTGGGCCCTAAATACTGCCTAGGTGTCTTTCTTAAAAGAGAGGCAGAGGGAGATTGGACACACACACAAAAGGAGAAGACGATTGGGGCGCCTGGGTGGCTCAGTCGGTTAGGCGTCTGACTTCGGCCCAGGTCATGATCTCGCGGTCCAAGAGTTCAAGCTCTACGTCAGGCTCTGTGCTGACAACTCGGAGCCTGGAGCCAGCTTTGGATTCTTTGTGTCCTTCTCTCTCTGCACATCCCCCACTTGCACTTTGTCTCTCTCTCTCTCTCTCTCTCTCTCTCTCTCTCTCTCTCTCTCTCACACACACACACACAAATAAATAAACATGAAAAAAAATTAAAAAAAAAAGTGATGTAAAGACAGAGGTAGAGATTGGTGTGAGCAGCTGTAGACCAAGGAATTCTAATAGCCACAGAAGCTGGAAAAAGCAAGGAACAGACTTGCCCTTAGAGCCTTTGGATGGAGTGCTGCCCTGCTGACACCTTGATTTCAGCCCATGAAACTGATATTAAACTTCTGGCTTTCAGAACTGAGAGAATAAATGTTTTCACCCACTTTGTGGTAATTTGTTACAACAGCCTTGGAAACTAATACAAAGATAAACTATAGTGAAATTGATCAGATATAAAAATGTATTGAGAATCATGGTATGCCCCATTTCTCAGTTGGGGAGTTGAGTTATGCTAATTTCTAGAAAGGGAGGAAAGTAGATTGAACTCTGTAGTGTTGCATTGAAATTAAAGGTATGGGAATAAATTCATGGTTTTGTTTGTTTATTTTAGAGAGTGCAAGTGGGGGAGAGGGGCAGAGCTGAGAGAGAGAGTCTTAACTAGGCTCCACGCTGATCCCACGACCCTGGGATCATGACCTGAGCTGAAATCAAGAATTGGACGCTCAACTGACTGAGCCACTCAGACACCCCAATTCCTGGTTTTTAATATATAGATTGATATAGAAATGTAGATGTAAGTGTGTATGTGTATGAATACATATATGTGTATATGTAAACACAGATGTATGTATGTCCTTATGTACATACATTTTCTGGCTCTGTGATCTAGAGAACCTGGGAGCAGTGACACCCTAAAAGTGAAAATGCCTAACATCCAGTTCTTGCTTCCCAAGACCATTGTCCACTAAAATGAACTAGGGGTGGGAGCTGATCAAGATGGTGACATAGGATGCTCCCTTCCTCCCATGGACACACTACTAAATGCACAACTGCACATGGAACACTTCTTTCTGAATGAGATCCAAAAACTAGCTGAGTAAGTCCTACACGTCAGACAGATGAGAAAATACCTACATTAAAACAGGTAGGAAAGGCTTAGACACCCTCAACTACTGGTAGCTGCTAAGAACAGAGGAAGAGGCTTGGATAGTCCAAAGTTTGAGAGACAGCTAGGAGCTTGGGCTTGGCTGATCTGCAGAGTTTATCTACATGATACCACTCTGTCAAAACTAGGAAAGATAGCATTTTGTCTAATCGGAAACCAGTCAAAAGAAACAAAGGAATATGTTCTAAACAAAAGAACAAGAGAAATATTCAGAAACAAATTAATGAAGCAGAGATAGATGATTTACCTGAGAGTTCAAAATAAGTCATGAAGATTCTTTCCAAGGTCAGGAAGCAATGTATGACTAAAGTGAGAATTTCTACAGGACATAGAAAATATATAAAGGACCAAACAGAAATCACAGAGCTGAAGAATATAATAACTGAACTGAAAAATTAAGTAGAGGGTTTCAAAGCAGACTAGATCAAGTGGGAGAAGAGATCAGCAAACTTGATGGGGCAGTGGAATTCCTACAGAGGAATTCCTACAGAGGAGCAAAAAAAAAAAAAAAAAAAAAAAAAAAAAAAACTGAGGGGATTTATGGGACACCACCATCAAAACAAACCAACATATGCATTATAGTAGTCCCAGAAAGAGGAGAGAGAAAGGAGCAGAAAGCTTACAGAAAAAGCTGAAAACTTTCTTAAACTGGGGAAAGAAAGAGACATCCAGATCTAGGTGGGCTAGGAAGTACCAAGAAAGATAAATCCAGAGACCCACACCAAGACATATGATTAAATTGTCAAAAGTTAAAGACAAGTATAGGCACGTGGCGGGCAGGCCTGGAGGGGGCGGGTCCGCATCTGCGTGGGCCTCAGAGACTCCCGCCCAGCCTGAGGAGAGGTCACAGCGGGAGCCTGCTGCCGCCTAGGCCTCCGCTGCCGCTATTGCCACGAGGTCTGAGTGCCGGGGCTGCAGCCATGGCCTACTGCCAGCAGGAAGGGAAGGATCGAATCATATTTGTGACCAGAGAAGACCATGAAACCCCAAGCAATGCAGAGCTGGTGGCTGATGACCCCAACGATCCATATGAGGAGCACGGATTGATCCTGCTAGATGGAGACATTAACTGGAACTGCCCATGCCTTGGGGGAATGGCCAGTGGCCCCTGTGGGGAACAGTTCAAGTCGGCCTTTTCCTGCCTCCACTATAGCACAGAGGATGTCAAGAGGTCAGACTGTGTAGACCAGTTCCGGGTCATGCAGGAATGCATGCAGAAATACCCCGACCTCTATCCCCAGGAGGACGAGGAGTAGGAGGAGAAGAAGCCAGCAGAACGTTTAGAAGAGACTGCTTCTACTGAGGCCACTGTAATCAAAGAGGAAGGGTCAAGCTAACGAAGGCCATAAGGCACTGGGCTCCATTCCTTCTCCTTCAGAGTGATATGAACCTTTTGTAAGATGCCTTTTGGTCATTCTCCCAGAACGTGTTTTTCCCTCTGTTGTTCTGTGCACTGTAATGTTCAAAATAACTTATTTTGATGATCAGGGGTCTTGGTCCTTTGACATATACACTGGAAAAAATCTATGTGTGTCTCCCATAAACCTACTGGCAAATGTTAGCTGTCACTTTTGAATTTTCAGATTATCCTGAATTTTGCCTCTTTGAAATAATGTCCTGATTATGCTCAGCAACTAGAAATTGTTATCTGGGAGTATCTTGTGAGTGAGCTGATTTATTCTGATTGATTATATTCCCTTGTAGATTTTATATCCCTGTGGGAAATGAAATAGAAACAAAACCATCTTCCTTTAAAAATGCTGGAGTGGGGCCATTCCCAGTAAAAGGCCAGATGATCAGATACGTATTTCTCATGAACCATCTTGACCTTGAGTATGTGAGGAGGTACTGTAGTTCATTTCTGATGCATTTTGGTTTCCATTTTCACTTTGAGCTCCAGGTTTTTCATGTTTGGAAATTGGAACTGTGGACCCTCTGATTCACAGTCCCTTTCTAAGTGAAGAGAAAGTCTGGTTTTGCTGTTGTTGTTCTTCTGCAAGCCCTGGTTTGGGGCCTGTGTTCACACTGGCTCTGTGTCAGCCTGTTCAATGCAGTGTTCTTGAGAGGTGGGTACCTAATTGTTACCAAAGTAGCAGCCAAGAGAAGAAACGGTGTGAATTAAGTAGTCACTTAAAAGGAAAATAAGACTTTGACCTGGTGTTGAATGTGTGAACTAAAAATGTTTTTGATATAAGGAAATATAAATATGAAAAGTTCATTGAAATTCCTCCTTGAAGATACTGGTAAGCCAGTTTGAGTCCATTAAAATTTTCAGTGTTGAATTAAAAAAAAAAAAAGTTAAAAGACAAGTATAGACTATTGAAAGCAGCCAAAGAAAAGCAACTTGTTATGTAAAAGGGAACCCCTCTCAGCCCCCCGCCCCATAAGACTCAGCAGATTTTTCAGCAGAAACCTTGCAGGCCAAAAGGGAGAAGGATCATATATTCAAAGTGATGAACAAAAAAACTGCCAACCGATTATACTTTACCCAGCAAAGTTACCATTTAGTATTGAAGAAGAGATAGAGTTTTCCAGATAAGCAGAAGCTGGGAGAGTTCATCATCACCAGACCCACCTCACAAGAAATGTTTAAAGGAATCTTTCAAGATGAAAAGAAAGAATGCCAGTTAGTAGCAGGAAAAGAGTATAATACTCGAAGCCAGCATTACCTTGATTCCAAAAGCAGACAAAGACCCCACTAAAAAGGAGAACTATAGACCAAATCTCCCTGATGAACATGGGTGCAAAAATCCTCAGCAAGATACTAGCCAACTGGATCCAGCAATACATTAAAAAAATTATTCACCATGACCAAGTGGGATTTATACCTGGGATGCAGGGCTGGTTTAATATCTACAAAACAATCAGTGTGATTTATCACATCAATAAAAGAAAGGACAAGAACCACATGATCCTCTCAATAGATGCAGAGAAAGCATTCAACAAAACACAGCATCCTTTCTTGATAAAAACCCTTTAGAAAGTAGGGATAGAAGGATCATACGTCGAGATCATAAAACCCATGTATGAAAGACCCAACGTTAATATCATCCTCAATGAGGAAGAACTGAGAGCTTTCTCCCTAAGGTCAGGAAGAAGACAGGGATGTCCACTCTCACCACTGTTACTTAACGTAGAATTGGAAGTCTTAACTTTAGCCTCAGCAATCAGACAACACAAAGAAATAAAAGGCATCCAAATTGGCCAGGAGGAGGTCAGACTTTCACTCTTCACAGATGACGTGATACTCTATATGGAAAACCCAAAAGATTCCACCAAAAAACTGCTACAGCTGATCCATGAATTCAGCAAAGTGGCAGGATATAAAATCAGTGCACAGAAATCGGTTGCATTTCTATACCACAACAATGAAGCAACAGAAAGAGAAATCAAGGAATCAATCCCATTTACAATTGCACCAAAAGCAATAAATACCTAAGAGTAAATCTAACCAAAGAGTTGAAAAATCTATACACTGAAAACTAGAGAAAGCTTATGAAAGAAATTGAGGAAGACACCAAAAACAGGTATGCTGTTCAAAGGGGTACTGCACCCCGATGTTTATAGCAGCACTATCAACAATAGCCAAAGTATGGAAAGAGCCCAAATGTCCATCAATATGTGTGTATATATAGGTGTATACACACACACACACACACACACACACACACACACACACACAGTGGAGTATTACTCCGCAATCAAAACAATTAAATCTTGCCATTTGCAACTGCATGGATGGAACTAGAGGGTATTATGCTAAGTGAAATTAGAGAAAGACAAATATATGACTTCACTCATATGTGGACTTTAAGATACAAAACATGAACATAAGGGAAGGAAAGCAAAAATAATATAAAAACAGAGAGGGGACAAAGTGTAAGAGACTCTTAAATACAGAGAACAAACAGGGTTACTGGAGGGGTTGTGGGTAGGGGGAGGGGCTAAATGGGTAAGGAGCATTAAGGAATCTACTTCTGAAATCATTGCTGCACTATATGTTAACTAACTTGGATGTAAATTAAAAAAATAAAAACTTAAAAAAAAAGGAAAAGAAAGTATAAAAAGCAGTGGTAAAAAAGTAGTACATATATGTTTGGATAACAGGTATTCAATGCATGCGTGTAACAATGTTAGCTGTAACAAGCACCATTTGAAAATTCAGAGGAACCTTTTAAGGATTTCAAACAAATTCGACTTTCAGTATAACTGCACCTAAAGTACTTAAACACAGGTCATCAGAACGTCTATTTGTCATAAACTTTTGAGTTTATTGTTGGGACCACATAAATCAATAAAGCCCGGATAACCTTTTAGAGATCCCTTAAATATGGCCACAGTTGCATTTAAGCAACCAGGGCTAAAGAAAAATATTAATTCTTTTAAAACAGACATAAAACGGAATTATCAACTGAGAGGAAAAAAAAGGTAAATAAAAGTATAATACTGATAAAAGTAAATACGTAGTTATATTCAGAATACTCCAGTTCTGCAATGGTGATGAGTAAATCACTTGTAACTGTAGTATGAAGGTTAAAAGCATTAAAAAATATCTGTACCTACAGTAATTTAATGGATCCACATTGTGAAAAGATGCTGATTGTGACATCAAAAACGAAATGGGGGTGGAAGTTTTGTTATGTGTTTGAAGTTATTATCAACTTAAAATAGACTGTTACATATATGTTTTTTGCAAACCTTGTGGTAACCACAAAGCAAAAACCGATAGTAGAAATACAAAGTGTAAAGAGAAAGGAAATCAGAGCATATCATTATAGAAAATCACCAAATACCAATGGGAGAGAACAAGGATAAAAAGGAACATAGGAATTACAAAATAGAACACAATTAACAAAATAACAAATGGTAAGTCTGTAACTGTCAGTAGTTACTTTAAATGTAAATGGACTAAAATCTCCAATAAAAAGATAAAGATTGTATAGTTAAATGTTTCTTGGTTTTGTGTATCTTTTAAAAAACCAGCTGTTAATTTCATTGATGTTTTCTGTTATGGGGGGAATGGGGTCTCCATTTATTTCTGCTCTGGAGACTTGCTTTTTGTTGTATGTAAGTGGGGTCATACAAGATTTGTCCTTTTTGTTTGCCTTGTTTCACATAACATAATGTTAATCATTTTATAAAAGGAAATCATGTAGACAAGAAGTGCAGCATCACTTAACAAATCCTTAGCAGCTTCTGCATTGTTTCTAGAATTCCTTCCAACTTCAGAGCATCCAAAACTTGTTTCAGGAAGTCTACACTGTCTGTGTAACCTTGGGGAGAGATGTCTGAAAAATGATATATTATCTCTATCTCTTGACTAATATATTTCTGGATCTTTAATTATGGCATCTAATTAATTTTAGGATAATTTAGGTTGTTAAATTAAAGTACATTGTTACTGTAAATCTTTGACCTAAGAACCTTGTACTATTTGTAGTACTTTTCTGCTATTGATAATGACCAGTTATCAAACAAGAATTTTAGTAATCTAAAACACTCTGATCCAGTGTGCTGTATGTTTTGAAAGTAGCAATTAGACTTTATTACTTTGTTTTTAAAAGAGTCCTAGTGGGAGGGGAAAATCCTCTTATTTGGCATTCTTGTACTAGGAAGCATTTTATGTATGAAATATTTTAACTGGAAAACCAAGATAATTTTTTGTACATCTGCAGACTTGGAACATCGGAAAAGAGACTAGAAGTATCTGGTTTGTCCAGTTCAAATCAGGAAAACTTGATTAAGCATAGCCCACACTGGGTGGAAAGTAATGTGAATTACCTTTTTTTCAGACTCATTTAGTAAAGGCTCTTCAGGTTATTTTAACAGAAGACAGTGTGAGGTAAATTGTGGTAGAGAAGATACATGATGTATAGTGAGAAAATGTTAGAGCATTTTATTCCAGGAGAGGTTTGGATGTGGTAAAACTTCTTGTAACACTTCATAGGTTAGGTTGACATGAAACCAGGTGCAAACTCCCACCTTACTCTTAGCCCCTCTCCTGCTCAACTGCTCTCTGTTCTGAGCAGCTTCTTCAGTCTTTTCTACCTCAGCACTTCTGTTCTTCTCTGTTCAGATGGGTTACCATGTCTATAGGACAGTCACAGAGTTCTTATGCATGAGATTCGGCAACAGCTGAGACATAAAAATAGTTACTAGGAATCATTTAAACCATTAACGAGGACTAGGTCCAGAGAAATGGGGGGTGGGGAGAAGAGTTTAAATATATGTGGAAAATGGAGAGAAGCATACAGGTAACTTCTAGCTTTATGCATACGGACTTTGTCCCCTTTCTGTTCAGATGCATATATTTTTACTCCCTGAGAGTGGAGAAATTACAACTTGGAAAGTTACAGTGCCTTATGGAAAAAAGAACAGGAACTATATTCTCTGTCCTCTAGGCTTTTGATATGCTTGGAATACTTTTTTCTGACTAATATTTTACTAATATCATTTGAGTCTTTCCTTAGATTTTACTCTTGTCAGTCTTTCGTCTAATTTTACCATGGATTAGATGCTCTTGTTACATCCTGAGCTTATCCACACTGAATTAAATTTGCTTATTGTATTTGTCTAGACCCGTGTTTCTCAACTGGGGCTTCCTGGGACATTTGGCAATGTCCGGACCCATTTTTGGTCTTCCCAATTGTGGGGATTCTACTAGCATCTAGTGGGTAGAGGTCAGGGATGCTGTATGTTGCATTTTTAAATTTGTATAAAAATGTAATGAAAAATATACTGTATGTGATATCCATTTCCCATTAATATTTCCTTCTTTTCATGGTAGTGTAGACTTTCATGAGTGGCTATATCTTCTAAGTGTGGTTTAAAACCTTAAAATATGTGTATTAAGAATAAGAATATTGGGGCACCTGGGTGGCTCAGTCGGTTAAGTGTCTGACTCTTGATTTGGGCTCACATCGCCATCTCATGTTCGTGGGCTCAAGCCGTGCATGGGGCTCCACGCTGAGCACAGAGCCTGCTTGGGATTCTCTCCTGCCCTCCCTTTGTGTGTGTGTGTGTGTGTGTGTGTGTGTGTGTGTGTGTGTCCGTCCCCCTCCCCTGCTTGTGCACTTGCATGCATGCTCTTTCTCTCTCAGAAGTAAATAAATAGGGGCACCTGGGTGGCTCAGTCAGTTAAGCATCTTGATTTCGGCTCATGTTATGATCTCAGTGTTCGTGAGTTCAAGCCCCACGTCAGGCTCTTGGCTGATAGTGTGGATCCTGCTTGAGATTCTGTCTCTGCCCCTCCCCTCTTTGCACTCACATGTGTTGTCTGTCTCTCAAAATAAATAAGTAAACTTAAAAAAATAGTAATGAAAGTAAATAAACCTTAAAAAGAATATTTCTGGGTAATAATTTCAGATGAAAATTAGCATGCTTTCAGGGAAAATAAGGATAATAAGGATAATGTACTATTTAATGTACTATTTATTACATATTTAGATTCTGTGCATTTATTATTAAATCCCAAAATGTATTGGTATGGTAACAAAGCTTCTTGCAGCATCCTCATTACTACATTTACCTTGGTTTTAAATGAAATGTTGTAAATGAGAAATTCCAACTGTTCTTTATAGTGGTAACAGTCTTTCATTTTATTTTGAGTATGCAAATCTTGTCATTCAGAAAGCATGTATCCATTGCCTATAATAAGCCAGGTATTTCGGTGTTTGGGACACAAGCCAGTTATTACTTTCAAAAGAACCAGGGAGAAATGACGTAATCCCACGTGGATTACACTTAGCAGCCTTTGTACACAATACTTGGGGGAGGACTAAGCAAGAGAGGGAACTGAAGCTATCGCAGATCTCTCAGGCTAAGAATAAGGGGTAGACTTTATAGGCAGAAATAGTTACTGTCTAAGTAAAGAGGCATAAAGAGCATGATACTTCCAAGTCATTGTGCTTGATTATAGTTTATGGTGCTTAGGGAATAGAGTGTGGTAAAAGATGATTTTCAGAAAAAAGTAAAAAGAACTGTGACTGTCCGACAGATACAACAGTGAACATGTGTTTAGGATTTTATTAAACTCATTCAGTGAAATAACTAGATAGAAAAGTTTTAAAACTTTCAATTTTATATGAAGCATCAGAATGTTGAAATAAATTATAATTGGAGGCAGAACTCTTCTGTAGAGTTGGGAGGAAGTCAGGTGAATCTTTGCATGTCTTCTGTCAGTTACCTACCATTTGTAGATTTGTAAAATAGCTGCCTTGAATTAATCTGACAATGCATAGTTTTCCATTGGAATACAGATTTTTTTTTCCCTACAGGAGTGACAGGAAATTGTAAAGTACCTTCCAGTGCCCTGTCAGACACTTTGTACTGTATATAACAGGGAGTCAACAGAATTTTTGGATTAGGAGAATGAAATCAGGTTGTAATTTTAGATAAAACAATTGACGTGGCAGCATATAGGATTAATTAATGAGGGAACATTCAGTGTAGGGGAATGAGTTAGGCTTTTATAGTGGTAGTAAAAGTGAAGAGTGGGGAGGGGTGTCTGGTTGGCTCAGTCAAGTGTCTTGGTGACTCTTGGCTTCAGCTTAGGTTATGATCTCATGGTTTCCTGAGTTCAAATGCCGTGTCAGGCTCCACACTTGTGAGAAATAAGCCCACTGATCCAATAAAGGAGGGATGCAGAGACTGGGAGCACAGTGAAGTGAGGCTTTAATCAAGGTTCCTGCAAGAACTGGTGTCTGATGGACAGGCACACTCGGAGCAGTCACAGCAGACATTTTATCTCCTAGCATGTAAGTCCCTCCCTTTGTTCCTCATTGGCTGAGCACTACAGAGGCTACAGACTTACCCAGACATGGCCTTTGCCCATGTAAGGCAAAAAGTAGTCTGATTAGAGCAAATTTATTCCCTGAGGTGATGCAGAGACTTTCAGTGCCCCCCTCCCTTTGTTCTATGGCTCATGCTCATGAGCAAAAATAAGCCCACAAAATGGAGAGGCGAAGAACCAGAAGTGAAATGTCTAAGGGTTTGGGACTCTACTGTTGGGGTGGGGGCTGGGGGAGGGGGGTTCATACATATTTCCAATAGTCTGTAAACCTACCGTTAACTAGACAGCACAGCTTTTATTTGGTATTTCTGAAAATGAATCATCTCCCTCACTTTTCACACACTGACAGCGTGGAGCCTGCTTGAGATTCTGTCTCTCTCTGCCCCTCCCCCACTCACACTGTCTTTGTCTCTCTCAAAATAAATAAGTAAACTTAAAAAAAAAGAGTGAAGAGGGGGGATGGTCAGTGGATGTTAGGATGTAGACTACTTTAAGACTTACGCACTGATTAAATAAAGCAGACAAGGAGGTTTCTGGCCTAAGCAATTGTAAGGGCAGTGGGTCATTTTACTGAGAAAGGGACTACAAGGAATATAAAGAGATGCAGTGTTTGGGGCAAGATCATGGCAGTTTTTGGACATGGGCCTTTTGACATGAGGTGGGGAACCAAGGTAGAAATGTCCATTATACAGTTAGAAATCCGATTTGGAGCTCAGAAGAAAGATTGTGGGCTAACGATTTTAGCCTGGAAGACGTTAGTTAAACTGAAATTTATATAACAATAAATACCTTCAACCAGGGAGGACTTAAGTATGGAGGAAAGGAAGAAGGCCAGAAACCCTGGAGAACATCTTTATTTGCTTGATACTCAGGAATAATTATGTATGTCACAGAGCGTTATTATGATTTGGTTAAGTATCAGTCTTGCTTTTAATTTTAATAATGATGCTTGCTTAGCTTAATTTTATCTTTCATTAACATCTGAAGCTATTTTATTTTTTCTTAGTTTATAGCCTGTTTGTAGTACAGCAAGAGAACTTTGAAACCCAAATTCTTTTTTTTTTTTTTTAATTTAAGCTTATTTATTTTTGAGAGAAAGAGACAGAGCATGAGTGGGAGAGGGGCAGAGAGAGGGAGACACAGAATCTGAAGCAGTCTCCAGATCTGTCAGCAAAGAGCCCGATGCGGGGCTCAAACTCACAGACTGCAAGATCATGACCTGAGCCGAAGTCAGATGCTTAACTGACTGAGCCACCCAGGCGCCCCTGAATCCCAAATTCTTAATTCTCACTTTATATACTTCCTCATTTTAGATTACAAGTTGACAGAGACTTAGTTTGGAGCCTTGCGCTAGTGTGAAAAGTGGTGTCACCAGTGGACAGAAAATGGGAAAGAGGAAGTCACCCTTAGGTCTTTTGTAATGGGTTATTTTCATTAAAGCACTGTGAATTTCTATAATTAATGTCAGTGTCAAATGCATTCCAGATTCATTGGGGTGGGAGCTAAGTTTGCATTATTATTATGTAGCTAAGTTTGAGTTGATTCTGCTGTTCAGTAATTGAAGGGAAGACAGCCAAAATTTATGTTCCCATTTTACCTTTTCACAATCTCATAGTTAATACAGCATTGCCTTTTTTTTTGAGGGAATATATTCACCCTATTTTATCTCATTCATGACTTGTAGTTAATTTTGAGGTAGCAACCCCTTTCCATCACTACTACCGATTACTTGTAGATGGGAAGTACAATTTTCAGGTTATTAAATCTGCTTATCTCATTTTTAAAAATGCACGTGTGTAGATATGTGTAAATTATAAAATTCATTTAGAAAATACTGTCACAAGAATTTGCAGATGCTTTTGAAATTGGCCTCTTTTCGTATTTACTAGTATTTGAGGATTAAAGTTCAGCAAAACATTGAAAAATCTTACTTTTTTTCTTTTTAGATCATCCAATTATGATGGGTTTTGAACCCCTTGTTAACCAGAGGCTACTTCCACCTACCTTCCCTCGATATGCAAAAATAATTAAAAGGGAAGAAATGGTCAACTATTTTGCAAGATTAATAGATAGAATAAAAACTGTTTGTGAGGTGGTCAATTTAACAAATTTACATTGTATTCTGGTAAGTACAAATCTCTGTTTTGGATTATGATTTTGATTGAACAACAGAACAGTTTATCACTTTTTAGACTGTCCCATGGATAAATAATATTGTTTGCTTTCTTTGATAGCTGGAGGATTAAGTGTTGTAAGTGTATTGTGTGTATTTTTCTATTTAATCTTCACAAGGATTATATACTATCCATCTTAGAGATTAAAAGACTGAAGTTTAGATAATTCACCCAAGTTTGAAGAATGGGGATTTAAACCCTGGATTCTGTCTTCAAAACTTTTGTGTGTATACACATACGTATGTACATGCATGTATACATGTATATTTTCATATAAAAATTAGATCGTGGTGCTTGTTAACCTGCTTTCATCACTAATCTCTATATCATGAACATCTTTCTTTTCATGTCAACAAATAAACATATTTCTATATTATTCAATTGGCTACATGGTATTCCATTGTAAACATAGATCACAATTTTTTCCAGTTCATTCATATTATAGTGAGGCCCTTTTCAGCGTTTTAATGTTATAAACGATACTAATGTGAACATTTTTGTAGGTAGACCTTTGTATCGTCTGCTTCCTTCTTCCTTAAGTTATAATCCTAAACCATGAAGCTACTGGGTTGAAGAGTATATACATTTTTACATATTTTGGATTAATCTTCTTTATGGGTTAAAATATAGAAAAGCAATGTTAGGAAGGTAGAAAATATGCAGAATAATACTGTTGTTATTTAGACATAAGCACACTAATTTATTTTGCACAACTCTGCATAGAGATACGTAATTCCTAGCCCATGTCATTTTCCCTGTGAGGTCTTCCTTGTTGGTTCTAGGCTGCTTCTGTTCCTGTATTCCTGGAGATGATTATTATCTCATTTACATTCCTGGAATTGAGCAGCAGCCTCTGGAATATATTTTTTTCATGGTCAGCAAAGATTTGTGCTTTTGTTTATGCTTTTTCTTGTAATAACTTTGTTTTCCCTTCTAATTCTTTGTCATTAACACCAGTATGAGTCTTCATTGCTTAGTGAAACTTCCCCTGTTTGTGTCTTTGTTACCCCATTTCTGTTTGCTTTTTTTTTTTTTTTTGTAGTTTTTTCCTTATTCTGTCATAAGAATCATGGAATCTTAAAGGTTGAAAAGATCATAGACATAACCCAGTTCATTTTATAGTTCATCGTATAGGTAAACAAAGTTAAGGCTTAGAGGGCTTGTAACCAAAATAGATGATTGGTTAGTGGCATATCAGGAGTTAGAGACTTTCTTATTCTTCTGCTATATCTCCTTTTTTGATTCTTAATTATGTAAATGTATATTTGTGTTCAGATTAATTGTAAGATTTTTGAAAAGAAATTGATCAATGTGAGTTGGAATAAGAATAATGCAACAGTTGGAATTTGACATTCTGGCAGAAAGTTATGGATTGCCTTGTCAGAAAGTTGAATGCTGAATGACACAGCATAGCTGGGGGAGTCAGGCCTGCACTTCCAGCACTGGACATGAAGAGGGCATAGAAGGAGAAGAATCTGGCTCCCTGGAGCACTTGGGACAGGAATACCTGTTGTGGGATGAGGGGAGGTAGGGAGTAGTTGAGTCTAAGAATAGAGGAAAAGATTAAAGTGAGAGGGAGAAGGAACCAAACAGTCTGGTAGTTCTGCCTAAGAAACCGGTCACTGTTCAGATAAGGAGTACATCTCAGTGGAAAATTGGGAAAGGACATGAGCATACACACTGAAAAGGAAGTAAATGTGAAAAAGGTAGAACCTTACTAGTAATTGAAGAAATGCAGTTTATAATAACTAGATTGAAAAGTATAGCAATATTTAATGTTGATGGAGGGAAATAGTAGCTCTCCTATACTCCTGTGGCTGTCTCTCTCAGAAGTTTTAAAAATAGTGTATATCCTGACCCAGCAACTCCCATTCTAGAGATTTAGCATAATAAAATCATCTAAGATATGTTGCGAAGATGAACTAAAGAGGTATTTGGTGCGTCATCATTTGTAATCTTGAAAAACTAGAAACACTGGTGATACCACTATCCATCCTATGGGTATGTGTAGAATATATGCCACAGTGCTGTTAAAAAGCATGTTATAGAAAAATACTGACATAAGGAAATGTTTGTGAATGTCAAGTCCTGTTTCAAAAATGCTTTACCCATTTTATACATTGTCACACAGAAGTGATGGTCAGACACAGCGAAGTTCAGTTTTTCAAATACTGGAATAACAAATATCAAGATGTCAGTTATGACTGTAGTTTATGGTCTGCATGTTTCTGCATTTTCACATGGGTGAATATGGGTGGGGCAGTTAAATAAATGGATTAACAGTTTGGGAGATGTGGTTGACTGTAGAGAAAAGATTGGAAAGGAACAGAGTAAACACAGGGGGATAATAAATTAAGAGACCGTTACTGCAGTTCAAGGGAGAGAGAATAGAAGGATGGCAGGGAGGTGACATGAGGTTGTCAGAGTTAGAGCTATGTATGAACTAAAATTGATAGCATATTGGTGATGAATTAAAATATGGGACATGAGAGAGCTTTCAGGAAGGCCCAGGGTTTCTGACTTGCAAATCTTGATACACACTGGTGCTGCTTACCGAAATGGGGAAATTCAAAGACCCTTAGTCAACTGAGGGTCTTAGTAAGGCCGATTTTGAGGTACGTTTGAACTATTTATGTAGAGATATTGAATTAGGTATTGATTATATGGATAGAACTTAGAAGTCTGTGTTCAATATATAATTTTGGAACTATTACAAGTAGTAATCAAAGGAAGCATGAATACAGAGACGATTGTGAGGGAAAAAGTATATAGCTTGAGAAAAGAAAAATAGTCTGGAACTAAACTTTGAACCTACAGAGCAGACTGAGAAGTGACCACAGAGGAAGAAACTCATGGAAGTCAGTTAAAAGGTTTTTCAAAAAGGAAGTCCTGTCACATACTGCTGAGAGGTCAGATGAAAGAGGTGAATAAAGTCCAAAACAGATGTTGATTGGATTTGGTGTCAGACAACAGTGGTGACTAGAGTGAAGAGCCAGGCTAGCGTGTGTTGATGAGGGGGGCCTTTGAATAAGGAGAGATGATGCAGCCAACTCCTTTAGAAAGTTTGGCTGAGAAGGCAGTGGTTAAGAGTGAAATGTGGGAGCATGTGACAGTATTTTTCTTTTTAAAGATGGGAGAAAATTTTACTTAAATGTAGGTGGGGAGGATATGGCAGAAAGGGAGAACTTAAATATCAGGGGAAAACAAGGATGGATTATTGACCATGTGTAATGTTCTGATAAGACCAAAAGGAATGCAGTGTGTAGTACAAGTTGGGGGTCCTCCGTTGTTAAAGTGGGCAAGTCAGTAATAACATTCAGAGGCTGAAGCAGAGGATTGCCTGCTGGATAGATGACTTAATTTTCTTTGTAATGTTAAATGGGAGGACATCTGTGGTGGAGAACATTCACTTTGAAAAGTGTGAGCAAGGCATAAAAGTTAATTGTTAAAAAAGTGAATTGACTAGAGAAACTTGGTAGGATTTGGCAGAGCACCCCTTTAAATTGAGGATCATGAGTCTGGAAAATACAGAAAAATATGAAAATGATAGGTAACTACTACCCTATATAATCTACAGAAGTTAACATTTTAGTGTATTTTCTTAGCTTTTTTCTTTTATCTATGTATAAACCCATATATAATTTTCTAAGCATATCTTTCAGGAACAGTTATATGAATCCAGTTGGCCTGGTTACGTGGTATTTATTTCTGTGAAGTAGGAAGTAAACTTCTACCATTAGTTAGGAAATTATTATTGGTACTATTATTTTCATGGTGTGCATACATAATATTTGTATACACAATTGACTATTGTTCAGTTAAAAAAAAATTAGGCTCCAAAATCCTCCATCGTCCTATTGATACAATTAGACAATTCCTATAGAAATGATTCTTAGCTCTTTGTCATATTTTAATTCTACTAGTATTTAATTTGCAGAAGGTCTGATAAAAATTGCATGCTAAATAAAACATTTCTGGCTTTTATTAATCTATTAATGACATTACTTTTTCTGTGTGTATCAGGATTTTTTCTGTGAATTTAGTGAACAATCTCCTTGTGTTCTTTCAAGATCTCTATTACAAGTAAGTTCTACATAGTATTGAAATACTTCTTTAAACATCAAATTATTTGTGTGTCGACATTGTTTTATTGATTGCTGGAACAAAAGTAGATGCTTTTAAAGGATGTTCAACAGTTAGTGTTAAATTTTTGTGATAGAAATATTGGAATATTAGACATTCACCAAGACCATATGCTGGACTATAAAACAAACCTTAATAATTTAAAATCAGTTGAAATCATACAAAGTATGCTCTCTGACTATTTTGCAATGAAACTAGTAATCCATAAATATTTTCCAAATATTTGGAAATTAACACACTTCTAAACAACCCTTGAGCCAAAGAAGAAGTCTTGAGGATAATTTGAAAATATTTTGAACTGAATAAAAATGAAAATATAACATACAGATTCTGTGGGATATAACTGAAGCAGTGCTTAGAGGAAAATTTATAGGATTAAATGTTTATATGAGAAAAAAAAGAAAATGGTTGCCAGAGGGGTTGGAGATAGGGGAATGAGTGAAATAAGTGAAGGGGATTAAGAGATACAAACTTCCAGTTATAAAATAAATAGGTCACAGGGGTGAAAAGTACAGGATGTGGAATATAGTCAATAGTATTGTAATAACTTTGGTGACAGATGGTAACTGCACTTGCCATGGTGAGCATTTCCTGGTATATAGAATTGTCGAATCACTGTGTTCTACATCTGAAACTAATATAATACTGTATGTCAACTATACTTCAATTAAATTTTTTTAAAAAGAAAGCTCTGAAAATTTAAGCTTCTGCTTTAAAAAAAAAAAAGAGCAAATGAAACTCAAAGCAGGCAGAAGAAAAGAAATACTACAGATAAAAGCAGATATCAGTAAAATAGGAAACAGGTAAACAGTAAAGAAAATTAATGTAACTAAAATCCTGATTCTTTTGAACATATCAGTAAAATTGAAGAACCTCTAACCAGGCAGAACAAAAAAAAGAAGGTATAGTACAGATGAATAATATCACAAATGAAAAAAGAAAGGACCACTGCAGACTCCAAAAGGGTCTGTAAAAGGATATATGGGAAATATTATAAACAACTCTGTGTCCATAAATTCAAAATCATAGATAAAATGGACCAATTTCTTGAAGGACACTATCAAAACTCATGAAGAAACAGAGAACTTGAATGATCCTACATCTGTTAAATTGAATTCATAGTTTAATACCTTCCAACAGAGAAAATTCCAGGTCAATTCTGTACAGTCTGTTCCAAAAAATAGAAGAGGCAACAATATACATAATAAAGCCAGCATTATCTCAGTAGCAAAACCAAAGACATTAAAAGCATGGAAAATTACAGGCCAGTATCCCTTATGAGCATAGATAGAACCACCTTAAAGTATTATGATATCAAATTCAGCAATATATAAAAAAAAAAAGATAATACATCATGACCAAATGGGCTTTATCCCAAAAATGCAAGCCTGGTTCAACCTTTGAAAATCAGTCCATGTAGGGGCACCTGGGTGGCTCAGTCAGTTAAGCGTCCGGCTCTTGTTTTCGGTTCCAGTCCTGATCTCCTGGTCATGAGATTGAGCCCTACTTTGGGCTCTGCAAGGAGTATGGAGCCTGGTTGGGAGTCTGTCTCTGCCCCTCCCCTGCTTGCGCTCACTCTATCTTTCAATAAACATTTTTTATTTAAATTTTTAAATTTAAATTTATTTTTTAAATGTGTTGTTTAAATAAACATTAAAAAAAAAAAAACCAATGTAATCCACCATACGATCAAAGTCTCATGGGGCGCCTGGGTGGCTCAGTCAGTTAAGCCTCCAACTTTGGCTCACGTCATGATCTCATGGTTCATTAGTTAGAGCCCTGCGTCCAGCTCTCTGCTGACAGCTCAGAGCCTGGAGCCTGCTTTGGATTCTGTGTCTCCAGCTCTCTCTGCCTCTCCCCCACTTACACCTTGTCTCTGTCTCTGTCTCTGTCTCTCTCTCTCTTAAAAATAATAAACATTAGAAAATTAAAAAAAAAATAAAGTCTCAGTACATTCAGGAAAAGCATTTGACAAAAGCATCCATTCATGACAAAAACTCTCGTCAAAACTAGGAATAGAAGAAAGCTTCCCTTAACCTGATATAGGGTATATACAAAAAACTTGCAGCTAACGTCATACTTTGTGATGAAAGATTAAATCCTTTCCTCCAAAGATTGGGAGTAAAGTGAGGATGTCAGCTCTCTCACTCCTCTCTTATTCAACATACTACAGATGGCCCATGACTTAAGATGGTTCAATTTATGATTTATCGACTTTGTAACAGTCTGAAAGTGATGTCCATTCAGTAGAAACCATACTTTGCATTTTGAATTTTGATCTTTTTCTGGGCTAGCAATGTGTATTATAACACTCTCTCCTGATCCTGGGCTTGACCAGCAAGTTGCAGCTCCCACTCAGCTACACAATCACAAGGGTAAACAGTCTGTTTAACCATTCTGTTTTTCACTTTCGGTATCGCAGTCAATAAATTACTGGAGGTATTCAACACTTTATTATCAAATAGGCTTTGTATTAGATGATTTTGCCCCACAGTAGGCTAATGTAAGTGTTCTGAGCACATTCAGAGTAGTCTAGGCTATAAGCTATGGTGTTCGGTATGTATTCAGATGTATTGAATGCATTGCAGCTATTCAACTTAAAATGGGTTTTGGGATGTAACCCCATTATAAGTGATGGAGATCTGTATTGGAAATTTTAGCCAGTGAAAAAAGGCAGGAAAAGGAAACAAAAGGCATACAGCTGAACAGGGAAGAAATCATCAGCGTTTTATAGACATTATTTTCTGTGTAGAGCACCAGAATTTTGAGAGAAGTTCCTAGACCAGATGGGTGAGTTTAACAAGAGCACAGGATATGAGGTCAATATACAAAAAACAATTGTATTCTTATATACTTTCAGGGAACAATGGGAAGTCAAAAATTTAGCAGTACTATTTACAATAATCTCAAAAAAACCACAAAATACTTAGATATAAATCTAATACCTGTTTGTAGACAATGCAGAAAAACTAGAAGTATTGGTGAAAGAAGTCAAAGACCTAAATAAATGGAAAGGTATATACCTTGTTTGTGGATTGGAAGAATTAATATTTTTAAGATGTTCTTCCCAAAATTGTTCTATAGATTCAAAGCAGTCTCAATAAAATCATAGCAGGATTTTTTACAGTGTTGCAAGAACAATTGGACAGACATATGCAAAAAAAATTGACTTACAATGCATCATAAATCTAAAATGTAAGACTATAAAACTTTTACAAGAAAAGACAGGAGAAATCTTTGACTTTAGAAGGCAGAGTATTCTTAGGTATGACACCAAAAACACAATTCTTAAAAAATGGTCAGTTGATCAACTTAAAAGTATAAGTCTGTGGAAGATACTGTTAAAATGAAAAGAGACTACAGAATGGGAGAAAATATTTGCAAATCATGTGTAGCATAGGACTTGTATTATACAAAGAAATTTATAAACCTAACAGAAACAGACAACCTAGTTTTTTTAAGATATTCAACATAATTGGTACTAGGGGTATGCAGATTAAAACCACAATGAAATACCACTATCTTTCTTTTCTCATATCTTTTAAAAAGAAGAAAGAAAAACTGATAATACCAAGTGCTGGTGAGGATGCATTTACTGATAATTCCATGAAGTGCTACAACCACTTTGTAAAACAATTTGCAGATTCTTAAATGTACAAATCCCACTCCTGCTTAATGTTTACCTAAGAAAAGTGAAACCCAGTTTTCTCATGGAAACCTGTATGCGAATGTTTATAGCTATTTGTTTCATGATCACCCAAAACTGGAAACAACCCAAATGGGTTAGGAAATCAAAGAAGGGATAGTATAGGAAATATTAAAATATGCTGAGGTCAGTAAGGGGAGAAAATGAAATGCAAACTATTGTTAAATAATTTATTTTAAATTTAATCATTAAATAATTTTTCCAATTTCAGGAAGTGTGTATTCCAAAATGTTCATTAGAGACAAAGTTTGTCAACTAAATATTTATAGCCATTTGCTGTTTAATAACTTATGAAGCCCTCTTTCTTATATATTAGCTTATTTGACGTATTCAGACTAGTCATTTCATTTTGGGGTTTGTTTTTTTAAGTTTATTTATTTTTGAGAGAGAGGGAGAGAGAGAATTCCAAGCAGACTCCTCACTGTCCGCACAGAGCTGGACACAGGCACAATTATGAACCTGTGAAATCATGTCCTGAGTTGAAACAAGAGCCAGCTGAGCCACCCAGGTGTCCCTGGTCAGCTCATTTTGACTAGTTCACTATTATTGCCTTTGGCTTGAGAGGTATTTTTTCTTTATACACCTTCATCAGAATACATCTTAAATATAGATTAACAAGTAATAACCCATTGTGGAGGTAGCGATTCCTTGATTTCCACCAGGTTTTTATGCTTTAATCTCTTCTGTTGTGTTCATGTCACAGTAATGACAGTTATATGTACAATATGTCAAGATTTTGACAGCATTACTAATACATAACATTTGTTTTAAGACTACTTTCCTGGTGGATAACAAAAAGGTCTTTGGAACCCATCTCATGCAAGACATGGTGAAAGATGCACTTCGGTCTTTTGTCAGTCCTCCGGTGCTCTCCCCAAAGTAAGTACTGTGAGACTTTTCATAGTGTGTACATTTCTTAAAAGCCCCAGGTCTCTGTGCTCGTTTACAGCCAAGGCATAAAAACTGTTGGAATCACATCTTCATGCAGAAAATAAAAATAATTCATAGTAAAATTAATTGATTTCTGCTGCATATTGTTTAGATTTAAACTGAAGTTTTTGTGAAGTTGACATTAGGCTCAATATGAGAAGAAAACCTTACAAGGAATTATCAAATACAGTAAGTTGCATTGATTCTTACTGTGTGCAAAGCACTGTGTTAGGTAAGCACTTTGGGAGTAATTATAAAAAATCAGATAAGGTCTCTTAATGATCTGAGTCTAGATAAAAATAGAAAATGCAGATAATTATTTCTTAAATTATGTTCTGATAGAAACATGTTGCTTTAATAAGAGGCTGGAAAGGATTTCATACAGCAAGAAATCATCATTTGTGTTGGCATTTTAGAAAAGGAATAAAGCTTTTCCAAAGGGGACGGAAGAAAGGTGTTGTTATTTCTTAGCAAAGAAACCAGCATGTCTAAAGACATGAGCATATGAATTGTGTATTTTAGGAACAGTTAGTGGTTCAGCATTCAATTTGTTGAATAAATCATGCCACATCTCACATAAAACTTTTTCCTCTCTTAACTTGGGTTTCTCAGAAGCAGATCCTGAGACTTAGAAAGTGTTCCCAGGAGCAGCGCCTGGTGGCTCAGTCAGTTAAGCGTCCAGCTCTTGACCTCAGCTCAGGTCATGATCTTACACTTCATGAGATCAAGCCCCTCATTGAGCTCTGCACTGGCAGTGTGGAGCCTGCTTGAGATTCTCCCTCTTTCTCTCTCTCTCTCTGCCCCTCCCTCCCTCCCTCCCTCCCTCCCTCCCTCTCTCTCTTTCTTTCTCTCTCTTTATAAATAAATGAACTTTAAAAGAAAAAAAAAAAAAAGAAACTGTTCCCAGGAGAAACCAGCGGTGTTTTCAGCAAGTGGGACATGCAAAGGAAAAAAAACCGTGCAGAGGTATACTTCAGGGAAAGTAACTCTGGTTATGTCCTGGTGGGAAGCTCTGGAGATAGTGTGGGTAGCACCTCAGAGTTGTTAGGGATAAAACAAAGGAGCCTGAGAATTTACCCACATACGAGTCCATTAAGGACTGACTCTGGGAGGAGGTAAATTCCCAGGCAGCCTTAGTGTTGCTTATATTCCCTGTTTCATTCACAGTAAAAGCCACAGTCCTTATGATTGAGCCTAGGAGGTCCCATACACTCTGGTCTAGACTCCTGTCCTGATGCCTCTCTGGCCTCATCTCTTACCCCACTCCCCCCATCAGCCACACTGCCCTCCTTGCTATTCCAGGAACATACAGGCTCACTCTCACCCTACAACCTTTACACAGAGTCTGAGGTGGAGGACATTTTACTCAGAAATCCCCAAGACTGACTGCCTCACTGCCTTCAAGTCTGTTTAACTTCATCTCAGTCAGGACTGCTTTGATCAGACTGTTTAAGAAGTACAACCTCTCCCCTGCCTCAGCCCAGCACTGGGCTGTATGTAGTTCTCTCTCCTGTAACAACGATCTTCTTACCTGCTGTATAATTTGCTCCTTCACTGTGCTTACGTGCTGTATATATACACTACATAATTCTTCATTGTGTTCATTTTTTATTTCCCTCTCGTCCTCCCCCCACTCCCGTTAGAATATGAACTCTACAAGGTCAGGGCAGGTCGTTTTGGCTCTTTGTTCACTAATGTATCACAGGTGCAAGAACACTGTCTAGCACACAGCACATGATGAATCTTTGTTGAATGAGTGAATAAATAAATGGCAGTTGGATGGTTAAGATAGTTTGGATGGTTAAGATAGTTTGGGACTTACGAGTTTTGAATGCTTTGGTAAAATTTGGTCTTTATGGTCAGTGAGGAAGTGCTCAGGTTTTTAGGAGGAAATTAGCATAGGATAGTATGTATTTTTTTATGGTGCGTAGTTTTTAACAGGAAACAAACTGGTAGTGATAAAGGAGGCAAAGTGTTGAGGTAGGCTAATTCGGTACTACAGGCAAGAAATGATAAAGGATTAAACTCTGGGATTATAAAGAAGACAGACCTGAGGAACATTTCAGAGGTAAAATTAATAGGACTTGACAACTGATTCAGCAGGGGAAGGAAAGGAATAAGAAGGTAAATAAGTTGCTTTAAAAAAAAAAAAGAAACCAGAAGCTGGTTGTTTATATTATTATATAATATTATGTTTATATTATTATATAAATATATGGTTGTGTTTGAAGTTTAGACAGTGCATAAAATGTGAAAAATAATAAAAATCCCCTGAAGTCTTAGCCTTGAGGTAACATTTTGATGACCATCACTATAGATCTCTTAGATCCCTTAGATCTGTGCTACATAGATGTATGATACACATTTGACTTTATGTAAATGGGATCATGTTAAACAAGCTGTTTTTATCATGAACTTTTAATTACTTTTTGTGGATTGCTTTCTTAAAATTTTTGTTTTTAAAATTCTTTTTTTTCCCCCACTCAAAGGTACATCATGAATTTGTGTTTCAAATGATCTGATGTAGATCCAATTAATTCTTTATAATGGTTGCCAAATATATCATAATGTGAATGTATTCTGTGCATTGGGGTTTACTGGATGGGGGCATGTGTACTTATAGTAGATTTTACCAGATTGCATTCTAAAAGATTGTAACAATTTGTATTTCTGTTAGCAGTATATGAGAGTGCACATTCCCTAACTCCTTTTAATTTTTTCCAGTGTGTTTAGCAGGAAACAATATCTCATTGTTACTTTAATTTGAGGATTTAATACAATATTTATTGAACATTTAGAAATACTTTTCTATGAATTGTTTATATCCTTTGCCCATTAACTTTTAAGTGGTTTACTTTTTTGGAAAATTTATATGAGCTGTTTGTACATTATGAGTATCTAATATACATTGTTAAACAATAGTATCTATCATACAGTATATAGCTCCTCATAGTATACAAGTCCTGACTAAATTATCTTTCAACTCCTTCATTTGTGATAGGCATTGCAGATTTTTTTTCCTTTTCTTTTGCATCACAATTTTTGCCTTCTGTGTGGTAGTTTTTGCTACTAAATTTTATCCAATATTTTAGGTTTCTTGTTGGAGGTAAATCGCCCCAGCACATAGGTTGTACCTTTAGTCACTTCCAAAGATTTTTGTTCAAGGTTTTGTCCAAAGATTTTTATTCTTGTGCATTTAAGATTAAGTGGTGTGAAGATAGAAGTTCAACCTGATTTTCCTTCTAGGTAGTCTGTTGGGTGAACATCACATACAATATAAACCATCATTTCCCACTGGATTAAAAGAAGACCACCTTTATTTTACTTGGAAATCCTTTATGTATTGAAATTTTTTTCCAGTTCCAATGATAGTGTTTTCTTTTTGTTTTGTTTTTGATGATTCTTATTATTGTGGCTTTGTCTTAAGTTTTAATATCTTGTTAAGACATGTCCTCTGGCTACATTCTTTTTCAGGATTTTGTTGGCCCTTCCCTGGTTAACCCTTTATTGGGCGTGTGGTTTGCAAATATTTTCTCCCATTCTGTAGGTTGCTTTTTCATTTTGTTGATTGTTTGCTGAGCAGAAGCTTTTCAGTTTGACGTAATCCCGCTGCTTATTTTTGCTTTTGGTGCAAAACCAAAAAATCTTGATCCCCTATGTTTTCTTCTAATACACCAGAAACTTCAGATCTTACATACAAAAGTGGGTCTTTAATCCATTTTTATTTGATTCTTGTGTATGGTGTAAGGGTCCAATGTCATTTCTTTTACATGTGGCTGTCCAGTTTTCCCAGTATTACTTATTGAAGAGTCTGTCTTTTCCCCATTGTATATTCTTGGCTTCTTTGTCAAAAGTTAATTGACCATATATGCATGTTTTTTTTTGCCCCCTAGGCTCTCTATTCTGTTTTATTGATCTATGTGTCTGTTTTTATGCCAATAATATTCTGTTTTGAATACTGTCACTTTGGTAGTATAGTTTGAAATCTGGGAGTGTGATGCCTCCAGCTTTTTTGTTCTTTCTCAAGATTGCTTTGTTTTCAGAGTGTTTGGGGTCCCATATAAATTCTGGGGTTGTTTTCTCTATATCTGTGAAACATGCTATTTGAATTTCAGTAAGGATCGACTCTAACGATATTCTTCCAGTCCAAAAGCACAGAATATCTTTCTATTTATTTGTGTCTTCAGTTTCTTTCATGAGTGTCTTACAGTTTTCAAAAGTGTATTGATCTTTCCCCTCCTTGGTTAAATGTATTCCTAAGTACTTTATTGTTTTTGGTGCTCTTATACATGGGATTACTTTCTTAATTTCTCTGATAGTTTATTGTCAGTGTATAGAAATACAGCAGATTTTTGTATATTGATTTTTTATACCCTGCAGCTTTACTCAGTTAAGTAGTCCAACAGTTTTTTGATGGAATTTTTAGGTTTTCTACATAATATGTCGTCTGCAAACAGACACTTAAAAATTATTTTAAAATTTGTAATTAAATCCAGTATTCAGATTTGTATAAGTGACATACAGTACCATCCATTTAAACAATATTTTTCTTTGGTTTTTATATATTCACCTTTTGGAGAATTGATAAAATTTGATAAATACTTAATGCATATTTATATGAATTTATAAATTTTATCAGTTCCCTTATGTAATAAATATAATAAATTAGTACTTGCTGTTGCCAGGCCAGAACCTTTTTGGGTTCTAGGGAAGAGAAGAACACACCTGCTAAAAGGCACCTCGCATCCAGTGGGAGAGACTGAACAGTAGACAAATACATAATGTGAGTTTGTAGAAAGATAAAGGGGATAGATAGTTCTCTTAGGGCATAGTTATAGAAAGCATGTGGTGAAACGTGAGTGAACTGAGGTAGGGAGCTGTGCAGAATCAGGGTCGGGCTTCCGACAGCAACGTCATGTCCTAGAGTAGAGCTGAGCTTGAATATCAAGGAGCAGCTAATTTTCACGAATTAAATTATTAGAAATACATCTAGATCAGCAGTTCTTAAGCTTTTTTGTCTTGGGACCCCTTTACATTCTTAAAAGTTATTAAAGACCCAGATAGCTTTTGTTTATATGGGTCATGTGTATTGCTACCTACTGTTTTAGAAATTAAAACAATACTTTAAAAATATTTATTAATTTTTTTAAATAGGAAACCCATTACATTAATCGAAACATTTTTGTGGAAGACAACCATGTTTTTAAGAAAAATTAGTGATAAAAGTGGCAGTTTTACATTTTTGTAGATCTGTTTTCTGTCTGTCCTAATAGAAGATAGTTGAATCATTTTGACCTGCTTCTGCTTTCAGTCTGTTAACGCATGCCATGTAGACTCCGGAAACACTTACCATACACTTGTGAGAGAAGGAATACCAAAGGCGAATAACATCCTAATGTTATTGTGAGAATGGTTTTGACCTTGTCCCCTAGAAAGCATCCCAAAGTCACCACCCCCACCGGGGGAACCTGGGCCATATTCTGAGAGCTGCTGGCTGCCATTTCAAATCCAACTCCCCGCACCCCCCCCCCCCCCCCCAACACTCCATCCAGTCCTTTCCTTCACCTCTGGTCCTAGAGGTGTCCACTGTGCACTACAGTTTGTGTCTCTTATGAATGCTTATACACTTCACCCAAATATGTGTCCAGAAATAATATATCCATTTATTTTATATGTTTTTAGACTTCACATAAATGTTGTCACACTGTATACATCCTTTTGCAACATGATTTTTTCATTCAACATTAGGGTTTTGAAATCAACAGGTTTGATACTTCGTTCATTGAAATCCACCCTTGGAATATGTTGCAGTTTGTTTTGCTGCTTCTCTATAAATGGACATTTAAGTTCTTTCTAATTTATTACTATTGAAAACAGTGCTGTAGTGAACTTCTTTGAGTATGTCTCCTTGTGCACATAGGCTGTCTGTACTTACAACTGGAATTAATTGCTGATCGTAGGGTATGTGCATCTTCAACTTCACTAGTTTTGCCAAATTGCTTTACAAAATAATTTAACCAATTTGTATTCCAGACAACAGGGTATAAGAATTCCAGTTTTCTTAGACTTTGTGCTTTGTCATAATCAGACTCTTCAGTTTTTGACAATCTGATATGTGTGAAATAGTGTCTGTGTCTGATTTGCATCTTTCCCTTTTCTATTTAACAGTCTCCTTTAGCACTTTTATTATTACTTATTTAGGGTTAGTTACAGTTCAACCTTCATTGTTCGAAGATTCCATATTTGCAGATCTTGCTTACTTGCTAAGATATATTTGTAACCTTCAAATCATTGCTCTGCTCTCGCTGAATTCATGGACATGGGCAGAGCAGAAAAAAAAAAAAAAAAATTAGAGTCTCCCGGTACTGAATAAGGAAACTCTCTACCTTCTTTTTCAGTTCTTTTATTTATTTATTTATTTATTTTTTTAATATATGAAATTTATTGTCAAATTGGTTTCCATACAACACCCAGTGCTCATCCCAAAAGGTGCCCTCCTCAATACCCATCACCCACCCTCTCCTCCCTCCCACCCCCCATCAACCCTCAGTTTGTTCTCAGTTTTTAACAGTCTCTTATGCTTTGGCTCTCTCCCACTCTAACCTCTTTTTTTTTTTTTTTTCCTTCCCCTCCCCCATGGGTTCCTGTTAAGTTTCTCAGGATCCACATAAGAGTGAAACCATATGGTATCTGTCTTTCTCTGTATGGCTTATTTCACTTAGCATCACACTCTCCAGTTCCATCCACGTTGCTACAAAAGGCCATATTTCATTTTTTCTCATTGCCACGTAGTATTCCATTGTGTATATAAACCACAATTTCTTTATCCATTCATCAGTTGATGGATATTTAGGCTCTTTCCATAATTTGGCTATGAACTGCTATGTTCAAGTGACCCTATGCATCAGTACTCCTGTATCCCTTAGATAAATTCCTAGCAGTGCTATTGCTGGGTCATAGGGTAGGTCTATTTTTAATTTTCTGAGGAACCTCCACACTGCTTTCCAGAGCAGCTGCACCAATTTGCATTCCCACCAACAGTGCAAGAGGGTTCCCGTTTCTCCACATCCTCTCCAGCATCTATAGTCTCCTGATTTGTTCATTTTGGCCACTCTGACTGGCGTGAGGTGATACCTGAGTGTGGTTTTGATTTGTATTTCCCTGATAAGGAGCGACGCTGAACATCTTTTCATGTGCCTGTTGGCCATCCGGATGTCTTCTTTAGAGAAGTGTCTATTCATGTTTTCTGCCCATTTCTTCACTGGGTTATTTGCTTTCCGGGTGTGGAGTTTGGTGAGCTCTTTATAGATTTTGGATACTAGCCCTTTGTCCGATATGTCATTTGCAAATATCTTTTCCCATTCCGTTGGTTGCCTTTTAGTTTTGTTGGTTGTTTCCTTTGCTGTGCAGAAGCTTTTTATCTTCATAAGGTCCCAGTAATTCACTTTTGCTTTTAATTCCCTTGCCTTTGGGGATGTGTCGAGTAAGAGATTGCTACGGCTGAGGTCAAAGAGGTCTTTTCCTGCTTTCTCCTCTAAGGTTTTGATGGTTTCCTGTCTCACATTCAGGTCCTGTATCCATTTTGAGTTTATTTTTGTGAATGGTGTGAGAAAGTGGTCTAGTTTCAACCTTCTGCATGTTGCTGTCCAGTTCTCCCAGCACCATTTGTTAAAGAGGCTGTCTTTTTTCCATTGGATGTTCTTTCCTGCTTTGTCAAAGATGAGTTGGCCATACGTTTGTGGGTCTAGTTCTGGGGTTTCTATTCTATTCCATTGGTCTATGTGTCTGTTTTTGTGCCAATACCATGCTGTCTTGATGATGACAGCTTTGTAGTAGAGGCTAAAGTCTGGGATTGTGATGCCTCCTGCTTTGGTCTTCTTCTTCAAAATTCCTTTGGCTATTCGGGGCCTTTTGTGGTTCCATATGAATTTTAGGATTGCTTGTTCTAGTTTTGAGAAGAATGCTGGTGCAATTTTGATTGGGATTGCATTGAATGTGTAGATAGCTTTGGGTAGTATTGACATTTTGACAATATTTATTCTTCCAATCCATGAGCAGGGAATGTCTTTCCATTTCTTTAAATCTTCTTCAATTACCTTCATAAGCTTTCTATAGTTTTCAGCATACAGATCCTTTACATCTTTGGTTAGATTTATTCCTAGGTATTTTATGCTTCTTGGTGCAATTGTGAATGGGATCAGTTTCTTTATTTGTCTTTCTGTTGCTTCATTGTTAGTGTATAAGAATGCAACTGATTTCTGTACATTGATTTTGTATCCTGCAACTTTGCTGAATTCATGTATCAATTCTAGCAGACTTTTGGTGGAGTCTATCGGATTTTCCATGTATAATATCATGTCATCTGCAAAAAGCGAAAGCTTGACTTCATCTTTGCCAATTTTGATGCCTTTGATTTCCTTTTGTTGTCTGATCGCTGATGCTAGAACTTCCAGCACTATGTTAAACAACAGCGGTGAGAGTGGGCATCCCTGTCGTGTTCCTGATCTCAGGGAAAAAGCTCTCAGTTTTTCCCCGTTGAGGATGATGTTAGCTGTGGGCTTTTCATAAATGGCTTTTATGATCTTTAAGTATGTTCCTTCTATCCCGACTTTCTCAAGGGTTTTTATTAAGAAAGGGTGCTGGATTTTGTCAAAGGCCTTTTCTGCATTGATTGACAGGATCATATGGTTCTTCTCTTTTTTTTTTGTTAATGTGATATATCATGTTGATTGATTTGCGAATGTTGAACCAGCCCTGCATCCCAGGAATGAATCCCACTTGATCATGGTGAATAATTCTTTTTATATGCCGTTGAATTTGATTTGCTAGTATCTTATTGAGAATTTTTGCATCTATATTCATCAGGGATATTGGCCTGTAGTTCTCTTTTTTTACTGGGTCTCTGTCTGGTTTAGGAATCAAAGTAATACTGGCTTCATAGAATGAGTCTGGAAGTTTTCCTTCCCTTTCTATTTCTTGGAATAGCTTGAGAAGGATAGGTATTATCTCTGCTTTAAACGTCTGGTAGAACTCCCCTGGGAAGCCATCTGGTCCTGGACTCTTATTTGTTGGGAGATTTTTGATAACCGATTCAATTTCTTCGCTGGTTATGGGTCTGTTCAAGCTTTCTATTTCCTCCTGATTGAGTTTTGGAAGCGTGTGGGTGTTCAGGAATTTGTCCATTTCTTCCAGGTTGTCCAATTTGTTGGCATATAATTTTTCATAGTATTCCCTGATAATTGTTTGTATCTCTGAGGGATTGGTTGTAATAATTCCATTTTCATTCATGATTTTATCTATTTGGGTCATCTCCCGTTTCTTTTTGAGAAGCCTGGCTAGAGGTTTGTCAATTTTGTTTATTTTTTCAAAAAACCAACTCTTGGTTTCGTTGATCTGCTCTACAGTTTTTTTAGATTCTATATTGTTTATTTCTGCTCTGATCTTTATTATTTCTCTTCTTCTGCTGGGTTTAGGCTGCCTTTGCTGTTCTGCTTCTATTTCCTTTAGGTGTGCTGTTAGGTTTTGTATTTGGGATTTTTCTTGTTTCTTGAGATAGGCCTGGATTGCAATGTATTTTCCTCTCAGGACTGCCTTTGCTGCGTCCCAAAGCGTTTGGATTGTTGTATTTTCATTTTCGTTTGTTTCCATATATTTTTTAATTTCTTCTCTAATTGCCTGGTTGACCCACTCATTCGTTAGTAGGGTGTTCTTTAACCTCCATGCTTTTGGAGGTTTTCCAGACTTTTTTCTGTGGTTGATTTCAAGCTTCATAGCATTGTGGTCTGAAAGTATGCATGGTATAATTTCAATTCTGGTACACTTATGAAAGGCTGTTTTGTGACCCAGTATATGATCTATCTTGGAGAATGTTCCATGTGCACTCGAGAAGAAAGTATATTCTGTTGCTTTGGGATGCAGAGTTCTAAATATATCTGTCAAGTCCATCTGATCCAATGTCTCATTCAGGGCCCTTGTTTCTTTATTGACCGTGTGTCTAGATGATCTATCCATTTCTGTAAGTGGGGTGTTAAAGTCCCCTGCAATTACCACATTCTTATCAATAAGGTTGCTTATGTTTATGAGTAGTTGTTTTATATATTTGGGGGCTCTGGTATTCGGCACATAGACATTTATAATTGTTAGCTCTTCCTGATGGATAGACCCTGTCACTATTATATAATGTCTTTCTTCATCTCTTGTTACAGCCTTTAATTTAAAGTCTAGTTTGTCTGATATAAGTATGGCTACTCCAGCTTTCTTTTGGCTTCCAGTAGCATGATAAATAGTTCTCCATCCCCTCACTCTCAATCTAAAGGTGTCCTCAGGTCTAAAATGAGTCTCTTGTAGACAGCAAATAGATGGGTCTTGTTTTTTTATCCATTCTGATACCCTATGTCTTTTGGTTGGCGCATTTAGTCCATTTGCATTCAGTGTTATTATAGAAAGATACGGGTTTAGAGGCATTGTGATGTCTGTATGTTTTATGCTTGTAGTGATGTCTCTGGTACTTTGTCTCACAAGGTCCCCCTTAGGATCTCTTGTAGGGCTGGTTTAGTGGTGATGAATTCCTTCAGTTTTTGTTTGTTTGGGAAGACCTTTATCTCTCCTTCTATTGTAAATGACAGACTTGCTGGATAAAGGATTCTCGGCTGCATATTTTTTCTGTCTAGCACACTGAAAATCTCGTGCCAATTCTTTCTGGCCTGCCAAGTTTCAAAAGAGAGATCAGTCACGAGTCTTATAGGTCTCCCTTTATATGTGAGGGCACATTTATCCCTTGCTGCTTTCAGAATTTTCTCTTTATCCTTGTATTTTGCCAGTTTCACTATGATATGTCGTGCAGAAGATCGATTCAAGTTACGTCTGAAGGGAGTTCTCTGTGCCTCTTGGATTTCAATGCCTTTTTCCTTCCCCAGTTCAGGGAAGTTCTCAGCTATTATTTCTTCAAGTACCCCTTCAGCACCTTTCCCTCTCTCTTCCTCCTCTGGGATACCAATTATGCGTATATTATTTCTTTTTAGTGTATCACTTAGTTCTCTAATTTTCCCCTCATACTCCTGGATTTTTTTATCTCTCTTTTTCTCAGCTTCCTCTTTTTCCATAACTTTATCTTCTAGTTCACCTATTCTCTCCTCTGCCTCTTCAATCCGAGCCGTGGTGGTTTCCATTTTGTTTTGCATTTCATTTAAAGCGTTTTTCAGCTCCTCGTGACTCTTCCTTAGTCCCTTGATCTCTGTAGCAAGAGATTCTCTGCTGTCCTCTATACTGTTTTCAAGCCCAGCGATTAATTTTATGACTATTATTCTAAATTCACTTTCTGTTATATTATTTAAATCCTTTTTGATCAGCTCATTAGCTGTTGTTATTTCCTGGAGATTGTTCTGAGGGGAATTTTCCGCTTGGTCATTTTGGATAGTCCCTGGCGTGGTGAGGACCTGCAGGGCACTTCCCCTGTGCTGTGGTGTATAACTGGAGTTGGTGGGCGGGGCCGCAGTCCGACCTGATGTCTGCCCCCAGCCCACCGCTGGGGCCACAGTCAGACTGGTGTGTGCCTTCTCTTCCCCTCTCCTAGGGGAGGGATTCACTGTGGGGTGGCGTGGCCCGTCTGGGCTACTTGCATGCTGCCAGGCTTGTGATGTTGGGGATCTGGCGTCTTAGCTGGGGTAGGTAGGCAATGTGCACAGGGGCAGGAGGGGCAGGCTTAGCTTGCTTCTCCTTAGGTGATCCACTTCAGGAGGGGCCCTGTGGCAGCGGGAGGGAGTCAGATCCGCTGCAGGAGGTTTGGCTCCGCAGAAGCACAGAGTTGGGTGTTTGCGAGGAGCGAGTAAGTTCCCTGGCAGGAACTGGTTCCCTTTGGGATTTTGGCTGGGGGATGGGCAGGGGAGATGGCGCTGGCGAGCGCCTTTGTTCCCCACCAAACTGAGCTCTGTCGTCCAGGGGCTCAGCAGCTCTCCCTCGCTTTGTCCTCCAGCCTTCCCGCTTTCCGAGCAGAGCTGTTAACTTATGACCTCCCAGACGCTGAGTCGCGCTTGCTGTCGGAACACACTCCGTCTGTCCGGCCCCTCCGCTTTTGCCAGCCAGACTCGGGGGCTCTGCTTGGCCGGCGAGCCACCCCTCCTCCCTGGCTCCCTCCCGCCAGTCCGTGGAGCGCGCACCGCCTCGCCGCCCTTCCTACCCTCTTCCGTGGGCCTCTTGTCTGCGCTTGGCTCCAGCGACTCCGTTCTGCTAATCCTCTGGCGGTTTTCTGGGTTATTTAGGCAGGTGTAGGTGGAATCTAAGTGATCAGCAGGACGCGCGGTGAGCCCAGCGTCCTCCTACGCCGCCATCTTCCCTCATCTCCTCTCTTTTTCAGTTCTTATACCGTGAACAGCTCCATTAGGTGCCATGTTCTTCACATTTTTGTGCTTTTTGTTGGTGATTTCATAGTTTCAAATGACCTCCATCTGTAATGATACGCTGTCTAGTGTCCCTTAGCACAAGAAGGCTGTGGCATGCCTTTCAGAGAGAATATGTATGTTAGATAAGCTTCACTCAGCCATGAGTTTGGTAATGAATTGGCAATATACATCACATAAAGCATCTTTAAACACATAATGCAAGGTCATGTAGTGATCAGTTGATGAAGATGGTGTCACCAGTGGCTGGCAGGAACCTAACCCAGTATTTTACCCTAGCGGCAATGTTGCCGTATTCTCTAATTCAGTGTCTGCAGCAGCTTTAAAGAATAGAACTATCATGAGTACCGGGAATTGACTGTATATATGACAGAGTTCGTTGCATGTTAATATGTAAATGTTATTCCACTGTTTTAGAATTCCAGTGTTAGAGATAAGAAATGTGATCCTGATCTAATTCTTTTTTTCCTTTGTTAAGTGATTGGACACTTTCTTCTGGAAGATTGTAAAGTTTCTGGGTTTTGTTTGGTTTGGTTGTTTGGTTGGTTTTTCTGGAATTTAAGAGTTTTACCAGAATGTACGTGTCTGATTTTCAGCAACACCTGTCAGGAACTCAGTCCTTAAAGCCTCAAGTCTTCCAATCAGTAATTTTCCATTATTTATCTCTTGTCATTTTTGCTGTGATGTGAGAAAGTTCTTCCTTGACCTTCAAGACTACAAGTGAGCATCTTTTCATCTGTTGAATTTTTAAATTTGAAAATCCTAATTTTGGGATCCAGAAAGTCTTTTTTTTTTTTTTTTCCTCCTTTAAGAGCTTTATTTTAATCACCTTAAGTAACTTTCTTACTTTGGAGTTAAAGATCTAGCAGACCTTCTAGCACTTCTCTTTTGCTACCACCTATTCCTGGTGTTCTGCCTCCTCTTTCTCATGGCTGCTGCGTGCACTGTCATTTTCCATTGCATGATTGTGGCTCTGTTGATCTTTGAGGCTCTGGTCAGATTGTTCAGTTATGGCAAATACTTAGAAGTAGTGAGTTGTCTGCTCCTGTCAGTGTGCCAGGGAAAAGTCTTTGCTTTTTTCCCATGTTCTTAAGTGCAAAGGCCACTGACCTCAGGGATAGAAACAAAAATAATCTTCCCATCTATTCAGCCCCCGAATTGGCTGAATTGGCTCCTCTAGAGCCAGGCAGGTAGCAGACCCTCCCAGACTGCTCAGGAAGGCTTTAGTCACTTTAAATAACTGAGACAAGGAGCACCAGAAAGGAAATCACTTGATGAGGATAGAGGATGAGCTGCCAGAAATGTATAAGTGAGGATTTTGGCCAGTGGTTGGAAATGTGGATACATCTTTAAAAAATTAGGATTCTGTATCGTATTTTCTTTGTAATTATTATTATGGGTATAATCTATGAGGGTGTTAGTTGTAGAAAAATAAATAACATTGTAGTAGGGCCATGAAAAAGTAGAACTTTGGAATTTTTCTTCTCTCCTTGTTAATTTGATCTTGTTGGATCCAACTCTGTCCAAGTATAGAACTGGAAGAATTGGAAATGTACATTTGTTGTGCGAATAACACAATAATAGTGAAATATTTCTTAATCTAATGCTAACAGTGTTTAATTTAGTAAGGTATTTGGTTCCATTTTCTCTTTTTTCCACAATTTTGGTCTGTTGTTATCCCTGCTGCTTTTTGTAGGCCAAATAGTTTGATTTTAATGAGCATTATCTTACAGGTGCTGCCTATATAATAATCACCAGGCTAAGGACTGTATTGACTCCTTTGTTACTCACTGTGTTCGGGTAAGAACTGCAGTTTGGATCGTTGTGATGGATACTTTAAAAATTGTGGGGAGTGGGGCGCCTGGGTGGCTCAGTCGGTTAAGTGTCTGGTTGTTGGTTTCGACTCAGGTCGTGATCTCATGGTTTATGAGATCAAGCCCTATATCAAGATGCCTGCTTGAGATTCCCTCTCTCCCTCTTTCTGCTCCTTTCCCGCTCACACACAGGCACTCTCAAATAAAATTTTAAAAAATAAAATAAAAATAAAAATTGTGGGGTGTAATTCCTTCAGTCACATTCATTTGTGTTACTTTTTTCATCCAACAGTTCTTAGTCATTTTCCCCGAAAAAATGAAAAATTTCTGTCTGTTCTTGCACTTGAGTAGATAGCTTTCTAATGTGGAGTCTTCCTGGCAGGTCGTTAAATACTGAGGTACCTTTGATGTCCTCTCACTGTAACCCCCAGAGACCACACAAGCAGAATTAAGTTATGACCCCCATCTGGGAAAACAGAAGTTGTTAAAATTTTTTGTAAATGTGCACAAAAACTATTTTTGACCATATGAACAAGGAATGTTTGTACCAGCCCCAGATACTTCTCTTTGTGCTACCTTAATGAACAGGATTATAGTAAAATTAAAATTACTACTTGAGATGGGAGCACAAATTTTTTTCAAATATAGGGTAATTAGGAAAAAATATAAATCTTGTAGTGGATTAAATTAATCATAAATCATTCTAATTTAATTATATAAATTTCTTTTGGAGAACTGAAACAGTTTGGGAGGCCTAATTCCAGTTACTAAAATATAGCAAGGCACCTTGGGAGGGTGAAAGGAGGAGAACTAAAAGGCTAGATCTCGTCTGTATCATTAACATTTTATCATTGTCAGGAAGATCACTTCACTTTTCTATAAATTCCCCCGTCTTTAAGAAGTGAGGTATTAATACTGCCCCTGTACCTCATACATAGGCTAGTTATTGATCAAGTGAGATAATATCTATCAAACTGTACAAATTTAAAACAATTCTATTTGAAGGATCTTCTGATTCGCATTTCTTAAATCAGAGCATCTTACCATTCGTGCATATTGTCTGATTAGTGAAGTGTTAACAATATTTTAGGATATAGAATAGGAATTGAAGAACCTTAGGGTTTATAGAGAACAGTTGACCCTTGAACAACACGGGTTTCAACTTTGCAGGTGCACTCGTGTGCAGATTTTCTTCAATACGGTACTATAAATATAAATGTACTTTCTTAAGATTTTCTTTATAACAATTCCTTTTCTTTAGCTTACTTCATTGTGAGAATACAGCATATAATGCATATACCATACAAAATAGGAGTTAACTGTTGATGTTATCAGTAAGTCTCCCAGTCAACAGTTGGCTATTAGTAGTAGTTAAGTTTTGGGGGAGTCAGAAGTTATATGTGGATTTTCAACTCTGCAAGATATAAGTGCCCCTAACCCATGTGTTGTTCAGAGGTCAGCTGTATCAGCCATTACTTAAGCCTTATAATTATTCTGGTATATTTAAAGTAGCACAGAAATGTTACCCTTGAACATTGGCTTATGGCTTGAGATCCTCAGAAGAGGAAACTATTCTCTTGGAATTGTGGGAAGATATCTAAAGATTGAAGTAACATATTTTTGCCATATGAAAACAGGTTTCATAAGTTTCCTTAAAAAGAAATACCTATGTAAGAAATACGCATAGTCCTGATTCTTACCTCCACAGTAATTTTTTCCCCTTAAACTAGATTTTGAAAACTTAGAATGTTAATTTTCTTTAGTGTCAAGAAATTTCACATTGGCAGTTAACAAATCGTATGTATTTGCAGCCATTCTGTAGTCTTATTCAGATCCATGGACATAATCGGGCTCGACAGAGAGATAAGCTTGGTCATATTCTTGAGGAATTTGCTACCTTGCAGGATGAGGTAAGAGCCAACAAGTTGCCCTCCCTTCTAAAATTAAGCAGTTCATTTACCTTGATCAGATTTTTAAAAACAGTTCTTTGGAACAACATTTTAACTATTTAAGTTTTTAGCATGATTAATTTACTTTTAACTTAAAATGTAACATTTCCATATATCAAAGAAAGAGTTTACAAAAAGAGAACAATAATCCAAACTGAGAAACCTCTTAAATTATTTCTTTGATAATCAGGATAAATTATAAAATATGTGTAGAACTATAGTTTTATAGCAAGTTCACATTCTAACAAAAATCTTAAGACAAACCATAAGAGACTCTTAAATACAGAGAACAAAATAAGGGTTGCTGGAGGGGAGGTGGGTAGGGGGTTGGGTTAAATGGGTGATGGGCCTTAAGGAGGACAATTGTTGGGATGAGCACTGGGTGTTATATGTAAGTGATGAATCACTAAATTATATTACTAAAATTAAAAAAAAATAATAAATTGATTTATTATGTAGCTGTGGAAAAGAAAACCTTAATATTCCTGTCAGCAGCAATATTAATTGATAACATAATTAAAAGCCTAAAGTCAATATTTTGTATTTTTGTTTTATAAAATGTCTTTTTAGTTTAAGGAGCATTTAGGTAAACATTATCCATTGTGAAATGGGAAGTTTAAATGTGAATGGAACCAAAAAATGTTTTGAAAGTATAAATTCTTTAGTGACAAGTTTTATATTTTCTGTCTAAATGCTATTTTTAGCTGTTTGTCGTTTTTTTTCATTCTTTCATTACCTTGAAACGAAAGTCCGTGTTATGACATTTTATTCTGATAGGCAGAGAAGGTTGATGCAGCCCTTCACACCATGCTGTTGAAACAGGAACCCCAAAGGCAACATTTGGCCTGTTTAGGTACCTGGGTCCTTTATCATAACCTGCGAATTATGATCCAGTATCTTCTGAGTGGCTTTGAATTGGAACTCTACAGCATGCACGAGTACTACTACATATATTGGTAAGAGAACAATTTGAGTTAAAATCGGTAGTGGGGAGCAAGTAGAGAAGATCTGAGAGAGCATCTGTAGAACAGAATATAGTTTCTGGGTACTTTTTCATTTAATGTGTTGTGGGACAATTGAAAAACATCTGTTAGAAATTAGAGCCAGATCGTCTTGAACATCTTCAAGTGCTGTAACACCATACATATGTTTTTTCCAGCCATTGAATGTTTGTTTCCAAATTAATAAAAGTGATTCCAAAGTAAATGGATTAATTGAAGAGCTTTTTTCTGTTTCTAGGGAGAAAAATCACACACATTTAGCTCTGACTTCAGTGACAATAGATGCTAGCTGTGGAATGTACTTAAGTGAATTAAAGTTCAAAATTTGAACCAGATCTTTCCTCTGAGAAGAAATGAAGATTATCATTGGGAGCCATAACTGTTGCATACTGCCACCCTGGGGGTTTCTCTCAGCAGTTTTGAAGGAGTTCATGAGAGCTGTCCTCCTCAGCCAATAGTTCTTTGCTTTCACTTGAAGATGAAATAGAGAAACGTAGTCAGAGGATACTTGGAAATACTTCAGGCACGGGAAAGCTGCCATAGAAAGAAAATAAATTGAGAGCTAATGGATCTTTTTTTTCAGTCTGGCCATGTATGGTGGTAAATAACCAGTGTTGCTTATCACAAACAGCTAAGTTTAGTATATCTTAATAAGGTTCATCTTTTTAACTCCTATTCGAATTATTTAACAGTAATTAAGATACTGTGTATTCCTTGGAGTCATCGCTATGAAGGAAGGAAAGTAATTCTTTTCCAAGCTGACATGGTTTTGTTATCATGGCTGCCAGGGCTCCTAACTTGGTTATGAAACTTGAATTTGAACACTGAACTAAAGTAATTCGAGAATAATATTATTTGCTATACCCTCTGACATTTATGTAGGTAACAACTAACTCTTACCAACAGGTGTTAATATAGCTACTTGGCATGTGTTTTGTTACTAACTCACAGTAGACAAAGTATCCAAACCAGACATTTTGTGGGGGAACATGCTCAAGTTCCTTCTCTGAGGTTTGAGTCAGCTTTTGGGAAGCTTTTGTGCTCTTGATTTCTCAGAATAAAATTTATATATATATGCTTTTTGGCACAAAGAATTGGGCTCTTAATTAGCAAATGATAATCAGATAAACACTCTATTAGAAACGTATCTGCATATTTGAGCAGATTCATTTCTTGTTAACGAAAAAAATTTTAGTTATGCCTGTAAATACCCTTGTGGTCTACATTCATGTTAGTTTTAACTACTTTTAGTTTCAAAATTATACATTGGGCTCCAGCATTTTCACAAGATAAACGTGTTACATTGTTCATGAATATCATCCCTAAAGCATGTGGGCCCTTTAAAAATCACCAGTGGAAAACATTGATTCTTAAATTCTGGAGTGCATCATAGTCACTTCTCAGTCCATCGAGCTCCTGGTTTAGCAGGTCTGGGATAGGCCTCCATCATTTGCATTTCTCACTAGTTCTGGCGATACTGCTGCTGGTCCGGTGATCACAATTTGAGAACCACTGGTCTAGAGTATCGGTACTTTGACTCTCCATAGATATGATTGTGTATTAATTTTGATAATGCACTTAAAAGCTCACTGAGATGTCTGATATTTGACAAGAAAAACATGACATGTGCCAGATTATCTCCTTCACTCATATATGCCCCTAGGGTTTGATATTTGGAAGGTAGAAGGCAGCATTCGTTCTCTATAGAAATCCTCTCATTGAGTTAAGATACCCTCAGATTTTGTAGTGTATTGGGGCGGGGGGGGGGGGGGGATTCATTTGTATCCCATGTATTTGCAGGGGGATTGGAATTCATTTGTATCATGTAAAAGGATACTCTAAATGCCTTTCTTAAATTCACTGTCAGCAATTATTTTCATATGAAATTGTATGCTTTTTTTTTTTAATCAAACGAAAATATGTTTGCCAGTTTGCCGTTGCTACCAGGAAGCATAGCATTCAGTTTAACTTACAGTACCTAAATCATTCCAGGTGTTTGGGGTTTTTTTGGTTTTTTGTTTTTTTGCCAGTTCATACTGTTTTGATTTATCGAATGTGTGGGTTTTGTTTGGCTACAACAAAAAGGAATGTTGTTTATCCTAAGGTGTGTCTTCTGACTAGTTTTCGTTTTGCTTTAAAATATTTTTTTTTTGTAAATATTTTAATATTGTAACCTGCCTTACAACTTTTGGGGGAATTTTGGAAATACGAATTAAATGCTCATCCTTGATCATAATAAAATTTCTTCTAAAGCTTTGATTTTAGCTTAATGTAGTAGTGGTCCTTAATGTTTATTATGATTATGTTATAATCATAAATTTTCATATCCTAGATTTGAACTGCTTTTCTGGCATAGGAGAATGTAATGTTGGTTAAACTTCTGAAAAGTTAGTATTGGGTGTACTGTTATCTGTTTCACATTTCATTTATTGATTAAGCTCAAGTAAATTATAAGCCTGAATGTTCTTAATTTTTTAGAATGCTTTGGTATATAATGCCTACAATTCAAAATTTTTTCAGTATTAATTGCTTTCTTTCACAATTAATGGGAAAATAAAATATTTACTTAATAGGTTGAGGGTGAAGTGTGTTCTGATATAGTTAGTAAAAAGGAAAAAACAGCTTAATGGGCATTCATTTGATTTACATACATCATTATCAAGAAATTCGTAAAATGCATATCACTGTAGGAAATTAAACATTTTTGAGCATTGTCCAGCAACATATAAGTCTACAAGAAAGGAAAAGTTAACCATCTGTAATGCTAATTTCTTGTAAAATCTGTCAGTTATCTAATTGGATAATCCAGGGTTTGTTTGTTTTTTAAGATTTTTAAAGCAGTATTAAAAATATCTCTTTATTAAGAGATACATGTGATAAAGCTGTCTCGTGTAGACATCTTCCATTAACTCACATTTGGTACCCTTTAAGGTATCTCTCTGAATTCCTTTATGCATGGTTGATGTCCACGTTAAGTCGTGCTGATGGCTCCCAAATGGCAGAGGAAAGGATAATGGAAGAGCAGCAGAAAGGCCGGAGCAGTAAAAAAACAAAGAAAAAGAAGAAAGGTACTGTGGGCTATTTTTAAATTCAAGAAGTAACTAACGTTGGAGTGCACTTTAATTTCTACACATAAATAGATGCAGAGCCACATGTGCCTTGTTGTGGTTGAATTAGTCATTACACCTCAATTCTCACCCATCTTCTCTTGAGCCAAGTATAAGATAGACACTGAGTCCCACTGTTAGTGACATAAGCCTCCTTGGAGCCTTCCCTTGCTTTTCTTTTACTTCTTTGCTATTCCATGTGTTGGAGGGCCTTAGGACAAGATGACGTAGACACGTGGAGTATGCAGGCAAGATAAATTAAGGCACAAGGCAGCAGGAGATCCTTGATCTTTTGACAGAAGGCTGACAGCTCAGGAGGGAAGTGGGTCCCAAGCTGTGCTGGTCCAGTGGCACAGAAAGATGACCATAGAGCGTGGTGGGCAACTGAGGAAGAAGAAATGTTTCCGGGGCACTGCCCTCAGGATCACTAGGGAAGGGTACAGATACTGCTCCAAATGTTAACAAAATATTACTTTGTATTTCATGAGGGTTTCAACAGCTTGGGTGGGTTATTAAATGACTATAGCCATGGGTTTCCTATTTTAGAAGTTAAGTCTCTGTAATGGTGAATTCAAAAGAAACCCAAATTACTTCATACCAGAATTTTATGGTATTACTTATTTTAGGGAATATGACTTTTTAACCTTCCAGTTATATTTTATTATTTGTAGATTTTGTTCATAAAACTAAATTTAACCTGTGGGAACAAACTGTGAATTTTTAATTTTAGTAAACAAGGTGGAAGATTTTTTTTTAATTAGATTTTCTCCTGCAATAATGTGAGAGGAGGGGGAAAAGACTGGGTGATTTTCTTTTTAATTACAGTTCGCCCATTGAGCCGAGAGATCACAATGAGCCAGGCATATCAGAATATGTGCGCTGGAATGTTTAAAGTAAGTTGTCGCAAATGGAGTTCTTTTTGCTTTTCAACACATAGTTTAATTAAAATGGGCTTTCTTCTGTGATATTTCCAGATTCTGATTTCACCTTTGTGTTTATTAACCATCTGCTTGAAAATTACCTTTTGCCCAAGTCTAGTTTTCATTAATTTGTTTATCAAGTGTTTATCAAGTGTTTGATTATCAATTCGTTTGATTAACGGATATTAATTTAACACCCTTGCTGTGTGTCACATATCTTCTACTGAGTACATTTAAGGATACCGAGTCTAATCAGAGGTGATCCTTGTCTCAAGTGTCTAGGTAATGACGGGTCAGGTGACATGTGTGACACAAGTAATAAGAGAAGGAAGAGTTTATTTCTGGTTCATGATCAGAAGAGGTTTCTTGGAAGAGAGAGGTTTGTATTTCTTTAGGAGCATATTAGGAAAAGGGTGAGCTCCACAGCTTAAGCAAAGCACTTTTAGGAGGTAGTACATACTAATTAACTCGTAAGTTGTGCTTGGCAATTCGAGAGATTATTTGCTGCAATTTATATTCAAATACATAAAACAGAGCACGGACTTGTGTTTGAAAAACAGGACCTGCGCTTTTCGTATTATATCCTACTTTTTTTCTTTAGAAGCTTTTATTTGAAGGTTTCAAAGCTACTGTGAAAGCGTAAGTCCTAGAAAAATAATGTGCATGTGGTACAGTTTCACTTGGAAAGGTAGTGATATATTAAACATTGGAACTTGACAATTTTTTTTTTTAATTTTTTTTTTTTCAATGTTTATTTATTTTTGGGACAGAGAGAGACAGAGCATGAACGGGGGAGGGACAGAGAGAGAGGGAGACACAGAATCGGAAACAGGCTCCAGGCTCTGAGCCATCAGCCCAGAGCCTGACGCGGGGCTCAAACCCACGGACCGCGAGATCGTGACCTGGCTGAAGTCGGACGCTTAACCGACTGCGCCACCCAGGCGCCCCTGAACTTGACAATTTTTTATATAATGATGGCATATTACATAATGAATACTGAAGCCAGTTTTTCTCTTCCTATTTCTGATTTCTGAGCCTTACAGTTGTTTTAGCCCTGTGTAAATAGCTGTTTCTTGTTTTCTATTCTGTATTAATAAGGATGTTCACTTTGTCGTGTTGATATAAACTTTTTTCTCATTTTCTTTTCCCTTTAGACCATGGTAGCATTTGACATGGATGGCAAGGTACGAAAACCCAAGTTTGAGCTTGATAGTGAACAAGTTCGATATGAGCACAGATTTGCTCCGTTCAACAGTGTGATGACACCACCGCCAGTGCACTATCTGCAGTTCAAGGTGATTTGGCTCATGAAGCAACTTACTGTAAAGCATTCCGTCTTAGACGTTAGGTCTTGTACCTAGCCATTGTATTAAAATGGTCCAATCCAACCATTATTGGGCAAGTGACAAGGTGGTAAAAGAGCAGTTTTAATTAGTGTGAAAATTACTTGGCTTTTTTTGGATGCACTCATCAAATTGAGAGTTACTTTAAGTATGAGGATCATAGGATCATATGGAGATTGAGAATTGAATATTACACAGGAAAAATAGGGACATATACCAAGTATTTGCATTAGTGTCTCTATATAAATCATGAGTCAGTAAAGAATTCTTTAATTAAAAAAGGTATTTTAGAGTTTTTCGTATTAAACATGTTTTGAATAATATAGCATTTCCCCCTTTTTAGGAAATGTCTGACCTCAATAAATACAGCCCTCCTCCTCAGTCTCCAGAACTGTATGTTGCAGCTAGTAAGCACTTTCAGCAGGCAAAAATGATACTGGAAAATATCCCAAACCCAGACCATGAGGTAAGACTGCAGTCATAGTAATTCTAGAGGAAAAGCTTGGCAGGAAACATGTATCTTACTACTGGATGACAGTTTATAAAAATGAACCTTAACAGTATTAATAGTGAAGCCTGTCGTGTTTTCGGCAAGGATTTTAAATGGCTTTGCTTACCCTAGCCTTTTAAGACTTAAAATTTATGTGATGAAAGTAAATGCTCTTTTGTGCAAATTTAGAAATCAGTGCAAGGAGAAATTAAGACATAGAACCGTAAAATGAGTAGGAAGAACACAAATAAGATCCAAAATGATCCACAGTTCAGAAATGTTAACATATATTTATTTTAATGTGTAGTTTACTATATTGAAATATAATTATATAAATCTTAAAAATATTAAGAATGAGGGGCACCTGGGTGGCTCAATCGGTGGCCATCTGACTTTGGTTTAGGTGATGATCTCACAGTTCGTAAGTTTGAGCCCCATGTCGGGCTCTCTGCTGTTAGCACAGAGCCCACTTCGTATCCTCTGTACCCACCAATCTCTCTGCCTCTCCCCCACTCATGTTCTCTCACTCTAACAATAAATACACTTAAAAAAAATTTTTTTTTAAATATGAAAAATGATCTAGTCATTTATCACAGGAAGTAAAAACCTTATTCCACTTGACCATTTAAAATGCTAGTTCGAACACTTTGAGATATCATCATACAGACCTTAGAACTTGTAGAATACTAAAGTTGTGCGGTCTTGTTATTTTCACAGTTTGCTGTGTACCTAATCACATTGAAATGCATGTATTCCGTAAATGAGAATGCATTGCCTGTAATACTCAGACTGTTTTGGGGAGTGTGTCTTGGTACAGCTTCCATGAAAGAGAAGTTAATAGCAATTCTCTGTTTATTTTTTTTTTTTTAATTTTTTTTTTTTTCAACGTTTATTTATTTTTGGGACAGAGAGAGACAGAGCATGAACGGGGGAGGGGCATAGAGAGAGGGAGACACAGAATCGGAAACAGGCTCCAGGCTCTGAGCCATCAGCCCAGAGCCTGACGCGGGGCTCGAACTCACGGACCGCAAGATCGTGACCTGGCTGAAGTCGGACGCTGAACCGACTGCACCACCCAGGCGCCCCGCAGCAGTTCTCTGTTTAAAAACACAGATGCTTAGGCCAAGCAGTTCTGCTTCTTGGGGTTTATTTTTTCTGCATGAGCACGTGTGGGAAGTGAGTGCTTAATACACAACAGTATTCGTTGCAGCAGGATTCTGATGGCAAAGAAAGGAAATTTCACTGTCCCTCAGTCGGGACTGTTAAATGAATTACGATACATCATATATTGCAATAAAAGGACAACAGAAGATCTTTATGTACTGTAATGGGATGTTCTTCAAGATACAAGAAGTTTAAAAAAAGCAAAGTAATAAACTGTGTATAGTATGCTGCCAACAAGTCTGTGTGTATGTGTGCAAGGATTATGGGAATATAATATATCTCCAGAAAGATACATAGGAGTTGATAACAGTGTTTGCTTCTTAGGAGGGGAACTGAGTGCCTTGGGAAACAAGGATAGGAGAGAGATGACTTTTTGTCGTGTATAACCATGCAATAAAAGAAAATACAAGGGGAGAGGAAGGTACCTATAATAGCATAGATTTATTTCAGTGGACTTCATTCATTTACTCAACAAATAGTTGTCTACTATGTCCTCAGCCCTGTGGTAAAAAACTAGTGGGGGCCCCTGGGTGGCTCAGCTGGTTAAGCGTCCAACTCTTGGTTTCAACTCAGGTCATGATCTCGTGGTTCTTGGGTTCAAGCCCCACATCAGGCTCTGTGCTGACAGTGCAGAGCCTGCTTGGGATTCTCTCTTCCCCCTCTCTCTGCCCTCCCCTGCACGTGCTGTCTCTCTCTCTCAAATTAACTTAAAAAAAATTTTTTTTAATAGTGAAAAAAAATAGACAAATCCCAGCCCTCCTGAGGGCAGTGGAGGCTAGTGTGTGGCAGACACCAAATAAATAATAGAGTGTACTAGAAGATACTAAGTACTATGAAGAAAAATCAAGCTAGGAATGGGGATAGCAAATAGAAGTAGGGAGGTGGGAGGGGGATGAGGCATTTTTTAATTAAGATGGCCTGTGAGCAAATCTCAGAGGGAGGTGAGAAAGCAAGTCACAGGGCTACAGGAATGGAGCCCTGTGGGCAGAGGGATCTGCATGTGTACAGGTGCCTAGGCCACTGCTGGAGCGGGGTGAACAAGGGGGCGCTGCTGGAGAGTTTTGAGCAGAGCAGTGACCAGAGCGGATTTTTGTTCTGAAGGATCAGTCTGGCCCTGGTGCTGCAAATAGACTGTGGTAGGGGCAGAGGTGGAAGCAGAGGAGCCAGTTGGCAGGCCACAGCAGTAATCTGGTGAGAGATGGTGGGGACGGTGGAGGTCATCAGAAGTGACTGCATTCTCTTGAGTATGCCAAGGTCAAGATGGATCGGATGTGGGTGAGGAAAAGAAGAGTTAAGGAGGACATCAGGGTTTGGGCCTGAGCCCCTGCATGGATGGAGCCAGTGGGGAGGGCTGCGGGTAGAGCAGAACAGGTGGGAGCCAGGGCTGGGAAGTCAGGAGCTCAGGTTGGGAGGTGCCCGTTAAATGGCCAGACGGAGCTGTCATCTGGACAGGTGGATGTGTGATGAGGCTGAGGAGAAGCCATTCCAGACCTGCAGTGAGGGGTGTTTCTGGAGAGAGGTCAGCAAGGAGCAGTGGGAACATTTTTCCTCAAACTGCACACTACTGCCTTTTAAGAGGAATACAGCATTCCTGTCCTCTGCTGTTCATGTCTAGGGGAAGGCTCTTGAGCGAGTAGTAGTCAGGAGTGACTGTAAACACAGGACACTGCCTCCCTGCCCCTGCCGGGTGTGGTTCCCAGCTCACAATACGTATTAGCTCATTTAGTAACCCTCCCAGCATGTCTGCAGGATGAGTCACATTATTGCCCCCATGTTTATAGATGAAGAAACTGAGAAACAAAGAGGCTAAAGAACTCAAAGGTTTCATAGCTAGTACCTGGCAGAGGTGGGATTTATAGCAGACAAACTGCACAGTCTGGGCCACACCAAGTGCCCTGCTGCCACCTCTGCAGCCTGACATTCTTCAGGTTCAATGAGAGGGAGACCTAGGGGCCCTTCTAGGCTGTCAGGGCTGACCAAACTAGAGCCCTGTGGAAAAGTATGTCTGTCCATGTTGCTCAATTGCCTTTGTTTAATAAAGCAAAAATAATAAAAATTTAAAAAAATCTAAAATGTAAAGACATAAATGAATTTTATGTTTTGATAGCTTAATGTTGCTCATTGTTTAGGTCAATAGAATTTTAAAGGTTGCCAAACCCAACTTTGTGGTCATGAAGTTATTGGCAGGAGGACACAAAAAAGAATCTAAGGTAAGTACATTGTGGGGAAAATAAATGGGTGTTAAATTATTGTAAAACCTTTTTTAAGTAAGATGCATAAATATTATTACAGAAAGAATTAAAACATTCAAAAAAGAGGTTCATCGGCAGAAAATAACCTGAGTGTACCATTTTGCTTTGAAACGGAGAGATTTTATGGACTTGGTTTCTAAAATCTGCCCTTCCATTCCCCTCCCTCCCTGTGTAAATTACCAAATGACTTGGAGTAAAACAAAATGTGTGAAAACAAATTTATGGAAAAAAGGTAAAGACTTTGTTGAATGGCTTAAGAGATGGTAAATTCTTTAAACTTCTCTTGCTGGTGGTGTTACACCATCAGTGCCGTATCAACATGTGGTGTGCTGCTAACCATTTGCCCATTACATGTACCTGTTTATTCCCCGAGCTTCTTCCTGTCTGGCTTCCTTTTCTTCCTGTCTGGCTTATCTTCTGCCTTGCTTTATTAGATACATCTCATTGCTTAGTACTCTGTTGACCCAGGAACTAAAAAACGCGCTATGACTCTTTCCCGTAATTTAAGTCCATTTTCCTTTAAGTGTTGTTTCATAAACCCAGAGATAAGCTAGTTTTCCTTCCAGTTTAGTTTCTAACTTGTCATTAAACCAGTTTTGTATCTCTTGTGCTGTCTTACCTCTAAAATCTGGAGAAACTCTAAAAAACTGTACTGTCTGAATATTTGTAAATACATTAGTTTACTTTCCACCTTTCTTTACAGGTTCCTCCTGAATTTGATTTCTCTGCTCACAAATATTTTCCTGTTGTGAAACTTGTTTGAGAGACTGAAAGGGTCATAAAGGGGTAGAATCTACTTTCAGATTCTAAGAGGATCCATCCGTCAGTCTTACCATGTAACGTGAAGTGAAATGGATTTCTTAGATAACAACCTATTATAAGAAATACTTTTAATTTGACAGCCTTATACGACGTGAATGAAAACTGCTGTTTTAAAGTGGTTTGTTATGTTCCATGGATGAAACTGGTCTTACTGAATGCATCGATGAACGTTCTATGGTTTTATTACAGATTTAATCATAAATCATTTTTTATGAATGAGTGAAAATAGTGTTTGTAAAGGTTAATAAATTTCTTGACAAAAAAATGCACCACTGGAAATTAGAAACAACAGCACTTTGTTGATGCATGTTAAGAATTGAAGGTGTTTACACTTAAAGTCATTCAAACAGATTATTCAAAAGTTTCAAAACAAGGGATTTAGCAAACACTTGTATGGGGTTTTGGCAAAATACATTTAAAGGGAATGGCGGGTGGGGGGGGCTCTAGACTATATAGGGAGACCAAATTACATGGGGATTGTGATTTTGTGTGTCATGATGTCTTAAATTATATACCTGTAAGAATATAGAGGTTTTTAAAAACATCCTTTAACTGTCCTTTTGGCACTTTTAAAACATTATGCGTAATGTTGGCTAGTGACATTTTCAAAAGGTAGGAATGTATAGATTATGTGTAGGGTTAGGTTTAAATGTGGCATACTCCTTTTTGGTTACTACTAAATACTCAGTTTAACCTGTGAAATATTTTCAAGTGGGGATCTTTCCAGGATCTGCTGGCTTGGAAAACAGACTTCAGTCCACCTGTACCTGCAGACCCATCGCTAGAGACCCCACCCTTCCTTCGCTGCACATCCATCTTCCTTTCTCATGCTATCAGGGATTTTTATTCTACTTTAGATGGTGTAATTTGTCTCAACTAGTGAGGGCCTTGGTTTACAAAACTCATTGTATGAAATTTATACATAATTTAAAGATGTCAAGTTCTTTGACTTTCCCAGAGATGTGTTTCACAGGCACACCAACGATGAAGCATTTTACTTTAGCTTTTTAAGTGCATATGAGAATACTAACTTTGAGTAAGCCTTCAATGTATACATTATCAGAATTTTATAAGCCATTTTCTAAGGGACAGCTTAGTACACTTTGTACTGCTCTCTGAGAAATAACACATACCATTATTTACACAATTAAGCCATTTCCCCAACTCAGACACTAATGAACATTTTCAAAGCCTAAGCTGACAATGTGAAAAAATATATAACCCAGTTAATGGAATCTTCTTGTGTTTTTTCTAAAATTCACTTCAGAGACCAGCATTATAAGTTGAGTGTCCTATAAACTATCAATTATTTGTAATTAATAATCTCTTGGAGTAGACTGATCCCTTGGACCTTAAAGAACCTTGAATTTGTACCTCAGGTTCCACTGTGAATGGATAACCAGATACTACCAGCTTAAACAATGCTGCTAGTTATTGGTCTAGTTATAGAATGACAGTGCACAGACTTAACAGGGATTGGTTTATTTCTCAAATTCCATCACATGAAAGTACATTATGTGCAGTGCTTACACTTCAGGAAATCTGATTGAGTCTTGCGTAGGGAATCTGCAGTCCCGTCTGTAGAAAAAAAGATGAATCCTCACACTCCTGTCTACACGCCATTTTGAGTACAGAGGAAAAGGTGTGAATTTAAAAGTTCGCACCTATTAAAAATGGGAATAGGTGATTTAATTTTGGCTGAAACCAAAAAACCGAAGTGTAGGGGATTTGAGATCTACTTGCTTATTACACAGGTTTTTGTTTAAAATAAAACCACAACACATCTATTAATCGTTGCCTTGCAATAGGTGCCTGCATGATCTCAAGGTAAGCCAGGGGTAATAAAGCACGACTGTCTGGAGAAACAGCTCACAGGACACCCCTCCTGAACAAATGGCCTTTGGAGCCTCAGCACATGAAGATGGAATCAGTGTGGTTATTTTTTTTTTTATTTATATTCATGTCCCAGCTCAGTCCACAAAAGGTTTAATAAGGCAAATCACCACCCTTAATCCAGTTTGCAAGCTGATTCTTCAGGGACCCAATAGGGCATGAAGGGAAAACAAAGCAATTGGACTAACAGTCCTTTATTTCTCAGAACTCTATGCACACTGATTAAACGTGAAATGAAGAGACTTTATTAATTACTGAAAAAGCAAAACTATCAGCCCTAAGGCTAAGACACAAAGGGAAGTTGGACAAGGACTTAGATAAAACCTTACAAAGCTGTGTTTAACACCCTTCTTTGCCTTTTCCAGGTGGAAGAGTTTAATCTTAGTGATTAACAAGATATCCTACGTGAGTAACATTCACATTGGAGATCTTAACCTGAATGCAAACCAGGTCCTGCCTTCAGGGCCTGCTAGGGGTATGGGGAGTCCAGACCAGCTGAGGGGCCGGTGTCCAGCTTGCCAGCTGTCTGGCCTGCAGGGCTCTAACTTCTCTGGGCCCCCATTTCCTAATAAGCATCACCACCCACTTGCCCTTTAGAGGGCCTGAGAGTCACACAAGTGTGACTCTGCCAGTCATTCGTAAGTGGCAAGAGCCTATTTACCAGAAATACTGAGAAGCAGCTCAATGTGAATTAGGATTAGTCCTTTTCAAATTAACATTGATTTTTAAATCACTGTTTAAAATAGTCCTCTACTACGAGCCAAACATATAGACTGCCAAAAACAACTTGCGTTTCTCCAGCCTTTCTAAACTTTCCATCTGTGTAACAACTGTATATACCCTTAAGCGTCAGCTTCCTGTCCTCCTGTAGTGAACGGGCAGTCTGTCCACAGCAAACACGCCACCGTGTGCCTTGCTGCCCTCCATGCTCTGCCACAGCCCCAGGATCAGCTCTGCTGCTGCCCCTGTAGTGGCAAAAGTCAATCCGTTTGTGGCTCTTGGTAATACGGACTTCTTAGAGACAATTTTGCTTTGCCCACACATAACTAAGCAAAGTAAGAACACCAATGTTCAAATTATAAGTCACTTAGAAGCATTTTTGTACATTAATGACAAAGGTTATACAAGCGGTCTTTTAAAAATTTCTCACAAAATGTCTCTGTCTACAGACTTGTTTAAAACTGCTGGTAGTGATGTTTGCATTAACAGTTTTGCGCTCTAGGCCACAGAATGAACCCGAAGTGAGCGCATGACAACATAAACCAGTAATCATTCATTGCTGATCGGGGAGAACAGAAATACCAAGCTGGTACCTGCTGCTCAGCACAGCATGTGATGGGGACACCAGAGGTACTAGAGAAGAATGCCCAGGTGTGGTGGGTCTTCTTGGTGTCAGAAGACAGACTCTTCCTACAGGCTCTGATTGTTTTCAGCAAAGTTACATTCCAGAAGAAGTGCCACTGTCACCATACTTGCAGGAAACCTTGGGTTCTATTTTTGTTGTTGATCTTCTCTTACCTATCAGCTGACAAACTGACACCATGGTACACACTTCAAAAATACCCCCCAAAAACCACCTAACAGACCATCATTTTCCTACATAAAATACATATTAAAACTCCACAACAATCATCTTTAGATGTGTATTTTACTTAGTACATTTCACAGTATTCAACCCCTCATAAATATTTTGTAGTGATCTCTGTTCAATCCTGACATCAAGTACAGGATTCCAATCGATTCAGAGTGTGTGATTCCTCTTTTCACGCTGATCAAGTAAATTTATCATGTCTCCTTTCTGATTTTCAGCATTAAGAACTAAAAAAGAAAAAAAAAAAACCACACATAATATTCTGATATTAAAACATTTAGGAAAACCAGCCAGGCAGGCTGCATTTGACCCAAGTGTCCAGAAATTGCCTCATCAAGAAGACAGCATCTCCCATGGCAATATCATGGGGCACTGCATTCCCAATCAAGGACAGCAGAGCAAAGAGGCTACAGGTCTGGCCACAAAGATGCCATGAAATAAAGCCATCAAATAAAAACTCCCTATTTAAAATAGTGAAATAATGCCCCCATTGCCCTCTAAAATGGACAATACAAAATGTACTAACATTTTTTTGATACCACAACCCTTGTGTGTTGCTCACATCCCTTTTGTGAAACTGACAGGAAGCCCGACGCAGGCACTGCAGTGCATCTACTGCCACCCCCCACCCCCGTCAGCTCTACTGCAAAGTCTTCCCTTTACGGAGCCGAAGCCCAAAGCCTCCCTGTAGCTCGACTGTCCTTGCTCTATCCCCTGACACACAAAGGACAGGAAAACACCTCACAAAATCTAAAACCACCATGCTGACTTAACAACTACTACATATTAAACGGTGATTTGCTTAAATGAATTAAATGGCTGCCTTGAATTAATAACTGTCTTTTAAAGTTCTCTATTCAGAGTGCCTGTGTGGCTCAGTTAAGCATCGGACTTCAGCTCAGGTCATGATCTCACAGTTCCTGAGTTCAAGCCCCACGTCGGGCTCTATGCTGACAGCTCGGAGTCTGGAGCCTGTTTCGGATTCTGTGTCTGTGTCTCTCTCTGCCCCTCCCCCGTTCTCTCTCTCTCTCTCAAAAATAAAACATTTAAAAAAAACTTTTTTAAATAAAAATCAAAAAGTTCTCAAAGCTGGAAGGAATGCCTTTTTCTAACCTCCCTGGAGTCAACAGGGTCTGAAAACTATTTTAATGACATGATGGTGATAATTCTTCAACTTAAAAGAGCTGACAGAGCATTTTTCTCTGCCTCTGTCCTCGCTTTGTTGGAGCACCTGAGTGTAGGGGATGAAAGCCCAAAGCTTCACTGCAAAGCCAGACATTTAGGACACTACTGATTTAAAAGGATGGTGAAAGAGGTGTAAGGCAGTAACCACACCAGAAAAGGTGTGCAATCCTCCAAGGACTGAGGTGCAACCAATGATAAGGAACAGAAAAATTGGCTTTGTATTTGCTTAAAATTCTGACTTGCTAATATGTTCATGTTCTGCATTAAATCGCCTACACAGTCTGAAAATAACTTAAAAATCAAGTTAGGATTCCCATTTCTAGAACCCTCAATTCTACCAACTATAGTCACTGACATGCTGGATGAAATATGAAAAGATATTTTAAAGAAGCACTGTTGAATCAAACCCAAATTGGGGGACTTTCTACCAAATAACTCGCTACAACACTTCAAAAACTATCAACGTCGTAAATGATGAAGACAAATTGTTTGGGGTTAAAGGACCCAAGGAGGTATGACAATAAATGCAGTGTTTAATCCTGGATTTAGATCTTGGACCAGAAAAGTGGTATTAGTTGGACACTTCACTACGTTAGAATAATAGCATTGTATCAGTATTAATGTCTTCATTATAAGATGTTAACATTTGGGAAACCTGGGTGAAGGGTATATACTATTTTAAATTATTTTTAAGTTAAAAAGTTAAATTTTAAGATACTACAATGTATCGTCTATAATAGAAAAAAAGGAATAAATAAAAGGGAATCTGGGGCACCTGGCTGGCTCAGTCAGTTAAGCATTCAACTCGATTTCAGCTCAGGTTGTTGTGATCTCATGGTCATGAGATGGAGCTCCGCCTAGGACTCCATGCTGAGTGTGGAGCCTACTTGGGATTCTCCCTCTCTGTGCCCCTCTCTCACTCTCTCTCAACATAAATAAACGTTAAAAAAAGAAGAAGGAATCTATGAGGCCAAAAATGAAGTAAAAGTTAGAACTCCTAAAGGTAATAAGCATCAAAGCTACACCTGCCCTGAGGACTTCTGAAGCCTGAAGACTCCGGGCTTCTCCCTTCATAGCATCAAAAGATGCAGAGGAACAAAACATAAAGATGAGGACTGCACTCAAGGCAGCAAGTCCAGAAGCAGACCCATATATAAAACTGAAACTCCCAAATGCTCATGTCCTTGGTTTAAAGGTAATGGAAAAGTGGTGCAGTGAAAATGGGCAACAAGAAAACCTAAGTGGTTAGAATACGGGACTTCTTAATCAAGACGACCATGCAAGTGTATAATTTGAACTCAATTTTCCTATGTGAAACAAAAAAATCCGAAGAGAATTTACTGAAGTGGTAGTGAGTCTGTAACCCTCCTTGAGACTAATAGAGGTGAATGATCTCTAGTGCAATACTACTCTAACTCAGTCCCCTGAGACTTCCTACAGATAAAGTTCCCAGGAAACTAGCTCACAGTTAAAAAGCACAAAACACAAGGAAACAAGCTATCATGAGGACAATCTGCAGAAACAAAAGAAATACCCATAAGGTTTTCAGACACTGCAATTGGAAAACATGGTATAGAAAACTTGGAGATTATATATATTTTTTAATGTTTGTTTATTTTTGAGAGAGATAGCATGAGTGGGGGAGGGGCAGAGAGAGGAGACACAGAAATCTGAAGCAGGCTCTAAGCTGTCAGCACAGAGCCCGACACAGGGCTTGAACTCATGAACTGCAAGATCATGACCTGAGCTGAAGTTGAATGCTTAACTGACTGAGCCACCCAGGTGCCCCAAAACTCAGATATATTTAAAGAAATAAAAGATGTCTGAAAATAGGAGCAAGGAATAAGAATACTTAGAAATGAAAGCAAAGCATGAATTAAAGAACAGAGAAGGCATAGCTGAAGGAAAAAATGGTGAACTAGAAGGAAAAATTGGTGAACTCTGATTTCTGAGGAAATCATTCTGAATGCAGGGTAGAGAGGCAGAAATGGGTAACAGGACGGGCGCCTGGGTGGCTCAGTCAGTTAAGTGTCTGACTTCAGCTGAGGTCATGATCTCACAGTTCATGAGTTTGAGCCCCGCATCAGGCTCTGTGCTGACAGCTCAGAGCCTGAAGCCTGCTTCACGTTCTGTGTCTCCTTCTCTCTCTGCCCCTCCCCTACTCACGCTCTCTTACTCTCTCAAAAATAAACAAACATTAAATAAATTTAAAGAAAAAGAAATGGGTAATATGAAAAAGGGGGTAAGAGACAAGAAAAGAATGGTAAGGTCTTTTTTTTTTTAATATGATAGATTTTTTTTTTTAGGTTTATTTATTTTGAGAGAGGGTAGGGGAGGGGCAGAGGGACAGAAAGAAAATCCTAAGCACGCTCCACACTATCAGCACCAAGCCTGATGCAGGGTTCAATCTCGTGATCTTTGAGATCATGACCTGAGCCAAAATCCAAGAGCTGGACACTTAACTAACTGAGCCACCCAGTTCCCCAGGATCTAACATTTCTGACCTGAGTTAAAGAAGGAAAATGGGAAGAAGTATTATTCAAAGAGATCTTGACTGAGATTTTCCAGAAGGACTAGCTGTTACACTTAGAACATGGTGGTACAGTGTGAGTAAGCCGAGAAACCAATGGAACAAAAAGACCAAAAAGTAGATCTGAGTACAAATGGAAATCTATTTGGTAAAGGTAGTGCCTCAAATCACTAGCTTTGAGATGGTGTTGGGCCAAATGAACGGCTCTTCAGACCAAGAAAATTGGACCCAAACTTGTGCCACATACTTGAATACATTTGATGTTAATCAAATGAATCGGAGATCTAAATGTAAAATATAAAACCAGATGATCCTGGAAAGACAGTGGCAAGAGTGACACAGTTTTTGAACCTCTGGGTCCCCACATGAAGCCACTACATTAAAAAACTCAAAAACCACAGACATTCACAGCAAGAGTAGATGACAAGGAATCCTGCAGACCCCAAAACACAGGCAGAGACAAACAGCAGCAGACAGTGTCTAGAAAAAAAATGGGAGCAATGGAGCACCTGATGGACCTGAGAAGAGGAGAAAAGAACCCCAAACAGGCAACACATTTACACCAGAAAGTACTGGGCCAATGTACAAACTGCAGCTTGAAGCAAGAGGGTTTCTGCCACCCCCACAGCAGGTGACCACAAAGTGGCCATGGCAAAGACGAGGGGGCTGGGGGAGGCTGAGCCCCACAAACTTCTGAAACTCATCTGCTGGGGCTCCTTCCCACATAGAGCCCCACGAGCAAAAAAAAAAAAAAAAGAAAACTCAGAGAGCTGAGTGTGAAGGAGAGCAGAGGCTGAGTAGGGACAAGGGACCTGAAAAGCAGATAAAAGTGGGGAAGGTCCCACTAGTCAAAGAAGATGGGACAACTTGAACTTCAAAAAGAATAATAAATACAACTAAATGAAACCCATCAAAATAGGTTTAAATCCATTAAGTTTGTATATTTAAAATCATCACCTTCAAAGGATAACAGGAAAAATATTTCATTATTGTGAAAATTGATAAATAAAAAGAAGCATTTATCCTACGTTCTATGCCTAAAACCACTGACTTGCCTATTTATAAAAATATCCCAATCAACCAATGAAATAGAAATGGTTCAATTAGAACACCACCACCAAAGAATTAAGGAAGGCACTGAACATCAACTGATCCTTCCATCACAAAACAAAGACATTACTTGCCTCCTGATGAAAGAACATACCACCGCCTACCATGTTATCACAGGCTTGGAATCAAACAGAGTCTTATCAAGCCTCTGGATATCAGCTGCCAATTTACAGGAAACAGAGCAGAAATAAGAACATACTAAGTTGTACTATGAATATATAACCAGCACGGTATAGACTGTGGAAAACTCCAGGGCAAATGGAGGAAAGGAATGGAAGGGGAAGCTGTAGACTGAGAGAGACTTAAAGATGTATCAATTCTAAGAAAATGGGAAAAACTAAATTATGGTGTTCAGGGAGACCCACTTGAGCAATAAACCCATAAAGCAACTCAAGAAAACGCTTACTAGATGTGGGGAATAAGTTTAAGAATTCTCGGAGTTTGCACCAATAGGTTAACAAAGCTTAGGGTGGAAAGCCGCCACAGGACGAAAGCGCTCATCGTAGAACAAAGCACAGAGCGGAAAGCCACTTCCACAGAAAGAAAGTGTCTGTTCGAAAACAGGTAGAGGCGGAAAGCCATGGCAGCAGGGCAGAAATGCCCAGGGTTAGTCATTAAGTAAAACAAAGCACAGGGTGCAAAGCCACCACAGGGTGAAAATGCCCAGAGCTAATTAGTGAGAAAAATACCTTGTTGACCCTGAGGTAGCATGCTCTGTCTTAGCCCCTAGAAAAGCTAAGATAAACAGACATAGCACCTGGTGCCTGCCATAAACAGCCATCTGCTCAGCACTGGGATTTTGTTTTGTATTGACCCAAACCCCTAACACCACATATCTCACACCCGAGTTAATGATCACTGTTTCATTGTCTCTTTCTGCACGTACATCATGTTCGTAAGCCTTCTGATCCTAACAAAAACAGAGCAAGGACCCTTTCTCAGGGTTCTTGTTTCCTCCCGGACATTAGCCTCTCTCATATTCAATTCTGCATCCACTCTCTTGTGGGACAAGAGAGAACTCCAGACTCAAAATCTGCGACGACTAGAAAGATCAAGATAGGGGATAAGTCTAGGGGATGGGGAGAAGGGGGAGGGGAGGACATAAAAGATTTTAAAAGTCATATGACAGAAAGACACTATACAAAACCAAAAATCAAACTGGGAATAAGTATTTGCAACTGACATCATGGATAAAGGGCAATCTCCCTAGCATATAAAAGAACTCTGAAAAACTAAGAAAGGAAACACCAAGAATCTGACAGAAAAATGAATTTTAAAAAAGGGAACCAAGGAAGCACAGGATACTAAAACAAGAGTATGTGGCTGGAGGGATCCTTCAAGAACAGGAGGTAATAGATGTGAGGGGTGACAGGGTCAAGAAAGCCACCAGTAGACGGGGTGTCCAATGGATGCTAAAGCCACACCATTTCAAAGCATCCCCCTCAAGTGACAAAGGGAAGATGGACCTTCACGATGTCAAGACCTGGCAGGCAGTGCTGTCAACAAACCAGTATGTGCCTCCCGGTGTGAAACAAGAAGAGCACATACAGCTACAAGATGTCCAACTGGAATCCAATCACAAGCCAATGGACAAATCCAGAATCTGATACATCCCACTGCCCTGCATCCTTTAAAAATTCAAAATAATAACACAAAGTGCCACTATAAAAAGCTGCTTGGAAGTACTGTGCAGACAGTGAGGCCTTTTGACTGTTGCTACAGAGTGACCAAGTGCTGACCTAGCCACTCTGTCAGGAAACCCCTAGAAGTCACGAAGACAAATGCTCCAGCTGATACCCGAGGGCTTTGGCCCCCTGAACATGCAGATTTTCTGAAAGGTCTTCATCTTGGGCTTCTCTGCCATCCCCTCCCTCCACTGCACGATGTTTAAAGGCTTCTGAAGAAAAGAAAGTCTCCTTCAAATGATGGATTACTTACAACAGTAATGTTGGGACACATTGTTTAGTCACTGCCAAAGTGAAGGACCACAAGGGGAAATGCAAGGCGAACCTCCCCACCCCCGCCTCCACTACACTTCTTACCATTCAGATTTCTGTCATTCCCTGCAAGGGCTGCCTGCTTGTCTGTTTCCGATTCTGCCTCATTTTCATCCATGTTGTAGTCCTCCTCTCCTCCCAGCTTCTGCTGGTTTCTCCCTGCAAACAAGCACAGGCACAGAGCACACAACCCACATCATTTCTCTCTCGAGGCCATAGGGGCACCCGAGCCCAGGAACTGGGGTTTTCCGGGTGACAGCTTAATGATCTGGTCTTTCTGTGACCTCTCGGGAGGCAGGGAGGACTTGTGTGCCTGCTGCCCGAACAAACAGCAGGTACGAGGTCTCTACTTATGTTCTGTCCAATTAAACTCTGAGTCCATATAAACCATGGCCCTCAACACAGGACAGTACTCAGGGCTGGAACTGAGGAACCTAATGAATTAAACCATATTCCAGTTTTCTGAAGAGACAATCCACTCAAGGTTAAAGGAAGGCACCACTGTTGCTGGAAACAACAGGTTTCTAGTTAATGACGGCACCTCCACAGAAGGGCTGGTGACTCTGACAGAAGGAAATAGAGCAGCTATTGGGAGTCGAAGGATGGCTTTTTCCATCCTGCCTACACAATTCAACTATTCATCACTTAAGTCAGCCCCACAGAGAACAACCAGAAAAGATCAGGACGAAATGCGTTCAAGAGACACGCTCGTAGGGTTTCACGTGAATGTCTCATATACACATATTGATAGACTTCACTCTGGTATGCTTCCCTCTGCTCACTGCCTGACATGGAAGTGAAGCACATGCCTTTGGCCCCTACCACTTTCTTGTACAATCAGGTCACTACAAATGCCCCAGGACGACGTGTATCCTGCAGGCCCTGCGGGACCTCGAACCAATCTTCAGCTGTTACGCTCCACGGCCAGTCTGAAACCTGAGAGTCACTGGGTCGGCTCCCTGACTTTCCTTTTCTTTTTAATTCTTCAACTGCACCCTCGTGAGAGCACATTCCTCAGAAAGAGAAACTTGAATACAAATTCGATCGATAGAACATCAAGGTAATTTTCACAAACAAGCACATTCCCACTCCTGTTAGTTTACTGGGTCATCCCACTGACAGGTATCTTCTCTTCCTAAGTGTTCCTGGCTCAGTGGGGAGTGTGAAGTCTTCCACACTACTTTTAGGGACCCAAGTACACCCCAGGATACTGTGCTGATCTCCATTTCCCACAGTTTCGTGTGCCTTTAAAGAAAAGTCAACGAAACCAGAGACGGAGGAGTCACGTGTCACTTTGCTGCAATGCTCACATCGGCACGAAACCCCCTCTACCCAGTCATCCCTCCCTCCCCAGGGCACCGGTGGCAACACCACACCACGTGAGGCTGCGGATGATGCAGGCCAGGCGTGTGGTCCAGCGTGGGCTACGTTCACAAGGCACCTAGCACCCACGTCAGGCCTTCCCGAGACGCGCCCCCCCGCCCCCCCACCGACTCCCTGTGAACCTGCAACTGGTGCGAGCACACAGCTCTTCCCTCCTGCCTCCCACTCGGTAAGACACCCAAGGAATGAGACCAGCGGATGGCAAACTGCTGTTCGGGAAGCTTCCTAGGGGCCCCTCCAGTGTCAGGGGATGGTTGGTGGAAAGGAGTCTGCGGACTCCCACAGAGCAGCTCACGCACCTTCCTCATCAGCGTCCTGCTCCTCCTCCTGCCCGTCGGGGACGACCAGCTGGTCCCGCTCTAGGTCCTCGGTGTCCTGGTTCTCTGGGCTCTCCAGCAAGGCTGCTGGCGCCCGCGGGGTGTGACCCACCGCCTCCGCTTCCCCAGTGCCTCTTCCACCTGCAGGCCTGTCTTCTTTGGCCGCCTGCTCTGGGCCTGGCGGTGCTGGCGGCAGCCCCGGCCCGTCCCTCCGAAGAGCCTCCTCACCGATGGCCTGAATCTCGTTGGTCTCCTCTGTGCACAGAACACCGTTCACTTCAACCTCACCAGCATTTACTTTCATTGGAACAAAAACACAACCCCTCATACCACTCAGTTTCTGGAGCCTTCCCAGGGGCTGTGGCTAGGGGAGCAACTGGGTCATTTACTCTGTGACTCCGTAAAGACTCCAGGTGCCACTCAACCTGCAGCTCATCTTCAGACGCATGAGGAAGAAAGAAGTGCTTCAGGGAAAAAATTTGGACTCAGTTATCCTGATTACAGGGACAACCAACAAGCTGAGGTTATCTGATGGCAGTAACGGAGACAAGTACTTGGGAGTGGGCTGTGCCGGCCGCCACGGAGTCATTCCACAGGGACACAGCAACCCCTGGTTCCCAGTGACAGCTGCCCAGAACTCAGCCATCTCCCTGTAATCCCACAGTCCCGCTGATGTCCTCAATAAAGCACGGCCTGGGCCTCTCTTTACACAGCTGCCAAAGAACAAGGCACTTGGTTTACAGGGACGAGAGGTAAGAGAGGGAGGCGCCAATTCCAGGTGCCCACAGAGACTGTCACCTTCCTCCTGCAGCCCAAACCCAGGTCACCAACCGCCTCCAGCAGGGACACTCTGTCCTGAGGCCCCGTGCACAAATATTGGACACGAGCTGTCATCACATGGCTTTGCAGAGGGCTTCCGTGTATAATTACCAAGCTTCACTCACCTTTCTCACCTCGTCTCAAATCCAAAGCCCCCTCAGAACTGGGGGCTGGTGTCTGGGGCTCGCCATCGCTGGGCACGTTTCCTTTCACTGGTGGCACCTCTGCCTGGGGCAGGTCGACTTCCTGTGGCCTGGGCTGAGGCTCGTCGGGGGCTCGGAGCTGAAACAGGAGCACAGGACGGCCAGGGGGCTCTGTGACCTTAACCTCACAACAATCCCAAGCAAGGAGTGGATGTCCTTCTGACAGTCAACACACTGAAACCTTGAGAAATGCTATGATATACACCGATCGTGCTCTACCAGCTGGCATAAATCCAAGCTCTGAGGTTAAGATCTCCCAGAAAGTATCTTCAATACTGTATTAACAAGTAGGCAGAAGATCAACAAGGACAAGGAAGACCCGAACACTATAAACCAACCACACCAGAATGACTTCTATAGAACACTGGCCTGACAAGAGCAAATCACATTCTTCAAATGCACATGGAACATTCTCAGGGAGAAACATACTTAGGCAACGAAACAATCCTCAACAAATTTGAAATGATCGGAGAACATGCTTTGTATGATGTCAATCACAATGGAATGCAATTATCAACGACGATAAAATTAGAGAAATTCACAAATATGTAGAAATGAGACAACACACTCCTGAATAACCAGTGGATCAAAGAGAAAACAATAAATGCAAATAAGAGAGAAAAATGAAAACAAATACATAACATACCACACTTAAGGGACGCTGCTAAAGCAGTGCTTGGAGGGAAATTTACAGGCCTATATTAAGGGAAAAAAATAGAAAGATCTCAAAACAGTAATCTAATCTTCTACCTTAAAATACTGGAAAAAGAAGAGCAAACTAAACCTAAAACAAGGAAGGACATAATAAAGGTCAGAGCAGGAATTAAGAAATATAGAATAGAAAAACAACAGAAAACATGCATGAAATCAAAGTGAATTCTTTAAAAAGAACAAAATTGACAAGCCTTTAGCTAGACTAAACAAGAAAAAGAGAAAACTCAAATTACTAAAATCAAAAATAAAATAAATGCAAGTAAAATATTAGACCTTACACAAAAATATTAGAAAGGAATACTGTGGGGCGCCTGGGTGGCGCAGTCGGTTAAGCGTCCGACTTCAGCCAGGTCACGATCTCGCGGTCCGTGGGTTCGAGCCCCGCGTCAGGCTCTGGGCTGATGGCTCGGAGCCTGGAGCCTGTTTCCGATTCTGTGTCTCCCTCTCTCTCTGCCCCTCCCCCGTTCATGCTCTGTCTCTCTCTGTCCCAAAAATAAATAAACGTTGGAAAAAAAAAAAAAAAAAAAGAAAGGAATACTGTGAACAACTGCATGTCAACTTTGAGGACTTAGATGACATCAGACAAGTTCCTAGAACAATACAAACTACCGAAACTGACTCAAGAAGTAGGAAATGTGAGTGGACTTACAACAAGACATTGAATTAGTAATTTTAAAATGTCCTCCAAAGAAAAGCCCAAGCCCAGATGACTTCACTAGTGAATTCTAGCAAACATTTAAAGTATCAATACCAGCTCTTCACAAACTCCTCCAAAAAATAAGAGAAAGGAATACTCCCCAACTCATTCTATGAAACAAATATTACCTGATACCAAAACCAAAGACAAGAAAACTACAGACCAATATCTCTTAAGAATACAGACACCAAAATCCTTAACAAAATACTGGCAAAATCAAATCTAGCAACATATAAAAGGATTATATACCATGACCAAGTGGGATAAATCCCATGAATGTAAGGTTAAACATACAAAAATCATTCAGTGTAATATATCAACATAAAGGACAAAAGAACACATGATCATCTTAATAGATGCAAAAAAAAAAAATTGACAAAAATCCAATGCCTCTTCTGGATAAAAACACTCAACAAATTAAGAACAGAAGGGAACTTATTCAGCTTGATAAACTCCATCTATGAAAACACACAGCTAACATCAGACTTAATGATAAAAACCAAATGGTTTCTCTCCATGATCAAGAACAGGGATGTCTGCCCTTCCACCTCTGTTTAGCACTGCCCTAGCCAGGGCAACTAGGCAATAAAAAGAAATAAAAGGCATCCAGACTGGGAAGGAAAATGTACAACTATCTCTCTTTTTTGGTGACATAATATTGTACACAGAAAATCCAAAGGAATCACACACCAACAAATAATATTAGAATAAAGAAGTTCAGCAAGGCTGCAATACGATATATATATATCAATATAGAACAGTGAATTGTATTCCTATACACTAGCAATGAGTAAGACAATAAAATTTAAACAATTCTATTTATGATAGCATAAAAGATACAAATAAACTGAACAAAAAAAAGTGCAAGACTTCTGTAAACTACAAAACATTGTTTGAAAGAGATTTTTACACTTGATCTTAGCCAAAAGGTTGAGAAGCAATGTTTGAAAGAGATTTTTAAAGGACTTAATTAAATGGAAAGACATCCCACATTCATAGAACAAAAGATGTCCTTTGTTGTTAAGATGGCAATACTTCCAAGCTGATCTACAGAGTCACTGTAATCTCAGTCAAAATCTCACCCAACTTTGTTGAAGAAATTGACAAGCAGATCCTAAAATTCATAAGGAAAGTCAACCAACAAAGAGGAGTCAAAATAGTCTTTAAAAAGAACAATGTTGGATGATTCATCACTTCCTGACTTCAAAGCTTACTACAAAGCTACAGTAATCATGGTGGTATGGTATTGACATAGGGGACAAACAGACCAATGGAACAGAACTGAGAGTCCACAAATAAACCCTCATATTTATAGTAAATTGATTCTCAACAAAGGTGCCATGGCAATTCGGTGGAAGAAAGAATTGTTTTTTCAAAAAAGGTGCCAAGAGACAACTGGATATTGACACGCAAAAGAATAAATTTGGACCCCTACCTCACACCATATACATAAAATTAACTCAAAATGGATCACAGGACTAAATGTAGGAGCTAAGAACTATAAAACTGTTAGAAGAAATTATAAATCTTCATGACCTTGGGATAGGAAGCAACAGAATAACAAACTGGACTTCGTCAAAACTAAAAACTTTTATATTTCAATGATCATGAAGAAAGTGAAAAAATAACTCATATAATGGGAAAAAATATTTGCAAGTCATATAGCTGGTATCTCTCTATATATACATATATATGTGTGTGTGCATATATATATATATATATATATATGCATACGTGTGTGTATGTATATACATACATAAAGAACTCCTACAACTCAATTATAAAATAACTCAATCAGAGGTATCTGGATGGCTCAGTCAGTTGAGCATCCAACTTCAGCTCATGTCATGATCTCATGGTTTGTGAGTTCGAGTCCCACATTGGGCTAGGTGCTATCAGCACAGAGCCCACTTCAGATCCTCTGTTCCCCTCTCTCCCTGCCTCTCTCCTGCTTGGTGTGTGTCTGTCTCTCTCTCTCAGTAATAATAATAATAATAATAATAATAATAATAATAATAATAAAACATTAAAAAAACTCAATTAAAAAATGGGCAAAGGATCTGAATAGACATTTCTCCAAGAAAGATATACAAATGGCCAATAGAACACAAGAAAAGATGCTCAATGTTAGTTATTATGGAAATGCAAATACAAACCACAATGAGATAGGACTCCACACCCGCAGGGATGGCTATAATGACAACAACAGATAATAACCAGAGTTGGCAAGGATGTGGAGAAATCGGAACCCTCAAATTGCTGGTGAAAATGTAAAAGAGTGTGATTGTTTTTTGAAAACAGTCTGGCAGTTTCTCATTAAACACTGAGTTACCATATGACCCAGCAATTCCACTCCTGGGTATATACCTAAGAGAAATGAAAACTTAGGTCCACACAAAAATGTCTACATGAATGTTCACAGCAGCATTATTCATAATAAGCCAAAAACTAGAAATAACCCAAATCCCCATCAATTGACAAATGAATCAACAAAGTGTGGTGCACACACACGATATTATTCAGCCATAAACAGGAATGAAGTATACATACATGCAAACACATGGACAAACCTTGAAAGCATTATGCTAAGTGAAAGGATGTAGACACAAATGGCCACATATTATATGATTCTACTGACATGAAATGTCCATATAAAGCAAATCTATAGAAACAGAAAGTAGATTAATGGTTTTCTAGGGATGAGATGGGAGAGCTAACAATTATGGGTTTATTTGGGGGTAATGGAAATGTTCTAAAATTTACTGTAATGGTTGCACAACTTTTGAATATACTAAAAACCAATGAATTGTGACTGTTACATGGGTGAATGTATGGAATGAAAATTACCTCTCAATAAAACGGTTATATTTAAAACTAACAAGCGAAGATATCCTGAAGGCTTCAAGCAGCAGCTTCGTGGGCCAAACTTCACGCACCCTGCCAACATGGGCTCCTGGCCCCCCTACTGACCAGCTGGCGCAGAGGCCACAGTATTTAACCATCTCCATGAGCCTCAGGGCCTTCAAAACAGCACAACAGCAACTCTCTCCCAGGGTGGCTATGGAGTCACCCTGGTAAAGTCACCCTGGTAAAGCCCTGAGCACGGGGTCGGGTCAGAGCCCGGCATACCCGGTCAGAGTCCCAGTGTCCAGAGACAAGGCTGGTATGTCTCAGGGAACCAAACCTACCAGGGACGGCAAAGGTAAGAGCAAATCAGACAGCAGATAAGGGAAGTGAATGTCTGAACTGAGGGGAGGAAAGCCTTCTGGAAATTCTGGACAGAACAAAAATGAGGATTACCTGCTGGCCTTGGTCCTTTTTTTCATTCAGGTCCCTGGAAGCGACAGCTTCATTTCCCTTTTTGGTGACTTCTTCTATTCGCTCCTCACACTGCTCCTTCACCTCTTTCATCTGATTGATGCACTGGCTCCTTTGGTGAAAGAAAGCAAAAAAAAAAAAAAAAAGACAAATATTTAGGGATGTGTCTATACACCAAGTGTTTCCTGCCATGACCATGGAATCCACTGTGTCAATAAGAGACAGAGCTCATCGTTTTCCTGCTTCCAGCTCTGTATCTCAAGAGCATACGTAAGGCAGGGCAACATGTGTGTTTCACTTATTAAGTGGCAAGAAAACTAGTTGACTGAAACTCACTAAAAATTTGTCACACTGTTCTAGAACAAGTGAATTTTATTGGTTAGAAAAAAAAGTATTTTAAAAAATACAATCTGTGTTGTGGCGCCTGGGTGGCTCAGCTGGTTGAGTGTCTGACTCTTGATTTCAGTTCAGGTCATGATCCCAGGGTTGTGGAATCAAGTCCTACATTGGGCTCCATGTTGAGTGTGGGGCCTACTTGGGATATTCTCATTCTCTCTCTCTCTCTCTCTCTGCCCCTCTCCCTGACTCATGCTTTCTCTAAAATAAGTTAAAATTAAAAATATATATACAACCTGAGATATAGTAAGAAATACATACATTTGGTCTTGTCCCCAGCTATTAGCTCAGAGCACCTAAAAGTCCTTAATTTCCTGAGTAATAGGAGAGTCTTCTGTTAGTCAAAGGGAGTCTCTCTGGACCAGACCTCAGATTATGCTAATTCGATGGCTCATGAAGCCTTAGGATGGGGGCTGGTGGCCAGAGGAAACAATCCCATGATTATAGGGTTGGACTTTCAGCCCCACCCCCATCCTCCAGGGAATGGGGAAAGTAGAGATGCAGTTCAACCATGCGACCAATGATTTAATCAATTGTGCCTATGTAATAAAACCTCCAATAAAATCTCTGGGTGATGAGGCTTGGCAAGCTTCCCAGCTGGTGAACATACCAATGTACTAGAAAGGTAGCACCGAATTCCACTAGGAAAGGAGCTGTCTCCCCCACAAATGCCCTAAAACCAAGTCTCTACCATATAACTTGTTCCTGAGTTACATCCTTTATAATAAAACTGCAGTTGTACATACAGCACATGCTTGAGGAGTTCTGTGAATCATTCTAGAGAATCATCAACACTGAGCAGTACAGGAAGCAGAGTTCAGGTGGCCTGGGGACACTCAGAACTTGTGGGTGTCATGTGAAGAGGGGAGAGTCTTGGGACCAAAGCCCGTTGTAACCTGTGGGGTTTGTGCTAACTCTGGACAGTGTCAAAATCCAACTGGACTTCCGCTTCCGGAAAGATGGAATAGATGTATTTTTCCCTAGTCCTCCCATTAAGCACAACTAAAAACCCTGGGCATTGTATTTAAAACAAACATAAGAGGACTGAACAGTAGAGAGAAGAAGGCAGACTGGCCAGGGACCTCAGATCCACAGAACACCATGGTGGTGTCACTGGAGAGCACGTGGGAAGCCTGTGTTTCCACCCACACCTGACAGGAACGCATCCTCTCCCCATGGGGTGATGTCAGAGGGTGTCCGTGAAGAGTCCAAGCCTTCTTGTGTGAGTCCCAGGCAGCAGGAAGAAACGAAGAGGAAAGGGAAAGGAGAGGAGGGTGTGGTGGACTGTCCTCATCTTCAGAAGCCTTCCCACACTACCACTACCTTTCCCCACTGGCCAGAATGTAGTCACTGGGCCATACTTAACTGAAAGGAGGGTTAGGAATGCAGAATTACATTGGGGGATAAAAAATAACAGATTTAGAGAAGCCATGGCCAGTCTTTTCCATAACAGTTTCAAAAATATTTTGAGCCACAAAATATTAATGATTGCATACAGTCCCAAGTTGAGAACATATTCAATTATATACTATTAACTTAAAAGGGTTAGAATTGGAGACACCGGCATGAATTCATGCTTGGTTTAATATGAATACAGCTGGAAACATACAGAAACATTTATCAATGTCTGCATATAACCCAGGTTAATATACACACACACACAGGTCTCTCTACTCTGTAGCTGATAGGGCCCAGAAACACCACCACCCCAGCAGCAACAAACACACCCAGTCCCCAGATCTTGGCTTCTTAGCACCACTCTCCAACTAAAAAGCAACCAGGAGCTCCTCAGAGAAATGGTTGATTGAGTGATTCTAGGATACACAGAAGATGAGTCTGGAGCGTCTTCTGGTGCCAGAATGTCACGGAGTGCTCAAAAAGGGGGCGGGGCACACTGCTGGGAGTATGATCAAAACTGGAACAATGTGAGCAAAAAATAAATAAAATAGTAGTGGATTATAAAATAGATATTCCTAAGTCCACGCTGATATAAATAATTAGATATGTAAGAAGAAGGGCCAGATCTCCTGTGCAGGAAAATTTCAAATAGCTTCTGTAGACACCCTGCCCTTAGGGGAAATGGAGCGTAACACCCCAATCTTCAAGTGTAGGCTATGCACACTGACTTCCTAAGACGGCAGCACAGAGGGCGAGGTAACAGTAAGTTTACGGTGAAGAAGCCTGATAGACCCCACCACGGTAAGGTAAAGATTAACAAGAGTGACAAGCCCTATGGACAGTAAGTCCCCTTGATACCAGGCTGATGGAAGCAGCACTTTACTTCGGTGGCCTTCCCCTGGAAATGTGTTGCCCCAGTTTAACCATGAGAAAAACACCAGATAAAGCCCAACTGGAAATTGTTCTACAAAATACCTGACCAGTATTCCTATCAATATTATAAAAAGTAAGTCTGAGAAACTGTCATAGGAAAGAGGACTCTAAGGAAACATGGTGAATAAATGTTAATGGGGGATCCTGGAAAAGAAAAAGGACATCAGGGATAAACTGAGGAAACGCGGATGAAGTATGAACCTTAGTTAATAATGTATCCACACTGGCTAATTAATTGTGACAAGTACACCACATCCATGTAGGAGTGTTAACAATACAGAAAATGGCTCTGCGGATTACAGGAACTCTCTGTGGCAACGATGTAAGCCTAAAACTGTTCCAAAATTGAAGATTTATTTTTAAAAAATAAAAATAAAAATGAACTGAGCTGGAGGACACCCACCCAGCTGGTGTCAGAGAGTTGTTGTTGGAACATATAATCTAATTCAGACTGAGCCCCTATTTAGCTAAGACATTCTGAAGCATCACAGTTAGCTTTCTGCATAGGATTTATTTTCAGAGTATCTTGTGTGTCAGGGTTGAAAAGTGATGGGAGAATTACCCACTTGTACAAATAAGGAAGCTGGGAGGTGATCTGAAAGTCTGACACTGACCAGAGCCAGAGGACAGAAAGTGACAAGACTGAACCCAGAGGGGACTTGGGGTTTCCTGGCTCTGTGCCAGACCTCTATGACACAGCCACCTCTTCTGAGTCACAGGCCTTTCGGAGCCAGGTATGGGTGCACTTAGCCTGGAACTCGTGTAATGTGCCCTTCAGTTCAAAGGACTGAGTGGCTCTCAATGACCCACAGGGAGAGAAGGGCATCAATGAAAGCCAGACTTCCTGACCTTGGACAGCTTACAGAACAAGAGAAGGCTTGTTGAAAAATTCATTTAAATAAAATTCTTACAAACACACGAGTCCCCGGTGGTAGACCAGTAGCTTCAACACAGAGAACAAAAAGAGATATCTCTGTCCTCAAAGTACTAACCATTCCAATTCACTGTTATCAGATGTTATCCCAGAAGCAAGTGAACAGGTGCACAGCCATTCCTGAGCCTTTAAAAACCTACCAATGGGAAACAATGTACTGTTTTCACCTGCTCTCAGCCCTGCCAAAATCAACTACAAAGAGCCTCTCTCTCCCAGCCTTGTGGATGAAGGTCAGCTTTCCACATTCCAGCTCAACAGCATTAAGGGAACAACCTCAGATTGAAGCTCCAATTCTAAGTCGCAGGTCATATGGACTGTGACAGTGTTACTTCCTGAAGGCCTCGGGTAAGCTTGCTCTTCCACGCATGTGGTGAACATTCAGTCATTAACTAGAGCTAAAAGGAGAGACACACAGGACTCGACCACCAGTGATTATTGTTAACGGGTGGAGTCGCTGTAAACGGAATGTACACGGTACAGGGATCTATCAAGGCAGGTCACCCGATCATCCAGGGCACTGATCATCCGACTGGTGCTGTTGCATTCCAGCAGTAGCTTTTGCAAACTATTTCCTCATGGCGTGGAGATGAGATGACAAGCAGTTCATGTGAGAAAGCAACTCTAAGTGCTCTGGGGAGAGAGCCTGCAAAGCAGTGTGTGGATCAATACAGTGATCGCTTAGTGATGTCTGCCACAGGTGCAGGCATGAGAAGTGGGGATGCGGGCCGCCTCTGATCCTAAAGAAAGAATATTAACTTGTGCATCAGGAACCCTGGCCTTGCTGTCGGCTTTTTCACTGCCAGGACTGCCTTCTATAAAAGGTTTAGGCCAGACAGGGTGTCTTCACAGGGGGTGAAGGTATGCTTCAGGTGTCCCACGAACTGAATGCACAACTTTGAATATATGGCTCACAAGGTGCCCGTAACTTTTTATCAGATTCTCAGAATGGGTCTGTATTTCAAAGAAATTAAGAATAACTCATTCTAGCTTCCAGCATTCCACAAACATCATCCCCACGAAACCTGCTGTATCTGGGACAAGGCTCTGGGCACAACCACTGCAATATATGAGGTCAGCTAGAAAGAGCTGCAATCTAGCTTCTGACCTCCTAAGAGAAAGAGTGAGGCCAGCACGCACAGCCATTGTGCTCACTGTCTGCTCCTCCATGGGGAGCAGAGCTGCCTTCCCCGTTTCTTGGGCCTGGCTGATTTCTGATTTCCGGCTGGGCCAACCTCATCTGGGTCAACATTTATCAAGTGAGGCCATTAATGGCTTATCCTATTTCAATCAATGGATGGAAAATGTGCATTAGGGTATCTTTTAAGGATGAATAATAAGACTGGGGCAGTCTTCACTTCTGTCTGAATGCATCTTGTTGATTACTAGCCTAACTCAGGGTTTCTCTGCTGAGCACTACTAGTGTTTGGGGCCAGAAAAAAGATGCTGTTGTGGGGCCCGCCCTGTGCATCATAGGATGCTCAGCATCAGGTCCTCGGACATTGCCAAAGGTCTCCTGGGAGCAGAATCGCCATCTAAAATTAAGAACCACTGGCCTAGCTGAGTAAGTTTCCATACGTGTATTTTTTAATGTGTATTTATTTTCAGAGAGGGAGAAAGAGAAAGAGAGAGAGAGAGAGAGAGAGAGAGAGAGAGAATCTCAAGCAGGCTTTGCACCGTCAGCACAAAGCCCAATTCAGGGCTCAATCCCATGAACCATGAGATTGTGACCTGAGCTGAAATCGACAGTCAGATGCTTAACTGACTGAGCCACCCAGGCAACCCATATGCATATTTTCGAATTATGTTTCCTTTGTATTGACTGTTGGTGCAGGTCCTCTGAATATTTACATAGTTGGGGCTTCCTGGTTTTAGTTTAGTTGGTTTTAGTTTAGTTTAGTTGGTTTTAAAGTGATCAGGAAAAAATTGCTTTGGGGGGGGGGTACAATCTTTCGGAAGGACTTCAGAATCCTAAAGAGGGCAGCGGTGTGAAGAACCTTATTCAGAAGGCAACTTGGCAATTTATAAAACACTAAACCTACAGGTGAGTCCTTTTTAGAAGGAAATAATCCAAAATAATATTTTTTTAAAGTTATATGTATTGATGTCAAGCTTGTTATAACAACCAAAACTTAGAAGTAACCTAAATATCCAAACAGGCAAATCGTGAATTAAATTTGGTGCCCCCACATCATAGAATATTAACCAGCCATTTTTAACGATACAACATTTTGGAGCAGTACAGACTTTTATTTATACCTAATGCAAGTAAGTGGAAAAAATGATTTTAAAATGCTACTGGTGACTACAATTACGTGAAAAATTTGTATGACCTCGAACATGGACTAGGGAGAAGTCAGCAAATGGAAGAGAGGACCAGGCTCCTAGGTGGCTGGTTGCCTATGAATCCCAGACCCCCTGTACTGGAATTATTCTGCCTTTATGGGGAAAAAATACACAAACTACAACTTACTCTCCAGTCTCTAAGTTGGTTTATACTATCCTACTATGGGGTCTAGCTAACTTTCTAGAAGTTCATCATTTTGTTGTGATCATAAAAATACTCTGAGAAGTAAAAGTGTAGGGTTTTTGTACGCAATGGAAGTCATCTGCTTAAAACAGACTGTCGTAACTGGAGACGGGACAGACAGCACGGGGGCTGTGGTGACTAATACCGTACTGTATGCCTGGAACTTGCCGAGAGTGAAGATTGTAAGTGTTCTCACCACACACACACACACACACACACACACACACACACACACACACACAGAAGGATGAGGAATCGTTAACTAGCTTGATTTGGGACATCATTTCACAAGGTACAGCCATATCAAAATATCACACTTTATTCCTTACATTCACATAATGATCATCATACTTCAGTAAAGCTGAAAAATAAAAGTACTCCATTGTCACTGCAGAAATTCAGAAAGACACTAAAATCTCACAGAAACAACGTCCACAATGCTGACACCCAGAAACAAATCACTGATACCATGCCAAAGTGCCATTCAGTCTAGGAGATGGACTTGGGACACATCTGAGCACTTCAGGAAAATGTTTTTAAAGGCTTTCAATTATTAACTTAACCACCAGTACGCCTGCACTTTAAAACTTAATGTAACTTCACAAAGTATGTTGATAAGGGGGTGCCTGGGTGGCGCAGTCGGTTAAGCCAACTCCTGGTTTCTGCTCAGGTCATGAGCTCACAGTTTGTGAGTTCGCTCCCCGGGCCTCCTCAGGATTCTCTCTCTCCCTCTCTCTCTGCCCCTCCCCCCCCCCATGATTTCTTTCTCTCTCTCTCCCCCAAAATAAACAAACATTCAGGGCGCCTGGGTGGCTCAGTCAGTTGAGCGTCTGACTCCAGTTCAGGTCAGGATCTCGCAGTTTGTGAGTTAGAGCCCTGCGTCGGGCTCGGAGCCTGGAGCCTGCTTCAGGTTCTGAGTCCCCCTCTCTCTGCCCCTCTCCTGCTCATGCTCTGTCTCTCTCCGTTTCTCAAAAATAAATAAATGTTAAAAAAATTTTTTAGGGGCGCCTGGGTGGCGCAGTCGGTTAAGCGTCCGACTTCAGCCAGGTCACGATCTCGCGGTCCGTGAGTTCGAGCCCCGCGTCAGGCTCTGGGCTGATGGCTCAGAGCCTGGAGCCTGTTTCCGATTCTGTGTCTCCCTCTCTCTCTGCCCCTCGCCCGTTCATGCTCTGTCTCTCTCTGTCCCAAAAATAAATAAATGTTGAAAAAAAAAAATTTAAAAAAAAAAAAATTTTTTAAATAAATAAACATTAAAAAAAATATGTTATAAAAAAAAAGTGTGTTGACAAAGTCATTTCTTTCTAAGGAGCACCGCCCTCTTGTTTACTTTGTATTATGAGCCACCGGCTTTTCCACAGCTTTCTGAGGCACTGCTCACGCTTAAGTAATAAAGCACATTGTTCTAAAGGACTACCCTGGAAGGACTGGACCTCCCGCAGAGCCTGTGTGCTCCATGACGGGAAGGGGGAGCCCAGCTTATGCCCACCGCCCGCCCCCTTGCTCAGAACACATCAGCCCCCGAGGGGTGCGCACTAGATGTAGAGACGCACTTACAGGTCGTAGGAGAACTTCCTCTCCAGGTTGGTCTGGTTCCTCTGAAACTGGAGAACACCCTGCTGCAGCCTGCCATAATTCTTCTGCAGGGCCTTTAACTGGTCTGAGCCAAGAGGAGGACCCAGAATCGCGCAGGTCACAGGCACAGCCATCGTGACAACAGCAGACACATCAGAACGCAGTGGGCAGTGGCACACAGGAGAGTAAGGAGGGAAGGAGAGAGGGTTCAGAACATTCCAGAACCATGGAGGAGCCCTGGCAATCAGCAACCCGACCCAAATCTGCACCTAGGTTCTTTTCCAAACCTCTCACTTAAATCTCCTTCCTGACCTCTGGCCCTTCAAAAGCGTCAGGGGGTTCTATTCACTTGTTTCTTTTTTAGACATCCTACGAGCTGTCCCACAAGGTGACACATGCCACTGTGTCCCCTGGCCTGCAGCAGACTCATCCAGCCTGTGAAACATTGATTTGGACATCTGCTCAGAGAAGCAGTCCTTCACGGAGGACCCCAACCTCAGCCACCAGGCTCCCTGCCAGCGGCCCCTCCTGTGACTCACCCACACCAGCAATTTCCTGAGGCCTGTGTTCCTTTAACCACCCAAACCCTGTCTGGGAAACAGCAGCTTTCCTTGAGGAAATGCACCAGCCCATCCCTGCTGCCCTGACCTTGGGCTCCTAGAAGCCTTGCAGAAAAAGCAGCAGCTGACAAAGGGCCAGGCTGAGCAGGAAAGAGAAGCTGCCACGAAGGTGACAGCCGAGTGGCCAGATGGCCGCCACCGGGGTCCGGGACACGGCCCTGGACACACACCCGCATCCTGGAAGTCTGTCCTCATAACCCCGTATCTACAGGGCTCTCCAGGGGGGAAATAAAATTAAATAAAAGCGAAGGATTCCACGAAATGCCGAAGCACACAGCAACAACGATCCATCTCACAAGCATTGCTAGGACATGTTCCAAGAGTTCAAACTGCAGGGTTTGTAGAACCACCCAGCAGAATGGCTGAGGCAGGGGATTGACCACAAAGGGTTAGGGGGCACCTCCTGGAGGGACAGGGCCTGGTCTCAACTGTAGTGGTCCAGGGGACGCAAAGAACCCTACAAAAGGGTACACTTTATTGAGTAAATCACACCTCAGGAAACCTCACTTAAGAAAAAAAATTCCCATAATCAAACCAAGTATGGGGCAAGGGAACACTGCTTGGCAAAAAAAGGAATAAAAATACTGACATCCACAGCATGGATGAACCTCAAAAGGCCAGACAAGACAAGGAAACTCTGCAAAGGCCCCGGCAGTCAAGTAACCCACTGAACTCCACGTGACCTTGCGTCTCTCCTACTCAGATCCTTAGAAGCAGAGCCGGAACTAGAATTCTAGACCAGCCCTGTCCAACAGAACTACGATGCAAGCCACGTCAGTAAACCACAGTTTTAAGAACTAAACCAGATGTAGCATTAACTTTAATAAACCACCTGATCTAACCCAACAGCGATGCAACATTATCATGCCAACACAGAATGAATATAAAAAATTATGAATATTTTATATTCTCTCCTTCACGTTGTCTTTGAAATCTGGTGTGGACAATTACAGCACGTCCCCATGCAAACGTTAAATGTGCACTGGGAATTCATGATCTGAAGTGAGCTTTCACAGAATCTACCCTGGAAAAGTAGACTGATATATACCCAAGCTGCCCCCCAAACACTTAACGTTCCCAATAACGGAGTCAAGTTTCAGTTTTAAACTTAAATTACTGAAAATTAAACAAAAATGTAAACTTCTGTCCCTTCCCATGAGCCATATTTCAGGTGTTCATTGGCCACACGGCTCGTGGCCACCACTCTGGATACTGTGGCTCCAGATGAACCTTCCCGTGCAGAGGCGGAACTGAGGCTCGGGCGGCTGGGAGTACTTTCCTACCCACGGCAAAGACCGGTCCCCGTGGGACCCAGTGCTCTGTGATTTTCCCCAGGCTTGTCTTGTGGCCATGTGGGCTGTGGGCCCCCAGTCCCAGCGGAAGGGGGAGCCAAGCACAGAGGGGCTCACCCCACTACTACACACACTGCTGCTTCCTAGGGCCTGACAGAAAACCGGCCTTGACTGCCAAGCTGAATCCGGGCAGCAAAGAAGTGGAATTGGGCTGCATCATTTTTACAATTTTCATCAAGAAACTCTGAATTGGGGGTGGCCCCATTAAAAGAAATCCTATATATACCATACATATTATACATATCACATGCCATATATATCACATACATATGAAAGGTGATCTGTTCTATATATTTCTTAACCTATCAAAAGGTGAGAATCTGAATTCTTGTGTACCTAACATGATAGGAATAGACAGGATTCAGTAGGCAGAAAGGAAAAAGTTAGGATGTGAGGTCCCTGGGTGGGGAAAAACACAGTCTGGAACAATGCTGGGAGGGTCTGACCACAGCAAACCCCCTTGGGCATCAGGTTCCCCTTAAGAATGTAACAGACACCACCTACTCCCCCCCCCCCCCAGGTTCCCTCAGGAATTTGACGAAAGACCTAACTGAAAACAAGTAGACCTTAAAACATATGACCCACAAGGAACGGTCCTCACGATGAGAATGAGCCAATCGGGAATGGACGGCCACAGATGCCCCCCCCCCCCCCCCGCCTCAAATGAGCCAATCAGGAATGGACAACCCAGCACAGAGAGCTACCCAGTAAGTAAGGGTAGGACCTGAGAAGGAATAATGGGGAAGGGATGGGGCGGTGTGACCAGACCTTATGAAACAAGGACCCTCACCTACAGTCTTCAAGCATTCACTTTCAAATGCCCTCTCTCTGCAAAGAGAGCTTTCCTACTATTCTTCCTTTCTGATCTTACACTTTAACAAACTTTGCCCGCTGCTCATTTTGTGTCCACCTCCTCATTCTTTGAAGTGGGGAGACAAAGAACCCTGGGTATTGAGGTAAAAAAATTCTTACAACAATAACACCTTGTAATGCGTTCAACAATGTTTTTAAAAAGAAAAGTTCTTTAAGGAACTGTAGTTTAGCAAAAAGAATATACCAAAGATTACTCAATTTGGGGCACCGGGATGGCTCAGTTAAGCATCTGACTTTGGCTCAGGTCATGATCTTACAGTCCATGAGTTTGAACCCTGCACTGGGCTCTCTGCTGTCAGCCCAGAGCCTGCTTTGGATCCTCTGTCCTCCCTCTCATTCTGCCCCTCCCCCTTGCCCCCCTCTCAAAAATAAACATTTAAATAAACAAACAACAACAACAAAAAAAACAGATTACTTGATCACTTGTGATCCTACCCATTAGATTAGAATGGGAGTCGCCACAAAGGGACAAGAGGAAAGATGGGCTTTTCCTAAAAGATCTAATGTCTGGTATAAAGAAGGGGATTAGAACTCACCTTGCAGGGTTCTGATGAGCTTCTCACCTGTGGTGATATTATTCACTAAAACTGCCTGCAAGGAAGATAAACACAATATGAAACACCCACAACCTAACAACTTAGAAGAGCCTTGATAAGATGTTCCTACTGGAAAAAAGGGGGCAGTGCCCCCCCACCCCCATCCCCCACCTCCCAGCAGCTGTTGGGAGGGATCCGGCACAGCCCTCTGGCTGGGCACTTGGACGGTGCTGCGGCCAGAAAAGGAGCTCACACGTTGGGAGGTTTGCTTTCTGAACAACAGCCTGTAACCAGAGCAAGGGGTAAACGGATCCTCCAACTACACTTGGGCCCCACAACGTGCTCCCCTCCATGAACTTAGGACTCTCTCTGGGGGAGCCCAGGTGCAGACACAAGTCAGACCACAGTGGGCAGAGGAGAGGAAGGGCTCTCTACACCCGAGGTGGGGGGTGGGTGGGACAGAGGTTCACAGGGCTTACACCAAACTGGGGAGGCTGAAAACAGAGGAGGAAGAAACAACACAGGACTCAGGAGAACAGTGAAAACCAAGGAAAAAGTGAGGGAAGGAGTGTGGAGTATAACGTGACAAGCAGCCCGTGACTGAGAGCGGCTGACTGCTTTCACCAGGCGCCCTTCTGAGCTCTCCCCGTCTGCTCACTCGCTTGCTCTCCACGCCAGGTTCAAGAGGTAGCCAGCAGAGGATCCCGTTTTAAAGGACAGGAAACTGAGGCACAGACTGCTTAAGAGCCTCAAGGCCATGAGGCTTTCTTCACAGCAAACATGCAAAGCCTAAACCTGAGCCCGGGCAGGCCTGATCCAGAAAGCAAGCTGGTGGTCACTACTTGCCAAATCAGGATCTAAACCCCCAGCAGGATACCAGGCTTGTGGGCTGTGCCCAGTGCTAAAAGCAACCGAAAACCTGAAGAAGAGGGGACTAAAATATTAAATGGTAGAGCACCTTACACAGGTAGGTGTTGTTTTGCACACACACAGAGCTGTGCATCAGACGGTCATGTGAACATTTCCTGCCTCGTTACAATCAACGAAGTCTGCAAACTCCCACTCGCACACCGGGCAGGCTGGAGAGACGCGTGTCTGCCCCGTTCCCGCTCACTGGTGGACAATGACAACCAGGCCACCCGCTGCTTCTAGCTTCCTCCCGGACCTCTGTCCGGCCCCTACTCTTCCTTTGGCTTGTGCAGGGCTTTCTGGAGTACAGGGGTGTGCTCCCAGAAACGAAATGTGGCCAAACGAATCGTGTTTATTTTGGGAGCTCTGAGGCCACAGAACATTTCCTGGCACAACAGGAAGGAAGTCACAGTGATGGTATCTGGACAATTAATCTCTCTGGGAGAGATCATCCAGAGAGGTGTTTGTAGATATTCTGGCGGGTGGGGGAGAGAAGAGAGCCCTGAGTGGCAAGTTGGCTGGCAGAGAAGGGCGGGGAGGGGGCAGCTCTCACAGCAGGGAGTCAGATTTGCACAGCTCAGTTAAGGCTTTCCCAAGTTCGGCTGCAGACATGAAAGATGACCACAGGATCGCTGCTGCAGTCCCACTTCTAAATCTACAGCCAAAAGAACTTAAAGCAAAATCTTGAAGAGTTATCTGCACCCCCGTGTTCACAGCAGCGCTATTTACAACCGCTAAGAGCTAGAAGCAAGCCACCCTCAACAGACGACTGGATACAGAAAATGTGGCATCTACATCCAAGGGAATATCATGCAGCCTTGAAAAAAAAAGGACTGTCATATGCTGTCACAACATGGGAGAACATGGAGGACATCATGCAAAGCAAAATCAGCCAGCCGCCAAAGGACATATATGGTTGCATTCCATTCATGTGCTGTGTCCAGGGCGGTAACAGAAACAGAAAGAAGAAAGATGGTCTCCCCGGGGCTGGCAGAGGGGAGGGGCATTAGCAATTAATGGGTCCAGAGTCCCTGTGCTGCAAGGTGAGGGTGAGAGTTCAGCTACACAACAGTGGAAATGTACACTTGAACATCCCCCCCTGGCACATGCATTGAAACCACCTTCCCTCCCAACAGCAGGGCTGACACAAAACAAAGAAAGAGGGGCGCTTGGGTGGCTCAGTTGGTTGAGCATCCAACTTCAGCTCAGGTCATGATCTCATGGTTCGTGAATTAGAGCCCCACGTCGGGCTTTGTGGTGACAGCTCAGAGCCTGGAGCCTGCTTCGGATTCTGTGTCTCCCTCTCTCTCTGCCCCTCCCCGCTCACTTGCTGTCTTGCTCTCTCAAAAATAAACATTAAAAAAAAAAAAAAAAACAGAGAAAGAAAAGGGGCACTTAAGAGACTGCACTCTGATGATCTGCAAAAGCAGATTTCTCCTGGCTAAACCATTTCTATAAAAATCATGGCATTTTCACTCACTCCTTCTCCACTTGCTCTCCTTGGACCCACTCCAAGAAATCCACAGTGGAGTCTGCAACTACCTGAGGGGTGAGGAAAGTTTAGGAACTGCTGTGTCAAAGTACCTGAGATCTCTGCGTCTCATGTGACTCTACTCTTCCAAAGAAAATACATTTTAGTTCTCTTCCCCCACCTGCTTAGTGATGCATGGAAAAGTACAGTCTCTGCTGAAGTAAATGAGCAAAGAGCCATAAAACACCATCAAGATATTTTATGTGCAGTTTTATATTTATTGAAAATCTCCTTAAATCATTTTCAGGAAACCATGAAAATGCTTCTAGCTTTTTGGAGATTCAATATGAAGAAAAAAATCTGCATTAAACAATATTATTTTTAAATGAATTACATATGCTACTCCAAACAATCCAACTGTTTTTCCCATTTTGGTACTGACTGGCTTCCTGCAGAGAGAGAGAGAGAGAGAGAGAGAGAGAGAGAGAGAGAGAGTGTGTGTGTGTGTGTGTGTGTGTGTGTGTGTGTGTGGACTGTCCCCTGGGACACTCAGCAGCAGGCGAGGAGGCAGGAAGTGCCACCAGAGTGTAACTGGAAACTGAACTCGGAAGGCCTTCAGATGAATCACCCACGTACAAATTAATCATAACCATTCTATTCTGGGAAATGAGTACACGTGATTCAATTATTTCTACATTAGATTCCTTAAAAAAAAGCTCAACATTTCATAGTAAATTTTCAAAGTAGTAATTTGACAATAAATTCTATTACTCTAAAAGCTCCGTAAGACATAAATAACTTTTAAAAATCATAACTTTGGGAAAGCTCGCTGCAAGTATGATAAGGATCATGTAATAAATGAGAAAAGGTGACCTCTGCTGCATTTGTTTGGCTCATTAAAATAATCTGCTTTGAGCAGCACCTGGTGGCTCAGTCAGTTGAGCCACTGACCCTTGATTTGGGCTCAGGTCATGGCCCCAGGGTCTTGGGTTTGAGCCCCGCACCGGGCTGGGCATGAAGCCCTGCTTGGGATTCTCTCTCTCTTCCTCCCTCTGCCCCTCCCTTGCTCTCTCTCTCTCGAATAAAATTTCTTATTCTTATTAAAAATAATAAAAATTTTTAAAAAGAAAGAAAGGAGGGAGGGCAGAGAGTGAGTCCAATGGCAAAGAAGCACCAATTACTTATTTATGGTGCTCGGCTAAGATTACAAACTCACAGCAGCACCACTCACGTCACCAGCAACCCCAACCACCTCACATCATGGCCCCTGTGGGCCACATACTGGGGGAGGCAGGACTCTGGGAGGCACGCTGTCCTCCGGCCCAGGGGCCACGTGAAGAATTCCAGAACTCAGCACACCTGCCCGGCGTGTGCAGCAGGTGTCCAGCACGAGCGTGGGCCCGGAGGCACGAAGGTGGGCCTTCCACACTGCCACCCGGCTCCCCAGACAGGCCTTCTGCATAAGTCAGAGGGAAGGGGATGCAGGCACATGTGACACAGCAGAGAGGGGCTAAGTCCCGGTGAAAAAGAAGACGGTCCTCAGAAAGGCTAGGTCTAAGCATAGACCCAGGACACCAGAAAGTATAGGAACCTGCAGCTGGACCTTATTCAAGGTCCAGCAGACGGCAGGGGCACAGGAGTGAGCGTCCGTGCGTGGGTGCGGAGATGGGAACAGACCAAGACGGAGAGTATCGGACGTTCCGCTGAGGGAAATGAAGCCGACACAAAAGGACAAACACCACACGATCCCCCTTATGAGATGTGCAGGGCAGTCAGACTCCGAGACAAGAGGTAAAACCACCACTGCCAGGACTCGGTGGGTGGGGGGATGGGTGTTAGTGTTTAATGGGGACAGAGCTTCACCGGGGAAGATGAGGGCGCTCTGGAGGCGGCTGGTGTGACGGGTGCACGGCAATGTGAGCGTAATTAACGCCACTGCACTGTGCATTTAAGTACGGCTAAAATGGTCATTTTATATCATGCACATTTTAGCACAATAAAAAACAATAGCAAAACCCCAGAAAGAGCATGAGGCAGGGAACGAGCGTGCAAGGGCGTGGATGCCAGAGAGCAGGAGTGGGCAGGGGGTGAACAGGAGACCAGGGTGAGCACGTGTGCTCCGGGGGTCAGAGTCAGCAGAGCGAGCAGGAGGACCCGGTCAGCGGGGGCCGCCGGGAGGGCAGAAGGTGGGTGGGCAGGAGAATGGGCTCAAGCCACGGAGCTGTGAGAGGTCGTGGGGGGATTAAGCAAAACTCTATGTGAAGCTTGGAAAAAAGAAACACACCCATCCGGGAAAACACCCAGTTATGCGCAGGGCACGGCTGCCATCTACACCCAGAATGGCCATCTGTCTTCTGTCCTCGGTCGTGAAGAAAGAACAACATCCCCCACCCCAGCTGGCTGGGGGGGCAGGGCTGAGCCCAGGATAACCCAGGCAGGTCACCAGGTGTCCCCGGCTCTGCAGAGAAAGGCCCACTTTCCACTGTGGTGACAAGCACGACGTGCAAGGGGGGGCGGCTTTGGACAGACTCTGGCCCACGCCCACCCCCAGGAAGGGGCACACTGCTGCAGAGGGGGAGGAGGGGAGGAGGGGAGGAGGGGAGGAGGGGAGGAGGGAGGGATGGGGCCAATGGAGGAGACTGCCCTCCCCCATCCCCCCAGGAGCACCTGCCACAACTGCCTTTTAGGTCAAACCCACGCAGGGACCTACTTAATCGGGGTCGAAGAGAACTCCCAGGAGGACCTGAACGGGACACGCCCTGGGAACTCCAGAAGGTTCCTTGATGTTTCTCCAGCAACTGACTGAGGCTAAGTCCACAAACCTGCATCCTTCTGTCAGCAACTGCCTGCTGCCAGAGACTCTGGGTCCCTTCCCCCTAGAGCTGCTCCCTTTCCTCTTGCATTCCTCATACCCAGCCCTCAGCTCTTCCCGCTCCCTTCCCGACAGCAGCCGGAAGTCCTGCCCGGGTAGAAGAGCATACCACAGGGGGGTGCGGGTGGAGGGCAGGGCCTGAGATCACCATCTCTGTGTTCAGAGGAGGACAAACACTCGCGGCAGCACAGACAGCACCAGGATGTGGAGCATTCCCCCTGCTCCTTAACCAGCCAAGGAAACAGCCCCGCTGGCCCTGCGGGGCAGAAGCCCTGGGCTGAGCCCCTTCTGCAGGCATTAGTTCTTTTGTTCCCAAATGGGAATCTGAACAACTTCTCCACCCTCACCTGTGGGAAAGGCCACAACTTGGCAAATTCAGACTTTTTGCAAACAGGTGCACACAGATACTCGGGGACTAGAGAGGAAATAAAAAAGGATGCGTAAGGGGTCACAGAACCCACTCCCAGACCCCCGCTTGTCAAGCCAAAGAGAAATACATAAAGAGACAGGTAGGTCAGATGTTCTTTACGTATTTCACTGTCCTGCAGTGCGGGGTTAAGAAGTTGGGAGGCGAACCTGGGGTCCAGCAATGCCACGTCTCCAGCCAGATGAAAGCCCGCCACCCCCCCACACCTGCCACAGCAAGGAGGACGGAGATGCTCCTTCTGGTAAGAAGCCAAGTCCCGAGCTGGCACCTCCACAGACACAGGAGAGCGATGCACAGAAAACACACCTGTCAGTCCTCCCCCGCAACTCCGCATCGCACCTTCTGCTGGAATCAATCCCAGGCCCCTTCCCACGGGGGGCAGGAGGGAGGGAGGGAGGGGACGCCCGCTGCAATGCAGGGACAGTGCAGAAAAGGGAGTCTGTGGGAGGGTCACGTATTCTGCGGTTTCCCGTAACACATACTTTTTTAACGTGGGAGATGAGTTACTCGAGTTTAATTACAAAGCTGTCTGAAGGCCACATCTAGCCAGCAAACCACAGAATTTACAGTCTAAATAGACCCTTTCTCCAGGAAGACAGATTTCTGACGGACTCCCTTCCTGGGCGTTCCCACTGCTCCTGCACAGGCCTTTCCACATCCCACCTGTCACGGGGCCCGTGGATGCCTCTTCCTGCTGCTCACCTCCATTCTGCCTCTTCCCTGCCCTGCTCCCTGCTCCAAGCAGGCCCCCCAGGCCCCCGGGCCTGCCTTTCAAACCCCCCAGAGAGCTGGCAGCTTTGTTCCACCGACAGTTTAACCCGTGTGATGGTTCCCATCCTCAAACTCAAGTCCAAGCTCCTGAGTGATTAAAAGATCCTTCTTCAAGGGGTGTCTCTGCTCTATCTGCCCAACGCTGCCCACCCCCCATGCTCAGCCGCCAGGGGCTGCCCCCACCTCCCCGCACCCTGGGAGGGACACAGTTACAGGGCACTGCCAGGTGAGACAGGAGGGGACTCTTCCCCGGCTCATGCAGTGCAGAACGTGGACACCATGCCCTGCCTGCCTGGAGGAGGCGGCGGAACGGCTCCTCCGTGTCTCCGGCACACAACTTTTAGTGTGCCTTCCTGAACAGCAGAGGCTCTAACGCTAAAGTATATTTTCCAGACTCATTCCCTATAGGATTTAGATTCCAGTCGGATGCACTCACTTGACACTGAAATGCTGTGCAGTTGGGGGGCTGTAGGTACAGAATGGAGCAAGAAGCGGGGTGCCCCCCAGCTCTGGGCTAAGGCTGCAGTGGCAGCCTCCTGGTCCAGCCATCCGGGAGGCCACCCCGGGATGAGATGCTCCTCCAGACCCTTCCCACTTTTCTGCAGGCACCTACTTCCCTGCACTAAACCCTCTCTGCTTAACGTTGCTAGAATGGTTTCTCTGTCTGCAACTGGCCCTCACAGACCCACTTACTCATCTTTTTCCATCACCCAACAGGCAGACAGCAGACGCAGACTATTCCACCAAGGGGCACAAGCCCAGCGCCTGGCAGAGCAAATACTGAATGGATGCACAGACAGACATGGAAAATCAGCGGCGATTAAAAACAGGAAAGCTGTTCTAGAACACTTGATTCTTCCATCAATCACAGTAATAAAAGGGGATAAAAATCGAAGACAAGTCCACTCTGGTCCCCCAAGAAAACCACCTCTCTGGAAGAACATCACCACGCTTTCAGGGGCACAAGAAAAGCTGGCCCAGAGAGAAGAATCTGGAACACTCTGAAGGCTGTAAGAAAATTCAGCAGGGTAAAGCCCAGGTGATGGAAAGCACCAGCAGCCGGAGCCCAGCCCCCAGGCCACTCTGCAGGCCCAAGAACCAGTGCATGACCTCTCCAGGGCCCAGGCTGCACCTGCAGCTCAGAGCTAAGGACGGGCACTTCCAGCAATGACAAGTGCTCAGTGTGTGAAAGCACTCTGAAAACTCTGAAGTAGAACAAATGACCAGACTTAACATTAATCACTTGTTCTTTAGAAAGTCACTCTTAGGGGCGCCTGGGTGGCGCAGTCGGTTAAGCGTCCGACTTCAGCCAGGTCACGATCTCGCGGTCCGTGAGTTCGAGCCCCGCGTCGGGCTCTGGGCTGGTGGCTCAGAGCCTGGAGCCTGTTTCCGATTCTGTGTCTCCCTCTCTCTCTGCCCCTCCCCCGTTCATGCTTTGTCTCTCTCTGTCCCAAAAATAAATAAAAAGTCTTTAAAAAAAAAAAAAGAAAGTCACTCTTAGGGGCGCCTGGGTGGCTCAGCTGGATAAGCATCCGACTTCGGCTCAGGTCATGGTCTCGCGGTTTGTGGGTTCAAGCCCCGTGTCGGGCCCTGTGCTGACAGCTTGGAGCCCGGAGCTGCTTCGGATTCTGTGTCTCTCTCTCTCTCTGCCCCTCTCCCACTCATACTCTGTCTCTCTCTCTCTCTCTCAAAAATAAATGAGCATTAAAAAAAACCACCTAACCTGTTTGAGGGGCACCTGGGTGGCTCAGTTGGTTAAGCATCCGACTCTTGATTTCAACTCAGGTCAATCTCACAGTTTGTGAGTTCAAGCCACGCATCAGGCTCTACACTGACAGCGCAGAGCCTGCTTGGGATCCTCCCTCTCCCTCTCTCTCTCAAAACAAACAAATAAACATTAAAAAAAACAAACCCTGTTTGATATGTAAAAATATATTCACCTGTAAAAAAATAAAAGTATTTCACCAAAACTGTGGTGGCTTAAAAACGTGACCCCAAGGTCTTTGACACTGTTCCACAGGTGGAGCCTAGTTCCAGCCCTTTTCAACATGGGCCGGCCCTAGCGACATGCTCCTAGGAATGCCAGTGACCCTCCTGACTTCTGAAGCAGCCAATACAAGGGGCAGTGGGTTGGCCGGTGTACCCCCAAAATTCATGTCTACCCAGAATCCAAGAATCACCTTATTTAGAAACGGGGTCCATGCAGATACAGTCAGGATAAAATGAAGTCCTGAGGATGGCGCCCAAGTTAGCAGGACTCAAGATAAGAGGCAAAAGTTCCAGAGACACAAAGGGAAGATGGCCAGGTGAGGACGGAGGCAGAGCCTGGGGACGACAGATGGCAGAGGCCAGAAGCGGTTAAGGAAGGCCCCTAGAGCCTTCAAGGGGGCACAGCCCTGCTAACACCCTGATGTGGAGCTTCCAGCCTCCAGAACCGGGAAACGATACGTTTGTACTGCTCTACGCCTGGTTTGGGTGAACTTGTTATGCGGCAGCCCCCCGGAAACTAACACAGAAGGTGACGGCCTCCTCCAGGCCCACCCTCTCCCTCACTGTCAGAATGGCACCCTGAGAACCCAGCCTCCAGGCTTCAAGGAAGCCGAGCGGCCGTGTGGGAAAAGCAAGCATTGTGGCCTTGACCCCACCGAGGTCTTGTGTCACTGACCACCAGACGTACGAATGAGGGAACCTTCAGGCGATTCTGCCTTGAGCCTTTGGGCACCCAAACAGAGAAATGTGGAACAGAGACAATCTTCTGCTGAGCCCTCCCAGATGAGCAAAATAAACGCTGTCAAGGTTTTAAACCTCTAAGTTTTGCGGTAATTTCTGAGGCAACAATGGATTACCAGAACGTGACATGTGCATCTTCCTATTCAAAACACAGTCACCTGTACCAATTAGATATGAAGGGAGTCTACAAAAGTTCCCTTCAGCAAACATTTATGAAGAATATTCTCGTCTGGAAGGGGCGGTCACCTCAACGCTGCTAAGAGAATAATGCATAATAAGCCAAGAGTTTCTGGGTTTTTAATGATGTGCAAAAACCAGAAGTGTTCAAGTGTGTTTCTCATTTAATCCCCCCACCCCTGCTTATTTTCATAGCTTACTTACATTTACAAAAACTTGAATATAACAATGATGTTTAAAAGTTTAGATGTCAACCTGTATGTTTTAAAAAGAATATTGTCTGAGTGATGGAAGCACGGGGGATTTAAAATTTGTTTTTCATTTTCAAAACTAAGAGTAATAGTATTTCAGTCATTTAATGTTTATTTATTTATTTTGGGGGGGGGAGAGAGAGTGAGAGAGAGAGAGAGCGAGCATGCACAAGCGAGCAGGGAAGGGGCAGAAAGAGGAGAAAGAGAATCCCAAGCAGGCTCCACACCGTCCGTGCAGAGCCTGACACAGGGCTCGATCCCGTGAACCTTGAGACCGTGACAGAAGCCAAAATCAAGAGTCAGACACTCAACGGACTGAGCCACCCCAGGACCCCTCAGTAATTTAAAAGGCAATTTTTCTGAAAGTTATTTAAGGCTGCCTTACACAATCATTTTGTTGTTTATTTCAAAAAACTGAATATCCCTTCTCATATACAACTCACAAAGCGACTACACCGGTGTTTCTGCCAAGTTACAGAAGTGTATGTTAGCCTGCATAATTGCGTTTATGGAGTCAAATCATCTTCACCGACCTATTTCTGCCACAGATGAGGAAGCAGAAAAGAAGGAAAATGAAAACAACAGGTCCATCTTCAAGAATCAGCTGAAGTCGGGGCGCCTGGGTGGCGCAGTCGGTTAAGCGTCCGACTTCAGCCAGGTTGTGATCTCGCGGTCCGTGAGTTCGAGCCCCGCGTCGGGCTCTGGGCTGATGGCTCAGAGCCTGGGGGGCCTGTTTCCGATTCTGTGTCTCCCTCTCTCTCTGCCCCTCCCCCGTTCATGCTCTGTCTCTCTCTGTCCCAAAAATAAATAAACGTTGAAAAAAAAAAATTTAAAAAAAAAAAAAAAAAAGAATCAGCTGAAGTCTCAGTTGAAGTGATTACAATAAAAAAACAAAACTCAGGGAGCCTGGGTGGCTCAGTCAGTTGAACATTCGACTTGGGCTCAGGTCATGATCTCATGGTTCGGGAGTTCGAGCCCCGCATCGGGCTCTGCGCTGACACCTCAGAGCCTGGAACCTGCTTTGGATCTGTGTCTCCCTCTTTCTGCCCCTCCCCTGCTAATGTTCTCTCTCTCTCTCAAAAATAAACAAACATTAAAATTAAAAAAAAAAAATCAGAAACTTCGGTTCAAATTTTTAAAAAATCAGTGAAGGGAGCCTGGGTAGCTCAGCTAAGGGTCCGACTCTTGATTTTGGTTTAGGTCATGCTCTCATGGTTTGTGAGATTGAGCTCCACGTTGGACTCTGCTGACAGTGGAGCCCGCTTGGGATTCTCTCTCGCTCTCTCTCTCTGCCCCTCCCCTGCTCGTGCTCTCTCCCACTCTCAAAATAAATAAACATGAAAAAAAGTCAGTGGGTGAATTCAAATTACCAAGATAGAATCTGACTGATCAATGCTCTGGCCGGTCAACACATGTAACAAACTATTACCTCTGAAATTCTTAATAGTGGGGTGAATGGGTGAACAGGTGATTGGGGACTAAGGAGAGCACTTATTGTGATGAGCACTGGGTGATGTAAGGAAGTGGTGAATCTCTAGTCTGTCCACCTGAAACTAACACAACACCGTATGTTAACTATGCTGGAATTAAAACTCTTAAATAAAAGTTAGTGATGGTGACTATCTTTGGGCAGGAAGGAAAGAGGGAAAGAACAGAGAAGGAGAATACAGGGGACCTCAACTTTATAATATTTTTTGTTTTAAATCCTTTCTGGGGGAGGAGCACATAGGCACGAGCTTATTATTCTTGTGACTTCTCCGCAGTTCCTGCTTGCAAAATAACACTGTTCTAGGTCTTGTTACAGACCCACGGCGCGGCTATCCGGAGCTCACGTGAGGTTTCACACTGGGGCCCACCCGTTCCGGGCGACATGGGAAGGGGTGCCCGAGCAAGCTGGCCTCAGAGCTGAGGCGCTGCACACACACCCATATTCCCACTCTGGGGGAGCTGGCAACCTCGGGGGAAAAAGTGGTGAGCAGTAAGTTTCCAACTTGGCGCACCTCCTAAAAAATTTCCAGGATTCCAGTAAACGTGGGTAAAGATGTAAGAAATACCTTAGGAAAAAAAAAGTATTAACATCAATTAACGTTGTAACAACACTGCTAGATTATTTTTAAAGAATTATATCTCTCGGGACGCCTGGGTGGCTCAGACGGTTGAGCGTCCAACTCTTGATCTCGGCTCAGGTCGTGATCTCACACTTCATGAGATCGAGCCCCGTGTTGGGCTCAGCACTTCAGCATGGAGCCTCTCTCTTTCTCCCCTCTCTCTCTGCCCCTCCCCCGCTCACTCTCTCCCTCAAAATAAACTTAAAAAAAAAAAAAGAATTCTATCTTTTAATCATAATGCCCATAACTTACTGCCCTCTACTTAAAATCATTTCATTGAGGAATCAGATCTGAGGGTCAAAGAAATGAAAATAAAAACCCTGGTAAGGCAATTTTATTTTTAAAAATGCAATACTACAAAACGCCCAGCGTCTCCGTCACCGTTCTCCAGATGAGCTACCTGCATCGCAAGGATCTGAGCACTTAGAAACAGCTGCACACGTGTGTGCATCATCTTTTGAGAAAAATTCAATAGTCTCTGAGACCCAACATCCGAGCGACAGATGCATTCACAGGGAGACCGGTCGCCTGATCACAAGGTGACCTCACCTCCCAAGGCCCAATTCTGAACCAAACAGCAAAAGGCAAAAGACACCAGAGAAGCTAAGAAGACCAAGCCTTGGCCCAACTGCTCTCCCACTGAACAAGACTATTAATCAGCAGCCAAACCCAGCCTTTTTATTACCAGAGTTCTGCCTCTATCATTCACACCTGTGCTGTCCTATATATGGCTATTTAAATGTAGTTAGAACTAAATAAAATTCAAAACTCAGTTCCTCAGGCCCACTAACCACACTTTAGGTGGTCAACAGCCATACGTAGCCAGGGGATCTATTAGACCACCGGGTGACTCTTGATCATTCTGAGAAAGAGCCTCATTCCAACTCAAACTACAGGTGCTACCCTCCTAACATAAATATACACATACATTATGTACATACATATACATATGGTGGGGGGCGGGGAATAACATACAGGGGTGACAGACCAGCCCCACTTCTCTGCAAACTTCTGGCCATATTGAAAGAATCAGGTGTTTTTGCCAGAGAATTTGGAATTAGGGCCAGAGGAGAGCTAGCTGGAATACTGTGGTCTTTTGGAGCATAGAGATACACACAGGATCCCATCACCCAAGCTTCAACAACTTTGGACTTGGGCCAGACTGGTTTCCTGCAGCCCCCTCCCATCCCCCCCCCCCCGTGTTATTTAGACGATGGAGAGCTCTGGAGAGCCCCCCCTCACCATGGCCCTGTGTCTGCAGAGCCGAGGGAGGCCCACCGGGGGGCTGTCCAGGGTCTGGGCCTCGTCCTGGGGGAGGGCTACGAATTCTCTGAGCCTGACTGGCGATCTCATGAGGCGGTTGAGAGAAATTCAGGGAACAATCCCTGTGGCATGCTTACCTTGGTGCCTGGCTAAGCAGAGACTCCGTGAACGTGAGCTCTCGTCGCTGGGGTGGTGACTGTCACTAGGACACTCTTTCTGTGGCCCAGCTGCAGTATTCGCTCTTGGTTCTCATGGACACCCTAGCATCTCTTTAATCCTTTCTTAAAGGTAGGACAGTTTTGTTTCACGGTTTCAACTGGGGGGAAAAAGGTCCTTACCAAAAAGAACAGCATTACTACCACTGATGCTGTGGTTTACTACTACCCCTGTGTCTGTGCTATTATTGTTAACTATGATCACTGGGGTTAGTTGTAGTAACACCAGCTACTGGGTTTTGAGCTGCTAGTCCGTGTCAAGCATTGTGTTAAGCCTTTCATAAATATTATCTCACTGAAACCTCACGTAACGGGGATTCTGCTGTTATTCTCAGTCGAGAGCTGAAAACACAGGCCCAGAGAATTTAAGTGATTTGCCCAATATCATGGAGCTACGGAAAACAGTATTTGAACCCAGGTCTGCCTGACTGGACACCCCATGCCTTTTACCACCACACCAAGTTACAGCTTAGATCCTCCTAGAGCTAAGAAACTAGCCCCCCATGCCCAAAATTAAACCAACTTTCTATCACATATTCTAAAAGTTCAAAACTCCAAATGAAAAGAGACTCTTATTCTTCCCCAGTGTCTGTCTTTCAAATGTGTGTTTCACCCTCTTTACTGGGACTCCTCGATTTTCAGTATCTACCGTGAGTTGTTTATTGCAACTACAAGAGCCGCCCCCCCCCCTTAAACCCCCAAACAATTCTTATTGGGCGTGTGGCAGGACAGCTAAGACCTTGCATTACGCCCCCTTTTAAAAAGAAGTCATAAAACCGAAGCATTAGGAACTAAGGTGAGGGTGGCTCATAGGTCAAGCATCTGACTTTGGCTCAGGTCATGATCTCGTGATTCCCGGGTGTCCTGCTGTCAGGACAGAGCCCACTTCGGATCCTCTGTCTCTCACTCTCTCTTTCTCTGCCCCTCCCTTGCTTGTGCTCTCTCAAAAATAAACAAACACTTAAGGAAAAAAAAAAAAAAAGGACCAAGGTGAAAGAGTCACCTGGTTTCTGGCTGGAAGATGTTCCCTCTCATTTCTTCTTATATAGGGAGATGTTTCCAGGAAATAGCTGTTCATATTTCAAAGAATTCCAAGCTTGTGATCTTATCTCCACATCGGCTTATACTTAAATGAACCAGCATTTCTATCTCGAGGACTCACCTGTGGGATGATGCTTCACTGACTGCATTACCTAGAATTCTCTGGAACAAACGATTTTATTATGCAGCACATTCTCTGAGGAGTCTGCCCACCCGATATGGGAAACCTGGTTGTTTGCCGCCCATTTTACAGGGGTCTGGAGCCAAACTAGCGTGTACCCATACCCGAGCAGAATGCCCACGAGCAGAAATTAACCCACAACCTCTTTTCCTTCTCCCCACCCAAAACGTGCACTCACACTTTCATGCAACACACATGAAATGTTCAGAAGTTTGGAGGAGACCGAACAGAGTGAGAGATTATCACGCCCAGAATTTTGGATTTCACAGGACAATAAAATTTCAAAAGCACTTGGTAGACTGACGGAGTTAAGAAAACAAAGATACTTACATTAAAAAAAGGGGGGGCGGGGCCTGGGCGGCTCAGTCAGTTAAGCATCTAACTTCAGCTCACGTCATGATCTCACGGTTCGTGGGTCAAGCTCTGCATCAGGCTCTGTGCTGACAGCTCAGAGCCTGGAGCCTGCTTGGGATTCTGTGTCTCCCTCTCTCTCTCTGCCCCTCCCCCATTCGCACTCTGTCCCCCCCTCTCGAAAAATGAATAAACGTGAAAAATAAATAAATGAAAACAAGGATACCTAAAAGCAACAACCAAACACCACACATGGACACACACACCCCCATCTCCCATCACTACCGTTTCAAAAAGAAAATCCCTAAAAATAAAAACATAGAAAGGCCAGAGGCTCAGAGTGAAAGGCCACTCTTCCTAAGGAGGAGAGTTCAGTTTTTAGGTAATGACACATGTACACACACAGGAGTGTCAAAGCAGGCAGACAGACACCTGAAACACCCCCCTTATTTTTCCTCCCTCCCTGCACAGGAGAACAACTAGTTCTAGACCCCGGCTGGCCCTGGCCGGAGAAGGAGCCCATCTCAGCCCAGTCCTGCTGGTCCCTCCCGGGTCCCCTCCCAGCCCCACACTCCCCAGTTCCCACCACACTCTTCCTTCCCAACCTGCCAGAGGCCTGGAGGCCAGAGACCTTCTCTTCACATCCTGCAAAACCCACATGGAGTTTCTGCCAACTCTATTCCTGCAGAATGAACTCTCCTTTCTCCCCGAAATCTGCCTTAAGGGGTTCTGCATACACACTGTGAGTGATGCCTGGGTCCTATTCTAATCAGTTCCAGGGGATTTAAGGAGCATAAATAGTGCCACCCACCTACAAGATAAATGAAGAAAAATTCAGAAGCAATTTACTCTAACAACATTGAAACTGGAACAATTTCCAGAGGAGAAATACACATTTGCGAACGTCGTAAATGAAGAGTATTTCTCTAAACCAAAACCACAGTGAGATATCCCCTCACAACTGTCAGACGGCTAAAGTTGAAGAGACAAGAAACAACAAGTGTTGGCGAGGATGTGGAGAAAAAGAACCTTCCTGCACTGCTGGTGGGAATGTAAACTGGTGCAGCCACTGTGGAAAGCAATATGGAGGTTCCTCAAAAAATTAAAAACAGAAATACCATATGATCCAGCAATTCCACTTGTGGGTATTTACCTGGACAAAAATACTAATTTGGAAAGACACTCCATTTTCACCGCATTATTCACGACAGCTGAGGTATGAATTCAGCCCAAGTGTCCATCGATAGATAAATGGACGAAGACGACGTGGTACAAACGTACAACGAAATATTTCTTGGTCATAAAGAGAGAATGAAATCTCGCCATTTGTAACAACACAGGTGGACCTAGGCACTATTATACTAAATGAAATAAACCAGAGAAAGGCAAATAGGTCATAGGATTTCACTTACCTATGGAATCTAAAAATAAGCAAAAAGACTCACAGAGAACCATCTGGCGGTTTCCAGAGGGAAAGGGGGTGAGGGATGGGTGAAACTGGGGAAGGGGATGAAGAGACACAACTTTCATGCACAAAATAAAGAAGACAGGGACACCACGTACGGCACTGGGAAAAGCCAGTGTGTCACAGCACGGTCAAGAGGCCCATGCCACATCATCACAAAAGTCCCCACACGGTCGCTCATTCTCCCGTCGCTGAGACGAACCCGACGCTGTCTCAACTGCCATCTGGAACAGAAGTGAGGGGAAAGCAAAGCGGGTCTTGCCTTTTCATCCTGGTATATCTTGTTGACGCTCTCCAGCTGCGAGTCGTGGCTGGACTGGATCCGGTCAAGCTGCTCCCGCTGCTTCTCCAGCTCTCCCTGGAACTCGTTCTTCTTCAGCTCCACGGCACCTCTCTCCGCGGCCGCCCTGCGGACCCTGCCCTCCAGCTCCAGGATCCGAGTCTACAGGGACCCCACAGCGTGTGAGGGAGAACCCCACGCCGTCCCCGGAGGGCTTCTCCCTCCCAGAAGCCAGCGACACGTGGCACACAGGTGCTCCAGGGCCCCACGGGCAGTCCTGCTGGACCTTTCCTCCCGAGTCCCCTTCCCCAGCCAGACACTCCCCACTCCTAACTGGGCAGAGGCCTCGTGCCCCAGACCTTCTCTGCATGTTCTGCACAGCCCACATGGGATTTCTGGAAATTGTGTTCCTGGAGAATAAACCACTTCCTCTCAAAAATGTGCTTTAAGGGGTTCTGTCTGTTAAGAACAATACTGGAAGTGAATTGTGCAGAAGCTACGACGGGGTTTCGAGAGAGACAAGTGGTATAAGTAGAGGCATTCACTTCTCTGGGCTTCCTTGTGGCCACTGTGACCTCCAAGGAAGTACCACCGCACCCCTCCCAGGGACTCGGGGAGGCTGGAATGAGGTAAGTACATAAAGGGCCTCACGCTTTACCAGGTGCTCAAATATTTAGTTCCGTTTCCCTCCCCTGCTGACAGAGCACTTAACTCTTTGGCAGACAAATCCTCTGAAGACAAATTCAGTTCCTCAACCCTGGACACCAAGCCCACGTCTGCCCAGAGAAAGGCTCTAGTGGAAGATCAGATGAAAGCACCCCCCCCCCGCCCCCGCCCACCCAGGGCAGGCAGGTGTGGGGACGCTCAGATGGGATGGGGTTTCATGGCTGCGAGCCCAAGCTCCGCCACTGGAAAGACTGGGATGGAATCCCAGCTGCTCTTGTGCCTCGGTCGGCACCCACCCCGGGAAATGGGGAAAATAAAGTCCCACACTTAGAGTTCGTGTACAAAAGAAGACAGTGTATGTAAGTGCTGTTAAAAAGTATTCTGACACCATTAACATGGCAAGGAAAACTTCCTTCAAGACTCCTGCAACAGGGGTCATGTCTATGCAGCAGGGGAGAGGACCGGCTCCACTGTGAACACAGCCAGGACAGTTAAGGGTTTAGAGCCAACAGAGTGAGGGGTCCGTGGTGGGACAGTATTAGGAGGGGACACGGAGGGCAGGCGGATTTCTTGCTAAAGGCAGGCCAAGGGGTCAGACTTCAAGGAAGAGGGAGCGGGTGCCTGATCAGATACTGGGAGGTAGGGATGACTTAGCAGGATTCTTTGCTAAGTGGGCTGGGCCGGCTGAAGACGGGAGGGGTGGAGGGAGGCCAAGACGAAGGCCTCGTGGGGAAGAGGGGTCAGAGGCACCCGACAGAGGAGTCTGGTCAACGAGACTCTCTGTCATTGTGTAGCACCTGCCTGACCCACGATGACCAACAACAAAATGGAAAACTAAAATGCATATCCTTAATTGATATGGATGATATGATTGATATGATGTTACTGGCAGTAGCCAGTAACAAGTGGCACCTCTACATACACATTTCTCACACGCATTACGCACATACATTCCCAACACCGCTGAGACCTAGAGAGGACTGGGGGACCGGATGGGCTGCGGTCAGTGTAATTAAGTAAGCGGCCTTCCCAGAGCCAGCCCCAGTGGCTCGACTGAAAATCATCCGCTCACAGGAAAAGCAGAGAGGGCTGCTCTGGCAGCAAAGAGGTCCTCTCCCACCCCAGGGCACAGCTGGTGGGCAAAGTCCGGCCCCGGGCAGGGGGCAGGGATATGTGGAGGCCCAAATTCAGGGTAGGGAGCGTTCAAGCCACTGAGTGTAGTGCTTTAGGGGGTAGTGAACGGCAAACCCGTCAGACCCCACCACTTGGCAACTTTAAATACTCTCAGACACCCATGCAAACAAACCAGCAAGACACCTGGAGATCCACACTGCGGGAGCTGGCGATCCAGTAGTTGAAGCCCAGGACGATGATGCAGGCCACCAGGGCGGCCAGCACCAGGGGCGGCGACTTCATGCTCCGGCGTCCGTTTCCCAGGCCCATCATCTCAAAGGCTGTGCGAGAATCTGCCAAATAAAACAAGCAAATAAGCCTCCACGCCAGCAGTGCCGGACCCGAAGCAGGCCACATCCACCCTCACAGCCAACGCGAAGGCGTTTTCGCCTCAAGAGGACAAGCCATCCAAGGAGAAGACCATGTGGGCAGTGCACCCCGAGCCCACGCTGATGTGCGCCCCCAGGGGGTGGGCCAGCCTCCCCAGGACAGGCTCGTGGGAGTGAGCATCATCCTGGAGACCCATCGCCTGCTGGCTCGAGACCTCGGGCACGTAACAACTTCTTGTGCACCTGTTTCCTCCTCTGTAAAATGGGGATAAGGGTAGTACCTGCCTCTCCAGTACAGGTTGAGAATTAATCATCTCTGTGAACAGCAGTAGCAAATATGAAATGGTTCCGCAACACTTTAGGGGAAAAAAAAATCCATTTCTGATTTATTCCCCAAAGAGGGCTTTTTTATTTGAGGCCTAATAAGAGAGGGTTTTTCACGCTGGACAGAATTACTAATGACACCCAATTAAAGCATTTGGTGAGCAGAGCCGGGAAAGCGCCCAGGACTGTGGATGCCCACGGAGTAAGTGGACCGCCTGCCCCGCGTAGGGCTCTGCCAGCAGGAGTGAGGCACTGGCCCAGTCTTGCTCTGAATGCCTGCTTCTCTCTCTGGGTTCATGTCCACGTTAAGCAGGAGAACTGCACGGAGCCATCCCCTTCTCCAGAGAGGCCCAGACATGGCCTCTACAAGAAGGGAGCCATCAGCTTTGTCCGTGGGCTTCCACCCAAGACCAGGTCTGCCTAGACACCAGCACTGGGCACAACGCACAAGGAAAGCCGACCTTTCCAGATGGCTTTGCTGAGCCAGATAAAATGAGACCTTATCAGAGGGAGGGTGGCACGCACAACAAAAGGCATCTCTGAGAACAGGGACCTTTTTATGCCAGGTGTAGGCCACAATGGAGGCAGGAGGGAGGTGTGAAGGGCGAGGGGGGAGAGGAGGGGCAATCAAAGACCATGTGGGACTCAACCTCCAGCTTAAGTTCACGTGAGTAAGCACAGAGAAGAGCTGACAGGGCCGGCTCTAGCCCTAAAGTATTTCTAAGTGTGTCACCGGGAGACCTCTTCCTTCTGAATAATTAGTACTAGTGTGGGAGTCTAAATGGAGACATGCACAATCTCGGCAACTCACCTGAAATAAAGCACCCCCAGAATGCTGAAGCACAGAACTGACCTCAGCCTCTGCTGGTGCCTTCCTCACCAGCTTCTGCTCTCTCAGGATGAAAGAGGAAAAGAATTTTTTTAAAAATTGATTATCAGGGGCGCCTGGGTGGCGCAGTCGGTTAAGCGTCCGACTTCAGCCAGGTCACGATCTCGCGCTCCGTGAGTTCGAGCCCCGCGTCGGGCTCTGGGCTGATGGCTCGGAGCCTGGAGCCTGTTTCCGATTCTGTGTCTCCCTCTCTCTCTGCCCCTCCCCCGTTCATGCTCTGTCTCTCTCTGTCCCAAAAATAAATAAACGTTGAAAAAAAAAAAAATTAAAAAAAAAATAAATAAAAGACAACTTTAAAAAAAAAATAAAAATAAAAATAAAAAAAAATAAAAATTGATTATCAGTTGTAATCAGCAAGCATGTACCTATTAAAGGAGAGTAATGCTCAGAAATCCTGAACTTCTGGAAAATTCTATGTATCTGCTGAAAATGTGTTTTTTCATTGCCTTATATCTGATTTCCATCCAAAAGTCTTTTTATACTCTTTTTAAACTTAAAAAAAAAAAAAATATATATATATATATAACTACAAGTACAACTGGGGAGAAAAACACAGTGCAAAGACTCCCTCCTCCCACCTGATGTCATCACCCCTTGTATTCCAGGTGATGTCAACCCTTGCAGGACACCAGCACTGCCTGGGACCCAAGCACGGGCCCCACTCCTCCACTTCCAACTGGGTGGCTTTAAAGGGTTTTGTTTTGGTTTTTTTTAGTGTTTATTTTTGAGAGAGAGAGGCAGACAGAGAGGGGCACAGAGGATCCAAAGCAGGCTCTGTGTTGACAGAGTGGGGCTTGAACTCACAAACCGTGAGATCATGATCTGAGCAAAAGTCTGATGCTTAACTGACTGAGCCACCCAGGCGCCCCTCCAATTCAATAGCTTCAGAGGAGGACCCAGGTATTGGTATTTTTCAATCTTCCCAGGGGATTCTAATACACAGCAACTCTTCTAGAGGTCACTCTAGATGTTTCTTAATGCATAAACAAGCAGTGACACATTTTTAAGTGCAAACAAGATCATTCACACTGTTCTGTAAATGTCAATTATTTAGTAATATATCTTATCGTACTTTTCCTAGAGGCAGATTACCGTGTGCCTTTTTCTCTTTAAAGGTCTGAATGGGGCACCACTGTGTGCCAGGATTTATTTAACCACTCTCCTACAGAGGATCATTCGGGGTTTTCTAGGCTTATTTCCAACCATGCTGCCACGAACACCTTTCACATCCACGTTTGTGTCTGCAAACTCCTATCCAGGGGTGCCATCCCTCACCCACAATCCTGAAATCCAAAAGGCTCTAAAAGCCCAAAGGGATTTTAAAAGACTTACCCAGCAACAAAACCTGACCTGAACTCAGATCAAGGTCTGATCAGAACTCACCTGAAGCTGCTTAGAGTCTTTATCTTTCTCCCTTCATGTGAATATTCGTATGTTTTGCTGCAGAAGCATTAGTGTCTGGTTATGACCCTGCTGGGGCTGTCATGTGATATATAAGCACATCTTATTATCCTCTGAATTCTGAATTCCAAACACAGTTGGCTTCCAGGGGCTCTGGGAAGGGAGGCTGAACCAGCAAGGAGCTTACTGTGCGTGAGGCACTGATCAAGTGTTTCAAATACAGCGCTCACTGAATCTTCCCATCAGCTCTGACAGGGGCACTGGTCACCCCCATTTTGCAGGTGATGAAATAAATCACAGACAGGTGGAGATAAATTTCAGTAAGTGGTACTGCGGGGTCATAGGCCTTTAAAACTGATGGCCCTTGGGACACCCAGGTGGCTCATTTGGCTAAGCGTCCAGCTTCAGTTCAGATTATGATCTCATGGTTTGTCAGTTCAAGCCCCGCATCACAGAGCCCTCTTTGGATCCTGTCCCCCCCTTTCTCTGCCCCTCCCCTGCTCGCCTGTGCACATGCGCACTCTCGCTCTCTTGAAAATAAACAAGCATTAAAAAAAACTTATAAATCTTATTGCCTCCTAAATATTTAGCAAACTACAACGGGCACACAGTGGAGAACCCTGGCAGATATCACTTTAGCCAGGCGATCAAGGTAAACGTCACCACTGAGCCACGCTGACGTCACGTAACGCCTAATAAATACGATGCACCGGGAGAAAAGTTCAGGGGAACTTAAATTGAGGGACCTTCTACGAAACACCTGACTAGCACTCTTCAAAGTGTCAAGATCGTGAAAAGCAAGGGAAAGACTGACAAACTGTCATAGAGACATGACAACTAATTAAGGGGATTGCTGGGCGAAGAATACGTGGGAACCTTCCGTACTGTTTTTGCAACTCTCTTATAAATCCAAATTCTCTAAAAAAAATGTTTGATAGCTCTTACTATATTGGCTTCCAAAACAGTTCCAACAATTTACTCTAGTAAATACACTAGTAGTATGAGAAATGTCTGTTCTCTCACACAATAACACACAAAATAAAACATTTTAACATTTGGCAATCTCATCAGTAATGATATTTTAAAATACATTTCTTGGGGCACGTGTCTGGCTCAGCGGGTAGAGGACATGACTTTTAACCTCAGGGCTGTGAGGTCAAGCCCCATGAATGGGCATGGAGTCTATCTACTTAAGAAGAAATACATTCCTTGGGGCGCCTGGGTGGCTCAGTCAGTTAAGCGTCCAAACTCTTGATTTCAGTTCAGGTCATGATCTCACAGTTCATGGGATCAAGCCCCATCCAGGGTTCTGTGCTGACAGTGCAGAGCCTCCTTGAGACTCTTTCTCTCCTCTCCCTCTCTCCTCCTCCCTCCTCCACATCCTGGCTCACTCGCTCTCTCAAAATAAATAGTAAAAAAAAAAAAAACAAAAAACATTTCTTTAGTTATAAGCATAAATGAACATCTTTTCATTTACTGGTGATCTGTATGTTCATTTTGGTAAAATGCCTTTTCATACTTTGTCCATATTTAAAATTCGGTGTTCATCTTGTTGATCCGTAAGAGCTCTTTGTTAAACAAACCTTTTGTCTTTCATGGGAATATCTTTTTTTCTCAATTTTTCATTTGTTCCTTGACTTTCTCTTTGAAATCTTTTGCCCATAGTTTTTAGTTGTGGGTGGTGTTTTAAAGTAACCTAATCGTGTCAGTCTCTTATTGAATCTGGATTTTGTTTATACTTAGACATTTTCTACTCTAAGTTTAGAAATACATTTACCCATATCTCCTCTCTCAACATACCTATAGTCTCATATATTTATTTAAATCTTTCATCCACTTGGAATTCCCTTTTGATGTAAGAGGTAAAAAAAAAATCAAAAAATACAGGTTGCGGTTTTTTTTTGTGGCGTTTTTTTGTTTGTTTGTTTTGTAATGGCTAGTCAGTTCTGTCAGCACCCTTTAATGAAAAATCTGTTTTTACCTTGGGGTTCGAAAGCCTATCTTTATCATATACTTAATTCCCTAAGACTATATTTCTAGATGGGATCCTTGGATGACCTTTTGTTATCCCAGCAGATAGAAGTCAACGGATGGGTAGCCTACAAGTCTGAAAACTATAAATATAGACTCAATTCTCACTTCAAGGGAAGCGTTCTGATGATCATTCAATATTCTCCTTTCTTGAGCCAGCCAACTAAAAAGATACTGAGCAACCACCAGGAGACAGGTGCAGTGCTAGCAGCAAGCAGCTCAGGGCAGTGTTAACAGAACAAACTCTGGAACCTGCTGGCCAGTGTGGGGCCCTGGTTCCACGTGTCAGGAGCCACAGGACCTATCTGAGCATCACTCTCCTCCTCACAAGGTTACTGTAAGGACTGCATGAGTTGAGATAGAAGGGCTTAGAACCACATCTGGCACATAGTACCTGCTCAATAAATGCTATTATTATTAGAGATGGAAAGAGGATTAAGAAACCATTTCTACAGCGAGTCTTCTCATCTTATAACAAAAAGGTGACGGATGTCTTCCTTCCACCACCATGCTGCTTTATAAGGAACCAGCCTGACGTGTTCATCCTGTAGACTCTGCTGTCCCGAAGCACAGTAACCCCCATCACCGGCGCTGGCTCCCGGCTGCCACTGCAGCAGGAGCACCCCCGACCAGGACCACGTTATGAAAAAGAGAGGTTCCAGGAAGCCCCTCACTACGACCCAGTGCTTGGCTGGCCAGGAAGGGGTGCGGCTGCCCAGAAGGCACAGTTAGGAAAGCCCTGGGCTCCCAATGGACACAGGGCCGCCCAGGTAAGAGGGTGAGATGTGGAAGGGAGGCCAGCACCGAACCCCTGGCCGGTAAGGTGCTTCAGCGCCGACTTCCGGGACTGCAACAGAAGGGCACTTCCAGGTAGGAAATGCCGAAGCCTGAGGAACACTGAGACAGTCACGCAGAGCCACGGTTTACAGGTGGCAGGCACACCAAACACCCTCCTCCCTTCACCTTGGAAGTGCTGTGGACCTGGGGGGTGGCAGCAGCGGTAGGAGACACATCAGGCGTGTTAACATTGGCTGCAACTGAGGCTTCACAATGCTTTGTCTCATACTGGATTACAAGTATCTGACATACTGGAAAATGATTAACCTAAATTAGCGGAACTCTGTATAAGCCCAGGTTTCCTGCAGAAAGAGAAAGCGGTGTGTTTTTTGCACCGAAAGTCTCTTGGTAAGTTGGAGAAGTCATGAAAAACCGCCAATTCTTAAATGTTTATTTTTGAGAGAGAAAGAGAGAGCGTGTGCATGTGTGAAAGGGGCAGGGGTTGGGGGGGGGTGGAAAAGAGGATCTGAAGCAGGCTCTGTGCCGACAGCAGAGAGCCCAATGTTGGGCTGGAACCCACAAACTGCCAGATCATGACCTGAGCCTAATGTTCAACTGACTGAGCCACCCAGGTGCCCCCCAAACCCGGCTTAATTTTTAAAATTCCACCTACTGAGGGGCACCTGGGTGGCTCAGTCGGCTAAGCGGCTCTCGATTTTGGCTCAGGTCATGACCTCACGGTTCATGGGATCGAGCCCTATATTCTCCCTCTCCATCTCTCCCTGCCCCTGTCCTGCTTGTGCATACCTGCTCACTCACACACTCTCCCTCTTAAAATGAATAAATAAACTTAAAAAAAAAATTCAACCTACTGGTTAAAATTACTGTTTGCCTAGAAGACAAAAATTTTTATAGAAGACAAAAACCACTAATTACTTTTTTAAAGAAAAGAAAAAACACCTGAAAATGAGCAATCTGCTAAATGCACTGGCCCCTTGAACCTATTGGTTAAATACTTTTATTTTTTTCTCATGTCCTTACTTCTACATAGGGTTGTGTTTTTTTAAAGATTTTCTTTTTGGGGCACCTGGGTGGCTCAGTCGGTTAAGTGTCCGACTTCAGCTCAGGTCACTATCTCGAGGTCTGTGAGTTCGAGCCCCGCGTCGGGCTCTGGGCTGACGGCTCAGAGCCTGCAGCCTGCTTCCGATTGTGTGTCTCCCTCTCTCTCTGCCCCTCCCCCGTTCATGCTCTGTCTCTCTGTCTCAAAAATAAATAAACTTAAAAAAAAATTTTTTTAAATAAATAAATAAAGATTTTCTTTTTAAGCAATCTCTACACCCAACATGGGGCTCAAACCGACAACCCCAAGATCAAGGTTGCCTGCTCTACTGACCGAGCTGGGCAGCCCTCCACACAGGGGTTTTTAATCCTATAGGCAAAAGCTGTACCTAAGACCAATCAGATCAGAACAGCTTGTTAGACCAACATCACCACGGTAGAAATAAGATGGCTTCTCCAAACAGTGAGAGAGCCCCACCTTTATTCCTTCTCAAAGGAAATGGCCTCGCATGATCTTGGACAGCCAGAGAGGTGCTCAGCAGGAAGTTCAGACGTCCCGCAGTGAGCAAACAGACCTGAGAATGCCCCAGCTCGGTGCTGTCAGTCACCAACATTTTTTTGAGGGCTTAAAGATATTCTAAGATGCCCCAAGAAGGTCTCCAAGCCAGGGGTCAGCATACCAGCCCCTTGTAGTAGGCCTGCTCTGTAAATACAGCCAGGCCTGTTCCTTTTATCACGCACCGTGGTTTTGTGGCCACAAGGCAGAGTTGAAGAGCTTATCCACATCTACTCACAGGGTTACTACGAGGACTAAACTGGTTAAAATACTTATTATCTGGCCCCTAAGAGAAGTCTGTCAACTCCTGCTCTAAACCATTAGGACTGAATGACCAGGTCCATTGCACTCTTCTTAAATTGCTCTAAAAACTTACCAGGAAGGGCAGAGAATCTCCTCCTCTCACTTCCTCAACCCCCAATTATAAACACCATGTTTTCCCCAAGTCTGGAAGCTGATGGTTTATAAAGAAAAGGCTTCATCAGCGTGGAGACTACAGTTAGTAACACTGTACTGCGTATTTGACTTTGCTGAGAGTACATCTTAAACGTTCTCCCCACTAGGAAAACAGTTTTGTAACTGTGGTGACAAACGTACTGTGGTGATCATTTTGCAATATGTACAAAGACTGAATTATTACACTGTACATCCTGAAACTAGCATAACATCACATGTCAATTATACCTCCAAAAAAACCTTTAAAAAAAAACCCTTAAAGGTTAATAAGCGTATATAATATTACATAGTGGAAATAATCAGAGCAAGATGGATGAATGAAATGAATGAGAGCAACCAAATTCCACTGTGTTTTTTTCCAGCACTTGGAATTTTCTGAAGAAAGGCCGCCTCCTACATGAATGCCAAGACTACCTCTTGGCAAGAACTCCCAAATATTTCCTCCAGATCCAGAGTTGGCAAACTGCAGCCCAAAGGCTGAATCCTGCCAGCCACCTGTTTCTGTAGACTGCCCGTAAGCCTAGTTTTCATAGTTTTTAATGGCTGGAAAAAAAATCAAAAGAATAAGATTTCATGACATGTGAAAGGCACATGCAACTAAAATGTGGGTGTTCATAAATAAGGTTTTATTGGGACACAACCACTCCCATTCACGTATGGCTGTTGGGCTGTAAGAATTGAGTCTACCAGCAGGGCCCGTGCATCCCAGAGGGTATAGCAGATGTTCCACAGGGCTGGGGCAGAAAATCCTAAAAGTTACATTTTATTTTTATCCAAAAAGCGAGAGCAACTATGTTTCAGTAACACAACAATTACATAAAAATAACTCAGAAGTATATATTATACGTATCCTAATTATACAACCATAAAATACTAATGGGTGCAAGGAGAGGTAGAAACTAAATCTGCATTCTCAACCCCTCTGTTGAAGGTCAAAGTCACCACCCTCTGAGCTGCCTGAGGAACTCCTTGGATTTTAGCACCCGGCACAGCGAGGTAGACTGAAAAACTGTAATTAAACCAAACCTTACAGGGGCGCTGAAGCTTTCAGATTCATATAGAAGGCACAAATTAACGTTACTGCAATAAACGTAGGCATGGGCAAACACAAGCCAGCCCCCGGAAGGTGCAGGCTTCTTATCCCTGGTCAGCTCCGCAGGAGCCGCATCACAAAGCAAAATCGATGATGACAGAATCGGACCTGACAAGAAACAGACCAAAAAATACTCAAAATTCAAGGAGTATTTGGAACAGGGGTCCACCTCCACTGTGGGGAAGCAGGGATCCAGCCCCGACTGCACACTGGGCCTTGAGATAGAAGACCATAATAACAGCACGTGCCCCTGATTGATAAATAACGAACTAAAAAATGGTTTTCTATTAAGATAACTGCTAGACAACACTGAATTAATCCTGTTTCGTTTAATTATGAGAATAATCAAAAAATTTGGGAAACCACAGCAAACTATAATCTGTATCATTGTAATCATATAGTACTTTTATAGATATTTATCTCCTGTCAGGCACTAATTAACCTTCAAAATCTTAGCTAGGGAAAGTTCTATTAACACAGCCCTGAAGGGTTTTAAGAAAAAGAAGATCAAGGTATTGTAACAATCTGAGAAGGCACGCATCTTTATTCTTCTTTTTTTTCTGAAAAGTGTAGGAAATTTCTGTGTGAGGCAAAGTAGACTCTGGGAACTTAGTAAGCAGTTCTTAAACTTCAAGCCAAGACTGTTCATGTAATGGCATCAGTAACTGGAAAAGTCTAGAAAAGAAAATGACCACAACCTAAAAATGTTTCTTGCGGGGGGGGGGGGGGGGGCAGGCAATGGAAATACCACTCAACACTCTTCTGAAGTGAGACAAAAGCATTATAAAGACCATTCCTCCTACTTCTGCAAAAAAAGAAGTGTAGTCTTTTTTTTTTATATTAACTACAACAACAAAAATAAGAGGTTCTTCCCCCCCCCCCGTTATGCAAATGATGGATGTTATTTCTCACATTAGATCATTAAAAAAAAAAAAGGAATAAAAATAATACAACTAAATTAAAACCAGGGCATGGAGCCTCTTGTCCCTCCCTTCCTGGGAGCCATGCGGCCTTCAAGCTCCCTTTCACCAAGGTGCTCAGCCATGGGACCTGCTCAGCCCAGGCTTCTGGAAATGACACCCCCCGCCTCCAACTCTTCCCTGGAGAGGCAGCTCCCCCAGGCTCTGCCCTTCTCCCCTTTGTGCTTCAGATGCAGAAAGCCTGCCTGCACATTCAGAGGATTTTCAATAAGGTCAGCAGTTTCCTCCCTGCTGGGGGAAGGTGGCCACAAAAGCCAACGGAAGATAGAGAGCCCTGGGCTGACACAGTCAACCATCCTCATTCTACCCCACCCCTCAAAAAATAATATAAATACAAAATCTTGTCATCCCCCATCAATAAGTGGGCCCATGGCCAGCAATCAGAAAGGAGAGGACATCCTTAGCTCCCGAAAGCAACGTCGTCCATATCTGATAACCCACCCCCTCCCCCCAGACTCCCTACCACCACTCGGTCCTCTCGTTCACAGTCCTTCATTTTTGAACTAAACCAATTAAAAAAATACACACACACACACACACACACACACACACACACACACACACACACACATACACGAAAACCTCTCCATAGGAGAACAAGATACGTCTGGAACAGCTTATTGTTTTCTTTAAACATCCTAAGAATTCAACGTCTTTTTGACCAGTGATGCCTTAAAAATTGAGTTCTGGCCTAGGGACAGCAAGTCTTACCAAATTACTGGTTTCTGCATTCTTCCCAATCACATGAGCTTACCTTAATCTTCTATAACACAAGCAGGAGGAGCTAGAATGCCCTAGGAGACCCACAAAGACCAAACCGCCAAGAGATTCCACGCCTCCCCAGGTCCCATGCTCCAAAAATTTCCGAAATACTAAAGCTGCCTAAATTTGAGTCAATCTGATGGCCATAAGCCAAACAGAGTCACTAGAATGTTGTTAAACATTTCATCAGGCTGTGGGACATCTTAATAACCCATCCCTAGGAATGCCCCTCAACATTTGCGGGATTTTGAGCTGTAGGGCCTTCAAGACCCCAACCCAGACAAAGGAAATCTCAGACCCATGAAAGCCACACAAGTTTGGTCACGCAAATTTGGAAAGGGGCTATCTGAAAACGACCAATATGATGGCATTCCCAATACAAGGGTTCTCAAATTCCTCTGAAAAGATCATTCATCAAACTAGGTTATTTTCTTATTGTGTTTAAAAAAAAAAAATCATTAAAGTAGCACACAGGGTGTGAAACAGAAACTAATGTATAAGCCCAGGAGACTATCTTTACACCAGAGCAAAAGTTCTATCAATGCTCCACACAAGCCAAAGGTGAGAAACACACGTAAGGGAGGGCGCCCAGAGCGTCCCCGACACGGGCTCCGGATGCGCTGCAGCGCTCGTGGCCGGGGGGACTCGGCGCCCAGCTCCCGGTCACCTGCCAGGACGCGACAGCTGCCAACGTGGGCACCCGCGCGGCGCCCGAGTGCCAGGACGCGGAGGTGAGCGGCGCGCCGCGGCCCCCCGCCCTCCGCCGGCGCCAGTCACGCCCGCGGGACCGGCACTAGTGCGACTTCGGGGCTGCACGCCTTTGACTTCGGATGCCGACGCGCGTGACAAAGCGGAGAACAAAAAAGAAAGGCCCCGCGCGTCCCGACCGGCCTCCGCAGGGGCAGAGAGCTCGCACGGCCCCTCGCGGCGGCCGGGGGTCCGGGGGCCGAGGCGGCCCCGCGGCGAAGGCTCGGGCCGCGAGCGGGCTCCGGTGACGGGCTGCGGCCCGGGCGCGAGCCGGGGGACCGTCTCCGGACGCGGGCGGTGCGCCAGGGAGAGACGGGGAGGGGCAAGGCGGCCGGGGCGGCCCCGGAGCCGGGACACGCGCGCCGCGCACTCACCTCCTGCCGCGGCTCCGGCGGCCGATCGGCACTGCGGGCCCGGCTCCCAGGCCGCCTGGCGCTCCCAGGCCGCCTGGCGCTCCCCCGCCGCCGGCCTCGCGCTCTCGTCCGCCCCGCGCCGTGCGCCCCGCACCGCGCCCAGCGCCGCCGCGTCTCCGGCCTCCGCAGCGGCGAGTCCCCGCCCCCGGACCGCGCCGGCGGCGTGGGGAGGAGGCGGCGCCGCGAGCGCAGGGAGGCGAGGCCGGGGCCGCGCCCGGACGCCGGCCCCACGGTGCGCGCGCCCCGGCCCGCCGCCGCCCCCAGGCCCGCGCCCCGACGCCGGCGTCGCGCCCCCGCCTCGGCCGCGGCCCCCCGGCGACCCCTGCGGGACGCGCCTCCGAGGGCGGTCATCGAGCGGGCGCGACGCTTCCGCAGAGGAGGCGCGAAGGTGGGACGCGGCGGCGCGGAGCAAAGGGACCTGGGGGAGAGACGACCCCTCACCCCTCACTCCGACCCCGGGCCGCAGGGGGGTTTCCGGAATGTAGGACACCGCACCCAGCGCCACCCAGCTTGCCACACTCGCGTCTCCTTGCTCGGTGGTCCCGGTCCAAACTACGCAGAGGAAAGGGGCCGACCAGTAACAGGAACTTCGGGGGTCTAGACTCACGAATTTGCCTTTTCTCATCCACCAGCCCTACCCTGTTCCTAACGTCCCCACGGCTGTTCCTTCTCAAGCTTTAATTTTTCGGGCTGTGACCCTCCAGACTTTGTAGTGGATAAAAGGAAGAATCCTGGACGCTGCGCAAGGGAGACCTTCTGGGACTCCCTAAGGGTGAAGCGTGGGAGCGTGAACGCCTGGAAGTTTCAGAAGCACCGTTAGGCCACACCTCCCGGATCACCTACTAACGATCTGCAAGGTATCCAGACTAGAAAATTCTAACAGTGGTTCCTGATCCTGACAGCCTCGGCCAGGCGTTTTAATGATCTGAGAGCTTTGGGGATATTTCAGCGCTAGGGTCCCATCCCCAGAGTCTTGAGCCCAAACGTAGGTGTTTTTGTTTGTTATCAAGCTTTCCAGATAATTCTAACATGTGCTCAGGACTAAGAATAAGTTTAAGATTTATCTTTTTTCTCTAGCCTACGTAGCTCTGGTTTCTAGGAAAGGAATGCCTTCCTCTCACCCTTCCCAAATCCCAGCAACAACAAAAAACAAGTAAATACACAAACTCCTAAAGGGAATGCTCACGGTGGACATGGTTTTCAACCAAAACAAAGACTCACCTTGAGAAAGGTGACCCAGATTCCTTACTGCCACCTGAGCAGGGTCTCCTTAAATTCAGGAAAAGGATCCTTTATGAACCAAAACCTCTTAACTGAATTTAGAGTAATATTCTACTCTAGCCCCAAATGGTAGTTTTGTTACCTGCTATTAAACCGTTGCCCTGCTGAACCAAGACTGCAAGAGCCGAGGGTGTGTTGGACATCAACCCTGGCTTTTCCCAAGACTTGTGTCACTTCTTTCTAATCTTCCAGTGACCGTAAGTGACCACAGTCGGGGTTTGGAGACAGGTAGAATAAATTCCCTTAATTGTTCCTTCTGGCTCCCCTCGTTATATTTTGCCTTCTTAGGCTGGTGGGCCACACCTTCATCTCCTTTCCCTCTCGGTAGGGTTCCATTGTGCCCTTCATTTATCAGCAAGTAATTAGTGACTTTTTTACAGTTTTATTGAGAAATGATTGACATATCTGACCATTGAAGTTTAAGGCATATGGCATGATCGTTTGATTTATATATATTGTGAAATGACTACCACAGGAGGTTCAGCTAACGTCCATCTTCTCATATAGGTGCAATTGTTAAAAAGGAAGAAAAAATTTCTCCTTGTGATGAGAATTCTTACGAGTCACTTTCTTAACCGCTTTCCCATACATCATACAGCAGCGTCAGCTCTGGCCGTCACGTTGTATATCACGTCCCTGGTACTCAATTATTTTATAACTGGAAGTTTGTACCTTGTGGCCACCTTCCTCTAATTCCCCACTCCTGGCCCCACCACCTCTGGTGACAAGTCTGATCTCTTTTTCTATGAGGTTTTTGTTTGGTGGTTGGGTTGGTTGGGTTTTTTGTTGTTGTTGTTGTTGTTAATTTTTTTTAATGTTTATTTATTTTTGAGACAGAGAGAGACAGCGCATGAACGGGGGAGGGGCAGAGAGAGAGGGAGACACAGAAGCTGAAACAGGCTCCAGGCTCCGAGCTTTCAGCACAGAGCCTGACGCGGGGCTCGAACCCACGAACCTTGAGATCATGACCTGAGCCGAAGTCGGCCGCTCAACCGGCTGAGCCACCCAGGCGCCCCTGGTTGGTTGTTTTTTTTAAGATTCTACATATAGTGAAATCATACAATATTTGTCTTTGAGCATAATGCCCTCAAGGCACACCATGTTGTCATTAATGGGAGGATTTCCTGTCTTTTTCTTTTTAAGTTTATTTTTATTTTTATTTTGAGAGAGACAGAGAGCAGGGGAGGGGCAGAGAGAGAGAAAGAGAGAAAATCCCAAGAACCCCATTGTCAGCACAGAGCCCAACATGGGACTTGATCCATGAACCATGAGATCATGACCTGAGTGGAAATCCAGAGTCAGAAGCTTATCTGACTGAGCCACCCAGGTACCCCAGGATTTCCTGGGGTTTTTTTATGGCTAAAGAATATTATATACACACATACAGAGCCCAGCACAGTGGAGACACTCTAAATATTAAATACCTGAGATCAATGGAATGGAATAGAATAGAAAGTCCTTATCACATACATCTTGCCAAGTTTGCTTTCCAGCATTCATTTTTCCTGTCTCCAGTTACCAGCATCACCATTTTTTTCATCCCTCCTCACTGACTTTTAGTCCTAAATGTCTATAGCAATCCGAATGGTGACCATCCCCCCCCCCCAAAAGCTATTTCCATGGCCTAATCCCTGAACCTGTGAACATGACCTTTACAGGGCAAAAGATGTGATTAAACTAAAGATCTTGAGGGACTTGTCCTGGATTATCCAGGTGGATTGGAAACAATCATAAATGTCCATAGGAGAGAAGGGCAGAGAGGGTCTTAGAGAGGGAAGAGGCCATGTGATCACAGAGGCAGTGTGACCACTGGAGTGATGCACCGACAAGCCAAGGAAGGCCTGGAGTCACCAGAAGGTGGAAGGGGCAAGAAACAGTTGGTCTCCTAGCGGCTTTGGACAGAGCCCAGCCCTATCCCCACTGCCATGAGACAATAAAACTTGTGCTGTTTTAAGCTACCCAGTTTGGACGATTTGTTACGGCAACCACAGGAAAACTAACACAATCCTGGAGTCCGTGGGTTCACAGATAGGCATGTGACCCAGCTACCTCAGCGAGACTCCATTTGGCACTCACCGCACCCACTGGGAAAGAGAAGCTCTGTTTTCTACTAAGGCAGCCCATCCTGGGAGAATATAACCCTAGAGCCGAGGGTCACAGTGTGGAGACATTAGTCTGATATTCTGAGAAAGACAGATAGACACCTAGTGTTGATGTCATTTGATCTTCTGGATCCAGCTGTATCTGAAACCAGGGCTATCCTGGATTTTCAGTTATATCAGCCAATTAATTTCCCATTTGACTTAAGCCAGTTAGCACTGGGTTTCTGTCACAAGCAGGGCCAAAGAATTCTGACTTAAAGGCCTTTTGTTACTGGTGTAGGGTTCTGAGTTACATGTGAGCTTCAACAAGTTAGCATAAGTATGTTCCAAATATTGCATGGGTCAGATACTAAAAGAAACCCCAAAAACATTATTTGTTACTTATCTGAAATTCAGAGTTACCTGGGCAATCTGGATGTTTAGTTTTTGGCTTTTGCTAAGGCAATCCTGTGTCAGAAGTTTTTTTATTGATCATCGGAAACTTTTGGAAAGCCAGGTTGTTATAGCACAAAAGGTAAGAATAATCTTTCTAAAGTAGATGCTTCTTCTAATTTTAGACATTCATATAACTATCTTTGGGGCACCTGGGTGGCTCAGTCAGTTAAGCGTCCAACTCTTTATTTCAGCTCAGGTCATGATCTCATGGTTTGTGAGTTGGAGCCTCATTGGGCTCTGCACTGACAGTTCGATATTCTCAGGAAAACCGAGGGTTCTCTCTCCCTTTCTCTCTGCCCCTCCCCTATGCGCGCGCTCTGGCTCTCTTTCTCTCTCTCTCAAAATAAATAAACTTAAAAACACACACACAGATAACTGTCTTCAGTGTCCTGTATTAACCGGGGTTGTACAACAGTGTAATTATACACTCATGGTGCTTTGAACCTTAATGTGTTTTGAAGTTGAGAAAGAAAGACTCAGTTTTTAAAGGTCTCCTGCCACTGACCAAAGCAGTAAAAAGGTGCTTTTGTATGTTGTGAAACCTACAATTTCCTTTAAAACTGATGCCCTTACAGAGCTGTGTTCACAGTTGCTTCTGGCTGTGTGACATACGTGTTACGGAATGGTCCAGAAGCAAAGGATTATGAAGGACCCAGCTGGAGGCAGGGGAGTGGGCGGTGCAATGCCTATCAGCTTCCTTGAGCAGAGAAGAAAAGGCCAAGCTGAGGGTATCCTGAAATCTGGGGACCAACTTGAAGACGTGACGTTTTGCATATACAAGGTGATGCCATAGCCCAGGATAAGTCCTGTGTTTTGTGCCAAAATGAAGTTGTTCTAGAAAAGGTGGATCTCCTGCTTTACGTCTCTTCTGTTCTCAAAATACGTTCCCTCAGCCTCTTCAGAAAAGACTTCTGAAGCGGGTTGGTTCTTTGACCTTGAGAATTAGGAATACAGAATGGCAGATTCACAGTTTCACTTTGCAGCAATATTAAGAATACTTGAAAATGTACAAACTTGGGGCGCCTGGGTGGCGCAGTCGGTTAAGCGTCCGACTTCAGCCAGGTCACGATCTCGCGGTCCGTGAGTTCGAGCCCCGCGTCAGGCTCTGGGCTGATGGCTCAGAGCCTGGAGCCTGTTTCCGATTCTGTGTCTCCCTCTCTCTCTGCCCCTCCCCCGTTCATGCTCTGTCTCTCTCTCTCGCAAAAATAAATAAACGTTGAAAAAAAAAATTTAAAAAAAAAAAAAAAAGAAAATGTACAAACTTAAGTTCCCTGGCTCATGGCTTTCCTATTAGAGCTGACTTTCCAGTGATGTTTGGAAAAAAAAAAAAAAAAAAGAGGCTATTTCTTGAAAGTACAGTTTGAAAGGTCTATTGTATTTCAGTGGTTTCCATGCTTTGTTTTGATGTGTATTCTTTTTTCATACAAGTATGTACTTAAAGTGCTGTGGGATAGAGCACACGTACCTGGCTCCCTCTCCTAGTTTGATTTATGTGCCCACTGACTTACTGTCTTACCCAGTCTGGCAAGCTCCCCGCACCTAGCAAGATCTTCCAACAACCTGACTGAAGAACCACTGTGTCCACTCAGAGTAACCCAGAGGTCACACCCTTATGGTTCACTGGATGGGTCGTTCCACTGTGTCTACCCAGAGTGAGGTTACACCCTTATGGTTACTGGATGGGTCATGCCAGGTATTAGTCATGGGAAAAGATTTTTAAACTGAAACATATTTGACATATAACATCGTGTAGTTTTAAGGTGTACAACATGTGAGTTCGATTACACTTATATGATTGCCATTGTAGCGATAATCAGCACCTCTGTCAGGCCACATAAATTATCTTTCCTTTTTTTAGTGGTTGGAATAATTAAGTTCCAGTCTCTTGGCAAGTCCGAAGACTGTAATACAATATTGTGGTCTATAAGAGACTTCTGTTTTTTCACGATGACTCACGGGGTGGGGGAAGGGTCTACTATTGACCTTTAGGTAAGTATCCTGCACAAGAAAAAATGCTCCCCCACCAATGCCAACAGTGGCTCCCTATCTCCCTCTGCAATTGACAAACACTGGTCTCAACAGAGAATCTAATGACCCAGGGGGCAGTACAAGGACACTTGCCAGGTGGAAGGACCTGGGAAGTTGGAGCTTTTTTCCCTGTGGGCTTCCACTTCATGGAACATGAAATTCAAACCGAGAAAGGGAGCCTTGCTTTTTTACATCAGTTTAGGATGAGGCTCAGCTGCCGGTGACAAGAAGCCTAAATGATAGTGGCTTAAGCTCACAAAGGTTTCATCTCTCACAGGATAAGTCTTTGAGCCGACGGTCTTGGCTGTCTTGGCAGAGATTCAGGCTCCCTGCGCCCAGATGTGACCCTCATTCACAGGGTCCAAGATGGGAATTGCAGCTGAAGCTGTCACTTCCATGTTCCACCCAGATGACAGGGGAAAAAGAAGGGCTTGCTCCCTCCATTTAAGGAGACCTCTTAGAAGAAGTTGCATGTGACATTTCTAATTACATTCCTTCGCTAGATCTTAGGCACGTGCCCACACCCAACTGCAAGGTATCTGTGAAACAGAGCTTCCTACTCTGGGTTGCCATGTGCCCAGCTAGAAACCATGGGTACTGTTTCCAAAAAAGAAAGGAAGAAGAAGAGATCTTTGGTGACAGCTGGCAGTCTTTGCCATTCCTAGGAGGGCCAATTACCTGCATCAGTGCCAGGTGAAGCCCTAGTATTTGGTCAAGCTGGGTTTCACTGGTCCAGCCTTGACTCAGGGGAAGAGGAAAGCATTGGCTTGCTCTAGCCCCCAAATTCTTCAATGCTCATCTGTGGAGGCTGGGGACTGTGTCTCCTCCCCAGAAATCTAAGTGGGGGCTTCTGACTGCTCCAACAGAACGAATACAACAGAATGCATGCTGAGGCTAGGTCACAAAAGGTGACACAGCTTCCAGCTGGCTGTCTCTGGGATGTTCACTGTTGGAATCCAGCCACCATGCTTGGGGCAGGGGGAGCCCAGGCCACATGGAGAGGTGACACGTGGGTATTCTGCCCACCAGCCCCAGCCAGGGTCTCAGCTGACATCTGCCATCGACTGCCAGACATGTGTAGGAAGAAAGCCCCAGATGATTCCCCCATGGTAATCTGTGCCCATCCCAAGTTTTCCATCTGAATGTGGCTGCAGAAGTGGCCAGCTGAGCCCAGTCAGCATGCCAACCCTTAGTGATAACCATAAAATGTTTGTTGTCTTAAGCCACTACATTTGGGGGTGGTTTGTGATGCAGTAATGGATAACCAAAAGCCAGCAGGGCATTGATACTTTAGCACTGACCAGTCCAGTACCATTCTGAGGCCAGCAACTGGAACTCCATCAGGAGAGGCATCAAGGACACAGTGACTCAGGGCCCAGGGGGAGGGATGGAGGTTTCAGGCAGAGAGGATGTTGCGAAAGACAGCAGCTCCTCCTCAACGACGGCATCTTCTTCAGCCCTCGACCTTGGTGGCACTAGTCTGTCGCACAATACTTCCAGAAAAAAAGCACACGATGTGAATAAAAAAGGGGGGGAACGTATTATGTGTGCCAAGGGGCCAGGACTGGAAATCAGGAAAGACAAAGTATCCACAAATCTAAATGGTATACACTCCCGTCTTCTGTGGTCATCCTACACAGAATTGTGAGGAACACAACTTCTGTGTCTACTTTGGGGCTCCTCTGCCCTCAGTTTTCTCTCTGTCCCCCAACCCCAGCCTCCCAGAGGCTCAGTCTCTGCTGTCAGAAGCCCAGATACGCCCCAAGGCATTGCCTGATGTCCACATCACATTGACCCTGGACTTCCGGAGACTTGAAGCCTTACCTCACCGTTTCCTCCATCTGCTCTGACATCCAGACCCCTGTCACAGGGCAGGATGGTGGTAACTTGGATACGTAAGGAGAGCACAGCTGCTCTCTTGTGTAGAATGAATCCCTTCTGAAGACGCCTGGCTGGCTCAGTCAATAGAGCATGCGACTCTTGATCTTGGGTTGTGAGTTCGAGCCCCCATCAGGAATGGCATGGAGTGGGAGGGAAGGCCCGGAACCCACCAGTTAATGTCTTAATGTCTATTTCAATCTCTTCTGGATTTCCTCCTTTTCCTCTGCTCTCTCTACGAGTGTCTGGTGGAGAGAAGAATTAAGCCTTGGACTCACTAGGCTGCTCAGTAGGAAGCTAGTCCGTCCGGTAATCTGTTGCATCGTCCAACAAAGTGGCCTAGACTTGAGGCTTGAGGAGAGTTTTGTCCCCCATGTCACAGAATCCTAATGTTGGGACCTTAGGTATCATTGGGTCCAACATCCTCTTTTTAAATGTTTTTTATTCTTATCTAACATATCTTTTTAAAAATTATTTCCAGCACTTCTTTCTGCCTCTTGCCTACCCTGCTGATGGTGCTTTGGGGTGATGGTGGGGGTTTAGAGCCAGTGGCCAAGAAAGAATTCTTTGAAGATGTCTTTGGTGCAAAAAAAAAAAAAAAAAAAAAAAAAAGGTGATTTTATTAAAGTACGGAGACAAGACCTGAGGGCAGAAAGAGCTGCACTGGGGTTGTGAAGTGTGACTAATTATATACCTTTAGGTTGGGAGGTGGTTAGGGACAGCATAAGTCTGTAAGGAATTTTGGAAGCAAGGTTTCCAAGACCTTGAGGGTCTAGCTGTTGTTAGGAAAATGTCATTTATTACTGTTTAGTAAAACCTCAGTCATGTGGCCCTTTAGATGTGTATCAGGGGGCCATAAGCCTGGAATATGATTACCAACATATATCTTGGGTTGGGGGGGAGGGAGGCTGGTAGAGATAAACGAAGTTTCCAAAGCAATTTTTATATGTTAAACTAGACTCACAGGATCCTAGAGGTTGGGATAATGTCAAGCTAAGATTCCCTTTTGCCCCTAGCAAAGTGTCATGATTGAGGCAGCTGAGCTCCTAGAGGAAGGTCACTCTGCCCGTTTCAAGGACTTGTCAATGGACTCTAGGCAGTAAGGGGAATTTAATGTTTCATTTGCCTTTGTTTCCCACATTGCCATGACAAGTACTTAAACCCCCTTATGTCTTGATGAGGGTGACATTAGGGTTCCAGGAAATGGAGGCTATAGGTTTCTGGAGATTAGACTATGGATAAGATTGCCTTTTTCTTGCAGTTTACTAAGTTCTCTGTAAACTGAAGGAGACTCCTGTCCTGCATGACTGTGATCTCTATCAGTCAACCATTTGTTTCCTTTCCTTTGTCCTTGGGCAGCCAGGAGTGCCTGAGGAATGTTCCACACATCCCACCTGGGGGGGGGGGGGGGTGTTAGTCTGTACTTTGCCCTCAGCCTGCCTTATGCTCCTTCATCACCTGCCATCTCTCATCTTTGATCAGCAAAGCCAGAGGTTCTCAAATTTTGGGTTTTAGGACTGAAAATTTTTAAGTAAACACATTTAAAAATTATTGATGACCTCAAAGAGTTATTTTTATCATGTGGGTTTCACTATGAATATTCTAGACATTGAAATTGAGAAATCTTAAAAACATTCTTCGTATTCACAGTACCTATGACTTTGTAACCAATAAGAACACAGATGTTTTCATAACACATATTTGTATCAAATAACATGTATGCAAGTCAACACTTTGAAATCAAGGTACTTGATCTTATTAATATATTAAGCAAGCACATATATTACACATTTGTTTTTTAATATATTGACAACTATGTTTCAATATGATTGGTTTCTTTATTGTTTCTTTATGTTTTATGTATTTATCAGTATTATTATTATTATTATTATTATTATTTTTTGAGAGAGAGAGAACAGTCTAGGAGGGGCACAGAGAGAGAGAGAGAGAGAAATCCCAAGCAGGCTCTGCACTGAAAGCACAGAGCCCAATGCGGGGCTCGAACTCATGGACTGTGAGATCATGACCTGATCTGAACCAACTGAGCTATCCAGGTGCCCCCATTTTATTTTTATGCATTTAAAGTTTTTGTTCTGAGAAGGTGTCCAGAGACTCCTGATCTAGGCCCTCTGTGACTAGCACAGGAACAACAGAAAGACACAAAAGGTTTAATTGTTGTTTGAATTTCCAAAGCCCCAGTGCTAGGGAGAAATGGAGGGTAGGTTTCACCTCCAGAAGCCTTCAGCCCCCTCTTGGCACCCAGGAGGCCTCTGTGGGGGCTCTTCCAGGCCTACAGCCCCTCTGCTCTCCAACTGAGTGGGTGCTTTATTTGCCTAGGTCATAGACCTGTCTCAGTTCACTCAGACACTGGTAACGGTCGCCTTCCTCTGCAGCCAGAAGCCCCCATGCACTGCCTAGGAGACCTGTGCCTGTGTCAGCTACCCAGTTGTGCTCAGTCCCAAACAACCCATTTCTGCCTCTTTCCTAGATATGAGGTGGACCTAGGCCCTTCTGGGGGTAGGTCCACCGTGGAACAGGAGGCCCTGACCTATACACCGGATCACGCCTGTGTTGGGTGGGATTGGTCAGAACCGTCTGGAGGTTTTCCTCTGCGTTAGGTTGGAGAAAAACTCCTATGATAACAAGAGAGGGTGGAGGTCTGGAGGCGTGCAGTAATTTGCCCAGGAGATAATATTCGCCCACTGTTAATGTCTCTGAGCTCAGAAACACAGAGCGGCTTCTTCGGTGGGCCTGGAGGGGCTGTGGCCCCAGATCTGGTGTTGTGTGTGGGAGCGAAACTCACCACCCCCCTTCTTTGGCGCTGATTTCTGCAGCGTGCTCCTATTGCTATGGTAATGAGCCAGGGAAGTTTTTCAAGCCTGTCGGGGAAGAGCAACCTTCATAAAAGAAAGGATAAATCAGGACCACAGTTTGAAATCTGGAAAGAATCAGAGAAGTGAGACGTGAGAAGTTGAATTAATGGTGGAAGAAAAAAATACAGCAGCCAAGCCAGCCTAACCCAGGGGAGGGGCAGGGTGGCAGAGGGGGACATTCGGGAGGCTTGGCTATAGCTTGTCCTAACCCCAATGGTCCCCACAAAAAAAGCCTAACTGTTCCAGATGCCTGATAGGTACCAGGGGAACTTTATCTCCTTGTTTGCTTACATGGTCTTCTCCCTAACACATATGTGCATTTTTAAGCAGACCCTCCAGACATAGAAATATATATGTATATATCAAGGCACTAAAACATTTGATAATTTTAAATATATATATATATATATTTTTTTTTTCTTCTCCTGTACCAGAATAGAGCACAGTTCACATAGCAGTAGCTGGAAAGGGGACAGAAGGAGGCACATATTATAACGAAGAAGAGAGAAGAGAGAAACATGGAGAGGGGGTTGCTAAAGATGCACTTTTGAATTGTCGAAGATTCTCAGGACTAGGGTGAAAGAAAAATTATTCACCACACTGGTAAGACCAAATGCTGGCAAGCATGCGAAGCAATAAGAACTCGCATTCATCGCCAGTGGGAAATGCTGGCACAGAAACTTTGGAAGACGGCTGGGCAGTTTCTGATAAAACATGCCCTTCCCAAATGACCCAGCAATTGTGTTTCTTGGTTTTCACTTAAAGACAGTGGAAACTTTCGCTCACACAAAAACTTGCACACGGATGTTTACAGAGACTATCTTCATAACTGCCAAAACTTGGAAATAACCGAGATGTCTTTCAGTAGATGAACGGATAAGTAAACTGTGGTCCATCCAGACAACGAGATACTATTCAGGACTAAAAAGTAATGAGCTATCAGGGCACCTCGATGGCTCAGTCGGTTAAGCATCCAACTTCAGCTCAGGGCATGATTTCCCGGTTCATGGGTTCGAGCCCCACATTGGGCTCTGTGCTGACAGCTCAGTCTGGAGCCTGCTTCAGGTTCTGTGTCTCCCTCTCTCTCTGCCCCTCCCCAACTCATGCTCTGTCTCTCTCTCCCTCAGCCCCTCCCCTGCTTGGGTTCTGTCTCTCTCAAAAAAACAAATACACATTAAAAAAAATTTTTTTTGAAGTAATGAGCTACCAAGCCATGAAAAGATGTGGAGGAATTTTAAATATATATTACTAAGTGAAAGACACCAATTTGAAAAGGCCACATACTGTATGAGTCCAACAATATGACATTCTGGAAAAGGCAGGACTGTGGAGAAAGTGGTTAAAAAGACCAGTGGTTACCAGGGGTTGGGGTGGGAGCAGGATGAATGGGCGGGTCACAGAGTTTTTCCAGGGCCATGAAAATACTCTGTAATGATAGATACACATCATTATACATTTTTTTTTTCAAACCTGTAGCATATACAACAGCTAGAGTGAACCCTAAGGTAAACTATGGGATTTTTTAGTGATGTATCAGTATAGGTTCATCAGTTGTAACAAATGTATCACACTGATGAGAGATATTAATGGGAGAGGCTATGCATGTGTGGGGAAGGAGGAAAAATGATGGGAAATCCCTGTACCTTCCCCTCAGTTTTGCTGTAAACCTGAAACTGTTCTGAATAAACAATGATACAAGGGCACCAGGGTGGTTCAGTCAGTTGAGCATCTGACTCGTGATCTCGGCTTAGGCCATGAATCTCACAGTTTGTGCGATCGAGCCCTGTGTCAGGCTGTGAAGGAGAAAAGACACATTTTGGTCGGTCAATTTCTTAGCTGTACTAAATTAATTAATTAATTAATGATTTTATTTTTAAGTCATCTCTTCCCCCACTGTGGGGCTCTAACTCACAACCCCAAAATCAAGAGTTGCACGCTCTTCCAACTGAACCAGCTGCGTGCCCCAATTGCGCTTAATATTTAGATACAAGGAGGAGCCCATGGGTGGCTCCGTCGATTAAGCATCCAGCTTTGGCTCAGGTCATGATCTCACGGTTCATGAGTTCGAGCCCCGCTTTAGGCTCTATGCTGTCAGTGCAGAGCCTGCTTTGGATCTTCTGTCTCCCTCTCTCTCTGCCCCTCCCCTACTCACACTCTCCCCCTCTCTCTCTCTCTAAATAAACATTTTTTTTTTTAATGCTGGTCATTAAAAAAACATCTAGAGGGGCGCCTGGGTGGCGCAGTCGGTTAAGCGTCCGACTTCAGCCAGGTCACGATCTCGCGGCCCGTGAGTTCGAGCCCCGCGTCAGGCTCTGGGCTGATGGCTCAGAGCCTGGAGCCTGTTTCCGATTCTGTGTCTCCCTCTCTCTCTGCCCCTCCCCCGTTCATGCTCTGTCTCTCTCTGTCCCAAAAATAAAATAAAAAACATTGAAAAAAAAAAAAAACATCTAGATACAATGAAATGCATGGACATTTGGACACTGGTTGGGTTTTGATAAATGCATTTACCTGCATAACTACAAACCCTATCAAGATACAGCATATTATTGTCACGGCATCTCTAATGTGTCCTTTCCAATTTAATCCTTGCCCACCCAGAAAGGCCACTACAGTTCCGAATTTTTGCCCTGCTCGGGAAAAATTATTTTTATTATTTTTTATTTTTTGAGAGAGAGAGAGACCCCGAGTGAGCGCACACACGAGGGCGGAGGGGCAGAGAGAGGAGGAGAGAGAATCCCAAGCAGGTTCAGCACTGTCAGCACAGAGCCCCACACAGGGCTTGAGCTCACGAACCGTGAGATCATGACCTGAGCTGGCACCAAGAGTTGGACACTTAACTGGACTAAGCCACCCAGGCGCCGCTGTGTCGTCTTCTTAAAGACTTATTTACACTTAAGCTTCCCAGGGGCCTGTAAGGCATTTGCCACATTGGTCTCAAGCTCCCTCAAAACGCAGTGGAGGCTGGGCGGGAAGGAAGAAAGATCGGAAAGGAAAATTGCACTTTTAAATCTGGCTGGGGGGGGGGGGGAGGATCTATAGAGGCTGATTATTCTGAATTCTTAAAGTAATTTTACATAGCGTTAAAGAGTCACCCCCGGGCAATTGATTAAAAAGAATAGCCAACCAAGTCAGCCACAGTTAATTAATCACAGTTTCCAAAACGCCACCACAGTGCGAGCTCTCTGCAGGGAAGCAGGCTGTTTTCTCCTCACCCAGGACTACCCGCGAGCTCCTATTCTACCCTCCCTGCCTGCGTCCTTCTTAAGGACTAGCTTCTACTCCCTGTAGCTCTGTGGCAGACACAATAGCCCCTGCCCGGTAGGACGGGCAGGTATTACTGTCCCCGTTTTACAGAAGAGGAAACTGAGGTTCAGATGGCTAAAGTACCCACGGCCAGTGAGCAGCATATCAGCTGCCCTTTTCAGACTACAGTCTAAATGACTGATAATGGCTCCCTGGACAGTCTCACCACCTGGGTGCGAACACTGACCAGTGTCCAAGTGAAATACTGCTGTCTATCTCTTAGGACAGAGACCCATTGAGTTGTATGTGCATTAAGTGATCTAAGATAAAGGGGGTGATGTGCTCTCTGGGAAGAGATTGAAAGCATCTGGCTCAAATGTAGTGGCATCAGCTTTTTTTTTTTTTTTTTACAGTAATCTCTATACCCAATGCGTGGGGCTCCAACTCACGACCCTGAGATGAAGACTCATGATGCTCTACCAGCTGAGCCAGCCAAACGCCCCAGGTCACCTGCATTTCAATCCTTGATCCCTTTAGCTGAAGGACTGAGGTCTTGACAGTGGGATTTTAGGGCAGACCTGAGGTGGAAAGGCAGCTTTCAGGCATCTTGGCCTTGAATCCATGTCTCACAGGGAGCCTGAGTACGCCGTAGAACATGAAGGAAAGTGCTACAGAGCCTGTCACCTTGATCAAGTGAGTGTGGGGCCCAGTGTTGAAGAATATTGAGTCCATGAGTAGGGGCGCCTGAGTGGCTCAGAGAGCTGAGCATCTGACTCTTGATTTCGGCTCAGGTCAGATCCCAGGGTTGGGAGATCGAGCCCTGCATCGAGCTCCATGCTGGACTTAGAGGCTGCTTAAGATTCTCTCTCTCTGTCTCTCTCTCTCTCTCTGTCTCTCTCTCTCCCTCTCCCTCCTCTCTCTCCCCCTCCCTCTTCCTCCCTCCCCCTCTTTCTCTCTCTCTCTCTAATTAAAAAAAAAAAAAAAGGAATATTGATGCCATGGGTAGAGTGGTGCCCATAAATCTGGATTTTAAGTGAAGATCCTAAGTCATTGCTCTACACTTTGAGAATGCTGCCTTGGGAATAAAGGAAATGAAATGTGGCACAACATTGATAATGCAGAACCCAGAGAGAATCTTCCAGCTCATCCACATACCAAATCAAGGGTGGGTATTAGGTTCTGAGGGGTGCCATAACAAATTAGCACAAACTGGGTAGCTTAAGAAAACATAAACGTATTCTTTCATGGTTCTGGAGGCTAGAGGTCTGAATTCAAGATGCGGGCGGGGCCATGATCCCTCTGAAGGCTCCAGGGGAGGGTCCTTCCTGGCCTCTTTCAGCTTCTGGTTAATGCTGGCAATCTTGGCATTCCTTGGCTTATAAGTACACCACCTCAACCTCTGCCTCCTTCTCTGTGCGAATCCGTGTGCCCTCTCCTTCTTATAAGGACACCGTGGTTGCATTTAGGGGTCACACTAATCCAGTATAGACCTCATCGTAATTTATGTCTTAATTATATCCTATTTCCTAGTAAGGTTGTATTTACAGGCACTAGGGTTTGGGACTTGAACACATCTTTTTGGTGGACACAATTCAACCTATTACAGAGTGCTGTACTCAAAGCATGATCCTCAGACCAGCCGCCGTGGTCTCACTCAGAAGCTTGTTAGAAATGCATAATCCTTGGGGCGCCTGGGTGGCTCACTCGGTTAAGTGTCCGACTTTGACTCAGGTCATGATCTCACAGGTTCAAGTCCTGCGTCGGGCTCTGTGCTGACAGCTCAGAGCCTGGAGCCTGTTGGATTCTGTGTCTCCCTCTCTGTCTCTGCCCTTTTCCCACTCATGCTCGCTCTCTCTCTCTCTCTCTCTCTCTCTCTCTTTCTCTCTCTCACTCAAAACTACATAAACATTAATAAAAGAAAAAGAAAAAAGAAATGCGTAATCCTGGGGTCTACCCCTGACCACGGAATCAGAATATGCATTTCAACAGGATGCCCTGGTGATTAATCTGCACATTAAAGTTTGAGAAGTGCTGTGTTATAGGTCTGAAGAGTTCCGAATAAAAAGGGCACATGTTCTGTTCACACCTAACCGTGGGAAATAAGGGCTTGTTTTCCCTGGAATTCCCAGCTGGATTCCAGTATCCTGCTGGAATCAACTCTTCAACCCCACAGCAGCACAGTCTTTTGAGAACTGGCTCTGGTAGTTACTTTTACAGGGGGCAGACACTAGTCACTGTCCCCTGTTATCTGTTCTCTTCTTTGCAGTAGTAGGAAGCTCGAGTTTCCATGGGGCATGGGACCACCTTGACTCTATTCTCCATTTCCCCACCTGCTCTGGCAGGAAAGTCTGTCCCTGTGGCTAAGTTCTGGCCAGCGGATTGGAGGAAGTGCTGTATGTAATTCCTGGTGGTGTTGAAAACCTCCGTGCTTTGGAGCCAAAATACAGCTCGAAGACTGAGTTTGGGATACAGAGGAACAGTAGCTTTAATTGCTTTTCTGGGCAAAGTAGGTTCAGCAGGCTGTGGTCTTCAAAACACCTCGAGCCCTCTTGGAGGAAGGGGCTGGGGGGTGGGGATTCGTAGGGAAATACGGGATCTAGCTGGTTTCGACAGGAATTATGTATGCTGCTGGCCTCTTTCCTCCTGTTTTCAGGGTGGTACTGAGTTCCGGATTCTGGATACAAAAGGCTAAGAAGGGAGGAGAGGAGGTTTGCAAAAGAAAGGATAAAGGTTCCCTGAAAATCGAGCTTCTCTGAAGCATCAGCACAGCCATTTTGATTTCTGTTCACTTTATGTATTTAAGCGGTTTCACTGCAACATGTCCCTACCAGGAAGGGGTGTGTGGGCTTTCTTTCCTCCGTCCTCCATCCAGCTGCAAAGCTTCAGTGGTGCTGAGTCATGGGCTCTGTTGATGCAGACCATAACTTAGTTTCGATAAGAGAGAAGGAGATAGAACCCTTTTTCTTTTGCTTAAGTATTTCAAAATAAATTGCAGGGGCACTTGGCTGGCTCAGTCGGGAGAGCATGCGACTCTTGATCTAAGGGTTGTGAGTTCAAGCCCCATGTAGGGCATGGAGCCTACTTAAAATGAAATAAAATAAAATGAAATAAAATAAAATGAAATAAAATAAAATAAAATAAAATAAAATAAAATAAAATAAAATACATTACAGTTCCAAATTCACTCCAAATACCTTAATATTCATATGGGGGAAAAAACCCACATTGTTCTGCATAGCCATTATTCAGATACCTAACAAAATTAATAATAATTTTCCTAATATCATCTGTACTGTCCTTATTCAGATATCCCCAACTGAGTATTTGTCTTGACCTGTGTTTGCACAACAAGCCTGCTGTTTTTTTTCAGCTGTTAATTTGAGGTAGTTGTTTGGGGACTGCCCCTCCCCCTCCGCCCCCCTGTGTCACTGACCTGAGCACTGGCACCTGTCTTGAAGGGGCACATTATGGGGTGGCTGGGTGGCAGGGTCAGTTAAACGGTCAATTTTGGCTTAGGCCATGATCTCAGAGTTCGTGAGTTCGACACAAGGTTCTGCACCTCCCTCTCTCTGGCCCTCCCCCGTTCACGCTCTGCCTCTCTCTCAAAAATAAATAAGCACTTAAGAAAGGGTGGGGGGCACATCAGCTATGCCTACCAATTTCAAATCCTTGTGTCTTGGTATAACGACTGGGGTTAAGCACCAAACTGAGCTTCTCAGCTCTTGCAAGACTCTGCCTCCAGTGGGCAACCTTGCCCCAGATTCTGCTGTAAGCCAAGACAGGGAAACAGGAAGCAGTTTTGGAGACTAAATAAGACACTTTTAAACAACCCAACCAAACAATAAGTGAAATGGGAATGAAAGAATAAATAATGGCTGTAGATATTAACAAGGTAAGAGAATTTTACAAACAACTTCATGCCAATAAATTCAACACCTTAGATGAAATGGACAAATCCCTTCAGAGACATAAACTACCTTTGCTCACCAAAGAAAAACATACATAGTCAGAATAGCCCCATATTTATTAAAGAAATTGAATTTGTAATTAAAAACCATTCCATAAGGGCTCCTGGGTGGCTCAGTTGGTTAAGTGTCTGACTCCTGATTTTGACTCAGGTCATGATCTCACAGTTTGTGGGTTCAAGCTCTGCATCAGGCTCTGTGCTGGTAGTGCGGAGCCTGCTTGGGATTCTCTCTCTCCCCCTCTCTCTGCCCCTCCCCTGCTCTCTCTCTCTCAAAATAAAGGGACATTTAAAAAAAAATCCCATAGGGGCGCCTGGGTGGCTTGGTCGGTCGAGCGTCCGACTTCAGCTCAGGTCATGATCTCACGGCCCGTGAGTTCAAGCCCCTTGTCGGGCTCTGTGCTGACCGCTCAGAACCTGCAGCCTGTTTCAGATTCTGTGTCTCCCTCTCTCTCTGCCCCTCCCCTGTTCATGCTCTGTCTCTCTCTGGCTCAAAAACAAATAAACGTTGAAAAAAAAAATTAAAAACAAAAAATCCCATAAAGAAAACTTCAAGCTGCTAGGGCCTGAATGTGTCACCCCAAAATTTCTATATCGAAACCTACCCCCCAAGGTGGTGGTATTAGAAGGTGGGACATTTGGGAGGGTGGAGTCCTCATGGATGGGATTTGTGTCCTTACAAAAATGGCCCAAGAGGGCTCCTTTGTCCCTTCCACTGTGTGACGATAAAATGAGAAGTCAGCAGTCTGCAACCCAGAAGAGTGCTTTCACCAGAACTCGACCTCGGAAGCTCCCTGATCTCAGACTTCCAGCCTCCAAAACTGTGAGCAATAAATTTCTGGTATTTACAAGCCACACCCAGTCTATATTGTTTTGTTCTGGTAGCCTGAAGACACAGAGACAAAGCCCCAGGGGCTCTACCGGTGAATTTTTAAAAGCATTTAAAGAAGAAATAGTAACAATTCTACACAAACTCTTCCCAACACATTGAAGAGGGAGAAGAAAAAGAGTTCCCAACTCATTTTACAAGGCCAGCATCATCCTCATACTGACACTAATCAAAGATATCACAAGAAAAGGACACTAGACCCCGATATCCTTCATGAACGTGGATACAAAAATTCGAACAAAATTTTGGCAAACTGAATGCAACAATATATTAAAAAGATAAAACAACGTGGCCAAGGGGGTTTATCCCGGGAATGTGGAGTGGCTTAGCATTTGAAAATCATTTATTGTAATTCACTGTATTAACTGAAAGGCCAAAACCAAGAACCCAATCGTATGCTATCTCCTTACATGGAGAAAAAGTGTTTGACAGAATCCAATATTTATTCCTGATAAGAACTTTCCGCAAACTAATAACACAAGGGGACTTCTTCGGTCTGATAAAGGGCATCTACAAAAACCCTACGTCTGACTTCAAACTTCGTGGTGAAACACTGAATACTCTCCCCCTCAGGTCAGGAATAAGGCATGAGTGCTTGCTCCCACCACTTCTAACGCCGTACCAGGGGTGCAACTGGGCAAGAGAAATAAAAGGCGTAACAGGTCAGAAGACTATCTTTTTTTTGCACACATCAGCATCAATCAGATCACTGTATCAGAAAATCTGATGGAATCTGCAAAAAAAGCCCCAAAACTAATAACACAACAAAACTACGAGAACCAAGAATTTGGCAATTTCTCAAAAGGTTAAACGTACAACTACCATATGATCTAGCCATTCCATTTCTAGATACTTTTTTAAGTGTATTTATTGTATATGTAATCACTATACCCAACATGGGGCTCAAACTCATGACGCCCAGACCAAGAGTCACACACTTGGTGTCCTCTACTCTAAATACTTAACCAAAAGGAAATATTCATCCATATAAAGACTTGTACAAATATGTTCATAGCAACTTCATTTGTTTTTGTTTGTTTTGAGAGAGAGAGAGAAAGCATGAGTAGGGGAGGGGCAGAGGGAAAGAGAGAATCTTAAGCAGGCTCCATGCTCGTCGCGGAGTCTCACATGGGGCTTGATCCCACGACCCTGGGATCATGACCTAAGCCAAAATCATGAGTCAGATGCCCAACTGACTAAGCCACCCAGGTGCCCCCACAGCAGCTTCATTTGTAATACCCAAAGTCAGGAAGCTTCCTCCGTCAATGGGTAAATGGGTTCAAAAAATGTAATATATGCATATACAGAATATTACTCAGTGGTAAAAAGGAAAGAACTATTGACACACCCAACAATATGTGAATTTCAAAATAATTCTTCTGAGTGGGGAAGCCAGATGAGAAAAGAATAAATATTGTATGGTTGTGTATATATCAAAGTCTAGAAAATGCAAACACATCTACATGGACAGGAAGCATAGCAGTGGTTACCTAGGATGGGAAGTAGGTGGGGAGGGTCAGGAGGGAGGCCCTACCTTGGGGCCCAAGGGCACTTCTGAAGGAGTTGGGCATGTTCTCTACCTTGATCGGGAGGATCATCTCATTGGTGTACAGGGTCAAAGAGAAACAAAGCAGCACACTAGTTACAGGCCATAGGACAAGAGTTATTCAGTACTACTGCTGTGGGGGAAAGACTCAGTATGACCTAAGCTTAACTCCCCAGAAGCAAAAGGCAGGAAGCCCTTTAATAAGTGGGGTGAGCTAAAGGAAGGCCACTGAACGATGTTCAGGGATGTGATTAAGACCATCTGTGTCCAGGGGCGCCTGGGTGGGTCAGTCGGTTTAGCATCAGACTCTTGATTTGGGCTCAGGTCATGATTCGTGGTTCATGAATTTGAGCCCCGTGTCAGGCTCTGCACCCATGGTGCAGCCTGCTTGGGATTTTCTCTCCCCCTCTTTGTCTGCCCCTAAGGAAAAGAAAAAGTTAAAAGAAAAGACCATCTGTGTCTGCTACCTGGTGCTTCTCCAAGTTAGGCTCCTACCGTTCCTGAGACTGGGAAATGGGGGCCACATCCTTCCTGGTGATCACATTTCAAAGGAAAGGCCCCCACATTCTTGAGAAAGATGTTCCTGAGTTGTAGAAACATGTATATATCTTTTGTTTAAATGTTTTTATTTATTTTTTGAGAGACAGCCTGAGCAGGGGAGGGGCAGAGAGAGAGAGACAGAGGATCCGAAGTGGGCTCTGTGCTGACCGCAGTGAGCCCGATGTGGGGCTCGAACTCATGAACTGTGAGATCATGACCTGAACTGAAGTCAGAAACTCAATGGACTGAGCCACCCACGTGCCCGAAAATCTGTATATATCTTAGAGAGACAGGATAAAGGATTTACAATTGCAGGTTTTCTAAAGCAAATGCTCTAAGGCAAGGGAGGTTGGGGGCTTATCCATCTTGGCTGGAACAAACAGTAAATTCTTTTGTCGGCTTGAGCTTTCCCAGGTGGGGGCTCAGTCATTCCAGACCTTAGGCTACTAGGCACCGTTGTAGAGTCTTGTGGTGTTGGGGGGGCTGGATGGAGTCTTTAGTGCTGAGACTTTTTGCAATTCTCAATACATATGTCCAATATCAAATTAAATGTGTACTTTAAATGTGTACAATTTATTATCTGCCACTAAAGCTGCCTTATCCTCAATAAAGCTGCTTTTAAAAAGAAAGGAAGACAGGGGTGCTTGCCTGGCTTAGACAGCAGAACATGAGAGTCGATCCCGTGGTCATGAGTTCGAGGCCCATGCTGGGCATACAGATTATTTAGAAGAAGAAGGAGAAGAAAACAAAACAAAAAAAACCTTCAAGAAAAGAAAGGAAGACAAAAAAAAACATCTTGTGGACTGTGACCTCTTACAGGGGAGAGAATCAGAAATCCAGCCTCTCTCTTGACAAAGTTTCTTGACTTTGGGACTGGATATGAACCCCCCTGGACTGGCAAAGGCTGAACACCTTTCTCAGATGTGATCTCTCCTCATCTTCTCAGACAGAACTTACTGTCTTTGGAAAGTCCAAGAGCCCCAGGACATAAACCTTATCTTGAATTGTTCTGATGGACAATTTGATTTCTCTCTCTCTCTCTCTCTTTTTTTTTTGGCTTGCCAAATGGAAAGTGTATAATACTTTCTGATAATTCTTCTCCCAACTGGAAAGTTAGCATAAACTGCACTTTAAGGAGTGTCATAAATGCTTATTGAATTTCACTGTTTGAATAGTTAATACATTCACATGATTCTCATGTTAAATACGGACACAGTGAAAAGTGTCCCTTCCTGGTCTGCCTCCAACCAGCTCCCAGCCTGAAAGAAGATCGTCACTGCCATCAGTTTCTTGTATATCCTTCCAGAGTTTGCTATGTACATGCCCTCTATCCCGTTCCTTGAATTCTTGCCTACTCTTTGGCCGATACCGTGGTGTTTTGAACAGCACAGCTTTACAATAATTCTTGAAATCAAGTAGTGTTAGGTCTTCAACTTTGTTCTTTTCCAGACTTGTTTCGGCTCTTCTGGGTCTTTGCATTTCCATTTGAATTTTATTTTGTTTTATTTTATTTTTAATTTTTTTTCATGTTTGTTTATTTTTGAGAGAGAGACAGAACATGCGTGGGGGAGGGGTAGAGAGAGAGGGAGACACAGAATCTGAAGCAGGCGCCAGGCTGCGAGCTGTCAGCACAAAGTACCGTGCGGGGCTCGAACTCATGAACCATGAGATCATGCCCTGAGCCAAAGTAGGACGCTTAACTGACTGAGCCACCCAGGCGCTCCTCCATTTGAATTTTAGAATCAGCTTGTCCATTTCTACAAAAAAGCATGCTTGAGATTTGGATTGGGATTGAATTCAATACACACACACACACACACACACACACACACACACACACACACACACGTTGCTTCTCTTTACCCCAAATAAAGAATGCTATTGTGGAGGGGTGCCTGGGTGGCTCTGTCGGTTAAGCGTCTGACTTCAGCTCAGGTCATGATCTCACGTTGGCAGGTTCGAGCCCCACATTGGGCTCTGTGCTGGAAGCCTGGAGCCTGCCTTGGATTCTGTGTCTCCCTCTCTCTGCCCCTCCCCCACTCATGCTCTGTATCTCTCTCTCAAAAATAAATAAAAACATTAAAAAAAATTTTTTTTAAAGAACACTATCAGGGAGCCTCAGTGGCTCACTTGGTTAAGTGTACAACTTCGGCTCAGGTCATGATCTCCCAGTTTGTGGATTTGAGCCCCACATCTGTGCTGACAGCTCAGAGCCTGGAGCCTGCTTCAGATTCTGTCTCCCTCTCTCTCTGCTCCTCCCCTGCTTGTGCTATCTCTGTCTCTCAAAAACAAATAAACGTTAAACAAAAATTTTTTAAAGAATGCTACGTATAGGTGTCTTAGAAGTTATTTTAAATTAAATTCAAAAGATCATAGAAGCTAATACACCCACACTGTAACAAATTCAACATGTAGTGAAAAGTAAGTCCCGCCCCACCCCCCCTCCAACTCCTAATTTCCTAGTTTCTGTCCTTAAAGGGAAATCTGGTACCAGTTTCTTGGGAATGCTTCTGGGTTCTTTCTCTGCATGTTCACATTCTCTTTCTCCCCCTGGCCACTGCCTGTCTCCACCGATGGGCAACACATCACACATGCTGTTATGCTCCTAACTTTGGTCAGTGTCCAGTGGATCCCAGGATTATTCCCTCTTAGCACATGTGGCTCTGCCTTGTTCTTCTTGATGGCTGCATAGCCCTGTTCTTGGTGCTTTAAAGCTATGCATTTAAACGATTCGTCCTCCATTTACTCAGCTCTAAAGTTGATGATCTCACAGGCTTAACCCTGGCAGCCCCGGTATCAGCTGGGTTTATCTACTTCTATTCCACTTTATCTGATTGTTCATTTGTGGACCCAAGAGATTTCTGAGTTTCTTGAGGATAGGGACTCCAGTCTCCGAGGCCATATCCCCCATCGCGAAATAGTGTTCTGCTCCACACATAGCAGATACAGAGAGAGAGAGCGCACAGCGCGAAGTTTGCATCTAGCCAGCTTCAGCTTTGCAGAGTAAGCAGACTGTCCATTAGCAAGAAGGTGGCATCTCCGGAAAAACTCTCCGGGCTCTACGGTCTGTGAGAACACCCCTCTGTATTGGGGTTCACTCACCGAGTGTTTGTCTTCTGGAATTTTCCCACCACTCCCTTTAGGAAAGGCTTTGAAAGCTGTGGAAAAGTCAGTGTGTGCAGTCACCGACAGGGCAAAAAGCCAGTTGTGGTTGTCCATGGTACTTTTCACAATCAAGCCACGTTTGGGCCGGAGGTAGGGAGGGGAGAAAATAGGCTTGCGTCGCGTTCTCTATAGCAGAGCTGAATCAACATGTACGAAGAAGGCTAGGTCACTTCTGCCTCCGAGCCCCCTCTTTGGTGGCATGTGCCTTTGTAAGGAGCCAGCTGGGTCCCCAGGCACAAACAGTGTTTCTTTGGGCAGAGCAAAGGAACGGCTGTTCATTCATGAAGAACACTAGCTGTCTCCATAACAACCACCGTTAACGTGACTCTGCTGCAATACTGGAGTGGCCCCTGGTCTCCTGGTCTGGCTGCCACCATGCCTGTGGCCCTTGGAGTCCCTGCAGCACTGTGAAATAGGTGTGACCTGGGTCAGCGCCCCGTTGGAATTGGGGCTCTAAAGCTAATTGAACCTATGAGCGAGGCGGAGTGGTTTTCCGAGTCTCTTCTGAAATCATTGTGAAATCGATGCTGTGTGTGTTTGTGAGATCTAGCCTAGAGCAATGTGCTGTGTTTGGTTTCGACGTATTTTCTTGGTCGTAAGATTTAGATGTTGTCTAGATTTCATGTTTATTTGTTTTGTTACCCAGTAAGTAGCTGTCACAAGAACAGGGGCCATTTACTTAGCATCTGGAGTCTTGTTTTACTTGATATCTCCAGGCATGTGTGTACTTTAGAGATAAGGGCCCTTGAGAATTATGAACCATGCACAATGTTTGCCCTTCACACAAAACTGACATATTTGCACGCTGGTGATCAGTATGGACATAAGATTTAGCAATATGTAGGGGCGCCTGGGTAGCTCAGTCGGTTGGGCGTCCGACTTTAGCTCAGGTCATGATCTCACGGTTCATGGGTTCGAGCCCCTTGTCGGGCTCTGTGCTGACAGCTCAGAGCCTGGAGCCTGCTTCAGATTCTGTGTCTCCCTCTCTCTCTGCCCCTCCCCTGTTTGTCCTCTCTCTCTCAAAAAGAAATAAACATTAAAAAAAAATTTTAAAAAAAGATTTAGCAATATGCCTTTGAACAATTGTCACATTATTTACGATGCCTATAAATTCATAAGCATAAGTGCATGTTGCAACAAGTTAATAATGAACAACGTCCTGTAATAAGTGCACCATGAACACAAAATCAATTATTAGAGTCTGTGGACAGTACTTGCACCTGCTGAACTGTTTGTGACCTTCAGCAGCTCAGCCAGACACTCAGGGAAGAGAGCAGCTTAGCAATAGAGGGTGAGGCCCTGATCTAGTAGGATTCCTGTCCTTATATGAAGAGACACCAGAGAGCTAACCCTCCCTCTCTCTTTTTTCTTTCTCTCCCTCTCCCCTTCCCTCTCTTTCTCTCCCTCTCCTTCTCCCTCTCTCTCTCTCTCTCTCTCTCTCTCTCTCTTTCTCTCTGCCTGTAAGACACAGCAAGAAGGCCGTTGTCTGAGGGCCCGGAAGTGAGCTTTCACTAGGAACCAAATCAGCCAGCTCCCGATCTTGGGCTTTCTGGCCTCCAGCACTGTGAGAAATAAATTTTTGTTTGTTAAGGCACCCAATCTGTGGTATTTTGTAATGGCAGCCTAAGCAGACTACACCCAGGATCACTTAATCATTTATTTGTTCATTCATTCAAGGAAGGTGACAAGTCCTTATTGAGGGCTTTATGTACTAGTCACTATTCTTGGAGCTTGGGACATTATCAGTGACAAAAGAGATCAAGATTCCTTGCCGTTGTGAGTTTACACGTAGTGAAGGAGAGACAGGCAGTGCATAACAGACTCAAGTCAGTAAACCCATAAAGCACCATTCGCTTTGTAATGTGCTTTAATCGCATAAATGCCTTTTACACTTGTCCTGGTCTGAACCCATGGACCCTGTGAGGTGTACCAGGTTATTAAGACAGGGAGACCCCCCATCGGGGCACCTGGGTGGCTCAGTTAGTTAAGCATCCAGCTCTGGAATTTGGGTCAGGTCATGATCTCACAGTTCATGGGTTCAAGCCCCACATCAGGCTCTACGCTGGCAATGTGGAGTCTGCTTGGGATTCTCTCTCTCCCTTTCTCTGTCCCTCCCCAGCTCACTCTCTCACTCTCTCTCTCTCTCTCTTTCTAAGAAAAAAAAAAAAAAAAAAGACAGGAAAATGAGGTCCAGGCTCCAGGTCACATAGCTAGCAACAATTACAGAAGTAGCTAATACATATTGGGCCCTTACTATGTTCTAAATGCTTTGGAAGTGTGTGAACTCAGTTAATCCTAGCAACCACCCAGATGTCGTTTTCTGCAAACCAGGCACACAGAGGCGAAGCTGCTCAAGGACAGACTGGTAAGTGACTGGACCACAATGTGAGCCAGTGACAGCAGACCCATCCCGACACCCCTCTCCACCTAGAGTCACCCCCCACCCCCCGTGTGGAGTCCTTAATCTTCCTGGTGGACGATAAGCTCCACAGGAGCAGACCCACGTCTGTCTGGCTCACTGCTTTCTGGGGTGCACGGCCAGTGTCCACAAAGCCCAGGGATACAGGCAAATGCACACAGTGTCACCCAGGACCTCTTCAATTTGGAAAGCACAAATGATGATTTATGTGTGCAGACTTCATGGACACCCTGTAGGTACTCAATGAATGTATGCTGCATGAAAAAAAGGAACGAAATCTGGGCCTCTTGATCTTAACTTTCCACCACCCCACCCCCTCCATCCAGATAACAAAAATCTATTCCCTGCCACGGTTTTCTTTGCGGGAATGCAGATTTGTGAGGGACAAGAGGGGGATAATATAACATCTTTGCATCACCTAAGAAGGGAAAGTCACCCTCTCCTTTACTAATAGCGCAGGCCTCATCCTGCACGTGGGCAGAACGTCCAGCCCCCTCTCCAGGGATTACTGCTTAGGATCCTGGATGAGTGTGTGAGTTTGTATAAATCCCTTGCTTGGTGCTTGCTCCGTCCTGCCCGGGTCTCTCACCGCTACCCATCTGAGGACTGCTTTGATGTCTGCATGGGTGCAGAAGAGACTTTCGGTTGTAGACCTTTGTTTCCTACGCTGCTTAACAGATGAGCACAAATTTAGTGGCTTAAAACAACACAGATTTATTTCCTGTAGGTCTCAGAAGTCTGATGTGAGTTGTTCTGGCTAAAAGAAAGTGTCCGCAGGCTTGCATTCCTTCTGGAGGCCCTACAGGAAATTTGTTCCTTTGCCTTTCTCAGCTTCTAGAGATCCTCCACATTCCTTAGCTCGCGGCCCCTTCCATCTTCAAAGCCAGCAATGTCGTTGTCTCTGGTCCTGCTTCTGTAGTCACACCTCCCTCTGACAACAGCCAGGAAAGATTCCCTGCTTTTAAGGATTCAAGAGGTGATCTGGATTATCAGCCGCATCCAGATAATCCAAGATTATCTCCTGATCTCAAGAGCTCTAGTTTAACGACATCTGCGAAGTCCCTCCTGCCATGTAAGGTGACATTCCCAGGTTCTGGGGATTAGGACAGGGACTTCTTGGGGATGGGGGGGAGGACACTACTCTAACTGCCACATGGCTGATATCACTCTTCCCTCCTTCTATTCTAGTGGAACTTGTGATTTCTGGCTGAATCCGTGTGCACCCAAGCAAAAGTGACGTTTCCCAGCCTCCCTGCAGTGAGGTCATGAGTATGTTCGGATCAGTTAGACGAGTAGAAGTGTCACCTGGAACTTGACCGGGTGTCTTTAGAGGCCAGAGGAGTGCCTGTCTTTATCTCCTTCCCCCTCCCTGGCAGCCGGCATGTGGACAGTGTGGCTGGTACTTCAGACCACGGGTCAGAGCCACATGTTCGTGGAGCTACAGGGCGACAGGATCCCAGGTTCCCACCGATCGCGGCACCGCCTTCCCAGCCCTGAACTAGGTATCTCTGGATCGTGTTTCCTTGAGAGAGAAACAATTTCTATCTTGCTTAAACTTGCTCATTTTCAGATTTCTATCACTTGCAAGTACATTTAATCCTTATTCATACCGTGAGTTCGCTTCCTCCCAAAGTATGGGCACAGACCTTTATTTCTCTTTTTTCCACAAGGCACTGAGAAGACAAGATCGTCTGTCATACCAAATCCAGGCACAAACTAAAAATACAGAAAATCAAAACCTCACACCTGATTGCAGATAGCTCAGCTCTGGAAAGCCACTTACAGGGGTCAGCCCCTCTTACCCCTTCCCTGCCGCAGTGCTGGACGGGCTCCTTGCCTTCCTCCCAGGAAGCCCTCCTCCCTTCCCCTACCTCCAGGGCCACCCTCCAAATTACTAACATCCTTATAACCTCTGCAGAGCCATACTCTGGCCCTAACAAGGACTGCCTTTATTTTTCTTTAAATTTTTTGATGTTTCTTTATTTTTGAGAGAGAGAGACAAAGCGTGAGCAGGGAAGGGTCAGAGAGAGGGAGACACGGAATCCCAAGTAGGCTCCAGATTCAGGGGTCTCAGCACAGAGCCAGATGTGGGGCTCGAACTCACGAACCGTGAGATCATGACCTGAGCCGAAGTCAGATGCTTAACTGACTGAGGCACCCAGGCACCCCAAGGACTGCGTTTAAAAAGCAGTATAAATTACATTAAGTGATTAATATCTCAGTCGGAAGCATCTGTTTGGGGTAGGAACTTACCTTACTTACATGGGCATGGCCAAAAAATGGGCTCATGGAGTGTGATCCTTCCATGAACTGATGGCAATTTTCCCCTCAAAATCAATGCCAGCCTCCATCAGTCAGTGTTTACAGATATTAGTACGTTACAATTTCTAGCTATCAAATACATGGATGTAAGAGCACGCTCCTACAGTTACTGGGGGGCTGTGCGGGCACTGCAAACAGGAAAGATAGGGAGGAAACCGAAAATCCAAGAGGAATAAGTCCAAGAGACAACGTGAACAGCTTTGTGTTTGGATGCAGAAGAAAACAGCCACGACCGACAGATGGTGGGATCCATCCAATAAGATGGGTGGTGCGTGAGTAAGAATCACGTAGGACACTGTGGAAGGAACATCTGAGCAAAATGGGCTGGACTCTCAGAGACTGGGGCAAACTGCAGAGCCCACAAGTGCTTTCCCACAGCAACAAGGGCTTGAGCAGAAAATGTCCCTCTCGGTTGGGCAGAGGGGGGAGGAGGGGGACGGGAGAGAGGCAGTAACCAACAGCTCAGAGAAGGGCGCGTCACAGCAGCTCATGCTGAAGCCTCAAGGGCGTCTTTTCAAGCAGTGTCACTACGCGGGCACAAGATGATCTGTCAAGGTGGCCACGTGGTCTCTGCACCGGCTTCAGATGCAGGGAGACCATGACTGGCTAGCATTTTGACCGAGGCAGAAATGGCAAGCAGAGGTCCCGGGGACACTTATCTCAAAGGTGAGTGCCATCTGCGCTGTGATAAACCACAATCAGGGGCTTATCACTTTAACTGCTAGCTTTATTAGATATCACAGTCCTTTCTGGCCACACACAACAGGCTTTCTCTGAGATATATGAGCGCTTTCACCTGTAGTGACAAAGCTGGGATTCAAATTTAGGATTTGAAGCCCAAAGCTGATCGTGACCACATTGGTATTTGCATTATTCAGTTGCTAACATTTTAGCGTTTCTTCTCCTTGTTTCTTAAAAGCAAATATTCGATAAAATATGCTTTCTTAAGAAGTTGATTGGTTGTAGGGGCGCCTGGGTGGCTCAGTCAGTTAGGCCTCCGACTTCAGCCCAGGTCGTGATCTCACCACTTGTGAGTTCAAGCCCCACATCGGGCTCTGTGCCGACAGCTCAGAGCCTGGAGCCTGCTTCGGATTCTGTCTCTCTCTCTCTCTCTCTCTCTCTCTCTCTGCCCCTCCCCCAACTCGCACTCTGTGTCTCTGTCTCTCTCAAAAATAAACATTAAAAAAAAAAAGCACAATGTCATTCGTTATTACCTCTAACAAAGGAAACAGTGATTCCTTGATTTCAGATGTTTGTTCTATAGTCAAAGTTTTCTGATTGCATAAAAAAAATCAGGGATGTGTAAAAAATGTATTTCTATAAGTTGGTCTGAGTCAGGCAAGGTCCACATGTTGTATTTGTTGTTCTACAGCACCTATCTCTCCCAATTTTGCACGTGCTTTCATCCCATAGAATGTTCCATAATTTATGCTTGTTTTCTTATGGTGTGATTTAACTTTTATTCTGACCTTTGGTTTCACTCAGTTGGTAGTTATATTTAGATTCTCAGATTCAGGCTCCACATTTTAGGTAAGAACTGTTTCATAGGCGGTAATGAACATGTTATATCGCATTCCCTCAGGGACACACAATGTCTCTTTGTTCCACCTTTAGGGATACGGAGATTGGCCACCGGGCCCAGGACATGAAGGATATCAGGTTTCAAGACATAAACCTTGTGTTCTCCTCAGACCCTTCAATCTTAGGTTACCCTCTGGCTTCCCACCCATTCAATCAATGGTTGTTGAAAGGCTTGGAGGAGAGATTAAATGTCTTTCTAAACTTATAAAACCATCTGTTGACATAGGAAGAGCCAAGACTTGGTTGACTCACATCACTGAATTTGACTGTAGCCATTGAAACGGTACAGAGAGGTTATCATGTGAAAGCTGTTCTCACTAACAAGAATGGAGAGGCCTTTTCGATGAGGGAAGGGGTGAGTGGTTGGTGTGTCTGTGTGTAGGGATGTGTGTGTGGGGGGGGTGAGGTTGAGAAGGTGGGGAGTGGAAAAATCAAATAAGTTTGGGGAAATCTGAAAACTTTTTGGCCACTCCTCCCCCAGATATAGCCTAAAGAAGATCCAAACTTGGTATCCCAAATAGTACCATATCCAACATGGCACAGGAGTAGAGGTTTTTGGTGAAATGGGATTGAGATACCCTTCAGTTTTCAGGGTCTGTTTATGACTCGAGCAGATCCTGTCCTAGAGGTCAAATTAATCTATCTTTGGTCAATGGGAGCCCTTCAGTTGGCTTCTGGTCCTCTTGATATGTCTCCAGTAGCTTCGATAACTTCCTTGCTTTCTCTTTTTTTCCTCGTTTTCCAATATGATAGGAGATCCAGTCTTATCTTGTACGTTTCCAGTCTCAAACCTGGAATAAGTGATTTCCTCAAGGAGTTCTGGTTCCTTTTAATGGTAAATGATTTGGAGAACATTTCATGTGCTAAGGGTGCTCGCTGAAACCAATGAAAACTTGTCCTTTTGTTGTTGTTGTTCCAAAGCTTTTCCAGTAGAAAGACATAGAAGAAAAGTATTTCACTTTGTTTTATGAAGAGTATATCATAGTTTCAACGGGTGTTTCCAGGTCAAATTTAAGACTACAGAGGTTAAGACTACTTAACCTCTTCTGTTTTACAGCTGTACCTCTTTCCTTCCACCCGGAGAATCGCTGTTCTTAAGAACAATGAAGAAGAGATGTGTAAGCAGGGGAGGAGGGCGGAGTAGGAGGATTCTGAGCTCAGCTTGGTCACACAGAGGCAATAGCTACATCTGTGCAACTAACTCTGAAAATGACCTGAAGACTGACAGAACTGACTGTCCACATGGAGTTGTAGAGAGAAGGACACATCAGAAAGGGTAGGAGCTGGGGGAGACATGGTTGTTGGGAGACATGAACCCCTCGGTTCAACTAAGTACAAATGGAGGGACGTTCCAAGCTGAAAGGACTGAGGGGATCAGCCCCTCCCCTGTCACAGGGCCCCCTGGCACGGGGACCCCCACTGGGAAGACAAGTCCTCATAAGGTCTGGCTTTGAAAATCAGCAGGGCTTTGGGCGCCTGGGTGGCTCAGTTGGCTAAGCATCTGTCTCTTGATCTGGGCTCAGGTCGTGATCTCACTGTCATGAGATTGAGCCCTGCCTCGGGCTCTGCACTGACAGCAGGGAGCCTGCTTGGGATTTTCTCTCTCTCCACCCTTCTCCTGCTCGCTCGCTCTCTCTCTCTCTCTCTCTCAAAAATGAATAAAATAAAACTTAAAAAGAAAATCAGCAGGGCTTGACCCTAGGAGCTTTAAAAATTAGCGGGGCTTACCTCTGGGAGAGCCAGACGGTGAGACAAAACCAAGGCCCCCCTTAAAGATCCAGCATGCTACATAACTTGGCCGGAGACACAGCACAGAAGCAGCAAGTTTGAAAAGTGCCTAGGGTTTATGGGAAGAAGATTTACTAACTAATCTCAGAATGTGTGCCAGAGGGGCAAGGATCCGCTAGACGTTTCTCCAGGAACAAAATCGCTACCCCATTTTTCTTGCCCTCCCCCAGCCTGGACAGCCAGATGCTTATGGGGGCAGGCTAGCACCACATGTCCCGCCCCAACTTTCCCCTGCAGACCTGCCCTGGCAGGTGTCCCTCCGCTGTGGCTCCTGGGGAGTTGGGGAGATAGCCCCAAACACCAGCGTGCCCACAGTTTGTGCAGTCAGGGGTCTTAGCTGGCTACCTAGGGAGAAGCCCTGCCCATCAGTGTGCCCGCAGCCGTGGCAGAGGCTAATTGCAAACCTCTAGGCTGAGTGCCAGCCTTACCCAACAGCAACCCGGTGGCAGCTGCAGCCGGGGTTCTCAACCTCACGGGGAGCAAACCCTGCCCATGGTGCGTGACAGCAGCCAAAGCAGGTCACTGCAGCCGCCTGGGCTGAAGACCGGCGCCACCTACCCACATGCACACGGCAGCTGTGGCTCAGCCACAACAGGTGGGCACATGTGGTCCACACAGGGGACACCCATGGAGTAGCTGGTTCTAGGGACCAGGGGGGTTGCACCATAGAACACCATGGGACCTCTTCCATGCAAGGCCACTACTTTTAAGGCCAGGAGACATGGCTGACCTACCTAACACATAGAAACAAGCACAGAGAATTCTATAACATGAGGACACAGAGATAGGTCCCAAAGGAATGCACAAGACAAAAATCACAGGAAAAAAAAAAAAGCTAAATGAAATGGAGATAAACAGTATGCCTGACAAAGAGGTCAAGGCAGGTTCTGGTCTCAGGTGGCAAAGACCCTGAACTCACCTCCTCCACAGAACACACCAAATGACACCTGTTTGTAGAACAATTCCTCGTGAAGAAGAACTGAGGGCCGACTGAACAGCTTCTGAACAGCCAAAGGTAGAGAGAACAGCAAGAGAACGGTGAGAGAGAGACATGGTGGCAAAGGGAAGCCCAACGCCCGATGCCACGAACCTCAGTAGGGTGGGTTAGTAGTGAGGGACCAGGAACAGCTTCCTCTGTCCTTAGGCACAGAAAACAGCCACCGTTTAAAAGAGCAACTCTCGTATAGAAGAGATGACGCTAGAATTGTACCATGTGGCAGAGGAGCTGCAGGAGTGGTCTCTAGGTCAGAGGGACTGGAAAATAGCACAGTTTAGGTTCCCACTGCACCTTGAAAGTCCAGACAGAAGCAGACTTATGGACACCATAAGTAGCAGGTCTGGTTGTCCCAGTGAGCCCATGGTCTACAAGCCCACACCAGCCCCTGTGGCACCAGGGAACAGAAAATAAGCTGCCTAGTTTTGTTTTGTTTTGTTCTTTTTGGTTTTTTTCTTTTCTTTCTTTTTCCTCTTCTTCTTTTTTCCCCCTTTATTATATTCTTTTATATTTTTATATTTTTATTTTTTTTAAGTCTGTTTTAAGTTTATTTTTTATTTGTTTTGAGACAGAGAGAGGTGGCTTAGTTAAGCACCTGACTTCGGCTCAGGGCATGATCTCACAGTTCATGAGTTCGAGCCCCGCATCGGGCTCTGTGCAGAGTGCAGAGCCTACTTGGGATTCTCTCTCTCTGCCTCTCTCTCTGCCCCTCCCCCACTTGTGCTCTCTCTAAAAATAAATAAATAAACTTAAAAAAATAAGTGTCAATGGCCTAAATGCTCCAATCAAAAGAGACAGGAATAGATAAAAAATGTAGTGGTCATAAAGATACTCACCAGACTTGAGAAAAGAGTGGATGGACTCAGTGACAACTTCAACAAAGAGACAGAAAATACAAAAAAGAACCAATCAGAGCTAAGGAATGTAATACCTGAAATGAGAAATATGCTAGAGGAAATCAGGAGCAGACTAGAGAATACAGGACAACAGATCAGCGATCTGGAAGCAGGGTAACGAAGCAACCAAGCCGAATAGCAAAAAGAAAAAAGAATAATAAAAAAATGAGAATAGGTTAAGGGAACTCCGTCTGCAACATCATCAAGCATAATGATAATCACATTATAGGGATCCCAGAAGGAGAAGATAGAGAAAAGGGGGCAGAAAACTTATTTGGATAAATAATAGCTGAAAACTTCTCTAAACTGGGGAAGGAAACAGACATCCAGGTTTAAGAAGCACAGGCAGCCCCTAACAAGATAAACCTGTAACTTGATATTATGTATCAAGACACACAATAATTAAAATGGTAAAAGTAACGCTGAAGAAAAATTTGAAAAGCAGCAAAAGAAAACAGTTATATACAGGAAAAAACCCATACACCCACCTGCTTAATTTTCTTTTTTTTTTTTTTTTAATTTTTTTTTCAATGTTTTTATTTATTTTTGGGACAGAGAGAGACGGAGCATGAACGGGGGAGGGGCAGAGAGAGAGGGAGACACAGAATCGGAAACAGGCTCCAGGCTCCGAGCCATCAGCCCAGAGCCTGACGCGGGGCTCGAACTCACGGACCGCGAGATCGTGACCTGGCTGAAGCCGGACGCTTAACCGACTGCGCCACCCAGGCGCCCCCCCACCTGCTTAATTTTCAGCCAACACCTTGCAGGCCAGAAGGGAGCAGCATGGTATCTTCCAAGTGTTGAAAGGAAAAAACCTGCAGCCAAGTCAGTTCCTCTACTCGGGAAGACTCTCATTTAGAATTGATGGAGAGATAAAGAGTTTTCCAAGCAAAAGTTAAAGGAGTCCATCACCACTAAACTGGCCTTATGAGACATGTGAGAGGGAGCCACTTAAGTGGAAAGAAAAGGCCATCACTAGAAGTAAGAAAAGTATGTAAGGAAAAAATGTTTGCAGGTAAAAGCAAACATAATAAAGGTTGCAAATTAATTCCTTATAAAGCCTGCATGGAGGTTAAAACACAAAAGTAGTAAAATCGATTATATCTACAAAAATTAGTCCAGGGATAACGAAATGTTAAAAATGTAAAATATGACACCATATATATGAACATTGAGTGGGGAGTAAAAATTTAGTGCTGTTAGAATTTAGTGCTTTCAGTGATCAAACTAAAGTGACCATCAACTTAATATAAACTGCTTATACATGTACATAGGATGTTATGTATTAAATCAAAGGTGACCACAAATCAAAACTCTACAAAAGATACACAAAAAATAAAAAGAAATTTAAGCACAACACTAAAGAAAGTCACCAAATCACAACGGAAGAGAGCAAGAGAAGAAAGGAACACACAAGAACTACAAAAACAGGCAGGAAATAATTAACAAAATGACAATGAGTATATACCTAGCAATAATTATTTTAAATGTAAATGCTCCAATCAAAAGACATAGGATGACTGCATTCATAACAAACCAAGACCCATATATATGCTGCCTACAAGAGACTCAATTCAGACCTAAAGATATAATACAGACTGAAAGTGAAGGGACTGCAAAAGATACTCCATGCAAAGGGAAGAAGAAGGAAAAAGCCAGGGAGCAATACTTATATTTGACAAAATAGACTTTAAAACAAACACTGTAGCCGGGAGCCTGTGCTGGTTAAGTGTCGAACTCCTGATTTCGGCTCAGGTCATGATCCCAAGGTCATGGGATTGAGCCCCTTGTCAGGCTTTGCACTGAGTGTGGAGCCTGCTTAAGATTCTCTCTCTCTCCCCTTCTTCCCTCCCCCCTTCTCATACTCACTCTCTCTCTCTAAGAAACAAACAACAACAAAAACAAAACCAACAAAGACTGTAGCAAGAGACAAACAAGTGCACTACATAATGATAAAGGAATCAATCCCACAAGAAGATATAACTATTGTAAACACCTATGCACCCAACATAGGAGTACCTAAATAAATAAAACAAGTATTAACAAATATAGGAGAGAAGTGGATATCAATACAATAAAAAAAGGGGAACTTTAATACCCCACTTGCATCAACAGGTAGATTATCTAGACAGAAAATCAACAAGGAAATAATGCCTTTAAATAACACATTAGACCAGATGGACCTAAAAGATACATACAGAACATTTCACCCAAAACCAGCAGAATACACATGCTTTTCAAGGGCACATGAAACATTCTCCAGGAGAGATCACATGTTAGACCACAAAACAAGTCTCAATAAATTTTAAAAAGATTGAGATTATATCAAGCATCTTTTCTTACCATGATGATATGAAACTACAAATCAATTCTCATTTTTCAATGAGAAAAAACTGAAAAAAAAAAAAAAACCCTCAAAATATATGAAGGCTAAACAACATGCTGCTAACAAGCAATGGGTTATTGAAGAAATCAAAGAGGAAATTAAAAAATACATGAAGACAATGAAAATGAAAACACAAGAGTCCTAAGTCATTGGGATACAGCAAAAGCAGTTCCAACAGGGAAGTTTATACTGATACCTAAAAAATAAGAAAAATCTTAAATAAACAATTTAATCTTACATATAAAGGAAGTAGATGAACAAAGCCCAAAGTTAGTAGAACAGAGGAAATAATAAAGGTTAGAGCAGAAATAAAGGAAATAGAAACTAACAAAACAAAACAAAACTTCATAAGATCAATGAAACTAAGATCTGTGTTTTTGAAAAACCATTAGCCAAACTCATCAAGAAAAAAGAGAGAGGACCAAGTAAATGAAATCAGAAATGACAGTGGAGAGATAATAAGGGACACCACAGAAAAACCAAGAGTTATAAGAGAATACTAAGGAAAATTATATGCCAACCAACTGGACAACCTAGAAGAAATGTATAAATTCCTAGGAACATACAACCTTCCCAAACTGAATCAGGAAATAATGGAAAATCTGAACAGACCTATGGCAAGTAATGAAATTGCATCAGTAATCAAAAGAACTCCCAACAAACAAAAGCCCAAGATAAGATTAGAGAGTTAATTCCTATTCTTACCAAACTGTTCTAAAAAATAGAAGAGGAAGAAAAACTTCCAGATTCATTCTACAAGGTCAGTATTACCCTGATACCAAAACCAAAGATACTACAAAAAGGGAAAGCTATAGGCCAATATCCCTGATGAGCATAGATGCAAAATTCCTCAGCAAAATACTAGCAAACCACATTTAGCAATACATTGAAAGGACCATTCAACACGATCAACTAGGCTTTATTCCAGGGATGCTAGGAAGATTCAATATTTGAAATCAATTAATGATCAATCAGTCATCACATTAACTACAGGAAGGACAAAAACAGTATTATCATCCCAGTAGATGCAGAAAAAAACATTTGACAAAATGCAACACCTGTTCATTATAAAAAGTCTCAACCAAGTGGGTTGAGAGAGAACATACGTCAACATGATAAAAGCCATATATGGAAAGCCCATGTTAACATCACACTCATTGGTGTAAAACTGAGATCATTCCTCTAAGATCAGGAAAAAGACAAAAATGTCCACTCTCACCAATTTTATTCGACATAGTACTGGAAATCTAGCTGCAACATTTGGGCGAGAAAAATAAATAACATATCCAAATTGGTAAGGAAGAAGTACAATTGTCACTGTTTGCAGATGACACGATACTATATACAGAAGACCCTAGGGAATCCGCTTAAAAGCTATTATAACTAATAACTGAATTCAGCAAAGTTACAGGACACAGAAATTTGTTGTGTTTCTATACTCTAATAACAAAAGAAATTAATAAAACAATCTCATAAGCAACTATACCAAAAAGAATAATATACCTAGGAAAAAATTCAACCAAGGAGGTGAAAGACCTTTACTCTGATGGAACAGATTGAAGATGTCACAAATAAATGGAAAGATTACCATCCTCAGGGGTTGAAAGAATTAATATTGTTAAAATGCCCATACTCTCCAAAGTAATCTACAGATTCAATACAATCCCTATCAAAATACAATGCATTTTCACAGAACTAAAACAAAAAAATCCTAAAATTGTATGGAACTAAAAAAGACCTAGAATAGTTAAAGCAATCTTGAGAAAGAAGAAAGTTGGTGTTATCAGAATCCCAGATTTCTTTTTTTTTTCTTTTCAATGTTTATTTATTATTTTGGGGACAGACAGAGACAGAGCATGAACAGGAGGGGAGGGGCAGAGAGAGAGGGAGACACAGAATCGGAAACAGGCTCCAGGCTCTGAGCCATCAGCCCAGAGCCTGACGCGGGGCTCGAACTCACAGACCGCGAGATCGTGACCTGGCTGAAGTTGGACGCTTACCCGACTGCGCCACCCAGGCGCCCCGAGAATCCCAGATTTCAAGATGTGCTACAAAGCTATAGTAATGAAAACAGTGTGGTACTGGTACAAAAATAGACACATACATCCATAGAGCAGGATAGAGAGGCCAGGAATAAAGTCACACCTACATGGTCAATTAATCTATAGCAAAGGAAGCAAGAATTGCATAATGGGGAAAAGACAGTGTTTTCAATAAATGATGAAGGAAAACTGGACAGCTACATGCCAAAGAAGGAAATTGGATTACCTTCTTACACCATACACAAAAATAAACTCAAAATGGATTAAAGACCTGTATGTGAGACCTGAAACCAACTCCTAAAAGAAAACATAGGCAATAATTTCTTTGACATTGGCCATATCAACTTTTTTTTAAATGTGTCTCCCAGGCAATGAAAACAAAAGCAGAAATAAACTATTGGAACTATACCAAAATACCAAGCTTTTGCACAGTGAAGGAAACCATCAACAAAACCTCCAGAATGTCAACCTGCAGAATGGAAGAAGATATTTGCAAATAATATATCCAATAAGGAATTAATACCTAAAATATATAAAGAGCTTATACAACTCAACACCAAAAAAAAAAAAAAAAAAAAGGAAAGAATCTGTTTGAAAAATGGGCTTTAATAAAGCCTCACAGTGTGGTCCCCAGGACCAACTGCATCAGCAAATCAGAATCCTGTGCTTCCACAAGCCCTTCATGTGACTTTGATGGGCCACTAATGTTTGTGAAGCTTGGCCCTATGTGTTGATACTTAGGACATGCATTTTTTTTTAATGTTTATTTATTTTTGAGAGAGAGATGGAGACAGAACATGAACAGGGGAGAGGGGCAGAGAGAGAGAGGGAGACACAGAATCCAAAGTAGGCTCCAGGCTCTGAGCTGTCAGCAACAGAGCCCACAAACCACGAGAGTATGACCTGAGCTGAAGTCGTGATCTCATGGTTTGTGAGATCAAGTCCTGCATAGGGCTCTGCCTCTCTCTCTCTGGGGTATGCATTTTTTATTAAGTAATCTCTACATCCAACATGGGGCTCAAACCTACAACCTACAGATCAAGAGTTGCACGTTCCACCAACTGAGCCAGTCAGGCACCCTAGGATGTGCATTTTTAAATTTTTTTTTTCAACGTTTTTTATTTATTTTTGGGACAGAGAGAGACAGAGCATGAACGGGGGAGGGGCAGAGAGAGAGGGAGATACAGAATCGGAAACAGGCTCCAGGCTCCGAGCCATCAGCCCAGAGCCCGACGCGGGGCTCAAACTCACGGACCGCGAGATCGTGACCTGGTTGAAGTCGGACGCTCAACCGACTGCGCCACCCAGGCGCCCCAGGATGTGCATTTTTAAAAGATAGTAACCCATCAATTTTTTCACCCCAATTAAAAATTAGAGTATCGGGGTACCTTGGTGGCTGAGTGCTTGGGATTCTCTCTCTCTCTCTCTCTCTCTGCCCCTTCCCTACTCAGGTTTACACTCTCTCTCTCTCTCTCATGCTGTCTCTCTCTCTCTCAAAATAAATACATAAATTAAAAAAAATGGAGTATCACGTATTGCCTGCCACTACATTTACCATAAAATGTTCCCATTATTCATTCAGAATCAGGATGAGTTTCTCTCCTCTCTGTACAAACCACAAGCTAGCCAAAAATTTCTCATGTACACTTGCAGGGTGCCTCAGCAGATGATAAACCATTTCATAATATAATCCAAGCCAGGAGGCATCTCAGGACAGTTTTTCAGAAAGCCTCTTCTTCCTGAATGTTTATTTCTTTACATTATCCTCACTTACCCTGTCCCTCTCTCCTGGTGAAAGTCGTTCATACAGAAATAGAGAGGAGGGTCACCTGGGTGGTTCAGTTAAGCGTCCAACTCTTGATTTCGGCTCAGGTCGTGATCTCATGGTTTGTGAGCTCAAGTCCTGCATAGGGCTCTGCCTCTCTCTCTCTCTCTCTCTCTCAAAAAAATAATAAAATAAAATAAATGAAATGAAATGAATAAAGTAAAATAAAATAAAATAAAATAAAAAGAGGAGATAGTACAAAGATTGTTAAAGGTATTTCTCCCTCCTGTCTTTGTAAATAATCCTGTAGACCAAAGCAAATGCATTCATACTCTATGCTTAGAAATTCCCTTCTAAAACTATCCCACTTTGAAACAAAGACAAGGATTTATGCTCATAGTAACAATGAAAATGAGAGACAATCTGAATAACCCATTCTGGGAATAGTTACATAAATTATGCATATGCAGCCACACGGTGGAATACTATGAAGTCATAAAATGTTGTTACAAAGAGTTTTGGGGAAGTAGTAAAATGTTTGTAATCCAGAGTTAAACCAAAAAGCAGAATATGAAATTGTGTACACAGTGTGATCTCAATACTTTTTTATAAAGGACCAGAGGTGCCTGGGTGGCTGTTGGTTGAGTGTCCGACTTTGGCTCAGGTCATGACCTCACCGCTCCTGAGTTTGAACCCCACGTCAGGCTCTGTGCTGACAGCTCCGAGCCTGGAGCCTGCTTCAGATTCCATCTCTCTCTCTCTCTCTCTCTCTGCCCCTCCCCTGCTCGTGCTCTGTCTCTCAAAAATAAACATTAAAAAAAATTTTTAAAGGACCAAAGAAATAAACTGTGTCTAAATGGTAACCATAGTTATTTTTTGGTAGAGAAAGCATGAGGATTTCCTTGTGTTTTTAAAAAATTTTTCTGCACTTTCTCTGGAAGAATAGGCTTAAGTTTCATCCCCTGGAGGAATATGCACCCAGAAATCATTTCTCTTTTTATCTATTGATTCATGTAACATTCTGGATCCAAACTCCAAAGTTTTGCAGATCTTTGGTCACTGGCTGTACTTGTGTGGCTGTCCAGCATCTTTGAACCCCTTCCTCTTGTGGATGAAGGTCTCCCACAGGTACCCTACCCCCCAAGAGTTAGTGACCCCCCTGCAGCTCAGGCCTCTGATCTGGGCTCTACTTTCAACAGCAGGGGGTTCATTCAGAGCAAGGGGCGGGGAGAGGAAGCAGGTGCCAGGTGGATTCTGACTGGAGACGGCTGCAGCAGAGGCATGTGATTTGGTGGGTGACAGACTGAAGACACGATTGGACAATGGTCAGACCGCATGTGAAAACAGAACTCGGATCCACACCTCTGCAGCCATGAGCCCAGGAAGTCAAACTGCAGCGACTCAGCCCCAAACAGTCAGGACGTGATCAATAACTGCCCGCTTCCCTGATTTTTCCCTCCGCTTCTGACTCAAGACCAACCCGAGAAATCCACGTGCCCAGGTGTATGGGATGCCCTGCACCCGAAGCTGTCCCTGTTCCCCACCCTCCAGCGGCCCCACTCCCCTGCCTGCCCTGGAGCCTCTGCCAAATGCAAGCGATGGTGGCGGACTCCCTTGCTACAGCCCACTCTGCAAAAATGGCCTCTGCCTGTTCTCCTTTGGGTGGTCCTCACGGATTCCCACCCAGGACGCAGGCAAGGGACAGTGCCCCGCCACAGCTCTGTGCAGTGCAGTCCCCGGCCCGGCAGCGGGACAGTGGAGTCTTCACTGGGAGATCCTGTGTGGTGGCCCTTCCAGAGATGCCGGGAGCCATACCACACTCAGTAATATGTTTCTTTTCTGCTTCTCTCAGCTAGTGGGACTCTGGCGCCCGCAGCCAAGAATGCTGACTGACAAAATCGAATATTCCAAACCACCTGCGTTTCAGGACAGACATGCGGTGTTCCCATCAGATGTGAGTACCACAGTGACAGCAGAGTGGCGGGGGGGGGGGGTTGGACAGGCCGGAGGGGGGGGGTGTTGGTCCCCCTGCCCTCAGCGAGCACCAGGCCGGCAGATGTGGCCTGAATTTCAACCGCCAGCAGCTTCATCTTTCAGGGCTTTCTTTGGGGCAGGGAGCAGCCCTCAAGCAATGGCTGACAGACTTTGCTGGCAAAATACCCCAGCCAGCTCCCCTCACTCCTCCTGAGGGACAGCCCTGGGGCTCTGGTCTACTTGCTCTCCCTGATTCCCCACTGACATGCCTTTTATTGGCTTTCTGCCCAGTCAGCTTCCCACTCCCTACAGGGTTGTCTGGGATCGCCTTCCGTTGAATTGTTCCCACTCAGGTCCTCACCTCAGGGTTTGCTTGCAAGGACACCCAAATCTGTGACTTTTCTAGTTGCGTCCCCTGTGCCAAGTCGAACCTTTCCTGGGGATTCCCCTTTCAGTATCAGTGACCTTCAAGAAGTGTTATTAGCTCATCAATCGTGTTATGCACTTAAATGAACCCAATATTTTCAATGCCCAAGTGATCATTTTTGCAGCTGGCAAGAGTATTTCTCAATCCCCGAACACTTACCCTTTTCTGTCTCTCACCACCAGACAAGGAATAGGATAAATGGTCCTCTTTAGGTCGGGGGTGGGGGGGGTGGGGGGGGTGGTTACAAACTCAAACACCAGGATCAGGCTGGGGATGTTTGCGTGGAGGTTAACAAGGAGGAAGGAGCCAGGGAGCCTGAGAGGCATTCAAACGCAAATTTTATAAAACCACCTTGTTGGCTGAGTAAGACTGAGTCAGACTAAGGACGACTGGGTTTGGCCTGTGGGCCACCAGATTTTAATCCCGAGATTCAGATCTCGTGTACACAGCTTTTCTTTCTATTTTGTTTGTTGGGTCTTCCCAAGGGCCGTGTCTAAAAATTGTCTCACATCATGGCCCTGAGCACACACTGCCCAACAAGCATTGATAATACTTCTAGGACTGCACTTTTTTTTGTAATGCACTTACAAATTTGATTTGCTCTGAGAGTGAAAACATTGTGCCGTCCCTCTTATAAATGACCCACCCAGCCCTACATACACACAGTGTTGCTGAGGGGGAGGCCAAAACCATTGTGGTTTGCCCAGGACTGAGAAGGTTTGGGGGATGTGAGACTTTCAGTGCTAAAACCAGGAAAGTTCTAGGCAAACCAGGATGAGTTGGTCACCCTAGATGTGGGCTACAGGCCCCAGCCCTCACCCTAGGCAGAGCTGACTGGACAATAGCAGACATCTGATCAAAACAGAAGCCAACTTGTAGAATGGGCCAAGTCAATCAGATTCTCTCTTTCTAGAATTGAAGAGAAACAGGGAATTAGAGAATAATGGACCCCCTGCCTGAAAGGTCAGGCAGATTCACGGCCAAGGTGGTCCTACAGTTTGCAACATGGGCTGAAATCGTAAAGGGGCAGAGAGATAGAGCTCATCTTAAAAGAAAAAAAGTAGAAGCTTACTGTGTATTTTCTACAAGAGCGTCAAGACAATTCGATGGGAAAAATAGTTTCTTTCAACAAACAGTACTGAGACAACTGGATCTCCACATGTGAAAGAATGAAGTCAGACTCCTACCTTACACCATGTACAAACATTAACTCACAATGGATCACAGAATTACACATTACACGAAAGAGCTAAAACTGCGAGACAGAAGAAAAGAGGAATGAATCTTCATGACCTGGGAATACATAATGGTTTCTTAGATATGAAACTGAAAGTACACGTGATAAATGAAAAAATAGATTTGATTTCCTAAAAATTTGAAAAATCATTTTGTGCTTCAGAGGATATCATCAAGAACATAAACACAAACTATAGAATAGGAGAAATATTTAGAAATCATACCTATGATAAAGGACTTATCTCTAGGATATATAAAGAAATTTTAGGGGCGCCTGGGTGGCGCAGTCGGTTAAGCGTCAGACTTCAGCCAGGTCACGATCTCGCGGTTCGTGAGTTCGAGCCCCGCGTCGGGCTCTGGGCTGATGGCTCGGAGCCTGGAGCCTGTTTCCGATTCTGTGTCTCCCTCTCTCTCTGCCCCTCCCCCGTTCATGCTCTGTCTCTCTCTGTCCCAAAAATAAATAAAAGTTGAAAAAAAAAATAAAAAAAAAAAAAGAAATTTTACAACTCAATAATCAAAAGTCAAATAACACAATTATAATGGACAAAAGACCTGAATAGATAGCTCTCCAAGAAACATGTACAAATAACTAATAAGCACATGAAAAGATGATCAAAATCTCTAATCTCTAGGGAAATGGAAATCAAAACCACAATGGGATGGCTAAAATTAAAAGGACAGACAATAACAAGGGTTGACAAGAATAGAGAGAGAGAAAAACTCTCATAAACTGTTGGTGGGAGGGTCACATAGCCCAGCCACCTGTGGAAAACAGTCTAGAAGTTTCTCAAAAAGTGAAACATAGAGTTACCATATGATCCAGCAATTCCATTCCTGGGTATACATGCAAGAGAAATTAAGACATATTTACACAGAAACCTGTACATAAATGTTCATAGCAGCCTTCTCTATAATAGGTAAAAGTGGAAACAACTCAAATGCCCATCACTGATGAATGGATAAACAAAATATGGCATATCCATACAATGGAATATTATTCAGAAAAGAAACAAAAAGAAACAAAGTACTGATACCTGCTACAACATGAATTAATCTTGAAAACATGCTAAATGAGGGGCGTCTGGATGGCTCAGTTGGTGGAGCATGCGACTATTGGTCTCGGGGTTGTGAGTTTGAGCCCCACATCGGTCATAGAAATGACTTAAAAAAATAAAATCTTTTAAAAATATATGGGGCACCTGGGTGGCTCAGTTGATTAAGGGTCCAACTTCGGCTCAGGTCATGATCTCACAGTTTGTGAGTTTGAGCCCCGCATCAGGCTCTGTGCTGACAGCTCGGAGCCTGGAGCCTGTTTCAGATTCTGTGTCTCCCCCTCTCTCTACCCCTTCCCTGCTCATGCTCTTGTGTCTCTCTGTCTCTCAATAATAAATAAACGTTAAAAAAAAATTAGAAAAATAAATAAAATCTTTTAAAAAAATAAAGAAAACATGCTAAGTGAAATACACCAGTCATAAAAAAACACATAGTGTATCCAGAATACACTAAGTATGCAGAATACACGAAGCATCCAGAACAGGCAAATCCAGAGGCATTCAGAAAGTAGATTCACGGTCGTCAGGGGCTAGCGGAGGAGGGGTGATGAGGAATCATCGCTAACAGATAGGGGTAATTTTTGGAGTGATGAGGTCTTCTAAAACCAGAAAGTAGCTGCATAATTTTGTGAACATACTATAAACCAAGGTACTGTATCTTCTAAATGATGAATTCTACAGTATGTGAAGTAAATATAATAAAGCTGCTATTTTTAAAAGTCAGAAGGAGAGGGGCGTCTAGGTGGCTCAGTCAATTAAGCGTGCTACTTTGGCTCAGGCCATGATCTCACAGTTTGTGGGTTCGAGCCCCTTGTCAGGGCACTGACAGTATGAACCTTGTTTGGGATTCTCATTCTGCCCTTCCCTCCCTCTCTCTCTCTCTCTCTCAAAATAAATAAATAAACTGGAAAAAAAAAAAAAGAGTCAGCAGGAGAATGCAGCAGATCCTGGGTGAAAGAAGTAAACAGACATGTGGTCCATGTGAATAGCCGCCTGTTCCTGGGCGGCCAGCCCTTTCCGGTCTGTCCTCTCAGATTTCCGAGAGACGGCATGGTGAATTCTTTCCATAAATCCTCTCTGTATCTGAGGTAGTTCAAATGGGTTTCTGCTACTTGTCCCCAAACAATTCCTGATTAACACATTGTTTCTGCCTTGATTCTAGATCACCTGGCCTCATGTTACCCCTGGGGAGGTCAAGGCTATAGGTCAGGCTTTGGTGTGGTAAAAAAAAAAAAAAAAAAAAGCAGTCAAGGGCGTTCATCTTCCCAGACATGGAATGCACTCGTGAATATGGTAAACATATTCACACAGGAGAGATGTGACTGAGTCCAAATGGATATTCTCCAAGCTTTCCTGAAAATTAACAGCTTTCAAAAAAACAAGTGCTCACTTAAGGACTTCCCTGCATTTACTGGGTAAAAAACAAATTGTTGCTACAGATTCCTGCTCAGGTTTGTCTTGAAATCCTGATGTCTTCTGTCTTTGGTAGGAGGTCCTAACCATGAATTATTTAGATGAATGTTTGTCTAATTTCCTGCGGTGCAGCAAGGCTCACTTGAATATGAATATGTAATTTTGTTGCACGTGGTTTCTTCAGGAAGAAACCTTTACTTGAAGATGAGTCTACGTGACTCAGGACAGGATTCTGTAAAAACGGATTTAACATGTGTGGCTTTCACCATCTGTGAAACAAACACTGAAAATAATCCCCACTTCCTTGAGACCCTTCTGTGTGAGCTCATTTAGTTTAGCAAGTCTTGTGTTGGGGAGAAAATTGGTTTCGTGCTGAAGACAAATCATGTTGCACATGATGCCTTGATCGTGGGAGACAATGCCTAGTTTGTAGAAAGCTTATTTTACTTAGACATTTGCAATTTAATAAAAAAAATATGAATGTAGAGCAGCTAGGAAAAAACCCATAGCTCCCTTTCATTTTTCTTGTATGTGATGAACAAATTGTTCAAAATCGCACTAATATGAACATGTGTAGCCGTCAGAGTGTATTTATGAGTTCTCAGTAGGGTTCAGTATTCCTGCCTGTGAGACATGTGTTGGTTCCTTCAGGCTGCCTGCGCCTCTCCCAATAGGTCCTCTGCTTCTCACCGTCACCTCTATGTTGCCTACCTACATTTATTTACTTATTTATTTAACATTTATTTATTTTTGAGAGAGACCGAGAACACGAGCTGGGGAGGGTCAGAGAGAGACTGGGGACAGAGGATCTGAAGTGGGCTCAATGCTGACAGCAGAGAGCCCAATTTGGGGCTTGAACTCACGAACTGTGAGATCATAACCTGAGCCAAAGTCGGACGTTTAACCGACTGAGCTGCTCAGGCACCCCGCCCCCAACCATGCCCACCTACCTTTAGAGTTCAGGTGTCACCTCCTGTTAGAGCTTCCTGTCCCCCAAGCTGGGTCAGCCCCTCTGAAATCCAATACTAAAACCTGTACACATATGCATCATACTGTATTGTAAGTCATGAGAATGTGAGCTCCTTGAGGACAAAAATATCCCTTTTTCTTCCCTGTGACCGCACCAAGGAGTGTGGCTCCTGACCCTGGTAGATATTCCATTCATGACTGTTCAGTAAATGGATGAATGAATGAGTTACCTGCAGGAAGATTTTTCTCTCCACCACTTGCCCGAAAAAGGTTTTATATTATACAGACCTTTCTGGTGATCTATTTTCTGTTACTTGTTGTGTGGTCAACACCTATGGTGAAATCGGATCCTATGTTTTCCATAATGAAGGGCAGAGATTCCCAAAGAACAGTGCTGGTTCTGAGCCCATCCACAGATCAGTTACCTGTCAGCTGCACAATGGGAAAAATAAAAGCATGTATTGAGTTTTCATGGTTACCAAATTGACACTTGCTTTTTCTGAGATAATTTTCCTCGTACTATTTTGGTACTAAAAGGTTATTCTTTCATGAACTGATGAAGTAACTAGAAGGTGACATGTATGTGGATACACACAACATACGTGAGATGTATATAACAATACAGGACATTGACATATATACTATGTATTCATCTAATATTACTATGAATATTGTCATTCCAAAAACAAGAAACCTGGGGTGCCTGGCTGGCTCCATTGGTAGAACATGTGACTCTTGATCTCAGGGTTCAACCTTCATGCTGGGTGTAGAGATTGCACAGAAAGAAAATCTTAAAATATATACATACATATGTACATACATACATACAAGAAACCTGTTTAAGAGGCAAGGTGTTTACTTGGGATCAAAGAATTATAATTGGGGGTATACAGATTTAGTTAGAAACCCATCTAGTGTCCTAATTACAGAGGGTTGACTCAGGGTTTTATGGGAAAAAAAAAAAAAAGAAATTAGGTAAATTAAAAAAAAATGTTTTTTAATGTTTATTTAGTTTTGAGAGAGACAGAGACAGACCGTGAGCAGGGGTGGGAGAGGGAGACATCTGAAGCAGGTTCCAAGCTCTGAGCTGTCAGCACAGAGCCCGATGCGGGTCTCGAACTCATGAACTGTGAGATCATGACCTGAGCCGAAGTCGGACACTTAACTGACTTGAGCCATCCAGGCGCCCCATTAGGGAAATCTTTAAAAATTTATTATTGAGGTATATTATACTGTTATATTAGTTCCACACATACAACCTAGTAATTCAACAATTCCATACGTTAGGCAACACTCATCTCTATAGCCGTAGTTCCCATCTATCACCATCCAATGTTATTGCAAGATTATTGATTACACTCCCCGGGCTACAATTTCAGCTCCGCGACTTACTTATTTCAGAACTAGGCACTTCTACCTCTGAATCCATTTTGCCCATCGTCCCGCCCACCTTCCCTCTGTTCTCTATACTTATGAGTCTGGTTTTGTTTATTGATTTGTTTTGTTTTTTAGATCCCACATAGAGGTAAAATATGGTATTCGTCTTTCTCTGACTTAGTTCACTTAGCATAATACTCTCTAGGTTGTTGCGGATGACAAGATTTCATTCTTTTCTATGGCGAAGTCATAGTCCATCGAGTATGTGTACCACATCTTCATGGGACACTTGGGCTGCTTCCACAGCTTGGGTATATAAATAATGCTGGAGTAAACATAAGGGTGCAGATGTCTTTTCAAATTAGCGTTTTCCTTTTCTTCAGATAATTACCCAGTAGTGGAATTACTGGATCATATAGTATTTCTGGTTTTAAGTTTTTGAGGAAACTCCATACTGCTTTCCGGAACGATTGCATCAATTTACATTCCTACCAACAGTGCACGAGGGTCCTCTTTTCTCCACATCCTGCCAACACTTGTTATTTCTTATCTCGTTAATACTAGCTATTCTGACCCTTATGGGGTGATAGCTCATTGTGGTTTTGATTTGCATTTTTCCTGATGATGAGTGATGTTGAGCACCTTTTTACATGTCTCGTGGCCATTCATATGTCTTCTTTGGAAAAATGTTTGTTCAGATGCCTCTCCTCCTCCCTCATCCTTGGAGATAAGGATGTTCCTTGTGGGGCACCTGGGTGGCTCAGCTGGCTAAGCATCTGACTCTTAATATCAGCTCAGGTTGTGATCTGGCTGTCCTGAGATCGGACCTTTGACCCTTGCAACCGCCACCTTGAGCTTATCTCCCAAGAGGAGATGCCAGAAGCCACCCTCACCCAGAGCGCCCTTCTTGCTAAAAGCTGTCGTTAGGCCTGATGCAGGCAAATGTGATTTGCACATTATCTCTGTGCCTGAGTTTTCCTCTGCTCAGGTCTTATGTTATCAGGGTGGGCCCTAGATGCAATCACTGCTATCCCTCTTAGAGGAAGGTAAGAAGGAGATTTGACACAGAGAGAAGGAGGGCATGTCAAGAAGTAGCAGGGAAAGATCTGAAGATCCCAGCTTTCAAGATTGGGGTGATGTGGCCACAAGCCAAGGAATGCCCGCAGCCCCCAGAAGCTGGAAGAAACAAGGAGTGGATTCTCTCCTAGAACGACAGGAGGGAGAATGGCCCCGCCAACACCTTGGTTTCAGTCTAGTGATGCTGATTTTGGACTTCTGGCCCCCGGAACTATGAGACAATAAATTTCGGTTGTTTTCAGCTACCAAGTTTGTGATAATCTGTTAGAACAACCACAGGAAATGAACAGATTGTCTAAATCAATGTTCTTGTATTCATGGAATAAAATACCCACTAACCCATTACAGATGATCCTGTAGAAGTACAGGTGATGATGTGGAAGACTGTTAATCATATATTAAGAAGAAAGTTCCAGCTACAGAATGACATGATTGACTCGGCACATATACAGTCAACCGTCTTATTTGCAGATTCCACGTTTGTGGATCTGCCTACTCGCTAAAATTTATTTGTAATCCCTAAATCAGTCCTCATGGTGTTTTCATGGTCATTTGCAGATGTACCCAGAGAGGCCAAAAGTAGGAGTTGCCTGATGCACACCTTCCCAGTTGAGCTCAGACAGTCAATACTCTGCCTTCTTTTTTCAGCTCAGGCTGTAGACAAGTCCATTTTGCTGTCTATTTGGTGCTACGTTTTTTCACATTTTTTGTGTTCTTTGCTGGTTTAAATGGCCTCTGCGTGTAGTACTGAAGTAGACCCAAGCTCCTAGGTGTGAGAGGACTGTGATGTGTCTTATGGAGAAAATACGTGTGTTAGATAAGCTTCATTCAGGGAGAGCTCTGGTGCGGTCGGCCATGAGTTCATTGTTAGTGAATCGACAACATATACTAAGTGGTCTTTAAAACAGAAATCTATATAAAATAAGATTACGTATTGATCAGCTGATAAAAATGTTGCAATCAAAGGGTCATAGGAACCTAACCCTGTATTTTCTCTAGGAACAATGGTTAAATATTCTCTAACTCGGGGTTTGCGGTGACTTTAAAGAACGTAACTCCTGTGAATAATGAGAGCCAATATACCCACTTAAATAAGTTTGATGTCATGCATAAATGTCTACAAGTGCATAGGAAAATCTGAAAGATCATGCCAATGATACACAGATATACAAATGGTGATTATCTCTGGGTAAGGAATGGAAATTAGAGTCATTGGCATTTTCTCATTTTTGCCAACCTGCGTTTTCTAGTTTGTTCATAATGTATTACTCGAATTGTAGGTATTAAAATGGACTCAGCACATCTTCACACAGGAAATATAATCAACGTTTTCCAGTATTTGATCATTTTCTTTCTTTCTTTCTTTCTTTCTTTCTTTCTTTCTTTCTTTCTTAATGCTTATTTATTTATTTTAAGAGAGAGAGAGAGAGGAGAACTCTCCGCTCAGGGAGGGGAGCAGACACAGGGAGATAATCCCAAACAAGCTCTTTGCCGCCAGCACAAAGCCCAACACAGAGCTTGAACCCACAAACTGTGAGATCATGACCCAAGCCAGAACCAAGAGTTGGATGCTTAACCCAGGTGCCCCTTATTTTCAAAGTATAATAAAGCATGAATAAGGGAATGAGAAGTTTCTTTTTTTTTTTAAAGCCAAAATATGAATTTCAAGGTTAGTAGGCTGCTTTCATCCATTTTGATGCTGCTTGCCTTTACTCTCAGCCCAGATTTTCAATGAATGAGCATATCAGGAAGTTTATCATTAGCCACTTAAAGCTGATTAAAACAGAACTTGTAATTAAAAACCTAAACCTTCCTTCCCTAGGGTGAACGGATAAATAAGCTGTGGTGCAGCTAGATATATGGAATAAAATATTTTTCAAAAAGAAATGAGCTATAGAGACGCCTGGCTAGCTCAGTCGGTTGAGCATCCAACTCTGGATTTCGGCTCAGGTCACGATCCCAGGGGCATGGGATCGAGCCCTATGTCAAGCTCCTTGCTGAGTGTGGAAACTGCTTGAGCTCCTCTCCCTTTCAGTCTGCCCCTTTCCCCCTCTCGGGCACACTTTCTGAAAGAAAGAAAGAAAGAAAGAAAGAAAGAAAGAAAGAAAGAAAGAAAGAAAGAAAGAAAGAAAGAAAGAAAGAAAGAAAAGAAAAGAAAAGAAAAGAAAAGAAAAGAAAAGAAAAGAAAAGAAAAGAAAAGAAAAGAAAAGAAAAGAAAGGAAAGGAAAAGAAAGGAAAAGAAAAGAAAAGAAAAGAAAAGAAAAGAAAAGAAAAGAAAAGAAAAGAAAAGAAAGGAGCTATCCATCCATGAAATGACTTGGAGGAAACTTAGATGCATATTGCTAAGTGAAAGAAGCCAGTCAGAAAAGGCCACGGGGCACCTTGGTGGCCCAGTCAGTTAAGCGTCAGACTCTCAATTTCACAGTTCGAGATTCACAGTTCGAGCCTCATATCTGGCTCTGTGCTGATGGCATCGAGCCTGCTTGGTATTCTGTCTCTCCTTCTCTCTGCCCCTCCCCGACTTGTGCTCTCTCTCTCTCTTGCTCACTCTTTTTCTCAAAATAAATAAATAAACTTTAAAAAAATTAAAAAAAAAAATAAAAAGGCCACATACTGTAGGATTCTAACCATAGGACATTCTGGAAAAGAAGAAACGGCAGAGACAGTAAAGGATCAGTGGTTGCCAGGAAGTTGCAGGGAGCAAGGGAGGGTTTTTAAGGCAGTGAAAACTTTCTGTATGATACTTTAATGGTGGATAGACGTCATTACATGAAACCCACAGAATATACAACAGCAACAGTGAACCAAAATCTAAACTATAGATTTCAGTTAATAATGACCATCAGTTGCAACAAATGTACTGGTACAGGAGGGTGGCCCTTGTCTCATGGAGTGGAAGAATGAATCTCGCCAACAGCAGAGAGTGAGCAAAGATGGAGTTTATTGAGGGAGAATATAAAGTTCTCAAGAGTGAGAGGAGTCCCGAATGGGTTACCGCTGAGGATTTCTGTCCCCGACTTCTTATTGGAACCTTATCAGAAAGTTTGTGAGACTTCATGCATGGCACCTAGCTCGGGCAGGTCTGGAACACGTTTCTCTCATCCTCTTTTTTCCTAAACTCTGCTGCTGCTGTCGCTTTCTCAGCCTCCCCCTGCAGCTGCAGCCTGCCTCCCTGAAGGTCCCTTATCTCTTCCTGCCTAATGTTAACTCTTTCCCTATCCAGTACCACACTCTACAAGATGCTAATTATAGATGACTGGGGGAGGGGGAGATTATGGGAACTCTTTGGACTTTCCACTCCATTTTTCTGTAAACTTAAAACTGCTTTAAAAAATAAAGTCTATTAAAAACCAAACCAAACATTCACTTAGTTTCTTTTGGAAATTGTAAGGGAATGTGTTGGCTTGCACAGGGCAGAAAGAGAGCTATGATCTTTCAATGCCATCAAGAGCCTTGGTTACCAAGTTCCCAGTTAAGGACAACATAAACCCCACAACAGTCTTCCTCCATTGCTATGGGCCATTCTTTTTTCACATTGAATATTAAAAGCAACAACTTCATTTGAAATATATTTTCACATTTATAAGATTTGAAATATATTTTGTATTTTTCCTCTGTTTTTCTTAAAAATCAACATGCCTTTGTTTGCCTTAAATAACCTACCTTTGTCATTTTCTCCCTAAGCCAAGATCTCATTGTGGTTACTTCAGATTTTTTCCCCATCAGAAAAACTCAGACCTCAGACTCTCATGGAAAAAAATTTTCATTTTTCCATGTTACTTTTTATATATTGTAATCATTGCATAAATATGATATTGTATTTCCTTACAATAACATATATGTATTTTCATGTTTTTATATAGTTTTGACAATTATAATTTTAAAGAAAACATTTCAAATTAAAATAACACAATTATTGTACATGGTATAACTTTTTAAAAATTTTTTTTTCAACATTTATTTATTTTTGGGACAGAGAGAGACAGAGCATGAACGGAGGAGGGGCAGAGAGAGAGGGAGACACAGAATCGGAAACAGGCTCCAGGCTCTGAGCCATCAGCCCAGAGCCCGACATAACTTTTTATATTATAAATAAAATGCATATAAAAGTGTTTGTGCATGTAGCTTTTTACTTTTTTTTTTTTTTTTTAACATTTATTTATTTTTGAGACAGAGAGAGACAGACCATGAACAGGGGAAGGGCAGAGAGAGAGGGAGACACAGAATCGGAAGCAGGCTCCAGGCTCTGAGCCATCAGCCCAGAGCCCGACGCGGGGCTCGAACTCACGGACCGTGAGATCGTGACCTGAGCTGAAGTCGGAGGCTTAACCGACTGAGCCACCCAGGCACCCCAGCTTTTTACTTTTTAAAAAAGATGCTACCTCAGAATTAATTTCTGCATAAAGGATCCCCGATTTTTAAAATTTTGCTGCTACTGTAGGCCAGAAATCCACTTATGCCCAGAACTATGTGTTTATTTTCTTGAGGCAGATTTTTCTTTAGTACATTTTGGACTCTAGGCCTCTTATTAGATGAAATTATAGAATGCCTCATGGCAAAATAATACCTAGATATAGCAATGATTCAAGGGTAAAAACTAAAACCAAAAAAAGGAATAAAAGTAAACATAGAAAAATACATTTACCTATTTATTATTATTATTAAAAAGGTGTTATTTTTAGGGGTACCTGTGTAGCTCAGTAGGTTGAGCGTCCAACTCTTGATTTCAGCTCAGGTCATGATTCCAGGGTCGTGGGATTGAGTCCCTTGTTGGGCTCTGTGCTGAAGGTCAAGTCTGCTTAAGTTTCTCTTCCTCTCTCTGTCTCTCTCTCCCTCTGCCCCCTCCCCCACCTGTGCTCTCTCTCTCTAAAAAACAAAAAATAAAAAAGATTTTATTTTTAGGTAATCTCTATGCCCAATGTGGGGCTTGACCTCACAACCCCAGGATCAAGAGTCGTACAGTATAGCAACTGAGGCAGCCAGGTGCCCCAGAAAAATACATTTATAATGTTGGATGAGGCAAATAAATAAGCCAATTGATAAGTTTAAATAAGTGAAAACTGAAATTCTCTGCACGGCTGAGGAAAAAAATGCAAGCTGAGAAAATATATTTGCAACACATATGACTGTCAACAGCCTAATGTCCTTAGTACAAAGAGTGTTCATAAATCGGTGAGAAAAGACAAATACTCCCAAGGGAAAATGGGCAAAATGATAAGGAGAAGAAAGGCGAAAGAAATGTAGAGAAATTAAATTTCCTTACAACTGGCCGCCCATGGACCAATATTTGAGACAGGCTGAGTATGACGGTTCTCAGGGAGCTCACAACTGCCTTCAAGGCAACCTTAGCTTGTCAAGAGCCAGACCTCCAGGATCCCGTAAGTCTTCTTTAACATATGAAAATTCTTCTGGAAACCTCCTTTATCTCTACATCCCCAACTTAAAAATATATAATCAACCGCTCCTCACAATCCCAGTGAAGCTCTTCCTGCCCATGCGTTAATAAAAACATGTTTCTGCACAGAAAACATCTTTTTTTTTTTTTACAAGACTTGCACTTTATTTTTTAATGTTTATTTATTTCTGAGACAGAGAGAGACAGAACATGAGTGAGGGAGGGGCAGAGAGACAGGGAGACACAGAATCAGAAGCAGGCTCCAGGTTCTGAGCTGCCAGCACAGAGCCCAACGCAGGGCTCGAACTCACAAACCATGAGATCATGACCTGAGCCGAAGTCAGTCTCTCAACCGACTGAGCCACCCAGGCGCCCCCACTGAAAACATCTTAAGAATGCTTTCTTGACCATTGGCTCCCAGGCCACAACACATCAAAAACCTCAGAAAAGATAAGATATAAGCGTAGCCAACAAACATATGAAAATATATTCAATTTCTTTCACCACAAAAGAAATGCAGATTAAATTAATGGGATTATTTCCATTTATCTGATTGGCAGAGATAGGGTTTGGTCACACTTGGGCTCCTGGGTAAATGGCAGTGTAAAATGGAACCACTTTTTAGAAATCACATCTTCTTTGACTAAAGTGATAGCTTGGATTTCCCAGAAAGTGGAGCCTGAGGCAAAGGTTTACATACCCCAGATTTATCCCTGGAGACAACAGTGGAGCGAGGGAGCAGGACTGGAGGGAGACCCATCTGGGGAGTTCACCATGACTGGTGGCTCCTTCTTACAGGACTGGCTCCTGAGAGGCACACACAGGACGGCTGTTGGGGACAGCCCGACCAGAGAGGAGAGAAGCAGGGGTCCCTGGCTCTCCACTCCCTGGTTCCTGTTGGCATTATTCTTCCACACCTGTGCATCGCACATGCGTCTGGCAAGGTCTACGGTGAACCATGAAGGAGGGGGGATTAAAGAAATTTCACGAGGGGCGCCTGAGTGACTCAGTCGGTTGAGCTTCGGACTTCAGCTCAGGTCAGGATCTCATGGTTTGTGGATGTGAGCCCTGCGTCGGGCTCTGTGCTGACAGCTCAGAGCCTGGAGCCTGCTTCAGATTCTGGGTCTCCCTCTCTTTGCCCCTCCCCAGCTTGTGCTCTGTCTCTCTCTCTCAAAAATGAAAATAAACATTAAAAAAAAGAAGAAGAAGAAGAAAAAGAAATGACATGAAAACTGCAGAAATTATAGTTGGCCTGGCTATTCTGGGACTTTTCTGTGGGTAATAGGAAATAAAACGAATAAGCAATGATGTGGTATTCTAAATTCATAATTTTCAGTGTTTTTTTTTTATTATTTTTAAATTTTATTTTTTTAAGTGAGCTCTGTGCCCAACGTGGGGCTTGAACTCACAATCTCCAGACCAAGAATGCAAGCTCTACGGACTGAGGCAGCCAGGCGCCCCTTAGTGTCTTTTTAATTGAAGACTAATTCACCTACAATTGGTTATATTGGTTTCAGGTGTGCACCAGTGATTCGCTAACTCTCCACGTTGTGCAACGCTCACCACAGTAAGGGTAGTCACTGTACAACGTTATTACAGCGTTACTGACCATATTCCCTACCTTGTACTTTTCATGTCCATGACTTACTAGTTTACAGCTGGAAGTTTGTACCTCCGGATCCCCTTCACGTACTTCACCCATCCCTCTGCCGCTTTTTCCCCTCTGGCAACCACCAGCTTTTTCTCTGTGTTTAAGAGGGCTTGCTTCTACTCTTGGCTATTATAACAGTCCTGCTATGAACCTGGGTGTGCAACTAGAGCTCTTCTTATTTTCATTTTATTTCTTTAAAGATTTTTTTAGGTTGATTTATTTTGAGAAAGAAAGCGAGCATGAGCAGGGGCGGGGCGGAGAGCGGTGGGGAGAGAGACTCCCAAGCTGGCTCCCTCCGTGCCGTCAGCACAGCGCCCGGTGTGGGGGGAGGGGGGCTCCATCTCACGAACTGTGAGATCATGACCTGAGACGAAGGTGGTGGCTTAACGGGCCAAGCCCCCCGGGGAACCCCAAGTAGAACTCTTTTTAAGGGCTTACAAGGAGAGCCCACAGTACCTACCTGCATCCGGGTCCTCCCAGCTTTCACACACACCTGCGCCTGCAGCCAGGGGGCGGAGATACCTCTGGCGTCTGCTTCTTGCATTCAGCTTCCCAGAGGTCCCAGGAGAACTGAGGGACCTGAATAGTGCGCCCTTATGTTGGAGTGCCCTCCCTTCCTGTCTCTCTCGAGGTGCCCTCACTCCTGCGTCCTGGGATCACCTCCAGATAGTCACTGCTCCCAAGTCTTTGCCTCAGGCTTTGCTTTCGGGGGAACCTGAACTAGCATAAGGGGTGGTCCTTGCTTCTGAGCATTTGTCTTGTAGCTTTCCTTTCTGCACCCTGCCCAGGACACCAACCATCCATGGACCAAAAAGAGTACAGCCTTCTGTGCTTCTGTGAGAAGCAGAAGGATTCCTAAGAGGTGTCAGTGACCTGGCCACAAAATTCCCTGGGGAGGTGACTTAATCTTCACAGAATCCTTTCTTCTTCTTTTTTTAATGTTTACTTATTTTTGAGATAGCACCAGCAGGGAGGGGCAGAGAATCCTAAGAGGGCTCTGTGCTGACAGCAGTGAGCCCGATGGGGCGCTTGAACTCAAGAACTGCAAGATCATGACCTGAGCCAAAGTCAGACGCTTAACCAACTGAGCCACCCAGGCGCCCCGGATTCCTTTCTTCTATACCAGCAGTTCACAAAGTGTGGCCCCTCGATGGGGCCAGCACCTGCTACAGCAGAACCACCACCAGAAACTATTTAGAAATGCAAATACTCAGACCTCACCCCAGACCCACTAGATCAGAAATGCCGGGGATGGGCCAGCAAATTTTTTAAAGAAGTCCTCCAGGTGGACCCTGATGCACTCTGATGTTTGAGAACATTTGCTTTACATTTACCACTGGTTTGAATAAAAATAGCATTTCTTTATCTTGACCTGCAAGGTCTGCATACGTGTGGGGGAGGGGCGGCGTTTGGATGTCCTCTCTCTGGCCCCACTGCTTGCTTTCTACCCCTTCTCAGATGATTACACCTGGGAAGGGAAAGAATATAAGCCCTTCTTTTATGTGGACTCCCCTCCATACACAAATATGAGGTTTTCTTCTTCAAGAACAGAAGACACCCTCTAAACAGCAAAGCACCTGCTACCTAGATATAAGGCTAAAGACAAAGCCTCAAGGAACTTAATATTTTTTTTTCTTTTAGTCATTATTCAGTCAGAATTTGCCTGGTGCTAATAAACTTGCAAGCTTTACTTTATCACACACTTTATGACAGCTTATACGCTTGTGAATTACTGGCTAGAGAAATTACAAAACAGTGGTGTGAAATTAATGACAGTCACCAAATTGTATCCGTTGTTGTAATTGATCCAGCAGTGACTTTTGGAAGATTTTCCTTAAAGGTGCATTGGATTCTGTATGGGAGGGAAAGACCCTTTTCTTCTACCCTCTCAGATGTAATGACTGAGCCCTGAAAATTATACTGACCAAAGATGGATTAACAGGAGAAAAAGTTTATTTCTTTTAAAAAAAAAATTTTTTTTTTTAATTTTGAGAGAGAGGGGACGCGAGCACGGGAGGGGCAGAGAGAGAGGGAGAAAGAGAATCCCAAGCAGGCTCCACACTGCCAGCTTGTGGGGCTGGATTCCATGAATGGAGAGATCATGACCTGAGCCAGTATCAAGAGTCGGAGGCTTCTATCCAGATGCCTTGAAAAGGTTTACTTCATATGCACATGGGGAGCCATGTGACTCCCCACCCCCAAAGGTGGTTAAGCCTGGGGGCTTTGTGCCATTTTTAAAAAGGGCAATACATTGTGCAGAAGTGACAAGACAAAGAAAAAAGTTTTGGCTTCTAAGAGTAGTGAACTGTACGAGGGTAAATATACAGGGAAAATTAATGGAAGAGAAAGGACATTTAGCAAGATTTGATATGTGGACTCAAGTGGGTGCTGTCTCCACTGGTAAGAATCATCTCCCCTTGCTGGTACAGAAGATGCAGGGGGGACACAAAGGGAAAGGGAAATCTTATGCCCTGCTTTTGGGCAGAAAGGGAGAGGGCAGAGAGGTCTGAAGAGAATGATGTAATGCAAAGTTCAAGGAGCTTTTTTCTGGATTCATTTTAGTTCAAGAAAAGTTTACGAAGCTACTCGGTGAATTGTGCTGCTGCTGGGAAGTAAGGTGCTTGACTTGGCAGAGCAGACAGATAACACGCTTGCTACATCCGATGTCTAAGTGTGTGCACTTTAACCAGTGTGGGAGGTGAGAAAGTGGCTCAGAGGAGGGAGTGTTAATGTGTGCACATGGGTGTGGGGTCAAGAAGGGTTCACAGAGGCAATAATGTTGCATAATAACCCTCCCCCAAACTCCAGGGCTTATCATAACAAATACTTGTTTATTTCACTTACAGTCTGCAAGTCGGTAGGCAGGAGGGGGTCAGGTCTGCTCCAGGGGTGTCTCATCCACTTTGGACCAGCAGCTACCGCAGGACATAGTCTCATGGCAAATGGCAGGAATGCAAGAGGACAAGTGGAAACATGCAACGTCTCTGAGGTCTTGGCTTAGAACTGTCACAGCACAGCTTCCACCCACGTGGCATTGGCCAGAACAGCTCAACATGGCGAAGCCAGGAGGCAGAGAAATATGCTCTCTCCCCACTAGTGGGAGGAGGTGCAAAGTCATACGCAAAGGGGGCAGGTGCATTAGTGTTAGCCTGGGGTAAGAGATGGAAAATGGGAACAATAACCCACACCATGTGGGGAGGTGATACTGGAGCAGGGTTTTGAAGGATACATAGGAGCTAGCCGGGGAGTGAGAGTGAAAACTCCATTTCATAATTGGCCTGGCTCAGGCTAGAGCCATTAGAGGTTCCCTCAGACGTCAGTTACTGACTTTCTGGGATCCAGGTGTGAAAGGAAACCGACCCCTGCTCTTTTCTAGCTGAGACCTTCTTAGTCCTTCCCTGCAGAATCCTCAAAGGAGTTTTTTGTTTGAGCTCCTACTGGGCTGTCTTTTGTTTTTTTCTTCAACCTGAATGTTGCAAAGGTGAACTGGGGAGAAAGGCCCTGGGTAATTGGGACCCTTAGGAAGAAGGTGACCGATGACGACATTGGGACACACCTATGTACTGACAGGGCACCTGTGGTCTTTCCCAGAGAGACGTAGAAGGCCAGGTTTGCTAGTCTCTGGCCCTGCTGAAGAAGATCATTATCTGCGGGGCTCTCAATCTCTCCCAAGTTTTATTGAGATATAATTGGCATGTAATGCTGTATAAGTTTAGGGTGTACAACATGATTTGGTGCATATATGTAATACATACTGAGAAATGATCATAATAAGCTTAGTTAACATCCATCACCTTACAGAGTTACATGTTTTTTCCTTCTGTTGAGAAATTTTAAGATCCACTCCAAATATGCAATACGGTATATTTTTTTTAAGTAGGTGCCACACCCAACGTGGGGCTTGAGCTCATGACCCTGAGATCAAGAGTCACATGCTCTACCTACTGAGCCAGCCAGGTGCCCCCGCAATACAGTATTATCAGTCACAGTCACCATGCTGTACGTTACACCCCTGAAACTTACCTTTTTTTTTATAACTGGAAGTTTGTACCTTTTGACTCTCTGCACCTATTTCCCCCACCCCTACCCCCACCTCTGGTGACTACCAATCTCTTCTTTGTATCTGAGCTTGGTTTAAATGTTTGCTTATTGAGAGACAGAGAGAGAGAGAGAGAGAGAGAGAGAGGAGCAGAGAGAGGGAGAGAGAGAATCCACACTGTCAGCACAGAGCCCGATGCAGGGCTCAATCTCTTGAACCGTGAGGTTATGACCTAAGCCAACGTCAAGAATCTGACATTAGCCAACTGAGCCACCTGGGCGCCCTGGTGTTTGTTGTTTTTTGCTTGTCTGTTTCTCGGTTCCACATATAAGTGAGAGGGTGTGGTATTTGTCAGTCTCTGACATATTTCACTCAGCCGGCCTGTCTCCCAGTCACCGTGCTTCCCCTCGGCAACCGCCCACAATCTCTTGGCTCCTCCAGCCTGCCCATCTCAGCCTGCCCTGGGCCTTTTGCCCTGGGTGTTTCCTCTGCCCGAAATGCTCCCCCCTTAGGGTTTTGCAGCTCTGGACCCTTGTCCCTCAGAGTTGTTTGAATGTGTCTTCTCAGGGCGAGCTTCCCTGGTCACCCAGTTCCCATCTCTTGTGTTTATTCCTTCACCTAGTGCCCCCTCGCCATCCGGGACCTTTGCATATGTGCATTATGTGCATGTCTATATGTTTACTGGAATATAGAGACATTGTCTATTTGCCTGATTATGGGACTCTAATCACTAGTCTTCTTCTAATCACTAGTTGAATGAGCTCCCAATTCAACAAAACTACATTTTCTTTTCTTTCTTGAATTATGCTTCCAATTTGCTCTTTCTTTTTTGGCTTCTTGCACAAAATTATTGCTCCCATAGAATAGCTTGCGCCAGACTACGGAGAATCATATTTCATATCCTCATTGTTCATTCTTTACGTACACCCTATGTACTTTTTTGCAGTTCTTTGCAATTACTTGAGCAAAATTTCAAGAGAATTTTTTGGGGAGTTTTTGAATCGACAGTTTATGTGGAAGATACAGGAAGAGGAAGAATGTTTTAGGAAGAGCTAAAAATAATTTTGAAAAAGAATAGTCACTGGAGATATACGTACAAGAATGTGTGCCTACAGCCTTGGACAAATCTTAAGTGGGGTTGAGACTGCTTAAATAAATTAGAAAACATCGGCCCAATGAAATGCCGTGCGGTCGTTAGAAAAAAGAAATAACTCTCTATTTGCCCATACAGAAAGATCTCTAGATGCTAAGTGAATGAATGATATGTGAAGCGTTCATTTGTGGCAGACTAAGGACCATGAGGTTGTCCTTCCCCACCTTGCTGCTGAGAATGGAGACACAGGGCCCTCAAGGCTTGACTCGGGGTCTCTGCTCCCCTTGGGGGTGCAATTAGATCACATCTTTATACCAAGAACAGTTGTGTGAGAGTTGAACAGGATTAGGCTTGCATCTCTCAAAGATTATGCTGGCTGAGGTGTGGACAATACATCAGAGAGGATTACAGAAGGATTGGCAATGATGCAAGGAGACCAATTGTGGTAATCCACAGGAGAGATAATGGTGGCTCAAAATATGGAGGTGGTGTTAAAGATGGAGAGAAATGGATGGATTTGAAACACACAGATGAGGTAAAATGGACAGGACTCGGTGATAGATATGGAGGATGTGTGAGGAGGAGAGTCAGGAGTGACTTCCAGGCACTTTCAGGCACGGTTCCTGCTTTCAAGGAAGGGGCAGTAGTTAAACCAATACAATACGCGGTTCGTGGGTTCAAGCCTCACGTCAGGCTGGGTGCTGACAGTTCAGAGCCTGAAGCCTGCTTCAGATTCTGTATCTCCCTCTCTCTCTGCCCCTCCCCCCTCTCAAAAATAAACACTTAAAAAATTGTTTTAAACCAATACAACGACAGCTGAAATTAGTCTACGTAGGGACTTTTCCCAGTGAATGAGCAATGATACCTCCTCTCTTCCCCAGGCCAGCCCCCTGCCATCCCTGTTCTCACCTGTGATTCTGCGGCAGCACCTAGCTCAGGCCTCAGCGAGTGATAATCGACACAACTTTGTGGAGTGAGGGGGGGCGGGGGATGAGGGTTCCCACGGGCAGTGTACTGAGTGCTTAAAACCTTGTAGCCAACTTGTGAAATGGAGCGGATTCAACGTAGGAGGGGCCAAATCAATGACTCCTTTTTGTTTTGTTTTTTTGTTTTTTTTTCAACATTTTTTAAATTTATTTTTGGGACAGAGAGAGACAGAGCATGAACGGGGGAGGGGCAGAGAGAGAGGGAGACACAGAATCGGAAACAGGCTCCAGGCTCCGAGCCATCAGCCCAGAGCCTGACGCGGGGCTCGAACTCACGGACCGCGAGATCGTGACCTGGCTGAAGTCGGACGCTTAACCGACTGCGCCACCCAGGCGCCCCCCATTTACTTTTTTGAGATGAGACTTAAACATCTCTGCCTCTGGGAAGCTGCTCATGACCCGTCCAAACCAAGAGGACTTCAGGGAAGGCATTTATACTGGCTCCAGTTCAATGACTGCATTTACACTGCTCTGCACCTACCTGTTTGTGTCCAGCTGTCCCCCGCTGAGGGCAGGGGACCTGCACTTTGCATCCCAGCATCCATTAGAATGCCTCTCTTGTGGTAGTAGTGTTTCCGTCTAAAATCCTTTTGGGGTCAAAGTGATCATAAGGATGAAAGAGAAAAAGAAAGGAGGAAAAGAAAAGAGAAGAAAAGAATAAGAATGTTCATCAGTTATTGTTTAATAAGAGATTGAAAATAATAATCAGTAAACATTTATTGAGGTACACAAAGCACATTTTGTTCAACTCAAGTTAGAGGCGGCATAGTTGCAGGGGAAAAAAAAAAGTGTTGGACCTTGGATGCAGAAGTACCAGTTTTGACCCTTGACTTTGCTTACCCTGCTGGGTTTGGGTTTCTCATCTGTTAAGAGACGAGGGTTGGGCCACATCTGTATGGTTCTTTCCAGTTCTGAAGAGTCCGGACAGCAAAGTGGATGTCAGGAGGTCTGATTCCTATTCTATTCAACTGTCAAACATTCCAGCCAGATCCTGTGCTCAGCCCTGGGGGAGTTGGGAGCAAGGAGTGGGGGGGGGGGGGGGGGGGGGATGAGGAGGAGGGAGGGGCAAGGGGGAGGGGTAAAATAATGACTCAGAGCATTTTGCCCTTTTTTGCTCACGTGATTACTTACATGTTTCCAAAAGCCAGAACTAAATGCCCTTTTATATGGAAAATGCCATTCTCTCCCCTCTCCCTTTAATCCTGTACCTCCTCACCCCTTGTCGGCAATCAACTTCATTGTTTCCAGGTTGATCCCCTATGTTTCCTTTTTTGAAATAAGCAGATATGCCTATGTTTTCTTATTTTCCTCCTTAAGCTGAATGTAGCTTTCCACATATGCTCTTTTGCACTTAGCTTTTCTCCGTTAACAGTATCTCTGAGAAATCACGACATATCAGTACATAGAGATCTTCCCCATTCTTTTTTGTAGCTGTGTACTTCTCCACGTAATGTGTGTGTGAGTATTGAACCAATCTCTTGTGCTTACATGCGTATTTTCATACTGCTGGAGAGACATCTTCCGAGTATGTGCATTCTGACAGACTTCCACACTTGTTGCAAACTTGGCCTCCAGAAAGCTGTTAAGTTATGCTTCCACTTCTAGTGCTTTCGACCATATAATATTAAAAAAAAAATGAGGGGCACCTGGGTGGCCCAGTCGGTTAAGCATCTGACTTTGGCTCAGAGCATGATCTCACAGTTTGTGGGTTCGAGCCCTGCATCTGTGCTGACAGCTCAGAGCCTAGAGCCTGCTTCAGATTCTCTCTCTCTCTCTCTCTCTCTCTCTCTCTCTCAAAAATAAAACATTTTTAAAAGCAACAAAAAAGAAAATAGACTTTTTGAATTTCATGGAATATTTGGTATTGTAGAATTAAATTTCTTCCTTTCTTTGTAAGGTGAAACCATCTATCAGATGTTTCTCTGCTTATTGAAGTAAAAATTCAACTTGGAGTACGTTTTTTCTTTTTCTTTTTTTTTTTTTTTTTTTTTTGCTCTGAGAAGAGTCACTAGGTGATGAGTGGAAAATATAAGTGACTAACATATTATATTCATCCCTTAGTGTATTTGCTTGAATAAGCAGTAATGCTGTCTGAATACCCTATCTTATGTGAGAGAGGAAATTGAGATTATGCTTTATAAATGGTAGAACTCTGAACAAATAATCATCATCCCCTCAGAGACCACAAAAGTGCATCAGAAAAGGGCATGCTGTCAACTGGGGCTAAATTAAGTGTCTAGGCAGGGGTGTCCAGCTGGTTCAGTAGGTGGAGCACACAACCCTCGATTTTGGGGTTGTGAGTTCAAGCCCCAGGTTGGGTATAGAAATTTCTTAAAAATACAGTCTATCAATCAGTCAATCAGTAAGTGCCTAGGTATTATTTGGGCAAGAAGGGGGCATCTAAATAAACATTATATCCTAAGTCTAAACCTGAAGGTACAGGGTGTCTCTGTCTCGATTTGAGGCTTAGCTCAGCACGATAGGTTTTGCTTATTTCTTCCTTCTTCCTTTCTTCCTTCTATTCATGCATATCACAAATGCTTTCATTAGTGTCACTGAAGGATCTGGTTTATTATCACCCTATGCCTCTGGCGACATGAAAAATAATTCCCTTCTGGGGCACCTGGGTATCTCAGTCGGTTGAGTGTTGACTCTTGATTTTGGCTCAGGTCATGATCTCATGGTTCAGGAAATTGATCCTGCTTGGGATTCTCTCTCTCTCTCTCTCTCTCTCTCTCTCTCACTCTGCCTCTCTCCCTCCCTCTCTCTTTCTCTCAGAATAAACACTTAAAAAATAATAATTCCCTTTCTTAATATCACAATGTCTATTTCTATTTTCAGACTTGACAGTCATTCAATTATTCTGTTTCTGGACCTGGTAAGAACAGTTCCTTTCTAATTGGTCCATTTCCCGTTAATAATTTCTTAATAGAGAGCTACATGAATTCAGAATTATTGTGCTCGTTTTCATCATATGATTGTATCATTCAAGCATTAATTTTCCCACAGTAATTCTGCAGATGATTATATTTTATTTATTTCAGAATCCTGATTATATTACATGCTCTTTTAACGAAACACCATGTATTTCTGCAGGCCCTAATCCTATTTTTTAAAATATGATTTAGGTTGATTTTATTACCATTTAGAAACAGATACAAATTACAGGGCGATCAGAAACAAAATTGGCACACAACAGGTCCTCAATTTCATGATGCATTAAATCTGGAGGCAATTTATTACAAGTGGGAAAAGTTCAAATGACAGCAATGGCAATATATAACTGAGATCTTAGTGAGAGAGATGATTTTATCTTTAAGATCCAGTGCCAAGAAAACTCATCTATTCCCTGCCTGAATAGGGGTGACTTCATGGCTTTCATTTTTCAATAGGGAAGCCTACAGATTATTCAGGGATTGATTCTGAAGTTTCTACTTTGGAAAAGGTGATCTCATCAACCGTGAGATCACAACCTGAGCTGAAACCAAGGGCCAGACACTCAACCAACTGAGCCACCCAGGCGCCCCCAAAGTAAAGAATTCTTTAATTTTTTTAAGGTTTTTATTTATTTTTGAGAGAGAGAAAGAGACAGAATCCAAAGCAGGCTCTAGGCTCTGAGCTGTCAGCACCGAGCCCAATGTGGGTCTCAAACCCACCAACCATGAGATCGTGACCTGAGCCGAAGTCGAACGCTTCACTGACTGAGCCACCCAGGCTCAGTAAAGAATTCTCAGCGAAGAATTCTTAAACAGAACACTCAGAGCTTTAGCCACAAAGGAAAAGACTGATAAATTATACTACATTAGAATTAAGAATTTGTTTATCAAAGGACACCATTAAGAAAATTAAAAGACAATGTACGGAACCAGAGAAGGTATTTGAAATACATATACCAAAGAATTCATATCAGAATAAGGACTTTTGACAAATCAGTTAGGAAAATAAGGGCAACACAATAGCAAAATAGGAATGAAATTTGAATAGCATATTGCACAAGAGTAGTTCTACCTGGCTGGTAAACACATGAAAAGGGAGATCGCCTCACAAGTAAGCAGGGATATTCTAATAAAAATACAATGAAATATCACTACACCTACCAGAATGGCTAAAACTTAAAGGAACAACAATATAGTCTTAGAGAGTACCGAGAATCAGTATACTCTGCTGGTAGAACTCTAAACTCCAATCAACTTTGGAAAAATGTTTTGCATTATCTACTAGAGTTACATATCTTCAGACCCTGTAACCTACAATTCCACCCAAGAGGAGTGTGTGCACATGTATCAAAAGGCAGGAACATGACTGCATAACAACAGTGCTGTAGGGTTAATTCCAGCAGGCCTGGAATTAGCCTGAGCCATTCTGCTACAGGTGCATCGCAATGTCCTTTGGCCAAGTGAGAAGCTTACTGATTCATACATACTGTTGCTTTGTAACTATAGGTCTAGGAAGCTTTGGGATGGTTGGTATACTTTTCGACATTGTTTATTGATGAAATGGATGATTCTCACCTGGTTTGATGAGACTATCAGAGGCTGGTTATGGAACAGGCAAATGCCTACTTGGCCAACAAAATGGGAAAAGTAATTGAGACTCTAATTCATGCTCTCTGATTCGAAAATGTTCCATGCACACATTGATTCCTGATTGGAGAAAAAGAGTATGGTCCTTACAGAGGGAAGACAACTAGAGCCTGGGTCTGGTCCCTCTGGACCCCCTGCTGTTGTCTGTGATGCATATCCTTATTTTAATGCTTTGCCATCATATATATTTTTAGTATAATAACTTGGAGACTTACAAGCATTCAGACTTTGGGTCCTGTGAGTCTTTTCTAGCAATCAAACCTTGCTTAACTGCCACTGGCATCTCAATAGCATTATTTGTAATAAATGACCCAAATGTTCATCAACAGCAGACTGGGTAAATAAGTGAGGCTACATTCATACAGTTGAATACTGAACAGCAATGAAAATGACTACTCCTACATACAGAACATAGATGAATCTTACAAACATAATGCTGAAAGAAGCCAGGTACAAGAGAATCCATTGTATACATGTACACATGTATGTTTACATTTGTATAAAACAGTGCAAGAATAGACAAAACGAATCTAAGGTACATGCTGGTCACCCTCGGAGGGGAGGGATGGAGTAATGATTAGGGGAGGACAGGCGAGGGGCTTGTGGGCAGTGTTCTAGCTCATGACCTGCGGTGGTTCCGTGGACATTTTCAGTTTGCTGTAATTCACCAAACTTGTGGTTTTGTGTATGACACTATAAGTTTTAAAAAAGCTTATTAAAGGGGCGCCTGGGTGGTGCAGTGGTTAAGCGTCCGACTTCAGCCAGGTCACGATCTCATGGTCCGTGAGTTCGAGCCCCGCGTCAGGCTCTGGGCTGATGGCTCAGAGCCTGGAGCCTGTTTCCGAATCTGTGTCTCCCTCTCTCTCTGTCCCTCCCCCGTTCATGCTCTGTCTGTCTCTGTCCCAAAAATAAATAAACGTTGAAAAAAAAAAAAAAGCTTATTAAAAACAAAACAAACACCAATGAGTCCACAATGTTATTCAAAAAGAGAGAGAGAGAAACACTTTGTTGGTGGCCTTTGGAAGTAACTAGAAGAATAACACCTTAAGGTCGGAAAATTGGACACTAACAAGGGAAACTTCCTTTCTTGTACAGACTGTACTTCAGTGTAACTCAAATAGCCCAACTTGATGAGGGAAAGGTCTTCTTTACAAATTATTTCTGATTAATAGATGTGGAATTAACAATGGCATTAGAAAATCATCAATCAATAAACCCTCGTGAAAATAATCCAGGCGAAGATCACTCTAACAGATTACCTCAAAATGTAGCAGCTTAAAACAAACATGTCACTGGGGCACCTGGGTGGCTCGGTAGATTGAGCGTCTGGTGTCATCACAGGTCATGATCTCCTGGGTTGTGAGTCCAAACCCCAAGTTGGGCTCTCTGCTGTCAGCACAGAGCCCGCGTTGAGTCCTCTGTCCCCCTCTCTCTGCCTCTATCTCAAAAATAAGTAAACGTTCATTTTTGAAACACAAAATAAATCTGGAATCTGGGCCTGGCTTAACTGGGTGCCCCTGGCTCAGGGTCTCCCACTGGGTTGCAGTCAGCTGCCTTCTCCAGGCTCGACAGGGGGAAGGTCTGCTCCCAGGTTCACTCATGTGGCTGTGGGCTGATCTCAGATCCTCGCCAGCTGTTGACCAGAGATACATCAATTACTTCCACAGGGACCTCTCCATAGGGCATCTCAGAAGAGAGCAGCTAGCTTCGCTATGAGGTAGCAAGTAAGAGCAAGAGAGGGAGTCCAAGAGAGAACCAAGGTAGAACCAAGATAGACTTTTTTTAGTAACTTACAAAATAGAAGCCACAGTTTTTGCGTAACTTAATCTTGAAAGGAGATGCTGTTACCTTTGCTGTATTCTATACATAGAAGCAAATCGTAAGTCTCGCTTAGACTCCTGGGAGGAAATTACACAAGGGTGTAACTACTGGGAGGCAGAGGTCACTGGAACCCTCCTAGAGGATGCCAACTGTAATCGTCAACGGATGGAAGCCATCAGGTGAAAGGTTGAGGGGTCACCGCCTGGATCCACTACTCAATCTCATAATCACTAAAGCAGGAACAACCAGATATTGTTTGCCTTGTTGTGAGGCTGTCTGAAGTACACAGCGTCACCTAACAAAGTATTCTTTCGAAAAACAGTTGAGCCTGAAAATAATTAACATCCAATAGCAAACATCCAATTTACAAGAAATATGGATAATGGGAGAAGTTAAATGACACCATGAGGGTCCAAATCTCATTTGTGGGAACTTCCACAGGACAATAGACGTAGTTCCTCAGTAAGTCACTTGGATGAAAAAACAATGAAGAATTGCTCTAGGTGAAAAGAACTTTATGAGGCCAAACAATCAAATGCAATCTTTAGACCTTGCTTGGATCCTGATTTAAACAAATCAACTAGAAAAAGGAACTTTTGAGACAATAAGGGGATTTTAAATATGGATAAATAAATGGTACCAAGGAATTACTGTTAATCTTCTTGGTATAATAATGGTATCAGGGTTATGAAAGAAAATGTGCATATTTTTCTGAGATGCACACTCAAGCATATAAGGATGATATCTTAGACATGAAACCTAAGATTTGCTTTAAAATACTTCAGCAGGGGTGCCTAGTTGGCTCAGTCCATAGAACATGTGAATCTTGATCTCGGGGTTGTAAGTTTGAGTCCCACGTTGGGTGTAGAGATTACCTAGAAAAATAAAATCTTTAAAATATTTCAGCAGACACAGCAAACCCAGTAACAAAAGGAATAGATTAACTAAGTGTGGGAAAATCATAATAAATATTGAATCGAGGTGATAAGGATGTGCAGGTTCATTACACAATTTTATTTATTTTTATGACTGTTTAAGTATTTTCATAGCAAAAATGGGAAGAAAGATGTCAGGACTAGATGGTTTTATAGCTGATTTCTAGCTAGATTTTAAAGAATAAATATATATTTTTTAATGTTTACTGATTTCTTTATTTTGAAGGGAGAAGGGGCAGAGAGAAGGAGAGAGAAAATCCCAAGCAGGATACACACCTAGCATGAAGCCTGACTTGGGGCTCAATCCCATAACTGCGAGATCATGACCTGAGCCAAAATCAAGAGTTGGACACCCAACCGACTGAGCCATCCAGGTGCCCCAAGAGGAAATATTCTCTCTTTTTTAAAGCTTTTATGTATGTATGTATTTTTTTTTTTAAGAGAGAAAGAGAGGGCATGAGTGAGCAAGGGACAGAGGGAGAGGGAGAGAGAATTCCATGAGGGGCAGAGAGAGAGAGAGAGAGAATCCCACGCAGGCTCTGCACTGTCATCACAAAGTCCAAAGTGGGGCTTAAGCTCACCCCGTGCAAGCTTTGAACTCAGGAACCGTGAGATCATGACCTGAGGCCAAGTTGGATTCTTAGCCAACTGAGCCACCCAGGTGCTCCAAGAATAAATATGTCTAATATTTAAATAGCTATGGCCTCATACAAAATGATAACTCCCCAACTCATTTTATGAAGGTCACGTAACTTTAAAGAATTTTTTTAACTATAACATACACGAAGAAAAGTTGACAGAAGTGCATAGCTGGGGAGATTTTTGCATGCTCAACACAACTGGGCACACAGATGAAAAAACAGAATATTATGAGCACCCCAGAAACCTCCCTCATGCCCATTTCTCAGGCTGAAGGTATTCATTATGCTGAAGGTAAAATCCAATTTAAAAAAAATAGTACCAGGGGTGCCTGGGTGGCTCAGCCAGTCAAGTGTCCGACTCTTGGTTTCAGTTGAGGTCATGATCTCACTGTACATGAGATTGAGCTCCATGTTGGGCTCTGTGCTGACAGCATAGACCCTGCTTGGGATTCTCTCTCTCCCTCTCTGCCCCTGCTCATGCACCCTCGCTCACTTGCTCTCTCTCAAAATAAATGAAAATAAATAAACATTTAAAAAATAGTGCCAAAATAGGAAAACATAGACTAACTTGACTTAAATGGAGGCAGATTTTCTAAATAAAATATTAGGAACTAGAATCCAGAAATACATTTTAATATCTACACATACACATATATTATTAATCATTTATTTGCTTACCATTATTTCTTTAAAAAAATTTGTTTATGTTTATTCATTTTTGAAAGAATACAAGCAGGGGTGTGGCAGAGCGGGGGGGGGAAGGGGTGGACAGAGAATCTGAAGTAGGCTCCAGGCTCCGAGCTGTCAGCATAGAGCCCCAAGCGGGGCTCAAACTCACGAACCATGAGATCATGACCTGAGCCAAAGTCGGATGCTCAACTGACTGAGCCACCCAGGCGCCCCTATTTCTTTTTTTTCTTTAATTTTTATTTGTTTTTGAGAGAGGGCAATCAGGGGAGGGGCAGAGAGAGAGAGAGAAAGACAGAATCCAAAGCAGACTCCAGGCTCTGAGTTGTCAGCACAGAGCGTGATGCAGGGCACAAGCCCACAAACTGAGATTATGACATGAACCAAAGTCAGACGCTTAACCAACTGAGCCACCCAGGTGCCCCATTAACTTATTTTGTAATTTCTTCCTTTTTCTTACTGTGATATTCTCTCTCAGTGCTATCTTTCAACTCACTAATCCTCTGTCTTAAGATATATCCAGTATACCACTGAGATAATTTATTGAGGGATATTATAATTATTATTTTACTTCCAGTAATTAGATTTTTCACTTTCAGGATTTCCAAATTGTTTTTTTTCAAATCTTCCTGTTTTTATTTCATAAATGCTACTTCCTTCCTCATGTCTTCGAGCAGTTAACATATTATTGTTAAGTTCGCAGATTGATCTCTATATCCTCAGGGGTTAATTCTTCCATTTGTTAAATTTACCAACTAGTTTTATGATAATATACTTCTTCGTGTGCTTACTTTAAAATTTTTTTTTCAACGTTTTTTATTTATTTTTGGGACAGAGAAAGACAGAGCATGAACGGGGGAGGGGCAGAGAGAGAGGGAGACACAGAATCGGAAACAGGCTCCAGGCTCCGAGCCATCAGCCCAGAGCCCGACGCGGGGCTTGAACTCACGGACTGTGCACGAGATCGTGACCTGGCTGAAGTCGGACGCTTAACCGACTGCGCCACCCAGGCGCCCTCGTGTGCTTACTTTTTAAAGAGGTATTCTTGGGGCGCCTGGGTGGCGCAGTCGGTTAAGTGGCCGACTTCGGCCCAGGTCATGATCTCGCGGTCCGTGAGTCTGAGCCCCGCGTCGGGCTCTGTGCTGACAGCTCAGAGCCTGGAGCCTGTTTCAGATTCTGTGTCTCCCTCTCTCTGACCCTCCCCCGTTCATGCTTTGTCTCTCTCTGTCTCAAAAATAAATAAACGCTAAAAAAAAAAAAAAAAATTAAAGAGGTATTCTTACTTGGTAGTTCTTCTTCCTCGGTATCCTTACCTTTCACATGATCCAGATTTGCCTCAGCCTTGGTCCAGATGGGTTTCACAAGTCCAAACCTGGTCTTACCCAAGCAGATCAATTCGAATTTTTTTCTCTGTATTAACGGCTTGATTTTGGACTTCCATGAATATTGTATGGATCCAGTTCTTATGTTCCATGGCTCCTCCCCTCTGCTTCTTTACTTTTCATGTATAAGTTCAACGCCGTCAAAAGCAAAATCTACATCCAAGATATTTTAATAAGCTACAGGTTTTATTTAAGAGGAAGTTGTACTTTTTGGATAACCAACCTGAGGATAAATGACTAAAGACCTATAAACTAGAGGGGGGGAAATAACACCAGGCATCTGCTGGCTCTCCACAAATCTCTTCGCACTGTTGTATTTTATATTTATGAATGAATCTGAAGTACCGTGCTTGCACTTCACGATCCCCTTGTAATACCTCCACTCCAGATCCCTTAGATCCATGAATTGTTTTTCTGCAAAGAATCACATTTTCAAAGAATTACATGACGGAGTGATTTAACCTTCAGTTACCCAGAGATGCTTCATGGACAGAATGAAACTTAGATGGACTGGAGTCTCCTTCTCCCTTCTGGTGGAAAGCTGTTTCTAGAGCTTTATAAACTAAAAGGTCACCTAAAGTGTTCATCTGATCTAGAGCTTTCCTCCAAATAGGAAATTGGGTGGGTCTGGCTAACTGGGCCAGAGTGGATGCTGCAGGGCCATAGCAGGTGGATGGGCTCTCATTTGGTGCTTGGATATTATAATGTACAAATGGAGAGACCCTACAGAGCACTGAGGTCAACAGGGAGGATCCTAATGAGGGCTTAATACAGGGACAACGATTGGTTAGAAGTACATAGACTGCTAGTGTCATTTCTTCCAACATGTTGGCTTAAGCCCTGGGTATAAAATGGCAGTGGCTTAGCTAGAATTTGGTTGTTTCCCTTACTTTTTCAGGACCTACTAATTTGGGATATCACTAGTGGTTACAATCCCTTCAAGAAGGGATCTTTTAAACGTTTATTTTATTTTTGAGGGAGAGACAGAGAACATGAGAGAGGAGGGACAGAGAGCGAGGGAGAGAGAATCCTAAGCAGGCTCTGTGCCGTCAGCACAGGGCCCGATGTGGGGTTTGAACTCATGAACCGTGAGATCATGACCTAAGCTGAAATCAAGAGTCTGGCACTTAACTGACTGAGCCACCCAGGTGCCCCAAGAACAGATCTTTTAATGACTAAATTGTAAACCACCACCACCCCTCAAAAGAGAAAAAAAAAAAAAAAAAAGCAAGGCCCAAGGCAGAGATTTGAGTGTAAAGCCAGAGGCCAAAGAGCCAAGATGGTAAATGTAATACAAGGAGAATAACGGTACAGCAAACAAGGAGGAAGTCTGATCTATTTCTCTCTTACTATTGAGTTAATACCTTCCCTAGCGGAATAGATACTGGAGCAGGCTATTGGTGGTGAACACTGGGGGTCAACAGTCCTTCCCTAAGGGCAGTTACCAACTGTCAGGGAGTTTAACAAGATCTTGGCAGGCCTGGCATCGGAAGATCTGGTTACAGAAGGAAGGAAAGGGATATCTGACAAGAGAAAGCCACAGAGTTGATTATTTTGATTACCACAGAGCTTTATGTTGTGATCCGTGGTAGATACTATAGGTTGGTTCATTCCATACCCATTACGGTCCTCTTCTATAGAAGAGGGTCACCCTCTGACTATAGAGGGTGAAAAGCTAAGATCTCTAGTCACCACCCAGCAGTAAGGGGTGGCTATTGGATGCAATTCTGACCAATGAGATGTAGGGAGAAGTCACTGGAGGAGGAGTGTTTGAGGAAGTTTTGCTTCTCTATTAAAAGAGAACAGAAGTAGCCAATATGGTCCTTTGTCTTAGCCCCCTTTCCTGCCCGGAATGTGGCCATAGTACCTGGAGGTGAAGGAGACCTCTTTTGTCCATGAAGACAAAAGCCACACACGAAAAGGTGGTGGAGCCTGGGTCCTTGACAATATAAAAAAGCCTTGTCCCAACCCTGTCTGCCTGCCTCCAGACTTCTAAGTGTACAAGAAAAATAATCTTCATTTGCTTTCTCTGTCAAACACATTCTTAACCTACATGGTCCCACATGATTTAGCCTGAGCAAGAGTAACTGATGTGATAGAAGAAGAAAATGGCAGCACCCACTCTCTTTTCCTCCCCCAGTGCTTGATGCTAATAAGGATATGTTCTATAACATTCTTTGGTACACCAGGAGTCCTAAAGTTCTCCTGGGCTGAGAATACTTTAGAAACTGGCTGGCTGATAAAATAATAGTAATGCTGGGGAATATAGGACTGTAAAAGATGAATTGTTACAATACCAATTAAACCTAAGAAATTACTGGGTATTCTTCATAGGGATGCCTACCTGGCTTCATGCATGTTCCTTGAACAGACAGGATGCGTGCCTGAAATCCTACGTAAGGATCTGAGGAAACGAGGTCATGAAGACAGAGAAGAAACTCTAACACAGAGTCTGGAAGGTCACACGAGAGACCTGGAGAAGTTAGGTAGCCAGGGAAGGGAGGACAATTTGTCTCCTGTGGGTGTGGCAAAACCACAAACATCCTATGAAGCATCCAAAGCCTTCAGTACTTTTCAATAAGCTCTGGCAGTATCTACTGATTACCAATACTTTCCATGACTTTTCCTCTCTGGTCCAAGGCTTGACCTTATGCACTTCTGTGGATTATCTAGGCCATTCCTATAATTGCCCCGATTTCTACTTCTGCCTGGGCTCCAGAACACACAAAGTGTGACTCTACCGAAGGAATCTGAAACCTGCATTAGACTCTGTCAGGACATCAGTGTGGGGAGTTACGGCAAAGACTGTTGCAGTATCTTGGACCAGATACGAGCAAATTAATCCATCTGTGCCTTTAAGTTTGCTCCTCTGTCTCTCCCACGACTTTTAATATAAAAATGGTGTTGTCAAAATATTTGCGGTGCAGATGGTTTCTCTTGAGTCGAACCTACTTCAGAAAGGTTCAAATATTTTATATCGTTGATTTAATCTATCGTTTTTTTTACAGTTACACAGACTCACAAATTATTACCTCCCTCAAATTAAGGAAAATGGAGACCTTATAAGACACTCCCTTCTCATTAAAACTCGCCACCATATATTTCCAACTTTCTCTGAATAATCTTTGGTCTTTTATGAATACCTCCCTATTAAAGAATCAGAAATGAAGGGAGGAGTTTCCTCTTGTTAATGTAACAGTAAAGAAGAGGTAAAGGTTCATGAAAAAGTATCTAAAAAAGCTCTCAGTTGCATTAAAGCCAAGATGCTTGAGAAAAAGAAGCCATCTTCCAGTAAATATTTGGCTAAGTTCACGTAACAAGAAAGAATAGTTATGAGTGCTTTAGAGGCCAAGCTTAACCTGCTCGTGTTGTAAAGGTGAGTGTAAGGACTGCATCTATACTCCTTTTTGAGACTGGACCTGAGATTTGACCCTGGAATGTTCGAGTCTCTGTTCTCTACCTCGCGTTGGTGCTGTAGGCGGCCAGCACATCAGTCGTGGACACCGTGACTGCCAGGTTCCCGGGGGTCACTATTTGACTATTTTGGCTCCGGCAACCTAAGTCAAAATTGCAGTCAGATTTCCACGAATTTCATCTCACACATCTTCATCCGTGTAGATTACCTGGATCAACTAAGAAGTACTTAGCAATTTTGTGCTCAAAGGTGAAATTTTCTGGCATGATCCTGGAAATGCCCAGCCCGTGTAATATGTTAATTCTCTGAGTCTTCTGCGTGGGGAACAGTGACGAGGAGCTGGAGTGATCGATGAGAATCTCATGAGGAAAAGTGTGTGCAGGGGGAGGAATTCCACTCCGCAAGAGCCTCTGTTGGGATCTGGAGAGTCCCTTCCCCGGAGAGGTTGAGCTGGTCAACAAGCTTCGGTACAGCAGTTCGGTCATCGATTCTGGTTGCTCCTTTTCTTTTCTAACCACCTTGCATGTGAAAATGGGCCGAGGGTCTTCATCCCTCACATCAGCTCCACTGGTGAATGACATGGCATTGAGGTTTTGACTAAGCATTTCCTGTGCCTCACTAGGTGAAATACCGTGAGTTTTTCGGAGACTCGATTTCTTGCTCTCCTTATTAAAATTCTCAAGAAATGCATAAAATTCTGGCAGCTGTAGGACGAAGAGTGGGGAGTCATGAGATTAGTGAAAATGTAATTGTCTGGTGGACCCATAAACCCTAGAATAAAGAGGATAAGAAACAACCATGAAAACAGAAGCATTGGAGCGCCTGGGTGGCTCTTGGTTTTGGCTCAAGTCATCACCTCACAGTTCGTGAGATCAAGCCCCGAGTTGGGCTCTGCGCTGACAGTGTGGAGCGGAACCTGCTTGGGTTTCTCTCTCTCTCCTCTCTCTGCCCTTTCCACCTCTCAAAATAAAGAAATAAACAAAAATAAAACAAAACAGGAGCATCTATCTTAGGGAAGATATGTCTGCCTCACTGACCCGAGTTAATAATGAATGACAATGTGGAACCGAGACCAAAGGGTCAAATCTCTCAGTCATTCCCAGAAAGACATATTTAAAAAAAAATTTTTTTTAATGTGTATTTTATTTTTGAGAGAGAGAGAGTGTGAGCAGGAGAGGAGCAGAGAGAGAGGGAAACATGGAATCTGAAGCAGGTTCCAGGCTCTGAGCTGTCAGCACAGAGCCCGACGCGGGGCTCGAACCCGAGAACTATGAGATCATGACCTGAGCTGAAGTCGGATGCTTAACTGACTGAGCCACCCAGGCGCCCCTCCAGAAAGACATATTATTAAGAACATGTCACTGAAACCCTCCATTATGAAAGGAGCCCATCAAACTTAGACTCTAAACTCTATAAGGTTTTTCCACTGTGAAATTCAGTGAGCTGCAATGGAGAGAAAGAGCTGTGGGGGGTTGCAGCCTTTGTTTTGAGGAAGGCTACATTTCTCTTAAGGAAGAAAGAGAGCCAGATAGTATGGATATCAAAGCTTCATCCTGGTGTCCGAAGGGCTCAGAATGTTCTGGAATGCAGTGCAAAGAAAACTATAAAAGTCCTAATTCACGGAGATATTTTACCAAAGCAAAATAGTTACATCTGTGGGGTGTTTGGCAGTAGTTGTTGGCAAAGACAAAAATATTCCTCAGAGTACCTTTCTTATTTAAAATCCCGTATTGGAGGAATAAAATATCATTTTCCAGAGCATCTTGCCTCTTCATTCCATTATCCCTAAGAAGCTTCTTAGGCCACTCAGCTGGAAGGCCAAAAAGGCCAAAGTGAGAGCCCAAATTTGGACCAGTCAGACCAACGCAGGGCTCCCCTTCGGTCCTAGGCACTTCTGTGCAACAGCAACAAATACAGAGCGGGCTAAGGTGGGTGAGTGGCATTTTTCAGTTGGTTGCCATTATCACGAAGACAACTTAGCTCTCACACTGGCCCGCCCACGGAAGTGTTGCCTTTCACTGGGACAAAAGAGCAGAAGTCAGTGAAGAGGAATGTCTGTATTCCCTGTGGCCCCCAGGCTTGTCACCGGTATTCAGTAGCTCCACATTTTTCCCCCCACAATGTTTGAACGTAAAGTTTCCCGTGTAGATTATGACAGAATTGTAAGCACGTACTGAACACCTGGGAGGCTTGTCCACCGTCTCATCTTCAGTTGGATCGGTGGCCCCGGTGAGGAGCATTGTGCTGGGATTTTATTCCCAACTTCCTGACAAAGCAATAGAAGAGAAGACAAAGTGAAAGATGAAACATCCAGCAAAGTATACTGGCGGGGGTAACACCTTTACAGTCTCTAAAACTTCATAAGCGGGGCCCTTTTGGGTTTTTTTCATGCAAGTTAGTTCACATGCAGTGTAGTCTTGGTTTCAGGAGTAGAACACAGTGATTCATCTCTTACGTAGGATGACACCCAACGCCCATTCCTAAAAGTGGCCTCCTTAATGCCCATCACCCAATCAGCCCATCCCCCCACCCACTTCCCCTCCAGCAACCCTAAGTTTGTCCTCTGTATTTGAGAGTCTCTTATTAAATTTTATTTTTTTATTTTTTTTCAACGTTTATTTATTTTTGGGACAGAGAGAGACAGAGCATGAACGGGGGAGGGGCAGAGAGAGAGGGAGACACAGAATCGGAAACAGGCCCCAGGCTCCGAGCCATCAGCCCAGAGCCCGACGCGGGGCTCGAACTCACGGACCGCGAGATCGTGACCTGGCTGAAGTCGGACGCTTAACCGACTGCGCCACCCAGGCGCCCCTCTCTTATTAAATTTTAAATTTTAAACTTTTTAAATTTTATACCATTTTAAGTTTTCTTCTTCCTTTAGGACTATCGAATTACTCACATGCCCATCAAATGTTTTCTCTGAAACACCTCAAATTCTTACATGACATATATCCTCAGGCATTTCATACTAACTCAAAGAATCTTATATGGGTGGTTTAAGATTTTTGTCTTACCTATTTGAACAACTTTCAGTTTATCCAAAGAAAAACTCACTTATTCGTTACTCAGGAAAAGTACTTTTTATTCAAGAGGAAAAGGCCAATGATAATAATAATGATAATAAAATAACAATAACAATGAACATTTTGAAATAATTTGCTTTGAGCCAGATATGCCAGTATGCATTTTACAGATGGACTTGAATTTAATCCCTTTGTGAGGGATTAAATGGCCACAGATGGGTGCCCAGCTGACTCAGTCAGTAGAGTGTGTGACTCTTGATCTCAGGGTTGAGTTTGGGCCCCATGGTGAGTATAGAGGTCGCTCAAAAATAAATTCTTAAAAAAAAGAAAGAAAGAAACAGCACAGAATCTTTACAGTTGGTCTCATCAGTAAGTGGCAGTCTAGCCTGCTCCCACATTTGGCCGTGGGCTGGCCTTATGCTTGGGTTTGACCAACACCATGAGGGCTTGTCTTTGACCGACAGCATGTGGTGTAAGTGGCCTTGTGTGAATGCCAGAGCCTAGGCCTTGAGCTTTGGAGCTCTGCTTCACACTCTTGGAATTCCAAGCCACCATGCAAAAACCAACCACTAGACATGTAAGTGAGACCATCCGGAATCACCCAGCCCCATTCGAGGCTCCAGATAGCTACAGCTGCATGAGTGATTCCAAATGATCCCAAATGAAGAACAACAGCCACTCAGCTGAGCTGGCCACCTCCAAAATTATGGCAAATAATGAATTACAGGGGCACCTGGGTGGCTCAGTCGGTGAAGACCTGACTCTTGGTTTCTTCTCAGGTCATGATCTCATGGTTTTTGAGTTCAAGCCCCATGTCAGCCCCATGTGCTGTCAGCACAGAGCCTACTTGGGATTCTCTCTCTCCCTCTCTCTCTCTGTCCCTCCCTTACTTGTGCTCCCTCTCTCTCTCAAGATAAATAAACATTAACATTTTTTAAAAAATTAATTATAGGGGCTCCTGGGTGGCAAAGTCGGTTAAGCATCCGACTTCAGCTCAGGTCATGATCTCACAGTCTGTGAGTTCGAGCCCCGCGTCGGGCTCTGTGCTGACAGCTCAGAGCGTGGAGCCTGCTTCAGAATCTGTGTCTCCCTCTCTCTCTCTGCCCCTCCCCTGCTCATGCTCTGTCTCTCTCTGTCTCAAAAATAAATAAAAACATTAAAAAAAAATTTTTTAAATGAATTATAGTCATTTCAAGACACTAAGGTTTGAGCGGACTGTTACACAGCAATAAATACTAGATAAACCCCACAATCTTCGCATTCTTGATTTAATTTATTCCAGTGAAACCTCTGTTGGAGATCAGGGAATGTAGGAGGGAAAATACCTTCCTGGGAACCACTGTATCCTGACTAGTAGCTGCAGTAACTGGGATGAGAATCAGAGAAGAACCAAAAGTGTTTGGGATGAAGCAACAACAATTAGGTTCTTCTTCTGTTCCTGGCAGAGCAGGAAAACCCAGAATGGGGGCACCTGGTGGTTCAGTTGGTTGAGCATCGACTCCTGCTCAGATCATGATCTCGTGGTTCATGAGGTCGAGCCCCACATCAGGCTTGCGGCTGTCAGCACAGAGCCTGCTTCAGATCCTCTGTCCCCCCCCTCCCCGCCCCTCCCCTGCTTTTGCACGCTCTCTCTCTCAAAAGTAAACATTAAAAAAAGCAAAAGAAAGAAAAATCCAGAATAAATAGAAAGAGGTGCAAATACATATATCCAAATATATTACAGTCACTAGTGAGTACACTATGTCAATCTCTATGACCAAACAAAGACAATATAATGCAGCATGATGACCCCCTTTCCTACATTTGCATGGTGGCTTCATAAACATGTCTATCACCACCAGTTAAAATAAGACTTGATTGTACTTTTGTTAGTTCTTGCAAAGGAAAATATTTCTCTAGCTTCCTTCATCTGAAACCTCTCAGCGTCTCCCAGGCAGCCACCTGTCTTCTGGTGGTGCCACCCACCGGGAGAGGACTGCCTTTTCCCATGACGGGTGGACACTACGTTTTTCTCCCTTCTCCTCCCCTTAAAGAAGGCTTGGCTCGAGCCCCAACTACACGCGCAGGCTGAACTTTAATCCGAATTGCTGATGCAGACAAATGATTTCCAACATCAGTGGCCCGTCTTGCAACGCTTCGTACATATATTCAAAGCAATATCTGAGAAATCTGTACCCATTTCGTTACCGTGAGATTGACAATAGGGAATGGGACACAAGACAGGTTAGCTTCTTGCTGTGTCTCTTTGCAGAATTACTATTGAGGACACCTCTCTCATGTTGAATGCTATTAACAGACCATTAGCTCAAAGATGCTTTTTAAAAATTTATTTGTTTTTAATTTTTTTTAACGTTTATTTATTTTTTGAAGGAGAGACAGAGTGTGAGTGGGGGAGGGGCAGAGAGAGAGGGAGACACAGAATCCAAAACAGACTCCAGGCTCCAGCTGTCAGCACAGAGCCCCACATGGGGCTCGAACCCACAAACCATGAGATCATGACCTGAGCCGAAGTTGGACGCCCAACCGACTGAGCCACCCAGGCGCCCCTCAAAGATGCTTTTATCCATTCTGATTCTGACTTCACTAACATACTTCTCACTTTGGGCTATTCCCCATTGACTAAACCTTAGAGTAGCCCTTTATTTTATTTTATTTTATTTTATTTTATTTTTAATTTTTTTAATGTTTTTATTTATTTTTGAGACAGAGAGAAACAGAGCATGAGCAGGGGAGGGGCAGAGAGAGAGGGAGACACAGATACTGAAGCAGGCTTCAGGCTTTGAGCTATCAGCACAGAGCCCGACACGGGGCTCGAACTCACAGACTGTGAGATCATGACCTGAGCTGAAGTTGGATGCTTAACCGACTGAGCCCCACGGGCACCCTCAAAATTGCATTCTTGAAGGCAATACTGACTTCTTAATCAATTCTAATGTTGTTTTTACAGTCCTCATTTTTATCCATCTCAACTCTTCACTACCCCTTTGTTTTGAAACTGATTCTTAAAAACTATCTTACCTATTCTTTCCAAATTCATTGCCATGACTCTAATAAGAAGCCTGATTAACTGGGATGTGTGGCTGGCTCAGTTGGTTAAGCATCTGACTTGTGATTTCAGCTCAGGTCATGATTTCATGGTTCATGGGTTCGAGCGCCACATCAGACTCTGTGCTGATGGCACGGACCCTGCTTGGGATCCTCTCTCTCCCTCTCTCTCTGCCCCTCCCCTGACCATGCTGTCTCTCTCTCTCTCTCTCTCTCTCTCTCTCTCTCTCAAAATAAACTTTAAGAAGACTGATTGACTTCAAATCAAACTATTCTAGTTCATTTCCTAGCCCTTATGTTGTTGTTTTTATTTTTGTAATCTATCCTAAGTCACCTCTTTATCCAACCATTCATTAGTCCTTTTTTTCTAATTTGGTTCTTTACTACTCACTTTTAGGATAAGATTTATATCTTCCTGATCAGACTTACAAAACTAACCACAATCTGCTTCTAACACTTTCCCATGATCTAAAAATCATATTTCTATGCCACCGCAAGGCTATAACGTCTTCTCCATTTCAGCCAGCTGGCCCAATTCATTTTTTTCTGAAACAATCTCCTGTGCTTCTGTGCATCCTTGCTTGAGTCTGTGCTTACTCTGACTTCTCATTTAATCAGCCAGGATGCCAATCCAGCATTCCTTCTCTTTTATATAAATCTAAATAAAAATTTATAGATAATAGAGTTAAAGATGAAATTCAAAGGAGTGCAATGTTGAGTAGTTATTGTGGCAAACAAAAGTAAAATGTAAACAGGAAAAAAAAGTTAAAAATTCTTTTTGGAAGACTAGTATAATCAATTGATTTTTATAAGGTGGGCAAGACAATTCAGTGGAAGAAGAGTAGTCTTCTGTTTTTTTTGTTTGTTTGTTTGTTTGTTTTTTGAGAGAGAGAGAGAGAGAGAGAGCAAGCATGAATGGGGGAGAGGCAGCGGGAGAGGGAAAGAGAGAATTGTAAGCAGGCTCCGTGCTGTCAGCAAGGAGCCAGATGAGGGGCTGGATCTCATGAACTGTAAGATCATGGCTTGAGCTGAAATCACGAGTCAGACGCTTACCTGCTAAGGCACCTGGGTGCCCCAAGAATAGTCTTTTCAATAAATGGTAGAGAGACAATTGGATATCTAAAGGCAGAAGAATGAAGTTGGACTCTTACCTCAAGCCATACAATGAAATTAACATAAAATGGATCACAGACCTGAACGTAGGGGGTAAAACTATAAAACCCCTGTAAGAACATAAGAGTAAATTTTCATGATCTTAGGTTAGGCAATGGTTTCTTCGATACAACACCAAAAGCTTAAGCATAAGAATAATAAAGTAGATAAATTGGAACTTCATCAGTTAAAACTTCTGTGTAAATAAATAAATAAATAAATCTTCTGTGTTTCCAAAGACACCCTAAAGGAAGGGGAAACACAACTCACAGAATGGGAGAAAAAAATTTTAAATCATATATCTGACAAGTGACTTGTGTCCGGGAACACAAGAACACTTACAACACAACAATACAAGGACACATACGGTAACTTGATTTAAAAATGGGCAAGGGGCCACCTGGGTGGCTCAGTTGGTTGAGCATTTGACTCTTGGTTTCGGCTCAGGTCATGATCTCACAGTTTGTGGGTTCAAGGCCCGCATCGGGCTCTGTGCTGCCAGCGCAGAGCCTGTTTGAGATTCTCTCTCTCACTCTCTCTCTCTCTCTCTCTCTGTCTCTCTGTCTCTCTGTCTCTCTTCTCTCTCTGTCCCTCCCCCACTTGCACTGTCTCTCTCTCAAAATATATAAAAAGCTTAAAAAAAAAACAGGCAAGAGGGGTGGCTGCGTCAAACACATGACTGATAAACACATGAGGTACACAACATCATGAAATGTCAGGAAAATGCAAATTTAAACCACAATAAGATATCTTTCATTCCCACTAGGATTGCTGTAATAAAAACAGATAATAGCAAGTGTTGACAAGGATTCAGAGAAATTAGAACCATCATACGTTGTTGGTGGAAATAAAATATGGTGCAGTCATTTCGAAAATCAGTTTGGCTGTTCCTCAAAATGTTAAACACAGAGCAGCCATATGATCCAGGAGTTTTACTCCTAGGTATGTATCCAAGAGAAATAAAAACACAGTCCACACAAAAACTTATATAGGAGTATTCACAGTGGCATTACTCATAATAATCCAAAAGCCCATCATGTAATGAATGGATAAACAAAATGTGGTATTTCCATACAATAGAATACTATTCAGCTATAACCAGGAATGAAGTTCTGATACCTGCTACAACATGATAACCCTTGAAAAAATTACGCAAAGGCCACATATTGGATGAGTGCATTCATATGAAATGAACAAAATAGGCAATCCATGCAGACGGGAAGTAGATTAGTAGAAAGTAGCCTAAGCCTGGGGGGCATGCAGGAACGGGGAGTGACTGCTAGTCAATACAGGGCGTCTTTGTGGGGTGATAAAAGTGCTCTGAAACTAATTGTGTGATGGTTGCACAACTCTCTGAATATACTTAAAATTATTGAACGGTGCACTTGGGAAGAATTTAATGGTATGTGGACTGTTTATCAGTAAAACTATTAAAAATGACTTGGAGAGAAAGTGATAGATCTGAAAGATAGACGATGGAGATACAAAATATTTAACTGGATACCTCAAAGGGAAAAGCCCCACATCATGGAATAGAAAAATATTCATGGGGGGCATGGGTGGCTCAGTCGGTTAAGTGTCCAACTTCAGCTCAGGTCATGAGCTCACAGTCCGTGAGTTGAAGCCCAGTGTGAGCCTCTGTGTTGACAGCTTGGAGCCTGGAGCCTGCTTCACGTTCTGTGTCTCCCTCACTCTCTGCCCCACCCCTGTTCACGCTGTCTCTCTCACTCTCAAAAATGAATAAATGTTAAAAAAAATTTTTTTTAATTCAGGAAGATTTTCCTAAAATAAATAAACTCAAAAAAAAAAGAAGATTTTCCTGGAATTGAAAATTTGAATCCACATATTAAAATATCAGAATGGCTAGCACTAAGACATGTTCTGGCAAAGTAACTGAGTTTCAGGAAAAAAAAGAAGTCTGAGTTTTTCTAATTTTTATTTACTTATTTTGGAGAGAGAGAGAGAGCAAGAGTGAGTGGGTTTCAGGCAGAGAGAAAGAGGGAGAGAGAGAATTCTAAGGAGGCTCTGTACTGTCAGCACAGAGCCCAATGCAGGGCTTGAACCCACGAACTGTGAGATCATGACCTGAGCCAAAATCAAGAGTCAGAAGCCCAACTGACTCTTGGGCTTCCCAAGCTTTCTTTTTAATGTTTATTTATTTTTGAGAGAGAGAGCAAGAGTGCACACACAAGCAGGGAAGGGGCAGAGAGAGACGGGGACACAGTATCTGAAGTGGGCTCTGTGCTGAGAGCAGAGAGCCCAATGTGGGGCTTGAACTCACGATCCGTGAGATCATGACCTCAGCCGAAGGCGGACACTTAAACGACTGAGCCATCCAGGCACCCCAAGAAGTCTAGTTTTATCCATAGCAACAGTCAGACAAAAAGACAAAAAAGTGAAACAAAGTTTGAGCCAAGGATCTTTCCAGTTATCCAAGTTGTATTCAAAAGAGTAAAACCTCAAGAGAAAGTTTTTGATCTTGCAAGAACTCAGGGAATACTGTTCCCGTGAGTCCTTCTTGAGAGAACTTCAAGTCGATGGACTTCAGGCAGCCAAGGGATGAATGGACTTCAGAAGTAAAGAGTCTGTCAGCAGCAGGACAACCTTTCTTGTAAGGGAGAACTACAAATGCATCTACTCTCTGAACTTGAATTCCGACTCATAAGTATTATACATTCTTACATTTGGAAAAATATATATATTTGCATAGATAGCAGTGAAACATGACTGAGGTTATTCACTGCAACACTGTTCCAACAGTTACAGGATGAAAACAACTGGAGGGCCCTAGGGGAACGAAGGCTCCAGAAAGCTCAATGTCCATCCCAAGCGTAAAGGATAAGTTGGGCTTTTTCACACAATAGAACAATCTTCAAAAGAGTCTATATTTGATGTTACGATGTATATAACACTCAACTATGAGCAAGCTTAATCTACAAGGTTAGGAGTCAGGATAGTTTTTACCTTGGGAGGGGTCAGTGCTGGAGCATGAGACTCCCACAGCTCTGGTAACGTTTTGTTGACTTGATCTGAATGCTACTTGTGTTTAACTTCTAGAAATTCATTGAGCTTCATCTTTATAATCTGTGCACATTTTCATATGTATATTCGACATCAAGGGAAACCTTACTTAAGGGGGAGAAGAACAGTTTCCAGGAAAAAGGGAAGAAAGCCAAGAAAAATCCATTCACGCTGTTTTGGGGCAACCAGTGGGGCTGGATACAACTGTCAATATTGAATGATTAATGATAGCGGAAAGGATCCAGTATGATAAATAGATGTCACCAAGTAGGTGAAAAACACATTGGAGGAGAAGTATAAAACAAGCAAAATCTAGGTTAAGGATATTCTATGGTGAAACATGAGGGATCATGGTTGATAACCAACCATTGACTGTGTAACTGCTTCATTGAAATTCATTATATTCCACTTTTTTTGCAATTTTTAAATTATATTCTTATTTCCACTTTTTTGCAATTCTATTTTTGTTTGCAACTTGTCACAATAAATAATTAATTTTTTAATGTTTATTTATTTATTTTGAGATAGAGAGATAAGGGTGAGAAGGGGAGGGGCAGAGAGAGAGAGAGAGAGAGAGAGAGAGAGAGAGAGAGACAGAATCCCAAGCAGGCTCTGCACCATCAGCAAGGAGCCCAATGCGGGTCATGACCTGAGCCGAAATCAATAGTTGGACTCTTATCAACTGAGCCACCGAGATGCCCCACAATAAATCATTTTTCTTTTATTCTTATATTTTTTAAGATTTTATTTTTAAGTAATCTCTACACCAAGAGTGAAGCTTCGCCTTACAACCTCAAGATCAAGAGTCGTGTGCTCCAATGGCTGAGTCAGCCAGGTGCCCCTGTCATAATAAATGATTTTTAAAACAGTTTATGGAAGAAGTATTACTCAAGGAAACAAGACAGTTTTATAATCAAAATTCTCCATGTTCTGAGTAATGTATAGAGTTGCCAAATCACTACATGTACACTTGACATTAATAGAACACTGCATGATAACTGTCCTGGGATTAAAAAGCTTACTAAAGGGGCGCCTGGGTGGCTCAGTCGGTTGGGCGTCCGACTTCAGCTCAGGTCATGATCTTGCGGTCTGTGAGTTCGAGCCCCGCGTTGGGCTCTGTGCTGACAGCTCAGAGCCTGGAGCCTGTTTCGGATTCTGTGTCTCCCTCTCTCTCTCTGCCCCTCCCTCGTTCATGCTCTCTCTCTGTCCCAAAAATAAATAAAAAAACGTTGAAAAAAATTTATAAAAATAAATAAATAAATAAATAAATAAATGAACATTAAAAAAAATAAAAAATAAATAAAAAATAAAAAGCTTAATAAAAAAAAAATCTGTTAAAAAAATTCTTCGTGCTCTGAAAGAAAATAAAACACGGGATCCGTGAAAGAGACACCTCAAAGAAGGGATAAGACGACAGAATAAAATGAAAAAAAAGAAAAAAAAAAAGAACAAAGGCATTAATACTATAAGACGATGATAATTCTAATCCCCTGAAATCACTGTTGCACTATTTGTTAGCTAACTTGGGTGTAAATTTAAAAATTAATTAGTTAATTAATTAAAAAGACCACGATAATCATAAAACATAGTAAAGAACCAACACATGCATACTCGGTTTTACTAGAGAAGAAAAGAGAACAAAATAATAAACGGTATAATGTTTTCACTTTGCTAAATAAAAGGCCCATAATAATTTATTGTGACTGAAAAAGCATTAAGAATGATAGACATGGAGCCACATATTGTGAAGGAAAATAAGAATCGCAAACGTGTAGAGCGCGTACAACGGGCCAGATGTTGCACCGAGTTCTTTTATACATTAAGTAACTTGATATTCATAAAAATGAGTAGATGCCATTATCATCAGCCCCAGCTTACAAACTGGGAACTGAGACAGAGGTAGGTTAAGAACACAGTTAAGGCTCCAGAATGGCAAAAGATAAAAACATGAAAATTATTTCATGTCGATGAGCTTTTGGGAAAAAGGCAAGCTTACAGAACATTTGGGGGGAATACAGCCTTCTTGGCAATCTGGCAATATCCATTAACATTCAAAATGTTCTTTTTCTTTTACTGTTTATTTTTAAGAGAGAGAGAGAGAGAGACAGAGACAGAGCGTGAGCGGGGGAGGGGCAGAGAGAGAGGGAGACACAGAATCCGAAGCAGGCTCCAGGCTCTGAGCCATCAGCCCAGAGCCTGACGCGGGGCTCGAACTCACAAACCGTGAGATCATGCCCTAAGCCGAAGTCAGACGCTTAAGTGACTGAGCCACCCAGGTGCCCCCAAAATGTTCTTTTTTAATGACTCTACAGTTGCATTTCTTGAACGTTTTCCTGTAGAAATTGTTGGCCAAATATATAAATTATGAATCAAGCTAATCATGCAGCATTTTTGTAATAACAAGAAATAAGGAAATAAAGATACTAAGGAATTAAGATAATGTGCAGAAGAGACACAGAGGTAAGACAGAGAGACGCAGAGAAGGTCCTGGTACCATTTGATTTCCTGGTGCCCATCGTTCCTGAAATTGGCACCACAGTGTGCCTCCTGCCTTGTAGTTTCGTTTGCCCAAAATTTCCCCTTTGCTCATGATCACTTATATTTGGGTTTCTGCCCTTCGCAACCCAATTCTGATAAATATACTTGATGTAGAAAGAGTTTTTTAATTAATTTTGTAAAGTTTATTTATTTTGAGAGAGAACATGAGTGTAAGTGGGGGAGGGGCAGAGAGAGAAAAAGAGAGAATCCCAAGCAGGTTCCATGTTGCTAGCTCAGAGCCTGACGTGGGCCTATCATCCCACAAACAGTGAGATCATGACCTGAGCTGAAATCAAGAGTCGGATACTTAACTGAGCCACTCAGGCGCCCCAAGAGTTGTTTTAAATCACTAAGAAAAAGATAGGGGCGCCCGGGCGGCTCAGTCAGTCGAGCGTCTGACTTCGGCTCAGGTCACGATCTCACGATTCGTGAGTTTGAGCCCTACGTGGGGCTCTGGCAGGCTGTCCGGCTGACAGCTTGGAGCCTGGAGATCTGCCTCAGATTCTGTGTCTCTCTCTGTCGCTCCTCCCCCCCCCCAAAAGTAAACAAACATTAAAAAAAGTTTTTTTAGGGGCACCTGGGCGGCTCAGTCGGTTGAGCGTCCGACTTTGGCTCAGGTCATGATCTCATAGTTTGTGGGTTCAAGCCCCCCGTCAGGCTCACTGCTGTCAGTACGGAGCCTCTCTGGATCCTCTGTCCCCTCTCTCTCTCTGCTCCTTCCCCCTGCTCTCTCTCTCTCTCTCAAAAATAAAGATTTAAATACGTAAATAAATAAATGTATTACCATAGCAGTGCCTGATTGGGTCAGTTGGTGGAGCATGTGACTCTTGATCTTGGGTTGTAAGTTTGAGCCCCACTCTGGGTGTAGACATTACTTAAGAATAAGATTTTTAAAAATGTTTATTTATTTTGAAAGAGAGAGAGAGAGAGAGAGAGAGAGAGATTGAGCAGGGGAAAAGCAGAGAGAGAGGGAGACAGAATCCCTACCAGGTTCCACACTATCAGAGCAGAGCCCGTCATGGGGCTCAAACTCGCAGACCATGAGATCATGACCTAAGCCAAAATCAAGAGTCGGTGGCCCAACCGACTGAGCCATCCAGGAGCCCCCAAAATAAAATCTTTAAAATAATAAAACAAAATCTTAAAAAAATTAATTAATTAAGGTATTAGTTTATCTTATTCACACAACTAAATCTGTTCTTTCCTGCCCAGGAAGTCTGATGGTTCTGTTGTGCCACCAGATGGCGCTCACGGGAAGTTTGTGTCCACTATTTCCTAATATTCTTTCTCTCTATTTCTCTCTCTCTTTCCTTTCTTCCTTCTTGACTGAAGTTTTGGCTGTAAGACAACATTGATCCAACAACAGTTAGTGTTTATAATGTGTCGGGTACTGGGCTAAGCCTTAGGAATACAAAGGCAAATGAAGTGTAAAGGAAAAATTTCTAAAATATTTACAAATAATTCATTGAACACCTGTTATTAACCAGGCACAGCTTGGGCCCTTGGGATACACTGACAAGCATAACAAACATTTCTGCTCCTGTGAAGTTTACATGCCAGCGAGGGGAGGCACACAGAAAATCATACACATAATAAATGAGTTAATACTCAACACCCAAAAAATAACCCAATGAAGAAATGGGCAGAAGGCATGAATAGACACTTTTCCAAAGAAGACATCCAGATGGCTAACAGACACATGAAAAGACGCTCAATATCACTTACCATCAGGGAAATACAGATCAAAACCACAATAAGACACCACCTCACACCTGTCGGAGTGGCTAAAATGAACAACTCAGGCCACAACAGATGTTGGTAAGGATGCCGAGAAAGAGGAACCCTCTTGCACTGTTGGTGGGAATGCAAACTGGGGCAGCCACTGTGGAGAACAGTATGGAGGTTCCTCAAAAAGTTAAAAATAGAACTACCCCATGATTCAGCAATTTCACTACTAAGTATTTATCCAAAGGATACAAAAATACAGATTCAAAAGGGCACATGCACTCTGATCTTTATAGCAGCGCTATCAACGATAGCCAAACTATGGAGACACCCCAAATGTCCATCGACTCATGAATGGATAAAGAAATGGTATATACACCATATATATATACCAAATATATATGTATACGCCATATACACCATATATACATACACCATATATATTCCATTATATATATATATATACATATAATGGAATATTACTCATCCATCAAAAAGAATGAAATCTTGACATTTGCAGTGACATGGATGGAGCTAGAGTGTGTTACGCTAAGCGAAGTAAGTCAGAGAAAGACAAATACCATAAAATTTCATTCATATGTGGAATTTAAGAAACAAAACAGTTGAACGTATGGGAAGGGGAAAAAGAGAGAGGGAAACAAACCCTAAGAGACTCTTAGAGACAGAATAAACTGATTTGTTGACAGAGGGCGGTGGGGGGAGATGGGCTAGATGAGTGATGGGTATTAAGGAGGGGACTCGTTATGATCAACACTGGGTGTTGTATGTAAGTGATGAATCACTGAATTCTACTCCTGAAGCCCATATTGCAGTGTATGTTAACTAGAATTTAAATAAAAATTTGAAAAAAATTAAATGAATTAATAAGTTTGAAGTCAGAGTACTATAAAGGAAGTAAAATATAACAGGGACAAGGTGGATTAGGAGTGCTGGGGGGCCAGCTGTAACTTTAAATAGAGTGGTTAGGATAGAATTCATTGGGAAGGTGACATCTGAGCAAGGATGCATAGGAAGTGTGAGCCCTGATAATAAATGGGGGGATTCCAGACAGAGACCAGTCAGGGCAAGGGCCAGATTCTTGGCTGACCGGAGACAGAACAGGTTTCAAGAGGACTGGAACAGAGGAAGCGAGGGAAAGAGGGCAGAGAGGAGGGAGGAGGGCCCTGATGCCCTGGGGCCTTGCAGGCAGACATGGAACTGTGGCTTTCCTCAGAGGGAACTGGGGAGCCACTGCAGGCCCTGTGACAGGCTCTGACTTACATTTTTAAAGAAGCACTCTGGCTGCTGTGTGGAGAAACATGTCACTAGAATATGCTCCAAAAATGTTAATGGTCATTGTACAGTGATTTCATACGTACAAAAATAAAGCCACATATGTATTTCGTGTAGCAGAGAAATAGTTTTGCATATGAAGTAGATATATGAACACAGTTGTCAACTCACAGAGAATCATCTGGAAGGACACGTACCAATTTCAACAGAAGAGAGGTAACAGGAAGGGAATGGAAGGGGAGATTTGCTCCCTCCTATTGATTACTAGTGTACATCTTGTTGGAGATTTTTATACAGCAAGCACGTATTTCTTTTGTAACGTCAAAACAATTCCGTTAGGACATGGCCGACTTCCTGTTTTGAGGAGAAAGGGTTACATATGGGAAAGAAAGATAACTTTATGTCTTCTTGTGTCTACAGAGTTACTTATGTGCTCAGTCACGGGATAGGCCCCCCTGAGGATACTGGGAACAATATTTGAAACCGTTCTTACTCTCAAGAATATTTTGGGGGGGCTCCTGGTGGCTCAGTCGGTTAAGCTTCTGACTTCAGCTTGGGTCACGATCCCACAGTTTGTGAGTTCAAGCCCCGCCTCGTGCTCTGTGCTGACAGCTCAGAGCCTGGAACCTGCTTCAGGTTCTGTGTCTCCCTCTCTCTCTGCCCCTCCCCTGCTGATGCTCTAGCTCTCAAAAATAAATAAACATTAAAAAACATTTTTTTAAATTAAAAAAAGAATATTTTTTGATATACAAAACTGGTCCCGGAGACTTTTCTCTCTCCCTCCTGAATCCAATAGGATGACAATAAAGGAGGTAGTTGTTAAAGTATAAACTTACCACTACAACCAAACAGCAAAGAAGACGCTTGAGAGGGGAGCCATGTAGGCGTCGTACAGAGGGAAGGTTTGGCTTTGCAAACACCCGCTCTCCAACACACGTACCTCACAGGGGAAAATGTGTGCAGGTGAGATCAGGGTGGTGGGAGCCATTAGGTGTTCTGAGTCCCCATGAGAGTGCCCGCTCAGGCCGCCTCATGGGGATATGCTTTCCTGCTGTCTGGGCTCACTAACCCTCAACCCCTTAGATGCCACACCATGCTCCAGCAGCCTGACAAGGTTATAAAAACCACCTTCCGCAAGCTCTTCCCCCGAATCTACCATTCGAGCTCCAGGTTTGCTCTCTTGGATGCGTCCAGCCCCATTTCCCTACATCATCCTTAGGCTTTGTAATAATAATCAGTCCTCGGGGCCCCTGGGTGGCCCGGTCAGTTGGGCATCCGACTTCAGCTCCAGTCATGATCTCACAGTCTGTGAGTTCGAGCCCCGCGTCGGGCTCTGTGCTGACAGCTCGGAGCCTGGAGCCTGGCTTCGGATTCTGTGTCTCTCTCTCTCTCTCTCTGCCACTCCCCCGTTCATGCTCTGTCTCTGTCTCAAAAGTAAACATTAAAATAAATTAAAAAAAATAATAATCAGTCCTCACCCCGCACGTCCTGCATTGTAACTACCGTCTCGTAGCAACTTCATGCTTTAAAATCTCTGAAAAGTGGGGTACGTTTTACAACCAGCGGGGGTCTCACGGTTGATGTTGGCCCAGTGGCCATCAACAACACTATCTTCATGGCCTGTACTCGCATGAAACTGGACATGGCTGTTGGTGTTGCTCGGTCTGATTTTGTTCAGGGCAACGACGTTGTTGAACGCCTGTTGTTCATTCACCTTAATCATATGCAATATGGTAGCACAGGCTGTGTTGAATCGATGTTTGCAGTGTTTTTCTCAGTCTGCGCTGTCCAGTATGGTGGCCACTGGCTAAGCGTGGCCACTGAGCCCTTGATTTGTGACTAGTCCAAACGGAGACGTGCGGTAGTAAGAAAAAAGAATCAAGATATGTCACTAAGGATTTGCATGCTGGTTATCTGCTGAAAACACACTACTTCAGACACACTGGGTTAAATGAAATGGTTAACATTATTTTTGCCTGTTTCTTTTACTTTTTTGAATGTGGCTAGTGGAGAACTTAAAATCACACAAGTGACTCACATTCTGCTTTTTTTTTGACCACGTTGATCTATAAAATAACACCAGTTTAGCAATGATCACAAGCAGGTACCAAATACAGCAGCAGATATATATAATAAAACTCGATGCCTAAATAGGCGAAAAGAGCTCAGTTTCTTTACTAGAGAGTAAATAATAGAAAAGGCAATAGAGAAGCACGTCAGCATTCAAATGGGAATGAATAATCATAGAGTTCCGTGTGCCCAAAACACGGACTAAGAGACAGAATGTCAGGAACAGCACTCTGTCCCCGCTCACTGCCACCCTTCCCTTACCACACCCGGGGAGAACCACCCTCCTAAATTTAGTGTTTAGCATCCTCTTCCTTTTTTGCTTTTCTTTTTTTCTCTCCTCCGCCTCATTTTCTTACCTATATATGTCTCCCTACAGATCTCTCCTTCAACTTGCTTCCCTCTTTTTAAAATTTTAATTGCACGGGGAGGAGCCAAGATGGCGGAACAGCATGGGAGCTTTTTGCGTGTCTCATGTCCATGAAATACAGCCAGACCAACACTAAACCATCCTGCACACCTAAAGTTTTCATTGCAGTAAAATACACATAACAGAAAATTTACCAACACTACCATTTCTTTTTTTTTTTAAGTTTATTTATTTTGAGGGTGGGGGAGGGGTAGAGGGAGGGAGAGAGAGAATCCCAAGGAGGCTCCGTGCCGTCAGCTCAGAGCCCGACGTGGGGCTCCATCTCACAAACTGTGAGATCGAATGGGGTGCTAAAAAGCTGGCAGGAAACTCTACTCCCACTGATGGGGCTTGTAGGCTTTGGGTAGAGCATTTGGGGGAGGATCCCCTAATGCGATCATCTTTAGGCCTTTCCTGGGCTAGTAAGAGTCCACCCTCCCTGATCTGGAGGGTGTTAAAGGATCTCACTGTGACAGGATAAATCAGAGCTGCAGAGTGGGGGGAAGGGGGGGGCTGGGGGGCCCTCGTATCAGGCACTTACTGCACATACGTTCACATAATCCCTTGTTTTGTTTGCGTGTCTGTTCCTTGTTTTACAGTGTGATGCTTGCACCCCCTGGTGGGCCTGGCCCCTCCCAAGTCTGCAGCCCCTGGATTAGCCTCTCCAGAGAGAAGTTCTTTAGATTACGGGCAGAGACATGAAGTGGGGGAAGGCATCTGAGGGTCCACCTTCTCAGAAACCGTCCTCTTGGCCCACCTTCCCCGTTGCCCTTAGTTCCAGGAAAGCCGGTGTCACCTGCAGTCGCATTCTGAGAATTCTGAAGCATAATAGGGCCGTCCGGTTCTTAGCCTGCCAAACCGTTAGCAACCCCTCATCCTTTTACCTTCCCACTTCCGAAATGTTTCTGATGTTAGCATCTCTCCAGATCTCGTCTTTGGGCCATGTCTTTTTAAAAAACGTCCCAGTGTTGCTGTCCCATTCCGATGTGGAGGCATGGAATTACTTGGAGGTTTTAATCCGTCATCTTCACGGACACTTAGTGGTCTCACTCTGTCCCCGTTTCTTTACAGGGCAGGTGGGCACGCAGTGGTCACAACTTGATCGTACGTGGCGTTCGCGGTATCCGTTCCAGTGACATGAAAACCAACAGGAAGCTCCCTGGGAGTGAGACGGTATGGGGCGGGGGGGCATTCAGAGACGTGCCCTTCATTTCTGGAATGAAGCGCTCCTCCACTGCTCCCTCCACTGCCCCTGAGGTAGGACACCTGGGCATCTGTTTCTGCCTACAATCCGCCTCTCCAATGGCTCTTCACTGTATGTTCAGTAACGCAGAGCAAAGCATCACTGTGGCTTTCTTCCTCATGTGTATATACAACACATAACATCAACAGCTATAGACCAGCTCGCGTCTGCAACTGGAAATGTTTTTGTCATATTGCATATTATTAATAGCAGTACAATAAGGTCTTTTGATGGGGCGCCCAGCTGGCTCAGTTGGGAGAGTGTGTGACTCTTGATCTCAGGGTCATGAGTTCAAGCCCCACACTGGGTGTAGATTACTTAAGTAAATTAATTAATTAATTAATACACTCTAAAAAAAAAGAAATAAAAAATTCTCTGAAAAAAATAAGATCTTCTCACAGTTCATGGGTTCGGGCCCCACATCGGGCTCTGTGCTGACAGCTCAGAGCCTGAAGCCTGCTTTGGATTCTGTGTTTCCCTCTCTCTCTTCCCCTCCCCTGCTCACACTCTTTCTCTCTCTGTGTCAAAAAATGAATACATGTTAAAAGTAAAAATAAAATAAGATCTTTGGGGGTGCCTGGGTGGCTCAGTTGGTTAAGCGTCTGACTTCAGCTCAGGTCATGATCTCGTGGTTCGTGAGTTTGAGCCCCGCATCTATTTTTGCTTCAATAAGTAAAACTTTTCAATAACAGGTTGGCCATTTTTGACTTTACTCTGTGTTCAGCAATTAATCATTTTGTCCTAGAGAGCAACTTTTTTACTTCTTCTGGAAAAGTCCCACCATCTTTGTCGAATAACTCAAAAGCTTCAGTGGTACCGTCTGACCAGGTTTTGTAACTTTGCTGGGGAAGACCTGGGCAAGTACAAGCTCTATCTAGTTAAATTCAGCTTTCAGATATTCATCGTGGCACCTCCTGTTAAGTTTTTAAGTAAGCGCTACATCCAACGTGGGGCTCGAACTCACGACCCCAAGACCCGGAGTCATATCTCCTATTGAGTTTCCATTTTTAACTTCTTTGTGTAAGAGCACACCTGCAGATTTGCTAGACCCGGTAAATCCTGACATCCTATATCCTTCTGGAGAGACAGTTACCTTGGGTATTCATAAGATTTTTCCGATTTGTAGGATATATAACACTGTTTCCATCACTATTTTATGCTTCAGTGAACACTTTTGGGCCACTAATCCTCTTGAAAAATGAAATCGAGTCAAATATAACCCAATCACAATAATAAAGATTGCAAATTTGATACCAGCCAATGGTATGAAAAATACACTAAACCACAGTGAACTTTGTCAACCGGATGTTACTTAAGATAATCGGATGCTGTCCTTATGGAAAATGCTCAACATTTTTTTAAAGTTTATTCATTTATTTTGAGAGACAGAGAGAGAGAGAGAGAGAATCCCAAACAGGCTCTGCACCGAGCCTGATGTGGGGCTCGAACCCACGAACTGTGAGATCATGACCTGATCCAAAACCAAGAGTCAAATGCTCAACTGACTGAGCCACCCAAGGACCCCAAATGCTCAACGTTTAAATGTGGAATGGTTGCAGAGGACAAAATAGGGTTTCTGTGAAGTCACTAACTACAATCTTTCAGTCCCAATTCAAGAAGTTTGACTACTATTGTGTTGTTGCTTTTTCTCTGAACCCCCCAGGTGCCTGTGGCCCACTGGAGAGATTACGGGGTTCCATGCTTTGGGTATGTTGGTCTAAGTGAGAAGAGGACCCCTTTGGGAAGCAGGTGAGAGCCCACAGGGAACCCAGGATTCGTCTGGGCTTCGTTAGCTCTTGCCTGATTTCTCACCAAAATGCCTAGGGGGCTTTTCCTGGCTGATTTCCCTGGATTCCTCAGCCTCGGAATCTGCCCGCCCATAGGATCCGCTTGCCTGGCTTAGCAGCTGGTGTAGATTAGGTTCTCCATCACTACATGCCGCCTGCTCAGGTTTTCAGATGAACTGCATAGAACACAATTGATTAGGGGGTATAATGTGCTATTATTGATTGTAACGCAATCAGAAATGGAAACATGGATCCATCAGATTCAGCACCTCAGACAGAGGAAAAGTCTGTGGCATTGACTAAGAGCAGATGAGGCAAGAACAATGCCTCAGGGAGCGCATCGTGGAAGGCTGCACGCACCACCCTGCGGCTGCTGATGTGCTGAGAGAGCTTATCAGTCTTGAGCAGAGACCAGACACGAAGGCCAGAGTGCTTTCTGATGTGTGGCTTTTATGGCAGTCCACAGTCTACTATTAAACATGATCTTTATTGGGGTGCCTGGCTGGCTCAGCCCAGAAGAGCACACGACTCCTGATCTCAGGGGTGTGAGTTTGAGCCCCATGCTGGGAGTATTTAAGTATACTTACGATTACTTATATTAAAAAAATGACCTTTATCATTGAAATTCTGGTAGGAAAAATGAACGAAACTCAATTCTCCCTTTGAAGCAATTTTTGAAAACCTGAGTTTTCTTAGGAATGTAAAACTATTGTCTTATTTTGCTAATAAAACATGTCTATTGAATCACTCCATCGTGCACCTAAAATTAATATAACACTGTATGTTAGCTTTTTTGAAATTAAAAGTTTTAAAAATGTTCTTAAAAAAAAGACTTCTAAATAATTGATAGACTTTTTTTTAGAGCAGTTTCAGGTTTACAGAAAATTGGAAAGGAGAGCATTTCCCACCGTTATAGACAATTTTTCCTATGACTATCTTACATAGTGTGATGCATTACTCGTAACTGACAAACCGATATTGTTATCAACTAAGTCTTTAGTTTACATCGGGGTTGACTTTGTGTTGTATGTCCAATGGGTGCTGACCAACATATGACATGTATCCACCATCACACATCATACCATCATACAGAACAGTTTCAGTGCCCTAGAAATCCTGTGCTCCAACTTCTTACTTTCTATAAGCCACACCGGGTCACCCTTCCTAAAAGAGAATTCTGATCCCGACTTGTTCTCGCTCAAAACCCTCAGTGGCTCTGCCCTGGCCCACAGCGCACAGGACATCAGCCTCGTGCTTGGGGCTTCTCAGCCGAGCTGCGAACCATGACCATCTGTAGCCCCATCACTTCCCTCTCGGGCGACTCTACTCCCCGTAGCGTATCTTCTGACGTTCCCCACACACGACCCTCACTCTCATCCGTGCCGGCTTATCTGCCCTCTGCATACGAAGGCCCCGGGGGCCCTTCTCCTCACAGCTGCGGTGTCTTGTGAAAACCCATCTCTGGGAGCGTCTGGGTGGCTCAGTCGGTTGAGTGTCTGACTTTGGATCAGGTCACGATCTCACAGTTCGGGCTCCGTGTCAGGCTGGCTCTGCTGCCAGCTCAGAGCCTGGAACCTGCTTCGGATTCTGTCTAGGTCTCTCCTTGCCCCTCCCCAGCTTGCACACTGTCTTCCTACCTCCCAGATATAAACAAACATTTAAAAATAAGTAAACATGGGGGCGCCTGGGTGGCGCAGTCGGTTAAGCGTCCGACTTCAGCCAGGTCACGATCTCGCGGTCCGTGAGTTCGAGCCCCGCGTCAGGCTCTGGGCTGATGGCTCGGAGCCTGGAGCCTGTTTCCAATTCTGTGTCTCCCTCTCTCTCTCTGCCCCTCCCCCGTTCATGCTCTGTCTCTCTCTGTCCCAAAAATAAATAAACGTTGAAAAAAAATTAAAAAAAAAATAAGTAAACATGAAAGAAAACAAACATCTCTGGAGCTGCCCCTCTGACATTCTCTGTTCCCTCATGTCCTCTCTTGCTCCTCTGAGCCTCCTGGACAGGGCTCCTGGGCCCCCTCAATGGCATTTATTGGCCTCAGTACTCCGTATACACATATGTAAAATGGGCGTGGTAAGTATGGCGCCAACCACCTAGAGCTGTGTGAGGACTCAACCCCTCAACTCCTGCAGAGTGCCAGCCAGGCGGCCGGCCCCTAGGACGTGTTCTTATAAGCGCCGGCTGCCTAATCACGGCCACTGCCACCAGCCGCTACTGCTATGCTCTTCCTCCTCTCACCACCTCCCCCCTCCCACAGGGCCAGCTCCCGGAGGCACGTCTTTGTGTCCTCCGTGGTACAAGGCATGATTATAGCAAGGGCTCCATAGACGCTTAGCAACGGAACGGCTGGGGCCCTGTGGTCGCACACGGAAGGCAAGCCTGAAACAAGGCAACGAGACAGCCCCGCGTGGTAAGAGGGGGGCTCCTCAGTGCACTCCCCCGATGGACCAGCCCCCATCCCCCCTGGGCCTGTTAGAAAGGACGTGGTGCTGAGCATCTCGTGGTGCCGGCAGGTCATGGTTTCCTGTGGCACAAGCTCTCGGGGAAGGGGACGTGGGGGCAGCTCAGGTGCCTCAGGAGTGGCCAGTGGAGGATGCCAGTACTTTTAGAAGCGGGAATCGTACCTGGTGTAGCCTCCAGGGAAGATCTCTGCTTGTTTCCGGTTTGCTTGGTGAGGGCGGCAGCACTTGACCTACAGGATGGAATCCCAAAAAGGAGCCAGATTCCCAAAGACAGAAACCAGAGGAGAGGGACACCGTTCTGCTCGGCAATCTAGAGGAGGAGGAACAGAGTTCCTTGGGGGTTCCTGGGGGCCACACCCATCTCTGCACCTACAACCATTTCTACTCCCTTTGATACCGAAGAGCTGTGCATCGGCAGTGGGGCTCACCTCCCCACCTCTCCCCCAGGGACCTGACGAACACGGAGCGGGGTCCTAGGCTGGTCTGGAAGCACTGGCTGAGTCACCAGCCTTGGCTCTGTCTGCTGTCCACAATGCCAGTGTACTTGTGGGTGCCCTCAGCACCCACGAAATGGGTACATACCCATGAGATGTAAGGTAGCATGTACAGAAGGTTAGAACGAAGGCCTCAGGTGGATAGCAGCTGGGGTAGGAGAAGGCGGGATGGGTTGGGACAGTACAATTCCGCCCAAAGGGATTGCCGTTGGGCTGATGCTTACTGTCCTGTGGACAGTCCCCAGGGAAGGGTGCCTGCCCAGGGCCTCCATTCGTTGGATAGACAGTGGCCTTAGTGGCGGCCTTGAGGACGGACAGGCCTGTCCTGGAAGCCAGTTTGAGGAGTTCGGGTATTTCCACCATTCAGTTTGGGCCCATGAGAGGCAGCTTGCCCACAAAAGCTGGTTCCAGAAAAGGGAGAGGAAGCTCACTACCATTTTTTGACCTCCTCCTCCTCCTCCTCCTTTTTCAGACTCATCTCTACTCTCAAGGCTGGATTTGGGGACAGGGGGAAGGGGCTATGGGTGTAGTGAGAACAGAGTCCAGTCAGGGCTAGGAGTCAGTGGCAACATGGTGGCGAGGGAAGAAGGCAGAGAAATCCACCAAGAGGGCAAGGCTAAGAGGGAAGGCCCGAAGGAAGAGATGGACTGTTGAGGCGCAGTCATGAACTGCCGGAAGGTCGGTTTCCCAGCTCTGATTTGTCGACACGAGCCCAGCTTCACATCTCTCAGCTCTAGCCTCTGCTTTCTCTCTCCCTACCGCCCACTTCCCCCCACATCTCCTGGCCAAGCCCAGGTTGGCCGAACGTTCACTTCTCTGTTCTCTCATTATGCCCCAGGAATAGGTCAATCACAGCACTTACCACTTGCTTTACAGTTATGTTTATGTGGCCATCTTGTTTACGAATCTGCAGGGCTGGGTCTCATTCATCTGGTAGCCCCGTGGGCTAGCCTGGCATCTGCTAACGCTTAGTGTGAAGGAATAACTCACTGTCCATTGTGACATACGGACGTCCTCAAGGTCACATAAACAGCTGCATGACACCCAAGGCCAGGGGGTTATTTTCCTTCATGAGGGTGATAGGTGGAAGGTGGAGGATGGAAAGACATTTTAAAAAGTGAACATGTGCCATGAAACGCTAAAAAATGAACGAGCTGAATTGTGATTTTCTAATCAGTCAAGTTTTTCCTTCTATAGATACGGACAAGATGCAAAGGAGAAATCGAGGCAGTTAATAGGACACAGCGTCCTACGTCCGCCTACACAGTCTGGCCGCAAGTGGATTGGGGCTGCATTAGAAAGAAAGGAAGGAGTAGGAGATCTGTTGCAGCACCAAATGGTTTCGCCGGACTTCGTCCTGACAAGAGCTACATATTTCAAGTCCTATCTATTGAACTTCCTTTGTAATACCTGATGTTTCTGCCCAGACTCCTCATGATGAATTTCGTCTGGGTCAGCCTAGTGCACAATCTTTTGATGCTTTTCTTAAACTGCCCTCAATTGTCCATAAATAACCATCAGCAGACACATCATCAAAGGAGTTTCACAGCGGACAAACTAAAGACTCCACCCGCGGTGGGTTAAAGAGCAACCGTGAGAACTGTTGGGGCCACGTCTCCTTGCTAGTGAAGATCAAAACTGTTACCTCCGGACCAGACACAAAAGGACAAATACTGCAGGATCCCACTGCTCTGAGGCACCTAGACAAATCAGAGACGGGAAGTAGAATGCTGGTTACTAGGGACGGGAGGTGGCGAGGAACGAACAGTTAGTGTTTAATGGGGGCAGAGTTTCAGTTGGGAAGATGAGAAGGTTCTAGAGATGGATGGTGGTGATGGCTGTGCGGCACTATGAAGGTTCTTATGGCCGTTGAAACGCACACTTAAAAGTAGTGTTAAGGGGCGCCTGGGTGGCGCAGTCGGTTAAGCGTCCGACTTCAGCCAGGTCACGATCTTGCCGTCCGCGAGTTCGAGCCCCGCGTCAGGCTCTGGGCTGATGGCTCAGAGCCTGGAGCCTGTTTCCGATTCTGTGTCTCCCTCTCTCTCTGCCCCTCCCCCGTTCATGCTCTGTCTCTCTCTGTCGCAAAAATAAATAAACGTTGAAAAAAAAAATTAAAAAAAAAAAAAAAAGTAGTGTTAAGTGGTAAATTTTGTCCTGTGCACACTTCCCACAAGACACATTTCCTGAGAAAGGCAATGCCCTGTGCCACCTTTTGTGGTCGTTCAGAGAAAAGAAGGGCCATGCAAGGTGTCCCCTTCCTTGTAGGTCTCCCCGAGATGTCAAACCCAGCCTATTTGAGGACTCTGGTTCCAGAACATTAGGATCAAAACGATTCATGGACCACCCAGGTCGCCTGGTTGTGCCAGCGCAGTGGGGACTGAGCGGGGACCTAGCTACTGAATGGAAACGGGGCTGGACATCCTCGAGACTGTTTTAGGATTTCACTGAAAGGAACCAGACAGGTCTTATAAAAACTGGTGGGTAAGCTGTTCTGTCATCTCAGGCTGGCCACGGGGCTCTCTCATGCTGATCAGAGACCCTGAACACCACGGTGGGCGGTAAAAACTACAGGTACAAATGACCACTTAATACAACCAAGTACCCCTGGAGACATTTTAAAACCTTGCTACTCAAAGGTGGTCTGCAGAGCAACAGCATGGGCTTTACCTGACCCTTGGCTCAACGTGCAGAAGCCCAGTCCCCTAGACCTTGGGGATCGACAAGATACCCATTTATTTACACTTTGAAGCTTGAGAAGGACTGCTTGAAGACCTGACTCCACAGAGAATAACCATGTACTTTAAAGTTTATTTTTCTTAATAATCTCTACACCCAACCCGGGGAGGGAGGGGGCTTGAACTCACGACCCTGAGATCAAGAGTTGCATGCTCTTCCGACTGAGCCAGCCAGGTGCCTCTAACGTGTACTTTATAGTGAATAGCTGGGAACTATGTACTTATGGAAGTAAATCTGTGATGCAGTCCACTAGGGCTATCAAAGAAACAGGGTTTTGTGCTAGGGGGCCATCGCTGGTGCAGAGTCCTTGCCCTGGGGAAGGTTGCATTTTTGTGCCACTGAGAACCCCAGCCTTTACTGAGGATTTTGGGGGATAGCTAGGGAGGCAGATTTCACACATCCCACCAGGACTCACCCCTGGCAAGGGCTCCATATTGCAAAGGAGGGAGAGGGTAGGTACGCCGCCAGCCTGGCTTTCCCGTTGACCTGACCCTCCACCCTCTAAGCCCGTGGGGGTTCAGCTCGTCAGTCAAGAAACCTCTCTCTACACGGGAATTCTCTTCATAGCTAATCAGCTACAAAGAGAATATAATTTCTGTTATTATATCTGTAGTTCTTTTCAATCAAGCTGTTGTGGTCATGTAAAGAGATACAGTAAATCGCCCCCAGATTTTAATGTGGGGCAGTAACTCCCTAATTATATGAAAACTCTTTCCCCGCACTCTTGCCTTGACTGATAACCATGGGTAAAAGGGACCAGAACCACTAAGTACTGAGTGTCATCTCTAATCTGGGTCCTGTTTATGTGCAGTTAGCTCATCCAACTTCCCCCAATTCTGAGACTGTTCTACAGATAGGGCAACAGGCTCAAGAGAAATCACCTAAACTGTGCCGGGTCAACAGGTCACAAAGTGAGAGCCCACGATTTAAACCCAGATGTATCTGACCCCCAGAGCTCTAGCTCTGACATCCCACGAACTTGCGGACTGAGCCCCAGCCATCAGGCTGGCTGCATTTATATTTACTCGAGTTGATGCAGTCTCATGGGCCAGGTCACGTCTGCTCTGAGGCCCAAACTGGACACTTATAAAAAGCTTTGTAGGCCACAAGGGTCTTACAGCTCTTCGATGGCATGGTAATGACCAGGCAGCTTAACATCACAGGCTTTTGCACTTCCTGATTTCTCAGGCATCAAAACGAGACAAGAAAGGCTCTTTTTAAAAGGGATTTCCTGATGAATGAAACCTGGGAAGTCCTGCAAATCTTAGGGACTTCTGATCTTGTAGGGATTTTTCCAACCCCTCCCCACTTTCCTCTTTGTCAACAAGAAAATCATTCTTGTGGGTCGGAGACAGGGCAGGGACAGGGACACTCTGCAGAACACCGCTGCAGCAGAACACCGCTGCAGCCCCCGTCTCCTGAAATTCTTCTGGGGCACGTCCACCACTGGAGTGGGCTCCTAAGCGTGCTCTTCTGATTAAGAAACCATCCCGCATGAAGCTCCTGCCGCGGCAGCTGACGTCCTCCGTGTCACACAGGCACTACCAGGTGACCTCTCACCGGACGCCAGGGTTTGGCGACGCTTGGATGAAGCGAGAAAGAACATGACGCAGCTGTAGGCGAGCCATTTTGCCAAAGAGGATTATGACGTGCCTGTCGCGAAGTGAACACCAAAGAAATGACAAAGCTCCTACTTTTCAAGAAAACATTTCAGTACTGTGCAAGAGACCAAAACCAAAACACCTGGTAAAGCGTTGCCAGTGTGATCGGCCACGGGCCACAGCGCCACGGCCCTGTTGAGGTTGGTCTGTTCGACGGGAGTCCTGCTGACGGCAGCTCCGAAGGCTCACCCCAGTGAGCCTCAGGTTTGGGGGTTCAGCGGCACTTCCCCGTCTTCCTCCCCCCCAGCCCCCGACTTCTAAACGCAGAGGTTTTGACAGCTCCCAGCACCTACAGCAGCTAGAGAAAGCCGCAACATGCTGTCCCATCTACTGTCCCTTCTGTCCCTCACAGCCTCCTGAGTGCCTAGCTTCCTGCAGGTTTTCAGTTCTCTTTAGTTTTGTCCATGTCTTCCCTTTTCCCCAAATCTCTCAGGGGTTTTAAAAGCTCGAGGTGTCACAGCTTTTAAGTTAGCCTCTTAGAAGTGAACCATCTTGGGGGCGCCTGGGTGGCTCAGTTGGTTAAGCATCCGACTTCAGCTCAGGTCACGATCTCACGGTCCGTGAGTTCGAGCCCCGCGTCAGGCTCTGGGCTGATGGCTCAGACCCTGGAGCCTGTTTCCGATTCTGTGTCTCCCTCTCTCTCTGCCCCTCCCCCGTTCATGCTCTGTCTCTGTCTCAAAAATAAATAAACATTAAAAAAAAAAAAAAAAGTGAACCATCTCGGTTCTCACTACACGTGGCACAGCCCAACTGCTAGCAGCACGGGCGGGTCACTGTGACACGGCCACTTCCTGTGGGACTCAGGTCAACTATTTTATTCATCCTGAGCTCTTAATTTCTCATCTAGGAGATGACAACAGTCAACCTACTTCACTAGCTTGTTGTGAAGATGATACTGGAACAGCTCCTGGCACGGAACAAGTCTGTGTCACATTTTACCTATCACGACACTTACCCTACTCTCTTCATTGGTGTCTCATTTGTCCATTCTAAGATGGCTGAGGTCAGGGACTGTCTCCGGTCATCTGTGAAACCTCAGGGCTTGGACAGCAGGTGCTTCCAAAGATGCCTGAGGTGAATGGCTGAGAACCTTTCTGGAGGTGAACATAAAGCCTGGATGACGGATGTGGGAAAAGCATCGCAGGCAGGGACAAGGACACAGGGGGCTGTACGAAGGAGTCCGTGTGGGAGGGAGGAAGGGAAGTGGCGAGGAGACAAGGCTGAAGAAAGGCGATGCTCAGGTCTCTGGGGCCAAGAGCGATCCCAAAGGCTCTGTCTGTCAGAGGGCCAAATGGAGAACGACGCCAGAAGACTGGACACAAATGCATCGGGTGGGGAGAATTCCCGTTAGCGACGAGACTGGTTAGAAAAACGCAGCCATTACAGCTACAGCAACAGCTACAGCTATTATTCCCAAACCCTTCTTCCTTACAAAGAAAAGGCAATCTTACGATCACACAGAGACCACGTTCTTTTTTATTGACAATTCATTCTCTACACACGTACAGTATTGCACAAATGACAGGTGGACCGACAAGTGTATTAACAATATGAACTCGCAAGCACCTACAGAGCCACCGCGCTAGGTTTTGGTGCATTCCGTGCCGGGTACTTCAGTAAACAGGACGGACAGAAGTGTGACAGCTACCTCATGAGAACCGGCTTTCAAAAAAAGCATATGTGTTGTAGAACAGTATGTCAAACCCAGGAAAATCACTAAATGACAAAAGGAACACTGTCAAAGAAAAGGTGGTAGTGACAATGTTAGGTTAAGAATTTCACTGAACTTGAGATTCAGAAAACGTACACATACTGGGAATTTGAAGAAAAGACCCTCATGTTCAGCCCTCATGAAGACCCTCAACATTCGAGAAGGGTATTTCTGGGGTGCTACAGTGTCCTCTCTACTGTAGAAAACATGTCTCATAGTTCTAAAGAAACAAGACGGTAATTCACATGAGTGGGTTTTAAAATAAGATTCTTCTCACTCAAAATAAAATAAACTAAATAACGATCTTTGTCAGATTACAAGAAAATCTTATCAGAATGCCAACCAGATAGAGAAGCCAGTCCATACCCCGACCGTTGCTGCCTGCCTCAGACTGTGAAGCCGGCGTGTCCCCTACACAGAAGGGGACACGAGAGTGGTCCCAGCTCCGCTGCTACAGAGCCTACGGTGTGAGGGTGGACAGAAGTCCTTCAGCTTCCCTGGGGGTTGCACCCCAGGTACAGAATTGAGGAGTGGACTGGATGGCTTTTTAGACACCTTTCAACCAAAAGGATCTAAGCCAGCTTGAGACTCCACCGTGGAGGGGACACCGAGGGTGGCAAAAGAAATGGATTAAAAATGGTGGGTTAAGTAATTCTTACCTTTAGATGACATTGCTCGGAACCTCTCTGCACTGCAGTGCAAGGAAACCTTTGCTCGATACTTTCGTCTGCCAGCTGCTGCTAAGGGGTAAAGCAAATGAGGCATCTGACAATGAAATTTGGGACAAAAATGTAGAAACGCTGTACCAAGTTTGGGTAGAAAAAACAGTGCACTCCCGCGTCCCGCCAGCAGTCAGGATCTTCCGCCTCTGAACTTTAAGAGCCATCAATCTGGTTGGTAAATGCACATTCGCACCACTCAGTGGAGATCTATGCAGTGCACGTGTATCAAGTACGTTTCCTGAAATCCTCCCAGGAAGGCGGCTTTCATGAAACTGGTTCTAATAAAAACGATGAAGACAAGGAGGTGCAGGATAGGATTTTTTTTCTTTACAGATCAGGAAAATGACTCAAAGAGAGTAATGGCTTCTCATTTTCTGCCCTTTAAAAATAATACAAATATCACTTCTTTAGGAATCTAATACACTGGCTTCACTTTCAAAATGCATCATTTTATTTTCCTCATAAGGCAGTCATACATTATAACCTTTCAGCACGCGACAGTCACATCATTTCTTCAGTAAGCCCTAGGACTTCCATGAGTGTTCCCAGAGCTCACAGCCAGAGCAGTCAAATATTAAAGCTTTCTCCACAGCCACACGTTCCTTTGATGTTTGGGTTATTGAAAACAAACTCACTGGATAACTTATCTTCAACATAGTCCATTTCTGTTCCTAAAAGTGTCAGTTGTGCTTTCTTCTCGATGAACACTCTGACTCCTGGCAGGAGAAGAAAACAAGTGTCACATAAATAAAACCTGCAGAGTAACCACTCACAAAAGTCAAACAGGAAGCTTCTGGATCAGTCCCACTATTTCCTTTAAGGGATTTAGTGCTCAGTTTCCTGTCTGTCCCTTCTTTTCCACCCAATAACCTAAGTCAAACACAATGACACTGGCTAGACTGTTGTATATCAGCAAATCCCATGACAATTCTATGCAAAACTAGAATTTGCTTTGCACTTCACTCCTTTTTCCAATATGCAATATGAAGGAAATGAGTATATTCTCGGTGAGACTTCTGTAAAGACAAAGTCCGGAAAATGTGCGAGAACTCTGCAACGACGTCTGTACACATGACACAATGGCAAGCCTAGAGGCACACAAGGACTGTGATACACTGGGCTGGTTTCATAAAACCAGCCAGTGCACCGCAGCCGTTTTGTGCTGCTTAGGGGCCGGAAAACTGGTAACAACCTAACTCCCTAGTAATTACGCAGGTAGAAGTTGGTATCTTCGTAAATATAATCAGCTTAAGAAAGCTTTCCAGGGTGCCTGGGTGGCTCAGTGGTTAAGCATCCGACTTTAGTTCAGGTCATGATCTCGCAGTTCCTGAAAACAAGACCGCATCAGGCTCTGTGCTGACAGCTCAGAGCCTGGGACCTGCTTTGGATTCTGTGTCTCCCTCTCTCTCTGCCCCTCCCCTGCTTGCACGCTCTAAGATAAATAAACATTCAAAAAAAATTTTTTAAAAAACCCCAAACTTAAAAAAATTATAAATTAAAAAAGAGAAAGCTTTCCTCCTTATAAGAAACTTAGTAATTACTCATATATAAACTACACATAATTATTAGAACTCCTCTTCTTAAAAATGAAAACATTTAAGATATTTAATGTATTGATCTAAAAAACAACACACTGGGGCACCTGGGTGGCTCAGTCGGTTACGTTCGACTCTTGATTTTGACTCAGGTCATGATCCCAGGGTGGTGGGATCGAGCCCTGTGTTGGGCATGAAGCCTGCTTAAGATTCTGTCTCTCCCCCTCTCCCCCACTCGCTCTTTTTCTAAAATAAAAGAAAAAATAAAAACTACCTATTAACAAAAATAGGTAGTTTTTTGTTTTCAATAGGTTTTATCAGATTCTTGGGTTGGGGCAGGAGGCAGGACATAATTAAAGCACTGACATTTTAAATAAAAATGAAAAATACAGATTCCTCAAAAGCATGAGATGACATTATTTGGTACAGACGTCAAACTGCTGCTTCACACACGATGCGTGGTTCAGTATGAAGTTTAATCATTTTAAAACCTTTCTGCACACAGTGATTATTTTTTGTAACTGAAATAAACACACAAATGATAATCCGTCAGTTACTAAGAGCACAGCCTCTCGAGTGAATCTGATTAGGTTCAACTTTTCACTAGGCCACTTAATTAGCGGAGAGACCTGAAGCCAGCTATGTAACCTCTCCATGCCTCAGTTTCTTCATCTGTAAAATGGGGCACAACATGGTACCATTCTCTCAGCTGCTGTATATGAATCACTTAATACATGAAAGGCCATCAAACCAGATACACTGAGCACCACATACGCCATTCCTACTATCATCTTTACTCTTCTTGCTGTTCAAGGTTAAAGATTTGACGCCAAGTTTGCTTAAAACTCACCGTCTTGAACAACTTCTTCATCAGAATCTCCTTTTGTCTTTGTATATTCTAGAGTATAAGAAAGGCCATTACAACCCCTGGTTCGGACACCAACTTTCAGACCTACCTGAAAAAGCATTGTAAATAAAACTTAAGTTTTAAAGTAGTACATATTAAACAATTACATTCATAAAAACCCTGGCTGGTTGACCCTGTATGTTTCTTTGTAAGCTCAAAGATAAATATTAGATTTCTCGCTATAAAATGTCCCTTTAGGAAGCGGAAGGGGGAACATGCACTTAAAAAATTTAACTATTTAACAAACATCACTGCAACACTAGTGGGGATCCTAAAATAAAAAAACAATTATGTGCAAAGAAAACAGTACAGAGGGGTCAAAACTCCAAAAAGCCAGTCACTATCACTCTACAAAAGATATCTCCTACGGTTTTCCCATTTTTCTTCCAGTCCTCGTCATATATACATACACTCGAAACACAGGTTTTATTACAGCAGGAATAAAAGTCTTATTGTCTGCTTTGTTTCTGCCACGTAAGACGTCATCTTTCCGTGTCATCAGCCTTCACAACTATCATTTGCATGTAATGCCTCAGTAATCCACTGTACCACAGTAAGCTGTGCCCCACCCGGGGCGTGCACTCACCACCCCTCGATCAAGAGTCACATGCTCTACTGACCGAGCCAGCCAGGTGCCTCTTAAAGAAGAGTTTTAATTCTAAACATGAAGATTTTTTTTTTTTTTTTAAAGGAAAAAGAAAAGTATCTGATGGCAGAGACGGCTACCTACAAATTCTCGATGGTTTGTGCTCCACCTCACTGCAGGAGATGCTCTCAGGAAGTTTCTGTGTGGCTAGGTTCACCGAGGCTCACAGGCTGTCACCTGGCAATCACCCTGCCTCTACACGGGGCCTTAACTCTAAGGCAGACCTATGTACACATTCTCGAGTACCAGAAATCAGAAGATTGCAGCCAACACAGACGTAAGAAGTTTAAAAGGTGACCAGGGGCGCCGGGGTGGCGCAGTCGGTTAAGCGTCCGACTTCAGCCAGGTCACGATCTCGCGGTCCGTGAGTTCGAGCCCCGCGTCGGGCTCTGGGCTGATGGCTCAGAGCCTGGAGCCTGTTTCCGATTCTGTGTCTCCCTCTCTCTCTGCCCCTCCCCCGTTCATGCTCTGTCTCTCTCTGTCCCAAAAATAAATAAACGTTGAAAAAAAAAATTAAAAAAAAATAAATAAATACAAGGTGACCAAACCGCACTTTTAAAATACCAATGTCTATCTTAATGTGACTGCCTAACAACACCTACCAAATGCCTACTCTTGGATCCTATCTGCTTTTTCATTGAAGTGTATGGTAAAACTATCACCATACAAAGGAAGATTTCAGCCAGTAGACCCTGATTCTCTCAAAAGCAGCGATGTGCACTTGCTTCAGGAAAACAGGAGTAGGAAAGACGTGTGGCAAAGAGGGGGGGCTTACAATGTTGGGGTGCCTGGGAGTCTGGACAGCTGAAGGATTCAGACAGCAGAGTGTGTCCTTATACCCCTATACAACACGGAGACAGAACTGTGCTCTTATTCACTTTCAGAGTGAGAGCTGACAGAACACGGGAGGGAGTGTCCCGTACTGGGCACCATCAATAAACCGTCTAGCTCAAATTCGGAGGCACATGTCCTAAGTATGGGTTTAAGCTAGCTTTAATCTTTGTCAATAAGAGGCCTCCAGCAAGCAGGAAGTCCTACTACTAGGAACGAATACAGACGCTTACAGAATACATGAAAATACAGCTGTAGGTACCTGGAGCCCGGAAAAGGGATTGCCTGTGCCCTCAGCGACTCCAACGAAGTATGTGTTCCATCCTTTTCACGTTACTATGAACAAACATTCCTCAAATCTACACAGCTAAGTTCGTGGTCCATCTGGTCATCGATCTATCAATGGAGCTGGAATACTGATATATGTATGCAGTGATTCTTAGGAGGACCGTCCAGAACTTCATGCAATTGTAAGGTAGATCGCACAACAGAAGCTAGAAACCACTCTGTAGTCTAATTACTCAATATTAATAGTCTAGTACTTGGATGTGATTTATGGTACTCCACAGGCAATTAACAATGCACTAAGATGAAGGTGAGGCACACACCCCCTACTGCACAATTCTGTGTCTAGGACAGGCTATGTAGGTGGACTACACAATGCTTACAGGCTTAGCCCTCTAAGCAATGGGCCTGGCACGCTACAGACACGAAATGTTTGCTGCATGATGGTTGTGGCAGCACTGGATGTAAACAACCCCAAAGACCGTTAGTATGGGCGGTTGGCTAAATAAATAAAACCTGTTCGATAAAACACACTAATAGATGCAACCGTTAAAAAGAATGAGGTGGGTCTTCCTGTAATGACACAGAAAGCACGTCGAGCTATTATTATTAAGGACAAAAAGTCAAGTGTAACCACAGCATGTATGGAATGCTTTTATCTAAGTACGAAGAGATATACACACAAACAAGCACAGGCATAGTCTAGGTCAGTAGTCCCCATCAGGGAATCATTATTGGTTGTTACAACTAAGGAGTGGGGCAGTGCCACAGGTACCTATGTGCGGAGGCCCAGGATACTACTGAACATCCTGCATTCCACCTCCAACAAAGAATTATCTGGCCCAAAACATCAACTGTGCAGAGACTGAGAAACCCTGGTGTAGACAGATTAAAAATGTACAGATTGTGTTGGGAAGGACAATGGGAGGTAGCCCCTCAGAAGGATGAATGACAATCAAGAGTCTGGGGTCACAAAACGATGTCTTCTCCATTTAATACCTTGTTATGAAATAATTTTGTTTTTTTTAAAAACCTTGAGTGTACCTTTACTCTTTTTTTTCAACATACTTAATTTTATTTTTTTAAATTTACATCCAAATTAGTTAGCATATAGTACAACAAGGATTTCAGTAGATTCCTTAGTGCCCCTTACCCATTTAGCCCATCCCCCCTCCCACAACCCCTCTAGTCACCCTCTGTTTGTTCTCCATATTTATGAGTCTCTTCTGCTTTGTCCCCCTCCTTGTTTTTATATTATTTTTGTTTCCCTTCCCTTCACCTATTTTGTCTCTTAAAGTCCTCATATGAGTAAAGTCATATGATATATTTGTCTTTCTTTGACTAATTTCACTTAGCATAATACCCTCCAGTTCCATCCATGTAGTTGCAAATGGCAAGATTTCATTCTTTCTGATTGCCGAGTAATACTCCATTGTATATATATACCACATCTTCTAATCCATTCATCTGTCAATGGACATTTGGGCTCTCTCCATACTTTGGCTATTGTTGATAGTGCTGGAGTGTAGCTTTACTCTTTAAATAAAAATCCGTAACCAATGAAAACATACTGTTTATCACAAGATAAATTCATTGTGAAAACAGGACTTCAATTTTTTTAGTAAATATTCAACTGATTGGTTTTACTTACGTGTTCAGGCTTATCTTTAAGAAGCTGTTTTATCTTGTTTACTGCTGAAGGTGTCTGAAAAAAGAACAAGTTATTAAGTTTTTAGCTGCAAAACTTGCTTTTTTAAAAAAAATTTTTTTAACGTTTTTTATTTATTTTTGAGACAGAGAGAGACAGAGCATGAACGGGGGAGGGGCAGAGAGAGAGGGAGACACAGAATCGGAAGCAGGCTCCAGGCTCCGAGCCATCAGCCCAGAGCCCGACGCGGGGCTCGAACTCACGGACCGCAAGATTGTGACCTGAGCTGAAGTCGGGCGCCCAACCGACTGAGCCACTCAGGCGCCCACTCTTGCCCAAGTACTTTATGGCTTTTATAAACAAACATATGAACTCTCAATACAAAGCATTTTATTTTTATTTTAAAAAAATTTTTTTAATGTTTATTTTTGCCAGAGAGACAAAGCGTGAGTGGGAGGGGCAGAGAGAGGAAGACACAGAATCCAAAGGAGGCTCCAGGGTCTGCGCTGTCAGCACACAGCCCGATGTAGGGCTTGAACTCATGAGCTGTGAGATCATGACCTGAGCCGAAGTCAGACACTTAACCGACTGAGCCACCCAGGAGACTCTATTTTGATTTTTAAAATACCTTCTAGCAACATCCTTTGAGTCTTGCTCCCCCCCGTCAAGGTCAGCTCCCTGTCATTAGCGCTGGTACTCTCTACTTACATCACAAATGTAATTTTTCCAAGGAGCATCTATTTTGTGCTGCTACTACATGCTCAGCACAAGCACAATTCCCAACACAGAGATCAGGTGCTCAACAGTCAATGAATGACTCAAGGAATCACTGGGGAAGCCGATCTTCAGGCGGTTTTTCTGTTGATTATTATTAACTCTATTGCTTTTTTTGCTTACCCCTAATCTATGTCAAACTCGTCAAAATGCATACAGGAAACAGTGATACCAGCATCAACCCAGGGTGTGCCTCGGTACAGTCCTGCCACATGGTCCCACAGATACTAAATGTGGCTTAAAACAACATCTCAGGATATCCGGACAAACAGAAATAAGCTGGTCAACTACAGAAGCAAGCACAGGGAGGCATTTTTCAGGAGTAATGCTGTTTAATCTAGCCCATTTGTCCTCAAGATGGATCAGCATCACCAACCCCGCTTTCTCGGGAAGTGTAATTTTCCAAATTTACCAAACTGGTACTCTTGGATCCTATCTGCTTTTTCACGGTGCTGTCAGGGACAAGTCTGTTCCAGGGCATTCCTGCTCCACTTCTTGGCTGTGTCCCAGCCTGTGACTTGGCTTAAATGGGGAGAAGAGACCCTCCTCCTCAGGATTCAATAAACGAGCTCACGAAGTACACTCCGAGCAGTGCCAGGCACAAAGAGCTCAATATAAACCAGCCCTTATCACAATGAAGAGAGTATATTAGTGAAGACATCATGTCCTTCCTATTTTGTTTTATTAGCTCCTCAGCTGGCAACACTGTGCTGGTCCTCCAGTTTTTTGTACCGGCATCTTACTGGTTTGTGAAATCCCAGTGGACATTATGACCTATGACTCAGAAGCAACTGTAGCCAAAACTCAAGCCCGTGCTGAGGGAACAGACCCAAAGGATGGCCCCAAAGCGTGCTCTTCTGGCCTGCCTGGAGGGGGCTCAGCCAGGTAAGGATGTTGAAGCAGAGTCTGGACCCAATTTAGAAAGGCCACGAAACCAATTTAGAAAATTGAGACTAGTATTTTTTAAAAACACAAACTAGGGGCGCCTGGGAGGCTCAGTTGGTTAAGCATCTGACTTTAGCTAAGGTCATGATCTCACAGCTCCTGAGTTTGAGCCCTGTGTTGAGCTCTCTGCTGTCAGGGCAGAGCCCAATTCAAAAGAAAAAAAAAAAAGGTAAAAAAAAAAAAAAAATCACCACCAGTCAGTGGTCTATTAAAAAGCCTTTTCCCACAATTCTACCAGAACAGGAGCCAAGCGGTGTGACAAAAGCAGACAACAGGGAACAGTACGCAGGGGGAAGAAGGAAATGGAAAAGAGAATTTTGTGGGTTTTTTTCTCTTGATATTACGGCATATCAACCTCAAACAGTTACAGAAATATTTCTGAAAAGATGTTTAAAAACGCTCATTTGTCCTTCTCAACAACTGCCAGTAAAAACTAGCTTCCGTAATTTTCATGGTCATACTTCCCACATTGAGTTCTGAATCTAACTACTGTCCTTAATCTAACTACTGTCAAAGAGCAAAGGATTTCCAATAAGTGAAAAAACAAACAGACAAACAAAACCCCAGGCAGGGCCATGGAAAAATATCCATTTCAAGTATAACTTGCCCTGTGATGCTGGGAAGTCAAAGATGAGGAGGGTTCACCACTCACCCCTCCATGACCGAAACAAAGCAGACAGGGTATCAACACTACTCTGTCAGCAGCCCCTTGTGGTTTTTATCTCCAAGTGATGATTAAATCACCTAACTTGGCTTTCCAAAATGATGTATTTTCTTCTTTTCTCAACTCTTAGTAGGAAACACTTAGACACAGTAAGTAAAAACAATTCTTGGAGTGGTCTCCCTATCCCAAAGCGGCTGACTTCACGCCTTGTACTGTTAAGGGAAAAGTAACTGGTGTGCCTAGGAAACGTCATTTAGGAGCCAAACCAAGTCTTAATGTTCCTGTGTCAGAGGCCAAAACCAAACATACTCCATTGGGAGGAGTGTTATTAATGATGGAAACCCAGCTGAGTACTTATTTAAGGGAAAGATATGGATCTTACAACTTGCTGAGAAATTTGATTTTCAGAACAAGTCAGAATGACTAACAGGGAACATATGGCACTTAAAAAAAATGCTAGCTCTTAAAGGTACTTTCTGTATCTTGGGGCCAGGCAGAAGCTGAGGATCACGCTGGGTTCTTTGTCTATTTGCATACACTAGCACCTCTGCAAGAAGTAAACTCAATCTGGCAAACAGTGCGAGAACTTCAGCTAAACAACACGCTCCAGGCCTGGTAGCCTTCCAATTTCCAAGCACTCCCCCCAAACAACTAAGACACCTATACTTTTCCAAGGAAAGTATAATATACCTTAATTTAGGTATAATTAAGGACTTATTCACCTGAGATTTGACCAATGAATTAAAATTTAAGATTCCAGGGGCGTCTGGGTGGCTCAGTCGGTTGAGCAACCGACTTCGGCTCAGGTCATGATCTCACGGTTCATGGGTTTGAGCCCCACATCAGGCTCTGTGCTTAACACTTGCTCAGAGCCTGGAGCCTGCTTCCGATTCCATGTCTCCTTCTCTCTCTGCCCCTCCCCCGCTCACACTCTGTCTCACTCTGTCTCTCAAAAATAAATAAATGTAAAAAAAAAAAAAAAAAATTAAGATTCCTGGGACGCCTGTGTGGCTTGGTCAGTTAAGTGTCTGACTTCGGATCAGGTCATGATCTCCTAGTTGTGGTTCGTGAGTTCGAGCCCTGCATCGTCTCTACACTGACAGTGTGGAGTCTGCCTAGGATTCTCTCTCTCTGCCCCTCTCTCCCCTTAAAATAAATAAATAAACTTAAAACAAAATTAAGATTCTTGAAACTTGATTAACTACAAAGATAGTTTTTAATCTACTCATATGTATATCACAGAACAAGACAAAAGGCCCTTAAAAAAAGATTTCAGCTTGTTTTTGTAGCAGAAACTTTTCATTCGCAACACTGTATTTCCTTAATTCCTCATGCAATTTTAGTATTTTGCTGTTCAAGAAAACAAAATTAAAACCAGAGCTAACTCCAGGATTACGTATACTAAACACGCGTCAACAACTACAACCTATTTTAATTTCATTATAAATACGGCATTTTAATGTTTAGAAGATGGTAACTAGCAGCCAATGAACAAGTCACAGTATATTTTAACTCGTTCTTTAACAGCTAGGGGTGGCATTATAGTGTTTTCCCTTTTGTCTTTTCCTATTCATCTCTGTGTATCATGTAGCCCACATTTTAAAAGTTTAACATGTCTCTCATTTAATACATGGTAATAAACACGTTATTAACGATTTACTAAGTACGTTCCAGGTGCTTAATGGTTTACATGCATCATCTTATTCTCACAATTCTGTGATTTAGGTATTAAAAATTAAATAATTTGCACAGAGACAGTAAGTTAAAGAACGAAGAGTTATGACTCCCAAACTTAAAAAAAAAAAAAAAAAGGTATTATTTACAGTGACTACACCAACTGAATGTACTCACCAACTCCATCTACTCTAATTTAACCAATCTCTCATTGTTACACATTTAGGCTACTCCCAATGGTTTCTTGGAGAATACCCTTAAATGGCCTAAATACAGAAATCTTACTGCTTGGTCACTGTTCCAAAGGACTTCTGGTACTTGTCCTTCAACGAATTAACAGCTCCTTACTGGGACTCTAGTATCACATTGTTCCCTAGCCCTTCTCAACCAGGTGCCACCGGAAAGTTAAGTCTTAAGGCACCCACTGAACATAATGAATTAACTTCTCTGTGCTCATAAAGAATGATGCTGGCTATGTACCATTATTCTCTTACAGCTTTGCTTGAGCTTTATGCACAGCTATAGGTACACCCCTCATCCTAAATTATGGTTACATTAATTCTGATTTGTAGAATGATGGAAATAAAAGCCTCTGCCAGCAGGGCAATGTTAAATCTTCAAGTTCTTTTGTCATTTTTCACTCTGCCTCCTACAAACTCAATTTCAACCGTCAGTTCCTGGATATGTAGAGTAGGGACAGCATCCTCTTTGGATGTGCCTCTGAAGATGTCCAAAGGTACTCACTTTCATGCGATGGGGTGCAGTCTTAAAACACTCAATCAAGGAACCATCTCTGGTTTGCACCAAAGTGTTTAGGACAGCCTATCACCAGATGAGGCCTTTTGTTCCAGCAACCCACCAATCCTCTCCTGGATTAACATCAGTTAATGTAGATAATTTGTAAGCATGGAACCATGTTTTCATTTCATCAATTCCTTTTCCTAGCCTTTTGATGACCTCTGGTAGGCTGCACAGGCACAGCACTTTAACAAGTTTGCGCCATGTCAAATTCCTGATGTGAAGTTTATACATCTAGGTAGCGCTGATCTCTTCCTCCTTTTACTGAAATCTCTAGTTTCATTTGCTTTCATCCACATTCACTCATTAGCCCTTTGATCACCTCCTTGCTTCTGCACTTGACTTAAAATATTTGCAAGGGACTTAAAATATCTGCTGGGACTTAAAATATTTTTTGCAAAAACACTAGAAAACTAACAAACAGCAATACATGCATGCCATAATGTCTGGAGACTAGGGAACATATGCTAGAATTAAAACGACTGCATCAGGTGGAAAGCAGCAAGGACCTTTGTCTTTAGCACCAGCTAAGATCACAGGGAAAGAAACTTAAAAAGTCACCCAGACAGTTAAACAGGCTAAGTTCAGACAATGGACTTTGGCAAGTTAATCAGAACACTTGATCAGATGCCAACAATAGAGCCCTGCTGAAATAAGACATGACACGGTAAGGAGCTGTTACAATTCTGTTAGCAGAATTAGCCTGGTAAGTGGTAACAGGTAATGAAGCAGGAGAAAGTAAGTGTAGACAGCTCAGGTCTGAGAATGTATACTGTCATTATTCCTAGTAATTCCTAAGGGTGGCCAAGGCCTGGCCCACAACTGTGTCCCTGGAGGGTGGGAAACTGTGTAACACATTCATTTCTTATACTGAAACAAAGGAGGTCTTAAACGTCAGCTGAATGACAAGGAGCAAGAGGGAATGACTTAGAGATTTTGAATGAGCAAGTAATGATATGCTAAATGATGGACTTCTCTTTCTGGCTCTACCATTACCAGTGGTAGAATTCTTTTCAATTCTGAGTACTATGTTTTTTGTTTTTTTAATGTTTATTTATTTTGAGAGAGAGACAGAGTGTGAGCAGGGGAGGGGCAGAGACAGAGGGAGACACAGAATCCGAAGCAGGCTCCAAGCTCTGAGCTGTCAGCACAGAGCCCAACGCGGGGCTCAAACCCACCAGCCACTGACATCATGACCTGAACTGAAGTCGGAGGCTTAACCAACGGAGCCACCCAGGTGCTCCAATTCCGAGTACTTGTGAACTGAGACCGAAAGACACAAAGTATGACTCGTGTCTTCTAGTATGACTTGTTGTGATTTCAAGACTTTGGAAAATTCTAAGCTCTGATAATGTTATCTTCCAGACATGAAAACAGGCGGGTGGTACAGAAAATAGTAATACAGAATAATCGGGATAACCTCTGTACAGGCTGAAAACAACGAACCATTATAAAAGTGAATTCTCCTGCCTCATCACAACTTTCTTCTGTTTTGCTACAACTAGTTTTCTGGCAACAGGCTTTCTTATAGCATTAGCTTGAATGGAATCTAGGATTCCTATAGAGAATCTACTTTCCCACTCTCTAGGTGGTGAATGCTTGCACAAAGGCTTCTCCTTCATCTCTTGATGGGTGTGTGAGAAGTTATGCTGATCATAGGCTTTCCTATAAAATTCAACTCTTTCAAAATGGCAAACACAAGTGACTGCTTAACGGACATGGGAGTTTTCTCGGGGTGAAATGTTTTGGAACGAGATACAGGTGATGGTTGCACAACACTTGGTACTAAATGCCACTGAATTGTACATTTTAAAGTGGTTAATGTTATGTTATGTGAGTTTTCCCTAGGCTAAAAAGAAAAAAAAAAAACAAAACAACTGCACAGTGCACCAGGGATCCCGTATATGCATGGTAAGCCCTGCGGTGAGCATCTGCGGTATGGACTCTGGGGCCCTCCGAGTGTGTTTGACCTTTCACCTAGAAAACGCTCACCCAGGGTAGAGATTTTTATCCTTCTTTGTCCTTTGTGAGAGCCGACCGCGGCGGAGGCCTGCTGGAGGCACACAGGGTGTTTCAAAAAGCCTCCCCTCCCCGACCCCAGGAAGAAACCCTTTGTGCGCTGCAGCCTTGATCTCGGCGAGGGGTGGGCTTTGTTGAAGCTGCACTCTCACGTCGCTCGCCGCGCTCGCCCGGAGGTCCCCCGGCGAGCTACCGCCCTCCCGGCGCACCTCGAGGGCAGGGGTCGCGGCTCCCTCCCCCAAACTCCCCGGAGTGCCGGGCGCCGAGCTCTGAAAGGCCCGCGACGCACGCACAGTCGCGCCCCTGGGCTCGCGGCGGGCTGCCCCGGCGGCCGGGGACTCGCGCACACGCGGCGTCCCCCAACCTCCGCATGCGGCGGCGCGCGGCCTGCTGGGAAACGTAGTTCCGGGGGCGCCAGGCTCCCGTGGAGCAGCCCCGCCCGGGCTTGTTTATCTCTCCAGCCGGGGCGAGGCGGGCAAGGCGGCGACGCGGCGGCCGCGGAGCGCGCCCGGAGCCCTGCTGCCGTGACCTCCTCGAGAGGGCGGAGGTGAACCAATGTCACCCGCCCGACCAAGCGCCCCGGCCACTCACCAGGGTGAGGGCGGCCCGAGTGGGCTGCAGCTTCCTCTTGCTCACAGCCCGGACAGTGGCCCGGACTAACGAAGCCGACATCCTCGCCGTCCCGGCGCCCCGGTGCCTTGGGCCGGAACTCGGCCACCTCAGCCTCTCTCCATGGACACAGCCGCCGCATTGACGCCACAAGCTCCGGCGCACGGCGCCCCAGGCCCCGCCCCGCGCGAGCCCGCCCCTGCTGCCGCCATTGGGCGGGCCGTGTGAGTGACGGACAGAGGGCGGGGCGCGGAGCTCCGGCCATGGGCACGTGACTTGATAGGCGCAAGGGCCCGGGGGCAAGGTTGTCTTTGCAAGGACGGCCTTCGCGCTATGTGGGGAGTGGGGCTGGGGCGCGCAGAACGCCTGCACTTGTGGACTCTGGAGGCGTGTCGCTCCACGACCTGCCCCTGGGCAGGATGCGGCGTCACTCCTTAAGAACGCTGAGCCACGAGCGCTGGTGCTCTCCAAAGCAGAAGGGTTCCGAGGCGCAGGTACACACGTTGGTCTTCCTTTTGGTTCAGCTAGGCAGTTCTTAAGAGCATGGACTTACCGCAGAATTGCGAAATAAACAACCCAAATACTCACCAGGCTACCTCCTCACCGCGGCCTGTACTGCACCGAATGTTGGAAGATGGTGCTAATGCAAGTTTTGCTTTTAGGTGCTGACTTTGGAACGCCGACCAACCCGAAGATGTGATTGGACAGATCTGTCAACATTCATAGCGAGAACCATTCCGTAAGATTGGTTGAACGCCTGTTTGTCAGACCTTGTAGTGGCTGCTCAGGGCCTCCTGCCTTTTAATTCTCCAAGTACACCTAAGCTTTAGGCATTATACCAGGCATGCACTCACAGGAAGCCTGGTCAATGGAGGGTCCAGGAAAGAATGAGAGATCCTGGAGAACAGAAGTGCTGCAGGGTTAGCAGTAGGGGGGAGGAGGAGAACGTAAAGGATGGGTGGCTTTTCTCGTGGAAGTGCTAGAGGTAGAGGGGAAAAGTAGGATCTGTGGAATGGTGATGGCGAGGAAAGATTCTTGCTCAGTGTTTTGATGTGAAAAGAACTAATCAGTGTGTTTTAGAGCCCAATTTATCTTTCATCCCCTAGAGCCTATAGGTTTGGATGGTTCAGAATTCCCTTAGGTAGTTCTGTCTCCCTGCTACTGAAATAGAACTGCACGACAGCAAGAGAATGGTTATCTTTGCCTCTAAGCCCTCTAAGCACAAAAGAAACAGTGAGATTAGGCAATGGTAGTATGGTAGGTTTGTATCTTGGCTTCCTCTCCCTAGCTCGGTGATTTGGGACGGGGTATGTTACTTCTTGTGCCCTTCCTCTTACTGATGCTAAGAAGACTAAATGGAAAGCCCTTAGAAGATTGTATGGCACCTAAGTACTAGAAACTCAATAAAGGTTGCTAGTTATTCATGGATAAAGATGTCATATACTGTGAAACCGTGGAACCACAGCGGTGGATACACATGCCATTCCACATTTGTCGAAACCCATAGAACGTGTCACACCAAGAATGAATCCTAATGTAAACAACGGACTTTGGGCGATAATGTTGTGTCCACATAGGCTGTCAGTTCTAACAAATACCCGACCCTGGTGCAGGATGTGGATAGTGGAGGGTTTTGGCTTGTGTGGGGACAGGGGTATCTGGGAATTCTGTACTTTCCATTGTTTTGTTGTGAACCTAAAACTGCTCTGAAAAATAGTGTTAATAAAACGTAAAAAAAAAAAAAAAGCCATGTATCATTCTTAATTATTGAAATATCATTATGCAGTCATGTAGCACGTTACAGGTTTCAAAAGCACCCTCGAGGGGCGCCTGGGTGGCTCCGTCGGTTAAGCACTGACTTCGGCTCAGGTCATGATCTCAGGGTTCCTGAGTTCGAGCCAGGCGTCTGGCTCTGTGCTGACAGCTGGGAGCCTGGAGCCTGCTTCGGATTCTGTGTCTCCCTCTTTCTCTGCCCCTCCCCTGCTCATGCTGTCTCTCTCTCAAAAAAATAAACAAACATTAAAAAAAAATTTAAAGCACCCTCGAGCACATAGTCTCATAGCAGCCTCACCGTTTTTTTTTTTTTTTTTTAATTTTTTTTTTCAACGTTTATTTATTTTTGGGACAGAGAGAGACAGAGCATGAACGGGGGAGGGGCAGAGAGAGAGGGAGACACAGAATCGGAAACAGGCTCCAGGCTCTGAGCCATCAGCCCAGAGCCTGACGCGGGGCTCTAACTCACGGATCGCGAGATCGTGACCTGGCTGAAGTCGGACGCTTAACCGACTGCGCCACCCAGGCGCCCCTTAGGCAGGTGTATTGGCATAGCTAGCTTAAAAATGATACATAAACTCTGGCCTTTTAGTAGAGTGTGCCAGAAAGTATTTTTAAAATCTAGTTCTAAATGTTCTGATTCAAGATCCCATGTATGCTTGATTCGTTCATCTATTTAATACTCACTACTCAGTTTTGTTTTAACTTCGCTGGCTGTTTTGCATGTGAGTGGTAAGTCCCATAATCTACTTGTTCGTGGGTCAGGCATACCTACTGTTATTTGAAACTGGTGTAGGTGGCTGAGCTAAACTGGCGTTAGAAGAAAGCTTTCACGACTGTATAAGAAATATGTGAGCGCCCTTATCTCAGGGCAGCAGCTGCCCTGGGGAGTCAGGAGGCGGCCGTAGTTAACTGCTGAAGGAGTTGGCAAGCTGGAACCACATTTAGATTCCCACCAATAGGGAGAACTTAAAATAGGGAAATGTTTAACACTGTGCACTTTGGCCCTTAGTTTCAGGGTTCTAGAAGGTTAAAGTGTTTTCCTCGTAAGACCTCCCTTGAGCATCACTGCTCTGTGAAAGGGCAGATATGCTTTCCATTTTGCAGGCAAGGAAACTGAACTGCGCAGAGAGAGGCTACGGGGATTGCCACAGTCTGCTGGAAAACTGGCAGAGCCAGACCCTAATTAAGTCTAGAATTCCACCCCGTAAAATGCGCTAAATTCTTGACGGCTGCTGTGTAAACACACCTGCTTTCAAACAAAAAAGTACTGAGCGCATCTTCATGGTTTTATCGGAGTTTTGTTGAATTCTATTTTCTTGTCAACAAATTTCTTTTTTTTTTTTTGCCTGTAACACTACGAACCCTTTTGACCTTCCTACCCAGGATTTTTTCCACTCAGGAACTTTTTTTTTTTTAAATAAAACCATTTGTGAAACACATTTGAAAATGAAAAGTATACTGAAGTCATGTCAGAACATTTTAGTAACATCTCAGAAAGTGCGCACCCTGTTGATATGTACGCGCTGAGCAAGGGATTAAAACATGTAGACTGGGGCTGGAAGAATAGATTTCATCTTCCTGTTTGTTCCCGAGAGGCGGAGGAAAGGAGAAGTGGGCTAGTGGAGCCTTCGTGGAGAGAAGGCTGAGAGACAGGCCAGCTGTGCCTCAACGGTAACTGCGCCCCAGGGGCTGGCCTCAGCGTGGGGCAGATGCGGCTGTCCCCTGGTTGGGGTGCTGAGAAGGGGCTGTGACCAGGCCCATGCCAAGGGAGCAAAGAACCTAGGGTCATCCATTCTCCAGGGCTGGTAAACACTGGTCACTGTCCCGTCGATCCAGTGTGAGGGACTGAAATCTAGCACAGGAATTAGAATAAAATGTAGGAAGCTTTTTAACATTCTTAAAAAGGTATAAGAAAACATGGTTTCCATAAAGAGGAAGATAATTAAAATTGAGAGGAAAGGGAAGGTGGCTGAAATAAGCTGAAGACAATTATAAATGAAATGACAAAATCCACATGAGAAACAGCAAACAGCAGAATGACACCAAAAATCCAGTCACTCATGTGGAGATTAAATTTGAAAAGTGTTCCTAGCATGGAGAAAGAGGAATACTGAAAAGAAGACAAAAGCGTTTTTGAGAAAAAAAAAAAAATTAAGAACACACGTTCCCAAGATGGAAAAAACCCAACAACCAAAAAACCAAACTGGGCTAGAGATACATGGGATTTGCTTTGGTTTCAGACAAAAGTCACTGACACAAAACTTATAGGGATAAACAAACACTGGAGCATCCAAGCAGAAAAATAAAACCTACCAGGAAACAAAAATTTGGCCGGTCTCTGATTTCTGCTATCAGGCCAGAAGACCGCATCACTAAGCTTTCCAAAGAAAGTGTGACGAGAAGTGTGTGCCCGGTCAAGCTCACTTTCAAGTTGAAGGCAAGAGAAATCAGAAGAGGAGCAGCTGAGGAAAGTCACGGGGAGCAGCTTCGGCCCCGGGGTACATAATTCATGCTTTACTTCAGGAGTTTGGGTTCGTTAAAGCTGAGTAAGGAACGATCGCTGATCCTAGCACAACTTGCCCAGATTCTGTAGTTCCTCGCGATAGGATTCTTCCTTAACTGGAATATGTCTTCCGGTAGGTGAAAAGAAGGGCTCACAGATGTCTTATTTTCCGAGCCCTCTCCTACCTGGGAACGCTTGCCCAGCAAACACCCTCTCCGTCCTTCTCTGTTTCCATCCCCCCAAGTCTGTGCCTCTCCTCTGCGCATTCCCAGAGCTTGGCGCACAGTGGGGCCGATGACCAGCAGCTGGCATGAGCACAAGGAGAGGGGGCGCCAGATGAAGAGGAGCAGTTCTGTACTGCCCTCCCTCCATCTGGTTTCCTCACGACATTAGGACTCTCGCTAGAAAGGAATGTGGATAAAATTACAGGTTGAAAGTCTGATTTTATTTCAAAATGATAAATAAACCGAGGCATAGTTCTGGCCACGTACTACTTCTGGAAGGGCTTGTGGAGTTAGAGAAACAGTTCCAGGAGGGCTCCAGTCAGACCCCAAAATGACACCAACCAAACTTGTGATTGGCAGAGATGGCCTCTTTCATCTTCAGGGAGTTTTAAAAGTTCTCCACCCTAATTTCAGAGTATCATAAAAAGTAAAAAGCACTTCTATATTTTGTCGTTTTTCCTTTGAAAATGTTTTTAGCAGCAAACAGGACTATTCGTTTCCCTTACTTCATTTGTAGGAGCATAGTAATTTTATGTCAACTTAAAATTAGAGAGGGGGAAAAAAACCAAAGCCCCTCAGTGGCGCTGCATACCCCGGAAGGCTCACACAAATATGTACGCGTGTTCGCGTCATCACTTCTACAAATATCAATGAAATCGGCTTGTAAATCGTAGTAAATACAGTAGTAGCGGTTCACACATATTTGATATGCTTTCACACAAGGATTCAGTAAACAACAATAAATATAATCTCCCCTCTTCAAAACAAAAAAGGGATTTATAGATGGAAAAAAAGGGGTAATTTACTAGGGGTTTATCAGCACACCAGTTTTAGTGTGCTCTGAAAGAATTAAAAACCATGAAATTGTATTCACTGAATACTGGCCCACAATTATGCTTTTTTTTTTTTTTTTAAACCTGGCTTAAAAAAAAAATAAAACCTGGCTTAAATACATACGTCATGGCTTTCTCTTAAAATCCTTATATCTATGGGGATTTGTCGTAGGTTAAGACTCTATTAATTTTTTTTCCTCATTAACAATTTCATTAAGTTAAAAAAAAAAAATCTGACATTTCCCTAGAGTGTTAAGTAGAAGCCTGATCTACACTGCTGTGTCCTGTGAAATGAACCTAATTTCAAAGAGAATGGGCCCGCCTGAGTGGCCATTTAGAGTGCTGCATTTTCCTTCCCTCATGATTCCTGCTGGGTCCTCTTCGCTGAGGCTTTTCCCTGAGTCATATATTTACTGGAAAGGCTACCTAGAGGGGGGGAAAAAAAAACCCAACATAAATAAAACAAGCCTCACTTTATCACAAAAGCCATAAGATTACTTCTTATTATTCATTATTTACAGAAACTTTTCACACTGGCATTGGTCACTTGTTTTGGATTGAGCGAGTAGGGCTAGGTAAAAAAAGGGCACGTATGGAACATGATCAATTAAACACACACCTAGTCAAAATTCTTTCTAAAGGCAGGCAAGTTGCTAGAGTGACATCATTCTAATACAGTGGCGTGTTCATTACGTCCATATTGGTGTAGAAGGTCAGTGGACTTTTCAAAACCCCTGCTTTGCATAGATCAGTGTCTTCGTTTACAACCACACAGAACAGATTGCAAAAAACTCTTTGGTTAGAAATAAATATCTTGCATCACTACTTTGTGGATATGAACCTGTGGATGGTCACATTCTAGCAATAACTTACGGATGTAAAAAGGAAAAAAGAACATTTATTATATTTACAGGAGGACAGAAATGTAGATTACTAATTAAAATCATACTACAGAACAGTTAATAAGTCTTGTTCTGGAGCATAAACAAATAGATCAATAAAACAAGAAAACTGAAAATTCTTAAGTGATTACATACAAGAAAGTAGTATATGCCAAGGGTTGCATTTTTTTTTTTTAACGTTTATTTATGAGACAGAGAGAGAGCATGAACGGGGGAGGGGCAGAGAGAGAGGGAGACACAGAATCGGAAGCAGGCTCCAGGCTCTGAGCCATCAGCCCAGAGCCCGACGCGGGGCTCGAACTCATGGACCGTGAGATCGTGACCTGAGCTGAAGTTGGACGCTTAACCGACTGAGCCACCCAGGCGCCCCAAGGGTTGCATTTTTAACCAATGAGGTAAAGTATGGATTGTTCAATAACTGGTACTGTGTCAAATAAGTATTTTGGGAGAAAGGGGGCTTAGGTATCTTTCTTACAACATATCCTTCCTCTCCACACAATTCCAAATGAATTAAATTTGAGAATTAAATAGAAGAGAGTCAAAGTGTAAGAAGTAGTGAATATTTATATAATTTTGGGGTGGGGAAGTTTCCTAAGCTTTACCAATGAAAAAGGCTTGCTATGCTTACTACTAAAGAATTTACAAGTCAATAGGGAAAAGATGAACACCAACATACAGCTGGGAAAATGAAAAGCAATTTTGGGAAGAGGAAAAAAAAAGCAGGAGTATATATAACAAACATTCAGTATCATTGGGTGATCAAAGAAATGCAAATTAAAATAATTTTTGATCACCAAATTGAAGGAAGATCAGAAGGACAGAGAGGTGGTTAGGAATTTTGCTAAATGAATAGTCATAGAAACCTAATAATAACTTAAGTATGCAAATAACTTAAATGTCCAAAACTTGTGATATGGCTAATGGAATATGAGGTATGCATAGGATAATTAATAACATAAAAAGTTAAAAAACCACATGAATAGTATTTTCGTGAACATGAAAAATTAAAAACAAATGAAAAATCCCATCAATCATGTTTGGTGCCTCATTTTCCTTATCTGTAAAATGTGGGCCCTTACACCTATCTGCATTGGGATTATTGTGAAGAATAGATCAATTAATACAGATAAAACAACTAAACAGTACCTGGTACACAGAAAGTACTCAATAAATGTTAGCCATTATTAGTGCATTGATAGAAAAAGATGGGAAGACTTTACTTCCAAAACCTAAATAGTAGTTATGCTCTAGAATTAGGTATAAATGGCTCTTTTTTCTTTATTTTGCTTAACTATCTACATTTTCTAAGGTAAACATATTAAGTATGCAAATAGAAATTTATGCCCCACAGAAGCAAACTTTTCAAAGTATAGCATCTAGATGATCAACTCATAGTGAAAAATGAGTGCTATCAGGAAGAAGCAAAGCATTCTCCTGTGGTATTTATACCCTAGAGTATCTACAGGCAACAAATCTTTGATATTCTGAACCGCCCAAAGTATCTAGGATCGACTTTTCATTCAAGGGACAAAAAGTTTATATCACTACACCTCATACTGTACGTACAATCCAGATGGGTTAAAGATCTAAACAGAAAAAATAAAGTTTTAAAGGTATTGGAAGAAAATATAGATGGGTATCTTATAAGAGAAGAATTTCTTGAAAAAAAAGTTTTTTAATGTTTATTTTTGAGAGACAGAACACGAGCAGGGAAGGAAGGAGCAGAGAGAGAGGGAGACACAGAATCCGAAGCAGGCTCTAGGCGCTGGAACCCATGAACCGTGAGATCATGACCTGAGGCAAAGTTGGACGCTTAACTGACTGAGCCACCCAGGTGCCAGAGGAAGAATTTCTTAAAGATGACCCTAAAATCACTGAGCCACATGACCATGAAAACTAATCATGTAAAGTCAATCATTTGATTATCTTAAAATTTAAAACTCTGGAATGGCAACAGACCCAAGTAGAAAGACAAGATATACTAGAGGAAGATACATAGAATGTATATAATAAAGGAGTAGTATTCAGAATAAATGAAGAACACTTACAAATTAATAAGGAAACAATAATGCAACAGGAAAATGGGCAAATGATAGGAACACAGACTTCACAGAAGAACTCCAACTGGTCAGCAAACAAGTAAGATGGGCTAATGATATGAACAGGCAATTCACAGAAGAATAACTCCAACTGCTTAATAAACAAAAACATCACCACAGTCTAGAAAATATACATGAGAACACCACCAAAGTATTTTTCACCTATCAGGGTTGCTGGTGGGAGTGGCAATTATTTCAACCAATAGTTGACCATATCTAACTAAACTGAAAATGCACATATGTTAATGACTCAACAGTTTGACTTCTAGGTATAAAAACTATAGAATCGCTCATATATGCTCAAGGAGACTCAGAAAAGAATGTTCACTACAGCACTGTTTATAGTAACAAAAAAACAAATGCAAAAAAATAAATGCTCATGTGCTAGGTAATGTATAAAATATTCTGTATTCATACATGGAATACTGGAAGAAAAATAAAACTAAATGTATAAATAGCAATATATATTTCAAAATTACTTCATTAAATAGATATGAAAAAGCAGGTTGTAGAACATTCTTATTACACAGTATAATACATCATTTAAATTAAAAAAATCACCAAGGACACATTCGTTAAAGGCTACATATGCAAGTTTAGAAAAGAACTGGAAGAACATCTGAATGCATAACAGATGCCTCTGGGGTGGAGGGGACACGATGCATGAAGTGGGTATGGGATGGTAGTCAAAGGGGACTTGTACCATCTTAATGATCTTTTATTAAAAAAAGATTGAAAAGAAAATGTGAAAAAAATTAAGTCCATTCTCTAATAGATGGCTTATATCTGTATCTTTACATTTTCTCCAAAATGTTCACAAACTGCTCTTTTCTAAGAATAGTACTAACAGTCTTATTACTACATCCCCTATATATAAAAATAAATCTCCTGGAACCTGAAGAAATTTCCTATAAAAAATGTGCATGTAAAAACGTAAAACCACTAGAAATAAAACGTGGATGAACTTTCATGTAATGAGGGGCAAGAACAAGAAATTTACAAAACTATAAGCATGACTTGAAAGGACCTAAAAGTTGGCTAGATGAAACTACTAAACCAAACAAGCAAGTGACTACGTGGCAAAACGAATCATAAATGAGGCTGAAAGAATAATAAACTGGGATGGTAGCGGTGAAGGACAGAACATGTGACAAAACATGTATGGCTTTCTATGTGGAAAGAGCTAAAAAACAAAGATGAATACCCTAATTGAAAAACACAGAGACAGAAACATGAAGAAATACAAATGAAAACATGAAAAATATGAGCCTTCAATGGAGGATACAAGCCAATTGGCAAAAGGGGCTGTTGCCATGACGTGAGGGTAGGGGAAACAGGCTGTCAGGGACTCCCCGGGATTGTCAATAATCCCGTTTTGGCATTGCTGGCATCACTGTGAAAACGTGCATACTTTTTAACCTATCGCTCTTCTGACTAGGAATTTATCCTGAGGAAGTAACTAGGCAAATGTGCCTGATAGAGTTTTATATAAACAGTGGTCTTGAAACTCGGGCACGTGTATTACTGAGCCAATGGAACAGGACAAGAGGGCAGGGAGCTTGAGGGGACTTGACGGCAGTGTTCCAAGGCTCTGGGCTGGTTCTCAGGAGGCACACCTGTCTTTCATTCACAGTTCTTCTCCTACTTTAAAAAAGAGTGGCATGTCTCCTACTCATCCAAATATTAATGTGGTATGTGGATCTGGGGTGCTGAAATGCTGGTATCTGTGGTCAGTGTGAATGCTTCTAATAAAAACCCCAAATTTTTAGCTTTCATAAAAATTACATTGATAGCTATGATCATCAGAAATTACTTCCTGATGATACATTACTATGTAATTTTTGGGCATTTAGTTAAAAAGAAATGACAATAACTGAGTGGCACTGTTGTAAAACATCTTCCATTCCCTGAAAAAGTATCTGTTATTTTTAGTATCCTATCATAGAAACTACTGAGGTTTCTCGACGGTTGCCAACTATAAAAACAAAAGATTCAGGAAAAAAAAAATGGTTAAGGAACATCGTTTCATTCCTGCAATAAGCAGTATTGACCCAACAATACATGAATGCATGGAGAAATCCCATCTATCTCACTGAATGGCCATCACATTTGGTATGTGAATGTAAAAATTTTGGGGGGCGCCTGAGTGGCTCAGTTAGTTGAGCATCCGACTCTTGATTTCAGCTCAGGTCATGATCTCACAGTCATGGGATCAAGCCCTGTGTCGGGCTCCACACAGAGCATGGAGCCTGCTTAAAATTCTCTCTCTCTGCCCCATCTCTGACTTGTGCAAAAAAAAACAAAACAAAAAAACCCCACAGTTTTTTCACCCATAAAAAGGTCATTTTTAATGAAAATTTGTTAACATTTGATCAATTATATTCTAATGCAAAACTCAATTTAGAAATTTTCATACTTTGACAAAGATCATAACGATCCAATGTATGTATAAATATTTTTGTTACAGATAAGTAGGATAGGCTGATTAATAAAATGCTTGAATTTTAATCTTTTTTTCTAGGATTTTAATAAAAAAATTTTTTTTACGTTTATTTATTATTTTTGAGAGAGAGTGTGGCAGAGACAAAGGGGGACAGAGGATCTGAAGCAGGCTATGCGCTGACAGCAGAGAAGCATGATGTGGGTCTTGAACTCATGAACCGCAGATCATGACCTAGGCTGAGAGGTCAGAGGCTTAAATGACGGAGCCACCCAGGCGCCCCTTAAAATTTTATTTTTAAGGAATCTCTATATTCAACATGGGGCTTGAACTTATAACCCTGAGATCAAGAGTTGCATGCTCTACCGACTGAGTCACCTGGGTGCTCCTAAAATGCTTGAAATATATATGATAAAAATATACCACCTTAAGATGGAAGTAAAACAAAGGAATTCAAGGAGGAAAGTAAAATGATATAAAATTTCTGCCTGTTAAACAGCTGTAAATGAATAGTAGCTCATATGAAAAAGCATATTAATTTCATCTGAAATATTTAAGGCTAATTGAGAAGTTTTACTTTAAAACGTCAATATTTATTTTAAAAGACCCCGGGCGTTATATACTTTGCAATTCTAATGAAAAATATAGATATCAATTTAAAAATATATGAGATGTATGGGTTTTCTCCATTTTGGGGGAAGAATATGAAAGCAAAAAAAGTCCTGGAAGACACTGACATACCAAATATTTGAAAATAGCTAGTCCATTAATAAGGAATGATTAAATAAATAATGGCATATTCACATACTGGAATATCAAAAAGGGTATCAAAAAGAATGATCTGTACTCAATAATAAGGTCTCCCCATATTGTTTACAAAGGTACTTCTGTTATTATATTTTTTAAGAGATTTTGTTTTTAAGTAATCTCTACACCCAACTTGGGACTTGAACTTACAACTCTGAGATCGAGAGTCACATGCTCTACTGACTGAGCCAGCCAGGTGCCCTTATCATAAAGACCCCCCTTTTTTTTTTCAGTAGGCTTTTAAATTCTGGTCAAGGAAAAAAGTTATACTAGTATATATACATCATTATGAGGGAGAAAAGATACCACCAATCTCTTACAACATCTCCAGTTTTTAAGATTTCAAACCATGAGATTAAAATGGAATAAATGAAGAGACAGATGTAGTTTCTTTTTGTTGAAATGTAATTTTCTTTGCAAAATAGGGGAGGATTAAGGTAGAAAAATGTTAGTTTTTTGAGATTCTCATACTGAATAAATTGTTACATGTAAACCAGAGTAATTTACTTAAGCATAAAAATCAGTTGATGGCTATGGTTCTACAACCTCCACGTACTCCTGTTTTTTTGTTAAAAACTTCCATTATACATTTGTCCTCTAAGTTAGAAGAGGTAAGTAACAGTGGGGCAGGTTTTGTTTACAACAGTAACAAGGCAGTGATAACTTGAGGGATAATATGTGCCAGATGCTGTGTGAAGGGCTTTCTGTAGATGAAATTAATCCTTACAATTGCCCTGTGAGGTGTTAGCCCCAATTTATGAATAAGGAAACTGAGGCACAGAGGTTCAGTAAGCCAGCAAATGGTTGGGCTGTACTTCAAACTCAAGTATGTCTGACCTGAAAGCTCATATTCTTGACCATTCTCCCACTTAGTTTTCCTTGTTCTTTCAAAATGTGTACACCTCTTATCAACAAGACTCACGGGACATCTAAGGCATTGTGGCAGCTGTGTGTGTGAGGCGGGGGGAGTCACAGTGAAGAACACGGGAATTCACCGAACTGTCTATCCACCGCTCTTCCCATTTGGGAGTTAAGAATTCTATACAGCCTAGTAGAAAGGAATGGAAAGTCAGGAAAGAGAACTTGGCCGAGTGCTTATTATGGGCTGGGTGTTTGAATCTCAGGGTCTGATGGGCTAAATGGTGCCGTCAGCACTGGTAGATGAGACGTCTGGAGCCCAGAGAAGCCGGGCTCTTGCCTACGGCCAATAAGGCTAATAGGAGAGAACAGGGGCTGTCCTACCAGCAGCTCGCTGGGGGGCTACCCGTGCACCACACATTCAGCACTGTGGAAAAGAGCAGCTCTGGGGAAATTTAATACTACTTACAGTCGAGACATATTTCAGATTTATAATATAGATAATTTGGGTAAATACACTGTGGGTTAATTTGACAAGTCTTAATAGCTATCATATACTTACTTGAAGAGTTCAATTAAGATCGATTTTAACCACCCATTAATGTTTTCTTTTTTTTTTCTGGTATGAAGTAGACATATTTATTGTAATAATTTTTCTTCTGTAGCAAATGCAAGTTTTAAGTTTTACAGTTGCTCAAAATGTTTATAAATATGCAAGTCTTATGCAGAAGATAATTACAGTAATCCTTATTGTCAATTGGTAATGCCATTTCCAGGTATATGTCCGGATGTCCAACATCTGTATTCTTCCCCCACTTACAAACAATTTATAAAATCAGAATAAACTTCTACATTCAAGATGTGTAAAAACCTTCAGCAGGAGCTATGCTGACGGATGCAGTGTAGGAGCACTGATGCAATCACCATCCCTACAAACTTCTGCGCTGCTTGCTACACACAGGTGCTGTCCTAAGTGCTTTCACATGGATTTCTCAACATCCCTACAACTCAGGGATGATTATCCCCTTGTAACAGATGAGGAAACTGAGTCAAGTAGAGGCTAAGCAGGTTTTTCAAGATCACAGAGCTAGAAATCACACCCTGCAATCTGCCTGTAGAGGTGATGTTCTTCAACACCCTGACCTTAGCAAAAGGAGCATCTTGATGAAGCAAGGATCGGTATTTTTCCTATGTGTAATGTTCTGGAAGTATCTGTTCAAGGCTGAATCTCGTAAAAACAACATTCTTTTGGCTTGTTTACATACGGTAACTCTGTGACCCTTAAACTCTCGCAGGATCTATGGGAAGTGATCCCACAAACGGCAGTGGGTCTGTTTCCCACATCTGGCTTTCAGAGGCTGCTTGTCACCCTCCTCCTCTGTCCTTCGTGGTTGCTCTCACTGTCCATCAAATTGGCTCACGACAGGGCCCCGTTCCCATTTCACTTCTGTTTGATTTTGGAGGTTTCCCACTAGAACTCTTCTTGGTTTTACATCCATGCATTCCACTGAGAACAATTACATCTTCCCTGGAAACAGCTGCTCCTGCGTTTTCTCATAGAGCCTCCTGAGTCCTTTACCTTTTCGCACACCATTCCCTTTTTAGGTAAGGGGAGTAATTCTCTCAAGATTTCTGGTTCTTTCTCTTTGAATCACCTGACCTCTGTACCAACCTAACACCCATTCCTCTTAAATTGTAATCGTAAAGAGATTTGAGGTCACTTCACATGTTTTCTACAATCATTACACAAAACAGACCAAAAAAAAAAAAAAAACCCCTAAAATTCACATGGCATAAAAAGAAATGCCTAATCCTATTATTGTATATACTTGAGATACTTCATCTCCATCCTGACAGAAATGGAAGTAGCTAAATAATTTCATTATTCCATTTATTTTTCTCTTGTTAACAACATTCCAAGTAGAGACAACCAAACACTCCTTGTCTGGAACTCTCTTTGCTTTCCCAGGGTGGGGTCACTGCGCCCCAGCTTATTTCAGGCTGGGTGGGTGAGCGCAGGGAGGCACTCTCTCTACCGCGGGGGCTCAGAAGGCTGCCCCAGAATCGGGAGCGCTATTTCTCAGTGACGGTAGAGACAGCTTGTCTCTTCACATTCTAACTAACACAGCCACTCTCCAATCTAAAAACAGTGTGCCCACATTACACATACAACATATACGGACTGAGCATAAAATGTTGAGTTGCTTTACACTACATACAAAAATGTCGTTATATCAATGAAGTTTTAAAATTTCAGAAACTATATAATCAAGTTAAAAAGACTACACGTGCTCTATTTGCTTATACAATTTCCCTTCTTTAAACCTACTTTATTGACACACACACACACACACACACACACACACACACACACGGCAAAGTTACTAAGAGGGTGGGTCTTCAGGCCAGAACTCAGAATATTTGTATCAAGTTTAAAGTTTCATCCCTTCTTACTAAAAAAAGCTAAAAAAGTGTCTCAGTATATTAAAGTTACTTTGTTTTTCCTCCCACCCCCCTCAATTTCTCCCCTTCCCTTTCAGGATCAAAAGCATACTTGAACACCAGAAGGGCCTTCAGAGCCTCCTGATCTTGCTGTCCTTGGAGCATCTGGTCCACAGGCCTGGCAGGCCGGAAAGGATGCTGGGAGGTCTGGTTGCCCAGACTGGTTCCAGCGCTTCTCACCAGAAATCCCTGCAATCAGGTTTTTGTCCTCTCCACTCCAGAGGCAGGGCTCTTTTCCGACTCACTGGTGACTTCTGCACTGCCACATGCAATGCTTACTGATCAGTCTACACCGCCCCAGACTTCCCAGCAGCAGCACCCACACATGGCCAAGCCCTTCTCTGAGGCCCCTTTTCCACTGGACTCCAGGAGCCGGCTCACTTGTTCCCTCACTGACCGTCTTCTGTCAGTCTCCTTTGTTTATTTTGAGCCTCTAAATGCTTTTCTCTTTTTGTTCTGTGTTTACCTTGGAGGCGATCCCACTCCTACCCAGGCCTTCAAATACTATCTCTGCCCTGACAATACTCAAGTCTCTATCTTCAGCCTAGGCCTCTGCTCTGAACGCCCAGCTCATACATCTCATTGGCTACCTGGCATCTCTACTCAAACACCCAGCGGCCAAATTTACATGGCTAAGGCTGGACTCTTTGTGCCCAAATCTGTTCTTCCCCTTTCTCTGCACAGGAAGTCCCACTTCTGGTCTTCTAGTTGCTCAGGCCAAAAATCGTAGTGTCATCTCGGGTGCATTCTGTCCTACGCAATCATCCGACCCAGCAACAGACCATGTTGGCACCACCTTCAGAATATCCAGAGCGTGACCAGTCCTCGAGTCCCCTGCTGCTTCCACCTGAGTGTGAGCCAGTGCCGGCTCTCCCCTAAGCTCCAGCAGGAGCCTCCTCGTGGCTCTGTTGCCACCCTCACCTCTGCCCAGCAGACTTTTACAACGGGAACCTTTGCCATCAGAATTCCCACAATACCGCCTGTGCTCCAAAGCCTCCAAAAGCTGTCCATCTCATGGAGAGAAAGAAAGCCATCCCTGCCAGCGCTCAAGGCACCTCATGATCCAGATCCATCTACCCTGACCTCGCCTACCACCCCTCCCTGCTCACGTCACTCAGTGACACGGGGGGACAATGTGGTTTTCGTTCTGTGGTAACAGTCTAACTCCAACTTCCCCTAACTTGCCCCTCTTTTTATTTCTTTGTGTAAATGTTACTTCATCAGAGACGCCACAGTCCTATCCAGCATTCCCTTCCCCTTCCCTGCTTTGTGTTTCTTAGCACCTGTTGCCATAGGGAATATTTACACCTCTCTTCTGACAAGGATGTGGAGTAAATGAGAGAAGGGGCTGGTCCACTGCTGTATCGTCAGTGTTGAGGCCCATATTCTGTGCTTAGAGGCTGGGCGGTAGGGGGGTGGTGGCTTAATCACTATTTGTTGAAGGAATGAATAAATGATGCAGCCGAGAGAAGGAGAGGGAGGGGGGCGGAGAGGGAGAGAGAGAGAGAGAGAGAGAGAGTGAGAGAGTGAGAGAGAGAGAGAGAGAGAGAGAGGAGTTCAGGCCAACAATTTCTTTCTTTCCTTACTTTTGTGTATGGTAGATAGTCGCATGAGGAGAACATACTGCTGACAAGACAGTGGCAATTTCAAATCAGAAACAAAAAGCGTGGAAGAGGAACAAATAATTAAAGGCTATGGTTCTTACTTAGGGATGATATAGGAACCACCTTAGAGCACAGGCTCAAGCCTAACCTCTGAAGGGTGGGGGGAGGGCAGCTGTATTTGTAAAAGTTCCCCAAGTGATTCTGACGTCCAGTCCCTGTTAAAACCACATACTCAAAGGAAGCATCTCAAAAGGCATGTGGTAAACTATGCAATAAATAAAATAACACACATTTGTTTTTTTTGTTTTTTAAACCCACATACCTGACTGGGGACTCAAAAATATGGTTGTTTTTTGTTTCTTTTTGTCTTCATGTAAAAGCACTGCCTAAAAAATGAAATAGACTGGTTTACAAAATCGAAAGGAAGAGCATCTGAAACAGCCTTAAAACCGTAACCATATCCAGAGAGGGCTGAAATTAGGCGTGTGGAAGGCAGAACTCTGCAGGTTAATTGAAAAGCAAGACAGAGACTCAGGAGCCCTGGAAGCGCCCCTGCCACCGGCACACAGCAAGCCTCACCACACGCGGCGCGGGGGTGCTGAGGGAGGAGCCAGGAGCGTTAGCCAGAAGGAAGAGGCCAGGGCCTGGGGCGCCCAGCACCTCGCCGAGGACTAGCACTAGGGAAGTGCGTGCTGACAGACAGATGAGCCAAGGGCTTCCTGCTCAGGGCTGAGCTAGGTTTACCTGAGCAAATGTGCCAGTTGGTCTCAAGGGACTAGGTGGAGGAGGGGATCCAAACACACAATCTGATTTAGACATACCTGAGGGAAAAATTAGCACTTTTTGTTCTCACTGTAAAATGAAAGCAGTAGCCCTGTTTTCAAACTTTCACAGAACATTTTTCTGTGGATGTGACAGAAGTTCCCACTGAGTATACTGCGTGGACAAAATAACGTATTTGAAGAAACGAGAGGGGGCAGCATAATTTTCGGACAGGAAGAAGCAACTGATTTACTCTGAGTTGCTGCTGGAGGAAACGCCCCATTCTCTACTCCCACTCCCCCCTTCCTATCTACCCATCCCTGCCCCGGGATCCCCCTGGCTCTCCTTGACTTGCTGCTACTGCCCCTGCAGCCTTCCAGAAGCACCGCTCTACCTGGAGAACTTCACTAGTAGACAACGTAGAACTTGCTACCAACTGGGAGGAAGAAACCCATCAAAGCTGGGGGGATGCAGGGGCATCCCTTCACCTCTGTGTTGTAGCCAAGAGGAGCATGATGATAATGTGCTTCGTGCTACTAGTAAACACACACCGCCCGTTCTTCAGAAGGGTCTACAAAAATAACTGGTCGAACTTCATTACGTCTTATCTATGCTGTTTCCAGTTTCCTCATCTGTAAACTGGGGTTATCGATACCGCATCTCATGGGGCTGGGGAGAAAATCAGAAGAGACTGCCCGCGTAAAGTACTTAAAATAGTGCCCGACTGAGTGAACGTTAGCTATGGCTATTATTTTGATTTCTCTTAAATAGATTTACTCTTATAATCATAAAAGATCTGGTCTATGTAGCACGTCAGGGCACAACGAGTTTGAATTTAAATTTGTCTGAGTGCCATAGAAGCAGGGCAAGCTGTAACTTCCATAAACACTGAAGTCCTATTTTAAAACCAATAATTAAATAATTTAAAAATATACTTTCCATATAAAGCTCCTTTAAAAAAAAATAAGTGCTCTAAAAATCTTGTCTTTAAAAAAAGAGACACTATGTTGCTGCTATGATATAATAAAACGGAAGAGAGGTACGAGTGTTCCAGGGACAATGACCGTAGAGTATTTTAAGGGAATTGTCAGCAGTGCTGACTTTTTTCCACTGTCCATACACATATGCAATTGAGGACAAACATGAAAGGTTACTACTTTAATTTAGAAAATGACTTCCCCGGGTTTCTCTTCTATGCCAATCAGATTCCATCCACTCTCTCAGGTTTGTTCGGAAAAACAAAGTGAGGGTGTGTAAACCGCTCTGTCAATCCTAACTTTTTATACGTACACAGAAGGTACCCCCACTGCTAACAGTCTGTTAAAAAGATGCCCAAAGTGGACACTTTACCCATTTAATAGAAAGGGTCAATGCAGATCCAACAACTCAAAGGGACAAGAAGTATGGATGATTTTCAAGTATGGACTGGTCATCTATCTTTCCTCATCGTAAGAATAACTCTGCTTGCTGCAGGAAAGTATTAAAACAGTCACATCCTCCTCTCTTCCGCGGTTAGAACCACCAGTCGCCGTGTAACAGAGTTCCTTTCAGTGCCTTTTCTAGGCATGTGCATGTACACAGGTAAAGAGAAGTACAAGTGGCTCGCTATCCACCGCTTGGGGTCCTGACATGATTCTGCTGTGCCTCCCCCATGGCCAATCACTTCCAAAGTGCACCTACTGAGAAGTGAAGCTCAAGCGGCGGCATGTTTTCTGGTCACTCAGGCTAGGGTTTCTAGGCACTGGGGATGACTGGGTTTTCCATTCACTGATCATCTTAGAAAAGTCAACCAAATGACTTTTATAAGCCTCTAAATGAAACCGGGAATAAGTTTAAGACATCTAGAGGGTCAGGGTTAAAGGAGAGGGAGGGTTCGCTTTCTTCAAAACGAAATCTTCCTCAGTAAGTAGGTTTGTTAAAGAAATAAATATATCTAAAATAGTAAAGGACTTTAAAAGAGAGATTTCCCTTGAGATGCGAGGGCAAACATCGAGGTATGACCGGTATCCATACCTGGAGAGCCTTTAAATTGCGGGCATTCCTTTTTAATGTGCCCTTCTCTTCCACAAATAAAACAACGTTTTTCTCGTAAGTCTTTGTCATCCTGCCTCTTCCATTTTTCCACTGGTGGCCTGAGGATTTTCTCTCTGCCCAGGTCGACAGCTGTCCTCACTGGCTTGGCTTTCTGAGGCGTGCACTGCACGGGCTTCTCTTCTTTTGTCAACACGTCCCTCTCTGTGTGCTTGTTCTGAATGTCTTTGTCCTCTCTGCTCCTCTTCTCTTTGTTCTCAGGGTATCTTTGGTTCAGGGTATCTTCCTGATCACGCCGCCGCCTCACTCTAGAAGATGATATAACACCAGTAGGAAAAATCTAGACAGACACCTGACCAAATATTAAGAGCACTCCAGGTTTGGGAGAGGACCAGAAACAGAAAGTGTCAGAGGGAAAAACAAGAATGTAACAAATGTAAGTCCGTCTGCTCTATCAAGAAGCAACCTCAGGGTGATGGTGTAGGTTTTCTTTTTGATTTTCACAGTTACTCTAGTGCCATAAAACCAGGGTTTGCAGTTAGTGGAACTCCCTGGTTTAGTACCCTACTGTGATACGGATGTGATGAAACTCGAATTCTCCTTGGGGTGAATTCTTGAAATTCTGCGGCCCATCCTTTACTAGGCACTAGAAATTTAAGCCATGGAAGTTCCAGTTCACAAGGAAACAAGGGTTAGGAGATTTATGTTCTTAAAACGTTAAAAACATTTCTTTCTTGTTGTATCAGTGATCAGTGACTATTATCTCAATAAAAAACCAAACTACTAAATAAGAGCCTCAAATTCTAGATGGTGCCTTATTTTAAGTAGCATGTTTTTTAAATGAGTATTGTCCAGCTAAGACCACACCACCCAAAACAACAGTTCGTCCCAAGCAAGCAACCCAAACCTCCCCCCTCCCCGACCCTCCTGCAAACATCACCAGAAGCATGGTGACCAAACTGAGTGGCTTCGCCACGGCAATTATTAAGGGTTAAACTGCATACAAGTGAAGGGTCCTATCTGGCAATAAACTGTAGACGAGTCTAGTACAGCTCAGTTCCTGTATACTGGAAGTGTCACTGATGTCCTGAAGGAACTCATTTCACTTTTCTCATCTCTTCTTTCACCCCTGTTGGAGAGGCCGGTGACCGAATGGCTGAGTAACAACTGGGGCAGTGACCAAAATGAGGAAAGGGGACCAGGCCTGGAAGACTGTTATCTGGAAACTCGAGGGACTTCTGGTCATCCGTGCTTAAAGGCGTGTTTTAAATCACTTCATATTCATTGCAAAAAATCATTTATCTGAGAACTGCTGGATTTAACACAAGTTTATTTTCTGTTACAACAGAACCTCATTTAAAAATTGGTACAATAAGAAAGTAAAACAGAACCACCCCTTTTGAACACGGACTTACTTTCTCCTCATAGGACAATCCTTCATGAAGTGTCCAATTTTCCCACAAATTCGGCAACATCTATCATTTGGTGCCAGCTCTCCTTCAGTTAGCACTTCTGGATCAAAAAAGTATTCCTAGCGGAACATACATATAGAAAACTATGAACGATTAATGTGAGGTCAAAACACAACAACTAACCAGGTATCGATCGGAAAACTTCTTTTGAATAACGATTACTATACTGCTTAGGGACAGTTTTACCTAAATTTCATGTTGGTTTATTCCTTTTCATCCTGCGGCCCACAGTTTCACCCTAACCATAAAGGGAGCCTGTTTTTCCAGGACATTTCTACACGAGAGCATCACACATGCCCGTGAGTCAGCTTCCCCAGGACGCAGGGGAAGCCGCGGCCAGCTAAGAAGGCTTCACTTCCTCATAAAATGAAAAGGCTAGACCCCAAAAAATTGAGGATTATGATTTGCATTACACAGACTACATAGAGCAAAAGAAAGGAGCCATGTGTTGTTGCTTTGTTTTGTTGTGGCTTTGGAGAAACATATCAGAAGGAAGGGAAGACAATGGCTGGAGTGAAGCCTCCTTGCCACTGAAATTAAGGTGAGGACCGGAAGGGAGCACGGCCATCACCTGAGAGCCTGTAAGAAATCCAAGTCTTGGGCCCTACCCCAATCCCCTGGATTAGAATCCCCAAGGACAAAACCCCCAAGGAGATCTGCTGGATCAAGTTTCAGAAGCCTTGGCGTAGAGGGCAGCCATGGCATATCTAGCCAAAACGAGACGCACAGACACAATCCAGTGCTGAGGATACCCCCATACTCTTAATACACTCATATGCTTCAGGCTCGTTTAAAAAGTCTTTATAAAGAAAATTAGTGAAGGAAAAAAAAATTTATTTTTAACAGAAAACCCTCTAGTTTTTGCTCACTGAAGGGAATTTTTGTGCAATCTGGCTTTGTTTTTAATGAGTCTGGTCCCATAAAAATCTTGAGTATTAGGTTATAGGACACCAGCGAGCTTGCCAGCACAAGTGACACTGTCTCTCTCCTGGTCCCACTAAGAGATGCATTACTCTCAAGTAGACTGAAGGATCTAGACTTCATATGAGCAGGTGGAGGACCCTTAACTGTGTGCGAGCTGGGCTTGGCACAGGCTGGCACGGAGCTGAATGCTGCTGGAACAGCAGTGCCATCTATGTGCGTTACCAAGGAAAAGCAGCAGCGCCAAAAGGCCTATTTTCCCACCCAAATTCCACGTGTGGCTGTTTCTCCCTGTTCTCCTGATAAATGGCCTCAGAACTGGGATGTTTAGAAAAAGGTTTTAGGGATTATTTTGTATTGCAACTGTTTATCCTGGCTAGCTTCGCCAGACTTTCAAGAGTATTTATTACTGGAGTCATGTGTACAAATTAGGTGCTTAATAAAGGCTTTTACTTTTTATTTATTTTTCAAATAAACTTAAAAAAAGTATTTTTTAATGTTTATTCACTTCTGGGAGAGAGACAGAGCATGCGTGGGGGAGAGGCAGAGAGAGAGAGAGGGAGACAAAGAATCTGAAGCAGGCTCCAGGCTCTGACCTATCAGCACAGAGCCTGATGCGGGGCTCGAACTCATGAACCATGAGATCGTGACCTGAGCTGAAGTCAGATGCTTAACCAACGGAGTCACCCAGGTGCCCTAATAAAGGCTTTTAGAATTGTTTTTTGGTATTTCCAATGGACACTTACCATTTTTGATGGGTAGTCCTTCGGAAATCCTTTGACTGGAATACCAAACACTCTTCTACCATTAATAAATGCTTTCATTATAAAATTTGTCACTGAGAAGAAAAGAGTTAAAAGTGCTCAGTTAGATGGATTAAAAGGAAAAGGGACCACATTAACATTTATAAACAAAGCAACTTACTTTTCCTCGATAATCCAGCTCCAAGATTGTGATTCAAATCAAAGGGATCTACATAAAAACAAATTAATGAGAACAAAAAAGATAATGAAATAGGAAATGCCACTATTCATACATTAACGTGTGCATAAAAGACAGAGGAAGTATTACATACTTTATCATTAATAAAAGTACAGTTGACCCTTGAACAATGTGGGGGATAGGAGCACCAACCCCCTACAAGGTCAGAATTCCACACACATATTTAGAGTCCCACAACACTTACTACTAATAGCCTACACTTGACCACAGCCTTCCCTATAACATAGTTGATTAACGTATATTTTATATATGTATTATATACTACATCCTTATAATAAAGTAAGCTAAAACAAAGAATATGTCGGGGCACTTGGGTGGCTCAGTGGGTTAAGCATCCAACTCTTGGTTTCAGCTTGGGTCATGATCTCATGGTTTGTGGGCTCGAGCCCTATGTCGGGCTCTGTGCTGACAGGTGCAGAGCCTGTTTGGGATTCTCTTTCCCTCTCTCTCCCTGCCCCTCCCCTGCTCTGTCTCAAAATAAATTAATAAATTAAAAAAAAAAGAAAACATTAAGAAAATCATAAGAGAAAATATATCTACAGTACTGTATTTATTGAAAAAAACTCACATTTAAGTGGACCCACGCAGTTCAAACTCATGTTGTTCAAGAGTCAACTGTGTTAAATGACTTCCTTTTTAATGAGTTTCAAATGTGTAATACAGCTAAGTAATATATATTCCTAAATATAAGTCAAGTGTTTTCTTGAAAGTGTCCATCAGAAAAGAAGGTGTTACTTTATGTTTGATTCTCTATAGACTCCTTCCTATTATGAGGAGTTGCTTCACTTTAAACAACAAAATATTGTTTGGAGAAGACCTATTAATCGAATATTATCTAAGGGTGCTAGTTTGGGAGGCATAAAGAGGTCACAAATAGACTTAAAACATTTTAGCACTGGATGTTCCTGCTAACTAACAAGCATTTTAAGGATCACATCAGTCATCCTGGAGATCATAAAACACAAGATAAATTAAGACACACACACACACACACACACACACACACACACCTGCCCTATGCTACTCAGACCTCAGTTTTTAGTAAAAGCTTCATGAAGGACGCCCATATGATCTTAAATGTGTGCATCTTAAATGCACTAGGTAGGTATATATATATGTTGGGTTCTGGAATATTATTTATTAGATGACCCAGAAAGTGGTAGGAAAGATGGGAAAAAATGCTGATGTCAAAGATTTATTCGAGATCTGAATAAATTTGTTCATGAAATAAATGGAGGTAAAGCACTATTTCTAATTTAAAATACTATTTTATGTATGATTTAAAACATACATACATAATAATTCATGCTTTGAATGTTTAATTATTTCCAATAAATGCCTAAAAATATTCAAGAAAAGCAATGGAAAAAAAAACCCCAACCCTTTTTGGGGATTATTAAGAAAATGGAGGACTGCATACATACAATATATACAAAAAGAATAAAGATGGGGCATCTGGGTGGCTCAGCTGGTTAAGTATCCAACTCTTGGATTTCAGCTCAGGTCACAATCTCATGCTTCAAGAGATGGAACCCCATGTTGGGCTCTGCACTGACAGCGTGGAGCCTGCTTGGGATTCTCAATCTCTCTCTCTCTCTCTCTGGCCCTCCTCTGTTCTTTTTCTCTCTCAAAATAAATAAATAAACATTAAAAAAAATCTTTGAAAAGGAGTAAAGAAATAAAATGAGGCATCTTTCTGGTTGTCTGTTATGCTTTTTTTAAAAATTTTTTTATTTTTTTTATTATTTATCTGTTATGCTTTTAATGTGCAATAAATGGGGCACACCATTCGGGATAAAGACCCAGTAGCACGTTACTGGAGTACAGAAGCCTTCACTCAGTTTGACCCTACACTAACAACTGCTTTCAGAAGGTTACCTGCCTAGTAGGTTTGGTCACATTTTCTTCTGGTAACTTGTACATGTATTTTTGGTTGTTGCTTAATGTAGCAGAGATCCTATAATATTAAGCTACTGTACAGTAAAAAACATCACTGTCACCACCACCCCTGAAATTCCTCCATTCTAGAAGAGCCGGTTAAAAGTCTTCCTTCTAAGGGTGCCTGGGTAGCTCAGTTGATTAAGCTTATCTGGCTCTTGATTTCAGCTCAGGTCATGGTCTCATAGTTTCATGGGTCCGAGCCCCAAATCGGGCTCTGCGCTGGCGGTGCAGGGGGCCGCTTGGGATTTTCCCTCTTTCTTTGCCCCTCTTCCACTCACGTGCTCTCATGCGTACTCTTTCTCTCTCAAAATAAATAAATTTTTAAAAAAGTCTTCTTTCTAACTTAGCCTATTACTAATGGTTCATCTAAAAGGAATGTAAAAATGAGAAGATAATGAGACTTCAAAAATTAAAAACAATATATGAATAATTGGAGATGGTAAGGACCCACTGTGATAATGGAAAGGTTTAAGACAAAGTTCTGTTTTTGACATATGACATCCTAAAAAGTTAAAGTCATATCTAAAGCCATAGTGATCTGAATTTAATTTTACAAATGTTCACAGTATGTTAATACTGCCAATAGGCAGAAGTAATGATGGAAACATAACCTAAAGTAACACACATAATTTAACTAATAATATAAGTGTATTTCCAAAAAAATAAAAAAGATTAAAACCAATAAAATATTTTTTAAGCCATTTCTCAGTTCAGTTTTAAACATTTAAACTCCATTTTGACCCTAAAATTAAAATCCCACAAACTGGAGGGGTTCCTGGGTGGCTCAGTCAGTTAAGTGTCCATCTCTTGGTTTTGGCCTTAGGTCATGATCCTGCAGTTGTGGGATCAAGCCCCATGTTGGGCTCCATGCTGAATGTGGACGCTGCTTGGGATTCTCTTTCTTTCCCTCTGCCTCTCTCCCCCACTCGTTCTCACTCACTCTCTCTCTCAAATTAAACAAACAAACAAACAAACAAAAAATATATAGTAAACAATTGACTACAAACATACATGGCCCATGGATCCTTGCATTCAATGGAAGAAAAGGCTTCAGCATGGGCAAAAGAAATGCCAAAGTTTACATATAATTACTTGTAGGTAAACCCCTTCATCAATAAATAGCAAATAAGGATCTTGAAAATTCAATTAGTGCCCACTTTTCAAACCCTCAATTCAGAAGGTGTTAAAAGTCCCCCCCCCTTTTTTTTAAGCTTATTATTTATTTTGAGAGAGAGAAAAGAGAGAGAGAGAGAGAGAGAGAGCGTGAATGCACAGCAGGGTAGGAACAGAGAGAGGGAGAGAGAGAGAATCCCAAGCAGGCTCTGAGCTGTCAGCGCAGAGCCTGATGCAGGGCTCAAACTCATGAACTGTAAGATCATGACCCGAGCTGACATCAGGAGTCAGATACTTAATCAACTGAGCTACCTAGGCGCCCCAAAAGTCCCACTCTTTTAAAGCTGCCTTATCTCTATTGCAAACTTATTCTCCAGTAAGTGTTCAACAAAAGTCAAAGATGTGTCATGGTCAAAAGAGTTCTGAAGTGGGGAGAAGCCCCACAGGAGGACACCAGTCATTTAAAAATGTCTTTTTTTTTTTTTTTTTTTAATTTTTTTCCTAGTGCTTATTTATTCTGGGGTGGGGGACAGGGAGGGAGGGAGAGAGAGAGAGAGAGGGAGGGAGGGAGGGGGAGAGAGAGAGAGAGAGAGAGAGAGAGAGAGAGAGAGAGAGAGAGACTGAACACACAGGGGAGGGGCAGAGTGAGAGAGGGACACAGAATCCGAAGCAGGCTCCAGGCTCTGAGCTGTCAGCACAGAGCCCAATGAGGGGCTCGAACTCACAAGCCGTGAGATCATGACCTGAGCTGAAGTTGGATGCCCAACTGACTGAGCCACCAGGCACCCTTAAAAATAACTCTTCATCCTGGAAACAGACAAGTGTGCTGATGTGGACAGTAACAGAATGGCAGTGCTGCACATCCCAGCTGGTGGCTCCCTGCCGTTCTCTGCAGGGATGGAGAACGATGCCCTCCTAGTTCAAACTCTATATTCTATTCGATTTTAAGCTTCATTTTATTTGTACCTTCAATTACAATGTATTTTGAAGTCCACTGTTTCTTAAAAGTTGTAAGCAGACTTTTTCTCCTGATGCTAATAACATGTTCTTTAAAATCAAATTCTTCTGTGTAGAATCGAAGAAGTCCCAACCATAGCTGCCCAACAGATTCTGTATTTTTCCCATATTCTGGCCAATAGGTGGGCTAGAAATAGAAGGCAACAGAGATATCATGCTCTATAGTAAAGTGTTAATATCTATCTTCATTTGTATCTTAGGGAGTAAGTTTGGACTTATTAAGGAATTTAAATACATAAAAATATAATTCTGTAACTTTTCTTTCACATTTTAAAATACCATTTTCATGACTTTATTAATCTCTACCCTGTGGCCTGGAGATAGGGAAAGCTCAGGGTTTTAAATGTCAAACCCCAGAGTGCATGTTTGTGGAAGAATCTGGAAATAGATTTTAAGAGCCTTGATGATGCCTGGGTTATTAGATCTTTGAACTCAAAGAAAGTCTTTCCAAACTGTTTGCAGAAAACCACTTAGCAAATATTTGTTCATTTGGAATAAAGCTACATAGCCATTTGGAATTAACAGGCATTAAAGAAATCCTACATATAGTCCCTGGAAACTCACCTGACTTAATTAAAATGTTTTCATTTTTATTAAAATGAAAATGTTTTCAACTTCAAAGGAAACATCTATATATGCTAGTTTTTTTACTATCATAATATAAATAAATATAACAAGTGAAAACATAGTTGTTGACCATTACAGCACAGCATAGTACAGCTAACTTCTAGTCAAGGATGTAAAAAAATCTTTACTCTTAAAATACGTACCAGTTCATCTATTTGATCAAAAAAATAAATATTCCAGCCATCAACAAATATTTCAGGTTTCTTTTCACCTTTGTATATCTGAAATTAATTTTTAAACTATTAGTATGGATTACAAATTTAATGCATTGATACAAAAACTTGTAGGAAAATAGTTAAAAATTTAACTACAGAATCACAGAATATTAGAGAAGGAAGAGGGCTCAAAGATCACCCAGTTTTACAGATGAGAAACACAATTTCTTTTACTAATACCTCTTGAAGGACAGGAATGACTGGTGGATTCCTCTGCTGGAGAAAATATAGCACCATAAGCGTGTATGCGTATGACGATAAGCTGCCTCTAGAAGCATCACCAATATCACACATCTAGAGGGAAGGAAAATGAGGAACAGATCACCAATGTTTCCTGCTAAATTTGCAGCTATTCTACTATCACTAAAGGGAAAATGCTTCTATTGGGCATTAACAAAAAAGTTACATTTTCAAATGCCAAAGACCAACCAGAAGGACATCAAAAACAAAAACCCCCAACCATCAGCCACTAGCAAGATTAGATTATCGTACGTAAAACTTAAGACAACAAAATTTTAGCTTGCCACAGCAGGGTTCCCAAACTAGTTAAAAGAAGCGTTTAACATGGCTATCATTCTTTAAAAAATATAGACATGTTTTCAACTAAGTTTGAAGATGCAACGAAATTTCTAATGAATCACAACAGGAAACATACTCACCTTTGTAAACACTTTCATGGTATAGCATAAATATTTCACTCTGGGATCAATGGCTGAATAAGCAGATAAGAGCCTTGTGTTATGAAGGGCCTGTTAAAAGGAAAATTGTAAGTTACCAAATAGAAGAAAAAAATTTAAACTGGAATATTCTGAAAAGGTTTACAGTGTAATTCACTTTAGATTGAAGACATTTAGACTGACACGAGTATTTTCCCCCAAAGATGAGCTTCATTAACTTACTAAATAATAAGAATTATACATGACATCTGAGCTCATGACTTTCATGTTAATATGTCCTTAGTCTGAACATTTCTAGAAATAAGGGCTATTAAAATAATTCCATCTATGTAGACGTAAGGATCCCCCACTTCACCCTGGCATTATTTACACTGAATGCCCGTAGCATCCAGAGAAGGTCCAGAAAGCCCTGCAGGAAACAGTGTGAGACCAAAGACACACACACAGTCCAAAATTAAAACAAAATTCAAGCCAAACAAAAAGCACCTGCCGCTCGGACCTCATAATAAATAAATACTATCTTAACTCTTTGTTAAGAGAGTCTGCCAGGCAAAAGGCAAACACTCCTAATGAAAACAACGAATAAGATCAAAGGAATGGCTTAATTTTACTTGCTATTTTGTAAATTAAGAGCCATTCGTTCCCTTTCCTCTCCCTAAAGAAAAGTCCTGGGGAAAATCTTACCAGTGTGTTATACAAGCTGATGTCCACCTCCAGACCACTTCTCAAATGGAAGAACTTTACAATTGGCACCTTTGCTGTTGTAATAGGCAAGATGTTTCTAAGACCTAGGTTAGGAATAAGAGAGTACTGTTAAATACAGCAGCTGGGGCCATAAGCGGTTCTTATGTTAATATCCCAAAATAAGACAATGTAAACCGAACTCTGGCTAGTTTCACTGCAGTCACTAGGAATACTCGATTCTGTTACTAAACATCTGGGAAGACTCTTCTGGCAAAGTTTGTATTTGTTAAAAACATCGATATCTGAAGTACAATGATGAATGAGGTAGCCACTGTCCTCCAGGAATTCACTGGATCATGTGCATGTGTATAGGGCTGTCAGTCTGATAAACACCAGAACAGAAGAAACTACTACAGAGTCTAGACTACTCGGGCCCTATCTATTCTCTCCACGTGACTATATCTAATACAGAGAAAAGCCTACAGGGTGATCATCTGAATCCTCAAAACAAAAGTTACGCATCATGGAGCTAGAAGACAGTAAAAGAACAGAATCAACTTCAATAGGAGGAGTGAATTGCCTGAACCAGGCTTTGAAAAAGGAGAGCAACAGGTTAAAAACAGAGGCGGCTGAGGGGATTTAGGAGGCAAGGGAAAAAAAAGCACATAAGGACAGGGCAAATGCCTAAAGCAGAAAGGATGTTCGAGAACTTCCATGGGATTGTGAAGGCTATTGAGTCGACTTGACGGAAAGGAATAAGTGATAGGAGATGGGGTAGAAACCAGGAAGGGCCCAAATAGAGAACATATATATCCTGCTAAGAATTATCCTTACAGGCAAATAGATACCAATGAACTGTATAAGTTGGGAAGAATCACTGGCCATATCTATTCGGACAATGCCCCTGGCTATGGACAGACTGGAGGCACCCGGAATGGAGGCAGAGTGACCATTATAAAAAATGATCTGGACCTGAATTACCACGGTGGCACAGAGATGCAGAGAAGCAGCAAGACAGGCTTGAGAGCAGGTGTACCTGGATGGGCTGGGGAAGTGGAGGTGGTGGGGGGTGGGGGATAAGCGAGAAGGAATTGCTGTTAAGGGTTAAAAGCTACTGGTTCCTGATCTCCGAGGATCCTTCACAAACATTACCTGCTAAGACTAATCACCTTCACCCAACAGATTGAAAGACAGAGCCCCAGAGAAAGTAACTTGCTTAGGAATATGCAGCTAGTGGGGCACCTGGGTGGCTCAGCTGGCTAGGCATCTGACTCTTGATTTCAGCTCAGGTCACGATCTCAGGGTTCATGACATCGAGTCTGGAGTCAGGCTGATGGCATACAGCCTGCTTCGGATTCTCGCTCTTCCTTGCTCTCTGCCCCTCCCCTACTCGCCACTCTCTCTCAAAATAAATAAATAAACATTAAATTAAAAAAAAAAAAGGAATATGCAGCTAGTGAGCTGCGGAGCCAAGATTCATGTGTGGGTGTGACCAACTCCAAATTTCTACTGAACCTATTCTAGGACGAATGAATGACCACTTGACCCATTTTGGTGGGTCGAAGGATGTCAATGTCAATGACCAAGAAAGTGGATTCAGAAGGAAGAGCGGGTTGCAGCAGAAGGAAGGCAGTAAAGAGGAGCTCATTCTGAGATGGAGTTTGAGGTTTTTCTCAAAAAGGTAAATGGCAATATCTAGAGGGCAGATGCATAGTGATCCAGAGCTCAGGGAAAAAGTATGTATATGACAGAAGAAATTACAGAAAAATACATCTGTGTAGGAGACAGAGGAGGTCTAACTTACATTGACGTTCGAATCTGCTGAACACCTCGCGCATGCTAGATGCCGTACTTAAATGTACGACACCTTTCTTAACCTTAAATCCCATTATTGCTGATCTACTTTTGAAGATGAGGAACGGAGCACTTACAATGAGGCTGAGTGTCTTTCCAGGCACACACAGCCAACAAGTAGGGAGCCAAGGTTTAAAAGCAGAGAATCTGATTCCAGAACCCCCACCAACTACTCTGTTACCCTGCCTCTAAATTAGATAGCCTTTTACTCCATTTCCTTCCCATTCTAGAATTTGACACTAGCCTGTCCCATTACCAGCCTGTCCTCTAGGATTTATCCACAGCACATCATCCTGGTTCTTGTCAGTCCAAGGGCTCCTTTTTCAGTGTCCTTTCTTAATTTCTACCCACAGAAATTAAGGCCTAGTCCTTAACTTCTCTCAAATGATCCCTTACAATTGTCTTATTCTTCGTCTTTCTTTCTTCAAGGATTTCAATACAAAACTGTTTTCTTTTGTTCTTCAGTCCTGACAACTCTGTATTTCCAATTGCTTGCTGGACTCTTAGAAATTAAACCTTTATGGCAAACTAAACACCTCCACATGTTGTTCTCTGCAAACGTCCCCATTTCCCAAGTATCCAGACATTAGCCTGAACTCTTAGTTCTTACTTGTAGGTACCAAATCTAGGAAACTTCCCCTCGGGAATCTCTCCTATCCTTTTCGTTTCAGTTACGGTCCTTCTAACCTGAATTCACTTAGATTATACCTGCCCTGGGAGACTCTACCACTTGCCTAAAAAGCTTAGTTTTTATTGGGTTGCTCTTCTCTTGGAGAAACTTCACTGGTTTCCAAATATCTGTGGGCTTTCCTTTATATAGTAATAGTAACCACTTGAAACTCCTAAGTGTATTGATCTTCCCACTGTCGACACTCCAAAATATACTACAGCAACGCTCACGTTCAGGTGCACGTCCCGTTAGGAATGACTTCTCTTTTATCCTTTTTGAATCATACTCATCATCCTCTGAGATCAGAATAAACCCATCTCTTACATGAATCTCCCCTATGCAACTCTTGCCCAGAACTTCTCTCCCCTTAGAACTTACCAAACACTTACTGCAGCTTCTGACTCATTCTGAAAAATGAATACTACCTTACAGTGTTACATGGTCTGTGAGATTACCTTCCTGTTTGTAAGATCTGAAAGCTGTCCAAGGAAAAGACTTCTGTAGACTTATTTTTATTGCTCCACCATCCCCAAGTGCCCCATACAGTGCTGAGCACATAGTAGGCACCCAATAAGATAGTTTGGGAGACTTAGATTTCAGGGCACCTGGGTGGCTCAGTCAGTTTAGTATCTGACTCTTAATTTCAGCTCAGGTCATGATCTCATGGTTTGTGAGTTCGAGCCTCGCACTGGGCTCTGCGCTGACAGTGCGGAGTCTGCATGGGATTCTCTGTCTCCTTCTTTCTCTGCCCCTCTTCAGCTCACGCTCTCTTTCAAAATAAAATAAATAAACATTAAAAAAAAAAATCTTTACATTTAAAAAGAAAAAAGATTTTATTTTTAAGTAATCTCTATAACCAAACATGAGGCTCAAACTTACAATCCTGAGATCAAGAGTTGAGTGCTCTACCTCCTGAGCCAGCCGAGTGCCCCTAAAAATGACCTGTTTTTAACAATGGCTCATTCTTAGGAAATATACACTGCCGTATTTAGGTGAAAGGAACATGGTATCTGCAGTTTAATCCCAAATGGTACAGAAAAAAATTGTGAGCAAGGAAGAGACAGAATGAGTATCGAATGTGGTAAAATGTTAACAACTGGGGGATCTGAATGAAGTACATGCAGCATTCTTTATAAAATTTTTACTGCTTTAATTTTCAAATTATTTCAAAATAAAAAGTCAAAATCTAGCTCAGTACAAATAATTAATAATTGTGGCAACTTAGCAATTTAGTTTCTTTGCATACCCTTCAAAAAAATTTAAAAAGCTCATGATCTTTAGAGGTAAAATTCCTAAGTGAGGGGAACACTTATTTTCGATGACAAAAACAATTACATCAATGCATGTTATTAAAAAAAAATACTGATGCTCCAGGTTAACTTTCAGAAGAAATAAACCAAAATTAAGATTATCTTGTTATGGAAGTAACATGGTACCCTTTTTATTTAAACTCCTGGAAATAAAAAATATAAAACAAAAAGGGGAGATAGCACTCACGGTGTACGTTTGTGTATCTATGTGTGCACTGCCCATGATGTTAACTTAAGTCTACTCTTGACTGAGATAAAAGAAAGCTTTTGATGGACACATCATGGATTTTAAGTGTCGTGAGGGTACGGACCATATCTTGTTCACCTTCATTCCCAGCTCCCAGCTCCTAGCACAGAAATTTGCTGCATCACATTTTAAAAGAAGATTCTCACTGTTAACAGCATCCACAGCTGTCCCTGACAGCAAAAGAACATGTCAATGGCATGTCAGCACCGTGCACTATTCATAGCATCTATGCATTTTATAGCTTTCTCAATTTATCGATGGCAAGGGATCAAGTAAAGTTAGATGACTTGTTCAGGGTTGCATACAGTTGTCCAGCAATACAGCTACAAATACAATCCATAAGCCCCCAGTGGTTTCCATGTACTTCACGCTGCTGTCAGCAACCCCTACACTTTGGGTAATACAAGGTCAATAAAGAAAAAAGATTTCCAAAATTTCTTGCCTGTATGGTATATGCTTGTTTTGAAATAAAACTGAGCCAGGCAACGATATGCACACCAATGACCACTGATTCCCTCAGTCTTTCATACTGAATGACAAAATTTTTTAAAGACCAATACCGCACATGTGCTACCGATGAGCCACTCTATGGTTTCACTGGCATTGATGAATTCTAAGGATGCAAAACACTAATTAAAAAGACAAGACTGGGGCGCCTGGGTGGCGCAGTCGGTTAAGCGTCCGACTTCAGCCAGGTCACGATCTCGCGGTCCGTGAGTTCGAGCCCCGCGTCGGGCTCTGGGCTGATGGCTCGGAGCCTGGAGCCTGTTTCCGATTCTGTGTCTCCCTCTCTCTCTGCCCCTCCCCCGTTCATGCTCTGTCTCTCTCTGTCCCAAAAATAAATAAATGTTGAAAAAAAAAAATTAAAAAAAAATAAATAAAAAGACAAGACTATTTTTGGAAAAAGTTTGTAGAGGTACCTGAATGTTTTTTGAGGACTCTTGCCAATTCTTCAATAGTTCTTACACAGTCCAACCCCTGCAACAAAAAGTGCACATACTGAATCGAAAATGGAAGACAGGTTCCTAACCTGGTAACAAATAGTTTCCATTACCTTTAGAAATAATAAGTTCAACCCATCTATATAGATTTTTTTCTCGTTTAGGCAAGCCTTGGTCAGTATTCATAGGAAATATCCTGAGGATACAAAAGGTCCCTGCAGCCCTCACTTACTAATTGTACAACAAAGGCTGAAATCAGAGCACCTGGAAAAGTCTGAACCATGAGGACCTCCATTTCCCCTTCTCTGTAACCATGTTACTCAGAAGTACCCTCTGTGCCAGAATAAGTAAGAGGGAGCTTCTGTGGCCCCTCTTATTCATTCTGGATGGACTTTCATTATCTTTCAATTACAAGAACTGCTGTGGAAAGTAATGAAGCTTAGATGCTCTCTCCACAGGACGAGGCGAATCAAGGTCATGTAGCAAATACCAATGTTTCAAATAAATCATACTTAATAACAGCGGGTCGACATTTTACAACATAAGCCCTTTTGATGGTTATACACATCGCAGAACATATTTGGAATTTTACTTCAGAAATGCCCGCAAAGCTAGTTTAATAAGCCATGTAAAAATTCATTATTGATGATGTGCAATAAGGTAATTCCACATATCGGACCCAACCTTGTTTATCCTCTTCACTCACCAAACTCAGGGTAGGTAACTTTTGGCTATTTTCCCCAAATCAGATACATCCTCAAAAGACAAAGACTTGAAAATAAGGAAAAACATAAAAAAGACCTTGAGTGACAGCAGCATCACTCATTTGGATATACAGCATTTGGACTGTTGTGAAAAATAAAAAAAGAAAGGGACTTAGCACTTCTTAGACTTTATACCTTTATGCAGGATTTCATATCTGTCAGGGGCCAGCAAACCTTTTCTGCTTTGCAAATCATACGACTCTGTTGCAAGTACTTGACTCGGTAGTTATCAAGTAAAAGCAGAAGCCGTAACTGCGTCACAAGTGAAGGGGTGTGACTGTGTTCTAATGAACCTGTACTGACAAAATATGCCCGTGGCTGGGTTTAGCCCGTGGGCCCTAGTCTGCGGACTCCTGACAGGCGTGATCCAAGCTGATGTGCACAACAATCTCTGGGGGCAAGAGGAACAGAAATGATCCTTTTCATTTTCTAGGTTTATCAACCAAAGACCACATGTTTAGGAACTCATGAAACCAAGTCTGTCTTGAATCTGGGTCTCTGAACTGTAAGTTTAGCACTCTTATCATCGAATCCCATTTGACTGCCTGCTAAAAACCATCTCAGAAAACCACACTGTCTGCCTCCTCAAAACTTTTCAAGAAGTCTTATATGGGGTGTGTGTGGCAAAGTCAGCCTCTGGGCTACGCCAGGGGGACCCTGCGGGGGCTGGTTTGGCTTTGTCACGTTCCCACAGGTCACTTCCAAAGGCACTTTGTACCGTGGGTGGAAAAGACAAGCTTCGGTGCTCCTCAGGTTTACCTCTAAGCTTCTTAAGTATCTGACCAGAGAGACTGTGCCACATGGCATGCTCCGTATGGTATGCTCTGGTAGATGTGGAAAATACCAAGATGTCCTGTCAGTCAAGATGGTCAAATCACACTGCTGCAGCAGATTTGAGTTTTACGTGGTCACCATACCTCCGCGGTTTCAAGCCCGTTAATTGTCATGCAGACGTCAAGGTCACTCTGTTTGAACCCAAATCCATTTTTGGAGGAGCCAAACAAGCTCAATTTAGTTCCTGTTGGGGATAGACGAAAAGTGATAACTAATTACCTGAGTACATTTAATGTTCTGATCAAAACGGCTCTCACATGGATCAAAAATACCCATCTGTTAACTATCCTCATTATAATGTCGTATTTATGACAAACTACTTTCTCTCAAAATTTACTTTAAACAAATACAATGTGTATATGGTGTGAAAGACCACCAAGTGCCACTTTTTTCTTAAATTGCAAGGACATTTCAAGGAAAATGTGGATCACACCAGTATATTTAGTAATGTAAGCTTACTGCTCTCTAAATATTCACTTTTTGGAATATTTTCCAAAGTCTGGAGGTGCAAACTTTGACTTCAAACATAACACGAAATGAAATTTCACTTGTGGTGTCTGCTAACAGAAATCCCACACTGCTGCTGTCCTCTCCCGTCGGTAAAGCAGCAGAGCAAAGAGCATCCAAAGTACATCACAAAGTAACCACAGCCCTGTCCCCACCGTCCCCGCAAAACTACTTTCTCGTTCTCAAAGTTAATGTGCTTGTAACACATGTGCTCGTTCTGAAGGAAGGTCATGCTACCTTTCTTTTCTTTAAAAATTTTTCTTAACATTTATTCATTTTTGAGAGTGACAGAGACAGAGCATGAGCGGGGGAGGGGCAGAGAGAGAGGGAGACACAGAATCCGAAGCAGGCTCCAGGCTCCAAGCTGTCAGCACAGGGCCCGACGCGGGGCTTGAACTCACAGACTGCGAGATCGTGACCTGAGCGGAAGTCGGACGCTTAACTGACTGAGCCACCCAGGCGCCCCTTTTTTTTTTTTTTAATTTTTTTTAACATTTATTCATTTTTGAGACATCTTTCTTTTCTTAAAGGTTAAAAAGTTATTTACCTGGAAACTCCTGTCTTATGAAACTTTCTAGGTTTTGCCGAATATGTTCACGAGCCTGATCTTCCAAAATAGTTGGAGAAAAATCCTCTGTTTAAAATAGAAAACATTCAGAAACAAAGATTGTTCACATTCTTTGCGGGGGGGGGGGGGGAGGGGGAGGAGGGGAAGATCACACTTTTTATAAAACGAAATCTAGCAAGTTAAAAAGAAAGCCCTAAATTTCGAGCATCTTCTTGGTAGACATCATTAGTAATATACAATAGAGTCTGTCTTTCTTTGAAAAACTTCTGCCCCCAGGAACTGCTCCTGAAATAGAAACAAATCTGAGTAGCGGTTCTGCTACTAGATTTCAGAGACCCCAGGGGTCTATAAAGGTGGTCTTCAGGCAACTCTGCCAAGGTGTGAACACAAACCTTTATGAGCATGTGCATATGTTTCTGAGGGGAACCTAGTTTTCCTTTCATAGCTTATCACCTCCAAAAAGGTTTGCAGAACACTAACTCACTGGCTAAGAACAACTGTCTTCTGGCAGGGACACCTCAGGACGGAGAGCGGAGCGCTGTGAGGCGTCAGGCTCATCTCAAGTCGCCTGCCTCTCCTTTAAATGTTTTTCCTTTGTGGAACTTTAACCCTCTGTATACCAATGCTTCCCCACACTGGTGTTCCTCACAGGGCTGTTAGGGAGCTATTAATTAGTGTTAATTAAAAAGTATATTATGCCCACATTTTGGGAATATTTCAATAAAGAGTTAAACAGGTTTTTTACTAGAACATTTCTCAGAAGCCAATATGATGCTAATATGCCCTGTAAATCTCTTGCCCCAACCCCAACACCCCCAGCCTCCGCTGAGGGTAGACGCATTCCCTCCTTGACCTGTGGAACTATTTTATTTTAAGTGCGGGGCTTGAGCTCACGACCCTGAGATCATGACATGAGCTCATATCAAGAGTCTGATGCTTAACCTACTGAACCACCCAGGCACCAACTGTCACGAAATACTAATAACTGCTTAGAAAAACAGTCCAAGGAACACCAGTTGGGAATGCTAGTACTCCAACAGCAAGGCTTAAAAGGTCCTCCCTCTCCCCGTTTTTCCTGCAACAATTATTTACTATGCATCTCAGCCAGAATAGGCATTACACACAGAGCTCCATGGACACGGGGGAAAATGGGACAGACTTGGTCCCAGTGATGGAGCTAACAGGTTAGTGAGTCAGAGGACTCTTGGGGCAAATGCCAATGCGACATTCTGACAAATGAAAAGAAGTGTTAGTAACTTACTGTAACACTGGATGCAAACTTGATCTAAGATATTTGAAAATTTGGATGTCAGTGGCGGCAAAGGTTCCAGCTGAATTCTTTTGAAGTCTTCGGGACAGTCCTTCTTGAGATGACCTTCTCGTTTGCATAAACTGCACACGACTGTAGGAGACTATGGGAAGGTGGCAAAGCAAACCAAGACTTTGTTTACAACTCTATTTGCCAACTAAAGGGGTTCTGAATCATTTTCTCAAAAGCCCCACAGCCTACTCTGACTTCCCAAAGGAACAAAAATAACGTGCAACCGCTGCAAACTACTTGAGATGGGGACATCTTCTGGGATACTCAGGAGTAAAAGGGAGTTATTTCCACTCCCGACAGCATTCCCTACGGCCTATGCAAATTCCCAGGGGTCTAAGGAGGGCAGGACATGGAGCGGTTGTACCGGAGTGGAAGACGAACTCCTGACTACCACCCGGACAGGGCACAGCTCTGTTCTAGTCCACAAATTTAAAATTACATGCACTAAAAAACCATTAACGTCTCTTAGTTCGAGGAGTGGCACGGATTACCTTGCCTTTGGTGAAGATGAGTTTACTAAATTCATAGAAGAAATCAGACTGATCTGCAGTGCAACTTTCCTCACATGCATTTTCTTCTTTAAGACTGATTTTATTCAATTCCATTAGTAGAGCCCCGTCCACATGTTTTCCATCTTCTTTCAGGTCTTTATACTTAGCGGATCCGCCTAATTCATCGTCCTCCTCAGACAGGGCGTCCTCGTCCCCTGATCCTGTGTACGGATTTTCTAACTCATCTTCATTTGCCAAGTCGTCCTCATCTTCCCTCCGGGGAATGGACAGCCTGGGTTCTTCATCGTCCTCCTCTTCCTCTTCCTCCTCCTCCTCCTCCTCATCGGAATGAATGATTCTTGACACGTGACCCTGTCTTGAAGGGGCAAAGTGGCCTAGAGCATCTTCCAGCTCATCAGGACCTTCTACGCCTTCTTCATCAACATCAGCCTTGTCCTCTGAAGTGACGAATCCATCACACTCGTTGGCCGTAGGACTGTGGAAGTCTTCTACATCCAAAGTGTTATCTGTCTCCTTATTTTGTGTGCCGCCACGGAGGACAAGCTCTCCACGTCTGCTACTGCTTGGCCCTTGATCATCGGCAGGCAAAGGATGCTTGCTCTCGCTCCCAGCTTTACTTCCCGCTGCTTGACGGTGTGCTTTAACATCCTCACAACCATCACAACCGGCCCCTGTCCTGATACGGCTGGAGTTTTCCAGGTGGATGCTGACATGTGCGTGCCCCATTTCCTCTGTTGGGGGGCCTCCAAAGCTTTCAGCAGTCTCTGTAAGTGGCTGTACCTGGCAGGTGTTTGCACCTGAACTGGCAGCACCTGGCTCTTGAGCCAAAGCTGAGCTTTTGAGTTCATCACCTTTTGCTCGTGCCCCCATGTTTGCTACTTCTTTAGGGTGTTCGGAAATACGTGTGACAGTATTCAGAGGCTTTGGAAGGCTGGGTTTTGTAATTTTGTGTGGAAGAGCAAAATACTTATATGTTGTCCTTAAACAATGAAGTATATATTCAAACACGGGCTGATTATTTAGAGTCCTTGCCACATTTCTTTTAACAGAGTAGGGATCTGTAACGAGAAGAAAAAAAAACAAAAACCCACCACTTCATACGTTTCCATTTCACATTTTAAAAATTAGCCTGCTGTAGACAAGACAACAAACACACACTACTAGAATTTAGCGTGAATCTTGTATGCGTTTTACCAAATTGGGGGTGGGATGTGGTTTCAGAACAAAAAGAAATGTTTTCTTAAACATCTGCTCTATGAAGAGAACCCATTCTGCTGAGAACCAGTACCCCTTCCCTAGTCTGTTCTGTGACTGTGGAGGTAAAAAAGGTGTCATCAGTGTGGCTCTCGCGCCCTGGGGAAGGGAGGTCTTCCCGCCAGGCTCTGCTGAGTGCTCTGCCTCCCCACTCAGCCAGGCCCTGTGGTGTGTAGAGCTTACCTCCACTCTTCTGCCCTGGGATGCCCCATCACTGAACTGGCTGGACTGAATTCAGGGGCGAGAGGGAGGCACCAGGAGGAGACACCACTTCTCTCAATCTTTTCTCCTCCCCTAGAACTCCAGCAGGTTAGGCAATTGGCCAGAAGAGCTGAGCCAGAGAAACTGCAGGGGAGGGTTTAAAAATGTGAGATCCCCATGACTGCACACAGAATTTATGCAAAATGCAAAATGCAAAAAAAAAAAAAAACAAAAAACAAAAAACAAAAACCCTCTTATGCAATATAAAAGCTTGAAAAAAATCAAGCAAAAATACGAGAATTCCATTTAGGAGGTTCTTTAAATTATCTGAAGGAGGAGAACTAAGATTTCTAGAGGGTTTTCAACCTCCTGATTTTGCAAAGCTGAGAAGAGCTCGTCCATTTAATGTAGTCTACAGGGCACATCAGCGACTCTTTCATACAATGGTTTTAGTTAAATGAGCCTTCACTAGAAAAAGTGTTTTCAGGAATAAGTTCCAAATGCTATTGTAGATATTCCAAAAATAACTAGCCTCTCGCTATGAAGAGGAATCCAACCAAGAATTATTTTTCATGAGGGAAAGTATTTTCTCATCTTAAACATCTAAACAACATCAACAACCCATGAAAGGGCTGAATCTAAAAATCCAGCAATGAGAACAGCAGAGAGGAAAGGAGGATTCACACATCACCAGGGGAAAAAACTTTTTTTTGCGTTTAGGTTGGTAAGCAATTTACAAAGAAAGCGAGGACTCGCCCAGCCACTGTTTAGCTATTTTTTAACTAAGACATTTTATTGCAGTGCATAAAAAACCCAGAAAGAACAGTCTGGTCCCTTGGAATGACCACGGTAACACATGCCAGAGTCTAACTGTTTATTTCGCTGTTGGGGTCAGGCCTATGTTACACGTGGGAGCTGAAAGGAGAATGAAATACAAAGCATGCGGTTAGACTGGTACCTTAAAAGGAAAGGAAATTTAAGAGAAACATTCTGAGATACCTTCAATGGCAATGCGCTTTTTGGGCCAATCCTTGGATTCACGAGACACTGATTCTTTGACACGGATACTTATCACTAAATCAGCCAAATTAAATTCTAATGCATAGAATCGAAGCATTTCCACCCAGAGCTGCCCAACTGGTACTGACGGCTGGTGCTTGAAATCAAATATTAATGATACCTAGAACAGTAAAGAGAAAACACACAGGTAGTTCCGAAGTCAGCACAATCTGAGAAACTCGAGATCATTCAAGCAAATTACAAAAACTCTGAAAAACCATAGCAAACATAGGAATGTGACAATCCATCTGGGTAAATTGCATCTAGGTTCTATTTTGTTTGTGGCAAATACTGCACTCCTGGGATGAGAGCAGGTTAAAATCTAACCATCATCACAGGGGCGGGCGGGCACTTATAGGTAGCCAGGTGGCTGGCACTCCTAATTTTGAAGCCTTAGGTTCGAGGGTCTCAGCACAGAGATCTCCCGGGTGCTGCCGCTGAAGGGCACCTTTACACTCACGCACACTAAAATGGGCGGCAGGTTAAGGGTGTAGAGCAAAAGGCAAAAGACTCCCTTCCTTTGCTCTGAGAAGCTATGCCAGGGGCAACTGATCTTCAAGTTAAAAAACTTTTTGTCTTTTTCTAAGTTTATTTAAGTAATCTCTACGCCCACCATGGGGCTCGAACTCATGACCCTGAGACCAAGAGTCGCATACTCTTATGAATGAGCCAGCCAGGGGCACCAGAGTCAAAGAACTCTTGGTTTCAGAAATTGACGTCAGTTTTACATTGACAGGCTCTCGACAAATTGGAACATACTGTGATGGGATGTACTGGAAGGTGCATAGGACCTAGAATAGGGGGGGAAAAAAGAGTCCAAATATTGACTCTGCCACTTCTCTTTTAACTGCTCCCTGACTTAGCGTCTTCACTCTCAGCTGACACGACAGCACAGTGGCTAAAACTGCCTTTGCCACGGGACTTTTAAGTTTGAAATCCAACTCTGCCATATACTGGCTGTGTAGGATCCTGGCCAAGCTATAGGCAGTCTAAGCCTCAGTTTCCTCATCTGAACAATTGGGATTACAGTACCCACCTCAGAGGGTTGTTGGGAGGACTGAGTGAGAGAATGTCTGTAAAGAGCTTAGCACAGTGCCTGGCACACATGTTCAAAAAATGGTCGCTATCATTATCTGCAGAGTAGGGACGGTACCACCTATAACACAGGACAGTTATGAGGATTAAATGAGAGACAAGGGAAAGCATCTGGCACATTCGGTTGCTCTCTGTATTTTTTCACTTAGGTATATAGGCTTTTAAGTACAAGGAATCCACTTATCACTGAAACATGATGTCACAACCGTAAGGTGCTCTTGAGAGGTAATCTAGTTCAGTCCCCGGATGTTAGGAGAGAAAATGGAAGCCCAGAGTTGACGTGACTTGTCAAAGGTCCCGCTGCTTGTCAGTGGCAGCACGAGCAGTGTCTCAATCCCAGGACAGGGCTCTTTCATCACACCATACAATCAATCTCGACCCTATCTAGGTCTCCATTTCTGAAGTGGCAGCAGGATTAATCTCTCCACACGACACAAAGATGTAAAGATCAAGTATTTACTTCTGCTCACAGCAACAGCTTTTCCTTCTGAGGTATACAAATTTGTCTCCCATCCCACTTTATTATACTGAGGATCAAAACAAGTGGTATGGTATTTTATTAGCCACTAAATCCTGACCACAAACATTCTGTCAAATAAGATCAGGTCATCGGGTAGATGTACAAAGCAGAAGTGACTGAAAATGGAAGTTGTCCATGTCCAAACACTGTGGTTGAGGACACGAAGAAAACCCCTAGAAATTGAAAGCCTCATGAAATTTCACCGCTTTATCCATAAGCCTTATTCAGCATCACTAAGGGCTTTTAAGCCTCTCACCAAAATGACTTGAGGATACCACACGGAACTTAAGAGACCTTTGATAGCTCTACATTAGTGGTACTTAAGCTGTTTTTCGTTATTGTTTTTATTCTTTTAAAGTAGGGAACACTTTCTTCCCCCCCCCCAAAAAAAAGAAAGAGAAAAGAATGGCAGCTAACATTTACTGTGTGCTTACCACATGCTTGGCACTGAGTTAAGCATTCCATGAGTCAGTGACCCTCTGAGAGGGTACCAATATCATTTCCAGTTTTAGGTGAGGAAACTGGGGCACAGGAAGATTAAGTCACTTGCCCAAGGACACACAGCTAGGAAGTGCGAGAGCTGGGATACGGATTCACATATTCTGGCTCCACGGCCTCTACTCTTATCCACTCCTGGAACCCCAAACAGGACACAGAAAAAAAGTGGGGGTGTTCTGGTGGTGGCAGAGGTTGAGTGGCACAGCCTCCCTTCTCTCTCCAATGCTCAAGGATTCTAGAAAACACAACGGGAGAATCTACCACTCACCACTATCTCCTCATTTTAGGCACAGACCAGAGGAGTGACCTGACTTGTTTGTGTGTAGCTAGGGTTCGAATCCTGGTCTCAGAAGTATTTTGTGGGTATTGCTGCCATTTCATCCCATAAGGTTATGGAGAAAGGCATGAGGTCAGGGACTGTCCACCAATTTGGGGCAGATTCCTATCATTTCTAAAATAATTACAATGCTCAGATTTTTATTTGAAATTAAAATTTTTTTTTTCAACGTTTATTCATTATTGAGAGGTAAAGGCTGAGCATGAGCAGGGGAGGGGCAGAGAGAGGAGGAGACACAGAATCCGAAGCAGGCTCCAGGCTCTGAGCTGTCAGCACAGAACCCGATGAGGGGCTCAAACCCGAAAACCGTGAGATCATGACCTGAGCCGAAGTCGGACGTCCAACCGACTGAGCCACCCAGGCACCCCTGAAATGTAAATGGCAATTCCTTCCCTGTGCATATATTTCCTTGCCAACCTCTAATGGTATGGATGAGGACGTGAAAATACATCATACCAAATACTTACTCGCTGTGATTTTAGTACCTTTGAGGTCAACGAACTTTTCACATATTTAAAACTCTTAATACCATCTAAGACATAAGCTCTTTGAGGATAGACAGGGGTTGATCTCTGAATTCTCAGTAACCCTCACAGGACCTGGCACACAGAAGACACTACAGAAATAACTGTATCTGATGATCTGCGTTTTACCTTTTGTCTTTATTTGTCTAGTTGAAGGACCGGACAGACTAGAAAATGAAACATCCACGAAAGAGTTAAGATAGGTAAAGACAGAAAGGAGGCCTGATTAAGTCACAGAGTCCACAATGAACAATGAAATCAAATAGAAATTGTACAATTAAAAATGAGAAAGAGAACAGACCTGTCCCCTCTTAACAGGCACTTCTCTTGGTGCCTCGTGTTCTGCTGTTTCCGCATCTCCGGCAGCATTGTCAGCGTACTCCCAAACCACGGTGTCTTCCTGAACGTCTTTAAGGTTGAAATTTCCTAGTTTGTTCAACGAGAACCCTTCAATCTAGGAAAAATTAGACACACGCTATTATTATAAGGTAGAAAGGATTCGATATCGACCAGAGCATTATTAATCCTGGAAGAAATGGAAACACACTTCTAGCTCACAGAAAATAGAAAAGCGGGGCAGGGGGAGGGGGTGGGAGCCTGGGTGGCTCAGTCGGTTGAGCGTCTGACTTTGGCTCAGGTCACGATCTCATGGTTTGTGAGTTCAAGCCCCGCGTTGGGCTGTGTGCTGACAGCTCAGAGCCTGGAGCCTGCATTTTGTGTCTCCCTCGCCCTCTGCCCCTCCCCCGCTCACGCTCTGTGCCTCTCTCTCAAAAGTAAACATTAAAAAAATTTTTTTAATTAAAAAAAAAAGAAAAAGGTATCGTTTCTGGAATACCTCCAAGACATCTGTTAATTTGAAAATACTTTTTAAACTAAAAACCAAGGTTTTAATTGGCAAAAGAAATGGTGACTTTGTGAAATAATTTTTTAGTGAAGAGTCTGGGAGAAGGTAACATGGCTTAGGCCTAGAGCCATGGGTTCTGGAGTAAAACTGCCCAGGCCCTGACCTCAGCTCCCTCCTGGAGCTGTGAGACTTCCAGTCAGTGCTTGCTTTCTTCCCGTCGCAGGTTTTTGTAAAAACGGGTCGCAGGAGAACTTTCTTTATGGGATAGTTGTGACGTGAAATAATGTACATAAATCACTGACACAGGCCACAGCACGCAGTGAATACTCAATGTAAGAAACTGTTTCTATCGATGTTGTTGGAATGCAAATGGCTAAAGAAAACAGTTTGGGCTTAAAAGTTCCAAGAAATTTGGAACAAAGTTGAACAGCTTTCTTTATTGTAAAACGGGACTGATCATAGCCTTTAAACAGGTGCGTGTAGGGGGCACCTAGGTGGTTAAGTGACCGACTCTTGATTTCGGCTCAGGTCATTATCTCGCGGCTTGTGGGTTCGAGCCCCGCATCAGGCTCTGTGCTGACAGATCAGAGTCTGGAGCCTGCTTCTGATCTGTGTCTCCCTTTCTCTCTGCCTCTCTCCACTCTCCCTCTCTCTCAAGAATAAATATTAAAAACATTTTTTTAAAAGTGCCATTAATTTTGGAAAATTTCAGTCATCATTATCCCCAATTATTTCTTCTGTTCCTTTCTCTTCTCCTTCTGATACTCTCGTAATATATATATATATCACAACTCCTGGTAATTGTCCTGCAGTTCTTTGATAGTCTGCTCTGGTTTTGTTTTTTGATCTTTGCTTTTCAGTTTGGGAAGCTTCTACTGAATGAAGCGCACTGATTCTTTGCCCATCTGTGTCCAAGCTACTGATGAACCCACTGAAGGCATTCTTTATTTCTGTTACATATTTTATTTGTAGCACTTCCTTTTGATTCTTAGGGCTCCCATCTATCTCTCCACTTCTATTACCCAGCTGTTCTTGCACGTCACCCATTTTTTCTGTCCGAGCCCTTAGCATTTTAATCTAAGTTATTTTAATTTACCAGTTGCATAATTCCAATGCTTGCTCTGACTCTTTAAAAGGGACAGAGACAGGCCTTTAGTGTGAAGGTTTTTTTTTTTTTTTAGTTATTTTTTTTTATTTTGAGAGAGAGAGAATCCCAGGTAGGCTCCATGCTCTCAGCACAGAGCCCAGCTTGGGGCTCAATCCCATAACCTAAGCCCAAATCAAGAGTCAGACGCTTAACCAACTGAGCCACCTAGGCACCCCAAGTGTGAGGTTTTATTTTGCTAGGAGTTAGGCTATGTGTTTGTTGTAGCTGTAGATGTCAAGAGGCTAAAACTTCATCTGGTGTCCTTGTTTTTGTCTCCCCTGTTGTCTTTGGGTTTCCTAACAGATTTCTTCTGAAACGAGGTGTTTCTGTTATAATCCCATTTTATGCAGGAGCCCTAATGATGTGGTGGTAAGGTCTGGGGGGAGGGGAAGCATTCTATATAGTCCTATGATCAGGTCTCAGTCTTTTAGTGACTGAGACCCTCCCCCTGCCTTCCCCCAGGTAAGAAGACAGGAAAGGTCAGGAAAGGGGCTGGAGTTAGGTACTCTCCTTTCCTCCAGGTCAGTTAAGCCCTGGTTAAAAGTTTCCCTTGAAGGCAAGCTTGTTTAGAAGAACAGAATGCTCTGGGCATACTTTAAAATTGCGACTTTTTCTCTCACTCGGCCAAAGCACGAGGGGATTTTTCTTGGATCTTCACCCTGAGAAGCTGGTGGGGGTTCCTGGAAGTAAAACCTGTGAAATTGTTGGGGGTCCCCTAAGACTGGGGCTCCCTGTTATTTTTCACGCTCAAGCTTGTCCATACTGAGCCTCCAGAGCCATAGTCTAAGCCTTCCTACCCTGGTATAGGCTCCGTTCCTGGCCTCCTGCTCTGATAAGTTATAATTTGCTCTATTTGCCTGTCTCTCCAATTTTTTGGGCAATGGTTTTCCCTGTGACCTCAATTCTCTGATGGATCTAAGAAGAGCTGTTGATTTTCACTTTGTTTAGGTTTTTTTTTGTTTTTTTTCCCCCTTTTTTCTGAGTATAGAGTGATGACATCCAAGCTTGTTAATCCAACAGACTGGACCGGTTCAGAAGTTAGAGACGAGTTGATTTTATACACAGAGTTAAGGGTTCCACTTCTAATATCTTTCCCTTCTGGGTTCTTCCCCTTTATCTGGTAGCCCTAATTCCTCTTGCCAGAAAGGGGACTGGTTTTTCTCGCAGAGCTGCCTTTAGGGGTAAAGCCACAGAAAAAACGGACACTCGCTCTGTGTTGGCCACCTGCTCCAAGGTCTGACTTCTCTCCAAAGTCGGCTTGCACTTGTTCAGTCTCCAGAGCGTTCGCGTTGTTGGTTTTTTTTTTTTTGGCATTTTGTTGAGAATTTATAGCTGTTACTTATACACGGATCACTTGCTTAGGAGTTCATGCCTCCATTTCATAAGTAGAACCTGACTTCCTATTGAGGGAGAAAAGGACTACATTTGTTCTCCTACTTTGTTTTAGGAGCTTTACATTCATGGTCTCATTTCAGAATTTTGCAGATAAGGACTCCGAGGCTCGGAGAAAATAAATTGCTGGAGGTCACAGGGATATGTATGAATAACAAGAGCTGGAGGAATTGTAGGGCTATCAAACTTTAAACTACTCTTCTTTCCATTACATTCGTTACCTGGCATCCTTCATGTGTAAAGGACTGTTTGCTAAAGGCTAAGCCTATATAGCCCAAAACAAGACAGATCCCAAACAATATTTACTAGAAGACTAATAAGATATTATTGTAGTGGACAAAAGATGATGAGCAGACAAGGTTAAACCTATTCATCCGTCATTATTCACTATGATTTCAACTTTTAGTCAAATCAAGGTCTACTAACAATACATGGAAGTTAAGAGGTCAGCGAGGACAGCCCCCAACATGGAAGAGGTCTGCATAGGTTGGGAGAGAATGGCTGAAGAATTTCTGAGGAGACAGATTAGGGCACAGAGGTAGGATATTCTAAACTTCTTCATGGAGAATTTTGTCTTATTCATCTGTGTATTCCCTTCAGGGCCAAATACAATGACAAACCTACATGGTGTTTTAAAGACTGTGAAGGAATCAACAGTTTAGATACTTTCATCCACATAATTTAGAAATCTTCAATGGATTTTCTACAAAAATAATGATGTAAAATTTCTGGCACCAATAAGGGAGTGAAATTAACTTCTTTACCTTCACTTGCTTTATATTTCTGTGACTCTAGCAGAAGCTTCTAGCATTGGTAAGACTCTAGTACTGGCAATTGACTAGCTTAAAACATTGAAAACTGCAGATCATTTTGGTTCAAGCAGTAGAGTGTGCCTTATTTGATCCATAGAATTCAATCCATGTTTGACCACCACATACCTGTTTCTCTCATTAAATCTTAAATGAACAAATGCTATAATCACAATCAAATTCAGTGTCACCATAGAGAATTTCCAGTATCACTGCCTAGGATGTAATATACTGGCCACAGAAAAGGGTATATTGATACTACTGTAGTCTTAAGTAAATCCTTAGGAGAACCCCCTTACCAGAATAGAAACATCCTTTTTCCTGCATCCTCACAGCAGTGACAGAGGACTACTCAGAGGTGACCAGGACCCAAGGAAAGGCATATCTCACCAAGACAATAGTGAGTATGGGAACCCATACAATGTGCTCTCAAGAGTCTAACTGGTTTGGTTCCATCCTAACGTCCTGTCTCTATTGGACTAACATGAGAGGAAAACTTCAGAGACAGACTCCCCTCTGGGTCTGATGGAAAAGGTTCTTTATCGGCTAAGGGTTGACTGTTCTCTCTTCGCTCCATCAGGAGAGCAGTCTAGCAGACACCCGCTGGGACCATGCATCCTTTCAGTTCAGTACAAGCACAAAGAGAGGGCCCTTCAGGCCACTGGGACACAGAGCCGACTGCGATCCCTCTGCTGGGACCATTTACAAGGGGCTCATTCTGCTTTAGTCTTTGTTCCTAGGACCCAGCAGGTCCTTGCTTAATTCTCAATCTGTTAGGTACAAAGAAAAAACTTTTCCCTATAATCATACAATTTTGCTATGTACCCATAGGTAAGAGCTACTGCCGTAGAACATACTCTCCTTAAATGATGAGAATCCTGGGTACAGTAGGAAGAAAAGTGGTTAAAATACCAAATGTGCCCAAATAAGCTTTTCACCAAGGGGGACTTTTTATACAGTTAAGTGTACATATAAGATGTTCTCAAGATAAACACTTAGGGTTTAAAAGTGAGGTTTCCAAGAGGATGAGAATGGTATCTTGACTTTGAGACGGTTTCTCCTTAAATCCTATTTGAATAAACCAATTCAACCTTAATTTATGCAGGAAAGAGTGGCCACATCACTGAATTCTGAATCATCTTAAACACGAAAATATTATTCAAGTGGTGACAATGCTCTGCATTTTGCAGTACAGCCAGCAATCTCAACTCTTTCCTTTTGTTTCACAGGGAATGGGGAATGCAGAGGGCTGAGAGACTAGAAACAGAAAGTTACAGCAACCAAATGCTTCATGCAGTCTGTCTGGAGGTGATTTGTAAATTCAAGTATCTAGTCATACTCAGAGGAAGTATGTACCAAAGGATACATTTAATTCAGGTTCACATTCTCTTGTTTAAAACCCTTAGGCTCATGTGTGTTTCACAAATCAAGAGGGTTCTCAGTTTAGAGAACTATTGCTACCCCTAGCACAGTATAGGCCAGCATCTTGTAGTCAAATACATTAATATTTCAGCAGTGAGAGGCATGAATGTTCAGACTAGGAGGAAAAATAAATTCATGTCAGTTCTGGTTAGGTTTTTAGATTTTGAAATTATGCGTAAGCAACTGTGGCCCTGTAATAAAATCACTATCAGATATATAAGCAAAAAAATGTTATACCCATGATCCTAGATAAACAGGCAGAAGGGGTTCTTTCCTCTGTTGCAGAAAGAAAATGGCCATCAGGGCGAACACATATGGTGGCAAACCTCCTTCTTCAGGGTGATCTATACTGCAAAGCTACAAATGAGAGAAAAAAGAGTAAACGTTCTTTTCTATCAACGTATCATTTACACAATTTTTTCTAACACCTCTAACTTCGGGACACGTGGGTGGCTCAGTCGCTTGAGTGTCTGACTTTGGCTCAGGTTCTGATCCTGTGGTTCGTGAGTTCGAGCCCCACACTGGACTCGCTGCTGTCGGCACAGGGCCTGCTTCAGATCCCGTCCCCTTCTCTCTGCCCCTCTTTCACTTGCACTGTCTCTCAAAAATAAATAAACATTAAAAAAACCCAACCAAACAAACGTGTAACTTCATTCCTGTGTGTTAGATGGTTTACTTCTCAGAATAGAACACCACAATGACAAAAAATAAAACTTCCTCATACTTTTGAAGCAACCACTTACTGTGGTTGAGTGGCAACTTCAATTTCAAATTTTAATCTCATTAATTAAACTAATATTTGTTATTTCATTTTTTTAAAAACTTTAATTTATTTATTTTGAGAGAAAGAGCATGTGCACATGTGTGCACAAGTTGGGGAGCGGCAAAGAGAGAAAATCCCAAGCAGGCTCCACACTGTCAGCGCAGAGCCAGATGTGGGGCTTGAACTCACCAACCAACCCTGAGATCATGACTTGAGCCAAGATCAACAGTCAGACACTCAGCCAACTGAAACACCCAGGTGCCCGTGTTATTTCATTTTTTGACACCCACGGCAAATCCACTCACTTGGTGAAAACACTTATTTATGAAATCATGGGGTTCCTGGTTGGCTCAGTCAGTTAAGCATCCAACTCTTGACTTCAGCTCAGGGTCATGATCTCACAGCTGGTGAGTTTGAGCCCCAGGCTCTGTGCTGGCAGAGTGGAGTCTGCTTGGGATTCTCTCTCTGCCCCTCCCCCACTCATGCACACGCTCGCTCTCTATCAAAGTAAATAAATATTTTTTAAAAAACCCACTTATTAATGTAATCAAAATGACAGTTCAATCCCAAGTACAAGCCAACTGGCTCTGCTCAGTTTAGTGGTCCCCTCATCTGAAGCTACTGCCTTGAAAATTCACGCATTGGTCAAAAAGATGATTGGGGAGAGAATGTAGGCAAATTCATTAGCACTAACAGGAAAAACAATTTAAGAGCATAGCCTACTTAGGGATGAAGCAGGAAGCAGCTTTCTTTTTTTTTTTTTTTTAATTTTTTTTTTTTTTAACGTTTATTTATTTTTTTGGGACAGAGAGAGACAGAGCATGAACGGGGGAGGGGCAGAGAGAGAGGGAGACACAGAATCAGAAACAGGCTCCAGGCTCTGAGCCATCAGCCCAGAGCCCGACACGGGGCTCGAACTCACGGACCGCGAAATCGTGACCTGGCTGAAGTCGGACGCTTAACCGACTGCGCCACCCAGGCGCCCCAGGAAGCAGCTTTCAAAGGATGGCATATTGTAATTATCAACTCACCCGGTTAAGGGTAAAGCAGTCCCCTGTTTATCCCGGACTGGGGCAACAGGGACTACCTACTGTTACTGTCATATCTTAATTAGTAAAGCTTTGGCTTTTCTCTACAAAGCACCTACCCAGAATCTCAATTTTATAATCATGATGGGACCTTATGTTTTAAGGAAATACTAAATGCTTAATAAATATTGAGATGTCATATTTAAAACATTATAGAAATGTAAGCACGATGAGAGAGTGGCTGCCATTTTTGGAGTCTCTGGGTACATTATTGGAAATGGTATGAGAAGGTTTACCTCAAACTTTCCTGTGCCTAACAATCACCTTGGGAAACTAGTTAGAATGTAAATTCTTGGACCATATCCTCTGGGATTTGACCTATAAATCTGATTTTTAATAAGTACTATAAATCATTTTGATCTTTTGAGCAATACTGTCATAGTGAAATAGAAATACTAAATTTTCCTTTCCGTAGACATTAAAATTTCTGTTCCAATACTCAGATGCCTATTCCCCTCATGTCTATAAATATGCATCCAAACATTTAAGATTAAATTAACCATGCAAAAATCAAAGCATACTGTTTATGCATACATAGTATGTATTTGTGCATTTAAAGAACTCAAACCTACCTTTGCCCAGTACCTAAACGCAATCACCAAAGGAACCAGCTTTGATTCAAGTTTTCCAAGGGCAGTTAAATGGTTTGTTGTCAGACAAGCATTTTCATTTCCTGCACTCACTTTACAAAGAAGACCACTGGTGGGGTAAAGGGTGGGGATGGGAGAGGAAAAGAGAAGGATAAAAAGTGTTATGCAGGTATCAGGTATCTTTTAAACGCTGACAACTAATTTACACTGATAATAAAGATCTTCAAAATGAAAATTAAAAACTTACTAAATCTTTATGGGTTATTTAGGCCATTGCATTAAGAAAAAGGGCAGCTATTCTCTGAGCGAATTTTATTTTCAGAACTAGAACTTTGTATTTTCATATACTAAAACTATTTCTGAGGGGAAATGAAAATAAGGAAAATACTGTAAGATGTTTCAAGTGAGAGTATGGATTCATCTTTGTAAGAATAAAAGAGTGTTTTCCCAAGAGTTGGAGGAATCTGCCTAATGAAGACTCATTACAGCCTACAAACCATCCATTTAACGAGATGATGATGCTTCCAGATGGAGGAAGAGACACACGGGGGAAGTCACACTAATTGTTATTCAGCGCTGCTAAAAATGCTGCTGAAAAGGATGGCAATGTAAGGTGGCTCGATCAAGTAATGATTTGATAAAATTGTTTTATACTGAAACCAAATGGGTCAAGATGCTTCCTCCCTATACTTCCTTTCAAATAATTCTATTCTTCTTAAAATAAAACACCTTTTCCTCCTGCATCAAATGCCAAAAGTATAGAGAGAATGCTAATAGTGAGCCTGTGAAATTAAACACATAAGAAGCCTGTTATTCTAGAAACTGGACATGAAGATAATAAAGTACATGTGCTTCTGGCAAGTTTCTATTTAATATATAAACAGCTTAAAGAAACGGAGACCTTTGCTTTTCTCTGCACACCACCACTGGTACCCTAGCATGGAAGTCTGCGTCAACATCAACAAAAGACTCTGAGGAAAGAAGAAAAAAATATTAAGTAGGTTAATTAAATTTTGTTTAAAAGCAGAACTAGATAAAGTACAAGTTGTGACTTAATCTGTTCAGCCTTTTGAAAGATGATTATGAAACAAAGCTGAGATGACTTGAAAAGGAGAACAGTATTATGTACAATAATCAAGTAATCACATTAACTTAAAACCTTCATTTCGCAAAATTCACGTTTGATTAGAAACGACTACATTACTGGATCAGGACAGGTAAGTGTTATGTGGATCAGGTAATTCGAAATGTGGACAGGACACTGGAAAACAAAATTGCTGCAAAAACTACTAAAATATCTGGGCTCAAAATACATCTTGACTGAAGTAAGAAGAAATGTTTAAATGTTTCAGTCAACCAAAACAAGAAGGATGGGAAAGACTAATTGAGATGAGACAGTTTAATGAGGCCTACAGAGAGCATTAAAAACTCAAAGTCCTAAGCTGGACATTACTCCGGATGACTAGTAACCCTAACCGGGAACAAGTGTTTGCTGAGTTATTAATCAGAGTTGGGTCACATCTGTTTATCGTCTATAAAGTATTAAGTTAAAGAATAAAGCAGATCACACTTTAGTTTTGCCCTCAAGAGTAAATTTTACGTATTTTGCATCTTTTTAGTCTGGGTTTAGGACTCAATCTTTACAAATTGTGACATTATCAGCAAGCTAAAAACTTTACTTACAAAACAGTTATTTTGCATTGTAGAACAATTAGCACGACTCCCAACTAGCTAATAATTCATGGGCATTTGCTTTGGTTTTCTGTTTGGATATTACCCAGAGAAATAATTAAAAGACACATGACTTCCTATTTTCAACATCTGACAAATAAGATATATCTAAATTACAGAGAAAATAAAACAATTAAGAGCAAAATATGGGAAGAGTTTGGCCTTACCACTGTTCTTTAAACATTCTTGAACAAGTAAGAGAACATCTGGCTGAGACATCTAGGAAACAAATCAATGAATACATCACGAATCCATATATACTTCTATTTCACTGAGATAATACACAGTCATCTGAAGTTATCCAAAGACCTTTCCAAATTAGAAAGCACACTGCTACCCAAGTAAAGAAATTAATCATGCTATGTGCACACAAGAGGCATGAGAGATGAGCACCAGATGAGGGCAAGAGACCAGTTACACAGTTAACTCCTGATTAACTCATTCCTGAGGTAATCAGCCTCACAGCAAATCTCAAAGACATGAAACTGTTAATATCACCTCTCCTCTAGAAGACTACTTCAGCCCTGCCTCTCTCCAATCCTTGCTCCGCATAGGAACCAAAACCACTTAACGTCATAAATCAGACCTAGTCATGCCTCTCCTTAAAACTCTCAATGGCTTCTTATTGCCCTTAGGTCACAGTGCAACTTTCCCACAGCCCACAGATGCAGCATGTTGGGCTCTAGTCTATCCTACCTTAATGCTGCTTCTTTCTCTTGGTCCCTCCACCTTGGCTATACAATCATCCCTTCAGCAACTTGAATAGGTCACACTCATACTGATTTAGGGTGTTTGCAAACGCTGCTTCCTCTGCCCCAAACACTTACCCTTTCACTTCTCCACTCTTATTCATCATTTAGAGCCTAGCTTAAATGTTATCACTTCAAAGGGGACCTTCATGACTACTGGATCTACACATCCCTTGTTCTTTTCTGTCACAGAACGTTGTTCCCCTGCATAGCTCTCATTACAATCAACCGTATAGATGTAATTACGTATCTCCTCCACCAGCTATGAGTTCCATGAGGGAGAAATCCTACCTGTTTTGTCCTCTGGAATCTAGTATATTTCCTGGCATACAACATGGACTCAGTGAATATTTGCTAAATGAATGATGAGACTAAAATAACCACTATACTGGTAAATTACTCATCAGAATTTAAGGTTAAAGGAAGAGTAGAATCTATTGGTCAGTTGACTATGTAGCTATAGCAGTTAGGGATGGCAAGAAAGGAGTGGTTGTAAAATAGACATATAGGGTGCTTCCCTTTATTTTTATTTTTTTAATTAAATATAATTTATTGTCAAATTGGTTTCCATACAACACTCAGTGCTCATCCCAACAGGTGCCCTCCTCAATGCCCATCACCCACTTTCCCCTCTCCCCCATCCCTCATCAACCCTCAGTTTGTTCTCAGTATTTCAGAGTCTCTTATGGTTTGCCTCCCTCCCTCTCTGTATCTTTTTTTTCCTACTTCCCCTCCCCCCTGGGGAGGGGATCCACATGAGTGAAAACATATGGTATCTGTCTTTCTCTGCCTGACTTACTTCACTTAGCTTAATACCCTCTCGTTACATCCACATTGCTACAAATGGCCAGATTTCACTCTTTCTCATTACCAAGTAGTATTCCATTGTATATATAAACCACACCTTCTTTATCCATTCGTCAGTTTATGGACATTTAGGCTCTTTCCATAATTTGGCTATTGTTGAAAATGCAGCTATAAACATTGGGGTACAAGTGCCCCTATGCATCAGCACTCCTATATCTCTTGGGTAAATTCTTAGCAGTGCCATTGCCAGGTCATAGGGTAGATCTATTTTTAATTTTTTGAGGAACCTCCACAGGAACCTTCTTTATTAACTAGCAACCCAGGCAAATGGGCATAAGCCATCTGCAACCTGGCCTGGGGAACCACCAACAGATAAAAAGATAATCTATGAAAGTGCCTTCCAGGTTCAAAATTCTGAATCATCAACATCTTTTTAAATTACACTAAACCAGAAATCCAGGCTAGGTATGGTTCTTTAAAAGCACAATTCTTTAACGAAGTAGATGTATAGAAGAGGAAACTCAGGAGCGAATAGAGCTTTTGGGTCAAAAATGTTTACATATACACACGGTTTAAAATCTGAAATTCTCTGATGTTAGAAAAGTTGACTTTACCAAGATAATTTAACCTTCTTAAGATAACAGAATCTAAAAAGCCCCATTAAGGTAGGCAGAAGAGCATAAAACTTGAAATTTTAGGAAAAAAAAGCTGCCACCAATACATTTACACTATCTTCAAATATCTAAAACATATCAATACATAGCTCATATTTGAAAAAAAGAATTTCCATACCACTCTGTGAAAATTCCAACATTTCATTTTGTACTTACAATGGCTGGAAATTGAATGTCGATGTTTACATCTGAATTTCTGAAACCTAATCTGCTACAGGATGACCCATATAATCTCAGAGAACAATCTGAAAAAAAAATTAAGTAAGTCATAAATAAAGTGAAATTTCTCAAAAGTCATAACAAAACACTGCTATTTCAGGAATGGAATCACCAATTAAAACTACACATGAAAGAAAGACAGTATTTAAGTCTGGCATAAACAAACTAAAAGGAATCGTTGACTCTCTGCTGTTGTCTTCATTTTTATTTTACGTAACAGGGAAGGCTATACTGTCTGTGGTTTAGCTTAACAGCCACGCTTTTCATGTCAAGTGTAAAACATGTCTAAAAAAATTTCTAAATTATTACTCTTCATTTTGTGCAGAAAATACTATTTGCAATGATTTTTACAATGTGAAAGTCAAAAAGGGCTGCATAACTTTGTCTCAGATCTATAAACTTGATAATATATTAAAGAGTTAACGGAAACATTTTACCTTTTAGAAAACCTGCATAGGTGTAATTTACTATAAAGATCATGTTCAGTAAAATAACCATAAAAATGACCTTCAGCATAAGGTTACTTTTCAGTAGGAATACTCATTATGAACAAAAAAGCCCTTAACATAATATACTCTATTTCAGAAAACTTTTGAAAATAATTATATCACTGATATTAACTTAAAATGCTAGGCAATAAGCAATTCGCTCTTCAGACGAAGGTGTGTGTGTGTGTGCGTGTGTGTGTGTGTGTGTGTGTGTGTCCTGCCTATATTTACATACAGCATTTTCCCTGCTAAGTTTTACTGTTTACTACCATTGTGCCAAAAAATTATTCCTTCTCATCAAGGGATTTTTTTTTTGTGGCGTTTTTAAGGTTTGTTAAATCAAGTGATATCTTTGAGTCTTAACAGTCTTCCGTGACAAAGTACATTCAGTTTTACAATGGAAATCTATGGCAAAAATTATTGAAATTACATATGTCTTTTCAGGAACTTGTCTACAATGTAAAGGATGAGACACAGAAATGATGAAATGAACAGATATCTGCCCTTTATTTTTATGAAAGTATACAGAAGCATGAATGATGTACTATATGAATGATTTTTCAGTAGAACAAATAGTTCTATGGGTGATATGGTGATAAATTCTGAATAGCGATTCCAACTCTCACTGTGGGTCAGAATCACTTGTGGAGCTTTCTACAAAATAGTTTTCTCTGGCTCCACAGGCAAAACTTGGAAAATTAACCAACAGCACACAAGATCTATTACAAAATAGTTTTCAGAGCTCATTATAGATGTTGCAATTCTTTTGAAAAGTGGTTAAACAGAACTTTTCTGGTACATCTAACCTGAAAATTACTCAAATGTACTTCTTAACTCAAAATACTATGTCAATTTAAAGAGACAGGAAAGTAAACAAATATATGCACAAGGGATTCACAGTGCCCCAATAATATGGGGCATTTAAAGTACCTGTGTACAATGAAATTCATAGTGAAAACAGGTTTAAAGACAATGCACGTAAAAGTCTTTGTTACCTTAGGGAAAAGCCAGGAGAAACAAAAACACACAAAAAACTAAGAGCTTCAGGACACGGCAAATCAAGTTCTGTTAGATGAAAATCGCTACTCGTAGGAAAAATGAATGAGGTACTTTTAGGTAGCTAAATAGAAAAACAAATCTAGAAAATACCTGGTAACTTGTGTTGGAACACATTTTCCATGATACGTTTAATTTCTAGTCTCTGTTCCAAGTTCTCATTGTGTAAGCCAAACTCCTGTACCACTTTGTCAATGGCAATACCAATTGCATTTATCTGGGAGGGTGTAGGCGGGGGTAACGTAGTGAGCAACTCTTCCTCCTGCTTCTCCTTTTAAGATCAATATTGAGATTAAAAATGACTCACACAGTTTTTACCTTCTACCATTCACTGAGACAACACCCTGTAGAATACTCTGGAATTATTTTTCTTAGCTCTCCCTCTCACCTTAGCTGTGTTAGTCTTCATCTCATCAAACATATATACTTCTTTATGCACATAAAGTGATAACAGAAGGCAGGAATTAGGAAAAAATGCAGGGAAAGAACATTAAAAGCAGCAATGACAAATTATTTGCTTTATTATGACTGGCATAAGGGCATATACCTATGTCCTATTAATGATTTCATTCATCCTGATACTGTTCTTAAAGAAATTCACAAGACTGTCCCGCAAAACATACCTGACCAATGTAAAGTATTTTGGCTAAAATAAAATTCAATAATATAGTCATGTTATTAATATCACAGTCTTAAAGAGAGGAAAGTCAAAAGATGACAAGTAAAAACAACTGAAAAGTAAAACATATTTGTTTGGGTTAAAGTTACCTTAATGTTTTTCTTGTGCCTCTTCTCTTTGATATGCTTATGGGCAAATGCAATGGATTCAATTAAAACATCACAAAGTTTGCAGGTGTACTTAGCTGTAGGGTAGTTTCTTGGTCGCTGTAATTCAAAGAGATTTATAGAGACATATATATGTATCTTCCAAAATACAGGCAAACAAAAATTAGCCAGAAATGATTTCCCCATCACTTTCAAAGCTGTTAATATATTATTGTCACTCTTTACTATCTTAATAGTCTTTTTTTTTTGAAGTAACTCTATTAAATCAAACTATCACTTTTATTTTTTAACCTGTAGTCCTTAAATACTAATAACTACAGTAGGATACCTGACTCCTCAAAGCACATATTACCAATTACTAACACAGTTTAAACCAAGACAACGATTTTAAGTAACAAATAAAAGACATTACCCTTTTGAGCCTGTCAATGAAGTCTCTCTTTAATCGCTCCTCTGCCTGCTGTAAGCCCAGGAGCTCTTTCATTGAAAGCACAGACTCATCAATCACAGGGCCTTCCAAGTCTCCATCCTGCTCATTTTCCTCATTTCTAGACCTCCGTGGCTTCCGAGGTCTGGATCTCTGCTTCTTGTTTTCTTAAGTTAGGGGGAAAATATTATTGGCAATATTGAATAATACTGCTCTGATGAAAAAGCAGACTGTACATATTTATGACGTAAATCATGTGATTATCAAAATGACATCTGAACACAGCAAAAGGAAAGCTCTTCCATGGATAAAATGCGTGAGTATTCATTAACCACCTCATCTGGACACATCAGTCCTCAGAAATCCTCTTTTTGGAACACTGAAAAAGAATCCATTTCAACCAATGTGATTTTCTCATTTCTTCCTGGTGTGCTCCCATACTCAAGCAATAGTAAAAATTATCCTCTGAAGGCAAGCATACTTGGAATTCTAATATACCTAGTCTGTCATAATTACAATATTAATGTATCATATTCTAGTGTGCCTGTAAGTATACTTGCCATTCCAATGAAAACTATCCATATGTGCTTTCATTTTTTGTAAGTGAACAAGCTCAACAGAGCAAAGGACAACAGGGTATCTCCAAAGAAGTCAGAAATCAACTACATTCTTATCTGGAGTGAAAATCCATCATCTAGTTGTAAATTTACCGTTAATGTGATTGGGCCCTCCTCCCATATTCATACAAGAAGTCCAGGCCAAAATTTTATTTACTGAGGACTAGTTCCCATCTTATCTTTACTTTCATTTTAGCTTCTTTAAACAGCCTGCACACTAAGCACATTTCAAAGAAAAACGACCAGTAGTTGGAAAAAAAGTTTTCTGTATGTACAGACTAATTCATTTAAACTCTGCTGTTAGTTCTACAAGCTTTGTAACTAACAAAACTTTTTTCCTTTTTTTAAACTTACAACTTTTCTATTTGGGAAACTGAAGATGACTGTGGGATTGATCTATAAACAATGGTTTTCAAGAGCTTTGATAACTTCTATCAAGCTCTGAAAATGAAGCTACCAGTAATACATATGATCAAAATAAAACTCATTTCCCCAATTAAAATGGTGACAAATGGTTTGAATAATGTTTAAGTGGCTTACCAAAAATTAGTCTTTCAAAATAGAAATGTACTGAAAAGCCCTGCATGAGCCAATTCCTAGGTCAAGTTTACAGTGGAACTCATTTCTTCTATGGCACTTACAATGAATCAGTTGACTGAAAAAAATTCTGAGTCAGAAAAGGGAGGTACAGGATCTCTAATTTGAAAAAAGCTACTGTGAACAGCTCTAAAGAAAAAGTAGCAAGCGTTGTGCTTAAAGTACCAGAAGGTGAATATATAGTGAAATTCTGTGAATAGCTTCTATAGTATAAGTGGCAATTAAAAGAAATTAAAGTATTAGGACAAATAGTTTCTTTAAAAAGGCAATCAAAATGGACCAAATAAAATACTAAAAGGTAAGTATCATTTGCAGACAAAAATCAGTCTACTTTAATACTTAACACTCCTCTACTCCCAATTAATTTATCATAATCTTTTAAGGACAGTGCTCTTGGTCTGCATGAACTTTTTTTTTTTTTTTAAGTTTCATTTTTGAGAAAGAGAGAGCAGGGGAGGGGCAGAGAGAGAGGGAGATGGAGAATCCCAAACAGGCTCCACACCATCAGTGCAGAGCCTGAGGCAGGCAGGGCTCAAACCCACGAACCGTGAGATCATGACCTGAGCCAAAACCAGGAGTTGGACACTTAGGATGCTTAACTGACTCAGGTGCCCCAGTCTGCATAAACTTCTGAGACAAGAACTTCTTTTAACTTAGCTGTGTGTCTATTCACATGTAATTTGCCTATCATTACAAGGTCTACACTAAATAATTACATCTGTGATTTCAGTGTTCATAATAAGTTTCTTACTTTGACGCTCATTAGAGATTTACACTAATATGTGCAATACCCATTAGAAAAGTCCACATTAGCTTACAAAACTGTAATTGCTATGGAACCCAATTTCTTTAACTCCTCCCTTCTTGATCACAAAGGCTTCTCACCTATTTGCTGTCATTTTCCAAAGTGACTTCGATTTCCCTCCAAAGAGTACAATTAATTCCTTATTGCTTTTTTAAACATTTTATTTTCAAGTAATGTCTACACCCAACGTGAGACTCGAACTCACAACCCTGAGACCAAGAGTCCCACGCTCCACAGACTGAGCCAGCCAGGCACCCCATTCCTTGTTTTTATACAGAGAAGTGGATGGCTGCAGAAATTCAGATGATGATGACAGCAGCTGTCATTACTGAGTATTTTTTTATGCGACAGATGCAATGCAAGGACTTTATGTGCACTGCCTCGTTTAATCCCTACAGTGATCCTGTCATAGATGCTAATGTTATCCCCATTGTACAGATGGGGAAAATGCTGGCCCAAGAAAATAACTTGGTTCAGGGACACATGACTAAATCAAAGTTAACAGGATTTGAAGTAAAGATTGAAGCATGGATGGAATTCTGAAATCCAGCCTTTTATCTAACAATGTAAGAACTGGAAAGAACTTACTGAAATCCATATCCATTCACATTTAGAACAGACTGTAACTGACAAGACAGTATCACCTTCTGAACTGAGTTTCACAGGACTGCATGGTAAAAATAGCAAGTAAAATCTCATTGACGGGAATCTTGGAAGGATAAAGCTGGGTACTGCTAAAGAGTTCCCATAATTCGAGGAAGGCAACCTAGCTCATCTCATGTGTCTTGTAACATGAATTCTCTATATACACTATTCCAAGTCTCCCACATTTTATTTGCATATGGCCCATTATTCCATTCACAAAGGACATGTGTATTTGAGTGGATATTTTCCAGCTAAGATCACTAATGGCATTGTCCCAAATACATTACATTGGCAATCTAGGATATGTGAGGGATGAAGTACAGGGCGGTAACATAGAACTGAAAGATAGAAAATAAGCATTAAAAAACAAAGCAACTCTAAGATAATTTTCATTATATCTTCTCACATCATTTAATGAGACCCTTGCTTATTAAGACATAATTCTGATTCAAGAAAATTTCAGTCCCTTTAACGGGATCCTTTTTAGGATCCTGAGTGCAGTGCAAAGTTTATACTTCAAATTGAATTTCTCTCTACAGTAAGCAATTTTATACCACAGCTTAAAATTATTTCCTTTCTGAAGATTTTCAAGGGCTAGAAGCTGAGCAGTCCTTCATTTAGCAAATGTGAAAGAACATACCTCTTTTTCATATGGAGAGAATATGGGGGTTTGGGGATTGCCTTCAATTAAAAGGATAGTAAAAGTATGTACTTCCTGTTCAAAACCACTTAAAAGCAACTTTTTTGGTTGCTTTTCAGACTAAACAAGAATACATATATGAGGCTTTCAGTCTGTTAACAGTCCCTATTAGTATTTGTCTGGTTGCAAACTTTCGTTCTATAAATCTTGTTTCTATAATGCTACTCAAGATCAACTTTGTTTTTTTTTTAAACTATTGGTAACTAAGTTAAAATGTCCATGTCCTACCTGGACACAGGAATACAAAAATACTTAAATGTACACAGACTTTTAAAAAGAAAAACACAAATCAAAAGTCAAGAAATTATCAATACATGTTCCGTTCCCCTCTGTCAAATTCAAGGTCCAGTGAGGCCGTTAATGGCCAAACCAGCACAGTACTCAATTTCAGGTTCACTTCCTCATCTACCACCCAGCATAATCAGTCTGGATAAATTTAACCTTGCCAAGCCACAGCTGCCTGCTTTGCAAAATTGTGATTCTACCTTGATATATCACGACAGAGCACTGCATCAGACACTACCTTCAAGTTCTTTCTAGCATCCTTTCTAGCTTCAAGATTTATGAGGCCAAGATTTTCTCTCCTGACTGATTCCTTTGTAACACCTCATTCTGTTTGTACTCTTTGATACAAGGAATTTTCTCTTGCTTTTCCTACCTTAAGAAATATAAAACAGCACCTTTTCTCTCATTTAATACTATCAAAAGACCCTCTAAAAATAAGTGACATTTTCTCTGTTAAGTATTCTACATGTCCAGGTCACAAAATCAAACTCCTTACCAGTAAAATACAGAAATGTAAGCTGGTCACTGTGAGATAACATGAAAGAAAAAGGCCTCTGGACACCTAGGAGAGTGCCAATATTGCCTAGATGCATTTAAATTTAAAACAAACAAACAAACAAACAAACAACTTTAAAGTGCTGGCCAGTTTGCCACCCATTCTATATGGTCACTAAAAAAAGGCTCCCAGCCAATAAATTTAAAAGCCCATTTTTCCAGGCATAATTTGCATTTTCAGACTAAATACTGTTTTACTTTTTCCTTCATATTTATGAGTTTATTTCATTTCAGTAATTATTGTCCATTAGATAATTTTCTTGTTTATAGAAATTATGGCTACATGGACAAAATCTACTATCCACCTTTGAGAAAAATGTATAAATAATCACTTTGGGGCAATTATTATCAAGCACACCTGGCCCTTAGAAATGGGTTTTGGTTCTACGGAAACTAAAAGGCAAAACTTATCTGTATTTCTGACTTTCGAAACTTAGTGTCCCAGTCTGTTTGCCGTGCAGCTCACTGTTGAGCAAAGAAAAAAAAAAAATCCTGGACTATCCTCCTCTGGAGATCGATGCTCCCTCCAAAAGACATATAATCCTCTGAGACAGGAAATCTATGTGGTCTATATTGTGTATTTACATCGAGTAAGATTTTTTTTTTTTTTAGCTTTATATTCTGTCATTTATATTATGGACACATTCACTATTCAAATACAAAATTACAATACATAATTTAGAAAATACATACACACCACTCAGAAAATATGAAACAGTCCCCAGGGGGATATCATCACCCTCTTCTGTAGAAAGCACCAATGGGAAATATGTTTACCGAAGGAAAATGAGCCTCATGGCACAGTAAACTTTTAAAGAGACCAATACATGCAACGTGTTGAAGCTGCCCAAATGCCAAGATTACAGTTCTTAAGAGTATTCGCATTAAATAAGCAGAGACTATGAAAAATTGGAACTGCATTGCTGAAAATAATAAACCTCATTTGGATGACAAAGAAAAGATACTGCGACTTTGGGCTTGTCACTTGACAAGTTGGAACACATTACCAGGGCTTCCTGCTTCCATTTCTGACATGGTTTCTAGGCTTGTCAAGTCTTTATGAAACAGTCGTCTTACAGTTCTGCAGCCTCGTCCATCCTGCCACCTATATCCATCTTCGCTTTCTTGAAAGGAGTCTTTTCTTGGTCGGTTTAGAACAGGAATTCTAGGTCCCGGTTTGAATTCCCTCCAGCTGTCTGAATTACCAGCAAGTTCATCAGAGAGCCATCTCTTACTCTGATCTTTGTGGTTGTCATTCATCCAAGCGGGCTGACTGTAAATTGGGTTTTTAAATGCATAGGGATTGCTGGAAACAGCATATGGTCCTTTTCTGGGGGTATTCCCATAGTTCCCTGGTGTTAATTTTTTTTTTGGAAGGCCTTTTTCCATTTTACTGCTATGGCCTTTAACATAGTCATCCATTATTAAATAATCTTGCTGGGGGTGAGCCCTTCTGAAATCCTCATCATCTATAGTTCCTCGGTCTTTAGCGCGTTTCACAAAATAAGGTTTTGCGGCATCTCCCATGGTCTTTGACTTCAGTTTTCTTACTCTGCACCTGGAAGAAGGCATTTTGGGAAATTATCAAACCATAACAAGATATCATACCAAGCATGTGAAATACCACACGTTTATTGCACAGGTGCTCAAAAGTCTGTAAGAAACTCTTCCTTTCCTAATTTCCATCACATCCTAATAATCAGCACATTACACCAAAAGTTGGGAGGCTTGCTTGAGTCCTATAATAGTCTCCATGAAAATTAGTACTTACTATTTAACGTGACGATTACATCTGTGACTAAGGGAAGCTCCCTACAGTCTTGAGAACTGCAGTATAAAAAAATGTTACTCACACCAAGTTGGTTGGCTTCACCTATAAAACAAAAGCGCTCCTCCACAAAACAAAACAAAACCCTCAACCCAAGCCTACGCTGTTAGAAAGCTCCGGAAACAGTCTTAAAAAAAAAAGTTGGCAATTACTTTTAAGTGTTATACAAAGTAACCAAAACTTTGTGTGAACGTAGCTCATCTCCTCTCAGCTTCACTTTTCTGTCCCTTCTCCGACCTCCAGGGAAGGGCTTCGGCTCCCCCTCACTACCACTATTCAGAACCACAGGCTTCGGTCGCCTGGGCTAAAGAGGGGCTCGCTCCCCACCAAGAGTCCCCTCTAGCGAAAGGGACTGGGTTTCCCACCAAGAGACAAGTCCAGCTCACCTCCCCAGTCCTCATTCTCTAACCCCAAACAAGTTTGGTTTTGTCAAGAACAGCATTTCTCCCTCTTCAACCCCCCGTCTGATCGCCCCACCCCCGATCTGCCTCAGTTTCCACCCTTCGAGGCCGGAGGCAGAGAAAGAGGAGGCGTCCCCGCACTCCTGGCCACGAAGCCACCTCGGGGACCAGGAAGCAGGAAGTGACCTGCCTCCTCGATGGGGTTCCGGGGTCCCCCCGGCCGGCCAGGGGGCCGGGGTCCAGTGCCTCCACCCAAGTCCCTTCTTCGCCGGCGCCGGCAGGGTCTGACACAAAATGAAGATGCGGACTCGAACCCGGGAGCTCAGTCCCCGCCGGCCTGGGGGCTCCCCGGTCCTCGCAACTGGGGCGAGGAGGCCGGCGGGGGAAGGAGCCAACGTTTCTCCCGGGCCGGGCCCGCCCTCTACTCCGGAGACGAGGGAACCCACCGGAGACCCACCCCGGAGGCGAGTCTGGGAGGGACGCGGGGAGAAGGCGCCCCGGAGCACTCACCACCTCCGCCGCGGTCCCCCGCCTCTTCCTGTCCCGGCCGGGCTCCCTCTCCGTGTTTTCCTTCGGCCCCACTTCCGGCGCTCAGCGCTGTCTCATTGTGCGCGATTCGAAGCCGGCGGTGCCCCCGCCCGAGCGCTCCGCCGCGCACGCCGGAAACGCGCGCTGCGCCCGCAGGGCCGCCCGCCGCCCCGCCCCGCCTCCGCCCCGCCCCCGGCCCGGCCCGCCCCGCCCCGCCCGCTTCCGCCGCCGCCGCCGCCGCGGTCGCGCGCACCCTCCGGGGCTCCGGCGTCGAGTCTGGCCGGGGTGCCCCGCTCCGCCCCTCCTCTCCTCTCCCGGGGCCGGCTTCCTAGGCCTCGCTAGCACCCGGGAGGCGCGGGCGAGCAAGCCTCTTGTGCTCCGCGGGAGGCGCGGAGCCCGGACGGCTCGTGCGCCGGCGGCGCGGCTTTGCCCCTGGATGCTCTTGGTTGCGGGCGAGTGCAGGGCAAGTGCAGCCTGAATGTGAGGACTCTTGCTGTTTTTCTGACGATTACGATTCAGCGAGGTCTTAGAAATGCCCGCATCTAAGCCGTTCACCCAGATCTCAGTGTGGTCAAGGGAAATGCTTCGCTTTTTTCTTAGACTGGCTACGGATTTGTTTTACTGAACAACACAAAACCGTGTTTTCGAGAGTCTGTGTAATCGCAAAGGATGATCCGGGAGAACCATGCTCGAAATTTTGAAAGAAGAATGCACACCTGGCATTAACAAACAACTCGGGGTTCCTTTTCTTTTCTTCTTTTGACCGTGTTACCTTCCTTGCTGTCTTGTTCTAAATGCTTTGAAAGCCTCGAACATCTAATAAAATCAGGGAGTGTTGAGAAAAGTTGACAGTTTTGGTCTCTCTGCTTTTTAGGAGCATTTAAATTTAAATCCATGAGATGCTGCGGAGCAAAGGTCTTAGAATAATAATGGACACATAAGCCCTGGGTATTGTCAGGCACTGTTCTGAGGGCTTTACAAATATTAACTCTAATCTTCACAACAAGTCCTCCAGGAAAATACCATTATGCCCGTTTTAAAGATGGGGAAATAGTATTTATGGTAAAGTAAAGGGCGCTGCTGGAAACCACTTAATGAGGCAGAGTCCTTTATTAACTACTGTCTGTGCTAAAGGTGATTTAAAACGTGTTGGTGCTACTTTTGTATAATGCCTTATCTAGATGCTTTGGGGTCTGAACAGACGTGAGAATCTAGCCAATAATCTGTCCGACAGGCAGACAATGGCTTTTAACAGGGTCTAAAGGGAGTGTAGTGATACATGAATACATTTATTATGGGACGGTAGCGTCACCACACCCAGTTGAGTAATTTTTATACAAAAGACCTGGTTGAGGAAAATTCGGCCTCAAGTGTCTCGAGTTCTACAGAATCACTGGAGGATACATCCTTTAAGAATTTAAAATATTTTTTATTTGCATTCTCTTCGATGTGTTCCCCAATGCCTAGCATCCATTCTGAATGTGCTTTTGAGATTTGTCTTGAGGGTAAACGAGGCTCTCTCAAATGAGATGCAATACTAATAAAAAGATAATGGCAACATAGCTCTTTTTGTCCATATTGTACTGCAATGGGGATTTAAATTAATCATGGGGATCCTTAAAATCCAGTTGTAAAGTTTGGTTTGATTCTTCTTTGGTTGTCACTGTAGGGAATGCTGAGTTTCTCAGAATCTTTGTGAGGATTGTTTCTTGATCTAGACATATCTGTAGCAACTTGAAGCAGAAATTTTGGGGGCGGTCTGGTTCAGGGGATATTAACACTGCTCCGTATGTTACCATGTATCTTCTGTCTTCAACCACATGCCTGACATTGTGATACATCTTGACAAGTCAACCTTTAACACACCCAGGGCTGGTGTTCTTTTTCTTTGCAGCCGGGGAGTCAGAAGTTCAGGGTTTGTGTTCATAGCTTTGTAGGCCAATTTTTTTCCTAGTGTGTTTTATCTACTTTGTTCAGGGAACTGTTGGCTCCTTCAAATACGTCTGAAATCCAGTGTTCTCTTGCCATCTCCACTACTTCCAACCTGTTATCACCATGATTCACGGCATTGCTGCAATCATCAGCTTTTATTTTTGCCATCCTTAATCTCTACACGACAGCCAGAAAACTGATATTTAAAATCTAAGCCAGACTATGGTTTTCCCCTCAAGACCCCTCAGTGGTTCCCCATTCCTGTGGAAGTAGAAGCCACAGTTCATAGAATGGCTACAAAGCCCCTCCCTTTACTTCTGATCTCACCCCTAATGCCTCTTACCCCTTCATTCACTCCACCCTAGCCACACTACCTTCTTGTGATTCCTTCATCACACCAGGAGAGTTCTTGCCTCAGGACTTTGCACTGGCTGTTCCCTTAACCTAGAATGCTTTCCTTTCTTTGGTGTCTGTTTTGTTCACACTCTCATCTCCTTAGTATCTTCTCTCAAAAGTCATTTCTCCCTTCTTTTTACTTTTTAAAATTTTTATTTATTAATTTTTATTTATTTATTTTGAGAGAGGGAGAGAGAGCGCGCACGCATGAGTAGGGGAGGGGCAGAAAGAGAGGGAAAGAGAATCCCAAGCAGGCTCCACACTATCAGTGCAGAGCCTGACACAGGTCTTGACACCGAAAACCAAGATCGTGACCTGAGTCAAAAACCAAGAGTTGGACGCTTAACCGACTGAGCCACCCAGGTACCCCTCTCAAAGGTCATTTTTCAGGGCACTGGGTGGCTCAGTCAGTTAAGCAGAGAGCCCAACACGGGGCTTGAATTCACGGACTGCAAGATCATGACCTGAGCCGAAGTCGGATGCTTAACCTACCGAGCCACTCAGGCACCCCTGTAAAAACCCAATTTAAATTGTAACGAGGGCACAGGGCTGCAACAGCACCTGGCTGCAGGTGTCCCAAGCAGGCCAGCCACTCACTTTTGACAAAATTCGAAGGCCGAGAGACAGTGGTGGTGAAACAGGAAAGGAATTTATTTCAGTGAGGCCAACACCAGGAAGACCACAGACTAGAGTCTCATAGACTGTCTCCAAAGTGCTGAAAATACTTCTAGGTTTCTTTAAGGAGAATGTGGGACAAAGGTGGGCGGGTACGTGCCGGTAGGCAGTGAAGTTCAGGTAGATCATTGTCTTGGAGTCAATCACGTGGGGTCTTGTTGGCTCGGGGCAGTGGTTATTGCTTGAGGGAGTAATTTCGGGTTCCCATCACAGGATGCTTTGCCCTGCAGAGTCTTTTGTGTGAGTTAAGAGATAAGCTGGAAGGAACTTAATTAGGAAGTACAGACTGAAGTAAAAATAGAGGTAGTTGAAGTCCTCCGTCAAAACTGGCTTATACAATGAGGATTATTTATTGGCTCACAAAACTGGAAGTTCAGAGTGGTGGTATAAGCTTCAATGTCAGCTTTATCCAGAGGTTACGCCCTCCTGTGTATATGGACCTTGTCTTCACATACACAGGAGGGCATAACCCAGGGGGGGCACGATGACAGTGGCAGTTCCGGATGTCACATCAGTCCACCACCATACCCAACAGAAAGGAAGGTGGCCTCTGGAAGCCAGGAACAACTTTCCAAGAAACTCTTGCAAACTTAAATCAATCTTTGGGAAGGGGGATGCCATTACCCTTAGACCAGTGTTTCTCTACTATTGGACTACAGGCATTCTTGGGTTGGATAGTATTTGTGGGGGGGGGGGGCTGTCCAGTGCATGGCAACATGTTTAGCAGTGTCCTTGGCCTCTACCCAGTGGACTTCCCCCTAGTTGTGACAATCCAAAATATCTCCAGGCAGTGCCAAACATCCCTGGGGAGCAATATCACCTCCAGTTGAGAACCACGTCTTAGACCTTCAGGCTCACCCTTGGAGCGAGGGGGTAGGGTCGGTTGACTTTGGGGCACTTGCATTGTTTGAGAGAGGATGAGATAATGAATGAAATCTAGGTCCTATGAGGAATGAGAAAGATGAGAATGCCAGCCAACAGTGTTCATTTCACCTCTCTTAAACAAATTCACCTCCAGACTTTGCAGCAAACTTTGGCTTTCCCGTAAATCAGGGTATACGTGGGAAAATTGAAAAATGTGTTTAGAATTTTGCTGTTTGATCAGGGAAGACCTTCCAGTCTGATATCCACCTTCTTAGAATATCAGAAGAGACAGATGCTCCTTCCTCTGCTCCATGGAAGTCAGAGGACAGAAGATAATTAGTGTTGTATTGGAGGGAGACAACATTCAGGGGGCCTTTGAGGGGCTCTCATTGTACAGTCTTTTCAAAGACCTTCCTCCAAATCAGGTTTAGGCTGGACTTTTAAAAAACATTTTTTTTTTTAATGTTTATTTTTGAGAGAAAGAGGCAGAGCACGAGCGGGAGAGGGACACAGAGAGAGAGGCAGACACAGAATCCAAAGCAGGCTCCAGGCTCTGAGCTGTCAGCACAGAGCCTGACGCGGGGCTCAAACCCACAAACTGTGAGATCATGACCTGAGCGGAAGTCGGATGCCCAACTGACTGAGTCACCCAGGTGCCCCAAGTCTGGACTTTTCTAATTTCTGTGGCTTGAGGAATTGCCAAGAGCTAACAGACTCTCCAGCTCCTGCCTGCCGAAGAGTCTTAGCTTACATTATTCCAGGACCTTCTGTTTACAACCTGGAACATATGTTGCATAAAGTAAAAGAAGTTAATTTCCAGTGCACATTGTCAAATCCCAGGAAAATCAGGAAGCTAGTGAAAACAAATAACTCAAACCTAGATTTTGTTTTTCCTGAATTAGCCATATACTTATGGTCATTCATTTATTTCATTTTTTTCGAGAAATGTCGAGTGCCTGATAAGGACCCTTATGAGTGAGGGAAAACAGACACAGTCCCAGATCTTGAAGGGTTGAAAAATACGGTAATGGTGGCAGATGTCCTGAATTTGAAAATTTAAGACTTGGCTTTGAGTCTCCTCCCCCACATTGATCTAGTCTTACTCTGGTGCCCTACTCTCTCCTGGGAACTATGGGAGAGAAATTTTAACTTGCCAATTAACATACCTCAGTCTTCTGATTTAAATCAGACCTTTGATGGTTTGTGTGAGCGATAAGCCCACTGACCCATCAGAGGAGGGATGAAGAGACTCGGAGCACAGTGAAGCAACATCCTTGCAAGAGCAGGTGTCTGATGGACAGGCACACCTGGGGCAGTTACAGCAGACAATTTATCTCCTAGCATTCAAGTCCCTCCCCTGGTTCCTCATTGGCTGAGTACTACAAAGGTTATAGCCTTACCCGGAAGTCTCCTATGTCCATGTAAGGTAAAAAGTAGCCTGACTTGGGGGGTGGGAGGTGTGCCTGGGTGGCTCAGTCAGTTAAGCATCTGATTTCAGCTCAGGTCATGATCTCCTGGTTTGTGAGTTCGCGTCCCACGTCGGACTCTGCTGACAGCTCAGAGCCTGGAGCCTGCTTCAGATTCTGTGTCTCCCTCTCTCTCTGCCCTTTCCCCACTCCACTCATGCTCTGTTTCTCTCTGTCTCTCTCAAAAAGAAATAAACATAAAAACAAAAATAAGAAAAAAAATAGTCTGATTGGAACAAATGCACCTTCCCTGAGGTGATGCAGAGACTGTCAGTCCCTCCTCCCTTTGCTCTTGGGCTCATGCTCATTGCAAAGCCCTTGAAAATAAGCATGCAAAATGGAGAGGGGAATAAGAACCAGGAAGTGAAGTATCTTAAGGTTTGGAACTCCATTGTTGGGGTGGGGAGAGGTTCATACATCTTTCCAATAGTCTGTAAACCTACTGTTAACTAGACAGCACAGCTTTTATTTGGTATTTCTGAAAATGAATCATCTCCTTCACTCCTCACAGTTTGGTCTCTTGAATATGTGTCCCATTGTTCAGATTTCCTTCTCCACTTTCCTAGGATGCTACCTGGGGATGTGATGCTCTGGAATCGTAGGACCAGAAAGACGTGTCCCTGGGTACACATCCACAGGCTCTGTGAGTGGACCTGTTTCTTTTCTGGTGTCTTTCCCATTGTTCTTTGCCTTGTTGCTAAATACCTATCTAAGGCTGAGTCTGAGGTTTGGGGACTCGTGGTTGGTTCTGTCAGCCCAGTCCACCCCCAGTGGTTCGATGTTGTCAACTCAGACCTGCCCTATACTTGAGGACATTGTGCATCCCTCTTGAGGTCTAGCTGCAACTCCTAGGTGATTTTTCAGCATGGGTGCTCTACAACCCACCCCCCAGGCCCCTCCAAGTCTGGCAATTTCCAGGTTACTTTGCCATCTGTCTTTCTTGGCACTGAGAAGAATCCAGAAATATCTGGATTCTTTTCAAGGACATGTAGAATCTCAAGTATGCCTGAAGTGCCAATTTCAGCCTTCCTCTGTGTGACTGTGTCCTGCTGTTACTTTTACACTCCCCAGATCACCCTATTTGTCTCTTGGGTCATCTACTTCCCCCCTGGTTCTGAGCTGGGGATTGTTCATGTGCTCCAAACTTTCCCCTCAACTAATCTCACCCTCTGAAGGATGGGAGGTTCTGCTTCCTCTTCCTGTTGCCATGGATATGAGCAGCCCTGTCTTTCCATCCTCCCCACCTCCCAGCCACAGCCATCTCTTTTCCCATGGAAACCCAATACCCAACTCCAGGCTGTTTCTTAGATTCCACTGCATGTCTCTCAAATGTCATGGTGGAGAAAGAGCCTCTCATCTCCATACTCATCAAATGCCTCACTCTAGACTTCTCTAGGTTCCCTGTGGGTCTTCCACCCCCAGGGCTTCCTAAGGTTGAACCTCCCAAGAAGCCTCTGAGTGATGAAGGCGCATAAGGCAAGCTGAGGGCAAAGTACAAGCTGACAACCCCCGTTCCTCCCCCAGGGTGGAATATGTGTGGTATTCCTCAGGCACTCCTGGCTGCCCAAGCACAAAGGAAAGGACAGAAAACAAATGGTTAAACTGATAGAGTCTCCATCAGTTTACAAATATCTTATCAATAGCCTAATCTCCAGGAAGTGCCTACTGTGTTAATGATAATGCTTTGCTAGAGGGAAAAACAACCTTAGCTTGACAATAGCTAGGCCTCTAGTAATCTGTGAGTCTTTTTTAGCATATGGAAGTCCCTTTAAGAACTTCTTCTTGACTTTACCTCCCTCAACTCCACAGTGTATAACCAGTCACTCTTCACCACCCCAGTGCAGCTCTTCCTGGCCACGGGTCCCATTCCCGTGCTATAATGAAATCACCTCTTTTGCACCAAAGACATCATCAAGAATTCTTTCTTTGCCGTCAGCTTCGGACTCCCACCACCACTCCAGAACCCCATCATGAGCGTTCACTGGATCTGGAACCTATGCCCCAGGGCCTGCAGCCCTCCCTTGGCTACCTAAAGCTGAGGCTATCTGAGGCCATCAGAACTCATCACTAGGCTGTCTTCGGCTTTCAAGATCCAACCCTCAGAAGATGCCAGGAAGCCACTGCCTCTCTCCTTGCCAATGGGCCCTGCACAGATGGAGAGCTGGATACTGGACCCAGGGGCAGTGAGGAAGAGAAATCAGGCAGAGGTTATTCAGAAAAAACAAGCCAAAACAAAACCGTATTTCTTTCAAAAGGAGACATAGCTGGTGGTGGGTGGGTCTGTGGCAGAAGGATGGAAACTTCAATTGATTGAATAAGCATTGGGTTGAGCACTCGGTACATGGATCCAATAGTCCTCTTGTTCTTCTGTGGTTTGTATTATGTTATAAAACAGAGGCTCAAAGAGTGAACTCATGGGGCTATGGCAACACGGCTTTAGGTGAGACCTGACCAGAGTCTTTCTGAGTCCAGAGTTTTTATGTTCTTTTTAACCTACCATGCACCAAGCTCCTGTCCTCTGATCAAGCCCTCCTATCCCCGAAGAACCACTGTTCCTTTTGAATGCTCCCATTCTGAGATCACACTCTGAAACTGGGACTACTGGTCTCCAGCTATAGACCCTGTTCCATGTCTACTTTGCTTTAATTTTGGGCAACTTATCTTCCTTCCTGGGCCTCAGTTTCTCTAACTGTAAGCAAGAGATAAGGAACATTAAGCCAAACATCCACTATTCCTGACTGATCACAAGAAGTTCAGTTCTCAGTAACTTATTTTGGGGTGTGCATTTTTATAAGTTTATATATCTATATCTATATATAATTTTTTTAATGTTTATTTATTTTTGAAGGAGAGAGAGAGACAGAGTATGAGCAGGGGAGGGGCAGAGAGAGAGGGAGACACAGAATATGAAGCAGGTTCCAGGCTCTGAGCTGTCAGCACAGAGCCCAATGTGGGGCTTGAACTCATAAGCTGTGAGATCATGACCCGAGCCAAAGTCGGAGGCTGAACCAACTGAGCCATTCAGGCACCCCTCTATATTTATATATTTATAATGATTTACTTCTACTGATTATTTTAAATTAGAGTGAGAAATTAAATTATATGTATATATTTTTTTGTTTTTTTTTTTAATTTCTAGATTTATCTTCTATTTGAGATACTAAATTTCCATTTAGAGTTTTGAAGTAAAATTTGCTAAAAAAAAGTATTAAAAAGATCAACTCCATTTGATGAAAACTATTAATAATTATCCAGAGATGTCAAAAATCATAAAGATGATATACCCATGATTGAACTTTGCTAAGCACTGGACCTAAGGAAGAGAAAAGAAAATACCCATGAGGCTGACTAACATTTACAGTAAGAACAGTAAGAGAAGCTGATAAGGAAGACCAAAAAAGGAGGGGCTTCTATGATAAGGAATTTGAGAGAGGGTAATATGCAAGTCTTTTCCCTGAGCTGCTCTGGCCTCATGGATGCCAAACGTACCAAAAATGCAAGACAAGACATCTAGGTGTTCTTGGGAGGGGAGGGCCCCTAAGCAGGTCACGGCATCTTACTAACGGCATTGGGTGACTCAAATTCCCAGAAGCAATCCGTGCTAACTGTTATCTGTTGCTTTGGAACTATTCTCGCCCAAGCCACAGAAATGGAAGTTGAGAAGGGAAAAAAGGTAAAGGATGAGAAAAGCGAGGTATTCAGAAGTCAAAGCTGGGGAGAGCAGAGCAGGGGGAGAGGGGAACTTTGAAATGCAGTGACAGAAAAACCCTAAATTAGGGTTGTACCGACAATACGTAAGGAGAAAATATGACTTGAGGAGTAGTCTTCATTAAAGAAGATTGAGGGGCACCTGGGTGGTTTGGTTGGTTAAGCCTCCGACTCGTGGTTTCGGCTCAGGGCATGATCTCACGGTTCGTGAGTTCTAGACCCAAAGCAGGTTTTGTGTCCCGGTGCAGAGCCTACGTGGGATACTCTCTCTTTCTCTCTCTCTGTCTCTCCCCCGCTCACGCACACATACTGTCTCTCAAAAATAAGTAAATAAACTGTAAAGAAGGGCTGAGTTTGATTAAATAAGAATAGTAAGTAAAGAAACATAATATGGTCCTGACCTTGAGCTGTCCTGGGGTTCCTGACCTGGCATGCTTTATCCCCCGGGCATGGAGCAGGTCAAAGTGCCTCTTAGAGCCGGGCTGTCAGGTAAAATACAGTGTGATCAGGGCAATGTTTGGGGCATACTTATCCTAAAAAATTGTTCATTGTTTATCTGAAATTCAAATTTAACCAGTGTCCGGTATTGAGTTAATTGATTAAGTATTGTTGCTAAATTCAACTACCTCCAAATGTCTCTGGGGTTTTCTGCCGGAGCTTGCATTCTTGGTAAGGATTCACCAACTAATGAATGTTTACTGGTTCTCACATTGTCTAATTATTCTGTCTTCTGACAGTGACCGTATAAAAAGCTCCCCCAGCCATGTTGCATTTTGCAAAATGTCAAACCGACAGAAAACTTGCAAGAAATGTACAATGAACATCTATTTACTATCTCCATAGCTCACTGATCTTAACATTTTGTTGCATTTTCTTTCTTTCTTTCTTTCTTTCTTTCTTTCTTTCTTTCTTTCTTTCTTTCTTTCTCTTTCTTTCTTTCTTTCTCTGCCTCCCTCTTTTCCTCCCTTTGTGCATGTGTGTGTGTGTTTAGCTGAACCATTTGAGAGTTACAGACATCCAGACACCTAAGCCCCCAACCCCTCAGCATGTAGCTTTTAAAAACAAGGATATTTTCCTGTATAACCACAATGCAATTCTCACATTCGGGACATTAATATTGACACAATACTATTTTCTAACATAAAGTTCATATTTTAATTTCTGCAATCATCCCAATAATGGCACACTTTGCCATTTAACACTTTTACTTTTGGGGTGTCTGGGTGGCTCAGTGGGTTAAGCATCTGACTCTTGATTTGGGCTCAGGTCATGATCTCACAGTTGTGAGATCGAGCTCTGTATTGGGCTCTGAGCTGAGCACGGAGCCTGCTTGGGATTCTCTCTCCCTCTCTCCCTTTCCCTTCCCTGCTTACATGCACACTCTCAAAAATAAACATTTAAACAGAAACAAAAACAAAGAAAACACTTTTTAAAATTTTTTCTTCCATACTTGAGCAAGAATCATATACTATATTTATTTTCACGTCTCTGTAGTGTTCTTTTTTTTTAAGTTCATTTATTTATTTTTGAGAGAAAGAGAGAGAGCAACTGGGGGAGGGGCAGAGAGAGGGAGAGAGAGAATCCCAAGCAGACTCCACACTGTCAGCACAGAGCCCAATGTAAGGCTCAAACTCAGAAACCATGAGATCATGACCTGAGCCAAAACCAAGAGTCCAACGCTCAAGCGACTGAGCCACCCAGGTACCCCTCTAGTCTTCTTTAACGTAACTCGGCTTGCCAGTGTTTTATTATTGTTTGGTTATTCATGACATTAGCATTTTCCAAGAGTCCAGGCCTATTCCATTTCAGATGTCTGGTTGTTTCCTAAAGGTTAGACTTAAGTTAAACACATTTTGCAGGAATACTACCAGGTAATGTTGTATCACACATCATAGTGTATCAAAACAGAGGACCCATGAGGTGAATAGATTCGTAACAATGATGTTACGTTTGATCATCTGGCTAAGGTGTTTTCTACCATACTTCCCCCATTACAAAGATCTCCTTTCTCCCTTCGTAATTAATAAGTAACTTGGGATGTGACACTTTGGACTGTGTGAGTATCCTTCTTCCCCCATCTTTCTCCCTATGGTTTTAGTGTCCACGGATGATTCTCTCTTGAAATCAAATATTACGATGGTAGTTGTGAAATAGTGACTTTCCATTTCTGTCATCTCTTCTGTGTTTCTTAGTTGGCATTCTTCTATAAAGAAGGGTTTTCCTTTCTCTCCCTAATCCCTTAAAAATTTTAAAAACATACATCATGATGGACTCATGGATTCTACTTTATTCAGTGTGTTGTAATCGATTCCTGTCATTATCCATTTTAATGCTCAGATTGTCCCAAATCTGGCAGGTGACAGCCCCTTAAACTGGTTCTTGTATCTCTTTGGCATATCTTCCTCAGTTTCGAGCACTGCCTTGATTTCTGGCACAACAAGATATTCTGGGTTCACCTTGAAATTAAGCATTTTCTCAAAGGGTTTGGGGAATGGTGTTCAGGAAGCAAGACCTTGTTCCCTGTATGCTTATTGCTCTGGGGAGAAATTGCTTTTAGGTCTTGTCAGATGGACAGAACTAGGAAATGCTTTCCAAAAATCATGGGTTCATAATGGTACCTCTAATTGATGCCCAATCCAAATAGGATTCTTCCTCTCCCCCCTCCATCCCACGGTTGCATTTTTGTTCTCCCACAGTGAACTCCCTGCTTTCTCAAAACATCAATATATTTACTCATTTGCTCAATCCTGCAATATACATAAAGCAGTTTCAGAATCGCCTCACCCACATCACTATGCAAACAAGCCTACCAAGTAAAGTTCAAGGTTTCTTTTGTCCTTAGAATCCCACTGAAAGCATACAGTCAGAATACGTTGTTATTATGTTCAAAAGCTTTTGGGATTCATTGTTTTTCTTTGTAATTTGTGTTATCAACTTGGTTATAATCAAGTACATTCCTTTCTTTCACTTTCAGGTTCTCCTACCGTCCCCCACCCCTGCCATTCTTGTTGATTTAGCTTTATTTTTTGAATATGTAAAATGTCTATGTGCTTCAAAATCCAAAACTGTATAAAGAGTTATATTCAGACACACCTGTCTCTTTCCATCTCTTCCATCCCATTCCCCCAAATCCCATAGGTAATCGAATTCATTCATTTCTTGTTTATCTTTTCTGGGTTTTTTTGTAAAAAAAAAAAAGAATAAATATATTTCACCTTTATCATACCAAATGTAGCATACTACATATAATCTTTAGCACCTTGTTTTTTTTTTCCCACTCAATAATATATTCTGGAAATTAGTTTATGCCAGGGCATTGAAATCTTTTTTGTTTTTTAATTTTCCAGCTATATGGTACTCCACTGAGTAAGTGCACCATAGTTTATTCAAACTTCTATATGGGCCTTTAGGGTGTTTCCAATATTTTGTAATTACAAATAAGGTTGTGGGGCGCCTGGGTGGTGTCTGTTGAGCTCCTGATTCTTGGTTTTGGCTTGGGTCATGATCTTGCAGTTAGCGAGTTCAAGCCCCGCATCATGCTCCACACTAACAGTGCAGAACCTCCTTGGGATTCTCTCTCTCTCTCTCTCTCTCTCTCTCTCTTTCTCTCCCTCTCCTGGTTATGTTCTCTCTCTCCCTCTCTCAAATATAAATAAATAAGCTTTAAAAATAAAAAAATAAACAAGTGATATTGTAAGGAATAACCTTGTGCATTTATTTTCTTGTATAGTTGGAAGTATTTTTAGAAGAAATTCCTAGATCTGCCAAAAAGTAAATACATATGTAGTTTTGCTACATATTATCCAATTCCCCTTCATGGGAATTGTACCATTTTGTACCCACCAGCCACAAATGAGAGTGTTTATTTTCCCCATAATGTGTCCAACGGACTGTTTTGTTAAGAGTTTACATTTTTTGTGAATGTGATGGGTGAGATATAGCATCTCATATGGTTTTAATCTCCACAGCTTTTTTTATGAGTTGAGCATCTTTTTATATGTCCTTTCTCTTTTCAAGTAGGTATAACATTTTGAATACTTACCTTGAATCTTGCATCTGTGTTGCAATAAAGTGAAACAAACGTTTCTTCTCAAAGAATCTCGCTTTTGGTGGTTTTATGCACATGAGAAGTAGTTTTATAATGACCTTCAAGATAAAGCATTATTTTGTAACAAAATTGCAAAACAGTTTGATATGTTAAGTTAAAAAATTATCTGAGTGGAGTAAGTTGTGTGTTTTTCTGTGCAATTTGGAGAAAGGTTGATAATAATCTCTTTATTTTAGTATATAGCTCTGTTCCAAAAGATTTTCACTTTGATCCTGTGAGGTATGTTGGGCAATGGTAATTACCCCCTTTTTACAGATGAGGAAACTGAGATGGAGAGAAGTCTGGGGACTTACCCAAAGCCATGTGACTAATAAGTGGCCAAGTCAGAATTAGAACTCAGGCTGTTTGACTTCTAATTCAGTGTTCTTTAGGTAACGAAATGCCGAACTATGAATTTATGTATTGGGCATTTGTGTTTTGATGATGGTTCAGAAACGGGAGTTTTTATTGTACATTAATGGAAAATACATTTAAAAATATTATTTAAGTGAAATTACTAAGTTAACAATGCTACACGTTTTCTCTTCTGATTTTGGGCAATCTCAGTTGCTCAGGCTAAGCCAGATTCATAGTCAATGGAGATAACAAAGAGAGTGGGGATAAAGTATAAGCCGGGGTCTCTTTGCCATGTTCAGATTTTCTTGGGGATTTCTGTCAATTTCCTTTCAATGACTTCCCACTCCTCTTGAGATAAAGACTACTCCATCACATTGTCCTCAGTCCCCAAAGAGTCTGGTCCTTTCCTGCCTTTCAATGTCACCCTGCCCATTCTTCCTGGGCTCTTTCCCCTACTTCCCACTCTTTGCCCTTTCTCAGTCCTCAAACCTGCCTCCCCAGGGCTTTGCACACATTCTTCTTCCCAAGCTGCTTTTCTGTCCTTTCTTTGCTCATCACTCAGTGCTCAGGTCAGGCGATGCTTATTCAGGGAAGCATCTCAGGTCTCCCTGACTGGGCTAATCTCTGTTACATTCAATATAGTTTCATGTAGCTCTTCTTCATAACACCCATCACAGTTGCAATTTTGCAAATGTTTGTGCAATGACTCGGTCAATGTCTGTCTCACCCACCAGTGTGCAAACCAGAGCAAGAACTCTGGCTTTGTTCACAGCCCAGCACAGCGCCTGGCACATGGGCAGATTTCCACCAATACTGATGGAAGAGCGATGGTGTGCATGGTTGCACACAAGCATGAGCCCAAGCAGCTCCCTTGGCTGGGAAGACTGCTTCCGTTCCTTCTCATCTTTTCTAGGTCTTTTTTCACCTTTGCATATCTGCTCACACTTTGAGCCTGTAGTAGAGGTACACATGATTAATCACTTTTTTTCTAGCTCCGACCTCTGCATGTATGTTGTAACCTATCAACTCAGACACAAACTCTGTGTGAACTCATAACCCACTCCTAAGCCTTCCAGGGTTTAGTAGTTTGAGGGAGAATTTGTGGAGATGTGTCCTCCATTACTACCCATCATTTCACTGACTTTTTCTTCTCTCTTTCTAACAACTTTCTATATCCTCCTGACTCTTTTTTCTCTTCCACTTCTGGAGTGTCACAGGCACCTCACCCTGTGCAGGGTGATTTTGCAGAAGTCATGATGCTAGTCAACATCCATGACCCTTACCGGTATTTCTCTTCCCCAAATGGACTGACCTGGGCTTTTCCCCAACAAACATGGATCCCATGCAAGATGGGTACCAACTGGTGAAAGTAAGTAATAATAAAATAATGCCAGTTTATTGTGTTACAGTACAGTGATATCAGTTCTGGTCAAGTTTGAAGGATGTCCAGGGCCCTAGCCTATGCCATCCGGAGACAGATTGGTGGAGGGGAAGCCGAGAGGAAGTGAGAACAATGAGTAACTCCTTCTCACTTCCTGAGACACATCCTGTCTGCCACACTCCTGTCATAGACCCTCCCTATTACTTGCCAGCCACTTCCTCTCTTCCTGTTTCTACCCTCCGACAGAATAGTAGAAAAGATGACATTCTAGGTTCCTCTGAAGCTTTGGGCAAAATCAGATTCAGGACAGGTCATTTTAGTTTCTGGAGTCACTAGTTAGGACCTGCAGCCATTCAAGGAGCCCTGATTGTGATGCAAACACTTGCGTGCATCTGAGTTTTCAAAGTGGGTACTTCTGCGACCCTGGGTTCCTCTTTCAGATTTCATCGTACTCCTTTACCCCATGCTATCTTATGCAAGCTTTTCATGTGTTGCTGTCAGTTTCCGAGGTTGAGGTTTTGGTACCTATCCTGGAGGCTTTTATTCTGGTCTAGGTGTTTGTAAGTGTGAGCCTTGATTTAGATAAATCTACAATAAATGGCCTCCCCTGCTGTCATAGAGCACTTGTGTGTCAGAAGCTGTAGTATGGCAGTAACTGGCATTATCTCATTGTATCCTTACAGCTGTCCTTTGAGACAGATGGGTGAACTATTATCCCCCATCGTATAGGTGTGGAAACCGGGACTTGGGGGAAGAGAGGAAGCTTGTCCTAAGACACACACAGGTAGGCAGAGTAGAACCAAGTCTTAAACTTCTGACTCAGACCAAAGCCAGTGAGTGTCAATATGTCAGGCTATTTACCATGGCTGGCAGGAAGTGAGGGTAAGGAATGAAAATCAGTGTTAAGTCAACAGATGTTTACATGTCTCTAAACAGTGTAATTTCCCCATAGGAGTCACCCACGAAGAGGAAGTAACCCCTGAAAACACATTGGTGAACTTGGCTCTGCCTGAACTGCTGTTAGGTCTTGTTTTCTCTCATCCATGTCTTACCCTTTTTTTTTTTTTTTTTTTTTTTTTTTGCTGGCATCATTTTGTTATTCATTAACCAAAAAGCCTCAATGAACTCTCTTTTGGAATAACAGGTTTTATAGTTTTCTTGAAAAAAAAGGCCACTTCTCTCTTTGCTTTTCCCTGGGACTTCTTCCCACAAAAGGCAACATCCCTAAATTTGTATCATATTCTAGGCATTAGAGATCCAGTGTCAAACCTTTATGGGACTTTAAGGTTATTTAATTCCTGCTGCACACATACACACACACACACACACACACACACACACACACACACTGATTTTGTATAGTCATTATTTAAAATATATATTATATATATATATATATATATATATATATATATATATATACTCCCTGGGCTGCTGGAAGTCAATAATTAATTAAGGTGACTTAAGAACATGTTGAGTTCATGAGAGTAGGGAGAGAGCCAGTTACAGTGTAAAGATCCAGTTCACCATGAACCAGTTCTGGAAACTGCTTATAGACCACAAGGGTTTATACGGCAAGAGGGCTGGTGACATTATCCCTTCTAGAAAAATAGAGTGACTCAGAATACAGATGTTCCGCCTACCTACCCCTGCATTTATAATTGTAAGCTGGCTGTGGCAGTTCACAGGGACTTTTTGCATCATCTTTTCTTATATTTTCTGATGCTGCTGCTCTTTTTAGAACAATCCAGGACATGTCAGTTGCAAAGTGCACCAGTTGCTTGCAAAGAGAGAGCTGCTTTTTATGTAGGGGTGGGGACATAGTTCTTCTCCCTCTCTGCTTGGTAACATGGTTGAGACAATGAGCTAATAATCCTCAAGGAAGTATATGAATTCTAATGAACTCAGATACTTGGAGGACATCATGAAGGAAGGCAGTTTAATGCAACTTCTTTTTTTTAAGTTTATTTATTTATTGTGTGTGTGTGTGTGTGTGTGTGTGTGTGAGAGAGAGAGAGAGAGAGAGAGAGAGAGAGAATGAGCAGGGGAGGGGCAGAGAGAGAGAGAGAATCCCAAGTAGGCTCCACACTGTCAGTGCAGAGCCTGATGGGGGGCTTGGACTCAAAAACCATGAAATCGTGAACTTAGCCAAAATCAAGAGTCAAACGCTTAACTAACTGAGCCATCCAGTTGCCCCTAATGCAACTTCTAACTTTAGTCCTGGTATGTATAAATGAGGAAAATATGATCATTTCACTAAAAATTTTTTTCTTAGAGTTTATTTATTTTGAGAGAAAGAGAGAATGAGAGAGCCGGGGAGGGGCAGAGAGACAGGGAGAGAGAATCCCAAGCAGGCCCTGTGCTGACAGCATTGACAGCTGGGGGTCCCAAGCCCATGAACTGTGAGATCATGACCTGAGCCAAAACCAAGAGTCAGATGCTTAACCAACTGAGCCACACAGGTGCCCTGATTTCATTTTAATAAATATCAACACAAAGATAAACCAGAGAAACCTGAATTTGGATATAGCTTCATGAAGTAGAAATAAACTGGGTCCCTACTGCAAAATCATTTTTTGGTGCAGTGTGCCTTAGGACTGTGTCCCTCCTGGTATTTTTTCCTGTCTGCAATGGGTGTCCCAGTTCAGGTAGACCCTGGATTCAGATAAGCAAGTGGAACTTCAGGTCAGACAAGTTCATGGGTTTCCCTGGCACAGGAGAAAAGACATAATAATAATAATAATAATAATAATAATAATAATAATAGTTGTTGTTGTTATAATTATTATTTTTATTTGTCAAGTATTTTATCTGTATAAAGCATTCTACAAGGCACTAAATTCTGGTTTCCACTTCAGCCTTATTATCCCTTCAGTTCCTGAGATGTGGGGAGGGATGGTGGAAGCAGAAGCAACAGTACCTTTTTTGTTTTTTTGTTTTTTTTGATTTTTAAGGTTTATTTTTGTGTGTGTGTGTGAGAGAGAGAGAGAGAGAGAGAGAGAGAGTGAGCAGGGAAGGGAAAGACAGAGAGGGAGACACAGAATCTGAAGCAGGCCCCAGGCTCTGAGCTGTCAGCACAGAGCCCAACCCAGGGCTCAAACTCAACAAGCCGTGAGAGCATGACTTGAGCGGAAGTTGGATGCTTAACTGACTGAGTCACCCAGGTTCCCCAGAAGCAATAGTATTAATATCACAGAACTTCAGAGCAAAAAAGCACTTCAGAGGAATACTCCTCAAGTGTTCCTTAAATAGAGATTTATAGATTGGTGACAATTAACAAAAATCTTCATCAGTTTGGACAAAATGAAAAAGAAACAAGAAAGTGAGTTTGTATAAAGTTAAATGTATTTAACTTGAAAGGGAACTTTAAAAAAGAATTCTTGTCCTAAAAAGCCATTTTATGGTGATTTGGGGGGAATGAAATCTTTTACCTTCTACCATTTCTTTGCTGCCCCCTTTTCTAGGAATGACACCAGAATATGTCACTACAAAATATGCCTCTTTGATAGAAAAATGATTTTGAACTGAAAGCAATAAAGACAGAATGAACACAGGAAAAGCTCTCCCTTTTTTTCTGTCTAGAAGCAGAGTATGAGTCTCCTTTTACTGAAGATAGAGTCTCACCAGTCCAATGACATCAGAGGAATCTGCAAACAAATCTTACTTCATTAGTTTCCTCCCATGTATTTACCTTCCCACAGGTTGCCATCCTTGGGAGTCTGAAACTGCTTTCCTTTGTCCTGTCATTTCTCTAGAAATTTATTGTTCTAGGTTGAAGATGCTGCATAAGCTGGAGTTCTAAGCTACTGCTTTGAGTTGCTCTTCATTTCAGTTTTTCCCATGTGATGTGTGCTGCATGCTTTGTTTTTCTCTTGTTAATCTTTTCTTTCTTTTTCTTTTATTCTTTCTTTCTTTTTTGTTAAGGGATCCCAGGTAAAAACCTAAGATGGATAGAGGTACAGTTTTGCTTTCCTTGCACCTATCAAAAGAGAAGAAGCTGGAGAAACAGGTGGAGAACAAAGTGTCACTTTTGTCCCAAGCCAGGCAAAGGGACAGTGACACTCTAAGTCTAATCCAGAGGGCAGCCTCCTCCTCTCTCCCCCACAACTTAATTCACCAGGCCTATTCCACGAGGCTAATTGCCTCATAGCTGGTCACAGGCAGAGGAAGTAGAGCAGAGAGATTGTGGATTGCTTAGGATTGCTAGATGGGTTTAGTTGGCTTAACCACACGGAGAGGAGGAGAGGTACAGTGAACTCTTACCCAGGACCTTGCCTACCAATGGGCCATGCTCATGAATGTCAGCTCTCACCAATCAGGTTAGGTGCATCTCTTTTTTTTGGATGACAAGAACATGGAGTGGAAGCTCTCTTCCCAGATTGGCCTAGAGATGGAAATGTTGGAGGAAAAGCCTTCTTTTCTGAACCAAAGTGGGGAGTAAAGGAAGACTAGGTAGGCTATGGAAATTACTAAAAGAACCTCAAGATATGATGGTTTCATTGCATCTGCCATCACCAAATAGCTAAGTGTTAGAGAGAATCATAGAAAGCTGTTCTTAGTTATACAATCAGGCTAAGGGAGATTTTTTTTTTAATTAAAAATAATGTAAAAATTGTGGTAAAATACATATAACACAATATTGACAATCTTAACCATTAAAAAAATTTTAAATGTTTATTATTTTATTATTATTTTTTTGAGAGAGAGACAGAATCTGAATCAGGCTCCAGGCTCTGAAATAGAAGTACAGAGCTCAATGCATGGCTCAAACCCACAAACTGCGAGATCATGACCTGAGCTGAAGTCGGATCCTCAACCGACTGAGCTGCCCAGGTGTCCCTTGGATAAATTCTTTACCTCATCTGAGAAACGTCTTCTGCTATAACTCATCTGAGAGTTACAACAATCAAGAGCCAGATGCAGGAGTGCCCCTCAATCACTAGAACCATCTCAATCGCTCCTTTCTCAGGATCCATCCCATTGGAAGCTGCATGTGGATGGTTAGATGTACTTCTGGTTTGCTCCTGAAAGGACCTTTTGTGCCACTGAGATCCAAGATCTTCTGTCTATAATACTTATGAAGGACACAGTTTTGATCTCAGGATCATGTACCTGGGAAGAAAATTCTTACTTTCCAGTAAATCTGAGAGACAGAAATATTGAAACGTAATGTCTTCAGACTTCAATTGACCAAAGTTAAAGGATTTCATCTTTGGAATTCAACCTCTCTCTGGAATAGTAATCATGGATGGGCTTTTTAAAAAGCTGAAAATTTGGGCTTTTTAAAAAAGTTTATTTATTTATTTTGAGAGAGAGAGAGGGAGGGAGGGAGAGAAAATGAGCTGAGGAGGAGCAGAGAGAGAAAGAGAGAGAGAGAGAATCCCAAGCAGGCTTCTCACTGTCAATGCAAGCCTGACATGGGGCTTGAACTCACGAACTGTGAGATCATGACCTGAGCTGAAATCAAGAGTCAGATGCCCAACGAACTGGCTTTGTTATCATTTGGAGTTTTTAGACTTTTGACTGGTATTCATTGTAAGATCTCCAAGAGTGATATTGATCATTGAGTGGAACGTCATTTGAGATGGAAAACAGAAAAAGGCATTGAATTTTGGTTTATGGTGCATATGGCTTTGAAGGTATCTCAATATTCTGTTTTGACCTGTTTCAGAGCCTTCTGGGGTACTAGCTCAGCTGCCCATCTCACAGCCTCTAGAAGCAATCACCAGGGGCAGGGGCAGGGAACAGAAGCCCAGACTAATCTATGTAGAAGAAGCACTCCCCTGATAGGCTGCTCTGCATGTGACTGTCATCAGGCGTGGTTGTTAAATCCAACTCATCGAGAGAGGCCAGCAGGTGTTCCCTTATTCAGCTTTATGAGTTTCCCTATTACTCTGTGGGACTTTTGGCACTTGACCAACCCCCTAATAAAGTTGTTTTTCGGGTCCTCATGTGAATCTCTGTGTCAATTCTCCTCTGGTTAGAGCCAGGGTGAGAGGAGGGATGAGTAGATGGTTGCAGTTGTCGATATCTTGAATTTATTTCAAAAACAAAGAGTTAAATCCTTAATCCTTGTTAATCTTGAAAATTAACCCCCATGTTAATCCTTAAAATTAAAAAGGTTTGTTTTTTTTTTTTCAAACTGACCCATGGACTCATCGTCTAGAATCTACTACCTTAAAGACCACACAGATCTGCATGATCACTTTACAAATGAGGAATCTAAAGCCCAGAGAGTTTAGTCAATTTACCCATGGTCACACAGATGATGACCAAGCTGTCCTCGTTGTCACAAGCTGTTTTCAGCAAACCATTCAGAAGTCCCCAGTTGAGATCTAACGTTTCTGCTGCATTCGCCCACTATAACTCACAGAGGAATGAAATTCACTCCAGGACCCAGAATGATCTGGTGGGAGGTGGGAGAGCCCCCTGGTCCTGTGCTGGCATGACAGTCATGTCCATGACCTTGGGAGGCTGCGGAGGAGACGGGAAAATAAGATGAGTTCAGCTTCCCTACTTAAAAGCCACAAAACAAGTGCAGTCAAAGATAACACCTGGTCCCATCGACACCACTGACATAACAGGAGGACAAATTTGATAGCGAAGGTGTGAACACTTGGAAAATTAGGATGTGTGATCTGAAAGCAAAACCAGCGGCCAAGACAGATTTGCGTGAGCACATGGAAAACCAGCTACATTTTACAAGCATGTCTAAGGACCCGATTTCCAAATCAGCCTTTGTATCTCCATCCAGTGCAAATTGACCCATTCATGAGATACTTGAAAAAATTCTTTCTTGGTGATTTTTGAATAGTGAATTGAGCTTTCTCTAATGCTTCCAATTAGCGCAACAAAGTGCCAGAATCACAGACATTTTCCAAATTTCAGACGGAAAACCACCTTCCTTAAGCATTTCCTTTCTGCATTCCTTTCTTAAAGACTTCGATATCTTTTCATGCCATCTTCTAACTCCCAAATAAGTTTTTTTTTTAATTTTTTTTTTTAACGTTTATTTATTTTTGAGACAGAGAGAGACAGAGCATGCACGGGGGAGGGTCAGAGAGAGGGAGACACGGAATCTGAAACAGGCTCCAGGCTCTGAGCTGTCAGCACAGAGCCCCACGCGGGGCTCGAACTCACGAACCGCGAGATCATGACCTGAGCCGAGGTCGGCCGCTTAGCCGACTGAGCCACCCAGGCGCCCCCCAAATAAGTTTTAAAACAAGCTCTTTAGAGTTCTGATGGTCAAGGTTCAGAAATTCAGGTATCACAAGGGGCACCTGAGTGGCTCAGTCAGTTGGGTGTCTGACTTCAGCTCAGGTCATAAACTCACGGCTCATGGGTTCCAGCCCTGCGTGGGGCTCTGTGCTGACAGCTCGGAGCCTGGATCCTGCTTCAGATTCTGTGTCTCCTCCTCTCTCTGCCCTTCCCCTACTCATGCTGTCTCAAAAATGAACATTAACAAAAAAAAATTTTTTTTAATTAAAAAAAGAAATTCAGTTATTGCTTTAGCTGAGCTAGGGATTGGAAAGATATGAAGACATACAGTATAACTTACAAGGATGAAAACATCAGGAAAGGAGAGATTTTAAATGGAGATTATTAAATAGAAAGAAAGCGAGACAACCTTATATAACTTGCTTTACTTCCTCCAGAACATTCTTTCTAAGATTCAGCCTGAGATGAGAATCTCTATCTTCTCTAGTTTGCTTTGTGGTTTTTTCCCCCTTTCTTTTCTTTTTAAATTATCTATCTATCATCTATTGTAAGCAATAAGTAGATTTCTTTTTTTTTTTTAATGTTTATTTATTTTTGAGAGAGAGAGAGCAAGCGAGTGAGCACAAGTGGGGGAGGGGCAGAGAGAAGGGGAGACAGAGAATCCAAAGTAGGCTCTTCACTGTCAGCGCGAAACCCAAGGCAGGGCTCAAACCCATGAGCCATGAGATCATGACCTGAGATGATATCAAGAGTTGGACACTCAACCCACTGAGCTACCCAGGCACCCCGTTCTTTTTTTTTTTTTTTAAGTAAGCTTAACAGGGGCGCCTGGGTGACTCAGTTGGTTAAGCGTCCAACTTCAGCTCAGGTGGTGATCTCATGGTCAGTGAGTTTGAGCCCCACATCAGGCTGTGTGCTGACAGCTCAGAGCCTGGAACCTGCTTCAGATTCTGTGTCTCCCTCTCTCTCTGCACCTCCCTGCTTGCTCTCTCTCTCTCAAAAATAAACTTTAAAATATTAAAAAAATAAAGTTAGCTTTATGCCTAATGTGGGGCTCAAACTCAAGACCCTGAGATCAAGAGTCCCATGCTCTACCGACGGAGCCAGCCAGGTGCCCTGATAACTGTTTTTGATGTCAGAATATACCTCTCAGAGGAATGTTGACGTGAGTGGAAATATAGTCAGTGACTTCTAAGAAGGGCTTGTCTCCTCAGAAGGGTAGCGTTTAGATCTATTTGGGCCACTGTAACAGCATATCACAGACTGGGTGGTTTCAAACAACAGAAATTTATTTCTCATGGTCCTTAAGGTGAAAGCCTGAGATCAGGGAACCAGCATGGTTGGGTGAGGGCCCTGTTCCAGGTCACAGACTTCTAACTGTGTCCTCACATGGAGGAAGGGGCGAGGCAGTTCTGTCAGGCCTCTCTTCTGAGGACACCAATCCCTTTTCACGAGGGCTCCACTCTCATGACCAGAGCACCTGCCCAAGGCCCCACCTTCCAAATACCGTGCATCAGATTGGGCATTAGGTTTCAATCTATGAATTTTGTGGGGACATAAACACTTGGCCTAGAGCAAGAAGGGTGTGTGAAAAACCAGGCGGTGGCCTGCAAATGAGAATGTGGTCTTGCCAGGAGAGAAGGTGTCACAGTCACCAAGCAAAGCCAACGTTGCAAATACATCTTCACATCCATGTCTAGAGCGGCCCCACATTCCTTCATTTGTTCGATGAACATTTATCGCACGTGGTTCATGTGTGTGCCAGGTGTTGTTCCAAACACTGGGGATACATCAATGAACAAAAAGGGGCTGGGGGGGGGGGCAGTAAAAACCTCTGCTCTATGGAAGCTTCCATCCCAGTGGGGTGGACACCAATGGTCCTGTATGGAAGGAGGCGGTGAGTCTGAGGAAAGAGTGGGGAGCGGGTGTGTGTCCTCCTGTGGTCCCTTGTGGGGCAAAGCAGGGCCAACCAACTGTGGGCACAACCCTTCGCCTTTTCCATCTCTTTCTTTGCCTCTTTTTACCTTGGATCCTTGACATTTTCCCTCGTATTTCTGCCTTTCTCGGCTCCTGGGTGTCTCGTTTTAACGTTGCATGCTTTTCCTTCTGCACTTTCTTGTATTTGTGTCCCACTCCTTGGTCTCTTTTAGTGTCTTTATTATTATTTTTCCCATCATTCCCTTCCTTTTGCCTTTGACTTTCTTCTTGGTTTCCCTCTTTTCTCTTCCCTCTTTCTAGCCTGTCCCACTGGAAAGAAGGAAAATGCCCCGCTGAAGACCTGAGTATGCCCTTGGAGTGAGAAGGGATGATGTAGGAATCATTTGTGAGGCCAAATGGGCCAGAGGGTTTCACTGGGAAAAGCAAGCCATGGGGCGCCCTGGTGGCTCAGTCAGAGACCACGTGACTTTGGATCTCAGTGTTGTGAGTCTGAGCGCCCCCCCCCCAGCATGTTGCATGTAGAGATTACTCAGAATAAAATTACTGAAAAACAAAATCTTAAAAAAAAAATTAGAAAAGCAAGCCTTCTTGTCTAGCCTGTTTTCAAAATAGTGTGAAATACAGTCTAATTTTTAAAGTATATATTTTTTTCTTAGAAACTTTCCTTCACCCAAATCCAAGGAAAAAGGCCATGGTAGTTTATGCAGCAGTCGGACAGGCTTTGAATCCAGATGCGGAAACAAAGAGTACACATTCACCTTCTCTTTTTCGCAGAGCCCCAAATTCTGTTCTCTCCACACTAGATGGCAGTAGAGTTAAAGAAGACACAGTCCAACGCCGCTTTGGTTGAATTTCCCCACTAAGCTGGGATGAGACTAGAGCCAGAGCCCCACCTGCATAAAGAGAAAGTTAAATTACAACCCAGGTGCGAAGCGACACTCGGGCGTGTCACATGCCCCTTTTGGTAAAATGGATTTGGGGCAGAACCTCTCTTTCTCTCTCCATGCTGTGTCTTCACAGGGTAAGTAACGCGTTAGAGATCTATTAAACCTAGCTCCCAAAACACGATATAACTTTTGGATGGCAAGCGAAGCTTTTGATTTGAACTTGTCTTTAAAAATAGCTCCTGGGTTTGTAAATATGTACTTCTTTCATCTTTTTCCTGCCACCCAAGATCAGTTAGGTCTCAGAGGACGTTTAAAGTGAAAATTGGAAACCCTCAGGAAGTCCGCTCTGTTGTGGTTCTCAGATGGTTTCCTAAGAAATTTAAGAGTCATGTGGTCAAGAGTCTCAACATAACAATAAAAATAATAAATATATGGGGGGCGATAAAGAAAATGTGTTAATCTGTTGGCAATTGGTGAGGCTCGGTGGAAGGAATATAGTGGTCATTATACTACTCTTGTAACTTGTCCACTGCTTTACGATTTTTCAAAATAAAGAAAGAAAGAAACAACATCTGTTAACTCACACACATAATAGATGGGCAAGAGGAATTACAGTGTGGCGTAATCAAAACTATAGCAAATATACCAAATATGAGAACCTGAGAAGCCTGAGAGAAGATCTATATCTTAATGGCAAATGAAGACCAAGTCTCAAGTATTCATTCATGGGCCCCAGACTGGTATTCACTCATCCCGTTATTCAACACGTATTTATTGAACAGCTACTAAGTGTATAACACAGGGGTAAGAGCAGTGACCATTGCCAGGCAAATCCCCTGCCCTCCTGAAATTTACATCCAACTGGAGGCACCAACAAAGGCAAATAAACACACTCAAGGCTGAGTGATGATGAGCAGTAGGAAGTTAGGGTAGAGAGTGACAGGGCATGGTTACTTTGTTTTTTCATGTTTATTTATTTATTTTGAGAGACAGAGAGGGTTGTGTGGGATCGAACCCCTCATCGGGCTCCATACTGGGTGTGGAGCCTGCTCGAGATTCTCTCTCTCTCTTCCTTTGCCCCTCTCCCCCATTTGCTCTCTCTCTCTCAAATAAAAATCACATTAAGAAATTCTTACGTGAGTGAAGAATAGAAAATGAATTAAATGTTCAATAATTGAGAAATAATTAAGACGCTTAAAAAACTTTTTCAGTAGGATATTATGAGTCCATTAATATAATTACCACATGTGAAAATGCTTATGAAAAACTGCGAAATGAAAAAAAAAAAGGAAAAATTGTGAAACGAAATGGCAAGCTGTAAAACTTTATATGAGGTAGGATCTCATTATCATTGGAAAAAATACAGACTCTGCACACTCCAGAATTAAAAATAAAAGCAATTTGGGGCACCTGGATGGCTCAGTCGGTTAAGTGTCGGGCTCCTGATCTCAGCTCAGGTCGTGATCTCGAGGTTCGTGGGTTCAAACCCTGCATTGGGTTCTGTGCTGACAGCACGGAGCCTGCTTGGGATTCTGTCTTTCCTTCTCTCTGCCCCTCCCCTCCAGTGCTCTTTCCCTCTCTTGAATAAATAAACCAAAAAAAAAAAAAAGAAGAAGAAGAAAAGAGAAGAAAAGCAAATTGACCAAGATGTTGATGGTGTCAATGATCTTGAGGTGCTTGTATTATGGGTGATATTTATTTTCATTGTATTTTTATGTATTTGCTTTCCCCCCAACTTTTTATTATGAAAATCTTCAAACAAAAAGAACATTTTAAAAACTAGTACAACAAACATCCATATTCTCTCTACTAAGATTCAATAACTGTTAATCTTTCCCTATATTTGCCTATCTATCTATTATCTATCTATCTACCAACATACCTACCCACTATCTTCTATCATCGATGTATCTCTCTGTTACATCAAAAGTTCCCAAACTATGGTCATCTGACTCAAACTATGGTCACCAAATTTGACTCATCACCTGTTTTTGTACAGCCCTGAGTTAAGGGTTTTTATGCTTTCAGGTTTAGCTGGTTATATTGTTATCTATAAAATATCCTTGATTTTGTATCTTGGTCTGCAAAGCCTAAAACATTTACTATCTCTATCTGGCTCTTTACAGAAAAAGTTGGTCAACTCTGGATCTATACACACACACACACACACACACACACACACACAGATACCATTGCTGAACCAAGTTACAGACATAACATTTCTCCCTCGAATGCTTTATTATAAGTCTCCTAAAAATAACTATTCCTACTTAACTGTAATATTATTATCACACCAAAGAAAATGAACATTTATTTCATTATACCATAAAATACCCATCCACATGCTAATTTATGTGATTGCATTTGCCAATTTTACAAAATGAAAATGCGTAACTTTATAACAATAAAAAATGTTTGAAATCAGATTTTCATAGTCATCAATTTTTATTATGCAAGGGACTTAGGAAAACTACTCTATGTAGCCACCCCGCTGGGCATTTCAGGTTGAAATTCAAAGTGTTTACAAGTCCAACAGCTCATATTCTGCAAAGCATTCAGTGTTGTTGGTGCTGTTATTGTTTGCTCTGGGTGTAGATGGGACAAGGTAGGAAGCTCTAGGATCTTTTCCTTGTATTTGAAAATATAGTTGTGTGGTTGGTAAATGGGAGTTTGTTGTATTCTTTCTCCTACCATTTTTGAGTGTGGTTGAAGATTTTCATAATAAAAGATATATGTGTGTATCGATCACTATACCAATAGACTTGATTCCTGACCTACATGCACTAAAGGCAAAGTTGCATTTAAACTGTGTCAGACCCCTGTGTGTGTATGAACCTCATATTTTAGCATAGGAAATATGGTAGTTATGTCAAACAAAACATAGGAAGATTGGCTTAAAAATTTGAATGGATTTGAGAAAAGGCTACTTTGTCCTTTGGGAGACTTATTTTTGTAAACATTTCATTTTTTGTGGGATGTGAATCATGTGTTGGAATCACCTGATTTAGCTGTGGTATAACTAAGTCTGGAGGGCTTAGAGAAGACTCTGTTTTTAAAATTCCCCACCACCAATCATGATTATGGTTACATGAGATTCGTGTCTTGAAAAAAAGAGATCTGTGTCCCAAAGCTCTGGAATTATTTATACCATGTACTTTGTAAGCTCATCTTTGTTCTGTTTGAGCCATAATGTTATGTCTGCTTTTACCACAATCATATGGATAAGGAACTGGCAGGTCAGGCCCTTTCCCATCATGCCACAGTGTAGAATCTGCTCTATAAAGTCAGTAGAAAGAGCAAACAAATTCCTCTTCCTTGCTTTACGAAGAGCTCAGAGATATTCCAGTGTATTTTTCTCTAAAAATGGATCGAATCATTCTGTCAGTCAGTAAAAAAAACATTTAATAATAAAAAATTTGGAAGAGTTATACAGTGAGTTCTTGAAAACTTTTGTGGTTAAAAAATGTGGTACCGGGGCGCCTGGGTGGCTAAGTCCGTTGAACATCCAACTCTTGATTTCAGCTCAGGTGGTGATCTCAGGGTCATGAAATCTAGCCCCATGCGGGCTCCACACCCAGCTTAAGAGTCTCTCTTTATCCCTCTTCCTCTGCTCCTCCCTTGCTCGTTCTCCTCACCCCCTCAAAAAAAAGTTGTACTATTATATTTTTCCGGACATAAAATATATAGTTTTTTTAATGTGCTCAGTGAGATGCAAAGGAAAAATGGTAAAAACTATGGAGTGTTGAATTCAGGGCAGCCGGAAATGCTTGAATTTGTATAATAAATATTCATTCTTTTGGAAACAAATTGTCACAGAACATTTTCTTCCCATTGAGAAATGTACATTTATTATCCCTTCCTTCTGTGTGTTATTATTATATAAGAATTGATTTTCTGCCTATACTACATAATCTGACACTTCTTTACTATATCTACATAAAATTTTCTCGATCACTTTGGTTTTTCACGTGGGTTCCTGGAGAAGCTTTTCATCAGTTAATGTCATTTCTCCAACAGGTGTCTTCTTTCCTTCATTTCCCCCCCATGCATTTATTTACCACCCACTATAGTCAATTCTTACTAGTCACAGTAATTATGTTCTACAAAGTCCCCACAAACACTGAATTAGCAGTAACAAACCATTGCTCCTAGGGGAAAATACAGGGTTAGGTTCCTACCAGCCTCTGGCCACAATGTTTTTGTAAACCAATCAATACGTGACCTGTTTATATATGCTTTTATTTAAGGACACCTTATTTAATATATATTGTTGACTTATTAACATTGAAATCACAGCCAACAGCACTAATAACTCAAGCCTGAAGGAAGCGTATCCAACACACGTATTTTCTCTGGAAGGCACATCCCAGCCTTCTTGTGACTAGGAATACTGGTCAGCACCTCAGCACAATGCTTGTGGGCCATTTTGAACAGTGAAAACACCAGCAAAAAGTACAAAATTATAAAAGAAAAAAAAGTGGCAAAAAGGTGGCTACGAGGACACGTGTTTGCAGTCTGAGAGCTGAAACAGGAAGACAGAGAAATACCTCATTGGCTGTCGACTTGGAGTGTATGAGTGGGGCCGTTCCAAGTTTTCATCCTGTGACCACGGGCATGTTCACAAAAGTGCCCCTGATGTTGATTGTTGGATGACAAATAAACTTTAACAAATTCTCAGATATGGAATCCATGAATAATGAAGATTGACTGTCCTTTGTAGTTACTCTGCCAAATTCTGGGGACTCAAAATTGAGCATAGACTTTATTCTTATGCTTAAGTAACTCAAAATCCATCACATGGGAGGGATGTGAAGAGAACTGTGATACGGAGTAATAACCATGGTGTTTGAACTATAAGCAAGATGTTACCAGTTTTAAGGACAAAGCACTGACTCTGTTAGGACTCACTGTGGAATAGTGAGAAGATATGGATCAACCCTGAAGTCAGGCTTGAGCACCAGTTCTGGCCTGGTCCGGAAACAGCTGTGTGACTGCTTACAAGGCCTTGAAAACTTTGAGTCTCAGTCTACTCATTGGACAAATAAAAATTGTAGCACCTACCTTCCATAACTACTATGAGGAAAGTATATAACACTGTACTTGAAAAAGTAGTAGGTACTCAATTAAGGTACTTAAGGTAGGTGCCAGAAGTGTTAGCTTAAGGAGGTGACATTTGAGCTGTGCCTTGAAGCACGAGAGAGGGGTCGACAGGTGCACTGCTGAGAGAGGGGAGTGTCGGGCTTCTAAGCCCTTGGCGGTTTTGTACTTTATATGTCCCCATCTAGTCAAGTATGGTACTGGGGACATAACAATCACTCAGTTAATAAATGTCAGGTTGGTTCTTTGGTTGAGTGAGTGAAAGGCGAGGCATTCGTTTTTGATCTCTTTGATGTCTGCTTCTTTGCTAAGCCATCTGTTTTCATCACAACACATAATTTTGGCAACTTTATGCCAATCTCTGGAGGTTTAGTCTACAATAACTGAAGAAAAGAAGATACGTCCTTCAGCTGGGAGTTGAATACTTCCAAATTGATTGAGTAAGAATGTGTCCGGAAAATGAGAGACAGGAAGGAAAAAAGAAGAAAACGCATGCGTGTGCGTGTGAGTGTAGGTGGGTGTGTATGTGTCTGTGGGTGGGTGTGGGAAAAAGAGAGAGAAGAGCGTGACACAAAACGATATGGATACGTCTTAACAATGTAACGTTAGGTGAAATAATAATTCTCCCAAAACATATATAAACATACAGTCTGGAGACACCAGGCAGTAATATAACCGAGGGATCAAAGCAAATATCACCGACAAGGGGCCTCTGGCTGAGGTTCATGGAGAAAGGGCACGAAACACAGCATCGCTTCTGTGTGTCACTGGCAAAAATGAATAACCTGAATGCAATCGAAAAGAAACATTAGGAAAACCCAAATTGAAGGATGTTAATAAAACCCCAGGTGAACGGTAATGTCATGAAGAGCAAAGAAAAGCAGAAGAAAATTTCAGACTCAAGAGGACGGAAGAGACACAATAACCGAGCACACGATGCAATTCTGGACCAGATTCCATACTTGGAAAAATTGCTGTTGTCAGTGCTATTATTGGGGCAATGGACAAAACTTCAAAATGGACTCTTCATTCAAAAAATGGACTATGGATAAGATGTAAGTGTATAAGTATGATATTAATGTTTACTTTCCTCATTTGTGGTTATATGAGAGAATTTCCTTGTTCTTAGGAAATACACACTGATGTATTAATGGTATAAAGAGGCAAGACATATGAAACCGCCTTTCAAATGATTTTTCTTTATATATATATATATTTTTTTCTTTTTTTTTTGAGAGAGAGAGAAGGCACAAATGAGCAAGGGGCAGAGAGAGAAAAAGAGAGAGAGGGAGAGAGAAAGAGAGAAGTACGGCTCACTGAAGGGGTGCTCATGTTTTACTCAAAGTGGGGCTCGTGTTCACCCAAAGTGGGGCACAAGCTCACCTGATGTGGAGCTCAAACTCACAAACTGGGAGATCATGATCTGAGCCAAAGTCTGATGCTTAAGGACTGAGCCACCCAGGAGTCCCAACTCTCTGTCTCTGTCTCTCTGTCTCTCTGTCTCTGTGTGTGTGTGTGTGTGTGTGTGTGTGTGTGTGTGTGTATAAACTATATGAAAGTTCTGTGTACTATCCTTGACATTTCTGTAAGTTTGAACTTATTTCAAGATTAAAACGTTTATAAAATAAAGCTAAAACAAAGAAAAAGCATGAATCTTTTCATAAAGCAAAAAAACTAGAATAATAAAAAATTTTTTTTTATTTGAGAGAGAGCGAGCACATGTGGGAGAGAGGGACAGAGGCACCAAGAGAGAATCTTAAGCAGGCTCCGTGCTTAGCATGGAGCCAGACTCGGGGCTTGATCCTATGACCCTAGGATCGTGACCTGAGGCCAAATTAAGAGTTGGACACTCAACCGACTGAGCCACCCAGGCTCCTCTAGAGTAAAAAGAATTGAACACTACACATTGATACAATTCATCCGTATTAAAAGAAAAGGAGGGATGATGCCCAAGATTCGGCATGGTAGCTACCCTGGTGAGGGGCCGGGGGGATGGGGTAGTGGGCTACAAAATGGTTTGCTGTAGGATTATTGTTGTGATCCCCTTTTTTTGTTTCAATGATTAGTAGATTCATTGGTGCTTATGACATAAAAACAAGTAATTAGAAAAAACATGAACCAAACAAAAGAACCTGCTGAGCGTGTCATGAAACAGTGATTTTTTTGCTTTCATTTGAGGCCAATTAAAAAGTAAAAGAAAGACAGGAAGTGGGAGAAGAGGGAGGAGGGCACAGGGGAAGAGAGAGAAATTGAAAAATCAAGGAGTAGGGAAAGAAACAGACGTCAGGTCTTTTGAAGGAAAAGAAAAAAAACAAAACAACTCAAGGGAAAATAATCTGAAGAAATGAGTGCGGAAAGGCCGAGCATATGCCCAAGAGAAGAGAAGAATGGATTGGAAGAAGCTGAAAGAATGAGAAATGGGAATGCTGAGGCAGAAGAAAAGCCTAAATGGTATTTCTGAGCCGCAAGAGGGACACTGTGTCTCCACAGAAGAGTGTCAGCCAAAGGGCTGGATTCCAGGAAAGGGTGATGTGGTTAAACAACACACCAAGGTTTGGTCTAACGGAAGACTGACACTCAGCCAGCTGGGCTTTTCCAAAAACTCAGAGTGTTGTGGTCACTTCTGGCTTCTTCAATACTCCAGGCTATTAATTTGGAGGAACCACTAGATTAACCCGTGGCCATAATCACCTATGATGAGAACTTATGCCCAGATGCTTGTGGGTAATTGAGGGCACTCCTCTGGGAGCTGCCATCTTGTTTTAGCCCTTCTGGTGCCCAGTGCAGGAATAGTGCATGCTGGGAGCATGCCAGGGAAACTGGGCTCATGCAAAGTGCAATTGCATTTATTAAGGACACTGGTCACTCCTAATAGCTGTCCTGAAGCCTAAGGGTGTTCGGTGATGGCTGATCAATAAATGATTGGCCTTGTCAGCATTAAAATTACTAGAATACTTTGGAAATATTCAAGCGGTCTCAAAGTTTCAGTCCTTCCTCTATTTTGCTCTATGGCCTTTAGAAGCAAAACCACCCAAAGAAAATGCCTTTTCTGGAGTCGGGAGGAGGATTCCCAGGTGCCAGGTGATTCAGTCTGCCCTGATGAAGGAGGAAAAACAAGGCTTTCTGTGATCTGGCTCCTGCTTCTCTGGACTTTTCTGTACCTCCCCTTGGGTCCCATTGTGCTGAGCTCATCACAGCTCCCTGAACAAATAATGCTTTCCCCTTATCATTCTCTCCTTAGAATGTCCTATTTCCCTATTTCCCTCAATCCAGGGAATAACTCTTAAAAAAAAAAACAACGTTAAATAAACACTCTATTCTGGTGGTACTTCTCCCATAAAACTTTTCCTGATATCCTGTACTCCTGCCCCATCTCACATACACACCATATCCCTTGGGATTCCCTCTTGTGCCTTTCAGAGCCCCAGAGCACTTTATGGTATTGATTTGTTTACACAGTTTTCTTCTACTTCTATCCTTGGTGGGCAGAGAATTAAAACCAGTGTTCGATGAATGCTGAGCAGCTCAATGAATGAATGATAAGCACTTTTTACAGGTCACGTAGGTGCTCTACACGTTTTACGTCATCTAAGCCTCACGCAGCCCTCAAAGGTGGTTACTATTATCAATCCTGTCCTAACAGACGAGGAAACCAAGGCTCACAGAGGTTAAGTCGTTCACTCAAGATCATATTAAGTCATAGAAGTTGGATTTAAAACAATTTTTTTTAATGTTTATTCATTTTTTTGAGAGAGACAGAGCATGAGCGGGGGAGGGGCAGAGAGAGAGGAAGACACAGAATCAGGCTCCAGGCTCTGAGCTGTCAGCACAGAGCCTGACACGGGGCTCCAACTCAGGAACCATAAGTTCATGACCTGGCCGAAGTCGGACACCTAATCAACTGAGCCACCCAGGCGCCCCACAGAGGTTGGATTTAAACCTAGTCTGATTCCAGAGTCCACTGCACAGCGCCGCCTCCTGAATAATCAGGAGTCGTAGGTCATACAAGGTACTAAGCATTACTACCCACCATGGATGTGATTATCTCCAGGCTCAATGAAATCACAATGTAACGTCTAACCGTAATGAGTATTCGCGGTGTGTAAGGCATGGGCTATGCCTCAAGGAGTTTGACCCATTTGAAAAGCTTCAACTAATATTTGGAGCAATTTGTGAACAGGCAGTGTCATGTGCACTCATCTACATACATATTTTTGGCGCCTCTATGTACAAGGCATATTACTATAGATTGTGTGGGAATACAACTATATCATCCTCATTTCCCAGGATGGGATGTTAAAAATGACAACTTTATTGAAATATAGTTCATATACTATAAAATTCACCCTTTTAAAGTCTACAATTTAGTGGTTTTTAAGCACATTCATGGAGTTGTGCACCATTACCATTATATAATTTTAGAACATTTTCATTATCCCAACAGGAAACCCTGTACCCATTAGCAGCCATTTTCTATTCCACTCTGACAAGTCTCTGAGCCCCTGATAACGACTAATCTACTTTCTGGCTCTATAGATTTACCTGTTAGCAAAATTGATTTTATTTATTTATTTTTAAAGTTTTTATTTATGTATTTATTTTGAGAGAGAGACAGAGAGTGAGCATTAGCAGGAGAGGGGCTGAGAAGGAGAATCCCAAGCAGGCTCCGCTGTCAGCACAGAGCCCGAAGTGGGGCTTGAACTCATGAATTGCAAGATCATGACCTGAGCTGAAGTCAAGAATCAGAAGTTTAACTGGCTGAACCACCCAGGCAACCTATTGATTTCGTTTCTGTGCAATCTTATTCCATTTGCAGAATGGACAAGCTGATGATCCTAAAACTCAGATGGAAATGCAAAGGACTCCAAACAGCCAAAATAATCTTGAAAAAGGACAAAGTTGGAACTTTGTCAGTTCCTGCAAATAGAAAAGATTTCATGGAAATGTCATCATACAATATGTGACCTATCATGTCTGGCTTCTTTCACTTGGCATAGTGTTTTCACTATGTGTTTCATAGTGTTTCATAGCTATATATGTTGTAGCATATAGCATTATTTCGTTCCTTTTTATGGCCCCAAACATTCCATTGTATTGGTATACCAACCACATGTTGTTGATACGTTTGTCTGTTGATGGACTTTTGCATTGTTTCTATTCTTTAGCTATTATAAATAATGCTGCCATAAAACATTCATGTACAAGTTTTTGTGCAGACAATTGTTTTGATTTCCCTTAAGTACATCCCTACGAGTAGGATTGCCGGGTCACATGGCAACACCATGTTTAACTTTTTAAAGAACTGCTTTGGCAAACTAATCACACCATGTTACTTACTCACCAACAACGCATGAATGTCCCAATTTCTCCACATCCTTGCCAACACTTGTTATCTATCTTTCTGATGATAGCCATCCTAGTGGGGGTGAAGTGGTATCTCTTTGTGGTTTCAATTTGTATTTCCCCATTGCCTAATGATATCGACATCTTTTCGGGTGCTTGTTGGCCATTCATGTGTCTCCTTGGGGCAATGTCTGTTCAAGTCTTTTGCCCATTTTTAACTTGGGTTGTCTTTTTATTGTTGATTTGTAAGAGTTCGTTTATTCCACATTCTAGACTTTTATATGATATACGATTTGCACATATTTTATCCTATTTTATCCCATTATGTACGTTGTCTTTTCACTTTCTTGATAATATCCTTCATGCACAAAAGATTTTAATTTTGATGAAGTCCAATTTATACATTTTTTCTTTTGTTACTCATGTTTTTGGTGTCATCTCCAGGAATCTGTTGCTAAATCTGAGGTCATAAAGATTACCCTTAGGTTTTCTTCTAGGAGTTTTATGGTTTTAGCTCTCTAGGTAATTGATCCATTTTTAGTTGATTTTTGTATATTGTGTGGTAGGGGGTCCAACTTTATTCTTTTGCACATGGATATCCAGGTGTCCAGGATGCTAAAGAGTCTATTCTTTCCCCAATGGATGGTCTTGACACTCTTGTCAAAAATCAATTGACCATAGAGATATAGGTTTATTTCTTTTTTTAAAAAAAATGTTTATTGGGGCACCTGGATGGCTCAGTCGGTTAAGAGTCTGACTTTGGCTCAGACCATGATCTCATAGCTTGTGGGTTCAAGCCCCATGTCAGGCTCTGTGCTGACAGCTCAGAGTCTGGAGCTGCTTCGGATTCTGTGTCACCCCCTCTCTCTCTGCCTCTCCCTTGCTCACTCTCTCTCTCTCTCTCTCTCTCAAAAATAAATAAATGTGAAAAAAAATGTAAAAATATGTTTATTTATTTTTGAGACAAAAAGAAGAGAGACAGGGGAGGGGCAGAGAGAGAGCAGGACAGAGACTCTGAAGTAGGCTTTGTGCTGACAGCAGAGAGCCTGATATGGGGCTTGAGCTCATGAGCCGTGAGATCATGACCAAACTCATGAGCAGTGAGATCATGACCTGAGCCGAAGTGGGACGCTTAACTGACTGAGCCACCAAGGTACCCCTCATTTAAAAAAAAATATTATATGATCTAAAGCACTACAAGTGGAAGCATAACTTAACATAACTTTAAGATCCCTCTCTAAGTTTTTTAAGTGATGCCTTGTAGTTTTCATTGTATAATCCTTACACTTCTTTTATTAAATTAATTCCTAAGTATTTTATTCTTTTTGATGCTATTATAAATGGAATTTTTTAAATTTCATTTTTGTATTGTTCATAGTGTATAGAGATACATTTAATCTTTTTCATATTGATCTATTCTGCAAACTTGCTGACTCATTTATTATTTCAATATAATTTTTAAAGGATTATTTGGGAATTTCTACATTCAAGATGCTGCCACCTGTGAATAGAGACAGTTTCACTTCTTTCCAATCTGGATGCCTTTGTTTCCTTTTCTTGACTAATCTCTCTGGCTGGAACCTCCCGTATAATGACTAGATGTGATTAGAACAGACATTCTTGTCTTGTTCGTGATCATAGGGGAAAATATTTAGTCTTTCTTCATTAAGTATGATGTTAGCTGTGGGATTTTAGAAGATAGCCTTCATCAGGTTGATGCGGACGTCCCCTTTTATTCCTAGTTTTTTGTGCTGTTGTTGGATGGAGTGTTCTATCAATGTTTGTTAGGTGCAGTTGGTTTATGTTGTTTTTCAAGTCTTTTATTTCTTTTTTGATCTTCTGCTTAATTGTTCTATCCATTATTGAAAATGGATTATTGAAATTATTGTTGCTGAATTATGTATTTCCTCAATTCTGTAAATTTTTCTGCATGTATTTTGGGACTCTCTTATTTGATACATATATGTTTGTAATTGTTATGTCTTTCTGACAGACAGATTGACCCTTTTATCATCATAAAATCCTTGTCTTGAAGTCAATTTATCTGATATTAATATAGGACTCCAACTCTTTTGGTTACTGTTTGCATGGTATATTATTTTACATCTTTTTAACTTTTAACCTATTCATGTTTCTGAATTTAAAGTATATGTCACATAGACATATGCCAGAGTCCGGCTCCAGCAGGTCCAGGGGTTCCCGAAGGATGAACGGCGTCAGTGAAAAGGTGAAAATAAAACAAAACCAAAATAAAAACAAAAAATAAACATGGACACAGACAACAGCAGTGTGTTGAACTGGCCGATTTGTTGTAGTGAACGTGGCATGATATATGCTAGTGATTTCCTTGTAACATATGCCATCTGTGTTTTTCTAACATTACCTAATTTTGAAAATGTTCCTATGTGTAAACAACCTTTAAGAAATAACATGGTGATTTTTCCCCTAAGTTTCCTGCATACCCTTTGATTATTGATTAATTTCTTACATTATTCCATTATGCATCTGCATTTATCTATAATCTACAAAACATTCGCTTTGCTGTTCTCGTGAAAGGCCCTCCGTTTCTCAACACCTCAAGTGGAACAGTTACAGGGACATGACCTCCTAACCACATGAGGCCAGAAGAACAATGTGTTTACCTCGGTCCGGGGTGCCAGAAAGGGGCTGAAAAAGACTTAGAAACCCACGCCTCATACATTCTCAGAGAGACAATTCACCTAGGAACCAAGGAACCATTCTGTACCTTAACTGACTAGCTTCAGTCATCATCTGGAATGCCTCCGGGGGCCCAGGTGGGCCTAGGAGTTGAAGTCACCTGTGCTCAGAGATACACTCCTTAGTTGCCAGAGTGGGGCTTTCAAATCCATATGTCTCTCCTTAGTTGGCTGCCTTTGCTGGCAAAGGTATGAGGCTATCCTTCCTGTAAGTAGAGGAGTCTCCATGGGGGATGGCAAGGGCTAAATGTAAGGCCGCACAATTTTTTGCGACACCTTATTTTCTTTCCTAACGGTTCCTCTTTAATAGAGGGCCTGTCGAGAGCAGTTCCCCAACAGACAAAACCCCAGGTAGTTTTAAGGCCAAATTACCTAAAAGCAGGAGGACAAGAAGCTTCACTGTCTGTGGGCTGCCCTGCAGTCACCAATCCGTCCACGGCCCGGGCCCTGCCACCCAGGCTGGGATAGCTTGGCTTCCAGCAGACACAGAATTGGATGACTTAAAAAACCTATTCTGCCTGGGGTGCCTGGGTGGCTTAACTAGTTAAGCATCTGACTTTGGCTCAGATCATGATCTCAGGGTTCGTGAGTTCAAGCCCTGCATCGGGCTCTCTAGTATCAGTGTAGAGCCCCCTTAGGATCCTCTGCCTCCCTCTCTTTCTGCCCCTCCCCACTCTCTCTCTCTCTCTCTCTCTCAAAAATAAACGTTAAAAAAAATCTATTCTTCCCAATATCTGCCTTTTGATTGGGAACATTTAATCCATTTACATTTAATACAATACTGATATGGTAGGATTTATGCCTATCATTTTAGTATTTATTTCCTATATGTCTTACGTTCTTTTTGTTCTTCTATTTCTCCCTTACTGCCTTCTTTTGTGTTAGATACCATTTAAATTCTCTTAATCTTGTTTTTTTTTACTATATATTTTTTGTTATTTTCTTAGAAGTTGCCCTGGGGGTTCCAATTAACATCTTAATATAAAACAATCTAGTTACTGTTTGTAACCAATTCAGTTTCTATAGTTCATAAAACTTTGCTGATAGACTGTATTTAGTAATATTCTTTTCAAGAAAGGTGAGTTGTTAAATATGATTTACTTTTATACCTTTTCGGGACTTCTTATATAATTCTATATCAGGTCATGTGTTCCTCACTTCAAAGAACTTTTAATTTAGTTGAGGAGAAAATGCAGACATATGTGAACAGTCAGATGGCAGTGAAGTATTTAAATACTAATTCACGGGGCACCTGGGTGGCTCAGTCGGTTAGGTGTCCAACTTCAGCTCAGGTCATGATCTCATAGTCCGTGGGTTCAAGTGCCGCATCAGGCTCTCTGCTGACAGCTCAGAGCCTGGAGCCTGCTTCTGATTCTGTGTCTCCCTCTCTCTCTGCCCCTCCCCTGCTCACACTCTGTATCTCTCTGTCTCTCAAAAATAAATAAATGTAAAAAAATTTTTTTAAATACTAACTCAAAGCAATAGCAGACATAAGAAATACATGTATAGAGGGGCGCCTGGGTGGCTCAGTCAGTTAAGTGTCCAGCTTCAGCTCAGGTCATGATCTCACAGCTCATGAGTTCGAGCCCCGCGTCGGGCTCTGTGCTGACAGCTCAGAGCCTGGAGCCTGCTTTGGATTCTGTGTCTCCCTCTCTTTCTGCCCCTCCCCCACTCACACTCTATCTCTCTCTCCTCAAAAATAAATAAACATTAGAAAATTAAAAAAAAAAAGAAAATACGTGTATAGATAGGAAACATGTAGTGGCTTAATGACAGAATGTTTCAGAAAATCAGAGTTGTTGTGAGACCCATGGCCCAAACTGGTCAGAGAAGATTTCATGGAGTTGGAGTTTGACCTAGTATATGTGGACACATATAAACTCATTGAGATGCAGGGACAATGAATGGGAGCTCACTAAACTGCCTTGTCTTTTCAGTGAAATGGGGTGAAATTATCTGTTCACTACTATACCCATGGCCCCTAGGACATTGCCTGACCGATTGTAGGTGCTCAGTAAATATTTATCAGATGACCTAATGAGCGACTTTGGTTGACTAGATAGGTTAAGGGTAAAATTGGGACCTTGGAAGAGAGAGGATACATTGTGGTATGTCAACTTCAGACTATATGCGTGATAATCAGTGAGGAGGAAATGGCCCCATGAAGCCACCTGACTAACCAACAATTGGCTGGTGTAAGGGGTGTGTTCAGTTGTTCCCATTATTCCTATTAGTTTTCAGGAAAGAAAAAATACCCCAGGGTTTTCACCTACACTCACCTGTATACAGCTATACTCTTTTCTGGAAGTTCAGAGAAAACAGATATAAGGCCACCAAGTGTGTTTGCACATTTCGGTGATGGAAGAACGGGGTGACAAAGGCTCTGCCTGCAGTGAGGGGAGAGAGAATAGGAAATGCTTGGAAACATTGCTTCGACACGTCTGAAATAGCTTCATTATTATTTTCCTTTCTTAAATTCCCTCTCTAGTCCTTAAGAACTCTCCAGGGCAGAGTCAAGACAATCATCAGAAAATTTCAACAGTTTCAGCCACTATCCTCAAAATAAATGAGTAGAATTTATTTTTAAGGGTTTCAAAGTGTTTATGTTAACTCTTTAATGGGACGTTTGGGAAGGGCTCTGTAAATCTTTGGTTAAGGTTAAGAAACTTGCACTGTCCATTTCTCGCTCTTTGGAGAGAGGAATCCAGCTAAAAGGCTGAGTTGTGAAGTTAACCTCATCTTTAACGGCAGGGGCATAGCCAGTAGAGGGAGCAGCATACCTACCTTTCCATGTCTGGGCTGGAAAGTAAGTGCATAGACAGGATACTGTTTAAATAGTCCAGATTACCAAGACTTCATTTTATCTAGAGCAAAAGGAGTCAAGGACTATAATTTTGGTTTTTGGCAATCATAACTTTATGTTAAGGAATTAGAGTTATAGAATTGCTTTATTACCATTGGCAAATGTTGATGAGGGTGCTGCATGAAGACTGATCTTCTGTTTTGTTTCCCAGGCAAAAAGTCACTTGAGATTTTTCTGGTACCAACTCCACAAAAAACTGGCTTGAATAAACTCATCAACTGGATTAGATTCTGGGTATCCAGGATGGTTTGCGCAATGGGTCGGGCAATTTTTCTAATCCTTGGAACCTTTGATGCGGCTGCAGAGGGGGAGCTGGGATGCATTCTCCCTCCCTGACTCATCAGCTCGCATTCCAGGAGTCTCCAGTGTCTGTCCCTCAGTATCTCCACAGCTGACTTAGCAGAGATAGGACCCCTCCTGTTCTCTCTTACCTCACCAGACTCACTCCTACAGTGTGATTCTTCCTTAGCAATGGGGCAGTGGGCAGCACCCCTCCTGCCCGCCAACCCCCCCCCCCCCCCACGCTCTTCTGCTGCTGTGTTTTGTGCAACATTTTGCTCATCCTTTCTTCATTGGGTTTTCCTTGTGTTTGTAGTTAACCGTTCAAATACGCTTAAGTGGGGGTGGGTTTCTTTGCCTTCACTTATTTTTTCGCATTGAAGTGAATGCTTCAGCAATATTATCAGCCCATTTTGTTTAGCATTTCTTTTGGATACAATTCTTTTGACAACCACTTTCGGTCTAGTGATATCTCTTGAATTTCTTGAGCAGGTGTTTAAATCTCTCCTTTTCTTTTAGACTTTTTCCTGTTTATGCCTTCTCTTCCCATCTAGAATGCGAATTAACATCCATGGGTGAAAAGAAGCTCTTTTGACCTAGGATCATGCTCTTCTATGTAAGAGTTAAGGACTTTTTTGTTTGGCTAAAGTGTTGTAGAGGAAAAAAATTATAGAAATTCAGTATAAATCAGTAATTCTGCCCTCCACCTTTTAAAACAAACAGAAAGAGCTTTGTGTTATTTGGGATTCAATTTATTTCCCCCTTTCCTCTGACAGGTTTTGGTCAATGTCCAATTCCAATATGTTAACAGTTTCAGGGTCAATCTGGCTTAAAAAGTAAGTAAGTTATGTTTTGTTCTTGTTCTCTTTGACTCTTTCTTACTGTCTCTTTTAGGCTGCTGCTGCTGCTTCTTTTTTTTCTAATAGGTCAGAATCTGCCCTATGTTTGTTACAGGTCAGAAATGCTCGGAGGGAGAATTCTGGTCCAGTGCTCAGGTAATCACTAATCATGTGACCTACTTTGTGAGATAGACAAACTGTTGGCCATTCTTCAAAAAAAAATTTTTTTTTTAATGTTTATTTATTTTTGAGAGAGACAGAGACAGAATGTGAGCAGAGCAGGGGCAGAGAGAAAGGGAGACAGAATCCAGAGCAGGCTCCAGGCTCTGAGCAAGCTGTCAGCACAGAGCCTGAAGCGGGGCTCAAACTCACAAACCGCGAGATCACAACCTGAGCCAAAGTCAGGAGTCAGCTGCTTAACCAACTGAGCCATCCAGGCGCCCCAACTGTTGGCTATTCTTAAAAGAGAGTTACATTTCAAATATCTTTGACCACTGTATTCAGAAAAGATCTTAAATATACGAATTTGGAAAAGGCAGCTTTATCTTTAAAAAGGACAAAACAGGGTGCCTGGGTGGCTCAGTTGGTCAAGCGGCTGACTCTTGATTTTGGCTCAAGTCACGATCTCTGGGTTCAAGATCACGCCTTGCCTCGGGCTCTGCACTGACAGTGCAGAGCTTGCTTGGGATGCTCTCTCTCTCCCACGCTCTCTTCCCCTCCCCCATTCATGCTTTCTTTCTCTCAAAATAAACTTTAAAAAATAAATTAAAAAGGTGAAGCACTTCCATCTGCTTTACTCTTGTTTGGCAACTGGTTCAGAGGTCAAGACGGGAGCCGGTGTCTCTGAAATCCCTGATGCCACGATGAGATGAGAAAGGTTGAGTTTTAAGGGTTTGGAGCAATAGAGTAGGTTTGGTGTTTGGTTGTTTTTGGAGAAAGGGAGGAAGCCAGAAGGTAAGACTATTGTGGTTAAGGATGGAAAAACTGAAGAGAACTCAGAATGCACGACCGGAGTCGGTGAGGATTCCAGGTATGGCTTATGTCAACTGGAAATGGACACAAAATCGAAGGGGTTATGGACGGTGAGGCTCAAAAGCACGGTTACCATGTAACAGTTGTTACTGTTGACCTGGGAATTTCAGTCAAATAAGTGCAACTCATAACTTACTCTCAGCAAGAGAAATCTTACTGCTTTAGTGACCATTTTGTCTGATGCTTCTATAGCTACTTTAGCTTTTGTTTTGTTGGTATATACTTAGCATATATTTTCCCATCTTTTGTCATTTAAAAAATTTTAAGTGTATCTATTTATTTTGAGAGAGAGGGAGAGAAAGAGAGAGTGAGCGAGCGCACACACGGGTGGGGGGCAGGCACAGAGGGAGAGGGAGAGAGAATCCCAAGTAGGCTCTGTGATATCAGCATGGAGTGGAACGTGGGGCCCTATCTCAGGAACGGTGAGATCATGACCTGAGCAGAAATCAAGAGGTGGACAGTTAACCAGCTGAGCCACCCAGGCGCCCCTATAGTTTTTTGTTTTGGTTTTGGGTTCCTTACTTACAAACCGCATATCTTGGCTTCTGCCTTTTTTTTTTTTTTTTAATTTTTTTTGTTTTAAACTTTTTATTTATTTTTGAGACAGAGAGAGACAGAGCATGAACGAGGCAGGGGCAGAGAGAGACGGAGACACAGAATCAGAAGCAGGCTTCAGGCTCTGAGCCATCAGCCCAGAGCCCGACGCGGGGCTCGAACTCACGGACCGCGAGATCGTGACCTAGCTGAAGTCGGTCGCTTAACCGACTGAGCCACCCAGGCGCCCCGTGCCTTTTTTTTTTTTTTTTTTTTCAATTGAGTTTTCCTTGTAAAAAAAATTCTTCTTTCTTGACATCCTTTGGATTTAGTTTTGGTTTGCTTGTCTTTAAAATTTTTGCTAATTCTATTTTTGTTTGGAGGTGGTGTTCCATCTTTAAGTCACTTGCTGAAGCTAATTTAACATACTTGCCAATCAAAGTTTAAGTCAATCGACATCTGTATCCTCTCATAAAATAGAAGGAACTTGGGAAACTTAAATTCTATTCCCTTTCTTCCTCTGGTATACTACAGCAGTTGTATTTTATCTTTAGAACGTTCTTTGCCACAAATTAGGTTACTGTTGTTTTACACAGTGAATTTGTTTAGATTTACTTACCTATTTACCACTCCAGGATCTTTGCTCACCATTTTTACTCAGATCAAATCCTTTCCATCTTAGATGATCCTCTTGCCTGAAGTACGACCCTTGTAATATTTTAGTTAATCTAAAAATCTCACCGCCCTTCTTTCTTGAAAAATGGCCTTCCAATATTTTATTATGAAGATTTGCAAATGTATTGCAAAGTCGAAAGAATTTTTTTTCAAGTGACACTTCATCTTGAAATAAGACACTTATTAAATATTATTATTTTATTTCAAGTCTAATTTTGGTTCCAGAGAAGGCAGTGTTGTCTTAAAGGCTTGGATAAGGTTTTCTTTTTCTCTTATTCCAGGAAGATCACTTAACAATAAATACTTGAGGTTTCTTAAGCGATGTAAAGCAATGATGCCTTTGCCTGTGATATTCCCACATGAAATTGTTTCCATTTCCAACATGCTTTTTTTTTTGTAAATTTTCAAGTTTACTAAGTCTCTCCAAGAAGTTGGCCTTCATATAATGATGCTCACATAGTCTCATTTTTCCAACATGCTGTAAGCCCTCATGTGATCAAATCCCATGCTTGTGATACAAGAGCTGGTTGTGTCAATGCCTGAATCTTATGGACAAATGTCCAGTTCTAGACAAATGCCTGTATTTGTCCAGAGGGCCTGGAGGAATGGGAGGTTGTTTATTTATTTAGAACACCAGTGGAGGAAGGGCAGAGGGGGAGAGAGAGAGAGAGAGAGAGAGAGAGAGAGAGAGAGAGAGAGAATCTTAAGCAGGCTCCACCTCAGAGCTAAGCTGGAGGCAGGGCTCCATCCCATCATGGGTGAGAGGGTGACCTGAGCCGAAATCAAGACTTGGAGGCTCAACCGACTGAGCCACCCAGGCGCCCTCACCATCCACTTTATTATTATTTTTTAAAATTTCTTTTAACATTTATTCATTTTTTTGAGAGACAGACAGAGTGTGAGCCAAGAAGGGGCAGAGAGAGAGAGAGGGAGACACAGAAGGGGTCTGGAGCCTGAAGCAGGCTCCATGCTCTGAGCTGTCAGCACAGAGCCCGACGCAGGGCTCGAACCCATGAACTGTGCAATCATGACCTGAGCTGAAGTCAGACGCTTAAACCCACCCCGCCACCCAGGCGCCCCCATCCACTTTATTAAACACTGCATTCACCCAGCCCTGGGAACATCTGCAGTCACATGACCCTGGGAGTTTCTTTAAACCACACAATTGCAAGAAATTTTTCCAAACAACCTGATCTGATCTGGGCAGTGCCTGCTGGGGGTCTGGTTGGGGTGGGGGAGGGTTTCCCTGGGGGCTTCTCGGTGGCCACCGGCTGGCCCCGGGAGGCCCTAGCCACTCTGCCAAGGTGCCACAGAGTCAGCACCTGCCCCCTTCACTACTGCTTCTCTTGGTGGTGCCTCTTGCTGGACAGATGTCCCTGCTCTACTTGCTGTCCCCAGGCAGGACAGAAGGTCGGGGTCCTGTGCAGCCCAGCTCCGACCTCGGGTCCCAGGAGTGCCTTCAGTATTCATCCTTGGGTTTGCATGCCAGAGGAAAAGAATAAGGAAGGTGGCATTGAGTAGAGTCAAGCACACTTCTCCCAAAGCTGAAAGAATTTTCTGGTCAACACCCATATGCTCACCACCTGCATTCTACCATTGCTTGAAAATAATTCCAGGTTGCTGGTTATTTTCTGTCTCTCAGTACACTGTTTCTGGGCCTCCAGTGGATGGATGTCAAGATGTCAGCTGTCAGTCATTGCCATCTTCTCTCTCTGGCCGTTTTTAAAAATTCTTTTCATCTCTGATGTTCACTGTGATGTATCTGGTATATTTTTGTTGGGGTTTCATTAAATGTCATGATCTGAGGACTGGTATCTTCCAGCAATTCTGAAAAATCTCACCCATTACCTCTTTAAATATGTCTTCTTTGTTTTCTGTAATGATTCCTTCTGACAACTACTTTAAACTAACTTCTCCACTGTTGTGAGCCTTTGGACTATAAGCACTAGGAATTGGTCCCGCAAACCCTGGAGAGGGCCACCGAGTGTGTAGGAACCCTCAGGGGAGATTTCTTCTCTCTCTTCTCCCGAGCATGGAGGACGGGGTGGGGTAAGCAGGTTTATCTGAGGTCCTCGAACTATGTAGAATCTGGTTCTCTTACACTCTCTAGGGGCTGTCCTGTGGGGCTTTACGCAGGGATCTTCTGGCACATTCTCTCCACTGGCAGGCCCTGGGCTCTCCTGCCTGTCTCTCCCACAAGACACTGGCAGCTCAACTCTAGGAATGCACAGCAAACACCAGGTAATGTCAGGTTTGGCCGTCCCCCCCCCACCCCCCCGAGTGGTTGGCAAGTTAAGTAACACATGCATGGAGATTCTGGGTGAATTTGGCTGGATAAAATGAGCAAAACAATGGGAACCATTTCAAGGCCATGATCATCAGAAAATTAAACCCAGGACAGCCTTTTCCAATCAAATGCCGAACTTTCTGGGGACATAGGATTCGTGGGTATACCTCATAGTTACTTGACTCTCTCCAATGATGAGAAAGCCATAAACTTTTAGAAATGACCATTAGTTCAGCTATCCTAGTCCGGACATGACGTATCGTCATCCATACCCCAAAATGGTGCTCCAAAATATCAGGTTAATTTGAAACTTTAATTTCTGTGAGAGGTAAGCTGTTTAAACATATGGAAACCTTTTTGTATCACGTTGACTTTTTGGAGGGACCAGATGCATTCTCAGGACTTCTTTCATTCTAATTGTTAGAATTGTGTTTATATTGGCTTAACCCGTGCACGGAATTTCTAGCAGAAATTGATATCAAAAATTGTAAGTGCAGTCTTATCATCATCGATACTTAATGGTTTATGTAAATATGTCAGGATGCGAATTAAATATCACTTGCCACTTGACTACATTTCTTTGGCTAGCTGGTTCCAACTATGTTTTGACTATATCTAAAAAGTTTTGTCATAATTTGTTCTTCTGGAATATTGTGTGTATACTTTGGCAGTTAATGAAAAGAGAGATGCCTCATGAAGATTGAAGCATTTGTACCCTTATGTCATTTTAATATATGACTCAATGGAGATGCTGAGAACTGTCAGTGAATCTATGCTGTTTACATTTGAAGAATAAAGCAAATGATGAAAAAAGTGAGTAAATTGCTGGGCTGCTATTTATACTTCCTAAATCATGGAACTGTGCTGAATTTTCAGTTACATTTTTCATGGAACCAGCCAATAATTATGAAATCATTATTTTCATAACCATTATTAATTGGCCACATGTGCACTTTGGCAGTAACATCTCACTAAGACTTCGTACATTTAAAATGAAATAATCCTTACTGTCATTTGTTATTTCATCCCGTGGAGCGTCAGCTCGATAATCATGTTCAATAAAAATGAGAAACAAACATGTGAAAAAAAATGCATGGAGCCCACTGAACAAAGGGGAGCCCTCAAAACATGAGCAAATCTCTTAACCATCTAATTTATTATCAGAGAACCATTTAGGGCATTGGGCAATATGACTGAATACGTAATTCGAATCCTGCATATTATTTTGGATTTTAGTGTAATTTCTTACATACAAGCCATGTGCTTTCAAGATTTATTTTGAAATCGATGTATTCTACCCACAGGAGTATAATTTAAGCTCCAAGGAGATAGAGACTTTTTTCCTCCAACAATAATTTCTAGTCTGGGACACAATAGTTACCAAAAGTTTTTTTCGATGATCAAGTTAATAGAAACTAACTATTGGTGGAAAATATTCTAGTAAACACCAAAGAAATCAAATGTGGTCTGTATTTCAGTTAACATGTCCTCAAAACTATTTATTTAATGTACTTTGTGGCTCCAGGCTTAAGTGCATACAGATTTAAAGCAAGTATACTTTCCTGGTGTATTGTTCCTTTTATCAGTAATTAATGACCCTCTTAAACTGTTAATAATGATTTAAAAAAATTGTTTTGGTCTTAAAGTCTCTTTGTCTGATATTGCTATACTGGCTTCTTCCCGGGCTTCCCTAACCCTCATCTTTCCCTTTCATCTTCTTCCTCTTTCCTTCTCTTCCCCCCCCTTCTCCTCTTCCCCTTCCTTCCCCTCCAATTCTCCCCTTCCATCTCTTTTCCCCCTCCCCTCCCCTCCTTCTTAGTATTTCCCTGGTACATACTCTTTCATTCTTGTCATTAGTTTACTTTTGACCGGTTTGAACCACTGTAGATTCATTTTATAGAAAACAGCAGATAGTTGGATTTTTTGTATCTGTCCTTTGAAATTCTGAGAATCTGCCCTTAAACAGGCACATTTGTTGCCTTTTTTAGCCACTGTGATGATCAGTTTGTTGTTGTTGTTGTTTTAACATTTATTTATTTTTGAGACAGAGAGAAACAGAGCGTGAATAGGGGAGGGGCAGAGAGAGAGGGAGACACAGAATCTGAAACAGGCTCCGGGCTCTGAGCTGTCAGCACAGAGCCCGACGCGGGGCTCGAACTCACGGACTGTGAGATCATGACCTGAGCCGCAGTCGTACGCTTAACCGACTGCGCCACCCAGGCGCCCCTGTTGTTGTTGTTTTTAAATGTTTATTTATTTTGTGTGTGGGAAAGAGAATGCGGGTTGGGGGGAGAACACAGAGAGAGAGAGAATCCTAAGCAGTCTCCACGCTCAGTGTGGAGGGAGCCTGACTCAGGGCTCGATTTCATGCCCCACGACAGTGAGATCATCACGTGAGCAAAAATTAAAAGTCTGATGCTTAACTGGCTAAGCCACCCAGATGCTCCATCACTGGGCTTACTTTATCATCTTACAGCACGTTTCTATTGATCATGCTTTTTGCTTTCTTCTTTCCTAACTTCTCTTGGAAAGACTGAGTTTTCTTTATTCCCACCCCCCAGTCCAACCACCGATTTGGAAGTTTTGTATTTTATTTCTGGTCTTTTAGTTGTCAACCTTAAAATTTTAACATTGACTCATGACTTACTGTGATTTCATATTAATTAATATGTCTATCCTCATACCCCCAGATATATATTAGCTCATTCCTCCTATTCCAAAAATCCACTGGTTATTTTATTGTTCTTAAAATAGTATTCTTGGGGCACCTGGGTGGCTCAGTCAGTTAAGCATCCGACTTCGGCTCAGGTCATGATCTCTCAGTTTGTGAGTTTGAGCCCTGCAACGGGCTCTGTGCTGACGGCTCGGAGCCTGGAGCCTGCTTCGGATTCCGTGTCTCCGTCTCTCTCTGCCCCTCCCCCACTTGTGCTCTGTCTCTCTCTGTCTATCAAAAATAAATAAAATGTATGGGGCGCCTGGGTGGCGCAGTCAGTTAAGCGTCCGACTTCAGCCAGGTCACGATCTCGCGGTCCGTGGGTTCGAGCCCCGCGTCGGGCTCTGGGCTGATGGCTCAGAGCCTGGAGCCTGTTTCCGATTCTGTGTCTCCCTCTCTCTCTCTGCCCCTCCCCTGTTCACGCTCTGTCTCTCTCTGTCCCAAAAATAAATAAACGTTGAAAAAAAAAATAAAAAAAAAATAAATAAATAAAATGTAAAAAGAAATTAAATAAATAAAAAAATGGTATTCTTATTTACTAGTCAAAGTTTATTGAGATTTATAAGTAATTGCTTATCATTGCTCCTTACATCTTATAACTTATATCACTTTTCTTCTTCCTGAAGCACATACATCTTTTAGTTTTATTTTGAATCATATGAATTTTTTTTTTGTGTGGGTCAAAAATGGCCAGATAGGAAATAGTTCACATTGTTCACCCTAACAGTCATTTCAGGGAGGGATTGTGGGTAGTAAATGTTTTCAATCAGTTTATCTAAAAATGTTTTCATTTTGCCATCACTGCTGTATAATTTAGCTGTATATACACTCTACACCAATGGGTATTTCCCCCTGTTGCTTAAAGATATTTCACTGCCTTCTGGAATCATTTGATGGGATGATGGGAAGTCAGCTGTCAGTCTGCCATTTATTTATGGATAATTTGCCTTTAGTTTCTCATTCCTTTGTCATTGAAGTTTTCAAGTTTTTCTGTAACACGTCTGAATGAGGGTATTTTCATTTGCTTTTAACTTCCATGACTTTGTCCTTTTCTAGGAGTTCTCACTGGCTTGTTTCCAAATTGGCTTGTTCTTTTTCATGATCTCTTGTCTTTACCTTATGGTTTTTGTTCCTTAGTTATCTCTTTATGAATTTTAAATAAACTTGTTTGTGGTCTCTTTCACACTGTATCTATTCCCTATTTTGGGGGTGCTAATTTTCCTGTTGATTGCATTTTCTGAATCTCCCTCATGCTGGCTTGATTTCTCATTGCATTGAAAATGATTTTCAGGGGGATCTGGGTGGCTCAGTCAGTTGAGCATCGGACTCCTGACTTTAGCTCAGGTTATGATCCCAGGGTTGTAGGATTGAACCCCAAGAAGGGGTTAAAAAAGGAGGGAATTAAAACAAATGATTGTCAGCTCTGGTGACTCTTCTCCCTTGAGAGTTTCTTTTCTTTTTCTTCTTTTTTTAATGTTTATTTATTTATTTATTTTGAGAGAGAGAGGGAGAGAGCATGCACTTGCATGTGAGTTGGGGAAAGAGGCAGAGACAGAGAGAGAGAATCCTAAGCAGGCCCCATGCTCTTTGCAGAGCAATGTGGCTCCATCCCACTATTGTGAGATCACATCTACAACATTGCAACTGGGATATCAAGACCTGAGCAGATATCAAGAGTCTGATGCTTAACCAACTGAACCACCCAGGCACTCCTCTTCCACCATGAGAATTTCTTAAGCACCTGTTTTTAAAGTATCCCCAGGGAGTGGATTCACATTTTCTAGGATGCTAAGAGTCTTTTAGAACCATTTTGATATCAACTTCAGGGTTTGTGGTGCCTTAATGGTGTGGGTGTTACACATTTAAACCCTACCCTTATGTATAACGGATACCTGGCATTGTGATTTCTCATAGGTGATTTATTTTTAACCCATGGCCCTGGAGAGGCCAATAGTCCTTCCGAGGAGTTATTTCAGTGTTTTCGTGGGGGAAGTAATACTTCAAGGCTCCGTGATTCACAGGGCGGTATCCAACCACATCTCTCCCCCCACCCCACTCCCACCCTGAAAATATTCTCTCTCCTGTCCTTAAAGAGGCATTAGATGGGACACCTGGCTGGCTCAGTCAGTGGAGTGTGCGACTCTTGATCTCAGGGTTGTAAGTTCAGGCCCTATGTTGGGTGTAGAGGTTACTTAAAATTAAAAGATCTTAAAACAAAACAAAACTAAAAAGAGTCATTTGAACTTAGCTCTGAATCTCTAGGGTCTGTGATTGAGCTCGGAACTGCTGTTCGGTCACCTCTCTGCTCTGGCTTTGATTTCCCTGTTTACCTTGCATATAGGGATCTTTTATTTTTTTTCTAGCATGGTTATGTGTTAATTTTATTGTTGTTTTTGCCACATTTTCTCATAATTCTAAATGTTTATAATGAGCAGGTAATTCCTCCAGGACAACGTAGAAATTCATGTTCTTGAAAGTCCTATTTGCCTTGGAGATTTTTGTGGGCACTCATTTGGTTCTGGCCCATTTCTTGGGTTGTCTTTGTATTTCTTTGCTGTCCTTAAGTCTTTGGCCTTTTTTGTTGCTTTCACTTGAAGCTCTGACATTCTGAGTATATGTTTCTAAATAAGCTGTATTATCTTAAAAATTTAATATGATGTTAATATAATTCATTTACATATATACATATACATATACATATACATATACATATACATATACATATACATGTGTATATGTATGTAACAACTTCTCTTTTATCCAGATGCCTTTTGCCTGGTATTTCTGTTAAACATACGTATTCTTACAGTTATGAAAATTCAGTTTGTTGAAAATTAGCCTTCTCAAGTTGGAGGACATTCCTTAAGAAAACAGGCACAAACTTTGAAATAATAACTTTTCTTCCCTCATCCTTACTAGGAATGCTGAAATGAAGTTTTTTTTTTTTTAAGTTTATTTATTTATTTTAAGAAAGAGAGAGAGAGAGACAGGGAGAGTGCACAAGTAGGGGAGGGGCAGAGAGAGAGAGGGAGAGAGAGAATCTGCACTGTCAACGCAGAGCCCAATATGGGGCTCAAACTCACAAACCGTGGGATCATGACCTGAGCCTAAATCAAGTGTCGGATGCTTAGCCGACTGAGCCACCCCGGTGTCTCTGAAATTAAGGTTTTTGAGACTATCAGTGTCCAAAGGCTAATGTAGGATTTTTAAGCAAGCATTCTAGAATGATCAACCATTTTTTAAATTCCTTTTTCCTTTTCATTCTTTTCTTCCATACATATATCAAACCATAAGTAACCGAACACTCACCTTGCAGGATCATTAGGTCTTAAAGATGTTATGTTCTTGGATAAATACTTGATATCTATTTGTATAATGTTTTTCAATGGATGGAGATTTCTAATTTTTCAAAGAAATGATAGACCGTGATCAGTGAATCCTACTGGTTGTACTAAGGATATTTTATTTATTGAGTCATTTGAAAATTGACAATCTGTTTCTATTTTTTATAGCTTCTTTTTTATTAATAAAAAAACAGGTAAAGTGCATAATTTATAGCAGAGTGGGGTACTGTATACACACACACAGACACACACACACACACACACACACACACAGGGCTGTGCCATACCATCAACGTCATTTTCATTTACTTTTTGTTTTTTCTGGCAATAGTGGGACATGCCCTGACAGTCTACCTTCCATTACAACTATTTTTAAAACGAGGCAGGAGACAGCCATCCCTTAGCCGCAGCCACATAATGTAATGAAGGATACACACAGCTGCAGGAACGCCGTGTAATTACTTAATTCGTTTTTGACAGCTCCCATTGGCAGAGGAAAGTATGAGCCACACGTGGGCAAGGATTTTATCTATGCCCGAATTTGTTCGTCAGTGGTGAATAATCACCCATTTTCTTGGGGAAGGGCACAAAGTATGGGGCAGGCAACCAAAGCCAACATTACACCCTTCCTAGTGTAGAAACAGCTCAACCCATTTGCTGTCCGTGGAAAGTTGAAGCAAACATCCAAGTCAGTGTCTCCTTACTAGATGAGCAACCACTTTCCAGCTTGTGGTGCTAGGGTGGTAAAGTAAGTTAAGAATGCAGGCTTTAAAGACAACAACAACAAAAATGTAGGACTTGCTTATCTGATGGAAGAGCTCATTTGAATGAACACATGGAGCCTAAGACCGGCCACTGTGTTTATCCCAAGCCACCTTTTCTAACGTTTATGCGTTGGGTGATGTGTTAGCTCTTCCTCTGGTTTCTAGAACCCAGCTCTGGGGGCTCAGGGTGCTCCTCAGCGTGCATATTTTAGGGAACTAATGTCAGTCTACACAGAACAGAGGTTGGCAGGGCTGTGGGATGTTCCCTGGATCCCCTGAGGCAGGCCCTGAGTTGTTAGGGATTGGATGCTTTACGGGGCCTGGTCTTGAGGTAGAATTAGGGCAAGATGAAACCCAATGATTGGGGATGTCTGATTGAATGTGAGCTCTTTTAGGGGGTATGAGAAGTTGCCTTAATGCGACTGGGTGTTGACGTGTGGTGCTCCCGAATGACAAATCCAGGCATTTCTGTGAGGGGGTGATGGAAGCATCACAAAGTAGGGAGGCCTTGGACCAGTGGGACAATTTGGGTTGGCCCAACATGCTGTTGGGACTATGCTTGAACCTGGAACCTGCCTAAATGCAAAGGGGGTGTATAAACTGTAGGGTGCTGAAAGTTGTGAGACGTCTTATTCTCTCTTGTTCTTCTGTTATCTTATTCCAGTTTTCAAGTTCAGTCTTCCAAAGAGCATTTTGAGCTAGAGTACTTAAGGTAACAGTCACCTTACTCTACAGTCCTATCAAAATGTTGATGCCTTCATTAGTGGGCACATTGATATATCTTCATACATATTTACCTGAACTTTGGGGAGTGATTTTGCTTGATGAATCTCACCAGCTTAGTACCTGGCCATAAGGATTTGTCTAAAGGCATTGGCAAGTTGTAGATGGGCTTACTAAAGGCAAGTCCTATGGTCCTGTATTGATTTTTCAAGTCCTCTATTTCACACTAGAAATATGTAAACTCTGATTGCATACTATTTAGATCTCCTGATTTACATAGCATTGTTTAATGCTAGCTTATTCCTGAATACAAATAGATGCTTTTTATAAAACTGGAGCTGCTAGTTACATTAGGTTAATTTAACTTATCAAAAATATTCCTGGAAGAAGAGTTCAAGGTAGAATTAACCATAGGTGTTTATTGCAGCTTTATTTACAATAGCCAACACATGGAAACAACAGATGTTGTGTCCATTGACAGATGACTGGGTAAGGAAGATGGGATACGTATAATGGAATATTATTTAGCCTTAAAAAGAAAAAAAAATTCTGTGCAACAAAGCAGAAGGACCTTGAGGAAATTATGAAGCGAAATAAATGAGATAAGTCAGACAGAGAAAGACAAATATAATATGATCTTACTTACACGTGGAATCTTGGGGGGAACAAACAAACCCAAATCAAACTTACGGAAAAAGACATCAATTGTTGTTACCAGAGGTGGGGGGTTGGGAGTGGGGAATTGGACAAAGGTGATCGAAAGGTACACACTTCCAGGTGTAAGATAAATAAATACTTGGGATGTAATGTGCAGCATGATATCTACAGTTAACGTTGGCAAATGGTGTATTTGAAAATTGCTAACAGAGTGAATGCAATTTCTTTTTCACTTTATACAATGTATGTGTCCCTCAGGGATGCTAGATGTAGATCCAAATTTATTTCAGAAAATAAAGCTATGTAATATTTTATATTATTTAGATATCGCACTTTTTCCAACTAATTGGTAAGCATCCTATAAGAAATGCATACTTGCTTTTTGTCTGAGGGCAAAAATGAGATCAGAAATATGGATTTGCCTTTAAGATTGAAAGTTGACCACTCAATAGCAAAGATCTTGCCAACTGGATTTCCAAGGCTGAGGAGAATCTGAAAAACAGGCACATTTCAGCTTTGTCCCCACGCTCACGACACATAAGAGGGAAAAGGCAAAAAGTTTTCCTAGTGCTGATAAACCTTACTTTCCTACACACATATAGACTATAGGGCTTAGTTATTTCAAATGTGTTAGGAACACTGGATAATTACATAAGTCACAAAACAGTTGTTGCTGTGAAATTGATAATGATTTAAAAATGTAATAGCTGATGTAAGTGACTCATCAGGAAGCTTATCAAACCTTTCACAAAGGCCCATTGTACCAAAAAAAATATACTGATGCTCATTTTGCCTTGAGGATGTTAGCTGAAGAATGAATTTAGGTATTTACTTATTGTAGTAGTTTGAAAAGAAAAAGCAATTTATGTCTATAGACGCAAACACAATGCGTCCTGTCTTTGCTTAGCTTCTCCTTCCCGAGTACTTGAACCACTCCAGATAACCTGTGGTCAAAATGCCAGCACATATCTCTTCATGGACAACCACTTATTCCGCATAGGGGTGCAAGTTAGAGGGTAGAGCGCATTTTGCTTTTCAAGAAAGAGCGGCAGGTCATTTTTCTTATGAGTTATGGCAATTCAGAGAGCTCAAGGTGTTATACTGCTGCTCTAGAAGGGAAGATTGGGGGCGTGCTAGCTTCAAACTGGCATCTTACAGCTGCCTTCAAGTTGTTCCCGCCTGGTCTAAATTTGCTCTCTCTCTCTCTCTCTCTTTTTGAATCTTTATTTATTTTGAGAGCGTGAGAGAGAGCGAGAGTGCATGAGCTGGGTGCAGACAGAGACAGGAGAGTGAGAATCCCCAGTGGGCTCTGTGCTCAGCACAAAGCCTGACGTGGGGCTCAATCCCATGACCCTGAGATCATGACCCGAGCTAAAGTCAAGAGTCAGATGCTTAACCTACTGAGCCACCCAGGCGGCCCTTAATTTGCTCTTGAAATGGGAATTTGGAAGTGATATTTGGAAGTGGTCCAATCAGAAGTCCCCTCTACCTACCTCCTGCTCAGGTTTCTGCTCATTTTCTCGACCTCCCTGAGGAAGATGGATGGAACCTGAGGGTCCAGAAGACAATCAGATGAACACGGTTGCAAGAGTGGATGTTTCGGTCTTTGGAGCACAAGGAAGAAATCACCCTTCATCATGGCCCTTGATTACGTTGTTTCGGCAATTAGGTTTTCTATCTCTTGCAATTACCCATGGATGAAGGATAAGGAGAACCAAGTGGTGGGACTAGGAAGAAAAAAAGTGAAAAACCATCAATGTAAAGAAGTTTAGTTTGTATTCTCTGAGTTCGAGTCCTTCTCCTGGACATCAGCCTAGAGTTCCAGAAGCTCTGCTTTCAGAGTCCTCCCTTATTCTGGCCAGTGTCCACACAGAGACCGTAAACGGCCCATAAACCCCCGGTCTGAATCAAGGAACACTTGTGTGGAATTCCAGGGGTCAATTCTTCATGGGTTCTTTTTTCCCGGTGTCCACTCACCTGCTCAAATACGCTTTGTCTGCATGGCAGTCTGCGTTCCACCTCGGTCACCAGCAGCTGGGGGATGGCCTATGCTTCCTCCACCCCCTGCTCGTCCCATGTTAGTTTATGTTCACTCCCAGCCCAGCCCCGCCACATCCACGTGGTGTTTATGGTTTAGGCGGCATATTTTAATTTTTATATTTTTATATGTTCTTTAATGGGTATTACAATATGACTAGCATATCACATGCATGCTTTAAAATAGTGAGAGTAAGGTTCGTTTTTTTTTTTTTAAATGTTTATTTATTTTTAAGAGAGAGATAGAGAGTGCATGGGAGCGGGGTAGGGACAGAGAGAGGGGGACAGAGGATCTGAAGCAAGCTCCAAGCTGTCAGCATGGAGCCCGATGCGGGGCTTGAACTCAGGAAGCGTGAGATCATGACCTGAGTTGAGGGTGGATGCCTAGCCCACTGAGCCGAGGCTGGATGCCTAGCCCACTGAGCCACCCAGGCCTCCTTAAGGTTTCTTTTTATTTTATTAAAAAAATTTTTTTTTAAATATTATTGATAGAGAGACAGAGACAGAACGCAAGCAGGGGAGGGGCAGAGAGAAAGGGAGGCACAGAATTCAGAGCAGGCTTTAGGCTCCGAGCTGTCTGCGTAGAGCCCCTCCTGGGGCTCAAACTCATGCACTGTGAGATCATGACCTGAGCCATTGGACACTTGACCAACTGAGCCACCCAGGCGCCCCAAGGTTCCTTTAAAAATTTTTTTTTTCAACGTTTCTTATTTATTTTTGGGACAGAGAGAGACAGAGCATGAATGGGGGAGGGGCAGAGAGAGAGGGAGACACAGAATTGGAAACAGGCTCCAGGCTCTGAGCCATCAGCCCAGAGCCCGACGTGGGGCTCGAACTCACGGACCGCGAGATCGTGACCTGGCTGAAGTCGGACGCTTAACCGACTGCGCCACCCAGGCGCCCCACCAAGGTTCCTTTTTAAAAAAACAAAGTAAAGAGATCACATACTATATGATTTTTGTTGTTGTTTTTTAAAGACAGTCTGGAAGAGGCAGATTTATAGGGCTGGAAATCACATCTATGACTGCTGGGGCAGGGGTTGGGGGGGGGGGGGCTGAGGACACGGACTACAAAGGGGCACGAGGAAAAATTTTTCGGATGATAGAAATGTTTATCTTGATTGTGGTGGCGTTTACACAAGTCTGTTTATCAAAACTTTTCTGAATCGCACACCTTAAAAGAGTGAATTTTGCTATATGTAGATTATACCTTAATAAGCTGCCAAAAATTTAAATAAAGAGAAGGAGTTAATTTAAAGCAATTATCACATAATTATGGAGGTGGTATGTAGCTATGATAAAAGACGGCCGGCAAACGGTCAGAAGTGGGACAGCTCAAAACTGGACTGTTACTTAGTAGTGCATTAGAACGTTACTTAGAATATTTTTGCCTCCCTTTTGTTTTACAGTTTATTTGTGTATCAGACACCCTTTCAGGTTCCCAAGGCCTCCTCTGTCTCTTACTCAAGCCACCATTGTAATTGATTCTGCAGGGCTCTGAACACTTAACGCATGTGCCTCACGTCTGGCAATGAAACCTCTGGGCTCCCCTGGTGCAGACCCCAGATGTGCTGGACAGATACCTGTGCGGGCAAACCTGTGTCTAATGCAGGGTGGAGCCTGGAGAGAATTGCCTTTCCCTTTCTCCCTAATGGATGGTCTGGAGTCGCATTCCACAAAATTCACGGAACAATCCTGCAGGATCCAGCAGCCAGTCCCCTGCAATTGGTGGCCAGCTCCTCAAGGCCTCTTTGTTCTGGCTCTCTCTCCCCTCTAATTTTGCTCCCCCCTTTCCCTCACTCCTGTTCCCTAGGATTGTGCTCCCTAATAAGGTGTTTTTTTTTTAATTGTGGCAAAATACATGTAACATAAAATTTACCATCCTGACCATTTTTTAATTGAGATGTAATGGACATATAACAGTCTGTCAGTTTCAGGTGTACTACCTAAAGTTTAACATTTGTGGATATTGTGAAATGATCACTACAGCGAGTCTAGTCAATATCCATCACCACACATGGTTACAATTTTTTGTGTGTGATGAGAACTCTTAAGATTCCTTTTCTTAGCAACTCTCAAATATGTAATACAGTATTATTAACTGTAGGCATCATACTATACATTATATCTCCAAGACTTACTTATTTTATAACTGGAAGTTTGTATCTTTTCTCTGTGTCTCTGAGTTTTTGTTTTTTTTAGATTCCACATATAGGTGAGATCATATGGAATTTGTCTTTTTTTCCTCCTTTTTTTTTTTTAAGAGAGAGAGAGAGACAAAAAGCGGGGGAGAGGGGCAGAGGGAGAGAGAGAGAATCTCAAGGCAGCTTCACACTGAGTGTGGAGCCTGATGTCAGGCTTGATCCCATAACCATGAGATCATGACCTGAGTTGGAATCAAGAGTTGGACGCTTAACTGATTGAACCACCCAGTTGCCCCTTGTCTTTTTCTGTCTGACTTATTTCACTTAGCATATGCCTTCAATATCCATCCATATTGTCACAAATGGCAGGATATCCTTTTCTAGGGCTAAATAATATTCCATTGTGTGCGTGTATCTATCACATTTTAAAACACTTATTTTTATTTTTTATTATTTATTTTTTAAATTAAATTTTGTTTTAATGTTTATTTACTTTTGAAGGAAAGAGAGACAGAGTGTGAGTTGGGGATGGGCAGAGACAGAGGAAGACACAGAATCCAAAGCAGGCTCCAGGCTCTGAGCTGTCAGCACAGAGCCTGACACAGGGCTCAAACTCACGAACTGCAAGATCATGACCTGAGCTGATGTGGGACGCTTAACCGACTGAGCCACCCAGGCGCCCCTAATTTATTTATTTTTTAATTTGCATCCAAGTTAGTTAGCATATAGTGCAGCAATGATTTCAGGAGTAGATTCCTTAATGCCCCTTACCCATTTAGCCCATCCCCTCTCCCACAATCCCTTCTGCAACCCTCTGTTCTCCATATTTAAGAGTCTCTTATGTTTTGTCCCCCTCCCTGTTTTTATATTATTTTTGCTTCCCTTCCCTTATGGTCAACTGTTTTGTATCTTAAAGTCCTCATGTGAGTGAAGTTATATATTTGTCTTTCTCTGACTAATTTCACTTAGCATAATACCTTCCAGTTCCATCCACGTAGTTGCAAATGGCAAGATTTCATTCTATTTGATTGCCGAGTAATACTCCATTGTATATATATACCACATCTTCTTTATCCATTCATCCATCGATGGACATTTGGGCTCTTTCCATACTTTGGCTATTGTTGATAGTGCTGCTATAAACATGGGGGTGCATGCGTCCCTTCGAAACAGCACACCTGTATCTCGTGGATAAATGCCTAGTAGTGCCATTGCTGGGTCCTAGGGTAGTTCTATTTTTAGTTTTTTGAGGAACCTCCATACTGTTTTCCAGAGTGGTTGCACCAGTTTGCATTCCCACCAACAATGCAAAAGAGATCCTCTTTCTCCGCATCCTCACCAACATCTGTTGTTGCCTGAGTTGTTAACGTTAGCCATTCTGACTGGTGTGAGGTGGTATCTCATTGAGGTTAAAACACTTTTCAATGTATAGTCTAGTGGTATTAAGTGCATTCATATTATGCAACCATCACCATCATCTGTCTCCAGAATGCTTCATTTTGTTTAACTGAAACCCTATACCCATTGAACAATAACTCTCCATTCCCTCTCCGCACCCCCCACCCTGCCCCAATAAAGTTTTTGTTTATTGACCTTTGTCTAGGTTACTGCCTTCTGGGTAACTCACACAAAAAGTCAATTCCACATCCAGTCTACTTTTGTTCTTTGTTGAAATGAAAAGTCTCTCAGGGCGCCTGGGTGGCTCAGTTGGTTAAGCATCCAACTTCGGTTCAGGTCATGATCTCACGGTTCATGAGTTCAAGCCCTGTGTCAGGCTCTGTGTTGGTAGGTCAGAGCCTGGAGCCTGCTTCAGATTCGGTGTCTCCCTCTCTCTCTGCCCCTCCCCGCTCATGCTCTGTCTCTTTCTCCTTCAAAAATAAATAAACATTAGAAATTTTTTTTTAATGAACGGTCTGAAAAACATAGTCTTGATATGCTAACATGTAAGTCATAATTTTTATTTGTTTAGTTTTCCTCTTTCTTGGACATGGTTTCTTTTCTTGTAAGAGATCTGCCATGCAGCTCTTAGATTCAATGTCCTTCTTCACTCAAATATTAGTTAAGGTCTTATTCTGGGGCAGAGGAGTGGACCGCTAGAGGTTGGTACACTGTGGCCCTCGGGCTGCATATGGGTCCACATCTTCCTTTGTTTGACCTTTTCATTTGGCTTCCATGACGTTTTGAAAAGATTTTGTAATTGACAGACATTCTCCTTGGCCTTGAGACAAGTAGCTCAGACAATTGCGTTTGTTACTTGACCCCCTTTGCCACTGGAGTGTGTGGTCCCTGGCTATCTTGATGGCTGTGGGGTGAAGCAGGGTTTACTCCTGAATCCTAGGGAGGGTAAGGGCCCAACATTATGTGAAAGTGCAGCCAAGGACAATGGTTGAGCCCTCTGCTTCTCAAACACAGCTTCTGTTCTCCCAGCTGCACAAGGGTGTGGTTTCTCCTGTGCTTTTGCACATGATGTGTCCTTCTGAGCAGTCTATTTTACTCCATGGTGAGCCGTTCATCTTATATCAGCTTATATTGAAAAGAATAAAGCTACTGTATGAGACAACTGCACATTTTTCATTGATTTTTAAGATACATGATATTTACAAATGCCGTCGCTGTGCCCATCTGTTTCCAGTCATGCCTCCAGTATCTCTAAGAATATGAATTTACTCTGGCACTAGTTTCCTTGGAAAAATCTGAAAAGCCCAGTGCTAAGGCACTCCTTGGCCTCTTTGGCCTTGCCCTCCTTTAGTAAGTGAGCTTGAACTTGGCAATTTTCGGTCCCTTCCCTCTGACTCTAGCAGACCTGATCTTGACTTGGTGACCTGGATCTTACCTGTTGTGTTCTTGACCTGGCTCTCTCTTTTCTGACTCTTTCTTGCCTCAGGTTTTTATCTTTAGGTTTTTAACTCTGGTTTGGCATCTGGATTCTGTTTGAAATCTCAGCCAGAGGCACCTGGGGCCCCTCCTCCTGACATTTGGGTAAAACGAAGCAAAGGCTAAAAACCATATAGGACTTTCAGCTCCTTGGACATAGATTCCACTTTCTTGCCTGTTAGGCCTTTACCTCTGTGTTTCTTTCTCTCGGTGTTTTTTACATGATCTCTACATAGCTATTTTCAATAGCTGTTTTATATGCAACCTTTCCATTCCAAGACGTTTCAAAACGTTCCTTCCTGTTTGCAAACGAGCTTTTCTTACAAGTGGGTTAGTGCCACCGTGCTGACTCTCTTTTAACAATAAGATTTCTTGTTTTCCCCACATTTTTCAAAACCTGAGAATTAAATTTCCAGGAATGCCAAACCACTGCATTTCATCTTGACTAATTTGTCACACGGGCAGGCCTCCTGCTGCCAAATCAGCATGAGTTTAAGCTTTTTTTTTTGTTGTTGTTGTTAAAAGAAAAAGAGAGCAGTATGATTCTCTGGCAGACATTCACATTACTTTCCCAGCAATCTGATAAAATACCATCCCTGCATTCCCCAAAAGCCAACCTTGAGCTAAACTTTCAACTTTTTTTTTTTTTTTTTGAAAGGGGCTTAAATAAATGCACTCAACAATTTTGGAGAACAGATCTCTCTAGGCAAGGCAGGCTGGGCTGCATTCCTGCATTTCTCATGCTGCAGAGGGAAAAGTTCACGAATGTAAGGGAATGCTTTTCTAAAGTTATCTGCGAAGGGAAAGGAATAATTACGTCTGTGTGATTCAAACCTGGGCACCATCCAGGTTCCCCCAATTAGCTGAAAGAACAGTGCCTTCTATTGTGTCTTGGAAAATTCCAGGAAAATTTGCTTCTCTCCTCAGTGTGAATAACAGCACGGTCCAAGCAGCTTCTTCTCGTTTCACAAGAGGCCCACGTGAGGACAGAGATGTTACGAGAAGAACAGTGCCAGGGGACGAAAAGGCAGCCATGATGTAACTTTTTATATTTTCCCAGGGGGAAAAAAATCAGAAACTTCTGCATTATGAGGGGTGATTGAGTAGAGACACTTGTTCATCCATGGGGAGATGGTGGGAGTTCTAAAATGTGTTTATCTTTTCCTTCTTTCTTTGTGTAACCCTGTTTTTCAGTATAGCTTGTACTTCTGAGGTCATACTGGACTAGGGGGAAAATTAAGGTGAAAATAAGTCACAATAGAGGCTCTGCCTCTACAAACTCTGGAAACTCCAGATTCTCAAATTCTTCCTACGTGGTGCTGGGGTCCATATGGAGACACTCCACATGCTTTGGGCCCGATGTGGCACCGTTTCCTGCTTTTCCAGGTTTGGTCCACATAGGGCCACCATATTGTTTGTTTTCTCTGATGACCCTGATACCTGGTATTTTTTTTTTAATGTTTATTTCTTTTTGAGAGAGAGAGGGAGAGAGAGAGAGAGCCAGTGCGCATGAGAGAGTGAGTACACAGTGGGAGAAGGGCAGAGGCGGGGAGGGACAGAAGATCCAAAGCGGGCCCTGCATTGACAGCAGAGAGCCTGATGCTGGGCTTGAACTCACAAACTGCAAGATCATGGCCTGAGCCCAAGTTGGGTGTTTAATCGTCTGAGTCACCCAGGTGCCCCAGACCCTGTACTGAGGCTCTGGGGTCTTGATGTCGTCCTCACCTGTCAAGACATCACTGTCAATCAGGTTGCCTGCTGACGGGGTGAGGCTTGGCAAAGCTCACGCCAAGTGATCAGAATGTGGTCTTTGCTTCATCTATGTAGGCAAGGATAGATCTTTGGGGTGTGTGTGTGTGTGTGTGTGTGTGTGTGTGTGTGTGTAGGGGGTAAAAATTCCAGAGCCCACTTCCGTACCTCTTTTGTACATTAACTCCCAAATCTATGACTTCAGTCTAGATCTTTCTCCCGTGCTTCTGATTCTCCTTTTCCACAGAATCTCCTCCTGTAATCCCTGTTTCCATCAATGGACCAACCAGCTTCTAAGCTAGACTCAATTTATATCCTCCCACCCCCACACAACCAAAACCTCAATTATAAAATTAAACACAAAACCTTTGACAGTTCTAATATTAGCAGAAAGGGACAGGAGAGTGTGGGTTAGGAGACCTATATTTTTCTTTAGAAAAAATATACTGGAAAACAATATCTAATAATTGAAACGTTGAATTAATACTCTTTGTCCTAATAGGAGGAAAAGGTTTCACTTACAACTTTTATGGGATGAAACCCATCAAAATTCTTTTCCTGTCATTTACTAATATTTCCAGTAGTCAAAATAACTTGGCCGTATTCAAGACATGAAAAAGGAACATATTGTCCTAAAAATAAGCGCAGGTGGGGAGCACATATTTGGGCAATCTGCTGCAGGTATGTATGTTATCTCCTTTAGGGCAAGGTAAAAAAAAAAAATCAGCATGTGTAATTTTTAAAAAAACATGCTATTCTCTGCATTTAAACTCAGAACGTTTAAAAGCAACGGATGACCCATCTGTGAATGCTCCTGAAGAAACCAGTCAAGATAGGAGGTGAATCTACGTGCTGGCAGCTGTCGAGACTGGTTGGAGGGAAGTCTCTAAGACATCATGAGTACCTGGGGTCCTGGCAGTGCAGACGAGGCCTCCTAATCACGGAATCCCACATTATCCGTGACTGGAGGTAAAGGTTGACATGATGTGCATCATCTTGTCTGAACATTTGGCTTTGGGTGGAACTGAGCATTTCCTCCACTGAGGGAACACAACCTGTGAATTAATAGTTTAACTAACTGAACGCTGAATTCAACTCATTGGACATGTAACCAGACTGCGTCTAAACTTTTGCTGCCAACGCCAATGGTTCTCTGCAGGGGTAGTTTTATGTGAGCACAGATGGCTTTATGAGGTTTCAGCTCTCTTGGGATTCATGAAGGAGGTGCTCTAGAAGGAGGTAACAAGGCACTTGAAAGTGTATAGAAGTTCTCTACATCTAGTGCTCACATGAAAATGGAGTCTTGAGTCTTGAAGCTGTACAATATATTATAACTCGTGCTACGGTTGAATTAGAATTATGATGTTCCAAAAGCAAACCGTCGTGAGGATGCAGTAAAGGGTTCCCTTGCTGCAACAATATTGATTTGCAGAAGTATAACGAGAAGACTGGTAAAGTTTGGTTTAATCTACAATGAGACATTAGCACAAAACTTAGGTCAGCAGGAACATGGAGACAGAGGAGCCTCAGGTATTGGCTTTCCTGCCTAATGGCTGTGTGATTTTAGACAGCTTATTTAAAATGCCTTCCCCACTTTTTTGAAAAGAATACCCTCCTCTCCATTTATTTATATTTCATTTGCTTTCTTTCTACACTGTGTCATAGTTTTCTGGACATAGATTTGTACGTACTTTGCTGGATTTATAACTAAATATTCCAATTTTGGGTGCTATTGTAAGTGGTATTTTAAAAAATTTCAATTCTGGTTGCTCGTGGCTGGCATAGAGGAAATCCATTGACGTTCGTATATTGATGTTGTCGTTTGCTTTTTGTTCTCTCCATCCACCATCATTAAGACTGGGATGCTGCGTTCCATGTCCATCACTTTTTTCCCCCATGGTACTGCTGATCTCTCTTTTTTCTTAAAAAATTTTTTATTGTGGCAAAAATACTAAACATGATAGGTATCTTCTTAAAAAATTTTAAAGTGCACAATCCAGTATTGTTAATTATAGGAACAATGTCATACAGCAGACCTTATTCATATTGCAACTGAAGCTTTATACCCATTGGACAGCAAAGATCTACACAGTCTAAAGCCCAGTTCTTTTTTCAGTACCCATAAAGTTTTATTGGAACACAGCAACACCCATTAATTCACGTATTATCTATGGCTGCTTTTGTATTGCAACACAGACTTTTCTCCCAGCTTTCGTGAGATCTAATGGACATATAACAAGTTTAGGTGTACAACGTGATGATTTGATACACACACACACACACATATATATATATATATATATATATTGCAAAAATCACTGCCACAATAAGGTTAGTTATCTGTCTATCTCTATCACCTCACACAATTATCATTTTTCAATGAGGAGAACCTACTTTCTTAGGAATTTTCAAGTATATTATCCAGTATTGTTAACTGTAGCCACTGGGCTGCACATTAGATCCCTGCAACTTATTCACCCTATAGCTTTTAACATTTCCCTCACCTCCAAGCCCCTGGCAACCCTCATTCTACTCTCTGCTTCTGTGAGTTTGACTGGCTTAGATTCCACGTAGAATTAGGATCTAACGGTATTTGTCTTTCTCTGACTTATTCCGCTTAGCACGATGCCCTCAAGGCCCATCCGTGTTGTGGCAAAAGGCAGGATTTCCTTCCTTTTAATGACTGAATAAGGTTCCATGTGGGATATGCCACATCTTTCTTTTTTATCCACTCATCCGTGGATGGTCACAGGTTGTCTCCAAGTCTCGGCTAGCACGTATAATACTGCAATGAACATGGGGTGCAGATCTTGTTTCAAGATAGTGATTTCATGTCTTTGGGATGAACCCCCAGAAGTGGGATTTCCAGATCCTATGGTGGTTCAATTTTTCACGTTTGGAGGAAACTCCATTCTCTTCTCTCTAGCCGTTGCGGCAGTTTGCATTCCTACCAACAGCGTATAAGGTGAAACTGAGGATTTCTTATCTGTGAAATAGAACGAAGAATATCCATTTGAATCGTTGAGGCTAGGCTTAACATAATGCTCACGAAGTGCTTATGATAGCTTCCTATGCTTTCTGGGGACACAGCAGCTATTAGGAGTTCTCCTTCTGTGTATGAGATATGAACATATCCATATGTTCTGAAAGTGAGAACAGTATGAGTGGAGGTGTTGGTGGAGTGTTTGGTCCCGGAGCTAAGCACTGGTGGTATTCCACTTCTCCCCTTAGGCTATGGATTCCTTAAGGGCAGATAGGACCTTATTGGTCGCTGACACTTACTAGGCTCCTGACGTGTGTTGAGATCTCTGAACTTCAGAGTGGCTTAAATTTTTTTTCAGAGATTATTTGAAGAAGTCTAGATGCTCGATGGGGTTTTTTTTTTTTCTTTTTTTTTTCTCCCTTCGTTGACTGAAAAGCAAGGAATGCATTATCTGTGGATGTTTGGCCTGAGGGAGATTTCAGGAAAGCAACTAACTAGAAATGTACTATTAAATGTCAGACTCACTACAAATTAGCACGAATCTAAGATTGGTATTTTATGGGAGAATTCTTATGTTATTTTTTTCAAGAGTTTCCTTCGAAAATATTTTAACAATTTGCCCCGAGAATAGTTTGGGTTTAGTCCACTTAATGCCCTGGGTTTTTTCCTTAGAGGTGAATGGTTTTGTTGACCAAAATTCACTAGTTCATAACAAAGCTACAATATGAGATTGTTGAGTGTGATTTTTTTTTTCTTTTTAGTCTAAATTGGAACCTTATGGACATTGAACCTAGAAACATATGCTGATGTGATTTATATGTAGAAAATCTCTTTTCATATTATGAACAAAATCACTATTGTGTTCCAATCTTTGTTCTCTGGGGATGAATCTTAGTAAATCACTTCCTGCCATTCAGATACTTCAGAGCTCAAAATGCCTGAAACTTAACAACAGATTCATCAGAAAATACAATGCAAAAATCTAAAAGGTTATGATGACAGGAAAAATGTTTCCCATTTCTCCTGAAGGGGTGGGGAGGGGACAGGAAGGAAAGGGGAGAATTTTAGAATCCGGTTCTTCTATGTCTGAAAGAAGACAGTTCAGATTAATTACTAGGGCCTTAAATAAGAAACAGGACAATGTCCTCCACGGAGAGAGTCATGTTAGCCAACCATGAACCTTTGGTACTCACCCTCAGGCTCCAGGCGCAAAGAGAAGTTTAGACAGGTCTGAAAAAAATCAACCCAAGCATGCCTTTAAAAATGAAAATTGGAAATAAAACTCATTGTGCTCACACTGTTCCTCTTCAGACCCATCAGCTCTCTCTGTATCTTGAGTCTATCATTTTAACAACCCTGGAAAGTTCAAGGTTTTGCGAGTACATGTGTATCTACTATTCTCCAACCCCCTCCCCCCTCCCCCCATAGAACATATTTTACCAATTTAGTTTACAAAGAGATTTAGGTCTTCCCTGTTGTGCTTTATTCACCTATAACGTGGGGGATCATAAATATGTTTCCATCTCCTGGGGAACATTTTCTCACATTGCATTTGCAAGATGTGCGCTCCAGATGTGAAAGGTTAAGTTACTTTGTAAATTTCTTCAGAACAGGGATCTCTTAATGGAGTACATTGTTATGCATGCAATGCCAGGTTGGTAAAGGATGCCTTTGTTAGGATAAACAAGATGTATCTGAGCTTTTCCTTTCTCTGGTGATTTCCAATCTGGGCGGCAGAGATGATAGAAAAGAGGCTGAGAATTTGGAGGTGGTTTGAGGAGGCTGTCAGATTGATTCAAATCTACTTTTTTTCTAATTCCTGAATGCTCAGGTTTTATGTGCTTGTTGCTCCCTGTGAGTCTTAATTCTTGGGAGGCCGCCCACAAACGCTGGCTCGGAAGCTACTGGTGTGCTTCTGGGACCAGTGGCAAGAGTGGATCAAGAGCAGTGAGAATTTCTTTTGTGTGAAACCCACAGTGGCTTGATCCAGGCTATGAATTAGACAATGCGGGTTTTTTTTCTTTGAAGAATTCATCCTCTTTTTATATCAGTTAGAAAATCCTCCATTTTTTGAAAAAGGAAACACTTTGGAGGGAAAGCAGATGGTCAGGGAAAGCATGGAGTTTCATGTATTGATTCTACCCGTAAAGACGGGATTGATAGCCCCAACCAATCAAGAGCACAATAGGAACCTTTATATTCCTTCTGCTTGTCTTTCCTTGGTGCTTGTAATTGCTTCCCAAAATATAAATAAAGGGAATCTTAGGGGCTCTTGAGCTTGAATCTTCTCCTCAGGGGGTGAAGGGAAAAGAGATTGTTTAGAACCTGGACATTCTGCACAAGATACCTTAAAAGCCCTGAGCTATGTATTGCATTTAACACATTTTAATGGGGGAGAAATAATTTGGAATCAGACGATTTGGGCCCGTGAGTATTGGACATGTATTTGCTGAGTGTTTTGTGCCAGTTTCTTAACTTTTCTGAACCTCAGCTTAATTAGTCAAACAGGACTGATAATATCTTCTTCACACAGTGGTTGTAAGGACCCAATGAAATACACCACACTGAGCCATAGGAAATTGCTAGCGTTTGATTGTTTTTGACCTTTGCCAACAACCATCTTGAGGACAAACTCATACAAGCAATGTTGTATAAGTTGTAAAGTACATGTGAATTTTAGTTAAAATAAAGTGAAAAGTTACTTTTTCCTCTTTGTGTGAGGGAGAAGTGGAACTTTCTTAGAGAATGACTGGAGAACATTGTGACAGAAGATGTGTGCAGAATTTAAAGGGAAAGGACGAGGAAGAGAAAAATAAGTGATGAAATGAATTTTTACCTTTTGGGCAATTTTTTTCTGCTTTAACGCGGACTGGGGATTAGGTGGCTCTGTTTCATCAATCTGTTTAATGAACTGTGTGTAGGGACACCTGGGTGGCTCAGTCGGTTAAGTGCCCAACCCTTGATATCAGCTCAGGTCCTGAACTTGCAATCTTGAGATCGATCCCCACATTGGGCTCTACGCTGACAGCATGGAGCCTATTTGGGATTCTCTCTGTCCGTCTCTCTCTCTGCCCTTGCCCTTGCTCTCCCGTACACATGCAGGTGCTCTCTCTCTCTCTCTCTCTCTCTCAAGATAAATAAACATTAAAAAAAAAGAAAACAAAATTTTTCTTCTATAAAAAAAAATGAGCTGTGGAGGCACCTGGGTGGCTCAGTTGGTTAAGCAGCCAACTTTGGCTCAGGTCATGATTTCACGGTTCATGAGTTCAGCTGTGCTGACAGCTTAGAGCCTGGAGCCTGCTTCGGATTCTGTCTCCATCTCTCTGCTCTTTCTCAAATATAAGTAAACATTAAAAAAAAAAATTTAAAAATTTAAAACACTAAAAAAAAAACTTTAACACTTAAAAAAAAGAACTGTGTAAAAATGAAATATTCACACCATCCTTTGTTAATAGTTTGGAAAGTGAGTTTATTAATATCAAGCCAGGCTTGATATTGTCTTTTTCAAAGGACAAAACATTTCCTATGCAAGCCCCTCCATCAAAACCCTCCAATTTAATATGATTAATAAGGTAATTTGAAATTTGGATAATATTCCCACATTGCATAAAGGAAAAGTAACTTGATGTTACAGGCCATCTGGAATAGATAATCCATCTAATACTTATTTTGAGGAAAGAACACAGAGAAATACAGCACTAGCATTTGTTTTTGATGTGATCATGGTTTAAGGTGCATGCACGCAAGGCCTCGTAAATAAATGGGCTAACCCAGGATAGGTATTAAACTTGACATGTTTTCTTCTTATTTAGTTGAGGTATGTTAATAAATAAAGCTTATTTCTGCTTCCCATCTTTCAGACTGATGTTTGGAAGCCAGAGTTAATAGTTTAGCTTTTTTTGAAAAAAATGTTTATTTATTTATTTTGAGAGAGAGAGAGAGAGAGAGAGAGCGCGCGCGCGCGAGCATGCGCGCATGAGCGGGGGAGGGGTGGGAGGAGCAGAGAGAAAGGGAGAGAAAGATTCCTAAGCAGGGTCAGTGCTGTTAGTGTAGAGCCCGACACAGGGTTCGATCCCACAAGCTGTGAGAACATGACCTGAGCTGAAATTCAAGACTTGACGCTTAACTGACCCAGCCACGCAGTTGCCCCAATAGTTTAGGCTTAAATCCTTTTTTTTTTTTTAAATTTTTTTTTTCAACGTTTTTTTATTTTTGGGACAGAGAGAGACAGAGCATGAACGGGGGAGGGGCAGAGAGAGAGGGAGACACAGAATCGGAAACAGGCTCCAGGCTCTGAGCCATCAGCCCAGAGCCCGACGCGGGGCTCGAACTCACGGACCGCGAGATCGTGACCTGGCTGAAGTCGGACGCTTAACCGACTGCGCCACCCAGGCGCCCCTAGGCTTAAATCCTTTAATAATGATTGTGACTGCCAAAGTGGAAAACTTTAAGCAGTGCTAATTTTCTACCTTAAGAGAAAAAGATCAATTAGGAAGAGTTAGTATTTTCCAAAGGTGCAAGAATCCTGTAATCATGTGGTTTTGTGAAACATAAAATGAGGGTATTCATATTGAAATTCTCAGACATGAGTTTTTGTCTTGGGTTTGGCAATGACTTATGAAACCTGTTGTAGAGGGTTTCCATATGAGCAGCATGCACACAAATATTGAATATTTGGATGTTTTTGGGGGTCTGTAAGATAACTTAGAAACACCGAAAAGGTCTCTATCTGCTTCCTACTATTTTAATTCTAAACCATGGGAGATATTTAGAAACCCAAGGAAGATTTTTTTTTTTAATTTTTAAATGTTTATTTATTTTTAAGAAAGAGAGAGAGAGAGAGAGACAAGGTATGAATGGGGGATGGGCAGAGAGAGAGGGAGACATAGAACCTGAAGCAGGCTCCAGGCTCTGAGCTGTCAGCACAGAGCTGGACGTGGGGCTCCAACTTTTGAACGGTGAGGTCATCACCTGAGCTGAAGTCAGCTGCTTAACTGACTGAGCCACCCAGGGGGGTGCCAGGATGTACAGCTGGGGACTGTCACCCCCCAGTTTTGGGGGTTGTTACGATGTTATCCTTCTGTTTGCCCAAAGTGTTTTGCAGCCTGATTTTAGAGATTGTGAAGAGGTGGGTGGATAAGATACTGGGGACATTGCCAGTGTTGGGGGAGACGAAGGGAACTGGTGGTGGTCTGGGATGTACCTGGGGCTGAGTTACAGAAGGGCCCACAGGCTCTCCCCACAGTGTTTTACTGAATCACTGGGTCATGATTATAGCATTTCAGAGTTGGGAGTGGTCTAAGAAGTTAATCTCGTTTCTCCGTTTGCCTCAAGTAGACCTGCAGTGACGTCCCAATGGCCTGTGGAATCAAGTTCTAGTACGTCAGTGCAACGTGTTTCCTCCCGGGCATGTGGAGCAGCAGGCTCGCCCGGAGAGCAGGCTTGGTAGTGGATGTTTCAAAGAAATTGGTGCAACAGGTTATTCAGAGGACTGAACACACAGTTGGAAATGGGAAACGTGTCATTAAAGCTCAGATAACAAATAGTAGGTGACATGGTTCTGGGTTATTGGCCAATCCCTGCCTCAGTGTGACTTAGTGAAGGTGTGGCAAAGGAAAAAGTTTTTTTTTTGGATAGTTTCTGGATTTTCTTCCCTATCAACCCATTCTCCCATAACCCCTCTTTATCATTGTTCTTGATCCAGTTTCTGTTCTTTTTTTTAGGTGTATTTATTTTGAGAGAGACAGAAACAGTGGGAGTGGGGGAGGGGCAGAGAGAGTGAGAGCGAGATGGAAAATCCCAAGCAGGCTCTGTACTGTCAGCGTGGAGCCTGATGCGGGGCTCGAACTCACGGAACCATGAGATCATGACTGGAGCCGAAACCAAGAGTCCATGCTTAACGGACGGGGCCACCCAGGCGCCCCCAGCTTCTGTTATTCTTGAGAACTATTTGGTCCTCCCTCAGCCATTTGCAACCCTCTGAAGGTTCATGCTGTCAACCAGTGTTGGGGGCCTGACTTGTTCAGCAGTCACCACCCCCACCTGCCGAGGAGCCCCCATGCATGACACCAAGCAGGGGGAGATCCCTGTCTCCAGAGAACTGACTGATGACACCCGCGGGAGACTCCGGATTCCTCAGGGACTGCCTTCAGGTGACAGTACCAGAATGTGGGGGTTAGGAAGTGGCAGGGGGAGAGCAAGCCAATGCATCGGCCAAACATAGAAGGGTCTCAGGAGTCTCTCTGGAGGTCGATCACAAAGACCCAGCAACAAATGGCTTGTTGTGGAGCCTCGCCCTGCTTAGAACATCTTTATAGATCGTCTTTCTACCTCCTCACCCCTCCTTGGCGATGACTTTGCTGATTGGCAGGTCGCTTTCTTTCCTTGGGAGGCTCCCTTAAAAATCTCTCTTTGTTGTGTTTATTATTTATTCGGCGAATATATCTTGAACCCTTCCTTAGTGCCAAGATGATGCTAGTTGCAGTTTCTTGTGGGCTGTACTAAGAAGTTTGATGAAAGAGTTTTCATTGTTTTAAAGTTTATTTATTTATTTTGAAAGCAAGAGAGAGACAGAGAGAGAGCAAGTGGGGGAGGGGCAGAGAGAGAGAGAGAGAGAGAGAGAGAGACGGAATCGGAAGCAGGCTCTGTGCTGTCAGTGCAAAGCCTGATGTGGGGCTCGAATTCACAAGCCGTGAGATTATAACCTGAGCCAAGATTAAGAGTCGGACGCTTAAATGACTGAGCCACCCAGGTGCTCCTCGTTTTGTTTTTTAATTTAAAAAAAAATAGGGAGTGATATGATCTAGTAAAAAGAGCTTAAAAGGAGCCTTTCTGCTGTAAGGGACGGCTGCTGGCAGGCATGGAAGCAGGAAGAACACCTAGAGGCTGCCCTGATGCCATCCATGGGGGCTGGAGCAGGGGGTGGTGTTGGTCAGGATGAGGAGGGGTGGACGGATTTATAATACTATTTAGAAACAGAAAGGATATTGTTTGGCACTGGATTGAATCAGGTGAGGATGGAGGAAGAGAGCATTAACAATGACTCCTAGGTTTGTGACAGGTAGACATGGGCAATTGTTCACTGAGCTGAGGAAGATGGCTGGGGGTGGGGTCACGGGAGGATGACCATTCTTGTGGGGTAAATGAGAACCTTTCAAACTTTTCATGGACTCGAAGGCATGTCATGAATTTACTTCTTAAAAATCCCTTTTTCAGCTAAACAACTGTACTTAACAAGATAAATTTATTTTAACATGCCCACATTGGCTCATGGTTGATTATTGTGTACAGATAGCCATTTAAAAAAAATCTCTTTCTCTTGAATTTTGTGACTTTTTTCCAATGTTTCTTCCTTACCCATTAAGGAGTTCTGCTCTTGGGGTACCTTGGTGGCTCAGTTTGTTAATCAACCAACTCTTGATTTCAGCTCAGGTCATGATCTCATGGTTTGTGAGTTTGAGCCCCACCCATGTCACTGACAGCATGGAGTCTGCTTGGAATTCTCTCTCCCTCTTTCTCTGCCCCTCCTTGGCTCGCGTGGGCTGGATCTCTCTCTCTCTCTCTCTCTCTCTCTCTCAAAACAAATAACTAAACTAAACAACAAAAAAAGAGTTCTGCTCTCATTGTATACCTTCGGTTCATTCAATTTAAACAACATATTTTGAGGTGCCTGGGTGGCTTAGTCAGTTAAGCGTCGGACTTTTGGTTTCCACTCGGGTTGTGATCTCACAATTGGTGGGATCAACTCCTGTGTTGGGCTCTGCACTGACAGTGTGAAGGCTGCTTGGGATTCTCTCTATCCCTCTTTTCTGCCCCTCCTCAGCCTTTGGACTCTCTCTCTCTCTTAAGATAAACATCCAAAAAAAAAAAAAAACAAAAACAAAACTCCAACATATTTTGTTTAACTTTTTGTACTTGTGAACTAAACTTGATCTTTTATCACCACCAATAATATGTCTTCTACATCTCACAGTTTTATTTTTCAGTACATAGCCAGTGCTCATAGTTATAACTTTTTTTTTTTTTAATTTTAAATGGGCATTTTCCTTTGTTCAACAGAAAAATAGTGCAGAAATAGGGGACAAAGATCTTTAGTGTAAGCACGTTAGAAGTCTTTCTGGCAAGAGCTAAAGGAATAATTCAGGAGGAAAACTGCTCCGGAAAATACCCACTTTCTATTCTTTAAATATTAGTTGTCAAGGAAAGTTTCATAAATCATCGGTTAATGTCTGAAGACAAATATGGAATTAGATCAAAATGTTTTCCCCCAAAATATCCCAGCTGTTCCCAACAGAACCTCAGAGTCTCACTTCCAATCAGGATCTGGATTGAACAATAGTCATTTTAGGACAACTCTTCCCCAATGCCAAGATTTTTGTGGCTGGAAAAGTCAAGAGAGAAATTTAGACCAGCTTTATCGTACTTGGTCAGTAATTTTCAGTACTTGTTCGGTAATCACTTTGGAAGATAACAGCAGAAGAATTCTACTTCAGAATATCCTTGGCAAATAACCATTTGGAATTTAATCTTAGAATTTCCTCTGGACCCCACTAAATTTTCATGACTTTATATTTTTCTGGTTTTCTGTGGATATCGCTTGTCTGAGCCTTGTATTCTTGAGAAGTACCCATGTTTAGAATAAAAAAAAAAACAAATCAGAACTTTCCTGAGGTTGAAACTTTGCTGGTGAGGCTTATATTTAAGAATTAAGATTGGGGCGCCTGGGTGGCGCAGTCGGTTAAGCGTCCGACTTCAGCCAGGTCACGATCTCACGGTCCGTGAGTTCGAGCCCCGCGTCAGGCTCTGGGCTGATGGCTCGGAGCCTGGAGCCTGTTTCTGATTCTGTGTCTCCCTCTCTCTCTGCCCCTCCCCCATTCATGCTCTGTCTCTGTCTGTCCCATAAATAAATAAAAACATTGAAAAAAAATTAAAAAAAAAAAAAGAATTAAGATAAGCACTTGGTTGAATGTTTAGCCTTTCCTGGCCCCCCAGATTTATTTCCCATTTTTAGTTGGAAAAGCAGAATGCAGTTTTTGCTGGGTGGATTATTAATGTTTCATTTTGACATAAAGCTCGGTGTTTGGAACATGTAGCCAAGATCTTTCCTCTTGGGATTGAAATTTATTCTGTGATCAGTGATTCATATCTTGACTTTGGGATTTTGAGGTTTAAAATGAATACTGATTCAAAGGGGACACATGCATCCTGATGTTTATAGCAACACTATCAACAATAACGAAATTAGGGAAAAATCCCAAATGTCCATAGGCTGATGAATGGATAAAGAAGATGTGCTACACACACACACACACACACACACACACACACACACACACACACTGGAATATTACCCAGCCATCAAAATAATGAAATCTTGTCATTTGCAATGACATGGATGGAACTAGAGTATATTATGCTAAGTGAAACAAGGTCAGCCAGAGAAAGACAAATATCATATGCTTTCACTCATATGTGGAATTTAAGAAACAAAACAGATGAACATAGAGGAAGGGAAAAAAAAAAAGACAGAAAGGGAAGCAAACCGTTAAGAGACTCTTAATGATAGAGAACAAACTGAGGGTTCATGGAGGGAGGTGGGTAGGGGATGGGCTTACAGGTGACGGACTCTAAGGAGGGCACTTGTTGGGATGAGCACTGGGTGTTGTATGTAAGTGATGAATCACGAAATTCTACTCCTGAAACTCATATGACACTCTATGTTAACTAACTAGAATTTAAATACAGACTTACTTAAAAAACAATCAAATGAATATAGTAATTTCCTTCTTCCCTCAGGTGGGGATGGAGGGCTGTTGTGGAGCTTCATTAATTTGTCATTTGTCATATGCTTTGGAGAGTAAAGAAAAAACTTCATAGAAATAAGAAACATTGTTATTACGCCAACTTCTGGTGTTCGTCAGCAAACTAGTAACTTAGTTGAAGCCGTTTACGTGTCAAAAATAAAGTGAACACTTGGCGATGCCTCGGTTGATTTAATAAATGCAGACAGCTGAAAAACACACTTCATTTCATAAAGTGGACTTTTCTTTTTTTTTTTTTTTTTCTGGAGGAGGAGGTAGTCTTGAATAGACCAGTTCCCTGTTCTCATTATACAGACGAACTGAAAGACCCTCAAAGCTTTTACTTAGTAGATGCAGCTTCTACCGGGATAGCAAGTGGTTTCGGTTGGTTTATTTTTGTTCTTTGAAATGAAGTAGGCACTTCTCCGGACAACGTTACTCAGTGGCAGGGATTAGGGCTGCCAGAAAAAAAACACAGTGCAATTTGAATTTTGGATAAACAAGGCATGTTTTAGTGTAGGCGTGTCCCATGCAGCGGTGGGGTGGAGAAATGAATTGTGGTGTGCTCCTACAACAGAGAAATAAGAATAGGCAGCAGGAGGAATAAACAAACTGCAGCTATTGGCAGAAACAGGGATGAACTTCAGAAAACATAATATTGAGAGAAGGCAGGAGTCCCGGAGTGCACGCTGTATCATCCCATTTATATGGAATTTAAAGAGAGACAAAACTAAACTACGCGGGTGGGTCAGCCTTGTAGTTCCTCTTGGAAAGCTGTGACCGGGCGGGGCAGGAAGGGGCCCTGGGGGTGCTGGTCGCGTCCTGTTTCATGATCTGGATGCTTTGTTTTATGAAAGTTCATTGAGGTGTTATGATGCATGCAATTTTCTTCATGTGTATTATAGCTGAACACAATTTATAAGAAAAGAGAAACACAGCATGCTTTAACATACTTTAACAAATTTCTTAACTTCAAAAAGTTTCAAGGGAGACATTTGAGAAAGTGAAAATGACAAATGTTCATATAATTGTTCATTAACTACTTTACTTACCTATTTATTCCATGAGATTAAGACAGCTATTTAAGCTTAAGCTTAAGGTGAATTTTTTTCTTTAATTTTTTTTAATGTTTATTATTGGGAGACAGAGAGACACAGAGTATGAGCAGGGGAGGGGTGGAGAGAGGGGGAGACATAGAATCTGAAGTAGGCTCCAGGCTCTGAGCTTCAGCACAGAGCCCAACTGGGGGTTTGAACTCACAAACTGCGAGATCATGACCCGAGCCGAAGTCGGTAGCTTAACCAACTGAGCCACCCAGGCGCCCCTTAAGGTGACTTTTCATATCATTATTTGTTCCTAAAAAATACTTGGGCTACATAAAAACTAACAATTTGGCCTTAACTCTTTGCTCATAAACTGAGTGATTTTTTTTTTTACTTTTTAGTGGGAACTGCATGGAACAATGATTACCTGATTTGATCAGAAATATTTAATGGATCTATTTTTTTAAGTTTATTTATTTGAGAGAGAGGGAGAGAGGGAGAGAGGGAGAGAGAGAATCCCAAGCAGATTCTGCACTGTCAGCACAGAGTCCGACTCTGGGCTCGATCTCATGAACTGTGAGATCATGACCTGAGCTGAGATCAAGAGTCAGATGCTCAACCGGTGGAGCCACCCAGGTGCCCCTAGTGGATTCTATTTTTAAAAATTGCTTTGGTAAGAATAGTGTAAATGGATTAACTGCTCACTAACAGACAAATAACTATTTAAAAAAGGGAGAAAAATATCTGGATTTATGTAAAACTGAAAATCTACCAAATAATGACTTTTCCCTGATGAGAAATTAAAGCAGTGCTGTGGGGTACCAATATTATTGAATGTCTCCATGAGCAATCAAGCACTGAGCACCTTATCATGTAAATATCTACTAGTGGGTGGTGGCTGTCTAACAGCCTTTAAGATAAATGCAGAGAACTGACTGGTGATTTTAAAAATTGACTTGACCAGTAAAAGTCCAAAAACACCCTACCAAATAAAATATCCATAAAATAAATATGTGAAAATACATAGGTCCACATTGAAAGACTTCTTGCTCTAATCATTGAAAAAATAGATAAGCTGAATGTGGAGAAACATTTTCAGATGAAGAATATTTTATCCTGGTATCAATACAATTAATAATGTAGGGTTGTCCTTAATTGATATTTGGATTTACCAATTACAATGCATATATATGTGAGGTGTGATATAGTAAAGTGTTTCATTTTATTTTATGTTTTTTAAAGTTTATTTATTTTGAGAGAAAGGAGAGAGAGAGAGAAAGAGAGAGAGAGAGAGAGAAGGTGCACACACACAAGAGAAGAGAAGGGGCAGAGGGAGGAGAGAGAGAATCCCAAACAGGCTCTCTGAGGTTATCACAGAGCCCGATGTAGGGCTCAAACTCACCACTGTGAGATCATGACCTGAGCCAAAATCAAAAGTCTGACACTCAACTGACAGAGCCACCCAGGTGCTCCAAAAGTGGTTAGTTTTAGAAATAAACAGCCTAGAGCTCATGCATTCAAGTGTATCTTCACTTTGGAAGACAAGAGTCATTTGGGTGTTGGTAGTTTGGTAGCCTGATGAGATGGGTGCTCTGATTTGCAGTTACAAGCTTATCCACCTCTATTGGTACATGAGAGGGTCCACTGCACCATTGTTCAGTTCTCAGGCACTTTCCAGATCCTTGATTTCATGACTCTAACCTCCTCATTGTTCCTTATTGGAAGATGACACTAATAAGCACCCTTTATAAAGGATTGGAAAGGGTTCCATGATGCTCCAACTCAGATGGCTGTAGTTTCTGGGAAGGAGACAGCTAGAGTGGAGTGATTAAAATCATACCTAGGCTTCAAAAATAGACATGGCCATGAATCTTGACTGAGAAGCTAATTAGCTACCTTGGCAGTCCAGTTCACCTCTCTGAGCCTCATTTTCTTCATCCATAAAATAGGGATATGCTTTAAAGAGGTTGTTGTATATAAGAAAGAAAATAACAATAAAACATGGAGTTTAGTTAATGAGGAAGGTACTCAATACAACAAAGAGCAGATGAAGAAAACCAGCAAATCAATACCTCATTTAGGTCTGAAATCCTTATATGTTCCTCTGGTTGTCAGTTTTAGCTGTAGATATTATTCCACTCTGGGTCAAGTAGAGGCTACAAACTGGACTGGGAAAATAGAACATAGGTTTGCTGGTGGCAAGCTCTAAACATTCATGCAGTGTAGTAACCCAATGTATTTCTTTCACTCATGTACACATGGCTGGCTGGAGGTAGGATGGAGAGGCTTGCTTTTGGTCTTGAATCCCATGAAATAAAAGAATCAGGTTGAAGTGTTACCATAACTTTTAAATGGGCCCATCATGGGCATGTCTGTCTATGGGTGACCTCATCTTTGGTCTTTCAAATTTCTCATTTCTGATCATCTCAAGATCTGCCTTTTAGACTAACCTGTATGTAGGACCATGCATGTATGTGTGTGTCAAAATTATCCAGTGTGAAGACAGGCTATTCAAAGTTGGGTGACTCGGAGGCACCCTTGTTGTGGAATGGCAGTGGTTTGTGAAGCAGAGCTGGTGGGAAGCTTTGTGAAGGAGTTTTCATTCCCGTCCTGGTGGCCAGGACACTGGCCATACTGTGTGTTCCAGCTTTCTCAGAAATGTAGCATAAAACTGTTGTCTAAAACCCATCATTCCTCAGTAGTTGTGAACGAGGATGACTTTTAAACAATGTTTTCTTTTTAAATTTGTATTGATTTACTTAGAGAGAGAGGGAGAGAGAGAGAGAGAGAGAGAGAGAGAGAGAGAATGAGTGAGGGAGGGGCAGAGAGAGAAGGATTAAGAATCCCAAGCAGGCTCCCCTCAGCGTGGAACCAGATGCGGGGCTTGAAGTCATGAACTGTGAGATCATGACCTGAGCTGAAACCAAGAGTGGGATGCTTAATTGACTGAGCCACCCAAGTGCCCCAGAATTAGGATGCCTTTTAAACATCAGACAATTCAGGGCACCTGGGTGGCTCAGTCTGACTTCGGCTCTGGTCATGATCTCAGGGTTTGTGGGTTTGAGCCCTGCATCGGGCTCTGCACTGATGACTCAGAGCCTGGAGCCTGCTTTGGATTCTATGTCTGTCTCTCTCTCTGCCCCTCTCCCATTCGCGCTCTGTCCCTTTCCCTCTCAAAAATAAATAACAGTAAAAAAATTATTTTTAAACATCAATTTAATGGACCCCATGTGCTTGTGGCTGCACTTTTGATCTCTGTTGGTTGAGAAGACAAAGAGGCACAAAGATATAGTAAATTCAGTGACACTTCTATGGATGTGTATTTTATCGGTAATAAGCATTGAAAAAACGAGCAGGGCATATTGTCTACTTTGTCTGTAGGTGACACTTGGTGCACCTGTGGATTTACGGTGCCTTGCATTGACTCCAGTGCTCCCTCAGTAGTCTCCCTTGTTGGGAGCACAGCCCTAAATTCTCTCTGGGAAGCAAGGCTGGTGGCCAGCCATCATTCATGAGGTATTTCACTGAGTGAAATCTACACTGTGCAGGGGCCCCTCTGGCTGTGGCATCTCAGGCAAACCAAGTCACCATTTGCACAATGGGACTAGTAGCTTACTCCCTGGGATTGTTGTGAGGATTAAATTAGACAACCCAAAAGCTCCTAGAATAGTCAGGCACAAAATGTCAGCTCCGTAAATGTTAGTTCCCTCTAGCGGCCATAATTTTCTTTTAAAACTGTAAATGAGATCATGTTACTTTCCTACTTAAATCTCTTCAAAGGCTTCCCATTGTTGCTAGAGTGAAATTCAAAGTCATCTCTGGCCTTCCTCGTTAATCCCGCCCCCTCAGGCTTCATTCCTCTGGGGCCCCCCTGCTTTCCTGCGGGTGCCTAGGAACACCCCCAGCTTCTTCAGCCTTTGCTTCTCTCTCTTGGGTCGGCTGAAGAGGCAACTCCTCAGAGAGGCTGTGTCTGGAGCACGCTTTCCTGAGCACTCCTGTCCTCTGTTGGCATTGGTTTCTGTTATAGCATATATCATAATAAAAATTAAGGAACTAACTACCTTTCCTGTTTATTTTCTGTCTCCATCGGGACAAGGTCTTGGCCTGCCGTGTTCACTGCTGCCCACTGTGCTCACAGGGCCTGGCACTGAGTAGGGGATTAAAGTGTATGTGTTGGGTCAACACATCTGGCACACAGTAGGTGCTTCATAAGTGTCAACTAATTGTTTTATGGAAGAAGTATCCTACCAAACAACCAGCTTTTGTTTAAAACATGTGATCATTTACTGCATTTACCCTGCTTATTCTTTGCTGTAGAAATATAGAAATCTAACTGCATCCCACTTCTCTTCCTTCTCCTTCTCCTTCTCCTTCTCCTTCTCCTTCTCCTTCTCCTTCTCCTTCTTCTTCTTCTTCTTCTTCTTCTTCTTCTTCTTCTTCTTCTTCTTCCTTTTGAGAGAGAGAGACAGAAAGAGAAAGAGAGAGCAAGGGAGAAGGACAGAAGGAGAGAGAACCTTAAGCAGGCTCCATGCTCAGAGCAGAGCTCAATGTGGGCTTGATCCCACAACCATGGGATCATGGCCTGAGCTGAAATCCAGAGTCTGGTGCTAAACCGACTGAGCTGCCCAGGTGCACCCCCCAGCCCCGGAACTTCTTTTGGAGGGTCTGTCATGCTGCTGTCATCATGTGATATGGTGTGTGTGTGTGTGTGTGTGTGTGTGTTTGCTTAGCACAGTAACTGGCACATAGTAGGCACTATGTGATGTTAGCTATCATCATCTCCATCGCCAATATTAACATGTGTTGGGATCATATTCCTTTCTCTTTTTTTCCAGGCTTCTTGGCATGGCACCCTGTGTCTTTCTTGGTGGCCATCTTTGGCTAATGGGCAGTGGGCCTTCCTCCTTCCTCTGGCTGATGTTTTTACCACTCCTCTATCCTTAAGGGAGATGCTGCTGCTCTCCTAACCACTGCATCTCTAGTGGGGAGTTTTCTTTTCCTTATACCCCGCTCGAAACAGAGGCCAGGCCGCAAGTTTCACCAGGTCCTTTTTTAGGCCCAGGAATAACTGACATGAGGACCCACAGGAACGTGACTCATGTAGCTCCCAGGAGTGGTTCTGCTGTAATCCCAGGGACCCAGAGTCTCCTTAGAGTCTTTCTCAGCTGCCCCATTTCACCTCCCCCCTCGGGACATGTTTGAGAGAGACAAAAAGAATTAAATTTCTTTCTCTCACTCAGGAAAGCAAGAAAGCCTCTGAGTCACAATTCTGACTCAATTCTATGTAACAATTGACATTTCCAAATGAAGGCTTAACTTCCTCTCCTAAAAGTGCTGTATTAAATTAGATTTTTGTTGTTGTTGTTGTTGTTGTTTGTTTCCTCCCCTAAGAACCATTGAGAGTGTTCTTGACTTATATTAATGTAACCAAAGGGCATATTTTGGTGTTTTTTTCTAAAATAAGGTAATAGTAGCTGGGAAGGTGAATTCAATCTTCTTTGCAGAGATAGAAAACTGCTTTGAAATGTAAGGTTTTCTCTTTCTCACTCTCCCTATCTTTTCACTGCAAGCTTCAGGCACTCACTGCCTGCACATAAGGATCGTCTCACACATTGCTGTCCATACTGCCTCCTGATTGCAGGTGCATATCAGTCAGGTTTGCCTTTGGCATGCTGCGGTAACAAACATCTCTAAAATGCTAGTGGCCCAAACCATGAAGATCTGTTGCTCACCTACATTACATGTTCAGGTCAAAGGCTATGATCCTGGGATTCTCCCAGAGACCCAAGATGGCTAAGCAGCCGCCATCTTGAATTGCATGCCATTGTGCCACGGGGAATAGAGAACTCTGCGTCTTGCATCAATAGCTCAATGATCTGTCCCAGAAGGGGCACATGTCATTTCAGCTCTCTACTCATTGACCAGAATAAGTCACACAGCTCCTCCCTACCAGCTGGGAGCCTGGAAGTGCAATTCTCCCCTGATTCTGGGAGAGCTGACTGTTTGGTGAGCAACACCAATATTCCTAACAATATTCTGGGTAAATATTTGGTGACTGATCTCACTTCTTTTCCCAGAAAGAGCTCATGATCTTTTTTTACTTCTACTTGGATTCTCTTTCATTTCTCTTCTTGAGGACTTAGAGACAAAAAATAAGGCCTATCATATAGTATCAAGAATGCATTTTAGTTTTCAACCTGGTCTTCTCTTTAATTTTATTTTCCTTGTGTTATTTCCTCCATTCCTGGGACTTTTGATGTGTAATGTCCTCTTCTAGCTTTGACATTACTCTGAAAACTTAAGACTGGAAACACTGGGAAAAGGTATTCAGCTTGGCTCCCTTTTTGGGTCCTGCCTTGTGTCACACTTTTTTCCCCCTCCCAACTATTCATGTATCAGTATCACCAGATTCCTGCACATTCCTGAGAGAGCCTCATATCCTTACCCCCCCTCCTCTCCCGAACTTCCAACTCAAAATCTCTTGGACTACATAAAGGGAATTGTGCTGTGAATATCACAACACTGGCTACAATCGAGTATCTCTTCTAGTAAAAGAAAGTAGGTTTCACGAAAGAAGGAGGTTTGTTGCAAGATGGTTCTGGTTGCTTCCTACATTTTGTCTGTTCAGATGTAATGCGCATGTTGCAGGGTTTAGTAACCATTTTGGTGGTTCAGGTCAAAGCTGTAGTATTGTGATTTATCTACTCAGGTATTGCAAATAGTAGCTGCTAAACGGAATTACACAAAACCAGTTTCTTCCAAGTGAAAAAGTGACATATATATATTTTTAAAACAGAGACATTGCTTATAATCAAACTCCTTATAAATGTTGGTGTCTATTCAGCAGACTTCAACTTTCCCATGACGAGATAGTTCACTCTGAGGTAAAACAGATAGATGTGTTTATCTAAACATGGGTGTAGCCTTACGTCTAACCCCTTCCCTTAGAGCCATCTACAGAGATATACACAGCTAGAGAAGTGTCTTTGCAACAGGAAAATGCAGTGGAAAATAAACCAGACCATGCTTTGCATTGAAAGCAAATGATGTGATATATTATAGGGCAGTCAATTTTAAACACTTCTGTTAGGTCAAGGCTAATTTTCTAGTCTAAGACCAGAATGCAAACATGGCTAGGCCAATGTATGTGGATTTCTATACAAAACATATGTGAATAATATTATTTTTTGGGGAGATTATGGGCAGGCCCTTTTTTTGTAAATATAATTATTTAGGATTATGGTTCAATTCCTGGCACTGTCTGTGAAGCTTAAAAGCTTTCCAGGGAATGGAAGTTTTTACTCTCTGTATGTCATAGCTCCATTTGACTGAGAATAATGGGACGGGAAGCAAGCAGGGTTGTTTTTTTTTCTCCCCCACCAGGTACAGGATGCTCCTGTGGCAAGATCAGCAGAGGCTCCTTCCCAGAAAAGACAAAGCGATCGAAACTGAGAAAAAAATATTCAAGTGTGACAAAAAAAATTGAACCCATTAAGTTTTTCCAAATACGGTAGTCCACCCCTTGTCTGAGTTCCGACTTCCACGATTTCAGTTACCCACGGTCAGGGGGGATCCGGAAGCAGATGGTCCCCCTCCTCAGGGATAATCTAAAGGTCAGTAGTAGCCTTATGCTGCATCACAGTGCCTACCTCATTCACCTCACCTCATCCCATTGTGTAGGCATTTTATCATCATCTCACGTCATCACAAGAAGAAGGGTGAGTAGCGTACAGTAAGATACTTGGGGGGAGAGAGAGAGAAGAGAGAGAGAGAGACCACATTGACATAACTTTTATTACAGAATATTGTTATAATTGCTCCATTTTATTATTGGTTATTGTTAATTTCTTATTGTGCCTAACTTAGACATTAAACTTTATCATAAGTATGTTGTATAGGAAAAAAAAAACAGTGTGTGTATAAGGTTCAGTAATATTTGCTGTTTCAGGCGTCTCCTGGGGGTCTTGGAAAGTATTCCCCCCACCCCGCCCCCCTCCATGGATAAGGGGTGGGGGGATAACTGTAAGTTTGTCTCCATTCCACAAGGTGGCGGTAGTTACATTCCTAAGTAGCCATCCGCTCGTGAGAAGGATGAAGTCCCTAAGTGGCAAAGTATTATTTCAAGCGTGTGCTGTAGGAATAGATGCTATTGAAACCAGAGCAAACACGTTTAAAGCCTGGTTGAGTGTTGTTCGTGAGAGGCTCCCTCTGCAGCCCCCTTCCTTAGCTCTCAGGAGGGGAGTGAAAAGAAAAGAATACAAGTGCAGTTTGACTTCATACCAAGAATTTCTGTCTCCCGGAATTGGAACCTCAAGCTGGAGACCAGCACTTGCCTTCTCTCCACTGCAATCTTAAGCTTTTCTTGAAGTGAGATAATAGCAAGCCATCTATTGGCTTTCAAGGCCAATCTAAGACTGAATGGTGAATCAGACAAAAAGAAGTTCAGACCAAAAGCATCGTGCTTTGAGCAAGATGTCATGGAATGACCCACTGACACTAACATTAGCTTGTTTGGATTTTTTTTTTTTTAACCTGGAAAGATAAATCCACCTGTAACTCAGAAGCAGCATATTCCAATCATTAAATTACAACTTCTTCTGTGTTTTTCGTTTCCATTAGCACTGGAAAAAGAACGTGCCAGATTTAGGCTAGATACGGTAAGTTTCTAAACATGGGAATTGAAGACCTTCTTCTGCAGGTCTAGCTGAATTGGATGATTTCATAGGATTCAAGGCTCTGCTAATCCTAATATGAATCCACATCTCTCCCCTGAAGGGGAGGATCAACCCTTGGAAGTGTTGGACCACTTGCACAAAGCCAACAAATGTTGGTTGAGCAATCACTGTTGAATTCTGGCCCTGAAACTCACGGTCGAAGAAAGGCACAAAGTCTGCCCTCAAGGAAGGGTGGAAAGTCTTTTCTTCTCCCTCTCTGCAAAAATTGGTTAGTAGCCTTGTTTATGACCTTTGTTTCCATCTAAACTTGGGAGGACATTTGAGGAAGAATTGATCTGAAGTTTCTGTTGGGCCCCCGAATAGGCATTTAGTTGTGGAACTGGTGCCCCTCTGGGTCTTTCTCATGACCATTGCGTGGCTAGTGAAGTTAGAGCTTCCATTACTTTGCCTTGGCAGGGGCTACAAAATAGGTTTATTTTCTTCCCTGGTCAGAAGACGATCCATAGCTACTAAGCAGCATTGTCTTGGGACAAAGGGAGGAAATAAAGTTCTAATATAAACATTATATTGAGGACTTCCTTTCTAGTGAGCTCAGTCTGCTCCTAAAACAAGGCATAAAACATGGAGAAGCATTATCGACCCCACTTGATAGATGGGGAGACTGAGGCAATGACAAATTAAGAAATGCATCCATTCTCATCCATTCTCATGTCATCTGTCATCGATAGAGCTAGTTGTAGGGTACGGCAGCCTGTTGACATCTGATTATATGTTGTATCTCATGCACAGGGCCCCCGTTTGACTAGAAAGTGCTTTTCTCGGGCATCAGGGAAAGGGACACCCCTTGGGCAAAAGGATCATGGGCTGCATTTCAGTTCCTACTTAGCTCCTTGGTTGGGTGCCATTGTGTAGTACACAACTTTGTGTCCTCCCTGTCCAGGTTATCACTTTTTCCTTGGGAATCAGACTCTCAAGTGACTTGGCGAGAAGGCTGAGCCTTGGAAAAGCCAGAATGGCAGATATGTCATATGGCAGATGTATAATAAGTGTTTGTTCAACGAATGGATTAGGGCAAGCATCCTATCATGTGGTCACCCTGCACCATTGCCCCCGTGGCCACGGACCTCCCTAAAAACGCATGTTTGGAGCAGAAGTAGAGACTAAGGCTCGGCACAGTTCTCAGCTGTGTGCCTCTTCTTCCTGAGTGTTAAATTCCTTTGAAAGTACTTGCTCCCAACTTTTATGAGTAAGAGGAATAAAACCACTAACACCACTGGTTATTTCTTTGGGATTGACCACCCACCTATAAATAGGTGGGCACCCTACATGCAGGGCTGGGAAGAGGAAACCAACAGCTGTCCTCCTTCCACGCCCCCTTGGAGTCTGGCGTGAGAGGGTGTGACCAAGGCCATCTGCGGGTTCTATCAGACGGACTGAGATTGACAAACAGCCATTGGATGGGAAGCCCTGGGGGCAGTCGGGGGAATGCCCCTTCCTTTCCATCAGGGTCACAGAGATTGCTCCGGAAGGAGTTAGAGAAAATGGATTTTTGTTCAAGCACCCTGTCAGCACTCTAAGATGGAGTGGAGAGAAGCAAGACTGAGGGCTTCCCTATTTTAGTCATATCAGTGGAAAATTCTGAGGAGCAACAGAGTCTTTTCTGCTCCTGTGACTTTGGTCACACGGAGCCCGTTAGTCTGGGCAGGTCAGAGTAGGCTCTTGATTAATACCTAGAGCTGCTGATAATGCCGGGTTGGGTCTAGGAAGGGTGTGAGCCCGGGGTGGGTGGGGTACGAGATAAGCCACAGAGAACTTCTCTTTGTGAGTGACAGATTTAGCCCATTGTATCTATTGCCAGTTGTTTTCACAAAGCAACTGTAAAAATGAAATTATCCTGTGTTGAAAAAGAGACCCCCCCCCACCCGCTTGGCTCCCCGAACGGCATCCGTAACCATCATGAACTCCTTTCTCCTCTCGTGTCCCAAACCCCTCAACTTCATCTTTCTTGGGCAACTCAAGGATCAGATCTGGACTGTTTAAGTCCTGAAACAAACACGATTTTTCTGTCGTTTTCATTTTTACATTTTGAATGAAATTAAAAAAAAAAAAAAGAATTCCGGTATAGTTAACATTTGGATGAATTTTTAGAACTCGGCTGCCATTATTTAATTTCTTGGTTGCTGATGTGTTAATCTTTTCTGGGGGGGAGGTGAGTGAGCAAGTGGGAATCAGAGAATTCTCTCATTGGAGAAACTCTAGGCCAGCAGCTGAGTAGCAAGCATGAACCCCTCCGCTGTAATTTCTGAATTCAGACACGCAGAATCTTTACCGCACGTACGATGTAAACATTGGTCAATAGATTCCTGCTGTTGGAAAGATTTGATAGTTGTCCTGTGACAATATGATGCTGAGGCCCCGAGGCATACAAGAGTGTCTTTAGATGAGGAGATTTATTCACAGGGGGCAGCCGCCTAGGGAGCAGATAAAGACCAGAAGGCAGGGCTATCTGCTGGGAAACATTGCTTCTCTTTTCTTTTTTTTTAATGTTTATTTATTTTTGAGAGAGAGACAGAGTGTGAGCAGGGGAGGGGCAGAGAGAGAGAGAGGGAGACACAGAATCCGAAGCAGGCTTCAGGCTCCGAGCTGTCAGCACAGAGCCCAATGCGGGGCTTGAACCCACAAACTGCGAGATCACGACTTGAGATGAAGTGATGCTTAGCCGACTGAGCCACCCAGGGGCCCTGGGAAACATTTCTTAAATCTGTATTTTGCCTTGAGAACTACAGGCAGATGTACATTGCCATGGCAATGTTTCCAGGTAGGAATTATTTCTTTATCAGTTGGAGTATCATTTCTTTTCTGTTTCCTGTTTCATTTTGAAATAACGTTTCCAAGCATAAATTTGACTGGTGTTCCTTCAGGAGCAACGACGGGCAAGATCACTTAACTAATTACTAGCTTCCCAAGCCTCTGCTTTGCACCAGCTCCTGAGAAATTAGCCCTTGAACCGTGGTCAGTTGACATAATAATGTATTAGGCTGAAGGTTCTCCACATAAAAGCAATACCACATTGTGTATTTGTTTTCCTAGAATACCTCAACTTTTGAGGTTCTTACCAGTTTTTTTTTTAGCTCTGAATCTGTGTGATCCCAGCTTTTAGCATAGTGTCAGGGACACAGAAATAGCTGTAATGGATGAATAGAATGACCACGAGAGCTTTCGGGTACACTTAAGTGTCTTACTGCGTGGGGCTCTCTGCCTTGTTGCCAAGGCTCATCAAAACCATAGACAGCTTCAAAAGCTAACATGTTTGGCCTCACTGATCTGGGGAAATCATCGAGCCACAAAAATGCTCCTGATGATGTAAGTTTCCAGTGGTCAGTGGGCATTTCCACGGTCATCTCTTCCCTTGTTTACTTATCGAAAGCCTTAGAGATCACAAACCATATGCACTGAAGAATTCTCTTTTTTTTAAAAAAAAAAATTTTTTTTTTTAACGTTTGTTTATTTTTGAGACTGAGAGAGACAGAGCACGAACGGGGGAGGGTCAGAGAGAGAGGGAGACACAGAATCTGAAACAGGCTCCAGGCTCTGAGCTGTCAGCACAGAGCCCGACACGGGGCTCGAACCCACGGACAGAGAGATCATGACCTGAGCCGAAGTCGGACGCTTAAGTGACTGAGCCACCCAGGCCCCCCAAGAATTCTCCTCTTGACTCATGAAATCCAGGGGGAAAAGATGGAGCAGGAGGGGCACATGGTTTGGTATTTTGTGTGACATCCATTTTCTGGTTCTCCCTGGGTCGGCTTTGCTTTCTCTCTGGCCCGGGCTTGTGGGCCAGGGTGAATTTGTTCAGTCACCTGCAGACATGGTGCTCTAAATTTGACCACGGATTGATGTAATTCACCAAAACTCATAAGGTAACGGGATCAAGTTAGGGATCTAGCCTCAGTAATTGATAAGTCACACCACAAATGCTGAGATGGGGTGTCGAGCCCTGGGGTTCCACGCTAGTGGCATTCTGCAAGGACCCATCCTGTGCTGTCCTATTCCCAGTTTGCGTATTCTGTCACGACTAATTCGATAATTGTAACAGTTTCCGTTTGACGTCTGTTGTGAAAAGAGATAGCGATTAAAAGGCACGCACGTTTTGAAATGTGTGGCGAACCATTTGGCACAGAGGTGGTGAGGTTCATCCGCTCACTTATTTATTATTCTGAATGCCCAGGATATTGCCCGGCAGGCAGGAGGCAGTCAGGTCATGTGTGCGAGTGAGAAAGACAGGACATTACACCCAGTTTTTGGACAACATGTCAAAGCCACGAGCAGTTTTTAATGCACAAAAATGTGTATGGCTTCGTGCCAGGCACAGTTGTAAACGCTTCGCCTATATCGGCCCATTCAATCCTCCTAACAGTCCCCAGAGAGGTGCTTTTCATTGCTGACCCCAGCGTACAGAGAAACTACGGGCACGCGAGGTGCCCAACTCAGTAAGTGGCAGAGCTGAGGTTTGAATTCAGGCCTTCTGTGGACAAAGACTATGCCCTTAACCATGATCCCACACCGCCTTTCACATTTTGATACCGCCCACATTCTTGGGCCCCCCAGGGAAGGAGTATACATAAGATAAATTCATTAAAAAAAAAAAAAAAAAGCCTCTTTTCTTCAAGTCCATTCCAGACTTGAGACAAATGTTTGGGATTTGGTTTAGGAGTTAGGGAGGATGAGTGGAATCCAGCTAACACACCAAAGTACTGAAATCTTATCTCTGCTAATTTCTTATCTCATATTTCATGTTGCACATAAAATACTGCTCGACTTCTTTGTCCTCAGAAATCCACACAAAGGGCACTTGATTTAATGACGTCAAGTGATCAATCTTTGTACAGCAGTCTTATCACAAGTGTTATGAAACCATTTTTATTGTGTTTCCTTGTGAGCAGCTAGGAAGACAAGTCCAGATCCACAGCTAATTCCCATTTCCACGAAACTTCCGTAGCATATGGTGGGCGTTCACGTCTAGACAGTCCGTCCCGCATGTTGTACATGAAATTAAACTTGAAGGGAGAAGCTCATGAGTCTGGATGATGGGTTCAGTTTCATAGGCGCTCCCTTTGTGTTCTCTTTCTTATTTATAATTTTCAGTTATGCTTACTAATTATGAAAGTAACATGTAAGTGTAGTCACAAATGAAACAATATAAAGATGTATAAAGAGAGAGTTAATAAGCACTTTCCCAACACACACACACACACACACACACACGCACGTGTGCGCACACACACGCACGTGTGCGCACACACACGCACGTGTGCGCACACACACGCATGTACACACACATACATTCCTCTCCATCCTAGAGTAAGTGATTGTAACATCTAGGTATTTGTCCTTCTATACTATCTAGTAAAAAATTATGCAAATATAGATACACATATTATTACGTACATTAATGAGAATTTTTTTCATAACTTATTAGACTTTATTTTTTTAGAGCAGTTTTAGGTTCACAACATAATTGAGTAGATGGTAGAGATTACCCATATACCCCCACTCCCACACCTGCACAGCCTCCCCTCCCTTATTAACGTTCCCCAGCATAGTGGTCCACTTGTTATAATTGATCAACCTGATTGCAATGTGTTTTTTAATACAATAACATATGAAGTTGCCAGTATTTGACTATTTTGACCTACAAAAATTGGCAATTTCAGATGGTTCAACATAATAGCAGATCCAGCGATATAGACTTTTATAATAATTTTATTTATTTATTTATTTTTTAAAGTTTATTTTGAGAGAGATAGAGACAGGGTGAGTTGGGGAGGGGCAGAGAGAGGAAGAGAGAGAGAATCCTCAGCTTTGTTGAACCATAACTCACATACTATACAATTGCTTTATTTATTTATTTATTTATTTATTTATTTGTTTATTGAGAGAGCACGTGTGATGTACAAGCAGGGAAGGGACAAAAGAAGGGAGAGAGAGAGAATCCCAAGCAGGCTCCATGCCCAGTGCAGAGCCTGATTTGGGGCTTGATCTTCACAACCATGAGATCATGACCTGAGCCAAAATCGAGTCAGATGCTTGAACAACTGAGCCACCTAGGCACCCCTACAATTCCCCCAGTTAAAGTGAATGCTTCAGTGGGTTTTTAGCATATTCACAGATATGTACAACCATCATCACAGTCGATTTTAAAACGTTTTCATGATGTCGAAAAGAAATCTCATAGACTTTGTAATTGGGTGAGTTTTCTTCTTCTTCTTGAGTTTAGGGGTTCTTTATATATGCTGGATACTAGACCCTTATCAGATCTATACAGCTTCCTTTTCGCTGAAATTCTACACATGGTATTTCCCACTTTCTTCAGCTGACACTGCTTGCTTTTAAGTGATGTGCCCATGAGGCACACGGGGAACCAGGAGGAAAGAGCTCTGTGTACAAGTGTATAGTATGGATGTCTCCAGCTGACATTTGAGAGCATGCTATGCCCATCTCCTTACTGTGATGGATCCCATGGCAATAAAGCCAGAGTTGGTCTTTTTCAAAAACGACCTCACTGCTGAGGGCTGCTTCTTGGGCAGTGGATTAATGTCCAAACCTCCTAGCTAATTTGTGTGGAACACAAATCACCCTTATGTGATAAGGCTTGACAATAAAATGAGAGATCAATGTGAATGTTTCAACTGGATGTCCACCCCTTAGAAACTTTGAGACAGCTGGACGAGCTGTTTGTGCCTTCATTAGCACACTGCTGATAACTTCCATGTTATGACTAATAATTTCTGTTTTGTGCAATCACTTTATGGAAAAATCCAAGATGATTTATACAGTAAGGTTATTTCCTGGAGCTCTAAATGGAGAATTAATCTTGCATAATTTGATTTCATTGCAGAATGATACTTTTGTGGATTTCTGTGATGGGAAGAAGTCTGAATTAGTTAGCAAGGAGACAAGACCAATGGAACATGATTGGTGGAGTAATTGTTAAGTTGCAAATGGAGAAATTAACAATCACTACCCAGCATGCCCTTGAATTTCTCTTAATAGACATAGTATATCTAAATTGGTATCTGAAGCTCTTACTTGAAGGACAGTCCTTTGGATAGATGCCTGACATTTATTTTTTAACATAGCTGTCTCCCCTTACAAAACATACTGTGTGTTGCTTATTAGTATATGACAAGTCTGGTTGTACTCATTGGCTTCTCAGAAACTGAACTTGTGGCAACATGAATATTTTTCTTTTAATATATTGAGCTGGGTGATTTTAAAGCCACCCACCCTAAAGAAGACTGATCCTCACAAGAGAGGATTTTTTAAAAAATTGAGATATAATTGACATATAAGATTGTTCAAGGCAAGTTTAAGGTGTATGACAAGTTGATCTGAAAATTTATGTACTGCAATATGATTACCCCTTTAATGTTAACTGAAATCACATAATTACCATTTTTTCTGTGGTGAGAATAGTTAGGATCTAGTCTCTTAGCAACTTTGAGGTTTACAATACAGTATTGTTGTAATCACTCTCGTGTACATGAGATCTCCAGAACTTATTGATCTACTAGTTTGCAAGTTTGTACTCTTAAACAACATCTCCTCCCCAAGTACCCTACTCCCAGCCCCTAGTAACCACCATCCTCTGTTTGTACAAGTTTGGGTTTTTTTAGATTCCAAATATAAGTGGTATCATAGAGTATTTATCTTTCTTTGTTTGATATATCTCACTTAGCATAATGTTTACAAAAGAGTCTTACTAACTACTGAAGATCCAAAACTCTACATGTAACTGAATTGCCAAATTAGAGTTCACTGGCCACATGAGGGTGGTGTTGACTATAAGAACACCTTTGTAGAATTCACAACCATACGCGAGGCTTCCCAGGGTGGTGGCGATGGAACCTTGCACCTACCTGAGTCTTCTGTGCAGGACACAGCGCCTGGCTCAGGTTCCCACTGGAATTTTCCTTTTGGCTGGGAAAGAACATGGATGGGGGAGTGAGACAGACCTGTGCCAGACTCCTAGGTCCATCCCTCACTAACTTAATGATGTAGGACAAGTTACTTGATATCTCTGAGTATCTATAGAGATGATGGCTTAACTCATAAGTTCATTGCCAGGAATAAATGAGAACATATTTATAAAATGCCTCTTCCAGTAACTGGCACAAGGCAGGCACTAACCACCTGCTACTTTCCCTCCTCTTCCCTCTTTGTTTTCTGCCCTCTTTCCTCCCACCAAAATGCCCTCCACAATTTAGGCCAACTAAGCACTTGAGCTCTTAGGAGAGTCGGCTTGATCCACGACCAAGAAAACAGATGGTGTCCTAACACCCACCCTCAGACCTATGTGTAACGTAGAACTTATTTCTATTTATCACTGACCTTTTGACAAAATTGATTGCAGTTCCCAATCCCTAACTCTTTTCCTTATACAAATTCCTCCCAGTTATTTTGGTGGTGGTTGTTGTTAAATTGAGATAGAATTGACATGTAACAATTGTCTTCGTTTCAGGTATACAACGTAACTATTTGACGTGTGTGTGTGTGTGTGTGTGTGTGTGTGTGTGTGTACTGTGAAATGGCCACCATAATAAGACTAGTTAACATCCATCACAGCACATAGTTAAAATTTTTTGCTTGTGATGAGAACTTTTAAGATTTTACTCTCTTAGCAACTCTGAAATGTACAATATAGTGCTATTAATGATAGTCACCACCCAGTTATGCTTGACCTCGGCTGCGAATTCCACTCGTCTTCTATTCGCCTCATAGATGTGTCATTTAAGAGGCAACATAGGGGGCACCTGGGTGGCGCAGTCGGTTAAGCGTCCGACTTCAGCCAGGTCACGATCTCGCGGTCCGGGAGTTCGAGCCCCGCGTCGGGCTCTGGGCTGATGGCTCAGAGCCTGGAGCCTGTTTCCGATTCTGTGTCTCCCTCTCTCTCTGCCCCTCGCCCGTTCATGCTCTGTCTCTCTCTGTCCCAAAAATAAATAAACGTTGAAAAAAAAATTAAAAAAAAAAAAAAGAGGCAACATAGGAAAAGACAACCACCCCAGTGAAATCAATGGCAATTTATAGATGAGTGAGGTAACAAGATTAAAGAGTTATGAAAAGATGTTCTAGTCCACTGGTAATGGGGAAAATGCAGATAAAGTAAGCAATGTAATAAGGCTGGTAAAATTTAGAAGATTGTAATATCTACACACGGCTAGTTGCAAGGCAAATTACATCGTGTTTATGGAAACAACCACGGAGCTGCTAATGAATGTAGCCATAAAAACAATCTATTCAAACTTTAAAATACATGGTTTTCAAGGTAGTGGTCCACTCCTGTGACTAGAAATGAAAGTATCAATATAGGAGGTTATATTTACAAGGATATCTATTGAAGCATGGTTAGTGAAGGACAAAGTACAACCACAAACAAACAAATACAAGCTAGAAATAAAGAGGAAGAAAAGCCGGTAAAGAAATTGGTATCATCTGTATTTTTAGGTATTAAAAATAATGTGCTAGAACTACCACAGTTGACAAGGTATTATAGAACGAGGAAATAAGGGATGCAGAGAAATCGGTATAAAATGATCCAACTTGTTCAATAAACACGGGCTAACAAAATTCCACGTGTGTGCATACGTTTATGATGATACGAGTACAGACGAAAATAAGGACGATAGCTTTGGAGATCCTGAGTAATTGTAAAGATGGGGACATGGGGGCAAGTGGAAAAGAAATAAAAAAGACTGCACTAAGCAGATCCCCGTCAAACGTGACATGATTCTGTTTACGCAAAAATTAATGTGTGTACGCGTATACGTATAAAGAAATAAGAATGAGGAGTTAGAACTTGCTCTACTGACTCGTAGATACAATTGCTATATAGCGAAAAAAAGAAAATATCAAAAGTAAAAAACGCAGAGGCAAGCTAATGGTTATCAAGGGCTGAGGGGCAGTTTATGAACCGGAAAAGAATCCGGTTGGCTGTCTCAGGTGGCATTAACTCAAGGTGGAAGAAGTTATTGGTGAGTTGAAAATGAAAATAGTAAGAGGGAATGTATGTATCCAGAGCTCATTTGTGGGCCAGAACAGTCCTAGCTCCTGACAGCTTCAGCCAGGAGAGCTAAGCTGCAATCAATAAGGCATTCCAACCCTGACCTCTGTCTCCGAGGGGTCATCTTTCAAAAGCAGGGCCTGGCTGATCAAGTGCCTAGACAGAGTTTGTGGTTTTCTTGCCCAGCACTCCAGATTTCCAACTGGACTGTCTCTCTAGCTTCCATGAAACATCCCAGAGTTCTATGAACTTGAGGTTAAACTCTGGCCAGTACACAGCAAACCTGGGAACTGCTTTTCCAAAACAATCCTTTAAAACATCTCCTGGCCCCGATGGGGCGAAGATCAAGAGGAGGGAGAGAGGAACCCGGCATTATGTGCTAGTGGATATTCCTCCAAGCAAAGTTGCGAAGCTGCTTAGAGCACTGGGCAGAAAATTAATGAAAGATTTTGTTTTCCCATGACTTGAGGTTTGTCTGACAGCTGCTGTTGGAATTCCAGACTCTTTTGGATCACTGTGATCGTTGACATTCTGTTGAGCTTTAAAGAGATCCTTGGGGTTTAGAGAGGTGGGACACTGAGTAGCTCTCCTTGTCCTGACTTTTTGCCACTGAACACGATGAACAGTGAACTAACACTCCTCCTCTACATTCTGCCTCAATGTCCCCCAACATTTTTCTTCTCCCCCAAATCGCCATAATGTCACAAGGCAGTTACAGATGTCAAATCGAAGTACATCATTGCAATGGAATTTTATCTCATGTGACTTTCTTTGGATGGATATTACGACTGAATGTTACAAATCTTTTAAGAGTGCTGATCTATTATGTAACCCTAATCCAGAAAATTTATAGACATATTGCCTAATTATGACAAAGGCACAAGAGCACTGACTGAAGAGGTCTAGTGACAATTTCTGATATATGTTAGACCACTTGCAATGTCCCCTTTGGATTTGTAGTTTTTTTTTTTAAGCTAAGAATTCTATATAGGTATAAGAGGAGTACAGAAACATTTCTGGACATACTGCTTCTCAGTCTTACTCAGAAAATACCTGGTCTTTGGGAAAGAATGGAGTAATCCAGACACAGTAAAATGCTAGTTACTTTGGGCAAATTTGTATTCTTTGCCCTTAAGCTCACTTTGATAACTTCTGAAGTAACTACTAGGTTTGCAAAGATGAAAAACATCTAACCTCAACACTTTTCCTTCAAATAACAGACGCTATTTATCCCTCAGTCCACATATTTTGCGTGTTTAATTTCTCTCTTGGCTGTTTTGCAACACACTTATTGTAAGATGCCTCAAATATGATGCTCGACCCTTAGGCATTCATTCCATATTTTTATCTCAAGGAATGCCATGATGATGAATGCATTTAGTCAGGATGGGCTGGGTTATGCAGTTGTAACAAATCACTTTGTGACTTAAAATCTCAGTGGCTTAGCACAACAAAAGTATATTTCTTGCTTCATCACAAACTCTGATGTGAGTTGACGTGGATGTTCCACATCTGGCGAGTTGGGGATTCCCTTCAGTTCGTGAGGTCATTCTCTCAACACCTGATTTCCAGACTTGTCCCAGCAAAAGAAGAAAAAGATGAAGGTGACCTACTGACTCCTGAGTGCCTTGGAATGGAGATGGCACATAACTTCCTCACATTCCTCCGTGTTGGATGCAATCATATGGCCCCGACCCAACAACAGGGCAGCATGAGAGATGCAGGGAGCCCATGAATACTCAGTGACCACTAATGGTCTCTGCCGATCTTGAGTTTTAGGAAACAGGGGGGTATAAATTAAAAGCCAAGGCAATATTTTACGTTTTTAGTTGTCTATACTTTATTACTACCCCTAGTACTACAAATCACTTAGTGGCGAAAAATATTTTTTCATGTTTGGGAAACGCTGACTACTATATTTACTTCGTTGAATTTATAATGTGCAATTAATTATTAAAGGTTTTTAAAAGTGTCACATTAGGGGTACCTGGGTGGCTCAGTTGATTAAGTCTCTGACTCGATTTCAGCTCAGGTCATGATCTCATCGTTCAGCTCAGGTCATGATCTCACGGGCTCTGTGCTGATGGCACGGGGCCTGCTTGGGATTCTCTGTTTCCCTCTGTCTCTCAAAAATAAATAAATAAACATTTAAAAAAGCGTCACATTAAAGAGGCCTGTTTAATTAGAATGGGCAAGATATCAGACAGTGAAGTCAATTTATTTATTTTATTTGATAAACATTTTTTGAACACCTATTATTTGCCAGGGGTTGAGCTAGACATTTGGGGAGAAATTAGATGCAGAAGGCCTTGTCTGTGCCCACAAGGAAATCAATTCCAAGGGAGGAGTATAAAGCAATTTCATGTGAGTGCTCACATTACAGTAGAGGGAAAATGTTTACCTATTTGTTGATACCTTTTTACGCCAAAGAAAACAGTTTTGTGACTCACCTGAGCTTATTTGAGGGAATATTTTATAGCATATTCATCTTATAGTAGGTAGGCAATTTTTTTTACTTGACTTTATTTTTTAGAGCAATTTGAGGTTCACACTAAAATTTAGCAGAAGGCATGGAGATTTCCCATATACTCCCTAAGTGGGTAATTTTGAAATATAATCCTACAGCCTATGACCTAAGTCCTCTCATCTTTCTTTTCCCAGAAGTAATTGCTCTTACCATTTTTCCTGTGTTCTTCTAGAGGTAGTCTATTTTATATACATGTTTACATGCAAACACACGTATATCTCATATATATGTATCTATCCATCCATCTTTCCATCTATCTATCTACTTATCTATTATCCATCCATCCATTATCTCTCTCTTTCTCTCACTCTATCTATCTATCTATCTATCTATCTATCTATCTATCTATCATCTATCATCTGTTTTTAAACACAAATGATAACCTGTGACTATTCTGTACTTGTGTGTTTTTTTTAAAATTAGAAACATACATAAAATTTCATCCCCCCCATAATGAATATACTATAATTTATGTAGCTTATACCTTACAGATTATTTAAGTCACAATGACTTTTAAAGTTTATTTTAAAATATTTCATGTTTTTGAATTAAAAAAAAACAACAAAAGTTAATTAATGCATGTCCTTAAAATGTGGTTCTTGTGAGACATTTTTTTTTTTTAATTTTTTTTTTTTTCAACGTTTATTTATTTTTGGGACAGAGAGAGACAGAGCATGAATGGGGGAGGGGCAGAGAGAGAGGGAGACACAGAATCGGAAACAGGCTCCAGGCTCTGAGCCATCAGCCCAGAGCCCGACGCGGGGCTCGAACTCACGGACCGCGAGATCGTGACCTGGCTGAAGTCGGACGCTCAACCGACTGCGCCACCCAGGCGCCCCCTTGTGAGACATTTTTAATACCCAAATGAGTTTTCTAAGGGTACTCTTTTAAGTGTACTCTTTTGCATTTTATTTGGATTTTTTTGGAATAAGCTTTATGTCCAAAGTGGGGCTTTTAATATCCAAATGGGTTTTTTTTTTCAAGTGTCCTCTTTTGCATTTTTTAAAAAGTAAGCACTATATCCAACATGGGGCTCGAACTCCCGACACTGAGATCAACAGTTACGTGATCTACTGACTGATCCAGCCAGGCACCCCCTCTGTTTCATTTTTTAAATGTGTAAGAATATATCTAAAAGTTCATTTTACATGTGTATGATTGTGCTTTATCTGCACTTTAAAAATGTGGGTTTTTTTTCTTTTAAATTTCTTTTCCTTCTTTTAAAAGAAGGTTAACTGATTTTAAGTGTTAGCTACATTAGCAAAGAGCATTCAAGATGCATCCACTTTTGAACTCTTAGAAATACACCCTCAGACATCACATGGGCAGAAATTGTTGCATAGAAATAATTCTTGATGATAATTCCATAGCCGTTGCAGAAGTTTACAAAGATGTTAATTTTAAGTTCTTGCATCTAAAAATATTAATGCTTTCTGTGTTGTGATGAAAACATGTAAAACTGAGAACACAGAAATTTAGGCAAAAGGGCCACTGGGTTTCTCTTCAGATAACCCATGTTAATAGGAAGAGGGAGAGGGAAGGGCATTACTTTTTCTCCCTCATCTAAGATGAAGCAAGCTGCCAGGTCACTGGGATGGATGGAGGGCTTGGGCCAAACATCTTCCACCTGCCACAGCGATGAGCAGTCACCCTCATCTGTGAAGTGATTTACGAACCTTAATGAAGCTTCCCCAAAAGCCGTATATGGCAGGGAGGTTATAATTACCCTGTTTTACAAACGGGAAATGGAGACACAATTAGGGTCAGTGCTTTGCCACAGGCACACTGAGGTTCCTCCAGGAGTTATACTGACTCCGCAGAGGAGCTTGGCATCATGAGCTGTGCTCACAGTCCTACCCTGGGTGGCCCTCCTGTCCTTCCAGAGGGAGACCCCTGCCCTGCAGAGACAGCACTGTCCTGAGAAAACCAGGATCAGGTCTCTACCAGGGCAGAGAGGTAGAGGACTGGAGCCAGAGTGAGGTAATTCAGTAAATCTGCATAGATGTGCTCCTTTGCTGTCTAAGGGCAAGACAGGGAATGTCCTTCCATATGGATATGCACCCAGTGGCCATTCAGCAAGGATGTGGTGTTGGATCCCACAAACCATGAGATCGTGACCTGAGCCAAAATCAAGAGTTGAACGCTTGATTGACTCAGCCACCCGAGTGCCCCCAGAACGCTTCTTTAAAATGTAAGGCAGAGTTGAGAAAACTGTGTGGCTGATATAAAATGATCTATAGATTGGCAACCTGGAAATGAGGAATTGGGCCTATCTTAGTACTTGTCCTAATCCTGTAACATTAGATGTAGTACTTGTTAATATTGTTGGAATTCTGAAGGTGAAAATGTATGTAAAGGAAAGTGTAAAGAGAAAGGTTTTAGTAAATTTCATTCATTCATTCATTCATTCATTTCCTATTTGTTGGGTATAGGGTAAGCTTGGGGAAAGGTAAGAATCAGAGAGTGGGTAGTTTTTTAGAAATGGTGCTTCATTATAGCTCAAGAATTGATGCACAATCTCTAACTGGCTTCCTGTAATCTACAACAGTGGGGACAGCCAGTGGGCAAGCTAACTTCAGGACACATGCCACTTACAGAAAAGACCTCCACAGAATCTTAGACAACACATCTTGGACAATGTAGGTGCACATGTACATACACACGCACACACACACAGGGTAAACATTTCTCATCAATAAGTGTGTATGAGGAAATAACTACATACATAAATACAAACATAAATAAATGAATAAATAAATAGTACATTTACTCCATTGTACCTTTTGTACATGTGTGTGTTTTAGTTATTTGTGCAAGTGTCTCGCCTCCTTATAAAGCGGTAAGCTCCCCGAAATTGGACAGACCATACTACTTTTGTGTTTTTCACCTTACCTGAGACTTAAGCACAGTTTTTCGCTTATAATTTGTTGAAAAATTTCCAAATATGTCTGGGGCGCCTGGGTGGTTCAGTCGGTTGAGCGTCCGACTTCAGCTCAGGTCATGATCTTGCAGTTGACAAGTTTGAGCTCCGCGTCAGGCTCTGTGCTGACAGCTCAGAGCCTGGAGCCTGCTTCAGATTCTGTGTCTCCCTTTCTCTCTGCCTCTCCCCCGCTCATGCTCTCTCTCTCTGTCTCAAACATTAAAAAAAAAAAAAAGAAAAAAGAAAAATAACCAAATATGTGTAAATAAAGGCATAGTCTACGTTCTCAAGAGACTTAGCACTCTGAAATACTAGCCAGGATTGTTTGATCTTTCAGGGCTTTGCTACAGGGGAAATCGATCTAGAAGTCTTTCTTAGAAAGGGCTTTCCAGGGGCACCTGGCTGGCTCAGTCGTTAGAGTGTGTGACTTCTCGATCCCAGGATTGTAAGTTTGAGCCCCACGTTGGATGTAGAGGTTACTTAAAATAAAATAAAATCTCCATATAAAAAAAAAAGAAGGGGCTAATAACCCCAGTATAATTACTCTAAGTTTAGAGATTGGGTCCAAAGATAAAGGCCAACGTTTATAATTTAAATGTCTTCTTGGCCACTGTCACCTTGTATTTTTCTGTAACAAGGAACAAGAGTTAACAAAAACTAGGGAGTACTGCAGGAGAGTCACTAAGGTGATTAATATTTCTCTCCCCCACCTACATCTCAGGAGTTTAGAACTTCAGCAAGTTTCAGTGGGTTTCAGTGGGTTCTCTGCTTTTTTTCCCTTTCCCTGAACTCCTAACCGAGTGAGTAACCTTCAGTGTTTTTCCAACTCTTCATTTTTCTCTTGAAGTGTTCTGGTAAAGTCCACAGATGTCGAAACTGCATGTTAAAAATGCACGCATCTCTAGGTTTTTCAAAATGAAAAAAATCAAAGTGAAACCAAACCACAATGTAAAAAATTCGTCCCTCTTATGTTTGTATATAGATAACTCGGAACGTTCCTTGAGGAATGAATTCCACTGCCATTTACTCATCTTCGCAATCGTTTTTGGAACTTAAAAAAAAAAATGTTTATTTATTTATTTTGAGAGAGACAGAGGCAGAGAGAAAGGGAAAGAGAGAATCCCAAGGAGGCTCCGCTGTGTCCGCGCAGAGCCCCATGTGGGGCTCCAGCTCGAGAAGCGTAGATCATGACCTGAGCAGAAATCAAGAGTCGGCCCCTTAACTGACGGAGCCACCCGGGTGCCCCTCATCTTTGCATTTTTCCGTCGATGCAGAAATCTTGCTGTTGTTTCCTGCTGCCTGTGATACCTCTTCAGCGTTTGGTTGCTTTCTCTCCCTGGTTAGCTCACTTCTTGTAGTTAGTTATGGCTTCTGGGTGGTTGCTAGCTGCCGTGCGAGTTCCCGCTTTATTATTTTACATTCTCCCCTTGGTCCTGGGTGTTCTTTCAGCCAGCACGGGGCCCTTCCTGCTCCAGTGGTGCTCATCCACCTGTGGGTAGATCAATTCCATCTGCGTTCTTTGAACAGTGGCTCACTTCAGAGCCATAAATGCCTGGGTCCATGAGCTAATCCAGTCTCCCTGGTTGATAGAATCCATGACAGGATCACAAGCCGCAGGGTCATAAACATCATTTGGGTGCTAATAAATTCAAAGCTTTGAAAAGAGGTGTTTATGTCTAGCAAGAGATACTGTTTGCAGAAGGAACTTTCTTGGGGGCATCTGTAATTTGTTTGGTGGCAGGGACACCTCCGTGGCCTGGCAAGAGACTGTCTCGCTGGTCTCAGGTGAAGGGAGGAGGGCGCCATTTGGTAGCAGGAGCCCTGGGGCTGCCTGATCCGCTTTCCCAGTCTCAACCCCTCCCCTGACACCTCATCCTTTGTGCGATTATTTTCACAGTGCGTCTCTGCTGGCGGACTCTCTGGGGAAAGGGTGTTCATTTGTATTACATTCTCCAGCCCTCTTCGTTCCCCCCCCATGTGCATGCTCTCCTACTTTGGTGAGAGAATTTTGGAACCTTGACCTTTCAGTCCAGCGTGTTGGGTTGGAGCGTGTAATAAAACGTGCAAGTTTGTTCTCTGGGTGTCTTTAAAAAATAGGGGAGGTTCCTATTTCTGTTGGGCGGTGCTGTGTGGTCTGATGTGTTCAACCGGTAGCTCAGACAGGGCCGCATTGATGGGTAAGCGTTTATGAGTGAGCTGCTTATTCAGGACTCTTGGGTTAGGATGGAGATCTGAAGGAAAGAGAAGGCATGGCCTTGCGGTCTGGCTGGGAAGGAAAGAGGCGAGGCAATGAGCATAAGCGAGCCTGTGGCTAGAGTGATGTGCGGTCCACCCCCTTTCAACCGAGGCAGCCTGGAGGGGCTGGCTGGGCCCCTCACAGCGTGCTGTGTATCTTCCAGGCTGAGGGGTCGTGGGGACGCACCGCCTGGCCTCACCAGCTGGGCAACCAGCTACTTTGGCTGACGGCTTTGTCAAGACAGGAGCTGGGTTAAGTGCTTCAGCATTCCCAGAGATGGTGGGAGGGTCTGGTTGGTCGTGGGTACTGGCTGATCCACGGTGCTTTTCCAGTTTTCTCTCCCCCTCGGCTACCCCTCGCGCTCGGGTGCACCCCCTCCATTTTGGAAGGGCGGCTAGGTTGACATGTGAATGCAGAACTTGTTCTTCAGAACAAACATCCGCCTGTCATAGGAGGAGCTTTGTGGTCAGAGAGTGAAGAGACAACAGCAAGTCAGTTTACGTCAGTCCTCTGTGGGGGGATCCGCCAGAGGGCTGGTGGATCTACTTTTTAATTTTTATTTTATTTTAAAGGTTTTATTTCTTTTAGAGAGAGAAGGCGTGAGCAGGAGAGGGGCAGAGGGGGGTGCGGAGGATCCCAAGCAGGCTCTGAGCTGACAGCTGTGAGCCCGATGAGGGGACTGAACTCATGAACCCTGAAATCGTGACCTGAGCCAAAGTTGGCTCAACCGACTGAGCAACTCCCCACCCCCCCAACCTGCCGCAAGGGGTCTTTCTACTTTTTTATTTTTAAAGGTGAGAGGCCATGTAGCTGTCACCAGCACAAAGTCCCCGACCAGCGAGAAGTGCCCTGGTAAACCACAGCTCCGGCCGTCAACTTTTGCCCTAACTCCTCAGTGTTCCCCCCACCCCCTTTAAAATTTTTTTTTTTTCCAACGTTTATTTATTTTTGGGACAGAGAGAGAGCATGAACGGGGAAGGGGCAGAGAGAGAGGGAGACACAGAATCGGAAACAGGCTCCAGGCTCTGAGCCATCAGCCCAGAGCCTGACGCGGGGCTCGAACTCCCGGACCGCGAGATCGTGACCTGGCTGAAGTCGGACGCTTAACCGACTGCGCCACCCAGGCACCCCGTCCCCCACCCCCTTTTAAATATGCACCTGACACGCTAATGGATGGAGGCTTCTCTGTGGAGGTCCTGTGGGTAACGAGTCTGCAGCTGATTAAATCACAGGTTTCCCATATCATTCTTAGGAGTTCTGTAGCTCGGTTCCTTGAGCTGACAGCTGTACAATAATACCTTTTGAACTGTTCCTGGTCTCATGCCAGAAAACTTATCTTTTAATGGTTTTGCACCCACCTCCCAACTCCTCGGGTAAGCAGAGAAAGGAAGGAATATGCTTTGAAAGAAATTCCAGGCTTCTGTTGTGCGTTTTCCCCATTTTGCAGTCCAGTTTATTGTTGATGAAAGCATCGTGGAAAATAGCAGAAATGCAGGCTGTTTTAGACTGTCTGCGTAAAGGCCAAGTTCATCTTTTTTAAAAAAGTCTATTGAAGGCTTATTATTTACCGGGCACTCGGCTCCGGGCTGGGGATAGCAGGTTTGCAAACAGTGTTTTGTCATTAGCGTTCTTTGTGACTTTCGTGCTCTAAATTGCACATCATGATTATGAAGTAGGTGCGTTACTGTCAGTGTTTTGTTTGTTTGTTGTTTTGAAGAAGGTCCCATACTGGAAAGTAAAGACCAATAACATCTTCTTTTCTCCCGTGTTGTTTTCCATAACCAAAATAGATACTGCTCTATGAAAACTAATTTCTGTAGGATTTTCTTGATGTAGCAGTGTTTTTGTTTTTGGTTTTGGTTTTTTCTGGTGGTGGTGTTATTGTTTTTTGTTGTTGTTATTTTCTTTTGTTATTATTATTTTTTTAAAATCAAGACTCATGAAAGACGCATGAAAGAAACTTTAGGACTCACCTGCTTGAATATCTGGAATCCTCACAAGTAAGTGGTTTGCTTTGATCCTGTGGATGCTGTGAAGTCAGAAACTTGTGTTTTTCTCTTTGTGGAGATGTTAGGATACTCACGCTAGTGAGATCCCAGGATGCAAGCTATAACGTGCATCGTGCATTCCCTCCCCCCCCCCAAATGTTATTTCTAACTTCATTTGGTTTTCCTACCCTGATTTTCCTTCTGTTTTGGTTTTCTCACTTATTTTAATCTTACAGGATTATTGACACACATTTAAAAAATGTTTATTTATTTTCAAAGAGAGAGCAAGCAGGGGAAGGGCAGAGAGAGAGGGAGAGAGAGAATTCCAAGCAGGCTCTGCGCCATCAGCACAGAGCTGGACGTGGGGCTCGATCTGACAAACTGTGAGATCATGCCTTGAGGGGAAACCAAGAGTCGGTCGCTTAACTGACTGAGCCACCCAAGGTGCCCCTACTTACCCATATTTTAATAAATATCAAATTCTGCTTGTTACACTTAAGAAAAACTCTATGCCAGATATATTTTATGGTTAAAAATTTCTGGAGGTTTTAAGAATTGTATCTAGATGTTTTTCATGTTCTTCAGGTCCCCGAGTAAAAAATTCATATATAGCTGGCCCCTTGAGCAATTGAAAATCCACTTATAACCCTTTTATTTAAAAAAATTTTTTTTGATGTTTATTTATTTTTGACAGAGAGAGGGAGAGAGAGAGAGAGTGTGTGCGCATGAGTGGGGAAGGGGCAGAGAGAGAGAGAGGAGACATAGAATCCAAAGCAGGCTCCAGGCTCTGAGCTGTCAGCACAGAGCCTGACGCGGGGCTCGAACTCACAGACTGCGAGATCATGACCTGAGCCGAAGGCGGACACTCAACCGACTGAGCCACCCAGACGCCCCCACCAAAGGGCGCCCCACCAAGCTTTTGACTCCACCAAAAACTTACTATAATAACTTGTTGTTAACTGGAAGCCTTACCAATAACACAGTCTATTAACACATATTTAGTGTGTGATCTGTCTTATATACTCTATTCTTCAATAAAGTGAGCTAGAAAAAAAAACAACATAAGAAAGCTATCAAAAAGAGAAAATGCACTTATAGTATTATACTGTATTTGTTGGGAAAAAAAAACCCGTATAAGTGTGTCTGTGCAGTTCAAACCTATGTTGTTCAAGGGTCAACTGTACTTCAAGAGAGTTTTTTCTTTTTTCTTTTTTCTTTTTTCTTTTTAAAGTAGGCTTCACACCCAGCGCAGAGCCCAACGTGAGGTTTGAACTCATGACTCTGAGATCAAGACCTGAGCTGAGATCAAGTGTCTGACGCTTAACTGACTGAGCCATCTAGGTCGCCCTAAAGAGAGTGTTTTAGTCAAGGTGGATCACAGGATATCTAGTTTGTTTTAGAGAATATTATTCATTTATTCTTGTTGGGGTTTGTGCATACAGAATAAGACAGTATATTTTTTCCAATTTCATGGTATAAAAATAATACAAGCTCATGTCAAACATTTCACACAGCACATAAATTGAAATTAAGTGCTACAAACTGCTAGGAATTTACCCAAGGGATACAGGAGAACTGATACATAGGGGCACTTGTACCCCAATGTTTATAGCAGCGTTTTCAACAATAGCCAAATTATGGAGAGAGCCTAAATGTCCATCAACTGATGAATGGATAAAGAAATTGTGGTTTATATACACAATGGTGTACTACGTGGCAATGAGAAAGAACGAAATATGGCCCTTTGTAGCAACGTGGATGGAACTGGAGAGTGTGATGCTAAGTGAAATAAGCCATACAGAGAAAGACAGATACCCTATGTGTTCACTCTTATGTGGATCCTGAGAAACTTAACAGGAACCCATGGGGGAGGGGAAGAAAAAAAAAAAAAGAGGTTAGAGAGGGAGAGAGCCAAAGCATAAGAGACTGTTAAAAACTGAGAACAAACTGAAGGTTGATGGGGGGTGGGAGGGAAGGGAGGGTGGGTGATGGCCATTGAGGAGGGCACCTGTTGGGATGAGCACTGGGTGTTGTATGGAAACCAATCTGACAATAAATTTCATATATTGAAGAAAAAATGAAATTAAGTGCTACAAGTCTTTTCCCTCCACAATATCTAAATTTCATCCCCCATGTATAACACTGTAGACTTTTCTCTGTACCTATAGGAATATGCATGTATGTGGTACTTTGGTGATACTTGAAGGAATCATATTCCTCTGTGAAGTAGGCTTTTGTAAATTGACAAAATATGGACTTTTTTTTTTTTACAGAGCTGTATAATTAGCTTTTATTCTTTTTATGGCAGGTTATTATTCCATCGTGTGACTACTTCTTGCTTTATTTGACTGGTTTTCTAATGATGGACACATAGGACTCTCCTTTTACTCAAGCAAACATTGCTATAGCCAGTGTCCTTGTTCTTATAATTTTTATACTCCTGAAGGAAAGATACTTTCCTGGAAGGATAATTATTGGGTCAGCATGTTGAAATTTTTGATAGATACCACCAAATGGCCCTTCAAAATGGGGTTCTCCGGTGAAGTTCATCCTTTTTCCCTCATCCCCCCCCCCTTACAAAGTCCAGTATAATTAAACTTCCTTTTCTTATAAGGAACGCAAAAAATGGCATTTTAAGTCTGTTTTCAGTATTTCTAGTATTGGAAAGGTTTAATTTTGAGGGGAGAGGGGTTGGCTCTATTTATTTGTCAAATTAAAAAAAATTGAGATATAATTCACATACATTCTATTCGTTTCAGGTGCACAAGTCAATGACTTGATAGGTAGGTGTATGTATTGCAAAACGATCAATACAATGTCCAGTTAACCTCTCTCTTTATAAACCGTTACAGACTTTTTTCTTGTCTGTACAGAGAACTTTTAAGATCTACTCTCTTAGCAACTTTCAAAAACATAATCCAGTATTATTAAGTATTGTTGCCATGCTGTACATTATGTCCACAGGACTTGTTCATTTTGTACCTTTTGACCCCCTTCACACATTTTGCCAACCTCCCACCTCCACCTCTGGCAACAACCCATTTGTTCTCTGGATCTATGAGCTTGTTTTTGTTTTTGTGTTTTGTTTTTGTTTTTAAATTCTACATATAAGTGATTTATTTTTTAGATTCCACATACAGTATTTATCTTTCTTTGTCTAACTTATTTCACTTAGCATAATGCCTTCGAGGTATACCTATGTTGTCACATATGGCAGGATTTTCTTCTTTTTATGGCTTAATTATATCTAATATCTAATATAATATATATGTGTATAAACACCATGTTTTCTTTATTCATTCATCCATTGATGAACATTTAGGTTGTTTCCATATTTTGGCTATTGTAAATAATGTTGTGGGGCGCCTGGGTGGCTCAGTTGGTTAAGCGGCTGACTTCGGCTCAGGTCATGATCTCATGGTCTACGAGTTCGAGCCCCGCGTCAGGCTCTGTGCTGACAGCTCAGAGCCTGGAGCGTGCTTCTGTTTCTGTGTCTCCCTCTCTCTCTGCCCCTCCCCCATTCGCGCTCTGTCTCTCTCTGCCTTTCAAAAATAATGAATAAATGTTAAAAAAAATTAAGAATAAATAAATAAATAAATAAATAAATAAATAATGTTGCAATGAATGCGGGACTGCATATATGTTTTTCAAATTAGTGTTTTCATTTGAGGAGGGGAATAAATACCCAGAAGTGGAATTTCTGGATCTTCCATTTTTAAATTTTTGAGGAACCTCCACGTTGTTTATCACAGTGGCTGCACCGGTTTGCATTCCCACCAACAATGCATGAGGGTTCCCTTTTCTGGAGAAATCCTTGCCAACACTTGTTATTTTTTGCACTTTGACAGGTATGAGGTCATATCTTGTGGTGGTTTTGATATGCCTTTCCATGATGATGAGGATTGGTGAGCATCTTTTCATGTGTCTGCTGGCCATCTGTGTGTCTTCTTTGGAAAAATGTCTGTTCAGGTCCTCTGCCCATTTTTAAGTCAGATTGTTTGTTTTTTCTGTGCAGTTGTATGAGTTCCTTATGTATTTTGGGTATTAACTCCTTATCAGATATATGATTTGCAGATATTATCTCTCACTCAGGAGGCTGCCTCTTCATCCGGCTGAAGTTTGCCTTTGCTGTGCGGAAACTTTTTTAGGTTGATGGAGTCCCACTTGTTTATTTTTGTTTTTGCTTTCTTGCTTTTGGGGTCAAATCCAAAGAGTCAACGCCTAGGCTGATGTTGAGGAGCCTACGTTTTCTTCTAGGAGTTCTGTGGTTTTAGGCCTGTCACACAAGATTTAGTCCATTCTGAGTAAGTTTTTGTGTATGGCAGAAGATAGTGGTTCAGTTTCATTCTGTTGCATGTGGCCATCCAGTTTTCCCAGCACCGCTTATCGAAGAGACTGTCCTTTCCCTATTGTATATTCTTGACTCCTTTGGCGTAAATCAAGTGACCAGGAAGTTTAAGTTTTTTTTTAGTTTTAGAATGTATTTGCCTATATGCAGATTGTTTGAGTCTAATTAACCTGTGCTTAGATTTCCCATGGTACCCTGGGGGGGGGGGGTGGGAAACGGGCTGGGGTAAGTGAACTGAATCGGTCAGCTGGGCTCTGTGAGCCTCTACATGAAATCCATTGGAGCCACCAGCTAATATGCCGCTCCGATCACATATTTACTTTAGACTTGCTGAAGCGCTTTCCTAGGTACTATCTCATTAATCCTCACCACAGTCTTGTAAGGTAGAGGTTGCTACTCCTATTTTTGGAAAACGACTTTCACAAAGGTTCTGTCCGAACTTTGGTCAGCATCACACAGCTCCTCCTCGGCACAGCCAGGACTCCTGCCCCGGGTTCCTGGGGCACTTCTCCCGGACCACAGCTGTTCATTCCCAGGGCTGATGCTGGATCCTCTCCACTCAACATTACCCTCACTGTGCAGTGCTCCTTCTTCAGGCCTTTGAGCAGATGATTTCTCAACTGGATCTGAGGTTTTATTTGTGGCTCCCATTCAGTTAAGTCCCCAGACACCCTCTTGGAAAGTATATATACTTTTGGAAATACCCTGCCGGCTGACCAGCGTCAAGGTCCTGTGCCCTTGGCCTTTGCAGTTCCTTTAGCTGGGCGGGGGGGTGCTGAGGGGGGTTGGGCTGGCAGTGGATGACCAGGCCTATACAGTGCTTTCTTTCTTAAAAGGATTAAGTTTCCCACTCTTTGCTTTTTAACATTTTTTTTAAAGAAGGGAATTTTTCTGTAACGCTATAAATTCTTTGAGCAGATAGGTATCAGCAGCCTCCGTGATGGCAAAATACTTTTTAGCAGACAGAGTCAGCTTGACAGACAAATGTGCCACGTAATTAAAGGATTAAGCATCCTTTCTCCTGAAATTCAAGTAAAAAGGAGAGGCTTCTGTGCTAACTTGTTTATGATAAAATTATTTGTGGTCGTTTTGCAGGGAATAGCTCTCAAGCCATGAGGTAGTGTCAGGTTTGATATTTTCGCCTCCGAGGCAGACGGGAAATGACATTTATACATGACACTGACCACCGTGGCACATACCTGAATTGTCTCCAGGTTGTCAAATCCAGAAGCTTCCCCTTTCACGAATGAGGGGGAATACTTCCCTCCCTGCTTGGTTTTAATGTGGAGGGAAAAACGTCTCACCTTCCAGTGGATTCTGGAAGCAACTGACGTTTGTGCAGATGCCACGCTTGCTCTTATTGGGTGATTCAATCTCTCTCTCTGACCCAGGCCATGGGGACTGCGGAGGGGGGCTGGGGAAGACTGGGGGGACCTTGAGGGGCAGAAGACCTGGCTAAAGGATTGTGTAGAAGACCAGTTTTATCTAGTTAGCAAAGTCTGACCTGCTGCTGCTTTCTCCTATGCAGGTGTTTTCCTGTCTGCACAGAGGCAGAGTTCATCTGGCTGGAACATCCTGGGCATTTGCTTCATCAAGCCCTTTGGTGCAGGGGTGGGTGGGGTGGTGGTGGGGGGGGGAGTGCTGTTCGTCTTTAGCTGAGGCTCTGGCCAAGCCAGATTGCCAGTGTCTGTGCTCTGGGAGGGGTTTCACCTCTAGGAGACCCTGAAGGAGCCGCCCAAGTGTCTGATGCAAGAGGAAGAGCTGAGCCAGGTCTTGACAGTACTTTGGACCCCAAGTCCATGCTTTCTCTCCACTATGCTGCCTCCGAAAGAGGGTATGCAAAGTGGGGCTTTGAAGGATAGGATTATTTTAGGCTCAGATTAAATTCGGGGCGGGGGGCGGGGAGTGGGAGGAAAAAGCAGGAAGATTGGAAACATCTTTGGGGAGGAGAGGGAGAGGTTTTGGGAGCCTCCTTGTGCCTTGAGTCACGTCCCTGTGCCCTTCCTGTGACTTTTGTGCCTCTGCGGTGCCCACAGAGGTAACCAGCTCCATGGCACCATCTTCCCTCTTTTCCTGCCTCACTCTCTGCTCCCTCGATCCTGCTTCCTGGGCTCCCCTTTCAAATACGCCACCTGCATATGATTTATTGGCACGGAAGAAAACACTGAAGGGCAGACAGTGGTTGTTAGCTTGAGTTAGTTGGTGTAGAGCAGGCAGGTGATGCTGAGGAATACGGGTGAGGCAGATGGAAGAAAGCATGGGGGTGACAGGCATAATATATACCGGTTCCCCCACTCCCCCTTAGACACAGCATCCCGGGCTCCTCGATAGATAATCTGTAAGGCAACGAGAAGGGTGGATGGGCAGCCTTTGAGGAGAAGAAATGAAGACTTTTCAGATTTTTAAACATACGGGCAAGACCAAACTCGACGTCCAGGATTTCATACTCGGGTGATGAGACGATCAAGAAACACAAGAAAAGTATTGGCGCGAAAGTCCCGTCCGCGATCACCTTTCAGAAATGGGCAATGGCTAGGGTGGAGCCTATGACAGGGATTTTGAAGGTTCTATTTCTTGACCTGGGGGGTGATTGTAATAATTCATGACTGTTTACGTTCGTTTTGAGTACTTTTCTGCACCCATATTGAATTTTACTTTATAAGGGAAAATTTAGAAATCCTGGTAGGTATGACACAATCAGTCTGTGCACGTACGAAAAATTGTGTGTGTCTGCAGGAAAACAAGTAAGCGAATGAAAACAGCAGCTGAGCAGCGGGTTCCTAAAATTACCCCTGACAGCTAAGGAGAATATTCCAGAATCAGGTCGGGGACTCTCCCTTTCCAAATCTATGAGGCCTCAAGGCACCAGCCTGGGCAGCTCTCCTACCTAACTTTGTCCAGACAGATGAAGGCAGGAAGGATCAGTTTTGATCATGACTGCTGGATGTGTGAGTAACATTCTGCCTGGTAATTAGTTTTGACATTTGACAGTTCTGGGCACCACCTTTTACAGCTCTGAAATGTTGGCAGGGCACTTAGTTTTGAAGTGTTCATATTTTCCTATAAGTAGCCAAGTATTCACCAGATACCTCTTTGGGTGCTTAATTTCAAATGAAGGTAGAGCGTTATGGAAAGTCACAGACCCCGAAGGAAGCTTGGAGTTTCGGGCAATAATTTATCGCTTAGCGACGCCAATAACCACAACAAAAGTGGGACCTATATTTATTTATTTTCATTAAAAAAAGGTTTAAAGTTTATTTTAGTAATCTCTACACCCAATGTGGGGCTTGAACCCATAACCCACAATAGTTTCATGCTCTTCCGACTGAGCCAGCCAGGCACCCTGAAAGTGGGACTTTTTAAAATAATTAAAGAAAAACAAACAAAAAACACACAACTCAGCTCCCTTGTATAGAATTGGGCTTACAGTTTTTCAGAGCAGATACTGGGTGAATCTTTGCTCTCAGATTTCTCCCCCACCTGTCTGCCCTGCACTGCTGAAATTCCAAATCTTTTAGATCACTCAGTGGGCTAGATTAAAATGCAAATATGCCTGGAAGAACTAGCCAGGTGAAGAAGCTCATGCTGTGGTGAAAAGAACACATAAAGAAAGGGATTCTGAACTGGAGGGGGGAGGGGGGGAGGAACATTGTAAAGGGCAGGGAATGGCTCAGAAGAAAAATGCCTGGAGCTTGGCCAAAGAGGCAATAAAAAGGCACCCAGTGTCTGCAGTGACATATATGGGGATTTTATAAATTAGGTTCTTTAGGTTTTAAGTGGCAGAAAATTCAACATAACTGGAATTAAGGAAAAAATGAAAATTTATTGGCTTATATAATTTAAAAGTCCAATAGTAGTAGATTGGGGGTGAGGTTTCAGGTATGGTGTGGTCAAGGTGCTCAAACAATACTTTCGAAACTTTTTTCTGCTCTTGCACCTACTTTTTCTCTCTTCTGGATTCCCTCTCAGCAGACCCTCTCCTAGCGGGGGCTCCTGTGATTTCTGAAGTGTAACATAACAGGCTCTTTCTTGGCCTGATCACTGTGGAAAAAAAATTATGGTAAATTGGCTTTAATTGGCTCTGATTAGCCATACACTTCTCTCTGAATCAATCATGGTGGCCGCCAGATGCAATGCTGTGCTGGGCCATGCTGGAGTTTTGTGCTTCCTCCTGGAGTCAGAGATGGGTCAGTTCAATCAATTCACTTGCACTGAGATAACACGGAAGTGAGTACAGAGGAGAAATGGGTGCTGGAGATGTAGATGGCCCAAGTCCTCCTCGGCGGTCTTTGCGAGTTCCCACTCAGGGTGGCTATGAAATCAAGTTGGTGGATCACGGCCAACATCACAAAATTATAATAGAAGGGAATTTAATAGAATAGAAGATATCTGAGTGTGTACACATATGTGTGGATATACGTGTATATCTATGTACGTGTGCATGCAAATATGTGGATAAATGAGTATAAAACACCTCTCCCCATGGGGCATGGTAAGAAGGTATACAAATGCTGCTTCCTAGGATCCTACGTGCCAGGCAATGTGAAGTGATATTGCCTTTCCAGTTTACACATGTCCCTTCCAGTCTCTCTGTTTCAACTCTTGTTGCTCACCCAGCTTGGCGTGACCTGTCTCCGGTTCTCGTCTACTCCCTCCTTGTCTTCAAGGTCTGGCCTAAAAGTCGCTTTCTCCATGAAGACTGCTTCCTGCTATCCCCTCCCATGCTGAAGCACCAAGCTCTTCTTTATGTGTTCAGAGACACTGCCATTTGCCTTGTCCTGTCAGGTACGGGCGCCCTGCTTACCTGAAAAAGGGGCACCATCCAATATGGCCGCCATCAGCCTCAGTTGGCCACTGAGCGCTTGAAAAGTGATGTTCTGTAATTGTTAAATATTCCTTGGACTTGCAAGATGAAAAAAAATTGTAAAATGTCTCATGAGTAGTTTTTGTCCTTATTACATGTTGATAGGATAGCGTTTACAAATATATTAGGTTAAATAAAAATGAATAACTAAAATTAGTTTCATCTGTTTTTTCTTATCTCTTTCCAAATGTGGCTACTAGAAAATGTAGAATTATACTCGTGGGTGGGTTGCATTGTATGTGTACTAAACAGCTCCGGGGTAGAGCATGACAGATGAAGGCTGGGCCCTGAGGGCAGATAGAAGTGAGTGTGATTCTGGGTGAACCCCTGATTTCCATACTAGAGATAATAAGAACTGGATTTGTGGGATATTTGTGCCTATTAATGGAATAATTAATGGCATGTGGGGTGCACTTCATCAATGGTTGCTGTTGCCTCTGTTACACATGGCAAGGTCTCATCTCTCTACTGGATTATCTCTCTCTCAGGATTTCTTTTATAGCGCCTAACACACTGCCTGGCTCATAGTGGAATCGACTTCATATTTCTTGAATGAATGAATGGACGAAAGAATGAATGAATCAATCAACATCAGAAATGATTTGAGAAAAATTTCCCAAGACAAAATTGACCCACTTGGCAATTTGATTGAGAACCAGCCTATCAGACATTTCAGGCCCCTTTATGATTTGCCTGTAAGAAAATTTATAGCTGGTAACTAAGGCAGCCGAGCAATGCACAGCAATCCTTCTCACCCCAGACAGGTCTCACTTCTTGTCAGTGGGTCTGGAGGTTGACCTAATCTCCTGTCTGAATGAGTGTTTAAGCATTTTCAGTTTCTACCATTCTTGTTCGCCTTTTTCTTTTTTATTTAAACTTTTTTTTTCAAAGCCACATCTTTTTCAGTTTTATACTTGAGATGTGTAATCAATACCATGTGACAGTTGCATGCACTTTGCAGTGTAACTTTATGTGGTTTTCCCATGAGCTATTAAAAACGTGTGTGTGTGTGTGCACACACACACACATTTTTTTTTTTTTTTTTACCCTAAGGGCATTTGACATAGCAGATTCAGAAATGAAACTTTTGTGTTACAAGTCCCCACAGGAGATGGGGGTACAGTGGTGTTAAAAACATCAGGGTAAGGGAAAATTTCATACCACGGAAGGGCTGAGGCTTATAGAAACTGGCCAGGAGTTCCTGGGAGAAACGCCTTCATGTATTTTTTGACCTCATTTCTCCCTGCCTCTCCCTGCTCCTCCCTGAGATTCTGGCTCTAACAATTGCATAAATGTGCCAGAATACAACTCCTCTGGACATGAAAGGCTGGGAATCTGGAGCCTCTGCTTATTATCCTGAGGGGTACTGGGGCAATTCTCCAGTTCCGTGAGGACACACTGGGACCCTGGGGAAAGTTCTTCGGCTCTCTGGAGCCTCCTTTTATTCATCTGCAAAATGAGGATACACCATTTGCCCCACAGCGTTTTTATAGAGATTAAATGTGATAATATATTTGCAAATAGTGCGTCAAATATGAGATACCTTAGAAGTGTAGGCAGAAAGACACATGTGAGTCTTGGAGTTGGCAAGAGAGTTGAAGACCTGAATTAAGATAGGGCCCAAGGAGGGGGTTTCAGAGTTGGCTAATTCGGTCCTCCATTTTACAAGACTGGGCTTGTGTGATGAATAATCGGAAAGTCTATTTAACTAAAATTCTAGCTAAAGTGGAATTATGCCCTTGAGACAAAGACTGTTAAACAAACAAAAGCCAGTTCCTAGAGACATTAAGTACTCATGATTTCTAGAAGGTCCTAGCGGGGGACAGGTGCCCAAATGGCAGGGCATATCTAAACCAGATGAGGGACTTTGAAGAAGAGGACCCTTTAGGGGCTCGAATCCCTTCTACACTTGCCCCCCAAGTTTACCAGAGACAGAGGTGCAAACAAAGGGCCATAGCCCTGTTAAGAGGACAACCACTTGGAAGGAAAAGGTCCATGGCCTGAGGGCTTCCTGAGGGACGTACAGTTGGACTGAGCCTGTGAGAGGGCAGAGGGTGGGTAAGTGATGAGAAGCGGGAAGGGAGAATATAGTTGGTGGGGGATGGCATGAGGGAAAACATGGCTGTGGAGAGCTTCCTGCCATCTGCTGGGAGATTGGGCAGGATGATCAAGCTGGACTGAATGAATGGGGAAACACAGGGGCACGGAAATAAAACTTAGAATTTGAGTTGGCATCATACCAGGAGCTAGATGGAGGAACTTTTACCGTATTGGGTAAATACTAGGAAGTCACTGAAGCATTCTGAGCAAGGGAGTGTCACGATCAAACCAATATTTAAAGAATAGTGGGTAGAATATGTAGGATGGATGGGAAATGAATAGATAGGAAAAGCTGCTTCGTCAGGTTCCAGTGGAAAGAGTAAGGGAAAGATTTGGAATCAGACTTAATTTTGGTTCTTGACCCTGTGACTTATTAGTAGTGTGAACTTGGGGATGTTATTTAAACTTCTGTAAACCTCACTTTTCCATATATAAAATGGGGATAAAATAATATTTACCTCAAAGGACTGTTCACTGCGATTCTGCAAAGAATTAATAGTACCTGACACGGGATCTGGCACACACCAGTGAGTGGATAGGTAGTATTGGTAGGGAGAAGGCACATAATAAGGCTTAGACAAGCAGCTCTAAAGGAAACCAAAGGTACTACTCTGGTGGGGGATGTTGATAATGGGGGAGGCTCTGCATGTGTGGGAGCTGGTGGCATATTGGAAATCTCTGTATCTTCTTCTCAATTCCATTGTGAACATTAAACTGCCATAAAATATAAAGTTAAAAATTTTTTAAAAGACTACATAGTTGATTTATGAGCCAAAGAGTCCTCCCTAAAAACGGGAGAAGTTACAGTGTTTTTAGGGAATGAAGGAAACTGAATAAGACAGAGGGAGAGTCTAGCAAAGAGGAGCTCCTAGAGAGGCGGACACTTGTCACCCAGGATTCGCTGTGCAGACCAAGGAAGAGATGGCCCCATGTCTGCTGCATCTCATGCTCTCAGAAGTGGGTTGCAAGGCTGTGTGGCCTGTGCACCTGCTCTTGTTTGCTTTCTTTGCTGCTGAAGGATTAGGCAGTAGGAGGGTCCTGCTTGTCTGCAAGTGACTCTAAGTTATTTTGAGAACTTTTAGCTCCATGGGTGTGAAGTGAGGGGGAGCTGTCAGGGAGGCTGCTTGGGTTTTATATGCCCTGTGTCCCCAAATGAAGATGGTCATCAGTGATCTGCCTTTCTTTCTATCTCAAGCACAGAGCCTGCAGGCCTCTGAATGAATGGCACAGTTGGGTGAACGTGTGTGCAGTAACTGTAACCTTGGCTATTTCCTGCTGGGTACCATAGACCTAGGAAGGTAGAGGCTGGTGTGTGTGTGTGTGTGTGTGTGTGTGTGTGTAAAGCAGTTTTTTTTTTTTTCTCTCCTGTTGTTGCCCCCAAAAGGAGGATGTAGAATATCGGGAGGGAAGGGGAAATGTTTTTCTTGAGATGGGAGACTAAGGGGACATTATATTTTCAAACTTGGGCAAGTCAATCTCAGTTCAGTCTTCAGGATCTTAGTGAGAACTGGTTTTAAGACAGGGATATGAAAATTCCCTCCTGGGCTAGCTTGCTCCATATCCTACCCACCATGATGCAACCCAGCTATTGAAGGGCTCTGGAATAAGAACATTCTGAAAATAGTTGCCTCTTCCTATTCTAGAAAAGATAGCCATTGTCTGGTGGACACAGAGCTGGGTGTGTCTTGGGTGAGGGTATGTTGGGGGTATTGCTTTGGTGGTTGCTAGGAAGGCTGGACAAAGTCTAGGAAGAGGATTTTCCTCTTCGTGTTGTGTCTGGGGCATCCATCTGCCTGGAGGAAAAGGAGAGCAAGAGCGAGGACAGAGTGAGGTGGATGGCAGAGAAAGGAGGAAGAGGTGTGGATAACAAGAAAGAACCAATATGTGGGAAAGAATAGGACTGTGCTCATCATATTTAATCATGGCTCTCCTGCCTTCCCCTTCCTGTCCCACACAGCCAGTCTTAGTCCCATGGCTTTGCATCCAATGGAGTCAGTGTGGAGCACATTGGTGCCACCCTGACAGGAGTGGGAATGGATTGATCTTTGAGCACAAAGACGGTATCTCCCTGGATACTGTCAGACAAGGCATCTTCCTATCTGGGGAAGGTGCTCTTGATGGCTTCTTTTAGCCATGTTGGTTCACAATGTAACAGATCTCGTTCTTGGTGTGAAGAGTTCGCCCTTCTTGTGATCTTTGTGCCCTAGATTTTCTCCGGAAACACCCACAGACAATGGACAACAGACGGGCCCTCCTTCTTGTGCTGAGGGTTTGGTGACCCCAGGGATCACCTTGTTTTCCTAGTCAGACCATTGAACTCAACATAGCCCAAAGCCCCCAGTGGTTCCTCATTCTCATATACAACCATGCTGTTTGGGATCAAGTTATTGTAGGGTCAAGTTGTCTGGAGAGCTGCAAGAAGTTGTTGGAAAAGACAAAGGTGGAACACCATGAATGGGGTAGAGAAAAAAGCCACTGAAGCCACCTAAGTTATTACCAGTAGTCTTCATTCCTAGAAAGGTGGAGAGTTCAGGGCCGTGCGGCTCATTCTGGCTCCCCCAGACTCTTACCCCACCTAGCTCCTGGATTGTGAGCCTAGAAAAGCAACTTTTAGTGAAGTCAGGAAGGCCAGAGTGAGGAAGACCAATAAGGAGACAATCCAGAGATTAGAATAGCAAGAAGGTGTTACCACCACAAGGCAGGAGGCCACAATTAACCATGTGGAGCTCTGTGGACAGGGGCTGGCTGCTCACTGCAGGGGAGAGAAGTAAGGTGAGACCAGCCATTGTGAATTTGATTCTACCAAGTACCTGCAAGGCACTGACAGGGTGAGGCAAGCGAGGTGCTTGCCCAGGGCATAACATTTAACGCTCAAAAGCTTAGTAATCAAGAGAAATAATGTTCTAAAGTTGTTTTTTTTTTTAAGTTTCTTTATTTACTTTGACAGAGAAAGAAAGCATGAGTCAGGGAAGGTCAGAGAAAGAGGAAGAGAGAGAGAAGAAGCCCAAGCAGGCTCTGTGCTGTCATTGCAGAGCCCGACGGAGGGCTCAAACCCACGAACTCTGAGATCACGACCTGAGCCAAATTCAGATGCTTAACTGACTGAGCCACCAAGGCACCCTAAAGAGAAGTAATATTTTAATGCAATGTTTTACAAAATCAAAATTAGAGCAAAAGTCCATGATGAACAAAATGCCAAAATGTTAGGACGGGATCTGACCCTGCACTTTGCACGGCTTATTTCAATCCCCTCATCCTAATTCTGACTCTGTTGAATCCTGTCTGTATTTAAAACGTGATCTTTAGCTCGTTATGGACTTTTGAATTACTTTAAAAATTTTAAAACATTGCATTAAACTATTATTTTTTGATCACTGAGCTTCTTGGTGTTCCATAAATTCTGCATTCAAAGCGAGTGCTTCCCTCTCCTCACCCTAGGTGTAATCCTGGGGTCAGAACCCATGGTACAGAGGAGAGTAGGGGAAGAGTGAGGGTGGGATCTGAGGCTAACACTGGAGGTGGGCATTCTGGTAGGGAGTGGTGGAACCAGACACTGCTCAAAGAGAGTGACTCCAGACCCCGTATTCTTAACCAGTTTGGAAACCCAGATCTGGATCAGAGGGTATTAGAACGCAATTGGGGGGTGAATTGGGAGGGCATTGCAGTGATTCAGGCCAGAGGTGAGTTGGCTTGGGCTGTGTTGATGTCCATGGTCAAGAGAAGTTGGTGGATTCCAGTAGATCAGTTATTAAAGTATCGAGCAATTTTCATTTCAATTGGTGTGATGGATAACTTTATGTGCCAATTTGAGTCGCATGGGGCCTAGGTATTTGGTTGAACATTATTCTGGGTGTGTCTGTGAGGATGTTTTTTTTTTTAAAAATTTTTTTTTTTTTAACGTTTATTTATTTTTTTGGGACAGAGAGAGACAGAGCATGAACGGGGGAGGGGCAGAGAGAGAGGGAGACACAGAATCAGAAACAGGCTCCAGGCTCTGAGCCATCAGCCCAGAGCCCGACGCGGGGCTTGAACTCATGGACCGCGAGATCATGACCTGGCTGAAGTCGGACACTTAACCGACTGCGCCACCCAGGCGCCCCTGTCTGTGAGGATGTTTTTGAATGAGATGAAGATTTATTTATTTATTTATAAGTTTATTTATTTATTTTTAGAGAGAGAGGGAAAGCACAAGCGGGGGAAAGGCAATGAGACAGAGAGAGAGAGAGAATCCCAAGCAGACTCCATGCTGTTAGCACAGAGTCCAATGAGGGGCTCGAACTCAGAAAACCACTAGATCATGACCTGAACCCAAATCAAGAGTTGGCCGTTTAACTGACTGAGCCACCCAGTTGCCCTAGAATGAGATAAACATTTAAATTGCTTGACTGGCTAAAGCAGATTCCCCTCCCTAGTCTGGGCGGGTCTCATCTAATCAGTCGAAGACCTGAATCGAACAAAAAGTTTGACCTTCCCTTAGAAAGAATTCTTCCTTCCTGATGGCCTTGGGACTAGGACATTATTTGTTTTTCCTGTGTTCAGACTCAAACTGAAATATCCGCTCTTCTTCCATCTTGAGTCTGCTGGCCCTCAGACTGGAACTACACCATGAGTTTTTCTGGGTCTTTGGCTTGCTGACTCATCCTGCAGATTTTGAGACCTGCCAATCTCCAAGCTCTGTGAGCCGATTCCTTGTAATAAATCTCTTTCTAACTATACACACATCCTACTGGTTTTGTGGTTCTGGAGAACCCTGACTCATATAGTTGATAATTAGTTGCTGTTCCCAGCTCCTGGAGTGCCCCCTACTCCCATAATTCCAGCCTGCCTCGTCCTGAGACTCACCCACCTGCCCGTGATCCGGCAAGCGAGTGGTAAAGCTGGGCTCATCATCAGGGGGCCTCCTGATCCACACTGAGTCTTGTCTGTGCTTCTCTTAGGTCCCGGCCAGTTGACTCAGTGAGGCTTGGGTGGACTCTGATGGGGGCCCCTTTAGTATCCCCTGGTCCCTCCAGCATCTCATCAAGGCCACCTGACACCCTCAGGGGGCCTAGTGGAAAGACAGCACCCACAGCAGTGTCAGCAGCAAATGCTCATCAGTACCAGTTGTTAAATATTTTGAACATCACACCTGGTGTTAGGGCCTATTTTTGAGGTAGGAGCAACAAGTTATTGCTTGAATGTAGGAAGTGAGTCAACGGAAGAGATCAGCAATGACTTTCAGGTTTGGCTTGAACAACTTGGCAGATGGTGCTGCCATTTTGTGAGCTGGAGAACGCCGGGAAAGAACAGGCTTGGTGGGGAGGGGAAGGAATCAGGAATTCTAGAGGGACATGTCATTTTAGATGCTCATGAGATCTCCACGTGGCATGTAAGAGGCTGCTGGGTATATGAGTCTGGAGATGAGAGGAGAGTTTTGAGCTGACGATAAACAGGGGGAGTTGTCACCACATAGATGGTATTTAAAGCCATAAGGATAGAGGTGGTCACTGTGGGAAAGAATGAAGAAGAAAGAGAGGACTAAGGGACTGAGCTGCCCAAGGGGACTCCAATGTTTAGAGATCTGGTTCAGGAAGATGAACCTGCCAAGGGTGTCGTGGTGGAGCTATCAGTGAGGTAGGATAAAGGGCAGGAAACAAAAATATTTCAAGAGCAAAGATGCTTGTATTGAATGCTGCTGAGAATAAAATTTAAAGATTATAGGCTTAAAAGGCATTCGGCTTTATTTTTTTTTTTTCATAATTTGTAAGACTTTGACTATAAACCAGCTTCCAAATTTTTCAATATGGAAAGAAAAATTGGAGTTGTTGGTTGCCAACACGGCCCAAAGGCACAGCCCATTTATTTTACGCCAAGGATTGGCCCAAGCCAGTGACTTGGTTAAGTATTTGTGGATGAATGAATGAATGAAATTGATTTACTAAAAACAAATGATTCTAATACCCCTGAGAAAGCCAAACTGGTCTGACTAGTTTTCCTTTGAGCTCATGCCTGCCCCATGGAATTTGGGTTTGTTAGAGAGTTGGGTTTAACCTATTGGCAGGACGGGCTGCTTGTAGATACAGCTCTTTTATCTAGCTCTGCAGCTCTCAACCTCTGCCAAACATATAATTGATATGTTTTCAATCCTCAAAAATACATTTCTGTAGAAAACATTTTATAGATTATGAGGGTTGTTATAGGCAGAGCTCAAGCTGGTGCAGCCTTCTTTTCAGACATCTCGGGGAGTACAAATAAGCTTGCCAGATCTCTGAATTTTCCCTGGTGTTTCTTTCCACTTAAAATGTTTTTGCTTCCAGGATAGAAAGCAGACTGAGAAAAAAGTATTCACTGAAGTTTTTGCATTCAAGGAGTAAGCCAGATATATTTTCTATTTTTTTTAATCAAGTGTGCTAAAAATTCAAATACATTAATAATGCAAATTCTTGCTTAAATTACTAGTTGTCCTTGTATTTCCCTTTGGGTCCAAGAAAAGATTGTACATGTTGGGGTAGAGTCAAGGGTCTGTGTCGACCTTGGGACCCTATGGGGCTCTGCCAGACCTCAGACAGGACATGGAAATTAATTTATTTCCTTCTTTAATTCTGTCCCCACGTGACCTATCTGGGGATAGTGATGAGCTATCTGCGTGTGTCTGTGCCAGTGAAGGGACAATGAGGGCTTGAGATGCATAAGGGCTCATGTGAATAAGGTTAATTCGGAAATCAAAACGAAACAGTAGCTTAAAGATAAGAAATATCACATAAAGCCAGTCTGTCAGTGAAGAATGACCTATGTCATAGGGAATAATAGTCTTGAGACATTCTGAAATTTCTAGCTTTTATATCAAACTTAGTTCTGAAATCGTGTGAGTTGCAAACTCTGATATAGGAGAAAATAGTATGGTAAGAGAAAATGCAGAATGACAGTGATCTTTCTATTGGGATGTGCTAATTAGGCCTTGCTTCATGGGCACCAAAAGTGGTCATGGGGCGATGGTTCCTTCAAGTTGAGGAATGAGGGGAATGGAATAACTAGAATATCTACTTTGATAAACCTCAAATCCTTTTTAATTTGCATTTCTCTAGTGTAAAAAACTTATCTATCTAGAATTTCTTTTGGTATATGGTGTGAGAAAGCAAGCCTCAAATTGCTAAGCAATTGTTATAAAATTGATTAAATGCTCCCTTCTTCCCTATCTGATTTGTGATGCTTACTTCGTCATACATTTTATTGAGGAAAGAGTCCTACTTTCACTTTTATTATGTAATAACACAAAGCAGGGTTGCCGTTAAATTGATAAATATTATTGTGCCATCAAAATGCCAGAACTTTCAAAGTATAAAAGTTTATTGTATTATCTCCTTTTATTTTATTATATTCCAAAGATACTGTTATTCATCTCAGAGCACAGTCCAATTTTATCATGGACGTTGATAGTAAAATAGGATTTGCTTCAGTTTACTGAAGTTTCTTGGAGTACTACTGGGTGAGGAACAGTTGGGAGAGACACCATGACCTTCATGGTGTAGCACGCTTGGTAAAAAATTTGGGATGGACAAGTCATAGCTCTTATATATTCAACACTGTTCCTGAATAAACAAGTTATTTACGTTAATCTGTAGGATTACTAATGAATAATGATAAAACAGCAATGTTACCACTAAATCTTGTGGTCTGTTTGTGTTGGTTGATATTCATCTATTATCCATCCGTCCATCCATCCATCCATCCTCTACTTTGGAAAATAACTCAAGATGGTCTTGATAAACTGTCGCAGTTTTTAAAATTGTGGTTTGTAGGCATTTACATTAGAATAATTCCAGGTGCTCTTTCAAAATGTGGATTCTTGAGCCCCACCAGGAACCCATTAAACTTGGGATCTCTAGCGGGTGGAACCTGGGCATCTGCATAACAGCCCCTTCCACCACGTGATTCTGATGTACTCTAAAGTGCGTGAACAACCAGAGAACGTTGGGACTTTGGAGTGTTGAAATCTGATCCTTCAAGCAAGTTAATCTCTGTATGGAGCACAGCGCCTGTTCTAATTCTGTGCCTGTTTCTTCAACCACTCGCTGTTTTTTATTACTGGGAGTCATGCAAAAAATGTTGCCCACCCTCAAATGTTATTACATAGCTTTGGAAATCCCTTCATCCCAATCCAGAGTTTTTCTCTAAGAAAAGAAACAATGTAGCGAAGGAAAACATCTGAAGAGCAATACACATTTATTTTTCAAGGCAAGTTTTGAAGGAAATTGTTAGGTGTTTTCAAAAGGAACACTTTTTCCCTGAAGGCAAAGGACAAGGACACGGATCTTTTGAGCCACCTGATTCCACTAAAAGGGACCCACAAACACGTGCCCTTGGGGAGGGGGCAGTAATAGTCTTTCCCTAAATCCTCACAGTTAAGAACCATCTAGAGATAAACCGCCAGAGATACAGATTCTGGGGCTCTACCGAAAAGATGTGAAATCAGAATCTCCAGGGGAGTGGACTGAGAATCAGATTTTAAACAAATGCCGCAGAAGGTTCTCGTGCTCAGGCAAGGTTGCTTTCGGAGGCAGATATGCTTGGGTTTAAATTCTTGCTCTCTTAGCTTGGTGGTTTTGGGCAAATTCCTTACTTAACTTCTCCAAGCCTCAGTTTCCCCATGTATAAAATGGAGGTGCTTCTTTACTTAGGGGTCTTCTAAAATTAAATAAACTAATAGGAGATTGAACTGCCAACAGTTTCTAACATGTAGTTGGAGCTTAATAATTGTTACTTTCCATTCTACTCCCTTTAGTACAGTTATGTTTGTTCAAATCCCACGGACTTTTCCAGAGTTTATGATAGTCCTTTATGCAAATAATCCAGACTGGCTTGCTGGCGGGGAAGCATATGGCAAAACTACTAAAGGAAACATCTCCCTGTAGATCTGAGCTTTGTTTCTCAAAGTGTGGTTCATGCTTCTGAGTCACTGATGGCTTGCTTAAAAAATAATTATACCAATAAACTAGATTCCTGGCTCTCATTCCATCAGATCAGAAACTCTAGGGGCAGGATCCATGATCAGCTTTTGAAACAAGTACTCTTAGTAATCCTTACTTATATTTCTAAAGTCGAGAAGCAGAGAGAAAGGGCTTTTATCAATCAGAAGGACCTCCTTCCAGGGAGACCCCAGAATTGGCATCTGACATGTTAGTGTCTGTGCTATAGCCCATCTTATTCCTCAGCATCCTTCCTGGTGACAGTGTTCTTTGTCACTCTGGCCCCCTGCCCTTGCTTAACTGTGCCTGGCTCTTGGATGTTTAGGGGACACCATCGTTCCAGCTGGATTGGAAAAGAAATTTGATCTAGCATTTCCTGCCATGCCTCCTGGTTTCCGTAACCTTCTTCATGGTCCTCCTCCACCCCCTCTCTCCTGGCAGTGAGGGCTGTAAGTTGTGCACAACTGTTCGGTTGCATCATCTCAGGTTGACAGTGGTCCTTCTGGGAGTGCTGGCCGAGAAGACCACCTTTGTTGAAAAGCCATCTAAGCAACATGATCCCTAAAACAAAATGCTCAAGTACGGCATGTCCCGAGGGCTGCTTTGCAAAAGTGACAGGTGGTGACTGGGCTCAACTCAAAGATGCCCAAATATTCCAAGAACCAGTGCCAAATGCCGGTCCCTCCTAGCCTCGCAGTTCTCCAGTGACGCCAACTTCAGTGTCTGAACACAGGGAGCACCTCAGTTTCTAGATTTGTTCTCATTTCAGAAGGGCTTGTCTTGTCTGCCAACAGTCTCCAGGAGTCCCCATTGCTTCAAAATCAGGCTCCTGTGCCCAGGTGCTGGCCAATAGTTAATGGGTGAGGGCAGGTTCAAACTCAGAGATGGAGTTTTGTCTCTTTCCTGACTATGCCATTGGTCAGCCATTGAGGAAGACCTGCCTCGAACTCGTTTTGAGAGAGCCAAGCACATGAGAGGCTGAGCTTCTCAGCACTCAGAGTGGTCCTGACAGTGGTACTCAGGTTTGTACTTCCAAAAGAGCACAAGGGGAGTAAAGGGGAAAAAGGTTCTGCTCTTTTCTTAGGACATGGGTTCCTCCTTCTCTGCCCTTTCTGAGTAGAGATGAAGGGTGATTTGTTGCAACCGATATTTGAACAGTGTTCCTCATCCTGGCTTTTGATTTAAAAAATCTGAGAAAAATCACAATTAGTCAGGTCTCTACGGCCACAATGAGTCATACAACTGAACAAACAAAACCCGGAGAACAACCAGCAGAGATCCCTTCCCTCCCCTCCCCTTCCCCCAGTTAACAAATGTATCCACACTGGCATTCTACGCTACTTTTTATTTGATAAACAGTTTGTCCTAATGTTAATAATTCTTGTATCCGAGAAACACACATTCTTGAGTCAAATGCCTCAACAAACTGATGATCCAAATTTCCTATGGATTATTTTTCAGGCGTGAGAAATGAATTGTTCAAGCATAATCCAGTGGTGTAGCTGGAGATGTAGCAAGTTTACTGTAGAAAGTTGTCAAGATATAGATGTTGTTGTGGGCCAGGAGGCAGATTCCGATGAGGGAATTTGGTCTGTGGTGTTTTTATTAAGGAGTTCCCTGGGAAGGAGAATGCCAAAAGGGAGGGAAAGCAATCAGGACTGGATGGGATGTAGGCACATGGCAGTCTCAGGTGACTCGGGAGCTCTGGGTCTAGAATGCTCCTTCAGAGTTGCCTCAAGTAGGGCTGAGATGGATCAGAGATTGGATATGGGCTGCCCCAGGGAGAGGCATGACTTTGGACTAGGCAGCTTTGCCGCCATCTTGGAGCTCCTCCCTGAGCACATCTTTATGTCCGTCATAGATGGCGCTCCATCCGCGTGCCAATAACCCCACCGTGAGAAACATATTATTGTGATTTTTGCACCACTTCCCACTTTGCACTGGGGATCTCCCTCTTTCTCTCTCTCCTGTTCTTATCTTCATTGTCTTATTCTCTCTCCTGCCTTTCAAGATAACTCTCTATCCAGCTTCTAGCTAGGAGAAGGCAGAACCATTAACATCTGTGCCAGCATTCAGTCGTGCCATCCACAGTGGACCCTGCTTTGCGAGTTGGTTTTTGAGCACTAATCCAAATCCCTGCATTCCTTGTGTGCCACACCCACACCTTCCTCTGACAAAGGCCATCGCCCTTGCTGTGGATCTCAGCCCCCTTTTACAGAAAGTGAACACTAAAATTCAGCTTGGGTTTGAAATAAGGCAATGACCCAGAGACCGTGTACTGTCTCTGACAGTTAACTTTGCCCTTTCCCTTGAGGAAGACCCTTAAGATTATGTTGGGATCTATTCTCAGATGTGCATCTATTGCATTGTTCTCAGTCTTTGTCTCTTCTAAAAAATGAGCTGGCTACCCATTAGGGGCCCTGTGGTAAAAGCTCGTATCCATGAACTTTTAAGGGCATGCCACTGAGTGTTCTTTACTACCCAAGACCAGGAAGACCTGGAAGAAATGAATCTCCCTTAGTTACTATCGTCATAGACTCAGCAATAACAGCTGCTTCTTATCTGCTGCTCAGATTCAGCTGAAGCGCATCAGAAATCAGATCTGCCGAGGGCCTTAGTTCTGATGACTACACTAATTTCATTTGATCCAATTTCCAGCCAAGTCAAGCTGGTTGCTGAGTCCTTTGTCCTGTTGTTTCCTTTGGACCAATTTGGAATGGTGGTGCTTCATGAATAATCCATGAGCACTAACCAGCTGCACACATAAGGGCATTTCCACTGCTCTGCCATGGAATTTTAGATGGTTCTTATGCAATTCATAAATAATGCGGAAGAGCCAGACTCTGACAAAGTATCTAGGGACCTTTGAAGGTCCTTTCAAGTTTCCAAAGGGAAGGCACAATATTAACTTATTTGTAAGTGGTCATAACAGGGATCTTCTCCCCGGAGACTCTTTAATGTTATAGTTGGAAATATAACCGGGACAAAGCCTAGATGAAGATACATCTCAAGTTATGTGGAAAACAACTTTATGCCAGCTTTTTTGGGTCCTTTGGTTTGTTGTCGCCTTAATTACCAAGTAGTGAGGGTTAAAACAAAAGCTATAATTAAATTGAACTCTGTGTGTGTGTGTGTGTGTGTGTGTGTGTGTGTGTTGGGGGGGGGGATATTTGGGCAACTTTGCTTAAACGGAAGCAGGTGGTGTTGGAATGCTCCATGGAAGTGAGCTGTGAGGAGGGAATGAAGATTTTTGTCATTGAAAACAGTTAAAAATACTTGTGGTCTTCTGCGCCAGGCTGTGATTAAGATGTATATACATATATGGACCTTAATCAGATATGTAAATCCCAATTTCAAACAACTGCGATGGAAAAGCAATACAGTTTTTATGTAAGAGTGGTCTTTTTAGGGAAGGGAGCACGGGATTATGTTTGTGGGCCTTTGTGTTTGTGTATTTGGGTGTGTGTGTTTATTTCTGGGGTTGATTTCAATAAAGACGCTCTATTCCAGTTAAAATGGGATTTCATTTTGTAGTCCTTTCAGGCACTCATCTGTGGCATTCAGCAATGCCATGGAAAGGAGGAGTGATGGAAGGATTTGTCTCTCACCCCATTGGCTGCCTGGGTGGACAAAATGGTAGCCTATTATTCCCTAATCACTTGGGGGTTTTCCCTTCTGAGACCACGTGTTTGTTCCATGGAACTCTCTCAGGAGAGTAATGTGTCCCTAGGCATAGGGAGTAAAGACAGGACCACAGCCCCCCTGTGTGAAGTACCAATTTCCCTTCGAATGACATTGCCAGATAAAATGCATGATGCCTACTTAAGTTTGAATTCCGGATAAATAATAAAAAAATTTTTGTACAGGTATGTCCTAGGCAATATTTGGGACTAAAAATTATCCATCTTTTATCTGAAGGTCAAGGTTATCTGGGTGTCTGTATTTTTATTTGTTAAATCAGACACTCCTGCCTCCAAGGGGCGACTCTTCCCTCCGGTGGTCGGCCAGACATTTTCTGAAGTCTCAGCTTTTTGTTGTGTTATCATTTCTGTTTTTGACTTCGTTACGTTCACAAGGATGCCTGGACTTTTTACAGCTCCAATTCCTTCATTGAAATGGAAGCAGGTTTTACTATTTCTGCTTTTTTTTAAAAGGATAATTGGCCAGCATGCTCTCCCACTTGTGAGTTCCCATTCAATTTTGCTTATTTGAATGCACAACATAAATGCCAAGTTGGTAAATATAATTTGCCAGGTTGATTCTTTGAGGATTTTTACAGGTGGGGAAAAACATTAGGATTGTGTCATGGGAAAGCCAGTTATAAAAGGAAAGGAAGTTTCTTAGCCCAAAATGGATCGAGGATGTTCAGTTAAATGTGTGTGATATTACAGGTTCTGTTTCCAGCTCTGAGGCTAACTAGCTGTGTGACCTTAAGTGAAGCACTTCACTTCTCTCGGCCTTATTTCCTCCTTTTATAAAGTCAGCTGGCTAGGTTAGATGACTCCTAAAGCTCATTCTGACTCCTTATTCTACTAAAAATTAGTCATTTTCCCAACTCTCCAGTGTTATCCCATTTCTAATTCGGCAACTTGGGAGTCTGCTTCTGTAGGAAGCTGGGGAAAAATACTTTTCAGGCATAAAGGGATTTCTCCAATGAATACGGCTAGAAGTTCTCCCACGTCAGCAGCAGTGACCGATTTCAGAAACAGTTCCTACTTGCTCATTTCACTTGTTCACCCAGCCATTTTGTGTGCTTGTGCGGGTTTGAGATACCAGGAAGTATAAGACAGGTTTTCTGTCTCCCTCTGGGGTGGAGCAAAGTTGGGTATCGAGGGAGACACAAGAGGAGTCAGCACCACATGGTAAGTGCTAGGCTGGAGACAGTGGTGAAGTATTACGAAATACAACACATGTGATTGATTTTGAGGAAATTGTTTTCCTAGTTGTTGCTGATTGAACTGGCTATAGATTCTAGTATCTCCGGTATTTGGCTGCTCTGGTCAGACGTACTTGTCAGAATCACTTACTCGTTCCTGTCATTATGGCGTGCATGTATACATTAGGTGGTGCACACACACACACGTACACAAGAGGGAAGCCTTTCTAGAGACGGAACAAAAAACACCCAACGAAAACATGGGTGCAGAAGAAAGACGGACGAACTGCGGTTCAAAAGGGCCACCTCCTGGGGCACCTCGGTGGCTCAGTCGGTCGAGCGATGGACTCTTGATCTCGGCTCAGGTCGCAATCTCATGGTTGGTGGCACCAAGCCCCGCGTTGGGCTCTGTGCTGACTGTGCAGATTCTAGTTGGGATTCTCTTTCTCCCTTTCTCTCCACCTCTCCCTTCTCATGCTCACTCTCACTCTCTCTCTCTCTCAAAATAAACACATAGACATTAAAAAACGGGTCCCCTTCCATCTTTATTTTTTCTACTCTATTATACTACTAAGGTAAGGGATTAAAAATAGTAGCCAAAATTTATGAAGTACTTATTCTGTGCTAGTCATTTTTTTTAATGTTTATTTTTGAGAGAGAGAGACAGAGAGACAGAGCATGAGCAGCGAGGAACAGAGAGAGAGGGAGACACAGAATCTGAAGCAGGCTTCAGGCTCCGAGCTGTCAGCACAGAGCCCGACGCAGGGCTCAAACTCACAGACCGCGAGAGCATGACCCAAGCCAAAGTCGGACGCTTAGCCAACTGATCCACCCAGGCACCCCTGCTAGTCATTTTTTAAAAATGTGTCACATACATTCACTCAACAGCTCTGTGCAATAGATGCTATTGTTAAACCCATTTAAAGATGAGGAAACTTAGGTGTAAAGAGTTTTTTCTTTTTCTTTTTCTTTCTTTCTTTTTTTGCTGTATGTTTTATGTTTTCCTGTGTTGTTTTAGATTAGAAATCCCTCTGCTGACATTCAAATGTGATTAGTACAGGTCTAAGAATACATTCAGTGTTATATGAGGGACTCTATCTCCTGAAGAATGAATGATAAGGATTTTGTGAAATATTTCTCTATATCTGGCTTTGCGTATCTCAAGTGTAATGCTTTACCTTACAACTATTTCTTACATCTTCCCTAGATCCCACTGACTAGATTTTTCCCTCATTATTTGCAAAAGGACTGATAGTTATACAATGTGTATGTTTCCCTGCCCTGAAGATGAATCAGTATATTATTTGAATTAGTTTGCACAAATAATTGAGAAACCACTTTTTAAAGAACTAGCAGATGTGGACATGAGCGTTCCAGTCTGGGCATTCGATTAGAAGCCACGGGATCTTTAACCATGATCAGCATAAGAATTGTGCTAGAAACTCAAGTGAAGCTTTGACTGGAGTTGTAGTGCCACCACGGAAAGTAGAGCTGGTTCTTGGCAGTAATCATTGTCCATGATAATGGGCTTGAGGATGGAGAATCCACTTGAGGCTGGAGAATAACAAAGGACAATGCAAATGCTAACAGTCTTCTCCGTCGTCGTGTACCTGGGAAACTCATCTTGGATTTATTAGCCACATAAATTACTTTCCTGCACAGCACAGCCATAAATCACCACAGAAAGAGTGAAATGGTATCATTTCCTTGGGAATAATAAGCTGGAGGTGGCATGGCGGCCCAAGAGCAATTATAACACAATTAAATGTTCAGGTTCCTCCCTCCCTCTCATGATTTATGCCTGAGAAAAGTGTACTGAAAGGTCAGAGCTGTTGAGTAGCCAAGAACAACAAAAAAGACACCGAAGATTCCTAAGCTAAAGAGACCAGCAACTTGCCATTTCTTTCCTACAATGGAAAACATGTATATCATGTAAAACATGTAAAAACATATATACCACTAAAGAACACATATCATGTAAACACATAAAACGTGTACCATGTGCACCAAAAGCCTTATGTGTACAATGTAAACATTTATACCATGCAGACATGTAAAAAAGACATATATCAAAACTAATGTATATTTTTATGATTTTTTTCCTAAGAGCACAATGAGAAACCATCTGTTGGTTTTGGGAAATTATAGTATTTCTGAAATATGACTGCAAACAGCCTTAGAGTTCTAGAATGTTTGAGTTGGATGGAAAGTCAGTTATCATTCTCTTCAGCCAAATAGATGCAGGAAACCATTTGGCAAACACATATTATTTACTTCCTGCTAAGTGTATGGTGTTAATCTAGGTACTTCGGGTAAAAAAGAAGTACAATGATGCTCTTATTGCATGAGCAACAAGAAAAAAAAAATTGGATAAATTGAACTTCTTCAAAACTAAAAGCATGGACATTATCAAGAAAGGGAAAAGACAGAATAGAGAATAGGAGAAAATATTTTCAAGTGGCATATTTGATAAGGGCCTAGCATTCAGAATATGAAGAAGTCCTACAACTCAGTGAGAAAAAGACAAATAGGGGAGCCTGGGTGGCTCAGTCGGTTAAGTGTCCGACTTCGGCTCGGGTCATGATCTCACGGCTCATGAGTTTGAGCCCTGCGTCAGGCTCTGTGCTGACAGCTCAGAGCCTGGAACTTGCTTCAGATTCTGTGTCTCCCCCGCTCTCTCTCTGCCCCTCCCCTGCTCACACTCTGTCTCTCCCTCTCTCTCAAAAATAAACATTAAAAGACAAATAATCCAATTAAAAGAGGCAAGGGCTTGAATAGACAGTTCTTCAAAGAACTATATAGCCAACAAGCCCACGAGAAGATGTTCAACATCAGTAGTCACTAGGGAAATGCACATCAAAACCAGACGAGATACCGCTTCACACCCACTAGGGTAACTATAACAACAAAAGAAGTTAAAGAAAGGAAGATGATAGTTGTTGGAGAGGATGTGGAGAAACTGGACTCCCCCCCCGCCCCCATTCACTACCGATGGGAATATAAAATGGTTCAGCCACTGTGGAAAATGGTTTGGTGATTCCCTGGAAAGTTAAACATAGAATTACCATATCGCCCAGCGATTCCCCTTCTAGGCATACACCCAAAGAACTGAAAACAGGGACTCAAACCTATGTGTACATGCACACCCACAGCAGCATGATTCACAATAGCCAAAAGGTGGAAACAATCGGGTGTCCATCAGTGGAAGGATGGATAGACAAGTTGTGGCATAGACACGCAAGGGAATTCTTCAATCATACGAAGGGATGGAGTGCTGATACATTCTACAGCACAGGTGACCCTCAAAAAATGATGCTAAGTGAACCAAGGCATACACAAAAAGTTACTTATTGTCTGACGCTTTTTATATGAAATACCTGGCAAAAGTAATCCGGAGACAAAGAAAACAGGTTAATGGTCGCCCCTAGCGGTTTGGGGTGATGAAAATGTTTTGGAACTTGAGAAACGCGGTGGTTGCGTAACATCGGGCCTATGCCAAAAGCCACTGGATTTCACGCGTTAAGATGGTGAATTTCACCTTAACTAGAAACTAAAGAAAAAATGTAGAGCATCGTATGGTGAAAGGGACGCTGGATTTGGAATCAGACTTGGGTTTGCGCCTTGGCTCTGCCAGTTTCTCTTTACGTGAATCTGGAGAAGTCATGCAATCTCACTCTGGAACATGCAGTTCCAACCTGCCTCGGGCCGGCTTTTAGCTAACAATTGGCAGACAAATGGAGATAACACAGCCGGATGCTTCCCTATCTGTGCTCACTATTTTCGCACACACTGCACACCCATGAATCTATCGTTCTCATTTGCTGGCAGTTGCAGTCACGCCTGTGGGACAAATGCACAGATACTGTGGAAAGGAAGGAATGTGGGAGGAAGCCGAGCACTGCGGAGGTACCCCCGGAGAGACCAGAAGGGTTTGGGTCCTCTGCTGGCCTTCTCACGTTTCTGGGGAGGCGGGAACACACTGTGCAAGTTAAGCAAAGGATCAGGCAGTGGTGGGAGAAAAAGAAGGACGTGGCTCGGCCTCAGTGGGACTGACCGCTGCTGTAACTGAGAGTTGGCAAGCCCTGGGACGTTAGGATCCGCACCCTGTGAGGCGCCCTCAGCCTGGCCTGGGCGGAGTCCACTGTGGCTGACTCAAAGGGCTGCTCATTAGGTTGATTTATTTTGCAATGTACGGACTTGCCCAGTTCCCCAGGCGCGGGGGGCACCACAGTGATAACGATGCAATTCATCAGCCTTTGCGGCATCTTCTCCATGAAGCCGGGTCACGTGGCCACTGACAGGTGACTCTGCCAAAGAAGAGAGAGGCAGGCAAGGGAGATCCTGGTGACCTGGGAAGAGGTGTTCACACAGGCACACGGGAAACAAGGGGCCATTCCTCTCTTCAGTTGTCGGCAACCGGCTATATCTTCAAGAGCAAGGTCATGGATGAGGTTTTTGTTCAGGAGAAAGAAATCCTTTGTGTATTGGGTCAGCAGAGGTCAGAAAGGCAAATTTGCTCTCTTATTTGCAGTCATGGCAAAATATGTCGTTTGCCACCAGGCAGGTAGTTATTTATTATGTAAATATTTGATTTTGCTCTAAATATTATCTAGATGTGTATGTGTACGATCATATTAACGTTCACTACAGCTTCACTAGAATTCCTATCCTGGAATGAACCTAAAGGAGGATAAGTTAAAACATTTGGAAACCTTCAACCTTCACCGTGCGTTGTGTGTGCGTGCATGCACGTGCGTGTCACACGTGTGCACGTGAGTTTGTGCCAAGGCCCACTGCTGAGGAAGCACGGAGCCCCGGTGTAGATTTGAGTCTCCAGCTCACCTGCCAGCCGCTCTGGCTCAGAGGATTCATGGTTTCAATTGTTCACAGTGTAGGAAGTTCAGGTAGAAGCACTGAGTGACCCAAGTTAAGCCTCTACTTAAATCACTTCAGTGTCATGGGGTGTCTGTTTCTACCAGAAATGGATCTTGAACTTCTTTGGATTTGCTTTTTTTTTTTGTACAAGACATACTTTTCTACCTGAGAAGGAATAAGGACTTTACGAACTTTCCAGAACAGATGAGCGGCACGTAAGTCACCTAGACTATGCAAAGGTGAACTGACATGGAAGGTGTGACAAAGACAGGATTGTCTTCCAAGGTGTCATCACGGCCACCATTGCCCTGTAACAGTGGTCTGTTGAGTAGCAGGAGCCCAAATACCACAGCCTGAGCAGAAAGTGCTGACGGTCTTCTGCTGTTTGGGAGAAAAGGCCAGCATGTTAAGGCCAGAAGCTGATATATATATTTTCAAATATGTAAATAATATTTTATTTTATTTTATTTTATTTTATTTTATTTTATTTTATTTTATTTTATTTTATTTTATTTCATTTATTTTATTTTTTTATTTATTTTGTTTTGTTTTATTTTGTTTTGTTTTATTTCGTTTTGTTTTATTTTATTTTATTTTATTTTATTTTATTTATTTTATTTTTAAATTTATTCTCAAGTTAGTTAACATACAGTGTAGTCTTGGCTTTGGGGGTAGAATCCAGTGATTCATCTCTTACATACGACACCCAGTGCTCATCCCAACAAGTGCCCTCCTCAATGCCCGTCACCCATTTTCCCCAACCCCATCAACCCTCAGTTTGTTCTCTGTATGTAAGAGTCACGTAGGGTTTGCCTCCCTCTGTGTTTTTCTTATTTTTCATTCCCTTCCTTTATGATCATCTGGTAAGTTTCTCAAATTCTACATATAAGTGAAATCATGTGATCTCTGTCTTTCTCTGACTGACTTATTTTGCTTAGCATAATACCTTCCAGTTTTATCCTCGTTGTTGCAAATGGCAAGATTTCTTTCTTTTTCATTGCCAAGTATATTCCATTATATCTATATCTATACCTATACCGATACCTATATCTATATATTATCCATTCATCAGTTGATGGCCATTTAGACTCTTTCCATAATTTGGCTATTGTTGATAGGGCTGCTATAAACATTGGGGTGCATGTGCCCCTTCTAATCAGCACTCCTGTATCCTTTGGGGTAAATTCCTAGTAGTGCAATTGCTGGGTCAGAGGGTAATTCTATATTTAATTTTTTGAGGAACCTCCACACCATTTTCCAGAGTGGCTGCACCAGTTTGCGTTCCCATCCATAGTGCAAGAGGGTTCGTTCGCCTTTCTCCACATCCTTGTCAGCAACTGTTGTTTTTTGAGTTGTTCATTTTAGCCACTCTGACCAGTGTGAGGTAGTATCTCACTGTGGTTTCGATTTGTATTTCCCTGATGATGAGTGACGTTGAGCATCTTTTCATGTGTCTATTTGCCATCTGGATGTCTTCTTTGGAAAAGTGTCTATTCATGTCTTCTGCCCATTTCTTCACTGGCTTGTTTGTTTTTTGGGTGTTGAGTTTGCTAAGTTCTTTATAGATTTTGGATATGAACCCTTTATCTGATATGTCATTTGCAAATATCTTCTCCCATTCTGTCGGTTGCCTTTTAGTTTTGTTGATTGTTTCCTTTGCGGTGCAGAAGTTTTTATCTTGATGAGGTCCCAACAGTTCATTTTTGAGAAGCTGATCGTGATGAAGAGAGGAGACAGATTGGGGACAAGGGGAGGGAGAAAGCAGTAGGGCCACTACCTTGGAAGAGAGACGTGAAAGTCCAGGAAAGGCAAATGGGAAAAATGGTTATTTTTCTCCTATGAAAGACTTTCCCCCTCTCTGCCTCTCCCAGTGAACATTACAAAAATGTAGAATTATGAAATAGTTTTGAAGGATGAAAAACATGTTTGAGACAAGTTGTTTACCTGGCACAGAAGCCTTAAAATTAATTTTTAAAAATTGTGCAAGAGGAAGACTTACTTAGAAACATGTTTCCATTCATTATAAGCCACCACAATGACAAACAGCACTGGTACAAAATTCCAGTTGGAGTATGAGAGACACTTCTCACGGAAGGGAGTACTTTTTAATGTTGACAGTGGCTGCTATGGACCAAGGGCATTAAGGCACTTTATGGCCTATTAATGGCTATCAATCAATCAATCACTTTTCTAGATTAAAGGCATCCTCAATCTAATGTCCTTTCTATTTAAGTCTCTACAGACATGAAGTTATATGGAGAACTACCATAAGATTAAAAACCATTCACTGATGAATTGGCCACTTAAAGCATTAGTCATCCCTCAAACACCTTTCTGTCTTGACAGTAAAGTCAATTCCGCTGATTGTCAGATGTTGCAAACAGCCAATAAAACAATGTAAATACAGTATCAGCCAGGAGAATATAATCCTTCCCTTGGTAATGACAAAGGCAAGACTCTTCAGTGATCCTGTGGCATCTGTACCCCTATCCAATGATGTTTTTGGCAACAGCACAGTGTCTTAGGGTGAGATTTGGGAGCTTTTCCTACTGATGGGGAAGCTGCTGCTCTGCCCCTGCTCCATAGTCCTGGGCTGTCCCATGCTGTGTAAGTTAGCTGAGTCACATCGGTGTCAACCATGTGATGATAATGCATGTGTACATCTTAGTCCATTTGGGCTGTTTTAACAGAATACCACAGGCTGGGTGATTTATAAAAATGACAGAAATTTATTTCTCGTGGCTCCTGAGGCTGGAAGTCCACAATCAAGGCACCAGCAGATTCCGTGTCTGGTGAGGACCACTTTGTGGTTCATAGATGGTGTCTTCTTACTGTGTCCTCACATAGTGGAAAAGACTAGGAAGCTCTCTGGGGCCTCTTTTATTTTTGAGGGCTCTACCCTCATGACTTAATCACCTACCAAAGGCCACACGTCCTAAGATCATCACATTGGGGTTAGATTTCAGCATATGAATTTTGCAGGGACACAAACATTCAGTCCATAGCAGTGTGAATAGATGACCAGGTCCGTGTATGGGAGAATAAGGCACCCAAAAGGCAGGAATAGTTGAAGTAATACCAGACCTACAGACTGTATCAATTGCAAAATATATCAAAAACAGGGAGAAGAAAAGTGTGTTTGGCTGACCATCGGTATAAGTGCAGAACCATGAACCTCCCATAGCCCAGCTTACATCATGGTGACAACACATGACTGTCGGCTCCATCTACAGAGGCCAAAAAACCAAGCCCTTTTGTTTGGGTGTACAGCCTATGGTCTTGTTATAGTCTATCGTCTTCAGTCTTTTTTTTTTTTTCCAAAAAGAAGCAAGGAAAGACAAAGCTTGATGTAGTCAAGACACTGCAAGAAAGAGTTAACATTTAAAAAGTTTGAAAATAGCCAAGTTGTGCAATGAAATGCCTTGGTGGTTAGGAAGGGCCCGGCATCCAACTGTAGCACTTCCATAGGATGCCAGCCTCTTGGTCATCGTGTGTCCAAAGCAGCCAGTTCATTTTGGTCAAAATCCCTTTTGGAGAGCTCCAGCTTCAGTAATAATCTCAGAAGACTTCTGCCAAAGGGCAGGAGAAAGAAAAGGGCCTGTTGAGGCCCTGGAAGAATATCAGAAAATTGTTTATGCTCCCCAGAATCTTCTCGAATCTAAATCTAAGGCAGAAGTGCAAGACAGAGAAGGCCTTTGATCAAGACAAGACACTGTTCCACCATAATACAACGCAAGCAGGACCTCCGGGCCTAGGTATTGAAAAGTCACATTCAAGGGCAGGGTCTGATCTGGGCCGACACCATCTGGGGTCCAGCCATCATATGATGGAAAGCATCCACTATCTCATTTTTCTTCCTTCTTGCTTGCTCCAAAGACTGGTTTGTAGCAGCTCCACCTCAAACAAATACAAATAACGTGTTTCCTCCTTGCTCCATACCATGGATGATATCACCACAGAAAGTACGATGCTCCTTTTTAACCTTAATATTGGTGTTTGCCTGAGTTCTCCATACTTTTGCCAACTTATCATAAACTGGCAAACCTCACTGTTAGGTTAGATTTCTTAAAGCCCCTCGATATAGAATTCTTTGTAAAGATATTAAATTTGGACATATTCTCCTTAGAGATTAACACACAGAATGGAACCCTTTACAAACAATCCATGCAATGCCTCTTCCTTCTTTCTCTTCTGTCATTGGGTTTTCTCCCTTAAATATGATGCCATGTTATAGGCTCCACTTCTCTCTCTCTCTTCTTTGGTTCTGCAAGGGGAAGGGAGGAAAGAGGGTGGAAACTTCTATGCTCATACATTTTCCCGGCTTCACGTGATATATTTTACCTTCCTAAACACGTCAAGATGCTCACTTCATCAATGGGAATAAAAGGCAAGTTGGATCCATTGTAGTATCTCCCCACCTGCTCCCATCACTTGCCAACCAACAGCCCCGTACAAGATTATCTTTTCATTTCTTTTCATATCTTACATTTCTCCAAAGGCTCTAACTGAGGATACTGGATGTGATTCATTCAGTGAGGAAAGGAATGGGGTTGCTTGATGTTATTTTGGAATATGAGTTTCTCTCATTATAACGTCTTCAAGACATTTCTGCTTCCCAAGTACCTAGCCCAATGCCCGGCACGATTACAGGCTCCCTAAATGACCAATGGATTGAACTGACATCCAAGAAGGTTTTTTTCTTTTTTTGGCTAGAAAAACGATGGTGGCTTTTGTTGTAACCAACCCCTGGGAAGGGGCATTGGGTTAGTGAGGCCAATCCTTAAACACATTCTAAAAGTAGGTTGGAAATATGTTTTGTTCAAAGATGATAATGTAAGAGAAAGTGCAGTGTCCGTGTTAGAAGTTAGCTCACCAAGGGGCACCTGGGTGGCTCAGTCGGTTGAGCGTCCGACCCGACTTCAACTCAGGTCATGACTCACGGTTCGTGAGTTCAAGTCCTGCTTCGGGGCTCTGTGCTGACAGCTGGGAGCCTGGAGCCTGCTTCAGTTTCTGTGTCTCCCTCTCTCTCTGCCCCTCCCCCCACTCACAGTCTGTCTGTCTCTCTCTCAAAAATAAATGAACATAAAAAAAAAAGAAGTTAGCTCATCAAGGGGCACGTGGGTGGCTCAGTCGGTTGAGCATCCGACTCTTGATTTTGCCTCAGGTCATGATCTCGTGGTTTTGTGGGTTCCCACCCCATGTTGGGCTGTGTGCTGACTTTGCAGAGCCTGCTTGGGATTCTCTCTCTCTCTCTCTCTCTGTCCCTCCCTGGCTCCTGCTCTCTCTGTCTCAAAATAAACAAACTTAAAAAAATTGTACAATAAAAAAAAGTTGGCTCATCAAGTAGCCAATGGAAAAGGGGTGCAAGTTCCAGAAAAGAGGAAGGAAATTAATATTTGTTATTGAACACCTGATACGTATCAGAGAGTGTGACCTGCAGAAGTAAAGGTGAGACATGAATTGTTTCATACAATCCCCTATGGGGATTAATTTTATTTCCATTTCACAGAGGAGGAAACTGATGTTCAGAGAAGCTTGTAACTTGCATAGGATTATAGTTAATAAGTGTCAGAACCAGGATTCTTATCCAGGTCTGGCTAACTCGAAAGCCTATGCCTTTCCCCAATGGGGAAATTCTCCTTACCTCTCTAAGTTTAAGAGGAAAAATAAATAAATAAATTTAGGAGGATATTAATCCCACTGGAGACACCTCTCTGATTTTTCCTCCTGCACTCAGCACTCCTGGTCACAGCTCCCACATAGAAACCTACCCTTCAGAACCTTCCACCCTGCAGAAGATTCCACAATGCCAAGGTGATTAATGTTAATACTAATAATGGGGTTAGTGGGAGTCTTTTTTTTTTTTTTAAAGCTCTTGGGAGCTACAGAGCTGGGCGGTTGAATGGGGGACTGGCCCAAAGCAATGTATGGAGGGAAGGAAAGATCACTGCATGAGTGGTAGGAAGGTGTGTGACACAGAATTCAGGCTCCAGAACTTGGGCAAGTCTTCCTTTTGGGAGCTTATGGTTCATAAAGCCAACACAGACTCAAATAGCTCTTGCTGACCACAAAGGGAGGTGAGATTGGAGAAGGATGGACCCAGTCATGAGAGGTCTTGCTTCTTCTGGATTGTATACGTTGCATTACCCTGTGGTTTAAATTTCATTGTTAAAAAAGCACCGAGGTCAAGATGCATAAGTTCTTTTAGCTCACTTTTTGCAAAATTCATCTTTTAAAATGCAATATGTATATATATTGGACTATAGTAAAATAGGAAAGAATTTTGCTTAGTGAGATATGAAGCTCTTCCTGGGCAGATCCAAATGTTGGGGGGAAACATGGGAGAGAAGAAAAATAAGTGGAAATAAACAAAAAAGCAAAACTCTTTTGTGTTGTACCTAGAAGATAACAGGATCCCTGGCATCATTTCTCTCTCTAACCTGTAGACTGGCATAATTAAAAGAAAAAGGATCAAAACTAGGGTCTGGCAAACAGGAAAACATTTCAAATATAGTTTAAACTGTTAAATGCCCTCTGAGTCAAGACTCTGTGTCCCCATCAGACTCAAACGTGGTACACAGGAACGTGGAAGGGCAGCCTTCTAGACACTGATAGAAACACGTTTTTCAGAGTCAAGACTCTGTGTCCCCATCAGACTCAAACGTGGTACACAGGAACGTGGAAGGGCAGCCTTCTAGACACTGATAGAAACACGTTTTTCAGAGTCAAGACTCTGTGTCCCCATCAGACTCAAACGTGGTACACAGGAACGTGGAAGGGCAGCCTTCTAGACACTGATAGAAACACGTTTTTCAGAGGGAAACCCCCAAGAGATGGGAGGAGACTTCTATTTTTTCTTCTCAAATATTTTATTACTGCAAATACCCCTGGATGAAGTGACTCACACTGTAAATACATTGGGGAGACATGAGGTGGTTTAAAGAAATAATTCCCTTTTATATCATGAGACGTGATTAAAAAGGGGAGCTTGCCAGATTTCTGTGTGTGTTATGGCGATGATACTTTTGAGTCATGGAAGGAAATCATTTTATGAGGCTTCATTTAGTTTTACGAGGAAAGTTCACCTCGGAGGAGAAAGTGGGTTTTGAGCTTCATCCTTGGAGCTGGATGGTCCTGGGGTTCTGAGATCTTTAAGGTCTGTGATCTGGACAAGAAAAAGAGTCCACAGCGCTCCACGGCGGTGCGAGGCAGGGGCAGACGTGCGGGGTGCAGCCTGCAGTGTTGGGGGATGTGAATGAGGCCACCTCCTGATGTGGCGCCCGGAGAGATGAACAGGGTCACTCCAGTCCCTTCCCCAGAGCTGCTGCTCTGTGCTTCCCCTCCTCTTGGTGAAGGCCTAAAATCACCTAAAAGCCTAAACAGAAAAAATAAAACAGAGAATCAAACTCTCACTCTACAGAGAGGTGCCTCTGTACGTTCTGTTTGTGAGTAATTCACCAATCAGAGCCGGGCACGCTGGAAATATTGGACGTTGCCAGAAATGACGAAAACGGTGGGGAAAAAGTAAAAAATAATGAGAATGAAGAGGAATGATTATCAGAACTCCTTCATTCCTGTCCTGTGCCAAAAGCACAGTGAAATAATCAGTTGCGTGCAGATGGCCTCTTTCCTGGTTTAGAAAGAACTGTCAGAGCACGTGGGGTGTTTGTTCTCTGCCGGCCTTTTATCAATGTCCTGTATCAACTGCTTACTGGCTCATTCATTCATTCATTCCCCCGTGTGTTCATTCATTCACCTGTTCATTCGCACATTCGTTCTCTGTGTCAGAATGACAAAAAGATCAATTTGCAACAAACCTGATCCCCCAAATGTTCACATGTTTTCGTTTAGCTTTTGAGTGTAACCATGCATACACTGATTGAAGACCAAGACCTTAGGTAGGCTCTCCTTGCTGGATTCTAATGAATTGATGGCTCATAGCCTTTCTATAAGCACATGATGATCATGGGAACAATGACATTTCCAGAGAATCTGGCTCCTGTTTTTTTCTTCTTTATGGTCTTGTCAATTTTCTATGCCTTCATCATTATCCATAGTTTGATCCCTTAGGAAAGTGAATGGATAGGGAATAAGAACAAAATGACTGAGGTGGTAAAAAAGAATTACTATGAAAGAGCCATATTATCATATGTACTGACTACTTATGTTATCTCCTGAGCCTTTTTGTAAAAATTTAATTTGAAATTTTTTTCATAATTTATGTCAAGTTAGCTAACATACAGTGTATACAGTGTGGTCTTGGCTTCAGGAGAAGATTCCTGTGATTCATCACTTACATACAACACCCAGTGCTCAACCCCGCATGTGCCCTCCTCAATGCCCATCACCCATTTTCCCTGCCCCCTACCCAACCCCCCACACTCATCAACCCTTGGTTTGTTCTCTTTATTTAAGAGTCTCTTATGGTTTGGGGCGCCTGGGTGGCTCAGTCCATTAAGTGTCCAGCTTTGGCTCAGGTCATGATCTCACAGTTCATGGGTTCAAGCCCTGCATGGGGCTCTGTGCTGACAGCTGGGAGCCTGGAACCTGCTTCGGATTCTGTGTCTCCCTCTGTCTCTGTTCTCCCCGGCTTGTGCTCTCTCAAAAAATAAATAAACATTAGAAAAAAAAATACAAAAAAAAAAAAAAAGAGTCTCTTATGGTTTGCCTCCCTCTCTGTTTGTAACTTATTTTTCCTTCCCTTCCCCTATGGTCTTCCTTTATGTTTCTCAAATTCCACATATGAACAAAAACATATGATATCTGTTTTTCTCTGACTGACTACCATCCAATTCCATCCATGTTGTTGTAAATGGCAAGATTTCATTCGTTTTCATTGCCAAGTTGTATTCCATTGTGTGTATATGCAACATCTTCTTTATCTGTTCATCAATTGATGGACATTTGGGTTCTCTCCATAATTTGGCTATTGTCAATAACACTGCTTTAAACCTTGGGGTACATGTGCCCCTATGAATGAGCACTCCTGTATCCTTTGGATAAATTCTTAGTGGTGCAATTGCTGGGTCATAGGGTAATTCTAGTTCTAATTTTTTGAGGAACCTCCACACTGTTTTCCAGAGTGGCTCCACCAATTTGCATTCCCACCCACAGTGCAAGAGGGTTCCTCTTTCTCCACATCCTCACCAACATCTGTTGTTTGTTTCCTGAGTTGTTTATTTAAGCCACTCTGGTGTGAAGTGGTATCTCAATGTTGTTTTGATTTGTATTTCCCTGATGATGAGCGATGTTGAGCATCTTTCCATATATCTGTTAGCCATCTGGATGTCTTCTTTGGAAAAGTATTTATTCATGTATTCTGTCCGTTTCTTCACTGGATTATTTGTTTTTTGGGTGTTCAGTTTATGAAGTTCTTTATAGAGTTTTTGATACCCTTTATCTGATATGCCATTTGCAAATATCTTCTCCCATTCCGTCAGTTGTCTTCTGGTTTTATTGATTGCTTCCTTTGTGGTGTAGAAGCTTTTTATCTTGATGAGGTCCCAATAGTTCATTTTTGCTTTTATTTCCCTTGCCTTTAGATACATGCCAAGTAAGTAGTTGCTGTGGCCAAGGTCAAAGAGGTTGCTGCCTGTTTTCTCCTCTAGGATTTTGATGGTTTCCTGTCTCACACTTAGGTCTTTCATCCATTTTGAATTTACTTTTGGGTAGGGTGTAAGAAAGGGGTCCAGTTTCATTCTTCTGCATGTTGCTGTCCAGTTCTCCCAGCACCATTTGCTAGAGAGACGGTCTTTTTTTCCATTGGATATTCTTTTCTGCTTTGTCAAAGATAGTTAGTTGGCCATACATTTGTGGGTCCAGTTCTGGGTTCTCTATTCTATTCCATTGGTCTATGTGTCTGTTTTTGTGCCAATACCATACTATCTTGATGATTACAGCTTTGTAGTAGAAGCTTAAGTCCGGGATTGTGATGCCTCCAGCTTTGGTTTTCTTTTGCAACATTACTTTGGCTATTTGGGGTGTTTTGTGGTTCCATACAAATTTTAGGATTATTTGTTCTAGCTTTGAGAAGAATGCTGGTGCACTTTTGATTGGGATTACACTGAATGTGTAGATTGTGTAGGTAATATTGATACTTTAACAATATTTGTTCTTCCAATCCATAAGCATGGAATGTTTTCCCATTTCTTTGTGTCTCCTTCAATTTCTTTCATAAGTTTTCTATAGTTTTCAGCATACAGATCTTTCACGTCTTTGGTTAGGCTTATTCCTAGGTATTTTATGGTTTTCAGTGCAATTGTAAATGGGAAGAATTTCTTGATTTCTCTTTCTGTTGCTTCGTTATTGGGGTATAGAAATGCACCCGATTTCTGTGCGTTGATTTTATATCCTAGACTTCACTGAATTCATGTATCGGTTCTAGCAGTTTTTTGGTGCAGTCTTTTGAATTTCCCATGTAGATTATCATGGCATCTGTGAAAAGTGAAAGGTTGACTTCTACTTTGCCAATTTGGATGCCTCTTATTTCATTTTGTTGTCTGACTGCTGATGCTAAGACTTGTAACACCATGTTAAACAACAGTGGTGAGAGAGGACATCCCAGCTGTGTTCTTGATCTCAGGGGGAAAGCTCTCAGCTTTTCCCCATTGAGGATGATATTAGCTCTGGGTCTTTCATATATGGCTTTTATGATGTTAAGATATGTTCTTTCTATCCCTATCTTGATGTTTTTATCAAGAAAGGATGCTGCATTTTGTCAAATGCTTTTTCTGCATCTATTGACAGGATCCTATGGTTCTTATCCTTTCTTCTGTTAATGTGATGTATCAAATTGATTAACTTGCGAATATTGAATCAGCCTTGCAGCCAGGAATGAATCCCACTGGATCATGGATCATATACTGTTGAATTCTATTTGCTAGTATCTTGTTGAGAATTTTTGTATCCATGTTCATCAGGGATATTGACCTGTAATTCCCTTTTCTGATGGGGTCTTTGGTTTGGGAATCAAGGTAATGCTAGCTTCATAGAAAAAGTCTGGAAGCTTCCCTTCTGTTTCTACTTTTTGGAACAGCTTGAGAAGAATAGGTATTAACTCTGCTTTAAATGTCTGGTAGAATTCCCCTGGGAAGCCATCTGGCCCAGGGTTCTTATTTGTTGGGAGATTTTTGATAACCAATTCAATTTCTTTGCTGGTCATGTGTTTGTTCAGATTTTCTCTTTCTTCCCTTTTGAGTTTTGGTAATGTGTGGGTGTGTAGGAATTTGTCCATTTCTTCCAGATTGCCCAGTTTGTTGGCATATAATTTTTCATAGTATTCTCTAATAATTGTTTGTATTTCTGTGGTGTTGGTTGTGATCTCTCCCCTTTCATTTGTGATTTTATCTATTTGGGTCCTCTCTCTTTTCTTTTTGAGAAGTCTGGCTAGGGTTTTCTCAATTTTGTTTATTCTTTCAAAAAGTCAGCTCTTAGATTATCGATCTGTTCTGCTGGGGTTTTTTCGATTCTATATTGTTTATTTCTGCTCTAATCTTTATTATTTCTCTTCTCTGCTGGATTTGGGCTTTCGTTGCTGTTGTGTTTCTAGTCTCTTTAGTTGTGAGTTAGGTTCTATATTTGGGACCTTTTTTGCTTCTTGAGATAGGCCTGCATTGCAACGTATTTTCCTCTTAGGACTGCCTTTGCTGCATCCCAAAGGGTTTGGACTGTTGCGTTTTCATTTTCATTTGCTTCCAGATCTTTTTTAATTTCTTCTTTAATCTGGTTGACTCATTGCTTCTTTAGGAGGATGTTTTTAACCTCCATGTGTTTGGAGGCTTTCCAAATTTTTTCTTGTGGTTGATTTCAAGTTTCATAGCATTGTGATCTGAAAATATGCATGGCATGATCTCAATCCTTTTATATTTGTCAAGGGCTGTTTTGTGACCCAGTATGTGATCTATTTTAGAGAATGCTCCATGCACACTCGAGAAGAATGTGTATTCTGCTGCTTTTGGAGGAAAAATTCTGAATATATCTGTTAAGTCCATCTATCCCAATGTCATTCAGAACCATTTTTTCCTTATTGATTTTCTGCCTAGATGATCTGTCCACTATTGTAAGTGGAGTATTAAAGTCCCCTACAATCACAGCGTTGTTATCTATACATTTATTTATGTTTGTGGTTAATTGATTTATATATTTGGGTGTTCACATTGGGGGCATGAACATTTACAATTGTTAGCTCTTCTTGATGGACAGACCCCTTAATTATGATATAATGCCCTTCTTCATCACTTGTTACAGTCTCTGTTTTAAAATCAAGTTTGTCTGGTAGAAGTGTGGCTATTCCAGCTTTCTTTTGGCATCAGTAGCATGATAGATGATTTTCTATCCCCCTCACTTTCAATCTGCAGGTGTCCTCAGATCTAAAATGAATCTCTTGTCGGCAGAATATACATGGATCTTGTTTTTTAATGCATTCTGATGCCCTATGTCTTTTGATTTGGGTATTTAGTCCATTTATATTCAGAGTGACTATTGAAAGATATGGGTTTAGCGTCATTGTGTTATCTGTAGGTTTCTGGATTTAGCGTTATTGTGTTCTCTGTAGGTTTCATGCTTGTGGTGATGTCTCTGGTACTTTGTAGTCTTTGTTGCTTTCCACTCAGAGTCCCCCTTAGGATCTCCTGCAGGGCTCGTTTAATAGTCATGAACTTCTTGAGTTTTTGTCTGGGAAAGCCTTTATCTCTCCTTCTATTCTGAATGACAGCCTTGCTGAATAAAGGATTCTTGGCTGCATATTTTTCCTATTCAGCAGATTGAATATTTCCTCCCACTCCCTTCTGGCCTGCCAAGTTTCAGTGGACAGGTTGCTACTACCCTTATGTGTCCCTAGCTGCTTTCAGAATTCTCTCTTTATCTTTGTATTTTGCCAGTTTCACTATGATACTTTTGTGGTATTGACCTGTTTTTGTTGATTTTGAAGGGAGTTCTCTGTGCCTCCTGGACTTGGATGTCTGCTTCCTTCTCCAGATTAGGAAATTTCTCAGCTATAATTTGTTCAAATAAACGTTCTCCCCTTTTATCTCTCTCTTCTTCTTCTGTAACTCCTATGATATGGATATTATTTTGTTTCACTGAATCGCTTAGGTCTCTAATTCTCCCCTCATGTTCTATTAATTTCCTTTCCCTCTTTTTCTCAACTTCATCATCTTCCATAATTTTATCTTCCATTTTACCTATTCTCTCCACTGCTTCTCCTATCCTTGCTGTTTATTTTGCATCTAGTTTATTTTGCATTTCGCTTACAGCATTTCTTAATTCACTGTGACTATTTCTTAGGCCCTTGATCTGCAAGAATAGATTCTCTGCTGTCTTCTATGCCTTTTTCAAGCCCAGCTATGAGTCTTTGACTATTATTCTAAATTCTCGTTCAGATCCATTGTTTATACCTGTTTTGAGCAATTTTCTGACTGTCATCTCTTCCTGGAATTTCTTTTGGGAGAATTCTTCTGTTTCATCACTTTGGCTAGTTTTTTGCCTTTTTCTGTGTTTTAGTAGTTTGTTATGTGTCCTGGACCTGTGAGTACTACTATATTTAAAAAAAAAAATTTTTTTTAACGTTTATTTATTTTTGAGACATAGAGAGACAGAGCATGAGTGGAGGAGGGACAGAGAGAGAGGGAGACACAGAATCGGAAGCAGGCTCCAGGCTCTGAGCCATCAGCCCAGAGCCTGACGTGGGGCTCGAACTCATGGACCGCGAGATCATGACCTGAGCTGAAGTCAGACGCTTAACCGACTGAGCCACCCAGGCACCCCGAGTACTACTATATTAAAAAGGTGTCGTGCACTGTCCAGTGCCTGACACTTCAGGAAGTGTCTTTGGAGTATGTGTGTGCACTCTGTTGCATCTTTGGCCGCTTTATCTCACTGCTTGTAGTGGTGGATTGGACCTTCCACCAAGTGTGCTTCGATTTGTTTGTTGGAGTAACCCTGGAAAAAAGGAAAAAGGAATGGAGGAAGACACTTTATTCCACAGAAAGAGAGAAATGACAAGGGCAGAGAAAAAGGCCAGGCAGAGAATCAAAGAATCTATAAGGCTTAATCCAGAGAGAGAGAGAGAGACGGGAAAATAAAGGAGATACAGAAAATGTGTAAAAAGAAGAGAGTAAAAATGTCTGATTCAACAAACATCCAGAACAGAGAAAGAAAGAAAGAAAGAAAGAAAGAGAAAAGAAAAGAAAGAAAAATATATAAGGATTGACAAAAATTGAATCAGACACTAGGATGCTGATTTCTAGGAGGAAGAAAAAAAAAGAAGAGAATAGAAAGAAAAAGAAGGGAAAAGACGAGGAAAGAGAAGAAAAATAGACTAACGTACAAAACCACAGGGCAGTTGTCAGTTGGTGTCTGGGATTCGTGGTTGTGCTGGTCTGGAGGGGGGCCGTCTGGTTTGGTTAGTGTCAGTTTCGCTCCAGGAGATAAGCAATTACCAGGCACCCAGGGGCGGGGATGGTGTAAGCGGGTCCTGCCTCCACTGGGGGCCGGTGTGCTGCTCCCTGAAGCCCCACTGTGTTGGTGATGGGGTGAAAAATGGCCACACCCCAATCTCTCCTCCCCGGACAGGGCGGCTCAAACCAGGCTGTTCAGGCTGCCCTCACAGAGTAGAATGGGCAGGCGGCTGGCTTGTCCTGCTCCACAGTCTCCCATGTCTCCCAGGCACTGGACTGGGATTCAAAACCCGATTTCTTAAAGGATCCTGCACCCCATGGACCTGGTTCTTGGCTAGCCCCACTGACAAAAGGCCTCTGACTGGCACCTGCAGGGTCTTTTTTCCTTGGTTGGGGGGCAATATACCCTCTTTCCACAGTACTCAAGGGAGGTGACTGTTCTATCCCAGTGCACCCCCTGAGATTGCTACCGCGCCCTGGGGTGGCTGCTTTCCAGGCATGAGCACACGGCCAGCTTCAGTCCAAAGAATGTCTTCCACCCCAGATAACTCCAGTCTTTAGTTCCTAAGGCTGTTTGCAAAGTTGAAACTGGCTCTCTCCATATTTCTCGTTCCCCAGTCCATGGTCTGGAGAGGTCTTTCTCTTGTCCAAATACAATCCCACACTTTCACAGCTTCTCTTTCTCTTCCTTTTGTTTTTCCACTGAAGAGGTTCCCTACTCCATGCTTACACCACCCCTTTTATGCCTCCCAATTCGCATACATGCACCTCTGTCCTGCCAAGCTGTTTCTTTCCATCTCTGGAGATTTTTTTGTCACTCTGCAGCCTGTATTCCTGGTATTCCAAGTGTTCTGACCTCAATACTGCTGTGTTTGAGGGAGGAGGGAAATTCCAGTCCCCCTACTTCTCCACCATCTTGACTTCTCTTCTCCTGAGCCTTTATAAATATCTCTATGGGTTACATACATTACCACTATTCTTTTGTGTGTTTCTTCCTCTTATAGCCACCTGATTCGGTAGATGTAAGGGACTCACTCCACCAAGGTCACACAACCAGGACATACAGAAGTGGATTTAACTGGTCCCCAAGTCTGTCCAATACCTGAGGATGTCCTGTTATCCTATAGGGACTCTTGGTGATCCCATATAGGGATCAGCCTCTTGGCTTTTCAATTTGCCTTTGCTAAATCCAAAAGTAAAACCAATGTGCTGTGTCCTTTGGTGGAGGAAGGGAACTGGGGGAAAAGTCTCTTCTCATGTCTTTCCATTGGCTGGACCTAAAACTGACGGGAGGCCAGAGGGCTTGATGTGGTCCATTAAAGTCAAGGAGGAGGGGGCAGAGAGAGGATGTGGAAGACAAAGGAAGAATTCTATCACCTGGGTGCTTAAAGAAAAAGTTGATTATATAGAGCTGAGTAGATGCCTTCATAGCTTTCCAAGTTTCTTCTATATTTGTGGTGATTTTCTAATTTTGTGTATTTGTTTTCTCCTCTTTAAAAAAATACTTGTTTACCTAATGATTTCCTTCCTCCCTTCCTTCCTCCCTCCCTTTCTTCCTTTTCATTTTTTCTTGATTAAAGAACTAGATCTTCATGTTATTAATTAGCTCATCTTTTCTGTTTGGTAATTTACTGATGTTTGCTTTTACCTTACTTAGTCCCCAGTCATGTATGTATGTATGTATGTGTTTTATTATTTTTTTAAGTTTTAAAATGCTATTTAAATCCAAGTTAGTTAACATATAGTGTAATAATGATTTCAGAAGTAGGATTCAGTGATTCATCACTTACATACAACACCCAGTGCTCATCCCAACAAATGCTCTCCTACTTGGGAAAACCCATCCCCCATTTAGCCCATCCCCCCACCCACCTCCCCTCCAGCAACCTTCAGTTCGTTTTCTGTATTTAAGAGTCTCTTATGGTTTGCCTCCCTCTCTGTTCTTATCTGACTTTTCCTTCCCTTCCCTTTTGTTCATCTGTTTCCCGATCTGATATTTAAATTTATTTCTACCAATTCATTTTTTTATTATCCATAATGCTTTTTAAATACTTATTTATGTTTCTTCTTGCCTGCCTCCTATTTTGATTTACCAAGTTTTCTTTATATTTCTGCCTTCTAATTGGAGGTTATTCTTTCTTGCTCTAGTCTTTAGTGGTTACCTTTGCATTTAAAATCTTTTCTCTATTTTTTAATAAAATTTTTTTCTGGAATAATTTTAGATTTACATAAAAGTTACAAGTATAAAATAGAGAATTTTTTTTATAACCCTCACTCAGTTTTCCCTGTTAACATCTTATAAGCCATGGCACATTAGTTAAAATTAAAAAAAAAAACCCAAAGCAACAGGGATGCATTACTATTAACTAAACTCTAGATTTTAATTGGATTTTACCAGTTTTTCCACTTACGTACTTTTTGTTTGTTTGTTTCGAGATCCAATCCAGAGTAACACATTGCATTAAGCACCCTTAGATTTTTAATATGCATCTTTGACCTAACAAGATTTAACAAGATCTTGACAAGATCTATTGTGTGCATCATCTTTTTGAACAAATCTATGAACACATTTACCCTGGTTCACGTGTGATTTTTGTCAAGCATTTTCAATCCATTTGGGTTTAAACTATCCTAAATTAGTCATTATTATTATTACTATTAATTTCACCGCCAACATTTGCTTACACTTACCTAAATTTTAAACAACTGTTTAGCTGATCTTCACCCCTTGTATTTGCACTCTTCCTTTGGCTTAATTTTCTTTCTTTTTTTAAAAAAAAATTGATATTTGTTTATTTTTGAGAGAGAGAGAGAGAGAGAGAGAGCAGGGGAAGGGCAGAGACAGAGGGAGACACAGAATCCAAAGCAGTCTCCAGGCTCTGGGCTGTCAATACAGAGCCCAATGGGGAGCTTGAACTCAAGAATCACGAGACCATGACCTGAGCTGATGTTGGTCACTTATCCAACTGAGCCACCCAGGTGCCCCTCAACTTTCCTTCTCACTGAAGTACATCCTTTTGAATCTTTTCGAGTGGGGATCTGTGAATTATAAATCATGTTGGCATTTATTTGCCTAAAATATCTTTAATTTGTGTACTGTTGATTACAGAATAAAGTATAGAAGTTTATGTGAGTATAGAATTTTAGGTTGAACATTTTCATCCCTTGGGATTTTCACAACATTCCACTGTCTCCTGGTCTCCACTATAGCTACTGAGTTATGTTAGTTTCTCTCTCTCTTTTTTTAAAAGGAATTTCTCTTTAGCATTCATGTTTTGCAGTTTCAATATGCCATTCTTATTGTGGGTTTATTTTTATTCATTCTGCATGGGATTCATACTCATTAAATCTGAACATTCATGTCTTTCATCTATTTGAGCAAATTCTGAGACATTTCTTCTTGGAATATTGCTTCTACTCCAACTAGACATATGTTTGACCCTCTCATTATATCATCCATGGTTTCTTAATGTTTCATATTTTCTACCTTGTTACTTTTCTGTGCTATATTTGATCACTTTTTTCAAATCTAACTTGGGTGATTTGCTGTTTCATTGCCCATTCACTTTTTAATTTTCATGAAAATATTTTCCATTTGTAGAAGTTTTGATTCATTCTTTTTCAAATCTGCTGGTTCATTTTTTCATAGAGTCCAATTTTTTCCCTTATATTTCTAATACTTAAAGAAATGCTTTTATACTTTAAGCATACTTGCTTTATAGTTTCTCTTACATTGTTTTTCTATTATCTCAAGTTCTTGATGAATTAATCATCTGTTGTACTCACTGACTTTTTACTCACAGTGGATTGTTTTCTTAAGCATTTTATACTTATTAATGGGGAATTACTTTAAGAAGAGCTTTTGCTTTGTATTTACTTGCTAATTTCTTGACTTTGGCCTGGGGTTTCTGAAAGCCTGTGCATAGCTCCAATAAACATTTATGGCAGTGTAAGACACAGGCACAGAGATTTTTTTTTTTTTTTTTTTGCCCATCCAGAGCCATTGTAGACAGAGGCTTTCTGGTAATTTTGCTGAACCAATGGGGTCATTGAAATTCATTAATCGGACTTCTGGATGGTTTTTAACGTCAACTCCCCAAATTTAGCATCCCAAGACCTCATATGCTATTGCTGTACATTTTTTAAAAACACAGTACCAGTCCAGGATACCTTGGCTCAGGACTCTGCCTTCTTGTCCCCTTTCTCCTGTGGGACATTGCTTGACTCTTAATATTTTCATTCTCCTAGTTCCCTCACCCAGGCTGGAAAGTAAGCTCCTTCACCATCTTGCACAATTCTAGACCAGTGGGGCCCAGTGTAGTGCCTGGTACATAAAAATAAACAAGCAATCCTGTTGAATAAGTACGTGAGTGAATCTATGTGAGCTGCGGTGCCAAACTACTTGTATAAAGAGGAATGAAACAGTTCTCATCCTCAAGGCCAGGGATGAGACTTGGACAACTAGTGTAAATCCAAAAGGATGCTATCATGGAGGGGCAGGCAAAGTATCATCAGTGTAGATAAAAGGCTTCTTGGAGAAGGTGGCACTTGTGTGGACCCTTGAAGGATGAGTAGAATTTCATTTGGTGGTAGAATGGAAGAAGGAGCATGGCAGGCCAGGAAGAAGGCAGGAGCAAATGCATGGGTGAATGGCTTATTCTGAAGACTATAGGTTACTTTCTTTGGCTGACCTGCACCTTGTGGCAGCTATGGGAATGCCCATGGAATTGCCCCTTGAAGACCTCCAAATCCAGGGGTTGACCAAGTGTCCCAGCTGCTGCCCTCTGAAAAGTCCATAAACCAATCCACACTGGGTTTCATCAAGGCCAAATGCATTTCCCATCAGCTGTTCTCAGCCAGTGGCTGAGTGAGGCAGGGATACAAAGATGGGTCCATTCCTGGAAGCCATGGAAGTCCTTTGTTGGCTAAATTTCCCTTGATGTGGGCTGACATCGCTCCCTGATGGCCTTGATGCAACTTTCTTAATTCTATATCAGTCTTGGATGCTTCTTTTTTTTTTTTTATTTATATATGAAATTTATTGTCAAATTGGTTTCCATACAACACCCAGTGCTCATCCCAAAAGGGGCCCTCTTCAGTACAGTCTTGGATGCTTCTACTTGACATTTCCTTCCTCTCCCCTTCACTGTGTGTGTGTGTGTGTGTGTGTGCGTGTGTATATGTCAAACCTTCATTAAACTCTGACAGTTCTTCCTGCTTTCTCCAGCTACTGCCCCATTTTCTCTTCCACAGGTATTAGCCCTAGTTGAATCTATGCATTTTTTAAAAAAAATTTAAATTTATTTTTTAAATTTACATCCAAGTTAGCATATAGTGCAACAATGATTTCAAGAGTAGATTCCTTAATGCCCCTTACCCATTTAGCCCATCCCCCCCCCCACAACCCCCCTCCAGTAACCCTCTGTTTGTTCTCCGTATTTAAGAGTCTCTTATGTTTTGTCCCCCTCCCTGTTTTTATATTATTTTTGCTTCCCTTCCCTTGTGTTCATCTGTTCTGTGTCTTAAAGTCCTCATATGAGTGAAGTCATATGATATTTGTCTTTCTCTGACTAATTTCGCTTAGCATAATACCCTCCAGTTCCATCCACGTAGTTGCAAATGGCAAGTGAATCTATGCATTGTGAATCTCATCATGATGTCTACTTCTTGGCCAACCCAGATTAACACGTGTATCTTCCTTTTGTTTCTTTAATTTTTTTAAATGTTTATTTTTGAGAGAGAGAGAGACAGAGCATAAGTGGGGGAGGAGCAGAGAGAGAGGGAGACACAGAATCCAAAGCAGGTTCCAGGCTCTGAGCTGTTAGCACAGAGCCCCACGCGGGGCTCGAACCCATGAACCACGAGATCATGACCTGAGCCGAAGTCGGACGGTTAACCCACTGAGCCACCCAGGCGCCCCTACCACGTGTATCTTCTGAAGGGAGGGTACATAAAAAGAGATTGGATGGATCCATCTTGTCAAGGGCTTTTGATGACACTCAGGTTTGGGACTTTGGCAGACAGTTTGCCAGTGAAGATTTTAGAGGAGGGAAAAGTGAGATCTTGCTTGTATTTAAAGAAGGTGATTAGGGCGGAAGAAGAAAGATTGGAGTTTTGAGAAAGTCATTGCAAAGGCCTGGGTGGGACAAGGCGGGGTTGAAGCCACGTGGGAACAGTGGAGTTGGTGAGCTGGCCTCATAGTTCCCACAGAAGAAAGCATGGGACTCTCCTGTGAAATTTTACCTTCTCCCAGCTTTTCAGAAAAGAAAAAAAAAAAAAAAAAAAAAGTCTTGCACAAATGAGTTTGAAAAGACCCTATGTGGGAAACAGCAGAAAAAAAAAAATCAATCTGGGCCCATCCATCGTCATTTCCAGGCATAGCTTCCCCACAGAATATGCCAGAAAAGCACCCAAGGAATTATAACGGTTTATTCTTCTGTCACCAGCCTCCTTCTTTCTCAAGGAGCGACCGGAAAGAAAATGCATGCCTTCCACCTCCTTGTGACTTTATCTGTCCAGGGTCTCTGGGGAGCCAATGAGAAAACAAACCCCAGAAAGGCCCCTCATGCCGTGTGGGGTGGTGTGAGGCGTTGCCGTGAGGGATTTGAAAGTAGAAGCAGGGCCCCGGGGACCGCCTGCACTAACCGGACGTGGGGGTTCAGGGGAGAGGGCCAAGACGGGAATTCGACAAGGAATGTGGGCCAAGCGGGCTCCAGTCCCGACTTCCAGTGCAGCTGTTCCCTTTTATACGCAGACCAGAGCAGAAGAATGGTGCCCTGGAAAACAGAAGGGCACAAGGGTCCTTGAGAAGCCCCTGGCAGTGGGAAATGCAAGAGCTGCCATGCCCTGAGCTAAACTGTCAACCTTTGAAACTTGTGGCTGAACAGGCAGAAGGGGGGCAGATCAGGTGCCCGGAGGGAGAGCTGGCACGGTCACCTCCAGACACCATTCTGGAGTGAGGCATTAGCAGCTTCCTCTCTGAACAAACAGGAAGCTTATTAAAAATGCCATTGTCCCTTCCCGCCTGTGTTGACAGGACTGTTAAATGACCAAGTCCAGGGAGCTCTGCCAAGTCCAGAGACCCAGGGAGCGTGCAGCTGTCGGTGCCACCTGTGTCCTTCTGAGTCCAGCTAAGAGTTTCCTTTTCAGGGCACCCACGTTGTGGAGTGCCGGGTCCTGTGGCCTCAAGGCAAGGCCAAGGTATTGAAGGAGGAGAGAGGGAGGGAGGGGCCGTTCCGGGGGCGGGGGGGGGGGGGAGACCCCGGGGGCCAGCACGCACCTCCTTCCGCTTCTCCCCGTGTCAGCAGCAATCAGGAACTCGTCGCTGTGCGTCACCTCCAGCCTCTGAAACGTTCTGGCTGGGAATCAGATCCAGTGTGGAACACCTGCCCTCCACTGCGGTACCACAAACACAATGCACCGCATGCCACTTGGCAGCAGGGAGAAAAGAGGCCTATTAACGTCCCTGACGTTATTAACAAGGGCAGTCCTGTGGTTGTTGGCGCGCGCGCGCTCTCTCACGCACACGCGCACGCACACGCACGCGCAGACACACAGACGCGCACTTCCCCAGGCCTCTAAAGCTTTGCACAGGTCCTTGGCTACTTCACTGTCAATCAAATACTGAATAAAAGAGATAGCCCTCTCCTGGGGGGCCGTGGCCCTCTTGGATAGCAGGTGTGTAGGTACGGGTGCGTGTGGCAGGGGTGTGTGCACGGGTGTGGGTGTGGGCAAGGGGGAGTGGGGGGGGGTAGGCGCTGGTGTCTGATGGCCATGGACGGACCCAGGGTCACCTGCGCAGGTGGGAGGTGTGGGGATTGCTGAGGCCGAGGGGACGCGTGTCCCCTGTGTAGCCCTCTCAGGCCAGCGTCGCCTGTGCCGGAGGGTAAAAGGAGGGGTGGCGGGGTGGAGCGGGTGCCAGACCTCGTGGGTGGCATGTTGGCTTGACCACGCTCCCCTGGCCGCAGGACGACGTCCACCCCTGGCACTGTCACCGTCGCCCCCTGGCCGTGTCCGCGCCACGCCTGGCGGGCTGGCTTGCCCCCGCTCCGCTGGTGGCGGGTGGCTCCCTGCCAAGCCCGCCTGCCCCCCCCCCCCCAAGGCCCCCTGCCGGCCTGGCGCCCCAGACAGTGGGGCTCTGTGAGTCGCTCTCCTGGGGGCAGCTGGATGTTTTTCTATAGAGGGGACTCGTCATTAGAGGACCCGGAGGCTGAGGGGTGGCACCTTGGGCTGTTTTCCTTTCTCTTTGGCCCCATTTACTGATGGTCTCGGAAGGAGCGCGGCGCGGGGCCGCAGTTCACTTGTCGCGGTGAAGGCAGCTTGACAGCTGCATAAATCACGCCGAGATACCACTAATAGGTTGCTGCCCGCGACTGTACCGGACCACCCAGGCGCAACGCGAGGCCCTCGGAGCCCAGCCGCACGCAGACAGTAATGCCGATCGCTTAACCCTTTGTCCCCCGCCCCCGCGCTGGGCGCGGCGCTCCCGACTCCCGTCCCCTCTCCCCCCCACCCCCATCCCCACCCCAGACCGCGCCGGCGGGGCGGGTCTCGCACCTCCTTCCCCACCCCAATTCTTCCGGTCTCTCCAGCTTTCCGCGGAGCTGGTGCTCCCAGCGGGTGATGAAAGGAAAAAGGCCTCGCCGCCGGGGGCTTTGGCACAGGTGGGATGGCATTGGCGGGGGCAGTGAGCGAAGGGCAGCGAGGTAGCCGCGGAGCAGGTAGGCAGAGCGCAGGGGCAGAGCGCACGGGATTCTGGCCCCTGCACCTGCAACTCCTACTTCTTGGCCACAGGCGTCGGGTCTGTGCTATCTAGTGACAGACATGCCAGGCCCCTGTCCTACGTGCAGGAGGAAGAAGCCTGCAGTGAAGTTGCAAGGAGAGAAGCATGCCCCGTGTCGCAAGCGTTAACTACGCATGCTCACACTGTGCGAGGTGCCAGGGACACCAAAGAGAATGAGACAGTATCCCTGCTCTCTGGAGCTCATGGTCCTGGACAATCCGATGTGACAAGGCCTTCCTCGGCTGGCCCTCCCATGAGCGTCTGTTCTCAGCTCCTGCAACTGTCCCCTTGCTGATTCTCCTGCAGCCTGGCTAGTCCCCATCTGCTTCAGCCCCTCAAGCTGTTCCCCCTGCGGGGCTTTTGCCTTATTTGCGGTTTCTGTTCTTAGGGGATCTAAGAAAGGGTGTGGCTCCCTCCTTCACCCTTCAAGCAGATTGGGCAGATGCCCTATTCTCAGCGAAGCCTTTCCTAAACAGAGTTAGCACCTAGCAGGTTAACTACCTGCATTCCCCACTCCTCTCCCCCCCACCCCCCGCCCCCGCACCATTTTTTTTTTTTTTTGAGCACCAGAGGGGTCACAAGTGATAGAGGGAGAGAGAGAGAGAGAGAGAGAGAGAGAGAGAAGTGGAGCTCACCCAAGAGGGGTTCCTGCTCACCTGATTTGAAACTGGAACAAACCATGAGATCATGACCTGAGCGGAAGTCAGGTGCTTAACATGTTTAACGACTGAGCCACCCAGGCACTCTCCCCTGCCTCACCTTTTAAATAGCACTTAATCACTTTCAAATACACCGTATAATTTCCTTCCTTCTTTCTTTTTAATTTTTTTTAATTGTGTGTCTTCCCCTACTAGTGTGATCGTTTTTTGAGGATAAGAACTTTCATTTGTTTTGCTCACTGGGTGATTAGATTTGCTATCCTGGGTGATTAGAATATTGCTTCAACATAGTAGATGTTCAATAACTATTCGTTGAGTGATTGAATGCTCTAACAGAGGACAGCACAATGAATCACAGAGACTTGGGGGAAACTGGGTGTATTAGCTTATAGGGGTTGGGGAAGGGATCAGTCTTCCTGTCAGAGAAGTTGGAAGTCATGAAGGAATCAAGAAGGCTCACTTCCCCTTTGTCACTGCTGAGCATCACATCATTGCCTCCGAGAAATATTCATTTTCCTGTAGGACAGTCATGTATATCTGTGCTAGGCTGAGTAACGGTCCCCAAAGATGTCCATGTACAAATCCTTGGAACCTTGGTAAAGAGGACTTTGCAGGTGTGATTAAATCAAGGATCCTGAGATGGGGAGATTATTTTGGCTTATCTGGGTGGGCCCAATGCCATCCATCACAAGTGTTCTTATAAGAGGGAGACAAGATGATCAGAAAGAGAGAAACAGATACAACCATGCAAGCTGAAGGTGGAGCCATGTTGGGCCAGAATCCAAGGAATGCAGGATGCTTCTAGAAACCAGAAAAGACAAGAAAATGGAATATCCCCTAGAACCTCCAGAAGGAATTCAGGTCCGCCGACACCTTGCTTTTAGCCCAATCAGACTGGCTTTGGAGTTCTGACCCTCAGAACTTTCAGATAATAAATTTGTGCTATTTTAAGCCATGAGGTTTGTGGCAATTGGTTATACCATCAATAGGAAACTAACAAATACCCCTTTTAAAAATTGTGAGCACTTGTTTCCCTCAGTCCTAACCTTGTTTTGAGCTTCTGCTCTGCTGACCTCACTCCTGGAGATGAGCTCTACTCATACATCTTCTTTTTTCTTGGCACGCGACCTTCTCAAAGCGGACCTCATCTGAGAGTTCTTCGTCCAATTCTTAAGTGATTTGCATGTTTTTTTTTTTTTCAAAAGGGAGTTTTCCTCATCTCTTTCTTATTGAAGTGAGTGTGCACAATCCACTTTTTTTCCCTATGTATTTATTTGTAAGTGCTTCCGAACCTTCTTGAGGGACTCTCTCAGCAAATCCCAAAGGGCTGTGCTGGGGTTTCTGGCACGGGCTGGCCCTTCCATGTCTGAACTGTCTCTGCTGGGATCGATACTCGACTTTATTTCATTCCCCCCCAAGACCTGAAGTCCGGTAATAGCGCTTTGGTCTGTGTCCCTGCTGTACCAGTCTGTGCCACCATCAAATGAGGGGTGGGCCAGAGCAGGAGAATTCTGGTCATTTGTCTGAGCAGAGATATCTGATGACAGCTTCCTCTTGGCACTCCTCCTCCCTCTTTCTGTTGCTATCATCAGGTATCACTGGATGAAAGGGTCTTGGTTAAAGACATTACCCAAAGAATAGGGCAGAGAATTCTTTTCTTAAATGATCTCCTTCGGTTTTTCCATGAACACAATTAACTGGAGCATGTCTCCCGAATGGTCACTTATTTGCGCATTCAGCATGCTTTTGTTGAATACTTACCATGCACAATGCTCTCTGCATACCAAGAAGGAATAGGCAGAAACCACTCCAAGTTCTGTGCAGATGAAATTACTTCTACAGCGTTTACAGAACTGAATGTTACCATTAAGAAAATATCGGTAAAGGGGCGACTGAGTGGCTCAGTTGGTTGAGCATCTGACTTCGGCCCAGGTCATAATCTCATGGCTCATGGGCTCCATCCCTTTGTCGAGTGCTGTGCTGACAGCTCGGGGCCTGGAGCCTGCTTCGGATTCTGCGTCTCCCTCTCTCTCTGCCCCTCCCCGCCTCGCGCGCTCTCTCTCTCTCTCTCTCTCTCATTCAAAAATAAATAAACATTAAAAAAAAGTTAAAACAAAAGAAAATATCAGTAGAGCTCAGGGGATGAATTTGCTTTGTTCTTTGGAATAAGTTGGAGGTCAACCCCTTTTCTTTCTAGGCTTTATTTTCCAGAAGATGGGACTGCAGGTTGAGTGACAATCAGGATATTAAAAGAGCAAGAAATAGGGCACTAGCAGTAGAAATCGATGATGTTACTTAGAGGCTGAAAACTGGGGGCTGGAAATTTGTGTCTTTATCTTCGATCTGCATTTGCAGGTATTGGTCACTTGAAATGTGGTTGGGACAACGGGAGGCTGGCTTTTTAATTCTATGTAAGTTTAAACTTAAAGAGTTAACTCGGTTATTGGGAAGCTCTTAAGTATGTTCAGAACAAGTTGGGTACGTGAATCTCCATTTTCAAATGCAAATTTAAAATTTTTTTTTTCAACGTTTTTTTTTTATTTATTTTTGGGACAGAGAGAGACAGAGCATGAACGGGGGAGGGGCAGAGAGAGAGGGAGACACAGAATCGGAAACAGGCTCCAGGCTCCGAGCCATCAGCCCAGAGCCTGACGCGGGGCTCGAACTCACGGACCGCGAGATCGTGACCTGGCTGAAGTCGGATGCTTAACCGACTGCGCCACCCAGGCGCCCCTCAAATGCAAATTTTATGAAATCTAAATATACATAAAGTATTTCTGGTAAAAGTTAGCATCTAAGTGAGATGTGCCAGATTTTGAAGCCTTGGTTTAAGAAAAAATATAAAGTATTGCATTCATAATTTTAATTGCATGTTGAAATGATAGTATTTTGGAGATACTGGGCTTCAGTAAAATCTTTTTTTTTAATGTTTATTTATTATTAAGAGAGAGAGAGAGAGAGACAGAGCATGAGCGGGGAAGGGGCAGAGAGAGAGGGAGACACAGAATCCAAAGCAGGTTCCGGGCTCTGAGCTGTCACCACAGAGCCCAACGCAAGGCTCGAACTCACGAACTGTGAGAGCATGCCCTGAGCCGAAGTTGGACGCTCAACCGACTGAGCCACCCAGGTGCCCCTTCAGTAAAATCTTTTATTAACATTAATTTCACCTGCTTCTTTTTACTTTTCTTTGACATGATCATTGAAAGATCATTGTTATCCTTCCGAAAGACTTCTTAAGCAAGATTGGAAATATTTCATCGCTCTTCACGATAATGTCTCCCAGTTTTTAACAGAGTTAAGGGTATAATCATTTTTGAATTTTTAATTCAAACAGTAATATTTGATTCCTTACTGCTGTTTCCCTATGGATTTTATGCTGTAGAGTAGATTAAAGAGAAAAGATACATGTTAGCCATACACACTCACAGAATGTGAAACAAAGCATGGTAGAAAGCCAGTAATCAAGAGTAAAACTGCCAAGGCAGGCAAACGAACAGTCACAGAAGCACCCGGACGAATGCTCGGCTCCTTACTGGCTTTGAACTGAGTGTCTCTTCCACCAGCGTCCAGCTGATACATGCAGTAAGCTCGTCTCCTACCCCTTCACATGCTTCTTCCTTTACCCTCAGCTTACTTGGGAACTTTAACCACCCCCTTTGCTCCTCCATTTTCTCAGAAAAGATGTCCTTTCTCATTTATGATTTATATTTATTTATATGTGTTCTTGGGACTTTTCTGCCTAAACACAGCAACAACAACTCAGGTGTTATTGTAGTTGCCTTTATCATAAGAATGCTGTGTCTCTCCAGTCTGCTACACACACACACACACACACACACACACACACACACACACACACGTGTGTGTGTGTATGTGTGTGCAAGTGCACGGGAGCCCTGTGGTAGTATGGTGCAATCTTCATGTTTATCATGGTGTTCTCACAAAAGCTACACATGATCCTTGTGCTGGCTTTAGCCCCGATGCTTTCGGAGTGTATACACATATTAAAAGAATAAATTAATGAGCATGAGAGACTCCATTATTTGGAGTCTGTTCCTCCCTCCCCGCTTCCTCCCTTCCTCCCTTCCTCCCTCCCTCCCTTCCTTCCTTCTTTCCTTCCTTCTTCCTTCCTTCTTCCTTCCTTCTTCCTTTCTTCCTTCCTTTCTTCTTCCTTCCCTCTTCCTTCCTTCCTTTCTCCCTCTTTCTTTCTTTCCTTTTCTTTTCTTTCTTTCTTTCCTTCTTTCTAACAATATATATATATATATATATATATATATCCCAAATATTGCAGCATGAGATATACTTACACTAAAAAATGATTAGTTATTTATCTAAAATTCAAATTAACTGACCAACCTATAGCTTATCTGGCAACCCTATATGTTTAGGATCTGTTGAGCTGGAGAATCGCAAGGTTTGCCAGATTTAGCAAGTAAAAGTAGGACATCCAAACATGTGATATTTTGGCCACACTCATACTGAAAAATTATTTGTTGCTTATTTGACATTCACATTTAACTAGACGTCCTGAATTTTCTATGGCAACCCTAATTCTCGAAGAAGTGGTTTCCTCTGTAGGAGAGTGGGCTACCCGTGGAGGTATCAGGGGTGGGAATTAATGTTCTTGTCTAAAGTTCTGGTAATGTATCGTCTTAGAAAAGACCAGAAGCCTGAGGACGTCCTGGAGTAGGATGGTTTCTGTTCGAAGCTCTGGTAAGGGGTTCAGGCTGGCTGCCCGATTTATGGAGGGCGTGGGACTTGCACAGCTTCGGTGCAGTGTTACTATTTAAATCTAATTCGGGTCGGGGCGCCTGGGTGGCGCAGTCGGTTAAGCGGCCGACTTCAGCCAGGTCACGATCTCGCGGTCCGGGAGTTCGAGCCCCGCGTCGGGCTCTGGGCTGATGGCTCAGAGCCTGGAGCCTGTTTCCGATTCTGTGTCTCCCTCTCTCTCTGCCCCTCCCCCGTTCATGCTCTGTCTCTCTCTGTCCCAAAAATAAATAAACCTTGAAAAAAAAAAATTTAAATCTAATTCGGGTCGACGTTTATGCTTTTGGAATAAAGCCATCCTCTTCCACCTGCTCAACCCCGCCTTGCATTCTGGTGTTGACTTATTAAGTAGAGCCCAAACCATTTCATCGTGAAGGAAGATCTGTAGCTCAGAGTGTCTGAACCAAACAGGAATTGAAACAAGAGTGGGGAAGAGAGGGAGGAAACAGTTTATGTCTGTGACATCTTTTTTCCAATTGTTAATCATTTCGGGCCATTAACAGTAAGACAGAGAAAAGTAAAAAGACAGAGGAGGGGACAGACCCGGGCTGTACGCGGCCTTTAGCCATTCACTTTTGGGCTTACTTTCCTTCATTTAAACTTTGTTTACCCTCCCCCACCCGACTCACTAGCAAAAATACTTTTAAAAGAACCTTAACAGGCGGAGGCTCAAGGATCTTGTTTTCTTTTAATTCTTTTTGATTTATGTTCCTTTGTCTCCAAAGCTCCTGTAATCTCCCACCTCTTCACATCCAGTTCCCTGCTGACAGCCCTGAGGCAGCCAGCCACCCCCCACCCCCTCGGCTTTGAGATAAACCATCCCGGGCTGGATCATTAACTACACAAACTTTCTCTCCTGAGCCTTCTCTTAAATGTTGGGAAAGCAAACATCCCAGGTTGTGTCCTCAGAAGCCTGTAACCAGAGCTTTTTATTAACTCTGGTGGGAGTCGGGCTTTGATCTGAACTGGTCCGGGAACTCCTTTATTGCAGCTGACATTTATTGAGCGGCTACTATGTGCCACTGGCCGGGGTGGCAGGGGAAGCGAGGACAAATATGATGGGGTCAGGCCTACAGGAGCTTGCTTGTAAAATAGTTGGGGGCAATTATACTGGTCCTCCAAGACCCTTCGGTTCACTGGGTCAGAAACCCTGCTGAACACCGCCAAGCAGCCTAACTCTCTAGCACGGCACATTAAAAAAAAAAAAAAAATACATTTAAACACTTACTTTTGTGATGACTAGTGCCTTGCTCCCTCACTGGTTTCTCAGCATTGTGAGCTCCCAGAGGGGAGGGGCTGTATGTGTTTTGATTTCTGTTAGCTTTCAGCCTCCAGGAAATATCAGCCAAATGAAGGAAGGAGGGAATGCACCACAAGACCAGACAATTGTGCCCATTCGTTGCAAATGAAGAGCGATGTGAGCAGGGAAGGCAGCCGCTCATTCGGGAAAGGCTTTGCCTTCGATGATGATGTGGTGAAGGAGGGAGTGTGATAAGGGACCAGCCTGCGGAGGGCTGATGCTAGAAGTGGACCCCGGGTATCCTGATGGCAGAGACTATAGAGCTCTGGTCTCCACACTGTCTGAAGGCCTTTGTTCCAAGTCGCGTCTAGTGCTCTGCGACTCTAACGTCTTTCTTCTTCACTGATGTGTAGTTAGTTTCCTGCTAACCTGAATAAAAGGTGACCCCTTTCTTTCTGGCCGTTGTTATCTCTCAGCTCTGTTCGCTCCACCGTGGTAGAGAGAAGCTCTCAGTAGACCCACTAAGCGCTTCATGCATACTCTTGAGGCATTTATTTTCCATGAATTGTAAAGTGCCTGGTGCAGAGTAAATGCTACATAGTTGTTTGCTACGGTTCTTATTAAGTAATAAAAGGGGAAGGGAGGCATGGATTTTTCAACCTTCCGTAATGGGGCAGACACTCAGCTTGGTGATTCATTATTTTTTTTATTAAAAAATTTTTTTAAATGTCTATTTATTTTTGATAGAGAGGGAGAGAGACAGAACATGAGCAGGGGAGGGTCAGAGAGAGGGGGAGACACAGAATCTGAAGCAGGCTCCAGGCTCCAAGCTGTCATCCCAGAGCCCGACACGGGGCTCGAACCCACAGACCGTGAGATCATGAGCTGAGCCGAAGTCGGACGCTCAACCGACTGAGCCACCCGGGCGCCCCTCAGCCTGGTGATTTAAATGCATTTTATTTTATGATCCTCAAAATAACACCACATGGTTGGTATTTTAAATCTCACTTTAGGCCTAGGGAAACTGAGGCTCTGATAGGCTAAGTGAATTGTCTTATGCCACATGGGTTGGTCTGTGATCTGGGTGCTATCATGCTTCAAAGCCTGGGCTCAGTCAATTAGTACCAGTTGGTACCCACTGAGTGAGATCATCCCCGCTCTGCTTTTGGCTCCGTCACTCATGGACCATATCTGGTCGGTTTCTCCTACATTGGATACTTGCTCAGGCCACCGAAGCTTTGCCTGTGCTGTTCTCTAGGCCTGGAAAGCCCTCTGTTCACTTCTTTAGCTACTTAGCCTCCACGTGGCTTCTGGTTTTAGCTCAAGCATCATCTCCTCTGGGAATCCTTCCAAGACCATCTCCCTGCCCCTTTTTCAATCTGAGGGAGGTTTTCCTCCACGGTGCTGTTTGAGGCTCCTCTCCTCCACCCTCTGTAAACACTCTGAGCCCCTCTATGTAATTACTAATGGTCTCTTTTACTAGGCTGTAAGCTCTTTTTGTCTATTTCCCCATCGTAAGTATGGTCCTGGGGCATAGCAGTACTTAATACATACATGCTGGTTAGATGGGATTGGCGTGGCTGTGGAGATATGTCTGGAAAGAGATACCTGTTGGAAAGGGGTAGGGTCTGGAGATGCTGAATGTACGGAGGACTCACACTTCAGGTAGTTGCAACAGGAACACACGGGAGAGCTTGGAATGGGAGGTGACGAGAGGAACGTGGGGATTTCAGTCCAGCCGCGTGGATTGGAAGGAGGGGAGAGGAGGCACCAGGACAGTAAGGAGATTTCTCAAATAAGAATAGACTTCAGGTGATGAGGTTGGCCATAGGAAGGGACAAGAAGATTCGAGACGGGGACGGGATAAAGAGAAAATCGATAAGGGTCGAGAGAAGACTCAAACTGTTCCTTGCTTTTGATCAAGCTGGATGTTAGCATGCACGAGTCAAGGCAAGACGGGAAATAAAAGTTGAAGACCAGGCCCAGGGCCACTGGGTTCTCCAGGTTCTCCTCCTTCTATGAGGCAGGCAGGAGCCAGAACCAGGCCAGCTGCTAGAGGTCTGAGGCTTTGGGGCAAACCCACCTTTTATGTTCAGGTCTGAGCCTTAGAAACGTGACCCAGACACCAGCCTCAGAAAGACCTTTAAAATAAAGGGCTTTGGGGTGTGGCGCCTGGGTGGCTCAGTCCCTTGAGAGTCCGACTTTTGATATTGGCTCAGGTCATGATTCCAGGGTTGCGGGATTGAGCCCCGCCTTGGGCTCTGCACTGAGTGTGGAACCTGCTTAATATTCTCTCTCCCTCTCCCTCTGCTTCTCTGTCTCTCTCTCTCTCACTTGTGTGTGTGCTCTCTTTCTAAAAATAAATGAATAAATAAATAAATAAAGGGAGATTTTTTTTTTTTTCCCTTTAGGTAAGAAGCCTTTACCTTTTTCCTTCTAGGATATGAACTAGTCACAGGGTTTCAGGGGGCTTATCCAGCCACCGGGGAGAAATGTTTGGGCCACATGGGTTACAGCTAAATAGACAGTGGTGGTAGCTGAGGGCTTGGATTCTGCCTGCTGAAAGAAACAACATGTAGTTGTTAATTGATATGTGGTAACTTTTAAAAAGAATTCGCATGGCACCCCAGGGTGGCTCAGTAGCGTCAGTAGCTGACTCTTCATTTTGGCTCATGTCACGATCTCGTGGTTCATGAGTTCAAGCACTGCATCAGGCTCTGCAGTGACACTGTGGAACCTGCTTGGGGTTCTGTCTCTCAGTCTCTCTCTCCCTCTGCCCCTTTTGTGCTTGTGTGAGCACACGTGCTCTCTCTCCCTCGCTCTCTTTCTCTCAAAATAAATCAATCGTAAAAGAGAATTAGCATTAATATTTTTTTGCTGTCCAAATTAATATGCATTCGTTGCAGAAAATTTGAAAATGGGATCCACCATGAAGAAGATGAAATCACCAGTAATCCAAAGGCCCAGCGATGATCGTAACCAATGTTGATGGGTTGGGGTGCAAACTTCACCCGCTTGGGGGCTATTCTCATAGGCAGTCATTGCGCAACCTTCAAACTGTTGATGTGATTCAGGGACAAGTTCTGGGAAGGATGCATTATGAAGGCAAAAGGAAAATTCTACTATGGGTGGAATGGAATAACATTTGTTGACAAGATGGATGCTGGGTTTTTGGTGACCGCTATCACGCGACAAAGGTTTGGTAAGTCTTCAGTGTTTTTTCCCTGGTGTGACAGGATTTTTCCATGTTGGCGACTGAGCGTATTAAAAACAAGGACTTTATTTTAACTTCACCCTTAATGGACAGACATTCCTCTTGCTCAAAACACTTCCATGTACTCTTCCAAGGTGGTGTAAGAACGCTACCTTGTTGTAAAAAGCCACTGTTAGTCTCACCAATCTGTGTATCAGTTATCCGTTGCTGTGTAACAAGTTAGCCCCGAACTTGGAGGCTTAAAACAACACTTACCATCTCACATTTTCTGTGGGGCACGGATCTGGGAGCAGTTTGTCCCAGTCATTCTGGTTCGGGGTCCCTCGTGAGGTTGTAGTCAAACTACTGGCCGGGGCAGATCTTCTCTTCAAGGGAGAAGTATCAAGGAATCTGTGTACATGGTTAAAACCATCATGATTTATACAGCTATATTGCTGACTTCTACTCCTGACTTCTTTGCTATAATGTAATATGTAAATTATGTAATACATATAATGTTTATGTAATATTTTGTTAACACATATATTAACACAATATATAAATTAACATATACATATAATATACAGTATTCTATATAATATAAAGAATTATATATTAATGTATAATAATATCATACGTAAATCTAAAATAATATGTGAATACATTTCCCAGGGGAGAAAATCAAAATATAGATGACCAGACATCCCTTTGATCCCTCTCCTGACATAATTCTCGTCAGCTCAGAAACTCTGAGCTAAACAGTACTCTGAGGCCTCTGTATCCCTTTCTAGATGTTTCCCTATGCACTTGTACTTTCTATGCAGAAAATATTCTGCGCTTTGTGTCATATAGCCTGGGTATTCTCCACCTTGTCTTTTCCACTTAACAATACACTTTGAATCCACCTTTTTTGTTTAAACTAGTTACAAACTATTCCAAAGTAGAGATGGGTCACAATCCACGCAGCCATTCCTCCAGTGCTGAACACACATGTTGTTTCACATGACAGATGACAAGCCCTGTATATGTCTCTTCAGGCACATGTGCTAGACGTTCCCAAAGATGGGTACCAAAAAGTAGAATTACTAGGTCAAGTTTTTTTATTTTTTGAAAGAGAGTGTAAGTGGGGAAGGGGCAGAGAGAGAAGGGGACGGAGGATCTGAAGCGGGCTCTGTGCTGACAGGCTGACAAGCGAGCCCAACGTGGGGCTCGAACTCATGAACTGTGAGATCATGACCTGAGCTGGAGTTGGATGCTCAACTGACTTAGCCATCCTGGTGCCCCTAGGTCAACTTTTATCATTAATGCCACAAAATGACTAGAAGGAAATTGAAAGGCAGATTTGGTTCCATTCAACTTTTTATTTTCCAGAAAATGTCACCTTTTCCCTTCATCTTTCCTCAGCTTCTCCCGGCCAGCTGGTTAGCTGCACTGTCCCGAGACCACCAGGAGACATGCAGAGATGGCAGATGCCATGCTTCATGGGAAGAGAAGATGGACTGTGGTGACAGACCATATAGCTGTCCCCTCTTCTCGTGCCATCCTTCCCTGTGTCCCTGCCTTTGTGTAATCCCACCCCCCTCCGCATAACTAATAAAATATGGCAAACACAGTGGGATGCCACTCTGTGATTATTTAAGCAAGACTCCCACCTTGGTAGTGGATTTACCCATAGTCTCTCTCCCCTCGTTGGCCAAGGGAACCGATGGATCCTAGAGTTGAAAGGAATCAAACACTATCTGCAACCAGGTACGTGGGGAAGCAGATACTTTCCTGGGTTAGCTTCTGATGAGAACCCAGATCTGGCCAACATACTGGCCACAGCCTTGGGAGACTCTGGGCAGAAGACCCGGCTAAGCAGTGCTCGGACTCTTGGCCCACAGAAAATATGGGACCATAAGTGTCTGTTCTGTTCAGCCACTGAGTTTGTGGTAATTTGTACGAATAGATAACTAATACACATGGTTCTACTGAGATTTTCTTTAAAAAAAAAAAAACGTACCTTTAATAAATACCTTTCTACTGTTGATCTTGCCTCTTTATTTTTTTTAATGTTTTTATTTATGTTTTTTGAGAGAGAGAGAGAGAGCGAGCATGAGCTGGGGAGGGGCAGAGAGGGAGTGGGAGACACAGAATCTGAAGGAGGCTCCAGGCTCCTAGCTGTCAGCACAGAGCCTGACGCAGGGCTCGAACCCATGGACCGTGAGGTTGTGACCTGAACCAAAGTCGGATGCTTAACTGACTGAGCCACCCAGGTGCCCCTGACCTTGCCTCTTTAAATCACACATTTTATTTAAATGGTTAGTAGTTGCACCAATCAGCTCTTGCTGTATGAAAAATACCACAAACTTCACTGTTCTCTTGCTCATGTATCTGTAGATGAGCTAGGAAGCCAGGACTGATTAATCTTGGCTGGGCCCCAAGCTCCCTGTTGGTTACAGGTCTGCTCCATGAATTTCTCCTCCTTGGATCAGTGGGTAACTGAGGCTTGTTCTTTTCATAATGACAGCCAGGGGTGGAAGAGGGCAAGCCCAACCATGAAAGCACATCTCAAGTCTTGCTTGAGTCAGAAGCATTAACATCTCACCATCCAAAGCCAAGTCCCTTGGCCAAATCCAAAGTCAAGGCACGAAAAGTACCCTCTTCCAACCCCAGGGCCATGACAAAGACGATAACACAAACTGGGGAGGGAGCAGGTTGGGGAGATACTAGAACCAGGAAGTCAGTCTTGCAGTGAAAAAAAGCACTTGACTGGGAGTCCAGAAATTGGGATTTTTTCTTGCCCTTTGATGCAACTTTTAGCAAATACATTAATCTCTCCAGGTGTATTATGTTCTTATCTGTAATATGGGAGGCTATACTAATTTCACTACGATCTTAAAAATAATTACTGATAATCTTGTATGAGCAAAGTACTACTTGGTGTGGTAGAAAATAGAAAATGAGAATAAACTTACCGTTGAGAGGAAGGATTTGTGGAAATAAAACCCATCCAAATGAGGACAAACTGAGGCCACTTATCCAGAGCGTACTCTAGCAAGGGAGCTGGCCACCATCACTTGCATTTGTAGACTCAAAGGCAGGAAGGTGAGTGGGGAGGCTTTATGATGAAAAAAGGACAAAGCTTCAGGAATGCTCTGATGGGAAGCTGTTGGCATGGGGAAGCTACAGGCAGGCTAACTGGAAGCTGGGCATCCTATGTGATTGGTTTGGGGAACATATTTGGCTTTCTCTGTTTGGTCCTGATTTGGAAACGGAGGCACAAATTAAGGAAGCTAACAGTTATTGACCAAGTTCTGACCATTCTGTGCCAATTGCCGTGGAGGCTGTGGGCCAGAGTTCTTTTGTTATATATGATCTAGCCATTGTCTGTTTGTATACTTATATCCTGAGGTTTAAGACAGTGCAATAGTTTTGTTTTGTTTTTTTCTTCTCACAGTTGCGTGGGTCAGAAGCTCAAAGTCAGTTTCACCAGGTTGAAATCAAGGTGTCTGAGGAGCCATGCTCCCTCTGGAAGCTGTAGAGGAGAACTTGTCCTTTGCCTCATCCAGTTTCTGGTGGCTGCAGGCACTCCCTGGCTTGTGGTCCCATCACTTCAACCTCTGCCTCTGTGGTCACATTGCCTCTTCCTCTCCTGCGTCTAATCTCCCTTTGTCTCTCTCTTATAAGGGCATTTGTAACGGCATTTAGGGCCTGTCTTGGTATGCTCAGGCTGCTGTAACAAAATGCCACAGACTGGGGGCATGAGCAAGAGATATTTATTTCTCATAGCTCTGGAGACTGGGAGGTCCAAGATCAGGGTGGCCAGCATGGTCGGGTTCCTGGTGAGGGCTCTACTTGTGGCTTGCAGATGGCTGCCTTCTTGCTATAGCCTCCCTTGAGAGAGAATGAGCCCTGTTCTCTTTCTCTTCTAATAAAGACAGTAATCTCACCATGAGGTCCCACCCTCATGGCCTCATCTAAACTGCAAAGCCCCCAAAGGCCCCATCTCCTAATACCATCACATTAGGAGGTAAGGTTTCACCATAAGAATTTTGGGGAGGGCGCCTGGGTGGCTCTGTCAGCTAAGTGTCCAGCTTTTGATTTCAGCTCAGGTCATGATCTCATGGTTCATGGGATCAAGCCCCACATACTCTCCCATGCTGAGCATGAAGCCAGCTTGGGATTCTCTCTCTCCCTCTCCCTCTTCCCCTTTCCCCCACTCGCGCGCGCACACACACACACACACACACACACACACACACACATTCTCTCTCTCTGTCTCTCAAAATAAATAATAAATAAACTAAAAAAAAAAAAAAAGAATTTTGGGGAGATGCAAATATTCAGCCCATAGCAGGGCCTGCTGGATAATCCAGGGATTATCTCAAGATCTTTAACTTAATCACATTTGTAAAACCTTTACCACGTAGGGTCACACTCATTGGTCCTAGCGATTAGAACATGAGCATATCTCTGGAAGCCATTATCAGCCTACCACAGTGTCCTTAAGCCCTAGTCCAGTGGTTCTCAAATGTGGTTCCAGGACCAGCAGGATCTGTATCCTCAGGAAGCTGGTGACAAATGCAAATTCTTGGAAGTCCCAGACCTATTCAATCAGGAACTCTAGGAGTGGGGCTCAGCAACTGGTGTTTGCAAAAGCCCCTCCAGGGATTCAGACGTGTACTGCACTTCGATCACCATTGTCCTCAGCCAGGGTTCTTTCCTCTGCACTGCGGTGCCCGTGTAAAGTATCCTCTTACAAATATTTTTGTTCCAAATGCATTCAGAGACCCCTAGATTATCTTCCCAACTCAGTCTCTACTTCTCCGCCATCTCTGATGGATGGGTAGGTGCCTGGACTATTTTGCTTAGAAGAAATAGTGACGTGATTGATTAGCAAGGTCTGTCATTACAAGAGAGGGACAGTGCTGTCAACAGCTTCAGCCCTCCTTAGCTCTGGGGGGCGGGGGAGGGCAATGCACGATTGGAAAAAAAAAATGACACGCTTTCACATTCTCTTTATGACAACATTGCAGAGGGAGACGCTTAAGTTGTCCTTGGTTTGTACTGTTTTATATCGTATTTGCAACCTTTGTAACGTTCGCAGAGATCTTATTTTGTATTAACCACAAATGTCTACATGAGGAAAATCAAAGCAAAACAAAACAACAGAAAGAATTTACTGTTTGCTTGGGTTTTAAGCCGATGCTGCAAATGGCCCACGTTGATGGAAAGCTCTGTATTTGTACTTGGCAACTGGACCCGGAGGGCCCGGGCTAGACTCGTATTCTCTTCCCAGGGCGCTCGCCCCGGGCCCTCCTCCACGCCCGCAGAGGGCTCTGTGGTTACTTTTCATAAGCTGCCATAATTTTCAAAGCCCACAGGGCTCATAATCAGATTTGGGAAAACTGCTCTATTTGTAAGCATCTGAGGCTGGCTTTCACGGGGTTGCTTCCCGAAGGGAGCGATGAGTGACAGCAAAGACATCCTTTTTTTTCCCCCACTCGGGGAAAATCCTTTGTTGAGCAGATCTTTATGGCTGCGGAGGAAGTTTACTCAGCTTCTGGTCACACTGGCCTGATTCCGCAGCGACACCAGCCTCGCACCCGACCCAACTGACTGCCCAGAGGGACGAGGCTGGGGCGGGCGCGGGGCCGTGTTTAGGTTCCAGGCAGATCCTGTTCTCCCCAGGCCCCTGGATTTTGTCCTCCCACCTGAACCTCGGAGTCACCCACGTGGGAGCTGTTTTCAGCTAGGGTTCTAGCAAGATGCGTCTTGCGCAGGGACCAGGCCTGTCCTCCAGGGAAAGAGCTGGGGCCGCCCCTTCGCTTTCTTGCCACCACTTCTCCTCAGTCTCCAGAAAAGCCCCGCCCGTGGGAAATGGAGATTCTAAATCACACCCAGTTTCTCAGTGTCGATCAAATGAGTCTTTGGCAAGGCTCCTCTCCTGGACTCCTTCCCTGTTCACAGTGTGCGCTTCCTTAGGCTTCTTCAAGGACAGTATTTTTCACTCTGATCCGGTAAGACTCCCTGAGCTTATTGCTGAACTATTGTTTTCACTCTTGCTCTGGAGGACTTCTCCCTCAATTTCCAACGTCACGTCCCTTGAGTCTTATCAAGTAGCATGCTTTCACAAAACAGGACAATTCTCCTGACCCATCGTTTATATTTTATAAGAAAATACAGTTGACCCTTGAACAACACCGGTTTGAACTGCATGGATCCACTTATATGTGGATTTTTAAATGTTTTTATTTATTTTTGAGAGAGGGAGAGAGAGATCGTGCGCATGAGTGGGGGAAGGGCAGAGAGAGAGGCACACACAGAATCTGAAGCAGGCTGCAGGCTCCAGGCTCTGAGCTGTCAGCACAGAGCCGGACTTGGGGCTCGAACTCCTGAATGGGGAGATCATGACCCGAGCAGATGTCAGATACTTAACCGGCTGAGCCACCCAGGCGCCCCTATCTATATGTGGGTTTAAAAAAAAAAAATACATACAGTACAGTACTGTAAATGTCTTTTCCTTAGGATTTTCTTAATAACATTTTCTTTTCTCTAGCTTATTTTATTGTACGAATTTGCTGTCTAATACGTATAATACCCCAAATATGTGTTAATTGACCATTTATGTTGTCGGTAAGGCTTCCAGTCAACAGTAGGCTCTCAGTAGTTAAGGTTTTCAGGATTCAGAAATTATATGCAGGGGCTCCTGGTTGGCTCAGTCGGCTGAGCATCTGACTTCAGCTCAGGTCATGATCTCATGGTTTGTGGGTTCGAGCCCTGCACTGGGCTCTCTGTGGTCAGCACAGAGCCCGCTGCAGACCCTCTGCCCCTCCCCCAACTCTCAAAACTACAGAAACATTTTTTTAAAAAAGAAGTTAGATGCAGATTTTTGACTGCAGTGTTAGGGGAGGTGGTTCAGTGTCCCTAACTCCCACATTGTGCAAGGATCAGCTGTAATCATATTCATTACAACTAACATTTATTGAGCACTGACTACATGCCTCACATTCTTCTGAGAGTTTTCCATTTGGTAATGCCTTTCTCCTTGGCAGTGAAACCGTGTGTGGTAGTTATAAACTGCAATTTATTTATTATTTTTTTTTTAATTTTTTTTTTCAACGTTTATTTATTTTTGGGACAGAGAGAGACAGAGCATGAACGGGGGAGGGGCAGAGAGAGAGGGAGACACAGAATCGGAAACAGGCTCCAGGCTCTGAGCCATCAGCCCAGAGCCTGACGCGGGGCTCGAACTCACGGACCGCGAGATCGTGACCTGGCTGAAGTCGGACGCTTAACCGACTGCGCCACCCAGGCGCCCCTAAACTGCAATTTAAATACGAGGATGCAAAGTCTCAGAGAGGTTAAGTAACTTGCCCAAGGTCACATGGAATGCTTCATTTTTCCCATTTGGCTCAGCACTTTGGTGTCAGTGCATCATAGTTTTTGGCAAAAAGGATCCTACTGCTAACAGTCTATTTAGGAGTAGATCAATCTTTGGCCATGAACGAAAGCTTTCTCACAGTAATATTTACTGCTAGCTGGGCCTTGTGGGTTTTGAACCCTTGGGCCTTGTTAAATATTAAGCTCCAAACAACTGAGTTTTTTGGCCAGTGAAGGGCCACGTATTTGCAAAAAGGAAAGCAAGATATCTTCACCCCCAACTAGTATGGCTTTCATCAGCTAAATCCTATTTCTTGTTTCATGGCTCAAGAATGCAAATAACATTTTTCCCTGACTGACACAGCTTCTCCAAATTCACCCCTCCCCCTTCCTTCTGGGCAGAGACCGTTTTTAGCCACCTTTCTGCTCTCTTGGCATTGACAGTGGTTCTAATGCTGGTTTCTTTGCATTTGTCCCTGGTGCATGCTTCTCTAATAGAGGCAAATACATGTCTTTTTTATTTTTTTTAGAGAGAGAGAGAGAGAGAGAGAGAGAAGGCAGGGGAGAGGGGCAGAGGGAGAGAGAAAGAGAATCTTAAGTAGGCTCCATGCTGACTCGAGGCTTGATCCCACTACCCGGGAATCATGATCTAGAAGCCAAAATCAAGAGTTGGATGCTCAACTGACTGAGCCACCCAGGTTCCCCAATGGCAAATAAATGCCTTAATAATCAGTGTGTTTTTTGAAGTTTTTATTTAAGTGTTTAGAATCTTAGAGACTCAACTCACCAATAAAATGCAGGATGGATTTTTGTCTCAAATGTACTTCTAGACTCGAAGATTGTTTCTTTTTTATTTAGAGAGAAAACAAGTCGCCATATTGAGATCATTCCAGTAACTTTCTATGAGTATGAGCTGTGTCTACTGGATGTTATGTTGTGTTCACTTCTTTCTTTTCGGCCTTAAAATGCAGGGGTGTCACCGAGAGCAGTGTGACTCACCTTCCCTGGGGGAAGGTATTGTGGCTGTCCCGGTCCCTCACTTACCTTGCAGATGTTTGTGAGATCATAGGCAGTGCTGAGCCTGTGGGAATGCGCTCCCCGTGGGTTGTAATTCTAGAGGCACAAATGCAGTTGCACGCTCTATTATGCCATCATTCGACATGTTTCTGACTGCAGGAAGGAAACCAGAGAGAACTAATAATCATTCCCTGTTCAGGGGATGGTGCTGGATGTGGGATTCTAGTCAACAGGTGTGGGAACATCTGGAGCTACCCAGCAGTGCCTTCTGGAACAGGGCTTTACAAGCATAATTAATTCCACTTCCAACTGATTCAACTGTATTGACAGAGAAGAACTAGATCAGAGGAACAAAGTACTGAATGTAGCCCATTGCCCTTGGTTAATTCTGTAACTGGAAATCTTGCTTTGTAAGGAGTACCTCTACACTTAGCAATTTACCAAGCATCATTTTTTTGGTTCAAGTTTTATTTTGTCACTTTTCATAATTTTCTCATTCATTTTCATTACCTTGTCAATTTCTTAAGTTTTTATGGAAAAAATTAGGTATAGTTTTAAAAATTCTTGCTTGAGTTTAAGGAGACGAAGTTTATTCTTTTTATTCCTTAGTGACCAAAACAGTGAAGAACACAGTAATTCTTTGTAAATTTTTTAATGTTTTATTTTATTTTTGAGACAGAGCATGAATGTGGGAGGGGCAGAGAGAGAGGGAGACACAGAATCCGAAGCAGGCTCTAGGCTCCAAGCTGTCAGCACAGAGCCTGACGCGGGGCTTGAACTCATGGACCGTGAGATCATGACCTGAGCCGAAGTCAGATGCTTAACTGACTGAGCCACCCAGGCACCCCAAGAACACAGTATTTTTCCCAAGTAGCCTGTCCATGAAAAGTAGGACATGATATAGAGTCTGTATCATCAGGCATCTAAACTGGAAGGCAGGAGTGACCAGCAGATCAATGAACTGTGTTTGCCTTTAATTTTTTCTTTCTTCTCTTTAGAAAGATCTAATTGCTAAGTTGCTTCAAGTCCAATATACTTCCACAGGGAACAGAAATAAAAAGCATTCTCATTCATCCCTGCTTCCCGAATGAGCGGTGCTTGACTGGAGCCCTTTATTTCAAAGGTTTGATGTTGTAATTTCTTGACCTGGTGAGGAATTATTATAAATCTTGGGTTTGAATTCTAGGTCCAAGTACGTGAGTTTTGGTTGTAACAGAGCACTTGTCAGTCATAATACCGCCATGTGGCTGGTTCCAACAGCTCTTGTCTTTCCTCTCCCCCAATATACAAATGCTTGCTTTTCAATTAGAACTTGATTTAGCTCCAGAAAGTTACCAAAATAAACTCACTATTAGTGAACTCCTAGGAAAATATTGCCCAGGTGCTGTGGCTAGCAGGGGTCGTGATCTTTAGCCTTGTCTCCTGCTTATCCTCTCTCCAATTCTCAAGAAAGGCCTCTCTACGTGAATCGATGGCCTTTAAGTGTCCTTAGGAATTTGAACAGATTGAAACTGCCTGAAGCCATGGAGTTGACTGAATGGCTTTAAAAAATAGACATTTCAAAGAGCAGGGGAGAAAGCAGAGAAGGGGACCCTCCTTCAGAATGGCCCCCCAGTTTTCTTGGTTAACAATAGGCAATAGACATGTATTCCAAAGCTAGTAATGCTCAGGAATTAGTTTGACAGCCTACAGCAGATGCTACTAATGTGTGTGTGTGTGTGTGTGTGTGTGTGTGTTGGGAGGGGTAGAAATCTGTCAGCTAAAAACATTTTATATATATGAAAGCATACACCTCTGTATATGCATTACATGTATTTGTATATTATATTCATGTTCTATTATACCAATACATGAAGTACACTGAAACACGTATACAAATAGAATATTTAAAAGGATGAAGTAAAAGGGGTATCTGGGTGGTTCAGTCAGTTAAGCGCCCAACTCTTGATTTCAGCTCAGGTCATGATCTCACAGTTCGTGAGATCGAGCCCCGCATTGGGCTCTATACTGACAGTGCAGAGTCTGCTTGGGATTCTCTCTCTCCCACTCTCTCCCCTTCCCCTGTTTGCATTCTCTCTCTCTCTCGAAATAAATAAATATTAGAAAAATAAAGAAAAGGATGACGTGAGAAAAAAACTGACTAGCTGTTCTCATATTTTCTTACTACATGCTGTTGCACACCCCTGGGGCATGCTCACCTTACTTTGGGGTCTGCTTCTCTGGAGAACACAGTGACATATATCACCCTTGAATAACTCACGGTCTAGCTATGGAGAGTGTTGTGGAAACTAACCCCTGTGTGGAGCAGAAGAGGCATCGAACTAGGAGCAGGTACACAGGGGCTGGGCCCTGTCTTTCCAAATAGCTCAGAGCTGCTGTTTCACTTCCTTGGTCTTCTGCTTTGTCACATGAACACGAAAAGGGCTGAACTTACTTCATTCACCCTGGCTCTCTGGAAAAATGACTAAGGTCTGGGGAAGCTGGAGAAGGTGCCGGAGAGATGTTAAAAATGGGTGGGACTCAGACAATCGGATGGAAGGAAGGTGGGGATTCCTCTTGGGGGTGAAGACAGCTCCAGCAAAAGGCTGATGCAGGGACGGGAAACCGTGAAGCAGAAAAGTTGGGGTTTGGTGGGCAATGTCTTTGGGCAGGCAAGGAATGGCACTCCTGATTTTGGAGTCCTCAAAGGAAAGCAGAGAAGTTCAGCTTGCTGCTATAGATGAAAGTAAGTCACTTGAGTAACAGGTTAATTGTGTTTTTTTTGTAGTTTTTTTTTTTTTTTTTTAAGGAACATAGGGTATGTAGGATGAACTGAAAGGAGATAAAAAATCTAGAATTAATGTTGTGGCCTGGAAGGCTGGTGCGTTTGTTCACTTATTCAATCAATCAAGCTTTCGGTCACTGGCCACTGATTATGGTATGCTTACTATATGTGAGGTTAACAGATTTGACCAAGAATCATGCTCTTGGCTTTCATGAGCTTTTAGAATTGAGTGAAGAAGGCACATACTAAACAAACAGACCTTTATTTATTTATTTTTTTTTTTTTCAACGTTTATTTATTTTTGGGACAGAGAGAGACAGAGCATGAACAGGGGAGGGGCAGAGAGAGAGGGAGACACAGAATCGGAAACAGGCTCCAGGCTCTGAGCCATCAGCCCAGAGCCTGATGCGGGGCTCGAACTCACGGACCGCGAGATCGTGACCTGGCTGAAGTCGGACGCTTAACCGACTGCGCCACCCAGGCGCCCCCAGACCTTTTTTTAGTTAGAAAGTGTGACGAACACTCTAAAGATGAAAACGTTGCTCATGAGGACAAGAATAAATCTGTGACAATTCATGGAAAGGGAGAGAAAGAGTGTTTTTAACAGAGATAGGAGAGGAACACTAACACGGTTTGAAGGCAGATGGAGAGGAAAGATGGAGGTATTAGAAGAATCCGAGATGACCCCAAGGTATCTAGTCTGGAAGACAGGGTTCTGTTACATCCCCCACATTCTGGATTTTGATGATTGTATCCTCTGGTGTTATTTTTCATGTCCTCCTAGCCCCTGTATTTCCTGTAGGCTGTCAGTATGATACGGAGCTTGATTAGATTCAGGTTCAAATTCGTGGCTAGCATATTCTGTCCATCCTAGCACCTCGGCTCAGAAGGTGATGGATACTCTTTGATGGTCGTTCTTATGTTTGTGATGTTAATGTTGGTTAGTGGCTTTGGGTGCTGTCAGCCTGATTTCACCCATTATATTGTTTCTTACCCACCTTTCCCCTGATGTTTTAAGCAGTCACTGATGATCACTAAGGGCTATCCGATGGTGATTTTCTGATTCATTTATTGGTTACGGTTCCCTTGTCAACCCTTTGGTTGTCCTCACAATCAGATTAAGTGAAAAAGCTAGAATGAATATTTTGATAATTTCTCTTTATTTACCAATTTTCACAAGGAGTTGGTTCCCTAACATCCTCCAGAGGTGACCAATGTTTGCTGTTTACTATTTATAGCATCATGAAGAATTTATTATTATTATTATTTTTTGGACAGAGAAAGAGAGAACGAGAGCATGAAAGTGGGGGAGAGGGGTACAGAGGGAGAGAGAGAGAATCTGAAGCAGAATCTGAAGAGAGAGAATCTGAGCTCCATGCTCTGCGTGGATCCTGACACGGGGCCCAATCTGACAACCCCGGGATCGTGACCTGAACTGAAATCAAGAGTCAGACAGTCAACTGACTGAGCCACCCAGGTGCTCCAAGGATTTCTGAGATTTTTAGCATAATTGATCTGTTTCAATTCATTGCAGTGGTAGGGAAGGAAAAAAAAAACAAACCCAAACAAACCTTTTCTTCAATCCTCTTAGGTTGAGTGACTGGGGCCTGTGAATCAAACTGATAAAAGGCAGATTAATGGAAGAAAAGATTTATGTCTATGCACACAGAGGCCTCAAAGAAAAGGAAGAGAAGATTTAAAGAGGGAGTTAGACCATGGGCTTATATATCATTTTAACAAAGAGCAATAAATTTGTGGGTAAGTGACAAGACAAAGGAAAAGGCTTGAGCTCGTAGGGTAGTAAATTGTGGAAAGGTAAATATTGAGAGAAGTGAACAGAAGATAAGGATTATTTTAGTAAGAGTTTCTGTGTAGGTCCATTTTGCCAGCATCTCTAACTCTGGTGATAAAGGTTGTTCTTTCCTTCCTGGTATGACAGAAGGAGACACTTTCAGGAAGGAAAAGAAAATATTTGGCATGTTGGAGAAAAAGAATTATGGTTTAGGGCTTTTTTAAAAACACTTTTCAAAATATTCCTTAATAGAGCGCCTCGGTGGCTCAGTCGGTTAAGTGTCTGACTCTGAATTTGGGCTCAGGTCATGGTCTCTCAGTTTGTGAGTTCAAGCCCCGTGTCAGGCTCTGTGCGGACAGCGGCAGCCTGCTTGGGATTCTCTCTCTTTCTGCTCGTGCTCTCTCTCTCTCTCTTTCAAAATAAAAAAATAAACTTCAAAAATCCCCACCCCGCCAAATATTCCTTAAAAATGTTATAATGCCTTTTTCTCCATTAAAAAATCATACAATTATGGAAACTCTGAAAGAGCACAAGACTCCCGAGTGTCGGAAAAACAGGGCTGCTGGTTCCACCAAGATTAGTGCTAGCCCACACAGACGCCAACCAGGGATTTCTCAGGGGATTTGACCCTGTGCAATTGTGGGAGCTGGCGAAATGGTCTCTGTGTCTGGTGTTGGAGCTGATGTTGGAGAAGATGGAAGGGAAGGTGGATGGAAGGTGGGGGAGGGGTAGAGAGACAAGCTGGGACCATAAGCAGGAGTTAGAAACCATGAGAATGGACTAGAACGCTTAGTCTCTCGCCACTTCCACCTTCAGTGAGGTGGACGATCTGGAGCAAAGCATGGACCTGGGCCATGAGCTGAAGAAGGTGAAGGAGAATTGGGGAAGGCGGGGCCACCAAGGTCTGGCTACAACCCCATGTCATGAGGTGATATTCCATGGAGCCTGACATCTCTATGCTGCCATTGTGAAGGCAGTGATCATTGCTGCTTCACTTACACTTTCTCAATCTCAGGATGCTTTTTGTGGCCCACTTGATTGATTTGTTTAGTCTTTGTCTTCATCAAGAGGGTGTGATCCCACATTTCTTTCTTGTTCCTCTTTCAGGTCTGCGTTACAGTTGTGTTGCTGCCTGGGGCAAGTGTTCTTAGCACTGAACTCACAAGGCTTACATCTTATTCCTTTGGTCTCTCATGACAACAAGGTCGCATAATGAGGTCTTTCCCGCAGGGTCACCACTTTGCCATGAGTCGGGGGAGACCCGAGGGAGTAAATTATAGTTTTAGTGAAAACACATTTCTCCCCCAGGGTGTGGATATGCGGTTACAACCCTCCCCTAGAAACGAATGAGAACTCACAGAAAATACCCGTGCCAAAGTACCAGAAAATAAATCTGCCCATGAGCTCACCGGGGATGGTGAAATCAGCAGATAGAGTTTATTGCTGATGCTGGATGACGTGCAAGGAACACATCGTCTCATAAAGACCGTGGGGATTTCAGACATTCTTTTGGGTTTTGTACTTGAGCGTAGCAACAATTAAGGTAATCTAATTAGGAACTTACAATACTCTTGATTCACGTCTCCGTGGCGGCTTTTACAGAAGAAATCTGACTGCTCTTGAAGGGAGGTTCCAAATCCATTGGAAGGCGACCTCTATTCATTGGTTCACTTCTGCTTCTTAATCTCCTCTCTGGGAGTGATTTCCACACTTGTGAAAATTGACTTCTGTTCTGCCCTAACTAGCCCTGTGATCGCACTCAGAGGCTCTGGAGCCCCACCTGCCACATCTTGAAATGACAGGGTTGGACATGAATGATTCCTAATGCTTCTAATGGCTTTAACGATATGTGTGACTATGATGGATTAAATGACCACTTTCCCGTAACCATCAGGTTTCTCTCTTCATGCTGCAGAAGACAAATTTATGGCCCCATGTGACACATAATTAGTACTAAGCTTATTTCTGGCTCCATTTAATGCATACCCTCGTTTTCTCTTTATTATTTCTCTTATCTCATTCTGTTTCATGCTCCTTCATTGTACTTTATATTATCTTTGCAAGCCATCTTAAATATACTTTGGAAAACAGCAGGGTGCAAATGCCTATTTTTAAAATTTCCATGTGCAGGATCAGTAATACAGGATTATAATTAAGAAAATAACATCCCAAGCGTTGAATGTAGAAGAAGGATTTCTATTATTTGAGGACTTGAGTTAGTTGAGTTGCATGAGGTGTTGTTGGGAAGACATTTCAATATGTGCTCAAGCACAGGCACATCAGAGAGAATGATGGGCTTTGCTTTATCTGTTCCCTCCTTTATATGGGCTCTGCCTGGTTTCTCTCCTTTCTGTGAGGGAAAAGTGCATTCTCAACTTCAGATCTTTGCTCCTTGCTCTTACATTTCTACTGACCCTTTTCTCCCTCTCTAAATCACGGGGCAAGAATATCCGTCCTCACGTATACATTTATTAGCCATCCTTCAAAGCCCGTCTCAAACCTTATCCCCTCCACCGACCGTCTCTTTCTTCCCCAGTGCATGCTGGATAAGTCTGCATTGTGGAATGGAGTATATCAGTTCATACCATCCCACACTTCTCGAAAAAAGTACAGATTTTAGTACTTTAAGGCTTGCCAAAGCCAAGTTTTATGTGGCTTTGCTTCTGAATATGCTACAGGTTCGACCACAAAGAGTTGGAGCTCAGAAAATACCCCTTATTTGAGCAATAGTCATAATGCAAACAATGTAAACAAAAGTGTAAGCTCCAAAGAGTCTAAAAATATTTTGAAAGGGGGGGGGGAGTGGAGCAGGAGATGATTTAGTGGTCATTGAGAACCCTCAGTGTTTTGACTGAAAATAGGAACTCAGACGTTTAAAAAGTGGCTCACACGTTTGTTTTTGTTTCTCGCCTAGATTTCTGTGATTGGCAGATACGGCAGGGGACGCAATGGTCCTGCCCATCGTGGCTAATATGGGAAATACGTGTTGTGGCTTGAGGTTAAGTGGCACACCTGAGCGCACACATCATTTAGGACTTCTCTGTGTCCAGGCTGAGGAGACTCTGGGCAACATGGCGATTGCTCATGGAGCTGCTGCTCATTTCCGGGAGCAGAACTTGGGCCTGTCACTTCCACCACTGTTTGCCCAGACGAGGCCCACAGAGCCAGACACAGCCCAGACACAGACACCCGGGAAATGAATTTTGAACCACTAAGCAAACGCTTCCGGAGCAGGGAAGGCTTGACCCACCAAAAGGTGTTTGGGTATTTTTGTTGCCGGGCAAAGAGTTGTGGGAAGTGGGTTTTGAGACAGATGTTGAGACCCATGGCTTTTTGCCAACACAGCCTGCTGTCTGTGCACACGTTTAGCATAAGGTGCTACTCCTCCAACGTTGTTAAGGTTGGGATGCATGACTCTCTTTATTTGGCTTGTTAAACCACAATTCCCTCTGAGACCCAAATTATTCAAACGGAGTGGAATTCGAGGATTAGTAGCTGCTTGGTGAATATGAATTTTGTAGCAATGCAAATCACAGAATTTAGAATAGAAGAAATTCATGCTTAGGATTGGAATATTACTACAATTTTGCTTCCAAAATAAATATAGCTTGTGTGTGTGTGTGTGTGTGTGTGCATGCGCTATGAAGTCCTGGATCAAACTTGTCCAGACCGGTGTTTTCTCAGAAAGAAAAATTATATTCATTACTAGAGCAACTGTATCTCATTAATACTACCGTACTTGTACAATGTATACTCAGACTGCTTCCCAAAGATATGTGGTTATTAATGTGAGTTGCTTCAAATATCACAAATTCTAATGTAGTGATTACTTCGTGGTGGCATTGTTCTCTATATATTTATTTATTTTTATATGTGGTTTGATTATATAACAGTATATCTGTGACCGCATTCTGTTTCTATGTACTAACTCATTTAAATGTCCCCATTTTACAAATAGGGAAACTGAGGCACAGGAGAGCTAATTAACTACCTCAAGCCCACACGGCCGGTGGGGGCCAGAGCCAAAGATCCAGATCCAGGTGGCTTAGCTTCAGAGTCCAGGCCTCTGCTCTCTACCTCTGTGCTGAATATGCGAGTAAAATCTGACACGTCACTTATTTCCGTCTACAGAGCAATGGTTCAGCTCACGCATTAGCTCTTTGAGGAATCTTTCTCTGCCCGTTTGTGTCCCTCTGTTGAAATAGCACTGCATGTTTAATTTTATTACACCACCCATCGGGATGTATAATAATTGTTCATGCCTTACCAGACTTTTCCAATAAACCCTATCTTCCTTGAGGGACTGTGTCTGATTTGTTTTTGGATCCCTAGTGCAGATCCTGACCTGTACTAACTCTTTAAATATTTGTTGAGTGAATAACGAATGAATGAATGGGTGAGCCAGTGAATGAATGAATGACTGGATGATTCTGACCTTGTATCTTCAGCAGTACTTTTAGTGGGAGCCTTACCAGCTCTTGCCCACTGCACACTCAATAGAAGCTTGGCAAAGTGGGGCAGTGCATGCCAGAATTCAAGACTAGCTGTCTAGTGGATAGCTGCATGTTTCAAAATCATCATGAGCGGGGAAACCGTATTGTATTTGATAGGAGAAACGCTGGTGTGCAAAGAGAGGTCCACGTAGGTTTCGAAGAGGTGACTGCAAACTTTTTTGACAAAGAGGATGAGGTGCGCTGGGTAACTCCAAGGAATTTGTTATTTACAGGCACGTTCCTGACGTTTTGGCCATCAGGCATTTTTCTCAAATGAAATGCCAAGAATGTGCCTGAGAGCAACAAACGCCTTTTGTTTGGAGGCTATCATTGTTCTCCTGGTGAGGTGGGTCCCCCCTCGGGTGTGCCCTCTGTCCCCCCCCCCCCACTCCAGCTCAGGGGACACTCACCAACCTTCTCGTGTTACACTGGCCACACATACCAGCCCTGGGGAGTGCCATGACACTCCGCCATTCCCCCGTAGAAACCCTGACTAAGCTGACCTGGTGGCGAAGCTCTCAGAACCCTCCCCAAACACTTGTATATTACCTTATGAGTTCAGTTTCAGGCATTGTGGCCTGATACACCCTCTCTGAAGGGTATGTTTCCATCTTTGCCTTGGCTGCCAAGAATTTGAGAATGACACTGAATTACAATAACTATATTTCCTTTCTGTCTATACAGAGAAACATGGCTTTAGAGAAGTGTGTAGTTTGCTAGGCTGACTTAACAAAGTACCACAGACTGGTGATTTCTACAATGGGATGCATTTTCTCACGGTCCTGGAGGCTAGAAATCGAGATCATGGTGTCAGCAGGCTTGGTTTTTTGAAGCCTCTCTCCTTGGCTTCTAGATAGTTCTCTCTGTGTTTTCTCTCGGTACCTGTGTCCACATTTCCTCTTCTCTTTTTTTAATATTTATTTATTTATTTGGGGAGAGCGCAAGAAGGGGAGGGACAGAGAGGGGGGGACAGAGGATCTGAAGCGGGGTCTGTCAAGTGGGCTCTGTTTGAACCCCACATCAGGCTGACAGCAGCGAGCCCGATGTGGGGCTCAAACTCACAAACCTGAGCTCGTGACCTGAGCCGAAGTAGGATGCTCAACCAACTGAGCCACCCAGATACCCATACATTTCCTCTTCTTATAAAGACACCAGTCATATGAGATTGGGGTCCACCCTAGTGACATCATTTTTAACATAATTACTTCTTTAAAGGCCGTGTCTCCAAACACAACTATATTCTGGAGTACTCAGGGTTAGGTGTTCAACATATGAATTGGGGGCTCGGAGGCCCATAAGAAGTAACTTGTCCAAGGTCATAGAGCTAGAAAGTAGAAGCATGAGGAATTGAACCTGGGCATTCTGACCTAGAGCCCGAGTTCTTAACCACTGCATTGCAAATCTCCAGTATGTGTCTTAGAAAGCACACTGAATCTGGCATAGGGAACATGCATTGGAGGGGACGAGGCTGGAGGAAGGAGGACCAGAATGGTGGCTGCCATTACGGTCCAGTTGAGAAATAATCACACTTAACTTGGACAGCAGCAAGGGGCGTGGCAGAAATGGATAACTTCAGGGGAGATTAAGGAGGGACAAGAACCTGATGATCCAGGGGGTCTGGGAATGGAGGAGAGGGAGGAGTGGAGAATGTCTGCCAGGCTTCTGGCTTGGGCACCTGGTGTGTGGGAGTGCTGCCTGGTGGGAAGGTAGGGAACCAGCCCAGGGCTGACCTCTGCATCCAAGCTGTCTGCAGACCCTCTGAGGAAGCTTGTCTTATCTGGTTGTAAGAATCCCTGTGGGCTGATGTAAGACAAACTACAACTCTTCTCAGCTGATTGATGCTCTACAGTGCATTTATGTCTTCCTTCCAGAAAGGCTTATGGCATCCTTGAAATATGCATTTTCTTCTGTTTTCATTTAAACAGTCACTTTCTGGATTCCTCATGACTTGGATCATGGACTGATTTCTCTGACTGTCTCATTCTTTGTGTCTCATCTCAGTGAGGAGAATTCCAGGACTCTCCAGGTGTGTGTGTGTGTGTGTGTGTGTGTGTGTGTGTGTGTGAAGTCATGGGCTCTATCAGCTCTGCAGTCACTTGAAATTATAATTACACCGAATGTGGACAAAGTGCTTTCATTAGGGACGAAGTTAAAATTGATAGTCTCCTTGTCACCCAGAAAGACTTTTAGAGCCGGCTATGAACTCTTCACCCATAGTCCAGATGATGGCTCCGTAAACTGCGGTGCATGAGCCAAATCTGAGCTACACATTTTATTTTTATTTTCATTGAGGTAAAAATCCACATAACATCTAGGTAACAACTCGGTGGCATTCCATACATTTTCGGTGTTGTGCAGTTTTCAGTGGAACTGCTCTTTGGTTCCAGAACATTTTCATCACCACAGAAGGAATCCCCTTACCTGTTAAGCAGCGACTTTCCATTTCCTTCTCTTCCCGGATCCTGGCAATCACCAATCTGCTTTCTGTCTCATTGAATTTGCCTAGTCTGAGTATTTCATATTGACAGAACCGTACGATATAGGAGCTCTCGTGTACATACATCAGGATGTATTTCATGTAGCATGAGGTGTGTGAGGTTCATCCATGTTGTAGAACGACTCGGTACTTCATTCCTTTTTTATTGACTGAATAATATTTCATTGTGTGTGTATGCCTGCAACTTCTTTATGCATTCCCCCGGTGACGGGTATTTGAGTTGTTTCTACTTTTGGGCTCTTATGAACGGTGCTACAAACCTGTGTGTGCATGTCCTCGTTTGAGTCACTGTTTCCAATTCTTTTGGATAGACACCTAGGAGTGGCATTAGAAAGAGTCCTTTATATATTCTGGATCTTGGAGCCTTACTAGCCTCATAAAAGGAGTTAGAAAGTGTTTCCTCCTTTCCTGTTTTTCTGGGAGAGTTTGAAGAGGATGGGTGTTAATTCTTCTTTAAATGCTTACTCCTTGTTCTTATAAATAAAGTTTTATTGGAACACAGCTGCATCCATTTGTACACATACCATCGATGGCTTCTTGGGCACTGCTATCAATGGCAAGATCCAGCACTGCAACAGAAAGTATATGACCTGCAAGGCAAAAAATAATTATTACCTGTCCCTTTACAAGCAGTTTCGACCCCCAGCATAGACCCTAAATCTTGTTTCCTGCTTCCCAAATTTCACTTTCATGGAAAGCTGAGCAATCTGCCTTTTCAGAATAGAATATTCACAGCAATTAAACAATTTCATTTGGCCGTTATATTGTGCAAGTGCTGTTTCATAGGTACATTTTGTAGAATGGAATGAGGCAGAGCCTTAACCTACCACCCTATGAAATGATGCTGGGTGGCGTGGTGGTGGTGGGGAGGGCTGGAGTGAATTGCATGGAGGGTGCAGAAGTCAGGGAGGGAATGTGTCTGATCTGTGTAATGGGTGGGCCTGGGAGTGGGGAACCCCATTCAATAAGGGGAGACACGAGGAAGTCCATGTAGAGAGAAAGGTGATGTGTTCAATATTTGGTAGGCTGAGCCTGAGGTGAAATTGACATGCCCAAGCAGAGATGGCACGAAGAGGGGACAAGTCACTATTAAGGAGGTCTCCTGCTAGCCTCTAAATAATTAATGTCCCCAGGCAGACTCTCAGATCCTTCTTGCTTGGAGAGGCATTTGCTGCCTAATTGGGCACTTCCAAAGAGATTGGATGTAGCTGACATTCCCCTCCCCCTGATTTGGAACCTTAATCCCATCTTCCTAGGCCCCTTCTGTCAGTCCCCAGAACTTTCTGCATGGTTTCCCTTTGGAGGCATATCACGTCCTCCACAAATTGAATTTCCAGTGACCTGCTGTGTTTTCCGTCTGAGGTGCCTAAGCAGATTATGTTTTTGCTAACTCACTAAGCGCCCAATTTCATGTACCCAATTTCCATGATTTGTATTAAGTTAAAAAAATTTCTAGCATGTTTCAAAAAATGTTTTTCTGCATTAAAAAAAATAACGCAGGGCAAGGGGTGAATCGTAACAAAGAACTCAAGAATAGAGAGGTGGTGGTAGAAAGACTAGTTGTAAGCATGGGATCCATTCGAATACAGATTGAAGAAGAAACTCTGGGACATTTACAGTTTATGTAAATGTTTCAGATCCTGACAATATAGAAATCATATAAAGTAACCAATAGTAGAAGGTGTAGGGGCAGCAGGAGGAAGTGAAAGAAATTTCTCTTTCCTAGCAGGGAAATCAATCCAAACTGTTTAAAAATAAAATGTGTATTTTAAATCGTCAGCAGTCAATGACTTCAGACTGCTAATGACTTCACACTTTCTTCTCAATCTTACATGGTAAAGAAATATTTACCTAAAATTCTGAAATCTCCTTTTCTTCAGCTTCTTTTTCCTTTGTTAAATGTGTGCAAAATAAGGTTAAATGTTTTATTTTTATTTATTTTTTTGATGTTTATTTATTTTGAGAGAGAGAGAGAGGTGCAAGTGGGAGAGAGGGTCAGAGGGAGGAAGTGAGAGAATCCTGAGCAGACTCCACTCTCAGCACAGAGCCCCCCCCGCCCCCACTCCGTCACGGGGCTCGATGGCGAGGTCATGACCTGTGCCTAAATCAAGAGTCAGATGCTGAATCTACTGAGCCACCCAGGAGTTTCCAGATTAAGTGATTTAAAATGACACATGTTATATGAATTCATTCTAATGAAATCATTGTTTGTCTTTATATCTATCTATGTGTATCAAATTTTAATTTTTTTCTTTTATATTTTCCAGGTTTATTGAGATAGAATTGACATATACTAGTCATTCTTTTATCTGTATATTTTTCATTCTGTTATAATAAAATTTGTAGACTTCAAAAAAAGTTTTTTAATGTTTATTTTTATTATTTAGGAGAGAGAAAGAGAGACAGAGCACGAGTGGGGGAAGGACACAGAGAGAGCAAGACGCAGAATTCGAAGCAGGCTCCAGGCTCCAACCTATCAGCACAGAGCCTGACGTGGGGCTTGAACTCACGAACCATGAGATTATGACCTGAGCCGGAGTCAGACACTTAACTGACTTAGCCACCCAGGCACCCCTGAAACTTGTAGACTTTTAAACATTACTTATTTCTGGATGGTAAAATTGAGACTGGGTCGTTTCTTTCTTGGAACTTTTTACTTGGCTAAGCCTTTCTACACTATTATTACAAATATAGGTATCACTTTGGGTAAATTTAGATGACACTTTCCCATGAATTCGGTTTTTAAAGGTTTCAGATTTTAAGATTTCATTTAAAATTCCTGAATGCATTTGGGATTTCACTTACCATCATGTCATGAAGACTGTTTTACTACCCGCTATTCATGTGAAAGGAAGATTCTGGTATTTTCCCAAATAGTGCTGAGCTCACACATTTAATCTTGCAGGTGAAACTTGCCCAGAGGTGTGAGCCTTTCCCTTAAGTTCCGTAGTCTCTCTTTCATAACCGGATCGGGCTTCTATTTCCAATACAGAATCCCAGCCCAAAGGGAGGAACATCACACCAGCAGTTTTAGTGGTCTTGGAAAAGAGTAAGGCCATTGAAAATACTCAAGGAAATGGAAAAAAAAAAAAAAAACCCAAACAGTACATGTTACATGTGATATTTGGATCTATTGTAAAAGGGGAAAACAAATTGGAAATTAAATACAAACTGTGCTGTTCTGGTCGAATTCCTAATAACTAGGAAGTTTGTTTAGGGCTGACACGTGAGACTTAGCACGTTCCTTTGTGACTAGTTCGCATTTGAATGGAAATGGACTGTTTTAAGAAGGAAATGGAAGCTTTAATCCTTGCATTCTCAGCTTCTGTTTCTCTTGTCCTTCTTACTTCTCTTCTTACCTTTCCTTTCTCTCTAGCTCTATTCCTCATCGTTCCTCTCCCCTGCATCCCACCTCCTCTCTCTTTAGTTTTCTTCTTCTGTTCTTTGAGATGCATGGAATTGTTTATGTAGGCCTCCCTTCCAGATCCTGACAGATGCGAGTGATGCCCTAACACCTTGCATCCAAGTCAAGCTTCAGGTTACTCCCGCTCCACTGTTTATGCTGCCCATTAAAGGCATCGCTTTTTGGAAATATATAAGGAGTTAAATGATCTCTGACAGCTGTGAACTGTAGAAAAGAAACAAAAAAGGACCGTATTCTTCAAAGAGCTGCCTTTAATACTGAGAAGCCCTTGCGAAACGTCCGAGTCTGAAGTATGGCAAATGTGAATTGGCCGTAAACCCAGAAGGCGCTGGTTCTCTTCCCTTCCCTCAACCTCCCCAGCTCACTTCCCCGCTGTCCGTTCTCCAGTTCTCCTCTCCAAGACAACACTCCCCAGTGCGTTTTAACTCACCTCTGATAGCCTCTCAGACTTTTGGGAATACCATCTTCTTCCGGTACTTTTTTCTTTCTAGAAACCAATAGTGTACCACTCAGACTCATGAGGCGAGAAAGCAGAAGTTCTGAACCTTTGATGGTGTCCCCGACAGGCTTCCCACATACTTCTGCCCTTGAAAACCATCAAATGTCCCTTTCCTCCTACTGCCTTGACAATGAACTTGAGGGGCATGTGGCTCAGTCGGTTGAGCCTCCAACTTCTGCTCAGGTCATGATCTCGTGGTTCACGAGTCCGAGCGCCACATCAGGCTTGCTGCTGTCAGCCTGTCTGTGCAGAACCCGCTTCAGATCCTCTGACCTCCTTCTCTCTCTGCCCCTCCCCCACTTGCACTCTCCCCAAAATATATAAATATAAAAAAAAAAAAATAAGAGCGAACTTGATTATGCCTGGGCATTTTATAGACAGGTAGCAATAGTAATAAGAAATAGTGTAGACCATTATTAAGTCATTCAGAATGAAGGGGAATCCTGCAACTCTTCGTAGCCTTCTTCCTGTCTCTGATGTTCTACCTAATCTCTTCTATGATCTAAATCCAATGTGTTCTATTAGACTCAACTCAAGCCCCCATTGGTCATACTTTTTCTGATTTCTCCTGTGGACACTGAGTAGCCACTGAGAGCTTTGTTTTCTGACCTACATTTGTAGTGCCTATAATAATTCAATACGGTTGACCTTTGAACAACTTGGGGGTAAGGGGCCTCGATCCCCTTGCACAGTCAAAAATCTGTGTATAACTTTTGAATCCACAGAAACTTAACTACGAGTAGCCTACCGTTGACTGGAAGCCTGACCCATAACATAAACAGCCAATTAACACATAACTGGTATGCTATATTTTTATATACTGTATTCTTACCAAAGAGTAAGCTAGAGAAAAGATATGTTGTTAAGAAACATTTACACCACTGTACTGTGTTTACTGAAACAACAACAACGATAACCACCACAACCCAAGTATAAGTGGAGCCATGCAGTTCTAACCCATGTCGTTCAGGGTCAGCTGGACTCATATGTTTTGCTAATTTATGTATATGTTTGCCATTATTTAGATCCCACATAGCTTTACTACTTTAAAGAATCATCCATTGCAAGTGTATTGGCGAATATGGTGAAATACTTGCACCTTGGAGGTCGGTTTCCAAATTTGAAGAGTGTCTTGTTTTTGGGTTGTATCATTTATGGACATCGTCTCCAGGGTCTATACCACATGGTTTGGTGCCTAGTTATGTAACGTCAATAGATTAACATTTCAAACGGCCTGCTGGGGTGGTTCCTATTGAGTACAGGTTTCTGTGCATTAGTTTGGTATCCTTAGCAAGGTTGTAAATTTCTTTTCTTTTTTAATGTTTTTAAATTTATTTTTGAAAGAAGGCAAGCAGGGGAGGGACAGAGAGAGAGGGACAGAGGATCTGAAGCGGGCTCTGCATGGACAGCAGTGAGCCCATTGTGGGGCTTGAACTCAGGAATGTGAGATCATGACCTGAGTTGAAGTCGGATGCTCAACCGACTGAGCCACCCAGGGCCCCCAAGATCGTAAACTTCATAAGAACTGAGACCACGGCACGTAGTTTTATCCTCCCTCCTCTTTCCATCCTCAGATCAGAGCTGAACACATTCAGGGGCTCCATCAATACTCTGAGTGCTCACAACAGAGATTTTGAGAGCTGGAAGAGAGCTTCGAAATCGTCTGTCACTCTCTCACTTCCTGTTTAATTAGTGTATTTGCTTTTGTCTCAAATTCTTTCATGGGGCTATGCAAACAACAATTTTACTTTTCATTGTATAAAATTTCATTGAAAACTGCGTGTGTAATTACCTGAAAAGAAGAAAAAAATGGCTAAGTTTCAGTTCCCAAACCTCCCCCTTGGTAAAGCCTTCCCTGACTTTTCCTGGATGATTCATTTACTCATCATCCTAGGCCAGCCATTATTTCATAAACTATACTTCCCTGTAGGTTATATGCTTGTATAAGTTGATTGTTCTTCTCCTCACTAGACTTTGTAAGCTCCTTAAGGGAAGAGACCACTTCACTGAATTTTGCAAGCAAACACCGACACTTTCAAGAAAATGGCAATGATCCAAGAATGCTTCCCTGCATTCTTGGGACATTATGGGGCAAAGAGGGTGTCAGTGGGGGTTGCTGGACACGCGTCATTCTCAAACTAAGTTTCCCTCTCTCTCTCTTTTACATTCTGTCCAACTCTACAGAGAATAGCAACGCAGCCAAGAAAAGATAGGACAGACTTAAAACAAAGAAACGTCTTTGCTTCTCTTTCATATTAGAAAAGCAATAGAAACTGATTGTAACAAATTTGTAACACATTTAACTGATTGTACAGACACGTACAGAGTTAAAAGGAAACGTTTTTTTCTTGCTCACTCCATTTCCAGTCCCAGAAATAAGTACTGTTAACAACTTGGGGGTGTCATTCTACAAGCTTTTGGAGTGCTTATGCAAATCTCTCCAAACTAATGCATATCCCCACCCCACCCCCCAAATTCAGTCGACTATTGTGTTGCTTTGGCAATCTACTTTTCTTTTCATTATGTGGCATAGATATATTAACACATCTAGAAGGATCTCATGAAGTAGAGTCGCTTCATAGTTTAGAGTGTTGTGAAATGCATTTTACCTTTTGACTGTGATTAACATTTAGGTCTTCTCTATAATTTTGCCAGTATCAACAAAGTTGCAGAATGTATATTTGTAAGAATAGCTTTAGGTCCACCTGCTAGTTGGTCATATTTCCTTAGTAAGTGCTCCTCAAAGTGGAATCATGGAATGTAAGGAGTCGTCCATTTGAGATTTTCCGGAATGTTGGCAAATGATTGTTCAGAAGGTCGTACTGATTCATCCTGCCAGTGTTCCAACTGAGTACACTCTACCTTTGACATTTTGCTAGGCTGACAGTCATTGAAGTTTGCATTTCTGTAGTTACTAGTGATGTTCAACATCTTTTTGTATTTTAGCCATATGCACTGGTCCTGTGAATTGTCCATTTATAATTACCCCTCTCCTATTGTGCCACACATCTTTAACATTAATTTATAGGAATCCTTTATATACCAAGGATTTTATCTTTTTTTTCTTTGCAAATATATTCTTTCAGCTGGCTACTTCCCTTTTAAATTTTGTTCATGTGTTTCTTGCCTTATAGAAGTTTTATATCTTTATGTAGCCATTCCTATCCATCTTTTCCCATGAAGAAAGTGCTGTGATTTGTATACTCAGTGCCATTTAGTGAGATGCAAGGAAGGGACTTGGGCACTAATTGTGGCTGAGTGATCTTTAATAACTAACCCAGGCATTCAACAAGCATGGGAGCATTTTCTACGTGCTGAGCACTGGGATAAATGCTGAATGCGACACAGTCTGCCCCCTCAGGAAGCTTAAAGTCTCTTGTGAGAGACTCAAAATGTTTGTAGACTAGAAGGGTCGGTGCTACGTTAGGAGTTAGGAATAAGCATAGAGCAGGTGGAGGGCGCTGCGGGAAGACTTGCTGGGCGGCCAGGGACAGAGTCAATCTGGAGGAAGACCTAAATGAGCTGCATTCTTAGCTTGTCCCAGAGAGAGGAAATGGAGCTGGAGGAAAGATGCTGGTGGCCTATCAGAATGCCTCCAACCAGCACGTCTCAATTTATCGTCCCACTAGGAGACACCCAGGTGTTCCTGAGCCAAGGAACGCGACTCCAGGCCAGACACAGGCTCGGCGAAGCCACATCTGGGTCTGCGGTGCCAGTGACAGACAGACTCGCTTGTTATTTAACTTCTTAGTGCCAGTTTCCTAAACTGCAAAACTAAATGAGATATTAGCAGCTGCCTCACATAATGGGGGAGATTCGGCTGCGTAACAAGTGGGACGCCCCTTGCACGACACTTGAAGCCAAATTTTGTTTCTCCAATCTCCCCCTCGAGTTTTTCCTAGAGTGCCAAGTTCTGGTAATTTAAGGAATTTTTTTTTTTTTTTTGATATAGACAAAGATAAGCTGCTGACTTTGTCTAAAAAATGATCCCTAGGCTGTCACTAATGACTTATGTTAAAGGTGTTTGTGGATTAAAAAAAAAAAAAAAGACTAGGTTTCTATCTCCCACAAATATGAGATGTGGCATTAAGTATCCAAAAAAAAAAAAAAAAAAGAGAGAGAGAGAGAAAATTGTATTTTTCTTCTTTATATGAAATCAGCTTCTCCTCTCTTCCTTATTTATTGCATTCTGCCCCCAAGCAGGACTCTGTTTCTGCTATTTGAAAAATGCATGCAAGTTATTTCAGAGGATTTAACAAATCCCTCCCCCCCATACCTTCCTCCCTCTCTCTGCCTTTCTTATGTGTGTGAACACACCCTTATGTGCATTTATACATTTGACCATTGTGGCATGATGATTTCCTGAAAAATTGATGTGTCTTTTTTTAAATGCTAATTTATATACTTTTGAGAGAGAGAGAGAGAATGGGGAGGGGCAGAGATAGAGGGGAACAGAGGATCTGAAGTGGGCTTTGCATGGACAACAGCAAGGCCCATGTGGAGCTTGTACTCACCAACCTGTGAGATCGTGACGGGAGGTGAAGTCAGATGCCCAACTGACTGAGCCACCCAGGTGTCCCTAATGTGTTTTTGCTGTTGTTGTTGTTCTGGTTTTTTTTTTTTTGCCTTTCCCGATTAAAAAAAAAAAAGAAGGTGGGCTCTCTCTCTCTCTGTCTCTCGGGCTCTCTCTCTCTGTCTCTCTGTCTCTCTCAGCTTTAGAGGTTTTACGGAATCTAAATATAAAAGCTGCTGCTTGTGAGCCACCTCTTTTGAAACATAAAGCTCATTGAAGTTGTTTTCTTTTTTTTTTAAATTGTTTATTTATTTATTTTTGAGGAGGGGAAGAGAGAGAGGGGGAGAGAGAGAGAGAGAGAGATCACAAGCAGGGGGAGGGCAGAGAGAGAGGGAGAGAGAGGATCCCCAGCAGGTTCCGCAATGTCAGCACAGAGCCTGATGCGGGACTCGAACTCACGAACCGCAAGATCGTGACCTGAGCCAAAACCAAGGGTCAGACATTTATTTAACTGACTGAGCTGCCCAGGCACCCCTGAAGATGTTTTCTGAGACATCTCATGGGGTGGGGGCAAGAGGGAGAAGTACCTTGGAGAGCAGCATAGCAAGAGCAATCGTGAGGGGCAGTTTCTAAATCTGAAACAAGGTCAGAGGCCAGCAAGTTTCTCAAGTGACGGTACCTGCACCTACCAGGTGAGATATCTCAGGGAGACCTCTGAAAGCAAAAGGCTTTGTGGTGCTGTGGCAGGGGAAGGGCCTTAGCTTTAGAATTTCTGTAACCGAGCTCTCTTACCCTGCAGGGAGGCCTCTGGGCCTGACAGTGAGACCAAGGGACCATGGTGTTCTGAAGAATAGGGTCCTACAACAGGTTCTACTTTCTGAAGATGCTCTGGATGGTATGTCCCGTGCCACATGCCTTTCTTCAATATGGCCCTGCCACACCCTCATCAAAGGGAGGGGATTTATTTATCTTCCCTTGAATCTGGGCTGGCCTAGAGATTTATTTGGAAATTTAAGAAGCCTTGGAGCTTCTGGAAAGCTCGTTCTCTAGAAACTCCTTCCTGGGATGTTCTACCTCAGAATCCCACCGCTCTGCTGTAATAAACCCAAGCTACGTAGACCGGCCACATGCCCGCGTTCCAGTCAACGGTACTGACTGAGCTCATCTTTACAGCCAACTCAGCCCACTGTCCAGCCCAGTGCCTGACATGCCAATCAAGAAGCCTCCACAGGATTCTAGCCCCCAACCATTCAAGTCTTCCCATCAGAATCCATGGTCATTCTGGAGCAGAGACAAGCCAGACTCACAGTCCTAACTGAATTCCACCATAAGATTCATCACTGCAATGAAATGGTTCTTGTTTTTTTTTTTTTTTAAATGCAATTCAGTGTTATTTTATGCCACTAACTTAAAAAAAAAGAACAACAACCTAGTTTTATTGAGATATGAGGTATAATTTATGTAACATAAGATCAACCATTGGACGTGCACCATTCAGTGAGGTTCAATGTCACCCACAGTCAATTTTAGGATAAGCCCACCACCCCCAAATTTCCATTTTCATCTTTTCTAGTCAATGTTCACTCTCAATGAGTAGATAATCCTTCCAGCTGGGAACTCACTTAATATTATAATAAACCATAGTTATCCTCACTACTTATGGGACTGTCCTAGACTCCTTGATGTTTTGTAACCCAATCTACATTGTTCTGGAACTGAATCCAGGTGGCTTTCTCTCCAGTGACAATCTCCTCCACCAATGACATCTTCAGAGACTAAGAATTAAAAAAAAAAAAGAAAAGAAAAGAAAAAAATTCTCATGGAGGTGACACTAAAGCATCTGAGAGAGACCAATAAAAATATGACCTAGGGTTTAAACAGTTTGAGACGTGAGGGGGTTACATGAAGCAAAGAACACAGCCCCTATCAACAATACTCTCTTTCTTCCTTGTTTTTAAATCACATCGATTTACCAAGAGAAGACATGTGAGTGCCCTCCTTAGAGCTTTTGGAAAGAGTTCCAAGCATGCTGGAGCGTCTCAATAAATAGGGAACATCTCCATAGTGGCTTATTTGCCTAATCGATCCTTCCTCTCAGACATTTTGATATTTAGGTTGGCAAAGAATAAAAATAGGAAGTTCCTGAACTTCTAAGGAATTTTAAGTCTAGGATTCCCTGAGACGATGGAAGCACAATAGCTTCCCACTGGAGACTGTGACTTTCATTTCCTTGTACAATCCTGAAGCAGACCTGAGAAGCAGGTCCGTGTGGCGGCACCCAGAGAATGGCCTGGTAAGATTGGTAGCATTTCCCACTTAAAGGTAGTCCATGGGGGTAGAGGAGACTGCTCTGCTCACCATATTCTGTAGCTATTTGTGACTCATGGACATGTGTAGAGCCCTTAGATACTGTTCTAGAAATCAGTCAGCCCCTTGACTTCATCACATTATGAACCATAGATGAACCTGAGTCTATCAACTCATATAAACAGGGAACATCGAATCCCAATTTCCTTAAAATCTGGTTGAATTAGCCTAAAGGAGCATTCAATGATCTTTCCATGTAGCTTGGGTTTTCTCTAGAAAAGTCAACCCCAAATGAGGTCCTGGGAGGTCACAGATATTTGGAGGATCTTTGACTGTGTTATGGTCCTTAACTCTGTCTCTTTAAAAAAGTTTTATTGAGATATAATTGATATCACAAAAATTTGCATATATTTACTGTATGCATTTTGATCAGTTTGGCTGTAGATATACATCCATGACACCATCACTACAATCAAGGTACTAAACATATCTATCACCTCCAAAAGTCTCCTTGTGTTCTTGTGTGTGTGTGTGTGTGTGTGTGGTAAAAACACTTAACATGAGATCTATCCTCTTAACATATTTAAAGTGCATAATATGGTATTGTTAAATGAACTACAGGTACTGTGTTGTACGGGAGATATTTAGAACTTTTTCCTCTTGCATAACTGAAACTTTATACCTATTGACCATCAACTCCTCAATCCCCCTCTCCACAGCTGGCAACTGCCATTCTATTCTCCGCTTCTATGAGTTTGACTATTTTAGACACCTTGAATAAGCGGAACCACGCAATATTCGACCTTCTGTGACTTGCTTCTTTCCTTTAGCGTAGCGTTCTCTAGGTTTCGGGTATTAACCTCTTATCAGATAGATGGTGTGCAGACATTTTCCCCCAATACGTAGGTTGCCCTTTCAGCCTGTTGATGGTTTCCTTTGTTGTACAGAAGCATTGTAGCTTGATGTAGTCCCGTTTGTCTGTGTTTGATTTTGGCTGGTGCTTTTTGTGTCCAATCCAAAAAAATCATTGCCAAGACCAATGTCAAAGAATGTTTTCTTCAAGTTTTACAGTTTCAGGTCTTGTGTTTAAGTCTTTAACCCACTTAGAAGTGAGTTTGTGTATGAAGTAAGATGGGAGTCCGGTTTCATTCCATTGCATGTGGACAGTTTTCCCAGCACCATTTGTCAAAGAGATGATCGTTTCGGCAGTGTACTTTTGACATCCATGTTGAAGACCAATTGACCATATATGCATGGATTTGTTTCTGGGCTCTCTGTTCTACTCCATTGGTCTATGTATCTGTATTTATGCCCGTACCCTGCTGTTTTAATTATTATAGCTTTGTAAATTATTTTGAAACCAGGAAGTGTGATACCCCCAACTTTGTTCTTTCTCAAGATTCCTGGGGCTATTCAGGGTCTCTTGTGGTTCTGTATGAATTTTAGGACTATTTTTTCTATTTCTGTAAAAAATGCCATTGGGATTTTGACAGGCATTGAATTGAATGTATCGTTTGCTTTAGGTAGTATGAACATTTTAACAATAGTAATTCTTTTTTTATTAATTTTTAAAAAATGTTTATTCATTTTTGAGAGAGAGAGACACAGAGCACGAGCAGGGGTAGGACAGAGAGAGAGGGAGACACAGAATTGGAAGCAGGCTCCAGGCTCTGAGCTGTCAGCACAGAGCCCAATGCAGGGTTTGAACCCATGAACAGTGAGATCATGACCTGAGCCAAAGTTGGATGCTCAACCAGCTGAGCCACCCAGGTGCCCCACAATATTAATTCTTCCAATCCATGAACATGGAATGTGCTATGATCTGAATGTTTATGTCTGCCCCAAATTTATATGTTAAAATTCTAACCCCCATGGTGATAGCATTAGGAGGTAGGGCCTTGGGATGTGATTAGGTCATGTGGACAGAATTCTCATGAATGGGAATAATGCCTTTATAAAAGAGGCCCCAGAGAGCTGGATCTCCCGTTCCATTATGAGGACATAGAGAGAAGTCAGCAGTATACAACCCAAAAGAGGGTCTTCACCAGGACTCGACTATGCTGTTGATCTTGGACTTCTGGCTGCTAGAACCATGAGAGATAAATTCGTGTTGTTTATAAACTACCTGGTCTGTAGTATTTTGTTACAGGAGCCCAAATGGGTGAAGGCAGTTTGTCTTTCCGTTTACTTGTATCTGCTTTAATTTCTTCCATCAGTGTTTTATAGTTTTCAGTGCACAACTCTTTCACCTCCTTTACTTATTCCTCAGTAGAAGAAGAGAGAGAAAATTCAAATAAATAAAATTAGAAACAAAAAAGGAGATATTAAACTGATGCCACAAAAATACAAAGGATCAAAAGATAATACTATGAACATTGATATGCCAACATGTTGGGTAACCTAGAAGAAAGGGATAAATTTCTAAAAACATACAACCTACCAAGACTGAATCATGAAGAAATGGAAAATTGTTCATGACCAATAATGAATATGGAGATTGAAATCAGTAGTGAAAAACTCCCAACAAAGAAAAGCCCAGGACCAGTTGGCTTCACTAGTGCATTTTATAGAAGGATTAATCCTTTATAGAAGGATTAACACCAATCCTTCTCAAACTCTTCCAAAAATTTGAAGACGAGGGAACACTTCCAAACTCATTTTATAAGGCCAACATTGCCCTGATACCAAAACAACACAAAAAGGCCACAAGAAAAGAAAATCGTAGGCTAATACTCCTGATGAACATAGGTGCAAAAATCTCCAACAAAATTCTAGCAAATCAAATTCAACAATACGTGAAGTAGGATTTATTTATTTTTGGGATGGTTCAACATATGCAAATCAATCAATGTTAACATTATGAAATGAAAAATTAGCAATCATATGGTAATCTAGGGGGCTGGGTGGTTAGGCATCTGACTTTTTTTTTTAATTATTTTTAACGTTTATTTATTTTTGAGGCAGAGAGAGACAGAGCATGAAGGGGGGAAGGTCAGAGAGAGAGAGGGAGACACAGAATCTGAAACAGGCTCCAGGCTCTGAGCAGTCAGACAGAGCCCGACACAGGGCTCGAACTCACAGACCGTGAGATGGTGACCTGAGCCGAAGTCGGACGCTTAACCGACTGAGCCACCGAGGCGCCCCAGGCATCTGACTCTTGATTTCAGCTCAGGTCATGATCTCACGGTTCATGAGACAGAAAACTGTGTTGGGGTCCGTGTTGGCAGAGTGGAACATGCTTGGGATTCTCTCTCTCCCTCTTGCTCAAAATAAATAAATAAACATCAAAAACATTGTACGATCATCTCAATAGATGAGGAAAACACCTTTGGCAAATTTCAATAGCCTTTTATGTTAAAAATGTTCAACAAATTAGGTACAGAAGGAATGTTCCTCAACATAGTAAAAGCCATATATAAGAAGCCTCCAAGTAATGTCATACTCAGTGGTGAAAAACTGAAAACTTTTCTTCTAAGATAAAATCAGCCGCATTGTATACATTAACAACCAACCATCTGAAAAGGAAATTATGAAAAGAATCCCATTTACAATAATATGTGAAAGAATAAAATACTTACGAGTAATCTTTATTCCCATGCTTCGAAAGCGCCAGGGAGGTGGCAGTCTGCCACCTGTACATTTTACTCTCAGCTAGTGTGGATCACATCAGAGCCGCCCAGGAAGCTCCATGGTGGACCCACTGAAGGGCACTAAAGTTCCAACCTAGAGAAGAGCAGCTTATCGTGTACGTGCGTGACTCCTGGGGGTGCTACATCAGGGATGGTGACATCTCCAGGAGTGGCCAGCAACGTGTCTGGTCATAACTCTGTCCTCTGGGTTCTGGTTCTGTATTCCACTGCCATGCATTCCCTTTCCACATCCGATTGCCATCAAAACTCTTAATAATATTGGAGTCTTCAGTCTCTGCCTCTAATTGCATGAAGTTCAGTTTTCTAAAACACAGAGATGTCCTGCTTTTCGGACTCATTGTTATGTGACTGTCTCCCTGTCCAGTTATTTCTCTTCCTATTTGTTACTGTATGGATCTATGCAATTCTGTTCACGCATATTTTGAGCGACTGCTCAAAATTCTCAAAGGAGAATGCTTTCTGCTTACATATGACCTTAGAAAAGCCTGTGGGAGAGGCTTACATTCAGTGACCTAGTTGCAAATTGAAACTTACAGACTACATGCTACTTGGAAGTTTTCTCGGTATTCAAAGGCTCTTTTTTTCTCTGGCCATTTTCAATCTCCTATTATTCAAGGTCCTTTGGGTTGAAAAAAAAATGCAGTTTAAAATGATGTAAGGAGGTCACAACACTTTGCAGCGTCCCTGTTGGCTTTCCTTTTTGCTAGGGACAGGACAGGATGCACTAAGGTTGCTGATGTTAATTAGTGAATAAGAAGAGAGAAGAAAAGATGGGGAAGGGGAGGTGCGAGGAGCAACTTCTCGGACAATCAGGGTACTTTAGATGCATGGGCCCCACTTGCTGTGGGTGCGTGGAAATGAGCGAGAACACACGTGAAGGTGTCAGAGTGGGCACGTCAGGCACTTTCAGTTAACCTTCACTTAGGTGGTCTTAGGTGCCTCTGCCTTTTATCCTTTGGAACGGTCTGCATTCATCGCCATTGGCTGAAATTTTGTTTTGTGTCTGAGCCAAAGCCCATCAAGCTTTCTTTAAAAATAATGAGTCGTCGTCATTTTCTTAAAAAGGGGAAAAGAAAAGGCTAATCAGTAAGAGTGATATGGAGGGAAAAATTGGCATGCACGCGTCAAGTGATTTAAGTCCCTTTGCAAGCGAGGGCTTCCTCCAAGGGGCAGACCGCGCCTGGTAGACTTAATTGGGAGTTGGGCGGGAGTCTGGCGGCAATCCAAGTCAGAGCAAGCCCTGGGGGAGAGGCGTGTGTGGGAAGCCCGGTGAGGGTGAGGGGCGGGCTGAACACCTGAGCAGTCAGGATTGCAAAGGTCTCCAGGCAAAGGCGGCCCTGGCCTCAACAAGAGCCAATTAGGGAGAATGACATGGCTTCCCAACTCATTAATTCCTGCCACTAGAGAATACAGATCCTTCCCCCATGTCTCAAGGCCAAGGCCACAGTGTGCTTGTAGCTTGCAGAGTCACTGAGTGAGCCTCACTGCGGCGGGACTCTCCCCCACCCCCGCGGTTGAGGGTTGGGTGGGGCGTCCTTGTGATGGACAGGTGGCGAAGTCATGGAATGTGGGGAGAAAGAACCTCTCAGCCAGTCCCCACCAACCCTTACATCTTGCACAGGAAGAGAGCAATGCTCAGAAACCCTGACTTTTCTGGGAACATGACTTAGTGGCAAAGCCCCACCTGAATCCAAGCCTCCGCATTCCAAGGCCAAATGCTTTCCCTTCTTCTGCTCTGAGGCTTTGGTGTGTGTGAGTCTGTTTGGGTTGCTGTAACAAGCACCATAGACTGGGGCTTAAAAAACAGAAACTTGGGGCGCCTGGGTGGCTCAGTCGGTTAAGTGTCTGACATTGGCTCAGGCCATGATCTCACAGTTCATGGGTTCGAGCCTCACATTGGGCTTTGTGCTGGTAGCTCAGTACCTGGGGCCTGCTTCGGATTCTCTGCCTTCGTCTCTCTCTCTCTTCCCCTCCTCCACTTGCCCTCTGCCTCTCCCTCTCTCTCTCAAAAATAAATATACATTAAAAATTAAAAAAAAAAAAAACCCAGATACTTATGTCTCACAGTTCTGGAGGCCAGAAATCCAAGATCAAGATATTGGCAGGGGTGGTTTCTCCTGAGGCCTTGCTCTTTGGCTTGTAGATTTTCAGGCTTTTACGCTGTGCCCTCGTGTGGTCTTCCCTGTGTGAGCAACTCTGATGTCCATGCTCAAGTTTCCCCTCCTCTTTTAAATTAAAAAAAAAAAAAAAATGTTTTTTTGTTTATTTACTTTTGAGAGACAGAGAGAGACAGAACACAAGCAGGGGAGGGGAGGAGAGAGAGGGAGACACAGAATCCGAAGCAGGCTCCAGGCTCTGAGCTGTCAGCACAGAGCATGATGTGGGGCTTGAACTCATGAACCCTGAGATGATGACCTGAGCCGAAGTCAGACCCTTAACCTACTGAGCCACCCAGGTGCCCCACATTTCCCTTTTGTATCAGGACACCAGATTGGATTAGGGCCCAGCCTAATGGCCTCATGTTAACTAACTCATGTTTTAAAGGCCCTACCTCCAAATACTGTCACATTCTGAGACACTGGGGGTGAGTCCTTAACATATGAGTTTTGTGGGGACACAGTTCGACTCATAACCAAGTGTGACAAAAGCCACCGAGAGCGTGGAAGAGAGATCCTAGTCTGTGCTTGTGTTGTTTCTGTGCAGTCACTGGCTCAATGTGAAAACACTCATTATGTAGCCGTAACCCTATGTCATTGTCTTTGTTTTGCCTCGGAAATGATCCTTCTCTGTCATAGACCTTTAGAAAGTGAGCCACATTCCACAAGGGGGCTGACGTTCCCTCTCCATAGTTGGCTATAGCTGCAGAAAGGTTGGGGGAGAGCTAGTGTGAGAATCTATAAGGCATGGTGGTCTTTAAACTTCCCTGGAATGCTCCGGAGAGAAATCCTAATTTCCAGTCCTAATTTCCTTCTGTTTTGTACGTCCTTTTTTCCTTTCCCTCAGGAATACACTTTAAGTCGTGTAACATTTTTTACAATGTTTTTTCTTTGACATCTCGAACATTGTATAATTTCCCTTTGTATTTGCATTGCCATCTGTACACCTGCAAAAGAAAAACAGCAGTTACAAAGGCCATTGAGGCCCTGTCCTTGGGGGGAGTTTAGGGTTATAGCTGGAATGGAATCTTGGATCCTAGATTTTATGTCTCAACTGTCACTGTCTGTGCTCCAGGTACAGAGAGTATAATGTTTTCTTTTCTTTCCTTTCCTCTTCTTTTCTTTTTAATGTTTAATTTATTATTTTTGAGAGAGAGAGAGAGAGAGAGAGAGAGAGAGAGAGAGAGAGAAAGAGAGTGTGAGCAGGGGAGGGTCAGAGAGAGAGAGTGGGGGACAGAGGACCTGAAGCAGGTTCCACGATGACAGCAGAGAGCCCCATGGGGGACTGTTCCCTAGGACCTCATTCACCCAACTGATTCCAGTCTCCTCAAATGTGAAACGGGAGAAATTTCTGCCAGGCCTCTTTCATGGGTTGTCACGAAGATACAATGAGAATATATGTGGAATCCGGAACTGTGTAATATACATCCATGTTTGCACAGTTACATCTCTATGTATGCTTGTATGTATAAGTAGTTAATGCATATGTGAATGTGTGAACTACTCTTACCATCTCCCAGTGATTGTTTTTTTTTTTTAAAGAATTTTTTTTTTCAACGTTTATTTATTTTTGGGACAGAGAGAGACAGAGCATGAACGGGGGAGGGGCAGAGAGAGAGGGAGACACAGAATCGGAAACAGGCTCCAGGCTCTGAGCCATCAGCCCAGAGCCCGACGCGGGGCTCGAACTCACGGACCGCGAGATCGTGACCTGAGCTGAAGTCGGACGCTTAATCGACTGCGCCACCCAGGCGTCCCTCCCAGTGATTGTTTTATGTGTGATGTGACAATAACGAAGGACTAAGATAGGGGAGACAAATTTGAGTTTCGAATTCAAATTCCAAAAGGATCCTATGTTTGTGAGGGGAAGACAGTGTCGGTATATGACTTCATTTGTGGTAAGAGTGAAGGATGTGTGGCTTACGGATTGTCTCCACTTTGTTTTCCAAAAATTACATTCCTGGACATCTAGCTTTATAAAGATGAAATGTGTCCCTGATGAAAGAAATGATTGTTGTCAGTCGGGGCTATCAAACAGAGCATGTAAGTGTGTGTCCTTACGATGTGGTTCAAGAGGCCTGTCATCCTCCCCTGCTTTCCGCCCCCCCTCGAGGAGATGGCAGTTAATTAAAAAAAAATTTTTTTTTAAATGTTTTATTTATTTTTGAGAGACAGAGGGAAACAGAGCACAAGCAGGCGAGGGGCAGGGAGAGAGGGACACAGAATCCGAAGCAGGCTCCAGGCTCTGAGCTGTCACCACAAGGTGACGCCCATGCTGGGGTGGGAGCTGGTCTGGGTCTGGCCCACCTTAAGATGGCCCCCGTTTATCTATCCTTGGCTGGGGCTCAGAATCCGGCCAGACTCATGGAAGGACACGGCCGGCAGCAAGACTATTGAAAGACAGGTCAGAGTTCTGGATTCTCCTCTCCGGGTGCCTCTGGAATGGATGCAGAGTTGATGCTGGGTTTCCCAGGCTGGAGGGGCACTGGCCGGTCCGACGTGGACAGAGCCATCCATGCCCGAGGGTTGTCTCAAGCAAGGAAAAAGCTCCCAGGAGTTCCTGTAAACTCCAATCTGCTTTGTTATTGTGTTTGTTTTTAATGATACCTACCTCAGTGGGCAATTTTTCCCCTCCCTTGAACCATGACTTATTAGTTTCATTTAATGGTTTCCTCCTACGCCAAAAAATAAAATGGAGCAGCTTACTGAGACACTAAAAGAGAATAAAGCAAATAAATAGAAAGACCCCTTGTGGTGCGTGGGAAGTACAATGAAGGTCAAGTGAAGGCTCAGTGTGCAGACTTATACAGAGATCATTTGCTTGGTGTGGGGTTGTCTCTGGTTCTCTAGGGAGGCGCCATGCCCTTCACCTTGGGTTTCCCATTGTACTGTATGCTGTGCAGGGCCCAAAGGTGTTCAGAGTGATGAGGGAGCGTAAGGCAAGCTGACAGACCACAACCCCCTCCCAGCCCCGGGGTGGGATGTGTGTGATATTCCTGGGCACTCCTGGCTGCCCAAGAACAAAGGAAAGGGGAAAAACAAAAGATTAACTGATAGTGATCACAGTCCTGCGGGACACTGGTCTCCACCCATTTACAAATATCTTAGTAAATTACAAGAAAAAGGCAGTCTAATCAATAGCCTAATCCCCAGAAATTTATAGATTCCCTCCCCTCCTTAGTGATGTGGGGAAGAAAGGCAGAAGGAAATGGCAGGTAAACTTAGATTTCCTTATAACCTGCAGCCCATTGGCAAATACTTGAGGCAGGCAGAGCAAAATGTTTCTCCAGGAACTGCCTACTGTCTCAAGGTCAATGCTTTGCTAGAGGGAAAAACACCCTTAGCTAGACACTAGCTAGGCCTCCAGGGTCCTGGGAGTCTTCTTTAGCATATGAAAATCTCACTGGAAACTTCCCCTGGATTTTACCTCCCCCAACTCCCAGGTATATAACCAGTCTCTCTTCAAGGTCCCCGGGCAGCTTTTCCTGCCCACAGGCCCTGTCCCCGTGCTTTGATAAAATCATCTTTTTACACCAAAGATGTCTCCAGGAATTCTTTCTTGGCCGTCGGCTCCGGACCCCACGAACCCCACCATCACCGCAAAAAACTCATCAGTAGAGCTGCTTTGGCCATAAAGGCCGCAGCTTCGTTCGCCGTGCCCTCTCTCTCTTTCCTGACTGCTGGTCAGATGCAGCCGAAGGAATGGCCTGCCCGCCGACCGGGAACACGAGTTAGAACTTTATACAAATGAGAATAAGCTTCTGCTGCGTTTGGTCTTGCTTGTCGAAGCAGTTAATCTATGCGATTAACACACTTTCCACTGTACTCTGTGCAGCCTCGGGAACGAGAACTCGGGAGACAATCAGAATCGAGTGTTGGCTGTGAGCCTCCACCTGGTGATCTTGAGAATTTGGACTTGCCCTCTGAACCCTTTTTCCCCTGGTGTCTCAGCGGGGCCACAGGTCTCCTTAGGACAGATTTCTGGTTCTGCCACGGAAGTTTCCCTCAGTCTCTGACTATTGTCTCCGTAAGTAAGGGTCCTGAGTGATAACTTTCCGGAGGTGGGCAAGCCATCCCTTCACAGCACAGGGGCGCTGGAAGGGGGTGTGCAACTGCCTGGGTTCTGGAGCCTCCTGCTTTGCGAGCTCACAGGCCATGTATGGTCTCATGGGAGGCCAGCCCCAGCCTCTGGGAAGGCTCATTTCTCCCCCCGGGGCAACTCTAGGTGTGCAAATAGCTCAGGGAAGGATCATTTAAAATCGCCTTTAAAGCCTGATTTGTAAATAATCTAAGACTGAAGACAGAGCAAGTTAAATATTTATTTGAAGATTATGTCTCTAAAGAGGGATTGTTGAAAATTAGTGAGTGCTTTGCCGTCTTCTCTTTCCCCTCCCCTGCTGGAGGGCATATTATTTTTACGGTGGTGTTTGACAGTCAGAACAAGCCTCTGTAGATTTAGTGGTTGTTTGTAGTGGCATTTATGTGTTTGAATGAGCTGGGCAAACAGGAGGGAGGGAGGTGGGGGTGGTTAATTAACTCTGCGAATCTCTTGCTAACACTTCCACACTCAGAACATGCCAGTAAAGGAACCATTCACAGGTTTTTACAAAAGAAATCCTTCCCTTAACATGGCAGGTTTGGAAAGCACAGCAAATCCACACCCCTGCCTTACAGATTCAGGATCTTCAAAGAGAAATACTTGCTTCTGGGCAGAAAATATCTGTGGCCATAACTTGCCGGGCCAGCTGCCCGGCCAGTTCCTGGGATAATGTCACTCATTCAACTCATTCATCACACATTTACTCATCACCTGATGGTTCTAGACCCGTAGGTATATAGCTATACATACCCATATACATATACAAATATACTTCCATATATGGACACATACACGTGTATTTACACACACATGCATGCACTCACACACATACATATTCATACACGTGTACATGCACACACATGTATGCAGACACACACACAGATTCATATACGGATACATATTCACACATATGTACACATACATGCATATTTATATATACAGATGATGCACACACATATACATACATACACGTACATACAGAAATATATATTTATATATGGATACATATTCATCCACTGGACACATACATGTATATTTATACATATGTATATATACACACACACATATACATACACATACATATACAGATACATATATACGCCAAACCTGCTTTCTAAGGTGAACACAGAAAGTTATTTGAAAAATTGCTAATTTTTTTGTAGTGAATTAAAATCAAGCTTGAGAAAAAATACTGCTCAAAAAATATTGCTCAGTCAATATATCAATTTACCCAGAACATTTTCCTCTCCCAGGAGATTGTGTTAGAAGGTGACCCCTGAGAGTGTGAGTCCCATGTCCCCCTGAGATTGTGAATTCTTGGTAACTGACTTCTCTGGGCCTTGTCTCTAAGAGATTGGATTAAATCAGTGTTCCCTAAACTTGCATGATCTTTTTTTTTTTTTTTTTTATGTTTTCATTCATTTTCGAGAGACAGAGACAGAACGTTAGCTAGGGAGGGGCAGAGAGAGAGGGAGACAGAATCCGAAGCAGCCTTCAGGCTCTGAGCTGTCAGCACAGAGCCCAGTGGAGGGCTCGAACCCATGAACTGTGAGATCATGACCTGAGCTGAAGTCGGACGCTTAACTGACTGAACCACTCAGGTGCCCCTAAACTTGCATGATGTTAAGGATCACCCGGATGTTCTGCTTCAGTAGATCTGAGATAAGGCCCGAGAATCTATAATTTTTTTTATGGTTTAGGTCCACTTTCTTGGTCTTCTTCTATAGTTCTAATAAAGGCCCAGGTGATGCTTAAGACCCAAAATGTTTGGAAAATCCTGGAACAGATGATCTTTGCGGTCCTGCCTGGGTATGACATTTTAATATCTTTTTTCCAGGGCCTCTTTAGTCCCCATCAATGGATATCTCTGGAAAAGCTTTAATAAGAACACTGATGATCAGTAGATTTTTTTTTTAAACAAGTAAAAGAGAAAAGTGTGAGAGAAGGGCCATACATGAATTTTTCACCATCATTGTGGAACCTTAGCTCACTGATGATCTTACTGAAGGGGGTAGCGGTGACATAATGGGGGCAGATTCCCTCAGCGATAAATAGTCCAGTGGCAAAATTAGGACAAGGCTACTGTGTTGTGTCAGGGCCCGAGGACGGTGCAGACCTCTCGCAGCTGTTGAGTGAGGGTCAGGACCCAGCATCCGTCTGCTGGAGGCCACTGGGCACTGCAGGCACCTTTTCTTTCCCTGACCTGTCCCCACATGGGACAGGGAGATCAAGAACTCATAGGCACTTCCTCTCTGCCCTTTCCTCAGTTTCCCCAGCCCTGGGACACCACCTCCTCTAATACCTGCTCTCCTTCTGTCTCTTCTCCAAGGCACCATCACACCTGTCCTTTCCTCCACGGAAGATGCCTGTTCTGGCTTAGCAGCCCACCCCTCGTGCATGGGGGCGGGGGGTGGGGGGGAGGATGAGGGGTCTGTAAGCTCTTCTGATTCCCTGGGCTCAGATTCCAACGGTCTCTGCCACTCTTCCCTCCAACCTGGCCCTCACGTTCAACACATCACCCATCTTGCCCGATGTGTCCACATCCATGCCCTTCTGTGCATTCACACCCTTCCTTATGCCATCATTGTCTCTTGGTGCAAAGGCCTCTGCCGGTCCGGACCTGGCCTTTGTTCTCTCCCCACCTCCCATTCACACCCGAGCTTCTGGGGCGACGTGAGTCAAACCATTCCATTCTGCCTGCTGCAGACAGTGAAGGTCCAACCCGTCATGGCAAATGAGCACTCCTGTCCCCTGACCCAAGCACACAGCCTCGCGCCCTGCAGGTCCCTCCACTCCCCATCGTTCGGACATACCTGCCTTCTCGCATGCACTCTGTCCCCTCCTGCCAGAACGCCCTCCTTGTTTTCACCTATCTTCAAGTCTTGGTTTAATGCCAGCTCCAACCTAAAGCCTCTCCTAATCCTGCTATCTGGAACTAATCTCTCCTTCCTCAGTGAGCTCCTTCGTTTCTTTACACAACTCCTTTGGCTCTTATCACGTTCTGCCTGGTGGGATAGTCACACGGCTTACATCACCCCAGATGGTGAGTTTTTTGGATGAGGGGCTTGTTCATATTTACAGCTCCTATCCAATATTTGACCCTCCGTGGAGACCGGGTGGAAGTCACATTACTGGCACTCAGTATGCCAACAAATTTCCTATGCTTCACAGCAACGCTTTTATATAGATTTCTCTCTATTTGAACCTATCTATCTTCTCAATCACACAGCTGTTTTTCGTGGAAACAGTACTTGTTTCTCTTTTTAACTCAGTCTCTTAAACATGACCAACAGACATGCATCATTTACTAGACTAACTTTCTCATACGATTATATACGGAGTGTCTGTCACGGACACGTGTTGAGCGATTTACGTATTTTATTTTATTTTATCCTCTCCAGGGAGGAATCTCTTCATTGTACAGGTGAGAACAACTGAGGCTCGTCGAGACTGCAGAGTTTGACCAGCCTCACACAGCTGGTAAATACCCGGCCGGGGCCTGAAATGAGATTTGGATGACTCAGAACCCCGCACTGTGAAAGGGGATGGGCTGTTTCCTTTCATCTTGGGAGGAAATGTTGCTCCCGAGGAGAAAACAGAGCAGGTGACCACTCCACCTCTGGTTTGCTCCTGATATTGGAACTGCCCTCCAGCTTGGATTTCCCTGGACAGTAGTAAGATGGCCCAGCTTGCCTCCTTTCTAGTGACGGGGATTCCCTCTGACTCCAGCCTGGTTTCCTCGCCAGCTCCTTTACGATGAACCCCATCCTCACCCAGGTGGGCTCAGCCGTCCTAAATCTCAAAAACTCAACAATCCAAAAATAGTTTGTCTTTCCAAGAGACCCATGGGATGTCAACTCTGGCCTTCCTGGAGATGGATCTGGCCATTGGGAATGGTGCTGGTACTCTGCACCGTCACAGAACGTGCCAAGAGCAATGGAATTTCTGGCCTGGCCTCTGCTAGGGTCTCAGTAGGCGGAGCCCCAGGCAGGTCTTTCTGGGGCTCTCTTGCCTGCCAAGTTGGTGTGACCTTGGGACATGGTGAAAGCTTTTTGGTTAGCTATTTTGCAGGGCTTTTGGATTCTCTTGCTTTCTTTCCCCTTTGGCTTCTATTTGCAGAGAGACTCGGCTTTGAACCCAAATGCATTGAGGCATGGGTGCCCGGAGCAGCCGGGCTCATTAACCGGAATCCTGCAAGTGAATGCAAAAGTGTGAACACAGTAACAGTGCTGAGGTGACTCTCCTTTTTTTAGATAATCCTCCCCGTCTTTTTTTTTCCCTCTCAAGTTTCTGTTGCCTCATGGCCCCCCCCCCGCCCCCCGCCGCCCAGTTTCTGTCTTTCCTTTTGCCCTCCCTGAATCCTTCTCTTCACCATTGTCTTTTACTTCTCTCTTTCAAGGCAAAAAAGGACACAGCTTCTCAGCGTCTGACGTCCGCCTGTCAGACTTCTTGGCCCTCGGGCTGGAAAAGCTCTGGAGTTCTCAGGAATCCTTGCAAGCCTGGCTCCGAGGGGATGCTCACCCGTGCAGACCACAGGGAGGAGCGAGAAGCCTTCAAGGCGCAGACCAGGTTGGACTAGATTCAGAAGCCTAATTACCACCAGAAAATTAAAGAAAGGTAATAATTGCTTTTAAACACTTCACAAAAGGCAATCTCACCTCGCAGGTTTGTAAATTTGTAGTGAGAACTGATTACAAGGGGGCACTTGTGCTGCTTTCTTTGTGTTTGATTTGCAAACCAGAATGCACACGCCCCCATATGCATAATTGGACCCTCACGGTCTCCGCATCAATGTGGCAAGGCAGCCCAAGTTTATTTATCCAAGGCTCATTCAAAGAAAAGCTGAATGGAACAAGAAAACTCCCACTTTGCGATGGGATTAGATACCGTGGAGTATTCCTCCCCCCCGCCCCCCCCCCCACTCTTTCAAGGATTTTTTTTTTTTTAAGTTTCTAAATCTGCTTGGGAAAAAAAAAAAGTAAATTACCAGAAGTGAGATTAGTGGGGAATATTGTTCTTAGGACAATAGTGTCTTTATGGCCTGACTGGTATGGGCTCCCTGCTTCAAAAAAATACAAGGGCTGGAGGTGTGGGGGTTCTTAATTGCCTACATCTGATCAACTGGTAGCAGAGAAAGAAGAAGAAAGAAAGAAATCTCATTCAGCTCTGATTTAGCCTGGATCAAGTCCACTTGCTAATCAGAGTTTAATGAGGATGCCACTGGCCCTGTTGTATTTGCCAACGCTCCCACTAAGGTCCCTGGCCTTCTGTTTGTGCAGGGAGCACTTTCGTCCGGCCGCCCCACGAAGCAGGATGCGGGTTGACATGATAGAGTCCCAGCCCGGAGAAGTTAATTAAGTTTGGGCCCTTGGCATTCCAAGTCACCGGAACCCATGGTGGGAAGCCTCACCCACCGCACAAAAGAGACCCACACGGAGCTCTGAATGATCGTCCTCGGCGGGGGTAGAGGGGCTCCTGCGTGCCCCACTGCCAGCTCTTAACCCCGGGGACCGTGTCCCCTCCACTGCACAAACTGAATAGGCCGGCAGGACCGCGGGCCGCTTCGGGTGCGGGAGGATTCGGGAAGCGCCCGGGCCATCATCCAACGTCTCTGAGAGACGTGCAGACTCCACGGTGCTCAAAGAATCCGCAGACCTAGGAAGGCGCAGATAAAGGAATGATCTTGTTTCCAAGCTGTGTTCATTCTCTGCGGTTTAGACAAAAATGACCTCAAGCCAACGGTTGACCTTTAGACGCACAAGCTGCTGTCTTTTCCGGTTTTAATTGTGTATCATAACTTCCCAGGAGGGAGTGAAGCATCCGAGGTCTCCATGAGGAGATGCGGGAGGGCGCTGACACCGTGGAGGCCCAGAAACGCAATTCACGGGGTGCGAGGAGCCCCGGATAAATGGTCAGGACCTCTTTGCTGCGCGTTTGCGTTTGTGGCACGTGAGGGCCGTGAGGGCAATAGAAAGAACAGCCAGTTAGAGGGTAGTGGGCTTGGGTTTTGAGTTCCAGGTCCGCCTGAATTCTTGGAGGGTTCGTACCTTCTGACAAATTTAATGTTTCCCATGGGGTCGGGATTGGGATAGTACGAGTGAGCACCGCTTTGCGCAAGGTCACGTGGTAAACGCTCTCGCTCCCTCTAGACCCGCAGTTCTCCAAATCTGGAGGCCAGCAGAATCCCCTGCAGAGCTGGTGAGCATGCGCACTTCTGAGTCCCACCCTCAGAGAGTCAGAGGAGCAGGTCCGGGGCGGGCCTGAGACTCTGAATTCCTAAGGAGCCCCCTGGTGATGCTGCTGCTGCGGAATCGGAATCGTTGGCCACGCTTTTAGGCACTGCCTTGCATCACCCTTCTCTCCCTCCCTCCCTTCCTCTTTCTTTCCTGATTTGTGTTATTCACATATGGTTTCTCTAGTGCCTACAACAGTGCCTGGCCCATTGTGGATGCCCCAATAAAATGTATCGAACAAACAATAGCCACATGAAATAGATGAAAAGACAAGGTTCCAGAAGGATAGGCAATTTGGCCCAGACTACACAACCAAGAGAGAGCAGAGAAAGAACAATTACCAGATATTTGTGGCTTCAAAGCCAGTGTTTTTAACACCCATGCCACCGTCTCTCACTCCCAGCATGCTCTGGGCTGAGGCTAATTTGGGCATAGTTCCTTTGGGAACCTGGAAATCCTGACTGCCAGCCTCACACAGAGCTCTGAATGGTCCCTTCTCTCCCGAGACAGCAAAACTGAAAATGTAGGGGGTGGCCGATTGGCCTCAGTGGCAAAGGTGGTCTTCTGAGAACCTACGACTCGGCCAACCCATTCTTTTTGAACCCCTGGAAGTATCCAGAGAGAATTTTACCAACACCCTTTCCCTCATTTATCGGACAGCTGACTGGAATGTTTTTCTGCCTCACAATTTGGATTTACCCACCAAGAAAATTCTTCCTCCGGACCTTGGGCAAGCTCTCGGATCTCGTTTTATAATCCCAGCTGTTGCAACAGCAACTATAAACTCTGTAGACATCAATGGTTATAATGCATAATGAGATGCTCCAGAAATGTTTGAACAAATTAATGGACAAACCATTTTTAAATGGAACTTTTTATTTGGAGTTAATTATAGATTCTCACGCATTTGCAAGAAATAATACGGAGATATTTCTTATGCCCTTTACCCAGTTTCTCCTAATGGTGACATCTTGCTAAACTATAGTACAATGTTGCCACTAGGATATTGACATTGATGTAGTCAAGAGCATTTCCACCACCAACCACATGGATCCCTCATGCTGCCCTTTTACAGACATGCCTCATTCCTTTTTGCATCTCCCTCCCCATCCAGAACACTATGGAAATCACTAATCTGCTCTCCATTTCAATAATTTTGATATTTCAAGAACGCTAGGTAAGTGGACTCATACAGCATATTTCCTACTGAGATTGATTTTATTTCCACTTAACACAGTCCTCTAGAGATTCATCCAAGTTGTTGATATATCATGCATTTACTCCTTTCTTGCCAAGTAATATTCCATGGTACTGAAATGGAAGTTTGTTTTTACCATTTAACTGTTGAAGGACATTTGGAATGTTTCCAGTTTCTGGCTATTAGGAGTAAAGCTGCTGTGATGATTCATGGACAGGTTTTTGTGTGACCATGTATTTTCCATTTTCTGGAGCAAATGCATCAGGAGTATAATTGAGGGGCTCTAAGATAGTTTATATTTATTTATTGTTTCGTGAAACTGCCAAACTGTTTTCCAGAGTGGCTGTACCATTTTGCATTCCCATCAGGTAATGGGAATTCAGTTTCTCTGCATCCTCCCTAGCATTTGTTACTGTCACTATGTTTTATTTTAGTCTTTCCCATTAGGTGTGTAGTGATAACGTATTTTGGTTTGAGTTGTATTTCTCTAGTGGCTAATGGTGCTGCATCTCTTTTCACGTGCTTCTTTGGCAATACTCATCCTCTTTGGTGAAAGGTCTGTTCACGTTTTCTGCCCATTTTCTAATTGGATTGTTTATTTCATTACTACCGAGTTTTTAGAATTCATTATATAATCTAGATACTAGTCCCTTTGTTAGATATGCCATTTGCAAATATTTTTTCCCCAGTCTACAAGCTTGTCTTTCCATTCTCCTAACAAAGTCTTTCACAGAGTGAATGTTTTTGATTTTAATGAAGTCCAGTTTATCGGTTTGTCCTTTTATGGACTGTGCTTTTGGAGTCAAGTCTCTGAACTCTTTGCCTAGCTGTAGATCCTGAAGATTTCTTGTTTTCTTCCAAAACTTATAGCTTTGCATTTTACATTTCAGTTCATGATTTACATGTTGACTTAAATTTTGTATAAGGTATAAATTTAGATGTTATGTTTTTTGTCTGTGGAAGTCCACTTGTTCCAATGATCTTTCCTCCATTGAATTGCTTTTACACTTTGGTCAGAAAGTTGAGTGTATTTGTGCGTCTGCTTCTGGGTTCTCTCTCTATTCTGTTCCATTGATTGCTTTTCACCAATACCACCCAGTTTTGATTCACAGAGCTACAAAATTAGTGTTGAAGCTGGATAGATTGACCCTTCCCACTTTATTCTTCGTTTACAAAGTTGTTTAGCTACTCTAGTTCCTTTTGAGTTTCCGTATAGAGTTTTGAATGATCTTGTCTCTAGCTACAAAAACTCTTGCTGATATTTGGATGAGCATTGGCTTAAATATTTCTTTCTTTTTTTTTTTTTTTAATTTTTTTTTCAACGTTTATTTATTTTTGGGACAGAGAGAGACAGAGCATGAACGGGGGAGGGGCAGAGAGAGAGGGAGACACAGAATCGGAAACAGGCTCCAGGCTCTGAGCCATCAGCCCAGAGCCCGACGCGGGGCTCGAACCCACGGACCGCGAGATCGTGACCTGGCTGAAGTCGGACGCTTAACCGACTGCGCCACCCAGGCGCCCCTGGCTTAAATATTTCTAAAAATTTTCATTCTTATCATGCGAAGTGTTCAAGTGCACGTCCATATGACACACGATGTTTTGATTTCTTTCATCAGCGTTTTGAAGTTTTTGGCATACGAGTTCTGTATGTGTTTTGCTAGATTTATCTGTAAGTTATTTCATTTTTCTGAGCTATTGTGAATGGTATGCTATTTTAAATTTCAGTTGCCATGATGTCATGACTACTATATTTCTGGTATATACCTGTATACAATTGACTTTTGTATGTTCTTGTATTCTATGACCTTTCTGAACTCACAGAATTTGTTTGTTTCTTATAGATTTCTTGAGAATTTCTATGTAGGTAGTCACATAATCTGTACACAGAGGTAGTTTTATTCCTTCTTTCCAAATTTACTTTTCTTACCTTATTTCACTTTACTTTTTCTTGCCTTGCCATCTAGCTAGAACTTTCAGTACTATGTTGAATGAGTGAATATTGAATATTGAATAAGTACTGTATGGTTTTCCTTTTGAGATATCCTTGCCTGTTCTTAATCTTGGAGGGAAAGCATTCAGTTTTTTACTATTAAACATAATGTTAACTTTAAGTTTTTTTTTTTTTGTTCTTTTTTTTGTAGATGTTCTTTATCAGGTTGAGTAACTCCTCTTTATTTCTGTTTTTCTGAGAATTTTTATCATGATGCCTGTTGGATATTGCCAAGTGATTTTTCTGCATCTGTTGATATGATCACATGATTTTTTTCTTCTCAGATTATAATGACTGATTTCCAGATAGTCGATCAGTTTTGCATATCTGGAATAAAACCCACTTGCTCATGGCATATTATTCTTTTTATGTATCATGAATTTTATTTTCTAATATTTTGTTCAGGAGATTTGCATCTGTATTCATGAGGGGTAATGGTCTGTAGTCTCTTTTTTCTTCCTTTTTTCTTTCTTCTTTCTTTCTTTCTTTCTTTTTTTCTTTCTTTTTTTTTTTGTTACTGTCATTTTCTGTGTCTGGTTTTGGTATTAGGGTAATAGTGGCATCATAAAATGAATTTGGGAGTGTACTCTCCTCTATTTTCTTGAAAAAACTGTGTAGAACTACTGTTAATTCTTTAATCATTTGAAAAAAACTCTTCAATGAAACCATCTGGGCCTGGAGATCTCTGTTTGAGAGTTTTTAAATTACACATTTAATTTTCTTAATAGTTGTAAGGCTATCCAAATTTTCCAATTATCTATTTCATATTGGGTGAATTGTGATAGTTTGTGCATCTTGAGAAATTGGTCTATATCCTCTAAGTTGTCATGTTTATGTACATAGAGTTGTTTGTAGTATTTCCTTATTGTTTTTTGATATGAGTAGGGTTTGGAATTATACTTTCTGTTTCATTCCTGATACTGGTGATTTCTGTCTTCTCTCTTTTTCTCTTTCAGTCTTGCTAGAGTTGAATCAATTTGACTGATTTTTTTTTTCTTTCTGAAGAACCACTTTTGCATCACTGAAATTCCTATGTTTTATTTATTATTTTACTTCCTTTGAGCTTTCTCTTCGATTCTTGGATATTTTTTAGAAGTGTGTTGTTTAGTTTCCAAATGTTTAGAAACTAGAAAGAGCTCACACTGGGTTCTAAATTCTTCCATTAAAAAAAGTTTCATGATATCTAACATTGCTAATATAATATGGTCACAAGTGACCAACAGTGGCAGATAATTTAGCTATGGGTGCTGTACTGTGAGATTAGGCTAACGCATTGCCTGATCAGAGCAAAATTTGGCATTGGCTTTCCTTTCTTTTCAGGGTGGTGCCTGAGAGCCTTGACTTCTAAGTCTCTGGCCCAGGTTCCCAGCAATGCTTGATGGGGCATTGAGAGTCACGCTTTTGTGCAGCCTAGAGAGTGCCCTTCTTTTAGTAATGTCTTCACTGGAGATTGTAGACAAGTGAGAAGCAAACCAGCCAAGAATAGGCTATGTAAAAATGAAAGCTCTCTGGAAACATAAATGCGTACCACTAAGTGAAAGAAGCTACTCTGAAAAGGCTACATACTACATGATTCCAACTAAACGGTGTCCTGGAAAAGGCAAAACTGTGGGGACAATAAAAAGATCAGTGACTTCCAGGGGTTAGGGGGCAGAGAGGGGTGAGTAGCCAGAGTGCAGAGGAATTTTAGGGGAGTGAAAATACTCTGTATGATACCATAATGGTGGATACATGTCATTGTACATTTGTCAAAACTCACAGAATGTACAACACCATGAATGAACCCCAGTGTAAGCTACGGACTTTGGATGATAATGGTGTCAATGCAATTGTTATTAATTATAAACAAATGCACCACTGTGGTTGAGAATGTGTAGTGTGGGAAGTTGTGCATGTGTGGGGACTCTGTGTTCCATATGATTCAATAATTCTACTTCTGTGTGTATCTTCAAAAGAATTTAAACTAAGCAGTCAAATAGATATTTACACACCCATGTTCATGGCAGCATTATTCACAATAACCAAGAGGTGGAAATAATTCAAGTGTCCCTCAACAGGTATTGGATAAACAAAATAGAGTATATCCATACAATGAAATACTATTCAGCCTTAAAAGGAAAAGTAATTCTGACGCATACTACAACCTGGCTGAACTTTGAGGATGTTATGATAAGTGAAATAAGCAAGACACAAAAAGACAATTACTGCAGGATGCCTCTTCCATGAACTACCCAGAGCTGTCAAGTTCAGAGACAGAAGGTAGAATGATGGCTACCGGGGGTTGGAGGAAGGAAAAAATGGGGAGTTATTTAATGGGCATAGAGTGTCAGCTTTACAGGGTTGTACAACAATGCAAGTATACTTAACCTCACCCCACACTTAAAAATGATGAAATGGTAAATTTCATGTTACATATATTTAACACAATTAAACCTTTTCAAACACTAAAAAAAAAATTAAAATTAAAAAAAATTAAAAAGCAAGCTCTTGGAAGCAGGAAAATGTCTACCAGCTTCAAAAGTTCAGGAGGCTCCATTTAATTTAATCTGACCTCCCTTTGAATGCAGCGCCTAACATTTTTTTTTTTTTTAATTTAAATTTTAGTCGACATCCAGTGCAATATTGGTTTCAGGAGTAGAATTCAGTGATTCATCACTTATATACAACACCCAGTGCTCATCACAACAGGTGCCCTCCTTAGTACCTCTCACCCATCTGGCCCATCCCCCACCCACTTCCCTCGGTCAAACCTCAGTTTGTTCTCTACCCTTATGAGTCTCTTATGGTTTGTTTCCCTCTCTCTTCCCCCGCCTCTTCCCATAAGTTCATCTGTTTGGTTTCTTAAATTCCACATACGACTGAAATCCTATGGTATTTGTCTATCTCTGGTTGACTTATTTCCCTCGCATTTTTATTTCTAGTGGTGGGCACTGTAGTTTTTCTCTCTCTGGTTCCACTGTCTCTAGATTTTTCCATTCAACTTTCCCAATAACGTAACAATACTTTCACACAAGGCCCCGTGAGAGCACTGACACGACAGGCAGAGGCAGGTCTTGGCCCCGAGGGGCTCATAAACTGACGCAGACAGATGCTTGCTTACAGAATGTGATCCTGTTCAGATAAAATAGGATGCCATTTGAAATCTAGCCTCTTATTCAAGTTTTTTTTTTTTTTTTTAGACAATTGTTGCCATTTTATTTATAGCTAATTTCTCATTTCCAGCACTTTTCCTGTCCAAGTCAAAACTGGTTCTTTTCCACATCCAAAGTGTGTGGGGACGGCAAGAGACACTGGCTCATCACCCGGCTCCTAGAGAAACACAATGGAGGTGTGTGATGTGACATTCTATTCAATAATATAAGCAAAAATCCAGCTTGATTTATTGTTATTGTGGTAAAATATGCATAGCATAAAATTTAACATTTTAACCATTTAAAAATACATAGTTCAGTGACATTAGTGTATTCTCACTGATGTACAGCCATCACCACCAGCCATCTCCAGAACTTTTTCATCAGCCCTGTGATAAGACTCTGTCCCCATGAGGTAATAAGTCCCCGTTTCTCTCAGTGCCCCCAGCCCCTGGTCCAGTTTTATTTTTATTTGGTGGCCTGGGTAAATGAACATGCAGACCTGGGAGACTTATAAGGTACATGATCTTGCTCTCCCTTGCTTCTCTTTTTGAACATAATCCTTTATAATAGACCTGAAATTGTGTGTATTAGATTTCCCACCCTATATAGTAGAGCAGGAAGCCAGGCTTAGCAAGCTAACGTCCCTCCTCTTAACTGTGTATAGTTTTCTTCCCTGGCTTTTCCTTCTTTCCTGGGCAAATTATCTATCTGCTAAGACTCCGAGAACTGAGGCACATTTCCTGGCCTCTGTTGTTGGCTCAGGCACTTGCCTGGAACTTCTGGGATGCCAGCCCCCTGCGCGTATCTTGGAGGTGCTTATACCGATGGGTTACACCAAGGAAGCAGACGCCGTTCCTATGGGGGTTTCAGCACCGGGAGGTGAGATCTCTGGCTGCGAAGGGTTCTTAGCTTGAGTTTCAAGTTTGACTCTCCTAACAGCTGTTCAACTTTGAGATGACTTAGTCCTTCTGGATCTCAGCTTCCTCATTTAAAGGAGCCTCAGTTTCCTCAATGTGCAATGAGGATGATGACATATCTGATATTTCCACTTGGCATCTCCAATTCGACGGAATGAAATGGCGCTCTTGATTCTTCCTGCCAGATTGATTTCTTCGGCAGCCCTTTTCAGCGTGATCCCACATCATCCATCTGATAGTTTATGATGGAAACCTGGGGACAGCTCTTCATTTCCTTCCCTGCTCATCAGGAAGCCTTAATGATTGCACATCTGACTCCCATTTTTGACTCACACTGCACTGCTCTCCAATTTCCCAGCCACCACTAAAGACTATGGGAGCAACCTTCCAACTTGTTTACTTGCTTCAGTTCTTGGTTCTTCTCCAACCCATCGTTAATCATCAGAATCAGGATAAGAACACTTCTATAGTGTTCTCTACGCTGGCCACTGTTCTAAGTGCATTATGTGTATTACCTCATTTAATCCATATACTAGAAGTAGATGAATCCCTACTTAAAATGAATCCAGGCTTCCTATTTTAAGAATCATGTTCTACCTCCCTATCTTGCTCTGCCAGATTCTGAGTGTTGTGTTCTGGCTTCCAGATGTCTTCATCAGGTCTATGTGTCAAGCAGGTCTTCTACAATGACTGACTGAAAAGGCCAAGGTCAAGGGCAATGCCTACTAAGTACTAAGAGAATTAAGAAGCCATCTTTATTTCCTGTAGCTCTCTTCTTGTGGTCCTGCCTTAGTACATTTTTTTTTAAGTCTTCACTATGGAAAATTTTTAACAAATGTAAAAGTAGCCAGAATAATAAAATTAATTCCTGTAGGTATGTCCCCCAGAGCCAACAGCCATCACATCATGGCCAATTTTATTCCATCTATGTGCCCATCCATCCCCCATCCTAAATTATTTCAAGGCAAAGCCCAGACATTATATCATTTCTTCTGTAAATATTTTAGTATGCATTCCTAAAAGATAAGATCTTTTTTACTATGCCATACCCAAAATACCATTATCATACCTAAAATTATTTAAAAAGCCACTCCTTAATGTTGTCAGTTGTTATATATATCCTATTATCAATTATTATATGTCAGTTATTATCTCATCCTTAGAATACATACTTTTATAGTTTATATCTGAATTTATTCCAATAAAGTCCACACATTTTCATTGTTTGATGTATCTGACCAGTATTTATAGGTTTCCCTGTTTTTGTTTTTTCTTGAAATCTTCCTTTTAGGAAATTGTATCATTTATCCCATCAAATTTTCCATGCTGCATATTTATGATTATGTTTCTGTGGTGTAGATGAGCATTTCTTCCCTTTTTTGCATTTCCTATAAATTGTAGAGACTTGATCAGATTCAAGTTCTATTCTTTTGATAAGAGCACATTCTAGGGTCACCTGGGTGGCTCAGTCGGTTGAGCATCTGATTCTTGATATTGGCTCAGCTCGTGATCCTGTGGTTCTGAGATTGAGTCCCACATGGGACTCTGGGTTGGGTATGGAGTCTGCTTGGGATTCTCTCTCTCCCTTTGTCTCTTCCCCCACCCCCCACTGTCCCCCTCTTGTGCTCTCTCTCTGTAAATAAATAAATAAATAAATAAACATTAAAAAAAAAAGAAGAAGAAGAAGAACACATCTTAGATGGTGTCCTACTCTAGGTTTTCTAGAATAAGACTGTTCAATAGAACTTTCTGATGATGAGACTATTCTATATTTGTGTTGTAGAATTATGGTAGCCACTGGTTCATGTGGCTATTGAGCCCTTAAAATGTGGCTAGTGCAACCAAGGAACTGATTTTTAAATTGTATTTAATTATAAGTAAACAAAATTTAAAATTTAAAGCACTACATGTGGCTGGTGGCTGTCAGATGGAATAACACAGCTCTAGTGTTTTCAAAGGCACTGTTGGTTTGGTGAAATAAAAAACACGGCCAGTTTGGCCAGTGGGGCTGGAGTTAGGCTTGTGGAAGACTATTTTTATTAAATAAACAAGCCAGTAACTGCCTTCTTTGTGTTATGTAGTTAATGCAGTTGTACCCATCAGTGCCTGGAAGGACCAGAGTTAGGATCCAGTGCCTGTCCCTGAGCAAAATTTGTGTTCCCTTTGCAAAGAGGAAGGAGAATTGGCTATTGGCAAGGTAGATCAGATGTTGTGTGGCTTGATGATTATACACTTTGAAATCTCTCTTTAAGAAAAGGCATACACAATTCTGAAAACGAAATTAAGAATAAAAAATAAACTTCACCACATTCTTGGGTGCCTGGGTGGTTCAGTTCGTTGAACATCTCGACTCTTGATTTCGGCTCAGGTCATGATCTCAGGGTTGTGGGGTTGAGCCCTGTGTGGCTCCATGCTAAGTGTGGAGCCTACTTGGGATTCTCTCTCTCTCTCTCTCTCTCTCTCTTTCTCTCTTCCCCTCTCTCCCACTTGCACTCTGTCTGTAAAAAATAAAAAACTAAAAAAATGGTAACATTTTAAGTAACTGCCTGCCTACTTGGCATTCTCTCTCTCTCTCTCTCTCTCTCTTTCTCTCTTCCCCTCTCTCCCACTTGTACTCTGTCTATAAATAAAAAAAACTAAAAAAATGGTAACATTTTAAGTAACTGCCTGGCACATCCCTCTGAAACATTTTATTCGAAATCCTCCTCACCTGACAGTGAATTTCTGCATAATTTTTTTTAGCAACGATAGAAACACCATTCAGTCTTTTCTCAACATGGGGGATCAAGGTGTTTTTTTAATCAGTAGTTTAAAAAAGTTTCAGCCTGACAACTTGCTTATTGGTAATGTTATGTAAAGATGTAAGGTTACTGCCAACTTTGACAAAACCCACCCCCCCGGTTTCTTTTATAAATGAATTGTAAGATCTCCAGGTATTTCAGGTTGTCTTGTGTGTTGGCGAATCTCAAACACTCTTTCCATTCATGCTACTCGTAAAAGAGTTCATTTTCAATGTCCTCATTGTAATGCGTGTTATGAGTTTTGTGCTAAATTTGTTGTTAGTCTTTCGTGCCAAATTATTAAGAAAGTAAGATTGTTTCCAGTGCGTCCGCATGATTTGAACTATTAATCACATTAGCAAATAATCCCCAGAGGCTCTTCATTACTTTTATCCTCAGTCTATCTTTTCTTCTTAATATATTGCTGCTTTAAAAAATATATGCTGGGTGTAATCCAAATGGTTCCCAAACCTCACTATTTTCTTTTAACCAGTGCCCATTTACCTTGAAGGGAGCCACGTCAACCTGTTCTAGTAAACACAATCTAAGTGTATCCTCAACCCAACTAACCCACCAGTACACCCTAAACCGTCTATTGGCACTCTGCTACCATTTAGCATGAGAGGAGATGTGAGTGAAGAAAACTGGGGTAGAAAACGGAGGTGGTTATACTTCACGGTGGTAAACAATCTTACTCACACAGGTAACCTTAAGGCGAGAGCTTCCTTTTTCCTGGCTTTGGAAAGGAGCCCAGCCAAGTGAGTGACCTGGGAGCTTAAGCTTCAACGGCTTCGTGGTAAATGGTAAGTCTACCTCTGCCTTCCACGTAGGCAACCACCAGGGTCTGCTGGCATAACGTCAGGAGAGTCAGAAATCACCAGGAGTGGTGAACTGAGGACGGTCTAGAACGAGGGATTGGTTTGGATCGGAGGAACCACACCAAAGCTGGTTTCCAGGAGGACCCGGACTTGGGAGCAGAATGGAGACAGGAGGCACGAGGTCCCGGAGGAAGTGCTACGATGTCTGGTGAGCGAGGAGATGTAGCAGATGTGCAGGGGCCAATACTGATGCATTCCAGATGGTCACGGCTGGACCAGCAGGCAGATGGACATTACTGATGGGGACGAGGAGTTTGGAAGGGTGGGATTGTCACATCCTGTCAGGGGCACAGCGCGACTTAATGAAACTGGTCAAGAGGGATTGAGATCTGGGGTAGCTGAGCCCTCCGCCGGCGAAGGATTCTTCTTTAGAGTGTGGCCAAGCTGGCCGGGAACCCAGTTTTTCTGACTCCTGTTTTTTTCTTTACTCCAGGCTGCTGCCCAAATAAAACCTTTACCTCAAGCTACGCATTCGAAACTGGAAGAAGGCATTCGTTCTTGCCTAGGGAGAGCCTTCCTGGGAGGTGGCTCATCAAACCCTCGTGGTGGGTGGCTCCCCTTATTGATGGCCTTATCAGCGGTAGGGGATCTTTGCCTGGTGCAAAGAAACATCCGTAAGACAGGGGAGGGAGAAACCTATTGTATTAAATCTTTCTTTCTCCTTTCAGTTTTTTTCCCTCCTGCCTCCCACAGACACCTGGTATCAGTTCCAAAAGACGCATTTTAGTGCCTTTAAGCAAAGCTAGTTCTTCTGCCTGGGCGAACTCTGACACTGAACTTTCGGTTTCCAGCCCCCTTAAAAAACCTTCATCAAATTTCCACCACGCAAAGGTTGAAGTGTTTCGGTCACCGAAGCGGTTCGGTGATGATCGTGGTGGCTGTTTCTTAAAGGGGATACTCGTTCATTCATTCATTAGCTCATTCATTCATTCATTAGCTCGTTCATTCAACAGACACGTAGCAAATTCTGCAGTGTGACAGACATTGAGCCTGAAGGCAGAGCAAACACAGTCACCGTTGCGGCCATCTTGGAGACTCGCATCGAATAAATCACAAACAAACGTAAACTTGCCACACTCACCTGAATAAGAGGCATAGACCTGACCTCTATGTTCAGCCACTATGCAAATACGCTGCTGGGTCAGTGTGAAGGTATTTAAAGGCGTCCACGTGACATTCTCCTCAGATGGCCCCCATCCTGTCGTTCCCTCTGCTGACGCAAAGGCCTTCTCACCCGTCAGAAGGTGAAGCCTTGTCCCTGCCTTGAATGGGGCTGGCCTTGGAACTTGCTTTGAGCCCGAGAACGCTGTGAAGGGATCTGTGTGAGACAGTTTTGGGCCAACGCCTTAAGAGAACTGATGGCCTTTCGTGCCTTCCCTTTCCAAGCCCAATATCTTGAGACCACACTGCTGTGAGGAAGCCAAGCCAGCAGCGGGGAGAGGCCACACGGAGAGAGGGATGTTCAGCCGGGTCCCAGCTCTTCAGCCTTCCCAGCTGAGACGTCAGACGTGACTGAAGAAGGCCATCTCCTCTCGGGGCATTCTTCTCCCAGTGGACACCACGTGGGACAGGAAAACCACCCAGAGGAAACCAGCGCACATTGCAAAAGAAGAATAAATGGTTATGGTGAGTTATTAAGTTTTGGGGAGGTTTGTTACACAACAATAGATCATTAAAACAGCAGTATAGCTGCTGCCTTGAGCCCCTTGAGTGGCCCCTCCCCTGTGGCCTAGACCCCTCAGATCTGTCTCCAGCACCTCCAGGACGGCTCCCCACCATGACTTAGCACTCAGCAGTCAATTCCCGGCACAGCAGGAAGCTTCCAGTTTCTTGTTCCAGAATCCATTCTGTGTTCTTTGGGCTGACGTCTGCACATTTCCAGTAAATAAATGCTTTGAATACCTTCACCGAGGGCCGGGTGGCATAGGGTTGTATGGGGGGGGTCTTTGACCTATTCAGAGAGGCCAGGGAAGGATTCCCCAAGGAAGAGATCTAAAGTGTGTGGAAGCGTTGATTTGGGGAGAAGGGCGAGGAGGCATGACCACAGAGAAGGTATGTAAGGGAGCTCTGTGGTAGGACAGGAGCAGAAAGAGAAACTGAAAGAAGGCAGGTGTGACTGGTGTGCACAGGGCAAGAGGAATGTGAAGGGTCTGGACCTTGTAATTGTCCTCCCAGAGTACAGCTGGTTAAACTAGAGAGTTCCCCTCTCTAGGTGGGCCAGTGACCAGGTAGAGTGCTATATGCTGCAGGGTGACTGGCCAACCCAGTCCAGTCCCTTCTTTTAGAGAGTTCAAACCAGATGTACCAAAGGAGTCCACTGGCCAAGAGCAGACTTGCAGCTGAACCACTGTCATGGCGGACCTTGGCTGGGGCAATGGATGCCTCTTCCTGATTGAAGACTGAGCTCTAGAATTGCTATAGGGCAGAGGTGGCCTGCAGGCCAGCTGGTGTGGACATTACACCTTTTTAAAAAAAAATTTTTTTATTCTGTCCATCTACACAGGGTTGCCAGTACAATGCTTTATTATTAAATTCGTTGTTAACACTGAAATATCAAAAGTTTTCAAATCGAAACCTTTCAAACATTAGGGAATTTTTTGAGCATTTCTACCATATCTATGGCAATCGTAGATGGAAGTGAGTAGCAGCTACTTGGGTTAGTTGGAGTATGCACAGTGCACATCAGTTTAAAACAGTTTCCACTGCTCGCTGGGGTGATCTCTCAACACACGAGGCCAGTTTGTCATATATCATCCTACAGAGGCCCTGCTGCATATGTTCACGTTACTACCCCCCGCCCCCCAACCCTAGAGGCATTGGACATGGTGATCCCCTTTTGGGACAAGCTGGCTCCCACTGTAAACGGAGGACCCTCGATGTCCTCCATGGTGTGTGTGACGTAGGACTGCGAGATTTAGCAAACGGAGAAACGAAACGGTAAGAACGACAAAATTAAAGAGGACACCCAGTTTAATTTGAATTTCAGGTAAGCCACAAGTGATTTTTTAGTGGAAGTGTATCCTCAGTGTTGTATTTTCTCCTTCCCAGGAGGGAGGGGCAGCATTGACGGCTGAGATGAATGATGTCCTGGCCTCGCTGTTCCTGGATGCAGGCCCCCATCAACTGGGGCAACGTTGAGTGAGGCTCTGCTTCTTGCCACATGGCACAGGGGCCAGTAAGCAGCCCGTTCCGAGTAGGATGATGTATGTGGACGCGAGGTGAGGGCATCCCCAATGTGGGAATTTCTGTCCCGGGCATGCACGACCCTCCTAGCACATGGGTCCATTCACCAACTCGGAAGCTCTCTAAATTCCTTCGTCTGGGTTTTTATGGAGGTTCTGTTGCATAAACATGGTTGATTAAGTCCTTGACCATTGATGAGTAATGCCATCCCCGGTTCTTTCCCCCTCCCCAGAGGCTGGGGGCGGTGGGACTAAAGTTCTAGCCCACTTTTCACGAGCATTACTTACCTGGCTACACTCCCCCGCTCTGCCCCCATCTTCCAAGAATCAGCTCATTAGCATAAACTCGGGTATGACTGAAAGAGGCTAAGTATGACTAACAAAAGATGCTCCTCTTGCCCCATTCCTCAGGTAATTCTAAGGGTTTTAAGAGCTTTGTGCCAGGAACCAGGGAACCAGGGACAAAGACCTTGGATCACAATATCACAGCTGGAATGGAGAGGGAAGTGACAAGGTGACAGTGTGGATGGCTGGAGAGAGCAGGAGCAGGAGGAATCAAATATGTTGGTGGCACCTCTGTAGTTATCAGATAGTGGCACCACTGCCTGGGGGTTTTATTTCCAAGGAAGCTGAGAGGAGGAGCTGCTCTGAAGAGAAGAGCACTACCTTTCTAGATGAATCGATTTTGAGGTGCAGTCAAAAGAAAAAGTCCAGCGAGTGGCTGAAAATTCCGTTAAGTTATAAGAGCCACTAATATTTAATCTGTGCTCACTATGTGTTTCCTGTTCTAAGAACTTTGCACATATTAATTTCTTTTTTTATTAACATTTTTTAAAATGTTTATCCAGAGAGAGGGAGGGAAGATGGCGGCGTAGGAGGACGCTGGGCTCACCGCGCGTCCTGCTGATCACTTAGATTCCACCTACACCTGCCTAAATAACCCAGAAAACCGCCAGAGGATTAGCAGAACGGAGTCGCTGGAGCCAAGCGCAGACGAGAGGCCCACGGAAGAGGGTAGGAAGGGCAGCGAGTCGGTGCGCGCTCCAAGGACTGGCAGGAGGGAGCCGGGGCAGAGGGGCGGCTCGCAGGCCAAGCAGAGCCCCCGAGTCTGGCTTGCAAAAAGCGGAGGGGCCTGACGGACTGTGTTCCGACAGCAAGCGCGACTTAGCCTCTGGGAGGTCATAAGTTAACAGCTCTGCTCAGAAAGCGGGAAGGCTGGAGGACAAAGGGAAGGAGAGCTGCTGAGCCCCCTGACGACAGAGCTCAGTTTGGTGGGGAACAAAGGCGCTGGCCAGCGCCATCTCCCCCGCCCATCCCCCAGCCAAAATCCCAGAGAGAACCAGTTCCTGCCAGGGAACTTGCTCGCTCCGCGCAAACACCCAACTCTGCGCTTCTGCGGAACCAAACCTCCGGCAGTGGATCCGACTCCCTCCTGCTGCCACAGGGCCCCTCCTGAAGTGGATCACCTAAGGAGAAGCAAGCTAAGCCTGCCCCTCCTGCCCCTGTGCACCTTGCCTACCCACCCCAGCTAAGACGCCAGATCCCCAGCATCACAAGCCTGGCAGTGTGCAAGTAGCCCAGACAGGCCACCCCACCCCACAGTGAATCCCGCCCCTAGGAGAGGGGAAGAGAAGGCACACACCAGTCTGACTGTGGACACAGTGGTGGGCTGGGGGCAGACATCAGGTCGGACTGCGGCTCCGCCCACCAACTCCAGTTATACACCACAGCACAGGGGAAGTGCCCTGCAGGTCCTCACCACGCCAGGGACTATCCAAAATGACCAAGCGGAAGAATTCCCCTCAGAAGAATCTCCAGGAAATAACAACAGCTAATGAGCTGATCAAAAAGGATTTAAATAATATAACAGAAAGTGAATTTAGAATAATAGTCACAAAACTAATCGCTGGGCTTAAAAACAGTATAGCTGACAGCAGAGAATCTCTTGCTACAGAGATCAAGGGACTAAGGAACAGTCACGAGGAGCTGAAAAACGCTTTAAACGAAATGCATAACAAAATGGAAACCACCACGGCTCGGATTGAAGAGGCAGAGGAGAGAATAGGTGAACTAGAAGATAAAGTTATGGAAAAAGAGGAAGCTGAGAAAAAGAGAGATAAAAAAATCCAGGAGTATGAGGGGAAAATTAGAGAACTAAGTGATACACTAAAAAGAAATAATATACGCATAATTGGTATCCCAGAGGAGGAAGAGAGAGGGAAAGGTGCTGAAGGGGTACTTGAAGAAATAATAGCTGAGAACTTCCCTGAACTGGGGAAGGAAAAAGGCATTGAAATCCAAGAGGCACAGAGAACTCCCTTCAGACGTAACTTGAATCGATCTTCTGCACGACATATCATAGTGAAACTGGCAAAATACAAGGATAAAGAGAAAATTCTGAAAGCAGCAAGGGGTAAACGTGCCCTCACATATAAAGGGAGACCTATAAGACTCGTGACTGATCTCTCTTTTGAAACTTGGCAGGCCAGAAAGAATTGGCACGAGATTTTCAGTGTGCTAGACAGAAAAAATATGCAGCCGAGAATCCTTTATCCAGCAAGTCTGTCATTTAGAATAGAAGGAGAGATAAAGGTCTTCCCAAACAAACAAAAACTGAAGGAATTTGTCACCACTAAACCAGCCCTACAAGAGATCCTAAGGGGGACCCTGTGAGACAAAGTACCAGAGACATCACTACAAGCATAAAACATACAGACATCACAATGACTCTAAACCCATATCTTTCTATAATAACACTGAATGTAAATGGATTAAATGCGCCAACCAAAAGACATAGGGTATCAGAATGGATAAAAAAACAAGACCCATCTATTTGCTGTCTACAAGAGACTCATTTTAGACCTGAGGACACCTTTAGATTGAGAGTGAGGGGATGGAGAACTATTTATCATGCTACTGGAAGCCAAAAGAAAGCTGGAGTAGCCATACTTATATCAGACAAACTGGACTTTAAATTAAAGGCTGTAACAAGAGATGAAGAAGGACATTATATAATAGTGACAGGGTCTATCCATCAGGAAGAGCTAACAATTATAAATGTCTATGCGCCGAATACCGGAGCGCCCAAATATATAAAACAATTACTCATAAACATAAGCAACCTTATTGATAAGAATGTGGTAATTGCAGGGGACTTTAACACCCCACTTACAGAAATGGATAGATCATCTAGACACACGGTCAATAAAGAAACAAGGGCCCTGAATGAGACATTGGATCAGATGGACTTGACAGATATATTTAGAACTCTGCATCCCAAAGCAACAGAATATACTTTCTTCTCGAGTGCACATGGAACATTCTCCAAGATAGATCATATACTGGGTCACAAAACAGCCCTTCATAAGTTTACAAGAATTGAAATCATACCATGCATACTTTCAGACGACAATGCTATGAAGCTTGAAATCAACCACAGAAAAAAGTCTGGAAAACCTCCAAAAGCATGGAGGTTAAAGAACACCCTACTAACGAATGAGTGGGTCAACCAGGCAATTAGAGAAGAAATTAAAAAATATATGGAAACAAACGAAAATGAAAATACAACAATCCAAACGCTTTGGGACGCAGCGAAGGCAGTCCTGAGAGGAAAATACATTGCAATCCAGGCCTATCTCAAGAAACAAGAAAAATCCGAAATACAAAATCTAACAGCACACCTAAAGGAAATAGAAGCAGAACAGCAAAGGCAGCCTAAACCCAGCAGAAGAAGAGAAATAATAAAGATCAGAGCAGAAATAAACAATATAGAATCTAAAAAAACTGTAGAGCAGATCAACGAAACCAAGAGTTGGTTTTTTGAAAAAATAAACAAAATTGACAAACCTCTAGCCAGGCTTCTCAAAAAGAAACGGGAGATGACCCAAATAGATAAAATCATGAATGAAAATGGAATTATTACAACCAATCCCTCAGAGATACAAACAATTATCAGGGAATACTATGAAAAATTATATGCCAACAAATTGGACAACCTGGAAGAAATGGACAAATTCCTGAACACCCACACTCTTCCAAAACTCAATCAGGAGGAAATAGAAAGCTTGAACAGACCCATCACCAGTAAAGAAATTGAATCGGTTATCAAAAATCTCCCAACAAATAAGAGTCCAGGACCAGATGGCTTCCCAGGGGAGTTCTACCAGACGTTTAAAGCAGAGATAATACCTATCCTTCTCAAGCTATTCCAAGAAATAGAAAGGGAAGGAAAACTTCCAGACTCATTCTATGAAGCCAGTATTACTTTGATTCCTAAACCAGACAGAGACCCAGTAAAAAAAGAGAACTACAGGCCAATATCCCTGATGAATATGGATGCAAAAATTCTCAATAAGATACTAGCAAATCGAATTCAACGGCATATAAAAAGAATTATTCACCATGATCAAGTGGGATTCATTCCTGGGATGCAGGGCTGGTTCAACATTCGCAAATCAATCAACGTGATACATCACATTAACAAAAAAAAAAGAGAAGAACCATATGATCCTGTCAATCGATGCAGAAAAGGCCTTTGAGAAAATCCAACACCCTTTCTTAATAAAAACCCTTGAGAAAGTCGGGATAGAAGGAACATACTTAAAGATCATAAAAGCCATTTATGAAAAGCCCACAGCTAACATCATCCTCAACGGGGAAAAACTGAGAGCTTTTTCCCTGATATCAGGAACACGACAGGGATGCCCACTCTCACCGCTGTTGTTTAACATAGTGCTGGAAGTTCTAGCATCAGCAATCAGACAACAAAAGGAAATCAAAGGCATCAAAATTGGCAACGATGAAGTCAAGCTTTCGCTTTTTGCAGATGACATGATATTATACATGGAAAATCCGATAGACTCCACCAAAAGTCTGCTAGAACTGATACATGAATTCAGCAAAGTTGCAGGATACAAAATCAATGTACAGAAATCAGTTGCATTCTTATACACTAACAATGAAGCAACAGAAAGACAAATAAAGAAACTGATCCCATTCACAATTGCACCAAGAAGCATAAAATACCTAGGAACAAATCTAACCAAAGATGTAAAGGATCTGTATGCTGAAAACTATAGAAAGCTTATGAAGGTAATTGAAGAAGATTTAAAGAAATGGAAAGACATTCCCTGCTCATGGATTGGAAGAATAAATATTGTCAAAATGTCAATACTACCCAAAGCTATCTACACATTCAATGCAATCCCAATCAAAATTGCACCAGCATTCTTCTCAAAACTAGAACAAGCAATCCTAAAATTCATATGGAACCACAAAAGGCCCCGAATAGCCAAAGGAATTTTGAAGAAGAAGACCAAAGCAGGAGGCATCACAATCCCAGACTTTAGCCTCTACTACAAAGCTGTCATCATCAAGACAGCATGGTATTGGCACAAAAACAGACACAGACCAATGGAATAGAATAGAAACCCCAGAACTAGACCCACAAACGTATGGCCAACTCATCTTTGACAAAGCAGGAAAGAACATCCAATGGAAAAAAGACAGCCTCTTTAACAAATGGTGCTGGGAGAACTGGACAGCAACATGCAGAAGGTTGAAACTAGACCACTTTCTCACACCATTCACAAAAATAAACTCAAAATGGATACAGGACCTGAATGTGAGACAGGAAACCATCAAAACCTTAGAGGAGAAAGCAGGAAAAGACCTCTCTGACCTCAGCCGTAGCAATCTCTTACTCGACACATCCCCAAAGGCAAGGGAATTAAAAGCAAAAGTGAATTACTGGGACCTTATGAAGATAAAAAGCTTCTGCACAGCAAAGGAAACAACCAACAAAACTAAAAGGCAACCAACGGAATGGGAAAAGATATTTGCAAATGACATATCGGACAAAGGGCTAGTATCCAAAATCTATAAAGAGCTCACCAAACTCCACACCTGAAAAGCAAATAACCCAGTGAAGAAATGGGCAGAAAACATGAATAGACACTTCTCTAAAGAAGACATCCGGATGGCCAACAGGCACATGAAAAGATGTTCAGCGTCGCTCCTTATCAGGGAAATACAAATCAAAACCACACTCCGGTATCACCTCACGCCAGTCAGAGTGGCCAAAATGAACAAATCAGGAGACTATAGATGCTGGAGAGGATGTGGAGAAACGGGAACCCTCTTGCACTGTTGGTGGGAATGCAAATTGGTGCAGCCGCTCTGGAAAGCAGTGTGGAGGTTCCTCAGAAAATTAAAAATAGACCTACCCTATGACCCAGCAATAGCACTGCTAGGAATTTATCCAAGGGACACAGGAGTACTGATGCATAGGGGCACTTGTACCCCAATGTTCATAGCAGCACTCTCAACAATAGCCAAATTATGGAAAGAGCCTAAATGTCCATCAACTGATGAATGGATAAAGAAATTGTGGTTTATATACACAATGGAATACTACGTGGCAATGAGAAAAAATGAAATATGGCCTTTTGTAGCAACGTGGATGGAACTGGAGAGTGTGATGCTAAGTGAAATAAGCCATACAGAGAAAGACAGATACCATATGGTTTCACTCTTATGTGGATCCTGAGAAACTTAACAGGAACCCATGGGGGAGGGGAAGGAAAAAAAAAAAAAAGAGGTTAGAGTGAGAGAGAGCCAAAGCATAAGAGACTGTTGAGAACTGAGAACAAACTGAGGGTTGATGGGGGGTGGGAGGGAGGAGAGGGTGGGTGATGGGTATTGAGGAGGGCACCTTTTGGGATGAGCACTGGGTGTTGTATGGAAACCAATTTGACAATAAATTTCATATAAAAAAAAAAAAAAGTTTATCCATTGCTGAGAGACCGAGAGAGACAGAGCATGAGCGAGGGAGGGGCAGAGAGAGGGAGACAGAGAATCCGAAGCAGGCTCCAGGCTCTGAGCTGTCGGCGCAGAGCCCGGCGTGGGGCTCAAACTCACGGACCGCGAGGTCATGACCTGAGACGAAGTCCGACGCTTAACCAAATGAGCCACCCAGGCTCCCGGCACATATTAATTTCTTAAATCCTCACAAAAATTCTATGAAAGAGATCCTACTATTATTCTTTCACTTTTGGACGAGGAAACCAAATAACAGAGACATTTAGTAACTGGTCTAAAGTCTCATGGCCAGCGATATTCCACCCTAGCTGTCCCATAGTGCGTTTGCCACACTTCCTCCCACCTGTGACCCAGGTGTATGCTCCTCTGCTCCCCTTTATCAGATCAGTCTAGAGGTGAGAAAAACATGTTTAATTTGTCAATGTCCTATTACTTAGTTAAAATTTTTTAAGGGGAAAAATACAATTAAAACCAGGCACCCAAAATTAAATTGTATTTATGTATGAAAAGAATTGGGATGAGTTCTGGCCGAATGGCACAGGTCTTTTGTGGCATCTAATTAGGTGCTTAAGTTTTACCATTGCCGTCTTGGTATTTAATTTTAGCGGAGAAAAGTAGTGAGATGGCGCGTGAATAGTTAAGTTGTGTCTTTGAAGAGCCTCTTAGACATGCTGAACGTGATTAACAATAATATATTAATTAACTGATTAATACTAGCTTTACAATGGCAGTTTTGTGACAGGAGTAGCTGAAGATACGCTGCTAGCAGGGATTCCAGGGTACTTCATCTTTAAAAATGTGTTTCTTTCGTTCTGTGTCGAGCAGGAATGCATTTTCATCAATCACTTGAACTGAAGGCATGCGTTTTTTGCTGGACTGAAAATTGGTATTTTTGTCTTTTTTTCAAGAGGATTGTTGGATCCGTGTGCTCAGATTCATAACTGGCATTGCTCCCTTGTCTTGGAAACAGTGTGAGAGAGAACATTGCGTTCTTGGAATCAGAAACTGTTTCCCGAGTTCAGCCTTCATCCACACAAGGTCTACGGGAAGAGGCAAAATTTGAGAGATGGGAAATTGCGCCCATGGAGTCATCAAGGGGTCATCACCGAAGTAGCAGATTTAGGACCCAGGTGGATGGGATAATTGCCACCTCTTCCCCCTGAACCAGCAAGTGTGCTTCCAATTTCATCAACAGAAAGGGGACCTGGCTTTACCCTTATGTATCTTTTGGTCTGTTGCTGACTCTGCCACAGGCCTTTTGGGATGTGAGAACGGTCTCAGTGTGTATGCAGCCTGGCTTTTTTTTTTTTTTAGCACTATATACTTCTTGTGGTCATAGAGCCGTAAGTAAACGTGGAAAAGGTGCCAGCCTGGGGACCTCAAGTTAGGATTGCTGTACGGTGACATTGAACAATGGAGTGTCCCCAGTTCTCCCCAATAATTCACTGCGGACACTGACAGAACATGTGTCTGTTGATGGCAGGGTTGGGGTAGTTTGGGGTGGACTGAAGGCAAAGGCTCTCAGTGCCCTCCAAGATGCTGGTGAGTTCAGAGGACTAAGATATTCAATCATTGTAGGGCAACAGACTCTTTAATACCACGGAAAGTTGGCAAAACCTTGTGAACCTGTGTGAATCAGATACACTGGCTCAAAGTAGATGAAATGGATCAGTTCACATAACTTGGCCTAGTGTTAGGGCTATGGGAATGAAAATGCCCTAGGAGAAATCCTGTGGCAGCTTTGCTGAAGCAGGTGTGTGTGTGTGTGTGTAAGAATCCTTATCCCAAATTGTTATATGACTTCCACCACCTACATCAGAATCCCTTTCCCTTTCTACTGAATGGCATTCTTAGCTACCAACACCCTCCCAGTTCTCATGCCTGAAGGTCAACTGTGATTTCAACTTGATGCTTTTGCCCTATTGGACACATGATTTTTTTTAAGGTAACTTTTTTTTTTAAGTTTACTTATTTATTTTGAGAAGACAGAGACAGCGCAAGCAGGGGAGGGGCAGAGAGAGAGGGAGAGACAGAATCCCAAGCAGGCTCCGTACTGCCAGCTGCAGAGCCCGATGTGGGGCTGGAACCCAAGAGCTGTGAGAACATGACCAGAGCTGAAACCAAGAGTCGGATGCTTAACTGACTGAGCCACTCAGGCGCCCTGGACACATGATATTTGTAAACCTAGGAAAAAGCAAGGAAAACTCCTTGGAGATTGATTTGGACACTTGATCAAAATGAATCTTATAATTAAAAATATTGATAACTCAAATTCTTTAAAAAGGTAAAAATCAGCTCATTTCAAGCAAGCTCTCCTGCCGGCCACTTGGAATAAAGTTAAAGCACCTTTTGAATAGGTCATCTGAATGCAGTTTTCTCTTGTAAGTGGGTTTAAGCAGGAACAGGTTGCCATTTCCTTGACATCGCTATGTGCTGTTGCACATGTCTGAAGTCCAGACATGAAATGAGGTGTGTGCGAGTGCGTGTGGGCATATGGGACCAGTTTTCCTCACAATGACAAACACATGAGTGGATCCCATGCTTAACCCCTGGTTGTGCAACTTCAAGCACACTGACAATGAGGCGAGCCCAAAGCTGTGCTGCTTGGCCTAGAATGGAAATTCTCCTGCAGACTCCTTTAACTTCTCTTCTAGTAATGGCTGAAGACTTAAGATGAAAACAGCAAGTAAGTCTCTTCAGAAATGAAAGGTATAAGTCATACTTTCACTTTGGGAAAACTCTGCTAATTTGATTACTTACTTGACTTAAATTCACCTGTTCACATCCCAGGAAGTTTGGCTGACTATGTGTTGTATTCTTAGCAGCAATGAATGCAACAAAGATTAGTATTTTATTTCAAAAAAAAACTTCCTTGCTTTTATTTTTCCAAATGGGAATGACGGGAGGGTAATAACAGAATAAATCTATTTGTAAGTTCTTTTTTTTAAAAAGTTTATTTATTTATTGAGAGAGAGAGAGAGAGAGAGAGAGAATGAGTGGGCTAGGAACAGACAAGAAGAGAGTATTCCAAGCAGGACCTGTGCTGTCAGTACAGAGCCTGATGTGGGGCTGGAACTCACGAACTGTAAGATCATGACCTGAGTCAAGATCAAGAGTTGGATGCTTAACCAACTGAGCCACCTAAGTGCCCCTATTTGCAAGTTCTTTAAATGAAAGTCATTAAACAACAGATGGCTTATTTTATGTTCAGATTCTAGAGCATCTAAAAAAAATCTAGGCCATTTATGTTTATTATGTTTAGGGATTGTTTAAGAAAATAGTGTGAGTAAAATATTTCATTTTTCTCTAATAGTTTTACATGAAAATTTGGTTAAATGATAGAGAATTCATGTAAGGGAAAATCTTTAAAGTACTAGTGAAAAGGAGAATGTATATATTCTTCAAAAAATTTTTAAACATTTATTATTTATTTTTGAGAGGGAGCACAAGCGGGGAAGGCACAAAGAGAGAGGGAGACACAGAATCGAAGCAGGCTCCAGACCCTGAGCTGTTATCACAGAGCCCAACACGGGGCTCAAGTCCCATGAGATCATGACCTGAGCCAAAGTCAGATGCTTAACTGACTGAGCCACCCAGGTTCCCTGGAGAATGTATATATTCTTAGTAAAGGCTTCTAATCTGGCTTTGTAAATATAAGCTGCAATCACTAAAAAGCAAATAGTAAATTTATTTTCAAGTTTGGTAGCATGTGTAGGACCATAATAATTACTGTCCAAAGGTACTAGGATGTATCATATTATATTCTTTAATGGATTAGTGTTAGGTTTTTTTTTGTGGCCCTTCCCAGTAAACATAGCTTAGCTGAGTAAATGATTATTTTAAGTATCTGTTATAAGTTATAGACGCCTCAGTAGCCTCTTGGTGTTTGGTTGTTTTGGGGAGAGTATTTTCACTTTATGTCTTTATACAAAGATAGGAGGAGAGAAGTGTTGGGCAAGATGAATGGGCACGTTCTAATAGCCTGTGGGGCTTTGTAAAGTACATTCTCTCCCTGACAGATTGTGATATTGTAGAGCCTGTAACCCCTATACGGGACACCAAATTCCTTACTCAATCCTAAATCATGCCTAGAGATGGCTGCTGTGACTGAGGGAGTGTGTCTTATCCCTCAGGCATTTTGGGACAGAAAAAGTTTGTGAAAAAGTTAGTATTCCTGGGGCATCTGGGTGGCTCAGTCAGTTGAGTGTCCAATTTCAGCTCAGGTCATGATCTCACGGTTTGTGAGTTCAAGCCCCATATCAGGATTGCTGTTGTCAGCACAGAGCCCATTTTGGATCCTCTATACTTCTCTTCCTCTGCCCCTACCCCGCTCATGCATCTCTCTCTCTCAAAAATGAATAAACATTTATATAAAAAAAATTAGTATTCCTGACAGGATTTTTATTTCCAGAAATAGGGATATATTCTGTTACCAAATATCATCTGCCCGTCACACAAGATGATGCTATGAATCTGTAATTGGTTGTGGTTTCCAAATAATTTATATTTTAATACTCAACCTAGGATGCAAGATATTTGCAGAGTTTGTTTTGAGCACCAACTGGATGGCTTTGCTTAAAGGACCACCATGAGGACTGTTTCAGACAAGGAATCTTCAAAGTTCTGCTCTTGAACCATGGCAGCAAGAAGAAGATATAAGCTCAGTTTCTCTTTTTAACCCACTGAAAGGTTCTGTTATGCAAAAGGTTCTAAAAGGTTCTTTGTGCTGGTACCAAATCCCAGCGATCACGAGAGAGCTTAGGTCTTTCTGGTGGACCCACCAACTTGAATGATGGTCTATCAGCTTTGGAGATTTGACCTTCTGAGATTAGAGACAGCTGTGCAGAGAAAGAATCTCCCCCATCCCATGTTCTACCATTCCCACAGAAATAAATATACTTTCGTTTGAGCCAGCTTAGACACAGAGGAGTCAACACTGGAGCATTTATCTGAAAAGAAAACCCAGGAAAACCCCTGACATATCTTGGAAAGACCTCTAAAAATCTAGACATGACTGTAGTTCAAAGGCCCATGTTTTCTCCTCCCCCAGGCTCTCTCCTGGGGCAGTAGTTCTCAATATTCAATCTGGAGGTTAACTTTTGGCTCTGCAATCAACTATCTGGGTGGAGGGCTACTCAGGGAGCCCCAGCGTCTTCATCTGTCAATAAATTACTTTTTGGGGCTACTATGGGAAGTAAAGAGGAAAGTGAGTATGGCGATCTCAGCACAGTGATGGTCACTAAATCAAAACTAAATAAAGACTCAACAGAATGTTAGCACCTACATCCTTGGGCACATTCACTGGTGGAGGGAGACTGTGACCTGGCATGCCAGAAAACATTGTACTTGCAATTATAATTGCTCTTAGGAACATTTTAATTTTTTAAAATGTTTATTCATTTTTGAGAGACAGAGAGAGACAGAGCGTGAGCAGGGGTGGGGCAGAGAGGGAGGGAGACACAGCATCTGAAGCAGGCTCTGAGCTGTCAGCACAGGGCCTGATGTGGGGCTCAAACCCGCAAACCACGAGTTTATGACCTGAGCTGAAGTCGGACACTTAACCAACTGAGCCACCCAGGCGCCCTGCTCTTATGAACATTTTAATATACAGATACAGACATATTCTGTGAAGCTGGGAAGTGCATTAGATTAGAAATGGTGAACATATTTATTTTAAAATAAAAAAGGTAAATTCTGGCTAAGAATGCAATCGATCATTAAATGGGTGGTCTGTGAGGACACAGAAGAGGAAGCAGTGCTAGAAGAACGGGCAAGTGCCGGATAAGGCAATATATGTCCAGTGCCCAGTCCCTCATGTGTTTTTTTTAAGCCTAAATGGGCATACATGGAAAAAGAATTACATGAACAGAATCTAAGACTTCGATTCAAGTCTTTGAAAAAGCTTGCTTTTTTGTTTTCTTTAAATGTATGCATACATATACACATGCATTTAGTTCTGGGAAAGGATCACAATGAACTATTAATTTTAAACCCTGTGAGGACAGGCCATGTCCCTGTTTTGTAGAACAGTGCCTGTCTCTAAATAGCATCTGTTGAATGAATGAGTAAATAAGCAATGAGTCAATAAGCAAATACCCAACCAATGTTGCAAAAAACTTGGGAATAACCAGAATGAGGTTTAAATCATATTTGTTTTGTTTTGGGCAACATCTATTGCATATTTTATATTTTAGCTGGGTATCTTTGGGAGAATTGTGTGTGTGTGTGTGTGTGTTACAAACTGTTGTCTGTTCTTATAAAATTGTGGGTGTTTTTTGTGGAGTGATTGTGTTCCAAAGACTCAGACCTGATATGGTGAGGACTTCTGGAAGCTTATGGAGTTAAGGCGTGCATCCTTCACTTTGTGCAGCAGAAGGATCTATAACAACAAACTGGTCTACATGTAGCTATGTGTAAATATGACCGTTCCTTTACATATTGAAGTTGAACAAATATTATCAGCAATCACTAGGTGTCATTGATTTGCAAGGGAGCAAGCAGTAAGGGAATGGAGGTTCTCAATGTCAATCCCCTTGGGAGAAATTGCTCTTTGTCATGGGATGGTGCGCTGGGCCATAGGAGGAGGGCTCTCTCTCTCTCTTTCTCTCTCTGCCTTCTCTCAGGTCCTCCTGGCAAAAGTCTGCACTCCAGAAAGAAAGTAGGAGAGCTGGACTTTGAGACATGGTGGCAAAGTAGGAGCCAGGAAAGGGAATTCCTAGGACCCGAGTAGGGTAAGCACGTGGGCTAGACTGCTAAGCAAATACACCCGTTGAACAAGGTCATCCATATGGTACTTCCATGACTAGCTGGCCTTTTGGGAAAATGAATCCAACAGATTGTGATCATGTCAGTCACTCATCTGGGTGACTGGGTTGGAAAAGTATCTAATGGTTTTTAAAGTAAAAGGGCTGTCTGAAACAGTCCTCATCACAAATATGTCTTCTCGCTGGGAATGATTCTCAGGTTCAAGAGCCTTGATTTCATCTTGTCTGTGTTTCCCCCCTTGTTAAGAGAACAGAATTGTGTTTCTCAGGTCTTCCCTTTACTTGCCCTACTAAATTGGCAAACCTGTAGCAGATAATCTGGAAAAGGAAAGCGAAAGGATCCGGCATTTATTAATAAAGGATCAGTTGTCTATGAGAGGCGTTTTGCGTATGTTATTGAATTCATTCCTCTTGACAACCGTGATGCATGAGTGTTAGTATCCCCATTTCACTGATGTGAAAACGAAGACACAGAAGGCTAAGTCTCTTGCCTGATCTTGGGAATGAGAGCATTGAGCCTAGAATTATTTGGCTCCTGAACACCTGCAAATTTCTTTCAGGGTCTCTCCCTGGGCTTCACTCCCGGGCACTTTTTTCCACCTTCTCTCTGGATGGATATGCATGAGGTAGCATCGAAAGCAGGACAGATGTGCCCACGTGCAGGTGGTTTGGGGGAGCAGGAGCCATCTTGGTGAAGACTCATCTCCTGCTCTTTTCCCGCTTCAGCCTCCTCCCTGCCTCCCCCACCCCTGGGCAATCTCCTGTCTCTGAAAGACGTCACAACAAGGGATTTGTGACCGGAGATCAAACCAGTGATCCGTCCAGCTCAGTTTCCTGCCTCTTGAGTTTGGCCGAGTCACGACACTTGAGCAGGAGGCAGGACGCTGGGCAGCCCCAAGGCGAGCAAACAATATTGCGTGGTATACGTGGGACGAAAACATCCCAGCTGACCCTAGACCTGTGCGTGCCCCAAAGCAGCAGATTTAATGAAGCAAGTGGCCAGGTGAGGTCACAGACCAGATTCCAGGCATGTTTTGCCCACGCCGGCTTGAAGGGTCTCTTTGCATCTGTCAGATTTATAGACACATCGGAATCTCATTTTTAAAATTCCAGCCTCTGAGCTTTGATATATTTCCTTTCTAGTGCTTTTCTGCTGTGGCCTGAGAAGCGAAAGGAATATTTGCATCTGCGTTGCAATTACCAGAAGGGGAAACTTTTAAAGGGTCTTTACAATTATTATAATCCCATGTAAAATGTTGGCCTTTTAGGGCACAGGGAGGGAAACGGTAATCTGGTTTTTAAAACATTTTCTTGTTTCAAGTGGAGTTGGTTTATACCCACTACCCTGTCTTGTCATCATGTCATGTCACCCCCACCACTTAGGCGTGCTGACTGCCTCTGAAAGCTGTCGAGATCGTATGCCCTCGCCAAGGCTAACAGCTTGTCAACAAGACAGGTCAAAGGGGCTATTTCAGTGGCCAAGCTGGCAGATTCTGGGTTGGATACTGGAAGGAAACTGAGGCCCAGGGGCCAGTTTGGCCCTGGCTCTCGCAGTAATGGTGTGGGGAGAGGAAGAGTCCTGAGCCCAGGTGCCAAATCAGATGCGGAGGCTCGTGTGGGTATTGAAGGACCAGACCCAAAGCCCCAAGGCCATGGGGATTAGAGATCCATGCCTCAGGTCTCCACAGTAAGCAGGCCAATGGTTGCCTCCTCACGTCTGCGGTGGGTCCTCGATACAGACGCCGGGCGGGACTGGATACGTGTTGGGATCTCTGTCAGCGTGGGTGCCTCACTTGGCCAAGGAACTTGCTGCTGATTCCCCCGACTCCTTTCTTGCCTGGAGAGTAAATTTTGGTCTATTCCTTTCACATCTCTTTTGTGCCCAGTTTTCTCTTGATTGTGAGCTGGAGTTAAGTCTGACCCATGGGAGTTATGGGGATTTAGTCAAAAGAACAACAACCCCCCCCCCATTCCTCTTCACCCCTCTTTCTTTTATCATGAACTGAAAAAGTGGATCTCTGGATCTTGCCTGGAACTTTTTTCTCAGGTGGCCAGGGTCGCAACACCAGGGGCCAAACTTCAGAGAGATCCTCTGAATGATTCCAGGTTCAAACACTTCCGGGCGAGGCGGTACCAGGTGCCCAGATTATCATGGTCAGTGTATCTGGAATGTGAACCGAGCCCAGAGTCAGGCTGGATGAGAAGAAGGCAGATTTGTGTTAGGCGTGGTGGTCAAGAGTTCAAGTTGATTACATTGGCATTTTTCTTTAGAAAGTTGCAAAGCAGTGACATTAAAATATCCTCCCCGCTAATGAAAGGTTTTAATAGAGCAGGGGCAAAGGACGTTAATGAGCATCGTGGCACCCTGGTTGCTGAATTAATGACTAAGTGAGGGAGTCCCAGACGCCAGGCTTATCTGCCATTAGGCATCTCTGAGCGGGCAGGAGGATCAAACTGACAAGCATCACCGTGGAGATGATTGAGTTTCTCAAGCAGCCTGTGTTATTTTAATTAGACCGGGATATTGAGAACATGGTGCATTGATAAACTGAAGAATTAACGAAGGCTGTTTCTTCTCCCTTCGTCTCTTTTCACCCCCTTCAAATGAAGCAATTATTTCCCTGACCTCAGGAACTGAATTTCAAAGAGGTCTGAAGACAGGCTGAGGCCTGCTGCTCTGGTGAATTCTGCGGGGCCCAATTACTGACCTCAGGAGTCAGCATTCCGAAGATTAGAGTCACGGGGAATTTGCTTCACAGACTCACTGCTAATAATATACCTTCCGCGCAGACACCATTAACCTGCCTTTTCCAGTTAGCCGGTCAGGTATGTCTCGGGGCAAAATTGTTATCAGCTCTCAGGGGGTCAGGCCCCGGGCTCTAATTAGAAACAGAGGCACCTGCAAGGGAATGTAATAAAAGCAGCCAGCGAGTAAAGGAGTAAAGGCTGACAGTGAAGGAAGGCAAGGTGAGAAGTCGTTCTCCGCCTTGGAACCCACGGGAACAATGCTCCTCTGGTGCTGAAAGAGTCGCGGATCTTACGGTTTCTCCGGCTTCTTCAAACTAGCTCTGATCTTCCCTGCGAGATTTAGTCCAAGAGGCGGGCAAGGGATATTGTTGATATTGACCTTACTTAGAGGCAACTGAGAACACAGTGAATTCTTCCCCTTGTCCCCACACCTGGACACCTCGCTCGCTTATAGTTGAATGAACATTTGTTGAGAGATGCTGGGTGCTGGGCTCTGTGCTTGGATGGACAGTAGGCCCTCCCGGGGGGTTCCCTGAGAGAACCGAGCGTGGATGTCCGGGGTGTCCGCAGTGGCTCGGGAATGAGCTCGTTTCCTATGCAACGTGCCCTCCCTGGGAGGATTGAGAACACGTGGACTCTTTTTCTGTAGGGCTTAATTTCTCAGGTAACATCCCCGGTGAAGGCCGGACCACAGGCACAATGCTGTTCCCCGACCCGCCCTGCCATAGCCCAGAGGGACTGGCAGCTGGCCCGGCAATGATGTGGCATGTAAAGGTGACAAAGACCATGGGGTCTGGCAATGATGTGTCATGGGGGTGTGACAAAGATGAGGAGAGGGGGTGCGTGCTGTGGGAGCACACGGATGAAGAGCCAGCTTGCTCAGGGAGGGTAGGAGGGTGAAGGAAAGCCTCTGGATGCTTCCATCTGAAGGAGGTGCAGGAGGCGGTCAGCAGAGGGGAAAGGAGTGTCCAGGCAGGGGGGGAGTGCGACAGCAGGAGTGAAGGGACAGAGAACAGATGATTCTAGGTGGACATTTGGGGACTCCTTGGTATTTAGCACAGAGTCTACGTACATGACACGTAGCAGGTGCTCAATCGACACTTGGGTAAATCAATGAAGAAGGGAAGGAAGTGTGACTGGAGAAGACAGTGTGGCTGTGGGGAGTGACTAGGAGGGTGGTGAGGGCGGGGAAGGGGTGGGAGGTGAGGGACATGTCTGGAGAAGTCAACAGGAGCCTCGTCAGTCACGTTCAGCAATTCAGGCTTCATCCCAAACATCCTCAGGGGCTGCTAACTGCAGTGTGGTCATGTAGCCTCTCAGTCATGTGCTGGGAGTATGAGCAAGTATGAAAGCACGCTTCTTCGCTGGAAAGCAGGCCTTGCAATGAGCTGATAACGAATATGCCCTGATCCCCGGCTGAGTCCCGCCTCTGATGGGCCTCTTGAGGTTTCCTTCTCTGTGTGGGCTTTCTGTGTTCTCCCTCTTCTTCTTCTCTCCATCCCTCAGCTTTTCTTACCCCTCTGTTCTCCCCCCAGGGCCCTGGCTCCACCTGGAGTGGAAGAGCCAGAACCTCAGGTCCCGTGGTTTGGGAGAAAGGTCCAGTTCTTCACATTGTATGGCAAAGCAGCTCCGAGTCGACCCCGTAGTGTAACTCTGCTGTGTCACTATGCCCAGGGCCTTATTGAACATTGTATGATTCCACCCCTGTTCTCTCTCCACTTACCAACTTTCCAAAAGTACCAAGTAGGTAATGGCACTGCGTTAGGGCCGTGGAATTAGCAGGAACTCTTCGCAAAGCTGTCACGTTTCTGGGCAGGTTAGCTTTATTTTAAACATTCATTTTATAACGGAAGCAGTGTTTCAGAGTGGTTTTTGCCTTCACTGCAGGACTCTGCTCTTTCCAGTGATCAAGAATCTTTTCTTGACCCTTTTATAACATTCACACCGAATTTATTCCATCGCAGACTCTGAGAGACTCTGAGACTTAAGGTTGGCTTCCAAATGGACCCCTAGTGGGGAAGCTGGTTTTGGGGGGGGGGGGTGAGGGCAGACTCCGGGCGCTCACACCCCTGCTTTGACCACAGGGACTTGGCACTGCTCCGGAGCTACCCTTGGGGTCAGATTCTGTCAGAGTCCGGGGTTCCACAGTTGAGCAAAGGCTGAGAACCACTGCTCCAGAGAGCAGCTGCAGGCTGACTGCCTGGAAATGGGCAAAGAGCCACTGAAAGTCAGCACCATTGAGTGCCCTGTCTTCAGCCAATGGCCTGGAGCACAAGTGCCCACGAGGTTCACTACAGCTGCACTTTAAGGACCTGCGATCATTCTCCCGTTTCTTCTGAGAAGTCTTGTGACAAACCACCCAAGAGATTTAAGAGATGAATCCAACCGCGGGAAGCAATCAACATTTTTGACTTTTCTAGGTATCAGGCCTCGTGCTAAATGCTTTATGAGGGTTATTCCTCTTACCTCCCTCAGAAACTGGAGGAAGAAGTTTGGGGAAAGAAGCGGAAGAAATGTGGACGTTAAGTCTAAGAAGTCCTCAACGGAGCACAGATGAGCCAGAAAGAACATGGTTTCAAATTCCTCAATTCGAAGCTGCTAGATTGGAAAGGTCAAATTGGAAGCTACGTCTTTAAACGTTTCAACTTGTCTTTAGTAGGGTCATCAACAACAGATGCCATGGAGCAATGCTGTGCACATTCTAGAATTGAGGCTCTCACATTTTCATCCGTAAATATCACCTGGAAGTGTGACAGAACTAGAGACTTTCAGTCTCCAACCGCAGAGATACTAATTCAGGACATTTATTATCAGCTGAGAATTGCTGGCAGACTGTACTGATAGGAAGGTCAAAGTGACCACCATTAAGCCTGCAAGCTGGCTCTGTTTTAAGTTCATTTGCATCCGAGAAAGGCATGGCCGCTAATTACTTCAGAAACCGGATTGATCCACTTTTGGTCATTTTACTGAGAAGCATTGAGCAAGTGTGGCTGGAATTCAGGATGGCCCGGTATGTTCAGCATTTATCTTACTATGATAGAAATATTCGTCGTCCTTGTCTTCTTTCGTTATTTTCTTATAAGCTGCAAGCTGTGCTAATAAGTAGCCAAGCCTTTCTTCACAGCTGATTATTTTGTGGAATGTGTCCCCGTGCATACAACCAAATCAGCCTTGAAACTATATTTCCCATATCAGTAAGCTTGGAGACCATTTGGGAAGACCCTTTCTTCACTGGGGCCAGAGAACTCCTACTCTTGTTGGTTTTGAATGTTTCTTTGGCTGACCATGCCCTCATCACCCTGTCAAATCTTATTGATCCTTAAAGGCTTATTACAAATGTCATGTCCTCCTAAAGCATTTCCTGATTTGCCTCTTCCACATCCCTTTTCCTGAATAGTCAACTCTGACTGCCATTACCTTTGAACCCACAAAACTCGTGGTTACAATTCTTTAATGGAGCATCTTTTCTTTTTTCTTTCCTTTGTTTTGCTTTGCTTTGCTTTGCTTTGCCTTGCCTTGCCTTCTCTTTTCTTTCCTTCTCTTTTTTCTTGCTTTCTTCCATTTTTATTGCTTTATTCACTTACTTAGAATGCTTATGACAATACTTAAGCGCTACTGAAATAGATATGGTCAGAAGTGAAACCTCAGTCCTTCATGTCAGTTTCACTCCCCACTATAGACCTTTCAAAAGGTATTTGCAATATGTATGTCTCCACATATCCACCCCTTCCTCCTAAACACACACAGACTTATTGTGCTTTTGGGGGGGAGTTTCGATCCAGAACAAAGTAGGCTTCCTTTCAGGTGCTCCAGCATGTGTAGAATTTCAAAGAAGGTTTAGTCTGTCCTTTAATTTGGATTTAAACAACAGTGCAACCCATAGATAAATTTGTGCATGGGTTTCCTAGTCTCTCCACCTCGCTTCGACCTTTTTGAGGGCACAAGGCTTTCTCTGTGGGCTCTCCTGGTGCCACCTCCCACCCCCCCCCCCCCCCCCCCCCGCAGATTCTTACAATTGTAGATGACAGTGCTGCCGGGACCGGTTCCTCACCATCTTTCTCTCCCTCCTCAGTTCTTTGGCTTTTTATTCTTCACCTAGGGCTTGGAGAACCTTGTCTGTGAAGGGCCAGCATGTAAACGTGTTAGGCTTTGTGGGCCATGGAGTCTCTGTTGAACTGTTCACCCCAAAAGCAGCGGAGGCAATGTGTAAATGAATGGGGGTGTCTGTCTTCCAATAAGCCTTACTTACAGACACTGAAATTTGAATTTGATTCCTTTTATCTTTTTCCCCATTCGACAATGTGAAAACTGTTCTTAGCCTGTGGGCCATACAAAATTAGGCAGTGGTCCAGTTTGGCCTAAGGAACATAGGTACCAACCCCTGCCCTTCCCCAAACTTCACATCCTTTTGTATCTGGCTCCTGATGAAGTTGCCAGCAATTTTCTATTTGGGTGGAGCTGGGGCATGGATCTTCAGATTCTGGGGCCTGAAGAGGGAAAGCAGAAGGGCTCTCACAATGTTCTGGCCTTCAGGTAAGTATCTCAGATGCAACAAACAAAAAGCAAGATTAGAACTTCTGATCTTTCTGCTCTTCTGTGTTTTTTTTACATTAAAGGAGTATTTCCTTCCAGTCTTGATTTAAAGCATCATTGTTTATTGTACATATTTTATTCTACTTGACTCCATATAATTAGTTTCCTGAAAATAAGGGCTTTTAAAACCCTAGTGTCTCTGCATCATCCATGCAAATGTCTGGTACCAATTCAGTCCTCAAATCTTTTGAAAGGAACTGATCGTAAGAATTCCTATCAACCCTTTATTTCTCAACCAACACTCTTTATCCACATTCTATCCATTTCTACCCCTTTCTACTATTCTGTCTATAAATTAGCAAATAGAAAGCAACCAGAACATGTCTTCAAAATTCTTTTACATAGACTTTCTTGGAAACCAAGAAAAAAATGGGATATGATGGATGGAAGATATATCTACCTCTCTAGACATAGTTTCATTTCTTTCCCCAAATCCCAAGGCTGCTCTCCCAAGGGCACAAATGTGTTCACCTGCTGTCCTGGGATGAACCTCAACATGGTTTTGTGTGGGCTTTTAAAGTGTTCAACACTCACAGCCACTTATATGAAGATGACGATAAGATTCTGCTCGTGCTTTGGTTGAATGTATCTTACATCTGTGACTGAGTCTAACGTTGCTCTGATCCCCCACTTCCACCCTAGATCTGCTTTCCCTGCCTTTCTTGAAAGCAGATGTGGAATTCGTAGTAGACAAGGAGTCTTTCTTTATGTGATTCATGTCAGAGTTGTAGTGACCATGGAGAAATGTACATAGATCAGAATGGCAGCAGGGAGTGGACTGGTCAGAGAGAAAGGTGCCCCGACGTACTTAAACATATCTTTGGCTCTGGAATCCAAGCTAACATATCAGGGTCTTCGTTTGCAAAGTTTTCCCTGGTCAAAAAATAAAACGTCTAACAAGCCTAAAGTATACTCAGTAGCCGTATTAAAGTTCTCATAAATCATTTATGAGATGCAAAGTAAACATGCCTGGCTCTTTGTATTTTACTTCCTTGGCATAACACGCGTTTCAGCTGGCCTCACGTCAGCATGAGTATTTTCCTCAAACATTCAAACTCCTCCTTCTAATGTGATATTTTATTTTATTTTATTTTACTTTACTTTACTTTACTTTATTTTATTTTATTTTATTTTATTTTATTTTATTTTATTTTATTCTTTTGAAATGAATACTTGACTTTCCGTCCTCTAAACAGCCAACCATGTGGCCCATACGGCAGTTCCAAAATGCAGGCTGCCATTCCTGACAGTGTGATGTCCTACTGCTCGTAAGCCAAAGAGTAAGCATGTGCTATATTTATCTACACTGGGCTTTTCCTGGACACAGTTGCAAAAAATCATGGAAACCTGTGGCACTTCTTCTTCTTCTTTTTTTTTTTCATTTAGTTTAATTTATTTTTTTAACTTACATACAAATTAGTTAGCATCTAGTGCAACAGTGATTTCAGGAGTAGATTCCTTAATGCCCCTTCCCCATTTAGCCCATCCCCCCTCCCACAACCCCTCCAGCAACCCTCTGTTTGTTCTCCATATTTAAGAGTCTCTTAAGTTTTGTCCCCCCCCATTTTTATATTATTTTTGCTTCCTTTCTTTTATATTCATCTGTTTTGTATCTTAAAGTTCTCATATGAGTAAAGTCATATGATATTTGTCTTTCTCTGACTGACTAATTTCGCTTAGCATAATACCCTCCAGTTCCATCCATGTAGTTGCAAATGGCAAGATTTCATTCTTTTGATTGCCGAGTAATACTCCATTGCATGTGTATACCACATCTTCTTTATCCATTCATCCATCGATGGACATTTGAGCTCTTTCCATCCTTTGGCTATTGTTGATAGTGCTGCTATAAACATTGGGGTGCATGTGCCCCTTTGAAACAGCATACCTGTATCCCTTGTAAATACCTAGTGGCGAAATTGCTGGGCTGTAGGTAGTTCTATTTTTAATTTTTTTTAAACTTAATTTTTTTAAAATGTCTTATTTATTCTTAAGAGAGAGAGAGAGAGAGAGACAGAGCAGGAGCAGGTGAGTGGCAGAGCGAGAGAGGGACACAGAATCTGAAGCAGGCTCCAGGCTCTGAGCTGTCAGCACAGAGCCCAATGTGGAGCTTGAACTTATAGACTGCGAGATCATGACTTGAGCCAAAGTCGGACACTTAACTGACTGAGCCACCCAGGCGCCCCAACTTTTTTTAGTTTTTTGAGGAACCTCCATACTGTTTTCCAGAGTGGCTGCACCAGCTTGCATTCCCACCAACAATGCAAAACAGACCCTCTTTCTCCGCATCCTCACCAACATCTGTTGTTGCCTAAGTTGTTCATGTTAGTCATTCTGACAGATGTGAGGTGGTATCTCATTGTGGTTTTGATTTGTATTTCCCTGATGATGAGTGATGTGGAGCATTTTTTCATGTGTTTGTTTGCCATCTGGATGTCTTCCTTGGAGAAGTGTCTATTTATGTCTTTTGCCCATTTCTTCACTGGATTATTTGTTTTTATGGGTGTTGAGTTTGATAAGTTCTTTACAGAGTTTGTATACTAACCCTTTATCCGACATGTCATTTGCAAATATCTTCTCCCATTCCGTCGGTTGCCTTTTAGTTTTGCTGATTGTTTTCTTCGCTGTGCAGAAGCTTTTTATTTTGGTGAGGTCCCAATAGTTCATTTTTGCCTTTGTTTCCCTTGCCTCCAGAGACGTGTTGAGTAAAAAGTTGCTGTGGCCAAAGTCAAAGAGGTTTTTCCCTGCTTTTTCCTCGAGGATTTTGATGGCTTCCTGTCTTACATTTAGGTCTTTCATCCATTTCGAGTTTATTTTTGTGTATGGTGTAGGAAAGTGGTCCAGGGTCATTCTTCTACATGTCGTTGTCCAGTTTTCCCAGCATCATTTGCCGAAGAGACTGTCTTTATTCCATTGGATATTCTTTCCTGCTTTGTCCAAGATTAGTTGGCCATACGTTTGTGGGTCCAGTTCTGGGTTCTCTATTCTGTTCCATTGACCTGAGTGGCTGTTTTTGTGCCAGTACCATACTGTCTTGATGATTACAGCTTTGTAGCACAGCTTGAATCTGTGTCACTTCTGTTGCCATAATATGGTTAAGAGTGAGTGTTGGCAAATGACAGCAATGTTTGCTTTGTATGGCTCATGAGCTAAGAATGATTTTAATAATTGAAAATTCTTTCCAAAAATCAAAAGAAGAATATTTAGTGATTTGTGGAAACTGCATCAAATTCAAATTTCAGTGTCCACAAATAAAGTTTTGTTGGCTCAGAGCCACCCCCACTTGCTGATGTGTTACCTGAAGTTGCTTTTGCTTACCCTGGTGGAGCTTAGACCTTCGGCAAAGGCCTGGAAAGTCCTTCACAGAAAGAGCTTGCTGAACCCTGGTTTAGAGCTTGGGGTTTGGATCAGACTTTCTTGGCTTGAATTCTGGCTCTGCCTCTCACCGTGTGAAACCTGTAAGTTTTTCTTGTCTATAAAGTATTTTCTGGTCTGTAAAAGATGGTCTTCTTCATTGTTTTCTTGTGGGAAAAGAACTAAATGGGCTTCTCTGGTTTCCTCATTCCCTCTAGATGTCACTGTTCCAGTTGGGAGAATTCCACTCCTTCCTGATCAAGTCCCAAATGTTCACTAAGAGACTTTGCTATGTTGTGGACTTAACTGGTATTCAGATTCGTCGAATAACAGCCTGTCAATCATTTGGGGTTGGTTTTCTATCAGGTCAACTCTAACCTGATAAAGGAATACTTTTAGCACTCAGAGAAAAACCATGTTTTTTTCTTTGTTGCCTGGAGGTGGGAATTCCAAGGTTTGAGCATGTATTCTGTAGTTTTAATTCAGCTTGTGCATTCAGAAGCAACCCTCTGGGCCTGTGGTCTTGGCATTCTTCCCCCTGAGCAGTGAACTGCCCAGTTCCTGAGAGCCCACCCACCGTAGGAGTGCTGTGTCCAGGGCCACAGGCACTGGTTTGATCAGGTTCATCAGTGCTTGTCGACCTTCCAGCATCACAGATGGGAATCTCACTTCCTGTGTCCATTTCAGGATGATAATCATGCTTCTTTCCCAGTGTTATTCAGTATTAAGTTATCCCTTATGGTTATTTGTTTGAACACAACAGAAATTCAGTCTGGTAAAAGAACACTTGTTGGAAGGATGCTGCGTGGCAAACCAAACTAAAGGGAAAAAATAAAGAGCTGCCTACCAGGCCTTAAGAAGGAGCCAGGGAAGTTGTGTGAATTGCAGACCACAGAGCTCGTTTCAAGATGTTGCTTTCATGACTCACCCCTAGCACTGTTGCTTCTATGACTTCGCAAGACATTGGAGGGTCTCGGAGAGCAAATCTGATGGGCCACCCATGGGGTCAGGAGGGTGGGTCTTGTCACTGAAATCCTCCAGAATCATATTGAGTGGCAGAATGCCCAGTGGTCTCAAATAAGGGGTGTCAACCTCACTCCAGCCTTTAGTTTTTTTTTTTTTTTTTTTTTTTTGGTGGTGGTGGAGAATAGTGGTGGTGGGGAAGGTAGCTATTAGTTAGAGTGTCTCTAAATTTCAGTTCCCCAAACTATAGAATCCAGATAATAATATTTATTTTGCGTTGTTGTAAAGAGTAAGTGTAATAATACAGAGAAAGTGGTCTATACCATGCTTGACACATAGTCAACATGCAGTTATTTCCTGATTATTGTTCTCTGCATCAATTCCCATATACAACATTTTTCCATCAAAATATTGTGCTCTCAGCACCTAGGGCTCATAATCTAGAACTCCATTTCAGTTTCTAGCCATAAGCACTCAAAGATAAAAGGAATCGATTGATGCAATAGTTCATTTCTCTGTAAACAAATTACTTAGGTCACTATCAAAGCTGTCCGTATTGCAGGTACAGGTAGGTAACTATTTCCTGACCTATTTCTATGTTAGATTGAAATCTCTTTCAGGACAAGGCTGTGTCTTCTTTTTTTTTTTTTTTTTTAAGCTCAACCAATACTCACTGAGCATCTACCACAGGTAAAGCTTACTGAGGGGTGGGCAAGAAGGTGTACAAAGGGAATTCTGTGTTAGTAAGAGTGAGGACATTGTACCTTCATTCTAGAACAATTTCAATGTGGGAGGAAGGGTGTTAATCTAAAGCAGCTGGAAGGCAACTGACTCTGGGGAGTGTTACTGGGGGGCGTTACTGGGCTGTAGGTTCAAGATTACTGTAGTGTCCAGTGGTTCTATTTGAATACAATGTCGTTGAGAAGATGCTATTGTGCTGTGTTTGTTGACATAAAGGGGCTTAAGTGTGTTTTACTCCTGTAGCCAAAATTGTGAGTGGAAAAAAAAAGGATGCCCAATTAGTTGTCTATCTATGCGTTTTACAATACAAAGATTTCTCAAGTCTGCGAGTCTTGACATCAGCCCCCATCCGATGAGTCACTTTAGATAACAAGTTAAATTAAAGATAAAACCGAACGTCCAGTGAAACTATTTTTTCAAGAATGAGGCCAAAATAAAGATATTTTTAGACAAAGACAAGCAAGTAAAATAAAACCCCAAGACCCTGCAGGAGACTCCTACCAATAGGTCTTCACTCATGAAAGGCTAAAAAATATATTTCAGGAAAAAAAAAATGACCCCAGAGGGAGCACCTGAGATGCAAGAAGGAACAGGAATAAATAATATGGTGTACGGCTTGGTAAATGTAAACAAACACTGACTGCATAAGCAATTAAAATCTAATTTACAGTGTATAACATCAGTGTAGAAATAAAACCTTCAAATACATAACATGTAAGTCACAAAGCATGTGATCAATGTTGAAGTGCTCTAAGGTTCATATGGTGCTCAAAATGAAGGTAAAAATATTGATTAACTTCTAGTTTTTAAAGTTACAGATGCATGTTTGTCATTTATAGGACACCACTAACAGAATAGACAACCAAAATGTAATTTTCAAATCAGAAGAGGCAAAAAATGAAATGAGAGAGAGAGAAAAAAACAGCAAAGCTAAAAAGAGGCAAGACAGAGGAACAAAAACTAAAAAGCTCTGGACAAGGAGAAAATACAAAACAAGGTGGTAAAAATCAATCCAAATATATCATTAATCAAAACGAATATTAGTAGACTATAATATGTAGTTAAAAGGCAAATACCGGGGTGCCTGGGTGGCTCAGTCGGTTAAGCATCCAACTTCAGTTCAGGTCATGATCTCACAGTTCTTGAGTTTGAGTGCCTTGTCAGGCTCTGTGCTGACAGCTCAGAGCCTGGAGCCTGCTTTGGATTCTGTGTCTCCCTCTCTCTTTGCCCCTCCCCTGCTCATGCTCTGTCTCTCTCTGTCTCAAAAATAAATAAAAACATTAAAAAAAATTAAAAAAAAAGACAAATACTATCACACTGGATGAACAAGCCAACGATAAGCATCAATGCAGTAGATTCAGATATGAACTTTTTTTTTTAAACGTTTATTTATTTTTGAGAGTCAGAGAGTCAGAACATGAGCGGGGGAGGGGCAGAAAGAGAGAGGCAGACACAGAATTGGAAGCAGGCTCCAGGCCCCGAGCTGTCAGCACAGAGCCCGCCGAGGGACTAGAACTCAAGAGCCGTGAGATCATGACCTAGGCTGAAGTCAGACGCTTAACCAACTCAGCCACTGAGGTGCCCCAGATATGGACTGTTGGTAACAAATACATATCAGTGCAGCAGATGATTCAGATATGGACTATTTATAAGTCCTCATAAAAAGATACTGAAGGTTGAATATAAAAGAATGGAAAAAATTATAACAGACATGTGCAAACTCCAGATAACTGGAATAGCCAGGTTAATATTCGATAAAAGCTGGTTTTAAGACAAAAGGCATTTGGGAGATCATTATATAATGCCTACTGAGAAAAGATTCACAAGTTGATGAAATTACAAAGTAGACAAAACAACAACGATCCTAGTGGGAGACTTTCAGACTACTCCATCAGATATTTATAGATAAGCCAGATAAACATTCATTAGGTATATAGAGTATTAACAGCATCTAACAGACATTTATGGAACACTTCCCCCAGCAATTGGAGAACATACCGAGGATCTATAAACATTAACCTAGTTTTTAGACGTAAGGCAATCCTCCACAAAAATTAAAATGAGTGTCATTTGAGACCACATTGTGTAAACAGAATGCAAACAGTTAGAAATTGTAACACAAAAGACAACTTGAAGACACAGCATAGGCTGAGAATTTAAAAATGCACTCTGAAACCTCTCATGAATCAAAGAAGCAACCAAAATGGAAATTAGAAATTATGTGAAACTGACAGTTAAGGAAATTGCTGTTCCTGGAAATTGGTGGACAGCTGATATTCAATGCCAGCTGGTGATGCCATATAGAAATGGGGTCCCAAAGATGCCAGAACTTCTGAGTCTTTTCAGAGGATCCCGGGAACCTGGTATTTTTAATGAGGACTTTCTGATCTTTACAGCACTGTGTGGGTTCTCCCCGAACACCCACTGAAACACTGGCAGGCCTGTTGGTCACCTGTTTGCTCTTCCCAGGGGAAGTGGGAAGTCACTGAAAGTTTATTGAACTGGAGAAAGATTTGATCACACTGGTCTGATTCAAAGCACTCCAGATCCAGTAATATTTTATGTATATTATTTCATACATGTAAGTATAATATATATTTACATAAATTATATATTATATAACTATATAAAATATATACATATAAGTGATTATATGTATGTGTGTGTATATATATATATATATTTTAATGAATCTGGATCAATCCCTCACTGCCACAGTTGACATAAGGCAGCTATCAGTTGATTGTGGCATTTTTTCACTTTCCCTTGGGTGCACAGAATCCCTGCAGATTCTGAAGCCCAGAAAAATGACAAAGGCCCCTGGTCCTAGGTCTCTGGTGATTGCTGTGGCCATTGTTCCTTTGCTTTGGTCTGTTGGATTTTGACACGTAGTAAGCATCTAGTAAATGTTGGTTGTTGTTGTGGTTGTTATTTATGAGCCCTATTAGCAAAACAGATTTCATAAAACTGACATTGCGGCACAGGCCTGAGGTTGTTCAACACTTAGGATCGAGGTCATGACCTAAGCATAGAACCCTTTTAGAGTCTGTTAAATGAATGAATTAAGAAGCCACGAAGCTGGCCAGCTTGATAGAAGGCCTGGTCTGGGCAGGCTGCTTTAACATGGGAACCTTGATCTGTAACAGAGGAAGCAGAGAAGGAAAGGAGCCGTGTATAGGTGGGGAAGGCTCACCCAGATGGGGTGTTCATCTTCCTGAGCCCTCCTGTCATTGAGATTTCAATTTAAAACGTCATCTCAGAACGGACTTGCCTGGTCAGCCAGTTACTCCCATCACATGGCCTTATTCCAAGGATTTGAAAGGGGTTTGTTACAATCTGACATTTTCTTGTTTATTGATTTATTTCCTATTGAGCATGCTTTGCTGGAATAAAAGACAAATGTCTGTCTTGTCTACTGCTGAGTCTCCAGAACCTAGAATGTGCCCTGCACACACAGGTACTCCATTAATATTCATTGTCTGAGTGAGTGTATACTTTGCAAATTTGCCTGAGCCCAGCTTTGTTTTTATTTATGTACATTAGGAAAAAGAGAGTTCACTAACATCTGGATTCTGGCAAGATAGGAAACGCAAGTAAGGACACGTTAGCAATTACATTTATATTCCCCATTTTTCCCCCTGTAAATTTATATGGGCCTTGAAAAAGATTAAGATGGAGGGATTCTTTTTGGAAGTCTCTCGTTTGATGGAAGCCATCGTCTCTACAGAATAGCGCTTATTTCACAATGCAGAGAAACTTCTGGATGTAAAAGGTGGCATAGGTTGCAAACCAAATTCAACAAACTTTGGAGATGTGCAAGTCCCTAAACAGGCATTCTTCCTTTGGTCTCAAATCAGAGAGATTTGCTAACAATGTCATTTCTTCCGTTTGGTTTTGCAGCTCAAACAAAACTTTCACTCTTGCCCAAACCCTGACATGCAGAAACGTGGTGTTAAAGCAGTTTTGACAGGAAAGGAAGCTAATTGTCCTCATTTCATGATGAAGCTTTTAGTGTTGTTAGGAGTACCATATTCTCTTCATAGAAGTCTTGATTTCATGTACATTTAACATTCCAAAGTGCTTTTTCCTTTATATTTCATTTCATCCCTGCAGTACTCTTAGGTGTCAGTTATCAGTCCCGTTTTTAGAAGATATGAAAACTATAACTCGGAATGAATACATGCTTTGCCCAGGGGCATTTAGCTACTTATCGGAAGACCTGGGTTTTAGTCTTGGCTTTGCTATAATATATCATTTTCCGTGCTCTTATCTCCACTGTGTTCAGTCTCAAAGCTAACTCTCTCCTAAGAAGTCGGAAGCATCCCCAAATCAGAGCAATTAAAATATGGATTTAGGGAATGAGAGGAAATACTCTTGGATTACTTGTTCAAAAAAGGCTACATTTTACAGTTATCCAGGCGTGTACTGATTATCACTGACAACATTAGATGCAACAATTAGCAAATTCTATTTTTTATGGGGCATTATAGATCATAGTTATGGGGGGATAATAATGATACCTTATAATTGTGTTGTGCTTTTATCTTCCCAAAGGACTTTAAAATCTATAAGTTCATTTTATCCTTCCGAGTGATGCCTTAAATTCTTATAATATGGCATTTTCATCAGGCTCTAGAGTCAGGTAACTCTTAATAACATTTGCAAACTACAGCAGAAAGCCCACGCAGTTGTGTACCACAAAAAGGAAGTTGCCCTTAAAAATGTCTGATAGCAAATTAGAAGTGGGGAAAGCAAAATCCTACATGTTTAAACACTCAGCTATCTAATTCCCTTGGGATTTCAGACTCCGTTCATAACAGTGAATATTTTGGAATCAACTCAAACTGCAAGCTGTATTCATTATAGTAGAGAGTGAAATGTCAGTGAGCATTTTTGCATTCGCTTGTTGCTGGGATTAAGACCACATTAGTAATTAGCTATAACTCATTTGCTTCAGTAATTACCCACAATTATTCAGAATCTCATGGGTAATGGAGCACACAGCACAGTTGGCACATGCTGCCTTTTGGGCACTGACCTCTTGGGTGAGAGGTCATCCCAGGCATGAGGAAGGGTGGGCTCTCAGCAGAGTCAGTTGGTCTGGTAGCAACACGTGCAAATAATTTACCAGAGACATGAAGAAAGACATTGTGCATGCAGGGGAAGCTTTATAATTTCTGCTGAAGTGAAGAACAGAAACAATTTTTGGCTTGTTTGTTGTTCGAAAAGAATGTTCTGGAAAACAATATGGTGGGCTTTCCTGGGAGTAGGCAAGACAGACTCAGGCTAGAAAGGAAATCACACGTCTGTTCTGGGTAGAAAACTACATGCGAGAGGGCAATGTGACTGAGGCAAGAGCTCCCTGAGATGGAAACGTGGAGCCTCAGTTCACGGCCCTTTCAGAAGCAAACAACACTCAGGCCTCACGTTACCTCATTCTGTGCAGAACCCTAAAGGTGGTTAACAAATGAATCTCTCCCTGGCTGGGGGGTTGGTTGGAATAATGGGTTTCCAGTAATTATGTCACAGGGGGACAGGTGCAAGACTTCAGTTTCTCTTCTCTTCTCTTCTCTTCTCTTCTCTTCTCTTCTCTTCTCTTCTTCTCTTCTCTTTTCTTTTTTCTTTTTTTTTTATGAGAGAATGAAGTACTCCTGAACTAATTTTATAGCTTAGATTTCTATTCTATTCTATATCAGAACTGTTAAAAGTAGAGATTTTCGGGGTAACATGGAACGGTGTTCCAGTCCTGGCTCTCCTATACATAAACTGGGCAAATTACTTAGCCTTTCTGAGCCTCAGTTTCCTTTCCTGTAAAGTGGATAAATTAATAAGTACTATCTCATTCGGTTGTTGTGAAGATTCAGGACTAATGTTAAAGCTCTCACCATAGCACTTGGTGTTAAGTACACCATATATCCTTGTTTTTGTTATTCCTGTCGCTGCCTTAAAAAGTGATACATGTTGTACTATTTGTTCCACACAATCTCCCCGTGAGTGTCCCATCTCCATTTGACAAATGAGAAAACCAAGCCCCAGAAAGGGCATATGCTATGCTGAAGTTAACACGATTAGCACGGTAACCCATAACTCAGAACTCTGGTTGACTATTTTCCATTCAAAAGACCCATTGACTTGAGGTAATTGCATTATATATACTCTATGTTAGCCAGAGCACTAGCCTTTCTCCATATGTAATTGTCAAGGAAAGAATTTCCTTCCCTTTAGCTCCTTCAGCTCTGCCTACAACTCCTTACTACTAACTACTCTTCTTTTTAATTAGTGGAACAGTCTGGTAGGCAGAAAAGTGGCCCGTGAAGATACCCATATCTTAATCCCTAGAACCTGTGATTATGTTAGGTTATGCGGAGGATAGAATTAAGGTTGTTAGTCAGCTGACCTTAAAATAGGGAGATTGTCCTGGATTATTTGGGCAAACCCAATGTAACAACCAGGATGCTTAAATGTGGAAAAGAGAAGCAGAAGAGAGTCAGAGAAGGACATGTGACAATGAAGAGGTTAGAGTGATCTCATATGAGCCAGGATTCCCAGTTTTTGCTGGCTTTGAAGGATGAAGAAGGGGCCATAAGCCAAGAAATACAGGCAGTCTCTAGAAACTGGGAAAGACAAGGAAATGGATTCTCCCCTAAAGCTTCCAGAGCCACTTTATCCATTTTCCCTATTTTGTGGATGAGAAAAACAAGGTTCAGTTTCCAAAGTCCTGCAGCTGAGATGTGACAGAGCCAGGAGTTAAGCTCAACCCATTTGATTCTGCGCGTTGAGGCTCTTCATTAAAGTGACATCTACCAAAGATATCTTGTTCCTCTGAACTGCTGTACAGAACTAGCTTCTCTACAGAGGACTTATATCATGGACGGAAGAACCTGGCCGTTTAGAGTCAGTTCTACTCAGTTTTCTGCTTTTCATTAGTTTGAGGTTGAGTTTCTTCTTCCTTAAAATTCAAATGACGCCCCCTCAACCACCCCTCACCCCAATCAGACTGTTGTATGAATTGCAGATGGTGTGTACCGTCTTCAACATGATCACCAACTTGGTTGATGGTCACAATTCATACATTCTTGAGCACAAACAGTTATTAAATCTCTGTGATTATTTATGTCATTGTTTTAAAGTCACCACAATAGTCCAGTTCTTCCGCCCGATCGTTTTGTATTTTCGAACCTATGACTATTGCTTAAATGTTAGCGTGTGGTTTGGATTTCATTACTTCTATTCCTAAGTGTTGAGTAAGTAAAATGGATAGGTGGTCATTCTCGCTGCAGTACCAGTTTCAGGGGTAATCAATCCATCATTTCTGTCCTCAGGAAGCCTAGCTTTACATGGAGTGGCTTGAGGGGGGTGTGTGGCTAAAACAAATACATAATAGACTCATATAATGCCATCAACGATTATGGTAGAAATGTACAAAGTGCTCTGGAGTGTCTGACAGAGGAAAGACCAATTTTATTGGGGTGGTCCTGGAGAGATTTCATAAGGGAGTTAGTACTTGAAATGAGCACTGATAGCATTATAGTTCTTTCAAGGGCAGAGGTGTCCGATTCTGTGTCCTCCTCCCCTCTCTCTGCCTCTCCCCTGCTCATGCCCTGTCTCCCTTTCTCTCTCCAAAATAAATAAACATTTAAAAAAATTTTAAAAAGGAAGCAACATGATCCAAAGTATGGGAGAATCAGAAGTCCTCCAGGTTGACTGGACATGAGCGTCAAGTTCTGAAGTAGGAAGATGTAAGACTGAGGAAGATGTAAGCCTTGTTATTCGAGGCTTGACTGGTGCTTCCAGAAGCACCCCTGGTCAGGAAGTGTAGGATGCACTGGAATGGTGGAGGGAGGGAGGGTTGGGCAGCTGAGGGGGAGAATGAAGTGGAGGCCAGTCAGGATACTTCTGCTTTAGTGTCTCTCATCCTTTTTTTCATTATCACTTCCCTAAGAAGTCTTTTAGACATCCTTCCTTCTAATTGCCAACTCCATGACGTTTTAAATTCAGATATACTGTATGTATGTTTATAAGTGTATCTATATTTGTACTTTAAACATAAAAAGAGACTTAAAAAAAAGATGCTCCCATCGCCCCCAAACCCAATTGTCACCCCCCTCAAGGTGGGCCTGTTGAGAATGTAGTAGAGGTGAGGAGAATCTGAATTAGTTAGGTGATACCTCGGAGCATGGAAAGGGGGCAGAAAGGGGAAGGTTTTGAGGAAATACAGGTGACAACTCTTGCAAAAGAGAAGATGTGGAGAGAAGGTAGAGGATCCTGGACCATCCTTCTGAGAAGAAGACACTGTTACACAGACAGGGTCAGCTTTGCTCTCTCTACGCTTTCCTTCAATGTGTCAGCCTTCCTTCTTAGAATGCTGTATTTGGTCCTCACCTCAGCTTGAAGGCTGAGAAGGTAATTCTCCAGAGAATCTTCAGCGCTCCACTGTTCTGGTTTTGTAGAGAGGAATGGCTGTCCCTGTCTCTCACACCCATACCTCACGGATCCTGCCCCATTTTGTGTCATGGTCTAGATCAATGGCCCATGGAAAGACTCCCTGAGACAACGGGTCAGAGTTCGGTTTTTTCCCAAGCCCAGAGGGAAGTTCACTCTGAACTAGTTCAGGTCTATCCTAGGAATGGGTGCCCATCCTCATGCCATGGGAGGGGACATTATGGCAACTTCTCAGGGGTCCTGCTTGTGTTGAGGTGTGGATGACGAAATGACACCATTGCCATCTTACCTTTGGTCTAGAATTCTCTTAGAACATTGAAGGTGACCCACACTAATAAAAATAGGGTGTTGGAATGGACAGCATTAGTATGTGGGGCTTAATTATTTGGATTGAGAGAGAGGGACAGCAGATTGTTTTCTATTTGTTTTTCTTTGATTCATAGTTGAAGTTGCCGCCCTGGTAGGTGTATTGGTTTGGTTGTTGGATAGTTAGACTGGAAATGTTCTGAATGATAGGGCAATTGTTAGTGTGGGAGAAACTGCATCATCAATCTGCACATTTTGAATGTAGACTTAATTATACTTGAATGCAGATTGTTTCTTTCTTGTGCATTTGGTCAACAGCTGATTGACCCCATCTTGCATATTTATGAGATTGGGTATTTCAATTGTTTTGTCAGTGAGAAGAAATGTGGTGTATAAGAAGTTTGTTAGACTATGTGTCAGAAGATTTGATTCCTCATTTTGGCTTTGTCTCTTACCAGCTGTATGATTTTTTTTTTTGTATGATTTTTTATAAGACACACATTTTCTCCCTTTTAAACAAGACTTAGGACTTACCTACCTGCCTGATGTGATTGTGGTAGGGCTTAACTGATAGAGGTGGTGGTGTTAAGGGAAACTTATCTTGCTGATTCAATGTCTTCAAAGGCCCCCCAAACCAAAAGCAATTAGGATCAAACCAGCTTTATGGAGCATGCTAACAGGTTGGGCAGGCAGCTTCAGAATGTAAAAGGGAAGGCTAGAGGACTGAAGGAAGAACTCAACAGGGAGGAGTTCTTTGGTGAGAGTTGTTGAATACCCACCATGGTGAAAGCAGGAAGTCCTCCAAGTGAGGAGGCACTCAAGAGAACCATCTAGAAAGCTTGACGTCTACCCTTTAGCGTTTGGAGGTTTGAGACTATTAATTGATTTACTCAAGAGAACCTCTAGAGAACTTGATTTCTACCTTTTGGAGTGTGGGGTTTGGTACTATTATTCGATTTACTCAAGAGAACCATCTAGAAAGCTTGACTTCTACTCTTTAGAGTTTGGGGGTTTGGGACTATCACGTGATTTACTCAAGAGCACCAACTAGAAAGCTTGCCTCCTGCTCTTTGTAGTTTGAAAGTTTGGGACTATTACTTGATTTATCCCTGGAAAAAAATGGACGGGCTGTGGCTGAAGCTGCCATAATGGCAGAGAAAGGAGACAGGGCTGAAGTGGGAGGGATCTGCACTCCCGCTGAAAGTGCAAATGTATATGCTTTCCTTGGGCCAGTGGAGGAGCCTGTTGAAAGTACTTGCCCGAGGAAGCCAGCATGGCTGGCTGGATGCCACAGGCTAAGAGAGGCATATAGGAGATGCAATTTGCTTGGGTTACGCTCATGTTCTGGCCCCCAGCCAGTGAATAGCACCTCTTTCACTCTCAAAGATGAATGTCCCCAGTCAAGATAATTTATAGAAGAGCTACTCTAGGTGTACCTAGCAAGTTAGGAAAGGCATTTCAGAGATCAGAGAATTACAAATTGGGGGTTCCCACTGGGTGATCTCCGTGGGTAAGAGTCAGTATTTGGACATCGGGCTCCCTAGAGGACCTCGTGCCAGATACCAGATGTCCCTGTGAGGGAAAGATGAAGGTGACCATAGAATCTAACATCTGAATCAATCAAGGTTTCAGCAGAAAAACAGTACCAGCAGGAGATAGAGAGTAAGAGACTTATTGTAAGGAATTGGTTTACTGATTATGGGGACTGGCTGGGCAAGTTGGAGCCCCTGAAGGTCAGGCCATCAGGAAGGGTAGGTAGGTAGGTAGGGGCTAAAACTGCAGATGACAGGTGCAATTTCTTTGCTGAAAAGCCTCAGTGCTGCTCGTCAAGCTTTCAACTGATTGAGCCAGGCCCACCCAGACTGTCTAGGATAATCTCTCTTAGTTAAAGTCAACCGATTATGGCCTTTTAGTCACATCTACAAAATATCTGCACAGCAACACTTCGATTAATGTTTGATTGACTGACTGAGGACTGTAGTCTAGCCAAGCTGACACATGAAACTGACCACCACATCACCCAAACCAGGGTGCTTTTCAGAGTGAAAGTGGTGGTAAAAATAAGTGAAATTGCATAATTTTTGGAGACATTTTCCTTATCGATCAACAGTACAAATTAGTTTTATCATCTTGGTAGACCTCAAGTTCTATTAAAAAAACTATTTTAAATATAAAACTTCTTTTCACAGAAAAGTAAATGTAACATAGCCATGTTTATATCAATTCTCTGCACATTAAAGAAAACAAAAGCAGGATAATTTATCTGGATACATGTGTACCTAATTTTATCAGCTTTTTAACTGTTTCTGTTTCTAATACTGTATCATTTGTATTTTTCTGAAGAATGAAGTTTTCGAAATAGTCTCATTATTTAAAATTTTTTTAATAGTACTGCCTGCAATCTTTCTCAAGGCTGAAGTTAAAAATTGGAAGTGTTGAAACACTTTCAAGTGATAATTTTATGACACCATGATCTTTTTGATTGAGAAAATGCTCTGACTACATCAGGCAGGAAGTGGTAAGTGCACAAAAAATTCAGTTAAATGGAAGATAGTCTGAATTCTAGCTTTTAAAATATTTAAATTTGAGAATATTTGCAAATTCTCAAACTATTTTCAGAGTAATACATTTCTTCAATTAATATTTTATAGGACAATAATAATAATAGGACAATAAATAATAGGACAATATTTTATTTTATAGCCATAAAATGAATGGCTTCTACTTATGATTCATGTAAATGTTTCACCAACTTAGAGATGTGAAAATTTGGGGCATTCTCAGTTTCTTTTTATTCTGATAAAGAATAGAAATTCATCTATTTAAAAATAGAAGCTTCCTCAAAATATACTTCTTACATGTTGAGAAGTCCAAAATACAATTATAGAAATCGCTCAATTTGTATGCTACCTGAGCTCTTTTAATATGTGAGTTGCTTTTTTATTTTCATTTACATTTTTTTTAATGTTTAATGTTTATTTATTTTTGAGATAGAGAGAAACAGAGCACGAGCAGGGGAGGGGCAGAGAGAGAGGGAGACACAGAATCTGAAGCAGGTTCCAGGCTCCGAGCTGTCAGCACAGAGCCCGACGTGGGGCCCGAACTCAAGAACAAAGAGATCATGATCTGAGCTGAAGTTGGACACTTAACTGGCGGAGCCACCCAGGTGTCCCTGTTTAGTTGCTTTTTTGCCTTTACAGTGATAAATGTTACTGACTGCCTGTTTGCAAATTTTTTTCAATGATTATAATTTCTTAAAAACTTTAAATGCTGAAGCTTTTGGCCTTATACTTATTGAATAGTTTGAAGAAAGATCCTCATCTGTTTTCTCATTTATTTATTTTTTATTTGAGAGAGAGAGAGAGAGAGAGAGAGAGAGAGAGAGAATTCGCTAGCTGGGGAGGGGGGCAAAGGGCGAGAGAGAGAAAATCTCAACCAGGCTGCATGCTCAGCGCGGAACCCAATGCAGGGCTCGATCCCACCAGCCTGGGATCATGACCAGAGCCAAAATCAAAGGCTGGATGTTCAACCGGCTCAGCCACCCGAGCATCCCTCCCCACCTGACCTTAAATAAATCCAACCAAAACTTAACTTATTTACATAGAAGCTCAATACAAATGTTGGACATTTATGTCAATTTGCAAAATAACCCTTCAAAATTTCAAACATTTATAAAACTGAGCAGCAAAGAAAAAAAGTGTGCACTATCATGCTGCATTTTTGTTTTTTTTTCTTTTGAATTCAGCATCGACTTTGTCACAAAAATTTTAAGATTCAGTTTGTCTAGCTGGGAATATATCTTTGTAAATTTTTGTAACTCTAGCTTCTATATTGATGGTAACATGTTGGATGCAATTAAATTGTGTGTGCCCTACAACCGAGACAAAATATCCTTCTGATCAGTGGGATTTTTAAAGAAAGTTTTTATTTTGAAATAATTTTCAAATTGCAAAACTGCAAGTTGAAAAAATTGTTCAGAGTTCGCTTCCCCTAATGTTAGCACCTTTGGTAACCACAGTACTGTGGTCCAAACCAAGATATGAACATTTGTACGATGTTGTTAACTAAACTGCAGACTCCATGCAAATTTCAGGAGAGAGCCCTTTCACCCCCTTTCCTGTTCCAGGATGAAACCCCATGACCTTCATTTGCTGTGTCATCTCGGCCTCCCCCAGTCGTGACAGCCGTACATTCTTGGTCCTTCATGATCTTCCCACTCTTGACGAGTACAGATCACTTGTTTGGTAGAATGACTCTCAGTTTGAGTTCGTCTGATGTTTTCTCGTGATCATATTGAAGATGTGCATTTTGGGCAGGAATATCTCAGAAGTGTTGTGTGTCCTTCTTAGGGCATCCTGTCAGGGCATGCATGATATTAACATTTTTTTTGTTACTCCGGATATTAACCTCAATCAGTTGGTTAGGCTGTCTATTGGGTTTGTCTATTGTAAAGTTACTATTTTCCCGTATATAACTGATAAATATCTCGGGTGAGATACTTTGAAACAATGTTGGTATCTTGAATCTCCTCAAATTTTGCTCAATGGTTTTTGCCTCATACATTGATACCTCTTGCCTGCGACAATTATTACTGTGGCATTTGCCTAATGGTGATTTTTTGAAGAGTTTATTTATTTTGAGAGAGAGAGAGAGAGAGAGAGAGAGAGAGAGAGAGAGCATGTGAGTGAGCAGGGGAGGAGCAGAGACAGAGAGGAAGAGAGAGAGAGAGAGATTCCCAAGCAGGTCAGGTCCTAAGCAGCTGTCAACTCAAAGCCTGATGCAGGGCTCGAACTCATAAACTGTGAGATCATGACCTGAGCCAAAACCGAGAGTTGGATGCTTAAAGGACTGAGCCACCCAGGTGCCCCCTTAGCGGTGACTTTTTTATTTCCCTGGTTCCTTCTACATTTATAAATTGGGATTCTTCTGTAAAGAAGAACTCCCCACCCCCCCCCTTTATTGATCCAATAATTCCTTAATATTATTGTGCATTTATAGATAATTATTTTATTCTATGGGTCATAACCCAGTACTATAGTTATTTTTTTAAATCAAATTGTTGCAGCTCTGACCATGGGGAGTCCCCTAGGTTGTGTCCTTGCCCTTAATTTTTTTTTTTTTGAGTATAGTTGGCACACCATGTTATTTTACATTCAGGTGTGCAACACAGTGATTCAATTTCTCTATACGTTATGCCATGCTCACCATAAATGTAGCCACCATCTGTCATCGTACAAGGCGACTATAATATCATTGACTATATTCTCTATGCTGTGCTTTTTATTTTGTGACTTATTCATTTCCTAGCTGGAAACCTGCATCTCCCACACTGCTCCACCATTTTGCCCACCCCCCTACTTCCCTCTCCTCTAGGCAAGCATCAATTTGTTCTCTGTATTTATTCTCTGATTCTAATTCTTGTTTCTTTCTTTATTCATCTGTTTTGTTTGTTAGATTCCAAATATGAGTTACATTGTATGGCATTTACAATAACCAAGATATGGAAGCAACCTAAGTGTCTATAGATAGACAAATGGATAAGGAAGATGTCTTACACACACACACACACACACACACACACACACACGCACACACTGGAATGTGTCCTTGCCTTTTGATGTGCCCCTCTCCTTTCTCAAACGCTTCCTTATTTTCTGGCACCACAAGATCATCCAGGCTCTTGTGTTTTTCCTGGCCCACCTCTAGAATCAATTCTTTCCCCCAGGGAGCTCTGATTCCTTTTATTGGAGAATGGAATATAGAAACCAAGATCTGGCGCCAGGTATGCTCAGACTGCTGGAAGATAGTGTTTCTAGGCTCTCTCAGTAGACAGAACTAGGAAACGTATATATAAGCAAACAGATATACATTTCTATACCTATCTATTTGTATATATATGAGTTCATACTGAGTACACGCGTTCATAACTTGATTCCAATCCAACAAATAAGTTAATTCTAGTTTCTCCCTTTCCTTAACTTTTACTTCTGTCCACAACAGTGAGAAATCTGGCTCTTGTTATTTACAATACAGGAATAACATAAATAGTGGTTGATTTGTACTATATAATATATAGGAAACCTTAGCTTTCACACTACTCTCTACACATCAAGATTTCTTAGCCCCTGTTTCTCATGCATAGTTCACATGCACGCAGCCTATTATTTTCAGCGTTTCCACCGATCCTTCCATTTGGTAGCCTAATGGCTTTCAGTATGTTGAAGGCTGTTAGTATAATTTATGTCATGGGCCACAGCATAGCTACCTGGTATACCAAGATGCCGGTAGGGTCATCCCTAACTATGCACTGCATGCTGTCCCCATAGAGGGAGTGTCACTTTGTGTCCAAAAAAGGTCAGGTCCCCATTCAGATTTGGCTATGTATTTCTCTCATGCTATCAGATAAAACCATGGCAGGAACTGGAAGTAGATAGAGGTCAGAGGTCCACCAGACCCCTTCTCATGAATTTCGTGTAACTGTTCATAACAAACACCTCATAGAAATATCGCAGACAACAGCCATGACTGGGAGCTCCCAAAGTAAGCTGGGACTGTCTTGAATGAACTGGCTGTAAGATCAGCCTGATAAGACCTTTCTCTCTCTCTTAATCCTTACCTCACTCCAAACTTGGAGAAGCCAGAGGAAGTAGAAGGATGGGAGGAGGAGAAGAGAAAGAGCAAGGTTAAAAAAAAAAAAAAAATCACAGAAAAACTCATTCTATCCCTTCCACCTTTGTCGACATCCAAGCTGGTTCAGACACAAGCAGAGGTATGCGATTTTAAATGGCGTAAGACTGTGGCAGTTTGACTTTACGTTTAAGTGACTTTTTAAAAAAAGTTTATTTTTGAGAGAGAAAGAGAGGGGGAGGGAGAGAGAGAGAGAGACAGAGACAGAGAGAATCCCAAGCAGGCCTGCGCACTGTCAGTGTGGAGCCTGATGTGGGGCTCAAACTCACAAACCGTGAAATCATGACCTGAGCTGAGATCGAGAGTCAGATGCTTAACCAACTGAGTCACCTAGATATTCCTTAACTGGCTTTTTGATACCTGAAAAATCACTAGAAAAGTTATCGAATCTGCCTGGTATTTCATCTAGAGCAGAGAAGAATGCTCTAGCAAAATTTGATTGAAAGCATTTTGTAAATGATAATGAGCTATATGCCCTATTCCCTTATTCGAAGACATTTCTTTCTTCATATTATATATACATTATACATATATAAAATATGTATATATACACATATATGTGTATACACACACACAAACACACACACACACACACACACACACATATATATATATATATATATATATATATATATATATATATATTTATTCTTCTGAAATTGGGATGCATCTTAACCCCAGTGTACATTTATGGAGGTGATATCTTTCTTCCTTCTTTCTCCCCCCCTCACCTTTCTTCTGAATAGCTGCTATTAAATCTATAATGTATCTTATACCAGAACTGAGAAATTACTGCAGGTTTTTCTGTGTCATCCAGGATTCCTGAACTATGTATGCAATTTTCCTAATGAAAAATTGCTTCTTAAGCATGTATATTGAAGCATAAAGCTCTTCCTTGATTTCTTTTTTGTTGCCAGGTCAATAATTTTATACCAAACTAAGAAATGAGAAGGCACATTTCCCCATCTTTAGCTTTCTTTTATCTTATCTAAAGACAGATACCATTTTTTAGGCAAAACACGTTGCCTATAGTGTATTTGCCTTTTTCAATATGGCCCCAGATAGGGAAAGGAAAGAACAGGTCATTTCTGTAGGAAAAATTGGAACCAAGCTGAGAGCCTATCTATTAACTCTGCCTTTTTCTCCCTCCCTCCCTCTCTCCCTCCCTTCCTTCCTTCCTTCCTTCCTTCCTTCCTTCCTTCCTTCCCTCCTTCCTTCCTCTTTCTTTCTTTCTTTTTTGGTACAGTAAATGTTAGATCCGGATTGAGGTTATTCCAATCTGAAGAGCAAAACAATAACAGTGAGAACCAACACAAAACATCCTCCTTTTGGCAGTGCTACATGCAAGTTTCTAATTTATGTAACTGAAAAAGGAGATTTAGAGAGTTCTGAAAAAAAAAAATGGAGTTTCTACTGGAAAGACTGACAGACTCTAAACTACAAGGGTGTTGCCAGGCGCCACCATAATAAAAGGTGGCAAGCTTCCAGAAGTCCTCACAGCTGCATGCCTGAACGTTATTAAATATCTAACTATAGTTTGCAGGCCCTGGCCAGCTTGTAACTCATTTCTGGCTGACACATTCCGGCTCATAATTAGTGTAGTACTTCTATGGCCCTTACTTTTAATTCTTTTCCTGTAAAACAGGTCTGTTCCAAAAGACAAAGGTGCACTTCACTGGGCAGTAGGGGAAATCCATGCGGTTGGGATTCTTCAGGTGGTCATGTGTGGCTGGGATCCACAGGGAAGGGAATTCTGTCTTCTTCGGACTCTCTGCAAAATGGCACGCAGATCCCCGGATTTTATTTCAGCCTTTGTCACCAGCCTCTTCCCTTACAAAATCTTAAGTTTTTTCGTTGACCTGCTAAGATGTAGAAACTTGACCACCTCGCTCCCTTGATCTTACTCCTCATGGACAAGCGTGGAAGGACACGGTCTGGCAAATGGAATGACCAGGATGTGCGCAGATCAAACATTTCGACAATGGGTCCGCAACGGACAAATTTCACGCTTGTCATTTGTCCTGGGTTGGTAGCATGTGTGCTCCGCTCAGGTGCTTCCCAGATTTCTCCACCTGCATAGTTCCGGGCTGGCGGGGCTGCAAGGCGTGGGAAGACGAAGCGATGTTTGGCAGTGTTCTTTTTAACCCTGGAAGCTGGGGGCAGAGCTCTGGTGCTGCTGTTGCTCTCACACACGTGGCCGCTCGTCTTCCTGGTCAGTAGCTTCTCCAGATCCACTGGGTTATCCTTCAACTTCTTCAACTTCTGGGCCAAGTACATTTCGCCCTCTGATGAAAGGCACCGGAGTCACATAATGTAATTCGACATTTTGGAGAGACCGGTGTGGATTTCGGTTTGCCTTCATGGGTTCCAGCTCAGTATCAGGGGTTCCAGTTTGTCCTTGCCACACCCCCCTTCTCCTCCATCTTTCTTTCCCAGCTGCCCGCGCTGCTGACTATAGGGTCATCGCCACACAGCACAGCCTTACATGGACTGTTTAATCATCACCCAGAATTGTGTAAGATCAAATCCCCATAATAAATCCCTTATTTTATATCACCCTTGGTGTTAGTGATTCTGCTCCTCTGATCATACTCTACTTGGTACAGTTGCATAGCTGTTGACAAGCTAAACCCAAGAGAGTGTTCAAGAGGAATTCAGTTTTCTTTGCTGAGGAAGACAGTTAAGGCATCTTTCTTTTCTTTTTTGAACAGCCGAAGGAACTGTGAGCGTAGAGAGTCAGTGACTTGACACAGCAGAAAATACCAGAGATGACATTTGAACTCAGACGTTTCCGAGACTGTACCCAGTGAGCTGTGAGCAGGCACTACATGTAAACGGAAATCAAAGAGGTGTGTGTGAAAAGGTGTCCCATGTCACTGGTAATCAGGGTCACACAATAAGATGCTACTTTCCACCCAGCTGGGTGGCAAAAGGTTTTAAGGTTTAGCATCAGCAAGAATATTCTCCATGAAAAAGGGAACTCTCTTGAATGGCTGGTATTCACTGGTCTAGCAATTTTGGAGGATGATTTGGTATTTCCCCAAATCTAAAGGATTCACGTCCATGACCCAGAAAATTCATTTGCACTGTCTACTCCAGCATACGTTTTCATGTGTGCCCAAGGAGGCATTTTCAAAGATGTTCAGTAGAACAAGTCCATGTTCATTAATGTGAGTGTGACCCCAAAGCATGGTGGTACATCCACAGAATGGAATGAGGTAGATCTGTAGGCACTGAAGAGCTTCTCGTATATTGTGGAATAAATAAAAAGGAAATCACAGAATGATAGGTTTCATAGAGTACAACTCCTGTGAAAATACACAAACAGAACAGGGCTATCTATTTCCCAGGAGCAAATAGGTGTAAGTGAAAATATTTACAAAGTTGGCAAGCTAATACTGGCGATTAAAAGAGATAAGAAGAAAACTGGGATTGTAAGTGGTGAAGTTGAGTTTAATTTATGATGTTTTATTTCTTTTACAAAGAAAATATCTTCATGTATTACCCATGTAATTCATATTTTTTGCTGTAGAAAAATAAAGGCAATGTGTCTGAAAGATGCGTTATAGACCGTACGGCATATTAAAAGAGGGATGGTGTATTTGCAAAATGTTTAGTTAATACTTTTCATTTTATGGCAAGGAAATTGGGGCTCAGAGACATGAAATGATTGGCTGAAGGCAGACTCCAATAAAAATTTGAAATCAGATTGTCCTGGAAAAATTGGTAACAGTTTCTGGAATTTTTTGTTAATAATCTCAGAAATACTTTGATGAAACCAGAGTTTACTTAGGGCCACCATCCTGGGGACCTTCTGAACAAACCAGATTCAGCTTCGACATTCATGATTTGGTCTTTTAACCATGTTGCTCATGGATTCTGTTAAGATCGTGCCAACACCACATTATCAGTGTTGAGTCTTGCAGCCTATGGCTAAAGCTACAAGTTTTTCGAACACCTTCACCCTCTGTTGCCTCAGTAAATTCATGTTTTCTGCAGCATATCCAAAAACACTTTGGTCCTTGTCCTTCTTTAAGATGGTTCACATCTGTGATATTTCCCAGGAAGGCAGAAAACTCAGAGACAGTTCCCTACAAAGCCATTCTTTAAATCAACAGAAATATAATGGTGGTATTCTGAGTCCATTTGTTCTGATGTCCCAGGAAAGAAAGAATTGGTTTCTGCTTCTACGAATGTATTTTCATCTGGCCTTCTCAAGGATGGGAAATAACCACAGAACAGTCCAACACATGCAAGTCTCTTTGGCCCAGAGCCTAATTCCAGTCTGCTTGTAGGGATCTGCTTGGTTAATAGAATCTGAAAGTCCTAAATGTTACCCATCATTTAAGTCCTATTTATGTTATCCCTGATAATAAAGGTCTTCTCCTAATCCCTGATTCTTGCTCATTTCTCCACCTCAGGTGCTCCACTCCTGATGACCGGGGTGGCCACCTTGTATTATAATGATCTACTTTGGGTTTTTCTCATATGCTATATTGTGAGCAGGGGGAGAGCTAGGGAGATCTGGGGCTGGTAGAAATAGGTTCACAGATAAGGGACCTTATCTCTACCTTCTCTGTGGGTCTCAGAATCTTCTATCACTGTCTTTTGCACAGTGATAAAAGAGCTATCTTTTTATCGAAGCTCCAACAACAACCATAGCAGTGTGGTACCCAAACAAACTTGTTTTACAGATGCCACTTTTGGAGAATATTCAGAGAGAACTTGTTGGCTCCCTCCTTCTCCCTAGCTACCTGATCACCTATTTCCCCATCTTGGGCAGCAGAGTCTTTCTGAGGGCCTCATTTCCTCCTCTACCATCCTGTCCTCAAGGACAGCAAAACCCCTCATGGCTGCTGCCAGAAATAACTCTACTCCTCTCGTTTGAATCTGAGTCCCTCTCCTCAAGCATGGCTCCATGATGCAGAAGTAAAAACACGGAAGCAATTGTAGCTGCCTCCAGCCTTCAGAGAATACTTTCTTCCATTAACTGTTTTCAGGAGTTTCTCTCTCCTCCCCAGAAAAATGAAATACTTACTTTTTTCTGTGTGTTGATAGCCAGGAGTGTGATGTTACACTAGATGCCTTGTCCATTCTCTGAAAATTAGGAGGGGCAGGTCATGGCCTCTGCTTCTTCTCTGTGCTGAATCTCAGAAGAGTTGGAAACTGAGATTGTCCAACAGCCACGCTCCTCCAAGTCTTGTTCATTTTAGTGTGACATTTCTGAGCTTTTGTTCCACAAGTATTCAACACACACACAGATGTTATTCATATTCTTCAATCTACTGAAAAGAAAAATACCCAAGTCTACTGTGTTACCGGAACTGAAGTAAACATTGGCAGCAAGTGTGGAAGGACTGACTGACCTGGTGGTTTAATATTTTTCCACTTCAAGCCCTTAATGTGCGTCGTGTGAATCATCTAACAACAAAATGTCATGCTCTCTGTGAGGTTTCTCTGCTAATTACCCAGTGAGTTTTGCCTTCCCAGTTTTATGTTTGGTGTGATTGTGTGTGTGTGTGTGATTTTTCTCCCATTCTTATTGATGTATAATTGACAAATAAAATTGTATGTCCTTGAAGTGTGCCACTTGATGTTTTGATATACGTATAGGTTGTGGGTTGTGGGAGATAATGGCCACAATCAAGCTAATTAACGAATCCATTACATCACATAGATTTTCTTTTTCTTTTTTTCTTGTAGTAAGAACACTTAAGATTTACTCTCCTAGTAAATCTCAAGTATACCATACAGTATTGTTAAGTATAGTCACATTGCTGTACATTAGATCTTCAGAAATGAAATTTTGTACCCCTTACCACCTCCCCCCACACCCCTGGCAATCACCATTCTACTCTCTGCTTCTATGAGTTTGATTCTTTTAGATTCCATATATAAGTAAAATCATGTGGTATTTGTTTTTCTTTGTCTTGCTTTTTTTTACTTAGCCAAATGTCCTCCGGATTCATCCATGTTGTTGCAAGTGGCAGAATTTTTTTTCTCTTGTAGAGCTGAATAGAATTCCATGATTTTTAAATTTCATGGGTTCCATTGCTTAATTCTTGGGTGCATTTATTGGAAAATGGAGCTCTCGATCCCTGACCTATCCACCTTAGTGGTTTGAGATTTGATTTACAATACTTACAAGAAAGAGAAATCCCACAAATGATGTAAATGGATATAATCTTCTGTAAGGAGATGATGGAGAAAGAAGAAAATTAGTTGATATTTGACCAGAAGTAGCTTATTCTACTACTAATAAAATCAATTAAAGATGTACACATATCTCTTTTGAGCTAGGTATTTTGGGAATAGAAATCATAAATAAAAGATGGTCCCAGCTCCAGCTGGCCTCCTTTCTTTATGCAGCATGATGACCCCTCTCCTGTAAGGCCTGGCTCAGGCCCAGAGAGGTTTACAAGCCTTACCTTCCACCTTGGCAATTAACAAGGTATTGAACTCAACTTATGGCTGCTTCCTAGAAGAGATCCTAGTGCCATGTGAAGATCATAAAATGTTCTTTTTCTTACCACATCTATATCCTCACTCACATTTTCTTTTTTTATGTTTACTTATTTTTGAGAGAGAGAGAGAGAGAGAGAGAGAGAGAGAGAGAGAGAGAACATGAGTGGGGGAGGGACAGAAAGAGAGGGGGAGACAGAGGATTTGAAGTGGGCTCTGTGGGCTGGCAGTAGTGAGCCTGATGTGGGGCTCCAACTCATGAGATCATGACCTGAGCCTAAATCAGAAGCTCAACCAACTGAGCCACCCAAACGCCCCCTCACTCACATCTTCTAGTGTAATATTGCTAAGGACTTTTGGAAGAAAAAAATTTAACTGCCCACTATCCCAATGGTTTCCTGTTTTGGAAGGAATTCCAGGATGGGTGGAAGTTGAGTCAGATATTGAATCTCCAGAGGGTCTTTGTGATCAGGGTTGTTGGAGACTAGTCCTGGGTGCAGCTGCAGGGACTAGTGTCCAGCACCATGGACTGGAGGGGTTTTTGGTGGAGCGGTGATGACAGCAAGTGTCCATTGTCCCTGGCGCCATTGGGCATGCAGTAAGGAGATAGTTCTGGTGGCTAGATTGTGGCTGTCCTTTGCCTTCCTAGGTTCTCTCCAACTCTTGTTCTCTGGGCTTCTCCTAGGTTCCTTGAGATACCTAACACCCATTCGATGAATCCCTTGTTTTGCTTGAGTCAATCAATGCCTATTTCTATTGTTTGCCATCAAGAACCCAGACTGCTACCAACATTTTGCATATGCTTCGCATCTCAAAATCTTTTTAGATAAATATTTTGAATGCTTAAAATGATCAAAGTGATCATGATGGTCTTTCTTATCATTTGGGTAGTATCAACCTGATCAACACTATCCTATGTTTCCCCCTCATCCTCATGTTTTATCTTCTGTATATTTAGGACTGAAGTAAAATTTTTATTTGACTATAAAACAGCTTTTTTTTTTTTTAAAAAAAATAACTCTAAGAGAGGTTAAAATATTTAGGTGTTATTGACTCAGAAGATGCATTAATTCCTGCTATCGTAGTTAACTAAGAGATGTGTCTGGGTATATATTTAACCTATTTTCATGAATGAACTAGCCTGCTTCTAGACAAAGGATTGAGCAAAAGTCCCCAAGCTACTAGCAAACATTAGTCTCCCCTAACTGCTTTATAAGTTCCTTATTTTGGCACGCCTGCAATATGCCATCCAAAGATGTTGAAGGGAATGTCTATGGACAAAAAACAGCTCGAAACTCTTGATTTTAGGATTTTATTTAGGTGGGTCTTATAGCAAGAGCTTAAAAACTGCGCTCTGCAGAGTCCTGGGGGCTTCATGGAATCCCTTTGGGGATTTCAGGAGAGGTATGCATGAAGGAAGTGACAAGGGCTGGAATGTCTTCATGCAGAACAACATCTTTTTCTTTAAGTGTCAGGTTTTCACACAAACCACTGGACCTCTTTGAAACACGGTGAAACTTTCGGACCCCTATTCTCCAGAAAAATTCACATACAAGACATAGAGAAAATTTTTGCATGTAATTTTTAGGGTGTTCACAGATTCTGATGATCTTTTTGGATCTTTATTCTATAGGTTTCCAGATTAAGAACCTTTGAGGAAAGCTTTCTTAGTTGAAGTTTTCTTTTACTTGAGAAAGGAAAAAAAAAAAAAGAAAGAAAGAAAGCCACCATCTGTCTATACTCACATGTTTGGGTTTTCTCCAAATCTCCATATGTACGCAGTTCCAAAGAGCTGTCTTTTCATGGCCCTTTGAAATGGGTTTTCCTTGCACACAACGATGTGTGTAAAGAAGCTTTGTCCTCAGACAAGACCAGGCCATTTACCTGTTTCACATCCAGAAGACTGCTAAGAAAAGTTTCTCTGCAAAATATGTCTTCTTGAATACCCTTGAGCTGGGTATTCAATACCCTTGAGATGACTTTTCATAGGGAAAGGTTGGAATAAGGAGCTCATGGCTGGAAGACATCTTCAAGAGTCCTTAGACTCAAAGGAGCTAAGAGATCTAGATCAATAGCCAAGGAAAGCCCAGAGAAAATGCTGAGAGAGGTACGGGGAAAGAAGGGAAGAATACGGAGAACCACAGAAGGAGGAGGAATGATCTTGATAAGGGCCAGAAAGTGGTTCAAGCACTTTCTCCTTCCTCAGGATCTGTGTGCATCTTGCTCCCACTGCCTGGTCTTGTCATCCTTCTTCTCATCCACTTCACTCTGTGAGTCTTAGATGAAAAGTCCCCTCTTTTTCCTCACCGCTCAATATAGGGTGGATTTCCTCAGTTATTCTTTCTCCTAAAACTTAAAAAATTATTCTTATAGCACATATCATAATTTAATATTATATATAGAGAGACATACATATATAATACAGGCTTTGAGGGTGAATATGTATGTGTATATATAATTGAGTTACACATGAAATATAATATTTAATAATATATATGTCTACAATATAAAATACATACTATATTAGTGTTTGTCCTTGTTTATTGTCTGTCTCTAGAAGCCACTGTAGGGTCAAGGACTGTGTCTATTTTGTGCTTGACAAAGAGTATGATTGTTAATAAATAGTTGTTGAGTGAGTGAATGATCACTAGAAATTATGGTTCTCCCTAGATGAGGCAAAGAGCTATGCCACCCATTGGCCTAAGGATGGGTGACTTAGACATAGGGAATGAAGAATTGGTTGAAAGTAGAGAATATGAATTTTTAGAGGAGGGACCTGCTCAGAAGAAAAAGCTGAACTCAGGAATTGCCTTGTTCTGGATTTCTGTTTCAAAACCCCAAAGTGAATGCCACCTGTAAGTCAGACACAGCCTGTTCCTGCTGGTGATCCCCACTTCCACCTCTAGTTTAGAAGGGGCTCTACTTCTGAGAAGGGGTGAGAAGGATGGGAAAGAGAAGAAAATCACTTTCTGCAGTCCACAGTGTTGAGGTAGCACCTCCTAAGACCTCTCCTGCAGGCAGTGGAAGAAGACAACCATGCTTACCTTCCCTTGGCTGTAGATGGTGTAGTCCCTGCACTTATGTGCAGCTCAAGGCATGGGCAGCCCAGGAAAAGGAAACACTGTTGAGGGTGAGTAAGAACTTTCCAGTGAGTATGTGGTTTCTATATTCATTGGAGTCTGCTTCTGGGCCTTAAATTTTACTTGGAAGTGCAAGCCTCCGAGGAAGGCATTCTGCGTTGTGAGCGGGAACTGGAAATGTTCCCTTTTGCTAGGACTAACGCAATGCAAAAAGGAGCTGAGGGCTAGAAAGGCAAATATTCTTTCTGGAACGATGACCATGAGACCAGTTATATTCAGGAGATTTCACATTTTGTAGTACCTTTCTCGAAGTGTATTAACTTTCTTATAAATAGTGAGATAAATAACATAAAAGCCCACAGCCTTACATTTTCTTGGTTGGAGTTCACATGAGTTGACTTTTCTTTATCAGTTAGAGGGAAAATAATCCTCTCATCTTGCCTGAATTGCCTGAACATTCTAGAGAGTGATCTAACTTTCTGTTTCACTTCCTGCTCTGTAGAGGTGGCACTGACAAACTATATATATATTCTCTGCAGTAAAAACCCCAAGAATACTTGGCTTTTGAAGGACCCTGACTGCAAGGAGGCAGAATCTTGGTTTGGAGTCCAGACCTGCCACTTACAAAGCAGATGATCTCAGAGAAGTGACAGAGCGGCTGGCATTTATGACTGAGAAGATTTAGATGGTCTCCAAGCTCCTGTTACAAGATTGTGTGACATTCTTAATGAACCCAAGAATCTATGTTGAGGTCCCGTCTGTCCTGTAATTTAAAGGAGAGGGAGGCTAACTAGTGAATATAAATGATTTTTGTTCTACAGTTTACCTACTCCAGGGGTCAGCACTATAGGGTAGGTGTGCATCTCCTTATTTGTTCTAGAATGCTCCTCGGGGAGGGCCAAGACCTATTCAGCAAGGGGCTTCATCCATCCTGATGAAACATTTGGGGAGAGGAGAGGGGGTTTATGTGTGTTTGTTGAGTAAACCAAGTTTATAAGAACCTTTGTCTAAATCCTAGATTCCATTTCAGCTTATATAGCCAGAGAATGTGCTAAAGAGTTGAAACAGACAACTCCACCCACGAGAGAATTTCACAATGAAATCTCTTGCGTGCTGCAGCGAAGTCACAGACAGCGCTGTTTCACAATGTAATGATGTGGAGGTAGAGGCCAAATTTATATGCAGAACAGATGGGCCCATAGCTAGAAGAAAGGGAAAGACTGCTCCAAAATAAGCTTGTTAACTATTATTATCTCTGAATATAAGCAGGGAGAAAATGCAGTGTTTGGGACAAGCTAAAAGTATCTTAGGACCTTTTGAGTTTATAGTCATTTTTTTCCTCACATATTTGTAAAAGGGCTATAGACGATGGGATGCCATCCCATCTGATGAGTACACTTAGCATGATTTTAATTAGTAAATTCGGCAATCCCTTAGAAAGAATTCTACCCAAAGGTGTTGTCTCTGAAATATCAAAAAACCTAAGGACACCTGAGGAAACATGGACCCACATTGGCTTTTCATATCTGTTGGATGGGTCAGTGATGACTCATTTAGAAGTCAAAAATTTCCCTTTACTCCTCCCAAATATTTTCTGCCCTATATGCTCACAGATTCTTGAAATTTCTTCTTCAGTGACTTCCTTTCATTTTACCATTTAAAAATGAGATATGAGAGACAAGTACTTCTACAGATGTAGCACTTTGACTACAGTTCTTACTAAATAGTAAATGACTGATACAAAATTTATTTTCAAAGGTGAATTCCAATGGGATAGCTGGGAAAGATCATGTAATGAGGGCACAGGCTACCCAGGAAAGTGGAGAGGGTACAACACACAGTAAGCTTGGACTGGGCTGGAGCAAGACAAATGTTACCTATTTTGCTTTTTCTGTAGATGCATAGTTTTAGTGAATATAGGAGAGTTAGATAATTATTAAACTTTTGCCAAAGCTGGGTCTTTAGCACTGACTTTAAAGGAAATATCTGATCTGTAAGCTGTGAAATATCCCAGTGTGATATTTGGAATACTAAGAAAAAAAGTAGTGGTCCCATATATACTTCTTAGCCCATCAGTTAATATGAGGAATTCTTCGACCACATGCATAGAGGGAGGGATAGGAAGAAAGGATTGATAAGAGGGGGGTAGAAAAAAAGCTGTAACTAGGTGTCTGAGAGGGGAATGGAAACTAATAAGAACCCCCCACCCCATCCCAAGTGCAGACATAGTAATAAAATATAGCACGTTGTGTGGTTTCTATACTCCAGGCACTCTTTTGAGTATTTTACATATATTAACTCATCTAGAGAACACATTTGTCAATATCATCACATAAATATCTGTTCTTAAGTTATTCATTCAATAGACCTTCGCTGAGAGTCGATTATGTACCTAACACTTTACCAAAGTTTGGAGTTACAGAGGTTAACAGAAAAAGGCAAGGCTGGTGCTTCTATGGAATTCACAACTTAGTGGGGGAAAATAAGCAGAGAATGAATAAGTAAATCGACAAATACCATTATTCTAGATGATGATGAGCTCTATGTGCTATCAGCACAGTATAATAGAGAGTAACCGGTGTCCAGGGGATGATGGAGTGGTCGGGAGGCACCTCTCTGGGGAGGAGACGAGTGACCTTCCACCTGAACGATGGGCAATCAGTCACATGAAGTGGGCAAGGGAGGCTGGGCACGAGGCGCAACACTTGCAAAGGCCCTGGGGTGGGATACGTGTGGTTTGTTCGAGGGACTGAAGAAGGATCAGTGTATGTGGAGCACAGTGAGCACAGACGAGAGGTAGAAGGTGAGTGAGGTCAGCTGGGAGGAGGAAATGCTCTGCGTGGCCCGTCATTTGGATTTTAGACAAAGTGAGAGGAAGCACTTAGCATCTGGTAGGTTCTGAAGATGAAAGGCATATAAGATTAAGCGCCTGTCTCATGGGTTCACCAACTAGCATCATCTTTCTAGAGCCCGCTTGTTTGGCCCTTCGCCTGACTTAACGTTTGTTGTGGTTCTAAGAAAGCAGCACACCTAAGTGTGAGAATGGTCAAGAGAGTCTCTGTGGTGGGAGCTAAGCATGTGCTGGTCATGCAGAGAAGGGGAGTGGAGAAAGGAAATCCACGAGCTAGAGTCTGGCTGCCGTCAGCTCGTTCTCAGTACCTCTAATAGGCAGCACTCACTTTTCTTACCGATTTTTACCTTCGCTTGAACATACTTTGTTTATCTGGAACTCTCATGTTCCCTGAGGGTGCGTGCATGCACTTACGTAAGAGCGTGTGTGTGTGTGTGTGTGTGTGTGTGTGTGTGTGTGTTGGGGCACTCTACATTCTTTGGAGCCAAAAGACATTTGGTGGAAAGCTTATTAACTTTCTTGGCTCTACCAGTTGAAGTATGGCCTTGTAGTACCGTATAAGCTTTTTAGGGATGAAAATTTTCATTTCATCTTAGATATTTGCTATCTTGGTCCCATAGACAGATGTCTAGAACCTTTGAGGTAGTGGTACATGCTCAGTTCAGTTCACCAAACATTTGCCGACGGCCTACTCTATGCCAAGTGCTGGGTGAGGCCCTGTCTCAACAAAGATGGGCAATTTGCATGCCTCGCCTTCATGGAGCATGTCTGAAACCAGAATCAAGTTTCACATGTCAGCTAATTCTGCCTTTTCGCTTCCCCTGTGCTTTACTTCAGGTCCTAGAAGTCCACCTGCACACGAGCTCACCCCCGTGCAAGCCGGGCTCCAACCTAATCCACAGAGGCTCTACGTTGCTCTCAGTGAGCCACATTACCAGGACGGCATGCAAGAATCAAGGGGCCAGAGTCAAGAGCTGCGTTCCATTGTAATTCTCCAGCGGTCATGGATAGCTGGAGCCTTTGAAATGGACACAGATGATTTACGGGCAGAAAGCATTGAGAGGATAAAGTCTCAGGAATGAAAATCCAAGAGGAGAAATAAATGGGGAATGCATCCCAGGGAGAGGAATAATATTTACTAGAGTATGTTTGTTTCAAGGCGGATTCCTAAGTTTTACTGCTTAGAGTGGTAATCTTTGTGAGAAATTTCAGGCCAGAAGAAAGGACTTGAGAAGCCAGTCTGACCTGTGAAATGCTACATCCTTGGCATCTGTCTGCCGGGGAGGGGGCTGGCTGGCCTTTACGGGGCATGATATTCTTCCATTTGCCTAAGAAGTGGTCTCTTTCCTCCCTCAATTCCCTTAGAAGCTTTCCCTTTAACAAGTGTTTTCCTAAGCACCAATTCGGTACCCAGAACTAGGCCAAGCAAAGGGGATACGGTGATGAGCAAGACATACCCAGGCCAGCTTGGGGAGACAAATGAGGTAAATGGTCACCAAGTGGTTAAGTGATTTTGCCTGCGATAAATACCACGGACGTCATGAAGGAGAAACACGCGACAATAAATGTTTTGGCCACCTTGGTATGACGATGAAAGTTTTTCTGATTGTGTCTCGGGTTCCAGGCCTGGGTGTGTCTTTGACTGTGAGCAGGATTTGGTCAGGTTGAGCTTGGACAAGGAGGACTCTATCTCCTAATGCGCTCCTCCAGACCTGCTTTTTCTCCATGTCCTCTTTTTCACTTATTCCCACCCTTCGCCTCTTCTGCACAGTCTGGGAACTCCTTTAGGTCAGGGATCATGGTCTTAGCTCCGAGTTGCAATGCTCTGTGCAGTGACTGGTACATGACAGGTGCCAAATTCATGTACGCTGAGTTGAACTATAGACCTTTCTACAGCGTCTCTGCTTCCAAGTATAGGCTTCAGCTGGGCAGAGGGGCTGTGGGTCCTACCTGGGTGTCATTCTTCAGTGCACCGAGGATTCCTGACCGCAGCGTCTGGCTAAGGGGCTGAGACAGGAGCAGGACAGTGAAGATGGCTGCGAAAGCAGGGGATTTCTGCTCCAAGCGCTCCCCGTCCTCCATCGAATGATGCAGGTTTCGCACAGATCCTTTCTACTCTGCTCTCAAGGGATGCGAAAGATTCGGATGTCAGCTTTCCTCCCGAAGGGTTTCAGAATCAGACTGATTGCTCTGTCTCAGCCAGTACCTTCCAGATTCTCTCAGAGGGACCTCCTGATGGTGTTCAGATGGAAGGTGTCAGTGTTTCACAGCAAACGCAATGTAATACAACCTTGACTCTACATGCCCCCCCCCGCCCCCAACAAAAACGGCACTGTTTTCCCTTGCATTCTTTAGGTTGCTACCATCCACCCCGCAGCATTGCTGCTACCCTAGAATCCAACTTGCTTTCCACCACTAATTGCCTTGCCTCCGTGCTCGCATGTGCTATCTTGTCTCCTCCTAAATATATTATGTATTTCTCCCTCCTCTCAGTCTCAGTTACAGATTCCTTAAAACAAACAACTGGTCACCCTGCCTCAAGTTCATGCTGTTTCCAGAGATAACTTCTCGAGACACAGATTTATAGTGACTGCCTCGGAGAGCATGCTTGTCACCCACGGTGTACGTGCAGAACCCTTAGGAGGGCATAAAAAGCCTTCGAAATCTGATCTCAGGGCACCTGACCGTGTTTTCACTCCGTTCTCTCTTTTCAGATATACTGTGCTCCCATGGAACCAAGCCATGTGCAGTTCTGAACCCCATTACGTTCTTTGGGCCTCGAGGCATGATGTGTCATCGTCTAGAATACGCCTCCAGCCTCTTGCCGTGCCCTTTCTCCATGTCAGCCTTGTCAACATCTACTCAGTGTTCACGATCCAGCTCAAGCATCCCGGCTTCTGAGAACTTCTCCTCTCTCCCTTTCCCATCGATGCACCCGACCCAGTTATTCACACCCTTTTCTGGGACAGCAGTTTCCACCTGACTCTACTCTGGGATCTATCATAGGGCGCCGGAATTTTCGCTGTCTACCCTTTTGTTCTTCACCCGTGTCTCGTTCAGGTTTAGGTTCCCTGCACCTTACACTCAACTTCCTGTTAACTCCGTGGCTTTGGAGACATTAGATAATCTCCCCCGCCCCCCCCCGCCAGCTTCAGGGGCCCACTTCACAGATTGTTATGAGGGGTTAACACGATACCTACAGCACAATGCCTGGCACAGTGTAACTATCTAATAAACGGTGCTGTCTGTTGATGTTATCTATTAGCCTAATATCGATGCAGATAAGAATTGTCTGCTGGAGATGTCAGGGACTGTGTATGTATGTCACCAGAAGGAAGGGTTTCTTCTGTGCTTTGGGCTTGACGTAATGGATTTCGAGGAGAGGGTACAGGTCCACTGTTACTTTCAGCTGCTGAAGGGAGATTTTCACTTAGGGCCCATGGTCATCCTGGAGGAAAGAGAGGCGTGAGCTTTGCCTGGGACTAGTCTGGAGCTGTTGGTATGGAGGGTGTGGGGTGCGTGCAGAATGAACAGGTTGCTGTGTTACTTGTGCTGTCATAGGATTTTCAAGGCAAGACGGTTACAAACTGGACGGAATCATAAAAAATCTTACCTAGGTATATTTTATGGTTTGAGCCAACTATTAAATGGCTACTTTGAATCTAGCACAAAAGAAGCTCAAGGCATTGTTTTGGCCTTAGGTTATTCGTCTCCTCCCTCTTCCTGCCCCACCATGAGGAAAGGAAGCTACTTTCATTTTGGCATTAATGCATAGTCCCAGACATGCGTGATCCAGTGTGGTGTGACAGAGACTCAATTCTCTCAGAGCGCAGTGAAACGTGAGGTCAGCATGCACAGAGACCTGGGAAAAACAAACTGATTTAAGGCACTACACTGGGAAACTCTGTTCCATTTCCTTCTGAATGGAGTCCACAGTGGTGCTGGAAAACCATCTGGAGAAACCCAGCCCCAGGAGAAATAGCATGCTGTAATGCATTTGATTAAAAAAAGAAAGGGAAAAACCATGGTGTGTGTTATCCTCATGCTAAGACCGGGGGGGAGCCAACAGCCTGCGAGTGGTGGTCTACAGAGATTTCGCCTGGATTACTTTAAAAGCACTTTTGCAGAGCCAGGCAAATGAAAGTCATGTGTTTATTCATTAAGGAGACCTTCTCTTGGGGATATTTTATTTGCAGTTCTATAAAGAGGCAAAACCTCCACATTTTTAATCTTCTGTGCAAGAACTTCTAAGCACTGGAAAAGCAGTCACAGGAAGAATGAGTTTGGATGTCTCAGAAATCCTGATAAAGTTTGGGAACTTGTCCAGGCTCTTTGAACTTTTTGGCTGTGTCATATCGGATTCTGTCTGTGGTAGCAAGTTCACTTGCAGCGTGTACATTTCTCAGGCTATTTTGGTGTTTTTATCAAGGGCTGGGCCCAGCCCCAGAGGAGCAAAGCACTGAGAGAGTCCTGAGCATGGGGATGTCTGGATACCCCCAAATTTCCTCAGCCTTCAGTGGGAGTTTGAGAGACACGCGGGGGTCATTTATTCCATCCGGGGGGAAGTGTTCTACTGATCACAAGTGGTCAGTCTCCAAGCCTCTTAGTCAAGTGGTACCAGTCCAGTACAAAGGGTCTTGCCATAACATTCAAGGCCTAGTGGGATGAGACCTTCTCTTTTATTGTTTGGAAATTTTGGAAGGTTGAAGCTCCCACTCAAGAACTCAACACTGCTCTGTGTCTTTGGTCTGGACTATGGGAAAATGAATTCAAACACAGACAGTCAACTTCAGCTCTTTGTGATTCTTTGTACAGGCATGGTGATCAGACAGGGCACTTGGTAAATGTTTTTAAATGTGTCGAATCCAGAGAAGGATGGAAAGGGGCTTTTATGTCCCTGTCCCACTTAATTTTGTATGCCATTGGACACACAAGGGCAAATGGAATTGCTTTTGAGGGAATATGATTTAGGAGAAAAACATGTGCATCAGTGATCTAATTTCGCATACATTTAGCAGATTAAAACAACAAAGAGTTATTGCATGGTTTCTGTGGATCAGAATTTAGGGTGGCCACGCTGGGTGGTTCTGGCTCATGGTGTCTCACGAGGCTGCAGTCACAATGTCAGCTGGGGTTGTGGTCATTTGAGGGCTTGGCTGGGGCTGGAAGATCTGCTTCCAAGGTGGCTCTGTCACAGGGCTGTCGCAGGAATTCTCTGCTCCTTGTCACATGGGCCTCTCCATGGCGCTGCTTGAGTGTCCTCATGATATGGCCGCCAGCTTCCCCCAGAGTGAACTGAGGAGAGATGGAGAGCAAGCGGGAAGCCACAGTGGCTTGACCTAATTTTGGGAGTCACACACCCGCCTTCCGCCATATTCTCTTTATTAGAAACGAGCTGCTAAGCACAATGTACTTTTAAGGGGAGAAAAATTAGCGTCCACCTTTGCTGAGAGAAGTATCGAAGCATTTGTAGACATATTTTAAACTCAACACACTAGGAGCCTCAGAGCTCATTGATATTGACGTGAATCTCAAGTCTGCCACTTAATAACTGCATTGCTGGGGGCAAGTTGATGAATCTCTGGGACTTAACTTCTCATTTATGAAGTGATATCCAATAAACCTGCTTTGAAGTGTTATTGACATGATTAGAAATTATGCTTATAAAATACTTCAAATAAAAACCAGGTCATATTTACAATGAACATTGTAGCTATGATTAATGTCATAAATTCTAACATTGTTAGAGCATACCCACTGAGAAAAATAGGGGAATCCCACTTTTAAAATTATTTTTGAAAAATGTTTGTGTATTCACTTTGAGAGAGAGAGAGAAAGAGAGAGAGTACACGCATGAGCAAGTGGGGGAGGGGCAGAAAGAGAGGGAGAGAGGGAATCCCAAGCAGGCTCCGTGCTGTCAGCACAGAGTCCAAAGTGGGGCTTGATCTCATGAAATCTGAGCTGAAATCAAGAGTCAGACACTTAACTGACTGAGCCACCCAGGGGACTCACATTTTAAAATCTACTCATCTAGAGAAAAGGGTTCGTCCCTCCTGCATTAGAGGCACCATCTTGTCCCACGATTCATTGCGCTGATTGGTTGTTCTGTGTCAGTGAGTCTCTTCAGGGCATTGTACCTGGAGATGACATCTGTCACACCCTCTTTCGAAGAGCTGATCATAAAACACACACGGACACACACCCCACTCTTTCAGTGAGTGTGCCATTTAATACATTCCCATCATCTGAAAACAATTATCTTGTGGACAGTGATGGGACCGGATATGAAAAGAGATGGAAAATGTCAGAATGAGGCATTTGATGGCAGATGGTTTTTACTGTTTCACAACGATGCTTCCCCCAGAAGCCAGGGTATGACAATGAGGCCAAACAGTTGCCCGGTATGAGGTTGTTGCTCAATGGAGTGATTAGACCTCATCCCCCAGCCTTGGAACAGTAGCAGGGTGGCCCAATTGGCACTTTTATTTATTTATTTATTTATTTATTTATTTATTTATTTAGAACGAGGCCCCATGCTTCCCAAGAACCATTAAATTCAACTGGATTTCAGCAACTGGTGAGGTTACCTCAGCAAAGGCCTGTTTACATGCGGTAAGTTCAAGGTTTCTGGAATTGAAGGTGAAACTGGCAAAGCCACCATTAATCCAGGAAGCGAGGGAAAAGCAGTATATCCGTGGTGCAAATGTGGGAACAATAAAGAACAAAGACCATGATCTTCCTGCCCTGGGAAGACACTGTTCCCCTCCTTTCTACCTCCTACTAGTCAAAGGCAGGGAGGCGGTGGGGGGCGGGGGGGGGGGGGAAGGTTCCAGTTTTCCCTGGAATGAATTGTCAAAACTTTCCCCTCCAGGCTTGAAACGGGTTCCCCTCTGAGCAGTTCAGCACATTGTCAAACCAGTCTTGACTTGAAAGACATATGGCATCAGCATGGAAGATGTCATGTAAGTTACCCCCACCCCCACCCCCAAGATTTTCGAAAGATGTTACATCCTGCATCTGGGGCCTGCAGAGCTGAGGTGGTGGAGAGCAGGCAGCTCTGCAGGGGAAGCTGCCAGGGGGCCAGAGACCCCATCTGGAGAAGGTCCTGAGCTGGTTTCTGTGGAGCAAATGAAGGAGAAAAACAACTGACCGGGCGGGGGGTGGGAAGACAAAGCAGGCGACGGGAAACGTTGGTTTTATGGAGCTTGCAAACCTGAACTCAAATATTAAAAATGCTTTCATCAGTCTCCTTAATCCAGAGAAATTCTTTTTGGCTTAGATGGGAGGAAAAATCAGTCCCTTAAGGGGAAAGCAAGAGGAGAAGGAGGTAAGGATATGAGTCAGATTCACGGAATTGCCGGCAAATGACTTCGTTTTAGGAGGTGGAGGGGGACTGTTCGCAGCTGATCCAATGTTGCAGGCCACGGATCATGCCCGCCTGCCTTTTACAGATTTCTCTCTCTACTTCAGAAAAGAGTTTGACTCCATTAAGTGGGGGGAAAGGTGAGGGGGTGGGGAAAGCTATTCTCTCTTGTTTTCTTTTTTCTCCGGGGAGTAAGCAACGCTTGGGCTCCAAAGCTGTGTTTTTCTTCGGGTTTCGCCTTTTAATAGGGGTTGAAGAAAGTGGTTATAGACATTCGAAGGGAAATAAAGCCTGCGGTTTATTAACAGGGCTGGTTTTAATCAGCAGTGATTTGACTAGGGTAACATTAGAGCTACAACACTGATAACCGATACTATGATTTTCTATGCTTTTAACCCCAAACTGAAGTCTTGCGGATTCACTGACAGACACGCATTTGTTTCCCTGGCCAGGCTGTGGGGAGTGAGTGTTTTGTGAGGACAGCATCCGCTGAGGACAGAAATAGTGGGGCGGGGGAGTCTTCTCAGCTGGAATGCCAGCTTCAAACCTTGGGGACTCGAGGGCTGCTCAGTGAGGCCAGCGGAGGCAAGAGGGAAGAGTGGAAGGCAGGTTCTAGCTTGGAAGCCAGATAGATCTGGCCACTCCGGGTCAGGGCGCAGATGGTCAAGTATTCACGAATACTTCTTCAACAGACCTGAGGTGACATCTCAGGTCGTGACACCTTACAATTTCCAGATGTTGTTTTTCCTCCTCCTTTTAGGAAAGTTGAAAAAGTCTAGGCCACTTCTCAGGCAGAAGGCTGCTCTTTGGGGTAACTCAATCCTGTCCTACGTGGAACAAAATGTTCTGGATCTCTCCCTCCGGTTAGCATGGCCTCCGCCCAAATCACTGCCAAGATCCCAGTGAATTTCCAGTTTGACCTTAAAAATCAAGGTCAAACTCCTGGACTAGTCAGCAACTCCAGTTTGCCGTATTTATAGCCAGCGGTAGCAATAAGGTTTCTAGGTAGGTTCCCTGCAAGAGGAAGGCACTTTGTTTTTCAGTGTATTTTTTTTTAATTGTTTTAAATGTTTATTTTTGACAGAGAGAGAGAGACAGAGCATGAGTGGGGGAGGGGCAGAGATAGAGGGAGACACAGAATCCGAAGCAGGCTCCAGGCTGTGAGCTGTCAGCACAGAGCCCAACGCGGGGCTCGAACTCACAGACTGTGAGATCATTACCTAAGCCGAAGTCAGACGCTCAACCGACTGAGCCACCCAGGCGCCCCTTTCAGTGTATTTTTTTTTTTTTATCTATCTATCTATCTATCTATCTATCATCCATCTATCATCATCTATCATCTATTTTTAGCAAGCTCTTTTATCAGTCTTCTTAATCCACAGGGGTGGGATTTGAACTCAGGACCCTGAGATCAAGAGTTACATACTCTACCGACTGAGCCAGCCAGGTGCTCCCACTGTATTTTATAAAAGGAGAAACAGAGGCCCAGCATTTACCTTTCTCCTACTGATTGCTTAAAAGACAAATGAGATGATGCACCAAGTTCCTGGAGAAAGTGAGAGGTGAGGGTGGTGAGGGGAGTAGACCCATCCCCCAGCCAGTCGTCCTCACATTTCTGTAATGTTTCGTGGTTCTTGTTTACACGGATACAAATTACTCTCTCAGCCTAGAGAGTGCTTTGGGCGCGTAGAGTTTCTTTATTGTTCTCATGCCAGAGAGGCAGTAGCCAATCCCCAGTCTCTCCCTCGATGTTCCTTGTGAAAGGGGGCACATATCCAGGAGATGGCTGCCCAAGGTGATGGTGGAACCATGGCATGGAACCAGGCATGTGGCCAGGAAGGAATCAGAGTGAGTCTGCGTCAGTGTTGGCTCAGATCCACCTACCCAGCACCCCTGGCTTCCTCTTGCCTCTCCCTCTGACCACACTGCCCTTGTGTCCCTCTTTAGTGGGCATCCCTGGGGGAGGCTGCCCAGTTCACAGTACCAGCTCCTGGGGACCTGCCCCTGACTCAGACGGGTGGGGCTGTGGAAGCCATGTCTTACCACCCTGGGCTGAGAAGCAGACAGCTCAGCTCTGGAGCAATAGATTCTCTCTCTTGGGAATATGAAATCATACTGAGAATCACAGAGACTCGGGTTTGTTAGAGCCGAGTCTCATGAATGACAGCCTTTTGGAACAGTGGTTGCCAAATATTGTTTTCATTACGGGTGGGTTAAAAAATGGGACATGTATTCCCACTCTATTTATATATTTGTAGATTATATACATGTATACTTTTACTGGCTAATATCTCAAGGCACACTATATTCTTAGGGTTTTTTTTAAATGAAAAGTAAAGATGGCCTTGGTAGTAACAAGCACACCCAATGCCCGAATCTTGGTTTCGAATACCATTCTCCAATGAAAGGAAGCAGGACTCCTTGGGTTAATGGTTGATTCTTGGACCGGGGTATTGAAATGCAGAAGATTAGCCAAGAGCATCTTGTAGTGCCAGAAAGTAGGGAAACACTCAAACAAAACAAAACAACCTAATAATGGGGGTATGCCACAGGGACACAGGAGCCAACTGAAAGAGCTCCCAATGGCCAAAACTGGAAAAAATGGAGCATCAAAATAATATGGCATTATATCCAGAACATAAAATAAATATCCGTGAGTCCAGATTGATATAAACAAATGATTAAGTAAGTGAAGAGGAAGAGGCAAATTTCATTTGGAGTGCTGAAGCATTCCAAGTAATTTATGTAGATAATCCAGGAGGTGGAGCATAATTCCTTGCTTCTTAAGTGTGGGCCACACGTGGTGACTTCCTTCGAAGGGGACAGTATGGAAAAAGGAGGCAGGGGGAAGCAGCTTTCCAATGGAGAAACTCGAAAATCTCTGCCTCTACCAGGTGATCAGGTCAACATCAATAGTCATTAAGTCAGGTTGATGGTATTTGATATGATGTGATGAAAACGGTGCTTTATTTCTATTGGTCTTTCCTCTAAAAATGCATAACCCCAGACTAGTCATGAGAGAAACATCAGACAAATCCCAATTGAGAAACACTGGGCAGGGGCGCCTGGGTGGCGCAGTCGGTTAAGCGTCCGACTTCAGCCAGGTCACGATCTCGCGGTCCGTGAGTTCGAGCCCCGTGTCAGGCTCTGGGCTGATGGCTTGGAGCCTGGAGCCTGTTTCCGATTCTGTGTCTCCCTCTCTCTCTGCCCCTTGCCCGTTCATGCTCTGTCTCTCTCTGTCCCAAAAATAAATAAACGTTGAAAAAAAAAAATTTAAAAAAAAAAAAAAAAAAGAGAAACACTGGGCAAAGCACCTGCCCAATACTCCTCCAACTGTCAAAGTCATCAAAACGAAGACGACGAGTCTGAGAAACTATCACAGCCAAGGGAAACTGAGGAAGAACAAGGATATATATATATATAACTAAATATAATGTACTATACTGGATGCCATGATTAAATAGAAAAAGGGCACTAGATGAAAACTAAGGAAATCTGAATTAAGTTTGGACTGCAGTTAATAATAATCTACTAATATTGATTCATTAATTACAATAAATGTACCATGCTGGTAAAAGCTGTTAATCATAGGGAAATTGAGGGTGGATCATATGGGACCTCCCCATCCTATCTTTATGATTTTTCTGTAAATCTAAAGCCGTTCCAAAAAGAGAAGCTTATTGTTACGGGATGAATTGGTTAAAACATCATCCTTCAGGGGCCCCTGTGTGGCTCCATTGGTTAAGCATTCGACTTTGGCTCAGGTCATGATCTCCTGGTTCATGAGTTCAAGCCCCCCATCGGGCTCTGTGAAGACAGCTAGGAGCCTGGAGCCTGTTTCAGATTCTGTGTCTCCCTCTTTCTGCCCCTCCCCCGCTCGTGCCCTGCCTCTCTCTGTCTCAAAAATAAGTGAACGTTAAAAATATTTTTTAAAATCCCATCATCCGTCAGCAGCATCCCTGGCCTCTACCTAGTAGATGCCTATAGCATCCTTCCAGTTGTGACGATACAAATGTCACAAGTGTTAGCAAATCCCCCCCCCCCCGCCGGGGGGGGGGGTGCAGATCGTCCCCAGTTGAGAACCATTTGCCTTAAAGAAAGGCTTGATTGAGTGGGAGGGCCGGTATGAGATAGAAAGTTAAAGAACTTTCTCACAAATAAAAAACGGCCCCTCTAATTTTGCCAGCTACGTATTTGTGTGCGTGCGTGTACTTACTCATCATTGTTGGCTGAATTAGAGGAAAGTAGACAAGCTGATTCTTCATGCTATAAGGAGCTGGTGCAGAGGATGAGACGACAAGGTCATAGGAAGGTCGGAAAGAACAAACAGCGGAAGACCTCAGAAGCGTGAGGAGCAGAGACAACAAGCAGCAGCGGCACAGGTAATCGAGGGTCTGACGTGGGCGATGTAGCTCCACACGCTGGGGGAGGAGCTCCTGCATCCTCCCTACTAAACTCAATTACACAGGTATGTATTGACCGCTTGCTCTGAACTAGGCTCGTGCTAACTGCCAGGCTTCTAGGTCACCCTCCTTCACGGGCCGATTGCTTCTCCCAAGCTCGTTCCTTCCCTTAAGGTGCTCACGATGCTGCCCGGAGGCCCGGGCCACCCTCCAGGCTCGGCAGTTGGGCTCCGCCTCCTCAGAGACAAACCACTTGCTCAGGTCTCTCCCTGTCAATAAAATTGTCTAAGACCCCTCATCTCTGGCCTTTGCTGTGCACACACACACTATTATTTGACACAGTATTATGCATATAATTATATATTATGCATATATTATATAATAATTATACACATGTTATATGCATGAAATATATGTATATGTAGTATGTTATGCATGTGTATATGTTACATTATATAGTATTAATATATAATATATTAATATATATTGTATATATACACACAATACATACATATATTGCATGTATTAATAATGTATATAATATATGTAACTATATATACACTATTAATTACAGACACACACTATTATTATGCACTATTATATGCACACACAAGTATTATACACAGTATATAAATATAATTACATAAATATATTATTATACATATAATACATATATACGTATAATATATGTATGTAATATGTTACATACATGAATAGAATATATCCCATTATACATTATTAATATATACAACACATAATATATAATTATATATAAATTATGATGTAATTATATATAAAATTGCCTACACTTATACTATCACATATACATTTAATTTATATATTTAATTGTATAAGCTACATTGGTTATCTTCTTTCTAGCTTTATTGAGATATAATTGACCTACAACATTGTGTAAGTTTAAAGTGTACAACATATTGATTTGATGCACTTAATATATTGTGAAATGATTACCGCTGTAGAGTTAACTAACACGTCCATTACCTCAGTTAATTACCATTTCTTTTTGTGGTGGGAATATTTACGATCTCCTCTCTTAGCAACTTTCTTCCCCCCCCCTTTTTTTCAATATATGAAGTTTATTGTCAAATTGGTTTCCATACAATACCCAGTGCTCATCCCAAAAAGTGCCCTCCTCAATACCCATCACCCACCCTCCCCTCCCTCCCCCCCCCCATCAACCCTCAGTTTGTTCTCAGTTTTTTAAGAGTCTCTTATGCTTTGGCTCTCTTCCACTCTAACCTCTTTTTTTTTTCCTTCCCCTCCCCCATGGGTTTCTGTTAAGTTTCTCAGGATGCAACTTTCAAGTATACAATGGAGTTTTGTTAATTAACTATAGGCACCATGCTATGCACTGCACCCCAGGATGTATTCATCTTATAACTGGAAGTTTGCGTGCTTTGACCAACATCTCCTCATTCGGCCCACTCCTCCCTCTTCCCCCCAGCCCCTGGCAATCACCACTCTCCTCTCTGTTTCCATGAATTCAGCTTTTTTAGATTCCACGTGTAAGTGCCAGCATATAGTATTTGTCTTTCTCTGTCTGACTTATTTCACTTAGCATAACGGGCTCAGGGTCCATCCATGTTGCAAATGACAGGATAGCCTCCTTTCTCGTGGCTGAATCATATTCCACTGTATATGTATACCAGGTTTTTTTTTTTTTTTTTTTTTTTAATCCATTCATCCACTGATGGGCACTTAGGTTATTTCCATATGTTGGCTATTTTGAATAATGCTGCAATGGATCCAGGGGTGCAGATATCTCTTTGAGATCCGGATTTCATTCCTTTTGGATGGATACCCTATATGGGTTATCTCTGTCCTTCTAAATCTTCAGTGTACTTGAATATCCCTGATCAAATGTCACTTTTGCTATGCATACTTCCCAGTTTTACCAGTCACAAGTAGTTTCTTTTTCTGCCGATTTCCATTGCTCTCCCAGTTCCTTGACAAAGGTACAAAAAGCCTACATGTCTCTTCCCTAAAAGATTGCACTCTGCTGTTGTCATGAGAGTGTAATCATTGTTGTGTTATTTTAATCTTTGTACCCTTTGTTAACCCTGTGGTTAAAAATTATTACTTAACTACAAAGCTATTTTAACTGAGGTCTAGATTATTAAAAATAAATTAATATCTTACCCTGTCATCCTTTTGACATATTTGCATTTCAACAGGGACTTTCTGGAGAAACACAATGCTGAACTTACAAGATTTGAGGGTGGCCATTTAAGGTACGAAGCCAGGTTAGTCATATTAATTAGGGGCAAGTTTTATCTCGGACTCCAAATCTCATTCTGTGGGTGGAGGCCTCATCTACTTATGCCTGAGACTTGCTCTGCCTTTATTCTTAATACATGGGGATCAAGATTGGAGAGTTGGATTTTTATGGAAAATACTCCTCTTGGACATTTTTTGTTAGCCTTTCCTGTATACAAAGCACCCCCAAACTTAGTGACTTAAGATGGTAATAAGATATTATTTTTAAGCTTCTGTGGTTGGCAAAGCAGTTCTTCTGTTGGTTTTGTATGAGGTCATTCATGTAGGGGGTCAGCTGGGCCAGAGGTCCAAGATGGCAGGTGATACTGGCTCTTGTCCTGAATACCCAGTTTCTCCTCTATGTGCTCTCCCATCCTCCAGGAGGCTAGACTAGCTTCCTGACATGGCAGCCACAAGGTAGCATTCCAAAATGGCAAGGGCAGAAGCTACAATGTTTCTTTATTCCAAGGCTCCAGATTTCACACAACAGGAATTCCATAACATGCTATTGATCAAGTCAACTCACATGCCAGCTGATAGTGGAAAGATGGGGAAACAGATGCCACTTTCAACGGGAGGAGCTGCAAAGACTTTGTAGCCCTATGAAATCAACCAGACAGCTGTGTCACATCTCCAGTGACCCAGACCCGAGGGACTGAGGTTACCACCCCACGCTATGCAGAAGTCCTCTACTTATTCTCCTCTCAAAGGGACAGAGGAAGGATAGGCTATCTTCAAAGACTTCTCTCTGCCCAGAGGTGGGAGACAAATGATTTCCCAATACAATGCTACACTGGACTGACCCGAATTAACCAATGGTATGATATCCTCGAAGATTTCTTTCTTTGCCCAGAAGTAGGAGAATTTGAACTGTCTCATCTGTGGGGAAGAACACTGTGTTGGCTGACCACCATGTATTTCTGGAAAATTAACCACTTACCTCTAAGTGATGGCAGGAGGCTGCCCACATTGCCAAACCATTTCTTGCAGGTGGTAGTAACTTCCTAAAGCCTAAGAATGTGAAGTAGCTGGCAAAGCATCATCATAAAACTATCTTTAAAGAATGCTGAGCTTGCCCGGAATTTAGAGGGGAGATTCTATCATCTGTAGAAAGTTAAACAGTCCCCCCCACCCCCCCACCCCCACCACCACAATACAGTCTTTCCTCTGCCCCAAAAGTTTGTAATAAGAATGAGTAAGATGCTGTGGATTCCCTGCACTCAAACACGAGGGAGCATTTCTTATAACATCCTTTTGCCTGGTCAGGGAGGGGAGATGTTTGAGGAATTCACCGAGCACCACATTCCACACTCACAACCACGCTCAGAGGGAAGAATTGGCATTGCACAGCTCAGGAAATGGCATCGGAGGGGCTAAGAAATCGTCTACTATCTCATAGCTAGTAAGAACTGGAACTGGAATTCATGCTTAATTCCAGGTCTGTCTGAGGGGAGACTCACCACCACCGCCCTCTCTCCCAGGAGGATGTACACACAAGATCTGCCAGATAGATCATGCCTTGGATAAAGGAATACAAGAAACCAGGGACTTGTAGAATCCCAGAGAGGAAAGCGTTGGAGGAAGTTTGGGGATGGCCTGGAAGCATGATGTTACTCCATTCCTGTCTTTAGAAGAAAGGTCCAATGAAGAAAGATTATTGAAGTAAGAGATAGACAGAGATAGAGATGATAGAGATAGAGGTAGATAGAGATAGAGACATAGAGATGGAAGTGGAGTTAGAGGTGGAGGTGGAGTTAGAGAGAGAGAGAGAGAGAGAGAGAGAAGGAAGGGCTGCACCCTGAAAATGTGCACTCTGGCTTCAACAAAGGCTTGGTGACCCAGAGGCATTTCTCATTCGCCAAGGGGAAGTTGGCCTTGAAGTTGCCAAGGCCTGTAGTGCAGGCCAGCCTGGGCTTTCCAGCCAAACATGTGCTATGACCTGGGAAAAGCTGTTGTTAACTCTATTCAGTTCAGTCTAGCATTATGTAGGGAAATCATTTGTCTTAAATAAGACCCTGTGTTTTGCAAGGTACTGTCATCTTGTTACCACATATTCACAAATACCCGGGGATTACCTATCGAGGTATTTTTTGCCTTGTTTCACATTGGCTGGGCATGTCAAAGACCCAAGCCCATCCCACATCTCCCAGGAGGGGTCAATTCCACTGAGGGAATGTCTAGTGGTTGCCTGGGGACCGATGTCCAACACTCAAGCCTTGAAAGGGGAAGGGAGAGTCTCCCATTGCCCAGTCTGGGGCTGAACTCCTCCACATCTTGAAAACCGCTGCATTCTTTTTGCCTATCCATTGTGTGCTTATGACTGACTCGTGATAAATGTGGGCTTACTCAGCAGCAGGCTTATAAGCAGAAGAAGGGAGAGAACCCGGTGTCCCATAGACTAGGGGCCAAGATAACAAGGGACTCTTCTCTAATGTGATGGGGGACAGAAGGAAACCCACAAATACAGGCATCAGATGTTCTGCTAGTCACATAAGTAGGAGCCTGCAACCAGATTTATTTGCTCTGGAGAAATAAGAAAGTGGTACATTTCTTATACTCAAGCATTGTTGGGCAAATTAACACTCATTATATATATACGTGACAGGTGTGTGTGTGTGTGTGTGTGTGTGTGTATATATATTATATATATTATATATATATTATATACATATATACATATATATATATAATATGCTCTCTTATGGCATTTTCTGATGATTCTGTGTTCTTTAGTCTTACTTCTGCCAAGTTGTTAGAGAGACTAAGATCATTTCTTATTGTTGCATATTTCTTGGACCTAGGCTCACGCTATGTCCTTAGTGGACATGTGTGTCTTTTGACGCTTGCAACATATTGAAAGCTTATTAAAGATTACTAAAAGACTCTTAAATTTCCCAACTAGTTTAACAAGAAGAACCAACCTAATAGTGCAGCTGAGGGACACTCGGCTAGTCTTAACAGCGGGCATGTGATTCTTAATACTGCCCTGCATTTAGAATGGCAGGTGTCTTGGCACATTCTCGGCACAAGCCAGTTGACTCACCCCAAAGAGCCAGCCCAGTGTCTGCGGCATCCCTGATTGCCTAGAGAGATTTCTGTTTGGTGTGTGTCTTTAGAAAATACACTGTCCCATTAGTAACAGCCTCCTCACCCTTTCTTTCGTTCCAGCTGTAGCTGACAGCCCCAATCCTCTAGAAAACAGCACTGACCTAGCAGTTTAGGATTCTCTGTAGAGTGTCTTTTTCAGTGGAAGGGTTAAAATGCATTACATTACATTGAGTTAGTCTGCTGTGTCCTCCGTGTGTTAGCAAGGCAGCCTGGGCTCTCCTGCAGTTTTCATTAATATGAAGTGAGTGGTGGGTGCAGGGGTGGGCGTGGATAGAACAGGCTCCACTAGTCCTCAGAGACTGCATTTCCACAGTGGGCTTCGGGAAGCCATGGCTGTCAAAATGAGCCACTCAGGATGATACCTTCTCCATTCTCCAGTATGAGTGTGTGCGTGTGTGTGTGTGTGTGTGCGCGCACGTGTGTAGGGGAGTTCAGAGTCCATTCCTCCACTTGGTCTGAAAGTATTTGATAAGTGGAGACGCAGAAGTTTAAAGAGGAAGAGGTTTTCAACAAGCTCACATAAGCTGAACTTCAGCAGACTTGGCAAATGGGCTTTCCATTTGGGAAATGACGAAGTAGGGCAATTTGCTCATTGTTCTGTTATCCAAGCATGTAAGTCATATATTTTTATTGTAGAAAATTTAGAAGAACCAAAAAAATACAAGGACACAATTAAAAGCACCTAAATTACACTATTAATATTTGTGTGTAAGATGAAATTAAATACTATATATGTATAGTTGGTGAGGTATTTAATATGATGTGATATGTAACATTTTATAAAATGTATTGCATTATATTACTATTTTTTTCTACAAAAGTATGAAAATATATGTATATACTCTATTGAACTTAAGTGGTATGTAATTTCAGACTCTCAAATGTGATTAACGTAAGTATTTTAAGGAGGAATAAATGAAGTTTTACATTAATGAACAAATGCGTGAGTAGGTTCATTTTCCACTTGGTGGGGCGGGGCTTACAATCCTTCCCCAAATTTTAAACTAGAGGAAATCTGAGAGATTCACACTAACCTCTTCATAATGGAATGATAGTTCACCTCATCCTGACTCTGTCACCAAAACATGCCAACCAACACATGCACACACACCCGTCATTTAAATACACAGTTTATCTCACTGTGAACTTGGCCTGGGACAGGAAGTCTGGTTCTATAGGTTCAACTCTCAAAAATACAAGCAATGAAACTCTCTGTTTTTCATTTCTTTCTCTTAAACGCCCTCTGCTCTCTTTTATACACACACACACATCACCACCACCACCTTTCTGCAGCATAAATAAATCCCTCATGTGGGAAGTTCTTATGTAATCCCAGAGATTTCCACATTGCTTACGTTGGGCTGAATGTTAGCTGTTATCTTTTTTTTTTTCTTTTTTGCAGCGTAATCTTTCTCTTCAGAGATGAACTATGATTTAACAAATAAAGCTTCAAATAAAAACCCGGCCAGTTCTTTTGAGGTCCACTGCATCTGACTCAAAATTGCTTTGAGACTTTAGTTGTACATCTCTGACTTCCAGATATTGCAGAAAGGTGAAGAGTGGGAAAGAAACATAAGCCAAAAACATGGGACATCTCAATCAAATCTCATTTTCTTCTCCACCACTTTTGTGTACAGGTTAAGAACAGGGTTCTGATGCCCAAGGCCTGACCTGAATCCTGACTTTGCCACACTCAGCCAGGTGACCTTGAACTCTTAAAGTTCCAGTTTCCTCATTAATAAAATGGCTTAATAATAGTCCTCTTTTACAAAATTATTGTGAAGGTTAATCAAGATAATGGGTGTTTAGTACTTAGAACAGGGACTTTTAAACACTAAGTGCTAAATGTTAAGCAATTATAATTCTATTATCATCACTGGTCTTTTTGAAAAAAAATTTTGTTTGTTTTTGAGAGAGAGAGAGAGAGCACATGCCCCCATGTGTGTACCTGTGCCTGTGAGCAGTGAGGGGCAGAGAGAAAGGGAGACAGAAGATCTGAAACAGGCTCTGCATGGACAGCAGTGAGCCTGATGCAGGGCTCGAATTCACGAGGCATGAGATCATGAGCAGAAAGTTGGACACTTAACCGACTGAGCCACCCAATTTCCCCATCATAATTGGTCTTTTCTTAATATCAGTATTACTGGGCTAGCATTGAACTTGAAACTAAAAAAAATTGTAGAATGAGCTGCAAAGCTCAACATAAATTTCCTCCTGAAATACTAATTTATTTTTCTTCTAAATTTAAAATAAATACAAGCATATATAACACCCATGAAGGGGTGGCGGCAAGCATTCAGGAAATTTCCTGCTTATAAAAGAAATCTAACCTGGTAAAAATAAATGAATATGCAATTAGATTTTCCTAGGATTTCTAACTACAGCATGTCATGATCTGTAATGCTGTATTGTCTGTCCGTTTCAGTACAATACCCAGATTATAAATTATGACCTTCATAGGCGAATTACCCAGTGCAGCCAATATTGCTCGAGAGAGTGGTTGTGAGAGAAACCTAATTCTGTTAAAGATTCAGTTACAAAGGAGAACGTCAAAGCCGATGAGGTATGATGCTGTCATGGGACTGGGGTTTAGTACCATGAAACTGATCATCCATGAGTCAGTTTTTGGCTCAAATGTGGGGAGCCTCCAGGGAACACTAATAGGATTCGCAAGTGTTCTGGCACCATCTCAGTGCTGCGTAAACCATGAGACCAGGGCAAGAGAGCTCAAGAGGGATAGTATTTCCTGGCTTCTTTCTTTCTGGCATGTTCAGGGTATCAGAGCTTGGGAGCACACTGTGTTGACCAGTGTTTAGTGTTGAATGAGGCGGGATGGGAAGAGAGGACAAAAGGGTAGTTTCTCCCTTCCAGAGATCTTACCAGCCATTCCTGAAAGGGATCCGGGATCAGGTTTGGGGGCAAGAGAAATCCTCCCAGGTCTCCCAAGAGTTGATAGGACATGTGAAATAGACAATAGTCTGAAGGAAGAGACTATGGCCAGATCCTGAAGCATCCATCACGAATGCACATTCCATGGCTCCTCCTGAAGGTCTGTGAGATCCCTCTGAGCCATCTGAGGACAGTGAAACTAGTTTCCCCATAGACGAAGCTGAAATTGAACTGAATATGACAGCACATTTGCCTTGCTCATTTTTCTTCTTCATAAACGTGTCTGCTGTCCCCTGGCCATCTTGGTCTGCTCTCTCCAGCCTGCCAGAAATGGCATTCTTTGTTACAGGGACTCTCAACTGTAGGTTTGTCAGTGTGACTGTTCCCATAGTGAGCATGACAGAATCCCCTGGGTTCTGCTCCTTTTATAACATATTTGTGTTATCTGTAAATGAGATGAATTCATTGCTTGAACTGGGGTGGGGGGCATTTCTTCATGGACAGGCATATTATCTATGTGTTTAATTCTCAGCTAGAAAATATCAAATGGCTCACACCTTGAAGAAGGATAGCCCATCAGTCAGATGGAGATCATGAGGGTCTGGCATGAAAGCCACTGAGTTCCACCATAGCTTTCCAATGTACCTTTACAAGTAAGCTACTTAATTTCTCCGGATCTCAGCTTGTGGAGAGAGTTGAGCTGTGTCCCAATTGTACCTTTAAGATCAAATTTTAATTGCTGATTGTTTGATATTATATATATACATCCATCAACCAAGAAAAGTATACATGTTTCTTGACCGTCTTGAGGATTAAAGAGATATGGGCGTAATGTCCCATAAGTACAATGCCTAGTGCATGAGAGTCACTCAATAAACACATCATGACTGCGTTGTTGTTTTTATGCACATAAACATGCATATTACTCAAGCCAACCCTGAGTTTTAAACTCAGTTGAGCTCAATCCTTGAACATAATAACTGAAGGGATCCAGCTGCTTCCCTTGACCATGCACGATTGCTGGTTTTCATGCTGGATACTTTGGAGCCTTCCCATCTGGTCCCATGGCACTGTTGGAACCTTGGGAGTTTGAGGCAGTTCATCCCCACCCCCCCCACCCCCCCAATCCACTCAACATAGGAGGGTGAGAGCCTCTCCTCCAGCTGGGGCAACATTGGGAGTAGGTAAGTTCCTGGCAATCTGACTTGCTCCTTGGAATGAGTTTTCCTGTAGGACAATATGTTACATGGTATCTGGTTTCTTGGAGCAGTCCACAAAAGAATCTTGTGTGAGTCAGGGAGGAAACACATGGCACATTCAAATGGGGAATCTGGGAGGGTTTAGTAAAAAGATTGTTTACAAAGATGTGGGCAGGGTGTAGAGAAATCACCAACGATAGTGTATCAGCCTGGAGACTTGGAATGGGAAGGCTTAGGTGCCATGGCAGGAAAATGTATCAAAACATGGAAACAGAGCCAGGCCCCTACAGCACAGAGACACGACTAGCTTGTGTTCCTTGGGCAGGGAGCCAGGGGAATCAATATCCCCTCCTCAATCTCTTATTCCCCATTGAGTGAACCCAACCAGAAGTCAAAGAACCAGGAACCAATCTGTGTAGACAATTCAAAATCTTTTTTTTTTTTTTTATGTTTATTTATTTTGAGGGAGAGAGAGACAGAGTGTGAGCAGGGGAGGGGCAGAGAGAGAGGGAGATACAAGCCCCCAGCTGTCAGCACAGAGCCCGATGCGGGGCTTGAACTCATGAACCATGAGATCATGACCTGAACTGATGTCGGAAGCTTAACTGACTGAGCCAACTAGGTGCCCCCGTGTAGACAATTCAGATCAGCCTTTTAGGGTGGAGCAGGCTGGAAGCCTGTAGAGTGAAGATCCCCAATCATAACGTGGTTTTCTAATCATGAATCCAATCACAATTGTTCCTAAGCCACAAATGCAGTATAAAATTTTCTCAGAGCCACATTTAAAAAATAAAGAAATTAATTTTAATAACATCCTATTTAAATTTATATACCTAAAATATTGAATTCTACCATGTAATCATTATAAAATTTACTAATACAGTATATTATATTTTTTTAAACCAGTCTTCAGAATCTGATGTATATTTTATACTTCTAGCAAGACTATCTCAATTCAACTAGTCACATTTTAAGTACTGAACAGTCCTGGGGGGCTGGTAGCTACTCCGTTGGACAGTGTAGGTCTAATATATTTTAAATGCTGAATAAATGCCAGATATTATTATTACAAAGGGCGGGAATTGAGAAACATGCTTTGCTTGGGTTTGGGGGGGGAGGTGATGGAGGCTTTGGAGGCTTGTGTCAAAGGCCCGATGGTCCCATCTGCCGGTGTCCTCCCTGTGCCTTGACATGCCTCACATGGCCGTCTCATTTACAGTCCCAGATTCTTAAACTCAAAGTGACGGTAGAGATGGGCCCTCCTGGGAGAGATCTGAGGCCAGGCTGTGGGTGACTTGAGAAGACAGGAATGTGAGTTCCCCATCTCCTGGGACTCATCCATCCCCATCATCCCATTCCTGCTACCTCACATCTCACCCCCCCAGCGGGCCACTTCATCCAGGCCTCTGCTTTGGCTTATGTCACATCCAGAATTTCTGCCCGTGGAGTTTCTCTGAAGAAGGTGACTGGTTTCAAGAGCCGGGCGGTGTTTTCAAATGACAGTTCAGCCCCTTTGAGAGTGACATCATGGCAAGAGTGATGGTATTAACTCCAGTGTTGGTACCAGAGGATGGCAGGGACTCAGATGCCTGGTGAGCTGGCCCCACCTCTTAGCTGTGTTTTTCCACTAAAGATTTAATTAAACCACTGCTGTGTCAATATTCCTAACATACCGCCAGTCTCTTACCCTTGCACTAAACGTTCCCGGGTCTCCAAGCATGGATTCATAGGGAATTGGGCGCGGTGGGGGGTCCTGGGAGGGAACCTGGTGTCGACAGGCCATTTGGTGAGGGGCTTTGGTTGCTCTGTGTGGGTCCGAGCGGCTCAGGCTCAGTTTGCAGCTGCACCACAGACCCGGAATAAGGGCAGGCCCTGCTTCAAAGTCTTTGGTCAGAATGACTTCATGGCCTTTTCCTCCTCCACCAGCTTCTCTTTCTTCCTCTCAGGAAAGAATGGCCTGCGTACCAGCTGGGGTTGCCACCCTGGAACCACGACGCTTAGCCCTTCTTCTGTTACGAGACTGTGGAGACTGTTGGAGTCTCAAGGCTACGAGGGGCGTGGTTTTAGCCTCATTTTAAATGGTCATGGAAACAGGATTGAGAGGGTAAGTAACTTTGCTTGAGGTCACTAAGCCTCAGATTTGGGATTTGACTTGACTGTGCCACTTTTCAAAGTAATCGTAATAATGACAAAAATAATAGTGGCAATACGGAATAAGCACCCAATAGAAGGAAGCCATTATTGTCACACAAGTAAGAGAAATGTACAATTGGCATGTGATCAGCTCCCTCTTCCTGCTCCTGGGCCAGAAATGGTAGCATTATATGGACTTGCTTTGTCCGTTAGTGGATGAAAGCAGATTCCCAAGGAAGTGGTGTCTCCTTCAGGGTCTATTAATTCTTTTTTTTTTTTTTAAGTTTATTTATTTATTTTGAGAGGGAGAGAGAGGGAAAAAGTGCGAGTGGGGGAGGAGCAGCGGGAGGGAGAGAGATGAGTGATGGAGAGCCGAGTCCTGAGGAAATGAGACAGAGGAGAAGCTTGAGTTAGCAGAGGAGAGGTGGATGGGAAAGGGACACGGGTGGCTGGGTGGGAAGGGTTCCAGGATTGATTCCCTCCCTTCTATTGTGCACATGGCCCACGGTGGCAGAGATGGTGGCTGTTCACTGAACAGTCCACATGTGCCCCTGCACTTTCCAGACCCCCTTGGATTTTCTCACTTTCTGCCCTTTGCCACATCTCCATTAATGGGACTACTATCTGAACAATTGAGCAGACCCTAATCTGAGAGTCGCCTGGGGCTCCTCTCCCTCCCTTACCTTCCATATGCAATCTATCACCAAGTTCTTTCAAGGGTAGCTCCAAAATACATATCCTGACTTATTCCTTATCTCACGTCTTCCTAGCTTCAAAGCTACCGACCTCGTCCCAGAAACCACATCCTTTTACCTGGGCTGTGCCTCTTGTTTGGTGTGCCTGTTCCCAGCCTTATTTCCCCCTTCATTCTTTGTATAGCATGCTCTTTAAAAACATAAATCAGGTCACATCTCTTCTGGCTTAGGATACCTAGTGGTTTTTCGTGGCATTTTGAACAATAATGTAAATACCATAAAATATAGGTACCTATAGGGTATTTACCTATACCCTCCTTAATTTAGTGTTGGCAACCTCTCTGTCCTCACCTCCTGCCCTTTTGCTCACTAGGCTAAGCCCACTGGCTTTCCTTCTGTTAATCCAATACCATAAGCTTTCTCCTGCCTTGGGTCCTTTGCACCTGTTATCCCCTCTGCCTCCAGGACTTCACAAGGCTGGGTCCATCTTGATGTTTAGGCCTTAGTTCAAATGTCACCTCCTCAAAGAGGTCTTTCCTGAACACTCAACATAAATGAGCCTGCTGATCCCCATTCTATCACACAAACCCTGCTTTAATAGCTTCACAGTGCTTATCATCACCTGTCCAGTTACCATGGCATGGAGAAAGAATATAAGTGCCGTGAAAGCAGAGACTGTCTTTTTAGCCTTGTTTCTCCTTTATAAGTGCACTTGACATGTAGTTGATGGTTGGAAAAATACTCGCTGAATAAATGAATGAAAGTATCTACTTGAGTTCGATTCCCAATAGTAGTCTGTAAGTTTACCAGCCAGATGAGAGGACTTCCCCTGAGAAATTCTGCCCTCACTTAGACCTGGGCAAGGGACCTCTGTTGTAAGACCCTTGCTTTATAGGGCTCTACTCTGATCTTCCTCTAGCCTTGTTCTTTCTCGTAAGATGAAGACATCAGGAGGTTCAGGGGATGTGCCCTCCCAGAATGCAGTCTAGAAGGGAGTATAACATTTCTAGAATTCCCTTCTAGAGTGCCCCTCTTTTAGACCCCAGAATTCCCTATCCAGTGACCTTGAGCCTACTTCCAGAGCCTACATGGGACTCTTCTCCATGTCTGTCCTCCTTGGGCAGACCAGCGTGCATGGCCCTATGCCTGGTGGTGGCACAGAGGCAGTTGTCTGATGTTAGGTGTGGACAGATCTTAGATGTGCAGGCTGGGGAGTCCACTCAGCTCTGCGTGCTATGGAATGGAGTTCGAGTGGTAAGAGAGGAGGGGCAGGTGGAGAGCTGAGGCTTGCTTCTCCTCATTGCCAGTTTTAGCATGGAACACCAAGGAATCTGAGAAGCCTGAATTGAAACCCGGCCTCTGGAGCATGATGGAAGGAGGAGAGGAGGAGATTACATATTGAGCAATATGTGAGCTTGGTTTGTAACTTCTAAGTATTTACGTGGCATCTCCATTTGGACTCTCCCCAGCCTACAAATGCTCTGGGCAGGCCTCCCGAGCTGCGTGGAGTCCTGGTTCCCTTTGCATTGATTTAAGATTGAGTGGAGGCCCTGGAGCATTCCCTCCGTCATTGAAACAGAGGGGCCCCCAAGAGAGAACCAGGAACTCCTGGTGGTGCAGTAAGCCATGTTCCTTCCCCATCGTTGTATTTGTGCTTGTTTTCCCCAAGGTCATTAACAGGATTAACGGTAGAGGGTTTGTGAACAAGATTAATGCCCCATAACAGGGGTTTAGATAAATCAATCAAGTACATACATCCAATGCTATACTCTGTACCTATGAAAACATTTTAGATAAATAATTGGAATAACAATCCTATAAGTACTAATAATCATAACAATGACAGATCTTCTTCCTTGAGCACTGGGTCTCTGTCCGTCAGCATGTGCAGCAGCTCAAACTCACCATCTCACTCAGGCCCCCAAACCACAGGGTGGGTTCTTAGTTCCAGGCGTCAGCAAGGAAACTGAGCTTGGGAGGATTTGATTATACAAGGGCATGTGGATTAGGGAGTCGCTCTCTGAGTCTTTTGGACTGGGCCACAGTTTCTCCACAGGGCGGAGATGGCATCTTCCAGAATCACAGGGGCCCCCCCATTCCCTAGGAGAAGGGAAACCAGAGCTCCCTTTTTTATTGAGGTATGATTGGCATACAATGTCCTGTAAGTTTAAGGAGAGTGAAGATGTTGGTTTGACACATTTACATAGTGCGGTATGATTACCACCTGGTACTACCTGTGCCATTGCTTTTTTGTGGTGAGAACATTTACAATCTAACCTTCTAGCAACTTTGAGGTATAAAATCAGTATTGTTGAGGGCAATCACTCCGCTTTGCATTAGGGCTCCAGAATTTACCCATCTGCTACGTGCACATTTGTATCATTAAACAACATCTCCTCAGTTGCCCGAGCCCCAGCTCCTGGCCACCACTATTTTACGGTCTGTGTCTATGAAGTCAGCTCGTTCAGACTCCACGCGTGAGTATAAATGATATCGTGCAGTTTCGGCCTTTCTCCAAGCTGACTTGTCTCAGTGCAATGTTCTCAAAGCCCAGCCAGGTCATTGCAAAGGCAGTCCTGTGGCTAAATAATATTCCACTGTACATTTACACGGCTTCTTTATTCATTCATCGATTGGTGGACCCTTAGGTTGTTGCCACCTGTTGGCTCTTGTAAATCATGCTGCAATAACATGGGAGAACAGCTGTCTTTTTGATATCTGGTTTCCATCTCCTTTGGATATATACCCAGAAGTGGGATCGCTGGATCATATGCTATTTCCATTTTTAATCTGTCGGTGGGAATACCAATTCTCTCAGCCACCATGGACAGCAGTATGGAGGAAATTCCTCAAAAATGTAAATATAGAAACCTGTGCCCTTTGACCCTCAGTTTGCTTTTCCCTCCTCTTGGCCCTTTGATACTTAACCTCTCTAAGTCTTCAATTTTTTTTTTTTTACCAGTGAAATAGGAATAATAATAATACAACAATACAACAATATGGAATATTCCTACTTGTTCACTCTCTCGATAAGTTCCTGTTTTTCTTTTCCTCTTCTCTGGATGCTGGTTGTCAGCTATTGTGTTCCCTGTGGGGTCCAGGACGTGGGGTAAGTGGCCCTCCCCATGACCCATTCTGGGAAGAGCATCAGCGAGAGAGAGTTGGGAATTTCCACACCACCCAGCTGATCTCCTCGCAGCTGTCCAGCCTGGTGTACTAAATCATTTGGTTTCCTCTCCTGTCTCGAGGTGCCCATCAAGGCCCTCCCAGTATGACAAAGCCTCAGGCACAGGGTAGTGAGAAGAGAGAAGGGACTGAGAAGTGAAAAAAAAGGCTATATAAAATGCCTATAAGAAACTGTATGAGTTTGTTGATTACCCCAGACGTATTTTTAAAAGCTTAATGTTCTACATTACAAATTACCTTTTGAAGTTACCTACTTCATCAACATCACATCATTGTTGTCATTACCATTATAAGCGTTCCCATTAACAACAACAAAAGCAAAGAGTAAGACTAGGCATTTGTGCTCTTTAAGAGGAATATAAACTCCTGCTGCTCTCCCTGTGTTCTGCTCCTTGTTGACCCTGTGGTGAGAGCCTTGAATATATGACTCACTCTCTCCTCTGGATGATGTTCCTCCCAGATTAGCAGAAAGTCCCCTCTTCTTATATATTTTATTTTCTCTTCAGGTGCCTGGCATGCCTGTTCTTCTTCCCAAGAAGGTTCTCTGGCACATTCAAGGTGGAATGATTTCAAGTCAACTTAGTTGTCCCCATTTTCATTTTAGTAGACATCCACTCCAGGTGCTGCATGTGACACTGAGTGGAAGAGTGACGTTCAGATTACCATCTAAGGGGATCGTCTGGCCGTTGGATTGTTCTGCATGTAAGCAGACCTACTGGAAGGTCTTTCTATAAGTAGCTAATACACAGAAACTGTGAAACAGAACAAAAAGACATAATGGATTAAAAATAGATAATAAATAAAGGAAAATACAACAGACAAAAGAGAAAACATCCAACTTCCAACTAGACAGAGATATAGGCCCTACTAAATTTTTTGGGTACAGTTTTGAAAGGCTCATTAGTAAATGCTCAGGGTATGGATCCAGGTTTCCTGGATTCGAACCCTCTTTATCCTGCTTGTCAGCTTGGGACCCTGGACTAGTTAACTTGCCTCAGTGTCCTCATCTGTAAAATGGAGATAATACAAGGACCTCTATCATAGAGCTATAGTGATAAGAAATGAATTAGTATTTGGAGGATATGTAAAATCATGGTTGTCTTGGGGTGAAGCACTCTATCAGTGTTTTTCAAGGAAGTCATAAATGAATTCAACATATCCAGAAAGTCTCATGCACAGAAGTGGAATCCCACCAGTCCTGAGGCTCTGTTCTCTGCTTTTCGGCGTGCTAGGAGTCTTCAGATATCCTGCCAGATCAAATAGTGCCACCTTGAATTAGCTACTAAGTGACAGTATATTGTTTTATTTTGTGGAACACCATAAATTCAGTTTTTCTTTTTTTGTGCTATGGTGCACATTGGTGCAGCGGTCCTCCAGATACATATGTCTTTCCACATTATTTCCTGACTATGTCCTTAGGTGGGAATCCAAGAAGTGGAATTGCCGAGCATGAAATTTTGTCTTTTTTCTTGAAATTTTATCTTTTGATACATAATGTCAAATTGCCTTGCGCAAAGATCATGTAGCGTGCATTCCCAGAAATAATGCTGGCAAGTACCTATTTTCTGCATCCTCCCCACTGTGAGGATGGATATTGTCAATTATTTCCTAATTTCTGTTGTGTTACATATGACACCATCAGCATTGTGGTCTACAAGACAGGTGCTGTCCTCATTGGTTATTTTGTATTTTGCCTTTACAACTCGCTTACTCATATTTGCACATTTTTCTAGTAGGGTGTGTACCTGTTGAAGTTCTGAGCTGCAAACAGTAGAAACCAATCTAAGCAGATGGAGAATTGATTTTTGGGGGGTATCAGGTGGCTCATGTCATTGACAAGGAGGCTGAAAAATGAGGCTCAGAAAATAAGCACAAACAAAGGAAGGGCTGGATATAGAAACCACAGCCTAGGTTATGCAGGAGGGTAGAGGTGGATTAAGCTGTCACCAGTGGACACATCTCCCCCCTCCAAGCACTGGTCTCTCCCAAGGCACTGGTCGTTGGCTTCTGAAACTGCCCAGTCAAGGAAAAGGCAAAGGCCCACTATGGGGTTTTTGTCTTCTCTTCATTGTGTTGTACCAAGGCTTTGTACATTTGGAATATTGATCCTTTGCATGTCTTTTGTATGGGAGACACCTTTTCTTCAATTTGTATTTACCTTCTAACTTTGTTCAGAGTGTATTTGGCCACATTGAAATTTAAAATTTTCTTTCAATAATTATACAATGTTTTCAGGCGCTCATGTGCTCATGGTAGGCTCCTAAATTGTTCCCTTTTAACTCCAGATTCTTCCATAGCATCAGATAGGGGATATCTGTGGTAGATTGTCCAAGTAATGGCCCCAGATTTATTCGTGTGTCATTGCAACCATACCCTTGGCTAGTCCCATCCACATAAATCAGAACTTGCTTCTGGCAGTTGCTTCAGCCAATAGGACAATCCAAGCACGATCGACACATGATTCGGGCAGAGGTAGGAAAAGAACTCGCACACTGAAGTCTGCTCTCTTAGACCTGTGTGACCCCTACCACACAAAAGATGATCTGAAACTCCTCTAGAGCCAGCAGAGGTCATCTGTGCCAGCCCAAACCAGAACTGTTCAGCCCACCCATGGGATGGTGAGGAAGTATAAATGTGTGTTGTGCTGGCTATTGGCTAGAATTGCTGGAGGGCATTCACCTGGGCCTGGGGCGAGCCCCCACAGAAATGTCCCCGTTCAGAGTCGGTGTTGTAGCTGCACTGGCCCTTGTGGTTCTTATTATGATTGCAAGAGGCACCTCAGCAGCAACTCTCAGGGAATTTTGAAACAACAATCAAGGTTTATCGCACGTAGGGTCATGGACAGTGCATGGCACGTTTGGGGTCATACAACGAGGTTGTGGAGAGAGAGAGAAAGCATGGGCTTGAGGTTCTGCTTTTATTGGGATTGAAGATGGGGCTGTCTAGGGTTTTGTGGGTTCACTCCTTGTTGGTGAATTTAAAACATAAGAGCAATAATTACAGCATGGGCAGGGAAAAATACACTTATTTTTCAAATGGTCAGTTATGGAAGTCAACCAGGGACCTCTAAAACAGGGGTGGAGTGGCCTGGCTTTTTATCTAGTCTTGTGGCTGGCAGTGTGTTTATTGGAGATAGCTGTGTGAAGAGGCTGCCTGGAAATCAAAAGCTTAATGTCAGACACTTGCATTATAATCAGAAAGCCAACTCTCAGGTGCTTACACTGCAAAATGTTTGATATTTTAAGCCACTAAGTTTTGAGGAAGCTTGTTACACATCACATGCAAACTGAATACACTATACATGCAGCTCCTTTAAAATTCCTATTAATTCTAGGAGTGCCTGGATGGCTCAGTCAGTTAAGCGTCCAACTCTTGATTCGGCTCAGATCCTGATCTCATGGTGTTGGGATGGAGCCCTGCATGGGGCTCAGCATGGAGCCTGTTTGGGATTCTCTGTCTCTCCCTATCTTTCTCTCTCTCTCAAAATAAATAAATAAATATTAAAAAAATAAATGTAAAATATCCTATTCATTCTATTATTTGTTTCCCGCCTATAACTTCCCAAACTATATAACCTGCAGGAGAGAGAAACTCAGGACCTAAAAGAACTCACAGGTAATTCAATGTACTCTACACTAAACTTTCTATGACATTCATTTCCTGGAAGCTCTTTTTTCTTAAGCTTATTTATTTATGTTGAGAGGGGGAGGGGCAGAGAGAGAAGGAGAAAGAAAATTCCAAGCAGGCTCCACACTGTCACCGCAAAGCCCTGGAAGCTCTTAAGAGAATGCCACTGATTGGTCCTCTCTTGTTGACTTGAAGAGTATTTGCTTTAGGTGATCCAAAGGATTGGAATCTCCCTCATGCTTCTATTTTGGCAAAAGGCAGAATAAGAAATATCCCTTTCCTTCATTGAAAAGGTCTCCTTGGTTGGACAATTCCCCGCTTCTAAATCTTTTCCCAGTTGTTTCCTCACCCCAAGACACACTTGAATTTAACCTCTGTGTTCACAAATACATGGAACCTTCTTATCATTTAAAGTTTTCTTCGCTAAAATCTGAGGGCTTTCTCCACAGCAACATCAGGCCCATCATTTACTTAGCCCACCATTTCGTCTGAAGAAACACTATGGAGAGAAGGCGGGTGTCATTCTAGCTGACCTCTTTCATGTCAGTCCTGAGCCCACCCAACATTCGTCAGCTTGTAGGTTTGGGAAAATGCCTTTTGGTAAAATCATGGGGTGTCAAACATTCAGAGAACTTTGGGTCCGTACCATCCAGTCTCTTAGCCCAAGGACGCCGACTTCTGAGTGACAGAGCTAGGGCTAAATTACTCAAAGCTGTTTCCTCTACTGGCTACGTATCAACTACTAAGAACGGACGTGTTGGCAGTTCCTAACGCTCATTCTGTCTCCCTTTCTCACTGTGTCTCATACCAGGTGAACTTACTCATTCCCAGATATGTAAATTATGTCTAAGACTGCCAAATTTATATTTGTAAACTCCAGACTCATGTATCTAACTGCCTACTCACGATCTGTCCTTGGATGTCTTGCAGATATATCGGAATTAATGTGTCTAAAACAAGACTTTCAGTCATCCAACTGGTCTACCCATTCCATATCCACATCACTAACCTCAGCCAGGTTGTTATTACTGCTTCTGTAGACTCTCCCACCCGTTCCTGTAGACTATTCTAGCCAGTTCCTGAATGTCTTGCCACTTCTCTATTTCTCCTCTAACCCGTTCTCCACACAGCATCCAGAATAGCCTTCTAATTATGAAAACCAGATTATGTCATGGTTACCAGTTATGACCCCTTCCAATGGCACATGGAGTAAAATCCAAAATCCTCACTGCGGCTGGCAAGTTTTCATCATCCGGCCCTTGCCTGCCTCCAACTGCACTTCATCTCTCAGCCCTGGTCTTTCAGGTTCAGCCACACCAGCCTTTTGGTTTCTCCATGGGTTAAATTTTCCCTGCCTCTGGGTTTCCGGCTATGCTATTCTGCTTGGAAGCTCTCTTAGCTTTCCTCCTGGCACTCTAGGCCTCGGCGTGAATATAGATAGCATCCTTCCAGGCCTTTCCTTATGCCATGCCATGCTCCTTTCACAGCACTCATTACAGTTTGTAGTTATTTCTTTTTTTTTTTTTAATTTTTTTAAATGTTTATTTATTTTTGAGACAGAGAGAGACAGAGCATGAACGGGGGAGGGTCAGAGAGAGAGGGAGACACAGAATCTGAAACAGGCTCCAGGCTCTGATCTGTCAGCACAGAGCCCGACGCGGGGCTCGAACTCACGGACCGTGATATCATGACCTGAGCCGAAGTTGGACACTCAACTGACTGAGCCACCCAGGCGCCCCTGTAGTTATTTCATGAATGTGTCCTCCTGCTCAAACTCACTTATTGTCAACAACTCTCTAAGTACTCCCAGAGCAAAGCCAAGTCTACCTTGCTTATGGTAGCAGATTTGTTAAATGCAAATCTGGAATCTTCATGCATCCAGCGCATGGGCTTATATTGCAGAGTTAATCTCCGACCTTCTCAGCCAGAGCCGCGTCTTCTCTGACTACATCTTCAAGGGCAAAATTGTTACTTTGCATTGCTTGGCATTATGCCTCCTTTTCATATAAATGCAGGAATTTGAGGGCTTATTTGTTAAGTGCTATAAGTTGGCTTATTTACTTTTTTTTTTTTAAACAGGAGACAACCTCAGAGTTTTCATACAGGCTCACAAAGGTCCAGTGATGAAATTGGGACATAGAAATGAGCGTGGCAGGCAGCTTTTGCACATTTTAGACGAAGAAGCATAAATCTTCGATATTTCACAGGATGATTATGCTTTTTACATTGAAGAACTATCATTAGCAAGGAATTCTAAAAATGATCAGGTCTGGAGTAGACAACTAAGAAAAGTAACAAGATTTGTTTATACAGAATTCTTTGTTTTGAATTTCATATCTCTGACAGTAGGGATGTCTCTCTTCCCCCTGGTACGTCAGGCAGTCTCTTTCCTATGAGAGATTTATTTCCTTCTTTCTGGAGACAAAGGGCGGTCTTAGTGTTCTTCTTGCATTGGCCCATTTCTTAAGTAACTCAATTCCAAATGATGAAGATGTATCTGTGGAACTCTTTGTGGTACAGATGCCTCATAAACTGCAAAGACCCCCAGATGCATATCGTGTCTTTTAAAAACAGCTGTCCATTCTTTCTGACCTCCTACGTCCATTGCTTAGGAGAATCCTAATTCAAGCAGGGAAAGTAGAATCATTATTTCCCAATACTCTGAGGCTCATGGTCTTTAGTGAATGACCCCAACCCTTTACTCTCATAGGCATAATCCAGATAAATTTATCAGAATGGAACAATGCCACAAGAAAAAGACGGGCTTGAGAATCCACTGGAAAAATTCATTTGCTGGTTGATAGTAAGTAACTTAGGTCAAACGGTCTGTCCATAGCCCAGAGGGTGATACCACGGAGGCTATGGGGTTTACAGGAGAGTCTGATTCTGTGCCGATCTGGTCTTCTGCTTGGATACATTCCAACCTGGAGTTGCTTTCTTTACACATTTCTAATGAGTCCTTGTAGAGATGATGTGGGCCAGAGAGGCCCAAATACACGCATTGTTCAAGTGAACATCCTTTTCAAAAAGCAGACAGTCCCAAGTCTCAGAAAGCAGGGCTCTCCAGTACGTTCCTGAATATAGGAGCACAGCCTGAATGTTCCTTGAAGAATTTCCTAGGTGTGTGACCATTTGTTGAGCTGAAGGGAAGGAAAGAGTTAGAAAGCACAATGTCTACGCAGGAGGTGACGGGGTATGTCACCATGAAGGTCTGCTTCCATTGTTCGTCCCGAATTCACCATCTGAGACTTTCTTGAACTTTTTCAAGTTTGCAGGATACAAAAGGTATCAGTTTCATCTATGCAGATAATAAAATTTCACAGGCCTGTGTCTGTGAAGCCATTCTGTTATATAGTGTGCCTATGGCCAGGCACTACCAAGCACTTTTAAATTTTATATTTTTAATGTTTATTTATTTATTTTTGAGAGAGAGAGAGAGAGAGAGAGAGAGAGAAAGAAGGAGAGAGAGAGAATCCGAAGCAGGCTTCAAGCTCCGAGCTGAAGCACAGAGCCCGATGTGGGGCTCGAACCCACGAACCGCGATATCATGATCCGAGCCAAAGTCGGATGCTCAACCAATGGAGCCACCCAGGTGCCCCAAGCATTCATTAAATACTTCTCTTGGACACACCTTTAAAAAGTAGGAAAAATCTTTATGAAAGCCCAAATAAGTGTTTTCCTAGCTCAGAAAATAGGTGACCTCAATCCGGCCCCGTCTGCTGCCTTGCCCAAGAAACTCAGTCCCTGTTTGCCCTATTTTAATGCAAAATGCAGTTTTGGACACAAGTTGCCCCCAGTGGGGAGAGGGCGAGGCAATTGCCCTCACCATCCAGTTTCATCTCGGCCTTTGCTGAAATTGGCCCAGGTTCAGCGTCTACACTGATGCCACATGCCTCCTGTAGCCTGGGCTCCTGCACCTCCCTGGGTTCCCAGGCAGTCCTGGGCTGGAGGCACAGCGAACACACACGGCTTCTCAGCAAGCTTCCCCCACCCTGCCCCAAGGCCAGGCATTCCTCTTCCTCTGCTTTCTCATCAGCCGGGAGCCGAGGGAGGATGGGAGGTCCCCACCTCTCCCCTCCACAGCAGACTGTGGTCCGGAGCCCTGGAGGACTTGGCCCCTGCTTTGTATCTGCCCTCCCAGAGGAGGAGAGTTTGCAGGGCCCAGTTTTGAGATTATTTGGAGCTGGTGATCAGTGAGGTGTCTTTAAGCTGGTGGAGCCAGCTGTGCTGACTTAGTCAGCTGGCCTGGATAAATGCCATCCCGGCTTTCCTTTTGTTCACTTAAGGAAAATAATGTCAGAGTGCAGGACGGGCCCCTGGCGGGAGAGCTGACACCGTGGAGACGATTCATTAGCAGATGCTCCGCTGAACCTCAGCTGTTCTCTCCAGTGACATCGGTGCGACAGGGAGCTATTTGTTCAGGTGACGGGGTTTGGCGGGCTTCAGGCCGGGACCCCCACCCCCAACCCCAGGAACCCCCCCCTTCCAGCACCGAAAAACACTAGAGTCTCCACACGGGCTTAATCCTCAAACCGCAAGAATCTAACCAACTTCTCTCAATGACACTTGGAGGTTTTTGGCAGCCAGAGCGCCTCCCCGCAGTGATGCTGGGGGCCAGGTACAGATGGGCTGGATTGAAAAGCTGAGTTTGAAGGTTGCCACCACCGCAGGATCTTTCTCCATGTGGTCATCACCCTGGTGGGGTGGAGCCTGTTCATGACCAGGGGGTGATTGATCTGGGCTTAGAGCAGCCCGTCTCCAGGGGCCTAACACCCACATGTATTTTCAGCTAATTTTGTCAATGAGCTCACTGGATTATCTATCCCTGGTAAGGCCTCTTAGAGGCTCAGGGATGTTTGAGGTTTTGAACTTCCAATTTTTATTGCTCCCAGTATTTGAAACTGGAAGGAAATACTAAATGGGTCTTAAAAAAAACCTTACGTTTTAAATATTCAATCTACTTGGAGTATTTGCAGAATCGTATGCTATCCCTAGTGAGATATGGCAACAAAGAATCAGAGACCCAATGAGTAAAAAGTTGGGCCAGACAGTTACTCTGTCCTCAGCATTCAGAGTCTCTGCCTCTCCCCTCTTGGCTGTGGCCCTTGGTTTAGACCCTATGGTGAAATGCTGGGCACTTTGGTATCACCCAACTGAGAGGTAACTTGGGGGCCTCGCAGATCAAACAGACCTCTCAGAGAGTAATTGAGGCTTTATTATTAGTGGTTGATGACTTCTCGGGTAAGTTTCCTTGACTAGTTCTGACCAATAGGCTGTAGGTGAAAGTGGTTTATGTCATCTCTGGACTCAAGTGTAGAAGAGTCAGGACATGACCCTTCTTGGCTGTATCTTCCCTTCCTATAGGGCCCGGACATGTTTCAAGTGGTAGAGCCTGGTTCCTGAGAGTTAACACGTCGTCCTTGCCACGTACTTGAACACATAGCAGAGCAAAAATAAACCTTTGTGTGTAAAGCCATGGAGATCTCGGAGCTCATTTTTTAATCGTTGTATGGCTTAAGCTATTTTGACCAATACAACATTGTACGTTAAGTAGGTTTTGTTTAAGCCACTGGATTTTAATATATTTAAAATACTCTTATGTACGTGTATTATTGTGGACGTGTAGAGTGTACGATTATAAACTTTTGGCTCATACATTTTTCGTGTGCAATAAACAAAATGAACCAGGAATTAGCATCTCTGTGTGTTTTTCTCGTCTTTTTGGTTTTGCATGTATTAAGCACTTAATGCTAAGATGGTAACTTAGCATTAGGATAGATAGGCAGTAGGATTAGGAGTCTCTAAGTCAAATTCTCTCTGCAGTGAAAAGAGCCTGATACATACAGGCTGTGGTCTCAGGAAGTTCAGGAGATTGGGGGAAAGGTTGGGAATAGAAATGAGGAGATATAGAAGCCACGGATATTCAGGATCACTCTCTGCACTGAGGCTCGATTCACCCTCCAGGGCTCTTCCTCACTTATTTGGTCCCACACTGGTCGGTCCCCTTTTGAACTGCGGTGCCAATGGATACCTGTGCTTCATGTTAGTTATATTCGGTCTCCCATTATCTTTGCATTCATTCCGCAAAGATCCATTCATTCTGCAAAGATCTGTGGAGCCTGGGATGGGATCTCACGTCAGGAGATGGGAACTCAGAGCCCTAAGCCGGCCCTTAAAGACTCACAGTCTAGTGAAAAGTTCCCTACAGGGGTGTGCTCACTCCTCACGAGAAGGCCATATGCCTTTCATTTCCCAATTTGTCTCCCACACGCCCTGGTGTAATGCTGGCTGGGTGGAGGCTGTTGCATGGACGATTGATTTAATGCCTGGTCTCTGCTGGGCGCAATCGACTGGATCTTTATTAAAATCCATTCCCCGAAGCAAAACGGTTCTGTTTTTGTTCAGATCCATTTTCCTGTCTGCGATTACTATGGTCTGCTTTGGGTCCCTTCACGCTATGCAATTCTGGCAAAGTCCTCTGCATTTTCCATCCCTGAAACTTACTCAAGCGCAGCCAGGTTTTGTGTTCAAGAGTGAACAACTGTGCAAACTTGTGCATTTGGAGGGGGCAAAGGGTGCGGGGTGGGAAGCCCCCCAGCAGAAGTCTGACCCGCTGGTGAAACGTGGTATCGCACGGGAAGACCATCTGAAGCATCCCCCTTTTCCTCCATCACTGACATTCAACTTGAAATGTTCTCTTTCCAGATACAAGTCAAAGCAAGACTTTTCCGAGTGTCAGCTTCACAAGCTCAAGCTAGTTCTTGGCAGTGAAATAGGTTCCCTTTTGCCCCTGGCAGAGTATTAGCAACCCAAGCACAGCTAGCTGAACGGAGCTGCACCAATGCACTGGGGTCCCAGCTGCAAAAGGCCACCTCGGTCCCAGCCTGTCCGGTTCTCTAAAGACATCTGCCCCTGATTCGGAGGGGTTCAGGGTGTGCCGTCAAGGATGACATAGCTGTATCTTTTTTTTTTTTTTTAGCTTCTGAAGGGCAAAGGACCCAGCTTGTTCTCTCTGCAGCTATATGAGCTGAACTGGCTGCAGGAAAACAGCCGGCATTTGTCAGTGAGCTGCACCGACAAGATACAGAAGACAGAGCCCAAGCAGAGGAGGGCAGCTCAGGAGCAAACAGTGCCAAGCACCGTCGAGTAATCCTTTGCAGACTCGATGGCAATCAACGCCACCCAAGGGCACCGGATGTGCCTATAGAAACCTCTTGCATTTTTGGCTGAACGTGGCTGTGGACTGGCGTTCGGGGAGAACATCTGTTGTTTCCAGGCAGGCCAGACTGCCGAATGCAAAAGTGACTCTTTTGATATTGATAAATAACGTGACTCAGGATTCCCCCCCCATAGAAATTGTGTGAACCCTTAATTATCAGGGCACTTTCTCAGGGGCACATTAGAATATACACTGAATTGCGTTCTCTTCACCTTGGCCCACGCCTCTGTAACGCAGGGCGGTAAGTTGCTCTCAGAAGTTTTTGCTTTTGTTTGTAAATCATCAGTTCAGACTGCAGGAAGGTTTCCAGGAATTAGGAAGAGAAAAAGCCTAGCAAAAAATACACAGAGTGAGATTCCTAAAGTAGGTTCCCCACCCCACCCCCACCCCCAGCCCCCCTTCTGGCGAACGGGTCACAAGATTGCAATTCTAAACAATCTCACAATTAATTCTTGAGCTATGCAGCCCAATTAGAACAAATGCTTTCTTTCTGGTTTAATTAGAGATGAGTACGCGCCTGTGAGCTTATTTGTATAAAATAAGCACTCATTAAACCAGGTTTGGATCAGGCTCAGCTTGTTAGAAATGCCCTTGAAAAGGGTGCTTTCTCTCACTGTCTCTGGCCCTTTTAACCCCTTCAATGCCCAGAATGAACTTTGTAGACGTGGACGGTATAAAGAGTATCTTTGTGGCAACCTGGTGAACTTGAAAGAGGAGAGATGCGTTTGCTAGATTTGCTGGTAAAGAGGCCCTTCCTCTCACCTCTGTACGCTTGGCATCTTCCTAACCTGCCTCACCCACCGCAGGCCGGAAATCTGGTTGCGTCTGACGAAGGTCACTCAGCTGTAGCAAGAACAGGCTTCCATGTGACGTGCGTTCTTGAACGTCTCACTATCCAGAGTGTGAGCCATGGGCCAGCAGCAGCTCTCAGGTTCACCCCAGACTTGTGAGAATCTGCATTTTTACAACATCCCCAGGTGATTTTGTGTACACATTAAAATTTGAGGAACACACTGGTCTAGAGGTAGCAAATGGTGAAGATTTTACTTGAAAAGACAAAGGTCCCTTGGGAGCCCCCAAGAATGTCACTTCCATTGAAGAGAACCAGCCCCTGGCCCTTTCTCTTCAGTGGGGGGGGGGGTGGGGGGGGTGGGGTGGAATGGCACTTTGACCCCCTGTAAACTTTCTACCAAAGACTCAAATATGTCCCTTCCTGTATCCTTTAGTGAGCTCCTCTGACTGACAGGCTCTGGGTTATGAGGCAGTTCCTCCCCCCGTCTGTGCCTTGGCCTCTTACCCATCCCCTTCAGCACTGCTGGGTCTCTGGCCACAGGGAGAGAGAGAATTCCTGTCCTCAAGAGGCTCCCGCTGTCATGGACCAAAGCTGGAGGGAGAATATGTGTGGGAACAGTCATGGGACCCCCAGCCCCAAAGTGAGATACATTGGTCACTAGATCCAATGTTGGAAAGGCCATACAACCTGGAAGGAGGGAGCCCTTGTCTTCAAGGAGGAGGCTCCATTATGTAGTATCCCGACATGTGCCAAGAGGCAACTTTCAACACTGTTCTGCATTATCGTCAAGGGCATCCTCAGGCAGCAGCTACAAGTAGGACCAGTTTCTGGGTGATGGTAAGACACTGGGAAAGTGTGGCTTCACTTTCAGTCAGACAGCATGGCTGCAGGCTCCAGCCACTGTGAGGCTGGCCTTCCAGAACGATGAAGCTTTCTAGGTCTTGTGCCTTGAGTCCTTGTCTAGCTCACCTGAGGCATCTGACATGATGAAGCCACAGGACTTAGGAAGCAGCATCAATGAACAAGATGGGCAGTGAGGGGCCCCGGTGCTCCCCCCCACCCCCAATAAAAGAGTTTTGGGTGTCAAAAAAAAAAAAAAGAATGAATTATAAAAAACTTGCCAAGCACATAAATGCCACCTCTGCTCAGCAAGAGTTCGTCCATTTTTTTTTCTCATTTATTTCATCAGAAAGTAAAACTTGGGTATAACAAGATGGCAGCATGAGGCACGTTACCGACAAGGCTGAGGACTCCTTTGCTCCCTCATGTCGTTCAGCCCTGGACTTTCTTCAAAGAGCCTGGGGCAAGAAGATATTGATATGTCCTTGCTTCACCACATGGTGCCAGAAAGAGGGTTGAGCTATAGGTATAGCAGGTTTTAAATTTCTCTCCTTCCGTCCTAGACACGGAGGCTATTGTCACTGTTGATTAGGGGACAATGAAGGAGACCGGATTAGCAGGTGAGTCATCACCAGTGAGCCTTCTAGCTGGCCCTGGTCTGACTGGTATCCTGTTATTGCCTCTGCCCTGGTGATGGGCTCAGCCCTGCAGCCCTCCCCACTTCGGCTGGATGCTGGGGCAGGACCATAGGCGTCTGCACAGCCTAGGAAGCTTGTCCCCAGCCCTGAGCTCCAGCCCATGAAAGGCCCATTCCAGCTCCCTTTACCTTTTGCTGATGAAACAGAAACCTGGAGGAAGACCTGGGAGGGGACCATTCCTCCCTCTCAGTGAGCTTTCCTTAGCCCACGATGACCGTGTGGTACATCAGCTCGTCATCGTCTAATGGCGTGTGATGGCAGAAGGAGATGTGAGGGAGGCAGGCTAAGGGGGGGGGGGGGGGGGTGAGACAATCTGGAAAAGCCAAGAGTAAGGAGCTGGGATCAGGTAGCCATGCAGTTTGCTGGAAACCTTGAACATGATTCTGAAAAGTTCAACTAGAGTTCTGGAATAAGAGGTTTATTTATTTATTTATTTATTTATTTATTTAGTGCAAGTGGAGGAGGGGCACGGAAAGAATCCCAAGCAAGCTCTGTGCTGCCAGCGTGGAGCCTGAGGTGAGGCTCCCTCCCAGAAACCGTGAAACACGGCCTGAGCCCAAATGGAGACTTGGGTACTGCTCTCTCTCTGCCCCTCCCCAGCTCACGCTCTCCCTGTCTCCCTCGCAAAATCAATAAATGAACTTTAAGCATAAAATAAAATAAGTTTGCTACTTTAAAAAAGTCACATAAGCAAAATTTGCTTGATATTTAAAAATAAGAAGATAAAATTTTAGATGATCAAACGTTGCTTGCCCATCTACCACTTTCAAACACTTGGGTATATCCTATCTTTCCCCATTTTATGCGGATTGAGGTATAAACACATAGAGAGGTTTATAGATTTAAAGACAATAGAAAATGGAATCAGTACACACACAAATGATCCACAATACTATCTTCAGTGAATATAATTTTATATCGGTGCATAGATTACAGTGTTTCGAAGCTAATTTGCTACAAATTATTACTGGGCATTTGGAGTATTTCCTCATCTGTCTATCTATTTACCTACCTACCTATCTATATCTATCACCTTTTTATGTTTTACTATCTTAACAGTATTAAACTACATTCTTATAGTTAGATTTTTGCACATATCCTTAACTGTTCCCTCAGAAAACATGCCTAGATATCATTGCTTGCTCAAAGGGAGTCTGTATTTGTGAATTTTTAATCTTATGGCCTCACTGTCTTCCAGAAAGCTTATACCAAGTTTTACTCTCTTTTGGGAAATAGCTTTCTCACTCTAAGCTAAGGTTTTTTGGGGGAAAAAATCCCTTTGGGTTTTGGGGCCAATGCTTGGAGTTAACTTCTACCACAGTTCTGCCCAGAACTGTTCTTGGGCTCTCCTTCAATGACAGAGAGGGTAAAACATGAGCCTTCAAGAACCGAGAATTCAGATGATGGCATGTGGAAGCTTTGTTCTGATTGTCAGTCTTCCTAACTACTTGGGAGGGCCAATTAATCCCTGGAAACCTGGGGCTCTGGAGGGGAACGAACTGGGGTGGGTCTTCAGTCTGTGATGTGTGGGTACCAACAGGGGTCAGGAGAAATGGCCAGTTTCTACAACTGCCTGAGAGGCCACTGCAGCAGGTGCCAGAGCGAGGGCCACCCATTTCCCCTGAGAGCTTGGTGGTCCTGCTGGGTGAGCCACAGCCACAGGAGGCAAGGAAAAGCACAAAGGCACATTGGATTCAGAAAGGGAATCCACTGAGGGAGGAAGACCAGCCTGAGGGATCAACCAGAGTGCTGACGCTCCAGAGTAGAAGAAATGAAGAAGAGTGTAACTTAAGAGAAAGAAAGAAAGAAAGAAAGAAAGAAAGAAAGAAAGAAAGAAGCTTTCAAGGAGACATATTCACAGAGCCCCCCCAAAAGAAATTTTTAGCTAAAATACACATTTCACAAGATAAGAAATGTAACGGAAGAATTGATAACAGAGAATAATCGCTTGCTGATCACCAAATTAAAGATTTCATTAAGGAAACATGGCAGGGAGAAAGTGAGAATAATGAGGGAAATTGTGAGATTTAGAGAAGTGAGACCTTATATGCCGTGTTGAGGAATTTCAATAGGAAAAAAGAATAGATGGAGAAGTTATAAATAAATAAGACATTTTGAGTTAAAGAAAACTTCAATTTTGTAATTGAAAGGGTTCAGCAGATGTCATGCAAGATTAATAGTAGTATTAATGTTAATGGCACTGGTAATACAAACCAGATCAGAGCTGGCCAATAGCGCTTCTTGCAATGATGGAAATGCTCTGAGCTCTGCACCTCAGTGGCCATTAGTCACATGAGCTTTGGAGCTTGTGGTATGTGAACAATACGGCTCAGGAACTGACAATTAAAATTAACTAACATTTGCACTTAAACAGTCATATGTTAGTCACTTCCACTTTGGACAGCTCAGATCTAAACATTTCCTGGTGAATTTCCAAAATGCAAGTCTCAGTGTAAAAGCTTATAAAATTCTAGACAAATGCAAAAGCTTGCCTTCAAAGTCTAGAGAGTCGGATTTGGATTGGACTTCTCATCTGTAACACTAGAAGTTCAAAAGCAAAAGCAGCACATGTATAAACTATTAAAAGAAAAATACATAATTAAAAAAATCATCTATTCTGCCACCATAACATTTTTTAAACTATTATTATTATTATTATTATTATTATTATTATTTTGAGACAGAGAGAGTTAATGCAAATGAGAGATGGGTGGGGTAAGGGAGAGAGGGAGAGAGGGAGGGAGGGAGAGAGAGAGAGAGAGAGAGAGAGAGAGAGAGAGAGAGAGAATCTTAAGCAGGTTCCATGCTCAACACAGAATTCAACAAGGGGCTCAATCCCATGACCCTGGGATCACGACCTAAGCAGAAATTAAGAGTCAGATGCTTAACCGACTAAGCCAGTCAGGCACCCCTAAGATAACATTCTTTATAAGGAGAAATAAATTTGACATTTTTAGATATGTAACTATTCAGAAAAGTTCTTTGTAAACTATAAGCAAGAGCAGAACAAAGATTTCCATGCAGAAAAGAGAATATGTTCCAGAAACTTTGGTGTATAATGAATCTGGATGTGTATTAGGTGATGTGCAATAGAAAGGATGATGATGTCACTGGAAACTGTGATTTCAAGATTAAATAGTTTCTTGAAACACACACACACAAATTAGGAAAATCTAGAGACCAGGAAAAACCAGCAATAATGTATCCGGCAGAACAACAGCAAAACCCTATTATGTCTGAGCCCAGAAAATATACCACTTTCTTGTATAATTCATGGAATAAGGACAAAGGTTGATTTTGTCTTTGGTTAGAATAAAATTCTAACAAATTTCAAATAAGGGAGCTTTTATAGATCATATTATTTGACCATAATCCTTTACCCCCAAGTCCTAAAACGTAGAAAAGCATTCATGGAAAGATGTCACTCAAAAGTTTAATTAGTTGAGATTTTGGACACATCTATATCTAAATAACTTCTCATATGAAAGAGTAAATCAAGGTCTGAGTTACAAATCATACAAAAAAATTAAAATGGAAACGTAGGGGATGCAGCCAAAGGTACGCTGGGAGGAAAATTTATAACACGTTGTCTTCATTATGCTTAAGTAAATAAATTAGATAAAGAAGAATACAACAAACAAAAGGATTAGGAAAAGAAGGCTGATAAGAATAAAACCTGAAACAAATGAAATTAAAACAAACTAAAGAAAGAACTAGTTTTGGGGCACCTGGGTGGCTCAGTCAGTTAGGCATCTCGCTGATACTCTTGTTTTGGGCTCAGGTCATGATCTCAGGGTCATGGGATCGAACCGATAGGTCAGCATTGGGCATGGAGCCTGCTTAAGATTCTCTCCCCTTCCCTGCTCTTAATATTCTCTGCCCCTCCCCTGCTCATGCATATGTGTTCTCTCTCTCTCTCTCTCTCTCTCTGTCTCTGTCTCTGTCTAAAATAAAAAAAGAAATAAAGAAAAACAACTAGTTTTTTAAAAAGATGAAAGAGTCAAAACCAGTAAATAGGAAACAAAAAGATACAACATTAAGAATGAAGCATGAAATATAAAAATAAATATGAAAAAGAAAAAAAACTATAGGGGGGTACTTTATGCTGTCTACAGTAATATGTATAAAACATACCAGAAATTAGTAATTTTGAAAATAAAATATAATTGACCCAATGACGGTGGAAAAATAAACATACCAAAAATTTATCCAGCTCTGTTGATTTTCACAGCTAAGTTGCATTTTATATGAAAAAAAAAACAACATTTTCTATGTTAGTGAAATGTTCTGGTATAGAGAAAATTATAGAAATTTCCCAGTTCATTTCAAATATATTATTATCTTGATATCAAAAATTATAGAATAAACAAATGAATAAGGACTTTAAGTAATTAGCAAGTAAAATCCATCAGTATACTGAAAGAATGCCTATTACAGCATAACCCAGGAGGGTTTGTATTTGAAAGAATGGTTCACCATCAGGAAATCTAAAAACAAAATTATTAATTCAGTTAAAGGAGAAAGACAAAAAGTACCAGTAGATTCTAAAGAAGTCATTATAAAATTTGGAAGATGTTATTTATAGAGATTCTACTTCAGTTTAAATAGAAGTCAACTGAGTAAATACACTGAGACTCTCTTCTTCTATAAACAGAAGAGACAATGGCAGTATGGCTGCTACTATTTGACGCTGAAGCTTCTAGAAAATAAAATCAGCAGAATATATGTTAGAATTGAAAATCCTCACAATAATCTTTTTTTTCAGAAGATAATTAACGTATTCCTAGAAAACTTGAAAGATTATTAAAAAAAACCATTTAAAATTCATAAAGAGATTTTGAGAAAGTATATGTAGGTGTGCATATAAGTATATATAAAACATATAATAATACATATAATATACATAAAATATACAATACATAAATATGTAAAATTCATATATTTATATATTTTTATATTTGTAAAAATCAATAGTCCTTTTTTCAGATATAGCAATAAGGGAATAGGGGAAATCCCATTTGAAATAGATATGAAAACTATAAAATAACCAGGAATAAACTTTATTGAAGGACTTAAGGTAGTAACAAAGAAAGAAACACACCATGTTCCGGAGGAAAGTCTTAAATCTGAAGTCTCAACAGTCATGAAATCAGTGGTTACATGAAAGTCACTCTCCCCTCTTCCTGTGGGACATCAGGAATCATACTTCTTGATTAGAAGTGAAAAGTGCAAGTACAAATGTGTAAAAATTTATAATAAAAATTTGGAAAAGGAAAATACTGAAGGGTGGCAGAGAGAATTTGCCTAGCTGGATGTGAAAACATACTATAAAATTTCTGGAAGTAAAATCACAAGGCATTGAAATTAGGGCAGGGACACGCTAAGCGAGCCCTCAGCCTGCCGGGAAGAAGTGGCCCTGGAGAGAAACCTCGATGACAGGAGAAAGACACAGAGAGAAATTTTCAAGTCGGTGTCTGTGGCTATTTGTGGGATCTGACAATTCTCTCTGCAAACCTAAAATGTAATTTTATGTAAAATGTAATTTTATCATTTAAAATAATAATGACCGAAAGTAAACATAATCCTATTCTGGGTCATCTGATGATCACCCACAGCTAAGGACTGCCACAAAATCTGTGCCACACTTGCATTTACAATTAAGTGCCTTTATGATCGCACTGGTGGTAAAGTGGCCCTGATTTAATAATCCTGGGCAAGTAAGAACAGACGTAGATTTAAAACACTGATGACGTGCTTGTGTTGAGTGCCAAATACCAATGTGGCTCAGTGACAATGAAAGTTAACATCGGTGGGAACAACAAGGGAGCCTTAGGTCTTCGCATGACAAATAATATTCTCGGCATACCCAACTCGAGAGGACCTGCCTGCCCCCCCCCATAGCCCTGAGTTACCGGTCTTCACTGCTGACCAACAGCTTTGTTATGGCAACATATTGTGTTCGTCTGAAATTTACTGGTTTTGCAATTGTATTTGTATTTGATTTGCAAAGCAGAGGTTGTCTGATGTAGCAGAGCTCTAACAAAAAGGAGTTTATATCTAGTATGTATTTGCCTATAGTAACGAAAAATAACTTACGTTAAAGAGGCAGCATCGGAGTAAGAATAGAACAAAGGATTAGTGGAAAGATCAGAAAGAAAGATGTATGTGGACTAAGCATGGAATTACACAGCATTTTATTTTAGTGGGACGAGGAAGATGAATAAATAACAGAGACACACAAAACTAACCATCCGTATCAATGAAAACAAAGACAGATCTGTTTTACCCTGCCTATAAAATTGCAGTTTAGCCACAGAGTTTCTCTATGTTGGCACTGTTGACGTTGGGGGTTGGCTAATTCTCTGTCGTAGGATGTTGCCAGCACCTTCCTCCCCGCAGGTGGGACAAACGAAAATGTGTCCAGACATTGTCATCGAGTTGAGGGAGGAAATTGGCCCCAGTTGAGAGCCATTGGTTTAGATGTCCTAAAGATCTAAATGGAAGAAAAATTTGCATCAGCATCATCAGGAATACCCCAGGCCACATCTGTAAGAGAATGTTTATGACTACATGTTTAGAGAGAAAATACAGTTAAATAATCTCTATCTACCCACACGGGACTCATGGATTAAACTATGGTGCTTCCATACAATGGAGTAGTATGCAGCTACTAGAAAGGTTCAGTGATATCTCACTGAGAGGGAAGCCCATGATACATTCTTAAGTAACAAAAGAGGTTTGTAAATTTTCTTTGTAGAAAGGAGAATGGTGGGGGGGCTCCTGGATGGCTCAGTCTGTTGAACATCCGACCCTTGATCTTGGCTCAGATCATGACCTCACACTTTGTGGGTTCAAGCCCCCATGTGGGTGCGGAACCTGCTTGGGATTCTCTGAATCCGTCCCTCCTCCACTCATGCTCACTCTCTCTCTTTCTCTCTCAAATTAAATAAATAAACTTAAAAAAAAAAAAAGGAGAACAAAAAGCCTTATATATGCGTATGGGTGAGTGTATATAAATATCAATTATTTTGTGTGTCGGAGTGTTAAGAATGTTGTCGGGCAGACACAAACTAAACACTAGTCCTGGTCTCCTTGAAGGCACAGAGACCTCACTGTGCAGATGGGTTTGAATGGGCCGTGGGAGGCTTTGGACTTATTTTTATCACTAGTCCATTGTAACAAACACATAATGATTCTATAATCCAAAAGGTAAATCCAGTAGAGTTCATGTAGTTCAAAGGTCTAACTATCCAGTAAGGGGAAGACAGTTTATGGCTCAGTGTGCTAAGCGATATAACATAGTGATGATTATCCTTTTGGGGGGCTAGTGTGCCATGGGGTGGTTTAGTGTGTTTTTTGTTGGGCAGGGGTATATAGTGGGTCAAACAGTGGCCACCAAAAATAACTGTCTGTGTCCAAGTCCCCGAGACCTACGGATGTTACCTCATTTGGAAGAAAAGGTCTATGCAACTGTAGTTAAGTTAAGGATATTGAGTTGGCATCACAGTTGCCCAGGTGGGCCCTAAACCCAATGGCAGATGTCCTCCTAAGAAAAAGTCCAAGAGAGCTGTGAGACACACAGAGGTCAAGTGAAGAGGAAGGCAGAGGCTGGTATGACAGAGCCACGAGCCGAGGAAGCCACAGCCACCAGAAGCTGGGAGAAGCAGAAGTGGATTCTCCCCTGGACTCTGCAGGGAGCATAGCCCCGCCCACACCTTGACTTCAGACTTCCGGCTCCCAGAGCTGTGAGAGAATAAATTTCTCTTGTTTAAGCTATCTGGTCCGTGGTAATCTGTTGCGGCAGCCACAGGAAACCAGTATTAGGAGGATGATTTATTCTTTCTGGGACAGTTGAGGGAAGCTTCCGTAGAAACGTGGCTGTCGTCTTGCACTTCAAAGGAAAGTGAAAAAGGGAGGGAGTCTGCTCAAGGCAGGCGAACAGCATGAGCAAAGGCCCGGTGGCCTCACGGGGCAGAGCTGGCTGAGGGTGGCTGGGACGTGAGGTGTATTTCCCGGGGAGGGTGAGATGGAAGGTGAAGCACCATGTCGTCTCCTGATCTCCTCAGCTGGAGAATGAGTTCACAAAAAATTGGGGGATGTTTTCTAAGAGGATGCGGCAAATTCATGTCAGAGACAGGACTCTGGTGAATCTGCCTTCAGCATTGAAGTCATGAGGACGGGGGATTGCAGCCTCTCCAAGTACCCAGAAAAAGAGAATCTCAGAAGGGACTCCTGGCCTTCAAAACGTGGCAGCTTGCTGGATCCTGCGGGCCCCGTTCTCAGCCAGTTCGCTCACATTCCTAGCAGACGGCTTGCTTTGGCGTCCGTGTAATCCCCGCCAGAATGGGAAGCCCCCAAGCTAGGCAGAAAGCAAAATATTTTCCTCATTTGACATGATAAAGCGTGTGGCTTGTGAGAACTGGCACAACCCTGGGCGTGTTCTGTCTTGTCCCCTCCACTCCAGCACCGGGGGGAAACGACTCTCCCCCAGCCAGCGTGTCACAGGGGGTCTTCTGTTGGCCTGGGAGGGGACAGTAGCTGTGACTTTTCTTCGAGTACCATACATGCCCTGCCCTCCCCCCCCTCCCCCGCTCCCACCACTGCTCAGCGCCATTTCTGTTGCAGGTGGGTGTGATTCTTCTTGGTGCCCTCAGAAATACCCAATCAGGGAATCTTCTGGTAGGGCATACTGAGACTAAAAAGGAATGGGCCTACATGCCAGAAACGCTCGCAGATGTATGGCTGAAGACATTTGTTTCACAGGGCTGACGCTATAAATAGATGCGGATAAGCAGGAAGGCGGCAGTTTGCATGGGTGGCCTTGTCTCCGTGGCAGAGATAGTTCCCAGAAGCACGCACCAATGGGGCTGGCCCTGGATCCAATGACGTTGCCAAGTCATGGCCGCAACATGCCTCACAGCTGCCCTCGTGCCACGCCCTTTCCCTCATTGTTCAAAACACGTGTGCAATCATCTCTAGAAACTTCCATGAGAAGCTGGGGGCTCTCAACTATTGACGGTACGCCGTGCATGTGAAATCCTGTCTCCTCTGTGGCTGGGGGAGGGGGTGCGCGCGTGTGTGTGCACGAATGTGAGTTTGTGCATGAGAGCGTGCACGCCTGTGTATAGGTGAGTGTATGCGTGTGTTTGTGTGCGTGTGCATGTATGCATCCGTGTTTGCATGTGAGTACGAGTGTGTTTTTGTGTGCATGTGTGCACATGCGTGTGTGCCCCACATCCCAACCCACAGGAGCTCTGAAAGCCTGGGTCCGGGCTTCATCTCAAGTGAGCACCATGGGAGTTCTCCCTCGTCCGCCAAACAGAGGGAGGCCGATTCCCCTGCTCTTGGGAAAGACTGGAAGCTTGGATGGGGAGGGGATGGGGGGCAGGAGGGACGCAGAGGAGACTACAGGCTGGGGTGCAAGTGGTGCCAGGAGCTGGTGGAGCACCTGGTGTGTGGGAAGCAGGGGGAGGAGTCGCTGAGGAAGGAGCGGGGGTCAGGCTCATCAGTCACAGCCTGTCTCCTGTTGGGGCCCTTGTGGGCCAAACAGAGGCGGGGGCGAGCAAGGGGGTGGGGGAAGGGAAGGGAAGAGGCCAAATTCTCCAGCCCAGCAGCCGATAAACTGGCGAGAGGAAACCAAAGAAGGAGGAAACCACGTCTCTCTGACAGAACGCTGGAGGTACAGAACAGTCTGAAGGGCTTTGTCTGGAAGCCGGTTATTCTGACGCTTTCACGTGGGTGGGAAGAAACCAGGGGCCTCATGTGCTGTGCTCCCCAGACATTTGTTTCCCATCCCACTGTGGCTCTGTGTGGGGTCACTGATATCCATGATCTCGGTCAAGGCTCACAAACCTTAGCTCCATTTTACAAAGGGAAAGACTGAGGCTCAGAAAGGTGGAGTCACTTGTTCAAGATCAGAGGAGGATCACGAACCCATGCCTGGGATGTAACAGAAGGTCCTTGTCTTGCTTTATCTTGGGGGCATGCAGATACTCTTTTTTTTTTTAAAGTTTTATTTATTTATTTTGAAAGAGAGAGAGGAAACAGGAGAAGGCCAGAGAGAGGGAGAGAGAATCCCAAGCTGGCTCCGCACCATCAGCACAGAGCCTGACGTGGGGCTCGATCTCACAAACCATGAGATCGTGACCTGAGCCGAAATCGAGTAGGTTGCTTGACCGACCGAGCCCCCCCCCCCCCCACCGGTGTCCCCAGATATTCCTAATGGCAGAGGGGGCTTCCCCTCTCTCATAGCACAAACACCTAGTGCTCGCCTGGGAACCGCTACGTGCACGGAAATACACCGTCTCATTTCTTCCTCACAGTCACGGTCTGGAGCGAGGGGGGGAAACTCCTCCAAGGGCACGCAGCAAGGTCATGCCTGAGCCTGGAGTCAAGCGAAAACCTATCCGATCCCAAGGCCATGCTCTGGCCCACTGCGCTCTACTATGCTTCCTTAGCGGAAAGAAGGCTCCGCCGACTCCCAGCCCCCGCATCCCCTTTGCAGCTGGCTCTGCCCAGGAGAGGAGGTGCGTTGTAGGCACGCCACAATGCCCATTACTCATTACTCACGGGCCTGCCAGGCCTCCCAGTAATTAAGCCCTTAGAATTTCCCTCAGCTTGGGTGACGTCATTGCATAATTAAGGTGACGGTGATGCCCAACTGCACGCACCAAACAAAGGTCCCTTGTTTTAATTTATCATCCGAGCTCTCCTTGTGCAAAACTGAGCTCCCACTTGGTGATTAAGGAAGACGGTTTGACCCCACTGAATGAGGTCAGGGCTTGGGGCAAAGCAGCAAAGTGGCAGAGGAGGAGATGCTACGGCCGCTCTTAAATTGGCACGGTAATGAGGGCACCAATAAAAGATAGGAAAGGGTATGCTTACCCTGGAAAGATGAGACGCCGGCACGAAGCTGCTGCCTTCCTTTTAGGTAATTTTCTTGCCAAGTAGCTAAATAGATTTTTCTGGGTCCCCTTTCAGTTCTCATCTGACCCTTGGATGGAGCTACTAAGTGCTCACGTGTCCCGAGGTTGATCACAGTCTACCCAGACTGTCGTCCTAATGCACACAGATTCTACAGCACAAAGTACAAAGGTTCAAACTCCAGTCTTTCCCAAGTATTAGTTTTGTGACCTGGGACAAGTACGTAAATTCCCCGTACCTCAGGTAACATATCCATAAAGAGGGCGATAATATAACACTAGTACCTACTTCCAAAGGGTGTTGTGAGGGAGTCAGGTGAGTTACCGTGTGTTGTGTTGAGGACCCTGCTTAGAGCATCAGGACTGTATGAGTGTTTGTTGTTTTTATCTCAATCACTTTCGTAACCATCTTTGTATACCTGTGTCGTGTTTTACATGGGGCTGGTGTTCAAAAAACGTCCCTTCCCTCTTAGTTAATTTCAATGTTTTCAACACACACACGGAAGAAATGGTAAGTATGTGATGGGAGGGAGCGACTGCTATCGTGGCATTGACTGGCAATTTATAATTTAAAAAACAATTTATAAATGTATCAAATTGTTCACATGTCAATGATATCTTAGTAAAGCCAGAAAAAAAAAAAGAATAAATGTCCCTCCGGTACATTCTCTCTCTCCCTCTCTTCTCTTTCTTTGTCCCTTCTCTCCACAAACACAGATTCGTTTCTATCTTCATGCACAAGTTGAAGAAAGTAAAATATGGTGAAGATCGACTCGCATGTGATTGCTATGGGCTGGGAGGCAAGATGGCAGTGGTTATAATGCGTCTGTTTCCCGCCTTCTTTCCACCCCCTCAGTATCTATATTTATGTAATGTAATATAAATATTTTATACATATATTTATATTCTTTTCCATCACATTTTCTGAATTCTTTTGACCTTTAGCTATTCATTTGTGAAATTTTCAGGTTTTTTGTGAGTTGTCCTGAAGTTCTTTAAAAGCCATTTTATTATTTACCAAAACTCTAGCAATTGTAGAAATCTTTGACTAATTTCTCCAATGGTGCATTAATGTTTATTTCTTTACAAATTTCAATTATGTATGTAATGTACAGGAATTCATATGAAATGATATAGTTTTAATAGCTTTTGGGGAAATCTGCCATATTATATTTGCCCGATTTTTGATTCTCTTCAGAGAAGCAATTTAAGGAATTGTTAAGGAACGTAACGGGATTTGTACTTCTTATGAACATATGTATTCCTTGGAAAAGTATATGTTTAAAACCCCAGTAGAAGGTGAAGGCTGATTCACTCATGAATTCATCCAGAAGCGTATGTTCATATTTGTTGCTATGTTCAAGAATACATTTATTAGATTATGGGTAAATTTAGGAAATTCAGCAACTTGGGCGTTTGGTGACATGAGCCTTAGAAGAATTTACTCCTTATTCTTCTATGAACGAATGTTCCACTTGCCTTTCTGATTATTGAGAAGAGTTAAAGCAGGATCAGAATGAATGACCACTTGCTGAGAGAAACATGGAAGGTCCTCGGTAGTAAATAGATAGGAAGGCAGACTAGGGGTTTTTATCTAGTAGACATCCATAGTGAAGCATAACATATGTACAGGAAAGTACACAAGTCATGAGTGTCCATTAAAGTGTAACTTACACCCAGACCAGGGCATAAAACATTACTGGCCCCCCCAAAACAGCTTCTTGTTCCCCATCCCAGGCACTATGCTAGCTCCCCAGGTTAACCACTGTCCTGACTTATCACCACAGATGAGCTCTGTCTTTATATGTCTGTTTTGTACTTCACGTAAATAGAATCATATCTATGAACCCTCTAGTGTGGGCTTCTTTGGCTCAGCACAGTGTTTGTGAAATTTCTTCACGATGCGTGTATGGTTCTTTAGTGCCTGTTGTGTGGTGTTCGTCAGGAACGTTCCACGATTTATCCATTCTATTGTTGATGAGTGTTTGGATTGTGTTCAGTCTGGGGCTATTCCAAAGAGCGTTGCGACGTACATCCGAGTACATGTGTTTTGGTGAGGATAGGTGCACGCTTGTTTACAAGATTTTGAAGACTTCTGCAAAATTTTAACTGACAAACTTTTTAATCTGACTTCATATCAACTTGCTGACTATACCGGGGTGTGGATTTGCGGGGTTTCAAACGTTTGCATATGTTCAGTTTTTGTGGTTGTCCAAAATGGTTTCCTAGAGTTGTATCCATTTACATTCCTACTGGAAGAATTCTGGCTCCTCTATATCCTTGCCAACTGTAGGTATTACCATATATCCAGGCTTTTTTCATATGCCTACTTTTCTTAATGTTTAGTTATTTTGAGAGAGAGAGAGCATGAGTGGATGAGGGGCAGAGAAAGAAAGGGAGACACAGAATCCAAAGCACACTCCAGGCTCTGAGTTGTCAGCACAGAGCCCAATGTGGGGCTCGAACCCACAAGCTGTGAGATCATTGATGAGGTTTTTGGGGTGACAGTGGGGTTCAGGCAGTCTGGAGCTGATGACCACGAAAGAATTCTTGAAGACATCTTTGGTGCAAAAAGGTGGTTTTATTGAAGCACGGGGACACCCGAAGAGCTGCCCCGGGACCAGGAGGAGAGATTGGTTTTATACTATGGAGTTGGGGGAGGTAACGGCCGGCCAGCGGAAGTTTCCAGTGAAATTTTCATGTGCTAAAGAAGACTCTCAGGATAGTGGAAGCCTAGCTATTGTCAAGGGAAGGTGGTTTTCCCTCTAGCAAGGCATCAGCGTTAAGACAGTAGGGAGTTCCTGGAGAACCTTTTTCACTCTGCCAGCCTCAAGTATCTGTCAATGGGCTGCTGGTTATAAGGAAATTTGGTTCTATCTGCCATTTCCTTCTGCCTTTGTTGCCCACACTACTATGGAGGGCGTTGGAGACTTAGGTCCTGCAGGACTACGATCTATCAGCTAACCCTTTGTTTACCCCTTTCCTTTGTTCTTGGGCAGCCAGGAGTGCCTGAGGAATATCCCCGCACACCCTGCCTGGAGGTGGGGGGTGTTTGCAGCCAGGCAGCTTGCCCTAAGCTCCCTCATCAATTATCGGAAGTTTAATCTCCTAAACCACCCAGTTGCCCCTCGAATGCCTTATTCTATCATTCTGACATTCCCTTTTGTGATGTACCTATCCCATTCTTTAGCACATTTTGAAAACTGGCCAGTCTGTATTTCCCGTGGATTCGTAGGAATGAGTTATACATGGTGGACACACATTGCTTGTCGTATGTGTTGTGAGCATCTTCTCCCTCCCTGCGGCTTAGCTTTTACCTAGTAGCTTCACGGTGTCTTCTGATGAAGGCATGTTCTTAACTGAAAGGAAACCGGTTTGTCCATCTTTTCCTTAACAGAAAGTACTTTTTGCATCCCGAGGCTAGACGATTATCAGTGGCCCTCCCGATGCCAAAATTACGTGATTCAGTGACTATCCCTTAGCTTTTCCTTCAAGTTCTGCTCTCCTGCTGCGGGAGCAAACAGACACATTCAGGTTGCACCTTCATTAGGAGGTTAGGTGCTGGGCCACGTGGGGACGGAAGACAAAGCAGCAAACAGACCCAGGCATCAGGCAGCCTGGCGTCAGGGGACTTGGAACGCTGCCCGGCCATTCTCTCTCTGTTTCTGCTCACACAACCCTCTCTTCTCAGTACCTTCTTTCTCTCTTTGCCTCCGGACTCCCTCTTACTGCCGTCCCTCTGTGAATCTCTATTTTAGAAGACAGTGCATGAGTAGAAAGATGGAGGTATGGTGAGGCCAAAACATCGTTAGTCACCGATCCCACGGGGAAGGGGCAGGTTGTGTCACAAGGGGCCGCAAGGAGGAGGCACCAGAGGCGGTCAGGAGGGAGAGGGAGGAGGGAGACTTCGGCAAGAGCCTTTATTGTGGTTTCCAGGAGAAAGAAACGGTAAACTAGGATTGGCTGGTCTGAAGAATTTCGGCAGACTGCTGGGGCTGTCTGGAACCCAGTCCTGGGTGATAGGGCAGGTGGGTAGTGGCCCAGAGTGTGAGAACCCAGTAAGGAGATGTTGGGATGTGGGTTTGTATTTGGAATGTGTGCTTAGGGGCAAGTTGTTCTCTGTCTCTAGGATTGGCTAACCTGGGAGGGGCCGGCCCTCCCATGTCAGCCAGGCCCTGGATGTCAAAGCATCAGAATGCAGAAACTAAGAGACTTGGGTCCTCCAGTCTCGAGCCTGTCTCCCCTCCCGAGAACTGTCAGGCCCTTAACATAACTTATATTCGTGACACTTCCCACGGGAGGCTGGCTGGTCCAGTGAAGCCTATTTGCTTCCGAGCACAGTTTCTGGGCAGTCCCCCAACCCTACAGCTGACTGGCCAGGCTGGGGATCGGAACCTCAGCAGGATCTGCGGGCCAGGGTCACAGGAGTGATGTCTGCACCTGGTCAGCTCTCCTGGGAGGGAATGTTCTTTACCGGTATCTACCTACCTACGTACCTCCCCTGCCTTCAGGTGAGCGCCGATCTGCCTCACTCCTAAGCCTTCCTAGCTTCCCAAGTCTGTGGCCACGTGTGTGTTTCCTCTCTGAATTTCCAGACTGTCTTTTCTATTCTTTCATGGAACTTTGCACTCTCTGCCATTTGATACATGCTGTTGGGGTATCTGCTTTTATCTCCTTTAAAAACACGCAGTAACTCAGGACTTGCTCAGGTGGCCTCATTCCTCTCTTCTCTGCACTCCCAGCATCCAGAACGGTGCCTGGTGCTTAGTGAATGATTTTAACCGTGAATACTTACTGAATATTTTACGTTAGGTCCCCACAGAAGCAGGACCTAAAATGAGGATTCAGGAACAACTCGGTTGCTTTGGCAACCAGCCCGGAAGCACTTGGTGGGGTAGGCGGGGAAGAGAGGTAGGCGGGGAAGAGAGGTCGCAGCACAGTGAGTGAGTGCGCTGTTGACCCCTGAGGGCAAGTGGGGCTCAACCTGCTGCCAGCCTTTGTGGGACACAGCTGGGAAGTGTCCCCTATGTGTTATTTGTCCATAAGCCACTGGGCGCGGACTGTCCCTAGGCTGGTTAACCCTCTGACACATAGAGCATGTTCCTGTAGCCAGGGCAGTCCCTCCACAGGATCCAACACCAGGAAACCAGGCCATTGACCTATGAGTGACAATGGGGGTGGGGCACCCAGGCATCTCCTACCCTTCAGTTGCAAACCAAATGTTAAGTAGCCACCAGTCCTAAAATCTAGGCCTTCATACCTAATGGCCAAGAAACAGAGAAACAAAGGGACAGGTTTAAAGAGGTATCCTCAGGGGGAATGGCCAGCTGACCTTGGGAGTAGGTGGTTGATGCCTTCATGCTCCTCCCACATTGTCCCACTTGCGATGTGCCGGGCCCTCACAGCTGGGAACAGCTGGGCTGAGCTATCAGGGAAAAGTGTGGCAATGGCCAAGGTGTGCCCTGGGTGGGCGGGCTGGGGATCTTCTTCTAGCTGTTGTGATTTCATGTGAGCCCTCCTTTACCCCAAGCAACAGTATTACCCTGGGGGTGCCCTTTCATGTTGCTCCCCATCGCTCAAAGACTTCTAGCCTTCGGGCGCCCTGACGATGTCCGTTTCCTTCCTTGGAAACATCTGTGAATCCTGGCTCCAGGCAAGGTCAGCTTTTCTTAGCTTCCTCTGAGTTCTCCTGTCACACCGAGATAGAGGCGTCGTCCACACTGCCTGTTGCAGTGGGATGGCACGACCTGGGGTAAATTTAACCAAGGAAATAGGAATCAAGATAACCTGGAACGCTTGTCCCCAAACTCAATTTAGGAAGCCCACGTTACAGAAGCAGCCCAGGATGGAGTGAGGATGGACGGCAAGTAGAAACCGTGATCTGAGACTCTCTGGAATTTGGCATGAAAGCAAATGTCATCACTTCGCTTAAGGCACATGAGCATCTCGGCAACGTTCCATGTTTCAGACATTCTTGAATTTGCCAATTTCGATTTTATATTTTTGGACACTCTTCTGGAATAATCTGTCGATTAACATATACCAGATTCCCTTTCTTTTTTCCGTTAGCAAAACCCTACAAAAATGTTTCCCAAACTCATCCATTCCCCCGAGTTTTCTGGTAATCACAAGCAGGCCTCCCCATGTGTCAGCTGACTGCGGCGTTCCGGAACATTCCACCAGCACCACAAGCTTGAGTGCTCCCTGGGGGGCTTTGTCTACAGTCCTAGGCTGGGAGGGCCAGGTACAGCTGTCACGATGACAGGGTATTCTTTTTTAAAAATAGAGCAAATTGATTCTGGATTATATTTTAAGTTCTGTTATGTGGTTATAAGAAAGAAGGAAGAGAAGAGCAAACAAAAAACGGTACTACACGTTGGAAACTGGGATGAGGTGGCAAGAATACTGGCCTGGGAACTCTTCCCCAAGTGCTGACAATAGTATTGTGACCTTGGACAAGTCCTTGAACACCGCTGACTTCAGTTTCCTCCTCATCTACAAAGCTGGACCACGTTCCAGCTCTAAAATTGTTAAGAACACATGCATTTTCAAAATACACACATATGGCAATCCCTCATACACTTTGGTATAAGAAAAACAGTGCCTCTGCCGTAAGCGGGTACTTGTGAGTAGTCTGGAGACCAAGTAATATGTATGAGGCAACCGAACGGGGAAGGCTCAAGTCTGGTCAATGACGTCATCTCTCAAGTTTCATAATTGCGTATTTTTATAAATGTGTTATGAAGTGTAGTAGCGATACCTGGAAGCAGAAAATTGTTGTTCCTATGAATTAACATTTAAAGATTTTTCTCTTGGCCACCTGGGTGGCTCAGTAGACTTAGCATCTGACTCTTGATTTTGGCTCAGGTCGCAATCTCGCTGCTCATGGGATCGAGCCCCGTATCTGGCTCTGCACTGACAGTGTGGAGGCTGTTTGGGATTTTCTCTTTCTCCTTCTCTTTTTGCCCCTGCCCTGCTCATGCTCTCTCTCAAAACAAACAAACAAACAAACAAACAAACAAACAAACAAACATTTTTAAAAAGATTTTTCTCTCCATTCTTCGAGTTGCCAGAATCACTTCAATTTATATGACCCTCTTGGGGAGCCTGGGTGGCTCAGTACATTGAGTGTCCAACTCTTGATTTTGGCTCAGATCATGATACCAGGATCGTGGGATCAAGCCCCACATTGGGCTCTGCGCCGGGTGTGGCGCCTGCTTAAGATTCTCTCTCTCCCTCCCTCTTTCTAAAAATAAAAGAAGAAAAAGAGTTTTTATATGAATCTCTTGTGTGGCAGTATCACTAATTCACACATCGACCTGTTGGAATAACATTCTTACATTCCTTCTATTGATGAAGAAATTGAGCCGTGAGGGGTGAAAGACCTTGCCCAAGGCCACACAGCAGTGTTGGGATCGGAAGACAGCATGTGTTTCTGTCCATTCATCACTGGCGCCATCCTGAGTGAGGTGTTCTGAAAACGGAACTTTTATTTATTTTATTTATTTATTATTTTAAAAAAAAAAATTTTTTTTTTCAACGTTTATTTATTTTTTGGGACAGAGAGAGACAGAGCATGAATGGGGGAGGGGCAGAGAGAGAGGGAGACACAGAATCGGAAACAGGGTCCAGGCTCTGAGCCATCAGCCCAGAGCCTGACGCGGGGCTCGAACTCACGGACCGCGAGATCGTGACCTGGCTGAAGTCGGATGCTTAACCGACTGCGCCACCCAGGCGCCCCTGAAAACGGAACTTTTAGACTCAGATTTGCTTGGCTTCTCTCCCAGGTACTTGGCATGGTGAAAAGGGCTTTGGAAACACCAAAGCATGATCAAGGAGTTGTCTTTGTCTTTGGAGGAATTCTAGGAGGACAGGTTTATATGAACAACAGGTGAGCTCGGCATAGTATCCCCAGCAAGAAGGAAGCCTCTAGTTTGTTGGAGTGTGGGGATGCCTGTTGGAGAAAACGGGGGGCAGATTGTGTGAGCAACTGTGACTGCATCTTTCCCAAAGGGGTTGTTTACTTAGGGGATTTTCACGGTAAGTTGTCAGTTTCATCAAGTCTCGGAAGCTGGTACTTTGGTTTGCCTTCTACCTTTTGCATTTGGCCTTCTAAGAGTCCAAGAACATGTTCTGCAATGTCACCAGATCAGTGAAGAGTTTCTCACTGAAGTCAAATTTTCATGGTTTCTTCTGAGCTAGAACCAGAATTAAACAATTCCAAAATGATCGCAGTTTGCCAAGTCTCAAATCCATCCCACGCGGCCAGCCTGAAACCGGGTCCCTATTCAGGCTTCTTCTTGTTTTAATTTGTTTATTTGTGATGGGGACTTACTGCCTCTAGGAGGGTCCCATTAAGAAAAAAAACTCAGAGGACATCAAAAAGTTCTGACCAAACAACATCTTGATGATTTAAGTGTAAATATGTCAGCGACATATGGTTTTCATTATTCCTGAAATAACACATGGGTTTAAAAATCAAGGGGAAAAGTGTTTGGTAAAAGACACTGAGGACTTGGCTGAATGTTTTTTAAAGACCGTTATGAAGCCTGAAGGGGAAAGCACCCCAAGTGGGACAAATCCAGGCAGCTAAATCCTTCCTTGTTTGTGTCTTTCCTTGATCAGAGATGACATTGGTGCTGTCACCGGCACGCCGATGTATCTGCCACGCCACAGAATCTATCTGGCAGGTGAGGCTTTCGTGGACAAGTCTAGGTCCTGAACGCATCCCTGCTGATTAGGAACAACGCTAATTTTAAGCAAGTGAACGCATCTGGAGAATGAGAAAATAATTTATCTCGTAGGATTGTTGTGAGCATCTGGGCTAGTACATGTCAACTGCCTGGCCCATAGTAGATGCTTAATAAGTGGAAGCTTGAAAATGATCATCGTCCACTTGAAAAGTGCTCATTGGAGCACGAATAAGGTATTTCAGGGTGAAAATTGGTTCTAGCGTAGGAGAAATCCATGTGATCACTTCCCCAACCACAGAAACAACGGGTGAAAGGATAGGGCAACCGTATCAAGTGTTGCTCAACACAAAGAAACAAGAATGAGCCCCAAACTAGAGGTCAGAATAAAGTCAGTTTTCACTGACCAACTTACCAAGGCACTTGTTCCTGATGACACACTTTTAAATGTAAGGAGGTTCATTTTCCCCTGAGGGTAGTTGGATTACTTTTTTAATTAACGATTTTTTAACAGCCCTCTGGAGTTGTAATTGACTTGGAGAAAATGTCATGGCTTTAAAGTATTTGAATTGATAAGGTATATACAACTGTGGAACCACCACCAAAATCAACGCAGTGAACATACTGATCCCTCCCCGAAGTTTTCATGTGCCCTTTGCAGTTCACCGCACCGCGGTCCTTCAACATCCAGCCCCAGGCAACTACTGAAGTGCTTCCTATCACTGTAGGTACGTTTGCATTTTCTAGAGTTTTATGTGAATGGAATGATAAAATACTTGCTATTTTTTATTGCTGAATAGTATACACAGACACTGCAGTTGGGATACCCATTTGCTGTTGGTGGCCATTGGGATTTTTTCCAGTTTTTGGTTTGTTCGTTTTCATTATTATACAAACGAAGCTGGATGGACAGTTGTATAAACTTTTGTGCTTGCTTTTCACGGTAGGGACCTAGGAGTGGAATGGTTGGGTATGTTGTTAGGTGTGTGTTTAACATTTTAGGAAATTGCCAAACTATTTTCTAAAGTGGTTCTACCGTTTTGCATTTCCAAGTGCAGCATATTAGTGTTCTAGTTGCTACACAAACTTGCCAACATTTGGTACGGTCAGTCTTTTTTTTTTCTTTCTTTTTTTTTTTTTTTTTTTTAGTTTGTTTATTTATTTTGAGAGAGAGAGAGAGAGAGAGAGAGAGAAAGCGTGCATGCATGCGAGTGGGGGGAGGGACAGAGAGAGAGAGAGAAGGAGACAGAGAATCCCAAGCAGGGTCCTCACTGGCAGCACAGACTCTGAGTTGGGGCTCGATCCCACAAACTGTGAGATCATGACCTGAGCCAAAATCCAGAGGCAGATGCTTAACTGACTCAGCCACCCACGCACCTCTGGTATAGTCAGTCTTTTTCATTTGAGACATTTTAATAGGCATATTGTGGTTTCTCATTGTGATTTTCATTTGCATTTCCCCAGCAACTAATGGTGTTGGCTGTCTTTTTGTGTGCTTACTTACAATTCCTGTGTCTTCTTTGGAGAAGTATGTATTCAAACCTTCCCTCACTTTAAAAAACTCAGGTTTTTGTTTTTTTATTGTTGACTTTTCAGGGTTCTTTTTATATTGTGGGTACAATTCCTTTATCAGATGTATGATTGGCAAATATTGCCTTCTAATCTATGGCTTGTCTTTTTATTCTCTTAATAGTGTCTTTCAAAGATCAAAAGTTCTTCATTTTGACGAAACTTGATGTAACAGGTTTTTGTTTTTTTTTTTTTTTAATTGATTTCACTTTTGGTGTTGTATGTGATCTTTGCCTAATCCAAAGTCACAAAGATTTTCTTCCATGTTTCCTTCTAGAATTTTTCCAGTTTTCAGTTTTACATTTAGGTCCAAGATCCGTTTTGAGTTCATTTTTGTATATGGTGTGAAATTGGGATGAAGATTAATTTATTTATGCTTTCATGTGGCTATCTAACTCTCCAGCATCATTTGTTAAAAAGACTATTCTTTCTCGACTGAATTGCCTTTGTACCTGCATCGGAATCAGTTATCATGGATGTGTGGTCTATTTCTGGATTCTGTTTCATTCTGATATATTTGTCTATTTTGACATCAATACCAATTGTCTTGACTACTGCGGATTTTTAATAAGCGTTGAAGACTGGCGTGTGATTATTTCAACTTTGTTCTTATTTTTCAACATGGTTCTTGTTCTCTGAGGTTCTTGCAACTCCACATGAATTTTTTGACTCAGCCCGCCCCTTTCTGTAACAAGCTTGCTGGGATACTGATTGAGATTGTCCTGAATTTAGATCAGTTTAGAGAGAACTAACATTTTAAAAGTCTTGAGTCTTCTAGCCCAGGAGCAAAGTACATCTCTCCATTTATTTAGGTCTTCTTTAATGTCTCTCAGTAAGATTTGGTAGTTTTTAGTCTAATGGTCTTTCATTTTTGTTGTCAGATTTATCTCTAAATATTTGTGTTATTATGGATGGTATTTTTAAAAAATGCAATTTCCAATTATTTATTGCTAGTATTTAGAAAAAACAATTTATGTCTATTGACCTTATAGCTTATAATTTTGGTAAGCTCACTTATTAATTTTAATAATTTTTTAGTAGATTCCATAAAATGATCCCTATAGATGTTTGTGTCACCTGTGCATAAAGACAGTTTTATTTCTGTCTTTCAAATGTGGGTGTCTTTTTTTCTTTTTTCATTTTCTGGTCTTGCTGCATTGGCTACAATGTCCAGTATTATGTCGAATAGAAGTGATGAGAGTGGGTATCCTTGCCTTGTTCCTGGACTTAGGGGGAAAGTGTGCAATCTTTCACCATTAAATCTGATGTTAGCTGTAGGTTTTTACAGATACTCAAGGGTGTTCCTTTGTATTTTTAAGGGTTTTTTTTTTTTGGAGAGTTTTTATTAGAATTTGATGTTGGATTTTGTCAAGTACATTTTCTGCATTGACTGAAATGATTATATGGTTATATATACTTTTTTAAAGTTTAATTTTAAGGGTGCCTGGATGACTCAGTGGTTAAGTATCAGACTTCAGCTCAGGTCATGATCTTGCATTCATGAGTTCAAGTTCATGAGTTCGAGCTCCATGTCAGGCTCCGTGCTGACAGCTCAGAGCCTGGAAACTGCTTGGATTCTGTGTCTCCCTCTCTCTCTGCCCCCCTCCTCCACTCACGCTCTGTCTCTCTCTCTCTCTCTCTCTCTCAAAAATAAATAAACATTTAAAGTTTAATTTTATTTATTTTGGAGAGAGATAGAGAGCAAGTGGGGGCAGGGCAGAGAGAGAGGGAGACAGAATCCCAAGCAGGCTTCATCCTTTCTGCACAGACCTCGTGGGGGTCGAACTCATGAACCATAAGATCATGACCTGAGCTGAAATCAAGAGTCGGACACTTAACTGACTGAGCCACTCAGGCATCCCGATTATATTGGTTTTCTAATGTTAAACCGATCTTGCATTTCTGCCGTGATATATTATTCTTTTAATACATTTTGTTGGATTTGATTTGCTAAAACTTGTTAAGAATATTTGTATCTATACTCATGAGGGTTACTGATCTATAGTTTTCTTTTGTTGTAACATATTTGTTTGGTTTTGGTGTCAATGCTCACCTCACAGAATGAGTTGCAAAATACGCTTTGCTCTTCAATCTGCTGGAAGAATTTGTTTTGATTTGGTGTTATTTCTTTCTTAAATGTTTACTGGAATTTGTTAATAAAATCATCTGGGCATGGAATTTCATTTGTAGGAAGGTTTTTAAATACAAATTCAGTTTCCTTAAAAGATACACTGTATGGGGTGCCTGGGTGGCTCAGCTAGTTAAGTGTCTGACTCTTGATTTCGGCTCAGCTCATGGTTTGTGGGATGGAGCCCCATGTCAGGCTCTGGACTGACAGTGTGGAGGCTGCTTGGGATTCTCTCTCTCTCTCCCTTTCTCTTTGCCCCTCCCATTCTCTCTCTCTTTCTCTCTTTCTCAAAAAAAAAAAAACAACAAACAAAAAACAAAACAAGATAACAAGATACACTATATGACCTTCACAATATCTGTTTCATCTTAAATGAACTTTGGTAATTGTATCTTACAATGAATTTGTCCATTTCATATAGTTCTTAAATTTATGAGCATAAAGGTGTGTGTAATATTTTATTATTATCGTTTTAGTATCTACAGAATTTGTTGTGATGTTGCCTCCTTCATTCTTGATATTGGTAATTTGTGTCTTTTCTCACTTTTCTCCTGATCAGGCTAGGTGAATCTTCATCAACTTATTGATATTCTCAAATAACCAGGATTTGCTTTCGTTGATTTTCTCAATTATTTTTGTTTCCTATTTCATTGATTTCTACTTGTCTTTCATTATTTATTTTCTTCTGCTTATTTTGGGTTTGATTTGCTCTTCTCTGTTTAGAGGTATAAGATGGAAACTCAGGTTATTTATTTAAGAACTTTCTTCTTTTCTAATAAATTCATTTTAGTGCTACACGTTTCTATGTACTGCTTTTGTGGATTCCCACACATTTGATATGTTGCATTTTCATTTGTGCTTAGTTCAAAATATTTTCTAACTTTCCTTTTTTTTTTTTTTTTGACCCATGAATCATTTACGAGTCTGGATTAAAATGTGACGTCAAATGGCAGGAGAGGGAACGGAATTGCAGGAAAAGAAACATTATTGGGTCCTTGTTGAACTTGAAACACACTGCTAAGTGCTTTTACAACACTGATTCAACCACTACAAAAACCCCATTTCTGAGATGTGAAAAGCTGGTGCTAAAGAGATTTATTAGCGAGCCCAGGTCACAACATGTGCCAGATCTGACATCAGATCTCCTAGGCTCCAAAGCCCACACATTTTATCTTCTTCCCACATTTGGTGCGAGAGGTGCCAAACCAGAAGGTTAGGAGAACCATGCAGATCAAACATTCTTACCTTGTAATTTTCCCTAGAGTGAACTTTGATATTGATTTCTAAGTAAAACATTGTGACAGTCTACCATTTTTATGGATTCACAAAGCACGAAGCCAAAGCAGAGAGAAATCGTAATTAATTTAGAGTTCTTTTATTTTTTATTTTTCTTTCCTTCTTTATTGAGAGGGTGCATGAATGGGGGAGAGGGGCAGAGAGAGAGAGACTGAGAGACAGAGACAGAGACTCCCAAGCAGGCTTTATGCTCAGCACAGAATCTGATGTGGGGCTTGATCCCACAATTCTGGGATCATGATCTGAGCCGAAATCAAGAGTTGGACACTCAACTGACTGAGCCACCCTAGTGCCTCAAATTTAGAGTTGTTTAAAATCACTGTGGTGAAATAAAGCATCAAAAACAAAACCCTCACCCTCACCCACTGACTTGTAGAGAACGGGTAGAGAATAGTGAACCACGTCTGAGATACATTTTGTGTGATGATAGTGATAGTGAGACTGTAAAACAGAGGTTGGAAGACAGTTTCTTTTATTTAGGATCTGATATTTCTGCTTTTTACTGAGACGTTGATTGAGTCTTTCCAGTCCCCCTTTGTTTTCTCATTACTGGTTTAGATATTCTTGGTCACATAGAACTGTTGTTTCAATATAGGGTAAAATGAAAATGCTATATTGAATTAAATCAGACAGAATACAGGTGTGGAGGAGCTTATCGGGATAAAAATAACAAATCTGTGGCTCAGGTATCCCCCATGGAGAAAATAGAATGTCTTCAATGAAAAAACACAGAAGAAAAGAGATTGTCGTCAAATAGCATATACCAAAGAGTCTGGCAAAGATCCTGAAATAACTGGAAACTTCCCCCATTGTGCTTTCTTTGCCTGACTTGGGGACAAATTCTGAGGTGACAATGTGCCAATGTCCCTCATATCAGCACTCCGTGACCCTCTTTGTTTGCTGCTGTCTTATGGTGTTTGCCCTTGGACGTTCAGTTCCGATTAAAAAGGGGAGAGAGGAGGCTGCATACTGCCAGTTTAGTCCTATAAATATTTGTACAGTGTTTATGACAGATGTTTTCCTGTTATGAAGGAATCTGACCTTCATTAAAAATCAGGAACGTTTTTAATGCAATGCCAAGACATCAGAAACAACAGCAGGGATTGCCAGTGATTTTCATATATTTGAAGATGCAAATTCTTACTTGAACAAACCAGTAATTATCACAGCCCTGATTATTTGTTGGGAAAGTGGTCAGAGGGTAGGAAATGGTCACAGTCTCTCTTTTCTTGCTCTAATCACCGCCCCATTCCATCATTTTGCAAGATGGGCCATTTAATACTCTCACTTCATAAAATAACAATGTGGCTTTTTTTTTTAACATCTCTTGAACCTTTCTTCCTGATGTGTGGAATACCAGTCAAACCACATACACACAACCCTAAATGTCAAGCTTATGCTATTTCTCATAATCATTTTTCATCATGAAGATAGTATCAATGTGTGACGCATGAAAAATTGCATTAAGGTACCATGAAAAAATATACTCCAAGTTTTAGAGTTTTCCAGGTGGCCACGCTCTCTCTTCCAATGGAAGGATTAAGTCACCTGGATTTTCCCTATGTGCATTAACTTTTGGGCTGAGGCATTTGGGCTTAGACTCACCCACTTGGCTGACATGTTGCCTCTTTAGGATTACTGGGACTCAGATTTATTGTGACTTCTGTTTGCGGGGGCGGGGGGGGGAGAAAGGTATATAAGACATTGATAGAACTTAGAATATGCAAATTACAGAAACCACGTGCACATAGTCAGGTGTTATCGTGTGGCAGACCCAAGAAAAGAGAGCCACAGTGCTGTGACCAAGGACCTGCTCAGGTGGCATTCATTACCCCTATTTACCTCTGTCAGTTCTGAAGCTCCGGGTCTCAGTTTCAAACCTGACGCTTTCAGCATTTTGAGAAGGGACCATCTCATTGTGGTGAACTCTGAAGACGTGTGCGTGGGACGGACTTGTACTATCAGAATGCCAATGTATTCATTTACATTAAAAAAATATGGCACGTAACGGGAAGCACTCAAAGTCCTAAGGGTCAGTATGATCTTTGACTGATAATCAAGGAACACAAAAGGAATCTTAGTGGTGAGTAAGGCATAGAAGCGTGTAAGGATCAGCTCTACAGCCGTGGTTTAGAAATCTGTAGTTCTGGCTTCCCTTCCTTGATGCGATGACTGTACTAGCATTGTTGAGTTTCCCCCTGGGCTTCCCAGAAGACAGTACCCGTTTTGATGGCTATATTCTATCTTCAGAGCAGTAATGTTTCGTTTGGGTTATAGTCAGATCCCGCCTGGCTTGGGAGTAATTTTCTTAAGGGACTGTGGACATCCCTGCTGTGATCTGTTGTGTTTGGATATAAAAGGCTTAATCCCAGGGGGTGATACTATATGGTCATTTCCAATTTCTTGGAAATGGAAGTTCATTAAAGTCCTTAACACTTCCAAAGAAATCAACATGACCAACTTAGAGGGATACCTTGCACTCTTTGACTGCATATATCTGCGTATCACTTCTTTAATAAAGTAGCAATTAACTAATATTTCATGTTAATACAAGTTCTGATGAGTCCTACAAATGATGGACATGTGTCCAAAGGACACCAAGAGATATACATCTGATCAAGGCGGCATGCACTATGTTCATTGCAGAAGTTTTAAGACGACTTAAATATCCACCCCTCCCATGGATAAAGTAATCATCATAAATTCAGACAATAAAACCTAAGAATGAAAATAATTAGCTCTCATGTATCAATATGGTTACATTTAGATACTTATAGAAAATTAATACTGAGCAAGAAAAGTAAGTCATAGAAAGGCATGCATGGTATGAGACTATTTCTGAGTATTGAAAATTCCCAGAACAATGTCATTAATTAGTTTATGGAAACATATACATGTAATTTTAAAAAAACCCCAACAGCTTGTATCAAAAGTATATCCAACAATCTCCCAGGATTGTGGAATCTTCTGGGAAACTGGGGAAGGGAATGATATTGGAATGGGCTTTTAAAAAGGCAATTGAACTCTATGAACAAAGTTCCATTTCTCAAAAATTTTGGTGACATTGAGAATCAATAATTCTATAAATCGAGGTGGCAAACACATGGACTGTTGTTACGTCAGGTTCTCCATTTTCTCTGTTTTTAAAATAGTCTATAATAAAATGTTTAAAGAATTAAAGAAATTTATATTCCCTTGTATTGAAGTTTCTCCAAGACATCTGGTCAAGGGAAAAATTGATCGCAGAGAAATATGTAATATCTGTTACAATTTATTAAAAAATATGAATACAGAAATGCACATTCATATCCAAATGTATACAAAGCTGTAAACACAAGGAAAAAGGTCTGTTTGATGAATTGCCAAGTCATTATTATTTGTACTTACCTACTGTGAGTGGTGTGGGCAAAGGGGTACTTTCACCCTTTTCCCCCTTCCATAGACTTGTCTTATTTTGTAAAACACAGGAAGCATATATTTATGCATTCAGAATTTAAAAGTTGGAACGCAAACCCTTGCTCTTTCAATGAAAACAACAACCACAATAGCAATGTACACATATTCCATGGCGCAGGGACCTCAATCTCTCTGGAGAGTCCCAGGAGTTTCACTCAAAGCCAATTCTTTCCAGATCAAGGAAACCTGTATTTCTCACTCCCAAGACCTTTACATGAAGGCCAATGCAACAGTCTCTCTGGCGATTCCAGGGGGTAGGGCAAGGCTGAAGAGACCGTGAACCAAGCCAGGGAGAAACCAACCAGAGCACAGGAAGAAAGTGGAGGAGACAAACTAATGTGACATTCTGTGTCCACTATACTTCAATTAAAAAGAAAAGGAAGGCTCAGGGCTTCTGGGTGGCTCCACTAGGTAAGTATCTCATGCTTGGTTTCAGCTCCGGTCACGATCTCATGGTTTCATGAGTTTTAGCCCCAGTTGGGCTCTGTGCTGACAGCATGGGGACGCTGCTTGGGATTCTCTCTCTCTTCCTCTCTCTCTTCCCCTCTCCCACCCGTGTTGTTTCTGTCTCTCTCAAAATAAACTTAAAAAAAAAAAAAAGCCTGAATTCTGCCTTCAAACATGATGTTGACAACCCTTCTTATGAAGTGATAATCATGGCATTATTGTTCTTAGGAACATTGATTTCTCATCTAAGTTCATTCCAACCGACCCTCAGATAGAAACCCTGATGGAAGGCTTCTCCGAGGTGACAATTGCGTCTTGCTTGCCCCAACATTACAGCCTGCCTCTGAATGTGCCGGATAGTCTAATTAATTGTTGAAAAGTCTAGCTCCCCTGTCAGATCACGAGAGGGACCCTTTTTTCATTCCATCGTCTCTTTGTGCTTTGGCAATGGGTCTAGACCTTCTGATGGTGGGGGATTTACTCCGAAATGCCCAATAATTAGAGCTTGTAATCGGACAGATCTGGATTCAGACCCCACCTCCATTACTAACTAATTGTGTAATAGGGGCAAGGAAATAATTCCCCTCCCCCTCAGTTCTCTCGGTAAATTGAGGAATGATTCTTACTTTAGAGTTTAGCGTAAGTGTGTTTCGTCCATAGTAAATGCCTGAAAGATAACAGCTATTATTAACCATTAAGCCCACCATGACTAGGAGGTACACAGTAGGGTTAGGGCCAATGTATAACCTGTGCTACAGTCCTTAGTTTCCCTGTAGGGAGCAAATAGCTGTTTCTTTACAGGTTTCAGTGGAGATATCCCATAATTGTCCCACAGACTGAGATCCGGGCATACCCCAACTTAATCTCTGTTATCTGATCATGTAGTGAAGATTTAGCATAACCAATCTCTATATCCTCCACCTGAAAACCATCTTTTTTGGAAGAGAGGATAGTGTTCCGGCCAACAGTTGTACAACCAGAAACCTCAATTCAGCTCCAGTGGGAGGCCGGGGGCGGGTGGCTTGGGATGTGGGGGTGTAAAGAATCCCAGGATGAACAGAAGTATCATCTGGAGAATGAATTTTCTGTCCTCTCACTGATTTTCTTGCCTTTCTTTTTCTTTTCTTTCTTCTTTTTTTTTTTAATGGGAGAAACTAAGAGGAAGAAAAGAAAAAAGTCAGGAAAGGAAACATGGGTGTTCTTTGAAGGTCCCCAGAAGCAAATCCCCCAATTTCTGGGTTGGCAGGGTCACATTACAATCAGTGGGCCGTGGTGCTCGGGAGACAACCGCCGCTCACACCGGAAGGGTGAGTGTGAAGTACAGGGTCAGGGTCTGTGAAAAGAAAACAATCGCTGTGCTGTTGTAGCCCGGCCCGAGCCTCTCAGATGGGAGACACGCTAGGACATTGGTTCTCGGACTTTTCACTGTTACGGATTAAGAAAATTTTAAGAAGGAAAACAAAACAGGTGAGAACGATGGAAGGCTGGAAAATTCTAAGATTGCTATTACGCTTTCAAGCAATCACTATCACTATCACCAGTCTTGAACGAAAGAAGGGGCTTTTCAACACCAAAAGTGAAGGAAGGATATGTTCTTGGATAAAAGGAAAGTTCTTTTCAGAAAATGCAAATTGGAGTTTCCACATAACAGTTCCCTCCCTCCCTCTCTCTCTCTCTCTCTCTCTCCTCACCCATTCACCTACCCTGTCTATCTAGTTATCTAATAATTGTGGAAAGTCTACCTAAATAATTCTCTGTAGAACACTCACTAATTTTCCTCATGGTTTTTTTTTTTTTTTTTTTCCCATAGATCTTTCATTATGAACCAGTGTCAGTCCCCAGAGCAGGATTTTAGAACCATGACTTGGAGGTGACCTATTACAAGCTTGAGTTTCAAGAGGAATGTTCTGAAACACAGAAGTTAAGTGGAGAGTTTCTTATGGCCATGGAGCTAATAGCAGATCAGAGCTAGGGCCTGTCCTCAGTTCCTAGTCTTACAACCAAGTGCGACAGCCTGTCTTGTCGCTAAGCTGTTAGCAAAGGGCACAGTCAGCGTTTGGTTGCAATGGGGCTCCAGACCATGGGTCACCATCTTGGTGGTGTTACGCAGGTAGCTGTTTCATGTATCCTCCCGTGTTACAGCCCCCATCCTGTCTGCACTCGTGTCACCCCTCTTCCTCTCCTGACCTCCTCTGACTTTGGCTCCACGGGTGAAGGGTGCCTCCACATTTCCCATGTCCAGTCCCAGGACATGGGAGCTTGCTGCTTCCTGTCCCCTATCCCTCAGGGACCTTACATTTTCTCAATCGTATCTTTGAAATATCTCTTATATCTTATTATTCTAATGTTTATTTTATTTTTAAAAGAGAGCACGCAGAAGTGTGGGGGGCGGGGCGCGGAGAGAGGCGGGGACAGAGGATCTGAAGTGGGCTCTGTGCTGACGGAAGAGAGCCTGATGCAGGGTTCGAACCCATGAACCATGAGATCATGACCTGAACTGAAGTTGGACGTTCAACTGACTGAGCCACCCAAGATCCCTTCTTGTTACTCTTCCTTGGCCCCACAAAGCTCACTGAGTCCCTCATCATTTCCTTTCCAGGACTGACTGCCATAGCCGTTTACTCATTGGTCATCTTAGCTCCCGATGTTTTTTTCTTATCTATATGTTTTAAGTTTATTTATTTATTTTGAGAGAGAGTGAGAGAGAGAAGAGAGAGGGAGCAGGGGAGGGGCAGAGAGAGAGAGAGAGAGAGAGAGAGAGAGAATCCCAAGCAGAGTCCACACTGCCCATGCAGAGCCCAATGTGGGGCTCGAACTAATGGACTGTGAGATCATGACCTGAGCTGAAACCGGGTGGTTAACCGACTGAGCCACCCAAGTACCCCTCCTATCTGCTCTTTATAACAGAACATCAAAAACAATAACAACAAGAAAATAATAGTAGCAGCAGAAAACTGTAATGACTTCTCACTGCTTCCCTAGTAAAATCTCTCCCACCCTCCTCCTTGAGTGCCAAGTCTGAGTTTTGGGCCATTCCAGGCCATGTGCTTCTGAGCCTTTGGTTCTGCCATTCCTTCTGCCTAGAATGCCATTCTTCTCATCCTGTGATTTAAAATCTCCCATTTCCCTTTAATGCCCACAGCAAATGCTCCACCTTTTATTTAAAAACATGTTTTTTTAAATATGTCTTTATTTTTCTGAGAGAGAGAGAGAGACAGAGCATGAGTGGGGGAGGGACAGCGAGGGGGAGACACAGAATCTGAAGTGGGCTCCAGGCACTGAACCGTCAGCACAGAGTGATGCAGGGCTCGAACCCACAAGCTGCGAGATTATGACCTGAGCCAAAGTCAGACACTTAACTGACTGAGCCACCCAGGCACCCCTATAAATGCTGCGTCTAATGTCACTTCATTACTTTCCTCTCTAGCAGAATTGGTTTCTCCCTCCCTTAGGGCCCTGTACCTCCCAGCACACCTCTATCTTTGAGTGAATATAGCGGCATATCATGGGGGGTTGTGTATTCCTTCCTTATAATAAATCATGAGCTCACCAAAGGTGATTTCTGGGGCCTTCTCCATCACTGCATCCCTCCCAGAATCTAGTTCTGTGCTGACTCCAAGTGGGCACTTGATTAAAATTTGTTGAATGAGTGAATGAAAAGTCTAGCAGTCTATCTTTTTTTTTTTTTTTAATTAAAAAAAAATTTTTTTTTAGCAGTATCTTTTTAAAAGAAGTACAAAAGCAGGTCTGGGAGCATCTGGTTTGCATATTTAAGAATTAAGAAGGAAGAGATTTGAAATGAGAAATTTGGTTGGACATGTGGGGGAATGTTACCAGGCTGGAGCTTTTCTTCTGACAGATTACATACAGGAATTCTGCATTCTGAATGAAGCAACTTCTCATCCAACGGGGCCAAAACATTCACTCAGATTTATTGGAGGTTGAAAGCCTCTGAGGTAAGCCATCTTAATCCTAGGCTAGTCCGTATTTGATAAAATGGAAATTAATACCTAACAACAAACTAGATTTTGATATTGAAAGCCTTTTGTTTTTCTTTTCAAACAAAGGTTAAAGAATAACGAAGAGTAAGACATTTTGGCCTATTTTAAATTATTTATTTATTTTGGTCTTTTTTAAATTATTTATTTTGAGAGAGCGTATGCACACGAGCAGGGCAGGGGCAGATAGGGAGGTAGGATCCTGGCCACGGGGCTCGAACCCACGAGTTGTGAGATTATGACCTGAGTCAAAACCAAGAGTCGGACATTTAACAGACTGAGCCACCCAGGAGCCCCAGACGTTTTGATGCCATCTAATAAAGGTGACCATGTGCAGGGGCAGAGAGAGCCAGAGGACTCTGCATGGTCTTGGGAAGCAGAGTGGGCGAGAGAGTCCACTTCTGGAAACTACTCTCTTGTAATCTGATCAGATTATGTTAAGATCAAAGTTTCAGTATAATGGTCTTAAAGATCAAAATCGAACACACCAATGGAAAGTCATAGAAGACCAAGGCTCCGGTCTGAGCTCTGGTATCTAGTATCTCAGTATGGTCAGGTCACTTAAATTCCGTTAGTTTCACTGTCTTCTGTAAAAACAGCACATCCTTTATGGGATTATTGTGATGATGCAATGAGAGAACGTATATAACATAACTCGTCTGCAACTTAGTGGGCACTCAGAAACTATTATATTAATTTCCATCTAGAGTAGGTAAGAGGACTTGAATGTAAGTCTTGGGAAAACTTCCAAAGGTCCTAAGTGACCTCGAGGTGAATTAAACAGTAACATAGGAAGAAAGGACATGCAGCTTTCCAGTCCTGGCCCATAAAATCCTCCTCCCTAAGGGGAGATTCTCTGCGATGTTTCTTTTCCTCATCTGCCCGCCAGACAGCAAGGATCCGGCAAAAGAGTCAGTGGCTACAGGGGTGAAGCCACAAGGTGTGGAGAATCTGGGTCCCGGAGTTACCATGTGGAAGGCTGCCTGCTGAACCGTAATGAGAGCCAGAGACAAACTTCAGTCGTGTAAAGTCACCGAGAGTTTGGGTGGTTCGTTACATAGCAGGTGGACGTCCCTGACCAAGGCAGCTCAGAAAATAGCCCTGCTGTGAAGGTCTGCACTTATCAGACTCTTAGTAGGATATTTACTTCCTGTATTGCTGTTTGTGTTCCAAAGAGACAAGAAGAAGCTGGAGAGGGATGAGAGTTAGTAAGCATCTCGTAAAAAAGATGGAAATCTTGTCCCTACAGAAATTCAATTTCGAAAAAAAGGGATGAGGGCACTTTTTATTATGCAAATCATTTTCCCATCCTGGCACGTGTGGACTTGCATCTGGCCACCTATCCTGAGTCTGTGCCAGGGGGTCTCAACCCTGGCTGCGCATTAGAGTCATCTGGAAGCTTTCAAAATGATGTGATGCTTAAGCTCCGCCTCCGGACCGATTCAGTTGCATTCACCGCTGGTTCCAAAGTGCATGCATATTTGAGAACCATTGATTTAAACAAATCAGAAGCACTTCTTTTCTATGAGTTAGATGTTCAGAGGCGTGCTATTGAACAGATATTCGCTTGGAGAATCGGATACTAGACAGCTCTTTGGCACGAGTGGATAGTGGACAGGGTTTCAGTTTGGGTGTCAGATGAACCTGGTTTGAAACCACGCTTGCTTTGTCGCTTACTCGCTGATAACCTTGAAGAGGTTGTTTTGCTGCTTTTGACCCTCTATCTCCTCAGTCTTAAAAAAGGGATTGTGGGGGGAAAAATGGGCTGGAGGCTGGACAGCTGGAAATAGACTGGATACTCAACAAATGGTAGTTATTATGCTCAGTGTTTGTAAACAGAGGATACCAACTTTACAAGCCTCCCACTAAAACTGCAGAAGAAAGATATCCTGAAGAGATTCTGAACAACAAACAATGGTAAATTGTAATTAACTGAACAGTGTTCATTGTGATTAGTTTAGGATGTATAAAGTGCTGTTGACGTTATCTTTACTGAATGTGTTATCTTTATTACTTTAATTTAGTGGATATAAAAAAATATTTATAAGCTGGCTAATGACACTGGTCTGCAAACCCTATTTTTCCACACACTCCTGACTGCTTCAGCTCTGAATGCTCTGTTCAACTACACTGACTTCTAGTTGAGAAGCAAATGCTGTGCGTTCTCTTCATAAAGGCATGGTTAACCACATTAACCAGCTCCTATTAAACAGGTCTTTGAAATATATGCTAATAGATGCTGATGAGGATCCTGAAAAGAATGGAGACACTGACCCTGTGTTCCAGGAGCTTACAAGCTCGGAGTACCGGTCTTGTTGATGTTGATTTCTGGCTGTTCCTTGATTTTATGTCTTTACAAAATGGCGGCCAATGATGTAAATCAGTATGTGATCAGGGCCGAGGGAGAGGTGCGGAATACAGTTGTGGCAGATATCAGAGAAAGAGGTGTTTATTTTGGTTTTGATGATCAGGGAGACTTCATGAATGAAAGAGGCCAGGGTTCACCTGGATGCAGCTTAGTTCTGGGGCTGAGGGAGATTCCACACTGCAAAAAGGAGTCTGTGAAGGAACGGCCCGTGCACGTCTGGAGGAGAGCAATAGGACCAATTTGTCCGCAGTCTCGGGAGTGTTAACACGGAGGACACAGCAGGAAATGAGGCTGGTCAGGCCACTGGGGCCAGTTTGCCCTGGCTGCTGAGTTCCAGACTTCTCCTTCGCCGCATGCCACATCTTCACAGTCCTTGCAAGGCCCTGTCTTTCTTGATTTTGTTCCATACTTCCATTCTGCCACCTCGCTCCCACTGTATACAATCGATCTAAAGTAACAATGATGTAGTTTTGAAAGCTTACGTGTGTCTACCAAACAGGACTTGTGATTGTGTGGAGAGTATTTTAATTTCTAAACATGGTATCGTATGGTACGTCTCATTCTGACTCATATATATATTTTTTTTATTCAGCGCTATCATCTTTAAGAGCCCTCCACACTGGTACATGCACATCAGCGACATTGCTTGCAAACGCTGCGTATTATCCTGTGCCGGGCATTCACCGCACTTTACCATCTGCTCTCCCAGTGATGGATGCCTGTCTTGGCTCCGCTTCCCCCATCACAACCTTCTTACCTGACCTGTGTGAGAACTCCTTTCCAGTATATACACAGGACATTAGGGACTAGGTCATAGGTAAGCAGCTACTGAATTTAAATCAGTAGCGCCAGATTTCTTTCCAGAATGGCAGCACCAGCCTACGCATCCATCAGCGGGACGTGATCCCTACTTCACACTTGGGGCACCTAGCCTTCTGATTACTGCCAGTCTCAGTTGTCAAGCAATATAACGTTGCTGTTTATTTGGTCTATACTGATCACTAGCCTGATCAGTAAGTTTGAACATCTTCATATGCTTAAAAGCCTTTGGGGGCTCCTCTTTTGTGAATTACCTGTTCATATCCTTTCTCTATATTTTTTCAGGTTGCTGTTTTTCTTTCTCCGGAAAAAAAAAAAGTTCTTTGTAAAGAAGTGTCTCTGGTCCAGCAGCATCTAACCATGTGTTAGAAAGGCAGAATCTCAGGCTGTAACCCAGATCTACCAAATCAGAACCTGCATTTTGACAAGATCCCCGTGAATCATAAAGCTTGAGAAGCATTGGTCTATATCTTTGCTACCCCACATGGTAGCTACTAGCCTGTATAAATTTATATTAATTAGAATAAAATTTAAAATAATGATAAATTAAAAATTAACTTAAAATGTAGTCCTTCAGCCACTCTAGCCACGTATGGCTAGTGGCTACTGCATTGGACAGTACAGATGTAGAACATCACCCTCATTGTAGAGAGTTCTATTGAGTTCTATTGAACAGCATTGGTTGTTATTAAAAAATCCCTTGACAGTTTTCTGCACTGGAGATATTTAGTTTTTTTTTCCCCCCATTCTAAGCCGTGGTAAGAAGCCTGAAGAATGGGGGAGAAAATTAATGACAGTGGGGTTTGGTATTTGTGTGGTGAGCATATGGGGCAGAGGGAACCAGCAGTAGGTGTGAGGGACCAGATAAGGAGTGCTTGTTATATCCAGACAGGAGGCCACAAAGATTTCAACTAAGGAAGTGAGGCCGGGGAATAATACGTTGGCCTAGACTCTTCCAAATTCCAAAGCATTTGCATGTACTTTACATAATTTAATCTCACCACAGAGCTGCGGGACAGGATAGAAATGATTTTTCCTAATTTTCACAGGCCAACCAGAGATGCTGAGGTGTTGGTTTGTTTTAGGAATAGAAGAAAAGGAAAAGATGAACTATTCTGCTGGTCTCCATGAACGTAAATAAAGTAGGGAGATTGGGATTGGACAAGAGGAAGGTTTTCCTCTAATTGGGAAAGTAAAATCCTGGGATGGACAACAGAAGGAAGCCATGGAATCTCAACCTGCAGGGATGGCCAGTGAAAGAGAAATGGTAGGACAAAAAACAAGACTATATTTTGAGCACTTAATGTGGGCTAGGCCTTGTGATAGGCATGCTACTTACCTGGTCATGGTCTGTCCCCACAGCTCTGTGGGGTCATGGTCTATCCCCACAAGACCACTGAGGCTTGCAGGCCCCACAGCTGTGACTGGCTTCAAGCACTATGGCCTGCCCCACTGAACTATTAACTCTAGATGTTTTGGAGATCATCTCCCGACATGGCTCTGGACCAGATGGTCACTGTAATTCCCTTCCACAGAGATACCTGAACATGCTCAGTTAGAACGGAATTCACTTGGAATGAGATGAAATGCAGGCCATTGGAAGGGTCATCAGCTGGCAAGTTCCTTTTATAGCACTTCTCTCAAAGATCGTCACATGGTCTTGTCGTTCTGGAAGTCTGTGGTGTTTTCACCTGAACAAATCAGTGAGGGTAATGTGACTCTCCCTTGGTCCCAGAACATGGCAGCTTTGAAAGAATGTAAATTACACCACCACGTAATTAAGACCAGGGGGAAAACTTTGAGTCTTTATTTTTAAAGTTCCTATAGAGCATGATATCATGTGAAACTTGTCCTAAAGGCTGAATGCAAATCTACTGGAAGGCTCCCTTCCCTTTTTATCAGCAAGGCTTCAGCCACAGGACAGAAAATGTGCAGAAACCAAGAACCATGTGAGAGTAAAACGGAGAACTTGCCAAATGGGAAGGAACCACTTGCTGGATGAGGGATCTTTGGTACAAATTTGCCAAAGAGAAAGAGAATGATTCCGGGGGCTAATGAGAAACACCAAAATGTAATTACTGAAAGAAAATCATTTCTTATGCAAGCCTTTAGCTGTGAACCCACCTTGGTCACAAATTAGTTCATAGGCAGCAGAATGAGCTATCCACCTCAACAAGGGCCCTGTCTCCTGAGTACAGGGAAAAGTTGATCAATAGAATCCATTTCATCTCAATTCTTCCTTCCCACCCTTGTCATCCTTCCCACCCTTCCCACCCTTGTCATGAGACCCTTGTCTCATGTTTTGTAATATTTACAACACAGTCTCATAGAAGGCTGGAAACACATTTATACTAAAGTGTAAATGGCTAACAAAATGCCAATACCTTGGTATAGTTTATATTAGGAACAGAGATCAAAGCCTGAGCTGAATTTTATTCAGTACTGAACTAGAGTTTTTATGAGTATTTATTATATGCAAACTCTGAGCTTAGTTTAGGGAGAGGATGCTAAAATGGGTAAATTGAGCCCTTATGTTTTGACAGAGTAGCAAAGGGTGGTGATGGTAGAAAAGTATAAATAACTCCAGCAAGATAGGACATGCTAGGTCAGAACCAACTGCTATGAATGATTGGTGGGGCCAATTGATTCTAATTGGGAGGCTGGGAAGGGTAACCTGAGCACACCCTAAAAGAAACTTGGGGTTTAAATAGGTAGAATGTAAACACCTATACTGGAGTTCAAGTAATCCCAGGCAAAGGGAATAACTTGAAAAACATTTAGTAAAGAAGAGGGCTAGTATGTGTGGAATGGAGAAGAGGAGTGATCCAAATTACCAGCACAGAGGGGAAATGAGACAATGCAAACAGACAGTGGCCAAAGGGAAGTAGGTGGGAATCATGCTGTTGAGGGCTGTGAATATCAAGCTAAAGTTTTGTTCTGTGAGCCCCAGGGAGTCACAATGAGTATTTGACCTGGGAAGGATGGGTTCTCTTCCAGAAAAATTTTAGGCCTCAGAGTCAACAAATCAGGGAGGACTTTTTGAGGCTGAAAACATTATATTAGCTATATGCTCTGCTAAATACGTTCTGGGATATACAAATGGTGGAATATATATCGGGATGTGATGGAGAGAGATTTGTCAGTTGCAGAGCACTAGGTAGGGTATTTTGTGAATTTAGACAGAAGAAGGTATTTAGTTAGATGAGGGATCAACATGTCAATGTGGGAGAAATAGATACTCTTTCTTACTTTCTGGATCCCTCCCCACTCCCCACAGAGTCCAAATACATATTCCTAGAGGTCTGTTTCTCTTCTCTTAAGAGAGCGGTTGAAGTCAAGGTGGAAGTGACTGGGGAAGTAGGGGGTGGGGAGAAGCCGAATGGTTGGACCTGGGATACACTGGCTACCCCAGGGCATTGAACAGTCCTTCCTTCTTCCCAAGTGGAGCTTCGGGTCAATGTTCACCAGAGGCCAGCTGTCAGGTAGCTGAGTGGCAAATGCAGTCTCCAAATCTGGCTGCCCACTGAACCACCCACGGAGCTTTTGGAACCACCAGAAGCCAAGCCACACCCCGGAGCAGTGACATCTGAAAGCTTCTCAAGTAACTCTAAACATGCAACCAGTGTGCAGTGGTATATTCCTTGAGCAACAGCACTGTTGTCACCAGGAAACATTAAAAATGGAAATGATGAGCCCCTCTCTAGTCCTAGTGAATCAGAAGATCTGGGCGGTGGGGGGGCAGCCATCTGTTTTTTCACGAGCCCTTCAGGGGATTGTCCTGGAGGACAAACTGGTGAAAAGATTTCCCAGTTTGGATGCAGAAGTCCTGAATTCAAATTCCCAGTTGTGCCTCCAGGGCAAGTGACTTAAACTCCAGTTTATCTGCAAAAGAAGGCCTGGACGTATTAATCCAGCTTTTCCTGAGTTCCTGGTGGGCAATGGGACTACGAAGATCAGTTTAACATGACTCCTGCCCTCAAGAAGCATGTACCTGTACCTTGGAACCCAAATGGACAGTTCCGACTGTAGTGTTTAAAAAAAGTACACCTTTCAGGGCACCTGGATGGCTCCGTCAGTTTAGTGTCCGACCCCTGATATCAGCTCAGGTCATGATCCCAGGGTCGTGGGATTGACCCCCACGTTAGCCTCCATGCTGAGCATGGAGTCTGCTTCAGATCTGCTTTTTCTCTTCCTCTGCCCATCTCCCCTGTTCATGCTCTCTCTCTCTCTAAAATAAAAAAGAAAAATAATAATAAAACTAAGTTTAAAAAAATACACCTTTTTGTTGGTGACATTAAGCAGAATTTTTTTTTTTTTCCACGAAGCAGAATTTTATCTCTAATTTTTAACCGAAACCAGGTTTGGCCGGAATCATCCAAAGTACAAGCCAGGATCAACCCCTCCAGCTTGTCTCAGGATGTCCCAGAGGTGAGTCACAGTTGTGATGAGTCACATTTAGGTAGCTCTGTGGAAACAGGAGAAATAAACTTTGGGGTCCCTGCTTCACTGAGCAGACTGAGGCTCCAAGATGTGGCCGACATGAAATCACCTGTCTCTTAACTGGTCCAGAGCTCTCTAGAGTCTCTAGAATTCTCATGGGATTTGTCTTTGGCTTTTCAAGTTTGAATTACATCTTTCCAATAAGGTGGAACTAAGGGCTGTCCCGTAGGAGATGATTGCCATCTTCATTTGTTAGTTGTTCTGGTCTAGGAGCGTGTTACGGATTGAATCATTTCCCTGTCAAAAGATACGTTGAATTCCTAACCCCTAATACCTGTGAAGATGACCTCATTTAGAAATAGAATCTTTGTAGATACACGTAAGTCAGATGAGGTCATGAGAGTGTGCCCTATTCCACCACGGTTGGCATCCACACAAGAAAAGAAGATGTGGACACAGAGGCAGATACACACAGAGGGCAGATAATGAAGAGGCATGTGGCCTGAAGGTGGCCATGTGAGACAGACATTGGAGTCATGCTGCCATGAGCCACGCAAAGCCAGGGCTGGAAGAAGCAAAGAAGGACCCTCTTCTGGAGGCTTTGGAGGGAACATGGCCCCCCTCACACTCTGAGTTCAGACTCCTGGCCTCCAGGTGTCTGTGAGATAATTTCTGTTGCTTTAAGCCATCCATTTTGTGGCACGTTTTTATGGCATCTTAGGACACCACTGTTAGCTATTTTTTGAAAAAGTCTATAATGAGTTGGAAATGTAACACATAAGTGGAAATAGAGCACACATACATTGAACTAGGTTTTCCTTCTAAGGGCATCCGAATAGCAAAATTGAGCTCTAAACATTGCTCTAGCTAACACCAATCTTTGAATATAGAAGAACACTATCAGGACATAATTTGAAGAATATCGGAGGCCCCTTATGCCCCACGATTTTCTTTTTCCATGTCTTGTCGTGAGAGATTCATCCCTTTGGGCAAAACATAGTCTAAGCCCTCAACTCCCCTTTATTTTAAATTTTTTTTTTTCAACATTTATTTATTTTTGGGACAGAGAGAGACAGAGCATGAACGGGGGAGGGGCAGAGAGAGAGGGAGACACAGAATCGGAAACAGGCTCCAGGCTCTGAGCCATCAGCCCAGAGCCTGACGTGGGGCTCAAACCCACGGACCGCGAGATCGTGACCTGGCTGAAGTCGGATGCTTAACCGACTGTGCCACCCAGGCGCCCCAACTCCCCTTTAAAAGGCAAAAGATTCATGAAAGACAAGAGCAATCCATTGAAGAATTCATATCTTGGTCTTTGATTACTGGGGAAGGAGGTAGAGAAAGAGCCCCTGAAAATAAAAAAGAGGCCAGGAACTCAAGAAGGAACCTGGATGCGAAGCCCTAAATGATTCTATCATCTTGTTCTGGGCTGGTCTTGAATATTTTCGTCGGAACTTCAGCTATGTTTTAGAAATCTAATTGCTGTAGAGATCCAAGAAATTTCAAATGCATATTTGGCACAGTAGAGAAAGTAAGCAGTCACTGTCGGCTATCATGAGACTATTAACCTTGCTTTTTTCCTTCCTGTGTGTGTGAAAAGTAATTCTTTCTTTCCCAGTCCCAAAAGAGACCCAATGCAATCCTTCTTCATTGCTAATGAGCTTGTGTTTAGAGCTTAGAAATGAACCTTAAGAGCTCTTGAAGGTGGAGGAGTGCAGACATTTTCTCTGGCTTCGAATTCTATTTGTTGAGATTCTTTTAAGGGTCAAGATAAATCTGTATGAAGATAAAAGCAATCCAGTTGGCAGAGAGGAGAAGATGCTTGTTTCTCAAAGGGATTTCGAGGCTGTTGACCAAAGAACTGTGTTTCATCCCTTCCTAAAGGGAGTTTCTGACAACAATCCTCAAATTAAGTGTTTGCAAATATTTACTGAGCCCAGGTTTTACTCAAAAAATATTTCTAATCGGGAAATACAGCTAGACATCACCCCAATGCAGTTTTAGAAATACATTCCCTGAGGTCACATCCCAGCTAATGACTTTCTCTACTAGAGAGTAAAATTAAAAAAAAAAAAAAAAAAAAAGACTATGAAGTTATATCTGCTGTTTGAATTGAGACATTTTGTACAAACATCTCAGGATCAGGTCATCAGTTTCTGCAGAGTTAAGTTATTCATACAAATGAGTCAGTTTTTAGGATCATAGTGGAGATAAAGAAGGGATGTCTCAGTTAGAAAAAAATGAGATATAGCACAGCACTAAAAAGGAGGAAAATAAAATCTGAGAAAAGAAATACGGCATGAAATTGAAAGAGAACCTGACTATGATCCCATTTCCCCATCTGAGCCCAGAAGATAAAAACTGTAATAAATTCATTCATCTACACCCACTTTAAATATCGGAGCCGATCAGCAGTCTCACTGATGTACAGCCAGACTTTGAAGTCTGTCTTAGCCCTCTGGAATTCGACCAGCCACTTTCCAGACCATGTAATGTATTGCAGATCTTTTCCCATTATGCATTCCAGATGGCCACAGTAATTCTTTGTGCGTTTTCTCCTTTCTTATTTGGGTTACTGGGGTAATTTGGGAAGAAAGCGTGCACGCTGCAAAGTGAAAATTGACATATAGTCACTGCCCTGCGCTGCACAGACGATGGTGGGTAGTAAAGAAACTCCAAGAGTTAACAATATATACAGTGGAGGGCAGGGTGTGGGGGGGGTGTGTGCTGAGCAAGGGTTGGGGGAAGCTTCCCAAGCAGTTATTTTTACTGCTTACTAAGCGAGGGGCGCGGGCTGTGGAAGCTCTAGTTACTGCTTCAGGACTGTTTGGGGAAGTCATGAAACCTTATTCTTCCCACGGCTCCCTTAGCCAACGTGCCGTTGGCCTTGATGTTAGGTGCCCACGTGCTTTGTCCACACACCGGGGTACGTCTGAGTGAAAGGGCCCTATTAATAATCACACCTGGAGAATGGGGTTAAGCTCTCGGCACCCGTCAGGACGTGTGCTCACCCAATGACGAAGAGGAACTTCTGGTAGCACGCTGGGCGGTTTCAACGCTGGTCTTATTTAATTCAGCATTTGCTCCGTGCAAAGAGGTTGCCGAGTGGCTGTTGACCCTTGGGTTTGTGGTGACTGGACTCTCCAGGTCCCCACACAAAGTCAACACGTGCAGCTAAGAGGCCAAAAGCGTTTGGTCACCAGACGGGCTGTTCTGCCCCGGCAGTGTTCACCCTCGCTTGGGTCGGCTTGCCCTCCTCAGCTGATTTATGTGGCATCCTATGGCTGGGGCTGAGTGTGCCCCTGGGTTGTTTTATTGTTTCTATTCAGGCTGTGAGAGGAATCTGTGAATGAGGTGAAATAAAGGCATGGAAGCCCTTCCAGCAAAGGAGACGGTCTTTAAAACGAAATAATTTCTAAGGCTGTATTTTAAACACCGCTACTTGAAATGCTGAGGCGTGCTGTAACTGACGCCGATTTCCTGCGTGAGCCAACCCACCCCCCCCCCCCTTGGTGCCTCTCTACAGATGTTCCCAAATTTGGCCCCATATCTGAATCACCTGTAGATCTTACTAAAATATAGACGGCAGAGCCCCCTCGCTGGAGCTTCTGATTACACGGATATCCCCAACATCCGGGCGAATCTACAGGAGGTAAAAATCCTATACAAATCATGTCTCCGATGATCACATTTCCCATTTTCTCCGAAAATGCTCCATCGTGTCTATGAAAACATAGTCCTGGAAACCCAGCCAGCTTTCCGGTTTCAGCAAAGGGAAAGATTCCCCCTCCAGATCATCTGCAAGCAATGACTCTCATCTGGTGAAGACACCAGATATTTTCGGAGACACCAGACAAACGATGGCAAGCATCTTGCTGTTTTTCCAAGCGGTTCTCATTTTCTGCCCTCGTGGTAAGGCCTGTGCACACAGGGCAGTTTTCTTTGCGATGAGGCAGGAAGCCGAGGAGTGTCTTCTCCCGGGGGGACTGTCGCTTACGTTTCACAGACGCAAAAGGTTCCCAGATTTGGAGGAGGTAGCTGGAATTCTGGACTTGGATCCAAACTCCCAAATACTCTGGGCGGTGCCACAGAAACAACATGTGTATTTGTGTCTGTGTTTTCTTGATCATGGAAAGACATGGACAGATAATCTCACAGAAACATCTAATTTTTCTGGAGCACTTAGGAAAACCAGACCTTTGTTTATTTGTGCGAAGACCGCCGTGTGATTCAGATGAACACCCAGTCAGGGTTACACTTTGCCATGTAAAACACGGGCTTGCATGCGTATTTTTCCTCCTTTTTTCTGACTGTAGCAGTTAAAAAAAATTTTTTTTAAACACTTGGAAAGAACCAGAAAAAAGATGGCCAGTGAAGCAAACCACGCAAAGCTGCAGTTTTCAGGGAAAATGAATGTTAATATTTTACAGTATTGCCTTCTAAGTTTTATACCTCTATAGTACGGGTATGGGAAGATGGAAATTATAATCAGTATATTGTTGATAATCACGTTTTCACATGATCGATTTTGAGAATTGCTCCCTATTGTTAAATATTACTCAAATGCAAGATTTTCAGGTTTTCATTTGGGGGCTACACTAGAAGGATAGATTTTTAAAAACGATCTGCTGGGGGCACCTGGTTGGCTCAGTTGGTTAAGTGTCCAACTTCAGCTCAGGTCATGATCTCATGGTTTTTCGAGCCCCGCATCAGGCTCTCTGCTGTTAGCACGGAGCCTGCTTCAGATCTTCTGTCCCCTCTCTCTCCCCTCCCCCTCCCCCACTCGTTCTCTCTCTCAAAAATAAACATTAAAATAAAGTAAGATAAAAAAAAAACCTATCTGCTGTCTGACATGGAGATTGTTTCTTTTTTAAAAAAGCTTATATATTGCCACAACGAATTCCTTTAAATAAAATTTTCTATTTGACATAGTTGATTCATGTATCAAAGATCTTGGTGCATATTGCCAACTTGGGTCCTGGGCATACTGACTCTGTCAATGACCATAGTTGAGATCGGCCTCAATGAGAACAAGCATTAGGAACAAAAAGTTTGCGTTTTGTAGGGGGGAAGCCACAAAACCCCACCAAATTCCCCTAGAAGGGTTGAGACGTCACTAATCTATGCCAGCTTTTCTGACTGGTTGCTACTTCCGGATTTGCTCTCATGGCAGGAACAGTGAATCTTGCGATTTGAAGAACAGGGTTTATGGTGCATGGGATTTTTCTTGATCTCTCAATAGCTATCGGCATCATTACCTCTATTCCCTTTTGGGAGAACGACAGAGCCAAGAAGTGTCTTGCGTGAGTTACCCGAGGACAGTAAAAGAGTATTTTCCCATTGGCCTCTTCCTGCCCATCCAGAGCTGACGGTACAGGAAATAGTCTGATGGAGGGAAGTGACAATGTAGTGTTTTCTTAACCTTTAGGGTCTGGACTTACTACTTGTATCTTCAGTCTGTTCCCTGGTCACTTTCAGGCAGCAGCCACCCTCCTGCTTCTCCATCCCGACCTAGTCTGTATGTTGCAGCTAGCCTGACCTGCCGGAGGGGTTTCTCTCCCACCGTGTGCTTCTTCCCACCGGACTGTTCTCCGTCAAGGCCACTCTCCATCCCCTCCCATCCTCCTCTGGATGCGCTTCTGTCCTTCAAGTCTCCTCTTAAACAAGATTAAATGCAACTGGAGACTTGAACTGGGAGGGAGCCCCTGTAGCCATATCATGGCAGGCAGGTGCTTTACAATTTTGCCAACCTGGTGGGTAGAAATGGAAAACAATCTGTTATTGAAAACCTCAAGCATTGATATTTGTCAGGAGGAGGGGACTTAGATGCTTCTTGAGGGCAGCCTGTCCTTCTGTTCTGAGAAAACCACCCCGAGGAAACACTGGGTAGATGTGTGTAGAAACAGAGTCTGCAGTCTGCACATGCTACAGAGAAGCTGTTCTGAGGTGCTAACATCGCTCTGTGAGAAGGACAAAGGTATTTCTCTCAAGGAGGTAGGGATGCGTCTTTGTACACTTTTTTTATTTTTAGATTGCTTTTGGAGAGGTATCCGGATGAGTAAGCCATCTGTGTCCTGTCTTGATCTTGGAGCTGAGTCAGGGCCTCTGGGTCAGAGAAGAGACTAGAAACCAAAGAAACTGTTTTCATGGGAGGCTTTGTGAGGCTGTGAGCAAAATCAGAATTCTTTGGAGCCCAAAGGGTCAACACTCAGCACCTCTCTGATTCCCCAAACACGGATGACTTTTGTTTGCCATAATAAATTCTGACTTATTTGCATGTCGGGAGGGGAACAATGGTCCTTTTGGTATTTATTGGATAGCAGGTAATGTTACCAAATTTTCCCATTAGTGCCAGTGAGGTTGGAGCTAATTTTCTTGGGCATCTAGGCAAATGATCCTGCCACTTGGAAGAAGTGATAATTTTCCTCTTCTTATAGCTATGCTTTGAATGTCTAGTTTATGTGTGATCACAGTGAAAGAAGGCATATTACAGCTAATCTGGGTGTAATGATGAAAAGGCTGCAGTGTTTCTGAGAAGGTGAGGGAACAAAGACGTGAGAACACAGGCAGAGGCAGGAGACAGCAGCTAACACACCATTGCAGCCTCTCAAGGGGGAAGGAATGGCGTCCTAAACCATGATCGTGGCTACAGATCAGAAAACAAAAAAACACGCACACATGCACACGCACACACGTATGCATTTTAAATGCCAGACTGAGTGATTTTGGTGATGTGGTAGGTCGACAAAAATGACTCTCTGCGCCGCAGCCTGAAGCTTGGTGGTCTACTTAATTGTTAACAGGAAATTATTTTTAAGAGACACTGAAATTGATCATGTATCTGTAAAGAGGGGATGGGAAGTATTGTAATTGAAGTGACCAGTTTACGAACACATTTAATACTATGGATTCGAGAGAAATTTGCTGTCAGTTCAATTCGGACTATTCCTTTGTGGTCTGAGATGTAATCCGGCCACGCCCCAAGCTCTGTTAATGAGCATTCGCAGGATGCTGTTCCAGCCTCCCAAGCCACTTTATGTGATCTCACTGTGGTTACCCTGCAGTGTGCACCAAAACAGAAAATAGTGTCTGTGGAGCACTTTACAACTGTAAAAACACGTTCCCCGATGCATCCTTTCAAGGTCATGTGCACATGCATTTTGGGCAACTGCGATTCCCAACAGTAGCACCACTTGGCTTCTCTGGACACGGCATGCTGTTTTGTGCTCCCATGACTTTGCATGTCTGGTTCCCACTGATGAAATGCCCTCCCCTGCCTTGTCCTGCCACTGGACCCCTGTCACATTCAGGATGGGTCTCCCCTTCTTCCCCGGGGAGCAATGGAGGTGGGTCGTGGTGGGCGGGGGTTGGGGAGGCAAACACAGGCAGCGTGGTGCTTGGAAGGAACGGGCTTGGCTGGGCCTGCGACCATCGTGGGACTGGTGGGGTCACCTCCTGGTCTGCTTAATATGGCAGCACCTTGGCCATTCACAGAGATGCCAAAGGCATCTCAACAATGCAAAATCCACATCATCCCGAGCTCCGAAGCATCCTCCTGTTTTACTTCTGTTCCTGAACACTCACTCCATGACCCTGCCCATACTTACCCATATTTTGGTACACGGAGTGAACAGCACTCTCTTGGTGACAAGGGACAGAGTCCCAATTCAAATAAGCTTAAGTGTTAGCTTAACCGGTTAGCTTAACTGGCCTAGACAGTGAGCAGAGAGAAGGGACAGTCTTCCCTACCACCTTCGGTTTTCCCAGCTGGGGTGACAGGCTGGTCACCAGGTATTCCCAGAACAATCACTCTGGTCAGAGAGGTGACATAAATTGTCCCCTGAGGCCCTGGGGCTGGAGCTGTTTCTGGAAGTGTGGTGGGGGGCACAGACATGCCTAAGGGAGGAAGCTCTGACCTGGACCATCCCTCCCCAGTTTTGTGTCTGGGAGTGTTGATTCCTCTGTGCTGTAACTGTTGTTTCTTGTCTGTCCCTCACTCAGCCACGGCCCTTCAAGGATAAGGACAGTGTCTGGTCTCCATTGTGTGTACCTACTCTAGCACAGGGCCTGGAATTCTGTAGTTGTTCAACCCATATTTGAAAATTAAAGAATGAACGAACCTGTATGTCATAGTAGAGGCCAGATTAAATCAGGTGTCTGAACAGGGAAGCCCTGCTCAGGTACAATGACAACGCACATGGTCTCAGATATGTTCTGATGCAAAGTGGCATTTAGAACACTTGGGCTCCATGCCTCTGAGTGATTGTTTCCACTCGCTAAGTCACGGGCAACATGCAGAAGTGGGACGGGAGATCCCGGAGTCCCTTCCAAATGCTGATGGACCCTGAAAGCTACAACCTTCCTGACTCTTGGACAGTCAGCAGTCTCCTGCTGTGAATCTTGTCCCTCCTCACGCTGGGCCCGCAAAGACAGATTGGTCCAGAAACCTCTATCTTCCCCAGCTAATGTCGAAGAGCGCACATTACGGTTGGCTTAACTAAGAGAGTGTTTTTCCTTCATAACCTTCCTAAATGCCTACGTGGTAACCTCACTGTCAGAAAACACTTCAATACTTTGTTTTCAACCATCCTGTTTGCAAATAAAAAATTAGGTTGACGTGACTTTCTCCTGGAACGTTGTTTACATTGCACTTTGCCCGTGAGGAATGTTTTGAATTCGAGCAAATTAAGCACTCTCCAAACGTGGTGTTTAAAATAATAAAGAACTTTCTGGAACATGTAAGCGGGGCTGGAGGCTTTCCTGACAGCACCTGGGATCCACCGGCTGTTAACATGGAATGTGGCCGCGGACCTTCCGTGTGTCTTTCCCAACACTCGCTTGGCAGATGTCATTATATTTGGCAACGGTTCTACAGGCCTAAAGAAAAGCGTTTCTCTCACCATCACTTGCGGCACGGGGAGTGAAATTGTCTTAGCATCTGGCAGAGGGAAGTGTTGGAATTAAACAAAGTCATAATCGTCGCCCTTAGAACATAGGTGACTGTCCCCAAGCTGCTAAGACCTCCCTATTCACAGAAGACACTATTTTGAGTTTGGGGGAGGACCGGCCCATGGGAAGGAAAACAAGAAGAAAAAAGTTTCACCTGAAAGTTTAGTGGCTTTGTTTTGCCAGAGAGACTTTCACTTCAAAAGTGACTGCAACCGTTCAGATGCTTTGCTGACTTCTGGAAAGCTTTATGAAGAAATGTGTCGTGGCAGTAATGGGCTTATCATTGCCCTGTGCTGGTGATTTCACAGAGTGCTGGGGTTTCGGTACCAAACCTCCGTAGTGAAGGATCATGTTAAACACTGGTGGGGGAGGGGGTACCAGATACTTCCATTGTTTCTGTTCTCTTTTTAAAAGACACTTTGGAAAGTTATTATTTCCTTTTTAAAAAGTGAAGGATAGACTCACTATCTCAAATTAAAATGAATTAAGAATTTATAATAGTGAAAGTGTTAAATTCTGCCCAAAGTAATGTACATATTAAATGCAATCCCCCCTCACCCCCCCACACACAAATCCAGAGATTTCTTTCTTTTTCACTTGGCAAATTGATTGTAAAGTTAATCTGTTTCATACATTTATGCAACTAGTTAAGACAGTTTTGGGAAAGAAGATAATAAGGGAAAGTTTGAGTAATCAGATATCGACAAATACTATAAAGCTTTGGGGTTTGAAAAAGCAGGCACAAAATAGACCACTTTACTGGAAAAGAACGGGTTCAGAAGCTATCCCTGGTGACTATGGAAATTTAATATGTGACAAGGATGGTGTTTCAGGTGGGTGAAAACAAGAATAAACTATTCAATTAATGGTACTGTGACCAGTAATTAAACATTTGGAAGCAAAGCCAAGCCACTTAACACCATAAATGCGCACAAAATCTAGGTAGGTTGAAGATTGACTATTAAAAAGAAAGTAAAGCAAAGGAAGACAAAACAGCGAGGGAAAGTTACAAGCTTCCGTAACATTCCTGATGCAGGTTTTACATGTGCACACGTATGTGTGTATGCTTGTCTTCCATTTCAGCCTCTTTATTACTGCGAGAAAGATCTAGGACCCAAATATTAACTTGTCACTCCCTATCTGAAACGCTGCTGTGGATCCAGACCACCTGCCTTAATGTGACCAAATATTGAGCTCTGTATCATCTTTGCTATCTTGCCATACCCTCCATGCTTCAGCTATGCTAAATTCTCAGCGTTTGGACCAGTAACCACCTCCCTTGCTTCTGTGCTTTGTACATGCAGTTTCCTCTGTCAAAAACACTTTTCCCTTCCTCCTTCACTTGAATGGCTTCTATTCATTCTTTAAGGCTCAACCAAAACATCACCTCTCTGAGAATCCTTTGGTTATTATTCTGGGTCTGTTGGTCAGGGAGAGAGACAAAACCAAATTCATTCATTCATTTATCCATCCATCCATCCATCCATCCATCCATCCATCCATCCATCCATTTATCCATCCATTCATCCATCCATCCATCCATTTATCCTAGGAATTGACTCACTTGATTATAGAGACCAAGATTATGCAAGCTGGAGATCCAGGAAGGCTGGTAGTATAATTCTGTCCAAGTCCAAAGGCCTAAGGAAAAGATGGGTGTTCCAGCTCAGGCAGAGAGAGAGCAAATTCTCCCTTCCTCTACCTTTTGGTTCTATTAAAGTCCTTGACAGATTGGATGATGTGCACCTGCATTGGTCTGGCACTCTTCTTTACTCAGTCTACAGAGTCAAATGCTAGTCTCTTCCAGAACACATCCAGAAACAATGTTTTATCAGCTATCTGGGCATCCCTTAACTTAGTCCAGTTGACACATAACATTAATCATCATTCCAGGCAAGCTTGGATGTGCCTCCATGATGTGCAGGGATATCTCTAATGAGCACTTACTCAACTAGGTTGTGATTACTAACTTTTGAAAGTCACATCTTGATATATGGTAAATTTTTCTCGTAGGAAACAAAACAATTGGACAGAAAGATAAAAAGTACATGGTGACAGGTTCTATTTTCTCCATCCCACCTTTCCTCCAGTCCCATTTCTCAGAGCTGACCTCTGCTAACAGTCTCATGGACCTCTTTATAGAGATTATCTAAAAGTGTAGATATAGATCTACAGGTCTCCCCACCCTTTTCTTATACAGATGGAGTCCTAGAGTACATACTGTCTAACATCTTGCTCTTTATATAACTATTTTTTACTTGTTTGTCTCCCTGAGCTATCACATAGACATTGGCATGAAAAACAAGCCCCAAAGTTGTTCAGTGTGCAGCCTGCATAACTGTACACAGCAATCCAGCCGTCTTTCTTGCAATTAGCAAGGCATGTCACCCAAGCTGCTTCAAGACAAAGACCTGAGTCTTTCTTTCATTTCTATGTCCTTGCTGCCTGCTGCAATTCCTGGTGTATAGAACTTGCTGAATGAATGACTGAAAATCTCTAAATAAAACATCTTATCTTCTCTGGGCTACTAACATTCACGGTCACATAAAATCCTCAGTTCCATAACAGCAACGCAGCTGCGAATGTGTCTTAGGGAGGTAACCACTTTTCCAAGCCATCTTTCAAACCCGGTTGACTACTAGAGCCAGTCTTTCGCTCTGTAACATGCTTAGATCTCTGTGAAGTAGAAAAGGCTTTGAGGATCATTAGTCCAGCTGTCCACATTGTGGCCTAATTTTACAATGATGACTTCAGAGCTGAGAGAGGTAAGTTAGTGATGGAAGTGAGAATTCCCACTGGGAGTTAGCACTCTGAGGCACATCTATGTCCGCCCCATCCAGATGCAATATGGAAGAAGAGACAGAGCCGTAGACGTTTGGGTAAAGCTTTGGGAAACGCTGGGGATTCCCTGGAGAACACAGTGCTGCATAATAATGCATAATAATGCCAGGAAGTCTGCTTTGTCATTGAGGATGTTCAGGTTGTAAGTAACAGAAAGCCTAACTCATACTGCTTTAAAAGAGAGGAGAACTCATTGATCTCCTATCTGGAAATCCAACCGTAAGCTCAGCCTTGGGGTTTGCTTCAACCAGGGGCCCTGGCTCATTTCTCCGAGACTCCTTCGATTCTGCCCTGCTCTCTGTGTTGTCTTCGTCACCAGGTTGGCCGCCTTTTTGGTAGCAAAATTACCATTTGCCGGTTCACCTTCATATCTCCATCCCGCCAGCTCAGGGGTAAAGAGGATGCACCTTCCCGGACTTCCCAGCCAGAGTCCTGAAAATCACTTAGCTTGCAGCGGCTTGGGTGACATGCCTGCCCCTCAACCAGCAACTGTGGCTGGAAGGGAACACAACGGTCAGCCTAAGTTGGTCATGCCCTGCTCCTGAAGCTTTTCCCCAGACGGAGACCACATGGGCCGGGCGGAGGTGGGGTGGTTGTGTTATGAGGCTCTGGGTACTACTAGGAAAGGAAGGATGGGGACGGAAGCCAGGTGGGCAACTGACAAAGCCCATTCACAGTGTTTCCTGATACTTACTACTGTTAATACAGGACCCAATCCAGGGAAGCCTCCTTCACCACATGGATTTCCAAGCCCGCCCAGAAAAAGACATTCGTAAGCCACTTCAATCAACCCAGTGAAGACACTGCAGGGTTTTGTTTTGTTTTTTATTTCCCCATCTCCTTCTTTTCTTCTGCCTATTCTACCCCACTGGGTGCTGTCTTCTTTGGCCAAGCACCGCTAACACTTAGATCATGGGTCTCTAGCCCATCGGCTTCCATCTGGTACCACTGCCATCCCGACCAGGGCGTCTGCTACTGAGGGCAAGAGAGCATGTGTTTGTTTCATAGTCTGCAGAGAGGTATCAAAGCATAGTTCAATGCAAAGTGCGCAGTGTCTCAAGGAGCTGTTAGGGAAATGGTTCCTACCATTTCTTTCTTCATGAAGAGATTTGAGGAGCAAGTCTGAGGTCAGAATCTCATTGGTCAGACAAAACAGATGAATATAAGGGAAGGGAAGCAAAAATAATATAAAAACAGGGAGGAGGACAAAACATAAGAGACTCTTAAATATGGAGAACAAACAGAGGGTTGCTGGAGGGGTTTGGGAGGGTGTGGCGGGCTAAATGGGTAAGGGGCACTAAGGAATCTACTCCTGAAATCAGTGTTGTGCTATATGCTAACTAACTTGGATATACATTTAAAAAATAAAAGAAAAATAAATAAATAAAAAAGAAAAAGAAAAAGAAAAAAAAAAAGAATCTCATTAGTCGGCACTGAGTCTCTTATCGCGTCTTTGTTACTGAGCCCTACTTGGCTGCCTGGAAATGTCTTCTTTAGGAGGGAGGCTCTTAACAGAGGCATCCGTGCACTTGAGTGGGGAAAAAAGTCATGTCGATTTTCAACATCTAGCTGCAATGCAGCATTTCCTTCAATTATGCATATAAGGAGCCAACCACAATTATAACCGCACTAGCTTTGACCTTGTCACCAATGGAAATCTCAGATACCCACATATCGTCTACCACTGCTGCAGATTCCCGGAGCTAGTAATACTCCGCAGCACTTCTGAATCATAGTGGCTGCTGAACCCTACCATTGGATCTGGCTATTTTAAGAACTAATAAAGAGGCACATGTAGGGGCACTTGGGTGGGTCAGTTGGTTAAGCGTCCAACTCTTGGTCTTGGCTCAGGTTATGATCTCCAAGTTCATGGGTTTGAGCCCCATGTTGGGGCTCCACAGCTGGCATCTGGAGTCTGCTTGGAATTCTCACTCTCTCTCCCTCTCCCTCTGTCCCTACCCCACTCGCATTGCCTCTGTCTCTCTCAAAATAAATAAGCAAACTTAAAAAAAAAAGAAGCTCATGTATTAATATGTTAATGGTTGTTTTATTTTTTAATTTTTATTATTTTTAAATTTCTTTTAGTGTTTATTTTTGAGAGAGAGAGAGAGAGAGAGAGACAGAGCATGAGTGAGGGAGGGGCAGTGTCAGGGAGACACAGAATCTAAAGTAGGCTCCAGGTTCTGAGTTGTCAACACAGAGCCTGACATGGGGCTCGAACTCATGAGCCGTGAGATCATGACCTGAGCTAAAGTCGGGCGCTTAATCCACTGAGCCACGCAGGCTCCCCGCTGGTTGTTTTAGAAATGTTTTGATCCATGAATTTCGATATTATTGATTGGTAATTCAATGCACTTTGCTTAAGTCATTTAAAAACGTTATTCCAAGAATGGATCTGTAAGTTTCTGCAGACTGCTAAAGGAACTCATGGCTCAGAAAAGAGTCCCAGCCTTTAGATGACTTATTTCTCTGGAGACATCACAAAACTGGTGCTTCAGTTCCTATGTTAAGTTTTCTTTCCATCTAGCAATCTTAATGTCTTCAGAAAATTCAGTTAGGATCTGATTATCCTCCCTCGCCGCCCCTACCCTTCACCCTCTTGCTATCCCAGAGGGAAAGAGAAGACAGGGCACCTCATTGGCCGTCACTTGCCACATTACCAGGGTCCCAGTGGTCAGGGGCTCATTATCAAGGCAGGTTGGGCTGGCAGACAGGAGCCTTCACGGACGCACCAAGTGAGTGCTTTCTCCTTCCAAACTAAAGATTAGTAAAAAAAATATTCAAAAGCCCCAAGTGCCTCGGTTTCCTTCAAATCGGTTTGAGAAAAGCATTTCTTAACTTCTCAGCAATATGAACACTTCTCCCCTCCCTACAATTTCCTTCTTAGAAGGAAGAGTCAGAAGGAAAAAGTTACTCTGCGTGAATCTAACATCGTTGACGATCCAATTACTTCTTGCCCCCATATTTCCAGGGTTCCCATCTTTTAAATATATTTTCTCTCTTGCTTACTGTTCTAGTACAGATTTTCTGGTCCGTTTCTGAAACCTCCCCTTGCCTCACTCTGTCTCTCAGCCCTTCCCCTGCGTGTTAAAGAGAATTTCAGCGTTCAAACCAGGAAAAAAATCACCACATCAACATGTCCAAATGCTTATCACTGTGGTCAGCGGCACTTTTGTATAACAATTCAAGCTACGTCCTCCGTTTAGACCTTGAATCATTTATAAAGGCAGGTCCCTCCTGACAACGTGGGGAAGAGAATAGGCTGCCTGCGTGGGTGGTCTGGGGCTCTGGAGCCCAAACTCTGAAGGGAACAGATGACATCATGAATTCACATGGCAAGTTTATGGAGCAGCAGCTCGGCCGCGCCGAGCAGTAGGCCCGGGGTTGCTTGCATTATCTCTACCAGAGAGAGTCACAGGACAGGGACGCTTTGAAATATTTTTAAACTTGACATTCAAAACGATTGCAAGACTCACAAGCATTAGAAGGACACTTCTGAAACTAGACACTCAGGACAGGGGGCGGTGGGGGGAGGGGAGAGAATCGTGCACCCGAATGATTTTGCAAAGCTGGCACACCAGCCCCTTTGCCTGCCTGAATTGCTAATTCAGTGTCGTTTTTTTTTTTTTTTTTCCCCCTCCTCCCCAAAGGACTGTGATTGGTCTTTTCCCAGACTTCTGTTAGGCATTCTGGGCTGGCACAGAGGGAAGCGAGACGCTGCTTTCTGCATGGACCTTGCAGGAATTTCAGTCTGGGATGAAGTTTATGGGAACACAAATTAAATCAGACACACATACACTTTTCACCAGATTTTCAGTTTATTGGAGAGTACCTGACCCTCCTATGAGCGTTCATGAAGGCCAGTCCAGAGACCCAATGAACTCACTGCTCAGAGTGGGTTCTTCCCAAGCCGAAGGGTCTGAGGTTAGCTGCCTTGGGCACTCTTGATCTCTCGTCGTGACGTTCATCAACTATGATGTGCAGGTGCCCTTTCTTCCCTGTGACTGTCTGCCTGATTCCAAACTATTAGTCTTCCTTCCCTGGCTATGCGTCGTCATCTTAATAACCAATACGTTAGTTATATTTGGATATTTCCTCCAGTAATAGCTTGAATTTCCCCGCAGATTATCATTTGAAGCCCTTACCATTTCAAAATATGATAGCATATAAGTGTTTAGTGGGTCCAGCCTACCCGAGTTTAAATCTTGGATCTGATACTTAAGACTGTTGTGACCTTGGGCAAGTTACTTAACCTTCTTGCTTCTCATTTCCCTCATCTGAAAAATGGGATCATAATAATTAGGATCTAACTCATAGTATAGTTTGGAGAGCAGATGAGTGAGTACATACAAAAAGCTTAGGATAGCAGTTGGCATATAGCAAATGTTGAGTCAATGTTAGCTCTTCTTATAGCCATTACTGCTATTTTCCTACTTGTGATTGACATTTTCTGGTGTCTTGTCCAAGCTCTTTCTGTGAAAATCATCTTTTCCTTCCTCATAGCACCTCGTCTCATACAGAACGCAAGAGATTTGAGTGCAAGAGTCTCAAACGCCCATGACTTTCATCCCCAACTGAAACTGGACATTGCCCCAGAATTCAAAACAGGAGGGAGGCTTGGGAATGGCTTATGGAGATCTATTACTGCTCAAAAGGTAGCATGCAAGTGTCATCAGCAAAAGGAAACCTTGAGTCTCTTTTTCTCCTCTTCCTCCTCCTTCTCCTCCTCTTCCTCCTCCTCCTCCTCTTCCTTCTTCTTCTTCTTCTTCTTCTTCTTCTTCTTCTTCTTCTCCTTCTCCTCCTCCTCCTCCTCCTCCATCTTCTTCTTCTTAGCTTTCGTTACTTATTTTGAGAGAGACAGAGACAGTGTGAGTGGGGGAGAAGTAGAGAGAGAGGGAGAAAGAGAGAGAAACCCAAGCAGGCTCCACACAGCACGGAGCCTGACACAGGGCTGGAACTCACAAAACCTGAACCCAAACCGAGAGTTGGAGGCTTAACCAACTGAGTCACCCAGGCGCCCTGAGTCTCTGCTTCTGCCTCGCCCACAGCATCGGAAGGAGCAGAGGGGACTCTGTGTCATAAAGAGGCCACACAAAGACACATTGCAGGCAACTGCTCCCCAGCTGTGCCCGAGCCTCTCTTGTCTTTGAAATCATAACACTCTGCCATCCACTGAGAGAAGGCTGGCCCCCTCGGGGAAGCCGCCAGGAAAAAATGGATCAGCAAATGAATGATGCTTTTCTAAACCTTGGTACCTGGAATAGTTCTCTCTAACAGCATTTGAAACTACTTTTTCATGTGGAACCTTGAATGAGAATCAAATGGGGGCAGGCTAGACCAGGCATCAAGAACACACACAGCCTTTGGAGAGAGACAGCCTTGGCTTCCAATCCCAGCCATCCGCCAACTGGCTGTCATCTTCTGCAAGTTCCTCACCTTCTCTTGTCCTCAGTTTTACCACCTGAAAAAAAAAAAGTTGAGAAGAATAGTGTCTGCCTCGTAGGGCTGTTTTGAAAGGTTAAATGAGATAATGCATGAGTAGAAGGCTTAAATGTTTAACTAGTGTTCAAAAGTGTTAGTATGGGGAGGACTTGTTTCCTTCTTTCATTTGCTACTTCAGAAGAAGTGGGTCAGAAGACGTGAGTCATTGCCTCCCCCCTTCTCTGGAGAAAAATGGAGCAAGTTTTTCTGTAGCAATAGACTTGGGATTCGGTCTTAAGTTATATGATCACGTGAGAAAAGAGAATATGGCCTTGGGAGTGAGGATCAAGACGGTGCAGGGGTGGGAGTCCCCGGGGTATGGAGGATGGGTGGGACAGTGGGGAGAGCAACTGAGGGGTTCCGACGCCTGGGACAGCATCTTGGGGAGTTGTCCACGGGAGTAGGGACAGGACCTGGTGAGGGCATTGAGGGAAGGATCACAGGAAGGGCCATGACAAGAGTTCTCACCACCAGGCCACACCTCCATTCATCTCCTCCTCTAGGGACACTTGCCAAGTGCTGGTTCTATTTTCCACTTTTGGCAATTTCCTGCCACCAGCCTCAACTGACTCTCCAATGGGTAAAGATGCCCAGCGAGGCCTGCAGATCTGCTCCGCTGAATTCTTACTGGGCTTGGGTGTCAGGGCCTTAGTTAGTCTCCAAGGGTCCTTGTATGCTAAATGGAGCGGTGAGATGCCCACCCCCCCGCCCACCCACCATGCAACAGGTGAGGCCAGACCTGGGTTGGAAAGAGTGAGGACTGACCGCTGAGCAGGGGCCACATTCTATGAACCTGCATTACATGTGGCAAGACTTTGGCACAACCTTGACGTGCAATTACTAACCCAGCTTGTTTAAAAACTTTTTTTAATGTTTATTTACCTTTGAGACAGAGAGAGACAGAGTGCGACTGGGAGGGGGGTGTAGAGAGAGACACAGGATCCAAAGCAGGCTCCAGGCTCCAAGCTGTCAGCCCAGAGCCCAACGCAGGGCTTGAACTCACGAGCCATGAGACCATGACCTGAGCTTATGTTGGCCGCCCAGCCGACTGCGACACTCAGGTACCCCTAAAAAAAATTTTTTTAAATGGCTACAGGAAAACAGTTCTCTGAGGTAAAGCACCACCTAGGTTCTCATCTAACTAAATTTCTTCACAATTCCAGCATCCTCGGGGGTTGCCATCTTAAATATAGGTTACTTGCTTGAATATTTGCAGATCTCATTCAAATGTAACATTTTACCACTTGGTCTTTTTTGAAAATTCTGGATAGAGTTTTTTTTTAATTTTTATTTTATTCTTTGTTTTTCCTCAGACGGACCTGCTGGAAATGAAAGGCATTCATAAACTTCTTTTGAAAAATGGTCCTTTTTGGTCCAAAGACACCTCCTCCAGGATGCACAGAGAATGTCCAGGGAGGGTGGCAGGATGTGATGGCCAGATCACCCACAGGTTCCATGTTGCTTTTCCAAACACTTGTCTTTGCATCATGTACATCTCTCCAGCAAAGCCAACACCTCATTTCTAGAATTAGGTGAGAGATAATTATGCAGTGTTATTTATCTACTGCTGTGTAACAAAACAGTGCCAAAGTTAGCAGTTTAAAACAGCAAACCTGTATCATCTCAGGTTCTGAGGGCAGCTTAGCTGGATGGATCTGGCTCAGAGTCTCTGATGTGGTTGGAGGTAAGTCAACTAGGAGATGGATTGCTTCCAAACCCACTCAGGGGGTCATGGTGGGTCTCAGCTCCTCACAAGCTGGTTGGCTGGAGATGTCGGGTCCTCACCATATGGGCCTCTCCAGAGGCTGCCTCAGTATCCCTGTAGTGAGTATTCCAAGAGAGAGAGCCCAAGATAGAAGCCACAGTCTTTTATAATCAAATCTCAGAAGTGACATATTGTCCCTTTTGCTTCATTCTATTGATTGCACAGACCAGCTCTGGTGTGGAAGGGCCTCTAGAGGACATGACTATCAAGAGTTAGAAGCCATTGGGGACCATCCTAGAGACTGGCTTTCATCAACAGGAAGTCTTTCACAATTTCAATATTGGTTCTCCTCAACACACACACACACACACACACACACACACACACACACGCACCTACCACGGAAACTTATTTCCTCAGTTAAAAAAAATTTTTTTAACGCTTATTTACTTTTGAGAGACAGAGCACAAGTCGGGGAGGGGCAGAGAGAGAGAGAGGGAGACACAGAATCTGAAGCAGGCCAGGCTCTGAGCCATCAGCACAGAGCCTGATGCGGGACTTGGACTCAGGCACCGCGAGGTCATGTCCTGAGCCGAAGTCGACGCGTAACCGTCTGAGCCACCCAGGCACCGTTACTTCCTCAATTTTTATTTATTTATTTATTTATTTATTTATTTATTTATTTATTTATTTTTAAATTTTTTTTTCAACTTTTTTTATTTATTTTTGGGACAGAGAGAGACAGAGCATGAATGGGGGAGGGGCAGAGAGAGAGGGAGACACAGAATCGGAAACAGGCTCCAGGCTCCGAGCCATCAGCCCAGAGCCTGACGCGGGGCTCGAACTCACCGACCGCGAGATCGTGACCTGGCTGAAGTCGGACGCTTAACCGACTGCGCCACCCAGGCGCCCCACTTCCTCAGTTTTTAAAAGGGACACCATATTCACTTATGGTGGCAGGTTGTTTTTCACTTCAAACTTCAAATGCATGTCCTATAAATGTTATTTATTCAGCGGTAACCCAAACACAGTGTTTCAGGCACAAAATAGAAAAGCAGTTAACAACCAAGAGGAGGACACCATATCGATGGGCCTGTGTTTCCTGCCACATGCTTCCATGTGAAATGGCACCGGGTCCAATCACATCGCGCTCTCTCCCTGTGCTGGAGCCCACTGTCGAGGACACTCGCTCTGGGCTCTGGTAAAGGGACATGTGAGAGAGAAGACAGGGGCAGCTGCACTGTTTGCCACAGGGAAGCCGGGAAGCTGCACACAGTAGGAATACTTGAGGAGTTCCTTTGAGTGTCTTTCCACACAACACTCCAAGTCTGAGATTTTTCTCAAAACGCCTCTTCATTTCAGAGCGAGTTGGAGACCAGATGATGTTTCCTGTGGTTTAAGGTCATAGCACATTGGATCTCCCGTTTCCTTCTTTCTCTTTCTTCCCCCTCAACTGTCTCGCATAAAACCACACTCTCAATGATGTATCACAGGAAATAGTTTAATCCAACACACTGGTTTTGCATCACACCTAACATTTTGAACCTGTTTTCTTTACAACTCTACTTTCTACCACTTCTTCTCCCTACCTGTCTTGCCCTCGTTTGGTTAAAGATTCTGTAAGTAAATTTTTGTTTTGAGCTGGTGGGGGAAACATAAGAGTGGATCCATCACCTCAAGCCAACTTTTAATTGTCAACAAGGGAGAGTCCACAAACTTATCTAGATTTCCTCTCTTGGTTCATATTTTTCTTGACACCCCCCCTCTCTCAGATTAATAAAAATCATAGAGACCAAAGTAGCGTGGTGGTTTCCAGAGGCTGAGGGGAGACAGAAATGGCGGGGGGCAGGGGGGGAATCAGTGTTTAATGCGTATGGAATTTCAGTTTGGGAAGACGAAAAAGTTCTGGAGACGGATGGCATCAATGGTCGCCCAACAATGTGAATGAACTTAATGCCGCTGTCCATTTAAAAATGGTTTAAATGATAAATTTTTTTTTTTTAATTTTTTTTTTCAACGTTTATTTATTTTTGGGACAGAGAGAGACAGAGCATGAACGGGGGAGGGGCAGAGAGAGAAGGAGACACAGAATCGGAAACAGGCTCCAGGCTCTGAGCCATCAGCCCAGAGCCTGACGCGGGGCTCGAACTCACGGACCGCGAGATCATGACCTGGCTGAAGTCGGACGCTTAACCGACTGCGCCACCCAGGCGCCCCAATGATAAATTTTTATATTGCATATATTTGACCCCAGTAAAAAGAGAACCAAAAAAAAAAAAAAAATCAGGAGATGCAATTTAGTTTCAGCGCAAAAGGAGGTATCACAGCTTAACTGTGAGATTTGAAGTTCCTGGTAACTGTTCAAGTTTTACCATTAAGCTGGCAGATAGTAATTATCTTTATACTCTTCTTGTATCTCCATTAAACAATTAAACAGGAATGGAAATAATTTAAATGTCACGTGTTTTATTATAGGCCATATATAAACTTCCTAGCATGCTTCTCCTGGTGTCCAGAAATTGGCCCTCAGTTTTGGACACAGGAAGAAGGCATGGCTCTCATCCATCATAAGTCAGTGCTTTGGAACTCTCACTGTGATACAGAGTAGCTGGGGAGCTTGGAGGACCTAGAAATGCCTGAGTCCCCATCCCTAGGGAATCTTATTTAATTGATCTGGGAGAGACCCCAGGCATCAGAGTATTTAAAAGCTCTGTGAGTGATGCTAACATGCAGTCAGAGTTAAGAAGCACTGTTTAGAGTGGACATATACTCTCTATTGGTATTGGATATTGGGAATATTGGAAATCTATTGGATAACTCCATTGGTTATCTTTTCTTCTGGATCTTCAGAAAAGAGTAAGTTCTGTCTTTCTCATCAGGTAAAACAAATGACCATTTCAAATTTTTATACGGAAGACGTCGTAACTTGGACAGGTTCGGTCCTAGGCATGAAACATACATGTGCACGATTTGCCCATGTTGGGATCTCAGCGGGATGCCTGGAGGAAACAGGAAAATGCCAAGAGGGAGCAGAGTGGGGGCTGAGGAAGTTCCAGGTGCTATATGAGTCCCCCAGGGCCAGCACATCACACCAATGGAAGAGAAAGCTTGTTGCCCTCCCCAGGGACTCAGTCACAACAGGATTCCCGTGCAAAGAGAATTTCCCAAGTCCAGAGCGAGAAAAGAATCCTGTTCTGGGTAATCCTGTTTGTGCCTGTTTTATCTCATCAGTGGTATATCGTACCATATTTTATACATCACTACGAAAGAAAAAATTATGGTCCCTATTCAAATATAATGCAATACTTCCAAATCACTTGGATTTATTGAAGACTGATTGAAAGAGTTTTTCTAAATTTATTTAGATAGGGATGATTATCTTATATAACTCTCATGCTTACGTAAGAAGAAGAACAGAAACAATTAGCTGGCTCCTTAAACCTTCTTCACAGGGGCGCCTGGGTGGCGCAGTCGGTTAAGCGTCCGACTTCAGCCAGGTCACGATCTTGCGGTCCGTGAGTTCGAGCCCCGCGTCGGGCTCTGGGCTGATGGCTCAGAGCCTGGAGCCTGTTTCCGATTCTGTCTCCCTCTCTCTCTGCCCCTCCCCCGTTCATGCTCTGTCTCTCTCTGTCCCAAAAATAAATAAACGTTGAAAAAAAAATTTAAAAAAAACAAAACAAAACAAAAAAAAAAAACCTTCTTCACAACCAGTCTGTGCTCATCTGAATAATTTTGTCACCCCAAAGCTATCAGTGCCCACGCTTTCTCCCCCCCACAGAATTGTCCTTCGGGCCATCAAGTGGAGAGCATTGGTGACACAGTACTCCGTAGGGCTCCATGGGGATTGTCATCAGGACTTTCCTTCAAGGACTTTCCTCATGTCCCCTGAGGGGTGTGAATGGAAGGCTTTCAGAGTCCAGCCAGGACTCTTGTGTTCTTTCCTCAAATGGTCCTCGTGATCCAGCAGCACCATCAGGAATCCCCATCGAGTTTCCGGGAAGAACAATGCGTGTGTGGGCAATAGCAGCCACAGCATGCCAATCTCCTGGCCTGCAGTGATTATGAGCTGTCAGCAGCTGAAACACGCACCGTCTTCAGAGATACTAAAATACGAAAGGAAATGTGTATTTCAAATCGACAAAATATGGCATTAATGTCCACCACTAACCGAATGTCCATTGTGGGTCAGACATGACCTTAAAATGGTAGAGGTAATAGAACTCACTCTCCATAACAATCTCAGAGGGGAGCATTAAACATTTTATAGGAGGGGAAACTGCCGCTCAGGGATGCTAAAAAACACATCCAAACCACACTGCTAAAAAGAGGCATGATCAGAATTCCGTGGAGCCAAGGTTCCTAATGCCTGTTGTCAACGGACAGGGGTATGGAAAAGAGAATTCAGCCTTCAGGAAGAGGACGCTGCAAGGCACCAGGGTGGCACCCGGTCTGGTGGTGCACAAGACAGGACTCTACCCCGGCAGGACACCAGAGAGCCAAGTATGGCGGGTGCAGGAGACAGATTGCGGTCCAGGCTCATAGCATCCAACCCCAGGCTCACTTCCCTGATGCATCGAGTCCTGGCCAGGAGCAGTCAGGCCTGGGCTTGGCTGTCGGGGCCTTATAGGAGTTCAAGACCAGCTCAGAAGGACAGGGAAGAGGGGCTGGTGGTGGAGACATCTACTTACTTTCTTGGTTTCTTATGTGGCATGGGACGGTGGGACCATCTCCGCTGAACGTGGCTGAAAATTGCTTTGAAGGAGCAAAACAACTTTCAAGCTTGCCCTTCGTTCCTATTGTCCCTTGCCAGAGAGAAGTGTCACCAGGTGTGACAAGACAGACTGTGCTGAGTGTGAGGAGGTGTCTGGTTTTTATTCAGTAGTTTAAGGAAACTGAACAATCCATATGACAAACAGTTATTAATACTGTCACAGTTTTTCCTTCAAGTTTATTTATTTATTTTGAGAGCGAGAGAGAAGAGAGAACAAGTGGGGGGTGGGGCAGAGAGAGAGAGAGGAGAGAGGAGGGTGGGAGAGAGACAGAGAGAGAGAGAACAAGTGGGGGAGGGGCAGAGAGAGAGAGGAGAGAGGAGGGTGGGAGAGAGGGAGAGAGACAGAGAGAGAGAGAACAAGTGGGGGAGGGGCAGAGAGAGAGAGAAGAGTGGGGGGAGAGAGGGAGAGAGACAGAGAGAGAGAGAGAGAGAGAGAGGGAGAGAGAGAGAGAGAGCGAGTGGGGGAAGGGCAGAGAGAGAGAAAGAGAGACTCCTAAGCAGGCTCCGTGCTGCCAGTGAAGAGCCTGACAAGGGGCTCGAACTCATGACTGTATCATCATGATCTGAGCTGAGATCAAGAGTCTGACGCTTAACGGACTGAGCCATCCAGGCACCCCAATACCATCACATTTTAAGTGCATAGCATCACAGAGAACAAGAAAGACCGTCATCTGCACTTGGAAACTGCTGAGGGAGTCCTGATTTGTTCAGAATATTAGACAAAAAGATCTGCCGTCACTCTACTTTTGGTTCTTAAAGTTCCTGGAGGAGGAGCAAACTTGTAGGTTAAAGCTAAGAAAGGAGACCGTTGAGTCTCCGTGCATGAGGCTCTTCCCTTGTGTTCCTACTCATGGGAGACTGGGTATAGTCTGGTCAAGAGAAGCAGCAAAACAAAGACTCATTTAAAGTCTATTAGTAATTATAATATGTGATATTTACAAGCACTTACTGTGTGCCACCCACTATTCTAAGCACTTGACATCCGTTAGCTCCCAAAAGCTCTGGGAGGTAGGTGTTAGGATGGCTCCCATTTGACAGATTTGAAAACTGAGGCTCTGAAAGATTGAATAGCTTGCCCACAGTCCTATGGCTAGGAATGATGAGAGACAGAACCAGGGTCTGAACTCCGGAATCTACATTCTTAATAATATAACCTCTAAGTTCAAATGTTATGCATTGCAAATATTTGCTTTATGGCTTCTCTCCTGACAGTGCATATGGCATTGTCAGCTATTTGTAACATCAATTTTATTTTATGTTTGATGAAGTTTTACAAATAATTCGTCGTGGCTTTAAAATTCACACTTCCCTAACAACTAATGACGTTGAGCACATTTTCATGTGTTTATTGACCATTTATAGATCTTCTTTCATGACGTCTGTTCTAATTCTTTGCCACCCTTTTAAAAAGGGGCTTGTCTTTCTAGTTTCGAGTAGTAAGAAAAGTTGATACATGCTTTGTATATGTTGACACATTCAAGTTCTTTGTCAGGTATGTGTACTGTGCATATATATTTTTTCACCTTATGGCTTTGCCTTTTAATTTTCTTTCAGAAATCAGAGGTTTTAAATTTTGATAAAGTTCACTTTATCATATTTCTCCATTTATAAATATGTTCCCTTCCCTAGTCTAAAGTTGTAAAGCTATTTCCTTATGTTTCCTTCCAGAAATTTCCTAGCTTTCGGTTTTGCATTTAGATCTATGATCCATTTTGAGTTAATTTTTGTATCTGATGGAAGGCATAGTTGAGGTTCATTATTTTGCACATGGATGTCCAGTGGTTCTATCGCCATTTGTTAAAAGCACAGAATATCATGTTACAACACTGTATTGCTTAGGCACCTTGGTGTGGGCCTATCTTTGGACTCTTTTCTCTGTCCTACTGATCTGTTTGTCTTTAGGCCAGCACTAGGCTGTCTGGATTACTACAGTGTTATCATAAATCATATTATTTTATTACTTACAAGTTGTCTAGCTCCTTCTTTTCCTCATAATACAGTGACACATGATTCATTCCAGGTCACACATCTAGGAAATGGTAGTCGGAAACCATTTCCTGGGTTACGACTCCAAGTGTAGGGTTCTTGCCCCCAACAGAACTGTGTCTTAGAGCCAGAAGGGAATTTTATAGTGAAACCACAGGGTTAGAGCAAATTTCTGCAGCTGAAAGCCTGAAGTTCTGTTTAACAACACGCAAATATCTTCAGTCAACACCATAGTGGAAATCGTGGACTAATTGCGGTTCAATGATACAGATAGTATGGAATGCAGTACACTGGCCGACAGAAAACTCTCTCCAGAAGCCGAGGTACTTCCTCTAGATTTCAGCACTAACAACAGAACCCAGAACAAAAAAGATAAGACAGGGACACTTTTCGGGCACATGGTTTTCCGTGTATCTATATGTTTCATGTCTATCTGCCACTCTCTTTCCTTAGTCCAACTTTGAAAAGCCCAGACCAGTGTGGAATTCACTGCCAATGGTCTTTATTGTAACTAAAGCTCCGAGAATTCTTATGCGTTCCTGGGTGAGGGAGACAATTGGACCAGCAACCATTGCAAACCAGTGTCCGTGGATGCATCCTTAGCTTTGGGAAGAAAGTCATTGCATTCTTTGCCATTGGCCTAAACATGACTTTTGCCTAACTGGTTTGAAAAGTTGATACTGCTTAATACATAACCACAGGAATTGAGGAAGAATCCGGTTTTTTTCCTCTTCTTTAATTTAATCTTGAAAAGAAATGACTAACACAAAACATTATGGTACAAGAATGGAGTTAGGATTGATCCCAATTTATGAAAAAATTACTTTATATCATTGTTTATTGTTATTTTTTTACATAATTAAAACAAACAAGAAAACCGCTTACAAGTGAATAATTACATGTATAAGCATATAAGTAGGGAAGCATCTCATCAGTGCAGGTAGCCAACTGCAAAATTAACGCAATGATTCTATTTAGTTCTGGTTTCAAGTAACTAAGTCTTTGAAAACGCCATGGAAGGAAAATACATAGGAATCAACTCCGCAATTTTTTTGTAAGAATTTTGTATTTTCACTATTTATGGTTCACAATGCTACTTAAAATCAAGAGTAAACTGTATAATGAATTTTGAAGATTAAAGAACGATTCCAAATGATTTAATTCATGAGAGGTTGTTTGAGAAAATAAAAACAAAGATGAAATTACTAAATTAAGAAAGAAATTTCACATACCAAGTCCAATTCATAGGGCTTATTTTTTTGTTTTTTATTTTTTATTTAAATCTAAGTTAGTTAACGTATACTGTAATAACGTTTCAGTAGTAGAATTTAGTGATTCATCACTTACATGTAACACCCAGCGCTCATCCCAACAAGTGCTCTCCTTAATTCCCATCACCAGTTTAGCTCATTGCCCCACCCCAAACCCCTCCAGTAATCCTCAGTTTGTTCTTCGTATTTAAGAGTCTTTTATGGTTTGCGTCCCTCTCTGTTTTTATCTTATTTTTACTTCCCTTCCTTTATGTTCATCTGCTTTGTTTCTTAAATTCCATATATGAGTGAAATCATGTGATATTTGTCTTTCTCTCATTGACTTATTCTGCTTGGCATAATATATTTTAGTTCCATCCATGTTGTTGCAAATGGCAAGGTTTCATTCTCCTTGATGGCCCAGTAATATTGCATTTTATATATATATATATATATATATATATATATATATATGTATATATATATATATATATATATATATATATATATACCACATCTTCTTTATTCATTCGTCAGTTGATGGACATTTGGGCTCTTTCCATAGTTTGGCTATTGTTGATAGCACTGCTATAAACATTGGGGTGCATGTGCTCCTTCAAATCTGCATTTTTATATCCTTTGGATAAATATCTGATAATTCAATTGCAGGGTCATAGGGTAGCTTTATTTTTAAGTTTTTGAGGAACTTCCATACTGTTTTCCAGAGTGGCTGCACCAGTTTGCATTTCCATCAACAGTGCAAAAATGTTCCCCTTTCTCTGCATCCTTGCCAACATCTGTTGTTTCCTGAGTTGTTCATTTTAACCATTCTGACAGGTGTGAGATCGTATCTCATTGCGGTTTTGACTTGCATTTCCTGATGATGAGTGTTGAACATCTTTTCATGTGTCTATTAGCCATCTGGATATCTTCTTTGGAAAAGTGTCTGTTCATGTCTTCTGCCCATTTCTTCACTGGATTATTTGTTTCTTGGGTGTTGATTTTTTTAAAACATTTATGTATTTTTTGAGAGACAGAGAAAGACAGAGAGTGAGTGGGGGAGGGGCAGAGAGAGAGGGAGACACCAAATCCAAAGCAGGCTCTAGGCTCTGAGCTGTCAGCACAGAGCCCAACTTGGGGCTCAAACTCACGGACGGCAAGATCATGACCTGAGTCAAAGTCAGATGCTTAACTGACTGAGCCACCCAGGCACACCTCTTGGGCATTGACATTGATAAGTTCTTTATAGATTTTGGATACCAACCCTTTATGTGATATGTCATTTGCAAATATCTTCTCCCAGTCAGTTGCCTTTTAGTTTTGTTGTTTCCTTCCCTGTGCAGAAGCTTTTTATCTTGATGAGGTTCCAGCAGTTCATTTTTGCTTTTGTTTCTCTTGCCTCTGGAGACATATCTAGTTAGAAGTTGCTGCGGCCAAGGTCAAAGAGGTTGTTGCCTGCTTTCTCCCGTAGGATTTGGACAGTTTCCTGTCTCCCATTAGGTCTTTGATCCCTTTTGAGTTTATTTTTATGTATGGTGTAAGAAAGTGGCCTAGTTTCATTCTTCTGCATGTTGCTGTCTAGTTTTTACAACACCATTTGCTGAAGACACTGTCCTTTCTCCATTGGATATTCTTAAAAAATTTTTTTTATATTTATTTATTTTTTGAGAGAGACGGAGACACAGAGTGGGAACAGGGGATGGACAGAGAGAGAGGGAGACACAGAATCCCAAGCAGGCTCCAGACTCTGAGCCGTCAGCACAGAGCCTGACGCGGGGCTCGAACTCCCGAACCACGAGATCATGACCCGAGCCGAAGTTGGACGCTCAGCCGACTGAGCCACCCAGGTGCCCCACTCCATTGGATATTCTTTCCATTTTTTTTTTCTGTTTTAAAACATGTCCAGGGGCACCTGGGTGGCGCAGTCGGTTAAGCGTCCGACTTCAGCCAGCTCACGATCTCGCGGTCCGTGAGTTCGAGCCCCGCGTCAGGCTCTGGGCGGATGGCTCAGAGCCTGGAGCCTGTTTCGAATTCTGTGTCTCCCTCTCTCTCTGCCCCTCCCCCGTTCATGCTCTGTCTCTCTCTGTCCCAAAAATAAATAAACGTTGAAAAAAAAATTAAAAAAAATAAATAAATAAAACATGTCCAGTTTTAATTGCCTCATTAGCATATCCCATGATTTGAAAGGTGAGATCTTGAGGAACAGGATACCAAAAGAGACATCAACAGAGAAGGTACTTACTGCACACAACCTGAAACCATCAGGATTGGAAAGACACAACTCATTCTAACCTTGCCTTTTACAGATGAAGACTGAGGTCCAGACTGGTGAAGTGATGGCAACCTAGGTGATTTTGGGTTGGGTTAGCAGAGATGAATTTCAGGAAGGGGTGGGGAGGGTGGAGGAAAAAAAACCATTAAATTTGGTAAATAGAAGTAAAAGGAGTAAAGTTTGCCAATTTAGGGGAAAGGCTACCTCAATATGCCCTTGTGAAAAGACAAACAAAACAAGAAACAAAAATACCGTGGAATGTTTTGTATTTTTTGCAACTAAAAAGTGAAGTAAGCCAAGAAGTAAGCCAGTGGGCACTTAATCGAGTAGGGTTAGGCTTGTGGCACTTCTGCTTATTATAACAATGGATTACAGTATCACAAGAGACAAGCCATGTAACGTGAAATTCAAGGTCACTTACATGTAGCAACATTTGGCTAACTTTGGGGGGAAATCTGGGAAGGAGCCTCGGAGGGCTTTGTGTCAGGCACAGATTGGAATCAAAAGGAAGAATTTGATTTATGTATAAAAGAGTGGACTCTGGCCTATGAGAAAAGATTTCTCAGGACCCTGCCCACTCACAGATAGGTGAGGCCATGTGGCATGTTGTAGCTAATGGATTTTGAGTACAAGTGCTGAGGAGAGGTGATGAAGATCCCGTGTGACTTCCCAACTGTCTTTCCCTTTTCCGAGGGGTTCACAGAACCAGGAAATGATGAGTCAGGAAACATGGAATTAAAGAGGCCTGGGTCACTGTGTCTCCAATCAAGGCGAGTTATCCTCATGAGTCACCCACCTACAGTGGACTTTACAGAAGTGAGAAATAAACACTAGATATTAAGACACTGCCATTTGGGGATTGTTTCTTACAGCAACATAGGCCTCCCTATCTTGACTAATACAATCATCTCTTATAGTTGCATATCTACACAGTCTTACCCATGCTACTTAGTGGCATCACTACCCAAAAAGAACATTGGTCTGGGAATTTCCAGTCGATTTTTCTGCTGATCCATGTAAGATTTGGGATTCAGCAGTTGTAGTGGCTGGAGGGTTGGTCCCACCAAGAGTGTGGTGGTGGGTATACAATAATCACACATTTCACTTTGTTGGGTCAGAAGTAAAGGTCATGGTTTGCTGAAAGCATAAAAGCTTGTGATAACTCGGGTGAAAGAAAAGATATTTTGAGAATATTTAGAAATCTTTGAAATTTGCTTGAATTGCAAAGGAAATAGCAGAAGTCCAACGTTTATGTAGTTCATGCACTGAAGGGAAGCCAGATGCCCAGGCTGGGGAGAAAAAAAACCCAGGGAAACCTATGTGGAACGACATTTGGTGGGTCCTTCAGACTTCTTTCCAAAGCGTGCAGTACAGAAGGCAGAGGGAGGAGCCTTCCAGTGGAGAAACCTGACAAACATTCTTTCGGCCAGGTGATCAAGGTCAACATTAACAGTGATAGGTCATGTTCATAGTATGCCCTTGGTATGACGTGACAAGAACGTGCACTCCAACTTTGTGATCTTCCTCCCAATATCCCATAATCCCAGATTTACTAGGAGAAAATCCCCAGATAAATTCCTTTAATGAGGAATGTTGCAAACTACTTGACCAGTACTCCTCAATACTGTCAAGGTCATCAAAACCAAGGAGAATCTGAGAAACTGTGTTTGCCAAGAAGAACCTAAGTAGACCTGACAACCAAACATAATGTGATGTCCTGGAGTTCTGGAACAGAAAATGAACATTAGGGAATAACTAGGGAAATGAGAATAAAGTCTGGCCTTTAGCTGATAATAATGGTCTGAGGGGCACCTGGGTGGCTCAGCCAGTTAAGTGTCAGATTCTTGATTTCGGCTCAGGTCGTGATCTCACAGTTTGTGGGATTGAACTCCATATGCTGATAGCGCGGAGCCTGCTCGGGATTCTCTCTCTCCCTGTCACTGCCCCTCCCCCTGCTTGTGCTGTCTCTCTGTTTCTTTCAAAATAAACAAGCTTAAAAAAATAGTAATGTTTTGATATTGATTCATTAATTGTAACAGTTGCATCGGTTACAAGATGTCAATAAGGTAACCTGGGTGTGAGGTATATGGGAACTCTCTTACACTGTTGTCTCAATCTTTCTCTAAATCTAAAACTGTTCTAAAAAAATAAAGTCTATTAAAAAGAAAAAAAAAATAAAGGTTACAAAGTGCAAAGGCAATTTTGCCTGAGATGATCTTTGATGAGGGTGCCCCAATAATGCTTGTCACCAAGTTTCCCTCTCCTGGATGCATTTTTCTGTTACAAAACCAATGCTGGCAATGGAGACTTGAAGTTCTGTGGTGTTCCTAGGTGCCCTGCGTTTGTTTTTTATTAGATTTATCTTCTCTGCAAAAGTTAAGCAAACTTATTTTATTTAATGGAAGTCAAGTAGATGTAGTTAAATTGGGGAAGGGGAAGGAAAACAATTGTTGACTTCAAGAAAATCATTATATCCCTGCTTTTTCACAAAGGAAACTGAGGCTCTCACAGATTCAATGAAAAATCTCTAAGTTGTAGGTGTCGTAAATGGCAAAGCCAGGGATCTTGTCCCAGGTGTGTTTCTTCAAAGTTCCTTCTCTTTCCACGTACTGTGCTGACCACAAAATGGACTCTCACAAACAGCACGTGGTTCTACGTTCTATTTCAGGCAATGCCAGCCAAGGAGGCAGCAAGCAACTCTGGGAGTGGCTCCTGTAAATGAGGAAATGGAATGGACAATAAATAAATAGGGGCGCTTGGGTGGCTCAGTCGGTTAAGCAGCCGGCTCTTGGTTTCAGATCAGGTCATGATCTCACTGTTTGTGAGATCAAGCCCTAAGTTGGGCTCTGTGCCGACAGCATGGAGCCTATCTCTCCTTCTGTCTCCACTCCTCCCCTACTCATGCTCTCTCTCTTTCTCAAAATAAATAAATAAACTTAAAAAGAAGACAATAAAGAAGGAGAGCCATCTTCTCCCTTTTATAACACCCCCATCCCTTGGCTGCCAAGCGATCTGCAACTTGCTTCCACTCTTCTTGATGTTCTCTTCAGCCCTGTTCTTCTAAGGTCATTTTCCAAGTTTTACTACTTAAAATGTATTTATATGCATTCATACATCCAACAAGCAAAATCAGGGGACCCCTGGTTGAGACAAGGTTGGGTGTAGAACCCCAACTTTTGGTCCCTTTTCTAGTCCAAAGCCTACCACCCCTAGTTCTCTACTACAATATTTGTCAAGAACTTTGAGTTTATTACATTTATGAACATAGTGGGAAGTTTGGAGGGGGTAAAGGGAAGGGTGTGAAGGGTTCACACTGAGATCCTTCCAGGTCCCATGCAGGGCTGTAGGCCTCACAACAGCCACAGGTATGAAAATCCATGTGCAAAAGAGAAGCTATTTTAAACCCTTCAGGAAGGCAACATGTCATCAATTAACAGCCCAGGCTTTGTTCAGGATTAGCGCAGATGAGGCCTTTTATTGAGTACTTCCCAAAGGAAATGGTTCAAGGGACCCAAATAGACTCTAAAGACTGTCTTCAGCTGATGCAAACCAGGGAGAATCTGTAGACCAGCACCATCTGAATAGACCCAAGGTCTTCGGAGTTTGTACTGTCTTTGTGGTCCTTGCACTTTGTGGCTCAAGTGGCGGTTTTCATCTTTCATGAACCTTGGAGTTGGTGATTCGTTTGTTTCTGTTTTTGCGCCTCTTGCTTGGTGTCATTGGTGCAATTCCAGTAACCCGTGAGCACTGTCTGTGTAAACCTTGAGATGTATCAGGGGGCCAAGCTCCATGGAAAGGGGACGTCGAAGAAAAAGAAGAAAAGGAAAGAAATAGGACAAGTACAGAGGGCAAGTGGGAAAGGGGGATCCTCTGTCTCATCCATGTTAGTCCTTCCACATGGAGCTAAATTAAGTAGTTGAGTAACATCTGTGAAATGGAAAATGGGCATCTGTAAACTCTAGACGGGGGATGCCCATGCATAGGGAGGGAGCAAGGCTCTTGGAGGGTGCAGAAGACATTTCTTTCACCCAGATCCCACCCCAGGGCTGTCTCAACGGGGGAAATGGTGGGTGGAATGAGGGTCTCTTTGCTTCAATTATTTTCTGTCTTTCTCTCCCTCTTTTTCTCCACTTCTCCTCCTTGCCTTCTTTCTTCTCTTTTCCTCCTTCCCCCACCCCCCCACCCTTTGTCTTGAGCCTATGGTTGATTCCGAGTTTTAACTGAATGATGCAACCTTGAGTAATTCCTCTAGATTAGATCTTCTCCCCTGTCATCCACGACGTCGATTTCTACGAGTTTCATCTTTAAGAAAATAAAATAAATAAAATCGCAAATAAGAAAATTAAAATAAAAAGTGAACTATAAAAAGGATTCAGCACTAAAATTAAATGAAAAAGGAAAAATTTACAAATTAAAAAAGGAAACCTGAACTAAAATGAAGCACACCCACATTTCATTAGCTTTCTCTTCTCTCCTCCCTCGCTTCCTCATTTCTCAGTGCCTGGCAACAGCTGTCAACCTTTTTTTTGCTTCCATTTTGTCCATGTCGTTCATGTCTCCGCGAAGGCATGGCTCCGGAGCGCTCCGCGGGAAACTGCCCTGGGAAAGGAGAGTCCTACATCTGGGCCAGAGGCCTGTCCTCAGTTGACGCTGGTAAAGTCCTGTTCTTTGGGCCACTCCCCAGGCTTTCCCCCACTGCATCCAGTGTACGTGTGACTCTCCCCAGTCTCTGGCAGGGACACCTAGAAGATTCCAGCTTGAGACACCCTTTCCTATTACTCTCTTCTCCCCAGCAGAGCCCAGGATATCTTCAGTCTGAAGCCGGGAGATAATTCCTGGCCTGACAGCATTGCGTTTACCTCTGTTTTCATTAACATCGGGGCTATTGCCCTGTGTCAAGTGTTGTTAGAGGAAGGGAAAAGCCACGGCAAAAGGGGAAACGGTGGAAGAATAGCTTCCACCAACAGTGTAATTAATTAAATGGAAATAAATAATAATTTGAGAATAATAATAAATAATAAAACGAGATACTTTGTGGTTGATTTTTATGACTTTTAAAACAATATAAGTGGTGGCAAAAACCGCCAACATCCAGAACCACGAGTCACATTTTGGTTGTGGTTTCTCATTCTCTACAAAATACAAAATACTGGAAAAGATCATTTCGACTGTATTTTCCCCACAGAGGTTGAAACTGTCCTCCTTTAAATGATCCCTCGGCAATTTACACATCTTTCTACGTTGGAATCGACATTTCTGCTTGAAGACTTCCTTTGGTGATATTAATGTTAATTTGTAAAGAAACACCTTATAGTTATCAGAACAATTTCATGGGCCTTATCTCATTTTATCCCTCTGGTGGTTGGTATGCTCTCTGACTTATGTTTTCAGAGGGTAAAAGGCTTGTCCAAAATCTCTCATCCAGAACGTTCCAGGATCATCCAGATCAGGGCTCAGCAAATGGCAGTCATGGACTAAATTCTACCCACTGTGTATTTTTGTATGGCACATGAGCTAAAAATGAGTTTTATAGTTTTAAATAATTGGAGGGAAAGAAGATTAAGTAATACAGGAAAATTACATAAATTCAAATTTCAGCATCCAACAATGAAGTTTTCTTGGAACTCAACCACGTTTACATATTATCTATGGCTGCTGTTTTGCTACAAGGCAGAGCTGAGTAGCCGCGACAGAAACCATATGGCCCACAAAGCCTCAACTATTTACTCCCTGGCCCTTTGCAGAAAAAGTTTGCCAACCCCTGTCCCAGATCAAGGGCTTTATTCCATCCAAGCTATCTCTCCAGAGTCCTCGCAGACCTGTGGACAAAGGCAAAAACCCGCAGCGATCTGGTTTGTAAGCCCAGTAGAAGAGACTTAAACATTGGCCTGTGATAAAAGGCTAACCCTTTAAATCTGGAGTGTTTCAGTCCTTCTGATTGGTGAATTGGAGACTGGGGTTCTAGCCTCCAGCCTGGCAGGCAGCTTCTTCCTCCAGGGGGTCAACGCAAGTGTGTCTTCCCAAGACCTTTGCCACAATGAAAAGGCCATTTTCCCCTAGCCCTCCTCCACCTCTTCCACCCCAGGAAAGAATAGTTGAACAGTTGGGTTGTCCTGACAGTTAGGAATGGTGAACTGTCCCAGCTTAGAGGCTGAGGAGGCAAGGAGAAATAAGTTTATTTATGTATTGACAGAGAGAGAGAGACAGACAGAGACAGAGACAGAGACAGAGAGAGGATCCCAAGCAGGCTCTGAAATGTCGGCACAGAGCCTGATATGGGGCTCGAACCCACAATGCTTGAGATCAGTGATGGGAACCAAAGTGGGATGCTTAATTGACTGAGCCACCCAGGGGCCCCACATTTGTTTCATTTTTAATGCAGAGTTATTTGACATAGTGTCCTGCTATTCCTGTACCCCGTTTCCACCTCTGGCATCCTGTCAGCTCCAGGTGGAGCGAGGGCTTTAGGCCAAGTGGGGAAGGGCAGGTGGGATGGAGAAACCAAACCCAGAAGTCTTGCTCTTCTTTCAACAGGACTTCTGATTCATTTTTCTCCCTACTTTTTCTACCTGCGTGAGAAAATAGGATTTTCGCTCCCCTTTTCCGAGCGTCTATTATATGTCATTTAATTTAGGTCCAAATAGATGACCTCGTGTAACTGTCCCCATAACCCCATAGGGTTTACAGAAGAGGGAACTGAAAACGGGGTTATTTAAGTCCTTTCCTGGTGGAGGCCTGGTACCTGATCTCTGTAATGCCAACATCCAGGTTTTTCCCACCAAACTTCAGGAACTCCATAAAGTGTCACTCTCTGACCCATGACACTCATGACATCCCCACTATAGAGGAGCATCGTCCCAAAGGCATTTCCTTAGAACACCAATTCCTGTGACCTACAAGGAATCTGGAAAAAAAAAAATCTGTTTGGGGAACAATGGGTTAAAAAAAAAAACTTACTCAGATTTCTTCAGGACTTCTCACAGAGTTTGAAAAGCTCAGGCGCTTGCCGCCTTTCTCACCTCTATGGTTTCAAGGCGTTATATTTAACTTCTCAGAGCTTCGGTTTTCTCCTCTGAAAAGCAGGAAGAATAATATCTGCCTCTTGAAATATTATAAATATTACAGCTTTTCCTTTCTCTTCCTGTTTTCGGCCAGGTTCTCTTAATTTCTACTGAATGAAATTAATTCCAGCAGCCAGAGGGAATTTGGATGACTGGAAGAAAAAAAATATCATTCCGATAATAAAATAAGTTCACACATGTCTGCTAAAAGCAGAGCACAGCACACGTTTTTGGTTTATTGCATTGGTTTTCATAAAGGAAACAATGCATCTAGGGTAGGGTACGTCCATGAAAAACCATGCTGGGAGCAAAACTGCATATTCGCACGCTGTCGTTAGGAGAGAAAACCATATGTGTGAGTACTGAATGGTGAAAACGCCCTCCTTGCCCCAGCAACAGAGGGGAGATTTTGGAGCTGGTAAGCTCTGAAAGCCTTCTTTTTGAATCACACCATGAGGATGACTGGTTTTGCACGCATCTAGGTCAGGAGTCAGCAAACGTTTTCTTTAAAGAAACAGAGATAAGGATTTTAGACTTTACAGGTCATACAGACTCTGTTCCAAAGACGCAACCCTGCTGTGATAGCACAAAATGGCCACACGTAAACAAGTGGGAATGGCTGTGTGCCAATAAAAATTTATTTACAATGACAGGTGGCAGGCTGTATTTGGGGCTAGAGCTATAGTTTGCCAAGCCCTGGTCTAGATCTTGGACGTAGGTAGAAGAGGCTCTCAGCGTGACATCCTGTTCAGTTTTTAAAAAGCATCTTTGGGGGGCGTCTGGGTGGCTCAGTAGGTTAAGAGCCCGACTTCAGCGCAGGTCACGATCTCGTGGTTCGTGAGTTCGAGCCCCGCATCGGCCTCTCTGCTGTCAGCACAGAGCCTGCTTTGGATCCTCCGTCCTGCTCTCTCTCGCCACTCCCCCGCCGTGCTCGCTCTTTCTCTCAAAAATAAAATAAACATTAAAAAAAAAAAAAAGCGCGTTTCGTTTGTTCATGCGCTTGTGCTGCAGAACACTTACCATCTTTCAGAACTAGTATTCCAAAGAACCTGACTCTGGGAAAACTTCAGAGCTTTGAGTTTTGGAGCCATCTCCTCAGAGAAGTGAACACAGGTAATAAAGATGAAGGGGAACTGGGACTAGGCAAAGAAGTCCAGTCTCTGGGGGCTGGGCTATCTACTGGTCATGTAAGTTCAAGCTCTCAGACGATGAAACTGGTCCCAGACCCGGGTCCCAGGCAGATCGCAGCCTGTCCAGCTGCTGACAATAGATGGAGCCTACAGAGCGAGGCAGCCGTATGGCTTTCTCAGAAAGATTTGTTTTTTGTGTTATTCAGTTAGTCAGGGAACGTCTGCAAGTAACCAAACACGCCTGAAGACCCTTTGAGAGACGAAGGACTATCAACACCAAGAGCGTGGCTTCGGGAGCCGTTCTGCCTGGATTCAGGGCGTCATTACACACCTGGCCTGAGAAAAGTTGCCAAGAATCTCTATGCCTCAGTCTTCTCGGTCGTAAAACGGGAATATCTAACTCACAGGCAAGAATTCAGTGAATTTTGCTTAAAGTGCTGGCATAGGGTAAACGCCACGTTAAGTATTGCCACCAGCATTAATTTTTTTTTTTTTTTATTACTACGGTTTGCTTATGTTACTCTTCTGTTACTATCATTTCAGGGCTATTGAGTCACCCAGCTTTACCAGAGCCAAGAGGTCATTACAAAACTTTGCTCTCCGTATTTTGTCAGCTGTCTTTCTGTTCGCTCTTGTTTCTGTGGAGACCTGTTTCATCTCATGACACACGTGGAGCCTCATGGCTGCCTTCAAATGGAAGCCCAACCCCCAGCCTACAGCCTCTGCTAGGCCGGCACACCACAGACAGCAGACCCAGTCTCCGTGCCCAGTTGTATCAGGGGCCCCCACCCCAACCTCAGGATCTCTGTAAGAAATGGCACCTTCTGGTCCATAGGGCTACCCCTTCTGTGTCTCTGGGTAGTCTTTGGTCTCCACAAGGAGAATGTGCTCAGCAGGTGAAAATAATGGACATGTCTGGTGCTGTGTCCTGAGGATAAGGTCATCCCAGGCACACTGGACACCCAGGTCAAGACAGCAGACAGTGGCTAGACTCTGAGTCATCAGTGGAGAGGGAATTTTCCATTTTACCCAACTGTCTAGGCTTCCATGGACTCAGGACCAGGGCAAGACTCAGCACACGGGTAGTAGGATTTTACAGCAGACCTATGGGTGGGCCATGGTGGGTGGTAACTGACATCATGTACAGAAATAACTATAATATAAACATGGAAGGATTCACTTATTTCAACCCATTTGCTCACTTGTTCAACAAATATTTATTGAGTGACTTCTAAGTGCCATGCTAAGGAATATGCAATTTTTTATTAATAGTAGAAACACACATTTTCTTAAAAGAGATGAGGAATATTTTTGTAATCTCAGAAGTAATGCTCTTAACCCAGTTCTCTATGTAAATAATCCATTTATTATGGTGCTCCTCTGATGGTAGCGACAAATCGTATTGGATGTCTTAATCATATGCTTTAAAAGTTACTATTATTCAACTGATTCACTGTGATCCTTATACAAAACAGTCCCTGGAAATTGGCAGTGATTCTACAAAATATTTCATACATACATTTATCTGTATCTATCTATCTACATATATATATATATATATATATATATACACATAAAATATATAACATAATAAAATGAAAACCCATATATTCACCAATAGGCTTAAGAAATAGAATTATAGCAATTTCTCTGAAGCCTCCTGTGTGCCCCTCCCAGGTTGGGATCCCCATCCCTCCCTGAAAAGTAGACCGCTCTTCTGAATTCGGTGTGAATGTATCGTTCTCTTACCTTACTTCATAGGTTTTATTATATGTGACTCTATCCCTAAACAAAAAATCATCAGTTTTGTCTATTCTGGAATTTCAAATAAATGGGATCATATTGTCTCTGTTCTTTATCAATAAATAGATAGATATCCATTTATGTATTCATTCATTTGTTCTTTCATTCCCCCACAAGCACTTTTATAATTCTGTTATTAAAAAGAATAAATCTGTCAACCTCTTAGTCATGCTTCCTCGTGCAGGTGTGAGGCCCCTGAAAGAGGAAGTGCTGACTCATCAGGCAGGTGCATCGTGTGCGTCTTGATATTTATCAGGTAACGACACATTAGTTTTCATTGGGTATTTGCGTTATTTTTCCATTAAAAATACTGAATTTACTTAGCTGTTCTTTGATACACCATTCAGCATAGTTTTGTAATTTTCCTTTGAAGTCTAGCACAACTTTGGTCAAATTATCTCCTAGGTACCTGAAAATGTTGTGCTGATGTCATACGCGGTGGCATTTTAAAAAATCATGGAAATTATGCGGTGGCTTAATCAGTTAAGTGTCCAACTTTAGCTCAGGTCCTGGTCTCACGGCTCTTGACTTTGAGCCCTCATCGGGCTCTGTGCTGAGATCATAGCTTGGAGCCTGGAGCCTGCTTTGGATTCTGTGTCTCTGTCTTTCTCTGCACCTCCCTTTCTTGCTCTCTTTCTCTCTTTCTCTCTCTCTCTCTCAAAAATAAATAACTATTTAAAAAATTATGGAACAAACCATTTGAGAGCTTCATTGTAAACTATATTCTTACTGTGTTGCATTGCTCTCCAAAGACATGGACGTGGATGGGGTCACACTTCTAGACAGTTCTGCGTTTCAAATCTTTGGGTTCATGTCTTATGCTCTATTGTCTTCTCTATTGTTGTAATGTTGTGAGCCAGTGTAATGTATGCTTGAATAACCGTACGATGTTTATTATGACTATAGGAAAAGTAACCATAAATCTATTCTGTGACATTTCTTTAAACTGTTCACGCTATTATTTCAAATTCTTCCAAGGTTCTCAAATGGTTGAGCTTGAAAGACAATGATATCTGGATAAGTAAGCTCTTATTTTTCTAGTTAACAGTTATTTGTATCTGTTTTAAGTAATTATACTGTTGCTGAAAAACGAATTTAATTACCTGGAAAAAGGTACGTTCTTTGAAGTCATAGCTCAGAAAGCATTGTCCAGTAATTGTAGCTTAATAAAATGGTAGGTAAAATTCTTAGGAGAAAAGGAATAACCTCAGAAGTATTACTCTTGTAAACCTAACTCAACAGAGCAATGGCCCCCCCTCATGTACTGACGGCAGTGAGGCCGCATGTGTGGACATGACATCAGAATTCTGGGACCATTTGGCTAATTTCTAGGTTTACAAGACTTGAAGTTTCTAATAAGCTATGTCAAAAATTTAGCAGCAGTAGGTAAAATTTGAGTTTAATAGAGGTGTTATTTGACTGTCTATGGAAAAGCCGTCCATCGTCAAGATAATTAATGTATAATGTGTGAGAGAATAAGACCGGTAGTTACAGAAGCTAAGATGGACATCCACAAAGAAAGGACAGTGATACTGTGATACTGTTTGCTTTTTCATTTTCAGGACGACCGAGTGACATTTTGGTAGGATGATTACCGTTCTTCTCTCCTGGAGATTTTAATTCCTCACTCCCTTGCAGTTCAGCATGGTCACATGACTTGCTTAAGCCAATGAAGTGTGAGAGGAAGTGGCAGGACCACTTCCGGGTGAAGCACTTCATTATGTCTGTCTTTCCCTGACTTGAGGGACACAAGGGAGCAACACCAAGCCTCACGTGGAAGACAGCTGCCAGGATGGTTCGTAACACCTGCAGTGAACCCGTGTGAGCAAGAAATACACTCTCGTTGGTTAAGATTGTAGGTTGTTTGAACTACAGCATAGCCTGGTGGCCTGGGCACTTCTGTGTGCCAACGGTATCGACCCTGACCTTCTGATGGGAGTCATGAATTTGGGAGCTAGCAGTCAGGACCTTGGATACCAGTTTCAGAGATCTTGAATTTCTCTCTTCTCACATGAATCCTGCCAAACTTGTGGGAGATGGGACTTGCTATCTATTCAAGAATATCGCACGCTCGCACTTCTGTGATAAGAATGAAGGGAGCGAAGTTATATAAACGAAAGGATTCCATTCTTTAAAACCGTAATTTGATGATCTTTCAAGGATTAAAGACATATGCATGTAGCACTTATATAACATACCTTTATACATTTGCTATGAGCGGATGTGCAAGCTTTGTGTCTGCTATCTTAACTTCTCTAAGATCTGATGGTCCTAGAAAATAGAGACTTCTTAAAACAGAGCTCTGTTCTTCTTAAGTGTATTTATTTATTTTTCAGAGAGAGAGAGAGAGAGAGAGAGAGAGAGAGAGTCAGGGGGCGGGTAGGGGGAAGAGAGAGAAGGAGAGAGAATCCCAGGCAGGCTTCACACTGTCAGCACAGAGCCCGATGTGGGGCTCGAACTCACAAACCATGAGATCATGACCTAGGCCAAAGTCAGACACTTAACCAACTGAGCCACCCGGGTACCCTCAGAGCTCTGTTCTTAGCCCATCTTTATAATCTTATAGCATTTATCAATAAAAAAGCAAAATGTAGCATTGATTTGGTGGCTTCCCTTAGAAGCTAGTAAACCCCCTTCCTCCTCTGCATACTTCATGTTTCTTGCCTTGTGAGAGCTATTGCTTCACATGGGATCACTGAACACTGAAGGCACTTTTACTCTTGGCATTGCTCATCCTTATCGTCTTTTCTGATGCTCCCACCTCCAAGAGCCTCTGTCTTTGCCTTTCTAGAATCCAGAGTTGACATACTAATAGCTGCCTCCTCCCAAATGTGACACAAGCGGTCTTGTCTGCACCTTGCCTCCGCAACATTGACAAATAAAACCCTTCACAACTCGTAGGATCACAAGCACATCCCTTTCTGCTTCGACAAGGAGGGGAAATTCTACTTTCTTTCTCTTTCTTTTCCTCCCTAATTTCTCTACCTCCACCAATTTCCCTCTCCTCCGCACCCGTTCCTTCACCCTTTATCCCTGCACAGCCTCTGTAGTACATTCCTGCTCTAGAGTCAGGTCACAGGCAGTCACAGAATCGCTGGCTATGACAAGCATAGAGGAGTGGACATCCAGGGAATCCCATTTATAGGATGACAGGAAAGCACAGGGAAGGTACATTAGGTCCCCACTGCCTCACATGCAGTGTCCAGGAGGCCTCTTGGTGGCCTGCATCAGGACCCTGGCACCACGAGGGAGACCAGGCTAAAGGGGGCAAGAAGGACTCAGGACGTATTTTTCACGCAAAGAACTTTCATGAAGCAATAGTGAGAATAGACAAAGTCACTTGCATCAGTAAATATAGTTTTAACATTTCCTTTAGGTGAGGTGAGTCTCAAGAGAGGATCCCATGATGATGTAGAACTATTTCCTTTTAATTTCATGTTTTTAAGTACTGAACAGTTTTCTAGAGATTTAAATTTTGAGTCCAATATGCCCTGAAGGATTTCTCTGATATTACCACCACTATGGCTGACTACAATGTAATAATAGTGATGTTGTCTAAGATTTGTGACGGCTTATATGTGCTAATAACTACCTCAAGCATTTAAATTGTCATAGAATTTCAGGGCGCCTGGGTGGCTCTGTCAGTTGAGTGACCGACTTCGGCTCAGGTCATGATCTCACGGTTCGTGACTTCGAGCCCCGCATCGGGCTCTGTGCTGACAGCTCAGAGCCTGGATCCTGCTTCCGATTCTGTGTCTCCCTCTCTCTCTGCCCCTCCTCCACTCGTGCTCTGTCTCTCCCTGTCTCAGAAATAAATACACATTAAAAAAAAATTGTCATAGAATTTCAATGAATGAGGTGCTACAGTCCTCATTTTACCAATGAGGAAATAGCCCTTTAGAGGTAATATGGTGGCCCAAGGTCAACATTGGTGAATGGCAGAATGGAGACTCAGTCCTGGCACGTCCCATCTCAGGCCCCGGGGACTAAACCCTCCAGTGTGTGTGTATCGTCTCTGACTCTTGAGACTTCACAGGCCACTTGGGAGAATGTCATATACTTGATCTGGGTCACCTTGAATTTTTTTCCTTAGCATCAAAACACAACAGCAGAGCTCAGGACCTCTGGACTTCATTCTTGCACTTTCCGCTGGGCCCTCCAACTCCCCTGTGACAACGAAATGGTGGACATGATCCCCAGATGGTCAAGGGAAGAGCAGGCCCAGGCGAGGAGGTGCGTGGCCTTGCGTATTTGCAAACCTGGTGTCCTCACCCGTGATTTGAAGAGTTTGTGGTCTTCGCGGGTTCCTTCCAGAGTCTCTTCCAGATGTGAGCCTTGGCGGCTCTATACCCTCAGTGCCTGGCTTTTATGTGGTCTCACATCTGGATGCAGAGTGACTCTGCTTCCCCGAGGGCATTTTCCCTGGGTTCAAGGAACATCAACAACATTCACGGCACTTGGGGGTAGTTCTGGCGAGAAGACTGGAGTCCACGACTTTTAGTGGCCAAAAATTATTATTATTTTTTAACCTATGTAGCTTTCGTGCCTGTTGAAGTTAGTCCATCCCTGGACCCTCTGGTCCTGCCTTTTGCCTTTCCTTCAGGCCTCCTGGAGCTAGAAAATGAAGACCTCTGCCTTTGACATTTGGGCCGGGAAAAAGTGAACAATGATCTGATAATAATTAGTTACGGTTTAATATGAGAGATTGGAATGTACTCATTTTTCATCCAGGAGCCTAGTGAGAAAGAGCCAAGGGGAAGAGGAGATTGATGGGACAACATCAGCCCCTGATATGTTCTCACGCCATGAGAAGCCAGTGATCCTTGGACGCCTTTTTATGTCATATTAGGAGCCCTAGGTGACAGCTCTAAAAGAAATGGGGAAACACAACAAAGGTGGGGAATAAAAGAGTTTTCTTTGATTGTCCTCTTAGGCCAGGAACCTTGGCACGTGAATCACCACCTGTTCACTTCATAAAGACTGCCGTCTCACACCGGCCTCTCTCTTCAGGCTCAAGAAAGAGGGTTTGGGTTCAGATAACCGGCTCTGGATAAACAGCAGCTTGTTTTTGTGACACTAGAGACGTATTTATTTTTCACTTAATAAAGGGGAGTGATGTCTGGAATAAGACATGACCGGACGCCAACTATACATATGAAGTCCAAACATTGTAGGACAAACTGTTTCTGGAAATTTCCAGTTTGTTCCTATGTAAAATTGGTGTTGGTGGTTTTAGTTGCCGTGGGGCTACTTCATTCACTTTCTGAAGAGAAAACACTGTGGAATGGAGAGGCCAATGTAAAGACATTCTGTGTGTGTGGGTGGGTGTGGGTGTGGGTGTGGGTGTGGGTGTGTGTGGTACAGCTGTAACATAACATGTGCTAGTAAGATCAGCCTGTTTCTCACTAGTGGGAAATTTGGTATGACCCAGAAAGTTGCAGAGGGCAAGGGGAGAATCTATGAATAAGTTGGAAAGGAAAAGTGTTAAAAAATATCACTCTGCCCTAGAAAGGAAGGAACATTAGGTGAGAGAAATGGCTTATCACAGGAGAAGAGAAACAGATGGTGCCTCACAAAGAATGGCCCTGCAGTTCATCTTTGTCTCCTGATAAGTCTTAAAATGTGAACGTGCCGTCTGGACAGGGAGGGAGCACACCACTGGGGACAGACTAGTGATGTCCGATGACCCAGGCGTGTCAGATTGCTGGAGGCAGATGCCCAGCACTGGCCGTGGGAAGGAAGGCTGGGGATCAGATGCTGCCCCACGGAGACCCTGCATCACAGGCCAGGGGGGATGGTCAGCCATCCTGAGTGAGACGGCAGGAATCCAGCCATGGGAACTGTCGTTAAGTGGTAAGGAAACAAGGGTAGGACAAAACAGGGCGGGGCTTATCGCAGACCCAGAAACAGAACACAGAACTAGTCATGAATGGTTTTCAAAGACTTTACCAAGTTTTAAACGCTTACCAGCTCATCCGGCTTTGTGAACCTTTTCCTTTTTCCTTCCCTTATCAGCTGCAGGGACCAACTGAACCAGAGACCGTGCCAGGGGCAGGCAGTCTGCCAGCCCAGCCAGGGTTTTCAGACTCCCCTCGGCCTCTGGGACTTTCTGTAGGTTTGAAGGTAGTCTTGAGTCATCTGCCTGGAAGCAAACTTTCTAGTTATGGCTCTCACAAACACTGCTCTCACAGGGGAAGAGCAGGGGTTTAGTGTCCAAAGTGTGGGATTTCAGTCACCGCTGTGTTTTTACCATGAGGAAAAAGAGGGTGAATTGTGACATTTAAGAAATAATGCCATTGGATTCCCGGGTGGCTCAGTCGGTTGAGCATCTGACACTTGTTGTCGGTTCAGGTCATGATCCCAGGCTTGAGTTGGGCTCCACACTGAGCATGGAGCCTGCTTGGGATTCTCTCTCCCTCTCTCTCTCTCTCTCTCTCCCTTTGCCTGTCTCCCCAGCTCACATGCCCTCTCTCTCTCAAATGAAAAAAAAAATGCCATTCCCCTAAATACCGAAGAGTCCGGCGTTGAACTGAATGGTAGATAAAGAATATCTAGCCACTGAAGAGAGGACATTTCAATACGCAATGTTAGGGGTGTTACACGAGCAGTTAAAGAGCGGCAATTTTGGACTTAAATTTTTTAAATGCCAGCGTGGTGTTATGGGGACACGCAGGTGGTGAGTGCCGGTACAGTGGTTCTCAAAGTCGAGCAGACATCGGAATCACCTAAAAGGCTTATTAAAACACAGATGGCTGGGCCCCAATGCCAGGGTTTCTGATTCAGTAGGTCCGGGATGGGGCTTCTAGCAAATTCCCAGGTGCTGCTGCTGCTGCTGCTGTTCCAGGGAATGCATTTTGAGAACCACTCTCCTAGCACATTTAGGAGGAAGATACATGTGTAAAATACATTTACATTTACCCCCATCCGCACCTGTTTCCTGGCAGGAAGTGTAATGGGCTATAATAAAACCAACACTTGTTGAGCTGAGCAGAGATGTCTGCTGGCAGCGAGGACCCAGGTGTCCTGGATTCCCGGGCTGTGCTGGTGGCTGGAATGAGCTTGGCACAGAGGAAAGGGACATAAAACATTAAGACAAAAGGCTAGCATGGGGGTGGAGGGGGGGGTAAAGCATGGTGATGGCATCGAGACGCTGAGTCCAAGCGAGAGAGCTTTGACTTCCAATCCCAGCTGTGACACCAGCCCGCTTTGCAAACGTAGCAAGTTACTTAACCCTGGTGAACCTCAGTTTCCTCCTCTGCAAAACTGGGGCCTTTGCGAGGCTCGCGTTTCAGTCACGATTCTTAACTGCAATCAGCTGAAGTCTAGTCTGGCTGATTGAAACAGGAAAGGAATTTATTATAAGGATATTGGGTCCTACAGGAAAAATGAACTGTTTTGCCAACAGATCAATGGTACAGGGGAGGAAAGTTGAATGAAAGAGAAATGAGACAAGCTGACCGAAGGCAACTGGTGGGTTTCAGCTGGGTCCTGATTCAAGGATCCAAACTGCAAAAGGACAATTGGAAATTTGTAATATGCTTGAGTATTAGACAACATTCAGGAATTAGTGTGAATTTTGTTTGGTGTGATATTGTCATAAGGCCTTAACAGGGGCAAATACACTAATTTATTTACAGGTGAAATAACACAATGTCTGAGGTTTGCATTAAACAACTTCGGGGAATGACGAACACTGAGTAATGTATAGAATTCTTGAATCGCTATATTGTGCACCCGGAACTAATATAATACTCTGTTTGTTATCTATACCTGCATGAAAAAAAAAACTTCGGGGAAGCAGAGAATATGGAAGATGCAGGATTGATGAAATGTTGATTATTGCTATGAACACATGAGGATCTATTTTGCTGTTGTGTGAGTGTGTATGATTGTGTGTGTGTGTGTGTGTGACTGTGGATGTATGTGTGTGCACTTGAAATTCTTTATAATAAAATGTTAAAACAGAAATCAGATTCTCTATGAGAGCTGGAGAACAAGGCTCAGACACATCTCATGACACAGGAGAGTGGGTTTGATGGGGACACTACTGTCATTGTCACCAAGCCCTGGATGTTAAAGCTTGCACTTCCAGTAACGGTTATCTGATATTTCCAAATTGTATACTGGGAAGAGCCTCTGGCATTAAGACACACAAGACAGCAAATTCTCAAAGCTCGGAAAAGGGATTCAGGTGATGGGTGGCCAAAAAGACGAATAATGTCCACAACAGTCATATAGTAGGTGTTCGACCCACGCTGGTGCCCCCCTTTTCATCCCTGGAATACAAACCTCCATCGTCTGTAATACGTTTTCTCCCACAGCGTCCTAGATAGCTGGGTTTCTAATGCAAATAATTTGCCGGTCTCCTTTTAAATGATCGAATTCACCCAGATGCCAGGAAGTTCACTCACTATCACAAGGTAAGAATGATTCAATTCTAGGACATTCCCACACAAGGAACAGGCTCTGGGTATAAAAGCCAGCGTTTCCAGCTGTTATTCAAGATGCAGCATCTGCAGAATGTGTCAAAGCTGTCTTCCAGACTAGGATTTTTCAGATGCTTGAAGAATCTTATAATGTGCCTCACATTTACCAAGCCTTGGCCCATGCCTTATCCAAGTTCCCTTTCACCAGATTAAACATACATAAAAGAAGCTTAGTCTATAACTTCAGGTGTAGAAGTATGACTTTTCTCCAAAATTCAAATTAATGCCAATCTCAAGCCCTTTTTCCACCAGTGTGGTGGCAACTATCTTAGTTAACTTAAGGTTAGCCCATAAATTCCTCAGAGGGTCTGCCACATCCCAACAGCGACATAAAGCTGAGGTATTTAGGAGGAGGATGGCCTGTGGTCTTCAAAGTCACGTGTTCTGGTAGACACCTTCCAGACATTCATGCCTTCGCTTGTCTGCCAACGTGGCCACTTTTGGATAGCCTGCCCAGGACCAAATACTTTATTTCTTTTTTTTTAAGTTTATTTAGTTATTGGGAAAGAGAGAACATGGGGGAGGGGCAGAGAGAGAGAGAGAGGGAAGAGAGCATCCCAAGCAAGCTCCACTCTGTCAGCACAGAGCCCGAGGCGGGGCTCCATCTCATGAACCACAAGATCGTGACCTGAGCTGAAATCAAGGGTCAGGCACTTAACCGACTGAGCCACCCAGGCACCACCAGGACCAAATGCTTTAAACCACCTCTGAGGTCCTTTTCACCACCAAGATTTCCCTGTTCTACAAGACGTGCTCCTTGTGGGCCCTGAGCTCTACCAAGTCACAGATGGGGATCTGTTACCTGCTATTGGTGGCCAAGTAATGAATACACTAAAAGTTGCTTTTGCTCAGATTCCTAGTGGAGTTTGAAGATAAACATGGAGGCTCAGAGGAAGCTCTTGGGGCTGATTAGTCCCCTGCTTGCTGATTCACACCCACTGTCTTCACTGCCTTGTCTCAGAGCTGGACCCTTCCAGGAGGACGGAAAGCCAAGCATCTGAACACCCCCGATGAACGAGGTGATCCAGCCTGGCTCATGATCATAATCTCTCATCACTGGGTCAGCCCATCAGGGTAGACACTGCAGTAGAGCAAGACTTCGTCCAAATACGCCATTTTGTACTCCTGCATATTCCCTCCTCCATCCTGTTCCCGCCCCCTGAAACCAACCCACTGGAGCCCCCACCGTTAGTATCCTTTATTCTTATGCCATGGCTGTCCACATGATATTCTGTGCTGCCCCACTAGGCGCCTTGGTTCTGTTCCACATCCCTTACTTCTTTTGCTGGGCAGCGTGAAGCTTCCTACTTGTATCTAGGGAGGCTCCTCTCACCAGCTCCTTCTCTAGGGTGTCTCCAGCTTTGCGACAGGGTTATATATTCTCTTGCCACCTTAAGTTGTCCTCTGCATGGGAAAGTAAGCTATTGGGATGGGGGTCCAAGTTCCCTGGAATAGGGGCCGAATATCTATCAGACCACTTATTCCGTTGCGGGAAGGGAGAGGACATTTTCTTGCTCTATTCCACAGCATTTAGCACACAGTAGGTGCTTGAAAGATAAGCAGTTGTAAAGATAAGTTTCAACCAAAAGAAAGGCTCTAAGGGAGGGAGTTTTAGACAGGCTGCAGGTGGAGGAAGACATATTTTTGAGCAAGTGTCTTCTGAATTATTTCACCGAGATGATTTTTTTTTTTAACACTCTGTTGGGTTGGCTCTAGAAGTGAACCATACACACTGATCTTGGTAAAAGTCTTAGATGTGAAAGCTGAAAGCTCCTTTACTGTCTTGTATATACTTTTTTTTTTTTTTTTAACTGAGTGGGTTTTAAATGTGAGCCTGAGTAACAGGCTTATGATAGATCTGGAAATCAGTCAGAGGCTGGAAGAAATCAAGGTAACTTCATGAGTATTCTAAACTGGGTCTCAAAGAAATGTGCTATGGTCAGTCTATCTCCTCTCTATCAGTTTAGAATAAATGCGCATTAACTGCAGATTCTGACAACTGATCCCAGCGGGGACAGGAGCTGTGGTTATCTTCCATATCCTATAGCCTAGTTCAGGGCTCAGGGCTCAGGGCTCAGTCAAGGCATGCCATAAATAGCTGTTATTCCATGTTGAAATCATAGGGTTTTGGACATATTCCGTTAATGAGATAGGCTATTTTTTTTAAGTGAAGTAGGTTTGACACACGATGTGACGTTAGTTTCAGGTGTACAGTATGGTGATTCGACCACTCTGTTACCATGTGCTCACCACAAGTACGGCCACCATGTGTCGTCATTCAATGCTATTACAAGATCATTGATGATATTCTCTGTGCTATACTTTATTTATTTATTTATTTGTTTATTTATTTATTTATTTTGAGAGGGAGGGTGTGGAGGGGCAGAGGAAGAGGGAGAGAGAAAATCCCAAGCAGGCTCTGTACTCAGGCACAGAGCCCAACTCAGGGCTCAGTCTCACGATCGTGAGATCATGACCTGAGCTGAAATCAAGAGTCGGACACGCAGCGGACTGAGCTACCCAGGTGCCTCTCTATGCGGTATCTTTTATCCAGGAATCCATCTTTGTATTTTTTGACTGTGGTTAGTAGAACTTTTGTAACTGCCTCTGTGGCCCTCGTTCTGTCTCTACTGGGCTGTGCTCCCTCAGAGAGATAGGGTGTGGTGTGGAGAAGCAGCTTTAGCAGTTGTGGGGAACTGCAGGCTGGATGTTAGAGCTGGGAATGATGATATAGACCATCTCGGATGACCTACTCGGATGACCATCTCGGATGACCTCCTTTTGCCTGTGAAGAGACAGGTCAGGCAGGGCACCCGGGCTGCTCGTGCTGGTCTACCAGAAGTCAGGACTGGGAGGACCACGTCACACCCTTCTCCATGCTTTCTCCGAGGCTCCACTTGTCTGGCTCGTCTACTTGGAGGAGGCAGTGGCTGCATGGGTTCCCCTCTCCGGAGCATCGGCATTTCTAAAAACCATTTTTTTTTTAATAAAAAAAAAATGTATTAAAGGTAGACAGTTTACAAAACGAGAAAAGATCCGGGGGGAGGGGGGAGGAATCATTAAATATCTCTAATCCTATCACCCAGAACAAATAATAGAAAAGAGTTATATTGCAATGGCCATGTGCCAGCTACCATTTGAACCTCCACACAGACTATATTTCACCAAAATGAAATCACCAGTGGACAAAGGAATAACAGAGTGCTGTCTTATCAACAGTGAAGGTAAGATTCCATCAGTTGTGAGATGTATCTGGATTTCAGATCTGTAACTATGTGGCAGGGGGTATGCCTTAGAATCAGTGAAGTGGGATACAGTATAAACTGGCTTTATTTTCACGGGAACACTCTTAGATAGTGCATCTGTGAGCACAAGCCCATTTTACAGATGGGAAAATTCAGGCACAGAGAGGTTCAACAACTTATTCAAAAATCACAATATTTAACACTTATGAGTTAGTGTTAGAAGTACCACGTGTTTGTAACGTATGCTAAAGTTTATCATAGCGTTTTCTTGCCAACTAGAAAGATTATGTTTTTTGAAAGATCTAGAATAGGGGCATTTTATATTCAAAGTCTTAAGATGTCATGGGAAAAACACTGTTGAGTACTGAGGTTATGAATGAACATTTGCAAACTTTATAACATTATTTTGCTCACTAAAATAAAACTATGAAGCCAGAAAATTTTCAAAGTCTGTATCCCCAATAGCTTTAAGTATACTTTAAAAAATTTATCTTATTTTGTGGCAGATAAAATCATGGCTGTCTAAGAAACGCTTTTTCTCAGACTGTCCCTCCATCCAAACGTTCATAGCCTGCCTGATTTAAGACTCAGAATGGGAGAAGATTCTCGCATTTTGGACCACTCTCTGGTCCTAGAAATTCAGGATAACTAGGATACTTATGATTTTTGAAAAATATCTATTCACCTGAATTTAATCTACCCAGTTTACCATAACAAAATTAATGTTTCCCAATCATCCCATCCTCAATATTTTTTAATTAAGTTTTACCTTTTAATTCCAGTGTAATTAACATACAATGTTCTATGAGTTTCAGGTGTACAATACAGCGATTCAACAATTCTATACATTACTCAGTGCTCATCATGATACTCTTTTTTTTTCAATATATGAAATTTATTGTCAAATTGGTTTCCATACAACACCCAGTGCTCATCCCAAAAGGTGCCCTCCTCAATACCCATCACCCACCCTCCCCTCCCTCCCACCCCCCATCAACCCTCAGTTTGTTCTCAGTTTTTAGGAGTCTCTTATGCTTTGGCTCTCTCCCACTCTAACCTCTTTTTTTATTTTTTTTTTATTTTTTTTATTTATTTATTTTTTTCATCATGATACTCTTTATCCCCTTCACCTATATGATTATAAAACTTTGAATCAGTTCTGCTTTAAAATATTCCTCTCCCTCTGTGGAAATTCTGCTTCCGGAGCTTTTTCTACGCCTTGGAATGTTGTGCAGTGTGTTTTAACAAAGTAGAGTGTTCTTCATCATTTACAGCCTTCGACTTGTAAGTTGCATGAAAGTTTTGCAAGAGAGGTTTTTGGACAGCTGTTTTTCAAACGCTCTCAAATAACACCGCGTGGGGTGTGGAATGGAGCAAAGACAAAGGCCACTATTTTCTGATAGGGAAAAGTGGGGAGGTTATGAACAGCACAGGAAGGCAGGGTAAAGAGTGGAGAGGAAGAGGTGATGTAAACACTCTGTTCCCACTTCAGTGATGAGCGGATGGGGGGCTGGCCAGGTTGGGTGATGTGCCCAAGGTCATGTGCTGGATCCTGTCCTTGGCAGGTAGAGGACCCAGGACCGAAATGCTACAGTCTGGTTCCAGAGACCCTGATAAGAAACTAGTGCTCATTTGGGTGTGGAAAAGTGAGCCCCAAGCACTACTGGGGGATGGGAGGGGTTTGCCCACCCACGTATTTATGAATGTGTGTCAATGAAACTACCTTTTGGTCCCAACTCCACTTTTGACGACTTGTACCCACCAAATGATCAGAAATGACGCTCAAAAGTGTGAAGATAACAGTGTTCGTTATCATATCGTTTAAGATATTAAGAAACACGGAAACAACTCGGATGTTCCATCATCATAATGAAATTAATTAATGGTACAGCTAATAAAATCTCACAGAAAAATGCTTGATGGCATGAGAATCTTTTCATCAGATTTTATTAAGAGAGGAAAACAAATGAACAGAATAGTAGGTACGGCATGGGGAGGTCTGACTTTAAATGACGGGGCACCTCTGCTCTGCCCTTATAAGGAAATTACTAAAAAATCATTGCAGTATTTTTTTAATGTCTGTTTATTTTGAGAGAGAGAGAGAGAGAGAGAGAGAGCATGCCTTAGCAGGGAAGTGGCAGAAAGAGAGGGAGAGAGAGAATCCCAAGCAGGCTCCACGCTGTCAGCACAGAGGGGCACATGGGGCTTGATCTCACGAACTGTGAGATTACGACCTGAGCCGAAATCAAGAGTCAGGGGGCCCCTGCAGGGCCCCCAAATCATCACAGTATTATTCAAGATGCTTTGTTGCAAGTAACAGAAACTCAGTAAAGATCTTTCCTGCTGTCTGCTTTCACCACTGTGATGTTTCACTTTTCAGAGGGGCCCTAAGAAGGCCTCTAGACACTAGTCTATCGTGCAGAACATGAGCACGGTGTAGAATGTTCTCATTCCTTTCCTTCAGTGACGAGTTGAGGCATTGCACATTGGTCTACATTTTGCCGTTTCCCACAACTTCCACTCAAGTACTGAGTACTGTTGCTGGGCCCAGCAAATACGGATGAAAGGAAATCTATGATTTGGACCTCAAGGAATTTACTGTCTCTTTGGGAATACACAGTCTGTAGCCACATGAGTGTCTTGGGCTTTAGAGGAACAGGCAGGAAGCATGAGGCCTGGTCCCTGGAGTAGAGATACTAACAAAGCACTGGAATAATCATGCAAGGGTGTCTGTGGCTAATGCCACGACGGAAGGTGCAGCCTGGCAGTGCTACAGAAGCAGAGAGGGTGAGTAGAAAGGTTTCCAGAAAAGGGAGACAGCTTTCCTGAAAAGAACGACCAGTTTGCCGAGCGAGGTTTCAGGGCAGGGTAGAATGCGTTTCAAGCAGACACCTGGGGAGGATCCAAAGCAGGACAGTCTGGAGCAAGTGTCTTAGGACAACCATCTGAATATTTCAATATACTAAGGTTGGGGCACCTGGGTGGCTCGTCATGTAAGCATCTGACTCTTGGTTTTGGCTCAGGTCATGATCTCAGGGTTCGTGGGATTGAGCAGCTAGTTGGGCTCTGTGCTGACACTACAGAGCTTCCTTGGGATTCGCTCTCCCCCTCTCTCTGCCTGCCCCTCCTCCCCTCATGCTCTCTCTCAAAATAAGTAAATGAACTACAAAAATGTTTAAATATAATGCTTTATTGTTGTAACAGTCACTGTGTGCAACAGAAATCCATCATGCCACTCTCATAACATGCCTGAGGAATGACATCGATATTTTTAATATAATTTGAGCTCCTACAGATCAATAAGGAAAAAAAAATGTAAAAGCCAGGATGATGGATGTTTCACAGAATCATCGACAAGACAGGGTGATAGAAACGAACTAAGAGTAGGTGAGTTTCTGAAGGTGACCTCCGAGATTCAACTGATAAACCGCAAAGTTTAATGGCGTGGGGGATAATGATCTTCTAGCTTTTATTATTGCTCCTAAAAATACAAATGGTAAAAGCGGCATCATCAATGAAAGTTGGCAACATGAGTCATTCATGATGCCCACGGCCACGGCGATTAAGTTAAAATGTCTCAATCTTGCCACAATAAGTCAAAAAAACCCCAAAAATTAAACACTGGCATAGGAAGGAAGTTCTTTATGACTAAGCATAATAAACTTATTTCTTAAGCTTTAGTTTCTAGTACGTTCATTAATGAATAAAGAACAAGGCATTGTGAGGATGAATAATTAGTTCCAGGTGACACGTTCATTTTGATAACTTCAAGCAAATTTGACTTCTGTCGCTTCTCGGGTAAGAACACTAAGTACATTTTTTTTTTCTGGTTTATTTAACCGATTCCATTGAGTGAATGGGAGTACAAAAACAAAAGCAAAATTGATTTTCACTACAGGAAGCATATCGGCTTGTTCCTAATGAGGCTGTTATCGCATGTTGGTATGAGGAACAAAGGAAACCCTTATCTGGCTGGGGTTTATCCCTGGCGGGTTCGGGTCACCTGCGCACACCGAGGCACCCACCGCCGTCCCGCCCCCTCGTACAAACACCCACGCAGGTATGCCTGCCAGGTGTCCAAGGCTCAAGGTGTCTTCCTTGCTTCCTTGCTCAAGCAAGCTTCCTTGCTGCACAGAGTGCATGTGGTAGACTGTATGAGCGGTCCCTGACACCTGTCTCCCTTCCCGGGGGACACCATTGAAACCAAGATTAGCGCACGAGTTGTGTTGGCCAATGAAAATCGAACAAAAGTAACATCCGGCACATCTGGACGGAAGTTTTAGGAGGCATTTGGGCTTTGTCACAACCCGTTTCCCTTTGGCCTGGGGCCAGATGGGAACTGGTGTAATCTCCCTGGATTCTCATAGACAAGATAAGATGATGGGGCAGAGTTCCTCCCAGCCTGTGAACAACAGACAAGCACCGTGAATAAGACATAAAGCTCCAAACAAAAGGTCTGAATAACACCAACGGGTTATTTATTTATTTATTTTTTAACCTTTATTTTTGAGACAGAGAGAGACAGAGCATGAACGGGGGAGGGGCAGAGAGAGGGAGACACAGAATCCGAAACGGGCTCCAGGCTCTGAGCTGCCAGCACAGAGCCTGATGCGGGGCTCGAACTCACGGTTGTGAGATCATGACCTGAGTGGAAGTCGGCCGCTTAACTGACTGAGCCACTCAGGCGCCCCTCAGGCGGGTTATTCAAAGTAACCTTAATTGTGACATGCCTATCTTCTTTGACATTGATTTTTGTTAATAAGACCTTCTTTTTTTTTTTTTCTATTTTTAATTTTTTATTTATTTTGAGAGAGAGAGAGAGTGATAGAGGGGGAGGGGCAGAGAGAGATGGAGAGAGAGAGAGAAAGAGCGGGAGAGACGATCCCAAGCAGGCTCCACCCTGTCAGCGAAGAGCCTGACATGGGGCTTGGTCCCACAATCCGTGAGACCATGACCTGAGCCAAAACCAAGAGTCAGACACTTAACCAACCGAGCCACCCAGTTGCCCCAATTTTTGTTAGTAACTCCTTCCAACCCTGGCCTTCTAGGCCAATTCTGATTAAAAACTAACCAGAGTGACCACGAAATTTGGGGTTGCTTGTACTGCAGCATAACCAAGCCTATTCCAACTAGTATGCTGGGCAACAAAAAGAACATTCGGAGGCTCAAACGATCACTACCCCAACGAATTGGTCCCTGGGTAATAACCCGGGCACCAGGTCTCTGAGTCCCACCCAGTGCTTCGGACACTTAAATCGAGCCTCCCACGGTCACCTTTTGTTGAGATGGTCCTTGTTCCTGTCTACTCAGTCCCCGTGGACTCCAGCATGTTCCTTCCTAGCCCCGCCCATCCCTCTGCTCTCACAACCTTCCTTTCATCTCATTCCATGGGCCTTCTACCTCCTTAAACCTGGGAAACCTTAGAAGCCCCAGGTGACGTAGAAAGCTCTGCTCATGTTTTCCCCAAACATTGTCTCTATGCTGGAGCCCCCTGTATTTCCCTAAGCTATCAGGCTTCTGGAAGCAAATGCCAGGGAAGCAGCACTTTTTCTCTGCTTTATCCCTATCACATCTCTCCCTGGAGGTATTGAGCCATAGCTAAGGTATTGGAGCAGAGGACAAATAGAACGTTGCTTAATACTTCACATTTGTTATACTGCAATGGATTTTTGACACTTCTCATTTGGTGTGTTATTTAAAGTAACCTTAATTATGACACAACTTTCTTCTTGGACATTGAGTTTTGTTAATAAGTCCTTCTAACCCTGACTTCTAGGCCAATTTTGATTGCAAATTTTGAACAAAGGGAGTGACCATGATGGAACATATATCTACTCATTAAAAGATGGATCCAAAATGGGATAAGCCCTATTTCTCAAATGCCCTGCGGACTCTTACAACAATTTCATTAAAAGGAAACGCAGCTTGGGGTGCCCGGGTGGCTCAGTAGGGTAAGTGTCAGCCTCTTGATCTCAGCTCAGGTCATGATCTCACGATTCATGAGGTTGAGCCCCGAGTGGGGCTCCACGCTGAATTCTGCTTGGGATGCTCACTTTCCCTCTCTCTTTCTGCCCCTCCCCCGCTCACGTTCTCTCTGTCCCGAAATAAATAAACATTAAAAAAAAAACCCAACGTTATTAAAGAACAACTTATTTTAGTTGCATACCTCTTGCCCTTGAGGCGTTGTAAATACGGAAACATAGAAGCAAACATTTCACAACATGAGCAAATATCACCATGCCAAATGAGCAGCTCAGAAAAGTGTGAGCTCCATGAAGCAGGATCATACTTACAGCTCACCATCATACACCACGCACAGTGACCAGCACGTGGTACGTGCTCAGTAAACTGCTGTTGAGTGGGTAAATAAATGAGGACTTCAGTGAGTGAACAGAAGCGAGAGAACACTTCCAGCTGGAGACCCTTGACTGAAGACTTCCTAGAGAGCCTGGATTCCAGATGATCTTTCAAGGAAAGGAGGAGAAAACAAATTAAAGTCGACTCCACCTTTTCCTCACATTTCGATCAACTTATTAAACATGGCAACTGTCATCATTCACAGGGGGCCTAAACATAAGCCCCATTCAGTCAAATTTCCAAGGATGACTACTTACAAACTTAGCGCGGCGCATGCCCACTGTCTGTCCCAGACTCTGCCAGAATCACCACCAAATAAGGCCGTTTGACGGGGACCTGATTCAACTACTGAGTTCATTCTGTGTCTTTAATTTGGGGTCGGTCCACTGAGAACAATTTTTTAAGTTTCCTTTGTGGTCAAAGAGGTGTTTACATGGCTAAATCACATACACGTGAAAAGTGTATAAAAAGAAACCCACTTGGAAATCTTCTTGTTATGAAATTCAAGAGCTTTTCGGAAATAACAGAGACATAATGTACGTATATGTGCGCATGTGTTGTGAGCGTAGGTGTGTGTGCGCACCCAGGCACGTGGACGTCGGCAAGATTATAAAGCTTTGCTGTTTTAGAGGAAAAAAGTTTTAATGCGTTTTCATTTATTTTAGAGGTGAAGGGGACGGTCAGACAAAGAGGGCGACAGAGAATCCAAAGCAGGCTCGGTGCCGTCAGCCCAGAGCCCAACACAGGGCTTGAACCCACGAACTGTGAGATCATGACCTGAGCTGAAGTCGCACGCTTAACCAACTGAGCCATCCAGGTGGCCTGAAAAAAAAATTTTTTTTTTTTTTAATTTGCTCTCTGAAGGGGTGAGCCAGGCTAGAACTTCATTTTTTTTTTTTTTTTTCTATTTTGCAGTGCTTTACAGAAGAACCACATGCCCATCAGGCTTCCTTTTTTATTCAATATTTTTTTGTGCCACCCATTTGAGCTCAATTTTGTTCAGAGAGTCAAGTATTCAACATTTTTCCCAAAACGCCATAATGAATGATCAGCATTCAGGATTCAAAGCCACTACGGCTCTGTATTTTCTTCAAGGGGTGGCAGAAATTTCACCAACTCTTTTAGCAACACTGAAAATTTGACCTTACACTTGCAGCACTCGTCACACGATACTTTAAATAATCTCCCAAACGTCAGCTGTAATGTTATCTCTCCCTGCTAAGACAATGGATGGGCCTAAAATTAGCTAGAAAAAGACAGCTGGGCTATCAGAGGTTCTTCAGGGAAGATGCCAGAAAATCTTGATGAATACCACCGTCCCCTCTGGAATTAATTTTCAGTTCTGCCATCAGGTGTGTTGATGGAAAGCGGTCATACAGTTCTAGCGATTGCCTTGGATTCCTGCGCTGTCCTTCATCAGGGCCTTTAATGAAGTCTGAGTGGTAGCCCGGTTGATGCCAGACTGGAATGCAGGGAGGCTGAAAGCTGACACCAGTTCAATGGAGCAAAGGGCCTTGCGCTAAGGTTGTCTCCATGACAACCCGAGGATTTTTCCTGGTGATGCATTTACACAGCGGGTTAAAGTTCTGTGAAATCAACAGCTGTTGTAAAAACAGTATATTAAATATGTTCAGGCCAGTAAAATGTGCATTCTTCTCTGCGGCGTTCCACTTGGGGAAATTCTGAAAATGCAAACTGGACTCAAGACAAAATTACAGAAGGCAGGATATTTCTCGGGACAAATCTCTCTTTAATTCTTGTTTTTGAAAGGAAGTATGAGAAAACCATTGTTGATCCCCTTTCCCTGGCATTTGTTTCTTTTTAAATTATCTTTTCATACCAAAATACCCAAATTATAACCCTAAATCCCTCTGTGCTGACCAGTATATCTGCAGTAAAGCCACTTGGCAAATAATTTGGGGGAAAGAAAGTGAGAGGTGAGCCCTGTAACAGAAATAATTTGTCATGCTTCTTATTTGGTTTTGTTCTTTTCTCCTCCAGGCCTTTTAGTTTTTCATGCTGACTAATTATTCTGACAGGTATTTGAGAAAAGAGAGAGAATTTTTCAAATGGTCGAAAAATACATTGATATTTTTAATAGAAAACTCTGTTTGCTTTTTGCAAACCCTGTGCCCCCAGGTTGAGGAGGCAGGTACTATCAGATTTGCAAGAGGTAAACTGACCTTCTTTCAGAATTCTGCACGTCAGTGAGCAACTTCGTGGCAACTCTGTGAACAGAGAAGACCAACCATCCCCATACTCCCTGGACAAGGTTTTTTCCCGAGACGTTGGAATTTCATCGCTAGAATCGAGGTCATTTTGGGTTAACCGGGACTAGGTGGTTACTCTAGCGTTCAAAAACACTGGCCGGCCTCTGTTAATATGCCAGGCTCTATATGAAGGCGATGGGATCCAAAGTCAAATTGTCCTTGGTCTGTTCCCATCTCCCTCAGTAAATTAGTACAAAAATGCTGTGACCCAACTTTGGCTGTCTGCCTCAGTGTGCTCATACTATAAGAGATGATAAAATGTGTACCTTCATTTATGGGGAGTTGTGAGCCAAGGCACTCTCAGGTCAATATATAGGTGGGACCACTTTCTGTCCCAGGCTACTATCTGGGTTGGATTGAAGTGAGTATCTGCCAATGGCCTCCCGATTTCCTCTGTCTGCACCAGTAGACATTGACCAGGGAGGCTCATTCACATGGTATTCCTCTTGGGACCTGGAAAATGGAGAATGCAAAGTTCATCTATCCTGGCCAAATCATGACAGACCCAGTAAAACCGATTATGTGGCATTTTACTCTCTTCTTTCCAGTTGGAGATTGAGTAGAGGAAAAATTAATCTGTGGACTCTCTAGCCAGAGAGAAGATTTGCTGGGAATATTTTCCTTAGTCAAATGAACGAAGGTGTATTTGTTTTCTGGCTACTCTAACGTAGGTCTGGGAAATTCAAAGACACATGACATACTCTCCCTGGCCTTGAAAGCAAATGCCATAAAATTGGCTGACTTCTGTTTATGAGTAGGGAAAGGAAACAGTTAGCAATACTTCTAAAAACATATCTCAAAAATTAAAATGGCAGCCAAAGGAATGTACATCTTCCATTGTGCTCTACTCGCTAAGATTTTAAGAACAAAATCTCCTGGCCTCGCTGAATTCCCCAGCACGGTGTTCCGAGTGGAATGGAATAGTTGGAATGGAATCCTTTGGTCAACCACACAGAGTAGAAACTCCACACTTGTGTATTCATTCATTCATTCATTCATTCATTCACCATGTATGTATTGAGTGCCCACTGCATGTTAGGCATTGAGCTAGGCACTGAGAAAAGAGCAGTGGGGGAAAAAAACAAGACAAAGATTCTTGCCCTTGTGCAGCTTATATTCTAGAGAGGGAGAATAAATGAACACACACACACAAATATTTTCTCATAAAAAAACTCTTTAGGATTATTTTAACTTCCTTGTTTCTTTTTTTTCCTTTTTTTAAAAAAATTGTATTTTAGGGGCGCCTGGGTGGCTCAGTCAGTTAAGCGTCCGACTTCGGCTCAGGTCATGATCTCACGGTCCATGAGTTCGAGGCCCGTGTCGGGCTCTGTGCTGACAGCTCAGAGCCTGGAGCCTGCTTCAGATTCTGTGTGTGTCTCTCTCTCTGACCCTCCCCCATTCATGCTCTGTCTCTCTCTGTCTCAAAAATAAATAAAACATTAAAAAAAAATTTAAAAAAAATTGTATTTTAGTTAACATACAGAATATTGGTTTCAGGAGTAGAATTCAGTGATTCCTCACATACAACACCCAACAAGTGCCCTCCTTAGTACGCATCACCCATCTAGCCCATCTCCCACTGCCTCCATCAACCCATAGTTTGTTCTGTATCATTTAGAGTCTCTTGTGGTTTGTTTTCCTCTCTTCTCTTCTCCTCCTTTCCCCTATGTTCATCTGTTTTGTTTCTTAAATTCCACATATGAGTGAAATCATATGGTATTTGCCTTTCTCTGACTGACTTATTTTGCTTAGCAGAATACATTCTGGTTCCACCCATGTTGCAAATGACAGAATTTCATTCTTCTTGATGGTGGAGTAATATTATAGAGGCACACTACACCTTCTTTGTCCATTCATCAGTCAATGGACATTTGGGCTCTCTCCATAGTTTGGCTATTGTCAATAGTGCTGCTATAAATATTGGGGTGCATGTACCCCTTTGAATTTGTATCCTTTGGGTAAATACCTAATCATGCAATTGCTGGATCATAGGGCATTTCCATTTTTAGTTTCTTGAGGAACCGCCATACCACTCTCCAGAGTGGCTGCACCAGTTTGCATTCCCACCAACAGTGCGAGACGGTTCTCCTTATAACTTTCTCATTTCAAACAACTTCTTTGGATGAGTTCACAGGTAAGTTTCCCCTCGAATTCTCAATTATGGTCTCTTGACTAATACTCTGGATAGATGTTAGTTTTCCAGAAAATTACAATATGCATAACAGGAGGATAAAACTAGCAAGTAGGTGTTAAGAACTGATCTATTAAAAATTGTCTAGAGTTATTATGCATGTAAGCCCATACGGAGCTGATTACAGTAGAGCTTATTATAGGAGAAGTTACAACTCACCATTCCCTTAGGTAAAGGAACTGATGTTAGCAAGTTGACAAACTTCGCAACTAAAATGCACTGTAGAATTCTGGAACAGAGATTTTGCAGGTCACTTGGCCCTGGTGGGATCGTTGCGCTTTGTCTTGAAGGTGGTTGAGATGCACTGCTTTTTGGAAACGAGTTCTAGCTAATCTGTGGCTAGATTTCCCATATACCACCAAAGAGTCACAGGGCTGGCTGGTTTTGAACACTCACAGTTCTTAACAGACATAATAGACCCAGCGAAGAAGTATTCTTTACTTTTCATTCACTTGACTCCCATGGTTGTGCTGCGCACCAGCTTATGGTCAATGCGTCCTTCTCGAAAGCCTCCATACCTTTAAACAAGATTTCACAAATTGACCTGTAACATCCGATTTACCATTCAGATAATTTTCCCATATGTTCTAGTAGTTTTCCAAAAGACCGACTAGAAGCTGGAGCATGTGGGAAACATTAATTTATATGAATAAACCAATGGATCTTGAGGATAAGTGACTGTATCTAATACTAGAGAGTCTGAATAAAAGCTGCTACAATGCTTCGTTTGTGACAAATGCTGTCTTTTGGAATATGTATATGAAGAAAGATAGGGATAATTTGAATAAGCACCATATTCCACGTCCACATGTCAAATATATTTTTTTTTAACCTCTTCCATGTGTAGCATGGGTAGGTGATAAGATTTTTATTTTATTTTATTGTTTTTAATGTTTATTCACTTTTGAGAGAGAGAGAGAGAGAGAGAGAGAGAGAGAGGCGGAGGGGCAGAGAAAGAGGGGAACAGAGGATCCGACTGGGCTCGGGGCTGTCAGCACAGAGCCAGATGCAGGGCTTGAACTCACGAACCATGAGATCATGACCTGATCCAAAGTCGGACGCTCAACTGACTGAGCCACCCACGCATCCCAGGTTTTTCTTATTTTAAAACAAAGCTCCATTGTCAAGAGAATTCTATTTTGTTTGTTTCATAGACAAAGAGAACAGTTAAATGTTTGTTCTTTATGAAATAAAAGAAGCTATTTTGAGAAAAGAGGAGCAACATCTAATATATCCTCAGTAAGACTATGATACAAAATTTGACTCCTTAAAAAGAGAATCATTTGAGGAGGACAGCCATGAAATTGAACCAAATGGGCACCTGCGAAAAATATCTTCTCCTAGGCCATCTCCTCCCAAGAATGCAATAGTTTTGAAGCATCTGAAAAGCCTAAATGATTTCCACGTAGAGCTAATGTTGCTAGAGGTCTAGTGCAAGTAAAGAGGACTTTGGCCTGTGGCTTCTTTTGGAGGTTTGGTTTGGATTTAAAATTCACTCTTAGAAGATAGGAATAAATATGTTTAAAAACCAGTTTCTGGATTTGGGAAGGCATGGGTGGAACATGAAGTCCTGGATTGAAAACCTGTGCATGTCCTAAAACCATCCTGCTGGACCAGTGTCCATATGGAAAGGGGACAATTACACCCCTTGCAATTGATCTAAACAGACTCTGCCTCACGACGGAATTGAATGGTTGTGGGCTTGAGAGCAGGATGGAGAGCTTCTAGAACTTGCTTTCTCATTAGTTCATGGGCTTTGTTCCCTTATGAAAATTATTTAACTGATCCATGAGTCTGTTTTCTCATTTGGAAAAGGGAGAGCCTGAGCCCTGTTCCCTTTCTGCGCTTTGGTTCGGCACAGGCAGGACAGGACCATCCACCTCAGGATTGTGCCCTTCTCTTAGGAGGGTCCCGGGGGCCTGCACCTGGCACAGAGAGCGTTTTGCCAGCTTCCAAGAGAGAAGCTTCTCCACTCTCAGTGAATCCTTTTACAACGGTAAAGCAGTAGCAGATGGGAGTGCTATCTGATATCTTTCTGATGATAGATTTAGTACCTTTCTTAATGGGGGATTGCAGTGAGCCTTTAAAAGTCAGCCTGAGAAAGCACGCTTAAAAAGAACATATGCTGTTTTCTCAAAACCTAATTTTTCCTAAACTATAAACCTTTTCTAGATGGATTAATTTTGCCTATGGAGCAGCTTGCTGATTTGAAACGTACACAATTGGCCCCTTAATGTCTAATTTGCTCAAGAATTTTTGGATGTAAGTTTTCGTTAAGTTTCCAGGAAGCTACCTTGTAGTACAGCCAGTTTCCCAGAACCTAAAACAAATTAGATTAATCATGCTAGAAACTAAATAAAAGTGCCTTGTTGGGGCCTGTTTGGGCAGGCCCTAATACTCTCTCCCGTGGGCCAAGAGGAAAAGATCACCTGGGAGCACTCAGCTGCCACCCACCCCGCATCAGAACAGCGAGATGATTCTGGAAGCCTCAGGGCCACCTCATTTCAGATGGCTCTCCAAGTGTCCATCAGATGCCAGAACCTTGTTCTCTTACAGGAGAAGACGACAGGCAGGGTTTTCAATGATTTTTATTTACAGGTAAGCATGGTTTTCCAGCGCTTGAGCTCAGGACTACCAAGGCTTTGTTTTCTTTAACGATCATCCCGAAGAGTTAGTTGCCCTTCTTCCTGATTTGCTGGGTATCTTTCCCACCCGTCGCCCTGCTCTCACTTCTGTAATGCACCGGCTTCTCTGAGACTACCGGGGTATTTACAAGCCCTGGGGACCGCGTGGGCCTGACAGCATCCAACACCTAATTTGTCGCTGTGGCTTTCTCTTCAAGCTGCAGAAACGCTTCCCGCGTGCTGCATTGCTGCCGGAGGAACTCAGCCCTCCCCCTCCCCATGTGTTCTTAATCGAGGGCTCCCAGCGCACATGCACCCAGCCCACCACTGCAAGGGGCAGAGCTGATCCCCAAGCACTGCCATTTGATCTCTCCCTTGCCCTCACCCGCATTCGGGAACTGAAAATATTTACTTTGTGTTGGCTCGACAAAACCCAGTAAATAGCAACCTTTGCCGCCCCAGCACACGCCAAAGAGCTGGAGGGAGGAGGATCCAAAGAGCCCCGGTTATGCTTACACCAGGGGGTTTTCTGAGCCGGGGAATGCAAAACCCAGAGGCAGTCAAGTCTCAGGTTTCTTTTGCCTCTGAAGTCAGTACTGACCAGGGCTTTGGAACCAAATAAAAGTAGGATTGGCCCTCCCATTTTCATTGCTAAGTCTTATTCTGGGAAATGTAGCTGGAAAGAGTTTTCTGATCATTTTCTCTGTTTCTACCACCAGATTGCTTGTTTACTGGAGGAGTCATCTAATAAATTTTTACTGAGCTACCCCCAACTTCTAAGGCTTTATTCTGCGTGCCGGAGATCCGATAATGAACCAGAAGAATCTCCAGACCTAAGAAAATAAATCAAGAGGATAATTTCAAATTGAGACAATGGAAAGAAACAAACTAGGGGGTGTTGATAGAGACTAGCTGCAGAGCCTTGGTGATAGGAGCAGGCTTTCCTGAGATGCTAATGTTTGATCCAAAATAGAAAGGAAAAGAGGCAGACATGCAAAAACTCCGGAGGCTCAGGTTTTAAGACAGGGGAACAGTAAATGCCTATTGGGCCACGAATGAGCTTCGTATGATTAAAGAATGTGCGAGGTGCTATGGTCCAGGGGCCAAGTGAACGAAAAGAATGGAGTCAAAGATAACTGTATCACTAGCTCACTACTGTAGTTTTTCAAGCTACTGATCCTTACTACCAGCACATTACTTTTTTATTCTTATACGTGATGCTGAACCTATTTAATCACCAGGAGCATGTAACTAGCGCTTGGTGTAAGCACACAAATTTCTTGAAGTTCTGTAGAAGCAAAATGAAGGGCTGTTAACATCCTTCAAAGACGTAGTGAAATGGTGCAGTTCAGGAGGTGTGGCAATCCTATGGCACATGGCCAGAGAGCAACCAGCTCTGAATTCTAGGTCATTACATCGTGTATTTCTTTGGAATCCCAGTATTGCAGAACGCCAAGTCATCAGAGTGCTGGGACTCTTCAAGTAAGCCGCGAGTCAGTGCAAAGTGAGTTGACAGTTAGCATCACCCAAGATGGCAAGCGTGGGATTGGATTCTACTAGACCAGATTGGCATTTTGCCTCTGCGCTCTCTCCCTGTGTCCCCGGGAAAGTGAGTTGCCTTCCTGAGCCTCAACTTCCATGTCAGTTAAATGGAAATTGTAACACCTGTTCCTAGTATAGATACCATGAGATAAGTATTTTTTAAAAAAATCCCCAGGTATTTTAAAAACTCCAATGTAACTCTTACATCTCAACAAGTGAATAGAATCTGATTAAGTTATAATCACATGCAAATGAAGACCCAAATGGTGGCTTCCAGTTTGGGCGCTTGTTACTTGAATTGATTTATTTTATCAAATATTTTATTATTTATTTTATTTTTTTAATGTTTATTTATTTATTTATTTTGAGAGAGAGAGAGAGAGAGAGAGAGAGAGAGAGAGAGAGAGGGGGCAGGGGAAGGGGCACGGAGAGAGGAGAGAGAATCCCAAGCAAGCTCCACGCTGTCAGCACAGAGCCCACGGCGGGGCTCCATCCCGCGAACCGTGGGATCATGACCTGAGCTGAAATCAAGAGTCTGACGCTTAACCAACTGAGCCACCCAGGTGCTCTGAGTTGACTAATTTTAAAAAGCACAGTGGTGTGTGGGAAAGATGAGCAAAAATGCTCTGACAGCATTCCAAGGAGAATCACAATTTGCAAAGAGAACGGCTTCTGCCTCTCAAGGGTGAAGTTGGCTGGGAAAGTGGGGACACAGGCAGATACAGCTGGCTCAAGGAGGGGTGCCAGGCACCCTGCAAATCTCATGAATTTTGTCTCCCGGTCTCCACCTGTTTCTAGCAGCATTTGCTGGCACAGCCATGCCTGCTGGGATTTCATCCTGGGGGCTCTTAAATATTCTTTCTGGCTGCTGGTATTATCCATCACAAGAGAACCATACTGACAAACGCTGGTAATTTTGTTACCATTGGGTTCAGTTCCTTCCTTCCTAAAATGCGTTACATGCTATAAAGGATCACTTTGGTTTCTTCAAATTCTAACATTAAACACTTCTCCATGCAATATCTTCATGTACAACTTGCTGTTGTATGTAAGGAAATAATGTGGCCCGGAGAAACGGGTTAATTTCTCCTGCATTTCTTAAATTCGCCACCAGGAAGCAGTTTCTCTGTGGATTAAGACATCAGGGGATCTTCTCGTTTGAGAGGCTTCAGAACATCAGCCAGAATATTATGTGTATTTTCCCTCTTGGAGTGGAATTATTTGTTAAAAACTAAAAATGGAAAAAATTAAAAAATTATTTGACTAAAGAAACAACAAGAGACTGTTTTTAGAATAGCAATTTGTCAAGATACAATAAAAAATTTTAGATAGCTATGTATGGTGACAGATGTTAACTTGTATGGTGATTATGTCACGTATATGCAAATATCTAATGTTATGGTGTGCACTTGAAACTAGTAAACTGTCTATGTCAATTACACCTCAATTACAAAAAAATACAATGAGGAACAATGACTGTTTATATATTTCTGTGTCCGTGCACATGGTTACCATTACTGCAATTTTTATTTTTTTTATTTTTACTTTTTTTAATGTTTATTTATTTTGAGAGGGGAGGAGGGGAAGAGAGAGAGGAGAGAGAATTCCAAGCAGGGTCCCCATTGTCAGCACAGAGCCTATCACAGGGCTCACGAACCGTGAAATCATGACCTGGGCCAAATTCAAGAGTCCACAGCTTAACAGACTGAGCCACCCACACGCCCCAATTTTTCAGTGATTTTCGTCACTTCGTAGGACGTACTCGTTGCCTTAATTCTTCTTGAATATTTTTACTCCAATATGTGGATTTTGTATCAAGTTCCATGAAAAATACTGTTTGGGGTTTTAATAGAATCCCGTTAATTTATTAGATTAATTTAAGAAGGATTTACACCTTTATGATGTTAGTTTATTCTCCAGGGACTTAAAAACTCTTTTCATTAACTTAGGTGAGTAGTAGTATTTTAAAATTTCTCTATATTTTTCAATAAAGATATTGCTAAGTATTTTGTTTGCTTATGTAGCTTTGCAAATTAAGCTCTCATGATATCTTGCAACTAGTTATCTCAAATATGAATTAATGCTGTTAATTTTTAAAATTAATGTAAATTAATTTTATGGTCGCTCACCTTACTGAATATGTATTAGTAATATATATTAATATATATCATATATATGCCTATCTAGACATACGTATATATTTATGTGCACGTATATCAAAATCTAATGTAAACAGCTTCCACAAATCAATAAGGAAAAATGTAAAGCCTGATAGAAAACCCAACAAAGGATAAAAGCAATGAGTTTACAAAATAGGAAAACCAAATGGCCAATAAACATGAAAAATTGTTTTACCTCACTAGTGACCAAGGAAATAATATTGTATACGCCAATGCGAAAAAGGAGATATCATTTGATAACAATATAGTCTACAATAGCAGACGGTGGCAAGAATGGGGTAAAGGAGGAGCCCCACACTCCCTATGTGACTCTAAGTGTGTGCGATCACTTTGGAAAGCAATCGGACAGTATCTGGAATACTCAGTGCATACACACACCCCCACCCACCCCTACCTAGCAATTTTAATTCCAGCTATATTTCTTGAAGAAACGTTGGCATCTGTGTGTGAGGAGACACAGTATAAGAACGTTTAGTGAAACATGGTATGTGATAGCAAAATCTCTCAAAAATCTAAATGTCCGTCAGTGCGGTTGTGGGTGAATAAATCAGGCTATATGATGGAATACTGTATGGCCACCAAAAGGAATGAAGTTGATTTATAAATATTGTCTCCCCCAAACCAGTGGTGAATAAAAACCAATGAACAGAATCTTGCATACAGAATGATGCAGTTTGTATACATTGAAAGAACACAAATCAGGGCTATTCTTGGACCCATAGGTGTGGAATAAAAGTGTAGCCACATGGCTGCAGGAACAGCACATGGCGTCCTGATAGTGACCGCCTCCAGCAGGAATGGAGGGATGAAGGGAAGGGAATTAGAGTAGAGAGGCAGGTAAAGAGAGAGAGAGACGAGAGAGAGAGAGAGAGACTTCAGTTGTAATAGTCTCATTTCTTTCATTAAAACTAAATCAAAGCCCAAATGACAATATGCTACCATGTTTTATATTAACTGTGAATTTTAGATATGCAGGCGTATGTTTTTATATCCTGAACCTCACTGACATTTTAAAACTAAAAAAAGGGGCGCCTGGGTGGTTCAGTCGTTTGAGCGTCCGACTTCGGCTCAGGTCATGATCTCACGGTCCGTGAGTTCAAGCTCCGTGTCAGGCTCTGTGATGACAGCTCAGAGCCCGGAGCCTGCTTCGGATTCTGTGTCTCCCTCTCTCTCTGACCCTCCCCCGTTCATGCTGTCTCTCTCTGTCTGAAAAATAAAATAAACATCAAAAAAAAAAGTTTGAAACTAAAAAAAAAAATAACATAAAATGTTGCACTGGCTTGTGCTAAGCAGCAGGCTGCCCTCTCCAGTATCCCCTTGCCAATTTCACATGTAGGTCACCTGTCTGTACACATCTGACCATTTACTCTCCCGGCTCTGTTGTATTGCTCTATTTACTGCCTACTTAGCACCTCTCGCTGTCAGGAAGCATCCCTTTTGCTTACATTCCAACCACCTGTCCCCCAGCCCTTCCATTAGAACGGAGCTGTAGGAAGGCAGAGTTCCTAGCATGCCTTCTTCACTGCTCTATGTCACGCTGGAGATCAGTGCCGGGCTCATAGTAGGGACACATCTGTTGAATGAAATGAAAGCCGCAATGCAGAGCAAAGAGCAATGTGCTTCCTTAGCTCTTCTGTCAGCTCTTGGACACAGCTACCTGCGGTATTTCTCAGCTTCCTTTCAGGGCGAAAATGAAAAAGTCGTCTGTTTTCAGAAAGAAACAAAGATGCGGTTACACACGCTCTTCTTTAACTTCCACATTCCTGCATTTTTCCTACTCAGAAAAAAAAAAGGTCTTTAGAAAATTATGCTAGGACATCGTTCCAAGTAACTTTCCTTGACCTCTTTTCCCCAGCCATGGTCTCCCTCACATGGTGGAGGCCTGGTCTGCCCAGCAGGTTCCAGAAGATTCTGTTTCTTGAAAGTCCCCAGTAACTCTGCTTTTCTCGGAATATTTAAAAACATACTGAAATAAGATAGTGGGTGGCTGGGGTGAAATGAGAAAAGGGGGTAAAACGGTGTAAGCTTCCACTTATAAAAGGAGTAAGTCCTGGGGATGTAATGTACAGCATGCTAATTATAGTTAATACTGAGGTATTGCATGCTTGAAAGTTGATAAGAGAGTAGATCTTAAGATTTGTCTCAAGGAGGCAAAAAATTGTAACCATGTGTGGCGATGGATATTAACTAGACATTGGGGTGATCATTTCACAACATATGCAAATATCCAATCATTATCTTGCACACCTGAAACGGATACAATGTTATATGTGAGTTGTATCTCAATTTAAGAAATAAGATAAAATAGGAAACGTATTTTTAAAAGCTTAATACTGTGATTTTTATCACGTAAAAATAGTAATCACATATTTGCGCAAAATTGGTTTTATTAATGTTTGCCCTCACATTATTTTTGCTATTCCTTATTACCTTAGGTAGCCATTCCTCAATTTTTCCACTTACATTTGCATTTTTAAAAATCTTATTTAAAGCGAGTCATCTGTATAAAACATTGGATAACATTTAAGGATGTTATCCTTAAAAATATGAGCAATGTCATGCTAGTAATGATGCTATCATAATATTTACCTCATTTCGCTGAGTCCTCTAAGATTCGTCTCAACACATACACTGACTAGAGCTCTATCTTTACAAATGCCACTGTTAAGGTGCTTTGCATAAGATGTAGAATTGTTCTGGCATGACGCTTTAAGTACAAAGTTGTACAATTGCAAGTAGAAAAAAACTGCCATGTGGCTCTTTAAAACTTTCAGGTGTACAACTATCTCGTTTCCATTCTTGGGACCATTGGGATGCATGTTTCTGAAAGATTTGTCTAGAAATCTCCTTCAGTAGGAGGGAGAACAGGCCAGAGTCCACATGCAACCTGGCCCTGAGCCACTGAGAATGAGGAAGAGGCCAGAGCAGAAGGGCCATTTGTCTTTGTTATTAGGAAATAAATCAACCTTTGTTTTCCTGGCCAAACTCAAGGAATGTCATTATTACCAAATAAATTGTGTCGTTACAAATCAATCAAGCCACCTTTCATTTAAATGTGAATCACTTTCATTGTCTGGGCTTCAAACTTGATTCCACCCCATGGAAACGAATGATGAGAGATGGTAGATCATTCAAACTCTACCTTTGGGACAAAATTTTCTACGAAAGGAAGTTTTTAAAAATGTTTAGATTAGTCAACAAACTAACTCATCACTCAATATTCTCTCTTAATGGAGGGGGTTATCACAAAGCTTTCCTGGTGGGTGTTAAGATCAATTTGGCAAAAAGTTATAGGCCGTCTTTCTCAGATTATGGCAAAAATGACATGCCAGAGATACTGTGAATGAGGTATTTATGTCTCATTATGCTTTGCATGTTTTAAGATCTCTCCTTTGCCGATAAAAAGAAAACAGTTCCTGTTTGGGGGAACTTTCCTAAGGACAGAGTAGATTGATATCTGACTTTTCACCAAGTTTTAATCTATCTTTCCGTGATCAGGGAGGGACCTTCTAACTCAAACAGCCCTAGGTTTTAAGTTCTTCTGTGGGCATTTTTCAGATGGCGATAATTTCATTCGTGTACAGTTATAAGGACCGTAATTCTGAACTAATGATGCTACTCGGCCCAAAGATGGCCCCATTTCCCCTCTGGTTCTCACACTGTCCTTTCTCTGTGACCTCTCTCCCACCTCTGACCTCCTCCCCAGTTTTCACCCTTGCTTTAACAATTGATTTATGATGGGCCCATGGAAGGGTCAAGCCTACTTTTATGGTTTGCTTAAAATATTTCTTTTAGAATGAGCATCAGAAGTGGCCTTCAATCCCAGCTAACCAGTTTCCCCAAGACCTCAAAAGAGCTTCCTTTACTGCCTGTCCATCACTGCACCTTATTTATATCTTTTGTACTTGTGAAGAGAAACTCATTAAATAAGGCAATTTTGAAACTTTTACCAAACTGAATAATTTATAAAAGATGTGCGATTTAGCTACCCACCCCCGCCCCCTCATGCCCGCCATGAGAATGTCTATGAATACATATGTAACTCAGGGGTAGGGTGGTGGGAGGAAAAAGAGAAGAAAAAGCCACTAAGAATAATTTGAAGACTAGGATTATTTCTTTCACGGGATCTATTTTTCTTTGAGTGTGACAGTTTGATCTCTGCCAGGGCTGAAGCCTGCAGATCTATTGGGAATACTCTTACATTCATGGCCTCCACAGTAAATTTCACCCTTTTGTTTAATTTGACTTCCTGTTGTTGTTTCCATACACTAAACAATTGCCAAATTTAGCAATGCTTTTTAATGATCACTAGAATGGACCTTTTTCAATTTTTTAAAAACATTTTGAAGGTTCTGAAGAGAGAAAAACGACTTGCAAGGTATAGGACCATTTATTTTGAAACACAGACACGATCTGAAAGATCAAATAGCATCTAAAATTAAGAGGGTGGACACCAAGGTTTCTGGCCTGAAAGCGAATACAACTTTAACGTTCCAGTTCGGATCTTAAGATTGCTGTGAGTTATTTGCCACCTCCGGGAGCTTTCGTTAAATACCACCATATGATACTTCTAAAGGTGGCTTCCCCAAACGTATTGATCTCCCCTCCTCGGTCATTAAAAATGTGATTTATGAGGCTGACATTTTTAATAGGGCAAAGCTCAGAGGTTTATTGCGATGGCTTTCTCATTTCCATGTTGCCTTCGGCTGCTAGCAGGGCAGACAAGCTGTCCCGAGAACTACACTACTTTCTAATAAGAACGCGGCTCGCTCTTTCTTTCTTTCTTTCTTTCTTTCTTTCTTTCTTTCTTTCTTTTTTTAACGAAATGGCAACCACTACGTATTTAAAGTGTTTTACACCTATTACATAGCAATGAATTAATTTTTCCCATTTCACCCCTCTCTTTCATGTACTGTGAGGTGCTCCCCCCGCCCCCAATTAAACGCTGTCATTTCCTTAGTGTGAGGCTTGGCAGGACTCCAGAAAGTGAGCAAGCTTGAACTAGAGTCCGCTGCCAGGAGTCCGTGTGAGCTGAGACAAAAGGGTAGGTCTCTGACCCACTGCCTTCCTCGGCCCGGGAAGGAGGCACAACCGCGAACCAGGAGCCTTTCACTCACGAAATCGCCAATCCAGCCATCTGAGGGTCAATGACCCAGAGTATGAAAATAGGACACATTAAGGGGCTGTGGTCTAGATCCTAACTTCCTGGTCTTTGTGGTCATGAATCTTTATGAATGGGAACAAATCTGTGTGCCTACCATCAAATTTAGATTCAGGCTTCTGGATTCTGCCCAGCAGAACTTTGGGGGGCAGGGGGTGAGTAGAGAGTCAGGAGCAGCAGGGGGTATTCAAATGAACCAATGGTGAGGGGCTGGATTCCTGCCCTGGATTTGAACCTTCGGTTCCCCTGGAGCCATGTGGCTCCCTACCCCACCCCGGCAAGCCCCGTTGCTTCCAGTAATGCATGTCTGATTTGCATGTATTATTTGCAGGGGGACGAGGAGCCATGAAGTTTTTTGAAAGGGCGAGCTATGGTTGTTTTGATTATGGTGTATTTAATTGATCACCATACCAAGACTATGGCACAAACCCAGAATATCCGCTTCACGTCTTTCAGAGGTCGTTTGAATCGCAAGCTTTTCTTACACAGTCACGTCAATTGTGGGCACACTTATATAGCCATAGACACTAGGGGGTGAGGGGAACCGGCGCCGGTCTGTATGAGGAGTCTCCTGCCAACGAAAAAAGGTTGCAGGTGGCATCTGTTCGGATGTGCCTGTCCTACGCCACCAGGACTGCTCCTGATTTTTTTTTTTTTTTTTTTTTTGACTAATGCTTTCGAGGCAAAAAAATAAGGTACCTGTACTTATTTTAGAGTGGATTATAAAATGCCCTGCATGCTTTTCACCTTCCATGCTTCACTTTCTGTTTTCACTTCCTTCAGGCAAGGAAACTTAGCGGAGTGTCAGCTGTCGCCGCGGGGAAACAGGTGCTGACCAGGCAACCTGCCCTCTTCGGTTAAGGACCCCTCCTCCAGGGTCCTCCTGGAGGAGGAGACTGACCGTGCACGTGCCCACGTTTCAGAAGCAGTCCTGGTTAATACCCGTGGCCCCGCGGATTGATTAGCAGCCCTTCTTCCGTTCTCCAAAGTGTGCTTTTTAGGACAGGGTATGTGGCCACCACACATCCACTTGGAATTCTCATTCTCGCGTGGCTGCAGGGGAGACTTCCTGTGTTTCACTTGTGCAGACCTGTGCCTCGTGCAAAACCGTTCCCAGTGCTGCCACTGACTGGATCCCTGCAAGCTGTTTGCAAGCTGTACAGGCTGTTGAAGAAGTCTTGTAGAATAAGGATCATGAGAGCAAGAAAGCAGGTTCAAAGATTAATCTTTTTTCTTTTTTATCAGAGCAAGTATTTATTGATCGCGTTTATTAAATTCCACCTCCTGTGCCAGAAAGTGCACTATGTGAGTCAGCAAGAGAAGAGATCGTTCTTGACCTGGAGGGATTTGACAGCTGGCTGCAGAAGTTCTACATGGACCCAAATGCTGCACGATTTCCCAACCTTGGCACTATTGACATTTGGGGCCAGATAATTCTATGTCGCGGGGGTAGAGCGGGGGCGGGGGGGCATCCTGTGTATTACAGGGTGTTCAGGGGCATCCCTGGCCGCTACCCACTAGATGCCAGTAGCACCTCCCCAGACCAGTTGTGACCGTCAAAAATGTCTCTGCTAAGGCCAGCTATGTAATTTGCAGGGCCCAGTGCAAAATGAAAGTGTGGGTCCCTTATTCAAAGAGCAGGGGAAACGTGATATGTATGGTACTATAAAATACGCAGCTTTTTCTTCCACAGTCTCTTTCTCTCGATTTGCCACAATGCTTTATAAACCGTGCTATTTAATGTCGTTCCAACAAGACAAATTACAACTTTAAGTTATTAGCATGAATTTCACTGTTCATACTGCAGAATCTCAGATTTATTGCAAATTTCTATCATACGCAGAATCACTGAAATTACACAACTCTTATTTCTTCCCCATTAGAACAACAAACATGCTGCATGAAATATGCACACATTCTACTCATGCTCTACCTTCATTCAGCTCCTTGCTGAGGAAGGAAGTTCATAAAGGAAAAGGAGCTAGGGGCTCCTCTAGCTTTTCCTTTCCTTCTACATCGTTATCGTCTGTGTAAGTGGTGGGGTAAGACTGGGAAGTAACATGAACAAGAAAGGAGATGATGGGGTTCCTTGGTCATTTGTGTTTCTTAGAATGCCGGCGTCTTCCTTCTTCACTCAAAGAAAGTTCTGGTTCAAACAGAAAGTGCAGCCTGCTGGGGCTGTGCATGTCCCTGCTTACTCAGTCATAGATGAAGCACCTTAAACTTGAACTACCTGGAGTCTGACTGAGCTCCCACTCAAAGTAGGCTCACCGGAATTGTGTGTTCCAGGGGCATCTCGAATGCTGGACGTGAAGGGGGTACTCACGCACATGCTCCATCATTCCATCAGACTTCTCTTACAAAATACAAGTTCAAAGATAAAATTCTTAGCAAATGTAAAGGGCAGCAGCTGAGCATTAAACCAGGAACAGGGCCCTTCTGAACATGTGGCCCTGTACGAATGCGTAGGTCACACATTTATCAAGAGGGTCCTGGTCACCAGATTTTGCCAACTGTTCCCTAGGGAGCAAAATAACACTGGAATGAGAACCACCCGTGTGTAGGCTATACTTAGGGGCACGGTGAAAAAATATCATCATATGGGTTTAAAATTTGTTAACTCAGGCTGAGAGGAATAAGGAAAACCTGACCAAATAGGTAGAATTTGAGGATAAGAGTTTGGAAATTCCCTGAGCTCACTCATTTCTGATGTCTCATTTTCTGTCTTTGGCAAAACACTATTTTGAAGGTGTTTTAACTTTTTTTTTTTTTTTTTTTTTTTTAGTGCATCATACTCATGGAATATTTTTAATTTTTGCCTTAATAAAAGAAAAGTTTCAGTCAGTTAATACACCAACTGAGAAAGAAATCATAAGAAAATTTGGCCAGCCGTGCTTATAATTATACACTGTATTTTACTTAGGGCTAAAAGAAATTTTTTTTGACCAATTCTGTATTTTCCCAGGAGACGAATTGCACTGGAAAGTTCCACATTTCTCCGTGTCATTAATTGTAATATGGAGTAGACAAGGTTGTGCAACTCCTTTCTGTTTTTAAAAAATCTAGCTAGAGGAATAATAATTAACATTAGCCCAAGAATCTAGGCCATGCTGAAGGCTTTGGCATCAATATTGGGGACCTATATATATATATATATATATATATATATATGTATATGTAAAAGTTTATTTATTTTGAGAGAGAGAGAGAGAGAAAAGAGAGAGCATGAGCAGGGGAGGGGGAGAGAGAGAGGGACAGAGAGAGAATCCCAAGCAGGCTCCACACTGCCAGCACAGATCCCGACATGGGGCTTGATCTTGTGAACCCCGAGATCATAACCTGAGCTGAAACCAAGGGTCGGAGGCTTAACCAACTGAGCCACCCAGGCGCTACCCCTTTCTTTTAAAGTTTAAGGCGTAAATGTTAAGTTGAAATATAAATATGAGAAAATAATGGGATAAGAAAGTTAAGCATCATTTCTACCTGTTTGAGGATTCTCTGCTGAACATAAAGAGTGGTAGACGGGCAAAGGATTAAATGAAGACTCAAGGAAATCTTGTTTAAATCTCAGCTTCTCCCATCTACATGTCTGCATTTCTGTTTCTTAATCTGTACCAGTGGGAACAAGCCCCATTCTGTTCCCTCATCGGTTGCATTGAGAACATTTAAGAAAACAGTATGTGAAGGAGTTTTGTTAACTACCTACAAAAAGTATATGATTGTTTAATAACCTGCTGGTGCTAATTACATCAGGAGGACCTGAACACTTGCACGTGTAATCAGTTGTTTTCTAGACCATCTCTGAAAAGACAAGTTGTGTGTATTAGTCAGGATCCGTAATGTTGGTTGCTGTAACAAACAACCATCAAATCTCAGGGGCTTAAAACAAATATGTTTATTTCTTAAATGTGTGCTGGTCTGATGCAAGTCAGATGGTTCTGTGCGACTCTCCTCCAAGCTGTGACTCAGGGATCCAGGCTCCTTCCTTCTTACGATGACTCTATCCTCAATGTATGGCTTCCACAAATGCTGTAGCATGGGAGTAGAGGAAGTTTAGAGTTCATGCAGGAGATTTCAATGGCCAGTCCTAGAAATAGCGTATATAACATTTGCGTACATTCTATTGCCTGGAATGCAGTTTAATGGCTTCAAACTAACCGTAAAGGAGACTGAGAAATATAGCCTCCTTCAGTGTGCTCTTAAAAAAGGAACAATATGTGGTAAGAATCTATATAGTCTCTCCCATATTTCTGGAATACTGTGATGGCCCAACATAGGGCCGGCAATCTTATTGTTACTTCCCTATAGAGTAGGTCTTGCCAAGGGAAATCTGAGGAGTCATTGTTTATCTATCACTTGAAGAAATGTCAAGTTAAGCTTGTGTTTAAGTCCGCCCTCCATCTTACTGGATGGGTAAAGTACTACGCATATTCAAGCTAGCTTCAAGGAAACGTTTATTCAGAAAACATTTGATTATATTTAATGAAAACAACTGTGACTTTGCATTTGTAATATGTATTGGGCACAGAGCTAGGCGTTGGGTGAAGGCCAGTCAATACACATGCATGCACACATGTACACATACACAAAACATGTATATTTATCAGCCCCCAACCTCTTATCCCAACCCCTAGCTCCAGGAACTGTAAAAAGCTGGGAAGTCAAAATTAGCTTCCATAAAATAACAGTGAACAAAACTGGGAAATCCACAACTAAGCACTGGATTCTAAGGTTCTGCCCATAAAGCAGTGGTTTTAAACTTTCAGTCCAGCTACTGAATTGATCTCATTGGCTTTGGACCACACCGTGTTTTGTTTAAAAAGTCTGAATGGTCATTTTAAAAAATCAGATTTTATTATAAAATTCTCTTGGACCATTAGAAAATCTGGCAACATTGGGCTGGCATTCTCCCATGTTTCCAACCAATAGAGCAGCATGGTGGCTGGCTGCTTGAGATGGGGCCATGCCTCTCTTGGTCACCACCAGCCCCACCACCCCTGATCGAAGTCCCACAGTAGGGAATCATTGATTTCCACTGGTCATGTGCTCACAGTTTTGGCTTCTTCCTATTTAAGAAATATTTCCCTATAGTCACATCTCTATCAGAATTGGGAAATAAACACTAGAAGATCTTGAGTGTCACAAACTGTGGGAGACTGCATTCTCTTTGTGGGATGGAAGGATGTTCTTTAATGTTTACTAGGCAAAAAGAGTGTGCCTGCAACCAAATACTGAAATCTGCACCTGCTTTCCACTGTAAGCCTGGCCTGATAGATACTGGGGTTTTTTTTTTTTTTAATAGTTTTATTGCGGTATAATTTATACATCATAAAATTCACCCATAATAAGTGTACAATGCAATGATTTTATTAAAGTTTTGAAATGTGCAGCCATCACCACAATCTAAATTGTAGAATTCCTCCAGCACAGAAAAAGTTCCCTTGTGCTCTTTTGCAGAAATCTCCTGGTCTCACTCTCAGCCCCGCACACCCACTGTTCTGCTTCTCTTCTCCATCCATCACACATTTTGAGTTCTCAAATCATGCTCAGAGTGCCACACAGTATTCAGAAAAGAAGGACATCATTCCAGTCGGATACAAGAAGGACCGCGTTATGAAGGGGAGAAGATTTGGACAGTTTGTGTGAACAGTGACAAAAAAAAGAAAGATGTTCTGGGGGTTACTATCATTTTGCTTAAGGTTTCCTTCAGATTGGCTAGGTAACTTTTCTTTAAATATGTGATAGAAGGGGCGCCTGGGTGGCGCAGTCGGTTAAGCGTCCGACTTCAGCCAGGTCACGATCTCGCGGTCTGTGAGTTCGAGCCCCGCGTCGGGCTTGGGGTTGATGGCTCAGAGCCTGGAGCCTGTTTCCAATTCTGTGTCTCCCTCTCTCTGCCCCTCCCCCGTTCATGCTCTGTCTCTCTCTGTCCCAAAAATAAAATAAACGTTGAAAAAAAAATATGTGATAGAATAACTTGAAATGTTAGGGAAACGTACAAATGACATCACACAACTGCATTTGTGCTTTCCACTGGTCATTATAAATAAAGCAACAGGGATGCCTGGGTGGCGCAGTTGGTTGAGCATCCGACTTCGGCTCAGGTCATGAACTCACGGTCTGTGAGTTCGAGCCCCGCATTGGGCTCTCTGCTGACAGCTCAGAGCCTGGAGCCTGCTTCGGATTCTGTGTCTCCTTCTCTCTCTCTCTCTCTGCCCCTCCGTCATTCATGCTCTCTCTCTTTCTCTGTCAAAAATAAACAAACATTAAAAAATTTTTTTTAATAAAATAAATAAATAAATAAATAAATATGGGTAATATACAAACCAAATGTCTCCAAATGGCCTCTTCTTTTCCTCTCTACCTAGTGGGGAAGGTCCTTGAAGACCCAAAGCAAGCCATCCATGTGCACAAAACTATGAGAGATTCTACTAACTCCCAAGAATTCTCCTCACAGGCCTGAAGACACATAATCTGTATCCCTCATTAGACATTTTTTTGTGTGTGTTTTCTCAACATTTCCTGTATTTTTTCTTGTGCTATTCAGTTCTTGTCTTTATATAGAGTTTAGCTTAACACGTGTTTATCATGTCATTCTAAACACGCTTCCTAAGTGCTTAGGGACAATTCTAGCTTCTTCCACATTTCTGTGTGCTTCGCAGAAAACTTTATGCTCTACCATACCGTTCTTATAATACATGTTTAATACAACTTGCTGAAGAAAAAAAATGCCATGTATGAAGCACATTTAAGGATCATAATTCAGTGATTCTGCAGTTTCAAATGCAATGAAGATAAAATGACTTGAGTCAGTATAGACATGGTTTAACGAAGGGCTCTCTTTGTTGCAACGAAGACCACTGAAAGAGCCCTCAAGCAAGAGGGTGGTCTGCTCATTTTAGTATCTTAACAACTGAAGCAGAGCAACTGTTCAATTTATCCATTGCTCACAGCTCAACCATTTAATCAGCTAAACAAGGAAGTCTGGGCCAGCCATATTTCCATTGCTTCTGGGTGTTTTATTTTGCTTTTGTTTTTGCTTTGCTTGTTTTCTCTTTCTATCTTGGTGTCCTTCTGTGGCTTTATTTGTGTCTGTCTACTTCTCCCATCCCCCCTTGAGTCTCTCCCTCTGCCTCTCCTTCCCACCGTCCCTCTGTCTTGTTCTCTCCCTCTCTGTCTCTCTACCCCTTCTTCTTTCCCCTGCCCCTTTGTCCATTGGCATCTCTGCTGTGGCCTCTGTTTGGTCCTTGGTCTCTTGCCTTTACAGCAAGAGCATCCTCCAAGTTCAATGATCTTTTCAGAGTGCCAGCACTGGCTTGCCTCACATAGCAAGCTCAGGAAGTCATTTGTGGGTTCAAAATGGATCATCTGAGACATTCAGACAGCCTGTAACTTCCATTGAGATATTTGTGCTAATGAAATGGGGGGATGAGGCAGAGAAAAAAATAGTAAATTCTCCATACAGAAAGACTGAAATGTTGTAGAACACGTGGAAATGCCATGTTATAAGATCTTATTATTTGCTTTGACTCAAATGGAATTTATTTAACAAAGGCCATTTTCTAGGAAAATGTCTATATATTTAAATGAGCTATTCTGTATGAAAAGTATGTAATCCTCCTTTTTGATGTTTCTCTCTCAAAATACAAGGGCAACACTTTTTAAAAATTCTGCAAAATTATTCTTTCAGGCCTGATTTTAACTTGATTGGAGAAAATATAATTTAAATGGGATTTATTTTAAAAGTTCTTTTTTCACTCACGTCTGATAATCTCCATTAAGACACTTTGAGATCTTGGGGGAAAAAAAAGATTTTTAAAATAAATAAGTATATCTTCCTGGGGGAAAGTAGTTCTACAGATGCCCTATCCTCACCCTACAAGTCTGTCCCCCCAAAACCCTCCAGCTTTCCCACTGTTTCATATTCATTAATTAGTCTGAGGTTTCTTCCGTGTTTCGTTTACAAAGCCACTTAAACCCACGCACCCATTTAACATATTTATGACCCCAGTTTTCTTTCTGTTCTCTGAGACTGTACCGTAATTGTTCTCTGGACCCCGGGACTGCAGAGAGCCTCCCCTGCTGAAAAGACACAACATAAAGAAGGAAATGAATGTGTGCGGGTTGAATACCTTCAACAAAACAACTGGGTGCAGTTTGGCCCCTGGCCCCCCTCCTCCCGGGGTCACTTTAATTGAGTGGAGCCTCACCCTCTATTGAGTGTATGGGAGACTATTAACTCTTAACAACGCTTCTCTCAGGTTATTTATTTATTGCTTAAATGATTTGTTATTGCTACTTGAATTTAATACACCCTCTGGGAACCAAGATGGCAGCATCATGTTACAGAAAAACTACAAGTTATTTTAAAACTGTAATTGACGTTTTATGAGAGCCATAAAATCTTTCTGAACAAATAACTTACCATTAGTCAGAAACTTCAGCAGGAGATCTGTAAAATTAAGGATAGGGTAGAACAGTACTGTACTTGTGTGTGTGTGTGTGTGTGTGTGTGTGTGTGTGTGTCTGCGTATGTGCTGGGGAGGATGGGGCAGGAGGCAACCAGAGAAACTTCCAGTGACAATTTTGCATTGCTTCCACGGGTCTCGATTTAAATCATCACGCTTTGGAGTCAGAGGGATTTGGGAAATGGTGCAAAGTATTCCCAGGAAGGATGAACTGTATGCGATGAACACAGTTCGAGTGACCACCTCGGCTCTCTCAGTTTTTGCTAATTGAAACCACTTCCCAGTGTCTTAGCTTCGCTGGGTCAGCCGTTACCCGTTCGAATAACGTCTCCATGTCCCAGCCACATGTGAATTTTTCAGAGCTTCATAAGAGCCGTGAGAACCCATCACTGACAGGTTTGGACCATCTCATTTCCGAGTCCAGTAGAGCTTAATGTTTTTAACATCACTTGGAGATGATAGCAAGGACTTGGGCCGAAAATTTGCAATTCCCAAAATAGCAAGTGCCAATGTTCTATTTCATGGGATCCCCCTCTGGGATTGAGGATCCGCAGTGGTCCTGAGTGCTGGCTACTGACATTCATAGCTTCATCTCTAGGAACTGCCTTTGGCAAGAGTGAGGTCGCCTCCCCAAAGTTGCCCAAGTCCATCGAGAAGGTCCGGAAGCTCACTTTCCTTGCCTTAATTCAGGATGATTCTGAATGGCCTCTCAAGTTCTGAAACTACCTGACGGATCAGCTTAGGCTTTGTTTGTAACCACATCACAGTTCAACTTCTCACTCTGCCCCATCCTGCTTCCCTTGCCGCCCCCTTCTAGCTGTTGAACCCGAGAGCATGCCCCACTAAGCCTTCCGCACACTCAGAATGTGTTCCCAGGGGAATCCAACCTAAGACAGGTGTCCACTTTGCCTTTGTTGACCCTTTGAACCAACCTGATGCCCTCAGGAGCCACACACCTACCCACCAGCCCAGGAAGTCCCAAGGTTTTTTCATAAACTGCACAGGAATGTATTTGTCTGGCTTCTAACCTGTTTTTGCTCTGAGCTCCTCCCTGTGAGGCTCAGCTCTAAAACCCCCACCAAATCCTACTGCCGGCTCCCACAGTCCAGTCACATTTTTCTCTTGTTTGTACTTTGGCTTTTCCAACTGGCTTTGACTCAGAGCCCCCATGCTGTAGCTTGAAGGTGATTTATGTAGCCAACAGTTAGAAGCTCTTCACCATAGCTCCAGATGAGAGAGGAATCCAACACTGGTGTCTTCATGCTAGTTAACTTAACTGCTTAGTTAACTTAAAGGCAGTTACGTTAACCTGCTTCGTCAGTGCTGACCTCCTTTCCCCACCAAGACCTCCACCCCGTCTGCTCCGCCATATTTTGAGGCAAGCGTGCCAGACAATTGAGATTAGGAGCTTTCGCAAAATGACACGCTATATGCTTCTCATGGTAGGAGAGCCCGATGTTCAGATTTTGTTGGGGCTGAATATCTTATAAGTACTGGCAGTGCACTAGGCATCGCACAGATTACACCACACAAAACTGAATAGAAGTGCACAGAAATAAGTAGCACCACCCAGGACTGACTCTGGGTGTGCCTGGTTGTGTAGAAGAACACATGCAAGAGGGATCTTAAAAATTAACTGGGACACTGACTTCCTCTTCTTCCCCAACACACACACACACACACACACACACACACACACACACACACATAACCTGTCAAACTGCATTTTCTGGACTGCTGTCTTCTGAATACTCTTCTACAGGATGGGCAACTGTTACATCTATGATGGTCCCTTCCATTTCCAAAGACCTCTCATTATTTGAAAGCTCTTTTCAGGGATGTTTTGAAATGGACCCCAATTTGTTCGAATCAGGTCTGGTAAGGCACGCAGGCACAGAAATGACTGACACAAAGGAAGAAGTTTTGATACGCAGGGATCCCTAAAAAGAGGAGGCATGGCATGCCACACAGGGCCACACGGGGAAGCACCCGGGCTGGTTAGGAGGCAGAGGGAGTGAGGGGACCACGAGGACAAGAGCCTCTAATTGTGGTTTCCACAGGAAGGAGCCGGCAGCGTGAGCAGGTTTAGGATTGGCTGGGTTGAATACTTTCAGCAGGCTCTGAGGCTCAGGTGCTGTCCTGAGTTGTCTGGTACCTGGCTCTGGGATGAGGAGGTCAGGTGGACAGTGTCCCAGAGCCCATGAGTCCCATAAATGAGGTGGTTAGGGTGCAGTCTCTAAATTAGTTGGTTTGCATATGAAAGGCACACCCATAGGCAAATCATTTGCTGTGTCTAGGGATTAGACTACAAGCTGTCAGGGTGGAGACTGCTTAGGATTCACTCTTTCCCTCTCTCTCTCTCTTTCCTTCCATCACTTGTACCTCTCTCTCTCTCTCTCTCAGAATAAATAAACTTAAAAACAATACAGGGACTGGAAGAAGTGGTTTTTGTTAGATGAGCTGAAACTGCCTCCTTGTCCTTTCTCCACAAAAGTCCTAGTCCCAACGTCTGCTGCTTTGCAGCAAAACCTGGAATTTCCCTGACCGGCTCTCAGCTGCTTGAAGTCGGCCATCTTCCTATGTCCACTCTTCCTTCCCTTCCTGGATCCTGACTGCAAACCACCACCCATGCTCATCTCACTTGAGAGACCCCAGTTTATCCTTTTCTTCCCCTGTGGCCTGTACATTACCCAGCACGTGGGTGGGAACACCCTGGTTACTGGTTAGTGCGTTTTGAGCACTCACAGGTATATCCTTAGGCTACATTCTTAGATGGGAATTGTTTGCTCAAGTAGGGATTTGTAGTGCTATAGATATTGAGAAATTTCCCACCATGGATGTTACTCATTGCTTTGTTCTTAATGTATTTTTAAAATATATTCTACGCGTAGCAAATTAAGGTGGATAACCAATCGTTCTCCTATCTGTACTTCAATAACATTAAAATAAGAAATAACCAAAGTAAATTTTCCTTCCGTAGTCTCTGCTCTTTTTACACATTTTACATAAATGAATTATAATAACCGTCAACCCAACCCACTCTTATAAAACAACTATTGCCACTTTATTATCTGGAAAAGCAATGATAAGTCATTAAAAATCTGTGTTAATGAAAATCATGAATGCTGTAAGTATTTTGGTTAAATGAAAAATGATAGCACAACTAAGGGAGAAAAGTAGAAAAGTTGATATAGAAAAAGAAAAAATGATAAAGAAATATAGGATATATATATAGAATATACAGTACAGAAGGAATACAGAATATAGAGAGAAAAAGAAAAAAATAATAGGGCAATTAGAGGAAAAAGAATAGAAAACTCAATAAAAGTCAACAGCCTGTTTATTGTAGAGGCAGGTGGAAAAGTCCAAAGTGGAGTGTTGAGATATTAAGTTTACAAACAATAGTAAGAACTTAGAACTTTTATTTCTTATATTTTGCCCAGAAATTCTCAAAGCACATCAGGAAAAACCAATATCAAGGGGAAGTATGGATAATAAGACACATTTCCTCTGAGGCAGAAACTACTGATTTCTTACAAAGACATTTGCTATGTAGGAAGAAGAAACATTCTTGACTTTCCTATTTGGCCGCACAGCCCCAAAAATGGCCCATCTCTGAAATCCCATGATCTTGGGGGAATTTCCAGCATGGGCAAAGTTACTTGATGGTTCCTCTGCAGGGCGACTAGTATATGGGTAAAACTGTTATTTTCTTTTTTTTTATTTTTAAAAAAATTTTTTTTTCAACGTTTTTATTTATTTTTGGGACAGAGAGAGACAGAGCATGAACGGGGGAGGGACAGAGAGAGAGGGAGACACAGAATCGGAAATAGGCTCCAGGCTCCGAGCCATCAGCCCAGAGCCTGACGCGGGGCTCGAACTCACGGACCGTGAGATCGTGACCTGGCTGAAGCCGGACGCTTAACCGACTGCGCCACCCAGGCGCCCCAAAACTGTTATTTTCTGAAGCTTAAGTAACTCTTTGGGCATCCTGATGGCTGATTTTGAACTCCTCTTTGTTTTGTTTTCTGCTTAGATCTTAAAATTTCTTTTTCTACTGTGGAGCAGCAAGAGAAAAGCTCATGTGTTAGCTGACATTTGGAGGTGTGTGACCAGTAGACTAAAGCATCTTTTTTTTTTGTAGCCCGGGCACTGAGATTAAATAATGCAGTGTGCATATCATGGGTGCGCCTCCAGGGCAGCACCTGAATAGGGGAACTTCTCCAGCATCTTCTAGTCCGAGTATATCGTGGGGAGTGTAGGGGGTGCTGAGGAGGTGAGTGGAATACGTTCTGGCTCACTCCAGGCCTTTACAGTCCATTCTCGTGGCCACCCGGGATGAGTACCCCAACAGCATCTTTGAGTGCTCTGCTCTGGGAGGACTTACCACCTCATCTGTCTCAATTTCCACATGCTCCCAGGATCGGCTCAGTCCTGGCTTCAACACGCGCCTCCTGGTCTTTCGGATTTGCCTCTTCATTTGCTACCTCCCTCCCAATACAGCCTCCTCCAAAGCATTTCACTGCCGCCACATTCATCTTTTAAAACAGGTTTCTTGGTATTATTCACATCACCCCCCTGCTTTAAAGCTGTCAGTAACTACGGGCACCGTTGGCTACCATTGGCCGGCCGCTTACTGTGAGTTCGTTCTTACAACTGCCAACTGCCTTCCCAGAAAGACTCATTTACGCAAGTGGAAACTGATGTGGCCCGTATTCATAGAGGTAATAAGTGGAATCCCCAGCCTTTGGTCTCTGATCTGTCTGATGTCAGAGACTATGATCTTAATGAGTGTGCAACCATGTAGGTGCTGAAAAATCAGACTCAAGTTATTTCTTACCACTTGAGTTCTCTGCCTCATCCCAATCAAAAGTATTTTTCCTCTCTCAATAGGCCTTTTAGGTCCCTTTGTTTTCATATAATCAGAACATTAGCTCTTAAAAGATACTATCTTACACTTCCTTCAATTTCTCATGGCACCAGTCCTCCCAGATCAGCAAAAGTACTTGGTTATTTTGGAGAAACTTATTCATGCTTCAAAGAGTATTTTTCATTGTGGATTCTCAAACAGCTTTCCCAGCTGCACTTCTGGGCTCTGCCTCCTTTGGGATGTGAGAGATGCTCTCTTCTGTTATGAAGTGTCAGGAAATAGACATGCGGAAGCTTCACTCTGGGTGGGAACTTACAAGTGGGTAGATTTGGGGGCGCCTGGGTGGCTCAGTTGGTTAAGGTTCCAATTTTGGTTCAGGTCATTATCTTGTGGTTCGTGGTTCGAGCCCCGCATCGGGCTCTGTGCTGACAGCTCAGAGCCTGGAGCCTGCTTCTGATTCTGCGTCTCTGTCTCTCTCTGCCCCTCCTCCGCTCACACTCTGTCTCTGTCTCTCTCTCAGAAATAAATGAACGTTAAAAAAGAAAAAGAAAAGTGGGTAGAATGCTTGAAGCATTCCTTCATGTGACTGGAAAGAAGATAAAGGATGTTCTATAAAGGTGCGTAAAATGCCATATGAAGGCAGACACAGCTATGCACGAGACTTTAGACTGCTCACGCAGACACCCTCATGCAGTTCAGTTGCACGCGTTGTGGATGAAGGAAAGGATACGTTATCACTGTCATTCCTTCTGAGTGCTTCTATATGGTGAGGAACAGAGGTACAGTGGGCTGAAAGCAACGAGAACAGAAGCAGGCCTCCTGGAATCAGGCATATGTTCAAGATACAATGTAGAAGTCACGTCCTTGGAAATAGACACCTGCTGTTCCTTTCTGGACACGCAGAAATGGGTCTGATTCAGCATTCACTGCTCAACCACTAACTAACATCCCTGCCAGGCAGTGATGTTTTTTTAAAAAAACATTATTTTTGATGTTTTTATTTGTTTTTGAGACAGAGAGACAGCTCGAGCTGGGGAGCAGAGAGAGAGGGAGACACGAACCAAACTGAAGCAGGCTCCGTGCTGTCAGCACAGCGCCCAATGCGGGGCTCGAACTCACAAGCCACGAGATCATGACCTGAGCCGAGGTCAGATGCTTAGCGGACTGAGCCACCCAGGTGCCCCTGCCTGTCAGGCAGTGATTTTGAATCTCGGCTGCACTTTGTAATCACCCGGGGCTCTAAGAGGCTGATGCCCAGGTCCCTTCCCCAGAGGCTGGATTTTTCCAAGCATCCCAGGTGATGCCAGAACACAGCTGGAGCTGAGGGTTACTGCTTGTCTACACCCTTGCTACCAAGTGTGGATTGTGAACCTGTTTCTGTGTCACCTGGAAGCTTATCGGAAATACAGAATCTCAGGTCCCACCTCAGAAGGATCAAGTGAGAATCAGCATTTGAACAAGATTTCCAGATGTTTCCACATTAAAGTTGGAAGAAACACAGGCCTGGGCTTTTTCTCCACCTATAACTTCTGACCCCCTGAACGTCCAGGATACTCAACACTCCTGCCAACTCAATGCTTTCTACTTTCCCTGCTCTGGAATACTAACTCTATCTGCAGGTTTTTGATACAAGTCGCCTCCCTTTGTGCCCCCCAACTCCAGTGATTTGTAAACTGAATCTTTCATGCCAGCCAGACAGAGCCACCTCGGACCTACCGATAAGCTGCTTGGAAGGGGTTGTCTTGTCGTCGAATCGTTTCCGCTGTGGCTGGATTGGTAAACATCCAGAGCTGGAGGCCAGCTTTCCTTGAGTGAGGGCCATGGGCTGGGTAGGTCCATTGAAGCCCTTCCTCTCAAATTCTTCTCTGTCCAGAGCAACTGTCCTGGGAAATCACCATCATATCACACGCTGGAAGTTAGACCACATGGTGTGCTGTCTACAGCTAAAAGATGCTTTAAAGGGAGGACCGTTGGGGCGCCTGGGTGGCTCAGTCGGTTAAGCATTGGACTTCGGCTCAGGTCGTGATCTCACGGTCCGTGAGTTCAAGCCCCGCATGGGGCTCTGTGCTGACAGCTCAGAGCCTGGAGCCTGCTTCGGATTCTGTGTCTCCCTCTCTCTCTGACCCTTCCCCGTTCATGCTCTGTCTCTCTCTGTCTCAAAAATAAATAAACATTAAAAAAAAGGGGTGGGGGGAGGAGCGCTCTGGTGTTAATGAACCGGGCCTCTGAGGGTAACCGGCTACTGGAATTATTCATCCTGTGAGATGGGCCCCAGGGTGAAGTTAAAGCAGCATCTTAAGTATTCTTACCGAAGCCTAGCAGATATTCTCTGTTTCCATTCAAGTCAGAAAAAGATGGCTGTTGATTACTTACAAAGTGTGATTACATCTTTATCTAAATGCAAGATCAATCGTAGTGGTTAGGTAAGCCACGGCGTTATCTTTAGAGCCAGATGCCATTTGGAGGAAGTGATCAGCCATTAGGATTTTGCCAAGAGGACAGGTGTGGAGGTTGTCCCCCTGCCCCGGACTCTCACCGCGCCCCTCACCCCACCACGCCCCTCACGCCAGCGTGGTACAGCCTTCCTTCTCCAGTGAGGTGTTAGGGGCTTCTCTGACAGATCTCTCTAGTCCCCTGTATCCGCGTTTGAAAAGGAGACCCTGAGGAAAGGGGAGAAAAGCCACTGGAGACATTACAGGGAGGGCTTGTGGTTGGTTGGTTTTGAATTCTGGGGGACAAAGGAAAAATCTTTCCCTATTGCAAATCATTTTTCCCACAGGATCGTCCTCCAAAGATTTGTTCCAAATCCTTTAAACAAAGTAAAGGACCACCGCTCACCATTTTTGTGAGTTTTGCCTGAGATGGCTTACTGTGAATGAATTTAAGAATTTTTGTCTTTATAAATGTCAGCGGTTGTTGGCTAGGGGAAGATTTATACTCAGTTAATTCTGCAGGCATCTTTAAGTTGACCTAAAGATGTGCCTAGCTTTAGAAATAAAAATAATGTTATACTTCAGACTACAAGTTTTGTAAACTGGTGCAGTCACTGTGGAAAACAGTATGGAGGTTCCTCAAAAAGTTAAAGACAGAAATACTATATGATCCAGGAATTCCACTACTGGGTATTTACTCAAAGAAAATGAAAACACTAAATCAAAAAGATATACGCACCTCCATGTTTATTGCAGCATTATTTATGTGCTGTTGAATTCGATTTGCTAGTATCTTATTGAGAATTTTTGCATCCATATTCATCAGGGATATTGGCCTGTAGTTCTCCTTTTTTACCGGGTCTCTGTCTGGTTTAGGAATCAAAGTAATACTGGCTTCATAGAATGAGTCTGGAAGTTTTCCTTCCCTTTCTATTTTTTGGAATAGCTTGAGAAGGATAGCTATATCTCTGCTTAAAACGTCTGGTAGAACTCCCATGGGAAGCCATCTGGTCCTGGACTCTTATTTGTTGGGAGATTTTTGATGACTGATTCAATTTATTCGCTGGTTATGGGTGTGTTCAAGCTTTCTATTTCCTCCTGATTGAGTTTTGGAAGCGTGTGGGTGTTTAGGAATTTTTCCATTTCTTCCAGGTTGTCCAGTTTGTTGGCATATAATTTTTCATAGTATTCCCTGATAATTGTTTGTATCTCTGAGGGATTGGTTGTAATAATTCCATTTTCATTCATGATTTTATCTATTTGGGTCATCTCCCTTTTCTTTTTAAGAAGCCTGGCTAGAGGTTTATCAATTTTGTTTATTTTTTCAAAAAACCAACTCTTGGTTTCGTTGATCTGGTCTACAGTTTTTTTAGATTCTATATTGTTTATTTCTGCTCTGATTTTTATTATTTCTCTTCTTCTGCTGGATTTAGGCTGTCTTTGCTGTTCTGCTTCTATTTCCTTTAGGTGTGCTGTTAGATTTTGTATTTGGGATTTTTCTTGTTTCTTGAGATAGGCCTGGATTGCAATGTATTTTCCTCTCAGGACTGCATTCGCTGCATCCCAAAGTGTTTGGATTGTTGTACTTTCATTTTCGTTTGTTTCCATATATTTTTTAATTTCTTCTCTAATTGCCTGGTTGACCTACTCATTCTTTAGTAGGGTGTTCTTTAACCTCCATGCTTTTGGAGGTTTTCCAGATGTTTTCCTGTGGTTGATTTCAAGCTTCATAGCACTGTGGTCTGAAAGTATGCATGGTATGATTTCAATTCTTGTATACTTATGAAGGGCTGTTTTGTGACGCAGTATGTGATCTATCTTGGAGAATGTTCCATGTGCACTCGAGAAGAAAGTGTATTCTGTTGCTTTGGGATGCAGAGTTCTAAATATATCTGTCAAGTCCATCTGATCCAATGTCTCATTCAGGGCCCTTGTTTCTTTATTGACCGTGTGTCTAGATGATCTATCCATTTCTGTAAGTGGAGTGTTAAAGTCCCCTGCAATTACCACATTCTTATCAATAAGGTTGCTTATGTTTGTGAGTAAATGTTTTATATATTTGGGGGCTCCTGTATTCAGCACATAAACATTTATAATTGTTAGCTCTTCCTGATGGATAGACCCTGTGATTATTATATAATGCCCTTCTTCATCTCTTGTTACAGCCTTTAATTTAAAGTCTAGTTTGTCTGATATAAGTATGGCTACTCCAACTTTCTTTTGACTTCCGGTAGCATGATAAATAGCTCTCCATTCCCTCACTCTGAATCTGAAGGTGTCCTCAGGTCTAAAATGAGTCTCTTGTAGACAGCAAATAGATGGGTCTTGTTTTTTTATCCATTCTGATACCCTATGTCTTCTGGTTGGCACATCTAGTCCATTTACATTCAGTGTTATTATAGAAAGATACGGGTTTAGAGTCATTGTGATGTCCATAGGTTTCATGCTTGTAGTGATGTCTCTGGTACTTTGTCTCACAGGATCCCCCTTAGGATCTCTTGTAGGGCTGATTTAGTGGTGACGAATTCCTTCAGGTTTTGTTTGTTTGGGAAGACCTTTATCTCTCCTTCTATTCTAAATGACAGATTTGCTGGATAAAGGATTCTCGGCTGCATATTTTTTTCTGTTCATCACATTGAAGATCTCCTGCCATTCCTTTCTGGCCTGCCAACTTTCAGAAGAGAGATCAGTCACAAGTCTTATAGGTCTCCCTTTATATGTGAGGGCACGTTTACCCCTTGCTGCTTTCAGAATTTTCTCTTTATCCTTGTATTTTGCCAGTTTCACTATGATATGTTGTGCGGAAGATCGATTCAAGTTACGTCTGAAGGGAGTTCTCTGTGCCTCTTGGATTTCAATGCTTTTTCCTTCCCCACTTCAGGGAAGTTCTCAGCTATTATTTCTTCAAGTACCCCTTCAGCACCTTTCCCTCTCTCTTCCTCCTCTGGGATACCAATTATGCGTATATTATTTCTCTTTAGTGCATCACTTAGTTCTCTAATTTTCCCCTCATACTCCTGTATTTTTTTATCTCTCTTTTTCTCAGCTTCTTCTTTTTCCATAATTTTATCTTCTAGTTCACTTATTCTCTCCTCTGCCTCTTCAATCCGAGCCGTGGTCATCTCCATTTTATTTTGCAGCTCATTAATGGCATTTTTTAGCTCCTCCTGGCTGTTCCTTAGTCCCTTGATCTCTGTAGCAATAGATTCTCTGCTGTCCTTTATACTGTTTTCAAGCCCAGCGATTAATTTAATGACTATTATTCTAAATTCACTTTCTGTTATATTGTTTAAATCGTTTTTGATCAGTTCGTTAGCTGTCGTTATTTCCTGGACGTTTTTCTGAGGGGAATTCTTCCGTTTGGTCATTTTGGATAGTCCCTGGCGTGGTGAGGACCTGCAGGGCACTTCCCCTGTGCTGTGGTGTATAACTGGATTTGGTAGGCGGGGCCGAGTCAGACCTGATGTCTGCCCCCAGCCCACCACTGGAGCCACAGTCAGACTGGTGTGTGCCTTCTCTTCCCCTCTCCCAGGGGCAGGATTCACTGTGGGGTGGCGTGGCCAGTCTGGGCTACTTGCACACCGCCAGGCTTGTGATGCTGGGGATCTGGCGTCTTAGCTGGGGTGGGTAGGCAAGGTGCACAGGGGCGGGAGGGGCAGGCTCAGCTCACTTTTCCTTCGGAGATCCACTTCGGGAGGGGCCCTGCGGCACCAGGAGGGAGTCAGACCCGCCGGAGGGATGGATCCCCAGAAGCACAGCGTTGGGTGTTTGCGCGGTGCCAGCAAGTTCCCTGGCAGGAACTGGTTCCCTTTGGGATTTTGGCTGGGGGATGGGCGAGGGAGATGGCGCTGGCGAGTGCCTTTGTTCCCCGCCAAGCTGAGCTCTGTCATCCGGGGCTCAACAACTCTCCCTCCCGTTGTCCTCCAGCCCTCCCGCTCTCCGAGCAGAGCTGTTAGCTTATAACCTTCCAGATGTTAAGTCCTGCTCGCCCTCAGAACACACTCCGTCTGGCCCCTCCACTTTTGCAAGCCAGACTTGGGGGCTCTGCTTGGCCGGCGGGCCGCCCCTCCGCCCCGGCTCCCTCCCGCCAGTCCGTGGAGTGCACACAGCCTCTCCGCCCTTCCTACCCTCTTCCGTGGGCCCCTCGTCTGCGCTTGGCTCGGAGACTCTGTTCTGCTAGTCTTCTGGTGGTTTTCTGGGTTATTTAGGCAGGTGTAGGTGGAATCTAAGTGATCAGCAGGACACGGTGAGCCCAGCGTCCTCCTACGCCGCCATCTTCCTCCTATTGCAGCATTGTTTATGTTAGCCAAGGTACGGAAACATCCCAAGTGTCCACAGAGGAATGGATCAAGGAGATGGCTTGATGGCTCCTTGGTGGCTCCATTGGTTAAGCATCTGACTCTTGATCTCAGCTCACGTCTTAATCTCAGGATTGAGAGTTCAAGCCCCATATTGGAGACTCCACGCCCAGAGTGGAGCCTCCTTTTTAAGTAAAGTAAAAAAAAAAAAAAAAAAGATGTGGTATATGTATGAAATGAACTGTTACCCAGCCGTGAAAAAGAATGAGGTCTTGACATTTGCAACAACACGGCATTATACCTAGAGCGGATATAATGCAGTGTGAAATAAATATACAATTTCACTCATATGTGTAATTTAAGAAACAAAACGAATGGGGGCACCTGGGTGGCTCAGATGGTTAAGCGTCTGACTTCGGCTCAGGTCATGACCTCACAGTTCGTGAGTTCAAGCCCTGCGTCAGGCTCTGTGCTGACAGTTCAGAGCCTGGAGCCTGCTTCGGATTCTGTGTCTCCCTCTCTCTCTCTCTCTCTCTCTGCCCCTTCCCCGCTCATGCCCCGTCTGTTTCTCTGTCTCTCAAAAATAAATAAACATTAAAACAAATAAAAAAAAAAAAAGAAACTAAACAAATCAACAAAGGCAAAAACAAGAAAACAGACTCTTAACTACAGAGAACAGACTGGTGATTGCCAGAGGGGAGGTGGGTGGAAGGATGGGTGAAATAGGTGAAGGGGATCAAGAGTACAGTTATTTTGCTGAGCACTGAGTAACGTACAAAATTGTTGAATCACATATCGTACACCTGAAACTAATATAACAATTCATGTTGACTACACTTCAATTTAAGAGAGGGAGGGAGGGAGGAAGGAAGGAAGGAAGGAAGGAAAGAAGACTGGTACATTTACCTGTGAAAGATCAAGCGCTGCTTTCACACTGGAATTCAACTCTTTTGTTGATAACCTTTAGTCACTATTACCTGACAATCTCACTATAGACCCTGTTTGACTTAATTGGTCAAAGAATTGCCATAAATAAAATTTATAAATAAAGCACACACACACACACACACACACACACACACACACAAAAGCACTATCTCTCTATGTTTAGGATACAATACGTTATGTGTATAAGATATATATAAGAATATATACATATATATTCCTAAAGATCTTGTTTATTTTTCAGAAAATATCTTTAAATAATTCTTTCCATATTACTTTGAATTCAATAAACTATTTTATAGAGAAAAAAAACTCAGACTGCAAGTTAAAGTAGAGAAAGACTGTGTTGTACAGTTTATAGTTAGATAATGTGAACCTCTGAGTTATCTGATCAAAGACAAATAGCCACTTTGGTGAGAATCTGCAGGACAGATAGGGTCAGTGGGAAAGAAATATATAATGAAGGGAAAGAGTCTCAGAAATATTTTCTATACAGCATTATGCATAATTCTCCTGACAATTAGCATAAAAATATGACCTTGGTACGCATTGAGGTGATACGAATCTTCCTGTACACAATGGAAAGTGTAAGATGAGATTACCTTGACCATTTCTAGTTCAACACCCCTCCCCCATGCTGGGCTGGTACAAAATTTAATCTGAGTCACATGGGAGTGTGGCAGACTGTGTCTTCTGAAAATAGAGACCACCTCTCATACTACATGCTATACTTACAGGGTAGCTTTGAAAATCCTTCAAGCAATGAGGTTGTCCTCCCTCCGTCTGAAACTGAGGAGGTAAAAGTGATACCATGTGACTTCTGAGGTTAAGTTTTCCCAGGTCTCTTGTGACACTTGCCCTTGGATACCAGCCACCGTGTGTGAGAAGAAGCCCAAACAGCCCGTGGAAAGGCCCGTGTGGAGAGGATCTAAAGATCTGAGATCTTAGCCCACAGCCACCCGGGCTCCCAGCCCATAACAGAACCAACTCGTTAGCCATGGTAGTGAACCATCTTGAAAGTAGATTCTCCAGCCCTAAGCCAAGCTGCTCTGGCTGAACTTGGAAGGAATAGAAAGGAAACCAAACCTGAATTGCAGAGTCATGAACAAAATGAGATTTTTTTGTTATGTCAAGCCACTAAGTCATAGGGTGGTTTGTCATACAGGAATAATTAACAAAAGGCCTTCCCCCAGATACCCTGTGCCATTAGGCAAGCATCCCATACGTTTCAAGCAGAGCTAAATCCTAGGAAGAAGGAGCTCTGGTATTTGGGCTTCTGGTTAAAACTGAGGTACCATTGGCCAAGACAATAAGGGGTCCTGAAGTCTAGCATCTTTGGTTTTTCTTTGGGTAGCAAATGAGCAGAGGGTCTGTCTACCCTCAGAAGACCACAAGCATCTTTCCACTGTCTGCCTCATCCCCACAACAGGGTCCATGGACCAGGGAGCTTCATCGCCTCCATCTCTTTCCCTTTTGGGGAACCTCTCTCCCCCATCATCTTGACTATGCTTCTCCATCTTCGCCTGTGAACAAAGGAGTCAGAGGACCTTCTTGGAAAAGAAGAGGAATGATACTGAGATGGGAAAACACACACGTGTGCGTGCATATACACACACACACTGACAGCTCAGTAATTTACCTGTTACATTTACATTTTGTTGGGGAGGTCACTGAGGGAACAGTATGGCTACAAGAAAGAAAAATACTACTGATAATTATAGGAATGAAAAAAAAACATTATGGGACAGGTGATATTAAAGTACCATTCAGAGATTAAATGTTTCTCAAAAGCTATGCAGAAACACATACCATACACACATTATTGGAAATAATACAGAACTGACTAACTCTAGGAGAATAAAAGCAGCCAAAGTAACAAGATGGTCAATTAGATTTTAAAAAAAGAAAAGACGCTGAACTGGAAGTCAGAAAGTTGGAATTCTCATCTTAGTGTTTTTTTCTTATCCTGGGAAAGGAATTTGTTCCACGGCTTAGTTTTCTCATTAGTGAGATGGAAGTTTGAACAGGGTCATCCTGAAGCCCCTGTCAGCCCCACAGCCCTACAAGTCCTCTACAAGTTGTGCTAATACAGGCTGGCCCAATTAATGACTGATCTGCTCATACTAAGAGAAAATTAGTTTGAATTTGGGTGCAAATATCAGAAATTTCTGCCCCTCTGCAGAACATTGCCAGAAGTTAAATTAGACTCACATAACTTTATATATCCCCAAAGTAGCCAAGAGTAAGCAAGATATGGGAAAAGAGTAGTGAACGCATGTAAGTTTTCTACAAATACTTGTTGACGACACGGCGTCATTTGTCCTAATTATCTATCTAGACAACAGTCCAGTGGGCAAATGCTCACTTACATGTCTTCATGCATGTTTGCATTCACGTGTGTAATTGTGAGACGCTGATCAAGTGGATAGTTCATGAAGGATTTTGATGATCATAATTTACATGCGTTCCATTGACAGATTATGAAGAAAATCTTGATCGCCTACATACAATGTTAATTATTAAGGCAAATAATATTGTAAACTTTTTTTAAGTTTTTTTTTTCTGCTTTGTCAAGGAATGCTTGTGTAACACATATAAGTGGACAAAAACCCAGGAGGACAGTTGGTGAAGAAAGAAAACACTGGGGAGTCTGAGAGGCAGGAGATGACTTAGCTAGGAAATAACTATGGAGTGTGCAGGCCTGGAAGGATTAGTGTGCATATTAAGGACGCCATTGAGAGAAGAGTATTTTCTTCCCTCACTCCTCCTAAAATCGACAGTGGTTTCCCAGTATTTGGGGATAAAATACATCTTCAAGTAAGAATGCCTGGCTTGAAGAATTTAATACCTTATAACAAAATGTAATTTGGGGAAGATTAATTTTTACCAGGGATGAAATACTCATATTGTTCACATTTCTTAAAAATTAAAACAGCTTGCTGAAATGCTGTGTCTGAATGATATTTTTAGTAGCATGGTTTGTAACCGTAAAACACCGGAAACGATATAAATATCCATCAGAAGAGGATTCATGAATTCAGTTACAATCCATCCACATACGAGGACATTATATAACCACTAAAAAGAATAAGGAGATTTTCTATGTATACTGTCACTGTGAAGAAAGCACGGTGCACAACAGTGTGGTTAACAGGTGTTACGGTTTTTGAGTGTTCACTGCCTGCCAGACGCTGGGAAGATATAGCAACTGTTATCAGCAACTGCGTCTGGTAGGTAAAAAGCCATTTTACACATGGGGAAACATAATGGTGAGGCACACTCGAGTGTCACACGTCGCTAACCTTCTATCCCTATTTTACCTTCAGCTTCTCCTATCTTCTTTACTCCCATTTGTTGGATATCTTTATTTAATTATGTCGGATGGGATTCATTTAAAACATGCGGTAGAGAAAAAACAAAAATACTCCTCCAACACAAGCAAGCAAACAAACAAAAAGCAAGAAAACAGGTATCTTCAAAGTTAGGGAAAAGCTATACAGAGGTCAATTGACATCCACTAGATTTTAAGAAAAGATTCTATAGTGAAGAAAGGTTTGCTGTCTTGTCTCCATGGATACAGCTCCCCCCCACCCCCCTCATAATTTTGTACTGAATGTTGACACAGAGGTAGAGGCAGAGGTGGATATGGATGCAGGGGACCAAAACCATCCTTACAGAATAGCTACACTCAGGAATGATGGAGAAGCGATGCCTTATGAATATCATTTCCTTAAACCTCGGGAGCTTAGATAAGGATTCTGGGGATATGCTTGCCCTGGGAGAGAGATATTTACTTACTTTTAGTAGAAAGGAGTGTATTTTTTTTTCAACGTTTATTTATTTTTGGGACAGAGAGAGACAGAGCATGAACGGGGGAGGGGCAGAGAGAGAGGGAGACACAGAATCGGAAACAGGCTCCAGGCTCTGAGCCATCAGCCCAGAGCCCCACGCGGGGCTCGAACTCCCAGACTGCGAGATCGTGACCTGGCTGAAGTCGGACGCTTAACCGACTGCGCCACCCAGGCGCCCCGAAAGGAGTGTATTTTATGACTATCTTGGTCCAGTCAGGTTGCTATAGCAAAAATATCGTATACCAGTGCCATATAAACAACAGAAATTTATTTCTCACAGTTCTAGAGGCTGGGGAGTCCAAGACAAGAAATAACCACAGCTATGAGGACTTTACTAGGTTGACTATGCCTTTTCTCTTGGTGGCTTAACATATTTAAGTATATAAATAAAGATGCATTTAAGGTGACGTTGAAGCTAGATGAAATAAAGCAGTCTATAGAGTATCAAGCCTTCAACAAAATGTTCTTTGTTGAATGAATGATGATATTGGTAATAATGGAGATGATAGTGATGATGGTGATGGTGATAATAATTCTCATTTATTCTTTAATATGTAGCAGGGATTGTGCCATATTCTTTACTTACATTAGTTCATTCAGTCCTCTAGGGCAGGAATTATCTCTGTTTCCTAGGCGAGAAAGAAAAGGTCAGAGAGGACAGGAAACTCTAAGAAGATCGCATTTTCTCTGCGGTTTTACCCCAGAGATAAGTTAGTGCTGATGTAAATCATGCAGAATATCTGAACTCAAACAGATGCCACACAGGATACCTCCCCCCACCCCCGCCGCCTTTTTTTGGTACCTTTCCCCTTTTAACTAAGAATCTCTTCACCAGTCCTGAGATCTCTTCTTTGCAACTGTAAATATGGGTACATTGGATGATTTTGTGTCAGCAGTTTTGGTAATCAGAAAAAAAAAATGTGTGCTTCATTCATTTTGTTTATCCTCAGGAGGTCTGGCTAAAAACCAATGCCATATGGCTCTCTAAAATAGTGGTTTCAATGAGCTGGAATTTTAGCTAACACTGGGAACTTCAAGAACCCACAAACCATCCCATCCTTGCCACGGGGCGTAAAATATCTGGGTATGTCTAAATCATCCATGCAGACATCACCAGGCCAATACAGGTTGGCCCAGAAAGACTGGGAACTATTTTTTCTATTTTCACGTCCACCTAGGAGGACCCTCTTCGCCACTGGTCAATGTGGTGATGCCACATGGTTCCATTCACTCTGTGGCTTTTATATGACACAGAGCCTTTGACCTCAATTATAGTGTCAGGAACTTGACTCTTAGGTTCCTGGGAAGGCCTTCTAGTAAATTTGAGCAAGGATTAAAAGCAGACAGCAGCACCCAGAATATTTTGTTAGTTTCATCAGTGGAAAGAAGTAGACTTGAGGCATCAACTGATGAGTAATTTCACAGGGCAAACTGCTTCTGTTCACCATCTAGAGGGTCATGAGAAATCTGGCCAGTCTGGAGGATAGTTTCCACGAATGATTCACTCCATGATGTTCTTGGCACTCTATCAACTTTTTGGGCCTTTCCTTGGAAATAATAGTGCTTGCTGATTGATGCTCACTCAGGTGATTTACCTCTTCTGAAACCCACCTAAGCAAATCTGGACTAAGAAGCAGTGAGTTTTGTATTGTGAATAGCATTTTCTAGCTGTTATTTTCATGACAGACCCCAGAGCACATTGAGCCATTTTGCGACAGAGCCTGCTACTATTAGTTCTTCTGCAACAGACCGTGTGGACACCATACCCTGATTAGATGTGCGCCTCTCAAGAAGGTTGGTGTTGGTATTAGTTTTCTACTGCTGCATAATCAGTTACCACAAACTTAGTGGCTTAAAACAGCACCCATTTATCATCTCACACTCTTTAGGTCAAAAATCCAGGCATAGTTAATGGGTGCACTGCTCAGGGTCTCACAAGGCTAAAATCAAGGTGTCAACCATGATGTATTCTCTGCTGGAGTTCACGACCTCCTCCAACTTCACGTCCAGTTCCTTGCAGCTGTAGGGCTGAATTCCCAGTTTCATCCCTCTCAACTGGGAGCCGCTCTCTACTCCTATAGGCTGTTCACAATCCTTGCCATCTGACCCCTTCTATCTTCCAAACAAGCAATGGGGACTTGTTCCTATGTCAAATTCCTCTCACACTTCAAATCTCTCAAGGGTTCAGCTGATCACATCAGGCCCAATGAGGATATTCTCCCACTCTTTAGGCCAACTGTGCCAAATAACATCACCTGATCATGGGGTGCCCGTCTCATCATAGTCCCAAGCCACAGGGATCATACGGGGTAGATACACTAGGAGGGTAGACATTTGGAAGGCCACCTTAGAATTCTGGGTTTTGGTGCTACTGAGAAATATTTGTTCTGCTGAGACTCACAGGGAATGAGGCGAAGTCCTGTGGGTGAGGAATCTTCTTATGGGTGAGGTCATTCATCCAGATGAAGACTGAATTCCCTCGACAGGAAACAGGAATTGGGAGACCAGGATGGAGACAGATGGGGGAGGCAATGTAGGCTCCTTTTCTTGGTCTTTACTTCAAGAAACTTGAGTGTCTAAGAGTTCACTCCTGGGTTGTATTGGTCAAAGATGATTACCATCACTGGGCATGGTGTGGACTTTGGACAGAAGGGGATCCCTTAGGTACATCACAGGCTAAAGATGAGTGATCGTCATTTTATAAGCTAAGATACTGCCTATTTTTTTTCTCTTTTTCTCTGTCCTCGCCTCAAGAAGTCTTTTTGAACATCACGCTGTGCAGTCAACTATGAGAGGGAATACACAGGAGTTAAAGGAAGAAAAACTACTCTGAAGCTCACAGGGCAGTACCAGAAGTTTCAGCCAAAAACACCTAAGGGAATGTGAATCCCGGAGAGGGAACCAGGATTTGGCCCAGGCTCCTCTCTGACTCGCGCAATCTCTTCCGATACTTGACAAAGAAATTCTGGACTTTGTGTTATTAAAGAAAGTAGAGTTTTCCGACACAGTCACGCACATTAATATGCCTCTGAGAAAAAGGTAGAGCAATTGGTGGATTGCACTGAGGCCCGGGGATGCGCCACGGTCAGTCACAGGTAGACGTTAGAGCCTCTGCCTCTCCACCTTCTGTGCCACCGTAGTCGGTTCCAAGCCACCAGACTTGCCATTTAGTCAGTGGCTTTATAATGACCACTTGTATTACTCGTGCCTTCTTTGTGTTCTGTATTTCTGATGCTTTGATATTTTGAGGCGTTGCTGACCCTCGAGGGACTGCCCCTCCCAGTCCCAGGGTTAACCAATTCCTAGAGTCGGCAAAGGGCTCACGAGCGCGTGTTTCTTTCCTGTGCGGACCAGCCCATCCAGAGCTCCACCTCCTTTCCTGGGCCCACGTTCCAGGGCACTCTACCCCTGCTCAAATCACACCAGGGCCAGGTTCCAGGCACCTAGACACATGCCCTACCCTCCAGAGTCTGCTGAAATGACTCGAAGAAGCCAATTCTAAACCTGCCTTGCCCATGCCTTCCTGCAGAAAACACAGTAAAGGCTGTTGCGTCCAGTTGCTTCCTGCTCCCTCTGCCTCCTGCCTGCCTGGCCCTGCTGTTTCCCATGTGGCCATGTGTGGTACGGTGTACCCCCATCTTGGGAGCTGTACGTATGTTTTCATCGGTATTCATGTCCTGACCTGTTGGCCTCACCATTTCTGATCCCACATTTTAAGGCACCAGCTTCTGGCCGTGCTGCGGTTTCCCTGGCCCTGATAATGCAGCGACTTCCTTCTGATGGTACCATTGCAATGTCCCCCCCAGTAAAAGACATCCTCTGTGGGGCATTAAACCCAGTGCTGTATGTGAACAGCACGAACTCCAGACATTTTTTTTGTTTTTTGGTTTTTGGGTTTTTTGGTTTGTTTTTTTTTTTTTTCCTGGTTTCTTTGACCCAGACAAAAGTTACTTGGATACTTTGTGCACAGAATTGTGTCATTTCAATCTATTTCAAAGCAGGAGGTCAGAGACATTTTTGTTTGTCTGTATTTTGAAAGAGTATTTATTTATTTTGAGAGAGGGAGAGAGCACAAGGGCGGAGGGAACAGAGAGAGAGAGGGAGAGTGAGAATCCCAAACAGGCTCTGTGCTGTCAGTGCAAAGCCCGACTCACGGCCTTGATCTCAAGAACCCTGAGATCCTGACCTGAGCTGAAACCAAGAGCCCGACACTTAACCCGCTGAGCCACCCAGTGCCCCAGGCATATTTTCTAATAGCAAACCTTCCTCCAGTAAATTTCTCGAACCACATGCTTTGGAATCTGCCTTTGAACAGAGCTGAGGGCGTGAGCACCAGGAGGGGACCCCATGGTCCTTCCTAGGGCAAGTCCTTCTCTTGTTTCAAATTTCCTTTGGCTTCCCATCAACCTCATTAGCATCTCCGGTTTTGGACATTTGCCAGGATGCTTTTCATTACAAGGTACAACATACGAAGCCCCTTAAAAGAACACAGTAAAACCTAGGATTGTGAGTAACTTGTTCTGCGAGTGTTCCATAAGATGAGCTAACATTTCTAATACATTTTAACTTGGACAAACGCACGATGTCTTGCGATCCGAGTAGCACGTGATACCAAAAATCACGTGATCACAACGGAGCCAACGGTTCTTGAAAGTCGCTTTGATATGCAAGTGCTTTGGATTAGAAGCATGTTTCCGGACCAAATTATGATCCCAGACCAAGATTTTACTCTACTTTTAACCATTTGTGGATTTTTTTTTTATAGAATGTGATAAAAATTACCTCAAGTATCTCAAGTAAGCAATTTCATTGTATATATAAGCATATTTGTAAAGATTATAATTTCTTTCTAATATAAAAATGCAATCGTATCAGTAGTATAAAAAGGCAAGTTTTGTTTTCCCCCCCATTAATATGATTCATGCCCTCAGGGTGCTGTAAATTAATTATGTAACGAAATACATTATTTGTTGATAGATATATATTATTAAGTGATGTATTGTATTTTGGTTGATTTGGGTAAAAATATATATTATATTGCAGACTGAAATGGAACTACTTGTCACAGCTTCGCAATCAACATAAAAGTCTTTTAATGACCTGCGGTTTGGAGCTCTTACATTTTGCCTTAAAAATTATAATGTTTATTTCTTTAAAAAATAATTTTTCCCATTTTGCCTCGGACACATGAGAGAAGGAAAGGTTTCAGGCCATTGCCTACAATCATTACACAAATGAAGTAGTGTGTCAGGGATCATTATTATTGAGTGTAAAGCTAGGATGCAAACAGCGGTGTCTTCTGTTTCCACATTGCACTTTGGAGTCCTTGGTGTGATGCAGAAGGATTTTTATCAGAGCAGTACTGTTCACTGATGGCGCGGTGATCATCTGGGGGTAATTTTTGAGAATTATGTTCGCTCTGCTTTACTCCTCACTAATCAGCTGTGTGTGACACCTTTGTTCCTTACGATTCCTCCTCAAACCAATAATCCACAAATTTTATATGACGAAAAAACCCAAGTAATTTTATTTTTTAAAATTTTTTAATGTTTATTTATTTTTGAGAGAGACAGAGAGAGAGAGAGAGACAGAACGCGAGAGGGGGAGGGGAGAGAGGGAGACACAGAATCCGAAGCAGGCTCCAGGCGCTGAGCTGTTAGCACAGAGCCCGACGCGGGGCTCGAACTCACAAGCCGTGAGATCATGACCTGAGCCAAAGATGCTCAACCGACTGCGCCACCCAGGCGCCCCTAAAAACCCAAGTAATTTTAAAACCTACTGATAACAGTAAGCATGGTCATTGACCTCCACCAACTGCCATGCACATTCCCAGGCTTTTTTGTTTTAAGGGAATAAAAGCAAGGCCTCATTTGCTGATTGTTTTTTTTTTTTTTTTTTTTTTAATCAAACTTTATTTATTTTTTTTTTTTTTTTAATTTTTTTTTTTCAACGTTTATTTATTTTTGGGACAGAGAGAGACAGAGCATGAACGGGGGAGGGGCAGAGAGAGAGGGAGACACAGAATCGGAAACAGGCTCCAGGCTCTGAGCCATCAGCCCAGAGCCTGACGCGGGGCTCGAACTCACGGACCGCGAGATCGTGACCTGGGTGAAGTCGGACGCTTAACCGACTGCGCCACCCAGGCGCCCCAATCAAACTTTAAATAAATCCCATAATAACTTCAATGACTTGATCTTCTGGGACATTTTCCTGATCCCCCAGAGGAGGGGTCTGGGATCCTCCAAGTAGAAACTACTCACCAGCAGGCTAAAGTTTGTGCTACTTAACGAGGCATGTGAGACCCTCCTGCTTTGAACCTTGGCGATCTCTCCAGCCACACATGCGTTTTCTCCCCAAACAGCCTGCACGTACCTCGATGTTTCATACCCTCCAGCCTTTGGGTATGTGTGAAATGTCATCTCTCTACCACATTTTGCTGGAGTCCTGTGCTAAAGTCACCCTCTTTGCCTTCTCCTGCTCTTCAAGCTTAGTTGAGTATGTGCCCTGATGTGTTTGCTAGACTGGGAGCTTCCAGATGGCAGGGCCTTTGCTTATTTTGTAAGCATAGTGTTGAGCTCAGGTAGCACCTGGCAAAAAGTAGACACTGATGACATTTTGGTTGAATGAATGAATGAATGAATGAACAAGTGAATGAGTTGAAGGCAGGATAAATAAATAAATAAATACTCGCACGCTGACTTGGGATTCCTGGCAGGGCATCCGTTCTGCTTTTTTTTTTTTTTTTTTTTTTGGAAGCAGTAAAGAGATCGGCTTAAGTGACTACCTTTATGTTGGGTGACTCTGCCTCCAGCCAGACATGATTAGAACAGATGTGGCCATATGGAACCAGGCATCAGATCTCTGTATCAAGAGTTCGAATTAGCAGATCCAGAAGCTATAGCCGGGATACTGTTGGACATCGAAGGTATGAGGTCTCATAGAACCGGGGCCACAGCAAGCCAAAGCGGTGGAGAAGAGAAATCAAGAGATGTCAAAGAGGCCGCTGTGCAGAGAGCCAGGAAGAGGTGGCTGGGGGGGAGGGGGGGAGGTTAGACTGATGTGGCGGACTCTAAAGCTCCCCAAATTAGTCAATATCCTGCCTCTAGATCCAGAAAATTTGTGAAATACAGCTCCACACCGCCAAAGTTCAGGGTCTCCACGAAGTGTTGGAACATTCTAGAAATTCGAACATTCTAGAAATTCTAAACGAAACGGGATCAACTTTTAATGCTTTTGATAAGTATCTCTTCACAACTGACAAGCCCTGTCGAAGTGCAACCAACACCTCCAGAGAGAACAGGACTGATCACAATCACCGGCCACATGGTCTTGAATAAATGCCTTAAGGTACCTTTCTAGTCTGCACAAAATCCTCCTTTACCGAAATTTAGCTCTGACGGATCGGCAGTTGTAACTAATTCACCCCTCCCATTTGTCCCTAAGCAAATTAAACATTTTGTGCTTTTCACTTATTATTTCCCTCCTTGTAAGAATAAATGCCCCAGAGAACATCCAGGAACATCTCACACCTGGTTGTTTAATGGTACATCCTTGGATGGTATACATTCGTGATGGTGCTGATCTGCTCCTTCGTGAGTAAAGTCCTTCTGTGGATAACAAAAGAATATCTTTTTGTTTTAATGTGGAGTTGTTCTTATTGAACTGTCAGATAAGACTCCCTGCCATACAAACTCTGTGTTCTTCAGCGATGCTCAGTGGGTTTAGTGATGTTCTAAAATGGCCTCTCACGCTCAGTCTGGGGAAGCATCTTTATTCCTGGCTACTCACTGCCAGTTGGCGCATGAACACCTCTGGGCACCTTTCTGAAGGGCATGGAACCAAGGGTCTCCTGCCTCTCAAAAAATCTCCTCTCTCCTTTCCTGAATCTGATCTCAGGGGGTCACCGTAAGATCTTCGCAAGCACAGAGGGACCAGAGCCTATTGTGGACCTCGCATTGCCCAACAGTCTCTGCCTTGGGGTGTTATGCACTTTGATACGAGAAACTGTTATGTTCTGAAGGTGTGACCTGACGAAGCCTGAGGTCTTTTATTCAACAGTAAGTGTCCAGTGCTCTTTGCTTAAGAGCTGTGATTGGAACAAACATGAATTACTTCATTAATGAGGAGACCGTGGTTTCTCCATCTGTGTTTTTGATTCAGTAATGCTATTTCCGGCATCCTATCATCAAGAAAGGCCAGCAAATACCCAAGCAATTTCATGAATGGGGGTGTTTGGAGTGGCAACACGGAAAACCAGAAAAAGAAGAGAGGAACGTGTTTGGAAAATTATATTATCACAGTGATAGGTCACACAGCCTAAAGAGGTAAACAAATAAATATTAGCACACATAAAAGTATAGAGAAAGCAGTAATATCTGGAAGTACGGCAAAATATTTATTTTATCATTACAATAAGATTAAATCTACAGAAGTGAGTAAAAATCAGGAGACCGCAAAAAATTTAAATCGTTGCTTTAAGATAGATTGTAAAGTGAAAGGAATTATTAACATTTTTTGTGGTTGATATTGTTGATCACCAAAATTGAAAGCCTTTCCAAAAAAAAGCCAAATTTGCCCTTTGGGGGACCACTGTGACCACCCCCCCCCCCCAGCTACAACACACCTCTTAAAAATACGCTTGCCTGAGGGGCGCCCAGGTGGCTCAGTCAGTTAAGCATTGGACTTCGGCTCAGGAGATGATCTCGTGCTTCATGAGTTCGAGCCTCTCATCTGGTTCTCTGCTGTCAGCTCAGAGCCTGGAGCCTGCTTTGGATTCTGTATCTCTCTCTATCTCTGCCTCTTCCCCAGAGGGTTTCTCAGCCTCTTTCTCTCTCTCTCTCAAAAATAAATAAAAAGAGAAAAAAATTAAAAAAAATGCCTACCTGAGCTCGACATAAATGATTACATATTGCATGATTCCATGCATATGAACTATTCAAAATGCACAGAGACAGAATGCCGATTGCTGGACTGGAGCAAGGGAGAAATAGGGAGAAATGGTTTAATAAAGTTGGGGTTTTATTTTATTTTGGAGTGATAAACATGTTTGAAACTACATGGTGGTGGTGGTTGCACAACACTGTGAACGAGGGTTCACTTAAAAATGGTTAATTTCGTCTTATGTGAATTTCACCTCATATATTTCAAATTTTTTTTTTTTTTTTAATGATGCATGCCTGGGCCCGACTCCAGACGTGCTTACCCAATGAGTGAGGGGATGGGCAAGGCTCTGTATTTTATAAAGTTCCCCACAGGACTCTGATGCTGGGTCAGGATTGAAAACCTGTCAACAGAGATATCCCACACCCTGCCTGCCTGATGTGCAACGGGAGGGGAGTGACTATAAAGTCTGTATGAAATGCATAAACTGTATAAAGTGGTGTATTGGTATTGCAGCTTGAATTAGAGAAATTTAAATCTTCTGCTCGGACGTGGTGGGCACAAGACATACACCTCCCATGACATCCTGTAGGTAGGGAGCCCGGTCACCTCGCTGATGGACTAGGAAGGGTTAGGACATGTCAGAGGTGTGGGGTGACATGGGTGGACCACATTGGAGCTTCCCACCGGGCCAAGAGCACGCTACTGATGCTGCTTTGTTCCCTTTAATCTCGTGCGGGAATCCTTAGAAGTCTCTTGACTGCCACTAAGCTTTAAAATACGGGCACCTTTTAAGAAGGGAACCTGGGTGGCTCAGTCGGTTAAGTGTCCGACTTTGGCTCAGGTCATGGTCTCCCCGTCCGTGGGTTCGAGCCCTGCGTCGGGCTCTGGGCTGACAGCTCAGAGCCTGGAGCCTGTTTCAGATTCTGTGTCTCCCTCTTTCTCTGACACTCCCCTGTTCATGCTCTCTCTGTCTCAAAAATAAATAAACGTTAAAAAAAAAAAAAAAAAGAAGAAGGGAACTTCCCTATCTGGAGACCAGAGACAGTATTTTATCAAAAATAGTAAGGCCAGATTTACTTTGCTTTCCTCCAAATTTCTTTTATCTGCATCCCATTTCCACCACCTGCACGGGTTTTATTGCTGAGCAGATCTTTTCGGAGCTGAGTGGCTTTCCATACATCTAAAGCTGTTCAAAGGCAGCCAGTGGGTAAAACCATAGAAACGCAAAAGTCTCCAAAACAGGTTCAAACACAGCGCCTCCTGGCCAAAGAATAGGTACCAAGGGACCCCCCCCCAAAAAAGAATGAAGGGAAAGTCTTATGCATGGGCCTCCTGAACTACAGACTCATCTGTTCTCTGCAGAGGTCATGAAATTGCTGGGAGAAAGCTCTGAGGTTTGCAAAGGTGTTTCCAAGATACATGCATCATTTGTTTGGTTGTATTAAGTCAAAGAAGACTTCCGGTGTTGGGATTCTTTGCTTAGACATTGTGGCTAATTATTTGAGGCTTGTCAGCTCTCCAAAACGTCCCCCTTGGAGAAATATAACTTCGCCAAAATTCAAAGGCTGAGTATATGCACCTTGGGGTGGGATTTTCACCGTCTGCTCTCAGAAATACATAAAACGAGGGAGGGTGCAGCAGGTCTGGTAATACCCCGCTTTCCCTTCGAGCAGTGCCATCAGGCGGGAGGTCTCGCATTTCATCGGGGTGTGAAACGCCTTATATTTCTCCTGGTTTCTTTTTTCTTCTTGCACAATGAATGCAAGTCCAAGAACGTGAATAAGGCCTTTCCCCACCGCACACACGCCCTCCTCCCACCCCCTGCCAGCCAGCCCGGCTCTGACCTCCCGGCCCCCCAGGACACCGCGCCCCTCCCCAGCGAGTCACAGTCCCTGCCGCTCCGCTCCCGCCGCGCCCCCTCCGCGCCGCCCGGGCCTCCGCGGGGGGCGCCCGGCTCCGGAGGGCGACGACACGGAAAGCCCTCCCTTCCACCGCCGTCACCTCCGCCGCCGTGGCCTCCGCCGCCACCGGACCGTCCCCCCCACCCCCCCCCCCACTCCCCCGCCCCGGGCCCCGGGTCCCGGGTCCGGCTCTCCCGGCGCTGGCGTGGCGCAGCGCGGAGACCCCGATTTCTATGCACCCTGGAAAGGGTGATTAATTTAAAGTGAGTGGAGTCTGTTTCTTTAAGACAAGCTCATAAATCGTGAAAGATCACCACTTCTTTTCAAAAGCCTCTCCACGGTCTGAGTTTCCCTTCTGGGTCAGTAAAGTCATTGAAGCTTTAACGGCATGCCATGGCAGATTACACGATACAGCTGTCCCAGCACCGTGAAAATTAAGTTATGCCCCGTGTCAGCAAGGGGGTTTTCCCCTTTCTTTTCCCTCCCCTCCCCCACCCCTTTCTCTTTTTTCTCTATTCCTTCCCACCCCCTCCCTCTCTCCTCCCCCCTCCTTCTTCCTCTCCTTCCCTCTTCTCCCCCCTCCTCCTCCAGTCTCTCAGGCTCCCTGTCCCCCCCCCTGTCTCCCTCTCTCTCCCCCTCTACCTCTTCCTCCCTATCCTTCCTCCTCCTCTCCCCACCTCTCTCTCTCTCTCCTCCCCTTCCCTCCTCCCACCTCTCCTACTATTTCCCCTGTGCTCTTGCACTTTCCTCCTGGGAAGTGCACATCCCCAGAGAGGCAGAAGTTGGCCCCCACGGGGGCGTTGCTTGGAGCCCCAGCTATTGAGACACAGTAAATGGAGGTGATGGGTCTTTCAGAGAAGAACCACCAAAATAGTGCCTTTTGTTCCCCACCCCACCCCCACATCTTTCGCTTCCTCTTCCTCCTTCTCCTCCTCTCTCCCTCCTGCCTAGGACCTGAGTTGAACCCCCAACTGGAGGCAGCAGCCCAGAACACAAGCTGCCTGCCTTTCTGTTTGCTCCCCCCACCAACCCCTCCACCCCTCCACCCCTCCACCCCCCTCCAGTCCTAACTTACCCCTGCCTCCTAACCTCCAGTGTGCTTGGGGCTGACCTCCCAGGTCAGCAGGGGTGGTCATCCCTGGGCTTCCTTCCAAAGTGAACCACTGTCCTGGCCATGGCCACTGTTCTTTTCTTTTGGGGGGAGAAGGGCTATAAGGGGAGTCTGAGCAAACGGAGAACATCACCTCCCATCCAACGCGACACACACGTATAGGACCTCTTAATAATTCTCATGGCTCCTTAACACGTAGTGAACATTCACATCCAGAGAGAGAAAGGGACCTAGAACTAAACTTTCTCTTCATTCCAATGCAGGCCTGTCTACCTAAAAAATTGTAAAAGGCAGTCTAAATAAAGAAACCCACATTTTTCTACTTGCATGTACTCTGCATCTCCCAGGAGATGAGAGAAATGTTTACAAAGTGACAAATTAAACCCTTCTATCCTGTTTCTCCAGTGAGGTGGGACAGGGAGAAATGAGGTTGTTTCTCTGAGTCTGGATAGCATTTGGAACAGACAGGGGACCCCCTACTTTAGAGGGACCCCCTGCCCACATACCGCTCCGCTTGCTCGCTGCTTATGGCCTAAGTCACACCTTATGAAACTTTTTTCTGTTAAAGATCCATAAATTAAATAAAACCACCTGATGAAGTGGAGAGTAGTTGTCGACGTGAAAGATGTGATCACTGTACCGTGGGAAACATAATGGTTACTTAGATACTCAACTGTAATGCTAACATTCAAAGCCATCACATTATATGTTGAATTAAATATATATATTTGAGTAGGTGTTTTGGAGGGAACACCTAAAGCTAGAACAGAGTTTTGATGTTCCTAGTCTATGAGCCAAAAGTAAAACACTCCTAACGTGAGTAATTAGGAACCTTGAGTGAAGGGATAGTGCAAGGTGTCTCTTTACTGCTTCGGGGGGCAGTGGATGTCCTGAGCTGGATCAGGAAGTTCTCTGAAGCTCAGCCCGGCGCCAGAGAAATGGTAAGTGTGCTTGGTTCCCTTCCTTTTTCCAAGTCCTAAGAAGAGGCCGGGGCCACATACAGACTACTCTGCACAAAACCTCAACTTTCTTCTCCTTTCCCTAAAGAGCTAGCCTCTGAGGTCCTCATGCAGATCCGAAACTGGGTCTGAAGACTTTCCAAAGAGAAAATGGTGGGGGTAGGGTGAGCCCCCCGAGAGCGCCGACAGACCACAGACTTCTCAGCCTCTCAGAACGGCCACCATGGTGTATTCTCTCCTTTGAACCAATCTGTTCTTGAAGGATTTTATTGATGCCTGTTGACCACGTGGCACTATCTCACATATGATTTTACCTTAAAAAACAAAACAAAACAAAACTTCTAATCCATTTGTTTTAGCGTGGATTGCCCCAAAAGCAGACCCCGAGAGAAGGACAGAGGAGGAAGCATAGTTTATTTAGGGTGTGATCCCAGGAAGGTGGAAGAAGTGAGCCAAGAAAAGGAGAAGGGCCTGTAAAAGAGTGAATTGTCAAGGTTGCGCCGTGGGCAGTGAAGTTCATTTCCACCTAGATGTTCTGAGAAGTGTCCCCAGTGCACTTGATGACACGGATGTTGATCTGTGGGCTCCGTCTGTCCCACTGGTCAAGGGTGGTCCCACGCGTGTGAATCCCCCTGCTCTTCTGAGCCTGACACTTGCCATGTAAGCCGTCACGGACCACGAGGGGTCCAGAGCAAAAGTGATGTGTGGATCATCATGTGTTGTCTGCCCAGCAAAGACACTAGCACTGCCCCTGGCAGCCAGGCTCAGTGCGTCAACTGGAAGGAAGTTGAGGGGACACGCACAGAGTATTGACCGAGTCACAGCGGTAATCTCTATGCATCTTGACCTTCCAGGAGACCAAAGTGATTCTGGGGGATAAAATTGCTCAGGGCTCTTCCCATAATGCAAACCTAAGATGTCAAGTGCTCAGTGCTGTTTGTGGCTACCCCGTTTACTTGCTTGGCTCTTCTCTTCCTTCCATGTTATCGATCTTGGCCAGCAAGTGTCAAGGTTCTAAATTTCTAAGGCATAATATATTTTTTTACATATTTCCCGTTACTTGCAAACTCCAACTGCCGGTTAATCCTAAAAGCATTAAGAAATTTTGTTTTTAATCTAACATTGATGTGCTTAAGCTTGAGATGACTTTGGAGGAGACACAGCTGTAAATGCCACCAATGACAAATAGCTTTTACCACTCTTAGGGCTTCTTCGCACAGGTAGTGCCTTGATCACATTTCAAGAGTCACGGAGCATGTTCTGGAGAAGAACGTGTGTTTGTCACATAGACTCTGAGTGAACGTGATGCGATCCTCACACGACAACACCCAGACTCTTCATGCCCAAAGGTTTTGTCCCCAAAGGTAGATTATCCAGCTTTGTTTGTATAGCATATAACTTCACAAATTACCTTCTGTTGTAATCTGAATCTGGGAACATAAAATGCCATCTTTGTTCTCTGGCAAGTGCCCGCAGAAGAAAAGGGCAATAACTATGTGGAGTGAGTGACAGCTATAAGAAATGTAATTATTCCTCAAAGTGCCATTTATAAGGAAATAAAATCAAAGGCAGCTTCAATCGCAAAAACAAATATCTCATGATTTCATTGCGATGAAAACGAACAAAAGCTAATTTTAGACAGTGATTTTTTAAATTCAAATATCAGTATCTATCATTGGAGACACCTACCATTTCAATTCACTTACCCCTCACATGAATGTTTCAAGTTTATTTCAAAAATGCCTCCCCGTCACAATCTCAGGCAGTTTTTTAATTCTGTTACCCCTTCACTGAAAAGGCTTTGCTTCAAGCTAATTTTTCGTAAGTCCTTTCTTCATTTTTATTTGCTGATCCTTGCAGAGAACGTCAGAATTTTGTCACTAAAGTACACCAGCAGTTATAGCGAGGCTGGTTTATAAAGAGCATTCTTTCCTTGGTTTTGTTCAAATGCAAGTACTGATACAATCTGATGAAAGTAGCTGTAAAATATTCTGGGTGTGTGGGAGGTAAGAGTACGGAAGGGGGTTGAGAAATTCTAATCCTGCAGCTCTCAAGACTGTGAGAGTTGGACCCCATCTGGTGTAAATGGATTAAAAATCTTTTCTCATTTCAAAGGTTTGATCTCAACAAGGGCTTGATTTGATGAAATCAAAGTGGCAGCTTGGATTTGAAAACTATTTGGAGTGGAACTTCCTAAAGTTTACATGTAAGGGAAGAATTGGCAGAGGTATAAATGTGGAGTGACCATGTATTTATATGTGTGTTTCGCTGGAGGTCTGTTTGCAGAGAGAAGAAGGATGGGGGAAAATACTTGAGAGGGAGGATAAGTATCAAGTGACTTGTGCAACAGAAAGATGTTTTTATATGTCTTTATTTTGAAAGTGAAAGAGTACATATGCTTTCAAAGGACAGTCTCTTTCTGCAAAAGCCATTGTATATGGTATCTTCCCTTCCTCCTCCTTATCCCGTTCCTGACATATACTGCCAGACCTTTGTACTTCAAGTTACCGTCCCCTTTCTTGTGTGCTATCATTAGTGACAAATACCCCACATCGGCACAGAACAGAAGACAAAAACAAAAGGATGGGCCATTGCTAGATGCTAGATAAGTTGCGGAACTAAGAATGGCCTACCTGTGTGGTCTTTACAACCTAAGTTCTTATGTGTTGCAAACAGTGTTTTGTTAGAAAGGAATTCACTTTCCTTCAACTGGGCTGGGGCTGTTATTTGTCTCATTGATAATTTGCAACTCTGTTGTCTCTGGGATGATCCAGGAGTAGTTTGGCATAATTTCCCATCCGCCCCCCACCCCCACCTCACACACTATGGTTAACAGAATCTCTGACAATTTCTGTCTTTGTCAATAGACACAATCTACACAACATTTACAATAGAAAAGATGTCAGAAAAAAAATCTGATTTGACATTCTGCACAAATTCTGGGATGATGACAGAGGCTGGCAACATGGCAATGATAGATATGACACCTGATGAAACAGAAAGCAGTGGCCTAAGTTGTCCGCGCTGCTCAAAGCTGGCTGCAAAAGTCACTGAGCAGCATTCTTTTATATGCATAAGAACGCCATCCCCCCAAGGTGGAAATTAAGCACCTTTGGACATTTTATAAACTGTTTTAGGCTTTAAGTTCACACTCAGTTCTATATCTTGAATATAAAGAGTTTATCGAAAACATTAGGTCTACTACAAAAAAAAAAAAAAAGCAATTTAAATTCCATAACACACGTTCGTCCTGGCTGTGCTTACTAGCCACTCAACTCTTTGCTCTCCCCTGCATATTTGCTTTCCCCTATGGTTATTTTGTCACCTACATGTGGGACTATAATTATTGTATAGCAAATAAATTGAGCATTTCTTTCATAAAGTAAGGGTACTGAATTTGTTTTCTAGTGCCACAGTAACAAATCACCATACGTTTTGTGGTTTAAAACAGTACAAATTTATTATCTTACAGTTCTGGGGTTCAGAAACTTGAAATGAATCTCTCTGGACTAAAAACCAGGTTGTTTCTCTGAGTTCTAGGGGAGATTCCACTTCCTGTCTTCTTTAACTTCTAGAGACTGCAGGCATTCTTTGGCTCATGGCCCCCATCCATCTTCAAACCCAGCAATTGTATTGGTCCTACATCCTTCTAGAACTGTCCATTCTCCTGCCTCCTCTTTCACTTGTGAGTACCCTTGCCCTTACATTGGACACACTGAGGTAATAATCTCTCCATCTCAAAACCCTTACCCTAATCACATTTGCAAAGTCCCTTTTGCCATATATCTCATGGCAGGTTCTGGAGATTAGGATGCGAATATCTGGGGGGTGGGGGAGGGGAGCATAATTCTGCCCATGACAGATACGTAAAGTAAAACACACACCCTGAGGGGCGCCTGGGTGGCTCAGTTGGTTAAGCGTCTGACTTCAGTTCAGGTCATGATCTTCCAGTTCATGGTTTTGAGCTCCACATCAAGCCTGGAGCTTGTTTTGGATTCTGTGTTTCCCTCTCTCTCTGCCCCTTCCCCACTCATGCTCTCTCTCTCTCTCTCTCTCTCTCAAAAATAAACAAACATAGAAAAAAAAATTTAAAAAAAACAAACACACACACACCCTGAAAAAAACATTACTCTATCAGCCAGGTTTTAGTATGCTAAAGTTATTCTTTACCCTATTACCTAAACTTAATCAGTCCTACTACGTAACTAACTTAGTTTCACCTGAAGAAAGTTAGGGATATATTAACTTTCTGGACTATTTAATGAGTACCTGAGCGGCTTCCAAGTAATGCTATGGCTTTCAAACTTTTAGCTTTGATATTTATTCACTTCAGTTCACAGTGATAAGTGGACTAAAGGTGACATCCCTTACAAAAATTTCTCATCTTGGTATATGTCAACAAAATTAACAGTTGGGTTTTACTGGGTAATTCTGTTTATGGATATAATCAAGATAAGGAGCATGCCAATGCCAGGATACCAGTTGGGCATCACAGATATTTGGCCCTGGCTCATCTAATGCCATTTCAGTTGTGAAAAATCAGCTCTCAGAAGTTCAGTGAATGGTGGATTCATAGAAGGGTAGAGTGAGGACTTCTATGAATCTGATCTGCCTTAAAAGCAACAAAGACATTGGCAAAACTTGTCTAGGTCAACATTTTCATGACTCTGAAAATTATCGGTTGGCCTACAACAATACAGTGTTTATTGAAGAGAAAATGCTGAACGTTATTAAGAACAGCAGGGTTTGTGGTATTTTAAATTTCCCCTATTCCCATTCCCTTCTCCCTACCTCCTGGTAGCCTTGAACAACGGCCTCACAACTACAGTAGCAGCTATTAGGGAGGAAAGTCCAGGTGAAATCCTATACCTAGAGCATTCTCACTGTTTGGCCTGTCTTGCCCCTCCATGGAAAAACACAATCTGCCGAAATATCTCTATTTGGCCTGACCCAGAGCTCACTCCACAAGAAAAATCTTCCCACCGGGGCATTTGTTAAAAAACAATCAGAGGCAGTTTTTTATCATTGCAGCTGCCTGAGGGTGCCATACCTGTTAGGGTAGATAAGAGATTTTCCAAAACCTAAAAGGAAGATTTAGGGAGGGATATGTCACTAGGGTGCTTTGAAAACCTCTGAGACATTTCTGAGGATTTACAAGGCTGTGTGCATGTGTAGTGCTGGGATCCTAACCAGGAAAGATCCGAGAGGGCCCCAGACTATCACCTCTACCTGACCTTGAGGCCCTACACAAGCAGGAAGTGAAGACTAAGGTAGAGTTGTAAAATATTGGAGCATCAAATGTTTATCTCAATACCCGCTCAGAGCCCTTCAACAAAGGATGAAATACTCACTGGTTTAACGTATGTGATAAATACATTACCTGATCGCTAAGCAAGACTTCAGTGACTGCACACTACCAGGGATAAAAATTGTTAAGGAATATTCCAGGGAAGTTATTAAATAAACACTCAGCAGCAACAACAAAGCAACAATTAAAAAAAAAAAAAACCTGTGGGTGGGAGTGCGGGTATTCTGATTTCCAGAGTAGCCGCAATATATTACCCAAAATGTTCAGTTTTTAATAAGAATGTTATGATATACAAAGAAAAAGGAACGTATGGTCCATACAGGGCAGAAAGGGGGAGAGACAGTCCACAGAATGTGTCTCTGAGGGGGTCCAGATATTGGATTTACTAGAAAAAAACCTAAAGGAAATCATGTCTAAAGAAGTAAAGGAATGCATGATAACAATGTCTCACAAAATAGAAAGTATCAATAAAGGATAGAAATTGCAACCGTAGAGAACCAAATAGAAATTTTTGCTTTGAAAATATACTAACAAAAGTGAAACATGTACTAAAGGAACTGAAAAGCAAATATAACCTGGAAGAAGAGAGATCAGAGAATTTAAGACAGGTCACTTGAGATTGTTCCATCTAATAAATAGGAAACAAAAAAAAATTTTTTTTAATTAAAATTAACAGAGTTATAAGACACTATTGAGCAGGGGTGCCTCGCTGGCTCAGTTGGTAGAGCTTCTGACTCTTGAACTCAGAGTTGTAAATTTGAGCTCCACATTGGATGTAGAGATTACTTAAAAATAAAATCTTCAAAAAAAGAAAAGACCCCACTCAACATGCCAACACATGCATAATGGGAGTCCCCAAAAGAGACAAGAGAGAGAAAAGAACAGATAGAGTATCTGAAGCTGATGGCCAAAAACTTTTCAAATTTGATAGATTAATTGAGATAAATATGAGAGATTGATTTGCAAGATACTCAGAAACTCCAAGGAGGATAAACACAAAGGATTCACACCTAAACACATTACAGAGAAACACAGAAACAACTCTTTCTGTTAGGCCATTATTATTAACCTGATACCAAAAGCAGACAAAGACATCACAAGAAGAAGAAAACCAGCCCTACAGACCAATATCCCTTATGAATAGAGATGCTAAAATCCTCAACAAATACTAGCAAACTGAACCTATCAACATATAAAAAGGATTATACATCATGGTTAAGTAAGATTTATTTTAGGAATGCAAGGTTTGTTTAACATATGAAAAATCAATGATGTTTAGAGAATAAAGGACAAGTGTCATATGATTGTCTGAACAGATGGAGAACAAGTGCTTGACAAAATCCAGCAGCCTTTCATGATAAAAACACTCAGAAAACCAGGATCAGAAGGCAACTTTTTCAACCTGATAAAGGCTGTCTACGAAAACCGTAGAGCTAACATACTTAATGTTCACGATTTCAATGCTTTTCCCTAAGATCAGGAACAAGACAAGAATGTCTGCTTTTGCCACTTCTGGTCAGCATTGTATTGGAGGTGCCAGTCAGAGAAGTTAGGGAAAAGATAGAAAAGCCCTACAGATTGGGAAGGAAGAAGCATTATGCTATGTTATGATGGCATTATGTTATATTATGTTAGAGGCAATGTTATTTCTTGACTCTTTTTCTTTTTAATTTTTTTTAACGTTTATTTTTTGAGAGACAGAGAGAGACAGAGCATGAGTGAGGGAGGGGCAGAGAGTGAGGGAGTCACAGAATCTGAAACAGGTTCCAGGCTCTGGGCCGTCAGCACAGTTAAGTGAGCTTGCAAGCTACAAGACCAATGTAAAACAATCTATTATATTACTCTTCACTAACAATGAAATTCCAAAAACCATAAAAGAAAGTAAGGAAATAATTCAATTTAGAATAGCATTACACATAAAATACTTAGGAATAAATTTAACAAAAAACTTTCATCTCAGATCTACAGATTTTGTTGGAAGAGACCCAGATACGTGAAAAAAAAAAAATCTAATGTTTGTAGATCAGAAGACTTAAAAGTGTCCAGATGAGAGGTCTCTGAAAATTGATCTGCCAATGCAATGCAATCCCTATCAAAATACCAACTGACTGTTTTTGTGATTATGGGTATGGACAGGCTGACTTCAAAATCTTATGAAAAGGCAAGGGACCCAGAAGAGCCAAAACAATCTTGAAAAATTGCAATGCTGAGAGACTCCCTCTTTCCCAAATGCAGAACCTATTATAAACTATAGAAACATGAGACATACAGGTTAGTGAAATGGAATTGAAAGTCCAGAAGTAAACTCTTACGTTTATGGCCAACTGAGGGTTCCAAGGCATTCAGTAGATGAAATAATCTTTCAACAGATGGTTCTGAGACAACTGAATATTCTGTGCAAAAGATTGAAGTTGGATCCCTATCTCACACCATAACAAAAATTAAATCAAAATGGGCCATATGCCAAATACCTAAATGTAATAGCTAAGGCTATAAAACTCTTAGAAGAACACATCAAAGTAAATCTAATAAACTTAGGTTAGATAATGATTTCTCAGTGATATCACCAAAAGCACAAGTGACAAAATAAAACACAGATAAATTAGACTTAATTTAAATTAAAAAAAAAAAAACTTCTGTGCTGTAAAATGTTAGCATCAGGAAATTGAAAAGACAACTCACAGGCTGGATAAAATATTTACAAATCTGAGCACAAGGGATTTGTTTCCAGAATATATTAAAAACTCATAACTTAATAATCAAAAGACAACTAACCCTATTTAAAAATAAACAAAGGATTTGAATAAACATTTCTCCAAATAAAATGTACAAATGGTCAAGACACACAAGAAAAAATGCTTAATATCATTAGTCATTAAGGAATTAAGTTATAATAACAATGAGATACCATTTTTTACCACAAGGATGGCTACAATGAAAACCACCATTACAAATGACAGTGAGGCTGTACGACAGGTGGAAGTTTCTAGGTTGCTGGTAGGAATGTTAAGCAGTGCATTGGAAAACAATTTGACGGTTCCTAAAAAGAAGTTAGGCATAGTTATTATTTGACCCAGCATTTCCATTTCATGTATCGCCTCAAAGAAGTGAAAATACACGTTCACACAAAAACTTATGAATGAATGTCTGTAGCTGCATTATTTGTAATAGCCAACAAGTAGAAACAACCCAAATGGCCAACAACTGAGGAGCGGACATACAAAATGAGGTATGTGTCTGCAATGGGATGTCATCTGGCCGTAAGAAGGAATGAAGTTCTGACACATGCTAACATGGATGAACGCTGAAAACGTTATGCTAAGTGAAAGAAGTCAGGCACAAAAGAACACATATTATATGATCCTCTGCGTATGAGCTGTCCAGAACAGGAAGTCTACAGAGGCAGAAAGTGGATTAGTGATTCCTTAGGACTGGAGAGGGAGGGGCTATGGAACGAGTAAAGAATGAGTAGTGATGAACACTTGCATTACTTTTTAGGGTGATGAAAAACTCTGAAATGAAATAGCGGTAATCGTCGCACCATCCGGGGCACAAACTAAAAGCCACTGAGTTGTACGCTGACAGTGACTGTAATTCTGTTTGCCTGCCCATAATTGATTGTGGCTCAAGGTGTGTTTGTTGTCTGGCTGGTTGGTTGGCGTGTGCTATGAGGGAAGGATGTACTCTGCCATCCTCGGGGAGGGATGAGATGATTTGGGAAAGTGTCTGGAAGTCAGGAGACCCAAGCTGGTTTTGAAAGGGTGAAAAATGGGGATTGAGCTACAGGACTCTGGGGAAAGGAAATGTAGAAGAACAGGAAAGGAGTCTCTGACCGTTTCTCACGAGCCTGTCTCGAGCATCCCTGGATGTTATTATCAGTCCTAAGTATCAGTCATCTGAAGTTGGGAAGGGCTGTGTGTAGTGAGGATGTACTCCGAGTTTTCCATTTATTTTCAAAGTGTAGGGGATCCAGTTGGGAAGGTGCATCCGGAATGATCTAGATTTGCAAAAAGAGCAGGTTTGGAAGGTCCACCAGGAAGCGGAAGCTGAAAAAGTACATGAGATACACAGGTAGGGGCGCCTGGGTGGCTCAGTCAGTTAAGCCGCTGACTCTTGATTTGCGCTCAGGTCATGATCTCACGGTTGGTGAGTTCAAGCCCCACATTGGGATCTGTGCTGACAATGCGGACGGAGCCTGCTTGGATTCTCTCTCTCCCTTTCGCTCTGCCCCTCTTCAGCTTGTGCTCTCTCTCAAAATTAATGAATATACTTTAAAAAAAAAAGGATACACAGGCAGTCGAGTGACAAAGTTACTGAATCCTTACTACACATAAGCCACAGTGAAATATCCAGCATTCTGCGTCTGTGGCGAGTACAGGTTCTATGTGACGGTGTTTGTGAGTATACGCGTGTGCAGTGGGTGGTTTATGTGCATATGTGTGCATGTGCACGCATGGGTGTGTGTGCATGTGTGCGGCATGTGTAGCTGGTGAAAGCCAAATGTTCTTTATTCGCCTATTTGAAAATGCATCACAATCTCACTTTTATTAGGCTGGAATGCTGTCCACCAAAGATTATTTTATAATTTCAACAATGCTTACTTTTTTGTTTGTTTTGAATGGACTTTAGTTTTTAGAACAGAAACGGATTTACAGAAAATTTAAAACAACAGTGGAGAGAAGTCTCATCTGTCTCCTCACCCAGTTTCCCCTGCTGTGAACATCTTACATTTGTGTGGTGTATTTGTTACAATCAATGAAACAACATGGATCAATTACTATTAACGAAAATTCATAGTTTGTTAGATTTTCTTTTCTTTTGGGCTTTTTTTTTTTCCTGTTCCAGGATTCCCATCCAGGATATGTTATATTTACTTGTTATGTCTCCTTAGGCTCCCCTAGGCTGTGACAATTTCACAGACTTGCCTTGTTTTCTATGACCTTGATAGTTTTGAGGGGTACTGGCCAAGTATTTTGATGTTTCACTTTCTAAAACGGCAAAAAATGATTATAACAACTAACGCTTGCTGAGCATTTCATTTACGGTGTCTCTTTTGATACGCACTGTCCTTTCTGTCTTTGGAGGATTACCATTTTTACGATTTCACAGGTGGGGAAACTGAGGCTTTCTTTTCTTTCCCAGGACACGTTTCACTCGAGAAGGCAGAAACTGAGTTAGGGCAGGAGGTTGAGGACAGAGATGCATATTTTAAACCTTAAAAGCAAGTTTCCTTTTCCGCACTGCAGCCCTCAATGACTTCCAATTATCTCTGCCCACGAGGGCAAGCGGACCTTTTCTAAAAAACAATTTACACCTTTGAAAGTTGCCAGATTGTGAGGTTGCTGATCTCGTTCTTTCAGAAGCCTGCTTCTCCCTCCTCCACGCGGGTCGTTCAGAACGCAGGTTGCAACAGTATGTCACGCCACAGAGACCTGGGAAGACTGTCCCCGTGTCAGATCCTACAGCGACAGCAGAAAGCGGCCGGCTGACTGATGGCTCAAGCCCCACCCCTCTCCTTCAGCCCAGTCGCTTACAGGGCAGTCACAGTTAAGCCAACCGTCTGACCATTTTTTCATAAGCGAGCAGATAATAATTCAAAGGCCCGGGCCAAAGCAACCTCTCTGAAAAGATCTTATGAAATCATTTCTTTTTGCAAATCCATAAAAATCGCCTCGGACTCCTTATCAATAGGAAGGCTTAGAGGGAGCGCAGAAGTCGTTGGATTATGATGTGCTCGTTTTAATGAAATTCCTCTCCTGCTGAGAAGTTCCCTGCAGATTTTCCATATTTCAGCCTGGGAAAGGTTTGATGCTTTCCTGCCAGTGCCAACAGTTAATTGAAAACATTTCAGGATAAATTCAGCTCTGGGGCCAACGCTTGGAGCCCGTCATTATTCTTAGCAATAATAGAGGAGTAATACAATTATTAATAGGCATGTTGTATCCTCTTAAAGTGCCCGTGGGTTTATGAACCGTGTCTTCGATATTCTTTCTAAAACTCCACACAAAACCTTGAGCTAAGAGACTGGGAACTTAGGAGAAAAAGAAGCTGGGCTGCTAAATTATATAGTTCGGCTCTTCCTGTTTTGTCGTGGATGCATGGTGGTAGATGATTGCTGTTTTTCCCCAAAGTGCTATTTTCAAATCTGGCATTGGGTTTTGAGAAATACACCCTTATGGATATTAAAAGAGAATGTCTGTAAACAATGGCAAAACCATTTACACAGCTGTAACTGTGTGATGTTTTAAGATGCTGCGCGCTGGGGAAACTTACGTTTGGACACCATCTATCAACATTGAATTGGCCTTCAATGCAAAATGCAGCCTGTTTTACCCTCTGCCTGCTGTTTGACTATCTCCTAAACTTGGTCGGACAACACGGAAAACTGATATTTGGTAGTTGTTGCAAAGACGAATTTGTCTTACTTTGTAGTGTGGCTTGGAGTGTTAATTCTTTCGTTAACACCTTCCCATCTTATTTGAAAACCTATGGTCAGATCTTTTCTTGAAACTTAATCTCTCCGGGGTTCTTGTGGAAATGTTAGGATCAGAATCACATCCGCCTCCTGGGTGCTGTCTGGTAAAAAGAGCAACCAACACCATCCAACCTTCCAGGCTTACCACCCTCTCGCTAGGACTCACAGACCAAATGTGTATGAAGGAAAGGTTGCCCCACAGAGTATTAGCCGTATTATTTTCAAGAGCAACACTACAGCTTTGAATCTCTAAGACAGCATTCCAGTGATGTACCAACTTTTTGCTTTCTAAACATTCATAAGAATTTTACCTACATGCATACATTTGAGATGTACTTTTTAGTTACTATATATCCATTTTATTTATTTGTTTTTTTTGAAGTTGAGGGGCGCCTTGGTGGCTCAGGCGGTTGAGCGTCCGATGTCAGCTCCGGTCACGATCTCGCGGTTCGTGAGTTCGAGCCCCGCATCGGGCTCTGTGCTGACAGCTCAGAGCCTGGAGCCTGCTTCGGGTTCTGTTTCCCCCTCTCTCTCCGCCCCAACCCTGCTTGGGCTCTGTCTCTCTCTGTCTTTCAAAAATGAATAAACATAAAAAAAAAATTTTTTTATGTTTATTTATTTTTAATTTTTTTTTTTGAGAGAGAGAGAGCAGGAGTGGGAGAGGGGCAGAGAGAGAGAGAGAAAGAGAGAATCTCAAGCAGACTCCTAGCTGTCAGCACAGAGCCCTATGTGGGGCTCAAACTCACAAACTGTGAGATCATGAACCGAGCTGAAATTGAAAGAGTCGGACGCTTAGCTGACTGAACCACCCAGGTGCCCCAACATACCCATTTTCTGCCTAGGGAAAACTGAGACTCACAGTGTAAGTGGCAGGAGGGGTTACAATTCTCACATGCTCCTGTTTCTTCTTTGACTTCCTTTCTAGAGGGTAAGCTCATTAAGGGCAGAGAGAGTTCCATCACTGCTTTTGCCTCCTCTGCCTAGAAATGATACTGAACTTTCACTGAATAAATGACTGAATTTTCTGGCTCTTCTTGACTCTTGCTTTTACTTGGGGAAACAAACCCAATTAGAAGTAATTTTCTACTTCATTAAACTATGATGGTTTGGTTTTTGTGGTGAGTGGTTCTATAATAAGATCATTTTAATTCAAGATGCATAACAAGTGCTTTGGGGATATTCTCTTAGATGTTAGCCAGGAAGGTTACTGCTTCCATAGGGGGATTTAAGGACTCTTCCTAAAACTACACCAAAAGATGCTTCTGCTCCATCCATGGAAGCCCGTCATCCTTCAGCTTATATGGGTGTTCCTCAAAGTGTGGTCAATAGAATCTGTGGGGATGTTGGTCAAAAACAGTTTCTCGTGCCCCAGCCCGCAGAGGTTCTGAGTCAGTAGGTATAAGAGAGAAGCCCAGGAATCTGCTTTTGAACGCCCCCCAAAGAATCTGACGCCCGCTGCAGTATGGGAAACGCTCGGTTAAAGTTTTGACCCCTGTGATTGAAGATGGCCTGAGAAGGAGCCATCGTCATCCACAATGTGATACTATCATATGCTGTGATAGTTACTTTAGGGGAAATGAGCTTTCTCGAAAACGAAGCCTAACTAAGGAATACATCTGCAGTAGCTGGAAATAAATCAAAACAGTGAAAGAAATAAAAATTTGACTGCAAGCCTGTCACCTCTTTTTCTTAACAGAAATTGTCTCACAGTTCTGGAGGCTGAAGTCTGCGATCAGGGTGGAGAAGGGTGGAGTCCTTCTGGGGGCTGTGAGAAGGATCTGCTCCATGCCTCTCCCCCGGCTTTTGGTGGTTTGCAAAGCATCACCCCATCTCTGCCCTCCTCGTCGCGTGTGCATGTGTGATGGTGTCCAAATTTCCCCTTTTATAAGGCCACCAGTCATGTTGGTCCATTCCCGTATGACTTCTTTTTAACTTCACCAATTACATCTGCAATGACCCTATTTCCAAATCAGTTCACGTCCTGAGTTACTGGGAGTTAGGACTTGCACATACAAATTTGGAAGGGAGAGACCCGATTTAAGAAAAAAACATCCTCTCTCCTGGACAAGTAGGCACCAGGGACACTTGAACTCGGTGGGGCCGATGCCAGCCCCAGGGCAGGTTTGTCACCTCTGCGTGCTGGGGGCACAGAAGTGTCCCTGTGACAGCAGCCACATCAAGAGTGAAACAGACTGTCCAATAGAGTCTCAACCTGAACTAGCCGGTAAAGGGTATATACTGGGGGAGTGAAGCCACTGGCAGAAGAACTGAGGAGACCAGAGTAGCAAAGACTGAAGCACATAAACTAAGGAGGAGGGCAGAGAAAGTACTGTCCCTGGGGCCATCGCAAAATTTCTATATGCAGAAGCTCAGGGGCACCAGTGACGAGGGAGATTGGGAAACTTCCCTCGAAACGGTGCTGACTTAGCAAGCATCTTATTTCCACACAGCTCATGTCAACATTCGTTTGGATGGCTGGCGGGGGAAGTTGAGAGAACTATGGGGGGAGCAGTAGCACCCCTCCCCTTGTGCCGTCCCTGCTATCCGTTGCTGGCCAGTGATGGTGATAGCGACCAGGGTAATTGCGCATGTTTTCGCAGCGTGTAGCTTAGTTCCTGGTACCTAGGAAATACCTTAATGAATATTGCTTGAATGAGTAGCTAAGGCCTCACTGAAGACCAAGCACGTTTGCTTCCTGGGACAAACATTCTCACCGATGACATCACGAACAAATTAAAGTCAAATGGCAGGCCTGCAGTGCGCTTAGTTGCCAAAAAGAATTTATTCCAAAAGGATTAATGGGATTGGCTCTGGGATGTTTTATAGACTCCATAAGGGGAAGGGAATGTTCACTATGAGAGCCAGCAAGGGAGGCTAGATGCTGGAGTCACACATAAAGGATCCTTAAGTTTTATTGCTAACCAAAGCTACATTGGCCACTCTTTCCCAATGGGGAAATATTTATATCAGAAGCTGGAGAAAACCTTTGAGGAACCGATACGTTTGAAGTAACCCTGTCCCTGTGACCGGGATAGCATGATTTGTGGCTCCAATAATCATAATATTGCTTCCCATTTGACTGGGTGTCTGTGTGATGCAGGATCAACTTTATAGGAAGAACTCATTTGGTCAGCATTCTCCCCTCTTCTGGAGCTATTAGGGTTGATAAGATCATCTCCATATTCCAGTGACAGTAACAGCTGTCATTCACTGACCATCTGCTCGTGTTCCTGCACATGAAGATACAAAACCTCCATTCCTGGTTCTTTAGGGAGTCCTGGGTTTTCTATAAGAATCCACTCAGTTCTGGGGCGCCTGGGTGGCTCAGTTGATTGGGCGTCCGACTTTGGCTCAGGTCATGATCTCACAGCTCGTGAGCTCAAGCCCCGCGTCGGGCTCTGTGCTGACAGCTCGGAGCCTGGAGCCTGCTTCAGATTCTATGTCTCCCTCTCTCTGCCCCTTCCACACTCAGGCCATGTCTCTGTCTCTCAAAAATAAATAAACATTAAAAAAAAAAAAGAACCCACTCAGTTCCTAGGGCACCCTTTTCCCCACTAGTCCCCTCTGCATCTAATTTTGTTTTTCCTGTGTTCTCATTCCCCACTTTGCCTTTTGAATCTGTTTATCTACTCCAGCTGTTAATCCACAGTGAGGAGAAACTCTGTCTTCTTGAAGCACACCCCCACCCCCATCACTTTAAAAAATCAAGAGTATCATGAGGGGATGGCAATGTGGGATAGAATGTTATAAAAGTTTCATAGGAAAAAAAAAATAGAAAAAAAAGAGTTTTATAGGTGAAGGTATACATGTAAGTTCCATACAACAGATAATTTAAGGGGATGTTAGATGTTCCCTATTCTTGTTTCTTCTTGTTGTTGGATCTGATCTTGTTGTCCTCGTTCTCACTCTCTTCTCTTACGTCTGACTTCGCCACTACAAATTATGGTTCATTTTTCATAAAAAGCATTTGAATTATCTTTCCGTGTTCTCCAGTCAACCTTTTCATTCTGAAGCCTCCCTCCCTGCCCTCGCCTCAACCTATCAATGTCCTTCCTACATACACAAATTCCTCCCTCCGAGGGACTTTGGTTCCAGCTGGGAAAGTAAGTTTTCTCACTTCCCTTTGATCTCATAACAATTCTCTAAGGAAGATAATTGATTACCACTGTTTTGCTTCTCTGCAAAGAAACCAGTAATATGTATTGTGCACTCTAAGTACAGATAGATTGCAAAGAAAAAATACCAGTAACAAAGCAGAAGAAACAAGTTATATGATGTATTGGGAGAAGGAGGAAAGGCTTAGGAAAAGTTATTGTTTTCCTTAAGAGGACAGAACAGAAACTGATTAACTTTCGGCATTGAGAGAAAATAATGGTTGTATATGGGTTAAATTTAAGGATGAACCCTGGAGAAAAACAAAAATGCAGTGTATGACTTCTAAACAATTAGGGACGGGGGAAGACAGTAAAACATGACATGATTAACCCAAGGAAGGCAATCAAATTGGGAGCAGAGGGAAAACAAAGTAAGCATGGTGAATTTAAAGTACAAAATAAGAAGATAAGAATGAATTGAAACCAACCAGTAACCAGTAAATGTAAATAGATTTAAATTGCCCATGAAAAGATACAAGCCCTATTGCATTAACGCAAACAGTATGGATCAACCAACCAATGAAACAAAACTAACCCCACCCAACTATGTGTTCTTTATAAAAACTAAAATAAAAGAACATAAAAGGATTGAAAATGAAGAAATATAAGAAGTTATATCACACTCTGAAGAGTGTTAAAATGTATACGAGTAGGGTGAAGCAAATTATGAAATAAGATGTGCATTTTGATTTTATTTAAATTATAGAAAATATTGGAAGGTAATATGTAAATGACATAGATTATCTCTACGTATTATTATTTTAGGTGCTTTTTATTTTCATCTTCTTGATTAACTTTATCTTCTACACTTTCAATGTGTATGCATTACCCCGTAAAAAAGAAAAGGCAAAGTGAGGTTTACTTCACAAGAAATAAATAGCATAAGTTAACAAAATAAAAGCGGATGCAGCAGCATTATGATAAGAAAAGAATACAATAAAAGACAGAGGTCACTGAAAGGGCAAAGTGTTATGGTTCATGTTGTTGGAATATATTTTGAGTCATAAAGATAAAATGGTCATGTAACTAAGTGCATTTAACACCAAGCTCTCAAAACGGATGTGCACCACTTGATAGGAACCAAAGGAGAAATTAATGAATCAACTTGGATGATTCCACAGAATCCACAATAAAAGACTTTAACATACCTTTTTGAGAAAACAACAGAAAAAAAGATACAGAGAATTCTGATAATTAAATCAATATACTGGTAAACGGAGGGGCAGGGGATGAGTGAAATAGGTAAGAGGGATTAAGAATACACTTATCTTTTATATTAATTTTTTAAAAAGTAATCTCTACACCCCACAACAAGGACTCACACCCATGACCCAAGATGACATATAAGATGCTCTATAGATCGAGGCAGCCAGGTGCCCCAAGAGTACATTTACCTTGATGAACACTGAGTACTATATAGAGTTGTTGAATTGCTATATTTTACACCTGAAATTAAAAAAGCACTGTATGTTAATTACGTGGAATTTATAAACAAATAAACAAACACGAAAATATGAAAATAAATTGATATACCATTGTAAAAAAGGATCCTAACAGAATCACAGATTGCACCCTCCCTTCTTACGGACCTAAAATATGCACAAAATCTTTGACCATATTCATAGCCATAAATGAAATAGCATTAAGTTGCAAAAAAAAAGCAGAAATTACTAGACTCTGTTCATTAATCATTTTGATTAAGATTATATAATGAGAAAATAACACCTAAAAACTTAAAAACATAATCTCGATAATTCTGAGGTTAAAGAGCCAGTCAAAATGGGAAGGATGTACTCTTTGCAATGAATGACAATAAGGGAATAACACATCAGAGTCTGTACGATGTGACCTAAAAGTTGTACAGAGGAAAAGTAGTTTCAATAAATCAATTTATTAGAAAGCATGAAAAAATGAAAATAAATGAAGTAGCCGTTTAGTGCAGAAACCCAAGAAAAGAAGAAAACTAAAAAATAAAGTAGAAGAATGAAATGAACAAAGGCATAGCTGGAATTAATAACAGAAGAAACAATCACAGCATGAATTTCATAGATGACACTTAAAATTTGCTTCTTCAAAGGACGAATAATATAAACAAAATTTCAGAAGAAAGAAGGTATGTAAAAAGTTAAGAAAGAAGGAAGATAAAGAGAATTTGAGATTAAAAATATGAAAGAGAATATTGTGTGCAATATAATATTAGTATGTTAAAAATATGAATGAAAGCAACTTTATTTTATAAAAGTATAAATCACCAATAGTAGCTCAGGAAGTAGAATTCCTCAATAAGCCAATAACCAGTAACAAAACTGAAAAAAATTTCCTTAATTTGATAAAGCATGTACTAGAAACTTATATCAAGCATTACAGTAGAAACATTAGAAGTATACCCCCTAGAGTCAGCATACAAGAAGCATGGCCACTTATTATCATGTTCTCCTATTTAACATTGTACTGGCAATCTTAGCCAAAACAATATGTCATGAAAAGTAATTACGATGTATAAATATTATAAAGAAAACGATATCTAAGTAGTTTTCAAAAGTTGTGTACAGATTCCTGAAGGAATCTTGTCTTGAGGACAAGACTCTTTCAGGCATACCGTGAGATCAGAGCTATTTTCATTAATAATCTCAAGGCACTATTTTCTTTGTGCACTGTATTGACATTTGTTTCTACTGATGGAGCAAAAGTAATGATGAATAAAACTGATGATGATTTCGCACAAATCGAGGCAATTATACCAAACTGAACCAGTTATCATATTCGTCACTGTCAAGCTTGTAAGCTATAAAAATTCAACAGGTTTGGGGCGTCTGGGTGGCTCAGTCAGTTAAGCATCCGACGTCAGCTCAGGTCATGATCTCACGGTTTGTGAGTTCGAGCCCTGCATCCGGCTCTGTGCTGACAGCTCAGAGCCTGAAGCCTGCTTTAGATTCTGTCTCCCTTTGTCTCTGCTCCTCCCCTGCTCACACTTTGTTTCTCTCTCTCTCAAAAATAAAGATTAAAAAAAAATTCAACAGTTTCACCTAAGAATCACCTTAATGAAACAATAAAAATTTTATTTAATCTTAACACATGAATACACATCTTTTCCACGGTCTATGCGATGAAATGGGAAGTACATTTAAGGCATTTCTGCTGCCTAAAATCACTTATGTGATTGTTTGAGATGTAAACTGAATTAACCATTTTCCAAAGGATACCATGAAAGAATGACTGAAAAGGAAGTGATGTTTATTCAGACTTGGCTATTTGGCAAACATTTTTTTCAGAAATAAACACAATTAAGGAAAATAACAGAATTTATTGCCTCTAGTCTCATTTGATCTTGCATGGAAAAATGAGAATTTTGGAAAACTTGTACCCTGAAGTATGAACGTAATGTATTTCCAATAATTAGAGAATTTTATAATAATATCAGTGGTGATATTAACAAACGTTATTTATTTAATATCAGAAAATAAAATGCGTCAATATTTGGATTATCTTCATAAGCCAGTGACAAATATTTTTTAAAAGACCAGTGGACGATGTTACAAAATCATGCATGGATAAAAGATCCATTTATATAACAAGACAGACCAGTAGATTTTAATGTCACAGACTATGAAATGTTTATTGATATGGCTTTAGAGTCTGTCTTACAATTAATCTTTAAAAATCTACCACTTATCGGGGTACCTAGGTGGCTCAGTTGGTTAAGAATCAGACTCGATTTCAGCTCAGGTCATGATCTCACAGTCGTGAGAACAAGTTCCACACTGGGCGTGGTGCTTCCTTGGGTTTCTCTCTCTCCCTCTTCCTCTGCCCCTCCCCCACTCATTCTCTCTTCCTCTCTCTCTCTCTTTCTCTCTCTCTCTCAAAAACGTTAAAAAATAGAAAGTAAAAAATAAATAAAAATCTACCACATGTTGAGTGTTGTTGTATATCAAAGAAGCATGTCCACCATTATCTGAAAAGACTATGACATTTTTCCTACCTTTTGTAACTACATACCTAAGGCCAGATATGTTGTTGTTTTGGAAAATACACTTAGGTTTCACTGGAATATTTTTCATGTTAGCATGTAATAGATTATTATGATTTTTCAATCAACTGTTAAATATTTTTACAATTTATGTTTCAATTTCTGTTTTGTTGAGAGAGAGTGTGTGTGTGTGCACATGCATGTGCTCGAGCAGGGAGAGGTTAAAGGGAGAAGGGAGAGAGAATTTTTTTTTTAATTTTTTTGCAATGTTCATTTATTTTTGAGAGAGAGAGAGAGAGAGAGAGAGAGAGAGGGAGAGAGAGAGGGAGACAGAGCACCAGCGGGGGAGGGGCAGAGAGAGAGGGAGACACAGAATCCGAAGCAGGCTCCGGGCTCCCAGCTGTCAGCACAGAGCCCGACTAAGGGCTCGAACCCGTGAGTTGTGAGATCATGACCTGAGCTGAAGTTGGACACTTAACTGATGGAGCCTCCCAAGCTCCCCAGGAGAGAGAGAATCTTAAGCAGGCTCCACACCCAGCACAGAGTCCAACTCAGCGCCTGATTTCATGACCATGAGGTCGTGACCTGAGCCAAAATCAAGTGTCGGATGCTTAAGTGACTGAGCCACCCAGGTGTCCCTGTTTTCATTTCTATTATGATAAATATGGATATATATATATATATAACCCACTGTGTAGTAAAGAAGTTAACCTTACCTAAAAAGAGATCTGGTCTTTACTCTCAGCTTCTAGGAGGTAATTTTTGTTTGCTTAGAGGCCTTGGATTAACCGGATGGTAAGGATGTGATTTAAGTTGAAAGCTGGCCACATCTTAGGGTGGGGCTGACCAAATCAGAAAGGTCAACAATGTGATTTACGGGTGTCTAGGTATTGGTGTACCTAGAGACTGAGATCGATGACAAGAGCAATCACCCGGTCATGCCTGTATAATGGAACCCGAATAAAAACTCTAAGCCCTAGGCTTGGGCAAGCGTCCCTGGTTGGCAACAATCTGTGCCTATTTCCGCACCAGGAGAGTACACAGATGCTCCGCGTCTGATACTTCCTTGGACTTCCCTCTACAATGTTTTCCCCTGTTGATTTTAATATGTGTCTTTTCCCTGTGACAAACCGTAACCGTGAGTATAGCTTTCATGAGTTCTGTGAGTCCTTTTAGAGAATTACTAAACCTGAAGGTGGTTTGGGGAACCCCCGAAGTTTGCAATTGGCGTCAGAACTTTGAGCAGTCTTAGAAGCTGTGTGCCCCAACGCTTCCTACCCACGTAACGAAAGCTAGGTAATTTTTAAGAATATAAAGTTTCCTAAAACCAAAAAGTTTGAGAAACATTAACATGTTTTCTATATGTGTAGAAAGAAAAATCTCTTCGATTTTCTAGCCAAATAAATGGCTCTGCCAGTAACAAGACCCTTAAGATATCGACAAAGTATTTAGATACATGATCTATATTCAAAAACCAAGTTTCCTATACACCAGCTATAATTAATTAGCTAATATGACCATCATCATCATCATCATCATCCAACATAAACCAAAGTACCTAGGAATACATCTGAAAAGACCTGAATGAAATAAATGCAAATAAAACTTTCAGTAAGACCTGTTTATGTATCAATGTAGCATTTTTCCAATTAGAAAAACTCACTACTATAAAGGTGCCGGGGGTCTCCATATTCACATATGAATTATATCCAATGCAAATAAAATCCCGATAAAAGCTTTTTAAAGAAATGCTGTGACTGATTCTAAAGTTCTTTTGGAAGACAAAGTGAAATGCTTTGAAGTAGAGGAAAGTAAAGAAATGGTCCTACAAGGTAGCGAACCACATTGCCAGTCTTTTGTAAATAAAATAATAGAACAGGATTTCAGGTCTCTTCTGGCTTTTTGATTCTAACATTCTATAAATTCTGAAAATTAAGGCTATAAACTACTTTCTTATTTCTCTTTTTCCTATACAGCCAGCAGAAGATGTGAGGATAGAACCCAAGGACATGATTCATTATTGTGGAAGAGTGTTTACAAATTGGCTTCCATAATTCTCCCCATCTCTGGATGCAGTTGGACTTTGACTCTCTTCCCATTAAGAGCTGGAGTCTGTTTCTCCACCCCCTGGAGTTGGGCATGGTCATGTGATTTGCTTTTTCCCTGGGACACTGGCAAATGTGATGCAGGAGCAACTTGAAAAGTGCTTGCACATTGGAGCTTCTTCTCTTGCTGCCCTTGGAGTCCAGCTGTCATGCGAAACCTAAGCTAGCCAGTTAGACACTAGGGACCCATGTCCCAGTTGTCCCCATCACATCAGCCAGTTGCCCGTCATGCGAACGAGGCCACCTAGAACCAGCCCTATCCCACCTGACCCATCAGCTAACTACAGCCAAGTGAGTTCAGAAAAGGTCAGCAGAATTCCCCAGCTGAGCCCTGTCCAAGCCGCCCTATCACAACACTGTGAGCAAATAAATGATAATGAGCAAGGACTGCATTAGACAATTTAAATGATATAAGAGGGTGTTATTTATTTCTAGATCTTACTGAAGGTTATTTTAAAAATAATATGCAATTATGTGATTAATTTACTCATTAGGGTAATTTGTTTTCCAGAATATAATAGAGCATTTCATTTTGGCACATGTCAAGAATCAAGGTACATTTTAGCTCCTGAAAGTGCCATGGCAGTTTTTGACTTAGCTCTTCCATTCTGAAATTCACTAGAAGACACCTGTCCAATAAACTGCAAAATTATAAGATTTAATTGTTCCACTTGTAAAGCACATAAAAAACCAGACTGATTAGTCATTGATAGAGAAGTATATATTTTCCCCACACATATCTGTGAGGCAGGGACACGCTTTGAGAAAGGTAAGACACACAAAACACTTAGTGAATGGGTAGAGGGAAAAGAAGAAGGTATGTTCTACTCTTTAGTAAATGAAGGATGGTCTCATTACGACGCCCGAGGGAGCGAAATTCAGAAAGCAGTTTCCTAGCAGGGACCACACTCCCTGCAGGCAGGAAGCTTTGCTTTTTGGTTCCCTGCTGTGGTTCTGGTGGCCAAACGTGTCCCTTGGCTCCTGGTAAGTGCTCAGTAAACACTGATTGATTGAATGAATGAATGAATGAATGAATGGAAGATCTCCTGAGGCTTTTCTTGCTCTCACATTTTTATGTTTTTATGATTTATTTTCATCTGTCATATGCTTTTTCAAATAGAGCGATTTTACAGTTTGAATTATGTTAGGCTTCAAAAACCATCACTTTTTCTTCACAAGAATTTGAGGTGTAGTGAGCAAATGAGGAAAAAGATACGTTCCTGTGAAGTCGAGGTAACTGGGGACAGTGATCACAAATGATGAACCTGTACTTTTTTATTTCTTCCTTATGGCTCTGAGTGTTATTATTTTAAAAACATTTTAAAGCTGTATTTTTTAAACGTTTATTTATTTATTTATTTATTTATTTTTTGATAGAGAGACAGAGTGTGAACAGGGGAGGGGCAGAGAGAGAGGGAGACACAGAATTGGAAGCAGGCTCCAGGCTCTGAGCTATCAGCACAGAACCCGACACAGGGCTCAAACTCACGGACCATAAGATCATGACCTGAGCCGAAGTCGGATGCTTAACCGACTGAGCCACCCAGAGGCTCCGTATTTTAAAAACATTTTAATATGAAAGTAGGATACTGTATATTCATTAATAAAATTTGGGAAACATAAATATACAAGGAAGAAAATAGTAATTATCTGCAATACCACCACTGCTAACATTTTAGCACATAGATAAATGTCCCATAGACAGATGGTTAGGAAAAATCATTTGAATTTGGTGCAGTATTTCAAAAGTTCATGGGCTATTCAGGCTTTCTGTACTTTGAAAATCAATACAGCACAAAAGCTATGATCTTAATCTCTTGACACAAACATGTCGATTGTATATGCTATTCATTGAATAACCACAGTTATGAAAACATCAGTTCCTCCATCCTCAAAGTGGAAATAATAGTGAAAGGAACACAAAGATGTTGTAATGATGACATTATACATATTGTGCATGGCATACTGTGCGTGGCACATCATAATCACTCAACAACATTAACTATCATTATTACTCTTATTTTAATGCAGTGGCATAATTTTGATAATTTTTTATTTTCCTCCAGACAGTTTTGATTATAATTATGATTACTACCATTGCTATAATGAAGAAGATTTTGGTCACTTATATTAGAAACCCAGTCAATTCATCTTACTTTTCAAGATTTATTCATAGTATTGGCCCCTCTAAGCATTTTATATTTAGGTGGCCATGACCGGAAATTTTATTATTCCTGGTTCCTGCTCTTCCTCGGGCATCTTTGACCTTCTCTAACCCCTCCTGAGATTCCTTTTCTGGGCACTCTCTTCCTCTCCCCACTGCACTTCTTTGCCCGTGCACTTGTCCTTGGGTGCGTCACTTGTAGAGTTTTAACGGTGATTACTGCACGAGTCTGACTTCTGCCCCAAGCTTCAGACCTGCGGTTTGTTTCCTGTAATACACTGCCAACTGGGATATTCTGGGTATCCTGGACTATGACTTGCCCTCCAAACTTTCTTCCTCTGGGACAGAAGATGGCCTCATCCACCAATTGACTGAGCCAGAAACCCAGTAGTCGTGTTGCCCCCCTCCAACACTCCGTGTTTGACCAATCCCAGTGTCTTGAATCTGCCTTCTCTCTCCCCTCACGGTCTTTGTCCACTGGACCTGGCAGTACCCCCACCCCTACCCCTGTTCTCCCAGTCTCTGGTCTTCCCTTCTGCAAACTGTCGTGTACTCTGCTCAGGAAGATGAACTTCTGGAGCCGTCAGCTAGGAATTCCCAGACGCTTCCCGTGTGCGTGGTGTAGCCAATGCCTAGCATGACATCCAAGGCTTCTGTGGCCTGGTGTTTACTTACCCTTCTTTCAAGCCTCGTTCTTGCTACTTCCTACTTTATGCTGTGACCATTGCAAAGGGTCACCACCTGCGCGCACACAGTATCCTTTTCCATCCCCCCTTGCTTTGCACATGCGGTTCCCTCTGGTGGAAGTGTTTTCCAACCTTTCTCCTTGCCAATTTCCTATCCTGCCTTCAGACTTAGCTTCAGCATCACCTTCCCCAAGAAGCTTTCCTTAAACCCAATGTTGGGCCAAGTCATTCTATCATTCTCCTCTGGGCTCTTTATTTGATGCTGAACATATGTGTGTGTCTGTCTCCCCATCCTGACTGCCACCTGTCCAGGGACAAGGTATTCCATATTCACACTGGTGCCGCCACAGAGTAGAGGCCCAGAGAGTGCCTGTGGAACCACAGCTCATTCTTTCTGTTCCTCATCCCTTCCCCTCACCTGGTGAGGGTTACTCAGTCGTTAGGATTAATCATCCTAAAATCTTCTTTCAGTGATTGTTAATAGGTGTCCTTACCTGACAGGTAAGAGGTCTCACAGGTTCAAATTAAAGGCTGGCTGGCTGGCATTTTTGTAAGAGAGATATCTACGGGGGGTCCTCAAATCTCACCAAAATGTTTTGTTTTGATGCTTAGTAACATCGAATCAGTGATAAAATACATGATAAGATTTGGCTGTGAGATATCGTTCCATTCTGGTATCCAAGAACACACAGATACCCTATACAGCTTATAAAATCTGAATGGAGAAATAAACGTGTAGGAATGTATATAGATTAACCAGGGAGCATAGGGGTGTCTATCAAGTTGGAAACGGATAATACCATTCTCTTTTTTGTTACAGGTTGAAGATGTCCTTGATGCAACCGTGTATGTTGACCTGTTTGCAGATTTGGCCACGGAACGGTTTGCTTAAGGAGAGCTCATCGACACTACCGATCGTGCATATCAACACCACTGAGAGTAACGGATTCTTTGATCTACTTTAGGAAAAGCAAACTTGTAGCCCCACAGAATCACCCAAATTTAGTTTTGACAGATGCCGTGTCAAAAAATGGAGACCTCTGCTTTCTCTCTGGTACCCGGAGCTCCTGAAATAAGGGAAGGAAGCACTCTGAGGATCTCAGCAGCCCTTCCGGCTTCCGTTGCATGCATATCACATGGGGTTTGGAGGTAGTCCTCCGAAATATTAGCTGAAAGCTCCCTCAGAAAGCAAATCTTTCCCACATCCTTCCCTGCAGTTCCTCTTTAAGAGGGTGTCAGCATGGCTGAAAGAATGAAGTGGCCGTACATTGTCTGGCTGTGCTATTATGTGCTTAACATTTCCATAACAAAAGTGCCACTCGACTTCTCCCCGATTAATGCAGCTCGAGGGCTCTTGTCGGCCTTTAATAAAACATTGTTGAAATCATTTATTTAGAGCCCCTGGTTACTAGTGGGAGAATGACCATCTTTGTGCCAAAATATAGTGTATACAGTCCACTATTTTGTAGTAGATCATTCTGTTATTTAAGAAATTGATTAAATGGATGCCCTAGAAGGTATTTATGCTAATAGCACATTACTTATGTCATTCAGATAGTCAAGGGTGAACCTTTTCAACTGTCCAGGAGAGACAATCCCTCACATAGAATACAGTAACATCCAACTTTACTTAACTCACAAGGCTGCCAGACCCGCTGGAAACCCAGCCCTCCCAGAACTACTCTGGGGCCACGAGGTGTTTGTAACAGGCTGCCTCCCCACAGCTTGCTTTGGGGAGCTGGCAGAAATGGGGTCAACTGACGCCGTTTCCGATATTCCTTAGTGTAAGAGGCCAAAAACCAGATAATGTGCACTTTTCCTTTTACAGGTCCAAAAAGGGATCCATGAGGTTAAATCTGAGAACTTCTGCTGCGGAACCCAGTAAGCTAATGATACAAAGCCAAACTTCGAAAGTAGAAAGCTTTTAGTGCAGAGCTTGATGTCCCTGAGGGTTCTTGTGACGTTTCTCTCTTTTTATTCTATACAACATGGCGCTGCTGGATGGGGTGGGGGGTGCGAACGCAGGAGTGATGACGAAGGGCACCCCACTCCTGTGGGTTCTCTTGACTCTTTGAGAAAGATGCTACCGGTTCTGAGTTGTGTCTTCATCCGTGCGGGTCCCGTTGGGAGAGCCATGGTGCACCCCGGATGTGTCGGAGTGTGGTGGCCCCTTAAGTTTGTGGCAGATGGCCCCAGGATCTGCGTCCTTATGGACATTTGTCAGGACCGTGCCTAAGCACAGGGATGTCCTGTTGCTCAGGAGGAGAATTTAGTCCCCTCCAGCCATTTTTCCCTCTCACATATGTGTATTGCTAGCATACATTGCTATAGATTGTTAAAAATAAACAGAGACCTTATGTTATGTCCATTGTGGTCATAAACAAAAGCGTTGCTGTGTGCTTGGGTGAGCAGTGAAGCCTGAACCTCCTTCTATTTACTGTATGGTCACTGTCAGTTCAATGAACTGCCTCCTTGTTCTCCACCATTGTCCTACACTCCCTTAAACATTTGTCACTGAAGTGCCTCCAAAAGACAAATAAACTGTCACTGAGAATGCAAACCTGCTAACGGGGGAAACGGGACCAGACTCAAGGACACATGATTTTACGTGAAATCCAAAAGGAGTTCCTTGCGCCCTTGCAAGACTTCTGAGAAACAAGGCCCTTTTTGAGAATCCCCAGGAAAAGCCAGAGATACCTTTTTCTTTCAGTAATGGTCCTTCCAGGCATTCTCCATGAGACATTTGGCCGTCTCAAATGTCCAAAATTCCGAAAGGTTCCCCAGAGAGCATGAGATATTACAGATGTCCACATCTGTAAAAATTCTTTCTGCCTCGGAGCAGATGGCAACATACAATCCCATAGCCAACGTTTCTAACATCTCAGCAACCTGTTCTGGAATCCACTAGGTCTGTAGAGGGACCAGGGGGCTCCTGGGCTCTGGTATAGAACTGTTTAAATGAAAATGAGCCACCGATCAATGTTCACTTTCTTTAAGGAAGAAAGCATAAAGCCTCGTGTCCTCTCTCCCCAACAGCGAGCTGTGTTGATTTATTCCAGGCAGATGCTTTTGACAGGACCCTGTAAAATCAAGTCGTGAGTTTATTGTACCAGTTAATTATCAAGCCTTTTCTAGTGCTAATGCCTTTTACTTCTTACTGGGGAAAACTGGGCCTTTTACTGGACAAAGACTTAACTTTTAGTCAAGAATGTGTTAAAATAACAGGAGATAGAGATGATTTAAATATATTTAAGGACAAATGCAGGAGCATTGCTAACGCGAGGTTTGTAAAGAACGCTGATTTCATTTACAAGTCTCTTGGAATACTCTTTGTTCACTTCCCAAAGAAACAACGCTTCCAGCTTTGTTTTAACAATATGTGTACTCAACCATTCAGGTGACCGAGGATTGCAGCCACAGACCACCCTACAGCTATCTCAGACTTTCTGATGCTACACATACACCCATCTTGGTTTTAGATCCAATAAGAAGTGCCTTGAAGCTGTCCATAAAAGCTGGGAAAAGAGAAGAGTTAGAGGCAAAAGAAACCTGGAAAGTAGGGGTGGGAGGGGGGGGGGAGTTGGAAGGGGGCATAGCTTTGTTAATTACTTCAGGCAGCAGAGAAATCTGGTTATGTTTTCTCAGTACATGTTAATATCATATAAAGAGACACGAGATCTTGCTAATCTGTCGACCCCTCAGACAAAGTTTATTTGTGGTGACTTTTAAACTCCTGACTCGCCTTCCAATCACCGCGTTTAAAATGAAAAGCTTTAAATAAACACCAGGAATAGAAGATAAATAAACTTTTTTTCCCTCTTGCAAGTGCCTAGCTTGGCGAGGTTCAGACTCAAATCCCCAGAGGACAGAGCGCTCTCTTTTGTGTTAATGTTTAAAAGATTTTCCAATGCCGGAGTTTATTCCTACTGCAAACATTTCTATTTACAAGGTCAAGTGTATCAGCACTCGACACAGCTTAAGAGTGTAATTATTTATCTAAGGGCGTTTGAGTGTAGATCAGTAGCTCTGGCAGGAACCCAGCCTTCAGCCCACTGCTAAACAACTCCTCACAACAATATTACAAGTTCTGGGGATTGTTCCTCTCCCCAGCGTGTTTACTTTTGCCCGCCTGAATGTTTTGTAACAAATTTTTGTACTTTTTCAACAGACGTGTGAAAATGACTTTGAAGGGGTGTCCCAGGTTTCCTAAGACCTATTGGTAACAGATGTTATTGGCATGTTTGATTGTATGAGAATGTCTATAGCTAGATAGGGACACTCCTGGAGGAGGGGCTTGGGGGGGGGGGTGTCTCAGTGGAAAAGGGGGGAGGGGGGAGAGACCTCTGGGTTATCCCCAAATTGTGTAGAGAAGAGTTAGAGGCAAAAGAAACGGAAGACACTATCTGGGAGTTCTCCCCATAAAGGTAAAAACCAATGCAGGCCAGTCAGTTTTATTTTAGCTGCTTCATTTACACATGTCTAATTGTTCATTAAATTAGAGGCAGAAATAATAGCCCTCATTTCTTGTCTTGTGCTGTATTTTAATTTCAGTTGATGGTTGATAGATTCCCCGGGGCCCCTCCACCCCCATCCTTACCCATTATTGGGTAACCCACAGTGTAACTCTGGAAAGTAACTACACCATATTCATTATTTAAAAACTCTTTACTGATGTACATATTTTAATAAAACAAATAACCAAAAAATACACAAAGCCATAGTTATTTAAAACATAGGACTTTTTTTTTAAACGATGTCTATAAAAATACAATGTTTAAGGCAGTTTGGAAATGCATTTATACATTTCTACAATGTCCATAAATTCTCTTGAAAATAACAATGTTAACTTCAAATCTATAAAATACACTGTACATTTTAAGACTGTTCTAGATAGAGCACACTTCACAATGGACTGTGGGTTTGGATCCCTGGTGACGCACGGATTCTATACATTTCAGGGAGTAAAGTGTAACATGGTTGCAGATTTAAATTTTTAATTTCTTTTTAAAAATAAATTATTTCTGAAGCATACAATTTATAAAAATTCTATATACACAGTACAGCCACTGGTAACAAATCCCAGTTTTAATACACTTTATATAGAAGTACCAGAGTTTAGCACCCTGATAAAAGCAGAGGCAATATATTTTCTCCGCATATTTGTACATACAATTTGATGTAAAGAACAAAAATGACAAGACAAACATCATAAGAGGCTTTCATAGATGGCAGTGCACAGCTCTTTTACATAAAAAGTTGCATTGTTCAACACCACTAGCAACCCTTTAGATCAGCATCTTTTTGACCCTTAATCCTAAGAAATGTGCTAAGAGATCAGAGTGGTGGCAATGAAATTAAGGTCAAGGGCTCAAAGTTGCCCCAAACGAATTCAGGCATATTAACCCCTTCCCATTCCCCCCCACCCCCCCGCCCAAACAGAATTCTGAGCGCTGACCAAGAGTAAACAAATGAATCAGTTAGTGGGACTTTTCTGTTTACTCACGATTGCAATGTCCTCACTGGCCACAATAAAAGTCGACACCGGCACTCCCCGCCCCCCCCTCACCCCGCACAGTTAAAATGCTAATAAACAGCCCCTTTGCAAATGTAAATCTTCCTTCAAACTTCTGCTCCAAGCCCACTCCTTTGAAACTGTTAAGGCCCCACAGGTCAGTATCCTCTCTCCACATCCCACCCACCCACGCCTCCCCCATTCCATCCCCGGCATCCTAAACTCTAGCTAGGCCGGTTTCCGCTGGGCAGACGAGCTGGGAGTTTCTGGAGCCTGGAATGGGAGGGGGAGGATGTCCAAGAAGTCATGCTCGGGAGAGGACACGGGAGAAGTGCCAAGAGTCGTGCAGGAGAGACCCGCTAGGCAGAGTCTACTTAGTACACGCTTTGGAAAGTATCCAAACCATCCCCTCGGTCCCCGTGCCACAGGTGCCCCGGCGCAGGCCCTCCCGCAGCCCACGGCGGGGGACTCCAGGGCTAAAAGAGCAGCGGCAGCAGCGGCAGCAAGATGGAGGCGAGCGGGGTCCAAGCGCCTCCGGGCGCCGAGCGACCGCCGCCGCTGCTCCTGCGCCCCGGCCCGTAGGGCAGGTCCCCGCGGCCGCCCGTGGCTGCAGCGCCGCCGCCCGGGCGCGCCGGGTGCGGGACGCCGTCGTCATCGTCCAGCGGCTGCTCGCCGCCCGCGCCCCCGGCGCGCTGCTCGTCGTCGTAGTCCTCGTCGTAGTAGTCGTCCAGGCCCCCGTCCGAGCCGCTGCTGCCCGGGCCGTTACCCAGCTCGGCACCGAAGCACAGGCGGGCCATGTTCTCCTTGACCGACTCACAGATGGGCCGCTCCAGGCCGTCGCACACGCAGTCGTTGAGCAGCGCAGCCTTGGGCACGGCCAGCATGTCCTCGATGACCGTGCGGCACTCGTCGGTGCAGCGCAGCCCGTTGAAGAGCTTGCCGCAGTAGGTCAGGTAGCGGCTGAGGGCCAGGTTGCAGCGGCTGTCGCGGTCGCAGCGCCGCCGGGCCTCGGTGCAGCCCATGACCCCGCCCGCGCCCGGGCCGCCCGCGCCGCCGCTGCTCGTCCGGGGCAGGCACGGCTCAATGGCGCGCTTGGTGGACTTGCAGTTCTCGTCCTGCGCGCAGTCACAGTCTTCCAGGGCGGGCCCGCGGCGCGTGTGGTTGAGCTGAATGAGCGCCGAGATGCAGTGGCTCGGGCAGCGCCAGCGCGACGAGAACGAGGCGGACGAGGCCGGGAAGGCGGCGGCGGCGGCGGCGGCGGCCCCCGGCGCGTCGCCCCCGCCGCGCTGCGCCAGTACGGGCGCGCACGCCTCGGCGTACTGGTTGTAGGCGTAGCTGCACTCCGGCTCCCCCTGGCACTGCAGCAGCGCCTGCCAGCAGATGAGGCGGCGGCCGTGCGCCAGCCCCGAGCCCCGCGGCGCCGAGCCCAGCAGCTGCAGCAGCGCCATCAGGCACAGCCAGGCGCCCGGCACGGTCCCCGCGCGGGCCCCGCCGCCGCCGCCCAGCAGCCCTGCCACCATCGCGGGCAGCGGCGGCCGCCGGGCGAAGAGGGGAAAGGAGACGAGGCGCGGGCAGCGGCGGACGCGGAGCCGGTGGAAAAGTTTGCCCCAGTCCTGCCAACTTCTTGCATGAGTGTTTTCATAAATCCATGCGCGCCGCTCGCTGGTGCCGCGCCGCTCGCAGAAGGTCGGGTCGCCCGCTCGCTCGGGCTGAGATGCTTTCCCAGAAATGCACAGCCGCGGAGAGCCCCTCCGCTCGGCCCCCGGCGGTGGCGGGAGGCGCTCACTGCCGCCCCGGGGGGCTGCGGGCCGCGGGGCCGCGGCGGGGCTGCAGGACCGCGCGGCGCCGCGGGTGCATTTTGCTCCGCGCCTGCAGATCCGTTGTGCGGCCGCAGCGGCTCCTTCCTCCCGGGCTCAGCGCCGCGCCGCCGCCGCCACCGCCGCCGCCGCCGCTGCGGGCTCTAGCATCGCGCCGCTTCCTGGCTCGGGTCGGTGCGCTGCCCGCCTTCCCGCGGCCCTGGACGCCCGCGTCCCCTCCCCCTCCGCCCGCGGCGACCCCGGCCTCTCCGGGCTCCGGGGAGCCCTTTCCGGGCGGCGCGGGGAGAACAAGAAAGTCGGCGCGGCCGGAGAGCGGCTCCCGGGCTTCTCTCGGCGGCGGCTTCTCGGGTGACAAGGGGCCCCGGGAGCGGATCCGCTGAGCCCGGCTGCGGACTCGCTGGCTGCGAGGCTTTAAATACAAAAGTGGGCCGGGAGCCCCCGCGTGGTGCCGCGGTGCCCCCTCATTATGCATGCATGGAAAAGCAAACAAACAAAAACATTAGCAACGCTCCTCCAGCTCGCCGAGCCCCGGCCCCGCGCGCTCCGAGCCTGCCCGCTTTCTCCTTTCTCCACTCTCTTTCGCCCTTTGCTCGGCCCCCTTTCCCGGCTTTTCGAGATGCTATTGGTCCTGCCTGTTGTTGTTGAAACTTTTTTTTTTTTTACGAGCCGCTGGAGTGGAGTGGGGTTGCGGAGTGGGGGAGGGCGGGGAGGGTGGTGGGCAGCTCACATTCAGGCATTCAGGGCTTGAAAGGAACGGCTTAAGGAGCCTGACAGAGGCCCGGGAGCTCCTCCTACTCTTAAGGAGGCTCGGATATGGAGCCCCGGCTCAAGCTCAGAATCAGCGGGCAGGGCTCAGGGGCAGCTGTTCGCATCCGGCTTTGCCACAGGCCTTTTTGTTGGGGTCTTTTTTCCTTTTTTTTTTTTTTTTTTTTTGAGAGTTTTATTAATTCTCCCTGGCTCCCATCTGTGCCTTCGACTGGGTTCAGAATTCAGTTTGTTTATCTAGTTCCCTATCTTTGAGTCCTGATCACCAGTGAGGGGGAGTTAACGGGGGGGAATTTAATGTTGGACTTTGAAACTGAAGAAAAACGAAACAAAACTCAAACGCACACAAGAGGCCCACACTTCAGGTAGGAGACTGCCCGTGAGATATTTACAAGGGCCCCGCCCCAACCACAGGGTCCCTCTTTGCCGACCTGGCAGGTACGGTTCTTGAGCCGGGGAGCCGTGTCAGTTGCAAGACATAAATCCGATCAATCAAATTAATTTCTTTGAGGCATATAAGTTTCTAACTCGGACGGCGACGAAAAAATAATTACAGCATTAAAAATCTTTAGGAATGTTGAGCAGCACCATATGGCCGCAGTCATAAAGGAAGGGGATAAACTGGCATGCAGCAAGGTTTCTTTTAGAGTGGGTTTCAATCCGTCCCTCCGTTAAGGGAAGCCGCCTGGGTACAGCAGCCTCTGCAATCCAGGCGCGGGAGTTTGCAAACTACCTTAACTGTGGCGCAACGCAGCCTTCAACCACCAGAGGCACCGGGCTTCTGCGGCCTGTCAAAAACTGGCGCTTTTTTCCTCCCCTTTCCGTGGAGAGACTATCAACTCCATCTGTCACAAAAATTAAGGCTAAATCTCCTCTCCAAAAGCAGAGGGAGCCGGGGCTCCAGTGCGCGCAAAGTTCGGCCGTCCGCCTCTCCCCTGAGGCCGCGTGAATTAGAAATGGCAAAAGTCAGAACAGAGCCTCAGCGTAGGAAGATTTATCAGGCTGCAAAAGAACCCTCCCGTTCCTGGGGAGACGGCTGCATTCCTCAGAGGCTGTCTGCCTTGGGAAGCTGCACCTCGGCAATCCCCTTGTCCGCCTCCCCCCTAAAAAAACAAAACAAAACAAAGCACTTTAAAAGAAGCAGGTTGAGTTAAGGCAGACCATGTTGCTCTGATTTGAATAGTAGAAAACACAATATCTATCGTCTATCTATATGTATGTATGTATGTGTGTTTTTAATAGAAAAGCTGCCACTGTGTGGCCCATGAAAACACCCATTACTCAGGCCCCGGGCTTGTTGTTATTTGGAGTTGTTGTCTCAGTTCTGCCAAGAGGACTTGGGCAAATCTCACTCTCTCTGAGACGTGAATCTTTCACATGGGAGGCTCAAGGCCACGTTAGACGCTTGAAATCAAATCTTTTCGTCTTTAATGTTCTGTGATTTTAGGGGCATAAGGACAAGGTCAACATTCATCTGCATTTTTAAAGTAATGTTTGTTGAGTTCCTTTAGAATGGTGGGTCTCCAATCTTCGTGAGCATGAGACTTGCAGGTTGCCCTTGTTAAAACCCAGCTCCTGGAGTTCCTGATCCAGTAGGGCTTGTGGGACCTGAGAATCTGCATTTCTAACAAGTTCTCAAGGGTTGCTACTGCTGGTGCTTGTCTGGGGAGCAAACTTTGAGAAGCACTACTCGAGAGGTCGGTGGGCTGATTGTTGTGGTTTGCAAAACTTGCCCATCTTGGCCTTAATTTTGCTCTCAGTGGGATTTAAGGGGGGCCAAGAGTTTTGTCTTCTCTGGGGATATCTCCACCCCAGACTGATGGCGTTCCAGGCCTGTGGAGCAATCAGCCGTCCAAGAGACCAAGCCTCAGAAGGAGGCTCTGATGAGATAGGAGAATAAATGAACACCCCACCCCCATAAGCTCCCGAGACCATGAGTACACCGTGTCTCACATCCAGCTTTTCAGTAATAATCACCAGACCTCCCAGCTGTCCCTCATCACCCAGCTACTAATCCCCATATCACTTGGAACATCTCTTAAATTGATTTAATTTTCATCATGAGCACCTGTCCACCTGAAAATACCCCACTTCTACTCTCGACCTGTTCCCAGCAAAATCTCCTATATTCTCCACCTGCTTTCTGGGCTGGATCTTCACCTCGCTTTAACTAACATCCGGCTGAAACCTATGGAGTGGGAGGAGATATTTGCAAACTATACGTTAGTGGTATTGCAGGGACTTCAAGAAAGAGTGCCTCCTGCTCAACTCTGTGCCCTAGAAACATTTTCTTCACCTGACCCTGCACTGGATCAGTACAGGTGACAGTACAGTTTAGCCCACTCAGCTCAAAGAATCACAACAAACAACAAAGACTGCTGTTGTAAGCCACTAGCTTTGGAGGTGGTTTATGGTGTTACAAGAGATAATCACACACAATTTCCATCATGTTCAACTGTTTGGGCCGGAGATCTCTCTGGACTCTTCTGTTTTCCTTACATCCCACATCCCCATTAATCCATATCGCAGTCAATGAAATATTTGATGGGTTGAATGATGAAAAGTTAGACCTTTTTGTTTTCTAAATCAACCATCTCAGAACGAGTCCACGTCGCTTCTACGACAGAGGCCCGGAAAGCCTAAAGAGAATGATACGGTTCTGAAGTTTTAAAGTGTAAAATGATATTCCCATGTTGATTGAATTATTAAGGCTAATTAAGCCATCATCTTGGTCATATATTAACCTCACAGAGGTTATGCTTTAATCAGCGGGGAAAGTCTCTTAAGTAAACGATGCTGGCAAAGCTAGTAACCTAGGTAGAAGGAAATGTAGAAAAAAAATTCCAGGTAAAAAGTTAAATATAAAGCAAACAAATAAGAAAATCTTGGCCATGATGTATATAACCTAGAATTAGAAAGACTCTTATGATAACCAAGACTGGAAAATCAGAAGATGTGGAAGAAAAACATACCTATTCGACTACATACAAAATTAAGTAGTTGTGTGTGGAAGTACCAGAGACAAAGTTAATAGACCCACAGATCTGGCAAGAATATTGATAGAGTGGATGACAAAAGACTAATTCTCTAATAAGCAAAGAGCTCTTACAAACTTCTAGGAAAAAGTCTAAGAGAAAATGAGGGAAGACGCAAACAGATGATTGATAGGGCTGTATATCCAAATGACAGCAGGCAAGTGCAAAGATGTTTAAATTAACTAGTAGTCAGATGAAAGAAAATGAGAAAACGATGAAATCCTGCTTGAACACTCACTAGTCTAGCTAAAATGTGAATGTTATGTATTTTTGGCAGTTGCGATAGAAATAATGACCTTTTCCCCCCAAAACGTTCAAGGCAAAGCCCTGGAACTTCACTGGGTCTGGGTCATGTGCCCTTGTCCCTTTGCAGGGGGTGGGGGGAGGGTTGTAGGTTGGTGCTGGTCCGTGGACTGGTCCTCAATGGCCCATGGCAACTTAGGAGTAAGCATCCGGATACTGCAACTTGGAAATGTCATTTTATGTCTGTTGAATCTAATAAAAATCTCATTTTTCTAGTAACTTATTTTTATTCTCTTTTACCAAAGTATCTGCAATAGAAACAGTAATCTGGCCTTTCACCGCAGATAATTGAAAAAGCTCTGTACTATATATTGCTACTAGTCATTTTCTTTGGTTTTAAAGTTGATTACGTTGTTAGGTGCAGGAATTTAAGGATTCACCACGGTGGGAAAAGGAATAGAAATGTAAGAAACAAACTTTTGATTCTTCAAAGAATGTTGTTAATGATCCAGGATGGAAACTGGCAACACAACCCAGCCTTTCCTGACACGTGGGAGGCGTGGACGGAATCGCCGTTCTGTAAGGGGCAGAAGACGCGCCCCACACCACTGCGTTGGGACTCCAGAGATCAAGATCCTGGCCGGGTTTCAACATCTAATAACGAGAGGAAATCCCAAAAAACCAGCAGGAGCTCCAATTCTCAGGAAACTTGACTTTCACACTCTCTGAAATAGCAAGTTCTATATGGACCGCTTGAGGCACACCTTCTCTCCGCCTTGCAGCTGGCAGACTTGTAGCTTCCTACAAAGAGTAACTTTTCCAAGATAGCACCTTGTACGCATTCGCCCGTCACGCCTTAAGTTCAAAAATAGTTGGGGCCAATTCTACAATGGGTATTATAGAATGTCTCAAAGCCACGCCAGACTTTGGTTCAAAAATCTGTTTTTTTCACTATTGAAATCAGGAAGAAACTTTTTCCTATCGTTTCATAAATCTGGATAAACTGTTCTCTAAATAAAAATACCATAATTTGGAACAGAACTTATGAACTGTCTTAAAAATCAGCTTTTTAAAAATCCTGTAGCTGTCGACAACAAAAATATGTATATCTATCAATGAGCTAGTAGGATTTGTGAGTGTGTGATTAATACCTGTCAAGCAGTTTGGGGGGACATGCATTAGAATTGCTTACATCTTCATTGCTGGAAATGCATAATTGTCATAAAGTGTCTTGGGAAACAAATGTATGATCTTAACGATTCATAAAGATTCCAGCCACCTAATTCTTTTCCAATGAAATGTGTATCCCAGGACTTTACCAAACACATCACTAATGAATTCACACTCTTCCTACATTTTAAATCTTGTTTCACATTCACCTGCTCATTTCTCACTGAACTTCATTCAGTTGAAGCCAACAGATATTTAATGAGTGCCTACTGGACGTGCCAGAAGGCTGAAGCCTTTTTAAAAGTCTTCCAACTTTGTTCTTCTGCCTTTCTTTCTTCCCTCCCTTTTCCCCAACGCCCCCTCCTTTCTCCCTTCTTCCTTTTTTGTCATTAATAGACCTTATTTTTTAAAAGTACACTTCTAGACTTATAGAAAAATTGCTTGCAAAGTTCCAAGTTTCCACGTTCCCTTCTCCCCTCCCTCAGGTTTAATTTGCCTTCTTATTGACATCTTTTATTATGTTTGTAATACAATGCTAGTTGTTACAGTTGATGAACCAGTGTTGGCACATTATTACTAAAGAAAGCTCTGAGTTTACACTGGGGTTCGCTCTTTGTGGTGTGCATTCTGTGGGTTTTGATAAATGCATGACGCTATGTATTTACCATGATGGTGTCAACAGGATAGTTTCACTCTCCTGAAACCTCCCGGGAAGCACTGTTTTAACCTAGAAGGCATCTTAAAGCAAATCTTTTCATTTACAGCTTCATTACTTAAAGCTTCCATAATTAGTATTCGTTTTCTGTCCATGAAAAAAAAAAATTAAAGTGAGGCCATACATGTGATTTAAACCCATAAGTTGTGCACATCTCCCCAAATGATTAACGATTTATATTGACGTAATCATTCATATAGTTGAGTTATCCGTCTCAGAAGTATTTCTTGGGCTCTCACCTGGGTCAGCTCTCTGTGCCAATGGGAACTTTGCATTAGGGAACTTTGTGAGAGGTGGCTTTATCCTTTATATCTTTGCTTCATGCATGGGCATGCATTGAATTACCCAAGCTCGTTTCACTTTTTTTTTTTTTTTTTTTGGTTTGCTTTATAGTTTATTTTACTTAAGAATTTCTAAATGTATTTTTTAAGTTTGTTTGTTTGTTTATTTATTTATTTATTTATTTATTTATTTTGAGAGACAGTGCAAAAAGGAGAGAAGGAGAGAGAGAGAGAGAGAGAGAGAGAGAGAATCCCAAGCAGGCTCTGTGCTGTCAGCTCAGAGCCTGATGCGGGGCTCAATCCTGCCAACTGTGAGATCATGACCTGAGCTGAAGCCAAGAGCTAAATGCTTAACCGGCTGAGCCACCCAGGTGCCCCTTAAGTGTATTTTTTTTGTATAGAAAATATATGCACATACATAGTAAAGCATGCAAGGTTGTAAAAAGTGCAAGGTGTCCAAAAAGCTTCTACTCATCTCTGCATCTGGGCACCCACTTCCGTCAACCACCATGATCAGTTTCTTATATGCATTCTCAGAAATACTGCATATATATGTAAATGCGTATCTTTCTAATGTTTATTTGTTTTGAGAGAGAGAGAGAGAGAGAGAGTGAGTGGGGGAAGAGCAGAGAGAGGGGGAGAGATTGAGTCCAAAGCAGGCTCCACACTCAGTGCAGACCTGATCTGGGGCTCAATCTCATGACCGTGAGATCATGACCCAAGCCACAATCAAGTCAGTCACTCAACAAATTGAGCCACCCAGGCACTCTGTACATATGTTTTTGAAACAATGAAATTAGCCTTATTTTTTTTTTCACTTAAAAGTATATTTTAGACACCGTTCCATATCACTTCATTAAGTGCTGACATATTACTTGCTTAGCTTTTGGATGAGTGCATAATACTCCATTTGGGGATGTACCATACATTATTTAACCCGTTTCTCATTTAGGAACGTTTAAATTCCAGTCCTTTTGTATTTTAGTGTGATGGTGAATAACCTTACGCATTTGTCATTTTATTAGTACTTTAATACAGCTAGAGGAACCATCTTTAGGAATGGAATTACTGAGTCAAAGAAGAGATTCATTCTAAATTGTGACGGATCCGTTGTTCTTCCTCAAAGCCCTGCCAGCATATGGGAGTGTTTGTCTTTGCACATTATCACTGACACAACATGTTACTGAACTTTTGGATCCTTGCCAATCTGATAGGTAACAATTATATCTCACTGCAGCCTTCACTGTAATTTCTCTTATTATGTGTAAGACAGACATTATTAAGTCTTCAGAAAATTCTCGAGGCAAAGACTGAAGACATTTAAGTTCAAAAAGGTCAAGTGATCCAACACTACCCACTTAAGAGGCCAGAACACCCAGAAAGCGATCTCCCAAGGTGGTCACCCTTGGCCATCACCCCACCTTGTTTCCATAGCACCACATGACTGCTTAAAGGCTTGCCTTTTGTGACAGTTTTCTTCCATGTGAAAGGTAGTTGCCAAAAAAAAGCGCTAAAGAGTACCTTTTGTAATGGGAAAGACTTCTTCCTCAAATGCTGAAATCAATGGATTCTGAAGAATCCTCTTAAAATCTTAGGATCTTCTCTTCCCCTCCTCCCCCATCCCACCTCAAGACAGAGCAGGAAAAAAAAAATCTCAAAATGTTGTATCTGAGTGACCCCTGAATAACTGATAGAAGACGTATGTTCTGGACTTCTGTTACAGGTGAATTGTCATGTTTGTAAGATATTTTTGAGGAAACAAACTTTGCTCTTACCTCACCACCTTCCCACTCAGAAATACCAGTTTCCTCTCTGTATTTGACTTCAAACCTCATCGTGCCGAGGTACGTACTGAGGTCTCGTACTGAGGTCTCATCGCCTGAGACCCTTGCGGGTTTCTGAGGAGCAGTTGAAGACTTGGCCTTTATCCACGATTTATGTGCACACGTAGTTAATGTCTGTTGTGTGTGTTAGGTGGAAGTCTGTCCCTGGACTTGTGCTGTCTCTGCTGCAGCTGTCTCAGTCAGTTTGCTGCCCAGAGAGGATTAATTGCCCTGATCATTATTTGCCTGGAGTCAGAGATAGGTTTGAGGATACGAGAAGGGACAGAGCCATCTGGAGAAGAGAGGGTCTTCTGTGGTCTCAGGGCACAGCAGTTTGTGGTAGTTTGATAATTATGAACTACACCAACAAAATGACTAAATAGAGCAACTTTCTGGAATAGAAGTCATGCGGTCTTAAAGTATGGATATTCGCTGTTAATTGTTTTCAGTCAACAGATAGGGAGCACCTACTAGGATCATTCCAGAATTTAGAGGTCCGGCAACGAATAGCACAGGGGTAAATGCCTGGACGTGGGGTTGTTTTATCCAGTAGTCACCATAATGATCTTTCCCTATTCTTCTGGTGGATCTGAGAACCCTGTGAATTATCCTTAGAAGAAGGGGGCGCATTTCTGGAAAACCACAGATGCCCTTAGGCTCCGCCTTATCTCTATTCCACAAACAAAAGAAGTGAACTGAATTCCTTCCTAACAGAGAGTGCTTCATCTACATCCCAGAAAGGAAAGTCTTTAAGATTCTCAAATCCTTGGAAAGCATCTGGGGGAAATGTAAATGACAAGGAGAACACACATCCCTTTAAGAGCTGGGCAGCCGCTTTTCTGCCAAGGGCTTGTCAAAATTGCTCAAGAGAAAGAAAAAAAGGGGAACAAGTGCACATACACATTTTTAAAGTAGCTAGCAACCAAGACAACACCAATTATTTAACCACAGTAAAGAAACCAGCAGCCAAACCACACTGATTATTTAACCGCGTATCCAAGTGCTGAACACAGCCATAGCCAGCCACGTTAATTTAATGTAAATATCCCGAGTAACCAGCTCCCAAGGAGGCAAGGGCACCAGCAGAGGACTACTCCTCACCTTTCCTTGTCTTGGCTCCAGATGTCTGGAGCTGGAAAACTGGCTGCAGTCCAACTAATATTCCCCCCCACCCCCTTTTTGCCTTTTTGTTTCTCTAAAAATCGTTCTTACCCTACTGATCTACGGGTCTCATATGTGTACACATGTTCGGGGAGACATTTGGTGAATTCTGTTCTTTTCCTCTGATTGCCACATTTTCTTTTCTTCCCCTTTCATTTCAGTGCTCTGTCTTTGCTCCCTCCGCCTTCCTCCTCTGCCTCAGAGGAGGCATGCTTTCAGTCCAGTGTATTTGATTCCTGGTTCTTTAATTTTCACTAATCATCATGTGTAAGGTTATTCTCAGGGAGTGTTATCAGGAAAACATGAGCTTTCTCCTTTGCCGTCTGCAGTGGCACAGTCTGCAATGGGTTGCAATTTACTAGAAAACAGTCCCTGTCACTGGGAAATGCCCCAGCAGCTCATAGATCTTGCCAGCCCAGGTGACCCCACTCTCACTGCCCACAGATAAATGCATCTGACTCAAGGTCAGCCAACCCCTGGGTGTCTAGCAACCAATCAGATTTCTCTCTTTGAGGGTTGATTAAAGGTTGACTGGCATGGTGGACCATGTGCAAACAGGGCAAGCTTAGCTAGAAAGAAGAGCAGAGAGAAACAGCTGAGGAGGACCCTGTGGTCCACAAGGGATCAAAAGTAAAGCAAGGGGTAACCATATGCTTCCCTGGAAGAGGAGTAGAGACACCTCACTGCCCCTTGGTTCGTCCAGCTCTATTTCCGGTGAGGACAGGCCCTATTTCAGTTGCTAAGACCCTGAGACTGACACTGTGTCCTCATATTACATCTATGTCTGGGATGATAGGGTAAAAGGTCTGAGGTCACTTAGCTGGCCTCCTTTTCTCCCTCTGTCTCCTCCACGCTCACCGTTTCTCTGGACACGGAATCAGTTTCAAAAATATGCCCCTGAATAAAATATCCGTCTTCCATTATGTGTAGGGAAGTCTCCTGGAGTGAAAGTAGCAAGCTCCGTGAGGACTGGTGCTTTGTGAAAGCGAGTCATGGAGCTCCTCTACGTAAACGACACTCATGGCTCCATTTATGCCTCATGGCTCTCACCATGCCCCACCAATGGCAAAGCACGGTGTTGGGGAAGCCAAGGCTTCTTCCCCCTCCCGTCACCTTTGGAGTGTTCCATACTCTATGGTGATTTTTCTGACTAAAGCTGACGAGGTTTGGGGGATGGGAAGTCAGATGTGCTCCTGGGGCAAGTTAAGTTTGTGATGCACATTGAACAACCAAATGAACACACACACATGGAAATTAGAGAAAGGTTGGGATTGCAATGTCAAATCAGGAGTTTTGAATCAAGGCACTGGAGGAGATTCCCTAAAGGAGCGTGTTTAGAGAGAGAAAGAGCCACCAGGGAGTACGATGGGGAGCAAGAGAGTGCGACCCCAAATAGAAAAGCACTCTGGAAAGAAGGAACAATTAATGAGTCTCCTAGTGCCATAAGATGAGGACGGGAGAAGTGGCTGTTGGGTAGAGCAAGATTTCGGTCATCAGTGACCTTGATGAGAACAATGGTGGATGAAACTTGATTAGAGTGAATTTGAGGGAGAACGCGAGAAGAGAATGGAAATAAAAACAAGGAATGTGGATTATATTGCTGAGTGCCCGTGAGGACCAAATAGTACCTGGGAGGGTTAGATTAATAGGTCTTGGACATGCTACTTTGCATCTCCGTGACTCATTTTCCCCATCTGTAGAATGCAGGTAATAACAACAATCTGTAGCGTTTTAAAAATGTGGCCACAAACTGACGCTTCTTCCATCCAGAGGCAAGTCTATGTCCCCTCCCTCTGACTCTGAAGCAGATAACAACTGCTCTGCCCCATGGGATATGGTGGAAGCAATGTTCCCACGGCTAGGTGATACATAGTGCTTTCGTTTCTGCCTTGCTCGCCAGAACTCATGCTCTTGGAATCCAGAGCTGCCATGTAAGAAGTTCAAGGACTTTGAAGTTGCCATTTTGTGAGGACCCCCAGGCTGTGGGAGATATCACATGAGTCTAGGTTCCCCAATCCACAGTTTTTCATGGGTCCACTCTTCAAATCATTCCAGCGGGTAGCGGACCTGTGTGGTGTGGAGAGAAGCATCCAGGTGATTCCAGCCCTCAACCAGTTGGTCAGGACACCTCCAGCTGTTCAAATCTTCCCAGATGAGGTCTTAGACAGTGTGGAGTCAAAACAAGTCCTCGGCGTCTGGTTTCCTATGCCCCGTCTGAATTCCCGATCCACAGAATCTGTGAGCACAAATGGTTGTTCTTTCACACCATTAAGTTTAAGTTGGTTAGTTACATAGCAATAGATAACTGGAACCCTATTTCAAAGGCTATTCTGGGAACAAAAAAAATGATCACATATAAAATGCTTAGAGGTCAGTCAATGCCAGACACGTAGTAACCACTCAATAAGCGCTAGCTTTTGTCATTACAGTGGTAAAATTTCCACTGGTAAATATAAAGAAATTTGAGGAACTATTTAACAAAAATATACTTCTTTTACCCATCTTTAAAACTTAATAAGATCACGGGGCGCCTGGGTGGCTCAGCCGGTTACGCGTCTGACTTCAGCTCAGGTCGTGATCTCACGGTTCGTGGGTTTGAGCCCCACGTTGGGCTCTGTGCTGACAGCTCGGGGCCTGGAGCCTGCCTCAGATTCTGTGTCTCCCTCTGTCTCTGTCCCTCCCCTACTCACGCTTTGTCTCTGTCTCTCAAAAATAAAGAAATGTAAAAAAAAAAAAAAAAATTAAAAACTTAATAAGGTCATTTGGAACGGAATTCATCAGTTCATCAGTTGTACTGTGCTCTCCGAGATAAATTTCTTTATAGTGCCCAGTAGAGACCATACGGTGATTTTCCTACTGACTGATAATTTGAAGTTGGATGCGATAAAGCCTCGGGGGGAACAAAGGCCTCAGTACTACAATATGATTTTTCTGAGCGAAGGCCTAGAGTCTTGCTCACTTTTGTGTTCCTCTGAGCACCTAGCAACAGTGAAATGCCCAAAGTAGACACTCCACAAATGTTTGCTTCACTGATTTGATCAATGCATCCTGCTCATTGTCTCATATAAACTTTGGGGGAGGCATTTCTTTATTTAGTATTTTCTCTACTTTTGCCTTTAAATTTGTCATATCTTCTGAGAAGTTGATTGGTAATCTCATAAAATTTAGATTGATGTTTATGGACGAAACGGCGAGTGTTGCTAAGAATGTGCAATGCAGCGTAAACATGGCTCTTGCACAATGCTTCCCTGGACTTATGCTTTTTTGAACTGGGTTCAAATCTAAACTGAGCAAGGCCACACAGGGCGTTAGAGCAAAAAAAAATGTAAAGTTGGAATGCACGAACCCCCTTGATTGCAGAAGATAGGCATTGGAAGAGGGAATTTTTAAGGACGTGCTTTTTTTTTTTATTTCTGGTCACCTAACATGAAGTCAGTCTCAGAACACATACTGCACCAATGTGATTTTCAAACCACACACATTGTCTAGATAGAAAAGAACTTCAAACATCACATCGTGTTTGGGAAAATGTTGCCGAACATGTCAACATGCCCCCTGAGAGAAAAGCAGTTGCTTGGATTTTTGGACTCTCCTCGTGCACAGATTTCTCAAATTTTGAAATAACAAAATCCTTTAAATCATGTCATGGATGGGTATCACGTTTTGGGGGCTGGCCTGTTGCATGCCGTGCTACAAATGATTCAGTGTGTCTCCTTTCGTGGGGAGCGACTCACGTGTGTGTGAAAGTACTCAGGTGGTGGAAGAAATACCAGTAGGCTAAGGACAAAGACAGGGAGGGAAATATTTAGATTTTGGAGCTAGAGAGGATGGCATTGGCAAAACAGCAGTCTTACCATCTCCACCTAAGTCCTGTTGCAGATAGGAGGACGTCCGTGTCATTTACAGCCATTACAGAGCAAGCTGCACCTCCAAAGTAAAATGTTCTGAGGACTGGTTTTTCTCAGTAGCAATGAGATCAGGGGCAATGCAATTGCTAATGACTTCCTATTTATTGAACCAGTGTGGAATGTTCCTTTGCAGGGGCTGCTGACCTCACGGACCAGGACCTCTATCGGCAAGGGCAGGAAACCTAGTCTTGGGTGTCATTTGCCCTATCGGGAGCCTAGGGAACAGTTTTGTCCCCAGTGAGGAAAGCGCACAGCAATTAAACACACACGGACAACTGACTGGGCCATTTGCACTGTAATTTTATCTCAGTGGCTGAGCCAATATTTCATCTTGTAAACTATCTCCTTCCTGGATTATCATTATTAATATTTATTTATTTTAAAGCTTTTATTTATTATTCATTTTGAAAGACAGAGAGTGGGCACGAGCAGGGTGGCCGGTGGGCAGAGAGCGAGAAAGAGAGAGAGAAAATCCCAAGCAGCCTCTGCACTGCCAATGCGGGGCTCCAACTCGCGAACCGTGAGATCATGACCCGAGCCAAAGTCAAGAGTTGGATGCTGAATCGATTGAGCCGCTGGATTATCATTATTATCAATGATTCTTTTTTACTTAACATTCACAGTGGCAGTAGGGTCGTTGGTTGAACGCATACCCTCTGTTACAGAGTCCTGGGTTTCCATGTGGACCACGTCTTTAACCTTAACCTCGTTTCTTCCATTTTACAGATGAGACTTGAAATTCCCAGTGCCATGTGACTAGTAAGCAAAAGAACTGGGATTTGGAGCTAGATCTGTCTGGCTCCCAAATCTTGCCTCCCTGTACGTGACATAGTCAAAGGTGCTTACTTAGGAGCAGCTGGTACCGTGAAACTAGTCTCCTGGTGCCTAAAATAATCCTTTGGTCTTTAGTCCCTCGCTTAATGTCGGCCAATTATTTTAGCCAGCAGACCGAGCAGGTTGGAGGAATGGGCTGGCTTTGACATCAGCCTGTTGAGACCGGTAACCCAACTGGGATATCATCATGGTGAAGTCAGGCTGGCACAGCCCCCACTTGCCAATTGCTGTCAGAATTGTGGTCTAGCCACAAGCCAGACACCATAAGCTTGCAGAACTGGTAAGAAGGCTGGGCAAAGTGGCTCGGTGGGAAATATGCATTCTGTAGGCTGTCGGGTTCCCAGGCCTGCCAAACTTTGCTATTCTAAAGAGGATGAAGATTAAATAGTTCGCTGCCTTTGATTCAGTTTTATGATTCCAACAACATCACATGTGCATAGAGTAATCCTTTTTGACTGCTAGGCAACCCTGGAGAGAAATAACTCTAAAATTATTTGAAGTCATTTCAAATGCCCCTCTTCTCGATTTTGCATTTGGGCTTGTTCGGGACTCCTGGGTCATCCTGATATGTGATATACGTGTATATAAGTATGTGCATGACATAAAAATGCATTGAGCACTCGTGGTTTAATGTGTCAGGAACAACAGTGTTTTTTCCTGAATTTACTCCACACTGAATGTTAATATTTTAATGTTTGTTTGTTTTTGAGAGAGAGAGAGAAAGGGAGAGGGAGGGGCAGAGAGCAACACAGACAGAGGAGCCAAAGCAGGCTCTGTACTGACAGCAGAGAACCCAGTGTGGGACTTGAACTCGCCAATGGTGAGATCATGACCTGATCTGAAGTTGGACACTTACCCAACTGAGCCACCCAGGCGCCCCCACACTCAGTGTTAACATTAACGAAGCCAACAATCCATCACTGTGCACTACGTCTCTCCCATGCCTCCAGAACCCACTGGGCTGCCATGATTCTTATTGCCTCCTATGACTTTGACTTTGGACTCAGACGCCACCTTTCTCTCCAATCTTCCAGCCTCAGAGAGGCAGCAGCTTCCCGCTCTTGCCAATCTCTTGCACCACCATGTTGAGTTCTGCTTCTCAGCTTCTATCATCTCCTTAAGGTATTAAATTCCTTCTGTTTTATATACCCAGAGTGGCTCCCGTTTTCCTGATTGGACCTTGACAGCTATCATTATGGTATTTTTTATATAGCTTAGGAATTATTTGATATGTGTATGAATTTGATGTAAGATTTTCGTGAGATCCGGGATGGGGGTTCTTTCAATTCTACAAGTGTTCAGTGGGTATCTGCTATGCACAAAGCAGGTGTATAGGTGAAAATTTGTTGTTACACAGCCGGGATCCAAACAAGTTGAGAAGATCTGTAAAAGAGATATATATTTTTTCAGGTCAGTGCCCTGCAAGGTCCACACACAGGGTGACCAATTCACTAGCAAGGATGAGGAAGATAAGGAAGGAGGAGTGAAAGCATTTTGTAACTTTTCATGACATCTGCACGAGCAGATAAGCCACCGATTAGAATAATCAAATGAACTGTGCTGGCTGAATAGTTGTATATACTTTGACTTACTAAAGGACATGTATGCAAATTCTTTTTTCTATGATAAAACTTGATTTTTTTTGTTTGAGGGCGGCCGTCAGCTAGTGCGTTTTTCAAGACTAAAATCATCTGATTCCTCAGGGAGATGAAAGTCAGAGCTGGGAATAACAAGAAGCCTTTACTGTGCTTCCCTTCCACTCCCCTGATTCCCTGCCAGGACTCACACCTCCCCCTGGTGCCGGACCTCAGAGCAGAAGAAGTTGTTGAATTGCTGTAGCGGATTCGGTGCAGGATATCAAAGATCCACTGCAGCGTCCGAGGAAAGCATGACGAGAAGATAGGGGTGGAAGAGGCAGAGAAGAGGAAGGAAAGAAGGAGGGGGTTACAAAGAACCAGGGAGGAATAAAGGATGAACCCATGGCCTTTCCATGCTGCTTGAGCTACTTCCTGCTTCTCTCCACATCCTGTTTTCTATTGCCTCAGGGACGGGGATCTCAGCCCTTCTTACTTTGTTGGCCCTTTGGGGATGGGTGGTAGGACTTCAAGTTTGTTTCGATTTGTCTGCTCAGATAGGAGGTAGGCTTTATTTCCTTATCCTTTTGCACTTAAAGTATAGTTTTATTCTTAAAATATTAAGCAGAAAGCCTATCTTACCTCCGTTTTTCTTTTTGAAATCAGACAGTCTTGTGGGCTCATTGGCCACCAGTTCTCCATTACCCTGCTGGCTCCAGACTCAACCATTCCCAGCTTCCTGTTACGTTTGCACGATTACAAATACAATTCACCCCTTAACTCCCTGTAGCAACTGAGGTAGATAAAATATATAGTTTGTTTGGTTTGTTAAAAAGTAGTACTTTCAAGGGGCACCTGGATGGCTCAGTTGGTTGAGCGTCTGACTCGATTTCGGCTCAGGTCATGATCTCACAGTGCGTGGGTTTGAGCCCCACATCGGGCTTCATGCTGATAGTGCAGAGCCTGCTTGGGATTCTCTGTCTCCCTCCCTCTCTGCCCCTCCCCTGCTCATGCTCTCTCTCTCTGTTTCAAAAACTAACATTTTTTTAAAAAGTAGTACTTTCAGATATCAAGTTAATTTGGCTCAAATCAAGGGCAAAACTGAACGAGGCAACCTGGAAAATTATTTTTAAAGCAATTCCCCCTCCTCATTGGAAACAAAATACCAAAATGTCATGATAGATTGAGATTTTAAATAATAGTTACAGAGAAAGCCACTTTTCCTCACTCCTTCCCCTACTTTGCTCATTAAAGATGTCCCTGAATTTACTGAATTTAGAGTGGAAAAAAATAGTAACAGTATTTTTGAAAACAGTGTGGTCTAGATGGCGTTGAAAACTTTAAAGTTTTAAATGCTCTCTTTGTGAAGGAATTTGCTAATTATCCAGCAGATGTTCTTTCTTTTTAACCCTATGTATCTCTGTTCCCTTAAAATTCTCTCTCTCTTCCTCTCTGTAGTGTTTCCTTTTGTTCTCTTTTTTTAAAACAGTTAAGATAGGTTAAAGAATGTGTAAAGCTTTTTTCCTTCCGTTGGAAACAAGGCTACACCTCAGAGTCCAAGTCCTGAGGCCTTGTCTTCATGAGAAGCCCTCTTACTTTATTTATAACCTCTTCTAGAAGATTCCCTCTCAATCTCGTGACTTGTGGATCCCGGAATTAATTTTATTAAGTATGTTGTGACATTAAATTCTTTGTTTGAACTTCACAGCTCCACCTAAACCTCTAATTCCCCACTAAAATAATCAAATATTGGGTGATGAATACCTGTATTTTTTTTTCAGGGGATTTAAAATTGAAAATTCCCTAATAATTCCTGGAACGATCTATCAAAACAACTCAAAACCATGGCTAGGAATTAATGTTTTTATTCTTAACAGTAAAAAATACCCATTAGTAGAGTTCATTTTATTTTGTTTTAATAATTGTTTTTAAATTTTTAATGTTTATTTATCTATTTTGAGAGAGAGAGAGAGAGAGAGAGCGCATGAGTAAGGGAGGGGCAGAGAGAGAGGAGAGAGAGAATCCTAGGCAGCCTCCATGTTGTCAGTGCAAAGCCTGATGTGGGCCTTGAACTCATGAAACTGTGAGATCATGACCTGAGCCAAGATCAAGAATTCGATGCTTAACTGACTGAGCCACGCAGTCACCCCTAATAGAGCTCATTTTAAAGATTTGCTAGCCAGCATAATTGTAAAGCCACCTGGGCATTTTGCATTCATCTTCGTCAAAATTTTGAGCCCCTAAGTTAATAACAGCTTCTGAAATACAATAAAACGTATTCATTTCAATTGTGGAACTCATTTCTTTTCCACACTATTATTGAAAATTAACTCTAGGGGCACCTGGCTGGCTTAGTCTGTTAAGCGTCTAACTCTTGATTTCGGTTCAGGTCATCATCCCAGGGTTGTGAGATTGAGCCCTGAGTTGGGCTCTGGGCTGACAGTGCATAGCTTGCTTGGGATTCTCTCTCACCCTTTCTCTCTGTCCCTCCTCTGCTCCCTCTCTCTCAAAAATAAATAAATAAATATAAAGAAAAAGAATTTGAGTTATTTGGAAACTTGAAACATCCACTGAAGGAAAAGAAGCAGTGTTTTAACCAATGTTATGTCGTTACTCTTAGTAGATGGTAGACAGAGAGGTGAGGGGGAGAAATTCGTTGAGGGCCAAGAAATGGCATTAATGGTGCTCAGTGAAATACAACTCCATCATGAAGGAGGCAGTTTTGCAAACTGTGGAGCTGAGAATGCTTCTTCTTCCTAAGTTTAGGTGATACTCTTTCTGTGATTTAAAGTATGTTCTAAGGGCGCCTGGGTGGCTCAGTCGGTTGAGCATCTGACTCTTGGTTTCAGCTCAGGTCATGATCCCAGGGTTGTGAGATCAAGCCCTGCGTTAAGATGTACACTGACAGGGCACAGAGCCTGCTTGGGACTCTCTAAATAAAGAAATAAATACTAAAAAAAAAAAAAAGTATATTCTTGTGAGACATGTATGCATGTTCAAATCATAGCGGCTCCATCATGTAAAAGGGGTAGATGGCTTATTCCAAAGACTTAAAATGTCAAAGACCAACAATCACAGTTCCCTTCTAGTCCCCCTTCCGCTCAGAAAGCAACTCTTTGACACCAGAGGAAATAGAGTGCTGGACAGAGAAGAGGCCAGAGTCCAGGAGGAGCCTGGGAAGAGGACTAGGTTTTCCCAAAAGTTATGTGGAGTTTCCCACCATGGAGATTAGAAGGAGAAGTGGTTGAGAGAAGTGTGGGCTGGGTGGTCAAGCTGCATAACTCAAGCGAGTCTCAAACCCATTGTGAAGGCACTTTCCCCTCCATCTGTAGGTGCTTTCCCCTAGAACCATGGGAGCAGACAGATTTAGAGCACCGTTATAAGCTTTCTGCTTCTAGGATGTAACTGCCTTGTAGCTCCTCAGCGGTGAGTGATGCCCAAGTAGAGAAGAGGGGAAAGGACATTCAAGGGAAGCGTGGCCAGAATCAAATCAATGTCCCATCCCATCCACGTCCCCTGATTCCATCAGAGAAGGGCCAACACTTTTCCAAGTGGATTCTATCTGGTGACCAAAGTCCACAATGAAGGAAGGAGCCATCGGGGGAGCACCAGGAAGAGTGGAAGAAGGACTTCCCAGTAGACACCTGTAAATACTATGGTGAGAAGAGACCCTTAGACTGGGGACTCAGGAAAAAAAATACTAAAAGTGAAGCTAAAAGAAAAATTTGTGGAGAAATGCATCAGAGTTAGCTATCCTTCCAACCTGTTTCTCTCCTGGCTGTAAACTCCCCTGCACCTGAATTTATATCTCATAACTTCCCCCTCATGCTTCAGTTTGGAAATGAGACTTCTCACCTTTATATGATACCCTAGATATCTTGCAAGATTTTGGACTTGGATTTCAATTATCTTTAAATCCATCCAATGCCTTTTCCCTGCTGACAGCTCCACACAGCCCACTCATATAAAAAGACTCACCAGGAGAATAAATTATTTCTTCCCTTGTCAGTGGTAATTTGTGTTCACTAAATTACCTCCAGATCTACTTTCTTGAGTCAAAAATAACTTTACAGTTTTTTTTTTCTTCCATGTCCACCCTGGAAAGACACAGAAAACTTGAAGTTAACCTCTCCCTGTTAGATACTCAGGAATAATTAAGCCAGTTTTCTTCTTAAATCAGCCAGATGTTTCATTTTAAGATGGAACAATCCCTGGTTTATTTTACCCAAGTTCTCATGGAAAGGCCACTGCTTTCATTCTGATAGTCCTGTCTTGTGAGAAGTAAGAATGAAAAACATCTTTAAGAAAATTCCCTCCCTCTTTTTTTTTTTTTTTTTTTTTCTGGGAACAGGGCTTGGTCTCCATAGGAAACCACATTTTATTAAGAACATGTAAGTTATTACTGATGATGCCCCAGAATCTGATCAAACGCTTTAAGCCACAGCTATCACATTTGAATTTTACCACACTGTTCTTCATAACCTTTAAAAAAGATTTAAATGTCTCACTATGTCAAGGTCTATTTCGGGCAAGGCATCTATTTACACTATGTATTTGTCACTTTGGTGTTTTCTTCTAATCAAGCCAGGCAACTATGCTTAGGGAACCTTTCATTTTTGTCTTAAAGAATGCCAATAAATGGTTAAGGGTGTTTTTTTACAACATGGTGAGTGTTATTTCACAATGTTTCATTAGCCACAAATCCTCAAGCCACTTTTAAGAATTCCAGATGCCCTACTGTAGGTATTTTTGCAGCTGTTTTGTGGGAAATCATGAAAGTGTAACTCTCTTCAACAAAAAAGAACATATCTCATTCCAACAGGGATAAGTCTCTTTTACTGTACTTTAATAGTAACAAAAAGGGCAGCGTAAAGACAGCTGTGCACTGTATATGTTCCCTCCATCTGCCTGAAGTTCAGATAGTTAAAATATCTTCTCATTTGTAAAATACTTTGATTTTATATTGGAGGTAGTAGTCTTTCTCTTAAATTGGTCATGATACCCTCTGAAGTCGCATTTTTCTCTCTGTTATTTGCCGGACAAAATTGGGCCTAAAGAAATTCTACCTGCAGCCAGCGATTCTGGTTTTGCAATGCGTTTTATTGTTACCTGTGATTACTTTATAGGTTGAATCCATACATTCTTTTTACCTAGAAGACAGTAATGAGTCTAACCGTTGATAACTATGGACTCTTCTTAGGATCACACAAAGTTCCTTTGCTAAGATAAAATTTACAAATTTGGAAGTTATATTCGGGACTTTGTGGATGTTTACTCCCTGATCGCATCTTACACCACAAGAGTATTTCGATGTATAGATAGCCACAGTTTGTAGAAGGAAGGAAGGGAGGAAGGGAGGAAGGGAGGAAGGAAGGAAGGAAGGAAGGAAGGAAGGAAGGAAAACGTGTTTCTTTTCATTGTTTCCAGTACTGCATGATCTGTAGTCTTCATCTGCCAGTGTTTCATGTCTGAATTATAATGTTGCTGATGACCATTTATTCAAAGGAAATCACGAAGACAATGTTGGAATTGCGGACTTAGGGCTCAAAGGCCTTACTGGGATTCACAGTGCCAAGACTTTGGCTACAGAGTCAAGGATAGGCTATGAAGAACCCCACTGAACCTGAGATATAAGGAAACCTGGACCAAATCCAGAGATTAAGGGTCGATCACCGGCTCTACCTCTTTCTAGCTGTTTACAGAGCTTACAGTTCATTATTCCCACTCTCACATTTTATAGATGAAGAAACTGAGGTCCCAAAACACAGAGTTCCATCAGCACTCTTGAATTCCATAGTCCAATGAAAAATCAGTAAGGGAAACATTTTTGCCCGTTTGTCTCTTACTTTTATTGTTTAAAGATGGGTTTATGGACCTTCAGAGTGGGTTCAAATGAGAGTCATCCATTCCAAAAATATGCAAAATGACTTAATGAAGCCAAGGGGCTGCCACGTGGAAAAGACATGGTATCTGCCCTCAGAAGGCTTGACATCTAGTAGGAAGTAAACATGCAGCCCAGAGATTCCAACACCAAGGTAGATATGGACGTGGGTGGGCGGACAGAAATGAGGGGATGTCATGTTCAAGGGAGCAGGGAAGGACTCCTGGAGGACAATGCTTTATGACGTTTGACATAGAAGCAGAGGTGGCTTCCCCAGGCAGAGGGAATGATGTCGGGAACGTGTTGGAGCAGCAACTGTCACTGAACTCAGAAGTGGTGGGGGGGAGAGGCTGGATGCGGGTGACTCTCTGAGTTCTAGAGATGATCCTAGCAATGTTTTCTCCTGTTGCTACTACAAACCCAGCCCGACTTACTGTAAAGCAATTAACTCACCATCTTGCCCCCATTTAGGGGTTGATCAGAACATAACTTGCCCTGGGGAGCTCTCAAGAAAGAAAAGGGAAACGACCCCCTGACTTCATCTCCATCTGAGCATCTCTAGAATATTCAGTTTACAAGAGTTTTTCGCTCTCTTATCATCATGTTCCTTAAAGCTATTTACTGCAATGACTGCTTATGGAACTACGTGTAAGAAATTCCTAAATTCAACAACATATCAGTTCTCCTGCAGTGGTTGGCTTGCGAAGTTGTTTCTGCTTTTGTTTTAAGGATGTGGTGGATATTTTTGGATTTAAGGGACCAATTCCTTTACATATGCTCACATGCCCTTTGGGATCAGATGGTCCTCGGCCAAAATTTCTGCTCTTCTAAGTAGGAAAAGAAGTTCTCGGGATAAGGGTACTTTTGTCATAGGAGAGCTGAGAGGATGAAATAAGGTAATTCATTCAAGGAGCTTAGCATGGAATGTCACATAGTAGGTGCCTCAAAAATGTGAGTGCCTTCCTGCACTTGCGACAAGCAAGTAAGGCCTACTTTATTTTCTTTTATTTATTTTTTTAATGTTTATTCATTTTTGAGAGAGAGACAGAACGTGAGTGGGGGAAGGGCAGAGAGAGAGGGAGACACAGGATCCGAAGCAGGCTCCAGGCTCCGAGCTGTCAGCACAGAGCCTGATGCGGGGCTCGAACTCTTGAACTGTGAGATCATGACCTGAGCCGAAGTCAGACGCTTAACTGACTGAGCCACCCAGGTGCCCCAGGAAGGCCTACTTTCTGAGAGCGTCGGCTGGACTGTGTGGCACAGAAAGATTTTGCTGGTCCAATGGACTATCGCCTATCCACCTCTGTAGCCATTCTATGAGACACATCTGGCCTAGCAGGTGGGACTGAGGGTACAGGGGAAATTGCAACACTTATCAAGAAAATTGAAGGCCCTTAGGAGTCAAAACAGGGTTCTTGGTGGAAAGAAAGGGAGAAAGCAAGCCAAAGAGGTTTTACTGTAATTAAAGATGGAGTCAAAGGTCACTAAATGAGGTGAAAGGCTGGTTGAAAGTGCAAAGAGGGGCACCTGGGTGGCTCAGTCGATTAAGCATCTGACTTTGGCCCAGGTCATGATCTCACGGTGTGTGAGCTCAAGCCCTGCGTCGGGCTCTGCGGCTGACAGCTCAGAGCCTGGAGCCTGCTTGGGATTCTTCCTCTTTCTCTGCCTCTCTCCCACTCACACTCTGTCTCTCTCTCTCTCTCTCTCTCAAGATAAATAAACATAATAAAAAAATTTAAAAAACAGAAAGTGTGAAGGAAAAAACCCCAATTATTTAAGATATGTAATTTTACTTAGTTCGGGTAGATACAATAACTTCAACTGTGTTAATAAAGGGCTTTATAGCAGGGAAAATTGAAATGTCTGGCTCAGTAAAGCAAAATAATAAATGTACTATTAGAATTTAGAATATTATGGGTTGCCTGGGTGGCTCAGTCGGTTAAGCATCTGACTCTTGATTTCAGCTCAGGTCACGATTTCCCAGTTCATGAGATCAAGCCCTGTGTCGGGCTCTGTGCTGATGGCGAGAAGCCAGCTTAGGATTCTTTCTCCCTCACTCTCCCTCTCAAAATAAAATAAAATAAATGTTAAAAAAAAAGAATTTAGAATGTCAATAATTCATCTGAAAGGGTTGGAATTAACGTGTTCACTTAACTGGTTTTAAAAACCTCAGAAATATTATTTGTATTGTTAATTTATTCCACTCCCTTTTCCTCCTTGAACTGTGGAACTGTGCGAATGGCCACCAATTCCCAAGTGAAGTCCATGCTGATGACTGCCATATAGAATCTAGGGGTAAAAGACTTTGGGCACAGCATTTGCAAACTATTCACAGACACGGAAGGAAAAAGAGACGCTTAATCAATTGAGACTCTTGGAAAATGTGTTCAAAGAATCTCTCTCTCTTTTCCCTTTGAAATATGGAGTGTCCTCAAACACATGTGCTTACGTGGCTTAGATACATGGGCTACGAATGTTCTTTAAATTAAAAAAAATGATTAGTGAAAGGAAAACTCGTCTAATTAAAAAGAGTCTCTGCAGATATAAAGAGAATAATATGTCAGTATCTGAGGGCCTACCATGGTCTACCGTGAGACACAGGATGTGACATTTGAGTAATTAATGGAAAGTCTCTGTAAGTTCAGTAATTATCCCACTTTCCAGAAAAGCAGAGGGAAGGCCCACATTCCATGTCCCAATCTGGCTCCATCCTGTGCATTCAGACTGTTTCTCTCAGGCCTCTAACTGTGGCCCAGTGACACGACTCATACAACGGTCACAGTCACCAAAGCTGGCGCCAGCAAGCTTTAGTTTGTTGGGAAAAAAATACTATTTTCCATGTATGTTTAAATAGTACAGACACATAATATTAAAAAAATAGAAGCTCTGAGTGTGTAATCTGATGCTCAGCCTTTGCAAAATAGGCAAAGATCCAAATAGTTCTCTCTGCTAAAAGAGTTTAAAATATGTTTCCAAGGGTGACTTGGCTGGAGAGGCTACCACTTGGGATTGGTGAGCTGAAAAGTTTGATTTGAGGATGATCTGTATTTTCTGAGAGAGAACCACCAGGGCTCTCAGGGTCAGCAGAGATCCAAGTGGAAGGTTGGCTGTACAACCAAAATTTCCAGGTTAAAGCCAAGTGCATGTGCATTGGGGGTAAGGTTGGGGGGGACGGGATGTATATTATTTTTGAAACTTTGGACTTCAATTATGGAATGAAGTGAGGTAACACAAGGCCCACCCAAGCTTGGTTAGGTGTAAATTTGGACTTCAGATTTTTGGGTGGGTGGAGTTAATCTCTAGAATGCTAGAGTTAATACTTTGGCTGGAAGCTATATCTCAATGCCAGCCTGGTAATAAGAAGATGGCTGCCACTTGCCAACTAGGGAAATGGCATTCTCTGGACACACATCACCCATGCTTCCCTGGATCTCTTAAATCAGGCCGGTCACATCTCAGCAGGCTCAGAAGGTCAGTCTCCCATTCCAGCAGATGTTTTAGGTAGTCTTCCAGCCCCTTCACGCTGCTCCTGACCGACTTGTACCTGCTTTGATTTCCTGACTCCAGATATCTAGGGTAGCTTCTCTGCCTGTTTTGGTTGTCCTTTGGGTTTGACAATGTCCTTCCTGGTGAATCGGAGCTTGGCACTCTCACCAGAGTGTCGGATTTCCCACTGTAAACTCAAGTCTGAAACTCAAGCCTGGCTGGGCTTACTCCCACCTCTTTCCTAAATGGGTTTTCAACACCTCCTTGGCAGAAACAAATGGCTTCTCTGAAGCCTTATGCATCAAGAGATAAAGATGACTAATGCCTGGTCTCTACTTTGAAGGAATTCCAATCAGTTCCTTCAGATAAGACACCAATGAGGAAATGGGGCTACCATAATTAGGAGTCTCACGCTAGGGGTGCCATATGGAAGGAACAGATAATAGCTGCTCCGTAGCTAAGATGAGGGAGGAAACACTTCTCTTTAGAGAGACCAGGTATGTAGTGGTTACGTAAACGATTTTCCGGGATCTACAATTGATTTTTGTATTAGTTTCTTATTGCTGCTGTAACAAATTACTGAAAACTTAGTGGCTTAAGACAATACAAATGTATTACCTCTGACTTCTGTAGGTAAAAAGTCTGACATGGGTCTCATTGGAATAGAATCAAGGTGTCAACAGGGCTGTGTTCCTTCTGGAGGCTTTGGGGGAGAATCCAGTTCCAATCTCATTTGAGTTATTGACAGAAAACTCAGTTTCCTATAGTTTTAGAACTGAAGTCCCCATTTCCTTCCTGGCTGCTGGCCAGGGCCAACTTTAGCTCTTGGAGGCCACTCCCCACTCCATTCCTGGAACATGGCCCCTACATCTCATAACCAGAAACAGCATGACTCTCCTTATGCTGTCCATCTCTTCTTCTGATTCTTCTACTGCTTCTGTCTTTCTCTTCTGCTCTCAAGGGCCCATGTGATGACAATAGACCTACCTGGATAATTCAGGATAGACCATCTTAAGATTAGCTTATTATCAATCTTAATTGCATAATATACGCACAGACATAACCTGAGGAGATGAAGGTCATGGGAGCCAAAGTTCTGCTACCACCACGTTCTTGTGATGTCATGAGTTGGCAAGGAGAATGGAATTCAAAGTAGTACAGAGCAGAATTCAAATCATGTTTGTACAAGGCACTAAGTCTGACTCAAGTTTGGAAACACAGGATAAATTAGAATCTGTCTTTTCCTCAGTCTTACCTAGAGGGGAAGACAGGTTTCTTTTCAAATAATTGCAATACTGTGAGCTATACGCAACATCCACAACCAACATTAACAATTTGGTGGTTGTATTTTCATAGGATATTTTTGTCTCTTGAATTTCACAACTTGGCAAATATTTGTGACTCTAAAGTGTTTTCCTTTGTTTTGTTTTGTTTTGCAGCAAGGCATTAGCCAAAATTTGTGCAAAATGGGATTACATCCAAGGGAGCCCCAACCTCCATCACCCCCATGTCTTCACTCATGGCACTGACTCTGACCTCCCATCCCAATTTTAACTTTCGCCACCTAACTTGGAATATTTACTCCATTCAATTATAGCACTGACCTGATATTTCAAGGCAGAAGAACAGATTATGAGACCAACTTGAAACTCATCAGTTCCCTCTGCAGCACCCATGGCACATTCTCCACTCTCTCCACCCAGCCATCCTTTCTCCTGTGTCACTTGTTTCACTCAGTTGTACACGTGGTAAGGGAGTGAGGAACAGGGGGCATTTTATTCATTCTGGAATCTTCTCTTAGTCTCCCCATCCCAGCCCTAACACAGATCTACAGTGAAGCCATTCAATAAAAGTGTAGTGAAAAACAAACAAAGAAACAGATGGACAAAAAGGAACCAAGTTAAGCCCTTGGTGGTAGACAGGAGTTGACATTTGTTACTCGCGCCTTTCTTTCATGCAGAGGAGCAAAGTGAGTGGCTAAATCGTAAGACAAGAGTGAGCCTCAGAAGATTAGGGAAGAGAAATAGAGTTGAAGAAAATTTCCTGTGATTCCAATGCAAAAAGAATTCAATATTATCCTGCAATGCCCCATGAGATACAGAACTGGTGACAGGTGAGTGAGGCCATGGCACGCTTCCAAGAAAACCCAGCATTTGAAGCAGACACGGAGATGGCTCGGCACCATGTCTAGACTTTGATGGCATTCTCGCGCCATTTATGGCTGTTTGCGCACTGGTTCGGGTACTCCAGAAGCAACCAATGGTTCCGAAACTCAAGAGAAGCAAAGATGACAAAGAAGCAAAGGCTCTAGCAACCCTCAGAGTAGGTACGTCAGCAGATCCTCAGTCACCAGGAATTTGTTGTCATCCATTGTGGGAGGACGCTTCCCAGATCACCAGTGGTAAGTGGATTCCTTTAGGCTAAAAGCCTGTGGTTCACCCATCCTAGAACCTCAACCTCAGCTCCTCCCACCTGCACCCCCATAGGCTGTTCTCCTTCTGGAAGGCAGAATCCTGGCTTCCCAAAGATGTCCACATCCCAATCTTGGGCGCCGTGAAATACTAGACTACATGGTGAGGTGGCATTTAGGTTGCTAATCACCTGACCTTATAGCAGGGAATTATCCAGGTGGGCCCGTGGTGATCAGAAGAACCCACAAAAGTGGAAGAGAAGGCAGAGAGAGTCAGAGGAGATGTGAGGACAGAAGCATGCTCAGAGTGGTGCCTTAATGCAAAAGACTCCACCCACCACTTCTGGCTTTGAAGATGGAGGAAGGGCAAGAGTCAAGGAAAAGCTGGGGAAGGCAGGGAAACATTCTCTTTTGAGTCTCCAGAAAAGAACGCAGCCCTGTCCACATCTTGATTTTAGGTCAGTGAGCTTGGTGTCAGACTTCTAGCCTATAGAACTGCGAGGTAACACATTTGTATGGTTTTAAGCTGCTAAATTTGTGGTAATTTGTTACAGTATCCATGGAAAATGATTAACTGTGCAATTGAGGCAACCCCCAAGGTGTGCTGACTGTTCTGGAAAGCCCACAGGCTGCGTTGTGGGTAAGCAGCCCTCTGCTTGGATCTTTCTGCATGCAGAAGGACTGAGTGACAGATTCTCCAGGATGTCATGGGGAAAAGGTCGCCATAACTTTCTGCTCATAGAGCCTCCAAATTGTTCCATTAGAGACAAATCCCCAAGTCCTAGTCTGTCGCGGAGGTTAAAACCTGAGATCCTATGGGCCAAATTCAGCAGTCAGACTCTTGACTGCATAGAGAATTTGGGGGAAAACTTTGAATTAATTGCAAACATTCAAAGATTCCACTTAGGTGTCAGTCTTTCTGGCTTTTCTTGGAAAAAGTTTTAGAAAATGTTGTCACATTTGCATCCTTGGGGGTGGAATAGCGGCTGACCTCTTAGAGCATGCTCATTCTGGTTGTCTCCACTGCCACCACTCTACTGTCTCACATCCTCTCCATGTGACCCTATTATGTGGCCTTTCAGGCGTCGAGTGTTCAACCCCTCATACTCTGCCTGTATATGACATACATTTCAGACGTAGCTTACGTAGGGTAAAGCATTAAAGGGAATCTAGCCAGCTTCGTGCTTTCCCCACGTGTGATAGCAAAGACTACCTTCTTCATTTCAGAAGAAAAATTGCAAATCTCAGAGATGAAAATGTTTTGGCCCATCCCTCCATTTTCTCCAAGCTCTTAGCCCAGACACTGGCATTGGTGCCTGTAGGGAATTTCCAAGCCCACACAGCGTTCTGATTTTGATCAGCTAAACCTTTGCCCCTTTAAGGACTTATCTAAACTTGACTTCAGCTAAGGAGAGAATTTTCAAAAGGATGGAAGTCAAGCTAGATCCCTTTCAAGATGGCAGATGATGAGCGCCAGCAAAACGCTAAATGGTCCGCTAGCATTTTCATATACGCAGGGCCAAGGTTTGGAGAAATCCCTGCGCACTTTTATTAGATTAACAACATGTAAGCTCTGACATCAGCCGCAACATGATCTGGTATTGCAAAATGCACTTCGGAATCCTAATGCGTTAATTGTTATGCTTGGCTTTATTACCAACATATCTTTTTACTCATATCTGAATGCCAGTGGTTAGGGGCCAAAATTTTTGGAAAAGTGATACCTTACAAGCTCACACTTGCAATGGTTCTGAACAGCGATGGAAGGTCATAGATATGGGATCGAAAGAAAAGAGTCGGCTCACAAAAGGGTTAGTGTCCTGAGCGGCTTGACAGGAATGCACCTTTGCCGTCACAGGCTCTGGCGTTCAGCACACAATATACTGAATAATCAGCTATAGATGGGCGGGGAGAGGCCCGGCTGGACTCCTGACATGGCCTCTGTGGGTGTGATGGATGTGGAGAAATCCAACCCTTCCCAGGGGGGTCAGGTACCATCAAGACAAAGAGGGCAAACAATTTGGTCCTGGAAAAGAACTGCCTTTTTTTTTTTTTTTTTTCTATTTGTTGCCAAAAAGTTACAGTATCCAGCCATTCTCTATTAAGTTGGAAATCTATGCAAAGAAGGAAAAATGAAACCAACGTGAAACCCCAAATAGAAACATTCCCTGGGTAACATACATTTACATTGTGCAAAGTTTTAAAGAGACAGAGAGAGAAAGAGAAAGGGAGAAATATAAGTAATAGACAAATAGATGATAGATAGATGATAGATAGATAGATAGATAGATAGAAAGATGACAGATATTTTAGAAAGGGCATTTTCTTCCCAGGCAGAATCCAAAACATCTGCTCTCTGCATTAGAGAGAGAAACTATCTAAGTCTGTGAAAAAATAAGGTGTCTCAAATCTATCCTTTGGAGCCGGGAGATAAAAAACAAGGGAGGGGAGGATGAGCCTCCCCAAGGGCTAGGCTGAGCAGACAGAGGAAGAAAAAACAAAACAAAACAAAAAACCCAGAGAGCATCGGGCCTGCTGTCCCAACTAGAAACATCTCACAAAATATTTCTTTGGCCTTTGTCTCCTTGTTTTCCACATCTCCGAGCAGTGATTCTAATTGGATCTGGATTTATATGAGCTTTGATAAAATACATACTGCTACCCTGTCTTCCCCTCTCCCCCAAACCAGGCCCCAAGGAGTTTGGAGAAATATCTATAAATTTTCTTAATTGCCGGACGGTTTTCCCACTTCTAGGCAACTGGCTTCCCTTCACAGTAATGTCAGAATCTGACCTATGACATCGGGTGCTCGTATGTGATCACTACCAAATGTTAAAGGGGCCTTCCATTTCCCTTGTTTTTCTTCATGGCCTTGGAGCAGGTCCGCTTTTTAGTGCTGGTCTACATGGGTGAAAATATGCCAGTTCATAAGGGAACCCGGGGGAGGGATGGCCGTGTGCACCTGCTGTGTGCCAGGCAAGGTTCTGAGCTTTGCCTTGCTTTGTGACCAGTCCTGTCAACCTTGTTTAGACAAATAAAGAACCCAGAAAAATTAAATAACTTGATAATTCTGAGCCAGTACGTGGCAACGCTGGGATTTCAAACCCGATGCTACCTGCCTCTAAACATTTACATATCTACAAAGCCTTGGGATGTGGAAGACTTCTCCTCACTCTTACCCCCGATAAAAACTTCTCGAAAGATACTCTGATGGTGGCTCTTTTTTGAACCTCTTATCCCTCACATTACCCTAGTCCTGGAGAATTCTCACTCAGAGAATTGCATATGATAGCGAGAGCTTTGCAGAAGCTCTCATTATCAACACGCCTCAGCTCAAAATTAATTTCCACTTTCAAACCCAGATGACATCTCAGCGGCAGACTGTCAGGACAGGAGGCAAGGGTTACCATATAATTTAGGTGACTTGGGTCACTCTACCAGCCCCCCACCCCCACCCCCACAGCCACCGATTGGTTCACATGGCTGAAGACAGATGGCTCTTTTTAAATAAGTAAAATTTGGGTTGTGCCAGGTTTATGGGAAATTATTGGAAGCAGAGCTGTTTCTGAGGGACCAGTTCACTGGGCATCAGGACCGTCAGTGTGAACCGAAGACAGAAGACCAGGAGATTAGAGAGAGAAAGGGATTCTCAGGCAACCACCTATCCTTTCCCTCCTTTCTCCCGGCAATCTTTTGCCTGATTTCACACTTTCGAGATCATGGTGTGCATTTTGATTCCAGAGATCCTACTTTGTGTGTTTATGCGAAAAGATAGGGCGGCAACCTGTAAAGGTCATGGGCTAAGGAATTAGGAGGCCTGGTTTCAAATTACTGTACCACATTGAAATACCGTGTGGTTTTGAGCTAATTACCTAACCCTTCTGAGACCTTTGTAAAACCAGTGGCTCTAAGCCTTATTGAGACAAAGTAAATAACACAGTGCCAGGCTTATAGCAAGCATCTAAAAAATACTTTTCTCCTGAATCTTCTCTGTCTTTGCTTTTTCAGGAATGCCCTGATCACGAGAGGTTTCTCTCTTTTCCTTCAAGCCTCAGTTATTTTCAAGATCCCTTAATTCAGCAGTGGTGTTGAGGATGGAAATCCTTTATGCCACTTGTGATCTGTGTAATCCTGAAGATACTGTGTAACTTCTTTGAGATCTCTTTTCTAGCTATAAATTGGTGGTAATAACTGGGATGTAGTTTATTTCTAACCCAACAGCCACTTAGTACTTTCTTCTCTACAGACAGAACTTAGATTTTTGGCTTCAGATAACTAGCAGAGATCTCTCAGTCTCAGGGAAGATCCACGCCCAATGGACAAATTCTAACTGACCTAAGATAGCAGTAAAAAGCAGTTCTCCTTCAGCAGTGAGTGCTCTGGGGTGGGCATAAATAACAAAGCTTTCTGACCAAAAAGTGGAAAGGGGAGTCTTAGAGCCTCGGGAGGAGAAAGACATTTGTCTGTTGCTTCCCGCTTGGGCTGCCGGTGGTGGACATGATGCCTAACTAACTGGCAGCCATCTTGAATCCATGAGGCGACAGTCACAAGGATGAAGCCACTGTGCTAAATATGGCAGACAGGATGGCTAGAAAGAGCTTGAAGGTAATGTTGGTAACATTCTGGAATTGCTGAATGAGTCCTTGGAACTCATCTATCTTGATACTTCCTATCATATGATGATTAATGTTTAAGCTACTCAAGTCAAATGTTCTCTTACCTGCAACCAGAAGTGTTACTGATTTTACGATGTCTGCTTCTTAGAACTTCTCTGAGAATTATGGGTAACATATGTAAAGCATCTAGAAAGGCCCTGTCATTTAGTAAACACGTGCTAATCATACAGTTTAGGTTTGTTATAGTTGTTAATATACAGGCCCCCTAGGGAAGCAGTGAGGAACTTGTCAAATAGAAGCTTCCGTTAAGCACGTGTTACAGAGGAAATTCATACATTGCATCGAACCTTTTTTTTTTTTTTTAAATGTTTATTTATTTTTGAGACAGAGAGAGACAGAGCACGAACGGGGGAGGGGCAGAGAGAGAGGGAGACACAGAATCGGAAGCAGGCTCCAGGCTCTGAGCCATCAGCCCAGAGCCTGACGCGGGGCTCGAACTCACGCGAGATCGTGACCTGAGCTGAAGTCGGACGCTTAACGGACTGCGCCACCCAGGCGCCCCGCATCGAACCTTTAAGTGTGCCTTTAAATCCAATTTCAGTGAGATTCCATGAGATTTTACCAATAGGCATAAAAAAAAATCGTAAAATGAATTGGATCTGAAGATCTTGCAACTCAGATCAAAAGTATTAGGTAAACGGTTCTCATTACTGAGGGTTAGATGATGTTTCTTAACTGTAACTAAAGCTCTTCTTCAAAGTTCTTTTGTTCTCCTCCCTTGGCTGTGAGCTCAGTAGACTTTTTTTTTGAATTTCAAATCTATCCGTGTCACACTGACTGGACAAACAGCTTGCAAGAAAAGGAAGATCAGAACTGAGTCTAAACTGCCATTTGTTGATTGCTCCTGTATTTATAAGTTGTCAAGAATGTAGAAAACAACAACAACAACAACAACCCTGAAAATGCTAAGTGTGGCAGAAAGTGATTCATTCATAAATTCCATCAACATTAGGAAGGTCCTCTCCTTACGGGGCTTACAGACAGCCTAGCAGGGAAAGACACATGAACAAGGAAATGCAAAAAATTATTGAAATTGCCCAAACAGTAGGGATAGCGACGATGACGAAATCAGCACAACTACCGGATCACTGCCATCGATGGTTGTAGTGACGGTGCACTTCACACACCAGGCATTGTCCTAACTTCTTTACAAGCACTGTCTGTCTCTTGTGACCTTTGTAATTCCTTGTGGTCAGTCCCGTTGTGATGTCTATTTTAAAGATAAGTACATTGAAACCCAACGCACCCACCTGATTTGTGCAGGAGCTACAAATCACATCCAGATCTTCCTAATTGCAAGGCTCGTGGTCCTCACTAAGCTATGGTAAAGGTTTGAACGGGGTAAACGGGGGTTGAAATGGAGGAAGTAGTTAATTCTGCTGGGGGTGTTGGGTGGCATGGCTGAGTTGGGGTAAATTGAGAGGAATGATGAGGAAAGGCTTCAAAGAAGAGGTGACCCTCCACAGACACTCACCTTTCTGGAAAAAGACTTCCTAGAAGAAAATGTATGCTGCACCGTCCTTCAACATATTTTCCCATATGAAAGAGGTGAACAAAACGAAACAAAGATGGAGGCAGGATAGTATCTAAATTGGCCCAGGCTGCCCTGGAAAACTGCACATTCCCATGCAGTTGGGACTTCAGGGACCTAGGGAAATGGTTAGAGTTGTTTATTCTGCCTGAGTCCTTGAAGTCTCATGAATAAAAGGTTTTCTGTGAATATAAAATATGGTGATTGTCTACATTAGGCCAGAGGAACATTCTTTTCAAGGAGAAGGGGGAAAATCTAAACATATTTATTTAGCATACGAAAGTGGGTATTCATGCCAAAAATAATTCAATATGGTAGAAACCTACTTGGGCAGGGTCTGTACTAACACCGCAGATGTGACATGAAGATTTGGTGGCTGTGATTCATGCCAGCCAGTTCCCCCCACACCTATACTGGCCTCGGAGACCCTCCTCCTATCTGCCCCTGACTTGTTCAATGGCCTTAGGCCCAATGGTATAGTTTTTAACACTCCATGTGATCTGTAGGATTTTGCCATCCAATTTCAGCAATTAAGTACTTCGACTCAGCTAAATTCTGGCCGACACTGTGAAATAGAAGAGGTAAAGTAAATCAAGCGTCCGCTGACTTTTAGATTCAAATATCAAATTTTAACCCCATCAATTTTTAATTACTTCAAGAATTTCATTACCTAGTGGAGATTCTATTTCTAGTAGATGAGGACTTGAATGTAATGCTTTTTCATCCTTTTAAAAAGCATATGCAACAATTTATATGCCTGCCTTATTTGAGTTCCTGATAAAACTTACCCCAAATGATTTAGAACTGTCCGACTCCTCCAAAAATAACTTTAAATTATCTCCCTTAAAAACATTTTTATATTATAGAACAATTTCAGCCAGTGTTAAAACTGCCAATATCTCACAACTGTTTTGTAATACATGCACATCAGTTTGTATAGGTTTAACGATGGCAAATACATTTTGTTCCCCTCAATGGCTAATAAAGAAAAATAAAAACAAGAACACTAACACTCAACTAGTCGCAGTGAACTTTTTTCTGATCCAGGAATAAGCTAAGTTCTTTTATTCTAATATTTAAAAAAAAATTTTTTTATTATGTTTCTTTATTTTTCAGAGGAAGAGAAAGACAAAGCACGAGTTGGGGAGAGGCAGAGAGAGGGAGACACAGAATCTGAAGCAGGCTCCAGGCTCAGGGCTGTCAGCACAGAGCCCGACGCGGGGCTTGAACCCACAAGCCGCGAGATCATGACCTGAGCCGAAGCTGAACGCTCAACTGACTGAGCCAACCAGGTGCCCCTAAGTTCTTTTATTCTTGAGGTCTCTGCACTGATTATTCCTCTTCCTTCCTCCCTCACTTCCCTCCCTCCCTCCCTCCCTCCCTCCCTCCCTCCCTCCCTCCCTTCCTTCCTTCTTTCTTTTAAATATTCTTCTCATAAATATTTGTTTGGTTGGGGTCCTTTTTGTCTTTCATATCTCACTCAGGTCAAATGTCAGATGTTTCCATTTCAGAAAAGGAGACCACCATGCAGTCCATTCGATTATGAAGACCCCAAACCCAAGAGGGTCTTTACCTATTTTCCTTGTCCCTCCATATCTGAGGCATCAGCCTGTCCTGTTGGCTCCATCTCTCAGCTTCATCTGGAATTTGGCCATGTCGTGTCAGTTTCACTGCAAATTCTAGTGTAGACTGCCATCTTCTTTCAGCCTCTTCCTGTGGCAACTTAGCCTGCCATTACTAATACAGAAACTGGGGCCTTGAAAGAGAATGTTGTTATGATAAAACTTAAAATAGATGGTGTTGACTCGGTCAAAAAAATATTGGAGGAGAAAGATGGAGACCCAGTTTAGGCAGTAACAACACCTTTGGTAAAATTGCTGCCTGTGATAACTTGGAAGGCAGATGACAGGCTTCTGAGCCTATTGGAAACAAGACTGTCTTAGAAAGAATGTTATGGTGTGTTGCCTTCTATTACATTTGCTGTTTTATATAAAGTCACAAGAAATAGGTGAGGAGAGAAAAGAATCGGCCAATTTGCAATTAACAGTGAAAGGTCTTGGAGAGTTGGAAAAACCACTCGCTTCTGGACTCCAAAAAGCAGGAAATAAGACTAAAAGGCCTTCCTGTGACAGAAGCTCAGTAAGAACGCCAGGCTTGCAATGAAAATTATGTTAAGGGTGTTACTACCTATGTAAGTTAAGTCTTGATTCAGAGGGACTGACGGTAGATTGAGAGAGGAGGTCTGGCAGATAAGGCACGTATAAAATAATGTCTGTGAAAGAACTCTGCGTCACAGCAGATCGATTGGAGGCTTTCTGAGTGTTTGAAGAAATTATATTGCCAAGAAACCCCATGAGACCTGTTGGAGCCATAAAACAACCCTTGGGCCCCTAAACTTGTAGGTAGGAAGCTACTGAGAATGTTGCAGTTCTCAAGGAGAGAATAGTCTCCACTTCCTGCAAGTTTGCAAGTGTCTAGGAAGGGAAATTTACAAGGAAGAACTCTGGGCTTTCTGGAGAGAAACTGACAAAGGAGTTCCTTCCACTGGCAGAATCACAGTCAAATCACTATCAGGACAATGAATCTACCTTTTCAATGCCCACCCTGCAAGATTCCATCATTGCCATGGACCAGTGTGGCTGTGTGTTTCCCATGTTTTCCTTTTCTGAGTTTGTTTGGTTAGTAGTTGTCCTGCCTCTGCCCCACCATTGCATTTTATGACACTGTGCTGGGTTGGAGGAGCAAATGCTTTGGTATTTGGTTTATAGAGTAAGGCACCAAGACTGGGTCTATTGGAGAGAATTGCATATCACCCAGAGATTGTGGATGTTGAGCTGCATGCAGTGAATGGATGGGACATTTGGATATCTCCATTGAAGAAAGGGTAAGCTTGTTCTTTGTATGGGAAGAAAGGAGCATGTGGATTTTTGTTGGTCTGAAAGGCTGTCTCAGGACCTTTGCACCTGCTGTTCCCCTTTGACTTGGATGACCTTTCTCAGTTCTTTTAATATATCTCTTAATAGCATCTATATTAAGTCTACCTCTCTCTTGCGTTCAGACTTCAGCTTAAAAGTTGACTCTTCAGTGAGGGCTTTCCTCATCACCAAAGCTAAGTGGTCCCCTCCCAGGAACTTTCCAACTCATTATTCTATTTTATTTTCTTAGTAGCACTTACTATTATCTGCAATTATTTTATTTATTCTGTCCTTTCCTTGCTTATTGCATATTTCCTTTAACTAGAAGGCGAGATCTTATCTGAATTCAATGTCTGTTCACTGCTGAATTCCTAGAGTTTAGCATAGTGACCTGGAGACCCACATCGTTGGCTGAATGAATGAATGAGGCCAAATCACATAAGAAACAAGATCTTTTCCTACCACTTGTGAGGCAGTTTTCCCAATCAAATACCCAAGACCATGCGATTCTTTTTGTTACACCTGATTCTGTTTTATCTGCATAAACCTTCACTTGAACGGTATTCGCAATATTCTACAGAGTAATGGCCAGAGGTTCTTTCGGTTGACCAGGTTTTTGGGCATCAAGTAGACATAGCATCGAGAGGCTATTTCTAGTTCTTTTCGTTTTAAATTTTTCCCCAAATTGCCTATTCAGTAGCTGATAGTTCCTTGGTAGTCTAGCAAGTGGTCTGTAGGCTGTTCAGCAGCTTAAGAAAACAAAAATATAATATCCCTATTCAAAACATTTTTGCCCACCCTTTTATTGTTAACTTATAAATCATTTTGTTTTAGATGCATCTTTTATAAGAATAAATAAACATAGTTGAAGTGTGTTGGTTGAGCCACTCTGATAATATCTTGCGTGTTTGTTTTTACTGGGGTTATTTAATCTATTCACATTCATTTTTCGAAGAGGCACCTCAGTCTTTTGGAGGTTTTCCCTCAATTTTATGTGCTTTGGTAAACTTCCTCGATAAAACCCTATGTGTTTATTCTATCAGCTGTTAACTTTTACCTAAAAGTATACTATAAATTTTTGTGATTTAAATTTTAAAGAGCATTTATCCTTTCGGGTATATAGCCAGGAGTAGAACTGCTAAATCACACGGCCAGTTGTCCACAGTGGCGGAATCGTTTCACATTCCTACCAGCAATGTCTGAAGATTCCCATTTCTCCACAAGTTGCCAACACTTGTTATTTCTTGCTTTTTTGTTTTTTTCTTTTTTTTTTTTTTTTTTTTTTACCTCTAGCCATCTCATTGTGGTTTTAATTTGCATTTACTTAGTAACTGATGATGTTGAGAATCTTTTCATGTGCTTTTTGGCCCCTCCTATATCTTTTATGAAGAAATCTGTGCTCAAGTCCTTTGCCCATTTTAAAAATTGGATTGTTTGTCTTTGGTTGTTAAATTAGAAGAGTTCTTGATATATTCTGGACACAAGTCCCTTGTACCTAGATGTGCAAATATTTTCTCCATTCTTTTAAATTTCTTGATGTTATCATTTGTAGCACAAAAGTTCTCAATTTTAATTAAGTTCAGCGACTCCATTTTTTTTGTTGTTGTTGTTGCTTGTGCTTTTGGTATCGCATCTGAGATTCCATTGCCAAATCCAAGATCACCTTATGTCTTCTTCTAAGAGTTTGAAAACAGATACTCAAACAAATCCCATATACGTGCATCTTCATAGCAGCACTATTCACAATAGCTGAAACATGGAAACAGTCCAAATGTCCAGCGATGCACAAATGGATAAAGAAAATGTGGTGTATACATTCAATAGAATATTAGTCATAAAAAGGAATGATGTGCTGATACACGTTACAACATGGGTAAAATCATTCTGTGTGAGAAGACAAAAAAAAAAGTGTGGTATGATTCCATTTATGTGAAATGCCCAGAATAGATAAATCCCATGGAGAGGATGAAAGCTGGTGGTTTCTGGGGCCTGGGTGTAAGGGAATGGAGGGCAACTTCTTAGTGGGTGTGACGTTTTCTTTTGGGGTATGAAAATGTTTTGGAACTAGGTAGAAGTGGTTGCACAAGACTGTGGATGTACTAAACGCCACTGACTTGTTCACCTTAACATGATTAGTTTGGGGGGAACTGAGTGGCTCAATTGGTTAAACGTCTGGCTCTTGATTTCGGCTCAGGTCATGATCTCATGGGTCCTGAGTTCGAGCCCTGAATCAGGCTCTGTGCTGGCAGTGTAGAGCCTGCTTGGGATTCTCTCTCTCCCTCTCTCTCTGCTCCTCCCCTATTTATGCTCTCTCTCTCTCTCTCAAAATAAATAAACTTAAAAAATTTTTTTTAATGATTAATTTTATGTTCTCTGAATTTCACCTCAGAAAAACTGTAGAGACCAAAATACAATCTCTTCATTTCCTCTCTGACATATAATAAATTTGATATGCTTTTCTTTTTTCCCTGAATTTCCTATTCCTACTTTTTACTGGCATTTCGAATTTGGGGTACAGATTATTAATTTTTTTAGCATTACATTAATAATCTTCTATTTTAAGATTTACTGTTTATATGTGCATTATGCTTCATCTCTACACTAACTATAATTATCCAGACTAATTTGTATATTTTTAAATTTCATTGTTCATTAGTATTTGAAGGAAATACTATTTCTTCCTCACACTTAAATACATTGCTGTGTTTCTTTGAGCAGTTTTTGAAGTGTATATGCATGAAATTCTTTCTGAGACCTATTATTCCTAAGGATGCCTTTCAGTTCCTTTCACTTATGAATGATTGTTTGGTTAGGTATAAAACTTTGGGACATGCAGGAAAATGGAGTGGATATACTTTTCCCAATTACTCTGGCAGAACAGAACAGAACAACTAAGTAATCAAGAACATAATATTTTAATGCAATGTTTAAAAACTCAAAATTAATGCAGAAATCCATGATGCACAAAATATCAAAAATTTAAATAAAAACAGGACCTGTCAGGGCCAAGATTAGGGTGAGGTGACTCATGCAAATGAAGCATTGGGCCCCTCCATTTTTGTGTGTCATTTTTGTGACATTTCTGCATCATGATGGATTTTCATTCATCATTATAATTATTATTATCATTTTACACTAAAATGTTGTTTCTCTTAATTACCGAATTTTCTGAGTTCCCTTAAATTTTGCCTTTAAGGGTCCAGTCACCTCATCTATTCCTGAGTCTGATTAGAACATAACTTTTTATTCTCAAAATTCCCTAAATTTTTTTCTGAAAGAACAGTTCTCAAATCTGGCTTCACATTAGAATCTAACATTATTAGATAAAATCTAATAGCCAGGCCCACCCTCTGGCTGATTAAGTTAGATTCCTTATGAGTGAAGGTTGGGCATCAGGATTTTAAAAAGCTTTCTGGAGGATTCTAATATGCTGCTAAGGTTGAGAGATGCTGCCTTATTTTCTTATGCCCCTGAAGTACGGTGATGAGGAGACTGACCACCTAGTCTGAGTGAGTGAATTTGGCTGGTGGTTTTGATTTTCTAAGCAAATTGTGTAACATGTTGGATACTCAGATTTCTATATCATGGTGTTGTCCTCAAAATCCAGAGAAAAGACACATGTACACCCTAAGCACACTGCCTGGATCTTAGCAAACCATGAATGTTGGCCAGTAAGATGTTGCTGGTACTGAAGATGGAAAAAGAAAGAAGAAACAGCCATGATTTATTATTGTCAAAAAGAATTTTGCCAGCCTATATTTTCTCTGAAATGTAAATATTTTCCTAGGATATGGCTAGGTGTCAGTCCCTTTTTATCTGTTTTGGCTTATATTCAGGGCTCATCTTCTCTACTATCACAAACGCTTCTTCAGTTTAATAAATTTTCTTCTATCATATCTTTGGTTATTTTCTTTCTATCTGCTTTTACTCCTCCTGGTAATATTCAAAGTTCTCTTTCCTGTTGGGTCCATGCTTCTTTCTCTTTCTAGGTTCTGAGAGGACTTTTAAATTTATTTATTTGTTTTTAATATCAAAACACATATGCATAGTTTTACAAGTCAAAAGCTATAAGCTTTTTATTAAAAAATGACAGTACCAGTACTTACTCTCTCCAGAAGCCACTTTAAAGTCTTATCTTGGCGACCCTGGGTGGCTCAGTCAGTTAAGCAGCCAACTTCAGCTCAGGTCATGATCTCGCAGTTTGTGGGTTTGAGCCCCGCATTGGGCTTTATGCTGATAGCTCAGAGCCTGGAGCCTGCTTTGGATTCTGTGTCTCCCTCTCTCTCTGTTCTTCCCCCACTTGGTTCTCTCTCTGTATCTCTCTCTCTCAAAAATAAATAACCTTAAAAATGTTTTTAAAAAGTCATCTTTTTTTCTGCTATGACTTTACTATTTCTGAATAGCATGTTACAGAACTTTCAAAGTTTTACTATATTTTCAAATATGTAACACATTCACTTTGTTCCAAAGTTAAAACACAAGATTTTCTTACAGAAGTTTCTTTCTTAGGCAGAAGTTTCTCTCCTATTCCACTTCCATCGGCCCATTACCACTACCACTACCCATTGTATTTAACTACTTTCATTGTGTTTTGTGTAACCTTTTAGAGTTTTGTCATGCAAATAAAAAATAGGTACTATATTATATTTTCTTCTAGAAAATGTTCTTTTTCTTTTTTTTCAATATATGAAATTTATTGTCAAATTGGTTTCCTTCCATACAACACCCAGTGCTCATCCCAACATGTGCCCTCCTCCCTGCCCATCACCCACTTTCCCCTTTCCCCTAGTCCCCATCTACCCTTGGTTTGTTCTCAGTCCTTAAAAGTCTCTTATGGTTTGCCTCCCTCTTTCCGTAAACTTTCTTTTCCCCCTTGCCCTCCCCCATGGTCTTCTGTTACGTTTCTCAAGATCCACATATGAGTGGAAACATGGTATCTGTCTTTCTCTGATGGACTTACTTCACTAAGCATAATACCCTCTAGTTCCATCCACATTGCTGCAAATGGCCAGATTTCATTCTTTCTCATTGCCAACTAGTATTCCATTGCATATATAAACCACATCTTTTTTATACATTAGTCAGTTGATGGACATTTAGGCTCTTTCCATAATTTGGCTATTGTCGAGAGTGCTGCTATAAACATTGGGGTACAAGTGCCCCTATGCATCAGCACTCCTGTATCCCTTGGGTAAATTCCTAGCAGTGCTATTGCTGGGTCATAGGGTAGATCTATTTTTAATTTTTTGAGGAACCTCCACACTGTTTTCAGAGTGGCTGCTCCAGTTTGCATTCCCACCAACAGTGCAAGAGAGTTTCTGTTTCTCCACATCCTTGCCAGCATCTATAGTCTCTTGATTTGTTCATTTTAGCCACTATGACTGGCGTGAGGTGATATCTCATTGTAGTTTTCATTTGTATTTTATCTTCTTTCATTTTAGACAGACAGAGAGAGACCATGACTGGGGAGAAGGGCAGAGAGAGAGAGAGACTCTTAAGCGGGTTGCGTGCTCAACACAGAATCCCACACGGGGCTTGATCCCATGATCCTGGGATTTTGACCTGAGCCAAATTCAAGAGTTGGATGCTCAACCAACTGAGCCACCCAGGCATCCTTAGAAAATTTTCTTAAAGTGGGTTTGTGCATCACCGGTTTTCTTTGCTGCAATATATTCTTAGCTTCTCACTGCCATTACTTGGTCTTTAAATTTATATAAATAAATACTTACATATGAATATATATATTTATATATTTATATTTATTTATAAATATATATGGATTTTAAATCCATATATATGGATATATATTTATATATGTCGAAATATATATCCATAATTTAAAGTCTACCATTCTCTCAAACTGAATTTTCCCTTTTGCTGATTGTCTATTCTCTATTGAATAGTTTCCTAAATCCTATAAAAAGTATGAATTACAGGCTTTTTTGAGCTCATTTGCTGACATATTTCACATAGTAGTTCTATTTCTTGAGAGGACATTATTTCTGACTCCTCAGAACCTTAAAAGACATTTTAAATTTCTGTGCCTTTTAGCAAATCTGGTCATTTTTTTCCATTTGCTCCTTCTGGCAGAGGAAATTTGTATTTCAGCTCTCTGGAAAAACTAAGGAAGATTTTCTTAGGCAACGAGTGGCTTAGGTAAAGAGAAAAAGCAAAAGATGAGATTTTTCTCTAACTTTATTTTGCTAAAAAACTGCGCCCTGGAATTGCCTGGAATTGCCTGGAATTGCCTGCTTTCAGACATCAGGGCAAGTGGGAGAAGCATGTTCATGGGCTCCTCACTCCAAGTGGCACTCGGTGCCTGACTGGATGAAACTGTTCCTCAAATGATGTGCCCCAGGGTGTCCTTAGCACCGGCACGTAGAGACTGGGGGCTTCTTCTCGGCAAAATGCATCTTTTCCTGCAGACTTAGTCGACCTCGTCTTCAACCTGCCTCACTTGCACTATACCTTATAGAAATTCCTCAGGATTTCTATTCTCCGTGACATTCTTCAATCATTTCTTGTACACACGTTTTCCTCTGTTTTCGCATTGCTTTGGCAGTTCCAAGGGGGACCTGAAGGTGAGGGATTGGTAAGTGTGTGCATTCCACACGCTTCATTGCGATCCCAGAGTTACTTTCTTACTTTTCCTCTACCAGGAAATGGATGATATAGTTATAATATGCAAGGTAAAAATGTGATGTTCTACTTTGACACTATGGAAGGCAGCTGTGATCCCCACAAAAAAGTCCTCTGATGACCACATTGTGGGCAGAAGATGGGGCTCTACTTGGTTATATTATTTATAATTAATTACTTATTCCATTAGGCAGATTCCTAGAATTTCTGGGTGGAAGAAAAGTAAGAAAGCGAAGGAAATGAAGCATGGGGATGTTATGTAACTTACTCTAAGTCTGCTGGGGTTGTTGGGGTTCAGACAGCGTTGCCTGGTTCTAGGACCCACGCTTTTATCCATCCAAGGGAGCAAGTATAATCATAAGCTCCTTTTTGGAGGTGTGGGAATTGAGACCCAGAGGCAATAAGTAAATTGCTCAATATAAGTTATGAAATTGGTGCTTGAACCTTGGTCTGACTTCAATGCTATATAAGGCAAATTCTAGATGCTCAAAATCAGACAATCTTAGAATTACCTAGAAGCAGCTTTAGAGATTACATTATTTCAAAGCATCGTCCCTCATTTTACAGATAATCTGTAATTGCTCAAATCACTTACCTGAACCAATCAGGAACCGGTTCTATGCAGCAAGGCAACTGTACCTATCAACGGGGAGCTATTGTTTGAAATACTATTTCTATTAAAAAGAAATAACAACAACAAGATAAAGGATCCAGTTCTTGATGGCAACACAGCTCTTCATAGTAAATTCAAGTGCCTCATTGTTTCTCTGCAACACGAAGACAACTTGGGAAAGGATTCTGTAGACACTGAGACCATTGTAGGGGGCAGTGGGACCCAGAGGTTTTCATGAGAGTGCAAATGCCCTTGAGATCAAAGCAAATTGTCTTCTGAGAGGCGTCCGGTGGGCCATCCTCTGAAAATTGACCCACTGTTCAGCATGGCTCCTTCCAAGACGCTGAATTGGAGACAGCTGGTGCCTGGAACGTACCTTGTATGTCACCTTCTGATCTCTGTTTGAAGGCCAACTGTATGTGATTAAGCGTAACAGACACAGAACTTGTGTTAAGCTCAGGATGTAACTTGTCGCATGAATAGCGATTGACTTGAAAATTGAATGAATGGATTGAGTTTCTTCTCTCTCTTTTTAATAGAGAAAGATTAAACCCTCTGAATCTAGTCAAATAAGTGCTTGCTGTTTTTGAGAAAGATAGTCTTGAGATATATAGTACTTCGGGGGTGTTAATTGCAACTTGAGTAGGAAGAAATTTTTACCGGAACTAATGGCAAAAATTGGCTCCGACTGAAGATGTGTTTTGGTCTTTTAGCATTTCCCTTATTCTAGCCAGATAAGTCCCCCCACCATCCCCCACTCTAAGCTCTTGCTGGTTCTTAAACCTACCTACACATTGGAATAGCCTAGCAAATTTAAAACAAAAAGAAAGGAAAGAAGAGAAGAGAAGAGAGAAAAGAAGAGAAAGGAAAAGAAAAGAAGGAAAGGAAAGGAAAGGAAAGGAAAGGAAAGGAAAGGAAAGGAAAGGAAAGGAAAGGAAAGGAAAAGAAAGGAAAGGAAAAGAAAGAAAAGAGAAGAAAAGAAAAGAAAAGAAAAGAAAAGAAAAGAAAAAAGAAAAGACAAGACAAAATATTGATGCCATTGGTTCTGCCCAACAGATTCTAATTTAAATGATATGGAGTGTGGTGTGAGAATAGGGATATTCAAAAGCACCCCAAAGCGATTCTAATCCACAGCGAAGTTTGAGAATCACTGGGACTACTTTAAGACCCTTCTCTCTGAGAAGGCACCAGCTGCAAGCAGGTTTTACACCAATATGTTTGCCGAATATAAACACTGCAGTGCAAACTCTTGCACCCAAGAACCCTGAGCTGCTTGTGGACAATCTTTGGAAAAGTTTGAATTTGTAAACTGATAATACATATAATTCCACAGGCTCCATATGGTTCCTGTTATCCTGAGCGAACTATACACATTTGCCTTGCCCCTGGACGAAAAGATAAATAACAGATGTGGGTAATTTTTATCATACTTGTACTGAAAAATAATAGAAAAATAAGAAAGGAAGGGGGCAGAGAGAGAGAGAGAAAGAAAACACATGAAAATAAAACTCAGATTCATCATTCCAAGCTACATCTTTGGATTTTTAAGATCCATTTATAAAATAGACCAGAAGGAACTGTGTCACATAAATTCTCCATTTCTAAGGGAGGCTGTCTCTCCAGTGACAAGAACCAATATTAAAAATTTTGGTGTTGGGCGCCTGGGTGGTTCAGTGGGTTAAGCGTCCAACTTCGGCTCAGGTCATGATCTTGTGGTTCATGAGTTCCAGCCTCGCATTGGTCTCTGTGCTGACAGCTCAGAGCCTGGAGCCTGCTTCCGATTCTGTGTCTCCCTCTCTCTCTGTGCCTCCCCTGTTCATGCTCTGTCTCTCTCTGTCTCAAAAATAAATAAATGTTAAAAAAAGAAATTAAAAAAAAAGAAAATTAATTATTTTGTTTTGTCTCCTTTGGATCCAAAATTAACAAAACCATGGGGATGAATTCTTTGGCAATGTGTTCCCTTCTTTTAATCTTATGTTTGTAAGATTCATCCATATTGATGTGCATGGTTGAAGTTCATGAACATTTATTGATGTACGATGGTCTATGGTGTGAATACATCTCAGTTTAACTAATCTATTGTCCATGGTCATTTGTGTTGTTTCTAGCTTTTGCTATTTTGGATAAAGCTACTGTGAACATTCTTGTTATGATTTTGGATACACATATACAAGAAGGTCTCTGCTATAGATACTTAATGGAATGCTGAGTCGTAGGGATGTGTATATTCCCTATAGACACGCCTACATGCATATATAGGGCCAATGGGCATGTGAATATCCATGTGCACATACCCTATGTGAAAATCCTATTTAAACTCTTTTGAAAGTGGTTGAACCAGATCATACTGCCACTTGCACTGTATCAGAGTTCCCGTTGCTTCCTGTCCTCAACACTTGGTATTGTCTGCCTTTCTCAATGTTTGCCAATCTGGGACGCGAGAAGTGATATTTCACTGGGCTTTAATGTGTATTTCCCTTAGTAACGAGATCAGACGCTTCCTATTCCTACGGGCTGTTCAAGTTCCCTCTTCTATGAAATTCCTGTTTACATCTTTTCCTATTTTTCTAGCTTGGCCTATTATTTATTCATATAAATTTATATAAATTTTATATTCTGGATATTAGGTCTTTCTCAGCGGTTGATGCAATGTACGTCTTCTCTCTCAGTTTTTGACTTCTTTCTGTCATTTTCTTATGGTCACTTTTTGATTGACAGATATTTACAAATATATTCTAATAATACATCAGTTTTCCCGTATGCCTTCTGATATGTGCATTTTATTTGAGAAATAGTTTTCTTTATATTGTCTTCTAAAGTTACCACAGTTTTACCTTTTAAAACTGGCTTTAAAATACCAGGCACTGAGTTCTGAGTATGTTTTGAGGCAGAGTCCAATTTATTCTTTTTCCCACATTAATTGAATCAATTGTGTAACATTATTTATTGAAAAGTCCATCCTTTTCCTCACTGAACTGTAATGCTGATTCTGTCATAAATCGAAATTTTCCTTCCTTTCTTTCTCTTTCTTTTTCTCTTTCTTTCTTTCTTTCTTTCTTTCCTTTCTCTTTCTTTCTTTCCTTTTTCTTTCTTTCTTTCTTTCTTTCTTTCTTTCTTTCTTTCTTTCTTTCCTTTTTCTTTCTTTCTTTCTTTCTTTCTTTCTTTCTTTCTTTCCTTTTTCTTTCTTTCTTTCTTTCCTCTTTCTTTCTTTCTTTCTTTCTTTCTTTCTTTCTTTCTTTCCTTTCTCTTTTTTCTTTCTTTCTTTCGTTTCTTTCTCTCTCTGTCTCTCTCTTTTTTTTTTTTTTGCCTTGCTTTCTCCTTAAGACTCCAATATTTGCAATAATCTGAACTTCAGCTTTTCATTCTTGTTTCAGTCTTTCATAATTGGGTGTTTTGTTCTAATGGTTTTGAAAATATCTTTTATGAGGTTAAGAAATATTCTATTTTCAGTTTGAGATTTTCTCATAGATGGATGCTAACCTTTATCAGTTTGACTCTATTACAGCTCTCTCGAGGTGATTGTGTGATTTTTTTTTCTTTTAATGTGTTAGAAGGTTTTATCCTTCTGGTTGGTATTTTCAAATAAGTTTTATTGAGATGTATTTTATATAGAATGGAATTCACCCCTTTAAATTATGCAATTGAGTAAATTTTGGTAAATGTGTGCACTTTTCCAGCACCCCAGACGGTTCCCTCATGCCCCTTTGCAGTCAGTACCCACCCTTATTGAGCTCCAGTGAAACCACTCATTTGCTTTGTTACTGTAGTTTTTCCTTTACTTTGATTAGTGTTTGAGTGTTAAGCCAGCTTTGTATTTTCTAGGTTAACTTGGCCACGATATTTTTTATAAACAGGTTTACTAATAATTGGCCTGTACTAGGCTCACTTGTAGTATCCTTGACTGATTGGTATTATGATTATACAGTGACCGTAAGGCAAGTTGGGAAAAGTTTCTTCTTTCTATAGGACTACCTTATGTGTTATTAGAATTATTTGTTCTTTGAATACTTTGCTAATGTTATTGTAAAACTGGTTAATCCTAGAGATTTTTGACTGAAGATTTTGAAATGATTCAGTTTTTTAAATTGTAAATCCTATTTCTGTTAAGTCTAGTTTATTTTTCTAGAAATTTCTTCTTTCATTAAAATTGTCAAATTTGCTAGTTTAAAGATGATCTGATCATTTCTTATTACCTTTTTAAGACTTATTTTTTCTTTTAGAGCAGTTAACAGCAAAATAGAGAAGAAGGTGCAGACATTTTCCATTTATTCCCTGCCCCAATACATGCATAGCCTCCCACATCATCAACATCCTGATCCGGAGTGGTACACTGATGAACCTATATTGACACATCATTATCACCCAAAGTACATGGTTTACATTAGGGTTCACTCTTGATAGTGTACATTCTGTGGATTTGGACAAACGCATAATGACACGTATCCATCATTTTAGTATAATACAGTTTTACTGCCCTGAAAGTCTTCTGTGTTCTGCCTATTCATCTCTTCTTTACTTCTGTCCTTGGTAACTACTGAACTTTTTACTGTCTCCATAGTTTTATCTTCTCCAGAATGCCATTTAGTTGGAATCATAGAGTATTTAGCCTTTTCAGGTTGGCTTCTTCCACTTAGTAATAATATGCATTTAAGGTTCTCCCATGTCTTTTCATGGCTTGATTGCTTATTTCTTTTTAGCAATGAATAATATTCCCCTGTACCACCGTTTATCCATTCACCTGCTGAAAAAAAATCTTAGCGGCTTCTAAGTTTTGGAAATCATGAATATAGCTACTATAAATATCCATATGTAGGCTTTTATGTGTGGACATACATTTTTCACTTCTTTGAGTAAATACCATACAGCATGATTGCTGGATCATGCTAACACTTATCATAGATTAGAGTACGTTTAGTTTCGTAAGTAACCACTCACCTGTCTTCCGAAATGGCTCTAGCATTTTTGTATTTGCACCAACAGTGTAATTTGAATAATTATTCAAATCTCATTAAAATATCGTTGACTGTTTAAACAAAAATAACTGCAAAGTCATATGATGTTTATAACATATGTGGAAGTAAAATGTATGACAATCACAACACAATTACTGGGAGGGGAGAAATAAAAGTCTATTATGATAGAGTTCTTATACTGTACATGACATAATATAACATCACTACAAGATAGACTGTGATGACTTAGAAATGCATATTATAAACCTGAAAGCAACCACTAAAATATCAAAACAAAGAATTATAACTAATAAATAATTTCTGTTGCTCCACATCTTCACCAGCATTTGGTGTTGTCAGTGTTCTGGGTTTTGGCCACCCTAACAGTTGTTGTAGTGGTATTTCATGGTCAATGTCCATTTCTCTGATGACATACGATGCGGAACATGTGTTCATATACTTATTTGCCATCTGTATATTTTCTTTGGTGAGATGCCTCTTAAGATCTTTGGCTCATTTTTTAATTGGGTTGTTTATTTACTTATTGTTCAGTTTTAAGAGTTCTTTGTGTATTTTAAACAATAATTCTTTATCAGATATATCTTTTGCAAATATTTCCTCCCTGTCTGTGGGTTGTCTTTTTTTATTCTTTTGACAGTGTTTTCCATAAAGCAGAACTTTTGAATCTTAAAGAAGTCCAGCTTATCAATTATTTCTTTCATGGATCATGCCTTATCGCCTTTTAAATTTCAGCAGAATATGAAGTTATGTTTCTTTTTCTATCCTCCTTCTCCCCAAATATGGGGTTTTTTTGATTATTTATTTTTAATTTAAATTAATTGTGGTTAGAGACAATATTTTATATGGCTTGCATCATTTTATCTATATTGAGAATTTGTTTATGGCCCATAATATGGTCTACCTTGGTGATTGTTTCCTGAACCTTTAAAAGAATGTATTTTCCACTATTGTTGAATGGAATGTTCTATAAATGTCAAGTATGGCAAGTTAGTTGATACTGTTGTTTAAGTCTTTCATTTATTACTGATTTTTTAAATCTACTTCCTCTATCAACTAGTGAAAAAGAGGTATTGACATCTCTAATTATAACTGTGAATTTATCTGTTTCTACTTGCAATTTTGGTTGGTGTTAGCATGATATACCTTTGTCTCCACCCATTTTCCTTTAACTAGTGTATGTTTATATTCACATAAATAAGATATGTGTATTGTATTCTATTGTATATAATGCTATATGTTGAATGCAACATGTGTCCTGGGTCTTGCATTTTTATCCAATTTGATAATCTTTGCTTTTTTAATTAAGGTATTTAGAGCATTTACATTTCATGTGGTTATTAGTATGAGTTAAATTTAAATCTACCATTTTGCAATTTGATTTCTATTTTTCCTATTCTTTGTTCCCCGTTTCCTCATTTTTACTCTTTTCCTCATTTTTTGCCTACTTTTGTAGTGAGTGTATTTTTTATTCCATTTCATATTTTTGTTGACCTATTAGTTATAATTCTTTGTTTTGATATTTTAGTGGTTGCTTTCAGGTTTATACTATGCATTTCTAAGTCATCACAGTCTATCTTGTAGTGATGTTATATTATGTCATGTACAGTGTAAGAACTCTATCATAATAGACTTTTATTTCTCCCCTCCCAGTAATTGTGTTGTGATTGTCATACATTTTACTTCCACATATGTTATAAACATCATATGACTTTGCAGTTATTTTTGTTTAAACAGTCAACGATATTTTAATGAGATTTGAATAAGAAAATATACTGTATTGTATACTTACCTACATAATTATAATTTCTGACTCTCTTCATTCCTTTGTGTAGATCTATATTTCCATCTGGTATCATTTTCCTTCTCCTTGACCGTGCTGCTGAATAATATTTTGTGTATTTGAAAAAGTCTTTAGTTTCTTCACTTTCAAAAATATTTTTGTTAGGTATTGAATTCTATGTTGACAATTTTTGATTTCGTAACTTTTAAGATATTATTCTACTGTCTTCTTGGGTGTATTATTTCCAATGAAAATCTTTTAAGAATTTTTCTTTTCACTGACTTTATGAGTGATTTTATTATGACATATGCTGGTGTGGTTTTCTTCATGTTTCTTTTGTTTGAGGTTCATTAAGATTCTTGGATCTTAATCCAAGATTAAGTTTATAGTTTTATAGTTTTATATAGTTTATGGGTTTATAGTTTTTTTAAATTTATTTGGAGAAATTCTAAACATTATTTCTTCAAAAATATTCTCCATCCCTTCTCCTTTGGATATTCCTTGTTATATTAGGCCACTTGTTGATCTCACACCCTACCGATACTTTGTTCATTGTTTTTGGATTTTTTATTTTGTTTTGCTCTAAGTAATTTTTTTTCCTTCCTGTTTTACTTTAGATAGTATCTCCCTTGCTATGTTTCAAGTTTACCAACGTTATCTTTTGCAATGTATAATCTTTTGGTTGATTTTTCTCCTTATTATGGTTCACATTTTTCTTGCTTCTTTGCATGCTTGGTGATTTTTGATTGGATGCCAGACAATGAATTTTACATTTTTGGGGTGCTGGATACTTTTGCATCACTTTAAATATTCCTGATATTTCTCCTAGGGTGTTGTTGAGATATTTGGAGACAGTTGATTCTTTTAGGTTTTGATTTTAAGATTTGTTAGGAGGCACCAGGGCAGTGTTTAATGTTAACTACCCCCACTTCTGAATATTCTACCCCAAACTAGATGAATTATGATGTTTTCTTTCTGGGGGTGGCAGCAAGCACCACTGCCAGCCTTCTGTGGGTAGAAGGCACTGTTCTCTCTGAGTCTTTTGGGAGGATCTTTCCATAACCATAAGTAGTTCTCTCACTACTCTGTTTACATGAAGAACTCTCTACCAATCTCTGGAGTTCTCTCTCTGTTCAGCTACGTTCTTTGGTATGCTGTCCAACAAACTCCAGCCACCTTGGTCTATCCAGATTTTTAGTTTTGGTTCCTCAACTTGGAGGCTCTCTTGCACTCCCCATCCCCATGCTACAGACTGAAATCTCTTGCAAGGCAGAAACCCTAGACCTTATCTGATTTCCCCCCTGTCTCTTAGGGATCCCTGCCTTTTGTTGCTTAATTCCAGTGTGTTGAAAACCATTGTTTTGTGTATTTTTTTTTTCTGTTGTATTTGTTTGTGTTTTCAAGTGGTTGTGTACATCCCGTTTCTGCTACTCCATCTTAGCTGAAGGTAGAAGCCCAATCCTCTATTCTTTTTTTTTAAATGAACTTTTTGTTCAATCTCGCCACAGGTTCGTCAGTTTTATTAGTTTTTTCAAATAACCCGCTTTTGTGTTTTTCAACTTTCCTACGACATAGTTGTCTATTCATACATTTGTTATTTGTGTGTTGGTTTTTTATGTTATTAATTTCTAGTCATTTTCATTATCTCTTTTTTGCTTGGCCGCGCAGCTTTATGTACATAAAGCATAAACTGTACAGACTCCTACTCATATTAGCTCCGGGGCAGAATATTCACACAGCAGACAGTGGTATCCCAGCTTGAGTAACTCAGGGGGCTCTTGTCTGTCATTCAGCTTAAGAAGGCTCTTCTACAAGTTTGGGGAAATTTCTTACAGAGCAAGAAATAAAGCTCAGTATCACGATGCCAATCAAGCATTATCACCCCTGCAGAAGTCAAGAAACATAAAAAGTCTACATATCAAAGGCCTACTCACTTGGCAAAGGACTGTGGTATGGCAAGGTGTTCATGGCAGTTGGGTCATGGTCAGTCACAAATAGGAGTCCAGGGCTGGATCCAGCTTAGATTCAAGAATGGGAGCTGGTGAATTTACACGGAAAACATGAGGAAGCCTACACTCTACCGTGTCCTGTGTCAGGGGAGGCACACAGACAATCATTGCTCCGGGAATTTGGAAGATTGAGAATTGGACCATCAGAGGCAAGGGTGATCAAGAAAGTCTTCATGATGTGGATAGCAATATTTTTGAAACTGAATGGAACTGTATAGAACTGAAGGGACCATTTGTTAACTGAATATTTGAACTTCTCTAGGAACGCTTCATAACAAAATAGCTCCTATTCTCACTGCTATGAGCATCTATACTGTTTTCCTCAGGAGGTTTGGATTCTTTCTCAGAGACCTCTGTACAACAGCAGTGCCGGTTTCTATGGCACCAACACTGTTTCTTAACACAAATATTGTGTTATTATTTGTGTTCTCAGAGCCTAACCTACTGCCTTGCAGAAAGACTGCAAATTTCATCGTTTTATACATAGATCAAAGAGTTTGGGATTGATTCTTTGATCAGAGAGTCATTGAAGGTTTGTAAGCAGGCAAAGTCCATGTAATGCTGTGCCAGGAAACCAAGCTGACCAAGTCTCATGTCATGTGACCTGCACCCAGGAATAAAGAGTTATGTTGTTTCATCCTTGATCATGGCCAGACATGCCACCATGTGCTGTGGGAGGCGCTATGATAAATATGACCATCTTCAATGAGGTCATGGTCTAGTGGAGAAGGCTTACAAACCAAAATATCCAGTAATGACTGATTTTCAGTGAATTTACATGAATGGCCTGTTGATATATAAGTTACGGGGATCTGTTTACTGTGATTCATCAGACAGAAGCATTATGGACAATGAAACCCTCAAATTACTATTCACACTGATGCTACTTTTGTCTTGATGAGCTACAGCAACTAGGAATGGCCACCCCAATTGGCTTTTACAAATCCCCAGCACTTAAATTAAGAGTAGAATCACGGCAGAACAAAATAAAGTCAATACTGGAAGTAGAAAGGGAGTGTTGGTCTATCGCTTTCTCTAGGATATTCTAATAATTTCATTATGCTTTCAGCTTAGTGAAATAGTAAAACCACTCTCACTAAAATACTTCTACTGTTTAAGTTGGTGCCGTGCGCATTTATTATGCTATGTATATGATAATAGGTGAAATTTATTGAATGCTCCCTTTGTATCAAGGAATGTGCTCAGCATTTTGTATATATTGTCCCACTGAAGAACTGTAACAACCCCGCAATATGGACATGGTCATCATCCTTATTTTACAGAGGAGGAGATTCATACTTAAAGTAACTTTGGGATCAACCACAGTGGACCGGGTCAAGCAAGGATTCGAGCCAGGGAAGTTAGATTCCGCTGTGTCTGGCTGTACTGTACTTACTATGCAGATATTGAATCGCAGATATTGTTAGCTAGAGGGAGCGCCATGTTTCCAGCCATGTTATTTGAAAGTAAAGCTGGCCACCTTTGTAGCAGTGCTGCTGAAAAAAAACATATGAGTCAGTAGAAAGCTAACAGCTTCCCTTATCACACTGAAAAACTGTCTATTCCCTCAATTAAAAGATAAGCTTAATCAGTGATAGCATATGGAATATAGATGATCTATCCATACAGTATAGCAATGTATAGCAATACAATACCAATACATTTATTGTGTGCAAAAATAGTTGAGATAGTATACATATCTCTCTCCATAGATTGAATGTTTGTCTCATAAATTTATCAGAGCCCCAACAATGTTAAAGTTAATATTGAAAAAGCCCAACTGATGGGGTGCCTGGGTGGCTTAGTCGGTTGAGCGTCCAGCTTTGGTTCGGGTCATGAACTCACAATTTGTGAGTTCGAGCCCAGCATTGGGCTTGCTGCAGTCAGTGCAGAGCCTGCTCCTAATTCTCTCTCCCCCTCTCTCTCTGCCCCTTCCCCGCTCACTCTCTGTCTCTCAAAAGTAAATGAACATTTAAAAAAAATAGATAAAATAAAATAAAAGCCCAACTGCTTCTCTCTGCTTTTATATATACACACACACATGCACACACACACAAACACATAGGTACATATATACAAATATGTTCTGATTCACTGGGAAGTGAAAGTCATGTTCCATTTCGTGCCATTCATGTCCGTGTGTAAGTAAGTGCGGGAGGGTTTCAGTTCAAAGGAGGCCTCCTTCACGCACCTTCTTTCCATGCCTCCCAGAAGAAAAGAATTCTCTCTCTGAGTGCACTTCCTCTATCTCTAAAACTGTTCTTTCATGCTGTCTCATATGGGTGACCTCTGAGCACATGTCTCCGCTTTTCTAGAGTTAAGTAAGGTCTAGGGACTTTGTCTGGAGTTCCCATGGCTGTGGGAATAAGTTTGCTGCTCAGCAGATACACCAATATGTGTCTGAATGTTTCATTCAAGGTGAAACCTCTTCTGGTCAATAAGAATCCGTTTTTTGCCCACTATTGACTTCCCTTTGTTAACACACGTTTCGATCTTTATAGAATGAAGGGTAAGTGTGAAAATTGGTATGTTCAATCCCTGTCTTTACTTACTGCAAATTCAAATTTATTTTCAGGCAAGCTGGCTCAATGTATCACTTTCCCCAGGGTGAGAGGCTAACAGAGGAAAAAGAATGTCACTTTTTTAGTCGACAGAAATAGAGGTAAATCAATCTGGTGCCCACATGCTCTGTAAATGCTGGCAGCCAGCCAGAGTTCAGGTCTCAATTAAACAGATTAGGCCAAAGAAAGCACAAATGCAAACCCAAGCAAATTACCAAAAATTGCTGTTATTCTAGCATTCCAACACACTGGATTTCTGAATATAAACTGTCCCCCCAAATATTATGGGTTAAGACCGAGGATAGCAAATCCCCTGGCCGGCTCCAAATCTATCTGCTTGATTTTCAGAGATGCAGGCTCACATCTGAGGCTTCTCCTCATGTACCAGGCAGGAAGGCCTCCGGGCCCGTGAGTGTGAGAGTGAGTGCGTGTGTGTGTATGTGGGCACACACACGTGCACGCTGCAGATGCATCACGTCAAAGGCAGCACTTGCTCTGCAGGCCGTGTTAGAATAACCACATCACACAGTGGTTTCTTTCTAAATAAACAGACGGGGAGAGCTGGCCGACAAGGCCTTCATAGGATATTGCAGGCCAAATCCAATCAGCAGCCCCTGAATGCAGGCAGGCAGCTTTCTGTGCTGGCTTGGGGGACAATATCATCCGTCCTGCGCACAGGCTCCATAATTGCATCTCACTCCTGACTCCTACAAAACAGTGACCCACTCCTCCGTGGTTTGCAGAACACATGGGGAGGAAATAGCAGGTCTGAGCTAACCCCAGGAATTCTAACCAGATGATGGAAAAATTTTCGTCAAGGTTAGAGTCCTGGGAATTTTCGAGAGCCCCGTATAATCTAATAAACAGCCTTTTCAAGGTAGAGTCCAACATGGGGCCATCGGGACTACCTGCCATTATTCCGATATCATTTTGCCAGTTCTTTTATTTTAACTTATCCAGAGAAGAATCCAAAATGTAACATTCCTTCATAGCCCTCCTCCGACTTTCTTTTTGGCCAGAGTGAAAAAGACTTTTCCCCCTTAAGCGAAACAAAGAATGACACGATTGAAGAAAAAAAAAATGCCTTGTAAAACTGCATTGTATTTTCAACTTTATTAAAGAAACCAAAAAAAAAAAAAAAAAAAAGGAGTAATTTTAAGAAGTCTATTAATCCACCATTGGTTGGCAGAGGTGTTGACTAGTTGTCTAGCTGAGTGATTAAGGGGCACCTTTGATTTATTTTTATGGTGTTTGTTTTCACCTTTTGTCCACAACAGGCAGCCACTTCCAACCAGAAAGTCTCTGAAAGCACTGAGACTCTTCAGAGAGCGCTCTTTGGGCCAAGACTTTGCCGGGGGGAGGACAAGTTTTCCTGGTCAAAAACTCAGGATTTTGCTCTGAGTACTTCCCTTGGGACCTCAGTGGCCACGTGGTGATGGATTCTCCTGCTTCCTGGAGAATATGGTCTACAGGCATGAAGGCAGGGTTTGCCTTTTTTGGCAAATCCTTCCTCCTGACCCCCTGACTATCATCTACCCAGATGTCCAGGTCAAGCCTGTTGGGGACAAAGCTCCATACTTCATGATTATCTTCTCTTCATTTCGAAAAAAAAAAAGTCCTTTCTCTTATTGCAACTAGTTGAGAGCAGGAAAGTGATTTCATAATAAGAACTAATTCACATCAAGATAAAGCTGACATAATTTTTTTGAGAATACCACTCCATTGGTGTGTTCATACTTTAATAGGGACACTTTTTTCCTTTGATCATTTCTATCTTTTTTTCTTTTCTTTTCTTCTCCTTTCTTTCTTTCTTTCTTTCTTTCTTTCTTTCTTTCTTTCTAGCATAACATATTCTCAGAGTCATACGCTGGGTCCCAATTTTAGATTTGCAGTATGTTATCACTATAATGTTAATCCAAAGGGATAAATCTTTAGTGATATGTTTCTAAGGACTGTGATAGATAAAGAAGATGTCTCCAAACCCCTAGATCATGCCGTGTTGGAAACTGACTACTTACCTTGCTTTCTCAGTATTCTTATATCTAAACCAGGGCTGAGGGCTGAAAGCCATCTTGAGATGTCTTGGATGCTTTTTTTGCATAAGAGATGGAGTAAAGCAGGCCAGTGTAGGAGGGCAGGCTTTACAGGATAAAATGAACAAGTGTTCATTCTCTTCTCTGCTGGGTCAAAAGTCCACTTTAGTCCTCTATCTATGAAGTGATACAGAAGAGATGAATACAAAAGAGGTACCATGAGATACCTCTCAGCAAGAAGCTTTCAGAGGACTCTTACAGCTCATGTGGATACAGAGCTGCAGAAGACAAAAAGTCAAGGTCGGGGTAAAATGAGCTGCCTGAAAATCTAAGTGCATTGGACTAGACAGCACAGATTAGCGTTCAAAACCTCAGAGATCCAAATGATTTTCCTAGTGTTCCTTGGTCTTGACCCAAGACAGGAAGTGGGGTGGAGACAGCAGCCACTAAGCAGAAGGAAACTGAAACCGTCGAAGAGGGAAAGTCCATGTGCCTCAGGTGCTGAAAGTGCAAACATTTCGGAAAAACTCCTAGAAGTCCGATGAAGTTCATGTGTGTCAGGGGAACTGTGCTCTTCCTCCATCTTTCTCTGGAGGACCAGGGAGACCTGGTGCTGGTCACTATCTTGGCTGGACTCTGTCCAGAGGGAAAGAGGAATGATAGAACCCAGGAGAAGGAGCGATGCCCTCCGGGAATAGTTTGCAAGAACATCTTAGGATAATGAGAGCAACATCTTCAATTGGGACCAAAGATGGGAAACAAATAGCACTGAGAACAAAGATTCATATTATTCATTTAGGGTAGAAAAATTCCCAAACTTGTTCCCAACCATTTCAAAATACTCAAAAAACTCCTGATGTCATCTATCACTACTGTGGAAATTCAAGTTTCTTGGAAGACTATTAATGCATCACATACCATGATGTCTGTGCTGTTTCATTCCCAAGGTAATTCCTTCCCTCAAAGGAAGGAAGTCACTGGTGGAAATTTTTTTTAACTTTGTGGGATAACAAATGTGTGTGTTTTCCTTCTGAAAGAATTGTTCTAAAGCAGTATTACTTGAGGGTAATATATAAAGAAAAAATATAAATTGAAACTTGATTTTTTGTCCCCCTCAGTAATCTAGAAAGATGATGGGATAGTAGTGCCCTGCAAAGGTCCTGCCTCTTCTAGGAGTTGCAAAATCCTTCTCTCCCTCTCAGGCCAGGTGGCATTTGAATTATATGTTCCTGTGGTTTTCTATATTCAAGACCAAGTATTCCCTCATACTCCTTCATGCCAGGAGCTCCATCCCAGCCATGCTTTGTCCCAAACCTCCACTCCTTCCTTCTTGAAGCACTGTGATTTCCCCGAACAAGAAAACAAGCTTTTCTCTCTCTCTTTTTTTTCTTCTATAGAAACTCTAGTCATGACATCCACCATGGCAGCCATTGTTCATAAGCTGTATTCATTCTTCATTTGCTTCTTTATTCACGGCTGTGGCTGCTGTTTGCACGAATGATTCAATGTTCTCTGTAGAATTATTCCCTTCTATTTGTGTCAGTAATGCCCATGTTCAGCTGTAGAAAGCCCAAGGTAGAAAATACATTTTTAGGGGCGCCTGGGTGGCGCAGTCGGTTAAGCGTCCGACTTCAGCCAGGTCACGATCTCGCACTCTGTGAGTTCGAGCCCCGCGTCGGGCTCTGGGCTGATGGCTCAGAGCCTGGAGCCTGTTTCTGATTCTGTGTCTCCCTCTCTCTCTGCCCCTCCCCCGTTCATGCTCTGTCTCTCTCTGTCCCAAAAATAAATAAACGTTGAAAAAAAAATTAAAAAAAAAAAAAAAAAGAAAATACATTTTTAAGTGAGTGGCTTTCAAAAATAGGCATATGTCAATATGCCCTAAGATGTAGAAGCAAATAATGGCCATCATCTATTCAGATACGTGTGCAAAAATGTACCTGTATGTATTTTATACATAATGTAAATGGATATGGATATGTATGTATATATGTATGCCTATTTTAATATTATTCTTTTTAATTTTGTACATATTTCAAACACCTTCACATTTTTGCTTAGTGATTTTTTGGTAAAATTTGCTTATGTTCAAAATGTTTTTCTGCTAGGAGCACATGATCATACCAGTAAAGGCACTATTTATACCGTCATGAATGATCAGTGGTTAAACACCATTTGATAATAAAACAATGGCCCTGACAATGATACTCCCTCAATGCCTGCCTCTTGACGCTTTTAAAAATTGCTGTCTAATTATAATATGGCCTTTAATGCTGTTTTTTTTTTTAAATAAAGAAAACAATTTACCATAACTCCCTTTCAGCAATCTGCTTTGAATCACTTCAAGTAAGTAAAGATGGAGAACCGAAGACCTTGGTTGACACCGTAGTGCCCTGAAAGCTAGGGGTCGGTGGTAGTTGCAAGACAAATGGAGAAAGCATTCATCTTTATTCCCAGTGATATGGCCACTTGCTGCATGGTCAGGTTTTCAAGGATATGATGTGATAACACCTCTGATAATCCTACTGCAAAACCCACTGATAGATTCTGTCTATCAGCAAACAAGGCTGTGTTTAGATTGAGCCCAACACCAAGGATGCTTTAGCCCCCTCCTGACCCAAACACCTCACGTGGGCATGCCTTGACAGAAACCCAGGGTGTCTCACAGATGGGGTGTGTCAACAGAAAGGGTGACGTGACATCAGGGGGAGAACAGACTGCAGTTGGATGGCCCGAGCAATACAACCAGGAAGGAGTTTCCTTTACTTCCGAGCCCGCCTCCAGATAAACTACCAGCATGGCAGTGACCTTGGGAGCGAGACTTCACGTTTTCTGTGGTGGTGGGTGTTCTAGACCACCAGACTCTCTTACTTGATTGCAGCCCCTGCCTCCCTCCCTGAAATGTCTCTTGCATTGCACTGGCCTGGCTCCAGACTTCCTGAACTTGGCCCCAACAAAGGCCGCAGTCCCCAGAGAGGAGCCCTTTAACCGATGGCTGAAAGTCCTGGTTTTCTCTCAGGGAAAGGGATGTTAGATAAAGGGGGCTGACCTCTTGGTCATGTCAAGGTTTGGAGGTCCTTGGATAGAGAAGAAAGACAGCCTCTTAAAAATTGGAAAGGAGAGTTGGAGTCACTAACCATGCAGAGAAAAAAAGAAAAGGAAGAATGTCAAAATATTAACAATATGGTGAGATTATAGGTACTATCATTTTTTTCTGTGTATACTTTAAGTATAAATTCTCTACAATAGCATGTATTTCTTTTAATTATTATTATTTTTTAATGTTTATTCATCTTTAAGAGAGAGAGACAGAGCATGAACAGGGGAGGGGCAGAGAGATAGGGAGACACAGAATCCAAAGCAGGTTCCAGGTTCTGAGCTGTCAGCACAGAGCCCAACATGGGGCTCGAACTCATGAACTGTGAGATCATGACCTGAGTCGAAGTTGGAAGCTTAACCCACTGAGCCACCCAGACGTGCCCCAAGCATGTATTTCTTTTAAACCAGAAAACATATAGAATGTTAAAATATGTACCCCAACCCCGAACACAGTAAAATACTTTTTAAAAAGTATGCATTCATGGACACAATCCCTAAACAGATCAGATGTGCCAGAAATCACAAATGGTAATTGTGTTCAAATCAAAAATGTAAACAATTACTATCTCGTTTTCAGATATTCACAGAAATAGCAGGACTAAGTTGTATTTGTAGATAAGAGAATAGAGCTTTGTTTTCTCTGTGTTAGTCAATTTCTCTCTCTCGAACTAATATTATGTTTCCAGAGAATCTTCTTCTCCATTTCTCCTTCCTTTCATTTTTCCATGGTTGCAATCTCCTGTAATTATGGGAAAACAGTTTTTCCTGGAGCAGCAGGGCTGAGATTAGTCAGTTGGGAGCCGACCTGAGTATTCCCAATTGGTGCTAATAATCTTTGCAGTTTTCAGGACGGATTCAGCTCTGCTTTGAGACTGAAAACAACTGGAAAATGCATGGCTTGAATCTGACAGCATCTGAATCCACTGTTAAATAGTACTTAAGACCTATTTAATTTTTTTTTTGCAATTTATTTTGTCCTTAAATAATTGCCACAGTAATTAAAAGCAGTTATGAATTACTGAAGTGTAATTCAACATACTGAAGTCTAAAGAGCCAGTTGATTGCTTGAATAAACAAATGTCCAAGTTCAGGAGAGGGTCAGAAAGTTGGATGTTGTCTTTACTTTCGAAGAGCGCCGTCTTTCAGTGGAACTCATTTGTCCTTAAACTGTCTGGATACACCCCGAAAGGACAAAATGTTCCTCAGATTAGGTCCTCTTGTACCAAAGGATATATATTTAAGAAAATATGAAATTTCCATTTTGCTCAATTCTTTTTAGCAGGAATCTATGCTCATGTTTGACATTAAACAAACATGATCTTTGTTTCTGACCAATTTATTCATCCATCTGTCTATCGATTCACTCATGTCCTCTGGATTACACCAGAGAATAAAACAAACAAAAATCTCTGCTCATGTGGAGCTGAAATTCTAGTGGGTGGAGAATAGATATAATAAATAAATAAAATACGCACTGTGTTAGGTCCTATAAAACACATAGAACAGGATAGGGGCAGATTAGGAGAAGGCAGACTGTAATTTTAGATGCGGGTGGGGGTGTCCTTGGTCAGTCTCATTGAGATGATGACTTCAAGTAAAGACTTAGGAAAGGAAAAGTGGGTTCATCAAGAGAAAAGAGTGACCCAAGCAGGCAGGACAAATGGTGCAGGAGTCCCGAGGAGGGAGGGAGAAAGGGAGAGGCGGGTGGTCAATGAACAGCTCAGAAGCTGGGGGCGGGGCTGGTGCAGAAGGTGAAGTCAGACAGATCCTTGTGCGGGCGTTTTATATAGGGGCTACTAGGCCGCCATAGTGATCTTGACTTTTACTCTGAGGGAGGAGCCATTGAAGGATCTTAAAAGAAGGATGGGCATGACCTGTCTTCAAAGACTCAGCCGGCTGCCTGGTTGACAATGAGGTGGGCAAGGGGGACAGGGTATGAAGCCACGGCAGTGATCCTGATGTAGGTACTTGGACCAGAGCGGTGGCAGGGAAAGTGGTGGGGAGTGGTCAGACCGAGTCCATCTGAAGGTGGGCTAGCAGGGCTTGCTGACGAACTAGAGGTCTGTGTGAGATGAAGAGAGGAGATAGAAATGAGACAACCTGAGGGTTTTTGGACAGAGCGACAGGAAGGGTGGACTTACCATGCACTGACTTTGTGTTTCTTTTGTTTCTGGGACTCGATGGGAAACTTCCAGAAGGCAGGGACCAGCGTCCTATGTTCTGTAAACCTCACAGGATGGCACAAAAACATAATAAAAATTAAATTAATGAAATACAATAAAAATTAATAAGACGAAGCTTAAAGATCCCCTGGTCCGCTGGGGAGCATCCCAGCTTTCATGTTGGGCTATCCAGCTCTCCTTCAATTCTTCAGGATGGTCTTAGTGCTGACCTTCGGGCTGCCTCTCTATCTGGGATAGTGCTAACCTTCGGGTTTCTGCCTCTCTATCTGGGATATTATTTTACCTTCTGGGCTCCACATGGATTCAGGTACTTGCTCAAACCTGTACAAGTGTAGAGGAAGGGGAAGAGGGGGAGAGGGAGGCTATGAGTTCACATCCCAGGTCTAACTATCTTGTTCTCTTATATTACAAATGTCGGGCACTTAATCTAGAGGACATAGAAAAAACATTTTTGGAGCTTTTTACAGGGGCCAGTCCAATAACATATATGTGTAACTCCGGCCAGGTGTAAATCATAGGGGGTAAATAGTGCCGGTGCGGCCAACCAAAGAGTCCCGGGCAATTGCTGCTTTGTGGAAATGTTGAGGCAATGGACAACCAAACATGGGCTGTGCCATCAGAGCAATCCCATTAGGACCCTCCGTGGTCATTTGAAGGCTCCTTCTGCTCACTCTCTTGTCCTTCCCACAGGCCTCTGTAAGCCACCCACTGTTGGAGATCCCCACAGCCCGCTACCCATTGTGTCACGGCTCTTGCTGGGCCCCACCGACGTACCCAGGTTCTAGATGCTTTCACCCCTCTGCGTCTCGCCAGCTCCGTGGCTGTGAATGCTGCAGGTATCTGTCTACTGATGGAAAGCACTTCGCATGTGTTACACTACAGTATTCACTTACAAAAGTTTAGCAATGTGCACTCCCTGTGGCACGCTGCAAGGGAGTGTTCCACACGTCAGTGCTTGACATTAACAACCTTCTCATTCAGTTATGGAAGGAATGAGTCATGGGGATAAAAGGCAGGGCATAGGGAATATAGTGAGTCAATGGTATAAAATAAAAATTAAAAATAAAAGCCATACGATACACACAAAACCACAACCTTTTTCATTTTTGCCGATCAGGTGGGCAGAAACCAGTATCACATTTTTTTTTATAATCTGCCTTTTCCTAACTACCGGTAAGGCTGAATATCTTTTCAAACGTTCATTGGCCATTTGTACTTCTGTGCATCAGCTACTAATACTTGTTGATTAATTTTCTATTGTGTGGTCTATGTGCCTTTCCATTAACAGTTACGTATTTTGCAGATATTTTCTCCCAGGCTGTATTTGGTTTCTTTGTTTTTGTATTTTAATGTTGTCCATATGGTCTTTCATTGTGCAGGAAATTTTCCTTTTAATGTCACCAAGTCTGATTTTATTGTCCCTCTGGTTCTGGGTTTTGTGTCTTCCTTAGGAAAACTTCTCCACATCAAGAATGTAAGGAGTCTCCTTTACTTTCCTTTAATGGATTCTTAATTTTAGCTTTTACATTTAGCCCTTTTAATTTGTCTGAAAAGTATTTTTAATATAGTGTGAGATATTGGGGCGCCTGGGTGGCTCAGTCGGTTAAGCGTCCGACTTCAGCTCAGGTCATGATCTCATGGTTTGTGGGTTCAAGCCCCACGTCAGGCTCTGTGCTGACAGCTCAGGGCTTGGAGCCTGTTTCAGATTCTGTGTCTCCCTCTCTCTCTCTGCCCCTCCCCTGCTCACGCTCTGTCTCCCTCTGTCTCAAAAATGAATAAACATTAAATATATATATGTATATATATATATATAGTGTGAGGTATTTAACTGTTTTATTCAAATGAATGGGCAGCATTATTTTCTTAAAACAACACATTGGTCCCCACTAATTTAAAATGATTTTGTCTTATATTAAACTCTAGTGACTTAATTCAATAGCAACATGTACTAAGCTGTGATACCTATAGATCTCTGCTAGCATCAAAGTGGCAAAAAACAAAACAAAACAAAACAAAACAAAACAAAACAAAAAACAAAAAACATTTGGGGTTCCTCCACTCCATCAGCATTAAGCTTGATTAAATATTATAAGTTAGGCCCTATCTTGTTCAAGTTTAATGGCTCTTTAGCTTTCTAGGAACATTTAACATCTATTAATGGTAGTTCCAACTATGGGTGGCCCCTGACTCATGATATTTCCACTTATGATTTTTTGACCTTATGATGGCGTAAAAACAATACGCATTCAGTAGAAGCTGTACTTTGAGTTTTGAGTTTTGATCTTTTTTAGGTTAGGGAAATGTGGGTCGATCCTCTCTTATGATGCTGGACAGAGGCGGCCCCAGCGCCAAGTCAGCCAGTTGTCATGAGAGTTAACAACCGATATGCTCACAACCATACTGTCTCCATAGAGCTGTCTTGTGTTTCAGTTTCAGAACAGAATTCAATAAATAACATGAGATATTCAATGCTTTATTATCAAATAAGCTTTGTGTTAGATGATTTTGCCCCATGGGAGGCTACTGTTAAGTGCTCTGAACACATTTAAGGTAGGCTGGACTAAGCCCAGCGGGTTAGGTTTATTAAATGAATTTAATGAATTAAGTGAATTTAATGAATTTTCTACTTACCGTATGTGATATTTTCAACTTACAGTGGGTTATTGGGACATAACCTCATTGTAAGTTGAGGAAGTCATGATCACACAAATGATTTTCTATCTTAACAGATATTGGGTCATACGATAGGAACAAAAAAAGTGTAATCTGTAAGAAGCTCCCCAACTTTGCCTTGTCCTCATTATAATCCAACCTTAGGTTCTGTCTTTACTCATGGAAAAGACTCGTCCTTCTTTTAGTGCCATGGGAAAGAACACAAGTCAGGAGCCACCTTTCGTTCCCACAAGGAAACACATCATCTCCCTTCTTTCCTTATCCCCCAACCTATTAGAAGATAATGAGAAGAGAGGGGAGATGGGGCATTGCTGTAAGGCTACCCATGGCCGCAAACTAGGTCACTTCCTACTTCCCGTGGCATCCCCCCCGCAACATCTAAGCAGGGCTGATGTCATGGTAGACTCAAGAGAAGTAGGAAGGAACATTTCACTGATTTACAGAATGTCTGATGAAAATATAATTATTCTTTTATACATAGTAAGACATCAACTGTGTCTAGATAAATGCATCTTAAAATTTTGTTTTGAACTTGACATTTATCAGTATATGACCCCTTCATTATGTGAGCATCCAGGGAACCACAGCAGGTTTTGTATTTCAAAAGTGCCTTTTCTTTAGGGCCATCCCTGCTTAAGCCAAAGTAATCGATTGGGAGCTTTGGAATGCATCTGAAGGCTAGGAAGGGAATACACTATCTGGGGTGATATAATGTTTATAATCTTGAGAAGTTCAGTCTTCAGTTTTTGCAGGACTGTGTTGCCTTTGGATACTCCACCTGTGGCTACTCTGCAAAATGCCTCACAATCCTAATTCTTCAGGGGAATCCAACTAAACAGAGAATGGCTGAGGACACCTGCAACGGAGGCCATAGAGAGAGGACAGCACTTTGAGGGGAATAAGGAATAGGGTCCAAGGACAGGGGGAGACACAGCTGACTGTAGGACTGCAAATGGTAAGGACCTTCAGTCAAACACTAAGGTCCTCCGCTCCGCAGTTGAAATTAAAAATTTTAACCAGCTGGTACTGATCATCAGAAAAGGATGCCGAGCATAACGTGGTCACCCTATTTGCCACAACTTGGGTCTGGGGCCACTAGGTTTGTGAGTCAGGGGAAGCGCTCAGTGGGGCTCAGGGAAGTGACTGTTCTGCATCGACCATTATGTCAATATTTCAATACTGAACAAAGGGTATGGCCTTCCCAGCATGTGTGTGTGTGTGTGTGTGCACACATGCATGGGCTCACATGTGCCAATTGACTGCGAGGCCTGCCACCTCCAAAGCAAGAATGTGGAATGAGGTAAAGGAACTAGAGTAAGATGCCCAGACCTTTGTCACCCATGGACTTCCTGCGAGAAGAAAAAATTGCATGAACCTGAAATAACAAACCAACTTCACGTTCACTGAGGATCTGTGTTTTGGTCACATTAGCAAAGAGGGAGCCCATATTGGTAGGGACCACCCTCTTCCTCTAGGAGAGCTGGAGTTACCCAAGGTCTGTTGCAAAGAAGAACCTGGAGTTCTGATCCAACTTCCTCAGTTTTGCTTGTTCCTGGAATTGAACTCTGACATGCCCTCTTTACTTGCGCCTTGCAAATAGCTCAGAGGACAACTTCTGTTTGGATGACACTTTCAATTTTGAGGTGCCTTCAGAAGACTTTTTTTTTTTTTTTTTTGCGAGAGAGAGAGACAGAAAGAGTGAGTGGGGAAGAGGGGTAGAGGGAAAGAGAGAATCTTAGGCAGGCTCCACACTCAGGACAGAGCCCTACATGGGGCTCAATCCCACCACCATGAGATCATGACCTGAGCAGAAATCAAGAGTCACAGAAATCAAGAGTCAGAAGCTCAGCTGACTGAGCCACCCAGCACCCCCAGAGGATGTTTTCAATTCTGTGAAGTAATCTGTGTGATCCCCAGGTTGTAGATGGGCAAATTGTAGTGACAATGGTGATGTGCCCAATGCAAACGACTTTAAACTAAATCTAGGGGCACCTGGGTGGCTCAGTCTGTTGGGCATCTGACTTCGGCTCAGGTCATGATCTCACAGTTTGTGGGTTCGAGCCCTGTGTCGGGCTCTGTGCTGACAGCTCAGAGCCTGGAGCCTGCTTCAGATTCTGTGTCTCCCCCGCTCCCTGCCCCTCCCCCATACATTCTCTGTCTCTCTCTTTCTCAAAAATGAACATTAAAAATTTTTTTAAACAAAATCTAAACCCCCTCTTTTACCATAACACCAAATTGTGTCACAAATTTTTAGTTGGGAATCATCTAAAATTTAAAACCTAAAAACCTTTTTTAAACTTCATTTAAAGAGTGAGAGAACAGCCGTAAGCAATCGCAGAAACAACTGTCTTCCTTTTACATCAAGGGGTCTGTCCTTGTCCTTATTCCTGCCAGCACAGCTCAGGAAGTGCCCTGCCCCTCCTGCCGTGCACTGGGAAGGGGGAGGGGCTCATGCCTAAGTTAGTGACGTCAGTGTAGATCCCTGGGTCCTTTACAGAAGGACTAAGACTAGGCGAATCCCAACATGTGGCCCCCAAAATAAACTTCTGAGAAATGATGCTCGAACATGTTTTTGTTCAAAAATCACCAAAATTTACTGACAATCTGTGATTCGAAGTTAAGATTCTTTAAAGTATATACCACACCAATTCCCTGTGGGAATATGTTCGCCCTTGTCAGTTTCTATATTTCAACCGTGCTTTTCCTCTGGGTCATTTCTTGAAAGTTATTGACCCCTCTAAGGGTTCAAACCGAATGTGTTCATTTGAATTATTTACACAAAAGTCTTCATAATCCCATAGAAAAACAGATCTTTATTTCAAAAATAGATTTCCATGTTTAAAAATAGCGCTTGGTTTTTGGGAAGGAAATTTAAATACTGGGAAAGGTATGTTAAGAATTAAATTATTAGAGGGAAAATGAAGGGAAATACTGAATTGATGAGCACACTGCAAAGGGCTTTGGGCTGATCTCTTCACAACTTCTGCCCTTCTTCCTTTACTCTGTGAGAACACCCTCCAAGAATTGAAGCTCTTTGTTACCCACCATGTCCACTTGCCTTTTTCCATTCAAAGACAAGATTTCCAATTCATTGAAGGCACGGACATCACAGTAAAATTTCCAGCGTTTACAAAGCCATTTAATACTCGCCATTATTCTTGGGAGATCCATACGGTCTCCTAATACATGTTTCCTTTCTTCTGAGAGATGAGTTTGAGCCTTTAAAATGTGAAAAGACTCCACAACCACGTCTTTGGAAAAGGTCAGGGATACAGATGATTTTGTCTTTTCTCCTGCTTCACTATCCCTGCCCTCTTTTAAACGTTGTTTTGATTTTATAGCCTTAGATACTTCTACTTCCCTCATTTGCTGTGCTCTCCAGGTTCCCCCAAGTAGAAAGGAAGTAGATGCATTTGCTGATTGTTCTTCCAACCATGTGAGGGCTATTCCCTGAGCATGTGGGCTTATGCTCTGTAGGCCTCCTGCCCTTACTGCCATGGGGTTTTGCAGAGACATCTCTGCCCCCATTCCCCCCAAAAATCATTTCAGATCCCCTCAGGACCAAGAGACCCACATTAAAGAACAATATAATGGCCGAGAGAAAGAAAGGAAAGGACAGAAGGAAAACATTTAGTGGATCTGTGTAACTTTGGTTTTACCCTCAAATTGTTTCTTGAAAGGCACGTTTGCATAAGGGAGCTGTTTTTAAAAAGAAAAAAAATTTTTTTAAGTTTCTTTTCAAGTCTGGGGCACCTGGATGGCTCGGTTGAGTGTCTCACTCTTGGTTTCGGTTCAGGTCCTGATCTCACAGTTTCATGAGTTAAGCCCCGCATCAGCCGCTGCGCTGTCAGCACGGAGTTTGCTTGGGATTCTCTCTCTCTCCCTGTCTCTCTGCCCTTTCCCAGCTCACGCTGTCTCTGTTTCAAACAAATAAACTTCAAAAAAAACCAGAAAAAGAAAGTTTCTTTTTAAGTCCCACTTCTGTTGCTGCTGCTGGATCATCAACTCCTCAGCACAAAAGAAGGCACCGAAGTTTCCAGAAATTTCCAAGGCTTTTTGGAGAACAAAAGGGAGCCTGCCTCACACTGATAAATTGCTTGTGTTAGCACCTGTAAGTCTGTTTCGCATTTTACTTCAACCTTTATTCACTGCTGATAACAGCACCGGAAAATGAATCCTGACAGCGTGTTGTGCCGTTACAGTATCCAGCGGGAGAGCCCAGCTAATTGTGAGCGTATGATGCTTTTCAGGCACCGCGTTTTATATTTAGTCCAGGCTCTGATAAACCTACTTATTCAGCAGTTGCGAGTCATCGAAGCATTCACTGCTTTGCTCCCAGGACTCGGGAAAGCTGGAGTTTATTTTCTAAAAAGCAACTTCTGCTAAGCTGGGAAGTTATCCTTGTTTCTTTGCGGACCTTTATGGAGGTGTTTTTAACTGAACTGTTCCAAGGGGGGTGGGGGGTGGGGTGGGGAAAGAAGGCTGTTGGAATAGCAAACAAAGGCCCCTGTGCTGGAGTCTTGCAGGAAGGCCGTGCCAGTGGTATCTAGTTTCAGGCCAGAATACTAAGGTCATAATTTCAGGCCATCGATGGCTCTCCCAGATGTCTTTGGTCAAGTTAATCGCAGTTTGCTGAAGGTTGCGTTTTCAGGTAATCCATCCTGGTGTAATTGTAAATCGAGAGCTCCTTCTAGCTGAGGGTTGGAAGTTTCGGCCCAGCCTGGGACTGGGGACAGGGCCCCCAAGCTCTATTTTTTTAGTTTTGCAACCAAAGCCAATTAAATGACTCTTCCACGAATGCTGAGTAGAGCCCAGGAAGTTAGGTGCCAAGCAAGCGCGTGAATGTATGGTCTTTTGCATCAGCAGGAACGTATCCAACGTCCTGAGGACTCAGGGCCACTCAGTTCTGCAATGGGCGCTCTGCGGGCTGGAGGCCTGCATGGGAGCTGATGCCACAAGGTGAGTCCTCAGCCAGAGGCAGGCCTTAGCTGCCGGGGAAGAAAAAGCACATTTCCCTGTTTCTCCTGCTTTGTTTCACCCTCTCATGGCCCCTCAGTCTGTGTCGCTTCTCTCCAGCCTGGAGTTAGTCTTCTCCCTGATTCACATTCAATTCACACTTAGATTGCAAAACCTGATATTGTAGAAATAAACTGTAATCGACACTAGAGTGTTTCTAACCCTGCTGCCATAACATATATGCAAAAACGTTACACACACACACACACACACACACCTCACAGCACATTATTTACATCATTTCATTTACTCCTCCACTAATCCTGTGACCCAGGTACTACCGTGATCCCTTTTTTACAGATGAGGAAATAGTAAGGGGAAATAAAACGTTGTCACTGGCCTTGTACGTTGCATGCACCAGGCTGGGATTTGAACTCCCAAATCCCAGGTTGTCTGGAGAATATGCGCTTCACAGAACCTCCACATACGGGTTCCATGGCAAGGGCCTGATATTTTTATTTTTCCCATCACCCATCCTGACCTCCCTCCGTGGCAGACCAGCTGGGAAGTGCTGTCTAAGGGCTCATCTGACACTTGCTCACGCAATGGCTAATGGCGTGTTCCTGGGAGTTCTGGCCCATCTTGGCACCAGCTGGGAGGTGCTGCTTGGTTTCCATCTGGACCTCAACTTTCCAATCTTTTCCATCTTTTACAGCCAGGGCAAAGTGGAGTGGTCAGAGGAAAAAAATAAGAACTTGGCTTTACTTGTAGGCCTGCTGTCCCAAAGATGGTTCTAGATGTGTGTGAAAGACACTCAAACCCCATATTTTTTAAGGTCTTGAACCATTGTTGCTCTCTGCTCAGAAGGATGCAGCAGTGGTATTCACAGCACAACAGGGTATCAGAATTAAGGCACTTGTCACGATAAATCTCTCAGATCATGAAAAACAAATATATTTTTCTTGCATTTTATCCAGGAGTATCTGTAACTGTGGACCAGCTAAACATCAAAGTCAATTCGCAGCTCTTTCTGTTACTTAGGTTTCTCCTTGCTTCTTCTCTAGGTCGCAGCAGGGTTTAAAGGGCGTTCGCCCCTCTATCGGATCTGCCCCTGGAACAGGAAGCATGTCTTCTCAATTTCCTTCTGTTGTCTCCTCTGCGACGGTCCCACCAGCCTTCTGCGGGGAGGTTTACTATGAATTACCTTGGAGAAACCATGGAGGCAAGCCAGCACTCCTCCTCAGGCCCCTGGCCTGGCCAGACATCGTTAGTCGATCTCAGCACTCTGTGTCACTGAGCCCTGACACCGCCTCTCCAGCTGGCCCCTCCACTGATCAGTCTGGTTGCACAAATGGGGTTTTCATCGTGCACCTAGGATGACACAAACAACTGCATGGTAACCAGTGTTGTATTTTATTTATTTTTTAATGTTTATTTATTTTTGAGAGACAGAGAGAGAGAGATAGAGAGAGCACATTATTTACAGAGGGAGATACAGAATCCAAAGCAGGCTCCAGCCTCTGAGCTCTCAGCACAGAGCCTGATGTAGGGCTCGAACCCACGAATGGTGAGATTGTGACCTGAACCCAGTCAGAGGCTTAACCGACTGAGCCATCCAGGTGCCCCCAGAGTTGTCTTTTTAAAGTGAATGTTCTGGTCCTTGTTGTCTCTGGTACAGTTCCTCTTTCTGAATCTCCTGTTTAAATTCCCTCCTTCTAGGGGCGCCTGGGTGGCTCAGTTGGTTAAGCGTCCGACTTCAGCTCAGGTCATGATCTCGCAGTCCGTGAGTTCGAGCCCCGCATTGGGCTCTGTGCTGACCGCTCGGAGCCTGGAGCCTGCTTCGGATTCTGTGTCTCCCTCTCTCTCTGGCCCTCCCCCATTCATGCTCTGTCTCTCTCTGTCTCAAAAATAAATAAACGTAAAAAAAATTAAAATAAATAAATAAATAAATAAATAAATTCCCTCCTTCTATGTTGGCAGTCAGAGGACTACAAAAGGCTATGCTTCGGAGAATTCATGGATAGCAGGGAACATTGACCAAGCTTCCACTGGGAGTAAAGGAACCTCCGTTCTCAATCTCCTGCCCTTTTGTTGTTGTTGTTGTTTAAGTATGTCCCATTTGGGGAAAGAACAATTGAAAAAACATCCCCATAAGAGACAATTTGTTTTCCATTAAGAAGCAGGAGTTTTCTTTGCACTAGAAAGGTCCTTCTCTAAAATAGTTACTCCTGATTCAGGGTTCCTTGGCTGCTTATAAAGTCTTAACTCAGGAGCACTTTAACCGGATGCTTTCCTGATGACATGACTCGGATGTAGGTCAAGGAGGGAAACACCTCCTCACGTTCTTTGTACAAAGGTAAGGGCAGCCCATTCGGTTCCTGCCTCTGATGCAGGGGTTCTGTCCTCAAGAGTCACAACTGAACGCAGAATCAGGAACTAGCAGAATGGAAGAGTATCTCACATGTGTTGCTTCACAGGGTTTGTCACTCATCTTTTCTTGGCTCTCCACAAAACAATAGTTACCCTTTCCTAATTTAAACGCTCAACAAACTAGGGAGAGAAGGGACTTTCGCAAGCTAATAAAGGCCATCTGTGAATAAAACCATGGCCAGTGCTTTTCCCTAAGATCAGGAACAAAACAAGGATTCTATTCTTGCCACTTCCACTCAGGGTTGTATTAGAAGTTTTCTCCAGAGTTACTAGGAAATAAAAAGAAATAGAAATAAAAATATATCCAGACTGGAATGGAAGAGGTAAAAACTGTCTCTATTCAGAGATGACATAATCTTATATATATATATAATCCTAATGAATCTGCTAAAAAGCTGTTAGAACTAATAAATGACTCTGACAAGATTGCAGGATACAAGATCAATATACAAAAATCAATTCTATACACTAAATATGAACTATCAAAAATTAAATTAAGAAAACAATTTCATTTACGATAACATCACAAAGAATAAAATACCTAGGAATAAAGTTAACCAAGGAGAGGAAAGAACTGTACACTGAAAATCACAAAATATTATTGAAAGAATGAACCCTAAACAAATGCAAAGACATTGCCTGTTCGTGGATCAAAAGACTTAATACTGTTTAGATGGCAATGTCCCCCTAAACTGATCTGTAGATTCAATGTGATCCCTATCAAAATTCCAGCTTTTTTTTTTTTTTTTTTTTGTAGAAATTGACAAGCTCTTGCTAACATTCATATGGAAATTACCTGGAGCTAACCAAATCAAGGTTAAAGGCACGGTTCACCAAAGAACTGTCCTCATTTCAGGCACCAGACAAATGTCCAGGAATCCCCAAGACCATCCTCACTTCTGGCCAGCTGGTTATAGATTCAGGCATTTTCATGACCATCTTCAGGTTTAATTATTTAGCAGAATGATTCACAGAACTCAGAAAAGTGTTGTACTTGGGACTACATTGTAGCAACAAATTGCAAATAAGAATCATCCAAAAGGATTGAATCAAATCTGAGATGGTTGCAAATGCAAAACTGCCCACTGTCCTCAGGGATGTAGCACTATCCTAACATCAAAATGTGATCATACTCAGAGAACGACAGAAGCTCATCAAGCAACAATACACAGAGTTTTTACTGAGATTTCTTTACGTAGGCACGATTGATTGAATCATTACTTATGTAGTTAAATTTAATCACCAACTCCCCTCCTCTTCTAAGAGTTGAGCTGATATGTGGCTCAAATCTGCAACACTATAATCACATGGTTGGTTTTCTCTGGAATGACCAGCCCCCATCTTGAATCATCTCCTTAGCATAAACTATGTAGGGGAACTCTACTGTTCATGTCATTAGCATAAACTATTGGGTGTGGTCCAAGGGACCCAACATGAATAACAAAGACACTCCTTTCACTCAGGAAATTCCAAGGGTTCAAAGATTACCTCCCAAAAACTGGGGATAAAGGCCAGCCAAATTCTTTATCACACAAAACTGGAAAAGGATCCAGAATAGCTCAAACAAGACTAAAAAACAAAACAAAGTTAGAAGACTTAAAATTCCTCATTTCAAAACTTACTTCAAAACCATAGCAATCAAAATAGTGATATATTGGCATAGGAATAGATATATAGTTCAATGGAATAAAAATGAGAATCTAGAAATAAACCATCATATTTATGGTCAATTGATTGTCTGCAAGGATAGGAAGACACTTCAATGGGGGAAAGAACAGTCTTTTTAATAAGTGGTGCTGGGAAAATTGGATATCCATGTGCAAAAGAATGTTGATGGACCCCTACCTCACACCATATAAAAATTATCTCAAATGTAAGAGCTAATACTTTAAAACTCTTAGGAAAAAAATAGGGATAGATAGTCATTACTTTACATTAGACAAACGTTTCTTATATATGACTCAGAAAGGACAAGTGATGAAAAAAATGATAAAATGGATTTAGTCAAAATAAAAAACTTGTACTGCTGCAATTAATAGCATCAAGAAAGTGAAAATACAATCCATAAGATGGGAGAAAATATTTGCAAGTCATATATCTGATAAGGTACTTGAATGCATAATATATAGTTTCATACAACCCAGTAATAAAAAAGACAATAGAATTTAAAAATAAGCAAAAAATTTGAAAAGACATTTCTTGAAAGAGTGTACACAACCAGCTCATGAAAGATGTTCAATATTCTCAGCCATTAGGGAAGCACAAATCAAAACTATAAAAAGATGTAACTTCACACTTTTGAGGATGACTAAAATAAAAGGATAGGTAGTAACACGTGTTGACGATGATGTGGAGAAATTGGAACCCTCAGACATTGCTAGTGGGGTTGTAAAATGGTGCAGCTACTTTAGAAAACAGTTTGGAAGTTTCTCAAAATGTTAAATGTAGCATTACCTTACGACCTAGCAATTCTATGGCTTGGTATATTTCCAAGAGAATTGAATGAAACATGTTCACACAAAAACTTGTAAATGACTCTTCATAGCAGCAATGTTCACAGTAGCCAAAAAGTGGAAACAATCCAAATATCCTTGAACTCAGGGATGGATAAATGGAGTGTGGCAATCCATACAATAGAATATTTTTCAGCCATGAAAAGAAATGAAGTACAGATACATGCTATAACATAATTGAACCCTAACAATGTTATGCTAAGTGAAATAAGCCAGATACAAAAGGCCACATGTTAAATGATTACATTTACATGAAATATCCAGAACGTGCGAATCTATAGAGACAATAAGTGGATTAGTGGATAGTGGAGTGACCACTAAAAGGTACAGGGTTTCTTTTTGGGTAATAAAGATGTTCCACAGTGAGATATTGGTGATAGTTGCACAATTCTGTGAACATAATATCACCCTTGCATTTACTATTTTTTTTTTTTTTTTGAGAGAGAGAGCATGTGCATGAGCAGGGGAGGGTCAGAGAGAGAGAGGGAGAGAGATGATCCCAAGCAAGCTCCACACTGACAGCACAGAGCCCAATACAGGGCTTGAACCCACGAACCGTGAGATCATGACCTGAGCTGATATCAAGAGTTGGACACTAACCAACTGAGTCACCCAGGTGCCCCCCACTGTACACTTAAAAATGGTGAATTTGGGGAATGCAAGCTGGTGCAGCCACTCTGGAAAACAGTATGGAGTTTCCTCAAAAAACTAAAAATAGATCTACCCTACAACCCAGCAATTGCACTCCTAGGCATTTATCCACAGGATACAGGTGTGCTGTTTCGAAGGGACACATGCATCCCCATGTTTATAGCAGCACTATCAACAATAGCCAAAGTATGGAAAGAGCCCAAATGTCCATCGATGGATGAATGGATAAAGAAGATATGGTGTGTGTATATATATATATATATATATATATATATATATATATATATGTATTCACACACACACACACACACACACACATGCACACACAATGGAGTATTACTCGGCAATCAAAAAGAATAAAATCTTGCCATTTGCAACTACGTGGATGGAACTGGAGGGTATTACGCTAAGTGAAATTAGTCAGTCAGAAAAAGACAGAAATTATATGACTTCACTCATACAAGGACTTTAAGAGACAAAGCAGATGAACATGAGGGAAGGGAAACAAAAATACTACAAAAACAGGGATGGGGACAAACAGAAAAGACTCATAAATATGGAGAACAAACTGAGGGTTACTGGAGGGGTTGTGGGAGGGGGGATGGGCTAAATGGGTAAGGGGCACTAAAGAATTTACTCCTGAAATCATTGTTGCCCTATATGCTTACTAATTTGGATGTAAAATTTAAAAAATAAAAAATGAAATTTAAAAAAATAGTGAATTTTATGGTATCTGTCATCTATCTTTTATATATAAATGTGCTACTGTTAATGTAATAAATATATTAATATTTATATATACTCTATAAGTGCATATACATCTCAGTAAAGCTGACATTAAAGAAACCAATAATTGCTTCCTAAGGCAATCTTATATCTTGATTGAGAACATCAATGTTGCTTTTTCAAGAAGAAACAATTAGGGACATAGTTAGGGAGTGAGCAGGCTTATACTTCTCTTAGATTTTCAGGTAGGAAAATAAAGGTAAAACAAACGTTTCCTTGTCATTTCATATATCTTGACATATATCAACCTGCCTCCTGTTGATGGCTTTCGTGCACATTAGCACTATCGTTTCCTTCTCCCCCTGCTGTAAGAAGTTAGAGAATTTTACAACACAACACATCTGTGTTAATTAAAATTAAATTGTTGTGTATAAATAAAGATTAAAATAACGTAGCAGGTATAATAGCAACACTGAGACATTTGACCATTGCAATAAACTGTTTGGAGCAACTTTCTGAGTAGTATTCTGAGTCTTTAAGAAAAGAGGGGTCGGGGAGCCTGGGTGGCGCAGTCGGTTAAGCGTCCGACTTCAGCCAGGTCACGATCTCGCGGTCTGAGTTCGAGCCCCACGTCAGGCTCTGGGCTGATGGCTCGGAGCCTGGAGCCTGTTTCCGATTCTGTGTCTCCCTCTCTCTCTGCCCCTCCCCCATTCATGCTCTGTCTCTCTCTGTCCCAAAAATAAATAAACGTTGAAAAAAAAAATTTAAAAAAAAAAAGAAAAGAGGGGCAACACATTCTAGATGTTCTATAATGCCGCCATAGATGGCTCGTTCTGGTGGCCAATGGCCTTGGTTCGCTACCACTGAGGTAACTTCCTCTGACTAGAAATAGATATTTACTGTATTTCTCCAGTACAGCTCCTCGGATATTTACAAGAGAAAAGCAATATCCACTTGCATTTTGTGTCCCACTACAGAAGAAAGGGGAAATAAATATAATTCAGCAAGTTGACATTTAAGGATGATGACTTCATTCAAGTGAGCTGGGAGTGGCCTTCCTATATGTGGTGTGTGTGAGGTGTGATAGGCTGAAAAGACACAGAAAGTCGGGACTCAAGTGGGGGCATCCATACTCTCTGCATCCACTCCCTTAATATCCCAGCAAAGGGACAGGATTATACAGACAAATCTGACATCTTTCTACCTCCGAAGCCGATGAGTCAAGTCCACTTGACTACCCCCACCGGTAGAACAACCCCCACTACCCCCACCGGTAGAACTGTGGGGACAGCACATCTAACAGGCCGGCCAGTAGCGACAGCAAGCCTTTCCATGAAAGGATGTTCATTGTAGTTTCTATAGCGATACACCGTGATGATGTTTACATGAGCAAGTAGGAAGGTGACCTATGTCGCACAATAATCGTAACTAAATCCACCTTTGATCAACTCACACGATAGCTAACCCCCATACTACAATGATAGACACACGGTCATGTGTTTAGAAATAAATGTTTCCTTTCTCTGGGATGTCATGATACTACGGAGTACTTTTGTATAGGGGCAGCAGGAAAGCCTAGTGGGAGAGGTAACTGTGATATTCGGGGGAGATACGGTTCTGGATCGCCCCTCACCCAGTATTTGCCATTGTGACTATGATACTATGTAATGACCGACCAGCCTCTGGTTTTGAAACAGCTCAATACCCTTAAACGTTTTTGAAATGTTTCAGACATACAAAAGAATATAAAAAATAACATAATGATTCCTCTTGCAATAACCATCCACCTTAAGAAACATGACAGTACAAATGTAGATGAGATGCCCATGGCCCCACCCCAGCTGCATTTCTTTCTCTTTGAGGGGTCACGCTCTGACATGACATTTTTCTAATTCCATCTGAGACATAATTCATTTATGTGGAATACACCAAAGCAAAATTTCACCAGTATACATAAAAACAATTCAAATGTTTGATAAAAAGCCTTTTCATCTGGGATTGTGGGTGATAATTGGAGTCTTTTAACTCCAATGGCTGTGCCATTTGTTTAATGTCACCTAATCATTGGCCAGGGATGTCCTGCAAGGATGTGTCATTATTTCAGGGTACTAGCCACTCAGATTGTTTCTAACATCTTGATTCTATAAGCAGGGCTCAAATAAGCACGTTTGTGTGTGTGTGTGTGTGTGTGTGTGTGTGTGTGTGTAGAGACAGATTAGACAGATAGGGAGATAGAGGGATAGATAGACATAGACGTATATCTTAATATACTGTGGCACTTATTTCTAAAGGAAAGATCCCTCCGACGTTTAGGAACTAGGTCAAACACTACATGCATTTTGATTTTGATTTCATTATTTTGATTTATTTATTTATTTATTTATTTATTTATTTTTGAAATTTTACTGCCTTTATTTCTTTGAATTTGGGTAATATTTGGTGTCCTTTTTTCTTTCTTTCTGCAACTTCTTTTTTTATTGAAGTGTAGTTGACATATAGTGCTATGCTAGTTTATATTCTTAATTTTAATAGATATTGCCAGGTGGTTTCCCAAAAGCTTTTTATTTGGAATTGAAGATTTCTACATCTGACACATTATTATGGAATCTTGGAGTTTCCTGGAACATTTTGAAGACCACTGGCCTTGGGGCATTATTTTTCTTCCATAGTTGCCCATGTGTCCTTAGCTAAATGTGAATGCTGTAAAATACCATCATTCCCTGTCTGTAATAAAGAATGGAGAAATAAAGAAAGATGCCTGGCTGTGTACTAGAAAATGAAGCGCAGAATTGACTTCCTGTCTTCCTGGACTAAACGTTTGGTTGGAAATGGAAATAGCTATAAGGGGGTAAAAGGAACCTTTACTTGTACTTTATTTCAATACAAGCTTACAAAAAACTACTGGGAAGGGGGCGCCTGCTCTTGATTTCGGCTCAGGTCATGATCTCACAGCTCGTGAGATCAAGCCCTGAGTAGGGCTCTGTGCAGACAGGATAGAGCCTGCTTGGGATTCTCTCTCTCTCCCTCTCTGCCCCTCCTCTGTCTGTCTGTCTGTCCCTCTCTTTCAAAATAAATAAATAAACATTAAAAAAAAAAAAGAAATTACAAAAAAATACTGGGGGGAAATGGAAGAAAGCCTTTTCTGGTTGCCATGAAGACATTCAATCCTGTAGGTTTCTCCATCTCACATGATAAAGGGCTCCTCCAGCAACATAGTGTCCCAGCCTCAGTTTACACAAAACTAGATGAAATAAATTGCTTAAAAAGTCAAATCACAGGGTGCCTGGGTGGCTCAGTGGGTTAAGCCTCTGACTTTGGCTCAGGACGTGACCTTGCGGTTTGTGAGTTCCAGCCCCATGTCGGTCTCTGTGCTGACAGCTCAGACCCTGGAGCCTGCTTCGGATTCCGTGTCTCCCTCTCTTTCTGTCTCTGCCCTCCTCACGCTCTGTCTCTCTCAAAAATAGTAAATAAACATTAAAAAATTTTTAAAAAATCAAATCACACATTCTTCTCAAAAGTAACTTCAAAAGGTCAACGCGAACAAGACTAGATAAGATAGAAGAGCTGCTGTGGAATTAAGTTTGGAATGCATCCTTTGTGAAAAATTAATTGTAGCTCTTAGAAAAGCCTCCATCTGAATTAATGAAACTGAGAAACAAATTTCGAACAAATCAAAATAAACCAGAAATTCATATCTGCTGCCCTGGACTTTTGGGTGAACTCTGGTCCTATATATTCTCATGGATTTTCTTAGTAAGAAACCTGCGGGGCTGGGGGGAGGGGGGTAGACTAATGGCCTCTTCAGTAGACACCTACATGTCCCCTCTGCAGCCACTGTAAAGAAACGGGACACATCTCTGTCAAATCTCCAGGCCATCCCAGAGAAAGTACACTGTAGAAAAGAAGAAAGGAAGGAAGGGAAGACGGGAAGGAGGGAGTGAGGGAGAGAGAACCATTACCTGAGTGACCCTTCAAATGTTCAAAAATTAGATTTAATGACACTGGGCATTGGGCCAGAAAGCTCCATCGTGTGCCAAAATGTAAACTGCTGAGATTAAAAAGAAAGGGAAAAAGGGACACCTGGGTGGCTCAGTCGGTTAAGTGTCCGGCTTCGGCTCAGGTCATGATCTCATGGTTCATGAGTTCGAACCCCACGGCGGGCTTTGTGCTGACCGCTGGGAGCCTGGAGCTTGCTTCGGATTCTGGGTCTCCCTCTCTCTCTCTCTGCCCCTCCCCTGTTCATGCTCTGTCTCTCTCCGTCTCTCAAAAATAAATCAACATTGAAAAATAAATTCAAAAGAAAGGGGGAAAAAAGTTAACATAAACAACTAAACAAACAAATCTATGGTATAAAGGCAAACGTTGGGATGCTTCCAATAAACCCCTTTTAGATCAATTAATGCCATTGTTTATTTAAGCTCCAAATTCCATCACATATGGCAGGCAGGAGTGCTACTCTTCAACTGAAACAGTGCAAAACATAGTCTGGATCCAAGGAAATCGCGCCAGAATCGCTGGCAATGGATCACTCTTTTAAGCCCTGTTTTGCTTTTGTGCTCATGGTAACGTTCGCAGCTGTCGAACGTGGCTTGGGGCTGTCTGACTCCCTCGAGAGAATTTATGTGTTTTTCTACTTCCCTTCCTTATTAGGAGGCAGGAATCTGCGACACCTATTAGAACAAGTATGCATAAAGGGTAATGACCATGCAATTTATTAGTGGTCTGTTCTTCCTCAAATGAGCCCCCGCCTCCCGCTCAGAGAGGGCACGCCCACGGCCGAATGGCCTGTGCCTTCTCGGCAGCAGGTGGGCAAAGCAGCGGGAGTCAAGAAGACCTTGGCTTCTGGGAAAGCAGTTTCTTTCTTCCACACGGAGGCTTAGCAAAGAGACTGGAATATCGCGGTTTGGGTTCCAGGAATGCAAAGTCTTACTAGCTGGCAAAGGTGAATAGGATGGAAGTAAAGAGAAAACATGAGCTCTACAAACTTCATCCTCACAGCCCTGTAACAGGAGAAACATTCTCAGATCCCTTTTCTTTTCTTCTTTCTAAAATGGCGTGGGGAGGGGATAGTTTTGTTCTTCGAGGCTTGGGTTAGGGGAACGAGCCTTTCCCGTTCAGAGTGCAAGAAGTCTTTGTTTCTTCTGAGTTTCCAGCAAGCAGCCTGCGGGGAAGGCGTGGGGGTGGAGAGGAGGGCAGGGGGAGACCATCTGGGGAGAGACATATCTGAGAAGCTAAGAGTGGGCTCATCTGGGCTGAACCCTCACAAAATCTTCAAACAAGAAGCAGGAAAGAAATTACAGAATCTAATAAAATCTGCATGGTCGGCCCGCAAATGCCAAGCGTCCCTCTGCCCCTGGCAGGCATCATGGTAAGGTTTGGAGTCCAGACAGAAAGTTCTGGAGAACAAAATGCTTGGGGACAAATCCATTTCTGTGAAAATCGCGGGTATGTTCAAGAAAATATAATCCATATGTTTTTGATTGGTTCCCTTTTAGCTCATCAAAATGTTTCGGCCAGGCATGTCCACCAAGCTTGTTAAGTCATTCTTGTTCAAGACAGGAAACCAGTTTTGGCCACGGAAGGTGGATTTGAACCCTGGGAGGCCCAGGTTCCACCTGGAACTCAAAGTCTCAAGGTACGAGTGGGCTCTCACGTGGAAAAATATAATGGGCTCTGCTGTGAAACATCAGGATCGACACCAGGCTCATTTAACTTGCTGAGTTTTTAGGGTGAGGGTAGTTACTGAGGGGAGGCAACGGGGCCCGTGTTCTTCCGAGCTTCTGCGTGTGATCCATGTTGTGAAATGGAGAAAATTAGGTAAAGGGACTCTGACTAGGATGGCAGGAAAGTGAAAATTTCTCCATGACCAATTATGTCGTTTTTCCTCACCAACTCTCCCTCTTCTCTAACGTCGCCTATGATCCCCTGCCTCAGAGAATCATTCTCGCATCCCTCTTGTGCAGGCCTGGTGCCCCCTAGCAAGCCCTGCTGAATGCTGACCTGTACTGAAATGACATGTGTCGTCGTACACGAGCATTCCGCATCCGGCTTCGACGCCGGTACAGCAAGCGGCCCGTGCTGTTAACATCAAAGAAGAGGTGCTCTGTGCTGAGAAAGTAGAAAGTAGCACTTGGAACGAAAACCCACTGGTACAGATCCACGAACAGGAAGGTCGACCTGAAACGTTGGAAGATGCGCTAATTGGGTTCCTCTTCTCTCTGGCTGGCTGTTTTCATTTGGAACATAATAGTGGCGTGAGAAGGTAAAGGAACCTGTTGGGGGGGGGGGGAAGGGGGCAGGGGTTTAGCCAGAGCGGGGGCGGAAAGAGAGCATTTCATTGTGGTGCTCCAAGTAACTAACTCGGGTCCCCTGACACATTTACCCCAAGCAGCATAAATCTCTCCGTGAGCAGCAAATGAGACCCGTGTTTGGGTTTCTGACTGATTGCTGGCTTACTTTCCCGTTTGGCTCCGTCACTTCAAGTAGGCTAGCCAAAGCTGCTAATTAAAGAGGGAATGATTTATTTCATAAGTTTGCTTCTCCCTTCAGGAAACATAACTCAGCTCCAGGCACAGCGAGTTTACCTCGCCCTATTCAATAAATTACACCCACCTCATTAATACTTCATTAGGAAAAGCTGAAAACCCTGTGGCAGGACCTCAAGGAAGGAAAAGGTTGGCCAGCGCTGACCCAGAAAGCATAGCGGGCCTGATCCTATGGACTTTTTGGTGTGACCGCCCGGCCCAGCATGCCAGCCTGCTTGCTTTGGGAGCACATTCTGTCCTGCACCATGCTCCTTCAGTGAATCCTCCATTCATTTCTTCTTTGTGATGTGGAGGGGGCGGGGGAACTGGTCTTTAACCTTATGGAACTGTCATCATTTTGGTTTCAAAGCCAAAACATTCCGGACGACAAAATCCAGAGATCACTAGTCCTTCCTCAGTGCGTGTTTCTCCATCACTGAACACATCCCCGTGGTTTAACCTTCAGAAGCAAGATCCTTGTTTTGCTTTTGATAAAAGAGAGAGGCCCCAAAACTTATACACAACTGACTTAGCCTTTCCATATATAAATGTTAACTGGAGGAGAGCCAGATCATGCCAGCTCCCCTGGTTCTCTATATATGGCAAATCAGTTCATCGGAGCAAAGCAGAAGCAAATATATGTCCAATGAGAAGTCCAAAATTAATATCCTTAGCTTCTAAGGATTCCGCTAGTATTTGACCTAAGAATTGCATAGGTGAGCCTGCTGTTTCTCAAATTTTAACGTCTACGTGTATCTCCTGCGGGCCTTGCTCAATGGCAGATTCTGCGACATCTGAATATTGAACCAGGCTCCCAGACGCTACTGTTGCTGCTGGTCTGGGAACCAGTCTCTGGGTAGTAAGGGGCTGGGAAACATCATGAACCTTCTGGAGTTGGCTAATGGATCTGATAGTACTGGGGTGAAAAGTGATAAAAGCTAGGTTGCAGTGAGCATTATTTTCCTCCTCCTCTAAAACCACTGTCTACAGCAGGGGTTGGCAAACACTTTCTCTTAAGTGTCAGTAAGTAGTTATTTTCGGCTTGTAGGTTATGTAGCCACAGTTTCGACTACTCACCTCTACCATTGTGGCACAGGAGCAGCCACTGAAGATATGGAAACAAATTGAGATGGCTATGTTCTAATAAAACTTTATTTATAAAAATAAGCTGTGGGCCAGATTTGGCCCATGGGCTGTCGTTTGCTAATTCCTGTTCCAGAACAATGGCTTCCAAAACTCTGTGATTGTACATCCAGAATAGTACACCTCCCCAATAATGTATGTGTGCTTACAAATTCTGTACACATCCAATCGCACTAATACAAAAATCAAATACAGAAGAAGGAAAATTGATACAGAAACTCTAATCTCTCTTTGTTCGTTCAAGTGGAACATCTTTGCTACACCCCGGGTATATACACTCACCTTAGAAACCGGTAATGTGAATAGGGCACCCGGGTGGCTCAGTCGGTTAAGTGTCCGACTCTGGGTTTCGGCTCAGGTCATGATCTCATGGTTCGGGCGTTCGAGCCCCACGTTGGGCTCTGTGCTGACAGCACGGAGCCTGCTTGGGATTCTGTCTCCCCTTCTGTCTGCCCCTCCCCTGTTCGCTCTCTCTTTCTCTCTCAAAAATCAGTAAATAGACATTAAAAATTTTTAAAAAAAGGTGATGTGGAGAATTTTAAAATACATTTTTTCTCTACAAAAATGATCACATTGATAAGAATAGTACTTGGGATTTGGATGGTCTTGGAGTTCTAGAATGTAGAGCAACCATAATAAGATCTGACAGTAACAAAGTGGAGAAAAACACCAAAAAGAATGATTTTATGCAAATCACTGAGGTAACATGGTCACTCTACACCATCTGGGGCTTCTTTAAGAAATGCTGTGTGCCAGGTCCTAAACTAAGCGGTCTAAATGTAACATCTCATTTAATGCTCACACGGCCCTCGGGAGGAAAGGCAATTTTTCTTCCATTTCGCAGAAGAGAGAACTGAGGCGTAGTGAGGTTGGCATAAGGGAATGTAGTTAGTTCCTTATTTGGGTGGGTAGTTGAGGTAGAGAAGTCACAACTGCCTAATTACAACACCCTGGCTCTTAACGGGTGCTGTTTATAGCCTCATCAAATCATGATCATTTTCCAAATGTTAGTATTTACTTATTACATGATCACATCACACCCATGGAAAATCCCACTGGTTATGGTGACTGGGTTTAACATACACCCATGCAAATCCCTTCATCTGGCCAGAAGTTGCCCTTGAAGGTCGTGGTAATACTAGGCCTCTGTGCTAAGAAAGTGAGTCAACTGCTCTCAAGTATATTGTTGGTTTCTCTAAAGAGATTGCGAATTGGCGACTACTGGACAATCTGAACAGTCATGTGCTGAAAATCCCTTTCCAGTGAAACCTCGGATGGCGAGCAACTTGTTCTGCGAGTGTTCCGCAAGACGAGCAAAATTTCTAATAAATTTTATCTTGATAAACGAGCGATGTCTCCCAGTATGAGTAGTGCGTGCTGGCGAATGTCACATGATCACAACCGGGCCAACGGTTCTCTCTTCCTCTTGCTCTCTCAGTACCATGATACTCTTGTAATGTATTGTGCAAACCCAAACAGTTTGAGAGTGAAATGCAGTGCTGAGAGTAATGATAAAATTTTGGAGGTATTTACTTTCCTAACAATTTTTAAAAAGCGAATTCTGTCTTGAAAAATTAAAACGATACGTACTCATAGAGATTAAGCCAAAATTTAAGTCTTTGTATTCATGGTGTGAACTTAAAAAAACAAAATTGTTCTTGGAAATATGTTTATTTACTTTCATCTTAGATATATTGTATCTCAATTTATGTGTCACTAGTGTTTTTCTAAAGATGTTTTTTCAATAGTTTTGGAGATTGGTTAAAGAGTCTTATTTTTATCCATACAAGTGGATTTGCATTTCAAATTTGCATTTATGGTGAATTAGTTTGAAATTGTTGAAATCTTCAAATATCTCAAATCCATAGATGATCATATTTCTAGGATAGTGTGTGGCTGGGGCAGAGAAAATGGGGAGAGGGTCATGGGTAGGAAATGAGCGTGGAGAGGCAGGCACCATCAGATAACGCAGGATCTAGGAGACCATAAAAGGAGATTGGATTTTAGTCTGAGTGGAAAGCCACTGCAGGGGAATGATACAATACACTTCAGGATGATCACTCTGGTTATGTTATAGAGAATGGTAACCAGGTGGTGGCAAGGGCAAAAAGCAAGGAAGTCACTGCAGTATTTGAGGCAAAATCCGATGTGGCTAGGACCAGTGTGGTACAATGGAGAGAGGGAGAAATGCTCAGATCTTGGATCTATTTTGAAGGTGGGTTTCGGAGAACTGGCTTGCGGATCAGATGCAGGCAGGAATAGAAAGGAGGTAGACTCCAAATATTTTCCCCCTGAGATTCTGGAACGGATGGTAGCACCATTTGCTGGGATGGGGAAACCAGAGGTGGGAGAAGGATTTGTTAGCTAGTTTGTCGTTTTGTTTTGTGGGAGGAAGAAATCCAGGAAACGGTGTTAGAATCTGGACAATGACAGTGGGGTGCTGGATAGAGAAGTGACAGGGGTCGCTTATAGATGTGATGTTGATGAAAAGGTAGAGGGAGATGAGGACTTGAGAACAGCGTCCAGGGTCTGCTTGGACATGTGAGTGGATAAGTCACAGCATGAGAGCTTATGGTTTAAACTTCCAAATGTTTAAGTACTCCTTGGATAGCCAGGTGGCAAATATCTAGATGCTTTCTTTGCAAATGAAAATATCTGAAGTTTGAGGGAGATATCTTGATTGACTGGAGAAATTTAAGGAGACCTGGGCCTATAGATGGCAGAAGGGATCATCTGAGAGTTTGCACTCTAAAATGGTGAGAAGGATTGAAACGCTGGGAGAAAGTTTGGGGCCTGAGCTTCCAAGCCCTTGGGAGGTAATTTAAGGCCACCTCCGGCCTTATAAAGAGTAAGATATATAAGAGAGAGAGAGAGAGAGAGAGAGGTGAGTGGAGGGAAGGAGGAAGAGATAACTGAGAACAATTGTGTTACATTAAGGTTGGCCTTCAAGCAGAGATGATGAATGACATTGATTTATCAGTACTTCTCAAAGTGTTCTTTGTCCTCCCCCAGAGCTCCCCCAGATTTAGAATCTTTTGGAGCGGGATAGGGAATAGGCAGTTTATATCACTGATGGATACTAGACCTTGTAAATAGCAGTGCCAAAGTTAAGGATGTCAGTGAAGGTCTCAGGTCCTGGGGCAAATTTATTGAGTTGTTCATGTCTTACACATGCTGTGGGCTCGGTGCTGTTGACTCATGGATAGACTTGTTTTTAGATCAGGTCACAAAAGTCCACATCTTAGTCCAGTGAGCCCTGAACTTGTCTAATCATGAGAATCATCTGGGACCCTTGTTAAAAACACACATTTCCCAGCCAATTCCCTAGAAATTCTGATTCAGTGATGTCTGGATCTGTGCATTTAACAAGTTGTTCCCAGGCGACACTCATAATCCAGCGAGGTTGGGAAACATTGCTTTAGTCAAAGTATTTTTTGTCTCATATGTGAAAATCTAGGAGCAGATCAGAAGCAAAGGGCAAACAAACCCCCAGCTGAAGAAGCAAAATAATACCCAAAGTCTTCCAGATGTTTCCCTGTTTATGAAGCGAATTCTGGTTTCATTAGCTGCCTTGCTTTCATTTATGCCTCTGGTTGAGCGAAGCATTGAGATAATAAAGTGCTATGCAGACACAATGATCAGAATTGTTACTTAAATTATCTGATAAATAAATGGACAGACAAAAAGAAGACACAAGAGCAGGAAGGGGAGGAAGAAAAGTAAGAAATTCTAAACTCATTTCATTAAAGAGTAAGTAGAAAGGATCTTGTGAGCTGAACATGATCCCAAAGTTTCTCTGCTCCGTACATTTCCTTCCTTATTCCCATTTGCCAAGTCATTTCTCAACTTCCTTACAGATACATCATTTCCCTAATTTATAATCCCTCACCAAATCACACTGAAACAAAGAGATCTACTAACCTCCCTCAAATCTACACTGTTTTGCTCCAGCCTTCCTCCTCCCCCATGAATATGCATTTGGGAGCTGGTTGATGTACACATCTCCAACCCATATACTCCTAGTTCAGGTAGCAAATGCTCAGCTAACAAGTTTGACTAGCAAGGGAGGCAGCTTTACCTGAGTTAATTTGAAGATGAAGCAGAAATTGTTTGAATGGCAAGGAATGTATCCAAAAATTCCTTCTACTCTTTTTAGCTGTGGAGTTCAGATGGTAAGAATTTGGAGGGCAGGGCTGGAGGGAGCAAGGGATTACCATAATTTATCATCAGTGGAGACTACAGTGATGTGATGTCAAGTGTTGCGCACAAGGTAAATACTTGAGAACGGAGTTGAATTTTTTAGTTGTTAAATATTTGAGAAAATACCAAAATGTTGTTATTTCTAACACATCCCATTTTTTTTTTCTAGCTGCGGCTGAAAACTACCCACTGGATTGTCTTGAACATGGATGTACGTGGAAGGGAACCATAGGTATTTGGCAAATTCTGGCTTCAGACACCCTCCTCATCACACTTGCACCAACCACAACACAGAGAGACCCTGCGGCCCTCAATGTCAGCTCTGTTTGAAGAGCGCATTCAGTGGTCTTTCATGCAAGTGAATCATAGGCTTGAAATTCTGTTACGTTTCTCCTTCATCTTCTCCTTTAAAATATTTTTGTCCAAGGGCACCTGGGTGGCTCGGTCGGTTGAGCGTCCGACTTCGGCTCAGGTCGTGATCTCACGGTTTGTGAGTTCGAGCCCCGCATCGGGCTCTGTGCTGATGGCTCGGGGCCTGGAGCCTGCTCTGGATTCCATGTGTCCTTCTTTCTCTGCTCCTTCCCTGCTCACACTCTGTCTCTCTCTCAAAAATAAATAAAGATGTAAAAAATTAAAAATAAATAAATAAAAATAAAAAAATAAAATATCTTTGTCCATTCTTTTTCTCATACCGTACTGCTTACCCATGCCCAGCTCTGATGTAAAATATCTTATATTTTTTAAGAAGCAAATAATTGATAAATTCTGTAACATGTATAATGGAATAATATTCGGTGAGAATGATAGCGCAGATATTTATTTACTGACATGCAAATTATTGAATGCATATTATTTGAAAATAAACTATTTTGAAACAATAATGGATGGATAGTTAACACACACATTCCTATTAAAGATTTTCAAATACATTTGCCTACTGTTAACATTTCACTTATCTAGGTGGTGAGACTGTGGACATTATACATTTACTCTCTTTCCTTTTTAAATTTATGATTCTGAATTTTCTATAATTGCTTACGAAGAAAAATAATGATTTGTATTCAAACGTTAAGAGAACCATTTACCGGAATAAATTTGTATACTGACATCTAGGAAAATAAGGAAAAGCTAATGAGGATGAGGTAGTGAACTTTCTCTGTCCCATCTTTGAATCACGGTGTTACAGGAAAAATTTAAGAATGCTCAATCTTGATTATATTACTGCCTACACTTTGGGCTGGTCTTAAAGTGCAATTTTGTAAGACATAACCAAAGATGGACAGTGTAAAGTTTTTTTCTGTATAGCTGTCTGTCCAGGAATGAGTAAGTCTATAATTGCTACCTGAACAGTGAACGAAGAGGATAAAGAAATCTAACCCCTGGAGCTGTGATAATGATTAAATAAGAGAATATGTTACAAGGTGCTCTGTAAACAAATGTTAAATCAGGCTCTTTCCGTTGCTTACACCTGATGGAGAAGAAAGTAACACATTACATCAGTCCTGCACATTTATCTCAGGACCAAAAAAAAAAAAAAAAAGCGTAAATTAGTGTCTTAATGTCTTAATGAGTCTTAAGAGAAAAGCAGTCCTAAGAAAGAGAAAAGAGAATAGACAAACGTACACAGCATTCGCAGGGTGAAAGAGAAAGCTCGGGTCAGAGGGAATCGGACGTAGACTCTAGCATCTCTCTCTCCAAACTCTTTGGGTTTTTTCCATAACTCCTCTTTTTAAGCTGACAAGATATTGAAGCATTTAAAGAAAATCATAGTCAAGATTTAAAGGGTAAAACAAAGCAAATGGAAGAACCCTATAGGAATAGGAATGGATATTCATACCTTTCTACCTGTCCATAAGCAGATAGATACGGAGACAGAGAAGGAGAACAGAGATGCCGAGATGAAGTGAGATTATGGATTCCTTTGGCTTCATCTCCTTTGTAACTTCTAGGTTATTGACGAATTTCCAAGATTTTAAAGAATGTTACGTTGAGCTACGACGATGAGAATTTTTAATTTGAGAAGAGAAATGTCATTATTTTGTATTTCGTTTCTTCATTAAACATTGTGTTGGTCTCCTGAAACTTTTCCCCATGATGAGACAATGAGCCTTGACATCAACCGCTTGATGTCTGCTTCCAGTTTCCAGGGATCCCGTATACACGCCATTGTTGAAACGCCTCCATAAACTACGGGCAAACAGAAACGAATACGGTTAAGTGCAGAATGATTAGCTGATGGAATGACTAAAGAAATTACTCGAGGTATTCTAAAGACATAAATTAATTTAGAGCCACTTCTCTTAAGAGTTAGGGATAGTAGAATATTACAGTATTTGTCTTTACATTAAATTCGGTTTCTACTTTACAAAGCATATGCAAAATCGTCGGTCTAGTGCAGTTATTTTCTGCCATCACTTCAAGATTCTTTCTTCCTCCTTTTTGCACTTTTGGTCATTCCTGCTAGTCTGATGGCAGCAGGAAGCCAGGGGGTTACAAGAACAGTATGTTCTGGAAAGGCAGCTTATGCTGAAGACAGAGTCAGCTGCTGGGGTGAAAGAAGGGGGTAAGGTGAACCCCTTAGTGTTCCCGTGGCAACGTTTCTATAATCCCATTTGCTCCTGATAATTTTTCCTCATTTTTTCCTTAATTTTTCATTTTCTTAATTTTTGCATCGCTGAATGGATCTCTGTAGTGTTTATTTCCAGATTCCTCACATCCCTGGGATTTAAGGTATGTCTTTTTGTAGTTACTGCATCTAAATATTTAAGCAATTCTAAAAGCACTTGTCAAATGAACTTCGGAACTTGTAATAGAGGTATCAATAAATGATTTAATAAGGGAGGGAGAAATGTCTCAGGCGCATTATTCCATACCATGAAAATTTCAGCAACTTACCCACTTCTTTAAAAAAAAAAAAAAAAAAAAAGAATCAATGATGTGTTACAGGTTCAATTGTGTCCCGCAGAGAGATATGTGAAAGTCCTAACTCCCAGGACTTCAGAACGTGAACTGCTTTGGAATGTGGAATTACGCTACTGATATAATTACTTCAGGTAAAATGAAGTCATGAAAGTTGGGTGGGCCCCTAATCCAGTAGGACTGGTGGCCTTGTAAAAAGAACACCATGTGAGGGGCGCCTGGGTGGCTCAGTCGGTTAAGCGGCCGACTTCAGCTCAGGTCATGATCTCGCGGTCCATGAGTTTGAGCCCCGCGTCGGGCTTTGTGCTGACAGCTCGGAGCCTGGAGCCTGTTTCAGATTCTGTCTCCCTCTCTCTGACCCTCCCCCGTTCATGCTCTGTCTCTCTCTGTCTCAAAAATAAATAAACGTTAAAAAAAAAAAAATTAAAAAAAAAAACACCATGTGAAGACAGAGACACAGGGAGAAGACCATGTGAAAACAGAGGCAGAGGTTGGCAGGTGTGGCTGCAAGCCCAGGAACACCAAGAAGTCAGAAGAGGAAGGAAGGGTTCCCCTACATATTGTAGAGGAAACATAGCTCAGACCTCCAGCCTCCAGAACTGTGAGACAGTTGTTTCCTTTTTTTTCCAAGGTATTATTATGGTTTTTTTAAATATTTATTTTTGAGAGAGAGAGAGAGAGAGAAAGTGCAAGCAGGGGAGGGAGAAAAAGAGGGTGATGCAGAATCTGAAGCAGAATCTGAATCTGAGCTGTCAGCGCAGAACCTGACATGGGGCTTGAGCTCACCAGCTGTGAGATTATGACTGAGCCGAAGCCTAACGCCTAACCTACTGAGCCACCCACGCGCCCCTGTGTTGTTTTCAATGTAACATATAAGCAAAGGCAAAGAACAATTTGCTGTTTTAAACCTTCCCATTGTTTGTCTACCTGGCATCTTACCCCATGTCTGGTCTGTCCAGACCAGACCCCGTCTGGTCTGTCAGCCTTCTAGAACCCTTCCTGGCATTCAGTTTGTAGTGCGTTTAGCAAAATATAGCAGCAAGCAATGCGTCAAGCACACTCCTCTCATGGCACAACATGGGCTCTGAAGATTGGATAGCTGTCCCTTTGGGGCACAGAGAATGAGAACCAGAAGCAAAAGGCACACAGATGACACGTTTTGATCGTCCAGAGAAGAGTTTTGTAGTTTCCTCCTGGTATCAAATCAGTTTTTGAATCAACAGGAATTTCAAGACTCAGCTCAACGTTCATAGAATCAAGGAAGAGATGGTTAAGAGCATGAGGTTTGGAAATGAGTTGTGAGTCCTGCATTCCTGGCTGGGTATGGGACATCAACCAAGTCACCCAACTTCCCTCCATCTGGTTCTGCCATGTGTAGATGGGGATGGACATTTCCCTCACTTAGGACCACCCTAATGATTCCATATGGTAATATTTACAAAGCGTTCATGAAGTGCCTGGCCCACGGAAAGCACGAGATACAGGGGACCTGTTATTGCCTGCCATTCCTATTCTGTCAGTGGTGAGGCTGAGGCCCAGCCGACAGCCTAATCTTCTTGCCAACTGAAGAGAACCCAGTTTCTTTCTCTTTTTTCTTAAAAGTTTACTTATTTATTTGGGGGTGGGGGGCAAGCAGAGAGAGAGAGGGAGAGAGAGAATCCCAAGAAGGCTCTGCACTGTCAGCACAGAGCCCCATGTGGGGCTCGATCTCAACAACCGTGAGACCAGGATCTGAGTGGAAATCAAGAGTCAGACGCTCCACTGACTGAGCCCCCCCAGGCCCCCCCAAGACAATCCAATTTCTAATCGGTCAAGTAGAGTCTGTTCCCCCACAATGTGTTTGGTTTCGTAACGTGCAAAAGCTCACGAACAAAAGGCAGACAGGCAAATCTACCGGGGTGACAAAAAATTCACGTTTGCTCAGACACAGATGTTCCTGAACAAAGGGAGGCCAAAGAAACCCCCCCAAAAGATTAGAGTGATAACCTTGCACAGGAAAGGAAAAGCTCTTAACTTGGCCACGGCACTCATGGAGGGAGCCTTTTTCAGCAATGCTTGAAGAAAATTAAAAACACGTTCCTGCATTCAGGCTTTCCCAAGCTGTGGGCCCCCCGCTCTGTGCCGCTCTTGGCTCGAGATGGGTTGCAGTGACTCTTTCAGACACCCTAGCAGTGGTCACTTCCACCGGCCTGGTCTCTGTCCCTGCAGCTATGATCGGATCCGACGGCTGCCACCTGTTTGCTCTGCTGGTTTTTTCTTTAACATCTGCCACCAAGAAAGTCCATGACACCTTTACAGGTTCAAAGCGTTGTTTTTGTTACTGCTCCATATACAGAATTGCACAGACACTGAGTACTTTACCTCTACTGTCTTTCATAAGCCTGTTATTTTTAGGGCACAATTTTACCCAAGATGGAGGTTTTCAGGAACGCAAAATGTTGCTTATTTCAAAGGCACCTCAAATGTGGTAGGGCCTAACAGGAGACCCATCGAGGAATTTCTTACGAAAATAACTCCGTCGTGAAACTACGAGGTCCAGCTGAAGATCTTCCATTCGGATCACTCGACAATGGTGGAGGCGAGTCAGAGCAGCAGGAAAGATTTCAGAGAAGTGACAGCAAGAAAGGAGAGGGAAAAGCAGAAAGTATATCCCAGACTGTCTCTTTCAAAAGTAACTGTAAATCCTGAACACATTTTATTCGGTTTTGCAATAGGACACCCCGAGGCATTCTTTCCAGTTGACTTTTTGATTCAAGAGTTTGCGGGTTATTCACAAAGTACAGTGTGTGTGAGTGTGTGTGTGTGTGTGTGTGTATCCATAATAACCTTGGTTCAACTAAAAATAAGGTGGGGTCAGCAGTCTCCCCAGGCAGCCCAAGAGGCTGGAGTCACAGGTAGTCATTTAGAGCTGCTTCAAAGGAACCTGACCAGGTCATCGTCCTAGAGAATTATAGCCACTTCAGTGAAGATAAAGTGTAGGGCTTTTGTGGCCTTTGATATTTCTATTGTGTTAAACGGTTATTTTTGATCCAAAGTATATTCAGGATTTACAGTTACTGTTGTCAGAAACTTTCCCCCAAATCTTACCTATTAGAGGATCTGCAAAATGAAACAGAAAGAGATACAGCAGCGTGTCTGAGCTGTGGCCCCGGCCCTTTCATCTGTTTGGAATCTGCTTCCCACAGATACCTGCGTGGCTTGTCGGTGAGAGGCTTAGGGACTGCCTTTCCCCAGGTGCTCCCCATCCTCTTTCTCGATTTGTTTTTCTTCAGAGCATTACCACTGCTTAACACGCTCTATGTTAACTGTGTTTGTTTATTGCCAGCAATTGATCCAGAAAAAAAAAATAATATTTACAAACTCTGAGGCTATCCCAATGGAACAGTACTAGTTGCCTGTTTGGTTTGTTCCAGGCGGGAAGACACTGCCAGGAAAAAGAGGGACAGAGAGAGAAAAAAAAATGAGGGAGATAAAGAGAGAGAGCGTGAGGCTGGAGGGAGAGAGAGCAAAGGGGAGAGAGAGAGGAGGGAGAGAGAGAGAGGAGCAGAGATTTTAAAAAAAGAGGTAGAGGGGTGCCTGGGTGGCTCAGTCGGATAAGCGTCCGACTTCGGCTCAGGTCATGATCTCACAGTCCGTGAGTTCAAGCCCCGCGTCGGGCTCTGTGCTGACAGCTCGGAGCCTGGAGCCTGCTTCGGATTCTGTGTCTCCCCCTCTCTCTGACCCTCCCCCGTTCATGCTCTGTCTCTCTCTGTCTCAAAAATAAATAAAAACATTAAAAAAAAATAAAAAAAAAAGAGGTAGAGAAGAAACATAATTGGAGAAAATACTTTTATGTGCAAGCCTTGTTTGGGTCCTTCTCAATCACATCCTGGAGTCTACCCTGGACCCAAGGTTACATCAAGAATATTCTTAGAAAAAAAAAGGGCAGAAAACATTTCCTTAAAAGCCACTCTTTGCTTCTCGGGTTCTCAAAAGGTAGCACTTTTCCTGCTGTGGACACTTTAAAATATAATTAAGCCAAAGAGTTTAGCACGGTGGGTGACTGGTGGGCCCTACAATGGGAAGTGCTCAGGCTGTGTGACTTTAGACGGAAAAAAAAAACCCCACAGTTTTCACAGATCCACTGGGAACAACTTAGGTTAAGAGAGCATCTGAAGAGTTGTCCTTGAAAACACACTTATAGGAAGAAATGAGCTTCTGATATTCACAGCAACATGCGTAAATCTCACGTGCACGAGGCCGGGTGAAAGAAGCCAAATACAAAAGGCTGTAGACTGTATGATCTCATCTACCTGAAATTTGGGCCAGGTAAGGCTACAGAGACAGAAGACAGACCAGTGATGACCAATGGCTGGGGGTTGGGGAGGGGGTGAGGACAAAGGAGCATAAGGAACCGTATGCTTTCGTCCGAACTCATCCAACGATACACTAGAAGACCGAATTTTACTAAATGGACATTATATGTCTACAAAGACCTTAAAAAAAGAATTAATAGTGGCAACAACAGAACTAAATATACAAGAACCTGGTGGGAGTGGCAGCCTCTGGGGCAGTGGAGGGAGGAAAGGGGCGAAGGAGGACTGTGAGGTTTATACCCTTCAGTGCTTCTTGGATTTTGCACCCTACGTATATTCTTCTCATTCAAAAAGACCAAAATTGAGAAGCCTGGGTGGCTCAGTCGGTTGGGCGTCCAGCTCTTGATTTCAGCTCGGGTCATGATCTCCTGGTCATGGGATCAAGCCCCACATGGGGCTCCATGCTGAGCGTGGAGTCTGCTTAAGATTCTCTCTCTCCCTCTCTCTGCCCCTCCCCCGCTCCCAGACACATTCTCTCTAAAATAATTAACTAATTAAAAAATTTAAAAATACCAAAATAACAAGAAAAAAGTATACGTGTAAACACTATGCACCATTGATTTTATTTTAAAAGCAAACATTTCGCAATTCAATACCTCTGAGCTCAGAGTGCATCTGAATGCCATATCACAGGTTTTCATTTCTTAGTGGTACACAAAATGCCGATGTGTTATAAACGGTGTCCTAGGTTTAAAAAATAGACCGTTTTCCAGAACCAATTGGTTGTTCTCTATCAGAAGCTGGGTTGTTAGAACTCTAACAAGTCAGCTAGAAGATCGTGGGAAGAAATTCAATTCAAAACGCCCCTAAAGAAATACTAATGCAAGATATTCACGGAAATAGCAACAGGGAAAAAGCAGAGATAGGTTCTTCTCTTTAGTCTGGAAAAAAGATCTAGGTGCCCAACAATACAAGGGAGTCATGTGGTCTAACACCCCCAAAGTAGTGGGAATTGGACTTTCCTGTCATAGGAGAACAATATTCAGCCCAAATCCTTCATGGGTCAGAAGGGCAGTTTATGTGCAAGAAAATGCGGGAGAACAGACCAGGAAATAACTGGCATGAACCCAGAGTAAATTTACACTGGGACACGTCATTCTGATTTATCAATGGGAAGATTGGAATAAAGCAACACTTCAAGAGATGCGAGGCCAAGATGCATCAAAGTCAGAAACAAAGACCTTCCTGGGTTTTCATGCAGCTCTAGCTCTAGAGAAGTTTCTGGGTAAGCTCATGTCTGCCAGTACTTTGTCGTGAAAGACAGACTAGAATAGGAATTAATCACCAAATACAGTAAGTGGTGTGAGATGAGTGAGCTTGTGGTATTCAACAAGTGATAAGGAAGATAAGAGGAAGAGAGATGTCATGAAGGCAAAAGACAGCGTCTGCGATTAATGATAGAATGTAGGAAAGGTGAACTTTTGAGGTGCAATGTGAGTTTCATATGACAATGCTGTTTTAAAACCCTTCTGAGAACCGGTGAACTAAATTTTTTTTTATTATTTATTAAAAAAGTTTTTTTAACGTTTATTTATTTTTGAGAAAGAGACATAGTGGGAACAGGGGAGGGACAGAGAGAAAGGGAGGGACAGAATCCTAAGAAAGCTCCAGGCTCCCAGCTGTCAGCACAGAGCCCGACATGGGGCTCGAACTCCCAAACCATGAGATCATGACCTGAACCGAAGTGGGTCGCTCAACCAACTGAGCCACCCAGGCGCCCCCAAACTAAAATTGGTTTTACCCAACATCTTCTGAGAGCAAATTCTTAAAATGTTGGAGTTCTTTGAAGTCAAGAGAAGGTGAGTGCTGATATTACCCAGACTAGTTGAAAGTTATGGCCCTCTTTTATCAGATGCCCGGGCTGTGGCTGTGAGATTCAAAACTCAGCAAACTTTGGAACCACTGGTACAAGTCCTCACTACCAGAAACTTGCAAAATCAATGGTAGATGTGGGAGGAACTAGGGATCAAGAATGAATTTGGTTAGCACCTGCCCTGGGAGTTGGTGCAGGCTTGGAAGCAGACGGATGCTGCCATTTGTGGGAGTGTGTTGGGCCTTACCCTACAGTTGCTTCTGAGCTTAAAATTACGGCTTTGAATTCGTGAAAGTCCAAACAGAGAGAGCGAATCACCCTGGGTTCTTGATGACGTTGGGGGTGGGGGGGGGTGGTGGTGGTGGTGAATCCATCAGTATGAGGATTAATTTGGTGAGGTACCTCTAATCAATGCTGTTCTGCCACAGTCTAGTTAACATGTATCATTAACTCTAGTCAATCTGCTCCTGGATACCAGGCAGTGGCTTATTTTTGGTCTGAACCATAATGCAGGCTATCTGTGGCAGCATCCCGTCGCCAGCACCCTGGAGGGCAGGCATCTATGAACAGGGAGGTAGAGAATCTGAAGCAATTCCACCTGTCTTTGGGGGAGATCAGAGAAGGTCTCACTGAGATCTAACTTTTGAGCTGAAACTTGAAGAATAAGGTTCTGGGAGGTAGAATATATAGAAAACTTGATACTCTAAAGTATAGGCTTAGGAAACTATATTCTAAAACATGAATACGCAATTATGTCTATTAAATTTGAAGTGCACGGAGACATTGTGTGTGCACCTGTGTGCGTGTGCATGTGGGTGTAGGATGTAATTTGTTTAGAACGTAACAATGGCAGAACGAAGGAGAGGGTAGTTGAGGAGACCCTGGATGTTCTTAATGACCATGCAAAGATTGCAGCTTTTTTTTCCCCCTCTCCGACTCTTCTCTCTTGGCAGCCAAGTAGCCTCGTCAAAATTTTGCTGATGTTGTGTGAGATAGAACACCACCTGACTGCTTGTTCAAAGGTGATTTAACTGATAATCTAAGTTGAAAAGTAAAAACTTGTTTGTATCTATGATTACAAGGGCGAAGACTCAGACACACAGCGTAAAAAACACGTTGAGTAAGACAATGTCATTATTGATGTGGGCCAAGTCCTAACTGTGGCCACATTCTAAATTCCCCTGTTTCTCTCTCCCACGTTAATTGAAATGAAGTGATTCACCGACCATCAAAAGGATTCACAGGCTTTAAAAAGTTGAGCCATTTATTAAGGCTTCTCTGTATTAACTTTAAATTGATTTTTTAAATCTTAGTGGACTCTTAGGCTTTCAAGTATGAAGCAAAGAGGATCAACATTTCCTTTAAAAGAGAACTCTCAAAATTAGAACTGGTTTAATTCCAACATCCTTGATAAATAAACAGAGCTAGAGATGAAGAAATATCAATTTTAGTGGATGTGGGAAAGAAAAAGTTAATAGCTTGATTTGATTGGGGAGTATGTATGTATGTATGTATTCAATTTTTTAAAGTAATCTCTACACCCAATGTGGGGCTCAAACTCAGAACCTTGAGATCAAGAGTCGCAGTCTAGATTAACTACGTCAGCCAGGAGCCCCCTAATTTGCTTACTTTAATCTTGTATTCCTACCAAGACAACAAGTCTGTGTGAAACCAGTTCTCAGTACTAGACTCTTCCATTTGAGGTTGTTCTAATTTCGTGGCGCTGTCCTGTGAAGTTTGGCTGTGATATTTTCTGTTAAAATGCTGTGTTTACGGCATGATACAAAATAGCAACTCAATAAATGCTCATATCATCAAAATTTGCAAACCAACATAATGCTCACCATGCAGATTTGAGGCTCACCATCTGAGCATTACCACAGACCTGTAAGTAGAATCACTCTCATTTTACCGATGAAGAAACTGAGTCTCAAGTTTAAGTTAATTCCCAATTATCGTGATATGGCAATGCATGTTCCTCCTTCATAAGAAGACTTAGGTGCTAAATCGTACCAGCTGCTGCTCTGTTTGCTTGTTTTGACACATAGGTCTCCAAAATGTGTTTCCTTTTTTAAAATTTTTTTTAACATTTATTTATTTTTGAGAGAGAGAGAGAGAGAGAGCACAAGCAGGGGAGGAGCAGAGAGAGAGGGAGACACAGAATCCAAAGCAGGCTCCAGGCTCCGAGCTGCCAGCACAGAGCCCAACGCGGGGCTGGAACTCATGGACTGTGAGATCATGACCTGAGCTGAAGTCGGCCGCTCAACCAACTGAGCCACCCAGGCAACCCATGTTTCCTTTTTTTAAAAAAAATCTTTTTTAATATTTATTTATTTTTGAGAGAGAGAGAGAGAGAGAGAGAGAGAGAGCACACGAGCACAAGTGGGGGAGGGGCAGAGACAGAGGGAGACACAGAATGTGAAGCAGGCTCCAGGCTCTGAGCTGTCAGCACGGAGCCCAATGCGGGGCTCGAACTCATGAACCGTGAGATCATGACCTGAGCTAAAGTTGGCCGCTTAACCAACTGAGCCACCCAGGCGCTCCTCGAAAATGTGTTTCCTAAAAAATCTGTTTACTGTCTCCCCCATTAACCTGAGAGTCCTGGAGGGAAGGGACAGTGTCTGCCTTGTTCGTGGCTCCACGCCCAAAGCCTAGGACAGCAGAAGGTTCTCAATATCTGTTGATACTGAGTGAATCACAAAACATCCTTTTAAATCAGTGTGTCCTTTCCCCAGATACTCCAGTGTTTCTTACTATTTAGAGATTTAACATTAATCAAATGGGCCCTTAGACGTAGGTACCCATGAGCAGGTTTTATCGCTAAAGGAAAACAATGGGACTGAAGGTTTGGATAGTTTTATTTGTTCTTCACACAGCAGAAATAAGCAAATTAATTCTAAAGTCACTGTGAGGCCTGAGTCTGCATGGAGGTGTACTTGTGACGGTAATACTGGGCTCACACGTATAGCTACAGCCAGGCTTGTAGGAAGAGTGGATCTAAAAGTGTCAGTTCCATGCCACTTGTCTCAAGATTGCTGGGTGGCCCTCGCCATCCTCTTTTAACCATCCCTGTGACCTGATCGCTCGAAAGAGGAAAACTAAACAAGGAGTAAGAGCTTTCTGTGTTTGAATATGAGAACGATCGCAAGGCAATCATGCATTCAGAAGTTGTAGGAAGAGATTCTATCTCATGCATACATTTAAGAAAACAGAAGCCTGGAGTAATTTCCCCTTAGAAATGATCTGGAGGCCTTTTGTTTTCAGTGAAATCTCCAGTCACAGTTGGGGATGAATTTAGCAAAAAAATAACATAAAGATTTTTCTTTCTCAATCTCAGCCTTACTTTCTGAAATGGTCTTTCAAAGGGCCAGAAAACAACTTTGATTTTTCGAAGACAGAAAGAAAAGAAACACAGCAGGACTTGTGTTTTGAGATCTAGGGGCAAGTTGAATGCCTTACGGCTGAGTCTTGCGAAACACAGAGAAGCAAATCATGGTGGGCTTAAAATTACACTAACTTTGCCCTTGATTCCACTTGGGTTGATACATTTAACTTAGTGTTTAGCCATCAGGGCAAGGGAATTTAATCTCTTAATGTTCTCACACCTATGCGCCATGACCTGTATGTGAGGAGAATCATTCACCAATTAATCTGTGTCTAAATGCAATGCTCGCCCTTCCTTCCAGCAGTCACCTACCTGCCTTCACTAGCACAAGATAATGCACATTATTCCCTTGCCACATGCCGCGGACTGGCTAAGCGATTTACCAGCACTAGCTCACAACATGCTTCCAACTTTTCTCTTTTACGACCTCGATTTCACATATGAGAAACTGAGGCCAAGAGAGAGTAAGTGATTTCCCCCAAAATCACCCACTTAAAAAGTAGCAGAGCAGGAATTCCAGTGTGTTTAGTTCTAGAACTTGGGTATATAATCCCCATTTTGCCCTGTCCTACCTCTGTAGGCATGTGCTTCTTAGACATGGGGCCCTTTCTGGTGGCTGCTGCATTAGGACGTTGTGGAGAGACAAGTCCATAGCTAATTATGTCCTTTAAAAACTGCCTTTTTGATGATGACCTTAAAGCATTACTTTTGTTGGCTCACCATTTCTTTTTTAAAAAATTTTTTTAATGTTTATTTATTTTTGAGAGAGAGAAAGACAGGCAGACAGTGTACAAGTGGGGGAGGGATAGAGAAAGAGGGAGGCACAGAATCCGAAACAGGCTCCAGGCTCTGAGCTGTCAGCAGAGCCCGACGTGGGGCTCGAACTCACAAACCCTGAGATCGTGACCTGAGCAGAAGTCAGACACTCAACTGACTGAGCCACCCAGGCACCCCTTAAAAATTTTTTTTTCAATGATTGTTTATTTTTGAGAGGGCTCACCATCATTTCTAACTAATGAAACATGATCACCCCACATGTGTCCTGGCTCATCAGAAGGGCAAAACTTACAGGACAAAATAAATAAGCCCAAACTTACAAGATACCAGCCAGTTTGCCTTGTAAGAAAAGTAGGCTGTGGGCACAGCCATCCTAGATCAGGCTGACGGTGGAATTTTGCTCTGTTCACTTGAGAAGCAAAACATCCAACGTTCTGATACCAGCTCTATAACTTTGGGCAAGGCACTTAACTCTTGGGAGCCTCAATTTCTTCATACACACAATGGGGAAATATACCTGCTCTCCTTATTTTCCCTAGTTATCGTGACGGGAAAGAAATTGGGCAACAGCAGACATCAAAGCCCTAGATCAGTGTATTCATTCGCTCAGTGATTCATTCGACAGACGTGCATTGGGTGCTTACCCTGTGCTTGCACCTTACTAGGTCTTGGGGCTACAAAGTCTTCACTCTGGGGGAAGAAGATTCTGGACTAAAATTCAGTTTGCCTCATTGGTGGTTAATAGCATGAACTTCGTTGGATTTCTTTTTTGGGGACTAAGCAAGATTAAACAGAATTGAATATTTGAACAAGTTCTGGATCATCTTATATTTAGCCACAGAATGCATGGAAACAAAACAGAAAACTAAACAGCCAAAAATGGATCAATGGAGCCCAACTTCGATACAGAGCATCAAGGGAAATCCCAGGTATCTAAATGGTGGCAGTTTCCATGAGAGTTGTACCACAGCTCCATGTGCAGCAGGAGGAAAACACGCCCCGTGTGAGCTCTCTGTCCTGCATGGTCCAGCCAGCTCTGCCTCCGTGCATGACCTACTCAGATCTGCGATGAGCCAGCTGACAGCATGCCTGGTATTCACCAAGTAGTGGAGGTTCAGGAGGGCTCCGTGTAGGAGGTGGCTTCTGCCACCCTCAGCCCTTCTTCAACCCTTTTATTTCCTCCCATTTGGTTGCAAGCCTTTTCATATGTGAAATGAATTTTCAGATTTCTGTGCGGTCCTTGGGAGAGTCCCTACCTTAAGGAAATAACCATCACCATAAGCATGGCTATTGGCCACCGTAACCGGGAACAGAATGGGCCTCACGGATCTCTGGTCATGAAGTTGCACAGAACCCTGCCCTCAGAAGGGGTGCTCTTAGAATTTAGTATTCTGTGCTTGCCGTCTTGCAACTCTTAGCAATATGATCTTGACTGTGTGTGTTGTAAATGAAACCTGATGGACCACGAGTGGAGCATGCCTTGGGTCTTGCAAGGTTGGTTCATACATGGTCTAGTGTCCCACTGTCTCTTTGGGACATGTTCTTGGCCTTCCTTCTCCATCCTCTGGATCCCTAGGTCCTGCCCAACCTCCTCCTTCCCCTGATCCCAACCAGCGAGTGCCTCTGCCAGGCCCTAGGCACAAACATAGGGATGGCTGGGATGTTGCAGGATGGCCTGGAGAGAGGGCCCAAGGAAAAGGCAGGGAAAAACTCTGTAGCCATGGGGCTTAGTGTGGTCAGGTGCCCCAAGGGGCACAGCATCAAGTAGGAAACATAAACCATCATGGCAGATGGAGAAAAACTGTGGAAGAATAGAAAAGACTTCTGTTTCAGTATATTTCACAGCATTCTTCTCTGCTTTGGGAATAGGACCCCACAACTTTATCTCGTACTGGGCCTGCAGACTATGCAGTGACCCTGACTGGAAAGCTCAAAATTCCAGAATGGTAAAGACTTGACTCACCTTTTAATGCTCATAGGTTAAAAGAAAAACAAAACAAAATGCTGATAAAAAAAAGAACCCGTCTCTCCAGTGAAAGGGGAGGGAAAACAGAGGGGAAGTTACATTTACTGAGTGCCCTTTTCCAGCGGGATAGAGGCTGGCCTATTAGCAACACCATCCATCAAATCCCCGTAGAGAATTTGTTTTGTTGGGGTGGGCAGTGGGACAGAGGAGTGACTAGCTCCATTTTAAGGGTGAGCAAAGGGCCTGACCCATGTCTAGGGTACCAATTTGGGCTGGTGGGCACGAAAGTCCACGGCCCCCTTGTTACTCTGATTCTGAGCCTTTGTAAAAGGAGAAAAATGCTGTAGACCACCTAAAATCAATTTTACTATAATATCACTTAAATATGTAAGAACCTAGACCGAAATATTACCACCTTAGGCTTGTGGCTCTTATGGAATTGTAAAATTGAAATACGTTCTCAGGTTAAATAGAAATGACACTACAAAGTCAACTTCTAATAATATTGTAAATTCAAATTAACAATGATAATGTAATAGATGGTGTTTTGCTCAAGTTAAATCAAAATAGTGCAACTAATTTGAATTTAATTAATATTGAATTTAATTGCTCAAAAATGTAAGTCATGGCTTGCTCTGTATTTAAGGTTTTTGAATTTTGATTTTATTTTTTTTATTAAAAAAAAATTTTTTTTAATGTTTATTTATTTTTGAGACAGAGAGAGACAGAGCATGAACGAGGGATGTCAGAGAGAGAGGGAGACACAGAATCTGAAGCAGGCTCCAGGCTCTGAGCTGTCAGCACAGAGCCCGATGCGGGGCTCGAACTCACAGACTGTGAGATCATGACCTGAGCCGAAGTCGGCTGCTTAACTGACTGAGCCACCCAGGCGCCCCATGAATTTTGATTTTAATATGCGTATGTGATGAATTCTTGAACACAGAGGACATACTATAAAATGATGCTAATTAATTTCAAGGTACTTTCATTATTTGGTTTCATGTTATTTTTTATGATTATTATCACTATATTTCCAATTGAGGGTTATCAGATCTCCGGCTTAAAATCATTTTTGATGGTGGGTTGCTGGGTCACTTTATAAAATTGTGCTGTTTATTTGAAGGTTAATTTTAGCACGACAACATCAGCAAATCTGCTCTTAATGGGTATGTAAGCCAGTTATTTCTGGACTCGGGATTAGAACACATATTCTGCTAATTAAATGTGAATAGTGGAATATACAGGGCAGTGGCTACTGACCCACTGGTATGGAGGTGATATTTCAGTATTTTTAACGCATGGACCAACTCAATGTCAGCCCTGTCTATCACAGAAACTTATTCTGCCATTGACCATGGCCTTTCCAAGCACTGCTCACCAATGAAGGCATGTACATATATGTGTGCTTCTGTGCCTGTAGTGTGTGAGTGTGTGTGTTGAGAGCATATTTATAGATCTGTACCTGCTTACATGTATGTACTTGCGAGTACGTGTCAGGAAATTTCAGGGCCTGGAGGCAAAATATCAAGACTCATCTTCCACCCTTACTAGTTCAAATGTTGTGCACATAACAGGTACTCGAAAATGGTGCCTAATTATCCGTTGCCGGATGCTCTCAAGCGTTATTATTATTATTATTGTTATTGTTATTTGCGGTAGCAGTAGTTGCAGTAGGAGTCTTGAATTCCCTACTGCAGGCCAGTAGAGGATACCATCCCCTAGTTAGATTATCTCAGGCTGGCAAAATAATTTACATATTTATTATTTGTTTTTCTGTTTTAACCACTAGTGCTTCCCATGAGTAAGAATCCGTTCAAAGCATCTCAGAATACAAATCACTTAATAGTTGTTTTGGGTTGTGTTTCTCTATGATTAGGATTTGGGGGAAGTAGTTTGTTCCCCTAAACAACTAGGTGGTAGTGGCCTTACGGCAGTTTCATGAGTGGTTACTGACGTGGGCAGTTGGGATCAATGCTGTTGGGGTCCTCTGAGAGAGGATGGAGAGCAGGCGCCCCAGGGCTATCCTTCTCTACCCACAGAGGCAAGGAAGCCAGAACATTTATTACCCACCCCTTCCTTCATGGGTTAGAGGGACTGCTCTCAGGGACCCTTAACTCCATGGTATTTCTGGCCTGCCTCACACTAGTGGAACATAACTTGATGCCAAAAAGCCTCTGCACAGGTGACAACAATAAGAAGACATTGGCATTCACAGGAAGGCATGCCACGGGGGCTTAAGGGGACAGCCAGCATCTGCTACAACAGTTACAGCAACACTGTAACTTACAGCAACACATCCGACAGGTGAGGAATCAGAGGCTCGGGAGGTGACCTTGTCTAGGTTCAGAGGGATGGAGTGCAGGAGCCAGGGATTCTAACCCGGCTGTCTGGTCACAGAGTCTGTACATTTAATCAGTGTGATTATAATCAAAATGCGTTTTATCCCTCTGCATATTTTCCCCTAACATACACTTCAAAACACAAGCAGGTCTTACCTACGCATACTTTCTAACTCGATGAAGGAAAAATTCTTTGGTAAGAACATGATCTTTCCTTCTCTATTACCTCTGAACAAATGTTCTGAATGTGCTTCTTCTTCTTGCATGACCCGCCAGGATAAAGTCTGAAACTTTTCTATCAAGATTGAATTGGTGCAGCCACTGTGAAAAACATTATGGACTTTCCTCAAGAAATTAAAAATGGAATTACCATATGATCCAGTAATTCTACTACTGGGTATTTATCCAAAGACAACAAAACCACTAATTTGAAAAGATATACGCACCCCTATGCTTATTTGCAATAGACAACATATGGACACAGCCCAAGCGTCCATTGATAGGGGAATGGATAAAGAAGATGTGATGTATACATACAGTGGAATATCACTCAGCCATAAAAAAAAGAATGAAATCTTGCTATTTGCAATGACACGGATGGAGCTAGAAAGTATAAGGCTAAGTGAAATAAGTCAGAGACAAATATCGTATGATTTCACTCATATGTGAAACTTAAGAAACAAAACACATGAACAAAGAAAAAAAGAGACAAACAAAAAAAAGACTCTGAAATATAAAGAATAAACTGATGGTTAGCAGGGGGGAGGTGGCGGGGGTATGGGTGAAATAGCTGAAGGGGATCAAGAGTATATTTATCATGAGGGGCACTGAGTAACGCAGAATTGTTGAATCACTATACTGTACTCCTGAAACTAACATAATACTGTATGTTAATTATACTTGAATTTTAAAAAGATTGGAGAAAAGTTACCTAAAAGGAAAAAAAAGAACAGTGATTGTTAAATTTGAAAGGGCTAGGAACTTCGTTACAGTCAGGAGTGGAATTTTGTGGTCCAAGGATGGGGAATGGGACACGGTATCTCTCAAAATAGGAGCCATACTATTTACTCACAAACATTTGCATGAAAGGAAAGGTAGAAAGTCTAAGAGTCCAAGCAATGGGACCTTGTTATTGGATGGAGTAGTCCTCCTGGCCCTTCCAGTAACTGTCTCTCCATGGACAAGACATTCCTTTCCTGGAATGCCATCTGGAGTGACAGGACAGGAGACTCTCTGGGTTTATGACTCATAGATGATGTCCCGGAGGTAAGCCAGTTCCATTTCAACCATTTAAACCTTACCCCAATGTGCACAGAATAGGTTTGCTCATCCCTGTGTGTTCGGTGCTGTTTGTCAGGTGACATGTGTGATATCAAAAAGGCACAAGACGGGTGCCAAGTGCCAAGAACAATCTGAAGTTGCAGGAAGTGTATTGAGATATTCGTTTGAGTTTGTTCTCCCTATAGCTGCCCCTCCCAGGCCCCTCTCTGTTTCCACAGGGGCTTCTTCCTACCTTCAGCTCCTTTGCCTCAGGGGAGTTTCGTGGCCCGGCAGGGAACTGAAGTTTCTGGAAGTAAGTAGTTCGGCTCTCCTTGCTTTTGTCAAAGCTTGGATTGATGAAGACATTTTCCTGGTGTCCCTGATACAAAGGACTGATGGTGGTCTATCTTCAGGGCAACAAAAGAGAAGCGGAGATTTCCCCCACACCAGGAAGAGGGTGGAGGCATAGAGTTCTTGGAGAAATAGGAACCTAGAAGAATTGTCTTCTGGAAGCACCCCGCTGAATTCACAGGGCCTCTGAAAGAATGGTGGTGGCGGCATTGGGCCCCTAGGGAGGCACATGTGTGGGTGGCCCCAAACCAGAGAGCCACCACAGTGATTGCAATAAAAGGGACATGAGGAAGGAGAGAACCTTCCTTCCTCACAACTTCCAAACTCTTCAAGTCTTAAGAAATCTAGGGAGACAGAAGTCAGTAGTGACTGAAAGGGACTTTCTAGCTTGCCCAGTGGGATGGGGATGAGGGCAGTTTTAGGCAGTTGTAAAGATATTTCTGGACCACTTGAATTTGTAAAGTGTTTCATCCTCAACACCAAATAATAGCTAACATTTAATGTGTATTTTCCAGGGTGCCACGCACAGGGCCAAGTATTTTGCATGAGTATGTCATATAATCCTTTATAGCCACTCTGTGGACTTGTAGCTCTGTTTTCCCCGCTCCACCGACCAGGAAGATAGGGTTGAGAAGTTTGTTTTGCATCTTTGCTCAAGTTGAGGCTCTTTGGGGTGGAGTCTGACTCAGGCCTGACTGCAGAGCATGTGCATTTAACTCAATGCTCTAAGTCTAGCTTGTGAAAAACAGGTCACTGCACACAAGAGTACACAGGTAAGAATTAAATTCAGTGTTTCAGCCTCTAAATGTTGAAGCACTTCAGAGAAAAGAAAGGCTGGTAAAGGCTGCAGGGAAGAAGATAAGCATCATGAGGGCTGACAACTTTCTTGATTTTGTTCACCAGTGCCTCTCAAGTGCACAAGACAGGGCCTGGCCCATAGTAGGAGAATAATAAATATTGGATGAATGAATGAATGAATGAATGAATGAATGAATGACAGCAGCCTGGTATTCTGCCTTTTATGATGAGAGCCCTATTGAGAACCCAGAGGGAGAAGGAAAGCCATTCCAAGCGGGGTAAACACCACTTTTCCAAGTCACCTCGCAAAATACTTAGGCATTTGTATGAGTAAACATCACTCGACTCTTTTCCAAAATGGGCTCATTTTCCCTGCTTTTCTCCTCTTCCAAGCTCTGATCACTCCAATGAAGGAGGAAGAATTCCTTCTCTCTGAATGCAGGTAGACGCCATTAGTTCAAGTAGTATTTGGGGTAAAATAAAGAAGAGATAAGCCTGGTAAATACCTAGATTAATGACAACAGATCCGTATGTTTAGTGTAGACTTATATTCTGGTTGTCCTTATACCTATAACTGCTCATTATGTCTTCATTAAAGAGTTTCAAGGGATCCCCGGGTGAATTATCATGATTAAAAATAATGCAAAGCACAAAGTTTTTGGATGTACCTCTTGGAACAAAAAGAAGAATTCTCCTTAGGAATGATAGCTCGACTCTAAAATTCTCATAAAGCAGTCTAAGATGTGGGGAAATCTATCATGGGGAATTTTTATCGTAGAAATATATGCCGTGCGAATTCATAAAGACCATGAGACAAGGCAGCAAAACGTTTCACAGATCCTGAGAAGGAAAAGGCTTTACTTGGGTTTTCCTGCCAGGGCAAATCAGACACAGATCACTTAAGGATTTTTCACCTAGGAGAGCAGATCCACCTAGCGCCGCCCTCAGATCTATGGAGAGATACTCTGGCGACCAAAGACAAAAATCCCCTATTAACGTGCCTGCGTGGACAGTCTGCACCTAAACTTCAAGGTGGAAGAAAAAAATATATAAACTGCTCATCTCCTACGGGAACTCGAGTGACCTTCTGGCTTCTCTAAATGAGAAGTCTGTCATCTGCCCTGGCAGTGTTGCCGAGGAGATAAGATAAATGGGAATTCTTGAGATGATCTGGGATACTTATCAGCATGAGCAGCTTGAAGGGAAATGTCTGCTTTCCGTCTCTCCCAAAGGAAGAAATAGCTGACGAGAAGAAATGTTGGTATTTGATAACAAGAAGGCAGCATGTATCCTCGTGTTCTAGGGCATACACGTTCAGCGTAAACACAGATCTATCTGCATAGCAACCGAGTGATGGAAACCACGGCCTGCCAGCTCATGCCTGCGTCACGATAATACTGTTGTGCTAAACGCCTGCTTGTTAGTGTCCAACGAGGCCAAGGCCATTGTTACTTTGACTTAAACACCGACACTGTCTTGACATATGCTCAAACACCAAATGTTCTTTCTACCGGGCAGAGAGTGAATGCTGGTGGGGACTATCAGCGTCTAGGGAAATAGGTTACCGTGACAATGACTTTAGGGTACCGTCCAGCACTGCCCCACCGGGGCCACCTATGGGAGCAACATTGGCAGTGCCCCCAAACAGACTGTAAACTTTTGGGTTCTTTCCCAGTATCAATTTCATCCCCAAAGGTAAATATTCATTTCAGTCAACCTCTTCCCTAAGACCTAAAGCTAAAATCCCAGCATATATTTCTGCTGCGAGATTTGAACTCTTATCGGTCCCGGGCAGGGGGAGGTGTAGAAAAGCTGCAGAAGCAGAGCCCTGGCCTTCAGTGCCAGCTTCAAAACATTTGAGCTGAAAGCAAGAAGCTCGGAAGCCTCAAAGACAGTTTCACGAAGGCTCTCTTGCCTTATACAAATCTTTTGCATTTGCACTCGCAACAAACGTGAATACTGATGGCAAAATGAACACTAATCATGTAGAGAAAAATCTACAGAGAGGTGAGATGATTCAGCCTGTTTTCAGGGACAACATCTGGGATATGTTGCTGATAGCTTGCGTATCCACCCTGGCCTCTCCCCAACACAAATCTGTGCCACTGCCCTGCTTAAAACCTCCTCCAGGTCCCTAAGACATGAATGCATATTTATCAGGACTTTAGCAAAACACAAAATAGTAACTTAAAAGGATTTAGGTAAAAAAAAATATATACATATGTATATATATACACACACATATATATACATATATATGTATACACACACACACACACACACACACACACACACACACACACACTGTATATCTATGTTTACTGGCTTACGTGGCTGAAAATTCCAAGGCCTGGGTCTGGTTCCAGATGGATCCAGGAGTTCAAATAATACTGCCAGGAATTTGTCTTTCTCAGGGTGGGGTCAGGAGTGAGGCCAGCTGGGTGCCTAGGGTGGTGGCTTTGAGGCAAACGGTTTTTGCAGAACTGTTGACCCTGCCCTTGCAGAGCCCCGAGAGCTGGAGCTCGCTTGCCTTCTTTGCCTTCTTGTGACTGTGCCTTAGGCATCTGTCAAGGCCTGGTCCATCCCCATCGCTTAGGTCTCTTTTCTGTGTTGACTTCTCAGGTAAGTTCTTGGCTTGTAGGGCCCAGAAGCTTCCAAACCTCGTTTTGACACTTCAGCAAACTTTCTCTCCTTCCCACCTGCACCTCCCTCAAAACTTTTCCCAGTGATTTTAGGGAAGAACAGTTTCAGGACTTGTGCTCATTGGCTCTGAAGAGGACAGCCTGGGTATGGCAGAATCAGTTAATACTATGGGCTCCCCAAACTACTTCTTTTCCTCCCTGGCATACAGCTGAACTATATTTCCCAGGTTCCTTTGCATCTAGGTCAGGCCACGTGACCAGTCCCAACCAATGAAGTGGAAGCAGGAGTGAAGCTTCTCCCCCCAGGCCTGGAGCCTCTAACTTCCTCCCCCTTCACTCATTGGCTGGCTGGTACAGAGGTTTCAGCAGGTGACCAGGGATGCAGGGGACTCTGAGGTCCCAGGGTATGACACAGCTATTAGGTGGAAAAAGAGCCTGGATTCCTAAGTCACCATTTGGGGGAAGACATCTTGAAGAGCCACCTCGTCAGGAATACATATGTTGGATTTTTCACGTGAGAGAAAGCAACCACTGAGATCTGGGCCTGTTTATTACAACACTGCTGTTATTTGTCCTGTACAATCTACTGGGTGTGTTCCTGTTCCAGAAAGGAGGGCCTGGCTAAACATGGTGGTGCACTTACCTTTGGAGCCCCAAATTTGGTGGACTCCTGCCCCAAACCACAAAGGTACAGAGTGAGGAAGCAGCAGTTTCCCAGAGGAAACTCAAAGTACCGTTGCCAGAATAAAGAGGGAAGACGCTGGACAGAGAGACAAACAAACAAAACCAGGGGTCCACTGCAGACCTGCACAAGATCCTTCAGGCTCTCCTCTGTAACATTGTGCTATAAGAACGTCCACCGGTTGGAAGATTCCTTTCCACCTTGTGCTGCTGCTTCCATTCTTCCTCTTCTTCTGTGCCTGTCTTTCCCTCTGCTGGAGAGAAGTCTGCCTCCCTCCCCCATGCTCTTCTGTTCCTTTCATCTTCGTCTGGAAATTCTTACTGACTCCGAAAACTCTGGTCAGATGCCCCTTCCTTCATGAAGTTCCTTCATTTTCAAAGGGACCTCTATGCCCTCTTTCTCTCACGGGGCCCTGTGATTTCTCTTTCATTGTCTTTGCCTCATTAAGTATAAATTAGGTCACTGTGAAATCCTCAAGGCTGAGACAGGCCTTGTCATCATATATTTTTTTTTAAGAATGTACACAGGAGCTTCATTCATAATAACCAAATAACAAACAACTCATTTCGTGTATTCACACCGTAGACCACTCAGCAAGAGTTAAAAAGAGCTACTGTACATGCAACATGAAAGAGGATCACTGACAATGATGGATGAAAGAGGGCAGATACAAAAGAATACATGTTCTATCATTCTAATTGTACGAAGTTTAAGAGTAGATAAAACCAATCTGTGGTGATGGAAGGCAGAATAAGGGTTATATCTGGGAAGGAGAGAAAGTATTAACTAAAGAAACGTCACGAGTTGGAAAGTCTGTATGTTGTTGGGCAGCAATTACATACTTAAACATTCTTCAAGTTGTATGCCTAAAACTGTTTGCCTTTAACTGTATATACTTCAATGAAAAAATAAAAATATAAGTAAGACACTTTGAGAAGGGATCCAGGGATGAGCTGATGAACACCATTTGGGGCTTACTTTGGAAGCTGCCCAGTCAATCCAGCCTTTAGCACAAGGGTCAAGGTTAATGAGCACAAGTCCTTCCCTGAACTCTGGATGATTGAATGCAAATCCGCTGTGAATGTAACCTCCAACTCCAACTCCAATCCCAATGATGCTTTTCAGACTTAAGTGGAGAAGAACAGGAGACGGCATTTTGGCCAACTCATCCACTGCGGAGTATTGGTACCCTGTTGGGAAAGACGGTGCACCTTCCTGCTGGCCTGGGGGCATCCACATGATAGATGGCAAAGTACTGATCTCTTGTATATCCTTAAAGTTAAAGAATGCATTGAAACAGGATTTTTGATTGAGGCCAAGGTCATGATATATCAGAAAAACTGGTCGGTTTCCCTTTGGTAGGCCTCTTATGCTGGTGTAGACCGTACCATGAGTTGTTTCTATGTCATGTTCCTAACAGTCAAAGTCCTGGAAGTTTCATGTACTGGTTTTATCATTTGGAAGTGGCTTTATCTCTGTGAGTTGAACATCCTTAAGTTCATCCATAAGAGTGAGATGAGATGAGGGTAGATGAGAGTGAAGGGTTCTCAAAAATAAATCAGTAACTCTGAGGCTTGGGCACCCCAGCAGGGGCGGGAAGATTTTCTTTTTCTTTTCTTTTCTTTTTTTTTTCTTTCTTTTCTTTCTTCCTTTTTTTTTTTTTTTTTTTTTTTTTTTGTTAAGTAGAGTCCTCACCCAACATGGACTTGAACTCACCATGTCAAGGTCAAGAGTCACATGCTCTACCAACTGAGCTAGCCAGGCACCCCCATCATTTTGTCTCAACACCTAGCTCACTCCTTTCACTTGGTAGAAATAGTCAAATGAATGAAGAAAAGTAATATAGTTCACTTATCCAACTGTGGGATAAACCCTTCTTTCAGAGGATAGCCACAGGATATCTAAATCCACTTTTCCATGTACATCATTAAGTAAGAAATTTACTGATCAAAAATATTCAGTAACATGGATGTTTCTGAAACCATTTGTCTACTTTACAAATCTTATTGTATTGATGAATCTCAGGGATAGCTTTTGAATATGAAAAGGTGCTTATAATTTATTTGAAAAAGGAGGTATTATAACTTAGTTATATCAGAATTTTTCTTGCATTATTCATGTGCGTGTGTGTGTGCATGTGACAAAAAACAAAATAAAGAAAATATTTTAAAGTAGAAACTGCTTTGTGGAGGAGTGCCTGGGTGATTCAGTTGCTTAAGCATCCGACTTTGGCTCAGGTCATGATCTCAAGGTCCATGAGTTCGAGCCCTGTGTGGGACTTTGTGCTGACAGCTCGGAACCTGGAGCCTGCGTTAGATTCTGTGTTTCTCTCTCTCTCTCTCTCTCTCTCTCTCTCTGCCTTTCCCCCACACATGTTTTGTCTTTCAAAACTGAATAAATGTTAAAAAAATTAAGAAACTACTTTGTGGAAGTAGAATTTATTCTTCACTTTATTTTCTTTCTTCTTTTCCACTGTTTTGGAGCCTTAGAAGATGAGTAGATAACATATGGCCGATATGAAGATAAAACTGTAAGTAATGTTTTGGATTTAATTGTGATCTTTTTCTCTCTCTTTCTCTCAAATAACATCCTCATTGTCTGACTGAGACAGAAACTCCCCACCTCCCTATTAAAAAAACAAAAACAAAAACAAAAACAAAACCCAACCCTGGCCAGGACGTTTCTGAAGCCTCCATTGATAACACACAATGGCCTGTTCTTATGGGGCATTTCTTGGCCCTTAAGTAAGTCACTGTTGGCTGAAGTCCCCTGTTGGATGAAAGCATGAAAGACGGGAAAAGAGAACCTAAGGGTTCACCAGCCAAACCCAGACCTGGCAGAGGACTCTGGGTATAAGCAAGGACCCATAAATAGCAGGCAGGGCTAAGAGATGCCAAATTTGTATCTTAATGATGAGAAAAAAGACAAACCTTCAAAGCAAATATTTTCCAGCATCTTTTAGCTTAGAGGAGAGAGGGAAAGGGAAGGAAGAGGTTAGAACATGATGAGCATTGTCTGAATCAAATCCACTGCTCAAGGTGGCTTTGCCCCCTGTCTCAAGGGAAAGGAGACGCTTTTCCCACTGCAGAGAGGTAAAGTGGTCTATGTAGATGTGTTATGCTGAGCTGTATTTACTGAAATCTATACCTGGAAAAATAAGACTGTGACTTTTCGTTAGCTTGACCTGATGCTCATTCACATGAATGTCCTTACCCTGATCCCTGGATATTGCATTACAGGGTTCCCCAGAGAGACAGAGCTCCTAGGGGTTATATAGATCTTTATATGAAGAGATTTATTACAGGAATTGGTTATGGAAGGTGAGAAGTCCTACAATCTGCTATCTGTCAGCTAGAGAATGAGGGAAGCAAACAGTATAATCCAACCCCATTTCAAAAGCCTGAGAACCGGGAGCACCAAGTCTAAAGGCAAGAGGAGACGTATGACCCAACACAAAAAAGTGACAGAGAATTGCTCTTCCTCTGCCTCTTTGTTCTATGTGAGCCCACAACAAATTACATATTTCGTACCCATGTTGGTGAGGGTGGATCCTCTTTACTCAGCCTACTGATTCAAATGTTAATCTCTTCCCCTGAAAACCCTCACAGACATGCCCAGAAATGTTTTCTCGGCTGTCTGGGCATCCTCAGCCCAGCTGACATGACATATAAAATTAACCGTCTCGTCTGTCACTGTGTTACCTTGCATGACACGAGGGATGCTGCTGTCAAGGAATAAAAACTGTCCTTAAGCAGTGAAGGAAGTGCAGCCCCCACCACCCCCCCGTCCCAGCGCCTTGGTTCAGACTTCTGGTCTCCAGAACCGTGAGAGGCTGTATTTCTGTTGTTTCAAGCTATCCAGTTTGTGCAGCAGCTTTAGGACACAAAGCATGCAAGGTTATAAAAGTGTAAGTATTAGCAGAAATGATAGTATATCCATTAATCAGTGTTATTGAGTTGTCCAGAGATGTTCCCATATCACAGAATTGATTACGTGGGTAGCACGTGAACCCCTAATCGGATTTTAAATGCATGATTAGGTGCAGAGATCCTTGAGAATCTGTGTCATCATCTGAGGCGCCACCTCCTCCAGGGTACTGAGGGCTAAATAGGTGACCAACAAATATGTTCTGGTTTATATAGCACAGCAGAAAGTAATTCAGCCAATGAGGAGCTCCTTGTGAATGCAGGAAAGCAGGACTGCCTAGACCAAGAGGTGCGATCCTGTGGGACGCCCGCCCACACCTTCTCTTGGTAGCTTCTGAATCTCCAGGAAAGACCTAAACCACATCCAACAAACATGGGTGATGCACAGTGGGCCCTCCACAAATATTTTCCCTCTAGCAGTTATACAAGAGGGGTTTCTGATGTCCCAGAACTGAGTTGGAGGTTAAAGCCAAACTGGCCAGATGAACCCACATGATGCAGAAGGACAGGGTCAAGTTTCCAAGGTGATGAGATCTGAAGCTATCTGCCTCAGAGGGGTGCCCATCAGGTTGTTTTCTCACTGGCTTCTACCCAAACCCGAGTCCTCCTGCACTATGAATTTGAGGAAATTTCTGATCTTTGGGGTGCTATCTCATTTGTTTTTAGAAATTTCTAGAATGCTTCTAGAATTCCCTAGAAAGTTTCTAGAAATAGTTGTTTTGTATGGAAGCATCCCAATGTCCTTTGCTGCCTAGCTTTGGCACGTGCCCTTCCCCCTGTCACAACACCTCCCTTCCAATCAACATGACAACCATCTGCCCTGGAAGCCGAGAGGCCAAAACAAATATGATTAGTGCACTATCTTCAGAGTGATGACAGCACCCTTGGTGTTGGATGAACGGGCAACCCAAGCCACTGTGCCAAGTTCAGTTCCCAAGAGATCGTGCAAAAACTACAAAAGGAGAGAGAAAGCCATATGCATTTGGATGGGAAATACACCTCCATCAGCGCCTGTTTCCCCAATCCAATTCACCAATACAGGCAGCCATTAAAGAAGCCTGCAATTTTGATGATGAGCTTGGTAGTTGTTCATTTATCATTGTATTGTCTCATTCTACCCAAATATACCCAGGAGTCAAACTCCCAAATCTCTTGTGTTTCACATGGATGAAATTAACCATTTAACCCAATGAAATCTTTTTTCTTTCTTTTTCTCTCTCCCTCCTTCACTCCCTCCCTCTCTCTCTCCCTTTTCTTTCTTTCTTTCTTTCTTTCTTTCTTTCTTTCTTTCTTTCTTTCTCTCCTTCCTTCCTTCCTTCCTTCCTTCCTTCCTTCCTTCCTTCTTTCCTTTCTCTCCTTCTCTCCCTCCCTCCACCTCTTTCTTTCTTTCTTTCTTTCTTTCTTTCTTTCTTTCTCTTCCTTTCTTTCTTTTTTAAAGTTTATTTATTTTGAGAAAGAGTGTGTGAGTAGGTAAGGGGCAGAGAGAGAGAGAGAGAGAGAGAGAGAGACAGAGAGATCGAATCCCAAGCAGGCTCTGAGCCGTCAGTACAGAGCCCCACACAGGGCTTCAAATCATGAACTGTGAGATCATGACCTGAGCTGAAATCAGGAGTTGGATGCTTAACTGACTGAGCCACCCAGGCTCCCCAACCCAATGACATTTTCTATGCTGTGTGGCATGGCCACCAGTGGCCAGGATCTTAATGTCTCACTCAACAGGATGGTTCTGTTGCCTTCTCTTCTTGGTGGAAGCCAAGCTATGTTGCCTTTCCACAGCAACAGATTCCAGATTTTCTGAGTTTGTAGTTCAGGTTTGTTAGTTCTTTTGCTGGTACCACTTCCTTGCTGCAACTTTAACATGTCTAGTCTGGTTGTGTTGTCAGGATTGCTATGATCAGCTCTTGTCATGGCCATTGGGTTCTATTCAATTTTCTTTTAAATATGGATGTTTATGGTTAATTGAGGGAGGCCATAGTCATCCCTGCTGTTTCAAGCCCACATACACTTACAGAACCAATTTTGATCGTCCAGGATTCTAGTTTTTGAGTTGGAGTTGGAAGGAATCTGAGGAATGAGCTGGTCCCAACTCACCATTTGCAGGAGGAAATCAAGGACTTTTCCAAAGTCAAAAGTAGTGTGTGACCAGGCAGGATTTGCAGTGAAATCTCAAACTCCTCATTCAAAGCTTATGCTGTTGCCTCCAGCTTGCATCCACTGTGGAGTAAGGAGCTTGTTGTTTCTCAACGTATTGGCGCTCAGACACCTTGACTCGCAACATTAGAGGGGAAAGTGACTGCCATGGGTGGTTGGCTCTTGTTTGCTAATGCCATTCACTCTGACTGCTGAGACACACGTGGTGGCATCATGGTCAGTTGAATGTACTGTTGGCTCTCTCTGCCCTGTGTCAGGGGACATCTGAGTACTCAGCCCACAGTTCAGCAGACCCTAGAGAAGCACATGAGCAGACAGGATAAGCTCTTCTCCCAGATAAAAACGCTATTCAAGAATCACTCACATATGCGTTCCCAACAAGATACATAATCCCATTTTACATTCCAACCAGGGCGGTGGTGCAAATGAAATAGTAAGGTGACATATGTAAAAGCACAAAGAAACTTATTTATTAGTAAAAGTCAGCACGGCCACTGTTATAAGTAACTGTCTTTATTTTGCTGCTCCCCTTTTATTTTCCTTAAAAACGTGGACAAATTGCCATGTATAAGGTAATGTAATATAGCTAATTTGGGAAGCATTTGCTAATCCTTCTCTTTCTGCCAAATGATTCCCCCAGATGGATGTGGAACCAAGAGGCAGATCCAATATTGGCTGTGCCAAATGAAGAAATGGAAATAGATTTGCAAGGTGGGACTTTTGAATGGAAAATTGTTCCCTTTCCTTGCTTCCCAGCCTGGGCCCTGCTCAGAAGTGTTAGACAGCTCTCAGATTCCACAGTGAGAGAGCAGCATTTCAAATGGAAAATTTTATTTTAAGTGCCAAAAGGCCTCCTGTTTCTAGGATAACATTTTGTTTTTCTTTCTTGAATTCTCTGACTTCCTCTTTTCCTTTGCAAAATAATTTTGAACCAGTTTATTAGTATTTATCTGTTGTAGTGGACATGTTTTGGTTTGTGTGTTTTTTATAGGTTTTTGTGGGCATGTGAAATAAGGCTAAGTCTTGCATTCTGTAAAATTTCATCAATACATTCCACAAGAAGGGTGGTGGTAGGGAAAGCAGGTTGCAAGGTTAGCCTTAACCCTTCAGGCCATTCTTATCCTTGGGACATTGGGCCTCAGTAAAAACCAGGTCATCCTTGGACATTTACTTTAAACTTTTCAACTAGGTTTGATTTTCCAGGTTGGTTTTGTTTCCTGAATTCAGCATTTACCCGTAAGTTTTCACCATCGTGTTAAACTCTTCACTTCACTTCACACTGGAGATGTTGAACCTGTAGCTACCTCCTCCGTGTAGATGGTTCATTGATGTGCTTTATGGAATAATTCATGCAGTTGGTTATTATATACGCATTTGATTTCTGATTGGCTGGCCCCAAACAGGAGGGTATTGCTGGGTAAATACCAGAGAAATAGAAAATCTTTAAAGTTGGCATCGGTGTTCAACACACAACATTCATACACTGAGAATTAAATCCAAGCCATGCTAATCCCTGGATTCCTGGCAGAAGGCCTTCTTCCTCTCTTGGGCTCTGGTACATGACAGTTTCTAACTTCTTATGGGAAATATAATCTATCTAAATAGATCACCAGGCTATTTCAGGGGTCACAGAATGGAAAGGCTCACAAATCAAATTAGCAGTCTTGAGTCACACAATTTATCAAATCAATTTAAAACCTACAGCCAGGGGGCGACTGTAACACTGTGTCAACTATACTTCAATTAAAAAAAAATAACATAGGGGCGCCTGGGTGGCTAAGTCAGTTAAGCGTCTGACTTCAGCTCAGGTCACGTTCTCGCACTCCGTGAGTTCGAGCCCCGCGTCGGGCTCTGGGCTGACGGCTCAGAGCCTGGAGCCTGCTTCGGCCTCTGTGTCTCCCTCTCTCTCTGCCCCTCCCCTGCTCATGCTCTGTCTCTCTCTGTCTCAAAAATAAATAAAAATATTTAATAAATAAATAAATAAATAAAATAAAACCTACAACCAGAAGCAAGGAGAAAGAGGGTAAGAAATTAACACACTCGTAGTTTGGGGTAGATGAATCACACTCCCAGAATCTTCTGTTATACGATGTTTACGCATCCTGTCTCTTCTTCTTTGCCTTTCCACGACAGCCATGCTATGAAGACTGAGCAGAGGCTTCTGTAAAGGGGGCCTAATGAATAAAAGGAGCCTGGAGCCAATGACACATGTTCACTCTGTTGAAGAGATGGAAGCTATGGCTTGCCAGTTAGCCTAACAAACAGCTTTGGATTTTATCTTCCTTGGTGAAAGGACGTATGAGGCTACAATAGATGTCACTAATGAGTAGCTGTTGTAAACCCGCATGAATACTGAGTGCCTTGTATATACTAATGCATCGTGAATATTCCAAGTCTCATATAGCTCATGAATATTTCGTGTCTAATGGTTTTATCTTCCCTTTCTACACTTTGTCTACATATAACATGTGTCCCATTACTAACCTATCTGCATTTTATACATCTCATGAATGCTATATAGTCCTCATAAGCTGCTTGCCCACACTTCTATCCCACTGATTTTTTTTTTTGTCTTTTATTGCAGAATTGAATAGTCTTTAATACAGCAAACACAAATTAAAGCAACATTCACAACCAGTTGGGTGGTGTAGTAGGAAAACTACAGAATTAGTAGACATTCGATAAAAAATTTCTTTATTTCTGGGAGTTATGCCTTTGTACTAATATCTTTCCAATGGCTACAGCAACAGTAGGACGCCAGAAATCTTGGAAATCAATTTTCTCATTTCAATTAACAGCACAATAATTTTGCCAGTGGCTTAAGTCCCAAACCCAGGTACCATGTTTATTTCTGTCTTGCCCTCAGTACCTCATATATCATCCATCAATAAGCTCCATTGATTCTGCGTCCTATACACATTCTTAATCCATCCATTCTTCTCCACCTTTGCTAGAACTATTCCCCTTAGTTCAGGCCACCATTGTCTCTTGCTTTGACAAGGCAGTAGCCTCTTAGACATCATCTCTGTTGCCACAGCTGTCTTTCTGCAGCCCATTTTCCATACAGCAAGCAGAACGGTCTTTTAAATATGTAAATCAGTGTGGGTGGCCTCCAAATGCCTCTAGACCAGGGTCAATCAAAGTATGGCCAGCGGAAGTGGGAACAATCCACTTCGTTTCACAAGAAACCACATATATGATTCTGGTGATACAAAAGTTCAAGGATAGGCAAATTTATAGAGATAAAGAGTACACTAGTGATTGCGTAGAGGTGGGGCGGGATAGATGGGGAGGGGGAGGGAACTAATAGCTAAAGAATACTGGGTTTCTCTTTGTGGTGATGAAAATCTTCTAAAATTGACCGTGGTGATTATTGCACAGATCTATTAATATGATAAAAATGGATTCTATACTTTAAATGGGTGAATTGTATAGCATGTAAATTATGTCTTGAAACAACTGTTTTTTCAAGCTGGATGAGTGGGCAGGCATCATTTGAGTCATCTGGGATCTTGGAGAAATGCAGATTCTTGGGCCCCTTCCCAGTCTCTCTAAAGAATTTCTGGGGATGGGTCCCAGCAATCTGTGTGTTTTTTTTTTTTTTTTTTTTTTAATTTTTTTTTTTCAACGTTTATTTATTTTTGGGACAGGGAGAGACAGAGCATGAACGGGGGAGGGTCAGAGAGAGAGGGAGACAGAGAATCGGAAACAGGCTCCAGGCTCTGAGCCATCAGCCCAGAGCCCGACGCGGGGCTCGATCTCCCGGACCGCGAGATCGTGACCTGGCTGAAGTCGGACGCTTAACCGACTGCGCCACCCAGGCGCCCCGCAATCTGTGTTTTAACAAACATCCTAGATGATTCTTACCCACACTAAAATAAATTCAATTAAAATTCCATTTCAGGGGGCGCCTGGGTGGGTCAGTAGGTTGAACGTCCGACTGCGGCTCAGGTCATGATCTCTCAGCTCGTGAGTTCGAGCCCCGTGTCGGGCTCTGTGCTGAGAGTTCGGAACCTGGAGCCTGCTTCAGATTCTGTGTCTCCCTCTCTTTTTGCACTCTGCATTCCTCCCCCATTTGCACTCTATTTCTCTCTTTTAAAAATAAATAAACATTAAAAAAAATTTTTTTTAATAAAAATAAAAAAATAAAATTCCATTTCAGGGTTACTAGACCCCACAAGATCTTATGATCTCTCTGATGCTGACTCCTATTCCAGCCACAGTGCCCTTCCTTTGGTGTCATTGAAGGACCAAATGGGTTCCCCTGTTAGAGACTTTGACCTATCAATTCCCTCAACCTGGGATACCTTTCCCTGCAATCTCTTTATGTCTGGCTTCTTTCTGCCATTTGACTTTCAGCTTAAATAGAATCGGGTCACATCACCCTTTATATTTGCTTCCCCACACTTCATAACTACTTGGTATTTTCTACTTTATTTAGTAGATTGTGTGTCTGATCTCTGGGAATATAAACCAGCCCTTCTATCTAGCAGACAATCAATAAATATCTGTGGAATTGATGAGGAAATACACTGAGTCCAGGTGTCTTGGGTTACATGCCCTCCCACTTGCTATGCTCTGTGCCTAGTTTCTGAGTTGTCTGTATCTTGCCAACGTATTGTGTTGGAAACGGAACCACTAAAATTGGCCCCATTTCCTGGTGACACAAAAGGCCACCCTAGTAACTGATGCTATAGGCTAAGCTAAGGATGAGAGACGAGCAAATGGATGAGGAAGCAATTTTTCTTCTTTAGCAGACTAATAGTTCCTCAAGAATGGCCTTAGCGTCTGCTACAAATGTGATGCACCCAGAATGTTTGCTCAACTCTTGGACTAAATGTTTAGGAAATAAAAAGCAATTCATTCTTGCTTTGTAAGAAACCACGCCCCCAGAAGACATCCCTCCCCCTTCTCAAATTTCTCCAAACCCTTGTAGAGTCACCTAGACACTATTCCCTGCCCTCCTCTTGTCCTTTCTGTTAAATGAGATATTTGTGTTTTAAATGAAAGCTATTGTTGACCCATCACTAGTGGAAAAGAATCAATGTGCACGCATTCCTCACGTAATAAGAAATAAATCCCTTAAGCCTCTAATTTGCTCCCACTGGTGTAGAATTTTGAAGTCCAAGAATGCATCTGCCATCAAAGAAGTTAATTCTGGGGCTGCTGGCTCCACAGCTATGTATGTGGCCATTGTTCATGACCCAGGAACGGTCTAGAGGAGATCAGTGCTCTGTTCTCATAATGAACCTTATGTTTCTAAACACAGGTGCATTTGGATTGTAGACATTTGTGTCATTAACTGGGGGGCAGAAAGAGCACAAAAGCAGCTCAGAATGGGCCCCTTGGAAATGCAGGGTGGTATTGTTGCTGTAGCTCTTATCACTGTCATCGTTATGTCTTTGATGCTGTATTATGGCACAGAGATGGTGACGACGAATCCAGTTGTCTCACTGCCATGTTTTCAACATGCTGCCTTTCACTGCGGGAGGAGAGAGACTCGTGACAGAAGTCACCCCATTGTCACTGTATTAGAAAGTGTTGTCAGAGAGCCCCTGGTCCACCCTACCGTCATTTCAATCTGCTTTTTTCCTCTAACTTTGTATGTCATCTCTGCTCTTTGATGCAGAAGAATGTAAGAGCTGTTAGGAAATGTTTGTTCCTGATGGCTCGGGTGAGAATGAAGTCCTGAAAAACCATCAAAAAATGGCAGTACAAAGAAAGAAGGACTATTAGATGACTCCTGGACACTCTCTGCTGACCCCGCTGACTCAACATTGATGTGTTCTGTACCCTAGTCCCAGATTCGTGCAATTCATACATCAACAGGTATTCAGAGCAACCCAAACCTTAAGACAAGCCATATTCTTGGCCATTTTATAAGCACATATGCCCTAGGAATTTTTGTAGTTAGTCACACGGCACATTATAATTTACAGTTGTTCCATATTAAGAGTATTTTAAAACATTACCCAAAGCATATGCCAATATCAGTAAACAAAGTTAATTTTTATTATTTTTATACTTCTATTTTAGAGAGATAGTGCGTGCAAGTGGTGGAGGAAGCAGAGAGAGAGAGAGAAAGAATCTTAGACTCCGCTCTCAGTGTGGAGCCCGATGCAGGGGAGGATCCCATGACCCTGGGGTCATGACCTGAGCCCAAATCAAGGGTCAGATGCTCAACTGACGGAGCCACCCAGGCGCCGCACAAAGTTAATTTTTTTTAAAATTTTTTTTCCACGTTTATTTATTTTTGGGACAGAGAGAGACAGAGCATGAACGGGGGAGGGGCAGAGAGAGAGGGAGACACAGAATCGGAAACAGGCTCCAGGCTCTGAGCCATCAGCCCAGAGCCTGACGCGGGGCTCGAACTCACGGACCGCGAGATCGTGACCTGGCTGAAGTTGGACGCTTAACCGACTGTGCCACCCAGGCGCCCCATTAAAGTTAATTTTTTTAAAGGGATCTTAGATACCTAGCCTCATTTGACTAAAACAATTTTCTAGCTTTTTACTAATTCTAAATCTCTGAGGGAAAAGACTGTCTCAGCAAGTTGTAAATGCTGTGATCGTGTTTTGTTAACCACCTTAAACTTTGAGCTGGAGCTTCCACTAATATTCATCTAATCTAACAAAACAGAGATACAGAGAAGTCAAGTGATATGTCAAAACACAGCTAGGCAGTGGTAAATCCGGGGCTAGAATCCAATCTCCTGACTTGAAGTTCTTTCTTTCCCTGACAGGGTGCGGTCAGGGAGCCAGAGCCACTCTGAGTGATATGGAGTAAGGGATTTATTATATGGACCAGATCATCCATGATGGTAGGAGCTGGTGGAAAAGTCTCGAAGGGGATGTTGCTCTGGTTCTGCATGTCAGCAGGACTTGAAGTTGGGAAGAAAACCTGAATGTCAAGAGGAAAGAACAAGGGCAAACTGGGATCCATACAGACACATTCCACGCTGACTCTCTCTCCCCACCTCCAACTTCAACGATGTGGTTGACTTGCAAGAAGAAGCTGACAGCCGTCTCCGCTAAGCTGCATGTGCACCTGGCCCAGGCCACAGCAAAGTGGAAGAAGGAGGTCAGCAGGACGTGGGGCAAATGAGACCCGGTTGTTTCCTCTAGGCACCAAAGAAACCCGCAGATCAGCACCCGTGGGGGCGCGGCACTTGATGCCCTGCATCAGCCTCGTGCGTGTGATGTCCATTGCTTCACTACCACCTTCCAAATCACACGCAAATTTCTCTTGTTGCCAACACGAACCCAGAACCAAACAGTGAAAGGAATTCTGGGAAATCGGTGTCAGCTTAGCTAAATAAAAAGCCTCTGTGTCATGTTGTGTCTTGTCAACGTATTGGCAGATGCAGTTGATTTTTCTTTGGATGCTAACTACAGAATAATTCAAGTACAGAAGAGAACACAAATATAGACCCTTTCCGTGGTTTCCTTTATGGAATTATTGCTTTTCTGGCACCTTGAGGACTCGGGCACTGTGGATTATTTTCTTGTCATGTTGTGCTTCCTGAGATGATTAAAACTACGTCCTATTTGCATATTGCTTATATATGAAGTATTGAAGCAAAACAAAGTCCTCTAATATTATGTATGTGATGCTAAATAAAGATTAGACAAATTTCAGGATCCATTGGCATATTACTTAGGCTTACATATTTATGTAGGTATATTATGTAGGTATATTGTATCTCTGTTCTTTCTGTCTATCTATCTATCCATCCATCTATGTATCTATCATCTATCTATCATCAATCTATCACAGAGCTATAAAGAGTTAAGGAAGATCAGTTTTCAAGAATAAACAGTCAGATATTTAAAAATCGTGAGCTGACAGACTGAGAAATTGGTGTTGTAACTTCTCTTTAAAAAAAAATTTTTTTTTAATGTTTTATTATTTATTTTTGAGAGAAAGAGAGAGACAGAGCATGAGTGGGGGAGGGGCAGAGAGAGAAGGAGACACAGAGTCCAAAGCAGGCTGCAGGCTCTGAGCTGTCAGCGCAAAGCCTGACCCGGGGCTCGAACTCACAAGCTGTGAGATCGTGACCTGAGCCACAGATGGATGCTTAACCGACTGAGCCATGCAGGTGCCCCTGTAACTTCTGGCTAATTATATCAACTACTGCACACCTGTCACTAATCCAAAAGCCAAAAGAACTGACAGTTGTGTAAACTGTTTCTTCACCTTGGCTTCTTGAGATTACCAAGATAGGAAATGCAGAAGTTAAACAGAGAGGCAGAGGAGGGGGAGAAGAGAGGAGTGGGAGGAGAAAGAGACGGGGAAGAAAGGCGAGGGAGAAGAGAGGGAGATCTCACCACACAAGAGTATTAGTAATTTGCTTAGCTGCTGCCTCTCTAAGCATATCTTAGATTCTCTAACCTTGTAGTCTGTTTTCCTCTGCAGATCCAAGCCAGGCAATGCTCCTTTCCTTTGCGCTTTCCAGGAGAAAAAAAGTTAAGACTATAGGCAAATAAATCAACAAATAAATACAGCTCTCTGAAAGCACTGAGATAGATCACTGAGATTGTGAATCCACCTTGCATTCTCAATCACCAACCGGAGGGAAAGGTGAGAGCAGTGGTTTCCAAAAGCTGCTAAAACACAGACGGTGTTGGGGGGTGGGAGGGGTGGTAGAGAGAGCCCTGGTTTTGGATCTAGAACTATGTTGAATCCCTTTATCCATTTGTGTCCTTTTTAGCAATATTTAACTTTATCAGAGTTTACATTTTGTCTTCTGCAAAATGACTATAATCTCATCTGCTTGCTGAAAAGTTCCAGGCTTGAGTGAGAGAACCTATGTGTCCACCTCCTTCCTACCTTTCGTTCTCTTAACACTCCTTCCCCTGCAATGACTCCGATTGTCTCATCATTTCCTGAAGAAGCTATCATGTGACTGATATATCCAAATGGGAATGCAATGAGTGGGGTCACTTATTTTAACATGCTAGAGGATTAGCTGTTAGTAAGCAAGTGAACATTTTAAAAGAACTTATTTCTTATTCTGACAACCGCTGTTTGTTTTGTCTAACTGAAACAACAGATTTTTCCTGTATCAAAAAAACTCATGAAAGATTTTGAAATGGGAGAAAACATTATTGGGTGTCCTGCCTGGAGAACGCTACTATGTCTTTTATTGTTATTTTAAAACTCTGTGAACTGTAGATACCTGTGCTAATACAAATGATTCTTATCCGAGGACAAACACACTTAAGTCTTATTATTCACGGTAGTCATGGTCTATAAAGTTGGCATGAACGCTGAATTAGTGAATACAGAACCTTTCCTTTTAGGGAAAAGACAGGATTATGTTCCTGCAAACCGCCGGTGACGTTTTCTTCATCCAATTAATATTTAACTTTGTTTTATGTATATTTCTGTTTAAACATACCTTCTTTAATATACAGTGTTGAGTCATTAGCCTTTAAATAATGGCCAGTGACACGCCAACTCATGTCTGAATCAGGCTTTTCTAACTCAGTATTTTAGCACTTGGGTGAATTCGCAAATACGGAGTCAGCAAATAATGAGAACGGACAGTAGAGTGTCTAATGGATACAGAAATCATTTATCTCCCCACTTTCTCATCACAGAGGAAGCCAGTTTTGCAACTATTAAGCAGATTTATTTTGGTCATTCCTGACCACCTATGAACTGTTAAAAGATATACTGAGGCTTATTAAAATTTACAAGAGTTTATATGAGCAAACATCCATTCTACCTAAAGTAGTTAGAGGTGCCCCACTGGCAGGAGCTAGGGAAAGGCTTTTATAGATAAGACTCAGAGGCAAAGCAAAGCAAATTATTAGATTGGCTGTAGCTTAAGCGGTTGCCTTATTTGGGAAAGCCTAGTTGGCTGTTTGTGATTGGCTACTCTCAAGTTTCGATTTCTTAACTTTGAGACATTTATAAGAATTGACTCTGGCTTAGGTTCTGGTTTGATTACGTAGCTGCTAAGACAGTAGCTCCCACCTCATTCTAATGTCCACCTTGTTTAATCCCTGAATGTCCTATGTGTCCACACTTCAGATTTTCCTTTAAAATTGTCATGGTAGGGGCGCCTGGGTGGCTTGGTCGGTTAAGCGTCCAACTTCGGCTCAGGTCATGATCTCACGGTCCGTGAGTTCGAGCCCCGCATCGGGCTCTGTGCTGACAGCTCAGAGCCTGGAGCCTGTTTCAGATTCTGTGTCTCCCTCTCTCTCTGCCCCTCCCCTGTTCATGCTCTGTCTCTCTCTGTGTCAAAAATAAACGTTAAAGATTAAAAATAAATAAATAAATAAATAAATAAATAAATAAATAAAATAAAATAAAATAAACTTGTCATGGTATCTTTCTGGTTCCCTCACTAATTAGTGGTTACATGAAAATCTTAGCTATGTATTCAATTTATATTTATGTGAGTGTCATGATTTTACCTTTAAAAAAGAATTTTATCCTCTAACATTTGAAAAATAGTTCAGGCTGAATTATCGTCTTCAACTTGGGCAGTTTTATGCAATTCTATGGGCCCACCTTCTGACAACATTCCAGAACGTGACTTTCAACAATTCCTCTTTGGGGTCTGCCTTTGCCATCCCATGGTCTTACCATCGAGAAAGTGCTTTTACATTGTAAAGCCCTCTGCAAATGAGTATCTCATTTAATGCTTACAGTCTGCGGGGGGGGGGGGGGGGTTGTTTTCCGTAGTAAGGCTGAGGAAACTCACACTCAGGGAGATTATGTGGCTTCTTCTAGATCACACACATAGAAAATTTTAGTTTGACTGTTATCAAGAGTTAGAGATGAAAGTGTAACAGATAACAGAGTCCATGCTGTTCATGTAAATCACACAGAAATCAACACGAGTTACTGAACGGGATTAAAAAGCCTTTCCCACTTTTCTGCACCTAAGACTTGTTATGTAGATCAGGGAAATGGGTGGATTAGTGGCAGGAATATTGAAAGGTGTCTATCTTGACGTGCTTGATTTACAACGGAAAGAGAAAGAAGTTACTGGAAGCTGAGAAAACAAGAGATTCGTAATCAGAGCTAGGAAAGGGGGTGAGGAAGAGAACCAGAGAGGCTGGGTTGGGTGCTGCTGCTTGATGGGGAGTGGTCAGAAGGCAGAGGGGTAGGTGGGCAGTTTTCGTGTTGTGATGAATGGGGAGCTCTGAGGAGACAGGAGAGGGGGTTTTCTATTCTGCGGAGTTAGAGAGACGTCTGTAAGGCTTCCAAAATACTTTTGGGGGGTTGTTGGACATTTTTTTTAAGTACAGCATCTTGCTGAAGGATCACGGGGGCCTAGTTTTGTCTGACTTAGGATTATTACTTCCCTATGCTGTACAGGATACCTCTAACAGAGGTGAGGGACCTCTTCCAGGATTGAAAGTTAGCGTAACTGACCATACTGACTCTGAGCTCCAATTCTATTTGATCAGCTAATCATTTTTATGTTTTTATTACTTTTTTTTGTCAAGGGTCCTAGAATAAGATCACCAGAAAAAAAAAAAAAGGAGGAGAAGGAAAACTCTATTGGCCGCTATAGCACAAGGGTTTGTCTGAAAGCGAGCTGCCCTGCCTTCTGGCAGTTAGCAGAAGCCTTATATATTATAAGCACATAGGCTGGTCTTGAGAAAAAGGAACAAGAAAACAAGAACTTTATTGGTGGAGCAAAACTTATGTTCTGTTACCAGCCTTTTTTTTGTTTTGTTTTGAAGTTTTTTGTTTTGCTTTTGTTTTTTGAGAGAGAAAGAGTACAAGCAAGGAAAGGGCAGAGAGAGAGAGAGGGAGAGAGAAAATCCCACACAGGCTCCACATGGTCAGCACAGAGCCCGACACAGGGCTTGAACTCACAAACCGTGAGATCATGACCTGAGCCAATATCAAGACTTGGTTGCTTAACCCACTAAGCCAACCAGGTGCCCTGTAGCCAGTTTTTAAAAGGCCTAAGAAGTAAGTACAGGAGAACACTTTCTTGAAGTTTCTGGCAATAAAAATAGTTGCTTTAGTCATGTGGCGGTCCCAAATGATATTAATTAACCTTTCATTCTTTGAAATACACATACACCCTTCCCCCTTCCTTACTGTCACAGTATACAGCTTTCTTATACACATGGCAGGTCAATGACAAAAGTCAGTTATTGGGGCGCCTGGGTGGCTCCATTGGTTAAGCGTCTGACTTCGGCTCAGGTCATGATCTTGTGGTTCACAGGTTCGAGCCCCCTGTCGGGCTCTGTGCTGACAGCTCAGAGCCTGGAGCCTGCTTCATGGATTCTGTCTCGCTCTCTCTCTGCCCCTCCCCCGCTCGTACTCTGTTTCTCTCTCTCTCTCTCTCTCTCTCTCTCTCTCTCAAAAATAAATAAAAAACATTGAAAAAAAAAGTCACTGATCATGGACTCACTGAAAAGTGAAGCCTGCTTTACATAATTTATTCAAACTCAAAAATGTATATTTACATCCATATTTAGTAGTCAACATGTCATAGAAGACCAAAGATTATTCTCTGAATTAGGACAACTGATCGGAGCTCTGCATTGTCTTTCATACGTGGGCCACAGCAATAATATCTATTGTGTCATTTCCAGTTTTAATTTTTTCTTAAAGGGAGCAAGCGTTAAATGAAAACCAGTGAAACAATCAGCACACAGGGTCCCTCCAGACTGTTCAGATTCTTAAACTTTACAGTTCTCCTCTAACTGTTCCAAGCATTTGCCCTAGTTTTGACAGAGAAAATTCTCTTTCTAAATTCATTTTTCACTGATTTCTGTTATATTTAATTAAATTAGGTAGTTATAATAACACGGACAGCTGGCATGAACAGGTCTGGGCACCATTCAATTGACTCCGCTCAAGCATCTAACTCATATGGTAAGAGAATAATTCCCAGGATGCTCAAGGAAAATTCAGGAAAGTAAATATGTAGCATGTTGTGGGCAGCGGTCCATTACGCTTAGAAACGGAATTGCAAGCAGGGTGACCATGGAAAGTTAGTTTAGTGTGGAAGCGCCCGAAATGAGTTGAGCTCCTGGGTACAATAGCAGGTGTCCTGCCTGGGACCTGCAGGGCAGGGAGTCGATGATGCTCACAGATTCGACCCAGGGATCCGGAATCTCCCACCCTCCCATCGGGTCCAAACCACCACAGAGAGCCCATGGGGCAACTGGGGAAGACAGAGGGGCCTACGGGTCCTCGCTAGGAGCACATGGGATCCCAGCCCGTGTGTGGCTCCGAAAAGTTACCCAGCCCCTCGCTCTTGCAGCGAGTCCAGCTGTGAAAAGTGCAGTTCGAGCTAAACTAAAACCATGTGGATCAATTTCATCTCAAAGCCAATGATTTCTTTGTTTATTTGTTTTTGCGGTCGTTTGTTTTGCTCCGCTTTGTAGAATACCTAGAATTACAGCGTTGTTTATATATAGCAGCAGTAACAGTGTTGCAATTAAGCAGACGCTTTGGAATTCATTTTCCGGCCTCTAGTTGGCAGTGGGAGCGGAAAGCCTCGGACAAGAGCTTTTCTCAAATTGCTTCTGGACCTGTGGCGACGTGCTGGCAGCGTCTGGCAAAGGGACACCAGGCAAAGGGGACACCGGCGCGCCCCTGACCCTCACTGCTGAGCCTGCAAACGGGGAAAAAAAACCCAAATCAGAGGCCTACACCCACACCTTTCTCTCCAGCTCTGAGCTGGAGTGTGTGAGTGTCGTACTCCCCAAGGAGGCCTCTCTCCAAGGCTGGGGGCCGGGACCCTCTCAGGAGAGCGAGAACTCAACCCCAGCAAGCGCTCTTGCCGTCTTCCCTGAACGCCCCGGCAGCAAGGAAGTCAGGTGGGCGCTTCAGTTTCTAGGGTTCCTGCCTTTTGTAGAAGTGCCTGCGGCTACAAAGGCCATCACAAGACCAAACCCACCTGGCAGCTGGTCCTTCTCCTCTCCCAGCCTCACTTTGCTCCTGACGGGAAGAGTCCATTCTGTGCTCCGAGGAGGAGGACTTTCGTCCTCCCCAGGAGGCTGGCCGGACCACGGAGGGGACTCTGGTGCGTCCCTTGTAGGTGGTTTAGGGTAATTCATCTGAATAACCGTAATTAGCATGGATAATCGGCACACAGCACAAGAAGGTATTTGCCTGTGCCCCAGGCATTCCTTTTCTCCTTCAGGATTGTCAGGCATAGGAGCATAAAATTCATACTGGGAGGGAATGACAAGTTTCTGGGGGGGGGGGGGGGGCAGGGGCAGGACCCCAGGCCCCCTTTCTCGCCATTTATGGTTTGCCCTGCCCCATCAACCATCACATGAACTGAAGTGGATTTTGAGCCTTTATTGAACTTTAAAAAAAAAGAAGAAGATATTTATGTTCCCTGTTCTTAATTTTAAAATCAGTGGAGCGTGACATTTTTAGATAGCTTTGTCTTTCATAAACAAAACCGAAGAAAACGGAATGAAGCCTCTTTTATATTCCCATGTGGTTGTGGCTTGCTTTTAAAATAGGTCAGTTGTGGGGCGCCTGGGTGGTTCAGTTGGTTAAACGTCAAGACATTGGCTCAGGTCATGGTCGGTGAGTTTGAGCCCCATGTCGGGCTCTTGTGCTGACAGCTCAGAGCCTGGAGCCCGTTTCAGATTCTGTGTCTCCCTCCCTCTGACTCTCCCTCATTTAAGTTCTGTCTCTCTCTGTCTCAAAAATAAATAAACGTTTAAAAAAAATTTTTTTAAACAGGTCAGTTGCTCGGGATAGAAAACTTTCCCAATTCCTGGTAGTAACTAACTAAGTAACTAAATAAATGAGTATTCCAAACATCTCTGTCTACAGTAGCATGGAAAAACAGATAATAGTACAAACTACACATATGTAACTTTATCTTTTCTCGTAGCCACCTTTAAAAACAGGAAAAAGAAACGGGAAATCAATTTATTGATATATTGCTTTAACCAATCTATCCAAAATATCATTTCAACATGTAATCAACATTGGAGATTATTAAGGAGATATTTTGCTGTGTGTGTGTGTGTGTGTGTGTGTGTGTGTGTGTGTGTGTGGAACTGTGTCTTTGAAACCCAGCGTGGTTTTACACTCGCCGCACACCCGAATTCAGGCTAGCTACATTTCAAGTGCTCAGAAGCCACACATACCTAGTAGCTTCTCTATCGGCAGCACTGACCTAGGTGCCTTTTATGCTGACACCCAAGTTTTATTCCTGTTTTGTTGCTGCGTCTTAGAAGAGAGAAAGCATTTACACTACAGGATTTGTTAAGCAACAGCTATTTCTAGTTTCATCAACTTATTCCTTCCTCAGCAGAACATCAGTTGGTATAAAGAGTAAGCAGTGAGTCAAAGCAAAACTGCTTGATTTCATTAATTCCAACTTAACCTCCTGCCCCGAAAAACCAAATTATTCCAATGAGAATTACCGCGGTATGTACCTTACCCAATAGAGAACCGTTTTTATACAGTGTTTCTAAATGTGCCCAGGGCATTGTATGGCAAGCTTGCAAACTGATACAAGCCCAGCTGTTCAGTAGAGCTTTCTAGATAGAGAAAACTACTCGTTTTCTTAGTTCCTTCCATGTGGATGCTGAGGACGGTACCCTCGACAGCTTTCCTCACCTGCTCTGTGACTGGGGAGAAGGCCTCCTGCTTGCAGCTCCCAGAGGAAATTCTGGAGAAGTTCTCTCTGGAGAAAGAGGAACTTCTACGCTTGATCACAAAGTCTGGTACCTGAGAGTCTCCACCTCATTATTACAACTTTGTGCTTGTCTCTATTGTAGAATTTGGGCTAAACAGTAACACTATGATTCGTGGCTCTGTCTCCCCACTAGCCTATGAGCAAATTAGGACACAGAACGCTTATTTTTCAGTACGCGCCTGGTGCACCGCTCGTGCCCAGTACCCTGTAACTGAAGCCAGGAAGTTCTGTCCCGTTCATTTGTCTTTTTCCCCTTTGTCATACAGTTTCATCAAGACCCAGGTCCACACTGATGCTTCCACACTGAATTTTCTTCATTCAACAAACGTCCAATGAGTGCAGACGCTTTGCTGGGGGAATGTGGTTGAAAAACGATAGGCTCCTGAAGTTGAACGATACAGGAGAAAACATGGAAAAAACAAGCACAAAGGGTATTGAGGTTTTGAAATACCCTCCAGTGACTTTTGTTCCCAGCCGTCTGCTTTGTTTTGTTTCTTTGTTTTCCTCCCCTGCAGACCTTTCCACCATTCAGCCTTGAGTCTCGGAGCCTCAGAAAGGAGATCCAGGCACTGTCTGCAACAGACAAATCAAAAGGGAGGGAAAGAATGAAAACAGAAGCTCTCTTGGTGGGGTCAGTGTTGAGGGAACGCAGGGCTGAGAGAGAGGGCGATGAGGGAAAAGAGGGAGAGAGGGAGAAAGGGAGAAAGGGGAGGAGGGCAGAGAGAGACACAGAGAGACAGAGAGAAGCTCTTGCTCCTTGTCTGTCACAAGCTGCTATCAGCCCTTGTCTGTGCTAATTGGAAGGAAACTCTGAGTTTCAGAATTTAAACTGGACTGGGCCAAGTCTTAAAATATAAATGACTAAACAGTGACTAGATACCTCGGCTATCTCTCTTCCTGGCTGGCCTACAGATGGTGGCTGGACAAAGAAGAGTGAATAGCAGTAACTAGAAACATTGAAACTGACTTGTATTTGTACAGCCCTCAGTTGGGCCTCCCAGTCCAGACTGTGATGGCAAGGAACAAAATTCCCAGCCAAGTACTTCTCCTGTGGCTACATGCTTTTAAAGTTATACACCTTCCAGAAACGACTAGCTCTCTGTTTCAAATACTTGCTTGAAGGTTCATCTCAGAGGATTTCAGATGCAAGACACTAATCAATTATTATGAGAGTATGTGTCCGGTAAATATTTGTTTAGTGGGTGAATTTATAAGTGGCCCATAAAAGAAGAGAAAATACCTACTTTTTAAGGGTCCATTGTCACAGTAAGTCCTCAATAACTATTGCAATTCATTATCCAGAAGTTCCAGGGCAGGAATGCTACTAATTTGTGTTTTCATAGTCAGTCATTAAAGAATTTCTCCGACTTTCTATTTTAGAAAAGTCTGTGCTTAGATGGCCATCTTCTTAAAAGCATTTTCCAGACATACATACATACTACATATATATATATATATATATATATATATATATATATATATATATATATTAAAAGCTACAAAGTTTTATATCTTCCAAGGAATACAAGAGCATATGGGTTTTGGAATCAGACAAATCTGGGCTCAAATCGCAGTTTTGTTATACTGTAGCTGTGACCTTGATCAAATAACCTAACTTCTTGGCACCTTGGTAATTTCAGCTGTGAAAAGAGAAAGAAGGAAAGAAAGGAAGAAAGAAAGAAAGAAAGAAAGAAAGAAAGAAAGAAAGAAAGACAGACAGACAAAGTTGAGGGAAGAGACAGGGAGAGGGAGAGAGGAGGAGAAAGAAAGAAAAAGAGAAGGGGGAGGGCGACAGAAGAGGGGAAGGAAAAGGAAGGAAATACAGAAGGAGGAGGAGGAGGGGGAAGGGAAGGGGAAGAAGAAGGAGGAGGAGAATAAGAAGGAGGAAACAGGGAAGGAAGGAAGGAGAGAAAGTGAGAGAAGGGAAGGATGGAGGGAGGAAATATTTTTCTTTCAGGGTTGGTGTTGGGAAGACACATGGGTTAGAGACAACCTAAGAAAATATCTAGTATAGTTCCCAGCACAAAGTGGCTATTCAAAAAATGGTAATTATTATTATCAGCAGCGACTGCTGATTAATTTGCTATCCTTGAAATAACCACATGTTTTCTGAAAAGATGCATTTGCATTTTGTCTCTGGTCAATGCCCCTTAACTTCTCTGTAGCACTTATTGCCAGGATGGCTTAATGACATCAGTGATTCGGAAATTAGTCTCTGCCTCTAAGGGATGGGTTTTCTCCTGGTTCCTTAATCGCGTCACTCTCTTGGTTTTGAACAATGCTTCAATGACTCTTCAATGTCCTCAGCAAGAACCTCACCTTCCCAGAGATGACTTTGGGAGGGGAGAGGAGTGGGTGAGCACGCAAGTCATAACCTCCCAGGGTATTGGGAGGATTAAAAATAACTCTTGAAAAACATGGCACAAGGTATTTGTAAATAGCATCAAAGAATAATATTAAATGCGTGAGTCAATATATTGCCCGTCAAGTGGGCTTTGTGTTCCCGCAGCTGGTAACACCAACAGCTGCCACCGGGGGTGATGAGGGTTGTTGCAGACCCCGAAACAAGGAATGGAAACCCCCAGAGCAGGGCAGGAACATGGGAGATACTCTGAAGAGGAGAGGTGAACAGCATAAAACAAGAGGAACAATAATCCACCTGCCACAGCAGGTGCAGACGCGGCTCACTTAGCTTCGTGTTTCTTCTCGCCAATTCCTTAATGGGAAGAAACTCTCATTTCGACCTCCCTGTATCACAGAATTGTTTTCTTGTTTCTGCTCAAGTTAAATTCTAGTAAAATGCTAAAGTTCTTGTTACAAAATCTCGATCAGCTTGTGCTCAGCAAAGCCATGCAATTCAGGTAATTTGTGAAGACAATGCATCAGGTGTTGTCAGATGAGAGAACCCGGCCGCATGGCCATTACCTGATGGTTCGTGCCAACATTTCAGTACCCAGAATACATGGGTTTTACTCTAGGTCCCTCCAGCAGGGAGGATAAAGGGGGATATCCCTGGTGCAGGGATAAAGGTTCAAGTGCAAGCAGTTAATTTAGGAGGGGCGAGCAGACTACACTGGAAGGGGAGAGGGGAATTGACACAGGAAGGGGTGTTATTAAATCATCTTCCAATGAAGAAACTCTGGGAACCAGTGCAGAAGCTCCATCTGAGGGACAGGGGAGCTGGGGTATTTATACACCAACTCCGGGTAGTCATCAGTTGAAGGTTATTCCCGGGACCGTTAGTTTCTTACCACTGCTGATGTAAAGGTGACCATATTGCCAATTTTTACTTTATTTTATTTTATTTTTTTATATTAAATGTTTATTTATTTTAGAGAGAGAGAGGGAGAGAGAGAGAGAACCAGCAGGGGAAGGGTAGAGACAGAAGGAGACCCAGAATTCAAAGTAGTCTCTGTGCTCTGAGCTGTCAGCAAGAGCCCATTGTGGGGCTTGAACTCACGAACCGTGAGATCGTGACATGACCTGAGCTGACGTGAGATGCTTAACCGACTGAGCCACCCAGGCGCCCCTTGCCAATTTTCATTTTAAATAAAATGAAAATTGGGTACAAGTACAGGTAAAGAAAAAGGAAGGGGGTGACAGACAGTGATTGAAACAGAGGTGCCACCACCCCCCAAAGCCATTGCTTGCTCCAGCAAAAGCATTCCACACGTCTTTCTGTGTCAGGCTCCACTCTGCATTTTCAGACCTGGTGCGCACACTGCAAAAGTTCCCAGAGCTCCTCAGAGACGACATTTTCTTTCATCACAAGAAATCAGTGTCCGTAATGGAAGAAATCTGAAAAATGTTGGTGGGGCACTGTCAGTTCCTTTTAATTTTCTGAACTGAAATCTAAATTATAGCGCCCAGGGAAAGTAAAGCACACATATGCCAACGAAGAGTATAAGCGAGGGTGCGCTCTTAGAAACACCCAGCTCCTTTCTTGTTACGTGAGAGCAGGCGCAGATCTCGCTCGTGGAAGTCGAGCTCCTGAATTCACACTCTGTCCCAGAAAAGCATTCTGTCCCTCCCTCACGTGCTCTGACCCCCACATGACTGAGTCTCCTCAGATGCACAGTAATCCAGTTCTCTCAGTTCACCCTCTCCCCAACTTCCACCCTAGGGAGCTGTTGGACACTCGGAAGCCGTGCCTTTGGCTACTGTCCAGGGAACAATCATTTCCTGAAGAGCGACTTGTGGCCCCAGAGAGTTCATGGGAGCCTCCCAAAATATTTTCCTTTCTTTCCAGGTCCAGCTTTTGTCTGGGAGACCTGAAACACATGCAAATTTAAATGAGTTTCCCCTCTAAGAAGGGCAAATGAATGGTTTATTGAAACTTGCTGCCTGCAGGAGCAAGATAAAACCTCTCTCGAGCTGTGGCCTGGGACTTTGGCTTCCCATCGAGTTTGAAATAAGGAAAAACTCCCAGCTCACATAAGGGATTCTTTCTTCTCTCCATTGCACTACCTGTCTCTTGTGTGGAGAAATTCAATACGACCATGAAGAAGCAAGGACTTAAGCAGACCATTGTCACTGATGGGGAATTTGGACTGAGCCCAAGGCAGGTGGATCATCTTTGTTGAGGTGACATTCTGAGCCCGGGTACAGGTCTTACTAAAAATGACAAGATTGCTCCCCAAAATAATGTCACTTAGTCTTGAGGGGAATACCACTGACTTGTCTTTGATGGCAGAATTCTTGAACCCTCTCAAGTAAACACACACACACACACACACACACACACACACACACACATGCACACACATACACACAAGGAGAGAGAGAGAGAGAAAAGGGAGACAGTGATCTCCTTTAAGCCTGGAATTCTTTGGGTATGGTTTCAAGCTAGAAGAAAAATCTTTGTTAGGGAGACAGCTTGCAGATAAATCATCAAACTGTTTGGAAATTTCAGCACTTTGAAAAATGAGACTGTGTGGAGGAATTTTTTTTCTTTACTGTGTTTCAGGGTTTTTTTTTTTTTCTTAATTCTTTTTCCTCATCCATAACTCAAAAGAGATTGCCCTTTACAAGGTCAAACTTTTTATGCATTTAGTTTTCATGTGTTAAGGAGAAATATAAAATTCTGGCTTTGGTGTATGTCCCATATTTTAAAGAAACACAGATTGAATCCCATATGCTTTTGAAACTGACCTTGCTTAAAAAAAAAAAAAATGAGTTATCATGACCTGGGGTTATAAAGACTCAGGTTGGGAAAAAAGATTTCCCTTGTGAACATGAAGTTCATTACTGACCAAAGACTGCCACATAAGTGGTTTAAAACTTTCCCACTGTGGCTGAAATAGCAAGTCGTGCAAAGACGAACAGAAGACTGGATATTTGTTTTTATCCTAAAATATGTTCTCTTTGCCCTTTTTGACCTTAAATGGAGTTTCTGCCCTCTCTGATTCTCTGTTTCTCTTGTGTTCATTGCGGCAATGTGCTGGGTGGCTCAGATGTGACTGTCATGCTCTTTTAAACATCTGTGCGCCTGAATGGTTATTACATTGAGCATTCACACACGCCATACCCTTTCTCCCAGTACCCCGGCGTCTTAAATATACATTTCTTAAAATACGTTTTTTATCCAAAGACCTAGGAAATGATGAGAAATGCATGGAGAGAGGTAATCACTTACTTAATAGGTCATTTTGGTTATTCCATTGCAAGACTATGTGGAAAATCTTTTACTTACTGCTCAAGTCTCTCACACCATGGAGTCAACTCTTAATGATTCTAGAGAGTTCTATGAAGAAAGGGGATATTGCAAAAGGGGAGGCAGAAAACAAGACATGATTGGGTTTTAAGGTTGGAGTGTTGACACAATCTGCTACCTCAATCCCTGCGTCCAAAGCTTGTATTTGTCTGTAACGTTCTTAGTTTTGCCTAGATGCTGACATTTTGTTTAGTTATTTAAATTCAAGTTAGTTAACATATAGTGTAGTCTTGGTTTAAGGACTAGGACCCAGTGACTCATCTCTTACATAGGACACCCAGCGCTCATCCCGAAAAGTGCCTTCCTTAATGCCCAACATCCATTTAACCCATCTCCCCCCGCCCAGCAACCCTCAATTTCTTCTCTGTATTCAAGATTCCCTTATAGTTTGCCTCCCTCTCTATTTTTGTCTTCTATTTCCTTCCCTTCCCCTATGTTCATCTGTTGTTTCTGAAATTCCATATACGAGTGAAATCATGATATTTGTCTTTCTCTAATGGACTTATTTCTCTTAGCATAATTCCCGCTAGTTCTATCCACATTGTTGCAAATGGTAAGATTTCATTCTTTGTCGTTGCTGAGTAGTATTCCATTGTATATATATACCACATTTTCTTTATCCGTTCATCCGTTGGTGGACATTTGGGCTCTTTCTACAACGTGGCTATTGTTGGTAGCACTGCTCTAAACATTGGGGTGCGTGTGTCCCTTTCGAATCAGCATTTTTGTATCCTTTGGATAAATACCTAGTAGTGCAATTACTGGGTCTTAGGGTAGTTCTATTTTTAATTCTTTTTAAAAATTTTTAATTAATTTTCTTTATTGTTGAGAGGCAGTGAGAGACAGAACACGAGTGGGGGAGGGGCAGAGAGAGGGAGACACAGAATCCGAAGCAGGCTCCAGGCTCTGAGCTGTCAGCCCAGAACCCAACTCCGGACTCGAACTCACAAACCGCGAGATCATGACCTGAGCCGAAGTCAGACGCTAACCGACTGAGCCACCAGGTGCCCCTATTTTTAACTTTTTGAGGAACCTCCATACTGTTTTCCAGAGTGGCTGCACCAGTTTTCATTCCCACCAACAGTGCAAAACGTTTCCTCCTTCTCCACATCCTTGCCAACATCTGTTGTTGCCTGTGTTGTTAACTTTAGCCATTCTGACAGGTGTGAGGTGGTATCTCATTGTGGTTTTGATTTGTGTTTCCCTGATTATGAGTGATGTTGAGCATCTTTTCATGTGTCTGTTAGCCATCTGAATGTATTCTTTAGAAAAGTGTCTATTCATGTCTTCTGCTCGTTTCTTCACTGAATTATTTGTCTTTTGGGTATTGAGTTTGGTAAGTTCTTTATAGATTTTTGATACTAACCCTGAGATACGTCTTTTGCAAATATCTTCTCCCATTCCACCGATTGCCTTTCAGTTTTGTTGATTGTTTCCTTCACTGTGCAGAAGCTTTTTATGTCAATGAGGTCCCAATGGTTCATTTTTGCTTTTCTTTCTTTTATTTCCCTTGGCTCTAGAGACATGCCAAGTAAGTAGTTGCTGTGGCCAAGGTCAAAGAGGCTGCTGCCTGTTTTCTCCTCTAGGATTTTAATGGTTTCCTGTCTCACATTTAGGTCTTTCATCCATTTTGAATTTACTTTTGTGTATGGTATAAGGAAGTGGTCCAGTAGATGCTGACATTTAAGTGCAAAGGACTCTGCCCTTACACCGCATTGCCAGATGGTTCAGACTGCAACAAACTGGAGGGATCATTTTTCTTACATTCTGCTTAGTTAATATTGATATGACATCAGATTCACAGAGAATAGGTTTAACCCCATCAGACATCACAAGTGTATCTGCTGGTGAGATTATTGTCAGTTCTGTCCCAGGGGCCTTAAGTGAGACATGGCCAGAGTGGCTCATATTTGTTCCCTGATCTATCTCGTCACCTGGGTAAGTGTTTGACACATATTCAATAAACACCTGTGGAAAGAGTCCCTGGAGGTGCCGCTGCTCACTTCAGAGGGATACAGCTGTTTGGGGATGGCCGTTTGTGTTCTGTGTGTTTTTCCTTCCTCTTGGCCTAACCATCAAAGGAGCCTCTGTGACCTGGCTTAGGGTCTCCTCTCCACCTGGTTGGTTACTTCCTGGTGATTGCTTCCTCTCTTCCTTCTTTCTTCTTCTATTTTTTACCTTCCCCTCCTCTTTCCCTTCCTATTCCACTTCCTCCTGTCCTCTTTATTCTATAAAAAAGAAGTCAATAGGTAGATGACAGATAGATGGATAGATCATTATTCACGACAAGCTTTGCGCTAACCTAGCCAATATGAGCTCTAGAAGCAATGTGATTTATCAAATATAATGCTGGCTCTTCATCTGCATAACGGAAGGATTGCCCGCTGCCAGACTTCATGTAGGCTCTGTTCATGCAAAGTAAAGGTACCTACTGATACAGGGTGCCTTTGATGAGAGCAGATTAAAGGCTCTGAAAAAGTACTGCTAAAAGTGTAGATTGAAACGACATTAGCTCAGATCTGGGGCGACACACTTAATCGCCTGAAGGGGCTGAGTAGCTCCTATAAACAAGAGGAGCCATGCGAGTGCAGGTGCCGTAGGTATGGAGACCCCTGGCCCCACAGCAAGGGGGCAGCCACCATTCATCAGCTGATGCCAGGCGGGAGTGTGGGCGCTGTTGCTAAACCTTCCTGATTTTAAAGGAGAAAAAAATCCCAGTGTTTGTATGAAATTACCCCAGCTTTCTGATGTTGGCAGTTAATGCACTTAAAAAAAAATAAACCTGACTTGTCTTTGGATTCAGCCTGCAGCCTGATGATTTGCTACCTTTGGCTTAGGTTGCCTGTACTAAGTTGTTCTGGACATTATACTTCTTTACTTTAATTGTAAACATAAATCAAGCATTATATCAGTTAGGATGAAGTTCAGCTACTAGTAATAGAAACCTAAATGACAGTGGTTTAAAATGATAAAGGCTTAAAAATGATAAAGGTGTGTTTGTCTCTCACATTAAAAAAGTCTAAGGGTATGGGGTACCTGGCTGGGTCAGTCAGTAGAACATGGGACTTTTGATCTTGGGGTTGTGAGTTCAAGCCCCATGTTGGGTGTGGAGATCACTTAAAAATAAAATTTCAAAAAAAAAAAAAAAAGAAGTACAAGGGTAGCTAACCTAGAAATACTATGGGGTCCACATGCCTGTCCTATCTTTCTGCTCTTTTCCTCTGTTTCTGCCCATTACCCTCAGCACACACCTTGTATCTTCAAGGCTGACTCATACTCACAAGTTGGCTGCTGGAGCTTCAACTGTCACATCAAATTCTGACCAGGACAAAGAAAGGAAGAGGGGGAAAAGGGCTGCTTGCCTCCCAGTTGAGTAAACCCCTTTAAAGAAGAATTTTCCTAGATGTCCATCCAAAAATATCCACTTGCACATTGACCACTTTTATGTGGAAGGGAGGAAGGGAAACAGTTTGTTCACTAAACATGATGACATTCCCATCATGACTCTGTTGTTGAGGAAGGAGAAATTAGATGGGCAATCAGCATCCTCTCCCACAAGTCTCTATTACGATCCAGAAGACTGACACTCAAAGCCAAATAATCGAAAGTCCTATCCTCAAGGAACAGGGCCCGTGAGAGGCGCCTGGGTGGCTCAGTCAGTTTAGCACCTGACTCTTGATTTCAGCTCAGGTCATGATCTCACGGTTGTGAGATTGTGCCCCATGATGGGCTCTCCACTGACAACCAGAGCCTGCTTGGGATTCTCTCTCTCTGTCTGTCTCTGTCTCTGTCTGTCTCTCTCTCACTCTTTCTCAAAGTAAAGAAATAAACATTAAGAAAAGCAGTGGGTTCAGTGTAAGAGAAATCCTGCCACATTATAGTCATGTATATACATCCAAGTATTATACTGATAATATAAACAGAGTTCTATAGGAACACAAAGGAGGGAACAATGAACTTGCTTGGATGTGACATCCAGCAAGGCTAACTCTTAAGCAATGACATCATAGCTAGGGAAAAATCGTCCCATTCACTAACTTAACCATGAGCCTCACTCCTTGATACTCCTCAGAAAGATGTCCTGAGGGGTTTACGAAGCAATATTAAAACTTCTCCTAGGGAAAAGGAAATGAAAGGGTTTTGCAGCAGAAACAATGAGTAAAGTGTGAACCACTGCTTTTAGCTCTGTTGGTATCTGTGTTATAGATCCAGGTGGTCTGATATTGGGTGTATAAATATTTGTGGTAACCAGAAGCAACAGGTAGTTTGGGGAAAGATGTAGGAAGGTGGTCAAAAGGTACAAACCTCCAGTTATAAGACAAATAAATAGTGGGGATGTAATTCACAATATGGTGACCATGGCTAACATGCTGTATGGCATATTGGAAAGTTACTAAGAAAGTAAATCCTAAGAGTTCACATCACAAGGAAAACAAAATTTTTTCGTAGCTATATGAGGTGATGGTTGCTAACTAAACTGACTGTAGTATTCATTTTGCAATATATATAAGTCATCATGCCATACACCTGTAAACTTATACAGTGCCACAGGTCAACTACGTCTCAATAAAACTGGAAAAAAAGATGTGAACATCTCATGTTCGTGGACAAGGAACATACATAAGGAAGAATGGGTGCCAGGTCGACACACATCATGATTTGTAGACGATGAGAATTTTTAAAAACAATCTTGAATCAGAGAGAAAAACAAATATTTGTGAATATCTAGGATGACTGAGCTTTTCCGTAGAAGGACTCATGTCTAAGTCATTTCTGTGTCCTGAATACTTGGAAAAGACTAAAAGCTTATTCAATGTTTGATGAAGCAATGTTTTCCCTACTTGGGGGCAAAGATGGTCTTCTCTGTTTGTAATGAAGGAGGCTGCATGAATTCCAGAAGATGCTAATAGCTCTCTTGAGATCAAGAAGGGCATTTTAAGGAGAAGCCAACATCCAGAGAAAGGTGGAACAAAGTTAACGATGAAACAATTCTTGGCCACCTTATTGGGTGGCAGAATTGAGATTATCCTAAAGTCAGAATGTATCTGTAGCCAGTGAATTCCCTTTATCATTTTTTTTTTGGTCTTTCACTCTTATTTCATATCTTAAACGTGCAGAAAAGAATAGAAAATTATATAACAAGCATCAGTATATTTACAACCCAGCACTTTAAAACTGACATATTTCCTTCCACGTATTTTTCAGAAACCCAATGTTAAAGATGCTGTGGAAGCTCTTTTGCAGCACCATGGGGTCCAGTGTCCCCATGGCCACGCAGATAGTTATTTGTTATTTCCATGTTGTAGGGATGGCAAGGCCAAGCTGCTGTAACAAAGAGACACAAAGCTTCAGTGTCTCAAGAATACACAGTTTCATTTCTTTGTCACTCCATCACTCACTCCAATAGGAGCAGCCCAGGTGGGAGGGGCAGCTCTGCTCTGCAAGGTCCTTCTGGGAAACTGCTTTCCTCCTTCCTGTAACTCTTTCGTCCCAGCACTGTCACCACCTGCACACTTGAAGCTACATCACTGCCACTTCCAAATGCCAGCTAGAGGGGAGACAAAGCAAGCTCGGAAGGGATACACTCTTCAGTGGGGACCCCTACGTAGTACACATCCCTTCTTACATTCTACTGGAGAGAACTTAGTCACATGGCCACAGAGCATGACACAGGAAGTGAGGGGCTACTGGCTGGCCAGATGGGCGCATGCCTACCTGAGACTCTCCAACAATGGAGGAAGAGGAGAGTGGATTTTGTAGCAAATGAGTAGCCTACTACAGGCCATGCTACCATACCAGTACCAAACATGTATGCTTACCTAAGAGTGTGAAGAAAACCAAACACGCATAGGCCACCCAAACCCAAACATGCTAAACAAGATAACAGTGAATTGCAGGCAAAGTTTCTCCTCCATCTAACAGGTAAACTTCTAAACTCTCCTTAGTAAATATGATGCTGACTTTCGGTGATCGATGGATACTATTTATCAGCTTACGGAGGCTTCTTTCCAGTTGTCCTGTGCTGTTTTTAGTTCTTAGTTACGAATGTGGGAGGACTTCTATCTTATGCTCTTGGGACATCTATTGAGAGGATCATATGGTTTTTCTCCTTTAAAATTATTTTTTAATGTTTATTTATTTTTGAGAGAGAGAGAGACAGCATGAGCCGGTGAGGGCAGAGAGAGACAAGAGACACAGAATGTGAAGCAGGCTCCAGGCTCTGAGCTGTCAGCACAGAGCCTGATGTAAGGTCAAACTCACAAACCACGAGATCATGACCAGGGCCGAAGTCGGACGCTTAACTGACTGAGCCACCCAGGCACCCCTGATTTTTCTCCTTTAATCTGTTAATGAGATGTATTACATTGAGGAATTTTCTAGTACTGAGCCAACCCTATAATTAGTGAGACAAAACTTACTTTGTCATTGTATGTTTTTTAATCACTACTGAATTCAGTTTGCCATATTGTTAGGATTTTTGCATTCATGATGATAAATGAGATTGGTTTATACTTGCCTTGTACTGTTTTGTCCAGTTTCCATATCAAAGTTCTATTAGCTTGATAAAATTATGTGGGTAGCTGACCCTTTTAGAGCTAGACTCAGAAGCGATTTGTATAACATGGGGAATATTTGTTACTCAAAGTTTCCAAAAACTCACCAATAATACTGTGTGCATCTGTTGCTTTGGGAGGGTACTATTGCGATTCCTGATTCAACTTCTTGAGTTCAGTCAAGTAGTTTATTTTAAATGTTTTTTTTTTTCTTTAAAAAATGTTTCTGTATTTTAGGCTACAAATTTACCTCTAGGTATGATTTTTGCTGCATCCTACAAGGCTTTATATATGACTTGTATTGTCATTCACAGTTGTCACTGTGATTTTTCTCTTTCACTCGTATGGTAGGCTGAGTAATACTCACCTCCCTTTGGAATATACCCATGTCCTAATCCCTGAAACCTGGGAACATTACTTTATTGGGTGAGGGGAGAAGACTTTGCAGGTATGACTGGCTCAAGCATCTTGATATGGAGAGATTATCCTGGATATCTGATTAAATATAATCACGTATATCCTTATAGGATAGGGGCAGAGAGAGATTTCATCCTGACCCAGGAGGAGGAGACATATGATCATAGAGGCTGAGTTGGAGTGATATAGCCACAAGCCTTAGAACTTCTGGGGCCCACCAAGAAACTAGAAGATGCAAGGAACAAATTCTCCCGTAGCACTTTCAAAAGGAGTGTGGCCCTGGAAACACTTTGATTTCAGTCTGGTGATACTGATTTTAGACTTCTGGTCTAAAGAAGTGAGAAAATATATTTCTTTTAGTGTTAAGCCACCAACTTTGTGATAATCTATTATAGCAGCCATAGAACACTCTTTTACCATGAATTATTTGGAAGTACCTCTCTAAGTTTCCCTATTTGTGTTTGTCCATTTTTATTCTCTTTTCTGTTGATTTCTACTTTAATCACTTTTAACTGGAAAACCATTATGATATGATACTAGTTATTTGAAATTTGTAGATAATACGTTTGTGACATATATATAATAAATTTTTATAAATACCATATATGTACTTGGAAATAATATATATTCTGCATTTGGGAGTTCTAGGATTGTCTTTTTTTTTTAAATTTTTTTTTTCAACGTTTATTTATTTTTGGGACAGAGAGAGACAGAGCATGAATGGGGGAGGGGTAGAGAGAGAGGGAGACATAGAATCGGAAACAGGCTCCAGGCTCTGAGCCATCAGCCCAGAGCCTGACGCGGGGCTCGAACTCACAGACCGCGAGATCGTGACCTGGCTGAAGCCGGACGCTTAACCGACTGCGCTACCCAGGCGCCCCTAGGATTGTCTTTATATCTATTAGAACAAAGTTTTATTTTCTCTTCCTATTTTCTTTACTCTTAACAACCAGGGGTCAGTTCAACCAATCATTTCTGATATATTAAAATATCTCAGGTTTCTTTTTAATTAATCAACATTTCCTTCTAATTCCATCCGTTTTTGCTTTTTGTAGTTTGAGGCTACCTTGTTAGCTGCATACCATTTCACAAATTCTGTATTTCCTCTCCCTAGACCCTTAGGCCCCAGTTCCACACTGTCTCATATCATGGATTTAATCACCAAGTAAGAAGAAATTGATGGAGACCCTGGTTAAGAGGCTGCACTTTGAACCTTTCTCCTCTGTCTTATACATTTGTGGCCTCAAGTCCCACCCAGGCCCAAGCGTTAGGCAGTGAACTGATCTTCAGCTCTTTCTTTTCCTTTTCCTTTTCCTTTTCCTTTTCCTTTTCCTTTCCCTTCCCCTTTCCCTTTTTCTTTCTTTCTTTTTTTTCCCCCTATTTACTAATGCTTCCCTTGCTTTCCTCAGCACCTGGGACACTTTTATTATTTTTCCACTGAGGTCCTTAGACATATTTATATGCGTTTTGAGCCCCAACTATGCCTTCTTATCTACTATTGGGCTATGTAGTTGGGAGTGCCAGGAGCCATCTTGCCTGGAAACACTCCAGTATTGTTAAAAGTAAGTTGAGTAGAGTGTTCTGTTTTTTGCTACTAAGTGATATAATATAATTCTTTCCATTTTACAGACTAGAAAACTGGGGCAGAGGAGCTAAATGACTATCCCAAAGACCCCCCTTAGCTCACAAGCCAAGGATCCAGAAATTCAGTTTAACTCTGCTGGCTGCAAAGCCTGGGGTATTTTCCTTTTACTATGTTGCTCCCAAAAGAACATTTCTAAACTCTTGAAAAGAATAGCCTTTGTCCTACCCTCCGCCAGCCGCTCTGCTTTCTCCCCTCTCTACGCCCACGCTTCTAACTTATCTCACTGATGGCGATACCAGAGCCAGATTGAATTGAAGTTACCAGGCCTGGGTTTCCTCATAATTCTTTCTTTTCTGGCTTTGTTTGGAACATATGCTCCCCGTGTGCCTGCCATAGAGAAGACGTGGGCTCACTGTGATTCATGGTTCCTCCATGCCAACCAACCTTCCATAAAGCAGACTCCACACAGAGAAGATCTCTTGAAAACCAACTCCTCTGCAATGTCTGAACCTCTTCTTGCAAATGTGACCGTATAGCCTTCGTCACCAGAGACAATTAAGACTCTCTCCTGCCTTATTCTCCATCACTACTGTTCTCTCAGCCTCAACATACACCAATCAGAGTCGTAGCAAAGGAATTTGTTTTCCTTTACTGATTCTTTTGTTTAATGTAACCATCCCAAACTTTGGAACAAACAGTGCTCTTTCCTTTCCTCTTTCTTTTCTTTTTTTTTCCTCCCATTGAGTAGATAAGAAACTGCTGTGTATTGTATTTCCCCTTCTCTGTTGGTAAGATTGTATTTACCACATCATCCTCATGAGCAGGACTGGAGATATCCCACGCCCTAAGAAACTTTCCCATTTTCATAGCACGCAGTCTGAAGATATGAACACAAGTCAAATGAAAATTAAATCAGCTCCAGGAATGTTATGTCCAGTGTGCACAAACAGCTCTTTTAAGAATGAACTCTCTCCTGAGTTAAAATTTTAAGAGGCATGGCAATATAAGTCAATTAGACTATTAACAGTGGCTCCAAAGTATAGAATTAAGGGAGTGTGTGGTGACACCAGAATGCATAAATAGGGTTAGTGCAAGTTTGTTAAAGAAATGACGTATCGCGGGGTGCCTGGGTGGCAGTGTCAGTTAAGCGTCGGACTCTTGGTTTCAGCTCAGGTCACGGTTTCACTGTTTTGTGGGTTCGAGCCCCACATCGGGCTCTGCACTGCCAGCCCAGAGCCTGCTTGGGATTCTCTCTCTCCCTCTCTCTCTCTGCTCCTCCCCCACTCAGGCTGTCTCTGGCTCTCTCAAAATAAATACACTTTAAACAAGAAATGACTTCACGGTGAAGTTGGTTTTTCAAAGAGCCTTTCATGGAGCACTTGTTACTTGTTTCCTGAGTTGTTCTCCGAACTAATGGGCACACGAGCGCATCAGACACTCCCTGAGCGCAGTTGCAGATTCCCTGGGCCTCAGGTGTCTCCTAATCCGATGACTGTGGTGCGACCACTTCTGCATGGGCTCTGACTTGCTTCCTGCAGGTGCGGGTGCTGTGCTTACACAAAGGCAGGTGAGGACCTGCTGGGAGCTTAGACACGCAGAGCCTGCGTGGGTGGGGAAAGTGAACTAATTATGGAGAGGCATAACAACTGATAACTGCTGATAACTGCTGCCTCCTTCCCTCCCCGAGTAGAGAGCACCCAGAAACATTTTATCCGGTTCTTTGAGCTGCTCCAGGGATCAGGCTGCCAACAGCCCCGGAAGCAACCAGATACAGGATACACTCGGCCCTGGCCCTCCTTTGGTCCGTGATGGGCTCTTGCCCTTCCCTCTGGCTCCCTGGATAATAGTCCCCAGTGGAAAGCTTGGGCTTAAACCTTGTCTTAAGTCCTGCTTTCTGGAAAACCCAAACACAACATAAACGCTCAAAAACACACTCCCCTGGGAAATGCCATGCTCTGTGTCCCATTTATGAAAAGCCGTGATGCCCATCAACTTCTTAAAAGTTCTGAGGAGTCCTCTACCAAAACAGAGAAAACAAAATTTAAAAAACCTGCGTAACTGCTTAACTTTGTTACATAAAATTACCAAATTGCCGACATCATTCCACCATGAGACTCATTTGGAAAATGGCTCCTAAAACTTGGTACAAGACACACACCCTGGGAAATGCAAATATTGAAGTTATCATACCTTATACTGAAGATTGGGTGTGTTTCTGAGAGTTTATTCACATGAGAGCTGTAGTGTGTTGAATGGTGGCCCCCAATAAGATATTTCCAAGTCCTAACCCCTAGAACCTGGGAATGTGATCTAATTTGGAAAAGATATAATTGAATTAAGGATCTTGAGATGAGAAAATCATCTTGCATTAGCTGGGTTGGCCCAAATCTAATGACAAGTGTTCTTGTAAGACAAAGAAGAGAAGCCACAGGCACAGAGGAGAAGACCAGGTGACCACAGAGGCAGAGATTAGACGTATGCAGCCACAAGCCAAGGGAGAGCTGAGCCACCAAAAGCTGGAAGGGGTAAGGAAGGCTCCCCTTCCAGAGTCTCTGAAGGGAGTGTGACCCTTCCAAGACCTTCATTTTGGACCTCTGATCTTTTAAACAATAAGAAAATAAATGTCTATTATTTCAAGCCACCCAGTTTGTGGTAATTTGTTATCATGGCCACAGGAAAGTCATACAGGCGTGTCATGCCTGATGGAAAAGACACATGGAAGGGAACTTCCTCATCAGGTGGACCTCTACATTAGGGGTTGGCAAAGTGCCAGGCTGCTCTCCCTGGGGACTGACTCCTATATACAGGGATTTCTGAAGACCATGTTCTGCCTGAGAGCAGAGCAGAAGACAGGAGAGGGCATGGCTCTGAGGGCCTCGGCACTGGTGGACTTGGCCTTGACAGCCCTCAAGCATTGCACGCATGCAATGGGCCCAACGTCCTGGCTCTGGGTTTTTCCTCATTTGCAAAAGGTATTGAATGGTTGTTGGTTCCTTTCCAGTTTCAAAGTTCTGGGATCGCCCATAGGGGTCCTTAAACAACAGACTTCCCCAATGCCTTTTCAGTGGTTGTTAACAGAGGGAACAAAGGAAAAAAGGGAAGAGGTGAAGAGGAAGAGAGGGAACAAGAGTCTGCTCAAATGATCAGGAACACGCTTAATACCCAAAAATGGATTCACACTTGGCTCATCCAAGTATGAATGTCTAGGCAAGGCCATCTTGTTTTCTTTTCCACCTTGATTGATCTGAACTTGGGCAAGGAAGACTGCAAGCACTTTTCAAAATTTGGGTAACAGTGGTTGAGTAGTCCTCAGTGTGTAGTATTTAGATCTTGCCCATCAATTGCCTTCCAAAGTTTCACTTTCTTTATGTGTTTTTTTTTTTAATGTTTATTTACTTTTGAGAGAGAGAGCAGGGGAGGGGCGGGGGGGGGGTTGGACAGAAGAGCTGAAGTGGGCTCTGTGCTGACAGCAGCAGAGCCCCAGGAGGGATTCGAACTCACGAACCGCGAGATCACAACCTGAGCCAAAGTCTGACTTAAGGGACCGAGACACCCAGGTGTTCCAATGGCTTTGTAAGTACCGAATTACCGAAGCTTCGGCAAAGCTGTGACTTCAGTTATCTCACTGGTCTTCTGCAGCTGGGCCTCAGGGCAGTGAGACAGCTCAGACTCTGCAATGCAGGGGCTCACGCCCCATCGATCATCTTTTGGAAGTTCTAGAGTTTCTTTTCTGTATTGCCTTTCAAACCTGTGACCTGTGACTGCCGCGGGAAAGTCAAGTTGAGCTTTTTTTCAAAAACTGAATTATACTTTAAGAAGGCACTCAGGTACTTCGCTATTTAAACGCTCCATAACAAACGAACAGGTAGTGGTCTGCTTTTGAAAAGCAGCCTCTCTGGGGGCCCCTGGTGTCTTAGAGTGAGCTTATACATAGCGGGGTGCGCCTGCACATTCCACAAACATTTTCTGTCTCCTTGGAGGCTCCCTGTTGCCTGCGTTCCTGCCTCGGCCAACCTGCTAGGAGTGAATTTACAGAGCTCTGCAGGACGGCCTCCAGGCTATAGGAAGCAGCAAAGAGATTCTTGAAAAAGTGCCAGATGGAAAACACATGACAGCTTTGGAGTCCTTCCAGAGCCCAGACAAAAAGCACTGCAGATACAGTCATTTCTTCACAGGGACTTGAGAAAAGAGAGAGAGGGAAAAAAAAGGAGTTACTAATGTCTCTTAAATTTTTCCACAGAGTCAGAAGTAAACAGACTTAGAAAAGACTGTATATTTCATACAGAGGTTCTCACAGGATATCTGTAAGATGTTAGGACCGTAGTCTTGGTGGATGGAAGAAAGCCCTGGACAAAAAAACAAAAAAACAAACAAACAAAAAAAAAACCCCAAAACAGGGGTCCAAATTGTAGTCCTGACGCAGCCACAAGGCAAGTGAGACCTGGAAACTTCAATTTTTCCTCTATAGGTGGGAGGGGAGTGCCTACTTCTCCTGGTTCCTGTGATGGCAGGACGAGATTGACAGAAATGAATATGGTTTGTAAAGATGGCGTCTTTTGGACGTATGTCAAGTATCATCAGGAAGGTCCCATTTTCCTGAAAGGCATATCCAACCATCCTTGGATGGTTACCACAATTCTCTATGAAGCAGGAAGCAGTTGGGCATCCTAAACTGCCCAAATTCTTTTTTCCCCTTTTTTGAAAAAACAAGTTAATTCTGAGATTCCTCATCTCATGAGACAGCCAAAGATGTATGTGGACCGTGGCCCCACCTGAGTATGCAGTGACTGCAGATTGACATCAGTGTAATTTGCAATTAAGGGATCTGTGGTAATCTCCTGGGGCTATATCCAAAGATCAGGGCACTCAGCTTGGGTGACAGATCGAAAAAAGGCATAACTCCAGAATACTCCCAGTCACTGGAATGTTATGAGCCTACAAACACCATCATATCCCCCCTCACCCATTATGTTCTTGAAAAAAATATGTCCTCGAGTGGAGCAAGGACAGTTTTTCCCATAGAAATTATGCCTAATTATGGGTCTCTGTTACTGTTCAAGAGCTTGGCATTCAATGAGCCATTGATATGCTGCAGGAATAAAGATACCACAACTCCAAATCACTGTACTTATTCGAACGAGGAACATTATGTTCCATGTGATGGGACTGTTACAAATAGAAGGAATTTTCTTTTGGGGATAAAAACCAAACAAAAAAAAATATTATTTATAAATGGTATTATTGTCTACCTAGAAAACCCAGAAGTCTCTATATCTTAATTAGTACACTTGATGAGTACATACAGCAAGGTTAGTGGCTGATAAGTCAACGCATTTTTAAATTTTAAAACTGGCCACTAATTTAGGAATACATTGGTTAGCTGGTTAGCTCGGGAGATCAACCTTTCCCGTATCTGAATAAATTTGGTGTTCGTAGCCAGAGCTTCAGAATAAATTTGGTGATCATGACCAGAGCTTCAGGTTTGAGGAAGCAGAGAAACTATGAAGGAGGTGGTGTTGGATGCAATCAGACTCCATTTACATCCTGGCTTCTCCATTCATCACTCACGTGAATCTTGGTTTTTCTCACCCGTAAGATGAATCTTGGTTTTCTCACCTGTACGATGGAGGCAATGATCACAGTCAGGAGAACAGACACTCCTTACAGTTAACTGAGTCAGTGAGCGCACAGACTGAAGCCATGTGATGTGGGGCTTGGCTTTTCCACTTACACCTACATGACCTTGAACCTCTCCGTGCCTCAGCTTCCTTGTCTGGCAAGTGGGGACAGCAGTGTCTGCCTTATTGGGTTGTAGTAAATATGCAACGAGTTGCTACGGGGAAAGCTCTTAGAACAGTGCCTGGCACAGGGCAAGTATCAGCTCTTAATTGTATTTTCATGTTTGCCCAGAAGGCAGCTGTATAAAAAACTGCCTATCCTAAATAATAAACTCGGTTTCACCTTTTTTAAAAAATAGGATCTTAAACCTTAAAGGTGACTCAGGCCAACCTCTTCTTTCAGGGAAAGAAGCTGAGGACTGAGTGTTTCCTCTGGTCACATAGCTGGGTCACCCGGGAGCTCTCAGCTCCCAACTCAAAATGTTTTCCTTATACTGCTCTCCTTTGTAAATAAGTCTATATGAAGCCTATGCTATCCGCACCGGCTGGCCAATGGGGCCACAAATCCCATAAACTAGACTTTTTATCGATAAAGAAACGGTAACTCAGCATTTCAGAAACTTGCCTCAAGTTACACAGCTCTAAGTCACCAGAAATTAGTCGATAATGATTACAGTCCCTGAAGGAGCCACTAACTAGTTGTATAACCCGAGGCTAGCCACTCGATCTCCTCCTTGATACTCAAGAGAGTGGTCTGTGGGGTAGCATCACCCTAGAGCTTGATAGCAAGGCAGAATCTCAGGCCCCACCCCAGACCTCACTGACTCAGAATCTGCATTTAAAAGTTCCTTCTAGGGGTGCCTGGATGGCTCCGTCGGTTGAGTGTCTGACTTTGCCTCAGATCATGATCTCGAGGTCTGTGGGTTCAAGCCCCGCGTTGAGCTCTGTGCTGACAGCTCAGAGCCTGAAGCCTTTGGATTCTGTGTCTCCCTCTCCCTCTGCCCTCCCCTGCTCACGCTCTATCTCTCTAAAAAAAAAAATTCTCTGCATTTATGCCCATTTCTCTGAGGCTCCCGCTGAAGTTCATGGCTACAGAACATAAAACCCCTCTTCTCAGTCCTTAGGCTTCACCTTCGCACACAGAGCCACTTGGAGTGCTTCTTATGCCTCAGGCTAAATAATAGTTTTCTGTTCTCATAAACATGGAAGTTTTAGAAGTCAAAGTTGACTTTGAAAGTGACACAGAGCTACACAGAGGTTTTGTTTGCCAAACACTTGCAAATCATTTTCCGTCCACAAAAGCTTTTAAAATGTCAGCAGCCTGCACATCTCTGCCTACAGGGCTGTTCCCAACACAGGACCAGGGCAGTAATTTACTGCCTAGGACCTACCAGCCCCTGGACCCCAGGAAGGTTGTGAATATTTATGGCCCCTCAAGCAAAAGTCTTCTGGAACTATCCAGGAGCAGCACAGTCCCTTTCACTCTCTATGGCACGGAAATATTTTTTGTGAAGGTATTTTTATTTTAAATAAGTGAGCTCAACAAATAAATACTGAGCAAGGATTAGTAAAGTACCTTGAAATGAAGCAGAGGTTAATGAAGACACCAAAAGATTGATACAAAAGATTCTGGTTTTTCTTTTATCCCTTCTCTTTTCTTTCTCTGAGGAGCGAGTACATGGAAAACAGCATTCAGCTTCCCTGGGAATGAGTGTGTAAATCGTAGATCATTTTATGGGCTAAAAACAAATCTGTGCACGTGGGTGATGGTGTGGACTTCATTTCCCTGTGAAGTTACCACGTGAAGGAAAGAGTTAGTCATCGCCCTGCTCCCTCTGTAAGCGAGAAGATGGGAAGGCTATCATGAATTATCAAGAGAGAAATAGAACTTTCTATTTTTCATAAATGGGCCAAAGAGGCATCTGGTCAAATTCAGAGGAAGTTAAGACAGAGCCACGGGCAAAAGACACATCCAAGTCTCCCCAAACATACCATTGTCTAGTTGACCAACACAATATTCTCAAAAATAGATGAAGAAAACAGCACATTATTTTTCCTCCAGAAAGGGAAATGTAAGCCATATCTGAAATGCATTATTGTAGCGTTTTAATTAAAACATACTTCAAACATATATTCAGCTGAGTAATTCATTCCCTCCCCCATTAACCACATTCTTCAAGCACTGAACAGGATGTAAGAAGAATCGCCAAGTCACTACTGGATCATTTCTCGCTCTAAAGTTGCTTTCCCGGCACTGACTGCATCTGATTCTACAAATGAGAAAACATAAAATGATCTTCAAGAATGAAAAGCTTGTATGGAGTTTTGTGCAATAGTGTTGAACAATTGAATGAATACTGTGGCCATAAAATACTGTGGTTTTATTTTGCTTTTATATTGAATGAGTTGAAAGAAAATAGAAAAAGCCAAGTCTTTTTAAGAATCCAGAAAATTTTGCAGATAAGGCTGATGGAAATGTTAAAGGACTTCCGGAAAAAGATGGACATTCGTTTAAAATCTAGCTTTTAGCTGCATTTCATTCTTCAAGTCAATGTCTGCCTCTCCTGTTCCCTGCTGTTTTCACATACAGGGAAAAGGTTTTTGAAAAACTCAAGTCCCAAAAGACCCCAAACAGCTATGTGATGTCAAGTAGGCAGTTTCATTTCTAGAAATCTAGATAAACTCATTTATTTTAAAGCCATGGAAATAACCATAACATAAAATAACGGGCTCACTCTTCATAATAAACGAACAAGCGTAGATGCTCTTGTACACACACACACATACACACACAGACGGTACACGTCTTGTTTGGCCAAACAAAACTTAAGGGCTTATTCAGTGACTTGAAAGATCATTAGTTTTATCTGGAAATGGGAGAAAAAGAAAAAAACATACAACCAGGACTTAAATGCTGAGGCCAGGAAAAAGAAGAAAGCCGTAGTCGAGTATTTTTATCTTCTTCTGTGCATGAGTTCAGCAGGTCACCCATGTCTGTCTCCCACAGTATGACAAAATGAGTGTCTTCCCTGCTCCTTGCTGCCTCCTCTGGACCATCCACCCTCCTCCCACCCCACCCCTCATATCAGCTCCTCTGAAGTCCATGCAATAAATCTATGCCACATGCCAGTCCTCTTAGGGGCAGTCATCTTCAGACCCCCAATCACTCATCTTCATTCCTTGTGGAGTTTAGTTTTTCTCTTATCTTACTGTCATTCTCTCCACTGCTACTTGTATTATTTCAATGTCTGCATAGAGAATTCTTCCAATAATCTAGTTTCTTAATTCTCCCTCCCCCTCCTTCCTTTTATGGGCTTGCGCTCTACCTCATTTCAAATGATCCCACTCCAGACTTTATCATTAGTAGTGTGTGCCCCTCCATAATCTTAATTTTAAATATCCCCCGTGATGATCACTACCTCCCATTTTTTCAAATCATTACCTGTGTTCAAACTCCATTAACCAGTTGGCCTTCTGTGACTTCTAAGCGCCTCTCTCCTATTTTTTCAGACCTGACCCTGATCTCTTGCTCTAGAACTATAATCAGTCCCTTGCACTGTCTTCAACTCCCTTTCTCACCCCCTCCATTAGCCACAACCTAACTAAATCCAGCTATTGTGTGTCTACTGTCTCTTCTTGATCTAAATTCTTAACCAAACCTCATTGAGCCCAGAATGCTGGCCAGAAACTCTACACATTTCCCTGGTCACACTCACACTATCAATCTTTGACTCTACTATTTCATAATTCCTTTTCTATCCCTAAGCCACTAAAATTTAGCCCCCATTCCTTTCTCTCAAGTAAAGACCTTCTTGCTTCAGGAAAAAGAGAGTCAGTAATAAGAGAAATTCTGAAAGTTCCCACCTCCAAATATGCTAATCTACCTGCATCTGAGCCTGCGTACCACACCTTCGTCCTGCTCCTTTGTCCCTAAGGCCACTCTTCCTTCAGATACTGAATTCTATCCCATCCAGAGTTGTCAAGGGCTCCCCTTCTGTAGTTGTGTCCTCCTTTCACAAAATTGTCTGTTCTTCTATCAATTTGGTTATTGCAGTGAGCGCCCAACCACGTTGTAATTGCTCCCTTGACAGCCCTTCCCCCTTCTACTACTTGCCATATTTCTCCACTCTTCCACAGCATAAATTCTCCAAAGACTTATCTAAATCTACAGTTCCCCGGGGCACCTGCGTGGCTCCGTCGGTTGAGCGTCCAACTTCAGCTTGGGTCATGATCTCGCGGTTTGTGAGCATCAGGCTCTGTGCTGACAGCTCAGAGCCTGGAGCCTGCTTTGGATTCTGTGTCCTCCCGTCTCTCAGCCCCTCCCCTGCTCATGCTCTGTCTCTCAATAATAAACAAATGTTAAAAAAAAAATTAAATCTACAGTTCCCCTAGTATCTCTTTTAATCCTCTCTTGACCACTTTGCAGTCAGGTTTTGACACTAAAACTCCTGTCAATCCAATCTAGTATTCATTTCTTGGTCTTCTTTCTTGATCTGCCTGCAGAATTTCTGTCAGTTGCCCTTTCTCTTCTCCTTAAGGCAATTTTTTCTCACTTGGTTTCCAGAGCCCCATTTGCTTCTAGTTTTCTTCTTATGTCACTGTCTCCTCTTTCTTACATCCCTTATTGGATTCTTCTCATTCCCCCAACCTTCATATGTTAGTGTGTTCCCGAGTTCAGTCTTCAAATCACCTCTCTTCTCTACTGATAAATACCCCCCATTTAGTCTCGTCTGGAAAATACCATTTACACACTATTACTCCCAAATGTCTGCCTGCCGCTTAGGTCATTCTCCTGAACTCCAGACATTTATCTTCCTGCCTTCTTGAATATCAATCTCACTCTTGATTACCCACCCAAACTCACTTTTTCTCCCACCTTCCTCATCTGGGTAAATGACAAATCCATCTTTCCAGTTGTTGAAGCCAAAATCCTTGAGGTGCTCATTCCTTGACTCCTTTCTCTCAGATCCTTCTTCCAATGTGTTATCAAATACTTACAGCTCTATCTTTGGAATGAATCCAGAATCTGGTCACCCCTCAAATCCTTTGTTCTGCTTCTGTTCTGCCATCGTTTCTTGCCCAAACTATTGCAAAACCTTCTTATGTTCTTCCTGATTCCATCTTTTTTGGCTTCCATTTCAGTGTGTGTGCATTTGTCTTGTTTTAATACAACAAACAGAGTGCTTTTAAGATCTAAGTTGGACCTATTGTTCCTCTCCCCAAAATCTACCAAGAGCTTCTATCTCTCTCAGAATAAAATCCAAAGTTTTCACCATAGCTTATACAACTCTGCCTGATCTGCCCCCCTGCTACTTCTCTATCTCATCTCCTGTGGCTGCCTGTCCCCCATCCACTCACCTCTAGCTACTTGGGTTCTCATCACAGGTCATTTGCACTTGCTTCTCTCGGATGTCTGTCCATCTCATTTCATTCAGAGCTTTTCTCCAATGTCAAATTACCCAAGAACTTTCATCTCTATTCTACTGAAAGTATCCCACGCCATTCATTCTTTTTCGGTCTACTTACCCTGCTTTATTTTCCCTTTGCACTCACCACCACCTAACATAATATATTTATTTGTTTATTATATTACCTCTACTAGAAAACAAGCTCCATAATAACACTGGTTTTTCTCATTTCATTGCTGTATCCAAAGGTCTCTGAGATATAGTAGATGACCAGTAAACACACATGGAATGAATAAATTAATTTTTAATAAGAACATTTAATAATAATATAAGCCCTGAATCAGATTCAAGTATTGATTTAGTCATTAAGCACTTTTTGATCATCTTTTTTGGGCCAGCAAAACCAGCTACAAAACAAAACAATAACAACAACAACAAAAAAAACCCAGAAACATTAGAATAGGAAGAGAAATTTGCTCATGAAAGACAACACTAGTAATTATTTTAAAATATCTCTGCATATACACTAAGATACCCATATCCCAGAACCATATCGTAGTCGAAAGGAGAACCCTGAGTGTGACACATAACTGTCAGTTAAACAAAGATACAAATGTCAAGGAAAGTAAATGCTTAACACATACATGTTGACTAAATGAATTAAGAGGAGATATAGAAATTTTTCAAGAAAATTCACATTTGACATTTTGATTGTCCATAGAAGACCCTGAACCATTGTAAATCTGTTATTTTTTTGCTGATAATAATCTGTCTCCTTGGATCTCAGAGGAAAGAAAGCAACTCTACACACACACAAAAATACATAAATTTTATTTGCAAACTAATATCTTTGGCCAGTTTTCTGACACTGTCTTGAAAATATTTTAGATGTGGAAGGAGTTGTTTTGAAACGATGAATTTATTTACTTTGATTAGATCACAAGAGGGACAGTGCAGTGACATTGAGATTGGAGAAAGGCTGGCTGTGTTTTGTTTGTGCTGCACTTAATCTGTGTCTTACTCATGTGGAGTGTGGCTGGTATGAGGAACAGGAGACCCTGAACTGAGATACAAACTTGTAACCTTGGACATTAGGACATCCAGTGCCTCCCCAGAGAAGAAAATCCATGGTCCCCACTTACCTTTCTGACCTCACATCCTACTCTCTGCCCTTTGGTCACTATGATCCAACTACACTACCTCTCCAATGGTTATTAGTTAGTTACCAATTAGCAATTATTTCTCTAATCACCAAGCATGTTAAACTTCTTTTCATACCTCTTATGTTTCCTTATTTCTAACTTGTGTCAAGCTTTGAACTTTCTCTCTCTTCTGCTTAGAACTCAATCCCCCAGCTTTTCCTTCTCATTCTTCCATCTGAACTTAAGTGTCACCTCCTCAAAGAGGCTTTAGCTGACCATCCGCTTTAATAATGCACCTGTCCTTCTCAACTCTGTCTTTGGTATGACCTTATTTTGTTTTCCTCTTAGAACTTACCGCTGTCTGGAATTATCTTGTTTGTTTACTTTTTGATCATACCCTCCTCTCTTTCCCCCAACTGAGCAAAATCGGCAGGAGAACAGAAACTGTATATTTTGCTAAGATCTCTGTCACCAGCACTGAAGCCATGCCTGGCACATAGCAAGTACATTTTGGTACATTTACAAGCACATTTTGGAGAAAAAGAAAATGGAATGACTTACCGTTTCTTTTTTTTAATTTTTAATTTTTAATTTTTAATTTTTTTTAACATTTATTTATTTTTAAGAGACAGAGAGAGACAGACTGTGAGTGGGGGATGGAGAGAGAGAGGGAGACACAGAATCTGAAGCAGGCTCCAGGCTCTGAACTGTCAGCACAGAGCCCAATGTAGGGCTCAAACCCACCAACCTTGAGATCATGACCCGAGCCAAAGTTGGCCACTTAACCGACTAAGCGACCCAGGCACCCCGTGACTTATCTTTTCTGATCAGGAAAAGATTGGTTCATTGGTTTCATTATCTCTATAATGAAAAAGCTGGGTTAGATCAGTGATTCTCAAAGTAGGGTCCCTGGATCAGAAACATCAGCCTGGGAACTTGTTAGAAAATTCAGATTCTCAGGCCCCACATAAACCTGACACATCAGAGACCTGTGATTTAGCAGCCCTGTGAATGTATGCTAAGTCTGAGCATCACTGTACCACATGTGTGTACAAGCAGGGGGGGGAGGGGGAGGGGGAGAGGGAGCAAGAGAGAGAGAGAGAGAGAAAGAGAGAGAGAGAATCTCAAGTAGGCTTCACACACAGCCCAGAGCCCCATGTGGGGCTCGATTACACCACCCTGGGACCATGACCTGAATTGCAATCGAGAGTCTGATGCTCAACCGATGGAGTCACCCAGGCAGCCCTTTTTTAGCTTTTTAAATTACAAAAGTATTTCACATATAGACTTAAAAATAGAAAATGATACAAAAATCATCAGTCACTAATAACTCAATTTAGCATTTGTTACTATTATGTCATATTTACTTAAAAATATTAAAGTATATACACTTCAAATCTATTTGCATGACTTTTTCTCAGTCTCATCCCCTCTCCCCTCTCCAGAGGGAGGCCACGTCAACGGATTCTGTGCTTATCATTTCCTAATTATTTGCCAAAGTACTTGTATAAATCTACATTCTCATTAACAGGCATAAGAACCCCATTTTGCCATGTACTTCCATCATTTGGTATTGTCAGAGATTTTTAAGTCTTGCCAATTGACAGACATGAAATATTATCTATTGGAATATTAATCCATGTTCCTTTAAGAACTAATGATGCCAGCCTTCTTGTGTCTGTCCTCAACTCAGGTTTCCTGTTATATAGTCAGTCACGAATTCTCTGTCAGCCATATGGTTGCACATATCTTTCCCAAGAATGCAACTTTTCCCCCTTTGTTTCTGATGGTTTTTGCTATAGAGAATTTTAATACATTTAACATTTTCTTAATGATAAGCCCTTTCTTATTAACTAAGAAATCCTTCCCTAACCCCAAGGTCATAATGGCATTCTCCAGAACTTTAAAATGAATGTTATACTTTCCATATTAAGGTTTTAATCCTTGATCTGTATATGTGATTTGAGGCAGGGATTCTAATTTAATACTTTAGATTGGTATCTTGTGTTTCCTTTCATTCAATATGAAAACAAATGTTATCTATATAACCTTTGCCTTAGTGGATCTTACAGCTTTTTAAGGAACAGAAACAATAAACAAGTAAACAAATACATACGTAGTAATAGTGAACGTTTACATAGGGTTTCCCTATGTGAGGTGCTAAGCTCTTTATGACTATTTAAGTGATTCAATTGTCAGAATTCTCCATGAGGTAGGAGCAATTAACATCCTCATTCTACATATAACAAAGTTAAAGCATAAAACGGTTCAATAACTTTCTCAAAGTACCCCAACTATGAGAGAGTTGAGGTTTCAATTCAGATTTTCCTTCACTTTCAGGACCTGTGCTTCTAAACCTGACACTAGATAGCCTCTCATCTGTAGTGCAGGAAACGCTGGGACTGAAAGTCATGTGGGGGTCAGTTACCTCAGCTTACCTCCATCAGGGCTCAGAGGAGCCTTTCAGAAAGGACACCCAGGTCAACAGCTGAAGGATGAGAAGAAAACAGCTTCTCCCCGACCCAGGAAGGTGCATAGTTCTGTGTCTCTAGATCTTAAACAATCAGAGAGCACAGAAGGAATGAAGGCATTTCTCTACCCTTTGGGGTCATGTATGTGTCATCCACATAGCAGACTGGGCCCCAAACACAACGCTTCTTCTCTCTCAGCTGAACGTCTGACTCTGGGAAACAGCATGGGATGCTCTCTAGATGGGTTCTCCTCCTATCCCTGTCTTCCCTCTGCACTGCTGGAAAGACAGAGAAGCCTTTGTGAAATCCACGATGGGAGCTTACAATTACACAGACCCATCTGAACCAAGTCTGAACATATTAGTCAAGGCACTTGAAAAACATTATCTTCTTTCCCTCAAGACACGTCATTCACAGTTTTACCAGACCCTCACGCTATAAATCAAAGAGTAGGTTGTTCTTAAATTGCTCAAGAGATGAGAAGTAGGAGAAAAGACTTCCTCATGAACCATGGAGGAAAGCTGGAACTTTTTGGAAATAGCCCTGAAGTGTTAGGTTGGCTTAGGTCCCTCGTTAGCTTGTTAGCAGGGCTTGCAGTACTCACTCAGAAATATGGGGGGGTCTCCCACTGGGCCCATACAAAGGCCACTCAATACCCCTTACAAACCCACCTCTGCTCTTCCCCACATTTTTCTTTCCATGTCCCTCTGAGGTCACGAATCACATTTTCTGACCCGTGAATCAAGAGATATAATCAGTATGGGCAAAGGTCCTAGAGCCCCCTCCTGAAGCATTCTATAAGTCCAGTGCAATGCTTGCAATATTTCTGAGTCCTGAAAGGATAAAGATAAAGATAGGAGTCTGACTGCAAGTAGAAAGCCATAACCTGGGCTGAAGAAATGGACACCTCCTTGACCACATAGTTTGATGTTAGAAGCCCTGGCCACTCAAGGGTGTCTGATGTCACCTGGCACAAAATCCATCCAGCTAGCTCCATCTAGTTCTCAACTGTCTGATCGTTTCCTATGACCTGGAGAAGATTTATAGTTATGCCCTAAGAATCCTGTCAGTGGGGACGGTTTTAGCTTTCTCCTGGGCAGAGGTGAGATTACACTATTTGCGCCTGCTGAGGCTCTCATTATACTGAGTTAGTAATATAAAATGATACACTCCAGACGTTTGCCAGGGAGAATGATGTCAGGTGAACATGGGCCCATTACTTATTCCAAAGTCCAATGGAAAGAAGCAGTCTTCAAAACTGTTTGAAGGATCACTGTCAATTTTCTCTTCTAGGTGTTCTAAACTATCCCCCTGGCTTAGGAAGATTAGAAAGGAGCCAGCTATACAGATTTCATATTATTGGATCCCTGAAGAATTGATTTTTACGAATTATGCTTTGGGGATGCCAAGAGCCCCCATACTATGTCTAGTAATGACATAAAAGGTCATTACTAGAAAAAGCCTTATGAAACTCCAACATCCAAAGAAAGGATACTGTTGAACACATCGATCATTATGTCTTGTTTATGAGTATCCCAGAAAGAATGACCTGACTTTAGTAAGAACACTAGTTAGAGCTTTTCTCAGTAACGCATTTTGTTGTTTTCCATCTTAAAAATATTATTTCTTAACGTTCATTTATATTTGAGAAAGAGAGACAGAACACAAGCAGGAGAAGGGCAGACAGAGAAGAAGACACAATCTGAAGCCGGATCCAGGCTCCGAAATGTTAGCACAGAGCCTGACATGGGGATGGAACTTGTCAACCACGAAATCATGACCGGAACCAAAGTCGGATGCTTAACTGAATGAGCCACCCAGATGCCCCTTAAAAATATTATTGATTGTCTTTTGACCAGGTTCATTGGTTCAACCCAACCAAAACAGGTTTAGACCAATACCCATTTTTAAAGCTTCATCCATTCCTTTATTGTATTCTTTTCCTCGCCCATCTTTCTTCTTTCACCTAAATTATATTTGCCATCATACCTTATGCATAGTGTTATAGTCAGCTAACTCATTCCTGAAATTAGGAGGAACATAAATTAATAAATAACTTTGTAAGATCTAAAAGCTCAATGAACTTTAACTTCTACATATCCTCGTGGTTAGTGCCTGAAAATGGTGAACATTGTAAGTTATATCACTTCTTAGAGACTGTACCTTCCAATTTTTAAAAAAATTTTTAAATGTTTTATTTATTTTTGAGAGAGAAAGAGAGAAAGAGAGAGAGAGAGCATGAGCAGGGGATGTTTTATTTATTTTTGAGAGAGAGAGAGAGAGAGAGAGAGACAGAGCATGAGCAGGAGAGAGGCAGAGAGAGAGGGAGACAAATAATCCGAAGCAGGCTCCAAGCTGTCAGCACAGAACTCGACACAGGGTTCAAACCCACAAACTGTGAGATCATGACCTGAGCTGAAGTCAGACGCTTAACTGACTGAGCCACCCAGGTGCCCCCGTAGCTTTCAAATCTTAAAGGAAGTGATGGGGCAGTTCTTTTCTGCTACGCTTCCCTATACCTACAGTTCCCATCTTTATTTTCTTGACCTTCAGGATGTAATTATTTGGAATTTCTGGTTGTACCCCTTGTCTGAATCACTCAGGTAACATTTAGAACGTGCTGTTATATTCTAAATTCAAAGTATTCTGCCTTTAATATGGCCATGGATAGATCAACAGAGAAGATGAGGTCATTATACACCATACTTCTTAGCCTCATTCTTTCCAACATTGGATTCTTACACTACTCCTTCTTTCCCCTTGTATCCTATTTACATTGGAAGTTCTACCTTATATGTAAATGTTGTTATAGGCCAATAACTCCTTTCTGGAACTAGGTAGAATATAAATTAATAAATAATTTGTTATGGTCTGAAAGCTTGGCAACCTCTAAATCATAAATACCCATGAGGTCACAGGCCTTCAAACAGACCCTTTGGTGTTACCACACTTGTGGTAGCCAGAATAATCCCTCCCCTAAAGATGTCCAATCCTAATTTTCAAAACCCGTGGATATGTCATTTACACAGCAAAAGGGACTTTGCTGATGTAATTAAGACTATGGCCCCTGACATGGGGGAATTATCTGAGTGGGATAATAAGAGGGAGGCAGGTGCATGGGGTTCTGAGAAGGAGATATGATGATGCAACTAGAGATAAGATTCAGAGATTGGAAGATGGCTACATTGTTGGCTTTGAAGATGGAGGAGGTGCCACAGATCCAAGCAATGCAAGCAGCCCCCAGAAGCTGGAAAAGATTTCTTAATCTAGAGCCTCTAGAACAAATGTTCTTGCCAACACCTTTATTTTAAGTCCAGTGAGACTTCTGACTTCCAGAACTGTAAGAATAAATTTTTGTTGCTTTTTCTAAGTTTATTTATTTATTTTGAGAGAGATAAGGTGAGAGAGAGAGAGAGAGAGAGAGAGAGAGAGAGAGAGAAGAGGGGCAGAGAGAGAGGGATAGTCAAGATCCTAGGAAGGCTTTTCGAAATCAGTACAGAGTTCCACATGGGGCTCAGTCTCATGAACCATGAGATTATGACCTGAGCTGAAATCAAGAGTTGGAAGTTTAACCAACCGAGTTACCCAGGCACCCCAAATTTCTGTTGCTTTAAGAGAGAAAGTTTGTGATAATTAGTTAAAGCAGCAGTAAGCTAATACAACACTCCTTGAGAATTCTAGATTAGCTCCATGTCACAACTGGGCTTATATGGTTTCTTTTTCTCTGTTATTCTCTCCTACCCCACAGACTTTGTAATCACTCTTCAGCCCCAAGTTTGGTCATGGTGTATGGTCTAGATTCTACCATCCTGCCCGGGATTGTTTAGCTTTGAACTTCATGCCTCCATTTTGGCATTAATGTGTTGCCCCTGTTCCACCTGGGTAGTGTACCCATACAGAATATCTGTTTCATTGTTCATCTCTTTAACTAAATGGTGCTCAATTCCCATAGGCTGACAACTTCCCACATCTCTAGAGTACCCACTAGGCAACCTATCTGCCTTCATCCATTAGGACTCAATGCCAGCCAGAAGAACTGTTGCAATGATGGAAATGTTCTATCTGTACATCCAATATGGTACCCACTCATCATATGTGGCTATTGAAACATGACTTGTGTGGAGAGAGGACTCAAACAAAATCGCAAATGAAAGAGGAAAAATAACATCTGACACCACAGAAATACACACATTAAGAGAATATTGTGAAAAATTATATGCCAATAGATTGGACAACTTATAAGACATAGTTAAATTCCTAAAAACATATAACCTCCCAAAATTGAAGCAGGAAGAAACAGAAAAATTTGAATAGGCCGATTAACAGAAATGAAAGTAAATCAGTAACCAAAAAACTCCCAACAAAAGTCCAGGACCAGATGGCTTCACAGGTAAATTCTACCAAACACTTAAAGAAGAGTTAACACCTGTTCTTCTCAAACTTTTCCAAAAAATAGAAGAGGAAGGAAAACTTCTAAATTCATTCTATGAGGCCAGCATTATACTGATACCCAAACCAGATAAAGACATCACACACACACACACACACACACACACACACACACAAAACTACATGCAATATATGAAATGAACATAGATGTAAAAATCCTCAACAAAATATTAGCAAACTAAATCCAACAATACATTAAAAAATTCACTACGATCAAATGGAGTTTATTCCTGGGAGGCAAGGATGGTTTAATATTTACAAATCAATCAATGTGATACATCACATCAATAAGACAGGATAAAAACCATATAATCGTTTCAATAGATGCAGAAAAAGCATTCAACAAAGTATAACATCCATTCGTGATAAAAACCCTCAACAAAATAGATTTAGAGGGAATATACCTCAACGTAATAAAGGCCATATATGAAAGATCCACAGCTGATATAATACTCAATGGGGGAAAACTGAGAGCTTTTTCCCCTAAGGTCAGAAACAAAATGAGGATCTTCACTCTTACCACTTTTTTTTTTTTTTAATTTTTTTTTCAACGTTTTTATTTATTTATGGGACAGACAGAGACAGAGCATGAACGGGGGAGGGGCAGAGAGAGAGGGAGACACAGAATCGGAAACAGGCTCCAGGCTCCTAGCCATCCGCCCAGAGCCTGACGCGGGGCTCGAACTCCCGGACCGCGAGATCGTGACCTGGCTGAAGTCGGACGCTTAACCGACTGCGCCACCCAGGCGCCCCCACTCTTACCACTTTTATTCAAGGTAGTACTGGAAGTCCTAGCTACAGCAGTCAGACAACAAAAAGAAATAAAAGGCACCTAAACTGGTAAGGAAGAAATAAACATTTGACTATTTGCAGATGACACGATACTATATGTAGAAAACCCCAAAGATTCCACCAAAAGACTACTAGAATGGATAAATGAATTTCAATAAAGCTGCAGGATACAAAATCAATGTACAGAAATCCATTGCATTTCTATATGCTAATAATGAAGCAGGAGAAAGAGAAATTAAGAGAACAATCCCCTTTGCAATTACACCAAAAATAATAAAATATCTAGGAATAAACTTAACCAAAGAAGTGAAAGATCTGTACTCTGAAAACTATAAAACATTAATGAAAGAAATTGAGGATGACACAAAGAAATGAAAAGAATTCCATATTCGTGGATTGGAATAACAAATATTGTTAAAATGTCTATACTAGCCAAAGTAATCCACAGATTTAATGTAATCCTTTTTAAAATACCAACAGCAATTTTTACAGAACTAGACTGAACAATCCTAAAGTTTGTTTGGAATCACAAAAGACCTCAAATAGCCAAAGCAATCTTGAAAAAGAAGAACAAAACTGGAAGTATCACAATTCCAGACTTCAAGTTATATTACAAAGCTCTAGTAATCAAAACAGTAGGCACAAAAATGGACACATAGACCAATGGGACAGAATAAAAAGCCCAGAAATAAACCCACAATGACATGGTTAATTAATCTTTGACAAAGGAGGCAAGAATTTGCAATGGGAAGAAGGCTGTCAACAAATGGTGTTGGGAAAACTGGACAGCTACGTGCCAAACGATGAACCCGGGCCACTTTCTTAAACCATACACAAAAATAAAGTCAAAATGGATTAAAGACCTACATGTGGGACTTGAAACCATAAAAGTCCTAGAAGAGAGCACAGGCGGTAATTTCTCTGACATTGGTCATAGCAACATCCTTTTAGATATGTCTCCTGAGACCAGGGAAACAAAAGCAAAAATAAACTATTGCGACTGCATCAAAATAAGAAGCTTTTTCACAGTAAAGGAAACAATCAACAAAACTAAAAGGCAACCTACGGAATGGGAGAAGATATTTGAAAATGACATGTCCAATAAAGGGTTCGTAGCCAATACATATAAAGAACTTATACAACTCAAAACAAAAAAGAAATAATCCAATTAAAAAACGGACAGAAGACATGTAGAGACACTTTTGCAAAGAAGATATACAGGTGTCCAACAGACGGATGAAAAAATACTCAACATCACTCATCATCAGGGAGATGCAAATCAAAACCACAATGAAATATCACCTCACGACTGTCAAAATGGCTTAAATCAAACACTCAAGAAACAACAAGTGTTTCAACAACAAGTGAGGATGTGGAAAAAAAGGAACCCTTGTGCTCTGTTAGTGGGAATGCAAACTGGTGCACCCATTGTGGAAGACAGTATGGAGGTTCCTCAAAAAACTGAGAAATAGAACTACCCTGCAATCCAGTAATCACACTACTGGTTATTTACCCAAAGAATATGAAAACACATTCTAAGGGATATGTGAAATTGGTGGAGGGAATTAAGGAGGGCACTTATCTTGATGAGCACTTAGTAATGTATGGAACTGTGGAATCACTATATCATACACCTGAAACGAATACAGCACTGTATGTTAACAACACTGGAATGATACTAATTTAAAAAGACAGGAAGCTAAAAGAAAAAAAGAAAGAAATGTGACTAGTTTGACTGAGAAACCAAATATTTAATTTAATTAATTCTAAGTTCATCTTAAATAGCCACATATGGCTAGTCGTTTCCACATTGGACAGCACAGTTAGGTTTTTACTAAGTGCATGTTGATGATGAATAATTGAAGAAGCTATCAGACAGACACCTATAATCCTTAAGTTCAAATCAGTAAACCTTCTTTAACTGTTGCTTGAGAACAAGGGCAGTGAGGATGAAAAATATCTGAAAATGAAAGACATTTGTCTGTACAATAGGCTTCAGTTGTTTGGGAGAATGATCAGTACTTAAACCAAATCCCCCAAACTATTAAATCCCTGCTCATGATGCCATTACCTTCAGGAACTCATAAAAGGAAATGTCCTTAATTAAAAGTGTGGATTTTTTTTTTGTGGCTCTGGGGACTTTTAAATGGCTGCGTATAAATAAACCACATTTGTAGCTGGGCTTGAAGGTGAGCCCTTACTTCATCCAGTTCCCAGGTTACCCTGTTTCTTGGTGACCTAAGAATCCAGGTCTGTTGTTGCATGAGAGAGAATTGGCTGCCGGTGCATTTTTGCTGGTAGCTGTGTCCCCATGCTATTCTCTGTGATTTATCTTCCGTGAAATGTCTGTGGATGTAAAAGCCCATATAAAACAGACTAAAAGTGAGGGCAATAGGAAATTTGTAACTACCAGGTGCTTATTGGTTGCATTAACTGGAGGAAATATGGCAGGAGCCATGGGCCTGGGATTTGGGCTAGACAGCATTCTGTGGGTCAAGTGACACTGGAGGAAAGCCAATCCGTTTCCCAGGACAAAACCCAGATGGTTCAATGGAGAAAGGCGCCCCAGCTTCCTGCCATTCCCCTGCCTTCTGCAGGTAGATTCTGTAAGATTTGAACTAAAACCCTAAACAGAAACAGGCATCAAAATGTCAAATTTATAAAGCTCGCATTTGACACCTCTTACCCTTGTGGAAGCGTCTATATGGTTAGGTTTGCAGGTGTTTTAAAATCCAGGGAGAGTGAAGTCATAGGTATCACAAGTAAAGTCTGTGGATCAAGAATGTATTGGTTCAACCCAGACACAGGACCCGGTATCCCAATGAGGCAGGCGTTTGTTTCTAGAGAAGCAATGAGCTCCCCTTATTTGGACATTTCTTTCACTGATTATATAATTCTTTAGTGTCAAACTTGCTTCCACTTAAATAATAACTATAAGAAGAAGAAGAAAAAGAAATAACTTTAGAATATAAGGAAATTTACTGACTTATGAATCTCAAGAATGTCTAGTCAACTTGTTCAGACCACAATCCAACTTTATAATGAAAACGACCCCTGTTTATTGTATCTGGGATTTTGCAGCCTCAGAAGTGCTTCTCTGGGGATTTCAAATGTGACATAGCTTCATGCACAAATCAATGAATCAATCACTTGCCAAATGTTGAGAGTTTGTAGGATATTCTGAACAAGAATTTAATGTTGTGTGAACATTACTTTTGTAACTTTTCCCTCAAAGGTAGAAAGAGGTGGGAGAGACATCCCTTCATATTTCTTTCTTAAGAGTATTTCCTTTCCCTGTATCTTTGCTGGCTTCCCACTCCAGAATTTGATTATTGTATTTAGGATGGTAGACACTACCAAAAAACAATTTTATGTGGCTTGACTGGAATGTCTTCCACTTTAAAATTTCAGGGGCCATAAGTTGAATTACGACTCAGTTCCAAGCCCTGAAACAAAAAATACCGTATTTAAAATAGAAACACCTATGGATAGAATCCACCTAAGTGGATAATACACTAACCTTTTAGTAATTCACATTTCCTTGGTATGTAATCATTTGTGTTATCAAACTTGAAACTAGCACCAAAGAGTTCTACATTCCTTATCCTGCTGGCTAGGCCACCTTGCCTGAAATTTCCCAGTGCTTACAAAACAAGGACAAGTACCCAGCGCAAGGCAGGAAAACTTAGACGCTTCAAATCTGGAAGATTGCAGATATTTGAGTCTGCTGCATGCCCGGTGGGTGCTGAATTGCACTTCAACGGTCCATTTCAGGGCCGCGAGCGGTGAATGTGTCCTCCTGGGTTTGCTGAGGGCATTCAAAAAGCAATTCTGACTACCCTTTCCCTATGGAGCACCCATGGCTGTGGACCTTTTAAACACATTAGGAAAATAGAAATCTAGCAGAGAAAGGAGAGAAGCCTAATTGTGAAAGAGGCCAGGAGTCTGACATAGGCAAGAAGGAAAAAATTCAGACGTTTATATTTTTTAAGTATGATTTATTGTTTAAATTATACTCTTTTGCATTTTAAGAGCAGCCAGGAAAATGAAGTTATTGGTACGCTAGAATTTTCCTCTCTGCTGTCATTTCCATTTAATTATTGCTCAGACATCTGTAATGGAAAGAACCAGGGGCTTAGAGTGGATTTTCAGCTTGGGTCTTTCTAAATCTTTCCTGGGACAGATGACAGAGCCTGGGACAAGTGACCAAGGCCTCCCAGAGGTTGCTTCTTTATCTGAGACAGCAGAGTCCTAAGTGCTCCATGACATGGGGATGACAAGAATTAAGCGTTATGAATGGGACCCCAAGTCAATGCTTATTAGCAAGTTAGCCCAGTCCCAGTTTAATCATTATGTTTTGAAGTTGGCCATAAGAGTCCTGCTACCTGTGTAGCTCTGAGGCTTCGAGTTGAACTGTTTCCACTCAGAGTTCATGACCACATGGGAGGCAAACTGATTTGTATTGAACAGAAAAGACACTGTCTGATGTCATATTGACATATTGGTCTCAAATCACTGACTAACCTTCCATAGGGACAAAAGACAGAATGAGAAGGAGTTTGAGATTCTTCTAAAGACCCTAGAAAGGTGGAAATACCTGTAAAGCCTTCCCCAAACAAAGAATTTATTTAGACCAACTTGGAATTGAAAAATAGTTGCCATGCAGAATGTTGGGAGAGGGGAGAGCAGCAGGGCTCACAAATCACAAAGGATGGAATCATAGAATCCACCGTATGGTGAACAATTAGGTTTGCTCATGTGTCATCTGGCTTCTCATATACCATGAAATACGTAGGCACCTACCAAAGACTGAATACAAATACTGAGTTAAAAATATATATATATTGATGAGGCACCTGGGTGGCTCAGTCAGTCAAGCATCCAACTCTTGATTTTCACTCAGGTCATGATCTCACTGTTCATGAGTTCAAGCCCCATGTTGAGCTCTGGGCTGACAGTACAGAGCCTGCTTAAAATTCTCTCTCTCTTTCTCTCTCTCTCTCTCCCTCTATGCCCCTACCTCCTCCCTCTCTCTCTCAAAAATAAGCATTTAAAAAAAATGTATTGAGTTAATCCTGGCCTGGCTCAGCAGCAGTCTGTTTTAGAGACTTCTAATAAAATTACAAGGTTTTTTTGTTTGTCTGTTGTTTTTTGTTTGTTTTTACAAATGGACTCTTTTCCAAGTGGACACATGGGGCCCTTGGAACTACTTTTTTCCCCCTCTGCTTCTTTATTCAACCATTGTCTACACTTTCCAAACTGAGCAGAAGCAGAGAAACCCCTTCCAGTGCATATAAAAGCCTGGTTTGGCTTGGAAAGTCTGGTCAAGTTCAAGCAGGCAGTGTGCCTATGAGCTCGTGCTCAGCTTATGGCTTTGCGGCCTTCATTAGAATCTCTCAGAGTTCTGTTTTTAGAAGAGCAACAGACCGACCCTCCTTAACCGAGGGGAATGAAAGGAACCCCTTAATCCACCACTCATGTATTCTTTCCAGTTCTGATACCAGATTTGGCCCGCAGGAGCCACGCCAGGCTAGAACTCTCACATGGGTCAAACTGTGGCTCCTGCTCTCCAACGGCGTTTCCCAGCGGACTGGGTTTTCTCATCAATCATGTGTTGCCTGTATTGTGTTTCCTGGCTTGGCTGCTCACGCGGCCATCCTAAGGTTGGGGGTTTGGGGCGTCAGTATTAATCATGAGACATGCCGCTCTCAGGGCTGAGTTTGCTGTGAGGATGGCATCTCATACTTGCCTATGGCTGTGCTTTTTCCCTGGAGAAATCTCAAGTTAGACGAGAGGGAGGAAAAAAAAAAAAAAAAAGCCAGCTCCTGCTTGATGTTTAATAGCTGGGTCATTATGAGGGATCCTGTAAAACCCCCACCCCCTGCTGTTATGTGGGTGTTTTGTAACTGTCAACTCCATCCATGCTGCCACAGCATATTAACTGGCTCCAGGTTTAAGGCAATCTACGAGGATTTTAATTTACTTCTCACCTGTCTCCTTACCTAGTTCCCACACAATTATCCCTGGAGACTACTGAACCCTCGGCTTGCTATCATTTCAGCCAGGAGCGGTGTTTTAAATCGCACTGTGTCACCTACCCAGAGCAGCCGGAGAAGGTGACGCGCGTAGTAGGATTGAATTGCTGACCTGCACTGCGGGGCTGGGGAGAGTTTCAATCACACTGTTTGCTTTAGTGCTAGACGTTGCCTCAGCTCTGAGGTGTGGGAGCTGTAAATTAGCATCTGAAACAACGCAGCTGTATTCCTGCCTCTGCATTTCTCACCAAGGCCCCTGTCCCTGTGACTCCCGAATCCTCTGTCTGGGAGCTGCTCTTTGCTGAGTTGAATCCGACTTTGAGGAACAGATGTGGGTCTTCTCTGAGTTAGTCCATGGGAGGAAACTATGGAGATGCCCGCTCTCATTTTGGGTTTCCCCTAGAAGGGGAACCCAGGGTAAGGAGTACAGTGTAAGGCAATTAATTATCTGGGAGGTAATCGCTAGTTGGAGAGTGGAGGAAGGGAAGACAAGCAGTAAAAGTGAGTTTCCACTGTGGGCTGCGGAGCTTGACTTCCGTTGGGGGCGCCGGGAGCCAAGGTGGCAGCATTGTCCCTGACACACAAGGGAGCTGGGGTGTTTGTGTTAAGGGATGTTTCCAGGACCCCGCAGCCTCTGCAGGTAGAGTGGGCTCCGGAGACCAGACAAAGCCCCCAGCAGAGAAATGCAGGTGCCTGCAGGTAGAGGTCAGGCCTGTATGTTAAAATGGTAAGGCTGGTGTGGGGGTTTGTGGGTAGGGTAGGAATAGAGGAGAACAGTATCTGCCCCACTAACTCCACACCCCAGGTACTGGAGCAAAGAGCCGGGCAAGCTGAAAACCCTGTTAAACATCACAGCTTGCAACAGGCTGGGAGAGGGTCTCCCCCAGTCCTAGTTCCATGCAGAAATATTTTCTATAGGGATCATCCAGCTTCTACCTGAACATTCCAAGGGGTGGGGGGCTCAGCTGTCACAGCTGCCCAGGCTGTGTGTAGATAGTTGTGGCCATTATTCTAGTTGATACCTTCTAAATTTCCATGTTTGTTCAAATGACCATTCATTCCCCATATGTTGAGCACCTCCTGGGTGCCAGATGCAACACGAGGAAAGGGGTCATAGCTCTTAGAGTTGCATGCCCACAGAAGGATGGATGAGCAGTGATGTTATTCTCCAGCAACATTTTCAGAAGGTACCCCCGATGTGCCGGATGTATGCTACAGTAACACTCCACAGGTAGGGAGAGCAAGGCAGTTAGAGAAGTGAAGCTTGACTACAAGCCAAAAACGGTAGGAGAGACATACCCAACACAAGCCCAATGGCTACATCCAACAGCCGACATGCCAACAGTGATCTCCACGCCTACAGAATACATGCCTCAGTAGTATCTTAACTGGAGTTCTATTTAAATGGGATTAAGAGGAATGATTTATTACCTACTTTAAAAAGCATGGAACTTCTTAAGGAGAATAGCAGTATCTTTTCTTCTATCCAGTTTCCCACCTCTGTCAATTTCTTGCCAGATGACTGCAAATGAGCTCATCCTCCAACGTAAATTTCACCTTCCTCTGCAGACATTTTAGGAGGCTTTAGCTGCAAACATATGGATACCCAGAAATTACCACCAGTCTCACACATACAAATAGATGTTATAAAAACTAGTCCCGGGGTGCCTGGGAGGCTCAGGGGCACCCCACTCTTGATTCTTGCTCAGGTCATGGTCTCACCGTTCATTAGATCGAGCCCCGCATTGCGCTCTGCACTGATAGAATAGAACCTGCTTGGGATTCTCTCTCTCCCTCTCTCTCTGCCCCTCCCTCCTCAAAATAAATAAATAAACATTTATTTATTTTTATTTTTTTTGGCAGATACATCTTTGCATTTATTTAGGTTTTTCTTTTATAAATAAACTTTTTTTTTTTTTTAAAAAAGAGTAGTTCCAATCAAGCACCCATTGGTCTTGGGGGGCTTGTGACTGAAGAGTGCTGACCACTTTCACATACTGCAAGTGGCTCCCTAAGGAATGTGGAAAAGAAGAATAGTCTGCTGCCCAGTCATAAAATTAGCAAACTTCAGGGGCGCCTCGGTGGCGCAGTCGGTTGAGCGTCCGACTTCAGCCAGGTCACGATCTCACGGTCCGTGAGTTCGAGCCCCGCGTCGGGCTCTGGGCTGATGACTCAGAGCCTGGAACCTGCTTCCGATTCTGTGTTTCCCTCTCTCTTCCGATTCTGTGTTTCCCTCTCTCTCTGCCCCTCCCCCGTTCATGCTCTGTCTCTCTCTGTCCCAAAAATAAATAAACGTTGGGAAAAAAAAATTTTTTTTTAAAAAAATTAGCAAACTTCAAAACGAGGTGAATCGAGAAAATGTGTGAACCAAATATGGGTGTGACTGCACTTTCCATTTGCATACGAGTGTGTATGTAAATGTGTGGGTGTGATGCTTATTTCTATATGATCCTGAAAAATGAATAAAAATAATTAGCACACTGCTCCCTAAAATAGGAAGTTTATATTCAACAATTCTGTATTATTTTAGAGAGAAAGCAGAAAAAGGAAGTTGACGTGTAAACTTGCCAGGCTTTGGTGAAAAAATTGGTTAAGGGACCACCGGAGGTTTGAAACAGTAGAGGAATTTGGTCAGAGCTATGAGCTGGCAAGCCAAATTTGCTAACACTGCGACGTCCCTGAAAAAGAAGGGTTAACATAAATTTAAGTAGCACCATCCCTATCCTCCATGGTTTTCCCCTCAGTCTTACACGGATGTCCTATTAGTTGAGTAGAAGTCACAAACTGGCTCTCCGTGTATCAAACAAAAGCACTTTATGGTTGTATTTTGCTTGGCTTGCACAACGTTCACCCACATTGAGTTTTAAATAGGCATTCGTTGCTGTCATTTAAAAATAAGAATAGTTGAAATCAAAATTCAGATTTCCAAATTCTCTTGGAATATCAAGATCTCTGGTAATTCTGAGCACCACTTGACACGACGACATTCGGCCAGAGCTAGCAGTTTCTGTAAGTGTTTGGATCTTCCACCTCTGAAGTCAACTGAGTCAGTACAAAGGAAATGGTTTGGGGTGCGGGCAAGATGACATACTCTGAGCTATGATGAGGTAACCAGAACAGTCTCAGGAGACAGGCCCCAAGTAGCTAGAGAGGGACTCATTCCACATAGATTTAAAAATATTAAGATCCTCCACTATTTCAGTCACCAGGCTATGGATAGGGAAACAATAATAAACAAAAGGGAGCTGTCTCCATAGGCCCTGCCCTGTGGAGCTCATGGTCTAGACGAGGAGGTAGACAAACAATTCTGCAGTTAAGTAAAGTGTCAACAAAATGGCAAGTTTGGCCAGTACTCAGAAGGAAAGGTGTGTGGTGGCTTGAGCGGCCAGGGACTCTGGCCTCATCTTGGAGATCAGAGAAAGTATTCCTAAGGGAATGAGGTCTAAAAGATGACTAGAGGTAACTATACAAAGGAAGGGCAGGAGTACATTTCTGGGTTCTATTTGCACAAGCCTTATGGCAATGACATCATGATTACTCAAGAACCTGAAAAGACAGAATGTAGCTGAAATTAGTAGAGAAGATCCAAAAAGACACAGAGAGAAAAAGAATGGAAAGAACAGAGCAGAGCATAAGAGATGTGGGAACCCAATCAAGTGCTGTGGCAAAGCTGTACTATGAGTCCCAGAAAAAGAGGAGAGACTGAGATTGGGGCAGAAGCAATATTTGGGGGGAAAAATGATCTCTAAGAATATTCCAGAAGGGATGAAAAGACCTCAACCCACAAATTCCAAAAGCTCAGCAAATCCCAGGGGCACCTGGGTGGCTCAGTCAGTTAAGCGGCCGACTTCGGCTCAGGTCATGATCTCGAGGTCCGTGAGTTTGAGCCCCGCGTCGGGCTCTGTACTGACAGCTCAGAGCCTGCAGCCTGTTTCAGATTCTGTGTCTCCCTCTCTCTGACCCTCCCCTGTTCATGCTCTGTCTCTCCCTGTCTCAAAAATAAATAAAATGTTAAAAAAAAAAAATTAAAAAAAAAAAAAAGCTCAGCAAATCCCAAAAGTGACCAGTGAATTGTAAATTGTGATATACCCATATAACGAAATTGTATTTAGCAACAAAAATAAATCACCTTCTGATACACGCCACAAAATAGACAAATCTTAAAAGCATTATGATGAGTGAAGGAAGCTAGTCACAAAAGGCCATAGGCTATACAATCCCATTTTTCTGACGTTCCGAAAAAAGCCAAAGTATAGTGATAGAGGTTAGATCCGTGGGCACCAAGGCCTGGGGTGGGTAGAAAATTGACTAGAAATGGGTATGAGGGAAATTTGGGGGATGATGGACTTTCAAATATTAATCAAAACAGTATAAAAATGGGCTAGAAAACAATGTGACCAGTAGGACGGCGATTCTGTGATATTAATAACAGTAAAGCCTAGAAGATAACATCCATAATCAAGTCATGAAGGGTTAGCCTCTGCTTCATTTTTGTCCGCTTTTGATTCTGTTATTTATTCTTTTCCTGAACTGCTAAATTTTCTCCAATAAGAACACAATCATTATAACTAGGGAAAAGATTATTTTTGAAAACAACTATATTTTCTGATTTTCAATGTTACCCATGGAAAAAAAGGTGTTTTCCTTTTATTATCTTTAAAATTCTATATTATTAATTCACACACAAACACACATGCAAAATTACACCTTGTATTTGAAAATCTCTGTGAGCATAATAATCACCACGTATAGGCTTACAGAAATTTTATGCTATAGTATTCTCTGAACTGCCAAACAAAGTGACTTTCCAACATGCTACTTGCACTGCTGACTTACATCTACTTGCAACATTCTCCAAGTTCGAGGAACAACGGGAGATGTGAGGACTCCACGTAATAGATCACACCTGCCCTCCTGGCCCCAGACCCTTCTAGATGGGTCATTGACAGCAATGAGTGTTGCACCCCCATATTTGGCGGGACAGGATGATGGCCCTGGGGCTCAGCAAGGCTGCAGTATGACAGACGAAGTACTTAGAAAAGGATCTTCTTGAGTGTTACCCAACACAGTCACCTGTTGATTTATGAACACGCACTCACACTCACCTTTTACATCCTGTCAATTTGGTCATCTCAGCAGAGGAAAAGAAAAAAAAAAAGAACGAAAACCACTGACTATCCACAACTCGGCAAACACTCAAAGCCCCACATCTGTTAAATCTGGACGGATGAAGTTTGTAAACCACTAACACCTCATTTTCTTCTATTTTATAATGAATTTTTAATTGCAGAAGAAATAAGTGAAGTCATTCTCCCCTTAAACATTAGAATGTTTACTCAAAACGAACTTTTGGCCACCTTGTCCAATTTTAGTCCCTCCCATAGATAGGGTGGGGTTTGGGGTTTAGGCTTCTAGACCATGTATATAGACACGTACATATCCATGAACAAACATAAATATAAATGTGAATCTATACATATATATATATATATATATATATATATATGCAGGTATGCAGGACAGAATGGACAACATAACATGGCCTTGTGTTTTGTGAGGATTTTTCTTTTTTTCATCTCTCTCTCTCTCTTTACAGAAATGCCTTCATCCTGTAGTTATCAATCTGCAACTTACTCATTTGTTTCTTTTTTCGAGCTCTAGCCCAAGCCGGTTATTTGTTTGAACTGCTGCATCCAATTTCATCATATAAATACACCACATTTTATTTACCCGCTCCCCTGTTGATAGACATTTAGGTTATTCCAATTTTTACCATTGCGAACAACACTGAGATGAACATAATCGTGTCTGACATTCTGTGTGCACGTGTCCCTCCCACCCAGCCATGGCCAAGACCCTTGTGTCCACAATGAAATGTCAGGAAGTTTGACAATCCAATGACATGGTGCCTGAGTCTTGGTTTTCACATGACCTGGACCTTGGTGTGGAAGGGTCTTGGCGGGGAGGTCTGGAGGCCACATTTCCCAGCGGACTCGACCCTCCCCCTGGGGGGGGGGGGCAGAAAAGCTGATGGAGAAACTCTCACCGCTAGACCCCAACCAGCTCAAATGCTAACTTGGCCCCTTTTGCGGATTTAAATGAAATGTTCATCATTTCCCCCAAAATCTGCAACCCGCCTAAAGGTGGTCTGGCGTTGAACATTCCCTCCACAATACCCCGGCTGAGGAGGGCCCCACCGATGCTTCCCACTACAGGGGCTTTTGCAGGAAGGGGCAGAGGCACTAGGGAGTTTCTGCTGGAGATAGGAGTGATTTTCAAAACCGCACAGGCAGGGCCGCCAGTCTGCCGAGGCTCTTCCACCCCTTGCCACTTGCACCCTGCGAATACAATCCGGCCCTGTTCCCGGCCCCTCTGCCATTTGAGAGTCATGAAGTCATAACAGCTGTGGCTGTAGCCGCCCTGGAGGCCTGGCTGGCCGGCGGCCCATCCCCCGCAGGCCGGAAACGTGCGCTCCTGCAACTCAAGCACTGCCTGGGGAGGGGCGGCAAGAAGCCCCGGGCAGCAGCCAGGGACGCCTGATGTGGGCCGGGCAGGCAACGGGACCAGCAGATTCACACCCAGTGACCCACAGGCCGTTGTCTGGGAACCAGCATCGGTGCCCCTGGGCCTCTCGGGCTCCCGGGCCCAGGCCCACAGATTCAAGCCATTTCACACTTGGAATGTGTAACAGGGGATGGCCTGCAACCTGCCACCTCGGTGTCAAGCGCAGCTCCACTCCATAAACCCACTGGGGGAGGGCGGGGCGGGGGGAGGTACTGGGGGCAGAGTTGAAACATCAGGGGCAGAGGACTAGGGAGTCCCCGGCGTGGTTGGGGCCAGGGGTCCATCTGAGGAAGGAGGCCTGGCCTCAGGCTCCGTCTGCACCAGTGGAAAAAGCTACGTAAGTGCCAAGTCAGAGGAGAGCGAGTCATGGCCCAGGGCTTTACAATCTGTTTCACGAGCTCTTCCTCCCAGCCCAGCACGCCAGGCAGCAACATTTCTCCATTAGTGCCCAGCAGATGCGAGCCTGTGTGCCCCCGGGGGGAGCACGAGGCCTCTGACACAAGCAGGTGGCAGCTGAGGGTCCTGGGAGGGCTCAGGAATTAAAGGAGTGCATTCGCACGTCTAAATGGTCTCCCCTTTTATGGGGCTCGGGGAGTCGGATGCATGTGGTGGTTTGGGGTCAGCTTTCAACCCAGACCCTCATCCTGCCCTTATCCTGATGGTATAAGCAGGGTCTGCCTCTGCCGGATGCCCCGCTGCCTCTCCCTGGGACCAGAGAGGCTGTGAGGAGCAGCAAAGAGCCCTCTGTCCTGGGGAGAGACTGTCTTCATGGAGGCAGGAGGTGGGGGGGGGGGGGGCGGGGAATGGAAGGCAGGGGTCAACACCGAGAAGGGAGCAGAACAGTCACCAGGAAGACTGAGCAGCACAGATGGGGGGGGTTCCCAGGGACTGGGGGTTGGGGATTCAAGGTTAACTGCTGACAGAAATCCCTGGAGATGCTTTCTGGGGCCCCCACCCACCTCTCCTCCTCTGGTGTCACTTCCCTCCCCTCCCCTCCCCTCCCCAGGAGCTCTGCTTACGGCCAAACACAGCTGCCCACCATCTCCTACACATTCGGCACCTCTGTCTCTTGGTCTCTGCCCTGGGTTCTTTGGAAACTAAGGGTTGTTATCAAGAGGGGCATTGAGAACGAGGAGGGGGTTTCCACCCCCTTCTCTGTGGGCCTCAGCCCTGCCATGGCCAGCATTCCCTTCCCTCTTCCCGAATCTGGAACTTTGTAACCCCTCCACCCAGCCCAAAAGACAGAAGAAGATTTTTGAGAAGCAGCACACTGAAACCATCCTTTGCCATTCAACTCTGCAGCTGAGTCTGACGCTGGAGGGAGGAGGGGAGGGGAGGGGAGAAGTGAGGAGGGGAGAGGCAAGCTGAAGATGGTGCTTAGGAACCCAATATTGGGCCGGTGAGTAGAGCTGGAAAAGGTCCTGGTGACAGGGAGTCAAGATCTCCCCTCCTTCCCTCCTCCTGGGAGGGCGCCACTCTTCACACCCAAGGGTAGGGACGGGAGACAGGTTGGAGGGCTTGCTCAGGCCACATCAAAAAAGAAGAAAACAGAAAATTCTGCATGCTGGCTATGATGCGCGTGGGAGACAGCACTGGAAAGTGTCCACACGTGCCTTTCCGGGGTCTCTGCTCTTTCTTATCTGAAGGATCTTCGTAAATGAGCGCCCACCTAAACTGTTTTTAAAAAATAATGGAAAGAAAAAACAAAAAACAAAAAACAAAAAAATAAAACAAACAAAAATAGTGGAAAGGGTGCCATGTGTGTCCCAAAGAAAGGTTCCTGATGAATTGAGGAGCCATAATAGACACAGTTTTGAGGTAGAAGCAAAGCAATAAGCACCGAACACCTCATAATACGTATCACTGAGGTTTGAAATTTGGTCAATAGTCGTTATAAACACAGCGCTCCCACTGTACGGGCCACAGGTCCGCTTTGTCGCTGTACGTGGGCTATAATCTGGGTGTTCGCATAACTGTGTCACCTAAACAGGTGGGCCCCTAGCTATCATCTCGAATGCCAGTCCTGTGGCTAAAACTTACCAAAGACCATGTCCACTTGTGGAGGTTTTCCTTTACGATACCCTGCAGTGAACCCCGATGACACTCAGGAATGAGAGCCAGAGGCCACGGATGATGCCGCGTCTTCATAAATTAGGCTCTGTGGCTCAGACGTAGTAAGGCTCATGTCCTCTCGGCCCCCTGACTGACACAATAACGGGGGTCCCCAAAGGGCAACAAGTGGACTTCGCGTAAGAGGGGACGCCACCTATGGAGACGTTTCTTCCCGGAACCTGGGCCAGCCCCCTTTAACAGCAGAAGAGTGTGGTCCTTCACACCCAAATTTCATCTTTGAGACTGTGACACAGATGTTTCCTTGGATTCCTGAAATTTGTTTAAACACCTAGGAACAGACTAAGGGTGCCTGGGTGGCTCAGTTGGTTAAGCGTCCGACTTCGGCTCAGGTCATGATCTCACAGTTCATGGGTTCGAGCCCCGCATTGCGCTCTGTGCTGACAGCTCGGAGCCTGGAACCTGCTTCGGATTCTGTGTCTTCCTCTCTCCCTCTCTCTACCGCTCTCCTGCTCTCTCTCTCTCTCAAAAATAAATAAACATTTAAACACTTAGGAACAGACTAGACCATGTCTTGTGCATCATGACCACGTGCTCACATGATCAATGACCCCAGGCACGGTTAAAACCCTACTCTTGCACCAAACAGCTCTGCAATAGCCCTCCAGACAAATCCACAGCACAGGTCGCTATCTTTCCAATGACGCCAGGAGTTTCTTGAAGTGGGAGAATATATTCTAACCCTTACCAGCTTTCTTTCTGATGGAAGAATGTTACTTGCCTCAGGGTAGCAACTCAAATGCTAATTCTTTTCAGAGCCCTGAAAATGTTAATTTCCTCAGCTTCTATTGTGCTCCAGCATTCTAGGTAAACAAAAAATGTGAAGGAGGCTTGTGTAAGGGAAGGCAGGCAGATACAGGCAAGAAAGAGACTGGGGAGTGCATATCTCAGGCCCCTGAACCCTGTCCTTGGAGATCTGCACCCTTCAGGTGCCTTGGAAATGCCACTGGAGCCAGGTGGGGTTCAGAATCTGTAAGGAATCAGGTTCAGCACCTGTCAGTTACGTGCAGTGCCCAGCAGTGATGCACACCTTGCAAGATGTACCAAGAAGAAAGTACATTTTCTCTCTCTGCCTCAGATACATACAGTCCCCCATCTTCTTGGGCCTGAAGAATATCACATTGGGTTTTTCAGAAACTAGCATTTGGAAATGCCAGAATTTTCATCGTGTCTTTTGTCTTCAAGACGCTCTTCTGAGGACTCCTAAGGAGCTCTCTCAAGAGGAAAGAAAGAGGAGTAGGAGTGGCAGTGGCTGTCTTCGCTTTATCTCACAAATTGGTATATTGTGTACGATTATTTTTGAACTTGGGGCGCCTGGGTGGCTCAGCTGTTTAAGCGTCCGACTTCGGCTCAGGTCATGATCTCACAGTTCATGAGTTCAAGCCCCGCATCAGGCTCTGTGCTGACAGCTTAGAGCCTGGAGCCTGCTTCGGGTTCTGTGTCTCCCCCTCTCTCTGCTCCTCCCCTGCTCATGCTCTGTCTCTCTCTCTCTCCTTCAAAAATAAATAATAATTAAAAAAAAACATTAAAAATTAAAAAAAAAATAAAAAAGATGATTTTTGAACTAAACCTTCATTCAAAAAAAAAAATGTTGCAGAGGCGCCTGGGTGGCTCAGTAAGCATCTGACGTTGGCTCAGGTCATGATTTTAGTTCTCGAGTTTGAGCCCCCGCATAGGGCTCTCTGCTGTAAGGCAAAGCCCACTTGGGATCTTCTGTCTCCCTCTCTCTCTTCCCCTCCCCCTCTTGTGCTCTCTCTCTCTCTCCCCCAAAAAATAAATAAAAATTGCAAATTGTCTCTCTATTCTATAGAATAAAGTTAATGTTTAATGCCTCCTATGTGGCAGGTGGAATTTAAACTATGTAGTTCTCTTAAGGTTGTGTATGGGCTTAAGAGGTAAGAACATGAACAAATTCAGATTATCACAGTCTCAGGAAGACGTGGGGAAGAAGACCTTGCATCAACTTCTCACAATCTAGAGCCTTCCCCACTCACCGAGGGGCGATAAGCAAATATCAAGAGCATTGTGTTTTGTGGTCTGGGAAGTGACCTTTGGGCTCTGCTACATAATACTGGGTTTCATGAAGTTCCCAGGATGCATCAGGGGCAGCCGACACAGTGGTTTGGTGTCTTGCTTCACCAGACAAGACCCAGTCGTTTTTGCCTTATTTAGAAATAGACTTGTTTTATTATGACACGGACCGTTTGTTAGCACAGAGAGAGACAGAGAGGCTCACAATGTTTGAGTCCCTTATCTTGCATTGTTTATGTTCTTAAAATAATTTAATTAGCTTAATAAACAAAAGCATTTTCAATTCATAAACAAAGAGAACTCAGAAAAATCAAATGTCCCAAAAGGCAAAAATAATAGAGAAGTCAAATCTTTCCAAGACTTTCTCTCACTCTCTGGTTTGCATATTCCTGCAAACCTCGCCCCTGACAGCCAGTGGGGCTTGGGAGACATGTGTTTATTTCCTCCTTTTGGTAGGTCACGGAAGCCTTCCAGAAGGATCGATATTTAAACGGACTCTGAAAGGCCGCGTTCTTAAATGACTCCCTAAAAACTTAAAATGGAAAGAAGAGCCAAATACAAGGTTAATCATTTATAAAGCAGTTTTAAATACATGGGTTGATTCAATTTTTAAAGCAGGAGGAATGTAAAACTGTAAGGCCGAAGGAGGATTTCTTAGAAGAGCAGAAGGAATGAAGGGGTTCTGTAATTCTGAGTTTAATTTTTTTTTTTAACGTTTATTTATTTTTGAGACAGAGAGAGACAGAGCATGAACGGGGGAGGGGCAGAGAGAGAGGGAGACACAGAATCGGAAGCAGGTTCCAGGCTCTGAGCCATCAGCCCAGAGCCGATGCGGGGCTCGAACTCACGGACCGTGAGATCGTGACCTGAGCTGAAGTCGGACGCTTAACCGACTGAGCCACCCAGGCGCCCCTGTAATTCTGAGTTTAAATTAGCAGCACAAGCAGACTATATCCTTTGAATCTTCGATTGTATCTTATTAATATTTCTGGCTTTTAAATTATTCTCGCTTATTTAACCCATAGATGACTAGGGATGGTCTCAAAATGTACTGGTTATCTTTGCACTGTGCTGTATCTTTACACTTCAAATTATGGGTTGTATTATTACTGTTATAGCAGTGGCTATTAGCAGTGGCTGTTGGCAAAGCCAGATGGCTTGCCGTTGTTTCTGATGGGTCTCAACTGTTGCCCAATAAACTCTTCCACCCATATCAGTCATGGTTTGATCAGATAAGCATAACCACCAGGATTATGCAATCATCAGATAAGCATAATCACTGCATATGTGTATATGTGCTTACCTACACACATATGCAGAGGGATCGGTGTGGGTATAGATAGATATCTTTGTTACACGACTTTTACCTTAGAGGATCGTGGGAGATGATCGCTTTTGTCCACAAAACAGGCAGTGGAAAAGCAAGGACAAGCCAGGACCCGCGAGCATGAGCTGGAACCCATAAGGACAGACAGAACCCCATGTCAATTCTTGCTGCCTCTGACTTTGCCGGTGTTGATGTTCTGTAGGATAAGCTGGTGCCCTTCATCACGGAGCTGACCGGTCAGAGAAGCCAAAGGAGAATGCAAGAGAAGGCGAAGCAGCTGCAGAACTGGCTGCCACCCCACACCAACAAGATGAGCCAGCAGATAGCAGCAACATATGAGCTACATCATGGCTGCTCCTTCAGTTCCTCCCTCCACATCTCCCACAGTGTCTCTCTTGGGGCCTACCCTAACCCAAAACAAACAGGGGAAGGAATTCTGGGAAATACAGGTCAGTCTAGGCAAGTCGACACATTACAAAGCCACCATGCACACACACTCCCTGTGTCCTGTTTTCTTGCATGAAAGGAGGTTCAGCGTTCCGTGTAGAAAGACGGAATCACAGACAATGGAGAAAATTCAGCTCTGCCCCACAGTGAGCATGCCGTCATGTCAACAGACACCACTGTGCATCAAAGGTGCAATGGTGAATGGAACCTGGTTCCCATCTTTAAGAGGCTAATCATCTGGGAGGATGAGGGGAAAGAGAAACAGAACAGGTAATATCAATACAGGTATTATAACAAGTATTATGATAAGGAGTGCACCCAGACTGTGCACAGCAGTGGCCACCCGGGCGATCTTCCGGAGGATGTGTTATCTCAGTAGTCTTACAGGGTGAAGTAGGAGTTGCCTAAGTGAAGAAATATAAGTAGAAATTTTAAGGTGGATGGAGAGAATAGCCATTAAGGTTTATGGTAGAGGTGAGATGGGGAGATTTACAAGCAATCATTGTGGGAGGCTGGGAGTAGAAGGAAAAGGTGTTGGAGAAGTAGGTGTTGCAAGCCTAGGAAAGTCTATACATGCTACTCCAGGGAGTTTGCACTTCATCTTCTAGAACTGGGGAGGAATGAAAGAGTTAAACACATAAAAATGATACCATTGCTGAAGTAAATGATCTTCACAATAGCCACCACAATGGTCTCCTTCCTTTGCACATGTGTGGTGCTCATCACATTAAAAGATAGGGTCTGATTCCCTCCCACGAATCTTGGGCTGGCCTAAGCAACTGCTTGACTAAAAGCAGGTAACAGAATCAACATTCCAAGGGAGAGTCTTAAGGAGTCTTACAGCTTCTGCCTAGACTCTTGGAACATTCACTCTTGGGATATGACACCTCTTCTTGGAAGCAAACCCATGCTGTCGGAAGCTCAAAGCATAGGGAAATGCCACATAGAAGTTCTCCACTCAATCACCCTAGCTGAGCTCCCAGCCAAACACCATCACGTGGTTTGCCATCATGAATGACCTGGCTAGCCAAGTTAAGCACATAGAGGACTCCAGTGCCAGGTACCATCTAAATACAGCTTCAGGAGACACCCCAGATGAGAACTGCCCTCATCGCAGGATTTGAGAGATAATGAATTTTGTTTTTGATTTCTAAGGTTTCTTCTTTTTTACATAGCAACAGATAACCAGAATTGTCATTTTTATATTTTAGGGGGGAAAACCTCTTGGAGGATAGCCTATTCACTTAAAAGAGATCAAATGGAAATAGGGAGACCTGGTAGGAATCCACTGACATAATCAGAAGGAAAGATGACAGCCTGGGTATGAGAGTACCAGTTAAGGCAAAGAATAAAAGCAATATTCTAGAAACAGGAAGCAGACTTAATAGACTTCACAAAAAATGATGAGTAAAGAAGAGAGGAAGAGTCAAAAGCGCTCTGTGTCTCTTGCACAGTGGGTGGAAGCTGGCTTTCCTGGTTCCAAAGACCTAGAACACTGAAGGACAATCATGTGTGGTGGAGAGAGGAATATGATGAGGCTGGATAGACACAGGGTGAATTAGAGGTTCTTAGTGTCACCCAGATTGGCAAGTTCAGGAGGAAGCTTGGCTGGGAGTTGGAAACCCAGTGGGGAAAAACTCCTCATAGATGTCACTCATTAAAGACTATGAGAGTGAACAAAAGAATTCAAGGAGAGGATTTGAAGTGAACTGAGAAATTGGCCAAGAATGCACAGCTTGAGAAAACTTACACTTTCATTCTCTGTCATGGAATAGTTTGCATGAACTTGGGCAAATAGCTGGACATTTCTCAGTGACCACATTTCCACAATGGATGTTGCTGTGGGTTTTTAATATGATATTTAATGTAATAATGCATTCCAAATACCTGGCCTAGAACTTGGCATAAGAGCTCACTAAAAGTGGCAGATGGTTTCTACTATTGATATTATTATTATCATAATTTGTGTTGAAGGGATGGGTTGCTGAGATATCCATGAAGGAGACCAAGAACTGTTAGAGAGTTGGGAAGAAGACAGGAGGGTCACAGAAGCACAAGAATTGAGAGTTTTGAGAAAGAGCCAGGGTGGAGGTGGGAGGGTAGGATGTTCTTACTGGAATTGGCAATATTCAGGTTGCTGAGGACCTTGATGGGGAAATTTTTAATGGTGTAATAGGAGTTTAGCAAAGCTGGGAAGTGGGATATGAAAATACACAGATTGTTCTTTTAAGATATTTGGCAAGACATAAAGAAACAAAGATGTCCTGCCATTTGCAACAACATGGGTGGACCCTGAGGGCATTATACTAAGTGAAATAAGTCAGGGAAAGACAAATACTGTATGATCTCAATTATGTGTGGAATCTAAAACACACACACACACAAAACAAGCTTATATAGAAAGGGATCTGATTTGTAGCTACCAGAGGCAGGTATAGGCAGGGGGTAACTGGAGGAAGGTGGTCACAAGGTCCAAACTTCCAGTTACAAAACAAATAAGTACTAGGGATGTAAATGCACAGTGTGATGACTGTAATTAACAACAGTTATCAATATACAGGGAAGTTGCTAAGGGAGTAAATCCTAAGAGTTCTCATTACAAGAAAAACATTTTTTTCTTTCTTTTCTTTGCTTTTTCTTTTTATTGTATCTATATGAGATGATGGATGTCAACTAAGCCTACAGTGGTGACCATTTCATAACATATGTATGTCAAACTGTTGTGCTATGTACCTTAAAACTTATGCAGTAATGTCAGACAATAATAACTTAATAAAACTGGAAAATAAATAAAAGTAATTTTTAATGAATAAACTACTTTCTAAAAAGAGAAACTTAAGCAAAAATGAACTACTGGGACCTCACCAAAATAAAAAGCTTCTACACAGCGAAGGAAGCAATCAGCAAAACTAAAAGGCAACCAACAGAATGGGAGAAGATATTTGCAAACGATGTATCAGATAAAGGGTTAGTATGTCAAATATATGAAGAACTTATCAAACTCAACACCTAAAAAACAAATAATCCAGTGAAGAAATGGGCAAAAGACATGAATAGACACTTCTCCAAAGAAGACATCCAGATGGCCAACCGACACATGAAAAAATGCTCAACATCAGTCATCATCAAGGAAATACAAATCAAAACCGCAATGAGATACCACCTCACACCTCTCAGAATGGCTCACATTAACAACTCAGGCAACAACAGATGTTAGCAAAGGTGTGGAGAAAGAGGATCTCTTTTGCATTGTTGGTGGCAATGCAAGCTGGTGCAGCCTTTCTGGAAAACAGTATGGAGTTTCCTCAAAAAACTAAAAATAGAACTACCCTACAGCCCAGCAATTGCACTACTAGGCATTTATCCAAGGGATACAGGTGTGCTGTTTCGAAGGGACACATGCACCCCAATGTTTATAGCGGCACCATCAACAATAGCCAAAGTATGGAAAGAGCCCAAGTGTCCATCGATGGATGAATGGATAAAGAAGATGTGGTATATATATATATATATATATATATATACACACACACACACACACACACACACACACACACACACACGATGGAGTATTACTCAGCAATCAAAAAGAATAAAATCTTGCCATTTGCAACTACGTGGATAGAACTGGAGGGTATTATGCTAAGAGAAATTAGTCAGTCAGAGAAAGACAAATACCATATGACTTCACTCACAGGAGGACTTTAAGAGACAAAACAGATGAACATAAGGGAAGGGAAACAAAAATAATATAAAAACAGGGAGGGGGACAAAACATAAAAGACTCATAAATATGGAGAACAAACAGAGGGTTACAGGAGGGGGTGTGGGGGGGTATGGGCTAAATGGGGAAGGGGCACTAAGGAATCTACTCCTGAAATCACTGTTGCACTATATGCTAACTAATTTGGATGTAGATTTTTTTTTAAGTTAAATTAAAAAAAAAGATTTAATGGCTCAACCAACAAATTAAAGAATAAATTAAAAAACAATACATGGGAGCAAATGATAATGAAAATACAATGGTCCAAAACCTTTGGGATGCAGCAAATACAGTCATAAGAAGGAAGTATATAGCAATAGAGGATTTATCACTATTGATGTTAACCTCGATTATCTGGCCAAGGTGTGTTTGCCAAGTTACTCCACTATAAAATTACTTTTTACCCTCTTCCAAACTGTACTTTTTGAAATCAACTCATTAAGTTTAGTCCATATTTAGAACAGAAAAGATTAAGCTGCACCTCCCGGGGGTGGGGAGCAGGCCTCCAAATAAATGATTTAGAATCCAAAAATAAATAAAATAAATAAAAACAAAAAGAGGAATTTGACTGGAAAGAAAAGGAGAATAGCAGTGTGAAAAAAAGCTTTTGCTCGATTGCCGTTCCTGTTGCTATCATTATTTACATGCTGTTTTGTTTGTTTGTTTGTTTGTTTGTTTGTTTGTTTGTTAAAGCGGAAGAGATATGAGTTAAAACGAAAAAGAACCTAGACATAGGGAAAAAACAGAAAGGGCTTCAAGCAAAGACCCTTGACTGAGAACATAATTAAGTCCTGTAGGGGGAGACCTAGAGCACTGGCAGGCAAAGAAGTGTCTGGGACTCAGCTGGCTTGGGATGGCAGCCTTATGGGAGCATAATTTCAGAGCAGAATTTTAGAAGAGATGGAATAATGTGAAATTTGAAGACTTAGTGGGAGAGGACTTTGCATATTATGAGGTGGTTATGCAAGTATTTCCTTCTTATGGGCTTAACCAGCTGGCTCTGAGCATTAATGTTTGCCCTCAGGAGATAAACATGGGGACTGATCCAAGAGTTACTACCTAAATAGCCATGGTTTATGGGGGAGTTTAGTTTACACAGACATGAAAGCCTTCAGCTCACCCAGGTAGAAGACATGCGGAGCTAGAGTTAGGAGACCCCCACAGTCCTTGCTGGACAGAGAGATGGGATCAGAAAGTGTCCCTGACTAGAATCCAAACTGGACAACTCAGATTCAGGGAAATGAGCTGCAGGGGTTTTCAGGGACCATTGAGGTGAGGAAGGTAAAGAGTAGATTCTGGGCTATAGTTTCTTCAAAAGTGAGTAGATCTCCACAACTAGATAGAACAAGGTTCTAGATTAGGCTCCAGACTAGCTAGAATAAGGACACCCCACCCTATTCTTCTCACTGATGGTATCAAAACAGCCAAGACAAAATTCATAAAGCAACTGAAAGAAGACTCAGAAGTTACAGGAAAAAAGATAGACTAGCAAGGGCCCTCCAGGCTCAAGGACCCATCCAGTAGTGAGTTCCTGGGTTTTGTTTGCTTGTCTGTTTGTTTTGTTTTGTTAAATTTTTTCACTTCCTATATATGGCAGCTTGAGCTCAGGAGAGGACCACCCAGAAGCATCATGGGTACAGATTTTTAAAAGCCCAGAAAAGTCTTCTTTCTATAGCCAAAGGACAAAAACATACAATATTTGTGTTTTACAGGGCAAAAACTTTTGACCATATCTGCATATTTCCCTTCTGTAGTCAAATGCCCCCTGCCCCCCCAAAAAAGAAAGAGAAAAGCTTTGTCCCTTCCCCTTCTTACCAGGTGCTGCAGGTAAGAGCAGTGGGTAGAACCCAATTAGCCATCCCTCTTCCTGCAACAAAGAGATGATATCCTTCCCCCCACCCCCTAACTAGAATACAGTGAAGTGGATTATGTGGAGGAGAGGACTAAAGGGAGTGAGCTTCTAAATCTGATTATGAAATCCTGGGTAGAGCTCTCAGGGACCTGTGCATAAAACAGACAAGAACTATTCAGTAATGGTTTGGAAGGACAGAAAAACTGAATACTGATCTGAAACATCACCTAGTTTCGAGACTGGCCTCTGGGTTTAATGCACAGTGGGGCATGCCATAACAGTACTGCCAAGGTTTTGACATTGACATTTGAACCACAGCCCACAAAGAGGACCAAGACATGCATTCTCAGTCTAAACTGGTTAACTACCTGCTAAAATAAAAGATTTAAGTAAGAATCAGAGTCACATGGTCCTCACAATGTCTAGAACACAATCCAAAATCTCATCGCACTGAGAACCATAAAAATCTCAAATTAAAAAAGGCAATCGACAGACATCAGTATTGAGATGCCACAGATATTGTACTTATCTGATGAGAATTCTAAAGCAGTTACTATACAAATGTTTTAATTTTAAAGTAATTATGAGTGCTTGAAACAAATGAAAAGATAGAAAGTCACAGCAAATAAATAGAAAATGTAATGAAGAGACAGTGAAAAGTTCTACAAATGAAAAATGTAGTCACCAATTTTTTTTAAATCACTGGATGGATTTACAACACCATGGATGGAGCTAGAAAGTATAATGCTAAGCAAAATAAGTCAGTCAAAGAAAGACAAATACCATATGACTTCACTCATATGTGGAATTTAAGAAACAAAACAATGACCAAAGGAAAGAGAGAGAGAGAGAGAAGCCAAGAAGCTTATAGAGAACAAACTGATGGTTACCAGAGGGGAGGTGGGATGCAGGAAGGGGTAAAATAGGTGATAGGGATTAAGGAGTGCACTTGTGATGAGCACCAGGTAATACATGAAAGTGTTGAATCACTATAGAGTGCATCCGAAACTAATGTAACACTGCATGTGAACTATACTGGAATGAAAATGAAAAGCTAATAAAAAATCACTGGAAGTACTCAATTGCAAAAATTCATGAGAAAAGACCGACAACCCAACACAAATATAAGCAACAGATATGGACAGGGTTTTATGCACACACCAGTTTACAGAAAAGGAAATAGAAATAACTCAAACAAAGATGTTTGAGTTCAACCTCACTCATAATGAGAAAAATAAAAATTAAAACTATGAGGGTGCCTGGGTGGCTCAGTCAGTTGAGTGTCTGACTTTGGCTTAGGTCATGATCTCACAGTTAGTGGATTCCAGCCCCGCATCGGGCTCTGTGCTGACAGCTCGGAACCTGGAGCCTGCTTCAGATTCTGTGTCCATCTCCCTCTGCCCCTCCCACTCATTCTCTCTCTCTCTCTTTCTCTCTCGAAAATAAATAAACATTAAAAAAAATTAAAACTATGAGGAGATACTAATTTTCACCTGTCAAGGTGGCATAGCTCCCGAGTGTATTCATGCTTGGTGTGAATACACTTACTCTATTGGTGAGAATGTGGAAAATTGTCACAGATGGCTTATGAGCATCTAGAATATTGGCCACATCTTTAAAACCCACAAGCCATTTGGCCCCGTAATTCTACTTGTGGAAATCTATTATACAGAAAACTTGTATATGCATGAAATGACAATGTCATTCTTTGCATAATCACCGAAGACTAAGAAATAATTTAAGGTCCATCCACAGGCTACTGGTTAAACTAATCCTTATAGGTCCATACAGTGGGAGGTTATAAAACTGTAAGAAGAAAAAGGGGGAGGGCAGGAATGAGAACTCTCTATAACTTACTACCATTAAGTAAACAAAAGGAGAGCAATAATCCATATTCGTGTGTGTGTGTTTGCATAAGGAGAACCTGAAAGGATAGTTAAACAGGAAGTGGCCGCCCATGGAGAGGAGCAGAAGCTGGTAAGATGGAAAACAGTCTTACTAGATGCCTACTAATATGTTCCGGTTATTGAACTATATGAATGCATTGCCTATCTGAAAAAAAAAAAAAAAAAAAAAAAAAAAAAACTAAACCAAAAACAATTAAACACACACACACATGCACAAACCCAGAAACAGTCCTAATGTCCAGTCCCAGGGCTGTATCATAGAGGTCCCTTTATGTCTGGACCCAGTAAACCTATTCAGCGTTTCCATTAAGGTGGCTTCCATATGAGCAGGGATGCTGTTTCATCTCAGGCTCTGTTAGTCACATGCCTCCCATCATCCTTATGGGGAAGCAGAGCCCCTGGATCACCACAGGCACTGGGGAGGATGGAAGCATTTTGCTTACAAATATTTTTCTCCATGGCCTGGGCCACTGGAGCCTCGAAAATTGCCTCCTCTACACTTCCAGCCCCTCACTGCTTTCAGCTCATCACATGGTGCTCCCTTGTGGGTTTTGAAAAGGCTTTCTTTTTGGAAATACCATAAGCTGGTTGGTGATGACCATTCACCCAGCTCCCAGCTCTCCAGGTCGGTGTTTATGGTTTCATATGGAAACCAGGCAGAGCAAGCAAGTTCTCTTCTCTTCCCATTCCAGGTACCCAAAGCAAAACCTCATCATAGCTGGCCCTTGGGCACCTGCCACGTGGAAGGATCTCCTTCCCTGGCTCAGGAGTTTTGTTTGGGTTTTCATCAGAGCTGTTCAGCCCCCTGAAGGGCAGAGTTTGAGGATGGAGTCTTGCCTTAGACTCTCTCTAACCCGTAGCAAAAACTGCAATGGCCCTCACTTTCCATAAGGGGATCAAGTTGCTTTTCTGAAATCAGAGGAGTCACTTTTCTTCCTGTTAGTTCTGAGCTGGCTTTCCCACGGGGACACATGTGGGTCCGGGCACAGCTGCTCCCGGCTGTAACCTGGGCTGACACACGCAGACAGCTGTTGGAGGAGGGCACCCCTTTCCCTCTTTGTTCCACTGAGCTCTTGGCTTAGCTCAGCTTTTGAATCCGGGCAACACCGCTTCATCGGCAAAGCACAGCCCCCAAAATAAGGCAGAAAAAACTAGCCCACGCGGAGCCCGACTCCAGTCATTTAAAGCAAGATCAATCTCACTTCCCGTTTCCTCAGTGATCTGAAATAACATTTGAAGTTCTGCTTTGTCTCTTTGGAGACCTGCCAATGGCTTCAAGGCATGTAGTGAAGTTATATATCAAGACAAGATTACACTCAGGACTTTTGAAAAGTGATTCGCACTTAGCAATAATATACGATATGAATTTAATCATCTGCCATACTACTTTCTTTCTTTCCTCAAGGAAGTGAATGGAATACTTACTGCAGCAAAAGCAATCTCTCACCATGGGCGTGATTAATCAATGTTTTTTTTTTTTTTTAGTTCATAAACTATTATCCATGATGGGTCTTAAAAGGAACAAAATGAGCGAGTTCTTGGATGTTCTTCTTGTGATATTGACTACATAAATGTTCTCAAGACATCTCTTGCCATCACTTGTTAACTTTAAAAATGAAGAAAAAAATTCTTACTATATTGAAATTAGTGGGTGAAATGTAGTCTTTAAGAATAAAGAACACCAAAAACCCACCGGTCACTTTCCCCATTCTGACCACAATTACATAACTAATTATCAAGTTCAATGCACTTTCCCTGCCACAATCTAGACAGGTGACTCTCACACTCTTTTTAAAATGTATCTTAAGGGGCGCCTGGGTGGCGCAGTCGGTTAAGCGTCCGACTTCAGCCAGGTCACGATCTCGCGGTCCGTGAGTTCGAGCCCCGCGTCGGGCTCTGGGCTGATGGCTCAGAGCCTGGAGCCTGCTTCCGATTCTGTGTCTCCCTCTTTCTCTGCCCCTGCCCCGTTCATGCTCTGTCTCTCTCTGTCTCAAAAATAAATAAACGTTAAAAAAAAAAAATTTAAAAAAAAAAATTAAAATGTATCTTAAGTTGTATGATCATTATACTGATACTTTCTTATAAAACATTTACAAAATGGGGAACAACCCATTCCACCCTGTTCCACCCACATCTCTGTAAGCTCAATGTGGCATAGATTCTTCTAGACCTTTTTTATATGCATGTATAGACATACAAATATTTATATATAAACACAAATATTTACATTAGAGGCATATGGTTTAATTTTATGATTGTCTTTTACATATACGGAATTATATCGTACCCGACTGTTCCATAACTTGATTTTTAACTTCATGTCTTGGGGATGTTGCCACATCAATACATGTAAATTTGCCTTTCTCTTTGGAACCACTGTGAAGTATTTGATTGTGTCTGTATCCCACACTCTGTTAACTCTTCCCCTAGGCATTTATACAGTTTCCATTTTTCCCCATTACAAATGATGCTTCCATGGATATCCCTGCAAAAGCTGCTCTGTGAGCACATGAGTATGTCTCCATAGCCATACCTAGATGTGGAATCATTCTGACAAAGGGACTGGAGTTTTATTTTAAAAAATACTGCTAAATAGTAATAGTTATAGCTAACTATTACATGCTTGGACCTATATTAACTCAGTCCTTATACCTATGACATAGGTAATATCGATTGCTTCTATTTAGAGTTGAGAAAACTGAGGTACAGAGAGGTCAAGTAACTTGTCCAAAGTCACACCATGGAACCAGGATTCATATCGGGGCATCTCACTCCAGAATCTATGTCCTTAGCAAAACAGTAGGCTGTCTCTCTCTAATGTGTAACTGTATGGACATATTATGTACCTAAACTATATACAAAAATAGAAGTTAAAAGAAATTATATAAACTAGTTAATATTTTATAACATGAAGTCAAAAGCTTTTTCTTTTAATAAAACTATTCTTAATAGTAATATTTTTATGAAAATACGTGATGGAATATGCTCCCTTTTTTAAAATATTTGACTCTATACTTTATGATGCAGTCATTCAAAACTTAGGTTCAGCTTATTGGCTGTCACAGCTGAAAATGTTACCCCACAAAGACTCAGAGGGAAGAAGTACATGCTGGACCATACTGACTAAATCCTGATATGAATTTTTAAATCCCATCCACCAATTAATCACAGTCTTTTCCTAAAGTGTGGCTGGTAAATGTCCATTTGCTCTGTGTGTCAATATGTTCTCCTTAGGAAGTAATCAGAACGTTTCACGTTTCTGTGCGTGTTGGGAGCTTGTCTCCAATGTGGCCGCCATCAATTCCTTCCCTCCTAGCAAATGCAAGTCATTTCCCTACTGAGAGACGGAGTCTGTTCTTTCATTCCCTTGAATCTTGGCTAATGTGTGACTGCTTTAGCCAATGGGGTATTGTTAAAAATGAAACTGCCTGATTTCTTTTTTGATTTAATTTTTGTAAATGTTTGTTTATTATTTATTTACTTACTTACTTACTTTTTTGAGAGGCAGACAGAGCCTGAGCAGGGGAAGAGCAGAGAGAGAGAGAGGGAGACACAGAATCCGAAGCAGGCTCCAGGGTCTGAGCTGTCAGCACAGAGCCCAACGTGGAGCTCGAACTCACAGACTGGACTGCGAGATCGTGACCTGAGCCAAAGTCGAGCCACCCAGGTGCCCCAGACGCTGGCTGACTTCTGAGACTTGGTCATATTGAAGACTCTGGACTTTCTGGGGAAAGCCAGCCACTGCATAAGATGGAGTACCAGGAGATTGCCAGGTTGTGAGGAAACCCAGGCCATCCATGTGGGTAGAAAAGGAAAGAGATGCTTGGCCAGCTCTCAACACTTCCAGCCAAGCTTGCCCAGACAGCAGACATGTGAATGAGAAAATCTTCAGGTGACTTCAACCCCACTCACCTGTGACTGCAGTTGTGTGAGACATCCCCAAGTGAGAACCATCCAGTTAAGCCTGTCTATACCCAGGACTGTAAGAGATAGTATTAAATTATTTTAAGCCACGTAGTTCTAGAGTGCAGATTATCTGCATCACAAACAGTAGGACAGAATTTTACTGCGATGCCACATTTGGAAGACTTTTCAGTGGGTTAGATCATTTTATTTTCATGGTTTCCTTCAAGGGTGAGACACGGCAGCTTTGTATGGGTATAGTCATAAAGCTTTTTAAAAGGCATGAGAACAAGAAATATTTTCAAACATTCATTTGCAAAATGTTCTTTCTGCGGCTGTTTCTATTTTAAAAACATTTTTTAAGCCACATATTGCTTAAAACGTCACTTTTCCTAATAGGAGTAGATTACAGTTTTTTTCCCCCAAATACCTACTAAGTGGGAAACTACTAACCATGTTTGTCATCATAGAAAAAGTCCATTTTTTTTAAAACTTTTATTGTGAAACAGTTGTGAGAAGAGTACAAAGAACTCTCGTATATGCTTCACAGAGATTTCCCAACTGTTATCATTTTACATGTTTGCTTTATCTGTCTCTGTAAATATGTGTATTAATTATTTTCCTTATGAACTATGCAACCCAGTTGCAGATATAATGCTTCTTTACTCCGCATAAACTGGGACATTGTTTTACAAAATCGCAATGCAGTGATCAAACCCAGGAGCTTAACGTGATGAATGCTATTATCTAATCTACAAGCCTTATTCAAATATCACCAGTTATTCTAATAATGTCATTTTGAGAAAAAAAAAAAAAACAAACAAACAAGAAAAAAAAAAAAGGAAAAACATCTCACCCAGGGTCCCATTCAGAATCACATGCAACATTTTCTCGACATGCTTCTTGTCTCTTAATCTGGAGCAGTTTCTTAGTCTTCATTTCTCCCCAGTGACCTTGATACTTTTGAAAAAGTCAAGCAATTTGGATTTATTTCTTCATGATTAGAATCAGGTTATACATTGTTTTTCTTTCTTTTCTTTTCTTTCTTCCTTTTTTTTTTTTTTTTTGGCACAGAGTTGATTCTCTATCCTTTGAACACAACTTTTCAAAAAGTACCTGATGTTGTTTGTTTTCTGTATATATGGGTCTATTTCTGCTTTTTCTTTGCTTGTTTGTTTGTTTGTTCACTTGTTACATGTGATCTCACATGTAAGTGAAATCATATGGTATTTGTCTTTCTCTGACTTACTTCACTTAGCATAATACCCTCTAGGTCCATCCGTGTTGCTGCATGAAAAAGCCTGTCTAAAAGGGAGGCAAGAGCCACAAGAGATTCAAGAAAGGAGTCATTATGTGAGAAATGACATCCAGACTAAGAGATTTGAACGAGCAAATGAAAGAGACACGAGGGGTTGGGGACAGAGCGGCAGTTTAGAAATGGCTTTAGGTAAGCATTCAATGAGGACAGTGGGGGACTGATTGGTCTTGAATAAGCTATGTTGGTTAACAACAAAACAGCAGTAAGCCCCTTGAAAATTAAATGCGTATCATAACTTGTCTTAATGCTTAATGCTTTCGCTACATCGTCTCATTTAAGTCACGTAATAACCTCATGAGGTAGAGCTGTTAGTCCCCGTTTTACAGTTGCATAAAATGAGGCTCAGAGAGAGGAAAGAGATTTGCCCGAGTAGATGAGACTAACTCCAAAACCCTCACTTGCTAACAGTCTGCTTTCACGTTGGGGCCATACCCGTATTATATCGATAGTCAACAAGCAACGGAATGAACTACACCAACTGATTTCTTAAAAACTTAAAAACAATCTTCTCTCCTATAAATATACACAATAAACACCAAAGGCTCTGGGATGCCTTCTTTGATACTGGTAACAAACTAAAAGAAACTCGTTCTCCCAGCTTGCAAAAATGCAAGAAAAGGCCAAAAACTAAAGGTTTTAAGTCCATTTAAATGAGCGAGTAAATCTTGTGGCAATATCATCCATGTGACAGGGCCTTAAATAAATATGAGTTCATTATTTAAGAATAAATAATGAGTTACAAATTATTTTTGCAAGTATCAATCATTCACAACCATCTTCTTTTGTCAGTGGTCTAGAAATCTTGAGCCAAAAGCTTTATGTTACTAAAGATTAAATTCTTCACTAGTAGGCCGAGGATGAAAATATATTGTGTTTTTATTTGGATAGTCTGGGGGTATTGAATTTGTCCTTTTCTTATCATTAACATTCATCTCTCTGGATCAGCCACTTCTCTTTGAACTCGGGAAACAGGAATTTGATAGCACACAGTATTTAAATCAATTAAAACAAGAATCCAGACAGAACCAAGTAATTCTGGGAGTTAACTGCAATAACTCTTTCATCTCAAAAAAGTTCAGTTCAGTTGTTTATTTGGAAAATGACCAGCATCAACACTAACTTTCCAGGGTGCATAAATGTGTTTTCCTACAATTACTAATACTATGTTCTACTTTGCAAAGAACAGAAATGAACCAAAGGGATATAAACACTTGTTGGCAAAATAAGAAAAAAAAATAAAAAAAGCTTTATTTTAGGAATTAGAAATTTGAACTCACTTTATGAAGTGCTTTTAACTCAACACAAGTTGCATGTAGTATGTGTTCAACAAACTTTTCTGATTTATGGTATGGACATGGCTGTGAGTTGGACGTTACATGGAACAATTTCTCTGGAGAGGCGGTGATGTGGCCAGCTGTCAATAATAAAGCCAGAAAGGAGTTTGTGAAGGTTCATTTGATCTGATTTTGACTTGGTCTCGTTTGGTGGGGTCTGAAAAGTGCAAAAAAGCAAATGGCAATAATGATAATCACTCATATTGCAACCCGGAGCTAATCACTATTAATGTTTAGCATAGCTGCTGCTAATTTTTTTTTTCTGTTTAGATACATTATTCTAAAGATTGTGCAAGCTATCTGGTTACAAAATTTTCTTTTAAAGAAATAATTAGTTCCTTTCTAATCAAGCTGAGTGTCTTTGGACATCTACCCTTGCCCTGGTCCCTCCCCACTCTTGCACTTGATTTGCTTCTTTCCCTTTCTTTAAAGCAGTTTTTGGCTTTCTGCTTCTGCTCCTTCTTCCTTTTCCGCCTTTCCTTCCTCTGCTGTCTATAGCCTTCCAATTCCATCCATCACCTAGTGTTACACTGTAATGAACTAGTGTGGCTATGTAGTATATTAGGGCCTCCTATGAATCCGGAGAAACAACTTACAGATGGAGAAATAATAAAATGTATCCTTCTAGTCCACAGGAAGCAAATTCTTCCTGGCTTGGAACCTTGCAGATTTGATTTATTGGATCGAATCCCCTTAATCATAACTGCCCTTTTGGATGGGTTCAAAGAGTACATATTCCAATGACCCAAATAAGAACAAGGCACATACACTCAAAAGGCCAGCATGGGATGGAAAAATAAAGTCAAAGGGACTTTATTCCTTAGACCAGAAGGAAATCCATTTCTTACCCTGGATCCAAGACTTTGATGGCTCCAAGCCAGCAGTCCATTTCCTATTTTAAATCTTTGATATCACCAGAGTTCTTCTTATGAGATAAATAATACATGCCAATGTACCTTAAGAAATAGAAAGCCGTAGATAAATGTGCATGGTTATTTTTATGAATCTATGCTGTCCGTCTCTTTCCGCACCAAGAGCAGAATAGTTTTGCCTTCTTGTTCCTATTGTACAGTATGAAAAATAAAGCTTATGAGAAATGTTTTCAAGCCGAAGGGAAATGGCATCTCCTTCCGGCCCAGTTCCTGGCACATAATGAGTATGTATCAAACATACTTTAATGAAATTAATATAAAACGAAAAATGCTATAAGTTGTCTTTTGAAACAAGTAGCAATGAGAATATCTTCAAAGAACCACCCCATCACATAAAGCCCTTCTCACTAAACACTGTCTGGCAAATCCAGATAATTCATTCTTGACTTTTGCTGAGGTAGTTGTAAATCTAGCATTTTTAAAAGACTCGCAACCTACCCTTATGTAGAGGGATAAAAATGGTGAGATTAGTAATAGAATTATGAATAGGATAACAACATCTTACTTACTCCTGTCCCTGAGGCACAATCCTTGGCAAGGAAGCCAGATCTTATCAATGGTGACTGAATAAATATATTTTAGTTTGTAATAAAATGACTTAGCATAGGTCCAGATATTTATGTATCAGTAAGTGATGGCTTTAATTCTTAATCACTTCAAAATACTGTAAACTGATCTTTGCATCTACTTCCAGCCCATAAGTAATAAGTATTTATCAAACATACTTTACGTAAACTAACATAAGGCATATCGAGGCACTACAATCTGATTGCCATTCGCAATTAGTTTGTGTTTTTTGGCCTCCATGAAATTTTATTTTCTTATGCTTGTGTTGATAGACAGTATGGAAATATACAGGATTAGATCATAAACTCCAGAGGACTACTGTTATTTATGGGCAGATTTCATGAATTCCAATTGTCTTCTGGCTGGCTTGTACTTAAAAGGAAAAGTCTAACTCAGTGTGTAGGAAGAATGTTAAGCAAGAGTATTATGAAGTTAAAAAAAAAAAACTCACCTCTAAACTGAAACTATTTATGCCTAGGGAGAATTTATATTATTTACATTCCTTTTCAGATAAAAAAAATTATATGGAAAGAGCCGCTGGGAAACAGAGCCTCCCCTTGATGAGTTAATATTTTATCCCATTTGTATCATTGCTGGAAGAAGAAAATAAAAGTTGAACATCAAGGGAATGCTTTGAAAAAGTAACCTAATGGCATGTACCATTTGATATCAAAGTTATAACATGGAGTAAAGTGTATGGACAACCTGTAAGTATTTGTGCAGCCACACATCACTCCAGGCAATTGCTTATTAGGGATACCTGTTCATACTCCTTGAAGTATAATTAGGTGCCTTTTTTTTATTGTCCAACTCAAAGTGGACACACTACAGAAGAACATGGTTGAAAGATGGGCATAAGGGAACTTTAGAAGCCTATCTATTCAGTAGCTGTGGGTATGTAGGTACATTGAAAATAGTTGCAATGTACTCTTTAATCCTTCAGTAAATAAAATGCCTTGTGAATATTTGACATTGAGGATAATTCATGAGACTATTATCCCAGGGAAGGAGGGGTAGATACACCTTCAATAAAGATGTATTTATTCTGGATTAATCAACAAAGTTGATTATTCTGGATTCATAGGAAGATAATGTTAAAAACCAGGCTTTTTTGAGAATATTTTTTCCTCAAAATCTCTCCTTATATATGTTTATGTCTCTCCTTTAATAAATATCCCAATTATATACCAGTCCTGGTCTACTCAGAAAACAGAGTTTTTATGTGGACATACAGTCAAGAAAGAGGATAAGAAGAAAGAAGTTCCAAACCAAGAAAAAAGAAAGGGCCTCTTCACTAGAGAAGATGGACAGGAAAGGGTAAAGGAGATAGAGAGAGATGGAAAACATAAGTCTCGACTGAGAAGTCGGCCAGAACCCCAGACAGTCCTAGGAGTCAGCCAAAAGGAGAATGTGAGAAAACAGTAAGTCTGATGGAAATCTTGAATAGATGAAGGGGAATCTGAGAACATCCAGACTGGCTTTCCACTTTCCTGTGGAAACCAATATGGTGCCAGCCCGTAGAAGAGCAAGGGCACTATGAGATTCTAAACAATTGGGCCTAAAATGGCATTCCCTAGTCTTCATGCACTGCCTGTGGACTCCAGCAGCACAAGCACTGTAGCTGGTACACAAAAGGTAGCTAAAGGGAAAGGCTAGCTAGCTTGCCAGGGAGAACTACCACAACAGGGACAAAGAAACCTAAGTGTGCCCACACTTAGGACTACGTGGTAGACTTGGCAAGATCTTGCCAAATCTACAGAATGAGGAAGAAAGAAAGTTAGGCCCCGCCTGGGGAGGTGGACAAGTTCCCAGGAACAATCAACATGGTACCTTATCCATGAGGAGAGAAGAGACCGTAACTTACCCTACCCATGAGTGCTTCAGCTGCCAGTGCCGGTGTCCAATAGAACCAGATGGCACCACTGCCTTATTATCTGGCCCTAGTGTATTAGAAACCTGTGAAGACCAATCAGTGTTCAGACTTTTGGTCCTTCCAGCTCTTATTGGCAGGAGGTAGTGGGAGCACCCCCCTCCACCCCTCCACACAGAGCGTCCACTTTGGGAGCTCATAGAAAGGAGGAAAAAAGAGAGGAGCCATCCTGATAGAGACTTTAACCTTGAAGTGAACTGGAATTTAAACCAGAAGAGATTGGGTTACCTTCAACTTGGCAAGTTTACATTAACTGGAAGACTCCAGAGAAAGATGAACTCAGTAATACAAAACAAAGTTACAGTTTTTTTGCACACAGGAGACCGAATGCATAAATTTCAACCCAGCTGCCCTACTTTTAAGAGGTCAGCTTTTTCCTTTGCTCTGAGAAATATTCTGGCCATTTTCTTTGCCAAGGCAACTGGAGCTTTCTGTCACAGATTCTGCCTCAAGCTTTCTGAAGATATCTCAGCCTAACCAGCTTTGTTTTTCCACCTTGTTGCTTTAACCTTTGGTGCTGGATTCTCGCTAACCTTTCAGGCTTGATCAAATCTGAGCCTTAGTTATTTGGTACTTCAAGTTGTAAATCAAACTTTATTCCATTCCTAGGAGTTTTGTTCTCCCAGGTCTACTAAACACTGTGTCTATATCTAATTAGATTCTTTGTTTCTTGCGGGCAAAAACTGTGGCCAATACATCTATATTCTAAGCTCTTAATAAAAATGTTTGTATGCTGGGGCACCTGGGTGGCCCAGTCAGTTAAGCATCTGGCTCTTGGTCTCGGCTTGGGTCATGATCTTATGGCTTATGGGATCGAGCCCTGTGCACAGGCTCTGTGCTGACAGGGCTGAGTCTGCTTGGGATTCTCTCCTTCTGCTTTTTCCCTGCTCTAATGAGCATGGTCTCTCTCTCTCTCTCTCTCTCTCAAAATAAATAAATAAACATTAAAAAACATTTCACGTGTAAGTATGTGTCTGCAGGTTTTCACCCATATAGAAAGGGCAGTTTTTGGAGCTTGAATACACACACACACACACACACACACACACACACACACACACGCACACGCGCACACACACACACACACACACACACACATCACTTTCCTCTCTATTCACACTGGGCATTAAAAGTGGGCCTATTTAAAATTGTATTTAGACAGTGAACATAAGCGTTACATCTAAACCAAGATCTTTTAAGGATCTAATAGTCAGCTAGTTTGATTACCATTATTACAGATAATACGTGGTTTACGCTGGGACTTAGGCATACCTGCCTACAATTCTTGTTTTTCTGCTGAAATCACTACCTACACAGTTACATGACACCAATAATAAGTTTGTAAGTAATTAGTGACAAAGCTTTCTTTTGTTGTGTTTCAATAGAGCGAAATCCTGGGGCTAATTCTACCATTATGTACATATGATATCACTTCCTGAAAATACAGGAACATGAGGGGTTCTGTTGTTGTTTTTTTAGTACAACAAAGTGAGAAATGCTATGGAAGAAATGGCCTCCAGAAATGTGGTTGATTTCTATCTCAGGAATGTGTGTGAAGAACTAGGAGGATAGGTTTCGTCAAATAGCTGCTAAACCCAGCAGGCTCCAGCTAGCCTCTATTTAGCAACTAGATCCCAAGACCTTCTACCTGCCTGCATCTTAAGTTTCCTAATATTTCACCAGCTCTGGGTACAAATGAAGTCACATTAATACAAATAGTCCATATTTCACCCAACCAGACCTCTGCTTCGCATTCTAAATTTATTCTCCATAAAAAGCTCCCCTAAATATTTCTGACATTATCCAGGGTGGTTCATACGAGCTTATTAACAAGTCTGGTCAGATGTGTCCTGACATCCCCCAGGTGCTGCTGTCACTTGCAACACAAAGCATGATTCTTTCCAAACCCACCGCCCTTCAGGATGCGGTCAGCTTCCTCGTGAGGAGAGCAAGCATGCAGACGGACCCTGCTCGGCCTCTGGCCACCTTCTCTGTGTCTCACAACCCAGACTGCTCCCACTCTGGAAGATGTACTCAGAGCCAGATGACTTCTTTTCTCACTGAGTATGTGGATCTTCTCCTTAGGGAGACACCAAGCAATGCCATAAACAGATTTTAATCAAAGTCACTTTTTTAGGTTGTGCTAATGTGAGCTTTTTCTCAGGATCCAAGCGGCAGAGGAGTTGAAAGGACGGGGCCTAGGGCAGAAATAATGCTGACAGACAGCACTGGACCAGGATAGCTCTTGGCCTTAACTGAGACCTCACCATCATCAAGACAGACATCCAACAGGCTTAGAGCATCAGTTCACCTGGAAGGCCTGACAAGTAAAATTCTCAGCTTGGCTCAAACTGAGTCCCTACTACACAGTATTTATGGAGATAATCTATAAGATTATCTTCTAGAGATGACCTACAGGTAGAAAATGAAGTCCAAAGTGCAAATTTAAGCAATAACCATCAAAAGTGCGCTGATCAAAACCACAATGAGCCACCCTCTCCCATCCATTAAGACGGCTAACATAAAAGAAAAAAGAAAGAAAAAAAAGGAAACAACAAGTGTCGGAGAGGACGTAGAGACATTGAAACGCTTGCGCACTGTTGGTGGGAATGTAAAATAGTGCAGCCTTTACGGAAAACAATGTGGTGGTTACTGTATGGGATGTATACATACAATCGAACATTAGCCAGCCTTAAAAAGGAAGAAGATTCTGACAACATGGGTGAAACTTGAGGACGTTATGCTAAATGAAATAAATCCGTCACAGAAAGGACAATTTGGGAAGGTTTCACTCACGTGAGGCCCCTAGACTGGTCCTTTTCATAAAGACAAAGTAAGGGGCGCCTGGGTGGCGCAGTCGGTTAAGCGTCCGACTTCAGCCAGGTCACGATCTCGCGGTCTGTGAGTTCGAGCCCCGCATCAGGCTCTGGGCTGATGGCTCAGAGCCTGGAGCCTGTTTCCGATTCTGTGTCTCCCTCTCTCTCTGCCCCTCCCCCGTTCATGCTCTGTCTCTCTGTCCCAAAATAAATAAACGTTGAAAAAAAAAATTAAAAAAAAAGACAAAGTAAAATGGTGGTGGCCAGGGGCTGGGCGATTGTTGGTTTGTGTGCTCAGAGTTAGGGCTTTGCAAGGTGAAAAGAGTTCTGTGGATGAACGGTGCGATGGCTGCACAAAGTGTGAACGTACTTCATGCCCCGAATTGCGCCCTTAAAAATGGTTAAGATGATAAATGTTACAGCACGTGTATCTTACCACAAATTTTAAATTAAAAAAAAAAAATGTTTTGAGGGTTTAACTCCCAGTAATGCCTAAATAGTTTCTTTTGGGCTAACCTCTTCTCTAAGAGCAGCTAGAAAAGTTAGATTGAAGGGGGAAAAAAGTGTATATCTATTCCGCTTGAAGTCAGGAGAGTAAACAGCACAGGGGGACTTTGAAGATTCAGCGCCTGAAGGGAGCTACGAGAGGCAAGATGCACATAGATGGGGTCACTTTTCCCTTCAAGCCCATTACGAATTCTGAAAGGGAAAATGGTGGCCGCAAGGCTGAGAAGCTGGACTGAGCTTTTGGTAGTCCCACAAAGATGGAGGGGGAAAAAATGGAGTTCCCGGGCTAGCATGGGGAGCAGCGCTGATACACCTCCCAGGGCTTTGTTTGGGACTCCAAATGGATACAGCAAAGGATAAAGGTAAACCAGAAACGGATCGGTCCTCAGAATGACTGAAATCCATGTTCAGATTATTTCTATTTCGGCGTGGGACGAGAGGGCCTTCCCTTAACCAGTGATCTGCCGGAAGAAGAAAAAGTAAATTTTCACTGTAGAAAAATAACAACGTCAGTGCTTCAAATTCTTGACAATTTATCATTAAAAATGCCTGGCACCCAATAAAGAATAACCAGGTCAAGTCTAGAATTCAGTTAATAGTAATGTTGGTGTCTTCATTCTGAAAATTGTACCATCATGATGTAAGATGAAAACGTTAGGAGAAACTAAAGCTGGATGAGGGATATATAGGAGCTCTGTATTTTGACAATTTTTCTATACATTTAAATGTACTCGAAGCGAAAAATAATTTATTTTAAAAAATAACCAGGGATACAAGAATATATGAGTTTATTTGAAATCAGTTGACTGAAAACAAAGAGAAAAAAGCAACCAGAAAATGGAACTATTAACCACAGACTTGAAAAACATGATGATAAGTATGTCCAAGGAATTAAATGAGATGATTTTTTTTTTTTGTAAGCTGGAAAAGATTTTAAACATGAAAATTCTAGAACTGAAAAATAGAGTAATTATTAAAAGCTTGTCAAATGGCTTTAATGTCATATTAAAAGACACTGGATAAGTTAGGTCTATATATATAGATAAATTAGATCTGTATATAGATCTAATATGTACATTCAATCTAATTTATCATTCAGTGTCTTTATATATATAAAGAGGGCAAGAAAGCAAGACATGAGACATGGTCGAAAATTTTAACCTATGAGGAGTTGGAGTCCTGGGAGGAAAAGGGGGATCGAATAAAAATATTATTTGAAATTATGGTGACTGAGAATTTTAAAAACCTGAATAAGGATATCAAATTGTGGATTTAAGATCTACCGTAAATGCCAAGCCAAAAATATAAAAAGAAAATTATAAAATTTATGAAAATTCCGAACTTATTAGTCCATAGGGAAATGGAAATCAAAACCATAATAAGATACCACTCACCAAGGAGCCTACTATTTTTTAAGCTAGTCATACAATTGAAGTACAAAATTGAAGTACATGGCCATGGTCATAGCTATTGGGACTGTAAATTGGGAAAAATCACTTTGGAGGAGTACTTGATAATATGTTAATGCCGACCGTAAAATATACCTTGTGACACAGCGATTCTTCCCATAGGTAATTGCCCAAAAGAAATTCAGATTATTCACAGCAGCGTTATTCACCTATCAAATAGATACATTGTGTTAAGTGGCAGTTGAAGAATTATATTAGAAAACTTGAGGGAAGGGAAAGTCTAGACACAAAAGAATACGTACTATATTTGGTTTGGAATTGAAAATGCTAGTTACCCTTTGGAGAGGATGGCAGGGAAAGTTATTTGGTAGGGCTGCTAGAGATGTTCTGCTTCTTGATCAGAGCACTGGTCATATAGGTGTATTCACTTTGCAAAAACTTATCAGGCTGTGCACTTAAGATTTGTGCACTTTAGGGCACCTGGGTGGTGCAGTTGGTTGGGCATTCGGCTCTTGATCTCAGCTCAGGTCATGATCTCACAATCCATGAGTTCGAGCCTGCAATCGGGCTCTGAGCTGATGGTGCAGAGCCTGCCTTAAATATAACCGCCTTCCCCTCAAAAGAAAGAAATTTTGCAATCCTTACCTCATGCTTTCTGTCCTCAATTTCAGCTTTCTAGAGGCAACCACTTCCAACTATTTTTGATGTTTTTTTGTGATGCTCAGATCCATATTTCAAAATAACCAGCAGATATCCTGCTAATTTCTTGATTCCAACTACCTTTAAATATTCATTGTTTTTATACTATGGAAGTTGAGGATTTTGCTCTACCTATCTTCCCACATAAATATCCCGCCCTTCTGCCCAATAGAACTGTTATTTTTTTTTAGTAAATGGGCTTCCGTTGCTTACATTATTATGGGAACATAAATATTATTCACGTTGAGCCATATAAATGTACTGAAAGTATATTCTTTTCTTGCACAAAATTTTGTGCTTTTTTTGTAGTTAATTTGAAAAAAAAAAACTTTTGGGGGGCTCTGCACTGACATCATGGAGCCTCCTTGGGATTCTTTCTCTCCCTCTCTCTGTCCCTCCCCAGCTCACATGCACACTCTCTCCCTCTCAAAATGAATAAAGTAAACTTAAAAAAAAAAAAAAAAACAACTCTTCTATTTTTTTATTTTTATATTTTTTTAGATTTCTGAGAACCCATCCCCAGTCTCTCACACAGATATTCTACACTGAGGCATTTTATCCGTTGTGTCTAGATGTCTGACAGCTTCTCATGTAAAATTTCAACCAAACCTCCCAACCCTCCATGCCCCCACCCTCACCCTTTCTAGACATTACTGTTGCTCTAATTCCTGAGGCTTTTCTGAGGTTCCACAACTATAGAAGGGACAATCCCACAAGACCACTTGATGTAGAAGGCACACAGTGCAGCTGTCCATGATTTTGAGGGACCCCAGATGTGCTTTTTGGGGTGGATGCTTGAAGAGAGGTTGAGTGTTCTCTCGGGCTACCTGATGATGCATTTCCATGATTTTTGCTGGGCTCTGCGTCTCTCCCTCCCCTCACCCTCTTCAGCTGCCTTTCCTACTCCCAGAAGCCCAGGGAATCCTTTCTTAGGGGGGTGTGTGTGTGTGTGTGTGTGTGTGTGTGTGGTGATATGAATGCAGTGACCACACAAGTTTTTTTCTTTGCCCTGAGTCATTTGGAGTCTCTATTTTTCTCAATTCGTTTTCCTGTAATGATCTTGTCCTGGGACAATCACTGGTAACCAGTATAGCTGATGCCCTGCTGTAAGAATGAGCAGGAATAATGAAAAATCTAGGGAAAGGCAAAAGAAATTATACATTTTTCTTACATCATCAAGCCCTGCTGACGACCTTCCCTTCTGCTTGTTCCATTCCAATGCCTGACATTTTTCACCATCATTTCTCTTCATTGTCTGTCACTCTCCAGAAACTCATGTTCAAAGGTGGATTATGAATTTCTTCTCATCTTGCATACATGAATAGATTTTTTAAATGGGGCTCATTGGCATTCTTGCAAATGTCATGATAGAAAAGGGACCAACATCTTATTAGTCCATGAAGGGTCCCCATCTCTGTGCAATCCAGCCTCCACCCTCTGATTTGGCATTTCCCCCAATTTCCTGTTTTTCAACAGGCTTGAGAGTTTATAAAAACAAATTGTTCAATCACAAAAGACTCTTAATGATAAAGAACAAACTGAGGGTTGATGGAGGGTAGTGGGTGGGGGTGGGCTACATGGGTGATGGATACTAAGGAGGGCACTTGTTGGGATGAGCACTGGGTGTTGTATGTTAAGTGATGGATCATTGAATTCTACTCCTGAAACCAAGATTGCTTTGTCTGTTGACTAACTAAAATTTAAGTTAAAAAAAAATTGTTCTCTGCTCAATTTTTTACTCTGTAACCTCCAGATATAACCTCCAGATATTTACTTAACACTTCCAGGCAGTGTTTTTTTACCATAAGGCAAATTGCCTTAATTTTTTGAAACTCTAATTTCTGTTTTAATCATATTTTAAGGCAGGAAACAAACATTTTCTTGAATCAGCAACATTTCTCCCTCCAGCCCCATCCCTCCTTCTAGTATTAGCTGGAAAATGCTTTATCCCTTACCTACTGCAAGGAATCAGAGGTTGGGCAGCCCGGACAGTTCTTATCATTAAATGGGGTCCCAGATAGTTTTTAAAACTGTGACGATTGTATGAATATATTAGTAATTTACTTTTATGTGCCTTACTGTAATTTTTTTTATAGATTTCTATTAATACTTTGGAAGCTTTTGCAAAATTTGACAGAAGTTGAGAATCATAAACTCCAGGTACTCATTCAAAAACTAACTCAGGGATATTCTCATTTTGTCCATACCCTCACTCACTCCCTGACCTCAGGCTTATTTTTATTTATTTAATTTTATTTAATTTTATAATTTAATTTAATTTAATATAATTTTATTTTATTTTATTTTATTTTATTTTATTTTTGAGAGTGGGGAAAAGACAGAGAGAGAGAGAGAGAGAGAGAGAGAGAGAGTCCCAGGCAGGCTCCACACCCAGTGCCAGAGCTCAACTGGAAACTCAATCTCACTACTGTGAGATCATGACTTGAGCAGAAATCAAGAGTCAGATGCTCAACAGACTGAGCCACCCAAGCTCCCCAGTTGTCTTAATCTTTAATTTACCTCTCTATCTCTTTCATCCCCCTTTGCAATTTATCTGTTGACACAACCAGATCATTTGTCCAGTAGATAGACTTTCCCGGTCTGGATTTTGCTGCCTGCACCCCTGTTCCATCCTTTAATGTATTTGTCTGTCCCTGTGTTTCCTATAAACTGGTCATTAAATCCAGAGGCTTGCACAATTTAGGTTTGCATCCCAACATGGACCATGTGCCAGCAGCACTTCACAGCAATGTTCCCACTGGCGCCTTCACTTCCAAGAATCTGAGTTTGAGATGACTATATGTTTTGGAAAGGATAGACGTATTTTTTCTCTCCTTTCCCACTTAACTGGCATTCATGGATTCTTTGGGACATGCTTTCTCTGTACTTGTAGGAGCAAAATTTTAGATATATTTTTCCTCCCAGAGGATGTTAAGAAGATTAATTTAAAATAAGTTCATTTCAGGGCACCTGGGTGGCTCAGTCGGTTGAGCACTGGACTCTTGATTTTGGCTCAGGTCATGATCTTGAGGTTCATGAGATCGAGACCTGCATCCAGCTTTGCACTATCAGCGCTTTGGATCCTTTGTGCCTCCCTCTCTCTGCCCTTCTCCCACGTGTGCTCTTTCTTGCTCTCTCAAAATGAATAAACTTAAAAAATAACTTTAAATAAGTTCATTTCAGTGAAGTCACATTTCTAAATCCAAGACCCTCCATTCAAGTAACTACTCTTCAAATAGATACTATTCTAGCACAGGGCGGTTTCTTCACCTGACTTCCAGCACCTACAGTAAGCACAAAGAGATTGTAACTCTACAGAATACATTTTCAAGGAACAAGTATTTAGCTGGGTTTTTCTGAAAATTAATATGATTCCTTTATTTTTCCTTCCATTTTCCACAAACATTTATGTAGTTTAGTCTGCATGGATGTAGCTTGGCTAAAATAATTGTGAAGATTCTGCACAATCAGCCTCCCCACTGTTTGTGGTTAGAACCCTATGTATCCCCTGAAAGACCTGGCAGAAAGGAATAAACATGGGCCACCAGCCTCAAGGAGCTTCCAGTCTTGTACAGAAGCAGGCACCCAATTAGCTACAGTGCAAAATGTGCCAAAATAAAGACCACACAAGAAAGATGAATAAAGTCCAGTGAGGGTGCTTAGGAAGGAAAGGTCACAGCTAAGGAACACAGCCTTCTTGGAGAAGGTGGGATTTAGGAAGAGTCTTCCAGGAGAGATAGGATTTTGACAGAAGGAGACAGCAGGGGCTGTGATGGAGGCAGAGGGTCTAGCAGGACAAAGCGAGGTGGGAAACCATTGCTGTGCTCAGGTTGACCCTCAGGAAGTGTCGAGCGTGGTTCTGAGTTTGGCTGCCATTAGGATTACCTGGGAGCTTTGAAAGCACCCAAACCTGGGCTCCTCCTGAGACCAACTGACTCCAGGTCTGTGGGAGTAGGTCTGGGTGTCTGGTGCGTTTTGATAGCTCGCTCAGGGGATTTAGGGAGCACAGCATGTGAAGAAGGAAAAGCAACAAGGTGGAGGATTATGGCTGGAGAGGTAAGCAGTTGGCAATGCAGAGCTGGCCACCCTCTTTTGCAGCTGCTCCAGAGGGCGTGATCACAGAGCCCCAAGGATGACAGAGCTGCCAAAGACTCATGGAGATTATCTGGCTCGACCTTTCTCTTTTGATTGTACACACTTATTACACAAGGGACAACAATGGAGTCTTGAGGTCAATGATGTAAACAATAAATATACATACAGAATAAAACTCAGAAAGGCCCCTGTTACCATTCTCAGCTTACCCGCACCGCCCCCCGACCCCCGCAAGGGCTACTTCCAAAAACCATTCAGGCCTTCTCTTCTCCTGACCTCTTTTAATATATTTATGCTTTAATGTGTGGGTAACAATTTTAGTTTGCACACTAGAGACTGAGAGCAACAGCACATTTATTTTCTACCCCTAAACACATGTAATCTGCTCTAAACCCCATTTCACTGGGCTGGTGGGAAATTCCATTCCAGTAGATTCTGCGGGGTTTCTTTTGTACTTTACACTATGAGGGCTAATTTCAGTAGTCGTTAGTTTCCAGAACATTCTGAGAGGACTCTGTATTTCTACTTCAGGCTGATCTATTCTGACAGGCTCATAGACCCAGTCTGTATCTCTCCTGAAGGCAGGGAACACCCTGAAGTCTCTGGGGCAAAGGTCCCCAGAGTCCTTTGCAACTGCTCTCAATACCACCACTCAGGTTACATCCTCCACCCAATCCCTAAGCATCCCAGTTCAGCTCCCATCTGGGTGCTGCAGAGAAGTGGATTGTAGATAGTGTCTCCTCAGCCACCTTTTTTTTTTTTTTAATTTTTTTTTCAACGTTTATTTATTTTTGGGACAGAGAGAGACAGAGCATGAACGGGGGAGGGGCAGAGAGAGAGGGAGACACAGAATCGGAAGCAGGCTCCAGGCTCTGAGCCATCAGCCCAGAGCCTGACGTGGGGCTCGAACTCACGGACCGCGAGATCGTGACCTGGCTGAAGTCGGACGCTCAACCGACTGCGCCACCCAGGCGCCCCCTCAGCCACCTTTAAAAATCTCATCCTTTCATGTAGACTAGCTGGCTAAATGCCACCTCTTTTGACAGATTTCAGCATTTTCTGCTTCTTAAACTCAAAATACTTTCCTCTAGGTCACCGTTTTTGGGTCGGTCCCGCAAAATTCCTCTCACTGAATGTAGGCTGTCACATAAGAGCCTGAAGGGTGTTGTCTTCAGAGTTGGCATTCTGACACTGCATGGATGCAGAGTTTGCAGCCAACAGTTTTGACACAGGATCGACATGGCATGACACACTGGTCCCCACACAGAACTGGGGAAGTAGGCAGAAGTTCAGGTGAAGGTGTGGCTGGGAGACACAGAGAGGGCCAATGAGAACGGAGATGTGGTACAGCAAGTCCTGAGCCCAACTGGCTATGACCAAGTCAAGAGAGATAGCAGACAAGTTCATGACCTACAGACATCAGCATCAGGGTGCCCAACAAAGCAGGTGGACAGGGACACTGGAGCAGAAGTCATTACACAGACGTAACATAGAGGTTTTGGGGTTCTTCTCACACCACGAGGACCCACTAACATTCTACACCCAGAAGTCATGTCGTAGAGAAACAAGGACAGTAGGCAGGACTCCGGGACGCTAGCCTTTCTACCTAGGGCTATTGAGCAAAACTATGGCAAATTCTTTCAATGATCCTATCAGTGCTGACTACAGTCACTACATCGGGGTATGTTTTTCAGATTGTGACTTTTTTTCTTCCTGGTGCACAGTGACTTAGAGGGAGACCAGATCACATTTTAAGAAGAAACATTTCCTCTGGGCATCTGAATTTCAATGTGAGTACTTCTGTGACCTGCTTCCCTTGCATTTCACTAAGGAATAGGGCCTTTTAGTATATGTTTAATTATTGTTTTCTCTGTTACCAATTTTCTATTTATCCATTTGTCCACTTGCCTCTTGGGTATTGATCTTTTTTCTTATTTATTTGGAGGACCACTTGATATATGTTGAATCTTGCACTTATTTACATAAGGATGACACCCAAGGGAGAGTGATAACGAAGAGGGTCAGAGCACTGGATGGATAGTCATAGCTTTGGAGCTCCATCCACCTCGGCCCTTAATTCACAACTGAAGAACATCTGTCACTACTCAACTTGTTTATTGTGAATATAAGATTAGAAAATGTAGGCAAACTACTTGATACCCAAATAAGGCTATATAAGTATGAAGACTGTGGTCATTATTTGCATAATACTGCATTTATTTGGCAAATATTTATGATTTCCTAACATACCCAGGGCACCAAGATAGAGAATAAAGTTACAAAGTTGAGGAAAAAAAACAAAAGAAAAGATATTGTCCCTGTAAAGCTTAAAGACCACTTATAGGAGAGCAACATTATTCAGACCGCTATGCCAACCCATATACGATCACAAACTACAGAAGTGGTTAGGGGGCAAGACATGTGGTCCTGTGAATGCACATAATGGTGGTTCTGACCGTCAAGGAAGGTTTCCCTGGAAAAAGACATCTGAGTTGAGATCAGAAGAATGAGCAGGTTTTACTTAGGTGGGGAGAGATAAGGAAATGTGCTCTTGGCACTGCTTATGCAAAGGCCCTATTCAGGAGGGGACATTACTCACTCAAGGACTAGAATAAGGGCATGTTGGGAACAGAGACTTGGCAGGCAGGTGGTGAGGGGATGCAGAGTGGCCTGAGACCAAGCTGGAGTGGGGTAGCCAGGGGCTAGATCCTGCCTGGCCTTGGATACATACAACAGCATTCCCGTTGTCTGAAGTGCACCTGGAGGTCATGCAAAAGCCCTCCTGGACATAGTGTCTCTCTTCTCCCCGATGCCCCACTCTCTCTTCACCTTCATGAGGAGAAGCACTGCTGAGAAGGCCTTTTGCAAGTGGGCTCCCTCAGGGCTCCTTTCTAGAACCTGAAAAGCCCTATTGCATCCCATTCATCTGTTGGATCCATCACAGCTGAAAATATACTTTGCTCTTTTTGAGGACTCCAAGTCCTTTGCTCCAGGACTACATGAGTGCCATTGGCATGAAACAAAGTATACTCCCCGAGCCCTGCCTGGCTTTTCCTTTCCTTCTTCTCACCTTGACTCTTACTCAGAAAGAGAACCTTGGGCCTCTGTTGTTGCTGTTGCTGTAACACAACTTACTTTCAGGAAGAGAACTGAACATCTTCATTAAAGACTGGATTTGGAATAATGTGAAACACCTAAAAAAAAAAAGTAAAGTTTCAGTTAAAGAAATGTCCTATCTGCCTCTGGAAATCAATCAGGATTGGTCCATTCTGAGGAAAGAAGGGAGGGCCTTTACTTGTGCTTCAGAAATAATCTCCTACTCTCACACAGTGGTGTGTGTGTGTGTGTGAGAGAGAGAGAGAGACAGACAGAGAGAGAGAGAGAGAGAGAGAGAGACAGAGACAGAGAGAGAGACAGAGAGAGAGACAGAGAGACAGAGACGGAGAGAAAGAGACAGAGAGAGACAGAGAGATGGATTAGCTGATTGACTTCAAAATCAGTCACATTCCTTAGGCTACAGGAATCATGGTATATAATTTTTGTTACTCACCAATATCTACTTTCAAGGAAGATAGCTTTTCTCTACCTCTTTGAAGTTATGTAAGACAGTGTGACTTAACTTTGGCCCATAACATATGCATGGGAACAACATGTAGTAATATTGCAGTTGACCTTCTAGACTATTCCTTCTCTGCTGCCACAGTCCTGGATGAACAGGCTGATATGGAAGTGCCATAAGACTGAAGAAGCCTGGATTGTGTGGTCAGCTCATGGAGGACAGCTGTCCTGAAGATTTGTCCACACTCACTGGGTGTTTTACACAAGGGAGAAATAAACTCTGATTGTGTTAAGCTACTGAGATTTGTTTGTCACTGCAACTCTGCCTAGCCTATCTTGACTCGTTACATATGCTTTATTGAGAAACTCAGAAACAGCATTGTGCAGGTATAGATTTTGTGTACGTATGTGGTGTGTATGTGTGTGTGTGTGTGTTTGAGAAATAGAGATAGATGATAGACAGACAGTAGGGATAGATGATAGATCAATAGACAGACGATAGAACTTCCTAATGATGAGGATTTGATTATAGAATAAGGGACAAGTTTCTTAATGCTTGATTTTTGCCAGTTGGAACTTTTAGGTGTAGGTTGTACAAATGAATGTATATTTAAACAAATGCATGGTTGACATAAGTGTTTATTGATGCACAGTATAAAACATACCCTCATGTCTTTGTGCTTTGGTACATAAATGTATTATGGGCATTCAGAGTTGATACAACAATCCACAAATTATATATGTTATATATACATAAACTTGAAGTAGTCAATAAAAAGCCCAAGGCAATACTGCATCTTTCAGATACACTCCAGATTGTCTGCTGAATCATGGCTCGTGTGTTGTACATTCATACCAACAGCCTAAGCAAAGGCCAGAGCTGACTTAGTTCTTTTATATTTCCTGATTTTTCTTGATTGCAGTCTGATCCTTCATGTCGTTCCAACATAGAGTGATTTTCAAGGAGAACTTAATTTAATATAAGTCTGAATATCCTTTGGAATGTTAGAAACCAGCATTACTACAGCAGCTTTAATGAAAAACACAAGTTCCGTGTACCAATTTGTGGTCAGAGCCAGCATTCCAGCCCTGCTCTCTCCTTGCTGCTAGTTCTCCACCACGCTCCTTTTCCCAGCCCTTTGCTATTCTAGTTAAAGATGTCAGAGGCTGTGGCCCACATGGCATGCTAAACAGTCCACTGCTTACAGCAGGCGCCTACAGCTCAAGTGCAAAGACTTTGAACCCCTGAAACACCACCACCACCCCCGCCATCGCCACCACCACCAAATGGAAGTCTCAGAAGATTTCCTGTTAATGTCCCTGCAGGTAGAAGCCCACTGATTTTGAAACATCCTCCAAGGGCACAGAGTTACATTCCCATATATATTCAAGACAAAGAACACAGCACCTTCCAGAAGAAAACTCACACAATTGGGCCAAGGCTGATTCACTCCCGTGTTTTATCACCGGTGTGGAATGCCAGTAACAAGGGCAATCATTTGTTTGTGGATTCACGGAAGACTGGACTTTCACACTGGAAAGGGACTTCCTAATGAATAGCAATGGGAGACTTGCTGTGTATTAGCATATTTTATCTGCCCTTGTCTTGAAATTAAACAGAATTGTGGCTGAAAGGAGAAAGCACAGATTGCCACTGAGCTAGCTTTTGAGAGAAGTGGCATTTGGAATGAGGTTTAACCATGAGGGTAAATTCTAAAGTTAACTGTTAGGATCCTCAAGCTTACACAAGACATTTTTCCCATCCTTGTGTGATAACAGAATTTTCTCCTCATTATTATTCTTCACTAAAGGCTACTCATTCTTGGATACAATGCTTCTCTGTTTTGTCTGGAGTTGCTTAAACATAAATCAGGAGAAGTATGAGCTATAGCCAAGGCTAATCTGCAAGCTCATTTCAATTTCACTGAATGTATACTATGTGCCCAAAGCCATTCTGAGCACCTTTGGGGGCAGAGTATGTTGCAAGGATATATGAATAATTTCAAAAGCTTCTTGAAGTCATACTTCATAAAGTTCTCTATCCACCTGGAGGGGGTAGAAACTATATGAATGGATAGCTAGATCTAGATCTAGACAGACAAAATAAGACACTAAGGTAAAATTAAGTAGCATGTCATTAAGACCACCAAGGATTCTAGACTTTCTGAGAAGAAAATGATGAGCATGAGTTGGCATATTCAGGGAAGATGTCAAGAGGAGAGGTGATCCTTCATTTAACTTTGAAAGTTTGGATATAGAAGGGGCAGGCATTCTGGAACTGGTAGGTACTATGTTACTAAGCACAATAATTCAGAGTGTAAGCTCTGTATTGTCAAAGCATAATTTTCTAAAAGTTAAAAGCATGACTCTCATAAAAATATAGGCACCTTTCAAAGACCCACTTAGCTCATTAATGGGGGAATCAGTAGTATAATAATGCTGACTCAACAGAATAAGGAAGAAATCAAAGAACATGTTATTAGTGAGAGTTTGAATGCTGAAATAAAATTGCAAAGTTAAAAACAAAACTGGTTTGTGTTCTAAAGGACAACAAAGCAGTAACTTTTGGGGCTCCCCTACCTACTGGGCAAGAATCTTTGAATCTCTACGGTATAAAAATCACTTGAAACTTGACAATCTTCACTAAGTTAAATTAGTCTGGGTCCTAATCAATAGTCAATTGGAAGTCCAAGAAAAGTACAGCTGAAGAATCAGGTGTTTCTGTTGAAGACTGTTAGACAATGCTCCAGAGTAACACTGAAAGGACACGATATTGGAAAGATCTTCAAGTTTGGGCTTTTTTTTCTTAACAGTATTCAGGCAGAAGGGAATTTCTCATCTTGTTCTACCACTCTCCAGCTGCGAAATGTGGCAATGTACCTTAACTTCTTGGTTCCTGGTTTCTTCATCTATAAAGTGTAGACAGTAATAACTTTCAGTATGTAAACCAGAAGTAGCAGAAAAAGGAGTTGGTATGTAATGAAAGTATTTTGCATAACATTTAGCACACAGTAAGGGCTCAAAATATGTTCCCTACTATAAATAGGGAAGTGTCATGAACAAAAACCCAGAGACAAGAGTCAGGGTGATTTTTAGGGGCACTGGATCAACCAGCCTGCCTGGAGAGAAGAATTTGCTTTGGAAAACAGAGTGAAATAAATTGAATGAAGAGTTTTTAGCTAAACTAGAACAGATTTTTAAAACAAAACTTAAAAAGATGGAAAGACACATACACGGTTTTGAGAAATTTGTATTTTGTCCTGAAGTCAGTTGAGAGCTATACTGGCATTTTTTTTTTTTTTTTTTTTTTTTGAGCTACAATAGGAACATGATGTGTGCAGAATTTGAGGAAAATTAGCCCAGTCCTCTACAGGGCAAACTGAGTGGAGAGATTCTGTGGCTAAAGAGGAGTTAGGAAGTGGTAAGCGGTTGAGAAGCCAAATGTGAAGAGGGAACCACATGTGGATACTGGATTTTGCAGCTGGAGGATTATAGGAATGAGGTTACCTTTTGTATAAATAGGCAACTTAATAAAAGGAGATATTTTAACGTGAACATCAGGAATTCCCCTTTGTATCCACAGGCTGTACATGAGAATAAGGGACATGTATGTAGAAATGTTCAAGACACAAACAACGGGAGACCTGTATTCTGATGCGAAATCAGTGGTGGTGATACATATTTAGAGGTCATCATACAAATGTGATCTCTAATGGCATAAAAATCCACATACTACGCCAGCACTAGAGAGAAAGAGCAAAGGGATAAAAATGATTTGTGTGTTCCTTTCTTTCTCTTTTTCTAGAAAGTAGCTATTTTTCCAAGAATGGAAGCATAGCAAGTCATTGGAGAGAAAGGAGGGGCAAAGCTTGGTGATACTTTGGAATGCAAAACAGGGGAATGATTAAGTAAAAGAAAGTCAGTTCTGTTGAATTCTCCCTGCATCTCATGAAAGATGGAGGTGAAGCACAATCAGTTTGGTTGACTTCATTAAATGTAAGAAACTTTAGGAATCGTGACACATTGCCTTCATTCACTCGAAGCTTTAAATAACTAATATGAGACTGTTTTCCTTTTTATTTCCTTTCTTTTTAAAAAATGTGTAAAAATGTTTTATTTATTTTGAGAGAGAGAGAGAGAGAGAGCCCAAGCAGGGGAGGGTCAGAGAGAAAGAGAGAGAGAGAGAATGAGAATCCCAAGCAGGCTCCGCGAGTCAGCGCAGAGCCTGCCGTGGGGCTTGACTCACAAACTGTGAGATCATGACCTGAGGCAAAATCAAGGGTTGGAGCCTTAACCAACTGAGCCACCCAGGCATCCTGCTTTCTTCTTCATTTTTAAAATTTAAATCCAAATTAGTCAACATATAGTATAATAATGGTTTCAGGAGTAGAATTTAGTGATGGGCTAAATGAGTGATGGGCAATAAGGAGGGCACTCATTAGGATGATCACTGAGTGTTATATGAGATTGTTTCCTAATGGGAGGGTTGATTAGGAGGATGAAAACATTAAAGCAAGGGGGAAATTTAAGCTAAGAAGATCAGAGTGAGCAGTATGTTAGGCTTGCTTTGTTTCCAAAGTGGCTCTGGGACAAGACTCTGAGTATAAACAGTTTATGAGGGAGATGATCCCACAGAGAACCAGGAGAGGCATGGACAGAGGGCCAGGGAAGGGAAGAAAGCAAATCCCAGGTACAGGAATGAGTCAGGTCATGCTGTGGACAAGCAGAGCTCCCACGGCTCAGTCCTGCTGGGAGGCCATGAGAGACCACAAAGAATAGATTTGAAGAGTGAGTCAAATCTCTTACTTACCCACCAAGTCTCAGCTGTTGGTGGAGGGATGCTCCTGGGTTCTACCTCCTCAGTACTTCTGGTGTACCAGTGCCTCCAGTCAGAGAGAGCCATTGGGTGAGAACATAAGGCCAGCAGTAAGCAGCTGTTGTCCATCCCAAGAAGAGAAAGTACTAAGGAGACATGGGTGTGGCATCCATAGTGCTTTGAGAGCAAAGGCCCTGGAGCCAGACTGCCTGAGTGTGAACTGGGCTGGATTTGCTTCTTTTGAGGGCAACTCTGGGTGGTCTACTGAAAGGTCCATGATGAATTCCACTTCTGCTTGTTTCAAGTGTCCAAGAGGGGCCACAAAAACCTCAAAAGCCAAACTATCCACTGGGGAGTCTAATATACGTATTACTGACCATGTTGTGGTCACTCACTGTGTGCCAGACATCTTAACATGCGCTTTCTGTATGGGGCAAGACAGGTGTCTTATCCCCAACGTACAATCTGCTTTGTCCTCCTCATCCTCCCTGAGTGGGGATGGGGGAAGATCATTGTTACCCTGGTGCAAACTAGCACAGAATAGTTAGCTTAATAACTTCTGCAAGCTCTTCTATAAAGACAATTAATATTAGAAGATGTTATACTCTAAATACTCCAAAGTCCTAAGCGTCCACAGGTACATTTTTGGAATAAAGCCAAAAATTATGGGTGTAATCATTTTGAGAACACTGCAGCATTCCCATCAGGAAATCACAAACACACAACGAATCCAGAAGATGCTGTACCTCTGTTCCCACTAAGCAGGTCCAAGAGGGCTTTACTCTCTCATCCCCCTCTGTCCTCTCCATGCCCCTGTCAGCCTCACGGGCTCCCCTTCAATTCTGGCTCTGTTCTGGCAGCATTTTGCAAAGCTGGCTGTATTTTCTCTCCTGAATGTCCCAGCCTCTCTCAGAAAGCCCTCTCTTTATGGACACAGTCTCGGGGTTCCAGGAAGAGAACAGCTTCCTGGCATCACTAGCCAAAGTGGATGGCAGCATCTTTCATTAGATTCTTTAAACCTCAACTGCCTCCCTTTATTGGCCTCTCCTCAAATTGTCCAATTAGAGTTAACTCTTGTTCTCTGCAGGACCTTGACTGATACTGTTCCCAAGTTGACTATGGGAAATTTGGTGATAGAATCTCTGCTTTATGCTTGCCTCTGAACTTGTCCCTGCTAAGATACAACCACAAATGTTAGTAGAGCTTAAAAACCCTGAGGTTCAGAGGGGACCCATTAGAGGTGACTGGCTATGTCCAGAGAAAAAGCATTTTCAGAAAGGGTCTTGTAACTTCATTCTTTTGCTCAGCAAATGCTGACAGCCTACTCTGCACCAGGCACTTTTTTAAGCACTTGGAATATAATGTTCCTGCCTCATGGAGTTCCATTCTCATGAAAGGAGGGAGTCAGCACAAACACACACACATATAAATAAGAAAGACAAGCTCAAATAATGACAGATAGCATTCTGTCTTTTTTTTTAATGTTTCAAGTTTTTATTTAAATTCTAGTTAGTTAACGATAGGGTAATATTCGTTTCAGGAGTAGAATTCAGTGATTCATATAGCATTTTGAAAGTATCAGAGATGGAGGAGTGCTATATGGGGTTGTATGTTTAAGGAATGCTATTAGGACCTAATATCCAAGCTAATTGGGCATCTTCCTTTAGCATAACTGAGACATCCCCCCACCTTGACCCCTAAAATCACTGAAGGTAATTTTGAGGGATGTGTAGCATTGCATGAGCAGGAAAGAATAATGAATCACTGAAATCTGAATATTAACGTTTTAAGGGACTTATAACCCTGCATGCAAAGGCTGGGATGGACATCTCTTCATTCTCATCATGTGATGTCTCCGGTTATTCAATAAAAACTAATTAGTTGAATAGCAGCTATAATTCTTTCTACTCTTAGGGGGACTGTGACTTTAGTCAAATCTGTGAATAAGCTATTATTTGGGTTCTGCAAATAGAATGGAAATGACTTTTGGCTGTGGATATGTGAGGTTTTCTTAGAATGGAATAGTCAGGGAGAACACTAATGTGCTAATAAACCACTGTTTGCTGGAAAGACTTTTTGTCAATGAGCTCTGAGAAAAGTAGAATACAGTCACAGGAAGTTCCAAGATGGCGTCTACTTTACAGGAATTGGAATCAAATCCAAATATTTTGTGGTTCAGCCATTTAAACTTCTACTTAAACATTTGGACATGTATCCATCTCTGGTCCAGCCTGGAGCCACTTTGACTTTCACATGAAATCCACTGAAAGCTACTAATTACTGTCTTCACAAAAACCACAGTGCAGGCAGTAGCCGAATTCTGAAAATGGATTTTCTGCTCTCAAGGAATAATACCAAAGGGAAAAATTTTGTAGATAGCCAGTGTTCCTACCCACGAATGTTTGTTTCTGCAAGCACCAATCCGATTCCATGACTCTCTTTCCCTTCTTGTGGTCCCATAGCTACCAGCTTCTCTCATCCTTGGCCCTTTGGCTTCTGCCCCTAGTAGTACTTTGATTATGACCATGCATGAGGTTGTTTGCTATAGCAAGCTGGCACAGGGTGGACAGAGGTCATCTCTGTGGACTGTGGTAGCATGGGTGGAGCCATTTCTCATTGCCCTTGTCAAAGTGTTAAAGCATTTACACATGCCTGGTGCGTTTGACTTCTTTCCTAAGGAACATGCCATTTGACTCATATAACGATGGAAGCCTGGCAATATAAGGACTTTTCATGTAAATAATAGGTGAAAGGCTCTGGTTCTCAGACTTTTTGTTTTCAGCACTTCCTCACACTCTAAAATTATTGAGGCTCCCAAAGTGCTTTCGTTTATGTGGGTGACAATATCTATCAATGATTACTATGTTAAAATTTAACACTGGGAATATCTTATATTAATTTACTTTAAGAGTAACAGCAAAACATTATGTATAAATACACAAATCATACCTTTGCAAACAAGAAGTATATTTTTCAACACAAAAAAAAACACGAGCGAAAAGGATAGCATTAGTTTTTTTTTGGGGGGGGGATGGTTTGTTGCTGACAGTTTTGTAAATCTCACTCTTTTCTGGCTTGATAGAAGGTAGCTGGACTCTCACTTCTGTTTCTGTGTTTGCTCTGCTGGAAAACTCGCCTGTGTTCTGGTAAGAGGAATGACAAGAGGGAAGAAGACAAGTAATATTTGACTATACTGATAAAAATAGACTTGACTTGGCAGATTCCTAGAAAGGTCCCAGGGACTCTCAGGAGCTCCCAGAGGGCACTTTGAGAACTGCTGTTATAAGGGAAAGGCACTCTTCTCTCCAGGTAACACCAACACCAGGGAGTGTGGTAGGGTGTAGGTCAAGGGGAACTCTCTTAATCCCTAGAGCCTGCACTGATGTTCGGGGAGTGGCAGGAAAAAAATAGGGTTTAACCCACTTTTGCCTTTTGGAGCTACAAAGACAGGTTTCAAATACTGGAGCTAGGGAGGCACTTAGAGATGGCATGCAAAACCCTTCATTCTAAAAACCATACCGATCAAATGACAAGAAAAGCACAGGGGACATCCATCTAACACCTGGGGTATAGCCTGAGGTGGGTCCCCAGAAGCAAGAGGAGGAATCCTCTCTCACAAGACTTTCCTTTTTTTTTTTTTTTTTTAATCACTGGCTTGTCCTCCCTAACAGAACTGGGCTCCATTCAGTGGATACATGTTCTGTGAGCCACTTAACAAACTCAAGCTGTGGTTTAGGGCTGATAAATAATTATGTTAATTAACAGGTTGGAGGAAAACTATGATGTTATTCCTATGGAATGCTCTGAGAAGCTGGAAACACTTAACTGAAAAAAAAAAAAAACCCGGCATGTGGCGAAATAACCAATAATTTGCTGAAAAAACCCACATCTGGTTTGCTGGCTCAAAGCAGGGGTTAATAGTTGTCTGAGGGCAGCCAGTGGCGGAGAGGGGTCCCAGGATAAACAGCCAAGGCTTCACGGCAGGAAATAGGCTTGTTCATGTAGCACAAGCATTTACATTGGCTTCTAACCAGGATGAAACGTAAAAGGAATTGTTCAGTGTGCCTGTTTCTTTCTTCTCTTTATAACATGCAGTTCAAGAGTATCTTGTTCTTATTTGTACACTTGAAGATGTAAAAAGTTGAGAACAGTCAGTAAGAATAATGACTTAAAAAATGTATTTCTTCCAAACTTCCAAATGGATACTGCAAATGTATCACAACAGTGAAGAATAGAAAAGTGCGTTTGCATTCTATATTATTTATTATCACAACATACAGGCTGGTTTGATAAATACCACTCAAGCATCCTCCTCACACAAGGTACAGATACGAGCGTTATAACTAATACACAGGTGAGTAATCTGTGGTCCTGCATCTCAAGGAGGAAAGAGCTCAGTAGGGAGACTAAGACAAATCCACAATATGTGCAAAGTTACAAATCCCAGTGCCATATGTGTCATTAGAGAGAAAGAAAAAAAGTGCTGTAAGAGGGTCAGAGGAAGGAAATTTCATGTAGGATTGTACGAGTCCTCGAAGGCTTCCTGTCAACAGTGGTATTTCAGCTGAGGTATAAACAAGGACTCAAACTCCAACAGATGTTAATAAAGGCAGAATGGTGTTGGAATGGAGCGAGCCAGCACATCTATCACATTCGAAGGTGGAGGCAGTGAGTAAACCCATTTGGCTAGAATGTAGGACTGGTGTAAAGAGTTTGGGAAAATTAGGCAGAGAAAAGCCATCACTGGAGATGCCCATTGGAATACTGACCTGGCAGCAGCACTGTGTATGAAAAAGTGGACCCAAACCAATCTAAGGACCAAGATGGGGCTCATAAAGATAGTCTCCTGATATCCCAGGAGATTATTAAAGGCACTGTCGGTTGACTGGATTCACTAGATGTCATGTAACATGACGACAGATGAGATATGAGGGCCAAGGTAGGGAGGAGTTGGAAATATTTTCCTTGAGTCCATGAGCAGAGACTAAGAGAACATGCTTGAATTTCTGGCCTATTAGGGAGATATATCCAGCAAGTCATTACACTTAGGATGTAGAGACCAGAACCATGAAGGAAGGACATACAGTTAAGGGTCAAGAGAAGGGAGAGCAGTCGTTACAAGGAAAGGATGAGAAGTAGTATGTCTGTGCCCATGATGCCTTCTTCCAATCTCCTTGACATTGGAGCCAGAGATCTCTGAGATATGCAGGTCTGACCTTGGCAGGTCCCTGCCATGCAGACACTGAACGCCTTTCAGTGGCTCCCCATTGCTCTTAGGATAACATCAGATCTCAACATGGTCTACAAGGCCCTGAAAGTTCTGGCCCCCACCTACCTACCTTCTCCCTCACATCTGTGCTTCAACCACTTTGGCCCTCTTTTCACCCCTTGGGCCTGCCAGGTTCCCTTCTGCCACAGGGCCTTTGCCCTGACTGAGAACTTTTTCTTTCATCTCTTTGAGTGCCTTCTGCGTATCATTCTCAATTCAGGGGCCACTTCTTAGGGAAGCTCTTTATATTTCTCTAATTGGGTAGATCAAATCCTCTCATCGCACTTTAGATCTTCCTTTTCCAGAACTCCTCACAGTTGCGATTGTATATCTCTTTGTAAAATCGTTACATTCATAGCAACTCTCCCAAGAAGCTATAATTTCTTAAGGACAGGATCACCTTTGCGTTCTTTCTTCCCCACACAGTTCCTTGGTCTTAGCAGGCTCTAAGTGGATAGTTTTCAAGTGGATACATGCTGAAGTATGATATAGAAATGCCCCCACCCACACTATCTCATTATGAACTTCATAATATATCTATGAAGTGGAATTTATAACCCAACTTTTACAAACAAGAAGACCTTAAAGTGTCACGCATCTCTCTCAGTGTCATGCAAAAGTTGGTAACAGCGTTGCAGTCCTGACTGTGTCACAGATCACCTTCAGGAGCAGAATTCAGGTCACAGACTCCAAAGAGGAGGATGGCTTCCATGGGAAGCAGAGATGATGGCAAGTACTAAATCACAGGATATTTAGTACGCCCTAAAGGAGAATAAAGGCAAAGATGCTCCACTGATTTGGAAAAGCCTGGATGGCCTTTTAGAAGGCAGTAGTAGAAGAGCCGTGGAAGCAGAAACCACACTGTGAGTTTTTTAAAGTAGGTTGGATCAAGGAAAGTTTCTGGGGAGAGAGAGAGGCAAGATGGTGCAAGATGATTTTTTTTAATGTTTATTTATTTTTGACAGAGACAGAGAAACAGAACAGAGCACAAGTGGGGGAGGGGCAGAGAGCTATGGAAACACAGAATCTGAAGCAGGTTCCAGGCCTTGTGCTGTCAGCACAGAGCCCAACGCAGGGCTTGAACTCACAAACCTCGAGATCATGACCTGAGTGGAAGTCAGACGCTTAACCAACTGAGCCACCCAGGCGTTCCCCGCAAGATGATTTTTAAAAGCCATGCAGGTTGTTCAGAGGAAGGCTGGGAAAAAACATATTTGGGGACTGAAAAAGCTATAGGCAACTTGAAGGAAGAATCCTCCCCAGAAGGAATGAAAAAAACAAAACAAAACAGAGTCACATTTCATAAACAAGGAACCTGGAACTCTATTCCAAGGCAATACAGGAAAAATGAAAATGATGAAGTTATAGTCATCAAAAGGAGAAAAATTAGAATTGAAGTATAAGTTTTACTCACCAAACTGGGAACATTTTAAAAAATAAAGATGCTTGGGGCACCTGGGCAGCTCAGTTCATTGAGTTTGCTTCAGGCCATGATCCCAAGATTGTGGGATCCAGCCCTGTGTCGGGCTCCGTGCTGAGTGTGGAGCCTTTTTAAGATTCCCTTTCCCTCTCTCTCTCTGTCTCTCTCTCTCTCCCTCTGCCCCTCTTCCTGCTTGTCCTTTCTCTCTCTAAAATTAAAATTAAAAAGCATAAGGATTCCTGATGCTATTATTTATCTTCTGATGTACATAAGGGCCAAACAAGCCTTACGTAGTATAAAGGCCACTGTCCAGAGAGCTTGCTGGCCTTCATGGTGGTTAATGAATATGGTGGGTGTTCCAAAGAAAGGAAAAAATATCACTTCTCTCCCTTACTTGACAGGTGCTTCTGAGGAAGTCAGCATGGAAAGCCATCCGCTGTACCAAATGGTGTTACAGAACATGGAACAGGAAATGTATGACATGTTCTCTGGGTGGCAAAAAGGCCTCTTAGTTTTAAAAGCAAGAGACACATAAAGGTATGCTGTCTGTACAAATAATAGTCTCAGATGACAGATATTGCCCTTAAAATAAAATAAACCAGTGGGAGCTTCTAACGTGTAAAAAAAAAAAATTGAACAGCATGATTATAATCTGCTGATGGAACCTTCTGATATTCCAATCAAAATATCTGTAAAGAAGTATCCGATGAAAGAGGAAAATATCTCACATTGAAATGGATATCAACCACCAACCTGGAGAAGATTTCTAGTACTTCCAGAACTGTGGACTCGTGTGACTCGTGCTTGGCCACCTGAAACAGACTAACCCTATCACTTGAAAAGAGAGCCTGAGACTCTATGCATCCCCATTGTCAGCCCTTTGGTTGAATGACAAGAGCGTTGGGCAACTTGAAAACTCTCCTTGTGTTGCAAGAGTATCATTTTTTTACATGCTTTCCCTCCTCATCCAGTTAGTATCTGCCTTTCTCGTCAATACAAGTGCAATTCCTAACCCCAAAACACCCTGGCCCAAAGGTGGCTATGATACAGTGCCTGCTGGGAGCTGTAGGCCTATGAAGTAAACCAGCATAGAAACAGACTAAGTCACCGGACATGCTGTGGAAGGGAGCTTTGTTGTGTACTTGGGCATTCCCACTTGTCTGGAGGCAGGCAGAGAAGGGGAGACAACTCAGTCTGGCAGAACCTAACTGGGTGGAACCTGGGCCGGGCCAGGAGCTGTAGGCAAGAGAACATTCCCTGAACCTGGCAATGGACAATTAGTGGGAGCCATGCAAGTCAACACCTCACCAACAGTGCCTGGGCCCAGACCACCTTCCCTTCATCCTAAGGGGAAAATTGGGCCAAATGGAGAGATGCAAAATACCACAAAGCAAAGGAGCTGGAATGACTTCTAGAAGACCTCAGAAAGGCAAACATGTCTGCATCCAGTGACTGGAATAAAATAAGGTACTCTTTTCACTTATAAAATTCGCAATGAATTTTAATAAAATATTTAAAGGTAATGAAGTTTTTGGAAGAGGCCATGGCGAAGACATTCTCATGCACCATCAGTGGAAACATAAATTGCCAGCAACTTTCAGGAAATGATCCAGGTTTATCATCCTTCAACATGGCCGCCATCTTGCTTAAACAACCATATGGCCGAAAATAGAAGAACAGTTAAAAATTCTTATAAACATTGCTGCAAAATAGTCCACCATGAGAATATGCTTTGATTTATTTAATGGCATGTGAAAATTCTTATGATATAACTTTACATTAAAAAAGCAGAATACCAACCTTTTTAACTACAATCTGACATGAATGGTTAAAAAACAAACCAGAAGCAAGCATAGGCATAAAGAAATTGGAAAGGGTGTGAAAAAAAAAAATGGAAGCACTCCATTTAGATGTTAACAGTAGTTGCAGCTGAATGTATATAGAATTTAGGAGTATTATCAAAGCATGGCTTTATATATTTTTGTAGTAAAATACATGGGTTGTTTTACAACTGCAGAGCATAATTTTATAGAGATAGCCAGAGAGGACAGTCGGCAATGGACAGAGAGGGGATATGTATGTCTAACGGACACACCAGTCCAGTGACAAAATTATTAGAAATTCAAGCATGTCAGAAGCAACTTTCTTTTCCCCTAAACAGGCTCCTAGAAACATTTAAAAATGCCAAGGACGTAGGAGGCAAACTCCCACTTGACAGATACCTAACAAATCAGTGTGGAATAGTTTTATTAACAGAAGTTTTATAGGAAAATGATCTCATTCCAAATGGTGTTTGTGGACCCAAACTCTGAAGCAAGGGAAAGCTATCATAACAGAAAGACTTTATGGAGTTATAAATTAACCAGTGGCATCTATGCTAACAAAGCAGATGAGATGAAAGAGGTCTGGGGTCTGACTCAGACACCTTTCCACCCCATGTTGATAGTGTCCTTGGACAAGTCATTTACCTCTCTGGGATCAGGGTTCTCATCTATGATATGGGGACTGTAAGATTGCCCAGCTCCCCTCACAGAATTATCATAAATAACAAAAGTCAGAATGCACGTGCACACAGTGCTCCACAAAAAAGTCACACCGCAATATGCTGTTAACGACAGCCTTGGCACAAATGTATCTCATGTATCTCATACTCTCTCCAAGCAATTGCGCCATATATATTTATCTCTAAAATGAAGAATTTGGAAGATGATTTTTTTCCAGGTGAGAATATTTTCTGAAAAGCTTGACTAAAATATGCATCATTTATAATGCTGGTGTTTCCATTTTTTTGCTTTGTTAGAACACTCAAAATATTTTTCATATTTGTACTTGATATTTGAAATATGCTTACCAGAGATAAGAGCCAACTGTGGAAGGATCCCTAAAATGTTAAAGCCAACATACTTTGGGATGTATTTGGTCAGCATTGTGGGGAAGAAGAACTTCATTTTCCTAAAATGCTTTGTCAGAGATGTGCATGTCTGTACATGGGGAGTACAGGTGTGTGCACATGCCTGTGTGTACCCACTGGTGTGCGTGCATATTACAGTGAGGAACAGGGAGAATCATTCAAGAAGCTGTAAGAAAGATTAGTGGTGGTGACACCCAGACCCACATCCTCCTCCACTGACCACTGCAGGATCAGGCCAAGTTTCGTAGACGTGGTCGACCATGAGTGTTTGATCAGGGATACTTAAATTTATTACAGGAGAAAAAAATATACGAGGCAACAAATAATTGGTTTAAGTTGCATAAAATATAAACTGTATGTGGATAAGGAAATAACATGCGCAAATGATACATCATGTTTGTAACAGAGAAAAATAACGGATGTACCAAGAGGAAGCTAGTTAAAGTTCATCCATAAAATCTAGAAAATTCTATTGGGCCATTTCAACATATGATGAGATACGTGAGTTAATGCAGAGTGAAAAAAGAAATCGATATATATTTAATATATATAAAACAATTTATAACTATAATCTATAAGTATTATAGAGTATGTTATATATTATGTAATTATATATATTATATATATGTTATATATTATGAAATTTATGTACTTCCTAGAAAAAATACCCTGAGAGGATGTACCCTAAAATATTAACACTGGTTATTTCAAAGAGACCCAAATTAGGATGCTTTATCTTTTTAAAAGTCTTTTGGGGGGGGCTGCCTGGGTGGCTCCCTGGGTGGCTCCGTTGGTTAAGTGTCCGACTTCGGCTCAGGTCATGATCTTGGGGTTTGTGGGTTCGAGCCCCGCGTCGGGCTCTGTGCTGACAGCTCAGAGCTTGGAGCCGGCTTCGGATTCCGCTCTCCCTCTCTCTCTGCCCCACCCCCGCTCACACTTTGTCTCTGTCTCTCTCAAAAATAAATAAACATTTAAAAAAATTTTTAAAAAGTTTTTGGGGGGATGGATGTTTTTAACTATTTTGCTGTAATTGTTGGAATAATTTTTCAGAGTTTGAATAAATTATTTTAACCACCATAAACACATAAAACTTTTTTTTTTTTGAGAAAAGTAGCAAAACACATTGCCACCAAAAAATGCTTAGACTCCAACCTTAGGAAGTGATTAAGACTTAGAAGTGCTTCTTTGAAATCATGTTTAGCTTCATCCTTGCCCATCATGAGTTCTGTGTTGCTTTGTATAATGTGATGGTATGTCCACCTCTTACCCCAGCCTCTGGCTTTGGCTTTAAAAAGCTTCAGAGCTCCAGAAGGAAACAGCAAAAAAGCTCATTTGCTGAAAAAGATAGCTTCAGATCACAGATGTCAAAGTTGCCAGATCTTAAATAAGAAACATCAGTCAACATGTGCCCTTTTCTCCCTGGGCTTTCTTGCCTCGCTGGTATAACATTGGTACTGGTGGCTTTGACGACACTTTTCTAAAGCCACAGATAAAGGTAAAGCTTGAGTGGAAAGCCAAGTAACTACTTCTGCAGAATCAGAATCACTGTGGGTGAGGATATTGAGCCAAATGAAGTTGATTTATGGGAGGTTGAAATCAGGAGCTCTAATAGAATGAACTAGTTTGACAAATCTATTGCATCTACTACACGAAGTAAACAAAGATTTCATGTCAGAATAATATTAACTATGATGTTTGGTGGATAGAATGAAACCTTTTCCTTCTTGTAATCCTTCCTTTAAGATAGACAGCAACCGCAAGAACCTATTATAGAATTAAACGTAATTCATACTTTTTTCCTTTTTGTATGTAGCCAGCAATTCCTCTAAAATCTCCCTGGGCAGTCAGGCATTACTTTCTGAAAAAAAAAAAAAAAAAAAAAAAAGTCAGCAGAGGAAGGAAGTGTTATGAATTCCAAGAAGTGTCCTCTTTCATACTATAATTTCTCTTTCCACCTGAGTTATGCCAATCCGTGAAGAAGCTTCATTGGAAGCCACACAAGTTTGTGTGGTTGGAGCTAATGTTGGTTTATAGCATGGAAGGTGTGCAGCTAGAAGGATGAAAAAAAAAAGCTTCTTTTTGCATTCTGGGCAGAAATGGGAGATGGGAGGCTGAGACCTGGTGTTTAATGCTTCTTGGTGAAAAACCACATGATTGCTGTCATCAGTCCAACCAAAAGAATTAGTACTGTTCAAGTCCTCATGAGCTTTAAAAAAATCTGAATGTTTACTCTTCTTCTCTGATGATGCTGTTTAGTTTTAATGAGAGTGTGTTTTAAAGGAAACTAAATATCTGTAGAGACTCCTGGCTCATAGTTGTGTGATCGGGGAACTGGGAAAAGGTGGAGGGTCATGACTGGAGGCAGTTTTGCTCCATTTGTTTTCATAATTGCCCAGAATGTTAGGAACCCTCAAGATCTGGGGAAGGTGCCTGCAAGCTTTGGAAACTCAGTCTCCCTATTTATTAATGGCTTTTGGTAACCCCAACCCTATGTTTTTAATAGTTAAGCTGTGTTCTTTTTCACCATTTGGAAATGCATTTACAAGACAGCCCAGATGGATGGATCCAGCAAAGCCCAGCAACTGTGGATTGTCAATGCTTTTCACAATGAAAAAAATGTTTCTCTCTGAGGGCTTCTAAATTTGGGCTTTATATTAGGGATCCCTGGGTCTTTAAAGTTACTACTTACACCTTACATCTCCACTGGGAGATGATGCAGAGAGTGTAGACAAGGTGCCTGGGACGGACACCACCTCTTCCTAGAGCTCATGCTTATTCTGGCCAGCCCACAGTACTGGACTTGACTGGATTGAATAGTGTCCCTCCAGAAATAATGTCTTTGGGCCCTTAATGTGACATTATTTGGAAATAGGACTTTTACAGTTGTAATTAATTTAAAATGAGGTTATGCTGGTTTAGGGTAAACCTTAATCCAATGACTACTATCCTTATCAGAAGGCCACATTGAGACTGATACACACACACACAGAGAACACCATGTGCAGAAGAAGACAGCAATGGGAGTGATGTGTCTACCAGCCAAGGGATGCCAAAGACCGATGGCAAACAGCCAAAGCCAGAAGAAAGACATGGAACAGGTTCTCCCTCAGAGCTTCTAGGAAGAACTAACGCTGCCCATAACTTACTTTCAGGCTTCTAGTCTTCAGAACCATGAGACAATGAACATCTGTTACTTTATGCCTCCTGGTCTATAATACTTCATTATAGCAGCCCTGGGAAATTAATGTGTGAATAACTGGAGAGGAAGTTCTTGAGAAATTCATAGGAATGAGACAGACATCTTCAAAGATCGATACCTGAAGCTTTCAAATTAGGCTTTAAGAAGATGTTTTTGGGGTGCCTGGGTGGCCCAGTCGGCTGTGTCTGACTTGGACCAGGTCATGATCTCATGGTTCATGAGTTCGAGCCCTGCATCAGGCTCTGTGCTGACAGCTCAGAGCCTGGAGCCTGCTTCAGATTGTGTGTCTCCCTCTGTCTCTGCCCCTCCCCACTCTTGCTCTATCTCTCAAAAAATGAATAAACATTAAAAAAACATTTTGTAAAGATGTTTTTCTGTCTCCACTTAACATGCAAGATTGTTTTTATTTGGAGGGGACAATCTGAGGAAATAAATAGTTTCCTTGGTTCCTGTCAAGGTTAGATAATTTTATGTTCTTCCTCAAATAGGAACTTCAAGATTAAAGGATTGTCGGAAGAAAACTACTCTATTCCCTACTTTAGACAAGATGGCCAGTGTGCCATAGCATTAACACCTTTGGAAAAGAACATTTCTTGTGGGCACACAACCCTTGGGATAAAAAAGCGTTTGTGAATTTTAATGTACACCATTGTACTACAGAAGCTATTAAAAGAAAGAACGGAAAACATTCTATAAAATCCAAACACTTTTATGGTATTACTTCCTTGAAATTACTGTCTTGTAGTGTACGTTACAAGTCAAAAATCTCAAAAAAATCATGGGCCCTACAGAAATATTCATTGTGAACTTTAAAAAGATTGCTTAAACTTAAAATATGGTTTATCCCTATAAACAACTACATTCCTTCTATCCAGGCACTGATGCTGGGTCTAGTGATATCTGAGCTCATGTTTCTAGCATAGCAACTGACAGCTCACATATGAAAGCACATATACATATTCACAGATGCGAACACACTGATGTCTGTATAATAAGACAACCACTGACTGCTTATATCCATCTGTGTTCCCAGTTGCATCAAATACTGAAAAACCTCATGCTATAAAACACCTAGAAATTCTAAATAAAAAGGAAAAAAAATACTTAAAAAAATGTAAAAGTGATTATATGCCTAAACAAAATAAGGGACCTAAAATGAAGATTAAGATGAAAACACAAGTGATAAGTAGTAACAAGTACCTTGGCTATCCTCAGGACAAAGTAAGGTCTTGGTTTTAATGTCTTTCAAGACCAAGGGTCAAGGATTTGGACATGACTTAGAACTGAGACACTGGCATAGAGTAGTGGGACTCAAAGAACAGTATTCTTAGGGAAAAGGGGGAGAAAAAAAAAGTGAGCAAACCAGAAAAGGAAACATCTCTGTTTCTTCTTCCGGTCTCATTTTCTGGGAAAAAAAAAAAGTCTTTTAGGAGAATTTTTACACCACCACCAGGTCCAGGAAACTTAAACCAGAAAATGAACCTGAAAAAAGGTCATCCTGGGTACCAACCAGGAGATCCCCAATTTAGAGGACACAAGATTCCCACAAAATATGAACTCTATTCAAACATATGAAGAAACACAGGCAAAATAGACAATTACACAATCAACAAACATCAGATTCAGACTCCTTAGATTTTCAGGTTTCTGGAATTATTAGAAACCAACTAAAAATATGTTTGAAATAACTAAAGTGAAATGATGTTATAAATATAAGGAAACAACTACATGAATATAATTGTATTATTCAACTTGAAATCGAATCAGATAGAACTTACTGACAGAAATGTAGTCTTTGACGTTGAAAAGTCAGTGGATAAGAGATGAATGAGTAAATAAAATGTGGTCTATTGCATCCAGTGGAATACTATTCAGTAAGGAAAAAGGAAAAGTACTGACACATGTGACAACATAAATGAAGGTCAAAAACATTACACTAAGTAAAAGAAACAAAACACAAAGGGTCACATCCTGTATTATTCCATTCATCCACAAGAGACAAATCTATAGAGACATTAAGATTGGTGATTTTCTAAGGTTGTGGGAATAGAGATTAACTGAAAGTGGTCATAGGCCATTTTATGGGTAAATAGAAAGACTCTAAGACCCGGGGCACCTGGGTGGTTCAGTTGGTTGAGTGTCCGACTCTTGATCTGAGACCAGATCTTGATCTTAGGGTTGTGGGTTTGGGCCCCATATTGTGCTCCATGCTGGGTGTGGAATCTTCTTTAAAAAAAAAAAATAAAAGCAATGTTCTAAGACTAGATTATGATCATGGTCTCACAACTAAGTAAATTTGTTGAACGTCATTACACTGTGAAGCCTTTAAAATAGTTGAATTTATGTATGTAAATTAGGTGTATACCTTATAGTTCAATAAGGTTGTTCAAAAAAAGTCAGTGGGATGTTTGGATTAGACACTGCCAATATTGGAAGGTAGATCCAAAAGCACAGAAAAGAAAGAGATGGAAAACATGATGGAAGTAAAGAAAGTTGGGAGGAAGTATGAAAAGTTCTAATCTATATTTAATTGGAGTTCCAGAAAGGGAGGTAATTGAGAAACAAAGAAAAAGATGTGAAAATATTCTCAAAGAAATGAAGGCTGAGAATCTTCTAGAACTGATGAGAGGCATGAATCACAAGCTAAGTAAATAAGAAGAAACTTACCCTAGATGCATTGAGGTAAAGCTACAGAATCACTGGCAAAGACAGGTTCTAAAAGCAGTAGGAGAAGACTTTTACAGAGGAAGCAATTTCTGTCATGGAAGATGTCACCAAAAAAATAAGATTTAACCTGAGCCAAGAAAGAGGATTAAAGTTTAGATGAATGGATTAGAGGAAGGGAGCACATTCTGATCACAGGTGTGGGAAGAAAATCCTAATCGAAGATGCAGAGGCTGAAATGTATGGTGGCAAGTCTTTGGGTCCATGAAAAGGATGCTCTGGCTGAAGCAAAGAATAAGGTAGGAAATTGGCAGAAGACAGAATTAGGGAGGCATGGTCAACCTACATCAGCGTGCACAATGAAAAGCTCTCTAAAGACTTGGGCCTAGGGATGCACCACAAATAAACACATTTCTTTGGTTGACTCATAACAGATCCCCTTTCTCATCAAGGAGACCCTTGTTTCCTCGCAACCAGAGAAATTCTATGACTCTGAAACCAGAAAGGAGGCTTCTAAAACCTATAGTGCATTTTCCATCGGAACCCTGTTGAGTCCTGAAGTCCAAGTTCGACTTGAACCTAGCAAACACAGGAGACTCCAGGTTACTGCTGGGACACACCCATGCTCATCAGGTGGATGAGGGGGGCTGCCTCAGTCTTCCCTGTATATTTTCTTTAAACTCCTATTAATTTAACAGGCCTGGGAAAAGCGTGAGTCATAAAGGTGGAAAAATATTTTGGCTGCAGCTTTGGTAAAAGGTGAAATGCATTAACCTTGCAATGAGTCATCATCACCTCAGGCAGCTTAAAAGAAGAAGGAAAAAAAAAAAACCCTTAACCACCATGGTTTCAGATCTCTGGGAGTGTGTCTGACAGAGCGTCAGGGTTTGGTAACTTCTTGTCTGGTGTGGGTATGGCCCAGTGTGAGATTAGCTTCTCCAGAAGGCCTGAAATGCCTCCTTTCCAACATGCAGCCTGTAGGGTTGGCTCTCCCACCTCCCAAGCCTCAGCAGGAGCCAGCTGCAGCCCACCTGTTTCAATGGGGCCACTTTCACTCCACTGTGAAGGAAGTACTAGCTGCTAGTGCCAGCAGAGGCCCTAAAATAGACATATTTTTAAAAATCAGGCATAGCCAATTAAATCTTTAAAAAATTACATTGGTAATAAAATTATGTGGAATTTATTTCTCTGAACTGTGACTGCCAGATCATTCTAAGTATACCCTAACAACTCATTAGGTTTAAATACGATCAAAATTAACCATTCTTCCATTATACAGTTTTAGAAAAATAATCACAAACCCTTTACCTGATTAGAAAAAGTGAATACTTGCCTGAATATTATGTGCAGGCATCTATTCTTGTCAAATGTTTACAAAGGAACTTAATGGCCCCTGATTAACCATTGGATGTTGGAAAAGGTTGAAAGTCCTCTCAAGCTATATCAGTAAATAAATGCTTGCTTACTTATATCCACATTAGGGAAGAGCTACCCATCTCCTATCGAAAGCCAGGCAGCAAGAAGTACTGCACAGACCTAGGTTTAAGTGTGACACTAGCAGCTTAGGAGCATGTGACCTTGGCCAAGCTACCTAGCCTCGCCGAACCTCAGCTTTGTCATAAGTCAAATAAGGGGATAACATCTACTGCATGGTGGGTGTGAACACAAACCGAGATGAAAGATATGACATTTCTCGGTACTCAGTGATGCCAGATTGCTTCTCCCTTCCCTCCTTAAAGCATCATGTCTCAAGGAATGAGCAGGTGGGCAGGTGAGTTAATTCAAGGTTGTGGAAGCAGGTAGAAATTGGTAGAAATTGGATGGGCAGGGGAGAAATGAGGAGCTGTTCTTGACAGCAGGAAAAGCATGAGAGGAGATGGGGAGACAGTGGGACGAGCACATGGCTGAAAGGAGCTGCTACCTGTCTAGCTGCCATGGAAGGTTAGGTGTGGCCAGAGAAAGGAGGTTGTTTGGCATTACACTGAGCCATTTGGACTTTATGTCCTAAAGATAAAAATCTGCAAAGGTTTTAGAGCTGGGAATAATTCCTCTGACACTGATGGCTTGGTTGTGACCATCTCATGTTCTTTGGCTGAGAGTCAGTGGAACTCCTTCACCAGAACGAAGAAAACTTCCATACTTTCTAGAACTGCCTTCTCTCTCTCTAGTGCCTGAGTCTGGTAGAGCCCATGGTACATTGCAACTCCATTTTACAGATGAACAAAAGAAACTAAGACCCCTTGAGCCTAGGTGATTTGCCATAGGTCAGCATCCAGAACTTGAAGTCTGTGTTTTCTGATACTATTGTTTGTGCTTGCCCTACCACATTTCACTGAGACTATGAAAATTCTATCAAAATGCATCAAAATAATAAAATGAAGGAAGGAAAATATTAGGAGGCACATGCAGCCTATGATATTCACACACCATGAGATGAAATAGTTTTAGGATTTGTTTTGTTCCCATTTTTCAATTCCCTGCTTTAAAACTTAATGTGATCTCTCTAAACTCTCACTATTTAGGATCTAATTCTTGGAGATAACTAACATCTCTAAAGAGAAGATGTCAGTAGCTTTGACTGACATGACTGACTTGACTTTGATTTGATAGCACAAGTACACTTGTGTTGACTTCAATGCGGCATTTTAGCAAAAAATTTCTCTGCTTCAGGGACCAGCCCTAATGATTAGGGTGTTAAGACATGACCAGAAAACCATGTCAGGTGCTAAAAACCTTCACTGAAATTCACAGCCCAGCATATAGGAACCTTGACACCTGTCTGACTTGGCTGGAACTCATACCCTAACAATATAGTCAATAAGTCCAAAGTAGCCATCCCAAAAGATCAGCCTGCAAAAGGGGTCTTGAAGGATTTTCTATAAAGGGCCTGGGCTTCGAACTTCACCAGTTACCTCACTCCTGACCCAAAGAGAACGCTAAGAGTCATCTCCTCCCTTTGATCACTCTTTGTCTACCATCAAAAGAACCTTCAAACTATGCTCATTTTGCATCCTCCCTGACCCCACAAACCTTAGTGCTTCTCAACTAGTGTTGAGCAGAAGCAAAACCAAACAATGAAAACCTCTCCACCCCTGAATAATTTGGCATCAAATTCCTGTATCATCCTAAGGAATTTATTGTAAGTTACCAAACGAAAGCTCAACCACATTACATAGACGTGCTATTGACTGGAAATGGCAAAAGGCACCCCCCCCCCGACTATGGATGGGAGAAGAGCCTCTTTCGTTTTGTAGTCATAAAAAATATATTAAAAAGTATACACCCTACAGCTTATGCTGTATTCAAGTCAGCATTTGAAGTGAGTAGCATAGATTATCAGAGTATCTCAGAAAAAAATCATGTATTATTTTCATCTTTGAATTTTCTCCATTTCCTGCCTTCTTATAGGAAAAATGTTCTTGAGTCAATATGATGGTAGAGAGAAAGTAGCACGAGAGATAAAGCTTCCAAAGAGAAAATTGAGTGGATGTGTTGTTGATACGTCTACCTTAAACATATTTTGCAATGAGACAAATTTAAAAAAATAATAGCAAAAGCAGCACTATCAATGATATTTACACAAGTTTTGAGCTGGTCAGTGCTTTTTCAATTATGGATTATTTTCAAGCCTTTCTTATGAGATGGATCGAAGATAGTGTTCTACAAGTGAACAGCTTGAACCTCATTCTGTGCTTAGTGTATGGCCTAAGAGGGTTTCTCCATACAGATGCCTGAGCAGAGAGTATGTGCCGGTGTTCTCCACTGTCCACCCCTTCCCCCAAGCTATCCTCAGCCTTTCTTTCCTGTGGCTCAACACCTGAGCTCCCCTGCCAAGGGCTTGCCTCTGGCTGGTTTCTGCTTGGGTTCAGCCAGCAGGTGCACTGTCAGGAGCATGGGAGGAGGGAGAAGAAGGGAGTTAGAGTATTTCTTCCCTGTTTCCTCCCTGTTTGGGGTCACATCTCTGGCAATATCTGCATCTCTCCATGACTGTTGTCCCAGCTAGAGTAGCCGTCTCTTTCACACTTCCAGCTCTTAGGGGACTCCAATGGCACTATTTCCTCTCACGCTTCTGCAGTCCTGAGGGAGGTGTTAGTGGCTTCCTGCTGTTACACATCTCGAGGTGTCTGGACATCTCTTGTTTGTGCCTGGTCTTTCTTCTCTACAAGGAGTGCCTTCATTAGGTCTCTTTACTTGGATCATCCAGGTAAACTTTTATTTCCTTCTGGGACCATGACTGACATGATGTTCTAATTTCTCTACCTGCAAAGCTATGTTGGGATTGTCAGCAGGAGTGAAGACATTATTGAAATGTTCCTAGCATTTCCTCTCACATGGTCGCACCTTTGGGTAAGCTTAGTCTTATGACCTGTATTCTATGCTCTTGGTCATTTGGGAAAAAAAGAGACTTTGGAAGACTTCAATCCAGTTTTCTTTTGTGTAGTTCAGGAAATAAGATTTGTTCAGTCCTGCTCTGCAATATTTGATTTTGGTCTGGCTGCAGTGCAGGCTAAGGAGCTACATTTTAATAACCATCCCTGTGATTCTGAGATGAACAATCTAGACTCACATTGAGATCCAGTGCGCAAGACTGCCAAGTGCATGATGGCAGAGAAAACATCTGCCTCCGTCACTGTCATATCCTAATGCCTAACGAGTGCCCCACGTCATGGTTTTGAATGAATAAAGAATATGTAAAAGCAAATTAACATCTGAGCTCCCTTTTCTACGAGGCCTTGATCACACGTCCTGAAATAATGTGCTCCTTCTATGTGGAACTGGTCTTGATTATTAAAAGCACCCCATACGTTGTGCCCTAGGGTCAATCCACTAAGCCCGTGGCCAACTTTAAAAAAATTTTTTTAAGGTTTATTTATTTTTGAGAGAGAGAGAGAGAGAGAGCTAGCAAGCATGAGCAGGGGAGGGGCAGAAAGAGAGGAAGACACAGAATCCAAAGCAGGCTGCAGGCTCTGAGCTGTCAGCGACAGAGCCCCATGCAGGGCTCAAACCCACAAACCATGAGATCATGACCTCAGCCAAAGTCAGATGCTTAACTGACTGAGCCACCCAGGCACCCCATCCATGACCAATTTTGAGTGGAACAAGTGGGTATTTGGCTAAGCATCATTTTTTTTCATATTAGTAAATCTCTTAGCACAATGCTTTTAAACTAAAAATGCTTACATCTAACATTATCCTTCACCCATTTATTCACCAATATTTATTAAGTATATTTGGCAATGTAGTAATTGCCTACCATCGGCCAAACACTCCACTAGCTATCAAGTGAACAAAATCAAACAAAGACCCTGTGCTTGGAGCTTACAGACCAGGGGTAGAGACAGACATTAGGCACATGCTCCTTCAGATTCAGGTGATGTGACACCAGTAACACAAAGGGATCATAATGTCAGGAGCAGGTGGGGATAGGGAGGTCCAACCTGGAGAGCAGAAGGCCCAGAAAGTTTCCCTGAGGCAGAGAGTCTGAAGTTGCTGAAGGCGTACGGCATGAGAGGGAAGGTAGGAAGGGAAAGGTGGAAAAGCATTGCAGGCAAAGGGACCAGAGAAAGCCAGGTGAAGGATGTTTGAAGATGTCAGCAAGAAGGAGTCTAAGTAGTGAGCTCATCTTGAATCATTAAGCACGTTACTCAGAAAACACTCCTGGGCTTTGATCAGAGTGAATTGTGATTATGAAGGGCTATAACTATGCAGAGTGCTTTGAGCAAAAGACATCGTGCACCGAAAGCTGGTATAGTTGGAGCAGCGTTTGTATGTTCCTGTCTCCCTCTCAAAGACCTTCAACTGGATAAAATATTTAATGCCCCTTTCCTTACAGCACCTTGTGATTTTCTTGCTGAACTGGCAAAACTGCTTTACTTATTCCAAACAATTTCATAAATGACAAATAGGGATAAGAGAAATACTAAGTATTTTGGTAATCCCTGCATTGTTATTTTCAATTTTTTTAATGTTTATTCATTTTTGAAAGACAGAGACAGAGCACAAGCAGGGGTGGGGCAGAGAGAGAGGGGGACACAGAATCCAAAGCAGGCTCCAGGCTCTGAGCTGTCAGCACAGAGCCCGATGCAGGGCTCGAATTCATGAACCATGAGATCATGACCTGAGCCAAAGCCTGACGCTTAACCAACTGAGCCACCCAGGCGCCCCTGCATTGGTAAAAGACCCCAGAAAAACATGAAACAAACCCATATACAAAAGAGGAGTGTTCATATTTTAATTTAAAGCCTGTGAATTTCACATACATTGATAGAACTATAAATAAGTTTACATCTCTATTACATTGGGCATATAAGATATTGCTCAATTCCATAACAAAATATATTTAAGTTATGCACTAATATACTTTGTTTTGAATGAAGAACAAAATTATATAGGGCATTGATTAGCTTAAACTATTTTATTTATTTATTTATTTTTTTAACGTTTATTTATTTTTGAGAGAGGCAGAGACAGAGCGCAAGCAGGGGAGGAGCTGAGAGGGAGGGAGACACAGAATCCGAAGCAGGCTGCAGACTCCAAGCTGTCAGCACACAGCCCGATGCGGGGCTCGAACTCACGAACAGTGAGATCACAACCTGAGCCGGAGTCGGACGCTCAACTGACTGAGCCACCCACGCACCCCCACCTTAAACTATTTTAGAAAATTAACAATATTTTTGAGATTCATAAGTTTCCATTTAGAATATAAAATTTTTTTAAGTATTCAGAAGCATTCCTGTAAACACTTCAGGGTGAACTATTTCAAAAGAGGCATATTCCACAAGCCCTACTTTCAGAAGCATCTGTCATCAGTGAAAGTGTCCAAAGCACTACGTGGAATATGATCATTTTAGCAGTGCTTTTCCTAGTTTGCCGAAGCCAAATGTCTTTGGCTACATCTTAGACGCAATGAGCAAAACTTCGAGTTTGTGACACATGGCACAGTAGAGTAAAAGGACCCTTTTAATTGCCTTTCCAGTTTGCAAATTACTTTATGAAACTGGATATTAAAAGGTCTGCTTTTTCTTTCAGGACCCGAGATTCTGAACTGCTCATTTCATTTCCATCAGTAGTATGTCATGTACTACATTTCAAGCTATATTATGGAACCCATCTCATCATGCACGCTTAGCAAGGTATAGAGAAGGGTCCAGAATGAGATGGAGATCACATTTCTCCCAGTCACCCGGCTATAAACTGCAGCCAGTTAAAAGTCTGTCATGCTCCCAGCTACGCTTTGAGTTCTTCCTTTTCATTTCTCTGACAAACCAACAGCTTGATAAAAAGGCTCAAGATTAATTGCAACTTTTCTTTTGCAACAAAAACAACTCGATTGCAAGTCTGATTTAATAGATGATTCTCTCGATGGGAGATGGGGCTCGAGGGAAAGGCACGGTGTGTATGCAAGAGTCTCCCCTCTCAGTGCACCGATCCTTCTGGTTCTGGCCTGCTGACATCTCCACAGAGGGCCGGTCATCCAGTCTGGAGGGGTTCCAGGCCTCCTTCCTCTTCAGGCTGTCTTAATTCTGATTGTTTCTTGTCTGTTACCTAAAGCTGTGAGACACAGAATGGTACTGTATTAATTTGCAGAGGCCGCCGTGAAGACGTATCTATCGCCAACTGAGAGGCTTAAACAACAGAAATGTAGTGGGCCTCACGATTCTGGATGCCCAAAGTCTAAGATGAGGGTGTCGTCAGGCTTGGTTCCTTCTGAGGGCTGTGAGAAGACTCTGTCCCATGCCTCTCTCCTAGGTTCTTCTGGTTAGCTGGCCATCTTTGGCATTCCTTGGTTTGTAGAGCACCATCCCATCTCTGCCTCCATTTCACATGACATGTGCCTTGTGTGTTGTGTCTGTGTCCAAATTTCCCCTTTTTATAGGAAGAGTCATATTGAATTAGAGGCCCTCCCTACTCCAGCGTGACCTCATCTTAACCTAACTAATTATATCTCTAACTACCCTATTCCCAAATAAAGGCTAGGACTTCACCATGTGAATTTTCAGGGGACACAATTCAACTCATAACAGTTACTATATATATTCTAGGGAAACATAAATTTCAGGTTAATATATAATAAGCCTTCTGGAATAATAATACGAAGCAACCGACTACGGTCACCTCTGCAGATAATAGTGAGGTAGACCAGGTAAGGTGGAAATCAAAGGAAATTTACTTGCAACTATAGTATCTTCATTTTTTTTTTACGAGGAAGGTAGATTACCTGAGTAAAAATAAATATAAATAAATGAAGATATTGTTGTGACTCCCAGGAGAAATGCTATCAACTGCCAAGGTACACTTTGGAAACTTGTGAGGGGGTTTCTTGGCAGCTGCAAGGATCGGGGACACGTCTGGCAGCGAGTGGAAGCAGACTAGGGCTGCCAGATGTCCCACAGTGCTGAGGTCATGAAGAGCTGTCCTGTGTCCCACATTGTTTTCAAATGTCCTGCTAAACATTTACATATAAAAACAAAAGGACTTGTTTTTAATGTGTATTGTTTTGAGAGAGACACAGAGTGTGAGCAGGGGAGGGGCAGAGAGAGAGGGAGACACAGGATCCGAAGCAGGCTCCAGGCTCTGAGTTGTCAGCACAGAGCCCAAGGCGAGGCTCGAACTCAGGAACAGTGAAATCATGACCTGAGCCGAAGTCGGATGCTTAACCGACTGAGCCACCCAGGGGCCCCAAAAGAAAATAGCTTTTTGGCATCATTCTACTGTACATTGAATTTTCTAAGAATGCAATCTTGGCATCTACGGGGGAGACCGTACTTTGGTTCAGAAATTTGCTGTGAGTCTTCACCTTGCTGGAAAATTCTATCGCCGACAACAGCATCACTCTAAATATGGGAGCCACCTCAAGAACACACACATAGGGGGCGCCTGGGTGACTCAGTCGGTTAAGCATCCAACTCTTGATTTTGACCCAGGCCGTGATCTCTCAGTTCACGAGTTCAAGCCCCCACTTGGGATTCACTCTCTCCCTCTCTTTCTGCCCCTCCCCCACTCACACTCACACCCCGTCTCTCAAGACAAATAAATAGACGTTTTTCTTTTTAAAGAACACCCATAGACTGGGCTGCACTGGCAGCTGTCGCATTCCTGATGATTCTTCTCATGGGTGTGGTCACTGACCACTGAATTGTGTCTTCTGGTGTGGGCCCTCCAAGCCTTCCTGTACTGAAACAGGTATTAAGCTCATACAAACTTGAACTGCATTTTCCCTTTCCAGTAAACTTGGAGCTTTGTGTGAGTTTTTGAAATATGTGTTCAGGTAGATTACATTATGTATGGATTTCATGTCAGGGTGCTAACGGGGATGCTACAAAGCATTCCTTATGAAAAGGGAAGACTTGTTCTCATAGTACTGTGCACTACCAGGCATCTTTGACAGCCCAGGGAGAAATGCAGACTATATAAACTAAAGCTTTGGAAACGGAGGAGCATCCATGCATTCAGGAGATATTTTCCAAGGCAAAAAGTCAAAAGGACCATATTTTAGACCGAGAAAGAAGGGAGTGTCAAAAATGCCCCTGAGATTTTTAAGCTGGGCTACCAGGTGGGTGATCGAAAAGTGTAGTCACGAAGAGGAGGGCGGCAGATTCACTGTGGGACGTTGCACCTCAAGGTTGCTGAGAGCAAGAGCGAGAGGTCCACAGTTGTTAAATAACCCAGGTATGGGTTTAGTGACCAAGGGATGCCAGTGCGAGCAGGATTGCTAGAATCTGTAGTAGAAAACATATGGAATAAGAAGGAGAGAGAACCCAGAGCAAGCCCATGATAGACACCCAAAGGACATGTGCAACTGAGAAAAGCCACAGAGGAGCCTTTTTATTTTTCAACGTGTCTCCCGCTGAGCTTGAAGACTCTCAAGATAAAAGCCAACAAACACAACCAAATAACAGCAGAACACAAACCCTGTGACTCACATCACTTTGATATTCCTCACATTGCCTAGTACAGCACTCGGTACCCTTTCAACATCTTCCCTCAGTCCTTTCCCTTCCTGGAACATTCAGGAGTGGGGAGGAACATTTCTACTGGGATTGGACTCCCCACAGATGTCACAGATGTTGTTGTGATCTGTGGGAAGCTTTCTCCCCAAGCTCATTGAATGTCTCACGGCCACGGGTTCTCTGGCAGGTGGAGAAGAGACACTCTTTACCTGACCGTAGACATGGCTCTGCTAAGGGGTGGCTATTACACTCAGAAAATCCGTTCTCCATGCAGAGAGTGACTTACCTCTTGTGACACAGGTCATCTTCCCACCCCCCCAACATTGGGCAAAACCAAAACTAAATTTAACAGCAGACGAAGTGTCATTCCCAAATGCCGCATCCAGCCCAAATCCAGAAGAAAAGCCACTGATCACCCTCCCAAAGCCCAAGTTCCACACTCAGGGACATTCCCTCTCCTAGCGGTGACATCGCAACCTCAGGGACACTCCCTCTGGCTCCAACCCCCGTTCCACTTGTCTGCCAGGACACATGACATGGGACAGGAGATCTGTCACTGAGGGCACATACCTGTGGTCACATAAACACATAAACACTTTCACTAGCAGCCACGTTCTTAGGCTCTGGCCAGAAGAGGCAGCCGACAGCCAGACAGGAGAGGCTCAGCTGAATGCTCACTATGGCTCGCCATCCACGGATCCCCCTGGCAGGAAATGGGTTCCAGATGTGTCCTCAGCTGAGCCTGTAATGGAGTCTGACTGTCATAAATGGGCCTTCTAGCCTGGGTCTCCAGCCTTTATCAATCTCCCTAGACAACGCTGAGCAGAGGGGGAGGAGAGGAAATGCGGGAATAGTCTGCATTGCTGGGTACAGTTTCAACAGAAAGATGACAATGTGTTTTGAGTTTCTAGGTCCTATTTTTGTTTTCTTTTTTGAAGATAACATTGTGCGTGTGTGTGTGTGTGTGTGTGTGTGTGTGTGTGTGTGTTTGGGCACACATGTGCTTAAGGGGGGAGAGAAACAAAGGAAACAGGGGAAGGGAAGGGGAGATTCTATTTCAGTTACAAAAAGGAGTTGTGCATTTTAGACAAACTAAAATAACATTGCAATCCCATGCCAACCCAGGAAATTCAATAAACCTAAAGATCACTACTCTATCCTAATTTTGCCTTTGCTGTAAGTAGATATTTCAGAATTGTGGTAACAGGGCACCAAACTCAAGGTTGTTAGAGATATTTATTAATAAGTACCCAATAGCCTTCATTCTAAATTCCCACATTTCATGGAGATGTGTATCCTTAGAATCTCTATACATTGATCGCTTAATTTCTTCTTTGTTCAAAGGGATAATGGCTTAAAAATATCACGTGAAATTAGAATTTAGGGGACACCTGGCGGTTTAGTTGGTTAAGCGTCCAACTTCAGCTCAGGTCATGATCTTACAGTTTGTGGGTTCAAGCCCCAAGTCAGGCTTTGTGCTGACAGATGAGATCAGAGCCTGGAGCCTGCTTCAGATTCTGTGTCTCCTTCTCCTCTGCCCCTCCCCTGTTTTCTCTCTCTCTCTCTCTCCTAAAAATAAATAAACATTAAAAAATTAAAAAAAAAAAAAAAGAAAATAGAATTTAGGCAGTACAAGGTCAAGATAGCCTGAGAGCAGTACACAATGAATAACCTGTGGAGTTCCCAATAAATACACAATTGTAGCTGGGGGCTGTACCTAAATAGTCCAGAATTGATCATTCTCCAGAATTCTCATAAAGTAAGCCTGTGGCTCTAGATCAGTCCCTCTGAGCAGCAGCTGAAGAGCACCTAGGTTCTGAGAGAGGTGATTTGTTTGGGGTCACTGTGTACCTGGTGAATTTAAGAGTCACTGCCAAGGTCACTGAGTGACCTTGGGTGAGATACTTAACCTCTCTGGTTCTCAGTTTCTTCCTTTGTAAAGTGAGAGATTAGACTATGGTCTGTGACAGCTCAGAATTTCAATTTTAAAAGGCTTATTTTTTTTATGTTTATTTTTTTATGTTCATTTTTTGAATGTTTATTTATTTTTGAGGGAGAGACAGAGCATGAATGGGGGAGGGGCAGAGAGAAAGGGAGACACAGAATCCGAAGCAGGCTCCAGGCTCCGAGAGCTGTCAGTACAGAGCCCGACGAGGGGCCTGAACTCATGAGCTGTGAGATCATGACCTGAGCCAACATTGGACATTCAACTGACTGAGCCACGCAGGCGCCCCAAAGGCTTATATTTTTTAAAGCAAGATTAAAATTCATCACCCAGTTGGTAGGGCTTGAGGCCCCTACCACAGTTTATAACCCTAAAGATAGCGACACCTTTTATAGAATCAGACTCTATTCTATGTGTAACAGGCTTACAATACCTAGGCAGAGGCACGACACGCTCAAAAGAAAAGAGCCTTTTGTTCTGGAAGAGTAAGATGCATCTAATGAAACAGACGGTAAGAACTATTCCAGATGGTCCCATCCACATTCTGTTGGTCAGTGCTGTCTGTCGACAATTCCTCATGATTTTGACAAAAAGGGCATCAGCGTTCCCTGTGTCAAAGAAAAGAGATTTGCTTACAGCTCTCCGTTGTTCATTTCACTCTGGACATAGAGTTTCTTCCTGAAGGCTGAAATTAATTTTAAACTTGCTTTGCACAGTGGTCAACCAAAAGATTTTGATTTTTTTAATGATTATTTATTTTTGAGAGACAGAGAGACAGAGCACAAGTGGGAAAGGGACAGAGAGAGTGGGAGACACAGAATCTGAAGCAGGGTCCAGGCTCTGAGCTGCCTGCACAGAGCCTGACATGGGGCTCGAACTCGTGAACCTCGAGATCACGACCTAAGCGGAAGTCGAGCACTCAACTGACTGAGCCATCCAGGTACCCCCAACTAAAAGATTTTGTATGTGCTGGCCTCATTCTGTAAGTTTAGAGAAGAATTTCATCATTTCATTAAAAGCTATGATCCAATTACTCTAAAGAGTATAGTCAAATCAGACTAAAAATTGAGCCATTAGTCAAATGTAAAATCGTCTCTTTTTAAAAACAATTATTTCAAATACAGAGTAAAATATGAATTCATTTCTGATTGTAAGAAATTGAAATAATATAGATACAAGTAGTTACCCTAAAGACAGTACCTCCATTCCCAGGTCTTTGCCTTCTGTGAGGAATTTAGTGTGTGCCCACTCAACTTTTTCTAATTACACATGATACTATACAAATAAATATTTTTGTTTCAAATCTGTATTGTTCACGTAAATAAAATATCTCTTTACTTTTATGGACATTTTTAATTGGCCAAAGTCTTTAGGTGGTTCCATACGAGTTAAGTATGGATTTATTGCATTAAAAAAACCTGCTGCATAATATTCCATAGGATGGATTATGAAATTATTACCCCATTAGTGGAAATTCAAGGTTACTTTTCTCTTAACTATTCCACAAAATATCACAGGGAACAGTTTTGTACATGCCTCCCTTGCACATATGTGGCTGTGTTTCTCTTGGGTAGATACCAATAAGTGAGATTTTTGGCTCAAAACTTGTGCAATTTTATTTTTTTAATTTTTTTTTTAACGTTTATTTATTTTGGGGACAGAGACAGAGCATGAACGGGGGAGGGGCAGAGAGAGAGGGAGACACAGAATCTGAACCAGGCTCCAGGCTCTGAGCAGTCAGCCCAGAGCCCGACGCGGGGCTCGAACTCACGGACCGCGAGATCGTGACCTGGCTGAAGTCGGACGCTTAACCGACTGCGCCACCCAGGTGCCCCAAAAGTTGTGCAATTTTAAAAGGTTTGGCAAAGTGCCTTACAAAAAGGCAGTACAAAGTAAATCCTTAGCAAAGAGATCATTTAGAGGGAGAGTTACCTTCCCCCATGCCCTTATCAGTATATTATTTTATCTAATTTTGAAATATGTTCTAAAAAACCAGAAATATGTTCTACTATAATAGGCGAAAAATAAAAGCTCATTTGCATTTGCATTTCCTTAATCACTAGTAAGGTTATACACTTAAATATGTATTTATTGGTCATTTGCATTTCTTCTTCTATGAATTGCCTATACATACCTCTTGCTTTTTTTTGTTTTCTGATTAGTTTATCTTCCTATCTAATAATAAGCATTCTTTATAAAACCTTTACATATGCTAAAACTATTTTCTCCTAGTTTGATAACAGTTATTTGTCTTTGTCTATGGGGTATTTGATGAAAGAAAATTTTCCTTTCTTTTTCTTTTTTAAGTCTCCTTTATACATATATCCAGATGTGTAGATGTATTTGCATAATTAGCATCCGATAGGTCCTTTTTAAAGTGCAGTGTATTTTGTCCTTTCTTTTGTTTGTCTCAGTTCCATCTCTCTCTGCTATTTTGGCCCACATTAGTCTCCTGCCCTGACCCCCTCCAATTCAGCAATGTGGAAAGAAAAAAGAAAGACATGAGGAGATTGAAAAAAATATATATATGGAAAAATATATAGCAGGCAAACACAACCAACTAAAAATTGCTGCAGATATGTTAACTAGTAAACAACATAGACTTTAAACAAAAAGCATTGTTGGGAATACAGTGGGTCACCACATAATAATAACTCACTTAATTCACCAAAAAAGTGTTTTGAACTTGTATGTACCCAACAACAGAGGCTTACAATACACAGAGCGAAATTTTACCACATTAAAAGGAAAAATTGCTTTCTCTAGAGTTGTCTTTTCCTTCATTTCCCTGGTAGCACAGAGTTGGTTGTCACAGCAGCAGCAAAGTAAAATGAGGACAAGATTTGAGATATATAAGAAAAAAAGGAGGAGCCCCTGGGTGGCTCAGGTGGTTGAGGGACCGACCCTTGATTTCGGCTCAGGTAATGATCTCACAGTTTGTGGGTTTGAGCCACGAATCTGGCTCTGCGCTGACAGAGTGCAGATCCCAGACAAAGTGCCTGCTTGGGATTCTCTGTCTCCCTCTCTCTTTCTGCCCCTCCTTCTCTCTCAAAATAAGTAAATAAACATTTTATTTTTTAAAAATTTTTTAACGTTTATTTATTTTTGAGACAGAGAGAGACAGAGAATGAACAGGGGAGGGACAGAGAGAGAGGGAGACACAGAATCTGAAACAGGCTCCAGGCTCTGAGGTGTCAGCACAGAGCCCGACGCGGGGCTTGAACTCACGAACCGCGAGATCATGACCTGAGCCGAAGTCCGACGCTCAACCGACCGAGCCACCCAGGCGCCCCAGTAAATAAACATTTTAAGAAAGAGAGAAAAAGTAAGCCCCTGAAATGTATGTCATTAATAGTATAAACCATAATCCTATTTCTTTTTTTTTTTTTTTATGAAACACTTCTCTTTTTAAAGTTTTTTAGGTTTCTTTATTTATTTTGAGAGAGAGAATGCGAGTGGGGAAGGGGCAGAGAGGTAGACAGAGGGAGAGAGAGAGAATCCCAAGCAGGCGCTGTGTCACAAGTGCAGAATTCATGAACTTTGAGTTCATTATTTGAGCCGAAGCCGGTAGCTTAACCAACTGAGCCACCCAGACGCCCCCATATCCCTACTTCTTGACCGACAGTACCAATCAAAGGGAGCAGACAAGATTGTTTTGTTTATGGAAGAGTAAAGGAAATCAGAGTACTTTTAGAGAGAAGATGCTTGAAGGATGTGAGAAACCAAACTTTCAAGGGAAATTCCTGAAAAAATTTTTTCTAGCTTTGGCAGTTTGTGTGCTTTGCATTTTAATTACAAAGTACCGTGTTTCAACACTTGGTTAGGGAATCGTTCATAATTGGGACCTTCCTGACCACAGTCAGCAAGCCTTCCTTCACCTCCAGGAGGTTTGGGAAATCAAAACAGAGCCCATCTGCCAGAGAGCTGTGGTCCTCATCAAACAGCCCCACGACTGGCACAGCGGTGTATTTGTGCTTGAGAGACGGCCTCGACCCGTTGCCGAGCCTAAAATACCTCTCAGGGCTGGTTGCAAAGCGGGCAAATTCATAGCACAGAAACTGGCCTGTGTGAAAACCCTTCACTTGGAGCCGGTCTGCATGTGGCTTGTGGAAAGAAGAGAGGTTTCACTTCTATTTCTTTCCATCCCACATCATAAACACGAAAATTGCCATTGAACATTCAGCTCGTGGCTCTGGTACCTTTCTGCTGAAATGAGGGAGGTGGGAGGAGGTGTATATACTCCTAAAACTACGCTGTACAGAGATTTCCGTGAGAGGGAAAGGAATACACACATTGGGAATAAGAGTTTTGAGTTTATTTGTGAATGCTTTTATTAAAAAATGTTAATCATGTACAGAAGTACAGTTTTCAGAATAAAATGGTTTTTCTGTTAACACTGCCATCCCACAAAATGGAGGTGCTAATAATTCCTTATTATGTTGTTTGTCACTTCACCACTATCAAAGTTTCACAAACCCGAATGAAATATACAACAAATAAAAGAAAAGCCAGTGAAAATTGAAGAAAAGAAAGAGATAGCAAGTACACAAGATTACAAGGCCAAAAGTCTCAGAATTTCATCCTAAAGAGCTCAGGTGACCTTAGAAAGCTATAGTCACACAAATTTTTAGGCATAGTCATATCGATTTTCATTAAGTGTCTCCTTTCTAGAGCGTTCTTGAAAGTTTCTAATCTTTCTTAATGCCTTGAGTTCACTTCAAATATCATTAAGACATCTTGGGATCTTTGTCTGCAAGAAGTTCTGCGTCTAATATCACAAAGACCCCAAAAATAGACTTTGGAAAGGAAAACTTTCACTCCAGAAAATCATCGCTTGGCATAGAGAAGAATGTACAGAAGTGAATGCCAGGGCAGTTAGCTGTTAGCTCAAGTTTGTCTCCAGTGCTGAGACTTTTCATACTTCCCTGGGCCTCAGTGGAATGCTGCATCAGAATAATGTGGCTTGTGCAGTTTTCTAGATGATCTCCATGACTCTTTCAAATATAAAACACTACGATTCTCATCAGGTCTCATCATTGCCTCTTGCATCAGGTCTCATCATTGCCTCTCTCTTCTCCTGAAGGCTGGGGTCAACGGACCCCAGAGAAGATTAGTCTTACACATACACACACACAAATAAAAATTTCATGATGCATGGCAGGTGACGCAGTAAACACTTGTTTTGGGAGCCCCAAAGAGATATTTTTTAATTGAGCTATAGTTAATAGACAATATTATATTAGTGTCAGGTATGATAATTGTACAAATATTATATTGACATACAATATTATAATAATCAGACCAGTAATTCGATACGTATATACATTACACAATGCTCACCTGATAAGTATAGTCACCAGCAGCCATCATACAAAGTCATTACAATATTACTGACCCTATTCCCTATGCTGGACTCTTCATCCCATGACTTACTTGTTTTATAATTGCCATTTTGTGCCAAGGAAGTATTATGATGGTGTATTTTGCAAGACTTATTTTTAAAATGCCTAATTCTTTACAAAATCGGTGCAGAAGTAGGGAAAGGGGTGTGGTCTAACAAATGGAAAGATATGAGCTGAAAACAGATGCCCATCAAAGGATGAAGCAGCAAATAATTTAACAATTCATACACGATTAAAAAAGAGAAGTGGTTGTGATTTGATGGACACAAATCCTGAGTTTTCCAAATTCCTGAACATTCCATATTTATTGTTTCTTACATTGTTCTCTATAGCACTTGCTATATTCCTGTTTTGGCATGAATTACAATGGTTTATTGGAAGAAGGTAAATGCAGACTTACATACAATTAAACAGAAGTGACTACTGTGTAATTTTACAAATGATAAAAGATATTAGAAACTAGGGCCACTCACATTTCTAAACCCTGGAATTAAGCTCTTTGGAAAAATATCACTAGAAAAAAATGATTAAGACTTGTAGAGTGTAGGTCATTTAAAGCACTCAAAAGGGAAGACAACAGGTGAATATTTGGACAAAAATGTCCATTGTTCAGTTTTTCTCTCCACTTCGTCATGTTTCCTAATTTATTTATAATGTTTGTCTCAAACAGGAGTTTTTTTTTTTTGAGACAAGCCATAATTTTTCTTTTAGACCAGTGTTTCTGAACCTTTCTTTTACATCATCACCCCTCCCCTTGAGAATGTGTGTTTTATATTGTGGTAAATAGGGATGCCATACAAGCTGCTGAAAGAAAGCAGGATATAGATACCAATGCAGCCCACACTTAATGAGCAGTTACAGATTAGAATAAAACACGAGAGGATATGAACATGGCTTCCTGCATGTTCCTTTGCCACACATACTTATTAAATTAAATACAAATAGTAAATCACAGAATCTGAAGCAAATCAGCCAAAGAAAACATGAAGGAAAAAAAAGCCCAAAAAATATAGGTGATACTGGAGGATGAGCCCCTGAAAATTCTTGGAAGTCACTTTTTTGTAAAAAGATGGAGAAAGGTAAGATAAAAGAAAAAAAATTAAAAAGGTAGAAAATGAAGCTAACACAGTACCTTTGGCAGTTTTATTTACATCTAGATTTTTAGAAGCCAACTTTTATATATGGAAGTCATATATGGCTCCTAGAGAAAGATACACCCCAGTGAGGGAGTCCATTCTGTGACCCATGGGTCAGTCAATGGAAATAACATGGAAAGAAGGAAGCACCCATATCTGGAGGAAATCGAGAGCAAATAAGGAAATGGAGACTGTGCACATTCAACAGAGAGCTTTGCATTTTTACACTTAACCCTCTGCATGTTTCAATGGTTAGGGCACATGAGAGAACAGTGATGGTTCAGAGACAATTTAATTTTACTTATTCATATGCAAAAATAGCACAAAACCAAGGACATTTCCAAGGATATTTCATAATTTATGTAAACATATTCTGAAGCAAATTTGTGAGCATTAATTAATGTAATAGAGAATAGGAGTTGACAGCCTAAAATCTAAAAGAAATTCAAGGTAGGACTGTTTGCAATGTTCTTGGGGTTGACCATTCTCTTCTTCTTGTTCTCCCTTCTACTGAATGATCTCTCTTTTTCTGTCACCTTTGCTAGCTTGGCTCCATCCTTCTGCCCCCTAAATGAGGCAGGTGCCACGGTCACATTTTATCCTCTTCTCTCTGTGCTCTCTTCCTTGGCAAGCCCCTGAATTCTCAGTTTCTCTGTTATCATGTCTAGGCAGACCTCTTTCTAAACCATCTTTCTGGCCTTCCACAGTCTCCTGATCACCAAACATAATTTCCAGCTGCCTATTAGATATTCCAATGATTTTCTTTCAACACACCAAAATCAAGATGAACAAAATAAAGCTCATCATCATAACACTTCCTGCTTCTTTATTCCTGTTAAATGAACACAACAGAAATGTATGATAGCCATGCCTCTCTGTCCTCACCCTTGTGCTCACTTGGTTATCAACACAGGTCATTCTACCTCCAGATGTTGTTCACAGTGGTCTCCTACACCCTTGTCAGACACTGTATGTCTTATCCAGGCTCTTGCAATTGCATTAGCTTTGGTATTCTCTAATTCCTCTCTTGGATATAGTCTATGTGTGCTTTTCAAAATAATCCTCATATCTGGCCATACCACAAAATAGATAGTTATCAATTTCTAACCATTTTCAGTCAACATTGAAGCTCTCTCTACTTTTCCTCTATACTATTGCCCATCTAAATTCCCATTGTGCCTTGTAAGTACCAGATGGGCCCAACTACTGGCTGTCCATTAGCATACCCTACATCTTTCCTCGGCATCTTGTTGAAATTATTCCCTCTGCTTAAAATGCCCTTTGCCCTTCTCTCAACTTCACCCAACAAAGTTTGACTCTTTGTCAAAATTCAGGTCAAATTCACCTCCATGCTAATGGTTTTTGCTGAATTTCTGTTGTGGACGTCACTGTGCCTCTCTCAGTATGCTTTGTCACATTCTATCTTTATTGATAATACAAAATCATGGGATGTGAATATACTTGTATGTACCTTCATTCTTCCCGCTTGTGCTCAAAGCAGACATCATTAATCAATCGCAGTGCTCTTTCTCACTAAACCCAGACAAGCTCTCAGAATCCATCTCAGCACCCCATGTCAAGCAGCCACTGCCAGTCCATTAAAGTTGATACATGAACACAAGACCTGGATTATGGTAAATATCTAATAAATATTGGCTATTATTATTATTCTCTAGCATGATACTCATCACATAAACTAGAAGATTGTTGAAGATTATTGGTTAAACGAACTGCTACTACAGTGCTGACTTGTCTATATCTCTTCATCTTTGTACTTAATGAAGAAGACAGAAAACCTGTATTCCTTTGAAGTCAGAGTTTTTCTGGCATACTGAAGAAAACCATGCTATTTACCAAAGTAAACTGCCATAATTCCTTTTTCTAATACACACACTGATTCATAATCAATGTTATCAACCTTCCAATTCAGAAGGAGTGCCAATATTACCAGAAATTTGAGGAAATTATTTCATCACTGAACCTTCAGTATAGTTGATGCTATTTAGCTATCCAGCTATCCAGCTGCATTCGAATGGAAAGGCTGGGTCCTGTTTGAAGTGGACCCAGGCTACATGTGCTGCATTTGTATGGGTAGTTTGTCTGGGCATTTCCCCAAGAGAACAGGTGAGGGAGGAATGTGCATGGGGAAGCACATGTGGAAACATCTGCTCTTAAAGGTATCATCTGTTTACTCAGGATGTTTGCGAGTTTGCTTTTCCATGGCTTTGTGTACAGTGATCGCTGTTCACATGCTGTCTCTTGTCACTGGAAGGTGACAATGTCAATGATAATGATGATGGTGATGCTGCTGTTGGTGACAGTGATGGTACATCATATCTACCTAATCCTCTGCAATTTACAAATATGAGGAATGACTGGCAGAGAGAGAAAAGCAGGGAGAAAGGGAATAGGCAGGGGCATTCTAATTAAATATAACAAAACTTACAATGGAATGAAGATTCTAAGCCCCCTTGCAAAATTGGAACCAGAAGCTATGCCCTATTTCTTTAGGGTCTCACTCCAAGTTTGATAGTGAGTCTCAGAAGAGAATGGAGGCCCAAATCATAGAAGATTCTGGATTCGATGCTGGAAGTTCTAAATTCTCAATTTCTTGACTCAATTTTAGACGTTTTATAACACTATTTCTCCTTCACTGTGATGCCTTCAGGGAATGGGATACTTTGCCTACCCTCACAATCCCCCAGATCACTCATTCCCCTGCAGCAATCAACTCCAGCTTTGGTCATGTTTGTGTTATTTTCCAGGACTGTTTCTTAGGGAAAGGGAATCAAGTTTTCATAGTGATGACAGAGCAATCCAATGTGGTGTCTTTCACCCTTCTTGGGGCGCCAGTCACAGGGGTGGGACAGAAGACCACCACTGATGCTACATCTGCACCTTGTCTCCATCTGTGTGGGGTTTATCACTTGGAAAGCCAATGAAGATGACTGTGTCCCAGTGGCTGGGCTTGAACATAAATGCCTTTGTTATTCTCGTTGACTTGCAAATTCAGATACTGATTTATTACAGCTTCTGATCTTCAGCCCAGAAGTCTCATCTTGAGAAATGCTGACTAATATATTTCCTTCCCCAAAGTCACACAATTCCTTGATCATGGAGGAAAACATTGTAGAACTTTTTAATTGATGTGTTTTTTTTTCTACCCTAAATTTGGGTGTTCCAGGAAAACAAATAAGCAAAAATAAGATTTGGTAAAAACCAGCTTTTATTCAGATTTCTAAAACTCTGAAGCACCTAGGCGACAGAATTGTCTGTCCAGGACCCGTGTTTCGAAATAGCTCATTTTACAAACATCACACAACTAACATGACTAATGCATAACTGTAGGTAACAAACGGTAGCAGTATAAGAGTTGCCTGGCTGCAAATTGGCCAGCAGGAGATGCCAGGACAGTCTGGACAACTCAGTTAGAAAAAGACATGCAGATAAAGCAAACAAAAAACAAGGAGCTGATGGGGAAATTTCATCATTTTCGTAGAAGACAAGACACTTATTGCTGAGTCAGAGATGCTTGGAGTGGAAAGAGAATTCCAAACAAGTACGATAAAGCAGAAGGAAGAGATGGCACCCAAGCATGTAACTGAAAGATGTTTCCTTTGGCCATTTGTAAGGAAATTGCAAATTCATTTTCAAACCATTTAAACTGATAAGAAAAATTTAATCTAATGTAGGGGTTTTGTTCCACTTTCTTATAAATCTGAATACTTTGTTATTTTTATTATTTTTTATTTATTTTGAGGGAAAGAGCTTGCACACACACCGGTGGGGGAGGGACAGAGAGAGAGAATCCCAAGCAGGCTCCATGCTCAGCACGGACCCAGATGCGGGCTCGATCTCACCACCAGGAGACCATGACCTGAGCCAAAATCCAGAGTCAGAGACTTAACTGACTGAGACCACCCAGGCACCCCTAAACCTGGATGTTTTAAATTACTATAAAATGATAACACTTAAAATTTTTTTGCATCATGCATTGATATTAAATACAGCATTTCCTGAGACCAACACTTTCTCAAACCCAAGTTGCATTCAAATCTAAGTTTGGTGCCAGATGACATGATCACAAAACATATGTCTCTTTGCGCTCACTGTGCCTTCTCAGAACAAAAGCATTTACAGGTCTTTAGGTATCTGGGTCCGGTCCCAGATAGATAGCACACTATTTTTTTACTGCAGAGACATTTATTACACCATTCTGTTGCTTGTGAGAACAAAAACACTAATGTATTTGTGCGCATAAACTCCCACATTTGAAAGAGAGCTTTTAATTCTTTTTAAGTCTAAGAAATGTAATTTCCAGATAACATGTTGGTTTTGTGAGCTCTGAGCAGTACTGGAGTCTCTATCCTTGTATCTCTCTCTCTCTCTCTCTCTCTCTCTCTCTCTCTCTCTGTCTCTTTCAAGGCCTCTTCCATGTCACTAAGAAATTAAGGTATAATGACAACCTCCCACATTGTGGAGAATATTGTAGACCATTAACAAACTGTTATGTTTTTCCCAGGACAGCAGGAGTTCTGGACAAGAAAACTTTATCAGGCTTGAGCTCTTGATGTAGATTCAGCTGTGAGAGACCTGTTAGTATGTGTTAGTGGCTCACTTTCTTCATTGCCTCAGAGTAAAGATAAGTATTTACTTACTCACTGAGTAACTTCTTGCACCAAGAAAAAATTCCCAGAAAAAAACAGGGGTGATGGACCTTTAAAAGCATTCTGCTAAGTGAAAGAAGCCAGATGGGAAAGACCATATATTGTATGATCCCACTTATATAAAATGTCCAGAACAGGCAAATCTGTGAAGACAGAGAGTGTATTTGCCTGAGTCTGGGGGTGGGAACGGGGATTTTCTGTAAATGGACCCAAGGGATCCCTTTGGGGTGATGGAAACATTTTAAAACTGGATTGTGGTGATGGTTGAACAACTCTATAAATTTAGTAAAAGTAGTTGAATTATATACTTAAAACAGATGAGTTTCATGGTATGTAAAAAATAGAATGGATATCTAACAAGGTAATTATCACCTTCTCATGTATGGAACATACTATGCTCAGAAAACAAGCACTCACCCTGTAATTGCACACCTGCATACAAAGAAAATTCAAAGAATTTGCTTAGTTTGTTTTATATTTCAATAAAAGCTATGAACTGAAAACAGCCATGTTGTGCTTCAACTGTACAATAATTTCTCCCACAGCCTATGGTTCACTCTATTATATTTTAAATCCATGATTTTAAGCAAAGCCTATAATCTAGGCATTTGGGGGATTCCTAGGGAAATTCCGAGCAAATTTGTTGGAATTACCCAGTTTAAACATTACCCAAGAATTACATACCTTTAATCTTTTTAGGCCATTATTGTAACTTTCTGTGCTTTTATAATTTTAAACTCACAGAAAAGTTGCAAAAATAGTACAAACACTTCCAAATGCCGTTAGCCAGGTTCATCAATTGCTTGCATTTTCCCCATTTTTCCTCTACGTGCATTTCTTCGATTTTTTTTCTTTTTTAAATACAAACATACTGCATGTGCATTGGAAGAATAAAATGATTTATAGAAGTGTAATTATTTAAATAAGTGTAATTTTCCTTCCTCCCTAAGGAAAATCATTCTTTTCTTTTCTTTCTTTTTTTTATTCTCACATTAGATAACACACAGTGCAGTCTTGGCTTCAGGAGTAGAACCCAGTGATTCATCACTTACATACAACACCCAGTGCTCATCCCAAGAAGTGCCTTCCTCAATGCCTGTCACCCATTTTCCCCACCCCCATCAGCCCTCAATTTCTTCTCTGTATTTAAGAGTCTCTTAGGGTTTGCCTCCCTCTCTGTTTTTATCTTACTTTTTCCCCAAGATCATCTGTTAAGTTTCTCAAATTCCACATATGACTGAAATCACGTGGTATCTGTCATTCTCTGACTTATTTCACTTAGCATTAATACCCTCCAGTTCCATCCACGTTGTTGCAAATGGCAAGAATTCCTTCTTTTTTATTGCCGAATAGTATTCCATTGTATATACATATACGCTTTCCTTCACTGCGCAGAAACTTTTTATCTTGATGAGGTTCCAATAGTTTATTTTTGTTTTTATTTCCCTGCCTTCAGAGACATGTCAAGTAAGAAGTTGCTGTGGCTGAGGTCAAAGAGGCTGCCACCTGTTTTCTCCTTTATGATTTTGATAGCTTCCTGTCTTACGTTTAGGTCTTTTATTCATTTTGAATTAATTTTTGTGTATGGTGTAAGAAAGTGGTTCAGTTTCATTCTTCTGCATGTTGCTGTCCAGTTTTCCCAGCACTGTTTGTGAAGAGACTGTCTTTTTTCTGTTGGATACACTTTCCTGCTTTGTCGAAGATTTGTTGGCATATACTTGTGGGTCCATTTCTGGGTTCTCTATTCTATTCCATTGGTCTATGTGTCTGCTTTTGTGCCAATATCATACTGTTTTGATGATTACAGCTTTGCAATACAGGTTAAAGACTGGGATTATGATGCCTCCAGCTTTGGTTTTCTTTTTCAACATTACTTTGGCTATTTGGGGTCTTTTGTGGTTCCATACAAATTTTAGGATTGTTTGTTCTAGCTCTGTGAAGAATGCTGGTGCTATTTCGATTGGGGTTGCATTGAATGCGTAGATTGTTTTGGGTAGTATGGACATTTTAACAATATTTCCTCTCCAATCCATGAACATGAAATGTTTTTCCTTTTCTTTGTGCCTTCTTTAATTTCTTTCATAAGCTTTCTATAGTTTTCAGCATACAGAACTTTTATCTTTTTGGCTAGGTTTATTCCTAGGTATTTTATGGGTTTTGATGCAATTGTAAATGGGATTGATTCCCTCATATCTCTTTCTGTTGCTTCATTATTGGTGTATAGAAATGCAATCGATTTCTATATATTGATTTTATAACCTGCAACTTTGCTGAATTCATGTATCCGCTCTAACAGGTTTTTTTGGTGAAGTCTTTCAGGTTTTCCATGTAGAGTATCATGTTATTTGTAAAGAGTGAAAGTTTGACTACTTCTTTGCCAATTGGATGCCTTTTATTTCATTTTGTTGTCTGATTGCTGAGGCCAGGACTTCCAACACTATGTTAAACAACAGTGGTGAGAGTGGACATCCCTGTCGTGTTCCTGATCTCAGGGGGGAAGCTCTCAGTTTTTTCCCATTAAAGATGATATTAAGCTGTGAGCCTTTCATATATGGCTTTTATGATGTTAAGGTATATCCATTCTATCCTGACTTTCTTGAGGGTTTTTATTAAGAAAGATGCTGTATTTTTTCAAGTGTTTTTTCTGCATCTATTGACAGGATCATACGATTCCTTTCTTCTATTAATGTGATGTATCACATTGATTGAGTTGTGAATAATGAACCAGGCTTGCAGCCCAGGAATGAATCCCACTTGATCATAGCAAATAAGTCCTTTAATGTACTGTTGAATTCAATTTGCTAGTATATTGTTGAGAATTTTTGCATCCTGTTCATCAGGGATATTGGCCTGTAATTCTCCTTTTATTGGGATCTTTGATTTGGGAATCAAGGTAAGGCAGGTTTCATAAAATGAATCTGGAAGTTTTCCTCCCATTTCTATTTTTTGGAACAGCTTGAGAAGAATAGGTATTAAGTCTGCTTTATATGTCTAGTAAAATTTCCCTGGGAAGCCATCTGTCCCAGGACTCTTATTTCTTGGAAGATTTTTGATAATCAATTCAATTTCTTCACTGGTTATGGGTCAGTTCAAATTTTCTATTTCTTCCTGTTTGAGTTTTGGCAGTGTGTGAATGTCTAGGAAAATGTCCATTTCTTCCAGATTGTCCAGTTTGTTAGCATTTAATTTTTCATAGTACTCTCTAATAATTGTTTGTATTTCTGTGATGTTGGTTGTGATCTCTCCTTTTTAATTTGTCATTTTATCTATTTGGGTCCTCTCTCTCTTCTATCAGGGAAGTCTGGCTAAAGGTTTATCAATTTTGTTTATTTTTTTCAAAAAAATAGCTCAAATTCATTGATCTGTTTCTACTGTTTTTTTTTTTTTTATTCTATATCCTTTATCTCTGCTCTAATCTTTATTATTCCTCTTTTTCTGCTGGCTTTGGGCTTTCTTTGCTGCTGTCTTTCTAGCTTTTTTTAGGTGTGTGTTTAGGTTGTATATTTGGGAACTTTCTTGCTTCTTGAGATAGGCCTGAATTATAATATATTTTCCTCTTAGGACTGCCTTTGCTGCATCCCAGAGGGTTTGGCCTGTCGTGTTTTCATTTTCATTTGCTTCCGTATGTATTTTAATTTCTTCTTTAATTTTCTGGCTCACACGTTTATTCTTTAGTAGGATGTTCTTTAACCTCCATGTATTTGGACACTTTCCAAATTTTTTCTTCTGGTTGATTTCAAGTTTCATAGCATTGTGACCTGAAAATATGCATGGAATGATCTCAATTTTTTTGTACTTGTTCAGGGCTATTTTGTGACCCAGTATGTGATCCATTTTGGAAAATGTTCCATGCGAACTTGAAAAGAATGTGAATTCTGCTGCTTTAGGATGAAAAGTTCTGAATATATCGGTTAAGTCCATCTGGTCCAAAGTGTCATTCAGAGCCGTTGTTTCCTTATTGATTTTCTGCCTAGATAATCTGTCCATTGTTGTAAGTGGAGTATTAAAGTCCCTTACAATTACAGTATTATTATCTTACATTTTTTTCTGTTTGTGATTAATTGATTTATATATTTGGGTGTTTTCCTGTTGGGGGCATAAACATTTGCAATTGTTAGCTCTTATTGATGAATAGACCCTTAATACAGTATAATGCCCTTCTTCATCTCTTGTTACAGTCTTTGTTTTAAAATCTAGTTTGTCTGATGTAAGTATGGCTATTCCAGCTTACTTTTGACACCCAGTAGCATGATAGATGGTTCTCCATCCCCTCAATTTCAATCTGAAGGTGTCCTCAGGTCTAAAATGAGTCTCTTGTGGGCAGCATATAGATAGATCTTATTTTTTTTATCCATTCTGATACCGTATGTCTTTTGATTGGGGCATTTAGTCCATTTACATTCAGAGTGATTATTGAAAGATATGGATTTAGTGTCATTGTGTTATCTGTAGGTTTTGTTCTTGTGGTGATGTCTCTGGCCATTTGTAGTGTCTTTGCTGATTTGTAGTCTTGCTGATTTCCACTCACAGAGCTCCCACTTAGGATCTCCCGCAGGGCTGGTTTAGTAGTCACGAGCTTCAGTTTTTGTTTGTTTGGGAAAGCCTTTATCTCTCCTTCTATTCTAAATGACAGCTTTGTTGGAGAACAGATTCTTAGCTGCATGTTTTTCCTATTCAGTACATTGAATATTTCCTGCCATTCCCTTCTGGCCTGTCAAGTTTCAGTGGTCAGGTTGCTACTACCCTTATGTGTCTACCCTTGTAGAGTAAGGACTGTTTGTCCCTAGCTGCTTTCAAGATTCCCTATCTTTGTATTTTGCCAGTTTTATTATGATATGTTGTGGTGTTGACCTGTTTTTGTTGATTTTGAAGGGAGTTCTCTGTGCTTCTTGGACTCAGATGCCTGTTTCTGTCCCCAGATTAGAGAAGTTCTCTGCTATAGTTTGTTTAAATAAAATTTCTGCCCCTTTCTCTCCCTCTTCTTCTGGAATTCCTATAATATAGATATTGTTTTATTTCATAAAATCACTTAGATCTCTAATTCTTCCCTCATGATCTAGTAATTTCCTTTTCCTCTTTTTTTCAACTTCATTATTTTTCATAATTTTATCTTTCACCTATTCTCTCCTCTGCTTCTTCCATCCTCACTGTCACTGTATCTAGTTAATTTTGCATCTCACTTATAACATTTCTTTATTCACCATAACTATTTCTTAGATCTTTGATCTCTGTAGCAATAGATTCTCTGTTGTCCTCTATAGTTTTTTTTCAAGCCCAGCTATTAGTCTTATGAATGTTATTCTAAATTCTTCTTCAGATATATTGTTTTTATATGTTTTGAGCAATCCTCTGGCTGTCATCTCTTCTTCAGTTTTCTTTTGAGGAGAACTCTTCTGTTTCATCATTTTGGCTGGGTTTCTGTCTTTTTAAATAGCTTATCATGCGTCCTGCACTTGTGAGTACTAGTATATTAAAAAGAGGTCATACACTGTCCAGGGTGTGGTACTTCAGGAAGTGTTTTTTGGAGTGTGTTGCATGCACTCTGTTGTTGCGTTTTGGCTGCTCGATCCCATTGGTCAGTCCTCTGCAAAGCTCCACCTTGCTTGTAGTGGAGGAGGGTTTAGATCTTCAACCAGGTGTGCTTTGATTTGGTCGTTGAAGTAACCCTGGAAAAAAGGAAAAGGAAGGCAGAGGGAAGCCTGATCCCATACAAGAGAAAAATGAAAGGGGAGAAAAGAAAACTGAGCAGAGAATTAAAATAAACTATACGACTTAATCAGGAAAGAGAGAAGGTATAGAATAAGTGTAGAAAGAATAGAGTAAAAATGCCTGATTAAATAAACAAACAAAACAGATCAAAATTTATATATATATATATATATATATATATATATATAAGAATTGACCAAAAACAAATCAGAAACTATGAGCCTGATTCCAAAAGGAAAAAAGAAGAGGGTAGAAAGAAAAAGAAAAGAGAAGAGAAGAGAAGAGAAGAGAAGAGAAGAGAAGAGAAGAGAAGAGAGACAAACAGACCAACACACAAACAGACAAAACAAACAAACAAACAAAACAAAAAACATTGTCTGTTGGTGGCTGGGACCAGTGGTTATGCTGGTCTGGAGGAGAGGCCATCTGGTTCAGTCAGTGTCAGTCCTACTCCAGGAGATAAGCAGTTACCAGGCACCCAGGGGCAGGGATGGTGTAAGCGGGTCCTGCCTCCACTGGGAGCTGCTGTGCTGCTCCCTGAAGCCCCACTGTGTTGGTGATGGGGCGAAAAATGGCGACATCCCAATCTCTCCTCCCGGGACAGGTCGTCTCAAACCACGCTGTTCAGGCTGCCCTCACAGAGTAGTGCAGGCAGCCCACTGGACCTGCTCCACAGCCTCCCGCGTCTCCTAGGCACTTGACTGGGATTCAAAACCTCATGTCTTGGGATCTCGCTCCAATTCAGGAATAACACCGCTCATCCCTGCTGATAAAGGGCCTTTGGATGGCACCTGCAGGGTATTTTGTCTTGGGGGAGGCAATAAACGCTCTTCCCACAGTACTCAAGGGAGGGGACTATTTCCTCCCAGTGTGCCCTTGAGATTGCCACCACACCCCAGGGCTGGCTCCATCCCCTCCAGGTGTGCGCACATGGCTGGCTCCCATCCAGAAAAAGTCATGTGCTTTTAAAAGCTCGGAGACTCAGCTCCTAAGGCTGTTTGCAAAATAGAAACTGGCATTCTTCATATTTCTCATTCCCGTCTGTGGTCCAGAGAGGTTTTCCTCCATACCAGAGCCCTCTGTCTTTCTCTCCCTTTGTCCCTCCACAGGAGAGGCTCCTTCCCCATTTATCTCCCCCAATTCACATACATGCACCTCTATCCCACCAAGCTGTCTCTCTCCAAGTGTGGAGATACTTCTGTCACTCGGCAGATTGATTTCTTGGGTGTTCTAAGTGTTCTGGTCTCAATACAGCTGTGTTTGAGGGAGGAGGGAAATCCCAGTCCCCCTACTTCTCTGCCATTTTAACCCTTCCTCAGGAAAATCACTCTTAACAATGTCTTGAACAGTCTTTTTCCATAAAATTTTTGATATAAGTGTATGAAATAATTGTTAAAATACCCGGCAGATTGTAAAGTATATTTACAAATATGAATTACTATCAAAAAGAAAAAAAAAAAAAACCTAGTCAATTCTGGTTTCTTCCTAGGGTTGAAATGGCAATGACCTTGTATCTGCATCTCTCTTCCTATATAGAAAGACTTCTTTGGAAGGGCTTGTGGAGGCCTGGGGTGGTCAGCTACTGAACTGACTGATTAATGGACTGAACGAAAGAGCCAAGTGGAAAGTTTCAGCAAAGTAGAAGCAATGATCACATTTCTATGATGTGCATTATCCGACATTCAGAAAAACATAGAGACACCTGTGAGCTCACAGATTTAGACAAAGGAAATGAACCAACATCGCTGTGTCTTGTCATTGTTTTTCCTGGCCATCCATTTCTAAGCCATTGGCCTCCCATCAATGATCGCGTGTACTTGGAATCACAACAGACGAAGCACAGCTGAGCTGATGCTAATCAGAGGCAGTTCATAGAGAGAACCCCTGGCTGCATCCCTGCTGACAATGGACAGAAAGAAGTAAAAAATAACAGTGAATAAAAAAAAGCCATGCTAACAAAGAACATGTTAGAACAACAGCCACCACAAGAAGTGTCCCCACATTCACGTGTGCTTTCCTTCCTGTGGCTACACCAGTCCAAAATTTCTTACATGAGCCCTCCTAGCCTCATAGAAACTCACAGGTCCTGTGCAGTTGCCCAGTGGGTGTGCACACTGCAGCAATGGCTGTAAACTGTGCCTGGAAAGTGGCTAGAGACAACCCCTCTCAAAGAGCAAGCTCGTCTAAAAAATTTTTTTTATGTTTTTATTTATTTTTGAGAGAGAGAGATACAGAGTGAGAGAGAGACAGACAGAGCACGAGTGAGAGGCAGAGAGAAAGAGGGAGACACAGAATCTGAAGAAGGCTGCAGGCTCTGAGCTGTCAGCACAGAGCCCAACACAGGGCTCAAAGTCGTGAACTATGAGATCACGACCTGGGCCAAAATCAGATGCTTAACTGACTAAGCCACCCAGGTGCCCCAAGAGCAAGGTCTTTGAAAGCAGCAGGGAAGCCTGTGAGTACCTGTGTGCAAATCTGTGCAGGTTTGTGCTTTGGTTCATGTCTACACCATGGCTGTCATAGAAATTAGCCATACAATCTCAGCATTGGCTTCAGTGGCTGAAGGAAGTGGGTGAACAGCATTCCAGGCCAGATCAACATTGGCTACAGTCAAACAAAGACGATAAATATGATTTTCTTGGCTGTAACTAGACTCAAGAGCAGGATTTTGTCCAAGCCCACCTCAGTCCTTACTGAGTATATTAAACAGACTCTCTGTTGATTTGGGCAACATCTCGGTGCTGGATCAGCCCTGCTGGCTGGACCAGCAATGGGCCCGGGTCATACCCATAACTCATCTCTCTCCTTATACTGGAAGCAGCCTTTTTATGTCCATTGGGTCTTTGTTGTATTTAAGAATGGTTTCCTATGGAGTGTATACAAACAGTTACTCTTATTTCTCTTAATTCTGGCTCACATGTTGCAGTGGCTAAGAGCATGGACTCTAGAGCCACAATGTCCAGGTGCAATTCCCAGTTCTTGGGCAACCTTGAGCAACCCAGTTTACTTTCTAGTAAAAGAGAGGATTATCGTTAATTATTATTAATAATAATTGATTATAATATTATATATAATAATATAATTAAGTATCATTAATTATCATTAATAATAATACCATTATTGTGTCATTTATATAATATGTTCTTATTTCTGAAGCTTCCTTACTTCCCGAGCTCATAAAACACAGCTGAAAAACGACATCTAATGGATGGGGAAAGAGAAAAAGATGTATGCTCTTCCTACACCCACTCGTGCTTTCTCTATTCTCCAGATGTCATCTGGTTTGCTGTTTAAAAACATGCAAATATTGTCATTCTTATCAATGTTATCATTCCCTTGATTATAAAAAATAAAAAAGGTTCCCATGGCTCTTAGGTAATTTCAAAATGTTAAACATGGCCCCAAGACCCTGCATGATCTGGCCTTAACCATTTCTTCTACTTGGTCTTGGGTGACCCTCCCCTGGGCCCTCCTCATTTCAGCCTCATTGGCCCTAAGGCAGGTTTACAGAGACTTTGAATGTGCCCTCCCCTCAGACAGACACCGTTTACCTCCTACCTGTACTCCCTTAACTTCCTCCCACGCCATCTTTTCTGTCACTTTTCTGGCACTGTAGGCAAGTTAGGGCTCCCCGCTGTCCTCCTTCATAACCCTGCAAAAACTGAAATTAGTTGCAAACATATCTTTTCCACCTTATACCATCTGTGTTCCTCATCTTTGAATTCCTGGTGCCTACCATGGGTCTTGAATTTATTAGGTAGTTAAAAGAAGGAAATGAAAGAAATAATGCACTTGATGGTTAACGCTAGGAGTTTTTATATAGTAAAATCATTAATCTTTCTGTTTGGTGCTCTTTAGACCTCATTTAAGGAATCCTCTTCTAGCCCTAAGAGATAAATCATTGATTTATATGGAATTGAGTTTTAATATAATATGAGGCGGGGACCCATTTTTAATCTTTCTTTGTATGCATATACTTTGCCAGGACCATTTTATTGAATAGTTTAGTTGTTCTTCATTGATTTGCAAGCCATCTCTGTCAAGAATAAGTTTTTCATATTTGTGTGGGTCTGATTCTGGGTTCTGTAGTCCATTCCATTCATCTAATTCTGCCCTAATACCCCATTGTCTCGGTTTCTATCACTTCATAAGTCTTGGCATCTGGTAAAGTGAGTCCTTCTACCGAGTTCTCCATAAGGATTAGCTTGATTGTATTATTGACCATTTTCTCTTTCATATAAATTTGAAAATCAGCTTTGTTGAAATTTTTATTGAAATTACATTGCAAAAATTGGGCAATAATGCATACTTGTGTGATAAATGCCCACAGCCATAAACATGGTATTTTCATCCATTAACATGGTATGACTCTTATTGTAGGTTGAATTATGTCCCCCTAAAAAACTAACCTTTGGTACCTCAGAATGTGACCTTATTTGGAAATAGGGTCTTTACACATGCAATTAGTTAAGATGAGATTATAATGGAATAAGGTGGGCCCTTAAACCAATAGGACTAGTGTCTATATAAGAGGATATAACAATATAAGAAAAGACAGCCATGTGAAAATACAGAGATTGAAGTTAGGTAGCTGCAAACCAAGGAACTCAAGGATTTCTGGCCACCACCAGAAATGAAGAGGCAAGGAAGGATTCTTCGCAGACTCTCAGAAGGAACATGGCCCTGTCGACACCTTGATTTTGGACTTCTAGTCCCCAGAATTGTGAGAGAATAAATTTCTGTTGATCTGAAGACACCCATTTGTGGTGTTTTGTTCTGGCAGCCCTGAGAAACCAATATAACTCTCCATTTAACAAAGTATTCTGTAATGTGTTTTAATAAAGTTGTATAGTTTTCTCCATAAAAGTTTTGTACATTTTATTTTACATTTATTTCTGTATGACTTTTAGCTTCTGCTACTATGAAGAAAAGGAATGGGCTTTTGCATGTTAATCATCTACCAAGAAAATTTGTTTAACTCCCTTATTAATTTTAAGAATTGTTTGGTTGTTTGGAAGAGGTCTCTGCGATGATGCAGATATCAGGTATCAAAAATAATAATAGATTTGTTTCTTCTTTTGAAAACCTTAAATCATTTCTTTCACTCGCTTCTTTCCCTGCAGAGCAATAGATCTTACCTGGTGTTTTCTTGAGGTCAAGATTTTTAATCATTGATTCAATTTTTAATAATTGTAGAATAATCCTGATTTTGCTTCCCAAGTACATATATAAAATTATATATTATATGGCTATATCTAAATATATAAATATTAATATATATATGTGTATATATATATATGCATATGTATCCAGTAATGGTCATGACTTATTAATTAAGATCTTCAAATCTTGTTTTATTTTATTTGTTTATTGATTAGCACTATGGTGGTAAATTGACAAATTTCTCCTTGCAGTTCTATCAATTTCAAGATTATATATTTTAAAAAAATCTTTTTAACATTACATTTTTTGAGACAGAGAGACAGACAGAACATGAGCCAGGGAGGGACAGAGAGAAAGGGCGACAGAATCCGAAGCAGGTTGCAGGCTCCAAGCCATCAGCACAGAGCCCGATGCAGGGCTCAAACTCACAAACTGCGAGATCATGACCTGAGCTGAAGTTGGACGCTTAACCAACTGAGACACCCAGGTGCCCCTAACATTACATATTTTAAATGTATGTAATTAAGACCATACTATTTAAAATTTAACCTTTGTTAATGTATAATAAACCTATTAGTAGTTCTTGCCTTAAAATATGTTTAGGGGCGCCTGGGCGGCTCAGCTGGTTGAGCGTCTGACTTCAGCTGAGGTTATGATCTCTTGGTCCATGAGTTCAAGCCCCACATCAGGCTCTGTGCTGACGGCTCGGAGCCTGAAGCCTGCTTCAGATTCTGTGTCTTCCTCTCTCTGCCCCTCCCCAACTCATGCTCTGTCTCTCTCTCTCTCTCTGTCAAAAATAAACTTTAAAAAAAATTTTAAAAATATGTTTAGACTCATGGTATTATGGTTACTTTTTAGCTTTTTGTTGTTGTTACTATTCATCTGTAACCATATTTTTTTTCATCTATGACTCTCAATCATTCTGTGTTCTCGTGGTACTAATGGAACTTTTATAAAAGACATAGAAATTATTAAAAACAAAAACAAACAAAAAAAACACAACCTTCTGGGGTACCTGGGTGTCTCAGTCGGTTAAGTGTCTGACTGGCTCCAAAAATCAGTAAACATTAAAAAAAATTGAACAACAACAAAACTGATAATCTTTTGTCTTTTAACTGAAGCATGTAGTATGTTTACATTGAATGTAATTTCTGATATGTTTGTATTTATTTTATGGTAGATTGCATCCATCAAATATTATCGTGCATCTCTGAACTAGCCCTTCTTTGAAGATTGCAACTTCCCACCCATCCTGCTGATCTCAACAGTCCCCATGCAGCTTGCCAGTAAAATGTGGGGGGAGGTGAAGTGTGTCGTTCCTGGTGATTTGCCACATTTCCTTTTCTTCTGCCACAACACCTGCAATGTTCAGGACAGAGGCTGCTCTGTGAGCCTGGGACCAGAATTGCTGACAAGGTGTGGCAGGGCCACACTGGACCCACAGTATAGACATGAGAGGGAGCAAAGAACAAACATTTATTGTTGCAGCCTAGTCCCAATGAGATATCTGGCTGGTTTATAACCCCAGCACAACCTGGCCTACCGATTGAAGCACATTTCTTAATCTTATTTTGCTCTTTTTATTTGTCCATTTTATAAAAGTTATTTTTATGATTGTTGTTTTTTTATTTCTATTATCACTACCTGCCTTGCATTTCTTAAGATTTTTTGAGGTTGTTTTTCTTCTTTCTGTCCTTGTTCTCCTGCAATAGTATAGACATTATACACTTAGTTACTATTCTTTCAATGACTACTCTAGCAATTTTAACATGATATTTGACTTTACAAAGTCTAAACTTGTCAACATCTGAATAACAAAAGAAACTGAATAACTAAAGAAATGCTTTTTTTTAAATAATACCTTCCTCTCTTGATTTATATAAACTTGTTGTTATATATTTTAGTGCCATCTTGAGCTGTTAACAATTAGACATTATTTTAACCGCTGATTACTTAGATTTTATTCATATTTAACACTTTTCCTTACTCAGGACTCCTTGCACCTCCTACCTCTTTTCTGTTCCTAGTATACGGAAAGTTTTTAATCATAAATGGGTGTGGAAATTTGTTCAATGCTTTTACTCCATTGAATCATACGGCCATATGGTTTTTCTCTTTAGACTATTAATATGGTGGATTTCATTAATTTTTAAGTATTGAACCAGACTTGTACTCCTGAAATAAGCCTCACTTGGTTGAGGCATTTTATTCTTTTAATATATTGCTAGATTCAATTTGCTAATATTTTGTTGAGCATTTTTGCATCTATGTTCTTGAAGGATATTGGTCTATGGTTTTCTTTCTCTGTACTGTCTTTGTCTACTTTTGTTATTAAGGCAAAACCACCAACACGAAGTGAGTTAGAATATATTCCCTCTTTTATTTTCTGGAAGAAATTAGAAAATAAATATTACTTCTTTAATGTTTGGAAGAAAACACCAGTGAAATCATCTGCTCCTGAAGATTTCTTTTCTTGGAAGGTTTTTAACTATGAAGTCAATTTCTTTAATAGGTATAGGACTATTCAGATTATCTCTTTTATTTTGAATAAACTTTGGTAGTTTGTGGTTTCTAAAGAATTAGTCCATTTCACCTAAGTTATTTATGTGTGTAATGTTGTTTGTTGCATTCCTAATTATCCTTTTGACATCTGGGGAAACAATAATTTTAAATGTATTTTCCTTTTTGCCTGTCTCTGCCAGAGTCAAGGACAAAACAAGAAGTTACCCTAACATCTCCGTCTGTTAGGCCTTTTTTTTTTTTTTCTAGTTATCACATAAAGATGTAGCCCTTTCATGGTTTACTGACTGATGAAGGGTCTCATTCTTTCTGTTTTTGCCTGTTCTTTGAACATGTGACCCATTAAAACCCTGGCTAGAGAGCTTGTATGGCTAATAAATATACCCATAAGAGACACCAGCTCACTTACCCTGTGGTTCACACTTTCTTTTTCCTTCTGGTGCCTGATAATTATCTGATGTTTTTCCCAGTTCAGCCATGCATTCTTAGTTTTTTTTTTTTAATTTGTTTATAATATTCTAACCAACATTTTAAAGTATATTGCACTTCTAAGAAAGATTTCTACAAAACTCTAAGCCACGAAGTTTCTAGGAATAATGAGATAGTCTCTTTTTCCACTGGTTTGGAAAAAAGTGCAAGTGTGAAAATATTAAATGTGATTGAAGGAAAACTGGACAGTGATGTAATGAGGAATACAATTTGGCAGTATGCATTGAAATGTTTTATGCTGCAGCAACTCCACTTTTCAGTATCTATCCCAGATGAAAAACACTGAAATATTTATGAAGAGTGGAAAACATTGGGTGAATTAAGACACATGTTTATATTGTACAATATTCCAAATACAATAATACGGACAGCTCTGAGGATTTCTTGAGATTATTAATAGAGACAATGCAAGTATCTGCTTAGCACAGACTGTGTGCTCAATTAGTCTTAATAAATGTTTTGTTTTTAGATGGTCCCTGTTTTCTTCATCTTTCTGATTTACAGAAATGGTATTGGGTGTGTCAAACGGCACTCACTGAATCAATTCTTTCTCTCTCTCCCCACCTCAAAAAAGAAAAAGAAAGAAAGAAGGAAAGAAGAAAGAAAGAAAGAAAGAAAGAAAGAAAGAAAGAAAGAAACCAATATCTCTAATGGACATAGAAAAATTAATCAACAAAGTCCTCAACAAAATATTTGCAAACTGAAGTCAAGAGCACATTAAAAGTATCATTCACTATGATTAGGTGGCATTTATTCCTGGAAGGCAAAGACAGTTCAACATATGAATCAATGTGCAACACATTAATAGAATGAAAGATAAAAATCACATGATTGTATCAGTAGATGCCAAAATATCACAGACTTTCATGGTAAAAACTCAACAAATTGGTATAGAAGGCACATACCTCAACACAATAAAGGCTATATATGACAAACCCAGAGATAACATCATACTCAATGGTTCAAGGTTGAAAGTTTTTCCTCTAAGATGAGGAACAAGACAAGGGTATCTACTCCCACCACCCATACTCAACATAATACTGGAAGTCCAAGCCAGAGCAATCAGACAAGAAAAAGATATAAAAGGCATCCAAATAGGAAAAGAAGAAGTAAAATTGTCTTTGTTTACAAATGATATAATCTTATATAGAGAAAATAAAGATTCCATCAAAAAAACCTGCTAGAACTAACCAGTGAATTCAGTAAAGTTGCAGGATACAAAATCAACATACAGAAAATAGTTATGTTTCTATATAGTAATAAAATATCTGAAAAATAAATGAATAAAACAATCCCATTCACAATAGCATCAAAAACAATAAAATACTTACGAATAAATTTAACCAAGGAAAGATCTTTACACTGAAAGCTACAAGACTTTGACAAAAGAAATTGAAGAAAGCACAAACAAATGAAGGATATCCTATGTTCATGGATCAGAAGAATTACTACTGCTAAAATGCCCATATCACTCAAAGATATCTATAGGTTCAATGCAATCCCTATTAAAATTCAAATGATTTTTTTCACACAAATAGAAAAGACAATCTTGAAATTTGTATGGAGCCACAAAAGACCCCCAAATAGTCAAAGCAATCCTGAAAAAGAAGAACAAAACTGAAGGAAGAACAGAATCTATAGACACATAGACCAATGGAACAGGATCAAGAGTACAGAAACAAACTGTTACATACATTTGTCAACTAATATTTGACAAGGGAGCCAAGAATATTCAATGTGGAAAGAATAGTCTCTTCGAATAAAATGGCATTGGGAAAACTGGATAACCACATGCAGAAGAATGAAATTGGCCCTTTATCTTTTTTTTTTTTTTTTACGTTTATTTATTGTTGAGACAGAGAGAGACAGAGCATGAACGGGGGAGGGGCAGAGAGAGAGGGAGACACAGAATCGGAAGCAGGCTCCAGGCTCCGAGCCATCAGCCCAGAGCCCGACGCGGGGCTCGAACTCACGGAGTGCGAGATCGTGACCTGAGCTGAAGTCGGACGCTCAACCGACTGAGCCACCCAGGCGCCCCTGGCCCTTTATCTTACACCACTCATGAAACGAACTTAAGATGGATTATAGACTTAAAGACCTGAATCTATAAAACTACCGGAAGAACCATAAGGAAAAAGCTCCTTGACATTGGTCTTGGCAGCAATTTCCTAGATCTGACACCAAGAGCACAAATAACGAAAGCAAAAATAAGTAAGTGGGACTACAACAAATTAAAATGCTACTATACAGGGAAAAAAAAAGAAAATTAAAAGCAACCCACTGAATGGGAGAATGTATTTGCATATCATATCTTTGAAAGGGGCTAATATCCAAAATAAAGAACTCACATACTCAATAGTTTAATAGCTAAATAAATAAATAAATGGCAGAAGAACCAGACAGTTTTCCAAAGAAGACATACAAATGTCCAAAAGCTATATGAGAAGGTGTTCAACATCACTAATCATCAGGGGAATACTAATCAAATCCACAATGAGATATCACCTCATGCTTGTTAGAATGGCTATTATCAAAAAGATAAGATAAATAAAAAAATAAAATAAAAGATTAGAAATAACAAGTGTTAATGAGGATGTGAAGAAAAGGGAACCCTTGTGTGCACCGTTGGTGGGAGTGTAGTTTGGTGTAGCCACTAGAAAATAACATGGAAGTTTCTCAAAAAAATAAAAATAGAATTACAATATGATCCAGTAAAATGCCACTTCTGGGCATATACTCAAAGGAATTGAAATCAAGATCTCATACAGATATCTATACTCCCATGTTCACTGCAGCATTATTCACAATAGCCAAGATATGGAAACAACCTAAGAGTCCATTAATAGATGGATGGATAAAAATGACATAATATAAATACAAGAAAGGAGGAAATCCTGCCATTTTTGACAACATAGATGGACCTTGAAAGCATTATGCTAAGTGAGATAAGTCAGAGAAAAACATACTGTATGATATCACTTATATGTGGCATCTAAAAAAGCCAGACTCAGGGAAACACAAAGCGGAATGGTGGTTACCAGGAGTTGGGGCTGGGGGAAATGGTGAGATGTTGGTCAAAATGTACAAAGGTCCAATTATAAGGTTAAGAAGTTCTAGTGATCTAATACATAGCATGGTGATGATAGCTAATAATTTTGATTCATGTACTTGAATGTTGCTAAGAGAGTAAATTTTAAATGTTCTCACCACAAAAAAGAAATGATAATTGTATGAAGAGATTAAGGCATTAGCTACTGTTATGGTGGTACTCAGTCTGCAATATACAAATGTATCAAATCAACACATTGTATGTTCCTTAAGCTTATACAACACTATATGTCAATTATATCTCAATAAGGTTGGCAAGGGTAGAGGGACTGTCGGGGAATTACAGAACACAAGACGTAGCAAACACAACCTTCTATGCTCTATTTTATTTATTCTTTTCATTCACCAATCAGCAAAACTAAATATATACAATAATATATTTACTCTTAAAATACTTTGATTGAGTCAAGTGTCTGGCTGCATCTAGCACTTTCCTTTTAATGTAAATGTTTCCCCTTTAAGTAGTAAAGCAATTAAATATCCTTAAAATTGACTGGGTTTGTAGATAATCCCTTGTAAATGATAAGCAATTCAAACATTTTTTTTCCTTTCTATAGAACTCCTTTTTGGAATTTATCTAAGCTTATTTTGATAAAAGCCTATAAAGGATTGGGTTTGGGGAAACACTGGACTTCAGTTCACACATAAGTACAAAGACCTCCTGATTATAACTCTACAGGGAGAAAATCATGAATTCCCTGAATGTCAAGTTTCTTCATACAGTCAGAACCTGGGTCATCATACAGATGACCCACTGGCATACTGATAACACCCCTGCACATCCATTCTAACTCGGTTTGGGTGGCCACAAAATCCCAAGTGTGTGTTAGCGGAAATTTTTCCAGGTAGAGTCAAAAAAGGTCTTACTTAAAGTAGTGTTTACATGGAGATTTCATGTTCCCCTAAACACTATCATGCAGATCTATTTTTTCATCCCATAGGAAATGGGATTCAGTATGTTCACGGTACCCACTATTCCTTCCAAACTCTTAGTTGGCACTATTCATAATTGTGCATCACAAACTAATATCACATTGTTCTTCAACCCTCACCCTTGTTGAATGGGAATAGATGAAATACCCAGAAGAGGGGGGATTTCATCTGGTAGCAACTGTGCCCCCCAAAAAGGGTTGGGGAGATTATGTTGCTAAAATTCATGGACCAACTTATTCACAATGGAATCCACTCTTATCGTGAGCTACCTGGAAGAGCTAAGTTTTTCATGGTCCCCCTGTCCCCTCGTCTTCAAATACAGCATTTCAAATGTCATTACTCACGTTCTGTCAGTATCCAAAAAAGATAATTCACCAGAATGGATCAGCCCAATCGAGAAAGCCTAGTCCAGCCCTGTAGGAGGTACAGGGAAGTATATGGCATGATTTCTGCCTTCACGTAGCATAATAAAATAGAAATGTAAACCTTAAATGGCTAGAACTGAGACATGCTCAAATGGCAAGGCTCAGGTAATAAACAGCAAGAATTCAGAGATGGTAGAAGCAGTGGAAGCTGAAGTAGCATGACAAGATTTTACTGAGAAAGTAGATCATAAGCCAGGTTTTATAGGATGGAGAGGATGTAGACGCATGTGGGGAGGCAGGACATGCCTGGTAGGGAGATACTCATGACCTTTTAAATTGTTTCCTTTGTTCCAGCCTTGCTCCCAGTTAGCTATCCTTCACAGTGCAGTATACCCGTGCAGCAGACATTGGCTGTGGCTCCCCAGTATCTATTACTTTCATCCTCTATTGAGGGTAGTTTATCTCAGCACAAGCGTAGCACTGACTGAGACCCAATTCTAGAAAATAAAACCCAAGAAAATCTCCTTGTTCTTAAAAGAAAATAAAAAAGCCAATATTTCTGTCTTTTTGGACACAATAAGTCAGTATATAGCATGTAAAAACAAAACAAACAAACAAAAAAACTGGAGGGAGTTCACTTTAGGATGATGCCAAAAGTGTGGTTGATAGAATCTGGGTCTCTAATGGCATTGCTGAGCCACTGAGGCAAACAGCTCTGAACCCCACATATCTCTGGACTTCTGGTTATCTAAGCTATTCTATTCTGTTCTGCTCTGTTCTATTCCATTCTTTTTTTTAAAATATGAAATTTATTGTCAAATTGGTTTCCATACAACACCCAGTGCTCATCCCAATAGGTACCCTCCCCCACCCTACCCTCCCTCCCACCTCCCATCAACCCTCAGTTTGTTCTCAGTTTTTAAGAGTCTCTTATGTTTGGCTCTCTCCCTCTCTAACCTCTTTTTTTTTTCTTCCCCTCCAGCCATGGACTTTGTTCTATTCCATTCTGTTATGTTCCATTCCATTCCTTTCATTCCATCCTATTCTACTCTTATTTTTTTTCTTAAAAAAAAAAAAGGAAGAAGAAAATCCTTAGGAATAAATTTAACTGAGGAAGTAAAAGACTTGTACACTTAAAACTATAAAAATTGATAAAAGATAAAGAAGACCTAAAAATTAAAAAAAAAACTGGTTGAAATCTACTAATTGATTTCATAATTCACACATGGGCCATGGCCTACAGTTTGAAAAACACTGGACCATAGCTTTAAATGTCTGGAAACATGAAAGAGTGAATACACAACTAGGGATAGAGCTTAAATCAATCTTCCTCAAAAGTATCTTTTATCATTAAAAATAGAACTACACTACGATCCAGTAATTGCACTACTAGGTATTTACCCAAGGAATACAAAAATACTAATTCAAAGGGATACATGCACCTCGATGTTTATAGCAGCATTATCTACAATAGCCAAATTATGGAAACAGCCCAAGGGTCCATCGACCGGTGAAAGTATAAAGATGTAATATGTATATACAATGGAATATTATTTAGCCCTAAAAAATGAAATCTTGCCATTTGCAATGACGTGGATGGAGCTAGAGAGTATTATGCTAAGTGAAATAAGTCAGTCAGAGAAAGACAAATACCATATGATTTCATCCATATGTGGAATTCAAGAAACAAAACAAATGAGCAAAGGGGAAAAATTAAGAGAGAGAGAGAAGAAAACCAAGAAATAGACTTTTAACTACAGAGAAGAAACTTCTGGATACCAGAGGGGAGGTGGGTGGAGGGATGGGTGGAAAAAGACGATGGGGGTTAAAGTGTGCATTTATGATGAGCACCAGGTGTTGTATGGACATGTTGAATCACTACATTGGACACCTGAAACCAATATTACACTGTATGTTAACTAACTTAAATTAAATAAAACTTTTTTAAAAGATAAGAAAAAACTAGATAGAAAAAAAAGTATCTTTCATCTTAAGTCTCCTGTGTACATTAAATATTTGTGTAAACATTATATGACACTGTATTAAGCAGTCTATACATTATACTTTTAAGGGTAAGTTTCCTTCCTACATTTCCAAGTAAAAACAGTGCTCTAAGAAATCCTGCGCTGCTTTCCCTGGAACTCAGCTTCTACCCCCAGGAATCTCTTCCTCTGCAGGAAACACCAACCAGTGGGACAAAGTCCAAGCTCCTGCACAAGCTTGAATTAGCCTTCAGAACCAAACCCTTCCTCGTGGTGTTTCAGGGGTACTGGGAAACCAGAGCATGGACTCTAAACTTAAGTTGCAGGTTCTAGGCACAAAAGTCACATGTTGAAATCAATATGTAGGTAATTCATAGGAGTTAGACCAGTCTGGGCTTAAGGAAATTTAGTTTGTCAGGGAAAGAGGAGTGGATGATTCAAAAAGACAAAACTAGGGGATAGAGAAACGAGTTAATATATATATATATATATATATATATATATATATATATATATATATAACAGCTGGATGATTACAGTAGTGATCCAGGATGGAGAGATAAGGGCCTCTGCTAAGCCAGAGGAAACATCACAGAGGAGGCTATCCCCTGGCATTTAGGGGCACTAGGATATAAAGTGATTGATAAAAATTATAGGCAGAGACATACTGGAATGCTCGTACAGGAGGTGGGGAAAGCCCTCAGAGCCGGGACAATTAGGTATGAGAGGAATATCTTGGTATGTTTGCCCTGAAGAAGAGACATTCTACTGGGAAGAAAAATGTCTTCAACTTTTAGATGTCTGCATCCAATTAGCAGATGTCAGAGACAGATTAATATTCAACATTGGGCAAATATTCTTAATTTATTTATTAAGTTATTTTACAACCAAATGAGACTCCTGAAGGGACAGAGTCTTTGATCAGTGAAGGTGTTCAACATTGACACTTAGTTGGCATAAAGTCCAATGACAAACAGGCAGGGAACATTGACCACATCTGTGTCCTGCAGCTTAGTGCAGGTCCCATCATGTGCAAATAGCCAAACACCACTGGTCCAACGGTAGTATGCCCAAGGTCTCCTTGCAACTAATTATTGAATTCTAAAAAGTCTTGGGAGGGGACAAGGGTGTGGGAGTACAAATATACACTGGGGAGAAAAAGCACTGTATGCTTTTAACCAATACATAATTAATGCATACCCGTGGAAAATACTTTCAAATGTTTCAAGGTAAAATTTCCATGCTGCACATAGAGTGGCCAGTTCCCTGTCTTAGGGTATTGCCAGCTGCTGTAACAAACAAGAACCCATCTTTCAATGACTTTCTGTAACAAGAGTTTGTTCTTACAGATATAATGGACAATGCAGGTGGGCAATGCAGAGACCCAGGCTCTTTCCATATTATTTTCTGCCTTCTCTTAAGGCCTCAGCATCATTTGCAAGTAAAAGGACTTGAAGGGGCTTGCGTGCAAAGATTTCACAGGCCAGGCTTAGACATGGCACACATTTGTCCCTATTCCCATTCCACGGAGTGATTTCATTCACATCTAACTGCCAGGGATGCTGGCAAAGTCTAGCTGGTACAAAGATGGGCAGAAAAATTTGCTCTATCCATGTGTATCCTTCCTCCCACACATGGATTACACACCATCCCTCCCACAGCTCCTTCTGCTACAACAACCATTCAAAGATTTAATTTTTTTTTAACTCATGGCCAAATCAAGTGGCCAATGAATGATAGGCTACTAAACTTTGCAGTGAGCCCAACACAATATTGAGAAAACTGCCAAGGTCACATTGTTTGTTTTCCAGGCAAGGGAGCTCATGGCTGTGTCAGCTGGTATTTGAAGCCAGTGACTGCACGTAATGATATTTTCAATTCTTCCTTTGAACATTGGAAGGGATGGTATCTCAACCAACATCTGAGATGATACATTCTGGCTTTTCAACTACTCTTATTGTCTAAAAGGTTCTTTAATACCTAGCCAATGTTTCCCTCTACTTGACATCAAGCCAAAACTTTTTGCTCATGTCTGTCAGTGGACCCAGCCTGCCATGCCGATAAAAAAGAACAGCAAGACCAAACAAGAAAAGGAACTAATACCTTTGCATACCTGTCTCCTGCCTTTTCTGTGTGGAGTGATTGACACATTCTTGAGCCATGATATCTGAGCTCCATCTCAGACTACAACATCTTCAGCCTTCCTGGGAAGTCTGCTGCACAACCTGCCACTCACCCGGCACCCCATCAACTCAGACCTAATAAAGGATTATTTTCTCTATGTTAATGATCAATTATATTTTTATTGCTGATTTATCAACCACCTCTCTTTTATTAGGGTTACTCTGTGTCTTCTTTGCTCTTTGAAGTCTTTCATCCCCTCCGTTTGATCTTCCAGAACAACACTTTTTGTTCTTAACTACGATGTCTTTCTTTCACTGAGCTACTGCATTTTTAAATAAAAAGATTAGTTTTCTCATCCCCAAATGTCTGGTGTGGTATTATTTTTTATTGTTCAAGTTGTGATTTATTTGTTTCCTTCAGCTCTCTGTTCTCAGAGTTCAGCTTGTTCCCTCTCTTTCCCTGGGAGAGAGATTTTCTTTGCCTGTTTCTGGTGTCTCTTCACCCTCAGGACTCAAGTCAGATTGGTGGGGAACTTTAAGCCGTAATGACCTCATGAAGCACAGGTTCCTGCTGGCAAAGTGGCAGGCTTGTATGAGCCCAGAAGAAAGGTTCTGTTCCTCCTGGAATGCTAAGCAGAGAAGTGTGCCTTTGCCCCGACTCAGAGGAAGACAGGAAGCCAACGCTTCAGATATCTTCTCCCACTGTTTTAGGACCTAGGAGGCCCAGAGGTACATACACTCTAGGGGTCATAGTTCTCTGAGGACCATGGAGTTCTACCAGACACCAGGCTCCTATAAGAGGTACAAAGTCTTGCACCTTCTTAGCCTCCTCTGACCCCTGGCAGACTCTGAGGTTCACACCCTTCCCATCCTGCCCAATTGTAAGCCCAGTAGCTGTGCATCTGGGACAGCTGGTAGGTAGGTGATCAGAAGGAGTTAAACAAGGAGGGTACCAGAAATGCTTGTTCATGGCTAACTTCTGAGAATCTTCCCTAGTAGATGCAATTCTAAGAACATTAAAATTCTTTCCGATAAAATTTCATTACTCACTTATCTCCTTTAAAGAGTGGCATTTGGTTGCAGTTCAAATCTTTTAGCCAGGACTCTTGAGAACCAAGAGATAATTCTTCAGTTGGCTTGAGGATTTGACGACAAAGGCCTTTTATTCTGGTAGCTTGATTTTGTTTCAGGAATTCATGGGGCTTTCAGCTAGTCACTGATGTTTCTGCATCTCCACATCTCTGTCTTCATGGAGCTTATTGGAGAATGTTAATTGCTTGGCCAAGCCCAGTTAGGGGAAAATAGTTACAAAAATTCCAATCATCACTGTGTACAGGAATCTCATAGGGATCGATAACAGCAATAATGCTCTCTCATACTAATTGTGCATTACCATATGCCAGGCCTTCTCTTAAGAAAGTATTTTCTGCAAATAATACCATCAAATTATCATAACTATCCCAAATTCACCTTGATGATGCAATGGCAAAGCCAAGGAATAGTTAAGAAGAAAGACAGTGTGAAATTCTCAATGTTCAAAGAGAGTAGTGGGAGTCAACACAATACCACAGCCCTTGCTCTTAATGGACCTACCACTCTACCTCCTTTTATTTATTTATTTATTTATTTATTTATTTATTTTTATTTTTTGCTGGTGCAGAGGATCCCAGACTTTGGGATCATAAAGAACCAGTAGATTGTTGACATTGGCATATTTTGGTAATGTACATAGAACTGCCAAAATTTTTGTTGCCAAGTATCTTCACTGAAAAAGACTACAATCTTTTCTTGTGATCTATTTCACAAAATGAATTATTCATTCCAAAAAAGTTGGGAGGACACATCCTCGTAACTTTAAACATGGATAAATATAAAGTCAATGAAAATCTCACCAAAATACGAAAATTCCACCATGAGCTGGCATCCCATCACAGACAAGCTTTGCTTTTGGGAACCAATTGTTCCAGGGCTTGGACAGCAGAGTGATTTTCCTCTGGAAAAGGGAAAAAGGAGTCAGAAGTGTGCTCAAAGCTGGACCCTACCCCACATGGCATGCTTGTGTCCCTTCTGGTTTCAAAGGGATTCTATTAGGTGCCATCTACTTCCTACAAGTCTGAACAAGATAACAAAAGAAGCAGCCACAGGGCTGTAATGGTGACAAATGATCCCAAGGAAGAGTAAACCACAAAAAAACCTGATCATTTAGTTTTTCAGTAGAATGTTCTGTGCTTAACCTCTGGAGCCAGGCTGTTGACTCTGATTTCTAGTCCCACATATTACTAGTTTAATAACCTTGGGCAACTGTCCCAACATCTCCAAGCCTCAATTCGCTCAGCAAAATGAGGATATTAACACCTCAAAGAGTCGTGAGGATTTAACAAGATAATACAGGTAAATATGCCTAAATTAGTGTGTTCATTAAATGCCAGATCTTATCACTATCAAGCAACTATCATGTTCCAGGCATATGCTAAGTGTTGAGAATAAATAAGATGTCACCAGAGGTGGCCACATCAATCCCCCCACCCATTCCTTCATGTTCTTCTGCAGCATGGCTTTGCATTCATGCCATCAAAAGATAAACTTTCTCTCTCCTCTCCTCGAATCTGGACATCCCTGTATCTTGCTTTGGCTGCAGTATGGCTGTGTGTGATTTCTGGGCTAGGTCTTCAGAGATAACACACCTTCCATTTTTGCCCTCTTAGAAGCCAACTGCCATATGACAAGGCTCCAGCTAGACTATTAAATGGAGACAGACTGCGGGAGAGACAGAGGCTGCACAGACAAGAACCAAGACGCTCTAGGAGACAGCCTCCAGGACCAAGGCCCCATGCACATGAGGGAGGCCGTGATGGCTCCTCCAGCTCCAGAGGAGCCTTCATTCTAATGAAAAATAGGCAGCACCATATGGACCAAGGCAAGCTGCATGCCCCAGCCCCACCCAAATTCCTGATCCTCAGAATTGTAGCTAATTAAGTGGTTGTAGTTTTAAGGCAGTAAATTCTGAGGTAGTTGGTAATAGAGGATTAGATAAATGAAACAATCCATAATGGAAGCCAGCAGAGACCCATAGACCACTCCCAGGTCACATGGAAAATACTGTGATAGAGATGCTGGGTCTGTACAACCTACTGTGGGCACACAGAGGCAGTGGTTCATCCTGTCAGACCCCTAGTCGAGATAGAGAAGACCTGGCTAGTGAGAGGTGAACCATCAGAGCAGCCTGCCTAGGCACAGCCATGTGGAAAATTGAAAAGCATTCCTGCTCTCCAAGAAGGGCATTCCACATCCCAAGCAAGGAGCCTGGAGGGTCTGAAGAGCTCAGAGGGCATCCCTGTGCTGTCTTGGTGGACCATTCTAATGAAAACCAGATACAAATTTCACTTATTCAAGCCAGGGATGACCTGACATTGTCTTTTCATACATATGTACTTTATCTTCCCAACACAAGATGATAAGTTTCCTGAGAGCAGATGTTCTCTGTACTTTCTTGTATTCACTACCCCTAAGGCCCACTCTGCAACCCCATACCCTAGTATGGTGCTTTGCCTCGGTAAACACTCAGTGAATATACAGAGGTTGGTGCAGTCATAGACTCTCATTTTTGAAAGGAAACCTGTAATTCCTTCATTTAAACTCCCTCCGAAACTGCTTCAAAGCTGGATAGTCCCAGGTCTGGCCACTGCTGATTGGTCAATGGGTAAATGCCATACATCTCCTGCTTCACTCACGAAAAGAAGAAAGCTACAGGTTAGCCCCCAGAGCCTTCCTGGACCCCCATGCTGAAGCAAGTCTGAAGACCTTACCACTGACTCTTTGTGCTCCTCCTTTATAGGAATTATCCAAACATTTAATATGTATCAGCCCCTTGGGACTGTAAACTCTGAGTACTGGGAAGCACATACCTTGTCCTTTCCCAGCCTCTCAAGGCCCAGCCTAGTGCCTGTCACATTAGCAAAGTGCATGACAAAACTTGAAGGACCATACTCATCTTTTCGCTTCAGTGAAAGCAAAATTTTAAAATAAATATCTATGCTGGGATTTCTAGTCTCTGTCTGAGGGCAAAGGAAACTATAGACTTGCAGGAGTGAAGATACAGGGAGATACCTTTTAGGGTTTCAGTAAAACCTGTTTCCCACTTCTCTTTCCACCCTCCATGTCTCAGGTCCTTTCTGCTTGGCCTCCACCTGGCTTCAATCAATTGGAAGTCAGCACGAAGAGCTTAAAATACAGTGACACCTTTACGTGTTCAGCTTTTCTGTGTAACAAAGAGAGAGAGAGAGAGGTATATAACAAAGAGAGAGAGAGAGAGCACAACGTCCTCACTGGAAGCTTCCTGATACAGGTCAGTGTAAACAATTTTCCTGGTATTCAATGTTAATGAATCTGTAACTTCTGTCCTTCTGTCCCAGCTCCCTCCTGGCATACCCACCCTCTCCAGTACTGAGCCTCAACTATGAAAGCAGACTGGTCTTCAGGAAGACCCTGACTCCATCCACTCTTATCTGTGTGATTGCAAGCAGGTTGGTTAACCTCTCATTGCCTTTACTTCATCTTCTGTAAAATGAGGATAATAAATAGTAACCAGTCAAAGAGTCATTGAAGGGAATTAAATGGGATAATGGGTGCAAAGGAAATTAGCATAGACATATCTAGGAAACGCCAATGTTTAACTGTTAGCAATGTTATTCTTTTTACTGATCACCTCTACCTCATCATTCAAGTCAGAAAGGATCTGTTCATCCGTACCTCCACCAGTGCCAGAAGCTCACTGACACTTATTATGTAAACCAGTGATGTACTTTCATGTTTGACCTTACATCTCTAATTGTGACATGAAAGGTTGTTCCTCCAGATTTCACTCATTGAACACATATTCATTGAGAAGATATAGTTTGTTGGGTACTGTAATGTATTTCCTGTACATAAGGGGTGCTCAGGAAGTGTCTGACAGATGAATGAATGAGTCCATGAATAAATGACACTCCCACAGATGCCCCTGTTGGATGGAGAAGAGAGGTTTGTCCATCCTTCATCCCAGCTCTTTTCAGACCTGGGTGCTCCCCACTCCTGTGCAGAGCTGCGGAGCCCCCTGGCTTCAGCCCTTCTCCCATTTCTTTGCCTGGCTTCCAACCAAAAAGTTCTGACAAAGAAGCAGTCATTAGAACACATCCGTTTTGTATTACTGTAGTCAGGGGTTATAAAGAATGCTCAAAAAGGGGCATCTCACATGCATATGGAAAGTACCTTCACTCTTCAATCAAGGTCTTATTCTTATAAAAGGGCCATCTCCCAAACTTTAAATATCAAGTGAAAAAGGAATGCTTTGTAACATAATTGGCCTGGACCATGGTCAGGACGTGGCATTTGTGCTCTGATAAACCCTGGGAATAATTGAACTGTACTTCCAATTTTTATCTCCATGGAGTGGACAACAATTGATTTTTGCTTGCCCATTTTCATCCTCACTTGTTTTGGTGATTTGAGCCATGCCTCCTTCTCTGGAAGTCTGACAGGGAATGAGACCTACCCTTGCCCCAGCCTCCAAAGTGGAGCAAATATCACAAGTCTGGACCCTCAGGACATCCAAACCACAGAGCCACACGGATGGGTAAGGGAGGTACCAGTTTTAAGTTGGTCTAATCAGGATGACTCCAGGACTGGAGTAGGTGATTCCAGGAGGAAACATCATCTTCTTTTACATGCAATATGGATTGGAAAAGAATGATCCTGGTGCTTTGGGGGCCAAAGATGGTACCCAGAAATGAAGCAAATACAGGGAGAGACAGAACTGAGCCACAAGAAAAGATTGCCTTCATGATTTCATTTGAGCCCCTGAACCAACCCGTGCTTGAAGCCAGAAAATCCTCTAGATTTTTCAACTCTGTGAGTAAATAAATTCCCCTGTCCCTGTTTAAGCCTGCCAAGGTTGGGTTTTTATTTACAACCCAAAGAGTCTTATGTTATTCACAGATCTTGTCACAGTGCCTAAAGTTTCACATTACTTTGCATTAATGTAGGAAATAAAGCTGTAAAATTGCAGCTGTAAAATGCTATCAACCATCAGCCCAAGAGTTCTTTGATAAATGTCATTTTCATTTACTTGGTAATACTCGCGATTAGACTGTTAGCACCTGAGGATAGAACCCAAAACCACACTGAACAAAAGTAGAGAAGTCAACCATAAAGTGCCATAGTCTATGGCACTCCTTTTGTCTAATTTGTCTTGGAGTTCTGTGGAGAATGATAACCCAGACACTGGCAGTCACAAAAGCTTTGTGAATGTGTGGGCTTGCACTGAGCTAGATTTCTTTTGTTTGGCAAGCCCTTTATGTCCAGCGACATCCAGAGACATCATCTCCTTCCAGAGACATCATGGACCATAGAAGGAGAACCAGAATTCTTTTCTTTGGATTCTCTTTTGGGTTGTCTGTAAGCCAGTGTTTCAATGACTTTATCTGAAGTTGTCAAATCAGGTGGCGCTTTCTGAGCCTATAAGCCTGAGATTCTTTGAGTCACTCAACCAACCAATGCTATCTATTGAGCGCCTACTCTGTTCCAGATATAGCAGTGGTAAATGGGCACTGGAGATTCAAAGATGAATGAGCACATTTCCTTCAGCCAAAGGGCTTAGAGTCCATGAGTAATGCAGACAATCCCTCCCCCTGCCCATACCTATAACAGGGTATGATTGGTGCCATTACAGAGAAGGCTAAGAGATGGTGGTAGGAACTGTGGGTGAAGTGGTTTTTGAACAGGCATGAGCCAAGCCAGTGAGGATGGAGTGACATGCAGAAAGAGGGAATAGTACTGGCAAAGGAACAGTGGTATGAGAGACTTTGGGACATTTAGTGACCTGGATTTGGTAAACTGAGCTCGAGTGCAAGATTGGTAAACAGTACAAGAAGCAGCAAACACTTCATCGTAGAGAGCTCCCTCTGCCAAGTCAAGGACAGCATTTGACTGAGGAAGCCTTCAGTGGCTCCCTATTTTCTATAGAATAAGATCTAGGACTCTGGGGTCCTTGAATCAAGACCAGCAATAGCAATACGTGGTTTTGCTTTTTTATGTTTCAGTAGCAAAGAGAACAAAATACATGATGAGGGCAGAGTCTGGAGTGACCTCCCCGCTCCCGTATGGCATTTTTGTTCCAATCAGCTGCATCCTTTCCCTTATCTCTACTTCCTGGGTCACCCCAGGCCTGGGGGATGAGAGGAGCACAGACATCCCCATGCAAGCCCCATACTCACCCCCCAACAAGCCAGACTCAGCTTAGAATCATTTTTCATTTGGTATGAAGTCATTTTTAAAGTGCCTGCTTTTCATTAGAGCGGTAACACGATAGTCCCTGCGGGGGATGCACATGAGGCAGAAGTGAGACAGCCTTTCCTTCAGACTGTGGCATTTTCCTTTACTGCTTCTCCTCCCAAGTGTTGTGAGTCTTTTGTTCAGAAAACCTGGAGAACATGCCTAAATCTGAGGCTCGGGAGGTATTTGCTGTTGTTGTTGTTGTTGCTCTGTTTGCGTATTTGTGTTTGTTTTGATAGGCATCTTTTCATAAGGTGGGCCAGCTCCAAAAACATTGGCTCTTTTCCCACAGGAGTGTCTGTCATGGGTCAAATGTGTCCCAGGTGTGGCTCCTTCAACATTCAGCTTACACATGCTTCTCATTACATGATCCCCAAGGGCTGTGAAAACATTTTCTTGAGCCTCCCCCAAACATCCACAAGTAAGAATTGGTAAACACTCATTGGAAAGGCACTATTTATTTAGTGTATCACCAGCCAACCCCCAGTCCGATGCCTCCTTAGGCTCCACCCTGCTTCACTGCCCTCCTGTCCAGCACGCCCACGTCCTCTCTTACCCCAGCACGGTCCTTGGGTCTCTCAACATTTCCTCAGCCTTGTCCTGGATTTTCTGACTCCAAAATCACAGAAGCACAGAAGCACCCAAACATTAGAGACCACAGCAGACAGGAGCTTGCAGAGCTTCTGGTGCCCACATCACAATCCCACTTTCCAGCTCCTGCTTCAATTTGTGCAACTGGGATGTGCTTATTTAGCCTTTTAAAAATACAATTGTTTGAGGGGCGCCTGAGTGGCTTGGTTGGCTAAGCCACCGGAATCTTGGTTTCGGCTCAGGTCATGATCCCAGGGTCATGAGATCAAGCCCTGCATGGGGCTCCACACTGGCCATGAAGCCTGTGTAAGATTCTCTCCTCTGCCCCTCCCCTGCTTGGGCAGGGTGCACCCATCCTCTCTCAAATGAATAAATAAACAAACAAACAAACAAACAATTGTTTGATTATCCTTTAGCTCAAACAATTCATAGAAAGGAAGTGACAGGATCACTAAGGGAAAAGTAGACTGTAGCAAAAGCACTAGGCCAAGAAGCAGGAAGAGCATTTGTGAAAGCACACTTCTATATGTCTTTGGGACAGTTAATTTTCCTCTCTGTGACTCAGTTTCCCGGGTGTAAAATTAAGGGTTAGACAAGGGGGTTCCTATGCTACTAAAATACTATGATTGAAATAATATGCTGAAATATTATGTATCTATTATTTTGAATATGGGTCATTTAAAAAGTAAAATAGAATTACCCTATGGCCCAGCAATTGCACTACTAGGAATTTATCCAAAGAATACAGGAGTCCTGATTCAAAGGGGCACACACACCCCAATGTTTATAGCAGCACTATCAACAATAGCTAAAGTATGGAAAGAGCCCAAATGTCCGTCGACTGTTGAATGGATTAAGACGATGTGGTATATACATACAATGGAATATTATTTGGCAATAAAGAAGAATGAAATCTTGCCATTTGCAGCAACGTGGATAGAACTGGAGGGTATTATGCAAGGGAAATAAGTCAGAGAAAGACAGAGATCACATGATTTCACTCACATGTGGAATTTGAGAAACTTAACAGATGATCACAGGGGAAAGGTAGGAAAAATAAGATAAAAACAGAGAGGGAGGCAAACCCTAAGAGACTTAAATACAGAGAACAAACTGAGGGTTGATGGAGGGAAGGTGGGCTAAATGGGTGATGGGCATTAAGGAGGGCACTTGGTGGGATGAGCTTTCATTGTCATACGTAAGAGATGAATCACTGGAGTCTACTCCTGGTGCCAAGGGTACACTGTATGTTAACTAACTTGAAAATAAATTAAATAAACAAACAAACAAACAAACAAACAAATAAATAATAACATTCTACTCTCATGCTAGAAAAAAAGTAAAATTATAAATCCCATTTGACTAATAACATAGTCTTCTTTGCGCAGCAGAAAATGAGGAACCCAAATCTCACGTTTGTCATCTATAGAAATAATCGCCTTTAGAGTGGGAAGGACGGGGGGAAATTTTAATCATGTACAATACATGGAATAGGGATTGAGGGGTTGAGATTTTTTTTCTCTCTCTTTTAAGAAGTTGAACGTGAAAAGTAGTCTTATAAAAGGCAAACTTGACTCCAGAGGTTTGCAACCATTTCCAGCAGCACAGAGCAGCAGACATGAAAATGAAGAACAAGGCCACCATTGGTGATCGGAGGCCTGGCTGAGCGCCACTGTGCCCCACACTATCTTCTGATAATTTCACCAAGACAGCCTTCTGGTAGAGACACTGCACTTGGGGACCCTGGGTCTGACCTGGGCGGAGGGGGGGCGGGAATCCTTGGTGTAAGAAGCAGCCCTCAGCATCCTTCCCTGGTCAAGCTTCCCTAGAGAGCAAAGAAAAAGGAATAAAAGAGTAGCTCAACATGGTCACCTAGTTACAGGAACTTATACCTGAATTTAATCCAGGTCCCTAAATAGGGCTGATTTTTCAGGTGATGTCAGAGAAGATGACACAGAGATAAAAGAAATTAGCTTGGTTCGCAACAGTAAGGTTCTAGACAGGCAGCTCTTGGGCCTAAGATGCCACTGGGAGGCCAAAGGGATGGGGGTAGGATCCAGGATTCAAGGAATTTAGCCATGGTTTCAGGGTCCTGGTCCCAACAAGAAACTGGATTGCCAACTTTAAGACACTCTCTACTTTCCACAGACAGAGGGGATGGGGCTTGCTGAATGGCAGCTTCCCAGGCAGGATGAGCTCCAGAACCCAATGGTGGTATCAGACTCTAAAGCCAAGAGGTACTGAAAAAGGAAAAATCCACATTGCCCCTCCCCCTTTCCCTATGTACTCCTACTGCACTTCCATCTGATGTGGACACTTGAATTGCTGACCTGTTTTTCTGTCCTGCTCTGACCAAGGGATCTGGGCTCCCATTTAATGGTCTGAGCTTAATCCCATGCCCTGGCTCATCGCACATTACAGAACCATGGGAAAGCTGTTGTATCCTTATTGATCCTTGGGCTATAGCCCTGCATCCAGCCCCCAACCAACACCTTATCAAAAAACCGTGGGATCCCAATAGGATCTGACAAAATCCCAACGCCAGGTGTACTTTTTTTTTAGCCATTTTCTGAACATATATAACATCACCAAAAGGAATGTAAACCTACCTCATAGACAGTTTCCGTTATTTCCAAATGAGTACAGTGACGAGCCATCCCATGTATATCTCGTACTTCCAGGAAGCCCTTGATCATTACTCCATTCCAAGGCAATTATTCAAGACATAACCACAAACCTGACAAATAAGAGTTCTGAATCCTTAGATCAGAGACTCAAAGTTCAAAGACATCCTGGTCCCTTGGATTTTCACACCAGCTTTTCCTGTTTTGGGACTTCGTAGTCTTTTAGAGAATCTAGATTTGCCTGCTTTAGTCATCTCAGATGGGGAAGCATTAAAGATCAAGAATTTTCCAGGCCACATCCACATTCTGAGGCTCCAGGTTTACTGGGGGAAAAAAAAAAAAAAAAAAAGGAATCCCAACAGAGTGAAAAAGCAGAGGTCAAACACTTTTACCAAACAAGTTAATGTTTTTTAATGCAAAAAGGATGGTGCTATATAATTGGGCTACTCACAACCTAGAAGATTGGTTAGAAATATTAGCTTGTAGAAAGCGAGGTGTGGTAATAGAATTCAAAGTTTTAAGTTATTCTTGTTCAACCTTTTAGACTATACATAATTTCATTTGGATATGAGCTCAAAGGTTCAAATTGGAGGCTCTTTGTGAAAACGAGTCCTGGTTGAAGTGACCCCCACCTGAAGGCAGGTTCTGTATCTTTTGAGCTCACCTCTTCAAAACCAAACCCTACCCCACCTTGTCTAATTACCCCTGCCTTGCACCCCATGAGGGTAAATTTGCTTAGACAAAATCCAGTCCTAATGATTCATACCAGTAGAATTACTTAGTGGGAGCAATAATACAAAATGTATTCCTTTTGATTTCCGGATACATTCTGGTCCCTCTCATGCTGGCCATGACTAGATTTCTAACTTATTTTTTATAAAATAGTGGCGGTTGGGGCACCTGCGTGGCTCCGTCAGTTGAGTGTCTGACTTCGGCTCAGGTCATGATCTCATGGTCTGACTTCAAGCCCCGCGTTGGGCTCTGTGCTGACAGCTCGGAGCCTGGAGCCTGCTTTGGATTCTGTGTCTCTCTCTCTGCCCCTCCCCTGCTCATGGTCTGTCTCTCTCTCTCTCTCTGTCAAAAATAAATAAACATTAAAAAAAATTTATAAAATAGTGGAGGTCTTTTGTGGAGATGGAATGATGGATGATGAGAAAGGGGAGAAGAAAAATCCAGGTAATGAATGTCATTCTGACTTCTGAACAACCAAGAGGGAGGAAGATGCCCCACCTTCTTCTGATCTTTCCAGGCTGCCTGCTGGAGGCATCCTGAAAGATAAGGCTGCAAAAATGTCAATGAAGAGGTTAAACTCAAAGCAATGCCAAACTCGGCCACACTCTCTGTCCAGCCTCCAGTTACCAGCACTTGAATATTAGAATGGATGATACCCGGGCTTTCCAGGCTTCCCATGTCGATGAAATGTCTCCTTTGTAAGTCATTGCAAGTAAGGGCCCCTTCCTTCCCACTTCCAACAATGAATAAAACACTTAATATTCATTTTCTCAGCCCTCTCAGCTGCTAGGACATGGCCACGTGACTTAAATGTGATCAGTAAGTAGTACCCACCCCGCGTTTTGAATCTTGAGGTAGCGACATGCAGGCTAAGGTCCAACTGCAGTCACTCACAGTGGCTTCAGGGAAGTAGGCAGTGGCTCAGTAATGGGGGTGTAGGCGACACCAGAGGGCACAGCTCACAGAGGCCACGGCTATCGTGGGATTGTGGTGCCTTGTCCTCTCTCCCTCTGGGGACCTCGTTTTCCAGCCTTCCTCTCAATTGTGTGATTACCGAATAGCCTTCACATAAATCTTTCTTCTTCTTAAGTGAAAGAATCCACTTCTGTACGAATAAAATATAAATCACATTGAAATAGGATGATTTTCCACCACTCTTTGGTGAACTCAAGAGTGGCCACATGTCTCACTTGAGTGTAGGAGATGTGAGCAGAAATGCCCGTGTGTCACTTTTAGGAAGAAGTTTGAAGAACGAGCCTGTAGTTTGCTCTGTCTCTTTTTCTTCTTCCAAGGGGGCAGTCAATGTCTCAGATGGACCAGGGGGTCAGCCCACTTGTTCTGTAAAGGGCCAGAAAGTAAAGATTTGCGGCCATGTGGGCCATATTGCCTCTTTCGCAAATACTCAATTCTGTTGGCATAGTGCAAAAGCAGCCATAAAGAATATGTAAATAAATTACCATATCTACATTTGAATGACGTGTATTTATATTTGCAAAAGCAGATGGCAGACTGAATTTGGCCCGTGATCTAGAGTTTTCCAACCCTGGGACAGAGGCAGCTTTGTCAGCCTTAGTCCTAGAGGAAGGAGATGAGGAACGGGAACACAGCAACGTATCACAGACACAGAGCGTGAGTGAGAAATACAACTCTGATTTTATAAGCCACTTAGCTTTGGAGGTCATTTGTCACCACGACATAACTCAGCGTACCCTGACTGATACATGAGTATGCAGAGACAACCTCCATGCAGGTAAACAAAAGCTGATATTTACACGATTTGATGAGGTTGGACCTACAGAGTGAGGCAAAAACTTCTTTCCATCTCAAAGGCAAAGAGCCTTGACTTCTGTGATTTGACTTTAAATTGACTACTGGCACCTGTAACTGCGTTAACCTTTACCATCACGGACAACAGTGTAGTTCTGTCTCACGAAGGGACCCCAGGACTAGAAGCCCAGAGGACTGGATTCTAGTCTTTGCTTTGCCTCAGATTAGTGTTCGACTCTGAACCTCTCCATGCCTCTCTGGATCTCGAGTATCTCCCGTGAATAAAGGGCACACTGACCCGGAGGCATCTTCTTCAAGGGCTCTCCTGAGAGCTGAGTTTACTGGCTGACTGACAACAACAGGAGGTGCAGACATGACCATAGGTAACAAAAAGCTCCTTTTGAAATAGATCCTGTCTGCTGGCACATGCACGCTGAGCTCCTGGAAATTGGGGGTCATTTTCCAGACGCACAGGAAGCAGCACTGTGGAGCCAGCAGAACAGAGCACAAGGATGGAATGTGAGTCCTGTGCCCACGCTTCTCTGCATCCCTACTGAGAACTTAACCCGCCGTAGTTTACTCACTCCTGGCCTTGGGGATAAATTCCATCATGCGCTTTGGTTGTTTCCAACGTATGTTCTCATCTCAGATTCGGCAGAAACAGGAAAAGCAGAAAACTCAGACCCCTGATTTCTTTCTTTACTTTTACGCCCACAACCGGGCTGCGGACCTTCTCGGGGCCCCAGCACGTGCTATAGCAGACCTGGCCCAGCGTCTGGTGCCGGTAAGGTCTGTGCCTGTGAAATTGCAGTTTAATCCCCACACCAGAGGCTTAATCCCTGAACTCTGAATCAGTCCTTGGCAGAAAGAGGGCTCTTGGCCCACTTGTAAATTTCCACCCTCCAAACCACCCCGGGCAGGTCGGCGGCTCAACAAACTCCAGGGTTCCAGGGTGAGAACCTCTACCCAGCCCTGCCGGCATCCTGGGGACATTTAGGCAGGGGTGGGTGGAAGGGAGGGGCGTCAAAGCCCTCACCTGCTCTAAAGTTCTTTGCTAGTAACCTGCCTTAATGTCTGAGATCATCCCTTTATCTGTGGCAGAGATCTGCACACTACAGCTCACAGAGCAGAACAAGCTCACCATCGGTTTTTGCAAATAAAGTTTTATTGGAATACAGCCACGTGCATTCATTCCTGTATTATCTGTAGTTGCTTTTCTGCTACAATGGCCAAGTTCAGTTGCTGCAACCAAGACCGTATGGCTGATAGGGCTTAAAATACTTACTAACCGGGCCTTTGCAGAAAAAGTTGGCTGAACCCTCATCTGGCATTTTCTACCAAGAGCAGTTTTGCGTTACATTAACCCATTAACAGCCCTGAAAATGTTATGAGGATATTTTTCAAGATAACTAATTGGGAGTAAGACGCTAAAGATTGTATGTGCGTGTACACATGTGTGCGTGTGTGCACGTGTGTGTGCATGTGTGTGCGCATGTCGGGGGGGGTGGGGGAGTTTGTGTGCATGAATTAGGGATGGAGACTGAGGAAGAACAAGCTGGAAGGAACCTTGAATATGGAATACGTTTAAGCAAAACATTTTCAGGGAGGACTCTGGGAAGGTAGCAAATGGGCAGAAGGAGAATGCTGGGCCCGGGGGGGGGGGGGGGGGCTGGGGTTGGAAGAGGAAACTCTATTTGGCATTATTATCATGAATATTATTATGAGAGTAGGCAAATTGCTTTGACAACGTATGACTGCATTTAATTTCCTCTCCGAAGCCACGTAGGCGTTACGGAGCATGTCAACTCCCTATGGAGACGCCTGAGTTCTGAAATGGCTCACCCAGGCGACCCAGGGAATGGGACTAGAATTCATTTCTTCTGCTTCTGAGTCTACTGCTCTTCCATCAGGGACATTTAAGACAAACTTCAAGATCTGGGTCAGGCTGAGCATCCAGCAGAGCCAGACGTGCCCTTTGACAGAGGACGGAAAGCTTGCTAGCACCTGAGTGGGAACACAGCTGCCTCGGCCAGCACCACCTCGAGCCTCCACAAATGCCCAAGGCCATCTGCCGGGTGCCTCGATGTCCTTTATTTCTGATGTCGACCCAATGCTCCAGGTTTACGGTGATAGCCACGATCTGAAATGCTGGGTGCCTGACGTGTCCGTACAATATTTCAGTCCATTCTAACAATCCTATGGGACTGTTGTTACAGCCTTTTTAAATAAGTAAGAGCCCTGAGGCTCAGAGAGGTCAAGTAACTTGGCTAAGTTCACACAGCTGAGAAGAGCAGGAACCTGAATTTGGGTCGGCTCCTCACAGTGGCACACCGACACCTGAGGGCTAACTGAAATACTAACATGAGCATCCAGAGGAGATGCAAAGACGTTACCAGAAAAAGGAGAGAGAGTACACGTCTTCCGCCGTGTCCTGTGTGTTGACACGGATGCATCCCTGGCCGCAGCAACTTGGGAAAACCTGCAGCGGAAGCAGTGGACCAAAGGACAAGGAAGAATGTAGCTTTTCCAAGTGAACCTCCAAATTTTCTTCATCCCCCTGTCTTCACAAAGCCTGTCTCTGATTACTAGTCAACAGCATTTTGGTTATTGCCATAACCCTTTAGCACACGCCATGGTTATCCCGGGGGGGGGGGATTAGGAATTTACGAAGAAAAGAGGGATTTGACTGTCAAAACCAAATAACAGCACAGAACATTTTGTTTTATATCTTTTTAAGTTTATTTATTTTTGAGAGACAGGGAGAGAGAGAGCACCCGCAAGCAGGGGAGGGGCAGAGAGAGAGGGAGACAGAGGATCCAAAGCCGGCTCTGTGCTGACAGCAGACAGCCTGATGCGGGGCTCGAACTCCTGAACCATGAGAACATAACCTGAGCGGAAGTCGGATGCTTAACCAGCCAGGCCACCCATGGGCCCCCCAGCATGGAACATTTCAAAACAAAATATATGATGCTCCTTCTGTATTTTTCTCCTGATTCCCAGAAATTAAAGCCACGATTATTTTAGGTGTTGGGACAAAAAAAAAAAAAGATTCTGAAAAATCTTTTAGGGTTCATTATTTTGAGGCCTAAGTAATTTATTAAATCACTTACATATTAATTTTAAACTTCAACATTCAAAATCCCAATCTTTTGAATTTCTTGTGGCACCTTGATTTCTCATCTCTGGCTGTAATTAATTAGAAGGTATTCCTTTTCCCCTAGAGGAGAAGGTCTGCCTCGCTCTTAGCAGCCTGGAAAGAAAGTGGGAAACCCTGTCTCTTGATGCTGTCTGCACATCTGGTGAGGCAGCGAGAGTAAATTCAGTCCGCAGAGGCCATGCCAGCCGCTGTGAGGGCAGAAAGGAGAGGAAACACCCACGTGATTTTTCCCACTTGCTGGGAGCCTCATGCCTTCTTCCTCCTCGCTGTTCTGAGCAAAAGGGGATCACAAGCAATCAAAAAAGAATTAAACACTGGGAAAGCTTCCATCTGTCTCTTAGCCTTATTTTTTAAGCATATTTGCAGTGTCATATCCTGGCTAGCAACTCGAACAGTTGTCGTGTGTGTGTGTGTGTGTGTGTGTGTGTGTGTGTGTGTGTCCTCGCCATGGACGCTCCCCTCTTTTGACTCCGTCGACCTGCTGTGCCCCATTATCTCTGGCCTTTGTGGCTCAGAAGGTCAGAAACACTGTTCCCTGGATGAGACCCAGGGAAGGAAGGAAGCTAAAACAAAAATGTTTTCTCAGCGAAGTGACCTGATTACACACAGAGTGACCGTTTCTAAGCCATCTCGTAACTGCCCCATTCAGCGCTGGAGCCAAGCCCACAAAGGCAGCAGAGGCCTCCTCCAGTGGCTGTTCCTGGCTAAGCAGAAACGGCCACCGCGGGGCAGGGGGGCATGTGATTGACAAAGATGGTCCTTATTCCTGAGTGATGAGGGTATCGGTGGGCATGGGGAGGTTGGGGGCGGTGGGTGGGGGGGACAGACACATCTTTGCATTGACCAAGGGGTTCCCTTCACTGAACTCTAGCATAATGACAGGCATGGATTCTGCATCATCCACTGCGGTTTGAACCTTGGGGACGACTTGCGACACTTTGCTTTTTAAAGTCTCTGTGCCTCAGGATCCCCGTCTGTAAAATGGGTGACTGGAACGATGGCCCAGAATATAACATCAGTTACTATTGTCATTGTCTGAGTTTCTATCGAGGCTCACAGAGCCCATGCCCCTCCCCCTTCCTCCGGAACGTTCTAGTTCTCAAACAGGCCAAGCTCTTCTCCATCTCAGGACACCTCCATTTGCTTTTCTCGTGCCTGGAACACAGTTCCTGCAGCTTGCTGCATGTCTTCTCTCTTCTCATCCCTCCCTGACCTGAGTGGGAATGTGATCCCTTGAGGGATCCTTGAAAGCAGCCATCATCCTAAAGATTTGCTACATAATACTTGTCACCACCTGAAATTACCTCGTTCACTTTTTTTTTAACTCATTACGCTCAGTCTCTCCCACTTGGTACGACCAACTGGTCCCACCCTACTCCCCAGTAGAAGGTCAGGGCCGTGGCCTTATTCACTTCAGCATTAGAAAAGTGCCCGACCGGGGCGCCTGGGTGGCGTAGTCGGTTAAGCGTCCGACTTCAGCCAGGTCACGATCTCGCGGTCCGGGAGTTCGAGCCCCGCGTCGGGCTCTGGGCTGATGGCTCAGAGCCTGGAGCCGGTTTCCGATTCTGTGTCTCCCTCTCTCTCTGCCCCTCCCCCGTTCATGCTCTGTCTCTCTCTGTCCCAAAAATAAATAAACGTTGAAAAAAAATTTAAAAAAAAAAAAAAAAAAAAAAAAAAAAAAAAGAAAAGTGCCCGACACATAGCAAGAACCCAAGAAACCTGTGTGGATTGAAGGAAGGAAGGAATTAACACTTTTGTCTTAAAATTACAAGTAAGTCATCTGATCCCGTCGCAAGAAATTCAAGATTCCTCTCATTTCTAATCTGCAAAGCAGAAAAAATAAAAGTAGAAGTTACCATAGATTTTTTTGAGCTAGAAGGAGTTTTGCTGGAAGGATGACCCCTTCCCACACACCCTGAGAGTCAGAATTAAGAGTCGTGAACTGAGAGGTCATTGCCAAGGTCATCAGCTGGTGCGTAGCAGAGACAACATCTCTCAGTGGATGCTTTATCTGGAAGTGTGATATGAACTATAAAAGCCGTATTTTGACGTAAGGTATTTACATTATTGTTACATGTTTGTGATTATTTTATCTCAGCAGGAATCCAGAATGTACTAGACTTAATATAAGGACCTGGCAATTTATCTAGAACTCCTATGTTGTTTGGAATTAAAACATTACCCCCACCCAGGGTGCCTGGGTGGCTCAGTCGGTTAAGCATCCAACGTCGGCTCAGGTCATCATCTCATGGTTCGTGGGTTTGAGCCCCGCGTCGGGCTCTGTGCTGACAGCTAGGAGCCTGGAGCCTGCTTCAGATTCTGTGTCTCCCTCTTTCTCTGCCCCTCCCCTGCTTGGGCTTGCTCTCTCTCTCTCTCTCTCTCTCTCTCAAAAATAAATAAACAATTAAAAAATTAAAACAAAATTACCCCCACCCAAGTCGCTGATCAATTCAAATTGTGTAAATACATTACATATGTTTAATTTGTTTTTAATAAACTCAGCTTTACCATGGCTTCAGACATTTCCACCCCTTATCACAAAGAGAAAAATAACATCTAAGGGTAGAAATCAGCTATAGCCAAAATCACTGAACACCCAAACACAATGAGGTCGCAGTGGAAATCTGATTTGCTGAGGAGAACCAGAAAATAATACAAAAAGGGATACATCCCCATCATGAGTCTTCAGTTTTGTTACCAAGAACCCTATGTGGTCAGCCAGGCTGACAGTAGTCTTGCTCATACAGAGCATCTCAAGTGGGCACATGGAAATTTTCTCCCTATTCACTCTGAGACCCAAGTGCCATACATGCAGATTAAATTTTTTTTTTTTCAACGTTTATTTATTTTTGGGACAGAGAGAGACAGAGCATGAATGGGGGAGGGGCAGAGAGAGAGGGAGACACAGAATCGGAAACAGGCTCCAGGCTCTGAGCCATCAGCCCAGAGCCCGACGCGGGGCTCGAACTCACGGACCGCGAGATCGTGACCTGGCTGAAGTCGGACGCTCAACCGACTGCGCCACCCAGGCGCCCCCATACATGCAGATTAAAAAAAAAAAAAAAAAAAAAGTTACCTTGAACAAATTGTAACCTGATGCAAAGGATAGCACCCTTTCCTGTCATTCTGGTCACCTCGAGCAGGTACTCAGGAAACACCTCACAATTTGCCAGAGAATTTCAGACATTATCTGGTTCCAAGTCAATAGCAACTCAGAGAATGGTTATTCTGCTTATGCACAAAATATCTGCAATTTACAAACTACGTGTTTGGGGTGCACTTTGGGGCCAGAGCCAAATGGGAATACAGGATGGATGAAGTAACCAGATTTCGAGTTATCTAGCTGGCGTTGAAGACATGGAGTTTGAATTCGGGTCTCTTAGAACAATTCTCTTCCTGCGGGTCTGTCTATAGACACGTGTGTCGTTCACACATAAAATGACGTGTTATACACTCTTGAACGAAATGCTCTTATGGGCATGTTGTTTCCCAAACTTCTCTTGTCGGTGCCGCTTTGGGGAGAAGAGAGAAAAGGAGAAGGCCCACAGACCAATGTATACTTTTTTTGCAAAATGTACACCCAATGCAAATTACACGGGAAAGTTCTCCGAGGGGCATAATTTGTTACACAAATAAACAAACACTGTTCGGTTCCGTCTGTGGTTATAATGCAGTTATAATGAAAATCTAAAAACAACTGTAATGCTTCTAACCATGAAATTATAAGGCAAGAAAGTGGATTTAGATAACTATAAAAGCCTTAATTGTATGTTTGTAAACTCACAGACAAAGCTTTTCCTCAATTTAGCTCCAGCTCAAATAGCACTTTCAAAGCACAATTTTTATCTCACCCTTTTTTCTTCTGTATGGGTCTAAGACCCCAGGCTTTAGAAAATCCCATCCTTCCCAAAGGGCGTGAGTCGGGAGTGGAGGGAAAGGAAAAGGGACATGCAGCTTCGCTCAGCAAAGGCGGCCAGGGAGGCAGGATCTACTGAAGGTAGTGTCCTCCCGGGTGCACCTTACCTGTACCTGTTCATTACGCCCCCTCAGAGAACTTCATCGGCATCCTAGAGTGTCAGAACCACAAGGAGCCAGAGGTCCGACGCCGTCACCTTACACAGGCTTAGAGAAGTCAGATCATTTCTGTAGGTCCTACATAAAGTTAGAGCTCAAGGTCCCAGAGTCCCAGCTTCTTACCCTCTCCGAGTCAGGAGCACCGGGTGACTGGGAAGCAACTGCTTCCGGGGCCGGGCACCGTGAGATGTGTGACCCAGGAAGGGATTGTGGTGAGCCAACCCTTCTCTGTAGCTGCTATGCCTGTCACTTCCCCTCTGCTTCTGTCTCCGCAGGATGTGGAAAGAACAGCCCCTGACCCTTGTTTCTCCTTCCAGCTCACAATTCTAAGCAGGCTTGGGCTCAGGAACTGAGGAAGCAGAGACTCACACAAACAGGACTGTCACAGGGCCCTGGGGGTATGGGGACACTAAAGCCAGGAGGATAGAGAACATCGGACAGGGTGGTATTTTAGGGAAGGGAAAAGCTCTTAGCTCCTTCACGGTGACATTTGAGCAAAGACTTGAATGACAAGAAGGGAGCCAGTCAATATCTAGTGCAAAACATTGCAGAGGGAGGAAATGGCAAAGTGAAAAGGCGAGCAAAATCCTAAATGAAGGCTGCACAACTCTGTGAATATGCCAAAAATCATGACATTGCATGCTTTGAATGCATACATGGTATGGTCTGTGAATCGTATCTCAATAAGGCTGTGAAATAATTAACAATACATTTTAAACAATAGATAAAGTCACTCATGGCTTTTCAGGTGTATACTTTCACAAACTCTGTCCACACTCCTTTAGGACAACATAGGGGAAATCATACGAGGGGCCAATCAGGGTCCTTCTCCTTAACCCTTTCCCTCTTCCTTTTATTATCCGCTCCCCAGGGCCTTCCTAAGTGGCTGGGTTAATCAATGAGTAAATTCCCAGGAAGACCATCACACCTGCTGGTGGCATCACTCACTGTTGGTGCCCTCCCCCTCCCTCCACCCTCCAAGATTAGTATTTAGACAAAGGCCTTTAATGGCTTAACACAATTGTCACCATTCTTGGCCACAGGACCTAGTCTGGAAGAGAGACTTAAGGACACTCTTAAAAATTGGAACTCTTAAATAACCTTCTGTGGGTTTTTTTAATTTCAACTCCTAGAAACCCACATGCCACAATTAAGAGTGTGTGGTCTAAAGGTTGGGATTTTTAAGTGCCCCAGTAGGCCAATAGGACAGAAATGTTTAATTCAGGCAACTTCTCTGTTACCCTGAAACAAACTGTAGAAGATAACTGTCTACCTTTTCTTTTCAGGTATCCATCTGCCAAAAGAGCAGGGGACAGGCATAAAGAAAAACTTTCAAAGGATTTTTATCTTACTATTTACCCATACTTCCTGTGCTCTGAGTCAAACCACGGAAATGGTCCAATATGTGCAGAAGACCTACCCACGTTAGAAGAATAATGAAGACAGACACAGAAACTATGTAAGATACAAATGGAGTTAGCCATTTAAATGGACTTGGCCAGTCTTTTTGAAGACTCATTTTAACACAAATCGCACTGAGTTGCAAACGTTGTTGGTAAGACCCAACCTCCCAGGAAACCGTCCACCAGGACTCCTGTGAACCGCACTGATGGAGGACAGATAACTTGGCATATGTGTTGCCTTATGCAAAACAATGCTAATCTCTTAAATTTTTGGATATCTTCTCTCTCTGATGTGATAACCACAGAACGAAGTTTCTCTTTTCTCAGTTTGTAGACCAGTTTCGAGTTGTTGAAACCCAGGGTTGCTGTAAGGGAAAAGCAAATTATTTCAGTGCAAGAAAAAAACCAAATGGCAATTGCAAGTTCGTACAGCTCAGCTCGCATAAAATATGAATATGGCCAAGGTTAGTAAGCCTCCAGGGGAACACCGAGGGGTGAGCTTACCACAGAAAAATGCAGGCCCCAGCTTGAAACATCTATAAAACTAATTGAAACAAAAAAGTACAGGTTTCTCTGAACATACCAGGAGGAGTCACCATCAGAAAACTAGTGTCCATCAGGACTCACATGGGCTGTGGCAGATTCTGGAAAGCTGTTGGAGATGGGTGGTCACTTTATTACTTTGCTTACCAATTAAATGGGGGAGGGAGGGAATTAGCATGTCAAATCCAGAGATGAGATTTTTAGCAAGAGAAAAATATACTGGAGATAGTCACACTCAAGCAACTTGGCTCCAAGCATTGATCTTGTTTTGGTGCCATTGTTTTTGTTTTAGTTGTTTAAATCATAGTTTTCTCGTGCATGAATTTGAAAAATTAATAACTAATTTCAACTCATGCTACAACATATTCTTACCCAGGTCCATAGATGTGGGACAAAGCTACTTGGCCAATTTTTCTCTGGGATAGACAAGGCCAAGCCCTCCCCAAGACCAATCAAGGAACAACTATATGTCCCAACTGAAGGTAGGAGCCACACAAGGCTATGTCTTTAGCTTTGCCCCCTTTCCTTGCAGAAGAAGAAAGTTAGAGTTAAGTTGTCTAAATCATACTACATAAAGGCAAAGAACATAGTTAAGAAACAGAGTCACCCAGCACCCTTTCTTAATAAAAACCCTTGAGAAAGTCGGGTTAGAAGGAACATACTTAAACACCATAAAAGCCATTTATGAAAAGCCCACAGCTAACATCATCCTCAATGGGGAAAAACTGAGAGCTTTTTCCCTGAGATCAGGAACACGACAGGGATGCCCACTCTCACTGCTGTTGTTTAACATAGTGTTGGAAGCTCTAGCATCAGCAGTCAGACAACAAAAGGAAATCAAAGGCATCCAAATTGGCAAAGATGAAGTCAAGCTTTCGCTTTTTGCAGATGACATGATATTATACATGGAAAATCCGATAGACTCCACCAAAAGTCTGCTAGAACTGATACATGAATTCAGCAAAGTTGCAGGATACAAAATCAATGTACAGAAATCAGTTGCATTCTTATACACTAACAATGAAGCAACAGAAAGACAAATAAAGAAACTGATCTCATTCACAATTGCACCAAGAAACATAAAATACCTAAGAATAAATCTAACCAAAGATGTAAAAGATCTGTATGCTGAAAACTATAGAAAGCTTATGAAGGTAATTGAAGAAGATTTAAAGAAATGGAAAGGCATTCCCTGCTCATGGATTGGAAGAATAAATATTGTCAAAATGTCAATACTACCCAAAGCTATCTACACATTCAATGCAATCCCAATCAAAATTGCACCAGCATTCTTCTCGAAACTAGAACAAGCAATCCTAAAATTCATATGGAACCACAAAAGGCCCCGAATAGCCAAAGTAATTTTGAAGAAGAAGACCAAAGCAGGAGGCATCACAATCCCAGACTTTAGCCTCTACTACAAAGCTGTCATCATCAAGACAGCATGGTATTGGCACAAAAACAGACACATAGACCAATGGAATAGAATAGAAACCCCAGAACTAGACCCACAAACGTATGGCCAACTCATCTTTGACAAAGCAGGAAAGAACATCCAATGGAAAAAAGACAGTCTCTTTAACAAATGGTGCTGGGAGAACTGGACAGCAACATGCAGAAGGTTGAAACTAGACCACCACTTTCTCACACCATTCACAAAAATAAACTCAAAATGGATAAAGGACCTGAATGTGAGACAGGAAACCATCAAAACCTTAGAGGAGAAAGCAGGAAAAGACCTCTCTGACCTCAACCGTAGCAATCTCTTACTCGACACATCCCCAAAGGCAAGGGAATTAAAAGCAAAAGTGAATTACTGGGACCTTATGAAGATCAAAAGCTTCTGCACAGCAAAGGAAACAACCAACAAAACTAAAAGGCAACCAACGGAATGGGAAAAGATACTTGCAAATGACATATCGGACAAAGGGCTAGTATCCAAAATCTATAAAGAGCTCACCAAACTCCACACCCGAAAAACAAATAACCCAGTGAAGAAATGGGCAGAAAACATGAATAGACACTTCTCTAAAGAAGACATCCGGATGGCCAACAGGCACATGAAAAGATGTTCAACGTTGCTCCTTATCAGGGAAATACAAATCAAAACCACACTCAGATATCACCTCACGCCAGTCAGAGTGGCCAAAATGAACAAATCAGGAGACTATAGATGCTGGAGAGGATGTGGAGAAACGGGAACCCTCTTGCACTGTTGGTGGGAATGCAAATTGGTGCAGCCGCTCTGGAAAGCAGTGTGGAGGTTCCTCAGAAAATTAAAAATAGACTTACCCTATGACCCAGCAATAGCACTGCTAGGAATTTATCCAAGGGATACAGGAGTACTGATGCATAGGGGCACTTGTACCCCAATGTTTATAGCAGCACTCTCAACAATAGCCAAATTATGGAAAGAGTCTAAATGTCCATCAACTGATGAATGGATAAAGAAATTGTGGTTTATATACACAATGGAATACTACATGGCAATGAGAAAGAATGAAATATGGCCCTTTGTAGCAACGTGGATGGAACTGGAGAGTGTGATGCTAAGTGAAATAAGCCATACAGAGAAAGACAGATACCATATGTTTTCACTCTTAGGTGGATCCTGAGAAACTTAACAGAAACCCATGGGGGAGGGGAAGGAAAAAAAAAAAAAAGAGGTTAGAGTGGGAGAGAGCCAAAGCATAAGAGACTCTTAAAAACTGAGAACAAACTGAGGGTTGATGGGGAGTGGGAGGGAGGGGAGGGTGGGTGATGGGTATTGAGGAGGGCACCTTTTGGGATGAGCACTGGGTGTTGTATGGAAACCAATTTGACAATAAATGTCATATATTGGAAAAAAAAAAAAAAAAAAAGAAACAGAGTCACCAAAGACTAGATATCCAGAGACTCCAAAGAAAGATGGAATAAATTTTTTTAAGATTTTTTTTAAGTTTCTTTCTTTCTTTCTTTCTTTCTTTCTTTCTTTCTTTCTTTCTTTCTTTCTTTCTCTTTCTTTTTTTCTTTCTTCCTTTTTTACTTAGAGAGAGAGAGAAAGACAGAGTACAAGGAGAGGAGGGGCAGAGGGAAAGAGGGAGAGAGAGAACCCCAAGCAGGTTCCACACTGTCAGCACAGAGCCCAACACGGGGCTTAATCTCACGAACAGTGAGACCATGACCTGAGCCTAGATCAAGAGTCAGACATTCAACCAACTGAGCCACCCAGGCACCCCAGATGTATTATATTTTTAAATTTCCCTTCTCCTCCTTCTTCTTTACTACAAGGCTCCCATCACTCACCTCCTTATGATAGCTAAGTGTTTGAGGTGCCAAAACAGTATTTAGTTCTTGTCAACCTTTTTCTTTGGTATCCACTAGAACTAAAGGAAATCGTGTTTCCTAGCACCAGGCAACTAACCATGGTTGATCTCTTTTGTAAACAATGCATGAACAAAACTGGCATTTATTTTCCTGCAAAGGCTTTCTCCTACCCAAGTTCTCTTTCCAGATACTGCACCTTGAAAACTTGGGGAACTCTTTTGGAGGTTCTATCAGACCAGTGTTTCCCAACCTTTTATTAACTAAAGTGATTGTGTAATGTCTAAGCCAAGATACTTGAAGAGCAAAAGAAAGGGGTGCTATACATATTTATTCCTAAACAGTAACTGTAGGCTGGGACAGAATTGAGAAAACTGGACTCGATGTCGTCTTGTGTCATCATACCCATATGATATTTTCTTTCTTTATTTTCTGTATATCCATGATTTCCCTTCAATCTGGATATCTCCTAGCCCACCACACTAGGAGAATCAAGCGTCTCTTTATTGTAGTTTATATTGTGGAAAAATAATTACATTGAATATATTTGTGACCCTAAAGACATCCCTCCAGAGATACCAATATTTCTCCCATGAGCAGTATTTGTTCCCCTGAATTGGTTGAGCTGAAAATCACATTGAAAACTGTGGCAGTCGATGCCTGGGTGACTCAGTCAATTGAGTAACTGACTCTTGGTTTCCATTTAGGTCATGACCTCACAGTTCATGAGTTCAAGCCCTGCATTGGGCTTTGTGCTGACAGCATGGAGCCTGCTTGGGATTCTTTGTCTTCCTCTCTCTCTGCCCCTTCCCACTTGTACCCTCCCTCCCTCTCCCTCTCTCTCTCAACTATAAATAGATAGATAAATAAATAAACATTAAAAGAAAAAGAAAAAAGAAAAAAGGAAGAAAACTGTGGCAGCACCCCCCCCCCCCCAAACTCCAGCAGACCAGTCCACTATAGTGGAGAAAGAGGGGATTGTTCAGTGTCTCTACAACTGTGAGCAAGAGATGTTCCAGGGATAAAAGGTCACTACATGGTGGGGAGTTTAAGGAAAAACTTCATTCCAAGCACAGGGCCTGAGTAGGGTTCAGAAGAATGGAAGATATTTGGAAGATTTCAATAAATTCACTGTCAATGACTGGCCATCAGACAAATCGAATCACCAGTGTCCTGAGGCTGGTTACTAAACCAGCTAACCAAGTCTAATAGAAATGTAATCAAGGAAACAACAAATGTCCTACACAGTGATTTGGGGGAAAGTGGGCTTTGAAAGGGCAGAGATGACAGTCATTTATGTGACAAGACAGGAATGTTATTTCCATAGCACAGTCTTGAAAAAGACAAAGGGTCAAAATCCACCAGGTCCTTGAGACTGGTCTTGTCCAAAACTGTCACTGATGGGTGGCAGCAAGTTGCAGGATTGCTCAGTTTTGCCATTGCTGTAGCCTGGAATGAAATTGTCCTAGACAGAGTTCCCTTTGGCAAAGAAAAAATAATGTTTTAGGCACTGGTGTGTTCGAGTAGTTTAATAATATGGGTCACCCCGCTGCAGAGCCCTTCGTCAAGAAACACCAAGGCTGTTGTTCATTTGACTGAAAGGAACCAGTAGGGGATGTAGAGTGTTCAGTGGCCCCACATGACACAAGATGGAAGCTCTAAGTCATTGAGTTGGGGTGCCGGAAGAAACCTTTTAAGCAGCTTCTAGTCCAGTCATTCACTTTAATTACAGTACTGCCAAATAGATGATCAACTGAGGTTTGAGGACCCCTATTTTAGAACCAGTAGCTTTCAGGTCTGAGTTGGTTAATTGGATTATCTGAACACTATTTCTGGAACTTGCTTGATCATATGAAATTATTTATGATGATCAGGGAGGATGAAGGAAAGAAAGGGAAAGAGGTAAGACATTTGAGACTTCAAGGAGTCCCAGAACTTTGAGAGACAATAGGTGGTAGCATTAGAAAAACATGTGTTCTACCCTAAACATAACCACCAAGGCCCCTGGGACGCTCAGAGATGCTCTTGATGTGCATTTGGCAAATCTCAATGAAAAGCCTCCTCATTTCTCAGGTGTTGCAAAGGCAGTGAGACTGATGGCCTGGAAGCTACTCTCTACTGCCAATGCCCACAGATGCTTCTGAAATTTCCAAGAGAAGATTAAGTTTGGCTAATGCTATTTCTCAATTTTGGAGCAGCATGGTGTTGCTCTTTCACCTAAAGTAAGTAAGTGGACAACAATGTATAGTTTACACTCACTGGCATCTTCATCCGCCTCCATTCCTGACGTATGAATGAAGTCAGGGCAGAGAACCGCTCCTCACCACAATGTTCGGTGACCATGGCTGGATGCTTTTGCTTCAATCGTGTCTCTTCAGCAACCAGTCTCTATGGGATAAAATCAACAGGAGACGTGGGACGATGTGCGCCTTTGTCCCCAAGGGCCACATTAATAACCTTATGAAGGGCATTTTACATTTCTGTTCTCTGGAAGAAGTTTTTAGCCTCTTAAGCCTTGCGGTCTGTTTGAACAAGAAATCGTTTTACACTCCTGAATAACACATTCCTGTCCAACTATTTCTACATAACTTCCAGGATATGAAAACCACCCGAGGCTTCCAACATGGCTGCTTTCTTTCCTCTCATAAACAAACTCAGCAGTAATCATGCCAGTGTGGTCACTCTGAAGCTTTGTATTGCTTAAGCTTTTACCCTTGGTCTTTTGTTTTGCCAGACACTGATTATGACATTCTACCCCAAGTCTGGAGAACAGGAGGCTCTCTTCTGCTGGCCTCTTGCCCATGGCCTTTCCTTTGTTGACCATAAATACATGATGTCAGTATGATGGATCCAGGCTCAGTATGGGAAGCCTGATAGTGGCCCCCAAACATCAGCTCCTAATCCCTGGAACCTGTAAATGTCACCTTACAAAGAAAAAGAGTCTTTGTAGACATGATTAAGTTAAGGATCATGACTTGAGGAGATTATCTTGGATTATCAGGACAGGCCCTAAATGCAATCACATGTATCCTCATAAGAGAGAGGTGGGGAGAAATTTGACACAGACAGAAAAGAAGACAGTGTGACCACAGAGGCAGAGTAGAGAGATGTGGCCACAAGCCAAAGAATCATGGCAGTGATCACAAGACAGAAGAGGCAAGAAACAGACTGTCCCCTGGAGCCTTTAGAGGGAGCAGAGCCCTGCTGACACTCTGATTTCGGTTCAATAAAACTGATTTTGGACATCTGGCCCTCAAAACTATCGCTACAGCTGCCACAGGAAACTACTACATTCCCTAACCTGGGCCAGACCTTGGGCACCTGTAGCTTTCTGCAATGTCTGCTGTGAAGCCATGTGCCTCTCAGTATACTACCTCTGTGATGCTTTGAGGAAGAGCTGACTTTCTTCTGTCCTCAACTGACTCAGGGAACTTGGTATCTCCTGTGCCATTCTGACCTGTTAAAAACAAACATGAAGAAATAAAAGCCCCAAAGGGATATTCAGACACTAACTTCTAAACTCAACTGTTGGTTTCCAATGAAGCTTCCCCTCCACAAGTTCGTTTGTTTCATCTAAGCTGAAGTGCCATACAAAATGTCTTCAAGCCATTTGACGGTCATAACGATTTTAGTTTAGCTGTATGAATATGGCTACTTAATTTTTCTGGATTTCAATGTCTTCATCTGAAAATGAAGATTATGAAAGGTCTATCTGATTCAAATGTGAAACTTCCCAAGAAGTAGAAAAGGTCTGAAATTCATCAATAAAATGTTTTCCACCAGGATAAATATTACCACCTAATTCTTTCTTCAATACCTATGGCCTTGACTAAATCTGATGCCTTCAAGTACACCGGTGTTTTTCTCCCACAGCAATGTCTCAAAAAAGTGGGGAGTGGGGTGAGGAATCTCCGAAGAGATCTAATATAAAAGAACTTTAATTAAAACCAGCTCAGGAAGCATTATTACAAATTAGGTTATGCCATGAGTCCCAAAGGGATTTTCAGCTCAACCATGAAAACTATGTTCTAGACTAAACCTTAACCAATAAGACACAATTGTGGGAAAAAATATATTTACTTGTTATAAATCTTAAATAAGAAATGTCTTATTGAGTTTGAAATCTTAAGGAAACCAAGGAAAAAGAGAATTAAAGAGAATTCCTTTTTTTTTTTTTTTTTTTTTTTTTTTGGACTTTGCATTCCATGCTACTCTGTGAAGTAAATGGCAAAAGCTTTGTAATGCTATTTCATGGTCTTAAATATGCTTTAGAGCTTCAGGGTGTTTTAAAAATATCATTAACATAAGCCAGATTGGAAAAAAAGTAGCACTTTCTGTAGTCTAAATTAAATTGATTGCTGTCCAAGAATTTTTGCATTAGGAGATGCCAGGGGGGAGAAAAAAAAGACCATTAATCATTTTCTGCAGGTATTTGGAGCCTCCTACACACCCAAGAGTGAAAAGTGCTTTGGAAATAGGCTGTATGACCTCAGTGAGCACAGCTGTGCCCCCATTCTTACCAAGAGAACCAAATGGTGTGGTAGGGGGCTCTTGGCCCCAGGGTCAGGCAGCCTGGATACCAGGATGATGTGGTTATTAACCCCCTGAACATTACCTCTTCAGGCTTCTGCTTTGTTGACTGTAAGATGGCAGAGGTGAAACAGATGATCTAGAAAATTCCTTCAAGCTCACATACTCCATGACTGCATGAAGGTCAAGGAAAATTAGGGGCATCCAAATGTCCATTTATAGAGTCAACACATATGGACAAGCATTTAAAAAGCTGGTAAGGTGATCAGCTCTGTTCTAGGCAAGACCAAAACCCAAAAAGGGGGAAATCCTGTACTTGCAGAGGAAAATCTCATCTCTTCAGAGAGGCCTTCCCTGCATACTCAGTGGAACTGGTGAATGTAGCGCCCCATGCCACCATCGACCCATGCTGTCTGTCATATGCTTCTTGGTTGACTTTCTTTTTTTATTGCACTTATCACCAATAGTTGATTGGTTTTTCTTAATCTATGTGTTAGCTGATTATCTGTCCTCTCTCACCAGACTATAATCCTGTCAGAACAGCGACCATGGTGCCCAGGGTCCTAGCCCTGGTTGGAGCGCAATATACATTTCACAATGACTGAATGGATCCACTCTGGCCCCTGAAAATTCTCGGCACCAAAACAGGAGTGATCTTCTCAAAATGTAAATTTAACCATATTATTTCATGGGGCAGAACCCATCAGCAACTCTGAGGACCAAGACTAAACCTCTCATCTGGGCCTAGCATGGGTCCCTGTTGCTCCACCACCCCCATCAACACTCAGAAACCCAGCCTGCCTGGCCTACGTTCACTTCTCATACACCAAGGTCATTCCTCCATGGGGTCTTGGCACATGTCATTCCCTCTGACGGGAATGGGAGCATGCTCCACTAGAAGGATATGCAAACCCCACTCCCAACCATTGTTCAGTGAACTGTTTCTCACCTCTCATATGTTAGCTTCTTCTAGAGCACAACTGTGCTGTGCAGATGCAGCCTGGCCTGGCGGGGGACGGCCCTGCTCTCCTCCAAGGCACCCATCTCAGTTGGTAGGTGTTCACTTACACACATGATTATTGGCATCGTATTTCTCACCCTCACTTTGCTGTCAGACTTGAGAGAGCAGAGGCCAGTGCTGTTGCTCACCCTGGAGTCCTCAGAGCCAAGCGCAAAGCCTGAAGCATGGTAGCGACACAATCAACATTTGTAGGATGAATGAATGAATGAATGAGCGAGCCCATGAACATATGAATGAATTCACATTTGGGTAAAGACGAAACCTCTGAATTGTCTCCAGTATTCTGAGAAATTGTTTATAAAACCCAACTGTCATGGGTAACGAAAGCAGACTTCTTTTCAAAACTGATCTCCTCAAACTACAAAGCCATGGTCCTTTCGGCCGATTAATCATATCAGAGACCAGCGAGGAAGGCCTCCCAGAGATATAATCCCTCAGTACAACCGGAGCTCCCTGCTGCCCTGTCTCTTTATACTCACTCATTCCAACCAGAACGTTTTAATTTGGAGCAAATAATGAACCTCAAGAGGAAAAGGGAAAGGGGGGGGCGGTCATGGGGCCACGGAATTTGAGTCAGTGTCTGGTTACCATTTAGGGCCTAAAACGAAACAACCAGAGCCAAGGAACTGGCAGTTGCAACCGCTCTTTGTTCTGCTTTTAAAAAGAAAATTCCATAAAACACAGTTCTGGGGCTCGAAGCGAAAATGTTTTTTGGGCTGCAGAGGATCTACCGGAACTGGTCTTCTAAACCACTGAAAACCCAGAACTTTCACTATTAGGAGAGAAAAGATAGACTCTGGAATCCAGACTGAGAGGCTGGAGAAGAAGTATTTTCCTCAACAGAAAGATAAGGATCACAAATGCTGATCCCCAGTAGGCACAGATATTTAGGAGATAATCTTTGTACTCACCAGGAAACACAAAGCAGGGAATTACACAAATAGCCATTGAGGCAGAAAGCAGGTAACTGATAACAAAGAAAACAACAGAGGTACAGAGAGGGTGAGGGGAAAGCGTATGGACAATGAAAAGAGTTAAATGGCAAGAGCTTATCCCAGGAGAGCAGAGTGGGAGCTGGAGCCCCAAACGATGCTGTGGAGATAAGGGAAAAATGTAAACACAACCTGATAATCCAACAGCAGTTGCTCCAGCCCAGGAGAAAACATCCGTACATCTTGTAGAAATGTGAGATATTGGAAACTGGTCAAATGGATCTAACCCAGATCTTATCCTGATTCACATTCCAGTCCAGAGCCAGAAAATGAACGCATAAAGGTGAGATACTGGTGAGCTTTTTGTTTTCTTCCACACATGTGCCTCTCGTGACGCTGTGGAGGCAGACACCTGGCTGGAGCTCTGACGCCTGCCATAACTGGGGCATCCAGTTCACCCCTCTGAATCCCTGTGTAAATGGAGGGTGTCTCCTATCCCTCTGTGATCCATGGGGTCTTTAACATCTGTGCAGAAGTGTGTGGGAAAGCGTTGCCTTCTATCGACTAGCTGTGTGATCTTGAACTGATCTCCAACTCAGACAGATTAGGTTTACTCATTTGAAAAGTGGGAAAAACCACGGAAAGTAATTAATTGCCTATGGTTGAGGGATGTCCAACAATGTGTTCAAAGTTATACAGTCAGGAATCAAATTCAAGTCTTATTGATGCCAGTGACCCTATTCTTTCCACACTGGGGCACACTGTTCCCCAGGGAAGCAACGTTGAGTTTTGTGTTCATGAAAGACAGCTATTAATGCTCAGGATTAAAGATAAATAACAAGCCACATAAAGTCCCGCACTTGAGAACTGTTCAGCATATATGAGCTGCTCTTATGGCTGCTCTATAATTGCAAGTCCCTTGAGCCCAGGGTCTTGCTGAATGAAGGCGGGGGGGAACGAATAATAATTTCTCAAAAGGTATATTTTCTGTACTTTTTCCAAAGTCTCTCTTCTAAATATTTATTTCATGTCATGATCCACAAGGAATATATATTGAACAACTTCAAATTTGCTGACCATTTGAGAGTTCACACAGTTGGCCAAGTTCATCAAGAGGTAACTGAGGAAAGATGTATTGAAGACTCAGGCACTGACTTGGGTAAACTATGTGCTTTCTTATAAATAATCCATTGGCTTTAAAGATTTTCAGGTACTTGGCCTCACATCTGTGGGACACATGAAATTGGCAATGGGGGCTGGAGTCACGAGGAAATGAGCCCTATTTCATTTCAGTTTTCAGGGGCTCTGTATACCGAAACCCATTCTGTTTCCTGGTGAAGTTCAGCTTTTTCCAGATGAAATTTCAAAGTTTTGCTCTCGCTTCCAAATACTGTGTCCACCAAACCCACCCCTAGCTAGCCCTTCTATCTGGTTTTGGATGGTAATCACCAAACCTCACCATGCCACTAACATTTCAGTTCAGTTTCATGACTGAGACCTTGTGACAAGCTCTGAAACCCACTCTCCCCTCATTACTGCCAATGAGCTTTTAAATGGATCAAACATCTGGGGCACCCCGGTGGCTCAGTCAGTTAAGGGTCTGACTCTTGATCGCAGCTCGTGTCATGATCTTGCAAGTTCATGGCTTCGAGCCCCGCATCGGGCTATGCGCTGTCAGTGCAGAGCCTGCTTGGGATTCTCTCTCTTCCTCTTCTCTCTCTTTGTCCTTTCCCTGCCCTGTCTCTTTCTGTCTCTCTCTCTCTCTCTCTCTCTCTCTCTCTCTCTCTCTCAGAATAAATAAAATTAAAAATAAATAAATGGATCAAATACCAGTCCTTCTGACACTCAGCCCTGGAGCTGTAATTCCACCTGAAGCAAACTCAAGAGAGTCAAAGAACTGAATGTCTAACACAGTCTTGGACATAGTAGATGTTCAGCAAACATTTGTTGAGTGACAGAATGAAAACCAAGATAAAAACACAGGGTAATAATCATACATGGTACCAGATACTTCACTGAGTCCCTTCAATGTGCTATTTTACAGATTCTTCCCTTTTAACCTGACGCCTTACTCGTTTTCCAGATCAGAAACCTGAGGCTGAGAAAGATCTAATGATGGGTTTAAAATTACACAGCTATTTTATAGAAAAGTCAAGATTCAGACCTAAGTCTTCTAGATGCCAAAGCCTTTACTCTTTCCATGGAACTGCATGCTTTCCCCTCCATGAAACTTCAAGTAACATAGGATTCACATGCATATAATGACAACTAAACCAAAGCAAAAGGTTTTTTCCCCAGGCTAAATTAAAATTGAAAGGATTACCAATTTTTTTTTTTAAGCTAGATCTCCTTGATGGTATATTAGACTTTCAGAGAGATAGGACATGCCTTATCCTCAAGGTTTAAATTTAGAATTTCGCCAAACTACTGTGTGTAAAAAAAAAAAAAAATGTTTTCATGCCAAACATTCATTTTTCTGTTTTATCTCTAAGTAATCTGAAAATTTTGTATTTTATCAGTCAGGAATTGAGTTTTGCTGCAAGGTAACAGAAAAAGACAAGTAGCAGGACTTATAAGAAGTGTAGAGATGAGAAATTGATGGCTGGCATGTAATTTCTATAATACCATCAAGATGCAGGCTCCTCTTTCCTTAGCACATAGTTTTCAGTCTTGTAGTGTCTTCATGGTCCCAAGATGGCTGTTGAAGCACCAACGATTACAATGGCCATTCTAGGTAAAAGGAAGATGGAAGGGCCAAGAGCAAAAGGGTATATGTCATTTGAGACAATCCCTTTTATATTTCTTTTCCCAGAGCCCCATCCAGTGACTTCTGTTAGTATCTCTTTGGCTAGAACTATATCACAAGCCAGACAGGTTGCCAACCCAGCAAACTGTGATTCTCTCAGTAAGAAAAAGGAGAGAATATTAGACAAGCAACTCCCAGGAATATTAGATAAGCAACTGACACAAAGCCTGAAACATCATTGAAACATTTGGAATTTAGTGAGTGTCTTTTAGTTCCATGAAACTAGATTCTCAGAAGGACTGAGTGGTGTGTAGAAGGCAAAATACTTGCTTTCTGTGGAATATAGCAAAGCTGAATAAGAGCCCTTAGCCTCAAATGTTGGATAACACAGAGGTTTAACGTTATTCCATTTCTTTAAAAATCAATCTAAATTAAAAGAAAGCATAATTTCATCAAGAATATCAGTGAGCCACCGAACACCCTTGGCTTCTATGAGGTTTACATTTTCATTTCATATTCCCTAATAAACCTAAAGGCACATGTGCTTGATATTAGGGCAAAAGGCAAAACACTCCTACTTGTGGAAGACAGTACCACAGTCAAGAAAAGTAGATTCCACCCCCTCTTCTCCAACAATTGGTGCAGAAGCACAATCTCAGGAACACGTCTCAGGAAGCTGCCGCAAATGCCCCTGTACCTAAGGTAAGAGGGGCTCAAAACCGAGCACTGACTTGGCAAGAATCCTGAGCTCCCCGCATTGGGATCAGTCTTACAGGTGCTCAAGGCCGGTGCCTCCTGACCCAACTTCATGTCTGTGAAGTTTGAGAAGGGGAAAGAAAAATAACAGAGAGCAGATGCAGGCTGGTCAGCAGGGACAGGGTGTGATGCCCAGGACTTCCAGCAGGAGGCTCTCTTCCTGCTCCCACGAAGGCAACCCTCTCCCAGTGACACTGCTGGGGAATTGTTCTGAGACACAGCACCATGTGTTACAACTTTCCTTTGTTTCAATGTGCTTCTTTAAGGTGTATTAAGGCCATATGATTAGTTGAACAGATGTTGGCCACCACTCAGGTGATTGATGGAAATTAGAATCAGAAGTGATGTGGTACACCCACAAAGCCATTCAAGATGTTGGCAAACCAAAGGGCAAAGGCCATCTCAGGAACAAGAGCTTTCACAATCCCACCCTTGGGGTCATATCCTATGCTCACATCCATTCTTACCACTTGCTTTCTTCAGGCTCTATTCATTCTTTTCTTGATTTGTGATGTCCTGGAAAGTCTCTTTTAAAGAATGACACATTACAGAGCAAACGAGGTGGAGGAGAGATGTAGAGAAAACCACACAATGAAGAACATAAAGATGAGAAAGACTGATGATCATGTCAACTCTCACATTGTTCCCATTAACACATCCTTGACATTGGTGTGATATGGAAATTTTAAAAACACAGGTGATGATGATGATGATTTATTTGAGAGAGAGAGAGCAAGCATGAGCAGGAACACACAGCAGAGTGAAAGAGAAAGAGAGGGAGAGGGAGAGAGAATCCTAAGCAGGCTGCAAGCTTGGTGTGGAACCCAATGTGGGGCTTGATCCCACAACCCTAGGATCAAGACCTGAGCTGAAATCAAGAGTCGGACACTCAGATGACTGAGCCACCCTGTGCCCCAGGTTATTATTATTTTTAAACACAGAAATACACATCAACATGAAGTCCTTAGATTTGCTTTGTGTATTTGGCTATATCATTTCTTATATGCCATGGAGAACCCACAACTAAAAGGACAAAATAAGGGGGGACCAGAAATAACTTCTGTGAAACTAAAGCCACATACATTGAAATATATTGAAAAGGTTTTTTGGGGTTTTTTTGTTTTTGTTTTTTGTCTTTTTATGTATAAACTTATACCCGTCTAAGAAATACACTCATCTGCAGGGCCATGTTCAATCTTCAGAAATATTCCAGTCTACAACAGCATCCCCTAGCACTGAACTCCTATTAGAACTGTCTTTCCATATCACCTAACCCTTACTTCCATGCCACCTTTGGCTAATTTTACCTTTCATGCAAGTTTGTCCCTCTTTTCAAGAAGCATCCATCTACTTAAGACGACTCAAAAATGCCATTGTTCTTTTGAAGTTACACATAGTCTCGGTGCAATTTTGCACATGGCAAGGAATCTTTAGGTAGTCACCGAGTTGTATATCACATGCGATATACTAGGTGTGCATCTGCTAGATGGCTAGGTGGCCTAGACAGCCAGACTCCATTGGCTTCCTAACATCTCCCCTCAAAATTGGACAGATTCATCCAGCAGTCTCTCAGGCAGCTGGCCGTCCACAAGCCCCCCACAAGCACTGCCAGCCAACAGTCCAGTAGACAGTGGAAGGTACCTTTGGGGGCAGAAAGAAAAGAAAATGAGAAGATCCAGAAGAGTAAACCAAGTATCAGCTCCTTTTCCAAATATCACTGAGCAGATAAATCTCTCCTCTCATGGGGAAGAGTTAGGAGGGAGCTTATACAAGGATCATTATTCTATCTCCAGGAGATTGTAAGCTCTTTTTTCTCTGAGAAAAGTAGGGCATCTTCCCATTTAAATTTCACAGATGCCTGATTTTTTTTCTCCCTGGATGTTAATCTACTGTCCTGTGGGGATCATTTATATTTATTATGTGCCAAACCCAACACCCAACACATAATTCAAGATAACCTCCCTCATAAATTCTATGTATAGGATTTATATACCCCAGATGGGTAGAAGTTTTGATCTTTAGAACTGAACAGATTTTTATAATTCATGAAATGCCCTGTTCACACAGCTCTGTTCCTCATGTTTCCTAAGGAGCCTTCTCCGGGCTCGGAGATTATGGAGCAAAGGCAGTGAAATAAACACTAAGCTTGAAGGATCCTTTATAAGAACATTGAGAAATGTTTGGGGATATATGTGATTTATTCCCTAAGAATGCCTTCTCTGGCTCTTTCCAACTAAATAAGATAACTAAGTTTAGGAGAGATCTGTTTTTAAGACTGCTTGGAAATGACAAAAAAATGTGTGCTGGTGCACTATGCCAGGACACCATCAAAAAGGTATCATGATTCTTTTTCTTTTTAATTTTTTTTTAATGTTTTATTTATTTTTGACTGAGAGAGAGAGACAGAGCATGAGCGGGGGAGGGACAGAGAGAGAGGGAGACACAGAATGTGAAGCAGGCTCCAGGCTCTGAGCTGTCAGCACAGAGCCCAATGCGGGGCTCAAAATCACAGATCAAGAGATCATGACCTGAGCCGAAGTCGGACGCTCAACCGACTGAGCCACCCAGGCGCCCCAAAGGTATCATGATTCTTAATTCTTAGTCTTGGGTGAGTGGCCAGTCTACAACACCTTAATAAAAAGACCAGTGTGATCGGAGTTTTTGATACACTAGAAGTACACATGTTCGTGGGCTTTCACAGAACACTTTAGAAGGAAAGGTAGATTAAGACCGATTGCTGTAGCAGGTAACCCTTAAACCCGCAAGAGCTACTTTTACACAGTAAACATTTGTTTAGAGCCCAGGCCACTGTTCAGGGAGCCCAGGGACCAGGAGAGGGTTCTGCTCCTCATTCAGGGTCCCAGGCCCCTCCTGTCTTCTGCTTTCCCCTTCGCCTAGACCTTTAGAATTCTCCTCATTCAGCCCAAGTATGAGAAAAGAGCGAGAGGATGAGGGAGATTTGGTTTGGTTTTGCTCTCAAAGAGCGTGACCTAGCAACGGCACACACATCCCTTCTGCACAGCTGACTGAAAGGGGACCAGAGTTTGCAGAGTGCCCGGTGGAGGTAGCGACCGCTGAAGCTTTAGGACAGCCAGGACTGAAAGAAGCCAGTAACAAGAAACCACGTACTGAATGACACGATTCACACGAAACAGCCAGGACTGGTTAATCTGCAGAGACAGAAGCAGATCAGTGGTTGCTTAGGGGTGGAGGGTGATAAGTAAAGTGCATGGAGTTTCTTTTTGAAATGTTGAAATGTCTCACAACTGACTGTGGTAGTGGTTGCACATCACGTATATGTGAATTTACTAAAAACTATTTCGTTGTAAATGGATGAGTTGTAGGGCACATGACTTTCATCTCCATAAAGCTTTAAAAAAAAAAAAAAACAGGACTAGTTGGATATATGGTAATTTTCTCTGCATTAGCTTTACAACTTTTCTGTAAATATCTAAGTAATCTAAAATAAACGATTATTTTTTTGAACACTACTTAAAAAAAAAAAGCCAGGACCAGTATCAAAGATAATGAATTTTCTTCTGTGATGTCTTCCTTCCACTTTTTTCTTGGTGAAATCTGGTGAAACTGAATACCAGGGGCCATATACTTCAAGTCAGAAAGTTTCAACTTTGAGAGAGATTTTCGATAGGAGGCTTAGCATCCTATTCTGTAAAATGAGAAAAATAAATTGACCTCAGCAGTTTATCATACTGATTAAGATATTACACCTGAAAGCCTGTGGTAATCTAGGTATCAACTTGGCTCTTGATTAGAGCATATTAATTATTTAAACTCTTCAAAAGGAAATGAAATATTAAAAATATAAATAACACAACAAAAAATGGTTTAAGACTTAGATACTTCACCAAAACAAAATATTCAAATGCTCAATGTTACAAATATTTGTGTCACTACCCACGCCCCAAATTTCATGTATTGAAATTTTCCAGTGTGATGGTATTAGAAAGTGGGACCAAGGGTGGTGATTGGTCATTAGGAGGTGATTAGTTAGCGCCCTTTATAAGAAGGAACACAAGAGCCGGCCCCATCTTTATTTCTCTATCCCTCTATGTGTCTATCTCTCTTTCTCCCTGGCATGCGAGGATACAGCAAGAAAATGGCTCTCTACAAGCCAAGAAATGGTCTCTTCCAAGTCTCCAGAACTATGAAAACTAAATGTTAGCAGTTAAGGCACCCAGTCTGTGGCATTCTCATTATACAATCCAGAATGGACAAAGACATTCAAAAGGCATATGAAATGGTGCTCAACATCTTTAGCCATCAAGGAAGTACAAAGTAAAACCGCAATGAGATACCTTTACCCAATTACAATAATAGCTAAAATTAAAAACTAACTCTACTAAGTGTTGACAAGGACGTGGAACAATTAGAACTCTCACACATTGCTGGTGAGAGTTTAAAACTGTACTATCATTTTGAAAACACTGGCATTCTCTGATACATTTAAATATTCATCTACCCTGTGGCCTAGCAATAACACTGCTAGATATAGACCAAGAGAAGCAAATGTTCTTAAAAATGTTCCTAAAAAGACCTGTCCATCAATAGCAGCTTTATGAATAAAAAGAAAAAAATTGGGAGCACTTGGGTGGCTTGGTTGGTTAAGTGTCAGACTCTTGACTTCAGCTCAGGTCATGGTTCGTGAGTTCCAACCCCACATTGGGCTGTGTGCTGACAGTGCAGAGCCTTCTTGGGATTCTCTCTCTCCCTTTCTCTCTGCCCCTCCCCTGCTGGTGCACACTCTGCCCCGCCACCCCCCACCACCCTTTCTCTCAGTCTCTCTCTGTCTCAAAATAAATAAACTCGAAAAAAAAAAAAAAAGAAAAATTTGAAAATAGCCCAGATGTCCATCAATAGAAAAATGGATCAGGGTGGAGTGGCTCAATCGGCTGAGCGTCCCACTTCAGCTCAGTTCATGATCTTGCCATTCATGGGTTCAAACCCCACGTCGGGCTCTGTGCAGACAGATCAGAGCCTGGAGCCTGCTTCTAATTCTGTGTTTCCCTCTAGCTATGCCCCTCCCCTGCTTGTGCTCTGTCTCTGTCTGTCTGTCTGTCTCTCTCTCTCTCAAAAATAAATAAACATTTAAAAATTAAAAAAAAAGAAAAATGGGTCAACAAATTGTGGTACATTCATACAGGCATACTACAGAGCAAAAAAATAAATAAATAAAAGAATACACTACTGATATACATAATATAGATAAATCTCAAAAACAATACACTGAGTGAAATGATGCATAAATGAAAGTATACATATGTATACATATGTACATTTATAGGAAGTTCTTAAGCATAGAAAACTGAATTATATGACAGAAAGCAGGTCAGTGATTACCTGTAGTTGAGGTCTGTGAGAATAGGAATCGACTAGAAAGAAATGTGAAAGAACTTTCCAGAATGATGGAATTGTTTTATGTTGTAATCAGGGTGCATACATTTGTCAAAATTCCTTGTGCTGAACACTTACAATTTATGCATTTTACTGAGTAAAATCAACTACCGTTGACCCTTGAACAATGTAGGGGTTGAGGGCACTGACCTCCCATGCAGTAAAAAATCCATATGTAACTGACTCCTCCAAAAACTTCATGACTAATAGCCCACTGTTGACTGGAACCCTTACCAATAACACAAACAGCCGATTAACACGTAGTTTGTATGTTGTATGTACTATAAGCTGCATTCTTACAGAGGAGGAAGCTAGAAAGAAGAAAATGTTATGAAGAAAGTCACAAGAGGAAATACATTTATAGGACTGTACTGTATTAATTGAAAAGACGCCACATATAGGTGGACCCACATAGTTCAAACTCACATTGCTCACAGGTCACCTGTAGGGTTAACATGGAAAACAAGGAGGTGGGGCCAATGGAAGGATAGCAGAAATTATCTCACCTTTTGGTTTGGTGAGATAGAGTGTTCAGTGCATACACGCTAATTGCCTGCAAGTATGTCCTACCAGCTGCCTTCCTGGGCACCCAGCTGACCAAGATGAAGAACCCTGGAAAATACCTCTGGTCACAGTCATCTAAAGACAATTCTGCAGGGGTGGCTCAGTCGGTTGAGCCTCTGATTCTTGATTTCAGCTCAGGTCACGATCCCAGAGTCATGGGATGGAGCCCCATGTCGGACTCTGAGCTGAACGAGGAACCTGCTTGAAATTCTTGCTCTCCCTCTCCCTCTGCCCCTCTCCCTGGCTCGTGCTCTCTCAAAAATAAAATTAAAAGGAAAAAAGACAACTCTGCAAACAGTTATGCCCAGTGTAGACACTGCAGGTCAATATCTTCCATGTTACAGTAAAAAAATAACAGCCACCTCTCACCCAGACATGCCTTGGATCACATTTTTCTGAAGTTATATAAAGCTTATAAAAACAGGAAATAAAGCATATTGAATACATCGTAGAAAAAATGTCCAAAATCGACTAAAATGCAAATGGAGCCTATGAGAAAAGACAGAGGATGCATTTTTTTTTTTTAAGTTCCAAAATTATGCCGGCCAAAAGGCAGGAGAGGAGGAAATGAGAGCCTGGGATGGATTGGCAATCAAAGGCAAGGAAAACACAGAACATTCACAGCATTGTGCACAAGCGTGGAGGGGGAGAAGCGAAATAAGTCTGCATATTAACTTACAGCCGACAACCAGTTAAAATGGGAATTTCATGGCATAAGGCTTATGTCTTACACATGAACAGGAATTGAATCAAACTTCGAGAAGGAATTCCATGGAAGTACTGAGGCAGATTTCACTCCTTCCTTCTTGGGTGTTAAGACGTAAGCCTCGGTGCGATAAAGACAATCAGCTACTCGTTAATAAACTTTGAGTTTTCTTCTGGTAGCTAATGGGAACTTAAGTGCTGTCTGTCGTTTGCACAATGTTCAGTAACTCCTTCTCAAAGATGTTCGCAGATTCTAAAATAAGAACAAATTATGTACATGTGCATAATGTCTGTACAAATAAAATAAGCACACTCATAACTTCTGTGTAGGAATCGTGCCCATTATGGTGTCTGACTCACTAATGTTTGCCAGCGTACAAATTTATCTGTTTCTCTTAAATCATTTGATTTTTTGCATATTTCAAGTCTACATTGTTAAGAACATCAACATTCATCCCTGATTACACGTCCTTTGTGAACTGTAAATTTTCCCAAATTGAAATGACTCTTTTTCTCATCGAATGCTTCCCCCAGAGACATTATCTTTACCAGCGATCCGTATTCCGGTGCTTGGCTTTTCTTTGGTTGCCTATTCTTTTTCCTTGTAACCTTCTTGGGTTTTTTTATTTTCGGTGCATTCATATTGAACAGCATATGGCTGCATTTTAGTGGTGGTGGTGACCGAGTTTTGCTGTCATTTGGGTTTGGTCTGCCTTCTCTGGGGCTTTCAGCTTTGCTCAGGAGGACAGTGTCCCTGGTCCTCCATACTTAGCAGTGATATCCCCTACCTGTCTGTGCTAACAGCGACTCTCATGGCCCCATCCTGGATCTTCTCGTGACCTGTAGCTACACCACCTCCAGCAGCTCACGTTTAAACACCTGACTGTCTGATCACTACGGCCACTCCTGGTATCAGTCGTCAACCAGTCTTGACCCCCCGCTAGGACCCCAGACCCCTGAACACACCCCTTTGTCACTTCTCACCCTTTCAAACGAGACTCTAGAGACTGTCACTCTCAATTCTGTGCACACATGGCCCCATCCTCTTTTCCTGTCTCTCACCACCAGAGACCCTTGGCAAATACAACCCTGGTTAAAGCCAGCTTTGCTGATCCTCCACCTGCGCCCAAGCATCGAAACTCAGATGAACTTGGAGCATCACCGAAATCACTTTTACCCCTCACAGTGACGTTCTCCCGTGGCTGCCTGGCACCTACATTTTCTGCCGTCTGGTTTCTCTCAAAATATAACCATGTGCTCTCTCACATTCCAAGACCAAAATTTCTGGCTCTCTGGTGATGGAATCTATCCTTGTATCAAAAGAGTTATTATTTTTTTTTTTACATTTATTCATTTTTGAGAGACAGAGACAGAGCACAAGCAGGGGAGGGGCAGAGAGAGAGGGAGACACAGAATCCGAAGCAGGCTCCAGGCTCCGAGCTGTCAGCACAGAGCCTGACACGGGGCTCGAACTCACAAACCACGAGATCATGACCTGAGCTGAAGTTGGACGCTCAACTGACTGAGGCGCCCCAAAGGAGTTACTTTTTTGGCAGCTTTTCCTACCACTTTGAGAACTAGAAAGGTAGGAGACAGATATGTTCAGCTCATTGCCTTAACCCGTCTTCTATAAAGTCATATAAAGGTTAGTAACGCACTCAGAACAAAACAAATGCTTTTTCATTTCAGTTAAAGAGGATGGAACAGATACTAAGCAGGCAGGCTGGATAGTAAGGGCTAACTGGGGGATGGGCTTCATCCCCTGTGGCCCTTTTGGTGACAGAAGCAAAGAGAAGTCCATCTAGAGAAAGAACCAGCAAGGGCCCTATATCTATTCCCATGAGCCAACATACTGTAATAGCAAAATTATTTTGCCCTCAGGGAAAAGAGAAAAGTAACTAGGCCTCTGAAGAAAAATAGAGCAGAAAAACATATTACCCAGCCACATTAAGAACAGTTTTTTCTTTGAAATGATCAGTCCCTAGAATAAACATTAAATTTAAAAGGTTTTATTATTTTACTTGGTTTCACTACCTTAAAATATATCTGCGAAATAGATCGGCTATATCCTTTATTGCAGGCTTAATGGAATTTTGGCATCGAAAGCCTGATCCATTTTTGGTCCTTACCTTATAAAACTTCATGTCTATCAGATCCCTTAATGGACAGAGAAGGTCATTAAAGCTCCAGGCATTTTGCAGGCTGGCCCTGGAAAGTGGCAAAGCCCATTTTTGAAATTTAGTGATAGCCAGTGTGTTATAAGCCAACCCTAGAGATCTAATTGGATTGAGAACCTCATTTCTGCTGAAGGCCTTTTTGAACCTGCTTTTGTAATTCATGGCTCATGAAGGCAGGCCCCACACTCAATGGACATTTTTAGCAGCAAGGGGGAAAAATGATTCACCATTTTCCAGCCAAAAGAAGGTGGGTCTTCAGAGCAGGGCGGACCTAGTTGGAAGAGTGGATCGTACAGCCCTTAACGTTCATCAAATTGGGCTTTGGTCAGATGAGTCTCCACAGAGAGAAGCAGCCCAAACATTCTTCTCTATCATGACTGTCCTTCAGGTAGCTGGGATAAGGTTGGCCTAATCAGCATGACTGCAGAAATGCCACACGACAGCAGTACAATAAAAAGATCGTTGTGTTTGGGATCAGTTGGTGGCTCCAAGAGTGGCCTTGCAGTGTGTTTCCCAGACAGAGTCTGGAGGAGAAGACTGGGAATCAACACAGCATAACCAGCTTTGGAGTTAGACGTACTGACACCTCCCTACTGCTGCTCATTAGCCGTTGGCCTCAGGCAAGACACCTTGCCTCCCTGAGCTTCAGTACAATGGAGATAGTAGCACTTACATGCAAGTTGTTCAGTGAGATTACAATGGAAAGCACATACTAAAGAATGTGCTCAATCAATCCATACTCTTCAGTTGACATTTGACCCATTCCAAAGTCTCCAGTAGCCAACAACTCTGAATGTCTCATTTCTTTTTCCTGTGTGTCAACAAGGTGGCAGGAGTCAGGGACTTGCGCCCAGGAAATGCTAACGAGTTTGGTTTAACTGTATCCTCAACCCTGATTAAACTCCCATTATTGCTCTCGGGCATAATAGACTGTGCAGCCTCCAGAAAGAGCAGACTGAGCCTAAAGCTTCCAAAACCAGTCAGGAGATGAGAAGTTTGGGCAGAGGGGTTCAGGAACAGAACAATAAATCAAGAGGAGCACTGTCTGGGGCTGAAATGGGGTCTAATAATTAGTGTCCCAGGAACATGGATAAGGACTAGCATCATCTTTGGTGATGGCCATTGCTCTAGCAAATTCCCCATGACCCACTTTAATTCAGACTTTTCAGAACCCTCTAGATGCCCCAAAATTCCTAAAATTATCCCAGAATTAAGGAGTGAAACTTGATCACCCCACTGGCCAGCCAGTCGCCTAAAATGACCAAAGCCGTTTTGTCATCTACTGGTGAGCTGGACACCGTAAACTGTATGGTCTCCTTTGTGCTGTGACTTAGGAGTAAATGGACCAGTCTGAGGGAGGAATTTTTTTCACATTCTGACCTATAATAGCGGACACATGGAACGATCACATTCACCCATTCTGATTTAATGTTTATAATTTTATTATTGTGAAAGCCAAAGATCATTGCTATGAGAGTCATGATAAAATTCGACTAAAGTCAGTTATTTCTTTTTCTAGTTGTGGTCAGCTGAGTTCAGCTTACACTGAAAACTAGAGACTTGATTTCTTGCAGAGCCCCAATCATAGAAGGTTAGACAATTAGTGGAGATATTTAATGTTCCCATAAACCTTTTGCTCCATCACGTAGGTTTGGAATCCAAGTAAAAATGAAAAGGAAAGCCATCCCACAGATTCTTTTCAGTCACTTTATTGGCCCCAACAGTTAGCCAGGAACGCAGGCCAGGTGGACACTCCCCTCATGGGAATTCAGCTATCACTCCATGTGGCTTTCAGAACTGGCTGCAGCCCAGTCATGAGGGCTCAGCTTACAAGCATTAGAATTCACACCTGTTATTCGAATGATCACAAAGCAGATCTCACTCTCACCCACAAAGAGGATGGGGGGATGGGGAAACTGGGTGAAAGGGAATGGGGCATATGGGCTTCCAGTTAGGAAGGGAATAAGTCAGGGGGGCACCTACCTGGCTCAGTCAGTACAGCATGTGACTCTCGATCTTGGGGTTGTGAGTTTGATCCCCACACTGGGTGTAGAGAATGCTTAAAAATAAAATCTTTACCAAAATTAAAATAAAATAAAATAAGTCAGGGGAATAAGAGGCACAACATTAGAAATACAGCCAATGATATTATAATAGTATTGTATGGTGGCAGATGGTAGCTACCCTTGTGATGAGCATAGCATCACATATAGAGAAGGTGAATCACTATGTCCTGTTGTATACCTGAAACTAATGTAACATGGTGTCAACTCTATGCAAATAAAAATTAAGACCTAAAGTGACTGATGGATTAAAAAAACAAGACTCATCTATGTGACTACAAGAGACTCACTTCAGACCTAAAGACACAGATCAAGAGTGAAGGAATTAAAAAATATTTCATGCAAATAGAAGCAAAGAAGAAGAAGAAGAAGAAGAAGAAGAAGAAGAAGAAGAAGCAGCAGCTAGGTAAGCAATACTTCTATCAGACAAAGTAGACTTTAAAACAAAGACTGTAGCAAGAGATAAAGAAGATCCCTGCAGAATGCTGGAGGGATCAGCTCAAGAAGGGAGTAGAATAATCGTAAAGCAAACAAAATATAAAGCAAGCAAACAAACAAAAATCAGACTCTTAAATACAGGGAACAAACTGGTGGCTACTAGAAGGGATGTGGGTGTTGGGTGGGCAAAACAGGTGAAGCGAATTACGAGATGCAAACATCTAGCTATAAAAGAAAGAAGTCATGGAGATTAAAAAAAAAAAAGTACAGCATAAGAAAGACAGCCAACAATATTGTAATAATGCTGGAGGATGACAGATGACAACTTACCATGGTGGGCATCAGATAATGTTTAGAATTATTGAATCACTACATTTCACATCTGAAATGGAAACAAAATATGACATGGCATGGCAATTCTACTTCAATGACACATTTTTTAAAAAGAAAAAAAATAATTGTATAGCTCATTAGTGGCCAAATATCAGCTTGAGGACAGAGAGTGTTCTTTGGCAAAGTTCACCCCAACCTGCCTTCAAATAAGGGAAGGTAGAAAAATATCAAGTACTGCATAGAGCTAAATTTAAGGTTATTCAAAGGATGTTAAAATACACATAACTGTCCATTCGTCTATGAGAAGTAATGACATCAAATAGTGGTTATGGCTTCTTAAGTCTTTACTTTCTAAAACAAAAAATTGGCAATCCTATGTTATATTCTTACACACCCACACCCACACCCACACACCCACACGCAAACACACACACTGACACATACATGCACACACTTCTATAAAAAAAAAAAAACTTGCTGGTCCTTCAAATTCAGAAATGTGGAATATCTGGAGGAAAAAAAAATTGTATGGTGTCCATGTTGTAAACCAGCTGTGGCATCTCAAGCAAACCACTGAGATTCTTTGGTCCTTATTTTCTTCATCCAGAAATTGGGGGTGAATGGGACCAGTGTATCCACCAAAGGTGAACGTGCTCCTGGCTTGGTAACATGCGCAAAGTCAAGCCTTGGAATCTCCTGTGGGTCACACACATAGTAAGTAGTAATTTTTTAGACTTTTTGCTGATGAAAATTAATTAGGTAAAATTTCGATATCCATAGCATTGAGTAAGAATTTTTCACAAGATACAAATGTTGAGGGTTTTCTTTTCTTTTTTCTCATACTGCCTGTGACAAACCCCCACCCCGACCTCACTTTGCTATCGCTAGTCTTCTTTTGTTTCTTATGCCAAAAGTGCAGACATTGGCACCAAAGTTTGTGTGCGGAGGCGCAGCCCTGTCTGCAACCTTTCTGGCTGTCCTGTTCTCTGCCCGAATTTTACTTGGGAGCTGGTGATTAATCGGCCCCCGCAGCAGTGCTTGTAGCGCTGGCCAGTTCTCCCCTACTGCAATCAAGAGCTCATAAATCTAACGAGGTAAAGGACAGAGGGCAGCCAACAAACCCCTTTTGGAAAGAGCTGGGAGTGTTGAGGCAAGATCTCTGGGAATATTATGGATGCAATCCTGGCTTCAGCTTTTTGTTGCAATCAACTAGCTAAAGATTCATAATCCAAAATTGGCATCTAAACATGTGCTCAGCACATACCTCAGACTTTCAGCTCTTCAGATCCCAGAGCAGGAGTTCCCTGTGAAGCTTAATATCCTTTGAATCTCCAAGGCCTCAGAATCTTGAGACAGAGCCCAGGAAACAAGATGCGCTGGGTTCAAATCCACTTACCACTGGGTTCTGTTGCTTACCAGCCATGTGACCCTCGGCAGTTTACTTAATTCGATTCAGGGCCAGTTTTCTTATCATGCAAGTGGGATACAACAATGGTGTGTCTTCAATGAGATGAGGTGAGATCATCGTTCAATGAGATGATGCCAAGAAAGCTCTTAGCACAGTATCGGGCATATGGAATGTATTCAAAACATGTGTTGTTATTGTTACCTCAAGATTTGTCTATTACAAAAGTTCTCAAATTTTTGGTCTCAGTATCCCTTTATGCTTTAAAAATTATGAAGGACCCCAAAGAACTTTTGCTTATAAAGCTTATATCTATAGATATTTACCATATTTCATCTTAAAACTAAAAAAAGAAAAAAAAGTCTAAAACGCAAAAATTCAGAGCCCACATCCCATTAGCCACAGGGAAATGACATCATCGTGTGTCATCTAGCTTCTGGAAGACTCCACTGTGCGCTCTAAGACAGTGGCAATGGAAAAAGCAAAAAAACAGCTTGAGATGATAGCTTTGACCTTCACAGACCTCACATCACACATTGAAAACCATGGGTGTATTATATTCTTGTCTTTTCAGGCAATAATATACTTTAAAATTCCCCACACCGTGGGCTGTCCTGCTTGTTTAAATGTCATCAGGTGAAGAAGCCAAGTCTTCTTTTAATAAGCTATTCACAATTGGTACAAAGAGTTCTCCTTTATATTGCAATCTGCCTAATTAGGACTATCATTTGTCTCATTTCGTATAATTCTCTTCTGAGTAGAAGTGGGCAACATCCAATAATAGTAATTACTACTACTGTATATGGGGCACTGTACCAGGAGCATAAAAACCAAGTTACCTGATTTGATATTCACAGTCACTCTACAATGTACCCATTGTTATTCCAACTTTACAATTTTTTTCTAAGGAAACAGACAACTTAAGTAACTTACACAAAATCTTATTAGCAATTGGGGCACTCAGAAGGAACCCAGACCTCCCTGATTCTAAACATGCTCTATAATTTATGCTGCCTCCCTGGCTCACTACACAAACACTTCACAGTTGTTTTGTCTTCTTATTTTTAAGATAAATGTAATAGCAGTGGTTGAGTCATAATCTCTTCTTCTTTTTAAAACAAATGTAATTCACTATCAAGTTCTCGGCTGCCATTTTTGCAGAAATTGACAAGCTGATCTAAAACTCATATGGAAATGCAATGAATTCACAACAACCGAAGCTATCTTGAAAAAGAAGTTGGAGTCCTTCATACTTCCTAATTTCAAAACTTACTACAAAACTACAATAATCAAGACAGTGTGGTACTGGCCTAATGATAGACACAAAGGTCAGTGAAATAGAATTGAGAGTCTGAAAATAAATTTAGATTTTCAATGCAAATGCCAAGACAATTTAATAGGGAAAAAATAGTCTTTTCAACAAATGGAGCTGGAACAACTGAGTACGGACTACAAAAGACAGAAGGTGGATCCCTACTTCATACAGTATAAAAATATTAATTCAAAATGGACCAAAGACTCAAATGTAAGAGTTAAAACTATAAACCATTAGAAGAAAACATAGGAGTAAATACTCAGGAATTTGGATTGGGCAATGATTTTTTAGCTATGACACCAAAAACACAAAGGACAGGGCTGCCTGGGTGGCTCAGTCAGTAGAGCGTGCAACTTCCACTCAGGTCATGATCTCACAGTTTGTGAGTTCGAGCCCCACATCAGGCTCCCTGCTGTCAGCCTGTCAGCCTGATCCAGATCCTCTGTCCTCCTCTCTCTCTGCCCCTCTCCAGCTCACGCTCTTTCTTTCTCTTTCTCTCTCCCTCTCAAAACACACACATACACACACACACACAAATGACAAAAGAAAAAGTAGATAAATCTGGGTTCATCAAAGTAAACACTTTCACGTTTTAAAGGAAACCACTAAGAAAATGAAAAGACACCCCACAGGATGGGAGAAAATGTTTGCAAATCATATATAAGGGATAGTATCCAGAATATATAAAGAACTCTTGCAATTCAACAATAAAGAGACAAATGACCCAATTTAAAAATGTGTAAAAGATGTGAATAGACATTCCTCCAAAGAAGATATACAAAGGTAACCAGGGGAACGTGGGTGGCTCAGTTGGTTAAGCAGCTGACTCTTAATTTCAGCTCAAGTCATGGTCTCATGGTTCATGAGATCGAACCCCATGTTGGGCTCTGCACTGACTGTGTGGGGCCTGCTTGGGATTCCCTTTCTCCCACTCTTTCTGCCCCTCATCCACTCATGCACTCTTAAATAAAATTTAAAAATTTCAAACAAGAAGATATACAAACAGCCAACAACATATGAAAAGAAGCTCAACTCTGTTAGCCATCAGGGAAATACAAGTCAAAACCACCATGAAACACCAGTCCATACACACTAGAATGGCTAAAATAAAAAAGAAAGCTAATAACAAGTGTTGGCAAGGATGCAGAAAAATTAGAACTCTCATACGAACTCCTGGTAGGAATATAGAAGGATGCAGCTACTCTGGAAAACAACCAGACAGTTGCTCAAAGGCTAGAGCTATCTCATGACTCAACAATAGGTATATACCCAAGAGAACTGAACACATGTTCACACTAAACTTGCACGTGAATGTGTGTAGCAGTTATTCATAACCAAAATTGTCCACAAATATCCATCAACCGATAAATTACTGCATAACTTCATTTATAGACTATGTCCATATTAGGCAAATCCATAGGGACAAAAATAGATTAGTAGTTGACAGGGGCTAGGGGGAGAAGTGATTGGGGGGTGTCTGCTAATGTGTACCAGATTTCTTTTTGGGGTGCTGAAATGGGGTGATGAAAATGTTCTGAAATTAAATAGTCGTGATGGTTGCAGAACTTTGTAAATATACTAAAAATTACTGAATCATACACTGTTAAAAATTTTATGGTATGTGAAATATATCTCACTAAAGCTGTTATTTAAAAGATATTAAATGCTATCCTTGAATTGGCTTTTATATAATTGCATTCCTTCTGTTTTTCTTGACCTTCTAGTCCACCTCAGGCAGTGAATCTGGAAACAAGTTATTAATTTTATTTAGTTGAAGTAATCTGTATTGCTAAAGGCTGAAGAAATATAGTTTAAACCCAAGAAAACCATATCATAAATTAAAGCTAGAAAGTACATGTAAATAAAACCAGTAATGATTCAAGATTTCAGCTTGTGAGTGTAGGCGTTATCCAGAGGAAATGTGTTCCATGGGTGGAGAAAAGATGGGCCTGCTTTTCACGGGCAGGGTTGAACCATTTTAAGCAAAGCATAAATAAATACCAAGTCCCCATTTTTTTTTTCCTTCTTGTTGTTTTACACAGATTCCAGTTTCCCCCTGAATTCGCCCATATTCTATAAGCTCCCAGAGACGTTGTTGAAGGCAGCTGATGCCCAAGAGCCAGTGCCAGGGTCCTGCCTTCTGTTAGCAGCCTGGGACCCACTGAGGAGCCATGGACCCGCCAGTCTCTCGGATACCAGCTGTCCCCCAGGACTTCCTGCTGAGGCCAGTTCTCCAAGCCAGCAGTCTGGGAGCCAAACGCTTCCTGACACTGGTCAAAATCGCAAAATCTGGAAAAGTTGAGCAAGTTCATTTGGGAAGGTAGAATAACAGGAGAATGAGATAAAATGAGACATTTGGAAAAATGAAGGAGGAAAAGTCCAATTGCCCAACAGACTCAAAGCTGATGGGTCGTAAATACTCTTGGTATGCTTTAGCCCGTAAAAAATACTACAGATTCTTTAAACTTGTAACTTTGAAGCTAATCTTTTTCAAAGCAATGGCAAGATGGAGTTTAGTGTTTGTGCAGGGGGGAGGAGGGGAGAGGTAATAAGGATGGGAGGGTGGCTAGTGGTGATGTTCTTGTGTCTTACCATTATTTCTAGTACCAAAGCACCCATATTCGCTCTAAGAACTACCAACAAAAAGACGAGTCAAGAAATCAGAGAAGTTGTAAAAGGTTTCCAAGCCCCACCTCTGGCTTCTAAACAGCCCCAGCATTCCTTATGGGAAATGCATCGTGTCCCGCTTTGGGAATGTTGATGTTCTGACAAAATCTGAGCCTCTCAAAGTGCAAATATTTTATTGTCCATGAAAGGGACATTCATTAAATGAAAGCCAAAGAAAGGAAATGGGGAAAAAATTCATGAAGTGCAATGAGAATTAAAGAGATGGGAAAAAAATAAATAACTCTGACCAAACACCATTTTGCTGACTTAACATACAAATAATCAGAAACATGCTGCACAGATTAAATCTCCCTTTGATTTTGAATAGACGAAGTGTTCAGCAAAACTAAACCCCAAACAGCAAACATGTATGGGATTTTGCCAGCCCTCAAAATAGCTTAAAAATTTTAAAAAGCTTAAGATTTTGTTTCTCCCAAAATATCTAGATGCCTTCAGGATAACAATTTCCCCTGCCAACGGTGACTAACATAAGCGAAACTGGGAAGCCAAACCTCTCTCCCTATCCAAATCTGGATCCATTTACTGTGAAAGTTTTCACTAACCTTATTTAAACTATTTTAACCCATTTGTTTATAAATGTAATGCTTTTTTAAAAAGAGAGGAGCTTCTTTTATGAACTAATACTATATGTAAGCCAATACAAAAAAAAAAAAAGGTGATATAAGTTTCCTTCTAGAGAAGAGAAGAGAAAATTTGTGAAAAAAGTTGACTACAGACCATATGAGGCCCTTTGGTCAAGATTCCACTTGCCCGTGCTCCTTGAAAATTCCCTTGATCTCAATCACGATGGTTCATGCCTGAGCATACACGATCCGGTTCGTTCTGCCATAATGCATATTTCTGCAACATATGCTATTTCGTATCTGATTAACAAATAATGGAATAATGTATGCGGGAGTTTCATGGGTTCATATGTGATTTGCCCCAGCGTGTTAAAGTCAAACCCAACGGAACACCAAGTACAATAACAGCGCTGAATGCTGCAGACCACAAAGGAATACAAGATGTGCAAGATGTCCACTCACCCCACATTCTTCCTCTTTGCTCAGTTTGACCGTATGCTCCTTATAACAAAGGCATACTGCTCTGTTCTCCCCAAGCTTTGTGCATGATGCCCCTGTCTTCACAACTCAGCAGGCTTTCCTTGCCTTATATCTCTTTCAATCAAGCCACCTTCATCTTTTTTTGCGAGGTAAAATACCATATCTTAGTAGTATTTCTATTTTTTAAAAAACAGTGTCTTTAAAATGTTAGTATTCTTATGACGATTATTTGTGTTGTCTAGTTACAAAGGTGCAAAGGTAAAAACAAGCCCTGTTCTTTGAAGTGCTCAATTCTGCAGAACTCAACCTTCTTTGGAATGACATGACATGTCATGACTCCCATGACAGCAAAAACCTCTGTGCCGGTGAAATAGAAAGATCATTTGCCTATTTATCTAGGATGACATCTAATCTTGTTCTAGGGAATCCATGACATTTGTTGGGTTGTTTAACTTGGCACTTTGAGTTTCTATGTTAACTAAAGAAATCAGATTAGTGCCTTTCCCAAATTCATTTTATAGCACACATTTGGTCAGGTGAAAGAAGGCAAAATAGACGAAATGTTCTCTCTCCCCCTTTCCTGCCAAGAGAATTGGGAAAGTGCTGGGGAAGAATGGGCAGATAAGGAGCAATCCAACAATGTGTGTTGCAAATTATCCTGGTGAATTTGGAATATTCCTAAGTGCAATGTCTGGAACATTGATAGTTTTGCATACAAACCTCTAAACTGACTCAGCTATTAAAAGGCACTGGCAAGTTTTTTCCATGAGACCTAGTTTAGTCTAGTTCAGCTAATAATTTGGAATTCTGTCTAGTTAGGGGGTAAATATTGCCTCCCACTCTTTCATTGACATCAGTCTGGAGTGGATTGGGAGTTTGCCAACAACAGTGGATCTGAGCTGAAAGGGCATCACCAAACACCCCTTGATATCCCAGCTTGACTCCTGACCCCACAACGCCCTTTTGTTTCAAGGCATCACAGCTAACAAGCTGTGGAAGGCAAAGAAGGCAAAGCTACGTTCATATCTAAGGAAGGCAGTGAAGTAGCCAGTGGCACAACTTTCTTCGAAACACCAGTCATTCTGCAGGAGCAGAAGAGTGGGTCTGTTCCCCTATAAATGCAAATCATGTGCCTTACCCCTCCCCCCTGGAGGAAGATGAAGCAGACACAGCTCTGACCAGCAAGAAGCTTGCGATCTCCTGTCTGGGCAGTGACAGATATTGACACATATGTGTCCACCTGTCACGAGCCTGAGCACCTCCTTACATCGTACCCTCCAGGGGCTTTGCTTGCCTCCCCTGCAGAGTGGATACACACTCCACACACACACACACACACACACACACACACACACACACAACCCCAGCATGATATGTACTACATAACTTGCCCAGGTTTCTCTTTTTCTCCAGCCAAAATTGGTCCCAGTCATTGTTCTTCATCTCAAAAATGAGGAAACAACATCTCAAAGGCACCAGGACAGAAACTAGGGTCTAACTCCAAAGCCTGTGCTTTTCTGCAGCATAGGGTAACTTTTTGTTAACTAATGGCCCAATACATGCATATGTATATAATAGATGTACATAAGATTCTATGCCTATTACACTAGATATGTAAGATATTATGCTTATTATAATACATATAAGATACTATGCCTATTACACATAGGCCTAATATATTAGTGTATTATATTATATATTGACTATTTTATATATTATATCACATATTGGCTATATTGATATGTATAAATAATTGGTATTATGTTATAAAATATATAATATAAAATATATAAAATATATATATAATATATATTAATTATATTATATATAATATATATAATATATATATTATATATTAAATATATATATAATATATATAGAATTTATATAAAATATAAAATATATAAAATATATAATATAAAATATAAAATAAAATATTATATTATATATTAATATAGTTATTTATTATATTATATATTAGTTTATATAAATAATGGTCTAATATATGTGTACATAATATATGTATATGTATACATATACAGCCTATGTATGTATAATATATGTATATGTATATAACATATGTATGTAATGGGTGTATATATATAATATATGTATGTAATGTGTGTGTATATACGTATATGCATGTACACGTGTGTGTGTGTGTGTGTGTGTGTGTGTGTGTGTGTGTATCAGGGCCATTCTTAGGGTAGCTGTCCTCCATGTGATGACTCAGTGTCACTTCTCAGGACTGGTAGATGTTTCCACACTTGTTGAAGCAGGGAAAGAGATTGAAGAGGTGACAACCACCAATGAAAGGTCTTCTCTGGGAAGAGACATGTGTCACTCCCACTCACGTTTCACTGGTCAAGGCAAATCACATGGCATGTCTGACTTCAAGCAGGCAGAAATGTACGGTCATCCTAGATGCCCAGAAGCAGAGGGAAATCAGACACTGATGAAGAGTAGGAACATGAGCCATACCACTCACCAGAGTGAGAAGTTGATGGACAGTGCAGTGACTCAGAAAGGGAGGTGGTAACTGGCCATCCTTATTCCTTCTCCCTTGTGCTAATAAAAGAAAGCTTCCCACCCACCCCCCACCAAAAAAAAATATTACAACTGGTCTCTAGGCTTAATCCACCATTTATTCAAGCAATAATGACAAGACATATACTGACAACCACAATAAAAACCACAACTAATATTTACAGAGTGTCTTACAATTTACCTAACATTTTTATACATATTAGCTCTATCAGGCAGCATGAGAAGTCTCTCAAAAAACTTTGAAATGTTCCTTTCCTTCAGATTCTCACAATTTGCTATGAAATAAACACCAAGGGCTAGTCTGAGTACTAAATCTAAGTACAAAGGGATTTGAGGTGAAAGTGGTCGGTGTGAGCCCAACAGCACACAGAGCTTCACAAGAGGACAACTCGAGACCACACTATGGGCTGAGCCCCTGGTCTCCTTCATTCTGAAGTTTGCCAATGGTATCGTATAAACCAGAGTTGAAAAGTGATGGCCTCTGAGGTGAATCTGGCCTCAGGATATATTTAGTTTGTCCCACAATTTTAATAAATGAATTGCCATCGAATTTTCTTTTAGAATTATTGTGCTTTATTTCTTGAAATGTATTTCCATTTTAAAGAGAACTTGAAAGACACTCACCACTCTTACCAATTTTCCCACCTCCTTCCATACCTCTCAATCTTTACAAAAAAAAATTGCGTGAAAAAATACTATACTTTCATTGCAAGCATAGTGCAACTATTTTTTAAGTTATATACTTGTATAATTTTTTAAAGTAAATAATTAAATAAAGATTCTTTATGGTTCCAGTGAGGAAATAAGCAGAGCTCACTGGTAGAAGAAAGCCTAAAATTCTTCTAAGGATCAAGGAAAGAAATTGTGACCTAAGACCAACTATACAATCAAGTCCTGATTGCATTAAGTAAACATCAGGCATTCTTAATTATTCCGACTTTCAGGAAACTTCACATGCATGAGACAGGCATAAATAAGTAAGTAAATAAATAAGTAAACAACTAAAGTAAAACTATTTGAACATAAACTTGGGTCAATTGAGTCAATCGAGTCAATAAACTTGATTGACTGAGTCAGTCAAAAGATGAATATAAAAAAAGAAAGGCAAGGATTACGTTTAGAGTACAGAATGTGAGTGTTACAAGATTTGACAGCAAGTGACATTTTAAAATTGGAAAATTTCACATAAGAATTCAGGCTATCCAGCTTCTCTCCTCGACAGCACTGGCCACCCAGCCCCATTGGTGTACATCCTGCAGAGCATGGGCCGCTAGAGTGCACAGATTGTTCTGGTGGGTGAGACCCTCTTGGCCAGGACATGGCTTCAGGCCGCCTTCCCCAGGTCAACCTCACTGGCGTGAATGGCTTCTGTAAGATTTTTGCTCACAACCCCTCCAGCAGGCCAGCAGTGGAACTGTGTTGAGAAACAAATTCACTGTTTCGTTTCCATTAACAATTTACCCAAGTGTCCACCTCAGCCCCTGTACAATCGTAGTCACCCTAAACCACTCTTCCACCAGATGCCTGCAGGCTGCCCGACCATACCTCCTGCAACTCTGCCCAAATATCTCCATTGGATGGGCCTACCACCAAACCCCATGACCCCTGGTTCCTGCGTTCTCCACAGCGGTCGTCGTCCAACTTCCCAATCGCTCCCTAAGTTCTTTATTGTCACAATTATTGCTTATTCTCTGCTCCCTGCAGCTGCCACTGATATGCAATAAAAGTTGCACAAAACCAGAGATCTTTATCTACTTTATTTAACCAGTGAATCTCAAGTGCTTGGGAGAGTCCTGGTACACAGTACGTGCTCAGTCAATATCTGTAGAACGAATGAATGCCCCTAATTTACTTCACATAAGATCTCTATTGTTGTTAACATTTTATTCTGTTATGTTACTTTAATGTACATTCTGCTATGGAGACAGATGTTGCCATTATTACAATAAAAAGTCTTAATACATTTACTATCACTTAAAAAAGGGATATTTCATACATTGATTATTAAGCATTTTTGCATATATCATCCTCCCTGAGTGCCAAAACTCATCCCTGAGGCTGACTAGAGTGGTAGGCTGAAGAGTAGCCCTCAAAGACATCAGGTCTCAATTTCTGGAACCTACTAATGTTCCCTTAGACAGCAAAAACTTGCAGATGTAAGTTAAAGGTCTTGAAGAAAGAGAGTACCATGGGTTATGAGGTGGGCCCTGAATGTAATCACCAGGGTCCTTATTAGAGGGAGGAGGCAGAGGGAACTTGACACACACGGAAGAGTAGAAGGCAGTGTGACCACAGAGGCAGAAACCAGAGTGAATGTCAACTGCCTCTGCAACTACTGTACATGACAGCAGAACTTCTTGCAGGAGACCATGGGAAGCAGTCTGCCATGATTTACAACAGGAAAAACACACCAAAATCCTTGCAAGTCATGGGTAAAAGCAGGGTGGTGGGGTGGGAATGACTTGAGGGAGAAAGTTCTAGAAGAAACATGCCAGGCTGCTTCTTGTCACCCACAGAGTGCTCTTGGGGAGACCCTTCAAATCCCTGGGCCTCAGTTTCCACACAAATCACAGGAAGAAGTTGGACCACATCCCTGGTTCTCAAAGACTCCCAATTTGGGGGTTTTGTGAGGGCTGAGGGAACCCCCCGCCCCCCCCCCCCCCCCCCCCCCGCCCAGGAGGTGTCAGCCCTGGTGCCCTTCAGTCTGAAATGACTCTTCCTCAGCTTTCTATACTGCACTTCTGCACCACCTTTCTTTTCAACAGTTGTCTCCACAGCTAAAGTTGAGTTTGAAAACCACTGCAGCCACCATCGCTAAGGCCGCAACTTCCAGTCTCAAATCTCTATGGTTCTAGAAATCCACATGGAACGGCAGCAACCAGTCCACTGTTGCTGTTTGTCCAGAGATGGGGTCCCAGCTAGCAAGACAGAGAGGATCCTCCCAGGAGTCAGAAAGCACTTAAGGGGCGTTAACTGCCAAGTCATTCCACTTTTGTGGTCTGTGTCCATGGCACATGGAAGAACTCTGTTCACAGGCCCTGGGTCATAGCTCTTTTATCATAAAAGTGACCTGAGCCAGCCCTCATCAGTGGCCACTTAACGATGCGAGGCACTGCTCTGGGGTTGCACAGGACCGTCAGAGTCCTCCTTAACGCTCGGGCAGGGGCTGGGGCTCCTCAGCTCACACAGGGACATGACCACTCTAGCGAACACACACCAAATCCAGACGGCAAGTGGCCCTGGCCAGGACAGCACACCTCCTTTTCTCGTGACCAGGCCTCTGACGTCAAAGAGAATCTGTTGGTTTCCCTTTAAGTGACGGACCCTGACACTTCCATGGCCATTCTCCCCAGTCCATTCAGACACTGGGGAGAAAGCATATGATTAAAGGCAATCAATGCATTATGAAAATGAATTGAGCAAGCCATAATTTTATTGGTTGTGAGGCCAAGCAATAAAGAGGTAAATGTGAACAGGTGTGCTGGTTAATGTCCCTGGATAATTGAGTAAGTATGGTAACCCCCGAGAATCTGCCTCTGTTCGACTCGTACAATTTAAACTGCAGAAAGTAGGAAGTGCAAAATATGCACACTTTTTAAAGCTCTTAAAAAAAAAAAAAAGCTTATTATATGGTCCCCACCTGGGCCATGATTAAGCACTCATTATTGCAGTAACAATGGCCCTATTGTTTCCTTTTTTATCCTAATAACCATATTTAAATTACAGAAATTTTTGAGAGCTATAGCCATAATGAAACTGGGCCCCAAAAAGGTTGATTGGTTTTCCCAAGGTCACAGAGGGGCAGAGCCAGAGCAGCCTAACACACAGCTCCAAAGTCTCAAACCAGTAATTGCTCTAATACACAAAACAAGGGGTCATTCACTACTGTCCTAACCCTTGAGCTTATGCAATTCAGTGGCACAAAGAATATACGCAGCAAACCTTATTATCTGTAATAGTCTGGGTTCTCCAGAGAAATAGAACCAACAGGCTTATAAACACACACACACACACACACACACACACACACACACACACACGTGTGCATACAGAGTCAGAAAGAGAAAGAGAGATTAAGAGATTTTAAGGAACTGGTTCATACAATTGTAGAGGCTTGGCAAGTCCAAAATCTGCTGGGGTAGGCCACCAGGCTGGAGACTAGAGGAAGAGTCATATAGCTACAGTCCAAAGACCATCAGCTGGCAGAATCCCTTCGTCCCCTCGGGAGGTCAGTCTTTGTTCTATTAAGGCCTTCAACTAATTAAATAAGGACCACCCACGTTATGGAGGATAATCTTCACCCAAGAGCACCAATTTCAATGTCAGTATCATCCAATAAATGCCAGCACAGAAACATCCAGAATAATGTTTGATCAAATATCTGGACACCATGGCCTAGTCAAGTTGACACATAAAACTAACCATCACACCATTTCACCAAATGCCTCCACTTGTTTGGACTTAAGAGTATCCCAAGGCATTATAGGAGGAGCAGGGGTGGGGGGGTTGTCCATATGTGGTAACCAAGAAGAATTCATGCAAACTTATGGCATCACTGATGCTAGGTGGCCTACAGCTGAGATGCTGGATACTGGTGAAGTAAATTTGCCACCAGGATTTATGGAGCTGGGATCAAGTATAGGGGGTGAGATCCTCGGCAGAGGAAGCTTCAGTTTCTCTGCAGCTCCTGGGCATGCAAACAGTGCAGTGTTTTGGTTACCAATTACTGCAAAACAAACTATTGAAATTTAGTGGCTGTCTCATACCAATAATCACTGTATTATTCCTCAGGATTCTCTGGTCAGGAATTCAGTCAGTGTACGGGGGATAGCTTGTCTTTGTCCTATATGATGTCTGCAGGGGCTTGTTCACTCATACTTCTACTGCCTCCATTAGAATGGCCCGAACACATGGAAGCTGGCTGAGCCACTGACAGGCATCATAGGTCCTATGACCACAATTCTCATTGTTGGGTTCCCAGGTTTCCTCCACGTAATTTCAGGGCTTCTTCCTCTCCACATACATGGCCCCTCCATGTGATCTGTGCAGTAGGATACCTACATTTATTATATGGTGGCTCATGACACCCAAGAATACAACATAGTAACTGCCAGCCCTTCTTAAAACTGAGGTCCATCGAGGACAGTGCAGCACCTCTGTATCATCCTATTGGTTAAAGCAACTCCCAGTCTGACCAGCTCAGATCCGATTCAAGAGGCAGAGACAACACAAGTGTGTGAATGCTTTGTGGCCTGGTTCATCGAGAGTCACAAAAGTGATAATAGACTCCATCATCCATGACAGTCTTTTGCTCAGTCCGTATACCCATCCAAGTCTTCCCAGCGTGAGGATCCTCATTCCTTGGGTAACATCTCTCAGCTTAGCCCCACTCTCCTGGATACCCCTCTGTAATTCCTCTTCTGCTCCCCCTTCCTCTGACCTCATTTTGCCTTAGAGATCGTGTCCCACTTCCAAAGGCATCTGCATCTCAAGCTCACGTTTCATCTAGTTCTTTCATACTCACTTGGATGGCCCATTAGACCTGAAACCTCCCTCAAAGCAAAATTTGTTTCCTTCTCCTCGAGAGTCTACAAGATGTACCATCCAAATTTTGCAGAGGGGTTGGGGCAGGAAAGATAGTGCTTTCCATTTTTCTGATGCAAAGCAACCGGGAAAAAACCACAACAAATGAGTCACCTTTCCACTTTCAGAGACAGGCAAGTAGGGTGGCTAAGACGGCTCACGTCAGGGCCAGATTGTCACAGATCAGCCAGCTCCGTGTCCTCACCGGTAAGTGGGAATTGTCCATCCCAGGGGGCCGCAGGGAGGATTACACGAGTGAAAGAAGGAAACGTGCTTAGAACAAAGCACAATTAAGTGTTTGCTGTGCTCACATCAACAGTTGTGCCCCATCACACACATCAAGCGTTTTCCTCCAATTTCCCGGTGTGATGATTAGGTAACTCAAGGAGATAGAATTTCTAAGATATTCCTCTTAATCCTTTTTCTGGGAAAAGGAAGCTCCATCAAGATGCAAAAACTGCTTAGATCCTTCTTCTAGAGAAGGAATATGAGTCAGTATCAGGCTGTCCCAAAAATGTCTAGGTATCAGGTTCCAGAGAAAACATATTTTGGGGTATTTTCAACAACAATAAATGTATATAGAGATATATACATATAAAACATAAATGATAGATTTTCAGACTTGCCCCAGAAACATGTGGAAGGCCTCATGCACTCAGGGTGCAAGAGGATAAAAGAAGTGTAGTTCTGACCCCCACGTGGGGGTTCTCCCAGCCCCTCTTCCCAGCTACCTACCCAGTCATGGGCTTTGGGAGACCCTCGCTCTGAGTCACCACCAGCTACCATCCACGTGACGGGGGTGGGAGGGCAGCTAAAGAAGGTGAAGGGAGAAACTAAGGTCCATAAGAGGGACCCCCGGGGAGAAGGTAAACTTGAATGAGTCTCCACCACCCAAACCACTTCCCTGCCTGGCCCCATTCTCCTCATCCACAGACTGAAGGTTAAGCTGTTAAGACACTGTTTTAACTTTCTCTTAAAATGCCACTCACTAGACAGACTTTTTTTTTTTTAAGTTTATTTATTTATTTTGAGAGAGACAGAGACAGTGCGAGTGAGGGCGGGGCAGAGAGAGAGGAAGAGAGAGAGAATCCCAAGCAGGCTCCGCACTGTCAGCACAGAGCCCCACGCGGTGCTCAAACTCACAAACCATGAGATCATGACGTGAGCCGAACCAAGAGTCAGAAGCTTCACTGACTGAGCCACTCAGGAGCCCCATAGACAGACTTTAAAAAATAATAATAACAACATAGCCAGAGGCACCTGAATGGCTCAGTCAGTGAAGCGGCTGACTCTTGGTTTCGGCCCAGGTCATGATCTCATGGTTTGTGAGTTTGAGCACCGCGTGGGGCTCTGTGCTGACAGTGTGGAGCCTGCTTGGGATTCTCTCTCTCCCTCTCTCTGCCCCTCCCCCAGTTACAGTCTCTGTCTCTGTCTCTGTCTCTCTCTCTTTCGTTCTCTCGCTCTCTCTCAAAAACAAATAAATAAACTTAAAAAAAAAAAACAGACTCAGATGTGTCCTTTCATTTTTTTTCTTGCCTCCATGGTTTCAGGGCAACCATGTTCTTTAATGGGTCTGGCCTCACCATGGGACACATGTCTAGTAGACAAATCTACAAGCAGTGGCCCAGGGGCCCATCGGAGGCCACTTCATAGACACCCTTAGTTGCTGCTAATGCTTTCCAATCCTATTTTGTACTTGTGGCTGCACAGAGCCTGTTCTGGGGGGCTTCTCTCAGCCCCCCATTTCCTTTGGAACTTACTGATGGATGTGGGTTCTCTAGCTGTGATCCTCTGTCTCCTGTGACTGAACCTTCCCCTGACCAACTGGGATCTGTCCCCCACAGCTTCCTAGGCCCGCATTGGCTTGTAACCCCTCTCTGGCCACTGTGGCCCCTCATGAGGTAAAATCAAACTAGGATAAACAACAGGTCACTTTCTGGGCTCCAGCCAGCCAGATGGCCATGAAGTTGACAAAAGTTCCAACGCTCTTTCTTATTCTGAGCTGAAGTGAAGCCCGTGAGAAGATCCAAAAAAGCTTCCGCACAAGCAACTGATTCCTGAAACAGCATCTTCCATGGCGGATGTCATTTCTACAGTACCTCAAAGTTAAAATTACATTTAATTATGTGAGGCGACTAACTTCTGTTTTATAAATGAATCACAAACATTGGTTTTATTTCTGAGTAGTAGCTAATGAGTTTCATAGCAATCTTTTCACAGAACCAAGAAGCAGCGATGACTCACAAGGATAATAAAACAGGGTTCTTTCACTCGCCTTGGCAAAGCAGATAGTCTCCATAAGTCAATCTTTCTGAATTACCATGTGTTTTGCTTTGTTTAGCCAAGAAAATAATCTGAAAGTGAACACAGCTACAGGCCATGAGCTTCTCTAAGGCCCACAAGCAAATCTCTCAGTCTCCATATTGCATATTTTTCTCAGAAGAGATCTCTAAGAGACTTTTTCCCTCTCTCTGGGGTTATAAATGACTCATTTACTTTTTTCATCCTTGATATTTTGTGTGTTGAATATAGTTTGCCCAAAGTCATTTTAAGTCAGGGAAAACTGGCTTAGTTGTTTTTGTTTTTGTTTTTTTCCTTAGCTTTTTGGGTTTATCTGGAGACCTCTTTTATCAACAGGCAAAGTGGGGTTCACATATCATCAAAGCCAAGATAATACAGTAAAGCTAGGGTATTTGAAACAGCTGCAAAAGTGGCAATAAAAAAGGGGAGGAGAAACTTTTGAAGACAATCCAGGAAGATAGGGCATGTTCAGAGATGTTAGTAAAAATACGGAGAAAATGAAACCGGTAACAAAGTTCAATTTTGTACAACGCGGCATGTTTCTCACAGATACTATTTCCGATGTCCAGATTCACTTCATCAGGCTGAAACCGACATCACTATCTTGAGGGCTTTTGACAGAATTCCCCATGTGAAGGCATATTTAAAAGAAGTTCATTTTCATTTCTTTTCTTGTGTCTGTGCTGTAGTCATGCAACTCTTCAGAGGACTAACTTTGACTTTTCTCTCTGGGTCTAAAGTGAAAACACTTCTAATTCTGATCACTGGAACAACTGCCTGGCTATTTTATTTTATTTATTTATTTTTATTTATTTATTTTTGGGACAGAGAGAGACAGAGCATGAATGGGGGAGGGGCAGAGAGAGAGGGAGACACGGAATCGGAAACAGGCTCCAGGCTCCGAGCCATCAGCCCAGAGCCTGACGCGGGGCTCGAACTCACGGACCGCGAGATCGTGACCTGGCTGAAGTCGGACGCTTAACCGACTGCGCCACCCAGGCGCCCCCTGCCTGGCTATTTTATATCGCGATCTCACCTTGACAGGATCTTCCTGCTTTGTTCGCTCCTCATTCATCCAGCTAAGGCTAGAGGACTCTGCTATCCACAGGCAGCACATCAAGTCTGTGAGTGAGTCTGTGGCTTCTAGAGCTAGACTGCCTATTTCTCACCAGCTCTGTGACCTTGGGCGGTTCACTTGCCTCTCTGTGCCTCTATTTCCCAGCTACAAAATAGGGATGATGATGTTCCCAACGTTGGCTATTCCCAACACTACAGGATCAGGATGAGGTTAAATGAGTCAGTACTTACGATAGACTTTGTACTTTGCAAGCCCTCAATGAACATGAACTATTGCTGTCTGCAACTAACTTTCAGGTGGTTCTGGATAATGCTGAAGGGAGTGCAGAGAGAAGAAAAACAATGTTCTTTACCTTCCCTGGGGAGATGTGTCACCACCTACATTCAACAAGTTAGTGCTTTAAATCGGTGCAGCTAAATGTTTGTATTGCCTTTTTGAATGTAATTATATCTGACTATTATAAAATTATAGTGCATTTAGAAATCTGGAAACCCTGTGCATAAGTAATTTTATCTTTATACCTTATGTTGATGTTGGAGCCTGAACACAAGCTCCAGGGCTCATCTCTATCTTTATTAGGGAAATGGCTCCCCTTAGTGGAATTACTGAGTAATTACACATACTCCCCCTCAAGTTTAAGAGAAGTCCTGCTTGGCGCTGGTCATGGACATCAATAGCTACAGCCATTTAATAGCATTAAGTAAATTGTGTTTAAATTTATTTTCCCAAAGATTCATTTCACCCCCTCAAACCCATTACAATCTCATCCCATTGCGATGTTCTATCAGAAAAGAGAATCAGTGTTAAGCTGTACCAACAAAGGCAAAGATGGGTTTTCACTTAATTAAAATGACATCTATTCACCTAAAGGTGTTTGCAAGGCATCAAAGTGGCTTACACATTTAATTCTAAGTATGCTTACGTGTCAGTCTGGGCCCTTCAAGAAGCATCTGAGCTCTGGTCGAATGGGTCTACCGACTGCTAGAAAATCAGGGGCAGCAATGAAAGAATCAGCTATTATACTTTTCCAGATGCCGAAACAGATGTGGAGATTATTGTGACTTTCCGTATTTGAATTGGCATTTCAGAAAGTATTTGCAGGGTCTTCCAGTTGTTGGCTATGTGAGCTAGGAAATCAAGACATGCCCTCCAGATTTCCTCGCCTTCTTTTGTGGTATTTGGAGATGGGGCGAGATCCCTTTATACTTCTGGAAGGAACTAGAAATGGGTGAATTTTCTGCAGGTGTATTAGTTGATGTATACTTTCATGGAACTCAGTCATGGCACAGATGATGGTGGTGACAATGGTAGCTAACACTTAACACAGTACTTACTATGTGTCAATCATTGTGCTACGTATATCACATGGATCATATTACCCTCACCATAACTCCTTACAGTAAGTGCTCTGATATTCTTACTTTACAGATAAGAGACAGTCACAGAGTTTCATGACAATTTGCCAGAGGGCACAGGGTTAGCAAGCCACTGAGCTGCGGCTGGAACCCTGTCCCTGTCCCTAACTACCACACTACTCTGCATCCTCTCTAACAATTAGAAACAAAAATTTTGAGCTGTCTGTGAACATCCATTTGTAGAGTTGAAATTAATGACATTTATTAAGCATATGGTGGGACACCGAGGTGGTTCAGTCGGTCCGACTTCAGCTCAGGTCATGATCTCACGGTTCCTGGGTTTGAGCCCCGCATGGGGCTCTGTGCTGACAGCTCAGAGTCTGGAGCCTGCTTCCGATTCTGTGTCTCTCTCTCTGTCTCTCTGCCCCTTCCCCACTAGTGCTCGCTCTTGCTCTTTCTCTCTCTCTCTCTCTCTCAAAAGTAAATAAACACTAAAAAAAAAAAATAAGCATATGGGTAATGAAAATGAAATCTTATTTGTAAGAAAACATTCCAAAAAAGATAGATAGCAAGTAAGCCCATTAAACCATGTTCAACATCATTAATCATGAGGGAAATGCATAGTAAAATCGCAATGAAATACCACTATTTATCTATTAGACTAGCTAAAACTTTTCTTTAAATTTGACTATAACATGTGCTGCAAAAGAGTAGAGCAGCTGGTAAAATCACACATTGCTGGTGAAAATGCAAACTAGCACAGCCGTGGGGTTCCTCGCTGGCTGGCTCAGTCGATGAGGCATGAGACACTTCATCTCGGGGTTGTGAGTTCGAGCCCCATGTTGGGTATGGAAATTGCTTAGAAAAATAAATAAAATCTTTAAAAAAAAAAACTAACACAACCTTTTTGAAAAAGCAGTTTGACTCTTTCTTACAGAGTTAAATTTTCACCTACCATAAGACCCAGCAATCCCACCCCTGGGCATTTTACCTAAGAAAATGAAAATAAATGTCCATACAAATACCAGGAGGCAAAGACTTATAGCAGTTTTTTTCATAGTCATCAAAAAATTGTAAATATTACAAATATCCATCAACTGGCAAATGGATAGACAAACTGATACATATTCACACAATGGACTACTCCTCAGTCATAAACAGAAACAAGCCACCAGTACATGCAACAACCTGGGGAAATGTCATGTGAATCATTATGCTCAGTGAACGAAGACTGCTCAAAAGGCTACATATTCTTTGACTTCATTCATATGACATCCTCCACAAAGTAAAACCACAGGGAGGGAGAACAGATTGGTGGTCACCAGATGTTGGGGGTGGAAAAGACACAGTGAACTTCTTAGGGTGATGAAAATGTCTTTACCTTGATTATGGTATCATTAATCACATGTTAATTACAATGTAACATAATATATTACAACCATATGTTAATTATACCTCAACAAATCTGACATGAAAAGAAAAAGGAAGGAAGGAAGGGAGGGAAGAAGGAAGAAGCAGTAACAAGAGAATCAATGTGTGGGGCACCTGGATGGCTCAGTCAGTTGAGCATCTGACTCTTGATTTCAGCTCAGGTCATGATCCCAGGGTCATGGGATCAAGCCCTGCAACAACGTGGAGCCTGCTTAAGATTCCCTGTCTATTTGCAAATAACATATCAGATAAAGGGTTAGTATCCAAAAGCATGAAGAACTTATCAAACTCAACACCCGAAAAACAAATAACCCAGTGAAGAAATGGGCAAAAGACATGAATAGACACTTCTCAAAAGAAGACATCCAGATGGCAAACCGACACATGAAAAAATGCTCCACATCACTCATCATCAGGGAAATACAAATCGAAACCACGATGAGATACCACTTCACACCTGTCAGAATGGCTAACATTAACAACTCAGGCAAAACAGATGTTGGCGAGGATGCGGAGAGAGAGGATCTCTTTTGAACTGCTGGTGGAAATGCAAGCTGGTGCAGCCACTCTGGAAAACAGCATGGAGGTTCTTCAAAAATTAAAAATAGAACTACCCTACGACCCAGCAATTGCACTAATGGGTATTTATTCAAGGGATACAGGTATGCTCTTTCAAAGGGGCACTTGCACCCCAATGTTTATAGCCATGCTATCAACAATAGCTAAAGTATGGAAAGAGCCCAAAGTCCATCGACAGATGAATGGATAAAGAAGATGCGGCATGTATATATGTACAATGGAATATTACTCAGCAATCAAAAGGAATGAAATCTTGCCATTTGCAACATTGTAGATGCAACTAGAGGGTGTTATGATAGAGGGGGATGGGCTAAATGGGAAAGAGGCATTAAGGAAGACACTTGTTGGAATGAGCACTGGGTGTCAGACATAGGGGATGAATCACTGGATTCTACTCCTGAATCATTATTGCACTATATGCTAACTACCTTGGATGTAAATTAAAAAAGGAAGGAAGGAAGGAAGGAAGGAAGGAAGGAAGGAAGGAAGGAAGGGAAGATAGAAGGAAGAAAAGAAAGAAAGAAAGAAAGAAAGAAAGAAAGAAAGAAAGAAAGGAAGGAAGGAAGAAAAAGGAAGGAAGGAAGGAAGAAAAGAAAGCATTTATTATTGCTTTAAACAAATTAAGAAGAAGAAGATTCTCTCTCTCTCTCTCTCTCTCTCTCTCTCTCTCTCTCCTTCTCCCCACTCCCCCTGCCCTGCTCATGCAGGTGTGCTCTCTATTGTTCTCTTTCAAAAAAGAGAGAGAAAGAGAGAATCAGAAAATCAGTTAAAAGCATGGGCCCAAGTGTAGACTTCCTGAGTCCAAATAGGGCTCAACCTCTGTGGGACTTGAGCTACATTCCTGAACCTCTCTGTGTCTCAATTTCCTCATCTGTAAAATAGGTTAATAATGCATCTTACTTCACAGTGTTCTTACGAGGATTAATTTAGTTGATATTTTTAAAGCACTTAGAGTAGTACCAGGTATTCAGTAGGTTCTCAATAAATAGGTACCATGAACGATCGAATCATAGACTATAATACAACCCACTCACTGGGCCAGTTACTCCAACTGTCAAGTAGGCAGAATCAGGGCTTTTTAAGCCATCTGCCCTGACCCTGTCCGCTAACCTAAGCTGGTAATGGCCATCCAAGTCACATCATTTTCAGTCTCTTGAATCTACAGCTAAAATTCTAGCTGATCTTCACTGTAACAAACCAATCCCTAAACCAGGATCTCTGTGAGCACCAATTTTGTCTGCTGGAACCCCAGAGCTAAAGCCCAGGAAAGTAAATCTCTATGCTCCAATGTGCAGCATTTACAGTGTCACTTAAGCCCCCAGACCTCAATTGATTGTGAGTAGTCTCTCCACAAGCCATCCACACTCCTCCCACCCTCTTATAAGAATACTTCAGGGGCGCCTGGGTGGCGCAGTCGGTTAAGCGTCCGACTTCAGCCAGGTCACGATCTCGCGGTCCGTGAGTTCGAGCCCCGCGTCAGGCTCTGGGCTGATGGCTCGGAGCCTGGAGCCTGTTTCCAATTCTGTGTCTCCCTCTCTCTCTGCCCCTCCCCCGTTCATGCTCTGTCTCTCTCTGTCCCAAAAATAAAAAAAAAAAAAAAAAAAAAAAAAGTTGAAAAAAAAAAAGAATACTTCAAAGCAGCCCCATGAGGCAGATAGAGAGATCAGCCCATGCAAATGCTGCTTCATACACACATCTCTGCCCCCAGCGCCTCCCCCCACCTCCCATCTCCCCAGCCCCCTCCCCAGCTACCCCCCCCCCACCCCTACCAAGGACAAGCAGTCTCTTCAAAGTGATCAAAGTGAAGCAGGGAAGAAGGGCACCAGCAGGGGTTGCTACTGGCTGCTGGGTCTAATGAGATCACCCTTCTAGAGGCCAAACTGCAGGGCAGTTAGTCCTGAGGGAGAAAGGAGAAGGTTCTTCCACTGGCCCCTGTTCTCTATCACCAAAGGCTTGCTCTGTGGGCATCGACACACGTACATTGAGCAAGGGTCTGTTATGCCCACTTCCCAGTCCTGGGCTGCAGGCCAGAGGCAGGGAGCAGAGACAGGAAGGAAGCCTGTGCAAAGTCACCGGAGCTCTCGCAGAGCTGGTCACCATGGCAATCACCAGAAAAAACAGGTCAGGCCAACAGGCTCTAAACTGTGCATACATAAAAAGTATCTGAGTTTCCCCAACCCAGTACTTCTGCTCCCTGGTATATCTTGATACAGAGAAATCACACAGGGACACATAGGCTAAAATTTTATTGTTGCATTATTATGCAACACAAAGAAAAAGTTGAAGGAAAAACAGGAGGAGGTAGAGAAGACTATCCGAACTGCTTACCATCCATCAATATGAGAATGGCTTATCAGTGTGCGGTATAACCAGAAAATGAAACACACAAGAGTGAAAGTGAATGAATTAGTGCCTCAGGGACCAACATGTACAATCTTACAAGAATTAGAATCACTGAAGGATCACCAAGGTGACTGGATATAAGAACAAAATGTAAAAACGAACTGCATTTCTCTATAGCAGCACCATATGGTTAACAATGCAATTTTCCCAGGAGCCTGGGTGGCTCAGACAGTTGAGCGTCTGACTTCAGTTCAGGTCATGATCTCACAGTTTGTGGGTTCAAGCCCCACATTGGGCTCACTGCTGTCAGTGCAAAGCCCGCTTCGGATCCTCTGTCCTCCTCTCTCTCTGTCCCTTCCCCCACGCTCTCTCTTTCGCTATCTCAAAAATAATAAAACATTTTTTTAATGCAATTTTCCCAGAAGATGCACTTATAATGGTAACAAAATTATAAAACAGAAATAATTCCCATATTTGCTCACCTTCTTTAATTCTGACTGTCAAAGGATACTGTCTACAGATGACCAATCCAGAAATAAACACGTATATTTTTATTCCACATGAAGACAAACACTAGAATTAAAATATATATAATTAAGGAAAATAGTAGACACTGAGAGAGCAAAAGAGGATGTAGTGTACGTCAATAACAAAGAATGTCATTCTTCATGACAGAGGTCAGAATGCAGTCCCAGACAAAAGCATCAGCATCACCTAGGAACTTGCTAGAAATGCAAATTCCCAGGCCCCATCCCAGACCTGCTGAATCAGACACTCTGGGCTTGTTTAAAGAAACCCTCAAGAGGTTTCTAATACAGACAAAAATTTGGTAACAACTGCTTGCTAATAAGGGCACAATAAATACTGCTTAAATATACCAACCAAGAAAGAGGTATAAATATAGTCAATTTATTTCTGCTGGCAAACACCAGCAGATCTGACACCAGAAACTGTTGATTGTCTGTGGAGAGTGGTGTTGGGTTTTTGAAGGAGGCAGGGCTTAAGCAGAGAGATTTTTATTTTATTTTATTTTATTTTATTTTATTTTATTTTATTTTATTTTATTTTATTCTATTTTATTTTATTTTATTTTATATCATTCTGGACTGTTTTAATTTCTTTTAATTTTTTTTTTAATGTTTATTTATTTTTGAGAGAAAGAAACAGAGCTCTAGTGGGGAAGGGGCAGCCAAAGGGGGAGACACAGAACCCGAAGCAGGCTCCAGGCTCCGAGGTGTCAGCACAGAGCCCAACGCAGGGCTCGATCCCACCAACCGTGAGATCATGACCTGAGCCAAAGTCCAACGCTTAACCCACTGAGCCACCCAGGTGACCCTGAACTGTTGAATTCTCACAGCATGTTAATCTTTAAAAACGAAGAAGAGGAGGAAGAAGACACACACTGAAATGAAGTGAGTGTGGTTTAGGGACCACTGTACTCAGACATTCCACCACCCCGGTCACAATCAGCCAGAGAATATGCAACAATTTACAAGAAGGGTATTTATAAGGAAAGAACCCCATGGTGACTCTTTATATTGCACACCCGTGCTAAATTTGACTTAGGTTCATGTTTTAAGCCCTATTTGTCCAACTTTTTTCCAAAAATTACTGCCCAACAGAAGGAAGCATCCCATTTTTTTTACATTGCATTCTCAGTAGATAGTAAAACATCTAATGCTTGAATGGGAAGTATTAATATGCCTTCAGTGTGCAGGATGAATCAGAAGAAAAGACGATGGGGAGGCTGTAGATATGTGACATTTATCTCCTCCACAATAGAAAATCAGTGCCCGATTCAATGTGATTCCTTGTTGCAAGAGATGATCATTACTCCCCAGCCCTGCTTGTTTCCAAAGGAGACCTGCACCCCCTCCAGTCTCCCCTGCCAGTGTGTACAGCCTCTTCTCCACTGACAGGCAGGCTTTATTTCCCCCCTTTTAATCTGGGCTGGCCCCTTGCTCTGATGGCTCAAATACACCAGAAGAGAATTTGGAACCCAGACCTTCAGCTAGCCGTGTGTACCTCCTTCCTCATCAAACATTCCTTCTTGAAACTCAGGCACCGAGTTTTGAGGACGTCTGTGCAGCTACATGTGAGGCCCATATGGGAGAGAACTGAGGTCCTTGGTCAACAGGCCTAACCGAGCTCCCAGCCAGCAGCCAGCACCAACAGCCAGACGTGTGAGTGAGCCACCTCGAAGGTTCCATTCGTGCACAGCCTTCAGAGGACCACAGTCCCAGCTACCATCTCTCTTTGCAGTCTCAGCCACCATGCTGAGTCCAGTCAACTTACACAACTCTGAGAGATAGTTACCTGGATGGTGTTTTAAGACACTGAGTTTTAAGGCTTATTTTGTTTAGGGCTTATTCTGCAGCAATAAAAAAACTAAAACAAAGCCTGAGGTATCGTAACAGAAGTCAAAAATAGGCAGCTTTGGCTTTGGGATTCAGTGGCAGGTAAGGGCCAGACGGGCCTCCAAGAAACCACAGATGGAGCCTGAAAGGAGCAAGTGAGGAAGTTACCACTGGAGGCTGAAGAAAAGACAATCCATGCCAAGGTTTAACAACTCTCGAAAATGTGGGCTACCTTGTCCACAGCAATGGATAAAACAGGACTAACAAACAGCACCTGGCTGTAGAGATTTCCAGGCAGAACACTCAAAGGGACAGCTAGTTTCTTCTAGTGGCCTCTGAAGAAAGGCAGAAATGAGCCCCCAAGAAAAGACAGTTCCGTTTGGGAACAGAACTTAGAAAACACAAGACCCTAGACCCAAGAAAAAGTGGTCAAAGGAAGATTAGCCTTAAGGCAAAGATTAAGCCCAAATTTCTGCAAGTAAAGTGTGGTCTCAGAGTAAAGTCAAGCCAAGAATGCAGCTGTAAGACCCTTCTAAGACCACGGAAAGATCTAAGACAGTGTCTGAAGACATTCTCAGCCAGGCAATAGGACTTGAGAATCAAGAGGGAGTTTTTCCACAGCGTCCTGACTCACATTCCAAGGTTTAGAGGTGCCTGTCTCCAAGTGCCAATGGGCTAGGGAGTTTGTCTCATGGACCTAATGGAGTGAATTTTATAATTTGATACACAGGAAATCTATAAGGTTTTTAGAGGAATTATACTAATTTGTACCAAAAGGAATAGAAATGCTCAAAATGAGAAGAGATTTCTGGACCTCTAACCTCTTAGGGTGAGGAATAAGGCTGAGAAAGCTATTCAAATGCAAGCACAGGTCATTTCCAATGGAAAAGAAAGGACAATTCAGCAGGTTGAGTCAAGAGTCATAGAGAACCACTCCCTAGGAGGAGAACATCTTTTTTTCTAAGGACTTTTTTTTCAATTTTTTAAAAGTTTATTTATTTTGAGAGAGAGAGAGAGCACTTGAGTGAGCAGAGAAAGGCAGAGAGAGAAGGAGAGAGAAAGAGAGAATCCCAAGCAGGCTCCATGCTGTCAGCACAGAGCCTGACTCAGGGTTTGACCTCAGGAACTGCAAGATCATGCCTCAGCCAAAACCAAGAGTCAGACACTTAATTGACTGAGCCACCCAGGCACCCCATTTTCTAATTTTTAATATTTATTTATTTTTGAGAGAGAGACAAAGTGAGAACAGGGGAGGGGCAGAGAGAGGGGGAGACACAGAATCCAAAGCAGGCTCCAGGCTCCGAGCTGCCAGCACAGAGCCCGATGCGGGGCTCAAACTCGTGAACCATGAGATCATGACCTGAGACGAAGTTGGACACCCAACCGACTAAACCCCCCAGGCACCCCATCTTTTTCTAATTTTTGAAAAATAAAAAACCTGTCTACAAATGCATGGTGGGATTTCAGAATTACTATGGACGAGTGAAAGCTATTCTTCATGTTGTACTTCCAGCAGTTACACTATCCCTTTCTCACACTGTAAGGTGGGTATGTGTAGGCCAGATAATGTCTTTTTGATTTACAAGACTCTACACCCACGAAACCATGGCAGAGATGCTGTACCCAAGGACCCCCATCCACATGTACACCTGATTTTGTTAATGTGATCCTGGACTTTGAGTTAATTCCATAATGCCGGGGGGGGGGGGGATTGGAAAGGAGGAGGTGAGTATAGTTTGCACATGGGAGGGATGATGTAAATTATGGTGGTCAGAGGGCAAACCTTGGAGATAGTGTCCAAAGATGGAGACTTCTTACACATGCGTGCCATTCTCACATTAACAATAGAGTTCATGTCCCCTCCTCTTAAATCTGGGATGGCCCCCTGAGTACTTTGACAAACAGAATGTGGTAAAAGTGAATCCAGCCCTAATAGGACTGGCAGCTTCTGTTTCCATCCTCTTGAACACTTCACCTGGAGACTGAGTGGCCATGCTATGAGGAAGTCCAAGCTGTGTTTAAGAAGAGGGCCACATAAACAAGAACTAAAGCCTCCCAGTCAACAGCAGCACCAATGGCCAGGTCTATGAATGAGCCATTTTAGACATTTCAATACAACGAAGCACACAAATGATTGCAGCCCTGGCCAAATCATGTGGACTAGAAGCTTCTTTAAGTGAGCTCAGTCAACTTGTAGAATTGGGAAAGACAACAAAATTTATTTTTCTATCTATCTATCTATCTATCTATCTATCTATCATCTATCTATCTACCTTACAATTCAGGTAATTCTTTGTTTTGCTTTTCAGAATTGAAGTATAGGGGCACTTGGGTGGCTCAGTTGGTTGAGTGTCCAGCTTCAGTTCATGTCATGATCTCACAGTTCGTGAGTTCAATCTCTGCATCAGGCTCTGTGCTGACAGCTCACAGCTGGATCCTGCTTCAGATTCTGTATCTCCCTCTCTCTCTGCCCCTCCCTTGCCTGCACTCTGTCTCTCTCTCTCTCTCTCAAAAGTAAATAAATAAACATAAAAAATAAATAAACATTAAATTAAATTAAATTAAGGTATATTAACATACTATGTTGTATTAACTTCAGGTGTACAGCATATTGATTCAACAATTCTATACATTACTCAGTTTCCATGGTAAGTGTAAGTGACTTGTTTATTTTATATCTGGAAGTTTATGTTTCTTAATCTCCTTTACCTATTTGACCCCCCACCTACCTCTCCTCTGGCAACATTAGTTTGTTCTCTGTATTTAAGAGTTTCTTCCTTCCTCCCTTCCTCCCCTCCTTCTTTCCTTCTTTCCTTCCTCCTTTTCTTTATTTCTTTCTTTCTCCCTCTCTTATTTGTCTTGTTTTTTTGTTTTTTTTTTTTAGATTCCACACATAAGTGAAATTCATCTGGTATTTGTCTTTCTCTGCCTGACCTATTTCATTTAGCATTATATCTTCTAGATCTATCCAGGCTGCTGTGAATGTAAGGTCTCATTTTTTTATGGCTGAATAATATTCCACTGACTATATATACCACATCATCTTTCTCCATTCATGCATCAGTGGACACTTGGTCTGCTTCCACATCTTGGCTATTGTAAACAATGCTGCAATAAACATAGGGGTGCATATGTTTTTTTGAAATCATTATTGTTTTAAGCCACTAAGGTTTAAGGTGGCTTGTTACTCAGCACAAGATAACTGAAACAAACTTTGGGCAGGTCTCCAATCATTGAGCAGTTGTGTGCCTTTGATCCCAAAGAGCATAATTTTAAGCTCATTTGTATCCCATAATTGTTTAATTCCTCCTCAGATATAATTACAAATTATCTAAATCATGCTTGCAGGAGAATCAGGAAGAAAAAAATCTTAATTTCATCAACCACCGATTTATTCACATCAATCTGATTCACATGCCAGTCTTTCCTTTAATGCTTCTTCAGATAGGAGATGAAAAACAAAGCTCAAAGTCAAAACAGTCAGGTAGGAACCAGTATTTGCTGAGTTCCAACTTCCTACAATGATAGACAGTTTGCTTGGTGCTGAATACAGAATCCTTGTCCTCAGAGTGCTTACAATAGAGACAGTGAGCTGGGTTTCAGGGTCAAGGGGCACAGCCAAGCCATCACATTCACTCACTCTCATACACTGAACTTTCACTCGGACTGCTCACCGGCTATTGAGCTGTGACTACTTACTATTTCCGGGAATATTTACTGGAGGTCGTAGTGTTGAAGGCATAGGGCGCCTGAGAGCCCAGGGCCCCTTCTAGGGTATCTTTTCTGCTAGGATTCTGAGCAGGTGGTTTCAGAGGTACAGCTTTACAGACAGCTCTATATTTCCTCTGCTCCAGAGTCCTCCCTGCTCACCAGCCTGTTGCCTGATACCTGCTGTCACGTTCCTGGTCTCGGATGTTGGCCCACAGTGCTTGTAATCACCTCCAGACCCCCAACCTTCATGCCCTGTGGCCCTGTGTCCATACCCCTGCCTATATTCTCCAGGGAACCGGTCTCTGTCAACCTTCAGTCCAGCTTTTAGAGAAAGGCTTCGTAGCCCCATTATTTAGTGACTAGTAACACTGTCTTTTCCTTCACCGCCTGTCTTCCATTAGAGTCCCAGCAATCTAGGGGTTAGTCTGTAGGCTTGGAGGGGATAATGCAAGGGGCTACCTTGACCTTCATAATTAGACCCACTCTTCCCTCCTTCACCCGGGGCTTCTTCCTCTGGTGCATCTGTCATTCTTCAGAGCCCGCATCATGACCTGAAATTGTCTTGTGTGCTTAGTTGCACCTTTATTGTCAGTTCCCTCTCATGAACACTGTTCCCTCCCTCCACTGAAATGAAGGAGATAGTGGGGCTGTTTGTTATCATGACCTCCAATGCACTGACACATAATAGGTGTTGAACAAAGAAGTGTTTAATGAATCGGTACTTCTTCCTCCCTGGTGATTTTTCTTTCAGGAATTTGGTTGTTTTATCCTACAGACCACCAGAGGGCTCACTATGTCTGAAATTGACCAGTATGAAAAGTCTCTTGCTCTGGCCCACATTGCAAATCAAGGAAAAGTATCCGGGAATTTTAGTGTCCTGCAACATCCTGGCATTCCTAGAGCATTCCATGAACAGGTAGAAGGCTGCTGTGTCCGGGACATGCAGAGGACTCTGGGGACAGTGTGCACCATCAGCTCTGATCTACTCTGAGCCTGATCTGTCAGACCCAGCCCAGACACTTAATTACACACAAAGAGATAACTGACGGGCAAGCCATGGCTGCTAAAGGCTAAACAGAATGCAGCAGAAGAGACCTTAAACTTCAGCCCAGATTCTTAACCAGGAATGGTCTCAGAACCACAAAGCCCCAATCCTAGAACAAGTAAATTTGATTCTCTGAATCGGAGGCTACAGCATGCATGTAAAATGCTTGCCAGGCAATTCTGATGCTCACCGCAGGTGAAGATCCACTGGCCTCAAGAAATGCAAAGGAGGGAGAGGCTGATTTGCTAAGGCAAGTTTCACAGAGGAGAAGGGACTTCAAATGGTCCTGGAAGGGCAAATGATATCTCATTAGCAGAGAAAAGAAACAAGTAGATGTTCAGAGTAGGGTAGCAGGAAGGGACAAAGCATGCCAGGCTGGCACAGAAAACAGTTTGTCAGCCTACAAGCAACCTACCAGAGGGTAGTGGGAGCTGCATCGGAGGGGAAGAGTGGGACCTTGAAAGTTTCCGGTTCAATTTTTATCCCCTGGGGAACCTTGAAGGTTTTTGAAAGGAGTACATAATAAAGATGTTTTTGTTTAGAAGGAGTTAATACTCCTTCCCTGTTTGGACTGGATTGTCAAGAAAACTGGTTTTGCAGATTCCCTTCTTAGCCATGGGAACTTGGGTCCCCATTAAAATGCACCGGCTTCTCCTACTCTCCTTGCATTTCAGCTTCCTAAGGAGACTGTCGATGCAAAATCAAATATCAACTGATCTGAGTTTGGTCAAGTCAGGGGAGAAGCATTAAGAGGAAGTAATACTGGGAGCACCTAGGCGACTCAGTGGGTTAAGCATCCGACTCTTGGTTTCTGCTCAGGTCATGATCTCACGGTTCATGGGTTTGAGCCCCATGCCTGGCTCTGCACTGACAGTGCCCAAGAGGAGCCTGCTTGGGATTCTCTCTCTCTGTTCTCTCTCTCTCTCTCTCTGCCACTCCCCCACTTGTGCTGTCTCTGTCTCTCTCAAAATAAATAAATAAACTTTAAAAAAAAAAAAGGAAGTAATACTGATGCCCCGTACTTTACTTTCCAAGTTACTATCTAAACTGAGAAGTTTGCATTTGTAGAATGAATAATAACATCAATGGCATGAAGACGTTTTATTGAAAGACATCGTTGTGCTTTTCGATTTGCATTTCCCAGTATATGCTGTCTCCCAATTCTGCCAGAAGCATCCATTTGCCTCTGAGAAGAATCAGAGTAATTACATCAAAAATGCACAAAAATAAAGAGTCAAATTTCTGGCTTTGACTACAAAAATTGTATTTTTGAGTCCCTAGAAATCTGATAGCTTTGACAATTCTGTGAGTGTCTAAGCCAGGCTTGGCAAAATTGGTTCTACAGGTTTGCCACAGGTCATAGGATAGAGAATGCAGGCCATAAGGTGACAGATGCAATGGAGGGGCACCCGGGTGGCTCAGTCAGTTAAGCATCTGACTCTTGACTCTTGGTTTCACTCAGGTCATGATCTCACTGCCCATGAGTCTGAGTCCCGCATTGGGCTCTGTGCTAACAGTGCGTGCAGAGCCTGCTTGGGATTCTTTCTCTCTCCCTCTCTCTCTGCCCCTTTCCCACTCACACTCTCTCCCTCTCAAAAATAAATAAATAAACTTAAAAAAAAAAAGATGTGATGGAAAGGAAAGCCCTAATATGCAGGAGAAGAACGTTCTTCCCTTGAAGGAGCCTGGATAGAGAGAGAGATTAGAAACAGAGTGAAGGGGTTGATTGCCAGCGTTCTCAGTGTCTCTTCTCCACTCCCATGTCTGGGTCCATAAAGGTGGGGAACCTGACAATCCCCAAGCACGTCTTTAGGGAGCAGCTTTTGGTGTGGCACCACCCCCAATGCCGTAGGATTAGCAATAGCAGTGGTGGATAGGATGTCTACATAGATAGCCTGAGAACATGTTACTGGTGTCCCGGCGCCCATACATGATCTGTACAAGGCTGAGAAGATTCCTTAGTAGAGAGATCCAGAAGTTATAAGAGAACCTCTGCCAGCCAAAGGTCACTGTGAAGGAGCCATGGGGTCTGTGGATCACAGTGGTTTGTGAGCCATTCCCAACATGATACCCAGAAAGCCAGAGAGGTCATTTGCCTCCAGCGGACTCCATGCAGGTGCCCAGAGAATGGTCCAATGCATCTACAACAAGAAGAGATTGGGCCGGTGCCCAGGGGCTCAAGTTCTCCTTCCTTACCTCCCCAAGGTCACATCAGTCTCTCATATAGGCAGATGTCATCGAAGCGGCAGCAGAGAGAAGAAATCTCAGCTTGTAAACAGGGGCTCCCTTGTCTTTCCCACCACCCCTCACCCCCACCTGACCCCCCCCACCCCCGCCTCCAACACATGGGGACTGGTAAAGAGACGCAGATGCTTTATATGAACTACAAAATCTAGATATTCTTTATATATTCATGGTGGTGCATAAATTTACATACTCATCACAATTCATTTTGCCTACTGTAAGGTATTTTATGGACCGTTTTCCTAATGGAAACTGAGTAGGGGTCATCACACTTGTATCTTATAACCAGGAAGTCCAAAGTCACATTGACACATTGACACGTTAACCAAATGGGTACCGCATTTTCCAAACGAGTCCATCCTTGACGTCCAAATTATAAATACAGTTGTCAGCCGCAAGGTGGCCCTAGAAGCAACAAAATGCAGCCTCCAGACATGCCCTGCCACTAAAAGGAGTGGATTTGAGTTGTTTTTGTTTTCCCATTTATGAGCAATTAATTGAAGAGGGGGGAAAAAAAGGATTAAGCATTGTGCCAACAAAGGGACCCGTGTCTTCGGTGTTCTTTTCCATCAAATACAGCAGAAATTGCAAATCACTGGGTGGTGACACAGCACACCTTGGCTGTGTCAGACCCCAAGGCACCTTGCGCGACTTCGAAGGCTTTTTGCCAAGATTTTAAACATGAAAAACAGTAGGGACAGTAAAGGAAAAGGCCCCAGAAGACTAGCAATTGTGCAAATAGGGTTAAAAAAAAAAAAAAAAAAAAGAACAAACAAAAAAACCCAGGCTTCAGCCAACCCCAAATTCCAGATTGCCAGATTTCTTGATTGTGGCTTTTAATCAAAACACAGCCAGCTGCCTGTATTTAACGTTAATTGTTAAGTTGCAAATCTCAGCCAATCATCTTACTTCTGTGCTGGCAGTGTAGCAAGGACGACAAAAATATGAAACTCTCTCCCTGACCCAGTTTCGTTGGGGGGGGAGGGGTGAAGAGGAAGAAGAATCAATCCTAGGATTTGGTCAGCTCTCCTACAAAGACCATGCCTCTGGCTTTTTAAAAACAAAACAACATCTGCGCCTGGAAACTGGGCCGGCACCTTCCAGAGGAGCAGATAGTGTGTTTATTACCCTGGAACGCCCCTCCCTTGCCTCTTCCTCCCCAGCTAAAAGCAGTGTTAGTGCATCAAAGAGATGAGTATTTTGTTTGTGGTCAGCCAGAGGGATGCCCCCTCCCCCCCCGCAAGGAACCTTCTGGGTTTGTACTCTGGTCCCCTGTTTGCTGAGAACTCACTCTGTGCGGGTGGTTTCTCTCTCCTGGTCCCTTTGTGCGATTTGGACAGAGTTTCTTTCTCCTCCTAGATTGCTAACAGCTCCAAACAGCCTTTTTTCCCCTCAGGGAATGGATACCTTAGCTGCTTTCCCCGTTTGGAATGCAAAGAATGTGGCTTCATTTGAGTGAATGGAGAATTCTTGGTAAAAAGAAACACCCCCCCCCCCCGCCCCCTTCTCTCTCCTTCCATCTTTTCTCTCAGAAACCATAAATAACAGGCAAGATGGAGGTCTTCCTGACAATATCTACAAACACAGCTGGTCTTTAGTCACCCAAGCACAGACTTGGTAGCTGGAGTGTCTCCCTCCAGAGAGCACAGACAAACTCCCACAACCACTTCGATTTTGAGCCTGACCTTGAGATCTGGCACGAGGTTAGCCGGCAAGAATGGCATCGGGAATTGGTCACCGCGCCTAGCAACAAGTTTCCCCCTCTCCGGTCATTTACATATAGACGACAGCTAATATTCAAATCAGTGCAAGCAAGCCCGCAGTTGATTAAATTAAATCTCTTCTCTAGCTTGATTTGCATAACTTGCAATAATCAGAATGGGAAGCGAGAACCTAATTGAAAGGAGAAAATATATACTGCAGCTATTTGGAATTCGGCAGAGTTGAACTAAGCTGGGTAAGTTCTGATATTCGTGAAGGCAGAACTGGCCTAGGCTAACTTTAATGTTAAAATATAGAGGTGAATGGGGAAGCACCTTTAATTAACAACAAGAAAAATGTATTTTTTTTTAATTTAAATCCAAGTTAGTTAACATGTAGTGTAATAATGATTTCAGGAATAGAATTTAGTGATTCATCACTTACACATAACACCCAGTGTTCATCCCAACAAGTGCCGTCCTTAAGGCCCATCACCCATTTAAACCATCCCCCACCCACCTCCCCTCCGGCAACCCTCAGTTAACAACAAAAAAAGTTTTTTTAATTTTTTTAATGTTTATTTATTTTTGAGAGAGACAGAGACAGAATGCGAGTGGGTTAGGGGCAGAGAGAGAGAGGGAGACACAAAAACCGAAGCAGGCTCCAGGCTCCGAGCGGCCAGCACAGAACCCGATGCGGGGCTCGAACTCGCGAGCGAGATCATGACCCGAGCTGAAGTCGGGCGCTCAACCGACTGAGCCACCCAGGTGCCCCCAACAACAACAAAAAAATTTTAAAGACACAGTATGGAGCTGGTGGTCCAAAAGTTCTGTGCATGTTTTATGGGCCTGTGAGGAATGCTCTCCGCATACCTTTGTTCTGTCCTAGCCCTTGGAAGGAAAGTAATTCAGCCAGTATTTTCTTTACTTTATGGCAAAGATTTACTCCGAGATCCTGCCAGTGGGTCTACCAGAACTCCGGTTTTCTTCCCTTAGGGCTTATGTATGACACCCCCACACCCCGCCCCCTGCCCACGTTACCTTTATATAAGAATAAAACCTGAAAGGAAAAGCCCGCCCTGCCCTGCAAGGATGGACACCCCACTGGCAAGCAATGCATTTGACAGATCCGGCCTACCCCCTCCTCAATTTGCCTAATTCCACCCTGCCTTGCTGTTCCTGTCACCTAGGGTCTGAGAGAAGAAAGGAAAAAAGCAAAAGGGCACAGCAACAGTGCCTGCAACCCCAGCGCATCCTCCCCACCCCACCCTGCCGTTATCTCCCATCCATTTCTCAAAAGCACGGGCAGCAGCAGACCCAGCCAGGAACCCCAAATGAAGCAGAAGCAGGGGACATTGCAGATGGGGACAGCCTGAGAGACAGAGTCCCCTCACAGAAGCTCTTCATACGGGCTCCTGACAAAATCACAAAACGTTTGCCCTTGGCAAGGGTGCGTGGTTGATGCGGAGGGAGTCCCCTTCCCAGTCGTCAGGGGGCTTCCTTCTCCCATCAGCTTGGGCTGGTCACCTTCTCATCGACCGGAAACATTCCTTTGTCATAAAATTTAGGATAAATGCCCAGAATTTGTTGTTGAAATCGATGTTCACAGACATCAACCAAAAATTAAGACTGTAGATGTTTGAGCGTCAGTGCGGACAAGGATTTTATGACAACGTGGATCAGGGCTTGCTTCCCAAAAAGCCAGCTACAGTGATGGCTGATTCAGTAGTCAGCACATTTAAGGAGACAAGTGTGAATGTTTTCCCCACTCCACAGATGAGAACTGAGGCTGAGCGAGGCAAAGCAACTTGCCCAGGACAGGCTACTAGAGAGAGGGAAGCCAATTGCGATGCAAACCCAAGCAGTGGAGTTACAAATCCCCCCACTCTTAATGGGCACGTGATGCTGCCTTTCTGAAGAGCAATGATTAAATTATTCTGGGTATTTGGAAACTATTTTACTTCAATAGCCAAGGTGGAGAAAATAGTTCAGAAATAATTGTTTATTCCTCAACATTTGCTCCACCTTCCAAGCCTTGCTTTGTTTCATCTCCATTCAACTTCCAGAGCTGCAGTCAGTATAAGATGATCTTCCTTCAAGGAAGCTTCTAGAAGGTTCTGTTCTTTTCCCCCACTGAAAATTGCAGGGAACTTGAGGGGGAAACTCTGAGCATCCTGGAATAAACCAAGCAGCTGAAACAGAGAACAAGGAGACCCCTCTAATAAGCAAGTGTGAGGTGGGTGGAGGCAGGCCCCGGGGCTGCTCGAGGAGAATGCTGAGTCCTATTTCTCAGCTCGAAGAGCAGGGCCTCGTTAGGGTTGGTGCAGGTGGCAGCATTGCAGGACACCTGTGAAACAGCCACTTCCACCACAAGGGCTGACAGGGACTTGGGAAAAACCATATTCATGGAGGGGAAGAAACCCGACAAGCCCTGGAGACCAGCTGTTGCAAAGACCATTTTTCCTGGGAACTTCACAGGCATTTCCCAGCCTTCCTTGCAACTCAGTTGAGCATCTCATAACTAAGTTCTAGCCAATTCCAGGCCTGTCCCTTAGGAACATCCTTTCAGCTCTTTCCTCCCACGTCTCAGCATCTTGGGGGTCACATGCTCCAGAAGGCAGAGCTACAAAAGGAGAAAACTGCCCTACCCAAAAGAGAATGTGTGCAAACAACAAGTAGTGATGTATTATGCTAAGCCCCTGGAATTTGAGGATTCATTTGTCACAGGACCACCATCTAATCTACTCTGACAATATACTATATTCAGTCTTGACCAGTGGAAGGCAAAGTGATTACCTGGAAGGTTATTGGAAATAGATTCCTAGGATCCACTCCCTGAGATTCTGGCAGATTCCATTGGGCATGGGGATGAAGAAAGGGGGAGAGGGATTGTGTTTAGGGCAGGCAACCCAGGGCACGGTGTGCCTGGGATAAGAGGGAATAAAAAATGCCAAGAAAAATAAAGAAGCTGCAGGATGTTTGTGACAGTTTGGATGAGGCATTGGTCTAAAAAAAAGGAGAGAAGTCAAGAGCCAAGGCTTCTATCTTGAGAGGCTGAAACACTAATGGGAGATGAGAGTCTAAAAGATGACATCTTTGGAGACAAAGATGAGTTTGATTTCAAGATGCTGGAGTTCCGAGAGAGGTCTGTCTCTTTGGTTGGAATCGCGGACCAGGCATGGAGACGAAGACAGGTCTGCAGATGGGGAGCTGGGATGGGGCTCCTCCAGGTGTTTCTGAGCCCCACCCCACACCCCCCACTGAGGAGTGAGCACATAGAAAAGGGGCAGAAGGCAAAGGCCTGGGCACAAGGGGATGCTCACAGGACCCTGAGAAGTTGGAGAGAAGAGCAGGCATGAGATCATTGGGAGAGTAACCAGGCCAGCAGGTATAAGCAACAGCCAGAGGGTAGGGGTGAGATGTGGGGGCTGCAGAGGACATAGCTGACCCCCTGCAGGCCACCTTGGGCACAGCTCAGGCCCTCCAGGCACCCCACCACCACCTATGGTCCTCAGCTACTATCTTTCTCCTGCTCCCTCTCACCCACACCTTGGTCCAGTTTCCTGCTCTTTCTCTTCTACTGGCCTTATCAGTGCCTTTCTTACCACTGTCCCTGCCTGCACACAGTCTCCTGACCACAGTTTCTTCTCTCTGACACCCCTCCCTCTTAACAAAAGCCCAGAACAAATCTGCCTGCCTTCCTTGAATTCTTGGTGGCCCCCAAATGGAGTAGGTTTCCTCCTTTGTCCCTTCTCTCCTCCACACCCCTTTGCTGGTCCACTGGTTCCCAGGAAGCCTTCCCTGTCACCATCACCTTCATCCACTGAAGGTCTTCGTGCTACTGGGAACTGGCCTTGTCCTGGCCCCCAAGGTGACTGTGCAGCATAATGGAGACCTCATCCAGTGCTCCTAGAAGCCAGTGGTCCAGAGGGTGGACCCGTGGACAACTGCCAGGGGAGTAAGTCTCCTGGCCAGTTTCTCAAGCTGTTTTGGGTAACTCGGGAAGCATGGATCCCACCGGAATTTTTCTTCGAGTCGCATTCAGATGTGGGAGATTCGATGCCTGAGCCGGTTTCAACTTGTGCCCATACTCCTGTCCCCCTCTCACAAACATGAGACGCTGGCAGGTGCTTCCGGTAGGCTCTGGTGGTGGCTGATACTCATCAGGATCCTCCTTGCTCTCCATTCTAGATTGCCCTTATGCTCAGATAACAGCCCTGCCCATTCTGGGGGATTGCCTGGAGGTGTGACCTGTCTCAGCCTCGGCTCTCCGGCCCCTCTCAGGCCCGGTGGCTGCCGCTGTCCATTTGCTGTCAAATTTGGGCTAAGGAGTATCCCTGGGACCTGGGACCTGCCAGCCCCCACCATGTCACTGCGTGACAGCAGCCCTGCCTCCTGGCACTGATGGCCTGTCCCCTCTGCCAAGATGCTAAGTCCCTCCGCCTGCTGGTCTTAAACACGGGACCTCAGGGCGCTCAGACAGCAGCTGAAGCTTGCAGTTCAATGGCAATCTTGTTGCTGTGTCCCCTGCCGGAAGTCTTCCCTGTGGGACAATCACATTAACCCTGTAGAGCTCACAGTCACAGGATGGGAAACACTTTCCTAGTTAGTCACTGGGCATGATGGGAATCAGGAACATGCAGCTTCTCCTCCCTGGGTTCGTGACTCTTGTATTCTTATGGGAGACACAGAATTGTGTAAGGTTTTTTGGTTCAAAGTGTGGACGGCAGCCAGAGACGACACTCCATCCTCACCACGTCTTGCCTGGAAGCAGGCTCCTCCAAACCTTGACCGTGCCAGCTGATGAGTGTTTTGGGGGGTGACAGTGGGGCTCGCGCGGTCCAGAGCTGACAACCAGGAAAGAATTGTTGAAGAAGTCTTTGGTGCAAAAAGGTGATCTTATTAAAGCACGGGGACAGGGCCCGTGGGCTGCAAGAGCTACCCCCAGACCAAGAGGAGAGATTGGTTTTATACTATGGAGTTGGGGGAGGTAACAGCCAGCAGAAGTTTCCAGTGAGATTTTCATGTGCTAAAGAAAACTCTCAGGATAGTGGAAGCCTAGCTATTGTCAAGGGAAGGTGGTTTTCCCTCTAGCAAAGCATTAACATTAAGACAGTAGGGAGTTCCTGGAGAAACATTTTACTCTGCCAGCCTCAAGTATCTGTCAATGGGCTGCTGGTTATAAAGAAATTTAGTTCTATCTGCCATTTCCTTCTGCCTTTGTTGCCTACATCACTATGGAAGGGCGATGGAGACTTAGGTCCTGCAGGACTACGATCTATCAGCTAACCCTTTGTTTACCCCTTTCCTTTGTTCTTGGGCAGCCAGGAGTGCAGAGGAATATTACACACACCCCACCTGCAGGTTGCAGCCTATCAGCTCGCCTTATGCTCCCTCATCACCAGCTACTCTGGCGTGGTGGGTCTGTGATATCACCACTGGACGGTGCTCACCCGGTCTGCTCCTTAACATCTCTTTTGATGTTAAGGTGCATCCCCCAGTTTGACATATTGTTATATCTGACCCTGTGCTGGTGGATAAGCCTCTAGAACAGTGAGTGTCCCTGGCTCTTCCAGGAGGGATAAGTCACTTCTGCAGGCTCTGAGCGCTTGAGGGAATCTACGTATTCAAGATTTTCAGGAGCATAATCCCAGTCATCCCATCCATGTGTCAGGGTCCCATTCTCTCCCAGCCACGGCCCTGACCTTGGCAGAGCTGAACTGCTTTGTTGGAGTGTAGCTTCTTTGGAGCCCAGGATTCTGATGATTAAATCTTGGGCCAGAGGGGCGCCTGGTTGGCTTCAGTCGGAAGAGCATGCCACTCTTGATCTTGGAGTCATGAGTTTGAGCCCCATGTTGGGGGAAGAGTTTACTTAAAAAATAAATAAATGAAATAAAATCTCTTCCTTTATTTAGAAGAAGAAGGAGAAGGAGAAGGAGAAGGAGAAGGAGAAGGAGAAGGAGAAGGAGAAGGAGAAGGAGAAGGAGAAGGAGAAGGAGAAGGAGAAGGAGAAGAAGAATCCCAGGCCAGAGCCTTAGCTCTCCCTGTGTTCCAACTACAGGAGATGAGACCTCTTTATAAAATACCAAGGATGGCCTCTGGCTGTCACACTTGTCCTTTCTTTTCTTATAGTTTTCTAGAGAGTAGGTAGAATCTGGCAATCACCAACCAATCCCGGTACTGTTATTATTTCCTCTTTCCATTGAAACTCCTGATACATCACACCCATACCTTCCTTTCCGGGTTACCCCAGCTCACCATGGGTGGAAGGTTTCATAACTGGACAGCCACCTTGTGCTCCATGCCTATCTGTGTTCTAGCTGCAATCAGTGACAAAATGCTAGTGGTCAGTTGGATGGCTGTGATCTAGTGCCAATGCACCATCATATCTTCTGCTTTCTTGTGCCACGCTAGAACCAACTGCCACAATTCAGGACCTCTCAGAGGCTGACACGAGACAGTTTGATGCGTAGGACACTTAGGACAGAGAGTACCCACAGAGCAGTACCTGTGAAGGGATTGGAAAGAAGAAGAACTGTGACAGCCCCAGTGGCCTCAGCCACCACTGTCGAGATCCTGGAGTGGAAGAAGCCCATGGTCCTGCATTGGACTGTGTGTATAAAGAATTTGGTTGTCCCTTGTTCCCTCCTCCTAGGAGTGAGCCTCTAAACCTTGGAATTTCTCCTGGGGTTAGAATGTGTTTGTTATTCTCGCAGGGCCCCTAGGCCACACCTGATTTATGGGAATGAGGTGACTGAGGATGAGGGCTGGTCACACCAGACAGACCAACCATGTGATTGGAGAGTTAGGGCTTTGCTCTACATGAATCAGCCTGACCTTTGGGGGAATAGAGGAGGCCTGGAGATCAAGTCACAAGTCACAAGTCACAAGGCAAGTGATTCAGTCAACTGTGTCTACATAATGAAACCCTGATAAAAATGATGGACATAAAAGCTGGGATGAGCTTCCCTGGTTACCTCGGTGTCTTGTCCCAAACTGATGTGCAGAAGAAGACGTCCTAAGGACAAGGAAGCTTCACATATAGGACCCTTCTAGACCTTGCCCTATTTGTCTCTCTGTGTGGCTGGCCCTGATTTGCATCCTTTTTGCTCCTATAATAAAGTTGTCATCAGCAGTATAGAGTTTTCCTAAGTTCTGTGAGTTCCTCTAACACATTATCAAACCTGAAGGGTTAGTGCAGTCAAGGTGGCCTGGGACCCCCAAACTTGTGGCTTGTGTCTGAAGTGAGATCAGCCTTGTGGGAAAATGTTCCCTTTACCTGGGTGGTCTGGTTCAAGTCTAGTTAGTTGGTCTCAGAGTCATTGCAGGCTGGGATGGCCTTTATACTCCTGTCTCCGTCACCTGCAATATGGCCCATCTCTCAGGCAAGGTAGCTGTCTGCAGCTGAGGCAGACCCACAAGGAGCTGGGAGCTGAGCACTGTTTGCTGATACACGTCCTCCCTTGAATGGGGATGTGGGTGGCACATCTCCAGGCCCCCCGGACACCCATCTCTTACCCAAGCGCTCTGAATTCCAGGACATCACTCCATAACAAGGGTTAAAAAAAAAAACAAAAATTCAAGTGAGTAAACACGTGAAGATCTAATTGGCTTTATTAAAAGAGTCATGAATCCAGCAACATCCCATCTAGCAAATGGGAGGGAAATCAGAATTGTCCAAAATGGGAGGTTTTTACAGGAGGGAGGGTGGAGCAAGAAGGCAAAGAGAAGGGAAGATTGTTTCCTTCAAGGTCACCTTCCTGGAAGAGCAGAGGGTCTTATTTGGTGAATTACCTCATCTTCCTTTGGGGGAATAGAAAGGCCCAGATGACGGCCTACCTCATTGCTGCTTATCAGAAAATTCCTAATCGACGGGGTAGGACTTACATTTCTGGCGGAGGTTGAAACTGTAATTAGGGTTTAGGCATTTTACTCCGGTTTAGTGACTTGGCCTGACCGATAGCATTTGGAGCCAATGGTTTACTTTCTAACACAAGGAAAGCTGACGTTTTGTCCTGGGTTCCTAGAAAGTCACCAGCTTTTATAATTATTTTTGTTTTATTTTAACGTTTATTTTTGAGAGAGAGACAGACAGGGCATGAGTGGGAGAGGGGCAGAATCCAAAGCAGGCTCTAGGTTCCTAGCTGTCAGCACAGAGCCCGATGTGGGGCTCGAACCCACAAACTGTGAGATCATGACCTGAGCCGAAGTCGGCTGCCCAACTGACTGAGTCACCCAGGTGCCCCGAAATTCACCAGCTTTGACACCATCCCTGGTTGTGTGACCAATAACTTTGTCCATTTCTGGCAAGTGGAGTTCACCCTGTCCCGGGGGCTTCTGTGTCTAGTCAGGGCCTAGCTGGGCTTCTCTAGCACCTTCTGGCTTAATCTCCCATATGTATGGGCGAAGATAGTGAGATCACCCAGATTTGTTGACAAGTCCCAGGTCTGGGACAGATAATGGAGGAACATTTCATTCTTCCAAGCCTAAGCCCTGGGACTGCTGAGTTGACCTTGAATTGCACAGATGGAATTTTAAGTACTCAAAATACTGAAGCACTTATGACAGAAAGCTAGCTTGAGCTGCAGTCTTGCGCTGCCCCAGCAAGGACAATGGGGATGAATGAGTGGATGTCTCTGCAAGATGGATGTCTATCTATTCTTGTACCTGGGGAGACACAGCTCCTTAGAAGGCACCTATGGAGACTCCGTCACGCTGAGGCAGATGACACAGAATGGGAGCAAGACCTAACTTGAACTTTGAAGTTGGTTCCTCTTGACCCACCCACTCCCAAGAGAGGGGCTCTTATTCCTCCACCACAACCCGCTCTACATATCTAGGATCCACTCTCCATCTGCAGAAAATGGAAGCAGAGATTTTACATGCAGGCTAAGTCCAATGAAGGTTGAAGGGAAAAACTCGGACCCATACATGTGACACTCCTACTGGAGTGATGTCAAAATGAGTTGTGAACACTGTCTAAGTGAGATCCCCACCAGAAGCCAGTGAGAAGTGTGATCGTTTTGTGCTATTGCTCTCAGGTGCTTCTTAGTTCCCACGTGGGCCCGATGCTGGCAACTGATGGTGTTGAATCCAGTGAAGGCTGGTGATCTTTCCATATTGATGGCACTCCTCTGCTTGGGGTCACCTAGGGACCATGCTCTTGTTTAGAATATTACAAGCCTCTCTTCCTTCACATCTTCCTCTCTCTCTTTCTCTACACTCCCTTGGTCCAAGATGTTTTTTTTCTAGTGGAAAGAAAGAAAGGAGAGCTTTATTCTCATATGATTTTCATTGCCCCAAATGTATTCCATTGCCTAAGATGCAGAAGAGAACTTTTACGTTAATTTTTTATGTCACCCTAAGAGCCTACTCTGTTGAAATTTAAAAGCCAAGAGGAAAGAAGATTCTGCTTTCCCCATTACTGCTGCCTCACTTTTTCCTGTCATGATAAGCAGAAGTGCCTTTGCGACCTGGCTGCCACATCAGAAGGGAATGGCTCCAGGGGAACAACCCAAGGAAACCTGGGCCCAGTCACAGACCCCTGCGGTGAGGCCACAAGTGCATTGTCTTCCTTTCTCAGCTGGACACCATTGAATCTCTTCTCTTCAGCATTACAAATCAATCATAACGCATAAACAAAAACCACTCTTTGGTGGAAGGTGCACAGCCTGAGCTAAGCTAAATTCAACACCCAAATCTGCCCTCAGCTTAACTTTGGTTCATTTGCTTTACCCTCTTGACATCTGTGTCTTCTGCACTAATACCTGCTACACGGAGCCAATTCAAACAATAACTGCAGTGCTGGCTCCGGTTCCCCCGCACACCGAGGACAGGACACATGGGTTGTTCTGTCAGACCAATGATTCCCTCTTAAATTAACCACTCACCAACCGCTGCCCCATTTTTTAATCGAACAATACCATCCACCCACACCACCAGCCCTCGGAGGGCAAACTTAAATAAGAGCAAATCTCACAAACCAAAAAATAGCTCCTGATCCTTTTCCAAAGTTAAAAAAAAAATTACAGGCTGCCTCCCCGCTCCTGCTTGGCCCCAGACTGCGCATAAAGCGCTTGCTCCTAGGACGCTGCCTCCCACTCTCCCCGCCGCCAGCCCAGTCCCAGCCTCTTCCCAGGTCCTTGTTTGACGTGTCCCCATTTTCTCTAAATTGTAGAGTGCGTGCATTGGGAGCAAAGAATGTGTTCCTTTGTTCTGTGCTAAGTGCCTGGACGCTGTGGAGAACTTCTTACATTACAAAACCCAGAGGGATCCAGAAAGAACTATAGGATCCTGGTTGCATGGGAAGATTTATTTGTCTGTTTTTCTTTAAGACTTTCTCTTATCCTGGTGCATTGTCAGAAGGCAGACACCTCGGGGACTCTAGGGACTACAAAGGCAAGCGTATATCGGTATTTGGGTACAGAGGAAGGACATCTCTCAATATCTACCACCAAATGCTTCCTCCAAGTTTCCTGCTAAGTAATTCAGGGACCCTTCCCACTTACCGTCATCAGATTATGTCAAGGTACTTGAACAGTTTGCCTCTATAAGGGTGGGTGTACTGGTCCATTCATGTCAGCCTCCCTTTCCCACTATACAGTGTCTGGCAAACAAAACCCAGTGGGTGGATTGAATGAGCCATAATACAACTTGCCACAGCGCACCATACTTAGAAGGTCCACATACTTAGAAGAGTGGCTGAGCTCTGTTGGTAAGGATACTGGCATTGCTCTCCAGCCAGGAGCAGCTTTAAGTGGCCCAACTTGAGAAATGATTTTGTGTTTTGGCATTTAAAAGTAGAGGGAACGTCTCCAAGAAGAAAGGGAAAAAAGGAAAGGGAATAGCATATCCTATTAAATATGGGAGAACCACATAGTCACAGAAAGGATATTGTTTAGGTAGTTGGAAGATCAAATTGAATACCCCTGCCTGAGACTTCTTTGAAGTATCAAAATTGCTTTATCTCGGAAGAATGGAGCCTGAATGTTTTAAGTGTTTGGCCAGATCTTCTACCCCTCAAGTTCAATGGTATAGACTTCCTAGGATGGATTCTTAGTGTTTGGTCAGTATATTCATTTCCTAGGCTGCCATAGCAAAGTACCACAAACTGGGTGGCTTAAAAAACAAAAATTTATCACCTCAGTCATAGAAGTTAAAAGTCCAAGATCAAGGTGCTGTCAGGTTTAATTTCTTCTGAGACCTGTCTCCTTGGTTCGTATTTAGGTAGCTGTCTTCTCTTTATACTCACATGATCTTCACCCTGTGAATTCCTGAGTCCAAATTTCTTCTTTTTATAAGGACTCCAGTTATATTATATTACTGCTCACCATAATGACTTCATTTTTTACCTTAATTACCTCCCTAAAGGCCCCATCTCCAAATACAGTCACATTCTGGGGTACTGAGGATTACAACTCCAACACATGAATGGGTGGGGGTGGAGGGTGACACAATTCAGCTGATAGCAGCCACTATTGCCATGACCACTATATGGGCCACTATGTATGTTCTTACAAAGTCCTAAAAATCAACCTGTGTCAAAAGTGAGCCCTTGACTGTTACCAGGAATCTTTATTTTAATAAACGGACAGGAACTAGTGAGGACATCACCATCCATAAACAATAATCCATTTACTTAAAAACAGGGCGATTATCCAGATATACTCTACTAGTGTGCTCACAGTTAAAGATCATATTTCTGTCACCTAGAAAATGAATATACATAATTACAAAAAAGCTATACATTGCACATGATCAAAGTTAAGATCCACTCATCATCTTCCTAAACCAACTACACACAGATAACTCATCTGTTTCCCCAGACAGTATCCAATTGGTCAATACACATATAAAAAGGTGACTAACCTCGTTAATCATCAGAGAAATACAGATTAAAAATCCAATAGCATACCACTGCATATTCACCAAATTGTTTAAAATTAAAACGAATAACAGCACCAAGGATAAGATTCAGAACAACTGGAATTCTCACATATAGCTGTTGGGAGTATATACTGGTACAACCACTGTAGGAAACTGCTGATATCTCCTATACTGCACATACCCATACACTGTGATCTAGGAATCCACTCTTAGATATATACCTCGCAAAATCACATCATGTGTTCACCAAAACAAATGTATTATGATGTTCACAGGAGCACTATTCACAATTTCCAAAAACTAGAAATAACCCAAGCATCCAGCAATGAACAATAAGTAACTTGGCTGCACACTTGTACAATGGAATACTATATAGCACTGAAAATGTAAGCAGTACAACTACATTCAACAACACAGATAAATCTGGCATGTAGACTGTAGATTGAAAGACGCAACACCTAGGTACTACATACTGTATTATTCTATTTATGTAAAGTATAAATTTAGGCAAACCTAATTAATAGTTTACCTTTGGTTTAAGAACTAAGAGGGGGCTAAAGTCATGTTGTATTTCTTGAATCGGGTGGCGGTTAGACAGATATGTTCACTTTATGAAAATACACCAAGCCAATCTTATGATTTGTATACTCTTTCACACATATAATTCAATAAAAATTTTATCACCACCGCCCTGAAAAAAAAGGAAGGGTCAAAACACTTTGAAATAAGGCTTTATAATGGGTGTTAAGTCCATATGATGAGCCAATAATTAAACAAAACAATGGTCCCAATGGAAGATACATTAAAAAGACAATGAGAATCTTGCTTTGATGAGTAAACAATAGAAAACTGTACTTGTTTTTCTTTGATTTAGAATCTGTACATACAAGGACTGATTAAAGGAAAAGGGTGTGTGTGTGTGTGTGTGTGTGTGTGTGTTGTTTAGTTATTAACTCAATGAACTCAATGGTTTTGTTCAAAATCATTGACCAAAAGGAATCCTTCTCCATTCTCGGCTAGGATCAATCTTCTAAAAGGGCTGGTGTCAAGCCTGTTTGTCAGAGCTGCTTCAAGCCCATTGAAGAGCAGCATTTGAGGATGGGGTCTCTCCTAAGGCACCCCCACTAATGGTTAGTAAACAACTACAACCAACATCACTTTCCACAAGAGGATCAAGTTGTTATCCTGAAATCAAAAGGAGTCACTGATGAGTTTTTTTCTTCCTGCTATTTGATCTGAGCTGGCTTTGTCACTGAGACACACACGGGCCCAGGCACAGCTACTCCCATCTATAACTTCAGCTGACACATGAGAACAGCTGTCGGAGAAGCACACCTCCTTTCACTTTGTTAGACTGAGCTCTTGGTTTACCCCAACTATGGAATCCAGGTGATACTCCCTAATTGGTAAATGTGATGGTTAATTTTATGTATCAAGTTGAATAGGCCTCAGAGTACCTAGATATTTGCTTAAGCATTTCTGGTGTGTCTGAGGGTGTTTCTGGGTGAGAGTAACATGTGAATCAGTAGACTAGGTAAAATAGATTATCCTACCTAGGGTGAGTGGGCCTCATCCAATCAGTTGAATGACTGAATAGATTAAAATCTGAGTAATAATTCTTTTTCTTCCTTCCTTCTTTCCTTCCTTCCTTCCTTCCTTCCCTCCTTCCTTCCTCCCTTCCTCCATCCCTCCGTCATTTCCTTCTTTCTTTCTTTCTTTCTTTCTTTCTTTCTTTCTTTCTTTCTTTTTCTTTCTTTCTTCTTTCTTTCTTTCTTTCTTTCTTTCTTTCTTTCTTTCTTTCTCTGTTTCTCTCTGTCTCTGTCTCCATCTCTGTCTCTGTCTCTCCCTCCCCCCTACCTGAATATCCTCAAGCTGTGACATCAGTCTTTCTCTGTCTTTAGACTCAGACTCAGACAGGAACTAACACTGTTGGCTCTCCTGATTCTTCTGGACCCATTGGCTCTCCACCTAAGTCTCTAGCTTGCCAATTGCATATCTTGAGCTTTTCAGCCTCTTAATGACATGAGCCAACTCTCTCTCTCTCTCTCTCTCTCTCTCTCTCTATATATATATATATATATATATATATATTATATATATATATTATATATAGGAGATATATATATGTATGCATTCCATATATATATGTGTGTGTGTGTGTGTGTGTGTGTGTGTGTGTGTGTGTATGCAAATGCTGTTTCTCTGGAGATCCCAGACTAATACAGATTTTGGTACCAAGAATGGTTCTAGAAAAACAGAATTTTAAGGATGACTTTCTAAATTGGCCCTGAGGTTTCTAGAAATATCTCTCCAAACTGATTAGATTTTTAAAATGCTATTGACTCTATTTCCAATAGTGAAGAGAGCACTGCTAGTCATACTTAAATGTATCCACTGTATACTTTTCATCAACCACTTATAAGAAATAAGGATCTAGATGATAGTATATGTTACTTTTGAACCTTTTTGGAACCCTGACAAAGATAATGAGGTTGGCTGGTTGTTCCTAATGTTTCTGGACAGAGTAGTAAAAGAAAAGGATGAACTCAGGGATTCTAATTCCAAGCTCGAGCACCACATAAATGACCGGAAATTTTCCAGGTGTGTCCTAAAGGAGCTCCTCGTCTCCCGTAGGGGCAGTGCTAAGATTGCCTGAAATCAAATGCAGAGTCTCATCCCATGACTGGATAAACCACAACTCAAGTGGAACCTCCAGCCTGAGTGCCTATTATCTAGAAAGTAAAGAGGACAGCTGGATAGAAAGCTTCCAACCCCTCAGAGAATACATAAATAACCATGAACAGAATGTTGGTAGAAATGTCAAATGGAAATGAGGAACATGTAGTGGACACTGAAGGAAAGATGGTCCTTGCCATAAAGTGACAAAACAAATTGGCTGAATTATGTTCAGGTTCTAGTGTTTTATGGAAGATAGAACTTGTGGCTGATAAACTGGATATTTAGCTGAAGATATTTCTAAGCGAAGTGTTGAAGGAGCAAGTTGGTTCTTCCTGACTGTTTATGGTAAATATAAGAAGGGAGGAATGAGAAGGAATTTTTAAGTGAAAACAAGGCATAATTTAAAGATTTCAAAATTCCTCAGACTGTCCACATTGCAAAACAGAGCAGGAGTATTTGGGAGAGAATACCAAGGCTGTGGCAGGACCAAGTCTCAAAATAGATTATGGGATTATATGAACAGAGACACTGCCAGTTGAGCTGAAGGGGACAGAGATGGACAAAATGAAGAAAGGCTCTTGGACTCCTTACATCTTATGGGATGGGGCCACGGAACTAGTCAGCTGGGCACATGCACTGTTCTTCAAGACAAGGGAAGACTCTGAAGGCAATCCAGACATCATTAAGGCTTCCTCCTCAGTTTCAGGTAGCTGAGAGTGGGACATTGCTTTGCTTTCAGATGACAATCACCCAGACTCTTGGGGAGGAACTTGGAGATGGAACCACCTGGAGATTTGGGGGCAGGACCTGCACCAGAAGTTGTGGAGACAGGACTGTTGTCCCCGGGGGTCTGGAAGGCAGCATCAAACCAAAGACGGTTATTCTTAAGCCTTAAGATCTAATGAAATTCTCCTTTCTACATTTAGGATTTGCTTGGGGACCATCACTCCTTCCTTCTTTCCTATTTTTCCCTTCTGAAATGGGATTATCTACCCTATGTTTGCCCCATCATTGTATTTTGGAAGTATATAACTTGTCTGTTTTCACAGGTTTACAGCTGAAAAGGAATTTTGCCTCAGGATGAATTATATCTTGTCTCAAGTCTTGCTCATAGCTGATTTAGATGATATTTAGGTGAGACTTTGGACTTTCACACTTCAGAGTTGATGTTGGAATAATTTAAGGCTTTTTAACCTGTTGGGATAAAATGACTGTATTTTGCATGTGAGAAGGACATAAATCTGGAGGGATCAGGGAGGAATCTTACAGACTAAATGTTTGTTTCTCTCTGATATTCACATGTTGGAAGTCTTAACTCCCAATGGAATGGGATTTGAAGGTGGGACCTTGGGGGGATTTTACTGAAGGGGGTTTTAAATGAAGTCATGAGAGTGGAGACTCCATGGTGGGAATAATATCCCTACAAAAAGATGAAGAGACACCAGAGTCTCTGTGCTGTGTGAAGACACAGCGAGAGAAGACTATTCTGTTGCTTAAGCCTCCCAGTTTATGGTATTTTGCTATGGTGGCTCCAGTTGACTGATACAGTATATACGCAATAAGATCAGGAAATCTGCACCAACAATCACCGCGTTCATCAGCCATTTAAACAATTTTCTTTCCATCTTACTGGTCTCTTTATGTAACACATGGCTAGCGTGTCCTTGAGAAGCTGTGTGGTAGCTGGCTTGTGCATATGCACTGTAACTCGTGCATTGATTGTGTGATTCAAACAAACTCAAGTTTAATAGGTGAAGCCATTTACATTCTCAGCACAGATTTTTTTTGTTTAATGTGGTTAAACCTCAGGGGTACTATTATTTTCTGAAATTAAAAAGCTGTCTTTCTAAGAAAGCCAAATACAATAGAGAGCCTAATAGGGAGTTTGGGGGCATCTGTTACTGTTGAAAATCTATTTCAATAAATTTTTAGTATTGGCTTAATTATTTAAATAATGAGGATGTGTTAAAAGGAAAATCTGTTTGGGGTGAGGTTTTTTTTTTTTTTTTTTAATGTTGGAAATGAAATAAGTCAACCAAATGCCATATCGATCTTTGCTCAAATAACAAAGCCTTTAGAGATTTAAGTACAACTTCATAATTTCTTCAAGGCAAAAATCAGTGTGATGGATTAAACTGTGTTCCTTATACTGTATAACCAGAAAAAGAGATAAACACCCATTCTTTTCCATGTAGTTTGTGAAAAGAAAATCTAAAATATTTGCAGCAATGAGTGTCCTTTCTCTTGGTTTCAGCTTCCATTATTATAAGCTTTTAATCATCTCTGGGTCTTCACAGAAAAGGCCACCAGTGCTAACTACACAAGACATCTATCAGTTTGTGTTTCAAATTTCAAGATCCTTATTTAACAATACCTGAAGGCTGTCAGCTTCCCAGAAGAGCATATCAAAATGATGAACAAACCAGGCATGGCAAGAAAGCTTTTGTTGGGGTGGGGGTGGAGTAGAGGAATTTGTGGAGGAAGGGGAGAAAAAAGTGAAGTGGTCTCTCAGAGTCAAGTTATCAAAGTGCAGGAGACAATGGTAGAACTATTTACAATCACTAAAATCTTTTAATTTATTTAACAATAAATAATTGAGACCTATCAAGTATCACACACTATTATGGGCTCTGAAGATACCATGGGAAGACAGAAGGATCTCGCAAAAGGCAAACACAGTGGTAATTTCCATTCACATGAGCCAAGTTATTTTTTAGTTTCAATGTGAATTGCAACATTAAAAAGAATCCAGACCCAAAACTCAATCTGCAATGATCATATTCATATTCATTCATTCAAAAAATATTTTGAGTGCCAACTCTATTTAGGACTTTGGAGTGTTTTTAAAAAATCCATTGCTTAAAATCCAGATGCTCTAAAATTAAGTGTTTCTGAAATTTATTATGACCTTTTTTATGTATTCTTTAAGAGAAAAAAAAAACTTTCATTTTTATCATTGTTTCTATCAGTGATCATATTACCATGACTGGCCAATGGCATTTCAGATTTATTTGTCCCTTGATAATTTTCAAAAGATTTAACCAATTTTGATGACATTTGTTGTACTACCAGATCATTCAAGATTTGTTTTATCATCCCTTCCCACAGAAATAAATTATAAGTTAGCAGATGGCAACAATTTTGGAATGCACAAATCTTGTACACAGAGACAATACTTTCAACCATATGCTTTACAAGTGTATTTATTTTCCAACTTGACTATTTTTCAATGTATTCCCATATTTGGTTGTCTTTAATTACTTATAATGGCTATTAGATATTTTAATGTTTATATGGTTTCAATGATTAAAGTCTCTAGTTCTAGAAATATCAGTGCCTTCCTTAAACCCTGACTGAGTTCCTATATCATAGCTTTTGTTTCAAGCAATTTAATTGAGATATAATTGACATGTTCAACTGGACAGGTTTATAGTGTAAAATTACATAAGTTTGACATATGTGTACATCTGTGAAACCATCACCACATCAAGATAATGAACATATCCATCCAAAAAGTTCCCTTGCATTCTTTTGTAGTTTCTCCCTCCTGTCCCTCTCTGACCCTTTCTTTTCCCCACTCCTATTTCCAGGCGCCCACCAATCTACTTTCTGTCACTATAAATTAGATTGCATTTCCTAGAAAGTTATGTGAATTGAATCTCACAGTATAATCTCTCTTTTTTCTAGCTTCTTTCATGCCACCTTATAATCATAAGATTCATCCAAACTGTTATGTGTATCAATACCATATTCCTTCTTATTAGCATGACTAGGATTCTACTGCATGGACGTACCACAGCGTGCTCGTCCACTCACCTGGTAATGGATATTTTGATTGTTTCTGGTTTGGGGCTATTACAAATAAAGTTACTATGGCCATTTGTGTACAAGTGTTTGTGTGGGTATACGATTTTATTTATCTTGGGTAAATACCTAAGAGTCTGTATGTTTAACTTTTGAAAAAAATTGCCAAACCATTCTTTATTTTTTTAATTTTTTAACGTTTATGTATTTATTTTTGAGAGAGAGAGAGTGAGCAGGAGAGGCAGAGAGAGAGGGAGAGAGAGAGTCCCAAGCAGGCTCCACCCTGTCTGTCAACACAGAGCCTGATGCAGGGCTTGAATTCACAAACTGCAAGATCATGACCTGAACTGAAATCAAGAGTCAGATGCTTAACTGATGGAGCCACTCAGGCGCCCTGCCAAACCATCTGCCACTTTACACTCCCATCATAAGTGTGTGAGAGTTCAAGTTATTTCACATTCTTATCAACACTTACAAAGGTCAGTTTTGAAAAGTGAAACCATTTTCACAGATGTATGTGGTACTTTGTTTTGTTCCTTGGCATCTCTCTAATGACTAATGATGTTGAGCAACATTTCATGTGCTTGTCATCCCTGTATCTTCTTTGGTGAATTATTTGCTCACATCTTTTGCCAGTTTTTTATTGAGTTTTCATTTTCTTCTTAGTGAGTTCTGAAAGTCTTTTATTTATGATGGATAAAGTGCATTTTTTTTTTTTTTTTAGAGAGAGAGATCATGTGTACAAGCAGAGGAGAGGGGCAGAGAGAGAGAGAAAAAAAGAATCTTAAGCAGGCTTCACACTTAGGATGGAGTCTGACGTGCAACTCAATCCCATGACTCTGGGATCATGACTTGAGCCGAAATCAAGAGTCATATGTTCAACTGACTGAGACACTCAGGTGCCCCCGGATACAAGTGCTTTATCAGATATATGATATGCACATATTTTCTCTCAGTCTGTAGTGTGTCTTTTCAATGTCCTAACACTGTTTCCCTAAGAATGAAAGGTTTTAATTTTGTTGAAGTCTAATTTAGAACTTTTTTCTTTTATAGATCCTTCTATTGATGTTATTTATAAGAAATTTTGCCTTATTCAAGAAACCACAGATATTCTTCTACGTTTTCTTCTAGAAATTTGGTAGTTTTTGGCTTTACATTTCAGTCTACAATCCATTTTAACTTAATTTTTTTTGAATGTGGTGTGAGCTATGAATAAAAATTCATATCTTTGCATATAAATGTTCAGTTGTTCCATCTTTATTTGTTCAAAACACCATCATTTCTCCACTGAATTGTCTTTTACATTTTTGCCAGAAATCGATTGACCATACTTGTGTGGATTTCTTCCTGGACTTTCTGTTCTATTCCGTTGATTTACGTGTCCATCTTGACAACAATACCACAGTGTCGTCATAAGAAGACTTGAAGTCAGATAGTACAAATTCTCCAACTTTGTTCGTTTTTTTTTTTTTTTAAGTTATTTCAGCTGTTCTAAATTCTCTGCATTTCTATAGGAATTTTAGCATCAGCTTGTCAATTTCTAATAAAAAAAAGTTGACAAGATTTATTTAGAAATTGCATTGAATCTATAAATCAATTTGGGGGAACTGACATCTTAACAATCTTAACAATTCCAATTCATGAACAAAATATAGCTCCCTATTTATTTAAGTCATCTTTAATTACTCTCGTATGTTTTGTAGTTTCCAAGACTTGCATATTTTTGTAAGATTTATCCTTACATTTTGCATATTTCATACGATAAATTGTGCCATTTTTTAAATTTCAGTTTCTGATTTATGTTGCTAATATACAGGAATACAATTGACATTTTCATATTGATTTTATTTAGTGTAACATGGTTAAACTCATACAAATCCTAGCAGCTTTTTGTAGACTTACTACGATTTTCTGTGTAGACAATTATATTGTTAGCTAATAATAACTGTTGTAATTCTTCATTTATAATTTATATACCATTTGTTTCTCATTTTTGTCTTATTGACTGACTAGACTCTTTAGGATAATGTTTAATAGAAGTGGTGAAAGCAGACATTCTTGACTTGTTCCTGCTAGAGGAAAATTATTAGTCTTTAACCTTGAGTATGTTAAATAGAGGTTTTTGATGGATGTCTTTTATCAGGTTGATGAAGTTCCCTTCGATTCTCAGTTTGCTGACAGTTTTTGTCAGGAGTAGATTTTGGAGTTAACTGAATGCCTTTTTTACACTTACTAAAATGATCATACAGTTTTTCTTTTTTAGCCTATAAACATGGTAGAGATTACATTGGTTTTTAATATTAAGCCAGCCCTGCATTCCTGAAGTAAACCACCCTTGGTCACAATGTATTATCTTTTTAATGTATTGTTGAAATGGATCTGCTAAAGTTTTAAGGATTATTGCATCTATGTTCCCAAGAAATATTGGTCTTCAGTTTTCCTGTCTTGTATTTTTTTTTTTTTTTTGGTCTTGGCTTTGGCATCAGATTAATGCTGTTTTTTTAGAATTAGTTAGGAAGTATTATTTCTTGTTCAATTTTCTGCAAGAGTTTATATAGAACTGATAATATTTATTTCTGAAATATTTAGTGGATTTCACTAGTAAAGATTTCTGGCCTGGAGTTTTTTTGAGGAAGGTTTTAAACTATCTATTCTATTTCTTTAACAAACAAAATGTTTATTTTTTTTTCTTGGGTAAGCTATGTTAGTATCTGTCTTTCAAGAAATTTGTCCATTTCATCTAAGCTGTCAACTATTTTTGACACAAAATCACTTATGATATTTCTTTACTAGGCCTTTAATATATACAAAATTTGTCAAATCATTGGTAATTCATGTTTTTTCTTCCCTCCACCCCCTACACCACCCCGATCATTTTGGCCAGGGGTTTATCAAGAACTAGCTTTTGGTTTTGATTCTCTCTCTCTCTCTCTCTCTCTCTTTATTTTCAAGTTTTTATTTCAGTGATTTCTGCTCTGATCTTTATTATTTCCTTTTTCTGCTTCATTTGGATCTAATTTGTTCTTTTTTTTCTGTATCCTTAAAATAGAAGCTGAGGTCATTGATTTAAGACTTTTCTTTTTTTCTAATGAAGGTATTTAGTGCTGTAGTTTCCCTCTAAGTACTGCTTTAGCTGCATTTCATAAATTTTAACGTTTTGTTTCCATTTTCACTTGGGTCAAAATACTTTCTAATTTCCCTTTTGATATCTTCTTTGACAAAAGGATTATTTAAGCAAAATTTTTAAATGTTTATTTATTTTTTGAGAGAGAAAGAGACAGAGTGCTAGCGGAAGAGGGGTCAGAGACAGCGGGAAACACAGAATCAGGAGAAGGCTGCAGGCTCTGAGCTGTCAGCACAGAGCCTGACCCTGGGCTTGAACTCAGGAACGGTGAGATTGACCAGTGAAATCAAGACCTGAGCCAACATGGGACACTTAGCCAACTGAGCCACCTGGGTGCACCTGACCAAAAGATTATTTAGAAATATGTTGTTTAGTTTCCAAGTGCTTGTAAGTTAAATAATACTGATATCTTCCTGATTTTGATTTCTTTTTTTTTTTTAGGTTTATTTATTTATTTTGAGAGAGGGAGAGAGAGAGAGAGAGAGCACAAGCAGGTGAGGGACACAGAAAAGGAGAGAGAGAATCCCAAGCAGGCTCCACACCATCAACACAGAACCTGATGCAGGGCTCGAACTCACAAACTATGAGATCATAACCTGAGCTGAGATCAAGAGTTGGTCGCTTGGCTGACTGAGCCACCCAGGCACCCCTGGTTTTGGTTTCTAATTTAATTTCATTTCAGTGAGGGGACATACTTTGGATGACACGAATCCTTTTAAATTTTTTGAGACTTGAGAATGTGGTCTATCTTCGTGAGCATTCTCTTTATACTTGAAAAGAATATAGTCTCCTGTCATTGAGTAAAGTGTTCTATAAGAGTTACGAAGATAAAGTTGGTTTATAATGTGGTTCTAGTGTTCTATAACCTTAACTGATTTTCTGTCTCCTTCTACCAATTACTGAGTAAGGGTCTGTGGACTTTTTCTTTTTTTCTTCTTACAATTCAATCAGATTTACCTTCAAGTATTTCTGAAGCTCTGGTGTGTGTGTGTGTGTGTGTGTGTGTGTGTGTGTGCATACATGCACCTAAATGTTTAAACTGGTTATATCTTCTTGATGAATTGACACTTCTTTCATTATGAATTTACCCTCTTTATCCACAGCAATGAATTTTTTTTCTGCAAAATCGACTTGGATATTAATTTAGCTGCTATAGGGTTTGTTTGTTTTGAGGGGGATTGGACTAGTGTTAGCATGGGATATCCTTTACCATTCTTTTGTGTCTTTACTTTCAAAGTTTATTGTAGGCAGGATAAAGTTAGGTCTTTTTTTTTTTTAATCCAGTCTGACAATCTTTTATTTTTAATTGGGATATTTTGACAATTAGCAATTATATAGCTAGTTACAGGTATGTTTTCTATTTCCTCATAGTCTTACAGGTTCTTTATTCCTTTTTTCTTTTTCCACCTTCTTTGGATGAATTGAGCATATTTGTGATTTCATTTTATTTTTTCGTGCTGGCTGATAGCCTATAATTATTTTTTTCTGAGGTTTTTGTGGTTGAAGTATGGTTCATAACATACATCTTGATCTTATCACAGTCTACTTTCAAGTGATATTATACTATTTTTATACATATTGCAAGAAGCTTGCAACAATATGCTTCCATTTCTCCCCTCCCAGTCTTTCTGCTATTATTATCATATATATTTTTTACATGTTTTTAAACACCAAAATATGTTTTGTTGTTTTTGTTTTATTTATTTTAATTTTTTTAAATGTTTATTTTTGAGAGAGACACAGAGCATGAGCGGGGGAGGGGCAGAGAGAGAGAGGGAGTCACAGAATCCAAAGCAGGCTCCATGCTCTGAGCTGTCAGCACAGAGCCTGATGTGGGGCTCGAACCCTGGAACAGTGAGATCATGACCTGAGCCAAAGTCTGACGCTTTGAGCCACCCAGGCACCCCTGTTGTTTTGTTTTAGTCAATTATTTTCTGAAGAGGTTTAAATATAAAGAGACAAATATTTTATTTTATTTTTTTTTCAACGTTTATTTATTTTTGGGACAGAGAGAGACAGAGCATGAACGGGGGAGGGGCAGAGAGAGAGGGAGACACAGAATCGGAAACAGGCTCCAGGCTCTGAGCCATCAGCCCAGAGCCCGACGCGGGGCTCGAACTCACGGACCGCGAGATCGTGACCTGGCTGAAGTCGGATGCTCAACCGACTGCGCCACCCAGGCGCACCAAGAGACAAATATTTTTATTTACCCCTGCAATTTTTATTTCCAGCACTCTTCATTCCATTGCATAGATCCAGGATTCAATCTGGCATAATACTCCTTCTGTTTCAAGGACTTGCTTTACTATTTCTTGTAGTACAGGTTCGGTGACAATAAATGCGTTCAGCTTTTGTATAACTGAAAAAGTCCTTATTGTGTTTTCATAAAGATATTTTTATTGCTAATGAATTTTAGGTTGACAGGTTTTTTTATTAATTTCAATACACTGGGTTCTAGCTTGTAATGTTCTGACGAGAAAACTATTGCTTTTTAATTTTACCCTCTGTGCATAATGTATCTTTTTTCTCTGGCAGCATTTAAGATTTTCTGTTTCACTGCTTGTAAGCAACATGCTTATGATGTGCCATAGTGTCTTATGCTTGAGGTTTGATGAATCTCTTAGATCTGGGCTTATAGTTTTTATCAAATTTGGAGAAATTTTGGTCATTCAAATATTTTGCATCCCTCTCTCTTTTGGGGACTCCAATTACATGTATACTGTTTATGCTTGAACAATACAGGTTTAAGCTACACAGGATCATTGGATCATTTATACATGTTTTTTGTTTGTTTGTTTGTTGTTTTAATAAACACAGGACAATACTGTAAATGTATTTTCCCTTCATTATGATTTTAACAACATTTTCTTTAGTATATAATACATATACAAAATATGTGTTAATCAATTGTTTATGTTGTTGGTAAGGCTCTTGGTGAATACTAGGTTATTGGTAGTTAAGTTTGGGGGGAGTCAAAAGTCATACAAAAATTTTTCAACTTTATGGGGGGTTGTTACTCCAGTCTTCACATTGTTTAAGTGTCAGTTGTATTTGGTTGCTTAAATTTGTCCCAAGGTTCACTGATGTTCTCTTCATTTCTTCTTTACTCTTTAAGTGTATCTTGCATAGTTTCAATTGCTATGTTCAAGTTCACTAATTCTTCGGCAATGCCAAAACCAATATTAATCCTATCCAGTGTATTCCTCATTTCAGACATTGTGTTTTCAACTTTTGAGGTTCAATTTGAGTGTTTTTTTTCTCTTCCATATTTCCATATAACATGTACACAGTTTCTTCTAGCTTTTTGAATATATGAAATATTGTTGTAATAGCTGTTTTAATACCCTTGCTTACTAAAAGTTTGGGGGCTATTTTTCACTTTTTTTGGTTGTTAACAGATGCCATGGTTAAAAAGTTCAAACACAGATAAATCAGTAACAATACTTCCTTGAAATAGAAATACTTTTATTTCTTTTGTCTTGATGCTTAAAATCTTGTGAGTTTAATACTGTTGAGAAAGAAATGCTTCTCACCCTTTCAGAAGCAGGTAAGGAGCCGGCTTAGGGGAGGATTGGAAATTCAATCTTTATCTTTTGGATTTGCAGCTCTTAGGAAAGGCACTATCCCTGCCTTTAACTGGTTCTGCTGCTCTGTCTCCTGTACCTATTACTGGTGCCCAACTAACACGGACTAAAAACAAGCTTCCTTTTTGTTGCCCATCTACAAATTCGATAAGAGTGAAATTTGAGCAAGCTTATGATTTTAATCAGTGCTGTCTAAGGCTTTATTGACAGGCCATCAGGCACTGGGCCAAAGAGATGAAATCTGCCCAGAACTTCACATCAATTTAATTGTTTTTTAAAGGCACAGAATAACAACGAGGAGGATACAATGTTGGCTGCATTTTGGGTTTGTTTAGATTCTGTTGATTTTGGAGAGAAGGTATTAGGTTAAAACAACATTGAGGACATTCCTGAAGGAGGAATTCATAACCAAGCAACTCACAGCTAAAGAAGAGAAAGGGTATATGGAGGAGAAAGGGAGAAGAGCTGACCACCACATGTCTCTATCGAGGCAGGGGCAGGATGAGGACAGAGTCTGATCTGGCACATGTGTTAGACCCCTGGTTGTTTGCAACTCACCCAACCAGGCTACATATAGATAGATGTGAAGGAACAGATGAAGTGTGACTCAGTGTAAGTGACTGGCATCAAGTTGTCCATGAATAAGTGAGGGGCAGATGAGACAGATCATCCCAGGAACAAAGTCAGGGACAGGGGTTAGGCTGGTGGAAGAGTTACACATGCAGGCAAAGCCTCTGAGCCATCCATTTTTCCAACCATTCCGACCATTCTCTTGCTCTGGGCCAGGCACTGTGCTCTTCATGGAGGTACAGATGAACTAGAGTCAGTCCCTGCCTTCAGGGGAAGTTAGGGAAGTTCCAGGAAAGAAATGTTCCCTCTGTGATGTAGTCACCTTTTCTTGGTGAGAGGAAAGACAGCATGAAGTGGCAAACATCAACAGAAAAACCTAGTGTGGGCTTTGAGGATGAATCTTACTGGAATTTCTCCTCTTCTGAAATGACTCTCCAATTCTCCAAGCTCCATGCTTTCTTCCTTTGACTCTCTCTTTCTTTTCCACAATCGTACATGTGTATGCATGTGCGTGCACACACACACACACACATACACACTAGCAAAAATGAGTGATAAACGATTACCTATAATGTAATTGGAGATCTCTAAAACTAATACAGGGAAAGTTGATGGGAAACAGACAAGGAAGAAATCAATTGTTAGAGAAAGGAAGAGAGACAGAGAAGTTTCTAAGAGGGGGTCATGAGAGCTACACTTTAAAAAAAAAATTTTAATGTTTATTTTTGAGACGGAGGGAGACAGAGCATGAGTGGGGAGGGGCAGAGAGAGAGGGAGACACAGAATCTGAAACAGGCTCCAGGCTCTGAGCTGTCAGCACAGAACCCAAGCGGGGCTTGAACACACAAACCGTGAGATCATGACCTGAGCCGAAGTTGGATGCTTAACCGACTGAACCACCCAGGTGCCCCATGAGCTACACTTTTTAGAAGAAGGGAACCCACTCAGTGGTTAGAGGAAGAAAGAACACTGAAGGGAGACAAACCATGCGATCAAAAACTCAAGGTCATGGAAAGGCCTAGAGTGATCTGTGAGACTGAAACATTTGGGGTGAAGAAGCTGGGGGGTAGAATCGGCTATCGGGGACCTTCAGGCCTCCAAGCTCTCTGACCTGTGCGATCTCCATGTTTTAGAAAGCTGGCACATGCACTTAAATGGAGAACAAAGTGTCACATATGGAGTGACAGAAAGTAAGGAAATCAATACAAAAATTACCATAATAATCCAGGCAAAAGATATTGATGGTTTTTCACATCCGGAATATTCTTGGCCTGAGAATTTTATGAGCAAATTAAATTAGAGCTAACATATTTATGTTCATAAGCCAACAGAATTGGGAGAAGTGAGCTCAGAATTCTCCCCATTTCCCTTTAATTCCCCTTCCCACACACACACAAAAATTTCCTTCATTGCTTTAAAATTTTCAGAAATTCTACATCTCTACTTTTCACAATACCTAGCAGGAATGTGGGCAAAGAGAAGGTGGTTAATAGATAACGTTGCCCTTAGAAAAAAGTAACACAGAATAAAATATAACTCTGAGTGACCTGCTGTTGCTCTACAGAAGTGCAAACAGCACACTCCCCACAAGTGCTATTAATGCAACCAGGGAGCGGGAACGAGGACCATTACCGCTGCTGCTCAAGCACCTACACCAAGTGCATTCTTCACAGGCAGATCAAACCTTGCATTTTGCCTCCTCCCTTTGTCCCTCATAACTGGAAAATGCAAAGAGATAAAACAAAATGTGCATAGGAAGACGGCCATTTAATCTTTAACTCCTATTTCCAAAATGCACTGAAACCTATTTCGGAGACAAGGAGCTGTAAAAGGACTGTCTGAAGCCTTAGCATGAGCCGTTGCTCTGCTGTCAACCAACAGGGCATCGAGAGCAGGTTTCCCTCCCTCTCTTTAAGGATATACCACTTCCCTACTTGTTTTTTGTGTTTTTTTTTCTACAGGGTAATAAGTGAAAAATATGATCTGGGAGATGGTATGTCAATGCAAAACACTAACAAATAAATATATGTAATGCAGCATGTGACTTTAAAAAATAGAAAAAGCTTTCCTTTATCGATAGCCAACACATACACACTGAGTCCTAATATGTGTTAAGATAATATAACATCTTATTTGTTTTTCTGCATTCTCCTCTCTTCCTTCTCTCCTTTTTCTATTTTTACTTGCTCAAAAATCATTCTGAAGAACTGAATGATCTGAGAATGCCTGCTATTGAATTTCCAAGACATCTGACTTCTTTGTTGGCTCTTCACCTTTTCCCTCTACTCTTTTTGCCGTGTCTCAGAACCAGTCTGAAGCTGGTTAACTTAAGATAGAAAAGGTTAACTTAAGATAGAAAGATGGTGTCTTAGGACAAGATCTACCCAAGGAAGGAATTCAGGCCACAAGAAGCCTCTGGGTGTCCCCTACATTTGTTCATCCCCTGGAGAAGCATAGCTCTGGCTACCATTCAAAGCTGTCACCAAAGTTTTGCTAGTTAGTCTAGTCTTTGCTAGCATGTCTAGTTAGTAGACTAGTTAATCTGCTTTTCTACTTCAGTGGTTGGAAAAAATCAGAACTTAAGACCTTTATACTTTACCCACAGAGACACCCAGATGATCATGCTTCTGTTGTTGGCCACCAGGCTCACTACACAGGCACTTTTACAAATATAACTTTTGGCCAAGCTGTTTGCTTTCCTGGGAAACTAGAGCATGACTGAGGGGGCAAACGTTTGCAAAGTTTATAGAGAAGAGCTTATCCTGAGGCTGAAGCATGACTTCAAAGCTTAAAAGCCAAATATTGATGTCTGGCATGGATTTCTCACATGGCAACCTCAAGTTTAAGATCAACAGTTGGTAATATTTAGTGAGAGCCTAGCTGTGTAGTGGTCTGCAGTTAAGCATCACTCTTGTCAAGGGGTTTTAAAAACACACACTAAAGAAATATGGAGATGCATGGGCAGGTATGCAGGGTACTTGAAGATATGGCAACAGGTTTAAAACATAATTGGAATCCCAAACTCAAATGTCTTCAGATTTTATCAAGTAATGTAAATGGGGGATGAGAGCAGGGAGAAATAGGGCCTGCAGCAAGGTGGAGAACACATGCTCTGCTGTAACTCTTCGAATTTGTATTATTTTAAATACGTATTTTGAGACATGTCCCTAGACTTCAATGGCCTGTGGACCACAGCCCAAGACCGCAGATTTTGAAAAGCTGCCATAACATTTATTTCTCTACTGTTCTTGCTGACACTAATCTCATCACCATGGGTGCCAGCCAATCAGTAATAGGTTTATCAACACCTGTTGACCTCAGTGGTTTGGGGCAGAGGGTGGGGGGGGGGCTGCAAAAAGATGTCATCCATCCATGTGCACCATCACAGAAGATGCAAATCTCTATGTTCCAGAAGGTAAGGGACAATGCAAAGAAATAAGGTTAGTAAATAAAGGGCCAGATTATAAAGCAATGCCAAGAAGATTGGTACAGGCAATCCACATCACAGAGTGTCAGAGTGGGAGAGATTCCTTCAGATGTGGTTAATTGGAAAAAAGTTACAAAATATTTGGAATTTTCACTATGCTTGAAGAATGGGTAGAACCTTGAGATACAGAAATGGGGTAACGTAAGGTCAGTCTTTTCCCTTATGATAAAAAAGTTAACTTCAAAAATTAAAATTACAAATTGATATCCATGCTGCCTCCAAAGACTAATGAGTCCATCTCTGGAGCTTGATGAAGATGACAAAGAGAGACTTTGGAAAAGTCTAGAATGGATTCTGGAGATGGGCTCTAAAAGCGTAAATGATCCAGACCTAAGGAAAAGAACACAAAGGCTGGGTGGACAACCCCTCCCCTTCATTGTGAAATTTTCCGGGGCCCGTATAACACTCCACAATTCCAAGCTATATTGACAATACCAACAGCTTGGATACCTCCTTCAAAGGAGAGTATAAGTTAATCCAGAAAAAAAATATACTTGTCAAAATATTTGTGTTAGCCCAGCGCTTTCAAACTACTTATTAATATGGTTTTTTCCAGCTCCATTAGTTGTGCAAGATCCCATAATTAACCTTCAACAGTGATTCATTTTGGTTGGAATTAAAAACCTTTGCAAAAAAAAAATGAATTTCTAGTATGGCTATCATCTGAGGACATCTAAATTATTCATAAGCAATATCTTGTCTTCATTATTGTATCCACTGGAGTTCTTGGGTTGCAAACAACCAAAACCAGATCGAGTTAATTTAAGTAAAAATGAAATTTATTGAATGGCTTACAGAGTGAGAGGTATGGCTGAAGAAACAGATTTCATGAGTGAGTAAAAGTTAAATGTTAGTCTTTCTGGAGAAATAACCATGAATGAATGAATGAATGAATGAATGCTAATTGTTTTCCATGTCTTCCTAACATTCAGATTCCAAGGGGAGAGTGTGATTAAACTTGGGATCACAAGCTCACTCCGTGGCAGGTGAGTGAGAGACATCTTGACACCAGGCTAATAGCATTATCCAATAGAAGAGGTATTGTTTTCCAAAGGAAAATTGAGGTGTGATTTCAAAGGATAGAGGATGGATCCTTGACTCAAAAACAATGGAGCATCAGTTCATAAGTGTAGCATCACTATAACTACTGTATGGAAATAGGTAAGATTTTTGAATGTTAAATCAACTGTAGTAAGTAATGTCATGTTCAAGTATCACCTGAAAACTGCCTGGCTCTTGATCATTAGCCCTGTTTTAAAGCAATGTAAAATAGGAAGATAGCAACAAATGTGGTGTCACGATCTTCTAAATAAGATGATACTTGCAAACATTAGTGAATCTTCCTAGCATCCAAAGGATCATTTGGGTGAATTTCAAGGAGCAGGCAAAGAAAAGAACATGATTTTGCTGATACTTCTGACCGTGGGTTGGAGGGAAATCAGTATTGTGAACATTTCTCTTTATGCCTTTCAGATTCCTGTTGACTTTGGACTCATGTCATCTATCATTTGTTTTTAGCTTAATCCCTCAATCATTAGAAAAGTTGTATGTTATGTTTTCTTTCTTAAAAAAATAATTCTATTTAAGCATAAAAATCATAAAAATCTAGAACAAACCAGAATGATTTTCCTAGCAGGGTGGTGATTTCTTCCCCGTGAAAGTTGCCAAGCAAAGGTAGCTATAGACCAAGGCAGAGACATCCTGCATTGTGTCACTAATGGCCAGATCTTATAACCAATGATAAGAACTGTAATTCTAAATCTATTTAGCACCAATATGGAATCTCAAAACACAACCAGACACTTATATAAAAGAAATACATTATCATTTTCACCCAGAAATTGCTTAAATCTTGGGGCGCCTGGGTGGCGCAGTCGGTTAAGCATCCGACTTCAGCCAGGTCACGATCTCGCGGTCCGTGAGTTCGAGCCCCGTGTCAGGCTCTGGGCTGATGGCTCGGAGCCTGGAGCCTGTTTCCGATTCTGTGTCTCCCTCTCTCTCTGCCCCTCCTCCGTTCATGCTCTGTCTCTTTCTGTCCCCAAAATAAATTAAAAAAACGTTAAAAAAAAAAAAGAAATTTAAAAGAAATTGCTTAAATCTTAACACCTGAAGAGGCTAAACTGAACTTATGTATGAAAAGTTATAACTAATGGAGAGCATAATATGTTTCTCCAGCAAGAAGGAACATCACTTTGAACCAGGCTCCCAGCGCAGTTGAAGGAAGTAATTCTAGTCAAAACAAGGATCTTCAAATGGATATTACCTCATTGTTAACGATATTTCTAAGTTCTATATTTTGATGTAGTGAAAGAGCATGAGAGCACATCAGAGTAAACTATTAATTGCACCGAAACAGACAATATCTAAGACAGCAAAAAGAGGGAATATAAAAACTTTAGGAGGCTATCCGAGAGAGAAAAAAACTCATAAAACCTCATGAAACTCTAAATGTAATAATCAGTGCTAAAGTATCTTGTAACATGTAAAATCAAAGTCCTTTTTAAATAAACTAAAATGCTGTGAAAACAATACCAATTGAGGTTCAAGTGTTTATATGTTATTATCAAACTGGTAGTTCTAGAGATGAAGCTCTTCAGAGGACCCTAGCTCTCCAATCTGTTTTTTTTAAGTGATCTCTATCCCTCATGTGGGTCTCGATCTCGTGGCCGTGAGATCAAGAGTCACAGGCTCTTCTGACTGACCCAGCCAGGCACCCCTCCAGTCATTTTTTTAAAGTGCTTAATGAATGGAAACAATCCCAAACTCCCTGTCAATAAGAACAGATTAAATAAATCCTGATGAATGCATTCAATGACATACCACACAGCCATAAAAAAGAATAAAGGTCTCCATCATGTCCTGGTATAGAAATCAAGGTCTAGATCAATTTATTTTAGCCACCATTTGAGGAAAAAGAGAAATAAGAGAATGCACATTTGCTGCCATGTGCAGTGACTATCTTCAAAGGATGTATCAGAAACTGATAGGGGCGCCTGGGTGGCTCAGTCGGTTAAGCGTCCGACTTCGGCTCAGGTCATGATCTCACGGTCTGTGAGTTCGAGCCCCGCATCGGGCTCTGTGCTGACCACTCAGAGCCTGGAGCCTGTTTCAAATTCTGTGTCTCCCTCTCTCTCTGACCCTCCCCTGTTCATGCTCTGTCTCTCTCTGTCTCAAAAATAAATAAACGTTAAAAAAAAAAAAAAAAAAAAAAAGAAACTGATAACACTCGTTGCTTCTGAAGGGATTTGGGAAGCTGGGGGCAGGACTAAAGAAAGTGTGGTTTTTACTCTACATCCTTTTTTCTTTTTTTAACAATTTTTTTTAATGCTTCTTTATTTTTGAGAGACAGAGAGAGACCAAGTATGAGTTGGGGGGTGGGGGAACAGAGAGACAGAATCTGAAGCAGGCTCCAGCCTCTGAGCTGTCAGCACAGAGCCTCACATGGGGCTTGAACTCATGAATGGTGAGATCATGACCTGAGCTGAAGTCGGATCTTAACGAACTGAGCCACCCAGGTGCCTCGATCCTTTTTTCTTGTGGATTACAACATGTGAATGTACTACCTATTCTTTATATGAAGAAAATCCATTCTCTCTCTTTCTCTCTCTCACCCTCCCCTGCTCACTCTCTCTCTTTCTCTCAAAAGTAAACATTAAGAAAAAAGAAAATACATTTAAAAATTTTTCAAGTCATTAAATTGCTTTAAAAATGGACAAATTATGGTATATCAAATCCAGACAGAAGTACCTGATAGTGCTAAAGAAATCTGGTTAATTTGGTAGAGCACCTTCATAGTAAAATGGTGATTGGTCTCAACCTTCACTAACACCCTATTGTTGTTTCTTTGGGCCCCTATTAAGAACACTAAAACCCTCAGTTACCAGGTGGTAACAGGCAAATCCATTGGTACTGAGCAGAGCCAACAGCACCACTAGAGATAATCTTCTTTATTCTTTCAGCCAGAAGACAGAGCCAAACACAAAGTGTACACATTAGAAGCAGATATGTAAGGTATGTAGCATTCCTAAATTTTCATAATTCAACCTAAAACTTCAGTTCTGAGATCCCTCTGCCAAAGGGTAATATCTCCCCTTCCTTCCCAAGAATGGCATCTAAGGTCTAGGAAGCCTTCATTGTGCCAAGAGACTAGGGCAGGAGAGGAAGGTGGCATCAGATTGTGCATGAAGGCGTCTGTTAAGATGTCCATCACCCTACCTGGTTCCCTATCACAGTCTATCCCTTGTGTCTAATAGGGTCTTCAATTATCCCCAGATAAATAAGTCTCATCACTTTTCTTCTAGTTCTCCCATTCACCTTCCTTGCAGCCTAAAGAATCTCTTTTCTATCCGGGGAGAAGGAATCCTTGCTGTGACTCATGCTATCTTCTGCCAGATCTTCTGTTTGCCACCTGTCCTCTCCATTCCCCTACTAGTCAACTGAAGCCCAAATGCCAAAAATATACTTCTTTCTTTTTTAATGCTTTTTTATTTATGTTGAGAGAGAGAGAAAGAGAGAGAGTATGCAAGTGGGTAGAGGTGCAGAGAGAGAGAGGGAGAGAGAACCCTAAGCAGGCTCCACACTCAGTACGAAGCCTGATGTGGGACTCAGTCCTACAACCATGAGATCATTATCTGAGTTGAAATCAAGATTTAGACACTTAACCGACTGAGCCATCCAGGTGCCCCAAGAATATATTTCTTTTTTTCTTTTTGAATTTTTATCCCTTGCAGGAAGTTCAGTCACTCCAGTTCTGTTCAAACTTGAGTGCGCGTAAGAATCCTCTGGAGAACTTTTCAAAAACACCCATGTCTGGCCGGGCCCCCAGAAATATTGATTTATGCATTCTGGCAGCAAAGCCCCAACAGGGTTAATTTGTAAAAGATCTCAGGTGTTTCTTATGCAAGGTCAGGTTTTGTTTTTGTTTTTGTTTTTGTTTTTAGAATATATACTCTCATTTTTCCCAACTTTTTTTGAGATTCTTTTTTATTATTATTAAAGTATAACTGGCATACAATGTTGTATTAGGTGCAGGTGTATAACATAGTGATTCAACAATTGTATCCATTACTCAATGCTCACCTCCATAGGTATAGTTAGCATCTGTTACCATAAGACGCTATTGCAATATTATTGATCATATTCCCTATGCTGTACTTTTTATCTCCATGATTTATTTACTTTATAACTGGAAGTTTGTACCCCTTAATCACTTTCATCAATTTTGCCCATCCCCCAACCCCTCCTTTCTGGCAACTACCATTCTGTTTCTGTTTCTGTTTGTTTGTTGTATATTTGTTATTTGTTCCTTAGTTTTATGTTTTAGAGTCTACCTGTAAGGGAAATCTTAGATTCTACATATAAGGGAAAGTATATGGTATGTATCTTTCTTTGTCTGACTTCTCTTTGCATAACACTTTCTGGATCCATCCATGTTGTCACAAATGGCAAGATCTCGTTCTTTTTTTACGGATGAGTAATATTCCATTACATATATGTGTGTGTATATACACATACATATATGTAATCACATCTCTTATTCATTCATCCACCAGTGGACACACTTGGGTTGCTTCCATATCTTGGCTATTGTAAATAATACACAATAAACATAGAGGTGCATGTGTCTTTTTGAGTTAGTGTTTTTGTTTTCTTTGGATAAATATCCTGTAATGAAATTACTAGATCATACAGCATTTCTATTTTTGATTTTTTAAGGACTCTCCATACTGTCTTCTACAGTGGCTGTACGAATTTGCATTTCCACCAAGAGTACATGAGGGCTCCCTTTTCTCCACATGCTCACTAGCACTTGTTATTTTTTGTCTTTTTGATACCAGCCATTCTGATAGGTATGAAGTGATACCTCATTGTGGTTTCTATTTGCATTTCCCTGATGATGAGTGATGTTGAACATCTTTTCATGGGTCTGTTGGCCATCTGCATGTCTTCTTTGGAAAAATGTCTTTTCAGATTCTCTGCCCATTAAAATTTTTTTTAATTAGCATTGAGTTGTACATGTTCTTTATATATTGTGGGTATAAACCCCTTATCAGATACATAATTTGCAACTATCTTCTACCATTCAGTAGGTTGCCTTCTTATTTTATTGATGATTTCCTTTGTTGTGCAAAAACTTTTCATTTTGGTGCAGTCCCAACAGTTTATTTTTGCTCTTGTTTCCCTTGCTTAGGAGACATATCTAGAAAAATATTGCTAGAGCAACGTTCAAGACATTACTGACTGTGCTTTCTTTTAGGAGTGTTATGGTTTCATGACTTACATTTAGGTCTTTGTGCCTGTTCAGCCTGAGCACTCAATGAAGGGGAAGCTCAGAGGACAGAAAGGACCAGGCAAAGAAAACTTTGGTTAATATTTCATAATATTATGCAATCATACACAAATGCAGAGGATGGAAAAGTCCTTGAGAATGAATTTGACTGTGAGTCTGAAAAAAAAAATTAGAAGAGAAACTACCTATCACAGATGTCTGCTAACTTTTTTCTTTCTCTCTCTCTCTCTCTCTCTCTCTCTCTTTTGTAGCTCGGGATATTTGAATGCTAAACACTTCCTGACAGAACATTTGGAAAATCTTTGCTTTCCAATGTACATATTTTGGTTGTCTTACATTTTTTTTTCTCAAGTACAGCATCCAGTTAGGACCAAACTAGCTTAGATTCTCATGGAAAGGTGAGGGTTCTGGCTTGACTATGACCCTAACAGGCATCTGAGAACAAATCATATCCCATCATCAGCTACAAAGAATATGATACAGATCCAAAGTCCTAAGAATTTGAGAGTGGGTGCAATTTGGCCCCTTGTTCCAAGTTCTGAGAAACTGAGGGCTCTGACTCATGTGCATAAGAAACACCCAGCTTCCTTCTCCAGAGACGTTCTTGAGCACTACCTGGGACTCTCTATTGATGGAAGGTTCAAACACACAACATGCTTGCTCAGAATGAGTCAGTTGAACTGAGAGTTCATTACTTGAGCTGTTAAATATTAAGATTAGGAGGGACACTAACAAAGCAGTGTTCAGTTGGAAGCAGAAGTATATAGAATGTGGGCTCTGGAATTGGGTCCAAATCCTGGCTCTTCCATGTGCCAGCTGTGTGAACTTGAGTAAGTGACCAAGCCTCTCTGTGCCTTATTTGACACATCTGTAAAAGAAGGATAAAAGAAGTTTCTTAGTAGGGTTTTTATGATGATTAAATGAGAATATATTGAGAGAAAGCTTTACATGGTGCCTCACCCAGAATGCCTAAGTAAATGTCAACTTATATGATTTTTTATTTAGTTGCATGGACAAATCCCTGCTATGACATTCCTAAGAAATGGTGCAAATCACCCTAAAAAGTGGTAAGTGATGAGACCAGAGTATGATGCCAGGAGAATGAAAAAGAGACAGAAGGGGTTGAGCAATATTTTTAAAAATTTTTTTTTCAACATTTATTTATTTTTCGGACAGAGAGAGACAGAGCATGAACGGGGGAGGGGCAGAGAGAGAGGGAGACACAGAATCGGAAACAGGCTCCAGGCTCTGAGCCATCAGCCCAGGGCCCGACGCGGGGCTCGAACTCACGGACCGCGAGATCGTGACCTGGCCGAAGTCGGACGCTCAACCGACTGCGCCACCCAGGCGCCCCGAGCAATATTTTTCAACAGCTGGCATTCTGACCCATCAGTAGGAGTGGACTTCCTTAACCCCCACCACGGACAGCCCTCCACTCCCTCCTGAAAAACAGAGAATGATAAAGGACAGGGGCCAGGGAATGTTCTCTCTCGTTCTTCAGATGGACAGAGCCCTCCAGGTCCTGCCATCTTCCAGGCCCCTCTCTGAGCTTCCCAGGATTCTCCGCAGGGAATGTAGCCTGTTGGCAGAGGTGATCCTCCTTCCCTTTCCCTGTTTTTCTAGAGGAGTTCACTCATGCTCAAACCTTCCTGTCTAAGGAAACCAAAAAAAAAAAAGTTATTTCTTCAAAAGACACGGCTGGTGCCTGAGGTATTGCTAAGAGTTCCCTACCAGCTATAAAATAGCTGTGACTTTTATGTAATTGCAAATTTAATGATACATAAAATTCATTATTTAAAGTAAGAAAAGTGGTTTTGAAAGTCTTTGAATCTTGCTCACAGGGTAAAATATATATTGTGTAAAGAGAACAGTGTGACAACAGGCACAATGGAAGTTAACAGGTATTTCTACTCACTCCTACGTGATTTTCCACTTTTCTTCTTGACCTTGCAATCTACAGCTTTCTTCTACCTCACACAAACCTCCCTCAGAAACTCTGTGTTTGCACACTGCCAGGTGATACCCCGCAACCCGACCCCAAGTCCAATAATAGTCGTGGAGAGAAACTGTGCCAAAGCACATGAATCATAATCAACTTAAGAAACATAACAAATACCCACCTACTTATTAACTGATATCTCACCCCTTATTAACTCATATCTCACGCCTTACCTGAGAACCACCTTCTGAGAACATGGAGAGGTTCTGAAGAGGCATCTTCTTGGATGTGCAGCTTCATAACTGGCCCTCCCCACAGTTGCAGATGGATCCTGCCAGCTTAGATAGTCATGGGCCCACTGTCAACATTTATTCATTCAACAAACATCAGTACTCTTTGAGCCAAGGCCTAAAGGAAGTATGAGTCAGATAGCTGACAATCATCCTACACCCAAACCCCTTCTCCTAGCAGCTCAAAGTTTCAAAACAATGGAGAATTCCACTTCTCTCCATACCAAGACTGAGTCTCCTGCAAGAGTTTAACTCACTCTCCCAGTAACTGAAGGGAGAGTTGACTCTCTTCTCAAGTTAAAATCCTGCCAGAACCCACAATGGTGATTCATGGATTCACAAAAGGAGAAAAATGGAAAAATGGAAAAGCAAGTAGAAAAGGTGGAGGAAAAAGAAAAAAGGCAGAGGAGGAATACCTACATGGAACAGAGACACCGTATATCAAACCCATGATATGTAACCTTGGATCTCGGAACTTATATCTCTTAATGAGCCAACGTGAATGCATACTCTGGACATGGTTCAAGATCACTGAAGTATCTCAAGAGGCAAATGAAGCAAGGCTAAAAGTCTCTGAATCAACAATGTGTTTTGGGCCACCTGGGTGGCTCAGTCAGTTAAGCCTCCTACTTCGGCCAGGTCATGATCTCGTGGTTCACGAGTTCAAGCCCCATGTTGGGCTCTGTGCTGACGGCTCAGAGCCTGAATCCTGCTTTGGATTTTGTGTCTCCTTCTCTCTCTGCCCCTCCCCCCTCGCACTCTGTCTCTCTCTTTCTCTCTCTCTTTTAAAAATAAACATTAAAAAAAAACTTAAAAAAACAAAAAACAATGTGTGAACATGTAAAACACAGCACTACACAAACACGGGCCCCAAACACATCATCTCAACTCTAACACTTACAATGATTAAAGCAATCACATCTTTGGTATCTGTACAAACTAAGGCAAGCAATTTTGCCTGAGTAACTATAATTTTGTCTCTACAAAAATGCGTTTGGTTAAATGACAGCTACCCAGTTAAAAAGAGTTCATTTGGGGATGCCTGGGTGGATAAGTCAGTTAAGCATCTGACTCTTGATTTCTGCTCAGGTCATGATCAAACGGTTGGTGGGCTCAAGCCCCTCATCAGGCTGGGAGCTCCCTTGGGATTCTTCTCTCCCTCTCCCTCTGCCCCTCCCTGCTCTCTCTCTCTTTCTCAAAATAAATATTTTTTAAAAGAGTTCATTTCTGTGAATTATGAAAAAAAATACGTATTTTATTTCTTAATCTTTCTTAAAAATCTACAATCAAAAACCTTTCCCTCGGATCTACTTTTATATGCATTTCTGTACATCATAGTATTTGTATCCCATGAATCATTTTATTTCAAATATGTCAAATAAAGCCATTTCTTTAGCATATTTCTAATGTCAAAAGTCTTTTTATTACATGCAGAAAGATCTCTTTCAAAATAGCATCCAGGGTTATTTGAAATTTACAAAATTAAGGATAAATTGGATGAACAAATACCAAAGTCTTTATTTGATAGTAAAGTCTTTCTATGATGTTTCTATGAAACTTTTTATTTATTTACTTTTTAATTTTTTTAAAAATGTTTACTTGCTTCTGAGAGAGAGAGAGAGAGACTGTGTGAGCAGGGGAGGGGCAGAGACAGAGGGAGACACAGAATCCAAAGCAGGCTCCAGGCTCTGAGCTGTCAGCATAGAGCCTGACAGGGGGCTCCAACTCACGAACAGTTAAGGTCATGATGTGAGCCGAAGTCAGCCGACTGAGCCACCCAGGTGCCCCCTATGAAACTTTTCAAATGGCCTACACCAAAGGCTGCAGGCCCTTCACATACTCTGAATCCCATCCTCAATACCAGCTGTCATTATAGGGAGAAGGGATTCTGGGCTCCCAGGAAGTGCTGAGCCCATATGAAGCACTTGATAAAGAGGTACTGATTGTGGGGTACCTAGGTGGCTCAGTCAGTTAAGTTCTGAATCTTGATTTTGGCTCAGGTCATGATCTCAGGATTCCTGAGGTCAAGCCCCATGTTGGGTTCTATGCTGACAGCGTGAAGCCTGCTTATGATTCTCCCCCTCCCTCTCTCCCTGCTCTTCCCCTGCTCATACTCACTCTCTCTTTCTCTCAAAATAAATAAATAAAACAAAAAAAAAAAGTAAAAGAGGTACTGACTGAGATACCTACTCACTCTGTCTTGGGCTCAACCACCTGGCAAAGAAATGGTTGCACCAGGTTTTCTGACTGAGCTATGATTTGGCTGAGAACTTCTCACCACCCAAGGGGCTTTATCTGGAAGTTCTGACATAAAATAATACGAGGAATTCATCAAAGAACAATTGCTCGTGATTTTTCTCATGTTATCAATGCAAAAGATTTGCACTCAAAACCTGGGATACTGAATTTAACGTTTAACCTTGGATTTTTCTGGATACTTTTGTATACAAAGAAAATAATTTCTAAGGTATTTTCCGAACATAACTGGAAGCACCAAGTTATATTTAATCACCTAAAGAAGTGTTCTGTGTGCCAAGAACAAAAATCTAAAATCTAAATCTAAATCTAATTATTCAAATGTAAGGATTGACAGCAACTGAGAATGTGGCCACTGAAAATGAATAGGTAACTCAGTCAGTGGTGTCTATGTTTCCAGTTAAAAATGGAAGGGTGACTTGACTTCTCTTAAACAAGCCACACGTTTGGGTGCCTGGGTGGCTCAGTCGGCTAAGCGTCTGACTTCGGCTCAGGTCATGATCTCACAAGTTCAAGCCCCACATCAGGCTCTGTGCTGCCAGCTCAGAGCCTGGAGCCTGCTTCGGACTCTGTGACTCCCTCTCTCTCTGCCCGCCCCCACGCCAACCATGTTCTGTCTCTCAAAAAATAAATAAACTTAAAAAATTAAAAAAAAAAAAAGCTACATGTAAATAGGGGAAAATATATCTAATGCATTTTTAATAAAACTAGAACTATGTTTTTAATAAACATGTTTTTAATAAAACTAGAACTATGTCATCATTTTTAAAGCAAAAACTGAATTGAAGGGAAAGGAGGTGTGAGGGAGATTTCTCCGTGTTCACAAGACTCATTTCCTTTTCCTGCTTAGCCGACAGCCAAACTACATTTCCCAGCTTCCCTTGCAATTAGCTTCAGCATGCTGCTAGGTTTTGACTCAGTGTGAGAGAGAATGTGTCACTTCTGGATGAAGTGTTTAAGAAAAGGTTATGCCTTCTTACTCTCTTTTCCTCATAGCCAGTATGCTTGGGCTTGGGAACCAAAAGAAAAGAGTAGAAAAGGCCACTTTAGAATTTTATACCAGAATACTTGACAGGGAAAATTTATTTCCCTCCCAAATCTTGAGATCAAGGGATTTAGTAGTCTAAATGATCAAAAGAGAAATTTTCGGGGCGCCTGGGTGGCGCAGTCGGTTGTGTCCGACTTCAGCCAGGTCACGATCTCGCGGTCCGTGAGTTCGAGCCCCGCGTCGGGCTCTGGGCTGATGGCTCGGAGCCTGGAGCCTGTTTCCGATTCTGTGTCTCCCTCTCTCTCTGCCCCTCCCCCGTTCATGCTCTGTCTCTCTCTGTCCCAAAAATAAATAAACGTTGAAAAAAAAAATGTTTAAAAAAAAAAGAGAAATTTTCTACCAGAGAACACAGATTTGGTTCTGTTACAACAGAAGCTGAGACTGGGGTGCCTGGGTGGCTCAGTCAGTTAAGTGTCCAACTGCAGCTCAGGTCATGATCTCATGTTTTGTGGGTTCAAGCCCCACATCAGGGTCTGTGCTGACAGCTCGGAGCCTGGACCCTGTTTCAGATTCTGTGTCTCCCTCTCTCTGTCCCCCTTCCCCATTTCTATTCTGTCTCTCTCCCTTGCTCTCTCAAAAATAAATAAACGTTAAAAAATTTAAAAAAAAGAAAGAAAGAAAGAAACTGAGACTATGCCATGGCCATTCTGGGTTGTTCACACAATTGACCCAGCAAGCAGACGAGAGGGTCTCTGTACTGGCAAACTGACAGGAAGACATGGATGCTGTGATTCAATCAATAGATACAAAGAATCCTAAGTCTGGAACCCAGGGGGTGCCTAAGTCTGGGCACCTCTTAACACCTCCTGGCCCAATACTTCTGGTCAATGAAAAACTGAGACAATACAGTAAAGGCAAAACAACTAAGGGCTCAGACCCCACACAACTGAAGGTTTGAGTCATCCTGACAGATAAAAGACCCTACGCAACCTAGATGTTACTAGAAAACAGATAGACATGGAACGTGTGTGCCCTTCAACCCTTAATTGCCATGCTCTGCCCTCCATTCTCTTCTGCCTTTAGAACTCTGCCCATGCTGGCTTGTGGCAAAATGGTTAATGCTCACGAAATATCCACGTGCTTCTCCACATTGAGTTGCCAATATCCTACCTAATTTAACTTTATGAATAAGCCTGCTCTACAATTAAGTGGGTAGCACTTCTTTCAAATTTTCCCTATGGTATTTTGTTTTACATGAGTCCCATTTATTGCATCAAGTAAGAAAGAACCATACAATCATCTTAGTAGTGACAGAAACAAAAAGCCTTGAAAATATTTATGCCTTTTGGCCCAGTCTACTTCTAAGAATCTATGGAAATTATAAATAAAGACAAAAAGCGTACACACCATGGTATTTGTGACAGTGTTACACACAGCCATCGAAACTACAAATAGCCTAAACAACAACCAGTGGACCCCTGGTAAATAAATTATGGGAATTTCATATAACAGAATATTATACAGTCACTAAAAGTATATTTGCAAAGAAATATGAAAGCCATGGGGGAAATGGTTATGCTTAAATCAGTGAAAAAACTATAGATAGCACAGCCGATATTAGAAAAAATGTCATAAAAACTAACTCTACTTGTTAGAAATGTTGGTTTTCAGGGAGTGCTGTGGTCTGAATGTCTGTCTCCAACCCCTGCCAAATCCCTATGTTGAAATTCTAATGCCCAGTGTGATGGTGTTAGGAGGTAAGGCCTTTGAGAGGTGAGGACGTCATGAGCGGGGAGCTTTCATGAATGGGATTAGTGCCCTCAGACCCCTGAAAGCTCCCGAGTCCCTCCTACCACGTGAGAACATAGTGAAAAGGAAACAAGAAGCCTTCGCCAAGCACTGAATCTGCCGATGCCCTGATCCTGAATTTCCCAGCTGCCAGACCGTGAAATATAAATGTTCCTTGTTTATAAGCCTCCCAATCTGTGGTGTTTTGTTATGGCAGCCTGATCAGGCTAAGACAGTGGGCATGAGCCTATGCTACTTGTAGAAATCAGGTATGAAAAGGGTTTTAAGGGTTCTATCATATATGATTTTTATCTCAGGCTTCCAACCCTGCCACATGGAACATCACAAAGTGCTGAGTGCCTTCGGATTTAGCAGAACAATACTCTTTATCCTTTAATTTATAAATTGGGGCTTTAAAAAATCTCAAGAGAATGCAAAAAAAAAAAATAGACTTTTTAGGAACTTTAACCTTTCCACTCAAGACCTCGTCATGACCTTAGCAGAGAGCAACAGAGCTGAGGCCTGGATCTTTTCCACGGGTTGTGTTTCTCTGACTCTCCTGACTTAAAGAAAAGCACACAAACAACAACACCAAAAGGACCCACAGGCACCCGCCAGCTCTTTCCTTTACATCCTGAAAAAGGGTAAGGAGATGCCGGGAGCAAGAGTCTGCCAAAGAAGTTTTCAATGTGTTGCCTTCACATAGGACTCCGACTATTTGAAAATAAACAACCACAGGAATTCTTTCAGGAGAAGACATACTACAATATGTGAAGCTCTCCAGACCAACTGTATTATATTACTCTTAAAAGCAAAGATAAAAATAAAAATATACCAGACCCTTCCATGGAATAGGATGCCCTGGGGTCCAATCAGGTAGGTAAGACATTACCCTGCATGAGAGGCTAAAAGGTTCAGAGAGGTTGGGAGAGTAGGGAAAGGGGCAGATAAAAAAAAGACTGGTTCCCTAAACTCTCATCCAGTAATCTGATTATTTTTCCTGGACTATGTAGCAAATATGCCTTACAGGAATGCATTTACTTCCGGGGGCGCCTGGGTGGCTCAGTCGGTTAAATGTCTGACTTCGGCTCAGGTCACCATCTCTCAGTTTGTGAGTTCCAGCCCCGCATCAGGCTCTGTGCTGACAGCTCAGAGCCTGGAGCCTGCTTCAGATTCTGTGTCTCCCTCTCTCTGACCCTCCCCCACTGTGCTCTGTCTCTGTCTATCAAAAAATAAATAAATGTAAAAAGAAAAATTAAAAAAAAAAAAGAATGCATTTACTTCCAGTGGTATCTTCTGGAAGATATTTACGTCACCCCACTTTCCTTCTAGGCCTACAGAGAAAATCTGAGGTTGGGTCTTGCTGCGTTTCCTGCAGTCGAGAGAGAACGCAGGTAGCAAGTGATTACTCAAAAACAGATACAACACAGTGTCAGAGCCAGAGGGCGGCTAGAATCTCCTCTGAGTTCCAATTATCACTCAAATTCCAAATTTTTATGTTGATTTCTCCCATTGTGAGGATATCCTGTGCCAAATCAATTAAATACAGGTTTACGGCCTCCTTTTCCCTTCCACTCAAAATTAAATGGATCCCTATCACATTGGAACTGCAATGTACTGTTTCTCTATGAAAAAAATGATCATGCTCCTATAGCTTACGTCTGAAGTAAAGATTCAGTTTTGTTTCTTGAACCATGATTAAGTTAGCATTCAAAAGAAGTATTAAATAAAGCAGATGACTTCAAATGTGCTTAGTATCATGTTCATGTTGAACTCTTAAGTATTTGCTGTCAAATAACGATCAAGAATTCAGTAGCACTGTATTTTGTAGAATGTCAACATGTTGCATTGTTCTTTCTACCCAGTCTTGCCCTCTTCCAACACACTATCCAGGATAAAACCAAAGCAATCTTCTCAAAGCCACAGGGGTGCCTGAGTGGCTCAATCGGTTAAGCTTCTGAGTTTGGATCAGGTCATGATCACTCGGTTAGTGAGTTCAAGCCCCATCTGTGTCAGACTCTGTGCTGACAGCTCAGAGCCCGGAGCCTGCTTCAGATTCTCTGTCTCCCTTCTCTCTGCGCTTCCCTTTCCCTTGCTCAGGCTCTCGCGTGCGTGCGCGCTCTCTCTCTCTCTCAAAAATAAACATTAAAGAAAAAAATAGAAGCCACAAATCTGATCTCAACATGTTCCCCTTTTAACCCTTTAGTGGCTCTCACTGTCCTTTGGGTGAAACAAAAAGTCCCCAACATGGCTCCCAAGTTCCCAAATTATCTCGCTCCCTGTCATCCCCTCTATTCATAACAGCTGTCCCTTGACCCTTCATATCGCATGCTCTTGCCCAGCTACACAGCATGACCTCCTGTCTAAATCTTTGCATGCGTTGTTCTGTTGTAGCAACTGTTAGTGCTCACTGTGTATCTGTGTTTTCCTATTTCCCAGACCCGAAGCATCTAAATGCGTCACACGACTGTTTTTTGGGGTGTTTTTGCCAATGATGTGTAGGCAAAAGTGATGAGCCATCTCCAGTCCTGTACCCCAAGTCACCCTGTCTCCCATCTATGCACCTGGAAGTGAAGGGTTGCACAGCTGCAAAATGGAATAGCCTGGGTCCTGGTATCACCACTGGAAGAAAGTCATGCAGAAGAGCTAACTCATCCAACCTTGGACTGAATAGGACCTTAATGAAATAACCCTTTATTATGTTACATCACTGAGATTTGGGAGTTTCTTACTGCAGCAACAAGCACTGATGAACCCAGTGACCTCTCAACCTACAAAACACTCTCCTCACTTTTCCACCCATTCCTCCCTCTACCATCAATTTTCACCTAATGTCTACTCCTCTTTAAATTTCTCTCACTAGGAACCTTGCCCTCTCACAGCAGATCTCATATTTCTTCAATGAATTCATTCATCATATTTCATTATAATTATTCAAAGTTCTTTATTTCTCTAGAAACTGTAAGCTCCAAAGGGACTCAGCTTACATTGTTTCCCACTAGTATCCCCAGTGCTGACATGGTGTATGACATTGAGCAGGTGCCTAAGCAATATCTGAGAGTGAATGAAGGAACAGGGACTTGGTTTTCAGCTATTGCAAATCTCAATATGATTCTGCTAATTGAGGCAAAAACTTTTATTGAACATCCAAGAGCCTTAACATGCAAATGGACAGTGGCCAAACAAGATATAAAAATAGCACTCTGATCTCCAATTGGCAGCAACCAGTTCAGGAAACCAACCCATTATCTACACTAGCCAGCCCAAGAAACCAGGCAGTCTATAAATCTGTGTGTTAGAATCATAGGATGTCAGACCATTGTCTATACCAAATAGAGCAGTATGGCAAACAATAACAATGATAGACCCCAAATAGCCAGGACTTAATAACTGCCAGCATTTCTAAGAGAAAGCCAAATATGTACCCCAAACTAACCACATAGGACACCCACTTCTAGTTACCACACCTATAGCTTCCCCACACCAACAGTCCCCAATCAGAGTATGCCTGAAGTGTGGGGAAAGGTCTCATGTACAGTCTTTTGACCCCTATTCAGCCACACAAGAATGGGCCTTGGGTCTGGAACACTTCCTTACCAAGAGATAGAGTCCACACAGCCTGTAAAGGGCTTATTAACACAATCTGTTTTAACAAGGTCTCCAGGTGCTAAACTTTAGGACCCATAGAATATAATCAGATCTGAATTACCTTCTGTCCCAAAGGCATTCACCCTTTGGAGTCTATTCATAAGTGGCACCAGAAGGTTCCTTCCCCATGAGAAGATCCTACCAGTCTGTTATTCCCCCAGTCATTGCTGCCGAGCACCAGACAAGCCCCATCTGAACAGCAGGGACGGCACACGCCTTCTTCTGGGATCCATGCCTTTTGCATAACACAGCAATCCCCTTTGAAACATGCTACATGCGTCTTCTTCCCTTCTTTTTCTATGCCACCTGGTATTATGATCTGTTAGAAGACAAACACACCGATTTTGGCTGTGCCCAGTTACTAACTGTTCTTAAGAACCAGCCAAATGATTCTTATGACATGGCTTCCTTCCTACTGAATGTTGCTTTGTATTTTTAGAGACTTCTGAGTGTTGGTGTAACATGTGGTAATGGATGTCCTCTAAGCTGCAATCCTATTTCATAGGAGCCAGAAAAGTCTGAGTGCAGATTCAGAGCAGCACTGTCCCATATTAAGAGACTTCTCGCCAGGCTCATGCATATTGGTTACAAGTGCCCTGGAACACAATAGACTAAAAAAGATAAACAGGAGGGATTTTGCCTTTGAGGTTTTAACTTATGAGTTGAAATTTGCTGATTTAGAAGACTTAATGAACAAATTATTTTCTCGGAACCGTCACAGTGGTTTCCAATAGTTAACAGCAGGGATTGATCTATGTGTTGAGACCACTAAAGCTTAAACAGTCTCAGGAATCTTCTTCTTAAAGAGGATGTAAAATTAGGTACAATGCAAGGGAAATCAGAAATCACAATAAAATGCAAATTTTGGAAAGCTGACAAATATCACATGTATCATAAAAGACAGGAAAATAATATATAAGTAAATAAAACATTAAAAAAATTAAAGTCCTAACACATCTCAAAAATGCTTTCCTTCCTACGTTTTTGGCTGTGGTCTCTGATCAGTTCTTCATGTGACAGAGATGTTGTAACATCAAATACAAGGTCAAAGACCTTTTCTCTAACATGGTTGACCATGTTTTTAAGTTGATAGTTTAGAAAACTCTTTTAGCAACATGTCTGTTATTAATAATGTTTTAGCAATTGTTTTTAAGGTATTGTCAAATCTGGGCAGATTTCTATCAAGTTTTCTCCACATATGAGCTTTAAAAATTGGAAGAGACTTTCACAGGCTAGCCTCAGGCTCCATACCCTCTAGACTTATGCTTCTACCCCACCTCCCCCATAAGAAGGGGGTGGGCAGGACCCTGGGCCATCCCCTTCCTGTCTCCACACCAGGAGAGCTGGCAGAGTGAGCCATTGTACCGCGAGGACAACCAGCACTGACACATGAGTGTGAACCAAGTAAGTCTATTCCATACAAATCCACATTAGATGTGCACCCCCCCACCCCGGCCATTCAACTTTTCCTCAGAGATTTCCCAGAAATGGCCATGGCCGCTCCAACTCCAGCCATAGGTGGGGAGAGATACCTGAGAAGTTGCAGTAGAGGGAGGCTAAGCTATCTGACATTTGTGCATTTTCAGTACATGCCCATGTGAACACAGCACTAGGGCAGTGCAAGCTAGACTGGGCTCAAAGCTAAGCTTCCTCAGAAAATCCATCTCCAATCAAGCAGGAGAAGCTGACTTTGAGTCCTGATGTGTCCTGGCAGGTGAAGCTAAGTTCCGCGCCTTTAATTGACAACTGAAGAAAAGGGGAGAGTAGAAGGGATGGAAGATGCTGGAAGGAAAATGATGACAAAATACCAGTGGCCTGAGGTTAGTGTATGCAATGAGGGAAAAGTACATTGAAAAATATGAGCGTTTTTAAAAAGACAAATGCGCTTGTCTGTGCCTCTCCAGCCATCTGCAACGTATCAGTGCACGTATCAGCCGAGCAAATTTGTCATAAATGATTAACTTCTGGAAGAACAAATCATTTGACCTCTCCAGCTGAACAAACACAGAGCGGCAGTGACTAAAAAAGCCAAAGGCAATGCTTCAGCAACACTGAACACATTTTCATGGAAGTCCTGCCATTTTATGGCACGGGAGCCTGAGGGGAACTTGGGTAATGGCCTCTCTTTAGTTAAAGGGAACGAATTCTCTGGGCCTCAGGTTGCGAATGGAGTTAGTGAAAGATGCAGAGGGAGACTTAAGATCTCAAAGGTTGATTCTGGTGTAGCTTTGAAAACATGGTCCACAAGTTCTTAAAAGGAGAGTTTGATTTATGAAAAGATTCCAATTTCCGGGACACCAACAAAGAAACTGAATGAAGGTAGCAAAATGGTGCCGGGAACCATCCAGTAATGCCGGGGTTTAAGTTTCAAGTGACCCTGTGCCTCTGAGGTAAGCACTCAGCTATCAAAATTTTCACAAATGAGCCAGAAGAGTTCATCAGGACACAGACTGCAAACGTGCAGCCACATTAATTGCAAGTTTCCCTGTTCTGTGACGCTTTCCACCATAAGATTTTAAAATAAGGAGTAAGTATGCCTGTCCCCAGGGAATTTTTGTTTAATTCAGATAAAGCCTAGCAGGGACTTTCACAAATAAAATGCAAATGAGAATGAAGAAAATTAATTAGAAACCAAGATCAGAATTCCTTTTCATTAACACCTTGAAAACCACCATTCCTCCCAAAGAAAACTTGAAGAAATATTAATACACTAAAATTAAAATTCAAGTCACCGCTTGTTTTTTCTGGATTGTTTTGTTTTCTTTTTGCCATGACCTTGCTAAACTAAAGTTAATGATCTGGTCAGCCCAGAGACCACATCTTAAAGGGCATTTTCCTCTATAAAGCAGAAGGTCAGAATTCTGTTCTGAAGCCTGTGCCTGACCCATGGTTATTAAAAAACCAGTGCTCTCCCTCAGGCTCTAGAAGCCAGCACCCACTGAACAATGAGACAATAGCCCTGATGCATTGTTGATTTCCGTGGACCAGGCATCAAATACATGGCAATTCCCACAACATGTGAAAAGACTTCTTACAGCTTTACTTTAAATCATGACTGTAGAACACACACACAAGGTCACCTATGGTTTCGTCTGGAGTTTAAATAGTTGAAAAGATAGAAATAACTTATGAATAATCATTTGACAAAATGCACTTTTGTTTATAGCACTTACATTATGTCATTTGCAATGCATCCTTTAAAAACACGAGTGTTTTTAAAGCTTGAAAGAAAAGTTTAGAAACTCATCACAGAAACAAAAACTAAAAGTAAAAATAAAGAAAGAAAACAAAAAGAAAGAAAAGCTCATCACAGAATACTTGAAAAAGAGAGAAAAACAATAAAAAAGATAAGCGCCAAAATATATGCCATCTAGAAACAACCATGGTTCCTATGGGTCCATCTTCTTTAGTATTTTTGCTATTCATAGTTTTTTTCACATACATTTTAACATATGAAGTATTCAAGATTTTATATGCTGATTTTCAGTCTTCTCCTAATTATAAAAATAATACCTGCTTATTGTAGATCATCTGAATAATATAGAAAATCATGCATCTACAATGCCACCACCCGGAAACAACTTTTCAAATATGTTGGTGTAATTCTTTACATTTTTTTCTTTTTTTTAACCTAAGCAACTAAATATGTCTACATTCTTGTTTAAAAGATTCTTTGGGGGGCATGTGGATGGCTCAGTAAAGCGTCTGACTCTTGAGTTCAGCTCAGGTCATGATCCCAGCGTCGTGGGATCGAGCCCCATGTCCAGCTCCACATTCCGCGTGGAGCCTGCTTAGGATATTCTCTCTCTCTGCCCCTCCCCTGCATGCATATGAGTGCATGCATGCACAGATGCACACAATCTCTCTCTCTCTCTCTCTCTCTCAAAAAAGAAATTTTTTTGAAGATTTTTTTAATGCATTTACTTTTTTGAAATTTTAAATATTTATTTATTTATTATTTTTTTGAGAGAGAGAGCAAGGACAAGCAAGGGAGGGGCAGGGAGAGAGGGAGACACAGAATCTGAAACAGGCTCCAGGTTCTGAGCTATCAGCACAGAGCCAGCTGCAGGGCTCAAACCCATGATCTGTGACATCATGTCATGACCTGAGCCGAAGTCAATGCTTAACCGACTGAGCTACCCAGGCGCCCCTAAAAGATTTTTTAAAGATAAGTATAAGAGGTAAAACACGAATGGCCCTTTTCCCCTTCTGTGTCAACATCTGCCATCCCCATTCCATCTTGGTGGACATTTATATTAGTCCTAATTATTTTTATTACAAATAATGCTGCAGTGAACATCTTTGTATACACATTTGTGTATATAGGCAAGTATTTCTTCAGACAAACTCCTAGATTTAGAATCCCTAGATCAAAGGAATTAAATTATGATAATTTGGCCTTCAAAAGATTTACAATTTACACTCCAGTCAATAGTGTGAACCCTTGCTCCTCTAATTCTGGCCCACAAATTATGAACGACAGTTAAAATTTATACTTTCCCAGCTACTAGCAAGGTTAAGTATATTTTCATTTGTTTATTGATTATTGAAAGGGCGGGCCGTCGCAGGCCAACTCCATCTTGTTCTGTGTCCTTCACCTTGACCACGCCTCCTCCCCTTGAGTAACCTCCCGCTCACCTGCCTAACAGGACTCGGACCCTTCCCCAGCCAATCGGCTGAGGCCACAGCCATTACCTCACCAACTGCCCCTAGGCCCCAATAAAACTTTTGTCCTTTTGAAACTCACTCTCTCTCCCTGGTATCTCACCGCTGCCTCGGTGCAGGTAGGGGATTGAGCTCGAGCTAGCTCGAAAAAAGGCTCTTTTGCTTTTACATCGGACTCGGCTCCCTGGTGGTCTTTGGGGATCACGAATTCTGGGCATAACAATTATTCGTAATTTTTATTTCATAAATTTCTTATTCATATCTATTTTGTTTGTTTTAAGATATTTTTAAATGTTTATCTATTTTGAGAGCAGGAGAGAGGCAGAGAGAAAGAGGGAAAGAGAGAATCCCAAGCAGGCTCCACACCACAGCACAGAGTGACAGCCCTGACTTGGGGCTCCATTTCACAATCCATGAGATCATGACCTTAGCCCAGATCAAGAGTCAGTCACTTAACTGACAGAGCCACCCAGGCATGCCTATTTTGTTTGTTTTTATATTGATTTCTAGGAACTTTTTATATTTGCTGGTCACTAATCATTTTTCTTCCTGTCTGCCGAGTATCTTAACTTTTTACAGTGACATTTGTCATAAAGACATTTGTTAATTTCTTTGTAGTCAAATCTACAAATATTTTCTTTTGGGGCTCTGAGTTGTGTATGTTTTGGAAGTCCTTCTCACATCCCCAAGATTATTTTAAAAACTAAGAGTATTTTCCTCATGATACTTGTATGGCTCTGCTCTTGAAACTTAGCTCTTTATTTCTGCTTCTGATGAAATAAGGGTGTGATTTTATCTATTTCCAAATAGCCTAAGGTCCCAACAATATTTATCAAATTGTCCACATGAGTGTTCTGTATCTAATGGCACATTTTAAATTACTCCAGTTTGGGGCGCCTGGGTGGCTCTATCGGTTAAGCGTCCGACTTCAGCTCAGGTCACGATCTCGCTGTCCCTGAGTTTGAGCCCCGCGTCAGGCTCTGGGCTGATGGCTCAGAGTCTGGAGCCTGCTTCCGATTCTGTGTCTCCCTCTCTTTCTGCCCCTCCCCCATTCATGCTGTCTCTCTCTGTCTCAAAAATAAATAAAACGTTAAAAAAAAATTTAAATTACTCCAGCTTGATGTTACATTTTGGGGTGTTTAGGGTCTTCTCTCCCCATTGTTCTTGTTTTCTGTGTCAGTATCCATAACTGTTCTCTGTTTTCTCTTTAAAAGTGACTTTTATAATTATTTTGCCCATAAATTCTCTTGGAATTTGATTAGGAAATGTCCTGAATTCATAGATTAATTTGGCAGATGTGAAAATCTTTATAATAGTGAGCGTTGCCATCAAGAACACACTATATATGTCCAACTTGTAACTATTATTTGTATCTTTCAGTAAATATTTACAGTTTTTAGGGCACCTGCGTGGCTCAGTTGGTTAAGCATCTGACTCTTGATTTCAGTTCAGGTCATGATCTCCTGGTCTTGAGATCAAGCTTCAAGTTGGGTTCCATGCTGGGCTTGGAGCCTGCTTAAGATTCTCTCTCTCTTTCCCTCTGCCTCTCCCTGACTTGTGCTCTTTCTCTCTCTCTCTCTCAAAAAAAAAAAAAAAAAAAAAAAAAAATTTGCAATATTTCTCATGTAGTTCTTACACGTTTGAGGTTATTTCTGAATTTTAACTGGGAATAGATTTTGGATTTGGCAATTTTCATTTTCCTAGAAAGTCATTTTATTCAAACATGTTGGCTTGACTTGTACAAACTATTCTCATGTATTTTTTAAATTTCCTGCCTATCTACAGTGATGTCAAATTCTTGTTTCTAATATTGTGCTTTTACTGTGATTGAATTTGCTATAAGAGTGCCTTTTTCACTGGTGTTTTGTTTTTTTTTAATCAAGTATAGGGATTTTTTTGTTTACTATTTCATTAATCCTACTTGCCTTTTTTTTTTGTATTCTTTCTTTGGATTTCTTTTCTTGTTATTGTTCACTCTTCAGCTTCTTTCTCATTTTTTAATTTTTTTTAATGTTTTATTTATTCTTGAGAGAAAGAGAGAGCATGAATGAGGGAGGGGCACAGCAAGAGAGGGAGACACAGAATCCGAAGCAGGCTCCAGACTCTGAGCTGTCAGCACAGAGCCCAACGTGGGGCTCGAACTCATGAGCTGTGAGATCATGACCTGAGCCAAAGTTGGTCACTCAACTGACTGAGCCACCCAGGCGCCCCTCATTTTGTAATATGTACGTGTAACACTACACACTGTCCTTCAAGTACTCCTTTGACAACTTCTTACATGGTTTATATTTGGAGACTCCAATGTTAATCGTGTCTGTTCCTCTACATCTGCTTCCCCCACAGGGTATCCCTTATATCTATGCCCTTTCTTCAGCACCTTTACATCCTGCCACATCTGGAACTGGGTAGTTACAGTTCACTATCAAGAAAATACTGACATACTGAAGACTGATCACTGGTTGCTCTGAATGTCCAGAGTCACATTTTTCAACCCACCTTTCTCATCTTTTGCTAATTCTCTGTGTTTCCCATAGGGTGGCCTCCATACTGCTACTTGCCCTTATGAGTCACTGAGACTCTTTCTGCTTGATCCTGAGAAAAGCTGATTCCTCATATTTTTCTAAATTGGTCACCCATGAGAAACAAACCCTTCTCTTACTAATATTAGCCACCTCTTTTGCATATTGTTAATGCATCATTATGCTCTACATATAAGGAAACACACAACCAGTGTTTTTTAAGGTCATCAAAAATTAGATGGATTTTCTAATGTCCTTTTAGAGAGAACTTTTCTGAATCCTGACTGAGATTTTTTCACCCCTTAAAAGTATTTGTTTACCCTTTCTTCCTCAATGTAGAGTCCACCCTGGACATATCTACTAAATCTCCTGTGGGCTAGAATTCTGATGACCCATCCCAAGGTCTACCTGAGGAGATACTCGCCTTGCTTTGGCGAAGTAGAAGTTGGACTTCCCCTGCACCCCAGAGAGAGCCTTACTAGATTTCCTTTCCTTAGATCACTATCTCCTCCCCACCAACACTCTGATGATGCTTTGAGGATGGAGGGACTCCTCTTTTCCCTAGTTTTTTTAATGTGCAAGAAGTAATAGTGATAATCAACAATTGAGCATCGCTTTAAAGAGTAAAATCATGACTGTCATATAAAATAAATGTGTTGGAGATTTTATTTGACTCATTAATTAATAAGGAAGCCAGAAAAATATTGTAGCCAACTTAAGGAGAAAGCAAAGAACAGACAACAATGTAAGTCCCACAAAGTGCTGAAATGAATTGGCTTAATACATGCAAACCATGCTTCTTTCATGAGGATGTAAGGGGATCAATTACCTCTCCACCAGACAAGGTTTTATTTGCATGGCTATGGACATGAATCATTTTTATTGCTATCAGTTATCTATAATTTACAGAGTTATAAAATCACTCAAAGACAAGGAAACTGTAGAGATAATCACAAAAATTGTGCTATCAAGACATCCAGTCATCTGCTTTGTTCACTTCAAAGGCACTTTGAAGACACTGATATGCTTCCCTTAACAGCTTCAGTTTCAGCTTTACCCTATAAACTGGTGGGGGTCCCCTTCCCATGTCTGGTAGTTCGTAACTACCTGGGATTCCCAGATAAGACACAGTCTGGGCTCCTGACCACCCAGAAATCATAGGGTCCTCCTTTGTATGAAGCTTCCATGGATACCAGCCAGTGGGCCACATGGAGCTCTCCCTCAGATCAGCTTTATGCAGGATGAGTCTTCTGCCTTTTAATCACACACAAAAGTCACTGGGTATCCAGGGACCCTTCAGATACCAAGAAATAGGGACTGAATCATATTTGTGATGACTGCATGTGGCCCACTGCTTTTTTTTATTCCCAATTTGTATAACAAATTTGTTGTAGTCCCCTTCGGGAGCCCAAGAAATAGTTGTAGATTTTTTAAGCCTTCCAACTGAAATAATCCCAGCACTAGCCAGTTCTCAGAATCTCCTCTTTGGTGCACATGAATTCAAGCTAAATTTATGAGCCAAAAAGAATGCCCTAGCCCTTTTTCTATCAAGGAGTCTTCAGAGATTGAGTGAGAAAATACATAGTAGGAGGAAACTGGTCTTTCTTCACAAATGGGCTGCGGACTATGATTGGAGACCCTTCACCTGTTCGTGCCACTTACAATATGCTTGCTCTTTCAAGGAATAATAATTTAAGGGGTTGTACTAATTCTAGTCTTAATCAAAGTCTTTTTAAGGTCAAATAATTCTCCCACTTTACAAGTGAAGAAATTAAGGCTCAAAGAAATTTCTCAAAGAAATTAAGAAACTTGCTTAAAGTCCAATAATTATTATGTAACCATGCTCTGATGCATAGTTGATGTGACTCAACATACTGAATGTTCCATCACACTATGTTGCCCCTCTATATTCCAACATTCTGCACATATACACTCAGGGCCTACTATGTGTAAGGCATTTTTTAAGCAACACCATTTATCTCGTCATGCAAGAAAGAAACTTCTACATTAGCCTGACTCTACCATCTGCTCCCCCATGCACATTCAGTGGTGTTTTCAGCTCTATGAATGTTATTTTGATGTATTTCTCCACCGCATCCCTTACACTCTATGCCTCCACACACTGGCTTATTCATCTCATATGCATCTCTGTTCACTGGAATAACACAATGTTGTTTTCTGGCCTCCCTAATTCTAGCTTCTTCTCATCTCTCTTTCCTACCCGTGTACACTTCTTATTTGCAATGAGTAATACTGCTGATCTATGCATGTCCCTCCCTTGCTTAACAAATCTCTGGCTCCACAGTTACTGTAGGATAACGTGCAAACTCCATAGTGTGGCCCATAAAGATGTTAAAAATATATCAGCTCATCTTTCTGGTCATTCTTCATCGCAGCCACTGATGAATCTATGACCTAGCCACAGCACATTAGTGCCTGTATCCACAGCATCTCATCAGGCCTCCATGCCTTTCCCTTTAAGCTGTACTTTTGAATTAAAAATGTCCTTAAAAAAAAAAAAAATGTCCTTCCCTGATTCCAGGTCAGATATCTCCTCTTCTGTGAGACATTCACTGATATCACCACCATTCCCCATTCACCAAGAAAAATAATTCATTCAGGGTGCACGTTCCTCTATTAAAGCATATACACACACAGATTCTACACCAGGTGTGTTTATATTTGTACCCTTGGCTAGACTGGAGTCTCCTCATGGGCCAAGGTCATTCCACATACTTTAACATTTGAGCATACAGCACAAAACCCAGTATGAGGAGTCCCTCAACAAATGTGTTGTTGAAAATCTGAATTAATAAAAGAATATATGTTGAACTTGAAGGTCCCATTTCAGACTCTTTGCCACATTCTGTCACTTTAAGACAGAAGAAACAGGGGTGCCTGGGTGGCTTAGTCAGTTGGACATCCGACTCTTAATTTGGGCTCAGGTCATGATCCCAGGGTGATGGGATCGAGCCCCACATCGGACTTTGCACTGAGTGTGGAGCCTGCTTAAGATTCTCTCTCTCTCTCTCTCTCTCTCTCTCTCTCTCTCTCTCCTTTTGCCCCTCCCCCCACTCATGAGCTCTCTCTCTTCCTCTCAAATTAAAAATAACATTAAAAATCCTTAAAAAAAAAAGGAGGAAGAAATAGTAATAACAGTAAGCAGAAAAACAAGAAAAATGGAAATTCTAGGGCTAGCGCTCAGGGAAAGCTGTATAATCCTGAATGTCTCCCTAAACCCCAGTGGTTAGGAAACGAATTGCCACACAGGAAACCAGTGCTGTGTGAGAGCCTGTGCCCTTCCAGGCTGCATTCAGTGAAGCCACGTGGGCAGTTTGGAAGCAGCCATAATGGGGTGGTTTACACCACGGAAATTGGCAAATGGTGCGAATAGTGTTGTGGGGAGGTGGGTCTTGTGTTGTTGTTTCCATTTTACATTGTACAATTCTGTGGTCTTCAGTGTATTCACTGCTTTGTGCAACTATCAAAACATCCAATATCAGAATATTTTCATCATCCCCCGAAACATCCATACCCCTTAACAATCATTCCCCATTTCTTCCTCCCCTAGCACAGGCAATCAATCTTTGTTTCTTCTTTCCTTCCTTCCTTCTTTCCTTTTTTCTTTCTTCCTTTCTTTCTTTCTTTAGAACTAGTTTTCAAACATTCACAATATGCCACTGTTGGGAAACCATCTGTTTCTATAATAACAGTTACTTTTCTCTTCCCCACTCAATGCTTTGATACTTCAAGTACCTTGAGGCCTCCTAAACCCCAAGGTTTATATAACAAAGATTTATATACATTTAAAAAGAAGTTATTTTAGCTCTTGCTTAATTCAACTTACCCATCACAGAATGAGATGAAAAATAGTCATGCGTAGAGAAAAGATCAGGAGTTAATAAATCTTTAAAAAGGCTAGATCACTTTCTGTCAGATTAGTATATGGGATTTACTTTTGCATGAGACAATGGGCTCTTGTCTATTTTTAGATTAGATAATGCATTTCCTAGGACCCACAGGAGTCCTTGGCTTCTCTTATTACTGAGCACACATGCAGAGACCAGAGGTTTTATGAAAGGGAAAAAGAAAAAGACAAGGGGAAAGGATTGGTGGTTTGCTCTTTTGATCACTAATGCAACTCCATCAAGAAAGAGGAAATATAATGCCCAAGAATTTCCTCAAAGAAGTTCACCACAAATGCAAAACAATACACATGTATCAACAGATGTATATGCATTGCACATTCACACAAGAGCACTTGTACCATGAGATCATTTGTTAATGTCCTAATGACCTGCGAGTCCCAGAACTGTCTCCCCAGATGTGGGCTCCCAGACACCAGATGCATATTACTTATCTAATTAATGCCTGCTGATTGAACTTGTTTCTAAATCTTTCATATTTGCAAAAGCAGGGAAAGCTGTGCTGTCCTCTAGGGAAGGCACTTTAAGCTTTGAACTCCAAGTGTGGCCCATGGACCAGCAGCAGCACCATTATCTGGGAGATGTGAGAAATGCAGAGCCTCGGGCCCTACTCAGACTTAATGAGTTTGATTTATATTTTATCAACATCTCTAGCTGATTCACATGGACAGTGATGTTGAGAAGCACTGGATGGAAACCAGTGGTTGATCCTTTGATGGCTTTCTCACCTCACTGTCTTGAATTTGTGTGAAGGAAGAACTTGCTGAGACTTACTTGGCATTCATCCAAATGATCGCTCACCAGAGCTTAGATGTCTTGGGAATCCCCATCCCATCTCAAGTTTTGGAGCTGAGACAAGAGGCTTATTTTCTTCCCAGATTGGAACCCTACTGACCGCAGAAATGTCAATGGCCCATCTTCAGAGATCATGGATAGTTTCACTTCAAATCAAGTTTTGGTAAAAGACACTAATATGCTCATTACAGACAATCTAGAGAACTATGGAAAAACAAATTAAAATCACCCGACTTTCCACCACTGAGTGTTAAACACTTAATATTTTGGCACTTTTTTTTTTTTTTAACATGCAGGTGTTACATCCTATTTCCAGTAGAATTCTTTATTCTACACAACTGGGAGGATAAAGTATATGGAGTTTGTATCCTGTTTTTTTTTTCCCCCACATGTCATGATTATTCTCTTATTGCTAAAAATTCTTCAAGAACATGATTTTAATGACCTTATATTCTTATGTGATTATATCATATTGTATTGAAATATTATCATTTTCTTGAATATTTTAAACATTTGTTAACCCTTATAAATGACATTGTAATTAAGATTCTTGTGCATAAAAATTTTTCTGACTTTTTTTTAAGTAGACTCTATGCCCAACGTGGGGCTTGATCTCATGACTCTGAGATCAAGAGTCTCATGACCCTCTTTTTCTGACTTTCTCATTATTTCTTCTGTATAGATTTTCAGAAGTCCACTTCCTGGGTCAAATGATGTGAATTTTATAGGTATTGATACATAATGTGGAAATGTATCACATATCATAATATGGGGCTCCCTTCTAGAGCCCCAAAAGGTGGACCACACCCTCACCAGCCTTTTGGACCCCTCAGCTCCCTAGAAAACCATTACTATTGCACTGTTTTCTTTTGAATTTTTTTTTTTTTGATAAAGCAGTGTGGTTTCATTTGTGAACTCTTTATACGCCTTGATCTTGATCATTTTTTATTATTGGGCTGCTACCTCAACAATATGTGTGTTGATTGAAGTATTTTCACATAGTTAATTCTTTAATCATTTGCTCTATTTTCCCAATTTCCATTTAACGGTGTTTAAAGTCATATACATGTTTTACATTTTAAATTGAGTATTGTAAAAATCATGAATCTTTTATTCCGGATTTCTTACATAGTGCTTATGGTTAGAAAGATCCTCCCCACTAAGGAGGGCATAGTTAATCTATATATATTTTCCAGAACAAGGTAAAATAGCAGGGCTGCTAGTGACTATCCTAACCTCATTCCTGATGAAGTATGATGTTGACTTTTAGCTGGATCACTTCCTGAATACTTCATTCCTTCCCATTTTTTGTGATGTTTCCTTAATCACATGTTATCTCCTAAAACATACTCAGGAGCCTTTTTGACAGCTGAACTATCTTACTGATCTGTCAATTCTTGCTCTGATATCATATGATTCTAACTATATTACATCCTGAAAATTTTATCTGATCAGCTCAGTTTACAAACTGAAAGAAAAGGTGACTTTTTAAAAATTTTACTTTCTAACTTCGACCTCCTATGGAATATATGAAATTTCCAACCCAAGAGCTCATATGCAGGTCCAAATTTTCAGCAAAGAAGCAGTCATCTCTTGTTGTTTTAACATAGAGCATTAGATATTAATAAAGGTAATCTCCTCAAAGATAGCCTTGCCTTTCCAAAAAAGAAACTGGAATATGCATAACTTCCTGGTGTGAAGTCTGAAGTTTCATTATATTTTGTCATGCAAAACAATGTCCACTCTCTGTTTCTTGACGTATCTGACTGTTTGGGCATATTTAAAAGCCACTATAAACAGCTGGGAAAAAGTCTTTCCTCTTTGTGGTTATTTTTGTGGTTGAAAGTGTGAAGGCCAAGTGTCCTCTATTTTCCTGAAGAAATCTTTTCCTTTTCCTTTTGGTTTATCTCACATTGACTCTCTTTTAAAATTTCTCACAGCAGTTATTAAGTAAACCACCCAAGGGGTATAGAGAGTCTTGAGGGGTTTGCCCTCTGGTGTCCAACAAACTGGGGTTCACCTGTTCAGTTCCTTAACTTCCATTAGCTTCTGCTTCATCATCTGTAACATTAAGAAAATAATGGTTCCTATCTTGTGGAGTTGGTAGAATGGTTAAATGAGATTAAAGGAGCTAACACAATGCCCTAAATCAACACTAAATAAATGTAAGCTTAAAACATAGACCCCTCTCTCTCCATCCTCCCCTCATCTTTGCAGTTGATCTTGCCTGACTTTTACTTTGCAAGAAGATGCAATTCTCAGTCTATCCTTTCCTTTATGCTCATCCTTGACTCTAACAATCTTATTCCCTCCTTCTTCCTATCTCAAAAGAAGGTCCTCCTCCCTGACATGGCTATCCCTAGATGTGTGATCACCTTCCAATGCAGAAGCTATAATGCCTGTCTGAACTAGCTTTGGAAGCCATACACTATTATTTCTGCTTTATTCTGCTGGCCCCACATACCAGCCCTGATTCAACATAGAAAGGGACAGCAGGAGCACTTGAACACCACAAGATAATGATCAGAGGGGCCATGTTAGAGGCTACCCCAGTACACTCTCATACTCCTATCATTCCACATGCCTTTGGAAAGGTTGTATACACTGGTCACAATTTCTTATCCTCTACTCTCTCAGGCAGAGTTCCTATTTGCAAGCAATTGAACTTGACTCCAAGTATTCAAGAGAGGAATTTACTTAAGGGATATTTGGGGGAGAGCTGGAGACCCAGGGTGGCTGAAGTTACATTTCTAGGAACAGTGCCCAAAGTCTGGTCACAGAACTGGCCCAATGACAGAATAGTCCTTTGCTGAAGCTGCTGTTACTGCTGCCCTACTAAGCACTATAGAGGACTACCACTGTCAATGCCACCCCAACAATGACACTTTTTTTTTTCCAGTCAGGACCACAAACTCACAACCACTGCTCTTCAAAAAGCCAAAACCTCTACTGCCACCCAACCAAAAGAAACATAAAGGATTCTTCAAGTAGGTCTCTTTCACAAGTTGTGCTTTTCTGAACAGATGTTTAACATGGGTGTGTCTGGTCAGTGCTGTGTGGGTCACATTCTTGCATCCCAGCTTTGAGAAAGCCTGGGAATTTCAATTTCTAAGTTCTGCTTTGATGAGGCAAGATTAAAAAAGGCCAGAAATACCCAAACACTGCAAGAGTTTCCAAAAGTGTAGGACATCCAGAAAGAATGACAAAGTGTCCACAGTACCTACTTCTTTTAATCTTTGCAATTTGGCTTCTGTGTCAGTTTTCCACTAAAGCTGTTCCTCAGGGGTCCTCAGTGACATTCAATGGACCTTCCCCTTGGATCAGTGCTGCACTAGTTGAGCAAGTTAAAGTAGCCCTTAGCTAGTATCTTAGGACAGGTTCCCCAGAAGAGGACATGGAAACAAGAACTCATTTCCAGGTGGTTTATTAAGGAAGTTTCTCCAAGGAGACTGGCTAAGAGGTGGGGGAAACAGAAGAGGAAGAGGAAGAGGAAGAGGAAGAAGCTAAATATGGGCACAATTTCAGGCAAAGTCCCAGGGAGTAGATTCAGCTTGATCCTGCAGGGGTCAGAGTTTTGACCTGAGACCAGGGAGCTTTCACAATTTACCCCCAGAGGGGCCAGGGAGGGACACCAACTATAGGAGCTACTAGCTCCTTGATTTTGCAGGTAATGTGACCATGGTAGCCTTAGGACAGTCTTCTGAGGGGAAAAAAAAAAAGAAGAAGCAGACCTGGACCACTGGAGATCAAAGCACACAGGTTCCTTCAGGACAAAGATGCACAGACATGGTAAAGAAACCTGAGGTTTTCTGGACAGAAGACCAACAGAACCCAAAAGAATCAGGGATTTAGTATTCAATTTCAAATCTACCTTCCTGCGAGTACCACTCCAACCTGGGTCCACAGCCTTGCCAATGGGGTCCTGTCATCAACCAGCCACCATTAAGCCCTGTTTCTCAGTAATCCCCTGAACCTCCCTCATGTTTCATCCAAATTTACTGTCAGCTTACATCAAATACCTTAACCTTTCCTCCCTTAATAGCATCCCTTTTCCTATGCCAAGGGTACCCTCCCTCAGTTAATCTACTGTAGAATTTCCTGAGATCAAGCTCAAATACTGTCCCAATCAGGAAGTCATTCCTGGCCACCCCAGCACTCAAGGACAGCTTTCCCTTGAGTCAGGACAAGACGGTTTTTAGCTCTTTTAAGAGTCTCATCAGGCTCTCTCTAAAGTACTGTAGACATATTCATCCCTTGTCTTCCTTGATGAGTTTTAGGCTCCTGAGGACAAAGACTGCTTCTTATAAAACTATGCTTACTACACAGCATCTTACTAATAGTATTCACTTACATGTGTTTGTTTGAAAAAATCCTACTTCTGAGTTCATAAAACATCAATAATATTGCAGTTTACTTTTAAAATAGAGCATTTGCAGCAACCTGGATAACTCAGTCGGTTAACCGTCCAACTCTTGATTTCGGCTCAGGTCATGATCTCATAGATCATGAGATCAACCCCTGCATTGGGCTCTGCACTGATAGCGCAAAGTCTGCTTGGGGTTTTCTCCTTCTTTCTGCTTGCTCTCTCAAAATAAATAAATAAATGTTTTTTAAAACACTTAAAATAGAACATTTCCTGAATTAGAACCTCTAGTGTATTATCTTCAATATATCCCTCTGTTGAGAGCCGAACAATATAACACACATTTGTGTAATTATTCCTGGTCTAAAAAGTAAGTACTGAAATAAAAGGTTTGGGTCTGGATCCCCAAACAAACAAACAAAAAAACAAAAAACTCTAGAAAATTGTCCTGACCCTTTTTGATGATTTTCATCAAGTGAACTTATCTCCAGTTCCTACTAAGGCAGGGCTGATGCCTTCTTAGCTGTTGGGAACCAGGTGCTCTCTTGTGGCCCCATCTACTTAAAACTCCTCCATAGTGTTCCACTGGTCTTAGAACTCAATCCAGCATTCATAAGTCCCTGCATGATCGAGCCTATCTACCCCACAAACTCATCTCACCAAACTTTCCCTTTGCTCACAAAGCTCCCTCGGCTCTAAGCTGCTCTTGCAACTGCTTTCTACCACACTTTTCCTTGCTTTAGAGCTATTGATTGTCCTTGCTATTCCCTCTGCCAAAGTACCTTTCCCTTGCAGGTGACGCACTAATTGACTCCTCTTCATCTTTTAGGTCTCAGCTGTTCTATCTCAAGTGGCCCTTTTACCCCTTCCCCTGGGTGGTGTCAACCATGTCACTTTGTTTATGCCCTTCAAGGCCTTTATGGTAATCCGAAATTAGTATTAGCCCAAATGATACTGTCTCCCTTCCCCAGCTAAAATTGCATGTTACCCAAAGATTACCTTACGTATATGTTCAGGGCCTACAACAATTCTACACTCAGTGTGGGCACTCCGTTAACAGTTGTTAAATGAGTAAACGGAAGAGCATGCTTTGGTAAGGAAGGTTTTCTTGTGCAAGACAAAACACAAAATTATAAAGCAATAGATAAATTTTACTTCATAGAATTTTAAAAACTACAGAAACCAAGTAAAAAATGGGGAAAAAATACTGGGAACAAAAGTAGATGATGGAAAGTTCATGTTATGGGCACAGTAGTCAATAATTCAGGTGCCATTAATAAAGGAAATAATGAAGAGAGAAGGTAGAAAAAAATAAAACTCTAACATGCAACATGGATCATCTATGTGGTTGTGGAATTCTCCGAGAATGGAGTGAAAAGGTGAGTTTTGAAGAGTTGAGCCATCAAATGCCTTTGGGATGTGGAGAGCATTCAATCCTCTCAACAACTCCACATGGCATGACATTTTTATCCCCACTTAACAGAAAAAAGATACCTTGAATAACTACCTAACTTTACTCAAGAGAGTAAGTAATTGAGCTGGAATTTGTCCATAAGTCTTTGTGGCTTCAAGGTTTATTATGTTCTTTTTATGCCAGTACACATCTTCCATTTTTCATTGGTGAGACTAAGCAAAAGGGAGTTAGGACATGATCTGTAGCATTCTTGGGCAGTGGGCTTTAAGCCCAGAAGAAAAAATAAAAAGTAGGACTGCAATGCCTTGGGGAAGAAATACCAGAGTCTAGAAACTCTTAAATCTCATCATCTTAGTACATTAATCTCTGCACACTCCAATCACAGTTGGAAATGTGACTTGACTGCCCAGGGGAATAAGTGAGGTTCCAGAATCAAAATTACACAAATAAGCCATAAAATCTTAGGACTATTAGATAGCTTCTAAAACTATTTTCTTAGAAACCATTTTGTCCAACTCCTTTTCTTCTTAGAAAAGTGACATTCAGAAAAGTTCAGTGCCTTGCCTAATGTCACAAAGCTAATTGGTAATATCAGTCTAACCAGGTCACAGCCAGCCCTATGTATTGCATAGACTGTGGCTTTTTCCTCCCACTCAAAGAGGATTTTGAGACAGAATCTTTGAGACTGTATACCTTTTCTTAGATCATAGTTCCCTACAAGTTAATTCCACTTTGCTTGGGAGTCCTTTCTGCATTGCTGGACTCTCTCTGTTGGCATTATTGGCCTTGTTTGCTCAAATTTGCAGAGGCTGACCTCCTCTCAGATCCAGAATCAGCCTCCTTCATAGAAACCATGACTATAATATGCTCTGAACTTGTGGTCAAATCTTGCCAGAGGCAAAAGTCCTCTTCCTGATGGGCACTTTCCCACAACTGGTATCTTGAGAAACTGGAAGTTCAGGTATTTGTTGCCAAGAAAGAAGCCTGAATCATTGAGCACTAAACTGTGAGGTAATAGAGAACCAGCCACTCACCAACTGAGATTTGGGAGGCTGAGAATGCATTGAGCTGTCAGCTTCTTCAGTGAAGCCAGATTCAGCAACTGGGTGCTTTCCTGTACCTTCCAGCCTGATGCTCTTCCTGTGGTTGGGAGAAAGGAGCTGGGGTGAATTGACCCAGAGGAAAAACAGAGATGAATTAGAAACTACTTCCTTTTCCACAAACATTCACTTGGGGAATAGTGGATCAAGGCGTATCAACATTAGTAAACATTGTGTTCACCTTCCTTTGGCTCAAAGACATCAGCTTTTTAAAATGAAGGCTATTAAGGAGAGTGGCTATGTAGGGACTCATAAATTATGAATTTACTAGTCATGGATGAATACAGATAACCCTGCAATCAGGAGACAGCTGGTAATTAGAAGCAACTCTTCTTCTGATTTAATTAACCACCTGAAGAAATTGGGTTTTGATTTGGATTTGCATTTGAACACTATAATCTCCTTTAAAACAAGGAAAAAGAATAATTTCAAAGTACAGACATCTCTTTCAGATTTATAGTGGGAGAGCTCTCTATGCCATGATTAAAAAAATCAATGAATTAAAAGAAAATTAGCCACCATGTGTTATTGTTGTAAACAATTGTCATTGATCAGCTCAGGAGGGAGGATGGGGTGAAGTAACCTCGATTTCTGAGATCTGATCTTCCCCACTTGGAGACAGACACCTTTTTTAACTGGTTTGAGGTTGGGGGAACCTAAGTTTGGGCAGTTGCCCAGTAATCACTGGTGAGTAGTTGGCAGGCCCAATATTGAAATAGAGCTCCTCATTTTCCAGTCTATAATATTGCTTGCTGTCCCCCACATGTGTTTGGGAGCAGGGGAGGAAATTTATGCATACTTCTGTGTTTGATCCTGTGGTCTTCCTTGAGCCTCTGACTCGACTGACAGGTTAGACAGGAACAGAATGTGTTCTTCCACCTCCACCCCAACCAAGACAGGTGCTTTAATAAAATCTAAGAAATGTGGTCAGCATTTCAGAAGAATGGTGTTGCTTAGCAGCAGTGACTTTTACAGAAAGGTCAAGTAGATTTTTTCCTAAAGGTTTTTCAGGATATTTGGAGCCAAGTTTCCTGATGATTCATCTAAATATAGTACTGAAATTTTACTACCTGCATTATTAAAAGGGGTCTTTCAATACTCAGGCTCCACAAATAAATATTAATAATGGCCATCACTTACTTGGTGTATTGTTTCACAAAGTATGGTACAGATACTTGTTCAGATACTACAGGTGGTATACAGATTGATTTTAGGTTCTAAGAGATGAATATTTGTTATTGTAAACATTATTTATTTGTTTAAATAAGTATTTGAAGACATAACCAGTTTACCAACTCCATGCTTTAATGAATATAGTTGCTTAGAGTAAAGATAAGTCTTTAGAATAATTTAGGTAAAGCTAATTAAAATATTTAAATAAATAAGAATACATACAGTCAGTATTCAAATACAGCTGAAGTTTTAAAAGTAATAATTTGGGACTTACTCTGTTCCAGACAATTTGCTGGAGGATTGTGCCTTCTCTTCCCTCCCTTGTTTCTTCAGATGCTCAAGTTAGTATTATCTGTGGGTGAGTGAAACCGAACCCACTTGGGTTTGGTTTTGTTTCCTGAACACTTTACCCTTTGAAGTAAATCCTCTTGGGATTTGGATTTTGCAGGATTATTGGCAGATGTCTGAAATTTTGCTTTAAACGTCAAGCTGTAGAACTCTTTCACTGGTGTGACAGAGCAGTTCATGTCAGCTCTCATGAGTTACATGCATCTCTTCCCAACTCTGCCTTCAAGGACAGCACATTGGTAGCTTGAAATCAGCCTCAATGAGAGTATTCACACCATGGATATTGGCAATTTGTTTTCTTTCTGGAGAACCAGTTATTAAACATTTACTAAAATAGAACTGTATTCAACTTTATTTTAAAAGTGTTGGTGAAGATGTGGAGAAAGGGGAACTCTTATGCGCTGTTGGTAGGAATGCACACTGGTGTGGCCACTTTGGAAAACAGTATGGAGTTTCCTCAAAAAGTTGAAAACAGAAATACCCTATGATCCAGCAATTGCACTACTCTGTATTTACCCAAAGAATACAAAAATGCTAATTCAGAGGGACACACACACCCCAATGTGTATAGCAGCATTATCTACAATAGCCAAATTATGGAAGCAGCCCACGTTTTTATAGACAGATGAATGGATAAAGAAGATAATATATAGATTATACATACATACATACATACATACATACACACATACACACACACAATGGAATATTACTCAGCCATAAAAAAGAATGAAATCTTGCCATTTGCAATGATATGCAATGATGGAGCTAGAGAGTATTATGTTTAGCAAAATAAGTCGATCTGAAAAAGACAAATACCATATGATTTCACTCCTATGTGGAATTTAAGAAACAAAACAAACAAGCAAAGGGAAAAAGAGTGAGAAAAGCAAATGAAGAAATGGACTCTTAAGTGCAGACAACAAACTGATGGTTACCAGAGGGGAGGGGGTGAGGGATGGGTGAAATAGGTGATGGGGATGAAGGAGAGCACTTGTATGATGAGCACCAGGTGATGGAATGGAAGTGTTGAATCACCATATTGTACACCTGAAATGAATATTACACTGTATGTTAACTAACTGGAATTGAAATAAAAACTTAAAAAAAAATAAAGTCTACCTGCAACATATCACCAGATCCCTGCACAATCAGAAATGTCTGCCTAAACACCTGCTGCAAACAGGATATCACAGTGTGTGGTGGAGAATGGGCCCTTCTTAAGGGGCAGGGTTTTTAGGCATTTCCTTTTTTAAAACTCTTCTTCCAATCAAAACTTTTGTTAAATGGCCAAACATGGGCTGTTAGCCTTTCAAAGACCTACCTGGATTACATATTTTCCAAATAACACACTAGTAAATCAATCAATCTGTTCTCTATCCTTTTATGCTTCATACAACTGCTAAAATATTGTATAAGTGACCAAATATTGTGCTAAGATCAAGAACAAAGTGAGGATGTCACAAGAAGGCAATAAACAAGATGGTGTGGAACAGGAGGGGGATAATGAAACCCTTCATAAGCCAAACCAAAGAAGCAATTACCAATGATTTATATGGAAAAAAAATTTGAGTGTTCCCAGTCCTCCAAAATAACCTCTCTTAGGTTTTTCTGATACCCTAAGGCACATCTTGATAACTGATGCACACACCAAAAAAATGAAGATAAAGCACAGATGCTCACAGACAAGTTCAAAGATCTGATGGCTGGATGCTGTGATGCTAAGTGTGGTTCCTGGAGAAGATGCTTAGTGGGACCACTCTTGCTGCTGCTCAGGGTACATCTCTGTAATGGCTCACTGCAAAACAAATGCTGAACACTATTTTCAATTTTTGCCTTTCTTTGTAAAAACAAAAATCCTCTTTGGATTTCTTTTGGTTAGCAAAATCAGGTACTAATGTAGGTCTTCCATAAAAGCCAAGTGGTATAGCATGAACTTTCACAAAGTGGGGAATACCTGTATATGAGAGCCACCAGTTCTTCTCAGCATTGGTTGGTCCCCCTGTTTCTGTCCAATCTCCTCTGATGTTCCTACAGCCTGCCAGAAAGTATCCCTGGGACTCCTCAAAGTTCAGAGTTCAGGACCTTGGTGGTCAACCTGATTGGCTCCCCCTGTAGAGATTAGAACTTCAGAACATGTGTAGGCATTCTGCTTCCCTCTTACATTTACATTTGCTGCTTCCCACTTGACAAATAGTACAAACTCACGAGCATAAAGCTTATTACAGCAGAGCTGGCTAATTCCTGACATGCATTTCATCACTGATTTAAAGCATGTACCATTGACTAATGGATTGCACCTTGACAGTGGGAGGGGCCATCAAACAGCATTGACTCCAAGCTGAGAACGTCCCGATTCGGCATGGGCCCCTCCATTGTGGGAAGTTAGCAAATGCAGGCCTCCCACGTTTCACAACTCTAGGGGATATACTTTACATTGTCACCCATGTCAACAGTGACACTTGGAAGCATACATTGCATACAAATGACCAAACCCTCCACAGATAAGAAAGCGAGGACCTCAGAGAAGACTTCTCCAAGTTGCTTAGCTAGCTGCTAGCAGAACCAGGATTGCACACCAGTCCTCTGGATCACAGTCTCTCGAATACACCATACTGCCTCCCATACTTTGCTAATAATAACAACAGAAAAACATGACTATGCCATCTTACTACAGCGAACATTTCCTATGTGCCAAGCCCTGCATATTTAATGAGTTACATACATTTTGTCATTCATAAACATGATGAATGGAGTAAGCCAGGGACTCCCAGGGGCCTAGGTCTATACCATGTTGGCCAAGTCATAAGTAAGAATTTGGCAGAATTCTAGAAAGTCTAAGATGAATGCAGCAGGACTCAATGTTTCTTCTTGCTTTAAAGCATAATACAGGTGTCTCTATGACTCTCAACCACTCTGCCCCTGAGAAGGAAGGTGACTTCACTGGATATACTGGGCATGTGTAGTTCTTCACATTGGTTCTCCTTTGTTTCTCCATGCTATAAGTCTTCCTAGAGGGACTCTCATGTACAGAGTCCAGAATGTGCATGTACATATAGTTATGGCTGATTCTGGACGGCTTGCTACCAAGAGGCTTTGCTATCATTTAATTATTTGTTGTACTGATTGTATAAAAATAAGTCCCCATCTGGGTGGCTCAGTCAGTTAAGTGTCACTCTTGATTTTGGCTCAGGTTATGATATCACAGTTCATGAGGTCAAGGCCCGCATCAGACTCTATTCTGACAGTGTGAGCCTGCTTTGGACTCTCTCTCTCCCTCTCTCTCTGCTCCTCTCCCATTCATGCTTGCTTCCTTTCTCTCTCCCTCTCTCAAAATAAATATATAAACATTAAAAGAAATAAGCCCGTGTCTCACTAAATAATTCCAGTTGGTGTTTTTTCCTTTATGCATATAATATCACCTTCTCATCATGTTCCAGGTACAGCAATGAAACACTTAGAACGAAAATTGGTTTGACATTTGGAGACAAGATTCTAATCCTTCAAGCTTCTATTCATATGTCTACCTTTCCCCACAGAACTTTTTCAGTTAGGGTTGCATTGGGCTACATGAACCAAATACTCAACTATGGTGTCTTAAACAAATAAGGGGTTTATTTTTCTCACTAAATAAGACATCCAGAGGTAGGAAGTCTAGAGTAGGTGTCGTGAATTGGGAAAGCCACCAAAGACCTAGGATCCCCCTTTCTCTTCCACCATCCTTTGCATGAAGTATTCATCCTTATAGTTGCAAGATGACATCGTGATAGTGTTCAGGCAGGAGAAAGGGGGACAATCAATGGGCAAAAAGGTGCATGCCTATGAAGTCTTTCTTTTCTTCAGGAAAAGAATAGCTTTCCAGAAAACACTACCAGTGGATTTTCATATTTATGTCCCATGGCTATTGCTAGGGAGCCTGAGAAATCAGGTGATTTGGGACACGGTCGCATGTTACTCTGAACAAAAGTTGAGTTATGTTAGTAAGAAAAAAGAAGAAAATAGATATTGGATAGTGGAAGATTGGAGTCCCTTCTGGAGCCCCGACCATCAGACCTAACCAGCTGTAAAGCCCTTCTGTAGAGGTCAGAGTTCCCTTCCCCAGCCACAGTCCTAGTTATTAAGTAACCCTTTTCTGGTACTCTTATCTGATTCTGTACTCCCACAGATAAATAAGCCCACCATGTCTTGCCTCTCTGTTAGCTTTGGTCAAAACCCAGAATATAAGTCCCCTCTTAAGCCTAGAGTCCCCTACACTAGACTGTGCTCTCCCAATGCAAATCTCACTCTTTTCTTCTCTCCTGGAACTTTTGGCAGTTCCATATATCCAGAACATCTTTACTGATTATTACCTCCACCTCCATGCCCTTTCCTGAGGTTGAGGGTGTCCTATGACCTTCTCAAGTGAGGGTACTCTTTATCCTTTACCCAGAGAAGCTCAGGACACTTCCCTTAGTTCTCCCCAACCATCCAAATGAGAAATAAAATTTCTCACATTCTGGGCCCATTCAGAGAAGGTTGTGCCTTCTCTAGACCTCCTTGTCCAAATCTAATCTTTCTTTTTCCAAACTGCTGATCATCTGGCCAGAATCGCCATATAGACCCATATCACTTCAGATAATCCTCCCTTCCAGGAAAGTGGACAAAGAGATGCACTGTTCAAAATTCTGCCCACTAGGAAGATTTTCCTTCCTCACTACCCTCAGTTGAAATGCTCTAATTGTCCATTTCTGGTGGAGGTTGGCAAGTCTGGGAGGAACATCTGTGTACAGGATCAAACTGTTTTGTTTTGTTTTGTTCTTTTTTTAATGAATCTTCAGTCATGGGAGCTTTCAATGTGGTTACCAGTGTGGGCTGAAGGAAAGACAGACGAGTGGCAGGAGTAGGCACAATGAGAGTGTGAATTACATGATCATGCAACCTAGTTATGACTTCAGGGACTACTCAGGCCACTCCTATGATGGCTTCTTATGCTTGAAGACTGAAGACCCGACTTCATGGCTGGGTGAGTCAGACAGTATCTAGGTCATGATCATGCATTTAGATCAAAGCACAGTAGCATCAGATAATATCCAGGTCATGATCATGCATTTAGATCAAAGCACAGTAGCAAGTCAGGAGCTGTTTCTCAATGGAGAATCTGTGCTCTGCCACAGATATTTCAAGAACTGTTGAATGTTCTGAGCCAAAAGAGAAAAACAGGATCAGGCTTATTGTAAAGTCATATCTTATTCTGGGCTCCATACAAAGCTGACAGCTTTGGAAGCCACATGGTAAATTGGCCCAAATAGGACACCCAATACCCAAAAAGGCTCATTATGTATCCTGCCGCTTTGGGGTGATGGGAGACATAATATTAAGTAACATGTGTTTCCTATTGAAAAAGATAGTGACCTGATATTCCCCAGATTATAGGAGCTCCAGAAATGATGTTTAACTTATATCTCAGAACAACCAGAACAACCAGAGAATCTGCTACTTCCTATTCCCCAGCGTCCATCAACATGATGTCATCAGTGCAGGCAGTAGTGATGATATACGATAGAATGATGGTTTGGGGATGCCTGGGTGGCTCAGTCGGTTAAGCGGCCGACTTCGGCTCAGGTCATGATATCACAGTCCATGAGTTCGAGCCCTGCGTCGGGCTCTGGGCTGACAGCTCAGAGCCTGGAGCCTGCTTCAGATTCTGTGTCTCCCTCTCTCTCTGACCCTCCCTCGTTCATGCTCTGTCTCTCTCTGTCTCAAAAATAAATAAACATTAAGAAAAAAAAAAAGAATGATGGTTTGGTTCCAATTTTTATGAGCCAGATTGTGGCACTGAGTCAGAGTCGATACATCGCTGAGGCAAAATGGCAAATGTATATTGCTGACCCTGTCAGGTGAAAGTAAAATATTTCTGGTGTTCTCCATTTATTGAAATAGATGAATACCTGTCCATCAGTAAAAGATCTTCATAAATTTATTAATTTGTTCCAGGAATAAAAGTCTGTGTGAATGAGCATCCACAATGGAAATTACCACCTAGTTATGTTTATAATTAAACTGATATTATATAGGATCAGACTGTTTCTGGTTTTTTGTTTTTGTTTTTAATTTGCCAAACTGAAAAACACCATCAGAAAGCCATAAAGAACCATTAACCATTCATATTCAAATGTTTCATTGTATCATAATCTCTGAATTTCCCCCAGAAACAGAAATTTGCTTTCCATTTACTCTTCAATGGATTTGGCCAATTACTGTGATCAGCAAACTACAATGTTATTCTATATCACTAAGAATTTATTTAATTTTGGTTTATAATATTTTCCTCAATAAAATAGTCACAGTTACTTTGAGGGGATTCCAGAAAACTTCTTAGATACATGTAGTAATATAGCACAGCTTTTTACCCTTTATTCAAGAGGCTCTTGATTTTTTAACTGACTCACATTGTGGAGTTGTATAAGAAGTCTTAATTCCTAATATAATAATTCGAGTCAAATTTCTCTTTCCTTCCATTCATGGGCTGTCTGTGGATTTCATTTCTGAGGACCCCATAACTTAAAAACCACAGCCAGATACTTATGCATGTCTGATAATCTCTTACATTCTTCACACCATGTTTTCCCTGCTGCATAATGAAATGATTATACCACTTTGTTTCTGCTGTCATTTGGATGCAGGCACTCTGGGCTTCTTTCAACTACACTGAGATCAACGAGCCCTATAAGCATTTTACATCAACATTTTTGATCTTTCAGCAACAAACTGTAAAGCTCTTTTTATTTTTTTTTTTTTAATTTTTTTTTCAACGTTTATTTATTTTTGGGACAGAGAGAGACAGAGCATGAACGGGGGAGGGGCAGAGAGAGAGGGAGACACAGAATCGGAAACAGGCTCCAGGCTCTGAGCCATCAGCCCAGACCCCGACGCGGGGCTCGAACTCACGGACCGCGAGATCATGACCTGGCTGAAGTCGGACGCTTAACCGACTGCGCCACCCAGGCGCCCCTGTAAAGCTCTTTTTAAATATTGTGTTACTTCTTTCATCAACATGTCTTCATAGCAAAAGTAGAGTTCTCCCTTTTCTTACCCTGCTTACATATAATGTACTTTGATATTCCATTATATGTTATTTTTAAACTATTGTTTTCTTTTAATTTTTTAATGTTTATTTATTTTTGAGAGAAAGAGAGAGAGTGAGTGTGCACAAGCAGGAGAGGGGCACCGATAGAGAACACACAGAATCTGAAGCAGGCTCCAGGCTTTGAGCTGTCATCACAGAACGCAATGTGGGGCTTGAATCCATGAACCATGAGATCACGACCTGAGCCAAAGCTAGAACTCAAACTAAGCCATCCAGGCACCCCACTAGTGGTTTTGTTTTAATGTTTATTTTTATTTTTGAGAGAGAGAGAGAGAGACAGAGAGACCGAGAGACAGAGAGACAGAGAGACAGAGAGTAGGGAGGGGTAAAGAGAAGGGGAGACAGAAGATTCCAAGCAGGCTCTGCTCTGTCAGCACAGAGCCCAACACAGGGCTCAAACTCACAAAACACGAGATCATGACCTGAGCTGAAGGCAGACACTTAACCAACTGAGACAGCCAGGTGCCCCTAAACTATTGATTTTACCAACACAATAATGGGTTTCAACCACAATCTCCTAAAAATTCTGAATTTTATGTTCATTTCAAAGTTCAATACAGCTGTTAAAATATCCAGTGGTATTAGGAGAAACCATTGTATACTTGTGCTCTCAGTATTTCTCATTCTCTTCTTGGTTATTTCTGAAGATATAATAAGTGGGCCAGTGAGGCACACATGACAGGTTCAGCCTCTGTTAAAAAATTCTTGAAATTATTACTCTTGCATTATAATAAAAACTTTATTGGTCTTTCTGTGTCATTTAGTATGAGTCAAAATTTAATCCAAAATTATGTGAGTTAAGCAAGAAAAATGTTAGAATCACAGCTGGTTAGCCAAACCTAGCCCAGTTCATGCTGAATCTCTAGTAAATATACCCATGTAAGTAATTTGAGTCCCATCCCTGGAGAAATATGCTCAAAGTTCATCTCAAAACATTTGTCTAGGGGCTCCCGGGTGTCTCAGTCAGTTGAGTGTCTGACTTCGACTCAGGTCATGATCTCCCTGTTTGTGAGTCCAAGCCCTGCATCGGGCTCTGTGCTGACAGCTCAGAGCCTGGAGACTGCTTCTGATCCTGTGTCTCCCTCTCCCTCTGCCCCTAACCCACTCATGCTCTCTCTCTCTCTCTCTCTCTCTCTCTCTCTCTCTCTCTCTCAAAAAAATAAACATTAATTTTTTTTAATTTTTCTAGATTTTTAATGATAGAAATTCACAAATCCTTTTAAGTTCATGACATCTGAATTTTGCTCTGCATCTTCCTGAGCATATTATGTATAAATCCTGATTATCTTGAGAGCGTCAACAGTATATAGAGCATGTGGAAAATTGCTCTGTCTTCTACATAGGAGATGTGGCTTCCTCATCTGCAGACAGCATTTTAGAAAGTTTTGAGTATCTGAAAAGCCCATCAAATCTTGCCATATATCCCATTCCAGTCACTAGGCCTGGTCAAAGTCTTAATTAGAGACCTGGTTAGATTGTGACCTCAGTTAGAGACCTGGTCAGATTGTGAATTAAACTGATGCATAACTTAGCAACCTGCAAAGTCAGGCTGTGATTTTCTTTTAGCTATTTTAGCTCCACATCTATAAGCCCAAAGCAAGTATAAATGGTCAGTGTTTTTTCCAGCATTTTTGAACATAACCTACATTATCAAGTAAATTTTATATCACAAATGAATTCACATATGCATACAATTGAATCAAAGATTATATGAAACATTTCTTACCCTGACCACATAGAATGTACTTTGATATTTTCTCTTCTCTTCTATGTTATTTTCAAACTGTTGGTTTTAACAACACGATAACGGGTTTCAGCCACAATCTCATAAAAATTCTGAGTTTTATATTTATTTCAAAGTTTGATACAGCTGTTAAAATATCCAGTGGTATTAGAAGAAGCCATCCTCGTCTTGGGCTCTCAGTACTTCTCATTCTCTTTAAAATGATTCCCAGGGGCGTCAGCCTAGCTCAGTTGGAGGAACGTGTGACTCTTGATCTCGGGGTTGTAAGTTCGAACCCCACATTGAACAAAGAGATACTTAAAATCTTAAAAAAAAAAAAAAAACTGATTCCCAACCATACCTACCTACTCCTGAAGAGCTTCTCCCTTAGTGGTGCTGTGTGCCCTACCTGAACACAGGTGATAATTAGACTAGCAGTTTTCCAGGCCATACCTTGCCTCTATATATTTTGGCACATAAATGGGAACATCACCATATTTTTCCCCATACACATTCAATAGCTAATTCTAACAAATCACATTTTCTTGAGGATCTACATCCTGCAAACCATTCTTTCTCTTGTCAATGTTCATATGATCAGGGTTCTTGGAATGCAAATAACGAAAATCAATTCTGGCTGAGTCAACTAAAGAAAACGTTTTTTGAGAGCATACTCAATACCAGGAAATAAAAAAAAATTTTTTTTTATAACAACCAAACTTTGGAGAAAGTGAGAACAGTAAACTTCAGGAACCTCAGTTTCATGAATGTGTAGACTCTGTCCTTCAACCATATTTACTAATGATTCAAATTTGTGACAAAGAGAGTCTAGATGACCCAGCTTGATGTGACACGCCAAGCCTCTGCTGGGCATGGTAATAGGCTCTTCTGATGGGCAGCTGTATCAGAGCCACATGGATCAGGAGGAATATGTCCCAAAGGAAGAGACACTCCCAGACACAAATAACAGATGTTCTCCACAGTCAATTGTAATATCAAGGTAGCCACCCAGTTTAGAACCAGGGTTCAAGGAAAAGTCTAATTCAGCAAACTGTACATCCCTTCCCAGCAACTCAGACAGATCTTCCCATTCTCTGAGCAGAGACTCCTCAATGACAGAGCTCTGGGATTCAGGCACTGGTGGACTTCCATATATTCCAGTATTCCATCTTCCAGCAGGCACTGCTACCCCGGGTGGGTTAATGGGAGTTGGGATGGGTAGCATTCTCCATGCTAGGTCTCCCTTGGTTATTTGTAAGATGAGAACGAAGCATTAAAAAAACTTCCCACATTACTCAGAAATGCCTAAAAGCAGTAGTTTATAACACCGAATGCTCCCCAGGATGAGCCAGGATGGTGTTTCAAAATATGCACAAGCATAATACAGCCTCAGAGATTGTGAGGAAATCCAGATACATACATTTTGAACAGAAATATATTTTGATCCTCGAGCACAGTCAGAGTTAAAACTCACTGACTTGGAAATCAGAGCGGCCGGAAGCCTAGAGGTGAGGAGTTGTCATTTGACCCAGCTCTGAAAATCACAGGAAGGGAGAACGGAGGCTAACAAATCCACAACACTTGGGAGAGGAGGTGACATCCAGCATGGGGCTCTTTGTTGGAAGCGTATTTACCTCATAATTTCTCCTCCTACACCCCTACACACATCTTCAGATCACCACAGTTACCTGACGTTCTGTCATTAGTAGTTTCTCGCAGAAGTAACCCTCTCATTCTAAGCCCTCAAGCCACTAACATGTTAGCCAAAAAATAAAAAATAAAAAAAAAATAAAAAGTCTAGAAAAAGAGCTGGAAATCAGAGACAGGTCAGGTCAGGAAACCTTTGATACAGAGTAGGGAGACGTAGGAATGAAAGCTAATAACGAGTGTGGAGGTGGCATGTGGAAGAGATCACTAGTTGCCCATGCAATCCCATTTTCCCTTCCTCCTCACTAAGAGAATGGTATCATAGCCTAAAGACTGCATTTCCTAGATTTCCTTGTCACTAGAGGTGGCCTGTGAGATATACAGGGAGTCCTTGAGTGGTGCTCCCATGCTCCTTCACTGGGAGGTTGACTCAGTTGAGAGGTGTACCCTTTCCACCCATCCCCTTCTCCTTCTTGAGACCACACTCAACTCAGGTATGGGGGCTGAAGCTTAGATCCCATTCAGAGCCCTGAAATAATGAGCATAGAGGCTGCTTGCTGAAATTGGAGGAGCAGAAGGAATGATGGAGGCTGGCTACCTCCAGAACCTTCTTAGGTAAGGCAGAAACATACCCTTAGTTTGTTAAGTTGCATACATGCATGTAACTGAATCCTGGAAGAGAATCTGGAATGTAGTCCTATGCCCAAAGAAGACATTTTCAGGAAAGGCTCTCAAAAAAGACGGCTCTGAAAGTCTTAATGTATAAAAAAGGAATTTTAAACTTCCATCAAGTGGAAAGGAAAAGCAGCCTGTGGTCTCTTATTTGTGGCATGTCCAACCCACAGCATAGGACAGGCACCCACACTCACCTCAGCAGGTCACCCATCCCTTGCCAGCACTCGTCTCCCCTCTCACTGGTCCTTCCTGCTCCACTCTCACTGGTCCCCTCAGACCTGGAGCTCCTGAAGGTCATCCCAGGTGTGGCTGGCTGTTCTTCTCAACCACTCATGCTGCTTTGCATGAGTGCCTGCCCAGCCCGGCATCCTCCCACCTACTCGTGGCACAAGACCTGGACAATATTCAGCAAGAAAAAGTGAGGGTGGTCCTGGATGAAGAGCCACAGATCAGAGCTGACTTATTCTCTTCAAAAGCTTAGAGCTGGAATTAGATTCTATAAGTGAAGATCTTGACGTTAAAACAGTATTTTTGAGATCATTGTTTTGTTTGTTTTACATGTTCTTAGGTATCTTTCTCAAGGTCACATCCTGTAGAAGACAGTTAGGAAAATGTCCAAGATGGTCGGAGGTTTAGTACTAAAGAGTTAAGTTATTAAACTTAAAGAGTTAAGTCATTAAAGAGTTAAGTGATCAATGATATAATTCTGTTGCTAACAGTTGTAAGTCCCAGTCTCTTCTCAAATGTTCATGAGAACCCAGCCATTGACCTCGCAGCCAGCAGGGTCCAGAGATCGTCCTATCTACACAAGGAGCAGATATCCCTGAAAATGGACAGGGTGGCAGCTGGACTGGCAGGCATAGTCATGTAATCCCTTGGGTACGTGGGGTTCCTCAATGTCCCCATCTCTGGCACTATGAGAGGGCCCCTTTCTGGTGTGCTTGCCAGTCCTGTTTCCATGGCTGGGCTCTATTTGCATTCTTCATTGTCCATCGGATGGATGCATAAACAAGACTCTCTTCATGCCCAAAATGTTCCACAGTCTTTCTCTACACCTCTGCAGCTATAGCCCCTAATCAGTATCCCACCACCACACAAACACAAATGCCCAACTCCCTGCTCTGGCTCTCAAGGCCTGTCTGAATCTAGCCTTATATTTGTGCACCTCTACCTCGGGTCTCTACCTCTGCTCACATACCCCCCTCCCACTCCTGAAGGTCTGACTACGTTGAGTGGTATTGACTTTGGCCTTGTCCAACTGGGGGAACTTGAATGAATCCCTTAGTGCCGCCCATCTCAGTTTCTTCATCAGAAAATGATGGGGTTCTGGGGCATATGGGTGACTCAGTTGGTTGAGCAACTGACTCTTGATTTGGGCTCAGGTCATGATCTCAGGGTAATGAGATCGAGCCCTGTGTCGGACTCCACACTGGGCATGGAGCCTGCTTGGGATTCTTTCCCTACCTCTCCCTTTGCCCCTCCCCCACTAGCACACAAACAGGAGGAAAGGAAAGGAAAGGAAAGGAAAGGAAAGGAAAGGAAAGGAAAGGAAAAAAAAAGAAAAGAAAGAAAAGAAAAGAAAAGAAAAGAAAAGAAAAGAAAAGAAAAGAAAAGAAAAATGATGGGGTTGAACAGTGAACTTAAAGATCCCTTCCAATTCTAAAAGCCTGCCGTACTTTGTACACAGGTTCTCCCGTGCCAATATCCTTCCTGATTAAGACTATTGATAATAACAGTAATATCTGACATGTACAGAGCACCTGCTATGCACCAGGCATGGTGCTAAGTGCTTGACAAGCGTTTTGCTATTTGACTGCTCCTAACTAACATGTAAAACTTGAACAAGATAACTCTCCCTGTTCTGCATCAAAGAAAGACCAGAATGTTAGCATAATATGCCCAAAGTAATGAAGACTTCAACCAGGACTAGACGTTGAGGCTGACCCCAGAGCTCACAACCACTGCGCTATTCCAAGGGAGCGTCATGAGCCCGATGGTGTTGCGTCAGTGCCAGAGCCTTAGGTTCAAACTCTGACATCACCATTTACAAAGACAGTTTGGGAAACAGTGTCAGCACTTAGTAAACAATCAATTATTGTCAGCTGTTATTCTTGTTGCTCCCAAAATTCTTTCCTAAGAAAGGAGCAACAGATTCCTTTTGGCTACAGGATACAGAGATCACCTCTTAAAAACGAACACTTGGTCCAAAGCACACAGAAGGGAGGGCTCCATGAGAAAAGTAACACTAAGTAAGTCCTTGGAAGAAAAATTCTTATTTCAAATCTTGACGGAATTCGAAGAACAGATTTAAGAAGAATTTGATTTCCAATTACTAACCCTGCGCTGGTAATAGTAGGTTCTGTAGATAACCTCGCTATTGGGTAAGGAAGTATAGCACCGCTGTTTCTAGGCAACAGACCAGCAGCAACACAACTAAGCAAACAACTCAAGCTCAAGGGCTGTGGATTCCACCTCTCACTTTGCTTCTGTGATCTAGAGCAAGTAACCCCCTCCACGAACCTTCTGCTCCTTATTATGGGGATAACAAGTTCAACCTGTATGGAGAAAGCCACTTCTAAAAGCAACCTGCCAATAAAATGCATAATTAAAATGTGTAATAGAATGTTATTTAGCCATTAACCTAATTGTCTATCCATTAATATACATGTGTGGTCTTGGCTTTCATGCATTAATTATTAAGAATTCTTCAATCAGAATCTGCCTGAATATAAATTGGGCCAAATTTGTGTTCTATATTAAGATTGAAAAATATGTAAATCTCAAGGGATCCTAGGTCTGAGAGCTATAATTTGTATGAGGACAAATAGCTTTGATGTAATTGTTCCACTGTCTATAGTTATTTCAGACTAAATTAGCTTTAATTCAGATAAATCCTGAAAGCTATTTAACATCTCAGCAGGAAGGGTGACCTCTTATGCCTTAAGTTTCATGTATCACTCCTGCATGACTAATTATTATCATCATCCCTATTATCAACCATAAAATAACAAAGACCTAACTAATTACTTAATAGAGTAGTTGAGCGTCAGTAAACATTATTTGATTCAGCAGTGAACATAAAGTTCAACCTCACAATACATCTGCTTTCATTTGGATAGAGATGAAAGGAAAAAAATTCCGCCGAAATTAGAGATAAGACCTGCAGACTTCCTGCCCTTTTCGTCTGAGCAATAGCTGTTGTAAAGCCCTCACGGGGTTTGACCTGGTTATTTCTGCATTTGAGAGACTGGAGAGGAAAGACACTGAAAATGATCCAAAAGAAAACATTGATTCCTAAAGATGAATGGCTAGCTTATCTATTTCCTTTAGTCACGGGAGTAACTCGGATTTTCTTGGATTCCTCCTCCTCAAAGACACATGTGGTGCTTAAAAGCACCTTTGGAAAAAGACTCTCAGGCAGGATGTTCACCTTAAAATAGATGGTTGAGTGGGATCACCTCTGAATAGCGATTGAGAACAGACTGTGCCAGGAGTTCATTTCCTGTACTCATTTTGTTTGTTTGTTTCTCTCTCTCTTTTTTTTTCTTTTTTTCTTTTTTTACAAAATGAAGCCACACTGATTTGGAACGCAAATCAATACACAGCCTGGTATTTGGAGATTTCTCACTCTTCATTCTAAAGATCTCTCTGGTGAACAGAACGCTGCTTAAATCAAAGCAGGGAGGAGAATGTTAATTATTATTAATGGAGCTGTCCCTTCAGTTACCCAAATATAATTCATAATGGCCACTCAAAACAGATGCTCTGTCATTAGGAGGTTAGTACTATATATGCTGGAGGTATCAAGTTGAACAATGAAGTCAATATTTGTCTTAGTTTACACATCAAACTGGAAAACAAAGCAAACAACTCCTGTTATATTAAGTGAATTGGTCTTGGTAATTTTGTTACGCTATTTTGTTAGGGGTCGGTAGGGCCCCAGAGGGTATTTGCCAAAGAAATCATATACAGACAGAGGTAATACCCTTTTCATAAGACCGCAAGTATTAAGAGTACATGATGCATTACAATCTGCAATCCAAACATCCCATTCTTTAGGTGTCGACAGAAAAAGACAACCACAGTGTATCTAAGGACTGAGGCCGCTGCGCCTGTTTACCTTCAAGTACAACGGGTGATTATTTGCACGCAGGTGGAAGCAGGTATTTCTAGGAGTTGGCATCTGCTTCCGAGAGGGGTAGCTGAGTTCCCTCCCCGGAAACGTCCGCCTGGCTTTCTCCCTTCCGAGTGCAGATTGACCTCGTGAGATTAACTAGTGTTCAGCTAATGACCTTTCCCTATAGTGAAGGCTCTTGAAAAGACTCACTTTGCAAAGAAGCAATTCCTCTTTTTCCTAACAAATTCGCTCAACATTACAGCTCTGCCCAAGCCACATTCGTGAGTTTACCCCGAGACTCACAGGTGGGAGGATTTAGGATCGTGCAGCACTTTGGGTGACCTTGAGACATTTTGCTTTGCCTGGATATGTCAAGCAAAGGACGAAGGGGATAATACTTGGTATCCTTCCTCCACCTGGGGTGCACAGCCGCTATCTCCAGGTGTTTCCCCATAGCATTTTGGATTAGTCTCCGTTTTGCCCAAAAGATGTTTTTCTAAGCTATCCCTCTATTTTCCTGTGCATTCTTTTTAAAAGTTTATTTATTTATTTTGAGAGAGAGAGAGATTGAGGAAGGGAGAGAGAATCCCAAGCAGGCTCCCCACCATCAGCAGAGTCCAACTCGGGGCTTGATCTCACAAACTGTGAGATTATGACCTGAGCTGAGATCAAGAGTACAGGTGCCCCTCCTGCAGCTTTTTTAATTGAAGTGTAATTAACATAGTGTTATATTAGTTTCAGGTGTACAATTTAATGATTCAACAATTCTGTACGTTGCTCAGTGCTCCTGAAGATAAGTGTACTCTTCATCCCCTTTATCTTAATCCCTTTATCTTGATCCCACCCACCTCCCCTCTGGCAACCAGCAGTTTGTTCTCTGAATTTAAAAGCCTGGTTTTTGGTTTTGTTTTTTGGTCTTTTTTTTGTCTTTGTTTTCTTATTTGTTTCACATATGAGTGAAATCATATGGTATTTGCCTTTCTTTGACTATTTCACTTAACATTATACCTTCTTAGTCCATCTATGTTCCTGCAAAGGGCAAGATTTCATTCTTTTTTTTTATGGGTAAGATCACATCTTCTTTATCCACCCATCTGTGGATGGACACTTGGATTGCTTCCATATCTTGGTTATTGTAAATAATGCTGCAATAAACATAAGGATGCATATCTCTTTCAAATTAATGTTTTCATTTTCTTTGGGTAAATACCCAGTAGTGGAATTACAAGATCGTATGGTAATTTTATTTTTAATTTTTTGAGGAAGCTCCGTATTGTTTTCCACACTGGCTGCACCACTTTGCATTCCCGTCAACAGTGCACGAGGGTTCCTTTCTCTCCACATTCTTGCCAACATTTGTTATTTCTTGTATTTTTTATTTTAGCCACACTGACATATAAAATATCTCAATGTGGTTTTGATTTACATTTGCCTGATGATAAGTGATGTTGAGCCTCTTTTCATGTGTCTATTGGCCATCTATATGTCTTCTTTGGAAAAATGTCAATTCAGGTCTTCTGCCCATTTTTATATTGGGTTGTTTGTTTTTTTTTTTTCCCAGTGAGTTGTATCAATTCTTTATATATTTTGGATATTAACCCCTTATTGAATATATCATTTGCAAATATCTTCTCCAATTCAGTAGGTTGCCTTTTTGTTTTGTTGATGGTTTGCTTTATGCAAGATATTCATGGGCCCCAAATAGGTTGAAAAGTTGGTGAAGAAAATGGGCAGAATAAAAAATATATATTCCAGCATTCCAAAGAAAACTTTCTGGTGTCTCTCCTCCATCAACCACCAGGAGCCATCACCTTTTCTTCTTTTTGAAAAACCATTAAGCTTTACTCTCCATGTATAAACTGCATTAATAACCTTGACATTTTTCTTTAGAACCCATATAAAAATATCACTGTTCAAATGAAATGCTTTTCTACCTGTGCATATTATTTAAGCACCGTGGCCCTGGCCTGGAACACACTCTAATTTTTCCTATTGAAACAAATGGATTTTTTTTTTTTCACTTCATAGTTTTTCACTTAACAGCGGGATTTTCAGGAATGAATGATACTAAGTGAGTCTATATAAATGCATTCTTGTACCTCCTCAATGGAATCTCTTCTGTCTAATCCCTGACCTGGTATCTTTCATGGGCTTCCCCAAAATGGCTCCATTTCCCCTGCTTCCTTCCCTTAGGTAGGTTATTCCTGTTCCCTGGAGTTCTCTTTCCTTGAGAACACCCTATCTGAATCATGCATGTGCTTCCTTACCCTACTGGAATGCCTCTAATGGCCCCTGCTTTCTCCGGCATCCTGACTGTCTTATTGGCTGCACTATTCATTTTCTTACACAAGCACATCTTGTGAATATTTCCAGAAACCTGAGCACAGCTCCAAGACCTACCCTCAGTTAGACTTCAAATTCCAGTGTTTCCTCTCCAGCAACAACCCTCCCAACCCTGCCCCGCCATCACCACCCACCCTCATAATACCCAGCAGGGAGCTGGACAAAATATAGATGTTCAATAAATACTTATTGAATTGGAATTCATTGAAAATATTGTTCTCTTTTTTTTTTTTAAGATTATTTATTTATTTATTTATTTTAAGACAAAGAGAGACAGTACAAGTTGGGGAGGCAGAGAGAGGGGAAGAGAGAGAATCCCAAGCAGGTTCCATGCCTTCAGAAGGAAGCCCAATGCAGGGCTGGATCCCACGAACCCTGAGATCATGACCTGAGCCAAATCAGAAGTTGGATGCTTAACCAACTAAACCACTCAGGTGTCCTGAAATTATTGTTTTATAGTGCTGCATACAAGAGAAGTCAAATCTATGCATACCCAAATCATTTTTAAAGAAGTGCTCTGTTGTACTTCCAGATAATCTGAAACATGCAAAGATATTTTGCCCTATAGACATTGGCAAGGATAGTAATAATACAGTGCTTGAGTGCTTGGCATTGGAGATGGCCCTGAGTGTGAAACCTGGCTCCCCTACTTACTAACTATGGGTCATTGAGCTACTTTTTTTTTTTTAATTTTTTTTTAACATTTTATTTATTTTTGAGACAGAGAGAGAGAGAGAGCATGAACAGGGGAGGGTCAGAGAAAGAGGGAGACACAGAATCGGAAACAGGCTCCAGGCTCTGAGCTGTCAGCACAGAGCCCGACGCGGGACTCGAACCCACGGACCGCGAGATCATGACCTGAGCTGAAGTCAGCCACTCAACCGACTGAGCCACCCAGGTGCCCCTGAGCTACTTTTTAAGTCTAAGTCTCAGATTCTAAATTCACAAAAGAACAAAATGACACTTCCTTTCCTAGTTATTGTAAGGTTTCGATAAATGCTTGTCCTTCCTCTGTCTCTTAATTTGAAACATACTTACGTTAAAGTCGTTTTTGGATTGCTCCATTATTTTCATGTCCTTAGGAGCAAATTTCTCACACAATTGTTGAGAGTATTCCCCATCCTTTTTAGTGTCAGCTTTTTTAATGTGCCTTGGAGCACATAGAGAGAGAGAGAGAGAGAGTGCAAGCAGGGGAGGGGCAGAGGGAGAGAGAGACACAGAATCCGAAGCAGGCTCCAGACTCTGAGCTGTCAGCACAAAGCCCAATGTGGGGCTCGAACTCACAAACCGTGAGATCATGACCTGAGCTAAAGTTGGACACTTAACCGACTGAGCCACCCAGGTGCCCCAGATTTTTTTTTTATATTTGTCTTTCCTTCTTTCTGGTTTGCCTTCTTTACTAGCAGTTTTATGGTAACTTCCACAAGCCACCTCTGTTCTCCCAGGGAGATCCAGATCTTGTAGGAGACTCTGAGGGCTCCTGAATTAATATGGTAGTGAGGGTATTATAGAGGCATGGACTGAGCCACCTATAAGCAGTTGAATCTGCTTCCTCCCACCACGAAGGTGCAAAGCTTTATACACACTGCCCTTCTAGACAGTATCAGCACTTCCTTCACCTCTGTTTGCAGGCCAAGGATTTAATAGAATTTCTCAGTTCTAGGCAGTGTGCCTGATTCATTTTTCATTAGGTATTTTGGTTGCAATTACTCCACTGACGTCAAATTGTTCTCTCACACCCACAGACCAGTTGGCCTGTAGTTTCATCCCTCCTCACTGGTTTGTATATCTGTCCTGTGTTCAGATCTAGAGAAGTCTTTGTCTTGTCTGCGGGGAGAGGCATGTCTTTATCATTTATTTGTATACTTAATAGTTTGATATTTTCATGTATCACTGGTGTGCATTTGAAGCTAGAGATAGAATGAGACAGAAAGCCAGGGGATCGTGGATGTTTGAAATCACAATGTGACATTTACCTGTAGGAGTACCAAGAAAGGTAACCTAGAGATGTCCGCTGAACTGGGCCTGAGACAATGGATTGCCAGTGATGAAGAAGGACGAGAGCCCAACACTGGGAAGAGCCATGAGCTCCAATCTGGAGGAAGAAACACATAAACCATATGTCAGAGAGGGTAAAGAGATTCATTTTAGTTGGTACACTGTGTGTGTGTGTGTCTGTGTGTGTGTCTGTGTGTGTATAAGGGGTTGTTGGGCAAATTTAGCCTGAGAAGGGAGACAAGAGGAAACAGCAAAGTCCGAAGAAATGAAATGACCTACCCCAGGTTGTTGAGCTCTGTCCCCCTGTAGGCACCTGATTTTGAACAAAACCACAGCAAAACCATGGTGGAGAACAGACAGCCCTACAAAGAGGAAGAGAGGCAGAGGAAGAAGCAGAGGAGGAGAAGAAAGAAGTAGAGGGCAAGGGGCAGAACAAGAAGGAGGAATAGAAAGAGGAGTGGGGAGAGCAGAGGAAGGGAACCAGGGCAGTACTCTTTCTGCAGGGACCTTAACCTTCAGAGCCGAATGGGCAACATTCATAAATAGGATACATGCAAGTTTGATTCTCAACATCTTTTACAAGCAACCAATGGTGATAAGAAAACTGCGATAAATCATGTGTGGGGTGGGGTGTGCCAGGAAGATGAGAAGGAAAAGAACAACCGCCAGACATATTGGAGACCATGGACTCTCACCTCCTTACTTTATAGCTGCAGAAACTCAGACCCAGAAGGACAAAGTGACTCTTGCCTGAGGTCCCACAAATTCGGACCTAAGACTAGCCTCCCAGATTCAATATTTGTGCATTTTTCTTCTCATTTTATCCTCAGGGGGGAGTGGGGGTAATTGAGAAATACTCATGTGAACAGATATGTTTTAAACCAAATAAAAGGAAGCAGCATTTATCATGTTGGCTTTGTAGAATACTAAGTTGGTGGGTCTAATGATTTGTAAAATGTAATTGAAATGTCTTTTGAGCAAATAAAATACATTCTGTGTGAATACTCTGTATTCTGGTAAATGGCATAATGAGAAGACTTCATGAAATAAAAATGGGATGGCAAGAAGCCATCCCTAGTCACAGAGAATCAATCATTATGGTCATGAGTAATGATAGACCAAAAAGGCAGTTAACTCCTAACTGGTTTCTGACAACCCTACGTTGGCTGTTGACCTTTGGACTGATCTCCTGAAGAAGCAAATTAACTTCAAAACCAGACCTTGTTTTCCCCTCAAATACAACCTTCTTGAGTAGATAGAGAATCTTTTTGCTTTCTGATCAAAAGCTGACCTTCTCTACAAAGCTTTTATTCATCAAGTGGTATTGATTTTTGACATTTCATTAAACTTTGATTTGGTTTCTAAAGCAAAATTCAACACTTAACACCTCCTTTAGGAGACACTAATAAAATAAAAGAATTTGTTGCCCTGTCCTATCCTTGCTACATTTCTGGAAATAGTGTTATCAAGAGAATGATCTTTTCCTGGAAAGGCTGTGTGATTTTTGTCATTTTTCAAGTTCTATTGTTTTTAAAGAAAGAAGTTTAGGTGTTTGAAGGTAATAATATGTTTCTAGCAATCCTAAGGCAACAACCAGAAACTCAGATTCATATACAGATATACTCATCACTTAATCATCTATCATAATAAAAAATTAAAATCAGTCTAAATGTCAAACTATAGTATAATAATGATATTATCACATTTACAGACACTGGAATATTAGGTGCTGTGCAATCATCTTTGGAAGAATATTTAAGGACATGAAACGATATTTCCTATAGAACATAAGCTCCATGAGAATAGACACCAAGTCTGAATTTGCTCAATATTGTATTCCCAATCCCTAGCACAGTGGCTCAATGAATATTTGTTGGATGAATGAATAGATGGATGAAAATAATTAAGTGCAAAACGAGAGAAGAATTCAAAGCTATGTGTATATTGTAGATCATACTATTTCTTCTCAAATAAAAGATTCCAAAGAGACACTGTCACTATTATCACAAACAAAAGCAATATTACCAAAAGCATTTCCATCTTGTGGCTTTGTACCATGTAAACATAATAAAAAATGTGTTTGCTTTTGAAAGCAGAAATATGTTTCTTGGGTGCTCAAGTACAGTTTTGATGCATACAATAAATAAGTTGAGACTAAAACAAAAGACGGTCTTTTTTATCCTAATCAACTTTTTTCTCCCCTAATTCTATTATATAGAACCTTATTTTTCAAAATTTGTTCTTTGTTGCCATAGTGATCAGCTCCCAAAGTGAAATTATATCACACTGGCTTTCTTTCAAGTTTCAATAACGTGCTGTCTCCACCCACTTCATTTTCAAAATGTTCAAATCCTCTAATCTCTGAGTACCTTAAGAGCCTTACTTTTGGGGAGTTCAAGTGGAGCTGGGGGGCGGGGGTGGTTAGGAAAGGGTTATGTATGAAGAATGAGAACAAAATGAAAAGAAAAAGTGAGATTTGAAAATAAATGAACTTAACATATAAAATAAAGTTTGACCTTCTCCATATAGTGATCTACTCTTCCCACTTTCTTAAATTTCCATTTTATAAATGATATACCAACAGAGGAAGGGAGCCTAAATTTAAATGAGAGTAATTTGATAATAAAGGTATATGGTCTGTATTAGAATTTATAGGTTATCCTTAATATAGAAAGAGTTTTTACAAAGCAATAAGAAAATGTTTTCCAATAGAAAATTAGGGGAAAGATAGAGATAGGTAATTTACAAAAGAAAATAATAAAATGCTGAATAAGCACATAAAACTATGTTCTACCTTGCTAATAGTCAAGTAAAAATTAAACAAAATGTTATCTTTTGCCTAGCAATTGATAAAAATTTAAAAAGATGATAATGCCAGTATAGCTGGAGTTCATTGGAGAATTGGGCATTTGTCTACACTATGGTAAGAATGTAGCCTTTCTGAATATCTTTTGATTTTTTTAAATGTTTTTATACATTTTTGAGAGAGAGAGAGAGGGAGCAGTGGAAGGGCAGAGTGAGAGGGAGACACAGAATCTGAAGCAGGCTCCAGGCTCTTAGCTGTCAGCACAGAGCCCGACATAGGGCTTGAACTCACAAACCGTGAGATCATGACTTGGGCCGAAGACGGGTGCTCAACTGACTGACCCACCCAGGTGCCCCTTTAATATCTTTTGAATTAGGATTTCCACTTCCAGGAGTTGATCTTAAAAGGGGAAAAATGGAGAAACAGGAAATATATTCACAAAGACAGATATGCAATGATACTTAGCTTTGTTTTCATACAATAAATGGAATCAAACTCATGCCTATCAATAGGGTGTAGTTATTCCAAGCATGATTTAACTATGTACTGGAGTGTTCTGAAGCCATTGAAAATGATGATGCAGATCTGCATTTGTTGACATGAAGTTTTTTTTTTAACGTTTATTTATTTCTGAGAGACTGAGAGAGATAGAGAATGCGTGGGGGAGGGGCAGAGATAGAGGGAGACAAAGACTCTGAAAGAGGCTCCAGGCTCTGAGCTGAGAGCCCAACGCGGGGCTCGAATTCACGGACTGCGAGATCATGACCTGAGCCAAAGTCGGATGCTTAACCTACTGAGCCAGCCAGGGGTCCCGACATGAAAAGTTTTCATATTGACATGAAAAGATATCCACATACTATGTGCTGAAAAAAAGGGGGGGATTTGGAGGCCTTCTCTATTTTTTTTTAATTATTTTTTTATTTTGGAATGAGAGAGCAGGAGAGGGGCAGAGGGAGAGAGAGAGAATCTGAAGCAGACTCCATGCTCAGTGCAGAGCCCAATGTGGGGCTTGATCCCATGAGCCTGGGATCATGACCTGAGCCGAAATCAAGAGTTGGGAGGCTCAACTGACTGAACTACCCAGGCACCCCTGGAAGATGTCTGAAAATACCCTAAGAAGAATAAAGGCAAGAGTCTCCTCAAAAACAGGTTGAGATGTTGCTACACCAAAATATGGATTGTGATTATTGCTGAGACAGATGTTTTCAAGTGATTTTTATTTTCTAAATTTCTGTGTTGTGTGAATGTTTATAATTGGCAAGTTTAAATCAGGAGAAAACTATAGGGATGTTTCTACTTTCGTTACACACCAAGTAAGTTTCTTACAGAATTTTTGAAACCTAAGTCCCCAGACACATAAAGCAGTTAGGACTGAAATGGACCTTGGAAATAGAGATGGCCCTGAAATGAAATAATGATGATTGGGTTCGGGAAGGTTTGTGGAAACGCCTGGCACAAATCTGTGACTCAACAAATAGTTATCGAATTAGAACCTGAATTTAGCCCCTCATTTAACTAATGCAGGAAGCCCAGGCTCAGAAGCATGAAGGTGCTGTCTCCATCCAGGTCATGCAATGAGTGAGAGAGGAACTCAGGTTTTCCCCATTTCTGGGTCTTTTGGTTTTCCCACCCGGACATGCCAATCCCACTACATAAACTGAATGTGCCCTCCATTAATTTCAAGTGTCTGCCTACTTTGCATAGCAAAAGATGATTTTTTTTTTTCTTAGTAGTATGACAAATCTTGAACAAAGAAAGATACACAGCATGACTCAGTGAGCTGAGTTTACATAGAAATTATAGGCTGTGCTGCTGTTTGGTAAGAGTTTGGATCTAATTGCAAGGTATTCCCAAAACAACACCTCTTTGGGTATCATGTGCATTTCTGAAGATTTCCTTGGCTGACTGCTGGCCAAGAGCATTTCCTCCCTGAAAATCCAAACATTGCTTGTTTATTGTTATGCTCTAGTGCAAGACTTCTAGGAATGTTTCTAGGAGCCAAAGACTTAACAGGATGTGTAGTCTCTCACCACTGACCTGCCCCACTTAGGAACCTATCTGGCTAAGGAAGCATTTCCATTGCTAGTATAAATCACCATTTCTGAATCCAAGTGATTCCAATTTTGCTGTCTTGAACACATGAGATGAGTATAAATGGAGTCATATTAATGAGAAAAGCCCACATTTCTGCAACTCTTGACCTGACCTATACTAGAGACTCTCAAAGGATATGTTTGAGTGTCCTTGACTAGTGGCTTGACCTTCTCCATATAGCAATCTACTCTTCCCACCTTCTCATATTTTCATTTGGTGTCTCTTCTGGGCTCCCAAACCTGACCCTCAGCTACATCACTCAAGGCGGACCACCTTCACTTCTTCCTCTCTGCCTAGTCTCTTCTCTGATGCTCTCTGGCCTCAGAGACCCTTGCCCCTACTGTTAGTGCCAACCAGAGGAAGGTCAAAGTCCATTCTCTGGCTCCCTCTGGATGTTGCCTACTATACCAAACTTCACTGGGAGTCTGATGACATATTCTCTGAAGATTGAGGACAAAACATCACAGAGTCTGGGCCACATTTTGTCACCAGGAGCTGAAGGGAGCCAGTTCATTCACCAATGACTCCACAGGTCAGCAAGGTGAAGGCCTGGCAGGCACCAGACCATCCTTCCTACATTTCTCTCTCTCCCCTAGGCACAGCAGAATCTGCCTCACCTCTCCCAAAATAAAAATCAGACCCAGTGCAGGTCACCTCATGCAAATCACCTCTTAATGACCAGTCCTCTGATCTTCAGAAAGGTCTGAATCTTGTAATGGGCTCAAGAAGGGACCTTGGCTACATGCACTTCTGTTGTCATTTTAGACTGCAAAACAAAAAACCTGTTTGGGGAAAATAAAACCAGTTTCCATGGTGCTAAAAAAATTTTGGCATCCGACTACTCTAGAAAGGTCTATTGGTTCGAGTACAGTTCATTGGGAAAGAAACGCAAAGCAAAACACACACCCAGGAATGTGAAAACCAAGAAAGACCTAAGAACCAAACAATGAAAACATCCCTTCCTTTTTGCTTAATTTCCTCTTTTGGCTTCAATCTGTCACAGTTGTCAGAGCAAATCAAATCACTGTTTAGACAACTCTTAAAAACTTAGCAGCAGTTTAAGCTCAATTTTATTTCAATTTTCAAAGTGAACTTAAAAACTGCCTTCTGGGGCTCCTGTGAATGGACGGAGCACTGAGCACGGCCAGCGGTGGCTGAGAGAGAAGGCCAGGCTCCATTCGGAAGATGTATGGTTGGGCCCTAGCGAACGCACCCAGATCAATCTCAAGCACCAGAGATCATCTACGCAAACACACAAAATTTAGCACCGCTGAATTTGACCACTCAGACATAAATGCAACTGTTCTCAGAGAAGATCAATGTTTATAGCCTTAAATTCATTCAATATTGAATTTAAATGCAAGCTAGTTAATGCCTGAAGCCAAAGCCTGATATTTCAGGGGTTTTTGTTTGTTTGTTTTTTGGGTTTTTTTTTTTCAATGTTGATAGGTCAACCCAGCAAAAAGCATCATGCAAATTCCCAGGTGCTAAGGTGTCGGGGCCTCAAGCACAGGACCCACCTGACCAGAGGGGCCCAGGAACAGGGTGGGAAGGCACACCCACATATCTGACCTGGTCGTGGAAAGCCTGCTCACTGGCAGGGCCAGCTGATTGTTTCCTCTGCTTCCCTCCTCCCGGCTGGGGTCTCTTCAGGAGGGCCTACGGGGCCAGCCTTCCCCTGGCAAAGACAGGAAACACTCAACCCACCATTCAATTCAAGGCCAAGTTAAAGACCAAGGAAAACATTGCCAAAAAGCAGAGCAGACATAATTGGTTGAAAACCCAAAGTGGAAGTGCTCCTGCTGCCCACCCCCCCCAAAACATCCAAACAAATCTAGATCCAACTGTTTTTTTTTTTTTTAAGTTTATTTATATTTATTTTAAGAGAGAGCACAGGTGGGGAAGGGGAGAGGGAGAATCCCAAGCGGGGCTCAAACTCACAAATCATGACCTCATCGCCTGAGCCGAAGTCAGACATTTAACTGACTGAGCCACCCAGGTGCCCCTGGATCCAATTCTTCCATTCTTTCGTTAATTGCGTTTTGTTTTATTATCTTGCATTTCAAATGCTGTGCACTCGTATCACCAAACATTCGGAAAACAGAGACAAGCAAAAAGAACATCTTTGTATTCGTTACTTGCATCTCCTGGGATTCTCCCTGGTGGGCACACATATATAGAGATAATATTTTCTGCAAAACTGAACACCTAAATTATGTGCTGTTTTGTTACCGCAATTTAGGTCAGTGGTGCTCAAACCTAGCTGCACATTATAATCTTCCGGAGAATCTTTTAATGCCTAGATAGGCCTCACTCTTACCACCGAATTAGAATTTCTGGAATGAGACCTGGGCATCAGTATTTTTAAAACTCCCTAGGTGTATCCAAAGTATAAAGAAGTTTGAGAACAACCGTCTTGTGAAGGGTAGCAGCCTTTACCACCCCTGGTACCATATGTATCTCTGGCATAAGGATTATTTTGAGAAAGTGCAGACACAGGAAAAGCTTTGCAAACAGGGTAGAAGTTACTTTTCACTAAGAAAGGAAAAGTAAAAATGTTACTTTTGTAAGGGTGACCCCCTCACTGTACCAGGAAGAGCTGACTAATGACTCTTATCAGTGGACAAAACACCCCTGAGATCTGCATAACACTTAGTGACCCTTCACTAAGCTTTTCCTGGTAACCCCCCATAACCAGCTCCCTTCTGGCCCTTGTCCCCACCCCCAACATCTTTCTTTTGTCTTTAAGATGGTATTGAAGGTGGTGGCTTGGGCCACTGTGGGGAGAGTAACTCAGATTTCATGGGTCTCTCCCGTGTATATGTGAGGTATGCATGTCAATAAACTTGTCTGTTTATCTGTTGTTAACCTGTGTTTTATTACAGGGGGTACACAGCCAAGAACCTATAAGGATCTGGGGAGAATTCTTTTCCTTCCCCTACAATCACACGAAGAGCTGGGAGTGAGAAGATCAGGTTTGGGGCAAGGTAGGACAGTGGTTGTCAAACTTTGCTGTGTATCCGGCCCCCTGGGGAACCTGGTGAGCATGTGCAGTCCCTGGCCAGCTCCCACCTGCATGAGCCTTGGACTTGTGTTCTTTACTAGCCCTCTGGGCAACTCAGATATACACCAACTTGGACAACCATCGGTTTAGGTGACCAATCTTCTATTGTGTGATTACCTTATAGGTGACATGCTCCTTCCTCCTCCTCACCGGACTATAAACTTCAGGAGCTGCTTTCCTCTATGGTGGGAGCTTCTACCCATGTGTGGCTATGGAACACTTGAAACCGTGGCTGGTGCACATTGAGAGGTGCTGACAATGTAAAAAGAACACTGGATTGCAAAGCTTTAGCATACATTGAAATCACGGTATTTTTGCTGCATTGGGTTCCTTTCTTTTTATTTCTATTTTCAATGTGGCCACTAGGAAATTTAAATTACACATGTGGCTCACTTTATATTTCTTTTTTTTTTTTTTAATGTTTATTTATTTTGCGAGGAAGAGATAGCGCGTGTGTGAGCACGCGCACAAGCAGGAGAGGGGCAGAGAGGGAGGGAGACCCAGAATCTGAAGCAAGGTCCAGGCTCTGAGCTGTCAGCACAGAGCCCGACACAGGGCTGGAATTCACATGCCGTGAGATCATGACCTGAGCCGAAGTCAGATGCTCAACAGACTGAGCCACCCAGGCGCCCCTCACTTTATATTTTTATGGGACAGGCTGCCCTAGGGGACAGGATCTATGTCTGTTCCCCGCTGTCTTTCCCGCATGTAGTTCATGTAGTGATGTTTCATCAAATAGGCACTCAATCACTGTATTTCTGAAAGACAGAATGAGTCGATGAATGAATGAATGAATGAGTGAGTGAATGAATGAACACAGACATTTGGCAGACCAGGCACTCACAGTGTGATTCCACAAAGGAGAAACTTTGGGAGAATAGTTGCTATTTTAATTTGGATTCCCCCAGACAAGGGCAGTCTGCAGTCCCCGAGACAAGGATTCCAGCACACGTGATCTGTTCGGGGAGGGATCTCCAAAACCCCGAGAAGGGGTGAAACACCATGAAGAACTGGGAAGAAGGAGCAGTGTGTTCTTGAGCCAGTTACCACTGTGGGTGACTGCAACTTGGTCCTGCAGGGAGAATTTTAGGGAACAAGACAGCATTTGTGCCTCAGGGTGGTCTCCCCCACCAGAGTGAGGGAGCCAGCGTTTCTGTGCTCCACTTCCCATCAGTCATTAATTGCAGTCTGTGGGGAGGGCTGGATGTGTGAATCCCAGGCACCCTTGTCTCACTGTGTGGAGCAGACAGAGAAAGCCTGCCAGCAAAGAGCTGTCAGTGCTCGTCGTAGGTGGCACGTGCTAAAATGCGATGGCTGCGGGGACCGGGGCATAGCCAGTCACAGCTAATGACAGTTCCTTTATAAGCAAGCCTATTCATTGCAGCATCTAATAATTAAAACTGGCACCATCATCACACAGGTCTACACCTCCCTCAAGGTGGTCAGTAAAGCCCTTTTGGGATTATTAGCCAGCTTCTTCCTTGTTGACCCCACTTCCTGCTCTCCTACCCGATGCTAGAGGCGCCTAACATATTAGGGAGGAATCTTCCAGCAAGGAGCCCAAGGTGGCTTAAGAGGTGCCCAAAATGGGGCATCTTGGGTGGCTCAGTTGGTTGAGCGCCCAGCTTTGGCTCAGGTCATGATCTCACGTTTCGTGGGGTGGGTTTGAGCCCCATTCCAAGAGCTATCCTGACAGCTCAGAGCCTGGAGCCTGCTTCAGATTCTGTCTCCCTCCCTCTGCTCCTCCCCTGCTGGTGCTCTGTCTCTTTCTCAGAAGTAAATAAGTATTTAAAAAAAGAAAAAAAAAGTTTTCCCATATTGACACCTGCATGCCTCAGTTAGTTGACTGTCCAGCCTCATCTCAGGTCATGATCTCACGGTTCATGGGTATGAGCCCCATGTCACCATCTATGCTGTCAGCATACAGCCTGCTTCAGATCCTGTCTCCCTCTCTCTGCACCTCCCCCGCTTCATGCTCTCTCTCTCTCAAAAATGAATAAACATTAAAAAAAAAAAAAAAGAGTTGCCCATATTGATTAAAGGTGGCCCCAGCTCCTCTGACACCAAGGTCACAGTTTTACCCTTCATTGCCTGTTTGTTAACCCTAGGTGGAGGCTGCTAGGCAATTTTCTTTCTTCTGGTTTCTCCATTTTGATGCAAACTCACCCAGGGGTGTGGCTGGCCCTTGTCTTTGAATTGGCCAAAATACTCCCACGCAGGCCTGAAATGGCAGCAGCTGCGGGTTTGAATAAAGCATCTCAAATTTATAGTTTCAGAAAATATAACTTCATATTAAGTCATTTCACAGAAACCAGACCATAGCAGTTCTGTTTGGGGAGGTTAATTCAGTCTGGTTCTAATTTGAAAGGAATCGGGAGAGGCTCCAGAATAATTTCATTAAGCACAGTGAAGCAAGGCTAATAAGCTTGAAGAGGTAGTAAACAAAATGTAACTGAGAAATGGTTGCTGTTGGACTCAAAGTAGTCCTGAGTTTTTACAGCAATTCAAGGCCTTGATTTCATGCTGGTGGGGCCACATCACTGTCACAACGTGTCATTGCTGGCGTTCTACATTTAAGGCCGTTGCCCCGATCTAAGATTCCCGTGTTCACTTTCTCTCTGGAATTTGGATAATACAAATAGTTAGGTTATTTAAGAAAGCATTTAGGTTATAAATAAGTAGGTTCTTTAATTTAGATAGATGACGGAGGGAGAGAGAGAGACATGGATGGAGAGATAATCTTAGAGTTCTGCCTGTAGTCGGGCCACCACAACTTAAAAAAAAGCAAACCTGGATATTCCAATAAAAATATCACAGGGGCTCCTAGGTGTCTCAGCTGGGTAAGCATCTGACTCCTGATTTCGGCTGGGGTCGTGATCTCATGGGCGTGGGACGGAGCTCCAGGTCGGACTCTGCCCTGACCGTGGGTGGCCTGCTTGAGATTCTCTCTCTTCTCTCTCTCTCTCTGCCCCTCTCCTGCTTGGGCGTGCCCTCACTCTCTCATTCTCTCAATACATAGATTAATTAATTAAATTAAAAATATCACAAAAATAAATGAATCCCCCGCTCCTTTTCTGCTTGTTTGTTTTAACAAACACAATATGAAGCATCCAAGGGCAGCAAACACAGATGTCCATAACTGGGTATGCTGGATAACAGCTCTTTCTGAGCAAACAGCCCCCATGAAGTTCTACCCAATTGTTGCCGTGAGGAAATATGAGCCCCCAAATCTACTGACTTTACAAGAGAAGCCAAACCCTCAAATTTTTATCAGAAGTCTTTTTTTTTTTTAACATTGACAACTAATTTTTTAGAATGTGTAAATACTGTAGAGACCCAAAAGAAAAGGGCTGGGCAGAGTTGTGACTTTGGATCTACCGTGGAGCAGATACAGTCCTAGGAACCCACTGGGCCAGATACAAAGATCTGCTCTCCAGGAGAATGGATGTCACGTACAACTAAAATGTTTATACAAGATTAAAAAGGTAGGAGTGGGGTGGGATGCATTAAGGTTTTCCAGAGAAACAAACACACACACAGACACATGCATAGATGCAGGGGAGGGAGATTAAGATTTATGCTTTATGCTTTATGCTTTATTTCAAGCAGCTGGAGCAAGGACTTGTTAGCTTGAAATTTATAGGACATTCTGGCAGATTGGAAATGCAGGTAGGAGTTGATACTGTAGTCTTGATGTAGAATTTCTTCTTTTCCAAGAAATTTTAGTTTGCACTCCTAAAGCCTTCAACTGATTGGCTGAGGCCCACCCATATTATCCAAGGTAATATCTTTACCTAAATCAACTGATTGGAACTCTCGGCCACTTCTATAAAATACATTCAGAGCAACACCTAGACTAGTGTTGGACTGAACAACTGGGTACCATAGCCTAGCCAAGCTGACACACATAAAACTATGCCACGGAATAAGAAAGGTACAAAAAATTACTATACGAGTTCAGAAGAATGAAAAATCAGAGAACTATAGAAGGTTGAAAAATAATCCCCATGGTAAAAGACTAAAAAAATATGGACTTCTCAATAGGGAAGACCAATAAGAAATAATATTAATCAATAGTGGCCAAGTTGTGGGGCGCCTGGGTGATTCAGTTGATTAAGTGTCCGACTTCACCTCGGGTCATGAGCTCACTGTTCCCTAGTTCAAGTCCCACATCGCACTGTGTGCTGACAGCTTGGAGCCTGGAGCCTGTTCCAGATTCTGTGTCTCCCTCTTTCTCTCTCTGTCCCTCCCCAACTCATGCTCTGTCTCTCCCTCTAAAAAATAAGCATTAAAAATGTTTTTAAAAAAATTGTTATTATGTAACAGGATGTAACATATGTAATATGTTGTTATTATGTACCCTCATTGTAAGAGGGTAGCAATAATCGTTACCTCTGTTTAAAAAATTTTTTTAAGTTTATTTATTTATTTTGAGTGAGACAGAGACAGTGTGCTTGGGGGAAGGGCAGAGAGAGAGGGAGAGAGAGAATCCCAAGCAGGCTCTGCACTGCCAGTGCAGAACCCAGTGCAGGGCTTGAACCCATGAAATGGTGAGATCATGACCGACCTGAGCTGAAACCAAGAGTTGGACACTTAACTGACAGCCACCCAGGTGTCCCTTATTACCTGCATTTTATTTGATTATTTAAAAGAAATTTTTTTAATGTTTATTTATTTTCGAGAGAGAGAGAGAGGCAGACTGCAAGCGGGGAAGGGGCAGAGAGAGAGGGAGAGATGGAATCAGAAGCAGGTTCCAGGCTCTGAGCTGTCAGCACAGAGCCCAACGTGGGGCTTGAATCCACGAACTGTGAGATCATGACCTGAGTCGAAGTCGGATGCTCAGCAGACTGAGCCACCCAGGTACCCCAATTACCTCCATTTTATAGATGAAGACACCAATTCAGTGTTTTCAATATCTCACAACTAAGAAGTAAAGGAGATAGGGCTCAGATTCAGGCAGTTTGAAATCTCTGGAGCCTTAACCACTACTTACACTGCCTCTTCAGTGAACTCATACCCCATACACGACCTCATTAATGCTCACAAAACCCCCATGAGCTAGGTATTGTTATTTTCTCCATTTTACGAATGGGGAAACTGAGGCTTGGAGTACACCTGGCAGTGGGTTGGAACCCACTGCATCTGGTTCTGACCTTGGGCTCGGCTCTCACTACCCCCAGCACACCGCACACCTCCCTCCTCAGCTCCAACTATACAAAGAAGAATGTGTCAGAGGGTCTAGTTTATGGTCAAATGTGACCTGCAAATGGGGCTTTAAATTCAAGTAAGAAAAAGTGTTAGGAGAACATTGGAAGTAACTTCCTGATTTTCCCAAGGGAAAATGCCTACCTCGGCTGGAGAAAGATACGTTTACCTTGGAGATCCTGCTGCTTTCAGCATTAAACTCCCCAAAGACCAGAGAGATTTCATTTAATGGGAATGTGTATGGAGACTCCGAATTTTGGTTATTGATTGGCAAGAATAAAAACACAGCACTTTGCACCCACACAGAAAACAACAGCAAAGTTGGCTTCCCTTAAATGAAAATATTTCCTTGGCTTCCTCTTAACTACATATTTTTAGCAAAAATTAAACATACACTGCAAATCATGCCTTCGTTTCTTGGGTAGGGAATAGACTCATCGCAATTGAACTTCAAAGGAGCAGCCAGAAGACTTTTCTTTCCTAGCCCACTTTGAAACACTCCCACACTATTTTATCCTTTCCCTCTGTGACTTATTTTTTTTTTCCCCTCCACAGAACGTAGAGTATGTGAGAAATCTGTACTGTTCTATTTTTGCTGAGGAATGAGTTTTGAGCTCAGAAATTGTTAGCTATTCGATTGTTATTTCTTCTCTAGACCTTTATATCAGAGTCAGTGCTGGTCTTTCCTCTTCCTGTGATTGTACCAAAAACGTGAGATACAGCATAAAAATTTAGCTGTTGTCTAAGACTAAATGATGCCCTGTGACTGTAAATATCATTTTTTATTTTGATTATATCTCTGGAAGAGTAATTATCTAACCCCACATAATTTTGTGTGGCGATCATGACATCACAGAGCAAATAATAAAGATAAAAGCTATATATAGTAAGCCTTACTCTGTGCCAGGAGTGGGCTATCCATACCATTAAGACTCACATTAACCCCATTAGTTAGATGCTAATAGCTGTCCCTATTTGTCTAAGGAGAAATCTAAGGTACAAAGGACTCAACATGGGTATCTTGCCCATGTTTACACAGGGATATTGCTGAGATTTAAAGCTGCAGAGACCATCTGTGGTTCTAACGATGTGAACAATTCCCACTAAAAATGGTAATGTTTTCTTTTCCAGTTTCACTTTTCCTTCTTGGGAGTTCAAACAACATTCTATGGAGATAGACCAAATAAACACAAATGTTCCAAAGGGAAATTCTGAGATCAAGTACATGACCTTGTCCATCATTCAGGGGAGATGCCAGCCACAAGGTTAGCCGTGAATCTACTCCTGAGAATAAGATGCAAGGTGGGAGGTGCAGACTTGGGGGGTCCTTTACTCAAACCACCAAACCTTATTGACCCCAACAACATTTCTCTAAGGTAGCAAACTTTATGAGAAATCATACACACAGAATTTGACACCTGTCTTAGTCCGTTCAGGCTGCTATAAGAAAACACCAAGACCAGGGGGCTTATAAACAACAGGAATTTGTTTCTCCCAATCCTGGAGGCTGGAAGTCCAAGGTCAGGGTACCAGCATGGTGGGGCTCTAGTGAGAGCCCTCTTCCAGGTTTCAGAATGCCAACTTCTTGCTGTGCCCTCACATGGCGGACGAGAGGAGCTTTCTCAGACCTTGTACAAGGGCACTAATCCCACTCATGACCTAAGCACGTCCCAAAGGCCCCTCCTCCCAATACCACCGCCTTAGGCATTAGGACTCAATGGTATAAATCTGGGGGAGAGGACACAAATTTGAGTCCATAGCAACACTCCACACAATTCCCTCTTTTTACCAAAGTAACAACAAAGGGCTGAAGTAGGGAAGCGGCTTATTCAGAATCACAACGTTTTTGGCAAGACTAGAACCACTTATTCATGTAACCAATTTCTCTGCATCTTGCAGCTCAAGTTAGACAACAGCGACAAGAACATCAGTGTACAAGGCGTCCACCTTCTACATGGCTTTAAAGCAGGTTTCAGCAAAATCTCAGCACCTCTAAATCTCTGGTAACAGGAACTTCTTTTTTTTTTTTTAATGTTTATTTATTTTTGAGAGAGAAAGACAGAGCATGAGTGGGAAAGAGGCAGAGAGAGGGCGGGAGGCACAGAATCTGAAAACAGGATCCAGGCTCTGAGCTGTCAGCAGACAGCCCTCCGCGGGGCTAGAACTCACAGACCGCGAGATCACGACCTGAGCTGAAGTCCGATGCCCAACTGACTGAGCCACCCAGCCACCCCTGTTAACTGGAAGTTCTATAAAAGATGCTCATAAATTCTTCAAGATCTCACGGTGCTTTCTGGATCATTACAGGAAAGATAAAATTGTGGTCAGTGCCATTTTGCTGTTATGCAATCTATTTTATTCTGTCTCTCCATATGGCATTTTATTTTGTATCTCCTAAACTCCAGAATGTACTTATTAACCACAGCAGTCAGACTGAGCAGAAGCGGTTAAAAGTTGACAGAGCTGGGGCGCCTGGATGGCTCAGCAGTTAAGTATCTGACTTTGGCTCAGGTCATGATCTCATGGTTCGTGGGTTTGAGCCCCATGTCAGGCTCTGTACTGACAGCTCAGAGCCTGGACCCTGCTTCGGATTCTGTGTATCCCTCTCTCTCTGCCCCTCCCCTGCTCTCTCTCTCTCAAAAATAAATAAAAACATTAAAAAAAAAAAAAAAGTTGACAGAGCTGGGTCATCTTGTCGCTCCAGAAAAGTCAGAGGGTTCTAAGTATAACTGAAAGAAAACTGGGGCAAAATAACAGAGAGAAAAAAGCTGTAATACAGCATCAAGATCTCTCAGGCAAAGGAAATATTATGATTTCTGCTTTCATGCAGGGGGAAAGCTTCCTTAAGCTTTTACATGAAGCCTCAACAAACTTACCTTCTTTTATAAATGTAAACCTGCAGAACCCAGTCCCATTTCAGGAAATACTTGGAAAGGAGGTGGCCAGAACCTTGCAAGAGAATCTAGGCGGCTCGGAAAACATGAAACCAGATAAGTGGAGGTTGTCATTACAGGAGCCCTGGAGGCCCAGGTACAAGGTCTGGGGCAGGTCGGATCCCCCTGGACTCTGGGCGGAGGAGATTGGCCTGTAGGAGTTCAGCTAGTGGTGCTCTTGGGGTCAACATCTGAGGAAGGGAAGGGTAGGAGATGGGATTGGCAGAGAGGGAGATGATCATGGGCCACAGACAACCCCATTAGGAGATCTGACGCTGGGGTAACAGGTTTAGAGTTGCAGAATGGGCCTCAGTACCCCACCTCCAGTGGTCACTGAGTGTGCTCCACTCCAGCTAGAGTCAGGAGGCCCTCTTTAGCCTAGGAAAGTCCCCCAGCGGGCTGCCTGGGCACTCCCAGCAGCTGAGAAGGGTAGTCCCCCACTCCTCAAAGGGACACCTGGGGTGAATCACTGCACTATCCCAGGGCCATGAACAAGCTCCTCTCCTAGGAGCAGGGCTTTGCAAGACCAGGCAAGGGCATCAGGGCTGCTCTCCCGAGATAGAGGTCAGGTAACAACTTCTATCTCAAGAGGGAAGCCAGGGCAGGTGGTACACATTGCATGGGGACTGGAAAATGAACCCATGTTTCACAAGAAAGCACACGCTAGACTCAAAGCCAGGCCTGTGCATAGGGCCAACCCAGACAGGAGGGTGCCAACTGGGGGCTATGTGAGTGCTGGGGGTGCAGCATGGGTCCCCTGCCCTGCTGCCCTCTCTCTTAGGCCAGCTTGGTGATAAGGAAACACACAGAAGTCCCTGGAAGCTTGGCAGGACTGTCTGGGCCACACAGTCACAGGTTGGGGAGTGCAGCTAAATCCAGAGGTACAAGGCGATTTACTGACCCATTGGATGAGGAGTGCAGTGAGCTGGGTGGGGGCGGGGGTGTGAGTGGGGAAAATGAGGCAGGTACCTCAGTTTCATCACCTTTAAGGGAAGTCAGGAAAGCAGAAGAAATCTGGCCAGGGTGGAAAAATAAGGATTGATAATACTGTACCTATGCCGGGTATTTTACAGCTTACAAAATTCTATGTATGAGAGAGACCCCGCTTTGCTAGTTTGCTCTGCCCCGAGAACGTTTAAAGAACCACTGCGAATGAATGCGATAAGTTCTTGTATCACAGCCGGTCAGAGTGTAGCAACCTCACCCCTCACTCCCTCTCTCAGGCCTCCAGGGGTATGAGCAACACCCCGGGGGTATAAGCAACACCTCGGAGCGTGTGGTTTTCATGGTGGCTGAGCCTCTGCAGATCTCCTCGGCCGAGTGCCCATTCTTGTCCAGGAAGACACCCCCAGTAGCCTTTCTTTTCTCTTCATCCTTTTCATTCACAGTGGCATCACCATTTCTTGGAGACTCACCCAAACTGTGAAGATGACAAGGCCATGTCACCATTTTAACGATGATACCACTTTCCTGTTGAACCGAACTGGCATGGTGCGGTAAGGCCCTTGGAACAACCCTCCGCTGTGTCCCCTTGCGTCCAGCCTGTAGGACTGAAATAAGCATTTCGTGGGAGAAAACATAAAAGAAGGAAAGAAGAGACCTCAATAGTTGTCACTGCTAATCAAATGTTGACTCTGCAAGAGGTGTGGCTAGAAGAAACTGAATGGCTACTCGTGTCCTCTTGTTGTGGGGCCAAAGCATAGAGTAAAAGGCAACTCATAGGTTGCCTATTAAAATTAAGGGGTTGCCACACCCCTGTCACTACAGAGTGGTTTGAACACCTGCAGGGAAGGCAGGATGATGGAAAATCATCTCCACACGGCCCGACCGACGGATGGGGAACTTCCATTGCTAGCTGCTCACGAGTGGGTCTTTGAGGTTCACACCCCTATTATCTTAACAGAAGGGACATAACCCTTCAGTGCCAATTAACAAATGCTTTATTCAGGTATTTCATGCTTGTAACTATTGAGGAATGTCCTTGCCCAGCAGCTTCCTGCTGTCTATTTTTAGGTACTTAATTAATGGCCTTGCTCGGGGATAAACACATTGTGTTTTCAATAAAATGATGAAGGTTTCTTTAAAAAAAAAAGTGTGTCTTGCATGCCATTATACTTGAAATTGTCCTTCAACAGAAAATTGTGAACAATTATTTTTAACAAAACTATTGTAGTCACAATTGATGAAGATGTTAATTCTGTACATTCTCTGATGACTAATTCAGCCATACCTAGCAGATTTTAAGAAGATGTTTGTACTTTAGGGGCACCTGGGTGGCTCACTAGGTTGACCATCTGACTCTTGATTTCGGCCCAGGTCATGATCCCAGGATCGTGGGATTGAGCCCCAAGTCGGGCTCCGTGCTGAGTGTGAAGCCTGTTTAACATTCTCTCTCTCTCTCTCTCTCTCTCTTTCCCTCTGCCCCTCTCCCCCACTTGAACGCTCTCTCCCCCTCTAAAATAAATTTAAAAAAAGAAGAAGAAAATGCTTATATTCTAAATTAAGTGCAAGATGGTATGTTCTATCATATCAGAGCTGTGTTCTCAATACCACTCTGGATAAAATCATGCAATTCTTTTTTTTTTTAAGCAACTTTATTGAAATTCCCTTGTTTTCAGCATACAATTCAATGATGTTTAGTACATTTTATGATTCCTTTTAACAGTGATTATCCCTCATAAAAGCATGTATTGAGTTTTTCCTAATCATGTGAATCATTTCCAATTCAGGTATTTTGGTTGCTCCTGTATCTAGGTTACTCATTTGTACAGAACTCACAGTTCTTGCTGGCTAGGAGATGGAAAGGCCTGGGTTTCCCTGATGACAGATTTTAAACAAATATCTGGTTTGTTATATCTGCATTGCAATGGGAAAACTGAGAAATCTGCCTGGCTGATGCTATTTAACATCACAAAACACTCTAAGGGCAGGGCATGTTATATTAAACATTTGCAATGCTGTGTATAAGTCTGTCTCTTGCAATCATATTTTAAAATGGTTTATTCCATTGTCAAAATACAGTGCATTTAGTTGTCATTAAATACATTTTTCTCTGCTATTTTGGCTGCTGTACAGCCTATTGATCATTGGGAAAGAATGCCATGATGCATAATTTAATGGTTCTGTAAAGTTTGCACCTTAGGAACACCTGTGCATTGGTGTGCTTAAACACCTTGCAATGTGTATTAGAATCCAGCTGATCTAATTTTACACTACTGTGATCCACTTGGAAAATAGGTGGAACTGTGATGCTTTCAATTAACATATATTTTATCCAAAGGGGAAGGAAGAAAGAGGGAAGGAAGGAAGGAAGGAAGGAAGGAAGGAAGGAAGGAAGGAAGGAAGGAAGGAAGGAAGGCCTAAGAAAGAATTACTGGATAGTTTTAATTAAAAATCCATGTGCGGGCCATGTGTACAATACTCAGCAGTAATACAAGGCACATTCCTAAAGACATGAACCCTACTGAGAGGTGAGATCATCAAACATGGGATAATGAAGGCTATCAAAGGAACACATATTTGGGGGTAAATTGCATAGAAAAAGCTAAAGGGTCAAAGCAGCTTAGAGAAAAGAGATCAATGTAGATCATCAATATCAAGGAAAGTTTCATGGAGGTAATAAGCCATGAGCTAGACCTAAAGAATGGTTAATATTCTTAACAGAATGTTTCCAAATTTGGGAATACTCTGGTATATATGGTCAGAACTTTGATAGATTGTCATAACCTATATTTATATCCACCTCAATTGACTTAGAAATAGCACATAAATAAAAATATATCCATATGGTTATAAACACAACAATGGACCTGAAAGATATAAAAAGTAGTTTGACAACATCTGGTGGACTCCTGGCTCAACAAATTCCTGACTTGGAGCACACCCCACACATTAAGATATTAAAGTTCTGAGAAGTTGTGCTGAAGAGAAACTCTTTAGCTCTGTTTACTTGAGAATTCCCCAAGCTCACCTGACCAATGCCCTTTCTCACAGAATGTACATGTCAAGGAACTCAACTCCATGGGAAATGGATTGGGAAATCGTAATCCACAACAACAAAAAACAAACAATCCAATGTTTAAAATGGGCTGAAGATCTTAAGAGACACCTCACCAGAGAAGATGTATGGATGACAAGGAACATAGGAAAAGATGTTTCACATCTTGTGTCATCAGGGAAACACAAGTTAAAACAACAGGGAGATACTGTTACACACCTATCAGAATGGCCAGAACCCAAAACACTGACAACATCAAATGCTGGTGAGGATGTGGAGAAACAGGAACTCTCATTCATTGCTGGTGGGAGTGCAAAACGGTACAGCCACTTTAGAAGATAGTTTCTTACAAATCTAAAAGAGATTGAGCAGCTGTACTCCCTGGTATTTACCCAAGTTGTTAAAAACTTATCTCCACACAAATACCTGCACATAGATGTTTACAGCAGTTTTATTCATAATTGCCAGAACCAGGAAGAAACCAAATGACCCTCAGTAGGTGAATGGATAAACTGTTGTGTATCCAGGCAATAGAATATTATTCAGCATAAAATGAAATGAATTAAGAAGCTATGAAGAGATATGAAGGAAACTTAAATGCATCTTACCAAGTGAAAGATGCCCATCTGAAAAGGCTGCATACTGTAGGATTCCAACTATATGACATTCTAAAGAGGCAAATCTATGGAGACAGTAAAATGATCAGTGGTTACCAGAGGCTGTGAGGGCAGGAAGGTGGACAGACGAAGCGCAGAAGATTTTTAGGGCGACAAAACTATTCTGTATGATATTATAATGGTGGATACATGTCATAAATTTGCCCAAATCCATAGAATGTACAACACCAAGAAATAACTCTAATGTAAACTACGGACTTTGGGTGACAATGATATGTTAACGCAGAGTCACTGATTGTAACAAATGTACCACTCTGGTGAGGGATGTTTGATAATAGGGGAAGCCGTACATGTGGTGAGGACAGGGGGTGTCTGGGAAATCTCTGTACCTTTGCCCCAATGTTGCTATGAGCCTTAAAATACTCTGAAAAATAAAATCTATTAAAAACATGCAATTCAGTCAGGCAGGTATTACATTCTAGTGGAATCCGATCTCCCTGCCGCCCCCCCTACATTTTGCTAGTTTGCCTGTCTAATACAAAACTTTGTTTAGAACAAAACAAAACCAAAAAAAAAAAAAAAAAAAAAGGAAAAATTGGCATTGAGAGATATTATATGACTTTTTTAATGGCCCAGTGAGCAGTTGAACCCAAATCTGCTCAGTTATAGTCTTGTGCTTGTTCTACAAAGTTCTATCTTACAAAAGCATCCTTATCTACAACCTGAAACCCTCAGAAGACTGATGAACAGATTGAAACAATGTCACAACTGACCTTGGGAGGAAAAAAATAGAAGCCTAAAGTTTAACCTACTCAAATGTGGCCAAATAGAAATAAGGTTTTTTTAATGATGAAAGGAAAATGCTTTATGGTTATAAAAATGTCAATATTGCTCAAAGGCATAGAGATGGTTCCATAGGAATTTGCAATCATTAACCAATTCTGTAAGGATTTCTAGTCTACTTTTTAACCATACAAATCTGTTGTTTCTCCTTAAAGATTGTAACACTTTCACCCAATTCTTACCTTGAAATAAGAGACATTAAAGAGTTGTGGTTGAATGAACACAGTATATGGAGAAAAATCCAACTTAGTCAAACATATATAAGATGTACAGCTCCTGTGTTTCACCTTTTCTTCTGTTGAAGTCCTTGCATTCCATATTGCCTGTCACCTACCAATGCTTCTCAATGTGTGTCTTTGATCATTTTTTTTTTTTTTTTTAAGTAACCTCTATGTCCAACGTGGGGCTTGAACTCACAACCCTGAGATTAAGAGTCACATGTTTTACTGACTGAGCCAGCCAGGCACCCCATCCTTGATCATTTTTAAGTTTGATTTTTTTGTTAATGTCTTTACTTATGTTAAATATTGTTTTACTGTCTCTATCCAATTGTTCTGTTATCTGAAGTTCTTGGGAAGGAAGCTATCCCTGTTATTTATGAAATCTGATGTTTGTGATTATGCTGCATTAAATCATCTTCAGTGGGGCTTAGTATTCTCCATGGCATGGGACAAGAGCAAGTCCCTCCAGAGGAGGTACAGGGCCACTTTCCTGGTATAGGTGATACATGAAGTATCAATTTTAAAGTCAGTTCCATTTGAGAAGGAGGCCTGAAGTTACAAATTCTCATGCACTTTATGGTAGATCAGCCTTTTGTCATTGGCCCATGTAAATGGTTGATTTTTATCCAGTCCAGCTCTTACTGAAAGTTTGATCTCTTGGAGAGAGTTTGATTCAGAATTGCCAAAAGTCTCAGCTCCTATTGAAAATCCAATGCCTTATATTTCTGAAGCTGACACCCATGCCCAATGCTGTCAAGATCCACTTGTATTTTCTTAATTTTTTTTCTTTGGTTATATCTTCCTTACTCTCTTTTGGGTGCAGATGTGCATTTAAATGGTGTTTGTTATATGTTATTAGTGTTTCTAGTACCTCACAGCTAGAGGGTTTGGGGGTTCCTTATTCCATATGCTGCCGGGTTCCAATGCCTTTTGGCCTTCACTGCATGACTTCTGTCAGAGACTGAGGGAACAGCTCAGGTTGGTTGGATTTTGGTATAGGCCTTGCTTGGCAACTCTGAGAATACATAAAAACTACTGTTAAGTTCAAAGTTTTCCAATGAACTCGGAAAAGCTGTTGTGTATTCTTTTCTGGGAGCTTTTCTTACCTATCATAATAAAAAGCACTTGTAAATTAATTGAGGAGGCAGCAAACAGTAAAGGGAGATATTTTTCGTCAAATTTGAGATCCTTTATAAAAAAACTTCTCTGCGCAGCAACCCTCGATGTCAACAAATAACATGTGTTGAGTACCTCATACAGTTCTTTGAAGCAGCACTGAAGAATTACAAAGACTGTCGTTGCTTTAAGGAACTTTTCTAAAAGGTAAAGGGGAATCAGCTCAAACGTCCTCAGGCAGATATTGGAAACCTAGCCCTTGCCAGTTACCCCCAAAAGTCCTTCCAGACTCTTATTGTCTCTTCCACACAATTGTTAATGATGAACCGTGCAAGCAATGCTTATTTTACTCACACACAGTTTTATCTAGAATTTATCTGACTATAACATTGCAGTTTGTGTGATATTGTACACACGTATATGCACACATGCGCACAAAACCTATAAAAATGGAGTGCTGTGGCAGACATGTGCAGTGCATTTATGCCTATTTTTATTAGGCTTGGAGCAGAATTTTACTGTTTTGTATTTTCAGCGTTATAGATGCTGAGCCTTGGCTTTTACGACATAGTTGTGTTTGCTGCCATTATTTATTTCATGCCTGATTCTCGGTCCGGAATGCAACCCCCAATTACCTCGCTCTTCCCATGGAAGAGTGCCATTCTACCATGGGCTGTATGATGCTCTAGTTCCCTGGGATGCATTTTGGCTAAAAGCAGACACTGTCTGTTTATCAGAACACATTGTAGCTAATTCATTACCCTAAAAGGTAATCAATCCAGGAGAAAATGTTCACTGAGCTCTACCATGTGCCTAGCACCATGCTTTTTTAGTATGAGCTTTTTGAGACATTCTAAAAGATGTAGCACTTGGATTTCTAACACTCGAGGAGCCTCCAATTATTTTGAAAGTTTATATAAATGTGGCTTGTAGTCAAGTACCTCATCAAACACCATTTTCGAAGACATGCTAATGTCACTTCAGACGTATTGAAGCCAATTAAAATGCATTTTTTAATATATGGAAGAATCTATTTAGTTAATATTTGAAAAAGTAATCACTTCTGCAAAAATCCCCCATCATGGCTGGGGAATCTATGTTTTTTAAACCTCAAGAGTGCTTAAAGGGAGGGAGTAGGGTGGAGGAGTGCAGGACAGGTGGGAAATGCATTTTTAGCTATTTTGCCTTTTTTGGGTAACCTTGATTAGGGACTATTTTTATTGATTGTGGTTGGAAAGCTACATTCAAGGATTTCTTCTAGGAAACCAGCAGGAAATAATAGGAAACCCAAGTAGATGTTTCTTTAAGAGAATTCTAAAGAAATGGAAAATGTGGCTCCTTCTGAATCATCACTGCCTGAGTCTATCTTACCATGATCCTTATCAAGCAATAAATAATTACATTAATGGTGAACATTATACTATTAGAAGTAATTCTGGATTTCTAAGATCTTATAAACCCAGTGCAGTGTTCTTGAAGGGTATTTTCACAGAAATTTTCATCATCTCAAAATTTCTTAAAATTGAGAGAAAATTGCAGAAATACTTAAGCAGCAAATTAAATTATACCCATTATTCTTATACAGTTTTTTTTCCCAAAGAGTAAATTTAGACTTACTAAATCTATATAAGCAGAAAATACCAATTTTATAGGCGTGTCAATTTAGAGTTCTTGTTGGGAGAATACAGCATTGAACGGGTCAAAGATTACTGCTCTATTTGCAAATCTTCAAACTGACAGAATCTTCTGGAAAGATTTATGACAAGTTTGTCTTTTTAAAAAAGCAACGTTTCTATAAATCCTACCAAACTGCTATGAATAAGGCTGTAAATCACTTCACTGACTTGAATAATGGGACTTGTGTCTCATGAAACCATGCCAAGAAACCTAGAGGCTTTCATTGATATTGAATCTTCTATAATATTTAATACTTATCTGCCCCTGAAAAGATGAATTCTGATACTGACTGAAAATATTTTTTACCATAAGTTTTGCTGTAAGGAAAAATAAATAGAAATCAATGGCATTAAGTCTGATGGTTTTTAGGAGGTTTATCAGTCACCGGCAGAGAAAAAAAATTAGAAGCAATAGAAAATAAATATAATACATTCACTAAATCAGTGTGCCTATAGTTTATCTGCAATCATGATTGGTACATCCAGTTCTACTGGTTGATTGATCTTGAGTGTTTTTGAATGACCTTTTTCTTTTTTTTTTTAGTCTTGCTTTAAATTTGTTTGACGAAAGAGAAACTCCTTTGAATGTTCTACTCTTCTTCCCAATTATAGCCACACATTCTCTTAGGGAAATGTAGAATCTGGTAACTAATTGCACTAAAAACCCACTAGCAGGTAAACTCCCGTGGGGAGAGAAGGGTACATGTCACAGGAACTCCACATTTGCATATAAACGATCAAGTGAGCGAAATGTATACTGCCTAGCGGCAGCTCTGTGTGCCTTTAGTTAGGAACCTGACTGCCATTCTGGGCCATGACTTTTATAAGTGTTGTAAAGTGTTACCAATCTTTGTTTCAGGCAGCGTCAGAACCTAGAAGAAATTGGGCTGGGCACAAAAGAAATCCTGCTGAGGGCAAGAGTAAACTTGTAACCCCAGAGGCGTATAATGTCCTGTGGCCTTTCAGATACTGGTCAGTGATTTGCAAGTGTTTATTTATGCCCCAGTTGTCTTCACAAAGGATTTGATGAGGGTCAGAGATGCATTCAATACCTCAGGGTACAATAAATGAAAATTGAAAAGAAACTGAGTGGGAGGGAATGTAGGGGTAGAGGAATAGGCAAAAATCTATGCCATGGGTCTTAAATCTGTGGTCACATAGTCCAGCTCGGGGGACCAGGGTGGTAAGGTGAAGCCCCAATCTTTAAACCCATGCACTACAAAAAAGGTGAGTCTGGAGCAACGGTGGGAAAAGGAGTCAGAAAGTTGTCTCCAATAACCCACAGAGCAGAAGAACGTGTATAATGTGCGTTTGTTCTTGTGTTTGTAAATATTTAATTCTACTATAGAAAAGAAAATAAATGGGATGAATCAAATTCACAAGATGTATTAAGCATAGATAAGGAAGTTAGTAACCTATTAGACCAGGAAGACAGCAAATATTCATGATGCACTATATATATAGGCAGGTAAGGCACTCAATATTCACAAGGTCTTAATTCACTACCCACTAGTGATACCCATTCTGGCCCCAAGAAACACAGGTAAAACCCATAGCTGCTCATCAGGCTAGTTGTCAATCTATAGCTGCTGGCCAGGCATACTTGCTCCTCTGTATTTGTTTGGGTTAACATCTTATGTTCCCAAGAGTTCTGCCTCTCATGCTCTTTCTAGTCCTGTGTCCTGTGTCTAGGTGGCCTCAGCTACTTCATGCCTTGGTTCCTCTAGTATATACCAGAATCACCCTTGTCTATCTCATGGGTCTCCACCTCCCCTGGACATCATCTAGATGCCCATGGCACCTCAAACTTCATATCTCCAAGACTGACCTCATCTTCTCTTCCCCCAAACAAGTTGTCCACCTATATTTCAGCCTACAAGTCAACAATGTCTATTTAATCACTTAGCCAAAAATTTGGATATCACCCTGACTCTGTCCTTTTCCTCAAATGCAAAGACCTGTGATTTCTACCTCCTTAAGGTATCTCATTCTTGTTCTCTACCTACCATCTCTGAACGTGTGCCAAATTAATGACAACCCCTAATGGACAAGCTTGTCAAAGGCTATGTTGGTTTATCTCTCCACTGTTATCTAAGTCCCGGGCATGATGGAAAAGACCCTTCTTTCCCTGTTTCTACTTTTTGCCATTTCACTGCCTGAGTTCTATTGCTTAGAGATGCCTGCATCTGTGATTTTACCCTCACTGTCTTCCTCTGTCTGGATGCCCTCCTCTCTCACCCCTGGCACCCTCCAATCCTTCACCCCATTGCCCACCATTTTATTCTGCCAACTCTTAATTTTTTTTTCATCTGCTTTATCAGGATGTCAGCTCCTCCAGGAAACTCCCCTAAAGCCCTAGGCTCACCCCTATCATCATCCTCCTTTCTTGGTCTTTATCAGAATTGAGTGCCCTCCCTTTGTGTTTTCACAGCAGCCTGAGATTCTGCTCTCATTACACTAGCAATCAGGGTCTCCAAGGAAAGAGATGGCACACTGTAATTAGGATGATTCAAGGAGGTGTGGGGGAACCATAGGGATAGGGTGGGAACCCTAAGGGATGGGGTAGGACCGCCAGGTTAGTAACAATTGATCTGGTACCAACTAGTCCAAACAGACAAGATGAGCGACTGGTTACCAACAGTCTGAACAGAGAAAATCATGTAGAAGAGGTTATCTGATGAGGAGCAGTGACCTTTGTTTTACAGTGACTGAGGCAACCTTTCTGCGAGGAAAATAGGAGAGTGATTCTCCTGGCTTCATTTCTCCTCCCTTCTACTTGACTTCATGCCAGGGTTTCCCAACGGCCAAACCAACCAGCGGGCAGAGGACAAGGAAGTGAATTAAAATAATCTCACAGCCAAGTCTGCCGACCTGTAAGGTTGGAGAAGCACCAAGACTGGCTCTAGAGAAGTGAATGGATGATATCCAGCAAAATCACGCTGTAACAGAACTCTTTACTCATCAGGCTCCCGCATTAGACTGAGTTACTTGAGGACAGAGAATGTTTCTTTCATCTCTGCATCCTCAGTATCTAATATATACTAGATAATAAATGCTTATTGATCGATTCAGAGAATATCGTGAGTTGGACATTACTAGGGGGACTATACTTTCTGAGCTTGCCACATGCTTTTTGGAATCCAGGGAAAATGGAAAACAGAATGAACTTTATGATTTTCACTTTCTGAGAAAAAGAAACATAATTTGTTCAAGAGAGACGAGTTAGCTTAGTGCTCAGTACTGGGAGGGACTGGATTCAGTCATGTGACTTCCTACATAAGAGGCCTTCAGCTGCATAACGGGCAATCCCTCCGAGGAAAGCCACGGGTGCAGAAACGTTTTTCACGGGGCTGTTTAAAAATATAAGTGCCTGTACACCTGAAACTAACATAACACTGTATGTTAACTATGCTGGAATTAAAATTAAAAAAAAATAGGCCCTTGATAAAAGCCAAAGACTTGTTATTAAAGAGTAATCCAAAGGTGAACTGAACTAATGTGGACCAATCTGATAGATCTTAGAATATCTTGCCACCAAATGGTTAAGCCTTAGACTTCAAACCTGACCCCCTAAATAAACCTTCAGTGTAGTCTTCTTTGGATTCTCTTTTCTCTTATCAGCCAGCAGAAGAAAAGGACCGACGAAAAAGCTCGTGTGCACTGAGGGACAATGGATCAATCAGAGGGCAGAAACTTGGATCCTTGAGTGATTATGTGGGACCAAGCTCTCTGTCTACCTCCTGCAGGCCTCTGTGCTGAGAGCAAGAAATAGACTTTTAATTTGTTAAAACTCTTACGTTTTGTTGGGCTTTATAGCAGCAGTTGTTTTACCTTAGTAAAACAATGTTCTAAGTTTTATATTTGAACTTGTTTTAAATGCTATCACCATGATTATCATAATCTACTGTCCATATTCATAATCAGTTATTTTCAGAGAAGCCCTTTCCAGCTTGAATCTCATAATCTGAGGATTACTGTATTGCTGTCTTCCATTTGAAAGATGCCTCATGGAGCCCTTTTTGCTGGAAACATGATAGAAAATATGATATACAATATTCTGATGTATCTTATAATGTACAAAGCCCTATTTTATGTAATATCTATATTCTCCCACCAAACCTGAGGAACATTCGAGGGTCTATTATCGTCCTCATTTTGTCGGTGATGAAATTGACACTAAGGTTAAGTATATAGCGGAGAAAAAAATGGAAACAACTGATATACAGAGTTATTTGAAGATTTATTAAGAGAATGATTTAGTTGGCCTGGCATCTGGCACGTGTTATTTTCTATCTGAGTCCCTGATAAGTTGTCTATTGCTATGTAACAAACCACCTCCAAAATAATGACTTAAAACAGAAATAGTCATTGATTCTGTTCACGGAACCCGGTTGTGAAAACAGGAATAGCTGGGGGTGGGGGTGGGGCTGGAACAGCTGGCTTCCTTGGGCTTCTTTCTTTCTGTGGTCTCTCCACATGGTCTCTCCACATGGCAGCCCCAGGGTAACCATGGCAGCTGAAGGCTTCCAGTGTTAGAATGAGAGAGTAGAGTGAGAAAGAGAGAGCCAGAGTGAGATATGGAGAAAGAGGGTGAAGCAGAAGTTCTTTGTGCCTTATGATCTAGCCTTAGAAGGACGTTATGCTGTGTCACTTCCCTCACATTTTTTTTCAGAAGCAAGACATCAGGGCCAACTCATAATCATGGGGGGAAAAATTAGACTTCACTTCTTGACTGAATTTTTGGCCATGTTTTTTTTTTTTTTAACTACCACATTTTCCTTCTCGAAAATGCTCGCAGAAATTAACGCAGACATGAAGCTTGGGGGTAAGAGACACATCCAGAGTCAGCTGTTAAATGGTTCCACCAATATTAGATCTATTTTTGTGACTCCTACCTCCATGCCCTTTTCACTCCCCCAGAAAATCTCCTGTGATTAGCACACCAAATATGGTAGGTAAGACATGTTATTCCCCAAACAGAGATAATCCTCATTGCCTTGGAAAACATACTTCCATTTATTTTGCAGGAAAAATATTACCCAGAAAGCAGTCATCCATGAGTGCTTTCCAAGTTTCTCCCGAACATCCGTGTTTAAAATTCCCCACCCCCAACAGATGTATTCATTTGCATTCCCTCCCCCCCAGATGAATCACTTTGTTGTTGTTGTTGTTATTTTTTGACTGTATTGCTCACCTCTCAAGATCTTTTTGTATTAATTTTCAAACCCACCACTAAGGTAGGTACCATCTCCCGATTTGGAACCTTCCCTTGTTTCTGTCATCATGAATGTGTGCCCTTCCTGTGGACCATGAATTGAAATGTTCTTTAAGAGGACCATCTGATATAAGGTCTGAGGGGCATTCTTTTCTTTCCTTCTTTCTCTCTCTCTCCCTTTCTTTCTTTCGTTCTCTTTTTCTTTCTCTGTCTCATCTCTCCCTCTTTCTCTCTTTCCTTCCTTCCTTCTTTCCTTCCTTCCTTTTTCTCTTTCTTCCCTCTTCTTTCCTCCCTCCCTCCCTTCCTTCCTTCCCTCCCTTTCTTTCTTTCTTTCTTTCTTTCTTTCTTTCTTTCTTTCTTTCTTTCTTTCTTTCTTTCCTTCCTTCTTTCTTCCTCTTTCTCTCTTTCCTTCCTTCCTTTTTATTTCTTTTTCTTTCTTTTTTTCTCCCTCCCTCTTCTTCCTTCCCTTCCTCCCTCCCTCCTTCTTTCTCTCTGTCTTCTTTTCTTTCTTTCTTTCTTTCTTTCTTTCTTTCTTTCTTTCTTTCTTTCTTTCTTTCTTTCTCTTTCTTCCTTTCTTCCTTTCTTTCTTTCTTTCTTCTTTCCAATAGGCCAAAAAGTCTACAGTTGATATTTCTGTTGAACCAAAGAGAGTTTAAACCTTCTCATTTTAGGAAATCTAGATTACTTGAACAATGATGTAAATCTAAAATCTCAGAGGGCTCACATATTTTCTGTCATTCTAAGAAGTAAGATAAATTTCCCTGTAGGAGCTTTCTTCTGTTTGGGGATCCCCAGAAAGTCCCTATGGGGAACCATCCTTTCTGTTCCCCAGACCTAAAAGGGTGGTGGGAGCAGAGTAAGAAATAGAATGGATGAAGAGTCTCCAGGAAATATGGGGTCTCTGTGTAGACCAGCACAGTCTTCAGAAACATGATGCAAGCCCCAAAGGTAGTGTTATATTTTCTAGTAGCTGCATTTTAAAAAAGAAAAAAAGGTGATATTAATTTTAATAATAGATTCTATTTAACTCAATACATCCAAAACTATCATCCAAACATGTAGTTATTACAAAAATATTCACAAGACTCTTTTCATTCTTATTTCTATACCAAGTCTTGGAATCCGAGATACTTTTTGAACACTTCACTCTTGACTAGCCAGCCACATTTTAAGTCATCAATAGCCAAAAACATATTGAAGAGCACACATAAACCCTTCCTCTCTGTTGCTTCATTGGACCTGTGAGACGTCAACTCTTTCTTCTCTGGTTGCATGTCTTATCATTCAGATCTCAGCTAGACATACCTATTCCGGAGAGGGACTGTACGACCCATTCCCTCTCTGCCCTACTCTAGCCTGTTCTGTGTTACTGTCTCCTTTGAGCCGATTTCTTCCAAAGTGATCTTATTTGCTTACGGCTTCCCCCCCCCCCCCCCCCCCCCCCGTCTTCTCCACCAGAATGTAAGTTTCATGAGGGCAGGGTTTTTGGGTTTTTTTGTTTGTTTGTTTTTCTTTTAAATCTATTTTGGTCTCCGAGTTCCCGGTGCCCAGCCCCGTGCCTGGCACACGCGGGGCGCTCATTTCACATTTGCAGGACGGAGGAATCGCGTATCTCTGGAACGCGGCGGCCGTGGGGGGCAGCCGAGCGGCGTGCACAGGTGGAGCGCCCACGGCGCGCGCGGCTGCGCTCCCCCGGCTCCCGGGTGGGTGTCGGTGAGTGGGTGTGCGCGGGGGTGTGCGCGGTAGAGCGCGCCAGCGAGCCCGGAGCGCAGAGCAGGGAGGAGCAGCCAGAGCGCTGCGCAGAGCCCGCAGCGCCGGCCGGGCCCGGCAGCTTGGAGGTGGGTGGGCCGTGCCGCCAGCCCGCTCGCGGGGTCCCCATTGGCCGCCCGCCGGCAGCCCTCCGCCAGGAAGGCGGCGAGGAGCCGAAGAGCTGCTCCCGAGCCGGAGGGGGGAGCGCCCGGCAGAGCAGACGCCGGGGCGGACGCGCGGGATCCGCGCCCCCCACCCGCCCCCTCCCCGCGCTCCTGCCGCCGCCCCGCTCGTCTCCGGCGCTGGCGCCCACGGTCGGCCTCCGACAGCTCGGGAGGGACTCGGGCAGCTCCTGGGCGCCCGGGTGAGTGGCCGCGCGCGCTCCCCGGCTCCTCCCGGGCCCCGCCGCCCGCTTTTGCTTTCGCGGCGGCGGCGCGGCGGGGTTTGCCCGGGCAGCGCCCAGGGCAACTGGGAAGGCCGAGGAGGGGGCGGCTGGACTGAGGGGGAGAAGTGGGATCGCAGCCAGGAGGCGCCCCCAGGCCCGCGGGCCGGGTGGGAACAGGTGGCGCGGGCCGGGCCGGGCGCTTTGTGTCGGGGCGCGGAGACCGGGAGCAGGCGGCCGCGCCTCCCTCGGCCGCTCCCTTTCCTCCCCTGCTCCCCCGGGCGGCCGCGCGCCGGGTCGGCCGGGTAACGGAGCGGGAGTCGCCAGGAATGTGCCTCTGGGGACTGCCTGGCTCGAGGGAGGGGAGAGGGTGGCCGCGGCTGCCGGGGAGTGCGGGAGCCGAGAGGTGGCGCGGGGGCCGCCGAGCCTCGGCGGGCTGGAGGGGGATGCTTCCAGCGAGGCGCGTTCCTCCCGGGCGCGGGCTTCATTCTTCCGCGGCGCCCCCGGAGGTGGGGAGCTGGGTGGGCGTGTGTGTGGAGAAAGGGGAGGCGGGGAGGCCAGTCACTTCCGGAGCCGGTTCTGATCCGCTCAGAGCGCCCTGCTTTCGGGGACGCGGACCTTGGGGTGCGGTTGCGCCCGGCCCCACGCGCGCGCGGGCGCTGCGGGGCCGGGGGCGTCCCTGGCGCGGGTTTAACAAAGGGTGCTCCTCTCCGCCGGGCGGGGAGGGGCAGCTGGGGAGAGGTGGGCTTCGGCGAGGCGAGCGGCTCTTAGCATGGGGAGGTCCTCTTCCTTTCCGGGTTGTCATTTTATTATTGTTATTGCTCTTATTTTAAAGGGCTGGAGACTGATGCATGAGGGGCCCACGGAGGCGCAGGAGCGGTGGTGATGGTGTGGGAAGCGGAGCTGAAGTGCGCTGGGCTTTGCTGAGGTGTGACAGTTTATCATGACTGTGTTCAGGCAGGAAAACGTGGATGATTACTACGACACCGGCGAGGAACTTGGCAGGTACAGGGGGTGCCGGAAGCGCTTGCCACTGGGTCGCGGGAATGCATAATATTGGAGCAGTGGGCGGTAAACAAATGCAATTTGAATCAGGCGGCTCCCTCTCCCTTCGAAGAGATGTGCAAATTATAGAGAAAGGAGTTACTAGCCCAGCGCGGGCTGGAAACCAGAAATAAACCACCTCATCCAAGGGGCTAGGATGGAGAGGCGATTTCAGTGATTACGTTGCAGAGGGTATTGATCAAGACCCCTGGACAGGAACAGATTTAATTGTCTGCAGTAACTCTTGTCAGCATTTGCCCTTCCGAGATGAGGCAGACGCTAAGTTATGTTTGCGGCTGGAGTTAGGTCTTCTATGTGATTTAAACAGGGTACAAACGAATTAGTTGGCTTTTAAAATCTTAATACTTTCTGTCTGCATTTTCAAAGTAACACGAGCAAGTAAGTATTGGTAGATCATATTTGGCGACTTGCCAGATGCTGGTGTTGGGTTTGGATTTTGAAACTTCCTCTAACCAGGAATTTAATTACCCCTGTGGTGTTAGTGGTTGCTTTGGTTTCATTTACAATGTTAAATTTTTAACAAATAAATGATGGAGAGTCTAATAGGGCTGTCTGGATTCAGAGCATTGCTTTGGGAGCTGTGTCTCTGTGTGTAAAGTCGTTCAGTTTCTGGGTAAACAAAGAATGATTATTTTGAGGCGGCTCCGGGCTGGCTCAGTTTCCCCTTGACTGGGTATTTGACAGGGTGTGTTGGTTGAGCTCTGGTCTAACTAGCAGAAAGCTGTTTTCACACCTACATTTAAATTCAACGTTAAGGATTGATTGTAGTGTGTTTGTACTGACTAAAGGATCTTGAAACAAACAGGAAGTGTGTATTTACTTACATTTGTATCAAAATATATATTTTTCCATGTACCCCGGATGTTCTGATGCAAAGCAGTTTCTTTACTAGAAAGAAATTCAGAAATACCCACACCCCAGGTTACCTAATGAGAATTTCCACTGTGGAGCTTAACTAAATTTTTTTACAAGTTTAAGTAATAGTGCAGAATAAAAGCAATTTTGAAAAAAGTTACTGTAATAGAATATTTCTCTGTGTGTTTTGTACCAACTCAGGACATCACTGAGAGCCTGCACTTAAGAGGAGCTTCCCATCTATTGCAGATTTACTGAGTGAATACTTTAGAAAGAAAGCTCTCAAAAGTCATGTTTCCTGGATATGTTTAAGATTAAGGTTTAAGGGTGTGCGGTTGAGGTACTTGGTTTAACTAGAATTAAATCACTCTATTCCTGCGGTTTTCAGCAAGATGAGTGGTATATGGAGTTTTCCTTTGAGAGTAGGGGAAAAGGGTAGAAAAATATATTTTAATTCCATTTGTGTCGTGTGGCCTGCTTACAGAAATTCTCTTAGAAAGAGGAGTGATTAAAATTAGACGAGCTGATTGCTTTATGGATTAAGTATATGACCTTATTTTCAGTAAGATCTTTTGCTAGAATTATGTGTTCTGAGAAAGAAAAAAAAAAGTGAAGCCTCCCTGAGGCTGGTGGGGGAGTTTGTAATCTTTATTTTGTGGGCGAGATGACAGGCCCTCTTAGCTGAGCTGGGAGGTGGCCTGTTCGTTTATCAGTGCATTTCGCTTTGATTTGGCCTCAGTCTTGTTTCCGTGAATAACTTTCTCCCCGCTGTGCAACACTAACTGACACCTTGTTTGCTGAATAATTTAATTTATGTGACCTGCAAATTTGGAGGAAGGGCTGTGAAAAACTGGGAGTTGGGTTTGTTTTTTTTTTTTTTTTTAAATAGAGCACATATGCCTATATCCATCCAATACCAGCTGCTTTTGCTTTGCCTAGAAATGGGGGAAATGGTTGATTGTAGGGGGGAGTTTTTTTCCAAGTGCTGTGATTTTTACATCTGCCTTGGAAATAGCCACTTCCCGAAAACAAGTCCTGACTGAGGCAGACACGAAGAAAAGAGGCTGCTTCGTGTGTCACAGAAATGAAAATGGGCAGTTATTTAGCACCAATGCAACGCTGATCTAAGCAGTGAGTGATACAGGGACCAGCGTATCGATTCAGCACTTGACCTGGGTGTCTTTAGAAGTCACCTAAGTGATAGCTACTCTCCTAACTTATGAATACGCGGAGACCAAGTCCATAGCGAGAGAAGGGAAGACGGGTCCACTCAGTAGTGTTACTGTGACTACTTTACGTTTAGGAGAAGCAGGAGCATGTGTGTGTATGAGTATGTGTGCATGCACGTGTCTGTTGGTCTGTGTATGTGAGTGTGTGTCTACCCAGGACTGTGCTATCCAGGACTGCTGTAAAAGCTCTCTGTCCCTGTAAAGAACTGTATTAAGTATTCTGGTTATTGCAGTGGTGATCCAGCAGATAGACCATGGGAAAGATACCTGGTTTCCAAATCTACCTCTGCAACTTGCTAGCTTTATGACCTTAAATAAGTCACTCACCCTTTCTGACCCTTAGGATTCTTCATTTTTATTTAATTTATTTATCTATCTATCTATTTTTTGAGAGAGAGACACACACAGCATTCGTGCATGGGAAGGGGCAGACGGGGAGGGAGAAGGAGAACCTTAAGCAGGCTCCACGCTCGGCACAGAGCCCGAAGCGGGGCTTGATCTCAAGACCCCATGAGATCGTGACCTGAGCTGAAATCAAGTGTCTGATGCTCAATCAACTAAGCCACCCAGGCTCCCCTCCTTCATTTTTGAAGTGAGAGGTTTAGTGCTTGTGTCATGGCTGTTGTGTAACACATGTAAACATATTTTCATCAGCGGTATAGAGTTAAACAAATGCAGATCTCATCTGCAGGCCTGGCGGAGACCTGTGGGTGTTGCAGGCAGGTTGCTGACTTGGCCTGCAAGTCAATGTGCATCCAGGTATCTGTTTACCAATTTGGGGAAGGGAGGCCTTCTGGGAAAAGGGTCCTTGGGGAGACACATTGATGTTGCCCTTGGCCTCCCCATCTGAGTTAGAGTGAAGCAGCCCAGCCTCCACGTGGAAACAAATTCCTGTAATGAGCAGGACCCCCGTCCTTAGAAGACTGTTTGGTGACCTTCCGTGTTGACTCTACAAGGCCCTTTGGGGTCTCACTCTCTGTCTCAGGAGGTGGAGCAAAGCACTGCTTCCATCCCATGGAATGGTTTCTGGGAGGGGTTCTTATAAATGCAGATTTCTCCATCTGCTGGTCCGCTTGGGTCCTTTTAACGCCCCAGGGTGCCTCAGCCACTCTTATCAGTTGGCACTTGGAAGGCCACAGGCTGGCTTGTCCCACCTTTGGGCTCTGGTTATGTGGTTGGCAGTGGTTCAGCCTAACCTGTGAGCCTTTTAGACACTTCTCTGAGCACCTCTTCCCCGGGGAGCAGGCCTTCTTTCCTCTTCCACTGTCTCACCTTACACGATCTTAAGACCTAGGTCTTCCCTCCTGAAGAAATCCCACCACAATGATGTGCCCCTTCTAGAAACCAAAGATGTGCCGTCTGAATCATTCTTCTGTGTTGGTACGTGACCGCAGACGGCTTCGTGCCATGCTGTGTCCTTGATCTGTGTTGTCGTTATTCTTGTGTTGCCTCTTGTAGCCAGCTTGAACGTTCTTTTTGGGTGAGTTCCGCGGTCTTTTCTCCCCAGGGCACGGAGTGCGCTGTGTAACACCAGGCGAAAGCTTGACCCATGCCTGAACAAACTAATGCACGTTGGCAGGTGCAATATCGAGACCAGAATGGGGATTTGAGACATAAATGATGATGTGAACGCTGATGCTGATAAGCATGCAGCGTGTGGTGTGGGCCAGCCTTAGTATACTCATTTGGAAAGTGAGGAGACACCTGCCTTTATAGGGTGTTGTGGGAGTCGGAGACAGTGGCTGTAAACATCTGACACACCGTCACTGCCTAAGGTATTATTTTTAATAACCTGTTGTCCCCATCCTGGTGTTTACCATATTGTAGAGTCATTGCTTCTTTGATTATCTGCTTTCCCCACAGGTTGTCACAAGGTTGCGACCTTGGATTTGCTCATCATTTTTTATCTCTAATGCCTAATTAGGTGCATGTCAGTAGGGGCTCAATAAATACTTGCTGATGGATGAATGGATTGATATATGCAAAGCACCGTGAACACACACACGCACCTCCCCCACCCCAACAACATGTACGTACGTATAGCCCTCCATAAGTGATGACCCTGGTGGAGATGAGCTTAGGATGTTAAAGTCTGCAGCTCATAAACATCAAAGCTGCTTTTCCTTTTGTATTGTCTATGCCTGAACAGTAATATGCACAGCAGCCAAAATTTACAAGCACAAGATCAGTTTTAAACAAAACAAAGTGGAGCCTTAGAGAGTTTACACGGGTTGGATGATAGCTGGAAGCTAATAATTCAAATTTAAAACATTCTCCCTTTGGCATAAAATCCATAGGCATTTTAATTGAAGTAAGGCTTTGTCCTAAATTCCGAGAGTCGGAGTACATCATTCCTTTGGTTTACTGCGGACTGCAGGGGTGAATTAGAATTCAGGGGTGAATTAGAATTACGGCAGGCCTGTGTGGATGGAAGGAGGAAGGACTTCTTGGGACGTTTCCTCTTTGGAAGTGGGACTCACAGGCCCACTGGGTTGACTAGGAGATCATCCCGTAGGACAGCGCTGAATGTGATTTTTTTTTTTTTTTTTTTTGTGTTTCTCAGATGTTTCCTTTGATAGGAGAGGCTGCAATGTTTTAAGAGAGAGAACGTTCAAATATATGTAGCGGAGGTAATGTTCAGCAACTTTTTTTGAAGTATAGTTGACACACAATGTTATGTTAGTTTCAGGTGTGCAACGTAGCAATTGGACAAGTCAGTGTGTTACAGAATGCTCCCAAGTGTAGCTTCCCTCTGCAACTGTACAACACTATGTTAATATCATTGACTATATTCTGCATTCAGTGATTTTGAATTCTGTGCCTCTTAGGAAGGTCTAATAATGGTCTTCTGGGGTGTGGAGGGAAGGCGTGGTGATGGTCATGAGTGGCAATTGGCCGGATGCTTGCTTGATGCACTGGGAAGGCACCTCTGGATCACTAGGCATAATTTAGGTTGGATGGGGCCATGAACAAAGGGGGTTGAGGTTTTGTTGATGGGGAGCCAAGAAGCATTGAAGCCGACTTTTGGGTCCCCTGTGCCCTGTTACTCTAAGCCTGTATCTTGCCCATCCACTTAGGAACCTAAGGCGCCATAACATTGGCTGCCCCTGCAAAGCCATGAAAAACACACAGTAAGCTTACAGAAATGGATGCTCAGATTAATTTCAGTAATTACATATGGGGGTTATATCGGGAGAGGTGACATTGGCGACCTATCCTCTTACAGCCCAGCAAAGTTGTGACTGCTTGAAGGCAAAGGCCATTTCCTTCCGGGTGGGGCAGAGGCAGGGAGGGCATCTGGGTGGAGAGGCACGAGGGTGTGCTGCTGGATACTCCTGAAAGTGGTGTGGTGCCGAGGCAGGGCTCTCGGAGGCCCTTTGGGGTCTCACTCTCTGTCTCAGGAGGTGACCTGTGAGTTACAAGGTCAATTACATAGTCTGACCTCTTCGAAGACCCCCTGGCTTCCTGCAGGGAATTTCATCCTTAATCCTTAATTCTAGCCATCTGCTGTGTGTGCCTAAGTTAACCAAGCATTTGGTATAAATGCAACAAAGCCTAATTTTGGTAGAAACTTACTACTCATCGTGAGACAAAGAAGCAGCCTACTGGTGGGGGAGGGAAGGGGCTCGCATTGGTGAAGTTCAGCCCAGAGACCCCTGGACACCCAGACCTAGAAGAAGCTGGAGTGATCGCTGGGTCCTCCCTTCTTATTTCATCTAGTGGGTGCTTAGGTCAAGTGGCTTTGTTAAGCAGCTCTTAGTAGGTAGCAGGAGGCGGGCCCCGAATCCTGGCCAGGCTTCCTTAGTGTTCTTCACACTACTTAGGATTTGACAATTTTCCTTTTTTGGAAGCCAGATGAAGCTGATATTTAAGAAAGGTGATTTGGGCAGCCTGCTAAGGCTAATCTGTTTTAATACCTGCATTGGAGAGGGTGGTTAGAAGAGCTAGTAGCCACTTCAATGAAGGTTTTATGCCCCCCTTGCCCTCCACCAGCCAGGGGCTTACTCTGGGCACAGCACTCTTCCTTGGCACTTTCCTGCCCACAGAAACTTCTTTCCTTTTCCTAATGGCTTGTGCCCCACGGTTATGAATGGTGTTAGTGTGTGGCATAGTTTGACCCAATTCCGAAAGTTAATAGTTCAGCTTTTTAGAAAGTTCACAGAACACTCTTATTACTTTTTAACCTTTGAGTAGGGTAGTGTGTTAAGAGTCATGGCCCTGCCTAGTGGGCCATCCCCTACATGACAAAGTTTTTCGTTTCATTAAGTGGCACTCGTCTGTCTGGTTTGGGGCTGGTATGTGATTGTTTGAGACTTGAGGTGGAAGGTGATACTGAATTGTTTTGCTTCGGTTTATTGAGGTAAATTATCACAACAGAATGCATCATCTCTCAGCCTTGAAAGAGATGATATGATAGTATAATTATTTAGAGTAAATCCAATTTATCACTTTGTTAACATTCTAAATGAATTCCTTTAAATGTGCAGTTAGGAGGGAGAGGAGGGGAAAAAAATTGCCCTTCGGTTTTTCTATATCATCTAACTAAATGGGATTAAAATAACTGTGTCTAACTAGTGAATCTTTCTTAGGTAAACCAGAAAGTGCTGTACCTCTCTCTAGGTTCAATGCACCACAAGGGTTGTTACAATGAAAAAGTTGGAAAGCCTAAAATGGTTCCCGTCTTATTTTCGACCCCAGCCCAAAACAAAACAAACAAAACAGAAAAACAAAACAAAATCGGTCATGTGCCTATAACTAACCTCTGGTGTAGGTCACCAGTGTGATCCTGGGTGGCTTTTATTTCTCACTTCTGTCCTTTTTTAGGTGACGTTATGAGCTCATGTGGCTTAGGGATCACACTATGGCCATTTGAGTAATGTTACCTCCCCCTGAGAAATGACTGCGGGGCTTTCCTCTGTGTTCTACGGCATTTCGTCATGAGCTTGAGAAATTTTATTCAGCAACCTAATGTATATTGAGAGATGTCAGGAGAGGAGGTGGGGCGAATGTTGTTGATCTTTTTCCCTTTATAAACACGTTCAACTTCAGACGAGGAACATAATGTTTGAGAAGATGAACGCTGTAACCTGCTGATCTCTGGTGTTTGAAAAATTTATATTGATGGTCCTTATATTCGATGGTGGTTTTCGGCTGGGCAATTTGACTCCGAGTGTGGACTCTCTTTTGGGACACATTTTCTGTCAAAACTGCCTAATCGTTCTTACTTAGATCTAATGTGATGAACAAGACTGGTGTAGCTCAAATACAGCTGATACTGTAAGGGTTCACCTGCAAGGAAGGAGCTGATTTCCATTCTTCCCCATTGTTGTTTCTGCAGCTTCTTGTTTTCTGCCTTTGAAACCACGCACGCTTTTCCTTTGTCACTTAAAAACGGTACTTTTAGTCTTCCATGCTCTTGTTTGAGGCCCCCAAAAGTAGAATTCTCCCATTGAAAGATAAATGTAGGGAACATATCAGTGCCCCTTTTTCTGATCTGTCATGAAAAGGATTAGCTTTTCCACTGAGCTGCCTACAACTCACATGTCTGTCTTTGAGCAGGCTGTGTATGCAGAGGGTAGGTATGACTTAGGTGAGGCAAGGCAAGGAACAGTGATGGAGGGATATGTTGGGACAGAGAGAGAGTGGCTTGGGGCAGAAGACAGAAGAGGTCACTAGTTCGAGCTGACTCAGTTCTTAGGTTCCCATCCTACTTTGAGACGTTGCCTTGCTTCTGTGTGGAGTCCCATTTTTTTTTTTTTCTTTTTTTTGCCATCTGTGGTTTCTGGGTAAGCAGTGTGTGTGTCTCTGGAAAAGTGGTGAAAGGCTGCAACCTTTTGAGTGTAGGATTTAATAGACTGGGAGTTACAAGCTGCTGCACTTTACAAACAACAACAAACTAAGCTACGGGCACTGTAGGTATACGGAATACCTTCGAGAATAGACTTTTGACAGCCAACTGCTGTTGTCCGGGATGCTGGGTTGCACATGATACACAGAGGAGCTGTCTGTAGAAATTTGGTAAGCAAAAACAAAAATGCCAAGAAGTCACTTGCTATCTGATGAATCACTATCTTATTGGTATATAAATCAGTATAATTGAAAGCAGCACCTGCCCGGGGTTTCTGCTGTGCACCTGGGACATGAATATACAGTGTCGTCTTTCTAAATGTTGTCTTTGCCCCTCTGAGTGTATCCAGAGTCGGCATGCAGGGGAGCCTGCGTGGCTCATTCGGTTAAGCATCCGACTTGGGCTCAGGTCATGACAAGCCGGGTTTGAGCCTTGCGTCAGAGTCTGACTGACAGCTCGAAGCCTGGAGCCTGTTTCAGATTCTGTGTCTCCCTCGCTCTCTGCCCCTCCCCCATTCCCCCTCTCCCTGCCCCCCCCCCCCCCCCGTTTCTCTCCCTTTCTCTCTCTCTCTCTTTTAAAAATAAATAAACATGAAAAATTTGGGGCACTGAATTAGCATGTGAACAGCTTTTTGTGAAGCCAGAAACTTCTAGTGAGTTTGTCCTCAGGAGCTCCTCTGGCTTCTGATGAGCACAGGTTCGTTTTCCTTCCCCACTGCGGTGTATGAATGGCCCCTCTCCTGGCTTGCGCACGCCGCAGCAAGACCGTCATTGGGGTGGCACCAACATGCTCAGGGCAAGGCCTGGCTGACTTAACGGCGCTTCTGCTCCTTTTCCTCCCTAATGTCACGTTTTCCACATTGTGCCAGTGGAATGAAGTGGAATCCTCACCTGTCATCCCGTTTGGCCGTGAGCCTATAAAATGACTTCTTGGGATTCTGTTCTTGGCATTTCTTTGCACGGTAATTCCAACAAGCTTCGGGAGAGCTGGAAGATATTTAGTTTTCCCATCTAGAATTGATGAGGGCTGGCCCCAAGCACCGTCATATATTTTCCCTTACGTAGAGCTTCAGGCGACTGGTTCAGTTGTTTGGGAGAGGAAGTGAATTAGTACAAATGGAATCTTTTCCAGGATGAAGTTGTGTCAGTCTGTGCTCTCCCCACCCCTCCTCTGGCACGAGGTAGCTGTGTTCGGAAAATACAGCAGTGGACAGGCGAGGGGAGCCTTGGGGGTGCTTTGAAACACGAAGTCCCTTGGTTTTGCTAAATGCAAGGCAGGCGTGGAATGAGTGTGTCCTCTTTTATGAATATTGCTGGTTAATAGGGACCATCCTTTGTAGGTCTCATCTTCTGAGCCATGTTCTCCCTTTGATGAAGATAATAAAAAAAAATTATTTATGCTAGAGAGAAGTTATCACCTGGAGAAAAAGAGGAAAGGAGGAAATAACCTGGCCATTTCAGTCCACATCCTTCCCCAGAGCATGTCCCTGGCTATTCCACCAGGAAGACTGTCTTTCTTAGTTTTTATGTTCCTTAACAATCTGGAATATAGAAATGACCATTTGTGTACTTTTGCAGTTGGTTTATGCATGCGATTCTTGGCTCTCCCTCTGGGTTGTAAGTTTCTTCTGAGAGTAGAGAACATGGCTTTTTGTGTCTCTCACATTGGATGGGATTAAATTAAACACGAATTTGGCCTTGTTTATTTGCCTAATGCAGGTACATATGCAGAAATTAGAATATGGCTCAGAGCTTTGGACCCAAATCCCTCATTCCACAATATACTAGCTGTTACCTTGGGAAACTCACTTGACTTCCATGAGATGCAGGTGTTTTCATCTGTTAAATGGGAGTAGAAATCATACCTACCTCATATGTTCGTTGTGAGGGGCTCCTGGGTGGCTTAGTGGGTTAAGTGTTCGATTTAGGCTCAGCTCATGATCTCACGGTTTGTGGGTTCGAGCCCCACGTCCAGCTCTGTGCTGACAGCTTGGAGCCTGCTTCGATCCTCCCTATCTCTGTCTCTCTGTCCCTCCCCCACTGCACATGTGTGCATGCACTCTTTCTCTCTCTCAAAAATAAATAAACATTAAAAAAAAAATACGTTCATCGTGAGGTTGTATATAGTGAGTGTAAAGTGGTCTAGTACCCCGCGTATATTAAATGCTTGAGAAGCAATGGCTGCTTAACAGGACAGAATGAGAGGGAATGGCGTGGTGAGGGTATGGGGACTGTATAACATGCTTCTGAATCTATGTATCAGAACCCTACCTCTTCTCCATCCATTCCTTATTTCCCTACTCAGGTTCTGGTCTGGACACCTAGGGAGGGTGGGGGTGAGGGCTCATGTGTCACTTCCTTCCTCCTTTTCTTCTCCTTTCTCCTCTGCCCTTGGCTCAGTCTGCAGTGGCGGCGGGGCGGGGGTGGGGTGGGGGGCTCATTCTGCCACGTTCGACTTTGTTCATCTGATCCGTCCTTGTGGGTGTGCTTGCTCTGGGCTGGTGGGCCCTCACCCAGGACTCGGTTTGTGTGCTGGGCTCCCTCAGCGGGTCTGCCTCAAGTGTGGTAGATGGTTCTTCGAGTTCCTGAGAAACAAATGAGCAGTTTAGCTGGGCATTCAAAAGTTTAGCTGGGCTGCTAGAGATAGGATGCCAACTTGAACCTCCACCCAGATGCTGTGGGAAGAAGGAGGGGGGAGCTTCTGTTAAGGAGGTTCTATTTAGATGGAAAGAGATGTGTCCAGGGAAGCCAGGGCCGCTGAAGCTGCATGACGGCCAGGTGTCAGCTGCTCGAAAATGCTCAGAGGGGTAGCCCTCCTGGCATTGTCGGGAACCCGAGGCAGGTCAGCATGCAAATTCAGTTTTCATATGGTGTCCTTCGGTACTTGAAAAGCCTATTTCATTCTTCTAGCTTCTTTTTAAGTTAAAAATTGTCTCAAGCAGCCAGATAAGACCCTAGGAATTTGATCAGAGAGACACGTCACTGATTTTTGTTACAGATCTTTATGGAAAAAGAGGTCCGAAATGAGTGTGTGCGCCCCCGAGTTCCTGACCAAAGTGAGCTTGCTGCAGAACACAAGACCTGTGGCAGATCCGGGCCTCCATTCAGTTCTGACACGTACTGATTTAAGATGTGAAAATGAGTGTTTGGCCAAGCCCAAATCGCCCGTGCCAAGAAAAGCCTATTAGGATGGTGGCTGAAAGACTGAATTGTTAGGAGGTACTTAATGGCCAGGAGGCTCCGCCAGCTGCTGTGGGTGAATGCCCACTTACACATTTGAGTGCCCGTCCCTGTTCCCCTGGGCCAGGGTCTCGTTTGTGCAGGGAGCATGGCTGCTGTTCAAGAGGCCACTTTAAAAGGATGCTTCCTTATCGAGTGGATAGCTTTAGTTTATAAAAGCGACATTAGATGCTCGCAAATTTGGAAGGGCAAACACTTGGAAGCTGAGTCTGGGTGGGGAGTCGAGGCAAAATATGAGGGAGTGACACAGCTAACTATAAGCAGTCAGCATACAGAGAAGAGACCGTTGAACCAAAGAGTCTTGTGCACCGTAATATATCTGTTCAGTATCTCTTCCTTCATCCAGGGTGGGCTGCGCGTCTGAATGGCCCAGCCCTTGCTGACGTGTGTTCGGCAGGACGGTTTATCTCAACAGGTCTCTAATCCTGTAGAGTAGACGGACTTTCCCCAGCCAATGGTAATAGAAAGCCCAAGTAAGAAGAGAGAGAAACCAAGTATGGAAACTGTTTTTGGCGTTCAGGCAGGGAGAGGTCGTTCTGACCCGGAGGGGTCATTGATCTCTCTTCATTCGTTAACTCACATTCTTGTGGGCATGTAAAAATGGAAGCAGGTGAGCACCTGGGGGATACGTGTATGTATCTCTGTCCTTATGTTCCTTGGAAGAAAGTGGGAATCAGACATGAAGCAGAAAATAAGGAAACCGAGATGGACTGGGAACCCATGTAGACCGGGGTTTGGAGGTAGGCATTGTAATCCACATTTTACAGATGAGAAAACTGAGGTTCAGGAAGACACTGGCCTTGGATAATGTGTGTAAAATGGCAGAGGTAACCCTTCGAGACCCGAACTGCTCATCTGTGTCTGTGAATTGGGTGGTGGGTGGTGTAGCTCACTTTGTGTCCTGTTCCTTGGTCACTGTCCTGGAGGGGAAGTTTATTTTTTTGTTCTTTAATGTTTTTTTAAATTATTATTATTGAGGGTTTTTTTAAAAATATAATTTATTGTCAAACTGACTTCCATACAATACCCAGTGCTCATCCCAGCAGGCGCCCTTCTCAATGCCCATCATCCATTTTCCCCTCTCCCCCATCCCCCCACCCCCCCTCAGTTTGTTCTCAGTATTTAAGAGTCTCTTATGGTTTGTCTCCCTCCCTGTTTGTCACCTTTTTTTTTTTTTGGAGGAGAAGTTTAAAGAACTCTAGAACATCTAGCAGAGTGCCAGCTCCTGTGATGTGTTCAGTGCAGGTTTCCTTTGTTCTAGGCACTTCTCAACCTTGGCACCTGTGACAGTTTGGTTGGGATAATTCCTTGCAGTGAGTGCTGTCTGGGGCACTGTGGGATGTTTAGCAGCATCCCTGACCTCCTCCCTGCCAGTAGCACCTCCGCCCCCGCCAAGTTGTGACAACCAAAAATGTGTCTAGACGTTGCCACATGTCTCTTGAGGGGCACCGCCCTCCCCACAGCCCATAGAGAAGGAGTGGGCTGTAGGGTCAAGACAAGGAAGTGTTGACTAATGGGCCTGAGGGCTGGTGCTTGCAGTAGGCAAGCCAGGATCCTGCACCCAGTGGGCAGAGGCGATGCCCTTGAAGGAAGCTATTGAAATTGGTGTCCAGAAGTGTGGGGCAGGTGATGTCTGACGTGCTGTCCCAGGAGTGGGTGGGTCTGCTGTGTCCCAGAGGTCTGGGGTGGGATCGGCAGTGAGTAAGACCCGGAGAGGCTGCTGGTCAGACTTCCAGATGTCACTCCCCTGGGCGTGGGTGCCTCCCCCAGCTGACAGCTTGGTTTCTGCCGTGCCGCTCCCTCCTGAGCAGGATGCTGTGAGTCACGGCTGGGATCCCATTGCTGCCTGACCTCTCTCCACCCCACTGTCTCCCGAGGGTGGCATCTGCTCCTGTCTTGATGACTCTGTTTTTAACCTGCTTAATAGGTGTTTGTTTTGTTTTGTTTTGTTTTGTTTGTTTTATACTGATTGCTAATTTTAGGTCAAAGCTAGGTAACTGCTACCTTTTATTCTCTTTTCATTCCTTTGGCCCCCGGTTTCTGCCTGGACGGCATAGCGTGCTGTGTGACAGTTGGGAGCCCACAGGCCTTAGTTACTGCTCATAGATCCCTTCCTCCTGGCAGGGGCTTTGAAAGGTAGAAGGTCAGGTGGGGGTGGGGTGGCCCTAGCAGGAGGTGTGAAGAGCGTTTTGCCCTGTCTCCCAGCTCCCTGGGGACAGGGAGACGGGGCGCTCTCGTGGAAGTCAGCTGGGGAAGCTTGCCAGTAGGGGAGGGTGTGAAAGGACCCTGGTTTGGGGGATGTCGCAGAAAAGGGAAATGTGTCATCAGGGTGATGGCAGGAAATGAGTCCACTTCTAGCCGTTCAGGTGAAGGTTGTAGGACGGCCAGGTACCCACCGTCTGGGGATCTGATAACCTGCCTCAGCTGAGCTGGAGCCACGGAGGAGACCTACCAGCAGCATGTGTCATTTTAGGGAAGAAACACCCTGACCTCTGTCTCCCTCTCTCCTCCCCTCCGACCTCCTGCCAGTGCCTGCTGTTAACCACCTACAGGAAAACACAGTGGTGCCGTGTGTGGGGACAGCCTCCAGGCTGGGCAGAGAAGAGTGCAGAACACGTTGGGGGTGGGGGGTGGAGATGGAGGCAATGAAGAATAATCAGGAAAGGGACATCCATTGGTGACAATAGTGACCTGGGGCCGGGTTTGTATGTTACTGTTACCCTCTGTTGTGCGGGTGATCAGAATCTCTGCCCTGTCAACATGTGGGACCTTCCTCTCTACTCTGGATGCTGGGTGTATATTCCATTTTGTTCAGGAGGTCATCCTGGGCATCCCACTTCAAAGTGATGACCTCCTCTTGCAAACTTCTGGGGCAATTTCTCTTTGGAACATTCATGTAGCATTTAGATTCCCCACCATTGCTTTGCTCACTACCGTGTGTGTGTGTGTGTGTGTGTGTGTGTGTGTGTGTGTGTGTGTCTTCCCTGAATTGTAAGCCCTTCGAGACATCATAATTCTGTTGTTCCTAGCATCTTGTAAGAAGGTATTCCAGAAATACCTGTTGTTTGATGATCAGTTCCCTTAACTGGTCATCATCACAGAAGGACGGTAGCCATAGTTCCTGAGTTTCAAATGTGGACAAATAATCATTAATGGGTTCTTTCGGATGCATAGTGTGTTCTCATCCTTGGGATAACCCTGAGAGGTGACAGCCCCCCAAAGGTCCCCATATCACAGTGCTATCTGCAGGGGAGGATGTGGACAGAACAGCTTTGTCTTTTCTATTGCAGTAGACTGAGGATTTCCCCAAACTCTGCTGGTACTTTTGACCATGTTACACATTCTCAGGGTCATATATATTTAAGAATTTCAAAGTATGGGGGTCGGGGGGGAGTCTAGTGGGAATAAAATGTGGTTGACCCCATTTCAATTACGGATAGCAGAGGCAGTAGGTACCTGGTACCGATCTGTCCCGTGTCACAGCTGGTGTGGTTCTCCGAGAAAGCCGCGCGTGTCTGTGCTGAGCCTGGGAACAGAGCCTCTATGGCACAGCCGTTTGCCCTGGAATATTTGCAGTTTCTAAGTGGAAACTAAGGGACTCATGTTAAACCTTCTTGCAATCTGCAGTTGCCCTGGCTGTCAGGCAGTTCTGTCAAATTTGCTCTCATTTTTATATAATGCCTGAAAATGGAGGTTTCACAAAGGAAAACGGAACTCTTAATATAGAGTCGACTTCTTCCCCAGTAGATTTCAATCGATTCTTAGTACATGTAGAAAGGTGTATCGTGTGTTCTGAAAGGATAGGGTTTAATTATGGTTTAAAATTACTTCTATAGGAAGTGCGTGGAATTATACCCAGAGTGAAGAAACAGTGCCTCCGGTAGAGTCGTGTAAAAGGGTTGATGGGAAAACAGGCATTGGCAGCACGAGCCTCCCCTGCCTGGGGCAAGTGTGGGGACGGTGGGGGCCGGGGCTGTGAAAGCACCTGCTGATTACCCCCGAATTACCTCTGAGCAGATAAGGACAGGGACAGCTGGAGACAGTTTTCAGTGCCTAGCTCTTGTTCCTGGGGTTGCACTCCCTTCTGTGGTAATAAAGAGATCATAGGCCGGAAGACAGGTTCTGGAAAGCCACACGACAAGGGGAAGGTTTTTGAGAGCAGGTATTTTAAAATCAGCCACTGTGGGGTGAGGGAAGAATCAGGACATTGGTAACAACTGGAATTCAATTTTATAGTTTCTCACTGTCCCACGAAGGTGGTGGGAAATGTTTTTTTTTTTTTTAATGCTCCTTTTACAGACTGAGGAGCCAGAGTTCATGGCAGCAGAGAGTTCAATTTAGTGGTAACTGAACTGTGAGCGTGCGTGCATCTGCATATATTATATGCGTGTGTGTACAGCATAGGTACACATGTATCTGTGTACATGTGCACATGTGCATTAGAGATTTTACTGATATAAAGGATGTATAACATAATTCACAAATACTAAGATGTGTGTAAATTCCATATAGCCATTTGCGTCTCACAGAATGCTCTCCTTGGTTTTTGCTTTGGCTGACCTGTGGTTGACAATATTTTGACAAATGGAGTTGCATCCCTATTTGCTAATTCTTTTCCCAATAAATACATCACCATTAAATCTGACATGCGATCTGCTGTTAGACTCAGCTTCGTACAAATTATATTCATTAAACTGAACCGTTTTTCAACTTCACTGCCAATTGCAGTAGTGGTAACTATCTTTTTTTAAGCTTTCGGTGTCGTTGCAGGTTTTGGGACATTGTTTGATTGTATATTATTTAACAGTGGCTGTGTATAGCAGGCTCTTCAGATTCCTGCAAAATGAACAGAACTCTCTCGTGAGCTGGCACAGGCAGGCTGGAACCTTCCCCTGTGCCACTGTTAAGGTCTGAAAAGGCAGGTGCTTGTTTGTCTTACTCAGTCCCAAGGATGGTGCTGAATGTCGGTGACAGACGCAGGAATTGGTGGTAGCATAGGTGTGTGAAGCTTCGAGGCTGGGCTGCCTTCTGGTGGGACGTCAGCCCTCGAGCAGTGTGATGCAGACAGGAAGGGAGAGGACAGCATCTCCTTCTGTGTTTTTTTCTTCCAGCTTTATTTAAGCTGGTATTTTTCTTCCCCATCTTCTAGGAAAGGGAAGGCTTTTGTGTCAAGCAGTGTGGTGACTTCTGAGGTTCCGTTCTGTTACAGGGAACAAGAGAGTCGTATCCCTTTATGTCTTCTGGAATAGGTGACATAGTCACATTGGCATGGAAGTCAAAGGGGATGTGCAGGGAGAGGTAGCCTCCTTCTGTCTGTCTTCTAGTCACCAGCAACTCAGCTTCTTGAGATCCATCCAGATACAGTCTACGTGCATTTAAGTCAATAAACTTATAAATATTTTCATATTTTTACTGAAATGCTATTCATCTTGTTTTGCGCTTTGCTTTTTTCACCTGGCAACCTATCTCGAAAGTCATTCTGTTACTGTACAAAAAGAAATGCCTCTTGCTGTTCTGGTTGTCTGCCGTAATTTATTTAACTCTCTCCCGATCTATGTGCTCGTAGGGTTCTTTCCTAACTTTTTTGTTACAAATAATTCTGCAAAGAATTCCTTTGTGTAAAATGTTACAGTCATCTGTAGGATAACTATATTCAACAAAGTGGCAAGAACCCAACCCTACTGTCAACAAAGTGGCAAGAACCCAACCCTGCTGTTGCAGCAGGGTTGGGTTCTTGCCACTTTGTTGAGTGTAGTTTCATTAATTTTTAAATATGAATGAGTATAGACTCCTTTTCATGTGTTTAAGAATTTTTTGTGTTTGTTGTGAGCTTTCAATTCATAGTTTGCTCGTTTTTCAGTAGCTTTGTAGACCTCTATTTGTGGGGGCTCTTCATATAATACAGATAGCTTCATGTCTGTGACATGATTTGTGCATCTTTTTTCTAGGCTGTCATTTGTCTTTTGACTTTGTTTCTAGCGTTTTCCGTCCCATGGATAAGTTTGTGTATTGTGGTAAAATACACATAAAATAAAATTTTCCATTTTAACCATTTTCAAGTATGCAGGTCATTAAGTGCATTCACATTGGTTGCACAACCATCCCACTAATCCAGCTCCAGAACATTTTCATCAACTCAGACACCTGTTTTTTTTAACATGTCAAATTTATCGAATTTTTTTTTTCATTTGTTGCGGGTTTTATGTCACAGAGAGTCCTTTCCCATGTTGACTTTGTTAATAAATAATCTCTATGGTTTCTTGCAATACGTTTGTGGTATGTTACTTAAATTTAAGTCTATGATCCATCTGGAACTCATTGGAGTATGAAACGTGAGGTATGGTTCCAAATATATTTTTCCCAGAAAGTGAGACCTTTGATTGCCAGTTGGTCATCAAACATGGTGTGGGGACAAGCTGGATTCAATTGGTGGGGTCATGTCTGGCATTTCAGTAGCTATAGGGAAATGGTAAAGAAGCCATTCTGAGCAGTTTATGTGAATGGTGGGGGGACCTCAGAAATAAGCTTGACCTAGATTGAGGAAATCTCATTCTAGGAAAATACAAGCTCCTGGGTATTTATGTTTGCTAACCTCAAATAGAATCCCAGACATGCTCGTCAGTACTTTGTCTGAACTTGCTGAAAGGCGGTCTATTTGTATCCCTGCTGACACAGTTGGATGGGATCTGTACAGCCCACAGGACAGAGCTTCCTGTCTCTCGGGCAAGGACGAGCATACTGTGCCCTGCCAGAGGCTCTAAAGGAGGCGAGGAAGGGGGGTGGGCATCGGGGCTGAGATCCAGCTGATGCTCGGGGGCCTCTGCCAGGAAGAGGGGCACTTGTTCATGATTCACCCAAAGGCTCCGAATAGGCCAGAGGTGCCCTGACACTAGAACCCCGTTTCCCAAGTCTCTAGATTCACTACCGAGTACCCTTCTGGATCTATCCTCCCAGGCTCCTTGAGAGGAGCTTCAGAAGTACCCTGCATTCCAGGTGTGCTTGACCCCTGAGCCCCTCACCCTCAGGGTAGCTGGCAGGGCTGGGGCATTGGAACCCCCGGGCTGTTGCTGTGTGTTCCGTGAGGTGGAGTAGGAAAGGTTGGGAAGCCTTGAACTTGCATCTTTCTCAGAAGCCTGAGGTGAAGCTGGGTTGGGTTCCCTGCCAGAAGCACCCCCTCAAAGAATTCCAGGGGACACCTGTCACCTTCCGTCCACATCCCAAACGGTGTGACTGGTACATCCTGCGGTTTCCCCGGGGTCCCCTTTTATCCCATGGTAGCCTGTGGGTGGCCCTGTGGATGCAGTTGGGGTGGAGGAATATGTCTTCCAGTGTGGGCAGGGAGTTCCAGGACTTACTGCATCTCTATTTTTCATCGTGCTTAGCTCAAAAATGAGTTGAATTAATGAATGACACAATGTCAAGTTCCAAAAATAAGCAGAGATAGTCGTTTTGTCAGGGCAACTGTGTCCAGGCTGGGGACTTCTGGTCTACCTCCTTTTCTGTGTGTTTTCGTCTCTTCCCTCCAAGAGCTCTCTGAGATGTGGCACTGGGGCTGCTCCCCTGGTTGCCCAGCTGCCTGCCCACTGTGTCTGGTGTCCCTGGAAGGTTCAATGTTTGAGGAGCTGAGTTCCCTGTCCCTGTTGCTCTCATCAGGGTAAGAGGTCAGTTGTTCTGAAGGACATGACCAGTCATTTGAGCCATAGCTTTACAGAAAGATGGAAGTTTGTTTTGAAATATTGAAGTGAAATTTACCTAGAAACGTTAAATATTTCAATTCTTTGTTGAGTTTTGCTCTTTTTCCTGATGATTCGATGTTTTTTGCCTTTTTCTCCCAGGTATAATTTGCATACAGTGACATTACACTTTTTTTTTTAAGTTTATTTATTTATTTTGAGAGAGAGACAGAGCGCAGGAGCAGGGGAGGGGCAGAGAGGGAGAGAGAGAGATAATCCCAAGCAGACTCTGCACCGTCAGCGTGGAGCCCGAGGCAGGGCTCGAACCCACGAACCGCAAGATCACGACTTGAGCCGAAACCAAGAGTCGGATGCTTAACTGACTGAGCCACTCAGGCGCCCCAGGCATCACACTTTTTATCGTGTAGTTCTGTGAATTTTAACAAAGGCATGGTGTCCTATGACCTCTAGTGTGGTCAGAATGTACAGCAGTTCCCTTATCTCCCCAAACTCCCTTGTACCCCTGGTAGCTAGCCCCTGCCTCCCCCAGCATCTGGCAATCACTGCTCGGACTTCTGTTCTCATAGTTTCCTTTTTGTGAATGATATAGGAATGGAGTCCTAGTGTATGTGCCTTTTAAGTCTGGCAAGCGTAATGCATTTGAGATTCATCCATGTTGTTGGGGTACCAGTTCATCCCTTTTTATCATTGAGCAGTATTCCCTTGGATGAATATGCCACAGTTTATCCATTCACCCACGGAAGGGCATTCAGGGTTTTCCAGTATATTTTTAATATTTTGACTATTTCCATCTGTTAGTGGGTGGGAAGCATTCTAGAGAATCGCTATGGTACTAAGCAAGCATGTTTGGTATCTTTCTTCAGGGCAGAGCTTTTGGGCAACATCCTTCAAGGCATCCAGTATAATTGTGCTGAGGGTCCTTTAAGATGACGGTGGTAGCGGTGGTGTCACTGTGCCCGAGTCTGGTTGACACCTCACCAACTCAGCCATCCTTAATTATTCTCTACCGCTCTCTTTCGTGAGTGACAATGCCTTCTTTGATGTCCAGGCCAATTAGAAACGTTATAAAAGCATTTCTCTGCAAACTCAGAACTCAAGCTAAACCATTTCCATATGCTGTTTTCTACTTCAAAGACAGTTGGAGGATAGTTTGACACAATTTCTTCCCTTTAGAACAGGGTCTTAGCAGTGGGGCCAAGGAGGAGGGGAAAGAAAGAACCCCCTGAGGACATCCGTCTTGGGCAGCCTCACCACACGGACACCTAAAAGGGTGGAGGGCCAAAGATGTTGGTTGTCTGTAATTATTTAGCTGATAGAAACAGAACTCTGTAAACATTCTGTGAGAGCAAAGCCTGCTACAAGGTTGCACATCCCAGTGGGGAGAACTGATGTCTGCATGCTTCACTGATAGGTTGTATCATGTCCAGCGACCCTCTGCCTCCTTAAGCGTTGATCTCCTAGGGGCTGAAAAAAGTCCCTAGAGTAGCGTTGAGGAAACTTGGATTTTGACCTTGACAGTGTCGTCTTCAGCATTGTGCGTACTTCGGTTTCTCTTTGTTAGGATGAGGGGCTTGGAGAGGATGGGCCTCTTGGGTCTTTGATACTGATCTCACCGCCTCCAACCCAGCATATGGTTGCTCTTTACATCTGCTGGGTCCGTGAATCTAGAAGCAGCAACTTGGAACCTCGGGGATGCTGGGCTGCCGTCATTGGTCACCAAACGTCAAGGGTGGCCGTGCACTGTGGTGGGCCAGGCCTTAGCTGGCTGAGTCACCCTAGTGGAGTACAGATGCACTTGCTCCCGCTGAGGTGAGATTCTGGGGAAACTTCTCTGATGCTCTCTGAATCCAGGCCTGTAAGGAGGATGATCTCACAAAAGACCCCTCATGTAAACTTTAAAAGCCCTTCATGTAAATGTGCATGCAATGCTGTCATCCATTAGCAAATCTATCAAAACAAACGCAATGGTTGTGTTACCAAATACCGAGCTTCCCTTTGAGCTTTTACTGGCTGCATTATGTGGTTATTTCACATCCTTCTTTTCTTGCAAGTGACATTTAAAATACTTCTCCTTTGAAGCACGCATGTTAGGCCAGGAGGAAATCTGAGAATGGAATGGGATCTTTTATCCGAGACCTTACCTGCAAGTGATCATTTGCCAGCCGGAGTACGGAAATCATTAATCCTTCTTTGCTGCTACATTCCTAGTGACTTTGAAATGGGAAGTCACATTTCAGAAGTATGTTGCACTCATACATCCCACATTATTTCATGCACCTAAAGGCAGAGATAGTTTGAATTCCGTACATGGTTACATCGAGCCATGTTTGTATGGAATGTACTGGAAGCTCATACTGACGTGCAGCGTAAGACTAGCATCCTTGCTTAAACACTCACCTACGTCAATCAGACTTTTCGAGAACTTCAGCATGCCTAAGCATAACAACGCTTCGTCCATTTGGAAGCTTATTGTTAGAATACACTGTCTGTTCCTTCTCCGTGTGCCCTTCCTGCAGAGAGCTACGCACCAGCCCTCACCTCCTTCAACCTTTGCTCAGATGTCACTTTCGCAGTGAAGCCAAACTTTACTGCCCTCTAAAAATCAGCTCTCACTCCACATCGTACCCCGTTTTCTGCCCCATGTTTCCCTAGTGCTTAGCACTTCTAACATGCTACTAACAGAACCTAACTATCTTGTCTTTATAAAAGTTAAGGGTATTATCTATTCTGGGACTCTTTCATCAGAGATCTTTGTTTGTTTTATCCCAGGCACCTAGAACAGTGCCTCACACACAGTAGTGCTCAGCAGAAAGTGCACGCATGCATGAGGGGGTGCATAGCATAGTTTTTGGCTTATTCGTTTGCTCTCATTTCTTGACTGCAAAGGTGGGGGGACGGTTGCATTGGAGGAGACAGAGCTTTAAGCACATGCACTGAAGGCTTCATCCCTTTTCCCGCAAACACAACTGACTGCCTTGAGGTAGTAAAGAAGCCTCTTGCCTGATCGGGCTCAGGCTGGCCCAGGAGAGCCCAGGAAAAGAGTTCCTGGTCACCTGCCCCTCAGTGCAGGTCAGGCTTGCTCTGTGGTGCTGGGATCTGGCCTCCTGCTATAAATCTCCTTCTTGTCACCTCTGTCCCTTTAAATTTAGGTTTTCGTGAGAAATGTTGGTGTGGGGGAGTATCTGGTGGCTCCCTGACTTCATACAACCCTTACTTCCTCATCTGCAAAGTAAAGATCAGGAGAACTGCCTTAGACATTACATCAGAGAGCAGACATCACTTCTTTTTTAAATTTTTTTTTAATGCTTATTCGTTTTTTTCATAGAGAGAGAGTGCGAGACAGAGCGCGAGACATTTTTTTGATCAAGAGAGACAGAGCAAGAGACAGGCTCCAGGCTCTGGAGTGACAGCACAGAGCCCGACACGGGGCTTGAACTCACAGACCGTGAGATCATGACCTGAGCTGAAATTGGACGCTTAACCGACTGAGCCACCTGAGTGCCCCGGACATCACTTCTTACTGTAGTGCTGTTCTTTTTTTTTTTTTTTTTTTTTTTTTTTAATTTACATCTAAATTAGTTAGCATATAGTGAAACAATGATCTCAGGAGTAGATTCCTTAGTGCCCCTTACCCATTTAGCCCATCCCCCCCTCCCACAACCCCTCCAGTAACCCTCGGTTTGTTCTCCTTATTTATGAGTCTCTTCTGTTTTGTCCCCCTCCCTGTTTTTATGTTATTTTTGTTTCCCTTCCCTTATGTTCATCTGTTTTGTCTCTTAAAGTCCTCATATGAGTGAAGTCATATGATTTTTGTCTTTCTCTGACTGACTACTTTCACTTAGCATAATACCCTCTAGTTCCATCCACATAGTTGCAAATGGCAAGATCTCATTATTTTGATTGCCGAGTAATACTCCATTGTATATATACACCAAATTTTCTTTATCCATTCATCCATTGGCTCTTGTGTCTTGATGATTACAGCTTTGTAGTATAGCTTGAAGTCTGGGATTGTGATGCCTCCTGCTTTGGTTTTCTTTTTTAGGATTGCTTTAGCTATTCGGGGTACTGCAGTGCTGTTCTTAATTTTGAAGCTCTTCCCCTCCCTTCCACTACTGTCTGCTATTTAGAATTAAAAAGCACCAATTTTGCCCCCTTCCCTTTTTTCCCAACAAGAACCTATATGGTTTTTCTCATGTTCTGTTGGTGTTATTACATTTACCACAACTTACACCATAGTGACATAGCATGTTCCAGAATGTGAGAAGTAAGCTGAACTCGGAGGCTGTCACTTTCAGGCAGTGTCGGAAGTCCAGAGCAAGCAGTGGAGAGCTCTTGTAACTCTTGACATAAGCCCCAGAGACACTGTGTTTCCAGTCCGGGTTGTATCCTCAGTTCCTGCTTTCAGTCCTCCCTGGAAGGTAGCTTGATTTTAAATGTGCACATTTACTTCAAGTTTGTACCATTTATATGAAGCATATTAACAACCTCTGGCCCTCTGAGAGTCAAACACTGTCTGCTTTTCTGGGCCCATTTTGAAATTGGAAGAGAGAGTCTGTATTCAGCTGCATACACTCCATTTTAGCTTTAATAATTAATGGATGAAAAGTTCTTTCATCCACGGCACTTCTTTGAAAATTCCAGAATAGTTCTCCTCTGTCCGAGGCATAGTAATTTGGCTCTTTAAAAAGATAAACATGCTATTTAATTTTTAAACCGACCTTCATATGCATCTTGCCGGCTTGGGACAGACTGATTGAACTGGTTTCCCTTTATGTCAGCTGGTTCTGGGTGGAGCCCCGTGAAAAGGGTGTGCAGAGGGAAACCTTCTTGTGGTAGGTGGGAGCAGACATCCAGGGAAATCCCCAAGGGACCCTTTTAAAGGTCAGCCTCCCTGGAACAAAGTAGTCATGGGGGCCAGACCAGTGACCTCTTCACATTCATGCAGGTCTCCCCTTCAAAGGAGGTTTTTAAGTAATTTCCTTTCCCAGGGGGCCCAGAGCAGCTGTGAGCCACGGATTAGCATCAGGCCTTTTAAAAATACAGAGTAATGAATGTGAGAAATTGCTTATCTTTTGGAAAGTAAAGTAGAGTCATGGATATGTTTGAAAGCATCTATCTATCCATCCCTCCCACTCTCTCAAAGACAAAAAAGAGAGAGAGGGAGGGAAGAGAGCAGCAACAGAGGAAGAGAGACAGAGGGGGAGGAGGTGCATTCATGGGAAGAGTGAGGGTGGGGAGGAAAGAAAGAGAGACTTTGGCAAAAACATAATTTAGGGGAACAAATGGTCTGATTTTCTCCCGTTGTATGCTGTGGGTGAGGTTCAGTGTGCTTTTCATTTTTACACCATGACGGATCTGGGCTGGATTGCGAGCACCCCTCTTGTGCGTGGTCCCCTCCGAGTGGAAGACAGTGCCCCTCAGCCCCCTGCCAGTAGCTGGCTGGAGTTCATTACTGGTGCCTATGTCGCTCTTGTTAATATTATATCAATCCCATTCATATTGTAATGTAACAGTTGTCATTTCGGTAGCACTCACACCCCCCCCCCCCCCGATATAAATGCGAAAATGCTAGCTGATGAAAGCATGTTTATTGAACATACATAGCCAGGCATCTGTAATATCTGATGCTTTAAGAGAAAAAAAAAAATCTCATGTCTCCTTTACTACCCTCTTTACTACTTTCTTTTCTTCTAACATGTTATGAAGATTTCCAAACATACAGAGAAGTTGATAGTTGAGAAGAACTTTTCAGTGAACACCCATATACCCACCACCTACATTCTGCAATCATTAACATTTGCTTTATTTTATCTGTAACATATCTATCCATCATTCCACCTCATTTTTGATGCATTTCAAAATCAGTTGCAGATGCTTACTACATGAACTATGGGTTACTTTTATTTTTTATCCTATTTTTTTAAATGTGTGGTTTTAAAAAAATATTTTATTTATTTTTGATAGAGAGAGATAGAGCACAAGTGGGGGAGGAGGGGCAGAGAGAGAAGGAGACACAGAATCTGAAGCAGGCTCCAGACTGTCAGCACAGAGCCTGACGCAGGGCTCGAACTCACAAACTGCAAGATCATGACCTGAGCTGAAGTCAGAGGCTTTACCGACTGAGCCACCCAGGTGCCCCTAAATGTGTTTTTTTTAATGTTTATTTATTTTTGAGAGAAAGAGACAGAGCACAAGCGGGGGAGGGGTAGAGAGAGAGAGGGAGACGCAGAATCCAAAGCAGGCTCCAGGCTCTGAGCTGTCAGCACAGAGCCGGATGTGGGGCTTGAACCCATGAACCATGAGAGATCATGACCTGAGCCGAGGTCAGATGCTTAACCTACTGAACCATCTAGGTGCCTACCTTTTTTTTTTTTTGTTTTTTTTTTTAGTGTATCTCTTTTAAAAAATGTTTATTTATTTGTTTTTAATTTTTCACGTCTATTCATTTTTGAGAGACAGACGGAGACAGGGCATGGGCTGGGGAGGGGCAGAGAGAGAGGGAGACACAAAATCTGAAGCAGGCTCCAGGCACCAAGCTGTCAGCACAGAGCCTGACACAGGGTTTGAACTCATGATCTGTGAGATCATGATCTGAGCCGAAGTCAGACACTTAATTGACTGAGCCACCCAGGCACCCCGATTTATTTATTTTTGAGAGAGAGAGAGAGCACGAGCACAAGCGGGGAGGGGCAGAGAAATAGGGAGTATGGGTTACTTTTATTTCCACTGTTGATTAGGCATAGCCCAAAGGGTGTGGAATATTTGTACTCCCTGAATGGAATAAAAGGGAAGTGTTAAAAAGAAGTTGGTAGAAAAAACAAACAAACAAACCCAAAACCAAAAATAAGATATAAAGTAATTAAAAAATATACATGTGTGTGCATATGTATCTGCACACAGGCATTGTAAAATTTTGTATCTATATGTGTATATGTATACATCTATGTGTATGTTTGTATATGGGTGTGTGTGTGTCTTTATATCAAATAAAGGAAGAAAATTGTCCATAAAGTAATGGAGCCTTTGGGATGCAGACTGAGAGGCAGCTGCTGGGAGAAAACTGCACCAGGCAGTGCTCAGATACCAGGGCAGTGTTGTGAGATTAAAGATGCCATAGTCACGTCCGTGTGCAACCCCGTTTCTGGCCAGGCTATGTGGCTTCACCAGTACAGCCTTGACTCTCTTGCCCTTTGCTGGTAAATCCTCAAGGGAAGCTTGAGCTCAGGACAGTTGTGCTGTGGCTCCCTGAACCTGTTTGACTCCCCTGCAGGGGAGTGTCCAAGGAAGGAGGGGGAAAGGGCAGAAAAAGTGGCCAGTGTGTGAGGGTGAGAGAGCCCCGTCCCTAGGAAAAATGTTTGAAATGCATTAGGCAACCTGTTACCAAAGGGGCCAGGGAAGAACCTTTGCTTATCAGTCCTTTTATGACAGGAACACTTTCTCCTTCATTGACCCATTGTGTTCATTCAGTTTCTCCCAGCTGTGCTAAGCTAAGGCTTGTTTCAGTGCACACTTGCCTAGTACTTTACAAGTTTTAAAGCATTTTTCATGGGTAGTATTGGCCTTCACTAAGATCCCCTGGGCGTTGTGATCCCGATTTCTTAAGAGATTTTTTTTTTTTTAATTTTGCAAACTGCTTGGAATTTTGGGGCGAAAAATAGGTAATAAACACCAGGTCCTGTTCATCAGTAAATGTGCTCTCTGCTGTATGTCATATGTAGCCAAAATGCGGATTGCTTGTTTTGGTACTTGTTTTTCTTTTTGTTTTGTTTTAATGATGCTGCTCTGCCGGTTTGGCTTGGAAGTTTTAAAATAGACGGTTTTTGCTGCATTTCCTCCCCCTAGTCCCCCACCCCGAGTTCTTGCTCCTGAGGGCAAAGGTACCATGTTGGCAGATTTAAAGATCACATTGGTTTTATTCAGCCAATTCACCAATCGGGCAGCATTCCATCTAGCAATAGAAAGGCGCTCTGCTGAGCTTAGAGAAGGAAAGGTTTTTAAAGAGGACAGGGAGTGGAAACAAGACATTATTAGCAAAGAACACATTGTTTTGGGCAAGGGGTGTAGAAGCGGTCTATCAGGTAGAGGATCTCACTGGTGCTGACCAGGTAATTCTGCGTGGACTGGTTAAAGATTACATTCCTGAGGGGCTGAACCTACAGTTAGGTTAGGTTTGAAGTCTTGGTTTGCCAATGTGGGGCTTGGCACAAGTGACTCCATTTTGGGCTTGCTGTCTCCCTTTTAACAGACATTTCACTGGATTTTCCAAGCCCTTAATCAGCACTGAACCCCATGCAGATACTTGGTAAATGTTTACTTTCCAGTGAGTTTATTTTGAGTTATTGGTAGGATGCCTTAGCTTTGATTCCATTTCTGACCCAAGGATCAGCAAAAGCGATTTCAGGCAAACTCCGTGTTCTTATCAGCAGGCACTGCTGTGGACAAGTGAAATACTTTCCTGTTGGGTACCCTTATTTTAAAAGTGTATTGTGTTCTTTCTTGATTTATTTTCTATGATTGATTCAATTTTTGCAAATGTATTAATATGAAAGAAAGCTTTTTTAGAAGGCAGGCTATTTGGAAGAGTAAAGAATAAGTAAAAATACATGCCAATTTCAAACTATAATATAAGGCTATCATAATGACAACAGTATGGTGCTGGCATAAAAACAGAGACACGAATCGGAGAACCTGGGTGGCTCAGTCGGTTGAGCATCTGACCTCAGCTCAGGTCATGATCTCACCGTTCGTGAGTTTGAGTCCCACATTGGGCTCTGTGCTGACAGCTCAGAGCCTGGAGTCTATTTGGATTCTGTGTCTCCCTCTTTCTCTGCCCCTCCCCCGCTCATGCTCTGTCTCTCGCTCAAAAATAAATAAACATTAAAAAAAAAAAAAAAAAAAAAAACCCAGATACCCAAATCAGTGGAACAGCATAAGCCCTCACATTTATGGTCAATTTTCAACAAATGAGACAAAGGACAGTCTCTTCAATAAATGGTGCTGGGAAAACTGGACAGCCACATGCAAAAGAATGAAACTAGACCACTGTCTTATACCATGCATGAAAATGAACTCAAAATGAATTAAAGATTTGGATGTAAGACTTGAGACCTAACACACCCAGAAGAAAACATGGGTAGTAAGCATCTTGACATTGGTCTTGACAGTGATTTTTTTGTTTTAATTTGACACCAAAAGCAAAAATAAATAAGTGACTGTATCAAACTAAAAAGAAAAGGCAATCTAAGGAATGAGAGGAAATATTTGCAAATCATATATCCAATGCCCAAAATATACAAAGAACTCCTATAACTCAGTAGCAAAAAACAGTCCAATTAAAAAATGGGCAGAGGAACCGAATAGACATTTTTGTAGAGAAGACCTCCAGATGGCCAACAGATACTCGAAACAGTGCCCAACATCACTCATCATCAGGAAAATTCAAATCCAAAGCACCATGAGATACCACCTCACACCTATTAGAATGACTGTTATCCAAAAGACAAGAAATAACAAGTGTTGGCAAGGATGTGGAGAAAAAGGAACCCTTGTGGACTATTGGTGGGAATGTCAATTGGTGTCACCACTAGAAAACAGTATGGAGGTTCCTCAAATAATTAAAAATAGGACTACCCTAGAATCCAGCACTCCCACTTCTGGGTATGTATCCAAAGGAAACGAAAATAGGAAATCAGAGAGATATATGCACGATTGTTATTATTTTTGTTTATTGCAGCATTACTCACGATAGCCAAGGTATGAAGAAGTGGTATATCTAGTTGACCCTTGAGCAGTGCAGTGATTAGGGACACTGACCTCTTTTGCAGTCAGACATCCCCATATACCTTTTGGCTCCCCCAAAACTTAACTATTTTTAAACATTTTTATTTTATTATTTTTTTTGAAAGAGAGAACAAGTAAGTGGGGGCAGAGGAGCAGAGGGAAAAGGAGAGAGAGAATATTAATAATATTATTAATAATAAGTAGACTCCATGACCCATGTGGAACCCAATGTGGGTCTCGCTGTCACAACAATGAGCCAAAATCAAGAGTCAAATGCTAAACCTACTGAGCCACCCAGGCGCCCTGAAACGTAACTCTTAATAGCTTACTGTTGGTCTTACTGACATGAATTGTTGATGAACACATATTTTGTATGCTGTATGTATTATACAGTATTTTTTAAAAAATTTTTTAACGTTTATTTATTATTGAGAGACAGAGAGACACAGAGACACAGAGCATGAGCAGGGGAGGGGTAGAGAGAGGGGGAGACACAGAATCTGAAGCAGCCTCCAGGCTCTGAGCTGTCAGCACAGAGCCCGACACTGGGCTTGAACTCACAAACTGTGAGATCATGACCTGAGCCAAAGTTGGTCACCTAACCAACTGAGCCACCCAGGCGCCCCTATACAGTATATTCTTAAAGTAAGCTAGAGAAAAGAAAATGTTAAAATCATAAGGAAGAAAAAATATATTTACGGTACTGAACTGTTATTTACTGGAAAAAAAAAATCCTTATCTAAGTGGACCACACAGTTCAAATTGTATTGTTTACATATTTGAATGAATATTGTGTGTATGTGTGTGTGTATATATACACACACAATATTGTATGTGTGTGTATATATACACACACACATATGAATAGATATTACTCAGCCATGAGAAAGAAGGAAATCTTGACATTTATAACAACATGGATGAACCTTGAGGTCATTATGCTGAATGAAATAAACCAGACACAGAAAGACAGACCTGTATGGTATTGTTTAAATACAGAATCTAACAAAAAAAAAGTTAAACTCATAGAAACAGAGAGTAGAAAAGTGGCTGCCAAGGGCTGGGTTTTAGGGAAATAAGGAGAGGTTGGTAAAAAGGTACAAACTTTAAGCTATCAGATGAGTAAGGTCTAAGGATCTAATGTATATCATGGTGACTATAGTTGATAACACTGTATTGTGTAATTGACATTTGGTAAGAGAGTAGAAGTTAAATGTTCTCACATACACACGAACAAGAAAAACAAAAACCAAACAAACCCTATTTATCAGTTCTTAGCTTCTGGAAACCACATGATGTAAATGGATAAACAGATGACCCAGAGACCATGCCATTTTTTTTGTGTTCTCTGTGTGTTTCTACCCGCAGGCAAATCCTGCTGTGGGCTTGGCTTCTTATAATGGCCCCTGTTCTGTGGTCACCAGGGCATATGAACTGCATTTCCATTAACCCCCCTTTCCCGGGCTTACTTGACCCTGCATTATTGTTCCCACAGCAGTGTCAAGTAGAAAACCAGCACGGAGATGCTTGTGCATGTGCTCTATCACCAGTGTTCTTAAGATTTAGCGTAGTTTTTGATTTTAGTATTTTACGTGAAATGAATCTGTTTTTCATACTGAGTTACATGAAAATTGTAAGCCATACTAAGTTTTGAGTGTGGCTAAAAAAAACCCCATATCTTTGAAATTTATATGGGATCAGCATTTTATATTATAAATTATAGGCACTCAGAATAACTCACAGGGTTCAGTTGCTCCTAACTTGAAGTTCTCATGTGTGAAGGTCCCCTTTGATGTCAAATATATAATATTCTTTTAATACAACACTGTCTATAAATATGATTTCCCCCCTCTGGGAAAGGTTGTTAGATTCTGTTCTAGTATATTTTAATATGTAGTCTGTTAGAGTTTTATTTCTCTTTGTATCATAGGAATATAATTCTAGGTATCTTAGAAAGAGTATGTCCAGATCCATAAACTTTCTTCACCAATTCTTTACAAAATTATTAGGTAAAATATATGTTTTTTTTTTTAATTTTAATGTTTATTTTATTATTTTTTTAATCTTTACTTATTTTTGAGAGAGAGACAGAGACAGAGACAGAACGTGAGCAGGGGAGGGGCAGAGAGAGAGGGAGACAGAGAATCTGAAACAGGCTTCAGGCTCTGAGCTGTCAGCACAGAGTCGGAGGTGGGTCTCGAACCCCCGAACCTTGAGATCATGACCCGAGCCAAAGTTGGGTGCTCAACCAACTGAGCTGCCCAGCTGCCATTTAAAAAGAAAATTTGTGTGTGTGTGTGTTTTAAGCTTAGTTGAAGTATAATTGACAAAATTATAAAATATTTAAAGTGTACCCTGTGATGATTTGTTATACATATACACTGTGAAAGGATTTCTCCCATCTAGTTAATTCCATTCATCACTACACACACACACACACACACACACACACACACACACACACACATTTCTTTTATTATTTTTGTGAGACCATATAGGTTCTACTCTTAGAGAAAGTGAATTATACAGTACAGTGTCACCGACCATAGTCACCACATGGGTTTTAACTTACCTTCCTTATTGTCCTTCTAGGTTAGGTTACTGCTCAGATCAATCCCCAGGTGCTCTGGGAGGTTGGGAGTAACAGCAGTATGGTGTCACCAAAGTGACCCCGATGGCAGAGACACTAGTGTGGAGAAGGCTGCAAGGCTCACTGGATTTTAAGTCAACAAACCCGTTTTGGTTTGTTCTGGGAACCACAGCGTGCACAGAGCTCAGGCTTTCGGTTCTCCAGCAAAGGTGTTACTGAGAGTAGTCTCAGTGATGCAAATCGGAGCACATGCCTACAAGTAAAGTTGTTTTTAAGACACCCACCATGTGCAATGAGAATGTGACCCAAAGATTGTTTAATAATACAGAGTCTTTTCTCCAGAGAAATGCTAAATAATTAAAGCTTTTGTACGTCTGTACTGATTTTGAAAACCAGGAGCGTAAGATTTTGACAACTTAATTACTTTAAAGAAACCCTGCAGGACATGTGGGAGTTGTAAAAACATAATCAATACCTGATTTTTCCTATCACTCTACCTTCCTGTCGCTCCCGGTTTGCGTTAGGTTTGGATGAAATTAATATTATGCTATATTCAGCTCATTTTGCAAATTACTGCATTTATAGCTATGCTTTCTGAGCCATTTGGCTTTAGGGCAAATGATATCCTCTTTGTGAATATTTTATTCTTATTTAAATTCTGCATTGTATTGAATAGGCACAATAACAATAGATTTATTCAAAATTCAAGGCTAGGAAAGAATTTTAATTAACCTGATCATTTTATATTTTTGTAAGGCAATAGCAGTGTTAGCTTTATTATCTGGACAATATGGTTGTTTTAAATTAATTTTTACTTTGGAAAACTTAATATTGGAGAAAGGAGGTTTTAAAATGTTTTGGAATCGCTTCTCGGCCTTTTGGCTAAGATCAAGTGTAAAATGTTTTGGAAGCCCTCTGTAAGTGGTACATCATTGCCCTGTGTTAGCTCACTCCTCTTGGCAGGCCTGGTGCCCAGGGAATGCTTTCGGGTCGGCTATTGTGTATGTTTGTGCGTGTGTTGTATGTGATGTATATGGGATGTGTGTGCCGTGCAGTGTGTGTAGCATGTGGTGTGCAAGGGGTGTGCACCTGCCGTGTGGAATGTGCTGTGTGTCGAATAGGTGATGTGCAGCATACGTGTGTTGTGTGTATGCAGAGTGGGTGATCTGTATGGTGTGTGCTTGTGTGTATGGAGAATGTGGTGTATATGTCTATGTGGTATGTGTATTCATGTGGAATTTGTCATGCATGATGTGTGCATGTCTATGTGGAACGCGGTGTGTGTGCATGTGGAGAGTGGGAGCGTGTGGATGTGTCTGTAGTATGTGATGTAAATGGGGCGTGTATGTTTGCGTGTGTTCAGAAGGAGCAGTGGAAGCAGCCACAAAAGAGGCATTTCTCACTCTCTGCTCTTAATGGAGGTTTTCTGGAAGCAGCAGATGGTATGAAATGTGCAGCTGTAAAGTTAGAAGAAAATCTTCACGGGGACCAGATTGGTTCTGAGGCCGAGGAAGGGGTATCCTCATAAAATCAACGCCCGAAAACTATAAAATCAGATAGGAGAGCCCAGGGGCCACCCAGGGGGTTGAGAGGAGCTGAAATGTGTGCTCATTCACAAAACTAGTGGCTGCCAGCTTTCATCCACAATCCCACGGGAATTACAGTTGTTTTACTGCTCCAGGACGCTTGGTAATTCAGCAGATGGCTTGAGGAATTCAGTGTCTTCCCGGTTTTTACTTTAAGGTCAAAGGGATTCTAATTAAAGCTAAAGCTACAGTCTCGATGCCATTGTTTAAATGAATTCACCAGGACTATTGTGGAATTTTTTTAGAGGCAATTTAAGATGTTAATTGCCCACGGAAGTATGGTGTGCTAATAATTGAGTCAAATAATGACACTGAAGAATGATTTAGGGATCTGCCTTCTCGGAGTACATGTTTTTTAAAGGAAGGGTTTTTTCCCCCCTCATTATAAAAGTAATTCATGCTCACTGAAGAAGAGAGAAAGAGAGAGAGAGAGAGAGAGAGAGAAAGAGAGAGAGAAAGAAAGAAAGAAAGAAAGAAAGAAAGAAAGAAAGAAAGAAAGAGAAAGAACAAGAAAGAAAAGGAAGGAAGAGAGGGAAGGGGGGAGGGGGGAGTGCAGGAGAAAGAGGGCGCCTGGGTGGCTCAGTTGGTCTGTCTCTTGATTTCTGCTTAAGTCATGATCCCATGAGGCCCGAATTGGTCTCTGTTATGGCAGACTGTCTATGACAGTGTGGAGCCTGCTTGGGATTCTTGCTCTCCCAATCTATCTGCCCCGCCCCCTCTATCTCTCTTTTTAAAAATAAATAAATAAACTTGAAAGGAAAGGAGGAAGGAAGGAAAGAAGGGAGGAAGGAAGGCAGGAAGGAAATCCCACCACTCAAAAGAATCACTGTAAATATCAGTTTCCCAATCATGTATGTAGATGTCTGAATATGTGTGGGTGCGTGGGTGGGGGTGGGCATGGTGGTTTAATTGACAGATCTGGGGTTCATGTTGTTTGTATAAAGACTAATATGTTTTCATTCACCTTAAGATTATATTATTTTCTCAGTTTAAAGGGCCTTTATCTGAAGTCCACAGTGAAAGCCTCGATATGTCACGTGTCTCAGAGACCTGCTGTTAGAACAAAAATTTGAGCAACATGCTTTTTAAAACACTGAAATAAGAAAGACCCAGTATTGAGCAAGAGTGACTTTTTTGCCCAGCTGTTTTCTTGCTGGCTGGTTCTATAGGAGTTGCCCACATAACTAAAAAGAAATTGCGAGAGATTAAAAAACCCAGAAACCTCCATCTGGTTAATTAAAAATTTAACATTATCTGTGGTATTAAAAACTTAAATCACAAAACAACAAATTATAAACCGTTGGCTTTGTTTTTTCTTTTTTTTAAATTTTAACTCATCTTTTAAAATTAGGTGTTTTTTAAAAATTTTTTTTTTAACATTTACTCATTTTTTCAGAGTGAGAGAGACAGAGCCTGAACAGGGGAGGGGCAGAGAGAGAGGGAGACACAGAATCCGAAACAGGCTCCAGGCTCTGAGCTGTCAGCACAGAGCCCAACATGGGGCTCAAACTCACGGACCGTGAGATCACCACCTGAGCTGAAGTGGGATGCCCAACTGACTGAGCCACCCAGGCGCCCCTAAAATTAGGTGTTTTTGAGTCTTTAGCTGTGACAGATCTTTGTACTTGTTAGATAATGCATTTGGACTCTGAGGAAGGAGTAAAACCAGAATTGGATTGTATATATACTTGGAGGCCTTTTAGGGGACTCTGTGCGTGTTAGCTTAAATTCAGTCTTCTAAAAGTGATGAGGCTTGTATTAGGATGGTCACTGACATTTAAGATACATAGATTATACATAGATTTAAGATGTATGGATACATAGTTTCCACTGTATAGATTATGTGTGCTGGTGAAAGCTAAGTATTCTTGACTGCTGTTAAATCAGTTTAACGAGGATGGTACCTGATGATAGGAGATTCAGTGAGACTTCAGTATAGAATTCTGTTATTACACACATTATACCCAAATGTAGTTACTCACTTACCTGGCTTTCCCGTTTGTTAACCCTCTGAGGGGAACCTGTGTCTTAGTCATTTTTTAATCTCTAGGGCTAACATGTACTTGAGATATCAGTAATTGTTGAATTAACGAAAGGCCTTCTCATTGAGCTATCCTCTCTTTAGCCAAATTCTTTTGGACTATGATGGAGATACCACAAAAATCTGTTTTCATGTTCCATACCAACCTAAACCTTATACAGAAATGAGAGTAATTTGAAAGACTTCCCAGGAGCACTCTCATACTTTACTGTATTTTAATTAAAACACTCCAGATTTTCAAAAAGTAATAATATGTATCATGTATAAATTATCCAAAACGTTTTTAGAAAAGACAACGTCAAGAAGTTCAAATAGAACCTCCCTTTCTTGAATGCTAAATATTGGTAACTGTTTTGATTCCTGGGTCAGCAGTTTCTGGTGAGTGTATCTATCCTACATCCAGCTCAAGCATAAAGGGATCTTCCAGCACTTAAAGAATGATGGAGAAAGACCTTGTAAGGCATCAGAGTAGACTGCTTCCCACTAGAAGAAACATAGGACTTTCAGAAAAGTTCCTCAAAACACTCCAGTTAACCACTGAAGAAAAGCAGAAGAGGAAATGTGAGCTTTATTTTCAAATTGAAAGGAGAAGTGGGAAGAGTTAGAACCTCTCCAGGATACACTTTTGTGAACTACTATATATTTTTAAGTACATATTTGGAGTGGGGGAGGGGCAGAGAGAGAGGGAGGAAAAAAATCCCAAGAGAGAGGGAGCGAGAATCCAATCCGCTGTCAGTGTGGAGCCCCACACAGGGCTTGATCTCATGAACCGTGAGATCGTGACCTGAGCAGAAGTGAAGAGTCAGATATTCAACGGACTGAGCCACCCAGGCGCCCCTCATGAACTACTGTTTACATATTACGAGTCAGTAGATGTTAGTGTAATCCGTGTGACCATTGCTGGTACTAAGGCGATTAGCTGCTTTTTCTCTTATGTATCCATCACATACCCGTGCCATCCCTACCTATTTATGTTTTTCCTGTTTGTTACAATTAGATATTGTTATTTTCTGCTGCTGTTTGTGTCTCAGGTCTGAGAGTGTCTTTGCTCACCTCCAAAATACTGCTGATAGCTCTACAGAATTTCCATATGAAGTTTTATTTAAATATACATTCAAATTGATACTTAAATTAGTTATTATTAAATTAATTATTAAATGACTCCTGGGAGAAACAGAAATCAGAATGTTTTCAGGCCCCAGACATAAGGACAACAGCACCGATTGTAAGCCCTCAGCTCTTATGTGGAAGAGTCAGGGGCTTAGAGAAAAATGACTTGCAGGGTTGGTCAGCAAAGTTTCATACTCATCTGCAGTTATAGGACTTGAGAATGATTTAGCCCACTTTACTCATGGATTAACAATAAAAAATTAGTAGTGTAGTTTTCTAAGGTTTGGGAATTACTTAGTAATGGCAGTAGGTAACCTTTCCTGAACATGTAAGACAAGTCAGACAGCGTTTGTATGTGGCTGTGCTTTCTATGGATTGTCCCACGTGGCGTCACGACAATCCCAGAGGGTGTGAGGTGTTCTGCCCGTTTTAGAGATGAGAACACGGATGCTTGATGAGGTAAAGGGATTTGTGGGTGGGCACCCAGAATAAGGGATAAAGCCAGGCCCTGAGCCCCAGGGTGCATGACGCCCTGGTCCCTGGCCCCTGCTCCACCCACCATTGCTGTCGGTGTCAATCGATATGAAACTGCGAGCAGTGGGTGCGTGATCGCCTTCTCAGAGCCGCCCTGTGCTGTAGAGATTTCAGCTTGGTTTTCCTGTGCATGTTCATTCCCTCTTTTGTAAGAGAAATCAATATTTATCAAGCGCCTACTGTGTTGGATGGCTTATACTCACTGACATGGTGAAGCCTCACCAAACCCTATGGGGAGAGAAGGATCTTTTGCATTTTAAGGATGAAAAGACCATGACTGGGCGTCAAGTCGCCTAAAGAGAAATGGCCCGGCGAGAAGTGCAACCCAAGTCCGTCTGATGCCAAGACTAACAGCCTTGTCGTTGCTCAGGGTGGCCTAGCTGCAGGGTCACGGTGGAACCTCTCCACCAGGCCCTCCAATTTCGACACAGCACACACATTTCCTTGCTGTCCCCACCCCAGAGCTCTCTGAAATACGTGAAACATCAGCGTGGTCATAAATAGATGCTCGAGTCACTTGGTTCATTGCCAGCACGTCTTTTTATAATTAAATATCTTAATGTGACCGTAGGGGTGACAGATTAGAAAATAAATTTTAATTGCTTCTACAATAGATATAATGTAGATATTTTGTAAGAGTTCTTTTAATAATGAAGTACTTTATGGCGTAGATTGCGGACAACAAGCCAGGGAATGTTAGCATAAAAGAGGTTTAAAAAGTATTATTTAAGGTTTCACATTTGTGTATAAGATATGTACTTCTTGGCTGGCATAAGTCTGCTTGTCTACAACAACTGATCTGATAGGGAACCTGTCTTGTCTTTGAAGTGGAAGCAGGGAAAGTCAGTCTTTACAAAAAAATAAAATTATGGTGGCCTCCATACGTATGTTGGGCGTACAGTTGAGTCTTTCTCAATGCTCATCATGCACAAATCGGTTTTCACAATTTATATTGCTCACCATTTAAGTGTAACCGTTAAATCATTTAGAATCCAGTTTTTAAAAAATGCGCTGTTATTAATAAATGTTTTCTGATCGTAGATAAGTGGATTCTGACATAGTGTGCAAAAACAACACAGTCAGCCAAGGATTATCTTTTCACTTTGTGGAACTTTCTGCAATTTCATCATTTATCCTTGGCTGGGGTTTTTCTGAAGTTGCTTTATTAAGTATTGCATTGTTTGGTAGTATAGGTTATAAGCTGGATGTAGTGATTACAAACTTGCGAACAATGTGAAAGCCTCATTTTTTAAAATATCCAGATTAAATGCCTGGTAGAGTTGTGTGTTTGGATTTTATTTGTTATAACATTGTAGATTTAAGGACTGAGGACTTGGAAGATTTCATGCCACATTTAAAAATAAGTTCGAGTTGACATAATAAAAGTGGAAGTTATAAATACATAATCCCCCCGGAAGGCAGGGATTCTGTCCATAAAATTATTTAAGATCAAGTTTCACAATAGGAATATACATGATTAAGTATATGAATATGTTAGCTTCAGAAAAAAATATAGAAGTTACATAATTCATTATCCAAATTTTGGAAAAACAGGAGAAATCACCCATAGCTTCATTATTCCAATAAATTTCTGGGATGATTTTGGGTTAGTAAACGCTTTCTGACAGTGAAGATGAACCAGTGAGCTCACCACTTTTTCATCATTAAATATTGTGTGCTTGAGGGGGGAAAAGGTTTGCGAGTACCATCATACTCAAGGATATATGGTACCTGAGATATATGTGTATATACGTATGTGTGTGTATCCACGATCTCACACACACACATTTCAGAATATTTGTCTGATGTTCCTTCCAAAACACTATCTGGACCTTTTGCAAGTAAGTGATTTGTGCAATGTATTTAGTGATTAAAGCTTTATTTTCAATGGTAGGACTTGGGTGGTCCCTGCAGGTATGGATTATGTATGTATTGCTTCAAACAGGAAAAGCGGGAGGACTGGGCAATGGTAGCTTTTATTATTTTAAAGGTTTTATTTTATTAAAAAAATCTTTTTAATGTTTATTTTTGAGAGAGAGAGAGAGAAAGAGTGCGCGTGCGCAAGCAGGGGAGGGGCAGAGAGAGAGGGAGACATAGAATCCGAAGCAGGATCCAGGCTCTGAACTGTTAGCACAGAGCCCGACACGGGGCTCAGACTCACAAACTGTGAGATCATGACTTGAGCCAAAGTTGGACACTAAACTGACTGAGTCACCCAAGCGCCCCTAAAGATTTTAATTTGAAGTAATCTCTACACCCACTGTGGGACTCGAACTCACAACCCTGAGATCAAGAGGCGCATACACAACCTACTGAGGATAATGGTAATTTTTTTTTTAATGTTTATTTTTGAGACAGAGAGACACAGAGCGTGAGGAGGGGAGGGGCAGAGAGAGAGGGAGACACAGAATCTGAAGCAGGCTCCAGGCTCTGAGCTATCAGAGCAGAGCTCAATGTGGGGCTCCAACTCACGAACTGCGAGATCATGACCTGAGCCAAAGTCGGACGCTTAACCGACTGAGCCACCCAGGCGCCCCGATAATGGTAACTTTTAAATGAGAGTTTAAGATTGAATTAAAGTGGATTTCCCCACCAGTATTCAAAATGCAGGAAGAAAGGCATTTTTCAATAGAATGAAATTGAAAAATGAATATTTTAATGTGAAGAATGTAATCCCCCCGCCTCCCCCCGCCAGCAGAAATAGGCAATACAGCTTTGCCTTCTCCAGATAAATGGTTTCGTGTACCTTTGCAGCCCATTCTTGAGCTGTGGGCGGTGTCCCCACACATTCTAGGTTATTTTCAGCATTCCATTGCTTGCTTTTCCAATCCGCCTTGCTATCTGAAAGATGGTATCAGCTATCTCTGTACTTTGTATGCAAGGACACAACCAGAAGTGGTCAGACCGCCGCTGACATGCCAAGCGCCTCTTCAGAAACCAGAGGCCTCCAGTAGCCCGGCCTCCCTGCCTCTCTTGGCCTCTCTGGTGAGGCCTGAGGAAGTGCTTGACTTTGGAAATGGTTCCTGAAGCAACCGCTGAACTGTGCATTAATAATGTCAGCTCTCGGGGCGCCTGGGTGGCGCAGTCGGTTAGCGTCCGGCTTCAGCCAGGTCACGATCTTGCGGTCCGTGAGTTCGAGCCCCGCGTCAGGCTCTGGGCTGATGGCTCGGAGCCTGGAGCATGTTTCCGATTCTGTGTCTCCCTCTCTCTCTGCCCCTCCCCCATTCATGCTCTGTCTCTCTCTGTCCCAAAAATAAATAAAAAAAAGTTGAAAAAAAATTAAAAAAAAAAAAATAAGAAAAAAAATAATGTCAGCTCCCGCAGTTATTTGGGGTGAAGAGATCTTGATGGCTGGTGTAATTAAAATACACATGATCCTGGAGGATCAGCAGACAACAAGTAAGAATCTAAGTCATTTGTCAGTTTCTTTGAATTTTAGATGAAGGTGCAACCGGCTGAAGAAGAGATGCCAGCTAGACATGTCAGAATATTTACGTTTGAATCCTAGCTTTGCCCCTGCCCGTGAAGGTGACCTTGGCTGAGGCCTTTCAGCTGTGAAGTGAGGCTGTTTATCTGATCACCTGATAGCTAAGTTCTATCCCTAAGAGGGACCATTCTGGCACATTCCCAAAAAGTGTAAAAGAAGAGTTTTTTTGTTTTTGTTTTTGTTTTTGTTTTGTGGTATTTCCACATCCTGGGTACCTCTCAGAGCCAGATAACACAATCCAGCTTCTTGGCTGGGAAATTGATTTGCATTTAAAAACCGTTGAGATTTCCTTTGGTGAGACTGGGTGTGGTCAAGGAAATGTTTATAAAATGTAGATTTTATTATTATTCAGGTGTAGTGAGGCCAGCAGGTGGGGAGCCGACTGCCTTGGCAAGAGAGTTTGTCACTCACAGTCCCTGAGAGGAGGGGCACAGCCCGCCCTGGGGGCCACACCCGGAAGCACCTGGGTCTGGTGGGTCTGGAGGCAGAGGAGGTGAGGGGAAATTGTGGGCATGAGCCTCTCATGGTTTCTGCAGGAAAGAATGAGTGGGCGAGCAGGGTGAGAAGGTTTGGGATCCGCTGGTGTGAATGGTTTCTGAAGGCTCAGGGGCAGAGGGGAGGTCCTGGCTGATACCTGGTGAGAGCCTGACAGAGGAGGTGAGGGATCTGGGCTCTGGATTGATAGGTTTGCATAGGAAAGGTACACTGGCAGGTGACTTGTTTATCTCTAGGAAAGGTCAGCAAGGCCCCAGAGATCAAAGCATCAGAATATAAAATTTAAAAAGGCATGAGTGGTACAGACAGCATGTTGACTTTGGATGACAAAATGTGTGTCCCCTCTCTCTTCCCACACCCTTTGTCTCTGCGCCTCCCTTTCCTTTTTCCTGTCTCATTCTCCCTCCCTTCCTCCTCATCTCTTTGTTTTCCTGCCCTTCCTTTTAACGGAAGACTCAGCAGAAGGCTGCAATGACCAAAGCGATCCGCATTTCATTTTACAAAGGGAAAACCTCAGAGAGGGCGTTAAAAAACCTACTGCGATGATGGTGATGATGATGATGATGATGATGATGATGATGATGATAAAGCCAAGACCCACACTGGCGTCCTAACAAACCTTTTACTTATGAGCCACTGGCTGGCTTCCTTGGGAAGAGGTTCATTCCCTTTTGTGGACGAGGACTGTCCAGTGGCACTTTCTGTGATGATGGGAGTGTTCTCTGTCTTCACCGTGCAGTCCCGTAGACCCTAGCCACATGTGGCTGTTGAGCATTTGAATAGTAGCTAGTGAGACTACTACTATGAATTTTAAATTTTGACTCATGTAAAGTTAAATTCAAGTAGCCACCTATGGTTAGTGGCCACAGAGGGGACAGCACAGGTTTAGAAATACTCTGCCCATAGAGTGCCAGACATTATTCGAAGCACTTTCCTTGGGGCTCCATCAGATAATAGCTGTTGTTATCAGTTCTATAGAAAACATTAATGAAACATGGAGTAAGTCACTTGCCGAAGGTCACGCAGCGAGTAAATCAGGAATCTCACCCAGGCAGCTTGGCTGCGGGTCTTACCCTTTACCATCAATTCTGTTGAGCCTCCCTTGTCTTTGAGGGGCAGGCTTCTTTCCTAAACACTTTTTTTTCCTCACAGGAGCCAAAGAGACCAGGAAGGCATGTGGACGTCTCTGAACCTCAGTATCATCATCTACGATACATGAATGATCATTTTCTCCCCATGGATTTTTTTTTTTTTTTTCCAGAGGGAACCTGTGAGAGGGTCCTGGCATTTTGTTTTCTCTTTCACCCTTTTGTGAACGTTTTTCCTATTCCTGTGTCTCTCCTGCAAAATATAAGCTTGGTAACATTATGAATAAAAGACATTCGGTTATTGAGAAGTTGAATCAATTCACATTTGTTTTTTGAAGTTATCCTAAAATGCTGGAATTGCTTTTTCTATTTTGCAACAACTAAAGTTGCATATTCAGAATTACCTTGCTTACCCAGAGAGGAATGCATAGCATTGTTTCTCATTTGTGTACATTTTTCCTTTTGGGAAGCCATTTCTGAGCCGGTGGTCCCTGGATCTGGTGTTCGTCCTGGGGTGCACAGTGCTGATTTTCCACTTGCCGCGCATGCTCTGAGCTTCTCAGCCTCTGAGCTCCAGCTGGAGCTTTCTTTCCCCTGTGTGTTTCAGAGTCTGGTTCTGCTCCGGGGTTGGGGGGTAGGGGTGCTGCTGTCCATGCTGAGCCTTCACACAGGGTTGCAAAGAATGTACTTAGGGGCTCACCGTGTAGTGAAAATTTAGTTTCTATCTAGGTGGTTGGTTTGGACTTTCCTCAGGGTATTTAAGAACAGACACCTCTGAAATGAAGAAAAAGTTCTTGGTACTTTCCATACCCTCTTCTGTTTTTAAACAGGCATTTCATAAAACTTCAGTTAGTCTTACCAATAGATGAGGGTGGGACAGCGTTTCTCATCTTCGACAGTGAATATTTCAGCATCATGTTCTCTCTCTCCCATAGTTAAGTTTCCTTTTAGAACACCTTTTATTAAGTTGGCTTTTAGATCCTTGGTAGCATCATCATGTGATCATACTGTCAGCAGAACCTTGAAAGAGATCAGACTGTGGGCAGGGTAACCCTTCCACATTTTATTTTGAAAATTTTCAACTATAGACAAAAATTGAAAAAAACTGTCACGAGCGCCTATGTATGCGTGACCTGGGTTCACAACTAACATCTTGCTGTGTTTGCTTTACCACATATCTACGCATATCTGTTCATGCATCTAGCCCTCTTATCACACTATCTTCCTTTTTAATGATTTTCAGAGTTGTAAATTATGGGTATCTGCCTACCTCATCCCTTAAACACTTCCAGGTACATATCATACCCTAGAGTTCAGTATTTGTTCATGGTTCTTTTTACGATGGTAAATTTTACGTATAATGAAATACACTAATCCTTAGTGCACCTTTTGATGAGCTTTGAGAATGCACAGCCCTGTGTAACCTGAACCCCTGTCCAGATAGTCAGAATAGTAACATCATCCCAGAAAGTTCCCTCCTGCCCCTGATGCATTCCCACCCCCACTCCAGAGGAAACCTGTTTTTTTTTTTTCACCATACTTTTGTCTAAGCTGTTCTAGAACTCAGTGTAGGGGAACTCATATAGTGTGTATTCTTTTGTGGGAGATCTCTGTTGTCCATTGTGTGAGTTTGCTGGGGCTGCCCTAAAAGTACCCGACTGGGAGGCTTAAATAACAGAAATTTGTTGTCCTACGGTTCCAGAGGGTAGAAGTTCAAGATCAAGGTATGGGAGAGCCATACTCCTGTGAAGGCTTTAGGGAAGGATGTATTTCAGACCTCTCTACTACCTTCTGGTGGTCCCTGGCTTGTGACCGCATACCTTCAGTCTCCTGGCATTCTCCCTGTGCTTATGTCCTGTGTCCACAGCTCCCCTTTTTATACAGACACCAGTCATACTGGATTAGAGCCCACCTTCCTACACTATGACCTCATCTTAACTAATTACATCCGCAATGGCCTCATTCCCAAATGAGGTCACGTTCTGGGGTGCAGGGGGTTAAGACTTTTAAACATAGGGATTTGGTGGGTTAAAATTCAGCCCAGAACACCAACAGATGATTTTGAGATTGGTCTAGGTGATTGCACGTGTCCATAATTTGTTCCTTGTTGCTGGGTATTTTCTCATGGTAGAAGGAAACTCCAGTTTGTTTTTTTATTTTAATTTTTATGCTTGAAAAAATTTTTAAGTGCTTTGATTTGAGTGTAGTTGATACATAATTTACACTAATTTCAGGTATCGAACATGATGATTCACCAGGTTTATACATTATGCTGTACTCACCTCAAGTGTCCCTACCATCTGTCCCCATACCTTACTGTTAGCATATCACTGACTATGATCCTTATGCTGTGCCTTTTATGCATACTTACTTATGCGACGACTTACTCATTCCATAACTGGAAGCTTGTAACTCCCTCTTCCCTTCATCCATTTAGCCCAACCCCTCCACCTCCCTCCGTTTTGGCCACCATGAGTTTATTCTCTGTATTTATTGGTCTGATTTTGCTTTTTGTTTATTTCATTTTTTGAAGAATCCACCTACGAGTAAAATTATATCGTGTTTGTCTTCAGTCTGAGTTGTTTCACTTAGCCTAATACCCTGTAGGTCCATCCATGCTGTACATGAGCTCATCCTTTTTTAATGCCTGTGTAATATTCCACATCTTCCTTATCTAGTCATCTATTGATGGACACATAGATTGCTTTTGTATCTTGGCTACTGTAAATAATGCTGCAGTAAACATAGGGGTGCATATGTCATTTTGTTGTTGTTGTTGTTGTTGTTGTTGTTGTTGTTGTTGAACGTATCTTTTTGAATTAGTGTTCTTGCTTTCTTTGGGTAAATACCAAAGAGTGGAATTCTTGAATCACATGGTAGTTCTATTTTTAACTTTTCAAGGAAACTCCATACTGTTTTCCAGAGAGGCTGCACCAGTTTACATTCCCATCAACAGTGCATAAAAGTTCCTTTTTCTCCATATCCTTGCCAATGTCTGTTATTGTGTTTTTTTGTGTGTTATTATGTGCTTTTTATTTTAGCCATTCTATCAGGTATAAGGTGATACCTCATTGTGGTTTTGATTTGCATTTCCCTGATGGTTAGTGATGTTGAGCATCTTTTCATGTATCTGTTGGCCATCTGTGTCTTCTTTGCAAAAAAATTCAGATCCTCTGCCCGTTTTTTAATTGGATTTTTTTTTTTTGGTGTTGAGTTGCATAGATGCTTTATATATTTCATATGTTAACTCCTTATTGAACGTATTATTTGCAAATATCTTCTCCCATTTAGGAGGTTGTCCTCTAGTTTTGTGGATGGTTTCCTTTGCAGTGCAGAAGCTTTGTATTTTGATGTCATCCCAATAGTTTATTTTTGCTTTTGTTTCCCTTGTCTTAGGAAACATCTAAAAGAATATTACTACGACCAATGTCTGAGAAATTACTGCCTGTGCTCTCTTCTAGAATTTGTATGGTTTCAGGTCTCACATTTAGGTCTTTAATCCATTTTGAGTTTATTTTTGTGTTTGGTGTTAAAAGGCGGTCCAGCTTCATTCTTTCACACGTAGCTTTTCCATAATCTGCAGTTTTGTTTAACTGTTATCTTGTTGGTGGGCACTCATTTCGGCTATTGTGAACAAAACTGCTAAGAAACATTCCAGAACAAGTCTTTTTGTGGACATGTGTTTTTGTTTCTCTTAGATACACACCTAGGTGTGGAACGGCTGTGACTTCCTGAGATTCAGTGGTAAATCTCTGGGCTTCTGTGCTTCTGGTTCTACCTCTGCGGGATGAAGATTATTAGACCAAATAAATAATCGCTCAGAAAATAGCTCAAAACTTGTACATTTTTCTATAATTCTAACCAAAAGATGGAGAATTCCCAGTATGTCAGGTCCTATCAACTGGTCATTTCCACAGTAATTCTTGAGTGTTTGCTGTGAGCACAAAGGAAAAATGGAAGAACAAGTGAATTTCACATTTGCTGAACGATTGACCTTTGACCACAAATATTTCTTTACAACATGGGGAGTTCTTAATAACATAGTGAAAGGGTCAGTTTCTACTTGATTGATATTGCAGGGCGAGGGGGTGTTCAACAGATGAGGTGGGCCTGTGGGTGAAAGGTGTAGTGCTTAGTGAGGATTAATTTTGCCAGTAGGTAAAGCTTTGGGGGTTCGGGAAGGGGGGAGGTGTGCCAAAACGACCTGCTTTGTCCTTTCCGTGAAAGAACTTAAATGCATTTGTTTATGTTAAATGCAAACTTTGGATTGAAGTTGTGCTTGCTTTTGGACTAAGCAGAGGCTCTTTCTGAGGGGTGTGGGGTAGGGTGAGGAATAGCCTTGTATTGGATCCCCCGAGATCCTGAGGAGGGGCTGGCATGAATGCCCGAAAACGCAGGGGCACTGGGCTGTGAACTGAAGCTATTTCTCACCTCTGAAATGGAAATGCAGGGAAGGGAGGGCCCTTTGAGCCAAGGAAAGGAGAGACAAAAATGGGCTAGGTGTGGTGGTGACAAGGGACCCCTTAGTTGAGGGGTGAAGGAAGCAGAACCTGAGGAGGGCTGAAGATGTTCAGCTTCATCTGAGCAGAGAATGACTGGGAGCTCCCAGGACCCACATGGGACGAGGGAGCAGGGCCAGAGGAGAAGGCTGGGCGGGCTGCCAGGGGCTCCATACTTCCAGAGCCTTAGAGGAGAGTCTAAACCCCTGTGTCATCACAGAGATCTGGGACCAGGAGCAAGGATGAGATGTGCCAGCATCCAGAGCAGCAGTGTTTAGGAAGGCAGAGACAAAGGTAGAAATCTTAGGGAGTCTGGGAGAGAGAAGGTCCTCCACCCACACGGAAGCCAGAGGAGCCGACCCTAGGGGTGAGGGCTTATCTGGGAGTAGATGAGGAAGGGTGTTCCTTCCCAGGTCAGAGGAGCCCAGTGGGTGGGTGTCCCACCTCCCGTGGGCAGCAGCTGAAAGACTGCCAGGGCGGAGTCCAGTCAGGCAGAGTCCAGTCAGGAGATGGCCGTTACAAACCACAGATCCTACTTCTTAAAACTGTCTTCAGGACCCTTTATTTATTTATTTATTTATTTATTTATTTATTTATTTATTTATTTAATTTACCTTGGGAGAGAGAGAGAGAGCAAGCGAGGGAGGGTCAGAGAGAGGGAGACGGAATCCTAAGCAGGCTCTGCACTGTCAGCAAAGAGCTGGACGCAGGGCTCGAACTCATGAACCGGAGATCATGACCTGAGTCGAAATCAAGAGTCAGACACTTAACCGACTGAGCTACACAGGCACTCCTTCATGACCCTTTATTTAGATCCTAAGCCAGGACCTGTTGGTTCTCCTGTAAGGTTAGCGATGAAATCCTTAAAAACCCAGTGTTTGAGGGCCTGTTACCTGGGACAGCAAAGATGAAGGGATTTGGGGAGATTGTTGTGGTCCCCAGGCCTGTGGTGCCATCTGATGAAGGACAGGGAAGCAGCTGCGATCCCCCAGCGCTGTGGAGAAGAGGGGAGCATGAGGGATCCTGGGCATCCTTGAGGGCTAGCCCAGCAGGACACCCCCTGCAGCCAGCAGGAGAAAGCGATCAGCTCCAGGAACTCCCTTCGGGGCAGCTCAAGGTCCTGATACATGGGCACAGAGAAGCTGTAACCAAACCAGAGGTGTAGCCACAGGATCCTGAAGGAGGATCTGGAAGATAAGCATCAGCATGTGTTGTCATCTCCCGGTGGGGGGCGGGGGGTGTGCACTGCAGGTAGACATGCGAACCCCAAGCAGACGCGGGGTTTCAGGTGCCTCTGTTCTGCGGGACTGCGATCTGCAGGTGAATCTAGACGCGCTGCACTCCGGGTAATCTCAGCTGCCGGTAAGCCTGGGGCCTCTGTGGAGTCTCTGTGATAACCATGATCAAGTTCTGGTCTGACCAAGAGGCCCTGTAACTCTTCTGTCCAAGCCCCCCCCACCGAGTGGCTCACTTTTCAGGCTGCTAGTCATGGAAACGTGACACCGTCTGGGGCCCATACTCTCTGGGACCGGCAAGGAGCCCCGGGAGCGGGCAGGAGATGCTGAGGCTGGTGGCCGCTACTGAGTTGTGGGGAGTTGGTTCGACGAGGCTGCCTGGAACTCCAAAGCTCTGGCCAGGGAGCCCCAAGGCTTCCTTCCCGGCCCTGCTGCCATCCCAGAGAAGAGACAGGATAAGAGTGTGTTGGATGGGCAGTGACAGGAACACCACTATCTGGCAAATAGGGAAAAACCTTGTGTGCACCGTCAGAGTTTGTGAAACTCTTCACCCAGCAGAACTTTCTTAGTAGCCTGGCAGATATGGGCTCCTTTGAAAACATCTCCTTTTGCCAAATACATACAGAAAAATCAAGAGAACTTTAAAACAAATTTGTAGGAAGATGTACATTCCATAAAATTTATCATTTTGACCACCTGTTAATGGGTCCAGTTCATTGCCATTAAGTACATTCACTTTGCTGTGCAGCGATCACCACCATCTGTCTCCGGAACTTTTCATCTTTCCCACCTGAAACTCTGTACGCACGAAACACTAACTGTCCATGCGTGTCCTTCCTTCTAGGTCCTGGTAACCACCATTCTGCTTTCGGTCCCTGAATTTAAGGGGTGCCCGGGTGGCTCAGTCGGTTAAGCATCTTACTTTGACTCAGGTCATGATCTCACAGTTCGTGAGTTTGAGCCCCGCATCGGGCTCTGTGCTGACAGCTCAGAGCCTGGAGCCTGTTTCCGATTCTGTGTCTCCCTCTCTCTCTCTGCCCCTCCCCTGATTGAGCTCTGTCTGTCTCTCTTTCAAAAATAAATACATGTTTAAAAAAATGAATTTAAGACTACTCTTGAGAAGATACATCTTGTTCTTGATATTTAAGTTCCAGTCAACTAGGCAAGAAGCCAAGCAAAACCCTGTTCATCAGACTCTTCAAGTTATCTTCTTTCTTGACTTTTTATCTGTGACATAGGGTGGGGTGGGGTTGGGTGACTGGGAGTATTTGATACCTACCCAGCAATCTCTGACCTCCCCCCAGCATTCTGTCCTTTGGCCTCTCAGTACTTATAACACATGGCAGATTATCCACCTATGTGGCCTTTTCTTCCACCTGGCTATGTGCTCCTTAAGAACACGGACCTTGTCTAATTTGTCCTCATATACCCAGCAGTGAGCACTATGCCTGGCACATATGTCGCTCAATATTTATTTTTCTAAATATTCATAGATTAGGGTGACAAGGAGAGGTTGAGAAGGGGAAAGGATGAGACATGGAGCCTGTGGGTGGAAAGAGGGGACAGGAAAACACCCCCCAGTTTGTGCCTTCCACTGAGCTTTGTCATGGTCAGTGGGATAAAAGGACCAGATTGGGAAATTTAGCTGTGAATTAAGTGAGCTCTAAACTTATTTTGGGGGGAATGCCTTTAAGAATAGTTTAGAGCTATACACCCCCTTCTCAGAAAACTCACCGCCGATCCTCAAACACATAGCCCTCAGGTCAGAAATCCTGTGCTAAGGCGCAAAAAGTAGGCAACATGTTTATTTTCATCTGAGTAGCTTAGTTCATGAACAGCTACTGATTCATCGAAATCATGCACTTGGGTTTGCCATCAGTAGTCTCTTCAACAAGTGTAAAAATATCAGAATGCAGCTGTGCTGACGCTTTAAGGGTTCTTGTTGCTGACTACTGTTTTTTAAATTATTATTCCCGGTTTTTGCAATGCCTCAAAGCCTTTTTTTTTTTTTTTTTTTTTTTTTTTTAGCTCAGTAGCGATCTTTAATTTAAACAATTGTGAAATACTGGAAGAAGCTGTAAAAAGAAAATGTAATATACCAAAAAAAAAAAGAAAAAAGGTCATCTTCACTTCAGCTAGAAAATTTAATTTCAAGGAAAAAAAACCTTCCCTTCTAGACATAACTGACCTGACGAAAGCGGAGCACTCCGTCTGACCCAGCAGGAAGATGGGGGGCCCAGCCTACCAACTCTGTACACCAAGCCCCCCACTGCCGTGTGACTTAGGGGTGCCCACTCAGCTCCCCCATCAAGAAAGTGCCAGTTGGGCCTCGGTTGGGGGCATCTGGGGACACGACTGATCTCCATGGCAACCTGGGCTCAAGCCAGCAAAGCCCATCAAGTTGTCTGGGAGGACTGGAGGGAGCCCGTCCAGCGGTCCTGCTGGGGCTTCCTCTGCCACATCGTCTCTGCACGCCCAGAGCAAGAGGCTTCTGCTCTCGGCTTCAGCTGCTTCTCCAGGTCTTTATTTTTTGTTTATTTAAAAAAGATTTTTTTTTAATGTTTATTTTGGGGGGCAGAGAGACAGACAGACAGACAGCCGCAAGGGAGGGGCAAGCGCAAGAGAGAGAGGGAAACACAGAATCAATCCCCAGCAGGCTCCCAGACTCTGAGCTGTCAGCACAGAGCCTGACCCGGGGCTTGAAATCACAAGCCTTGAGATCATCACCTGAGCTGAAGTCGGATGCTTAACTGAGGGAGCCACTCAGGCGCCCCTCCAGGAGGTCTTTAAAGAGACGCTCAGGGCGCCTGGGTGGCGCAGTCGGTTAAGCGTCCGACTTCAGCCAGGTCACGATCTCGCGGTCCGTGAGTTCGAGCCCCGCGTCGGGCTCTGGGCTGATGGCTCAGAGCCTGGAGCCTGTTTCCGATTCTGTGTCTCCCTCTCTCTCTGCCCCTCCCCCGTTCATGCTCTGTCTCTCTCTGTCCCAAAAAAAATAAATAAACGTTGAAAAAAAAAAAAATTAAAAAAAAAAAAAAAAAAAAGAGACGCTCAGCGGGTGACAAGTTCTCTGCCACAACCGACAGGTTGTTATGACTCGGTGTGTGGTTCCACTCCCACACAGCGGAGCATGGGGGGCGAGCTGGGTGCTCAGGCAGCCTCACTATTAGACTTGTAAGGCCTGGAGGGGGTTCCACGACATCCCCTTTTCTCAGCAAAGCAAGTTCCTTATTTCTGAATCTCAGGTCCCAGAAGACTCGGTTCCTGATCTCGCTGTCCCGTGAGAGCATTTCCGTAACGCGGCACGCGTTCTTGACGAGACGTTCGGTCAGCAAGCACTTGGGTCACAGCTAAGCCTGGTCTTAGCCTTCTAATGCAACGCATCTGTCCTTCCTTTGGTCCCCTGTCTTCTCTCTCACAGACACAGGGAGAACATGGGAGTGACCCCCTGGGGTCCTCAGGAAATACTAGTAACATGGAAAACAAAAACCGATAAAAAGCAATTAAAATTTTTTTAACCCCAAGCTTAAAAAAACCCAAACGCCGGCAGCACCTTAAAACTTACTGTTAAGCACAAATACGCAATCAGCACACTATTAAAAAATTGCTGGCAACTACAAGGTACGTGAGTGCCACATCCCTACAATTCAACAATGCACGGGAAAATGACTATTCAACGGAATGGAGGTCGTCACTGTGCTCCACTGTGGGAGATACTGTTTTATTCTTACAAAGACAAATAAGAAAATTAGGTATTGTGAGGGAGGAAGCAAGATCAAGTGTGATCGTCGTAATCACAAGAGAGGAGCAGATGAGGTGCTGCTTATCTGCATTCAAATCTTGGTCACTGGGACTCATGATTTTTGGATGCAAGGCCCTAAGACAGGAGATGGCAATTTTGGGTGGACACTTCGTCAACAAGGACCACGCTGGCTGAGCACCTGTGTGGGCCGGGCGCGGTGTGAGGTGCTTTTCCTTGTGTTCCCTCATTTACTGCTTCAAACAGCCGTCAGAGTAAAGGATAATGTTCATTTTGTGGTTGAGGAAACTGAGGCATGGAGAGGGGAAGTACCCGCCCCGGCTTCTTCTGTTAAAGGTGGCAGGGCCGGGTTGAGTGTACCCACCATGCAGGTGACGCACTTCTCATGCTGCCATGATGGGCTTCCGTGTGTTCTTGGGCTCATTGACTTATTCCCTGTGTGTTGATGGAGCCGCTGGGGTTACAGCAGCCGACGAGACCGTCTGACCCCACAGTGCTCATGTCTGGCGGGGCAGAGGTAGTTGGCAGGGGATGAGGCAGGTAAGGCCTGCTGACACCCTGGGAAGTAGCCTCACCTGACTTTTCTCAGAGGGGAGCCTGGGTCTCTGAGAAGTGAAGTCATTTGCCTGAGGCCAGGATCCTTAGAACACGTGGGGAGGATCCCAGCCCTGGCCTGTGTGGCTCCACAGCCCATCCCTTTAGGAGGAGGAATTGCCTGCTCAAGTTTTTACTTAAAGAGGTGGCAGAATCGCTTTACCTTGTCATGGCTGCCAATAAGGGATGAGGAGTGGAAATGACTCCAGTAGACTTGAGTCACAAAGGTAGGGCCCATGAGCTTAGTCTCAGGCCACTTCTGGGTTGGTGTCCCGTCAGGGACCAGCCCGGGAGGTGGGGTCAAGGCCTGAAGAGCTTCTCGGAGCTTGGTAGAGGAGGTGGGTGGATGATCTGCAGTTTCCCTCTCTGGGGTCCAGCTGCCCACAGCCCCTTAGGGTTAGAAAAAAGGAAGGCAAAGGCCTAGCTAGTCTCTACCCCCATTCTCCCCACGCCCTCCTCCCCCACTGCAAAGCCTTCCTCGGCTGTGTGGCTTCTCCAGTTCCGTGTCTGGCTTTTTGAGACCAGTGGTTTTCAAATCCTCTCTGGTTCCAGAGCCCTTTATTCAAAGGGACCGTTACCTGGCAGCCTCACATCCGCCAGGCAGCCCTCTGAGGAAAGCAAGAGTCCTCTGAGAAGAGTCCGGAAACCCAGCATCTGCCATTTCCACCATGGCCGAGCCAGGGGAGAATCCTTGCCCCTTCCCCACCCATCCTGCTCCCCACTTACTATAGGCTGCATTCCTCTCATGAAGAAAAGTGCAGTTTTCTTTCTGTGATTCAAACAATCCTCTTTTGGGAGCTCTAAAACCATGCAGATTAAGAAATTGTAAATTTAAGATAACATCAAATGTCCGTAGTTCTCTTTTAAAAATTCTTTTTGCTAACGTTTATTTCTTTTGTATTTTTAAAAAAAAATTTTTTTAACGTTTTTATTTATTTTTGAGACAGAGAGACAGACAGAGCATGAACGGGGGAGGAGCAGAGAGAGAGGGAGACACAGAATCGGAAGCAGGCTCCAGGCTCCGAGCCATCAGCCCAGAGCCCGACGCAGGGCTCGAACTCACGGACCGCAAGATCACGAGATCGTGACCTGAACTGAAGTCGGATGCTCAACTGACTGAGCCACCCAGGCGCCCCTGATTTTTTATTTATTATTTTTGAGAGCGTGAGCCGGGCAAGAGCAGAGAGAGAGAGGGAGACACAGAATCCAAACCCGACTCCAGGCTCCAGGCTGTCAGCACATAGCCTGACACTGGGCTGGAACTCACAAACCTTGAGATCATGGCCTGAACCAAAGACAGACGCTCAACCAACTGAGCCACCCAAGCACCCCTGTCCATAGTTCTTATTGACAAAGTATTTGGGGGACAAAATCATTAGATTGTTTTTCCTATCACCCACAGAGTCCCCCACTTATTACTTTCAAACCATTCCTCATTGAGAAGGAACTATTAAAAGAAACATGTTTTAGGTTTTTAAAAATACCGAATCCTTTAGCCAAGTCTGTGTCTTGGAAAAGTCAGTTAGCAATCCTGTGAGTGTTTTCCTTCCTTCATTTACCCGGCTATCATCAATTTTTAATTGTAATTTTAACAGTCAGAATTTTGAGGAAGAGCCCAGCGTGGTAATTGCTAGTTAGCCCTCCCTACATCTGCTGATCCTGTACCCCGTCCCTTGGAGACCAAGTGCAGGAGGCAGGCGATCTGTCTGCTTTTCACATCATGTTCACAGAATTTGCCGTGGCTGATGTCTTATCTGCACACTGGGTTTCTCAGCCTGTCTGTACCAGGAAGATCCGAAACAAAGTGGGTCATGTCCCTTTTTTAAACTTTTTTGAAGAGAGAGAGTGGGTAGGAGGTGGTGGAGGGCAGAGACAGAGGGAGAGAGAGAATCCCAAGCAGGTTTCATACCCTGCGCAAACCCTGATGCAGGGCTCGATCTCACAACTGTGAGATCATGACCTGAGCTGAAGTCAAGAGTTGGACGCTTAACCGACTGAGCCACCAGGGCACCCTGGGTCGTGCCCTTTTGTCCTGGGCAGCAAAATTTGAGGATCAACCCACAGACCAATGGGAGAAAACAAATAAAGCTAGCCTAAAAAAGAAATTAAGGGATATATTTTAATTAATCACAAAAAGTCTTTAACGAGTGAAGCATCTTGGAATCACTTGAATATGTTCCATACACGTAAACACATGTGTTTACACACAGTGAATCTGCACACAAATTCACTGACCAGTTTGCTCACACATGTCAGCATCCACACACAAATATACATGTAAACATCCTTTAGATGGGAATGAACAGTTTCTGGTCCTAGCCGGTCCCTAGGTTTCTGCTGTCTCTTACCGCAGAGTCCTTGTGGGGAAAGGCTGGGGATTGTAGGTGTTCCTTTTGACAGTAGTTTCCTTCTGTGAATCCCCCACTGGACTCACCGGAGGCCTGCCAGAGCCACGAGCGGGCTCATTCAGAGCCTGTTCTGGGCTTCACCCACCCAAGTGGGTTCCCACATGTGGTTCCTATTCCCATGCTTCCTATGGGTGGATTTCTGTTGGGCCAGTGGGAGAGAAGGGAGACCAGACCATCCCCAGCCTGGTCACAGTGCCTGTGGGGCTACCTGGAGGTGCTGTCCGCTTCAGCTGTTTGATCGGAACCTTCTGCCCCTCCTGGGAGTGGGGAGGATGAATGATGGTACAGGGAAGTGACTCGCTGTCTGCAAAGAGTCACAAGTGTACATGTGTTTGTGTGCATGCGTGCACCAGTTGTGTCCCCCTTCCCTTTCCCCAGAATGATAGCCAGCACTGAAGCCTTGATGCAATGATGCACTGAAGCCTTGTGGTGGGCCAGATCTATGTGCTTTGCAAGTATGATCTCATTTAGTCCATTCAACTACCCTGTAAGTTAGATGCTCATACTGCCCTTATTTGACAAATAAGGAAACTGAGGCAGGGAGAGGTCATATGTCATTACTAGTGCTCCTCAGGTTTCCCAGTGGCCCGGGATAGCTTCCTTTCATTACAGCACAGTAATCAGCATGTAGTGTAGAGTCTGTACCAGTCCTGTGCAGTAGGACTAATGTGGTTATGGAAATGTTCTGTGCTGTCCCACGTAGTGGCTAAGATGTGCTTTTTTAAGGCTGACTGATATTCTGTCGCATGCATATACCACATTTTCTTTACCCATTCGCCCTTTGGTGGACGTTTGGACCTTTGGTGGACCCTTCTGTCTTTTCCCCCTTTTCGTCCCATTTTCTCCCCCGTGTAATCTGTAATGAAAATACCCGGACAACTATTTTATTTGATGAGGAGCAGTTTGTGTCTATTTCACATTTTAAGAGCAGCAAGAGTTAAGCTTTTATGCTTTTTCCCCTTGTCACCCCACAATATACCAAATGTGTTTACCCAGAATGGGTTTTTAGTCTAATGAAACCACCTATTGACTTTGAAATTCCCCGGGGTCACTGACTTTCCATAGAAAAAGGAAATTCCCCAGGTTTGCCTAGGGGATGCCCCTGATAGAGCAGTAGGTTGGACAGGTATCGTATTTGAGTAATGTTTGAGTATGCGTTACGTAGCGGTGGTTTAGTCAAGTTAAAGGATCAGTTTTTCTCTCTATGGAAGTGGGGAGGCACGTGGCCCTGTGTGACATGACCCTTCAGTGCCATTGGGGAGACTCAGGCTCCTCCTGGGTTTCTGTCTTGCCATCCTTAGAGGTCACTGGCATCTATGAGGCTCCATGTGGCCACCAGAGCTCCATCCACCGTGCCCATGGCTTCAGCCGGAGGAAGAGAAGTGTGAAGGGCAAGAAGGGGTGTGAGCCTGCTTCATTGGCCTCCTTAATGGGCTTTTTGGAAGTACCAGTAGAGCTCTGTTCACGTCTCGAAAGCGGACTGTGTCACCATGCGCCCTGCCCCCACCCCAGAGCACGGGAAGTAAAACACCACCCCCCCTCCCCCCGAATACAATTTGATTCTGATAGGAAGACAGAAGGAGGAGAGCCTGGGGCAGCCAGCCAGCAGCTCCACATTCACCTGGTGGTCTTCACCATCCACCCTCTCGGGGTTTGGGTGATGGTTCCAAGAATTTGGGGCACAAGCCCCTTTCCGAAGGCTTGCCCTTGATACTTAGAGGCATCTGGCGGCTTTTCTTTTGCTGCTAGAGCATGCCAGCTTCCCTTTGTGAGTGCAGGCTCTAACTCCTTCCAAAAATAGAGGAAAGGGGTGTGTTGTATCTCTGTCTGGTCTCCGTTTCTTTGTGTGTCTGGTCATGGAGAAGTGTGGGATAAAGTCGCTGCCTGTGAGGACTCCTCTGCCTGGGTTTGTTTTAAAATTCTTCCATTTAAATGGGTTTTAAAATGTGAAAGGGGAAAAAAGGGTTGGCCCCTTGAAGGAGTCCCTTTCAGATGGTAGTTCATCAAACTGCAGTTTATTCATAGCGATTAAGACCTTTATGAGAAAGGATGGGGGAGAGTTACTGGAGCTGGTTTGCAGAACCTGTGATAGCACAGATACCCAGGGTTTGCGCAGATGCGTAACTCAGTATTTCTAGATGCTTCGGTGTGGGTCTGTGAAAGAAGGGGCTCGGGGCTTGTGGGGACCGCAGAGCGTCCTGGTTCCTAACAGGAGGGAAGTAGGAGCTGGGTGGTTGGGTGGGGCCCTGAGTGCTCAGTGGGAGCACCGGAGAATCCAGTCACAGTTTTATTTCTGGGTGTCTGTAAGCAGAGGCTTTGGCCACCCAGGAGCTGGCCTTTGGGAAGATGTAGCTGTAGAACCGGCAGAAAGAAACCTCATGGGAGAGCAGAGGAGATTCAGGCCCAGGAGCCCACAGACCAGCTGTACAGAAGAAGAAAAGGCAAGTTGAGATTCCAGGGGAGGGAGAAGGCAGGCAGGAGTTCATGCACAGTGTCAGGGGACAGTTCACGCAATAGTGTCAGGGGACGGGCTAGTCTACAGGATTTTGCCTGGAAAAACAGTGATGGTTTTGGACCTGGGTTTGCTACTTACTCTAGGCAAGTGGCCCACTCTTTGTCCCTCAGGGTCAGGATTATGAATGATACGGTCTCAAGGGGCAATATAAATATCCTCTGGTCCCATGACTCAGACTTGGAGATGGCTATCAGAGGAGTCAAGGCAAAGGTCCTGTGGTAGGTAAGGAACTTAGAGATGCCCCAAGCTCTCTCCCTTAACCCAATAATTTCTGTGGTTTTCTTGCAAAGAAAGGAAAGAAAGGAGTTTCCTAACCTCAAGGCAAGCAAGAAGAGAGAAGTAGGACTGACTAGCCAGAGGGAAGTGAGAAGTCGGGTAGTTACTAGCATTTAAGCTACTCTAAAACCAGGAGCCATCTTGCTTAAAATGAACCATCGCTTTATTCAACATAGCAGTTAACGGTGGTTACATGTTTACTGTAGTTGTAGTAAGTTAGGATGGACAAAGTTAGGCCAGGGTAGGAAACAATACCGATGGCTTAAGTGAATTAGATGGAGGCTCTGTCACACGTGTTGTGACTCCAGGACCACAGCAAATGAAACCTTTGCCATGTGGGAAATGGCAGTTGCGTTGTTAAGAGACAGCATGTGACACACTGAGGAGTGGCTCTCGAAGCTTTCATTGGGAGTCAACACAGATACTCTGGCTCCCATTTCATTGACCGAAAGAAGTCACCTGGCCACACCTAACTTGGAGAACATGGAGGTGCCCTCCTACCATGTGCTGGCACGAAAGGACTCTGACTGGTGATGGGTAATAGCATTGTCATAGTAGTTATTTTTGTAAAGATTTCTATTTTTACAGGAGAAGCGTATAGGAACTGGGTCATTTGCTAACCCAGGAACCCACATTATTTACACGTGAAGAAAGTTGGGACTGCCCATATAGCCTCTTACCATGTTATTTCACTTCATCTCAGGCACAGTGTCCAGAAGGAGATAAATCTTGCCAAGTCCAACTCATGAAATGATAGCTTGTCAGCTGCCCGAATGAGGAAGACAGATTGAAAGAGTGGTCTGCTCCTGTTGGAGAGCAAAGGCAGTTTGGTCTATATTAAGCTTAAAGAGTGATTTAAAGAGGATTCTGCCTGGACACGGTGACTTGGGCTGCTTTCTTCTGGAACCTAAAGCAGATGCTGACCTCTTCAACTTTTTTTTATGTCCTTCCTGACGATGGGATTTGGACCGAAGATTGGAAAACGGAAGGAGAGCAGCAGTCTGCCTGGAGCCTTGTTACTGGTGAATTTCAGGCCGGATGCTTTTTGTGAAATGGTCCTGTTCTTCTTCTAAGTCTTCTTGACATGTTTTGTAAGCAGGAGAGACTTTTTATTCTTTATGAATTGTATCTTTGAGCATTCTTGCTTGGTAAACAACACTTCCCAAATTTAGAAGTATGTGCATTTGTGAGAATTTAATTAATCCACATATGTTTATTAAACACCCACTGGAAATGGTGGGAGTTGCCATTGGGGGGGGGGCATAAAGAGAAATCGGATTTTAAGTTCCTTGAATGCTTCTGAATTTAAGGGACTTCATGGACAAAGTGTGAACACATGCACTAATCCTATATCTTACCACGTGGGTGAGCTGTAATATTCACAGTCCCCAAGGAACCGTGCATCCCTGGGCCACACACTGTGGCAGTTCGGTTTTGTTGTCCTTCAATACCCTTGAATCATGACTTACTCTGACCAGAGAGTTCTATGGAAGGGACGTTGTGTGACTGCAAAGGCTAGGCCTTGCTCTCTTGGAACACTTCACCACCACGTAAAGATGATCTGAGTAGCCTCCCTGGAGGAGGAGAGGCCTGCCTGACAGCCAGCCTATACCACCAGCCCTAGCCAGTCCCACTGAATTGTAGACATGTGGATGAGCCTGGTCAGCATCTCGAGGGGTGGAGGACCTGCCCAGCTGAGCCCAGCCCATACTGCAACCCAGAGAACTGTGAGCCAGCCACTGCCCACACAGACCTTCTTGCCACTGTTATTTGGGCCACTAAATTGAGTGCTTTTGTGCCCAGTAATTGACCACGGTGGCCACACAGACCTTCTTACTATCCCCCAGTATGACGTGATTTTGTCATCTTCTTGCACATGTTATTCCTGCAGTCTAGAATGCCTGCCTCTGTTTCCCTTCCTTGGAACTTCTTCCTGTCTTCCAGACCCAGGTGCCTCTCCTGATTCTCCAGAGCCCTCGATACATATTTCTGTCACTGGCCCTTTCTCCATTGCCCTGTGGTTGTTTACAGGTTAGTATCTCCCGTTGGATGCTAACCTCCTAGGGGAAGAGGCTGTTTGCTATCCTTCACTGACTGTTGGTCCCCTATGCAGATCCTGGCACAGAGTGGGTATGGTGGCCCTTCGGGTGACAAGGTGTGGGGGATAACTACTGCGTGAGGGTGAGCTCTGCCCTGGGTGTTGGGACGTGGCTGTCATGTCCTGGATATAAATGGATACCACTCATCAGTGTTCCCAAACTTTACTAATGTGCACGTAAGTCACCTCGTATCTTGTTAAAACGCAGGCTTTGATTTAGGAGATCTGGAGAGGGGCCTGAGAATCCACATGTCTGGAAACTCCCACAGTTCACACTCTGAGTAGCAAGGCCACAGAAGATAACTCACATGTCCGAGGAGGATGATCAGTAGTAACATAGGTCCTCAGTGGTTTTTGGAGAAAAATAATAGAGATGAGCCTTGGCAGTAGTGCCCTGGGCACTGAGGACAGAAGATGCCGACTAGAGGGAGCCTGGTCATTTTGAGGGGTAGAAGGAGATGAATATCTTGGGGGAAAGGAGTGCTCTCAAAAAGCTCAGATTGTGCAAGGGTCTACCGAAAATAAAGTGGGGAGAATCAATTCTGTAAGTACTGTTCACTGCACAATTAGCCTAGACTATACCTGGCTGATTGTGAGGAATACAGAAACAAAACAGTTCTCAGACCTGTGTTCTGAACAAGAAAAACTAGGGTAAGATGGATAGACACACACTGGTTGGGGTTGGAGAAGGATGAAAGGGAAGCAATGAACATGAGGGAGTGGTCATATCAGGCCAACCTGATACTCTTTCCTTTTCTTTTTTCCTAAAGAGATTATTTAGTTTTAATTTATTTTTCAAGTTTATTTATTTTGGTGAGGCGAGGGGCAGAGAAAGAGGGAAGAGAATCCCAAGTAGGCTCCGTGCTATTGGCACAGAGCCCGATGCGGGGCTCATTCTCACGAACCCTGAGATCATGACCTGAGTTGAAATCAGGTCAGATGCTTAACTGACTGAGCCGCCCAGGTGCCCCCAGGTTTTTGTTTGTTTGTTTGTTTTGTTTTTTAAGTAATCTCTACACCCATCGTGGGGCTCGAACTCAACAACCCTGAGATCAAGAATCACATGCTCTGTAGACTGAGCCAGCCAGGTGCCCCCAACCTGATTTTCTTATTTGAAAACATCAGTGGACTGCTGAACAGAGTCATGGAGTTGTGGCACACAGAGGGTGTCAGGAGTGTATCTGACAATGCCCTTCCTGGGACAGATCCTTGTGATCTGCATGGAAAGAGCATGAGCTGATACCGGTACATCTGGGTGACTGGTTAAAAAGCCAGATAGCAAGAAAGCTGGTCAGTGATGGCTTACCAGTGCAAAGTGTCCAGAATTCATGTTGGTAGTTTGTCTGAAGATACAGATGGACTAGTTACGAAGTCCAGAGTTCCTTCCAAGACAAATTATTATGAGATTAAGATATACTCTTTGTATTGGCAAAGCAAGTGAAGGCGGAGTGGAAGGGACATGGCGACTTTAGAAATGCCTGGTATCTCCTCCCCTGGTTGCTCGTGCCAAGTCAATCTGTAGCTGATTATTGTCTTGAATATGTACTCAAATTAGCTGTGTAGCAGGCCATCTGCTGTCTCCTCCAGACGCGGTGGATAGGCCCTGGGAAGGGGAAATCCTGCCAAAATGCAAATAACCTACTAAACTGATAATATAGAGAAAGATAAGGTCTGTTGCGGGGAGGGGGAAGGAATAAGGGACTATGTTCTTAGCTCTTTTATGTGTTTTCTTCCTCTCTTGTTTCTGTTGGGGAAAGACCAGGTGTGGATCAGGAGACCCTGTCTCAGTCAGAGATGATGGGTCAAGTCCGGGAGTCATGAGGGAATTAGGAGGCTTGGTTTTGAGAATACATTTTGCAGAGCCTCATACTAGTTTTCTTTGTTTGAGTTCAAGAACGGGCAACCTCTTGATTTCTACTGGTGGGCTTGCCGTGCTCAACAGATTTGCATTCTTCTAGCATCTTCTTGGGGCTACAGTCTCTGCCCTCATAGGGCTACCGCCTAGATTGCCCAGGTTGCCTTCTCATTAATCCATGACCCACTCCACTGGGACTGCCCTCATGGTCTTCCCACCCAAACATGACTCACGTTTTCAAAATGGCAGCCTTGAACTGATTGGCCAACTGTCCTTTACACGTGCGTACTGCTTTATAGTTTCCAGACACTTGAACACTCACATGTAGTTACTTTTATTTTTTTTTTTAATTTTTTTTTTTTTTAAATTTTTTTTTCAACGTTTATTTATTTTTGGGACAGAGAGAGACAGAGCATGAACGGGGGAGGGGCAGAGAGAGAGGGAGACACAGAATCGGAAACAGGCTCCAGGCTCTGAGCCATCAGCCCAGAGCCCGACGCGGGGCACGAACCCACGGACCGCGAGATGGTGACCTGGCTGAAGTCGGACGCTCAACCGACTGCGCCACCCAGGCGCCCCACATGTAGTTACTTTTAATACACATAAACACGCCCAAGAAGCCATCACTGTTCAAATGGAATAGAAAGAAACTGAGGCTCCATCCCAGGAGGAAATAGTGGCCCTTCAAGATCTTGTGGCTGATGAGTAGAAGGTCAAAAATGTGGCTACATATTCTGTCACCAGTTCTGCCCTTTTAGGACCACTGATTAAAAGAGCGTTTGCAAACTCAGATGCCTGTAGTGAAGTAGACTCGGTGAAAGGCAATGGGGAACGGTGAGGCATGCATCCAGCTGGAGAGCACAGGACCATCCAAAGCGGGTAGCCATTTTGCATTGTGTGATGGTTATGCCAGCTCTTCCAAGTCTAGGCAGTGCAGGGAATTGGACTGTAAAACGTGGACAGTGGGCTCAGTTCTTTTCAAAATACTCTGTGGCTCAAAGCAAAAACTATCCGCAGAACCCTCCCGTTTTGATCAGTGGGTTAAAATAACACTCCCTGGTGAAGGAAGCTTAGCTGCTTTTGAGGGTTACTTGCATTGTCAGAGTTGGTTGAGGCAATTTAGTTTCTAATTAATCCAGTCCTTGGGGGAGAAGTTTTGTCATCCGTGGCACCTTCTTGCGCCAGCTCTGGGTCTCCCAGCTTCAATGAATCTTGGCTAAAGAAAGTGGGAAAACGAGGCACAGCCTGCATGGTGTTGCCTCACAGCTAAACCATGCTTCCCCCATCCTGTCTGCGCACAGGTCTGGACCCAAAGGTGGCAACCTGCCAGGATACGGAAGGGGAGGCTATCTAAATATACTTTGGGTGATGCACAGAACTCGTTAAAAAACCAGTTTCTAGAATTCCTTGGGAAGGGGGAAAAGAGCTGTCTGAGCCATAGTTTATACTTTGGGGTTGTCACAAAGCAGGTGCGGTTTCAAACTGCGGTTTGTTCATGATCTATGCTCTGCGTTTGAAGGGGGAGCTCTCCACAGGAAGGGGCTCCTTCTGATCCTAGGCTGTGACTGTGGACTGCTTGTGGCAGGCTTCAGAAAAGGGTTATAGGTCAGCTCCTGAAAGGAGGCACCTAGGGGAAGTGATTAGAACATTTGGGGAGAGGGGCTCCTTTTGGTGGAGAGATCGCATTAGGCCCTTCTTGTTTTTTGCATCAACGGTGCTGTGCTGGTTGGTGTTACCTCAGTGGTTCTCAGCTGGGTCCTCTGGGGCAATCTGCTGGGAGCTTTCTTTTTTATTTTGTTACTTATTTATATATTTTTTATTTTTTTCATTTTTTCCATTTTATTTATTTTGAGAGAGAGAGACAGAGAGACAGAGAGAGAGAGAGACAGAGAGAGAGTGTGCTCACAAGTGAGGGGGAGGGACAGATAGAGAATCCCAAGCAGGCTCCCTGCTCAGTGCAGAGCCTGACTCGAGGCTCAATCCCACAACCCTGGGATAATGGCCTGAGCTGAAATCAAGAGTTGGATGCACAACCAGGCACCCAGGTGCCCCTGGGAGCTTGAAAAGCCACGGCTTCCTGGGTCCAGCCTCAGAGATTAGGATTTCATGGGGCCCAGGTCTGCCTGAGCACCTGCATTCTCAGCGGCTCCCCAGAACTCTGGTTGAGAACTCCACTCCAGGTCAGAGCACGTTGTGAAAATGCCCAGTGCTGGGCCCCATCCCATCCACGGAATCAACACCTCAGGGAGGCCCTGGAATCTGTATGTTTCAAAGGTTCCACCTCCAGCCTTGCCCCAATGATTGTTGGCTTAGGCTGTGGGCAGCCTTTCCTACTCCCCAGAGTGGGCACCCATCTGCAAATACACATACGTGCTATTGGCAGCTAGTAAATAGAAATTCTTTAGTGTTCCACTTTGGGCACATACTTGAGGAGAAGCCGGATTTCCTGAAACAGATGTCAGTTAAGGTACAAAGGCTGCGGCACCCTAATTCTTTACCTCTGGGGAGTGGGGTCGGACAGGCTGTGTTTTGTGGAGGGGCGGGCGCAGCTTGGATCAGGGTGGGCGTGAGGCAGTGGCTTTCTGTTTAAACTTGGGCTTTCCCTCTGAGAGGTTTTCCAGTCCGTTGACCTCGTGTCCTTGCTTCCTGCCTGGAATGGTGGTTTATAGAAATGGTGCCAAACAGCTGTAAATGCAAGACTGAGAGCTGTTTGTTCCTTTGCTTTGTTCTTTTTAAGACTCCGGACAACTTTGACCAATCATGTTTTAATTATTCTTTTTTGATGGAAGAAATCACCATAAAATACAACTTGGAGACCTCTGAAAGTTGTGCGTTCCGTTCTGGCAATATCATGTTTGTGTTTCTGTGTCTGAATGAGTTAGAAAAGCTTATGAAACGCAAGCAGTTTGTTTTTTCTGCATCTGATTCTTTTACCCCTTATCTTGAAACTTGCATTGTACTTTTAGTGTTGGTCTTTACATAACTGACTCACTTGCTAGAATTTGTTGTTGTTGTTGTGACTTTGTGATAAGAGAAGAATTTTTGTGAGTTGCAGTCCAGGAAGGAGCAGGTATAAACACTGCAGATCAAATATCACCCAAGTCCATATGGACTCCTGACCTCATTTTCCTCCTGTGTCTAAAGGAGACAGACTTTATCCTGTCCGTGTAGTGCTCTCTGTTAGATACTTCCCTTCTGATTCCAACCTTGTCTAATTATTAACACTGAGAAGTACTGCAAGTTGGTGGTTAGAAAAGGAAAGAAAACTTATGTTTAAGGAAGTGATTTTGTATCTCAAAATGGCTTTGATGTAAACCTACCATATGTGTCTTTTTATATATCGTCAAACACTTTGCTTTAATGCCAATAATCACATCCTTTAGATGCGCCATACTCTTTTCCATCTTTGTTGTTGTTTTGTTATGCAAATAAATAGCCAATTGCACATAGCATAAATAATACAGGTTTTATGCTGTAGAGCCATGACCCTGTAAGCAGAGGGCTTCGGTGTGGGGATTGAAAAGCTTGCTGAACACACCCACTTCTCCCATGTTTCTTGATGGAAAACAGTCCCCATTTATGGCAGCCACCTAGGAGATTTGATTCCAAAGACTGAATTTCCTGTTCGAATGTCCGAAATGCCCGATTCTCCAGATACTGGGGAAAGGAGAGGAAGAGAGACCATTCTGGAACACACAGGGTCTTGGGTATGAATCTCAGTGATGTTTTTTCATCCAAAGTGTCATATGCTCAATTTGTTTTCCTTGCTTACATGAGCAACTGACCCCTAAACGTGCTGATAACAGAAGAATAAGTAAGTAAACACTCTCAGCGTTCGAGGCTGATAGAAAAGTCACTGGGTTTCAGGGGACTGGACTGGAACACGAGCCTTTTGTTTGCTGTTGAAAGTTTAGCACTTGAATTTCGGGTTGGGCTGTTCATTTCATTAAGGAAAATGTGGACACCTCATGCCAACGCCTGTTTTCTTTAGTCCCTGAGAATGGAAGGTATTGTGTATTTGGTACACACACACACACACACACACACACACACACACACACACACAGTGAACAGTGACTTGATTGTATCCTGGGAACAAAAGCTATTACCTGGGGACAAGATGGGAGACCCTAGGCTTCAGCTTACCCTGTTTCACTCTTTATAAAGGCTGCATTGCTGGGAACCCCGGAGCAAATGCCTGAACTGTTGCTGGTGTTTGAAATTGTAATCCATGGACTAGTTTCTCCTGGCACTTAAAAATTAGATGAACTTGGCAGAGCGGGGCTTGGCTTGATTGGAAGAGACCAAGAGTCCAGACCCTACGCCCACCGACAAACACGAGGTGTCAAACAGAAGGAGGAGACTGGAAAGGGAAAAGAGGGAGTTTGGTTTCCCCCACTCAATCTGCCTCTCTGCAGAGGCCCCAGTGACACAGACTGATGATTGTGTCATGTGGCTACCCATCTGCTTTCCCGCAGTTCAGCTTTGGTTAAATCCATTCAAAAAAGCATTTACCCACTGATGTCTGCAGGCAATGGGTGCATGCCAGTGTGAGAATAGGGGAGCATTCAGCATTTCAGGTGCATAAGGGCAGTCCCTTGATTTTTCTGTCACATGAACATGATGTCACTGTAGCTCCTCGAATTGTGGTGTAGGAAGCCTCTTTTCTCCTGAAGTGGCCAAGAAGTTGGCTTTGCCATTGGCTTGATCCAGCGCTTTGGTTGATGACCCCGAGTCCGAGGCTGTTGTGTTTTCTTTTGCCTTTGGAGTATCAGTCAAGACAAGATTTCAAGTGTTTTTTGTTCACTGGGGAAGAATGTTGGCTTGCTAGGGGTTGGAAATAAAATGTCTTAAATAAAAAGAGTTGCTTCAAAATTTGAAATTCCTATTCCCCACAGTGGTTCTCTTGAGTTTTGGTAGATCGAGACCAGTGGATATGGCAGCTAATAATAACAGTGGTAGCAAAAGCAAAGCTAGAATTTATTGACCTTTCATGCCCTCCATACCAGGCCTTTTATAACCATTAAGACTTATAGCCTCACAGTAAGTGGTTTTTGTTTTTAAAATGAAGCAAAATGAAAAGCAGGTACAGCTTAGATTGGGTCCCAGGATGATGACAAATGTATTCTTGAAGTCATGATATCGTACATGTAAGCCAACATTTTCCCAACTCCAGTGTGCACATGAATCACCTGGGATCTTGTTACCATGCAGATTTTGATTGAGTAGGTCTGAGTGGGGGCTCAAAGTCTGCATTGCTACTGAGTGTGATGCTGTGTGTCCACAGAATATGCTGGGTGGCAAGTTTCGAAGTCAGAGAGCACCAGACCTGGCGATCGTTGGTTTCGCCTGGAGATTCTGAAACACACAACCCTTCCCACCTTCACGATGCCAATACTTAAGACATCAGCCTCGCTCTTACAGTCAGCCAAGTGGGGGCCCTGCGAGAGTCTGAGAGCATCTGTGACCTATACGAGGTCACACAGTGAGAACCCAGCCTCCAGGGGCTGGGAACGCGCGCCTTCCTCGCACTACCTGCTATCACACGCTGAAAAGTACACAGAAGTTCACACCCGTCCTCCTCTCGGAGCCTGCACAGCTGACAAACCCCCCTGGCTGCCTGGGAGGAAGGAGTCTCCCTCCCTGCCGAATAACCTGAGCTGGTCTCCCCTCCGGCAGGCCCATTGTGTGCTGCACACTTTCCCCAAATGGCAGTACAGCTAATGCTGTCTCTCCAGGATGGAAACGCTGCTGCTCAAAGAGCTGGTGACTCTTGAGTTCTGTCCTTTGCACACAGCCTTGGGGAGGAGGAAGTGAAAGTGGGGCGAGGGAGTCTGGGGTGGGAATACGTGGCTCTGAAGGAGGCCCAGTGTGTTTGCAGAGGTGGGCAGTGCAGCCGGGGGCTTCCCCCCACCCAGCTTCGTGGTTGCTGCACATGCCTGACCGGGAAGGCTCAGGCTTCCAGAAGTGCTCCCACCCCTCGCCTGCACTTCATCTTAATGTCCTGTGGCTGCAGGACTCAGACCTTCTGTAGTCACTTCTGTATTCACTTCATGTGTCCCTAATCTCTGTGATTCTACCCTAAGCTGTCCCCTGGTCATTTGAGGTTTTAAAGGTTTCTTTATGTTTTAAAAATCTTTTTTTTTTAAAGTTTATTTATTTTTGATAGAGCAGGGAAGGCGCAGAAAGACAGAGGGAGAGAATCCCAGACAGGCACTGCACCATCAGTGTGGAGCCTGATGCAGGGCTCGAACCCATGAACTGTGAGATCATGACATGGGCCAAAACCTAGAGTTGGTCACTTAACCGACTGAGCTACCCAGGCACTCGGACGGTTTTAGAAGTATTTTCATTACTGGTTGTTTGGTAGGATTCGTTTTGGCTACTTGTGACAGAAAGCCCAAGATGATAATGGCTTAAAGAAAATAGGAGTTTCTTTATCATGTAAAGGAGTCCTGAGCTGGTGAGGCAGGTCTGCGGTATTAAGGACTTTGCCTCTATGATGTGACTCCTGAGAATATGTCCTTCATTTTGTGGTCTAATGCGGCTGCTCGTGTTCCAGCCATCACATCTTCATTCCACTCAGGAAGAAAGGAGGAAGAAGGGTATGCCCTCTCTTATAAGGACATTCCTTGAATGTTGCACACAATACTTTTCCTTTTTTTCCTGTTGGCCAGAACATAGTTACATGGCCGCAGCTAGGTTGTTACATGGCCATAAGAAAGTGTAGAAAATGTAGTCTTTATATCAGGTGGCCAGATCCACAGCTAGAAATTGATAATTCTAGGACTCAAGACAAAGGAAAGATCAAATATGGAATACACAATTCCTGCCTCACTTGGGTCTTAAGGTCATTTTCAAACCCAGGTAATGTTTGGATTAAGTCTGAATGTTTCAGACTGATGCTTTCAAGCCACTTTATGTGCCACAGGAGGTTTGGGGTCATGCTGGATCTCTTAAGCATTCTTCCAAGAGGAGCCAGAGCAGGCCTGTTATAGATTGCACTCAACTAATTATGGTTTAATAATTTAATTAACTAGGGCTGATGAGGATTGCAGATATAAGGAAAGAATTGCTATCTATAATCAATGCTTAAAGGCAGAAGGAGAGACTCATAGATTCATGGCATTTCACCTGGTACCATCTTCAGCTTGCAGTGTTTGCACCTGTGTTTTGAGCCAGGCAAAGAGATTGCCCACCGTGGCCATGGCAAGAATAGAAAAATGGACCAAGTCTCTCAGCTCTAGAAGGATGGTTGGTTCTGAGTCAGCACTGAGGGCTTTCTGGGGCATGATGAAGCCTATGTGTCTTAAGGAGTGTTCAGATTCTCTTACTTTGTAAGAGAAAGCCAGGAACTGGAGGTACCGGGCATGTCAGTCTTCTCTGGACGTACTGGAGCCATTTGAGGAGTGGCATCCATATTATTTGAACAATGATAGTTAACTAGATTTCTAGAGCTAGTGTAGTGCTGATAGGGCTATTCTGTGTGTGTGTGTGTGTGTGTGTGTGTGTGTGTGTGCGCGCGCGCGTGTGTGTGTTTTCTTTCCTGAAACGTTCCACCTTGTTCCTAGAAAATACCTAGAATAACTTTTGTACAGGTGAAGACTCCTAAGCGGGCTGAAGGTTATCACCTCCCCCGCCCGCCCCCCTGTTTTTGGCCTAACAGCAAACAGAGTCCTCCCTTTAGAAGAGCATGTGCCAAGAGAGGGAGAAGAATAAGAATAATTTTCTTCAACCTAATCATCTCGTACTTGAACAGAACAACGCTCACATTCACAGGCATTAAGGAGCTCCCCTGGGAAGTGAAATCTGGGGCAGGACAGAAGGTGTGGGTGGGATGTGTATTCTGTGGGTGTGGAGGCGGACCTGGCCATGCTCTGGGAGGGAGGACGAGAATATAAGGTCCTGAAATCCAAGCAGCCGCCTCTCACAAGTGTACAGAAGCTTTCCACGGTTGGGCGCTTTGCTTTCTGTAACTAGCTCAGGATGTCTGTTTCCATGTAGTCTTCTTCAGCGTTAGCATTCAGTGTATTTTAAACTTGACCGGAGTTTGAAGGGTTCATTCTTCACACACATGGACACACAGAGGCCAGAGGCAAATGAAAGTATGTTTGAATTTGTGATCAAGCCAGGTTGAGCAAATGTTTTCTGGCACTGTGTCTTTACCGGTACTAAGAGTTGTAAGAATAAAAAACAAAAAGCATAATGAACTCAGATATTTGCTCCTATGTTTTCCCCGTATTATTTAAGTGCTGTCTTTTCAGGCAGCATGCTATTTGCTAATAGGCGAGGTTTTATTTTAGTTAAGTAAGTCTTGGCCTCCACCCCTCATGGGCTGCCTGTCCCTGGCAGATTACCATTACTCTGGGTCTCACTTGTCATTTTCCTATGATAGAAATGGCTATGCCCGCCTCACAAAAGCATGGAATGAGCTGTAGAAGACGGGAAGGGCTTCCTGGAATGCCTGGTTCCCTACAACTGCTCAGTGAACGCTCATTTCCGCTCTCTGCCTTGATTTTCCCTTTGCCTTCTTTGGTAAAGAAGTCATAGTTTAGGGGCAGAAATAATAATCTGGTTTGTCACTGAAATTTATCTGAGAACCTGTTGTGGAACTCAAGGTCACCAGGGCAAATCCAAGTTCACAAAGTGTGGTCCTTGGACCAGCAGTAGTAGCATCATTACTCGGGAACTTGTTACAAATGCAAATTCTCAGGCCCCTCCCCAGATGTAGCAATTGGAAACCAACGGCAGAGCCTAGGAATTTGTGTTTTAACTAGACTTATGGATGATTTGAATGCATACTAACATTTGGAAACCACTAGTGTCTACATCTGGGTTCTTAAGACCTTAGATTTCCCCAGAGAGCATTTTAAATTTTTTTTTTTCAACGTTTATTTATTTTTGGGACAGAGAGAGACAGAGCATGAACGGGGGAGGGGCAGAGAGAGAGGGAGACACAGAATCGGAAACAGGCTCCAGGCTCTGAGCCATCAGCCCAGAGCCCGACGCGGGGCTCGAACTCCCGGACCGCGAGATCGTGACCTGGCTGAAGTCGGACGCTTAACCGACTGCGCCACCCAGGCACCCCTCCCCAGAGAGCATTTTAAAATACCATCAGGGCCCTGCTCCCAGAGACTCTTAACTCAGCAAGTTTTGGATAGAGCCCAGGCATGGGGATTTTAAAAAATTTCCATGGGTGATTCCCAGTGTACCCAGGAATGAAAAATTCTGCTTTAAAGTGTTTCTGTCTTGTCTTCTTTTTTAAAAAATAATATTTTAAAATGATTATTTTATTGACTTTTGAGAGAGAGAGAGAGAGAGCACACTCGAGTTGGGGGGGTGGGGAGAGAGAGAAGAAGAGAGAGAATCTGCACTGTCCGTGCAGAGCCTGATGTGGGGCTCTAACTCACAAACCACGAGATGATGACCTGAGCTGAAATCAAGAGTCAGATGCTTAACTGACTGAGCCACTCAGGTGCCTTTGTTTTTTGTCCTTCTCCTGCCTTGTTACCCTCCTTGCCTCCTTCCTTTCCTCTGCTTCTTCATCTAGTCTTTTGGGGTGCAGTTTTAGAAATAGGGGAGCGGTTCTCTTGTGATATGATCTCAGTGGGACTCCTGGGGACAAGGTGAGATGTTATCCACAGGCCATAGAAAAGTTCCACTGTCTTTGCTTCATTCCTGTAGCACTCTGATACCTTTAGCTGGCGGTCTTCTAATTTTAAATGTAACACATGCTTATGTAAAAAGTTTGAAAAAAACCTCTGAAACTTTGAAAGAGAAAATAGAAATTTCCCATAATCCCATTCCTCTAAAGATCCGTGAAATGGTAACATTTTGCTGTGTTAGCCTCATCTCTTGCACTTATATGTCATTTTTAATATAAAATTAGGATCGCATCGATAGTTGCATGTCTTGCTTTTTAAACTGACAGTATATGATGATAGTTTTGCAGGATATTTTTTGAATTCCATTTTCAAAGCTGGCATCAGATTGCACTATGTGGATTTGTCGTAACTGGCTCAGTCATTTCTCTCTCTTTAATTCCAGTCTTTTTTTTCCCCCCAAAAGTTCTGATATCTTTGTAAATAAATCCTTGCTTTTCTGATTATTTCCTTAGGATAGATTCCTGGAAGTAGGGTCACTGGGCCAAAAGTTATAAATATTTCAGAGGCTCTCATTACTCATGCTCCATTTATTTCTGGAGGAGCCCTGCCTGCCATTTTGACTTCTGCTCTCAGAGCTGCCTGTCTCCCTGTACTTTTGCTGGCATTGGTTATTATCTTAACAAACAAACAAATAAAATGTATCATTTTGCCGAGCCAAGTGGTGGAGTCCTTGTTCTCTAGCAGCAGAGATTTCTAAACCCCTGTGTCTTTATCTTTCTTTCATCCATCTTTTGGAATCACGTTTGTGTCTTAATATCCGACAGCTCTGGTTTAGGGATTTTCATCTTATCTGGGGATTTCAACTCTGCTGTCTTGTAACTCTGTCTTGTTGTATCTGGGCTTCATCTTTAATGCCTTTGTATCTTTTAACCCATTCACGTCATGCACATCAGCACTTACTAGGAAGACGCTTAGTGCACCCTCAAGACCCTTAATAAATGTTCTGGGATATAGTAGCAAAGCATAGCATTAGAATCAAAGCTAAATTATCCTAGATCCCAAGGTGTATGTTATCTCTTAAAGAAGTGGTACTGCACCCCACCTAAAACACACACACACACACACACACACACACACACACACACACATACACACACACACAAAGGTGCTTCTTCAGTGGATCAAGCAAGGAAGTCTTTTTGGACCCCCAACTAAAATAATCAGAGAATCTGTTTCCTTGGCTTTCCTTGACACATGATATTTGAGTGAAGCACCAAGTGACTTGTAATTGTACTTTCCTTTCAAACCGAATGCACCTTAATTTGGTAGATGAAGCAGTTGAGAACATTTCTACTGTCCACATTTAACATCTTATAAGCATCCCAGGCTGTCACGATGGTTAAACCATATTGATCAAGCCCAGATAACATGTCTCTAGGTTTGGGGAAAACTTCATGCGGGAAGGGCAGTGGAGAAGTAGTGGATTATCATTGTTCTAATCCATGAGACTTTTTCTGGCACCTTCTTATCCTGGGGGCTCTACTTTCGCAAGTGTAGATGTCTACCTGCCAGCCTAGATTCCTGCCTTAGCTTAGAGGACCTGGGGTCTGGGGAGAATAACAACAGAAACCCAGCTGTTAGTAAATTCCAAGAAATTGGCATTGAGAGGTGGGGAGGTTTGGAAGGTACAAGGGCAGCAAGAAAGATTGAACTCGTCTACTGCAGGGTCGAAGCCACAGATTTGCACATTCTCTTCTGTTTCTTTGCAGAGTGATTCCTCTTTTTCAGTTTGCGGAAATCAATTAATGCTGCAGGAATGAACTTGATGGTCTTACTTTTATCCCAGAGGCTCTTAAATGTGTCCGTCTGTCCATCCATCCATCCATCCTTCCAGTAAACGTGTGTTGAACACCTACAACTAGAAAGTTGTCCATGGTTTTCTAAAGCATAGGGATAATGTGTGTGCATGTGAGTGTGTGCTAAGTATCCAGAGACCAGTGATGGCCTGGGGTAGACTCACTCATATATGCAGAATTTGTTTTCATTTAAACCAGATGAGATGATAAACAAATAGAGAATTTAGCTAATAATAAGCCCTTCTCCATTCAAAGACAGTGGTAATAGCAGGTAATAGGTATTGAGGAAGCAGGCAGGGAAAACATTTACCTCATGGTTATAGGTAGAAATGGCCCAGTCTGCTTTTCCTTTTAGAGAACTCCTTTTAGTTCCTAACTTTAAAAGGAAATAAATACAAAGGTCTGTGATTATGGTTAGCTCATTTGAGGGCTGTGGTAGGCTTAGATAATGACCCTTGGTGATGTCCTCCTCCTAATAATGCCTGTAAATAGGGACCTTATATGGCAAAAGGGAGTTTGCAGAGATGGCAAGAAGAAACTGACATGGGGTGGGAGGTCCAGGGCAGAAGCAATCTCAAAGATTTTGTCCTCGTAAATATAATTTGAGTTTTTAGGCTACATGCCCTGGTTTGGATTTGGCAAATGAAATCTCCATAGTTTATACACAGTTATGAATTCTATCCTTCATCCCTTTACCTTTGAGGAATTTCTTACTCCAGAGTTTAGTTCATCAAATATCGAGCACTCACTGTGTACAAGGCTGTCAAGTCCAGTGTAAGCATGATCACACAGACTGATATCTGCTCTTGATCTAAGACTTCCTCTTGGCTCTCTGTGGCATTCCAGTCATGATCAGATGCATCTTCCAGGTAGGATGGAGAAGTTAAACTTTTTTTTTAAAGTTTATTTAATTTAATTTGAGAGAGAGAGAGAGAGAGCACAAACAGGGGAGAGGTAGAGAGAGAGGGTGCATGTACACATGAGAGAGAATGGGGGGAGGGGCAGAGGGAGAGGAAGAGAGAGAATCCCAAGCAGGCTCCACACTGTCAGCACAGAGCCCGATGCGGGGCTCGAACCCACAAACTGTGAGATCATGGCCTGAGCCAAAACCAAGAGTCGGAAGCTTCACCAACTGAGCGACCCAGGTGCCCCGAGAAGTTAAACTTCTAAAGAGGCTTTCTGGAGTTTTCTGGAGAAGCTGGGGTCAGAGTGTGGTTCTGACAGCCCGTGAGACATTTAATCTGATACGTGGCCATCATTTTGGTATGTGGCCTTTATATATCTTGGCTGTGGACTAAGTGTAGATGACATACCCCTGTGTGGGGCTGCTACACCTATTCCCCTATGTATGGAGTCGGTGCAGGGTGAGCGTGCCCCAGTTAGATAAAAATCAGGAAAGTTAGCTGAGTTGTCTCTCCACCTCTTTCAGACTCCTCATGTAACACTGGGGCAAGCTGTGCTCACTGCTGTTCAGACCAGCCTTCAGAAACACATAGCTTTTGGAGATATTTATTAATTCCGTGGACACAAACTGTATGCCTCAAATTGGGTCGTTTGATTGTGCCTCTGTTTTCTTTTTACTGTCTAAGGCGTAGGAGCTGGGAATAGCCATGAGTGGCAGGCTGGCCTGGAGTTTACTCCGTGTGTCCCGATTAGCATCCTTAGAGCTCTTGTGTCTGTAGGCAGATAGATTCGGGCTCACCTGAGCACAAACCATGATAACAGAAGCATGCTGTGACCTTTTCAAGAACATGGCTAATTTTACTTACGACCACATCCTGAAATCAAAATGGATTTAAAATCGCACGCTTATCATTATCTGTAATAGAGAAAGTGGACTCTGAAGCCTGTGTTTTCGGGGGCGGATAAGCCCATTACAGTGGTGAGGCCCATGTATTTTGGGTGTACTTGTGGCAAGGTTGGGATGTAAATTAGAACTGGATTCTTTTCCTGAACTACCCCAATTCCCTTTGGCCATGTGGAAAATAAGCTGTTGTGGGTCAGAAGCAATGTGCTCACATGACCAGCCTGCAAAACAGAGCCAGCCTTAAAACCGGCCTGTCTGAACCAGCCTGCAAACTTGGAGAAGATTCTCCCGGTGGGAGAGGGTCTGTGGCAAAAAGAACAAGCCAGCCTTTCATTCTCTGCCCTTCACCTGGAGGAAATCACGTTCCCCTGAAGTCATGTGTATTTTTTAAACGTTCATTCCCCCTCATTTTCTTTCATTTGAAACTCTTGGACTTGATGTAATAAGAAATTTCAACTGAAATTTAATTTGGACAGGGCCTCACGTAGAGTTTGGTACTCCACAAAAAACAACTGCACTCCATAAGAAAACAAATCTAGGAGCCCTTCAAAGCTATACCACTTAAGATGATCAACTTTATGTTTTCCATGAAGATGGATGTTGTGCCCTGCTGGAATGTGGCCCCATACCAGGTACACCCTTCTCCTCGGGTTCCTTTGTCAGTGACCTAGACGACCTAGTGAGATCCGAATGCGGCGGATGTAAAGTCATAGTGAAGGAATTGTTAGAATCTTGTCACCCTTTCTCATTGTACCAAGAAGTGATTTAAAGCAGAGGAGAGTGAGGTTCGACGTGAATGTCAGTCAGCTTGGGCTGCCATAACAAAATACCACAGACTGGGCGGCTGGAAGAACGGAAGTGTGTTTTCTCACAGCTGGGGAGGCGGTAAGTCTGAGATCAGGGTGCAGGGTGGTCAGGTTCTGGCGAGAGTTTTCTTTCTGGATTGCAGATGGCTGCCTTCCTGCTAAGTCCTCACGTGGCAGAGACAAGGGGAGGGAGAGAGAGAGAGAGCAGATCTCTTTCCTACTGCGGGCCCTAATCCCAGACTCTACCTCTCAGAGGCCCCACCTCCAAATGCCATCACACTGGGTTAGGGCTTTCATACATGAATTTTGGGGGGTGGGGGACACAGTTCAGTCGATAACAAGGTGGAGTGAGTTAAAAGGCTGGATGTGTCATAAAAACACCAGGAGAGAAATGGCAATCATTAGAGGCTCCAGGACTGTAGCATCTAGCTTTTTGGGGCCCAGTAATGGTTGACGTTCCGTGACACTCTTCACTGCTCTTCAGTAGAGAGGACAAATCCTAAAAAATGTGGCCAGGAGTGGCTGGCACGTTTGTTGAGACTAACACTCCACTTCTGTTCCTTCTGCCATGTTCATGACCATGAAGATTTTCTCCCTACCATGGGACCATTTTTTCCCCTACCATGGGACTATTTTCTCCCTACTATGCTGACTGCCTCCACCTCTAATGGGGTCTCTGTATCATAAGGAATATTGTTGATCAGAGCTATAGCCGTATAGAATGTTCCTGCTCTGTCAAGAAGTAGCCCAACCCTAGGATCTTGGGACTGTCTTCTCCAGATCAGTGGTGCATAATAGTTGGCCGCCTTTAGAATGGCATGACACTTATCTTTCTATTATTTAATAGGGAGAAGGAAGGAAGCAAAGGAATGGTAAACAGGGAGAAAGACTCCTAGAGATTGTGATTCTCAGCCAGGAGAGGGAAGAACAACATTTCGTTGTTCTGCATTCCCCCTTTTTTTGGTGATATTTTGGGTGTTTTAAGACATTTTAGGAAATATTTTAGGGGGGAAAAACCCCAAACACCATGCTATGTCTGACACAGAGCCAGTGCTCAAGAAATGTTCATTGAATGAAAGCAGGAATGAATGTGGGTAGCAATCACCTGGATTTAGGTAGAGAGTAGAGATCCCTATTGTACCTCAGCATATTTAACCCTACCCTTTGGGTAGAACGTGAGGCGCTGTCTGCAGAAGTGCCTGTGAATCTCACCTCATGGGTTTGTTAATGCTTGTGACTTTCAGCAGCAAGAAGTCATGGGCATCAGTACTGTGATGTCTCACAAGTGAGGGAGAAATGAATCAGCCCTATATTTAAAAAATATGGTGCAGAGAGAGGGCAGATGTCTGTGAGCAGTGAAAATCTGGGCATGCAGACTTCTCTTTCACCTCCTCCTGCCATCCTGTCAGCAACTTTTATTTCCTTGCAGATGATGTAACCATTACTCTGCTTCCTAGTTTGGGGCTGCCTCATTACCAATAACTCTTCCTCTGCTCCACAGCCATCAACCGAATAACCCAAATCTCCATTTACAACAGCCACTCACATGGCTCCTCCCCCCCCACTGACTTGTCCACCCTTTCTGCCCTGACCAACTTGGCCTCCCAGGAAACTTCCAGTCCATCCACCATTTTCTCACTATCACGCTCTCCTTCCTTTGCTTCAGTCCTTGGGCAGGAGGAGGGGGAAACTGAAAAAATAAGATCACATACAAAGTCAACTTACCAAATAGGATCAAACTTTTAAATTTTTTTTTTTTTTCAACGTTTATTTATTTTTGGGACAGAGAGAGACAGAGCATGAACGGGGGAGGGGCAGAGAGAGAGGGAGACACAGAATCGGAAACAGGCTCCAGGCTCTGAGCCATCATCAGCCCAGAGCCCGACGCGGGGCTCGAACTCCCGGACCGCGAGATCGTGACCTGGCTGAAGTCGGACGCTTAACCGACTGCGCCACCCAGGCGTCCCTGGATCAAACTTTTAAAGTTAGTTGGATCATAATCTGTATTTCTCACTGGGGTAAGAACTGCGTAGAAATCTGCATGGAAATCTTGCTGCATAGAAATCCTTCCTGGAGCCATAAGCTTGTCTGCAGGAAGAAGAATTTGCTAGAGAAGCGGAAAGGAGATTTGGTAAATGCTTTCAAGTACACGAATGCTTGTTAGAGCATGTGGGTTGTCCAATTGACTTCCGTGCTCCATACGGCTGAGTATGTTTAAAAAGAAAACCATTTTAGCACAAATAAATGAAGAGTTGAAAGTGTAATCGTAATGTTTATTTATTTTTTATTTTTGAGAGAGAGAGAGCACACGTGTGTGCGTGCCTACGAGAGAGCAGAGAGAGGGAGACAGAGGATCTGAAGTGGGCTGTGTGCTGACAGCAGAGAGCATGATGTGGGGCGTGAACCCATGAACCGTGAGATCATGACCTGAGCCAAAGTCAGATGCTTACCCAACTGAGCCACCCAGGCGCCCCAGTATAATCACATATTTTTAAGATAAAAATACCTAGAATACATAGTCTGGGTTGCCAGGATACTTTTTGGTCCCTATTATTATTCTGATAAGGTCAGCAGTAGTATCTTTCATCTTTCAATGATTCTTGTGCTAAATTAGCAATGTTTCACCTCCCAGTGACTCCACAAGTATCCTTTCCACTTTCCTTCTATAAATAAAATAATCAAGCTATGTCCCAGTTTTATATGATAGCTATAAAATTAGCCTGAAGCTGGGCTGTTTGACACAATAGTCACAGGCTGCTTATGGATGTGGAGTACTTAAAAAGTATGGAGAGTCCAAATTGAGATGTACGGGGGACACCTGGGTGGCTCAGTGGGTTAAGCATCCAGCTTTGGCTCAGGTGATGATCTCATGGTTCGTGAGTTTAAGCCCCATGTCGGGCTCTGTGCTGACAGTATGGAACCTGCTTGGGATCCTCTGTCTCTCCCTCTCCCTGCCTCTCTCTCTCTCTGTCTCAAAAATAAATAAACATTAAAAAAAAATTAAAAAAAAAAAAAAAAACACCAGAGATGGCTGTGGGTGCAAAGCACACGCTGGGGTTTAAGCCTCATCCCCCCCAAGAGATAAGTAAAATATGGCATAGTAAATTTTTAAAAAGTCATTTATTTATTTAATTTGCTGTTTAGTGCAGAGCCTGACATGGGGCTTGTTCCCATGAACTGTGAGATGATGACCTGAGCTGAAACCAAGAGTTGGATGCTCAAGGAACTGAGACACCCAGGGGTCCCTAGAGATAAGAGTTTAAAGTTAATTCAGCATCCTAAAAGTTACATTCTATAGTTTGTTAATACAGTGATTGGGCCAATGCATCAAAATTAAGCAGAAAAATTTGGAGTTCCAGGGCTGAACAAATCGATTCATCCATCCCTTCAGTAAACATTTGCTGGAGGAAGAGAGAGGGAAGGCATGAGTTCTAGCAGGTTCAGAACTCCCTCTTCACCCATACCATGTGAGTTCCATGGATTTGTAGGCAGATCCAAAAGCAGGGATTTGGGAAATATGAGATGTTCTAGTAGCTGCACATGTTGCATGATTCATCGTTGTCAGGCTCATGTGGACAGTTTCAAAGCTAACTCTCAGGCATGAAGCTTTCCTTGGTGTTTCCTGCTTTCATAGTCAATAGATAGTAGCATTTCACATTTACGTTAATAATAATGGAAGAATTGGATTTGGGGTTTTTTGGTGTTGAGTTGTATAAATTAATATATTTCTTGGAAAACAATAACTTGAAAGGATATATGCACCCCTATGTTTATTGCAGCAATATTTACAATAGCCAAATTTTGGAAGCAACCCAAGGGGGTCCATAATGATGGTAGATGAATGGATGAAGATGATGCGGTATATATATGTGTGCATGTGTGTCTGCGTGTGTCTGTGTATACACACACACACCCACACCCACGAATATTATCCAGCTATGAAAAAGAATGAAATCTTGCCATTTGCAACAACATGGATGGAGCTAAAGAGTATAATGCCAAGCGAGATAAGTCAGAGAAAGACAAATACCATATGATTTCACTCATATGTGGAATTTAAGAAACAAAACAAACTAACAAAGGGAAAAAGAGAGACAAACCAAAAAACCAGGCTCTTAACTATAGAGAACAAATAGCTGGTTACAGAAGGATGGTGGGTGGAGGGATGGGTGAAATAGGTGATGGGGATTAAGAGATTACACTTACCTTGATGAGCATGAGTAATGTATAGAAGTGTTGAATCACTGTATTGTACACCTGAAAGTAATACAACACTATGTTAATCATCCTGGAATTAAAATAAACACACACGCGTGCAAAATAATAATGGAAGAAAAAACAAGATTAGGTAATTCTCTACTTTCTTTGCAGATTTAAATTTTCCTTTTAACGCTTTGTTTTCCAACAGGGAGCATTTCTGGAGGACGCTAATCTTACTTTTCTGGTGCGTGATAAATGTTAGGCTTGAATGATCAAAGTCTCAAAGTTAACTGGAGGAATTTGAGTCTTCTTGGAACACATGCAAACTTGAGTTAGCAACAGCCCCAGATGGCCTCAGTTAGAACCTCTGCTCCATAAGCTGTCCAAGAGATAGATCAATAGCCTATAACCCTCCTGGGGTAAGGTTGCCTCATAGAATTTGACCATCCACTCACTCCTGAGGCTGTTAGGCCAGAAAGACTTCACAATATTAATGAAGGACTCCGGGTGTAGAAATCTGCCATTCATGGTTCCCTTCTCTGTACCCTGAATATTTCAGTATTTCATTAACCCAGGCAGTCAGCACCATCCCCTCATGCTGAGATACTCTGAAACCAGCAGGCTTTGTGGGAGATAGACTCAGCAGCATGTGCCCAAGATGGCTGCTCCAGAACAGGATTGGGAAGAACTGGATTGGTTTTACCTTCTCTAATTTTCTGTAAAAGGACAATATATGAGCCTCAGCACGTGCCTAAGAGATGTAGGTGGTTTTAAGCAAACACATACAATAATAATAATTGTAGTAACAGTAGCAAGCAGGTGGTCTCTATTATGAGTCAGGCCGTATTGAAAGATCTTGACTTGTATAACTGATTTAATCCCTTACAACAACTGTTTAAGGTAGGTACAGTTATTATGCTCAGTTTACTGATGAGAAACCTGAGCCACAGAGAGGTTGAAAGTTTGCCCAAGATCACACAGCTTGTAAGTGGCAAAGCCAGGATTCAAAACCAGGCCCTCTACCTCCACAGTTTATGAGTCATAATGTCATGCAGAAGATTAATTTTATCTATCTAGATATTTAAATTAGTATTGGAAGACTCAAACTGGCTGTTTCTAAATCCTATTTAAAAGAATACTTTTCAGGGGCGCCTGGGTGGCGCAGTCGGTTAAGCGTCCGACTTCAGCCAGGTCACGATCTCGCGGTCCGTGAGTTCGAGTCCCGCATCAGGCTCTGGGCTGATGGCTCAGAGCCTGGAGCCTGTTTCCGATTCTGTGTCTCCCTCTCTCTCTGCCCCTCCCCCGTTCATGCTGTGTCTCTCTCTGTCCCAAAAATAAATAAACGTTGGAAAAAAAAATAAATAAAAGATAAAAGTGTTTAAAAAAAAAAAAAAAAAGAATCCTTTTCTTCCTTCATCATCCCTTATTAGAGACTGACTGGATGGAACCCATTTAGGAATCTTTGGAAATGGAGACAGTGGTTTTATTCCCAGCTGTGAGGTTATCCAATATTTCCAAATATTGATGTTATATTTGTTTGGTAGTATGGAGTACATAAGACACAATTACATCTTTTTACATCTTAGAGCAGTCCTGTAAGTTAAACATTATTAATCTCAATTTTTTTTTTTTTTTTTAATTTCCTAAATGACCATGCTGAGGCTCAGAAGAGGTACAGAAGGGTCAGTGTTCCCACTGATAGATGGCAGAGGGGGGTCAGCATCCGGTACTGCTATCTTGTGGCCTAGCACTCTACCCTGCACACAATACATTTCTGCTCAGGTTAAGGGGACTCTCTGTCACATTGCAAAGTTAATCTTAAGGCACATGTGTATCAAATCTATTTCTAAAACGAATCTAGAGAAGTTGATGGCAATATTGATTTTCAAGTTTCAATCTGGGAAGATCATTAGGATAATAGAGATTCAGGAAATGTAATTCATCATAGGATTCCAACACTACTGAACGATATGTTTCCCTTCAGTTAAGTGAGGAGAATGGCAAGGCAGGGCCTTGATTTCTGTACCGCATCTTAAAGTTGGGAGGGACCTAAGAGACCATTATCCCACCTTCCACTCATTCCTGGCTAATGGCCTAATTCCTTTTGACAACCTTTCAGATAGCGAAGGTTCTCGTGCCCAGAAGCAGAACCTCCCTGTTGCCCTGTCCCCGCCCCTCCCACTGCCACCTACACTGTTTCCATCTTTCTTACCATGTGGAAGTGCCCAGTGTGGGGCGCAGACAGGCTGAGTGCAGGAGTGTGGTACCCCTAAAACATGCTGGTGCTGTACCCATGATGTCAGCAGGGATGGGGCTTGTGTCATTTGTGATCAACTAGTTAGGTATTTTCTGGATGAGCTGCTGTCATGTGCGGTGAATTTCTCTGAACTTAGTTATAGGGATTTCTGTTTATCTCTCTTATGAGTTTGGTTATTCAGCCAGCTGGGATAATTTAGATCCTAGGTTCTATCAGTTCTCTAGCCATTCCTCTTAGAGTGGTTATTAAAAAATGCAGTAAGTATGCCTTCATCTAATACACTGAGAAACAGCTTATCTAGGACAGTGCTAAACTCAGGAGCCCTCTCGCCTGCCACATGGTGATTCACCATTTCATCTACAAAAATATCGTGAAGAATTATGTCACAGGCCTTGTGGAAATCAAAATATTTTTTGGCCTATATTATTTCCCATTCCTGCCTGTGTTGTTACCAACCCAATCAGAGGCAGGGAGAATGTTCTTGCTGATTGTGCTGTTGATCACCTGCTGTTTTTAACTCATCTGATCAATAATTGATTCTCAATTTTTGCTGGAGACTAATGAACAAGCTGATTGATCTTAGAGACAGAGCCAGTTTGGTCGTCTTTTGAACATCAGTATAGCGTCATTCCTTAATATTTGTCCAAGATTGCCAGCAAAGATTTGAGACTGCTTCGGCCACCCTCGGGTTTGACTTGCTCAGACCTGCAGACTTGAATTTCTTGTAAATGCCCAACCAGACAATCTTTCATTATCTTTTGTTCTAAACTCAAGCTTTAGTTAGTGCCGCCTTTCCTAAGTAAAGTTCGTTGACCCCACACATGAAAAAAATGGAAGCTCAAAAGAATTCATTTTTTTTCCTACATGTCTATCACATTATCGACTCTGACCAGCCACTCTTAGTCCTTTCTGTCCATCTTCTGTTATGTGTTGGTTTTTTTTTCTTTCTTAAAGCTTAGTTTATTTGAGCTTCCTGAATAATGTGTGCTGTTTTATTGTATTCATACAAGGTCATGAGTCTCGCCTTCCCATTTTCCATTCTTTAGAAATCTGACCTCATGGGCTTTGCAGATTGCATTGATTTCTCAAGGGCCAGTTACAGATTGCTTAATGGCTATGGAAAATTCTTATTTAAAAAATATTTAGGTTGTGCTTCAGTTTGCCCACTTACCTAAAGTTATGGCATAAGGCATCTGCTTATGCAAAGCACTTAGCCCTGAGGAGACCTTAGCTCCAAGGAGCCCGGGAGAATTCCCGTAGGTATCAGTAGCCCATATGAAGACTATAATATACCTTTGGTTTTCAAATGAGTGTACAAGATCAAATACACTGATTGTCCCCTTGACGAGCTTCTGAGGCAGGTGGGCAACTCCTAGGGGACCTATCTGGACCTAGCACATGGCTGGAGCCTGGTGAATGCTGGAGAAAAGTGAATGCACAGGGACTGCCCAGAGCTAGAATGTTCTTAAAACAAACAATGGACATCTTTTGTGATACTTCTAGTTACTGGAGCAACTGTTCAACCACATCCAGAGGTTCAGTGGAAATAAATGTTTCCATAGGTAGGTAGTCAGCATATGGTTTTAGGGTGACAGATAAGGCAATTGAGTCAACCGGCACAGCCGACCCTTGTACAACACTGGTGTGAACTGTGTTGGTCCATTTATGCGTGAGCTTTCCCCCCCCCCAATAAATACAATGCAGTACTAGAAATATATTGCCTCTTCCTGATGATTTTCTGAGTACCATTTTCTTTTCCCTAGCTTACTTTAAGAATCCCGTATATGATATCCCAAACGTGTGAATCAACTGTGTGTAAGGCTTCTGGTCAACAGTAGGCTATTGATAGTTATGTTTTGGGGGAGTCGAAGTTAATACTTAGATTTTCAGCTCTGGGGGGGTTGGGTTGCTGTGCCAATTCCTGTGTTATTCAAGGGTCAACTGTATTAATTCAGAAATTTTTTCGAATGCACCATAGTAGGTTCTGGGGTGTTAATTTTCATAAAGAATCATATGCACAAATATGATATGAACATTTTTTTAAAGCTCATCTATTGGTAGAGTGCAGTGTAGGTAAGCCCAGTGTAACTTCTAGAAGTGCATCTGGTAAGCCCAGTGTAACTTCTTTGTGGTTCCAAACAAAGTAACTGGTGATAGAGCTCTCATAAATGCCTAATGACTCCTGATTAGCTGGAAACATGGGTTCTTTTTTTGTGCCATTCACTTGCCTATTAAGTGGAAAATAAGCTTCAAATCGTATGTATTGGCCTTTTACAGCTTTTTAGCCAGCACCAACTCCCTCCCAGAGCTCACTGATGCCATGATGCCACCCAGCTTTAGCGGAGACGGGCAGCCCTCACTTCTGGAGTTGATCTAGAAGCCCCAGAGTGGCTAGAAGCCACTTCTGGAGTTGGGCTAGAAGCTCCAGCACCTAGAGTGGAAATCCTAAACTAGTGGCCCGGGGTGGTGCGCCTGCCTTAGGGCCTTAGGGCATCATGAATGCGTTAGATTGTTTGTTGCTCCAGGCCCGTAGCCCTTGTTTTCTTTGGGCCTCATTACCTGCCTGGGAATTGTGGTTGGATCTTAAACTGTTTTCATGGGAATGCAGATAGGCACAAGCTGGTGAGACCATGCAGGCCCTCAGGGGAGGCTCTGCAGAGTCAGAGGCCATGGGTGTGGGGAGGGGAGCAGGGACCCGCAGCCCCCCATGCCACAGGCAGCTAAGGAAGGACTTCCCACCACACCTCAACAGAGGCCTTTGCAGAGGTCAGCCCCCCTTCAGTTCTGCAATACCTCCCTCCCCTGCCTGCCAGAAATTTGTGTTTTCGTAAGACAGAGCTCCCCCTGAATTCAGATTCCACATTTTCTAAGGAAGTGACACCTCCCCGCCGCCACCCCCCCCGCCCCAACACACACACACACACACACACACACACACACACACACACACACAGAAAGGTGAATGGGTTTGCAATCCCTGCTTCAGGAGGTATCACTTTCATACCTCATACATGCGAGGTGTGTTCATTTTCTGTAGTGTTTGACCTAAGACCTGGTTAGTGTCACCTGCGCCTCAGAAACGCCACTTCCTGGGAGAAGTGACGTCATCTGTGTGTTGGGTCTCCTGGCCGTGGGATTCACAGCCCTCCCCTGCCTCTGATAATAAGCTTCGTGCTTGCTCGGGTCCGATCACAGGGGTGAGGTCAGCCCACGTGGCAGGCTTCCAGGGTGTTCTGCTTCCCCTGAGGGGAGACTCAGACTTCCCGGGAGCTCTGGTTTCTCCTTAACTTATCATCTTTCAGTTTTATCTTCGTGGCTGTCTCTTCAGGTAACTCCAGCAGTGACTTTCCCCGCCAGCCTCTCCTTGCTGGCCTGAAGTGACCCCCTCAGTGCCTGTTTTCTCCTCTCCCTAGACTTCCTCTGTGAGGTGAGTCCCCACCTGATTCAGAGCCAAGGTGATGGATCTGTAGGCATCACGGGAAAGGACTTGGCCAAGAGCGCTGTGGAAAGGATTCCTCTCGGCCGGGCTGAGAGCCAGACAACTGCTAAGTGCCTCTTAGAGACCTGGGTCTGGGACTCTTGCAGGCCCTGGGAAGAAACACCATGAAGAAGCCACTATCCTCCGCTGTAGTCAGTCTCCTGAGCCAGACAGGCCTGTGTCCAGAGTCTCCCAAGCACATCGGTCCTCAGGCTGTGCCGAAAGCCACATGATGCCAAGCTTATTTTAATCTCTTCCAAGGTCACTCAAGTCCATATTCCTCAATATAGACCTGGCTTTTGGGGATAAGGCGGAGCTAATTCTTCTGATGACAAAGCATGGCGGAGGGAGGGGGGCCCAGACCTGCCCGTGACGTGCTCCCCTCGGCAGCACGTCTACCAGACCTGTCCGTGAAAGCACACAGGCAGATAGAACTTCTACCTAAGCTGAGAAGGAAGATGTGCAAACATCCAGACATCTTTGTGAAGCGTCTCACATGCTCCAGAACCGGGCAGAGTCCATGTCTGGGAGGATTATCACAGTTTCTGGAAGCTTCGTTGAATCTATGCAACTGGGTGCCATGGTTGTACAATTACAACCTGTGCCCGTTAGACTCGGCTGAACTTTACTTTTCATGTTACCTTTGGCTGGCTTTCCCCATCTTGAATCTCCATATGAATGAAACTGACTTTCTTCTTCGGTCACGGGAGAAGGGACTTCAGCTCAGCTCCTGTATTTCTTCTCTTTCCCCATAAAGTTATGTGAACCTACTGCTCTCTTTTTCAGCTCTTTCCCCCTGAGAGGAGGTTGCTGCCTGGAGGACAGATCGTACCTTATGACCCAGTTCACTTTAGCCCAGAAGCTGAATAGGGATGATATGACAAAGTCAGGGTGAACAAACACTGGGATTGAGCCCAGGGGAAGCATGCCGAAGTCAGAATGAGCAAATAAGGGACTGACCCCTCTGAGTCTCAGCGGGGCACCCAAACCCCCACTGTGGTTTGAACACACTCGGGGGGGCGGGAAGCCCACGTCTGCAGTCACCTGTCGAGGTCACCATTGATTAAATGGGAGGGCTGATCCTGGCCTGGCATGACACCCTTTCCTTATAAGGGCCTTGTACTCTCCAGAATACTGGACTTGAAGGGCAATCCTGGTCCCACTGTGGGACTTAACTATATTTGGAGCAAATGTTTGGAGTGTTGTTGTTTGTTTTATTTGTCTGGTGAAGGTCCTCTTTAGATTGTATCAGATGGCACTGTCCTGATACTTGTTTTCTTCCTTCCTTTCCCTTCGGCTTAAAAAAACAAAAAACAAACACCAAGCACATGTTTGTGTCCAGCCCTGAGTTTGGTAGCACGGGTGGTGCTGAGTGGATTAGGTGGAGTTCTCCCCCAGCCCTCAGCTAGAGCGGGGCCCCCACTCATTCTACACGCCTCCGTCCATCATACAGAGCACTCGCAACCCTGTTATATGGAGATGTCCTGTTCGTCACTGTGAGGTACAAATTCCAAAAGTCACAGACCATATCTGAATCAGGCAAGATGACGTATGGCCACAAGTGACAGTAACCAAAGGAAGGGCCCCCAGAACAAGATGGCAGCGTTGCTTCTAGGCGCGTGTAAATCAAGGGCCTGCGAGGCTGCTGAGGACTCACTCTAAGGGGTTTGCAGGGTCAGGGCTCCTTCCCGTCATTGCCACACCCTTTTGGTGGTGGCTCCCATGGTCCAAAGTGGAGTAGGGTCAGGAGTTGTCCTATAAACCCGCCGGCAAATAGTACTGCACTCTGCCTCGGGGCCTCTACCCTCCACAGCTCCCCTGCCAGCTCTCAGTTCCTATCAAAACTACCCAACCCAATGGGCCACCTGAAAGAACAGAAAAATTCGTCTCAAACGGTACTGGGCCTGTGTCAGGACTGAGACCATCGTGCATTTGCCTGTCTCCTCTAAGTTGCCGGACCAACAGCCTGAAGGAGGCAGAGGAACAGCCACCCCAAAGCAGTGGGCGGCTTCCTCGCCCCGGCCTGACTTAGTGGGCCCCCACCCTTCTGAGGGTCTGAACGCTCCCAGTGCCATCTCTGCACATAGCTCTGCCTGGCACCGAGGAGGAAGCGGCCTGACCGGGGCCATGCCTTAGGAAATAACCTCAGAGTGTGGCTCTGTGTTGAAAATTAAAGGGAAACTGTGCATACAGAGTCTAGTCCCAGCTCTGATGAAGAAACTAACTGGGAGAGAAGACTAAAGCAAACTTTCCAAAGAAAACGCGACTTCAAAATGCTCCATGACAAAAAACAAGCAAGGGGCGCCTAGGTGGCTCAGTCCGTTGAGCGTCCGACATCAAAGGACCTTGTGGCTTTGGGGGCCAAAGGGAACAAATCAAATAGGCCTCATCCAGAATGGTTGAGTCCTAAACAGGAGAAAAAAGGCATAGAGATTTAGTACTTAGATTGCACAGTTGTTGCATAGAAAAATGCCAAGAAGAAATTTGGTGCTGCTTTTCAGCTGCTGAAACAATGCCTTCTGGGCTCCTTTGAGAAGTATGAAGCTGAGACATCTTGTTAATTTTCATCCTTTACACCAGCACGATGTGGTTCGAGAACCCAGCTTACACTCACATGCATGGCCTCATTTTGTGTTGTCATTACCCTCACATAGATGGGGAAACTGAGGCTCAGAGAGGTCACTGCTTTCCCACGGTGTTGGCAAAGTTAGGGCTGGCATTGTTGTATCCTGGGCATGGCCCAGTTTGTGGGGCCTGCCCACTTCTCCACCATTGCCTCATCTCTCAGAAATACGAAGCAGGCTCTTTCCTGCCTCCCTGACTCAGCTCCTGTTTTCTCCTCCTGGACACTGTTCCTCCACACATGCTTTCTTCACCCCTTGGCTGGCGCTCAACCTTCAGGACACAGCCTGGGCCTCCTGACCTCACACTCTCCCCTGGGGTGGTTCAGAGTGGCCACGTCCTTTTTTATGGCCCTTCCCGTATTCTGGTGTTACGTGCTCGTCTCTCCCATTAGTCTATAAACGCTTTGGGGTCTTTTCTCCTGCCATAAATGTTAACTCATCCTTGAAAAATAATTTCTGTCACCTCATCTCTTATTTAAGACCTGTGATTCCAGTGTTCAGGCAGGATTCAAGCCACTACCACTCTCTCAATACAGCTCTTCAAGAAAAACAAATGACCCATAAGCCAGCACTAAAATTGTGCTGAGGTTGATACATGAACTGAAAAGTAGAAAATATTTTGCCTTAATTAGAAACCTTGTTGCAGGGGCGCCTGGGTGGCTCAGTCAGTTAAGCATCCAACTTCAGCTCAGGTCATGATCTCATAGTTTGTGGGTTTGAGCCCCGTGTCAGGCCCTGTGCTGACAGCTCGGAGCGTGGAGCCTGCTTCGGATTCTGTGTCTCCCTCTCTCTTCCCCCCCCCCCCCCCCCCCGCCCCGCGACTGGCACTCTGTCTTCCTCTCTCAAAAATAAATAAACATTAAAAAAAAGAAAGAAAGAGAGAAAAAAGAAATCTTATTGCAAAGATTTGGTAGGAGGGAGAGATGGAGCTTATCATCCGTTGTATTGAAACCAGATCTATTTACAGCATTAATAGAGGGAATTCACAGTAATAGTTACCATAAAGAATGTTTTAAATAACATATACTGGGAAGAGACATATTTAAAATCAAAGAAAAATTTGTATGCTGGTTTAGCCACTGTATTTTTTTTTCAAATATTTATTTATCTTTGAGAGAGAGTGCGCGCAGGAGTGAGGGAGAGGCAGAGAGAGAGAGAGGGAGAGAGAGAATCTCAAGAGGCTCCCAGTCAGTGCAGAGCTCCATGTGGGGCTCAGTCCCAGAAACTGTGAGTTCATGACCTGAGCTGAGATCAAGAGTTGGTTGCTGACCTAACTAAGCCACCCAGGTGCCCCTGTTTTAGCCACTTAAAAAAAAAAAAGTCTGCACCCCCCTTCCCGGGTGGGAACTTGTTCTAATGTGGTGTCTAGATCAAGGTCAACAAGGAAAATGTTAGATCCTGGGCTAGGTGCCCACCCAAAGGGAGAGAACACATCGTCATGTGGGGCCGGGTTGCTCTTTCTCCATTCTGAATGTGACGCTTCTGTCATTGTACATTGATGTCATCTTTCCCCAAGTGAGCAAAACTCCCACGGACAAATGAATTTGCAAATCAAACCCGACTCAATTAAACAAAGTTCACCAGCTTTATTTTTAATGCACTACATGGACCTATCAGAACCCACCTGCTTCACAAATGTGTGCCTGCCATCCTTGTGTGCTGACCTTGAGAACCTTCTGTGGTTCTTGCTAATTGTTAGTATAGTGCTTCTGAAGCACACACACAAACACGAGTTGCTTTTTATTGCAGAGAACTTCAGAGCATGTTAAAACAGTGGTTTTCATTGGTTAAAAACACTTAATGAGTTTTCAGTGGGGAGGAGAAGGCCACACTCCCCAAACGTATTTAACCACAATCCTCCTTTCTTGTGCCTCCCGTTCCCAGAGCCCTTTCCTAGAATGATTTCTAGACCTGTCTGTAACTTCACAGGGGGGTGGCCTGTCTTTCAAACAAAATGGACACAAGCCCAGGGCAGCAGCGAGGTTCAGTGGATAGAGTGTTGGAGGCAAACACGCTTGGGATTCACCTCTCAAGTGTGGCACTTACTTGCTTGAAAGATTTGAGGGGAGTAGAAAAAAAATCGCTCTAAGGCTTGGTTCTTTCCTTGACGGAAGAGTTGATGATGATATGAATCTCATAGGGTTGTGATAATGAATAAGGTAATTATGTGTAAAGCTCCTTGCATAGAATTCTGATTGTAGTTCTTCGAGTGACTACAAGGTGATTCGATTATATTATACCAGTGAGTCAAAGACATTAGATGTCAAGTTGTTCTTTCTGAAGTTTTGCTCCTTTTATTCAAAGCTGTCTCCTTTTAATAAAATCTGTGATTATTTTTGAATCAAAAAAAATTTTTTAGTATCAAACTCTTTAAAGTAGGGATGTGTCTCATTGGTTTTGTATAGTCTGGCCATTGGTAGTTAATACGTGTTTATTACATTTAATCGAAAGTGTTTATGTCAAAATGAATTTGGATGGCTGTTCTGTTAGTTATTAGGTGACAGAGAATATTAGTATATTTTTATTTTATCCATTTATTTATTTATTTTGGGAGAGAGAGAGAGAGCATGCATGGGGGGGAGAGGAGCAGAGGGAGGAGAGAGAAAGAGAAAGAGAGAGAGAGAGAGAGAAAGAGAGAGAATCCTAAGCAGGTTCCACACTTAACACAGAGCCTGACACGAGTTTCAATCTCACAACCCTGGGATCATGATCTGAGTCAAAATCAAGAGTTGGATGCTCAACTGACTAAACCACCCAGGCACCCCAATACATTTTTTAAAAACAACATCCAGTCGGATTCTCATTATTTGCGGTGTAGTGATATTTTGCGGCTTTACCACAATCACTGAATTAGCGAATACTGACCCATTTGTTCTAGAGAAAATACAGGGTTAAGTTTCTGTGAGCCTCTGGTCATAGCATTTCTGTCATCGGATCAGTGCACAACCTTGTTTTCCGTGTGTTTCTGCTTAAAGGGACTTCTGTAATATGTATTGTTGATTCATTAACATTGGACTCATGGCCAACAGCGCTGATACTCCTGCCCAAACAAAGCTTATCTATGTGGCACATGTTTTCTCCGTAAGGCCATCACAGCCTCTGTGCCTGTGAACAGTGGACTTCACACTTCGGGGCTGATTTTAAATAGCGATATCACCAACAATAAGCAGAAATGCAAAGACATGGCACTAAACAGACCGTTAAGAGGACATGTGTACATGGTACAGAAGCTGAGACGGAAGGCGGAATGTCTCCTTGATCTGCCTCAGCTGGGAATGTTCACGTCGGGCACCTCAGATCCACAAATGACCGTGAACGCACTGCCAAGTGTTGATTATGCAGTTATGCGTGCATTTTAGCAAGTAGGTGAATTTGCAAATATGGATCCTGCTAAAAGCGAGGATCAACCCGTATTCTGTTTTGTCAATTTAAATGTGCAGGTACGCACTGATTTTCTACCACCCACTGACCATCGCTGCAGCCGTCTGTGGGGCTGTCAGTCACGGAGGAGCCTTCGGGGTTTGTAACAGGAGGGAAGCTGGAGCTCAGGCCATGGACCCCCACACCCACCCCCAACGGGCGACGCAGGTGGCCTTGCTCCTTTGTGTGCATTTACTTTCCTCCCTGCCCAGAGCTCACCCCGGCAGCTGTTATCAGGTTGTTTCTCTGGGATCCCATGATTGAGAAGCCCTGGCCCAAAAAAGCCCAAATGAGTCCTTTTTTTCAGTTGTTTTATTGGGGGAGGGGGATTGGAGAAGAGAAACTGTCCCTCCCCCCCCAGAGTGGGTGTGGCAGCTGGTGTGCTGAGGGCCAGCTGCCCAGGAAGGAGAGAGGTCAGGAGCAGCCGTTAACTGCCAGTCCAGTTCGAATTAGTCCTCATGAAGCAAATTACAGTGTTTAGAAAAGAATTTCTTCTCCGAGAGGCCTGGCTTCCGTTTGCTCCCTGCCGGAGGAGATCTGCTGTGAAAGCTCCGGGCACGAGTTACCGAGTGCACACTAAGGCCCAGTAGCCTCGCGTGGGCCTCCTGCCTGCCCTCGCTGTGACTCAGTTTCCCAGGCTGCTGTGGGCAGCAGCTCGCCCTCCACGTGGGGTGGGGGTGGGGACAGCAGGGATGCTGTGTTTGGAGGATGAAGCCAGGTGCCCGGTTTGCCCGTAGTTTTACGCACTTAAACACAGTACGGCCCTGTTGTGCTGTTCATTTTCCTTTTAGGGCTCTCTTCCCCCAGCAGTTTTGAGAGGCGATACTTTGTTGTGTTTGTTTCTTTTGTTTTTTAAAACATACATTTTCTTGGTGAATTGCAAATCATTAAAGTAGGGAACACTGCCTCAGCCCAGAGGGTAAGAAGGTTGAGCTTTCAGAGAGAAGCCTGGAGATTGGGGGTGGGGGTGGCCCTCAGAGCCACGTAAGCCAGGACCAGGGCCGGCCAGACCACGCCTACTTCCCCAATGTGTCCTCTTGTCACAGATGAACAAAGCCGGACACTGGTTAAAGTGGAAAGGACCAATTTTAATCAGTAACGTACTGTCACAAAAGGGAAGGGTCCAGTGTGACGTGCACGAACTTTGGTTTGTGCAGAGGTGACTGACTGGGTGTTTTAAAGGGAGAATGAGGGGTTGGAGAGGGGGGTGAGCAGGGGCTCAGGACAGTCAGGGCAGTGAAAACTTACAAATAGCTGGAGGGGGGTCGATCCATGTGAAACCCCTCCCCCCCCAAACCAACGCTGGAGACCGGAGCCCTATCGTCAGATGTCCTCTGGAAGAAATGGTCAGTTCTTTTGGAAGCCTTGCGTTTTCTCCGGCAGGCACTTTAAGGGGGGGCTAGAGTCATCTCAGGGATGCAGCCTTGAGTATGTTAATGTTTGTTCAAGTCTTTATAGGCCAAGCTGGGGGTGTCACTGAGCAGAGGGCTTAGAGGAGTCTAGCTAGCGTTTGATCAAGGAGAGAATGTTTCACCTCTGAGAGGGTCTCGGGCTAGCCAAGGCACCACGAGAGGTGATACTTTGAAGGCAGCACCAGTGGCACTTTGGGCTTTTAAGCACAAACCGTAAGCCCATGACAGTAGCACCAGTTGTGGAAGGTTAATAATAGAAAACAGTTATTGAAGACTTAATACTGCCAGGTGCTGTTCTTAATTTTTTTTTTAATGTTTATGTATTTTTGAGAGAGAGCAAGAGAGAGACAGAGCATGAGTGGAGGGGCAGAGAGAGAGGGAGACACAGAATCTGAAGCAGGCTCCAGGCTCTGAGCTGTCAGCACAGAGCCCGATGCGGGGCTCAAATCCATGAACTGGGAGATCATGACCTGAACCAAAGTTGTACATTTAACCAAATGAGCCACTGAGGCTCCCTGATAGTGTTCTTAAAAAAAAAAAAATTTTTTTAATGTTTTTATTTATTTTTGAGAGAGAGAGAGAGAGAGAGAGAGCGAGCATGAGTGGGAGAGGGGCAGAGAGAGGGAGACACAGAATCCGAAGCAGGCTCCAGGCTCTGAGCTGTCAGCACAGAGCCCGACGCGGGGCTCGAACCCACGGACTGTGAGATCATGACCTGAGCCGAAGTTGGATGCTTAACTGACTGAGCCACCCAGGCACCCCTGCCAGGCACTGTTCTAACCACTTTCCATGATCTATAGGCTCATTTAATCCTTCCTTTCCACCCAACAACCCTCCCAGATAGGTGCTATTATTCTACCCAGTTGGCAGATAAGGACACTGAGGCAGAGAGTGTTAAGTCAGATGTAAGCCCACAGTTAATACAACTAGTAGGTGGGGAACCAGCTCAGACAGGCAGCCTGTGCTCCCAGCCCCACACAATTCTGCCGAATTACAGGCAAGCGTCTTCAGGTAACGCCTCGGGTTTTTAGGATTCTAGACTCAGAGGTCAAGAGCAGCACATAAGCATCCTGCGTGAACTCCTGGAGGAGCTCTGCATCCCCTGCCTCGGGGGACGAGATGTCTGCCAGACAGGCCTCTGTTCTCATGGAATTGCCGTCTTGGGAAGGGTGGAAATGGGCAAGAAACAGGCAGAAAGCATCAGAGGTGCTCCGTGGACTCAGGTGCCGGAGAAATCACCATTCGGAGCATGGTGGGAGTGGGTGGGGGCAGAGGTTGGGTAGTTGGAGATAAATAGGAAAAGTGTCTTTAAAGAGATAGCATTGAGATGAGTCTAGAAGAGTGGTCCTCAAAATTAGTTCACACCCTCTCAACCACCTGCAGCCAAGGTTAGTCAGGACACTGGCCGCGGCCGTGGGCACTAAAATCACATCTTCTCTTGGGTGGGGGTCCTTTCCCACCCTCTGGCCTTTATCCCTGCCTGCTTTCCCCTCAGGGGACCCAGAAGTGTGAGTGAGGCATCAATTGTCCGGTGAGGGAGTAGCTTCCAGATATGTCGCTGCAGATGGGGGCAGCGCGGTCAGCTTAGGCCTGTTCACACGCTCCTGGCCTTGACGTGAGGATTTCTGAGTGCCTCACCTTGGCCCAGTCACTAGCGTGGGCGGGCCTTGATGTTTTCACCTTCCCATAGTTAAAAGGGGAAAGGTCGGGGCGCCTGGGTGGCTCAGTTGGTTAAGCGGCCAACTTTGGCTCAGGTGATGATCTCGGTTTGTGAGTTCGAGCCCTGCGTCAGGCTCTGTGAGTTCACAGCCTGGAGCCTACTTCAAATTCTCTGTCGCCCCCTCTCTCCACCTCTCCCCTGCTGGCACTCTGTGTCTGTCTCTCAATAATAAATAAACGTTAAAAGAAAGTTTTTTTTTTTTTTTTTAAAAAGGGGGAAAGGTCACCATGAACATTTGGCACTAAAAACACATTTGGAATAGTCTTTGAATTTAGGCTCGCATTTAAGTTCTTTGTGGCTTGCCTGGCTTTTTGGTTTTGTTTTTTAAAGCACCATGATTCAGACCAATGAGTCCACCTTGAATCTTGACCGCCCCTGAGAAAAGTCGCAGTGACTGTGTGAGAGGCACGCACAGGCCCAGCCCCAGGAAGCACGAGCTGCCTGTGGGTTGGAGGTCCTGGGTTGGGCCAGGGCACTGTCCCGCCCTGCAGCCGGGGACCTCTTCGGGGGTACTCGGTTGGGAGAGGGGTGTTTTAGAGTCAAGCTGTTTTGTTGGTTTTTTTTTTTTTTTCCTCATAAGTCCCATCTCTGCTGCTCACCTCCACCCTCCAATTCTTTACTCTTCAGAAAACCCAGAAAATGTTGTAATAAAGTCATAATAGATCCCATGGCTCTTTAGGGTTGTGAGTTTACAGGCAGTTGGTGCTAGCTCTCTGGTGTGATTTATTCTTCAGCCTCTCTGCTCTTCTGCTGCGGGGGGAGAGAGAGTATTAATAACCTGTCATGCAAAAATTTGGCAGTGGTATAAAAATAATCCTTTACTACGTGTTTTTCTTCGCTGACCTCTGCTGTTAAAGTAAATGAGTAACGTAAAGTGTCCCTTCTTTACCATTGAAATGTTACTGTTAATTTGATTTTCTCTCTCTCTTTTGTCTTCATGTGAGAATAAAGCTAGTGAAAAGTAACCGTGACAGTTTTCTACATATCAGTTCACCAGCACCTGCCAAGAAATACACAGATCCTGTCATGGGTGGGCTCTGGGGAAGAAGTGTGGGTACCAGCTTTGACACGGGAAGGGGTTTTGTGTTGTGTTGCGTGTGCGTATTGTGTTTGTGTTACTTTCAGGGTAGCTTACTTACCTCTCAAGACTTTACCTGCTTATGTGTTTATTTTATTATTTTATGTTAAGTTCTGTTATTGTACTCTTTTTTTATGTTTTTCTTTTTTTTAATGTTTATTTGTTTGAGAGAGAGAGAGAGAGAGGGGGAGAGGAGGGGAGGGGCAGAGAGAGAGGGAGACACAGAATCTGAAGCAGGCACCAGACTCCAGGCTTTGAGCTGTCAGCACAAAGCCTGACACGGGGCTTGAACTCATGAACTGAGAGATCATGACCTGAATCAAAGTTGGACGCTTAACCGACTGAGCTACCTGGGCGCCCCTGTTATTGCACTCTTTTATATATAGGCAGGAGGCTCTGGTTACATGCTGTGGCATAGGATATATCGATAGGATGCTTTCCTCTGCAAGAAATTGAAAACCCAGATCAAACTGGCATTAGCAGTAAAGAGAATTTATTGGCTTCTGTTGCTGAAAAATCCAGGGGCAGATGGCTTTCAGGGTAGGGTTGATCCAGCCATTTCACAGTGTTACCACAAATCTGGTTTCTTTTCTTCTACTGGCTCTGCCTCTGCAATGGTTGGCTTTAAACCAAGAGTGGACCTCCTCCTGAAGTCCTAAGATGGCTGGAAGTGGCTTTTGGGGTCATATAGTTAAGTGTTAACATCCAGAAGAGAGTCTCAGAAAAGGACTTTGTCTCTGCATCCTCCAAAAGGTCTTACTTAGGTCGTGTGCCTGTCAGTGGAGTCAGGAAGATATAGTACACTGATTGGCTTAACCTCAGTCACCCTATGCATATCTATATAGGGGGGTAGAGTCAGCTTCCCCAGAAGTGCAGGGTCCCTAGTTATAGATATTTTTGGGAAAGGAGGGAAGTGTGTGATGCTGGAAAAGCCACCAACAAATGTTAAGTATATATGGCTTATCAATCCCTGAAGTATGAACAAATACATAGCTTTCATTGTTGTTGTTCTGGATGTTTCAACTGATAAATACTGGTCCTAGAAATATGTCATTGAAAGCAGGGCCCTATGTATTTTTCTCTAGTTCCCCCGTCTTGATCCCTTGTTTTCCTAGCCATACAGGAGAAGGCTTGTCAGAAGGAGGTCAGGTCGGGGAGCTCCTTCCTGCTATCCCAGAATCTGAAACGGGAGGGAGGGAGGAAGCACAGAAAAGCACATTATTAACCCATTCAATAAAATATAGTTCAAGAAAAGAATTTGTATTGCTTGCAACTTTATTCATAAAGAAACAGGTTCAATGAAACCAAAATGTCATAAGAAATATGCCTGCTTAATTTGTTAATTTCCCACACTGTGGACTTTCCTCCTCGCAGTTCCACAGCCCCTCCTCCCCCATGCCACATCCTTGCTCAAATCCTCTCCTTTCCAGTGAGCAATAAAGAAATGACCTGTAACCTCTCCTCCTCTGTCTCCAGTGGGCAGTTTGCAGTCGTGAAGAAATGCCGGGAGAAAAGCACTGGTCTGCAATATGCCGCCAAGTTTATCAAGAAGAGGAGGACGAAATCCAGCCGGCGGGGCGTGAGCCGCGAGGACATCGAGCGGGAGGTCAGCATCCTGAAGGAGATCCAGCACCCCAACGTCATCACCCTCCATGAGGTTTATGAGAATAAGACGGACGTCATCCTCATTTTAGAACTGTGAGTGCCGCCTTCGTGGCTGTGGCTGGGCCAAGGAGGCATGGGGTGGGGATCAGAGTGGGTCGAGGTCAGCCCTTGGCGTCCCTGCAGCTGGACAGCTCGGGGGCGAGCGCTGAGCCTCAGGAAATAACTCCGTTTTGCCTAGTTCGAGGACAAGCGTGAACCGCCTGCCCTGAGGCCTGGCTGCAGTTTCCTAGAATGACGCTGAAGAGCAGCTGCCGTGAATGTGGTCCTGCCCGACTTGCAAAGAGGCCCCCAAATCTTGGGGCTCCTCTTCCTGTGTCATGAAGCCATCCGTCTGCTGAGTTTTATGATAAACTTTAAGCTTATGTTCTTTTTCTCCTCTCGCTGTTCCTCTGCCTTCCCTCTGTTTTTCTATTTCTCTTCCACCTCCCTTGATTTTAACCCCCCACCCCCATTTTCAGCTGTTGGAATTGTCAACACTGATTGTATAAAAGGGTAAAATTGAGCCAGAGGTGATTATAGGACTTGTTTTTAAAGCATTTTGCTTATTTTCTTAGGCAGGCCCTGCCTGTAGGATGTTATTGTGGGAAACTGATCTCAGCCTGTTGTTCTGTGTTGTATCTGTCTGTTCCCAGGCCCCTGCTTGAGGGCCCCACTCCTCTCCTGCTGAAGAGACAGGCTGGAGGAGGCAGGGGTGGGGGGTAGGAAGCTCTCTAAGAGAGCCTGGCTGGGAATGCCTCTGATGTCTCTGGGCTGCTCCCATGGAGATGAGGGCAGGAGCCATGGATGGAGCAGAAGACAAAGGGACAAACAGTCCTGGGTGGTTCTCAGTGATGCCAGGTTCCACTCGTTTCCTGGGTCCTCCCGAATTCACATCTGCCCTGGGCCAGCCAAACAGCTCCCCTTGTTTGCAGACCAGTTAGGGCTAGGAGGCGATTTCTAGACCAGAAGGGATGGAAGGAAAGAGGTTTATGGAGGGCCCAGCCTAGCCCTGAGGGCATCATACTCTAGGCTCCCTGGGCTTTGCCATCAGAGGGGCCTGGGGCTGCCCACAGATTCTCATCTGTCTCTGGTGTAGGGGCACTGTATTTTAGTGGGTCTGAGCAGAAACTTTCTTAACTAGAAATTGGGGTTAATAATAGCTATCTCAGCAGGGTCTTGAGGAAATACGAGAGTTAAGAATTTGACAATACTTAGCACAGTGAGCCGTGAACATGTTTCCTTCCTTCTGTTCAAACAGAAGATCCCAACCTCTGCCCTAGAGACATTTGGGGCTGGATAATTCTGTTTCAGGGGCTTACCCTGTGCATTGTAAGGTGTTTAGCCGCATCTCTGGCATCTGCCCAGTAGATGCCAGTAGCACCCTGCCCACTGTCTGTGACAACTAAACCCACCTGCACACAATGCCACATGTCTCCTAGGGGACAAAATATCCCCCTTCTCTCCATGGAAAACTCCTGCTTTAAGGAAGAGCAGGGCCTTAAGAACATAGGGGATTAAGGGGCCCTGCTGGGGACAGCAGAGAAAAGAGAGGAGTCAGAGTGTAATCCTCGCTGCAGTTTCGTGTGGTGACTCTCGAGAACCAGACGGAACTGAGATCAAAATCCAGGCCAGTCCTTGACCATCCATAAGCCTGCATTTCCTCTCTTTAGGCTGTTGTAAGAGACCATGAATACAAAATTCCTGGGGGGAAAAAAACATTACAAATCACAGCTGTTTTGCCTTTTCAGAGAATTCCAAGGTTGTATGCAGTGACTCAGGAATGTGTCTTATCTTCTCTATACACTGAACTGTTGGCTGCTGGCTGAACCCTGCTGGCTCCCACCTGCCCGTGCACATTCTGGATTCAGCTTGACCCCATCCCGTAGACATTTCCCGTTAGGTCCATTTATCCTATGCATAAATTGGGTGATATATAGGTTTTTTTTTTTTTTTTTTTTTTTTTTTTTTCCATTTGATTTTCACAATTTAAAAAATCTCGTAATGGTAAATTTGATGTCGGGGGAGGGTTGTGGAAGTTAACACATGTTTAGATTTGTGTAACCACCACCCAAATCAGGATTCAACACAGTCCCATTACCCCGCAGGCTTCCTCGTCTTACTCCTATAGAGTCACACACACCTTCCGCCCCCCTACCTCCTGGCCACCGCTGAGCTGTTCTGTCTTCTCAAACGTGTCCCATAAATAGAATTGGACAATATTCAGTCTTTTGAGACTTCTTTCACTCAGCACATTACTTTTCAGTTTCATACATGGGTGCTTTGCTCTCTTTTACTGCTGAGTGGTATTCTGCGTGGATGCTTGTCTGTCCATTTACCCCCGGAAGAACATTTGGGTTGTTGCTGGTATTTGGTGATGGTGAACAGAGCTGCTATAAAAATTCACTTGCAAGCTGCTGTACGAACTTAAGTTTTCATTTCTTTTGGGTAAATACCCACGAGCCGTGAGTGGGATTGCTGTGTCACACATAACTGCGTGTTTAACTTTCTAAGAAAGTGCTGAGCTGTTTCCTGAAGCGGCTGCACCGGATAGCAGTCCCTTCAGCAAAGGATGGGAGTCCCAGTTGCTCTGCCCGCACTGGCAAGTGTCAGTGACTTTTATGTGTCAGTTGGGGTGTCGGGAGACATTTGATCCAGTATAATTCTGGGTTGTGTCTGTGAGGGTGGTGCTGGATGAGATTACCATTTGAATCTGTAGACTGAATGAAACCAGTTGCCTTCTCCTGGGTGGGTGGGCCTCATCCAATCAGTTGAGGGCCTCAATAGAACTAAATGGAACCTTACCCTGAGTAAGAGGATATTCCTTGGAGCCTAGGACATTGGCTTTTTCCTGCCTTAGGAGTGGATTGAACCATTGGCTGTCCTGGGTCCCTAGCTGGGTCCCGTCCACTCACCCTGCAGATCTGAAGACTTGTCAGTCTCCATGATTATGTGAGCCAATTCCTTAGAACGAATCCCTTCTCTCTCCATGTACTCATATGTGTCTCCTGCTGGTTTTGTTTCTTTGGAGAACCCTGACTGACACAGTCAGAGGGAAAGTGTAACCCATGTTTAAGTATCACAAGCCTGCCCCATTTGTATATGTACTTTGCTGTGAAGAAGTATTTTAATTTTTAATAGATTCTTCAAAACATTAGGTCCGCCCGGAAGACACAGCCATCTTTGTCTTTGAGGATATTATCGTTGTTCTAAATTCTAATAACTTTAAGGGAAGATTAGCCATCAGTGACATATTACATCCCCTCTTTTCTTTCTTAAGAATGCTGAGGTATAGGGTGGCTTAGGAGAGAATCAACTTTAAGAATTTGTGAGAAAAGAGCCGTGTGACATGATAGTGGCTACTTGGCTGAATCTTCTGCTTCAATAGTCTTTCGGTGAATGTATTTATCCGATTGATTGCTTTGGGATGATCTCCCAGGTAAGTAGCCCTTCCGTTCAGGCTTTCTGTGAAGCTTGCTCCCTCCTTGAAAACTTGTCCCTGACTCCACTTGTATGTGTGAGTTGTCACTTGCAAACTCCAGGCCCATCTGTACAGCTGGGGTGAAGAGACCCCAAACCACCACTCAGTTCCCCTTTTCGCAAACTGCCTCCCATGACCTGGGTGAGGTACAGAAATGGCATCTTTTCTGTCCTTTGTAAAGAAACTATTTGGTGTCTGTGTCAAAGGCAAAGTTGTCAAATCCTAGCCCAGGATCTGCTCTTAAACAATTTTGTAAGCCATGGGACGCCTGGGTGGCTGATTCGATTGAGTTTTGGCTCAGGTCATGATCCCAGCGTCATAGGATTGAGCCCCACATCGGGCTCCATCCACACTGAGAGCAGAGCCTACTTGAGATTCTCTCTCTCTCTCTCTCTCTCTCTCTCTCCCTCTCTCTCCCCCTCTCTCCCTCTCTCCCTCTCTCCCTCTCTCCCTCTCCCCCTCTGCCACTCCCCCTCTAAAATGTGTGCGTGTGTGTGTGTGTGTGTGTATGTGTATGTGTGTGTGTGTGTGTTTGTATATATATAAAAGAATTTTATAAGCCTTGAAAGTAGCTTTAAATAATAGCTTCTCCAGTTGTTTTACTGGGGAAGAATCATTTGTTTCATAGCTGATCTGCTCAGCACAGCAGGCACACAAAGGCGTTAAGTGATGTCTCATCTAGGTTTCATGTCCTCTATGTCCCACTGTCCCCTAATGAAGCCATGCCAATACGAAACTCTCTTCTTACTGTGCTGTTACTCACCCTGCATTGTTGCATGGGCAAGCCACTTTAAAACTTTGATCATCAGTGTTTGAGTCACTTCATAACTTCTGTTACCTGGTAGAAAGGGAAGCTAAGCTCTCAAAACTTAAAGTCAGTGCTGATCAGAGCCACCAGCTTCTAGAATTTCATTCCTAAACTTGCCGCTTAGAAACAGCTAAGTATTTCAGGCTGTGGATGGTGATGCATTTTTCTCCCTAACTCTCCTCCGGCCAGATATGGTTCAAGCCCAATCGCAGAGGCCAGAGAGGGGGGATATGTGAGCAGGTATCATGTGCATGGAGCCTCGCGGTTGGTCAGGCATCGGGAATAGTGGAGACTGTGACTCAGCCAGAACCCTGATGCCTCACCTCCGTGGGCAGCCACCAATCAGTTGATTGTTGCCACGTGGAATGTTGGATCTTGTGTTGCCAAATCTTGCAACTTTTTTCCAAGAAAAGTCTGTAACCTAGGCTTTTAATGTTGGCAGCTCACAGTAGTCATAACAAACAAAAATGAAACCTGTCTGAGGGCCACATGTGACCTGTGACCTGAGACTCCAGTCTGTTTTATCACAGCAGTATTAGTTGGTCACCACTGTGGGGGAAGCAGTGTGTGATAGGTATAGTCAGAGGCAGCCCAGAAAGGCAAGATGCACACTTGGTGTCATCGAACGTCACACGCAAAATCATTGAAAATGATTTATTTTAAAAATTTTTTTTAAATGTTTATTTATTTGAGAGAGAGAGACAAAGACGGAGACAGAGACAGAGCATGAGCAGGGGAGGAGCAGAGAGAGAGGGAGACACAGAATCCGAAGCAGGCCCCAGGCTCTGAGCTGTCAGCACAGAGCCTGACGTGGGGCTCAAACTCACGAACTGTGAGATCATGACCTGAACTGAAGCCGGATGGCTAACCAACCGAGCCACCAGGAGCCCCGAAAATGATTTTTTAAAAAATGGGCAATGTGGTTTAACACAGTGGTTCTGAAACCTCAGCGTGCATCAGAATCTTCTGGAAAGCCTGTTAAAATATACGTTTTTTGGGTGTACTTCCAGAGTTTCTGATTTAGTGGGTCTGAAAATTGTCATTTTAAACAAATTCGCAGGTGATGCTGATTCTGCTGGTTGGTGGTCATCTTTTGAGAAGCTGTTTCAGGTTGAATCGTGAAATGTTGAAATCCTAACCCCCAGTACCTCCAAATGTGATCTTATTTGGAAACAGGTCTGTACAGATGTATTTAGTTAAGATGAGGTCATTTTGCAGTAAGGCGCGTCCCTCATGTACGATGTACGGTGACTGGTACTGTTATAAGAAGGAGGCCGTGTGAACACAGAAACTGGAGTATTGGAATGAGCCTTCGGGGGGAACGGAGTCCACCGATACCCTGATTTTGGACTTCTGGCCGTCAGAACCTCGGCAAGGCAATAAGAGTCTGTTGTTTTAAACCACTCAGTATGTGTACTTTGTTAAGGCAGCCCCAGCAACTAATACAGAAGGGCTGGTTGAACAGAAAATGGTAATTCCTAGACTGGGAGCCCATTCACATGCTAGTCTAAAGTTCTGTAAGCTAGTCAAAACCAGAACACAACGCCTAATTACGGTGGTGGCTCCATCGGGCACCTGAGCCACGATGCGATGCATGTCTTACTCTCTGCAGAAGGCCTGGGCAGAGGAGGTGATAAGGGTCTAACTCAAGGCAGGGGCAGACGTCACCCCATCCCCGCCTGCTCCGGGGTAGTCATCCTGGTAGCTTTGAATCACCTTTCTGGAAGTTAGCAAGAAAAGATTTATGAAGTGAAAATGCTGACACTGCCATGTAAGTATCAGTGGATTGTAGCAGAAAGTAAACCAGTTTGGGTTTTCCAGCCTTAATTTTTTCTCCTTATCTGTTTTGTTTGGAACTTAAAGAGGAGCTTGAAATCAGCTAGCTAGCGTGTTCACTTTCTCTCTCTCTTTTTGTGATAGGAAATTCAGTTTAATTAGTACATTAAATATTAGTGCCTATATACATTGTTATATATTTTTTTAATTTAGAAATTTAAATTTTATTTATTTTTATTGTAACAAAAACACATGAACTGGACCACCTTGGCCATTTTTAGGCACGCAGTAATGTTAATTGTGTGCACCTTGTTGTACAGTAGATCTCCAGAATTTTTTTCTCTTGCAAAACTGAAACCCTATGCTTTTGGAATAACAGCTCCCCTGATTAGCTTACTTTTTGACTTTGGCCAGGTTAATAATTGCTGGGATTCAGCATGCCCGTTGCAAACAGCCCCTGAGTTATAGTCAAACCTTTGTGCAATATTAGATTGCTTTAGGCAGGATCACTGTTAAGTTGGCTCCCTCTCTCTTTCACCACCAAGCCAAGATGAATTTTTTTCATTGTACACCAGCACAGGGTATGCAGATGAGCTCATGCCACACTGACGTCAGCTCGAGCCTAGAAGAATCACAAGAGCTTTTCAAGAAAAAAAAAAATGCAGTGGTTGGAGTGACGGTCTCAAGATACCTTCAAAGGGGCAAAGTTGTATCAAGCTGAATGAGTTGTAGGGATGTAGGCGATGCTGGTAGGTGAGGTGTATCTGATGCTGGAGACCTGTCAGCCCCCAAGCCCCACCCCTGCCTGTCCCCCCCGCCCCCTGCTCTCTGCTCCCCTCCTCTCCTGGTCCTCACAAGACACAAAAGCACACTCACATTGCTTCAGTGCTATTTTTTTTTCCTAGCTACATTTGTTCCTTCTTTTTGAGCTTGTGCCAGCTCTTCTGACTTTTTGAACTTTTGGTTTTATTCAGAAAGGTAACTTCAAGATCTGTTCTGGTTTACAGTTTTGGCACCTTGCTTCTCAGATATCTGCTATTAGGCAAGAGCGGAGAACCGAAGTGCATTTGGCAGCGGCCTCCCCTTTCACAACAGAACTAAATCAGACAAAATTGGTTATTTTCCCGTTCAGGCGCTCTCTTGAGAGACAAAACCCTGAGTGTTATGTCTTCCCCCACACCCTCGCTTCTTGCCAGTTCAGTCGAAAAGCATTTCCTTACTGTTTATTCAGTGGGCATTTTCACTCACTTATGTGGCTTATTTGGTTGCTGGATGGTCTTAGAAAACTTGGGAAAATGGCAATGATCAAAACAAACCAGATGTGGCATCTGAACTCATAGATCGTGGGTTTTTTTGTTTTTTGTTTTTTGTTTTTGTTTGTTTTTTTTTTTTTTAACGTTTATTTATTTTTTTGGGACAGAGAGAGACAGAGCATGAACGGGGGAGGGGCAGAGAGAGAGGGAGACACAGAATCGGAAACAGGCTCCAGGCTCTGAGCCATCAGCCCAGAGCCCGACGCAGGGCTCGAACTCACGGACCACGAGATCGTGACCTGGCTGAAGTTGGACGCTTAACCGACTGCGCCACCCAGGCGCCCCTGTTTTTTGTTTTTTAACCGGATATGCATTGTCTCAATATCTGGCTTGGTGTTCCCTGTGCTGTCTACATGAGTTGTTGGTATTTGCAATCTTTCTTACCTCCAAGAAGGACCTGTGGTTGCCGTGGTCTGGTGAACGGGTACCATTGCTGCCTGCCAGCCGGCCTTCGGGACATCCGTGGCTCCAGTGACAGGCGATTCTTGAGCCCCTCCCCAGGGACCGCAGACTACTTTAGGACACTTTGGGGTAATCCAAATCCCTGGGAACCGTTCACGCTTCCTCTTGGAAGCCATGTCGCAATATCTCTTTATTCTTCCTGTCTTGGTCACCCACTGTCCTAACCAACACTTCGGGAGGATATGACAGGAGAATTCTGTGGGATTGTGGCTTAACTGGCCCTTCAGACGTTCTGATTTCCTCTCTTGCCCCATTCCCTCTTCTTGCTGCCCCAGTTTCTTTTATGCATGGCTTGGCCATCCCAGGCACAGGTCCCGGTCTCCCTGTACTGCTTGGCTTCCCCTCTGCATCCAGAGCCCAGGTCCCTCCCAGGTCAGGGGCTGCCATTTTGGTGCTCCAGGCTCGGCCCAGACCTTCCATCTGGCTTTCCTCCATGCTGATCCTGTGGCGCCCACATCGAGGCACGGTGCATTCAGGTTTCTGGGAGCGTGGTTGGTGGGATGGTGGTTCAGCTTGGAGACAGGAGCCTGGGGGGACTCACCCCCAAAAGAGAGAGCACCCAGACCCCAGGACGTGGGTGGGATTCCCTTCTTAGGCCAGTGTCTAAGGCAGGCCAGTAGGAACCACTCCCGATCAACCATCCTCCAGTCTCTTAGAACCTCCCTTCTGCCTCACATCATTGCAAAATGTTGCTTAAAAACGAATGTAACGCTTCTAAGGCAGCCTTCTATTGCTTTTTTTCTCCTAATTTGTGTTTCGAAGTAACTGAATATTACCTGACCTTCCCATGTTTGCCCCACCCCTTTTCCTTCCATGTGTGTCACTTGTTTGTCACTGTAATGCAGGTGAGGGATGCCAGGCTAGCAGGGTGGCAGTCAGTATTTGCATGTTCCGTGTGCTCAGAGGCCACTTGCATCTCTGGTCTGTGAACCAGCACAGTTACCAGGTATGGCCGCAGCGCCACCCGAGTGCCGTGTTGACAAAGTCGGCTGTCAGACATGGGCTCAAAGACCCTTCCCTTGGTGACAGCAGCGTCAGTGATTTTAATCGCCTGATATGCTGAGGGGGAAATCGAAGTAGAATTGGTTGTTTCGGAAACGGGGGGTAGAATGTTCACTTCTCCTGAGGTACTTCCAGTTTGCTGAGGATCTTCGCAGACTGTCTTGAGAAAGAGGATGTAGGTGAAGGACGAGACAGGCTTTTCGTGGAGAAGGGAGGGAAGCTGCACTTCATCTGACTCTCCGGGTTAGCCACCGTGGGGCCCCTGCCTTCCATACGTCATGTCATTTAATATTTGGGTGCAACTCCAGGGTATGGTCACCACCCTGCAGGTTCAGAAAGCTGGCCCAGTGTCTCTGGATATAGGAGCCGGGGATTCTGATTCTCAGACAGTAGCTTTTGGGGGAGGGGATTTTTTTGTTTGCATCCTGAAATTCTGCTAAGCCCATGTAGGATTTAACCTACAAGGCCCATTGCCCATCTCTTATAAAAAAAAAAAAAATTTAATGTTTATTTATTTTTGAGTGGGGGGAGAGAGAGAGAGAGAGAGCGAGAGAGAGAGAGAAAGTGGGGGAGGGGCAGAGAATCAGCTCAGAGCCTGGCGTGGGGCTTGAACTCATGAACCGTGAGATCATGAACTGAGCTGAAGTCAGGTGCTTAACTGACAGAGCCACCCAGGCGCCCCCTCCCCCTTGCCCATCTTTTAAACGCTGCTGTCTTTGGAGGTTGTGAGGGAGGCAAATGAAATAAAGAAGACCCCCTTGGAGCACCGAGGACTCTCCAAGCCTACTCCACTCACTGTCCTCCTCATCTGGGGCTTGGCCAGTCATCTCTGGCCAGGGCAGGCCAGTTACCCCCCAGGGCACTGATTCTCATCTTCTGTGAATCTAGAGCTGTATTTGCTCCTCTTTAATTTCCAAACAGTAATTTATCAACTTTTGGAAGTGAACTTGGACTTTCAGGACCTTTCTGTTTCTCTGCTGCTTCTCCAGCAGCCATGTTGTTCCTCCCCCTGATTTCTTAGCATTTCTGTGATGCTAGGAGAGGGCAGAGCACGTTCTACTGTAGCTATGGGAATGGTGAAGTTCAGGAGGTAGGATGGCGTTGTGACGGCTTTGGTATTATAGCTCCACGTGCATTTTCTCCCCACCCTCAATATGTTTCTTTGAGGGCAAGACCGTGACCTGCTCTGGCGCCCACAGAACTTAACACTGTGGTCCAGTAAGTGTGTGGAGAGTCCAAATAGAGCGAGAAGAATATCATGATGTAAGGGATGGGTCATGTGTGTCTCAAGAACAGTTGACCATTGATGTAGACGTTTTTTCTTTGTGAGTTGCTGATCTACTTGCTTGGGCTTCAGGAAACATACTCTTGACTAAGTCTTCTAGAGGGTAAGGAATAAAAACTTGAATACAATAGCCAAAAGAGTAGAAACAACCCGATGTGTATCTCCTGATGAATGGATAAACAAAATGTGGTCTGTTTGTATGATGGACTGTTACTTGGCCATAAAAAAAAGAATAAGGTGCAAATACATGGCACAACATGGACGGATGAACCTTGAAAGTGTTGTGTTAAGTGAAAGAAGCCAGTCTCAAAAGACTGTATATCATATGATTGGATTTATATGAAATGTCCAGAATAGGCAAATCTGTAGAGACAGAGAGTAGATTCGTGCTTGCCTAGGCCAGATGAGGTACTAGTGGTGGCTACTGTTGGGCACAAGGTTTCTTTTGGGGTGATGAAAATATTCTAAAATTAGATTGTGGTGATGGTTGCACACCTCTGTGAGTGCACTAAAAACCATTGTACTGTACACTTTAAAAGAGTCACTTGTTTGGTACATGAGTTATAGCTCAATAAAACTTTAGAAAATATCTCTGATGGCTCCCTCCTTCCTGTAGAATGAGGTCATGATCCATAGAGTATATAGGATCTTTGAGGGTGTCCAGCACCCTCCTTATGGACAACCACTTCTCCTCTACACCTTTTGCCTTTGCCCCTGATGCTCACGCTGCAGAGAAGCTCTTGCCTTTACCACATTATTCCATGTTCTTACCCGCAACCCATTGTTTATGCTCCACCCTCTGCCTGACGTGCCAAACCTTGCCCACCTGTAGAACTCCTGCTCCTCTCTTAAAGTCCAGCTCACACATCCTCCTCTCTCTCTTTGGCTTTCCTACCTACCCCATTAGATTTCATTGCTTCCTTAATGTGTGTTTTCATCACCTCGTAGAAGTGTGTTGATTATAACGTTTACCATACTGTATTTTAAATGTTTATGTACATTTCTCCTGCAAGGGACTGTGAACTTTCCAGGAGATGTGCCAGCATTTTACTTACCTGTCTTTCTGCCTCTGCCTCCCTCCCTGTAGGAGAGGGTGTGAATACAAGCACCTGGGGCTGGTAAGAGTGGCTGAAGTTGAATTCCGTCAAGGAGACCAGCTGGGAGATCCTGATGGACAGCAGTGAGGGGCCTTTCTAGAGTAAGGACAGTGGGGACGACAAGAGGGGACAAAGCTAAAGCTCTGCATCATTTGTGACCTGCCAAAAGTACAGAGCAGTTTGTCACCGTAGCTGATTTCCACATTGGGCCTGAGAGGGCTGGGCTGTATGTGTCAGCCAAGTGCCTGGGATGGGGAAGTAGAGTAGAAGGGTAGCTGGTGGGGTTCTGAGGGACAGGAACTGAGAAACTACTATGCGCCTGGCATTATGATGCTGGACATCAATGACAGTCAGAAGTGGGCACCTAAAATTCCAGCTGCTGATCGTCACTGGCATCTAATACTAATCTAATAACGCCTGTAACAGGGTAGGCACTCAATCAACATGTATGCAAAAGGAAAAGGAAGGAGGGAGGGAAGGAAGAAAAGGAAGGAAGGAAGGAAAGAAGGAATGAAGAAAGGGAGGAAGGAAGGGAGAGAAAGAAGGTGAGCTCTTCAGACAATCAGAAGTCACCTTTGCCCAGTGTGCCATTCTGTGTCACACTGACCCGGCTCAAACTCTGGCAGGGTCCCGGGCTGACTATGCTGTTGAAAAAGAGATCCAGGTCTCATCTCTATCTTTCTTAGAGGTCTCGGGTCACCCACCCCCCTTCTCGTCACCAAGGTGTTCATTAGGAGGCGCTCGGCTTGATGTCCGGCTTCTGCCAGTGGCCAGGTTTGTTAGAGCTCCTAGAGGGAAACCGTGGCAGGAGATGGTCTGATAGCATCTCCCTCTGCTGAATGAGTGTCATCTCTTTCACCTTTCCCACCTCTTCCTCTTCCCACTCTTCTTCCTCCTCCTCAAATCCATCCTCAGACTCAAGGGTAGGACCACTCTGCTTTAAGCCCATTTTAAATCACAGCTTTCCACCTCTCGGGGGCTGGCTCAAGAATGGGCAGCTCCAGGGGCCCCTGGGCGGCTCAGTTAGTTATGCATTCGACTCTTGATTTCAGCTCGGGTCATGGTCTCACGGTTCATGAGTGTCAGCCCTTCGTCGGGCTCTGCACTGACAGCGCGAAGCCTGCTTGGGATTCTCTCTCCCTCCGCCCCTCCCCCTTCTCCTCTCTCTCTCTCTCTCTCTCTCTCTCTCTCTCTCTCTCTCTCCCTCTCTCTCAAAAATAAATAGACTTAAAAAAAAAAAAAGAAAGAAAGAAAAGAACGGGCAACACCATCCTTCAGATTGGCGAGTATCCCCTATCTGATGGGCAAGTGGTCTTTCATCCTGGGATTTCCGAGTTGTCAACAACAATTAGAAGCTTTCATTTGAGCCCTTTGGGCTGGATTGTCAGGGAGAATAGACCCAGTCAAGGAGCAGGAGGAGAGATGGGTCCCTGTGTTTCCCTGGATAATAATAGCCTTCCCTTGTTTTCAACTAGATGAGACTGATTGGTTTTGGAATAAACCTCCATCTATGGCTGTGCTAGCTTGGTTTACTTCCCACTGGCCTTTTGTTCCAGCACCTGTTATGGTGACCCAGGCCGAAGCGATGTCTGGCTGCCCCAGCTTTTCGTTTGCTCCAATTTTCATTGGCCTCATTATTTCTGTGGGTCTCTAAAGCTTGGACAGAAGCCATTAAAATAAAAAGAGACTTGGTGTGTGCTGTGGTCAGTCTTGCTGTTGCCTGTATTTCCCTTTATGTGAGTACTTTCTGTACTTAGGGAAATCGGTGTGGATCAGTTGGAAGGTGGGGCTGGTTTCTCTCTCAGCCCTTTCTCTACCACCCCCATCCCCACCATATTGCCTGTGGGCGTGCTCCTCATCTCTTGTCACATCATGCCAGTGTGCGGTGCACGTGGTCATTTGTTTGGAGCAAGGTGGGGGGGGGAACAGCTGAGGCTATTTGTGGCCGGAGATGGCCACCCTCAAGGTCCAGCCAGGCAGCTCTGGCCTCCATCCAGACACCTAAGGGCTGGGGCCCCTGGGCCTCTGAACACTTGTACCCCGTTCGTGGTAACCAGGTGGGCAGGTTTGGCCACTGAACTCTGGGACACCATACCCACAAGGCCATATGCGGCCTTTCTAGTGGGCTTCCTGCCGAAACCAGGCTAGGCAGGGAGTCCTCCGATCCTGGGGCCACATGTGCCCAGCATTCCTGCATCTCCTGGCCCCCCTAAACGTCCCAGGGAGTGGACAGTCTTTATGGTCAGCGTCGTGTGTATCTCTCTCATTGTTGGTGTGGCGTTTCCTGAATGTTCTCCAGGCTCCACATCTCTCTTGAAATATAGGGCCCATGACTGTCTGCAGTCCTCAGGATGTTGACTGATGGGGAGAACAGGCCTTGGGCCTCAGGCTCTAAATCCACACTGCATTCCCAGCACACCTGTTAAGGGTCTCCTCTGACCCCGCGTTCCCTCTCTGGCATGCTAGCATCTGCTTTTTCTCATCTGAATTTGCTTAATTTCACCGAATGTAGACATTTCTGACACTCCCTCTCTACCTTCCCTTTCTTCTTCCCCATCTGGGTGGTTCCAGATCCAGGACTCCTCATTGCTCTAACCCAGAAACCCAAGAGTCTACAGATGCCCACACTGGCTCCCACACGGCCCTTTCTTGCACACTACTACCTCTCTTCAAGGGTATCCTTTGGTCTCGTGGAATTATTTAGGAAGCAGATTGAGCCATCTTCCACAAAGGTTTCCATTCTTGTAGTCTTACACTTTTCTCCTCTTTACCTTCTTGAACTGATGGTACCTTCTTTACCTTCTTGAAACGATGAACCATCGTTTGCTTTTTGTTTGTCTCTAGAAGTTTTCTGGATGCTTTAAACTGCTTTTTATCACTTTGGCACATTTTTATGCTACCTCACACCATCCATTCCTCTTTCCCAGGTCTCTTCTCGCTCCATCCAGTATGGAAACAAAAATGCAAGTAGGGAATCAGGAAACAAGCAAGTGTTCAGAGTTGGGGGGGCACTATGGTGTATGGGAATCCACTGTAGGAGTGACGATCACCCTCATAAGACATGCTGTAGGCGTCACCTGTCACCTCAGTGCCTGATCCTGCAAAAAACAACGATCAGCATTTTCTTCTCCAGAGAGCTGGTTCTAACCAACCACGTCTCTGAACCACTAGCATATTTTCCTGCGTTGCAATCATTTTGATCTGGTTCATGAGCAGAGGACAAGTAGATTCTATTCCCAGAAACAGGAAGAGAGAAACAAAAATGTTTTCGGTTTTGGTTTATTGGCTTGTGTTATAAATGTCTCATTATATTCCTCATAAGTCTTCTTCAATGGGAATGTTCAATGTGGAAAAAAAACAAAACTCCCCCCCCGCCCCCAGTACCTTGTCTCACTGGGAACTGCAGCCTCTTGTTTGAAAATCTGACTCAGAACACTGTGCCTCCGTTTTCTGGCCTTGAATTTAGCATGCCGTCATTTAAATGAAGGAGGTGGATAATCTTATCAGGGACCACTTGGACTGGAGCACAGTTGCCTATTACACACCATCCACAGCCGCTGCCATCTTCTTAACAGCTGAGTAACGTGGGCAGCTCATGTCTGCTGGGATTGATAAGGCATGGTGTGGTGTTTTTGTTTTTGTTTTTGTTTTTGTTTTTGTTTTTGTTTTTGTTACCAACCCAGCATTCTGTTTCCATCTGATACTGGAAAAAAGTCATGATTCTGCTCTTTCATCTATGAATGAAAGTGATTGCTTTAAAATCTTCATTTTGGCATGGTGGCAATGCTTTATTTTTATTTATTTATTTTTGAGAGACAGAGAGAGAGAGAGAGCGAGGGAGGGAGCGTGAGTGGGGGAGGGGCAGAGAGAGAGTGTGGGAGGGGCAAAAAGAGAAGGAGATAGAGAATCCCAAGCAGGCTCCACTCTTAGCACAGAGCCTGATGCAGGGCTCAGTCTCATGACTGCAAGATCATGACCTGAGCCAGTATCGAGCCTGATGTTTAACAGACTGAGCCGCCCAGGTGCCCCGGTGGCTGTGCTTTAATTCAGCTTCACGGATGAGTCCTTCATGATGGTAGAAGACAAGATTTTTGAGGTAAGGGGATCTTGGGGATCTCAACTTATTTCCAAATGTGAATCTTTCCAGATCAGAATCTTGCTTTCCCTGCCATAGCTGGTAGAACTCATGGGTTTGGTCCTTTACACACAAAGCATGCATGCCCCAAAGCATATAGACCAGCTCTCCATTTATTCAATACCATGTCCTGTTTACTTACCAATCACAACAGTCTGTCCCCCTTGAATCGAGGAGTTCCCATGGATCTGAGGAGTTCACCTGGATGCAAAGGAACTAAAATAAAATGGGTAGTTCTCGGAGAGTTTGGGGGATCAGGCAGAGCCACCCAGATGGAGTGGTTTATGTGGTGGGCCGGAGGCGGGTTGGGAGTGGAGGTTTGAGACGAGTTAGAACTTCTGTGGAGATTTCTGGGCATCAAAGCGGAAGGATTTTTGACATTTCCTGAGCAATTACTATATGCCTTACTCTGTGCTAAGTGCTTTTCATTTCATCTCATTTAATGGAAAAGCCATAAAAAATGTCAGCCTCTTTCAAAAGCTTGGCCTTAGAAGCAAAACCCCTAAGATAAGGAGGTGAAACATTTCCCCTGTATGTGGAAGGTAACTTAAGGGTCTGTATTTTTTTCAGAACAATTGCCATTCATTGAGGACATTTTATGTGTCAGGCACTTAGCTAAGTACCTGGCATATCATTTAATCCTAACAAAAGCCCAGGGAGTTAGGACTCTGAGGCCCCATTCTGGGTGTCTTCTGCTGTGTAACAAACTACTCGGAAGCTTAATGACAGCCATCATTTGTTTTGATTTTGAATCTACGATGTGGGCAAGGGTTAGCTGTTCTGGCTTCTCTCTGTTCCCTGGAGCATCAGCCTGGCCACTGCATGAGGCAGGATGGCCCCCTCGAATATGGCTCTCTCACTTGACCAGCACGATGGTGCTGGCTGTAGCTGGGAGTTCAGTCAGGGGTGCTGGCTCTTCTCCATGTGCACCATTCATAGTGCTGCTTGGGTTCACCCACAGCATGGCAGCTGGGTTCCCAGGCTAAGTATTCCAAACAGGAAATGGAAGCTGCCAGCGTCTTAAGACTGACATGGGATCACTTTTCTCATCTGCTATTGGCCCAGCAGACACAGAGCTTACTCGGGTTCGAGGTATGGAAAAAGAGACCATGGCTCTCAGTGGGTCATGTAAGAATTTGCAGCTATCTTCATTCTACCAGAGGCCCAGAAAGGTTAAGTGCCTTACCCTGTATCACACAGCTAACATGTGGCGAGGCCCCCTGAGCTCTGCTTCTTAGGGATTCTGTGACACTCCTGAGTTGGTCAGAACACCTGCCTGACCTCAGTCCAGGTTTCTGTACCTTTTCCTGCCATTAACTTGGCCTCTATGTCAATCCCAGCTACAGAAACCCAGTAAAGCACATCCTAGAAACATTCCTAAATCACTTTACTTGGTTTTGGAATTGCCTTTAGGAGCAAACTTGGAAGAATCCTAGACCTGAGAAGAAAAGACCCAGGGGTGTGTGAGAACCATTTTCGGATACAGGAAGGATGGTGTGTAGGTCCCAGAGTGCCTTGTGTTCTGTTGGCCGTGTTGTTCTTGAGCAGGGCTTGGCCAACTACAGCCAGGGAGCCAAAGCCTGCTGCCTGTTCATGCACAGCTCTTGAGAAGAAAATGGCTCTACATTTTTAAGCGGTTGAAGAAAAAGGCAAGAAGACTGTGGAGCAGAGTCGAAAAGTTGCAACAAAGACCAAATAGTCCATGAAGCCTCTTGCACAAAAGTTTGTTGATCCTGGTTCTAGAAGGCAGAATCAGGACCTGTGTTACCAGAGCTACATTTCAGGTCTACGTAAGAAGACATTTTCCAACTAGACATGAAGAGGAATAGCAGCCCACAGCTGGAGGTCATGCAGGCAGGTGGCTGTGCCTAGGATACTATAGGTCAGTGGTGTGCTGGAGAAAAGAAGTGTGTAACATCTAGCTCTCCAGGCAAGAGGAGCCCTGATTTGTAAAGTTTGTCTATTTCTATGGTACAAATCCCACCGTGGCCAATTTCCAGTTCCGATATAATGTCACTCCAGGAGGAGTTGGGAAGAGAGGCACATAATCTGCTCTTGGAGCCCCAGTTTCCCACCATGACAGGTTCAGGGGACCGACCGTGTGTCACACTGCCCCTCAGGTAGCTCCTAATCTAGGGACACACCTGGGTTTGGGGAGGAACGAAAATGCTGGAAAACCTTTGAAATTCTACCTGCCTCTCTGGGCTCACGGGGAACCGCTATTAGTATCTACAAACGCAGGCAGACTAAGTTCTTGCTCTGGCTTCACAGCGGCTACACCCCACCTGCTATCCCATTGTCCCCACATTTGGTTCAAAAAATCTTGATTTCTTCAAAGAGTGACAAGTGTGATTGCGTCCAAATTTAGAATTGGTCTAACAAAGCATCACTTGAAGCAAAGTTACAAGACGAATCACAGATCGGGAGAACACATTGGAAATATAGAAGAGATCAAGGTTTTGTGTGGAGAGGACAATGTAGCACTTATAAGCCAATTAAAATGGAAAAACAATTAACAGTCCAATAGGAAAATGGGCAGAGTGTAGACAGTTTACACCCATTCAGATACAAAAGGCGGAAAAACGTGGAAAATGAGCAGTCTTTTGATCCGAAAGGGCAGCAGTCTCTCTGTTAGCAGGGACAGGTAGGATACAATGGTGATTCATTTATGTCATCCATTGGATTGGCCCAAAGTAATAATACCAAGCACATGAGCTGGGAAGCCATGGCACGTTCACCAGCTACAGCTGACGAGCATAAATTGAGACTAAAAACAAGCCTAGCCTATGACCTAGAAATTCCAAATTGGGCTATACATCCAAGAGTCCAGAAAAACTCTCACCTCTTCAAGAGGCAAGTACACACACAAAAATCATTGCGTTATAGTTTGTGATAGTGAAAAATCAGAAGCAGTGTTAAGTCCATCAGCCAGGGAATGGCTGAGTAAAACTTTGGTCTGGAAAGCCCCATGGCCGTTGGGCAGCAATGAAAAGGGAGGGCGCAAGAGCTGTTTCCCAGCGAGCATTGCCAAGGTGAGATCGCTAATTGCACAATGACGCATACAGTCCGGTATCATTTCCGTTCTTAAAATGTAGATGAAACAGTGCTGTGCGGTTCACAGAACATACTGAGAAAGTTCTGGAGGGCTACAGGAGACGATAGGTGGAGAGAGAGAAGGCCGGGACCCGGCAGGAGAGGGATAGTCAGAAGGGTCTTTAGTTTTATGTATGGGTGTGTTAATTTTTCTTAAGGAGAGTATATTGATGTATTTCTTGGATAATATTTTTAAGAGATATTTATGTATTTCTTGGATAATATTTTTAAGTTAAAAATGGAGTGACTTCTGTAAGAGAATGTGCCAGCTAACTGGGTAAGCACAGATCTGTGGGGTTGGCCATCTGGGGGCTTCATGGGTGAGGTGGGAGTGGCTGGGTGTGGTGGTCCTTTTGGCCCCATGAGATTGAACTTCCCTTGAGTACTGTCCCTCATCACCTCTCTCAGCTCCATACAGGCCTTGGTATTCTTTCCACACTCTTGACTAAGCGAGAAATCACGTCTTTAATCTCCTGTGGCACAATCTAGACAGGGCCATGTTACGTCTTTATTTGACAGGAGAGAAATAGTCACATTAAGTGGATGGCGTTGGGACTGCCAGCGCTTCCTCTTGCTTGCAGGTGCCTGCCTGCCCCATCAGGACCCACTTTCTCCCATTCCCTCCCCCACCTGGCTGCCCTCAGGCACATCTAGATTCCTCTCTGTCCAGACCCAAGGAAACAGAGGCAAAGCCCACGTTCCCCCACCTTTTCCCCAGGTTTGTGCCCCAGGAATGACTACTCATTTCAGGGAAGCCTTGGTGTATAACCAGTGAGCAGCCTCACGTCCCTCCTTGGCATGGCAGCCATATCCAAATCCCACCCCGTAGGCTCGCATCTGGACGTGAGACAGAGGGCAGCTCAAGGGTTTTCCTCACCTGGACACCTATGGTTAGGTGGAGTGAAGGCGAGGGACGGCTGCCTGGAATATTGATAACACTTGTCGAGTGCCAGATGCTCTTAACTGAAGTCACATTTTCTCCTTTCATCCCCGGTAGTAATAATGAACAGTAGGTTTTATTATCTCCATTTGATAGACAAAGAAACTGCCTCTGAAAGTAACTTAACCTATCTGAAGTCATGGAGCGCAGACTGAAACCCAGAATGTCTGCCTCCAATGCCTTTTACCCTTTCGATGATGTTCCTCCCATAGGGATTTCATTCTAGAAACCCTGGGAAGGCTCCTCCCTGTTTCCTGCACAGCCTCTTTGGGTAAAGTGAAAGATCACTTCCCCCACCCCACCCCCACCGTGAATTTTGGGTGCCAAGCATGCTGTGTTGTGAGGATGCCCAGAACTCCTCTTAAGTTGTTACTTGAACTTGAATTTGAGGTGAAACAGACAGAAAATGTATTTTCAGATATAGTTTATGTTTTGGATTCAAAGGAGGCAGGGCTAATTCAGAGGAGGTGTGAAGTTAGGAACTCCTTTGATGCTATTTATAAAGTGCCTGGGGGATAACACCGTATCTAAGCAGAGAATGTGTTCTCAAGCCCCCAGGCTACTGCTGACCTTAAATACACACCTATTTCACAAATTCCACAAGGAGGGGGTGTTGTGTTTCTTTCCCTTCAGATTACCAGCTTTGCATTCCTCAAAGTCTTCAATTACCTGGGGGGTTTCCTTTTGGAGCCTGAGAGGTGACAGTGTGAAAGCCTTGCAGGGCTTCCCCCTAGATTAGCAGGAAGGAACCTGATGGTGACAGTAGAGCACTGAGCTCTAATTTTTGTTCAGAGGCAGAGCCAGGAAGAAGGCGGGTACTTGCCTTCAACACCTTCACATCACGTTCTGCACGATGTAAGAGAAGGATCATCTGAAAATGTTGGGGAAGTTACTTCAGGACAGGACCAGATATGCATTTTTCATTCACATTTGTCTGATGTGAATTATTTTTCTAGTTTATATATGTATTTTGAGAGAGAGAGAGAGAGAGAGAGAGAGAGAGAGAACACACGTGCGTGAGCACACGGGTGAGGGGCAGAGAGAGAGAGAGAGAATCCCAGGCAGGCTCTTCACCATCAGCATGGAGCCTGATGTGAGACTTGAACTCATGAACTGCGAGATCATGACCTGAGACAAAGTCGGACACTTAACCGACTGAGCCACTCAGTCGCCCCTGACCTGAATTTAAAAGTTTTTATGACGGTGCGTGAAGGGACCCTTCTGTCCTAGGAGAATCTGAAAACAAGGCTAACAAAAGACATGAGCAGATTCAGATTATCCTCCCTCTTACTTCCTCCACTGGTCCTGAGACGCTGTAGCCAGCCTGTGACATTTTGCTTGCAGCCTGTGAGCAGCTACTACCTGTTATGGGTTGAGTTGTATCCACCCCCCTCCCCCCCCCCCAAAAAAAGAGACAGAGATGTTGAAGTCCCAACCCCCAGTACCTCAGAATGTGACCTTCTTTGAAAATAGAGCCTTAATGGACGTAACCAAGTGAAAATGAAGCCACTAGGGTGGGTGCTAATCCGGTTAGACTGGTGTCCTTGTAAGAGGGGAAATTTGGGCATCACACACAGACCTGTGCATGAGGGCAGAGGCCTGGAGTGGTTCATCAACACGAGAGGTTGCCAGCAAACTGCTAAGACCTAGGAGAAGCAAGGAAGGTCCCCTTAGAGAGTTCAAAGGGATCACAACACTGCTGACACCTCGATTTCGGAGGTCTAGCCTACAGAACTTGAGACAAGAAATTTCAGTTAGTTTGAGCCAACCGTCCCCCTCCCCCATTTGTTGGTGTGATCCTAGCACACTAATACAACTACCTCTAACTCACCCTCGTAAAATACTCCTTCAGGTGAAGTAAGGTTGAGAATTTCAGTTTGTCTGTCACAGGTAATGTGACGTGTGTTCCGAGGAAGATTGCAATGTCCTCTCCTGTCCTACGTGTTGTGTAGAATGTTGAAGTTCCCCCCATCAAGAGATGAATTCTACATCTCTCCTCTTGAATCTGGAGGAGATTTCGACTTGCTGTTGAGGCTGTGTGACTGCTGAGGCAGCTCCCACCCTGGAACGCTTGCCCTGAAGCCATGACCTTCCACGTAAACGGTCTCCTTGTCTTGAGTCTGCCATGCTGTCAGGAAGCCGAAACCAGCCCGCATGGAGCCATGACTTTACACGGAGAGAAATGCCCAGAGAGCCCCCCGGTGGTCCATCATCCCTGTGCTTTCAGCTGCAGCTACTGTCTGATTGCACCTTGATGACAGACCCTAAGCCATAGCTACCCAGCCAAGCCTTCTTGGATTCCTGATTCACAGAAATCGAAGGAGACGACAAAATGATTGTCATGTTTAAAGCCACGAAGTTCAGGGAGATACGTTGCACAACACTAGATAACCAGAATAGTTACTGTACTCTGTGCTTTGCATTGGTTGCTTTCCTTTAATTTAAATTTAAAAAATAGATTGTATTCTTACTTCTGGTTAAATAGATTGGTATTCACAGAAGCGGGAACACAACTGCAAAATCTCAGTGGCTTAACATAATAGGATTTATCTCTCACTCAAGTACATTGTGGATGTTACAGGTTGGGTGGGTGGCCTCCAGACAGTGGCTCGGGGGATCCGTATTCTTTCTTCTTAATGTCTCTGCTGCCCTGGTTCTCCTCAGTGTCCCCTGCCGGGCCATCGGTGTTCAGGTAGCCAAAGAGACAGGGGAAAGAGTGAGTGGAGAATAGTGCAGGATATTTCAGGGGCCAGGCCTGGGCCTGAAATCCACAACCTAGGGCCAGAGCTGGGGTTGGGGGCCTGTGTGCTGAGGCCTATCCAGTCCTAGCAGGCACACACCTGAGTGTGTGTCCTGAATTGTTCCAGTGGGCCCCTTTTCACCAAATGGGGAAATCCAGCCCAATGCTGATGAATTCTAGCATTTACCTTGAAATGCTCATCAGGTATAGTTATCTTGTAGCCAAGAGCCCCTGCAGTTTAGGTTACGACCAGTCCTCTTCCAGAACAAGTCCTACTATATCTTGGACAATTCTTAGCAAAAGTCAGGGACCCTGAATAGTGTTATAATTCAGAAATCGGAATTCTGTAATAGTTTCTCTGTGTCACTCTGAAGGCACTGTGTTTTTAAAATTCTACATTCTGTGGGGCGCCTGGGTGGCTCAGTCGGTTGAGTGACCGACTTCGGCTCAGGTCACGATCTCACAGTCTGTGAGTTCAATCCCTGCGTTGGGCTCTGTGCTGACAGCTCAGAGCCTGGAGCCTGCTTCGGATTCTGGGTCTCCGTCTCTCTCTGCCCCTCCCCTGCTCATGCTCTGTCTCTTTCTGTCTCAGAAATAAATAAAATTTTTTTTAATTCTACATTCTGTGACAGCAGCCTTTTAAGGGAGGCATTGGCGGCAAAGGAAGGCATGGGGAGGAGAGGAAACCTTCCTATTTTCCAGCTTTCTTGGTGAAAACAGCAATGCTTATTAGCATGCATTTCACACAGTTTCCATGATAATGCTGTAATTTAAAACACTCTGAGTCAAAGACCTAATAAAGGAGGTTAGACTTGCTTTCTAAATTTGCTGCACAGATTGCTCATCTCTCTCCCCATCAATCTTCTTTCTCTTAAGCAAAATGTAAAATTTGGAATGAAGAGTGGAAATACCAAGGTTTTGGCTGATCTTGTTAGCATTACCCTGCTGTTCCCCAACAACATTGTAAGCCTTTCAGTTCTGGTTCTAAGCCTGTATATGGAAAAAGTCCTCAGGTTACTTTTTGCCCTTCTGAGATTTGGGGGCTAAGTGGGGTAAATTATCCAGTGATGCTTATAATGCCCCCAAATCTTTGCCAAAATCATGTAGTGTTGATTTCCTTGGTTAATGACTAAATAATTGATGAGTTTTATCAAATTTAATATTTGATAAGCCATATTTAAAATTGATGGCTAGAACATCTGCCTTTCCATGTGAAGGAGAATGAATATATATGTACGGCCTTCAGGGCAGTAGGAAACCAGTGATGGGTCCAGGCCCAGTGAGGTGGGGGCTCTCCCAACACTCCTGAAATCCAGCTGAATAATTCCCTGGACGAACCACAGCATGGAGCTCATCATGAATGCCATGAGATTTGAACAGGGCCTGGAGAAGGATGATGGAGAAACCAGAGATGATTCAGGTCTCCTTCCTCTCAGTCTTGACCAGGCACCCCACGTTGCAGGCTGGTCCCTCACTGTCCTTCACTCTGGGGGCTCCAGCGTTGTTCTGGTTCTCATCTCTGTGATCAGGAGGCACTGTTGGAGTTAAGTTGCTTGAGAAAGGAAGACTGAATAGGGTAGAAGGTGACCGGGCCCAGAGAAAGACAAACCTGGTTTCTGTTGGCTGAACCAAGTGAACAGACCCAGTTCAAGATAGTTTTCTGTCATCTACTGGTCTGTAACAAACTACCCCCAAATTTAGTGGGGTGCAGGGTAGGTTCCCAGGGAAGCAGACGTGTGGAGGATGATTATTAAGAACTGCCCTTGGGATCAAGACTTGGAACAGAGGGGAAGGAACAGTAGTGGACAGAAGAGGTCGTGCTGCCTTGCACGGACCTCTTGCAAGAGGGCCCAACAGAAAATTCTGAAGGAATTTTAGAATTGCTCCAGGTTGGACTGAGTTGCCCTGGCCTTTATGTCAGGGTAGGCAAACTACAGCCTATGAGCCAAAACCAGGTGGTCACCTGGTTTTGTAAATAAAGTTTTATTGGAACACACCACACCCCTTCATTTACAAATTATCTAAGGAGGCTCTCACCTTACTTGGGCAGAGTTCAATGGTTGTGGCAGAGCTATATGGCCCCCAAAGCCTGAAATATTTATATCTAGCTCTTTATAGACATTTGTTCAGCCCAGCTTTATGTTCCTATGCTCAGCAGCCATTGGATGTGACCTTGAACGGCAGCTTGTAGCAGAAGGGAGCTCTGGTATCCTTCTAGTCGTTGGATAGTGCGTCCTTCCTCCATGGGGAGCATAGGTGGTATTCATGGTGCCCTCCATAGTGGATCAAAATGACCGTTTTATTTTGTGCATGATTTTGTGGGTCAGGAATTCTAGAAGGGCTCAGAGTCTGACCTCCATGGCCTCTGCTGGACAGAAGGATCCACTCCCAAGATTTCTTTCTTGCTTAATGCCCCTTGGCTTCTTTCTCTCTTCATGGGGCGTCTCATCTTACAGGGCTTCTTCATACCGCATGGTGGTTTCGGGACCATCACACTTCTTACATGAGGACTTTGGGATGTGGTAGCCGTAGGTCTATGAAGGACCACATTGAAGCTGGCACAGAGTCACTCTGCTATGTCTTATTGGTCAAAGAATCAAGGGAGTGGAGCCACAGAGCCACAATCACAGCGCAGAAGAGCACGTGGCATGACATGCTGTGGCGCCATCCTTGGAAAATACCAGAATGTGTCGGTGGGCCAGGTAGCTGGCTCGCCCAGGTCACAGAGCTGTTTATGCTTCCCAACCACAGGGTCACCATCATCACTTGGGTGGCTTGATATGACCATGAGAGGAATAGGACAGCTCAGGAATGGGCTTTTTCCCTGCCCCCAACCCCAGGGAGTCCATTGTTAAACATGCGCCTGCACACCATGCCGCTGTGGGAGGGCTTTTACTTTGAAGCCAGAGGACAAGAAAAACAGTGTTGAAGTGTTTATTGAGCGCCAAGGGGCTCTACATATCCTGAAATCTCCAAACAACTCTGTGGGGTGTGATTGACCCTTATTTTACAGAAGAGGAATCCCAGGCTCAGTGGAAGTTGGGTAATGGGAGAGAATTTGAACTAGTGTCTTCTCACCCCTTGCTGTCCTGCTTCACAGAGCCTGGAGCCCAAGGAGAATGAAATTAACTGCTTCTCCAGGACCAGAAGGAAGCTCAGGTCAGACACGAGGCAGGGAAAGCTACCAAAAGGAAAAGGAGCAAAGACCTGGGTTGAAGTGGCAGTGGGGTTTCTAGGAAGGACCCAGGCCTCTGCCCTGTGCTGAGGCTTTCGATACTAGAAGGTTTTCCCCATTTCCAGGCAGCCAACCCCCAGCCATTTCTTACTGTCAAGAAACTTCTGATGTGTTGAGAAGCGTGAGCGGTCTGTGTGAGCGAGGGGGAGTGGGGACGCCCCTGAAAGTGGGGCAGAGGGAGGAAAGGTGGGACCAGCCACCTCTATCAAGCTGCACCCCCTCCTTGCGAGCGCACTGGTCAGGCCAGTCAGTGGGTTTGAGGGAAAGCAGGGCAGGAAGGGGGCTTTCCTCTTGGAACCCTGGGGCAGGTGGCATGGCAGCCCACAGGGACGGTCTGTCCCTCCTTTAAATGGCATCCATTCTGCTTCCTGGACCTCAGCCTCATGCCAGACCTGCCATCCGCATCATGTGTATTTATTACCTTTCATTCTCAAAATCCTCAAAGGAGTAGGTCCTGTTATACCTGTTTGGTGAGAAAGTGAGGCCCAGAGAGAAGGCATAACCTTGTGGCTGCAGAATTAAGGTTTGCACTGGGTGTGCCAGCTCTGGACCTCACCCTAGCACGCGGCCCAGGGCTGCGCGATGCACCTTGACGACGCCATACAGCCCAGAGAGTAAGGAAGCACCCAGGTGATAGACCATCTTGCTCAAAATTAGTTGTTTCGTTTCCCTGTTTTCCCCTGGAGTTGAAGGAATCCCTCTCCCTGTTTTGTTGTTTTTAAGAGGAGTAAGGAGACAGAAAAGTGAGGAGTGGTGGGGAGCCAGTGTGGGGTTCACGGCCAAGGGCTCCATAGAGAGGAGAGGGCAGTAAGGCTAGGAGGGTGCAGGCAGGGAGGCCACTGCTGCGGGAATGTCCTTGTCACCTGCAGGTCTCTGTCCCCTGGGCCGGGCTCCAGGCCTCCCTGGCTGGCTCAGCCTCTGTGGCTTGTGGCATATCTGCGCGAGCCCTCTGCTGGGGTCCCAGGGGCGGAGGAGCCACCTCGCCTTCAGGATAAACATCCAGACCTTAAATATCAGAGGGAGGCCATGCAGCAGGAGGATGCAGTTAAAAGTTTGAAAAATGGCCCTCACTTTTTAGTGTGCTAAGAATCCCCTGGGGGCGCTGGTTAAAAATTCTGCGTTTCTTGGTGCCCATCTTGGAAACTCTCAGGTAGCAGGCTGGAAGGGAGGCCCAGAACCTGTATTTTTAATTTTTTTTCTTTAACTTAATGTTTATTTATTTTTTAGAGCCTAGAGAGAGAAAGAGACAGAGCATGAATGGGGGAGGGGCAGAGAGAGAGGGAGAGACACAGAAGATACAGAATCTGAAGCAGGCTCCAGTCTCTGAGCCGTCAGCACAGAGCCCTACGTGGGCTCAAACTCACGAGCCGTGAGATCAGCCGAAGTCGGACACTTAACCACCTGAGTCACCAGGTGCCTCAGACTCTGCATGTTTAAAACACCCCGAGCAATCCTAATGCTAGTGGAGCTGGGGCCAGGTTAAGAAAAACAACAACTTAGAGGGTGAAGGGGCAGGATCTGACCCTGTTCTTTAAGACACAGGCTTTTGTCATTATAGTTTAATCTCATAAGCACTGTTTTTTTTTTTTCCCTCTGGATGTAGAAGTGGTATGTATGTTTATGGAGCTGTCTTGCTGAAAGAAAGATAATGAACACAGCAGTTATGTGCGTAATTACAGTTAATTATTATGTTGTGAATGTATGGTTAAACTTGAGAAAAGATGAACTTATAAAAACTCTTATTAAAAGTTCCCTGTTATTTGCCATTAATTACTGCTGTAGATTTCTTTGGGGAGTTTGTTCATTTATCCACTGGATAACAAAGTTTTGAGCTCTTGCTCTGTGGCTGGGACTGTGGGAGAACATGGTGGATGGCCGGGGGCCGACCTCTGTCCTTTAGAGATTTACAGTCTGGCCAGGGAGACTGATTGATAAATCCCCAAACAACCTCATGCATTTCAATTTTGTGTACATGTATTCTTTTTTTTTTTAATTTTTTTTAATGTTTATTTATTTTTGAGACAGAGACAGACAGAATGCAAGTGGGGGAGGGGCAGAGACAGAGGGAGACACAGAATCTGAAGCAGGTTCCAGGCTCCGAGCTGTCAGCACAGAGCCCGACGCCGGGCTCTAATCCACGAACCGCAAGATCATGACCTGAGCCGAAGTCGGACGCTTAACCGACTGAGCCACCCAGGCGCCCCTATTTTTTTTTTTTTAACATTTATTCATTTTGAGAGACAAAGTGCAAGTGGGGGAGGGGCAGAGAGTGGGGGAGGGGCAGAGAGAGGGCGAGGCACAGAATCCGAAGCAGGCTCCAGGCTCTGAGCTGTCAGCACAGAGCCCATCGCGGGGCTCGAACTTATGGACCGTGAGATCATGACCTGAGCCGAAGTCAGACGCCTAACTGAAGCCCAGGTGCCCCAGTGTACATGTATTCTTATTAGTGAAGGTATTTGTTAAATTCATTATGAAATGTGATTTTTTAATAAATATGTAAGTATTTATATATAAATGGATATAAAACAACAACAAAAAATCCTTGTAGGCCATATATTGTGATTTGGGGTTTAAAACAATTGATTAGCATACGGATTATGAACTTTCCAGGTACTTTCTGATTGTGCTAGGAAGATCTATTCTATAAATGCTGCCCAAAGTTGGCTTATAATTTGTTTTTTTTTTTTAATCAGTGAATTAAGACTTCACCTGTAAGAATGTGTAACGAAGATGTTTTAAATATACATTTCCCCCCCCATCATGTCTCTGCTCCCTGCCTTCATGTGTGAACATAGCACATCAGGAGAATGGTATCCAGGTGCTTTCAAGTACAAATGGGCAGAATTGTCAGCCCAGTGGTGAGAAGCATGAATTCTAATTCCTTGCTTGGCAGTTTCGGCTTGTCCTTAGGCCATTCTTTTGCCTGAAATTTGAGCACACCAATAGTCTACAAGAGAACAAATCTGTATGAAACAAGCATCCTCAGTAACCTCTGCTTCCTGGTTTTCAGAGTGGCAGGTGGTGAGCTGTTCGACTTCTTGGCTGAAAAAGAATCTTTGACTGAAGAGGAAGCAACTGAGTTTCTGAAACAAATTCTTAATGGTGTTTACTACCTACACTCCCTTCAGATTGCCCATTTTGATCTTAAGGTACGTTGCTGAGTGTAAGCCGGAGAGAAGGTTATGCAAATCCCAGCATTGGTGGTTGGCTATGAAAAATTGAAGCATCTGAAAGAGATACATTTTTTTAATCCTGTATGGGTTTGTTTGTTTTTTTAGGTTTATTTATTTGTTTTGAGAGAGAGAGAAAGGGAGGGAGGGGCAGAGAGAGAGGTAGAGAATCCTAAGCAGGCTCCATACTATCAACGTGGAGCCCGGTGTAGGGCTTGAACCCATGAACCATGAGATCATGACCTGAGCCGAAATCAAGATTCAGATGTGTAACTGAGCCACCCAGGTGCCCCTATCCTGTATGAGCTTAACAGATGGAATTATGAAGATAAATTACCAGGTATATAATGAATGCCTACTCAAGGATTCCTAACCTTTTGTGGGATAGAGGCTTAGGACGAATGATTACATTCAAGAATCCCTAGGGAAGAATCAAAGGGGTTTACCAGCCAGATCTCTAAGCTGCTATTGGTTATGGAATGTTTTCAGCTTAGAGTGGCCACTGGCTGTCCAGTTTGCATCCCCTTTGGCTGCAGGGCACGTAAGGTGGAAGATGTCTTGATCTCTCCTCTCCCTCTTGATGCGAAGGCCTGATTTTGTCACCGGCAATCAATCAAGACAAACGTGGAGATTGGCTAATTGGGGTCTTTGCCTGTCTAGAGGCATAGCACTGTGGGGGATATAAAGGCACGTCCTAGTTCTAACTGTCAGAAAAGCTATGGTCTCTCTAGGAAGGAAAGGCATGCACAGGAGCAACATACAGTGACAATGGAAGAATCGAGGTACAATCTGAGGCATTGAGAAGGTAGTCACAAAGAAGCATGCAGTCGACTGACAAGTGAATGATTCAGATCGTTGGAGCTAGGACAAGTCTTCAGAGGAGGGAGGACTTCCTCCATATTTCTTGTAGCAATGCTGTCAGCACCCCATCCAGATCCCCCCAACACTCGCTAACGCATGCCCTGAATACCGCTGCTGCACACACCTGTGGGTCCCTGCCTGATGTCTGGTTTCTGGCCCTGGGAGCTGGAAATGCCAGAGTAAAGCCCCACAGAGGCCGCTGTTAGCAATGGAGGACGGGGAGTCGGTGGATAAGTACCCCGGCTCCCTCATGCTCCAGCTGGAAAACTCAGTGCTGCTCCTCCTTAAGTTCCCCAAAGGGATTGTACTCCAGTCACCTTCACCTTGACAAGACACCTTGTGTGGGTTTCCTTCCTTCTGTTTCTTGTCTCCCCAACCTCTACCAAGTATTCCCTGGAGCCTGCTCCCACATAAGCCACTTGCACCCAAATCGCTGTCAACAAATCTGCTCCTGGGAGAACCTAAACCACAACATTTATTTTTCCTGGTGTTCTCTTACAACTACCCTCTTACCCCTAGGCTTTGGTGGTTTTTCCGGGGTGGGGTGGGGGGCAGGGGACAATCCTACCACTTTGTCTTCAGCATAATATATCATAGCTCTTTGTTTTTATTGTGGTGAAATAAGCATAGCATGAAAATTACCTATTTAACCATTTCTAAGTGTACAGTTCAGAGGCGTTAAGTATATTCACACTGTGGTGCAAACCATCACCCCGACCATCTCTGGAACTAGTGGATCCTCCCAAACTGAAACCCTGTATCCCTTAATCCCGAGCTCCCCATACCTCCTCTCACAGCTGCTGACAACCACCCTTCGGCTTTCTGTGTCTCTGAATTTGCCTATTCTAGATACTTCTGATAAGTGGAATCATACAATATGTGTCCTTTTTTGTCTGACTTGTTTCACTTAGCATAATGTTTCCAAGGTTTATCCATGTTGTAGCATGTTTGAAGAGTTGATGGACATTGGGTTGTTTCCACCTTTTGGTTTTGTGAATATGCTGTTTTGAACACTAGTGTACTATTTCTCTCTCTCTCTCTCTCTCTCTCTCTCTTTTTGAAGCCTGAAAACATAATGCTTTTGGATAGAAATGTCCCTAAACCTCGGATCAAGATCATTGACTTTGGGTTGGCCCATAAAATTGATTTTGGAAATGAATTCAAAAACATATTTGGGACACCAGAGTTTGTTGGTAAGTTTTTTTTTTACTCCTGTGCTCATTTATTTCTCATCAATAATATGAATTATACTGGCAGAAACTCCCCTGCTGTAACATCATTTATTTCCCTGGTACATATTTCTGGTTTGTACGTGAAGATAGAATCTGTTGATTCACTTTCTCTGAAAACTAAAATGCGTTTATTTCCTCTTAGCTCCTGAGATAGTCAACTATGAACCTCTTGGTCTTGAGGCAGATATGTGGTAAGGAGCATGTCCTTGATGCTTTCATCTTTCCGCTTTAGTGTACTATTCTTCTGACATTTGTTTCTGTTTTCGTTTTGTGTCTAGGAGTATTGGGGTGATAACCTATATTCTGTAAGTACCAAAATCCACGCCTTGTATTCTTTTCCTCTTTCTTTGAGACCATATGTCTTATTAACCATCTATATGTCATGTTGATCTCTTCAGTTTATGCATGCTTTTTATGTAAACATATTCATTTCACACCCCCAGAACACGTGTAGTTTATACTAATTAAACATTTTCTCCTAATTCGCAATGAGTCATCAGAAACTACAGCCTAATCACTGAAGGAAGCATGGCTGTCCATCACTGCTGAGAAAATAGGAAAGCGGTGTTTTTTAAAATTTTTTTTAACATTTATTCATTTTTGAGAGACAGAGAGACAGAACATGAGTAGAGGAGGCCAGAGAGAGAGGGAGACACAGAATCTGAAGCATGCTCTAGGCTCTGAGCTGTCAGCACAGAGCCCAGTGCGGGGCTTGAACCCACAAACCGTGAGATCATGACCTGAGCCAAAGTCGGAAGCTTTTTTATTTTTTTTTAACTAAGAGATGCTATTCCAGGTTAACTTTTTAAATGCATCCTATGCATTAAGCTGAAGCTGTTGTGCGTGACAACTAAATGCCCTGTAAAATGTAATCGGATTCTGAAGTGACTGCCCAAGGACAGATTATCATATTATTCCTCACTCCCCTTATTAGATATGCTAGGAATGACATGATAGCCCAAGAGGTAATCATTCATGTTCTGCACCCCACTTTATTAACAGCCTCAGTGGGGCCTCCCCATTTCTTGGAGACACTAAGCAAGAAACGTTAGCAAATGTATCTGCCGTCAACTACGAATTTGAGGAAGAATACTTCAGTAATACCAGTGCCCTAGCCAAAGATTTCATAAGAAGACTCCTCGTCAAGGATCCAAAGTGAGTGTCCATTATTCCTGAGGGGTACTTGGCCATGGCTTCAGCAGGACCAGGGCTAGCACTTGTATTGTGCATGCGGACCACGTTTATGAGAGCCTGGTGGGTTCCACGTGGCAAAGGAAAGCATGCCATGTGGAACGCTTCAGAAAATGCAGGCGGGGCCTTTGCACCTGCTCAGTCTGTCCCTGCAGACACAGTAAGATAGTCACAGAAAGACTGACTTCTTTCCAGCTTTCTTCCACGAAGCAGGCCCTAAACTGCATTTTCCAGAGCATCTGCTTGGTAGGCCCAACTGGCATGGAAACAACCTCAGTGTTTGCTTCTATGGTCACAGCATTTTTTTTCTTTCCCCTTCCCCCTACAAAGGAAGCGAATGACAATTCAAGATAGTTTGCAGCATCCCTGGATCAAGGTAAGTTGCATATTGTGATTGGTTTGGTGTTATAGGACATCCTGGAATGCATTTGCCTTAGGCCTAGTTACTGTGGGGGTCTCACCACAGGTCACATCTGAAGTATTGGTTTTGACATTGGTGCCCTATTTTAAGATGGTGCACAGATGAGAGTGTCCTAATGATCACGGAGATGGAGGAGAATAAGCTATCACAATGCAGGATTGTAAACGGGGAGTTGAAGGTCAGTTGTAAATGGGTCAGGTCTACTCAACAGCCATGTTTGGTTTCACCTGTGGGATGTTGGCCCAGAGAATATTTTAATTTTTTGGAATTAATTGCCAACATTTAAATACCGTATCAAATCTGGATTTCCAGCATCTGTTGAAAAATCTGAATGTCTACCAGTACTGAGCCCTCATTCCATAAGGCCACCCAAACCCTGCACAGCTGCCTTTGGGCCAGGGCCAGCGGCCGCCCCCTGGCACAACATATACCTTTACATTACCTGCAACACCCATTGCCATTTGGGTTAAAGAACTGAAGTGCTCCGGCTAGAACAGAAAGGACCAACGGTGAGGGAATGTGGCAATTACAGAATAAAATCATGGAACCGGTGAGGGGATTATGGTGCAACAACTTGCATCGCAGAAGTAGGGTTGGGGCATCGAGAGAGCTTTGCTGCATGAACTCCTAGCAGTTGCATGGGTTCCCTGAGGAGGCAATGGTGTCTCCTCTCATCAGTAGAACTAATGGCCTCCCAAAAAAGATGCAGTACAACGGATCCTAATGCTATCAGCCAGGCCAAACTTGCTAACCTCTGAGTTCCTACCAGCTCTAAATTATTACTTGATGATATATTAAGTTCAAATGCCTTATAACATAACCTCACCACGAATCTTGCCATTCCCAAACTCTCAGTCCAGAAAGTTGAAATTTAGCCTGTTCTGAGCCCAACTCTTCAGCTTTTCCCAAGACCCAGTCTTTATGGATTTTATCAAACCCTTAGCCCTAAGAGTTGCCCTCCGGAGACTAGGTTCCTAGCTTTTGCACGTTATCCCAACTTGTTCTGTTATTTTACTAAGGTGAGTGTGTAAGCATCCTAACTAACTACAGGTTTCCAAAAGTTGTCATGTAACCCATTTCCATCTTGGAGTGTTCTAAATTTGCTTTCTTGGACTTTGATTTTAGCCTAAAGATACCCAACAAGCACTTAGTAGAAAGGCGTCGGCAGTCAACATGGAGAAGTTCAAGAAGTTCGCAGCCCGGAAAAAGTGGAAAGTAAGATTGTTTGATAGGGAGGGATAACTAATTTATTTTCTCCGTGGCACTCCCTGTGGCCAGGCCCATCTCTTCTGACATTGGCCTTCAAAAGTGCATCCTTTTTGTTTGTTTCAATTGACTCTATAGTCTTCTGCACCATTAAACACTATTTTCAAAAGATAAGCAAAAATAGTATTTCGGTCCTCTTTAAGTCTTATTTTTGCATGTAATTTTGCATTTGTTTTAAATCAAGACCATTCCCAAGGCAAATTTTTAAATCAGTGCAACAAAATTATAGTGTCATCTTTTCCTAAGTTCAACAAACCACATTTTGAATAACTCTGTTCTTTGTGGTAAGCAGCATGGGAGTGCATTTATAGTAGAACTTGTGTAAATGGTTCTCTGAAACCAGCCTTGGTCTATGAATGGTTGGGATGGGGGTTGGGGTGGGGCCATGAGCATTTGTACTGTGGTCTCATGTTCTTTTTCAATGTGAATGGCTTCTGCAGTGGCTGTATGGGGCATGGCTCTAAAGGGCATTCCAGTCAACCTTGAACAAATAGAAATTCAAGGTTGAGAAGGTGACAGGATGTCTTCTTATGCCCAGGATCATGTGAAGCCCGGAGGAAGCAGATACCTGCCATGTCTCTGAGCACTGGGCCAGAAATGTACCTCATTTTCACACCCATCAAGTTTAGGGTGCCATGACAGGGATGAGGAGGACCACAGCACTAGGGTTACTTAAGACTTAACACTTAGTCTGAAAGAAGCCCTTAGACTAGGCTTAAAATGTAGAGAGAACACCATAAGTTTCTCTCTTTTTTTCTCTTTTTGACACACCCACACTCACCCCCCCCCCACCCCCAACACACACATTCTTTTACCTATTGTTGTTCTTGCCTTTGAGAGTAAATGCAGGGGTGTTTGTCCTATAGGCTAAGGAGTTCCCCACCTGTTTGTTTCTAACAACTGTATGAGTTTTGATAGTCATATTACTATTAATACCAGCTTGCCTGGGCACAAGGACACAGGACAGGACCCTTGAGTGGGGATGTGCAAGGGGTTTGTTAGGGTAAGATTCCATTCCTCAAAAAGTTGAGAAGAAAATATTAAGAGAGAAGGGGTATAGAGTATACAGTTGTGTAGTTAATAATGAAATGCGGAAGGAGAATCTCTATCCTGTTGTCTTAATTTGTAAGACCTTTAGAAATTTCTTTAGGCGTATATGATCCAACCTGCTTGGAAGGTCTCCCACCCCTAAAGAACATGCTGTCAGCAGTGAACGCTGTCTCAAAGACTTTGTCATTTGTACTAATTTGAATATCCTTACGTAAACTCTCTCTCTTCCTCTCTCCCTGCCTTTTTTTTTTTTTAAAGCAATCCGTTCGCTTGATATCACTGTGCCAAAGATTATCCAGGTCGTTCTTGTCCAGGAGTAACATGAGTGTTGCCAGAAGCGACGATACTCTGGTAAGCACACCTGTTTGCCTTGCTGAAGTTCTTTCTTACAACTGTGTATTTCCAATGTTTAGGTTGCTTGATTTGTTCAACAACCCAGAAAACCTAAAGTCACGGAAGTGTCAGGCCTGTTCTTCCTCTGCTCAAGGTAGGGAGTTAGGTGGCTGATTTGATGTACGGTATTGGTTCTTTCGTTCTTTTTTCTCTTTGTTTGGATTGGCACCATGCCCAGTCCCACCCACTACCTCTGACACTACCACGCCCTGCCCCACTCCTCCCACACTCACAGTTTGGTGAGAGAATGACTGGCCAGCAGAAGAGGAAAGAGTTCATTCTAATTTCCATGAAGAAAATGAGAGTCCTCTATTGCCACTGACCTTGGAAAATACTTGATCATAATACCATAAAAGAGGCAAATACTCCTCCTACCAACACACACCCCCCAAAATCAAGGCAAATACTGTGGAGCTTGCTGGGGGAGTTTGTGGTAGACCAGAAGGCTAAACCTACTTGCTGTGTTGACATTGCATTGAGTGCCTAAAACCCTTGAGAACAATTCCATACTTTTTCCCATAATGAACACTGAAACCTAATCACAGATTAACTCTTCAGATATGACTGGACACATCCGAATTCAATAAGACTGTCCCCTGACAGTCAGACAACAGGGCTTTGGGAGCCCTGGTGGTAAAGGGGATGTCAGAGAAGGGAGAAAGGTTGGTTCTGTGGGAACCAACCTGCTCCCATGACTGCATAGTCAGTGTTTCGTGAATGACTCCAGGGACTCCATGGGCAGGATCACACATCAGCAGACACGAGCTCTATCCCCGCCCCGAAGCTAGTTGCTTCACTGAGCCTCCAGGTGTAGCCTTGTAGAGTCAAAGGAGAAATGTTAAGGAGAAAACAGGAATGGGAAAGAAGCAAGGTCGGAGAAGGAGGACATGGAAAAGAAAGTCTAGGTTTGGGAATTGTTTGAGGGTAACAGTGGAACCAGGGACAAGACAAAATCTGTTAACCTAAGGAAGATGAGAACAATTAAATGTTATAAATTAAAATCATCTTGAATAAGCACTTAGAGGAAAACATGTGTCACAGTGCGAAGTTTAGGGAGGGAGAGGGCCCCAGGGTGCGTGGGGGTTCTAGGTGGGATGACCCTTCCTGGAACTCATGTTCCCTCATCATTCTGATGTCCTACTGATCATGAGGACCTGTTGTAACCATCTGCTTATCCCCCCCCCATTCACCTCGTTTCTCTTGACTGTCCCTTTCATGCAAATGTCTCTTAGTCATCAATTGGAATTGTAATGGAAAAGCAAAACCTATGACATTCTTAACATGGAGTCTGTCCAAATATTATTAAAACCCTCATGAGGTTTGGATTCAGACCCATAGAGAAGAGAAAGCAGAAATCAGAGAAATGCTTTTTCCATTCCACCCCACAAGCAGAGACTCGGCCTCTGTGATAACGCTTTTCCAGATTTGAAATATGAGGAGCCACACCTCTGTGAGTCCAGAGATATTGTTTGGGATTTTTCTAGCTTATTCTTTAGTTTTAATGTACCATATTTGGTAAATATCTTATTATAAGAAAACTTTGACAAATTGGCAAGGATTTAACTAGTTTGACATTCTCTATTTTCTCTTTGTAATTAGCAATGCATCTGTTTTCCTTTTTCTGGCCTTTATTTTTACATTACTCCTCCTTTAGGATCTTTAAAATATACATATATGTATATATAGTGACTAGCTTTCAGAGAATTTTGCCATGTTATTCTATACTTAGAGGAGGAAGAAATTCCAGTGATCAAAAAATAACAATTCTATAATTGGACAAATTACAAATTAAGGCTGTAAAATTCAGAGGTATCATTTCTTTGGTTCTATGGTTTTTAGACTCTGAATTATGCCTGATATTTTCTACGTGGTTTCTGGGACTATATATTTTGAAAGGTTTCCAAGATAAACACAGAAGATAATTTGTTATCGGTTGTTCTAAATCTGAATCTTGAAAGGTGTTTGCCATCTGGGTTATAATGCAAGTGACATTAAGGCACAGGTAAAAGAAGGTGGCGTTAGTTTCCTACATGGAAGGAGCAAAAAGTAACCTCCTGGTTCCTTTCATGACTCTGTGGATTTGTAGATTAAGTGGCTACTTTCCTCTAGATGCTTCTCTTGACAAATGAGCATTGATTTCTCTTATGTTGATAAGAGGATCATGGCCAGCAAGCTAACTCTTTTTCCCTCTTCACTGTCCCTCTCAAGGATGAGGAAGACTCCTTTGTGATGAAAGCCATCATCCACGCCATCAATGATGACAACGTCCCAGGCCTACAGCACCTCCTGGGCTCATTGTCCAACTATGACGTTAACCAACCCAACAAGGTCTGCTACTGCTCTGCCAGGGGTAGTGGGCGGGGGGTGGGGGGTGGTCACCGTGACTGTACACCTCCAAGTTCACGGTGAAAAAGATCCCTTCTGCTTCTCCATCCCCCCCCTTGCTGTTACAAACTCCATACTGTGGAGAAATCACTTCTGCGTAGAGAGTGAATTGAGTTAGAAATGAGGTCGAATGCACCGAGGGCCTTTCTCCACCCAAAGCCTTTCCCCACGACACTGTGAATGTGCTCATCCTGGAAATGAAACTGTCACCTTTGAGTGTGAATCCAGCAGAGGAAGGCTGGGTGTTCCCCCGGCTGTCCCCATTCCTGTTACACAGCAGTGGTTGTGGGTCTGTTGAGACCTAAGAAGCTGTGTGGTGTTGGACAACGGTGACAGTTGCTTTTCCTTGCCTACCAAACCTCAAAAAATGTTTTTCTTGTCTCTTCCAGCACGGGACACCTCCATTACTGATCGCTGCTGGCTGTGGGAATATTCAAATACTACAGTTGCTCATTAAAAGAGGCTCAAGAATTGATGTCCAGGACAAGGTCATAATTCTGTTTTATTGCCACTGAATTACCTCCTAAGTATTTCCAAATGTCTTCCTATCACAGAGGTAACAGAGGAAAACCACATGTGCCCCTTACTTCATTTCTCAGTCTCCTACAAAGGAAGATGACCTGTCCCATAGCCTGGTCCAGTCTGACCCGTGTTACAAACAAAAAGGCAAATACGTCCCTTTCTCTTGGCTCGGTTGCTCAGCATCAGCCTTTCCTTGCGCGCTACCCCAGATCTATTCCTTACTCATCACATGTACTCAACAGTGTTATGAGATGTCACATCCGGGAAAATTTTCATCGTCTGATTAATCTCATCAGAGATGTATTTGTCTGCATGTGTATTAGGGCAACAAAGTCAGGATGGTCCATGTGGCCATAGATTTTACAGAACTGTACACGGACTAGAGCCGATCCTGACTATGGAGGAAATTTGAACCGGAGATTGAAATGAAGGTTTTAAGAAAACAAAAACATGATTTTGGAGTAATTCTAGATTTACCAAAGAAAGGTGCAAAGATAGGACAGAGGGCTCCTGGAGCCCCTTCGCCCCACTTCCCAGAATGTTAACATCTTACATCACCTTGGTCTTTTTATCAAAACTAAAGAATAAAATGAGAGTTCGTTCCTCTTGGAAGTTGCTCCTTTGAAGTTTGCCGTCACACAGGAAGGGAAATGGAGTGAGTCTGAGTGACGTGTGCATTTGGATCTGGAAATGTGACTTCACACTGGTTTTTATGCAGGGGGGATCCAATGCCATCTACTGGGCGTCTCGGCATGGCCACGTGGACACCCTGAGATTTCTCAATGAGAACAAATGCCCTTTGGATATTAAAGACAAGGTAAGGCTCCTTCTCTTCTTGGGGATAGTGGGAAGTCATCTGAGGCGACGTTTGAGTGTGGACATGCCACCTGCATCTGGATCCAAAGCAAAAGGGTTTGTGATCAAAATCTTCCTGCAGGGAAGTTCAGAAGTGTCTTTCTGCTACTGGCTGAGTCTAATATTAAAATCTGCGTTTAGCTGAAATCTGCCAGCTAGTTGGCATAATATGCAAGCAGTGAATTATCTGCCCCATAACCTGGACACTCAAGGTTCTACTAGAAGGACAATCAGAAGCAGATCCGAGTCCTGATCCTTGTATTGAATTGCCATGTGTACATCTCTTTACGCTTCTTCTCCCCTCTGAAGTAGCTGCCAGTGCTGACCTTACAGTCCCTGGCACTAGAAGAATTCATGAGACAATGCATATAAAATAAGGCTTTGGGGAGCAAAGTTATTATAACAAAAGCTGTTGATTTAGCAAGTTACCTTATTTTCATGTATCTGTGTTTCATTCAGTTCACACAAGAACCCTGTGAGTTCACTGGCAGGGCTTGAACATGTACCAAGGATTCTTACCTCCTCATTCATTATACGTTCTACTGTGCAACTCCTGTCTGCTCCTAGTGCTTGTAGACTGACTTTTCATGTTTAATCGGAGCTGCCATATACAGTTGTATGGACTGTGCACTGCTCTGTATCTAAGGGATGATATTCATGTCAAAGACACACACACGCACACACACACACACATGTATGATGGCAGTTTTCGGTCAGGTAGCAACAAGCATCTTGTTTTGTATCAATCAGTTTATACTCACAGTTTTTGGACAGGTATGAGTAAAATATCATAAGGAAATCATAGGGAAATTGCACCTATTGCAAATTCAGAGAATGCCACTGTGGGCTAATAGTGATGTTTTTTTTTTAATCTCTGAGAATGTAAGAAATAACATTCTCAACATAGACAATGAAATCAGAAACTTGCTCATAAATAAAACTGTGTTTAAGTAACTTAATATTAAAACAGGAGTTTTGTGTTTTGAAAAGAAAATCACATGGCTACAAGCATCCGTACATAAAGAAGATTGAGAACCGCCATGACAGAGAAGGAAAACATTCTCATGTAGGAGGTTTTATGACAAGCAGGAGGGGCTACACATGTGGGTTTCACGCTAGCTGTGTGGTGGACCCTCCACCCCAGGACCAAAGGGGCATGTGGCCTGAGGGTGGTGGGGGCCCCTTCAGGGCAGGACTGGAGCCAGGCGTGCATGGGAGTGGGCCTCCAGTCCTGTGCATTTAGTTTCTAGAGTCTGCTCCCGGAGAGTGCTCTGAATTTGGCTGTTTCTTTTACAGTCTGGAGAGACAGCCCTTCATGTGGCAGCTCGCTATGGCCATGCCGATGTGGTTCAGTTACTGTGCAACTTTGGCTCTAACCCCAATTTCCAGGACAAGGTAGGTCACGGTAGCCGACCTCACTTCCTTTCGCCTGCTGGGTGGCTGTACCCGTAGCCGTTTGATATGGTCGGGTCCTTTGGGGTTTTATCCAAGGTAGGTTTTCTGCTTAGATTTCTGAGGGCAGGGACTCAAACAGGAGCACTAACATTCATTCATTCATTCATTCATTCATTCATTCATTTACACTTCTGGACAACCCTGTGAGTGAGTTGCTATTATTTTCACTCCTTCTTTTACAGAAGAGAACATCCAGGCACAGAGAGGTTCAGTAACATACCGAAGCTCACACAGCCTGTAAATGGTGGAGCTGGGGCTCAAACCCAAACAGTCTGGTTCCAGAGTCATCCTGTAAACACTTCACTGTACTAACCTCTCGTAGACAGACATCTGTGTCTAATGATGTTCGTTGTGAATATACAGTCCTTACAATCCTATAGATCTCGTGGCCAGCCATCACCCTGACTTGTTAAAGCACAATTATCTCAGCACGTCTTTGCCAGAGCAATAACAAATTATGTGAGTGATCTCTATGTTATACACATGACAGAAATCCTGAGGTGTTAAGCTTGTTACAAGAATTCCCGCTCAGATAAGTGCTCTCCTCCTGTGAGGAGTCTCAGATGAACTGAATGAAGGCACTTTGATAAGAAAGATGTTATAAATCCATCCACCCCGGGGTTCTCCTGTGTAGAAGAGCTGAACCAGTGGTTCCAGGGGGCTCCTAAAAGTCAGTTGTTAGTAAACTGCAGGGGAAACTGAATTTATCCAACACCCAAGTGTTGAGGAAAGAAAATTAGTGAAGGAGAGACATCAGACCTGCGTCCATTATTTCAGATTTTGCTCTTTTTTTTTTTTTTTTTTGCCACGAGCTCTTTTTTCTGTACTGCCTTGACTCGGCTGCTGATGTTGGCTGGAACTCACTGCATCTGTACTGGTGTGCTCTTGTGTTCTCCTCCTTTACCTGTGTGTCTCTTTGGCCAGGAAGAAGAAACCCCCCTGCACTGTGCTGCCTGGCACGGCTATTATTCTGTGGCCAAAGCCCTTTGTGAAGCCGGCTGCAATGTGAACATTAAGAATCGAGAAGGAGAGACGCCCCTCCTGACAGCCTCTGCCAGGGGCTACCACGACATCGTGGAGTGTCTGTCTGAACACGGAGCCGACCTCAATGCCTCCGACAAGGTGGTTTGTGGGTAGATGTATCACACGCACTGGCAGGTGATCCGGGGGGCTGATGGGACCACAAGACTCCTCCATTAATTACCTACAATAACAAACTCGAATGTAGCAAATTACAATGGTCCTTTCTCTTCTCTGTTTGATAATTATTAATCTATTAATATGAGATTCTGTTTGACAATTAATATTCATTTGTGGCATGTTAACACTTTATGGTCAGATGGCTCAGCTGTTTTATGTTCCGCCTTTTTAGCTTTGAAGCAGGTATAGGAGTGTTCACTGGGCCTAAGACAATCTTCAGTTAGGACCAAAATTGGCAACTCTCTATTACTTTGTAGCGAAACAGAGAAATAGATGGTTTATTTACTTTTATCTCCCGCTGTTTCGTTAAAAGATAAAAACCACTCTTAGTTGGCTGATAATTGCAACTCTAGACCAGGTGCTCCTTTATTAATTAAACAAATTCAGCATAATCTGTTTTTGTTTGTGAGCTTGTACTTAAATGAGGCTGTGGTGTTCCTCGTATTGTCAAATTTGGGATATTGTAGGTAAGTTAGGAACTGCCATTTGTGGAGTGTTTTCTTGGTGCAGAGAAGTGGTTCTCAGTTGGGAGCAAGCTTGCCCCCGGGGGGCATTTGGTGGTGGCTGGAGCCCGGTTTTGGTTTTCACAGCCAGAAGTGAGGGTTACTACTGGCATCTAGTGGACGAAGATCCGTGTGCTTTTGTTACACATCTTACAACTCCCAGCACAGGCCCCAGATGTCAGTTAGTATACTGAGGTAGAGAACCCTTAGAACAGATAAGTTACAGACATGTCCCCAAACTCTCTACGCAGCTCACGAAACTCAACCTGTCTATTCGCCAGGGGTTCCGTAACAAGTGGAGGGAATTCCCAGGCTGGTCTTTTTTGGGATGCATTGATTCAGCATGTTTTATTTGCCTTTGATATGTATGACAGCCCTTGAGCACATCACTTCCTGTGGCTTTCCCAGTTTCTCCCTGGGTAAGAGAAAACAGGCTTTTTTTTTTTTTTTTTTTTTTTTTTTTTTTTGAGAGAGAGAGAGAGCAATTGCCAGCAGTGGGGAGGGGTAGAGGGAGAGAGAGAATCTTAAGCAGGCTCCATACTCAGCGTGGAGCCTGACTTGGGGCTTGATCTCATGACTCTGAGGTAATGACCCACGCCAAAATAAGAGACACTTAACTGACTGAGCCCCCAGGCGCCCTAAATGATAGGCTTTCTGCTTAGGAAGTAAGTGAAGACTGCTGAGCAAATGTTTTTAAAAGTGGTTTTCAAGGCACCTCAGTGGTTCAGTTGGTTAAGCATCCGACTCTTGATTTTGGCTCAGGTCATGATCTCATGGTCCTGAGATTGAGCCCCGTGTCGGGCTCCACCCTGGGTGTGGAGCTTGGTGAAGATTTTCTCTCTCATTCTCTCTCTGCCTCTCCCCTGCTCGTGCTCTCTCTGTCCCTCTTTCTCTCAAACAAGGATTTTAAAAAAATAAAAGGGGTTTTTAAGCGCTTGATAAAACAGGCCGTTGGAGAGCCAACAATTACGTAAGTTCTATACATTTAGAGACAAGAAGAAGTGTTGGGTCTTTCTGTCTGACTGTTCGGACCACGCCTGAATTAGTCAGGCTGATGGTCAGCTTAGTCTGTGGTTGTTCAGAGTGGGGCACACGAAGCCTCTCCCCCACTCGCCAGGAGTAAAGAATGTGTTGTAATCCTTCTTCAGGATCTGCAGTAACAATGCCATTGGCCAAGTAAACTTGGCCCAGTGGTGGCTGGAAAGGCAGGTGGCCAGGCCCACGTGCATAAGGGAAAGTGCTCACGGCCCCTGGTGTTTGTTACAGGACGGACACATCGCTCTTCATCTTGCTGTGAGACGGTGTCAGATGGAGGTCATCCAGGCTCTCATCAGCCAGGGGTGTTCTGTCGATTTCCAAGATAGGCACGGCAACACCCCCCTCCACGTGGCCTGCAAAGATGGCAACGTGCCCATTGTGGTGGCCCTCTGTGAAGCCAGCTGCAATTTGGATATCTCCAACAAGGTAACGCTGGAGGGGATCCCTGCGGGGGCCAGCAGGGCATGTCCCTCCACCTGCTTCTGGGTTTTCTCCAAGTTTCTCTTCGCGTCTCTTCATTATTCAAAGCCAGTGTTACTCATAGGGACCTGTTCTGTTCTGGCTTGTAGAGCTGTCTACATTAAATCATACTTTACGTTGGACTTTTGAATAACTTCGTGAAATAACAGAAAATCATTACATTATTAAGTACTTCCTACCTAGCCAGGTTGTTATTGATGAACATCAAGAGAGGGAGAGAGAGAAAGGGGGAGTGTGTGTGTGTGTGTGTGTGTGTGTGTGTGTGTGTGTCTGTGTCTGTGTGTGACCTCTTGTAGAAGAATCCCAGAACATCAGTCAAATTAGAACATCTTTTTGCAGTACTATATCTCCAGGAAAACACCTCATTGAGATTCCTAGGACCAGATTTCTCTTCTTGGCTTTCCCCCTTGAGAGTTTTTATGGTCAAACATTCAGAACACCTTTTTTGTGCTCAATAAATTTAGTAAGACCAAGGGAATGCTACTATTTGGTGAATACTAAAGAAATGAAAATAGTCACACGATGAAATGAAAAAAACCCCATATGTTGACTTCTAGAAGTTAGCTAACACCTTTCCTTTTCCCTGAATACTATAGAGACTTTCATTACCAAATAGGACAGAACAGTTGGATATTCATGTGGTTTCAGGCATGTAATTGTACAAAAGGCAAGCACTACTCTTTCACGATTGTGTTGAAGACAAAGTCCAAGTTGAATTAAAATTTTGATTGTGGGAAGTGTTTGTTTATAATTGGCAGACACGATGCCAGCAGAATTTTCTCATGATTTGTTTGAGGTAAGAGAATTAACAGCTAAAAGAGCTGGAAAATTACACGTCTACAAAAAATTATTCCTCTTGCCTATTATGTGATTAATTCTCATGAATCTTGAAATCGGCAGTCTTCACATTCTGGAAATTTGAAAACGCAGGATCATAGGTCTTAGGCATTAGCTGCTGTGCTGGTTGCTTTCTTTGTTTATCCCATTCTAATCCTGCCAAGTCTGTTAGGTAAAGTGGCTTAAGGGGAAAGCCAAATGTAATATTAAGCAGCATCAAGATCTTGGCTATCCTTCTAGGAGTCTTTAAACGAATAAAAAATGGCTTCAGGGAACATCATGGTACTTATTTGAATACCTTTGGACTTGGCCATAGTCCACACAGCTGGCCTACTGTGTGCACAGAATCTGGGATGAACTGTCTCCTGGGAAGGTGGAGGAGCAGAGCGGGTGACTCATGGTACTGGGCACTAAGTGAAAGAAGGGAATGGGTGTTCACCCCACGCCTAAGTGCAAGCCGTGCACTTGCTAAGTCTGCTCTTTAAAATACCCAGCAAGATAACCCTAGACTTCATGTTTAAAAACAACTGACTTATTTAACGGGAAGGCCTCTACGTTGTTGAGGCTGCAGATGGTAGTTCATACATACCCACACACACTTGCTTTTACCATATTGGGCCACACAGCAGCACAGAGAGGGCATTCCGTAGGTGATTTTGTCACTGAGTTGAGCTCAGCTGGAGCTCCACAGTGTCACCCTCCTAAAATCAGCAGCCTCGTGCAGTTACTTGGGACCCTCTTGGTGCAGCAGCGAGGTGACTGGCAGCTCCACGTGGAGCCAGAGACGAGGTCCCCAGGCCGCCATCAGTGTTCAGGGACTCGGCACACCATCACTCCGTGGGCCTCACGCCTTCTTCAGTGGGTTGGTGACATCTTCGTTTTTTTCTTCCTCTTCCCAGTGAAGACAGAAAGCATGTTGTACTCATGCATGCGTCCATGCACACACAGACACACACACAGAGATGCACACACAGACACCTGTGCATGCATGCACGCAGACCAGCACACAGACATGTGCACCCACATAGATACACAGACACACGCACATAAACAGATGCGCACACACGCAAACACACAGATGCGTGTACGTGCACATGGGCACACGGACATGCACATAGACACGCACAGACTCACATCTACAAATGGGCACACATACACACACACACACGTGCACATGTGGACATGTACACGGACACACACACATGTACATATCCAGGCATATGTGTGACAATTCCGTGCCCAGTAAGTGTGTGTTAGTGCCTTTCTCTGACAGTACTGTGCCAGAGCAGGATGAGGGGCTTGTGGATAGCATAGTGAATGGTTCGTGCCCCCAGGTGTTTTTTGGTGTAGCCGGGCTCATGTTGCAGTCACTGCTGTGAAAGAGGCACCAGGTGCTATGGAGATGTGGACATCTGCACATGAAAGAAACAGAGAGAGCTTTTGGATGAAGGAGAGAGGAAAGTGTGTTTCAGACCAGGGGAAGTGTTTGCGTATGTTTGGGCGCTGTCTGGCTGCACCTGTAGCTGACGTGGAGTGTAGGCATTTAGGGAGGCCGGCAATGGGGCAGAGAGAGAAAATGCAGGTGGAAGGGGACATTGGGTCCAGAAGGTGCAAGACCTTGACCGTAAGGCTTGGGAGTTTGGATTTGGTTCTGCCAGAAGTCAGGGCCTTCAACATGTAAACTTCCTAGTCCTTTTTCTTTGTTGTCCTTTTTCCCTTGCATGAACGATACCTCCCATTGCCAGGCTCCTCTTCCTTACACAGAAATCCAAACACCTTGCTACATCTTCACAACTTCTTTTCCTTCTCACTGTGTCTCTAGGGTATTTGATCTCTGCTCCCTAGATCACTCTAGATGATAGTAGACTAGCACAGGCTGGTGCACACATTGCAGCATTATTTGTAAGGGGCAGGAATGGAACCGCCTTAAGCGTCCATCTTCAGTGGGCTGGCTGAGTGAATTGTGGCACATCCACATGCCAAGTGTTACTCAGGTAGCCGAAAGGACAAATTAGATATCGTCACAGGCCCCACAAGGTGTGTGCCATGTATTACTAAGGGGAACGTAGCAAGTGACAGCCTAGAAAGTGGAATATGTCTTGGCTTTTCACGTTTTTTCTTTCCTCTCGTGGATTCATAGCTAAAAGCTTGGAAGGCCGGGCACCAAAGTGTCGAGCCGGAAGTGCTCTGAGGAGGGGAGCCTGGGGAAGGGGACAGAAGGAAAGGAGCGCCTCTCTTCTCCACCACGGATCCTATGCGTCCTGCGGCGTCCTTTGCACTTTCTCTGTCAGCATGTGTTCACTTCATAACAAAAACTTACACTTGCAGATAAACAGCATAAGACAGACACCTGAACTTCCTCTGCTTCCAGTATCCACCAAGGATACTTTTTTTTGTGGTTCCCCCAGGGCAGAAGAAATACCTAACAGTTCTGTTTATTAAGCGGTTCAGTCCGAACAACCTAGTAAGAATTTATGTCCTAATGACTCAGTAGGTATTGGGAAAAAAACGATGCCCACAAATGGAAAGAAAATGAATATTTTCATTTCATTCTTCCCTAACCACACTTGCATGCTGATGGGATGTGTGTGCTGATTGGTCACCTCACAGCTCCTCAGACCTTGGACCCAGCCAGGCTGGACACTGCATTATTCCTATTCTACACCCGTGTTCTCAGGGTACTTGTTTCTTGTCACAGTAACCACCAACCCCCCGCTGTGCAGATACGATGGCATTGAAAGGAAGGCAGTGTGATCTAATGCTGAGACCCTAAGCTGCCTGGAGCGAGTACTTCACTTTATGTCTGAACCTGCTGGTTCCATCAACAATGTGAAATATTCCTCAGTACCCCATGCATTCACTGCAGCGCCCTGAGGTGCCTTGGCACACAGTTTGGGAACCACACACATAAACAGTGGAGAGCATGGTGGGCATGGCCTTGCAATGTCACCTCATTAGAACGACTTCACTGGCTATTGTTCCATCCCTTTGTCCCTTGCAGTGTCTAATTTGAACTGTGGTGCAGATCTTTCTGGAACCTTGGGCCCCTTAAGAAGAACCCTGACTCATGCCTCCTTTCTACCAGCACAGGAGGAGATTCGATTTAGTTATCTTATGATAAGCCTCCTACTCTTTCATCCTTTGCAGTTTTCTTTCAAAGTGACTCTTTTAACTGGAAAATACTTCAACACATTCCTCTTGGCTTGCCTCCCCCCAGGAGAGGGAGGGTTTCTGGAAAAGGGAGTCCACACGTCCTATTTCTTCTGGGGGATCCCAGATCCCGCACACAGTACCGGCCCGTGGGATAGACTCCCGTCAGTGCCATCCTCAGCAGCCATTGTGAGAAGGACTCTCTTTGGGCTTTTTTTTTTTTGTGTCTTCCAGTATGGACGAACGCCTCTGCACCTTGCAGCCAACAACGGGATTCTGGACGTGGTCCGCTACCTCTGTCTGGCGGGCGCCAACGTGGAGGCGCTGACCTCGGTGAGTCACTTTCTGGCAGGAGAAAGCCACGGAAAGCCGTAGAGAACGTTTCGGGCCTCAAGGGCATCGGGGAAAGGTATCACTTGGCAACTGCATCTCAAGCAGACAAGCTGCTCTTAAGCTTTGCTCCTGCAGTGCCGTTCCGTAGACAGTTGCCCACACAGAGCCAGGGTGATAGCTGGTTATGCTCATTGGTGCCAGGGCCCTTGGCGCTCTGGGGCCCGCACTGCCAGGAATGCCTGCTGTTTCCCATGCTACACAGCAGCGCCTTTGGGTGTTTTGTTAGATATGTGTGTTTTCCTTTTCTAAATGCTCCCCCTCCCCTACAACGGCTCTGGAGGTGCCCTGGGCTCTAGGGGAGGAAGGAGGAAGGAGTCTCAGGTCTCAGGGTGGGGAACTGCTTACAAGAGCTGTTCTCTCTTGTTTAAAAAGTCTGCCTTTCTTATTTTGTTCCCGGCACCTCCCCACCCCTCATTCCGTGCCTGGCACCACCCTCCAGGAGGAGCCCTTTGATTTACAGTTCATGAAATACCAAAGAGGGAAAATACATGGACTGATGCGATAAGATGGTCATTTTACTGCTACAGTGAAATTCTATCATTTGACTTGTTTCTGGCCTAATGGTAGGTTGAGTCTGCTAAACCTCACTAATGCTTCGCTGATGTAAAGTGTGCATCTGAGGAAATCCATTGGGATTTTAAAATATGGCAGCCAACTTTGGGAAAATCAAGGCCTCATTTCTTGGAGAGTCATGTAGGGGTTGGCAAACCACGGGCTGCAGGCCAAATCCAGCCCGCTGCCTGGTTTCTGTAAATAAAGTTTTACTGGGACCCAGCCATGCTCATAGTTTACAGCCCAGCAGCTGTTTCTATAAATCAAACTTTATTGAGACCCACCCAGGCTCATTATTTACGTATTCGTGGCCACTTTCACGTTATAAGGGCACAGTTGAGCAGTTACGACAAAGACCCTATGGCCTACAGAGCCCGAAGTTATCTATTCTCTGGCCCCTTATAGAAAATTACTGACCTCTGGTCGGAGACATTGCCTCCCTGACTGTACTGATGTTCCTTTGATGTCATTCTGTCCTCACAAGTAGTGGGCCCATTCTCTGTAAGTGTCGAGCCCTGTGCTGGGCTTTTCTGCAGGCCCAGTGAAGGCCAGTGCTCTAGATGGGATTGTCCCTTTCTCAGGATACCTCCTTGCCCATCACAAAACCCTGCATGGCCATGCATGGGCTTCTAGGCCTCGTGTGCCATTATCAAACCCTGCCCAGCCATGTCTCGGCACTCAGTTCAGTTACTCCACAATAGAGTATTTATGTGCATTTTTATGAGGAGAAGTTTTTTTGTTTGTTGTCACAAATGTTGCCTCATAAAAAACAAACTGTCAGGGATGGCTCTGAAGATACCAGCTGCTGATTCTGCCACATGTCACAGGTTGGGGACGCTAACATGTGCTGCCCTAGGCCTCTGCTGGGTCCCCAGTGCTGCCCCACGACCTCTGTGAGCCCTTGCCCACAGCAGCTATTTCCTTGCCTCCCGCGAGTGGCCTCCCCCTCCAGTGAGCCCTCAATTGTATCTCCCCACTCATTCTCTGCTCACCACTGGGCCTCCCTGCTACCCAGGAGTCCACTCACGTGCCTTACTCCTTTCTTCATTCCCCAAATACTAGGCATGTACTGTGCACCAAGCACTGCTAGGACCCAGGAACACGGGCACAGGCAGGTGATTTCTCCTCCCTCAGAAAACTTCCAGTCTCTTGACAGAGAGTCAGACCCACGAGCCACAGCAGTAAATGTACAGTTAATGGGGTCTCCAGAGGGTTATGCACCAGGGCCCTGAGGGAGTTTCCGTGGGTTGGGAGTGCTCCTCAGGGAGAGTGTAGGGAGCACCCTGTGAGAAGCCACAAGGCCTTCCAGGAGCCTGAAGGACGGTGGGCTGTAGTATAGCATGGCGGGCCGGGATGCACAGGGCCGGATTGCGCCCTGCCTCCCAGGCCGTGCAGTGGAGACTGAGGTCTCCCTCTCCCAGTTGTCTTAGGTGTCCAGCAGGAGAGGGGATCATCATGGAGACACCGTGCTCCCTGCTGACGACATCTCCAGCAGAGCCCTAACACGCGTAGTAGGTGCCGTCCTAAATGTGCCAGAAGCCATATCCAAAAACAAAAGCAATGGAAGAAATTAATTTCAGGAATATATTTTGTTGAGCACAAAACATGCAAAATATTATCATTTCGATCTGCAATCCGTATTTTAAAACTATTGAGATCTTTCACATTCTTCTGGGCCTCATTTCAAGCACTGAGTAGTAAGGGCTGGAGAGCAGCCGCCTCCTTATTGGCAGAAAACAGTGCGGGGCGGGGGGGGGGGGGGGGGCGCCTTTCCTCTCCTTCTGTCCCCGCTGCCTGAGCCCCAGAGTTCCGGTCCTTGACCTCAGCTCTCGACCCTGCAGCGCCCCCTAGTGGTCGCCTTACCTCTTTTTCCGGGGCTCCGGGCCCCTCTCCCCCCGTGCAGTCCCTGCTGGACTCCAGCCTCTAGGTCCAGTCCCCAATCACCTCCTGGTCTCTCTCTCCTTCAAAACGTTTTTATTGTAAGATATAACACAGATTTTTTTTTTTTTTTTTTGCAAAGCACATGAACAAAAGTAAAACTTACTGAATTGTTATTATAACATCAGCACCTTTATAAGCACTCAGGTCAAGAAATAGAACCTTAAGGTCACCACCCTGGGGCCTTTCTCAGTCGCTGCATCACCCTCCGCACAGCATAACCCTGCCCTGACTTTTGGGGCAACCGTGTCCCTGCCTGTCTTCGTGCCAGCAGCGTTTCCTGCCTCTGCTCGCCTCTTCCAGCCACGCGTCCATCTCGGTGGCCTCCCCCCTTCTCACCACCCAGGCCTGCAGCTGCTCCTGGGCTCAGGCCCACCTCCCCGGCTCTAGCCCCGCTTGTCCCAGAGCACCCCCTCAGACTCCTTCTGGGGGGCACCACCGTCACAGGGTCCCAGCCCCCGCGTTCGTCCTCTCCCTCTGGCTCTGCCCATCTCTGTCAGTATCTGACCTTTGCAGGGGGCGTCAGCATGTGGCACGTCACCCGGTCCGGGGAAGGGGAAGCTCTGCTTGCCTCTCCTCCCCTGCATCCTCCTGGGGACCACATCCTGGGTTCCTCTTGGTCTCCTAGCACTGTGTTCTCTGGCCTCTGTCTGGTTAAGGACCTCTGTTAAGGACCCCCAGGACCAGCTCATCCTCAGATCTGGGTCTGGATCGCCACATCTATGGTTCTGGAAAGAGCCAGTGAACTCCGACCTCCACTGCCCAGCCTCACCCTTCACCCCTGTGCCCCCTCAGCTGGACCTGGCAGAACAGGGCTCTTTGCAGGTCGTGGGAATCCCCTCGCTCTCTCCCACCTCATCGAATTGGCACATGCTCTTTTTTCCCTCTGGAATCTCATGCGTTTCCACCCCCTCCTTCCCTGCATGTGGTGCCTGTGCACACACTTCCCTGCTATAAGGTAACATGATGTGCTCCTTCTTTCAGAGTAAGAGACTTTTTTAGTGTTTATTTTATTATTTTTGAGAGAGACAGACAGACAGAACATGAGCAGAGGAGGGGCAGAGAGGGAGAGGGAGGCACAGAATATGAAACAGGCTTGAGGCTCTGAACTGTCAGTACAGAACCTGATGCAGGTCTTGAACTTGGGAACGACAAGATCATGACCTGAGCTGAAGTTGGACACCTAACCAACCGAGCCACCCAAGCGCCCCCAGAGTAAGAGACTTTTAATGCCTCGTGGCAGGCACCCAGGCACATAGTAGCAGATGACATTAGTGGCAGGAGGATTCTGGGACACTAACTCCTTCTCATCTTTCGATATTAAACTGGAGCCCCAGACAGCCTCCTCTTTCCCAGCCCCCTCTGGCAGGTGTGATTTGCTCTCCTTTCTTGCTCTGTTGGAATTGACTGCTGGTCCCCCATGAAGCTGTGAACCCTTGGCCATGATCATGTGCTCTTTGTTCTGGTCTCCTAACTGATCTCCTTGCTTCTACCCTCACGTGTCCAGTCTGTTTCTCAGGCAGCAGCTTGTGTGACTCTATTCAAATATAAATCAGAACATGTCCCTTCTCTGTTCAGACCCCCCATCAATTTAGAAGTCCTTATGTTGGGGGTTCCCTTAAATATCAGCCCCTCGCATTGCCTCCCTGACACCCATCTCTTGCTCCATCTCTTCCCTCTGACCCCCCTGCACCACATGAGTCATATGAGCTTCTTTGAAATTCTTCGAACATGATAGCCATGCTGCTGCCTCAGGGCCTTTGCACTTGCTCCTCTTCACAGGACTTTCTTCAGGTATCCAAATGGCTTGCCCTCTCATCTCCTTCAGGTTTCAACTCAAAACATCACCTTCTCAATGAGGCCCTCCCAGACCACTGTTTGTAACCAAGAAGACACTAAGGGTTAGAATTGCTTGTGGGAGTCAGCAAGGGCCCACGGTAGAGCAACGCCAAGAATGCAAACTTCCAGCTCCTACCCCATTCCCTCCGAGAAAGGCTGAATTCTCAGCTCTTTAATTAATAATTATTGCTGCTTCCTTTTCCACGACTGATAGTCTGTTCTTTCTATTTGGTTTTCTCTAATCTGCTCAAGTGGTGAGGGTGTCTGTTTCCGCCATACGGATGAAGAATTTTCCAGGAGGCCGAGTGACTGGCCACGTAGCTGGTGAGGGACACATTCAGGACTTCAACCTGGTCTACCTGACTCCAAAGTTCTTTCTACTACACTGACAGGCTTTTCTTTTGGGAGCCTGAATAGTGTCTCTTAGGGCAAAGCATTTTGCAAACTGTAAAGTGCTGTATAAATGTAGGACATGTGGTTGATGGGGGTTTTTCTGTTGTTTGAAAGGCTCTGCGATGGACACTGACTTTTGCCAGTGAAGGTCCTCTGCCTGTGTCATGTGCAGACCTGGGGTCTCTGAGAGAAGTGCTGTGGCCAGAAGGCACACAACTTCAGTCAAGACTCAGTTTTTTCCAGTGGGGACAGTGGTTCCCAAAGTTTGCCACACGATGGAATCACCTGGGAGCACTCACAACCACAATGTCCAGGTGGCATCCAGACCTAGGGAAGCAGAGTATCCAGAGGGAGTGGACATGTGCAGGCACCAGGAGGTGCTAAGGACCCCAGTGATTCCAGTGTGCGGTCAGATTTGGGAACCACTAACCTGAAGCCTTTTCTTATGTCAGTAAGGATCTGGGCAGTTGGGCATGAATTCCTGGTTGGGCTGTGGTGTCCGACAAGGTCCCTAATTGACCCCAAAGCAAACGAGAAGCCCTCACCTGCCCATTGGAGACACCTGGGGACTTTAAGGGAGAGCGAGAGATGGGTTGGAGACTGCCTCCCCGGAGCACCCACGTGAGCTTCCAGCTTCGGCCCAAGGCAGTGGTTCTCAACCGGGCCATCTCGCACCACCCAGGGAACGCTTGGCAATGTCTGAATGTTGTTACTGGACCCCCAAGACCAGGTTTTTGAGTCTCAACCCTAAACTTGAGAGAAAGTAGGCAGGCAGAACTTATTAGAGATAGCCTGTGTACGAGGGAGCCAACAAGCAGGAGGAATGTTGCTCCCAGAAGGGACAGCATGCAAGGCTTATAAAGGCACGTTTCCAAAGGGTGAGAGCAAGCAGTGGGGAAGCATCCTTCAGTCCCACAGGCATTATCTTGTGGTTGTTACTTTTTAGTGGATACAAGACAATCACAGGATGCCTTTCCCCATGTTCAACGTTCCTTTAGAACTCCTGGAAAACAGAAATACTTGTGCAAGGAGGCTTTAAATTGCTACTTCTAATTTTGCCCAGACCACCGTTACTCCCTAATGGCTCTTATCTCTCCCTTGTTCTCCCTTCCAGAAGGAGATTTTTGTCTCTAAGCCTATGGAAACATTTAACCCTTGCCTTAGACCAGTGGCTTTATAGGAGTTAAGTCCCTTTTGCTTTCCCTATACTGTCTCATGAAGACACTTTGGGTTGTCACGTGTTTGGGAAGGCGATGCTGCTGGCATCTGATGCAGAAACCAGAGATGCGCTAAACATCCCGCATGCGCAGGACAGCCCCGCCCACACAGTAGAGATTGATCTGGTCGCAGACGTCAACAGTGCTGAGGCTGAGAAACGCTGGTCTCATGAAACCCCGCTCATGGCTCAGATTATGACTCGAGTTGAGAAATTCAAAGATGTGCTGTGAATCAGATTCGGGCGTCCGTGAGCTTCCGTGGGAATGGAACTTTAGCGGTTACTGATAGACGTTGAGAGAGGGGCCGAGATGCTTCTAACTCTTCTTGTTGAAAAGATACTGCTTGTATTTGCATGGAAATTGCAATTTTCTACTTTCAAATTCGTAATGTCTTTAAAACTGCAGCAGAACAGTCCCAAAGCCTCCATTTCCTCCTTGGGGGCACGTGAACAGCCTCCATGCCTGCCTCTCCCAGGCGACTCCGAGGGTCAGTGCAGGCACAGCCCTGAGAGCTGGACCAGGCGCATGATATCGGGAGGTGCTCCGTACGTGTTAGCCGGTGTCGTGCTTATTCATGGCACAGAAATGGAAGTGAATTTGCTCGCTACGAAACTGCAGCCCTATGAAAATTCTCTAATTGAAAGGTGCTGCAGACTCTGATGTCCTTCTTTTATGTTCACTGAAACTCTTTAGGTCAAAATGGTCCATAAAACTAAGCCTTTTCTTTGAAATGCACAGTTATTACCAGTAACTAGCATCCTATGAGTGCTGAGGTTTGTTCTTGGAAGGAATTTAAGTCATTAGCTAGCACTAACTAGAATTTGGCATCTGTGAAAGTCTTCATTGTCTGCTTTATTGGAGAGGGGTTCAGGATTTGGGGTAATCTGCTCGCTAGCGAGGTGCCAAGTGTGATGAAAGCTTGTGGGTCTGAAACATCGCACCGATGGACTTCAAGGCACCAGTGCACAATTTTTTCCTAATTCTCCTCTTCTTTTCCTGGGCAGCCCAGTGAAATAAGGATTCTACAGAAGAGAAAGAATCTAGGACACACTGTTTATCCACCTTCTTTGTTTCTGACGCCTGTTACGCCTATTTCTGCCTCCGAAGGCAGAGCTAATGTATGGAACAAACAGCTCTTGTGCGAAGGAAAGAAACTAATCCTTTTTCTCCAACAGGATGGGAAGACAGCAGAAGAGCTGGCTAAATCAGAACAGCACGAGCACGTAGCAGGTCTGCTTGCAAGGCTCCGGAAGGTGAGAAATGCTGTTTATCGGTCTGAAATTCTCTGTTTTATATGAAAAGGTCTGCCTTTTTCTTTGTAAAGAATGAGATGAACAAAATGAGGCTTTGGGCACACGGGTTATTTGAAAGGTGTCTGTCCCTGTCCTGTGGTTTGCATACAGTTAGCATCAATGCATCAGCTACCTATCAGTTTCCTCTTCTGTGTTTGGACTGGGAAATCATTTGATCTCTTTACAGTTGCTAGGCCTGGTTTCCCTCCTCCCGCCCTCTCTGTAATAACCGTCCCCACAAAGTAGACAGGAAATGAGAAGGCTGACTGCTTCTTTCCTTCTTAATGTGTTGAGCTCCCAGATATCACATGATACGCTCTGATCCAGGAAACACTGTTGCTCTAAGGTTTAAGGACACAGGACAAAATGAAGTAAATGGCAGGTGTGTCTTTCCAGCCCAGATCATAACAATGTGTATCAGGAGTCCTCAGAATTAGTCACACCCTTTAAGGTAGGACCTCTGTGTCTGAGACTCTATCCTAAAGAAATGAAAGAAATGCAGGAAAAAGTGTTTTATGCATGCAGGTTTCATTGCAGTTATATATAGTTATACATATATATATATGTATAACTATATATATATATAGTTATATAGTTATATATGACACAATAATAAAAATTGGAAACAGATGACCAACAATAATGTCTAGTAAATTGTTATACAGCTACAGGGTAGAACCATTTTGAACACTAAAATATTTCTGAAGAGGTTTTAGTAACAAAAGTTCAGTGCTTAGGATGTTGCAGGGTTTCAAAGCAGAAGATAAATTATACATATGCACATTATAATCTCTCCTGTATACATAGAAATACATAGAAAATATTAACAGTGGTGTTTTGGTAACTAACATTTCCTTCTGTAAACACTACTGTATTTTTTCCAAATTCCTTATAATATAGGTGACATTGAATAATACAGATTTGAACCGTGCAAAGTCCACCTCTATGCACGTTTTTTAAAGACAGTACAGTGCTGTAAATCTGTTTTCTCTTCCTTATGATTTTCTTACTTACATTTCCTTTTCTTTAACTTACTTTATTGTAAGAATATAGTCCATGGTCCATATAAACATACAAAATATGTGTTAATCACCTGTTTATGTTATCAGTAAGACTTCCAGTCAACAGTAGAGTGTTATTAGTAGTTAAGTTTGGGGGGGGGTCAAAAATATATCTAGATTTTCAACTGTGTGGGGGTCCAGCACCCCTAATCCCTGTGTTATTCAAGGGCCGACTATAATCATGTAGTAATTTTTCAAAGACAGACTTTCTAGAAATAAATAATAATTCAGTTGATTTAAGTGCTCAGTGGAAAGGGATTATCAAAAATAAGCTTGGGGTATCCCATAGATGTCCTGCCATATGAATTGGAAAGTGAGGGGGCGCCTGGGTGGCTTGATCGATTAAGCAACCGACTCTTGGTTATGGCTCAGCTCATGATCTCACAGTTTATGGGATCAAGCCCTGATCAGGCTTTGAGCTGGCAGCTTGGAGCCTGCTTGGGATTGTGTCTCCCTCTCTCTCTGCCCTTTCCTCAGTCTCTCTCTCTTAAATAAATATATATTTAAAAAAAAAACAAATTGGAAGTGTCCTGGGAGGGATGATCACCTCTTACCCTCCACAGCTACTGAGAGTCTGAATTTTCATAGTGGTCCCAGGGTCCTGGCCGTGGGGTGGGGGAGAGGACATGGGTGCAGTAATTTCCTTCCCAGCCTTGGAGTTGAGCTGGGGGAGATCATTCTTCTTCACACCTTTGTGCTTCGGAGTCTGTGACCTGGCTGCAAAGGCAGTAGGAAGACGACCCGTGAAAACAGATGTCCCCGGCCACTGCAGGGATTCAATGTGCCCTTCCTTCTGGAAATTCCAGAAAGAGGAGTCTGGAAAAATGTCCTTAGCCTTACTCAGATGTTCTTTTTTTTAAATCTTTAAATAATGTTTTTTGTTCATATATTTCTTTTGAGAGAGAGAATGCAAGCAGGGCCGGGGCAGAGAGAGAGAGGGGGAGAGAGCGAATCCCAAGCAGGCTCCACATTGTCAGCACAGAGCCCAGTGTGGGGCTTGAACTCACAAATCGTGAGATCATGACCTGAGCTGAAATGAAAAGAGTCAGAGGCCCAACTGACTGAGTCACCCAGGCACCCCTAGCCTTACTCACATGTTCTTACAGGAAATGCATGCGTTAAATGTAGACATTGTTTTCTCCCACTCTGCACTGCTGTGCACTGTCTCACTGTGGAGGAGAATTTGGACTAGAAAAACAAGGGAAAGTGTTTTGTTTACAAGCAGAAAGAGAGGGGGTGGAGCCTGGGAGTCACTATCAGCAGACCAACCAGGAACTTGCCCACAAAGTCTCCTGATCTCCAAATTCCCTTAATGTAAAGCAGTGTGTCAGTCAGCACATGGAAGAATGGAACAGTCTGGAACACAACAACCGGCCGGATTGGCTCAGTGTTTGCAACCTTTGACTCTGGGTGGACTTTATAGCAAGGTGCCCTGCATTTGAGTGCAGAGCCTATGTTTATAGGTGACATGTCACAAGAGAAGGGTGGTTGTAAGTCGATCACTCATTGTAGTATCCATCAACAGCAAAAAGAAACTGACCTGAAATCTGGCCTTCCCAATCACTTGATGAGGACACAGTTTTACTGTGAATTGTTAGATCTCTCTTAGAGTCCACTGGTGGAGAGGAAGGTTTCATTAGGCTGAACACCTCACGGATCAGGGATTCTCAGGCTTCCCACATTCCACGGAGGAGGGTTCTCACCCATGCGGGGTGCCACCACCCGAATCTGAGCCCTAGTGACGTCCCTGCTGCATGTAGAGGGCTCAGCGGTCACGGTGGGCTGCGTTCCTCACAATGAAGCCTCTGGCGAATCTTTCTGGGCCTGGAGTGCTGCTCACCATCTCAGAGACTTCTCGCAGAGCTGCGACCCTGGGATGGGACAGACATTCATTTTTAAGCAGAAATCAGTGGCAAACCATGATCCCCGCCTGTCTGGTGGATCACCCGTGGAGACATCCTCTTCGGACAAGGTGACACAGCTTTTCCTTGGGCTGTGCCATGTTTAACACACAGGAAAGGCCCATTCTTTTGTTTTAAAGTGGATGGCCACACTGGGTGCAAAGCCGGAAGTTATTGTGGTGACAGGTCTGAAACAGTGAGTAAAGCCCAGACCGAAGTACATGAAGGACAGGCTCTCCAGTGACAGCAGAGAGGGATCAGACTGAGGGGCTTAAAAGTATTTTCTCCCTTAATCTGATCCCAGATTTCCTGCCATGTGCTTACGTTGCTTTTATGATTGGAAATACAAATACAGGGAAGCTCGTATGGTGATCCTGCCAACCTGTGTGCCCAGGGGAGGCGGTAGGCTGTCTTCCAGTCTAGAATCTTTAAATCACAGTAGGTGCGTTCTTGAACTGTCCCGGTTTCGGATTTCCTTTATTTTCTCCCACCAATTGGCGCCCTTGTGTTTTGGTGCCCAGCTTTTTATTTATTTATTTATTTATTACATATATATTTTTATTTTTTGTTTTTTTTATTTTTTTTTCAATATGTGAAATTTATTGTCAAATTGGTTTCCACACAACACCCAGTGCTCATCCCAACAGGTGCCCTCCTCAGTGCCCATCACCCACCCTCCCCTCCCTCCCACCCCCCATCAACCCTCAGTTTGTTCTCAGTTTTTAAGAGTCTCTTATGCTTTGGCTCTCTCCTACTCTAACCTCTTTTTTTTTTTTTCCTACCTCTCCCCCATGGGTTCCTGTTAAGTTTCTCAGGATCCACCTAAGAGTGAAAACATATGGTATTTGTCTTTCTCTGTATGGCTTATTTCACTTAGCATGACACTCTCCAGTTCCATCCACGTTGCTACAAAGGGCCATATTTCCAACTCCACGCCCGAAAAACAACTCAGTGAACAAATGGGCAGAAAACATGAATAGACACTTCTCTAAAGAAGACATCCGGATGGCGAACAGGCACATGAAAAGATGCTCAACGTCGCTCCTCATCAGGGAAATACAAATCAAAACCACACTCAGATATCACCTCACGCCAGTCAGAGTGGCTAAAGTGAACAAATCAGGAGACTATAGTTGCTGGTGAGGATGTGGAGAAATGGGAACCCTCTTGCACTGTTGGTGGGAATGCAAACTGGTGCAGCCACTCTGGAAAACAGTGTGGAGGTTCCTCAAAAAAATTAAAAATAGATCTACCCTATGACTCAGCAATAGCACTGCTAGGAATTTATCCAAGGGATACTGATCAGGAGTACTGATGCATAGGGGCACTTGTACCCCAATGTTTATAGCAGCACTCTCAACAATAGCCAAATTATGGAAGAGCCTAAATGTCCATCAACTGATGAATGGATAAAGAAATGGTGGTTTATATACACAATGGAGTACTACGTGGCAGTGAGAAGGGTGCCTAGGTTTTTATTTTTTTTTATTTTTTTTTTTTTTATTTTTTTTTTTTTTAAATTTTTTTTTTTTCAACATTTATTTATTTTTTGGGACAGAGAGAGACAGAGCATGAACGGGTGAGGGGCAGAGAGAGAGGGAGACACAGAATCGGAAACAGGCTCCAGGCTCTGAGCCATCAGCCCAGAGCCCGACGCGGGGCTCGAACTCACGGACCGCGAGATCGCGACCTGGCTGAAGTCGGACACTTAACCAACTGCGCCACCCAGGCGCCCCAAGGGTGCCTAGGTTTTTAAAAGACGGATGGGAGAGAGAATATTCCAATGTCTGATATTTTGCCATTATCCTGGGATTTTTCTCTAAGGAGAGGTCAGAGCAAAAAAAGTCATTTTAATACCTGTGATCAAAGGACATCATCCCTGTTAGTGCCCAGAGTCCACAGAAAGATTCCTCTCTCCGTTTGCTTTGAGAAGCAAAGATATAAAGTGATGGCTGGGTGCACAGACTCAGGAGTCAGATGGCCTGGGTTCAAATCCCAACACTGCTGTTTTCTGGCTCGGGAAATAGAAAGCTGCTTAGCTTCAGTTTCCTGTTTGTCAAATGGGGTAATTGTAGAGCTGCCTGACAGTATGGTGATGATGTAAATGTTGTCTTTACACCAGTGTCTGCACACAGTAAGCACCGTGTGTTTGCTCTTGTTGCCGGTAGCCTGCAAACCACTCTCTGAGTCCCGGGGAAACATAAGGATTTCCCTGTGGTGGCCCACCGAGCACCCAGGAGCAGATGTGGGAGTGTGAGCAAGGCAAGTGGGCCCCCTTGAGAGCCAGCGTTACAACAGCCATCATTCAACCGTCCATGTGAGGCAGGTGCTGTGATTTTACAACATCCCAAAGATGGAGACGTTCCTGCAGGAAAGCGGGGCTCAGTGAGGCTACGCACACGCTCATCAGTGCAGCACCCAGAGTCAGTCCTGAAATAAGAATGTCCTGTGGCCTTCAGTGGGCTTCGGGCTTCAGTGCCAACTCCTCACCAGCCGTGGGACGGGGGTCTTTCCCCGTGTTGAGCTCACCTGCTGTGTGGTGAGCCCCGATCTCCTTCCAGGGGTCCCCACGGCCTGCTCCCCTCAGCGGAGTCTCCTGGACTCCCTGTTCACTGAGATGCATGATTTGTTTGCCACAGTCATTCCCTCAGAAGGCTCTAGACTCAGCTTCCTGATGAGGCAGAAAGGGAGAGGTTGGCTGCCCCATATTTCTAACCACATTCGTGTCTTTTAAAATAAATATATTTTCAAATAAGTAACTGCCTGGAATTGGGGACGCCCGGTCCCGGAATCTGGTTCTTGAAAGTGGTTGAGGCGTCACAGGAGTGACCCTGGAGAAGACGTCAGCAAGGACTTGTGGTAGGTTGTCAGGAGGAGCAGGTGATACCTACGGAGAAGCCAAGACAGTAGATGTATTTGCAGTTATAAGTCGGGTCACCTGGAGGAGAGTGATCACACCAGGATCCGCGGATAAGGGAAAGAAAGAGGGCAATCTGTACATAGGAGCATCGTGTCACCAATTTCCTTTCCATGTCATTTCTTCTTGATGTTCCCAGTCTTTCTCACCAGGGTGCAGTGGGCAGTTTGGCGTGGTGGGACTTCCTGTCCTTACAAGATAAGAGGACCCCCAAGCAGCTCCAGTCATCTTGGCCCCTCCCGCATTCATTGTGAAATCAAAAACTGCACATTTCCTGACACCCCTGGGAGAGAACCATCCTCTGTAAGACCCCCCTCCCTGTGGATCCTAAACACATTCATGGGGATAAGTCTGTATCTGCACAGCAGGGGGGTGGCCTTGAAATAGGTTTCCAAGTGGACCAAATTAGCAACAGAAATGCCCCCTTGAATTCACGTCTAATCAGTTGACAAGCCTAGGAACAGATTTTTAAAGGTTTGCTGGGGAAGCCAGGGGCTTCCTCTTCCAGAAATAAAACCTAAGTCATCTTGTTGACCTGCAGGGGGCAGCAGAGGACTGGCCAGAGCACAGCGAGAGGCTACTTGGGTCCTTAGACAGCTCAGGGGGGCTGACCCTGGAGAGATGAGACCTTGCAGCCAGTGCATCTGGGCAGGGTGGGGGTGGGGGTGGCCAGGCCAGAGCTTGTGGGGAAAAGAAGAACCCGGGACAGGCCTGAGCTGGGCGAGGTGTGCTGTGACTCAGTTCACCACGAAGTGATTGGGGGGCAGCCGTGTGCTGGAGCCTCTGGTGCCCCCTGCAGAGCCCACGACACGTGTCTCTTCCCACCTGCGTGTTCAGTGCCCTCACACTGGGGGGCTTGATTGTCCTTCCAATTAGATTTTAATAAGCTGACATTAAAATAGTTGCTGTTCTTACACCTAAGATGAGACAGTGAAGAAAGGTGCCTGGGAATATTTTGGAAAATAGGATGAAGTGTAGAATTTACCCAGAATTTAAAATTCAGCACAAGGAAACTACATTTGCATAATTAAGACTTGCTGCTCCTTCCCTGCTGGGTCTAATTGCATCCTGCCATGTGGGGAAAGCCACATCACCTCCCTATGCTCTTATCTGGCTTTCCCAGATTTCAGATGGTCTTCCCTGTCAATCTGCTGATGTTTAGTTATCTTTGCTGATGGGAAAGTGGAGCTAAATTGCCAGGGGTAAAGGTGCAGGAAGAAAGTTAGCTAGAAACCAGGATTCCCCAGGGCATCAAAGAGCAATGTAGTTACCAAATAATATTCATTTAAAAGATATTCACAATGTCTAGATACGCTAGGAACTATTCTAGGCACAGGAGAGACCACAGTGAACAAAAGAAGCAAAACTCAGCCAAAAAACGAATAAAGAAAAATACCAGATGGGGTAAGTCAGGGGTTGGCAAACAATGGCCTCCCAGCCAAAGTGGGTCCACCACCTGTTTTTGTAAATAAAGCTTTATTGGAACACAGCCACACCCATTGACTTTCTACTATCTATGGCCGGTTTCTGCGTACATGACAATCATAGGAGAGACCACCTGGCCCTTTATAGAAGGATCGTTGCCCCTGCTGTATGTGCAGGGATTCAAACAGGGTGAAATTAGAGAAGGGAGGGGAGTTACTTTCCACCCACTCTGCTGGTGACATTTAAACCAACACATGAAAGATTGGAGAGGGAAGGCAACCAGAGAAGGTGGTGGGGAGGAAGCAGAGAGAAAAGTGAGTGCAAAGGGCCTGGGGCAGTAAAAAGCTGGGTGGGTGTGTCCTAGAAAACAAAAAGGAGGGGGATGGGCCTGCACCAGGACTTCAGCTTGGTGGTCTGGGAGAGAATGGTGACTGATCAGAGAGGTAGGCGGCTTTACAGACCTAGGTCAGGAGACTGGGTTTGGTCCAGTTGTGTTCAGCAGGTGGGAGCAAAATCTGACTCTAATTTTGGGAATTGCCCTCTGACTGCCCCGACAGAGACCAGGTAGGAAGTGGTCTTGGAAGCCAGGTGAGATATGATGGCACTTGGATGGGGTTTTCCAGGCTCAGTTACACTGTGACCCATGGGCAGGAGTGCAGATGGAGGGTGCCCATCCCTGGGTAAATATTTAAAGTGTAAAGTTAACAAAAGCAAATGGGGAAATAGTCCATGTTGTGCCTCCCACTTACACAAATACACCTTCTGACCACCTGGAAGGCAGGACTGGTTCAGAATTCTGATCCTCACATTCCCTGCTGCTTTCCCCACCTCTCCCCAAGCCTGGCAGACTCACCTGCTAGAGGCTCACCGCCATGGCCACCCCAGCCCTCACCTCTGCACTAACCACAGGAGAATATTCCAAGGCAGAAGCCAGAATTTAGGAAACACGGTAGTCCTTGGTGTTAATGCAGGAAGGTCTGATGAGGCGGGGCTTTGTGGCCACCAGGGCACAGGTGGCCTTGGATCTCCTGGTAGGTAGAGACCACAGAGGGACTTGTGTGCTCCCTCCAAAGAAATCGGTGTTCTCCCACCTTCAGAGCTGTGGGGCGGGGGGAGGGGGGCAAACTCACTGTCTTCCTCAGGCCCTCTCTGCGTCAGAACCACAGTCAGCCTTGGAGAGCACGCCTGTCTGGTGATGGCAGCTGCCTTCCCTGGGACACTGCTCTAGGCCCCAACAGTCTTTGTGCCACCGCCTACTGGTGACAAGAGAAAATGCGCCACCCACCTGCAGTCCGGGAGAGATTTCAGCATCTTCTGTTGTACTTCTGCATCAAAATCGGTGTGTTCAGATTCTCTAAGGCTCTTAGTGAGCAAGAGGAGGGATTATCCTGCAGGACCAGGTTGGGTCTCCTTAGAAAGGAGAAGACTCATATTTTACTTTCTTGCCTTATGGCAGATCTGTCCATCTTGATGGGGAGCTCTTTCCAAACTTGTCTTCTTTCCAAAGAGAAGGTGAAGGGTGGATGAGTCAGTCCCAGCACAGCCAGCAGGTGGGGAAGCAGGGAGAACCCCTGGCAAGGGCATCATGGGGGAGCAGCGTGGGGTATACAAGGAATGTCATTGGGAGCATTTGAGTGTCCCTGGGTCAGATTTGGGGGTTAGAAGGAAAACGTGAGGCATGGCTCGCCTTATCACACTGGCATCCCAGAGCCTGTGTGTAGGGACGTACTCAACAGGATTCTTGCCAAAGCAGGCCAGGTGGTCAGATATAGGGGAGAGGTGAGAAATTTCATCACATAGGAAGGAGTGGGATTTTTACTAAACTGACTGAACAGGATTCTTGCTAAAACTAAGCTAACTTGGCCAAGGACAGGGCAAGACACAGAGAACCTTGACTAGAGTTAAGACCAAGCGAGAGTTTTCATCCCTGTCTGCCTCTGTTCTCGGTCTGGCCGGGGAAGCAGCAAACACATTGCCTGCAGCTTCTAGCCCCCAATACCCTGCATGGAATTTAAAGGAGTGAACTGTAGTCATTTGAGGGCAGCACTGAGCAAAGCATATACATGACTTCCCTCAGCTGCCCTGGAGCAAGCCAAAGAAACTTCTGGAAGTTTTCTGGGGCTGCAGCAGTGTGCCATAGTTACCAAGCCTCTAGGTCTTCAGACTGCAAGGGCCTGAGGGACTCAGGCAGAGGGGACACACATACCCTCAATCTGGCACACAGGGCACGTGATGGCCAAAGCCAAGGTGCCAAGATCAGAAGTGCACAAAGCAGAAAAGGGCCACAAACCAACTAATTGCACACTGTCCCCGGGAGCTGGTGGTTGGATTACAGCCAGAAGCAGGTTTTCTGCCTTTCCCCTGTCACAGGAGAAGAGGACACTGGTGTCCTCAAAAGAATCAATATGTTAGTAAGCTGTGTGTTACAAAATAGGTGGAGAATGTTCTATTCCACTTGGTGAGATACTCCTAGTGGATGGTGATGCTCACAGGACATGGTGACTGCAGTTTAGATGCTTCCTGTGCAGGGGAAGGGAGTGCCAGGGACTGATTGGAAAGGAAGGGGAAAGGGCAGGCTTTGAAGGATAAATTAGAGGGTTGGGAGGCAGATTTGCTTCTGGGGTCAAGGGCTTATCTGTAACACTACATGGCATCAGGGAGAGATCCAGGGAGCGCCCTATCTCTTCCCGCCTGGTGGGCAGCTCTGGGATGAGTGACTGTGTCACAACAGAACGTCTTCAGCCTCTGCACTGACTTGGGTCACAATTCAGGGGTCCCCCAGCCCTTTCCCTCCCCTGCAGGGCTTTGTGTCTGAACCTATTGGAATTTGCGGCTAAGGGAGAAGCTAGAATAAGGACAACGTCAAGTTCTACAGAGCACTGGGCAGGGGGAGGTATTCATAGATGACAAGTACCTGCACAGATTATGTTAAATGTGAATGGAATGGCCTCCCTGTGACATACCAAAGACATCAAAGGGAATATCTATAGTGGAATATAATGTGTTGCAGTGTATAAATGCTGGGGCCCAGGGCATGAGGGTTGTAGTGAAATTGGCAGGTATGGGGAGCCGTGCACGGTCACTCTGAAGTGCCTGCAGACACCCGTGCATCCTGGAGTGCTGGGATGGCACGCGGACACTGTAGCAGCTTGTCGACCTGATTTTCGCAAGTGAGGGTAGGAGCTCGTGAAGGGTTTTATATATATATATATATATATATATATATATATATATATATATATATAAAACCAATTTATTATGCATTTGCATTCTTGGAAACCTCAACTATTGAGATAACACACTCTCCAAAACAGGCTGGGTCATATGTGGCATGCAGTTAAGCCTAAGGTCATGTAATCATAAGCAAGTTTTTCTCTTAAATAAATGCTCAGCAGACACTCAGCGCTCAGGTGAACCCAGGGAGTTGTTACCGTCCAGGACATGTGTAAACGTGTGTGGACACATAGCACCCACATCCACGAGCACCCCCAACATCAAGAACTGAAAACGTAGCGCCCATTCCCACCGTGCCCACTAGGAGGCAGTGTTGCCATGTGGAGAAGGAAGGTCAGGGTCACACAGAGAAAATGGGGAAGGAGTGGAGTCTGACAGGTGAGCCTGCTGAGTGGTCAGTGGAAGAAGCCACCGCGGCTCAGCGGGAAGAGGCCAGCAGGACATCCCCCCTCCCGGGGTGAGAGCTGGAAGCAGAGTCTGCCAGGCCTGAGATCACAGGAGACTAAAAGCAGGCAGTTCCCTCTGAGAGGCTCCTGCAGGTCCCCCTGAGTCCTGTCATTTCTACACACCCCTTTATTGAGCACCTCCCTGCCAGGTGCTGGGGACACGACTTTCTCCTCAAGTTGGCTCCCAGTTGAGGGGGAAGATCATCCCACCACACCCTACAGTCTAGCGGGGTCATGATGGAGAACCCCACCTGGGCTGGAGCCTCCTGGGGAGGAACGTTCTGGAAGAGAACCCAGTAAAAGCGGTCCCCCGGATGTATGGAAGTTAACAGGTTAAAGCGGAGGGACCATCCTGGGTCGGGGAAGGACCCTGAGCCTGCACCCCACACTCCAACAGGCCCCTGTTCTGGGGCCAGGATCAGGCTGGGGGTGGGAAAGCAGGCTGGCTGTGAGGGTGGATGGAGCCAGGGCGGCGAGAGCCGTGCCTGACTGTGCAGGTGTCCAGGTGGGCTCTCTGGGTGCACAGAACACCTGCCCACACTGTCGTATCAAAGTGCTCTTGTTGTCTTTGGTGTCAGTGTTCACGTGTCTCTGTGTCCCCAGGACACGGATCTGGGTCGGGTCTACACCTTCCTGTTCCCTGCACTTTGCTCAGCCCATGGGGGCCTCCATAAATGTGTGCTGATGAGCGAGTGAGTGAATGTGTGAATTATCCTGCTTCTCTCTGCAGGGCTGAGAGAGGACAGTGGGAAGGTTACGGGGTCCCCGGCCCCACCACAGCATCATGTATGTACTTCCTGATGCCCCTTCTCAGCATCTGGCGCCATCATGGTGTCGTGAGGGAACGGGGCCCCTCCACACAGAGGAGCAGGGGTCCCTCGCCACTCTTGATGGGCTGGCCCTGGTTCCCCTTTAAATTGATGGCTTCACAGGAGTTACTCCACCCCATTTCTTGTGCACCAAAATGCCATGGACACGGGCACCTCCCTGGTGACAGAGAGCTCACCGGTGGTTGCCAGGGCCCAGGCAGGGAAAGGCAGTGACTGGTTATAGCTACGGAGCTTCCTTAGGGGGTGGAAATGCTCTGGATCCCAATGCAGTGCTGGTTGTACACATTGTACATGCAGTAAAGCCTCAGAACTTTGGTCACTCGGAAATGGTCAATTATATGTTATGTGCACTGTACATGAATCATTTTTATAGATACCATGGACAGAATAAAATGTCTGCAACACAGGTAAGCGTCACAGACCAGGGTACAAACTTCCAGGGGTAAAATAAGTAAATGCCAGGATGTGCTGTATAGGATGGGACCACAATTCATAATACTGTATTGCATATTTAAAAGTTCCCAAGCGAGTAGCTCTTAAACCTTCTCATCACCAGAGAACTCTGAGGAAGGACACGGCGAGAGTTCCTAACTGTAAGAGTCGGCATTGGCTGTTTGCTCAGAGCCTTCTCTTTCTCTGTGGCTAATGTACCCCTTTTCATCTGTGTGCAGGATACGCACCGAGGACTCTTCATCCAGCAGCTGCGGCCCACACAGAACCTCCAATCCAGAATCAAACTGAAGCTGTTCGGCCACTCAGGCTCGGGGAAGACCACCCTGGTGGAGTCTCTCAAGTGTGGGCTGCTGAGAAGCTTCTTCAGAAGACGCCGGCCCAGACTTTCCTCCGCCAGCTCCGCCAGGTTCCCGCCCTCACCCCTGGCATCCAAACCAGCAGGTAGGCGCTTCCTCCCCTGCCCCTGCCTCTCCACTAGGTGCTTGCTTTTGTGCTTGTCTCCTGTCACGGTCTAGGAGGAGTGCTAGCTTTGTGTTGGTTACCTGGCCTGGGGTGACCAGATCTCACTGTCTTGGTGGCTTTAGGTGTTAGTCTGCCCCGGCTGTGGGCCATGTGTTGGCCTGCTTGTGCAGATGCCCCAGTAATAGCAAGGACAGGACCTCACCAAAGTCATGGTCACTGACACAAAGATCCAGATTGCAAATGCGCGGATCACAGAATGGTGTCGTGTTCTACTCTAAAATGGGTAATGCGGTGAATTGTATGCTATGTGCAGTTTATGTGAATGTATTTTAAATGCAATGGGACAGAATAGAACATATCTGCTACATGGGTAAAAATACAGACCAGGGTACCCAGCCCTTGAAGACACAAGTCACATGAACAAATACAGGTTCCAGATTGTACACGTCGAATATTGGCCCCAAGATGGGTTCTCCCCCTTAGGCTTTCTTTTTGGAATGCTGGGCACACCCAGTGACTCAGGAACACAGCAACAAAATTCGGTTCCATCCCTGTGTGACTCCAAGTAGGTTGGTGGTTTCGAAAGGCTCCCTAAGGATTTTGCGGTTGGTCCATCCACTCATACGCAGCCTGATTGGGGGAGTCCCGTTTTGCAAAGATAAGAATATAACCCTTCACAGTTTCCTCACTCTCCATTTTGTGCAGGGACTCAGTTTCTACCCGTGATATTACAAGGTGTCTTATCAGTCCCCCCACATTGAAAACAGCGGTTTTACCGTTTTGTTTCTACGCAGTCTCTCTGTCCGTGAGGAGGAGTGTCTGGGGAGCATTTGTCAGGGCTGGGGGACAGTTGACTGAGATTTACACGCCCTTTCAACTTCTTTACTCTGAACAGCAGTGGAGTTACAAGCAGGCGCTGAGATAATAACCACAATGGATTTATAATTAGTATGACTACAGTGTCGCTCACACCTATTGCTTGTGCTTTCTGAGCACTGAGTGTGTGCCAGGCACTGGACAAAATGTGGTACGTGTGACACCTCCTTTGATCCACACGACAGCCTGCAGGGTATTTCACTGAAGCCCTGAGGGGTCAAATGGGCTGCCCGGTGTCACACAGCTGGCATTCTTGATGTGTCTGACTCCCGAGCCAGTGCTTAGGGACGATGCTTACAACTCTGTCTGGAGTATAAGGGCATTTCAGACACACATTTTCCCATTGTCTCCCATAATTTGGGCTCAGTTTGTAAGATGGGTTTCACCTTGTCTGAAGCCAGTAGTTTTCCAGATTTAATGATTAGGTTCAGCCTCTGTGTGTGAACCACGCCCTTGTTTGTGAGTGTGTATCTGTGTGTGAGAGAGGGAAAGGGGGAGGGACAGAGACAAAGACAAAGACTTCTATTTAGACCTGGGATCTGCAATGTCTGTGAGTCCTCTTTGGGTATGAAGATTATGCCCTATAAGCCCATGAGCTGAACTGAACCAGCCACAGATTCTATCTCCTGTGCATCCCTCACCTCTCCGAAGTAACATCTCCACTCATCTTCCACATCTGGAAGAATCTGGAAGTAGATCCTTGATAAAACGCACCTCAGGAAAGCTGCATTATCAGCCAGGGTCACGGTGTTATAGCAGCGTCCTCCAGGCAGCTCTGAGGGAGACTTGGTCGTGGGGCTCGGTCACAGAAGGTTCTGTGGAGGATGAAGTCTGCTCTGGACCAGAGAAGCCACTTGGCCGCAGTCGGCAGAGACACAGAGGGTCTTCCTCTGTTTAGAATTGTTCAGAGCTGTCTCTCCAGTCCGAACCCTCAAATTTCTGTCAAGATAACAGGTTAGTGGGGTCGGGCTTCCCCACAGGGCTGCTAGAAGGTAATCACTGCTCGCTGTTGTGTCCCACGTGACTCAGTTCTTTAGAATCTTCCTGGTGCCCTGGCGTCGATGCTGGTTTTGCCACCAGAAGCAGCTGAAGGGAGGGACCATCACGTGGTAGTCCCTTCTCCTGGGAGCGGGCGGCTTTGTTCTCTCAGGAGGCACAGGTCTGCTCTCCCTGGTCACTCGTGTGAAAGAAAGTCCCCTTGGGGATTCGCAAGATTGAAGAAAGTGGCAGATGCTGGAAAGACACAAGAGCAGGCCAAGGGGACACCACAAGGAGATCCAGCTGGCAAAGTGGCTGCCCCTTGGGGAGACCACAGTAAAACCTAGAAGCAAGAAAGAGTGGAGAGCGGCCTGTGGTTGACCTCCTCTGTGCTGACCTGGGTTCAGGTGCCGCACATATGTCATCTCACTGGATTCTCATGAACCTACTTTAAAGAGAAGTAACCTGGGCCTCAGAGACATAACATGTGTCTAAAGCAGAGGCTGAAACCCAGCTATATGTGATACAAGAGACGGGGAGGAGGAAAATTGGATTTACTGCTGACATTCAGAACTCATTCACCAAGAAATTTGGATACGGGGCTCTTTGTGGAAAATTGGAAGCTCTGGGTACACTGATTCACATCCCCGATATCGGATATAAATGTTCCATTTATATGGAGTGCATTCATATCTCGCAGACAGCAGGGAGCTGGTTCGCGTTAGCAACTTGGCCCTTTCCGAGGTCATCTCCTGAACATGCTGGAGGTTGGGGGCTGACACCAGCCAGAAAGCCAAGACCAGGCGACATGTCTGCCACCCCTGTCTGCAGGCACTCAGTCACTTGGTCCCTACCCCACGCTGCGTGGTCTGGCCACCACACATACACTCGCTCTGTGGCCAGCTGAGTATCACAGCTGTGGCATGTGGGGCTGCAGGAGGAAGGAGATGACCCAGAGCAGAGGGGGAGCAAGTGTCCAGGAGCCACCCTGCAGGGGCTGCTGCCTGCTGTCCCCAGAGAAGAACAAGTGGGAAGAAGTGTCTTTTTCACTTCCTTTTTAAATTAGATTCAAGTTACTTAACATACTGTGTAGTATTGGTTCCAGGAGTAGAACTTAGTGATTCATCACTTACGTGTAACACTCACTGCTCATCCCAACAAGTGTCCTCCTTAAAGCCCATCCCCCATTTAGTCCATCCCCCCACCCACCTCCCCTCCATAATCCTCAGTGTGTTCTCTGTATTTAAGAACAAACTCCAGGGGCGCCTGGGTGGCTCAGTCAGTTGACATCTGACTTCGGCTCAGGTCATGATCTCACAGTTTGTGGGTTCGAGCCCCGCATCGGGCTCTGTGCTGACAGCTCAGAGCCTGGAGCCTGCTTCAGATTCTGTGTCCCCCTCTCTCTCTGCCCCACCCCTGCTTGTACTCTGTCTCTGTCTTTCAAAAATGAATAAACATAAAAAACTTTTTACAAAGAACAAACTCTCAGGGTTTGCTTCCTTCTTTGTTTTTCTTATTTTATTTTTTCTTCCTTTCCCCTATGCTCATTTGTTTTGTTTCTTAAATTCCACTTATGAGGGAAATCATATATTTGTCTTTCTCTTTTTGACTTATTTTGCTGAGCATAATACACTGTAGTTCTATTCACATAGTTGCAAATTGCAAGACTTCATTCTTTGTCATCGCCAAGTAGTATTCCATTGTATATATAAACCACATCTTCTTTATCCATTCGTCAGTTGATGGACATTTGGGCTGTTTCCATAATTTGGCTGTTGTTGATAGTGCTGCTGTAAACATTGGGGTACATGTGCCCCTTCAAATCAGCATTTTTAAATCCTTTGGATAAATACCTAGTAATGCAATTGGTGGGTCATGAGGTAATTCTATTTTTAATTTTTTGAGGAACCTCCATACTATTTTTCAGAGTGGCTGCACAAGTTTGCATTCCCACCAACAGGGCAAAAGTGTTCCCCTTTCTCTGCATCCTCGCCAACACCTGTTGTTTCCTGTGTTGTTCATGTTAGTAGCCATTCTGACAGGTGTGAGGTGGTATCTCATTGTGGTGTTTTGTATTTCCCTGATGATGGGTAATGTTGAGCATCTTTCATGTGTTCGTGAGCCATCTGGATGTGTTATTTGGGAAGTGTCTATTCATGTCTTCTGCCCTTTTCTTCAGTGGATTATTTGGTTTTTTGGGGTGTTGAGTTTGATAAGTTCTTTATATTTTGGATACTAACCCTTTATGTGATCTGTCATTTGCAAATATCTTCTCCCATTCCATTGGTTGTTTTTTAGTTTTGTTGATTGTTTCCTTCGCAAAAGCTTTTTATCTTGATGAGGTCCCAGTCCTTCGCAGAAGCTTTTTATCTTGATGAGGTCCCAGTAGTTCATTTTTGCTTTTGTTTCCCTTGCCTCTCGAGACACATCTAGTAAGAAGTTGCTGCGGCTGAAGTCAAAGAGGTTGCTTCCTGTTTTCTCCTCAGGGATTTTGATGGCTTCCTGTCTTACATTTAGGTCGTTCATCCCTTTTGAGTTTATTTTTGTGTATGGTGTAAGAAAGTGGTCCAGGTTCATTCTTCTGCATGTTGCTGTCCAGTTCTCCAAACACCATTTGCTGAAGAGGCTGTCCTTCTTCCATTGGATATTCTTTCCTGCTTTGTTGAGGATTAGTTGGCCATACATTTGTGGGTCTATTTCTGGGTTCTCTATTCTGTTCCATTGATCTACGTGTCTGTTTTTGTGCCAGTATCGTACTGTCTGGATGATTACAGCTTTGTAATGCATTTTGAGGTCTGGAATTGTGGTGCCTCCAGCTTTGGTTTTATTTTTTAAGATTACTTTGATTATTGGGGGTCTTTTCTGGTTCCATACAAATTTTAGAATTATTTGTTCTAGCTCTGTGAAGAATGCTGGTGTTATTTTGATAGGGGGTCCATTGAATATGTAGATTGCTTTGGGTGGTATTGACATTTTAACAATATTTATTCTTTCAAACCACGAACATGGAATGTTCTTCCATTTCTTTGTGTCTTCTTCAATTTCTTTCATAAACTTTCTTTAGTTTTCAGTGTACAGACTTTTTACCCCTTTGATTAGTTTTATTCCTAGTATCTTATAGTTTTTGATGCAATTGTAAATGAGATTGATTCCTTGATTTCTTCTTCTGATGATTCATTATTGGTGTGTAGAAATGTAACAGATTTCTGTACATCGATCTTATATCCTGCGACTTGGCTAAATTCGTGTATCAATTCAAGCAGTTTGTGGAGTCTTTTAGGGTTTTCCACATAGAGTATCATGTCCTCTGTGAAGAATGTAAGTTTGACTTCTTCCTTGCTGATTTGGATGCTCCTTATTTCTTTTTGCTGTCTGTTGAGGCTATGACTTCCAATACTATGTTCAATGACAGTGATGAGAGTGGACATCCCTGTCATGTTCCTGACCTTAAGGAGAAAGCTCTCAGCTTTTCCCCATTGAGGATGATATTAGCTGTGGGTCTTTCTTATATGGCCTTTATGATGTTGAGGTATGTTCCTTCTATCCTTACTTTCTTGAGGGTTTAAAAAATTTTTTTAAATGTATATTTATTTATCTTGAGAGAGCGAGCCAGGGAGGGGCAGAGAGAGGGGGAGAGAGAATCCCAAGCAGGCTTTGCACTGCCAGTGAAGAGCCCAACACAGGGCTCAACCTTATGAACTGTAAGATCATGACCTGAGCTGAAATCAAGAGTCCAGTGCTTAACCAGCTGAGCCACCCAGATGACCCTTTGAGAGTTTTTATCAAGAAAGGATGCCATATTTTCTCAAATGCTTTTTCTACATCTGTTGAGAGGCTCGTGTGGTTCTTATCCTTTCTTTTATTGATCTGTGGTGTATCACGTTGATTGATTTGGGGATATTGAAGAAGCCCTGCATCCCAGGAATAAATCCACGTGATTGTGGTGAATTCTTTAAATGTATTGTTGGATTTGATTTGCTAGTATCTTGTTGAGAATTTTTGCGACCGCGTTCATCAGGGAAATTGGTCTGTAATTCTCCTTTGTAGTGGGGCCTTTGGTTTTGGAACCAAGGTAATGCAGGCCTCATAGAATGAATTTGGAAGTTTTCCTTCCATTTCTATTTTTTGGTGTAGTTTCAAAAGAATAGGCATTAAAATGTTAGGTAGAATTCCCCTGGGAAGCCATCTGGCCCTGGACTCTTGTTTTCTGGGAGATTTCTGATTACTGATTCAATTTCTTTACTGGTTGTGGGTCTGTTCAAATTTTCTATTTCTTCCTGTTTCAGTTTTGGTAGCTTATATGGGTCTTCTGTCCAGGGTGCAAAGGTACCTTCTCCGTCAGGCCTGCCCTGCCACTTTTCACCACTAGAGGTCAGCAGTTAGCAAAAAATCATGTTTTCTTTGTATGATTTCAATATATCCCCGTGAAATTATTTTTTTTTAAGTTTATTTATTTATTTTGAGTGAGAGAAGGAGAGAGAGCAGGGGAAGGGCAAAGAGGGAGGGGCAGAGAATCCCAAGCAGGCTCCATGCTGTCAGCATAGAGCCAGATGTGGGGCTTGATACCAGGAATAGTGAGACCATTACCTGAGCCCAAGTCAAGAGTGGGTCGCTTAACAAACTGAACGACCCAGGCACCCCCCACCATGAAATTATTATTTTAAAAATATTGTATAAAAACTCTTTCCTAATGAAAACTCACTGAGGTGTAGGAATGCCTACCTTTTACCAAATCCTGTCAGCTCTCCCTGGACAATCCTAGCCTGCCACTGTGTAGAATCTATTTGCCGTCAACCTAACACCATCTCATGTACCAAGTGGTACCGCTTTACCTGCATCTGTCAGGGGCCAGGTGGGGACATTAATGGAAGGACAGTGTCCTGGGCAAAAGTCAGGGGCTCATTCTAGAGACGGTGAAGCATCCAAGTCCTGGAACAGAAGGAAGCCGTTACTTCCCTTCGGGCTGTAAAGACAAGAGGAAGAAATCATGTTCCTGGGAAAGCTGGAGCCCAGGGGTGAAGCCGCTCGGGTGTCTAGAGTCACAGACACACAACTGGAATCAGAGAAGCAGCTGGGAGTGATGGGGGGGGGGGGGGGACGCCTGGGCCTTCTCTCTCCGCAGCCTGTCCAGGGCCTTCCGTTGGTTGACCCCAACCAGAAGCCAAGTGGCCGGGGGACCCCAGAGATGCAGCCCATGGGATCCGTCTCTGGGGCCCAGAGCAGCTCAGGAAAGGGATGTGGGAGGTGCAGCAGCCAGAAAGAATCCAGGCAACATCCCTGAACCGCTGCCGCACAGCACACGGGAGGGGTCCACACAGCCCAGCAGGGGGTGGGGACGAGAGTGAGAGTGTCGTGGGCAGGGGCAAGGCATGGCGAGGTGGGAGGGGCGCACGCACACACGCTGCCCTGGGCGGGGTCTCACTGCCTCCTCTCCTCCTGCAGGCTCCGTGAGCATCAGCAACCTGTACCCGGGCTGCGAGCACGTGAGCGTCAGGAGCCGCAGCATGATGTTTGAGCCGGGTCTCACCAGGGGGACCCTAGAGGTGGTGGTGGCCCCGCCCCAGCACCCGCACTGCGCGGCCGATGACCAGTCCACCAAGGCCATCGACATCCAGAACGCCTATCTGAATGGTACAGTAGCCCGCCCACTGCACCGGGGAGTGCGCCCAGAGTCCCTTTGCCCAGACTGTAAATATCCCCCCCCCCCCCCCCCCCCCCCCCCCCGCCCAGGGGGCCTCTCCCGCTGCATGTGTCACAGCCCCACGAAGGACAGAGGAAGAGCCGCACAAAGTGACCTTGGGATGACCCAGTGAAGCATGGCTGGTCAATACCCCTAGTGAAACCAGACACCCTGCTGTCCTAGGCACCTAGCAAAGCCCCAGGCACACAGTAGGTGCTTAATAAATGACTGCTGAGTAAATCAATACATTTTCTAGGCAGAGCCAAACATCCACTTGGATGAGAAAACTTATAAAATATAATCCCATTAGCAGTTTGACAAATGCAAGTATGAGAAGAGTGATTCTTGAATACATCTCCACTCACGGCTGATGCTATGATACAGGCACAGGCAGTTTTTCCCCACAGGCAAAATTTCAAGTGCTCTCAATCATTTCCAAGGGGGTGAAACTTTAAATGTTACCAGGGAAGGTTTACTATCTCCATCAACCACTGAATCCTTGGTGCTGCACCTTCCGAGCTCCCAGGAACCCCAGTTGGGCCCATGTCACTTGAACACCAGCTTCTGCCCTGTTGAGACGCAGTTTAGAGCAGGGATCAAGCATTTTCTTCGAGACTCATCTGTGAAGAGTGTATGAGCCGATGTTCATTCGAGTGCCTGGTAGAGTGGCACAGGAGAGGCGCTCAGAAAATGGCAATCGGGAGCATCTTCATGGAGGTTCTGCTGGCCCCAGTGAGGTGGCATTGAAGTCCATGGGCATTGTGCTATCCTAAAAGCTGAGTACTCTCCGAGGTCCCGGAGCTGAGTTGGCATGCTTCATAGGGAGAGGAGAAGTGTGTCCTCAGCACCCCACAAGCCTTCACCCAGCTCCCCCATAACTCCCTCCTGCCCCAGGTCTGGCTCTCAGTGCTCCCCATTCTCAGAGGACTCAAGACCGTGTTCCAGAACCCCTCACTCCAAGGTCTCAGCTGCCAGACTTAGAGAGTCCTATCCCCAGGAGTATGTGTGCTCCTAGAGGGGGCTCCAGAAGAGCCACGGATCTTCCAAATTGTTGACTACAGAATTTCTGGCCCAAAATAAGCACTGAAGGTAGAATTAGGGAAAGAGAGCCTGAAATCCTACAACGTAAGTGGTCCTGCCATGTCCCCCCAGAGGCTGGTGGGTGGGTGGTCACTGTCTTGCTGGGGCGTGGCCATGTAGGGGTGGGGCGGTCCTGTGTCTGGATGGTCACTGCAAGGTGCCAGGTGCCTCAGGAAGTGCAGTCAGAGTCTCACCCACAGACACTTCTACAAAAACCCTCTGCACCCACACTCAGGTATGTGGGAGCAGCTGCCCCCCACGCTGGGTGACCTCACGGACCCCCACCTCCTCACGCTTTCACCCACATCCTTCAGGTGTGGAACTGCGAATCAACTGTTGTGTCTTTCCCCTGTGCAGGCAGCCTGCTGGCTCCTGACCCACCTGAATAGGTCACTAACTCACCTGTGGAAGGTGAACGTGGTCATCACTAAGCCAGAATTAAGTTATATGTCGTAGTGACTTTTATGTTCAACGTCGTATACCCTGTCATGTTCCAAAAAGAATTTATACGTATGTGAGGATACGGAATCTTATCATGTACGTTCTCTGTGTGAGTTTGTTGACGGGGAACCCAAGGCGGCATCTTGCCCTGACTCCTTCCTTGTGAGGAGGAATCCCTGGGGGGAGAGATGGAATGCATGTGTCTCCGAAGATGCAAAGATAAACAGGTCGAAGCTACGGACATCACTCTTTCCCTTGGTGGTCACTAAGGTGCAAGCAAAATGGTGATTGGCACTTGTTGGTGCTGTTTCAGATAGTAATCTTCATTCTGTCTGTAGGAGTTGGTGATTTCAGTGTGTGGGAATTCTCTGGAAATCCAGTGTACTTCTGCTGTTATGACTATTTTGCTGCAAATGATCCCACGTCCATCCACGTCATCGTTTTCAGTCTGGAAGAACCCTACGAGATCCAGTTGAACCAAGTGATTTTCTGGCTGAATTTCCTGAAGTCTCTTGTGCCGGTTGAAGAACCCATAGGTAAGCCAGCACGTCCTGGTGGAGAGTGCCCTTCCCGTGGGCCACTCAGCCACTTGGGGGATCTACAGCTCAGGGCTAACAGTGAGGCTTCCTTGGTCGTTGCTTCCTGTGACAAGATTCCCACTCTGGATGTTTCCCCAGGGAATTGTTACATGATTGCATTCTCCTGCCTCAGAGACCAAGTCTGAGGGATTTCTAGAGAGCTGTTTCTCGCTTTCTTCCTATACTTTAGAGCTGTGGTCACTTTTGTTGGGTAGAGGTGGACTCCTCCCAGAGATGGCCTCTGTGTCTCTCTACCTAATGATACGTAATTAATAAGCAGAATGAACCCCCTTCATTCTGTGGTTCCATCCAGAACGGAAGGGTCCATATTGACTGAAGGCATTATCTTAACTTTATTCCTAGAGCAGAAAATAGCGTGGAATACGCTTTTGTTCCTTTGTACAAAACAGACGGGTGCCTGGGTGGCTCATTCAGTTGAGCGTCTGACTGCGGCTCAGGTCATGATCTCCTGGTTCGTGAGTTCGAACCCTGCATCTGGCTCTGTGCTGACAGCTCAGAGCCTGGAGCCTGCTTAGGATTCTGTGTCTCCCTCTTTCTCTGCCTCTCCCACCTCCCCCTGTCAAAAATAAATAAACATTAAAATTTAAAAAAAAAAAAAAAACAGAATTGGGCAGCCTTTCATGGTGGAAACACAACTGGGCTATCAATTTTTTTTTTTTTTTTTTTGATTTCCTATAAAAGTCAAATAAGTGGACTTAACCCCCTCAGGGTACATCCACTCTGCCTCTCTTTCTCATTCTTTCTGGTGTTTTCTTTCCAAAACACTCTCCCCACCAGAGGCTATCTGTGTGCACCGCCACAGTCCCTGTTTTGGACATTTCTGGGTGTAGCTGTACTCACACAGCTTTCTAGGTCTTAGAAAGGTGCCTTTGCTCAGAGCCAGATTTCCTCTCACTGGGCAAGCAGGGCCACTTGGGGGGACATCTGAGAACCTGTCTTGAGTTCTGGTGCTGGTCCACTTCTGAGCTGCCCTCCCCGAGGACCAGGAAACCCACTCTTGGCTGCGCCAGGGCCTTCTTGAGGTGACCCTGCACACGGGCTGGCCAGCACGCCCTGTCTTACCTGCCTTGGAGACAACCAGGAAGGACAACCGGCCTGTGAAACGTCTGTTCTCTGCCCTCAGCCTTTGGTGGCAAGCTGAAGAACCCGCTCCACGTCGTGCTGGTGGCCACCCACGCCGACATCATGAACGTGCCTCGGCCGGCTGGAGGCGAGTTCGGGTACGACAAGGACACGTCCTTGCTGAAGGAGATCAGGAACAGGTGAGGGCGCGGCTGGGGACAGGGGCCATCTCACAGAGCTCACGGACACCGGAGGAAGGAATCAAAGGCCTCCTTTGCTTGGTTGGCTTTGTGGCGTACATTTCATTTTTTATCAAAACGCTGAAAACACAACAAATGCAACCAAAGTAAAGGCCACGGGATGTAAAACAACAGATTTATCACCTCCTTCCTCACCTCCCGGTACCACTGCCCGGGGGACCTTCTGTTAGGAGTTGCATGCGTCAGTCCTCAGCTTTGTGGAGGCAATTATAATCGACAAATCGTATTTTAAGATACTTGAAGTGCGTGTCACGGTGATCTGATGCACATTATGAGAGGACGCGCCCGTCTAGTTAGTTAGCACATCTGTCACCTCACATGTTTCTCTGTCTTTGCTTTTTATTTATTTTTTGGTGAGAATGGTTTTTGTTTTTTGTTTTTTTGAGACTTCAGAACTGATCATGTATTGAGTCACTAAAAGTAGGCAATAAATCTGTCCCCCGCCCCCTGGAAAATGGTAAAAAATTTCCACAGGCGTGGCAGAAGTTTGAATTCTGGGTGAGAATGTTTAAGTTCAACCCTTAGCAAGTGTTAGTCGTATAATACAGTAGCATCGACTGTTGTCACCATGCCTGACACAGATGCGCGGTTCTTTTTGTTGTGTTGGCTCTCAGTTCTTCTGATGATTGTCATCTTACCACCGAGTAGTACTTCTCAAAGTCTAAGTTGCCACTCACCAGGGGCTCGTGACAGTCACCTGGGGGTCCTGACCTGGTCACGAAAGTGGGATGGACAGGAGGGGAAAATACCAGAGTGCCTTTCCTGGCAAGCATTTATGGAAAACTTTTGTTTCACTGAGCAGTATGAATGTGCATGGGTCACGGTGTAGAAACGTGTGGTTTTACTTCGTGTTTGGCCAAAAAACGTTGAAGCTGCATCTCTGTATAATCCTCCAGTAACACAAACTATTGGTTTATCTAATGCAGACACTTCCCTGTTGTCCTCCTGATAGGAAAAAGAAGGCTCATGCTAGTATTTTCCATTGAGGGAGTGGCCTTCATGCCTACCCTCTGCTCTTACCCATCCCTCTGTAGTGGCCTCCGTCCTCCCAGCATCCGAGGTGAGAGCATGGGCCTCACCTGTGCTGCATCAGGGGACCTGAAGTCTTCACATACTGTGTCCCTGCCAATTTGTGCAACCTGAGCCACCCCCCCCATCCACAGGACTAGGAGCTCAGGGGTCCCAGGCCTCACACCACCGTAATATGACCAGCCAGTGGACAGTGGGGAGGGGGCAGCCTCTGCAAAGTCACCAGGACATTCTGGCTTCAGGTCCGCTATACAGGGGCCTGGTGTCCATGGTGACACCTGGTGAGACCGCATCACCCTGATGAGGCCACTGCCCTTCCCTTAGGTTTGGGAACGATCTTCACATTTCAAACAAGCTGTTTGTTCTGGATGCCGGCGCATCGGGCTCTAAGGACATGAAGGTACTGCGAAGTCACCTGCAAGACATTCGGAGCCAGATTGTCTCGGTGAGTGTGCTGGAGAGCCGGTAGCTCCACCTTTGCCCAGACCATCCAGTCACCCCGGAGCTGGCCTCTTCGTGCTCCTCTTGGTTAGATTCGGTTCTCAGGGGACCCAGCACGAGGCGGATGCATGGCTGTGTTTGTGTCCCACTGGTCTACAACAAGGAATGAAAAGTGAGAAGCAAGGATGTGGCCGGGAGATGAGGGAAGTTAGGAGCGAGGGCCCCACCTTAGAGCATATGGGATTCTGACGGTGTTAATGATTAGTTTATAAGTGACATTGCCTTTTACAAATCATAAAAACTGCCCAGAAGTGAGTTACTGTGAAATGCTTAGAAAATGCAGAACAATAGAAGAACCATCACCAGCAAGATTTGTTGAAGGACATAAAGTAATAGATACTCAAACGAACTGAAATGTGCTCGTGGAGGGCAAGATCTTACTCAACGTTTCGTTTTCGCAAGTTATATAAACTTAGTCCGGTACCGGCCAGCAACTCATGGGAATGAGGAAATTGGGTGTTTTGTCTTAAAATTTCAGCGGAAGGATAAATAAGGCATATTGTAAAAGGCTGTGTAACTAATAAATCCAAAATCAAGAAACCAATAGATGGAATAAATTAGTGAATACAGAAGTAAAGCACAACATCTACAGAAATTTAATAGAAAACAAAGGTATTATTTCAGTTTGGGGGAAGATGTTTATTTCATCAGTGATCTGACACGACTGGCTATTAGTCTAGAATGAAGTGAGATTGAATTCTTTTCACTACAAATCCCCAGAATAGATTGTGGGTGGATTCAAACATATAAATGTAAAAAAGAAAAAAAAAAAAAAAACAGCAGTATCTTGAATGTGTATTTAAAATAACTTGATTGTGCTTTGGAAAACCCTTTCGGCAATATCGAGGACCCTAGAAGTTTTCACAGAAAATATACCTATTTGACATTACAAAAGCTAAAATTTCTTTTCTGGCAAATAAACTCCATAAACAAAGTTAAAAGGAGAAATCGGCTGGAAAAATGACTCTCAGTGCCTCTGACACGTAAGTTTCTAATCTATAATATTCAAAAAGTTCTCCCCAACTGATGAGAAAGGATAAACACCTCCAAGGGCAAAATGTTCCCTGGAAAGTTCCTGCTGCCCCAGCCTGCGTGTAGATGAGGAGGCTGTGTCCATCCTTCCCTGGGTGGGGGGTGGCCCCTCCAGTTACAGCTTACTCCTTCTCTGCTGGGAAGTGCCCCCATTCACAGCACCAGGCTCCAGTTCCAGACGTGCTTTTGGAATCTTCAAGAAAACTCTGGGCTCTCCTGAAGCCTGCCTGGCCCCTGCCTTCTGATGGGGGCCCCACTATGGCAGAGAGGATGAGTGGGGAGTAGTCTGGGGGAGCTCAGAGGAAGCCAGTCGCAGAGAGCAGTGGCCAGTGATCTGAGACAGAGGTCTGTGAAGGACCAGCACCTCCCCACCTGGTGGTGGTGGCGTTAGGGCCTCTATGATAGGCTGTAGGGGTTCCCTGAAGTTTTGAGCTGAGGTGTGGTGAGATTGTCTGCTTCCCAACCCCAACCCTCAATTCCTGAGGCCAAGCAGGCAGAACCCACCACAGACTGCCTTTATCCTTGGGAACTTTGTTTTAGAAACAGGGAGTGGAATTTAGCTGACATAAAGGTGGGATTCGAGAAGAGACTGCCTGGTTAATGATGTAGAGCAGCGGTTGGTTTTGTTTTTGTTTTTGTTTTTGTTTTTAATTAGGATGGTGTGTGGATTATATGGGCCTGTCACATAGATGATTTATTTCATCAAATTAAACGATTAAAAACCTATTTCAAGGGGGGTGAGGGGATGGGCAAAATGGGTGAAGGCGGGTGGGAGATACAGCCTTCCAGTTGTGAAATGAATAAGTCACAGGGATAAAAGGCACAGCATAGGGAATCTAGTCAATGGCATTGTAATAGTGGGAGGTGCCATAGCTACACTTGTGGTGAGCCCAGCATAGCCTACGGACTTGTCCAGTCACTGTGTTGCATGCCTGAAACGCATGTAACCTTGCATGTCAACTATACTCAAATAAGAATTTTAACAAATTACGAAAAAAGAAAGCTGTTTCAAGCCAATTACCAAGAATTAGTCTAATTTGAAATAGTATTTCCACAGCAATCCCACAAATACTTAATATACTGGTAAAAACCCACTACAGTATTGCTGATGACAGTTCATCTCTTTTCCTCTTCCTTTGCTCATAAAATTAACCATCATCTGGCTGAAACAGTCACTCCCGAGGAGGGGGGAGGGGGCGCACAACTTTAGGAGTTGGGGAACACTGTGATTGAGTCCAAGAGCATTATTGTGAAGCCTTGCCACCTGTTTAATCATTAGCAATAGAAATGAAAGCATCCATGGGGTGCTCGGGTGGCTCAGTGGGTTAAGCGTCCGACTTCGGCTCAGGTCGTGATCTCCCAGTTCATGAGTTCGAGCCCCGCGTCGGGCTCTGTGCTGATAGCTCTGAGCCTGCAGCCTGCTTTGGATTCTGTGTCTTGCTCTCTCTCTGCCCCTCCCCCATGCACACTGTGTCTGTCTCTCAAAAATAAACAAATGTTAAAAAAAAAAAAAGGAAGAAGAAATGAAAGCATCCATACCATTTTACCCTTGCAAATGGATTTTGCTTAGAGGCAACACTTTAACAAAAGAACCGCCCGGTACCCAACCAAAAAGCACTAACTCATCTGAAGTATTTTTGCAATAGTGCAGGAAAGAGCGCCAAGCTTTCTACCATCTCCAAGGGAGTGCCCTCAGCTGCAAATTGACCTGTCTTGTGCTGCGTGTCCTAGGTCTGCCCTCCGATGACCCACCTGTGTGAGAAGATCATCTCCACGCTGCCTTCCTGGAGGAAGCTCAACGGGCCCAACCAACTAATGTCACTGCAGCAGTTCGTGTACGATGTGCAAGACCAGCTGAACCCCCTGGCCAGAGAGGGGGATCTCAGGCGCATAGCCCAGCAGCTCCACAGTGCTGGCGAGGTAGGGGGCTGGAGACCAGGCAGGGGTCTGGGAGGGGCTCGGGAGATTGGTTTCTGTCCCCACTGTGAAGGTGGTTTGAGCCGGGAGAGGCAGAGTGGAAACTGCCCGATGACCCATAATATATCCAGACATGTGGCGATCACAGAGGCTTCGGTGATCTTCTGAACTGCGGTTCTCTGCTCTCCCATGCACCCTAAGAGCTGGTGTTTGGTTTTCTTCTGATGCGTTTGTTTTCCAGCTTGTGTCAGGGAGCACAGTTTCTACCACACTGGGCATCTGGGCCTCTCCTCTCCTCCGGGGGCGTCTGTTGCTTAGCTGTGATTCCTGCAGCCTCTGGCCTGGGCTGTTATCTGCTCCACACAGACTCCTGGGTTCACAGATGGTCCAAAAAAGGCATTGACAAGAGCCTGTCCAGAGACACTAAGGCCCAGCAAGCAGTGTCCCCAGAAATGACAGCCTTTCCCAGAAATGGGAATCTTTGCTCCCACTCATGTGGCATCCAGATCGCTGTTCTATTTGCATCCCGGGAGAGGGGAGCTGGCCTTTGTATCCCTCTGTCCTGTGACATCCGGGGACAGTTTAGGCTAGTCCGGGCCATGAAAGGCAGTTCTGAACGTGAAAGCCCAGAAGCAGTTCTGAGATTTTTAGACCCCAGGAGCTTCTTTCCTGTGCAGTCTCAGTCCCACCTCTGACTTGAGGCCAGTGCGTGTAAATCATAGAGACTTGAAATTACAACTGAAATTACAACTGAACTAGAGTGTCATGCAGTGACAGCATGAGCCTCTGAACTTCACTGAAACTACCAGTAATCTATAGACCTCTCCAGCAGTACTTTAAAGTCATTGAATTTGGGGTGCCTGGGTGGCTCTGTCGGTTTAGCGTCTGACTTTAGCCCAGGTCGAGATCTCATGGTTTGTGAGTTCAAGCCCCAAGTGGGGATCCGTGTTGACAGCTCTGAGCCTGCAGCCCGCTTCGGATTCTGCGTCTCCTTCTCTCTCTGCCTGGTAGATTTCCCCGCCCTTGAGACTTCAGTGAGTGATGAAGTGAAGACTTGATGGTAGGAGTAAGGAAGGGAGATATCGGTCAGGTGGCCCCCTCTGCTTGGCCACCAGCCTCTCCCCCAGTGCTATTACTGCCCGCTAGTGAGGAAGGCCCGAGTCCTATACACATCTCACCACTTATCCTCATGATACCTGTTTCTGCTCCCGGATCCCTCACTGCCCTTGGTCATCTGTCCCCTTAACCTCCTCCAGTGTGGCCAGTGTCTCAGCCTGTCTCCCGTGATACTGAGGGGACGGCAGTGCCCAGGGTTGAACTGCAGATGATGTCCCCACCAAATGCCTTATCAAGAAATAGATGCTCTACCCTCTAGGAACTGTCAACCTAGGGACCGGTTTGAACAGAATCATATGCAGAGGGTGTTTCAAAGCTGTCACCGGAGTGTGGACCAGAAAGTACTCTTGGTACAAACAGTGAAGAGCCTCAGACTCCGTGTGAGAACAGAGTGTCCCTTGGGTCAGCACTGTGTGTAGACCTGGCCCTGAGCAGGGAGGGAGGAGAGGAGGGTGAGTGTTGCAAAGAGACCAAAATTGTCTCTGCTTTTTGTCATATTTCTTTCTTTCAGACTTTTGCTTTCTAAAGAAATAAAGGGGTCAGGTAAGCTCCAAGTCTCCTCTGGCCATCTACTATAGTCTCCTTCCTCTCTGCCCTCTCCAGGGTGCTTTCCAGACCTTTTCTCTTATGCGTGTTAAAATTTTACATCGTGGACTCATATAACAGTTTGAATCTCTCTTTGAAAAATCTCAAGCCTTTAGGGAAGTTGCAGGAGTAGCTCAAAGAATCTTCATCTACTTCACACTTAAATTAACCAGTTGTTTACATTTTGCTCCATGGGCTTTGTCTCTTTCTCTTCTATTTATTTACTTATTTATTCTGCAAATATCCTGACATTTCACCCTCAGTACTTTAGCCTGGATCTCCTAAGCAGCGGGGTGTTTTCCCACTGTTACAGGGTGGAGGATGGACAGTCAAGTATCCCCCACATTGAGACCAGAAAAACAGAGCAGGTGACTCCTTATAGTTTACACAGTTTTAATTGGGGTAACTTCCTAACCGGGGAGATATGGCAGGCAATGATCCTGCTGTGCTGCTGTTCTCCACAAAGTCTGGACCTTAGTCTACAGATGTGATAGAGCGAGGGTTGCACAGAAGGCCAGTGCGGTGAGATCAAAGAGTCCGTGTGCAACTTACTGACCTCTAACATCGAATTAGATCTCCTGGCTCCACCTGTGTGTCAGGAAAGGGAGAGACTTTGTTATCTTTAACAAATCTACCAGGGTTGGGGCGGGGCAAAGCCAGCTTCTCACCCTCCTGGCGGTGGCGGGCACGTCTAAGGTATGTATATCAGTCTCCAAGAGCCCCGGGAACACGTAGCCGAGGGCGTCAGCGAGTGGACGTGAACAAGATGGAGTGCTGAGGATAACCATACAATGATCACATCCCAGAAGCACATAGATGTGACCTTGTTATTGAATGTATAGTTCGCTCTCCAGTGTTTGCCACTTGTCCCAATAATTTCTCTTTTATTCGTGTATTTTGGGATGTAGAGCCCCGTCAAAATTTACTCCTTGCATTTACCTGCCATCTCTCTCTCTTTTTTGTCTTTGAATTTATTACCTTGACCTTTTTTTAAAAAGTCGAAGGTAGTCCTTTCAGAATCTCTCTTATGACCTTCTCAAGCTGGCGTTTTGGCTCAGTGATTTCTGAGATCCATGAATGCCCTGGGTCGTTTTTTGCAACATGTGCACAGATTTTATCATTGCTCGCCTCCTTCAGTGCTCTGAACAGCTGGTGCCTCTGGCCCTCTGTGTTCCCGTGTGTGACCTCCTGTTGTCCCTTCTGGCAGATCAACATCATGCAGAGTGAAACGGTCCAGGACGTGTTACTCCTGGACCCCCGCTGGCTCTGCACCAATGTCCTGGGGAAGCTGCTGTCCGTGGAGACCCCACGGGCCCTGCACCATTACCGAGGCCGCTACACTGTGGAGGACGTTCAGCGCCTGGTGCCTGACAGCGATGTGGAGGAGCTGCTGCAGATCCTAGATGCCATGGACATTTGTGCCCGGGACCTGAGCAGCGGGACCATGGTGGACATCCCTGCCCTCATCAAGACTGACAACCTCCACCGCTCCTGGACAGATGAGGAGGATGAGGGGAGGGTCTACGGGGGCGTGCGTATCGTCCCCGTGGAGCACCTCACCCCCTTCCCATGTGGCATCTTTCACAAGGTCCAGGTGAACCTCTGTCGGTGGATCCACCAGCAGAGCACCGAGGGAGATGCGGACATCCGCCTTTGGGTGAATGGCTGCAAGATTGCCAATCGCGGGGCTGAGCTGCTGGTGCTCCTGGTCAACCACGGCCAGGGCATTGAGGTGCAGGTGCGAGGGCTAGAGACGGAAAAGATAAAGTGCTGCCTCCTCCTGGACTCCGTGTGCAGCACCATGGAGAACGTCATGGCCACCACTCTCCCAGGGTTGCTGACAGTGAAGCATTACCTGAGCCCCCAGCAGCTGAGGGAGCACCATGAGCCTGTCATGATCTACCAGCCACGGGACTTCTTCCGGGCGCAGACCTTGAAGGAGACCTCGCTGACTAACACCATGGGTGGGTACAAGGAAAGCTTCAGCAGCATCATGTGCTTTGGGTGTCACGACGTGTACTCACAGGCCAGCCTAGGGATGGACATCCATGCATCAGATCTGAACCTCCTGACCCGGAGGAAACTGTGTCGTCTGCTGGACCCGCCCGACCCCATGGGGAAGGACTGGTGCCTTCTGGCCATGAACTTGGGTCTCCCCGACCTTGTGGCAAAGTACAACACCAATAACGGAGCTTCCAAGGAGTTCCTCCCAAGCCCGGTCCACGCTCTGCTCCGGGAATGGGCCTCCTACCCCGAGAGCACGGTCGGCGTCCTCATGTCCAAACTGCGGGAGCTGGGGCGTCGGGACGCAGCAGACTTTCTACTGAAGGCGTCCTCAGTGTTCAAAATCAACCTCGATGGCAATGGCCAGGAGGCCTATGACTCCAGCTGTAACAGTGGCACATCTTATAATTCCATCAGCTCCGTCGTGTCCCGGTGAGGGCAGCCTTTGGCTTGGGCAGGGTGTCTTCGGACTGCAGAGCAGGGGGATGCAGCCCATAGTCCCGGCAGAAATTCCGGCATCCCTCCCTGTGCCCACATCCTGAAGGTCCCCGCCCTCCCTCCTGCTTCACCAGTTTCTCTGCCACTACCTCCCTCCTCCCACACATTCCACTGTGTGTGAATGGTCTTTGTAGTTACAGAGCAGACCACAGCCTGTCCTTTGGCCAATTGAGAAGCCAGTATCCCTCCTCCCTGTGTCCTAGATCATCTCTCATCCGCCAGCACCTTGCTTCTTACTGATAATTTTACTGGAATTCCTAACTTTTCAATGAAATTTTTTTAACTACTGTATGAATTGTCCTAAAAAAAAAAAAAAAAAAAAAGCACATATATCCCAAATGTGTTTCTTATAGTCTTTTCCTTGTCAGACCATGTCCTCGTCTTATCCCTTTGATATTTGTAGGACAGACTCCCATGTGTGGAATCCCACTGTCTGACTGACAGACAACCTGTGAGGCCTTTGCAGAAGAGGCTGTGTCTGAGACCATCCAGGGAACGCTCCCTCTCTGTCCCCTGCTGTCTGCTGATCACCGCCTGAGGTGCTCCCCCCTGAGTTGTGGTTTTTCCAGAAATGTTTGTGTTTCATTTCATACGGAAAGGGGAGGAAGGAATCCTCTTCTAGAGTGATTTCACACACAGTGTTGTTTTCATGGTAAGACACATCCTTGCTGCTCTTGTGTAAACGTCAACGTTGCACGTCCACGCGGAATCCGCAGAGTGTCCGCTGATCATTCCCGCTCATCTCAGGTAGAAGGTGACACAGCTGCAGGAAAGGAAGGTCTGCGGGAGGACTCAGCAGACCCCTGACTCCTGCTCGGTGGCAGTCTGCTGTCATTTGCGTGGAGCAGATGGTTTTCACATGTAGATCCTGGTTCGATGACTTCCTGTCTGTGAAGTCCGACAAAGAAGGCGAGGAAGCAAGATTTCCTGCAGTGGTTTTAAGTAGTGATGGAGTTTTAAGTTGAAGTGAGGGAACATGTCCTAATTCTTCTGTCCTGAGAAGCGTGTAATTTTAATGTTACATTACATGTGTGTATATGTGTGTATATATATATATATGCATTATGTATATACATATATATGAATACAGGTATTTTTACTTAATCTATACAATGTAGTAAAAAGATGTTGGTTTTTCTTTTCTGTTCTGTTTTTTTTCTTTTCTTTTTTTAAAAATATAAATAAACTATTGCTTGTTGCATTTGATTGTTGGTCTTTAATTCAAAAGGAATCCTTTTTCTCTGTTTTTTCTTCAGTCACCAAAACCCCACATGGCGGGGCAAACCAAACTGAAGTCCAGAAAGTCAGTTAACCTAAACTCCCGTGTGGAAACAGCTGGCTCATTGGGGGGGCATTAGTACTAACGTTGGGGATGGTAGGGGGAAGCGGGAAGAGCCCAGATGGTTTTCACACTGTTGTCACTTGAAACAGGGAATCCCTTCTGTTGTCCTTGGGTGACCCAAACACCACTGGAGTCCTTGAGTGCCGCCCCAGGCCTGTGGGGAGCTTTCTCTGTCTGTATAGAGGTGCGGGGACCAACCCACAGGAGTAAGAGATAAACCTACTGCCAAAGACGCATATCTTCTGTCCTTCCGGACAGAGCCCGTGGCCCAGGCCATGTATTGGAAATGCCAGCTTTGACCTGCATGGAAGCACTCAGTGACAAAACCTGCATTTAGTAAAACCTCAAGACTTTTTAAAAATACATTGACAAAGAAAAAAGTTTGGAAGGAAAAAGATTAAAACGGTAATGATTTTCTCTGTGGGGCTCATTTCCATTTTTCCAAATTGTCCACAATAAACACGGTCTAGTTACATTAGGAAAATAAATGAATGAAATAAAACTAAAAGCTACATAGACACGCCTGAAAAGGATGGCACTGAGATCGAAGCTGTGGTCACCTTACAAAAGTAGACGCGTTTATCCTGTGTCACCTCTGTCCTGAGTGGCTACTTCACTCTCTCCTGCTTCAAAGAGTGTCACAGGGGAGTGACATGACACCAGGCCACTGAAACCCCCAGGCACAGAGTAAGTCTCTGGTATCACCTGTATGTAAAATCTCAGAGAAGGATGTGACTGGGGCAACCTTGGGTCCCAGAGCAGCCCTACACAAAACACGGAGGGAAGGGAGGTGGAGTTCTGCAAGGGCCTGGCCCCGGGGACCCTGGGTCAAGGTGAGGAAAGTAGCCATTCTCCCCGAGAAGGGAGTTGTGTTAATAGGAGGAATAGGCAGAGGCAGGATGCTGGACAAATAAAAACAAAGTACTGGGGCACCTGGGGGGCTCAGTCAGTTGAGCATTCAACATTGGCTCAGGTCATGATCTCACAGTTCGTGAGTTTGAATCTCGCTTTGGATCCTCTGTCCCCCTCTCTCTTTGTCCCTCCCCGACTCGTGCTCTCTCCCTCTCAAAAATAAATAAACATTAAAAAAACACAAAGTGCTGCAAATCTTTATACTCTTGTTTAATGCAGGTGCCAGTGTTCTTAAGGATCTGGGCCACCTGGGCTCCGGAAATGTTGAAACCATAGTAAGAATCATTACGACCCAGATCTGAAGAGATTATGGGCGACTGAGCTCAGTGCCACATCCTGGGATTAGGTGGTGGCCGGCATTCCTGGGGACTTTTGGGGTCTTCAGGGACATGAATTCTGGTGAGACTGGAACTGTCTGGTGAAGTCCCATTGTGGGTAGCCAGCTCCACCCCCTGCATGAGGGCCAGAAAGAAAAGCCTCTCATGGAACCATTGCTATGAGCGTGGATGTGAGATGCACAGGGAACGTGTTCTCTGTGCTGTGCTGCCTGTTGGTACAAAGTCCACCTTGGGCTGCCCTGCGGTGCCTGAGGTCCCCTTATGGACAGGAGCTTCCCAGGGACCCCAAGCTTTTATGGAGTGGTGACAGACTTTTGTGGCTCTGATTTGTTCAGAAACCTGGATTCCCCACCTTTCACAAAACGAATCAGAACTGTGGGTGGGAATTCTGGCGGACAGTTTGCGGAAAGGGGTATCATTACAACTACAGGATTCACTGAAATGTCGAAACTGATCGGCTTCCCCTAGTGTCCTGAGTCTACCCTGGTCTTACTGAACCCTTGAAGGGAAGGAAAAATTCTTCTCCACCCTCAAGTTCACCAGGGTGGACTAAGAATTAAATTTACACCAGACAGATTAACAAGAGAGAAAACCAAAGTTCAATTATGTGCACACTGAGGCCCAATCGTGAGACCGGGACCTACGGAAATGACCGAGGTGCAGTTTTTCTACTTCTCTACTTTTTTTACTTTTGAGAGAGAGAGTGGATCTGTGAGGAACTGACAGAATCAGGAAAAGCTAATTCCGGGAGCTTCAGTTAGTAAGGAATTCTGAACGGAATTTGGGCTGGTTGAGATTTGGGAAAAAGTAGCAGGGTTGTGGATACAGCCTTCTGGGCTCTGGTGACTAGAATATCTCTATTTCCTGGCACAGGGAGGGTGTCTCTCACAGCCAGTGTTCTTTCCCATTCTCAGGGGCACGGGGAGGCCCTGAGTGCCCTTCTTGTACAGGCTGTCTCTTGCGTAACTTTTATTTATTGTAACCAATACACCAAAGTGGCACATTTTGGGGTGGCCTGCCCTTGGTCATGGTATGACCCTGGAAAAGCCCCTCCAAGATGAAGAGCCAGCTTGGCTGTTCCTGCATAAACAGCCCCTAGATGGCAGCCAGGCTATAAAACCCACAGGGACATCAGGAGAGCTGAGCCTGGAAATGGAATGTCTTCCTGACGAGTCGAATGTATTTCCAGTTTTCCAAGGTGAAAACTGTTCTGGAGACGGATGCTGTGCGTATAGTCACCACCCCTGCACGCTGCAGGGAGGTATCGTTAAAGTGAGTGATTTTATGTTCTGTCTCTCTTACCACAATTTTAAGAAAAGGAGATTTAAAAACATGAAGCTGAAACCTAACAATATTCCCTAACGGTTAAGCTTCCGGAGGAACATGCATGATTACCTACTGTGTTTAGTGTGTCCAGAAGACAGGGCTCTAAAGTGTGGTGGAGTGGGGGGATAGAAAAAATGACAGATTGCTGTTTGGAAGAATTTGGTATTTGTTATTTCAAAAAAAATCTTTAAAGTGCTTATTATAGGAAAAAGGTAAGAATTTGATTTGGCCACTTTTCTATTTTGTTTTTCAATTTTTTTTTCCAGTTTGAATCCATATGTGGGATGGCACCACAGTCTTGTCCGGACTCTGGATTCTTGGGGACTTAACTGAGCCAAACTGTTTATTAGGTGCGCGGTTATCATACTCATTGTCTCCAGACCATGGCTGAGCAGGTATCGTGAGTGCCAGCCCCAGGCTCACAAGAGGGCACAGAGACAGGTTCACCCATGTGCCTGGTCACCCAGGGGGTCACCAGGCTCAAGTCAACAGTGCCTGACAAGTTGGCTCTGGGGGCTACTTTCAAGGATTGTACCTGTGCTTTGGCTGGCCACCTGAGGGTCAGAGCAGACTTTAGCTTTGCAACCAAAAGTTGCATGCTGCTGAGAGGCTGGAGCCACAACCCCCTCAGGCTGGGGACTCAGCAGCTTCCAGACATGAGCCAGGACAAGGACGGGAGCGCAATTCCCCTCTGAACACCCTGGAGGAGGGATGGCCAGGGAGGAGCCCCTGGAAAGGGTTTTAAGGAGTGGTCAGTCCCCTCTCATGGGCACCTCTGGAAATGTGTGTGGCAAGAGCGAGAAATGGCCCAGGGGACAGCTGCTAATCTCCCAGAACCCCAACCTCGGATGCTTACTGGTCATGACTATTGCTCACAGGGCCAAGTCTTTGCTCCAAAAGGGTGAAGAGTGTGAGCGTGGGGAGGAGGGGCAGGAAAGAAGTTGCACAAGTTTCTACAGCAGAGGTTCCCCTGAGATGGGCTCTCCCTCTTGGGGCTGATATTTGGTGAGGGGGCCTGGCTGGGTGCCCAAGGCTGTGACTCCAGCCTGCGGGACTCCTGTCAGGGGCACAGAGGGGACTGAGGTCAGCTTTTGGTGGATGATGTGTCTTATCCCTATGAAATCAGTTTTACAACTGGAAGAGACTTAGAGATGGTCTGCTTCAACCTCATATTTAAGATCTAGAAACAGAGGGTTTAGTGATTTAGACAAAATTGTGCCATCAATTACTAACAATTCAGACTAAGTGCCAGGACATCTGCCCACACCTGGGGATCCATTATTCTTCTGTGCTAAGTATTTGTATGGTAATGCAGTGTGTGTGTGTGTGTGTGTGTGTGTGTGTGTGTGTGTGTTGAGTGTGTGTGTGATGACTGTGCATGTATATATGTGTAGCATGAAAGTGTGTATGCATACATGTGCATTTGTCTATAAATGTGTGTGTATGTGTGTGTTGTGTTTAAGTGTGTGTATATTTGTGTCTGTGTTTCATGAGATATAGGATTCTCTGGTTCTGGTGACCTGTTCTCCTGGCCAAGAGCCATGACCCTCACCGATTCATCCACGAGTGCCTGTTCCCCACAGTTAGGGAGACTCACAGAGCAGGGTGAGGACTGTCTTCTGCCCCCCAACTCCCCGCCATCCCCGCCCCTGTGTGAGCCCCACGGGGTCCTGCAGAGTCCTCGGGTTACATGGCAGCCAGTGCGGAAGATAATCTTTCTGTCTTCCAAGAAGGGAAGTCCAGTCACCCGAGAGCGATTCCTGTGAATCATGTGATTCTGTGACCAGTCCTCACACGGGAAACTCTTCAGAAAGTACAGTTTTAATGGCTGCGTGACACCAGTAGTGTTGTCATATCCCTGTTGACTTAACCTGTCCCCATCATGAATATTTCAGTCATTTCTCTATTACACATAAAGCTGGAGTGAACATCTTCATGCACATTTTCCCCTGTATTTTGGATTGGACATGAAACTTTGGAGGGGGGAGGCTTTAGTCACGTGCTTAAAATCCTAGAGAAAAGGATTGATTGCTGAGTAAAAAAGTGCATTCGTGTTCTCTCTGCTTGGTTTTCCTTCCCCCAGAAAACATTATTTCATTAATTAAGTGTTGATACAACTTACGATACTTTCTTACCTCATTTTTTGGTACATATAAGAGCTTTTACAATATCACTCTGAACAGAATGGGAAGAAAGCTCAATCATTCCCCCATCATGAAAGACAAAATACGTTAGTTAAGAATGTAGTTATAGTTATTGATAGTTTAGAACTTTTGGCTTTAAACTCATTCTTGGTAATGCCACACACATTTTTAGGATTGGTTTCAAATCCCAGGAACTTCCGTCATGTTTGGGTTTTTTTTCATATCTAAGCTGCAGGGTTTTCTGACACATGGAGTTCTCACCTGCTGACTCATTTGAATGCTCGTTTAACTGACAACACTATTAGTCAGTCTGTGGGGGTCCACGTCCTTCTCCGTCTGGTTTGAGGGGCTGAGATCCTCTGAGGGCTCCCCTTGCTGGGGACGCAGCCTCACTAGTGTTCTGGGCTCTTCTCTGTGTGAGGCTCCCTTGCCACCTGGCCAAGGTCCCCACTTCTCCAGCCCCTCCTGACCTCTCTGTGCCTGGGAGCCTGCTGTCCGGCTGAGCCCTGCCCGCCCTCCCATTGGGAAAACACTGGGGGGCCTTATCAGACAACAGGGGCTGTAATAGTGGGGATGCCGTTAAAGACCCCTCCGTGTAGAGCATACCCAGCCCCAGGGCCAACATGCAAAACTGGTTATCTTGTAGAATGTTCAGATTTGTGGCTTTATCTGATTGCTTTTTGCTGGTGACATTCAATTATCCCCCATGAACAGGACAATGATAGACTTCAGGCTTGATTAGGTTTCCTTCACCATTTTGGTAAGAATTCTGTCCTCAAAATAAGAAATAAATGTTACCACTCTTTGCATCCAAAATCTAGAGCCTGAAACCGTTTTCCAATGAAGATGAGCCTCATTTGCTGACTCCTGAATGCTGATCAGCCCTACTGTGTGTCAGTGGTTCCCATGCTTTGGAAATTTCATGGAATAGTCGGATTTCATGAAGAACATGGGGGGCTGAAACTATTTTCCAAAGTAAGACCACTTAGAAACAGCATAGCTCCCTACTGTTGTCACCATCAAAGTACAAAAAACACTTCTAAAACATTGTGATGCCATAAACAAAAAGAATAATTTTTTTGAAATGCAGAATGTTAGAGTCTTAAAATAACGGATATTTATCTCCTTTGAATGATTTAATCTTTTTTTTAATTTTTTAAATGTTTATTTGTTTTTCAGAGAGAGACAGAGCATGAGCAGGGGAGGGGCAGAGAGAGAGAGAGAGGGAGACAGAGAATCTGAAGCAGGTTCCAGGCTCTGAGCTGTCAGCACAGAGCCTGACACGGAGCTCTAACTCATGAACCATGAGATCATGACCTGAACCAAAGTCAGATGCTCAACTGACTGAGCCACCCAGGCACCCCTGAATAATTTAATCTTAAGGATATCATCCAGTGGTCATCATTAGTGATCAGAGATCATTGTGGGCAGTTGGGGCTCTAAAGCTTTTTATTGTATGATTTGTCCCTAAGCATTTGTTCTGTGTTGTATATAGAAATGCAGAGAAAGCCCCACAGGCCCCTGCCCATGAAATATTTCGTGGCCACGTGGATCCCATCCCCTGACACTATAAAACTCACCCTGTGTTTGCAGGTGGGCCTCACATTGGGAAGACCAGTGATTCTGGCTGCTCTTGAAACCCTCTCACAGATCTCAGTGTTAGCAGGAAACCTGGAGTCATGCACATGTCAGACCATGGCCCTGTCATGAAACACAAAGGTCAGTGCGTCTCTATTCCATAGACTCGAGGATGGAGAATGGGAAGAGCAGGTTTTAATCCATAAGAGTGCTCATATTCCCGCCTGAACTTCCCATCCCTGTCTTTCCTTTCGGATCACATAGACACCTGGATTTGTTGTCTTTTGTTTTGTGTATTTTTTTATTTACTTTGAGAGAGAGAGAGCGTGAGAAGGGAGGTGCAGAGAGAGAAGGAGACACAGAATCCCAATGAGGCTCCATGCTGTCAGCTCAGAGCCTGACACGGGACTCGAACTCAGGAACCATGAGATCATGACCGGAGCAGAAATCTAGGGTCTGATGCTCAACCAACTGAAGTACCCAGGCGCCCCAGCCAAGTAAACATTTGTTAACACAGTAATGATGCTGTTTGCTGACTTCTTTCATCTAAAGATGAACAGTGGAAGACAAACTAAGCATGAGTCAGTATATCCTAGGTACCCACCAAAGATAGGAGCTTCTGGCATTTAGAACAGTCTGTCTCTCTCTATAAAGCCTGGCTTTTTATTGAAAGACAGGAGCTCAAAATCTGGTTTTGGAAGCTATAGTTGGAACATTTGACTTTTATTTACATTTCTTCTTTACTACTCCTAATCCTTCCATAGGCAATGGATGCTTCTGGTTGAATCACGGGCAGGTTACATCTAAGAAAGTAAATAAAAATGAACATAAATAAACCTTCCAAAAATATTATCCTCATCACAGTTGAAACTGAGGGGCTGGGAGGAAAGTGAGTGGGGAGTTAGTATTTCATGGGGACAGAGTTCAGTTTGAAATGAGGAATGTTCTGGAGATCGATCGTGGTGACACTTGCATAATAATGTGACTGCACTAAATGAAAATGGTTAAAGGGGTCACTTTTATTATGTATGTGTTACCAGGATAAAGAGAAATCAAGGTTGCTTCTCAGTGAGCAGGTGAGTGTCTCACCCCCTCCTGGAAAAAGAACAAGGAACAAGTTGGGCATGATGGCGGTGGGTGGTCTCACAAGGGCAGTGCTGACCACCTGGGGTCCAGCTCCCTGGTGGAGTCCTGTGAGTGTGACCAGCCAGCCAGGACCCTGTGTCTGCCCCACCTGTCTAGATCATGAGCTCTGAGCAAGTAGGGGTGCAGCGGGCTGTACATCTTCCCTGCAGCAGCGTATTTCCTGTCCGCCCCCTGCAAACACTTGTGTGCTGTGTAGACTGCCCTCAGTTCCTGGAGGTGGGGGGGAAGATGGCATTCATATGACACTGGCATTCAACCCACTGAAATTTTTTTCAACCCACTGAAATTTTAAAGTAACTATTCACTCATGTTTACTAGCGAGTCCAGTTTCCCAGGACCAGTTGGAGAGTGAACCCACTAGAACTTGAGAGAGTCGTTTTTGACTTTGTTATTAGTGTTCTGAGAACATGAAAGAGAAGAAGGGGAAGAACACCGGCTTCCCAGATGGATCACTGATGAGCAAAGTTCACCAAGGCGAAGCCTGGACTCAGCATTGCATTTTGCCAACATTCTGCCCACAGGTGACCTATTTCAGTGCATTGAGCACATTTGGGGGCCAACTAAGCAAAGAAAAGCATGGCAGAAAGCCACGAGGATTGGAAGCTGGTTTGGTTGACAGTCTCCAAGGTCACCTTAGTCCTTGACTCTTCATCCAGCTTTGCACCATTGTTAATTCCCACTAGCAATGTAAAAGAATTCCAGTTTTACTCTACCCTCAGCAACGTTTGGTGTTGTCAGTCCTCTTAATTTTAGCTATCTTAGTAGTTGTAGTAGAGATGTCAATGTGGTTTTAGTTTGTATTTCTTTAATAACTAATGATATTGGGTAGTTTGATGGTGCTTATTGGCCACTTTTCCATCTTCTTTTGATAAATATCTGTTCAAGAGGGAAATCTTTGTAACCTTTAATGTACAAACTAGAAAGTAATTACTTGTCTATTTCAGAACAAATTTCTCTGAATGTCTGTAAAAGAATGCCATAGGGGTACCTGGGTGGCTCAGTCAGGTAGGCGGCCGACTTTGGCTCAGGTCATGATCTCATGGTTTGAGGGTTCGAGCCCCACGTCGGGCTTTGCACTGACAGCTCAGAGCCTGAAGCCTGTTTCAGATTCTGTGTCTCCCATTCCCTTTCTCTCTCTCTCTCTCTCTCTCTCTCTCAGAAATAAATAAACATTAAAAAACAAAAACAAAAACAAAAAAAGAATGCCATAGAGTGTAGTTCTAGGGAGAAAAAAAAAGGATTGGTAATAATTCTATCTGAAGTTAGGTCAAATTTGCCCTAAATTTGAAGGCTTCATACTCCTTCAAATAGTTGCAGAATTCTTGACCATGATCGTGCTGTATTGACCACCAAGTATAATGCCCTGCAAGTTTGAATTTAGAGGCCGTGGTCACTAAACTCTTTTGTTTTCAATGGAACTCATGGTAAATGTCAGCTTACCTTTCCACACCTTACATCTGAGACAATCCTGGGTGATCCTGATAACCGGTAATCAGCAGAGTGTGACCCCAAATCCAACAACCTGAATGTATAGTTTTCCCTCTAATAGGAGCCTCTCAGCTCTGGCATTCTGGCAAGGTGATGATGTCCATGGATCTTGTCTCACAACAATGCTTTTAGGTGTCTGCCATAATATACTGAAGTCTATAAGGCGATTGGGCATTGAAATGTATTTATCAAAATATAAAAATGAAATAGGGAACATGATAATATGAGTGCCTCCAGTAGAGGATCTTCTAAGTGCTGTAACTTGGAAGTACTGAAAAGCATTTATAATTTTGTAAGTTATGTGGATTTTGTAATTGTGATTACAATTATGTGATTTCTCATGATCACATGATCACATGAGTTATGTGATTTCTCATGATCACAAAGTCGTGGGTACTACAAATACTACCTCAGTCTGTTGGTGACAAACACACTTGAAGGGAATGCCAATTTTCAGTCAGTGCTTGATAAAAGAAAGATGCACTTTTCACCCATATAAATTTGTGTTCTCTGCCATGAATTCTGTACCACCCAAAATTCATTGTTAAAGATCTAACCTCCAATATGATTGTGTTTGGATGTAGGGTTAAAGGAGCCCAGGGCAGGCGGCCCTAAAATGTGCCACTTTGGCATATTTATTATGATGACTAAAAGTTACTCAAGAAACAGCCTGTGCAGAAGGCCACTCGGGGCCTCCCCCGGTCCCCTGAGAGCAGGGAAGAACTCTCCTTGTGGCAGGCGCCCTCCCTGCACCAGGAGATAGAGACATTCTCGTCACCAGAGACAGGGGCATTCAGAGCTCAGAAAGAAGACTGTATCCACACCCTGTTACTTTCTCCTAATTTCTCACCCCGCCCAAATTCTGTTCAGAATTCCTTACTAATTGAAGCTCCCAAAGTTAAGCTTTCTTTGTCTAGTCAATTCCTCATAGATTCATTGTCTCTCTATCTGAAAAGTATAAAAACTGCCTGTCTAGGTCCTTTCTTTAGTTCCCTATTTTATAATTAGGCTTCTGAGTGCAGGTAATAAAACTTTGGGGTTTTTTCTTCTATTAATTTGTCTCCTAGAAATGTAATTCTTAGTCCAGCCTGAAGACCTCAAGGGTAGAGAAGAGTTTTTTCTTCTCTTTTCCCGCTATAGCTTCAGCAGCAGATTTTGTAATAATATTAAAATTAAGGAGAAGTTTTTGATCACAGCCTCTTACATTGGTCCCTAACCCGGGAAATGCGGATGTGCCTGCCCAAAGTCGTGAATCTTGGGGAAAGACTCCTGGTAGGTCCTTTCTAACTAAACAATGAGAATTCAGGGGAGTTGACCAATGAGATGTCTTATTTTGCCTGTGCAAAGTTAGGGGGCAGTTAGATTCTTCCCTAGCCTGAAATAAAAGAGGTCACCTACCTTCCTTTAGCCATGGTCTGGGGGACACACGAAGAGGGCCCCATCCTTCAAGACCAATCAATGCCAGAGCAGAGGAAAGGAGACTCAGGAGAGAAAGCTTGCTTATGGTCAGTGAAAGTGTGAAGTGTTAGCCCACTGTCCTGGGTGGAAGCGGTGGACCCTCCGTGTCACTCCTTCTCTTCCCCGGGGATCTGACTTCGATGTCTCAGCATCCTTGAGTTCTGCAGCAGCATCAGTGTGGGGAGCCCTCGGTAAGGTCCCCTTTACAGACAGGAAGCCTGTCTTCCTCTGATGAGGTTTACAATACCCCATCACCTGCTCTGACAGTGGCCGCCAGGTTCCCTTGAGTTCAAATGCAAGAAGTCTTCTTTATCCTGTTGATGACAGGCGTAAGCATCAGACATGAGACTGACAGCAGCTGGCCCCCAGCCCGAGACAGCAAGGGTCCACGGAAGGTGTGTGCTAACAGGATCCCAAGACGTTTGTAAGGTTCTTGTTAACTCCTAGGGTTTGTCCGGTGAGGGTTTGTCGAGGGCCTTGCTCACTGGAGAGAGAAGGAAGTGCACCCCAAGTGGGAAACACATTTTAACTTGGTTGGTCACTGTGAAAGCATCAGCCCTGTGACAAGGACAGGCTCTAACCCATCTGGAAATGAGTGTACAATAACAAGAACCTAGATCACCCGTCCTCAGTGGCAGTTCAATCAAGTCCTGTTGCAAGTGTTACAATTTTACGGAAGTGTCTACACCATTGTCTGTTTCTAATTTGAGTCATCTGGGGGAAACACCTGAAAAAGGAGGTTTGTCAGGGAGCCCGGAAGAACCGAGCTGCTGTGTTGGACTCTCCCCAGCCCTGTTTATTGAATTCGCCACTGCTATTTGTCCGGGTTAAGGTTTTGTTTTTTTTTTCAAAAGCTAACTGTGTGCATGTCACCAGGACAGTAGGACAGCTAAAGTCTGGCAATGAGGGGCTATTTTTGTGGAAGCAGAATTAAATTTAGCTACAAGTGACACAATCTTACAGATATAACCTAAAGGCTTAGTATTATTAGTATATGTAATCAGCCTATTTAGTGTAACAAATCTTTGGGAATATTTCTGTGCAAAAGAGGCTATCAAGCACTTATTGGAATAGGATCACAGATCTTTATGAAACTTAGACAAACTAATTAAATTAAAAAAATTTTTAATGTTTATTTTTGAGAGAGAGAGAGGAAGACAGAGCATAAGCAGGGGAGGGGCCGAGAGAGAGGGAGACAGAATTTGAAACAGGCTCCAGGCTCTGAGCTGTCAGCCCGGAGCCCAATACGGGGATCGAACACACAGACCGTGAGATCATGACCTGAACAGAGGTCAGACACTTAATGACTGAGCCACCCAGGTGTCCTACTTTCCTTTTCTTAATAGCAAAATGTATCTCTATTTCTTATGTCCTTTTTTTCTCTGAAAACTTATCTCATTCTCCTGACATATGAAGATATTTCTCTTATCATTTTTAGTAGTTTTAATTACTTATCTCAATTATATTTTTTAACTTTACAAACCTAGACCTCTAATGAAAACTAAGTAGCAATCCATGGTGATCAATCTGTCATCTCAGCTTTTTTTAATTTGCAAACTTAGGAATGTATTTAAACATTTCTAGAGGCATATGCCTTTTTAAATGTCTTTAATGTAACATGAACATATGCAAATATTTGTAATTTCTCTGCAACAAGAAGCCAATAGTAGATAAACCTATGTTTAGTAATTAATGTCCTAGTGTTTTGTGTTATTTGGGAATGATCTAGATTTTTAATGAATTTAACTTAACTCATTATTTAAAGTAGCAAACCTTTTAAGGTTTTATGTTATCAAAAAGATTAGGGGAAAATATTATTTAATCGGGAATGTTAAAGAAAAAAAAGGCCCCCAATTTTGTCGACTGGGTTCCCAATCTGGTGCTTAACACAGAAACTAACTGCAGTTTCAACCTCCCCGGGAGTGTAGTTGTAACCTGTCAGCAGGGAGTTTGCTGTCTGGTCCAGTGAGTCTGCCACTTGGGCCATCTCTGTCCCCCCCAAGAAGGGGAAGTAGCTTGATAAGACAGCCTGCTCTGTCCCCTAGAAAGAGGCATTGCCAGGAACAATCCTTTTCCATGGCTAATAACTCTCTCGCCACCCCCTTCTTCTATAAAAACCTTCCATTTTGTACCACTCCTGGGAGCACACTTCTACCTGCTCAGTGTGGTCTTGCCTGATTCATGAAGCATTTCAGAAAGCCACTTAGATCTCCAAATTTACTTGGCTGATTTTGTTATTTAGCAGGAGGAAGAATTTCCTCTGTTTTTAAGTTCTTTGAGTTGTGCAGGTTAGTTTCTCAGGTAGAAGGACTCTCTGTTAATGCCCTATTTCTGCTAAGGCAGGAATGTGACAGGGAGGTCGAGTTTTTCCTGAATCAGCTGGGTTTTGATTGCCTTAACTCAAAATAATCCTTATGCCTCAGTGGCCCATCTTGGGACAGCCTCTCCTAGGCCTCTGTACTATTTAAAAAATTTATCCCCAAACTTGCTATTTATATTTAATCTGCCTGTTTTAAAAAATTTTTTTTCAACGTTTTTTATTTATTTTTGGGACAGAGAGAGACAGAGCATGAACGGGGGAGGGGCAGAGAGAGAGGGAGACACAGAATCGGAAACAGGCTCCAGGCTCCGAGCCATCAGCCCAGAGCCCGACGTGGGGCTCGAACTCACGGACCGCGAGATCGTGACCTGGCTGAAGTCGGACGCTTAACTGACTGCGCCACCCAGGCGCCCCGTAATCTGCCTGTTTTAAGCACTATGTGTAGATTACTTACAAAACAGGTTATTAAGCATTAGACATAATCCTTATCCTAAGCTATTTTGTTGTTTTTGTTTTTTGTTTTTTTTGCTGATGACAGATTCTATAAGAAATAACAAATTTATTTGGCTACTCACCTCATGTAGAATAAAAGTCTTTGTATTGATTGTTGATAACTCTAAAGACAAGTTTGGGTTAATTAAACCACCAACCTTAAAGTAGCTTTAATATCAAATAATTTCTTAAATCATGTGAACTTGAAAAGCACTTGGGTTAGTTTCTACCTCTTAGAGTTTTAGAATGCCCAGTGCTTACTGTCACTTGCCTTCAAACCAACTAAATAGAGGTCTTCACAAAGTAATTTTAGCAATGCCATCCGAATATAGAAGCATTTATAACACAGACTGCAGACCTTCTAGATTCTGTTGTAAAATTAACTGCCATGAAATTTACCAGTTGTAAAGGGTGTATCTACTTTTATTTTTTCTGTTCAATGGAATAAGTTAAGGTTATTGGTCTAGATGGCTAAAGCCTGTTTTCTTTTTAATATTTGTAGAGAAGACCCTTTAGAATTGTATTTGTCGTTGGCAAGTCGGGTTTTCTGGCCTTGCTCGCCATGTTTGCATGGTAACAACGATCTCCCTGGAATCTGCACTGTGAAGAGATGCACCACATGAGAAATTCCTGGAGAAGACTGGCAGAACACTGAATGTTTATATTTTGAAGGCACAGGGGGAAAATGCAAGCACTTTCTAGAAGGACTTTTCATCTCTGTAGGGCAGAACTTTTACAATACTTATAAGCCTTTTGAGATAAATAAGGGAGGTTTGAAGATTGATAAAAAGGATTGGAGTTCTCTGAATTGTTTTTGAAACCAGACTTCTGGTCCAGTAAAGACTAGATTCGTAAAACAAGGACAGCTGTTTTTAGCTTCTGAAAGAATTGGCTTGTTGCCTAAATAATAATAAAGGGCTAACACATCCATCCCTATGAGGAAGTCTTCTTTTCCTCTGGATGGTTTGCTTAACAGAGAAGCTGTGCCCCTCCCCCAACCCCACCCCCCGCCAAAAAAAGTCTATCAGGCTCTGATTATCAGCTTTTAATTTGGCCAAATTTTTTATTATGGAGTTATTAAAATTAAAAAAAAAATTCTTGTCTGATTTTAGCTGGGACAAACAGTAAAGATTTCTGACAGTGCTAAACAAGCCCAGGGTCTCACACGGCATCTTTAGAGGTGTAAACAGCACGGTACTACTTTTACAAGCTGTGGAGCCACCCCCAAAGATCATTGAAGACAGAGCCGAGGAAGTGGAAGGCCAAGCCATGAACCAGAGGGACAAGAAGAAAATGGTTTTTCCCAGGAAAAAAAAAGATCCATATCCAATGGGTCTGGACTTGGAAAGGAAGGGATATGTGAGTGTTTATTTCCCTTTCTCATATAGGCTCAGGAGGAATTGATTTAAAAATGAAACAAACTCAACAAACTCAAACAAACTCTCAGGAACCCTGCCCAGGTTTACGAAATGTTTTACTGTGGGCCTCGGTTCAGTCCTTAACCAAGGATGAAAGGCATCTCAGGAGGATCACCTGTAACCTCAGGTGGTGTTCCTGGACAAAGGTGAGTGTCTCGAAAGGCACCTGGGACAGGGAAGTAGCAGATAGAGTGCTCAGGGAAAGGAGGGTTGAGGAGGTGGAGGACATAAGTCAGTCTTACAGTCTTCGGTCTTAAGCACCTCTCATGTTTCTAATTGTTCAGTAGCCTTTTGTAATGAATCTTTCAATGCAACTATTTTGGAATACTGAAGGCTTTTGGAGTCTTCTGCATACGTATTAAAGTAGGCCCCCCATTCTGTTTATTTAGATTGGAACCCCTGACTTTCATGTACACTCCTTGAAAGAACAGTCCTGTCTAACTGGATTGTTTCCTGTAATGGCCAGTGTAATTCTAGGTTATTTTCTAATTATTCTTTTCCATCTTTCTAGATATGTTTACCATCTGGGATTACAATTCTTAGACTTAAATAAGCAAGTGTGCCAGAAAGGATTGCAGTTGATTCTTTATATATCCAGTTAGCTAAGGCTTTGGGTTTCTAGGAGCCAAACTAATACCTAAAAGGGAGGTACCACGGGTTGGGGACTGTGTGGTGTTTCACAGGGTATCTAGTGGCATGAAAATTTTCTTGATGCTGGTGGGTGACCTAGTGCCCATGTAACTTGTTTCATGGCTGACTTATCCTATCACAGGAGACTTCTTGAGGTGGTGGGCCCTCTAACAGCCTTTAAATGCTGAACTCATGTCAATCAATTTTTGTGGCTTTTTAACCTCCAAGATCCGGCTGTTAGCAATGGGCTTTATTTACACAAAACAAGGCAAACAAACATGTACCTTCATTTATCAGCAGCCCTGTGTCTCGTCACTAGGAAGGCCCTACGAGCACCACCACCCATTCCCTTGGGAACCTCTTGCTGAGGAATGTGGCATGAAGGGCAGGGGTTGCCTCAGGGCGACCCTTCTGTCAGCTCAGTGGAAGTCCTGGCAAACACACCAGCACCATTGGGCTCCTGGCATAACCATCTGCAGCTCAAGCTGGCCTGACCTGTAATGGAAGGTCAGTGGGATCAGGAGCTCCAAGGCAAAGATAGAGACAAACAGAATGGAGCTCTGACCCGGAGGAGCTTACCCACAGCGCTGGGAAAGGGGGAGAAGGCCATGAACCTAAGGCTTGTAGGCACCACACCTGTTTCTCCTTGCTGGGTATGTTGCCAGAAGTTTTCTCCAGATCTCGTCCCTGCCACTAAATCAAAATTCAAGTAAAGTTGAGAACTGAATTGGATTTCTTAGAGGATTCATGAATCAGGCAGCATCCCATCTAGCATATAGAAGGAAACTCTCCTGAGCTAAACAAAAGAAAGGTTTGAAAAGGTAAGGAAAAGCATAAAAGGAAGAAAGGAACGTATTAGCAAGGAATGCATTGTTTGGACAAGGTGGCCCTGTTAAAGGGGAGCAGAAAGGCTCTCAGTAAATTCCCCAGCATGGACCAGGAAATTCCAGGTTGACTCTTTCAGGATTACCTTGCTGGAGGTTGAACCTGCAGTTGTCTTGGTTTCCTGACCTGGGCCCTTAACCCAAGCAACACCATTTTGGGCCTGTGGCTTTCTGTTCAACAGCCCTCACAAGGAAGCGGTATTAAGTTAGCCCTACTCTATGCTCATGCCTGACACGTATTATCTCATTTAATCTATCTCATTTAATCACAAGAATCCTCTGAGGAAAATCTAATTATTGCCCCATGTTCTCACTGAGGAAACTGAGGCTGAGGGTGTTGCAGAACCTGCCTGGGCCCACACCAGGAGAGCTATAGAATGGCCTTGCTGGCCCAGCCCTGACTCTGAGCCCATGTGCAGAGTCCCTTTGACCACTGCTTTCCTGGAGCAGAAAAGTGCTGGAGAAAATGCATGAGGAAGATCACTGGGTGTCTCACTAAAGTGGGTCCAGAGGAGGTGCCGACCCACTGTTTAGATGTGTGGAATCCTGTTTCTAAAGAAAGCAACACCGGTCATCAGAGGGCAAATTCATGGTCTCCTGATAAATACATCCTTGCTTGAAATAGCTATTTATCTTAAACTTGTGAAGTTAAATCTCAAGAAAAGCACTTTAGACACCGAGAAACATAATATCCATACAGAGAATGGGGAAGTGAATGCAGTTCCTATATTCTGCTTTTCCTCCATCTCTTAATCCAGTTTTGTTTTGTTTTTCAATAACTCGTTTCTATCTGTTTTGAGAAGAAAAAGGAAAATAACTGTGAGGGGACTGGAGAGGAACATTACAAACTGCCACTCCATCCCTGGACATCCTGCTCATCTGTCTCCTTCAGTCCAAGGATTTAGGTCTTGCCCATCATACCCTGAGTTTTGGAGATTTCCAGTCCACTACAAATTCTTCCAAAACCCAGAGGCATCCCATTCTGAGACACTGATAACACCTCTCTCTGTGGGTGCTGCATTCCTCCCCCTGCCCCACCTTTGCTTGGAATAAATAGGAACCACTAGGCTAGATTATCCTGCTCTCAGCCCTCCAGGAGACTTTAACCCAAAACTCTAGGACTAAAGGACATGCAGGCTGATGCTGAAAATCAATCTGGGGCTCCCGGTGAGCTTCTTCTCATGGACCACCTGCCCATCTCTTGTAGTCTGGGTAATTAGTAGTTTTGGGTCCCAGGGATGAGCTGTACCCTCCCTTCTCCCTCCAGGGTCTTGTTCCCGTTCTGCAGGCTTGTCTCCCTGGGGGCCACTGGGCAGATACTACCTACCCTAGGAAAGGTGGGAACGCTGCCAAGAGGCCCCGCCCCCCGGCCGGCTGAGCCAATCACCTTGAGGACAGGTGGTCAGCACTGGGCGATCCGGCGGAATCATGGGCCTTAAACCGACAGCCTTGGACTCACTTCGCGACCCAGTGGACCCCCAGCCCTGTACTTGGGACTGTGCCTACACAGCTACACCTGCCACAGGTGAGGCCCAGGGTTGGGCTTGAGTGGAGGGCCAATCTGGCAACGAGGTTGGCCACCAGCCTTAGGATTTGGGGTTCGGGGCTTCCAGGAGGTACTGTCCCTGGCCTGGCCCCACCAGACGCTGAAGCCAGATCTCTGCACACCAGGTTGTAGAGCCCGCTGAGTCATGGCCCCTTGTCCACATGCCTTAAAACTGGTGGGCAGGTTCCAAGGCGGGGAGTGGAGCCTCAGGCCCCTCGCACATCCCACATCCTCCACAGCCCTGTGTAAACATTTGATAAATGCAATCTTTTTACCCTACCACAGGGCTCTAACACCTTAGAAGAAAGGAGGATGCCCTTTTAAATGGATTGTTCTAATCAGAATCTCATTTCTTTTCCCTTCCTAGGTTTTTGAAACATGCATCCTTCTCTCTTCCTGGCTGCCCTTTGCTTGGGAATAGCGTCAGCTGCTCCACAAGTCAATCAGAGTTTAGATGAACAATGGTCCCAGTGGAAGGCAACACACGGGAAGCTATATGGCATGGTTGGTAACATCTAACCTGTCCAGAGGGACCCCTGCAGAGAACAGTCTGTGCTGTGGGAGTTCATAGCAAGGAGTAGCTTCTTGAGGCCGCTCTTACCAAGGCAGTAAGCAGGGCTCCTTGACTGTACACAACGTGGGCATATGTCCTGCTGTGTGGTTGCTGGAGAACAGCTCGCAGAAGCATCAGGCCATCCCTGGCTGTGGTTTCTCCTCCTTTCTGTGAGCACATCCACTTGGTGCAGGTGAGTTGGTTTTAAATAGAAATAAAGACGTGTGATTGTATCTTCCCTCTAGAATGAAGAAGGATGGAGGAGAGCAGTGTGGGGGGAAAATATGAAGATGATTGAACAGCACAATCGGGAATACAATCAAAAGAAACACAGCTTCACGATGGCAATGAATGGCTTTGGTGACATGGTGAGTGTGGCACGGATTGCTGAACATTTTGTTTTTCTGAGTACTTTGCCAAAGTAATCTCAAACTTGTCAACATCCTACTTTCTTTTCCTTGAAGACCAATGAAGAATTCAGGCAGGTGATGAATGGTCTTCAAATCCAGAAGCACAAGAAGGGGAAAGTGTTCCAACCACCTCTCTTTGCTGAGATCCCCTCATCGGTGAACTGGAGAAAGAAAGGCTACGTAACTCCCATGAAGAATCAGGTGGGACAATATTCAGCAGGTTCCTCTCAAGAGTACAGGCAAAAGGGATCAGTGCCCTTGCTGTGGTAGACTGAGAAATAATGTGCCATTTGCTATGTTTTAGAAGACTTTGAGATGTGTGCTCTGTTGTCAAGTCCTGCTATTTGTTTTGTAGGCTGAGAACTTTTTACTTGGGTTTCAGGGTCAGTGTGCTTCTGGCTGGGCTTTTAGTGCAACTGGTGCCATCGAAGGACAGATGTTTGGGAAAACTCACAAACTTGTTTCACTGAGTGAGCAGAACCTGCTGGACTGTGCTTGGTCTGAAGGCAATGGGGGCTGCAGTGGGGGTAACATGGATAATGCCTTCCAGTATGTTAAGGACAATGGCGGCCTGGACTCAGAGGAATCCTATCCATACCATGCACAGGTAAATGGAGCTCCTTATCTTGTTATAAACTTGAACACATTCAGGGAAAAAGATATGCCATATTTAATTTTCACAATTTAGACTGTAGCCTTTATATCTGCAACTGTCTTGATCTCATGTTTCCCAGGATGTAGGTGGTAGTAATAAAGTCTCTACCCCTTTACCTTTGAAAGCTCCAATCTTGCAAATACAATCCAGAAAATTCTGCTGCCGACATAACTGGGTTCTTGACAATCCCTAAGACGGAGTACAAACTTATGAGGTCAGTAGCAATTGTGGGTCCCGTCTCTGCTGCTATAGATGCAAGCCTGGATACCTTCCGGTTCTATGACCAAGGTAAGGATTTGTCTGTGTAGAAATTTAGGCAGAGAAATGCAAAGACCATCATCACATACAGCAAGACTGACTCTTTGGCACGTCGAATTTCACATAGAATTTTGGGGGGTGCGGATTTAACACAATTGTTTATTGTATACATGAAATATTTGTGCCTAATGTTTCTATCTGTAATGACTGGAGACACAACCTCATGATGTTAATCACTTCATAAATATGTGTAAAAGGCTACATAATTTACTACCTGGTTTTGGAGTTACTAGAACTTTCAAGTAATTCAAATGATTCTACTACTGAAATTAAAACTTAGTTCAAGTAATTCTGTGTTCTCTGCTGTTTCCTTAGGCTGACATCCTAAAAGTAGATTTCTGTGAGTGGTCTTTTATGCCTCGTGACTAGTTATTTACAAAACAGATTGTGCCACTTCATATTCAGCTGGTATTAGATGAGGCCCTAAGTCTCTCGCCTGGCTCAAAAAAGATCTGGCTTTCATTTTTTAATTTTTTTTCAAAGTTTATCTATTTATTTTGAGAGAGAGAGAGAGAGAGAGTGCATGCTCACATGAATGGGGGTGGGGGGACGCAGAGGGAGAGAGAGAATCCCAAGCAGGCTCCACACTGTCAGTGCAGAGCCTGATCTCACAAGCTGTAAGATCATGACCTGAGTCAAAACCAAGAGTCAGATGTTTAACCCACTGAGCCACCCAGGCACCCCTCCCCGCAAAAGTCCTGGCTTTTAAATCATATCTGGAATTACGTCATTTCACTGCATTTTGAAATGCCTCCCTTACAGCGGTGGATAGGCTGAGTTACTATCACACATCATGTGGGAATCCTCACCCCAGCACTGAATTTTACTTTCCAGGCATTTATTATGATTCAAACTGCAGCCATGAAATCCTACACCACGGCGTTCTGATAGTTGGCTATGGCTTTGAGGGAGCAGAGTTGGATAACAAAAAGTATTGGATTGTCAAGAACAGGTATAAAAGCCAAAAATACTTACCCTTAAAACCGAAAAGGGAATCCTTTTTGGAATCAGGGTTTGGGTACAGGTCCTCAAACCCCTGAGCACACTTGTAAAATCTCAGGAACCCAGAACCCCACTTAGGGAAAACACAGACATATTCATGTAATGATAACAACAGTAAGATACTGTCTCAAGCTTGCTAGGGTCTTGATATAGTTTTGGTACCACTGGTTTCTAAACTGGGAATTTTATGAATTCTGAAATACATCTGGCCCCAAGAGTTTCTTCTTCCTGTGTCTCTGTTTGCAGTCTGTTAAAGGCCTGGGGATAGAATTCTGTGCAGGGTTAGAACTCAACGATGAACAAGAATGGCCTCTCCTATTCTTCCTGAATCTGCTGTAGCCTCTGGTGCACTGCTCAGTATCAGGTGCTGTCGTTCATAAAGATAAATGTGCTTGATTGTGTGAGTAAAATAGCAAATGCTGTCTTCTTTCAGCTGGGGAGAAGCCTGGGGCATAGATGGCTATATACTGATGGCCAAAGACCGGGACAACCACTGTGGTATCGCCTCCTTGGCCAGCTTTCCTACCGTGTGAGATGATGCAATAAAGAAGCCCTTGACGGGGGACAGCATATGCAGAAGAGGATTTTATCTTAACACTGACCAGAACTTCCTGTGTGGGATAAAACACTTGAAGGGCTGAAGATCCAAGTTATGAATTGATCCTGTGACACTTTATACTGGGAATGTTCCCGACTCTCTCATTATTGTTGTAAACAGCCTTGTAGGAATTTGTCTAATGGCATGTAACATTTCATGTTTTAAAATGAAGTGTGTAATTTTACTCTTTAAAATAAAAACATTTCAAGGTCTTCAAGTTTTTAATACACTCAATTTTTATAGAGCCAAAAATGTCACTGGGCTCTAGGGACATAACTGAATGTGCCAGTGGCCCACTAGGAGAATGCTGGATGGTGTCTGGTTCTTGTAGTTGTAAATAGGCACATGTCATGGCAGCTGCCCTTTGGCTGTGTCTGTCCCAACACTTGAATAGAGCAAAATATGAACAATGATCTGTAAGGACAAAGGTATGTTCTTTCAATGAGGAAAAACTTGACATGTTAGAAAAGTGAAATACATACATTGAATTTCCAAGGTAGAATAGTGCCTTAAAGATCATGATCATTTGACCCCAAATGGTTACAACCCACCCAAGTACAGGACAGATGTCACGGTCAGTTTCAGGTGCATCTTCCCCAAATGCTAGAGAAGATCATGTAACCTCTTTGCGGATGAGGAAGAACTGGACGCAGTGGGTTGTAGGAATGTGTATCTTGGGTCCACAAGGGTTAAGGGTAAACCCCAGACACGAGGCCAGCTTCAAAAATAGAGCTGGGCCTCAGAGGTGGCAGACAGGTGAGGACATCCAAAGTGATCATCTGAGGCCTCATTTACACCCAGCCACTTAAGCCCGGAATTGATTAAAAGAAGACATTCTGCCTACTGTTCGCTGGCTAAAGAAGCACATAGTTCCATTTTCTCTCTGCAGGTTAATTGACTCATGTTCCCACTCAGAAAGCATGAGGAGAAGATGTAAGTTGTAGTTAATAGACCCCGTAACCGGTCATGAGCACATGAGGTGGAAGACAGCAGGTCTCAGCCCACAAGACCTCCAGCACCTTGAGACAAGTCCCTTTGGACTGGGCCACTTGTCATGCCAGAAGGACCCTCCATGAGACTTCCCTCCTAGACGCTTACATTTCCAACTGTTTAACCTAAAATGACAAATGTGGTGTGTGCAGGGAAATTCTGTGGGCTTCCTGACAGTGCTGTCAGGGGCAGTCACAGGAGAGGTGGGGACTCCCCAGCGGAATCCCTTCTGCCAGGGGGAAACTGTATTGGAACAACCAGAACTGATGCAGCACCTGCTCGGTCTCAGCCATCACCTGGTGGAAGGCACATCCCCAACTGCCAGGAGGAGCAGGTGCTGGGAGGGGGAGGAGGTAGCTCAGAACAGCAGGAGGAAGAGGTGTCTGATGAGAACCCAGAGGAACCGGTCAGGGGGACAGGAGAAAAGAGGGGTGTCTGAGCAGAGGCTCGGGCTCAGAACCCCGGAGAAAAGAGACAGTGTGTCTAGAGAACATGGAAAGAGAGTGAGGTGAGGGTGTGGGGAGATGAGGCTGGGTCCACACGAGGGTTTTAGGACAGGGGGGAACTACTGGGGAAGCAGTGGAGAGACCGGTTATCTGTTAATGTAAACACACTCTCGGAATCCTCGCAGCTCTGTGATTTTGTCAAAAATCGTCTCTCCCGTTTCCCACCTGGGCTCAGGGGCATGGTTCTTCCTGGAAGTCTCTCCAAGAGCTGGAACTCCCTGTTGCTTGGGAATGGCTGGTGTCCACGCAAGCCCACTGGTGGGATGTCCTAGATGTAGGTGTGGGCGGGGCGTTCAGCCTGGGCTGGTGACCAGAGCGCTTGCCCAGCCCTCCCCATTGCTTGGGCTCCCACAGTTTGAAGGCGTCTCTGAGTTCAAGTCCCAACAACAGGTGTGCCAGGACGCTCACAAGGAGCTCCAGACTCCTATGGCCTGACCTTGGTCCTTGGTGAGACTCTGCTCCTGCAGGTATTTGGAGCCTGTCACCAGGGATGGCCCAGGGACCCGGAGACGGGCTGAGACCCTACCTCATGATGGGGAGAGCCAAGGCCACTGAGCAGAGGGGCGTGTGGGATGAAGACAAGGCTGGAGCTGTCTTTGGAACATGCAGTCTGCCACAGTCGGTCTCTGAACATCCCTTAGAAAGGACTCCTTGTGACTGTCATCTTGCTTCACCATGCCAGGCTTGCTCAGCCTGCTGTCCACACTATCCTGGGAGTTCAGACCAAGACTCTGAGAACATGTGCAGGTGCCGATGTGAAGGAAAGCAGGAAGAGCTGGCTGATGTGTGAACTTCAGATATTAGAAGCTTGTGTGCTTTTCAAAGTTATGTATATTTTTTAAACTTGTGAAAAGTTCCAAAGTGCATCTTGGGAGTTTTCAGAATGGTTGTGTTTTCTAAGTTTGTCTTCCTTTAGACTGAGCAGCTTTTCACCAGCACTGCCTTCAAGGTCATTTGAACGAGTGAGCTGGAGTCAGTGGAGGGCAGCGCTGGGCGGGGCACAGACGTGCCCTCCCTCAGCTGCCCAGGAGCAAGCCAGCCTTGGGGCAGAGAGGCTTCGGGAAGTTCTCTGGGGCTTCAGCAGTGTGCCATGGCTACCATGCCTCTAGGGTCTTCAGAGTGCAAGGACCAGAAGGGCTCAGGCGGAGGGGATCCCCTCAATCCTTCACACCAGACAGAAGTGCTGACCAAAGTCACGGTGCCAAGATCAACAGCACACAAAACAGAAAGGGCCACACGTCAATTATTGCACAGTGTCCCCCGGCACCTGGTGGTACAATTATAGCCAGAAGTAGGTTTCTGCCTTTCCCCTGTCACCGAAGAGGACACCAGTGCCCTCAAAAGATTCGGTATGTTAGTAAGCTGTGTGTTACAAACTAGGTGGAGAATGTTCTATTCCGCTTGGTGACATACTCCTAATGGATGGTGTTGCTCACAGGACATGGTGACTGCAGTTCAGATGCTTTCCCTGCAGGGGAGGGAGAACCAGGGACTGACTTAAAGGGAAGGGGAAAGGGCAGGCTTTGAAGGTTAAATTAGAGGGGTGGGAGGCAGATTTGCTTCTGGGGTCAAGGACTTATCTGTAACACTACATGGCATCAGGGAGACATCCAGTGAGTGCCCCATTTCTTCCCGCCTGATTGGGCAGCACTCGGATGAGTGTGTCACAACAGAACATCTTCAGCCTCTGCGCTGACTTGGGTCACAATTCAGGGGAATTACTGGCAGGCTCCCCCAGCCCTTTCCCTCCCCTGCAGGGCTTTGTGTCTGAACCTATTGGAATTTGCGGCTAAGGGAGAAGCTAGAATAAGGGCAACGTCAAGTTCTACAGAGCACTGGGCAGGGGGAGGAATTCACAGATGACAAGTACCTGCACAGATTATGTTAAATGTGAATGGAATGGCCTCCCTGTGACATACCAAAGACATCAAAGGGAATATCTATAGTGGAATATAATGTGTTGCAGTGTATAAATGCTGGGGCCCAGGGCATGAGGGTTGTAGTGAAATTGGCAGGTATGGGGACCCGTGCACGGTCACTATGAAATGCCTGCAGACACCCGTGCATCCTGGAGTGCTGGGATGGCACACGGACACTGTAGCAGCTTGTCGACCTGATTTTCGCAAGTGAGGGTAGGAGCTCGTGAAGGGTTATATATATATATATATATATTTTTTTTTTTTTTACCAATTTATTAAGCATTTGCATTCTTGGAAATCTCAACTATTGAGATAACACACTCTCCAAAACAGGCTGGGTCATATGTGGCATGCAGTTAAGCCTAAGGTCATGTAATCATAAGCAAGTTTTTCTCTTAAATAAATGCTCAGCAGACACTCAGCGCTCAGGTGGACCCAGGGAGTTGTTACCGTCCAGGACGTGTGTAAACGTGTGTGGACACATAGCACACACATCCACGAGCACCCCCAACATCAAGAACTGAAAACGTAGCGCCCATTCCCACCGTGCCCACTAGGAGGCAGTGTTGCCATGTGGAGAAGGAAGGTCAGGGTCACACAGAGAAAATGGGGAAGGAGTGGAGTCTGACAGGTGAGCCTGCTGAGTGGTCAGTGGAAGAAGCCACCGCGGCTCAGCGGGAAGAGGCCAGCAGGACATCCCCCCTCCCGGGGTGAGAGCTGGAAGCAGAGTCTGCCAGGCCTGAGATCACAGGAGACTAAAAGCAGGCAGTTCCCTCTGAGAGGCTCCTGCAGGTCCCCCTGAGTCCTGTCATTTCTACACACCCCTTTATTGAGCACCTCCCTGCCAGGTGCTGGGGACACGACTTTCTCCTCAAGTTGGCTCCCAGTTGAGGGGGAAGATCATCCCACCACACCCTACAGTCTAGCGGGGTCATGATGGAGAACCCCACCTGGGCTGGAGCCTCCTGGGGAGGAACGTTCCGGAAGAGAACCCAGTAAAAGCGGTCCCCCGGATGTATGGAAGTTAACAGGTTAAAGCGGAGGGACCATCCTGGGTCGGGGAAGGACCCTGAGCCTGCACCCCACACTCCAACAGGCCCCTGTTCTGGGGCCAGGATCAGGCTGGGGGTGGGAAAGCAGGCTGGCTGTGAGGGTGGATGGAGCCAGGGCGGCGAGAGCCGTGCCTGACTGTGCAGGTGTCCAGGTGGGCTCTCTGGGTGCACAGAACACCTGCCCACACTGTCGTATCAAAGTGCTCTTGTTGTCTTTGATGTCAGTGTTCACGTGTCTCTGTGTCCCCAGGACACGGATCTGGGTCGGGTCTACACCTTCCTGTTCCCTGCACTTTGCTCAGCCCATGGGGTTCTCCATAAATGTGTGCTGATGAGTGAGTGAGTGAATGTTGAATTATCCTGCTTCTCTCTGCAGGGCTGAGAGAGGACAGTGGGAAGGTTACGGGGTCCCCGGCCCCACCACAGCATCATGTATGTACTTCCTGATGCCCCTTGTCAGCATCTGGCTCCATCATGGTGTCATGAGGGAACGGGACCCCTCCACACAGAGGAGCAGGGGTCCCTCGCCACTCTTGACGGGCTGGCCCTGGTTCCCCTTTAAACTGACGGCTTCACAGGAGTTACTCCACCCCATTTCTTGTGCACCAAAATGCCATGGACACGGGCACCTCCCTGGTGACAGAGAGCTCATCGGTGGTTGCCAGGGCCCGGGCAGAGAAACACGGTGACTGGTTATAGCTACGGAGCTTCCTTAGGGGGTGGAAATGCTCTGGATCCCAATGCAGTTCTGGTTGTACACATTGTACATGTAGTAAAGCCACAGAGTTTCAGTCCCTCTGAAATGGCTAAAATGGTCCATTACCTGTCGCATGCACTTTACATGAATTGTTTTTAGATGCAACAGGACAGAATCAGACATGGGTAGCATCGCTGACCAGGGTACCACTTCCAGGTGTAAAATAAGTAAGTCCCAGGATGTACTGTACAGGATGGGATCACAGTTCATAACACTCTATTGCATATTTGAAAGTTCCTAGGGAGGAGCTCTTAAAAGTTCTTATCACAAAAAGCACAGACCAGGCTGGAGTTCTGAACCTGGGGCAAAATTTAAAATCTGCTCAGGGCCTTGCCTTTTTCTGTAACACAGCTTCGGTCACCAGGATACACACTGAGGACCCTTCCTCCACTAGCTGAGATCCTCCCAGAACCTCCAGGGTGGAATCAAAAGCAGCTGTTGGCCTCCTCGGGGTCTGGAAAAACCACCCTGGTGAGATCCTTAAGTGTGGGCTGCTGAGAAACTTCAGAAGACGCGGGCCCAGACTCTCCTCCACCAGCTCCGCAAGGTTCCTGCCCTCCCCCCGGCCCTGCAAGCCAGCACATAGTCGCCTCTTCCCCGGCTCCTGTCTCTCCACTCCGTGCTTGCTTTGTGCTGTCTCCTGTCACAGCCTAGGAGGAGTGCTGGCTTTGTGTTGGTTGCTTGGCTCGTGTCTCCTAGTGCCTTGGTGGCCTTAGGTGTGGTCAGCCTGGCTGTGGGCCCTGTGTCCACCCCCTTCCTGGCCTGCACTTGCCGGTGTCCCAGCAATAGTAAGGACAGGCCTCACCAAAATCATGGTCAAAGATCCAAAAGTCCAAACCACAAATGTCAAATTGCAGATGGTGTGTTCTACTTGAGGGGCTGTGAAGGGATCAGCCCTTGAAGACTCACCAAGACAGTGAGCTTGGTCGAGCACAGCTTTCAGATTGTATAGATCAATATTGGCCCCAGGATGGGATCTTCCCCTTAGACTTTCTTCTTAGAATGCTGGGCATACCCAGTGACTCAAGACAGAGAGAGAGAGACAAAGAAATCTATTTAGATCTGTTACCTAGAAATTTCATAGGTCCTCAGGGGTAATGAAGATTATGCCCCAGGAGCCCCGGAGTTACCCTGAACCAGTCGCACAAGTGATGCATGGTTCCTGGGGAGAGAGAAATGTTATTTGCTACTCACCCCTCACCCCTCAGAAGTCGTGTCTCCATTCATCTTCCTTCTCACCGATTTTCCCTAACTTGAAGATTCTGCAAGTAGATTCTTGACAAAATGCGGCTCAGGGTGGCGGGATTATCCACAAGGGTCACTGTGTGTGGCAGCATCCTTCAGCCACTGCTTAGGGAGACTTGGGACTTGGGGCCTGGTGACAGAAGGTTCTGTCAGGAGGATGTGCCCTTTGGACCCAGGAGCCACCCCAGCTGCAATCAGCACAGAGATGCAGCGGGTCTCCCGGGGAGGCTGCTGACCTGGTCCAGGTGCCACACTTGTGTCATCTCACTGGATTCTCCCGACTTGGTGAGCTTGTGTGATAAACCCCCTTCAGGGAGAAGTAACCCGGGGCTCAGAGACATAATGTGCCTGTGACGAAGGCAGAGGCTGAAGCCCAGGGCCTGGCAGTGCTGTGCACATGGGTGAGGGAGGGAGGAGGAAAACTGGATTTGCTGCCACCATTCACACTTGAAGAGATGTCACTGGACAAGTTGGGTATTTGGGCCTCTTGCAGAGGGCTGCTGCCCTCTGTCCCCAGAGAGGAGCACAAGGGAGGGTCTTCTGCCCAGCTTGCAAAGGGGCTTCTCCATCAGGCCCCTAGGGGCCAGCAGTTAGCAAAAATTAATGTTTTCCCTCTGTAATTTTAATGTCTCCACATGAAATCATTATTGTTGTAATACTGTGGACAACTCTGTCCCAATCTTTTATCCTCCCGACAAAAAATTCCTGCAGGAGGTGCCGGAATACCTTTCATTTGGCAAATCTGGTCTGCTCCTAGGAAGCCGGAGGTCGTGGTGCCACTGAGACAGTCCATCCCTGATGGTGCTTGTCCAGGACACAGGCTTGACACCACGGGGAGTGGACAGACCCCTTCTCGGGAAACCCGAGAGCCTTCGCCACTTGGACTAAGAGTCTGCAGAGAAGCACACTGCGACGGGGACCACGTTGCCATTGAGGGTTGCGTCATTTCTTCTTTACATTTCTATTGGCCAAGTGTCCTACTTGTATAATGAGAGAGACCTATTCACTTAAGAGTAACTGTTCCGGGGCGCCTGGGTGGCGCAGTCGGTTAAGCGTCCGACTTCAGCCAGGTCACCATCTCGCGGTCTGTGAGTTTGAGCCCCGCGTCAGGCTCTGGGCTGATGGCTCGGAGCCTGGAGCCTGTTTCCGATTCTGTGTCTCCCTCTCTCTCTGCCCCTCCCCCGTTCATGCTCTGTCTCTCTCTGTCCCAAAAAATAAATAAAAAATGTTGAAAAAAAAAAGAGTAACTGTTCCTGCTTTTCTCCTTCCTGCCTTGACTTTTCCGATTGGGCTTGTCCTCAGTCTGAAATCTTTGCTCTCATACAAGGGCTCACTTTGTGTTTGGCTCACCGACTGTGAAAGTCAGGCAGCCCAGGGGAAATGGTCAATTCTTCAGGACTTTTCAATGTGTGTTACTATTCCCTGCAAACCTAAGGTGCTAACTACAGCTGTATCTCAGCTCCCCGGGTCCCTCCCCCAGTGCACTTATGGGGAACCGCCTCTCACCACCCAAGTCCCAGCCCTGAGGCAGACAGACTAGCTTGCCCTCAGGACAATGGAGGAGAGACAGGCAGGCCTGCTAGTAATGGGGCCGTGGGTCCATGGGCACCACTCCTGGGGCCCCCAGGCTCTAGGTACAGATGCAAGGGACCCAAATCGTGTTTCCAGCTAACTCACAGGTCTCACCATAAATGTTCATGTAATATTTCAAAATTGATCCGTTATTTCCATTTACTAACAGACGTGGACTTGAAAAGTGGATCGTTAATATCCTTCCCGTAAGGGAAAAGCACTTCTGCTGCCATTGATAGAAATATTGCGTGAACCGCCAACCACGGGGCTGACATCTGGTACGTGCAGTTGCTCAGTCCTGCTTTCTCAACAGAGGAGATTAGCCGGGATGAACTTCAGGCCACAAACTGAGACCTGCCCCTAGAGCGACCAAAAGCCCTGGAGGGGATTCCATAAAGGAAGACCTTTCTCACTGTGACACTCAGTGGCATCGAAAACCAGGGACAGCTCCTGTGAGCACTTGTTGCCTTTGACAAAAAAAGGTTTCTGGGACCTGAGGGGTAGTGCTTGATCCACATCAGTCAGGGTCCTGGTGGGGACATTAATGAAAGGCAGAGTCATGGGCAAAATTCACAGGAAGACCCAAGAGACAGTGAAGCATCTGGAGGCTGGGACAGAAGGAAGCCATTACCTCCCCTGGGGCAGAAAGACACAGGGATAAATCCTTTCCTAGGGAAGCTGGGGCGGTGCTGGGAAAGGAGCCATCCTTCCCACGGGGAGAGTTCTGTTAACAGGGAAGGGACCAGAAGAGCTCTGGACAAAGAAAAGCAAAGGATGGCAAGAGTCTGTCTACCTTTCTCAGATGCAGGTGCCGGGACTGGCACGTGTACATCAGGATGTGGGGCTGCCTGGGCTCCGGGAATGTTAAAGTAAAACAGCGAGGCATATAACCCAAATCCGAAGGGCTTAAGGACCACTGCGCTCACTGCCCCATCCTGGGAAAGGCCTCGGGGGAGAGGCCAGGGGGGCCTTCAGGGTGTTCTGTTCCTGAAATCAGGTGAGGTGGGAACTGTCTGGTGAAGTCCCACCATGCGTAGCTGGCTCCACCCCCTGCAGGAGGAAGAAACCAGAACATGGCTCAGCCCCTGCAGCCAAATGAGACTCATCAACGTCCAGAGTCCACGGGGCTGTCACTAAACCTGGATGGCGTGACCCTGGGAGAGCCCCTCCAACACCAAGGGCCGGCCTGGCTGTACCTGCGCAAGCAGCCGCTAGATGGCAGGCAGGCTGTAAAACCTGAGGGAGGTTGGGAGACCTGAGGCTGAAAATGACTGCCTTTGTGAGGAGTAGTTTCCAGGTTTGCAAGATGAGAAACGTTCTGGAGAAGGCTGGTGCTGAGGGTGCACAGGATTGGCTGCCCCTGCACCCCGCAGGTAAATGTGCTAAAACGACTAATTTTGAGGTTTGTCTCTCTTACCACAATTTCTTAAAAACAAAGTAAAAAAGAAACCATCAAGCTGAAAGTTAAAAATAACCAGGTGAGAAAAAAGCTTGCAGAGGAATATGCAAAATTACCCACTGTGTTCAGAGTATGCAGAGAAGCTGGGCTCCCAAAAAGGGCTGAGGTAGAAAACATGATCCAATGCATTTTGCAAGAATTTGAGATTTGTTACTTTAGGGAAACATCTAAAGTGGTATCAGAGGAGGAAGAATTAAACATTTTGTTTGACTTTTTTCTTTTGTTTTTCCATTTTTTCCCCCAGTTTGAATCTATATGTGGGGTGGCATCATAGTCTTGTCCGGACTTTGGATTCTTGAGGACTTAATTGAGCTAAACTGTTTATTAGGCGTGCGGTTATCACACTCCTTGTTTACAGATCTTGATTGACCAGCTATTGGTGAGCTCTTGTGAGCGCCAGCCCCAGGCTCACAAGAGGGCACAGAGACAGGTTCACCCATGTGCCTGCTCACCAAGGAGGGGTCACCAGGCTCAAATCAACAGTGCCTGAAAAATTGGCCCTGGGGTGTTATTTTCAGGGATTGGAGCTGAATTTTGGGTGGCCACCTGAGAGTAAGATCAGACTTCATCTTCGCAACCAAAGGTCATGTGCTGCTGACAGGCTGGGGCCTCAACCCCCTCAAGCCTGGAACTCAGTAGCTTCCAGACACAGGCCAGGACAGGGGTGGCAGCGCAGGTCCCCACTGAACACCCTGGAGGAGGGAGGGCCGGGGGAGCCCCTGCAAGGGGATTTTAAGGAGAATCCATGGGCACCTCTGAAATGTGTGTGACAGGAGCAGGAAATGAACCAGGGGACAGCTGATACACACACACACACACACACACACACACACACACATTTGTATTATCGTGTATGTATGTGTGTGTGTGTTTTTCATGAGGTAAAGGATTTTCTCGCCCTAAAGACTTGATCTCATGGACAAGAGCCTTGACTCTCACCGATTCATTCATGAGTGCCCGTTTGCCACATTCAGGGAGTCTAAGCATCTTGAGAACTTTTCCTAGAAAAATATAAATGTATTAATAACTGTTGACATACCTTGTAATACTTTTTTACAACATTGTTTTACTACTTATCACGGTCTTTATAATACCACATTTTTACAAGAATAGAAAGAAAATGCAATCTTCCCACTATCATGAGAGACCAGAATGATTGGTCAATATTATAGATATTGGTAGTTTCAGAACCTTCAGTTTCACAACTCATTATGGGAAATGCCATATGAATTTTTAAGATATTTTTCAAATCTCAAAAGTCTCTTTCAAGTTACATGTTTTTTATTCATATGTAAACTTTAGATCTTAAGACATGTGGAGCTTCCTCATCTGCTGATTCATTTGAATGCTCCTGGAATTGACAACACTATTAACCAGTCTGTGGGGGTCTACATCTATCTCCCTCTGGTTTAAGGGGCTGAGTACTTCTGCGGGCTCCTCTTGCTGGGGAAACAGCCTCATTAGCGCCCTGGGAGCTTCTCTGTGTGAGGCTCCCCTGCCACCCGGACAAACGGCCCAAACTCGAGGATGGAGAATGGGAAGAGCAGGATTTACTTCATAAGGGTGCTCATGTTCCCTTCTGAACTTCCCTTCCCTGTCCTTCCTTCCACGTTACATAGAAGTCTGGATTCCTTGTCCATGATAGCCACGTAAACATTTGTTAACACAGTTATGATGTTGCTTTTGGATTCCTTCGTCTCTTGTCTTCCACATGCACAGTGGAAGACAAGGTGATTGTGAATCAGAGTGTCCTCAGTGCCACCCAGCTTCTCCTGAGAATCTGGCATTTGGAAGGACAGTGTATCTATCTATAAAGCCTGGCTTATTATTGAAAGCCAGGGGCTCAAAACTCTGGTTTTGCAAGTTAAATCCTGAACATTTGACTTTTATTTTCATGTCTCCTTTACTACACTTCCCAAGGCAATGGATGCTTCTGGTGAATCAAGGGTGTGTTGCATATACGAATGTGAATCAAAAATGAACATAAGCCTTCCAAAAATATTATCCCCATCACAGTCGAAATTGAGTGGCTGAGAGGAGAGGGGAGAGGGGTGTTAGGGTTTCATGGGGACAGAGTTCAATGTGAGATGAGGAACGTTCTGGAGATGGATAGTGGTAAGGGTTGCAACAGTGTGACTGCACTAAATTAAAACGGTTAAAAGGGTCAATTTTGTTGTGCATATTTCACCACAGTAAAAAGCGATTCACCTTGCTTCCCAGTGAGCAGGCGAGCGTGGGAAGCTGTCTCACTCTGTCCTGGAAAAAGAGCAAGGAACACATTGGGTAAGATGGTGGTCTGTGGTCTCAGGAGGACAGTGCTGACCTCCTGGGGTCCAGCTCCCTGGTGCTGTCCTATGAGTGTGACCAGCCAGCAGGGATCTTCTGCTGCCCACCTGTCTAGATCATGAGCTCTGAGCAAGCAGGGGTGCAGCGGGCTGTGCATCTTCCCTGCAACAGCATACTTCTTGTCCAGTCCCTGCAAACGCTTGTGTGCTGTGTAGACTGCTACAATGTGCTTGGAGGAGGGGGCCGTGGGGCCCACATTTCACCTGCATTCAACCCAAGCCCTGTGTGGTTGGGGCGGGATCTCCTCCTGTACAGGTGATTGTTGGCACCAAGCCTGACCTTTCTAGTAACACCATTTGGCACAGCCTGTGTTGGATTATTGCCCAGACTGCTTGGATTCCTCTGATTCAAGTGCTCGCTGAGCCTCTAGTGTGCAGATCATGGGGCAGTGACCTTAGAACAGTTCCCCTCTGCAACAAGAATCTACACAAGTCAGGTGGAGGACAGTGGGGCGTGGGGAACAAGTTCCCAGCCAGGACGCAGAACCCACACCTGAGCACACATGGCTGAAAAATGTTTTCCTGTGCTCTTAAAATCTCTGGACTAATGTGAGATTAAACTGACATAAGGCAAATTCATCAGAGGAAGCATCCAAGTTGAATTAAATTTTTATATTCAATGTGGGCCTTCACAATCAAATTAAATACCCCAAGGAGTGACCACAACTGGAAACTTCTATACCTTTAGAGAAAGTCTTGATAAATTTGTAAAGAAATGACAAGAAAAAGGGCAGTAAGTTGTGGGGAGTGATAATGAGATACTTTGGGGGGCAGGGGACGAAACTAGTGGAAGAACAGGATTATTTAGGAATTGTTTGCATAGATGCATTCGGTGTTGACTCCCAGCCTCGGTTGGTCAGGATGCTCTCTTGCTGGATCCTTTCTCAGGGGAGAACACCTTTCTCAGGGAAATCTTATGACCTGCTTCTGGAAAGCGGATGTTAGAGAGTCCTTCCTGCACCTGCTGCTTTTCAAGTGCCTGCAGCTCAAACAACCAGTATGCCACAGTCGCTTACTTTGGGGAAGCGTGTCCCAAACCCCTGAAGCCTCACCAAATAGTAGAATGTCTTAGGAACAAAACTGAGGTTTCTGTGGAAGAAGGAATGCTGCATCTAGACTGTGACACAGTGTGTGTGTGTGTGTGTGTGTGTGTGTGTGTGTTTACATGGGGTGGAGGGGTTAAACTCTGTTCTGTTTCTCTGGGGAACTCACTGATACATGGACCCATCTTAGACCCACAGACCATCTCCTACTTACCTGTATATCTTTTTCATGCCTCTTTCCATTCTTTGCAAAAAAGAAAGAAAGAAGAAGAAAAGGAAGAAAGAAAGAGAAAGAAAGAAAGAAAGAAAGAAAGAAAGAAAGAAAGAAAAGAAAGAGAAAAAGAAGGTGGTTAGATTTCATTACATGGTTGTGAATAGAGAGTAAAGATGATGTTGTCAACAGGTTAGGCCGAAGGAAAAGGCCTTAGCATGGAGCCAATGTATTTATTTCTTCCTCAATTTCTCTATTGTGATGTGAAGAATGCCTTTGTATAAAACCAGGTAAGGGATTTATTTCCAAGCTCATAAAAGCTGGAGTGGGTTTCTAAGTAATTCCCAACTTTCTCAAACCACTGAAGAGCTTTCCACAGTCAACCATCTCCCTACTGCTGGACACTTCGATCCTTCCCATCTTTTTGCTCTTACAGACAATATGTAACTTTAGAAAGGCTCATCTAGGTTTTCCTGCTGACCCGCAGGTCAGAGGGCCTGCTTATCTAAACTTCTCAATGTCCACAGAGCTGCCACGTTGCCGTCCCGTGGCCGTCCTGTGATCTGTCTCTCCAGCAGGCAGAAGAGGGCCGTGTCCCAGCACCTGAGGACATCTGAAAGGATCAGTCGCGGCTGTTTATTGTGGATCTGCTGAGAACAGATGGGCCATGTTCTTCTCATTTCCTGATCTCAGGGAGGCTCACTGTCTCCCATGGCTTCATCTACTATTTGTATTTTCTCTTCACAAACTGTAGTCTTATATCCTTAGTTTATCTCTCTGAAGTGATTTATCTTTTCCTCCTTAATAGGTATGTTTCTTGATGTGCGCTTTGTGTTACATGTTACAAACATTTTTCTCCTGTGCTGTGGAGTGTCTTTTAACTTTGTTCGTGGGGTGTAATTCCCATTTTGACGTAATCACATCTATCTTTTCTTTACACTTTGTGCTTAGTGTCTTTGGTCCCGTGTAAGGTCATAAATACATTTTCTTTTATGTTTTTAATACTTTCATACTTTTGTTTTTTTATGTTGAATTCTGGAATCCATCAGTAATACGTTTTGTGGATCTGCGTCTAATTTTTCCTGGATGACTGGCTATTTATTGACCGTTCTCTTCCCACTGATTTGAAATAGCATGTTTCTTTTTATTTTTAAAAAGCATCTATTAAAATAATCATATGGCTTTTCTCCTTTTGATGTGTTAATCGCTCAGCCTTCCAGTTGCTGAAGCTTATTTTCCCAGAGTCCAATGCAACCCGGTGAATGCTCCCACCTTCCCCAAGTAGGGCCAGAGCTCTACAGAGTACTTTAGGGGATGCTAGAAAATGGAAAGCACACCTGGATTCCCCCTGAGACAGGCCCAGGCACGTAACCTTCCAGTGGAAAGGCAATCAGGAAAGAATGAGAAACAGAAGAAAGGGGTTCTCAGGTCACAGGCTAGAGATCCCAATAGTTCCTCTGTCCCCTGCCTATGGAATGACGGTCACCCGGGTGCCATTCCACCAGTGGCTTTGAATCTTTGATATGTAGCCTCCGAGAATGAAATAAGGGGAGTCCCAAGCTCCTCCCAGCTCCCTGTCCTCAGATTTGACATGCAGGGACACAGATCACTAAATCACCACTAAATATATTTCAGTGTGCCTTCAATACACACTTTTTTCATATCTTATAATGGCATCAACTAAATGGAAGTTTAACATTATTTTCTTTGTTGAATAAGCATGAGCTTTTTCTTTTGGACCCTTAGCTGGACCACTGTGACTGCTCTATTGTTTTAGTCAAACCAGTTAAGGACCATTTGACAGGGAGTTGACCCCAGACCATGGTCAACAAGTTTTTCTTCTGTAAAGAACAAGCAATTATCACCAAGAAAACATCAGAATAGAAGTCATCAGCTTGGGAAACGAAAGCAGATTGGGAAGATTACAGTGTACTAGCAGTATGGACAGGCCAATCAGGCCAAACCCCAAGGCTTTAAGTGGGTGGCCTCGGAGCCCCCACCCACCATCAGAGAGCCCTGGGGCTACATCTGCTGAGGGCATCTGCACAGCTGCATGATTAGGTGAGCATCCCCAGTGGGGCTAGACTAATCTTTGTGTAAGTATTTGGGAGGATAAATTCAATGTTTTTACTCCACCATAGTGGCTCTAACATCTAGAAGAAAGGAGGATGGATTTTTGGACAGATCAGTCTAATCAGATTCTCATTTTTTTTCACTTCCTAGGTTTTGAAACATGCATCCTTTTGCCTTCCTGACTGCTCTTTGCTTGGGAATAGTTTCAGCTACTATAGAGCTTGATCAAAGTTTAGATGAACAGTGGATCCAGTGGAAGGAGACACATGGGAAGCAATATGGCATGGTTGGTAACATCTAAACTATCCAGAGGACCCACAGAGAATGTCCGTACTGGTGGGAGTTTGTAACACAGAGTTGCATCTTGAAGCCGCTCTTACCAAGGCAGTAAGCAGGGCACCGTGACTGTGCACAGTGTGGGCATATGTCCTGCTGTGTGGTTGCTGGAGAACAGCTCCCAGAAGCATCAGGCCATCCCTGGCTGTGACTTCTTCTCCTCTCTGTGAGCACATCTACTTGGAGCAGGTCAGTTGGTTTTAAATAGAAATAAAGGTGATAAGTTATATGTTTGCCTCTAGGTTGAAGAATGCAGAAGAGCAGTGTGGGAGAAGAATATGAAAATGATTATACAGCACAATCAGGAATACTATCAAGGGAAACACCGCTTTTTGATGGCAATGAATGGCTTTGGTGACATGGTGAGCGTGGCATGGATTTGCTGAATATTTTGTTCTTTCTCTCAGTACTTTCTCCCCAAAATCTCATGTTTGTAAACATTCTACTTTCTTTTCCCTGAAGACCAATGAAGAATTCAGGCACATGATGATTGGTCTTAAAATGCAGAAGAGTGAGAATGGGGAAGTTTTTAAAGTCCCCTTCTGTGCTGGCACCTCTGTACCTGTCGAGAGAAAACAGACATCCACTGTAAGTCCTGTGAGTAACAAAGATGACTAGTCATCAGGTCTCTCTCCAAGAGGAAAACCAAAAAGAAAGTGGCCCCCTGCTATGGAACAATATGGTGTTGCTATGTTGTTGTTTTTAATGTTCATTTATTTTTGAAAGAGAGAGAGAGACAGAGAGAAAGAGCATGAGCAGGGGAGGGGCAGAGAGAGAGGCAGACACAGAATCCAAAGCAGGCTCCAGGCTCTGAGCTGTCAGCACAGAGCCTGATGCAGGGCTTAAACCCCCAAGCCCTGAGATCATGACTTGAGCTGAAGTCAAACGTTTAACCAACTGAGCCACCCAGACACCCCACCATTGCTATGTTTTAAAAGTTTTTGTATAGATGGTCTGTTGTCACTTTTGTTAATTGTTTTGTAGATTGAGACCTTTATAATTTGTTTCCAGGGTCGGTGTGCTTCTGGCTGGGCTTTTAGTGCAGCTGGTGCCCTTGAAGTACAGATGTTCCGGAAAACTGGCAAACGTGTTTCCTTGAGTGTGCAGAACCTCCTGGACTGCTCTTGGCCTCAAGGCAATGAGGGCTGCAATGGTGGTCTAATGAGTAATGCCTTCCAGTATGTTAAGAACAACGGAGGCCTGGACACAGAGGAATCCTATCCATATGTTGCAAGAGTGAGTAGAGCTCCTCACTTGTCACCATTCCAGCTCTGCCCTTAGAGCTAAATGCTTTTGAAGAAAACAGACACCATATTTAACATTCTCATTTTCAATTGTAGATTATCTGCAGACTGTCAGGACTGTCATTAAACGGTATTTGCCTGACACAGTTCTCTGCTTAGATGGTTACCATATAGCTGTTTTTATTTCTACGTTACATGGAGATATGCATACCTTTCTATATAGGGTACAGATTTCTCCAGGGTGAAAAACTTCTTATGGACAGGTAGACCACGAGTGTTTCATTGAATCCACACCAATTAGCTTTGCTTTTTTTTTTAAGTTTATTTATTTATTAATTTTGAGAGTGAGAAAGGGAGAGAGAGAGAGAGAGAGAGAGAACATGAAAGGGGGAGAGGTACAGAAACAGAGAGAGGGAGAGAGAGAATCCCAAGCAGGCTCCATGCTCCATACAGAGCCCAACACGGGGCTGTATCCTACAACTGTGAGATCATGACCTGAGCTGAAATCAAGAGTTGGACACTTAACCGACTGAGCCACCAGCACCCTTCACACCAATTTTTCAATTTTAAAATAATAAATACCCTTTCACTTCCTGGGTTGCTTCACAACAAACTTGACTTGGAAATCTTTCACCTGCAACCTGTCTTGAAGTCATGTTCCACAGGAAGTGGATGGCAGTAATCAAGTTTCTTTTCCTTTACCATTCAAAGGATGGACCCTGCAAATACAGGCCTGAGCATTCTGCTGCCAATATCACTGCCTTTCACACAATCCCTCAGCGGGAGAAGATCCTTATGATGGTACTACGAAAGGTGGGGCCTGTCTCTGCGACTATTGATGCAAGTCTGGATACCTTCCGGTTCTATAAACAAGGTAAGTATTCGTTGATGTAGAAATATAGGTAGAAAAATTGAAAAACCACCCTAAGAAACAGCAAGAGTGACACTTTGGTATGTAGAATTCAGTGTAGAATTTTGGGGTGTGTGGATTTAACATAGTTGTTCATTCTGTACACGTAATATTTATGCCTGCTGTTTCTGTATGCCATGACTTGACCAAAATCCCCATGAGTTTACGTATATCACAAATATATTTAAATGGCTACATAATTCGATGGGTAGAATTTACTTCACCTTTTTCCAATTGTTAGACCTTAAAAACTTTTAAAGAATTTTGCTATTGAAGTTAACACTGGAAAGAAGCCCTTGGCTCAAGCAATTTTATGTTCTCTGCTGTTTCCCTAAGGTGACATCCTAGGGTAGATGTAGTATTTTCAAAAGAGGTTGACTGTTAGTATTTCTCCTGGTGTTAGATGAGGGCCTAAATCCCACCCCCACCCCCAAGCTAAACAAAAGTATCTGACTTTTAAATCTCATCTGAATTCATATCACAACTGAATTTTGAAATGCCTCCCCTACTGTGGTTGCTAGGCTGGGTTACTATCACATGTCACGTGGGAATCCTCACCTCAGCACTGAATATTACTCCCCAGGCATTTATTATGATCCAAAGTGCAGCAGTGAAGACGTGAATCACGGTGTTCTGGTGGTTGGCTATGGCTTTCAAGGAAAAGAATCCGATAACCAAAAATATTGGTTTGTCAAGAACAGGTATGAAAATCGAGGAATACATACATTTGAATTTGAAAAGGGAATGTTTTTTGGAACCAGTGTTTGGACGCAGGTCCCCCAACCCTTGAGCACACTTCTGAAATCCCAGCAGTGTTTACCCCATCTAGGGGGGAACACAGACATAGTCATATAATGACAACGTTAAGATATTGCCTCACCTGCTAGAGTCCTAATATAGTTTTGGTACCACTGTATTTTTTTTCAATTTTTTAAAATGTTTTTATTTATTTTTGGGACAGAGATAGACAGAGCATGAGTAGGGGAGAGGCAGAGAGCGGGAGACACAGAATCTGAAGCAGGCTCCAGGCTCTGAGCTGTCAGCACAGAGCCCGACGTGGGGCTTGAACTCACAGACTGTGAGATCATGACCTGAGCCAAAGTCGGACACTCAACCGACTGAGCCACCCAGGCACCCTGGTACCACTGTATTTCTAAATTGTAATTTAAAAAAATTTCTATAACACATCTGGGTGCCAAAATTTTCCTTTTCCTGCTCACGTTGCAGTTTTGTGAAAGGTCTGTGGATAGAATTCTGTGCTGGGTTAGAACTCAACCATGAACAAGAACAGTCTCTCCTGGTTCTTCCTGAATCTGTCCTGGTCTCTGGTGCACTGCTCAGTATCAGATGTTCTTGTTCAAAAAGATACATGTTTTTGATTGTTTGTAATAGTTGGAAAACTCTCTCTTCTTTCAGCTGGGGCACTGACTGGGGCATGGATGGCTACATAAAAATGGCCAAAGACCGGGACAACCACTGTGGAATCACCACCAAAGCCAGCTTTCCTATCGTGTGAGATGATGGTGATGAAGAAGGCCTTGACTGGCAACAGAATATCCAGGAAATGGATTTTATTGTAGAGTCGATCACATCTTATTGTGGGGGATAAAACACTTGAATCACTGAAGATACAAGTTGTGGTTGGATTCTGTGACTGTTCATTGGTGACGAAACTACTTTTTTAATCCCTGCTCTAATCAGTGGTGTGTGATTAACTTGCTTAATAACTTTTGAATGTTCGTGTTTTAATTTTTTTGATTTATTTTTGAGAGAGAGAGAGAGAGAGGCATACAGAGTGTGAGCAGGGGAGGGGCAGAGAGAGAGGGTGACACTGAATCCGAAGCAGGCTCCAGGCTCTGAGCTGTCAGCACAGAGCCCAATGTAGGGCTCGAACCCACAAACCAAGAGACCATGACCTGAGTCAAAGTCGGATGCTCAGCCGACTGAGATACCCAGGCCCCCCTGAAGGCTCATGTTTTAAAACATTGCATAAAATTTTTACCTTTTAAAATAAAATTTACTTGCATATGTTGAGGTATGATTTGGTTTTTAAAATTTTTTTTTTTCAACGTTTTTATTTATTTTTGGGACAGAGAGAGACAGAGCATGAACGGGGGAGGGGCAGAGAGAGAGGGAGACAGAATCGGAAACAGGCTCCAGGCTCCGAGCCATCAGCCCAGAGCCTGACGCGGGGCTCGAACTCACGGACCGCGAGATCGTGACCTGGCTGAAGTCGGACGCTTAACCGACTGCGCCACCCAGGCGCCCCTGATTTGGTTTTTAATACAAAAACTTCTTTACAGTAAAAAATTCAATGGTTTTGGAGGGAGGATAAAATGTCCTCATTTCCCCCATAATTCTTCAAACTGGTTTAAGAATTTAATTGACATAAGACAGGTAAACAGTAGAAAAAAATCACTCAAAGTTTTATTACACAACTAGGGAAACCCAGTAATGAATTTGAGCCCCCCCAGAATGGCCAAGGCAGGTAGGTGTCTTTTTGGCAGTTTTTATACATTTTAGACAATGACAATTATTTGTGAGGAATTGACAGGGAAAAGAGAAGAGGTGTGTGGGAGCTTTAAATTGCAGGAATTCCAAGTGGCATCTGGGCTGAGTTTGTATACGAGTGAAAAAGTAACAAGGTTTGTTTCTACAACTTTCTCAGCTTTGAAGCCCATCTCTGCTGATAAGGATGTCTCTTTACCTCATAGTACAGGGAGGGGACCTTTCATACGGGAATGTTCATTTTCTGCTTTCAGGGGAGACATATGACAGCCTGGGTGTCCTTGCAGCATCTGTGTCTCAAATAGCTTCAACTCAAGATTGTCAATATGCCATGTGGTACCTTCTGGGGTGACATCCCTGGGCCCCCACAATCTCTTCCTCTGAAACTCCCCTGGAAGTTCACATACTAACTATCTGAGCAGGTGACTGTGGAGAGAGAAATCCAGTTCATACATGAACGGTAAAAAATCTACAAAGAATAAGAAAAGCATAGATCACCATGAGGATGAATGAATGGGTGAACGAGGGTGTGGGGTACAGGCTTCCAGTATGGAATGAATCAGTCACAGGAATCAAGGGCACAGCATAGGGAATATAGTCAACAGTATTTTAATAGCAATGTAGGGTGGGGGTAGCTACACTTGTGGTGAGCACAGCATAATGTATACAGTTGGCAAGTTACTATGTTGTACACCTGAAACTACGGTAACATCATGTGTCATTTATACTCAAAACATTTGGGGAAAAAAAAGCAAGAGGATGAATAAACAGAAGAGAACACGTTTCCCCACACCTCATGAAACAAGTCCCACAATCCTGGAAATAGATCTGCTCAATTAAATGTGTTTCATTTATCTGATGTGAAATATTAATTCCTTTTTAAAGGAAGATTTGAGTAGACATTATATGCTTCATTTGGTTTAGATAAAAGCAATATTTTCCACTGATGATTGCACGAGCTCCCCCTGCTGAGCAGTCATGGTATCTAGAACATGATGACTTTGGAGATCCCCAGAGGCCAAGCTGTTACCTTCTGACTGGAGTGTTTACAAAGCATACATAGTGGTATTGAACCCTCTTTGTTCCATTATCATAGACAGATTTAGGATTGCCTTGTCTAATTCACCATCTCGGAAATTTGGGAATAAGATCTTTAATGCTGAAAAGAACCTGGAATTCTGATGTATCATCCGATTTTCTATGATTCTTCAACAGGCATGTTGTGTGGCACAATTTTCTGAATAAATTCTGTCACCAAGCACAGTGACAGAAGAGCCAGGTATCCAAATCAATATGATTCTGATCATTTTGGTCGGAGCCCTTTATATGCTTTGTTACCACATGAAATAAAGGAGCAGGGGTGCCTGGGTGGCTCAGTCCTTAAGCATCTGACTTTAGCTCAGGTCATGACCTCACAGCTGCTGAGTCTGAGTCACATACCATGTGAGCTCGAGCCCTGCTTTGGGTGAGACCCCCATCTCTCTCTCTCCCTCTCTCCCTCTCTCTCTCTGTCTCTCTGCTGCTCAAAAATAAATAAATAAATAAATAAATAAAGCAGTGGGGATAGACAAGGTTAGCTTGAAACCTGTACTTTTCAAAGTCTGGAGTGTTAATTGACAGTGTTAATGTTCATACATCTCCTTTTTTCTTGTCGTCCTGTCAGTCTTTAAGAGCAGCACAAGTTTTAAAAATAGCTAATTTCAGAGTCTTCTGATTTGGCTCTAGTAGCTAGAAAGCTTGGTTTTGTCACCCAGCCAAGTAAGCCCAGATTTTTGGTCCACATTTTTAGGTGGTTCCTTCCTCTGTAACTTTCTTGGAAGATTCACGCATTCAAAGTTGAGCTGATAGTTTTATCTCCTTAATCCAGTCTCTTTGTTCTGACAGTGAGTCAGTTCAGTCAAATTCATTTCGGTAAGAGGCAATGCAGGTATCTTCCTAGAGGGAGGCCTCTGCTTCAAACAATCAGGTAATAAATAAGAAGAAATTCTATGGCAGTACAAGAAAGATAATGTTTATTAATAAAAGGATCCAGTTATAAACCAGTTTCTGAGTTCCAAGGATAGCCAGTTGAAAGAATCTCTAGATGCTGGGCTTAAAGCATCTTTAGGCAGATAAGGTAGGTAGGTAGTGGCAGGCTGACAGACTTTCTGAGAGGCTCACAGAGGAACCGGCAGGAAGATTGTCTACATATGAGTTTTGCAGTGATTTCTCAGAAGGTTACATCAAGTTGTTCATATTCCATTTGTAGGGCTTCAGGAAAAGGGGAGTTTTGGGTATCCAGTGATTCCAAGTCAAAAGGATAGAAAAAAAGTGGAAAATATTAGTTTGGAGACTTGTGGCCAAGCTTCAGAGGAAACTAGAAGAAATTAGGATCTCGTCCAGTTCATAGTGAACTCTATTAGACTGTAATATCCACAATGGTGTGTTATTGAAACATAATGTTTCTTTCTATAATCACCTTCATTTTTACCAAGGACAGCCAAATTAAGACCAATTTGTTTGCAAAGTGTAATAGTTGCTTTTTTTTTTTTTTTTTAACTTGGCCTGATGATGAAACTGCTGTAAAGCATAGCTTATGAGAAAAAGTTTCTTAGGATTTTTTACTAATTAACAGTCCCAAACATCTGTTTTCTTCATCCTGTTAATTCATCATGAATTTGTTGTCTCTTTGTCACAATGTATAAAAACTGCCTGCTTTGCTTAAAGACTCAGATATAAGTATCAGGCTGTTTTTCCAATGGGCTTTATTGGCTCCATAAAGTCTGCCTGAGTTCCTTCAAGCAGTCTGGTCATATCTGTGTCTGTGCAAGTCCCCGTTTGAATATGACATTTCTGTCAAAGCCTTGGTGATATAACCAGAGTTTCCAAATGTGTCCTGTTACAAGGAGAGCAGATCCTTATTCAACTTATGCAAATTAACATATTGTCATGAACATATGAGAATACTCACTGAAAGTTTTTGAATTCTGGACAGATCAGGTAGGGAGAAAAAGATAAGTGTCCCAGTCTGTTCACAAAGGCATGTTTTATCAAACGGCTGCTTTTTTCAAGTTATAGCCTAAAACAGTTTTTTTTAATACTGGAAAAAACATTTAAAGATCAGAAATGCTTCAAAAATATATATAAAAATGATAATCATCCTCTGTTCATCCAGTCTCATGTTATTAATTCTTCTCCTGCTTGAATCCAGATCTTCCATTCATTCTGGAAATTCTTACCCAGGTCAGCTTTATGATCTTGAGGTTATCAGAAATCTGTACACAAGAGTTCCTTCCATCGGTCTCATTGCAGATGAAACACATTTGCAGAAGCTTTCATAAAAGCATTTGAGTACAAGTCTAACTGTCTATAAATGATAAAAGACTTAAAATGTCCAAGGTTAAAGATCTGATGAGAGATCATGACAAGGCTGTTGACAAGGAAATTGGTGGTTTCTGTGACACACGACAGTAACATCTCAGGACGTATCAGATTTCTAGGAGTTGCATACAATTTCTAAAACACTTATTTTCCTAACATATTTCTACGTAAATATAATCTAGGGGTGTTAGTATCTGTTATTTGACATTGCTTCCTATGTAATTTAACATAAGAAATAAGCCTAATTTGTGTAATATCTTCCTTTTATAAAAAGACCAAATCTCTTGAAAACGTTCCATGGATCCTCTGGAATATTTTAATTGCATTGTGGTGAAAATACTTCATTTTAGAATTTGATTTTGGAAAGTGTGTGTTACAAAAAATCAAAATATTTGAACATTTGATTAAATAGGATCACATATCATTATGCAACAATATTTAACTATTCAACCCAAGTGACAATAAAAGATTTCTTTTTGAAGAGAAGTGAGCCTTTATTCCCTTGTTCCACAAATAAAATGGGTTGAATTGGTTGCTTTTTGGTGATTAATCAAGAGACCAACAAATCCCATATCCTCATGCAACTCATCTGACTCTTCCTATGCTTCAGCTTTGGCCAGGGCTGAGGGCAGCAGCAGGTACAGCAGTGGTGGTGATGGCTTCAGCAAGTGGGAAGCTGTAACCAGTCCATGCAGACAAAGCCAGAACCTGCTTGTGTCCATTGATGATAGGATGGGGCAGTGAGGCAACAATCAGGTGACCTATCTGCAGACAGACACTGGCAACACTGCAGACGCCCTCCAGGAAGTGAGAATGTAGTTTCCTCTGTGATGTCAAGCACTTCACAGTTGTAGATGCTGCCATTGTCAAACACCTGCTGGTGATCATCCCAAAGGAGAAGGGGGAGTTTCTCAGCACATTCAGCTGTGTGGCCTCGCTGGCCCCCGCTTTGTCTCCAGTCTTAATCAGCTGCACATCACTCAGGATTTCAGTGGTGCCCCTGGACATTTTAGTGGCGATGCCTAAAGCCTGGGAGAAGAAGGTCTTCTTCGGCCCCAGACAAGTGTTCTGGGCTAGTGACTTCACATGGGGCTATGGCACCACCACGGGCGGCAGCTGGCATCTTAGCCAGAAGCATGTCCCTGATCTCGGTGAGGTCCTCCTTGGTGAGCACAAAGCCCACACTCACCCAGATATGAGGCAACGGTTTCTCCAGAGCTGGTTGTTCTCCAGATGCCCTCAGATGACCTCATACATCATGGGGATCATGCCACAGCAGCACCACAGCATTCCCATGCAAACACATGGGGGCCTACTGCGTCTTCCTGGAACCCACGTTGTCTGCTCCCACAATGAAGGATGATCGTCCAAAAGATGGATGATCTTAAGGAAGTACTTGGACTTCTGGGTCACCTTGTCTTCCCTGGGCATGATGGGGATGCATATCAATGATTGCCATGCAGAGTGTAAGGAAGATGTCACTCTCATGATGACGCCTGGAGAGAGGAGGGCCAAGAATAAAAGATTTTAAAGGCAAATGCTGCAGGTTATACAATAGTGAACAAACTTTAGCTCTTTTAATATTAAGACTCAGTTTTCTTGAATAATCTGATAAAGACAAAGCATAGAAAATTTGTATTTTTAGGCCATTGGCCATTAAAGAGAAGAAAAATCTTTGTTTATAATTTTTTGTAATAAGCAAACTGAGACTCTTTTTAAAACATTTTTTTAATGTTTATTTATTTTTGAGAGGGAGAGACACACAGAGCATGAGCTGGGGAGGGGCAGAGAGAGAGGGAGACACAGATTGTGAGGCAGGCTCCAGGCTCTAAGCTGTCAGCACAGAACCCGACGTGGGGCCCAAACCCACGAACCATGAGATCGTGACCTGAGCCAAAGTCATATGCTTAACTGAGCCACCCAGGTGCCCCAAACTAACACTCTTAAGAAAATGTTTTGTCCTTTTTAACAGAGAAATCCTAAGTTCTAATGTTGCATCAGTGTACTTCTGATATTAAAACTCGTTCTGAAATAAAATTGATTTTGACATGGCTTCCAAGAATTCAAGGGTTTTTCTTCTGTTCAGATGGTGGTGTAGCTGGTGAGCAGCACTTCATAAGGTCCTTCCCAGTGAGGTGACTGCACACATCTTCTTCCAAAGATCTTGAAGTCCACCTGGTCTTCTGGTGGACAGATGTGGCCAGCCTCACCAGTTGGTGGAGGCCATGCCTCTTTTCTCTGTTGGCAAGGTGCTTCAGGTGTACTAGAGAGTCCTCATCTCGAGTTAGTCATAGCATCACATTGTCTAGCCACGGATGGAAGATTTAGAGATGCCAGTAGGCTTTGACAACCAAACACTCTTTCAAAAGGGGTCAGTCCGTCTCCCCTATTTGGAGTATTCTGGATCCTAATAAGGCGCAGGAGCAAAGTGGCCTTTCATGGTTAATTTCTTGATATTTATCTTACAATCCATCTTATGTCTAGATTTTAATGTTCCATTTGCCCTGATAATTGAAGATAATATATGGTATGAAATTTTAATATGTACCCCAGAGATTTTGCAAACAGGTGTGTTACACCTTCTGTAAAAAGAATTTCTTGTCTGATTCAAACCATAAGGAATGGCATTTCTCCATAAGGAGAAATGGAGGTGTTAGTTTCTTTATTGCCTGCTGTGGCAGTGCCACATCTAGTCAGAGAGCATCAGACCATCTGCTGAGCATGCAGACAGTGACCAGTGAGAATAGCACAGGGCTTGGGGCAAATCTATCAAATCCGTCTATACAACCACCGAGGGCAGGTGGGCCTAGGAAGCCTTCCTGGGGTGTGCTGATTTCTTTCAGAGATTTCCCGGGATTTACAAATCATTCACTGGGAAATCATTTGGTCAGGAATGTTGTGGATGCCTGGGCAAATCCAACTGTCTTTTTGGTCCTTCATTATCTTTGTGTCCAATTTGGTGGGTGGTAAGTGTAAGCCACAGGGTCAAAAGAAAGGGGGCTCTAGGAAGTCCATTTGGCCCACTGTATAATCCATCTGATAGTTGTTTGACATCTTTTTGTATCTGACTGTCCTTTGTAGACTGTGGGGCATTTGCCGGGTAATGAATACTGTCAGTTAGGGATAAAGGCAGGGTTCACAACTGGGTGGAGAAAGAACAAGGGGGCCTGTTTGGGGTGCATACTTACAGCTCTGTCAACCCTATCATTTTCTAAAGATGCAACATCAGCTGTCTTAGTATGCGCTGAACAGTGAACAATGATGGTTTTAGAAGGAGGGTGAATAGTTGTAATATGTCAGCAATTATAAGCCTTTTAGCAACGGAAATAAGATGACAGAGGGTTAGTTAAAAGTGCTTGTTTGTAACGGGTCTGTCATGTTGTAGAGAGGTGCTATGATTTATGAACTTGTAAGACAGCAGGCACCACGTGGGGACACACAGGTGAATAGGGGAGCTTAATGTCAGAATGCTGGCTTTGTCCATCAGGCGGCAGCTGTGGCCACCGCAGGAAAGCATGGGGACATACCTGATGCCACAGCGTCTGATGGGCATGAGAAATGTGCTCCTGGCTGTATCTGATTGGCAAAAGGCTGTCCCAGAAAGCATGCAGCAGCACCATGCCTTTCATTCAGTATAAATGAAAGGGCTTGTCAAAGTTAGGTAAGCTAAGAGCTGGGGTGTGGACAGAGCCAGTTTCAAGGCTTCAAAGGAGGTTAATGCCTCTAACGTCCATTGATAACTGAGAGAAGAGCATACAAAGGTTTATCAAACATTGCAAATTAGGGACCCTTTGGAGGCAGTAGCCAGCTGCCCCTCAAGATTTATGTAACTGTGTATTCATTTTGGGGAGAGGGATGGACATAATTGATTCAAGAATATTTGGAGTGAGATTTTGAATGCCCTGAGGCATGTCCTAAACAGGTCACGTCATCCTAAATAGAAAACCGTTGTTTACATCTCTTGGAGTCTAGATGTAGAGCTGTATAAGCTGTCTGCTTTGTTCAGCTAATGCCCCTAAGAGAATGAGGGAATCCATAAAAGCTCCCAGCTGGCTTTGTTTATAGAGGAAAGGGTACCAGCAGGGAGCCTTGGGTAGAAGTTACAGTGTCTAGCTGGACTTTAAGGACTTGGGAAAATATTGCATACACCAAATATCCGTGGGGTATGCAAGGCCAGGTGAATGGTCTCCTTTTAACTGTGAAGGCACAAGAAACCAGGAGTCAGGGTGCAGAGGAATTGAAAAGGAAGCTGTTCACAGGTCATTTCTGTAAACCAGGTTGCATCAGCAGGAATGATGAAAATTATTAGCTGGATTGCAGGGCACAGGATGCCGAGAAATTATGAAAGAGATTATGGCTTCTAAATCCTGTGCAAACTGATGGATTTGGTTTCCCTCTGAGTCACATTTGCCTTCTTTCTTTATGGGCAAGATTGGGGTGGTACAGGGTCGGGTGGTAAAGACAAGGATGCTGTGGTTCAAAAGAGACTCTGTTACAAGGGTATCATTTGCTCCGAGTCTCTAGAGGGAGGGTGCTGGGCCACTAGGGCGAGGGTGGGTTCGTCTCCCAAGAAATGCACCCAGGCTCCCACTTCCTAACAACTCAACTTCAACCGTGTGTGTAGCCCAAAGACTGACTCGGGCATCTTTTAAACATCCATCCTCTTCAGAGGAATTTATCTCAGGATGAACTTCCAGTAAAGACAGCAGGACACTTGGAGCTTGACCTGAAGGTGAGGAAACAAAAATGTCTTTTCTTATTGCAACTTATATTGGCATTAAATGTAGATAACAAATCTTTACCAAGAAGGTTTGCCAGTGAACATCTGGGAAGCAGCAAGGCCTGGGAATGTGAACAGGGCCTGAAGATACTGAGCTGGGCTGGGCTGGTCAGGGCTGGGACTCAGGCAGTAAGATGGGTCGCCCTGAGACTCCGAGAGCCTGAACAGAGTCAGAGGTGACAGGTAGAGATCAATCCTCTGAGCAGAAGGGAGAGAAAGTCACACCAACATCAATCAAGAAATCTAGCCTGAGCCTCTGTTTGGAGTTTTCTGGTAGGTCCCGGGGGTGACTGAATACTGGCTGACCTGTCACTAAAGGGGGAATTGTTGGGGTGCCTGGGTGGCTCAGTGGTTAAGTCACCAACTCTTTATTTCAGTTCAGGTCATGATCTCACTGTTCATGTTTTCTAGCCCCAATTCTGGCTCTACACTGACAGAATGGAGCCTGCTTGGTATTCTCTCTCTCCCTCTCTCTCTGCCCCTACCCTACTTATGCTCTCTCTTTCTCTCAAAAATAAATAAATAAACATTAAAAAAACTAAAGGGGGAATTGGCTGTCAGGAGAAAAATGAATTTTTCAGGGTTAAAGGGTTAGGGGAAATTGTTTCTGAGACTCCCCTTTTTCTTTTTTTTTTTAAATTTTTTTTTTCAACGTTTATTTATTTTTGGGACAGAGAGAGACAGAGCATGAACGGGGGAGGGGCAGAGAGAGAGGGAGACACAGAATCGGAAACAGGCTCCAGGCTCTGAGCCATCAGCCCAGAGCCTGACGCGGGGCTCGAACCCACGGACCGCGAGATCGTGACCTGGCTGAAGTCGGACGCTTAACCGACTGCGCCACCCAGGCGCCCCGAGACTCCCCTTTTTCTTAAGTGCAGGACAATGTCTCCTCCATTGTCCTGATTTATTTGCAGTATCTGCAGTTGTGTGGAGGCAAATAGGGTCCCATTGGAGTGGGCTTGGAGTCTTCTCCATCACATATTTGCTTTTCCAAAGATTCAAGTTGTAAGGCAATAATTGTTGTTTTTAGTTCTTTTCTTTTTGTTGGCTTTCTTGTGAGATATTCAAAGATCCAGGTAGCTGCCCCCATTATTTTGTTTAGCGGTTACCCTGTCCAACCTACCACACTATTGCGTACTTGTCGGGGTTATTTTTTAACGTTTTTTTTTAAATGTCTATTCATTTATTTTTGAGAGAGGGAGAGAGAAAGCAAGCTAGGGAGAGAGAGACACACAGAATCTGACGCAGGCTCCAGACTCTGAGCTGTCAGTACAGAGTCCAACGGGGGGCTCAAACCCACAGAAGGTGAGATCATGACATGAGACAACGTTAGACACTTAACCGACTGAACCATCCAGGTGCCCCTGTTTTTTAACATCAGGGGGGAAATTTCCCACAGAAGCAGAAATTAGAAGAATTCTATGTTCTGGGGCTACTGGATTGAATACAGTATGCTTTTTAAAGTTTGTATAAAATGCTTAACAAACGCTTTTGGGTGTTCCTCTACACCTGAGTGTATATTTCAACTGTAGACCAACTCATTTTGGGGGAACAGGCCTCTTCCATTGCTCCTATTAACCCTTGAACAGTTGGGCCTTCTCCTGGTCATTCCCAGGAGGGCCAGAGAGAGGCTGCGGCCCTCTGTGTCCTCTGTGAGGGGGGCTGTTTGGCCTGCCTGGTAACAGCCATATACTCATGGGCTGGAAGGACTCCCTTTAGCAGCCAGTGAAGGTGTCTGTGAGTTGGGTTGTAAAAACGTATTAATTTTTAAAATTTCTCTGTCATTTTGGTAGGATCTTCTGAGAGTAGAGGTAAAGGGACTTCTTAATTGAAAAGGTCTGTAGCTGTCCAAGGGACATGAATTCTTTGTGACAGGGGTGCAGGAAACCCTCCTCAAGGGCATTGCTCAGGAATGCCTGGAACTGGCAGAGCTTGATCACGAAGCCCTGGAGACTCTGAGCAATTGTACGGACCGCAGCATGAGCTTTACCGCCCTTCCTGGCCGCTCCTGCTAGATGTACTTCTCAACACTCAGCACTTACAGGAGCAAACTGTATTTCCCAGGCCAGGAGACCAGGCCGAGGTACTCTCTATGAATCTTGTAAAGAAACAATAGTTAAAATAAGGAGCTGGGCGTTCAGGATTTTTCTGGGAAAGTTGGAGTTTTTGTATTTAAGGGAACTGGCTGAAGAGTTGGGGCTCGGTTTTGAAGGGAAAGTTTCTAGACCAGGAGCCCAGAGATCCAAAAGATCTCCTGGAGGGTCAGGGACAGAGGTGTGGGGATGAAGGAGATATAAGAAGGGGGATTGATGTCAGATTTGGTTTTTGATTCTTATTCTGATTTTTGTTCTTTTATTAAGAGACTCCCTAACACTAGCCTTATACTGGCTTGTGTTTTCTTTTCATTTTGATCCCCCCCTAAATACCAAGAAGGCAGCTGCTACAAGGGAGAGATCTCTAAGAAATGTTCTAAATATAGAAAATTTTCTAGTTTGAATGAATTGCAATCTGCTCCTGGTGAGTAGGATCACCATTAGTATATTTATTTTAATAGTGACTCAATCCAAGAAGCCTCTTTACAAAAGGACTCAGTGACAACTTTCCAGGCTTAGAATAAGTCTCTACCATGGACACAAGAGATGTTTCTGGAAAGGGTATGGACAATGAGGCCTCCATGATCCAAAGTTTACTCCTGAAAAGAGTCTAAGAAAACAAAGACCTTTAAGCAACATCCCATGAACAGGTGTGCCAGGATACCCCTGAGGAGCTCCAGGCTCCTATCACCTGGCTTTTGTCCCCAGTGAGACTTGCTGCTGTATTGTATTTGTTGCCTGTCGCCAGATGGCCCAGGGACCTGGGGAAGGGCTGAGACCCCACCTCGTGATGGAAAGAGGCAAGGCCACTGAGCAGAAGGGTGTGTAGGATGAAGACAAGGCTGGGTCTGTTGGAACATGCAGTCTGCCATTAGTCGGTCTCTGAACATCTTCTAGAAAGGACTCCTTGTAAAAGTCATCTTGCTTCACCATGACAGGCTCACTCAGCCTACTCTCCACACCATCCTGGGAGTTCAGCCCAAGATTCTGAGAACTTGTGCAGGTGCTGATGGGAGGGAAAGTGGGAAGACCTGGCTGATGTGTGAACGATTCAGCAGATATTAGAAGCTTCTGTAATTTACAAAGCCATTTATATTTACTTAAAAATTTAAAAAGCCCAAACTGCATTTCTCATAAAATTATTTTTAGGAGCACCTGGGGGGCCTAGTCAGTTGAGTGACTGTACCCTGATTTCTGCTCGGGTCATGATCTCAAGGTTGTGAGGTAGAGCCCCATGTCAGGCTCTGTGCTGAGAGCCTGAAGCCTTCTTGGGATTCTTTCCTTCCCTCTCTCTCTGCCCCTCCCCTGCTTGTGTTTTCCCTCTCTCAAAATAAAGAAATAAATAAACTTTAAAAAACCTTATTTTTAAAACAATCCCATAGGCATGTAATAAATAAAGCAGAAAACAAATTTTGATTCCTCCCTAGGTCTTGTAGGTACCATAAAGTTATTACCAGTGTTTCCCATATTTCATAGACCTTCATAATTTCTATCAAAATAAATTGCAAAGGAACCAAATGATTCAGGAATTATAAAGTTAAATTTGGTTAAATAGATATGCAATTAAACACTGGGTTCTTTTTAGAAGGAAAGGGGTCAGAAGAGAGGAAACTTCCATTCTAAGCAGCACATGTATTTCAATCATCACCAAAACTTAGTTACAAATCATAATATATTCAAGTCCTTCCTTTTTGTTACAACATTTTATGGTGGAGGAAAACATTAATGGTAATTAGTGCATGTTTGTGGGTTTCTCTAAAGATATTAAAATCCCGTGCTGTCAGCTCATGGAGCCTGACAAGGGGCTCAATACCCTGAACCATGAGATCATGACCTGGATCGAAATCATGCGCTGCTCACTCAACCAACTGAGCCATCCAGGTGCCCCTACAGTTGTTTTATTTTTAAAAAGTAAACCTTCATACTTTTTTTTAAAAATGAAAATTCTGAAGTTACTAGACAAGTCACTGATACAAAGGTGTTTACAGCAGTAATGAGTGAGTGGTAACATTCCCAGTGTAAAATGTCACACAATCAAATCACAACTTGAGAATTCAATCATTCAAGTGCTTCATCCCATACAGTAGGGTGTGGTCACCTTGAAAATAAAACCCATTTTCTGGATAATTTGTTGCCAATCAAGGTCTTCTTTACACCATCATCTCACACGGCAGGAAAGCTGGCCATGGTGGCGATTCCACAGTGGTTGTCCTGGTCTTTGGCTATGAGTATGTAGCCGTGTTTGCCCCAATTTGCACCCCAGCTGAAAGAAGATGGGGTTTTTCATTTATTACAGAGGAATAAACACATTTCTCTTTATGGACAATAACATCTGACACTCAGCAGTGCCCCAGAGGCCAGGACAGATTCAGGAAGACTCAAGAGAGGCCATCCTCGCTCATGGTTGAGTTCTAACCCAGCAGAGAAATCTATCCCCAAAACTTTCACAAAACCACAAAATGAGAGACAGGAAAAGGAATTTCTTGGGGTCAGAAGTGTTTCAGATGCAGTGATATTCAAACTATAGCAGGACCCTTGCAAGCTTGAAAGAGTAGCTTAATGTCATCAAATGAATATGTCTCTGTTCCCACTAAGTGGGGCAAACACTTCTGGGGTCTCGGAAGTGGGCCCAAGGGTTTGACGATCTGTATCCAAACACTGATGCCAAAAGGATTTCCTTTTCAATTCCAAAGGTAAATATTTTTGGCTTTTTATACCTGTTGTTGACAATCCAATATTTTTTGTTATCCGATTCTTCTCCTTCAAAGCCATAGCCAACCACCAGAACACCGTGATTCAGGCGTTTATTGCTGCACTTTGGATCATAATAAATGCCTGGAAAAGTAAATTCAGTTCCAAGGTGGGACATCAAAGCGACATGATAACATCTAACAATAACCAAGTCACCGCAGTAAAGGAGGCATCTCAAAATTCAGGTGGAATATAAATCCAATAAGACTTAGACATCAGTTCTTTTTGTTTAGCAAGGCTAGGGATTTAGGCCCTCCCTAAATCTCCCTGCAATACCAGCAGAAATACACATCATCACAATCTCTTTTGTGAAGAACAGTCAAGAGGGATAGAAGAACACTCACTGAAACCCTGTCATTCTATTCTACCATGTCAGCATTGGGAAGCAGCAGAAAAACACAAAATCACTTGAGCCAAGGGGTTCTTTCCAGCATCCATTTCATTAGTAAAACTCGTTGGAAATCTTCCAGGCTTAACAGTTGGGAAAAACTAAAGTAAGTTAAAGCTATACCAATCAAATTATGTAGCCATTTAAATATATTTATGAAGTGCTTGAAAGAGAGGAAATTGGGTCAAGTCATGTCAATATGTTGAACAACAGCCACAAAATCACATGTGCTGAAGGAACAACTACATGAAATCCATACCTTATAGATCAATCTTGCCTTATATGATGGTGGTTCCCCATTTGTCCTGCCTACTTTTCTATGTAGACACATGCTGACCTTTTTTATAGAACTGGAAGGAATTCAGGCTTGCATCTACAGCAGCAGAGACAGGCCCCACAGTTGCCACTGTGGTCATTAGGCCATCCTCCTTGTTTACGACACTCCAGAAGGCAGTCACGTTGGCAACAGAATTCTCAGGCTTGTATTTGCAGGATTCATTCTTTCAAAGGTAAAGGGGGAGAGACTTGATCACTACCATCCACCTCCAGGGGAACAGGAGTGCAAGACTGTTTGCAACTGAATTATTTCCAAGTCAAGTTTGTTATAAAGCATCTCAGGACATAAAATGTGTTTGACCAATTTGACAATAAACTTCATATATTGAAAAAATAAAAAAATAAATAAAATGGGTTTGATTGTTTTGAAGTTGAAAAATTAGCAGTGTCGGGGCGCCTGGGTGGCGCAGTCGGTTAAGCGTCCGACTTCAGCCAGGTCACGATCTCGCGGTCCGTGAGTTCGAGCCCCGCGTCGGGCTCTGGGCTGATGGCTCGGAGCCTGGAGCCTGTTTCCGATTCTGTGTCTCCCTCTCTCTCTGCCCCTCCCCCGTTCATGCTTTGTCTCTCTCTGTTCCAAAAATAAATAAAAAACGTTGAAAAAAAAAAAATTAAAAAAAAAAAAAAAGAAAAATTAGCAGTGTCTATCCAATGAGACACTCTTTGGGTCTACTCGTTCATAAAGTTTTCACTCTGGAGACCTGTACTGTATATAAGATGGTGTTCGCGTCACCGTGTAACATAGTTGTAGGAACAGCTATATGGTAATGAAGTAATCAGACAGCTGTGCTAGTAGGCTAATACATTTTAATGGCAGTTCTGACCGTTTGCAGGTATAGAGTCTATATCACATACAAGAATTCTAAATACAGGATCTGTTTCTACTGAATATGCTCAACTTTGATAAAAGATAAGGAACTCCACTTACCTGTGCATGATATGGATAGGATTCCTCTGAGTCCAGTCCCCCATTGTCCTTAACATACTGGAAGGACTTTAACCATTAGGCCACCACGGCAGCTGCCATTGCCTTAAGACCAAGAGCAGTCTACCAGGTTGTGCTCACTCAGTGAAATAAGTTTTCCAGTTTTCCGGAACATCTGTCCTTCAAGGGCACCAGTTGCACTAAAAGCCCAACAAGAATGACAGTCACCCTGAAAACAAAATGCAAACGCGCTTAGCCTACAAAATTAATTGCAAGACTTTAACAACAGCCCATAGGTCTGAAAACTCTTCTAAAACATAACAAACTGCATATTGTGCTTCAATTTCCATAGCAAACTGCATATTGTGCTTCAATTTTCATAGCAATGACACTGATTCCTTTTGGCTTTACTCTTGAGAGGGACCTGCTGAGTATTGTCCCACCTGATCTTTCACAGGAGTTACATAGCCTTTCTCTCTCCAGTCTACAGATGAAGGGATCTCAGCAAAGAGAGGTGCTTGGAACGCTTTCCCTTTTTGTGTTTCTGGATTTTAAGGTCATTCAACACCTGCTTGAATTCTTCACTGGTCTTCAAGGAAAAGGAAACAGAGTGTTGGCAAGCATGAGATGATTTGGAAAAGCACTTAGAGGAAGCCTGAAATGTTCAGCAATCTGTGCCACACTCACCATGTCGCCAAAACCATTCATTGCCATCATGAAATTGTGTTTCCCTTGGCTGTGTTCCCGATTGTGCTGTTCAATCATTTGCATATTCCTGTCCCACACTGCTCTCCTCTGTCCTTCTTCATCCTGGAGACAAACATATAACTTATCATCTTTATTTCTATTTAAAACCACCAGATATGCACCTAGTGGATGTGCTCAAAGACAGGAGGAGAAACCACAGCCAGGAATGCGTGATGCTTCTGGGAGTTATTCTCCAGCAACCACATGTATGCCCACACTGTGGGCAGTCACAGTACCCTGTGCCTTGGTAAGAGCAGCCTAAAGAAGCCACTCCCTGCTATGAACTCACACTAGCATGGACTGTTCTCTTCAGGGGTCCCTCTGGACAGCTTAAATGTTACCAAACATGCTATATAGTTTCCCGTGTGTTGCCTTCCACTGGGACCATTGTTCATCTAAGCTCTGTTTGACTTGTGGAGCAGCTGACACTATTCCCAGGCAAAGGGCAGCCAGGAAGAAGGAAGGGTGCATGTTTCAAAACCTAGGAAAGGAAAACACATGAGTTTCTGATTAGACCAAACCGTCTAAAAAGCCATTGTTCCTTCTGAGATGTTAGAGTCACTAAGAGCAGAAAGAATGAATTTATCCTCCTGAGTGTTTACATGGGCTGTGGAAGAAGGCTGAGGTTGTGGGACGTGCAGTGCTCCCACTCCCTGCCCTGTGACATGCCTACTGCTTCCAGAACATGTAAATGGCAGCGCAGGGAGTGAGGAGTCCTGAGTCCTGGTGTGTGGGGCAAGCTGCCATGTCTGGAGGGGTCAGGTCCTGGAAGAGTGCCTCCTGGAGCCCCAAACCCCTGGCCCCCAAGGCAGCTGTCCCCAGTGTTTTCAGAGGTGGCCCACTCTTCATGCCAGTTCTGGGGATCTCACCTGTGGCAGGTGTAGTTGTGCAGCTCAGTCACAGCTTCAGGTCAGGGCATGTCCAGGAGACCTGGCGATGGGTAGGAGGCTGTCCACTTAAGGTCTGGGATTGGCCCTAGCAACCCTGCCCCCACCACCTGCCTGCCCTGCAATTGGCTGATCCATCCTGTGGGCGGGGCCTCTGTGCCCTGGAGCTCTGGGCTGCTGGGGCATGTGATGCCTGGGTCCCTAATTATCCCAGGAGAATTTTTGCCTGCTTCAGTGGTCCCAGGGGAGGTGAGCTGGAGGACTAGGGACAGCCCTGTGGAGGGATCCGGTGCCTCCCTGAGGGCCCACATCAACTATTTCCCATGAATTTATGCGTTAGTGGATGGTTCATGAAAAGAATTCACCCGGAAAACCCCAACTGGCTTTTCAGCATCACCCTGCCTGTCCTTTAGTCCTAGTGTTTTTGGTGAAAATCTCCTGGAGGGATGAGAACAGGATAATCTAGTCTAGTGGTTCCTGTTTATTCTGAACAAAGTCGCTCAGGTGGAGGATGCAGAGCCCACAGTGGGAGGTGTTATCACTGTGTCAGGATGGGATGCCCCTGGGTTATGGAAGAATCTGGAGAGGTCAGGCATGTCCCCCAAACAGGGCATGCGCTGGGCAAGGCTCAAGTCCTTTCAGGGAAAGGGGCAGAAGGGAGGGGTGTCCCAAGAAGGCGTGGCATTTTGTAATGCTCCTGTCCTGCCTCCCCCAGGTAGAGATTCTTCTTCCCTCTAAAGCCTTTCTCAAAACCAACAGAAAAGAGTTATTTCCAGAAAAATTTGGTTTAATAAAAGGAGTAAAGGCAGCATGTAGAAATAGCGTTTTCCTCCCCACTCTCTGCGTTATGGAATATTGTGTTCCTCAGTGTCCAACATACTTTTCTTCAGCTTTAATTTAAAAAGTTTCAGAAAGACATTTATTTCAAGAAATAAAGTATTTATCAGTATTTATGAATTTGCCCTCTGACAACTGGTTTTGATTCCATATGGCTAGACAGTGAGCTAGCGGTTCAGGACCTCCTTCCTCAGACCTACATTCTTGAGACACCCCAGTGATCTTACTCATGTGTTGTCTCCAGCACCTCTCTGCTCCAGGACAGCAGTTTGCAAAGGGATTCCATACAGGGACTCAGAGTCAGGGCTGGGCGAGTATGGCCATTCTACAGCTCTCCAGGTGTGGGGCCCGCAGGCTCTGTAACACCCTCAGCCTCAGTTTCCTCAGTGAACACATGGGGCAATAGATTTTCCTCAGAGGATTCTTGTGAAGACTAAAGGAAATAATACATGTCAGGCATGAGCATAGAGTAGGGCTAATTTAATACTACTTCCTTGTGAGGTCACAGAAAATCCTTCCAAAGGTCCTGCTTCATTCAGAAAATATTTATCTGAGAATTTGAGGACCTAGGCAATCCCTACTGATTTCTTTACTTCCTGCGAGCCAGGTCACCAGATTAGCGAAATGAATCATAATGTATAGTGGTTAAGTAAGCCTATAGGGTCCTAAGTATGACTACTATATCTGTGTTTGTTGATGTGATGGAAATAAGCAGCGACAGTAAGCCTCCCTTGGAAAAGCAACTGGGAAAGGAAAGCCTGACCTCCAGCCTCTCCAGGTCACCAGTGCCTGCAACCTGGGTTCACCTGAAGCCACAGGGCAGCTCTCAGCGGACAGAGTGGTCTGAACTCAGGGTGAGCTCCTGGGAAGCCTGTCCTCCTATTGGGGCCTTACTCTCTTCTTCTGTAAATTATTCTAAAAATGCTCAGCTGACACAGGATTTAAATAGCATTTTTTAATCTTTAAAACAGCAAGGGAACAATTAGTTACTGATTTCACATTTATTTGTAAAACAATAAAAATTTCCTCCAGGTTCTTAGTCTGTATTTCTAAAGTGTTAGAAGATCCCCCAGAGAAGCTAAGACGTGTGCACCTGCTGGGAAGGAGCAGAAGAGGGGGAGATGTGGGAACTGACTTTGCCTCAGGGCAAAAGCTGGTTTTACTTCTGTATTTGACTTTTCTGTTTGTAAAGCCTGTTTCTCTATGTGAGGGACCTCATTTCTACTAAGCTATATGCCCCAGTCATTTCATAAAAAATAAAAACTCTACTATGGTGCTTGCTTTCAAGGATTTACACTATGTTTATGCTTTGGGGAAAATGTCTTAAAAATTATTACTTCAGTCAAACATTTATTGTGGGTAGTTATCTGGTTCTGTACTCCAAATTATAGACTATGAGTCCTTTAAAATTTCACACTTTTAAATTTAATATCATATTCATTATAGTTTCCAAATATTTCATATCCTCTGGGTAGCACCAGAATAATCCATTAACAGAAGAAATACATCGTTTCTAGATATTTAACAGGAAGTAGAAGAGATGGCCACAGTGAGCACTCATGATGTCACTCTAACAGTCCAAGTCCTCCCAACCTCTATGTGATACAGGTAGGAAATGTTTAATTTAGCATGGTGTAAAGTCATAGCAAGTGGTTTCTGATTAATTGTCCATGACTGTCAGGCTACTTAATCCTTCACAGTGTTATCCCTGGGCTCATTGTTCTTTTATCCCATTCTGAAGGAGCACCATCACTCTCATCATTATCTTTGTTTTCTGCCATTCTTTATCGCTGGCCCTAAATGGCATTTCCAGGCTCGTCTCTCATCCCTGCAGCAATGCCACAAACAGTGCAGTCCATCAGCGCGCTACTCTGAAGACCTGATGTTGCTGCGAGGAGCTCTCCTGTGCCTCAGTGCCTTGGTCAAGCCATGCCTTCCTCCTGGAATGCTCTTTCTTTCCATTCCACCTCTTCGAATGTCTGGTGGAATCCTGCTCTTCTCCCCAGTCCCCTATGAAAAGTCAGCAAATGGATTTTTTCTTGTGTTTCCATAGCTTCTGGACAAGTCATCAAGGTACCTGTTACAGTGTTTGTAAGTTTTTGGTAATCCTGGCTAGGCTGAGCTCCTCAAAGTCATGTTCATGTCTACTACACCACTGAACCTATTATGTCAATGACTGGGTCAGTAGGTGCTTGATTAATAAGAAAGGTTGCATGTTGCACTAAAAATATGGGCAGCAGAGCCAAATGATGACTTCCAATTCCTTTAGATTTTGACACTTTTTGATTTGCAATGTATATCCATACATAAAATTGCTCTCATTTTGGTCACATTAAAAATGAGTAAATGGAGCAGAAATATTCCCAATTCTGTTTATATATTTTTCTGTTTCTTTTTCCAAATAATAATCTGTGATAATCCATCCAAGGCAGGTGAATTTTCCTTCCACACTATATATGAAGAATTTCATGAATAAATTAATGTTCAAGCAAATGCAGAAAATGTTTTAAATTATTTAGTAGAAAAAAAATGCTTACAACATGGTTAGTATCATTATTATATGTATTCAAATGAGCAGAAAATTACAAGTATATCAGCTACTTATTAAGATCATTATTCCACTGGTTTCACTTTATCAGCAACAAGAGCAAGTTACTTGCAACTTTTGCTTTGGACATTCTACAGTCCAGGAAACCATCATCATCACCATCATCATCATTATCATCATCACCTTTGTAGTAGTTGTGAACAACTTGTGATATGTTAGGCATTGTTACGTGGTTTAAATATATTACTGCATTTCCTTTCACAGTGACTTCTGCCTGAGAGAGTCTTTGAATCCTTGTTGCACTTCCCAATGATGAAATTTTGGAGTTGGCGAACTCTAAGTTAGTCCATATGCAAAGAATAAGAAAACTGACATGATGTGAAACTAGGGTAATTGACAGCTCAGGTATTTTAAGATATCTTTGAAGAGCAAAAGGCAGGTAATCCAAACCAATTAGATTCTTTTTTTTTTAATAGAATTTTGGAGAAGATACTTGGTTGTTGACAGAGTTGATAGCAATGCTAAAGAAACAGATGTCAGGACTGAAACAATTAGAATCCAGGGCAAATCTGGCAACTAAGCAGCAGGAACTAGTCAGCAATGTGGTCAGGGCTCAGTTGCTATAATAAAAGAATTCACATTGTTTCTTCCATCCTTGCATCATTCTGCTTCCAGATTGAAAAACCTGGAAGACAATGTCTGTCAATATTTCATCCCGTGTCTAAGGGAGGGAAAGGCATCTTAATACAGCCCCCTCAAGACTGTATGTAATGGGGAAGAAGAAACCACAAAAGAAAGCATGCTGCTCCTACCAAGACAAGAGGAAATGGATGCTAGTGGCTAAGAAATGGCCCTCACTTAACTCATTTAGCTTCTCAACATACTGATAAGCTTTTTCTTTTCATTAAACATTTTCTTTTGAGATAATTATAGTCATATGCAATTGTAAGAAATAATACAGAGAAAACCCATGTCCTTCTTACTGGCAAGAAAACAAACACATAGATGGTTGGAACAGAATAGAATAGAAATCCCAGAAATAAACTAACACATATATAGATGATATGAATAAACATTTTTTCCAAAGAAGATTCATGGATGGCCAACAAGTACATGAAAATATGCTCATCGTCGTTAATCACCAGTAAATGCAAATCACATTGAGATGATACCTCACGCCTGTTAAGATGGCTGTTATCAAAAAGACAAGAAATAAAAAGCATAGTAAGGATGTGGAGAAAAGGACTGTCTTGTATACTGTTGGTGGAAATGTAAACTGGTGCAGTTCATTTGGAAAACAATATAGAGATACCCGCCAAATTAGAAATAGAACTACTGTAACATCCAGAATTCCCACTTCTGGATATTATTCATAGAAAATGAAAATACTACCTGGAAATGATATATCTACTACATATCCATTTCAGTATTATGTAAAAGAGTCAAGATATAGAAACAGCCTAAATGTCAATTAATGAATGAGTGCATAAAGAAAATGTGGAATATATACACACTTACTCAGCCATAAAAAAGAATGGAATTTTTCCATTTGTGACAATATGGATGGACCTTAATGGTCATTATCCCAAGTGCAATAAGTCAGGCAAACAAAGGTAAATACTACATAATCTCTTCCATATGTGGAATCAAAACAAAAAACCAAAAATCAAACAAACAAAGAAAAACAAACTAAGCTAATTGATACAGAAAAAAGTTTCCAGACACGGGGGCTGTGGATGGGAGAAAGGGGAAGGAGGTCAAAATGTAAAGAATATTAAAAAAAAAAGCCTGAGATAAAAACCTGTTTGTTCCTCCTGCTATCTTACATTCTGTTTCATCTTTAGCTTCAATTCCAACATTAGCCTGAGGCAGAGAATTTAGTGCCTCTAACCCTGCAGGTAAAAAGATGAACAGAATCTAAAACATCTCTAATTATTGTGCACATAACTGGTCTCTCTTAACAAGGTATCCTTCTCTTCCCTGTTTCCAGATTGGCTGGCATGTGTAGAAGTTTCTCTGTGAAGGAACTGCATTTCTTGCTGGATCTTAGCGCAGGCAGCAAGGAGTAACCACTACATTCTACATTCTCACATTTTTCTGCCAAATTTCCTAATATTCCAGCCTGGTTATGCATTGTCTATACCCCCAGGGACAATAGATAACAGGTCAACCACCTTGTAACAGACATTTCCAGCTTCTCAGCTTACTTAATAAGGGCAGTGGTATCCTTACTGTATCCACCCTATCACAGCTCAGCCAATCCACATTGTACAGACTTTTATTTGTAAGACTCTATTTCCAAGTACCGGTTTCTCTAGTAGACATCACTCTTCCAGTTTCAAATGACAGAAACCTAACTCAGTAGGCTTGAAAATAGTATATTGTCTTTGCATGGGAAACAGGGCAGTTTCTCTTCAAGCACAGCTGGATTCAATCAGTAGCTTAGTAGGTGTGGGACAAACCTCTCTGTGAGCGATGTCATCACCCCCAATGTGATGACACCCATTCACTCTGGTTCTGGCTATTAGCCTCACTCTCAGACTTCTTATACTCCTCTTGACATTACAGACTTATGTATTTCTAACGATGGCATCCTCAGAAAAGAGAAAGGATCTTGTCGAATAGCATAGACAGTCTTGGAATTGTTCCATTTGTTCTAATGAGCCTGCCGCAGGTGCTCATTTTAAATACATCTTTGTGGCTTGTAGATGAAGGAAGAGATGTCGGGCTTGGTCCTGGAGATAGGTTTGGTCAGTGACACCTGAAACACTCTCAAGGAGGAGGGGATGGTTGAAAGGGGGTAAACAAAGAGTGCGATTGCTGAGTCATAGGGTAATAGAATGTTTCCTTTTGTAAGAAACTGCTTTGTGTGGGGGACATGGGGACAGGAAGATAAAAGGTATAAACTTCCAGTTATTAGATAGATAAATAAGTTCTAGGGCTGTAATAACCAGTGTGGAGACTATGGTGAACAGTACTGTATATTTGAAAGTAGCTGAGAGGAAAACCTAAAAGTTCTCATCACAATGCAAATAATTATAACCTCGTGAGGTAATGGATGTTAATTAAAGCTATTGTGGTGATCATTTTGCCATTTATACATATGTCAAATCATTATGTTGTACACTTTAATACAATGTTATATCTCAATTATATCTCAATAAAACATTAAAAATCAGAAACCACTAAACCGTATTCTAGAATAGCTGTACCATGTTACATTCCCACCAGCAATGGCCGAGTGGCCCAGTTTCTCCACATCCTCACCAGCATTAAGTGTTATCACTCTTTGTATTTCACCCTATCTAATAGGTGTGTAAAGATGATCATCCTGGCTTAAACTGGCATTTCTCTAATGGCTGATAGTGGTGAACACTTTCTCATGTGCTCATTGGCCTTCTGCATATCTTCCTTGGCGGAGATAAGATGTTGCCATCACTCTTACCTCATGCACATAGTGCACAGATGTATGGAGCTCATTCAGCGCCAAACAAAAGGGCTGCTGTCGTTGCCTATGTTCTTTCTGTCCAGGGTCATCCACAGGCACCCGTGCGAAAACGGCTCCTTGATCCTGTCTGCAGATGAGCACTGGGTGTTCAGCAGTGTCATCCGATAGAGGATGCAGCAGAGTGTCTACTTTCTCTTAACACAATCTTGGTCATGACCCTCATGGCTACATTGACGAGTTTCTCAGACCCAGTGTGGACTGTGGTTTTTCCTGCTGCAGGGAGGCTGTTTCTGCAGCTCTGCGGTTCTGGGCTCTTCGTGGCATTTAGCGAGAGGAGGCATTGACGTTGCTCGGAAATGCATAAGGGTTGTATTAAAACATAGCCCTTCTGCTATACTAGCAAGTCACTTTGCTTTATTTGAAGCAACAGGAAAGCTCTAAAGGCTTCATGCCAAGGTTTTACAAAATGTTTTGTGAAAAATGCACCACGAGCATGGAGATAGTAGATTGCTGTTCCAACAAACTCCAGTTTTCCGATTCCACTGTCAGGGGCTTCGTTTACACTTTATTTATTTACTTATGGCTGCTTGTATAAAACCATCACCCTCACAGCTTCACTGGGTGATATCAGCACACATTAGTCACATTCTCTAATAACACGACTTAGCTGTGGTCACGACTTGAGGTGGTGAGAGGCTAGTAAGATCATTGTTTCCTCCCAGTTCTAAGCTCCACAGCCGCAGCCCAGATCACCTCTGTCTGTGAGGCCAGAGCCTTTTTTCAGGGCTGGTCATGTCAGCAGGACGAGAATGCCCCAAATCCCTGTTGTGGCTAAGTACAGCTGTGCCGCCTGACACACCAAAAGCATGCCTGAAAACAACAGTTGCTCACTGGTTCTCGCAGGTCCATGCCTTGGCCAAAGGTTTTCTGATCCAGGCTGGGTCAGTGGGCTCTGCTCCGTGCGTCTCGCACCCTCCTGGTCTCCATGTGGCAATGGCAGAAATAGGAGAGAGTGAGTGGAACACCGGCTTCTTAGGGCCTGGGCTCAGAACTGGCACACTGTCCCTTCCATGTAATTCCATTGGGCAAAGCAAGTCACACAGACAGACCCAACCGCATCTGAGCAGAAAGGTCCACCCTGTTGAGGGAATGAATATTTCTGAATAAGAATCCACCTGGCAGCTGGGATCCGGGAGCACATGTCCCCATAGCAGGGTGGAGGAGTATGGCATTTTTATGCTCCAGTCTCAGAAGACTGTTCTGTTTCTGGGACAGTTATCAGATTCCACCGGGTTCAAGAAGAGGGGACATAAGAGGACCTGGGCGACTCAGTCGGTTAAGTGTCTGATGTCGACTCAGGTCATGATCTCACAGTCTGTGAGTTCGAACCCTGTGTCGGGCTCTGTGCTACCAGCTCAGAGCCTGGGGCCTGCTTCAGATTCTGTGTCTGCCTCTCTCTGCCACTCCCCCACTCATTCTCTGTCTTTCTCTGTCTCTCTCTTTCTGCATCTGAAAAATAAACATTAAAAAATTTTTTTTAAAGGAGAGGAACATAGACCCCATCATTCAATGCAAGGTGTGACAAGGTCATTTGGTAAAAAGACCACATGCAGTTGGAGATATTGATATGGATATCCCTGGAAAATGCTATCTGCAAAACAAAACAAAACAAAACAAAACAAAACAAAACAAAACAAAACAACAAACCCACAATAGTGTTTCAAAGAGACAAGCCCTGTCTTGGCACTCTGTGCTTTGTGTGCTGCAGCACACTCTCAGAACCCTGAGTGGCAGTGGGTACCATTTCGTACACAGAAGAAATTATTTCCTCCAAAGGGAATGAGCTCGTTTCCAGAGTGTAAGTTTCTACCTGGACACTGAGATCTGTCGTGGCTTTAAGGGACTACATTTCTTTCTGGGAGCCCTGACTTGCCAGCGAACACATGTGGTGGGCAGTGCTTATAACATGGGGCTCCTACAGATCACTGCAAGATCACCCAAAGCCCATGGCTGCTTTCCCAGGCAGGTGAGGGGGCAAAGTGAAAAGAGTGTGCAGATTCTGGTGTAGGCCGCCAGCTTCCCAGGGTGTGACCTTGGGCTCCCCTAGCTTCTCTTGGTTCCAGTTTTCTTATTTTGTGAACCAGGAAGGCAAAGCTTGTTCTGAGGGGTAAGCTGGGCTCATGCACACGAAGCACTGGAATTGGCTCTGGGAAAGCTCTCCACACATACGGACTCATATAAAGATGGTGGTGGCTGATAGGCACTGGGATGGAGACACAGCAGAGAACCACTGGGCATTTGCCATAAAGGCTTATGCCTCCACCAATTCATGTATGGACACCCTAATGCCCAAGGTGAAGGCATTAGGAGGTGGGGTGTTTGGGAGGTGATTGGAGCCCACAGGACTGGGATTAGTGCCCTTACAAAGATATTCCCAGGGAGCTCCTTAACCTTTTTCTGCCCTGTGAGGACACAGTCAAAAGATGGCCACCTATGAAGAGGAAATAGCCCTTTGTCAGATTGTGGATTTGCTGGTGCCTTGATCTTGGGCTTCCAGCCTCCAGAACTGTGAGAAATAAACTTTCTGTTGTGTACAAGCCCCCTGTCTATGTTGCTCTGTCATAGCAGCCGGGACAGACTAAGACAACGTTTATGCATGGCAAAGAGCTGAGTCCTGATTTCCACACGTTGATGCAAGTCTCTGTAGGGCTGGGTGGACAGACAACATTTCTCTTCTGGGTTTCCTTTTTAAAGCCCAAAGAGAAGGACTGTTTTGCCTGAGAAGTGAAGATAATTGCTCTTCTTCACTGGATAGGGTAGAAGTAGAACGTATTTGAAGTTATTCTGGATACGAAGAATTTATTTGGAGTAGCAGAGAATTTACAGGAAAACCAAAATACTTTCTACAGTGTCTCAAGCTTTTTCCTATGTCATTTATTGCTTAAGTAAAGAAAAATGAAATTTGGTGATTTCTTTTTTTTATGTATATCAGATAACATTTTATATACCACTTCCTTTCACTCAAAATATAGCATGTTCATCCTTTTATATCAGTACATGTAGATCTATGTGGGGTGTTTCTATCTTCCTTCTTTTTTAAAAAGTAATTTATTGTCAAATTGGCTTACATGCAAGACCCAGTTCTCATCCCAACAAGTGCCCTTCTCAATGCCCATCACCCATTTTCCCCTCTCCCTCAACCCCCATCCACCTTCAGTTTGTTCTGTATAAGAGTCTCTTGTGGTTTTCCTCCCTCCCTCTCTGTTTTTTTCCCCTTCCTTTCCCCCATGGAGTTCTGTTAAGTTTGTCAAGATCCACATATGAGTGAATACATATGATATCTGTTCTTCTCTGACTGACTTATTTCACTCAGCATGATACCTTCCAGTTCCATCCACGTTGCTGCAAATGACATGATTTCATTCTTTCTCATTGCCAGGTAGTATTCCATTGTATATATAAACCACATCTTCTTTATCCATTTGTCAGTTGATGAACATTTAGGCTCTTTCCATAATTTGGCTAGTGTTGAAAGCACTGCTATAAACATTGGGGTACATGTGTCGCTATGCATCAACACTCTTGTATCCCTTGGATAAATACTAGTAGTGCTATTGCTGGGTCATAGGGTAGTTCTATCTTTAATTTTTTGAGGAATCTCCACACTGTTTTTCAGAGTGGCTGCACCAGTTTGCATTCCCACCAACAGTGCAAGAGGGTTCCCGTTTCTCCACATCCTCCCCAGCATCTATAGTTTCCGGATTTGTTCATGTTAGCCACTCTGACTGGTGTGAGGGTGGTATCTCAGTGTAGCTTTGATTTGTATTTCCCTGATGATAAGTGACATTGAGCATTGTTTCATGTGTCTTCTGGATGTCTTCTGTGTAAAAGTGTTCATGTCTGCTGTGCATTTCTTCACTGGATTATTTGTTTTTCAGGTGTTGAGTTTGGTGAGTTCTTTATAGATTTTGGATACTAACCCTTTATCTGATATTCCATTTGCAAATATCTTTTCCCATTCTGCCGGTTGCCTTTTAGTTTTGTTGATTGTTTCCTTTGCAGTGCAGAAGCTTTTTATTTTAATGAGGTTCCAATAGTTCATTTTTTGCTTTTAATTCCCTTGCCTTTGGAGACATATTGAGCAAGAAATTGTTGCAGCTGAGGTCAAAGAGGTTGTTGCCTATTTTCTCCTCTAGGGTTTTGATGGTTCCCTTTCTCTCATTTAGTTCTTTCATCCATTTTCAGTTTATTTTTGTGTATGGTGTAAGAAAGTAATGAAGATGAATTCTTAAACTCTCTCAAGAAAATACTAGCTGGGGTCATCCTTCAAGATATCTCAAACACATGATATAATTGATTTTTTTAATTTTACTCCTCTAGTGATGTCTCTGGCAATCAGATTGCCAGTAATAACTCCACATCTGCAGGCAGCAATGAGAGCCACATGAAGACTCTGTCATCGCCATGGGCCTGTCAAAAAGGCTCAGTCACATTCTCAGATACTAAAGATGGAACCTACAGTGAAGGAGAGGACTGGGGGCTGTCAGCTGTGTGATCAAGTCGCCAGAGGATGGAATGGTGGCAGCATAGGATGACATGGTCCCCAGAGCCAGTTTCTCTGCAGCTTTGTAACGTCATAAGCATCTGCTACCTCTGTGGAGTATGAGGTTTTTGAGGTCATGTAGTTCTGACCTGAAATATGTACCGTGGGCAGGAGTGCTTCCTGGACTATGAGGAAAGGTGGTAAAAATGGAAAGCTGGTAAAAGTTGTGCAAGCGAACATGGTCAGGGCCAAATAGCCTTGGTTACTGAAGATTTGAGACTGGATTTGATTTGTGTATTCTATGCCTTATAGACAAATCTTGAGACCTAAAATCCTCTAGGGCAGGGCTTCTTAAAATGATGTCCATTGATATCTTGGGTTCATGGATAGACTTCAGGCAGCCTTTATTAATCAGGGTTCTCCAGAGAAACAGAACCACAAGATGTATATATACAGAATGAGATTTATGATAAGGAATTTGTCCACATGCTCAGGAAGGCTGAGAATTCCCAAGATCTACAGCCAACAAGCTGGAAACACAAAAGATCCCAAGGTGTAGTTCAGTCCAACTGGGAAGACCTGACTACCAGATGTCAGACCCAGAGAGGCAATGGTCCAAATTCCATTCCAAATGCTGGCAGGCTCCAGGCCCAAGATGAGCCAGTGTTTCACTTCCAGTCCAAGGTCAGTAAAGACCAATGTCCCAGCTAGAAGTCAGGCAGCAGGAGGAGTCCCCATTACTCAGGAGAGGGTCAGTTGGTTTTTTTAACCTATGTAGGCCTTCAACTGATTGGAAGAGGGTTGCCCAAATGAGGGAGGACAGTCTGCCTTACTTAGTATACCAATTCCAATGTTATTCTCATTCCAAGTCACCCTCACAAACACACTGAGAATGTTTGAACAGATGTTCAAATATTTTCTGACCTAGTCAAGTTGACACATAAATTTTACTCTCACAATTCAAGTCCTTGTCTACTTGGCATACTCACACATCTTCTCAAACCATACTTCATCTACAGATGAAGACAATGACAAGGTCATAATTTTGTCTAAAATGATACAACTAAGCAATTACAGCCAAAAATGCACTAATGCCTTTCCCCACAGAGGAAATAAGGTTCTTGAGTGATATTTACTCTTGTCCTTGATACCCCAAAACTAAAATACTGTGACATAAAATCAACAATACCTAAATGCTATGACACAAAGTCAGTACATCTTATGTCACATGATAAAGGAGTAACAGAGGGAAAAAGACAAAGATATTTTATGTACACACATACACATATGTATTCATGACAAAATAGGAAGGAACAGTTCATGATAATGACAATCCTCATTCTGGAAGTGGACACATGGTACTACATAGCTAATATTATAACTACTTTCTTCTACAGTCTCTGTCCCTTTCCCTGATACTGGAGATGGACCATTTTGCATTCCCTTGGCCCTCAGCGAGTACCTCAGGTAGTCATGATACTTTACCTGATGTGATGACCCAAACCTTCATCCTTGAAGGGTCTTAGGCAATAGCTAGCCTGCTGGATTGGGTTGCTGTAATTTTCTACTGACATTAATCACAGGGCACCTTAAGGTATCTCTTGTATTCCAGACATACTCTCCCTTACCTCCAAGATGGAGTACCATTCCAATTTCTCCCAGGTAGTGAAGATTATTCATCTCATCCAGTACCATAGCTCCCCCTTGCCTGCTGACTAAAGGGCACGAGGAACCTAAGTGTTTAGGGAGCAGTCTTAACTTCCAGTTCAATGGAATCATTGTGTTCTGGTGGAAGCATTTCTCCCTCTGGAACTAGGCATCTAGGGCAGAAGAGAATAAAGTAACAAAAACAGGAAGCACAAATTTTACTAGTGGATCACTAGGGGTAATAGTGAGAGCTGCCTCTCCCATATCTACCCCTTGATTCTTGAACCTTGGAAGTCTGGCTATTAGAGAAATAGCACCATATTGGATGTTGATTCAGACCGCATGTAGCCTGCTAGAGAGCCTTGTCTCAGTCCTGCAAGATATTGCCATGCAGCTTGTGTTATAACTGAGTCTTCAAAAGGTCATCCCACCATTCTATCAAGCCGGCTGTTTTGGATGTTAGAAAACATGTTAAGACCACCGAATTCCATGAGCATTGGACCATTGTTTCAGTTAATTGGCTGTCAAGTGAGGTCCTTGAATATGGTAATGCTGTGTAGGATACCATAATTGTATTGAGTGGATAGTAATTTTGGCAAAAGGATTGCATGTGGGGAAGACAAATCTGTATCCAGACTGTCTATTCCACAAAGAACAAAAGGCTGCCCCTTTCTTGATGGAAACGGTCCAATGTAAACACCTACCACCAGGTAGCTAGTTGATCACCCTGGATAATAGTGTCATATGTGAGACTCAGTGTTGATCTTTGCTGCCAGCAGATTGGGCACTCAGCAGTGGCCATTGCCAGGTTGCCCCTGTAAAAGAAGTCCATTTTGCTGAGTCCATGCATAATCTCCATCCCTGCTACCATGGCCATTTTGTGGCCATGAGTCCTTTGGGCAATGGTGGGGTGACTATGAAATGAGGCTGACTGCTATTCACAGAACGGGTCACTCGATTATTCACTCAAATAATCACTCGATTATTAAAATCCTCCTCTGCTGAATTCACCCTTTAGTGAGTATTCACACAGGACACAAATATCTTCACACTTTCTACCCACTAAGAAATGTTTGTTCACACACCTTACCCCCAAATTTCCTTGGAACCACCTATCAAATAATGGTCTAAGTCTTTAGTCATCTTGGCAAACCATGGTACACAGCTCATAAATCATAATATAATAACATGTTTGGCTGTATCTCCTTCCAAGCAAAGTGAACCACCAAGTCTATAATTGGAAGTTCTGCCGTTGGGTAGAATCTCTCCTCCCCACTGTCTTTTACAGATGTCCCAGATAAGACTATAGTGCCACAGCTTTCACTTTCAAGTGAACCCTACCCATTGTGTAGAACAACCTGTAAACCTGGCCTGAATGTTATCTGTCAATAGAGAACTCCCAGTGAGGCCATAGGTGCAGGCTGGGTGAAAGTAAGCAGGGGTGGGAGCCATGGACATTTGGGTGCTCCCTAGGGTAAATTACTCATGCTTTCAGGGCACTCTTGGGTCTAACTGTGCATATATCACCTACATATTATGAAGGGTGTTGATGTGCATGTCCAACTTTATGGCTTCGTTCATCAGATAACATCCATGAATGGTGGGCAACGTAGGTCACACTGTAAACTGACGACCCGTGGTTAAATATTCAGTCTCTACTAAGGCTCAGGAGCAGGCCAAGACCTCTTTCTGAAAAGGAGAATATGGCTTGCTTCCAAAATCCTCAGTGTCTGTGCTGTGATTCACCTACAGGGGACTGCCAAAGTCTCCAAACAGCACCCCCATCTGCCACTGACTTCAAGCACCATTGAATGTGACCCAAGTGGCACAACAGCCACATAGCTATTGTACCTGATGCAGAGCTTTCTCTTGTTTCTGTACCTCACTCAAAACCAGCAGTGTGTTTGATTACTCTGTAAATAGAACATGACATCCACAGGAGGAATAGGTTGTTTCCAAAATCCAAAGATTTCAAAACCCAAAGGAAGACTTGTACCTCTCTTTTGGCTTGAGGGGGACAGGGGGCACAGATGCAATAACATATCCTTCTCCTTGGAAGAGATCTCTCTACCAGCCCCACACCATTGGGCACCTAGAAATTTCACAGAAATAGAAGACCCTTGAATTTTTATCTGATTTATTTCTCATCCTCTAAAACAAAAAATGTCCAATCAGCATAATGCCATCAGTGCCATAGACCACTGTGATATCTTCTGGAAGGGAGGGGCAATCATGATCCCTGGGAACTAAGTTATGACATAGGATGGAGTGTTGATATATCCCTGACATAGAACAGGGAAGGTATATTGATGGCCTTGCCAGCTGAAAGTATGCTGCTTCTGGTTGGACTTATGGCAGAGATGGAGAAAAGGGCATTTGACCAAATCAAAGCCACAAACTATTTGTTCAAGCCATGCAACCACATCTGGTCCAACACTGATTGAAGTGACTACCTGCTTAAGCTTATGATGATCCATTGTCTTTCTCCAGGATCAATCTGTCTTCTGCACAGGCCAAATAGGAGAGATAAATGGGTATGCAGTGACAATCACCACTCTTGTGACTTTCAAGGCCTTGATGGTGGAACTAACCTCTGCAACATCACCAAGAATGTGCTATTGTTTCTGGTTTGCCACTTTCCTCAGTAGAGCCAGTTCTAGTGGCTTTTCCCTCACTTTGCAGGTCAGGGAGCCAATATGTGGATTCTGCCAAATACAGGGCTCAGTAATATCTATTCTAATTATGTATTCAAGAACTGGGAATATAACCACAGGATGGGTTTGGGGACCCACTAGGACCACTAGGAGATGGATATGTGCTAAAACTTCAATGATCACCTGATTTCCATAAGCCTGTACTTTGACTGGTGGACCATAGCGACATTTTGGGTCTCTTGGAATTAGTGCTGATTCAGAGTGAGTCTCTAGTAGTCCCTGAAATGTCTGATTATTTCCAATGTATTTACCCTGGTCTAAGCCAGAGGTACCTTGAGGAAAGGCTGGAGAAATATTAACAGGAAAAATGTTTGCTAGTGTACCAGGGTCCTTCCTCAAGGGGCCCTGGACTCTTTTTCATTCAATGGTCCGGGGTCTGTAAACTGGCTCAAGTCTGGGAATTGATTAAAGGATGTAATTCTCTTTTATGACTCAGGTTAGACTTTTGTTCTGGAACTTTTCTGCTTAGTAAGAATTTAGCAGCTTCCTATTTGATTCACCTTTAGGAACACTGTGATCAATTAAGGAACACCACAGGTGTGCATGAGGCAGACAATTCTGATTGCTACTCTGACTCTGCTGTCCATCACAGTGATGGCACCAACCCTGCCTTGGGCTGTTGAGTGCTGCCACTGGGCCCATCACAAATTAATTTCTCACAAAAGTGATACAAATTATGTCTTCTGCATCCTTCCAATGTGGGTGAGAATGTCTTAAGTGACAAATACAATCTAACATTCCAATCTTTCTACACCCGTGAATCCCTTCTTCTACATTAAACCAGGGCAGATCTGGCATTTCCAACTCACTCACTATGGGCCACCTTTTGGTCCACGTTTCACAACTAACCAAACAAACTGCTAGACCATTTCTGACTCCCCAACTGCAACATTAAATGTAGAACCTCTTCTTGTGGAGCCCATATGAATAAATTCATCCTAACCCAAGTTTATGTTCTTTTCCCCACTGCCTCACTCCCTTACTATCCATTCTTATACATGTTACCCAGAGCTTTTTGTATAAGTTAGAAAATTCGCGGGGCGCCTGGGTGGTGCAGTCGGTTAAGCGTCCGACTTCAGCCAGGTCACGATCTCGCGGTCCGTGAGTTCGAGCCCCGCGTCAGGCTCTGGGCTGATGGCTCAGAGCCTGGAGCCTGTTTCCGATTCTGTGTCTCCCTCTCTCTCTGCCCCTCCCCCGTTCATGCTCTGTCTCTCTCTGTCCCAAAAATAAATAAACGTTGAAAAAAAAATTAAAAAAAAAAATTAAAAAAAAAAAAAAAAGAAAATTCGAGTAGTTCCTTGGGAGTATAGTGCAATCCCTCATGGGTCACACTTCATCCTTCACCTTTAGGGACCTACTGAGAACTCAGCTTAGCTGGAGCAAAAAGGGGATGTTAGGGGTAGGTCCTGTCTTTGCTCAGCTGCCATAACAAAATACCATTGACTGTGTGGCTTAAAGAACAGAAATTTATTTCTCCCAGTTCTGGAGGCTGGAAGTTCAAGATCAAGGTGATGGTTGATTAGGTTTCTGGTGAGAGATCCCTTCCTGTCTTGCACGTGGCCACCTTTCTGTTCTGTATTAAAAATGGCCTTTCCTTGGGTATGTGCATGGGGAGAGACAGAAAAAGAGATCAGAAATATATATTTCTCTATATCTTCTTATAATGCCGTCAATCTTATTAGATTAAGGCTCCACCCTTATGACCTCATTTAACATTAATTACCTCTTAAAGCTCTTAAACAGTTTAAGGACTAGTGCCAGGACCAAGAGTCTCCTGTTATTTAGGTTTTTGGACTTTGGGTTGTGCTCTACTGTTTACTAGTTATCAGGATCACCCAAGATTGTCTCCAAAGTGAGCTGTGGAAACTGAGCTGACATTTAAACCATGAGGTTCCTTTGACAAGAAAGGAATTTAGTGACCAAGGCCTCTAAATACACAGGGCATTATGCATGGTGGCCAGAGTTGCGCAGTCATGGCCAAGGACTCTGAAACTACACTGGGGATTATTGAAGCATTGAAAATAAGGGTAAAATGGACTGATCTTTAGATACAATTATTAGCAATCACCTTTTCTAATATAACTATGCTCTATGGCATTCTTTCCACTTATCTCATGCTAATGGAAATTTGTCCTAAAATAAATAAGTGGTTATTTTCTGGATTCTGAATCAAAGGTTAAAAAGTTTTCCCTTTTGAACATATACTTCTCAAAAGTGGCCGGTAAGCACATGAAAAGGCACCCAACATCACTAGTCTTTAAAGAAATACAAACTGAAACCATACTGAGAACACTTGTTCTGTCTACTAACATAGCTAACATTAACATGACAGATAAGACCAAATGGTGAGGATAAATAAAACAGGAACTCTTTTACATTACTACTGAGAGTTAACAATGGTGCATCCACTTTGGAAAGCCAGCTGTTTCTTAGAAAATTAAATCATATGTCTTCCATATGACCCAGCTATTAACTCCTGGGTGTTTCCTCAAGAGAAATGAAGCACGTGGACACAGAACAGCTTGTACTAGAATGTTAATAGCAGCTGTATTTGTAATAGCCAAAAGGTGGAAGGACTCCCAGTGGCCATCAACAGGAGAATGCCCAGATGAGTGTGAGCATCCATACACTGGAATACTACCCAGCAATGGGAAGAGGGAAGGGCTGATAGGGGCAACACTGTGGAAGATCTCACAGAGAGTGCGTTGAGTGAAAAAGGAAGATACACACAAGAGTGCACACTGTGTGATTTTACTGATATGAACTCAAAGACATGCAAAAGTATTTGTGGCAAGAGAAATCAGAACAGTGGTTGCCCCAGCAGGTGTGGTGGGTGGGCACTGACTGAAAAAGCAGCACAATGGATGTTGCTGGTTGCGTTGAATGTTCTGTCTTCTGAACTTTTTGTTCACATAAGCAAATAGATTTATCAAGATTCATCTATGTGTAAGATGTGGGCTCTTTGCCTCAGTTAAAAATATGCCACAAGTGAAACAAAATGAACCAGATTCTCAATTTTTTCTCTTTGTAACATAGAATTAATACATCTTCCTCCCTCTCACACCCAATAAAAGAAGTATCTGTCTGGTCAGTGTGGCCAGAGCGTCAGCTGGGAAAATGTACCTGATGGACATAGGGGAAAAGGCAAGGGGCATTTGGAGGGAGGATGGAATGCAGGAGGAGGGGCTTTCTCCAGGAAACCTGTCCAAACTTGGGAGAAAGGATCAGATCAAAGAGGACAGGTGGTGATGTATGAAAGGCTGTTGAGGTGTGTCAGAAAGAAGTCGCGTTATGCCGCTGAAAGTGAGGAAGGACATTAGTTTTCTGAAGGGGAAATAGTGTTAGCCATATTTTTCAGACTTATATTTTGCCAAGAAATTTCCCGTTTGAGGCAAGAATTAGTTTTTCCCTGCTGAATGTTTTGTTCACGTTTTGTTCCGAATTTAGTTCTTCCCGGCTTTAGCACAACTAAAGCAGACTGATTCAGCAGGTAAAGTATTAAAAACACAGTGTTGGAATCCTGCAAAAGTCTCAACACGAGGTGTTTCTGGAGTGCAATGAAGAATTCACACTTGTGAACTACACCAGGGAACCACAGAGCTGGCTGGGGCCACAGGCAACTTTGATCTTTCAATAAACTACAAACAAAACAATGATTTGCCATTCCACCATTATACCTCCATTCCTTAGGTGTGGACGGGAGATAGTGTTCATTCATTCAACAAATACTTATTTAGGACCTACATGAACATGATGATTGATTCACAGGCAAAGGCAGACAATAATCAAATAAATATGTAGTCATTCAGGCCACTGGTTTTGGAATTAAATAATTCTGGATTCAAATCTTGATTCTGCTTCTTACTAGTCATGTATAACCTTGGCAAGACCCTTCACCTTAAAGAGCCTCCATTTTCTCATCTGTGAAAGGGGATTAAAAATGCCCCCCTCTGATTGATATTGTAAGGATGATAGAGGATACATTATATGGTGGTCAGCATACAATCCCTAGCATGTAGTTACTACTATTATTCTTAACGATGTTCTGGAATTTATTAGGGCCCTTAAACCATAAAAATACACTTGTTGGGGTCATGTTTTTAGATATATCACTTAAGATTATAGAATTATCAGACAACACAGAAAAAGAATAGAACATGTGACAGGGATTTGAGGTCTGGGGAGGGCAGAGCACCTGAGGTCATAGGACCAGCAGAGATGGACAGAGGATTAGCAATACGAGTCCACTAACACTCACCTGGGGCCATTCCAGCATGCTGCCTCAGGTGTGTTCTGTGCTCAAGGTTGGATGGAGAGTGAAGGACTAAGGTGCCCTTGGAGTCTCTCAACCAAACTGGCTTCCATCATCATAGCTTTCTGCCCTGCATTTCCCTGTTTTTTGAGGCCCCAAATGTGCACAACACACTGAAATAGGTCACCTGTGGGCAGATTTTTGGGCAAAATGCAATGCTGAGTCCAGGCTTCGCCTTGGTGAACTTTGCTCATCAGTGATCCACCTGGGAAGCTGGTGTTTTCGCCCTCTTCTCTTGCATGTTGTCAGAAAAATGAAAAAAAAAGTGAAAGTGACATCACATACTTATTGTACAGTTAGTCTATAATTGGTCAGGGCAAATTGGGCTTGCCAGAAGACATGAGTGAAGAATTACCTTAAATTTCAGTCTCTATGTCCTGGACATATCCATAATCTAATGGAAATGCAATGGTTTGTCATAAAAAAGAGTATGTGAATGTTTCATTACCAAGTGGAACAATCAACCAAACCTGTCACCTGGCTCATAAGCAACAATGTCACACATTCCTTATGTCATGTCCCTGGGAGGAGGCAGTAATGCAAGGTTGCCCTGGCTTGTCTCCTTCCCGTAGACCTTCATGAACAAACTGGCAGTGGCTGTTGTGAAGGATTCTCAGAGAGACCTTGTCCCTTGTCCTTCCAGAGTTTCTTTGTTACTTTCTTTTCTTTTCTTTTCCTTTTTTCCTTCCTTTTCTTCTTTTCTTTTCTTCCTTTCTTTATTTCCTTCTTTCTTTTTTTGTTCAAAGACTAATAAAACAAGCAATCATTATGAATACTTTATAAAGCAAAATGGAAAAAACATGCATCCAATATCCCAGTCTTCTTGTGGCCTCTTGAAGCCAGTGGACAACTGAATATAGTCACAAACACTCTGCTTTGGATAATGGCCTTTGTTCACCATAATTCCCCTTTTCCCATCTTATGGATAAATGAACTAAAGCTTGGAGAGGATTGGCAGCTTCCTCAGCTGGTGAGCAGGGAGCCAGGGTTTGATCTCAGGAGCTGTAACTCCAGACAAGGCAACGCACAAGGGCTGTACCAGACCCAGGATTGAAGGCTGGTACTTTCTTCTCCCTGTAGGAACCACAACTCTCTTCCCTTAGCAGAAGCCCCCCCCCCCACTCCTGAGTTATTTCTTCTAGAACAGGTCTTGTGGTGTGGTTGTCAGGGCTGAGGGGAGACTGTATCAGCTGCTGAAAAGGGCCTTGTAGCCACCTGTAGACCTGCGTCATGAGTGATGCAGGACAGTGATACTGTCTGAAATGTCAGTGTTCTTTTCTTGTTTGTGTTCCATTTCTAGGGAAATGTCCCCTCTACAGCCAGGGACATCCTTGTCTCATGGACAATGAGGATTTCAACAGCAAGAATGAAAGACAAAAAAGAGTCACTGTTCAGCATTTGACATCTCAGTAAGAATTCCTGAGTCCACAAAGATCCTGAAAGCCAAGCTTTGAAGACAAAAAAAAAAAAAAAAAAATCAAAGATTTCCTAATCGTAGGGAGAGAGAATGCCTCCAAAAGGTTGCTGTCATCAAGGCATGAAGTGTCCATTGCCTAGTGGAATGGGACAAGGGACAAGAATCTCCCCAACAGTGGGAGAGGGACAGGGGTAGCCTGCTTGCACTCATGGTGGGTGAGGCTGGTCTAGAGAGGATGGGCTCTGGAAGATTGCCAAGCACAGCCTTTGTCAAGAAGGCGAGTAGATCATACATCTGGGGCGACCAAAGGCTGCAAAGACAGATTGTTTATAAAACCCAAGGACCCTTGCACAGCCATGGGGAGAAGCCATGATGAAAGAGACTAGATTTTGCATGAGTGGCTTTAAGTCACATTAATTTTAAGAAGAATAAAGTAATATGGTAGTTCTCAATAGTGTGGAGAGTAATTATGTCCAAAGTCTGGGTTACATACATGGTTGAGTATGACAAAGGCTAATTAGTTCACAGAAAATGGAAGGAAGTGGCAGGGGGTTGATGCATTCTGGGGAATTGAGGTTTACTCTCTCTCCTTAGGCTTCTTCTAGTATTCCAGTGGATTTGTCTTTACTTCCAGTTCTACTCAGATACTAACAAGGATTAAGGTTAACACACATTAAAAGAAAATGCCAGAGTCTCTCTAATAGGTTAGGCCATTTTGGCTGCATCAGCTTATGTGCTCAGATTTTAGTTTCTCAGTCCTGGCTGATGAACTCCTTCCCCATGCCCCACTCTCCTTCACCCTGCGTTGTGTGCATTCCTGTTGCAATGAGGACTGTTCTAAGATCAATGACCCATGATTTGCAGAGTGGAAGTTCTGTGAGCTTAGAGGAACCCAAGTAGTCTGGCACAAATCCAAACCAGGCTGTGCCAGATGGTGTTACTAGAAAGGTCAAGTTTTGAGCCAAGGATCACTTGCACAGATGATCCCACCCCAGGTGCACAGGGCTTGGGTTGAATACAGGTGAAATGTGGGCCCCACGGTCTCCTCCTCTAGGCACCTTACAGCAATCTACACAGCACACAAGCATTTGCAGGTAAGATACACAGCCTCCCCCACCCCTGCTGGCTCAGAGCTCAGAAGATAGGACGAGCAGGCAGAAGGTCCTGGCTGGCTGGTCACGATCACAGACTGAGGACATGGACAAGGGGAATATCCAAGGGGGAGGAGAAAAGCTGGAACCCTTATTCTTAAATGTACCTGTTTCTCTGATTCTAAAACTGGGGCAGTTGGCAAACAGAAATGTAAGGAAGAAAACAAAATGACTCAATTCTCAACACTATCGTAGTCCACATGTAAGTGTATTTCTCTGTAGAATGTTAGTCCGAGTCTGACAAAGTCTATGAGGTTTCAGAAGAATGAGTTTGTACATTCCCTGTGCAATGAATCCTGCGCTGGGAACGACCATTGTCAGGAACAGACTTGTCTAGTGAACTATGGGCTCGTGGTTGCCAAGAACAGATCAGATTGGTAAATGTCAGGTATTTCTATAGCTCACTGGTTTCCATTGTGAGGATGAAAGATTAGAATAGTTTGTATACAGTATCATACAAATAATAATTTCACAGGGAAATAATGAAATCATCCTGGGAAAACATTTTTGCTAACTGCTGACCCCTAGTGGTGAAAAGTGACAGGCCTGATGGAGAAGCCACCTTTGCACCCTGGACAGAAGACATTTCCTCCCTTGTGATCTTCTCTGGGGACAGCAAGCCGTGGCCCCGGCAGGGCTCCTCCTGAACACTCGCTCCCCCTCTGCTCTGGGTATTTCCTTCCTATTGCAGCCACACAATGTGGTCAACGACAGCTACTCAGCTGGCCCGTGTCCTTAGCTCTGGGGGCTGACCTTGGGGAGGTGAGACCTTGCAGCCAGTACATCTGGGTAGGGTGGGGGTGGGAGTGGCCCAGGCCAGAGCCTGTGGGGGAAGGAAGAAGCCGGGACAGGCCTGAGCTGGGCGAGGTGTGCTGTGACCCAGTTCACCACGAAGTGATTTGGGGGCAGCGGTGTGTGGGAGCCTCTGGTGCCCCCCCGCAGAGCTCACCACATGCGTCTCTTCCCACCTGCGGGTTCAGTGCCCTCACACTGGGGGCTTGGAATCAGCCCTGGTGGCAGTATTTGCATCCCAGGAAGCAGCCTGTGCTGCAAATCAAGGCTTGTTTGCCCCCAGCGAGCTGGCAAAGCAGCCCACCCCTGCTCTGGGGGCTCAGGAGACCCACAGCCACAGCTTGGGTTGTGGGAACCACCTTCTTACAAAAGGAGCGGCCCCTCTGACTCTGCCCTGTGCCCCGCCCCAAAGTGAACAGGCCAGTACAGCTGCACAGACTTGCCCAGAACTGTGCTGTTGCTTAGACCAATTCTGCCTCCCAGGAAGATGAGGGGTACATGTCAGAATGGTGGGGAGGGGGTACAGGTAGATGTCACGAGTGCATCTAGTTTACTATCACCACATCTGCCCTTCTGATCTGATTTTAGCATCCGAGTTTTGGGAGTGGTTAAGAAGTTAGTCTGTTTTGATTTAGTTTTATTGTCCTTCCAATCAGATGCTTCATACACTGATATCAAAGCAGTTATTTTTCTAAGCCTAAGAGAGCACAGTGAAGGAAGGTGCCCAGGAACATACTGGAAAAGAGGACAAAGTTGGGAGTTTGCCCAGGATTAAAAAGTCACCACAGATAAACTGCATTTACATAATTAAGAGTTGGAGCTCCTTCCCTGCTGGGTCTAAATGCATCCTGCCTTGTGCAGAAAGCCTTGTCCTCTCCCTGCTGCTATCTGGTGTCCCCAGATTCTGACAGTGCTTCCCAGTCAATATGCTGAAGTTCAGTCACTTTTGCAAGGAGCATGAAGCTACATGGCCAGGGGAAAATGTTCTGGAAAAAGGGAAAGTAGAACCCAAGATTCACTGGGGCTCCAAAGAGCAATGCAGTTACCGAACAATATTCACTGAAAAGATATTCAATGTCCAGATATGCCAAGACCTGTTCTAGGTACAGGGGAGACCACAGCGCCCAAGTGGCAAGACTCAGGCTGTAAACAAATAAGGAAAATGCCAGTCAGGGGTTGGCAAACAACAGCCTAGGAGCCACTGCATGTTTTTGTAAATAAACTGTTATGGAACACAATCACCCCTTTCATTTCCTCTTGTCTATGACTGGTTTAGCGACACGTGACCGTCACAAGAGAAAACACCTGGTCTATTACAGAAAGGATTGCTGGCCTGGTGTAAGTGCAGGGATTCAAACAGGGTGAAATGAGAGAAAGGGGCTGGGGGGCTACTTCCCACTGACTGCTCAGGGGACCCCTCTCTGGCCATGACATTTAAACCAGCACAAGAAGGACAAGAGAGGGGAGGCTGCAGCAGAGGAGGGGCTGAGGGAAGGCAGAGGGAATAGTGAGTGCAAAGGGTCTGGGGCAGTAGAGAGCTGGGTGTGTCACAGGAAACACACCAAAAGGAAGGGGGATAGGCCTGGCACCAGGGCTTGAGCATGGTGGTCTGGGGGAGAACGATGCCTGAGGAGATCTAATCAGAGAGGTAGGTGGCTTGACAAACCTACATCAGGAGATTGGTTTGGTCCAGGTGTGCTCAGCAGGTGGGAGCAAGATGGAACCCACTTAGGGAATTTCCCTCCCACTGTGCAGAGAGACCAGGTGGAAGGTCATTTCTGAGTTATGATAGCACTTGGATGGGGTTGTCCAGACTCAGTTACTTTGTGAGCCATGGGCAGGCATGCACACAGAGGTCCCCATTCCTGGGTAAATACTTGAAGTAGAAAATTAAAGCAAACAAACAGGGAAATAGCACGTGTCCTGCCTCCTACTTACGCAAATACACTCTTCTGACCACCTGGAAGGAGGGACTGGCTTAGAATTCTGATTCCTCTTGTTCCCTGCTGCTCCCACCCCCCTTCCCCCCAGCTCTTCACAACACTGGCAGCCACACCTGCAAGAGGCCCACAGCCATGGACACTCCAGCCTCACCTCTGCATCTAGCCACACCAGCCTGCCTGTGAGGGGCGGGTGGGGAAACACACAGGAGAATATTCTAAGGCAGGAGCCATCTTTAGGAAATCCATAGCCCCTGCTCCTCACTCCCAGGCGTTACTACAGGACAGCCTGCCATTCTTAAGGTTGGGCTTCATTTACTTGTTACTACTTCCCTGCCCTAAAAACTTTCAGGGAGCACTCTGGCCCAATCTCCAGGTTCAAATTAAATGCTGAAAGCTGGAAAAAGAATTTAACAAAAGCACCTGAGACCGGCAGTAAGGCCCACTTTTTGCCTACCTGTAGGCTCCATCATCAGGCGCTGCAGGTCAGACATTCTCATCCAATGTTCTTTACAGGTGTACCCTACAGCCCCACCACCAAAGAATTGGCGTCCTCTGGGCACCAACAGATCTTTTAAATTATATAGCCCATTGCCTCCACTTTAAAAATGCCCTACAAGAGTGGCACCTGGGTGGCTCAGTTGGTTAAGCATCTGACTTTGGTTCAGGTCATGACCTCACAGCTCATGAGTTCAAACCCTGAGTAGGGCTCTATGCTGACAGCTCAGAGCCTGGACCCTTTTTTGGATTCTCTATCTCCCTCTCACTCTCTGCCCCTCCCCCACTCATTCTCTGTCTCTGTCTCTCAAAAATTAATAAACATTAAAATTCTTTTCTAAGTATCCTACCAGGGGGGCTCTGGGTGTTTCAGTCAGTTAAGCATCCGACTCTTGATTTGGCCTCAGGTAATGAGCTCATGGTTTCCTGAGTTTGAGTCCCACGTTGGGCTCTCTGCTGACAGTGTGGAACCTGCTTGGGATTCTCTCTCTCTCTCTCTCTCTCTCTCTCTCTCTCTCTCTCTCTGTTCCTCCCTTGCTTGAGCTCTCTCTCTCTCTCTCTCAAAATAAATAAATATACTTAAAAAACATATATCCTACCAGCTGTGGAGAGAAGTTAAAAATAATGACTATTCACTACCCCCCCCCCAACTTCACAGAGGAAACAGGACTAAAATTCCCCTAGGCCCTCCTACAAATGATCTGCAAAAGGCCAATATTCAGGGGCTAATAGAAGCCATGTTTCAGTTGGGTCCCAGAAAGATGGCTTTTGTTTAAATGCTTTATACAGACTTTACAAAGGTACAAATCTTTTGATTCCTATGTCAGTGAAAAAATCTTTTGATATAAAAACAAAAACAAATAAATTCATTAAAAAGATGGGCCAATCCATGGGACGCCTGGGTGGCTCAGTCGGTTGAGCATCCGACTTCACCTCAGGTCATGACTCGGGATTCATGAGTTTGAGCCCTGGGTCGGGGTGTGTGCTGACAGCTCAGAGCCTGGAGACTGCTTTGGATTCTGTGTCTCCCTCTCTCTCTGCTCCTCCCTCACTCACACTCTGTCTCTCAAAGATAAATAAATGTTAAAAAGTTAAAAAAAAAAAAAAGATAGTCCAATCCCTTGATATTCAATCTATAATTCAGTTTTGGGAAATTAGAAACAACCATCTGTGTCTTCCAAATCTCCACAAGACCTGAAATACAACCCTAAAAACAAGTCCAAATCCACATATATTTACCAATCCCCCAAACTCACCTATTCCTTTCAAGATATGGATACTACAAAAGATCAGGATATTGGAACAAATTGTCCTGTACTTCAGAAAAGAACGATCCATTTCCATGTTTTTGTTAACATTTATTTATTTTTGAGAGATAAAGAGTGTGAGCTGGAGAGGGCCAGAAAGAGGGAGACAGAAGATCTGAAGCAGGCTCCGCACAGTGAGCTCAGAGCCCGACGTGGGGCTCGATCTCACAAACCATAAGATCATGACCTGCTGAAGCCAGAAGTCAACCACTTAACCGACTGAGCCATCCGGATGCACAAAGAAGGATCCATTTAAAATAGCAATTACTCCGAAACTCTAGAAAAATGTGTACATTATTTTCTTTCTCCTTACAATTATAAAACTTATTTTAAAATGTAAAGACAGCCTGGATCATCTGAGACTGGGAGAAAAAAAAGAAGGGAAAGTGGCATTTCAAAAAATTTTACTTACTTACTTGCTTACTCACTTGATTTATTTAGAGAGCTTTTTAAAATACAAACTGCTAAAAGGGCTCTTGTGCCCAGACTCTACCACCTCCAATATCAGTAAGATATGCTCTTAATTTCTCCCTTGGAGAAAACTTAAAATACTATTTCTGCAGCTTTGTGATATAAATTTTCTATCCCCATCTTCTCCAAACCTAAAAGCCATTCTTTGAAATGCAAACACTAGAGAAAATGGTGTCATCAGAAAAATACATGAGATATTTGAAAAATGGGACTTTAATGTCCTCTCCTGAAAGTTAATATTGTTTTTACTATCTTGTCTGTGTATATGCCAACATATGTTGTAAATGTGAGATGTTTTCTGTTCCCCCAGATGGTATTACTAACATTAAGGGGTGAAAGAGGTCTATTTAGTTGAAGGCAAGTGCTTGTAAAATTGGGCGTTCTAAAACTCAAAAGATAAAAACCACCTGAAATGTTTCCAAGTTCATGTGATCTGGGAAAATATTTGGTACTAAAGGTAATTTAAGTTTATTGGTTTAATTAAAATAGACATGTCTTTAGAATTATCAGCATTATTTTTTTATTATTTATTTATCTATTTATAATATAATTTATTGTCAAATTAGTTTCCATACAACACCCAGTGCTCATCCCAACAAGTGCCCTCCTCAATGCCCATCACCCACTTTCCCCTCTTCCCACTCCCCATCAACCCTCAGTTTGTTCTCAGTATCCAAGAGTCTCTTATGGTTTGCCTCCCTCCCTCTCTGTAATGTTTTTTGCCCTTTCCCCTCCCACATGGTCTTCTGTTAAGTTTCTCAAGATCCACATATGACTGAAGACATATGGTATCTGTCTTTCTCTGATGGACTTATTTCACTTAGCATAATACCCTCCAGTTCCATCCACATTGTTGCAAATGGCATGATTCCATTCTTTCTCATTGCCAAGTAGTATTGCATTGTATATATAAACCACATCTTCTTTATCCATTTGTCAGTTGATGGACTGTTAGGCTCTTTCCATCATTTGGCTATTGTTGAAAGTGCTACTATGAACATTGGGGTACATGTTCCCCTATGCATCAGCACTCCTGTATCCCTTGGATAAATTCCTAGCAGTGCTATTTCTGAGTCGTAGGGTAGTTCTATTTTTAATTTTTTGAGGAAACTCCACACTGTTTTCCAGAGTGACTACACCAGTTTGCATTCCCACCAGCAGCACAAGAGGGTTTCTGTTTCTCTGCAGCCTCATCAGCATCTATAGTCTCCTGATTTGTTCATTTTAGCCACTCTGACAGCCATGAGGTGGTTTCTCAGTGTGGCTTTGATTCATATTTCCCTGATGATGTGTCGTTGAGCATCTTTTCATGTGTCTGTTGGCCATCTGGATGTCTTCTTTAGAAAAGTGTCTATCCAAAAAAAAAAAAAAAAAATTTAAAAAAAAAAAAAAAAGAAGGGGCGCCTGGGTGGCGCAGTCGGTTAAGCGTCCGACTTCAGCCAGGTCACGATCTCGCGGTCCGTGAGTTCGAGCCCCGCATCAGGCTCTGGGCTGATGGCTCAGAGCCTGGAGCCTGTTTCCGATTCTGTGTCTCCCTCTCTCTCTGCTCCTCCCCCGTTCATGCTCTGTCTCTCTCTGTCCCAAAAATAAATAAACGTTGAAAAAAAAAATTTAGAAAAGTGTCTATCCATGTCTTCTGCCCATTTCTTCAGTGGATTATTTGTTTTTCGGGTGTGGAGTTTGGTGAGCTCTTTATAGGTTTTAGATACTAGCCCTTTATCCAATATGTCATTTGCAAATATTTTTTTCCCATTCCATCGGTTGCCTTTCAGTTTTGTTGATTGTTTCCTTTGCAGTACAGAAACTTTTTATCTTGATGAGTCCCAATGGTTCGTTTTTACTTTTAATTCTTTTACCTTTGGAGATGTGTCGAGTAAGAAATTGCTGCGGCTGAGGTCAAAGAGGTTTTTTCCTGCTTTCTCCTAGGGTTTTGATGGTTTCCTGTCTCACATTCAGGTCCTTCATCCATTTTGAGTTTATTTTTGTGTATGGTGTAAGAAAGTGGTCTAGTTTCATTCTTCTGCATGTTGCTGTCCAGCTCTCCCAGCACCATTTGTTAAAGAGACTGTCTTTTTTCCACTGGATACTCTTTCCTGCTTTGTCAAAGAGTAATTGGCCATACATTTGTGGGTCCAATTCTGGGGTCTCTAGTCTATTCCATTGGTCTATGTGTCTGTCTTTGTGCCAATACCATACTGTCTTGATGATTACAGCTTTGTAGTAGAGGCTAAAGTCTGAGATTGTGATGCCTCCTGCTTTGGTCTTCTTCTTCAATATTACTTTGGCTATTCAGGGTCTTTTGTGGTTCCATACAAATTGTAGGATTGTTTGTTCTAGGCTTTGAGAAGAATGCCGGTGCAATTTTGATTGGGATTGCATTGAATGTGTAGATTGCTTTGGGTAGTGTTGACATTTTAACAATATTTATTCTTTCAATACATGAGCATGAAATGTTTTTCCATTTCTTTATGCCTTCTTAAATTTCCTTTAAAACCTTTCTATAGTTTTTAGCATACAGATCTTTTACATCTTTGGTTAGGTTTATTCCTAGGTATTTTACAGTTCTTGGTGCAATTGTGAATGGGATCAGTTTCTTTATTTCTCTTTCTGTTGCTTTATTATTGGTGTATAAAAATGCAACCGGGTTCTGTATATTGATTTTGTACCCTATGACTTTGCTAAATTCATGTGCCAGTTCTAGCAGACTTTTGGTGCAGTCTGTTGGGTTTTCCATGTAGAGTATCATGTCGTCTGTGAAAAGTGAAAGTTTGACTTCATCTTTGCCAATTTTGATGCCTTTGATTTTGTTCATTTTGTTGTCACAGTGGTGAGAGTGGACATCCCTGTAATGTTCCTGATCTCAGGGGGAAAGCTCTCAGTTTTTCCCCATTGAGGATGATATTAGCTGTGGGCTTTTCATAAGTGACTTCTATGATGTTTAAGTATGTTCCTTCTTTCCCGACTTTCTTGAGGGTTTTTATTAAGAAAAGGATGCTGAATTTTGTCAAATGCTTTTTCTGCATTGATTGACAGTATCATATGGTTCTTATCTTTTCTTTTATTAATGTGATGTACCACATTGATTGATTTGCAAATATGGAACCAGCCTTGTAGCCCAGGAATGAATCCCACTTGATCGTGGTGAATAATTCTTTCTATATGTTGTTGAATTCGACTTGCTAGTATCTTGTTGAGAATTTTTGCATCCATATTTATCAGGGATATTGTCCTGTGGTTCTCTTTTTTTGCTGGGTCTCTGGTTTGTGAATCAAAGTAATGCCGGCTTCATAGAATGTGGCCAGAAGTTTTCCTTCCATTTCTATTTTTTGGAACAGCTTGAGAAAAATAGGTATTAACTCTGCTTTAAATGTCTGGTAGAATTCCCTGGGGAAGCCATCTGGTCCTGGACTCTTATTTGTTGGGAGATTTTTGATAACTTATTCAATTTTTTCACTAGTTATGCATCTGTTCAAATTTTCTATTTCTTCCCGTTTGAGTTTTGGTAGTGTGTGGGTGTTTAGAATTTGTCCATTTCTTCCAGGTTGTCCAGTTTGTTGGCATATAATTTTTCATAGTATTCCCTGATAATTGCTTGAGGGATTGGTTGTAATAATTCATTTTCATTCATGATTTTATCTATTTGGGTTCCCTCCCTTTTCTTTTTGAGAAGCCTGGCTACAGATTTATCAATTTTGTTTATTTTTTCAAAAAACCAACTCTTGGATTCATTGATCTGTTCTACTGTTTTTTTTTTTTTATTCTATAATGTTTATTTCTGCTCTGATTTTTATTATTTCTCTTCTTCTGCTGGGTTTGGGGTGTGTCTGCTGTTCTGTTTCTAGTTCCTTTAGGTGTGCTGATAGATTTTGTATTTGGGATTTTTCTTGTTTCTTGAGATAGGCCTGGATTGCAATGTATTTTCCTCTTAGGACTGTCTTTGCTGTGTCCCAAAGGGTTTGGATTGTTGTATTTTCATTTTCATTTGTTTCAATATGTTTTTAAATTTCTTCTCTGCCTCGTTGACCCATTCATTCTTTAGTAGGATGTTCTTTAATCTCCATGCTTTTGGAGGTTTTCAGAATTTTTCCTGTGGTTGATTTCAAGTTTCATAGCATTGTGATCTGAAAGTGTGCATGGTATGATCTCAATTCTTTTATATTTATTGAGGGCTGTTTTGTGATCCACTATGTGATCTATCTTGGAGAATGTTCCATGTGCACTCAAGAATAAAGTATATTCTGCTGCTTTGGGATGTAGAGTTCTAAATATATCTGTCAAGTCCATTGGGTCCAATGTATCATTCAGGGCCATTGTTTCTTCATTGATTCTCTGTCTAGATGATCTTTCCATTGTTGTAAGTAGAGTATTAATGTCCCCTGCAATTACCACATTTTAATCAGTAAGATTGCTTATGTTTGTGATTAATTGTTTTATATATTTGGGTGCTCTCATACTTGGTGCATAGACATTTGTAATTGTTAGCTCTTTCTGATGGATAGACCCTGTAATAATTATATAATGCCCTTCTTCATCTCTTGTTATAGCCTTTAATGTCTAGTTTGTCTGATATAAGTATGGCTACTCCAGCTTTCTTTTGACTTCCAGTAGCATGATAGATAGTTCTCCATCCCCTCACTTTGAATCTGAAGGTGTCCTCATGTTTAAAATGAGTCTCTTGTAGATAGCAAATAGATGGGTCTTGTTTTTTTTTTTCCATTCTGATACCCTATCTTTTGATTGGAGCATGTAGTCCATTTACATTCAGTGTTATTATTGAAAGATATGGGCTTAGAGTCATCATGTTATCTGTAGGTTTCCTGCTTGTAGTGATGTCTCTGGTACTTTGTGGTCCTTACAACATTTCACTCACAGGGTCCTCCTTAGAATCTCTTGTAGGGCTGGTTTAGTGGTGATGAATTCCTTCAGTTTTTATTTGTTTGAGAAAACCTTTATCTCTCCTTCTATTCCGAATGACAGGCTTGCTGGGTAAGATTCCTGGCTCCATATTTTACCTGTTCATCACATTGAAGATTTCCTGCCATTCCTTTCTGGCCTGCCAAATTTCAGTTGATAGGTCTGCTACTACCCTTATGTGTCTACCTTTGTATGTTAAGGTCCACTTATCCCTAATTGTTTTTAGAATTATGTCTATATCCTTGTATTTTACCAGTTTCACTATGATATGTCATGCAGAAGATTGATTCAGGTTACATCTGAAGGGAGTTCTCTGTGCCTCTTGGATTTCAATGCATGTTTCCTTCCCCAGATTGGGGAAGTTCTCAGCTATGATTTGTTTAAGTACACCTTCAAACCCCTTTCTCTCTCTTCTTCTTCTTCTGGAATTCCTATGATACAGCTATTGTTCTCTTTGACTGAATCACTTAGTTCTCTAATTCTCCCTTCGTGATCCTGGATTTTTTTTTATTGCTCTTTTTCTCAGCTTCCTCTTTTTCTTCTAATTATCTTCTAATTCACCTATTCTCCCCCTCTGCTTCTTCAATCTGCACTGTGGCCGCCTCCATTTTATTTTGCACCTCATTTATAGCATTGTTTAATTCATCATGACTATTTTTTAGTCCCTTGACCTCTGTAGCAATAGATTCTCTGCTGTCTCCTATGCTTTTTTCAAGCCCAGCAACTAATTTTATGACGATTATTCTAAATTCTTGCTCTGTTATGATGCTTAAATCTGTTTTGATCAATTTTTTAGCTGTCAGTTTTTTCTTGGTATTTCTTTTGAGGAGAATTCTTCTGTTTCATCATTTTGGCTAGTTTTCTGTCCCTTATGAGTTTTAAAAGCTTGTTATGTGCTCTGTACCTGTGAGCACTGCTGTATTAAAGAGGAGTTATACGCTGTCCAGGGCTGGGCCCTTCAGGAGGTGTTTTTTTGGAGAGTGTTACTTGCTCTCTGTTGTTGTGACTTTGGTTATTTTATTTCCCTACTCATAGTGATGTTTTGGACCCTCCACCAGGTGTACTTTGATTTGTTCCTTGAAGTAGCCTGTAAAGGAAAACAAACAGGAAACAAAACACACAAACACAAAAACAAATATAACAAACAAACAAATAAAACAAAAAACTAAAAACAATCCAAAAGCAAAAAACCAGAAACACCAGCTACAAGTAAAGAACAGGATGAAGGTGGTACTGATGGAAGAGCACATACAAAGAGAGAAATGATAGGGCCAGTGAAAAAGAAAAAATAAACATTGACCAAGCAGAGAGACTAAAAGGCTTAATCCATAAAAAGAGAAAAGAAAATAAGGAAGGAAGCGGGGAAAAAGAAACGAAGATAATGTTACCCAGACAGAGAAACTATATGGCTTGATTATTCCCGAGAGAAAGGAATGTAAAGAAGGAGGTATAGAACATGTACCAAGAGAATGGATTAAATATGTTTATTTAAACAAACCAATAACCAGAATAACCAGCCTAGAGTAGGGAAGAGATAAGAAGGAGAAATGGAGGGGAGACTATATCTATATATCAAGAATTGTTCTAGAATTAATCTAGGCAATGCAGTGGTGCTGGTCTGGAGGAGGGTTTCATCTGGTTCCACAGTGTCTATCCTGCCCCAGTAGACACACAGTTACCTGGGTCAGAGGGGTGTAGTTTGGTATAGGTTGGTCCCACCTCCACTGTGGGCCCCTCAGACTGATCCCTGACGCCCCACCTTGGTGGTGGTGGGGAGAAAAATGATGACCTCCCAGTCTCTTCTCCATGGCCCAGTGTCCCAAATCACTCCTTTGGTGTCGTCCTCACTGTGCCATGGGCACAGACAAGGCTGTCTGTCTCACTCTGCCAACACTCTTCTGCCCTGGTGCCTGGCTGGGAATTAAACTCCTGCTTCGTGCATCCCAGTACTGGGGAAGCATCTCCCAATATGAGATTCTGGCTGGTTTTGTCCTGTGCCACAGCTCTTCAGGGGAGGGGACCAGTTTCTCCTGCTGCAGACTGCACTCCTGATCTACCACTGAACCTGGAGGTGGCTCCCTTCCTCCCTAGATGTGTGAACAGGGCAGCTGCCCCAGTCCCAAGATGGTGTCTGCAGTTAGAGATCCTCTGACTTGCGGTTAGAGATGGGATCTCTCTCCATCCTGGTCCGAGGTTTTTTCTCTTGCCCAGATACAAGCCTACACTTCCCCAGCTGCTCTTTCTCTTCCTTTTGTTTCTCAGCAGAAGGGGATCCCTCCCCTCCATGCCTATGTGGCCTGTTTTATCTCCCCCAGTTCGCAAGCATCCACCTATGGTCCCTCAGGTTGTCCCAGTTTCTTCCTGGTAGACTCAGTCCCTTTTCCTCCCAGACTTTTGGCGTTCAAAGTCCTTTGGCTTCAGCCCCTCTTTGTTTGAGAGACATGGGAAGTACGGATCCCCTACTTCTCTGCCATGTTGGCCGTCCATCCCAGAATTATCAGCATTAAATAGGAGACTTGTATTATTGTGTGTTTGCTAAAATTCAAATAAGTTCAGGCTAGCTCTATTGCAAAACTTGTCAAAAATGGTGTTAGGATGGAAATATATATTTTTTATTAGAGAAAGAAAGTGGTTTGTCTCTTAACATGAGGCTGATTGTTTGGGGGCAAAAACAAACAAACAAAAAAACAACAAAAACTTAAGACAATGTAAGAAGGAAAGTTATAAAAGGTTTATGGAAAAGGAATCTTTGGAGAGGAATTTATGTGTGGTCAATACTAGCTAAAATTAAAATGAACTTGGGACACCTGGGTGGATTAGTTGGTTAAGTGCCAGACTTTTAATTTTGGCTTATGTCATGATCTCACAGTTCATGAGATAAAGCCCCACATCGGGCTCTGTGATGATAGTCCTGAACCTCCCTGGGGTTCTCTCTCTCCCTCTCTCTCTGCCCCTCCCCAGGTCTTATGCTCTCTTTCTCTGTCAAAAATAAACATTAAAAAGAATTAAAAAATAAAATTAAGATAAATTTAAGTAAGAGGTTTTTTTGAGAGAGAGAATGTGTGTGAGCAGGAGAGAGGGGCAGAAGGAGAGAGAGAGAGAAAGAAAGAGAATACCAAGAAGGCCCCACACATATCACAGAACTGGACTCAAAGCTTGATCCCAAGATGCTGGGATCATCACCTGAGCTGAAATCAAGAGTCTGAGGCTCAACCAACTGAGACACCCAGGTGCACCAGAAATGAATTTTGATACTAAAATTACCCTGGTGCAGGGTCCTACTTTGGCTCAGGTCATGGTCTCACAGTTTGTGAGTTCAAGCCCCCATCAGACACTGCACTGTCAGTGGGATACTCCCTCTGTCTCTCCACCCCTCCCCCACTTGTGTGCACTCTCTCTCTCTCACACTATCCCTTTCTCTCAAACTAAATAAATAAACGATATTTTTAAAAAAAGAGAAAGAAAAGGCACTCTCATGGAAAATTTGTTTTCTCTTTGTTAAAAGAACAAAGTTTTCTGGAACTAATATTTTGCTGTTAATTAAAAATTACAAACAAAGGTTTTTCTTTACCTTTAAAGTTACCTGCCAAAAAAAAGGATTCTATATATTGTGAAAATAATTTTTTATGTCTATCCAGTTTTTGAAAACTTAAAGAAAACTGAGTCTTTCTATTAAAGAGCTAAATTTTGCTCATAACTATATAACTTCTGATATCTTTTTTTTTCCTTTGGCATCTTTTATTATCACTGGTTAAATTGACAACTATTGTCACATAATGATCTATGATCTGGTTTAATCAAATGTTACAATCTTTTGATATATATATATATATATATATATATATATATATATATATATATACAAACTTCCCAAAATAAATTTCTGAAATCAAGTCTTTTGACCACAATCTAACTTAAGATTTCCAGAGAGCTCATGGAACATTTCAAAGATTTTCTGAGAAATTAAATTGATTAGACTTTCTTGGTGTGTTAAAAATGACATAAGTTAAAGCATTGTCGAGTAAGTGATGCTAAATCCTGTTAGACTATAATTGTGTAGAGATGTTATTAAAATGAATGTTTCAAAAATCATATAAAGCCCACAGATACTTGATGTCCAGGTCTGTTAGTATATTGAAGTGTTGTGTGTCACAGAAACAACCAAACGTCCTTGTCAATTGTCCTTGTCAATTGTATTGTCATGAACTCTCACCAGCTCTTTAACCATGGCCATTTTTAAGCTTTTAATGACTTACAGACATTTATACTTATATCAAATACTTTTATAAAAGCTCCTGCCAATATGTTTCATCTTCAGTAAGGCTCACGAAAAAATAAAAAATAGAAACAAAACTCTGAGTGCAGATTTCTGATAACCTTAAGGTCATAAAACCGATTTATAAAAATATCCAGAACTAGTGGAAAAACTGGATTCGAGCAGAACAAGACTTAATAACATAGGACTGAATGAACCAAGCAGGATTGGTAACATTTTTATGACTTCATGCTCACTTAAAAAATGTTTTGTTAAGGAAATGTTTTCTTTTAAGCTAACTGACTTCTACCAATTTGATGCATTACACTGTTGTAAGCAGGATTCAAACAGCCATCTTTTCTCCCCACCCGAACCCTCCAAAATTCAGAACTTGAGTGAGTAGTCTTATATTCTTATGGCAATATATTTATTTGCATACGTTCAGGGAGAATCTGTTTTCCTTACAACAGGGACACATTGGAAACACTGGTTACATTACCAAGGCTTTGACGGGAATGTCCTACCTGAGAAAGATATGCACAGACTCCGACCTGACCAGACAGCTTTAAGGAACTAAGGTTGACTTTATGGAGCCTATTAAGCCCTGTGAAGACGTCAGCCAGGTACCTTGGTATAGAGTTCCCAGCAGCCTTACTGAGTAAAGAAGGTCACTTCCTGACAGGTACAGGAACCTCAGGATATTTGGGGAACCTTGAGTAGAGAGGAATCCCCCCAAATCTATAGGTATTGCAGGTGAACTCTGAGGGCAAGTAATTAGCTTGACCTCTGGCCTTGAGAAGCTATTAAAAGTTCAATAGAGAAATTTCTATGAAAAGTTCCATCAAAGCAGCTTTTAAAGAGCCTACATGATCAATCACTATTTATTAAATTAATTTTATTTTATTTTATTTTATTTTATTTTATTTTATTTTATTTTATTTTATTTTATTTGAATTCAAGTTAGTTAACATACAGTGTAGTCTTGGCTTCAGGAGTAGAACCGAATGATTCATCACTTACATATAACACTCAGTGCTCATCCCAACAAGTGTCCTCCTTACTTCCCATCACCCATTTAACCCATCCCCCTACCCACCTCCCCTCCAGCAGCCCTCAGTTTGTTCTCTGTATTTAAGAGTGTCTCATGGTTTGCCTTCTCCTCTGTTGTTATCTTACTTTTCCTTCCCTCCCCTTATGTTATCTGTTGTGATTTCTCAAATTCCACATATGAGTGAAGTCATATGCCAATCACTATTCTCGCTACTCTTAGGTAAATAAACAGGACAAGTATTTTTAAAAACTAGACTTATTTTGCAAATAAATGAATGTTAATTTGAATATCTTTGGTAAAAATGAAGTGATTATATAGAGCATGTATGTTCCAGTCACATGGCTTTGTAGATAGTAGATTCTAGTACTGATCATCATAAAAACAAGATTCTGATTTCTACAAATGTTTTCCCATGCCCGGCAACAATTCTCCAAACTACCATTTTAGGGACTGTGCCTAGGGTATGGACTTTGGGGAGGTGGTGGGGGGAAGTGTGAGGTCCCTTGGACTGCAGCATAAAACATTATTGTCCTTTGCAATTCTCTTCCATTATCTTAACCGATTGTCGGCCATCCATCTTAGGTCTGGCACAGCCCTGCGGTGCTACGTGCTGTCTGATCTGGAGTCACAGCTTACAGCTACTGAGGTAAAATCCTAGCTCCCTGCTTGCTTGTTAAGGAAGTTCCCAAACCTCTCTAAATTTTAGTTCATTCATCTGCAAGATGAGATAAAAGTTATTATGATGATCAAAGGCCATTAGTCAAAACAGAGTATTCCTGAGCGAGCCATAAATCCCAGTTGTCTACTGGTTTCATGAGGCCACAAGGAAGTAGACTGGAATTTTGGATCCTTTTTTTTTAATCTCACTTACCAGAACTTTGTCATATTTTCAAAATGATTACATATTTTTTTAATTAAAAAATAAACAGAAGAAATTGCTGGAAGGACAATGGCCAAGGTCCCTCTGAGAATCCTTTAAAAGAGCCCCTGCCAAGTTGTTCATGAAAGCTCTAGTGGAGGGAAACAAGCCAGGGAAATAATGCATTCCTGTCCCATCCCCAGGACGACCATGTAAGCAACATGTGACACTATTGCTCATGAGCCAGGTCGCTGGTTTGGTTAGTTGTTCCACTTGATAATTAGACATTCACATACTCTGTATTTTCACAAAAACCCACTACCTTTTCCATTAGATTACAAAAAGGCCAAGACCTAGACACAGAAATTTTAAGGCAACTGTCGACTCATGTTTGCTGACAAGCCCAGTTTGGAGAGTGAATCCACTAGAAGTGGAGAAAGTAGTTTTTGACCTGCCGATTATTTTTCTGAGAGCGTGCAAGAAAAGAGGGGAAGAACACCAGCTTGATCACCAATGAGCAAGGCTCACTGAGGTGAATCCAGGAGGCAGCATTGCATTTTGCCCAATAATCTACCCACAGGTGGCCTAGTTCCATGCACCATGACCATTTGGGGGCTCAATAAGGAAAGAAAATCTGGGCAGAAAGCCATGATGATGGAAGCTGGATTGGTTGAGAGAGTCCACGTGCACCTTAATCCTTCATTCTCCATCCAACCTTAAGCACAGAGCACACCTGAGGCAGTGTGTTGGAATGGCTCCAGCTGAGAGAGTTGTGGCCTTCTGACCCTAATCTTACGTCCATCTCTGCTGGGTCTTGTGACTTCAGGTGCTCTGCCCTCCCTAGACCTCAAGGGCTTGTCATGTGTCCTAGTATTTTTGGACTGTGATATATCTAAAAATATATCTAAAATCTTCAGTGTTCTAAAATCTTCAGTGATATATCTTAAGATATGACCCTAACAAGGGTGTTTTGATGATAATCGCTCTCTTAAATTCCAGAACATCATTAAGAATAAGAGTAGTAGCTACATCCTAGGGATTGTACGTCGACTGCCATATAACTTATCTTCTATAATCTTTGCAATACTCTTCAGAGGTAGTCATTTTAATTCCAAAATGTCACTTCAGCTGAGTTCCCAAACTGGTTCTTTTTTTTTTTTTTTTTAAATTTTTTTTTTTTTCAACGTTTTTTTTTTTAATTTATTTTTGGGACAGAGAGAGACAGAGCATGAACGGGGGAGGGGCAGAGAGAGAGGGAGACACAGAATCGGAAACAGGCTCCAGGCTCCGAGCCATCAGCCCAGAGCCTGACGCGGGGCTCGAACTCATGGACTCGAGATCGTGACCTGGCTGAAGTCGGACGCTTAACCGACTGCGCCACCCAGGCGCCCCCCAAACTGGTTCTTAATACAGAACCTAACTGCAGTTTCCATCTACCCCACCAATATAATATTAACCCATCAGCCAGGACCTTTTCAATCTAGTCCAATGAGTCAGCCATTTGGGTTCTCTCCCTCCCTCAAAGAGGTGAGGTAGAAACCACGCTTTGTCCCCTAAAAAAAACATTTCCAGGAACAATCCTATTCCTTTGCTAATAACTTTCTGGACATCCCCTTCTATAAAAATCTTCCATTTTGTTCCATTCCTGGATGCACATCTCTACATGCTCAGTGGGGTCCTGCCTGATTCATGAAGGATTTCAGAAAGCCACTTAGATCTCCCAATTTACTTGGTTGAACTTTGTTAGTTACCAGAAGGAAGAATTTCTTCTGTCCTTTAAAGTCCTTCAGGTTGGGCTAAGAATCTAACTGATGTGAGGCAAAGTTGCAGGAAAAAATCAAATTTAGTTTTGTACATACATGGAATACATGTTGGCAGGTGACATGAGGCTTACTTGACATCCTGAGATGAGGAGAAGGGTGAAGGCTGGGGATACAAAGAGGAGGGAGACCACTGGCAGGCAGGTGAGAGGAGATGTTTGGAAAACAATGTTTGTCTTGTTGTGCAGGTTAATTTCTCAGTTAAGGAGGAATTTCTCTTAATGCCCTCTTCCTACTATAGGCAGATAGTTGAAGGGGTTGGTAAAGAGTTTTTCCTGAATTAGCTGGGTTTTGATTGCTTTTAACTCAAAAACAAATATTATGCGTAGGTTGCCCATGATGGGGCAGCCCGCTCTTGGCACCTACACATTTAAAAAATTTACTCCAAAATGTGATATTTAATCTACTTGTTTTTAACAATTATGTGCAGATTACTTACAAAGCTTTATTAAGCATTAGACAAAGTCAGTTTTATCTTAAGCTATTGTGTTTTTTGTGGATGGGAGATCTTATAAGAGGTAACATAACTTATTTGGCTAGTAAACTCAGGTAGAATAAAAGTCTGTTTATTTGCTGTTGATAACTCTAAAGGTGTGTTTGTGTTCATTAAACCATCAACCTTAAAGTACCTTTAATTTTTTTTAATCTTTATTTTTGAGAGAGAAAAAGAGCGTGAACAGGGGAGGGGCAGAGAGAGAGGGACACACAGAATCTGAAGAAGGCTCCAGGCTCTGAGCTGTCAGCACAGAGCCTGACATGGAGCTCTAACTCATGGACTGCAAGGTCATGACCTGAGCTGAAGTCAGACACTTAACCCACCCAGCCACCCAGGCGCCCCTTAAAGTACCTTTAATATCAAATAATTTCTTAGATGTTTTGAATTTGAAAGCACTTGGGTTAGTTTCTACCTTTGGAGTTTTAGAATGCCAAGTGCTTAATGTCATTTGCCTTCAAAGCAACTAAATAGAGGTCTTCACAAAGTAATTTTAGCAATGCCATCCGAATGTAGAGGCATTTGTCATACATATAAAGATGCATGTGAACATACAGAGTCACAGACCATATAGCCTCTGTTGTAAAATTACTGTCGTGGAATAGGTATAAAACGTACTAGTTTCAGGGCACCTGCCTGGCTCAGTTAGTAGAGCATGTGGCTCTGGACCTTGGGGTTGTTGGTTCAAGCCCCATGTTGGGTGTAGAGATTACCTAAAAAATAAAATCTTAAAAAAAAAACTTCTAAGTTTGGATCTGTTTTTATTTTTCTGCCCGATAGAATAAGTTAAGATTGTTGGTCTAGATGGCTAAAGCTTTTTTGTTTGTTTGTTTTTAATATTTGTGGAGAAGACACTTAAGATTTTTATTTATCCTTGGCAAATCAAGTTTTAAATGGCTTTGCCTTCCATGTTTGCTTGGTAACCATGGTCTCCCTGGAATCTGCACTGTGAAGAGATGGCCCAGATAAGAAATTCCTGGAGAAGACCAGCAGAACACTGAATGTTTATATTTTGAAGGCAAAGGAAAAAAATGCAAGCACTTTCTAGAAGGACTTTTGATCTCATTGAGCAAGAACTTTTACAATACTTGTAAGCCTTTTCAGATAAATAAGGGAGGTTTGTGGATTAGTAAAAAGGATTGGCATTCTTTGGATTATTTTTGGAACCAGATCTCTGTGCTCCAGTGAAGACTAGATCTGTAAGACAAGGACATCTGTTTTTAGCTTCTCAAAGAATTGGCCTGTTGCTTTAATAACAGTCAAAGGACTGACACACCCATCCATCTGTGAGAAAGTCTTCTTCTAGGTAAATTTTGCTTAACAGAAAAAGCCTAAAAATTAAAAAATGAAAAAAAAAAGAAAAATGAAAAAATTCCTTAGCAGCTTTTAATTTGGCCAAAATTTTTTACTATATAATTATTAAACATTTTAAAAATATATTATCAGGTTTTAGCCAGGAAAAATGGTAACATTTCTGGCAGATTAAATATGGATCTGAAAAGACATCCTCAAAGAGAGTATAAACAGTACTACTTTGACAAGAGCTAGAGCCACTCCCAAAGATAACTGAAGAGAGAGCCCAGGCAAGTGGAAAGCCAAGCCACCTTCTGAGGATGTAAAACCAGAGGGACAAGAAGGAAATAGTTATTCCTAGGGGAAAAAGGATCCATAACCAATGAGTCTGGACTTGGAAAGGAAGGGATAATGTGAATTTTTATTTGTCACCTGGGCTCAGGAGGAATTGATTTAAAAATGGGACAAACAGGGGCACCTGCGTGGCTCAGTTGGTTAAGTATCAGATTCTTGATTTCAGCTCAGGTCATGATCTCATGGTTCCTGAGAGAGAGCCGCTAGTCAGGCTCTGTGCTGACAGTATGGAATTGCTTGTCCTCTCTCCCTGCCCCTCCCTGAGCTAAACAAAAGAAATGTTTTAAAAGGCAGAGAAAAAAGCATAAAAAGAAGAAGGAGTTTATTAGTAAGGAATTCATTGTTTGGAAAAGGTGGCCCTGCTACGAAGAGCAGAGGTGCTCTTAGTAGATTCCCCAGTGTGGACCAGGAAATTCCAGGTTGACTCTTTCAAGGTTACCTTGCTGAGTGTTGAACCTGCAGTTGGGTTAGGTATTAAGTCTTGGTTTCCGGACTTGGGCCCTTAACCTAAGCGACATCATTTTGGGCCTGTGGATTTCTTTTCAACAACCCTCACAAGGAAGCAGTAGTAAATTAGCCCTACTGTATGCTCATGCCTGATATGTATTATCTCATTTAATCTTCACAAGAATCCTCTGAGGAAAACCTAATTATTATTCCATGTCCTCACTGAGGAAACTGAGGCTGAGGATGTTGCAGAGCCTGCCAGGGCTCCACAACGGGAGAGCTGTAGAATGGCCCAGCTGACCCAGCCCTGACTCAGCCTGTGTACAGAATCCCTTTGATCACTGCTTTCCTGGAACAGAGAAGTGCTGGAGACAATGTATGAGGAAGATCACTGGGGTGTCTCATGAACGTAGGTCTAGAGAAGGAGGTCCTGAACCACTGTCTAGATGTGTGGAATCCTGTTTATAAGGAGAGCAAAACTGGTCATCAGAGGGCAAATTAATGGTCTCCCGGTAAATACTTTTTTGCTTGAAATAAATGTCTTTCTGAAGGTTTTAAATTAAATCTCAAGAAAAGCTCATTGGATACTGAAAAACATCCATAATGCAGAGAATGGGGAGGAAAAAGCAGTTTCTACATTCCACCTTTCCTCCTTTTATTAAACCATATTTGTCTGAAAAGAACTCCTTTCTGTTGGCTTTGAGAAAGACATAATAAGGGAGAAGAATCCCAGCCTGGAAGACACAGGAAAGAATTACAGACTACCACACCTTCCCTGGCCACCCTTCCCATGTGCCCATTTCCTTCTAAGGATTTGGGAAACTGTTTGGGGATTGACAGTACACTCCAGATTCTTCCAAAATCCAGAAGCATCCCATCCTGAAATAGTGATAATAAATCTGTCTCTGGGCTCTGCCTCCTCCACTTGCACCCACCTTTGCCTGAGATAATCAGGAACTGCTAGACTAGATTATGGTGTTCTCAGTGCTCAGGGAGATTTTAATCCAAAACTCTAGGATGAAAGGACATGTAGGCTGAGGCTGGAAACCTACTTGGGGCTCCCAAGTGACTTCTAATCATGAACCACCTGCCAGCACATGAATTAGGGGTAATTAGTTGATCTGGGTCCCCAGGGAAGGTATGGACCTCTCCTCAAGCACAGTCTCTAGTTCCCCAACTTTTCCTTTTCCAGGTCAACTGAGTCACATACCACTTGCCCTGGGCAAGTGAGACCCAGCCTTTTCACTTGCCACTAGGCAGAACCCAGAGGCTCTGTGCACAGGCAGGCTGAGACAATCACATTGAGACACACAGTGGGGTGGGAGGGGGGGCTGGCCCTGGGAAAACCAGGGCCTTAATGCATAGCCTGGGACCCTAAACTAACCTGGACCTGCACCTGTGACTGGGTCAATCCTGAGGGGCGGGGCCATCTGGAACTGCCGCCAAAAGGTAGTGGCCCCATGATACACCCCTCGAGCTGGACTGTGGGATGGCAGTGCCATGTGTCCCTGTCCACATGCCCTGGAGGCAGCGGTGGTCTCAGGGCAGGGAACAGTTTGGCAAGTCCCCTGCACAACCCACATCCTCAACCTTCCTCCCCAGCCCTGTGCAAACACGTCAGAGGATATATTCAATGTTTGTTCTCCACCGTGGTGGCTCTAACATCTCAGAAGAAAAGAGGATGGTTTTTTAGATGGTTTGGTTTAATCAGAAACTCATGTGTTTTTCTTTCTTAAGTTTTGAGATAAACTTCCTTCTTCTCTCTTCCTTGTTGCCCTTTTCTTGGGAATAGCTTCAGCTGCTCCACAACTCAATCAGAGCTCTGATGCACATTGATCCCAGTGGAAGGCAACACACGGGAAGCTATATGGAGTAACATCTAACCTGTCCAGAGGGACCCCTGCAGAGAACGTTCCATGTTGGTAGGAGTTCAGAGCAGAGAGTAGCTTCCTGAACCCACTCTTACCAAGGCAATAAGCAGGGCACCATGGCTGTGCACAATGTGGGCATATGTCCTGCTCTGTGGTTGTTGGGGAACAGATCCCAGAAGCATCAGGCCATCTTTGGCTATGTTTTCTCCTCCTCTGTGAGCACATCCACTTGGAGCAGGTGAGTTGGTTTTAAATAGAAATAAAGATCATAGGGAAGGATTTAAGATGGCAGAACAGCATGGACACTGAATTGTCTCATCACTGAAATGCAGCTACATCACCACCAAACCATTTTGAACACCTAGGAAATTGATCTGAGGATTAGTGCAACAATCTGCATAACTTGAGCTACAGAACTCAGCAGGTCCATGGTGTGGAGAAGTCAGGTGGGGGAGAGGAAAGCCCTGGAGGGAAGGGAGCCATTTTCATGGAGAGAGAACAGAGAGAGAAAGAGAAATAGGGAGAGTGCTGCACATCGGGATCATGCACTAAAAGCACTCTCCCTGAAAGTAGCTGGAGAGAAAGAGAAAGTGAAAATACTCGCAGGGGACTGAACAAGAAATCTGTTCCCCAAAATCATTTACAGGGAGAAAGAAGATGGTTTCAATACCACCAGGATTCTATAAAGAGTGGAGAGCAGAGTGAAATTTCAGAGTTCAGTTCCTGGCTGTGCTCTGATGAGGAAGCAGGGCAAATCCCTAGGAACAGGCAGTGGGGTCTGACTGATCTGTGTGCCACATGGGAAGAAGCGGTTCCCCTGCTTGGAGTGCATTTGGTAGAGGCCAAAGATCCCAGTGGACCACAGAGGGTAGCTAAGTTTGTGGTTATTGGGATAAAGATGCCAGACTGCAGTAAACCTGGCTCCTGCTGTGTGTTGTGGTTTGTCATAATCTCTGAACCTCTGTCACTGCATGACTGCACACAAATTTTCTGGGGCAAGGCGGCACCTGGCCCTTGCTCAGCGAGACCCTCCCCCAGAGATTTGGCATGGATACAAACTACAGTGTTCTCTGAATTAGGGGATTTTGAAACACAGCCCCAACTGAGATAAAACTCTAGAGGGAGGTGCCGCCTGGACGTCAGACAGCTTGGACATGGACAAGATAGATACAGGGAGTGGACAAAGACCTGAGACAAAGGAGGGATGCTTAATCGCGGGTGGGTAAGAACACAAAATTCCTGTGCCAGAGACTAGGGAACTAGGTGAAGCTATCTCACACATGCGCATGCACACACTCACACTGATCCATCCCAGTAAGCTAAGCAGCGCCACCTAGTGAAGAAAGGAGCTGTTAAACCAAGTCCTGCCTAACTGACCCCTCCAAGCACACCCTCTAGAAGATCAGCACAAGTCACTCCACCTGGTTAGATTACAGACTGTTGGGGTACCTGGGTGGCTCAGTTGGTTAAGTGTCCAACTTCGGCTCAGGTCATGATCTCATAGTCTGTGTGTTCAAGCCCTGTGTCAGTATCTGTCCTGACAGCTCAGAGCCTGGAGCCTGCTTCAGATTCTGTGTCTCCCTCTCTCTCTCTACCCCTCCCGCACTCACACTTTGTGTGTGTGTGTGTCTCTCTCTCAAAAATAAATAAACATTAAAAAATTTTTAAAAGGTTATGGATTGTAGAATGCTTCATAGTTTCAGTTCTAGGAGAAACTGGATGTAACTTCATTCAGGTGTCATTCTCTCTTGCTGGTTCCCTTACTTGTTCATTTTATGTACCTCTGTTTTTGCTTAAGTTGTTTTCTTTTCTCTCTCTTTTTTGGATATACAAAGAATTTTTTTTCTTTTTTTACTTTATCTTTTATTTTTAAAATTTTTTCTCTATTTCATTTTCTTTATTATACATTTTTTTAACTTTTAAATGTTTTCTTACCTTTTTTTCTTTCCTTTCCCTTTTTTCTCTATTCTCTCATGCTTCTTTCAACAATTGACTGAAAGACAGCCAGGACCTAGCTTTCTTTATTTGTTTTTTTGCTTTGTTTTTCATTTTTCATTTTTTTTTACTTTATTAATTCCTTTTATCCCTTCAAAATGATGAAATGAAGGAATTCATCCCAAAAGAAAGAACAGGAAGAAATGACAGTCAGGGACTCATCAACAAGATTTCTGAACTAGAATTGAGAACCATAATAATAAGAATACTACCTGGGGTTGAAAAAGGTATAGAAGATACGAGGGAATCCCTTTTTGTAGAGATAAAAGAAATAAAATATAAAAATACTATAACAGATACCATCTCAAATGGGTGCAACGATGGCAATAATTGACAAAGCAAAGCAGTGAATCAGGGATAGAAAAGATAAAATTATGGAGGGGCACCTGGGTGGCTCAGTCAGTTAAGCATCCAACTTCAGCTCAGATCATGATCTCACAGTCTGTGAGTTCAAGCCCTGTGTTGACCTCTGTGCTGACAGCTCAGAGCCTGGAGCCTGCTTCAGATTCTGTGTCTCCCTCTCTCTCTGCTCCTCCCCTGCTCATGCTCTGTCTCTCTCTGTCTCAAAAATAAGTAAAAACATTTAAAAAAATATAAAATTATGGCGAATGGTGAAGCAGAAAATAAGAGGAAAACAAAGGCAAAAGATCATGATACAAGATTAGAGAACTCAGTGACTTATTAAAAAGGAATAACAGGGGCGCCTGGGTGGCGCAGTCGGTTAGGCGTCCGACTTCAGCCAGGTCACGATCTCGCGGTCCGGGAGTTCGAGCCCCGCGTCGGGCTCTGGGCTGATGGCTCAGAGCCTGGAGCCTGTTTCCGATTCTGTGTCTCCCTCTCTCTCTGCCCCTCCCCCGTTCATGCTCTGTCTCTCTCTGTCCCAAAAATGAATAAACGTTGAAAAAAAAAAAATTAAAAAAATAATAAATAAAAAAAAAATAAATAAATAAAAAGGAATAACATCCAAATCATAGGAATCCCAGAAGATGAAGAAAGAGAAAAAGGGGCAGAATGTATATGTGAGAAAATTATAGTGGGAAACTTTCCTAATCTGGGGAAGGACACAAACATCAAAATCCAGGAAGCACAGAGATCTCTCATTAGATTCAACAAAACCCACCACCATTAAGACATACCATAGTCAAATTCACAAAATAGACAAGGAAGGAATTACAAAAGCAGCAAGGGGAAAAAAGTCCTTAACATATAAGGGAAGACATATCAGGTACACAGCAGACTTATCCACAGAAACTTGGCAGGCAAGAAAGGAGTGGCAAGATATATTACACGTGATGAATCAGAAAAATATGCAGCCAAGAATTCTTTAACCAGCAAGGCTCTCATTCAAAACAGAAGGAGAGATAAAGAGTCTCCCAAACAAAAACTAAAAGAATTTGTGACCACTAAACCAGCCCTGCGAGAAATTTCAAGGAGGACTCTGAGTGGAGAAAGATAAAACATCAAAGACCAAAAGCAACAAAGACTAGAAAAGACCAGAGAACATTACCAGAAACACCAACTCTACAGGCAATATAGTGGAACTAAATTCATATCTTTCAATACTCACTCTAAATGTAAATGGACTAAATGCTTCAATCAAAAGACATAAAACATCAGAATGGATAAGAAAACAAGACCCATCGATAGGTTGAGACCAAGACACTCATTTTAGACCTGAAGAAACTATAAGATTGAAAGTAAGAGGATGGAGAGCCATCTATCATGCTAATGGTTGTCAAAAGAAAGCTGGAGCAGCCATACTTATATAAGACAAACTAGATTTTAAAATAAAGACTGTGACAAGAGATAAAGAAGGGCATTATAATATATTTAAGGGGTCTATCCACTAAGAAGATCTAACAATTGTAAATATTTATGCACCCAACATGAAAGCACCCAATATATAAATCAATTAATCACAAACATAAAGCAACTCATTGATAATAATACCATAATAGTTGGGGACTTCCACACCCCAATTATAGCAATAGACAGATCATGTAAGCAGAAAATTAATAAGGAAACAATGACTTTGAATGACACACTAGACCGGATAGACTTAACAGATTCATTCAGAATGTTTCATTCTAAAGCAGCAGAATACACATTCTTCTCGAGTTCTCATGGAACATTCTCCAGAATAGATCACATACTGCCTCAGAAATCAGCCCTCAACAAGTACAAAAAGATTGATATCATGACTTGCATATTTTCAGATCTCAATGCTATGAAACTCAAGATCAACCACAAGAAACAATTTGGAAAGACCAAGAATACTTGGAGATCAAAGAATACCTTACTAAAGAATGAATGGGTTAACCAAGAAATTAAAGAGGAAATTTAAAAGTATATGGAAACCAATGAAAATGAAACATGACACCTCAAAACCTCTGAAATGCAGCAAAGTCAGTCATAAGAGGGAAGTATATAGCAATCCAGGCCTTCCTAAAGAAGGAAGAAAGGTCTCAGATATACAACTTAACCTTACACCTAAAACAGATTGAAAAAGAACAGAAAATAAAGCCCAAAACCAGCAGAAGAAGGGAAATTAGTGAAGATTAGAGCAGAAAGCCATGATATAAAAAAACAAAACAAAACAAAACAAAACAAAACAGTAGAACAGATCAATGAAACTAGGAGCTGGTTCTTTGAAAGAATTAACAAAACTGTAAACCTGTAGCCAGATTGATCAAAAAGAAAAAGAGAAGGGCCCAAATAAATAAAATCATGAATCAAAGAGGAGAGATCACAACCAACACTGCAGAAATACAAACAATAATAAGAGAATCTTATGAGCAATTATATGCCAACAAATTGGGCAAACTGGAAGAAATGGACAACTTCCTAGAAACATATAAACTACCAAACTGAAACAGGAAGAAATAGAAAATTTGAACAGATCCACAACCAATAAAGAAACTGAGTCAGTAATCAAAAATCTCCCAACAAATAAGAGTCCAGGGCAGGATGGCTTTCCAGGGAAATACTACCAAACATTTAAAGAGAGTCAACACCTATTCTTTTGAAGCTGCTCAAAAAAATAGAAATAGAAAGAAAACTTCCAAACTTGTTCTAGGAGGCCAACAGTACCTTGATTCCAAAACCAGACAAAGACCCCACTGAAAAGAAGAACTACAGACCAATTTCCCTGATGAACATGGTTGCAAAAATTCTCAACAAGATACTAGCAAACCAGTTCCAACAATACATTAAAAGATTTATTCACCACGATCAAGTGGGATTTATCCCTGGGATGCAGGGCTGGTTCAGTATCTGCAAATCAATCAATGTAACATACCACATTAATGAAAGAAAGGATAAGAACCACCTGATCCTCTCATTGATGCAGAGAAAACACTTGACAAAACACAGCATTGTTTCTTGATAAACCCTCAAGAAAGTAAGGATAGAAGGAACATAGGTCAATATCTTAAAGGCCATATACAAAAAACTCACAGCTAATATCATCCTCAATTTGGAAACACCGAGAGCTTTTCCCTTAATGGTCAAGAACACGACAAGGGACATTCACTCTCACCACTGTTCTTCAACAGAGTGTTGGAAGTCCTAGCCTCAGACAACAAGAAGAAATAAAAGGCATCCAAATTGGCAAGGGGGAAGTTGAACGCTCACTCTTTGCAGAAGACATGATACTCTACATGGAAAACCCAAAAGACTCCACCAAGAAACTGCTGGAGCTGATACATGAATTCAGCAAAGTCACAAGATATAAAATCAATGTACAGAAATTGGTTGCATTTCTATACACCAATAATAAAGAAACAGAACGAGAAATCAGGAATTGATGCCATTTACAATTGTACTGAAACCCATAAAATACCTAGGAATAAACCTAACCAAAGAGGTAAAAAATCTATACAATGAAAACCATACAAAGCTTATGAAATAAATTGAAGAAGACACAAACTAATGGAAAAGCATTCCATGCTTGTGGATTGGAAGAACAAATATTGTTAAAATGTCGATACTGCCCAAAGCAATCTACATATTCAATGGGATCCCTATCAAAATAATGCCAGCATTCTTCACAGAGCTAGAATAAACAATTCCAAAATTTGTACAGAACCAGAAAAGACCCCTAATAGCCAAAGTAATGTTTAAAAAGAAAACCAAAGCCAGAGGCATCACAGTTCTGGACTTCAAGCTATAATACAAAACTAAAGCTAAAATACAAATCAAGACAGTAGTATGGTACTGGAACAAAAACAGACACATAGACCAGTGGAACAGAATAAAGAACCCAGAAATGGACCCACAAACATGACCAACTAATCTTTGACAAAGCAGGAAAGAATATCCAATAAAATAAAGACAGACTCTTCAGCAAATGGTGTTGGGAAAAGTGGACAGCGAAATGCAGAAGAATGCACCTGGACCACTTTTTTACATGCTACACAAAAATAAACTCAAAATGGATGAAAGATCTAAATGTAAGACAGGAAGCCATCAAAATCCTCGAGGAGAAAACAGGCAAAAACTTCTTGGACCTTGGCCACAGCAACTTCTTACTCAACATGTCTCTGAAGGCAAGGGAAATAAAAACAAAAATGAACTATTGAGACCTCATCAAGATAAAAAACTTCTGCACAGCATAGGAAACAATCAATAAAACTAAAAGGTAACTGACAGATATTTGCAAATGACATATCAGATAAAGGGTTAGTATGCAAAATCTATAAAGAATTTATCAAGCTCAACACTCAAAAAACAACTAATCCAGTGAAGAAATGGGCAAAACACATGAATAGACACTTCTCCAAAGAAGACATCCAGATGGCTAACAGACACATGAAAAAAATGCTCAACATCACTCATCATCAGGGAAATACATATCAAAACCCCAATGAGATACCATCTCACACCAGTCAGAAATGCTAAAACTAACAACTCAGGCAACAACAGATGTTGGTGAAGAGACAGAGAACGAGGAACACTTTTTCACTGCTGGTAGGAATGCAAAGTGGTGCAGCCACTCTGGAAAACAGTATGGAGGTTCCTTAAAAAATTAAAAATAGAACTACCCTACCATCTAGCAATTGCACTACTAGGCATTTACCCAAATGATACAGGAGTGCTGATTTGAAAGGGCACATGCACCCCAATGTTTATAGCAGCACTATTGACAACAGCCAAAGCATGGAAAGAGCCCAAAAGTCCATCGACAGATGAATGGATAAAGAATAAGTGGTATATATATATATATATATATATATGTGTGTGTGTGTATGTATGTATACACACACACACACACACACACACACACACACACACTGGAATATATTACTTGGGGATCAAAAAAATGAAATCTTGCCATTTGCAACAACATGGATGGAACTGGAGTGAATTACGCCACGCAAAATAAGTCAGTCAGAGAAAGACAAATATATGATTTCACTTATATGTGTAATTTAATAAATAAAAACATGAACATAGGGGAAGGGAAGCAAAAATAAGATAAAAACTGAGAGGGAGACAAACCATAAGAGCCTCTTAAATACAGGGAACAAACTGAGGGTTGTTGGTGGGGTGTTAAGGGTGGGGATGGGCAAAATGGGTTCAGGGCATTAAGGATGGCACTTGTTGGGATGAGCACTGAGTGTTATATGTAAGTGATGAATCACTAAATTGTATTCCTGAAATCATTATTACACTGCAGGTTAACTAACTTGGAATTATATAAAAGATAATTAAAATATAAAATAAAATTAGGATCTTTAGCACACACACACAAGAAGAAATAAAGATGATAGGTTATTTGTTTTTCTGCAGGATGAAAAAGGGTGGAGAGGAGTGAGTGAGAGAAATAAAAAAATGATTGAACAGCACAATCAGGAATATGACCAAGGGAAACATAGCTTCATGATGGCAATGAGTGACATTGGTGACATGGTGATTGTGGCATGAATTGCTGACCATTTGTGCTTCATCTCCCTGGTACTATACCAAAAAAAAATCTCCTGCTTGTTAACATTCTATTTCCTTTTTCTTGAAGACCAATGAAGAATTCAGGCATGTGACGAATGGCCCTCAAATCCAGAAGCACAAGAAGGGGAAAGCATTTTGAGCATCTCTCTTTGCTGAGTTCCCTTCATCTGTGGACTGGAGAGAGAAAGGCTATGTAACTCCCGTGAAGGATCAGGTGTGACAATATTTAGCAGGTTCCTCTCAAGAATAAAGGCAAAAGGAATCAATGTCCTTGCTATGGTAGGCTGAGAAACAATGTGCAGTTTGCTATGTTTTAACAGAGTTTCAGATGTATGGGATGCTCTCAAATCTTGCTATTTGTTTTGTTGACTGAGAGCTTTATAATTAGGTTTGTGGCTTATGTTGGGTTTTTAGTGCAACTGGTGCCCTTGAAGGACAGATGTTCCGGAAAACTGGTAAACTTGTTTCTCTGAGTGAGCAGAACCTGGTGGACTGCTCTCTGTCTAAAGGTAATGGAGGCTTCAGTGGTGGCCTAGTGGTTTGTGTCTTCCAGTATGTTAAGGAGAATGGAGTCCTGGGCTCAGACAGGTCCTATCCTTATCCTGCACGGGTAAACAGAGCTCCTGATCTTCCTATCAAAGTTGAGCATTTTCAGGAAGCAGAGATATCATATTTAATATTCTCATTTTAGATTGTAGTCTTAGTATCTGCAAACTTTCAGAACTGTCATTAAAATTTGTTAGCCTTGCACAGTTCTCTGCTCATATTACCATATTACTGTTCCTACATCTCTGCTATGTGGTGATATACATGCTGTCTTATATATAGTACAGATTTCTCCAGAATGAAAAATTTCTCAGGGCAGGTAGACCATGAATTTCTTATTTAAATAGACACCTTCTACTGTTCATTTCAAAACAACCAATAGCATTTCAGGTCCCGGGATTCTTAATACCCAACTTGAATTGAAAACCATTCAGCTACAAACTGTCTTGCACTCATTTTCCCCTGGAGGTGGATCATAGTGATCAGGTCTCTTTCCCTTTCCCTTTGAAAGGATGAATCCTGCCTTTCACACAATCCAGAATATTCAGCTGCTGATGTGACTGTCTCCTGGGAGTCTATGGGCTGGGAGATTATGATCACAGAGGCAAGTGTGGGGCCCATCTCTGTTGCTATCGATGCAACCTTATATTCTTTCTAGTTCTAGAAAAAAGGTAAACATTTATCTATGTAGAAATGTGGGCAGAGAAGTGGGAAAACCACCATGATATATGACAAGATTGACTCTTTGGTATGTAGAATTTAATGTAGAATTTTTCTGGGTTTGGATTTAACACAATTGTTCATTCTGTACATGTAATATTTGTGCCTGATGTATCCATTGACATGACTGGATCTATATTCCCCATATTTTCAGCACTTCATAAGTATACTTAAAGATGACATAATTCTATCAGTATACCTTACCTTACTTTCCATTTTACAAATTATTGCATATTTCAAATTTTCTGAATGATTTTACTACAAAAAATTGGAACAAAGCCCTTGGCTCAAGTAATTTTGTGTTCTGTGCTCTTCCTTAGGCTGACATCCTCAAAGTAGAATGAGAAGATTTTCACAAATGGTTGTTTATGCCTCTTGTCTAGTTGTTTATTTTTAAATTTGTTAAATTAATTTATTTATTTTGAGAAAGAGACAGCACAAGTGTGGGAGGAACAGAGATAGAGGGAGCGAGAAAGAGAATCCAAGCAGGCTCCACACTGTCAGTGCAGAGGCTGATGTGGGGCTCGAACTCACGAACCATGACATCATAACCTGAGCTGAAATCAAGAGTCAGAGGCTTAATCAACTGAGCCACCCAGATGTATCTATTTTTTTTAACTTTTTAAAAATGTTTATTCATTTATTTTTGAGAGAAAGAGAGAGAGAGAGAGAGATCATGAGCATGTGAGAGGCAGAGAAAGAGAGGGAGAGAGAGAATCCTAAGCAGGCTCCACATTGTTAGTACAGAGCCTGATGTGGGGCTGGATCTCATGAACAGTGAGATCGTGATCTGAACAGAGACTAAGAGACAGATGCTTAACCAACTGAGTCACCCAGGTGCCCTTATCCACTTGTTTAAAAACGAGAGTGCACCACTTTGTATTTATTCCAGTATTAGATGAGAACCTAAATTATTAGCATAGTCAAAAAAGATGTCTTTTAAATATTATCTGCCTTTGTGTCATTTTAACAAGTTTTGAAATGTTTCCCATACTATGGTTGATAGGTTGAGTTACTATCACGTGTATCTGGGGTGTTCTCAACCCAACATTGAATTTTCCTTTTCCAGGTATCTACTATGATCCAAAGAGCAGCAGTGAAAACCTGAATCACAGTGTTCTGGTGGTTGGCTATGGCTTTGAAGGAGAACAATTGGATAACAAAAAATCTTAGGTTGTCAAGAACAGGTATAAAATGCCAAAAATACTTCTCTTTGAAACTGAAAAGATTTCCCTTTATAAATCAGTGCTTGGATGCAGATCCTCAAACCCTTTGAGCACAATTCTGAAATCCCAGCAGTGTTTACCTCACTTAGGGGGAACACAGACATTTTTATCTCATGATAACATTAAGATACTGACTCAGGGTGCCTGGGTGGCTCAGTCTGTTAAGCATTCAACTTCAGCTTGGAACAGAATCTCACAGTTTGTGAGTTTGAGCCTTTCTTTGGGCTCTGTGCGGACAGCACAGAGCCTGGAGCCTGCTTCGGATTCTGGGTCTCCCTCTCTCTCTGTCCCTTCCCTGTTTGTGCTCTGTCTCTCTCAAAAATTAATGGACATTTAAAAAAATTATAAAAAAGGATACTGTCTCAGTCTTTCTAGGGTATTGATATAATTATGATACCATTATATTTCTAAATTGGAAATGGAAATTTTTTTCTTATTTTGGAAACATATCTGGCCCCAAGAGTTTCCTTTTCCTGCTCATGTTGCAGTCCATTAAAGGTTTTGGGATAGAATTCTGTGCAGGGTTAAAACCCAACCATGAACAAGAATGGCCTCTCCTGATTCTTCCTGAATCTGTGTTGGCCTGTGGTGCACTGCTCAGTAACAGGTACTATTGTTCATGAAGATAAATGTGTTTGATTGTTTGAGTAAAATGTCAAACCCTGTGTTCTTTTAGCTGGGGTACATCATCCGCTACATACTGATGGTCAAGGACCGGGACAACCCCTGTGGAACCAGGGCCTGCTTTCCTACAGTGTGAGATGATAGTGTAAGAAAAGGCTTGACTCGGGACAGAATTTGCTGAAGAGGATTTTATCTTAACAGTGACCAGACTTACTGTGTGAGATAAAATACTTGAACGGTTGAAGATCCAAGTTGTGAATTGATTTTGTGACAGTTTATGCCGGTAATGTTCCCAACTCTCTCATTATTGCTGTAAATAGCTTTGTATGAACTTATCAAATAACTTGTAAAATTCATCTTTTATTTTTATTTACTTATTTTGAAAGATTTATTTATTTTAGAGAGAGTGTGTATGTGCAAGGGGATGGGCAGAGGGAGAGGGAGAGGAAAGAATCCTCAAGCAGGCTCCCTGATGAGTGTGAAACCCAATGGACATGGGGCTCGATCCCAGGACCCTGAGATCATGACCTGAGCCAAAATGAAGAGCTGGACGCTCAACCATCTGGAACATGCAGGTGCTCCAAAACCGCATATTTTAAAATGATGTATGAAGTTTTTCCTTTTAAAATAAAGACATTTCAAAGTGGAAGTAGGGTAAGTTTTTAATTAATTAAATTTTCATAGAGTTAAAAATGCTATTGGTGTCTAGGAACCAATGTGCCAGTGACTGAATGTGCCAGTGGCCCACTAGGAGAATGCTGGATGGTTTCTGGTTCTTGTAGTTGTCAATAGGCACATGTCATGGCAGCTGCCCTTTGGCTGTGTCTGTCCCAATGCTTGAATAGAGCAAAATATGAACAATGATCTGTAAGGACAAAGGTACATTCTTTCAATGAGGAAAAACTTGACATGTTAGAAAAGTGAAATACATACATTGAATTTCCAAGGTAGAATAGTGCCTTAAAGATCATGGTCATTTGATCCCAAATGGTTACAACCCACCCAAGTACAGGACAGATGTCACGGTCAGTTTCAGGTGCATCTTCCCCAAATGCCAGAGAAGATCATGTAACCTCTTTGCGGGTGAGGAAGAACCGGATGCAGTGGGTTGTAGGAATGTGTATCTTGGGTCCACAAGGGTTAAGGGTAAACCCCAGACACGAGGCCAGCTTCAAAAATAGAGCTGGGGCCTCAGAGGTGGCAGACAAGTGAGGACATCCAAAGTGATCATCTGAGGCCTCATTTACACCCAGCTACTCAAGCCCGGAATTGATTAAAAGAAGACATTCTGCCTACTGTTCGCAGGCTAAAGAAGCACATAGTTCCATTTTCTCTCTGCAGGTTGACTCATGTTCCCGCTCAGAAAGCATGAGGAGAAGATGTAAGTTGTAGTTAATAGACCCCGTAACCGGTCATGAGCACATGAGGTGGAAGACAGCAGGTCTCAGCCCACAAGACCTCCAGCACCTTGAGACAAGTCCCTTTGGACTGGGCCACTTGTCATGCCAGAAGGACCCTCCATGAGACTTCCCTCCTAGACGCTTACATTTCCAACTGTTTAACCTAAAATGACAAATGTGGTGTGGCAGGGAAATTCTGTGGGCTTCCTGACAGTGCTGTCAGGGGCAGTCACAGGAGAGGTGGGGACTCCCCAGCAGAATCCCTTCTGCCAGGGGGAAACTGTATTGGAACAACCAGAACTGATGCAGCACCTGCTGGGTCTCAGCCATCACTTGGTGGAAGGCACATCCCCAACTGCCAGGAGGAGCAGGTCCTGGGAGGGGGAGGAGGTAGCTCAGAAGGGGAGGAGGTAGCTCAGAAGGCAGGAGGAAGAGATGTCTGATGAGAACCCAGAGGAGCCAGTCAGGGGGACAGGAGAAAAGAGGGGTGTCTGAGCAGAGGCTCGGACTCAGAACCCTGGAGAAAAGAGACAGTGTATCTAGAGAACATGGAAAGAGAATGAGGTGAGGATGTGGGGAGATGAGGCTGGGTCCACACGAGGGTTTTAGGACAGGGGGGAACGACTGGGGAAGCAGTGGAGAGACTGGTAATGTAAACACACTCTTGGAATCCTCGCAGCTCTGTGATTTTGTCAAAAATCGTCTCTCCCGTTTCCCACCTGGGCTCAGGGGCATGGTTCTTCCTGGAAGTCTCTCCAAGAGCTGGAACTCCCTGTTGCTTGGGAATGGCTGGTGTCCACGCAAGCCCACTGGTGGGATGTCCTAGATGTAGGTGTGGGCGGGGCATTCATCCTGGGCTGGTGACCAGAGCGCTTGCCCAGCCCTCCCCATTGCTTGGGCTCCCACAGTTTGAAGGCGTCTCTGAGTTCAAGTCCCAACAACAGGTGTGCCAGGACGCTCACAAGGAGCTCCAGACTCCTATGGCCTGACCTTGGTCCTTGGTGAGACTCTGCTCCTGCAGGTATTTGGAGCCTGTCACCAGGGATGGCCCAGGGACCCGGAGACGGGCTGAGGCCCTACCTCATGATGGGGAGAGCCAAGGTCACTGAGCAGAGGGGCGTGTGGGGTGAAGACAAGGCTGGGGCCGTCTTTGGAACATGCAGTCTGCCACAGTCGGTCTCTGAACATCCCTTAGAAAGGACTCCTTGTGACTGTCATCTTGCTTCACCATGCCAGGCTTGCTCAGCCTGCTGTCCACACTGTCCTGGGAGTTCAGACCAAGACTCTGAGAACATGTGCAGGTGCCGATGTGAGGGAAACCAGGAAGAGCTGGCTGATGTGTGAACTTCAGATATTAGAAGCTTGTGTACTTTTCAAAGTTATGTATATTTTTTAAACTTGTGAAAAGTTCCAAAGTGCATCTTGGGAGTTTTCAGAATGGTTGTGTTTTCTAAGTTTGTCTCCCTTTAGACTGAGCAGCTTTTCACCAGCACTGCCTTCAAGGTCATTTGAATGAGTAAGCTGGAGTCAGTGGAGGGCAGTGCTGGGTGGGGCACAGACGTGCCCTCCCTCAGCTGCCCAGGAGCAAGCCAGCCTTGGGTCAGAGAGGCTTCTGGAAGTTCTCTGGGGCTTCAGCAGTGTGCCATGGCTACCATGCCTCTAGGGTCTTCAGAGTGCAAGGACCAGAGGGGCTCAGGCGGAGGGGATCCCCTCAATCCTTCACACCAGACAGAAGTGCTGGCCAAAGTCACGGTGCCAAGATCAACAGCACACAAAACAGAAAGGGCCACAAGTCAATTATTGCACAGTGTCCCCCGGCACCTGGTGGTACAATTATAGCCAGAATTAGGTTTCTGCCTTTCCCCTGTCACCGAAGAGGACACCAGTGCCCTCAAAAGATTCGGTATGTTAGTAAGCTGTGTGTTACAAACTAGGTGGAGAATGTTCTATTCCACTTGATGAGATACTCCTAATGGACGGTGTTGGTCACAGGACATGGTGACTGCAGTTCAGATGCTTCCCCTGCAGGAGAGGGAGAACCAGGGACTGACTTAAAGGGAAGGGGAAAGGGCAGGCTTTGAAGGTTAAATTAGAGGGGTGGGAGGCAGATTTGCTTCTGGGGTCAAGGGCTTATCTGTAACACTACATGGCATCAGGGAGACATCCAGTGACCCCATTTCTTCCTGCCTGGTGGGCAGCTCTGGGAATGAGTGACTGTGTCACAAGAGAACATCTTCAGCCTCTGCGCTGACTGGGTCACAATTCAGGGGAATTACTGGCAGGCTCCCCCAGCCCTTTCCCTCCCCTGCAGGGCTTTGTGTCTGAACCTATTGGAATTTGCGGATGAGAAGCTAGAATAAGGACAGCGTCAAGTTCTACAGAGCACTGGGCAGGGGGAGGAGTCCATAGGTGACAAGTACCTGCACAGATTATGTTAAATGTGAATGGAATGGCCTCCCTGTGACATACCAAAGACATCAAAGGGAATATCTATAGTGGAATATAATGTGTTGCAGTGTATAAATGCTGGGGCCCAGGGCATGAGGGTTGTAGTGAAATTGGCAGGTATGGGGGCCCGTGCACAGTCACTATGAAGTGCCTGCAGACACCTGTGCATCCTGGAGTGCTGGGATGGCACGCGGACACTGCAACAGCATGCTGACCTGATTTTCATAAGGGCAGCGACAGAATAAGACATGGGTAACATCGCTGACCAGATTACCACTTCCAGGTGTAAAATAAGTAAGTCCCAGGATGTACTGTACAGGATGGGACCACAGTTCATTACACTCTATTGCATATTTGAAAGTTCCTAAGGGAGTAGCTCTTAAAAGTTCTTATCACAAAAATCACAGACCAGGCAGGAGTTCTGAACCTGGAGCAAAATTTAAAATCTGCTAAGGGCGTTGCTTTTTTTGTAACACACCTTCTGTCACCTGTGTTCAGGATAAGCACTGAGAACCCTTCCTCCAGTAGCTGTGACCCTCACAGAACCTCCAGGCTGGAATCAAACTGCAATTGTTGGGCCCCTTGCGGTCTGGGAAAACCACCCTAGAGGGATCTGTCAAGTGTGGGCTGCTGAGAAGATTCCTCAGAAAACACTGGCCCAGACTCTCCTCTGCCAACTCCACCATGTTCCTGCCCTCACCCTGTCATCCAAGCCAATAGGTAGGTGCCTCATTCTTGGTTCCTGTCTCTCAACTCCGTGCTTGCTTTGTGCTGTCTCCTGTCACAGTCTAGGAGGAGTGCTGGCTTTGTTTTGGTTGCTTGGCTCATGTCACCTGGGTCCCCATACCTTGGTGACCTTAGGTATGGTCAGCCTGGCTGTGGGTCCTGTGTCTACCCCCTTCCTGGCCTGAACTTGCAGATGTCCCAGCAATAGTAAGGACAGGCCTCACAGAAATCACGGTCAAATATCCAAAAGTGCAAATCACAAATGTCAAATTGCAGATGGTGTTGTGTTCTACTTGGGGAGCTACTTGGGGGGCTGGGAAGGGTTCAGTCCTTGAAGACACAACGAGTTTGGATGAGCATAGCTTCCAGATTGCACAGACCAACATTGGGCGCAGGATGGTACCTCCTCTTAGGCTTTCTTCTTGGAATCTAAGCACACCCAGTGACTGGAGAGCAAAGACCAGGGCAGTTGGGTTCCTGTGGAATCCCGTTCCTATGCATCTCAAAGTTGATTCTCTTGGAATGAATGCTCTGTAATGAGGTTTCAAGTTGGGATTGTCCACTCACACGGAGCCTCATTGTAGACAAGTTTTGCTACATTCCTCTACTGTCAGCAGACAGTTATGTGTGGATTCACACCCAAAACTGAGGGTTGCCTGTCCTTCCTCAGGGAGAGCCACCTGAGATGAGCATGTGGAAATTGTGTCATTGGGATGTTGTTTCTGCTGAATCACACGGAGCAAGGGAATTACATCTGGGAAAATAAGAATATAGCCTAGTATTGATTTCAATTTATGACTCAAAATGACTTGTGTACACGATATCACATAGTGTCATATCTGTAGCCACATCAAAAATGATGGTATTATAGATGATGTTTCTATGTGATCCCTCTCTCCATGAGAAAGCACATCTGGGTTGAATTTGTCGGGAACGGGGGACAGTTTACTGAGGTTAACATGCCCTTTCCACTTATTTTTTGTGAACACAGAAGAATTGCGACTTTGGGAAGAAATAATACCAAATTGGATTGATGTCTACAATGTTGCTCATACGTATTGCTACTACTTTCTGAGCACCAAGTGTGTGCAGAGCACTGGACAAAATACAGTACATGTGACACCTCATAGATGTCCACATGAGAGCCTACAGGGTATCTCTCCACAATTTCACTGAAGCCTGGAGGGGCCAAGCGGGCTGCCCTTGCAACACAGCTGGCAGTTCATGAAGCATCTGGTTCTTTTGCCAGTGCCTAGTGATGACTTCAGCATAAAGGCAATCTCATACATGCATTTTCCATTTTCTTCTGTAGTTTTGATTTGATTTATAAATGTAGGATGGGTTACATCTTCTCTGAGGGCAGCAGTTTTCCTGATTTAATGATTAGGCTCAGACTCTGAATACGGACCTGGCCAGTGCTTCTAGTTGTAGGTCAAGTTCCCTCACAATTCCTGCTGTTCCCCCTAGAGGGAGCCAGCTCCCTGCTGTGGGGTTAAATTTATTCCAGTCTGAACCACAGGGGAGGCAGGATAGGATGAGAACTTGTGTACCTGAGTGAGAGACAGAGAGAGAGAGAGAGAGAGAGAGAGAGAGACTGAGAGAGACAGAGACAAAGAGATTGGTGACAGAGAGATAAGGATAGACAGAGAGAGAGACAGAGAGAGAGAGAGAGAGAGAGAGAGAGAGAGAGAGACAAAGAAATCTATTTAGATCTGTTACCTGGAAATTGCATAGGTCCTCATAGATAATGAAGATTATGCCCCAGGGGCCCAGGAGTTACCCTGAACCAGCCACACATCAAGTGACACATGGTTCCTGGGGAGGGAGAAGTGTTATTTGCTACTCACCCCTCACCCCTCAGAAGTCGTGTCTCCATTCATCTTCCTTCTCATCGATTTTCCCTAACTTGAAGTATCTGCAAGTAGATTCTTGATAAAATGCGGCTCAGGGTGGCGGGATTATCCACAAGGGTCACTGTGTGTGGCAGCATCCTTCAGCCACTGTTTAGGGAGACTTGGGACTTGGGGCCTGGTGACAGAAGGTTCTGTCAGGAGGATGTGCCCTTTGGACCCAGGAGCCACCCCAGCTGCAATCAGCACAGAGATGCAGCGGGTCTCCCGGGGAGGCTGCTGACCTGGTCCAGGTGCCACACTTGTGTCATCTCACCGGATTCTCTGGACTTGGTGAGCTTGTGTGATAAACCCCCTTCAGGGAGAAGTAACCCGGGGCTCAGAGACATAATGTGCCTGTGACGAAGGCAGAGGCTGAAACCCAGGGCCTGGCAGTGCTGTGCACATGGGTGAGGGAGGGAGGAGGAAAACTGGATTTGCTGCCACCATTCACACTTGAAGAGATGTCACTGGACAAGTTGGGTATTTAGGCCTCTTGCAGAGGGCTGCTGCCCTGTCCCCAGAGAGGAGCACAAGGGAGGGTCTTCTGCCCAGCTTGCAAAGGGGCTTCTCCATCAGGCCACTAGGGGCCAGCAGTTAGCAAAAATTAATGTTTTCCCTCTGTAATTTTTTATTAAATTCTTTTTTTTTTTCAACGTTTATTTATTTTTGGGACAGAGAGAGACAGAGCATGAACGGGGGAGGGGCAGAGAGAGAGGGAGACACAGAATCGGAAACAGGCTCCAGGCTCTGAGCCATCAGCCCAGAGCCTGACGCGGGGCTCGAACTCACGGACCGCGAGATCATGACCTGGCTGAAGTCAGACGCTTAACCGACTGCGCCACCCAGGCGCCCCTTCCCTCTGTAATTTTAATGTCTCCACATGAAATCATTATTGTTGTAATACTGTGTCCAACTCTGTCCCAATCTTTTATCCTCCCAACAAAAAATTCCTGCAGGAGGTGCCGGAATGCCTTTCATTTGGCAAATCTGGTCTGCTCCTAGGAAGCCGGAGGCCATGGTGCCACTGAGACAGTCCATCCCTGACGGTGCTTGTCCAGGACACAGGTCTGACGCCACGGGGATTGGACAGACCCCTTCTCGGGAAACCCGAGAGCCTTCGCCACTTGGACTAAGAGTCTGCAGAGAAGCACACTGCGACGGGGACCACGTTGCCACTGAGGGTTGCGTCATTTCTTCTTTACATTTCTATTGGCCAAGTGTCCTACTTGTATAATGAGAGAGACCTATTCACTTAAGTGTAACTGTTCCTGCTTTTTTCTTTCCTGCCTTGAATTTTCCCATTGGGCTTGTCCTCAGTCTGAAATCTTTGCTCTTATGCAAGGGCTCACTTTGTGTTTGGCTCACCGACTGTGAAAGTCAGGCAGCCCGGGGGAAATGGTCAATTCTTCAGGACTTTGCAATGTGTGTTACTATTCCCTGCAAACCTAAGGTGTTAACTACAGCTGTATCTCAGCTCCCCGGGTCCCTCCCCCAGTGCACTTATGGGGAACCTCCTCTCACCGCCCAAGTCCCAGCCCTGAGGCAGACAGACTAGCTCTGCCCTCAGGAAAATGGAGGAGAGACAGGCAGGCGCGCTAGTAATGGGGCCGTGGGTCCATGGGCACCACTCCTGGGGCCCCCAGGCTCTAGGTACAGATGCAAGGGACCCAAATCGTGTTTCCAGCTAACCTCACAGGTCTCACCATAAATGTTCATGTGATATTTCAAAATTGATCCATTATTTCCATTTACTAACAGACGTGGACTTGAAAAGTGGATCGTTAATATCCTTCCCGTAACGGAAAAGCACTATTGCTGCCATTGATAGAAATATTGCGTGAACCGCCAACCACGGGGCTGACATCTGGTACGTGCAGTTGCTCAGTCCTGCTTTCTCAACAGGGGAGATTAGCCGGGATGGACTTCAGGCCACAAACCGAGACCTGCTCCTAGAGCGACCGAAAGCCCTGGAGGGGATTCCATAAAGGAAGACCTTTCTCACTGGGACGCTCAGTGGCACCGAAAACCACGGACAGCTCCTGTGTGCACTTATTGTTGCCTTTGACAAAAAATGGTCTCTCGGACCTGAGTGGTAGTGCTTGATCCACATCAGTCAGGGTCCTGGTGGGGACATTAATGAAAGGCAGAGTCATGGGCAAAATTCACAGGAAGACCCAAGAGACAGTGAAGCATCTGGAGGCTGGGACAGAAGGAAGCCATTACCTCCCCTGGGGCAGAAAGACACAGGGATAAATCCTTTCCTGGGGAAGCTGGAGCCCAGGGGTGAAGCCGCTCAAGAATTTAGAGTCACAGACACACAGCTGGAGTCAGAGAAGCAGCACTGAGTGATGGGGGAGGAAACACGTGAGCCTAATCTCCCCCAGCCCGTGCAGTGCCCCCCATTAGCCGACCCTAAGTAGAAGCCCAATGACAGGCACGCCTGGGAGAGGACGCCCATGGGGTCCACCTTTCGGGACGTCCCTTCCTTAGGAGAGTGGATGCTCTTTTCTCATGGCAACATCCTCCTGAATGGCGATGGCTCTCTCTCTTGCTTCAAAGAGACCCTCACATACAGGGATGTGGGACCACACTGCCCGAACCCAGAAGTCAGGGTTGTCTCTGTCTTTCTCTGTGTGCAGAGCTCCACAGAAGGTTCTGACTGGCCCAGCGTGGGTTCTGGAGTGGGCCTGCATAAACATCAAGGGGTGGGGAGATGGAGTTCCCTGGTGGCCTGGCCCCAGGGCCCCAGGGCCCCGGGGCGGTGCTGGGAAAGGAGCCATCTTCCCCACGGGGAGAGTTCTCTTAACAGGGAACGGACCAGAAGAGCTCTGGGCAAAGAAAAGCAAAGGATGGCAAGAGTCTGTCTACTTTTCTCAGATGCAGGTGCCGGGACTGGCACGTGTACATCAGGATGTGGGGCTGCCTGGGCTCCGGGAATGTTAAAGTAAAACAGCGAGGCATATAACCCAAATCCGAAGGGCTTAAGGACCACTGCGCTCACTGCCCCATCCTGGGAAAGGCCTCGGGGGAGAGGCCAGGGGGGCCTTCAGGGTGTTCTGTTCCTGAAATCAGGTGAGGTGGGAACTGTCTGGTGAAGTCCCACCATGCGTAGCTGGCTCCACCCCCTGCAGGAGGAAGAAACCAGAACATGGCTCAGCCCCTGCAGCCAAATGAGACTCATCAACGTCCAGAGTCCACGGGGCTGTCACTAAACCTGGATGGCGTGACCCTGGGAGAGCCCCTCCAACACCAAGGGCCGGCCTGGCTGTACCTGCGCAAGCAGCCGCTAGATGGCAGGCAGGCTGTAAAACCTGAGGGAGGTTGGGAGACCTGAGGCTGAAAATGACTGCCTTTGTGAGGAGTAGTTTCCAGGTTTGCAAGATGAGAAACGTTCTGGAGAAGGCTGGTGCTGAGGGTGCACAGGATTGGCTGCCCCTGCACCCCGCAGGTAAATGTGCTAAAACGACTAATTTTGAGGTTTGTCTCTCTTACCACAATTTCTTAAAAACAAAGTAAAAAAGAAACCATCAAGCTGAAAGTTAAAAATAACCAGGTGAGAGAAAAGCTTGCAGAGGAATATGCAAAATTACCCACTGTGTTCAGAGTATGCAGAGAAGCTGGGCTCCCAAAAAGGGCTGAGATAGAAAACATGATCCAATGCACTTTGTAAGAATTTGAGATTTGTTACTTTAGGGAAACATCTAAAGTGGTATCAGAGGAGGAAGAATTAAAAATTTTGTTTGACTTTTTTCTTTTGTTTTTCCATTTTTTCCCCCAGTTTGAATCTATATGTGGGGTGGCATCACAGTCTTGTCCGGACTTTGGATTTTTGAGGACTTAATTGAGCCAAACTCTTTGTTAGGTGCATGGTTATCATACTCATTGTCTCCAGACCATGGCTGAGCAGGTATCGTGAGTGCCAGCCCCTGGCTCACTAGAGGGCACAGAGACAGGTTCGCCCATGTTCCTGGTCACCCAGGGGGGTCACCAGGCTCAAGTCAACAGTGCCTGAAAAGTTGGTCCTGGGGTGTTATTTTCAGGGATTGGAGCTATATTTTGGATGGCCACCTGAGAGTAAGATCAGACTTCATCTTTGCAACCAAAGGCCCTGTGCTGCTGAGAAGCTGGGGCCTCCACCACCTCAAGCCTGGAACTCAGCAGCTTCTAGACACAGACCAGGACCGGGACGGGAGTGCAGGTCCCCACTGAACATCCTGGAGGAGGGAGGGCCATGGAGGAGAACCTGGAAGGGATTTTAAGGAGTGATCAGTGCCCTGTCATGGGCACTTCTGGGAATTTGTGTGGTAGGAGCAGGAAATGACCCAGGGGACAGTTGCTAACCTTCCAGAACCCCAGCCTCAGATGCTTGCTGGTTGTGACTATTGCTCATAGGGCCAAGTCTTTGCTCCTAAAGAATGAAGAAGAGTGTAGGTGTAGAGAGGAGGGGCAGGAAAGAAGTTGCACAGGTTTCTACAGCAGAGGTTCCCCCGAGGTGGGACTGTGATGTGCCCTCCCTCTTGGGGCTGATGTTTGGTGAGGGGGCCTGGCCGGGTGCCTGAGGGTGTGACTCCACCCTTCGGGACTCCTGTCAGGGGCACAGAGAGGGTACTTAGGCCAGCTCTGGGGAGGATAATGTGCCTTGTCCCCCTGAAATCATGGAATTTACAACTAAAGAGACTTTCGGAGGGTTTGATTAAGCCATTCTCTCTGTGACCTGAAACAAATGGTTTAAGATTTTAAACAGAATTTTACCTTCAATTATTACAATTCAGACTAATTGTCAGGCTGTCTGCCCACACTTGGGGGCCAGTTATTCTCCTGTGCTAAGTATTTATATGGTAAAGTAGTGTGTGTGTGCATGTGTGTGTTATGAGTGTACATGTATATTTGTATACTGTGAAAGTGTGTATGCATACGTGCACATGTGTGTGTGCGTAAGTATATATATATGCATGTGAGCATATATGTAACTGTATGTGTACATATGTGTAAGTGCATATGTGTATATATGTGTGTGTCTATATGTATATGTGTGTGTGTGTTTGCGTTATTGTGTGTGTATGTGTGTCTGTTTTTCATGAGGTAAAGGATTTTCTGGCCCTAAAAAGTTGATCTCCTGGGCAAGAACCTTGAGACTCACTGATTCATCCATGAGTACCTGTTTGCCATATTCAAGGGGATGGAAAGAGCATCCTGAGAACTTTTCCTAGAAAAATATGAATTTATTAATGAACTGTTGACATACCTTGTAATAATTTTTTACAACATATAACAACTTTTATAATATCACATTTTAGCAGGAATGGAAAGAAAGTTCAATCTTCCCACCATCATGAGAGACAAAAATGTTGGTCAATATTATAGTTATTATTAGCTTAGAAAACCTTCAGCTTCAAAACTCATTATGGGTGAAGTGTTAAGAATTTTTTTCAAATCTGGAAGACCTCTATCGAGTTAGATATTTTTTATTGAAACGTAAACTTTAGAATCTTCAGACACGTGGAGTTTTCTCACTTGCTGACTCATTTGAATGCTCGTTGAATTGCAACAATATTAGCCAGTCTGTGGGGGTCTGCCTCTTTAATCTGGTTTGAGGGGCTGAGATCATCTGCAGGCTCTGCTTGCTGGAGACACAACTTCACTAGTGCTCTGGGCTCTTCTCCCTGTGAGGCTCCCTGCCACCCAGACCAGGTCCCCACTTCTCCAGCTTCCTTATGTCTCTGCTCCTGGGAGCCGGCTGTCCACTGGGGCCCTGCCTGGCCTCCCATTGGGAAAGGACTGGGGGACCTTATCAGTCAACAAGGGCTGTACATAGCAAGGAAGCCACCAAAGACCCTTCTGTGTAGAGAATACCCAGCCCCAGGGCCAACATGCAAAACTGGTTATCTTGTAGAATGTTCTGATTTGTGGCCATATCTGATTGTTCCTCCTGGTGACATCTAACTTATGCCCCATAAACTGGACAAATGTGGACTTCCAGCTGGATTAGCTTCCATTCATCGTTTTGACAAGATACTGTCCTTAAAATAAATAAAAATAAGCTTTACTACCTCTGTTCCCAAAGTGTGTAGTTTGAGACTGTTTTTAACATAGATGAGCTTCTCATTTGCTGACTCCAGAACCTGAGCAGCCCTACTGTGTGCCCGAGGTTCCCACACTGTGTGAATTTCACAAAGAACATGGAGACTGACACTCTGTTACACAGAGTAAGACCACTTAGAAACAGCAACAGCTTCCCAGCACAGTTGCTTGTCATGGTAAAATAGTTTTAAACATTGTATTGGCTACCAAGAGAAAAAGAAAGAAAACAAGCATTTAAAAGAAAGAAATCTGAAATCTGGGGAAGTCAGAGTCTCAAAATTATGGACATTTTTTCAATTGAATAACTTAATCTTAGAAAAAAATCGTGGGTCACAAAACAGCCCTTCATAAGTATATAAGAATTGAAATCATACCATGCATACTTTCAGACCACAATGCTATGAAGCTTGAAATCAACCACAGGAAAAAGTCTGGAAAGCCTCCAAAAGCATGGAGGTTCAAGAACACCCTACTAAAGAATGAATGGGTCAACCAGGCAATTAGAGAAGAAATTAAAAATATATGGAAACAAATGAAAATGAAAATACAACAATCCAAACGCTTTGGGATGCAGCGAAGGCAGTCCTGAGAGGAAAATACATTGCAATCCAGGTTTATCTCAAGAAACAGGAAAAATCCCAAATACAAAATCTAACAGGACACCTAAAGGAAATAGAAGCAGAACAGCAAACACAGCCTAAATCCAGCAGAAGAAGAGAAATAATAAAGATCAGAGCAGAAATAAACAATATAGAATCTAAAAAAACTGTAGAGCAATGAATAGACACTTCTCTAAAGAAGACATCCGGATGGCCAACAAGCACATGAAAAGATGCTCAACATCGCTCCTCATCAGGGAAATACAAATCAAAACCACACTCAGATATCACTTCATGCCAGTCAGAGTGGCCAAAATGAACAAATCAGGAGACTATAGATGCTGGAGAGGATGTGGAGAAAAGGGAACCCTCTTGCACTGTTGGTGGAAATGCAAACTGGTGCAGCCACTCTGGAAAACAGTGTGGAGGTTCCTCAGAAAATTAAAAATAGACCTACCCCATGACCCAGCAATAGCACTGCTAGGAATTTACCCAAGGGATACAGGAGTACTGAGGCATAGGGGCACTTGTACCCCAACGTTTATAGCAGCACTCTCAACAATAGCCAAATGATGGAAAGAGCCTAAATGTCCATCAACTGATGAATGGATAAAGAAATTGTGGTTTATACACACAATGGAGTACTACGTGGCAATGAGAAAGAATGAAATATGGCCCTTTGTAGCAATGTGGATGGAACTGGAGAGTGTGATGCTAAGTGAAATAAGCCATACAGAGAAAGACAGATACCATATGTTTTCACTCTTATGTGGATCCTGAGAAATTTAGCAGAAACCCATGGGGGAGGGGAAGGAAAAAAAAAAGAGGTTAGAGTGGGAGAGAGCCAAAGCATAAGAGACTCTTAAAAACTGAGAACAAACTGAGGGTTGATGGGGGGTGGGAGGGAGGGGAGGGTGGGTGATGGGTACTGAGGAGGGCACCGTTTGGGATGAGCATTGGGTGTTGTATGGAAACCAATTTGACAATAAACTCCATATATTGAAAAAAAAAGAAAAAATCGTCCCATGGTCCTATTTCTTCTCCATTTCACAAGACTAGTGACCACGTTTGTTTTTGAGGTTTATTGCTGTTTGGCTTGTCTAGAAGCATTTGTTCTGTGCTGTGCATAGAAATGCAGGGAAAGCCCCACAGGCCCTGCCCATGAAATATTTCGTACCCACATGGATCCCGTCCCCTGACACTGTAAAACTCATCCTGTGTTCCGCAGGCAGGGCCTCCCTTTGGGAAGACCAGTGATTCTGGCTGCTCTTGAAATGCGCTCACAGATTCCAGCGTTAGTAGGAAACCTGGAGTCATATACATGTCAGACCATGGCCCTGTCATGAAACACAAGGGTCAGTGCATCTCTATTCCATAGACTCTGGGATGGAGAATGGGAGGAGCAGGTTTTACTTCATAAGAGTGTTCATGTTCCCGCCTGAACTTCCCATCCCTGTCCTTCCTTCCACGTGACAGAGAAGCCTGGAATCCTCATCCACGATAGCCATGTAAACATTTCTAAGACAACTAGTTATGGTGCTGCTTGTGGATTCCTTTGTCTCTTGAAGACGTGCACAGTGGAAGACAAGGTGATTGTGAGTCGGAGGTCCTCAGTGCCACCCAGCTTCTCCTGAGCGTCTGGCATTTGGAAGGACAGTGTATCTATCTATAAAGCCTGGCTTATTATTGAAAGCCAGGAGCTCAAAACTCTGGTTTTGCAAGTTAAATCCTGAACATTTGACTTTTATTTTCATGTCTCCTTTACTACACTTCCCAAGGCAATGGAAGCTTCTGGTGAATCAAGGGTGTGTTGCATATACAAATGTGAATAAAAAATGAACATAAACCTTCCAAATATATTATCCTCATCACAGTTGAAATTGAGGGGCTGGGAGGACAGGGTAGTGGGTATTAGGTTTTCATGGGGACAGAGTTCAATGTGATATGAGGAACATTCTGGAAGTGGGTGGTGGTGAGGTTTACAAACAGGGTGACTGCACTAAATGAAAATATTTAAAGGGATCAATTTTGTTATGTTATGCATATTTCACCACAAAAAGTAATCCAGCTTGCTTCCCAGTGAACAGGTGAGTGTGGGAAGATTTCTCACCCCTACCTGGAAAAAAAACAAGGAACAAGTTGGGCACGATGGTGGTGGGTGGGCTCAGAAGGGCAGTGCTGACCCCTGGGGTCCAGCTGCCTGGTGCAGTCCTGTGAGTGTCACCAGCTTGCAGGGACCCTGTGCCTGCCCCCACCTGTCTAGATCATGAGCTCTGAACAAACAGGGGTGCAGAGGGCTGGGCATCTTCCCTGCAGCAGCATATTTCCTGTCTGACCTTGCAAATGCTTGTGTGCTGTGTAGACTGCTATAAGATGCCTGGAGGAAGGGGCCGTGGGGCCCACATTTCACCTGCATTCAACCCAAGCCCTTTGTGGCTGGGGCAGGATCTCCTCCTGTACAGGTGATTGTTGGCACCAAGCCTGACCTTTCTAGTAACATCACAGCAGAGCACCTGTTGGATTATTGCCCAGACTGCTTGGATTCCTCTGATTCAAGTGCTCACTGAGCCTCTACTGTGCAAATCATGGGGCAGCAACCTTAGAACAGTTCCCCTTTGCAACAGGAATCCACATAAGTCAGGTGGAGGAGACTGGGGCTTGGGGAACGAGTTCCCAGCCAGGACACAGAACCCACACCTGAGCACACATGGCTGAAAAATGTTTTCCTGTGCTCTTAAGATCTCTGGTCTAACGTGAGATTAAACTGACATAAGGCAAATTCATCAGAGGAAGCATCCAAGTGTATTAAATTTTTATATTGACATGGGGGCCTTCACAATCGAATTAAATACCCCAAGGGGTGACCACAGCTGGAAGCTTCTATACCTTTAGAGGAAGTCTTGATAATTTGTAAAGAAATGACAAGGCAAAGCGTAGTTAAGTTTTGGGGAAGTGACAAGGAGATACTTTGTAGGGCAGGGGACAAAACTAGTGGAAGAACAGGATTATTTAGGAATTGTGTTTGCATAGATGTGTTAGGTGTTGACTCTCAGCCTCCGTTGGTCAGGATGCTCTCTTGCTGGATCTTTTCTCATGGGAGAGCACCTTTCTCAGGGAAATTTTATGACCTGCTTCTGGAAAGGGGATGTCAGAGAGTCCTTCCTGCACCTGCTGCTTCTCAAGTGCCTGCAGCTCAAAACAACCAATATGCCACAGTCGCTTACTTTGGGGGAGCGTGTCCAGTACCTCTGCAGCCTCACCGAATAGTTGCATGTCTTAGGAGCAAAACTGAGGTTTCTGCGGAAGAAGAAATGCTGCGTCTAGACTGTGACACAGTGTGTGTGTGTGTGTGTGTGTGTGTGTGTGTGTGTGTGTTTACATGGGGTGGAGGGCTTAAACTCTGTTCTGTTTCTCTGGGGACCTGAGACTGATACACGGACCCATCTTATAGACCCACGCACCATCTCCTACTTTCCTCCATATTTTTCTCATGTCTTTTCCCTTCTTTGCAAATAATAATAATAATGATAGAAGGTAGTTAGTTTCATTACAGGAAGTGAATACAGAGAGTAAAGACAGTGTTAATTGTCATCAGGTTAGGTGGAAGCAAAAGGCCTCAGCATGGAGCCAATATATTTATTTCTTCCTCAATTTCTCTATTGTGATGTGAAGAATGCCTTTGTATAAAACCAGGTAAGGGATTGATTTCCAAGCTCATAAAAGCTGAGTGGGTTTCTAAGTAATTCCCAACTTTCTCAAACCACTGAAGAGCTTTCCACAGTCAACCATCTCCCTACTGCTGGACACTTGGATCCTTCCCATCTTTTTGCTCTTACAGACAATACGTAACTTTAGAAAGGCTCATCTAGGTTTCCCTGCTGACCCCGCAAGTCAGAGGGCCTGCTTATCTAAACTGCTCAATGTCCACAGAGCTGCCACATTGCCATCCTGTGGCCGTCCTGTGATCTGTCTCTCCAGCAGGCAGAAGAGGGCCGTGTCCCAACACCTGAGGACATCTGAAAGGATCAGTCACTGCTGTTTATTGTGCATCTGCTAAGTGAGAACGGATGGGCCATGTTCTTCTCATTTCCTGATCCTCAGGGAGGCTCACCGTCTCCCATGGCTTCATCTACTATTTGTATTTTCTCCCCACAAACTGTAATCTTATACCCTTAGTTTATCTCTCTGAGGTGATTTATCTTTTCCTCCTTAATAGGTATGATCCTGATGTGCCCTTTGTGTTGCGTATTACAAACATTTTCTCCTGTGCTGTAGACTGTCTTTTAACTTTGTTTGTGGGGGGTAATTCCCATTTTGACACAATCACATCTATCTTTTCTTTACACCTTGTACTTCTGTGGCCTCGTGTCCTGCCCTTCTCCCTCTTGTCTCATTCAACTAAGCAATGGACACTTCATTCCTTGATGACAGCGACCTTATAGGAGGTAGTCTCTCTCCCTGCAATTAGGAAATCTTTTGGTTTTGTTTGTTCGTTTGTTTGTTTGTTTGTTTGTTGTTTTGTCTTCAAAGCTTGGCTTTCAGAGCCCTTGGACTCAGGAATTCTAAATGAGATGTCAAGTGCTGAAAAGTGACTCTTTTTCCTTTTTGCATTCCTACTGGTGAAATCCTCATTTTCCATGAGACAAGGATGTCCCTAGCCATAGAGAGGACCAGTCCCTAGAAATGGAACGCAAATGAGAAAAGAACACTGACATTTCAGACAGTACCACTACCCTGTGACACACATGACACAGGTCTGCAGGTGGCTACAGGGCCCCTCTCAGCATCTGATACAGTCTCCCCTCAGCTCTGACAACGGCACCCAGGACCTGCTCTAGAAGAAAGAACTCAGGAGTGGGAGGTCTTCTGCTAGGAGAAGAGAGTTGTGGTTCCCGGGGGGAGAAGGGAAGATCTCCCCATGAGGCAGTGCAAGTCACAGACACAGGAGGCACTTTCCAGAAATGTTGAATGGACACAGTGACAGAGGGTTAGGGACTGTGCCAGGGGTAATGATGTGGGGCCCCAGGGAGGACTGTGGTGCCTTGGTTGCTGTCCCCAGGACTGCAGCATAAAACACTAGCTATTATACTGCGCAATTGTCTTTAATGATCTTTACTGATGGCCAGCCTTCAATCGTGGGTCTGGTACAGCCCTGTGTGCTGCCTTGTCTGGAGTTACAGCTCCTGAGATCAAACCCTGGCTCCCTGCTCACCAGCTGAGGAAGTTGCCAACCCTCTCCAAGCTTCAGTTCATTCATCTCTTCAATGCAATAGGAGTTATTATGGTGAAAAGACCATCATCCAAAGGAGAGTGTTCGTGACTATATTCAGTTGTCCACTGGCTTCAAGAGGCCACAGAAAAGTAGTCTGGGATTTTGGATGCATGTTTTTTCCATTTCGCTTATCTCTACTTTATAAAGTCTTCATAATGATTGCTTGTTTTATTAGTCTTCTAACTTAAAAAGAGAGAAAAAGAAAGAAAGAAAGAAAGAAAGAAAGAAAGAAAGAAAGAAAGAAAGAAAGAAAGAAAGAAAGAAAGAAAGAAAACTCTGGAAGGACAAGGGCCAAGGTCCCTCTGAGAATCCTTCACAACAGCCACTGCCAGTTTGTTCATGAAGGTTGTAATGCAAGGAGACAAACCAGGGCAACCTTGCATTACTGCCCCCTCCCCCAGGGACATGACATAAGGAATGTGTGACATTGTTGCTCATGAGCCAGGTGACAGGTTTGGTTGATCGTTCCACTTGGTAATGAAACATTCACGTACTCTTCATTTTTATAGCAAACCACTGCATTTCCATTAGATTATGGATACGTCCAGGACATAGAGACTGAAATTTTAAGGTAATCCTTCACTCATGTCTCCTGGCAAGTCCAGTTTGCCTGGACCGTTGTAGACTGACTCTACCGGAAGCCTACAAAGTCATTTTCACTTGTTTTTCATTTTTCTGACAACATGCAAGCAAAGGGGGGGAGGAACACCAGCTTCCCAGATGGATCACTGATGAGCAAAGTTCACCAAAGTGCAGCCTGGACTCAGCATTGCATTTTACCCAAAAATCTGCCCACAGGTGACCTATTTCAGTTTGTCATGCACATTTGGGGGCTCAACAAGCAGGGAAATGCAGGGCAGAAAGCTTTGATGATGGAAGCCAGTTTGACTGAGAGACTCGAAGGGCACCTTAGTCCTTCACTCTCCATCCAACCTCAAGCACAGAGCACACCTGAGGCAGCGTGTTGGAATGGCCCCAGGTGAGTGTGGCCTTGTGTTGCTAATCCTCTGTCCATCTCTGCTGGTCTTATGACCAGGTGCTCTGCCCTCCTCAAACCTCAAGGCTTTGTCACATGTTCTGTTATTTCTCTGTGTTGTCAGATAATTCTATAATCTTCAGTGATATATCTAAAACATGTCCGCAATGAAAGTGTTTTGATGGTTTAAGGGCCCTAATAAATTCCAGAACATCATTAAGAATAATAGTAGTAGATACATGCTAGGGATTGTATATTGACCACTATATAATGTATCCTCTATCATCCTTACGATACCAGTAGACACAGGCGTTTTTAATCCCCTTTTACTGATGAAAATGGAGGCTCTGCGAGGTGAAAGGACTTGCCCAAGGTTATACATGGCTAGTAAGAAGTAGAATCAATACTTGAAACTAGAAATACTCAATTTCAAAATCAGCAGCCTGAATGACTACATATTCATTTGATTATTGTCTGCCTTTTCCTGCCGATCGATCATCACGTTCATGTAGTTCCTTAATAAATACTTGTTAAATGAATGAACACTATCTCACGTCCACACTTAAGGAATGGAGGCGTAATGGTGGAATGGCAGATCATTGTTTTGTTTGTAGTTTATTGAAAGATCAGAGTTGCCTGTGGCCCCAGCCAGCTCTGTGGTACCCTGGTGCACAAGTGTGAATTCTTCATTTCACTCCAGAAACTCTTTGTGTTGAGACTTTTGCAGGATTCCAACATTTTTTTAAAAAATATTTAAAAATTTTTACATGTTAAATATTTTGAATGCTAAATATTTTACATGCTAAATCAGACCACTTTTCTTGTTCTAAAGCCAGGAATACTAAATTAAGAAGAAAACATGAACAAAACATTTTTCATCGGGAGAAAACTAATTCTCGCCTCACAGGGGAAATTTCCTGGGTAAAATATAAGTCTGAAAAACATGGCTAACACTATTTCTCCTGCAGAAAACTAATGTTAGTCCTCACTTTCAACAGCAGTGTTCAAGGTCTAACCCTCAGTGTGACTATATTTGGATATAGAGCTTTTAAGAATTAATTAATGTTAAATGAGGTCCTAAGAGTGGGGTCCTAATTTAATAAAATTGGTGGCACTATAAGAAGATATAGAAATACTGATCTCTGTCTCTTTCTGTCTCTCTCCAAACACATTACCAAGGAATGGCCATTTTAAGACAGAACAGAAAGGTGGCCATGTGCAAGACAGGAAGGGATCTTTCACCAGAAACCTAAACAACCATCACCTTGATCTTGAACTTCCAGCCACCAGAACTGGGAGAAATAAATTTCTGTCCTTTAAGCTGCCCAGTCTATGGTATTTTGTTATGGCGTCTGAGCAGACAAAGAGAGGACCTATCCCCATTTCCCCTCTTTGCTCTAGCAAAGACAGTGGTCTATTGCATTGATGACATTATGCTGATTGGAAATTTTTTTGTTTTAGAGGGTGAGAAATAAATCACACAAAAATTTAAGGGCCTTCTATTTCTGTGAAATTTCTAGGTGTCCAATGATGTGGGCCTGGTGGAGAGATCTCTTAAAGGAGAAGGATACCTTATTGCATCTGGCCTCCTTCCCCTGGCCAACCCCAAGAAAGAATTACAAGGCTTCCTTTGGGTTTTGGCATCTTTGATTTTGGAAAAAACCTATTCCTCCTGTGGATGTCATGTCATGTCTATTTACTGAGTAACCAAACACACTGCTGGTTTTGAGTGAGGTTCAGAAACAAGAGAAAGCTCTGTAGCAGGTACAATAACTATGTGGCTGTTCTGCCACTTGGGTCACATTCAATGGTGCTTGAAGTCAGTGGCAGATAGAGGTGCTCTTTGGACTCTTAAACAGGCCCCTGCAGGTGAACCAGAGCACAGACACTGAGGATTTTGGAAGAAATCCATAGTCTCCTTTTGAGAAAGAGGTCTTAGCCTGCTACTAAGCCTTAGTAGAGTCTGAATATTTAACCACGGACATCAGTTTACAGTGTGACCTGGGCTGCCCAGCAAGCATGGATGTTATCTGATGAAGAAAGCCATAAAGGTGGACATGCACATCAACACCCTTTATCAGATGGAAGTGCTATATGCACAGTTAGGCCCAAGTGGGCCCTGAAGACATGAGTAATTTACTTTAGAGAGCAGCTGAATGTCCATGGCCCCCACCCTTGCCTTCTTTTGCCCAGCCTGCATCTATGGCCTCACTGGGAGTTCTCTATTAACAGATAAGATTCAGGCCAGGTTTACAGGTGGTTCTGCACAATGGGTAGGGTTCACTTGACAGTGCACAGCTGTGGCACTATAGTCTTATCTGAGACCTCTGTAAAAGACAGTGGAGAAGAGATAGTTTACCCAGGGGCAGAACTTCCAGTTATAGACCTGGTGGTTCACTTTGCTTGGAAGCAAACATGGAATTATATTCTGATTTATGAGCTGTGTCCCATTATTTGGCAGGATGACTAAAGACTCAGAAAGACCATGATTGGATAAGTGGTTCCAAGGAAATTTGGGAGGAAGGTGTGTGAACAAACCTTTCTTAATGGGTATAAAGTGTGAAGATATTTGTGTCTTGTGTGAATGCTCACTAAAGGGTGAACTCAGCAGAGGAGAATTGTAATAATCAAATGGGTAGGGTGACCCGTTCTGTGAATACTAGTCAGCCTCTTTCCACAGCCACCCCTGCCATCACCCGATGGACTCATGGACAAAGTGGCCATGGTAGCAGGGATGGAGATTATGCATGGGCTCAGCAACACAGGCTTCTTTCACAAGGGCAAGCTGGCAATGGCCACTGCTGAGTGCCCAATCTGCTGGCAGCAAAGACCAACACTGAGTCTCAGATATGACACCATTCTCCAGGGTGATCAGCCAGCTACCTGGTGGCAGGTTGATTACATTGGACCACTTTCATCATGGAAGAGGCAGCATTTGTTCTTCCTGCAATAGATAGTCGGATATAGATTTGCCTTCACTTTATACAATGTTTTTGCCAAAACTACCACCCATTCAATATAATTATGGTATCCTACACAGCATTACCATGTTCAAGGACCTCACTTGACAGCCAGTGAACTAAAGCAATGGTCCCATGCTCATGGAATTCCCTGGTATTCTCATGTTTCCTAACATCCAAAACAGCTGGCTTGATAGAATAGTGTGATGGCCTTTTGAAGACTCAGTTACAGCACAAACTGCATGACAATATCTTGCAGGACTGAGACAAGGCTCTCTAGCAGGCTGCATGTGGTCTGAATCAGCATCCATATGGTGCTATTTCTCCAATAGCCAGACTTCCAAGGTCCAAGAATCAAGAGGTGGATATGGGACTGACAGCTCTCACTATTACCCCTAGTGATCCACTAGTAAAATTTATGCTACCTGTTCTTATGTCCTTATTCTCTACTGCCCTAGGTTCCTTAGTTCCAGAGGGAGAAATGCTTCTGCCTGAATATACATAATGATTCCACTGAACTGAAAGTTAAGACTGATGCCTAACCGCTTAGGTTCTTCACACCTTTGAATAAACAGGCAAAGGAGGGAACTATAGTACAACCTGAGGTGAATAATCCTCACTACCAAGGAAAAATTGCACTGCTACTCCACAATGGAGGTAAAGGAGAGTATGTCTGGAGTACAAGAGATACCTTAGGTTTCTCTGTGATTAAAGTCAAGAGAAAATTACAGCAATGCAAGCTAGCAGGCTAGTTATGGCCTAAGACATTTCCAGGTTGAAGGTTGGGGTCCTGTACCAGGTAAAGAATCATGACCAGCTCAGGTGCTTGCTGAGGGTCAAGGGAATGCAGAATGGTCCATCTTCAGTATTCACAGAGCCAGTGGAAGAAAGTAGTTATAAATACTAGATATGTAGTACCATGTGGCCACTTCCAGAATGAGGGCTGTCATTACCATGAACGTTTCCTTCCTATTTTGTCATGAATACGTATGTGTATGTATGTGCATAAAATATCTTTGTCTTTTTCCCTCTCTTATTTCTTTATCATGTCACATAAGATGTGCTGACTTTGCGTCATAACATTTAGGTATTGTTTATTTTACATCACAGTATTTTAGTTTGGGGGTATCAAGGACAAGAGTAAATATGACCCAAGAACCTTATTTCCTCTGGGTCACCTGGGTATCTCAGTCAGTTAAGTGTCCAACTTCAGCTCAGGTCATGATCGTGCAGTTTGAGCCCCACGTCAGGCTCTGGGCTGACAGCTTGGAGCCTGGAGCCTGCTTTGGATTCTCTCTCTCTCTCTCTCTCTCTCTCTGCCCATCCCCTGCTCATGCTCTGTCTCTCTCTCTCTCAACAATGAATAAACCTAAAAAAATTTTTTTTAATCTTATTTCCTCTGTGGGAAAAGGCATTAGTGCATTTTTGGTTGTAACAGCTTAGTTGGATCATTTTAGGAAGAATTATGACCTTGTCATTGTCTTTGTGTGGAGATGAAGTATGGTTTGAGAAGATGTGTGAGTATGTCAAGTGGACAAGGACTTGAATTGTGAGAGTTAAATTTATGTGTCAACTTGACTAGGTCAGAAAATATTTGAACATCTGCTCAAACATTCTCAGTGTGTTTGTGAGGGTGACTTGGAATGAGAATAACATTGGAATTGGTATACTAAGTAAGGCAGATTGTCCTCCCTAATTTGGGCAACCCTCTTCCAATCAGTTGAAGGCCAACATAGGTTAAAAAAACCAACTGACCCTCTCCTGAGTAATGGGGAACTCCTCTTGCTACCTGACTTCTAGCTGGGACGTTGTCTTTTCCTGACCTTGGACTGGAAGTGAAACACTGGCTCATCTTGGGCCTGGAGCCTGCCAGCATTTTGAGTAGAACTTGGACCATTGCCTCTCTGGGTCTGACACCTGGTAGTCAGGTCTTCCCAGTTGGACTGAACTACACCTTGGGATCTTTTGTGTTTCCGGCTTGTTGGCTGTAGATCTTGGGAATTCTCAGCCTTCCTGAGCATGTGGACAAATTCCTTGTCATAAACCTCATTCTGTATATATACATCTTGTGGTTCTCTTTCTCTGGAGAACCCTGATTAATAAAGGCTGCCTGAAGTCTATCCATGAACCCAAGATATCAATGCACATCATTTTAATAAGCCCTGCCCTAGAGGATTTTAGGTCTCAGGATTTGTCTACAAGGCATAGAATACACAGAAGAAATCTGGTCTCAAGTCTTCAGGACCCAATGTTATTTTGCCCTGATCTTGTTTGCGTACATAGCCTTTACCAGCTTTCCTTTTTTTACCACCTTTCCTCATAGTCCAAGCAGCACTCCTACGTGGGGCACATATTTCAGGTCAGAACTACATGACCTCAAAAATCTCATACTCCACAGGGGTAGCAGATGCTTACTTATGATGTTACAAAGCTGCAGAGAAACTGGCTCTGGGGACCATGTCATCCTGTGCTGCCACCATGCTATCCTCTGGCGACTTGATGACCCATCTGACAGCTCCCAGTCTCCTCCTTTACTGTAGGCTCCATATCTAGCATCTGGGAAGGTTACAGAACCTGTTTGACAGGCCCATGGTGATGACAGTCTTCATGTGACTCTCATTGCTGCCTGCAGATGTGGAGTTACTGCTGACAATCTGATTTGTGGAGACATCACTGGGGGAGTAAAACAAAAAACCAATTATATCATGTGTTTGGGATATCTGGAAGAATGATCCCAGCTAATATTTTCTTGAGAGAGTTTAAGAGTTTGTCTTCATTACTTTCTTACACCATACACAAAAATAAACTCAAAATGGATGAAAGACCTAAATGCAAGACAGGAAACCATCAAAACCTTAGAAAATAGGCAACAACCTCTTGGCCTCAGCCACAGCAATTTCTTGCTCTACATCTCCAGAGGCAAAGGAAATAAATACAAAAATGAAAATAAAAAGCTTCTGCATTGCAAAGGAAACAATCAACAACACTAAAAGGCAACTGACAGAATGGGAGAAGATATTTGCAAATGACATACCAGATAAAGGGTTACTATCCAAAATCTATAAAGAACTTACCAAACTCAACACCTGAAAAATAAATAATCCAGTGAAGAAATGGGCAGAAGACATGAACAGACACTTTTACAACCAAAACATCTAGATGGCCAACAGACACATGAAAAAATGTTAAATGTCACTCATCATCAGAGAAACACAAATCAAAGCCACACAGAGATACGACCTCACACTGTCAGAGTGGCTAAAATCAACAACTCAGGAAACAACAGATGCTGGTGAGGGTGTGGAGAAATGGGAACCCTCTTGAACTGTTGGTGGGAATGGAAACTGGTGCAGTCATTCTGAAAAACAGTGTGGAGCTTCCTCAAAAAATTAAAAATAGAACCACCCTATGATCCAGCAGTAGCACTACTAGGAATTTATCCAAAGGATACAGGAGTGCTGATACATAGCGGCACATGTATCCCAATGTTTATAGCAGCGCTTTCAACAATAGCCAAATTACCAACTGATGAATGGATAAAGAAGATGTGGTTTATATATACAATGGAATACTACTTGGCAATGAGGAAGAATGAAACCCTGCCATTTGCAACAATGTGGATGGAACTGGAGAGTATTATGCTAAGTGAAATAAGTCAGTCAGAGAAAGACCGATATCACATGTTTTCACTCATACGTGGAACTTGAGAAACTTAACAGAAGACCATGGGGGAAGGGAAGGGGAAAAAATAGTTTCAAACAGAGAGGCAGGCAAACCATAAGAGACTCTTAAATACAGAGAACAAACTGAAGGTTGACAGTGGGGCTGGGGAAGGGGGAAATGGGTGATGGGCATTGAGGAGGGCACTTGTTGGGATGAGCACTGGATGTTTTAAGCAATGAATCACAAGAATCTACCTCCAAAACCAAGAGCACACCATATACACTGTATGTTAGCCAACTTGACAATAAATTATATTTTAAAAAAAGAATTGGTCTTCATTAAACCTGTAAATATAATAAAAGAGAGATAAGGCAGAAGAAAGGGAAAATTTTTTTCTATTTACTTAAACTGATTTGTACATGGCTACCCACGGAAAAAAACTGAAATGTCACATGATTCTATTTATATGATTACCCCTACAGATTATTGCAGACAATACTAAAGTATTTCCTAATACTAAAGACAAAAGCAAATACTATCATAAAGAATTGATATCTACCATAGAGAGCTCCCCATAACAATTTGAATCTGTAAATTCTCAACTGATATATCCAGTGGGGCTAAGATGGGTGTGTGTGTGTGGGGGGGGAGAATTCTCAAACACTGAGTGACTATAAGTTGGCTTAGTTTTTTGTAGGGTATTTGAAAATATCTACAAAACTTTTGATGGCCATACTAATGGATGTGTTAAGTTTCCAAATAATCTAGAGGAATATCTACACAAATGTACAAAGATAATCATACAATACTTTTCATAGGAAAAAATTAAAAACAATCTGAAGACAGACCAAATGTCCCTCTATAGATATGTCCCTGTGGTAGAATTCCATACAGCCATGAAAACAACCACATAGATCTACATGTACTGACATAAAAGGATGAATTGCTATACTTTGAGTGAAAGGAAGTAGTATATAAAATGTTATCTGATATACATAAAAAAAGGAAATCATAGAGTTTAGCTTTTCTTTACTTAGGCAATAAATGACATAGAAAGAAGCTTCAGACATTGTAGAAAGTATTTTCATCTTCCAGTAATTTCTCTGCTACTCCAAATAAATATTTGGTATCCAGAATCACTTCAAATACCTTCTATTCTACCCTGTCCAGTGGAGAAGAGCAATTATCTTCACTTCTCAGGCAAAACAGGAAACCCAGTTTCCTTAAAAAAGAAACCTAGAATAGAACTGTTATCTGTCCACCCAGCCCTACAGAGACTTGCGTCAAGGTGTGGAAATCAGGACTCAGCTCTTTGCCATGCATAAATGCTGTCTTAGTCTGTCCCGGCTGCTATGACAGAGCAACATAGACAGGGGCTTGTACACAACAGAAAGTTTATTTCTCACAGTTCTGGAGGCTGGAAGCCCAAGATCAAGGCACCAGCAAATTCACAATCTGACAAAGGGCTATTTCCTCTTCATAGGTGGCCATCTTTTGACTATGTCCTCACAGGGCAGAAAAAGGTTAAGGAGCTCCCTGGGACCATCTTTGTAAGGGCACTAATCCCAGTCCTGTGGGCTCCAATCACCTCCTAAACACCCCGCCTCCTAATGCCCTCACCTTGGGCATTAGGGTGTCCATACATGAATTGGTGGAGGCATGAGCCTTTAGTCTATGGCAAATGCCCAGTGGTTCTCTGCTGTGTCTCCATCCCAATGCCTATCAGCCACCGCCATCTTTATATGAGTCCGTATATGTGGAGAGCTTTCCCAGAGCCAATTCCAGTGTTTCATGTGCATGAGCCCAGCTTACCCCTCAGAACAAGCTTTGCCTTCCTGGTTCACAAAACAAGAAAACTGGAACCAAGAGAAGCTAGTGGAGCCAAGGTCACACCCTGGGAAGCTGGCGGCCTACACCAGAATCTGCACACTCTTCTCACTTCGCCCCCTCACCTGCCTGGGAAAGCAGCCATGGGCTTTGGGTGATCTTGCAGTGATCTGTAGGAGCCCCATGTTATAAGCACTGCCCACCACACATGTTCGCTGGTAAGTCAGGGCTCCCAGAAAGAAATGTAGTCCCTTAAAGCCACAACAGATCTCAGTGTCCAGGTAGAAACTTACACTCTGGAAACGAGCTCATTCCCTTTGGAGGAAATAATTTCTTCTGTGTACGAAATGGTACCCACTGCCACTCAGGATTCTGAGAGTGTGCTGTAGCACACAAAGCACGGAGTGCCAAGACAGGGCTGGTCTCTTTGAAACACTATTGTGGGTTTGTTGTTTTGTTTTGTTTTGTTTTGTTTTGTTTTGTTTTGTTTTGCAGATAGCATTTTCCAGGGATATCCATATCAATATCTCCAACTGCATGTGGTCTTTTTACCAAATGACCTTGTCACACCTTGCATTGAATGATGGGGTCTATGTTCCTCTTCTTTAAAAATATTTTTTAATGTTTATTTTTCAGATGCAGAAAGAGAGAGACAGAGAGAGACAGAGAATGAGTGGGGGAGTGGCAGAGAGAGGCAGACACAGAATCTGAAGCAGGCCCCAGGCTCTGAGCTGGTAGCACAGAGCCCGACACAGGGTTCGAACTCACAGACTGTGAGATCATGACCTGAGTCGACATCAGACACTTAACCGACTGAGTCCCCCAGGTCCTCTTATGTCCCCTCTTCTTGAACCCGGTGGAATCTGATAACTGTCCCAGAAACAGAACAGTCTTCTGAGACTGGAGCATAAAAATACCATACTCCTCCACCCTGCTATGGGGACATGTGCTCCCGGATCCCAGCTGCCAGGTGGATTCTTATTCAGAAATATTCATTCCCTCAACAGGGTGGACCTTTCTGCACAGATGGTTGGGTCTGTCTGTGTGACTTGCTTTGCCCAATGGAATTACATGGAAGGGACAGTGTGCCAGTTCTGAGCCCAGGCCCTAAGAAGCCGGTGTTCCACTCACTCTCTCCTATTTCTGCCATTGCCACATGGAGACCAGGAGGGTGCGAGACGCACAGAGCAGAGCCCACTGACCCAGCCTGGATCAGAAAACCTTCGGCCGAGGCACGGACCTGCGAGAACCAGTGAGCGACTGTTGTTTTCAGGCATGCTTTTGGTGTGTCAGGCGGCACAGCTGTACTTAGCCACAACAGGGATTTGGGGCATTCTCGTCCTGCTGACATGACCAGCCCTGAAAAAAGGCTCTGGCCTCACAGACAGAGGTGATCTGGGCTGCGGCTGTGGAGCTTAGAACTGGGAGGAAACAACGATCTTACTAGCCTCTCACCACCTCAAGTCGTAACCACAGCTAAGTCGTGAAAGAGACTCGTGTTATTAGAGAATGTGACTAATGTGTGCTGATATCACCCAGTGAAGCTGTGAGGGTGATGGTTTTATACAAGCAGCCATAAGTAAATAAATAAACTGTAAACGAAGCCCCTGACAGTGGAATCGGAAAACTGGAGTTTGTTGGAACAGCAATCTACTATCTCCATGCTCGTGGTGCATTTTTCACAAAACATTTTGTAAAACCTTGGCATGAAGCCTTTAGAGCTTTCCTGTTGCTTCAAATAAAGCAAAGTGACTTGCTAGTATAGCAGAAGGGCTATGTTTTAATACAACCCTTATGCATTTCCGAGCAACGTCAATGCCTCCTCTCGCTAAATGCCACGAAGAGCCCAGAACCGCAGAGCTGCAGAGACAGCCTCCCTGCAGCAGGAACAACCACAGTCCACACTGGGTCTGAGAAACTCGTCCATGTAGCCATGAGGGTCATGACCAAGATTGTGTTAAGAGAAAGTAGACACTCTGCTGCTCTCCTCTATCGGATGACACTGCTGAACACCCAGTACTCATCTGCAGACAGGATCAAGGAGCCATTTTCACGCGGGTGCCTGTGGATGACCCTGGACAGAAAGAACATAGGCAATGACAGCAGCCCTTTTGTTTGGCGCTGAATGAGCTCCATACATCTGTGCACTATGTGCATGAGGTAAGAGTGATGGCAACATCTTATCTCCGCCAAGGAAGATATGCAGAAGGCCAATGAGCACATGAGAAAGTGTTCACCACTATCAGCCATTAGAGAAATGCCAGTTTAAGCCAGGATGATCATCTTTACACACCTATTAGATTAGGTAAAATACAATAGAGGTAAAACCTAATACTGGTAAGAATGTGGAGAAACTGGACCACTCAGCCATTGCGGGAGGGAATGCAACATGGTATAGCTATTCTAGAATATGGTTTAGCATTTTCTGCTTTCCTCAGTTTTATTGACATATAACTGAGATATAACATTGTATTAAAGTGTACAGCATAAAGATTTGATATGTGTATAACTTGCAAAATCATCCCCACAATAACTTTAATTAACATCCATCACCTCCAAAGTTATAATTATTTTTCCTTGTGATGAGAACTTTTTTTTAAAGTTCATTTATTTAGGGGTGCCTGGGTGGCTCAGTCAGTTAAGCGTCTGACTTCAGCTCAGGTCATGATCTCACAGTTTCTGAGTTCAAGCCCCGCATCGAGCTCTGTGCTGACAGCTCAGAGCCTGGAGCCTGCTTTCGATACTGTGTCTCCCTCTCTCTCTTCCCTTCCCCTGCACATGCTCTGTCTCTCTGTCTCAAAAAAAAAAGTTCATTTATTTAGAAAGAGACAGAGAGAGAGTTGGGGAGAGGCAGAGAGAGAGGAGACAGAGAATCTCAGGCAGGCTCCGAGTGTCAGCGCAGAGCCTGATGCAGGGCTCGAATTAATGAACTGTGAGATCATAGCCTGAGCCAAAATCAAGAGTCAGAGTCTTAACCAACTGAGCCACCAGGATCCCCTGTGATGAGATCTTTAATTTTTACTCTCTTAGCAACTTTCAAATATACGATACAGCACTGTTCACCATAGTCACGACACTGGACATTACATGCCAAAAACTTATTTATCTCATAACTGGAAGCTTATACCTTTTGTCTTCCTGTCTCCACGTCCCCAACACCCAACCAGTTTCTTATGAAAGGAAACATTCTATTATGTTATGACCCAGCAATTGCACTTTTTTTTAACCCCTTTTCAATCACCTCCTCCTTCTTGAGAGTGTTTCAGGTGTCACTGACCAAACCTATCTCCAGGACCAAGCCCAACATCTCTTCCTTCATCTACAAGCCACAGACATGTATTTAAAATTAGCACCTGCAGCAGGCTCATTAGAGCAAATGGAACAATTCCAAGACTGTCTATGCTATTGAACAAGATCCTTTCTTTTTTTCTGAGAATGCCATCCTTAGAAATAGATAAGTCTGTAATGTCAAGAGGAGTATAAGAAGTCGGAGAGTGAAGCCAATAGCCAGAATCAGAGTGGATGGGCGTCATCACATTGGGGGTGATGACATCACTCACAGAGGTTCGCCCCACACCTACTAAGCTTCTGATTGAATCCAGCTGTGCTTGAAGAGAAACTTACTAAGTAAGCTGAGAAGCTGGAAATGTCTGTTACAAGGTGGTTGACCTGTCACCTATTGTCCCTAGGGGTATAGACAACGCCTAACCAGGCTGGAATATTAGGAAACTTGGCAGAAAAACATGAGAATGTAGGATGTAGTGGTTACTACTTGCTGCCTGCACTAAACTCCAGCAAGAACCATACTTCCTTTACAGAGAAACTTCTATGCACACCACCCATCAGGAAACAGGGAAGAGAAGGAGACCTTGTTAAGAGAGACTAGTTCTGTGCACAATAATTGAAGATGTTTTAGATTCTGTTCATCTTTTTACCTGCAGAGTTAGAGGCACTAAATTCTCTGCCCCAGACTAATGTTGGAATTGAAGATGGAACAGAAGGTAAGATAGAAGAAGGAACCAACAGCTTTTATCCCCTCAGGATTCTTTTTTTTTTTTCTTTTTGTAATATCCTTTACTTTTTGACCCCCCTCCCATTTCTCCCACTCTACAGCCCCTGTGTTTGCCAACCACTAATCTACTTTCTGTATCTATTAGCTTTGTTTTTTTGTTTATTTGTTTGCTTGATTTTTGTTTTGTTTGTTTGTTTGTTTTTTTGCTTTTTGTTTTGATTCCACATTTGAGAGAGATTATATAGTATTTACCTTTCTTTGTCTGACTTATCGCACTTGGGATAATGACCTTCAAGATCCATCCATATTGTCACAAATGGCAAAATTCCATTCTTTTTTATGGCTGAGCAGTATGTCAGTATATATATATATATGCCACATCTTCTTTATGCATTCATTTATTCATTCATTGACACTTAGGTTGTTTCTATATCTTGACTCTTTTAAATAATACTGTAATGGATATGTAGTACATATACCATTTCCAATTAGTATTTTCATTTTCTATGAATAAATACCCAGAAGTGGGAATTCTGGATGTTATGGTAGTTATATATTTAACTTGGGGGAATCTCCATGCTGTTTTCCATATGAACTGTACCAGTTTACATTCCCACAAAGTGTGTATACAAGGGAGTCCTTTTCTCCACATCTTCACTATGCTTTTTATTTCTTATCTTTTTGATAATAGTAACACTAACAGGTGTGAGGTAACATCTCAATGTGATTTTTATTTGCATTTCCTGGTAATTAACAATGATGAGCATCTTTTCATGTACTTTTTGGCCATCCATGTGTCTTCTTTGGAAAAATATCTATTCACATCGTCTGTATATGTGTGAGTTCATTTCTGGGCTTTTTCTTCTGTTCCATCCATCTATGTATTTGTTTTCATGCCAAGGACATGGGTTTTCTCTGTATTATTTCTTACAACTGCATCCAACTATAATTATTTCAAAAGAAAAGTTTAATGAAAAGAAAAAGCTTATCTGTATGTTGACAAGCTAAATGGGGGCTGCCATGTTAAACAAAGGCTATTTCTTAGCCACTAGCATCCATCTCCTCTTGTTTTGGTAGGAACAGCATGCTCTTGTTTGTGGTTTCTTCTTCCCCATCACATGCAGTCTTGTGGGAGAGGGGGCTATATTAAGATGCCTTTCCCTCCCTTAGACACAGGATGAAATATTGACAGACATTGTCTTCCAGGTTTTTCAATCTGGAAGCAGAGTGGATGCAAGGATGGAGGAAACAATGTGAATTCTTTTATTATAGCAACTGAGCCCTGACCACATTGCTGACTAGTTCCTGCTGCTTAGATGCCAGATATGCCCTGTATTCCAGGTGTTTTGGTCCTGACATCTATTTCTTAGCATTTCTATGAATTCTGTCAATATCCCAATATCTTCTCCAAAATTCTATTAAAAAAAAAGAATATAATTGGTTTGGATTACCTGCCTTTTGCTCTTCAAAGATATCTTAAAATACCTGAGCTGTCAATTACCCTAGTTTCACATCATGTCAGTTTTCTTACTTTTTGCATATGGACTAATTTAGAGTTCGCCAACATTGGGACATGCATCATTGGGACATGCAACAAGGATTCAAAGACTCTTTCAGGCAGAAGTCACTGTGAAAGGAAATGCAGTGATGTATTTAAACCATGTAACAATGCCTAACATATCACAAGCTGTTGACAACTACTACAAAGGTGGTGATGACAATGATGGTGATGATGTTGGTTTCCTGGACTGTAGAATGTCTGAAGCAAAAGTTGCAAGTAACTTGCTCTTGTTGTTGATAAAGTGAAACCAAGTAGACTGATGATCTTAATAAGTAGCTGATATACTTGTAATAATCTGGCCATCTGAATGCAGATAATAATAATACTAACCATGTTATAAGCATTTTTTTCTACTAAATAATTTAAAACATTTTCTGTACTTGCTTGAACATTAATTTTTTCGTGAAATTCTTCCTTCACATATAGTTTGGAAGGAAAATTTGACTGCCTTGGATGAATTATCACAGATTAAAGTTGGAAAAAGAAACAGAAAAATATGTAAACATAAATGTGAATATTTCAGCTCCATTTATTCATTTTTAATGTGACCAAAATGAGAGCAACTTTATGCATGGATGTACTTTGCAAATAAAAAAAAAATCAAATCTAAAAGAATTGAAAGTCATCATTTGGCTCTGCTGCCCATATTTTTAGTACAACATGCAACTTTTCTTATTAATCAAGCACCTGCCGACCCAATCATTGAGATACTGGGTTCAATGGTGTAGTAGACATGAACATGACTTTGAGGAGCTCAGCCTAGCCAGGATTACCAAAAACTTATAAACACTGTAACAGGCACCTGAGCACTCTGAAGTCTAGAATCTGTGGAAACACAAAGAAAAAATCCATTTACTGGCTTTTCATTAGGGGACTGGAGGGAAGAACAGGATTCTACCAGGCACTTAAAGAGGTAGAATGGTAATAAAGAGCATTCTTTAATAAAGGTAAATAAAGGTAATAAAGGTAATAAAGGCACAGCTTGCCAAAGGCACTGAGGCACAGGAGAGCCCCTCAGGCAACATCAGGTCATCACAGTAGCCCACTGACGGAGCACACCATTCATTGCTTTGTGACAGGGATGAGAGATGAGCCTGGAAATGCCATTTAGGGCCAGCAGTAAAGAATGGCAGAAAACAAAGATAATGATGAGAGTGATGGTGCTCCTTCAGAATGGGATAAAAGGATGAGCCCAGGGATAACACTGTGAAGGACTAAGTAGTCCAACAGTCATGGACAATTAGTCAGAAACCATTTGCTATGACTTCACACCATGCAAAATAAAAAATTTAAAATGTGATATTACCTCTAGCATAATGGGTCAAACGTGAGACAATATGTATTTTAGGTTCTGTGGGTATAGTTAGGACATGTATGCCTCATTTATCAGTTTGGGAGTACAACTTAAGAATGTTAACCAGATGTAGCTTGGCTTTTTTAGCGTATATGCTTACTTATTTATGGTTCATTTCACTAATCTGGTAACCTGGTTCACAGGAAGTAAAGAAATCGGTAGGTATTGACTATGTATCAAATTCTCAAATAAATATTTTCTGAATGAAGCAAGGCTTTTGGAAGGATTTTTTGTGACCTCACAAGGAAGCAGTATTAAATTAGCCCTACTCTATGCTCATGCCTGACGTGTATTATCTCATTTAATCTTCACAAGAGTCCTCTGAGGAAAATCTACTTATTGCCCCATGTCCTCACTGAAGAAACTGAGGCTGAGTACATTGGGGAACCTACCGGGGACCCACACCAAGAGAACTGTATAATGGCCATGCAGGCCCAGCCCTGACTCCAAACCCCTGTAGAGAATCCCTCTGACCACTGCGGTCCCAGAGTACAGAGTGCTGGAAACAACATGTGAGGAAGATCACTTGGGTGTCTCAGGCATGTAGTAGGTCTGGGAAAGGAGGTCGTCAACCACTCACTGTTTAGACATATGGAATCCTGTTTATAAGGAGAGCATAACCAGTCATTAGAGGGGAAAATCATAGACTCCTGATAAAAGTCTTTCTGAAACATTTTAAATTAAATCTGAAGAAAAGCACGTCAGATAGTGAGGACCATAATAATCCGTAACACAAAGACTGGGGAGGAAAAGCTGTTTCCACAATCTGCCAGTCCTCCTTTTATTAAACCATATTATTCTGTAAATAACCCTTTTCTGTTGGTTTTGAGAAAGGCTTGAGAGGGAAGAACAATCCCTACTTGGGGGAGGCAGGAAGGGAGCATTACAAAATAAGACACTTTCCCTGGACACCCCTCCCATCTGCCCCCTTCCCTGAAATGACTTGAGCCTTGCCCAGTGCATACCCTGTTTGGGGGACTGCCGGCCCTCTCCAGATTCTTCCATACCCAGGGGCATCCCATCCTGACACAGTGATAACACCTCTCCCTGTGGGCTCTGCATCCTTTACCTGCCCCACCTTTGATCAGGATAAACAGGAACCACTAGACTAGATTATCCTGTTCTCATCCTTCCAGGAGATTTTCACCAAAAAAGCTAGGACTAAAGGACAGGCAGGGTGATGCTGAAAACTCACCTGGGGCTTCCTATGAGGTTCTTTTCATGAACCACCTTCCAACGGATAAGTGCATGGTAATTAGTTGATGTAGGTCCCAGGGAGATTCTGGACCCTCCCCCTCCAAAGGGCTGTCCCTGGTCCTCCACCTTACCTCTCCCTGGGGCCACTGAAGCAGGCACAAATTCCCCTGGGATAATTAGGGACCCAGGCATCACATGCCCCAGCAGCCCAGAATTCCAGGGCACAGAGGCCCCTCCCACAGGATGGATCAGCCAATTGCAGTGCAGGCAGGTGGGGCACAAGGCTGGTAGGGTCAATCTCAGACCTTAAATGAACAGCCTCCCAACCATTGCCAGGCCTCCTGGACATCCCCTGACCTAAAGCTGTGACTGAAACTGCACAACTACATCTGCCACAGGTGAGATCCCCAGAACTGGCATGAAGGGTGGGCCACCTCTGAAAACACTGGGGACAGCTGCTTTGGGGATCCGGGGCTTGGGGCTCCCAGGAGGCACTTTTCCAGGACCTGACCCCTCCAGACATGGCAGCTTGCCCCCACACACCAGGACTCAGGACTCCTCACTCCCTGCACTGCCATTTACATGTTCTGGAAGCAGGAGGCAGGTCACAGGGCAGGGAGTGGGAGCACTGCACATCGCACATCCTCAGCCTTCCTCCATGGCCTGTGTAAACACTCAGGAGGATAAATTCAATCTTTTTGCTCTACTTCAGTGGCTCTAACATCTCAGAAGGAAGAATGGCTTTTTAGGTGGTTTGATCTAATCAGACACTCATTCTTTTCCTTTCCTAGGTTTTCAAACATGCATCCTGCCTTCTTCCTGGCTACCCTTTGCCTGGGAATAGCGTCAGCTGCTCCACAAGTCAATCAGAGCTTAGATGAACAATGGTCCCAGTGGAAGGCAACACACGGGAAACTATATAGCATGGTTGGTAACATTTAAACTTTCCAGGGGGACCCCTGAAAGAACATTCAATGCTGGTAGGAGTTCACAGCAAGGAGTAGCTTCTTGAGGCCGCTCTTACCAAGTCAGTAAGCAGGGCACTGGGACTGTGCACAACATGGGCATATGTCCTGCTGTATGGTTGTGGAGAACAATTCCCAGAAGCCTCAGGCCATCCCTGGCTGTGGGATATCCTCCTCTCTGTAAGCACATCCACTAGGTGTAGGTTTTTAGGTTTTTTAATTTTTATTTTTTTAACATGTATTTATTTTTTAGAGAAAGAGAGAGACAGATATTGAGCAGGAGAGGAACAGAGAGAGAGGAAGACATAGAAACCTAAACAGGCTCCAGGCTCTGAGCCGTCAGCACAGAGCCTGACACTGGGCTCGAACCCCGGAACCACGAGATCATGTCCTGAGCCCAAGTTGGATGCTTAACTGACTGAGCCACTCAGGCATCCCAGGTCATTCCTAGGATTTAAATAGGAATATAGATGATAAGTTAAATATTTATCTCCAGGATGAAGAAGGACAGAAGAGAGCAGTGTGGGAGAGGAATATGCAAATGATTGAACAGCACAATCGGGAACACAGCCAAGGGAAACACAGCTCACAATGGCAATGAATGGCTTTGGTGACATGATGAGTGTGGCACGGATTGTTGGATGTTTCATGCTTCCTTTAAGTACTTTTTCAAAACATCTCATGCTTGCCAACATTCTGTTTCCTTTTCCTTGAAGACCAGTGAAGAATTCAAGCAGGTGTTGAATGACCTTAAAATCCAGAAACACAAAAAGGGGAAAGTGTTCCAAGCACCTGTCTTTGCTGAGATCCCTTCATCTGTGGACTGGAGAGAGAAAGGCTATGTGACTTCCGTGAAGGATCAAGTGGGACAATATTCAGATCCCTCTCAAGAGTAAAGCCAAAAGGAATCAGTGTTGTTGCTTTGGAAATTGAGGCACAATATGCAGTTTGTTATGTTTTAAAAGAATTTTAAGATTTATGGGATGTTGTCAAAGTCTTGCAATTTATTTTGCATGCCAAGAGTGTTTGCATTTTGTTTTCAGGGTGACTGTCATTCTTGTAGGGCTTTTAGTGCAACTGGTGCCCTTGAAGGACTGATGTTTCAGAAAACTGGCAAACTTGTTTCGCTGAGTGAGCAGAACCTGGCGGACTGCTCTTGGACTCATAGCAATAAGGGCTGCCATGGTGGCCTAATGGATAAAGCCTTCCAGTATGTTAAGGACAATGGGGGACTGGACTCAGAGGAATCCTATCCATATCATGCACAGGTAAGTGGAGTTCCTTATCTTTTATCAAAGTTGAGCATTTCAGTAGAAACAGATCCTGTATTTAGAATTCTTGTATGTGATTGTAGACTCTATACCTGCAAATGGTCAGAACTGCCATTAAAATGTATTAGCCTAGCACAGCTCTCTGATCACCTCCTTACCATATAGCTGTTCCTACAACTATGTTACACGGTGACACGAACACCATCTTATATACAGTACAGGTCTCCAGAGTGAAAACTTTATGAACGAGTAGACCCAAAGAGTGTCTCATTGGATAGACACTGCTAATTTTTCAACTTCAAAACAATCAATCCCCTTTTATGTCCTGAGATGCTTTATAACAAACTTGACTTGGAAATAATTCAGCTAAACAGTCTTGCACTCCTGTTCCCCTGGAGGTGGATGGTACTGATCAAGTCTCTCCCCCTTTACCTTTGAAAGAACGAATCCTGCAAATACAAGCCTGAGAATTCTGTTGCCAATGTGACTGCCTTCTGGAGTGTCGTAAACAAGGAGGATGGCCTAATGACCACAGTGGCAACTGTGGGGCCTGTCTCTGCTGCTGTAGATGCAAGCCTGAATTCCTTCCAGTTCTGTAAAAAAGGTCAGCATGTGTCTACGTAGAAAAGTAGGCAGGACAAATGGGGAACCACCATCATATAAGGCAAGATAGACCCTTTGCTGTGTACAGATCAGGAGGGTATGGATTTCACATAGTTATTCCTTCAGCACATATGATTTTGTGCCTGTTGTTCAGCATGTTGACATGACTTCACCCAAATTCCCCTGCTTTCAAGCACTTCATAAATATATTCAAATGGCTACATAATTTGATTGGTATAGTTTAACTACTTTAGTTCTTCCCACCTGTTAGACCTGGAAGATTTCCAAAGAGTTTTACTAGTGAAATGGACACTGGAAAGAACCCCTTGGCTCAAGTGATTTTGTGTTTTTCTGCAGCTTCCCAATGCTGACATGGTAGAATAGAATGACAAAGTTTCAGCGAATGTTCTTCTATGCCTCTTGACTGTTCTTTACAAAAGAGATTGTGATGATGTGTGTGTGATGATGTGCATGAGAGCCTAAATCCCCAGCCTTGCTAAACAAAAAGAACTGATTTCTAAATCTTATTGGATTTATATTCCACCTGAATTTTGAGATGCTTCCTTTACTGCGGTGACTTTGTTATTGTTAGATGTTATCATGTTCCTTTGATGTCCCACCTTGGAATTGAAATTTACTTTTCCAGGCATTTATTATGATCCAAAGTGCAGCAATAAACGCCTGAATCACGGTGTTCTGGTGGTCGGCTATGGCTTTGAAGGAGAAGAATCGGATAACAAAAAATACTGGATTGTCAAGAACAGGTATAAAAAGCCAAAAATATTCGTCTTTGGAATTGAAAAGGAAATCCTTTTGGCATCAGTGTTTGGATACAGATCATCAAACCCTTGAGCCCACTTCTGAGACCCCAGAAGTGTTTGCCCTACTTAGCGGGAACAGAGACATATTTATTTGTTGACATTAAGCTACTGTTTCAAACTTGCAAGGGTCCTGCTATAGTTTGAGTAGTACTGCATCTGAAACACATCTGACCCAAGACTTTCCTTTTCCTGTCTCTCATTTTGCAGTTTTGTGAAAGTTTTGGGGATAGATTTCTCTGCTGGATTGGAACTCAACCATGAACAAGGATGGCCTCTCTTGATTCATCCTGAATCTGTCCTGGCCTCTGGGGCACTGCTGAGTATCAGGTGTTATTGTCCATAAGAGAAATGTGTTTCTTCCTCTGTAATAAATGAAAAACCCCATTTTTTTTCATCTGGGGTGCAAATTGGGGCAAACACGGCTACATACTCATGGCCAAGGACCGGGACAACCACTGTGGAATCGCCACCATGGCCAGCTTTCCTATTGTGTGAGATGATGGTATAAAGAAGACCTTGACTGGCAACAAATTATCCACAAAATGGATTTTATTTTCAAGCCTACCACACCCTGCTGTGTGGGGTGAAACACTTGAATCATTTAAAAACCAAGTTGTGATTTGATTGTGTGACATTTTTCACTGTGAATGTTACCACTTCACTCATTACTGCTGTAAATACTTTTGTATGAGTGACTAGTGTAGTAACTTTTGAATTTTCAAGTTTCTTTTAAAAATGTATGAAATTTTACTTTTTAAAAGTGAAACAACTGCAGGGGTGCCTGGGTGGCTCCGTTGGAGAGTGTCCAACTCTTGATTTCAACTGAGGTCATGATCTCATGGTTTGAGGGATTGAGCCCCTCGTTGGGCTCTGTGAGCTGACAGTTTAGGATTTTAATTTCTTTAGAGAAACCCACAAACGTGGCCTAACTACCATTAATGTTTTCTTCCACCATAAAATGTTGGAAGAAAAAAGAAGGACTTGAATAGTGTGTGATCTCTAACTAAGCTTTAGTGATAATGATTGAAATATATGCGCTGCTGGAATGGAGATTTCTTCACTCTTCTGAGTCCTTTGCTCCTAAAAGAACCAAGTGTTGTAAGTACACACACACTTGTCCAAATTCCACTTTCTAATTTCTGAATCATTTGCTTCCCTTGCAATTTGTTTTGATAGAAATTATAAAGGTCTATGGAATGTAGGAAACACTGGTAATTACTTTATGATACATGCAAGACTTAGGGAGGAGTCAAAATTGTTTTCTGCTTTATTTATTTCATGTCTATAAGCTTCTCTTAGAAATAGGATTTTTAAGTTTGTTTATTTATTTATTTATTTATTTATTTTGAAAAACAGAAAGGACAAGCAGTGGAAAACTCAGAGAAAGAGGGAGAGAGACAATCCCAAGCAGGCCCCACACTGTCAGTGCACAGCCTGACATGAGACTCAATCTCATGAACTTGAAACCATGACCCGAGCCAAAATCAAGAGTCTATTTCTCAACCGACTGGGCCACCCAAGTGCTCCTCAAAATAGTTTTTTGAAAGATGATTTGTGATTTTCCAATTTTTAAATAAATATGAATGGCTTGTAAATTACCTAAGCTTCTAATATCTGCTGAATTGTTCACACATCAGTCAGATCTACCCACTTTCTGTCCCATCGGCACCTGCACATGTTCTCAGAGTCTTGGGCTGAACTCCCAGGATGGTGTGGACAGCAGGCTGAGCGAGCCTGTCATGGTGAAGCAAGATGACTTTTACAAAGAGTCCTTTCTAGGGGATGTTCAGAGACTGACTATGGCAGACTGCATGTTCCAAATGGACCCAGCCTTGTCTTCATCCCACACACCCTTCTGCTCAGTGGCCTTTCCTCTTCCCATCACGAGGCGGGGTCTCAGCCCTTCCCCACGTCCCTGGGCCATCTGGTGACAGGCACCAAATACAATACAGTAGCAAGTTTCACTGGGGACAAAAGCCAGGTGATAGGAGCCTGGAGCTCCTCAGGGGTATCCTGGCACACCTGTTCATGGGATGTTGCTTAAAGGTCTTTGTTTTCTTAGACTCTTTTCAGGAGTAAACTTTGGATCATGGAGGCCTCATTGTCCATACCCTCTCCAGAAACATCTCTTGTGTCCATGGTAGAGACTTATTCTAAGCCTGGAAAGTTGTCGCTGAGTCCTTTTGTAAAGAGGCTTCTTGGATTGAGTCACTATTAAAATAAATATACTAACAGTGATCCCACTCACCAGGAACAGATAGCAATTCTTTCAAACTAGAAAATTTTCTATATTTAGAACATTTCTTTTTTTTTTTTTTTTTTCAACGTTTATTTATTTTTGGGACAGAGAGAGACAGAGCATGAACGGGGGAGGGGCAGAGAGAGAGGGAGACACAGAATCGGAAACAGGCTCCAGGCTCTGAGCCATCAGCCCAGAGCCCGACGCGGGGCTCGAACCCACGGACCGTGAGATTGTGACCTGGTTGAAGTCGGACGCTTAACCGACTGCGCCACCCAGGCGCCCCTATTTAGAACATTTCTTAGAGAGTTCTCCCTTCTAGCAGCTGCCTTCTTGGTATTTAGTGGGGGATCAAAATGAAAAGAAAACACAAACCAGTATAAGGCTAGTGTTAGGGAATCTTTTAATGAGAGAACAAAAGTCAGACTAAGAATAAGGATTAAAAACCAAATCTGACTTCAATCCCCCTTCTTATATCCCCTTCATCCCAAGCCTCTGTTCCTGACCCTCCAGGAGATCTTTGGATCTCTGGGCTCCTGGTCTAGAAACTTTCCCTTCAAAACTGAGTCCCAGCTCTTCAGCCAGTTCCCTTAAATCCAAAAACTCCAACTCTCCCAGAAAAATCCTGAACATCCAGCTCCTTATTTTAACTATTGTTTCGTTACAAGATTTATAGAGAATACCTCGGCCTGGCCTTCTGGTTGGGAAATACAGTTTGCTCCTGTAGGTGCTGAGTGTCGAGAAGTAGATCTAGCAGGAGCGGCCGGTTAGGTGGTAAAGCTTGTGCTGCGGTCTGTACAATTGCTCAGAGTCTCCAGGGCTTCATGATATAGCTCTGCCAGTTCCAGGCATTCCTGAGCAATGTCCTTGAGGAGTGTTTCCTGGACCCCTGTCACAAAGAGTTCATGTCCCCTGACAGCAACAGACCTTTTCAATTATGAAGTCCCTTTACCTCTATTAAATTTTAAAAATTAATACCTTTTTACAACCCAACTCACAGACACCTTCACTGGCTGCTAAAGGGAGTCCTTCCAGCCCATGAGTATATGGCTGTTACTAGGCAGGTCAAACAGCCCCCCCTCACAGAGGACACAGAGGGCCACAGCCTCTCTCTGGCCCTCCTGGGGATGACCAGGAGAAGGCTCAACTGTTCAAGGGTTAATAGGAGCAATGGAGGAGGCCTGTTTCCCCAAAGTGAGCTGGTCTACGGTTGAAATATACACTCAGGAAGTAGAGGAACATCCAAAAGCGTTTGTTAAGCATTTTATACAAACTTTAAAAAGCACACTGTATTCAATCCAGTAGCCCCAGAACATAAAATTCTTGTAATTTCTGCTTCTGTGGGAAATTTCCTCCCCGATATTAAAAAAACAGGGGCACCTGGATGGCCCAATCGGTTAAGCATCTAACTTTGGCTCATATTATGATCTCACCTTTTGTGCGTTCAAACCCCCCGTTGGGCTCTATGCTGACAGCTCTGAGCTTGGAGCCTGCATCAGATTCTGTGCTTGTCTCCCTCTTCCCTGCTCTCACTCTCTCTCTCTCAAAAATAAACAAATAAACATTTAAAAAATGGTTAAAAAAAATACCTGACAAGTCCACGATAGTGTGGTTGGTGGGAGAGGGCAAACACCAAACAAAATAATGGAGACAGCTACCTGCATCTTTGAAAATAGCTCACAAGAAAGCCAACAGGAATAAAAGAAAGGAACAGAAAACAAGGCTTGCCTTACAACTTGAATCTTTGGAAAGGTGAAAGCATGATGGAGAATGACTCCAGCCCACTCTGACGTGTCCCCGTTTGCCTCCAGACAACTGCAGATATTGCAAATAATACAGGACATTGGGGGAGAAATTGTCCTGCACTTAAGAAAAAGGAAAGTCTAAGAAACAATTTCTCCTAATGCCCGTAACCCTGAAAAAATTCATTTTTCTCCAGAGGGACAATTCCCCCTTTAAATGATGGGTCAGCCAGTACTCAGTCAACACCAGGAAATTCCAGAAAACTTTAAACAGAGGCTCAGGAACTAGATTTCTTGAGTCGCATTGGTGTGACTCTCTCTCCCATCTGCTCAGAGGATTGATTTCTACCTGTCACCTGACTCTGTCCAGGCTCTCAGAGTCTCGGGGCAACCCGTCTTACTGCCCATGTCCCAGCCCAGCCCAGATTCTTCAGGCCCTGTTCACACTCCCAGGCCTTGCTGCTTCCCAAATGTTAACTGGCAAACCTTCTTGGTAAAGATTTGTTATCTACATTTAATGCCAATGTAAATTGCAATAAGAAAAGTCACTTTTGTTTCCTCACCTTCAGGTCAAGCTCCAAGTGTCCTGCTGTCTTTACTGGAAGTTCATCCTGAGATAAATTCCTCTGAAGAGGATGGATCTTTAAAAGATGCCCGAGTCAGTCTTTGGGCTACACACGCGGTTGAAGGTGTTAGGAAGTGGGAGCCTGGGTGCATTTCTCAGGAGAGGAACCCACCCTCACCCTCGTGGCCCAGCACCCTCCCTCTAGAGACTCGGAGCAAGTGATACCCCTGTAATAGAGTCTCTCTTGAACCACAGCATCCTTGTCTTTACCACCCGACCCTGTACCACCCCAATCTTGCCCATAAAGAAAGAAGGCAAATGTGACTCAGAGGAAAACCAAATCCATCATTTTGTACAGGATCTAGAGGCCATAATCTCTTTCATAATTTCTCGGCACCCTGTGCCCTGCAATCCAGCTGATAATCTTCATCATTCCTGCTGATGCATCCTGGTTTACAGAAATGACCTGTGAGCAGCTTCCTTTTCAATTCCTCTACCCTGACTCCTGGTTTCTTGTGCCTTCACGGTTAAAGGGAGACCATTCACCTGGGCTTGCATACCCCAAGGATATTTGGTGTATGCAATATTTTCCCAAGTCCTTAAAGTCCAGCTAGACACTGTAACTTCTACCCAAGGCTCCCTGCTGGTACCCTTTCCTCTATAAACAAAGCAAGCTGGGAGCTTTTATGGACTCCCTCATTCTCTTAGGGGTACTAGCTGAAGAAGGCAGACAGCTTATACAGCTCTACATCTAGACTCCAAGAGATGTAAACAACGGTTTTCTATTTAGGATGATGTGACCTGTTTAGGACATGCCTCAGGGCATTCAAAATCTCACTCCAAATATTCTTTTTTTTTTTTTTTGCTTTTTTAAATTTAACTTTCTTTCTTATTTTTTAAAATTCACATCCAAATTAGTTAGTATATAGTGAAGCAATGATTTCAGTAGATTCCTTAATTCCCCTTACCCATTTAGCCCATCCCACCTTCTGTCTCCTCCAGCAATCCTTGTTTGTTCTCTATATTTAAGAGTCTGTTATGTTTTGTTCCCTTCTCTGTTTTTATGTTATTTTTGCTTCCCTTCCCTTATGTTCATCTGTTTTGTCTCTTAAAGTCCTGAGTGAAGTCATATGATTTTTGTCTTTCTCTGACTGATTAATTTCACTTAGCATAATACCCTCCAGTTCCATCCACGTAGTGGCAAATGGCAAGATTCCATTCTTTTTGATTGCTGAGTAATACTCCATTGTATATATATACCACGTTTTCTTTATCCATTCATCCATCGATGGATTTTGGGCTCTTTCCTTACTTTGGCTATTGTTGATAGTGCTGCTATAAACATGGGGGTGCAGGTGTCCCTTCAAAAAAGCATACCTGTATCCCGTGGATAAATGCCTAGTAGTGCAATTGCTGGGTCGTAGGGTGGTTCTATTTTTAGTTTTTTGAGAAACCTCCATACTGTTTTCCAGAGTGGCTGCACCAGCTTGCATTCCCACCAACAATGCAAAAGAGATCCTCTTTCTCCGCATCCCCGCCAACATCTGTTGTTGCCTGAGTTGTTAATGTTAGCCATTCTGACAGGTGTAAGGTGATATCTCATTGTGGTTTTGATTTGTATTTCCCTGATGATGAGTGATGTTGAGCCTTTTTTCATGTGTCGGTTGGCCATCTGGATGTCTTCTTTGGAGAAGTGTCTGTTCATGTTTTCTTCACTGGATTATTTGTTTTTTGGGTGTTGAGTTTGATAAGTTCTTTGTAGATTTTGGATACTAACCCTTTATCTGATATGTCATTTGCAAATATCTTCTCCCATTCTGTCGGTTGCCTTTTAGTTTTGCTGATTGTTTTCTTCTCTGTGCAGAAGCTCTTTATTTTGATGAGGTTCCAATAGTTCATTTTTAGTTTTGTTTCCCTTGCCTCTGGAGACGTGTTGAGTAAGAAGTTGCTGTGGCCGAAGCCAAAGAGGTTTTGCCTGCTTTCTCCTCCAGGAATTTGGTGGCCTCCTGTCTTACATTTAGGTCTTTCCTCCATTTTGAGTTTATTTTTGTGTGCGGTGTGAGAAAGTGGTCCAGGTTCATTTTTTTTGCATGTCTCTGTCCAGTTTTCCCAGCACCATTTGCCGAAGAGACTGTCTTTACTCCATTGGCTACTCTTTCCTGCTTTGTCAAAGATTAGTTGGCCATACGTTTGTGAGTCCATTTCTGGATTCTCTATTGTGTTCCATTCATCTGAGTGTCTGTTTTTGTGCCGGTACCATTCTGTCTTTACAGATTTGTAATACATCTTGAAGTCCGGGATTGTGATGCCTCCTGCTTTGGTTTTCTTTTTCAGGATTGCTTTGCTATTTGGGGTCTTTTCTGGCTCCATACAAATTTTGGGATTGCTTGTTCTAGGTCTGTGAAGAATGCTGGTGCTATTTTGATAGGGATTGAATTGAATATGTAGACTGCTTTGGGTAGTATCAACATTTTAAAAATATTTATTCTTCCCATCCAAGAGCATGGAATATTTTTCCATGTTTTTGTGTCTACTTCAATTTCTTTTATAAACTTTCTATAGTTTTTAGTGTATAGATTTTTCACGTCTTTGGTTAGGCTTATTCCTAGGTATAATGTGGTTTTTGGTGCAATCATAAATAGGATCATTTCTTTGATTTCTCTTTCTGTTGCTTCATTATTGGTGTATAGAAATGCAACTGATTTCTGTGCATTGATTTTATATCCTGTGACTTTGCTGAATTCATGGATCAGTTCTAGAAGTTTTTTGATGGAATCTTTTGGGTTTTCCATACAGAGCATCATGTCACCTGCAAAGAGTGAAAGTTTGACTTCCTCCTCGCCGATTTGGATGCCATTTCTTCCTTTGTGTTGTCTGATTGCTGAGGCTAAGACTTCCAATACTATGTTGAATAATAGTGGTGAGAGTGGTCATCCCTGTCATGTTCCTGACCTTGGGGGAAACCTCTCAGCTTTTCCCCATCATTCCAAGTATTCTTGAATCAATTATGTCCATCCCTCTCCCCAAAATGAAAACACGGTTACATAAATCTTTAGGGGCAGCTGGCTACTGCCTCCAAAGGGTCCCTAATTTTGCAATGTTTGATAAACCTTTGTATGCTCTTCTCTCAGATATCAATGGACTTTAGAGGCATTAACCTCCTTTGAAGCCTTGAAACTGGCTCTGTCCACACCCCAGCTCTTAGCTTACCTAACTTTGACAAGCCCTTTCATTTATACCGAATGAAAGGAATGGTGTTGCTTCATGCTTTCTGGGACAGCCTTTTGCCAATCAGATACAGCCAGGAGCACATTTCTCATGCCCATCAGATACTGTGGCATCAGGTATGGCCCCATGCTTTCCTGCGGTGGCCACAGCTGCCACCTGATAGACATAGCCAGCACTCTGACATTAAGCTCCCCTATTCACCTGTGCATCCCCACGTGGTGCCTGCTGTCTTACAAGTTCATAAATCATAGCACCTCTCTACAACATGACGGACCCGTTACAAACAAGCGCTTTTAACTAACCCTCCATCATCTTATTTCCGTTGCTAAAAGGCTTATAATTGCTGACATGTTACAACTATTTACCCTCCTTCTAAAACCATCATTATTCACTGTTCAGCGCATATACTAAGACAGCTGATGTTGCATCTTTAGAAAATGATAGGGTTGACAGAGCTGTAAGTATGCACCCCAAACAGGCCCCCTTGTTCTTTCTCCACCCAGTTGTGAACCCTGCCTTTATCCCTGACTGACAGTATTCATTACCCGGCAAATGCCCCACAGTCTACAAAGGACAGTCAGATACAAAAAGGTGTCAAACAACTATCAGATGGATTATACAGTGGGCCAAATGGACTTCCTAGAGCACCCTTTCTTTTGACCCTGTGGCTTACACTTACCACCTACCAAATTGGACACAAAGATAATGAAGGACCAAAAAGACAGTTGGATTTGCCCAGGCATCCACAAGATTCCTGACCAAATGATTTCCCAGTGAATGATTTGTAAATCCCGGGAAATCTCTGAAAGAAATCAGCACACCCCAGGAAGGCTTCCTAGGCCCACCTGCCCTCTGTGGTTGTATAGACGGATTTGATAGATTTGTCCCAAGCCCTGTGCTATTCTGTTTGGTCACTGTCTGCATGCTCAGCAGATGGGTTGATGCTGTCTGACTAGATGTGGCACTGCCACAGCAGGCAATAAAGAAACTAACACCTCCATTTCTCCTTATGGAGAAATGCCATTCCTTATGGTTTGCATCAGACAAAACATTCTGTTTACAGGAGGTGTACACCACCTGCTTGCAAAATCTTTGGGTACACATTGAAATTTCATACCATATATTATCTTCAATTATCAGGGCAAATGGAACATTAAAATCTAGACATAAGATGGATTGTAAGATAAATATCAAGAAATTAACCATGAAAGGCCAAACACTTTGCTCCTGAGCCTTATTAGGATCCAGAATACTCCAAACAGGGGAGACGGACTGACCCCTTTTGAAAGAGTGTTTGGTTGGCAAAGCCTACTGGCATCTCTAAATCTTCCATCCGTGGGTGGACAATATGATGCTATGACTAACTCGAGATGAGGACTCTCTAGTATACCTGAAGCACCTTGCCAACAGAGAAAAGAGGCATGGCCTCCACCAACTGGTGAGGCTGGCCACAACTGTCCACCAGAAGACCAGGTGGACCTCAAGATCTTTGGAAGAAAATGTGTGCCGTCACCTCGCTGGGAAGGACCTTATGAAGTACTGCTCACCAGCTACACTGCTATGAGAACAGAAGAAAAACCCTCCTGGATTCTTGCAAGCCATGCCAAAATTGATTTTATTTAAGATTTTTTTTAAGAATGAGTTTTCATACCAAAAGGATACTGATGCAACATTAAAACTTATGTTTTCTCTCTGTTACAAGGGACAAAACATTTTCTTAAGAGTGTTAGTTTGCTTATTATAAAAAATATAACGAAAATTTTTCCTTACTTTAATGACCAGTTGTCTAGAAATACAAACTTTCATGGAAGGGCCGAGATGGTGGAACAGCATGGAAGTTTTTTTTTGCATCTCTCATCCCTGAAATGCAGCAAGATCAACACCAAACCATCTTGCACACCTAGAAACTGAGTTGAGGAGTAACACAATGATCTGCACAACTTGAACCACAGAACTCAGCAGGTATGCAAAGCAGAGAGGTGAACTGGGGGAGAGAGAAACTACTGAAGGCAGAGAGCTGTTTTTTCTTGCAGACAGAGGACAGAAATGGGGGGAGATTAAGGGAAAACACCCCCCCAAAGCAGCTGGAGAGAAGGAGGAAGAGTGGAAACAGATGCAAGGGACTGAACAAAAAAGGGAGTAAGGAGAAAGGAGAGGGTTTAAATTCCATTAAGACTATATAAACAGGGGGGGTGTAGAGTCTGAAACTCCACAGCTCGACACATTGTGGTGCTCTGGTGGGAAGGGAAAATTCCAGGAGGAGAGAGCAAGGTCTGAGTGTCCTCGGGCCACATGGGGAGAGGCGCTTCCCCTGCTGGGATGACATTTGGTAGAGGTGATGTGGCCTCCCCAGAGGCAAAGGTCCCATTAGTCCCCAGAGAGCAGCCACATTTGCTGATGTTGGAACAAGAATGCTAAGGGTGGAGCCTGGCACCAGATGTGTGTGGTGATTTTCCATAATCCCTGAAATGCTGTGTCTACACGATCGTAGGAACTTTTTCTGGGGAAGACTGGCACAAAGCAACAGTCTCTGGGCATCGGCAGCAGCACTGTCATGCAAACGTTCCTGGGGGCATGCCTGCACCTGACCATTATTGGTGAGACCCTTCCCCAGAGGATCTCAATGAGTCAAAGCTGCAGGAACCTCAGAAATTAGGGGTTAGGAAACAGCCCCATCTGAGATAAATTTTGGGAGGGAGGTGCCACCTTGCAAACTGATGGCTTATTCACGTACAGTGTAGAAGTGGGGAATGGATGGAGGTGGGAGACAAAGGAGGGTTGCTTCATTGCTGGTCGGGAAGAACACAGAGTTCTGATACTAGAGACTTGGTAGCTGAAAGATGCCATTGTCACCCCTCCAGCACATGCGCATACACACCTACGCTCACCACAGCAATTAAACCCAGTATGTAAGCAGCACCATCTAGTGGAGAAGAGAGCCATTACACTAAACCCCACCCAATTGGGCCAACAGCACTCTTGAACACCACAAGTCTCTCCATCAGCTGAGTTTATGGACTCTAAAGTTCTTCATAGTTTACTTCTAGGGGAAACTGGATGTAATTTCAATAGTGTTTCATTCTGTTCACTGTTCTATCTATTCATTTTTTTCTTTTCTTATTCTTGAATACAGAAACAGAAAAACGTTATTTTTCTTTTCTTGTTTTATAAGAAAGATTTTCTTTAATTTTTTCTACTATATTTTTTGAAATTCTATTTTACTTTCAACATTTCATTTTATTCTATCTTATTGTATTCATTTTTTCAAATTTTCAAACGTTTTCTTTTTTTCCTTTTTAAAAATGTTCTCTTATTTCCCTTTTTTCTCTAATGTATCAAGCTTCCACCAACAGCCAGACCAAAACACACCTAGGATCTAGCATCCTTTATTTGATTTTTTGTGTTGTTTTTAATTTTTTAATTTTTTTTACCTTATTGATTTATTTTCTTCCTTTGAAATGACAAAATGAAGGAATTCACCCAAAAGAAAAAACAGGAAGAAATGACACCCAGGGAATTAATCAACATATATACAAGCAAGATATCTGAACCAGAATTTAGAATCACGATAATAAGAATACTAGCTGGGATTGAAAATAGCATAGAACCCCTTTCTGTGGAAATTGAAGTAAAAGCTAGTCAGGATGAAATTAAAAAATGGTATAACTGAGCTGCAATCTCAAATGGATGCCACAGTGGCAAGGATGGATGAAGCAGAGCAGCAAATCAGCAACCTAGAGGATAAACTTTTGGAGAATAAGGAAGCAGAAAAAATGAGGGAGACTAAGCAAAAGACCACTATATAAGAATTAGGAAACTCAGTGACTCATTAAAAAGGAATAACATCAGAATCATAGGGGTCACAGAAAATGAAAAGAAAAAAAGGGTAGAAGACTGTGGTGAGTGAATTATAGTAGAAAACTTTCCTAACCTGGGGAAAGACACAGACATCAAAATCCAGGAAGCACAGAGAACTCCCAGTAGATTCAACAAAAACCAATCATCAACAAGACTTATGATAGTCAAATTCACAAAATACTCAGGCAAGGAAAGAATCATGAAAGCAGCAAGAGGAAAAAAAGTCCTTAACCTGCAAGGGAAGACAGACCAGGTTCACAACAAACATATCTACAGAAACTTGGCAGGCCAGAAAGGAGTGGCAGAATATATTCAATGTGTTGAATCAGAAAAAGAATTCTTTATCCAGCAAGACTGTCATTCAAAGTAGAAGGAGAGATAAAAAGTTTCCCAGAAAAGCAAAAATTATAGGAGTTCGTGACCACTAACCAGTCCTGCAACAGATATTAACGGGGCCTCTCCGAGGTGAGAAAAGAGGGGAAAGAAACACAAAAGACCAAAAGTGACAAAAATTACAAAGGACCACAGAATACCACAAGAAACTCTAACTCTACAGGGAATATAATGGCAATAAATTAATATCTTTCAGTACTCACTAAATGTCAATGGATTGAACCCCCCAATCAAAAGACAAAGGGTAACAGAAGAGATAAGAAAACAAGATCCATCTATATACTGTTTACAAGAGACCCATTTTAGACCTAAAGACACCTTCAGATTGAAAGTAAGGGGATATAGAACCCTCTATCATGCTAATGGTCACCAAAAGAAAGCCAGAATAGCCACACTTGTATCAGAAAATCTAGATTTTAAAATAAAGACTGTATGGGGCACCTGGGTGGCTCAGTTGGTTAAACATCCGACTTCAGCTCAGGTCATGATCTTGCAGTTTGTGAGTTGAAGCCCTGCATTGGGCTCTGTGCTGACAGCTCAGAGCATGGAGCCTGCTTCAGATTCTGTGTCTCCCTTTCTCTGTTTCTCCACCCCCCCACTCTGTCTCTCTCTCAAAAATAAATACGCATTTAAAAAAATTGAAAATAAAGACTGTAACAAGAGATGAAGAAGGACATTATATCATAATTAAGGGGTCTATCCACCAAGAAGATCTAAAAATTTTCACATTTATGCTCCAAACGTGGAAGCACCCAACTATATAAATCAATTAATCACAAACACAAAGAAACTTATTGATAATAATACCATAATAGTAGGGACTTCACTACCCCACTTACAGCAAATGGACAGATCATGTAAGCAGAAAATCAACAAGGAACTAATTACTTTGAATGACACACTAGACCAGAGGGACTTAACAGATATATTCAGAACATTTCATCCTAAAGCAGCAGAATACACATTTTTCTCAAGTACACCTGGAACATTCTCCAGAATAGATCACATACTGGGACACAAATCAGCCCTCGATAAGTACAAAAAGATCAAGAAAATACGTTTCATATTTTCAGACCACAATGCTATGAAACTCAAAATCAACCACAAGAAAAATTTGGCAAGATATCAAATACTTGGAGACTAAAGAACCACCTACTAAAGAATTAATGGGCTGGGGCGTCTGGGTGGCGCAGTCGGTTAAGCGGCTGACTTCAGCCAGGTCACGATCTCGCGGTCCGTGAGTTCGAGCCCCGCGTCGGGCTCTGGGCTGATGGCTCGGAGCCTGGAGCCTGTTTCCGATTCTGTGTCTCTCTCTCTCTCTGCCCCTCCCCCGTTCATGCTCTGTCTCTCTCTGTCCCAAAAATAAATAAACGTTGAAAAAAAATTAAAAAAAAAAAAAAAAGAATTAATGGGCTAATGAAGAAGTTATAGAGGAAATTACAAAGTACATGGAAGCCAATGAAAATGTTAACACCACAGTCCAAAACCTCTGGGAGGCAGAAAAGGCTGCTATAAGTGGGAACTATATAGCAATCCAGGACTTCCTAAAGAAGAAAGAAAGGTCTCAGATGCAGAACCTAACATTACACCTTAAAGAGTTGGAAAAAGAACAGCAAATAAAACACCAAAACAGCAGAAGACAGGGAATAATAAAGATTACAGCAGAAATCAATGCTATCACAAACAAAAAAACAGAACAGATCAACGAAACCAGAAGCTGGTTCTTCGAAAGAATTAGCAAAATTGATAAACCCCTAGCGAGTTTTATCAAAAAGAAAAAGGAAAGGACCCAAATAAATAAAACCAAGAATGAAAGAGGAGAGATCACAACCAACACAATAGAAATAAAAACAATAATAAGGGAATATTATGAGGAGTTATATGCAATAAAGTGGGCAATCTGGAAGAAATGGACAAATTCCAAGAAACACATAAACTACCAAAACTGGAACAAGAAGAAATAAAAAAAGTTGAACAGACAATAACCAGTAACGAATCGAATTACTAATCAAAAATCTCCCAAAAACCAAGAACCCAACACCAGATGGTTTTCCAGGGGAATACTACCAAACATTTAAAGAAGAGTTAACACCTATTCTCTCTTGAAGCTGTGCCAAAAAATAGAAATGGAAGGAAAACTTCCAAACTCTTTCCATGAAGCCAGCATTACCTTGACTCCAAAACCAGATGAAGACCCCACTAAAAAGAACTACAGACCAATTTCCCTGATGAACAGGGATGCAAAATCCTCAAGAAGATACTAGCCAACTGGATAAAATAATACATTAAAAGAATTATTCACCATGACCAAGTGGGATTTATATCCGGGATGTAGGGTTGGTTCAATATCAGCAAACAATCAATGTAATTCATCACATCAATAGAAGAAAGGACAAAAACCACATGATCCTCTCAATAGATGCAGAGAAAGCATTAGACAAAATGCAGTGTCCTTTCTTGATAAAAACTCTACAGTAAATAGGGATAGAAGGCTCATACCTCAAGATCATAAAAGCCATATATGAAAGACTCACCGGTAATATCATCCTCACTGGGGAAAAACTGAGAGCTTTCTCCCCAAGGTCAGGAACATGACAGGGATGACCACTCTCACCACTATTATTCAACATAGTATTGGAAGTCTTAGCCTCAGCAATCAGACAACACAAAGGAAGAAATGGCATCCAAATCGGCGAGGAGGAAGTCAAACTTTCACTCTTTGCAGGTGACATGATGCTCTGTATGGAAAACCCAAAAGATTCCATCAAAAAACTTCTAGAACTGATCCATGAATTCAGCAAAGTCACAGGATATAAAATCAATGCACAGAAATCAGTTGCATTTCTATACACCAATAATGAAGCAACAGAAAGAGAAATCAAAGAAATGATCCTATTTATGATTGCACCAAAAACCACATTATACCTAGGAATAAGCCTAACCAAAGACGTGAAAAATCTATACACTAAAAACTATAGAAAGTTTATAAAAGAAATTGAAGTAGACACAAAAACATGGAAAAATATTCCATGCTCTTGGATGGGAAGAACAAATATTTTTAAAATGTTGATACTACCCAAAGCAGTCTACATATTCAATTCAATCCCTATCAAAATAGCACCAGCATTCTTCACAGACCTAGAACAAGCAATCCCAAAATTTGTATGGAGCCAGAAAAGACCCCAAATAGCAAAGCAATCCTGAAAAAGAAAACCAAAGCAGGAGGCATCACAATCCCGGACTTCAAGATGTATTACAAATCTGTAAAGACAGAATGGTACCGGCACAAAAACAGACACTCAGATGAATGGAACACAATAGAGAACCCAGAAATGGACTCACAAACGTATGGCCAACTAATCTTTGACAAAGCAGGAAAGAGTAGCCAATGGAGTAAAGACAGTCTCTTCGGCAAATGGTGCTGGGAAAACTGGACAGAGACATGCAAAAAAAATGAACCTGGACCACTTTCTCACACCGCACACAAAAATAAACTCAAAATGGAGGAAAGACCTAAATGTAAGACAGGAGGCCACCAAATTCCTGGAGGAGAAAGCAGGCAAAACCTCTTTGGCTTCGGCCACAGCAACTTCTTACTCAACACGTCTCCAGAGGCAAGGGAAACAAAACTAAAAATGAACTATTGGAACCTCATCAAAATAAAGAGCTTCTGCACAGAGAAGAAAACAATCAGCAAAACTAAAAGGCAACCGACAGAATGGGAGAAGATATTTGCAAATGACATATCAGATAAAGGGTTAGTATCCAAAATCTACAAAGAACTTATCAAACTCAACACCCAAAAAACAAATAATCCAGTGGAGAAAACATGAACAGACACTTCTCCAAAGAAGACATCCAGATGGCCAACCGACACATGAAAAAAGGCTCAACATCACTCATCATCAGGGAAATACAAATCAAAACCACAATGAGATATCACCTTACACCTGTCAGAATGGCTAACATTAACAACTCAGGCAACAACAGATGTTGGCGGGGATGCGGAGAAAGAGGATCTCTTTTGCATTGTTGGTGGGAATGCAAGCTGGTGCAGCCACTCTGGAAAACAGTATGGAGGTTTCTCAAAAAACTAAAAATAGAACCACCCTACGACCCAGCAATTGCACTACTAGGCATTTATCCACGGGATACAGGTATGCTTTTTTGAAGGGACACCTGCACCCCCATGTTTATAGCAGCACTATCAACAATAGCCAAAGTAAGGAAAGAGCCCAAAATCCATCGATGGATGAATGGATAAAGAAAACGTGGTATATATATACAATGGAGTATTACTCAGCAATCAAAAAGAATGGAATCTTGCCATTTGCCACTACGTGGATGGAACTGGAGGGTATTATGCTAAGTGAAATTAATCAGTCAGAGAAAGACAAAAATCATATGACTTCACTCAGGACTTTAAGAGACAAAACAGATGAACATAAGGGAAGGGAAGCAAAAATAACATAAAAACAGAGAAGGGAACAAAACATAACAGACTCTTAAATATAGAGAACAAACAAGGATTGCTGGAGGAGACAGAAGGTGGGATGGGCTAAATGGGTAAGGGGCAATAGGAAGACACTTGTTGGGATGAGCAGTGGGTGGTATTCATAGGGAATGAGTCACTGGAACTAGCCTTGAAATCATTGTTGCACTATATGCTAATTAACTTGGATGTCAATTAAAATATAAATAAATAAATAATTTTCAAAAAACGGATATAAAAAAAGAAATATAAATTTTCTGTGCTTCGTCTTTATCAGATTATTCAAGAAAACTGAGTCTTAATATTAAAAGAGCTAAAGTTTGTTCACTATTGTATAACCTGCAGCATTTGCCTTTAAAATCTTTTATTCTTGGCCCTCCTCTCCAGGTGTCATCATGAGAGTGACTTCTTTCTTAAACTCTGCATGGCAATCATTGATGCATCCCCATGACGCCCAGGGAAGACAAGGTGACCCGGAAGTTCAAGTACTTCCTTAAGATGATCCATCTTTTGGACGATCATCCTTCATTGTGGGAGCAGACAACGTGGGTTCCAGGAAGACACAGTTGGCCCGCATGTGTTTGCATGGGAACGCTGTGGTGCTGCTGTGGCATGATCCCCATGATGTATGAGGTCATCTGAGGGCATCTGGAGAACAACCAGCTCTGGAGAAACCGTTGCCTCATATCTGGGTGAATGTGGGCTTTGTGCTCACCAAGGAGGACCTCACCGAGATCAGGGACATGCTTCTGGCTAAGGTGCCAGCTGCCGCCCGTGGTGGTGCCATAGCCCCATGTGAAGTCACTAGCCCAGAACACTTGTCTGGGGCCGAAGAAGACCTTCTTCTCCCAGGCTTTAGGCATCGCCACTAAAATGTCCAGGGGCACCACTGAAATCCTGAGTGATGTGCAGCTGATTAAGACTGGAGACAAAGCGGGGGCCAGCGAGGCCACACAGCTGAATGTGCTGAGAAACTCCCCCTTCTCCTTTGGGATGATCACCAGCAGGTGTTTGACAATGGCAGCATCTACAACTGTGAAGTGCTTGACATCACAGAGGAAACTACATTCTCACTTCCTGGAGGGCGTCCGCAGTGTTGCCAGTGTCTGTCTGCAGATAGGTCACCTGATTGTTGCCTCACTGCCCCATCCTATCATCAATGGACACAAGCAGGTTCTGGCTTTGTCTGCATGGACTGGTTACAGCTTCCCACTTGCTGAAGCCATCACCACCACTGCTGTACCTGCTGCTGCCCTCAGCCCTGGCCAAAGCTGAAGCATAGGAAGAGTCAGATGAGTTGCATGAGGATATGGGATTTGTTGGTCTCTTGATTAATCACCGAAAAGCAACCAATTCAGCCCATTTTATTTGTGGAACAAGGGAATAAAGGCTCACTTCTCTTCAAAAAAGATTTTTTTATTGTCACTTGGGTTGAATAGTTAAATATTGTTGCATAATGATATGTGATCCTATTTAATCAAATGTTCAAATATTTTGATTTTTTGTAACATACACTTTCCAAAATCAAATTCTAAAATGAAGTATTTTCACCACAATGCAATTAAAATATTCCAGAGGATCCATGGAACATTTTCAAGAGATTTGGTCTTTTTATAAAAAGGAAGATATTACACTAATTAGCCTTATTTCTTATGTTAAATTACATAGGAAGCAATGTCAAATAAGGGATACTAACACCCTTAGATTACATTTATGTAGAAATATGTTAATAAAGTAAGTGTTTTAGAAATCATATGCAACTCTTAGAAACCTGATATGTCCTGAGATGTTACTGTCGTGTGTCAGAGAAATAACCAATTTCCTTGTCAGCAGCCTTGTCATGATCTCTCATCAGATCTTTAACCTTGGACATTTTAAATCTTTATCATTTATAGACAGTTAGACTTTTACTCAGACGCTTTTACAAAAGCTTCTGCAAATGTGTTTCACCTGCAATGATGCTGATGGGAAGAACTCTTTTCTATAGGCTTCTGAAAACCTTAAGATTGTAAAGCTGAACTGGGTTAAGAATTTCCAGAACGAATGGAAGATCTGGATTGAAGCAGAACAAGAATTAATAACATGAGACTGGATGAATGGAAGATGATTCTCATTTTTACAAATTTTTTTGAAACATTGCTGATTTTTAAATGTTTTTTCCAGTATTAAGGAAACTGTTTTAAGCTATGACTTACAGCTGTATGATAAAACATGCTTCTATGAAAAGACTGGGACACTTATCTTTTTGTCCCTACCAATCTGTCCAGAATTCAAAACCTTTCAGTGAGTATTCTCGTATGTTCACAATAGGTTAATTTGCATAAGTTGAATAAGAATCTGCTCTCCTTGTAACAGGACATATTTGGAAACACTGGTTACATCACCAAGACTTTGACAGAAATGTCATATTCAAACAGGGACTTGCACAGACACAGATATGACCAGACTGCTTGAAGGAACTCAGGCAGACTTTATGGAGCCAGTAAAACCCATTGGAAAAACAGCCTGATACTTATATCTGGGTCTATAAGCAAGGCAGTCAGTTTTTATACATTGTGACAAGGAGACAACAAATTCATGATGAATTAACAGGATGAAGAAAACAGATGTTTGGGACTGTTAATTAGTAAGGAATCCTAAGAAACTTTTTCTCATAAGCTATGATTTACAGCAATTTCATCATCAGGCCAACTTAAAAAAAAAAGCAATTATTACACTTTGCAAACAAATTGGTCTTAATTTGGCTGTCCTTGGTAAAAATGAGGGTGATTATAGAAAGAAACATTATGTTTCAATAACACACCATTGTGGATATTACAGTCTAATAGAGTTCACTATGAACTGGAAGAGATCCTAATTTCTTCTAGTTTCCTCTGAAGCCTGGCCACAATCTCCAAACTAATATTTTCCACTTTTTTTCTATCCTTTTGACTTGGAATCACTGGATACCCAAAACTCCCCTTTTCCTGAAGCCCTGCAAATGGAATATGAACAACTTGATGTAACCTTCTGAGAAATCACTGCAAAACTCATATGTAGACAATCTTCCTGCCGGTTCCTCTGTGAGCCTCTCTGAAAGTCTGTCAGCCTGCCACTACCTACCTACCTTATCTGGCTAAAGATGCTTTAAGCCCAGCATCTGGAGATTCTTTCAACTGGCTATCCTTGGAGCTCAGAAACTGGTTTATAACTGGATCCTTTTATTAACCATTATCTTTCTTGTATTGCCATAGAATTGCCTCTTATTTATTACCTGATCATTTGAAGCAGAGGCCTCACTCTAAGAAGATACCTGCATTGCCTCTTCCTGAAATGAATTCGACTGAATTGACTCACTGTCTGAAGAGACTGGATTAAGGACATAAAACCATCTATCAGCTCAACTTTGTTCTGAATGACAAGTTTGCTGGGTAAAGGATTCTTGTCTGCATATTTTTCCTGTTCATCACATTGAAAATTTCCTGCCATTCCCTTTTGTCCTGCCAAGTTTCAGTAGATAGGTTTGCTACTACCCTCATGTATCTACCCGTGTAGGTTAAGGGCATTTATCCCTAGCTGCTTTCAGAATTCTCTCCTTATCTTTGTATTTTGCCAGTTTCACTATGATATGTCATGTAGAAAATCAATCCAAGTTACGTCTGAAGGGAGTTCTCTGTGCCTCCTGAATTGCAATATTTGTTTCCTTCCCCAAATTGGGGAAGTTCTCAACTATGATTTGTTCTTAGCTTTGGCCCCTCTCTTTCTTCTTCTTCTGGAACTCCTATGATATAGATATTGTTACATTTCACTGAATCACTTACTTCTCTAATTATCCCCTTGTGATTCAGAATGTTCTTATCTCTCTTTTTCTCAGCTTCATCTTTTTCCATAATTTTATCTTCTATTTCACCTATTCTTCCCCCTGCCTCTTCAATTCTCACTGTCACCACCTCTAGTTTATTTTGTACCTCATTTACAGCATTTTTAAATTCATCATGACTATTTTTAAGTTCCTTGATCTCTGCAGCAATAGATTCTCTGCTGTCTTCTGTGCTTTATTCAAGCCCAGTGATTAATCTTATGACTATTATTCTAAATTCTCGTTCAGTTTTGATCAATTCTCTGTCATTTCCTCCTGGAATTTCTTTTGAGGAGAATTCTTCCGTTTCATCATTTTGGCTAGTTTTCTGTCCCTTATGTGTTTTAAATGCTCATTATATGTCTTGCACCTGCAAGCACTGCTATATTAAAGAGGGATCATACGCTGTCCAAGGCCTGGCCCTTCAGGAGGTATTCTTCGGAGAGTTACTTGCTCTCTGTTGTTGTTACTTTGGTTACTTTATCTCCCTGCTTGTAGTAATGTTTCGGACCCTCCACCAGGTGTGCTTTGGTTTGTTCATTGAAGTAGTCCTGGAAAAGAAAACAAACAGACAAACAAACAAACAAACAAAACAACAGAAAAGACACACACACACACACACACACACACACACACACACACACACAAAACCAAAAGCAAAAAATCAGAAACACCAGCTACAAGTAAACAATGGGGTGGAGGCAGTGCTGATGGAAGAGGCCTTATCCCATACAAAAAGAGAAATGACAGGGCTGGGGAAGAAGAAAAAATAAAACTTGACCAGGCAAAGAAACTATAGGCTTAATCCAGAGAGAGAGTAAGGAAAATAAAGAAGGAGGCGGGGAAAAAGAAAAGAAGGTAAAGTTGTCCAGACAGAGAAACTATTAGGCTTAATAGAGACAGAGAAACAAAAGTAAAGAAGGGGGTGGGGAAAAAGAAGAGAAAATAAACTTGATCAAAGAAACTATATGGCTTAATCCAGAGGGAGAGAAAGGAAAATAAGGAAGGAGGTATAGAACATGTATCAAGAGAACGGATTAAACATGTCTGCTTAAATAGGCCAAAAACCAGGGTAACCAGACTAGAGGAGGGAAGAGATAAGAATAAGAAAAGGAGGGAAGAATATATCTATATAATAAGAATTGTCCGTGAATTAAACCAGGCAAGGCAAAAGCGCTGCTCTGGAGGAGGGGCTATCTCAGCTTCAATCCCACTCCAGTAGATAGGCAGTTGCCAGGCACGGAGGGGGGAGGTTTGATGTAGGCAGGTCCCGCCTCCACTGTGGGCATGATGTCTGTTCCCTGAAGCGCTCCTCCTATGGCCTGTCAGGTTGTCCAGGTGGGTCCCTGGAAGCAACTCTGCCTCTTTTCCTCCCGGACTCTTGGGGCTCAAGGTCCTTTGGCCTCAACATGGCTTTGTTGGAGAGGACAGAACTTCGGATCCCCCTACTTCTCTACCATGTTGGCCCCTCCCTTCAACCCCTCCCTTTTGAGGAACTGGGGCTTTGACCCACTGAGTTCCTCTGGGGGAGGGCCTTGCAGAGCAATGGCCAGGTGCCAGCCTGTCCACAGGAATGTTCAGGATACCACGCTGCTGCTGGTGCACAGAGACTGTGGCTGGGTGCCAGCCAGCCGCGGAAAAAGTTCGCGTGATCTTGTAGCAGCAGCAGTTCAGGGTTTATGGAAAATCACAACACACATCTAGCACCAGGCTTCCCCCTCAACATCCTTATTCTAGCACCAGCAAATGTGGTTGTTCTCCAGGGTCTACTGGGATCTTTGCCTGTGGGGAGGCTGCACAGCCTGTAAAAATGTCCTCCTCACAGGGGAACTGCCACTCTCTGTGTGGCCCATGGACCCCTCGGACCTCATTCTCTGCCCCTGGGGATTCGCCCTTCCCACCAGAGCCCCACCAAGTATCGAGCTGTGGAGCCTCAGACTGTGTGCTCCCCCCTGTTTATAGAGTCTTGATGGTGTTTAAACCCTCTCCTTTGTCCTTTCTCCCTTTTTTTGTTCAGTCCCTGCTGCTGTTTCCATTTTTCCACTTTCTTTCCAGCTGCTTATGGGGGAGGGGATGCTTTTCCGGTACTCTACACCTTTCTCTGTCCTCTCTCCACAAGCAAAAACAGCTCCCTGCCCTCCACGGCTTCTGTCTCCCCCAGTTCACCTCTCCGTTCTGCGTACCTGCCAAGTTCTGGGGTTCAGGTTGTGTAGATTGTTGCATTAATCCTCAAATCAGTTTTCTAGGTGTGTGAGAGTTTAGTGGTGATCTGGCTGCATTTCAGCGATAAGAGACACAAAAAATACTTCCATACTGTTCTGCCATCTTGGTCCTTCTCAGTCATACTTTAATTTTGTTTCAGAAGACTTGAAGAATGAGCTGGTCTTCTAAGGCTAAATAAGGGGAAATTATTTCCTTCCAAGTTGTCAGTGGAAGAGCTGCCTTTTCTTTATATCTTCAGTTAAGGGTTTTCTTTTCTCCCAATATATACAAAATACACCAGTCTCCCATGTCTGGCACAGATCTAGCAGAAACCTGGCCCACCCGCCAGAAGCCAGCCAGGCATCCACTCGGACCACCCTGAGGACAGGTCAATGTTGAAGACAGCTCAACATTGAATGTGTGAAAATTCCAAGAGAGTTGCAGAGCAAGGAATTGTATTGACCAAAGACAGGCCACCTAAAAACGTGGACCAAATATCTGGGCTTACTTGGCTGGGTGACAAAACCAAGCTTCCTAGCTGCCGGAGCCAAATAAGAAGACTCTGAAATCAGCTATTTTGAAACGTGTGCTGCTCTCAAAGACTGACAGGACCACAAGAAAAATGGAGATGTATGAACATTAACACTATCAATTAACACTCCAGACTTTGAAAAGTACAGGTTTCAACCTCACCTTGTCTATAAACCACACTGCCTTTTTTTTTGAGAGAGAGAGAAAGAGAGAGGGCCCAAGTGAATGAAGGGCAGAGACGGACAGAGAGAGGGAGGGAGGGAGAGGGAGAGAGACAGGGGCTCACCTGAAACCGGGCTGGAGCTTACCTGATATGTGACTCAGGCTCATCAACTATGAGGTCATGACCTGAGCTGAAGTCAGATGCTTAAGGACTGGGCCACCCAGGTGCCCTTCTCCTTTATTTCATGTGTCAACAAAGCATGTGGGGTTCCCACCTAAATGGTCAGAACCATATGGACTTGGATACCTGGCTTTTCTGTCACTGTGCTTAGTGACAGCATTTGTTCATAAAATTGTGTCACACCCACATGCCTGTTGAGGAATCATAGAAAATCGGATGATACATCAGAATTCCAGGTTCTCTTCAGCATTTAAGATCTTATTCCCAAGTTTCAGGGATGATGAATTAGAAAAGGCAATCCTAAATCTGTCTATGATAATGGAACAAGGAGGGTTCAATACCACTATGCATGCTTTGAAAACACTCCAGTCAGAAGGTAACAACTTAGCCTCTGGGGGTCTCCAAAGTCATCATGTTCTAGATACTGTGACTGCTTAGCAGGGGGTGCTCATGCAATCATCAGTGGAAAATGTTGCTTTTTATCTAACCCAACTGAGGCACATAATATCTAACTTAAATCTACTTTTAAAAAGGAATTAATATTTTCCATCAGATAAATGAAGCACATTTAATTGGTCAGATCTATTCCAGGATTGTGAGACTCATTTCATGAGGTGTGGGGAAATGTGTTCTCTTCTATTTATTCATCCTCTTGCCTTCTTCTTTCCCAAATGTTTTGAGTATAAATGACACACGATGTTACCGTAGTTTCAGGTGTACAACATAGTAACTTGCCAACTGTATACATTATGCTGTGCTCACCACAGTGTAGCTACCCCCACCCTACATTGCTATTAAAATACTGTTGACCATATTCCCTATGCTGTGCCCTTGATTCCTGTGACTGATTCATTCCATACCTGGTATGAATGAATACCAGGTACCCCCCACCCTCGTTCACCTGTTCATTCATCCTCATGGTGATCTATGCTTTTCTTATTCTTTGTAGATTTCTTACTGCTCACTCCAAACTGGATTTCTCTCTCCACAGTCATCTGCTCAGCTATTTATTATATAAACTTTCAGGGGAGTTTCAGAGGAAGAAACTGTGAGGCCCCAGGGAAGCCACCCCAAAATGTGCCACCATGGCATATTGACTATCTTGACTTGAAGCTACTTGGGATACAGCCGGTGCAAGAGCACCCAGGCTGTCACATGCCCCTCTTGAAAGCAGGAAATGAGTGGCCCATATGAAAGGTCCCCTCCCTGTACTATGAGGTAAAGAGACATCCTTATCAGCAGAGATGGGGCTTCAAACCTGAAAAAGCTGTAGAAACAAACCTTGTTACTTTTTTACTCATCTACAACCTCAGCCCAGATTCCACTTAGAATTCCTGCAATTTAAAAATTTTTTTTTCAACGTTTATTTATTTTTGGGACAGAGAGAGACAGAGCATGAACGGGGGAGGGGCAGAGAGAGAGGGAGACACAGAATCGGAAACAGGCTCCAGGCTCTGAGCCATCAGCCCAGAGCCTGACGCGGGGCTCGAACTCACGGACCGCAAGATCGTGACCTGGCTGAAGTCGGACGCTTAACCGACTGCGCCACCCAGGCGCCCCGAATTCCTGCAATTTAAAACTCCCACACACCTTTTCTCTTTTTCCTGTCAATTCCTCACAAATTATTGTCTTTGTCCAAAATATATAAGACTGCAAAAAAACAAAACAAAACAAAACAAAACAACCTGTCTGCCTTGGCCATTGCTTTGGGCTTAAATTCATTAGTGGGCCTACCTGCCTATGTAATAAAACTTTGAGGGTTGTTTTTTTTTTTTTTTTTTTTTTCCTCCTGTTAACCTGTCTCATGTCAATTAAATTCTTAAACCAGTTGGAAGAATTTTGGAGGAATGAGGATATTTCTTCCTCCCTACAAAACCATTGCATTTTTACTACAAAGAAGTTTATGTATCAAAAACAGAGCACACCTCAGCATATGAAAGTAAATTTTATTTTAAAAGGTAAAACTTTCATGCAACTTTTAAACATGAACATTCAGGGGCACCTGGGTGTCTCAGTTCACTGAGTGTCTGACCTCAGTTCAGGTCATGATCTGATGATTTGTGGGTTCAAGACCCACATTGGGCTCTGGGATGACAGCTCAGAACCCGAAACCTGCTTGAGATTCTGTGTCTCCCTCTCTGGTCTCCCCCACTCACACCCTGTCTGCCTGTCTCTCTTTCAAAAATAAATTTTAAAAAATTAAAACATGAACATTCAAAAGTTATTAAGCAACTTAATCACACACTGTTGATTAGAGCAGGGATTAAAGAAGTAGTTTCGTCACCAGCGTAAACACTAACAGAATTCGTCACAACTTGGATCTCCAGTGATTCAAGTGTTTTACCCCACAAAATAAGATGTGATCAACTTTAGAATAAAATACATTTCCTGGATATTCTGTTATCAGTCAAGGCCTTCTTCATCACCATCATCTCACACGATAGGAAAGCTGGCCCTGGTGGCGATTCCACAGTTGTTATTCCGGTCTCTGGCCATTTTTATGTAGCCACCCATGCCCCAGTCAGTGCCCCAGCTGAAAGAAGACAGGGTTTTCCAACTATTACAAACAACCGAAAACATACATCTTTTGAACAATAGCAGCCAGTATTGAGCAGTGCACCAGAGGCCAGGGCAGATTCAGGAAGAATCAGGAGAGGCCGTTCTTGTTCATGGTTGAGTTCTAACCCAGCACAGACATTTCACAAAACTGCAGTGTGAACAGGAAAAGGAAACCCTTGGGACCTGGGTGTGATATAGAATATTGAAAAACTTCCAATTTAGAAATACAGTGGTACCAAAACTATATCAGGACCCTAGCAAGCCTGAGACAGTATCTTAATGTTGTCATCATATGAATATGTCTGTGCTCCCCCCTAGATGGGGTAAACACTGCTGGGATTTCAGAAGTGTGCTCAAGGGTTGGGGGACCTGCGTCCAAACACTGGTTCCAAAAAACATTCCCTTTTCAAATTCAAAAGTACGTATTCCTCGATTTTCATACCTGTTCTTGACAAACCAATATTTTTGGTTATCGGATTCTTTTCCTTGAAAGCCATAGCCAACCACCAGAACACCGTGATTCAGGTCTTCACTGCTGCACTTTGGATCATAATAAATGCCTGGGGAGTAATATTCAATGCTGAGTGAGGATTCCCACGTGACATGTGATAGTAACCCAGCCTATCAACCACAGTAGGAGAGGCATTTCAAAATTCAGTTGTGATATTGATATGAATTCAGATGAGATTTAAAAGTCAGATATCTTTGTTTAGTGGGAAGGGGTGGGGATTTGGGCCCTCATCTCACTCCAGGAGAAATACTAACTGTCACAATCCCTTTTGAAAATAATAGTCAAGGGGCATTAAAAAAATCACCTGCCAAAACCTTATTATTCTACTTGTAGGATGTCAACCTAGGGAAACAGCAGAGAACATAAAATTACTTGAGCCAAGAGCTACTTTCCACTGTTAATTTCAGTATCAAAATTCTTTAAAAGTTATCAAGGTCTAACATTTGGAAAAAAGTAAAGTAAGCTCTACTAATTAAATTGTGTTGTCATTTAAATATATTTATTATATACTTACACTCGTGGGGATTTGGGCCAAGTAATGGCAAATGGAAACAGCAGACATAAATATTACATGTACAGAATGAACAACTATATTAAATCCACACACCCCAAAATTATACATTGAATTCTACATACCAAAGTGTCATTCTTGCTGTTTCTTAGGGTGGTTTTCCAATTTTTCTGTATCAACAAATGCTTACCTCCTTTATAGAAGCGGAAGGTATCCAAGCTTGCATCTATAGCAGCAGAGATGGATCCCATGTTTTTCATTGCCACCAAGAGGGCCTCCTCCCGCCGAGGAATTGTCTGAAAGGCAGTGACATTGGCAGCAGAATACTCAGGCCTGTATTTGCAGGGTCCATCCTTTGAATGGTAAAGGAAAAGAAACTTGATTATGACCATCCACTTCCTGGGGAACATGACTTCAAGGCAGCTTACAGGTAAAAAATTTCCAAGTCAAGTTTGTTGTGAAGCAACCCAGGAGGTGAAAGGCTATTTATTGTCTTAAAATTAAAAAACTAATTGGTGGCTCAGTAGGTTAAGCATACAACTCTTGATTTTGGCTCAGGTCATGATCTCACAGTCATGGGATCGAGACCCGTGTTGGGCTCTGTATGGAGCATGGAGCCTGCTTGTGATTCTCTCTCTCTCCCTCTCTCTCTCTCTCTGGACCCCTTCCACTCTCATGCTCTCCCTCTCTTTCTCTCTCTCAAAATTAATAAAAAAACCTTTTTTGGGGCGCCTGGGTGGCGCAGTCGGTTAAGCGTCCGACTTCAGCCAGGTCACGATCTCACGGTCCGTGAGTTCGAGCCCCGCGTCAGGCTCTGGGCTGATGGCTCAGAGCCTGGAGCCTGTTTCTGATTCTGTGTCTCCCTCTCTCTCTGCCCCTCCCCCATTCATGCTCTGTCTCTCTCTGTCCCGAAAAATAAATAAACGTTGAAAAAAAAAATTAAAAAAAAAAAAAAAACCTTTTTTAAAAAAAGCAAAACTAACTGGTGTGGATTCAATGAAACACTCATGGTCTACCTGTCCCTAAGAAGTTTTTCACTCTGGGCAAATCCATACCTTGTGTAAAAGGTATGCATATCTCCATGTAATGTAGAAATAAAAACAGCTATGTGGTAACCATCTAAGCAGAGAACTATGCCAGGCTAATACCGTTTAATGACAGTCTTGACAGACTGCAGATAGAGAGTCTATCTACAATTGGAAATGTGACTGTTAAACATGGTGTCTGTTTTCTTCAAAAGCATTCAACTCTAAGGACAGAGCTGGAATGGTGACAAGTGAGGAGCTCTACTCACTCTTGCAACATATGGATAGGATTCTTCTGTGTCCAGACCTCTGTTGTTCCTAACATACTGGAAGGCATTACTCATTAGACCACCATTGCAGCCCTCATTGCCTTCAGCCTGAGAGCAGTCCAGGAGGTTCTGCACACTCAAGGAAACACGTTTGCCGTATTTCCGGAATATCTGTCCTTCGATGGCACCAGTTGCACTAAAAGCCCAGCCAGAAGCACACCGACCCTGAAAACAAATTATAAAGGTCTCAGTCTACAAAACCAATAGCAAGAGTGAAAACAGTCCATCTATATGAAAACTTTAAAACATAGCAACGGCAGGGTGCCTGGGTGGCTCATGGTTAAGCGTCGGACTTCAGGCTCAGGTCATGATCTCAAGGCTTGTGGTCTAACTTCATCTACTCTGCATCAGGCTCTGTGATGACAGCTCAGAGCCTGGAGCCTGCTTTGGATTCTGTGTCTCCCTCTCTCTTTGCCCCTCCCCAACTCGTTCACTTTTTCTTTCTCTCAAAAATAAATGAACATTAAACAAAATAAATAAATATAGCTACAATATATTTTTCCACAGCAGGAAACCATAGCAGGGAGCCACTTTCTTTTTGGCTTTCCTCTTGGAGAGAGACCTGTTGAGTAGTCATCCTTGATACTCACAAGACTAATATCAGGTGTCTGTCTCCTATTCATAGGTAAGGAAATACCAGCAGGGAAAGGGACTTTAAACACTGTCCCATTCTCATTCTTCTGGATTTTAAGACCAATCATCATGTGCCTGAATTCTTCATCAGTCTTCAGGGAAAAGAAAGTAGAATATTGACAAGCATGAGATTTGGGGGGAAAGTACTGAGAGAAACAACAAAACTTTCAGCAAATCCGTGCCATACTCACCATGTCACCAAAGCCATTCATTGCCATCAAGAAGCTATGTTTCCCTTGAAGGTATTCCCTATTGTGCTGCATAATCATTTTCATATTCTTCTGCCACACGGCTCTTCTGCATTCTTCAACCTACAGGCAAACATATAACATATCATTTTTATTTGTATTTAAAACCTACTGACCTGCACCAAATGGATGTGCTCACAGAGAGGAGGAGAAACCACAGCCATGGATGGTCTTATGCTTCTGGGAGCTGTTTTCCAGCAACCACACAGCAGGACATATGCCCACACTATGCACACTCATGGTGCTGTGCTTACTGCTTTGGTAAGAGTGGTCTCAAGATGCTACTCTGTGCTACAAACTCCCACCAGCACGGGCATTCTCTGTGAGTCCCCTAGATAGTTTAGATTTTAGATGTTACCAACCACACCATATTGTTTTCCATGTGTCTCCTTCCACCGGATCCACTGTGCATCTAAACTTTGATCAAGCTCTATAGTAGCGGAGACTATTCCCAAGCAAAGTGCAGTCAGGAAGTCAAAAGGATGCATGTTTCAAAACCTAGGAAGCAAAAAGAAAAAAAAATGAGAATCTGATTAGACTGATCTGTCTAAAAATCCATCCTCCTTTCTTCTAGATGTTAGAGCCACTATGGTGGAGTAAAAACATTGAATTTATCCTCCCAAGTACTTACAGAAGGATAACACTGCTCACCTGATCATGCAGCTGTGCAGATGCTCTCGGCAGGTGTAGCCCCAGGGCTTTCTGGTGCTGGGCAGTGACTCTAAGGCCACCCACTTAAATCCCTGGGGTTTGGCCTGATTGGCCCTATCCATATGGCCCAGTACACTGTAATCTTCCCGATCTGCTTCTGTTTCCCAAGCTGATGACTTCTATTCTGATGTTTTCTTGATGATAATTGCTTGTTCTTTACAGAAGAAAAACTTGTTGACAATGGTCTGGGCTCACTTTCCTGTCAAATGGTCCTTAACTGGTTTGACTAAAACAATAGAGCAGTCACAGTGGTCCAGCTAAGGGTCCAAAAGAAAAAGCTCATGCTTATTCAACAAAGAAAATAATGTTAAACTTCCATTTAGTTGATGCCATTATAAGATATGAAAAAAGTGTGTATTGAAGGCACACTGAAATATATTTAGTGGTGATTTAGTGATCTGTGTCCCTGCATGTCAAATCTGAGGACAGGGAGCTGGGAGGAGCTTGGGACTCCCCTCATTTCATTCTCGGAGGCTACATATCAAAGATTCAAAGCCACTGGTGGAATGGCACCCGGGTGACCGTCATTCCATAGGCAGGGGACAGAGGAACTATTGGGATCTCTAGCCTGTGACCTGAGAACCCCTTTCTTCTGTTTCTCATTCTTTCCTGATTGCCTTTCCACTGGAAGGTTACGTGCCTGGGCCTGTCTCAGGGGGAATCCAGGTGTGCTTTCCATTTTCTAGCATCCCCTAAAGTACTCTGTAGAGCTCTGGCCCTACTTGGGGAAGGTGGGAGCATTCACCGGGTTGCATTGGACTCTGGGAAAATAAGCTTCAGCAACTGGAAGGCTGAGCGATTAACACATCAAAAGGAGAAAAGCCATATGATTATTTTAATAGATGCTTTTTAAAAATAAAAAGAAACATGCTATTTCAAATCAGTGGGAAGAGAACGGTCAATAAATAGCTAGTCATCCAGGAAAAATTAGACGCAGATCCACAAAACATATTACTGATGGATTCCAGAATTCAACATAAAAAAACAAAAGTATGAAAGTATTAAAAACATAAAAGAAAATGTATTTATGACCTTACACGGGACCAAAGACACTAAGCACAAAGTGTAAAGGAAAGATAGATGTGATTACGTCAAAATGGGAATTACACCCCACGAACAAAGTTAAAAGACACTCCACAGCACAGGAGAAAAATGTTTGTAACATGTAACACAAAGCGCACATCAAGAAACATACCTATTAAGGAGGAAAAGATAAATCACTTCAGAGAGATAAACTAAGGATATAAGACTACAGTTTGTGAAGAGAAAATACAAATAGTAGATGAAGCCATGGGAGACAGTGAGCCTCCCTGAGATCAGGAAATGAGAAGAACATGGCCCATCCGTTCTCACTTAGCAGATCCACAATAAACAGCAGTGACTGATCCTTTCAGATGTCCTCAGGTGCTGGAACACGGCCCTCTTCTGCCTGCTGGAGAGACAGATCACAGGACGGCCACGGGACGGCAACGTGCCAGCTCTGTGGACGTTGAGAAGTTTAGATAAGCAGGCCCTCTGACCTGCGAGTCAGCAGGGAAACCTAGATGAGCCTTTCTAAAGTTACATATTGTCTGTAAGAGCAAAAATATGGGAAGGATCGAAGTGTCCAGCAGTAGGGAGATGGTTGACTGTGGAAAGCTCTTCAGTGGTTTGAGAAAGTTGGGAATTACTTAGAGACCCGCTCCAGCTTTTGTGAGCTTGGAAATCAATCCCTTACCTGGTTCAAGGGACATCACAATAGACGAATGTGAAAAGAAATATATTGGTGCCATGCTAAGTAAGGCCTTTTACTTCCACCTACCCTGATGACAATTAACACCGTCTTGACTCTCTATTCACTTCCTGTAATGAAACTAACCACTTTCTATAATAATAATAATAATAATTGCAAAGAAGGGAAAAAGGCATGAGAAAGATATGCTAGGAGATGGTGGGTGGGTCTATAAGATGGGTCCGTGTATCAGTCTGAGGTCCCCAGAGAAACAGAACAGAGTTTAAGCCCTCCACCCCACGTAAACACACACACACACACACACACACACACACACACACACACACACACACACTGTGTCACAGTCTAAATGCAGCATTCCTTCTTCCGCAGAAACCTCAGTTTTGTTCCTAAGACATTCTACTATTCGCTGAGGCTGCAGGGATTTGGGACACACTCCCCCAAAGTAAGCGACTGTGGCATATTGGTTGTTTTGAGCTGCAGGCACTTGAGAAGCAGCAGATGCAGGAAGGGCTCTCTAACATCCCCTTTCCAGAAGCAGGTCATAAAATTTCCCTGAGAAAGGTGTTCTCCCTTGAGAAAGGATCCAGCAAGAGAGCATCCTGACCAACAGAGGCTGGGAGTCAATACCGAACGCATCTATGCAAACAATTCCTAAATAATCCTGTTCTTCCACTAGTTTTGTCCCCTGCCCCCCAAAGTATCTCCTTGTCACTCCCCACAACTTACTGTGCTTTGTCTTGTCATTTCTTTACAAATTTATCAAGACTTCCTCTAAAGTTATAGAAGCTTCCAGCTGTGGTCACCCCTTGGGGTATTTAATTCGATTGTGAAGGCCCCCATGTCAATATAAAAATTTAATACACTTGGATGCTTCCTCTGATGAATTTGCCTTATGTCAGTTTAATCTCATGTTAGACCACAGATCTTTTTTTTTTAATTTTTTTTTTTTGATGTTTATTTTTGAGACAGAGAGAGACAAAGCATGAATGGGGGAGGGTCAGAGAGAGGGAGACACAGAATCTGAAACAGGCTCCAGGCTCTGAGCTGTCAGCACAGAGCCCGACGCGGGGCTCGAACTCACGGACCGCGAGATCATGACCTGAGCCGAAGTCGGCCGCTTAACCGACTGAGCCACCCAGGCACCCCAAGACCAGAGATCTTAAGAGCACAGGAAAACATTTTTCAGCCATGTGTGCTCAGGTGTGTGTTCTGCGTCCTGGCTGGGAACTCGTTCCCCAAGCCCCAGTCTCCTCCACCTGACTTATGTGGACTCCTGTTGCAGAGGGGAACTGTTCTAAGGTCACTGCCCCATGCAGTGGGGTCACTGCACCCTAGAGGTTCAGTGAGCACTTGAATCAGAGGAATCCAAGCAGTCTGGGCAATAATCCAACATGGACTGTGCCAAATGGTGTTACTATAAAGGTCAGGCTTGGTGCCAACAATCACCTGTACAGGAGGAGATCCCGCCCCAACCACACAGGGCTTGGGTTGAATGCAGGTGAAATGTGGGCCCCACGGCCCCCTCCTCCAGGCACATTGTAGCAGTCTACACAGCACACAAGCATTTGCAGGGACTAGACAGGAAGTATGCTGTTGCAGGGAAGATGCACAGCCCGTTGCACCCCTGCTTGCTCAGAGCTCATGATCTAGACAGGTGGGCAGCAGAAGATCCCTGCTGGCTGGTCACACTCATAGGACAGCACCAGGGAGCTGGACCCCAGGAGGTCAGCACTGTCCTCCTGAGACCACAGACCACCATCTTAGCCAATGTGTTCCTTGCTCTTTTTCCAGGACAGAGTGAGAAAGCTTTTCACACTCGCCTGCTGACTGGGAAGCAAGGTGAATTGCTTTTTACTGTGGTGAAATATGCACAACAAAATTGACCCTTTTAACCGTTTTTATTTAGTGCAGTCACACTGTTGCAACCCTTACCACTATCCATCTCCAGAATGTTCCTCATCTCACATTGAACTCTGTTCCCATGAAACCCTAACACCCCTCTCCCCTCTCCTCTCAGCCCCTCAATTTCGACTATGATAGGGATAATATTTTTGGAAGGTTTATGTTCATTTTTTATTCACATTCGTATATGCAACACACCCTTGATTCACCAGAAGCATCCATTGCCTTGGGAAGTGTAGTAAAGGAGACATGAAAATAAAAGTCAAATGTTCAGGATTTAACTTGCAAAACCAGAGTTTTGAGCTCCTGGCTTTCAATAATAAGCCAGGCTTTATAGATAGATACACTGTCCTTCCAAATGCCAGACGCTCAGGAGAAGCTGGGTGGCACTGAGGACCTCCGACTCACAATCACCTTGTCTTCCACTGTGCACGTCTTCAAGAGACAAAGGAATCCACAAGCAGCACCATAACTAGTTGTCTTAGAAATGTTTACATGGCTATCGTGGATGAGGATTCCAGGCTTCTCTGTCACGTGGAAGGAAGGACAGGGATGGGAAGTTTAGGCGGGAACATGAACACTCTTATGAAGTAAAACCTGCTCCTCCCATTCTCCATCCCAGAGTCTATGGAATAGAGATGTACTGACCCTTGTGTTTCATGACAGGCCGTGGTCTGACATGTGCATGACTCCAGGTTTCCTACTAACGCTGGGATCTGTGAGCACATTTCAAGTACAGCCAGAATCACTGGTCTTCCCAAAGGGAGGCCCTGCCTGCGGAACACAGGATGAGTTTTACAGTGTCAGGGGACGGGATCCATGTGGGTACGAAATATTTCATGGGCAGGGCCTGTGGGGCTTTCCCTGCATTTCTATGCACAGCACAGTCAAATGCTTCTAGACAAGCAAAACAGCAATAAACCTGAAAGCCACACTGCCCACAGCAATGTGGTCACTAGTCTTGTGAAATGGAGAAGAAATAGGACCATAGGATGCTTTTGTTCTAAGATTAAGTTATTCAATTAAAAAATGTCCAGGGGCAGCTGGGTGGTTCAGTCAGTTAAGCATGTGACTTCTGCTCAGGTCATGATCTCGCAGTTTGTGAGTTTGAGCCACAAGCTGAGCTGACAGCTCAGATCCTGGATCTGACAGCTCAGATCCTGGAGCCTGCTTCAGATTCTGTGTCTCCCTCTCTCTCTGCCCCTCCCCTGCTCGCACTCTGTCTCTCAAAAAATAAATAAATGTTAAAAATAAAAAAAAAAAAAGAACAAAGAAAAAATGTCCACAATTCTGAGGCTCTGACTCTCTTAGATTTCAGATTTCTTTGTTTTAAATGCTTGTTTTCTTTCTTTCTGTTTCTCTTGATAGCCAATACAATGTTTTAAAACTATTTTACCATGACTGGTGATTGCGCTGGGAAGCTGTTGCTGTTTCTAAGTGGTCTTACTCTGTGTAACAGAGTGTCAGTCTCCATGTTCTTCGTGAAATTCACACAGTGTGGGAACCTCCGGCACACAGTAGGGCTGCTCAGGTTCTGGAGTCAGCAAATGAAAAGCTCATCTATGTTAAAAACAGTCTCAAACTACTTTGGGAACAGAGGTAGTAAAGCTTATTCTTATTTATTTTCAGAATAGCGTTTTGCCAAAATGATAAATGGAAACGAACCATGTTGGAAGTCCACGTTTGTCCAGTTTATGGGGCATAAGTTAGATGTCACCAGGAGAAACAGTCAGGTAAGGCCACAAATCAGAACATTCTACAGGATAACCAGTTTTGCATGTTGGCCCTGGAGCTGGGTGTTCTCTACATGATGGGTCTTTTGTGGTGTCCTTGCTATGTACAGTCCTTGTTGACTGATAAGGTCCCCCAGTCAGGGGGAGCCTTTCCCAATGGGAGGCCAGGCAGGGCCCCAGCTGGACAGCAGGCTCCCAGGCGCAGAGATGTGAGGAGGCTGGAGAAGTGGGGACCTGGGCCAGGTGGCAGGGAGCCTCACAGGGAGAAAAGCCCAGAGTGCTAGTGAGGCTGTGTCCCCAGTGAAGGGAGCCCACAGAGGAATTCAGCCCCTCAGACCAGACTGAGAAGGATGCAGACCCCCAGAGACTGGCTAATATTGTTGCAATTCAACGAGCATTCAAATGAGTCAGCAAATGAGAAAACTCCACATGTCTAAAGATTCTAAAACTTACGTTTCAATAAAAAATATCTAACTTGATAGAGGTTTTCCAGATTTGGAAAAAAACTCTTAAAACTGCATCCATAATGAGTTTTGAAGCTGAAGGTTTTCTAAACTACTAATAACTATAATATTGACCAACATTTTTGTTTCTCATGATGGTAGGAAGATTGAATTTTCTTTCCATTCATGCTAAAACGTGATATAAAATCTGTTATATTTAGTAAAACAATGTTGTAAAAAAATATTATAAGGTATGGCAAAAATTCATTAATAAATTCATATTTTTCTAGGAAAAGTTCTCAGCATGCTCTTTCAGTCCCTGGAATGTGGAAAATGGACATTCATGGATAAATCAGTGAGTCTCAAGGCTCTTGCCCAGGAGATCAAGTTTTTAGGGCTAGAAAATCCTTTACGTCATTAAAAAACATACACACATACACACATAATAACACAAACTTACATATATATGTATATATATACACACGTATGTGTGTATATATATGTATATATACATGTGTATATATACATATATATACACATGTATGTGTGTATATATATGTATATATACACATGTATATATATGTATACACACATATATATGTATACACATGTATATATACATATATATACACACATACACTTACACATAGGCACACATATAGTTACATACATTCATTCATTCGTGCACATATATACATATGCACACACATACACATGCGCACGTATGCATACACACTTTCACAGTATCTAAATATGTACGTACACTCATAACACACACATGCTCATACACAATATTATACTTTAAATACTTAGCACAGGAGAATAACTGGCCCCCAAGTGTGGGCAGACAGCCTGACAATTAGTCTGAATTATAATAATTAAATATAAAATTCTATTTAAAATCTTAAACCCTTTGTTTCAGGTCACAGAGAGAATGGCTTAATCAAACCCTCTGAAAGTCTCTTTAGTTGTAAATTCCATGATTTCAGGGGGACAAGGCACATCATCCTCCCCAGAGCTGGCCTCAGTCCCCTCTCTGTGCCCCTGACAGGAGCCCCGCAGGGTAGAGTCATAGCATCTGGCACCCAGCCAGGCCCCCTCACCAAACATCAGCCCCAAGAGGGAGGGCACATCACAGTCCCACCTCGGGGGAACCTCTGCTGTAGAAACCTGTGCAACTTCTTTCCTGCCCCTCCTCTCTACACCTACACTCTTCTTCATTCTTTAGGAGCAAAGACTTGGCCCTGTGAGCAATAGTCACAACCAGCAAGCATCTGAGGATGGGGTTCTAGAATATTAGCAGCATTATCCTGAGCCATTTCTCGCTCCGGTCACACACATTTCCAGAGGTGCCCATGGAATCTCCTTAAAATCCCCTTCCAGGGTCTCCTCCCTGGCCCTCCCTCCTCCAGGGTGTTCAGTGGGGACCTGCGCTCCCACCCCTGTCCTGGCCTGTGTCTGGAAGCTACTGAGTTCCAGGCTGAATGGGCTGAGGCCCCAGCCTGTCAGCAACACATGACCTTTGGTTGCGAAGATGAAGTGTGATCTTACTCTCAGGTGGCCACCCAAAATACAGCTCCAATCCCTGGAAATAACACCCAGAAACAATGTTTCAGGCACTGTTGACTTGACCCTGGTGACCTCCCTGGATAAGCAGGCACATGAGTGAACCTGACTCTGTGCCTTCTTGTGAGCCTGGGGCTGGCACTCACCATAGCTGCTCAGCCATGGTCTCTAGACAATGAATCTGATAACTGCCCACCTTATAAACAGTTTGGCTCAAGTTCTCAAGAATCAAAAGTCTGGACAAGACTATGATTCAAACTTGGGGGAAAAATGGAAAAACAAAAGAGAAAAAGTCAAACAAAATTTTTAATTCTTCCTCCTCTGATACCACTTTAGATGTTTCCCTAAAGTAACAAATCTCAAATTCTTACAAAGTGCATTGGATCATGTTTTCTATCTCAGCCCTTTTTGGGAGCCCAGCTTCTCTGCATACTCTGAACACAGTGGGTAATTTTGCATATTCCTCTGCAAGCTTTTCTCTCACCTGGTTATTTTTAACTTTCAGCTTGATGGTTTCTTTTTTACTTTGTTTTTAAGAAATTGTGGTAAGAGAGACAAACCTCAAAATTAGTCGTTTTAGCACATTTACCTGCGGGGTGCAGGGGCAGCCAATCCTGTGCACCCTCAGCACCAGCCTTCTCCAGAACGTTTCTCATCTTGCAAACCTGGAAACTACTCCTCACAAAGGCAGTCATTTTCAGCCTCAGGTCTCCCAACCTCCCTCAGGTTTTACAGCCTGCCTGCCATCTAGCGGCTGCTTGCGCAGGTACAGCCAGGCCGGCCCTTGGTGTTGGAGGGGCTCTCCCAGGGTCACGCCATCCAGGTTTAGTGACAGCCCCGTGGACTCTGGACGTTGATGAGTCTCATTTGGCTGCAGGGGCTGAGCCATGTTCTGGTTTCTTCCTCCTGCAGGGGGTGGAGCCAGCTACGCATGGTGGGACTTCACCAGACAGTTCCCACCTCACCTGATTTCAGGAACAGAACACCCTGAAGGCCCCCCTGGCCTCTCCCCCGAGGCCTTTCCCAGGATGGGGCAGTGAGTGCAGTGGTCCTTAAGCCCTTCAGATTTGGGTTATATGCCTCGCTGTTTTACTTTAACATTCCCGGAGCCCAGGCAGCCCCACATCCTGATGTACACGTGCCAGTCCCGGCACCTGCATCTGAGAAAGGTAGACAGACTCTTGCCATCCTTTGCTTTTCTTTGTCCAGAGCTCTTCTGGTCCCTTCCCTGTTAACAGAACTCTCCCCGTGGGGAAGATGGCTCCTTTCCCAGCACCGCCCCGGGGCCCTGGGGCCCTGGGGCCCTGGGGCCAGGCCACCAGGGAACTCCATCTCCCCACCCCTTGATGTTTATGCAGGCCCACTCCAGAACCCACGCTGGGCCAGTCAGACCCTTCTGTGGAGCTCTGCACACAGAGAAAGACAGAGACAACCCTGACTTCTGGGTTCGGGCAGTGTGGTGCCACATCCCTGTATGTGAGGGTCTCTTTGAAGCAAGAGAGAGAGCCATCGCCATTAAGGAGAATGTTGCCATGAGAAAAGAGCATCCACTCTCCTAAGGAAGGGACATCCCGAAAGGTGGACCCCATGGGCGGCCTCTCCCAGGCGTGCCTGTCATTGGGCTTCTACTTAGGGTCGGCTAATGGGGGGCACTGCACGGGCTGGGGGAGATTAGGCTCACGTGTTTCCTCCCCCATCACTCGGTGCTGCTTCTCTGACTCCAGCTGTGTGTCTGTGACTCTAAATTCTTGAGCGGCTTCACTCCTGGGCTCCAGCTTCCCCAGGAAAGGATTTATCCCTGTGTCTTTCTGCCCCAGGGGAGGTAATGGCTTCCTTCTGTCCCAGCCTCCAGATGCTTCACTGTCTCTTGGGTCTTCCTGTGAATTTTGCCCATGACTCTGCCTTTCATTAATGTCCCCACCAGGACCCTGACTGATGTGGATCAAGCACTACCACTCAGGTCCGAGAGACCATTTTTTGTCAAAGGCAACAATAAGTGCACACAGGAGCTGTCCGTGGTTTTCGGTGCCGCTGAGCGTCCCAGTGAGAAAGGTCTTCCTTTATGGAATCCCCTCCAGGGCTTTCGGTCACTCTAGGGGCAGGTCTCGGTTTGTGGCCTGAAGTCCATCCCGGCTAATCTCCCCTGTTGAGAAAGCAGGACTGAGCAACTGCACGTACCAGATGTCAGCCCCGTGGTTGGCGGTTCACGCAATATTTCTATCAATGGCAGCAGAAGTGCTTTTCCGTTACGGGAAGGATATTAACGATCCACTTTTCAAGTCCACGTCTGTTAGTAAATGGAAATAATGGATCAATTTTGAAATATCACATGAACATTTATGGTGAGACCTGTGAGGTTAGCTGGAAACACGATTTGGGTCCCTTGCGTCTGTACCTAGAGCCTGGGGGCCCCAGGAGTGGTGCCCATGGACCCACGGCCCCATTACTAGTGCGCCTGCCTGTCTCTCCTCCATTTTCCTGAGGGCAGAGCTAGTCTGTTTGCCTCAGGGCTGGGACTTGGGCGGTGAGAGGAGGTTCCCCATAAGTACACTGGGGGAGGGACCCGGGTAGCTGAGATACAGCTGTAGTTAACACCTTAGGTTTGCAGGGAATAGTAACACACATTGCAAAGTCCTGAAGAATTGACCATTTCCCCCGGGCTGCCTGACTTTCACAGTCGGTGAGCCAAACACAAAGTGAGCCCTTGCATAAGAGCAAAGATTTCAGACTGAGGACAAGCCCAATGGGAAAATTCAAGGCAGGAAGGAGAAAAGCAGGAACAGTTACTCTTAAGTGAATAGGTCTCTCTCATTATACAAGTAGGACACTTGGCCAATAGAAATGTAAAGAAGAAATGATGCAACCCTCAGTGGCAACGTGGTCCCCGTCGCAGTGTGCTTCTCTGCAGACTCTTAGTCCAAGTGGCGAAGGCTCTCGGGTTTCCCGAGAAGGGGTCTGTCCACTCCCCGTGGCGTCAGACCTGTGTCCTGGACAAGCACTGTCAGGGATGGACTGTCTCAGTGGCACCATGGCCTCCGGCTTCCTAGGAGCAGACCAGATTTGCCAAATGAAAGGTATTCCGGCACCTCCTGCAGGAATTTTTTGCCGGGAGGATAAAAGATTGGGACAGAGTTGTCCACAGTATTACAACAATAATGATTTCATGTGGAGACATTAAAATTACAGAGGGAAAACATTAATTTTTGCTAACTGCTGGCCCCTAGTGGCCTGATGGAGAAGCCCCTTTGCAAGCTGGGCAGAAGACCCTCCCTTGTGCTCCTCTCTGGGGACAGAGGGCAGCAGCCCTCTGCAAGAGGCCCAAATACCCAACTTGTCCAGTGACATCTCTTCAAGTGTGAATGGTGGCAGCAAATCCAGTTTTCCTACTCCCTCCCTCACCCATGTGCACAGCACTGCCAGGCCCTGGGTTTCAGCCTCTGCCTTCGTCACAGGCACATTATGTCTCTGAGCCCCGGGTTACTTCTCCCTGAAGGGGGTTTATCACACAAGCTCACCAAGTCCAGAGAATCCGGTGAGATGACATGTGTGTGGCACCTGGACCAGGTCAGCAGCCTCCCCGGGAGACCCGCTGCATTGCTGTGCTGATTGCAGCTGGGGCGGCTTCTGGGTCAAAGGGCACATCCTCCTGACAGAACCTTCTGTCACCAGGCCCCAAGTCCCAAGTCTCCCTAAGCAGTGGCTGAAGGATGCTGCCACACACAGTGACCCTTGTGGATAATCCCGCCACCCTGAGCCGCATTTTATCAAGAATCTGCTTGCAGATTCTTCAAGTTGGGGAAAATCGATGAGAAGGAAGATGAATGGAGACATGACTTCTGAGGGGTGAGGGGTGAGTAGCAAATAACACTTCTCCCTCCCCAGGAACCATGTGTCACTTGATGTGTGGCTGGTTCAGGGTAACTCCTAGGCTCCTGGAGCATAATCTTCATTACCCATGAGGACCTATGAAATTTCCAGGTAACAGATATAAACAGATTTCTTTGTCTCTCTATCTCTGTCTCTGTCCCTGCCTATCCTTGTCTGTCTGTCACCAATCTTTGTCTCTGTCTCTCTCAGTCTCGGTCTCTCTCTCTCTCTGTCTCTCACTCAGGCACACAAGTTCTCATCCTATCCTGCCTCCCCTGTGGTTCAGACTGGAATAAATTTAACCCCACAGCAGGGAGCTGGCTCCCTCTAGGGGGAACAGCAGGAATTGTGAGGGAACTTGACCTACAACTAGAAGCACTGGCCAGGTCCGTATTCAGAGTCTGAGCTTAATCATTAAATCAGGAAAACTGCTGCCCTCAGAGAAGATGTAACCCATCCTACATTTACAAATCAAATCAAAACTACAGAAGAAAATGGAAAATGCATGTATGAGATTGCCTTTATGCTGAAGTCATCACTAGGCACTGGCAAAAGAACCAGATGCTTCATGAACTGCCAGCTGTGTTGCAAGGGCAGCCCGCTTGGCCCCTCCAGGCTTCAGTGAAATTGTGGAGAGATACCCTGTAGGCTCTCGTGTGGACATCTATGAGGTGTCACATGTACTGTATTTTGTCCAGTGCTCTGCACACACTTGGTGCTCAGAAAGTAGTAGCAATATGTATGAGCAACATTGTAGACATCAATCCAATTTGGTATTATTTCTTCCCAAAGTCGCAATTCTTCTGTGTTCACAAAAAATAAGTGGAAAGGGCATGTTAACCTCAGTAAACTGTCCCCCGTTCCCGACAAATTCAACTCAGATGTCCTTCCTCATGGAGAGAGGGATCACATAGAAACACCATGTATAATACCATTGTTTTTGATGTGGCTACAGATATGACACTATGTGATATCGTGTACACAAGTGAATTTGAGGTACAAAATTGAAACTGTTATGGAAAATCAATGATAGGCTATATTCTTATTTTCCCAAAGGTAATTTCCTCACTTGGGGGGATCTGGAGAAATAAAATCCCAACAAAGTTCCATGTGAGTGAGTGCGCAATCCCAACATTAAGCCACATTACGGAGCATTCATTCCAACATCACCAACTTTGAGATGCACAGGAACAGGATTCCATAGGAACCCAATTGTGCTGCCCGCTGCTCTCAAGTCACTGGGTGTGCCCAGCATTCCAAGAAGAAAGCCTAAGGCGAGGACCCTTCCTGGGGCCAATGCTGGATCTGTGCAATCTGGAAGCTGTGTTTGTCCAAGCTCACTGTGTCTTCAAGGGCTGGGTCCCACCTGTCCTCCCAATAGAACACGATGCCATGTGCAGTTTACACATTTGTGATGTGGACTTTTGTTTTCTGTGACCATGATTTCAGTCAGGCCTGTCCTTGCTATTGCTGGGACATCTGCAAGTGCAGGCCAGGAAGGGGGTGGACACAGGGCCCACAGCCAGGCTGACCAACCTAAGGCCACCAAGGCACTAGGAGACACGAGCCAAGCAACCAGCGCAAAGCCAGCACTCCTCCTAGACCATGACAGGAGACAGCACAAAGCAAGCACGGAGTGGAGAGACAGGAGCCGGGGAGGCGGCGCCTATGTGCTGGCTTCCAGAGCCGGGATGAGGGCAGGAACCTTGTGGAGCTGGTGGAGGAGAGTCTGGGACAGTGTCTTCTGAAGAAGTTTCTCAGCTGCAGACACTTAAGGATCCCACCAGGGTGGTTTTCCCAGACCCCGAGGGGCCCAACAGCTGCTTTTGATTCCACCCTGGATGTTAAGGAGGGTCACAGATACTGGAGGAAGGGTCCTCAGCGTGTATCCTGAACACAGGTGACAGAAGGTGTGTTACTCACAGAAAAAGGCAAGGCCCTGAGCAGATTTTAAATTTTGCCCCAGGTTCAGAATTCCTGCCTGGTCTGTGCTTTGTGTGATAAGACTTTTAAGAGCTACTCCCTTAGGAACTTTCAAATATGCAATAGAGTGTAATGAACTGTGGTTCCATCCTGTACAGTACATCCTGGGACTTACTTATTTTACACCTGAAAGTGGTACCCTGGTCAGCGATGCTACCCATGTCTGATTCTGTCCCGTTGCATCTAAAAACAATTCATGTAAAGTGCACACAACAGATAACTGACCATTTTAGCCATTTCAGAGGGACTGAAACTCTGTGGCTTTACTATGTGTACAATGTGTACAACCAGCACTGCTCTGGGTTCCAGAGCATTTCCATCCCCTGAGGAAGCTCCATAGCTATAACAAGTCACCCCCTGTCCCTGCCCGGGCTCTGGCAACAACGAGCATGCTCTCTGTCACCAGGGATGTGCACGCGTCCATGGTATTTTGGTGCACAAGAAATGGGGTGGAGTAACTCCCATGAAGCTGTCAATTTAAAAGGGAACCAGAGTCAGCCTGTCAGCCTGGCCCAGGGGCCCCTGCCCCTCTGTGTGGAGGGGTCCCGTTCCCTCATGACACCGTGATGGCACCAGATGCTGAGAAGGGGCGTCAGGAAGTACATACACGATGCTGTATGGGGCCAGAGGACCCCGTAACCTTCCCACTGTCCTCTCTCAGCCCTACATGGAGAAGCAGGATTATTCACAGGTTCACTCACTCACTCATTTATGGAGGCCCGCATGGGCTGAGCAAAGTGCAGGGAACAGGAAGGTGTGGACCCGGCCCAGATCCGTGTCCTGAGGAGACACAGACACATGAACACTGACACCAAACCCAACAAGAACTCTGATAGGATGGTGTGGGTGGGTGCTCTGTGCACCCAGAGAGCCAACTTCTACATGGGATGGCTCTCACTGCCCTTGCTCCAACCGGCCTCACAGCCAGCCTGCTCTCCCACCCCCAGCCTGATCCTGGCCCCAGAACAGGGTCTGTTGGAGTGTGGGGTGTAGCCTCGGGGGGGATTCCCTCCTGACCCAGGATGGTCCAGCTGCTTTAGCCTGGAGGGCGCAGTTGGGTGAGGCTTGGTGTAATAGTTCTGCTCTCCACTAGGTGACACTGCTTAGCTTACTGGGATGGATCAGTGTACAAGTGGAAATAGATTACCCAGCTCTCCAGTCTGGCACTGGAAATTGGCGCTCTCACTCACCCAAAATCAAGCACCCCTCTTTGTCTCAGGCCTCCTCCACTCCCTGCCTCTACCCGGTCTGTGTCCAAGCTGTTCACTTGCCCAGCGGCACCTTCCTCCAGAGTTTTATCTCAGATGGGGTGTTGTTTTAAAACCACACGCTTCAGAGACTCCCACAGTTCGGACCCGTGCCAACTCTCTGAGGGAGGGTCTCACTGAGCAATGGCCAGTACTGGTTTGCCCCAGAAAACGTTTGTGTGGTCGGGAAGCAGCAGAGGTTCAGAGATTATGACATACCACAACATACAGCGGGCACCAGGTTTTGCCGCAGTCTGGTGTCTTTGTCCCAATACCCGCAAACGTGGCTGCTCTCTGGGGTCCTGTGGGACCTTTGCCTGCAGGGAGGCCCTATGGCCTCTACCAAATGCACACCAAGCAGGGAAACCGCTTCTCCCCATGTGGCACAGGGATACCTCAGATCCTGCTGCCTGTTCCTGGGGATTCGCCCTGCTTCCTCACCAGAGCACCACTAGGCACTGAGCTCCAAAATTTCAGACTCTGCTCTTCACTTATTATAGAATTTTGGTGGTATTGAAACCCTCTTCTTTCTCCCTGTTAATGATTTGGGGAACAGATTTCTTGTTCAGTCTCCTGCGAGTATTTTCACTCTTTCTCTCAAGCTACTTTTTTTTTTTTTTTTTTGGAGGGGGGGTTGTGTGCCTTTTGTGCATGATCCCAATGTGCCATACTCTCCCCATTTCTCTTTCTGTCTCTGTTCTCTCTCCATGAAAATGGCCCCCTTCCCTCCGCAGCCTTTCTCTCCCCACTTCACCTCTCCACACCACAGACTTGCCAAGCTCTGTAGCTCAAGTTATGCAGATTGTTGCACTAATCCTCAGATCAATTCCCTAGGAGTTCAAAATGGTTTGGTGGTGATCTAGCTGCATTTCAGGGATAAGACAATTCAGGGTCTCCATGCTTCTCTGTCATCTTAAACTCTCCCTAATCATCTTTATTTCTATTTAAAACCAACTCAGGGCACCCAGGTGGCTCAGTCCATTAAGCATCTGACTTAGGCTCAGGTCATCGTCTCACACTTGTGAATTCAAGCCCTGTGTTGGGCTCTGTACCCTCAGCTCTGAGCCTGGAGCCTGCTTCAGATTCTGTGTGTGTGTGTCTCTCTCTCTACCCTTACCCCATTCATGCTCTGTCTCTGTCTCTCAAAAATAAATAAACATTAAAAAAATTAAAACCAACTCTACTGCACCAAGTGGACATGCTCAAAGAAAGGAGGAGAAACCATAGCCAGGGGTGTTCTGATGCTTCTGGGAGCTGTTCTCCAGCAATCACACAGCAGGACATATGCCCATGTTGTGCACAGTTACAGTGCCCGGCTTACTGCCTTGGTAAGATCAGCCTCAAGAAGATACTTTCTGCTTGTTATGCTAAGTGAAATAAGCCATACGGAGAAAGATCCCATATGTTGTCACTCTTAATGTGGATCCTGAGAAACTTAACAGACCATGGGGGAGGGGAAGGGGAAAAAAAAGTTAGAGAGGGAGGGAGCCAAACCATAAGAGACTCTTAAAAACTGAGAATAAACTGAGGGTTGATGGAGGGTGGGAGGGAGGGGAAAGTGGGTGATGGGCATTGAGGAGGGCACCTGTTGGGATGAGCACTGCGTGTTGTATGGAAACCAATTTGAAAATAAATTTCATATAAATAAATAAATAGATAAATAAATAAATAAAAATTTAAAAATTTTAAAAATTAAAAAAAAGACAGATATGCTATGGAAATATTCTGGATTAAAAGAGGCTAAAAAATTCTGACGACTAAATGCAATACCTAACTCTAGACTGGATCTTTGTATTGAAGGCATGAAAATGTTACCATAGGCTATTATTAGGTCAAGTGACCAGAATATGGATAGTAGCTCAAATAAAAATATTACATCAATGTAAAAAAAAAAAACATACTCCCTGCTATGAACTCCCACCAGCACAGACTGTTCTCTGTGGGGGTCCCTCTGTGCAGCTTAAATGTTACCAACCATGCCATATAGCTTCCCCTGTGTTGCCTTCCACTGGGACCATAGTTCATCTAAGCTCTGGTTGAGTTGCGGAGCAGCTGAGGCTATTCCCAAGCAAAGGGCAGCCAGGAAGAGAGAAGGATGCATGTTTCAAAACCTAGGAAAGCAAAACACATGAGTTTCTTTTTTTTTTTTTTTTCAACGTTTATTTATTTTTGGGATAGAGAGAGACAGAGCATGAATGGGGGAGGGGCAGAGAGAGAGGGAGACACAGAATTGGAAACAGGCTCCAGGCTCTGAGCCATCAGCCCAGAGCCTGACGCGGGGCTCAAACTCACGGACCGTGAGATCGTGACCTGGCTGAAGTCGGACGCTTAACCGACTGCGCCACCCAGGCGCCCCAAAACACATGAGTTTCTAATTAAACCAAACTGTCTAAAAGCTATCTCCTTTCTTCTGAGATGTTAGAGCCACCCTGATAGAGAATAAATACTCCCAAGTGTTTGCACAGGGCTGGGGAGGAAGGCTGAGGACGTGGGATTTGCAGGAGACTTGCAGAACTGCTCCCCACCCTGCAACCATTTCCATTTCCAGGGCATGTGGACAGGGGCACATGGCACGGCCATCCACAGCCTAGAGGTGGGGTGTATGATGGGGCCAGGCTCAAGGACAGCACCTTCTGCGAGCTCTGAACCTCTAAACCAAAAGGTGGTGGCCAAGCTTGTTTGGGGGTGGCCCATCCCCTCAGGACTGGCCCAGCACCTCACCTGTGCCAGGCGCAGCCCCACTGAGCTGACAGAAGGATCTGCCCTGAGCCAACCCCCCGCCTTTCAGGCCACATTCTCCATGTGGAAAACCTTACCAAGGTTCCCAAGGGAATGGGCGGTGGTGCTCACAGGGCTTTCATAGTGACAGGACACATGCTAATAAATGAAGGTACATATTTGCCTGTCTTGTTTTGTGTAAATAAAGACTATTGCCAGCAGGTCTTGAAAGCCAAGAAACCACAAAACTCAATGGGCATGGGTTGAGCATTTAAAGGCTGCTAGAGCTCTGACCATCTCAAAGAGACACCCATGATGGCAGAAGGTGGTCATAGAATAGGTTAGATGGACACCAGGTCACCTGTCAGCCTCAAGAAAATTTTCCTATAACTTGGTACCCTGTGACACACTGCACAGCCCTCAACCCCATGACACCTCCCTTTCAGGTATTAGCTTGGCTCCACAAAACCCAAAGCCATAACTACTGGGATCCTTAAATTCTAGAGTCAGGTGTGCTAGGCTTTTCACACACCTGCTTACTTTCTAAGAACTGTAGTCCCAGAAGGTACAGATATCTAGAAAGATGAAAACATTTATTAAAAATAACCTAGAATTATAGTGGCCATTATGGGGAATTTCCAGTTGGACAGAACTATTCACTTAAGATGTATACATGAAAGTCAGGGTTCTCAGTTTAAATAAACAGAATGGGGTACTTATTTTAATGCATATGCAGAAGACTCCAAAAGCCTTCAGTATTCCAAAATAGCTGCATTGAAAGATTCACTACAAAAGGCTACTAAAAAATTAGAAACACAAGAGGTGCTTAAGACCAAAGACTGTAAGACTGACTTACGTCCTCCACCTCCTCAGCCCTCCTTGCCCTGAGTGCTGCATCTGCTACTTTCCTGTCCCAGGTGCCTTTCCACCTGAAGACACACTCACCTTTTTACAGGACACCACCTGAGGTTACAGGTGATCCTCCTGAGAGGCCTTTCATTGTTGGTCAAGGACTGAACTGAGGCCCACAGTAAAATATTTCTTTTTTTTTAATATTTATTTATTACTGAGAGACAGAGACAGAGCATGAGCATGGGAGGGGCAGAGAGAGGGGAGACTCAGAATCTGAAGCCGTCTCCAGGCTCTGTGCAGACAGCTCAGAGCCTGACATGGGCCTCGAACCCAGGAACCATGAGATCATGACCTGAGCCAAAGTCGGACATTTAACCCACTGAGCCACCCAGGCGCCCCGCCCACAGTAAAATATTTCTTAAACCTGAGCAGGGCCCCCAAGAGTTTTTAGTTTGTTTGTTTCATATTTATTTATTTATTTATTTATTTATTTATTTATTTATCTATTTGTCTGTATGTGTTTGTTTCATTTTTTAAAAATGTTTATTTATTGATTTTGAGACAGACTGCACTTGAGAGCCAGGGAAGGAAAGAGAAAGAGGGAGAAAGAGAATCCCAGGCAAGGTCCATGCCAGCAGCACAGAGCCTGACTAGAGACTTGATCTCATGAACCGTGAGATCATGACCTAAGCTGAAATCAAGAGGCTGATGCTTAACCAATTGAGCCATGCAGACACCCCTTTTTCTTTCATTTTTAAATCAATTCCTCCTGAGAAATAAAAATTCACATTATCCCTTCCTTTCCGAGTCCAGTCTCATTGGTTATGGATCCTTTTTTCCCAGGAATAACTATTTCCTTCTTGTCCGTTTGGTTTTACATCCTAAGAATGTGGCTTGGCTTTCCACTTGCCTGGGCTCTCTCTTCAGCTATCTTTGGGAGTGGCTCTAGATCTTGTCAAAGTAGTACTGTTTACACCCTTTTGGAGGATGTCTTTCAGGTCCATGATGTTGTTTAATACTGCCAGAAATGTTATTGGTTTTCCTGGCTAAAAACTGATAATATATTTTTAAAATTTTTTATAACTCTATAAGAAAAACTTACACCAAAATTAAAGTTGATCATCAGAGCCTGCTGGAATTTTTTTGTTTTAATTTTTTTTTCAATTTTTAATTTTTAGGCCTTATTCTACCAAACAGAAAAATAAAAACAGATCCAAAGTAAAAGGTTTTTTTAAGATTTTATTTTTTAAGTAATCTCTACACCCGACATGGGGCTTGAACCAACAACCCAGAGATCAAGAGTCACATGTTCTATCAACTGAGCCAGCCAGGCTCCCCCGAACTAGTAAGTTTTATACCTATTTCATGACAGTAATTTTACACCAGAAGCTATAAGGTCTGCGACTCTGTACACTGACGTTTACATTTTAATGTGTTGTAAACGCTTCCACATTCAGATGGCATTGCTAAAATTCCCTTGTGAAGACCTCTATTTACCTGGTTCAAAGGCAAATGACAGTAAGCACTGGGCATTCTAAAACTGCAAAAGGTAGAGACCAACCCAAATACTTTCAAGTTCAAAAGATCTAAGAAATTACTTGATAAGGTACTTTAAGTTTGATGGTTTAATTAACACAAACACATCTTTAGAGTTATCAACAGTAAATAAACAGACTTGTATTCTACCTGAGTTTACTAACCAAATAAGTTATCTCTTATAAGATCTTACAGCCACAAAAGAATGAATAAATAAAATAATAGCCTAGGATAAAACTTACTTTGTCTAATGCCTAATAAAGCTTTGTAAGTAATCTGCACAAAATTGTTAAAAACAAGTAGATTAAATCTCAAGTTTTGGAGCAATTTTTTTAAATGTGGATGCAGGGGCCAAGTGCAGGCTGCTCCAAGATGGGCCACTTTGGCAAAAAGATTGTTTTGGAGTTAAAAGAAACCAAAACCCAGCTGATTCAGGAAAAACTCTTTACCTCTCCCCTCAACTATCTGTCTGTAGAAGGAAGGGGACATTAGCCTACAGATTGCTCCTTCCCTAAGAAACTAAACTACACAACAGGACAAACATTGTTTTCCAAACATCCTGCTTACCAATGGTCTCCCTCCTCTTTGTATCCCCAGCCCTGACCTTTCTCCTTATCTCAGGGTGTCCTGTGAGCCTCATGTTGCCTGTCTTTGGAATTCCATGACAACATGGGTTCCCTGTATGTATGAAACTAAGTTTGATTTTTCTTCTGCAACTCTTAGATTCTTAGCCCAACTTAAAGGGCAGAGGAAATTTTTCCTCCTGGTAACTAACAAAATTCAACCAAATAAATTTGGAGATCTAAGTGGCTTTCTGAAATGCTTCATGAATCAGGCAGGACCCCACTGAGCATATAGAGATGTGCATCCAGGAGTAGTACAAAATGGAAGACTTTATAGAAGGGGGTGTCCAGAGAGTTATTAGCAAAGGAAAAGGATTGCTCCTGGCAGTGCTCTTTCTAGGGGACAAAACATGGTTTCTACCTCACCTCTTTGAGGGACGGAGAGGACCCAAGTGGCAGACTCATTGGACTAGATTGAAAAATTCCTGGCTGACAGGTTAATATTACATTGGTGGGGTAGGTGGAAACTGCAGTTAGGTTCTATATTAAGAACCACTTTGAGGGGCTCCTGGGTGGCTCAGTCGGTTGTCTGACTTTGGCTCAAAGTCAAGACCTCACGGTTTGTGGTTCAAGCCCCGCATTGGTCTCTGTGCTGACAGCTCAGATCCTGGAGCCTGCTTCAGATTCTCAATCTCCCTATCTCTCTGTCAAAAATAAATAAACATTAAAAAACAGAACCAGTTTGGGAACTTAGCTGAAATGACATTCTGGATTTAAAATGACTACTTTTGATGGGTATTGCAAAGATTATAGAGGATAAGTTATATGGCAGTCAGCATACAATCCCTAGCATATAGCTACTATATTATTCTTCATGATGTTCTGGTATTTAAGAGGGCCCTTATCATCAAAACACCCTTGTTAGGGTCATATCTTAAGATATATCACTGAAGATTTGAGAACTGTCAAACAGTCCAGAAATAATAGGACACATGACAAGCCCTTGAGGTCTGGGAAGGGAAAAGCACCTGAGGTCACAGGACCCAACAGAGATGGACAGAGGATTAGGGTCAGAAGGCCACACATCTGTCAGCTGGAGCCATTCCAACACACTGCCTCAGGTGTGCTCTCTGCTCAAGGTTGGATGGAGAATAAAGGACTAAGGTGCACTTGGAGTCTCTCAACCAAACCAGCTTCCATCATCATAGCTTTCTGCCCCGATTTTCCTTGCTTATTGTGTCCCCAAATGGGCATGATGCACTGAAAGAGGTCAATCGTGGGTAGATCTTTGGGCAAAATGCAATGCTGCCTCCTGGACTCACCTCAGTGAATCTTGCTCATCAGTGATCAAGCTGGTGTTCTTCCCCTCTTTTCTTGCGTGTTCTCAGAAAAATAATCGGCAGGTCAAAAACTACTTTCTCCACTTCTAGTGGATTCACTCTCCAAACTGGACTTGTCAGAAAATATGAGTCAACAGTTGCCTTAAAATTTCAGTGTCTAGGTCTTGACCTATTTGTAATCTAATGGAAAAGGTAGTGGGTTTTTGTGAAAATACAGAGTATGTGGATGTTTAATTATCAAGTGGAACAACTAACCAAACCAGTGACCTGGCTCATGAGCAATAGTGTCACATGTTGCTTACATGGTCGTCCTGGGGATGGGACAGGAATGCATCATTTCCCTGGCTTGTCTCCCCCCATTAGAGCTTTCATGAACAACTTGGCAGAGGCTGTTTTTAAGGATTCTCAGAGGGACCTTGGCCATTGTCCTCCCAGCAATTTCTCTGTTTTTTAATTAAAAAAAAAAAAAAAAAAAACAAGTAGGGAGCAACCCAGGAGAAGGAGGGCCAAGATGGCAAAAGCAGCAGAGTCTTTGGGAGAGCCAGGGACAACGTGGCCCAGGCCCCCGTTTGCAGGCCTTTCTGATATATCCATCTCACAAGACATCCTCGTGGAAGGAGAATTCACCATTCCTATGAGATCTCACATTCAGGAATTTGACAGCTCCACGTTAAATGAATCTGTTCAGAATACTATTATGCGTGATCTAAAAGCTGTTGGGAAAAAATTCATGCATGTTTTGTACCCAAGAAAAAGTAATAGTCTTTTGAGAGATTGGGATTTATGGGGCCCTTTGATCCTTTGTGTGACACTTGCATTAATGCTTCAAAGAAGCTCTGTAGATAGTGAAAAGGATGGAGGGCCCCAGTTTGCAGAAGTCTTTGTCATTGTCTGGTTTGGTGCAGTTACCACCACCCTCAACTCAAAACTTCTTGAAGGAAACTTATCTTTTTTCCAGAGCCTCTGTGTGCTGGGTTACCGTATACTTCCCTTAACAGTGTCAATGCTGGTTTGCCAGTTGGTCCTTTTGGCCGAGCAGGGACCAATAAACTTCATGGTCTGGCTTTTTGTGGTGATTGTGATGTTTGCCTGGTCTATAGCAGCCTCTACAGCTTTTCTTGCCGATAGCCAGCCTCCAAACCGCAAAGCCCTCACCATTTATCCTGTTTTCTTGTTCTATTTTGTCATCAATTGGATGATTCTCACCTTCACTCCCAAGTAAATCAGGAAATGGAAATTAAAAGCCAGTGAATTGAAAGCTCATCTGAAGGATACAATTCACCATGGAGCTTTGCCTCTGGCCCTCTTTTGTCTAATTTTGGAGATATTTTGAGATGAAATGGGAGCCATAAAGCACCATTGCCACTTATATAAGGAACTGATGTTCGAAAGGTTGTCCTTTTCCTCTTAATGTCATTTCTTGAAAATACATAGTATACACAGTATAGTGCTGCCTTAAGGCATGATAGGGTCACTGTGGTCCATTTGAGTGACAACCAATGATTTAGAAAGCACATGGATACATCCTGCAAGTTGAGTAGAATTAGTAAGTGTATTTTCAGTTTTGAGAATACCAGTTCAGGTGCAGCTCTTAAATACATTGCCTTATGACTATTAGAATATGCCTCTCTCTTCATAAATAAGAATGGATAGTCTGTATCCATTTTCTTTTATTTCTCTCTTAGGCTTAAAAAGGCAATGACAGAGTTTGGGAAGGGGTTTCATAATTGGGTAGGAGAAAACATGCATTCACCAGTGTTCAGATTTTGACAGGGGAAAATTCTACACTTGTTGCTTTTTTAAAAAGCAAAGGGCAGCTAAAGAATTGGCTTCTTTAGTCTTTTCATATAGTCACCTTTCTGCCATGCTTAACAGCACCTCAGTGACACTCTAATTTGTCACCTTACCCCCCCCCAGCTCTGAATATGCAAACTGTTCGCAGTTACCATATAATTTTCCTTTGATTAAAGCTCTCTGTGGACCAGTGCTTGAACTTATCCAGGTGGAAGACCTTAGTCCTTCATTCATATTATCATGTGGGCACTTTCTTCTTAACAGTAGGAGGTAGTTTGGATACAGCATAACTCTAAAGAATTATTCTGCGTAGTCTGGCCTCTAACTAGAAAGTAAAGCTAAATCAGAAGCCTGCACTTAACCATGTGAACACGGAGGGATTTAGTGTTCTGATGGCTGGTTCACAGAACAGCTAGATGCTTAGAGCATGATGTAGAATGAGTTAGGTTTACAGCTGCCACCTTTTCATAGTGGGCTTAGCAATTTTTCATTAGATGTGCTTGTCGGATTGGGGAATAGCAATATATTTTCTTGGTTTTAGACTTTATTTGTAAATCTAATTAACTCTTCTTTAGACAAGTACTTTTTTTGCACATGTGCACCTGCTTGTATTCTCAGCTATTTATACACACAAGTGTGAGGGCTTTTCAGGGAGCAGAGTGTCTGGAAAGGCTGATTTCTAAGCTAAACTGGGTTCCTTTAAGGTAATATGAGCTACTGCCTTCTATAAATTGCACATTGAAGAACTCTTAGTAGACAAAAGATTGGGAGTCAGGCAGACAACATCCACTGTATATACAGTTACTTATAAAAATAGGAATTTATTCCACATTTTTTCTTTATCATGGAATTTAAATATTTATTCATTTTGTATCTAAAGACTATCTACACATAGATATATAATTTTAAAAACACACTTTCTCCATTCTCAGCTTAACTAAGAACAATACTAGGACAAATGGGTTCCTGGCGTGATATTAAATTACAGAGCATTACAAAGTTGGTCCCCTCTGTCCCAGCCTTGTCCAGAGTTTTTGGTTATATCTTTATTTCAGCTTCCCTTCTAAATTTCAAAATAAACCCGTGAGCACAAAGCCAATGTTTCAGTCTTAAAGTGGTAAAGAAAATATTTTGAAACTGGTTCTGATTGGTCCAAAAGTATCATCCATTTCCATTGTCTGAAATTTTCTAACTTCTTACCAAAAACATCTCTCTTCCAAAGTTATTTCATACTCTGTCACAATGGTTATAATGTAAAATTTAAAAAAATAATACTGTTTCTCAAAAGGGAATTATCTGCTGAATTTTATTCAGGCTAAATATTTTGGTCAGGAATTTTTAGGGCCACAAATGAAGTAGGGGTTGTGTGGGGGTGGGTGGCGGGGGTTATACATATTGGGTGTTAAGGCAGCTTGTTCTGTATATTAACCTGTTGCTCTTTGGTGGCTTCAAGAATGGTTTTATTTGATTTAAATGAAGGTGGGTAAAATGGAGATTATCTTTCTCAAAATGAATGATCCATTTTATGGCATAAATTATATTTTCTTAATATATGCAAAAAAAGTGCATTGCTTTCTGTAGCAGAAGACCTGATTGTCTGGAAGTTGTAATCCTCAACACAGCTTTCCCTGATTTGCTGCAAAGGCACATGGCTAATTATAGAAAGAAAGACTGTAAGAGAAGGGGATTTTAACAAAGGAAACCCTCTTCCAAGAATTGGGAATTTTCATGCTTTAGATGAAACTCAAGTATGTGAGCATCATTACCAAATGTGGTGGATCATTGCCGAGTGTGGTGCATCACTACTGTCGTGGCTTGTCATTTGCTGCTCCTGCTTCTGAGATTGAGCCTCCACTGTCATATTCTTTAGCAATAGGAAGGGTAAAGACTGGATTTAATCGCTGTTCAGATTATAAAAACTCAACTGATGCAAACATATTTGAATGTGCCATGTAGTCATAAATGTCAGCCATACCACTAATTTTCAAGTCTTTTGCATTTTAAAAGGCTTATTACATGAATTCAATTGGATCTTTTTATTTTGATGGGGTTTTGTTTTGTTGGGCAAGGTGGGCTTGTCCCAGAGCATGGGACTGGTAAGCATTTAACTGTTTACTATATTTGTCTTTTTATAAAGTATTCCCCAGATGTGATGAGAAGGTTAGCAAGCCTTTGTATTTGAAGATTTAATTGTACACTTTTTATAAGCTAACTACTTACTGTACCTGGACTTCCTGTTTATTCCTGGAGATGAAAATGAAAATCTCCTGCCATTTCAAATCTTTGGGTCATCAAGTCATTGAAATGTATCTAAATGCTATCATGATATGATCAGACATCCATTGCATGCAGCTGTTTTATTCCAGGTAAAATACTGACATTATTACTCTTCATTAGACTGTTAATTTCTGAGACAATTTGGATAGAAATAAATGTGTGAATGTTAAAAAATAAAAAATTAAAAAACAGGTAATCACTTTGAAAATATGACAAAGTTCTGGTAAGTGAGATTAAAAAAAAAAAAAGCATCCAAAATTCCAGTCTACTTCCTTGTGGCCTCATGAAACCAGTAGACAACTGGGATTTATGGCTCGCTCAAGGAATACTCTGTTTTGACTGATGGCCTTTGATCATCATAATAAACTTTATCTTATCTTACAGATGAATGAACTAAAGCTTAGAGAGGTTTGGGACTTTCCTTAACAAGCAAGCAGGGAGCCAGGATTTTATCTCAGGAGCTGTAAGGTATAATTCCATACCAGAAAGCACTTAGCACCACAGGGCTGTGCCAGACCCAAGATGGAAGGCTGACAATCAGTGAAGATAATGGAAGAGAATTGCAAAGGACAATAGTTAATGTTTTATGCTGCAGCCAAGGGACCTCACACCTTCCCCACCACCTCCCCAAAATCAGTACCCTAGGCACAGTCCCTAAAATGATGGTTTGGAGAATTGTTGCCAGGCATGGGAAGACACTTGTAGAAATCAGAATCCAGTTGTTATGATGATCAGTACTAGAATCTACTATGTACAAAGCTGTGTCTGAAACATATAATCTCTCTATAATCACTTCATTTTTACCAAAGGTAGTCAAATTAATATTATTTGCAAAATATGTCTAGTTTTGAAAAATACTTGGCCTGATTATTTACCTAAGTGCAGCAAGAATAGTGATTGACATATGATTTCATCTTCTGACATCTTCTTGGGGCTTTATAGGCTCCATAAAGTCAACCTTAGTTCCTTAAAGCTGTCTGGTCAGATCTGAGTCTGTGCATGTCTTTCCCAGGTAGGTAGGACATTCCACTCAAAGCCTTGGTCATATAACCAGTGTTTCCAATGTGTCCCTGTTCTAAGGAAAACAGATTCTTACTGAATGTATGCAAATAAATACATTGCCATAAAATATAAGAGTACTCAGTGAGGTTCTGAATTTTGGAGGGTTCAAGTGGGGAGAAAAGACGGCTGTTTCAATCCTGCTTACAACAGTGTAATACATCAAATTGCTAGAAGTCAGTTAGCTTAAAAGAAAATGTTTCCTTAACTCTGGGAAAACAAAACATTTTTTAAGTGAGCATGAAGTCATAAAAATGCTACCAATCCTCCTTGGTTCATTCAGTCCCATGTTATTAAGTCTTGTTCTGCTTGAATCCAGTTTTTCCACTAGTTCTGGATATTTTTACATAGCTCGGTTTTATGATCTTAAGGTTGTCAGAAATCTATACTCAGAGGTTTAGTTTCTGGTTTTGTTTCTATGTTTTATTTTTTTCATGAGCCTCACTGAAGATGAAACACATTGGCAGGAAGCTTTTATAAAAGTATTTGAGTAGAAGTATAAATGTCTGTAAATAATAAAAAGCTTGAAAACTGCCATGGCTAAAGAACTGGTGAGAGTTCATGACAATACAATTGACAAGGACATTTGATTGTTTCTGACACACAACACTTCAATATAATAACAGACCTGGACATCAGGTCTCTGTGGGCTTTATACGATTTTATACGATTTTGAAACACTTATTTTAATAACATCTCTATACAATTATAATCTAACAGAATTTAGCATCACTTACTCGACAATGCTTTAATTTTTTATCATTTTTAACACACCAAGAAAGGCTAATTAATTTCTCAGAAAATCTTTTAACTGTTCCTATATATATATATATATATATATATATATATAATGTGTGTATATATGTGTATATATATGTATATATACACACATACACATCAAACGGTTTGAACATTTGATTAAATGGGATGATAGATCATTATGTAACAGTAGTTACGCATTTAACAAAGTGACAATAAAGGATGTCAAAGGCAAAAAAAAAAGGAAAGAAAAGAAAAAAGATGTCAAAGGTTATATAGTTATAAGCAAAATTTGTTAAGATTTTTAATAGAAAGACTCAGTTTTCTTAAGTTTTCAAAATCCATATAGACATAGAAAAGCATTTTCATGGTATATAGAATCCGGTTTTTTGTTTTGTTTTTTTTAGCAGATAACTTTGAAGGTAAAGAAAAACCTTTGTTTATAATTTTTTTTAACGTTTATTTATTTTTTTTTTGAGACAGAGAGAGACAAAGCATGAACAGGGGAGTATCAGAGAGAGAGGGAGACACAGAATGTGAAACAGGCTCCAGGCTCTGTGCAGTCAGCACAGAGCCCGATGCAGGGCTCGAACACAAGGACTGCGGGATGGTGACCTGAGCCGAAGTTGGACGCTTAACCAACTGAGCCACCCAGGCGCCCCCCTTTGTTTATAATTTTTAATGAACAGCCAACCATTAGTTCAAGAAATATTTGTTCTTTTAACAAAGAGAAACAAATTTTCCACTAGGGTGCTTTTTTTTCTTTTTCTTTTATATAGTTTATTTATTTTGAGAGAGAGAGAGTGCGCGCGCGCACACACAAGTGGGGGAGGGATAGAGAGAGGGAGGGAGAATCCCACTGACAGTGCAGAGCCCAATGCGGAGCTTGAACTCACAAAACATGAGATCCTGACCTGAGCCAAAGTAGGACCCTACACCAGGGTGCTTTTAATATCAAAATTCATTTCTGGGGCACCTGGGTGGCTCAGTTGGTTGAGCCTCGGACTCTTGATTTTGTCTCAGGTCACGATTCCAGAATCATGGAATCAAAACCCGAGTCCAGCTCCATGATATGTGTGGAGCCTGCTTGGTATGATCTCTCTCTCTCTCTCTTTCTCTCTCTCTCTCTCTCCCTCTGAACCTCTCCCCTGCTCACACACACTCTCTCAAAAAAATTTTTTTTACTTAAATTTATTTTTTTTAATTCTTTTTAATATCTATATTTTTGAGACAGAGAGAGAGAGCACCACCTGGGGAGGGGCAGAGAGAGAAGGAGAGAGAGGAACCCAAGCAGGCTCAGTGCTGTCAGCACAGAGCCCTATGTGGGGCTCCATCACATGAACTGTGAGATAATGACCTGAGCCAAAATCAGGAGTCTAGCACTTAACTGATAGAACCACCCAGATGCCCCAAGATTATTTTAATTTTAGCTTGTACTGACCAAACATAAAACTCCTCTCCAAAGATTACTTTTCTATAAACCTTTTACAACTTTCCTTCTTACATTCAGATATTGTCTTAACTTTTTGTTGTTTTGTTCGTTTGTTTTTGCACCCAATCAGCCTCACATTAAGAGAAAAATCTTCTTTTCTCTAATAAAAATATATATCTCCATCCTAATACCATTTTTGCAATAGAGCTAGCCTGCACTTATTTGAATCTTAGCAAACACACAATAAAAGTCTCATATTTAATGCTGATAATTCTAAAGACACGTCTATTTTAATAAAATCAATAACCTTAAATTACCTTTAGTACCAAATATTTTCCAACATCACATGAACTTGAAAAACATTTCAGGTGTTTTTTTTTATCTTTTTGAGGTTTACAATGCCCAATTTCTACAAGCACTTACCTCCAAACTACATAGAGCTCTTTCACAACTTAATGTTAGCAATACCATCTGGAGGAACAGAAATCATCCCGCATTTACAACATGTGCAGACATATACACAGACAAGATAGTAAAAAAAATACTAATTTTCTGGAGAGGACTTAGGCACATTTTTCAAATATCTCCCTCTATTTTTTCTATTTTTTTAAATTTTTTTTAATGTTTATTTATTTTTGAGACAGAGAGAGACAGAGCACAAACAGGGGAGGGGCAGAGAGAGAGGGAGACACAGAATCCGAATCAGGCTCCAGGCTCTGACCTGTCAGCACAGAGCCCGACGCAGGGCTCAAACTCACGGACCCTGAGATCATGACCTGAGCCGAAGTTGGACGCTTAACCCACTGAGCCACCCAGGCGCCCCTACTTTTTTTTTTCTGATGACACCTTTTTCTTTACAGTTTGCATTTCAAAGAATGGCTTTAGGTCTTGGAGAAGATGGGGGTAGAAAATTTATATCAGGAAGCTGCAGAAAGAGTGTTTTAAGTTTTCTCCAAGGTAGAAATTAAGAGCATATCTTACTGATATCGGAGGTGGTAGAGTCTGGGAAGAAGAGCCCTTTTAGCAGTTTGTATTTTAAAAAGCTCGCTAATTTAATCAAGTGAGTAAGTAAGTAAGCAAGTAAGTAAAATTTTTTGAAAGGCCACTTTCCCTACTCCCGGCCAGGCTCAGATGATTCGGGCTGTCTTTACATTTTAAGACAAGATTTATAATTGTAAGAAGAGAGAAAATAATGTACACTTTTTTTCTAGAGTTTCAGAATAACTGCTATTTAAAATGGATCCTACTTGGGACACCACGAGTAGCTCAATCAGTCAATCAGCCACCAGGTAGCTGACTCTTGATTTCAGCAGGTCATGCATGATCTCATGGTTTGTGAGTTCCAGCCCCACATCGGGTCTGAGCTCACTGTGCAGAGTCTGATTCGGATCCTCTGTATCCCTCTTTCTGGCCTTCTCCAGCTCACATTCTCTCTCTCTCTCTCTCTCAAAAATAAGTAAATGTTAACAAAAACATGAAAATGGATTTTTTTTTCCTGAAGTACAGGGCAATTTGTTCCCATATCCTGATCTTTTATATCCACAAACATTTTGAGAGGAATAGGTGCGTTTGGAGGATTGGTAAATACATGTGGATTTGGACTTGTTTTTAGGGTTGTATTTCAGGTCTTGCGGAGATTTGGAACACAGATGGTTGTTTCTAATTTCCCAAAGAACTGGATTATAGATTGAATATCAAGGGATTGGCCCATTTTTTTAATGAAATGATTTTGTTTCTCTTTTTATATCAGAAAGACTTTTCACTGAAATGGGAATCAAAAGATTTATACCTTTGTAAAGTCTGTGTAAAGCATTTTAACAAAAGCCTTCTTTGTGGGTATCCAACTGAAACATGGCTTCTATTAGCCCCTGAATATTGGCCTTTTGCAGATCATTTGTAGGAGGGCCTAGGGGAATTTTAGTCCTGTTTCCTCTGTGAAGTTGGGGGGGGGGGTAGTGAATAGTCATTATTCTACTTCTCTCCACAGCTGGTAGGATATATTTTTTTAAGTTTATTTATTTATTTCGAGAGATAGAGAGAGCTCAAGCAGGGGAGGGGTAGAAGGACAATCCCAGGAAAGTTCCGCACTGTCAGCATAGAGCCTGATATGGGGCTCAAGCTCATGAACAATGAGAACATGACCTGAGCCAAAATCAAGAGTGGAACACTTAACTGACTAATCCACCCAGGCACCCCTCTTGTAGGACGCTTTAAAACCAGGGGCAAAAAGCTTTATAATTTAAAAGATCTGTTGGTGCCCAGAGGACGCCAATTCTTTGGTGGTGGGGCTGTAGGGTACACCTGTAAAGAACACTGGATGAGAATGTCTGACCTGCAGCGCCTGATGATGGAGCCTACAGGTAGGCAAAAAGTGGGCCTTACTGCCGGTCTCAGGTGCTTTTGTTAAATTCTTTTTCCAGCTTTCAGCATTTAATTTGAACCTGGAGATTGGGCCAGAGTGCTCCCTGAAAGTTTTTAGGGCAGGGAAGTAGTAACAAGTAAATGAAGCCCAACCTTAAGAATGGCAGGCTGTCCTGTAGTAACGCCTGGGAGTGAAGAGCAGAGGCTATGGATTTCCTAAAGATGGCTCCTGCCTTAGAATATTCTCCTGTGTGTTTCCCCACCCGCCCCTCACAGGCAGGCTGGTGTGGCTAGATGCAGAGGTGAGGCTGGAGTGTCCATGGCTGTGGGCCTCTTGCAGGTGTGGCTGCCAGTGTTGTGAAGAGCTGGGGGGAAGGGGGGTGGGAGCAGCAGGGAACAAGAGGAATCAGAATTCTAAGCCAGTCCCTCCTTCCAGGTGGTCAGAAGAGTGTATTTGCGTAAGTAGGAGGCAGGACACGTGCTATTTCCCTGTTTGTTTGCTTTAATTTTCTACTTCAAGTATTTACCCAGGAATGGGGACCTCTGTGTGCATGCCTGCCCATGGCTCACAAAGTAACTGAGTCTGGACAACCCCATCCAAGTGCTATCATAACTCAGAAATGACCTTCCACCTGGTCTCTCTGCACAGTGGGAGGGAAATTCCCTAAGTGGGTTCCATCTTGCTCCCACCTGCTGAGCACACCTGGACCAAACCAATCTCCTGATGTAGGTTTGTCAAGCCACCTACCTCTCTGATTAGATCTCCTCAGGCATCGTTCTCCCCCAGGCCACCATGCTCAAGCCCTGGTGCCAGGCCTATCCCCCTTCCTTTTGGTGTGTTTCCTGTGACACACCCAGCTCTCTACTGCCCCAGGCCCTTTGCACTCACTATTCCCTCTGCCTTCCCTCAGCCCCTCCTCTGCTGCAGCCTCCCCTCTCTTGTCCTTCTTGTGCTGGTTTAAATGTCATGGCCAGAGAGGGGTCCCCTGAGCAGTCAGTGGGAAGTAGCCCCCCAGCCCCTTTCTCTCATTTCACCCTGTTTGAATCCCTGCACTTACACCAGGCCAGCAATCCTTTCTGTAATAGACCAGGTGTTTTCTCTTGTGACGGTCACGTGTCGCTAAACCAGTCATAGACAAGAAGAAATGAAAGGGGTGATTGTGTTCCATAACAGTTCATTTACAAAAACATGCAGTGGCTCCTAGGCTGTTGTTTGCCAACCCCTGACTGGCATTTTCCTTATTTGTTTACAGCCTGAGTCTTGCCACTTGGGCGCTGTGGTCTCCCCTGTACCTAGAACAGGTCTTGGCATATCTGGACATTGAATATCTTTTCAGTGAATATTGTTCGGTAACTGCATTGCTCTTTGGAGCCCCAGTGAATCTTGGGTTCTACTTTCCCTTTTTCCAGAACATTTTCCCCTGGCCATGTAGCTTCATGCTCCTTGCAAAAGTGACTGAACTTCAGCATATTGACTGGGAAGCACTGTCAGAATCTGGGGACACCAGATAGCAGCAGGGAGAGGACAAGGCTTTCTGCACAAGGCAGGATGCATTTAGACCCAGCAGGGAAGGAGCTCCAACTCTTAATTATGCAAATGCAGTTTATCTGTGGTGACTTTTTAATCCTGGACAAACTCCCAACTTTGTCCTCTTTTCCAGTATGTTCCTGGGCACCTTCCTTCACTGTGCTCTCTTAGGCTTAGAAAAATAACTGCTTTGATATCATTGTATGAAGCATCTGATTGGAAGGACAATAAAACTAAGTCAAAACAGACTAACTTCTTAACCACTCCCAAAACTCGGATGCCAAAATCAGATCAGAAGGGCAGGTGTGGTGATAGTAAACTAGATGCACTCGTGACATCTACCTGTAACCCGCTCCCCACCATTCTGACATGTACCCCTCATCTTCCTGGGAGGCAGAATTGGTCTAAGCAACAGCACAGTTCTGGGCAAGTCTGTGCAGCTGTACTGGCCTGTTCACTTTGGGGCGGGGCACAGGGCAGAGTCAGAGGGGCCGCTCCTTTTGTAAGAAGGTGGTTCCCACAACCCAAGCTGTGGCTGTGGGTCTCCTGAGCCCCCAGAGCAGGGGTGGGCTGCTTTGCCAGCTCGCTGGGGGCAAACAAGCCTTGATTTGCAGCACCGGCTGCTTCCTGGGATGCAAATACTGCCACCAGGGCTGATTCCAAGCCCCCAGTGTGAGGGCACTGAACCCGCAGGTGGGAAGAGACGCATGTGGTGGGCTCTGCGGGGGGCACCAGAGGCTCCCACACACCGCTGCCCCCAAATCACTTCGTGGTGAACTGGGTCACAGCACACCTCGCCCAGCTCAGGCCTGTCCCGGCTTCTTCCTTCCCCCACAGGCTCTGGCCTGGGCCACTCCCACCCCCACCCTGCCCAGATGTACTGGCTGCAAGGTCTCACCTCCCCAAGGTCAGCCCCCAGAGCTGAGGACACGGGCCAGCTGAGTAGCTGTCGTTGACCACATTTTGTGGCTGCAATAGGAAGGAAATACCCAGAGCAGAGGGGGAGTGAGTGTTCAGGAGGAGCCCTGCCGGGGCCATGGCTTGCTGTCCCCAGAGAAGATCACAAGGGAGGAAATGTCTTCTGTCCAGGGTGCAAAGGTGGCTTCTCCATCAGGCCTGTCACTTTTCACCACTAGGGGTCAGCAGTTAGCAAAAATGTTTTCCCAGGATGATTTCATTATTTCCCTGTGAAATTATTATTTGTATGATACTGTATACAAACTATTCTAATCTTTCATCCTCACAATGGAAACCAGTGAGCTATAGAAATACCTGACATTTACCAATCTGATCTGTTCTTGGCAACCACGAGCCCATAGTTCACTAGACAAGTCTGTTCCAATGGTCTTTCCCAGCGCAGGATTCATCACACATGGAATGGACAAACTCATTCTTCTGAAACCTCATAGATTTTGTCAGACTCGGACTAACATTCTACAGAGAAATACACTGACATGTGGACTACGATAGTGTTGAGAATTGAGTCATTTTGTTTTCTTCCTTACATTTCTGTTTGCCAACTGTCCCAGTTTTAGAATCAGAGAAACAGGTACATTTAAGAATAAGGGTTCCAGCTTTTCTCCTCCCCCTTGGATATTCCCCTTGTCCATGTCCTCAGTCTGTGATCGTGACCAGCCAGCCAGGACCTTTTGCCTGCTCGTCCTATCTTCTGAGCTCTGAGCCAGCAGGGGTGGGGGAGGCTGTGTATCTTACCTGCAAATGCTTGTGTGCTGTGTAGACTGCTGTAAGGTGCCTAGAGGAGGAGACCTTGGGGCCCACATTTCGCCTGTATTCAACCCAAGCCCTGTGTACCTGGGGCGGGATCTTCTCCTGTGCAGGTGATCCTTGCCACCAAGTCTGACCATTCCAGTAACACCATTTGGCACAGTCTCTGTTGGATTTGTGCCCAGACTTCTTGGGTTCCCCTGAGCTCACTAAGCATCCACTATACAAAATCATGGGGAACTGACCTTAGAACAGTTCCCCCTTTGCAACAGGAATGCACACAACACAGGGTGGAGGAGAGTGGGGTGTGGGGAAGGAGTTCATCAGCCAGGACTGAGAAACTAAAATCTGAGCACATAAGCTGATGCAGCCAAAATGGCCTAACCTATTAGAGAGACTCTGGCATTTTCTTTCAATGTGTGTTAACCTTAATCCTTGTTAGTATCTGAGTAGAACTGGAAGTGAAAGTGTATCCACTGGAATCCTAGGACAAGCCTTAGGAGGGAGAGTAAACCTCAATTCCCCAGAATGCATCAACCCCCTGCCACTTCCTTCCATTTTCTGTGAACTAATTAGCCTTTGTCATACTCAACTATGTCTGTAACCCAGACTTTGGGCATGATTAATCTCCACACTATTGAGAACTACCATATTCCTTTATTCTTCTTAAAATCAATGTGACCTAAAGCCACCATGCAAAATCTAGTCTCTTTCATTCATGGAGCCCCTTCTTCTCCCCATGGCTGTGCAAGGGTCCTGGAGTTTTATAAACATTCTGTTTTTGCCAGCCCTTGGTCATTCCAGGATGCCTGGGAATCTTCCATAGCCCATCCTTTCTAGACCAGCTTCACATAGCATGAGTACAAGCAGGCTACTGTCCTCAGTCTGAGAATCCCCTGCCCTTCTCCCCTCTTGTCCCATTCCACTAAGCAATAGACACTTCATTCCTTGATGACAGACACATTATAGGAGGTATTCTCTCTCCCTGCAATTAGGAAATCTTTTGGTTTTGTTTGTTTGTTTGTTTGTTCGTTCGTTATTTTGTCTTCAAAGCTTGGCTTTCAGAGCCCTTGGACTCAGGAATTCTAAATGAGACGTCAAGTGCTGAAAAGTGACTCTTCCTCTTTGCATTCCTGCTGTTGAAATCCTCATTTTCCATGAGACAAGGATGTCCCTGGCCATAGAGGGGACCAGTCCCTAGAAATGGAATGCAAACGGGAAAAGAACACTGACATTTCAGACAGTACCACTGCCCTGTGACACACATGACACAGGTCTGCAGGTGGCTACAGGGCCCCTCTCAGCATCTGATACAGTCTCCCCTCAGCCCTGACAACGGCACCCAGGACCTGCTCTAGAAGAAAGAACTCAGGAGTGGGAGGTCTTCTGCTAGGAGAAGAGAGTTGTGGTTCCCGGGGGGAGAAGGGAAGATCTCCCCATGAGGCAGTGCAAGTCACAGACACAGGAGGCACTTTCCAGAAATGTTGAATGGACACAGTGACAGAGGGTTAGGGACTGTGCCAGGTGTAATGATGTGGGGCCCCAGGGAGGACTGTGGTGCCTTGGTTGCTGTCCCCAGGACTGCAGCATAAAGCATTGGCTGTTGTCCTCTGCAATTCTCTTTAATGATCTTTACTGACATCCAGCCTTCAATCCCAGGTCTGGTACAGCTCTGTGTGCTGCCTTGTCTGGAGTTACAGCTTCTGAGATCAAACCCTGGCTCCCTGCTCACCAGCTGAGGAAGCTGCCAAGCCTCTCCAAGCTTCAGTTCATTCATCCATAAGATGGGATAAGGGGAATTATGGTGAACAAAGGCCATCACCCGAAGCAGAGTGTTTGTGACTATATTCAGTTGTCCACTGGCTTCAAGAGGCCACAAGAAAGTAAACTGGGAATTTGGATGCATATTTTTTCCATTTTGCTTATTTTATTTGTCTTTTAACTTAAAAAAAAGAGAGAGAGGAAGGAAGGAAGGAAGAAAGGAAGGAAGGGAAAAAAAAGTAACAAAGAAACTCTGGAAGCACAAGGGCCAAGGTCCTTCTGAGAATCCTTCACAACAGCCACTGCCAGTTTGTTCATGAAGGTCTATGGGAAGGAGACAAGCCAGGGCAAACTTGCATTACTGCCCCCTCCCCAGGGACATGACATAAGGAATGTGTGACATTGTTGCTCATGAGCCGGGTGACAGGTTTGGTTGATTGTTCCACTTGGTAATGAAACATTCACGTACTCTTCATTTTTATAGCAAACCACTGCATTTCCATTAGATTATGGATACATCCAGGACATAGAGACTGAAATTTTAAGGTAATCCTTCACTCATGTCTTCTGGCAAGTCCAGTTTGCCTGGACCAATTGTAGACTGACTCTACTGGAAGCCTACAAAGTCATTTTCACTTGTTTCTCATTTTTCTGACAACACGCAAGAAAAGGGGGGGGAGGAACACCAGCTTCCCAGATGGATCACTGATGAGCAAAGTTCACCAAGGCAAAGCCTGGACTCAGCATTGCATTTTACCCAAAAGTCTGCCCACAGGTGACCTATTTAAGTGTGTCATGCACATTTGGGGGACTCAACAAGCAGGGAAATGCAGGGCAGAAAGCTTTGATGATGGAAGCCAGTTTGACTGAAAGACTCGAAGGGCACCTTAGTCCTTCACTCTCCATCCAACCTCAAGCACAGAGCACACCTGAGGCAGCATGTTGGAATGGCCCCAGGTGAGTGTGGCCTTGTGTTGCTAATCCTCTGTCCATCTCTGCTGGTCCTATGACCTCAGGTGCTCTGCCCTCCCCGGACCTTAAATCTCTGTCACATGTTCTATTTTTTTTCCGTGTTGTCTGATAATTCTATAATCTTAAGTGATATATCTAAAAGCATGACCCCAATGAGGGTGTTTTGATGGTTTAAGGGCCCTAATAAATTCCAGAAAATCATTAAGAATAATAGTAGTAGCTACATGCTGGGGATTGTATGCTGACTACCATATAATGTATCCTCTATCATCCTTACAATATCAATCAGAGGGGGGCATTTTTAATCCCCTTTCACAGATGAGAAAATGGAGGCTCTTTAAGGTGAAGGGTCTTGCCAAGGTTATACATGACTAGTAAGAAGCAGAATCAAGATTTGAATCCAGAATTATTTAATTCCAAAACCAGTGGCCTGAATGACTACATATTTATTTGATTATTGTCTGCCTTTGCCTGTGAATCAATCATCATGTTCATGTAGGTCCTAAATAAGTATTTGTTGAATGAATGAACACTATCTCCCATCCACACCTAAGGAATGGAGGTATAATGGTGGAATGGCAGATTGTTATGACAGCTGAGCAAACAAAGAGAGGACCTACCCCTACTTCCCCTCTTTGCTCCAGCTAAACTGAGTTCTCACCAGGCCCCTACTCGTGAAGTATGAAGTATGGGGTTGCACTATACCCAAAGGAACTACTCGAGTTTTCTAACTTAAACAAACAGCTCTGGGGAACATGTATGAGAAAGGATAGTAAGAGAGTGAGGCAGTGGGGAGAAGAACATAAACTTTTACTAAGATGAATTTCTTGACATGGACTCCTCAAGAAGAGGTTCTACATTTAATGATGGAGCTTGGGGAGTCAGAAAGGGTCTAGCAGTTTCACATGGTTGTGAAACATGGACCAAAATGTGGCCCATAGTGACTGAGTGGAAATGCCAGACCTCCCCTGGTTTAATGTAGAAGAAGGGATACACGGGTGTAGAAAAATTGGAATGTTAGATAGGATTTGTCACTTAAGACATTCTTACCCACACTGGGAAGATGCAGAAGACATATTTTAGACCACTCTTGTGAGAAATGAATTTGTTATGGGCCCAGTGGTAGCACTCAACAGCCCAAGGCAGGGTTGGTGCCATCACTGTGATGGACAGCAAAGTCAGAGTAGCAATCAGAATTGTCTGCCTCACGCACACCTGTGACGTTGGCTAGTTGATCACAGTGTTCCTAGAGGTCAAACAAATATGAAGCTGCTAAATTCTTACTAAGCAGAAAAGTTCCAGATTAAGTGAACAAAAGTCTAACCTGAATCATAAATGAGAATCACATCCCTTAATCAATTCCCAGACTTGATCCAGTTTACAGACCCCAGACCATTGAATGAAGGGGAGTCCAGGACCCCTTGAGGAAGGACCCTGGTACACTAGCAAACATTTTTTCCTGTTAATCCCTCTCCAGCCTTTCCTCAAGGCACCTCTGGCTTTGACCAGGGTAAATACATTGGAAATAATCAGATATTTCAGGGACTACTAGAGACTCACTCTGAATCAGCACTAATTCCAAGAGACCCAAAATGTCGCTATGGTCCACCAGTCAAAGTACAGGCTTATGGAAATAAGGTGATCACTGAAGTTTTAGTAAAGATCCATCTCCCAGTTGTCCTAGTGGGTCTCCAAACCCATCCTGCAGTTATCTCCTCAGTTCTGGAATACATAATTAGAATAGATATTACTGAGCCCTGTGTTTTGCAGAATCCACATATTGGCTCCCTGACGTGTGAAGTGAGGGATATTAATGATGGAAAAGTCAAGTACAAGCCACTAGAACTTCCTCTACCTAGGAAAGTAAAACCAGAAGCAATACCACATCCCTGGAGAGGTTACAGAGGTTAGTGCCTCCATCAAGGCCTTGAAAGTCATAGGAGTGGTGATTGTCATTGCATCCCCATTCATCTCTCCTATGTGGCCTGTGCAGAAGACAGTTGGATCCTGGAGAATGACAGTGGATAATCGTAAGCTTAAGCAGTAGGTCACATCAATGACAGTGTTGGACCAGATGTGGATGCATGGCTTGAACAAATAGCGTGTGGCTTTGATTTGGTCAAATGCCCTTTTCTCCATCTCTGCCATAAGTCTAATCAGAAGCAGCTTGCTTTCAGCTGGCAAGGCCATCAATATACCTTCCAGGTTCTATGTCAGGGATATATGAACACCCCAGCCCTCTGTCATAATTTAGTTCACAAGGGTCATGATTGTCCCTCCTTCCAGAAGATATCACAGTGGTCTATTACATGACATTATGCTGATTGGACCTAATGAGCAAGAGAGCAATGACTCTAGAATTGTTGGTAAGACATTTTTTGTGTTAGAGGGTAAAAAAATAAATCAGACAAAAATTCAATGGTCTTCTATTTCTGTGAAATGCCTAGGCACCCAATGGTATGGGGCTGGTGGAGAGACCTCTTCTAAGGAGAAGGATATGTTATAGCATCTCCCCGCCGCTAACCAAAAATGAAGTACAAGGCTTCCTTTGGGTTTTGGCATCTTTGAATTAGGAAACAACATATTCCTCCTGTGGATGTCATGTCATGTCTGTTTACTGAGTAACCAAACACACTGCTGGTTTTGAATGAGGTTCAGAAACAAGAGAAAGCTCTGCACCAGATATAATAGCTATGTGGCTGTTCTGCCGCTTGGGTCACATTCAATGGTGTTTGAGGTCAGTGGCAGATAGGGGTGCTGTTTGGAGTCTTTGGCAGGCTCCTGTAGGTGAATCACAGCACAGACAGTGAGGATTTTGGAGGAAATCCATATTCTCCTTTTGAGAAAGAGGTCTTGGCCTGCTCCTGAGCCTTAGTAGAGACTGAATATTTAACCACGGGTCATCAGTTTACAGCATGACCTGGGCTGCCCAGCAAGCATGGATGTTATCTGATGAACAAAGCCATAAAGTCGGACATGCACATCAACACCCTTCATCAGATGGAAGTGATATATGCGCCATTAAGCCCAGGTTGGCCCTGAAAACATTAGTAATTTACCCTAGGGAGCAGCCCAAATTCCATGGCCCCAACCCTGCCTTCTTTTGCCCAGCCTGCACCTATGGCCTCCCTAGGAGTTCTCTACAGTCTATTGACAGAGAAAGATAAGATTCAGGCCAGGTTTACAGGTGGTTCTGCACAACGGGTAGCATTCACTTGGAAGTACACAGCTGCAGCACTACAGTGGTTCCAAGGAAATTTGGGGGGAAAGTATGTGAACAAACCTTTCTTAATGGGTAGAAAGATATTTGTGTCCTGTGCGAATGCTCACCAAAGGGTGAGCTCAGCAGAGGAGGATTTTAACAATCAAGTGGGTAGGGTGAGCCATTCTGTGAATAGTGGTCAGCCTCTTTCCACAGTCACCCCACAATTGCCCAAAGGACTCACAGACAAAGTGGCAGGGATGGAGATTATGCATAGGCTCAGCAACATGGTCTGCTTTCACAAGGGCAACCTGGCAATGGCCACTGCTGAGTGCCCAATCTGCTGGAAGCAAAGACGAACACTGAGTCTCTGATATGACACCATTCTCCAGGGTGATCAGCTAGCTATCTGGTGGCAGGTTGATTACATTGGACCCCTTCCATCATGAAAGGGGCAGCCTTTTGTTCTTCATCGAACAGACAGTCTGGATACAAATTTGCCTTCCCCGCATGCAATCCTTTTGCTGAAAGGATTCAATACAATTATGGTATCCCACACAGCATTACCATATTCCAGGACCTCACTTGACAGCCAGTGAACTGCAGCAATGGTCCCATGCCCATGGAATTCCCTGGTCTTCTCATGTTTCCTAACATCCAAAATGGCTGGCTTGATAGAATGGTGCGATGGCCTTTTGAGGACTCAGTTACAGCACCAGCTGCATGGCAATATCTTGCAGGACTGAGGCTCTTGCAAGGCTTTCTAGCAGGCTGCATGTGGTCTGAATCAGCATCCAATATGGTGCTATTTCCCCAATAGCCAGACCTCCAAGGTCTAAGATTCAAAGAGTGGATATGGGAGTGGCAGCTCTCACTATTACCCTTAGTGATCCAATAGTAAAATTTATGCTTCCTGTTCTTACAACCTTATTTTCCTCTGCTCTAGATGCCCTAGTTCCAGAGGGAGAAATGCTTCCACCAGAATATACACAATGATTCCACTGAACTGGAAGTTAAGACTGTTGCTTAGCCACTTAGGTTCATCACACCTTTGAGTCAACAGGTAAAAGAGGGAGCTATGGTACTGGCTGAGGTAAATAATTCTCACTACCAAGGAGAAATTGGACTGCTACTATACAATGGAGGTAAGGGAGACTATGTCTGGAATACAGGAGATACCTTAGGTTGACCTGTGATTAAGGCCAATGGAAAATCACAGCAACCCAATCCAGCAGGCTAGTTTGGTCTAAGACCCTTCAAGGATGAAGGTTTGGGTCACTACACCAGGTAAAGTATCATAACCAGCTGAGGTGCTTGCTGAGGGCCAAGGGAATGTAGAATGGTTCATCTCCAGTACCAGGGAAAGGGACAGAGCCTGTGGAAGAAAGTAGTTATAAATACTAGATATGTAGTACTATGTGGCCACTTCCAGAATGAGGGTTGTCATTATCATGAACTTTTCCTTCTATTTTGTCATGAATACACATGTGTATGTATGTGCATAAAATATCTTCGTCTTTTTCCCCCTCTCTTATTCCTTTATCGAATTACATAAGATGTGCTGACTTTGTATCATAGTATTTAGTTATTGTTGATTTTACATCATAGTATTTTAGTTTTGGGGTATCAAGGACAAGAGTAAATAAGGAAACTTATTTCCTCTGTGGAGAAAGGCATTAGTGCATTTTTGGTTGTACAGTTTATTTGGATCATTTTAGGCAGAATTATGACTTTGTCATTGTCTTTATCTGGAGATGAAGTATGGTTTGAGAAGATGTGTGAGTATGCCAAGTGGACAAGGGCTTGAATTGTGAGAGTTAAATTTATGTGTCAACTTGACTAGTTCAGAGAATACTTGAACATCTGTTCAAACATTCTCAGTGTTTGTGAGAGTGATTTGGAATGAGAATAACATTGGATTGGTATACTAAGTAATGCAGACTGTCCTCCCTAATGTGGGCAGCCCTCTTCCAATCAGTTGAAGGCCTAAACAGGTTTAAAAAAGAAACAACTGACCCTCTCCTGAGTAATGGGGAACTCCTCCTGCTGCCTGACTTCTAGCTGGGACATTGGTCTTTCCTGACCTTGGACTTGAAGTGAAACACTGGCTCTCTTGGGCCTGGAGCCTGCCAGCATTTGGACTGGAACTTGAACCATTGGCTCTCTGGGTCTAACACCTGGTACTCAGGTCGTCCCAGTTGGACTGAACTACACCTTGGGATCTTTTGTGTCTCTGGCTTGTTGGCTGCAGATGTTGAGAACTGTAGCTTCCTAAGCATGTGGACCAATTCCTTATCATAAATCTCATTCTCTATACATACATCCTGTTGCTTCTGTTTCTCTGGAGAACCCTGACTAATAAAGACCACCTGAAGTCTGTCCATGAACCCAAGAGATCAATGGACATCAGATTGAGAAGCCTTGCCCTAGAGGACTTTCGGTCTCAGGATTTGTCTACAAGGCATAGTATACACAGGGCAAAACCAGAGCCCAGAACTGCAGAGCTGCAGAGACAGCCTCCCTGCAGCAGGAACAACCACAGTCCACACTGGTCTGACAAGCTAGTCAAAGTAGCCATGAGAGTCACAACCAAGGTTGTGTTAAGAGAAAGTAGACACTCTGCTGCACTCCTCTATCGGATGACACTGCTGAACACCCAGTGCTCATCTGCAGACAGGATCAAGGAGCCATTTTCGGCACAGGTGCCTGTGGATGACCCTGGACAGAACACAGGAAACAACAGCAGCCCTTTTGTTTGGCTCTGAATGAGCTCCTGACATCTGCGCACTATGTGCACGAAGGAAGACTTCTTATCTTCACCAAGGAACATATGCAGATGGCCAATGAACACATGAGACAGTGTTCACTACTATCAGCCATTAGAGGAATGCCAGTTTAAGCCAGGATGATCATCTTTACACACCTATTAGATTGGGTAAAATACAATAGAGGTAAAACCTAATACTGGTAAGAACGGGGAGAAACTGGACCACTTAGTCATTGCTGGTGGGAATGTAAAGTGGTACAGCCACTCTAGAATATAGTTTAGCATTTGCTGGTTTTCTCAGTTTTATTGACATGTAACTGAGATATAACATTGTATTAAAGTATACAACAAAGATTTGATATGTGTATAAATTGCAAAATGATCCACAATAACTTTAATTAACATCCATCACCCCCAAAGTTATAATTATTTTTCCTTGTGATGAGAACTTTTTTTTTAACTTCATTTATTTAGAGAGAGACAGAGAGAGAGCTGGGGAAGGGCAGAGAGAGAGGAGACAGAGAATCTCAAGCAGGCTTCAAGCTGCCAGCACAGAGCCCCATGCAGGGCTCGAATTCACAAACTTGAGATCATAACCCGTGCCGAAATCAAGAGTCAGAGGGTTAACCAACTGAGCCACCCAGGCACCCCTGTGATGAGATCTTTAAATTTTACTCTCTCAGCAACTTTCAAATATACAGCACTGTTCACCATAGTCACCACACTGGACATTTCTTGCCAAGAACTTATTTATCTAATAATTGGAAGCTTATACCTTTTGTCTTCCTGCCCCCATGTCCCCTACACCCAAACAGAGTCTTATAAAAGGAAACATTCTATTACCTTATGACCCAGCAATTGTACTCTTCCCCCGCTCCGACTTAATCACCCCCTCCTCCTTGAGAGTGTTTCAGGTGTCACTGACCAAACCTATCTCCAGGACCAAGCCCAATATCTCTTCCTTCATCTACAAGCCACAGAGATGTATTTATTTTAATTATTTTTAATATAATTTATTGTCAAATTGACTAACATACAGTGTGTCACAGATACATATTTAAAATGAGCACCTGCTGCAGGCTCATTAGAGCCAGTGGAACAATTCCAAGACTGTCTATGCTATTCGACAAAATCCTTTCTCTTTTCTGAGGATGCCATCCTTAGAAATAGATAAGTCTGTAATGGTCAAGAGTGATTATAAGAAGTCTGAGTGAAGCCAACAGCCACGAGTCAGAGTGGATGGATGGAAGGAATGCACACTGGGCGTGATTACATCATTCATGGAGGTTCGTCCCACACCTACTAAGCTTTTGAATCCAGCTGTGCTTGAAAAGAAACTACCCTGTTTCCCATGCAAAGGCAATATACTATTTTCAAGCCTACTGAGTTAGGTTTCTGTCATTTGAAACTGGAAGAGTGATGTCTAATAGAGAAACCGGTACTTGGAAATAGGGTCTTACAAATAAAAGTCTGTACAATGTGGATTGGCTGAGCTGTGATAGGGTGGATACAGTGAGGGTACGTCTCTCCTTACTAAGTAAGCTGAGAAGCTAGAAATGTCGGTTACAATGTGGTTGACCTGTCACCTATTGTCCCTGGGGATATGGACAACACCTAACCAGGCTGGAATATTAGGAAACTTGGCAGAAAAATGTGAGAATGTAGGATGTAGTGGTTACTCCTTGTTCCCTGCACTAAGCTCCAGCAAGAAACACACTTCCTTTACAGAGAAACTTCTATGCACGCCAGCCCATCAGGAAACAGAAAGAAGAAAAGAAAGCATTGTTAAGAGAGACTCTTTCTATGCACAATAATTGAAGGTGTTTTAGATTCTATGCATTGTTTTACCTGCAGGGTTAGAGGCAATAAATTCTCTGCCCCAGGCTAATGTTGGAATTAAAGAAGGAACAGAAGGTAAGATATCAGGAGGAACCGACAACTTTTTTTCCCTCAGGCTTCTTTTTTTCTTTTTGTAATATCCTTTACTTTTTGACTCCCTTCCCATTTCTCCCACTCCACAGTCCCTGCGTCTGCCAACCACTAATCTACTTTCTGTATCTATTAGCTTACTTTGTTTTTTTTTTTGTTTATTTGTTTTGCTTGATTTTTGTTTTTTTGCTTTTTGTTTTGATTCCACATTTGACAGAGATTATATAGTATTTACCTTTCTTTGTCTGACTTATCGCACTTAGGATAATGACCCTCAAGGTCCATCCATATTGTCACAAATGGCAAAATTCCATTCTTTTTTATGGCTGAGCAGTATGTCAGTGTATATATATGCCACATCTTCTTTGTGCATTCATTCATTGATTGACACTTAGGTTGTTTCTATATCTTGACTTTTTCATATATAATAGTCTTTTAAATAATACTGCAATGGATATGTAGTACATATATCATTTCCAGTTAGTATTTTCATTTTCTATGGATGAATACCCAGAAGTGGGAATTCTGGATATTATAGTAGTTCTACATTTAATTTGGGGGAACCTCCATACTGTTTTCCACATGAGCTGCACCAGTTTACATTCCCACAAAGTGTATACAAAGGAGTCCTTTTCTCTACATCCTCACTATGCTTTTTATTTCTTGTCTTTTTGATAATAGTAACACTAACAGGTGTGAGGTAACATCTCAATGTGATTTTTATTTGCATTTCCTGGTGATTAACAATGATGAGCATCTTTTCATGTACTTTTTGGCCATCCATGTGTCTTCTTTGGAAAAATATCTATTCACATTCTCTGTACATGTGTGAGTTTATTTCTGGACTTTCTATTCTATTCCATCCATCTATGTGTTTGTTTTCATTTAATTAAGAAGGACATGGGTTTTCTCTGTATTATTTCTTACAATTGCATGTGACTACAATTATCTCAAAAGAAAACATTTAATAAAAAGAAAAAGCTTATCTGTATGTTGACAAGCTAAATGGGTGCTGCCATGTTGAACAAAGGCTATTTCTTAGCCACCAGCATCCATTTCCTCTTGTCTTGGTAGGAACAGCGTGCTCTTGTTTGTGGTTTCTTCTTCCCCATCACATGCAGTCTTGTGGGGGAGGGGGCTATATTAAGATGCCTTTCCCTCCCTTAGACACAGGATGAAATATTGACAGACATTGTCTTCCAGGTTTTTCAATCTGGAAGCAGAGTGGATGCAAGGATGGAGGAAACAATGTGAATTCTTTTATTACAGCAACTGAGCCCTGACCACATTGCTGACTAGTTCCTGCTGCTTAGATGCCATATTTGCCCTGGATTCCAGGTGTTTTGGTCCTGACATCTGTTTCTTAGCATTGCTATGAACTCTGTCAATATCCCAATATCTTCTCCAAAATTCTATTTAAAAAAAAAAAAAGAATATAATTGGTTTGGATTACCTGTCTTTTGCTCTTCAAAGATATCTTAAAATACCTGAGCTGTCAATTACCCTAGTTTCACATCATGTCAGTTTTCTTACTCTTTGCATATGGACTAACTTAGAGTTCACCAACTCCAAATTTTCATCATTGGGACGTGCAACAAGGATTCAAAGACTCTTTCAGGCAGAAGTCACTGTGAAAGAAAATGCAGTGATGTATTTAAACCATGTAACAATGCCTAACATATCACAAGCTGTTGAAAACTACCACAAAGGTGATGATGACGATGATGGTGATGATGTTGGTTTCCTGGACTGTAGAATGTCTGAAGCAAAAGTTGCAAGTAACTTGCTCTTGTTGTTGATAAAGTGAAACCAAGTAGACTGATGATCTTAATAAGTAGTTGATATACTTGTAATAATCTGGCCATCTGAATGCAGATAATAATAATACTAACCATGTTATAAGCATTTTTTCTATTAAATAATTTAAAACATTTTCTGCACTTGCTTGAACATTAGTTTATTCATGATATTCTTTCTTAATATATAGTGTGGAAGGAAAATTCGCCTGCCTTGGGTGAATTATCACAGATTAAAGTTGGAAAAAAAAACAGAAAAATATATAAACATGAATGTGAATATTTCAGCTCCATTTATTCATTTTTAATGTGACCAAAATGAGAGCAACTTTATGCATGGATGTACTTTGCAAATAAAAAAAAAAGTCAAAGTCTAAAGGAACTGAAAGTCATCATTTGGTTCTGCTGCCCATATTTTTAGTGCAGCATGCAACCTTTCTTATTAATCAAGCACCTGCTGACCCAATCATTGAGATACTGGGTTCAATGGTGTAATAGACATGAACATGACTTTGAGGAGCTCAGCCTAGCCAGGATTACCAAAAACTTATAAACACTGTAACAGGTACCCTGAAAGCTTTGAAGTCCAGAAGCTGTGGAAACACAAAGAAAAAATCCATTTACTGGCTTTTCATAGGGGACTAGAGGGAAGAGCAGGATTCCACCAGACATTTAAAGAGGTGGAATGGAAAGGAAGAACATTCCAGGGGGAAGACACAGCTTGGCAAAGATACTGAGGCACAGGAGAGCTCCTCAGAGTAACATCAGGTCATCAGAGTAGCGCGCTGATGGACTGCACTGTTTATGGCATTGCAGCAGGGATGAGATACGAGCCTGGAAATGCCATTTAGGGCCAGCAATTAAAGAATGGCAGAAAACAAAGATTATGATGAGGGTGATGGTACTCCTTCAGAATGGGATAAAAGGACAATGAGCCCAGGGATAACACTGTGAAGGACTAAGTAGTCCAACAGTCACGGACAATTAATCAGAAACCACTTGCTATGACTTTATACCATGTGAATTAAATATTTCCTGCTTGTATTGCATAAAGGTTGGGGGCACTTGGCCTGTTACAGTGACATCAAAAGTGCACACTGTGACCTTCTCTTCTACTTCCTGTTAAATTTCCCTGAAGCGATGTATTTCTTCTATTAATGGGTCATTCTGGTACTACCTGGAAGATGCAAAATATTTGGAAACTATAATGAATGTGATATAAAATATAAAAGTGTGAATTTTTAAAAGACTCATAGTCTCCATAATTTGTAGTACTGAACCAGAAAACTACCCTGAATAAATGTTGATTGAAGTAATATTTTTTTTAAAGAAAGATTTCCCCCAGAGCATAAACATATTGTAAATCTTTGAACACAAGCACTATTGTGCAGTTTTTATTTTGTATGAAATGACAGGAGCATATACTTCAGTAGAAATGAGGTCCTCACATAGAGAAACAGGCTTTACAAACAGAAAAGTCAAATACAGAAGTAAAACCAGCTTTTCTCCTGAAGCAAAGTCAGTTTCCACATCTCCCCCTCTTCTGCTCCTTCCCAACAGTTGCACACGTCTTTACTTCCCTAGGAGATGTTCTAACGGTCTACTTTAGAAACACAGACTAAGAATCTGGAGGAAACTTTTATTGTTTTACAAATAAATGTGAAATCAGTAACTAATTGTTCTCTTGCTGCTTTAAAAGATTAAAAATGCCTAGGGGCGCCTGGGTGGCACAGTCGGTTAAGCGTCCGACTTCAGCCAGGTCACGATCTCGCGGTCCGTGAGTTCGAGCCCCGCGTCAGGCTCTGGGCTGATGGCTCAGAGCCTGGAGCCTGTTTCCGATTCTGTGTCTCCCTCTCTCTCTGCCCCTCCCCCGTTCATGCTCTGTCTCTCTCTGTCCCAAAAATAAATAATAAAAAAAAAATGTTAAAAAAAAAATGTCCCAAATATGTACATCAACTAATGAATGGATAAAGAAGATGTCATACACACACACACACACACACACACACACACACACACACACTGGAATACTACTCAGCAATGAAAAGAAATGAAATCTTGCCATTTGCAACAACGTGGATAGAACTGGAGGGTATTATGCTAAGTGAAATAAGTCAGTCAGAGAAAAACAGATATCATAGGTTTTCACTCATATGTGGAAGTTGAGAAACTTAACAGAAGACCATGGGGGAAGGGAAAGGAAAAAATAGTTACAGAGAGTGAGGCAAACCATAATAGACTTTTAAATACAGAGAACAAACTGACAGTGGTACGAGGTGGGGGGCGGGAGGGCAGGGAAAATGGATGATAGGCACTGAGGAGGGCACTTATTGGGATGAGCACTGGGTGTTTTATGTAAGTGATGGATCACAGGAATCTACTCCTGAAGCCAAGAGCACCCTGTATACACCTTATGTTAGCTAACTTGACAATGGAAATTGTCAAATGAGTCAGGAAATGAGTCAGGAAAAAAAATAAAGATTCAACATGTTATTTAAGTCCTGTGTCAGCTGAGTATTTTTAGAATAATTCACAGAGGAAGAGAATAAGGGCCTCATGGATGGACAGGCTTCCCAGGATCTCACCCTGAGTTCAGACCACTCTGTCCTCTGAGAGCTACCCTGTGGCTTCAGGTGAACCCAGGCTGCAGGCACTGGTGACCCAGAGAAGCTGGAGGTCAGGTTTTCCTTTCCCAGCTGCTTTTCCGAGGGAGGCTTACTGTCGCTGCTTATTTCCACCACATTAACAAGCACAGATAGTGGTCTTACTTGGGGCACAGCTCTAGGTCAATAGAAAGATTTGGCTACTTTCTACAGATTTTTTTTTTCAGGGGAAAGTCAGGAATTTGCTCAGTATCCTGACAAAACATCCATGTTTTACAATTTAACTTTGTGGGTTTTTTTTTTTTTTTGCTTTGATCTCAAATTTTATCCTAAAAAAGTTTCTATTGAGGTAGAATTTTACATAAAATGAAATTAATAGATCTTAAGTATATAGCTAAGTCTTGACAAATATACGCACCCATGGAACTATCCCCCAGATCAGGGTATAGAATTTCCCAACATTCTGGGGTACCTGGGTGGCTTAGTTGGTTAAAATCCAACTCTTGGTTTCAGCTCAGGTCATGATCTCACAGTTTATGCATCAAGCCCCACATCTGACAAGTGCAAAGTCTGCTGTGGATTCTCTCTCTCCCTCTCTTTGCTCCTCCCCTGCTCTCTCTTTATCTCTCTCTCAAAATAAATAATAAAAGAAACTTAAAGAAAAAGAATTTCGCACATTTTAATGAGTTCTCTTTTGCCCCTTTCCAGTCAATAATTCCCCTGAAAGTAACTACTGTTGTGAGATCTATCACCACAGATTAGTTTTGCCTTTTGAACTTCATATAATACACGTAGATATGTACTTTTGAACATGTGCCTTCTTTTGCTTGACATACTGTTTTTAAGAATCATATACTGTTCAGGGGACGCCTGGGTGGCTCAGTCGGTTAAGCGGCCGACTTCGGCTCAGGTCATGATCTCACAATCTGTGAGTTCGAGCCCTGCGTCGGGCTCTGTGCTGACAGCTCAGAGCCTGGAGCCTGTTTCAGATTCTGTGTCTCCCTCTCTCTGACCCTCCCCCGTTTATGCTCTGTCTCTCTCTATCTCAAAAATAAATAAACGTTAAAAAAAATAAAAAAAAAAGAATCATATACTGTTCAGGGCACCTGGGTGACTCAGTTGGTTAAGCATCCGACTTTGGCTCAGGTCATGATCTCACAGTCCATGAGTTCGAGCCCCGCATCGGGCTCTGTGCTGAAAGCTCAGAGCCTGGAGCCTGCTTCAGATTCTGTGTCTCCCTCTCTCTGACCCTCCCCCATTCATGCTCTGTCTCTCTCTGTCTCAAAAATAAACATTTAAAAAAAATTTTTTTAAAAGAATCATATACTGTTCTTTTTTAAATATTGAGTAAGAATGTACTACAGTGTGTTTATTCATTCTCCTCTGGTTTCCAGTTAGAACTTCTTGTGAGTAAAGCTGATGTGAACATTCTCGCTTGGGTAGATCCTAACACTATAATTGCTGAGTTAATGGTCACGTGTGTAGTTACTGTTATAAGCAAGTGGTGAGCCACTGTCCAGAGTGGTTTACCATCTACATTCCCACTAGCAATGTACGAGAGTTTCAACAGTTCCACACCCTCACCCACATTTACTATTGCACCCTTGTCAATATTATCCATCCTGAGGAGTATGAAATATCATCTTGTTGTAATCTCAACAGCTTGTAGAAAAACTTGAGCCACCTTAGCACACTCAGATGACTGCCTAAATTCTAATAGGAAAGAAAAAAAGCTATCTGTAATTTAAAATGTGATATCATCTCTAGCATAATGGGTCAAAAGAGAGACAATAGATTGTATTTTAGGTTCCGTGGGTATAGTTAGGATATGTATGCCTCATTTATCAGTTTGGGAGTATAATTCAAAAATGTTAACCAGATGTAGCTTGGCTTTTTAATGTATAGGTTTACTTAACCACTATAATTTATGATTCATTTCACTAAACTGGTGACCTGGTTCACAGGAAGAAAAGAAGTCAGTAGGGATTGCCTATGTATCAAATTCTCAAATAAATACTTTCTGAATGAAGCAAGACCTTTGGAAGGATTTTCTGTGACCTCACAAGGAAGCAGTATTAAATTAGCCCTACTCTATGCTCGTGCCTCACATGTATTATCTCATTTAATCTTCACAAGAATTCTCTAAGGAAAACCAAATTATTGCCCTATGTCTTCACTAAGGAAACCGAGGTTAATAAATATCTTTTTGCTTGAAATAAATGTCTTTCTGAAACTTTTAAAATTAAATCTGAAGAAAAATATGTGTTGGATACTGAGAAACATACTAATCCATAAGACAGACAGTAGGCAGGAAAAGGGTGTTTCTACATTCTGCCTGTCCTCCTTTTATTAAACCATATTTTCTGGAAATAACACTTTTCTGTCAGTTTTGAGAAAGGCTTGAGAGGGAAGAAGAATCTCTACCTGGGGGAGGCAGGACAGGAGCATTACAAAATGCCACGCCTTCTCCGGACATCCCTCCCTTCTGCCCCTTTCCCTGAAAAGACTTGAGCCTTGCCCAGCGCATACCCTGTTTGGGGAACTGCCTGCCCTCTCCAGACTCTTCCATAACCCAGGGGCATCCCATCCTGACACAGTCATAACACCTCCCCCTGTGGGCTCTGCACCCTTCACCTGCTGCACCTTCGATAGGAATAAACAGGAACCACTAGACTAGATTATCCTGTTCTCATTCCTCCAGGAGATTTTAACCAAAAATTCTAGGACTAAAGGACAGGCAGGGTCCTTAAAAGCCAGTTGGGGTTCCCTGTAAGTTCTTTTCATGAACCATCCTCCAATGCATAAATTCATGGTAATTATTTGATGTGGGTCCCCAGGGAGGCGCTGGACCCCCCCCCCCCCCCCCACAGGGCTGTCCCTGGTTCTTCAGCTCACCTCCCCCTGGGGCCACTAAAGCAGGCACAGATTCCCCTGGGATAATTAGGGACCCAGGCATCACATGCCCAGAGCTCCAGGGCATAGAGGCCCCGCCCACAGGATGGATCAGCCAATTGCAGGGCACACAGGTGATGGGGGCAGGGCTGGTAGGGCCAATCTCAGACCTTAAATGGGCAGCCTCCCAACCATTGCCAGGCCTTCTGGACATCCCCTGACCTGAAGGTGTGACTGAGCTGCACAACTGCACCTACCACAGGTGAGATCCCCAGAACTGGCATGAAGGGTGGGCCACCTCGGAAAACACTGGGGACAGCTGCCTTGGGGGTCGGGGGTTTGGGGCTTCCAGGAGGCACTCTTCGAGGACCTGACCCCTCCAGACATGGCAGCTTGCCCCCCCCCCCCCCCCGCCCCCCGGACTCAGGGCTCCTCACTCCCTGCACTGCCATTTACATGCTTTGGAACCAGTAGGCAGGTCACGGGGCAGGGAGTGGGAGCACTGCACGTCCCACATCCTCAGCCTTCCTCCACGCCCGTGTAAACACTCAGGAGGATAAATTCAATCTTTTTGCTCTACTTCAGTGGCTCTAACATCTCAGAAGGAAGAACGGTTTTTCAGGTGGTTTGATCTAATCAGACACTCATTTTTTTTCCTTTCCTAGGTTTTCAAACATGCATCCTTCCTTCTTCCTGGCTACCCTTTGCCTGGGAATAGCATCAGCTGCTCCACGAGTCAATCAGAGCTTAGATGAACAATGGTCCCAGTGGAAGGCAACACACGGGAAACTATATAGCATGGTTGGTAACATTTAAACTTTCCAGAGGGACCCTTGCAGAGAACATTCCATGCTGGTGGGAGTTCATAGCAGGGAATAGCTTCTTGAGGCTATTCTTACCTAGGCAGTAAGCAGGGCACTGGGACTGTGCACAACATGGGCATATGTCCTGCTATGTGGTTGCTGGAGAACAGTTCCCAGAAGCCTCAGGCCATCCCTGGTTGTGTGGGATATCCTCCTCTCTGTAAGCACATCCACTAAGTGTAGGTCATTAGGTTTTTTTATTTTTTTTTTCACATTTATTTATTTTTGAGAGAAAGAGAAAGACAGAAATTGAGCTGAGGAGGAACAGAGAGAGAGGAAGACACAGAAACCTAAACAGGCTCCAGGCTCTGAGCTGTCAGCACAGAGCCTGACACTGGGCTCAAACCCCAGACCACGAGATTATGTCCTGAGCCCAAGTTGGATGCTTAACTGACTGAGGAACCCACACGTCCCAGGGCAGTAGATTTTAAATAGGACAAAGATGGTAAGTTATATGTTTGTCTCCAGGATGAAGAAGGACAGAGGAGAGCAGTGTGGGAGAGGAATATGCAAATGATTGAACAGCACAATCGGGAACACAGCCAAGGGAAACACAGCTTCACAATGGCAATGAATGGTTTTGGTGACATGGTGAGTGTGACACGGATTGCTGAATGTTTCATGCTTCCTCTAAGTACTTTTTCAAAACATCTCATGCTTGCCAACATTCTGTTTCCTTTTCCTTGAAGACCAGTGAAGAATTCAAGCAGGTGTTGAATGACCTTAAAATCCATAAACACAAAAAGGGGAAAGTGTTCCAAGCACCTCTCTTTGCTGAGATCCCTTCATCTGTGGACTGGAGAGAGAAAGGCTATGTGACCCCCGTGAAGAATCAGGTGGGACAGTATTCAGCAGGTCCCTCTCAAGAGTAAAGCCAAAAGGAATCAGTGTTGTTGCTTTGGAAATTGAGGCACAATATGCAGTTTGTTATGTTTTAGAAAAGTTTTAAGATTTGTGGGCTGTTGTCAAAGTCTTGCAATTTATTTTGCATGCTAAGAGCATTTGCGTTTTGTTTTCAGGGTGACTGTCATTCTTGTTGGGCTTTTAGTGCAACTGGTGCCCTTGAAGGACAGATGTTCCGGAAAACTGGCAAACTTGTTTCATTGAGTGAGCAGAACCTGGTGGACTGCTCTTGGTCTCAAGGCAATAAGGGCTGCCATGGTGGCCTAATGGATAAAGCCTTCCAGTATGTTAAGGACAATGGGGGACTGGACTCAGAGGAATCCTATCCATATCATGCACGGGTAAGTGGAGTTCCTTATCTTTTATCAAAGTTGAGCATTTCAGTAGAAACAGATCCTGTATTTAGAATTCTTGTATGTGATTGTAGACTCTATACCTGCAAATGGTCAGAACTGCCATTAAAATGTATTAGCCTAGCACAGCTCTCTGATCACCTCCTTACCATATAGCTGTTCCTACAACTATGTTACACGGTGTCACGAACACCATCTTATATACAGTACAGGTCTCCAGAGTGAAAACTTTATGAATGAGTAGACTGAAAGAGTGTCTCATTGGATAGACACTGCTAATTTTTCAACTTCAAAACAATCAATCCCCTTTTATGTCCTGAGATGCTTTATAACAAACTTGACTTGGAAATCATTCAGCTAAACAGTCTTGCACTCCTGTTCCCCTGGAGGTGGATGGTACTGATCAAGCCTCTCCCCCTTTACCTTTGAAAGAACGAATCCTGCAAATACAAGCCTGAGAATTCTGTTGCCAACGTGACTGCCTTCTGGAGTGTCGTAAACAAGGAGGATGGCCTAATGACCACAGTGGCAACTGTGGGGCCTGTCTCTGCTGCTGTAGATGCAAGCCTGAATTCCTTCCAGTTCTATAAAAAAGGTCAGCATGTGTCTACATAGAAAAGTAGGCAGGACAAATGGGGAACCACCATCATATAAGGCAAGATAGACCCTTTGCTGTGTACAGATCAGGAGGGTATGGATTTCACGTAGTTGTTCCTTCAGCACATATGATTTTGTGCCTGTTGTTCAGCATGTTGACATGACTTCACCCAAATTCCCCTGCTTTCAAGCACTTCATAAATATATTCAAATGGCTACATAATTTGATTGGTATAGTTTAACTTACTTTAGTTCTTCCCACCTGTTAGACCTGGAAGATTTCCAAAGAGTTTTACTAGTGAAATGGACACTGGAAAGAACCCCTTGGCTCAAGTGATTGTGTGTTTTTCTGCAGCTTCCCAATGCTGACATGGTAGAATAGAATGACAAAGTTTCAACGAGTGTTCTTCTATGCCTCTTGACTGTTCTTTACAAAAGAGATTGTGATGATGTGTGTGTGATGATGTGCATGAGAGCCTAAATCCCCAGCCTTGCTAAACAAAAAGAACTGATTTCTAAATCTTATTGGATTTATATTCCACCTGAATTTTGAGATGCCTCCTTTACTGCCGTGATTCGGTTATTGTTAGATGTTATCATGTTGCTTTGATGTCCCACCTTGGAATTGAAATTTACTTTTCCAGGCATTTATTATGATCCAAAGTGCAGCAATAAACGCCTGAATCACGGTGTTCTGGTGGTTGGCTATGGCTTTGAAGGAGAAGAATCGGATAACAAAAAATACTGGATTGTCAAGAACAGGTATAAAAAGCCAAAAATATTTACCTTTGGAATTGAGAAGGAAATCCTTTTTGCAATCAGTGTTTGGATATAGATCATCAAACCCTTGAGCCCACTTCTGAGACCCCAGAAGTGTTTGCCCCACTTAGCGGGAACAGAGACATATTCATTTGATGACATTAAGCTACTGTTTCAAACTTGCAAGGGTCCTGCTATAGTTTGAGTAGTACTGCATCCGAAACACATCTGACCCAAGACTTTCCTTTTCCTGTCTCTCATTTTGCAGTTTTGTGAAAGTTTTGGGGATAGATTTCTCTGCTGGGTTGGAACTCAACCATGAACAAGGATGGCCTCTCTTGATTCATCCTGAATCTGTCCTGGCCTCTGGGGCACTGCTGAGTATCAGGTGTTATTGTCCATAAGAGAAATGTGTTTCTTCCTCTGTAATAAATGAAAAAACCCATTTTTTTCAGCTGGGGTGCAAATTGGGGCAAACACGGCTACATACTCATGGCCAAGGACCGGGACAACCACTGTGGAATCGCCACCATGGCCAGCTTTCCTATCGTGTGAGATGATGGTGTAAAGAAGACCTTGACTGGCAACAAATTATCCAGAAAATGGGTTCTATTTTCAAGCCTACCACACCCTGCTGTGTGGAGTGAAACACTTGAATCATTTAAAAACCAAGTTGTGATTTGATTGTGTGACATTTTTCACTGTGAATGTTACCACTTCACTCATTACTGCTGTAAATACTTTTGTATGAGTGACTAGTGTAGTAACTTTTGAATTTTCAAGTTTCTTTTAAAAATGTATGAAATTTTACTTTTTAAAAGTGAAACAACTGCAGGGGTGCCTGGGTGGCTCCGTTGGAGAGTGTCCAACTCTTGATTTCAACTGAGGTCATGATCTCATGGTTCGAGGGATTGAGCCCCTCGTTGGGCTCTGTGAGCTGACAGTTTAGGATTTTAATTTCTTTAGAGAAACCCACAAACGTGGCCTAACTACCATTAATGTTTTCCTCCACCATAAAATGTTGGAACAAAAAAGAAGGACTTGAATAGTGTGTGATCTCTAAGCTTTAGTGATAATGATTGAAATATATGCGCTGCTGGAATGGAGATTTCTTCACTCTTCTGAGTCCTTTGCTCCTAAAAGAACCAAGTGTTGTAGGTACACACACACTTGTCCAAATTCCACTTTTTAATTTCTGAATCATTTGCTTCCCTTGCAATTTGTTTTGATAGAAATTATAAAGGTCTATGGAATGTAGGAAACACTGGTAATTACTTTATAATACATGCAAGACTTAGGGAGGAGTCAAAATTTGTTTTCTGCTTTATTTATTTCATGTCTATAAGCTTCTCTTAGAAATAGGATTTTTAAGTTTATTTATTTATTTTGAAAAACAGAAAGGACAAGCAGTGGAAAACTCAGAGAAAGAGGGAGAGAGACAATCCCAAGCAGGCCCCACACTGTCAGTGCACAGCCTGACATGAGACTCAATCTCATGAACTTGAAACCATGACCCGAGCCAAAATCAAGAGTCTATTTCTCAACCGACTGGGCCACCCAAGTGCTCCTCAAAATAGTTTTATGAAAGATGATTTGTGATTTTCCAATTTTTAAATAAATATTAATGGCTTGTAAATTACAGAAGCTTCTAATATCTGCTGAATTGTTCACACATCAGTCAGAAATACCCGCTTTCTGTCCCATCGGCACCTGCACATTTCTCAGAGTCTTGGGCTGAACTCCCAGGATGGTGTGGACAGCAGTCTGAGCGAGCCTGTCATGGTGAAGCAAGATGACTTTTACAAACAGTCCTTTCTAAGGGATGTTCAGAGACTGACTATGGCAGACTGCATGTTCCAAATGGACCCAGCCTTGTCTTCCATCCCACACGCCCCTCTGCTCAGTGGCTTTTCCTCTCCCCATCATGAGGTGGGGTCTCAGCCCTTGCCTGGATCCCTGGGCATCCCTGGTGACAGGCTCCAAATACAGTACAGCAGCAGAGTCTCCCTGGGGACCAAGGCCAGATCATAAGAGCCTGGAGCTCCATGTGGGCATCCTGGCACACTTGTTATTAGGATGTTGCGCAAAGGTCTTTGTTTTCTTAGACTCTTTTCAGGAGTAAACTTTGGATCATGGGGACCTCTTCATCCATACCCTCTCCAGAAACATCCTTGCATCCATGGTAGAGACTTATTCTAATCCTGGAAAGTTGTCGCTGAGTCCTTTCATAAAGAGGCTTCTTGGATTGAGTCACGATTAGAATAAATCTATTAATGGTGATCCCACTGGCCATTAGCAGACAGCAGATCTTTCAGATTAGAAAATGTTCTATATTTAGAACATTTCTTAGAGAGTTCTCCTTCCTAGCAGCTGCCTTCTTGGCATTTAGGGGAGGATCGAAATGAAAAGAAAACACATGGGAATGCAAGCTGGTGTAGCCACTCTGGAAAACAGTATGGAGGTTCCTCAAAAAACTAAAAATAGAACTATGCTATGACCCAGCAATTGCGCTAGTAAGCATTTATCCATGGGATACACGTGTGCTGTTTCAAAGGGACACATGCACCCCCATGTTTATAGCAGTGCTATTGACAATAGTCAAAGTATGGAAAGAGCCCAAATGTCCATCCATAGATGAATGGATAAAGAGGTGGTATATATATACAATGGAGTATTACTTGGTAATCAAAAAGAATGAAAATTTGCCATTTGCAACTATGTGGATAGAACTGGAGGGTATTAAGCTAAGTGAAATTAGTCAGTCAGAGAAAGACAAAAATCATATGACTTCACTCATATGAGGACTTAAGAGACAAAAAGATGAACATAAGGGAAGGGAAACAAAAATAATATAAAAACAGGGAGGGGGACAAACAGAAGAGACTCATAAATATGGAGACAAACTGAGGGTTACTGGAGGGGTTGTGGTAGGGGAGATGGGCTAAATGGGTAAGGGGCACTAAGGAATCTACTCCTGAAATCATTGTTGCACTATATGCTATTTGGATGTAAACTTTAAAAAAGAAAAAAGAAAATAAGAAAAAGAAAAGAAAACACAAACCAGTATAAGGCTAGCCTTAGGGAGTCTCTTAATAAAAAAACAAAAATCAGAATAAGAATCAAAAACCAAATCTGACATCAATCCCCCTTCTTATATCTCCTTCATCCCCACGCCTCTGTCCCTGACCCTCCAGGAGACCTTTTGGATCTCTGGGCTCCTGGTCTAGAAACTTTCCCTTCAAAACCGAGCCCCAGCTCTTCAGCCAGTTCCCTTAAATACAAAAACTCCAACTCTCCCAGAAAAATCCTGAACATCCAGCTCCTTATTTTAACTATTGTTTCTTTACAAGATTTATAGAGAGTACCTCGGCCTGGACTCCTGGCCAGGGAAATACAGTTTGCTCCTGTAAGCGCTGAGTGTTGAGAAGTACATCTAGCAGGAGTGGCCAGGAAGGGCAGTAAAACTCATGCTGCGATCCTTACAATTGCTCAGAGTCTCCAGGGCTTCGTGATCAAGCTCTGCCAGTTCCAGGCATTCCTGAGCAATGTCCTCGAGGAGTGTTTCCTGGACCCCTGTCACAAAGAATTCATGTCCCCTGGACAGCGACAGATCTTTTCAATTATGAAGTCCCTTTACCTCTACACTCAGAAGATCCTACCAAAATGACAGAGAAATTTTAAAAATTAATACGTTTTTGCAACCCAACTCACAGACCCCTTCACTGGCTGCTAAAGGGAGTCCTTCCAGCCCATGAGTATACGGCTGTTACCAGGCAGGCCAAACAGCCCCCCTCACAGGGGACATAGAGGGCCTCAGCCTCTCTCTGGCCCTCCTGGGAATGACCAGGAGAAGGCTCAAGTGTTCAAGGGTTAATAGGAGCAACGGAAGAGGCCTGTTCCCCCAAAGTGAATTGGTCTACGGATGAAATATACACTCAGGAAGTAGAGGAACATCCAAAAGCGTTTGTTAAGCATTTTATACAAACTTTAAAAAGTACACTGTATTCAATCCGGTAGCCCCAGAACATAAAATTCTTCTAATTTCTGCTTCTGTGGGAAATTTCCCCCCTGATGTTAAAAAACAGGGGCACCTGGATGGCCCAATTGGTTAAGCATCTAACTTGGGCTCATGTCATGATCTCACCTTTTGTGCATTCGGATCCCCCATTGGGCTCTATGCTGACAGCTCTGAGCTTGGAGCCTGCATCAGATTCTGTGCTTGTCTCCCTCTTCCCTGCTCGCACTCTCTCTCTCTCTCCCTCAAAAATAAACAAATAAACATTTAAAATATGGTTTAAAAAAAAAAAAAAAACACCTGATAAGTCCACGATAGTGTGGTTGGTGGGAGAGGGCAAACACCAAACAAAATAATGGAGACAGCTACCTACATCTTTGAAAATAGCTCACAAGAAAACCAACAGGAATAAAAGAAAGGAACAGAAAACAAGGCTTGCCTTACAACTTGAATCTTTGGAAAGGTGAAAGCATGATGGAGAATGACTCCAGCCCACTCTGACGTGTCCCCGTTTGCCTCCAGACAACTGCAGATATTGCAAATAATACAGGACATTGGGGGAGAAATTGTCCTGCACTTAAGAAAAAGGAAAGTCTAAGAAACAATTTCCCCTAATCCCCGTAACCCTGAAAAAATTCATTTTTCTCCAGAGGGACAATTCCCCCTTTAAATGATGGGTCAGCCAGTACTCAGTCAACGCCAGGACCTTCCAGATAACTTTAAACAGAGGCTCAGGAACTAGATTTCTTGAGTCGCAATGGTGTGACTTTCTCTCCCATCTGCTCAGAAGATTGATCTCTACCTGTCACCTGACTCTGTTCAGGCTCTCAGAGTCTCAGGGTGACCTGTCTTACTGTCCATGTCCCAGCCCAGCCCAGATTCTTCAGGCCCTGTTCACACTCCCAGGCCTTGCTGCTTCCCAGATGTTAACTGGCAAACCTTCTTGGTAAAGATTTGTTATCTACATTTAATGCCAATATAAACTGCAATAAGAAAAGGCATTTTGGGGGGGCGGGGTGCCTGAGTGGCTCAATCGGTTGAGTTCCGAGTTTGGCTCAGGTCATGATCTCGCGGTCTGTGAGTTCAAGCCCTGCGTCTGGCTCTGTGCTGACAGCTGGGAGCCTGGAGCCTGCTGCGGATTCTGTGTCTCCCTCTCTCTCTGCCCCTCCCCGACTCATGCTCTGTCTCTCTCTCTGTCAAAAATAAATAAATATTAAAAAAAATAAAGGCATTTTTGTTTCCTCACCTCAGGTCAAGCTTCAAGTGTCCTGCTGTCTTTACTGCAAGTTCATCCTGAGATAAATTCCTCTGAAGAGGATGGATCTTTAAAAGATGCCCGAATCAGTCTTTGGGCTACACACGCGGTTGAAGTTGAGTTGTTAGGAAGTGGGAGCCTGGGTGCATTTCTTGGGAGACGAACCCACCCTCGCCCTCGTGGCCCAGCACCCTCCCTCTAGAGACTCGGAGCAAATGATACCCTTGTAACAGAGTCTCTTTTGAACCACAGCATCCTTGTCTTTACCACCCGACCCTGTATCTCCCCAATCTTGCCCATAAAGAAAGAAGGCAAATGTGACTCAGAGGGAAACCAAATCCATCAGTTTGTACAGGATCTAGAAGCCATAATCTCTTTCATAATTTCTCAGCACCCTGTGCTCCGCAATCCAGCTGATAATCTTCATCATTCCTGCTGATGCAGCCTTGTTTACAGAAATGACCTGTGAGCAGCTTCCTTTTCAATTCCTCTGCACCCTGACTCCTGGTTTCTTGTGCCTTCACAGTTAAAGGGAGACCATTCACCTGGGCTTGCATACCCCAAGGTTATTTGGTGTATGCAATATTTTCCCAAGTCCTTAAAGTCCAGCTAGACACTGTAACTTCTACCCAAGGCTCCCTGCTGGTACCTTTTACTCTGTAATCAAAGCAGCCGGGAGCTCTTATGGACTCCCTCATTCTCTTAGGGGCACTAGCTGAAGAAGGCAGATAGCTTATACAGTTCTACATCTAGACTCCAAGAGGTATGAACAACAGTTATCTCTTTAGTATGACATGACCTGTTTAGGACATGCCTCAGGGCATTCAAAATCTCACTCCAAATATTCTTGAATCAATTATGTTCATCCCTCTCCCCAAAATGAAAACACGGTTACATAAATCTTGAGGGGCAGCTGGCTACTGCCTCCAAAGGGTCCCTAATTTGCAATGTTTGATAAACCTTTGTATGCTCTTCTCTCAGTTATCAATGGACTTTAGAGGCATTAACCTCCTTTGAAGCCTTGAAACTGGCTCTGTCCACACCCCAGCTCTTAGCTTACCTAACTTTGACAAGCCCTTTCATTTATACTGAATGAAAGGCATGGTGCTGCTGCATGCTTTCTGGGACAGCCTTTTGCCAATCAGATACAGCCAGGAGCACATTTCTCATGCCCATCAGACGCTGTGGCATCAGGTATGTCCCCATGCTTTCCTGCGGTGGCCACAGCTGCCGCCTGATGGACAAAGCCAGCACTCTGACATTAAGCTCCCCTATTCACCTGTGTGTCCCCACGTGGTGCCTGCTGTCTTACAAGTTCATAAATCATAGCACCTCTCTACAACATGACAGACCCATTACAAACAAGCGCTTTTAACTAACCCTCTGTCATCTTATTTCCGTTGCTAAAAGGCTTATAATTGCTGACATATTACAACTATTCACCCTCCTTCTAAAACCATCATTGTTCACTGTTCAGCGCATACTAAGACAGCTGATGTTGCATCTTTAGAAAATGATAGGGTTGACAGAGCTGTAAGTATGCACCCCAAACAGGCCCCCTTGTTCTTTCTCCACCCAGTTGTGAACCCTGCCTTTATCCCTGACAGTATTCATTACCTGGCAAATGCCCCATAGTCTACAAAGGACAGTCAGATACAAAAAGGTGTCAAACAACTATCAGATGGATTATACAGTGGGCCAAATGGACTTCCTAGAGCCCCCTTTCTTTTGACCCTGTGGCTTACACTTACCACCCACCAAATTGGACACAAAGATAATGAAGGACCAAAAAGACAGTTGGATTTGCCCAGGCATCCACAACATTCCTGACCAAATGATTTCCCAGTGAATGATTTGTAAATCCCGGGAAATCTCTGAAAGAAATCAGCACACCCCAGGAAGGCTTCCTAGGCCCACCTGCCCTCTGTGGTTGTATAGACGATTTGATAGATTTGCCCCAAGCCCTGTGCTATTCTCACTGTTTGGTCACTGTCTGCATGCTCAGCAGATGGGCTGATGCTCTCTGGCTAGATGTGCCACTGCCACAGCAGGTAGTAAGGAGTTTAACGCCTCCATTCGTCATGTTGCCACCAGAAGACCAGGTGGACCTCAAGATCTTTAGAAGAAAACGTGTGCCATCACCTCGCTGGGAAGGACCTTATGAGGTGCCGCTCACCAGCTACACTGTTATCAGAACAGAAGAAAAACTCTCCTGGTTTCTTGCAAGCCATGGCAAAATTGATTTTATTTAAGATTTTATTTAAGAATGATTTTTAATGTTTTCATTCATTTTTGAGAGACAGAGAGAGACAGAGCACAAGTTGGGGAGGGACAGAGAGAGAGGGAGACACAGAATTTGAAGCAGGCTCCAGGTTCTGAGGTGTCAGCACAGAGCCCAGCTCGGAGCTCCAACTCACGAACCATGAGTTCATGACCTGAGCTGAAGTCAGACACTTAACTGACTGAGCCACCCAGGCGCCCCTAACTGTGGACATTTTTAAGACTTTTATCATTTATACACAGTTAGACTTTTACTCAGATGCTTTTACAACAGCTTCTGCAAATGTGTTTCACCTGCATGAGGCTGATGGAAAGAACTCTTTTGTATAGGCTTCTGATAACCTTAAGATCATAAAGCTAAACTGGGTAAGAATTTCCAGAACGAATGGAAGATCTGGATTCAAGCAGAATAAGAATTAATAACATGGCACTGAATGAATGGAGGATGATTCTCATTTTACAAATTTTTTGAAACATTGCTGATTTTTAAATGTTTTTTCCAGTATTAAAAAAACTATTTTAGGGGCGCCTGGGTGGCGCAGTCGGTTAAGCGTCCGACTTCAGCCAGGTCACGATCTCGCGGTCCGTGAGTTCGAGCCCCGCGTCAGGCTCTGGGCTGATGGCTCGGAGCCTGGAGCCTGTTTCTGATTCTGTGTCTCCCTCTCTCTCTGCCCCTCCCCCGTTCATGCTCTGTCTCTCTCTGTCCCAAAAATAAATAAAAAAACGTTGAAAAAAAAATAAAAAAAAACAAAACTATTTTAAGCTATGACTTACAGCCATTTGATAAAACATGCCTTTGTGAACAGACTGAGACACTTACGTTTTTCTCCTTACCTGATCTGTCCAGAATTCAAGAACTTTCAGTGAGTGTTTTCATATTTTCACAACAATATTTTAATTTGCATAAGTTGAATAAGAATCTGCTTACCTTGTTAACAGGACGTATTTGGAAACACTGGTTACATCACCAAGGCTTTGACAGAAATGTCATATTCAAGCGGGGACTTGCACAGACACAGATATGACCAGACTGCTTGAAGGAACTCAGGCAGACTTTATGGAGCCAATAAAGCCCATTGGAAAAACAGCCTGATACTTATATCTGAGTCTTTAAGCAAAGCAGGCAGGGTCACACATTGTGACAAAGAGACAACAAATTCATGATGAATTAACAGGATGAAGAAAACAGATGTTTGGGACTGTTAATTAGTAAGGAATCCTAAGCAACTTTTTCTCATAAGCTATGATTTACAGCAGTTTCATCATCAGGCCAAGTTAAAAAAAAAAAAAGCAACTATTACACTTTGCAAACAAATTGGTCTTAATTTGGCTGTCCTTGGTAAAAATGAAGGTGATTATAGAAAGAAACATTATGTTTCAATTACACAACATTGTGGATTTTACAGTCTAATAGAGTTCACTATGAACTGGACGAGATCCTAATTTCTTCTAGTTTCCTCTGAAGCCTGGCCACAATCTCCAAACTAATATTTTCCACTTTTTTTCTATCCTTTTGACTTGGAATCACTGGATACCCAAAACTCCCCTTTTCCTGAAGCCCTGCAAATGGAATATGAACAACTTGATGTAACCTTCTGAGAAATCACTGCAAAACTCATATGTAGACAATCTTCCTGCCGGTTCCTCTGTGAGCCTCTCAGAAAGTCTGTCAGCCTGCCACTACCTACCTACCTTATCTGCCTAAAGATGCTTTAAGCCCAGCATCTAGAGATTCTTTCAACTGGCTATCCTTGGAACTCAGAAACTGGTTTATAACTGGATCCTTTTATTAATAAACATTATCTTTCTTGTACTGCCATAGAATTTCTTCTTATTTATTACCTGATTGTTTGAAGCAGAGGCCTCCCTCTAGGAAGATACCTGCATTGCCTCTTCCCGAAATGAATTTGACTGAACTGACTCATTGTCAGAACAAAGAGACTGGATTAAGGAGATAAAACTATCAGCTCAACTTTGAATCCGTGAATCTTCCAAGAAAGTTGCAGAGGAAGGAACCACCTAAAAATGTGGACCAAAAATCTGGGCTTTCTTGGCTGAGTGACAAAACCAAGCTTTCTAGTTGCCAGAGCCAATCAGAAGACCCTGAAATCAGCTATTTTGAAACGTGTGCTGCTCTCAAAGCCTGACAGGACCACAAGAAAAAAGGAGACGTATGAACATTAACACTGTCAATTAATATTCCAGACTTTGAAAAGTACAGGTTTCAACCTCACCTTGTCTATAAACCACATTGGTTTTTTTTTCTTTTTGAGAGACTGAGAGAGGGCCCAAGTGAATGAAGGGCAGAGATGGACAGAGAACGAGAAAGGGAGAGAGAGAGACAGGAGGCTAACTTGAAAGGGGCTCGAACTCACCTGATATGTGACTCAGGCTCATCAACTGTGAGGTCATGACCTGAGCTGAAGTCAGATGCTTAAGGACTGAGCCACCCAGGTGCCCCTCTCCTTTATTTCATGTGTCAAAAGCATATAAAGGGCTCCCACCTAAATGGTCAGAACGATAGGGACTTGGATACCTGGCTCTTCTGTCACTGTGCTTTGTGACAGAATTTGTTCATAAAATTGTGCCACACAACATGCCTGTTGAGGAATCATAGAAAATCGGATGATACATCAGAATTCCAGGTTCTCTTCAGCATTAAAGATCTTATTCCCAAGTTTCAGAGATGGTGAATTAGAAAAGGCAATCCTAAATCTGTCTATGATAATGGAACAAGGAGGGTTCAATACCACTATGCATGCTTTGAAAACACTCCAGTCAGAAGGTAACAGCTTAGCCTCTGGGGGTCTCCAAAGTCATCATGTTCTAGATACCGTGACTGCCCAGCAGGGGGAGCTCGTGCAATCATCAGTGGAAAATGTTGCTTTTTATCTATCCCAAATGAGGCACATAACATCTAACTTAAATCTACTTTTAAAAAGGAATTAATATTTTCCACCAAATAAATGAAACACATTTATTTGAGCAGATCTATTTCCAGGATTGTGGGACTCATTTCATGAGGTGTGGGGAAATGTGTTCTCTTCTATTTATTCATCCTCTTGCCTTCTTCTTTCCCAGATGTTTTGAGTATAAATGACACACGATGTTACCGTAGTTTCAGGTGTACAACATAGTAACTTGCCAACTGTATACATTATGCTGTGCTCACCACAGTGTAGCTACCCCCACCCTACATTGCTATTAAAATACTGTTGACTATATTCCCTATGCTGTGCCCTTGATTCCTGTGACTGATTCATTCCATACTGGAAGCCTGTACCCCACACCCTCGTTCACCCATTCATTCATCCTCATGGTGATCTATGCTTTTCTTATTCTTTGTAGATTTCTTACTGCTCAATCCAAACTGGATTTCTCTCTCCACAGTCATCTGCTCAGCTATTTATTATATAAAATTCCAGGGGAGTTTCAGAGGAAGAAACTCTGAGCCCCAGGGAGGCCAGCCCAAAATGTGCCACCATGGCATATTGACTATCTTGAGTTGAAGCTACTTGGGATACAGCCGGTGCAAGAACACCCAGGCTGTCACATGCCCCTCTTGAAAGCAGGAAATGAGTGGCCCATATGAAAGGTCCCCTCCCTGTACTATGAGGTAAAGAGACATCCTTATCAGCAGAGATGGGGCTTCCAAGCTGAGAAAGCTGTAGAAACAAACCTTGTTACTTTTTTACTCATCTACAACCTCAGCCCAGATTCCACTTAGAATTCCTGCAATTTAAAACTCCCACACACCTTTTCTCTTTTTCCTGTCAATTCCTCACAAATTATTATCTTTGTCTAAAATATATAAGACTGCCAAAAAAAAAAAAAAAACCCTGCCCAACTTGATCATTTTTTGGGCGGGGGGGGGGGGGGGGGGTGGAGGTGGTGTTCAAACTCATTACTGGGCCTCCCTGCCTGGTAATAAAATTTTGAAGCTTTTTTTCTCCCATTGACCCATTTCATCTCAATTAAATTCTTAAACCACTTGGAAATAAGGAAGGAAATTAGGAGGAATACTGGAGGAAATAAGGACATTTCTTCCTCTCCACAAAACCTTTGCATTTTTTACTATAAAGTAGTTTATGTATTAAAAACAGAATCACACCTCAGCATATGACAGTAAATTTTATTTTAAAAGGTAAAACTTTCATGCAACCTTTTAAAACATGAAATTCTAAAGCTATTAAGCAAGTTAACCACACACCACTGATTAGAGCAGGGATTAAAGAAGTAGTTTCGTCACTAGTGTGAACGGTCACAGAATCCAATCACGACTTGGATCTTCGGTGATTCAAGTGTTTTATCACACACTATAAGATGTGATCGACTTTAAAATAAAATCCATTTTCCGGATATTCTGTTGCCAATCAAGGCCTTCTTTATCACCATGATCTTACACGATAGGAAAGCTAGCCATGGTGGCGATTCCACAATGGTTGTCCCGGTCTTTGGCCATTTTTATGTAGCCGTCCATGCCCCAGTCAGCGCCCCAGCTGAAAGAAGACGGGGTTTTCCAATTGTTACAAATGGTAAAAACACGTTTATCTTTATGAATAATAACACTCGATACTGAGCAGTGCAGCAGAGACCAGGACAGATTCAGGAAGAATCGGGAGAGGCCGTTCTTGTTCATGGTTGAGTTCTAACCCAGCACAGAATTCTATCCCCAGACCTTTCACAAAACTGCAATGTGAGCAGGAAAGGGAAAATTTTGGGACCCAGATGTGTTATAGAAATTTTTTAAAATTCCAATTTAGAAATACAGTGGTACCAAAACTATATCAGGACCCTAGCAAGCCTGAGACAGTATCTTAATGTTGTCATCATATGACTATGTCTGTGCTCCCCCCTAGATGGGGTAAACACTGCTGGGATTTCAGAAGTGTGCTCAAGGGTTGGCGGACCTGCGTCCAAACACTGGTTCCAAAAAACATTCCCTTTTCAAATTCAAAAGTACGTATTCCTCGATTTTCATACCTGTTCTTGACAAACCAATATTTTTGGTTATCGGATTCTTTTCCTTGAAAGCCATAGCCAACCACCAGAACACCATGATTCAGGTCTTCACTGCTGCACTTTGGATCATAATAAATGCCTGGGGAGTAATATTCAATGCTGAGTGAGGATTCCCACGTGACATGTGATAGTAACCCAGCTTATCAACCACAGTAGGAGAGGCATTTCAAAATTCAGTTGTGATATTGGTATGAATTCAGATGAGATTTAAAAGTCAGATATTTTTGTTTAGCAGGAAGGGGTGGGGATTTAGGCCCTCATCTCACACCAGGAGAAATACTAACTGTCACAATCCCTTTTGAAAATAACAGTCAAGGGGCATTAAAAAAATCACCCGCCGAAACCTTATTATTCTACTTATAGGATGTCAACCTAGGGAAACAGCAGAGAACATAAAATTACTTGAGCCAAGAGCTACTTTCCACTGTTAATTTCAGTATCAAAATTCTTTAAAAGTTATCAAGGTCTAATATTTAGAAAAAAGTATGGGGCGCCTGGGTGGCTTGGTCGGTTAAGTGTCCGACTTCGGCTCAGGTCATGATCTCATGGTCCGTGAGTTCAAGCCCCGCGTCGGGCTCTGTGCTGACAGCTCAGAGCCTGGAGCCTGTTTCAGATTCTGTGTCTCCCTCTCTCTCTCCCCCTCCCCCATTCATGCTCTGTCTCTCTCTGTCTCAAAAATAAATAAACGTTAAAAAAATTTTAATATTTAGAAAAAAGTAAAGTAAGCCATACCAATCAAATTATGTAGCCATTTAAATATATATATGATATACTTATCCTCATGGGGATATGTCAAGTCATGGCATATGGAAAGAGCAGGCATAAATATTACATGTACAGAATGAACAACTATGTTAAGTCCACACACCCCTAAATTCTACATTGAGTTCTACATTGAGTTCTACATACCAAAGTGTCACTCTTGCTGTTTCTTAGGGTGGTTGTCCAATTTTTCTACCTAAATTTCTACATCGACAAATGCTTACCTTCTTTATAGAAGCGGAAGGTATCCAGGCTTGCATCTATAGCAGCTGAGATGGGCCCCATATTTGCCACTGCCATCATAAGGGCCTCCTCCTGCTGAGGGATGTTCTCGAAAGCGGTGACATTGGCAGCAGAATGCTCAGGCCTGTATTTGCAGGGTCCATCCTTTGAATGGTAAGGGAAAAGAAACTTGATTACAACCATCCACTTCCTGGGGAACACGACTTCAAAGCAGCTTACAGGTAAAAGATTTCCAAGTCAAGTTTGTTGTGAAGCAACCCAGGAGGTGAAAGGGTATTTATTGTTTTGAAATTGAAAAACTAACTGGTGTGAGGGGCCCTGGGTGGCTCAGTCGGTTAAGTATCCAACTCTTGATTTCGGCTCAGGTCATGATCTCACAGTTGTGAGATGAAGCCCCGTGCTCTGCACGGAGCATGGAGCCTGCCTGGGATTCTCTCCCTCTCCCTCTCTCTCTCTCTGTACCCCTCCCCCTTTCATGCTCTGTCTTTCTCGCTCTCAAAATTAATTAATAAATAAACTTAAAAAAAAAAAAGCAAAGCTAATTGGTCTGGATTCAATGAAACACTCGTGGTCTACCTGTCCATAAGAAGTTTTTCACCTTGGAGAAATCTGTACCCTATATAGAAAGGTATGCATATCTCCATGTGACGTAGAAATAAAAACAGCTATGTGGTAACCATCTAAGCAGAGAACTATACCAGGCTAATACTGTTTAATGACAGTCCTGACAGACTGCAGATAGAGTCTACAATTGGAAATGTGCATGTTAAACATGGTGTCTGTTTTCTTCAAAAGCATTCAGCTCTAAGGGCAGAGCTGGAATGGTGACAAGTGAGGAGCTCCACTCACTCTTGCAACATATGGATAGGATTCCTCTGTGTCCAGGCCTCCATTGTTCTTAACATACTGGAAGGCATTGCTCATTAGACCACCATTGCAGCCCTCATTGCCTTGAGGCCAAGAGCAGTCCAGGAGGTTCTGCACACTCAAGGAAACACGTTTGCCAGTTTTCCGGAACATCTGTCCTTCAAGGGCACCAGTTGCACTAAAAGCCCAGCCAGAAGCACACCGACCCTGGAAACAAATTATAAAGGTCTCAGTCTACAAAAGCAATAGCAAGACTGACAGCAGTCTATTGATCTGAAAACTCTTTTAAAATATAGCAAACATGGTGTATGGTTTCCACAGCAGGAAACCATAGCAAGGGGGACACTTTCTTTTTGGCTTTCTTCTTGGAGAGAGACCTGATGATTAGTCATCCTTGATACTCACAGGACTTACAGCAGGTGTCTGTCTCCTGTCCACAGGTACATAGATATCAGCAAAGAAAGGTATTTTAAACATTTTCCCTTTCTCATCCTTCTCGATTTTAAGGCCATTCATCATGTGTCTGAATTCTTCATTGGTCTTCAAGGAAAAGAAAGTAGAATGTTGACAAGCATAAGATTTTTTTGGCAAAGTACTGAGGAGAGAGAGAACAAAATATTCAGCAATCCGTGCCACACTCACCATGTCACCAAAGCCATTCATTGCCATCGTGAAGCTGTGTTTCCCTTGGCTTTGTTCTCGATTGTGCTGTTCAATCATTTTCATATTCTTCTCCCACACTGCTTTCCTCCAGCCCTCATTCTAGAGGCAAACATATGACTTATCATCTTTATTTCTATTTAAAACCTACTGACCTGCACCAAGTGGATGTGCTCACAGAGGGGAGGAGAAATCACAGCCAGGGATGGCTTGATGCTTCTGGGAGCTGTTCTCCAGCAACCACACAGCAGGACATATGCCCACACTGTGCACAGTCATGGTGCCCTGCTTACTGCCTTAGGAAGAGCAGCCTCAAGATGCTACTCTGTGCTACGAACTACCACCAGCACGGACATTCTCTTTGGGTCCCCTGGATAGTTTGGATGTTACCAACCATTCCATATTGCTTCCCATGTGTTGCCTTCCAGTGAATCCATTGTGCATCTAAACTTTGATCAAGCTCTATAGTAGCTGAGGCTATTCCCAAGCAAAGGGCGATCAGGAAGACAAAAGGATACATGTTTCAAAACCTAGGAAGGAAAAAAAAATAAGTATCTGATTAGACCTATCTGTCTAAAAATCCGTCCTCCTTTCTTCTAGATGTTAAAATCACTATGATGGAGTAAAATCATTGAATTTATTCTCCCAAGTACTTACCCAAAAATTATACCAGCCCCACCGGGTTGCTCACCTGATCATGTAGCTGTGCAGATGCCGTCAGAAGGTGTAGTCCCAGGGATCTCTGATGTTGGGCAGTGGCTTTAAGGCCACCCATCTAAAGCCCTGGGGTTTGGCCTCACTGACCCTGCCCACACCAGCTGGGCACACTGTGATCTTGTTTGTTTTGCTTTTGTTTTCCAAGCTGATGGCTTCTATTCTGAAGTTTTCTTGATGATTATATCTTGTTTTTAGCAGAACAAAAACTTCTAGACAATCATGTGGACTCATGTCCCCCCTCAAATCATCCTTAATTGGTTTGACTAAACAATGAGCTCACAGTGGTCCAGTTGACAAAAACAAGTATACACATATTCAGCAAGGAAAAAGATGTCCACCTCCAGTTAATTGATGTCATTATAAGATGGGGAGGACGTGTGTCATAAAGGCACATTGGAACACAGTTAGTGATCAGATGCTATCAACTGTGGGTCTAACACTGTGATAACTATATTTTTTAGACGTTTTTCTCACAACTCAGGTCAGATAAGTGTATTTTCATTTTATAGATAAAGAAGAGAGACAAGAGAAATTTTGTCACCCATTCAAAAGAATAAAGCCAAAGTCAGCTCACTGACGAGTTTTAACTGTAAAAGTATGTTGAAGGTGGTCATTCTGAATGGAGGCAAAAGACAGCACAGGCATCCACAGAGATACTGCCACTTCAGTTCCAGACCACTGCAATAAGGCAATATCACAATGAAGTGAGTCAAATGAACTTTTTGGTTTCCCAGTGCATATAAAAGTCATGTTGACACTACACTATAGTCTATTAAATGTGCAATAGTATTTATGATCTTTAAAAAAATGTACAGACGTTAATTAAAAAATACTTCATTGCTACAAAGTGCTACCCATCATCTGAGCTTTTAGCAAGCGTGACCTTTCTGCTGGTGGAGGGTCTTGCTTCAGTGTTGATGGCTGCTGACTGGTCAGGGTGGTGGATGCCAAAGGATGGGGTGGCAGAGGCAGTTTCTTAAAGTAAGACGACAATGAAGTTTGCTGCAATTGACTCTTTTCTCATGAATGACTCCTCTGTCACACGCAATGCTGTTTGTTAGCACTTTACCTACAGTAAAACTTCTTTCAATTTTAGAGTCAGTCCTCTCAAACCCTATCTCTGCTTTATCAACTCAAGATATGTAATATCCTAAATCTTGTGTTGCCATTTCAACAATCTTTACAGCATCTTCACCAGGAGGTCAAGATGCTTTTCCATCTCAAGAAACCATGTTCTTTGTTCATCTATAAGAAGCAACTCCTCATCCGTTCAAGTTCTACCATGAGATTGAAGCCATTGAGTCCCATTTCCAGGCTCCATTTCTAATCCTAGTTCCCTTGCTCATTCCACTCCACCTGTAGTGTCTTCCTCCCACTGGAGCCTTGAGCCCCTCAAAGTCATCCATGAGGGCTGGAATCCACTTCTTCCAAACTCCTGCTCATGTTGGTATTTTCACCTCTTCCCAGGAATCATGATGATGTATACCTACATCTGTTTTGAGCTCAAATATTTCCACATTTACATATGAAAAAATAAAATGCAGACCATCCTGCATTTAGCAGAATTTGCTCTGAGCACACATCCCTCAGTACTTGTAGACAGAATATTTTCCCATATATTTTCTCAAATATTGTGTTCTTCATAGAAATGTCAATTGGGAGTACCAAGAATTTCAAATTTATTGACCACAAAATGTAAATTTTGAGAAATATTCTAGGCAGTCTGATGAAAAATTAAAACAAAGTCAATATTGAGAAAAAACATATTCCTTAGAAATAATAGCAGTGATAAGCTATGAGATAAGATAGCTAAGGAAGTGCGAAATTATGTAAATATATAACAGAAATAATTACTGTGTTTATATTCGTTTTAATGCTAGGGTAACCATTACAAGTGTTTCATTTTCCTTTAAAGCATATATATATACACATACATATGTATGTACATATATACATATGTACATATATGTATGTATATATATGCATATATGTATATGTACATTTATATACTCATATATGTACATATATTTACATATATATGTACAATACATATATACATATATATTAAAATAATTTTATTTTTATAAGTATTTTTGTATGAAATATTATATTTTCTATGTATACCATAATAATTGAAACTAGTGTTAGTGAATATTTCATAATTTATATTATTGGAATTATTTTCATGTCTTTTTGCACTCTCAAAACTATACCAATTTGAACTAAAGTTGATTTGGACAAAATAATTAAACAGGTGACACTATTAGTTTTTTTTCTTTTTTCCTTTTAATACCCTTCACCCATTTCTCCCACACCCCACTCCTCACTTCTAGCAACCACCGGTCTGTTCTTTGTACCTATGAGCTTGCTGAAGTCCATGTGCCCAAAGTACAATGAAAACCAGTGAATGGTCTCACCTTCCCTGTGCTTTGGGGGATGCTAGAAAATGGAAAGAACTCCTGGACTCCCCCTCAGACAGACCCAAGCATTTACCCTGAGAAGCTGATCAGGAAGAAATGAGAAACCAAGAAGAAAGGGGTTCTCTGATCACAGGCTAGAGATCCCAAAAGTTCTTCCATCCCCTGCCTATGGAAGGACAGTCACTCAGGCACCATTCCACCAATGTCCTCAAATCTTTGATATGTGGCCTCTGAGAATGGAGTGGGGGAGTCCCAAGCTCTTCCCAGCTCCCTGTTTTGGGATTTCACTTGAAGGGACCCAGGGTCTCAGCTTGAGGAAAGAGGCATATGGATGGTGCATGGGTCTTCCCCTGAGTGTTCACCACATTCATCAAAGCAACACACACCATGACCGAAGCAAAACCTTCGGTCTCTCACCTCTGTTTCCAGCAAAACCTTCTCCTCATGGCTGTGCAGTCTTTAGACCAAGTGCTGTACACTCACTAAATCAAGGTATTCCTAAGAAATTTTGAAGATTTCAGTTGGAATCTTTCAGGTGCACATTTCAGATAACATCTCTAATAAAGCATTAATAGCCCATTGGTTAAAATCAGAATGTTTCTAGAAAAAGAAAATTGATGTTTCCTTTTGGAAGACTGAAAATGTCAAGTACATATTAAAATTCTGCTGCTTCTATTACTGCTACCAAGCCACAGTTAGCTGAGGAACAATCCTGGGTCCTGAATTATACTCACCCTGAACTCTGCATTGGGTTGTACGAGCCACCCTGCCCAAGGCTTCAGTAAGAAAGGAGAGCATGGCATCCTCTGATGGCACATTCTAGCCCCTACATCCCCAAAACTGTTGCCTTACTCTAATGCAAGACTTCAGTGGACTGTCTGATGTTGAGTCACTTTGAATCCCTGGGTTAAGCCTGATGTTGTCCTGGTGCATCTTTGATTTAGATATTTTGGGGTTTGATTTGAAAGTATGAGCTCTAGGTGTTTATTCCTTGTTGGTTCAGTGATGAGGCAAGCTGACTCTCAGGTCTGGTCAGGAGCCTCTGTATGTGAAGCCTTGTGGTTAGCGGGGGGGGGGGGGGGGGGGGGGCGGAGTCCAGCTTAGATTGGATGGAAGGTCACCCAGAGAGTGCTAGATGACCTCTCAGGGTACCTTCAGTGTTCAGCATCATGGTAAGGAACCCACATCTCAAGCATCAACTTGACTAGATAGTTTGCTGGTGTTTAAATGACCTTTCCTCTTGGCCCTGAGACTGAGTTAACTCCCATTGTTTGCATCCCCATAGCATCCTGCACTGCCATTGAGATAGGAAAGACAGGAGTTTGTAAAAGCAAATGAGAAGGCACATGTAGACACTTAGAAAGAAGGCCATGAAAGGCTCCTGGACCCAATTTCAATGTCTTACACAGCACCAATCCATTCTCAGACCCCAGTGGGGTATCCAAAAATTCAACTCAATTAAAGACACCCTATGCAGAGATAGCATTAGACCCCCCAGGTTAGTGCTCAGTTCTACAAGACTGCCCTTCCTGCCCACTTCAGATGCCAGTCACAAGCCCCGACTCTTGTCTGGGCTTCTGACCCTTATGAGTCAAAGATTCCCAAGATGCCCTCTTTGGGTTCAATTAATTTGCTAGGGCAGCTTCCAGTTTTAGTTACTGACTAGACCACAGTTTTTTAATAAAGAATATAACTCTGAAATAGGCATATGGAAGGGTTGCACAGGGCAAGCTATGGGAAAGGGCACACAGATCCCCTGCCCTCTCTAGTCCTGCCAGCTTTCCCCAAATCTCCACATGCTAATCAACCTGGAAAACTCTTTTAGGGGCTTTAAGGAGGTTTCATTACATAAATACAATTGACTAAATCATTGGCCATTGGCAAGTGATTCAACATCCAGCCCCTCACCTCTCCCCTTCTGGTCAGAGGGCGAGGCTGAAAGTTCCAACCCTCTAAACAGATGGCTGACTCTATTGGCAACTAGCCTCCATCCTTAGGCTCCTTCCAAAAGTCACCTTATTAACATAACAAAAGACACATTGATCACTCTCAACACATAGGAAATCCCAAGGGTTTAGGGGGTTGTAAGCCAGAAATTGTGGACAAGGACCAAACAAATATTAGAAATACATTTTGGTCATTGAATGAGCAAATACATATTTCTTATAAATCACAATATCACAGGTCAGAAAAGAAGTGGACATATGCTCAGGAGAGACCCATGCCAAGAAGGAGACAGTAGCCAAGGGACCCAACACTGCCCAGGGATAGGGTCAGAAGAACTGGACAGTGTGCTCCTGATAGAGTGGATGGAGTCATATCTGGCAGCCTGAGGTGGTAGCAGGAGATGAAAGACAGTCACTGTAGACAGGCATCCTAGACTCCAGGATCTACATGAAGACAGAGATAGGGCAGTGGCTGGAGGAAAGTTTTGGGATTTATAAAGTAATTTTGGTTATTTCTTAAGACCAGAGAGTTCTACCTGTTATTAAAAGCCAGTGAAGCCAGGGGGAAGGATTGCTTCTCCTCCAGCCATGGGCCAGAGGCCAGAGGGCCATGGAGAAGGTGCCACCCTGTGCAGAGACTGCAGGATCATAGCTCAGAGGAAGGACAGAACTCCGGTCAAGGAGAAATCCGTGGGAAGGAACCCTGGTTTCATACACAGAAAATGTGGTCTTTCTGATGGTTGAATGGAGCTGTTTCAGAAGCATCAATGGTGAAGACTAAAGATTTTAATTAAAAACCTTCCACTTTTCTGGGGCACCTGGGTGGCTCAGTCGGTTAGACATCTGACTTCAGCTCAGCTAATGATCTCATGGTTCGTGAGTTCGAGCCCCGTATCGGGCTCTGTTCTGATAGACCAGAGCCTGGAGCCTACTTTGGATTCTGTGTCTCCCTCTCTCTCTTCCCCTCCCCTGCTCACGCTCTGTCTCTCTCTGTTTCTCAATAATAAATAAACGTTAAAAATTTTTTTTTAAAAACACCTTCCACTTTTCTAAAGAGTCTTTCAAGCTCATGCTTTAGAGCTGTGGTTCCCACAGTAGCATGTCTTAGAATCACCTGGAACCCTGACTCTGGAGGCCCAGAGTTTCTGATTCTGTAGGCCTGGTCAGATGGGGGCGGGGCGGGGGGGGGTGGAGACAAGTATTTGTGCTCCTGACAAGACTCCTGGGGATACTGATGCTGCTGGTCCACTTTAAGAATCTGCTCTGGGGCCTGGTTCTTCAGAAATCTGAAAATAAAGCCAATTTTTTGAATACATCCAAGTCAGATAAAAATGTAATTAGTTGCACCAAAAAAAACCTATTAGAAAGAATGCAACATTGTGAAAATAACAGATTATTAAAGGGAACATGCCACTTAAAGAAAGGTAAGATTAGGTTTTACAATGAACTTTTTAGGGTATTGCTAGCAGAGAGCAGACTGGCCCCTTATTCCATGACATTATTGAGAAGGGCATTGTTCTGTTTCCTATTTACATAATCACCAGTGTGTCCTCAAAATTTTAAAGGTATTTTGTTCACCTCCATCATTTTGTAATTCTCTGGAATTTTCTGCTCAGCAGGAAATCAGAACAGAGCATCTAATTAAACAGCTGAGGTAGCTGTGCTAGCAAACAAGACACAGGAACTTGAATGACTCAGAAGCAGTGAGGCCAGCAGTTTGTATTTAACCCTTGCACATGGAGCACTACACTCCTTGGGTATGGTGGGCTAAGAAGCATGAGCTTGGAGCCTCAACTTGTCACAGATGTCATAGCCATGGGCTCTGGTCTGTGAAGCTGAATCCATTTTCATTTTCTGATTTGAAAACTTGACTGAAGTCTGCTCGTTCACCTCTCCTTCAAAGCTCCCTCACATCTGCCATATAAGAGTACAGAGCCTGCCCGAATGTTTGTCCAGAATTCTCCCCCATCCCTGAAGGCTTTGCTGTGTAGTCAGAAGCCCAGATGAAGGTGGGGAAAGAACTCCTCTACACCCCGACCCCAACTCAGCTCCTGACAGCCAAGGCCAGAAGTTTGCTACTCATTTTTCCAGACTCATAAGTTTTGATTTACTTGCCTTTTAGAGCACAAGGAGGTAGGGAGGGAAAGGAACCTTCAAGAGGTATTGGGGAAAGTGGGTTTTGAAATAGAGTGTCAGTTGCAGCTCTGTCCCTCCATTGAGAATGTTCACTGCTCCTTCCTCAGCATCCCCACCTGTCCTGTCTCTCTGAATTCTCACTCATACCTGCACTGCTGCCATGGCGAAGGGAGAGGCTTTCTGAAGAAAATGTTCCAAACTGTAGACATGGGCTCAGTGTGGGGGGGTATGAAGATGGAGGTGAGGGGCAGGCAAGGACTAGGTGTTCAAGGTACAGCATGTGGAACAGGGAAGAGCCCTGGGCCAGGCTGCCTGGGCTTGACTCCACCTCTGAGGCCTCTTGATGTTGGGTGAGTTATCTAAACATTCAGACTCTGAGTGTTTCATCTACACAATGGAGATGATAAAGATATTTCCCTCGGAGGGCTGGTGAGTACGTACAATGAGATACGGCACAAAATCAGAGCTTAATGACCTTGGTTGTTATAACAGTTAAGGAGCATGGCTTACAACTATGAAGAGAGGCTATGGTTTTAGCATCTTAGGTGATTTCTTGGCAGGATGCAGACAAATGTGTTCAGAAACCAGGGAGAAGTCCAAGAATGGCCTTTGCAAAATGGCTCAGGTAGAACCATTTGTTAACATGGCAGCTCATTCCCTCCAGATGCATGAGCTTCAGCTCAAAATCCTGAGAACTGCACTTCCTTCAGTGGTTCAAGTAGATCTGAAGCCCACGCCTCTGGCAAAGGGTTCTGTCCAGAGACAATAACACACCATGTTCCCCTTTCCTCTTCTGCAGACCTCAGAGGATGAGTCTTTGAAAAAAAAAAATGTCCTATAGCCAGGATGCAATATCAGTCAATGGGCTATGCCCTCTGTGTAGTACAACCTGGTGGCTCTTTCCACTGGACAAGGAAAGGCTCTCATCATGCTTGACCCAGGGGTACCCAATATGGCAGAATGAGCACTTGGGACTCCATTGGCCTCTATGCTTTAGTTCCAGTCCCCTGGAATAATTTCCTGGTCATTCCTAATACTTGAATTGGGGCCAGAGAGTCTACTTTGGGGAGCCAACACCATCATCAAAAAACATTAAAGACTTTGCAGAAGGTAGGGCATTTAGGGGTTCTATAAGGTCATTCTCAGCAACCCAGGCCCTGTCCTTAAAGAGTTTGTTATCCAAAAATGCATTTGACCTCTTGGTTTATGGGAATACAGTGATTTAAGAATCCCACTGCTGCCAATTTTTAGACAGAAACAGATTTTTGAGAGCAGGACCATCCAATAGAACTTCCTGTGATGATGGGTATGTTTTGTAGTCTGTGGTGTAAGACAGTAGCTACTACGTCATGTGACTAACAAACACCTGCAATGTGGTTAATGTCAAAGAAGATTCAAAATGGAGTCTTCTTAGCTAGGCTAGAACACTAGCTTTCAAATGGAACAGGAGCCATAAGGAAACTGACTGTCTTCTGACACAAATTCTCAGAATTGTTGCTGACCTCAGCTAAAAGACAAAGCACCTGCTGCCTGTGAGAATGGACATAAATGGACTTTTTGCCTAGTTCTAACCCTACCAACCAATCCCATATGCAGTAATGTAAACAAAGACAATAAATCTGTCAGGATAAAAATACAGGATAAAAAATAAAAAACTTAACTCTGGGAGCTTCAATTAGTAGGGAATTCTGAAAAAAATTGGGGCTGGTGGTAAATTGGCAAAAAGTAACAGGGCTATTTATAACAGCCTTCTTGGCTCTAAATTTCCCATCTCTGGTCATCTCTGTCTACCTCTTGGTACAGGGAAGGCACTTTTTACATGACAGATATATTTACTGCCTTTAGGGGAACAGAGGGGGAAGTGAGTGCCCTTCCTTGCACAGGCTGTCTGTTAAATAACTTTATTTAAAATAATCAATATGCCAAAGTGGCCCATCTTGGGGCAGCCTGCCTTGACCCCTACAGTTCCCCCTCTGAAACTTCCCTGGAAGTTTTACACATGCAAAGTTGAGCTGGTGTCATTCCTTCTTAAATCTTTTTTAACGTTTACTTATTTTTGAGAGGGAGAGAGGCAGAGAGAGAGGGAGACAGAGAATCAGAAGCAGGTACGAGCTCCAAACTGTCAGCACAGACTCTTGAGGCAGGTCTTGAACCCATGGACAGTGAGATCATGCCCTGAGCCAAAGTCGGACGCTTAACAGACTGAGCCACCCAGGTGCCCCTCATTCCTTTTCATTGACCCAGCCTCTTAAGTCAGTTATGATAGAAGGTCAGTTTAGTTCAATATTTTAGGAGGCAGTGAGGCAGGTGTTTTCAAAGTTAGGGCTATGGTTTAAGCAATCAGGTACTAAATCAGAGGCATCGCGATAGAAACAAAAGAAAATCAGTGGTAAATCACTGGATCAAAGTATAAACCAGTTTCTGAGTTCTTAGACCCAGCCAGTCAAAAAGTCTACATGTCAGGGAGGAAACACCATCAGATACGGTGAGGACAGGCAGTGGCAGTCTGACAGATTTTACTTGGGTAGCAGTTCAAATGTCTGGCCCACAAAGCGACAGGCATGGAGTGTGCCTATACATGAGCTGTTGTGATTTCTCTGAAGTTTATATCTAGTTGTTTGTATTAGTTTTCTGGGCTTCAAGAAAAAGGGCAGCTTTGGTTTCAAATGATTCCAAGTTAGAAAGCAGGGAGAATAATCAAAAAGTAGTTTGAGAGCTGCTTCCAGAAACTGGAGGTAGCAGGATTGGGGCACCTGGGTGGCTCAGTCAGCCAAGTATCTGACTCTGGATTTTGGCTCAGGGCATGATCTCAGGGTTTCTTGAGTTCCAGCCCCGCTTGGACCCTGTGCTAACAGTGCAGAAGTTGTTTAGGATTCGCCCTCTTTCTCTGCCCCTTCCCAGCTTGCACTCTCTCTGTCTCTCTCAAAATAAATAAATAAACTTAAAGAGAGAGAGAGAAATCAGGATCAACTCTAGTTTGGAATCTAATATTTACCCAGGTGTGTTATTGGACCTTAATTTTTCTTTCTATAATCACCCTCATTTTTTTTTTTTTACCAAAGATAGCCAAATTGAGACTAATTTGTTTGCAAAGTGAGTCTAGTTTCAGTAAACTTGGCCTGATCGTTTATATAAGTATGGCAAAAGAGCAATGGATCCTTTAGGTTCCTTTAAATCTGCTTTGTTGGAATTTTTTTATAAGGAATTTCTAGATTAGACTTTTAAAAGCCTCTTGAAGCAGAAGCCAAGCCAAGTACTTTCTATCAGAGTTCACATGCAATACCTATAGATTTGGATAAATGCCTCTCTTCTCCAGGTGCCCAAAATATCCTGCAATTCCTGCACTTGCCAGGAAGTGACCTTCTATAAGGTCAATAACAAGGACAAATAAGCCTAATTAGGGTAATGTCTTCTTTTATAAGGACACCAAAATCTTCTGGAATGTTCCATAGGCCCTCTGGACCTGATAAGGCTTCTGGGAACTCTGTGAGCAAGGTATTGGGCTGACATCTTCAAGGGGCTTTATAGGCTCCATAAAGTCAACTGTACTTATTTAAAGAAGTCTGGTTATACCTGAGTGGGTGCATGTCTCGCAAATACGGATTTTAGTCAAAGCCTTGGTGATATAACCAGTGTTTTTAACAGTGTCCTGTTACAAAGAGAAAACATTCTTATTGAACTTATGCAAGTAAATACATTGCCATGAAAATATAAGAAGACTCACTTTGACTCTCTGAGTCCTGGAGAGAGAAAAAGAAACATTTTAATTTGTTCACAAAGTATATTTTGTCAAACTGCTGTCAGCCTAAAAGAAAAAGTTTTCTTAAATTTGGAAAAACAAGACATTTTTAAAATCAGCAATGTTTCAAACATTAATGTCATAAAAATTATAATTTTCCTCCATTCATTCAGTCCCATGTTATTAATTCTTGTTCTGCTTGGATCCAGTTTTTCCATTAGTTATGGAAATTCTTACCCAGTTCAGTTTTATGATCTTAAGGTTATCAGAAGCCTGTATTTGTCAAAAATTCTTTTCATGAATTTCTCTGAAGATGAAGAATATTTGCAGGAAGCTTTTGTAAAAGCATCTGAGTAAAAGTATAACTGTTTATAAATGACAAGAGACTTAAAAATGGCCCTGGCTAAAGATCTGATGAGAGATCACTACAACGGAGTTGACAAGAAAATTTGGTTATTTGTGTAATACACAACACTTTTAGGTAAAAACATACCAAGACATACCAGATTCCAAGGAGTTTTACACAATTTCTAGAACACTCATTTTAATAAGTTGTATCTACACAAATGTAATTTGAGTGTTAGTATCACTTATTTGACAATGTTTCTCATATAATTTAGCATAACAAATAAGCCTAATTAGGGTAATATCTTCTTTTATAAGGACACCCAAATCTTCTCGAATGTTCTATAGGCCCTCTGGACTATTTCAGTTAAATCGTGGTCAAAAGACTTTATTTTTAGAATTTGACTTTAGGAAGTATGTCAAAAAATATCAAAAGGTTTGACATTTCATTAAATTGGATCACAGATCATTATGAAACAATATTTATTTATTTAACTCGTGACAATAAAAGTTTTTTTTTTTTTTTTTTTAGCGTTTATTTATTTTTGAGACAGAGAGAGACAAAGCATGAAGGGGGGAGGGTCAGAGAGAGGGAGACACAGAATCTGAAAACAGGCTCCAGCCTCTGAGCTGTCAGCACAGAGCCCGACGCGGGGCTCAAACTCACGGACTGTGAGATCATGACCTGGGCCAAAGTCGGCCGCTTAACCAACTGAGCCACCCAGGCGCCCCAATAAAAGATTTTAAAGGCAAATGCAGAAAGTTATATAGTTGTAAACAAAATTTAGCTCTTAATATTAAGACTCGGTCTTCTTGAATAATCAAAGTTTTGCTAAAGACAAAAGAAAATCTTTATTTTTCTTTTTTTTTTTAACGTTTATTTATTTTTGAGACAGAGAGAGACAGAGCATGAATGGGGGAGGGTCAGAGAGAGAGGGAGACACAGAATCTGAAACAGGCTCCAGGCTCTGAGCTGTCAGCACAGAGAGCCCCACGCGGGGCTGGAACTCACAGACCATGAGATCATGACCTGAGCCGAAGTCGGACACCCAACCAACTGAGCCACCCAGGCGCACCCCCACTTTTTTTTTTATTTTTTTTGAGAATCTTTGTTTTTCTAAGCTGATTAAAGGTAAAAACAGCAACTTTGTTCACAATTTCTAATAAAAACCTGAGCCCATAATCTAAGAAAACTTTTTTTCTTTTAACAGAGAGAAAAAACAAATTCTAATTTTGCTTCAGGGTTTTTGATGTTAAAACACATTTTGAATAAATTTATTCTAATCTTAGCTACTACTGATCACTCAAAAAATCATTTTCCAAAGGTTTTTTTTCCATAAAATTTTACAACTTTTAAAAAATTTTTGTAAACATTTATTAATTATTGAGAGACAAAGAAATACAGCACGAGCAGAGGAGGGGCAGAGAGAGGGGAAGACAGAATCTGAAGCAGGCTCTAGGCTGTCAGCAGAGAGTTCGATGTGGGGCTCGAAGTCACAAACCGGGAGATCGTGACCAGAGCCAAAGTCAGGCGCTTAACCAACTGAGCCACCCAGGCACCCCAACTTTCTTTTTTACCTTTAAATTTTGTCCTTAGCTTTCCCTCTGTAAATAATTAGCTTCACTTTAGGGCAAAATTATTTTCTTTTCCCTCAACAAAAATGTGATTTTTTTCCTTAAAGCTTTTTCGTACCAAAAACACATCTTCATTTCTTTGCATACTACTGTTTCCCTTGTTACTTTTAGTAGTCCTAATTACATTTATTAGAATACTTAACTCTTAGAAAATTCAGTTTCTGGTGAAAACTAAATAGTAAGCAATTGTGAACTGTTACATTGAAATTCCTTAAATTGGCAAATACATTTTATAATACATTTTCTAATTTAGAAAGATGTTTCTTCATAGTACTACCTTTTCATAAAGCACAAAACATGTTTTGCTGACAGACCCAAGTTTATCATTAATTTCTCAGTAATAAGACAAAAGTATATAATCCTATGTTCAATGCTTAATGGTTTGTTATTTTATCTTATTTGGAAATAATCTAGATATTCAATGAATTCAACCTAACTCGTTACTTAGCCAAATGTGGTTTAGGTTACCAAAAGGATTTGAGGAAACTATTTGTAAAATTTACCCAAACACTTCTTTTTTTATTCACATCTTTTCAACTTACCTATTCTTAACAATTGTTTAGACTACCCTAAAACTTCATGAGACATTAGACAAAGTCAATCATTGTTCTAAGTAGGTTTGTTTCTGATAAATTTGGCAACAGAGATAGCATGAACTTATTTGAACTCTCAGTGAACACAGGCAGAATAAAAGTTTTAATTTTAATGGCCATAACTTTGAAGACATGTCTACGTTATTTATACCAACAACCTTAAGTTAGCCTTAATATCAAATAATTTTTCAGATCACAAAAACTTGGAAAACATTTGGATTAGTTTCTAGCTTTCTGAGTTTTTAGATTGCCCAGTCTTTACAGTGCTTGCCTTTAAACCAACTAAATAGAGCTCTTTTACAAATTAATTTCAGCAATACCATCTGGAGGTAGAGCAAATATCTCACATTTACAACACACATATGGACACAGATATGTACACATAGATATAACTAAAAATATTATAGTATTTTTACTAATATTTATGGAAAGGACATTATAGGCCCAATTTCCAAATACCTCCCCCTGTTTTTTTTCTCCTCTGATGAGAAACTTTTTTCTTTTTTTTTTTTTAAATTTTTTTTTTCAACGTTTTATTTATTTTTGGGACAGAGAGAGACAGAGCATGAACGGGGGAGGGGCAGAGAGAGAGGGAGACACAGAATCGGAAACAGGCTCCAGGCTCTGAGCCATCAGCCCAGAGCCCGACGCGGGGCTCGAACTCACGGACCGCGAGATCGTGACCTGGCTGAAGTTGGACGCTTAACTGACTGCGCCACCCAGGCGCCCCGTGAAACTTTTTTCTAAAATTTGCATTTTATTTATTTTTTATTTTTTTAAATGTTTATTTATTTTTAAGAAAGAGAGAGAGCAAGCAGAGGAGGGGCAGAGAGACAGGCAGACACAGAATCCAAAGCAGTCTCCTTGGGCTCTCAAAGCAGGACTCCAACTCACTCAAGAGCTATGAGATCATGATCTGAGCTCCACCAACTGAGCCATCCAGGCACCCCCTAAAATTTGCATTTTAAAGAATGGCTCTTGGGTTCTAGAGAAGAAGTAGAAAATTTGCATCACAAAGGCATAGAGAAAGTTTTTTTTGTCCCCAAGATGGACTTTTTAGGACACAGTGGCTTCTTCTCAGAGGTGTTAGAGCCTGGACCCAAGAGCCCACAGGGGCTGAGGGCAGGTTGCCCCAAATGAGCCACTTCTGCCTGTGAATTATTTTGAGCTGAAGGCAACTGAGACCCTGTGGGTTCAAGAGAAACTTTTGCCTCTCCCTTAACTACATAGAGGAATCTAAATTGTAGGATCTTTCCAGAATAAAGGTTATTACCAGAGACAAATTTTATCTAAGTAACCCATCTATATGGCAGGGCACACATTTCTTTACCAAATACTTACTCTTTGTTTTCTTGTGAAGTGCATTCCTTCCCTTTGAAGTCCCAGTCCCCTACCTCCTTCCCCTTAGTCCAGAATGACCTATATGCCTTATTTTGTCTGTCTTTGGAATTTTCGTATCTGTGTGTATCCCCATACTTACACTATTCTACTTGATTTTCTTCTGTTGAACTGTTCCATGTCAATTTGACTCATAGTCCAATTAGAAGGACCTTTGAGGAAAAAGGAATTCTTGCTCCCAGACAAGCCCTTTTGAAGTTTGTATTATAAAAAGGCCTCTTCCCCCCCTCCCCCGCTTTTTCCCCTTCAGGCTCAGGTGATTATGGGCTGCATTTTGAAGGTAATAAGAGTTATAACTTTAAGGGACAGAGAAAGAATGTAATTTTTTTTTTCCTTTCTATAAGGTTTCAGGGTAATTGTGATTTCAATTTTACCTTTTTTTTCTTAAGTACAGGACAATTTGGTTCCAATATCCTGAACTTTTGTAATATCCAGAAACATTCTGAGAAGTAGAGGACAGGTCTGGGGATTGATGAAGAAGGTGGGGTTTGACTTGTTTCTAGAGTGTGTCAGTGAGGGAGCCCTTGCTCTGTCCTATGGTCCCAAGAATTTTGAGGCTGCCACTTCAAAGTATGTGCAGAAAAAAAATTCCCGAGGTGAGTGAAGGAAGCCTAAGGCAGGAACCAGTACAATGCTGCTTCACTGGGTCTCTGTTTGGGTCGTGGCTTTGGGGGCCTGGCTGACAGAGGCAGGTGCCACTTGGCTCTGGTTGGTATGAGAGTGTGGACTCTGCCCATTCTTCATAAACAGGCAACATCTTTTACAGCTAAAACTTACTTGCTTAAGATAATATTCCTGGGGCACCTGGATGGCTCAGTCACTTAAGTGGCTGACTTCAACTCAGATCATGATCTCACTGGTTCGTGAGTTCGAGGCAGGTGTCAGGCTCTGTGCTGACAGCTCAGAGCCCAGAGCCTGTTTCAGAATCTGTCTCCTTCTCTCTGCCCCTCCCCCACTCACACACTCTCTCAAAAGTAAACATTTAAAAAAAATTTTTTTAAAGATAATATCCCCCAGCTAGTTTTTCCCAGGAAAAATTGTTTGTTAAAAAAACAGATCACATTTTCAAAATTCAGAAGTTCAGGCCTGAATCTCTGAGAGTCATTTGTTTGCTGAGCTACCACCTATGTAGATTCTGGTCACTCACTTACATTTGCTTTTAGATGGAATAATTCTATTTGAAAGTCCCATTTGTATGCCCTAATATCAGGGCCTTGTGTTTACCCCAAGCTTTAGGACATTCTTCATCTCTCAACAGGATTACCATGTTCTGGACTTCATGTGGCTATTAATACAGCCCAAACACTCCAGTCAGTAGAGTCAAAGAATTTCCAGATCAAGTTTGTAAAGTCTGGTAAGCTGGAAGAGGAGCACAAGCTTGTTTGCAAGTGGGACCCTCTCTCACCAAATTCTGGGGGTGTCATTATTGACGCCATTATCCTGTGATGGATAATGTGGTGTGGTGTGGTGTGGTGCCAGCTTGGCCATCCCCAGAAGTCCTCATGACTTCCAAGGAGAAAGAGCTCATGATTCCATGTGACCGAGTGGCAGTCAATGAATAGGATCCAGGGACCTGCCTTTACTGCCCCAAACTGAAACTTCAGACAGGTTTCTTCTTTCTTTCATTTGTTTCCTAAATGAAATTCTCAAAAGTGCATGCAGTTTCCTGTACCTCTCCGAGGGTTGCATTTTGTCATCCCGCACAAACCATCCGATGTCTTGAGGGCAAAAGTCACAGGATGTGAATTGTGAGGTTGATAAAGTTAAAATTATGTACATGCTCCCAAGCTTGGAGAGGTTTCATAGTGGCTCCATTCTATGCTTTAAAAGTCCTTCTGGAGAGCCCATGAAGGAAGATATTTATGTTACCACTAATAAATAAATAAATAAATAAATAAATAAATAAATAAATAATAAATAAATAGATAAAACTCCTACATGAAAAATACCATAAATCTCTTTGAAAGAGAGGTTTCAAAGGTGGAAAAAGTCATCAGCCCTGAATGACTGGCAGCAGGTGAACAGGCTTGACCACACGAGGACCCCTTGTCAATCTTACCACAGGATGAGCTCCCGAATGGAAAACCAGTGAAGGGAATGACCACACAAGCCAGGGAAGGAACACAAGTGTCCAGCCAGCAAATGGGAAAATGTTAATAGAAAGGGAACACAAATTAAAATGCATAAGAGATTGGCAAAGTTTAAAAGATGAATATGCTCGATGATGGGGAAGGGGGGAAATAAGCACTCTCATGAAACGTTAATGGAAATACAAATGTCACAACCTTTCCCGGGGACAATCTAGCAACATGATTTCAAATATTAGATACCCACAGCTTTTGACTTAGCAGTTTACCCTGAATTCCCCTTGGAATTTATCCTAAGGCAATCTTTCTTTCAACTAAAAGAAAGATAAATGCACAAAGATATGTCGTTGCAGAATTGTTTATAACAAGAGGAACAACTGAAGTATCCATCCATAGGGGCTGGTTAATATCTTCTGGGATATCCACGATACTCTGGGTACATATTGTGCTGCACAGCTGTTCATTCATTAGAAAGATTATCCTTCTTGGGGCGCCTGGGTGGCTCAGTTGGTTGGACGTCCAACTTCTGCTCAGATCATGATCTCATAGTTCGTGAGTTTGAGCCCCACGTTGGACTCTGTGCTGATAGCTCAGAGCCTGAAGCCTGCTTTGGATTCTGTGTCTCTCTCTCTTTCCATTCCTCCCCCACTCACACTCTGTCTCTCTCTCTCTCTCTCTCTCTCTCTCTTTCAAAAATAAACACTGAAAAATTTTTAAAAAAAGAAAGTTTATCCTTCTTCACACATCAATAGCAAAACATGGCCACAAAATATTGAGTGAAAGAAAAGCGTTCCAGAAGTGAGTATATTCTCATATATACAAGCATAGACGTGTGACTATTTATGAACACAAATATGTATATGCATATATTAATATATACATATATAAACATACATTCAAGTATATATACTACATGCAAATATGTGTGTATGTATACATACACTATATACATGTAGTATATATTTGCAAAAAGCATCTTCTAGAAATGTGTCATCTTGATAGAGATTTCTAGAAGTTGAGATTATAGAGTTGTTCACATCCTTGCATTGTGTGAATATGTGCAATGACCATGTGTTATTGAAAATGGATCATTCCAATTCTCTCTATAGAGAGTATTACAAAAGCATTGTCATTTGCAGACACAGAGAGTATGCAACCAAATAAATTAACAAGAGAAAATCTGTCAGGTAGTTGATTAACAAAAATAGCGTACTCTTTTTCTAGATTTTATAATGTTTAATATAGCATTAGCTTTTTAAAAATTATAAAGTGTTGTGATTTCTTTTTCTGCTTTAAATAAATATTCACCTTCGCACCAAAAGTAAAAAGAAAGAAAATAGATCATTCTGTTTTGAAAAAGAAGTCTCCTTTCTCCCTTCACCCTCTCCTCCCCTCCTGTTTCCGGATAGCACAGACCCCGGGGGTTGGGAGTAAGGGAGGTCCTCCTGGCTCAGTGTCACCCAGAGAGGGGGTTCCAGCTGGAAGAGTCAGGTCTATGTTCTAGTCTCACTGGGAATCGGGCTGGTGACACTGTGCAGTCCCTTCACCTCTCAGTGAAACTGGAACTCTTACAAGATATTTAAGGTCTTTCCCAATTCCATTTTAACTTTCTCTCCTCCTAAATAATACTCTCTGATCTTAAAAATATATATATATTTCTCTCATATCCTTTCTCACAGCCCAGCTTCTCTGCCTAGAAGAAAGACACTTATTCTAAGGTAAAACTACACTTTGTAACTTTACAAAGCAGAGCAGAAGTTTTACGGGGATCCACACAGTTTCCCAAGAATAAGAAAGATCCATTAGGCCAGTATTTGGAAGAATTTTGACTGTGGCTATTAATAACTGATGCTTTTTATATCTAATTCAGAGCATATGTGCACAAGCACACACACACACACACACACACACACATGCACAAGCCCCACCAAAACAAAAATAAACTGCCTGTCTACTGTGTTCTAAGATATATTTTTCATTCTTTTCTGTTCAAATCTATTCTGTTCTGTTCTGATCTGATCTAATTCATTCTGTTCTGTCCCATTGCATTTATTTAGATGCATTTCATTAGAAAAACAAAAAAAGCATATTAGTAATGACCCATTAAATGGATTTTATGGCCCATTAAAGGATTTCTATCCACCCTTTGAAAAAGTGCTGCACTGGGCAGCTTCATAGACATTTCACTAGATCATAAAATTAATCTATGGGTTCAGAATGGAGACAGTGAAATAAAAATAAAGTAAAGGGAAGTGTATATGTTAGATACAGAATAGGTTAACGTTACTCAAATACCCCTTAAATAGCTGCCTCAATTTTGCACCCAATACATGGAACAGGTGGGATGTGTGTGGTATGGTCTAGACAGCAGGTTATTCTGATCTCTCCTCACCCTGTAACATTTGGTCAGTGGACTAGTCCCTCTTAAAAATAGAAAGTCGATGTTCTCTTATCATAGAAATGTTGGAATACTGAGCCCAACATATTAATCAATATTCCAATACTGATTCAAAAGTGAGACCCTTCTTTTTTCTTCTTTTTAAAAATTAAGAATTCTCAACAACAAAGGAAAGTACATATTCCCCAACATAAAGGAAATCTCCAGAATTCAGCAGTTGTTTTTTGACATGAAACTTGAGATTTAATATGCATCTGTTCCTAAAATAGAAGGAGTTTTTTTGTCTTTTGGAGGTTTTTGTTTTGCTTGCTTGCTTTTACATAAAATCCCTTATAAGTTTCATAAATTGAAGACTAGGGATTAGTCAGTTCTGGCCCCAGAAACTTTAGTCTACATTTAACAAGAGGAAACCAGGGTGAATGCTTGATAATTTTCTCAGGAAATACTTGAGAGTCCAGGGAGAGACTTTTTTTTTTTTTTTTTTTATGTAAAAACAACGATTATTTTGACTAAAATTCTGGATGGTGTTAGGAGTATCCAATTCTGACTGATAAGACAAACAGAGATATAATGAAACCCAAAATTGGTTTCTAGAATTTCCACCTATGTACAAAAGGATTTTGATTTTGTACAAATGGGGATACCCTCCACAGGGGGGTGGGCATCCTCCTGGCTGTGGTGGAAATTTGCAGTGATCTCTTAAAAAGACTAAAAGGAAACTAGGGAAAATAATCTGCGCCCCCTTCCTCAGAAAATCTCTGTGAAGAGACAGTGACAGAGATGAAAGCAGGAGAGGCTGGCCTGGTGGGCGTTGGCGTGAAACTGTTGCTTTCTTTTATTAAGTACTCTTAATTGCTATTTTTTAATACAGAAAGAAAGAGGAAGACACTAAAGAGTCTATAATGTTTCCAACTGATTAAAACTGTAATTTCCACTCTTGTTAACAAAAATTTTAAGGTAATATATTTCAAAAAATTAAACAGAATTACCATATGACCAAGCAATTCCACTCCTCAGTATATACCTCAAATAATGGAAAACAGATATACAGAAAAAACTTGCACACAAATGTTCATAGCAACATTATTCGCAATAGCCAAAGGTGGAAACAAGTGAAATGTCCAACAACTGAAGAATGGATGAGTAAAAGGTGGTACATCCATACACAGGAGTATTATTCAGCCATAAAAGGAATGAGGTACTGATGCATACCACAACATGGATAGATCTCAGAAACATTTATGCTGAGTGACAGGAGCCAGATGCAAGGACAAGGTCAACGTATAAATACAGAAGGCAGATCACTGGTTGCCAGGGCCTGCTGGGAGAGGGGAGGGCAAGGACTACTTAATGGGTGTAGGGTTTTCCTTTGGGTGACGGAAATGTTCTGTAATCTGACAGTCATTGTTGCACAGCATTATGAACGTGTACTAAATGCCACTGAATTTTGCACTTTAAAATCGTTAATTTTATCTGATGTAAATTTTACTTCAATTTTAAAATGTGATCTAAGATGAGGAAATGTAAAACATACAGAAATATACAAAATTGAAAGCAAAAGTCTCCCCCCTCCCATACCCGCAGCCAAGTTGCTCTTTCCAGGGATGACCACTGCTTGGTGTTGCTTCTGTTCTTTGAGCTGGGATGGCAGGAGGGATTATGCACACCCATCTCCATATCTACCCCTCCTCCCCTTCAGCAGATCAGGTAGAGCATATTAGTCTCACCTGATTTTCTCTTTCATGACTTGAAGATTGTTCTACATAAGCACAGACAGATTTGTGGCATTGACTGAAGGTGCTGCCCAGCCTTGTGTTGAGAGGACAGAATGAGCTAAATCCTTATGGATAAAAGTTTTGCTTGCCTCTGATTTTCCACCAGGAGACCCAGAGCTGCAATGGAGATGCCCAAATGTGTCCACTCATGACCTTGTGCAAGTAGATGCGCACAGCACATTGCTTACTGTGGTTACTGGATCAAAGTATATGAGCACTTAACATTTGTGTTACCCAATATTCTCCCAGAAAAGTTGCATCAATTTATAGTCTCCAGGACCATAAGTACCCATTTCCCTACATCCCTGACAGTGTTAGATGTGGTGAATCTTTTTACATTTCTGGCCATCTGATGGTAAAAGATGAACCTCATGGTTTGATTTGCACTTGTTCAATTATGATTTATGTTGTACAGTTTACCTTGTATTTATTGAACACCTACTTTCGTCTTGATAAATTTCTGTCCTTGCACATATTTAATTAGCATTATTTATCTTTTTCTTGTTGCCTTGTATAAGCTTTTAGTAAATGAAGGAAGCTGACCTTTTGTTGTTGTTCATTTAGAAATATGTGTGGGCTTTCAACTTTTTTTTAATGTTTATTTATTTTTGAGACAGAGAGAGAGAGAGAGACGGAGCATGAGCAGGGGAGGGGCAGAGAGAGAGGGACACACAGCATCCAAAGCAGGCTCCAGGCTCTGAGCTGTCAGCACAGAGCCTGCTGACATGGGGTCAAACTCACGATCTGTAAGATCATGACCTAAGCCAGAGTTGAACGCTTAACTAACTGAGCCACCCAGGTGCCCCTCAACTTTTTATGCCATAGAGATGTTTACAATTTTATGTTAACAGATTTATCTTCCTTAATATCTAATGGGTTTTGTGTACCAAATTAAAAATTAATGTATTCATGTTTCCTTCTTCTGTGTTGTCCAATTCAATAGCTGCTAACCACATGTGGCTGTTTAAATTTAAATTAATTAACATTAAATAACATGTAAAATTCCATCTTCATTTACACTTGTCTCATTGCCAGAGCTCAACAATCACATGTGGTTAGTGGCTGCCGTGTTGGATAGTCATGATAAAAAGTGTTGCTATCATCACAGAGATTTTCATTGGACAGCCTTATTCTAATTTTTTTTTTATTTTCTCCTTTTAAGTCTCTCTCCATCTTGAAGTAATTTGGTTAGCAAGAATGAGGTAGGGATCTTACACACACCTCTTTTCTAAGCAGCTAGCCCAGTGCTGTTCTCTAAATAATCCTCTCCCATGCTGATTGAAAGGTCCTGTTCACCATAAATGAATTTCTCATCTATCTTTAGGCCCAGGGCCAGGCTCTATTCTCATCTACTGGTCGGTGTTTACATTTCTTCTTCAATTTGAATATGTAAATATTGTTAGTTCATGATATGTTCTGATATGGTAGAGTTGGGCTTCCTTTGTTCTTCATTTTCACAAATGTTCAGATTTACTTCACCAGATATATTTAACATCCTTTCTTTCAAGTTTCTTCCCAAAAAGTGTATTGATATTTTCATAAATTGCCAGAATTTATGAATTGATTTAGGAAGAATTAGTATCTCTAAAATAACGTTTCTTCCTATACAGTGGATGAGGTTAACAAGGGCTCCAATTTCTCCACATCCTCATTAACCCTCATTACTATCTGTCTTTTTACTATAGCTTTCCTAATAGGTATAAAATGAAATCTCATTGTGGTTCTAATTTGCATTTCTCTGATAGCTAATGATGTTGAACATCTTTTCATGTACCTATTGGCCATCTCTATAACTTCTTTGGGGAAATGTCTATTCAAATCCTTTTCCTATTTCATAATTGGGTTCTTTGTTATTGTTGTTGAGTTGTAGGAATTATTTTGTATATTCTGGCTATTAATTCTTATCAGATATAATTTGCAGTTATTTCCCCCATTCTGTAGGTTGGTTTTGTACTCTGCTGATAGTAGTGTTCTTTGATGCACAAAAGTTTCAAATGTTGATTGAGGCAATTTATCAATATTTTCTTTGTTGTCTGTGATTTTGGTGTCATATCAAAGAAACCATTGCCAAATCCCAAATCATCAAGATTTTCTTTTACATTTCCTAAGAGTGTTATAGTCTTATCTCTTATGTTTAGCTCTTCCATCCACTGTAAGTTAATCTATTACATGATGTAAGGTAAGTCCTTTATCTGTTTATTTTAATTGGGATATTTGTCTTTTATTATAGAATTATAAATTCATGTATTTTTATGCATTTATATATGCTAGTCTCCTGCTTCAGTTGCTGAATTCCTTAGGACAGAGACTGTCTTCCTGATTTTGGTATCCTCATGGTAACAGACATGGATAAGAAGCTGAAAAATTTTTTTTTTTTTTTTTATAAAAATTTTTTTTTTTAATTTTTTTTTTTTCAACGTTTATTTATTTTTGGGACAGAGAGAGACAGAGCATGAACGGGGGAGGGGCAGAGAGAGAGGAAGACACAGAATCGGAAACAGGCTCCAGGCTCTGAGCCATCAGCCCAGAGCCCGACGCGGGGCTCGAACTCACGGACCGCGAGATCGTGACCTGGCTGAAGTCGGACGCTTAACCGACTGCGCCACCCAGGCGCCCCAAGAAGCTGAAAAATTGAGCTGAGCTTACACAGAATATCTGAAGAGTACTACTCATGTTCTTACCTAGAAGGATATATTGCAGATTTTGCATGCCATCTAATGATATTCAGTGTTTGGAATCACCTACAGTGCTTGCTTTTTTATTGCATTTCGGTCTCTTTTGTTGGATGAATTTCTCTTATTGGTCTCATCCAAGCCTAAATGCTGCGGGTTTCTCCTTCTTTCCTTAGAAGACTCTAGTAGTCACTTTCCTATGCTTTGCAAACCTCCTAAACCAGAATGTGTGGGTCAGAGAGTATCTAATTCAAGTGAGGCCAACCCCAAATATAGAGATGGCAGTTCCCATGACAACATGGAGGACATCTTATCTGATGGACAGCCACTGCTGTGGCCACACAAACTCAACATTTCCTGATCTTTCAAATTGGTTTATGTTATGTTATGTTATTTGTTTATGAAAGATTGTCCAAGTTTTAAATATTACCAACTAATTTTTTTTTTGAGCAACCAGATTTCTAAATCTCAGGAGAACAGCAGCTTGTGTCTTTGATCTTGTTGGTATTTACTCAGCTCTGATCCATTACTCACTCTAGCTTGGGTTCCATTCTTTACAACTTATACATTTGTTTTGTCAAACAAAGTACTTATTGTGAAGCTTGCCTTAGCTTGTCACTAGTCATTATTTATACCATGCTGAATTAATCCTAAACGCTGTCCAAACACAAAACACTAGATGCCTGCCCTGAGTAGTTTCTGTCTTCCCTTGCACTGTTAGAGAATTATTAGATTAGACAAAGAAATCTTAGATGGGGTACTAAATGGGGAAAAACAAACCTGCCCAAAGGAGCATTTTAATCAGATTCATGCCTTACCCTCTATGCCCAACACTGAGGAAAATCATGACCTTTGACTTATTTCTTTCTGAACAAATACTTTTTCCATTATGGGACTAATGAAATTGAGGTTTACAGTGTATTGATCTATTGCTTCGAATGATTTCTAAGTTGTTTTCAAGTTTGCCAGCAGATAAACACTGCTTACAGTAAGTGCAAAGGTTGCTATTGTTCAAGAAGTCCTGGTGCTTGGGAAACATAAAAGGGCCATGAACCATAGTAAGCCAAGAAGAAGCTTCAAGGAGCTACTAAACAATTGTTTGTACTGTAGGGCAAGAACATTTGTCCTTTCTTTCTAGGTACTTTGGCTGGCCTAATAAGTAAATGTAAGACAGATTAAGAGGAGAAAATCAAATTTAATTTTCTGTACACAGGAGACTCAAAGAAGTTATCAAAGCAGGCAGCTCTTATACCTCTTAGACAAAGAAACAATAAATTTGTGAAGAATTAACAAAACAAAGAAGTTTGGGCTTGGGGTAGCAAATTAGTGAAGTAGCAAGTTCTGTTTATACAGCCTTCTTGGCCCTGAAGTCCCTATCTCTGGCATTAAAGATGTTTCTCTTCTTCCTGGTACACAGACAGTATCTTTCACATGGGAGATTTATTTCCTGCTTTCTGGGGGACAAAGGAGGGTCAAAACATCCTTGTACTGACTGTTTCTCAAGTAACTTGAATTCAAAGTAATCAGTATGTCAAAGTGTCATATTTTGGAGTGGCATATTCTGCTCCCCTTCATTTATTTTCCTCCTTCTCCTCCTCCTCCTCCTCCTCTTTCTTCTCTTCTTCTTCTTCTTCTTCTTCTTCTTCTTTTCTTCTTCTTCTTCTCTTCCTTCCCCCCCTCCTCCCCCTCCCCTGTTCATCCCTTCCTCCTCCTCTCCCTCATTCTTCCCCTTCTCCTTCTCCCCTTTCTTCTTCTTCTTCTTCTTCTTCTTCTTCTTCTTCTTCTTCTCATCCTCCTCCTCTTCCTCCCCCTCCTCCTCCTCCTCCCTTGCTCCTCCCGGCCTCCTCCTCCCCCGCCTTCTCCCACTTCTTCTTCTTCTTCTTCTTCTTCTTCTTCTTCTTCTTCTTCTTCTCCTTCTCCTCCTCCTCCTTCTCCTCCTCCTCCTCCTCCACCTCCTCCCTTTTCTCTTAAGTTCGTTACAGAATGCTTTCTCTTACTTTAATTAGTTTTGCATTAAATGAGTTCAATCACTGGGTCAAGATTTGGGGGATCTTGTGAAAGAAATGTTCACTTACATAATCTTTCAAATCCTAAGCTAGTTGATGGAGAATACAGGACCCTAAGTTAATGATAAATGGAAACAGTGGTGATGAGTAACAAACAGCAAAGCCCCTGAATCACACCCATGAACAGCAGCAGCGAACTGCTCATCACAGGTCCAGAAGCCAGAGGCAATTCTGTGCTCAGTATGAAAGGCTCAAAATAAAAATCCACATGTGAAAAGAACAACTTTGACTTGTCTTCTCTCATGAACAGTACATAATAGGGATGCAATTCCAAGTCTGTCAGCCAGGGAGTTGGCAGCTACCTACTTGGGGGCAAAAATTCCAGAGATTACTTAAGAATTTGTCTTAGTTTGCCTAAAATTTGAAACTATTGTCTTATCCTGTAGTGATTCATTTCCTTTCCCATGAAATGGACACATATATTTAATATATATGTTTTCAGTGTATTTAAATATATATGGTTAACTGACAGTTACTTTCAGAGAGCTTTTGTTTTATTTTGGATAAATTTTGAATTGGAAATATCATGGCTATAAAATTCTAAAATTTTGGGTTGAGCCTTTTTTTGGAAGCAGTAACTTGGAAGACCAATGACTATTTGAAAGGGGAAATGTGGTCACCTACTGACAGAGTCAAATACTAAACAGAGTTCACATTAAAAATCAATACCTACTTTTTTCAACCCCTTCACTTTGCATTAAAGCTAAAGCTGTTGGCTTAATTAAACTAGACATGTCTTTAAAGTTATCAGCATTAAAAATAAATCTTTTGTCAGGGCGCCTGGGTGGCTTAGTCAGTTGAGCATCTGACCTCGGCTCAGGTCATGATCTCATGGTTCATGAGTTTGAGCCCCATGTAGGGCTCTGTGCTGACATCTCAGAACCTGGAGCCTACTTCAGATTCTGTGTCTCCTTCTCTCTCTGCCCCTTCCCTGCTCATGCTCTGTCACTATCTTTCAAAAATAAATAAACATTTAAAAAAATAAAATAAAATAAAATAAATCTTTTATCTTGTTTGGGTTTACTTAAAGTGAAATAAATGGATGTCATCTCCATTACAAAAGTTTATAATAATAAACAAACAAACAAAGAAACAAAAGCATAGGAGGATGAGTGACTTCCTGTGGTGTCTCTTGAAGTTGTTATTGGTGATCTGAGCACAATTGTTGAAAAGAAGTAATGAATAGATGTCAATTTTGAAAAAAGGTTGTAGGTAAACTTTTGAAAATAGTTTCTCAAAATATTTTTGATAATCTTGGAGTTTTGCTATGTTGTGTGGTTAATTCATGAAACATCCAGGTCATTTGCAGATAAGATAAAATAACAAATATTAAGTATCAAACATAGGTTTATTAACTTTTGTTTTCCTTATTGTAGAGAGACTAAAAATAAATTTGGTTTTGTTAGCAAACATGTTTTGTGCTTTATTGAAAGATTCTACTGTGAGGAAGCACAAGTTTCTAGAAATAATGAAATATATTGATAAATTTACCAATCTACAAAAATACTGGTGACACAGTTCACAAGAGCTTACTACTCATTTTTCACTAGAAACTAAAGTCTCTGAGAATTAAGAATTCTAAATTCATATATAGGATTAAATCTACTAAAATAATAAGAGAGACAACTCTGTATGCAAGGAAAGAAAGATGTACATTTTTGGTAAGACAGTATGGGAAATAAACAAACATTTTTGTTGAGACAAAAGAAAATAGTTTTGCCCTAAAGTAAGTCTGGTTATTTAAAGAGGAAAAAAACATAAAATCTGAGTGCAAAAAAGAGTAAGTTATAAACGTTTATTTAAAAAGAACTTTTGAAAGGAACTTTGTGTGTGGTCACTTGTGATAAAAATTATAATGAATGTATTTAAAAATAAGTATTAGTTTCAAAAGTACACTGGCGCAAAACTAGAACTTGGTTTTTCTTTCTGTTAAAAGGAGAAAGCATTGCCTTAGATTATTGGTTTGCTTTTGATAAAAAGTTGTGAACAAATTTTCTTTTTACCTTTAATGTAATCTACCTAGAAAAACAAAGTATCTATGTTTTGACTTCATCACATCTTTAATTATTCAAGAAAACTGAGTCTTGCTAATACTAAAATAACTATGTTTTGTTCACAATCATATAACCTGTATTTGCCTTTAAAATATTTTATTGTCACTTGGGTTAAGTATTATTTCATAATCATCTGTGATCCTATTTAATGAGATGTTCAACTCTTTTCATATTTTTTGACATACTTCCCAAAATAAAATTCTAAAATAAAGTCTTTTGATGACAGTCTAACTGAAATTGTCCAGAAGGCTCTGGAGCATTTCAAAGATTTTGTGAGAAATTAAACTAATTAGGCTTATTTGGGAAGGATTGTCAAATAAATGATTATATTTGTGTAGATATAATTTATTAAAATAAGTGTTCTAAGAATTATGTAAAACTCCTTGAAATCTGATATGTCCTTCTATGTTATTATCTTGAAATATTGTGTGCCAAAGAAATTTCCAAATGTCCTTGTCAATTGCATTGTCATGAACTCTCATCAGATCTCTAAACATGGCCATTTTTAAGTTTTTCACATTTTACAAACAGTTATACTTGTATTCAGATGCTTTTACAAGATTCCTGCAAATGTGTTTCATCTTCAGAGAAATTCATGAAAAGGACATTTGACAAATACAGATTTCCGATTATCTTAAGATCATAAAACTGAAGTGGGCGAGAATTTCTGGAACTGATGGAAAAACTGGACTCAAGTAGAACTGAATTCATAGCATGGGGCTGAATGAACAGTGGGGGATGATTATAGTTTTTATGACATTTGTGTTAGAAACAACACTGATTTTTAAAGTTTTATTTTTCCACATTTAACAAAACTTCTTCTCTTACACTAAGTATGACTTACAACAATTTGATAAACTGTACTTTTACACCTTTGTGAACAAACTGAAACATTTATCTTTTTCTCCCTGCCTGATCCCTTCAGAAGTGAAAAATTCTCCTTGAGTATCCTTATATTTTATGACAATATATTCATTTGAATAAGCACAATAAGAATCTTTTCTCCTTGGAACAGGACACAATTGAAAGCACCAATGACATTACCAAGGCTTTGGCTGGGATGTCATATTTCACAGAGACATGTGTATATTGATAGGTGGCCACACAGCTTTCAGGAACAAAGATTGACTTCATAGAGCCAATAAAGCCCCTTAACAAAAATTTAAAACAATAACAACAAAAACTCAAAAAACAAAAATCTAAAACCAGAAGCTTGATAACCATACTAGGTGAGTAAAGAAGTTCACTTCCTGACAGGTATAGGAACCTCAAGATATTTGGGGAACCTCAAGAAGACAAGAATTCACCCAAATCTGTAGGTATTGCAGGCAAAATCTGATGGCAAGTATTTGACATGGCTTCTGGCCTTGAGAGGCTGTTAAAAGTTCAATCTAGAGATTCTTTATGGTCACTGTGATCAATCACTATTGATCAATTACTATGCAATCAATCATTATTCTTACTACACTTACGTAAATAATCAGATCAAGTTTTTGGAAACTAGAATTATTTTGCAAATTCCTCTTAATTTGGATATTTTGGTAAAATGAGGGTAGGGTAATTATAGAGAGAAAAAATATGTTCAATAACATACTTTTATAGATATTATATTCTAAAAGTTTATTATAAACTGGACTAGATCCTGATTTCCTGTAGTTTCTGCCAAATTTTTGGCAAAATTTGGTTACACATCTCCAAACTAACATTTTCCATTTTTTTCCCATCCTTTTGACTTGGAAATATTTGATAACTAAAACTGCTCCTTTTCCTGAAGCCCCACAAACTGAATAAAAACAACTTAACGTAAAAGTTGTTTCTTCAGAGAAATTAACACAAGCGTTCCTATATAAGACCATGTTTCTCTGGAGGCCACTCAAAAGGATCATCAGAGACATTCAAACCACAAGCCAGATCTGTCAGATCGCCACTGTCTGCATTCTATGAAGGTTGCTTCAAGCCTGGTATCTAGACATCTTCTTGATGGTCGATCCTCAGAAACTGGGGTTTTGTTTGTTTGGTTGGTTGGTTAGTTTTGGCTTTTTTTTTGTTTTTGGGGTTTTCTGTTTGTTTTTTAAGTTTATTTATTTATTTTGAGAGAGAGAGAGCATAAGTGGGGGAGGGCAGAGAGGGAGAGAGAGAGAATCCCAAGCACGGACAGCATGGAGCCCAATTTGGGGCTCAAACTTATGAGCAGAGCTACCCAGGCACCCCCAGCAACTTGTTTATAATCTGATTCAATCATTAACCACTGGTTTTCTTTTGCTTTCCTACAAATGCCTCTTATTTATAACCTGATTATTTAAACCATACGCCTAACTTTGAGAACACACCTGCATCACTACCTCCTGAAATGAGTTTAACTGAACTGACCTATTGTCAGAACAAAGAGACTGGTTCAAGGAGAGGGAACAATACCAGCTCAATTTTGAATGTGTGAAATTGTAGCAGAATTCTGGCACAGACAGTCATGACACTGAGGCTTTTCTTTCTTTCTTTATTCCTGCCGGCAGCCCTCAAGTTGGGTTCGTACCCAAAGAACAGAGCCCCAAACACCACATGGCATAGCTTTTTATATATGTTTTTTTATTTCTTTGTCTCCCATATATGGTAACATACAGACATGTAGTCTGATTAAGTGGTCTCATGTAACAAGGTCATGAGGGATGTTGTCATGTATGCATATAACCAGGTTGCCTTGAAGTTTGTCTTTTTTTCTCCTTAAAGAGGGGACCCTACCACATTCCCCCCTTTGATGCCCAAAGGGGGGAAATTTGGGTCAAAGAGAGTCATTTTGGTTTAGAGGCTTATATTTTTATAACATTATTTCATGAGTGGTCATCCTTTTTAAGCCATGGCCTCGATCAGACTGGAGACAGATCAGGGGAGTTAAGCAAGGTAGGATTAAGCAACCTCCCACAATTAGGAGGAAATTTTTATAAGAGTTTTGAATCCCCTGAAAGTTGAAAAATATTTTCTAAATAACTCCCTGGGTTTTTAACCATTCCAGGTCTGGATGGGGACATGAGCAGTCTTTTTCATTTGATTTGTATCTCTTTTATGACTTTTTTTCTTATCTATCTGTAGGCAGCAGTTGCTTAGATTAAACTTTTTACAAACTTTTTCCTCAGAAGCAAGTAGGTAATCTAAGGCCAAGTGATTTTGATAGAAAGCATTGTGCATTTTGGTTTGTTGCTTGGCTAGTAAGTTAAGAGCTCTGGCAGTTTTATTGGTTATAATTTTTATAACTGCTTGTAGTCTTATTATGTGATTTAGCATGTAAATGGGAGTGCAGTTGCCCCAGGTGGCAGGGCCACAATATTGGATTACATTGGAGACCATTTATCATCTTTTTAATTGTCAATTTGTAAGGCACACAGCTTTTTTTTTTTTTTTTTTTTGAGTCCCCTGTCCCCATACACTTGGAATCCCAAATGTTTCCCTCTGGCAAGTGGGAGCGGGAAGAAAGTTTGACGAATAGTTTCCAGCACATATGACCCTGACCAGACTGAGGGAAGTACTATAGAGGCTGTCCTTCCACATATCTAGTATAGTCCACCTAGGGCTCGCCATTTGATGGCGGTGTTGACATTGTACCAGGCCTCTCAGAGATGAGAGAAGTTAGACAAGGGGTGGGGATCTGACTCAGGGTGATCTGGGGCCCCCACCATTGGATTTTTCGGACAGTTGAGTTATAAAATCTTTGGCCTAGGCATGTTAAGTTTTTAACAAAGACGACGATGAACTTTTTCCCCACTAAGCAAGATAGTTTTTCCCAATAATTGAGTTTTTGAGAAGCCAAACCCTGGTAGTAGTACTGGGGTATTTTGTTTTACTATAGGTTTGTGGGGATCTAATTTTCTAGTCTCTTATCGCCATTGTTTCCCCATGTTGGTACCAACAAAGTATCCTATCCACAAAAGGAAGATGAGTGTTAACAGAAACCTGTCACCACATTTCCAGCTGGCCAGGGTGGCCTTGGCCAAACCTATGGCAAAGAGTAGACCAAGAATCACAATAATAGTGAGAAAAAAGGCGTGACATTGCATCAAAGTAGGGAAACAGATCTAGAAAATAAGGAACAGTCTTTTGTTTCATCAGACCGCCGATTTCTCAAGCTTCTGCCATGCGTAGATTAGTCAGCTTCCAAAGTGACTAAAGCAGAGCCACAGTCTCCTGGAGCCTCTGGAGCTGCAGGTTGCTTTTCCCATATGGTAAGCTTGCACAGCATTGATGGATGAGGAATGCACTCCCAGTTTCAACATGCCGGCTTCACTCTGCTGTAGTGAACCCAGGGACCCACTTAGGCTACTGCAATAGAGGTGGACAAAATGACAATGAACGGGCCCCTCCAGAGGGATTTTAGGAGTTGGACATTTCACTCCTTTATCCATATTACATCTCCTGGTTTAAAGGGGTGAGCGTCTGTGGTCAGATTGACAGGTAATCTTTCCCTGATCCAGTAGTGTAAGGTGGTTAGGGTAGAGCGAGGGCCTGCATCTGTTGCCTTAGAGTTAGATTGTCTATCTCATTTATATCCTCCGTTTGTGCCCTTGATAATGGGGGGAGGGTGCCCATAAAGGATTTTATAAGGGGAGAACCCCATCTGCTCCTTTATTCTCCCACTTGTAGCTGCAGTCTGCCTCCCTAAAGGTCCCTTATCTCTTCCTGCCTAATGTTAACCCTTTCCTATTTATTTCTCCCCTGGAATCGGGCCTGTAACCACTGTTAGGGAACAGGGACAATGACCATTCTGGCTTCTTCAAGCTGATAAGGGATGGTGTGGGGGTACAGAAGTTAGAGTCTACCCAAGGGTCAGTCAAGTGGCCCAAGGTATAGTTCTATAGGAAGGCTGGCAGGCATGAACAGACACAAAGACAAACACAAAGTAAAGATTATATTGATCAACAAGATGGTATCTAAAGATAATGTCCCCAGTTTTCAAACCTGTCAAACAACCCAGGAGAGACCCTGACCTTGTAAACAACATATGTCAGAGAATCTCTCATAACCCAGGTGATGGAGGAGCAGGAGCAGTAAGTAATCCGTGGTTGCTCTATTTCCAAGAGTTTGGCCCTAACTGAATTAAAAAAAAAATTTTTTTTAAGCATCTAATGCTTGTGAGGTGTTATTTAGAGTTTTGCTGAGTATAAGCAGACAGTCTGCTTTATTTTGAGGTGTAAAACTTTTCCAAGAGCCAGGGGTTCTACTAGAGAAAGAGTCAAGGCAGCCATTTACCATTATTAATTTGTAAATTTTTAGGTAAGCCAAACCTGGGTATTATTTTATAAAGCTGAACTTTTATTAATTTTTGTGCCTTCTCTGTCTTGCAGGAGAAGACCTTTACTCGATTAGTAAAAATATTAATCCATACCAACAGATGTTGGAATTCCTTTGACATATGAGTGAAACCTAATTGTTAGTCTTTCCTGGATAGTTTCCAGTTCCTTGACTGTCTAGGAGAGCAAGTTTGTGGTTGAAAGGATTGTTTCTAAGACATACTTTACAGGCTGATACTACTTGCAGAACTGTCGGCAATTTTTTTTCCAGTAAACATCCTTTGGGCCATTTAATAAGTTTTGTCCCTCCCTAAATGAAAGGTCTGATGCTGTGTTTTAATGATGTTTTAGCTCTGTGAGTTGGTAATAGTAATTGTCCTGCTCTGTTTGTAACCATTCCAAGGGCTGGAGACAGTGTCTAGGAGTCAGACCCCAGCTTATTTATTTTTTTGTTGGGAGGGGGAGTAAGTGGGATTGAGTCTTCTTTAATAACTGATATAGCAGGCAAACTATTTTCCTGAATCCTGGTATCTATAGCCTACAATATCCAGTAATTTCCCCAAACTCACATAATTGTTTATCTGTCCTGGAGGTAGTGGCACCATAGTCTCTAATTTAGTTATCGTGTCCTTTTCTAGCAAGGGAGTAAGGCTCTATGGCATTATCAGGAAAGACTGAGAAAAAATTAGGTTTCCCCTGGTTTCTCCCAGGGGCTGAGAGAAAAATTTAGTTAGAAGTTTTCCGAAGATGCCTCTAATCGTCATGCTGTGTTTGGATAGTTGGCCTGGAGTGGAAAGGAGGACAGAAAACGTAGCTCTGGTGTTAAGAAGGAAATCAACCAGTTTTCCTTCTATATTTAGAGTACCCGAGGCTCCAGGTCTCTGATAGTTGGTTTAGGGGAGCCACCGTGAAGAGTCCAGGCCCTGGTTAGTCCCTTCCAGGGACATTGGTTATCTGAGCCCTCACAGATAGAGGTCCCCAAGGGTATTCAGATCTCCAGTGATTGTCTCTACATAATGGGCATGGCTTATGGGGTTTTCATTTTGGTTGTCCCCTCTGAGGACATTCTCATTTTAGTGCTCTGAAAGGCCATATAAATGGCATTTGGTGCTAGGACCTCAGGAAGTCCGGTCTGACATAATACGCAAGGCCACACTAAGGCCTCAGATTTTTTTTTCTTTAAAGCCTCCTTTTCTGTTTGTTTGTTTGTTTGTTTGTTTTCTTCTTGATCTTGGTTGTAATATACCCAATTGGCAGCTCGTAATGGCTCCTCCAGAGTCCCTTCAAGGCCAACAGCCAATTTTTGCATTTTCTCAGTATCTAGGACTGATTCAGTGACAGATTTGTCCTTTAAAATCATCTCAGCCTTAAGACTGATAGCTATATATAGGGAGATAGCTATATATTTAATGAGAGCCTCCCTCAACCTCTCCAGGAAGGCCATTGAGCTCTCATTTCGTGTTTGTAAATTATTTAGCATAATTTAGCATAAATAATTTAGCATAATTTAAGGGCTAAATCTTAGATTTCCCTAATTTTTTCAAAACATCTGTCTCATTAAGAGTCTGATTTAACAAAAGCATTATATCTTTCCAAGTCAACTCAAAAACATACATAACCTTTATATACTTATCTGATCAGAAAATTTACCCAGATCTCCTTTTATCTGTCTTAAATCTTGTAATGTAAAGGTTTTTTCTTCTAGCATTCTAGCTTCTTGTAAGGGAAACATGCCTGTTACATTACAGGAAGGGCCTGGATAAGGTGAGTAGCAAGGAGCTGAACTGTAATTTTTTTTTTTTTATATATATAGATTGAGGATCCGAGGAGGAGGAGGAGGTTGAGGAGAAAGACTTCCCTTCCTCCTTCTCTAGGTCTGTTTTGGGTACAGGTAAGGGGCCCTTAATTGTTTTCCCTCCTGATTGCTGGACTTTAGAAAGGGTTGCTATTAAATTAGGATCCACCTTACATTGCTTACATATATCTCAAATTTTTTTCTTAAGGTACAGAAACAATGAACATAGGGGAATTCTCCCCATTTCCCTTCACATTTGTAAAACAAATCCAATTGTAGGATAGTTTTGTCATTGATATTTCCCACTGGCGGTCAGGTTCCCTCTTCCAATTTGTGTTGGGGCCAAGCCTTTGTGCAAAAGAAAATGAATCATAATTCATTCCAAAGGAGTAATGGCCCTGGTTGGGGAATTACTCATCTATAGGAAAAAGGAAGAAAGTTGTCCCTTACCCCAATTTCCTATAGCTAGCCAAGAGATGAGATTTCTCCTGGCTGTCTATGCAACTGGCAACCAAAAGCCCTGTCAATCTCAGAGGTGCTAGGAGTAGTCATTCTTACCCAAGCTTGACCCCACCTCCGAGAGTTGACCTGGTCTTTCCTTTTTTTTCTTACTCCTCCATTTCTTGCCTGCAGGACCGTGGAAGTATGGACTGTGACCAAACAAGACTTTTCTGGTTGTTATAGGATGTACTAATTTTATTTTGGCCCAACAGTAACTTACATATTGATCATTGGCCATTGAGGGACGGGGTTAAAGGGCCAAAGTCAAGGTCTAGTCCCCTGTCTTTTTCAACAATGCCCACATAAACATGTTTTAGCCATGTGGATACCCATTTTTGGCATGCAATGGGATAAGTGTAGTAAAATGACTCCCATGTATCTTAGTAAAAGCCCTTCACAGATCATACGGCAGAGGTATCCAGTCCTCTGGAGTGTCCCTCATACAGCAGAGGTATCCAGTCCTCTGCTGAACAGAAACAACACAACTGTGGAGGATTTGGAGGCCAGCACCAAGGTAAAAATCCATTTATTTTAACCCTAGTCCATCCTGACCACACATAAAATTTCTTTTTTAAGAATTTCCTTCACAAATCTTCTACAACTTTTCTTTGCTTTTAGATTTTGTCCCAAGCCATTTCTTTCCAACCAATTTCATTTGGGACAAAATTACTTTCTTTTACCTTTAACAAAAATATATTTCTATTTTTTATATCTTTCTTTTATTTCTCCTACTTTTCTACATACAAAGTTGCTTCTCTTATCAGTTTTAACTACATTTAGCAGAATTTTAAGCCTTAGAAACCTTAGTCTTCAGTGAAAACTAAGTAGTAACAAATTGTGAACTCTATGTTATGTCAGAATTTATTTTTTTTTTAATATGAAATTTATTGTCAAATTGGTTTCCATACAACACCCAGTGCTCATCCCAACAGGTGCCCGCCTCAATACCCATCACCCACACGCCCTCCCTCCCACACGCCCACCAACCCTCAGTTTGTTCTCAGTTTTTAAGAGTCTCTTATGTTTTGGCTCCCTCCCTTTTTTTTTCCTTCCCCTCCCCCATGGGTTTCTGTCAAGTTTCTCAGGATCCACATAAGAATGAAAACATATGGTATCTGTCTTTCTCTGTATGACTTATTTCACTTAGCATAACACTCTCCAGTTCTGTCCACGTTGCTACAAAAGGCCATATTTCATTCTTTCTCATTGCCACATATTATTCCATTGTGTATATAAACCACAATTTCTTTATCCACTCATCAGTTGATGGACATTTAGGCACTTTCCATAATTTGGCTGTTGTTGAAAGTGCTGCTATAAACATTGGGGTACAAGTGCCCCTATGCATCAGTACTCCAGTATCCCTTGGGTAAATTCCTAGCAGTGCTATTGCTGGGTCATAGGGTAGGTCTATTTTTAATTTTCTGAGGAACCTCCACACTGTTTTCCAGAGTGGCTGCACCAGTTTGCATTCCCACCAACAGTGCAAGAGGGTTCCCGTTTCTCCACATCCTCTCCAACATCTATAGTCTCCTGATTTGTTCATTTTGGCCACTCTGACTGGCGTGAGGTGATATCTGAGTGTGGTTTTGATTTGTATTTCCCTGATAAGGAGTGACGTTCAGCATCTTTTCATGTGCCTGTTGGCCATCTGGATGTCTTCTTTAGAGAAGTGTCTATTCATGTTTTCTGCCCATTTCTTCACTGGATTATTTGTTTTTTGGGTGTGGAGTTTGGTGAGCTCTTTATAGATTTTGGATACTAGCCCTTTGTCCGATATGTCATTTGCAAATATCTTTTCCCATTCCGTTGGTTGCCTTTTACTTTTGTTGATTGTTTCCTTTGCAGTGCAGATGCTTTTTATCTTCATGAGGTCCCAATAGTTCATTTTTGCTTTTAATTCCCTTGCCTTTGGGGATGTGTCGAGTAAGAGATTGCTGCGGCTGAGGTCAAAGAGGTTTTTTTCCTGCTTTCTCCTCTAGGGTTTTGATGGTTTCCTGTCTCACATTCAGGTCCTTTATCCATTTTGAGTTTATTTTTGTGAATGGTGTGAGAAAGTGGTCTAGTTTCAACCTTCTGCATGTTGCTGTCCAGTTCTCCCAGCACCATTTGTTAAACAGACTGTCTTTTTTCCATTGGATATGCTTTCCTGCTTTGTCAAAGATTAGTTGGCCATACTTTTGTGGGTCCAATTCTGGAGTCTCTATTCTATTCCATTGGTCTATGTGTCTGTTTTTGTGCCAATACCATGCTTTCTTGATGATTACAGCTTTGTAGTAGAGACTAAAGTCTGGGATTGTGATGTCTACCGCTTTGGTCTTCTTCTTCAATATTACTTTGGACATTCGGGGTCTTTTGTGGTTCTATACAAATTTTAGGATTGCTTGTTCTAGCCTCAAGAAGAATGCTGGTGCAATTTTGATTAGGATTGCATTGAATGTGTAGGTAGCTTTGGGTAGTATTGACATTTTAACAATATTTATTCTTCCAATCCATGAGCATGGAATGTTTTTCCATTTCTTTATATCTTCTTCAATTTCCTTCATAAGCTTTCTATAGTTTTCAGCATACAGATCTTTTACATCTTTGGGTAGGTTTATTCCTAGGTATTTTATGATTCTTGGTGTGCTTGTAAATGGAATCAGTTTCTTTATTTGTCTTTCTGTTGCTTCATTATTAGTGTATAAGAATGCAACTGATTCCTGTACATGGATTTTGTATCCTGTGACTTTGCTGAATTCATGTATCAGTTCTAGCAGACTTTTGGTGGAGTCTATCGGGTTTTCCATGTATAATATCATCTCATCTGCAAAAAGTGAAAGCTTGACTTCATCTTTGCCAATTTTGATGTCTTTGATTTCCTTTTGTTGTCTGGTTGCTGATGCTAGCACTTCCAACACTATGTTAACAGCAGTGAGAGTGGGCATCCCTGTCGTGTTCCTGATCCCAGGGGGAAAGCTCTCAAGTTTTCCCCATTGAGGATGATATTAGCTGTGGGCTTCTCATAAATGGCTTTTATGATGTTTAAGTATGTTCCTTCTATCCCGACTTTCTTGAGGGTTTTTATTAAGAAAGATGCTGAATTTTGTCAAATGCTTTTTCTGCATCGATTGACAGGATCATATGGTTCTTTTCTTTTATTAATGTGATGAATCACACTGATTAATTTGCAAATGTTGAACCAGCCCTGCAGCCCAGGAATGAATCCCACTTGATCATAGTGAATAATTCTTTTTATATGCTGTTGAATTCGATTTGCTAGTATCTTATTGAGAATTTTTGCATCCATATTCATCAGGGATATTGGCCTGTAGTTCTCTTTTTTTGCTCTGTCTCTGGTTTAGGAATCAAAGTAATGCTGGCTTCATAAAATGAGTCTGGAAGTTTTCCTTCCCTTTCTATTTTTTGGAATAGCTTGAGAAGGATAGGTATTATCTCTGCTTTAAGTGTGTGGTAGAATTCCCCAGCGAAGCCATCTGGTCCTGGACTCTTACTTGTTGGGAGATTTTTGGTAACTGATTCAATTTCTTCGCTGGTTATGGGTCTGTTCAAGTTTTCTATTTCTTACTGTTTGAGATTTGGAAGTGTGTGGGTGCTTAGGAATTTGTCCATTTCTTCCAGGGCGTCCAGTTTGTTGGTATATAATTTTTTATACTATTCCCTGATAATTGCTTGTATTTCTGAGGGATTGGTTGTAATAATTCCATTTTCCTTCATGATTTTATCTATTTGGGTCATCTCCCTTTTCTTTTTGAGAAACCTGGCTAGAGGTTTATCAATTTTGTTTATTTTTTCAAAAAACCAACTCTTGGTTTCATTGATCTTCTCTACCATTTTTTTAGATTCTATATTGTTTATTTCTGCTCCGATCTTTATTATTTCTCTTCTTCTGCTGGGTTTGGGGTGTCTCTGCTGTTCTGCTTCTATTTCCTTTAGGTGTGCTGATAGATTTTGTATTGGGGATTTTTCTTGTTTCTTGAGATAGGCCTGGAGTGCAATGTATTTTCCTCTCAGGACTGCCTTCACTGCATCCCAAAGCATTTGGATCGTTGTATTTTCATTTTCATTTGTTTCCATATATTTCTTAATTTCTTCTCTAATTGCCTGGTTGACCCATCCATTCTTTAATAGGGTGTTCTTTAACCTCCATGCTTTTGAAAGTTTCCAGACTTTTTCCTGTGGTGGATTTCAAGTTTCATAGCATTGTGATCTGAAAGTGTGCATAGTATGATCTCAATTCTTTTATATTTATTAAAGGCTGTTTTGTGACCCAGTATGTGATCTATCTTGGAGAATGTTCCATGTGCACTCAAGAAGAAGGTATATTCTGTTGCTTTGGAATGCAGAGTTCTAAATATATCTGCCAAGTCCATCTGAGCCAATGTATCATTCAGGGCCCTTGTTTCTTAATTGATCCTGTCTCTAGATGATCTTTCCATTGTTATAAGTGGAGTCTTAAAGTCCCCTGCAATTACCACATTCTTATCAATAAGGTTGCTTATGTTTGTAATTAATTGTTTTATATATTTGGGGGTTCCTGAATTCGGCACATAGACATTTATAATTGTTAGCTCTTCCTGATGGATAGACCCTGTAATTATTATATAATGCCCTTCTTCATCTCTTGTTACAGCCTTTAATTTAAAGTCTAGATTGTCTGATGTAAGTATGGCTACTCCAGCTTTCTTTTGACTTCCAGTAGCATGATAGATAGTTCTCCATCCCCTCACTTTCAATCTGAAGGTGTCCTCAGGTCTAAAATGAGTGTCTTGTAGACAGCAAATAGATGGGTCTTGTTTTCATCCATTCTGATACCCTATGTCTTTTGGTTGGAGCATTTAGTCCATTTATATTCAGTGTTATTATTGAAAGATATGGGTTTAGAGTCATCGTGTTATCTGTAGGTTTAAGGCTTGTAGTGATGTCTCTGGTACTTTGTGGTCATTGCAACATTTCACTCACAGAATCCCCCTTAGCATCTCTTGTAGGGCTGGTTTAGTGGTGATGAATTCCTTCAGTTTTTGTTTGTTTGGGAAGACCTTTATCTCTCCTTCTATTCTGAATGACAGACTTGCTGGATAAAGGATTCTCAACTGCATATTTTTTCTTCATCACATTGAAGATTTCCTGCCATTCCTTTCTGGCCTGGCAAGTTTCAGTAGATAGGTCTGCCACTAGTCTTACAGGTCTCCCTTTATAAGTTAGAGCCTGTTTATCCCTAGCTGCTTTCAGAATATTCTCTTTATCCTTGTATTTTGTCAGTTTCACTATGATATGTTGTGCAGAAGATTGATTCAAGTTACGTCTGAAGGGAGTTCTCTGTGCCTCTTGGATTTCAATGCCTTTTACCTTCCCCAGATCAAGGAAGTTCTCAGCTATGATTTGTTCCAATACACCTTCACCCCCTTTCTCTCTCTTCCTCTTCTGGAATTCCTATTATATGGATATCATTCCATTTCATTGCATCACTTAGTTCTCTAATTCTCCCCTCATACTTGTGGATTTTTTTTATCTCTCTTTTTCTCAGCTTCTTCGTTTTCCATAATTTTATCTTCTAATTCACCTATTCTCTCCTCTGCCTCTTCAATCTGTGCTATGGCCGCCTCCATTTTATTTTGCACCGCATTTATAGCATTTTTTAGCCCCTCATGACTATTTCTTAGTCCCTTGATCTCTGTAACAATAGATTCTCTGCTGTCCTCTATGCTTTTTCAAGCCCAGCAATTAATTTTATGACTATTATTCTAAATTATTGTTCCATTATATTGCTTAAATCGTTTTTGATCAATTCGTTAGCTGTTGCTACTTCCTGGAGTTTCTTTTGAGGAGAATTCTTCCATTTCGTCATTTTGAGTAGTCCCTGGGGTGGCGCAGAACTGCAGGGCACTTATCCTGTGCTGTCTGGAGTAACTTCTGTTGGTGGGCAGGGCCCAGTCAGACCTGATGTCTGTGCCCAGCCCACCACTGGGGCCACAGTCAGACTGGTGTGTACCTTATCTTCCCCTCTCCCAGAGGCAGGACTCACTGTGAAGTGGTGTGACCCCTGTCTGGGCTACTTCCACACTGCCAGGCTTGTGGTGCTGCTTTGATGTGATCTGATGTATTAGCTGGGGTGGATCCACAAGGTGCACAGGGGCAGGAGGGGCAGACTTAGCTCGGTTTGCCATTGGTGGTCCCCTGTGGGAGGGGCCCTGCAGCACCTGGAGGGAGGCAGGCAGACCCATGGAGGGATGGATCCACAGAGGCACAACATTGGGTGTTTGCCCAGTGCAAGCAAGTTCGGTGATGAGAACTGGTTCCCTTTGGGATTTTAGCTGGGGGATGGGAGAGGGAGATGGCGCTGGCCAGCACCTTTGTTCCCTGCCCAGCTGAGCTCTGTCTTCCCGGGCTCAACACCTCTTCTTCCTGGTGTCCTCTGGCCCTCCTGCTCTCCGAGCAGAGCTGTTGACTTTTAACATTCCAGATGTTAAGTCCGCCTGGCTTTCAGAACTCACGCAGTCTGGCCCCTCCACTCTTGTAAGGGGCTCTGCCTTGCCCAGTGGGCTGCCCCTCCACCGCCCTGGCTCCCTCCCGCCACTCCATGAAGCATGCACTGCCTCTCCGATCTTCCTACCCTCTTCTGTGGGCCTCTTGTCTACACTTGGCTCTGGAGAGTCCATTCTGCTGGTCTTCCAGTGGATTTCTGGGTTATTTAGGCAGATGTGGGTGGAATCTAAATGATCAGCAGGACAAGGTGAGCCCAGCATCCTCCTATACCACCATCTTTATGTTTATGCCCGTCAGAATTTTTTTTTAGATGGCAAACTTATGCATCCATTAAGCACAGAACATGTTTGTCAACAGATCCAAATAGCCTTAGTTTTTTGCAATGAGTCAAATGCACAGATTTACATCTAGTAATCAGTGCTTTAGCCTCTTATCTCACTCATTAGATATCCAATGAATTTAATCCCAATTTATTATGCAAGCAAAAACTTTAACATTTTAGGTTACCAAAGACTTTGAAAGCTATCTTAACAATTATCCATGAAAACTTGAGACAGACAAAGTTAACCATTACTTTAAGTCATCTTTTTGTTAACAAATTGGAACAAAGGAAACTTGGCTATAGTCTTTCCAACAGTTTCTTCTGTGACTTATTACTATTGTTTAGTTAAAACAACAAATAATTATTATGAAAAACTTAGAAAGTAGAAATAAGCAAAATGATAGATAGATAGATAGTAGATAAATGCATAGCAGATAAATAGATGCATAGATAAATGCATCCAAACCCCCTGAAATGCCCCCTATCCACAACATTACTCAGGATGAGGCAGTGAGCACAGTAGTCCTTATACTCTTCTGATTTGGGTTGTTATGATTCTCAAGTTTGTCTTCAACATTTCAGGAGCCCAGGTGACCCCATCACCTTATGAACAGGTACTCTGCCCAGCACCTGTATAAGTACAGTACTTTGTTTTTATTTGCCCACTCTCCTTGCTCTGCCCCTTTCCCCCAATAACAGAACACCCTTTTTGGGAAGAACAGCCCCTTTGAAACCTTAACCCAGGGTCCTCAGGGCCGGGCCATTACGGACTCCATATCCCTTCCCTCCATGTTTTGTACAAGGCTGCTCCAGGACCCATATGGGACCAGACACATCCTTCTCTGGGATTCCACATATAGATAGTGCCAGAGACCAATCCATGCCTCTTGGTTCCAGTGGCTTGGTGCCACATTGCTGCCACAAGACACTCTTTGAAGCAGGAGAGAGTGAAGTTACCATTCAAGATGGAGATGACATAAGAGCATCCAAACCTTGTAAGGTGACCACAGCTTTGATCTCAGTGCCATCCTTTCCAGGCATGTCTATGTGTAGCTTTTAGTTTATTTCATTTATTTCTTTTCTCATTATAACATAGATCATGTTTATTGTGAACAATATGGGCAAAATAGAAATAGACTCTATATCCCAGTCCCACAGAGAAAATCATGGTGACCATTTTAGTCTTTCTCCTTCCAAACTTTTTCTTTGTCTGTGAATTTTTAAACAGTCTTTAGGTTTTACTAAATGCAGGTTTTGTCACTAAGCACTTCCATGCAGGTCAAAGCTAGCTTTCCAGCACATGGCCTGGGCTGTGGGCTGTGTCTGGAAGGACAGGAGATATGCGTCTTTGGCAGTAGGTTTTCTCCTCCTCTTGCGGGCTGGTTCCCACACCTCTGAACACACAGAGAAAGCTCCCCACAGGCCCAGGGCAGCACTCAAGGATTCCAGTGGTGTTTGGATCAGCCAAGGACAACGGAAGGGATTCCCTTCTTCAAGTGACAACAGTGTGAAAACCATCTGGGCTCTTCCCGCTTCCCCCTACCATCCCCAACTTTAGTACTAATGCCCCCCAAATGAGCCAGGTGTTTCCACACAGGAGTTTAGGTTAACTGACTTTCTGGACTTCAATTTGGTTTGCCCCACCATGTGGGATTTTGGTGACTGAAGAAAAAACAGAGAAAAAGGATTCCTTTTGAATTAAAGACCAACAATCAAATGCAACAAACAATAGTTTATTTATATTTTTTAAAAAAGAAAAGAAAAAAAAAGAGAACAGAAGAGAAAAAGCAACATCTTTTTATTGCATTGTGTAGATTAAGTAAAAATACCTGTATTCATGGCACAAAAACAGACACATAGACCAATGGAATAGAATAGAAACCCCAGAACTAGACCCACAAACATATGGCCAACTAATCTTTGACAAAGCAGGAAAGAACATCCAGTGGAAATAAGACAGTCTCTTTAACAAATGGTGCTGGGAGAACTGGACAGCAACATGCAGAAGGTTGAACTAGACCACTTTCTCACACCATTCACAAAAATAAACTCAAAATGGATAAAGGACCTGAATGTGAGACAGGAAACCATCAAAACCCTAGAGGAGAAAGCAGGAAAAGACCTCTTTGACCTCAGCCGTAGCAATCTCTTACTCAACACATCCCCAATGGCAAGGGAATTAAAAGCAAAAATGAACTACTGGGACCTCATGAAGATAAAAAGCTTCTGCACAGCAAAGGAAACAATCAACAAAAGTAAAAGGCAACCAACGGAATGGGAAAAGATATTTGCAAATGACATATCGGACAAAGGGCTAGTATCCAAAATCTATAAAGAGCTCACCAAACTCCACACCCAAAAAACAAATAACCCAGTGAAGAAATGGGCAGAAAACATGAATAGACACTTCTCTAAAGAAGACATCCAGATGGCCAACAGGCACATGAAAAGATGCTGAACGTCACTCCTTATCAGGGAAATACAAATCAAAACCACACTCAGATATCACCTCACGCCAGTCAGAGTGGCCAAAATGAACAAATCAGGAGACTATAGATGCTGGAGAGGATGTGGAGAAACGGGAACCCTCTTGCACTGTTGGTGGGAATGCAAACTGGTGCAGCCACTCTGGAAAGCAGTGTGGAGGTTCCTCAGAAAATTAAAAATAGACCTACCCTATGACCCAGCAATAGCACTGCTAGGAATTTACCCAAGGGATACAGGAGTACTGATGCATAGGGGCACTTGTACCACAATGTTTATAGCAGCATTCTCAACAATAGCCAAATGATGGAAAGAGCCTAAATGTCCATCAACTGATGAATGGATAAAGAAATTGTGCTTTATATACACAATGGAGTACTACGTGGCAATGAGAAAGAACGAAATATGGCCCTTTGTAGCAACGTGGATGGAACTGGAGAGTGTGATGCTAAGTGAAATAAGCCATACAGAGAAAGACAGATACCATATGGTTTCACTCTTATGTGGATCCTGAGAAACTTAACAGAAACCCATGGAGGAGGGGAAGGAAAAAAAAAAAAAGAGGTTAAACTGGGAGAGAGCCAAAGCATAAGAGACTGTTAAAAACTGAGAACAAACTGAGGGTTGATGGGGGGTGGGAGGGAGGGGAGGGTGGGTGATGGGTATTGAAGAGGGCACCTTTTGGGATGAGCACTGGGTGTTGTATGGAAACAAATTGGACAATAAATTTCATATATTGAAAAAAAAATCTGTATTCATATATATATGTATATACATAATGCATATATATATATATATATATACACACACACACATATACACACATATCATGTAACATTAAAATTACACGCTTCTCAGGACAGAAGAATTAGGACGTGTTCCCTCACTTCAACCTAAAACTCCCTCACTACTTAAAATCACCGCAGGAAATCTTGCTTCCTCGCCTTCTTTGTCGGACTTCACAGACAGGAAGTCATCGAACCAGGATCTACATGTGAAAACCATCTGCTCCAGGCAAATGACAGCGGACTGCCACCGAGCAGGAGTCAGGGGTCTGCTGAGTCCTCCCGCAGACCTTCCTTTCCTGCAGCTGTGTCACCTTCTACCTGAGATGAGCGGGAATGATCAGCGGACACTCTGCGGATTCCGCGTGGACGCACAACGTTGACGTTTACACAAGAGCAGCAAGGACGTGTCTTAACATGAAAACAACACTGTGTGTGAAATCACTCTAGAAGAGGATTCCTTCCTCCCCTTTCCGTGTGAAATGAAACACAAACATTTCTGGAAAAACCACAACTCAGGGGGGAGCACCTCAGGCGGTGATCAGCAGACAGCAGGGGGCAGGGAGGAAGCGTTCCCTGGATGGTCTCAGACACAGCCTCTTCTGCAAAGGCCTCACATGTTGTCTGTCAGTCAGACAGTGGGATTCCACACGTGGGAGTCTGTCCTACAAATATCAAAGGGATAAGATGAGGACATGGTCTGACAAGGAAAAGACTATAAGAAATACACATTTGGGATAAATATGTACTTTTTTATAAGAAGTACAATCAATATATTAATTAAGAAAATTTCACTGAAAAGTTAAGAATTCTAGTAAAATTATCAGTAAGAAGCAAGGTTCTGGAGGATGAGAGATGATCTAGGACACAGAGAGGAGGGACACTGGCTTCTCAAGTGGCCAAAGAACAGGCTGTGGTCTGCTCTGTAAATAGACGTTTCACACACAAGTCATTGTGTGATAGGGAGGGAGGTAGTGGCAGAGAAATAGGTGAAGCAGGAGAGAGGGTGGTGACGTTCAGGATGTTGGCACAGGGAGGGATGCACCTGAAACCTCCCAGTGACCATCCAGACACATGGGACCCCCCCCCCAACATGGCCACTTCCCACAAATATGGTGACACCCAACCATTGGTCTTTGGGGTGACTATACACAATCACTTATGTTGTAGGAATTCAGGTTTCCTTTCCCTAATTTTCCTGTCGGTGTTTATTGGGCCAGAAATTCAGCAGTCAGAGTCATTTGGGAAGATCCAAGGGCTCTTGTGGGGCCTCCTCTAGGAGCACACGCACTCCTGGGGACAGGACTCTCTAAGTCTGGCAGCTGAGACCTTGGTGTGAAGGGATCCGGAACACAAGCTTGGGTCCTCCGAGCATGGGGAGCGCTGGGAGCCAGACCTGGGGCAGCAGGGAAGGGGCTGGGGAAGAGCCAGGATAGGGCTTTTGGGGTGCTGAGGACACACTTCTCTACCTATGCCGCACGCCAGCTCAGCTTGGGGAGCTCAGAGAATACTCAGCGCTTAGGATTGCCAAGTGCCCATGGACATGGACTTTAATTCCACTTCACTGGGCCAGTGGTTCTCCTAGTGGGGTTCCCAGACCAGCAACAGCATCACCTGGGAACCCCCCTGGCCTGCTGCATCAGCAGCTCTGGGGGCAGGGCTGCAATCTGTGTCTTCACAAGCCCCACAGAAGATTCGCGTGCACACTGGGATGACAGCCACTGCTCTAGGTAACACACGCTGATGACAGCCACTGCTCTAGGTAACACACCCCTATTTTTCATGGGGTTCAGGGTAATAACAGAGTCTACATGAAGATGTTCCCGGTTGCCATTTTCTGAGCGCCTCCCAGTGCCACTCTACCAGATGCTTGAATCAGCTCATACGGTCCTCACCTGAGTCTCAAAGAAATTGCTTTATTCCTGCTCTAAACTGTGACTCAACAAGGCAGGGGCTGGTGTTCAAGTGACATGGGCCCAACTGGGGGCCCCGGGAGCACTAAGGTTTGGGGGTGTGACACAGAAGACACAGTGTTTGCTGAAGAAAGTAATCTTCCCTGGTAACTTTTAAAGTTTCAGCCTTTTGGAAACGATTGACAGCAAAGAACACACTTGAACTTTTGCTGATGGAAAAATTGCTTTGTGCCTGGATCAGCGTCAGCCTTGAGTGTAGATGTATTCAAGAATAACTCTTCCTGGGCACCTGGGAGTGTCAGTCAGTTAAGCAACCAACTGTAGATTTCAGCCCAGGTCATGATCTCACAGTGGTAGCATCAAGCCCCACCTCAGGCTCTACACGGGGCTTGGAGCCTGACTGAGATTCTCTCTCTGCCCTTCCCCTACTTGCACAGCAACTCTCTCACATGAACCCACACATGGTCTCTCTGAAAGAAAGAAAGAAAGAAAGAAAGAAAGAAAGAAAGAAAGAGAAAGAAAGAAAGAAAAAGAAAGAAGAAAGAAAGACACTTGCACACTAGGATTTGTCAAACAGCTAATGGGATTGTATTTTATAAATTTTCTCATCCAAGTGGATGTTTGGCTCTGCCTAGAAAATGTATTGATTTACTCAGCAGTCATTTATTAAGCACCTACTATGTGCCTGGGGCTTTGCTAGGTGCCCAGGACAGCAGGGTGTCTGGTTTCACTAGGGGTATTGACCAGCCACGCTTCACTGGGTCATCGCAAGGTCACTTTGCGCGGCTCTTCTTCTGTCCTTCGTGGGGCTGTGACACATGCAGTGGGACAGGCCCCCTGGGGAGGTGACTTACAGTCCGGGCAAAGGGACACTGGGCACGCTCGCCTGTGGGGTGGGCAGGCTACTGTACCGTTCAGATAGGCGTTCTGGATGTCGATGGCCTTGGTGGACTGGTCATCGGCCGCGCAGTGCGGGTGTTGGGCGGGGCCACCACCACCTCTAGGGTCCCCCTGGTGAGACCCGGCTCAAACATCATGCTGCGGCTCCTGACGCTCACGTGCTCGCAGCCCGGGTACAGGTTGCTGATGCTCACGGAGCCTGCAGGAGGAGAGGAGGCAGTGAGACCCCGCCCAGGGCAGCGTGTGTGCGTGCGCCCCTCCCACCTCGCCATGCCTTGCCCCTTCCCACGACACTCTCGCCCCCACCCCCTGCTGGGCTGTGTGGACCCCTCCCGTGTGCTGTGCGGCAGCGGTTCAAGAATGTTGCCTGGATTCTTTCTGGCTGCTGCACCTCCCACATCCCTTTCCTGAGCTGCTCTGGGCCCCAGAGACGGACCCCATGGGCTGCATCTCTGGGGTCCCCCGGCCACTTGGCTTCTGGTTGGGGTCAACCAACGGGAGGCCCTGGACAGGCTGCAGGGAGAGAAGGCCCCCCCACCCCACCCCATCACTCCCAGCTGCTTCTCTGATTCTCTGATTCCAGTTGTGTGTCTGTGACTCTAGACACCGGAGCGGCTTCACCCCCGGGCTCCAGCTTTCCCAGGAACACGATTTCTTCCTCTTGTCTTTACAGCCCGAAGGGAGGTAACGGCTTCCTTCTGTTCCAGGACTTGGATGCTTCACCGTCTCTAGAATGAGCCCCTGACTTTTGCCCAGGACACTGTCCTTCCATTAATGTCCCCACCTGGCCGCTGACGGATACAGATGAAGCGGTACCACTTGGTGTTACATTGACTGCAAATAGATTCTGTGCAGTAGCAGGCTAGGCTTGTCCAAGGAAAGCAGAGGGGATTTGGTAAAAGGCAGGCATTCCTACACCTCAGTGAGTTCTCCTTAGGACAGAGTTTGTATACAGTATTATAAAAATAGTAATTTCACAGAGAGACATGGAAATCCGAGGGAAAACATTAATTTTTGCTATCTGCTGACCCCTAGTGGTGAAAAGTGACAGGCCTGATGAAGAAGCCACCTTTGCACCCTGGACAGAAGACACTTGCTCTCATGTGCTCCTCTCTGGGGACAGCGGGCAACAGACCCTGCAGGGCTCCTCCTGGACACTCGCTCCCCCTCTGCTCTGGGCATCTCCTTCCTCCTGCCGCCCCACACGTGACAGCTGTGATGCTCTGCTGGCCACAGAACAAGTATGTGTGTGGCAGTCAGACAGGCAGTGTGGGGAGGAAACCCGGACCCTGAGCACCTGCAGACAGAGGCAGCCAGGATCCAAACATGCCACCTGGCCCTGCATCCTGGCTGCTGGCGCAGCCCTTATCCTCCAGCATTTTCAGGAGATGACAGTGCAAAGGCCAGGGGTCTGGGGCAAACCAACTGCCTGCTCTCTGAGTGACATAAACGTGCCCATGTGGGCATCTCTCCTGGGAAAAGATAAAGACCATTCCAGCAAAGGTCATGGGTGTCCAGGGCTGTGGCCTGGGATGGGGGGAGGGAACATGGCCCTGCAGACACTTGGAGAGACACCATGCGGTGAAAATGCTCTGTGTCTGGAACCGGACCTCCTTCCCTGGAGGCCTCAGCTGCGCCCCCGTAGCCTGTCCCCATCCATGAACAGTCTCCCCTGGGAGGCCCTCATGGCACCTCAGATTTGTGGCATGGTCTGCTTTTCTGAGGACTCCCTTAATACTGTTTCATGAGGGTCAAGAAGTGACTGGTGAGCCGGCAGCTCAAGGACTGGGGGGGGTCCAGGCTCCACGTGCTGTGCCTCCAGCTGGGCCCCCTCAGCCCAGGGCATGCTTGCCCCTCACGGGAAGGAGGAGACCTGCTACAGAGCCTGCAGACACAGCTCCTGGCTCTTCCCCGGCCTCAGGCAGGTCTACATTTAACTGCTGATACGTCTTGTCACTACCAGGGACTGTTTGGAAGGAGACCCTCCCCACCCAGGTGTTAAGTAACACCATCCCCTGTGGGGTTTCCTCCCTCCAGCCTTGCCTGGGCCTCCGGGAGACTGCCTGGCTCTGGTCCTCAGGTCTGGGGCTCAATTCCATCTCTGAGATAGACTAGGGGTGACCCTCGCCCAGGGTCACACACTCCAATGCATCCTCGAAATGTCATTTCTGTCACAGGACACAATTTCACACATGGGGGTGGGGGCAGCCTGCTTCTGAGCTCTCTCTCCTGGTCGATCAGACTCGGGGAGAGGTGGTGAAATGCAGAGACTGAGCCCCTCTGTCTGGGGCACCACCTCCCTGCTCCCCGCTAAGCAGCCTCGGGCAGGAATGTGAATCCAGTGTGGCCAGAGCTTGTCCACAAGAGGCCCAAATACCCAACTTGTCCAGTGACATCTCTTCAAGTGTGAATGGTGGCAGCAAATCCAGTTTTCCTCCTCCCTCCCTCACCCATGTGCACAGCACTGCCAGACCCTGGGCTTCAGCCTCTGCCTTCGTCACAGGCACATTATGTCTCTGAGCCCCGGGTTACTTCTCCCTGAAGGGGGTTTATCACACAAGCTCACCAAGTCGGGAGAATCCAGTGAGATGACATGTGTGTGGCACCTGGACCAGGTCAGCAGCCTCCCCGGGAGACCCGCTGCATTGCTGTGCTGATTGCAGCTGGGGCGGCTTCTGGGTCAAAGGGCACATCCTCCTGACAGAACCTTCTGTCACCAGGCCCCAAGTCCCAAGTCTCCCTAAACAGTGGCTGAAGGATGCTGCCACACACAGTGACCCTTGTGGATAATCCCGCCACCCTGGGCCACATTTTATTAAGACGCCACTTCCAGTTTCCTAGATGTGGAAGATGAATGGAGACATTACTTCTGTGGGGTAAGGGTTGAGCAGAAAATAGAATATATCCCTTCCATGTAACCCACATATCACTTGACATGTGGCTGGTTCAGTGTAGCTCCTGGGCTCCTGGGGCATAATCTTCATACCCAATGAGGACTTGTAAAAATGCCAGAACACAGATCTGAATAGATCTCTCTCTGTCTCGTTCTCTCATTCTCTGTCTCTCTCTCCCCTCTCCAAATGTCTCCCTGTCTGTCTGTCTGTCTCTGTCTTTTCTCTCATTCTATTGCGCACACACACACACACACACCATCTCATTCCACCACTTTCCCTCCCTTAGTGCTTGAGACTGGAGTGACCCTGACCCACAGCAGAAGAGAGCTGACTCCCTCCAGCGGTGACACCAAAAACTGCCTGCAAAACCGAACTTGCTGAACCTAATCATCACATGGGGAAAACAATTGGCTTCAGAGAAGCTGTAACCTATCTTACATGCCCAAATTGATCAAAATCACAGTGGAAAATGGAAAATATGTGCATGAGAATGCTCTTACTCAGACAGAGTTAAGAGTCTTCAATAAGCCCTGGCTCGGGAGCCAGACACATCATGAAACGCCAGCTGTGTGACGTCAGGCAGCCGACTGGACCCCTACAGCTTCAGTAAAAGGGTGATGAAGATACCCCTTAAGGCTGTAGTGTGGTTTAAATTAGGTGTCACACGTACCATATGGTCCCGGGCTCCTGGCACACAGCTAGTGCTCAGTACGTATTTGAGATATGCGTTAGCAATATTATAATCATTCTATTTGTAAATTCATGTTGGTTCATACTTCTTCCCCAAGCTTCCATTGTACTCCTGTATTCAGAGAAATTTTGAAATGAGCATGTTAATCTCTGTCAACTATCCCCCCACATCCCAACGCAACCAATTTGGATGTATAAGTAAGTACAGCAGAAGGTTCTGAAGTCTCTCCGGGACTGCAGGTGGGTGGCGCGTTTTCTCTTCTCACCGCTGGGTGGCAGCACAGGGCCTGGTGGGGCCCAGAGCAGTGTCCCAGGGAAGGCAGCTGCCATCACCAGACAGGCGTGCTCTCCAAGGCTGACTGTGGTTCTGACGCAGAGAGGGCCTGAGGAAGACAGTGAGTTTGCCCTCCCTCCCCCCGCCCCACAGCTCTGAAGGTGGGAGAACACCGATTTCTTTGGAGGGAGCTCACAAGTCCCCTCTATGGTCTCTACCTACCAGGAGCCCCAAGACCACCTGTGCCCTGGTGGCCACAAAGCCCTGCCTTTTCAGACATTCCTGCAGTAAACCCAGAGAGTGAGGAGCTGGGACTATGGTGCTTCCTAGATTCTGGCTTCTGCTTGGGAATGTCCTCTTGTGTGTCCCCCCTGCCCTCCCCAGGCAGGTAGTTGTGGTTAGTGCAGAGGTGAGGCCTGGGGTGTCCATGGCTGTGGGCCTCTAGCAGATGAGGCTGCCTGTCTTATGAAGAGGAGGGGAAAGCAGCAGGGAATCCAAGGATCAAAATTCTAAACCAGTCCTGCCTTCCAGGTGGTCAGAAGGTGTATTTGTGTAAGTGGGAGGCAGGACATGTGCTATTTTCCTGTTTGTTCACTCTAACCTTATACTTTAAATATTTACCCAGGGACGGGCGCCTCCATCTGCACTCCTGCCCACGGCTCACAAAGTAAGTGAGCCTGGAAAACCCCATCCAAGTGCCATCATATCTCACCTGGCCACCAAGATCACCTTCTACCTGGTCTCTCTGGCTGGGCAGCCTGGGGTGGGCAGGGGCTTCCTAAAACCAGAGTCAGATCTTGCTCCCACCTGCAGGATACCCATGGACCAAATCCAGTCTCCTGACCTGGCCAAGCAGCCAAGTCTGTGATCAGATCCCTCAGGCACCATTCTCCCCCAAACCACCATGCTCAAGCCCTGGTGCCAGGCCCCATCAACCCTCCTTTTGATCTGTTTCCTGGGAAACCTAACTCTCTACTGCCCCAGGCCCTTTGCACTCACTATTCCCTCTGCCTTCCACCAGCTGCCACTGTTTGAATCCCTGCACTTACAGCAGGTGCAGCAAACCTTTTGTAAAGTGACCGGTGGTCTCTTGTGACTGCCACGTATACCACACCACGCATAGACAGTAGGAACTCAAGGGGTGATTATGTTCCAATAAAAGTTTATTCACAAAAAAAGGTGGTGGGCTAGCTTTAGCTCCTAATCCATTGTTTGCCAACCCCTGACTTACCCCATCTGGCATTTTTCTTATTTGTTTATAAGCAATCTTGCCTCTTTTGTTCACTGTGGTCTCTCCTGTGCCTAGAACAGGTCTTGGCATATCTAGACACTGTGAATATCTTTTAAGTGAATATTGTTTGGTAACTGCATTGCTCTTAGAAGCCGTGGTGAATCCTGGTTACTAGTTTCTTTTCTTTCTGCACCTTTTAGGAATTTAGCTCCACTTTCTCATCAGCAAAGATGACTGAACGTCAACAGATTGGCAGGAAAGACAATCAGTATCTGGGAAAGGCAGATAAGAGCGTGGGGAGGGCTCATCGCTTTCCACAAGTGGTGGGATGCAGTTAGACTCAGCCCTAAAGGAGCAGCAAGTCTTAATTATGCAAATGCAGCTTATTTGTGCTGAATTTTAAATTTGGGGAAACTCCCAACTGTATCTCACTTTCCAAAATATTCCTGGGCACCTTTCTTTACTATCTTCATCTTCAGATTAGGAAAAGTAACTACTTTTAATATCAGTTTATGGAATATTTAATTAGAGGGACAATCACACAAAATAAAAATTAGCCAAATCCTCATCCTCCTCCCTCAAACTAGGATGCTAAAATCAGATCGGAAGGACATGTGCAGTGCGTCTGCACTGCACCGCACAGGCAGATTCTGGCCTCCAGACTGTGAGAAAACACATTTCTTTTACTTTAAGCCACTGGGTTTGTGGTCATTTGTTTCATCAGCCCCAGGAAATGACCACACCTGGTCTACACAGGGAGCCTTGTGCTCTTATCAGCAACCCAGGAACACAACTGGACTCATACAGTCAAGATCAGCCTGGACAAGTAGACTCACTGAACATCCAGGTGGGAAGAGTAAGACACCTGTCAGCTCACAGTGGTTCTCGGCCACCTGTCGGGGACGCAAGACCATGTTATATCCCCACAGTCACAGTGGTTCTCAGCCACCCGTCGGGGACGCAAGACCATGTTATATCCCCACAGTCACAGTGGTTCTCAGCCACCCGTCGGGGACGCAAGACCATGTTATATCCCCACAGTCACAGTGGTTCTCGGCCACCCATCAGGGCCGCAAGGTTGTGTTATACCCCCACAGTGTCCATCTAGATCTCAGGAGTCCACAAGCTCAACAGGATGCTGGGCTCCCAGGGAAATCAGCAGGCCAAGGTAAGAGAAGTTTAAGAAACCCACATGGCTTACCAGAGGTGTCACCAGAGCAGTGGATTTAGGGATTTGCCAAGCAGAAAAGGGAACTCCAGAAGGTTTGCTACCATTTCCCTCCCTTGCCAGTCCTCTGCCATGTCAGTGAGGCCCCAGCCAGGGTCCCACACCAGAGACAAGGGACACCTGACAGAGAAGCATTCCCTCACACACAAACATGCTCTCCAAACATGTTTTGCTTCCTTCTCTTTTTATTTAACTTGTGATTATTCACATGTTCTTTACTCTTCAGTGCCACTTTCACTCGATGACATCAAGTGTCCCCTGTTTTTCCCTGTGAGGGAGAAAAGAGCATGAGAAAGAGATGGGGGGAGACCCGGGAGACCATGGAGGTCTTGGTTGTGGCACCAGACCCCTCCTCATACTGGGGATACTGATGGCCTTTTGTCACTGACATTCTGACTTCTGACAAGTCCTCTTGCCACAGGGCTGGCCCCCAGAGTCAGGTCTCCTGGGGCAGCTTGGCTCTCCTTTGGTCACTCAAGTGCAGGAGGGTAATCCTGGCCTGTACTTCCTGGACCACCATCCACATTGTCCCAGGAAGTCTGGGATCCTTTGTCACATGATCATCACACTGCCCTGGGTGTCAACCTAACTTGCAGGACAAATGAAGCTTCCAGGGACATGAGCTGCATTTGCAAACAAAAAGCCCTCTTGTGCTTGAGAAGCTCTTTTGTTGGGGAACAGGCCAGAAAACAGTCTCAGGTGGGGCCAGCCATTCACCAGAGAGGGGGGCAGCCCCCCTTATCTTTTCCTGCCCACCTCTCCAGTGTGATTCAGACCATTCCTAGAGGTGGCGAGAGTGAGATCCTAGAAAAGGATGCTTGATATCTTGTATATAGTATTTTTTAATGTTTAGAAACATTCTTTTAGTTTAAATGCCCTTTTTATGTATTTTCTGTTGCTTCCCTGTCAAGATGTATACAAGGCTTCACCCCTCCGTCTGACCTTGGCTGCAATGTTACCCTCTCCAAGAAGTGTGTCTTTTCCCAGAATTAAAATTAACACAACCTGTCCTGGTACTGCTCTCCCGTTCCCCGATTTGTTTTTCCCATAGCATGGCCACCATCTGACATAGTGTTCCATTATGTTTGTTCAGGCTGATATTGTGTCTCTCCACAGAGCAGCACTGAATCTATCATGAATCAGATCATGAATCTTTGTTTTGTTCACCTCTCCGTCCTTAGCACTCGGACAGGACCTGGCACAGGGTAGGCACATCATAAAATCTGCTGCCCAACTGAATTAATAAATGATGTACACAACTTACATGTGAACACATTCTCATAGTTTTAAGAGTCAAGCAGCAAAGATAAAGTAAGGATCCCTTTCTTTTATTCTATCCGCACCCCTCCAAGAAACTATTAATTATCCTTTTTCTTTATCTATGCATGTACTTAATTATGTGCTTTTTTTTTTTTTTTTTTTTACTTTTACAAAAGTGGTGCCACATCATCTATTTGTAAAATGCCTTTTTCATGGCTCACTCATTGCAACACGTTTGCCAATTTTCTGGAACTTTTGTCCTGCAAGGGCACCCGTTGCACTAAAAGCCCAAGAAGAACCATGCTGACCCTCTAAAGCTCTCAGTCTACAAACCAAATAGCAAGACTTTGACAACAGCCCATTGATCTGAGAACTCTTTTAAAACAGCAAACTGCATACTGCACCACAGTGTGCCATAGCAGGGGCCACTTTCTTTCTGGCTTCACTGTTGAAGAGAGACCTGATCAGTTGTTACCCCCAATTCTTCATAGGACTTACATCGGCCATCTCTCTCCTGTCCACAGGTACAGAGATACCAACAAACGAAGGTATTTGAAACACTTTTCCATTCTTGCCCTTCTGGATTTTAAGACCATTCATTGTGTGCCTGAATTCATCATTGGTCTTCTAGGAAAAGAAAGAACAATGTTGACAAGCATGAGATTTTTTTGGCAAAGTACTGAAAAGAGAAAGAACAAAACGTTCAGCAATCCATGCCACACTCACCATGTCACCAAAGCCATTCATTGCCATTGTGAAGCTATGTTTCCCTTGATTGTATTCCCGATTGTGCTGTTCAATCATCTTCAGATTCCTCTCCCACACTGCTCTCCTCCATCCTTCTTCATCCTAAAGGCAAACATATAACTTACCATCTTTATGTCTTTTTAAAATCAGTTCACCTGTGCCAAGTAAATGTGCTGACAGAAAGGGGGAGAAACCACAGCCAGGGATGGCCTGATGCTTCTGGGAGCTGTTCTCCAGCAACCACACAGCAGGACATATGCCCACGTTGTGAGCAGTCACGGGGCCCTGCTTACTGCCTTCGTAAGAGCGGCCTCAAGAAGCTACTTTCTGCTACGAACTGCCACCAGCACAGATTGTCCTCTGTTGGTCCCCCTGGACAGGTTAGATGTTACCAACCACATTATATATTTTCCCATGTGCCGCTTTCCACTGGAACCATTGTGCATCTAAATTTGGATCGACTTGTGGAGCAGCTGAAACTATTCCCAGGCAAAGGGCGGCCAGGAAGAGTGAAGGATGCATGTTTCAAAAACCTAGGCAGCGAAAAGAGATGAGCTTCCTGTTAGACCAAACCATCTAAAAAGCCATACTCTTTTCTTCTGAGATGTGAGAGCCTCTAAAGTGGAACTGCATTTATCCTCCCAAGTGTCTTACAGAGGGCTGTGGAGGAAGGCTAAGGGTTTGGGATGTTCTGGGGGCCTGCTGCCCTCCTCCCCACCTGTCACCTTCCCGCAGCTTTCAGGGTACTTGGATCTTGACGCAGGGAGGGGTGGGCCCCGCGGCCAGTCCTGTGGGGATCAGGCTACCGCGTCTGGTGGTGCCAGTCCAGGGGACAGTGCCTCCTGGGAGCCCCCGAACCCCCGACCCCCAAGGCTGGCCGCCATGCTGGTTCCCAGAGTGGCCCCTCTGCTCAGGCCCGGCGTGGGAAGATCACCTGTGGCAGCTGCAACTGGACAGGCACAATCACAGGCGCAGATCCGAGGGTCTCACAGCCTGATGGTGGGTCCTAAACCTCCCATTTAACGCCCGGAATTCTACCCTGCTGGCCCCGCCTCCACCACATTCCTTCGCCACGATTGGCTGAGCTGGCCTGTGGGCGGGGCCTCTGTGCCCTGGAATTCAGACCAAAGGACCAACATACAGGATTCCACCTGGTCCCAGAGCAGCCTGACCCTGCCTCAGGGCACGCAGGGGAGTCTAGCTGGGGGACCAAGGACAGCGCTGAGGCGCTGGAACAGAGGGTCCAGAGCCTCCCTGGGGACCGGATTTACTAGTTACCCCGAATTCATGGGATCTGCCGGTGGTTCACCGAAAAGAAGCTTGCAAGAAGTCCCAAGTGGGTTTTCAGCGTCACTCTGCGTGTCCTTTAGTCCTAGAGTTTGGAATGAAGATCTCTAGGAAGGCTGAGAACAGGATAATCTAGTCTAGTGGTTTGTTTATTCCACGCAAAGGTGGGGCAGGGAGAGGAATGCAGCGCCCACCAGGGGGAGATGTTATCAATGTCTCAGGACGAATGCCTCTGGGTTATGGAAGAATCTGGAGTGGAGTGGAAGTCCCCAAAATACAGGACGCCAGGGGCAAGACCTAATCTTCGGAAGGAAAGTGGTTGGGCAGAAGGGGTGTCCAAGAAAGGCGTGGCATTTTGTTATGCTTCTGTCCTGCCTCGCCCAGTCACGGATTCTTCCCTCTCAAGCCTTTCTCAAAACCGACAGAAACAAGTTATTTACAGAAAAATCTGCTTAATAAAAGGAGGAAAGGCAGGATGTAGAAACTGCTTTTTCCTCCCAACTCTCTGTGTTATGTTCCTCAGTATCCAATGTATTTTTTCAAAGATTTAATTTAAGAACTTTGCTTTAATGACTTCGACTTCAATGATTTTTACTCTAATTTACAATTAATGTCAGGATTTATTTTTTACAATTTTATTGTGAAGAAATATACATAACATTTATCCTTGTAATATTTGCAAGCATATACTCAGTGGCATTAATTACATTCAAAATTCTTTTTTTTTTTTTTTAGATAGCAAGGCTTTATTTATTAGATATGAATTTTTACAATCACACAAAAACAGTTCTACCCATCGTTGATATAGTACTATGTGGACACATTTTGATTAATGTCAAGATTTAAATGACAATCTGTGAAAACGTTTTAGATGGAGGGAAAACATATACATTAAATATTAATTTATATAATTAAGAATTTAAGGAACAAAACCAGAAACATACATGTTTGTCCTTTTTTATTACTTAAAAGATGGATTTATTATATAAAATACCCATAAGAAAAAGAATCATCATGACCTCCTATCCCTTCCCACATCACTTTTTTCTCTGTGCAAATTTTGAATTCTTCTGATAAAAATGGAGTCATAGTTTATGTGGATTAGGAATCTAATTTCTGTTTAAGATTAAATTAACAAACCTTTTAAAAGTATAATCATACATATTTTTTTACTGGGGTAATATGTACATAACATTAAAATATCCATTTTAATTATTTTCAAGTGTACATTTCAATGGCATCATGTACACTCACATTGCTGTGCAACCGTCCCCACCATCCATCTTTAGATCTTTTTTATCTCACCTAACCGAAAGTGTACCAGTTAAACAATAACTCTCCATTCACCAGTCCCTGGCACCCCCATGGCATTTTCCATCTCTATGAACTTGACACATGTACCTCACACTTAGGTGGAATCTTGTACTATTTGTCCTTGCCTGAGTTTTTCACTTAACACAATATCTTCAGCGTTCATCCATGTTGTCACATGTGTCTACATTTCTTTTATTTTCGAGGTGAGTAATATTCCATTATGTGAATGTGCCCTGTTTAGTTTCTCTAGTCATTGCTGCATGGACACAGGGGTTATTTCCACATCTGGCTATTTTGAATAACGTGCTGTCAGTGTTGTGGTACAAACGTTTGAGTTCATGTGTTGAATTCTTTGGGGTATAAATCCAGAAGTAGCTTTCCTGGATCGGATAACTCTGTGTTTCATTTTTTTTTTCCTGTGTTCCACAGTGGATGCACCCTTTGGTACTTCTATCAGCATTGGACAGGGCTCCAGTCTGCTATCATTTGCAAGGATAGTCTCAAATTCTGTGAATTCCCTTTTTCATCAAGTTGGTAGTGTCCCTGAATGCACAAAAGTTTTTAATTTTGATGAAGTACAACTTCTCTACTTTTTCTTTGGTTGTCTGTGCTTTTGAGTGATGTCCAAAAAATTAATACTAAATCCAATATCATGAAGCTCATCCTCTATGTCTGTGTCATAGTTTTTTATCATTTTCCCTCTTACATTTGGGTCTTTGGTCGATTTTGTATCAATTTCTGCAGTGGTGTAAAGTAGGGGGTCCAACTTCATTCTTCGGTATGTGGATATTCGATGTCCCCAGCATTATTTGTTGAAAAGAGCATTCTTTCCCTACTGAAATGTGCTGGCAACCCCATGTGATTTTTTAAAAATCGATTCATTAAAAATTTCATTTTAAGATCTCTGAGGAAACAGAAGCTCTTCTTCCTCAAACATACTTGAGGCTGAAGTTCTTTTTATTTTTTTAAGTTCATTCATTTATTTTGAGAGAGAGAGGGAACGTGAGTGGGGGAGGGGCAGAAAGAGAGGGAAAGAGAGAAACTCCCAAGTAGGCTCCACGCTGCCAGTGCAGAGCCCGACATGGGGCTCAAACCCACAAACTATGATATCATGACCTGAGCTGAAATCAAGAGTTAGACATTTAACCAGCTGAGCCACCAGGTGCCCCAAGGCTGAAGTTCTTATGTGATTACAAAAGTACATTGCATTGAAATGACTAGAGGCTCAAAAATGTTTTTTCTGTTTAATAAAAGTACTTAATGCCCCCCAAAAGTATAAAAATACAGTAGGAATGGCAATACAGTACAAAGTAGTCTCTCCTGATTTATTTCTTTTACATCTTTCTACATTTCATACACACATTAAAAAACTTACCAGTACATCCACTTAGAGGGCTCTGCAAAGTCTTCTGCTGGTGGTGTTCTTCATTCCCTGGATGTAAAGTTTACTTTGAAAACAAGCAAATGGGAGGCAATCTACACGTAGGTTCTGGAGTCTGTTTCTGGTCTTTGCACATCAATCATTCAAAATTCATAGCTGCAGAATATACTCAAGTAACGACCATTTAAGTGTCTATCCATTTGGCCTGACCATGTCCAAGTAAGTAGAATAAGGAGAATTTTCTCCAAGTAGGGAGAATTTTCCTTCAAATATATTTTTAGGGAAAACTTCTGTTTCTTTGTTTTTCTTTTTAAAGTTGGGAAAAATTTCTCTTTTACATTCGGTCTCATTAGCCTCTGTTTCATCTGCTGCACCTTCGGAACCATGTTAGTTTTTTGGTCCTCTTGACTGTGTTTCTGTGGAACACTTGCACTGTTCTCCTCTGTAGTATCCTGCATTTTAGAGTTTAGTCCTGTATACCTGTTACCTGTCAGTTTTTCTTCTAGGCCTATCCTATTCCCTCTGTATTTTTCAGTCATTATGTTGGTCAGTGAATGATCAAAAGCAGGACATGTCTTCCTTAGAAAGTTCTTTCTACCGTTCTGTACATTTGAATCTCCCTTTATAAATTTTGCTCCTTCTATGGTAGTCACATATGGAAATCTGAGTTGATCTGTTGGCTGAATAAGTCCCACTGAATATTTTCTCACATTTAGTGACAATTATTTCTGGTAACATCATCTCCTTTTTCCATCAGAACAAGACAAGCATCTACCAGAGAAAAGGTGCCTGACTGCCCAGCGCCTGCACCACAGTGGATTACTGCAGGCTCGTGTTCAGGATTCAAGGAACCACATTCTCTCACTTTAAATATGAAATTGAGAGATGAGGCTGGTGATTAAGGGACTCCAAAATCTGGCCAGGTAGTATAATGACAATGAGGTATTGCTCTGGTTTCACCGCTATTGATAATTTCCAGTTGCAGTAGCTATACTGCATAACAGGACTTCACATCTTCTGACAAGAACTTCACACTGAAGCCTGTTTCTTTAAACAACATCTCTCGGTTGTCTCTCGGGGACAATACCTCCATCTTGCCATTTTGGCTAAGTTTCTGTCTCTTGCGTGTTTTAAAAATTCTTGATGCTTCCTGCACCTGAAAGTAATGCTACATTAAAAAGGGGTCATAGGGGCGCCTGGGTGGCTTGGTCGGCTAAGCGTCCGACTTGGGCTCAGGTCATGATCTCACAGTCCGTGAGTTCGAGCCCCACGGGGGGCTCTGTGCTGACAGCTCAGAGCCTGGAGCCTGTTTCGGATTCTGTGTCTCCCTCTCTCTCTGCTCCTCCCCTGTTCATGCTCTGTCTCTCTCTGTCTCAAAAATAAATAAACGTTAAAAAAAATATTTAAAAAGAGGTCATACACTGTCCAGGGCCTGGCACTTCAGGAAGTGTTTCTGGCGTATGCTGTGTGCACTCTGCTGTTGTGTTTTGGCTGCTCTATCCCACTGGTCAGTCCTCTGCAGAGCTCTTCCTTGCTTGCAGTGGAGAGTGTTTGGACCTTTAATAGGTGTGTTTTGATTTGTTTGTCGAAGTAAGCCTGGAAAAAAGCGGGGGGAGGGAGCCTGACGCCCAAAAACAAGAAAGAAAAGGAAAGAGAACAAAAAATACCAAGCAAAGAATCAAAAAACTATAAAGCTGATTCCAAAGAAAAAGAAAGGGAAAAGAAGTAGGAGGAGAAGAAGGAGGAGGAGGGAGGGAGGGGAAGCGGAAGGAAAAGGAGAAGAGAAAAAAGAAAGAAAAAGAAAAGAATAAAAAAGCCGATCAAAAAAAAGAGAGAGAGAGAGAAAAGGAAATGAAAAAACCAAACAAGAAACTATTTGCCTGGGGTGCCTGGGTGGCTCAGTCAGTTGAACGTCGGACTTCGGCTCAGCTCATGATCTCGCGGATTGTGAGTTCGAGCCCCGCATCGGCCCTGTGCTGACAGCTCAGAGCCTGGAGCCTGCTTCAGATTCTGTGTCTCCCTCTCTTTCTGCCCCTCCCCTGCTCATGCTCTGTCTCTCTCTCTCTCTGTCAAAAATAAATAAACATTAAAAAATTTAAAAAGAAAGAAAGAAAGAAAGAAAGAAAGAAAGAAAGAAACTATTTGCCTGATTCCAAAGGAAAAAAAAAAAAAAAGAATAAAAAGTAAGCCTGGTCCTATTTCCACCAGAAGTGCGGGTATCATTTTGAGACACTTGATTTTCTGCACAGTTGGGGCATGCGCGGTGCTGGCTGTGCTGGTCTGGAGGAGAGATCCGCTGTGTTGCTGCCTCCGCTCAGAGCAGTCTTGCCCCAGTAACTAAGCAGTTGCCAGGCACGGGGTGGGGGGCAGGGTTTGGTGTAAGCAGATCCCCCCTGCACTGGGGGTTCCTGCCTGCACTGGGGGCCTCCGTGTCGCTCTCTGAAGTTCCACCATGCTGATATTGGGGGTGGGAAATGGCACCACCCCAATCTCTCCTCCCAGGACCAGGGATCTTGACACCCACCCCCCCCCCCCCCAGCTGTTCAGGCAGCCCTCACAGACCACAACTCTCCTGCATTTTTTTCTTGGGCCCACAGCTGGAATTCAAAACCTGAAGTCTTAAAGAACTTGGCATGGTGTGGATCCACTCCCCTCCTCCAGAGTAGAGCCTCTCCACGCTGTCCCCACGCCTGCACAGTGTGCAGAAACTATGGTGTAGCACTGCTGAAAGCAGCAAAGGTTGTATTCCCTCTGGGTGCTAATGAAAGTCCTTTGGCTGGCGCCTGCGGGGTCTTTTGTCCCTGGGGAGGCAATAACCCCTCTTCTAAAAGCACTCCAGGAAGGGGACTGTTCTCTCCCAGTGCACCCCGGAGATTTCTAGATTTCTAGATTTCTACACTCCAGGGCTGGCTCCCTCCTCCCCAGAAGCGCATGCCACAATCCCCTCCAGAGAAAGTCATGCTCCAAAACCTCAGAGTTTGAGCTCCAAATGCTGTGTGAAAAAAACAACAAACAAACAAAAACAAAACAACACACACACACAAAAAAAACCTGCAGACACTCAGTACTTCTTGCTCCCCATTCTATGGCCCAGAGAGATTTTCCTCTTGTGCAAACTTGGCGCCACACTTTCTCAACTCCTCTCTTTCTCTCCCTTTTGTCTCTCCACAGAAAGGCTTCCTTCCCTCCACGGCACCGCTGTTTTTCTCTCCCCCAATGCACATCCACACACCTTGCATCTGCCACACTGTCTCCCTCCAACTGTGGAGATCCTTCTGCTGCTCCACAGATATATTTCCCGGGTATTCCATGGGATCTGACCTCAATATAGCTATGTTTGGGGGATGAGGAAAGCCCAGGGTCTCCCTACTACTGCACCATGTAAACTCTGTCTTTCGGTTGTCTTTTTTTGGGCAGTACCGTGCACCTTTCACCAATTCCTTCTGCACAACTCAGTTTAGCATGACAACTGCTTTAGTGCTACCAAACCATGAGCCAGAAGTGGATCCTGTATTAGGAAGTGAACCCTATGTGGAGATGTAAGTCCTTCGCACCTCTTCTATGTCAACTAATCTGCCATAAATATAATCATTTTCAGAATTTTGCAGCTTAACATGACTGTGATCATATGCACTTACATCTCTGCATATGTTTCAATTTCTGTGTTCTGGAAACATGGCCACTCTATGAGGATAGTCATGGGACTCATCACCAATTTCCAGATACAGATGCTGCCAGCAATTTGGAGCATCCAACTCCTCAAACTCCCACTCAATGGAGGCAGACACAGAGGCAGGAGCGAGCTGGCATGAACAGACCTGTGCCAGTGGAGAAGTTCAGGCCCCACATAATCCCAGAAGCATAAAAAATTTTAATGTACCATGGACTTCAACACATTCAGTCATTCAAGATCTCTAAGTACATGTGCTGATACATGGGTTTTACAGTTGTCCTTATAGCCCAGCTCCATAAGATTGTGCAGGGGGACTAAGCTGCCACTGTATGAACACCTGCACGCCTAGGCAACAGCCAGACAAGAGGCTGGGTGGCAGGGGCTGCTCCAAAGAATGGCCTTCCTTCTTTCTTGGAATGTGATACAAATGTACTGGAGACACTATGGCCTCTTTTTATACCAAATGTGCCCCACATCTAAAATTAGGCCAAGAAATATCGAATCACCCCTCTGGAAGCTGGTGGGACAGGAAAATGTGGAGGTCCAGCTGAGGGCGCCAGCATGGCTCACCTGTCTTCTCCTTTCAGCCTAATGCCAGGTGAGCAAGCATCAAAGTCCAAGTGGAGAGCCTGGCTCTGGGGAGTTCGGTGTTTTATCTCATTATGACCTCAGTGCTCACCTGAACCTGTAAATGGATTTGAAATCCCCCCAAAAAGGTGACAGAATTGTAAAACATGTTTCCATTCCATCCCAGGGAAAGTGGTAGGTGTGAGACAAGGATCTTGAGGAGTTGAGGCTTAATTTACACAGCAGGGGTCAAGAGTGCCAGGCCTGACCTCAGAGTGACATAAACAACTGGCCCTTGCTCTTACCAATAGCTCTCTAGCCAGATCAGCAGGACTGGGGGTCCTCTCCATCTCTTCCTTTGCAAATGACCTGCACTCTGTTCCTCCTGGGGATATTGCATAAAGTGTTGGAGAAGGAAGTGCAGGAGCTCAGGATAATGACAGTACAATGACTGGGTGCAGGAAATGATGTTTTGCCATTCATTCATTCAATAAATCCTTATTGAGTCCCTTTTATGTCTAGCCCTGCACTAAGGAATCAAAGAAGAACAAACACTGATACACTCCCTGCACTGGGGGAGCTTGCATCCAGTGGAGCAGCAGGCAAACATTCCCTTTAGATAATATATAGCTCTACACTTTCTTTCCACAGCATTGACCTAAAATTTTGGCAGTTTCTCACTTTGTGGGTCCCCAGGTTTCAATGTAGCCATCCCATCCCCCTGATAGGGTGATAGGGGGAGCCTGAGAAAGGCTCCAGATTTTATCATAAAAAAGAGAAGTCCTGAACCACGTGAAATAGAAGACATTCCAACCAAGGCTATGTAGTGCCCTCCCTCGTGGATCAAATGTGCCACAGGACCCAGTGTCTGCCACCTGGTTCAGCTCTAGCCCATTCATTTGTTACCTGCTGTGTGGTCTTAATTTTCAAGTGAAGGGACTCCTTGACCCCCTCACCCACCCAGTGAGTCCCTGTGGCGACCTCACTATTCACCTTTTGCAGGTCCCTCTGTGTTCACAGAGAAAACAGGGGCTGATATTCTGATCCTAGAGGACAGGCAGTGGCATTTGGTGCAGGCTTTGAGGTCCTTTTTAAGATTTTATTTTTAAGGAATCTCTACACCCAACATGGGGCTCACACTCAACCCCAAGATCAAGAGTCGCATGCTCCACCAACTGAACCAGCCACGTGCCCCTCAGTCCTTGAAGGTTTCGTCAAACGCCATCACCACCTTAGAGTTCTTTCTCAGGGGGAAAAAATGTTCTTTTGAACATAATGGGTACAGAATCCATCTCCCACCCACAACTGAAGGAATTAGCAAAATGTCTAGGATCATAAATGGTATCAATTCTACAAACTCTTCTGTTTCAGATCCAGTACTATAGCATGGACATCCTTCCTGGTCCATGCTCTCTATCCATCAGCTCAATACAGAGAGTATTCCTTTAACATTCTCCTTTTCACCTCCTGATGAGCATTTAGATCATCTTTGTTCTTCCTTTGCAACACTATAATGAACATCTTGCACATGTATCTTTGTAGATGTGCACAAATATCATTTAAAAACAATTTTAAAATGGAACTACTTGCTGAAAGTATTTATTCCAATGTGCACTCCCAACTGTACTAATTGAGAATGTCCATTTCCTCACAACTTGTAAACCAGTTCATTTGCATATCTTTGGAAAGTGTTCTAATTTCAACTTTACTATCATAAAATCCAAGTATTATTACGTCCACCATAGTGTTCATAATTATCATGTTTATTACCGTAAATGTTGCTGTTAACATCATTTATGGTATATTGAGAACTCATGCACCAGGCACTCCACATACAGGGTTGATTTAATTTAATTCACTCCTTGCAACAACCATATGAGGTAAGAATTACTCATCCATCGTACAATTGAAAACCGAAGTGTGACTAACTTGTGTGCCCTCAGGCATGTAAGTTGAGCTCTCTGTGCTTCTACTCTTCCAATAGAAATAATACTATATAATAATACTATCTTCCTCCTCTACTATACGTCAAACATTAAGGACTATGTATCTGCCAGATATTTTATGGTGCCTGTGACTTGTTCGGGTGACAATGTGAGACATGACATGCTCACAGTTTACATGTGAAGGGAAGGATGGCAGAAGAGAAAGGCTAATAAGACACAAGGTCTGGGGAATCCAGATATGGCTTGACCACCAGCAGGACATGTGATTTTAAGTCACGTCTTCTCTCTCTGGACCTCCATATCCACATTCATAAACTACAGAATATAACAGGAAGGACTTGGACTAGGAGTCAAATCTTTTCAAAGGGTTAAAATGTCTAAAATAATGCTTAAATTAAAAATCTTTTCTTTTTCAATGTCAGCTTTACTGAAATATTATGTACAAAGAGTAAAATTCACCAAATTTTAATGTAACATTTGAAGAGTTTTAACAAATGTGTCCAGTGATATATGCACCACATCCATCCCTCCACAGATTTCCCTCCTGTCCCTTGTCACCCAGCCACAAACCGCAAGCCTGGCCCCTGGCAATCACAGATTTGCCTTCTGTCACTATGGTTTTGCCATTATTAGAATTGTATATAAATGGACTCATATGGTCTGTTTTCTTTTGTACCTGGCTTCTTCCACTTAATGCAACACTTTTGAGGTTCCCATCTTTGATTAGTAGTGCATTCTGTTATAATTTCATATTGGTCATTGGCATTTCTTTAAAGTTAGTGAATAATTTAGAGGTTGACTTTATTTTTCTAAAGCTGCTTGAGTGTCTTTTTCCACCAAAGGGCCCATTTGGAGCCACCGATGGCCACTGATGCTGCCATTCTTTCTCTCTCTGGCTCCCCACAGGTGCTCATCTTTTCTACCTGCCAGCTTGCCGAGGACATGCACAGGCTGTCCCTTTTCTCAGGGTGCCCACTGGGAAGGTGGGGCCTTGGGAGGGAAAGGAGAGGACAGAGCACCTCTTCTACCCTTGCTCTTTGGCATCCATCTGGGAGTGGGTGGTTCCCAGCTACAGAGGGACGGCCCCAGCCATGTTCATGGTCCCTGAGCCTGTGCCCTCAGCCCTGGGACAAGAGACTCTGCATGATCAAAGCCTGTATTTGATCAGACGTGCAGCCAAACCTCCTTTTAGTCCTGTGCACTAGGATGTACCTAGTGGTGGGGGAGGGACTGTCACCCTTATCCCCTTCTGCCTCATTACCCGCCACAAACATTCAGGAAACCTCCCTACGACAGGATGTTCTCCGCAGTGGCCACTTCCAAATCCTTTATGAAAGGGGAACCCTGTGCAGGTCTGTGGGACTTGGGGAACAAAGGGTGATGGGAAATCTAGACAAGGTCACTGCAGGCCCAGAGGCCACCTGGATGCCACCCTCATTTCTCTTTCCCAGACTACCCCATCTTTTTGGGGTGTTAGGCAGAGCCCACATCTCCCACTGCCCCACTCTGAGCAGCCATAAGAAGGGAAAGCTTTGATCAACTGCACTGGGATGGATGTGTGCCTGGCTTCCAAGGATGATCTTGTAGCCCACAGGGGTCAGGTTCTATTGGGTGACATAATGTGGCATCACTTCAGGTACACCACCCGGTAAGTGGGCTGTCCTGTACCAGCCTCACAGCAGCTTTATTCTTAATAGCTCCCAATTAGAAACACATGGAGAGGTGTCCATCCACAGAAGAATAAAGGAACACACTATAGTACATTCATATTCAAACATTAAAAAGAACAAACTATCAGGGAGCCTTGGTGGCTGAGGTGGCTAAGCATCCCATTCTTGATTTTGGCTCAGGTCATGATCTCACAGTTTGTGGGTTCAAGCCTGGCATTAGGCTTCATGCTGACAGTGCAGAGCCCGCTTGAGATCCAATCTCTCCCTCTCTCTCTGTGCCCCTCCCCCGCTCACACACTCACTCTGGCTCTCTTTCAAAACAAAAAATAAATAAATAAATAAATAAATAAATAAATAAATGTTAAAATATAAAATAAAAATAAAAAGAACAAACTATCTCTAATGCAAAAACACAGAAGAATCTTAAAAATACTATATCAAGAAAAAGAAAGCACATATGAGAAAAAACATACTATAGAAGTCTCTTAAATGGAATTTAAACAGGCAAAAGTAATCTATGGTGATAGATATCAGAGCAGCAGTTACTTACAGGGGTAGTATTGGCTGGAAATGAGCACAACAGAACTTTCTAGAATGATGGGGATTTTTATACCTTGATGTGGAAGATACAGGTCCATGGGTGTTATACATTTATCAAAACTTAACAACCTATACATTTAAGCTCTGTTGATTTTACTCTATGCAAATGATAGTTACATCAATAAAAACTTTGTTAGCACAAAATTGTGAAGATCAAGTCAAAAAATGAAAGTTACATTGTAAAAATTGGAAATCTGTATCAGGATATTGAGCAGACACCTGCCTTTTCTATGAAAAAAAAAAAAAAATCTTTAGAAAGTAGCCAAGAATCTATTGTCCCTAGAGCTGTGCTCCAAATAGACTACTATCTGTGTTTGATGATGTGGTAGAAATAAGAGGCAACAGTAAGCCTCCCTCTGAAAAGCACCTGGGAAAGGAAAGCCTGACCTCCAGCTTCTCTGGTCACCAGTGCCTGCAGCCTGGGTTCACCTGAAACCACAGGGCAGCCATTAGCAGACAGAGCGGTCCAAACTCAGAATGAGCTCCTGTGAAGCTCAGGATCTTCCTTACTTTCTTCTGCAAATTATTATAAAATACTCAGCTGACACAGGATTTAAATAGCATTTTTCGTATTTAAAGCTGTAGGAGAACCATTCGTTACTGATTTCACATTTTATTCGTAAGCCAATAAAAAATCCCCTAGATCCTTAGTCTGTGTTTCTGAGTGGAGTGTTAGACCATCTCCCAGGGAAGCTAAGATGTGTGCACCTGCTGGGAAGGAGCAAAAGCAGGGGAGACCCAGGAACAGACATTCCTTCAGGGGAAAAGCTGTTTTTTCTTCTGTATTTGACTTTTCTGTTTGGAAAGCCCGTTTCTCTCCTCTGCTGTGAGGGAACTCATCTCTACTGAACTATATGACCGAAGTCTTCCCATACAAAATAAAAACTGCACAATAGTGCTGGCTTTCAAGGATTTATAATGTTTATGCATCTTGGGGAAATTTTTCTTTAAAATGTTTACCATTTATTTAGATTACTTATATGGTCCAGGACACCAAATTATTGGAGATAGTGAATCCTTTAAGTAAAATCTTGTTTCTCAGAATATTTTAGAATTTTTAAAAAATGTTAAGTGTTCAGAAATCTGGTATTTGAAGCTGTTTCCTTCATTTATACAACTAGTGCATAGTTAAATTCACATTTGTTGGTGTGAGTTGTAAGTAGGTTAGAGATTTTTTTTAATTTTTAAAGTTTATTTATTCATTTACTTTGAGAGAGAAAGAGACCATGAGTGGGGTAGAGGCAGAGAGAGAGGGAGAGAGAATTCCAAGTAGTTTCCAAGCTAACAAAGTGCAGAGCCTGATGTGAGATTCAAATTCACGAGATCATGACCTGAGCTGAAATCAAGAGTCAGATGCTTAACAGAATGAGCCACCCAGGTACCCCTATCCCAGTGCATTCTGAAGGCATTACAATTCTATGCTATGGTGTCTGTAATCCTTCTACCCTTCATTCCCTGTATCTCCCACACCACCTTTATAGATTTGCCAGACAAATGAAGCTTAGCAAATGCTGTCATCTGGCCACTCAATGGGGGTCTTATAATCCTTGATCACTTTCTTTGTAATTTATTCCCTATTCTAAAGCAATGTCTAGTGAGATGGAAATGCCAGCCACACGGCTTTTCTCTTTATGGCTCATTCACTGAGAAAGTACAGCAAAATTGCTGGATTCCATCATTTGGAATGAAGGGTACATGATCAGGACAATCAATTCCTGCTGAGCAGCAGAAAAGAGATCAAGTACCCTGAAGGGAACACCTTAGCAATTTAAATTAAATCTCAATTTGACCACCTAAGAAAGTTGAAGGTAGCTGTGACTCAAAGACTTCACCTCAAATTAATCTATTCTCAGTTTTGTCCCAATGCTTCCATCAAGCAGAGACCATTTCTGTGGTACACTGTTCACTGGTGTTTATGTGCCTGCTTCATGATGGCTGACATACTTGTGTAGGTGTCTTACAACAAAATCAGCAGGGTTGCTGGATAATTCTGCTCCAAGTGCTCAGTCGTTAATTTTGAGTTGTGGTCAATTATATAAATGCCTTTCAATATTTAATTCCAGAAAACTCAAACACTAACAAAACCTGCAGACTTTAAGTAAATTTGGGTGGACACTTAGTCCAAATCTGAAAGGAATGTAATTTCCATGATAGACACTTCCTTCGGGCCACTCGGCACAAATGTGTTTCCCCAGGTGACGGAACTTCAGGTTTTGTCTGCCTCTGAATGACTGCCTTCATCTCAGACTTTCAGCTTCTAGAACTTTGAGAAAGAAAGTCTGTTCTTTATAAGCCCCCTAGCCAATGGTACTCTGCCAACAGCCCACTTGCACAAACTAAGACTTTATGCATGGCTAAGAGATGAGTCCTGATTTCCACATATGGGTGCAAGCCTCCATAGGGCTGGATGGACAGACAACACTACTCTTCTGGGATTCCCTTTTAAGGCCCAAGAACAGGATTGTTTGGCGTGAGAGATGAAGATGGCTGCTCTTCTCCACCGGACAGGATAGAAGCTGAAAAAACTTGAAGGGATTCTGGACATCAAAGCTTAACTTGGAGCAGCAGACGGATTAGTGGAAATAAAAAAAAAAAATAGCCTGTACAATGTTTATCAGGCATTTTTTCTATGTAATCCATTGCCTAAGGAAGGAATAAATTAAACTGTGTGATTTCTTTTTTCATGTATATCAGATTAAAACTTATATGCCACTTACTTTCACTCAATCATATAGCATGTTCATCCTTTATGTCAGTACATGTAGATCTATGTGGTTCTTTTATATGGTTATGTGGAATTCTACCATGGGGACATATCTGGTGGGGGATGTTGACCTGTCCTCAGATTGATATTTTTCCAATATAAGTGTTGTACAAATATTCTTGTACATGTGTGTGGATACTTCTTTAGATTCTTGGGGAACATACTAAATCCATTAGTATTCTCATTAAAATTTTGCAGATATCTTCTAATTGCCCTCTAAAAATCCTAAGCCAATTCATATCTTCACACAGTGTGTGAGAGTTCTCCCCCACACACCCATCCTAGCCCACACTGGATGTGTTAGTTGGGAATCTACAGATTCAAATTGTTCTGAGGACTTCTCTATGGTAGAACTCAACTCATTACGAGAGTTTTTGCTTTGTCTTTAATATTTAAAAAAAAACAACAGATTAGTACTGTCTATAATGATCTGTAGTGGGTAATCAATTCTTAAAATAGAATCATGTGGCATGTCACTTTTTGCCACAAGTGGCCATGTACAAACCAGTCTAAGTGAATAGAAAGCATATAGTCTTCCTCTTTTCTTCCTTATCTCTATTTTAGATGTATACAGGTTCAATGAAGAACAACTCTCTAGCAGTCTCAGGAAAATATGAACTGGTGTCATTCTTCCTTCACATCCCAATCACATGATTTTTTTCTGAGCACAAATGTATTATTGCTTATTTATTATTAACCCCCCAGTGAGGTATCCAGAAATCAGACTGTTAGCAATAGCTCCACATCTGCAGACAGCAATGATAGTCACATGAAGACTGTCATTGCCATGGGCCTGTCACAAGGCTCTGTCCCCTTAACCAATACTGAGAGGAGCCTGCAGTGAAGAAGGGGGCCTGTAGGTAGTCAGCTGGGTCATCAAGATGGCAGGGGGCTAGAATGGCAGCAGCACAGAGTGAGATGGTCCCCAAAGCCAGTTTCTCCTGCAGGTTTGTAATATCATAAGCGTCTGTCTACCACAAAAGAGCATAAGGTTTGTAAGGTCATGTGGCCCTGACCTCAAATCTGTGCCCTGGGGCAGAAATCTTCCTGGGATATGAGGCATAATTCTGCCTAACATGGCTCAACTAAGCTAATGCAATGAAAATGCACTAATTCCTTTCCCCAAAGAGGAGATAAGGTTCCGGAATGATATGTATTTATCTCCTTGATAAGTAAATAGTATAATGAAAATCAACAAAAAATACCATGATATATGATATATTCAAAGTGCTGAAAGGAAAAAAATCTATAGTCAAGAATATTCTATCCAGCAAGGTTATCATTCAGAATAGAAGAAAGATAAAAAGTTTCCCAGACAAACAAAAGTTAAAGGAATCCATAACCACTAAACCAGACTTACATGAAATGTTAAAGGTAACTCTTTGAGTGAAAAGGAAAGACCATAAGTAAAAGTAAGAGAAGTGGAAAGCACAAAAGCAGTAAAAAATTAGTATATCTGTAAAAATCAGTTAAGAAATTCACAAAATAAAAGGGTGTAAAGTATGACACCATATACTTAAAATGTGTGTGGAGGGAGAGGAGTCAAGAATGGGTTCAAATTTGAGCAACCATCAACTTAATATGAACTGCTATATGCAGAATAAAGGTAGCTACAAATTAATAACCAGTAATAGATAAGCAAAAATAAAGAGAAAGGAATCTGAGTATATCACTAAAGAAAGCCAAATACTCATGAGAGAAGAGAGCAAGGGAAGAAAAGAACAGAGAAAAACAGCAACAACAAAACATAAAATAAGTAACAAAATACTAATAAGTACATATCTATCAATAATTACTTTGAATTTAAATGGACTAAACACTCCAATCAAAAGACATAGTGGGACAGAATGGATAAAAGAACAAGATCCTTCTATATACTGCCTGCAAGAGACTCATTTCAGACATAAAGTCACTTGCGGATTGAAAGTGAAAGGATAGAGAAACAATTATCATGCAGATGGATATAAAAAGAAAGCCAGACAAAATAGACTTTAAAACAAAGACTGTAACAAGAGACAAAGAAGGATACTATATAATCATAAACAGAATAATCCAATAAGAATATATTAACAATTATAAATGTGTATGAACCCCACATGGAAGCACCCAAATGCCTAAAGCAGTTAATAACAAACATAAAGGAACTAATTGATAGTAATCTAATAATAGTAGGGGACTTTAACACCCCACTTACATCAATGGACAGATCGTCCAAAGAGAAAAATCAACAAGGAAACAGTGGCATTAAGTAACACCTTGGACCAGATGAATTTAACAGATATATTCAGAACATTCCATCCTAAAACAGCAGAATACACATTCTTCTCAAGTACACATAGAATATTCTCCAGAATAGATCACAAAATATGTCTCAACAAATTCAAAAACGTCAAAGTCATACCATGCAGCTTATCTGAAAACAATGCTCTGAAACTAGAAATCGATCACAAAAAAAAAAAAAAAAAACCCTGGAAAGACCACAAATACATGGAGTTTACATAACATGCTACTAAACAATGAACAGGTTAACCAAGAAATAAAGGAGGAAATTTAAAAATACATAGAGAAAATGAAAATGAAAATACAACATTCCAAAATCTCTGAGATGCAGCAAAAGCTGCTCTAAGATGGAAGTTTACAGCAGTACAGGCCTACATCAAGAAGGAAGAAAAATTCCAAGTAAATAATCTAACCTTACACCTAAAGGATCTACAAAAAGAAGAACAAACAAAACCCCAAACCAGTAGAAAGAAGTAAAAAATAAAGATTAGAGCAGAAACAAACAAAATAGAAACTAAAAACAAGGAAACAATAGAATAGATAAATGAAACCAGGAACTGGTTCATTTAACAACATCAACAAAATTGATAAACCTTTAGCCAAACTCATCACAGAGAGAAAGAGAGAGAGCTCAAATAAACAAAATCAGAAATGAAAGAGGAGAAATAACCACCGATCCCACAGAAATAGAAAAGATTGTAAGAGAATATTACAAAAAATTATATGCCAACAAACTAAACAACCTAGAAGAAATGGATAAATTCCTAGGAACACATAACCTCCCAAAGATCAATCAGAAAGAAATAGAAAATTTGAACAGACCAATTACCAATAATGAAATTGGATCAATAATCAAAAACTCCCAACAAAAAAAAGTCCAGGACCAGACAGTGAATTCTACTGAACATTGAAAGAAGAGTTAAAACCTATTCTTCTCAAATTATCCCAAAAACAGAAAGGAAAAGAGAACTTCCAAATTCATTCTATGAGGCCAGTATTACCCTGATACCAAAACAAAAGACACCACACACATAAAAAAAAGAACTACAGATCAATATCTATTATAAACATATGCAAAAATCCTCAACAAAATACTAGCAAACCAAATCCAACAATACATAAAAACTCATTCACCATGGTCAAGTGGGATTTAATCCTGGGATGCAAAGATGGTTCAATATTCACAAATCAATGAATGTGATACATCACATCAAGAAGAGAAAGGGTAAAAACCATATGATCATTTCAGTAGATGCAGGAAAATCTTTGACAAAGTAAATCTATTCATGATTTAAAAAAAAGAAACATCAACAAAGTAGGTTTAGAAGGAATATATCTCAACATAATAAAGGTCATGTACAAAAACCCACAGCTAATAGCATTCTTAATGGTGAAAAACTGAGAGCTTTTCCCTTAAGGTCAGGAACAAGACAAGGATGTTCACTCTCACTACTTTTATTCAACATAGTACTGGAAGTCCTAGTCACACCAACCGGACAAGAAAAAGTAATAAATCAGTAAGGAAAAAGTAAAACTTTAACTATTTGCAGATGACATAATAAAATTCTAAAGACTCCACCAAAAATTACTAGAGAAATGATAGATGAATTCAGTAAATTCACAGGATACAAAATCAATGTACAGAAATCTGTCATATTTCTATACACTGACAATGAAGCAGCAGAAAAAGAAATTATGGAAACAAATTCATTTACAATTGCACCAAAAACAATAAAATACCTAGGAATAAACTTAAGCAGGAGATGAAAGACCTCTACTTTGAAAACTATAAAACATTGATGAAAGAAATTGAAGATGACACAAACAAATGGAAGATATTCCATGGATCAGAAGAACAAATATTGTTTGAATGTCCATATTGCACAAAGCAATCTACATATTTAATGCAATCCCATCAAAATACCAACAGCATTTTTCACGGAGCTAGAACGAACAATCCTAACATTTGTATGGAACCACAAAAGACCTTGAATAGCCAAACCAATCTTGAAAAGGAAAATTAAAGCTGGAAGTATCACAACTCCAGATTTCAAGTTATACTACAAAGCTGTAGTTATCAAAACAGTATGGTAATCAAAACAGTATGGTACTGGCACAAAAATAGACACATAGATCAATAGAACAAGATAGAAAGTCCAGAAACAAACCCACGATTATATGGTCAGTTAATCTTTGACAAAGGCAAGAACTTGCAATGAGAAAAAGAATCTCTTACAAATGGTGTTGGGAAAACTGGACAGCAATATGCAAAAGAATGAAACTGGAACACTTACTTACACCATATACAAAAATAAACTCAAAATGGATTAAGGTCCTGAATGGATACCAGACCTGGAACCATAAAAATCTTAGAAGAGAGCACAGGCAGTAATTTCACTGACATTTTTACATATGACACCTGAGGCAAGGGAAACAAAAGCAAGAATAAACTATTGGGACTACATCAAAATAAAATCTTCTGCACAGCAAAGCAAACAATCAACAAAACTAATAGGCAATCTATGGAATTGGAGAAGATATTTGCAAATGACATATCCAGTAAAGGCTTAGTATCCAAAATATATAAAAAACCTACAGAACTCAACACCCAAATAACAAATAATCTGATTTAAAAAATGGGCAGAAGACATGAACAGACATTTCTCCAAAGAAGACATTCAACTGGTCAACAGACATGGAAAAATGCTCAACATCTCTCATCATCAGGGAAATGCAAATCAAAGCTACAAGGAGATATCACCTCACAACTTACCAGAATGACTGAAATCAAAAACACAAGAAACCACCAGCGTTAATGAGGATGTGGAGGAAAAAAAACACTCATGCACTGTTGTGTACTGCATCTTCTTTATCCGTTCACCTATCAGTGGACACTTGGGCTGCTTCTATTTTATATATATATTTATAATATGTATATAAATGTATACATACATAATATGTATAAATACAAACATATATATGGATGTGTGTGTATATATATGTATACATATATGACTCAAGATATGTATATATTAAGTCATAATATATTGAGCCATTAAAAAAGAATGAAATCTTGTCATTTACAACAACATGGATAGAGCTATAGAGTATAATGCTAAGCAAAATAAGACAGTCAGAGAAAGACAAATACTACATGATTTCACTCATATGTGGAATTTAAGAAACCAAACAAATGAACAAAGGGGGAAAAAAGAGGCAATCCCCCCAAAAAGATTCTTAACTATAAAGAACAAAGAGATGGTTACCAGAGGGGAGGAGGGTGTGGGGGATGGGTCAAATAGGTAAATGGGATTAAGAGTACACTCATCTTGATGAGCACTGAGTAATATACAGAATTGTTGAATCTCTTTATTGTACTCCTGAAACTAATATAACACTGTATGCTAATTATACTGGAATTAAAATAAAAATTAAAGGGGCGCCTGGGTGGCTCAGTCGGTTGAGCGTCCGACTTCAGCTCAGGTCATGATCTCGCGGTCTGTGGGTTCGGGCCCCACATTGGGCTCTGTGCTGACAGCTCGGAGCCTGGAGCCTGCCTCAGATTCTGTGTCTCCCTCTCTCTCTGCCCCTCCCCTGCTCATGCTCTGTCTCAAAAATAAATAAAAATATTAAAAAAAATAAATAAAATAAAATAAAAATTAAAGGGGTGGCTGGGTGAGTCGAGTGACCGACTCTCGATTTCAGTTCAGGTCATGATCCCAGGGTTGTGGGATTCTCTCTCTCTCTCTTCTTCTGCCCCACTCCCACACTTGCTCCCTTGCTCTCTCTCTAAAAAATTAAATTAAATTTTAATATTCTATGCTCACGCACATATACACAAACAGAAATGTATTCGTAACAAAATAGAAAGGAAATCCTCATGACGATTACAGTCTCCATCACTGGCACTGGTCACGTGGTCCTACATAGCTGGTATTTATAACTACTTTCTTCCATTAGGCATTCTGTATTTCCTTAACCTTCAGTTTGCACCTGAGCTAGTTGTGGTTCTTTACACGATATGGTGACCCTAACCTTCATCTCTTATGGGTCCAGGCCATTATTAGTCCTGCCTAGATTGGACTGTTGTAATTTTCCATTGACCTTAATCATAGGCCACCCAGAGAGATCTCTTGTATTCCAGACATACCCTTCCTTACCTCCACTGTGGAGTAGCAAGTAAGGAACATTCACACGAATGAGCTCCTTCTTTACCTGTTGACTCAGAGGCATGAGGAACCCAAAGTGGCTGGGAGGTAGTATTAACTTCCACACCAATAGCTTCACTGTTGTGTGGCTTCACTATTTTCTTCTTAAACTAAGATATCTAGGCCAGAAGAGCATAAGGTTATAAGAACAATAAACAAAAATTTACTAGTAGGTCACTAGAGGTAATAGTGAGTGGTGCCATTTCCATTTCCACCCCTTAATTCTCAGACCTTTTTATCTTGTTTGTTGGGGAAAAAGCACCATATCGGATGCTGAATCACACCACATACAAACTCCTAGAGAACCTTACCTTAGCTTTAAATGTATTGCCACCATGTTGGCACTGTAATTGAGCCTTCAAAAGGTCATTCCACCATTCTATCAAGCCAGCTGTTCTGGATGGCAGGGAACATAATACCAATGAGTTCCATGAGCATGGGACCATTACTGCACTTCATTGGCTGCAAAGTGTGGTCCTTGAACACAGAAATGCTGTGTGTAATACCATGACTGTGGATAAGGCATTCTACAAATCCATGGATTTGTAGTTTTGACAGAAGCATTTTGTGCAAGGAAGGCAAATCTGCTGTATTCAGACTGTTCCAGGAAGAACAGAAGACTGCCCATTCCATGACAGATGTGGTCCAATGTAATCAACCTGCCACCATGTAGCTGGCTGATCACCCTGGAGAATGGTGTCATATCAGGGACTCAGTGTTGGTCTCTGCTGCCAGCAGATTGGGCACTCAGCAGTGGCCATGGCCAGGTTACCTTTGTGAGTAGAAGTCCATGTTGCTGAGCCCATGCACAACCTCCATCCCTGCCACCATGGCCACTTTGTTCATGGGCCTGTTGGGCAATGAATGGGGTAGCTGGGGAAAGAAGCTGAATGCTATTCATAGAACAGGTCATCTTACCCACTCCTATTAAAATCCTCCTCTGCTGAGTTCACCCTTTGGTAAGCATTCACACGAGACACAGATATCTTCATATTTTCTACCCATTAAGAGAGGTTTACCCACATACCTTTTCCCTAAAGTTCCTTGGGGCCATTTATCCAATCATGGTCCTTCCAAGTCTCTGGTCATCCTACTAAACCATCAGCCAAGCTCATGAGTCAGAATATAATCCCATGTCTGGCCATTTCTCCTTCCAAGCAAAGAGAAAAACTACATGCACCACTAGAAGTTCTGTCCACAGATAGGATCTCCCTTCCCCACTGTTCAAATATGTCCCAAAGGAGCTTCAGTGCTACAGTTGTCTATTTTTGGGTGGTGCTTGTCCATCATAGAGAACCAACTGTAAACTAAGCCCCAGTCTTCTCTTTCTCTATCAACAGACTATAGAGAGATCTCAGTGAGGCCATAAGTGCAGGTTGGAAAGAGAAGGCAGAGGTTGGGTACATGGGCATTTGGGCCCCTTCCTAAGGTAAATAACCTACTTGTGCCTTCAGGGCCTACTTGGGCCTGATTGTGCACATACCACTTCCATCTGATGAAGGAGTGTTGATGTGCATGTCCAACTTTATGGCTTGGTGCATCAGATAACATCCATGAATGACAGGCATCCCAGGTCCCACTGTAATCTAATGACCTGTGGTTAAATTTTCAGTCTCTACTAAGGCATGATAAGGTAGACCAAGACCTACTTATCAAAAGGAGAGTAGGGTTTTCCTCTAAAATCCTCAGGGTCTGTGCTGTGATTCACCTATAGGGGACTGGCAAAAGTTCCAAAGAGCACCCCTATCTGCCACTGATGCTTCAAGCACCATTGGATGCGACCCAAGTGACCAAGTGGCCTGAATAGCAACTGAACCTTATTCTTACCTCACTCACAGAAGCAGTATTTTGGGTCACTCAGCAAATAGGCTGGAGTAACATATCCAAATGAGGAATATGTTGCCTCTAAAATCCAAAGGTAACCTTGTACCTCTGTTTTGGTTGTAAAAAAAAAGCAACAACTTATCCTTCCCCTTAGGTGTGATATCTCACCCTGCCCCATACCACTGGACACCCAGAAATTTCACTGAAGTAGAGGTTCTTGATTTTTTGTCTGATTTATTTCCCATCCTCTAACACATAAAAGTCTTATGAATATGTCTGGAGAAGTTGCTACTTCTTGCTCAGAGGTCCAATCAACATAATGTCACAGGTGTAATGGACCACAGTGGTATCTTCTGGAAAGGAGGGGTAATCATGATCCAAGGAAACTAAACTATGACATAGGACTGGAAAGTGTATACATCCCTTAGGTAGGACACGCTTAGTGTATTGCTGACCTTTCTAGCTAAAAGCAAGCTTCTTCTGGTTGGTCTTATGACAGGGATTAGAAAAAGGGCATTTGGCCAGATCAAAGATGCTCACCAATACCAGGAGTAGTGTTAATCTGCTCAACTAATGCAAGTACATTTGGTTTTCATTGCAACTAAAGCCACCACCTAGTTTAGCTTATGATAACCCATGTTCTCCAAAATACATCTGTCTTCTCCACAGGCCAAATAGGAGAGGCATATAGGGACGTGGTGGGAATTACCACACCTGCACCCTTAAATTACTTGATGGTGGCACTAATCGCTGCAACCTCTCCAGCAACGTGATGTTGCTTTTGGTTGTTTTCTCAGGTAGAGGCAGTTCTGGTGGCTTCCACTTGACTCTCCCACCATAATCATCCTCACTTCCCATCAGGGAACCAATGTGGGGATTCTGCCAGATATATGGCTATATATATCTATTTCAGTTATGCATTCTAGCACCAGGGAAATAACCACAGGATGGTTTCAAGACCTATCAGGCCCAATGGGAAATGGAACTGTGCAAAACCCCATTGATTGCCTGACTTCCATGGGCCTATACTCTACTGGACCATGGTGATATTTGAGGTCTGGAATTAGTGCCAATTCAGAGTGTCTAGTAGTCCTTAGAAGGTCTAATTATTTCCAATGTAGAGTTATCCTGGTAAAATGCCATAGGTACATTGGGGATAGCTGGTAGAAAGATAAACAGGATAATTTTTGGTAGTGTACCAGTGTCCTTCCTTAGGGGGACCTAGACTCCCCTTCATTCAAGGGTTCTGGGTCTATAAACTGACTCAAGTCTGGGAATGATTGAGAGGTATTATCTTCTGTTTTGTGATTCAGGGTAGCTTCTTGTTCACTTGACTTGGAATTTTTCTGCTTCATTAAAATTTAGCAGTCTTTTTATCTATTTTAGTTCTAGGAACACTGTGATCAACCAGCCAACACCACAGGTGTGCATGAGGCAGACAATTCTGATTTCTGCTCTGACTCTGCTGTCCATCACAGTGATGGCACCGGCCCTGCCTTGGGCTGCTGAGTGTTGCCACTGGGCCTGTCACAAATTCATTTCTCACAAGGTGGTAAAAATACGTCTTCTGCATCCTCCCAGTGTGGGTGTGAATGTCTTAAGTGATAAATCCAATCTAACATTCCAACCTTCCTATACCTGTGAATCCCTGCCTCTACATTAAACCAGGGCAGGTCCAGCATTTCCAACTCACTCACTATGGATCTTTTGGTCCGTGTATCACAACCAACCAAACAAACTGCTAGACCCAAGCTGCAACATTAAATGCAGAACCTCTTCTTAGGGAGAAGAGATATGAATTCACATCAATGAATTCATTCTTATCCAAGTATATGTTCTTCTCCCCACTGCCTCACTCCCTTAAGATCCATTCTTATACATGTTCCCCAGAGTTGGTTACATAAGTTAGAAAACTCGAGTAGTTCCTTTGGAGTATAGTGCACCTCCTCATGGGTCACACTTCATACCTCACCTTTAGGGGCCTGTTGGGACTAGACTCTATTTACAGGTCTAGAAGCAAAGAGGGGAGATAGGGGTGGGTCCTTTCTTAGTCTTAGCCTGTCTTAAACTGTCTTTGGCTAGCCAGGCTACCATAACAAAATATCACAGACTGGGTGGCTGAAATAGTAGAAATTTATTTCTCACAGTTCTGGAGGCTTGAAAGTTCAAGCTGAATGTGATAGAGGATTGGCTTTATGGTAAGAGCTCTCTTACTATCTTGTACATGGCCAGCTTCTTGTGGTGTCCTCAAATGGCCTTTCCTTGCTATGTGAGCTAGGAAGACACAGACTGAGAGAGAGAGAGAGATCTGTTTCTGTTCATGTTCTTACAAAGATACCAACCTATCATATTAGGACCTGACCCTATGGCCTCATTTGACATCAATTACATCTTAAAATGCTTTATATCCAAACAAGGTCACATTGGGCATTAGACTTTAGCATATGAATTTGGGGCAGAATACAATTCATGACAAAGGACATGAATTTGTAGGGAAGAAATGATTCTTTTTACTGTTCTTGACTAAAAATTAGCATTCCCTTCAACTATATGTCACCAACAAATCAGAGTAATATTTACAGTACCCATGACTTTGTCATCATAGGAAATCAGATATTTCATATCAATTGTGGTTGGTCTAGATATCTTATAAAAGTATTTACTCTTGTCACTATTTTGAAGTTAGAACACTTAGAAGATCCCCCACTGGAGGTACACATATTATCATGTTACCCAATTTGATTGATATATTTTGATAAATATATTTCAATATCCAGTTACCTTGTTAGTACATGTATTTTATTTCAAACATTTGAGAGCATTATTGTGAGACAGGACCCATGGGTATCATCTGATTGCCAGAGGTGCCAGGGCTGAGAGGCCCCCATTATGGTTGTTGGATTTGGGGTCACACTCTGCTGGTTAACAACTATCAGGATCACCCAGGATTGTCTCAGAAGTGATGTGTGGAAAGGTGAGCTGACATTTAGCCATGAAGTCCCACTGAAGACAAAGAAGTTTAATGATCAAGGCCTCTAAATTCAAACTTGAGAGCATAATATTTGATAGCCAGTACAGCACAATCATGGTCAAGAACTCTGGAACTATGTGAAGGAGTCCTGAAGCCTTGAAAATAAAGATAAAAATCACCATCATGTTGAGAGAATATTAGCAGCCTACCTTCTCTCATAGAATTAATTCTGCACTAGCCAGCACATAGCACATAGCACCACACGGTAGTACCAGCCCCAGGATTGAAGGCTGGCAGTCATTAAAGATAATCAAAGAGAATGCAGAGGACAACAGCTAATGCTCTATGCTGCAGTCCTGGGGACAGCAACCAAGAGAGCACAGTCTTCCCTGGGGCCCCATGTCATTACCCCAGGCACAGTCTCTAACCCTCTGCCATTGTGTCCATTCAACATTTCTGGAAAGTGCCTCCTTTGTGACTTGCACTGATTCATGGGGAGATCCTCCCTTCTCCCCCCAGGAACCACAACTCTCTTCTCCTAGCAGAAAACTCCTCCACCCCTGGGTTATTTCTTCTAGAGTAGGTCCTGAGGTATGGTTATCAGGGCTGAGGGGAGACTGTATCAGATGTTGAGAGAGGCCCTGTAGCGGCCTGCAGACCTATGTTATACATGACAGTGATACTTTCAGAAATGTCAGTGTTCTTTTCAGGTTTATGTTTCTTTTCTGGGGACATGACCCCTCTACAGTCAGGGACATCTTTGTCCCACAGAAGATCAGGATTTGAATAGCAGGAACAAAAAGAGGAAAGAGTCACTGTTCAGCATTTGACATCCTGAATACAATTCCTGAGTCCACAAGAGTCTTGAGCACCAAACTTTGAAGAGAGAAAAAGGGTGTCCTAATCCCAGGGCCCAAAAGGAAAATGTCCTTTAAGGTCACTGTCATCAAGGTATGAAGTGTCCATTGTCTATGGACGAGAAGGGAGAAGTGTCTCCCCAATACTGGGAAAGGGCAGGGGGTTCTCAAAGGCCAAGGGCAGGAGTCTGCTTGCATTCAGGCTGTGCATGGCTTGGGCCTAGAACGGGTGGCTCTGGAAGATTCCCAGGCACTGCCTTTGGCCACAAAATGATCAGGTCACACATCCTGGGATGACAAAGGGCAGCAAATACAGTTGTCCCTAAGACCCCAGGACACTTGTACAGGCATGGGGAGGAGAAGCTCCTTAAAGAAACAAAGAGACTAGATTTTACTTGAGTACTTACAAGTCACATTTTATTTTAAGAAGAATAGTGAAATATGATAGTTCTCTTCTAGTTCTACTCAGACATTAACAAGGATAAAGGTTTACAAACAATTAAAGAAAATGTCAGACTCTCTAATGGGTTAAGACATTTTTGTCATACCAGCCACGTGCGCTCAGCTTTGGGTTCCTGTGTCTGGACTACTTCCCCACCCTCTAGTCTCCTCCACCTGACTTGTATGCTTTCCTGTTGCAAAGGGAACTGTTCTCAGTTGATGCCCCCTGATTCACATAGTGGAGGCTCAATGAGTTCAGAGGAATCCCAGCAGCCTGGGCAATATCCAATCCAACCTGTGCCAAATGGTGTTACTAGAAACGTCAGGCTTGGTGCCTATAATCATCTGTACAGGAGAAGATCCTGCCCCAGCTACACAGGGCTTGGGTTGAACACAGGTGAAATGTGGGCCCACAGCAGCCTTTTCCGGGCACCATAGGGCAATATACACACCACACATGTATTTCCAGGGGCCGGACAGGAAATATGCTGTTGCAGGGAAGATACACAGCCTGCTGCACCCCTGCTTGCTCAGAGCTTGTGATCCAGACAGGTGGGGCAGCAGAAGGTCCCAGCTGGCTGGTCACACTCACAGGACTGCACCAGGGAGCTGGACCCCAGGAGGTCAGCACTGCCCTCCTGAGACCACACGCCACCATCGTGCCCGACTTGTTGCTTGTTCTTTTTCCAGGAGAGAGGGAAACAACTTCCCACACTCACCTGCTCACTGGGAAGCAAGTTGAATTGCTTTTTACTGTGATGAAATACGCGTAACAAAATTGACCCCTTCTAACCATTTTCATTTAGTGCAGTCACATTGTTGCAACCCTCACCACCATCCATTTCCAGAACATTCCTCATCTCAAACTGAACTCTGTCCCCATGAAACACTAACTCCCCACTCCCCTCTCCTCCCAGCCCTCCAATTTCAACTGTGATGAGGGTAACATTTTTGGAAGGCTTATGTTCATTTTTATTGACTTTATTTTATGCAACCCACCCTTGATTCACCAGAAGCATCCATTGCCTTGGGAAGTGTAGTAAAGGAGAGATGAAAATAAGAGTCAAATATTCAGGCTTTGAGCTCTTGCCTTTCAATAAAAAGCCAGGCTTTATGGAAGGACAAACCATCCTTCCAAATGCCAGAAGCTCAGGAGAGGCTGGGTGGGACCTAGGCCATCCCTACTCTCAATCATTTTGTCTCCCACTGTGCTCGTCTTCAGGAAATGAAAGATGTCAGCAAGCAGCATGATAACTGTGTTAACAAATGTTTACGTGGCTCTCATGGATGAGGATTCCAGGCTTCTATGTAATGTGGAAGGAAGGACAGGGACGGGAAGTTTAGACGGCAAGTGTCAGGATACTCAGGGATTAAAACCTGCTCTTCCCATTCTCCATCCCCGTGTCTATGGAACAGAGACGCACTGACCCCTGTGTTTCATGACAGGGCTGTGGTCTGACATGTGCATGACTCCAGGTTTCCTACTAACGCTGAGATCTGGGAGCGTGTTTCAAGAGCAGCCAGAATCACTGTGCTTCCCAAAGTGAGGTCCAGCCTGTGGGACAGGAGGTGAGTTTTATAGCATCAGGTGATGGAACCCACATGGCCTCTAAATATTCCATGGGAATGGGCCTGTGGGGCTTTCTTTGTACTCCTATACACCGCTTTTTCTGGAAAAAGCATAACAATGAAGTTTAAAACCACACTGCCCAGAACAAACTGGTCACAAATCTAGAAAACAGAAATAAGAGCCACTGGATTATTTTTTCGCCCACGATTAAATTATTCAATTTAAAGAAATAGCCAAGTATTCCCAGACTCTAACTTTCCTCATTTTTTCAATCTATTCTTCTTTTTTAAAGTGACATTATAAATAATTAAATAATTAACATAAAATTAATTACTTTAAGTAATTAAAATTAAACATGCTTTGTGATGACAAAAGAAATAGGAATTGTTGCTCTTTTTTTTTAAATGTTTATTTATTTATATTGAAAGAGAGAGAGAGAGAGAGAGGGAGCAGGGGAGGGGCAGAGAGAAAAGGAAACAGAGAATCCCAAGCAGGCTCTGCACTGTCAGCACAGAGCCCGACACAGAGCTGGACACGGGATTCAATTGCAGAAACCTTGAGATCAAGACCTGAGCTGAAATCGAGTCAGACACTTAACCGACTGAGCCCTCCACACACCCTGGTACCCGTTGCTCTTTGTAAGCAGTCTTACTTTGCAAAACGAAGTCTCAGTCTCCATGTTCTTCATGAAACTTTACTATTCCATGAAAATCCCAAAGTATGGGAACCTCTGACACACAGGAGAGCTGCTCAGGGTTCCAGAGTCAGTAAATGAGAAGCTCATCTTCATTGGAAAACAGACTCAAACTACACACTTTGGGAACTGAGGTAGTAAAATTTATTTGTATTTATCATCAGGACAGCATTTTGCCAAAATGATGAATGACACCTAATCAAGTCGTAAGTGCACTTTGTCCAGTTTATGGGGCGTAAGTTAGATGTCACCAAGAGAAACAATCGGAACATTCTAGAAGATAACCAGTTTTGCATGTTTGTCCTAGGACTGTGTGTTCTCTATACGGAAGGGTCTTTCGTGGGGTCCTCACTATTCACTGCCCCTGTTGACCAATAAAGTCTTCCAGTCATTTCCCAATGGGAGTGCAGGCAGGGCCCAGCTGGACGGCAGGCTCCCAGGTGCAGAGACATGAGGAGGCTGGAGAAACGGGGACCTGAGCCAGGTGGCAAGGGAGTCTCATATGGAGAAGAGCCCAGAGCACTAGTGAAAATGCATCCCCAGCAAGGGGAGCCCGCAAAGGATCTCAGCCCCTCAAACCAGATGAAGGACGCAAACCCCCATAGAGTGGTTAATGAGAGTCAACAATCAATGAACACTCAAAATAGGTCACTAGATGAGAAATCTTCACATGTCTGAAGATTCTAAAGCTTACATATGAAAAAAATATCTAACTTGCTAGAAGTTTTCCAGATTTGAAAAAAATCTTCAAAATTCTTACAGTATTACCAATAGTGAGTTTTGAAGCTGGAGGTTTTCAAAAATATCAACAACTATAATATTGACTAATCATTTTTGTCTTTCATCATGGTCGGAAGATTGAATTTTCTTTCCATTCCTACTAAAACTTCACATTATAAAAGCTGTTATATGGTAAGATAATGTAGCAAAAAAGCATTATAAAGTGTGTCAACAGTTAATTAACAAATTCATATATTTTTAGAAAAAGTTCTCGGGGTGTTCTATTAGTCACCCTGACTGTGGGAAATGGGCACTCATGGATAAATCAGTGAGGGTCACAGCTCTTGGCCATGAGAACAGGTCTTTAGAGCCAGAAAAACCCTTGACTCATGAAACACAGACACAAAATACACACACACAACACACACATGCACACACAAACATTTATAGACAAATGCACACGTGTGCATACACACTTTCACAGTATTCACATATAAGTGTACACTCAACACACACACACACACTACATTACCATATAAATACTTAGCACAGGAGAATAGCAGGCCCCCAGGTGTGGGAAGATGGCCTGACACTTAGTCTGAGTTGTTAGTAATTGATGGCACAATTTTGTCTAAATCTCTTAAACCCTTTGTCTCCAGATCCCAAGACTGAGTTGAAGCAAACCATCTGTAAGTCTCTTTCAGTTGTAAATTCTGTGATTTCAGGGGGACAAGGAACATCATCTACCCAGAGCTGGCCTTAGGCCCTTCTCTGTGCCCCTGACAGGAGCCCTGCAGGCCGGAGTTACAGCCTTGGGCACTGGCCAGGCCCCCTCACCAAACATCAGTCCCTAGAGGCAGGGCACATCACAGCCCCATCTGTGGGGAAACTCTGCTCTAGAAACTTGTGGAACTTCTTTCCTGCCCCTCCTCCCTATGCCCACAGTCTTCTTCATTCCTTAGGAGCAAAGACTTGGCCCTGTGAGCAACAGTAATGATCAGCAAGCAACTGAGGCTGGGGTTTGGGGAGATTAGCAGCTGTCCCCTGGTTCATTTCCTGCTCCTGCCACACACATTTCCAGAGGTGCCCATGGCAGGGGCCTCACCATTCCTTAAAAACCCCTTTTAGGGGCTCCTCCCTCTCCCTCCTCCAGGGTATTCATCCGGGACTGTGCTCCTGTCCCTGTCCTGGCCTGTGTCTGGAAGCTGCTGAGTCCCAGGCCTGAAGGGGTTGAGGCCCCAGCCTCACAGCAGCACATGACCTTTGGCTGCAAACATCAAGTCTGATCTTGCTTTCAGGTGGCTACCCAAAATACAGCTCCAATCCCTGAAAATAACCCCCCAGGGCCAGTTTTTCAGGCAGCTGCGGAGTTGAGCCCCATGACTGGCTCTGTGAGCAGGTACATTGTCATCCACCTTGTGCCCCTGTCATGAGCCCGGGGCTGGTGCCCATGATAGGTGCTCAGCAAATGTCTAGGGACCATGAATCAGACAACCTCATAAGCAATTGGGCCTGATTAAGTCCTCAAGAATCCAAAGTCCTTATGGCCACGGGGGGGGGGGGGGGGGCGGGGGGGGGGAAGATTCACAGCAAACAAAAGATAGAGGCCAAACAAAATTCTTACCTTCTTTTCCTACAGAACCACTTTAAAGGTTGTTTCTGAAATACCAAGTTCTTCCAAAACAGCAATCTATCATTTTTTCTATCCCCATCCCCCTTCTTTGGGGGCCCTGCTTTGCTGGATTCTCTAAACACAACTGTCAACCTTGCATATTCCTCCGCAAGCTAAAATATTCCCGGATACTTTTAGGTTTCAGCTTTATCTTTTTTGACTTCATTTTGTAAAAACTGTGGTAAAAGAAGCATAACATAAGATTGTTCATTTTAGTCATATGTACCTGCACGGCCCAGAGGCAGCCGGTACGTGGGCATTGCTGTGCACCACCACCACCAGCCGTCTCCAGAACGTTTCTCATCTTGCGCAACTGGAAACGTCGTCGTTGTATCCTTCAAGGAAGGCATTCATTCCACTTTGAGGCTCACTTACCCTGACATCCCTCCGGGTTTTACAGCCTGGCTGCCATCTAGCGGCTGCTGATGCAGGAACAGCCAGGCCGGCCCTTCATGTTGGAGGGGCTTTTCCAGGGTCACGCCGTGAAGGTGTAGGGGCCAAGGGCAGTTGCCAGAAATGTGCCACTTTGGCATTTTGATTATTATAAATAAAAATTACTTAAGACACTCAGACCTTCCCCCATTCCCCTGAAAGCAGGAAAGAACTCTCCCTGTGGCAGGCGCCCTCCCTGCGCCAGGAGACAGAGACCTTCTCGTCACCAGAGAAGGGGATTCAGAGCCCAGACGGCTGTATAAACAACGCTGTTACTTATTCCTAATTTCGCACCCAGTCCAAATCCTGTTCAGAATTACCTACTGATTGAATCTCCTGGAGTTAAATTTTCCTGATTTTTTTCAGTTCTTCAAAGATCCATTGTCTCTCTGGGAGAAGACATTTATAAATGACATATCCAATAAAGGGTTAATGTCTAAAATATATACGGAACTGATACAACTCAACACCCAAAAAACAAATTATCCACTTAAAAAACGGGCAGAAGACATGAACAGACCTTTCTCCAAAGAAGACATCCAGATGGCCAACAGACACATGAAAAGATGCTCAACATCACTGATCATTAATGAAATGCAAGTCAAAACTACAATGAGGTATCACCTCACACCTGTCAGAATGGCTAAAATCAAAAATACAAGAAACAACAAGTGTTGGAGAGGATGTGGGAAAAAAGGAACCCTCATGCATTGTTGGTGGGAATGTAAAGTGGTGCAGCCACTGTGAATGTTACTCAAAAAGTTAAATCCAGCAATCACACAACTGAGTATTTACCCCAAGAATACAAAAACACCAATTCAAAGGGATACATGCACCCCTGTGTTTATAACAGCATTATTTACAATGGTCAAATTAAAGAAGCACCCCAAGTGTCTATCGACAGACGAATGAGTAAAGAAGATGTGGTATATATACAATGGAATATTATTCAGGCACAAAAAAGAATGAAATCTTGCCATTTGCAACCACATAGATGGAGCTAGAGACTATTATGCTAAGCAAAATAAGTCAGTCAGAGAAAGACCATACGTGGAATTTAAGAAACTAAACAAAGGAAAAAAAGAGATACAGGGAGGGAGCGAGACAGAGAGAGAGAGAGAGAGAGAGAGAGAGAGAGGAATCAAGAAACAGGGGGCCTTGTTGGCTTGAGACTGTCCTCCACCTCACGCACTCCTGAGGGCTTACGGGGTCTCTTAACTTCCACCTTCTCCTTATACTTCCTGAGTGGGAACTCGACACTTTTGGACACTCAGAGAGCAAATTAAACTATGTGCTTCTTTAGCCTGCAGACTGTAAGCAATTTGTCTTCTTTTAATAAATTCTGAGGTTAGGTAAATTCAACCTCGGATGATCACTTTGGATGCCGTCACCTTTCTGCCACCTCTGAAACCCCAGCATTATTTCTGAATCCACCCCTCATGTCTAGGGGCTTACCCTCAATCCTTGTGGACCCACAACACAAATTCCTGGCAATCCGCTGTGTTCGGTCCTTCCTCACCTGCAAAGTACTGACGTAGTCTTCACTAGCAAGTGGGGACAATGTACCCAAAACTGACTCTATGACATCCGTCCTGTAACTTAGCTGGGTTGTAACCATCTAAGGTCAAATGACCATGATATCTAGTACACTTTTTTATTTTGGAAATCCTATGTGTGTATTTACTTTTCTAAAATGTGAAGTTTTTTCCTTATTAAAATAGTGTACCTTTGTCTTTATAGATCATTGGTCACATTTTGTTCCATTTAAGGGTTGAATCAAACAGTGACAGAGCAGCTGACATGAGATGTGCATATTTACAACTGTAAGAGCCAGAGGCCACCCAGCTTTTCCCCTAATGGACCCCTGGCACGTTCAGTTATATCCCTAGAGCCCAATCACATTTTTGACTTTACAAAAAGTTATTAGAAACTTCCCCACTACCACTTTATTTTTAATTTTGCCTCAAAAGGTGACATTTATTCAAAGGAAAAGAAAAAAGAAGAAATGATAAGATGTCCATCACTTGGCTCCCTTCCCTCCCCCCCACCCCCCTCACTACTACTCAAGTGTCTGACTTCAGCTCCGGTCATGATCTCAAAGTTCGTGAGTTCGAGCCCCTTGTCAGGCTCTGTGCTAACACCTGCTTCCAGTTTTGTGTCTCCCTCTCTCTCTGCCCCTCCCCCACCCTTGCTCACTCTCTCTTTCTCTCTCTCTCAAAAATAAATAAAGAAAAATTTTAATTGCTTTATTTTAAAAGGTAAAACTTCATACATCCTTTTAAAACAAAATTTCAACATATTAGACGAGTCAATCATACAAAGCTGTTTACGGCAGTAATAAGCAAAGTAGTAACATTTTACCAGTATAAAATACCGCAGAATCAAATCACAACTTGTATCCTCAAAGGTTCAAGTGTTTTATCCCACATAATAAAGTGTGGTCAGCTTTAAAATTCATTTTCTGGATGTTTTGTTGCCAATCAAGGTCTTCTTCCCACCATCATCTCACACGGTAGGAAAGCTGGCCAAAGAGGCGATTCCACAATGGTTGTCCCGGTCTTTGGCCATCTTTATGTAGCCATCCATGCCCCAGTCTGTACCCCAGCTGAAAGAAGATAGCATTTGCCATTTTATTCAAATAAAATACATTTGTCTTTATTAACAATGGGACTTGATACTGAGCAGTGCACCAGAGGCCAAGACAGATTCAGAAAGTATCAGGAGAGGCTGTTCTTGTTCATGGTTTACTTTCCAAAACTGCACAGAAAGCTATTCCCTCAACCTTTCACGAAACTCCAAAATGAGAGACAGGAAAAAGAAACTCTCAGGGCAAGATGTATTTCAGAAATAAGAAAATTTTCAAGTTTAGAAATGCAGTGGTACCAAAACTATAGCAAGGACCCTAGCAAACTTGAGACAGTACCTTATTAGTATCATCCAATGAATATGTCTGTGTTCCCCCCGTGTGGGGTAAAGACTTCTGCGACTTCAGCAGTGTGCTCAAGGGTTTGAGGACCTGCATCCAGACACTAATTCCAAAAAGGATTCCCTTTTCAATTTCAAAGATAAGTATTTTTGGCTTTTTATACCTGTTTTTGATAATCCAGTATTTTTTGTTCTCTGTCTCTGTTCCGTCAGCACCATAGCCAACCACCAGAACACCGTGATCCACATCTTCACTGCTACAGCTTGGGTCATAATAAATGCCTGGAAAAGTAAAATTCAATGCTGGGGTGACATGTGGCTTATCAACCATGCTGGTAAGCATATCAAACTTCATTAAATATTTAATGAATATTTAAATTACATATTACATAAATTACATTAAATATTGAAATAACATAAATCCAGAGAGATTTTAAAAACAAGATTTTTTAATATGCTAGAGATTTAGGCCCTCATCTAATGCCACCAGAAATACAAGTTGGCACAAACTCTTTTCCAAATAACTTGCCAAGAAGCATAAATGACCGCTTATTGATGCCTTGTCATTCTACTTTTAGGATGTCAGCCTGGGGATACAGCACAAAATACAAAATTATGTGAGCCAAGAGGTTTTTTTTTTTTCTAGTTTCAATTATATTAATACAATTCCTTAGAAATTTCGAAAGGTCTGATAATTAAAAAAATGTAAATTGAGCTATACCAAATCAAATTCTGTAGCCATTTAAATATATTTATGACAAGCTTAAAATCATGAAGATATGATTCAAGTGATGTCACACAGAAACAACAGGCACAAATACTACATGTACAGAATGAACAACCATGTTAATCAACACACTCAAAATTCTACATTGTATTCTAAATACCTACTAGTCAATTATACGGTACGTCATGGTACCATTTTTCTACCTAAATTTCCATATGAACAAATGCTTACCTTCTTTATAGAAGCGGAAGGTATCCAGGCTTGCGTCTATAGCAGCAGAGATGGGCCCCACAGCTGCCAATGTGATCAGAAGTTCATTCTCCTTACTAGGGATGTCCCAGTAGTCAGTGACATTGGCAACAGAGTTCTCAGGCCTGTATTTGCAGGAGTCTCCCTTTCAAAGGTAAAGGGGAAGAGACTTGATTACTACCATCCACCTCCTGGGGAACATGAGTTCAAAACAGTTTGAAACTTACTGAATTCAAGACAAATTTGTTATAATGCACCCCAGGAGCTGAAATGCTATTTATTGGTTGTTTTGAAATTGAAAAATCAGCAGGTGTCTATTCAATGACACACTCTCGGTCTCCTTGTCCATAAGAAATTTTTCAATCTGGAGAAATCCATACCAGTATACAGAATGGTATACTGTACTTACCTCCACATAACATAGAAGTAGGAACAACTATATGGTAACCATCAAGGCAGAGAACTATGCCGGACTAATAAATTTTAATGACAGTTCTGACAGTCTGCAGATACAAAGTCTACAATCTAAAATGTGAATATAAATATGGTAGCTGTTGTCTTTGAACCTGTTCAACTTGGATAACAAGACAAGAAGCTCTCTTTACCTGTGCATGATATGGATAGGATTCCTCTGAGTCCAGGCCACCGTTGTCCTTAACATACTGGAAAGCATCATCAATTAGGCCGCCACTGTAGCCCTCATTGCCTTGAGGCCGAGAGCAGTCCACCAGGTTCTGCTCACTCAATGAAACAAGTTTGCCAGTTTTCCGGAACATCTGTCCTTCAAGGGCACCAGTTGCACTAAAAGCCCAACAACAAAGACAATAACCCTGAAAACAAAATTGAAAAGCTCTTAGTCTACAAAATAAACAGTAAGAGTTTGACAACAGCCCATAGATCTAAAACTTCCTAAAACAACAAACTGCATATTCTTCCCCAACATCCATAGCAAGGACACTAATTCCTTTTGTCTTCTATTCTTTTTTTTTAATGTTGTATTTAATTTTTGAGAGCGAGAGAGACAGAGACAGAGTACAAGCAGGGGAGGGGCAGAGAGGGAGGGAGACATAGAATCTGAAGCAAGCTCCAGGCTCTGATCTGTCAGCCCCATTGTGGGCCTCAAACTCACAAACCACGAGATCATGATCTCAGTCAAAGTTGGACGCTTAACCAACCGAGCCACCCAGGTGCCCCTGTCTTCTATTCTTGAGAGGGACCTGCTGAATATTGTCACACCTGATCCTTCACAGGAGTTACATAGCCTTTCTCTCTCCAGTCCACAGATGAGGGGATCTCAACAAAGAAAGGTGCTTGGAACACTTTCCACTTCTTGCGCTTCTGGATTTTAAGGCCATTCATCACCTGCCTGAATTCTTCATTGGTCTGCAAGGAAAAGGAAATAGAATGTTGACAAGCGTGAGATTTTTTTTTTTAAGTACTGTGAGGAAAACAAAAAAAAAATAAAATAAACAAATGTATAAATAAATAAATAAATAAATAAATAAATAAATAAATAATATTGTGAGGAGGACACACATAACATTCAGCAATCCATGCCACACTCACCATGTCACCAAAGGCATTCATTGCCATTGTGAAGGTGTGTTTCCCTTGACTGTGTTCCCGATTGTGCTGTTCAATCATTTTCATATTCCTCTCCCACACTGCTCTCCTCCATACTTCATCCTGCAGAAAAACAAGTATCTTATCATCTTGATTTCTATTTGAAAGCAAATCACCTGCACCAAGTGGATGTGCTCCCAGCAAGGAGGAGAAACCACAGCCAGGGATGGCCTGATGCTTCTGTGAGCTGTTCTCCAGCAACCACACAGCAGGACATATGCCCACGTTGTGTACAGTCAAGGTGCCCTGCTTACTGCCTTGGTAAGAGCTGGTAAGAGCAGACTTAAGCTACTCTGTGTTATGAACTCCCACCAGCGTGGAACATTCTCTGCAAGTTTCACTGGGCAGTTTAGATGTTACCAACCATGCCATATAGTTTCCCATGTGTTGCCTTCCACTGGGACCATCGTGCATCTAAGCTCTGATAGAGCTGTGGAGCAGCTGAGGCTACCCCCAAGCAAAGGCCAGCCAGGAAGAGTAAAGGATGCATGTTTCAAAAACCTGGGAAGGGAAAAGAAATGAGTATCTGATCAGGCCAAGCTGTCTGAAAAGCCAACCTCCTTTTTTCTGAGATGTAAAAGCCACCCCGGTGAAGTAAAAACATTGAATTTATCCTCCCGAGTATTTCCACAGAGCTGTGGAAGGAGGAAGGCTGAGGATGTGGGATGTGCGGGACACTGCCCTGCGACCTCCGCTTCTTCCGGGGGACTTGGATCTCAGGGCAGGGAGGGAGGGGGGAGGGCCCCGCAGCAAAACCTGCGGGGATCAGGGGGCCGCGGCTGGAGGGGCCAGACCTGCAGATAGAGCTTCCTGGGAGCCCCAAACTCCCGACTCCCAAGGCTGGAGGCCGTGCTGGTTCCGAGAGTGTCCCTCCCGACCCCCTGCTCAGGTCTTGCGCTGGAAAATCACCTGTGACAGGTGCAACTGTGCAGGTGCAGTCACAGGTGTGGGTCCGGGGGCTTCCCACTCTCCCCAGGGAGAAGAGTGCATCCTAGGTGCATTTAAGGTCTGGGACGCTGCCTGGAGGGACCCGCCCCCACCACCTGCTCCCACCGCGATTGGTTGAGCCGATATGTGGGCGGGACCTCCGTGCTCTGGGACTCCAGTCTTGCTACCTGGCTGGGTTCATGCTTGACCTGCCTAGGGAGGTCTTAACCGTCTCAGTTGTATCCTGGCCAGGAGAGCTGGGGGACCAGGAACAGGACTGAGGAGGGAGGGCGGAGTGGTGGTGTATGGCGCCTGCCTGGGGACCCGAATGAACTAATTACCCTGAATCCATGAGCTGGCTAGTGGCTCACGAAAAGTAGTTCATAAAGAAGCCTAAATGGGTTTTCAGCGTCACCCTGCATGTCCTTTAGTCACCGAATTTTTGGTAAAAATCTCCCAGAGGACTGAGAACAGGATAATCTAGTCTAGTGGTTCCTGTTTACTCCAGGCAAATGTGGGGCAGGTAGACGAAGTGGCTAATGCCCACCTTTGGATGTGTTATCACTGTTACAGGAAGAGATGCTCTGAGTTTGGGAAGACTCTGGAGTGGACTGGAAATGAAAACTCGGGACGCAATTGGACAAGGCTCAAATCCTTGGACGAAAAAGGGGCAGACGGGAGGGGTGTCCAGGGAAGGCGTGGCATTTTGTAATGCTCCTGTCCTACCTCTGTCAAGAATTCTACTTCCCTCTCAAACCTTTCTCCAAACCGACAGTAACGTATTATTTATTGGGGGGGGGGGGGGGGGGGCGGGGAATGGTTTAAAGAAATGGAGGAAAAGTAGAATCTAGAAACTACATTTACCTCTTCAGTATCCAACCTGGTTTCTTGAGATTTAAGAACTTTAAGAAAAATTAGCAAAACAGCGTTTATCAGGAAACCATGAATTTGCTGTCTGACGACCGGTTTTGCTCTCCTTAGAAACACGCTTCCATAGGTCTACACCGCCTACTTCTCTGGACCTATGTCAATGATACACCCTAGTGACCTTCCTCACACATCTTCAGGACTTCTCTGCTCCCGGACAGCCATGGTCAAAGGGATTCTGAACACCACCTGGAGGCAGGGTTGGGCCAGCATGGCCATTCTGCAGCTCTCTCCGTGTGGGCCCCTCAGGCCCTGCAACACCCTCAGCCTGTTTCTTCAGTGAGGACATGAGGCAATACCTACATTTTACTCAGAGGATTAAATGAGATAATACATGTCAGGCATGAGCATAGAGTAGGGCTAATTTAATACTGCTTCCTTGTGAGGGCTGTTAAACAGAAATCCACAGGCCCAAAATGGTGTCACTTAGGTTAAGGGCCCAAGTCAGGAAACCAAGACTTAATACCTAACCCAACTGCAGGTTCAACCCCTAGCAAGGAAACCCTGAAAGAGTCAATTTCCTGGTCCACACCGGGGAATTTACTGAGAGCCTTTCTGCTCTCATTAGCAGGGCTACTTTGTCCAAACAATGCATTCTTTGCTAATAAATTCCATTCTTCTCTTTTGGCTATTCCCCTGCTTCTTATTTATTTTTAAGATTTTATTCTTAAGTAATCTCTGCACCCAATGTGGGCTCGAATTCACAACCTCGAGATCAAGAGTGGCATACTCTACAGACTGAGCCAGCCAGACTCCCCTGCCCTGTCTTTTAAAATCTTTCTTTGGTTTAGCTCAGCTGAGTTCCCTTCTACTTGCCAGATGGGATACTGCCTGATTCATGGGTTGTCTAATAAAGCCAATTACTTCTTCAGGTTTACTTGGCTGAATTGTGCAATTTAACAGATTTGGTGGCAGGAACAAGCTCTGGAGTAAACTTCTACCAGCATTCAGGAAAAGGAGAAATACGAGGCATGGTTTCAAGGTCTTCCTTCCTTCCTAACACTATGGGTAAGCTCCTCTGGGTCAAAGGTCCATTCTGCTTGTCTCTAACTTTGCCTTGAAGCTCCTGATCCCATTAACCATCCATTACAGGTCAGGTCAGCTTGAGCTGCAGATGGTTATGCCAGGAGCCCAATGGTGCTGGTGTGTTTGCCAGGACTTCCACTGAGCTGACAGAAGGGTCTCCCTGAGGCAACCCCTGCCCTTCATGCCACATTCCCCAGCAAGAGGTTCCCAAGGGAATGGGTGATGGTGTTCATAGGGCCTTCCTAGTGACGAGACACAGTGCTGCTGATATATGAAGGAACATGTTTGTCCTGTTTGTGTAAATAAAGGCTATTGCTAGCAAGATCTTGGAGGCCAAAAAGCCACAAACATTGGTAGGCAAGGGTCTAGCATTTAAAGGCTGCTAGAGCTCTGGCCACCTCAAGAAGGCTGCCATGATAGAATAAGTTGGTCATAGAATAGGTTAGATGGACACTAGGCCACCCTCCAGCTCAAGAAAACTTCCATGCAATAAAAATACACTATAAAACACACACTATCCCCAGTCCTGTGGCACTTCCCTCTTAGGTATTAGTTCCCCTCTGAGAAAGCCAAATTGAAGGGATCCTTCAATTCTAAAGAGTCAGGTGTGCTAGCTTCCAGCACACCTGCTTATTTTGTGCCTAAAAACTATGGTCCCAGAAGTTATATCAGCAAGATATATAGCTTTCTAGATATCAGTAGATAGCAACAGATATCTAACAAAATGGAAAAAAAATTCTTAAAAATAACCTAGAATTACAGTGGCCACCATGAGGAACCTTCCAGTTAGGCCAGATTGTTCATTTAAGAAGTGTACGTGAAAGTCAGGCATCCCAATCTAAATAAACAGAGTGGGGTGCCTACTTTAATTCATATGCAGAAGCCTCCAAAAGGCTTCAAGATTATAAAATAGTTCCAGTGAAAGATTCACTACAAAAGGCTACTGAACAATTAGAAACACGAGAGGTGCTTAAGACCAAAGACTGTAAAACTGACTTATGTCCTCCACCTCCTCAGCCCTCCTTTCCCTGAACTCTGTGTCTGCCATTTTCCCATCCCAGGTGCCTTTCCACCTGAAGAGACACCCACCTTTTTTACAGGACACCACCTGAGGTTACAGGTGGTCCTCCTGAGAAGCCTTTCATCCTTGGTCAAAGACTGAACTAAGGCCCACAGTAAAACATTTCATAAACACAGCCAGGGTCCTCAAGAGTTTTCATTTGTTTGTTTATTTGTTTTATTCTTAAATAGATTCCCCCTGAGCCCAGGTGAGAGAAGGAAATAAAAATTCACATCATCCCTTCCTTTCCAACTCCAGACCTGTTGGCTATGAATCCTTCTTTCCTGGGAAAAACTATTTCCTTATTGTTCCTTTTGTTTTACATCCTAAGAACATGGTTTGGCTTTCCACTTGCCTCAGCTCTCTCTTTGGCCGTCTTTGGGAGTGGGTCTAGATTTTGTAAAAATAGTATCTTTTACACCCTCTTTGAGGATACTTCTTGGCTCCATGAAATCATTTAATACAATCAGAAATCTTTACTGTGTTTTGGCTAAAACCCAACAAAATATTTATTTTTAATTTAATAGTTTTATAATCAGAAATCTGGCCCAATTAAAAGCTGATATTCAGAGACTGATAGATTTTTGTTTTTTAGCTTCTCCCTTAAGCAAAATGCACTCAGAGGAAAAAGAAGGCTTTCTACAGGCAGATGGGTGTGTCAGTCCTTTGGTATTATTTAGGCAACAACCAATTGTCTGAGAAACTAAACACTGCTGTCCCTGTGAAACTGGGAAAAATACTAGCAGAGAATGGAACAGAAGGCAGATTTGTTAAGCTACACGTAAGTCACTATTGATCACTGTGGCAGAATTTTAGCTATGTGTTGTTTAAAATAATTGTAGTTATAAATAGAGAACACTTCCACAATCACGTAAGGTAACAAAATACTATCGATAAGATCACAGGACATATTGCCCCAGTACACTACATTTTATTAACTCACTGACGTACAACAGAGACGTTTTGCAGAGTTACAGTCTTTGAAGTAGAACAGACCCCCTCCCGATCAGACAGGGAAGCAAAGAATAGAAGACAGCATCTTAAGGGGCGCCTGGGTGGCGCAGTCGGTTAAGCGTCCGACTTCAGCCAGGTCACGATCTCGCGGTCCGCAAGTTCGAGCCCCGCGTCGGGCTCTGGGCTGATGGCTCGGAGCCTGGAGCCTGTTTCCGATTCTGTGTCTCCCTCTCTCTCTGCCCCTCCCCTGTTCATGCTCTGTCTCTCTCTGTCCCAAAAATAAATAAACGTTCAAAAAAAAAATTAAAAAAAAAAAAAGAAGACAGCATCTTAAGAATGTGACTTCATTCTCCAACAGTCCTTGAATGCCTCCACCCGGAGACCCTGGCTGTAATTCTTGCCCTTAAAAATCCTCATTTGTAAGCCAGGGGACAATTTGAGACCTTGAGCATTAGCTCCCTGCTCTCCTGGGTGACAACACACCAATAAATAGCCTATCTTTCTTCACTGCAACAGCTGGATGTTTGTTTCTTTACTGGCTTGCAGTGCATTAGGTGGACAAACACTCTTTAGTTCCATTATACTTCTTTTATGAACCCAGGCTTTACAGGACCAGAGGTGTGCTTTCAAAAACAATTCAAAGACCACCAATCCTTTTTACCAATCCCAACACCTCCCTTATTTATTTTAAAAGGCTTATAAGTACTGTAAAGAAGAAACGTCCTTCTAGAAAGTGTTTGTATTTTTTTCCCAGTGCCTTTACAATGTAAATACTTAGCTTTCAGCCTGGTCTTCTCCAGGAACTCCTTATGGCCCATCTCTTTAAGATAAAAATTCCAAGAAGATATTTCTTCTCAAGTAAAAACAAGGAGGAAAGGCCAATGAAAATTTGACCCTCCAAATAAAAATACAATTTTAAGTTTCTTCTCCACAAATTTTTTTCAAAAAATAGCTTTAGCCATCTAGACCAATAACCTTAACTTATTCCATCCACTAAAAAACCCAAACCCAGATCCAGCTTTTATAACTAGTAAATTTTGTACCTATTTTATGGCAGTAATTTTAAAACAGAAGGTGTAAGGTCTGTGTCAATATATTCAAGAAGCTGAGTGAAACTCAGACAAGATGAACTCTCTGTGCTCAGAGACTCACTCTCAGCCTCCCAGAATGGCAATGCATACCTACACGTCACCTCTTCTTGATGTATTCATCTACCAACTGACACTTGGGCTGCTTCCATAATTTGGCTACTGTAAATAATGCTGCAATAAACACAGAGGTGAATATATCCTTTTGAATTAGTGTTTTTGTATGCTTTGGGTAAATACCGAGTAGTGCAATCACTTAGTCATATGGCAGTTTTATTTTTAATTTTTTGAGGAACCTCCATACTATTTTTCACAGTGGCTATACCAGTTTGTATTCCCACCAACAGTGCAAGCACTAGACTTCCTTTTTCTTCACATCTTCATCAATGCTTATCATTTTTTGTATTTTTTATTTTAGCCATTATGACAAGTGTGAAGTGATATCTCATTGTAGTTTTGATTTGCATTTCCTCCATGATGACTGATGTTAAGCATCTTTTCATGTGTCTGTTGGCCATCTGAATGTCCTTTTTGGAAAAATGTCTCTTTGTGTCTTCTTCCCTTCTCCCCTCCCCTCCCTTTTTTAATTGGATTATTTGGGTTTCTAGGTGCTAAGTTTATCAGTTCTTTTTACATTTTGGATATTAACGTTTTATTGAATATGTCATTTACAAATATCTTCTCCTATTCAGTAGATTGTCTTTTAATTTTGTTGATTGTTTCTTTTTTTTATTTCTTTTTTTTAATATCTTCTCTCTGCCTTTTAAAATGTTTCTTTTGCTTAGTTCAGTGGAATTTCCCTCAATTTGCTAGGTGGAATGCTGCCCAATTCATGAATCATTTAATAAAGCCAATATAGATCTTCCAATTTACTTGGTTGAATTGTTATTTAAGAGGTCAAAGACAAAATCTTTCCAGAGGCCTTGCTTATTTCAGAAAACAGTTATTCAAGAATTTCATACACAGCAATTCCTACTTACTTTTTACTTTCCACGAGCCAGGTCACAAGATTGGTGAAATGAACCATAAAGTATAGTGGTAAGCAAGCTTATATGTTACAAGCCAAGATACAGGTAGTAATATTCTCAAATTTGGCTTCCGAAATGATATATTACTCATACATGTCTTAGGACTATACTCACAGAACCTAAAATAAAATTCATTGTCTTCTGTTTTACCCATCATGCTAGAGATAATGTTCTATTGTAAATTACAGATAGCTTTTCTTGCCTATTTGAATTTAGGAGGTCATTTGAGGGTGCTTAGGTGGCTCAAGTTTCCTTAAAAATGATGAGATTACAAGGAGATGACATTTCATACCCAGCAGAATGGATGAAATTGACAAGGGTGCAATACTAAGTGTGGGTGGAGATGTGGGACTGTAACTGAAATAACATGAGTTTGCTCCCTAGTGAATTACAGGTAGAGACTACAACAAGTGGAGTTGTTACCACAAAGAAAACTGTGCATCAAATACAGAGATCACAGGAAGTCTTTTTGTGAAGCCATGAGTCCCTAGGTGGGGATAAAAGGGTTTCTTTTATGTAGGGTTAGGATGAGCATTCAGAAAAGGGAGTTTTGTTTTCCATGTAAAGGCAGGCAGATGGTTGCACAGGTGTACTTAAAATACCTATACATGTTATGTTAATGAAGCTTGGGTGGATATTTTAACATTATAATGAGGTAGAGGTAACTGCTGGACACCCCAAGGTCCATCCACACAGATATGAGTCTGCCATTGATCAAGCCCAAAGTGGTCTAGGCCAGCTAAAGCTCTTTCTGTTGTTTGCCTATAAAAGATTAACATGCCTGTGAAGAATGAGGGTGAGTGGGTGTCTGCAGGTGACAGTTTTAACTTTATAAACACTATGGGGCACAGTTTCAGAACCACAGGAACTCTCAGACATTACTAGTGAGCGTAAAAAGTAAACCACTTTGGACAGGGGCTCATCAGCTTCTTATAAGGGTAATTATACACCTGCCCACCGGCTCAACAATTCCAGTGTTAGGATCTGCCCAAGTGAGAATGTTCACAGAAGCTTTACTCATAATAACTTCCAACTGGAAACACATGGAGAGGTGTCCATCCAAGGAGAGTGGATAAACACATGGTAGTATATTAATACTCAACAATTTAAAAAGAACAAAGTATCTCTATGTGCAGCAACAAACATGAATCTCAAAAATACTATGTCAAGTAAAAGAAGGCACATATGAAAAGAACATAGTATATGAAGTTTGAGCAGGCAAAACCAATCTATGGTGATAGATATCAGAACAACAGTTACCTGCAAGGGAAATATTGACTGGAAAGGGGCACAAGAGAACTTTCTAGAAGGATGGAGATTTCTATATTGTGATCCTGGGGATAGTTACATGGGTGTAGATACTGGTCAAGATTGACCAGGCTATTCACTTAAGATATGTTAATTTTAATCTGTGTTAAATTCTACCTCAATAGAAACTGCATTACCATAAAATTCGTGAGATCAGGGCAAAAAAGGAAAGTTACATTGTAAAAAATAGAAATCTGTATCAGGATATTGAGCAGATTCCCACCTTTTCTATGAAAAAAAAAAAAAAACTATAAAAAAGTAGCCAAGATCTTTCTATTGGCCCTAGAGCTATGCCCCAAGTAAGATTACTGTGCTTGTTGATGTGGTAGAAATAAGAGGTGACAGTAAGCCTCCCTCAGAAAAGCAGTTGGGAAAGGAAAGCCTGACCTCCAGCCTCTCCGGTCACCAGTGCCTGCAGCCTGGGTTCACCAGAAGCCACAGGGCAGCTGTCAGCAGACCCAGTGGTCCAAACTCAGGGTGAGCTCCTGGGAAGTCTGTCCACCCATCAGGCCTTACTCTCTTCTTCTGTAAATTATTCTAAAATACTCAGCTGACACAGGATTTAAATACCATTCTTTCATCTTTAAAGCTGCAAGAGAACAATTAGTTACTGATTTCACATTTATTTGTAAAACAATAAAAATTTCCTCCAGATCCTTAGTCTGTGTTTCTAAAGTAGAGCATTAGAACATTTCCCAGGGAGGGATGCCTAGGTGGCTCAGTCAGTTGCGTGTCTGACTTTGGCTCAGGTCATGATCTCGCAGTTTGTGGGTTCAAGCCCTGCATTGGGCTCTGTGCTGCCAGCTCAGAGCCTGGAGCCTGCTTTGGATTCTGTGTCTCCCTCTCTCTCTGCCCCTCCCCTGTTCATGCTCTGTCTCTCAATAATAAATGAATGTTAAAAATTTTTTTTAAAAAAAGAAAAAAAGAACATCTCCCAGGGAAACTAAGATGTGTGCACCTGCTGGGAAAGAGCAGAAGAGGGGGAGACACGGGAACTGACTTTCCTTCAGGGGGAAAGCTGTTTTTTCTTCTGTATTTGACTTTTCTGTTTGAAAAGTTTGTTTTTCTGCTCTGCTATGAGGGACCTCATCTCTACTAAGCTATATGCTCTAAATCATTCTATAGAAAATAAAAACTCTGCAATAGTGCTTGCTTTCAAAGATTTACAATATGTTTATGCATCTTGGGAAAAAATTTATTAGTCTAGCCAACCATTTATTGAGGGTAGTTGTCCAGTTCACTATTCCAAATTATTGGAAATTACAAGGCCTTTAAGCATTCACACTATTATTTTATACCACATCCATTATAGTTTCCAAATATTTCACATCTTTCTAGTAGCACCAGAATGATCCATTAATAGGGGGAAAAAATCACTTCCAGACAATTTAATAGTAACTGAAAAAGATATTCACAGTGAGCATTTGTGACTTTACTCTAGCAGGCGACTTCCCCCCAACCTCCGTAAGATATGGGCAGGAAATGTATTTTGACTGGTGTAAAGTCATAGCAGCTGGTTTTTCATTAATTGTTACTATCTGCATTCCAATGACCAGGAAATTACAAGTGTATCATTGACTTACTAAAATAACCACTTCACTTTGGTTTCACTTTATCAGCAACAAGAACAAGTTACTTGCAACTTTTAATTCAGATATTCTACAATCATCATTATCATCACCACCTTGGTAGCATTTGTCAACACTTATGATATGCTAAGTATTGTTAAATAGTTAAAATATATTACTGCATTTGTTTCCATAGTAACTTCTCTGTGAGAGAGCCTCTGAACACTTGCTCCCTTTCCCAATAATCTAAATTTGGAGGGGGGGGGGGGGTATTCTAATTTAGTGTATGCAAAGAACAAAAAATCTTTGAGTTTGAGTTAGTGCTGAGTGAAACCTGAGTAACAGCTCAAGTGGTTGTGAGATCTCCTTGAAGACCACATGAAAGGTAAGCCGAACCAATTGAACTTCTTCTAAAAGGCATTTGGGAAGAGATATTGGGATGTTCACAGAATTGACCTCAGGCTGGAAAAACAGATGTCAGGACCAAAACAACCAGAATCCAGGGCAACAATGGTATCTGAGTTGCAGGAAATATTCAGCAGCGTTGTTGGGGCTCAGCTGTTGGAATGAATAGATTCACACTGTTTCTTCCATCCTGCATAACTGTGCTCAAGATTCAAGATCTGGAAGACGACATCTGTTAATATCCCATCTGCGTCTAGAGAAAGGCATGCCACCTTGATTATAGCCCCAGCAAGACTGCTTATAATGGAGAAATCATATAATGATTTCTCAAAAAGAAATTAGAAGAAGAGAAGAGGAGAGGAGAGGAGAGGAGAGGAGAGGAGAGGAGAGGAGAAGAAGAGAAGAGAAGAGAAGAGAAGAGAAGAGAAGAGAAGAGAAGAGAAGAGAAGAGAAGAGAAGAAATTGCATTGCTCCTACCAGGACAAGAGGAAATGGATGCTGGTGCCTAAGAAATAGCCTTTGTTCAACACAGCAACTGCTCCTTAGCTTTCCCAACATACAGAGAAACTTTTTCTTTCATTATTTTTCTTTTGAGATAATTATAGAGTCACATGCACTTGTAAAAATAATATAGAGAAATCCCATGTCCCTTTTCTTGGCATAAAAATAGACACAGATCAATGGAAATAGAAATGGAATAGAAAGATGGAATGGAATAGATCAATGGAATAGAAAGCCTAGAAATAAACCCACGAATATATGGCCAATTAATTTACAACAAAGAAGGTGAGAATATACAATGGGGAAAGAATAATCTCCTCATAAATGCTGTTGGGAAAACTGGGCCACCACACCAGAAGAATGAAACTGAACCACTTTCTTATACCATTAAAAAAATCTAACTCGAATGTAAGACCTAAGAGCATAAAACTTCCAGAAGAAAGCAGAGGCAGCAAGCTCTTTGACATAGGTGTCGGTGATGATTTTTTGAATCTGACTCCAAAAGCAGCAAAAGCAAAAACAAACAAGTGGGAAAACTATAGAAAACTAAAAAGCTTCCGCTCAGCAGAGAAAACCATTAACAAAATGAAAAGCCAGCCTACCAAATGGGAGAAAATATTTACAAACCACACATCTGATAAGGGTTTAATATCCAAAATATATAGAGAACACATACAATTTAATAGCAAAAAAAAAAAAAAGGTTAAAAAATGGTCAGAAGATATGGACAGACATTTCTCCAAAGAAGACACACAGATGGCTAACAGGCACATGAAAAGATGCTCATAATCATTAATTATCAGGAAATGCAAATGAAAACCACAATGAGCTATCACCTACACCTGTTAGAACAACTATTTTCAAAAGGACAATAATTAAGAATCATGGCAAGGATGTTGAGAAAAGGGAACTCTTGTGCATTGTTGGTGGCAAAGTAAACTGGTGCAGCCACTTTGGACCTGTGGAACACAGGGTGAGTTTTATAGTGTCAGGGGATAGAATCCACATGACCATGAAATATTTCATGGGAAGGGGCCTGTGGGGCTTTCTCCACACTTCTATACACAGTATAGAGCTTTGCCAGGACAAACAAAACAATAATAAACTTGAAAGCCATACTGCCCACAACTAAGTGGTCATTACTGCAGTGAAATATAGAAATAATGACAAATGGATAGGTTTTTTTCTGAGATTAAATTATTCCTTTGAAAGAAATGTCCATTATCCTAAGACTCTAACTTTTCTATTTTTTCTTTTAAACTTTCTTTCTTTCTTCCTTCCTTCCTTTCTCTTTCTTTCTTTCTTTTTTTTTTTCTTTCTTTCTTTCTTTCTTTTTCTTTTCTTTTCTTTTCTTTTCTTTTCTTTTCTTTTCTTTTCTTTCTTTTCTTTATATTTAGAGAGAACATACCTCAATATCATAAAGGCCATATATGACATACCCACAGCTAACATCACACTCAATGGTGAAAAACTGAGGGCTTGTGCCTTGAGGTCATGAACAAGACAAGGATGTCCAATCTTGCCACTTGTATTCAGCATAGTTCTAGAAGTCCTAGCCATAGCAATCAGAGAAGAAAAATAAAAGACATTCAAATTGGAAAAGAAGAAATAAAACTCACTATTTTCAGATGACATGATACTATATATAGGTAACTCTAAAGACTCCACCAAAAAACCATTAGAACTAATAAACAGATTCAGTCAAATTTCAAGATACAAAATTAATATACAGAAATCTGTCGCATTTCTATACACTAATAATGAAGTGCATTTCTATACACTAAAAATGAAAATTTTTAAGAAAAAATTCTATTTATAATTGCACTCCCCAAAAAATAAAATAAAATAAAATAAAATAAAATAAAATAAAATACCTAGGAATAAATTTAACCAAGGAGGTAAAAGACCTATACTCTAAAAACTATAAGACATTGATAAAGAAATTGAAGGCAATACAAACAAATGGAAAGATATTCCATGCTCATGGGTTGGAAGAACAAATATTATTTAAATGTCCCTACTACCCAAACAAATCTACAGATTTAATACAATCCTTATCAAAATCTCAATAGTATTTTTCACAGAACTAGAACAAATAATCCTAAACTTTATATGGAACCACAAGAACCTTAAATAGCCAAAGCAATATTGTAAAACAACAGAGCTAGAGGTATCATAATCCCAGATTTTAAGATACACTACAAATGTAGAGTAATGAGAACAATATGGTACTGGCACAAATATAGACACAGAATTCAGTGGAACTGGATAGAAAGCCCAGAAATGCTTATATGGTCAATTAATCTATGACAAAAAAAGGCAAGAATATGCAATGAAGAAAGACAATCTCTTCAATAAATGGTGCTGGGAAAACTGGATAGCTACCTGCAAAAGAATGAAACTAGACCACTTTCATACACCATACACAAAAATAAACTCAAAATGAATTAAAGAACTAAATAGCTTTAAAGACGTGAAATCATAAAACTCCTGAAAGAAAACATAGGCAGTAATCTCTTGGACATCAGCCTTAGCAACACGTCTCTGGATATGTCTTTTCAGGCAAGGAAAACAAAAGCAAAAAGAAATTATTGTGACCACACCAAAATAAAAAGCTTTTTCACAGTGAATGAAACCATAAATAAAATGAAAAGGCAACCTATTTAATGTGAAAAAAAAGATTTGCAAATTAGATATCTGGTAAGAAGTTGGTACCCAAAACATGTAATGAATTCATACAACTGAACATCAAAAAACACACAAATAATCAGAATTAAAAAAGGACACAGGAACTGAATACACATTTTTGCAAGGAAGATACACAGATGGGCAACAGATACATGAAAAGGTGCTCAACATCTCTGATCATCAAGGAAATGCAAATCAAACCCACAATGAGATATCACCCCATACCAGTCAAAATAGCTAATATCAAAAAGACAAGAAAGAACAAGTATTGGCAAGAAAAGAAAACCCTCATGCACTGTTGGTGGCAATGAAAACTGGTGCAGCCGCTGTAGAAAACAGTATGGATGTTCCTCAAAAAATTAAAAATAGAAATATCATATGATCCAATAATTCCACTACTCGGTATTTACCCAAAGAAGATGAAAACATTAATTTAAAAAGACATATACACCCTTATGTTTATGGCAGCCTTATTTACAATAGCCAAGGTATGGAAGCAGCCCAAGTGTCCACTGATGGATGAATGGAGAAAGAAGATGTGACATATATACACAATGGAATATTACTCAGCTATAAAAAGGAATAAGATCTTGCAACAACATAGATGGACTTAGAAGGTATTATGCTAAGTGAAATCAGTCAGGCAGAGAAAGACAAATACCATATGATTTCATTTACGTGTGGAATCTAAAAAACAAAACAAATGAACAAACAAGCAAACCAAAAACCAAAACAGGTCCATAAATACAGAAAACAAGTCAGCCGTTGCTACAAAGGAGGAGGTGGGGGATGGGAAAAATAGATGAAAAGGATTAAGAGGCACAAACTCCCACTTACAAAATAAATACCTCACCACAACGGAAAGTACAGCACAGGAAATATAGCAATAATGTCGTATTAACTTTGTGTAGTGATAGGTGAAGTACACGTCCGATGGTGAGCATTGTATAATGTACAGTATGGTCAAATCACTATGTTACACACCTGAAACTAATATAACATTGTGTGTTAAAATTATAAATTTTTAAAAAACTGGATAGAGTTTCCCCAGATCGAAAAATAATCTTAAATATTTATATGGCACTACCAATAATGAGCTTTGGAGCTGAATGTTTTCAAAACTATCACTAACTATATATTAACAATGATGATGGTGGAATAGTGATATTCTCAAAGTTGTTATATGTAGCAAAAAACTGTAGTGAGAGTGTTATAAGGTGGATCAACAGCTAATAAAATAATGTTTTTCCAGGGGGAAAAAAAACAGATCTAGAGAAACACACATGTAATTTTGTGCACAGCAATAAATGCTTCTCTCCTTGAATTTTAACTGTCTTGCGACAACCCATACACACAAAAGGAGTTCCATGTCCAATCAAAAATACAAAAAAGGAAATTGTGCAGACAGATGTTGATCCCATCTTTATTTATAACAGGGAAATATGCCTCAGTGTTTCCTGGTGGGGAACAGTTACGTGAATTGAGATAAGGCAACACCATTGTCCTATGTGCCATAAAAACTGGTGTTTCTGGAGAGCTTCCAATAACATTGAAAATTAGCTGTCATGGTGTCAGGTTTTAAAAAAAAGCGGTATATATAATTGTACATTTTGCATGATTTCAGTTATATGAAAATATGTCAGAAAAAAAAGATAAAACTTTTTTTTATCTTGGATAAAACTTTCATTGCATCAAAGGGCCGCGAAAGCCAAGGGTGTTGCCTGAGCTTCAGAGACGGCCAGTACTGAAAGACTTTGGTTTGCTGACTTGCAGAGGCGGGACTGTCACCAAAAATGCCTGGCCTCTCCTTTCCACGAAAGTACAGTCACGGATTCACATGATTCATCGGAGTCAGCACTGGCCTCGTTCTCGGGTGACTGGCCTTCCCTTCTTGGAAGACAGAAAGATTATCATCAGCACTGGATGTGATGCAACCCGAGGGCTCTGCAGGACCCCGTGGGGCTCACACAGGGGTGGGGATGGTGGGGAGCTGGGGGGAAGAAGACAGTCCTCACCTGCTCTGTGAGTCTCCCTAACTGTGGGGAACAGGCACTCGTGGATGGATCGGTGAGGGTCATGACTCTTGGCTGGGAGAACAGGTCTTTAGGGACAGAGAATCCTTTACCTCATGAAAACACACACACACACACACACATTTATACACAGTACACACATCACACACATACATACACAAAAACACAAACATATATATATATAGGCACACATACCCTTACCCATAGGGACACACACACACAGTTCACATATGCACATGTGCATACACACATACACACACATACACACACTTATGCACATAAGACACACATGCACACGTATGCATACTCAACTTTCACAGTATACACATATAAGTGTACACCCATGACACACACATGCACACACACACTACTTTACCATATAAATACTTAGCACAGGAGAATAACAGGCCCCCAGGTGTGGGCAGATGGCCTGATACTTAGTCAGAATTGTTAGCAACTGATGGTACAGTTTTGTCTAAATCTCTTAAACCCTTTGTCTCCAGACCCCAAGACTGAGGTTGAAGCAAACCATCTGTAAGTCTCTTTCAGTTGTAAATTCTGTGATTTCAGGGGGACAAGGAACATCATCTACCCAGAGCTGGCCTCAGGCCTTTCACTGTGCCCCTGACAGGAGCATCACAGGCTGGAGTCACAGCCTTGGGCACCCAGCCAGGCCCCCTCACCAAATGTCAGCCCTGAGAGGGAGGGCACATCACAGCCCCATCTCAGGGGAACCTTTGCTGTAGAAACTTGTGCAACTTCTTTCCTGCCCCTCCTCCCTACGCCCACACTCTTCTTCATCCTTTCCGTGCAAAGACTTGGCTCTGTGAGCAATAGTCATGACCAGCAAGCATCCGAGGCTGGGGTTCTGGGAGATTAGCAGCTGTCCCCTGGGCCATTTCCCGCTCCTGCCACATGGAGGTGCCCATGACAGGGGGCTGACCATTCCTTAAAATCCCCTACCAGGGGCTCCTCCCTGGCCCTCCTTTCCAGGATGTTCAGCAGGGACCTGTGCTCCCATCCTGGTCCTGACCCCTGTCTGGAAGCTGCTGAGTCCAGAGGGGTTTGAGGGGGTTGAGGCCCCAGCCTCTCAGAAGCACGTGACCTTTGGTTGCAAAGATGAAGTCTAATCTAACTCACCCAAAATATAGCTCCAATCTTGAAAATAACCCCCCAGAGCCAATTTTTCAGGTACTGTTGACTTGAGCCCAACGATGGGCCTGGGTAAACAGCCATATGGTTACCTGGCTTTGTACCCCTGTGCTCAGCAAAGGTCTGGGGGATAATGAATCAGATAACCTCACTCCTCATAAACAATTTGGCCTGATTAAGCCCTCAAGAATCTAAAGTCCTTTCATGACTCATCTCATATATGGATTAAAACTGAAAAATAGAAAATTAAACAGCAAACAAAAGAGAAAAGAGCCAAACCTCGTCTCCCTATGATAACCATTTTAAATATTTTTTGAAATAACAAAATATCATGAAGATGCTTCCAGTTGCCATTTTCTGAATGCCTCCACTATGCCACTTGAATAAACAAGGACCCATACAGTCTTCACAGATGAGTCTCAAAGAAATTTATTGATCCCTGCCCTAAACTGCATCTCAACAGGGCAGAAGCTGGTGTTCAAGTGACATGGGCCCAACTGGGGTTCCTGGGAGCTCGGAAGGTGCAGCACCAAGGATTCAGTGGTTGATGGAGATAGTAAACCTTCCCTGGTAACATTTAAAGCTTCACCCCCTTGGAAATGATTGAGAACACTTGAAATTTTGCCTGTGGAAAAAAACTGCCTGTGCCTGTACCATAGCATCAGCCATGAGTGGAGATGTATTCAAGAATCACTCTTCTCATATTTGCATTTGTCAAACTGCTAATGGGATTATATTTTATAAGTTTTCTCATCCAAGTGGATGTTTGGCTCTGCCTAGAAAATGTATTGATTTACTCAGCAGTCATTTATTAAGCACCTACTGTGTGCCTGGGGCTTTGCTAGGTGCCCAGGACAGCAGGGTGTCTGGTTTCACTAGGGGTATTGACCAGCCACGCTTCACTGGGTCATCGCAAGGTCACTTTGTGCGGCTCTTCCTCTGTCCTTCGTGGGGCTGTGACACATGCTGCGGGAGAGGCCCCCGGGGGGTGGGGGGGTGGGGTGGTGATTTACAGTCCGGGCAAAGGGACTCTGGGCGCGCTCCCCGGTGCAGTGGGCGGGCTACTGTACCGTTCAGATAGGCGTTCTGGATGTCGATGGCCTTGGTGGACTGGTCACCAGCCACGCAGTGCGGGTGTTGGGGCGGGGCCACCACCACCTCTAGGGTCCCCCTGGTGAGACCCGGCTCGAACATCATGCTGCGGCTCCTGACGCTCACGTGCTCGCAGCCCGGGTACAGGTTGCTGATGCTCACGGAGCCTGCAGGAGGAGAGGAGGCAGTGAGACCCCGCCCCACGGCGGCGTGTGTGTGTGTGTGTGTGTGTGTGTGTGTGTGTGTGTCCCTCCCGCCTTGCCATGCATGCCCTGTCCCTTCCCAGGACACTCTTGTCCCCACCCCTGCTACTTGGAGCTGGGCCTTGTGGACCCGTCACGCGTGCTGTCCAGAGTAGACTTCATCCTCAACAGAATCTTCTGTCACTGAGCCCCATGACCAAGTCTCCTTCAGCACTGCCTGAAGGACGCTGCTATACACCGTGACCCTGGCTGATAATCTGGCCTTCCTGAGCCTCATTTTATCAAGAATCTACTTCCAGATTCTTCCAGATGTGGAAGATGAATACAGGGGATAAAATCTCACCCTCCTGGGAACCCACGTATCACTTGATGTGTAGCTGATTCAGTGTAACTCCTAGGCTTCTGGGGCATAATCTTCATACCCAATGAGGACTTAGAAAAAGTCCAGATCATAGATCTAAATAGATCTCTCTCCATCTCCCCCACCTTCTGTGTGTGTGTGTGTGTGTGTGTGTGTGTGTCTCACACACACACACACACACACACACCATTTCATAACTGCCCCCCACCCCCACCCCCACCTGTAGTTGGGTCTGGAGTTAACTTCAAAATTGACATTGTGTGAGAAACTCTCTGAAGGCCTCTATTCTTATCTTTACAAAATGGAATTCCCTCACTAGGGGGATTCAGGAAAAATAACTTCCCAGGTGGCACAATTCCCTCTTGGTCCCTGTGGATGTTTCTTAGGCATCCATGGGCAACCCTGCAGTTCTGGATGTGAATCCACCCATAATTGTGTCTGCAGAAGGAGGGGAAGACAGCAAAGCCAGCCTCCCAGGCAGGCTCCATGCATGTGCATGGACCATTCATGAAATCATTAAGGAGCCTTTCAAAACCACCAACCAATTTTGAGACACCCAGGAACGTGCTTCCACAGGAACCCAACTATGCTGCTCTCTGCTCTCAAGGCACTGGATGTGCCCAGAATTCCAAGAAAAAAGCCTGAGGGGAGGACCCATCCTGGGGCCAATATTGGGGATCTGTGCAATCTGGAAACTGTGCTGTCCAAGTTTGTTGTGTCTTCTGGGGGCCAAGTCCCCAAGAAGAACCCAACACCATCTGCGATTGGCAACATTGCAATTTGGACCCTTGCGACTATGACCGTGATTTTGGTGAGGCCTTGTCCTTGCTATTGCAGAAGCATCTTCGATTACAGGCCAAGAAGGGCCCACTGTGGGCCTGACCACACCTAAGGCCACCAACGTATTGGGACCCAGGTGACATGAGCCAAGCAACCAACACAAAGCCAGCACTCCTCCCAGACTGTGCCAGGAGACAGCACAAAAGCAAGCATGGAGTGGAGAGAAAGGATCCAGGGAGGAGGCCCCTACTCGCCAGCTTGGATGATAGGGGTGAGGGCGGGAACCTTGTGGAGCTGGTAGAGGAGAGTCTGGGCCAGCATCTTCTGAAGAAGGTTTTCAGCAGTCCACACTTGAGAGATCCCCCCAGAGTGGTCTTCCCAGACCCTTAAGGGCCCAGAAGCTTCACTATGACTCAAGATTGGAGGTTCTATTTGGGTCTCAGCTGCTGGACGAAGGGTCCTCAGTATGTATCTTAAACACAGGTGACAGAGGGTGTATTACTCACAGAAAAAGAGAAGGCCCTTAGCAGATTGTCATTGCTGATTCTCATGTTTGGAATCCCTGGCTGCTTCCTTCCTGGTCTACAATTCTTTTTGTCTTTTTTTAAAGGTATTATTGACATATAATATTTTATTTGTTTCAAATATGCAATATAACGATTCATAATTTGTATATATTGTGGAATTATCATCATAATAAGTCTAGGTTGCATCTTTCACCACACATACTTAGAAACGTTTCTTCTCTTGTGATGAGAACTTTGGTGGTCTATGCTCTTAGCAACTTTCAAACGCGCGGCACAGTATTACCTGTAGTTCCCATGCTGTACATCACATCTCTAGACTTACTTGTTGTATTTAAGAAGGTTTGTACCCTGGTCTTCGATTATTACCCATGTTGCAGATATGTTCTATTCTGTCCCATTGCATCAAAAACAATTCATGCAAAGTGCACATGACAGGTAATTGACCATTTTAGCCATTTCAGGGTGGACGGAAGCTCTGAGGCTTTACTACACACACAGTGTGTACACACAACACTGACTGGGTTCCAGAGCATTTCCATCCTCTAAGGAAGCTCCGTAGTATAACCAGTCACCCCCTCTCCCTGCCTGGCCCCTGGCAACCACCAATGTGCTCTCTGTCACCAGGGATGTGCCTGCGTCCAAAGTATTTTGATACACCAGGAATGGGCTGGAGGAACTCCCATGAAGCCCTCAATTTAAAAGGCACCCAGGGTCAGCCTGTCAGGGTAGCCCAGGGACACATGCTCCTCTGTGTGGAGGGGTCCTGTTCCGTCATGACACCGTGATGGCACCAGATGCTCAGAAGAGGCATCAGGAAATACAAACACGAATGCTGTGGTGGGGCCGGGGACCCCATAAACTTCCCACTGTTTTCTCTCAGCCCTACAGGGAGAAGCAGGATAATTCATAGACTCACTCACTCACTCACTCTGTTCATAAGAGTCTCATGAGAATTATAGAGAGACTTGGAGAATCTGAACGCAATAGATTTTGATGCAGAAGTACAACAGAAGGTTCTGAAATCTCTTTCCCACTGCAGGTGGTGGCACAGGGACTGATGGCGGCCCAGACCAGTGACCCAGGAAAGGTAACTGCCATCCACCTGACAGGTGTGCTCTCCAAGGTAGACTGTGGTTCTGATACAGAGAGGGCCTGAGGAAGACAGTGAAGTGCTCCCAGCTAGCTCTGAAGGTGAGAGGCACCGATTTCTTTGGAGGGAGCACAAGTCCCTCTGTGGTCTCTACCTACTAGGAGATCCAAGACCACCTGTACCCTGGTGGCCAAAAAGCCCCTCCTGGTCAGACCTTCCTACAGTAAACCCAGAGAATGAGGAGCTGGGACTATGATGTTTCCTATATTCTGCCTCTTGCCTTGAAATATTCCTCTGTGTGTCCCTGCTCCTCAGGGAGGCTGGTGTGACTGGAGGCAGACATGAGGCCTGGTGTGTCCATGGCTGTGGGCCTCTAGCAGGGGAGGAGGCCAGGCTTGGGAAGAAGAGTGGAAAGCAGAAGAGAACCCAAAGATCATAATTCTAAACCAGTCCTGCCTTCCAAGTTTTCATATTGGTGTATTTATGTAAGTGAGAGGCAGGATATGTGCTATTTCCCTGTTTGTTCACTCTAACCTTATATTTTACATATTTACCCAGGGATGGGAGCCTCGTTTTGCACTCCTGCCCATGGCTCACAAAGTGTCTGAGCCTGGATAACCCCATCCAAGTGCCCTCATATCTCACTGGCCTCCAAGATCACCTTCTACCTGGCTTCTCTGGGCAGTGGAAGGGAAATTCTTAAAACCAGAGTCAGATCTTGTGCCCACCTGCTAAACCCTCCTGGACCAAACCCAATCTCCTTACCTAGGTATGTAAGGCCCCCTACCTTTCTGATTAGATCCCCTCAGGCACCTTTCTCCCAGACCACCATGCTCAAACCCTGGTGCCAGCCCCCATCAGCCCTCCTTTAGGTTTCTTTCCTAGGTGACACCCAACTCCCTACTGCCCCAGGCCTTTTGCACTCACTATTCTCCCTGCCATCCCCAGCCCCTCTTCTGGCTGCCTCTTGTTTCTTGTCCTTCACATGTTGGCTTAAATGTCACCATTAGGGAGGTGTCCCCTGAGCGGTCAGTGGAGAGTAACCATGGCCCCAATCTCTTTCTCTCATTTCACCCTGTTTAAATCCGTGCACTTACACCAGGCCAGCAATCCTCTCTGTAAAGTGACTGGTGTTCTCAATTGTGAATGCCATGTCTCCCAAACCACTCATAAACAATAGGAAATGAAAGAGGTGTTTTTGTTCCAGTAACACTTTATTAAAAAAAAAAAAAAAAACAGGTGGTGGGCCAGCTTTGGTACATAGGCCACTCTTTGCCAATCCCTGACTTACCCCATCTGGCAGTTTTCTTGTTTGCTTATAAGCTGTGGTCTTTCCTGTGCCTGGGACAGTTGTTGGCATATAGTAGACACTGTGGTTATCTTTGAAGCCCTGGTGAGTCTGTTTCTTCTACTTTTCTTTTCTTTCAGTGCTTTTTCTCACTGGCAACTTAGCTCCACTTTCTCATTAGCAAAGGTGACTGAACCTCAGCAGACGGACATCAGTATCTGGGAAAGCCAGAGGAGGCATGGAGAGCTTACATTGCTTTCCCCACAAGGCAGGATGCAATGGGTCCCAGCATGGAAGGAGCAGCAACTCTTAGTGATGCAAATGCAGCTTATTTGTGCTGAATTTTAAATTTGGGGCAAACTCTACACCTTGTCTCATTTTCCAAGATATTCCTGGGCACCTTTCTTCACTGTGTTGTCTTAGGCTTAGAAAAAGTAAGTACTTTAATATCAGCTTGCAAACAATCTGATTAGGAGGATAATCAAACAAAACAAAAATGAGCTAACTTCCTAACCCCCTGAAACTAGGATGCTCAAGTCAGATCAGAGGAATAAGCCCACTGCCCCAATCAAAGGAGGGACACAGAGACCCGGAGCACAGTGAAGCGAGGCTTTAATCAACTTTCTTGCAGGAGTGGGTGTCACTCAAGGCAGTCACAACAATTTATCTCCTAGCATGTAAGTCCCTCCCCTGGCTCCTCATTGGCTGAGGACTACAGAGGTTACACCCTTACCCGGATGTTGCCTTTGCATATGTAAGGCAAAAAGCAGTCTGATTAGAACAAATGTACATTCCTTGAGGTGACACAGAGACTTCAGTTTTTTGGCGCATGCTCATTGCAAAGCCCACAAAAATAAGCCCCCAAAATGGAGAGGGGAGGAACCAGAAGTGAAGTGTCTAAGGATTTGGGACTCCGTTGTGGGGGGACAGGGTTCATACATATTTCCAATATGCTGTAAACCTATTGTTAATTAGACAACAGTTTTATTTGGTATTTCTGAAAATGAATCATCTCCCTTACTTCTTACAATCCCTCCTCTTGTTTTCTATATTAATTCCATTTTCATATATAGGTTATTTTGAGCATAAGGCACAGACATTTGCTTCTTAAGAGGAACCTTAAGCCCAAGACAGTCTGCTGTGGTCAGAAGCTCCCAGCATTGTTGCAAAATATGTTTGTTTGTTTGTTTCTTTGTTTGTTTGTTTGTTTGTTTGTTTCTTTGTTTGTTTTTTCCACTCAGGTCCTAACCTTTCTCTTTCTGCCTACCGAATCCCATCCTTTCCTATCATATTCCCTCTTTGAACACATGACTCCTAACTACCATTAGGAATTGAGATGATGACCAATCTTAACTGTTTCCTGCTGAAAGGTAGAGATAACAGGGGCACAGCAGTCAGGGCAGGGTCAGAGGTCAATCCAGAGGTTCAAAATGATGGGAGGGTATTTGGAACATCTGGGCTAGCAAAATTTTCTTGGATGTCTTATTTTTCTGGCATATGTGACAGCTTCTACAAATGACATATAAAAAGAATATTAAAAATGAACTATTGGGGGGCGCCTGGGTGGCGCAGTCGGTTAAGCGTCCGACTTCAGCCAGGTCACGATCTCGCGGTCCGTGAGTTCGAGCCCCGCGTCGGGCTCTGGGCTGATGGCTCGGAGCCTGGAGCCTGTTTCGGATTCTGTGTCTCCCTCTCTCTCTGCCCCTCCCCCGTTCATGCTCTGTGTCTCTCTCTGTCCCAAAAATAAATAAATGTTGAAAAAAAAAATTAAAAAAAAAATGAACTATTGGGACCTCATCAAAATAAAAAGCTTCTGCACAGTGAAGGAAAGGAAACAATCAGCAAAACTAAAAGGCAACCAATGGAATGGGAGAAGATATTTGCAAATGACATATCAGATAAAGGGTTAGTATCCAAAATATATAAAGAACTTATGAAACTCAACACCCAAAAAACAAATAACCCAGTGAAGAAATGGGCAAAAGACGTGAATAGACACTTTTCCAAAGAAGACATCCAGATGGCAAACCGACACATAAAAAAATGCTCATCATCAGGGAAATACAAATCAAAACCACAATGAGATACCACCTCACACCTGTCAGAATGGCTAACATTAACAACTCAGGCAAAACAGATGTTGGCGAGGATGAGGAGAGAGAGGATCTCTTTTGCACTGCTGGTGGGAATGCAAGCCAATGCAGCCACTCTGGAAAACAGTATGGAGGTTCCTCAAAAAATTAAAAATAGAACTCCCCTGTGAACCAACAATTGCACTACTAGATATTTATCCAAGGGATACAGGTATGCTGTTTCGAAGGGACACATGCACCCCAATGTTTATAGCAGCACTATCAACAATAGCCAAAGTATGGAAAGAGCCCAATGTCCATCTATAGATGAATGGATAAAGAAGATATAGTATATATATATACAATGGAGTCTTACTTGGCAATCAAAAAGAATGAAATCTTGCCATTTGCAACTATGTGGATGGAACTAGAGAGTATTATGCTAAGAGAAATTAGTCAGTCTGAGAAAGACAAATATCATATGACTTCACTCATATGAGGACTTTAAGACACAGAACAGATGGACACAGGGTAAGGGAAGCAAAAATAATATAAAAACAGGGAGGGGTACAAAACATAAGAGACTCTTAAATATGGAGAACAGAGGGTTGCTGGAGGGGTTGTGGGAGGGGGGATGGGCTAAATGGGTAAGAGGCATTAAGGAATCTACTCCTGAAATCATTGTTGCACTATATGCTAACTAATTTGGACGTAAATTTAAAAAAATAAAATTAAAAAAATAAAAATTAATTAATTAAAAATAAATAAATAAATAAATAAATAAATAAATAAATAGAATATTAGACCAACAAACATTAATATTCCAAATGCAATGTTTCCAAGGAGGAGGTCACAACATCATGGAAGGGAAAGTTGCATTGTAGCCATCCAAAAAGTACCTGACATGTCTAGTCATTTTCTTTTTTTTTTAATTTAACTATAGTTTTTCCTCCCTCTTCCGTATTTATTTGGATCTTGTGATATTGTTCGTTAGAATAATTAAGGATTTGGTCTAGTTTTGGTTCTCAATCCTCAAATCTTCCTTTGCCCATCCAGTTCCCATAGGAACAACTCCATGAGGTGCATTTAATTTTACCTCAAGGAAATATCGATCTTCCATACCCAGATTACTATAAGTGCAGGCAATTGTTTATCCATCCGGAGCTAGTAGCACTATAGTCCCTAATTCAGTCATCTTAAATCTCACAATGAAAAAGCTACTTGTAATCTTATCATGGTGTTGCCTCCCTCTGTTTCTCCTTCTGACACTCTAGCTTCTTATGGGGACTACATGCCTGTTACATTACGGACGGGGAGAGCCTAGATAAGGTGAGCAGCAGGGAGCAGAAGTGCATGTTTTAAGTCTGGATATATATAGATCTAGGACCCAAGGAGAAGAAGGTTGAGGTGGAAGTCTTCTCTTCCTCCTTCTCTAGGTCTGCTTTGGGTACAGGCAACGGACCCTTGGTGCCCTCTTTTCATCATTGTGAACCCTTGAAAAGGGTTGCTGATAGGCCAAGATCGACCTTATACATATCTCAATTTTCTCTTAAGACCCCCAAAACATGGAGCATAGGGGACTTCTCCCAGTTTCCCCTCAGATTTCCAAAACAAGTTAAACTGTAGCATAGCACTGTAATTGATATTTCCCTCTGGTGGCCAGTTTTCCTCCTCCAGTTTGTATTGGGCCCGAGCCTCGGTGCAAAAGCAAATGAGTTGCTTTTTCTTTAGGATTGTGGATCAAAATCATCCCAACTTTTCAGAATGCATACCGAAGGAGTATTGGCCTTGTTTGGGGAATTGCCCATCTACAGGAAAAAGGAGAAAAAGGCATCCTTTATCTCAATTTCCTATAGCTGGTCAGGAAAAGCCTCATCTCTTGGCCCTGCATTTTGACCGGCAAATCGATTGGTAGCCAAAAGCCCTGTAAGTCTCTCGAAGTGCTGGGAGTAGTCGCTCTCACTACCTCTGAGAGCTGACCATCTTCCCTGGTTTCTCCTACCCCTCCATTTCCTGCCTGCGGGACTTCGGGGGTATTGACTGTGACCAAGCAAGATTCCCTTGGTTGTCAAGGGAGACATTAATTTTATTTTGGCCCAACAGTAATTTACATATTGATCATAATCAAACTGTTCCTCTTTACAAATACATTTTATTTTAATTTTTTTAAATGTTTTATTTATTTTTGACAGAGAGAGAGAGAGACAGAGCATGAGCGGGGGAGGGGCAGGGAGAGAGGGAGACACAGAATCCGAAGCAGCTCCAGGCTCTGAGCTGTCAGCACAGAGCCCGATGCAGGGCTCAAACTCACAGACCGCGAGATCATGACCTGAGCCGAAGTCGGATGCTCAACCGACTGAGCCACCCAGGCGCCCCTTTACAAATACATTTTAAAAGGCTGGCAAAAACCATTTCTTTTTCCTAAGGATAAAATCAGCTGTTGAGGGGAACTAAAAAGGCCAAAGTCAAGGTTTATCCCCCTGCCTTGTTTTGTCAATGCCCACATAAATATGTTCCAGCCATGTGGGTGTCCATTTTAAGGTCTCTAGATTGGTACAAGTCAGCATACACTGGGCTGAGTGTAGCAAAATGGCTCCCATGTATCCCAGTAAGAGTCCTTCATATATCACAGTCCTCCATTCCTCATATGCCACAGGCATCTATTCTTATGCCTTCCAGAAACAACACAAATATGGAGCATTTGGAGGCCAACAGCAAGGACAATGCCACCATCTCCCCAGCCTCTGGATCAAAGGGGTGGGGGGGCACTTTCAACCAAGCCTTGAGCAAAACAACTCAAAAGGGCATATTGTCCTGCCCTTTTGGTTAAAATCATAGTTCTTTCCATCTTTTTGGGCAAAGCAGAAAAAAAACCCTTTACCTTTTTTATCAAAAACAGACCAGCAATCCAAGAAAACTTGTTTTTCTTTAACAGAGAGTTTTAACAGAGTTGTTTTTTTTTAACAGAGAGTAAAGGATAATTTTAATCTTATATCCGTGTACTTTTAAAATCCATAAATTTTAACCTTAGTCCGTCCTGACCACACATAAAATTCCTTTCCAAAGATTTCCCTTCACAAACATTCTACAACTTTCCTTTGTTGCATCCACACAATTCCTGAAACAGAATGCTATGGGCACCAGTGACAGTCACAATAAAGTTTATTACAATGAGAGGCAAGGCCGACCGATCGGGACCAACACTCTTGATAAGAGTGCAGCCTCGAACAGCCGGGGTACAGAGTTTTTAAAGCCAATCACATCGTTTTATCGTTATCTGGGAACAGAACAGAGAAACAGTTCCCAGATGAGTCAGAAACAGTTATCGAATGAGGTGATTATTTTAGACTTTCTGCCGCTAAGTTGCAACCAGTGGATCTCCTTGACCTTGTCTCTGATGCTCTTTTTTGAGCTTTTCTTTCTTTCATTGGTAAAGCCTGATTCACAAAAGTATGAAGTATGATTTACAAGAGTAAAAGCAAGGTTGTTATCTTTTGACCTTCAGTGTCAGAACAAAGTTGTTATCTTTCAAGCTAAGCGTTAGCCCTACAGTACAATTTAACCCTCACACCTTTGCATTTAGATCATGTCTCCAGCCATTCCTCTTCAAACAAACAGTCTCATTTAGCACAAAATTATTTTCTTTTACCTCCAATAAAAATGTATTTCCATTATATATGTACATATATGTATATATTTTTACATATCTACTTTTACATACAAAGTTGCTATTCTTATTTCCATTGTTATGCCCAGAATTCGTGATCCCCAAAGACCACCAGGGAGCCAAGTCCGATGCAAAAGCAAAGAGCCTTTATTCGAGCTAGCTCGAGCTCAATCCCCTACCTGCACTGACACAGCGGTGAGATACTGGAGAGAGAGCGAGTTTCAAAAGCACAAAGGTTTTATAGGGGTCTAGGGGTAGTCAGTGAGGTAGGTAATGGTTATGGCCTTAGCCGATTGGCTGGGGAAGGGTCAGAGTCCCATAACACAGGTGCCGGGTGTGGTTTGATCGGGAAGTTACTCAAGGGGAGGAGGCATGGTCTGAGGTTTGAGTGGGAATTTCTTTCTGTGGCCATGTCGGGGGCATAGTCACTCAAGATGGAGGACACAGAACAAAATGGAGTCGGCCGGCCTAGGTCTGCTCTTTCACCATCGGTCTTAACTGCATTTAGCAGAATTTTAACTCTTAGAAACCTTAGTCTCCAGTGAAAACTAAGTGGTTACCAATTGTGAGCTATTACATCAGCGTTTTTTAAATGGCAAATTTATGGATCTATTAAGCACAAAGCATATTTACCAACAGACCCAAATGGCCTTAGTTTCTTTGCAATAAGAAATTAAAAACAAATCTATGTTGGGTCATCAATGCTTTAGCATTTATCTCATTAGATATCCAATGAATTTAATCCCATTTATCATGCAAGCAAAACTTTAAAGTTTCAGACTATCAAAGACTTTGAAAGCGATCTTACAATTACTCATCCATAAAAATTTCGAGAAGCCATCATTTTAAGTCATCATTTTGCTAACAAATTGCAACAGAGATAACATGAGCTTATTTGACCTTCAGAAAACCTAGGTAATAAAACAAAAACATTAAGGCACCAAGGCAGCCATGAGTTCCTCAAGGAAGGTCACGTTCTGCATGTTTTCAGGTGTCTATCAGTGGGCTGCAAGCTGTAATGAGACTTATTTAAGCTACATTTCTCTTGCCTTTGTTTTCCTCATCATTTTTCTCCCCAAGGGGGTCCTCTACTTCCCCCTTTCCTTTCAGTCATCTTCTCCACAGTAGTTACCATAATCTTTGCTTTCTGTTTTTGTCTCTCTTCATCCCTTTTATCTTTTGTGCCTCCCTGAGCAGTTCTTCTATCTGCTTCTCATTCCATCCATCCATCTTCTGTAAATTTCTGGCAATATCAGGCCAACTTCTAGTGGCAACATTAACCTTCAGGAGACCCTACCCCATTGGACTTTCTGGATATGGACCTGAATATTTTCTCATGTGATCCCTAATCCTCTCTAAGAAAACATTTGGGGTTTCTTCCTTCTCTTGCTATATCTCAAAAAGCTTGCCAACATTCTGATATCTTGGAGCCGATCCCCTGACTTCTTTGATTATTAGCTCTCTTACATCCTGCATCTTAATCCTGTCCCCAGGATCATTATTGTCCTAATTAGGGTCTACATGGGAAACTTTTATTCAGCTGGCTGACCAACCTAGCCAGGAAAGTAAGTCTCATATTTAATGCTGGTAACTCTAAATACATGTTTATCTTAATTAAACCAACAAACTTAAGTTAGTTTAAACATTGAATATATTCCACTTGCATCCACTTAAAAGTTAATCACTTGTTCCCCATTGTCAGTTTTTCCTGGGACACCCTTGGGGGAATCTGAAGTAGGCGGTTCAACTGGGTGCTCTTCCCTCCTTGACATCCAGGATGAGAGGAGCAGCCAATGGTGCCTGAGGCACAGAGGAGGGTATGGAATCAGTTATGCATGGCCACACCCTACATGGTGCAGAAACAGGAGGAGGGGGAAGGGAAGGCAGAAGAGGTGAGGTGCTAGCAGAAAGCAGAGAAAGAAGATTCCCAGTTCTAAATCTTGTTAGCTCAGACAGAGGAGCAGACGCCACGTTTTTTACCCACCAAAGTGGAAATATGGAGTCTATGTCAGGCCAGAGAAGACAGGGAATTTCCCCAAAACAAAAGTAAGGAGTTTGGCAGCTGCTTGGGAATATTCCTTAAAGTCTCCCTCCTGAAGTAGACTAACTAGAGACAGTTGGCTCCAATTATCATAGTCATATCACCCAGGAAATGAATGAGGGAGAAGCCCCCACATACAGCTAGAATAACTTGAGTCTATCAGGAAGGAGGAACAGTGAGAGTATCAGAGTCCCCTTCATAAGGGATGCCCTGTGTTTACTCCAGAAACCTGGGTTTATTCAGAGGAGGCCTGTTTAGACAATCATAACCAGCAGAGAGCCCCTTTCCTCCAGTGTACTAGAACTTTTGTCATTCACATAAAGAACTAGAGCCTGATAGAATCAGTCTTCCTCTGAGCCAAAAAGCAGACTGCCCTTTAATTGGGTCTTTAGTCCAAACAAAGCAACAGAATTTGATTATTTTATGCTTGTTCTTGTTCCTTGTACAAGAAGCATCCTCCCAGTACTGTAACATTTGCCCCAGAGGACTCTCTGGGAGAATCTAAAGAGACCCGACCTCTTTCCGTGTATCTCTTCCCTTACCCCTAGGCCTAGAATTTTTGTTCCCCATCTTCCACCAGGCTAGTTCCTGCTCCTGAGTTTCCCTCAACCCACCTTAATGGAGGTTTCTTGCATTCTCCAGAACCTGCTTCATCTGTCTCCAGCCATTTCCCTTGCAGGAGAAGGGAACTGCAGATCGAGACACTGCATTCCTTTCGTATCTAGGATACATCTCAGTCACACACACTCAGCCTGAGGATTTCCTGACCACAAAGACACTACTTAGAGTCCAATTTTCCTACCTTGGTCTATGCACAGAGTTACCAGGTCGCTGCAGTGCCTGTCTTTTACCCTTTCCGCAGTGTCACTTATTCTGTCTCCAAAGGAAAAAAAATCTCAAGCTCCACAGACCCCACAGAGGACAGGGCCCTCCCACGAAAGACCACCCAAACCGGGGTGGGATGTGTCTCTCCTCTAACAAGAGGACCTGGACACTGTAGGTCAAGGTCCATCCTGGACAAGCCCCCAAATGTGAGAAATAAGCCCACTGACCCAATCAAAGGAGGGACACGAAGACCCAGAGCACAATGAAGCAAAGCTTTAATCAACATCTTGCAAGAGTGGGTGCCTCCTAGACAGGCACACTCAAGGCAGTTACAGCAGACAATTTATCTCCTAGCATGTAAGTCCCTCCCCTGGTTCCTCATTGGCTAAGGACTACAGAGGTTACAGCATTACCCAGACCTTGCCTATGCCCATGCAAGGCAAAAAGTAGTCTGATGAGAACAAATATACATTCCTTGAAGTGATGCAGAGACATCAGTTTTTTGGCGCATATTCATTGCAAAGCCTGAAAAATAAGCCCCTGAATCGGAGAGGGGAAGAACCAGGAAGTGAAGTGTGTAAGGGTTTAGGACTCCATTGTGGGGGAGTTCTGGGCAGGTTTGGGCAGCTGCATTGGCCTGGTCAGTTGAGGGGGTGGTGGGGAGGCACAGGGCAGAGTTGGAGGGGCCTCTCCTTTTGTAAGAAGGTGGTTCCCACAACCCAAGGTGTGGCTGTGGGGCTCCTGAGCCCCCAGAGCAGAGGTGGGCTGCTTCGCCAGCTCGCTAGGGGTGAACAAGCCTTGATTCGCAGCACCGGCTGCTTCCTGGGATGCAAATACTGCCACCAGGGCTGATTCCAAGCCCCCAGTGTGAGGGCACTGAACCCGCAGGTGGGAAGAGACGCATGTGGTGGGCTCTGCAGGGGGCACCAGAGGCTCCCGCACACGGCTGCCCCCCAATCACTTCGTGGTGAACTGGGTCACAGCACACCTCGCCCAGCTCAGGCCTGTCCCGGGTTCTTCCTTCCCCCACAAGCTCTGGCCTGGCCACCCCCACCCCCAGCCCCACCCTGCCCAGATGCACTGGCTGCAAGGTCTCATCTCCCCAGGGTCAGCCCCCCTGAGCTGTCTCAGGACCCAAGTAGCCTCTCCCTGTGCTCTGGCCAGTCCTCTGCTGCCCCCTGCAGGTCAAGAAGAAGGGGTCTTTCTGTTGCTAATTTAGCCCACTTGGAAACCTATGTTATTGGCCACCCCCTGCTTTGCAGATATAGACTTCTAGCATGAATGTGTTTAGGATCCACAAGAGGGGGTCTTACAGAGAGTAGCTCCCACAAGGAGTGTCAGGAAATGTGTATAATCAGTTTTTGATTTCACAGTGAATGGCGGGGGGGGGGGGGGGCGCTATGATTGGAGCTGCTTGGGGTCCTCATGTCTTATAAGGACAGGAAGCCCCACCCACCCCAAAATGCCCACTGCACCCTGGTGAGAAACACTGGGAATATCAAGAAAAAGTGACATGGAAAGGAAATAAGTATAAATTGCCCTCTGCCTTTCCCTTATCCATGGTTACTGATTGTGATCACTCTCCTCTTCCAGATGGTCTGAGTTATAGCTGCAAATACATCTATTGTCTTGGCCTCTCTGCAGGTATGGTCTGCTCCTCATGACAAACTATCAGGGAGTTAGCACCTGGCCCAGGGGCACACAGTAGAGCAAGGCCAGAATGCAAACATTCAGCTCCTACTCTTTTTCTTCTTGGACAGAAAGCCAGGGAATTTGGGGGGAAATCTCAGCTCTCTTTTTCTATGCCTGACACTTTGCTGGTTCTTTCCACTCGGTTTTCTCTAATCTGCTCAAGTATGTGTGTTGTGAGGGTGTCTGTTTCCATCTTACGGGTGAAAAAGCCGAGGAGGCCGAGTGACTGCCACACAGCTGGTGAGGGGTACATTCAGGAGTTCGACCTACTCTTTCTGACTCCAAAATTCAAACTTTCCACTACACTGACAGGCCTTTCTTTTGGGAGCCTGAGTAGTGTCTCTTAGGGCACAGTGTTTTGCAAACTATAAAATGCTGGGCAAGTGGAGGTCATTTGGTTGATGTTGGCTTTCTTGTCATTGCAGAGGCTCCATGAAGGACCTTTGTCACTGAAGTTCCTCTGCCTGTGTACCATGCAGATCTTGGGTCTCCAAGAGAAATGTTATCACCAAAAACACCAAAAGACAACTTTAGTCAAGGCTCAGATTTTTTCAATGGGGACAGTGGTTCCCAAACTTTGCTGCACGATGGAATCACTTGGGAACGCTTACAACCGCAGTGTCCAGGTGGCAACCAGACATAGAGAAGCAGAGTGTCCAGAGGGAGTGGACATGTGCAGGCACCAGGAGGTGCTAAGGACCCCAGTGATTCCAGTGTGCGGTCAGATTTGGGAACCACTAACCTGAAGCCTTTTCTTATGTCAGTAAGGATCTGGGCAGTTGGGCATGAATTCCTGGTTGGGCTGTGGTGTCCGACAAGGCCCCTAATTGACCCCAAAGCAAATGAGAAGCCCTCACCTGTCCGTTGGAGACACCTGGGGACTTTAAGGGAGAGAGAGAGATGGGTGGGAGACTGCCTCCCCGGAGCACCCATGTGAGCTTCCAGCTTCGGCCCAAGGCAGTGGTTCTCAACCGGGGCCATCTCGCACCACCCAGGGAACACTTGGCAATGTCTGAATGTTGTTACTGGACCCCCAAGACCAGGTTTTTGAGTCTCAACCCTAAACTTGAGAGAAAGTAGGCAGGCAGAACTTATTAGAGATAGCCTGTGTACGAGGGAGCCAACAAGCAGGAGGAATGTTGCTCCCAGAAGGGACAGCATGCAAGGCTTATAAAGGCACGTTTCCAAAGGGTGAGAGCAAGCAGTGGGGAAGCATCCTTCAGTCCCACAGGCATTATCTTTGTGGTTGTTACTTTTTAGTGGATACAAGACAATCACAGGATGCCTTTCCCCATGTTCAACGTTCCTTTAGAACTCCTGGAAAACAGAAATACTTGTGCAAGGAGGCTTTAAATTGCTACTTCTAATTTTGCCCAGACCACCTTTACTCCCTAATGGCTCTTATCTCTCCCTTGTTCTCCCTTCCAGAAGGAGATTTTTGTCTCTAAGCCTATGGAAACATTTAACCCTTGCCTTAGACCAGTGGCTTTATAGGAGTTAAGTCCCTTTTGCTTTCCCTATATTGTCTCATGAAGACACTTTGGGTTGTCACGTGTTTGGGAAGGCGATGCTGCTGGCATCTGATGCGGAAGCCAGAGATGCGCTAAACATCCCGCATGCGGAGGACAGCCCCGCCCACACAGTAGAGATTGATCTGGTCGCAGACGTCAACAGTGCTGAGGCTGAGAAACGCTGGTCTCATGAAACCCCGCTCATGGCTCAGATTATGACTCGAGTTGAGAAATTCAAAGATGTGCTGTGAATCAGATTCGGGCGTCCGTGAGCTTCCGTGGGAATGGAACTTTAACTGTTACTGATAAACATTGAGAGAGGGGCCGAGATGCTTCTAACTCTTGTTGAAAAGATACTGCTTTTATTGGCATGGAAATTGCAATTTCCTACTTTCGAATTTGTAATGACTTTAAAACTGCAGTCCCTAAGCCTCCATTTCCTCCTTGGGGGCACGTGAACAGCCTCCGTCCCTGCCTCCCCCAGGGCGACTCTGAGGGTCATTGCAGGCACAGCCCTGAGAGCTGGACCAGGCGCATGATACCGGGAGGTGCTCCGTACATGTTAGCTGGTGTCGTGCTTATTCATGGCACAGAAATGGAAGTGAATTTGCTCGCTACGAAACTGCAGCCCTATGAAAATTCTCTAATTGAAAGGTGCTGTGAACTCTAATGTCCTCCTTTTATGTTCACTGAAACTCTTTAGGTCAAAATGGTCCGTAAAACTAAGCCTTTTCTTTGAAGTGCACAGTTATTACCAGTAACTAGCCTCAAATGAGTGCTGAGGTTTGTGCATACACAGAATCTAGGTGGGTCCTGGCTGGCTCAGGCTGTAGAGCGAGCGATTCTTGATCTCGAGGCTGTGCGATCAAGCCCCATGTTGGGTGTAGACATTACTTAAAAATAAAATCTTAAAAGAAAAAAAAAAAGCAGGTGGCTCAGTTGGTTAAGTGGCCAACTTCCCTTAAGTCATGATTTTGCTCTTCATGAGTTCGAGCCCCGCATGGGACTCTGTGCTGACAGCTCAGAGCCTGGAGCCTGCTTCAGATTCTGTGTGTGTTCCCCTCTCTCTCTCTCTCTCTCTCTCTGCTCCTCCCCAACTCATGCTCTGTCTCTGTCTCAAAAATAAACATTAAGAAAAATTTTTTTAAAGTCCAGGACACGCTCTGTCCACCTTCTTTGTTTCCAGCGCCCGTTGCACTTGTTTCTGCCTCTGAAGGCAGAACTAGTGTGTGGAACAAGCAGCCCTTGTGCGAAGGAAAGAAACAAATCCTTTTTCTCCAACAGGATGGGAAGACAGCGGAAGAACTGGCTAAATCAGAACAGTACGAGCACGTAGCAGGTCTGCTTGCAAGGCAGAAATTCTGTTTATTGGTCTGAAATGGTTTTTACGTGAAAAATTCTTTTTCCTTGTAAACGATGAGATGAACAAAGTGAGGCATTGGACCCCCACCCCCACCCCCATCCTGTGGTTTGCATACAGTTAGCGTCAACACATCAGCTACCTATCAGTTTCCTCTTCTATGTTTGGACATGGAAATCATGTGACCTCCTTACAGTTGCTATGCCTGGTTTCCCTCCTCCCACCCTCTCTGTAATAACCGTCCCCACAAAGTAGACAGGAAATGAGAAGGCTGACTGCTTCTTTCCTTCTTAATGTGTTGAGCTCCCAGATATCACATGATACACTCCAGTAGAGGAAACACTGTGACTCTAAGGTTTAAGGACACAGGACAGAAGTTAGCAAATGCAGGGGTGTCTTTCCCGCCCACATCATAGGAATGTGTATCAAGAGTCTTTAAAATAGTCACACCCTTTAAGCTAGGAACTCCATGTCTGGGACTCTATCCTAAAGAAATGTAGGGGGAAAAAGTTTTATGCGCAAAGATATTCATTGCAGTGTTATTTATAATATGGTAACAAAAATTAAAAACATCAGATGACCAACAATAACGTCTAGTAAATTGTTATGCAGCTACATGATAGAATGGTTTGGGGACATTAAAATATTGTTGAAGAGATTTTAGCAGCAGGACTTTAATGCTTAGGTTGTTCCTGGCTTCAAAGCGGAAGATAATATTAAGGGCACATTATAATCCCACCTATGTTTTTTATTTTTATTTTTTTATTCTTTTTTTTTTAATATATGAAATTTATTGTCAAATTGGTTTCCATACAACACCCAGTGCTCATCCCAAAAGGTGCCTTCCTCAATACCCATCACCCACCCTCCCCTCCCTCCCACCCCCCCATCAACCCTCAGTTTGTTCTCAGTTTTTAACAGTCTCTTATGCTTTGGCTCTCTCCCACTCTAATCTCTTTTTTTTTTTTTTCCTTCCCCTCCCCCATGGGCACCTATGTTTTTTAAATAAGCATAGGGGGAGCCTGGGTGGCTCAGTCGGTTGAGCGTCAGACTTCCGCTCAGGTCATGATCTCGTGGTTTGTGAGTTCGAGCCCCGCGTGGGGCTCTGTGCTGACAGCTTGGAGCCTGGAGCCTGCTTCAGATTCTGTGTCTCCTCCTCTCTCTGCCCCTCCCTTGCTCATGCTCTGTCTCTCAGTAATAAATAAACGTTAAAAATTTTTTTTAAATTTTTTTTTTCCAACGTTTATTTATTTTTAGGACAGAGAGAGACAGAGCATGAACGGGGGAGGGGCAGAGAGAGAGGGAGACACAGAATCGGAAACAGGCTCCAGGCTCTGAGCCATCAGCCCAGGGCCTGACGCGGGGCTCGAACTCCCGGACCGCGAGATCGTGACTTGGCTGAAGTCGGACGCTTAACCGACTGCGCCACCCAGGCGCCCCTAAAAAATTTTTTTAAATAAGCATAGGAACAAAATGTTAACAGTGGTGTTTTGGGATTTTACTACTGTGATTAACACTTTAAATGGTAATGTATTTTTCCCAATTTTCTCTAATACAGTTGACAGTTAAACAACATAGGTTTGACTGTGAGGACACACTTCCATGCGGGTTGATTTGTCTCTCAGTGCCCTTCAGTGGGCTCAATGCTGATTCCTCACCAGCCTTCCCCCGTGCTGAGCTCACATGCTGTGTGGTGAGCCACAGTCTCCTTCCAGGGGTCACCAGGGCCTGTTCCCTTTAGCAGAGTCTCCTGGACTCCGTGCTCACTGAGACCCATGATTTGTTTGCTACAGTCATTCCCTCAGAAGGTTCTAGACTCAGCTTCCTGATGAGCCGGAAAGGGAGGAGTTGGCTGCCACATTCTTAGGTTTTTTTTAGTAAATAAGTCCCCAAATAAGTAACTGCTTGGGGTTTGGGGACACCCGGTCCCGGAATCTGGTTCTTGAAAGTGGTTGAGGGTCACAGGAGAGACCCTGGAGAATACGTCAGCAAGGACTTGTGGTAGATTGTCAGGAGGAGCAGGCAATAGAAGCCAAGGCAGAGAAGCCAAGACAGTAGATGAATTTGCAGTGATAAGTCTGGTCATCTGGCGGGGGAGAGTAATCACACTAGGAACCACGGATAAGGGAAAGGAAGAGGACAATTTCTACATAGGAGCATCTTGTCACCAATTTCCTTTCTTTTTCTTTTTTTTTTTTTTTTAATGTTTATTTATTATTGAGAGACAGAGACAGAGCACAAGCATGGGAGGGACAGAAAGAGGAGGAGACACAGAACCCGAAGCAGGCTCCAGTCTCTGAGCTGTCAGCACAGAGTCCCACGAGGGGCTCGAACTCACAACCGTGAGATCATGATCTGAGTCGAAGTCAGATGTTCAACCGACAGAACCACACAGGCGCCCCACAAATTTCCTTTCCATGTCATTTCTTCTTGATGTTCCCAGTGTTTCTCACCAGGGTGCAGTGGGCATTTTGGGGTGAGTGGGACTTCCTGTCCTTGTAAGACATGAGAACCCCAAGGAGCTCCAGTCATAGTCCCCCGCCCCCATTCATTGAACTCAAAAACTGATTTTACACATTTCCTTACCCTCTGTCAAGACCCCCTCCTGTGGATCCTAAACATATTCATGGGGAGAAGTCTGTATCTGCACAGCAGGTTTGCGGGGGGGGGGGGGGGGGGGCCTTAAATTGCCTGACCATTCCATAGGTTTCCAAGTGGGCCAAATTAGCAACAGAAACACCCCCTTGTTTTCGCCTCTAATTACGTAGAAGAGCCAGGGTTGTATCTTGTAAAAACATGGTTAAAGAAGCCATGGGCTTCCTGTTCCGGAAATACAACCTAAGTCATCTTGTTGACCTGCAGGGGGCAGCAGAGGACTGGCCAGAGCACAGTGAGCGGCTACTTGGGTCCTGAGACAGCTCAGGGAGCTGACCTTGGGGAGATGAGACCTTGCAGCCAGTGCATCTGGGCAGGGTGGGCGTGGGGGTGGGGGTGGCCAGGCCAGAGCTTGTGGGGAAAGGAAGAACCCGGGACAGGCCTGAGCTGGGCGAGGTGTGCTGTGACCCAGTTCACCACGAAGTGATTGGGGGGCAGCCGTGTGCGGGAGCCTCTGGTGCCCCCTGCAGAACCCACCACACGTGTCGCTTCCCACTTGGGTGTTCAGTGCCCTCACACTGGGGGCTTGGAATCAGCCCTGGTGGCAGTATTTGCATCCCAGGAAGCAGCCGGTGCTGCGAATCAAGGCTTGTTCACCCCTAGCGAGCTGGCGAAGCAGCCCACCGCTGCTCTGGGGGCTCAGGAGACCCACAGCCACAGCTTGGGTTGTGGGAACCACCTTCTTACAAAAGGAGCGGCCCCTCCGACTCTGCCTTATGCCCCCCCACAACTGACCAGGCCAGTGCAGCTGCCCAGACCTGCCCAGAAGTGTGCTGTTGCTTAGACCAATTCTGCCTCCCAGGAAGATGAGGGGTGCTTATTAGGATGGCAAGGAGGGAGTACAGGTAGATGTCATGAGCGCATGTAGTTTTACTATCACCACAGGTGCCCTTCTGATCTGATTTTAACATCCTAGTCTGAAGGATGGTTAGGAAGTTACCTTATTTTTATTTTGTTTGATTAGCCTCCTAATCAGATTGTTTGCAAGCTGACATTAGAGTAGTTACTTTCTCTAAGCCTGAGACAACACAGTGAAGAAAGGTGCCCAGGAATATTTTGGAAAATGAGACAAGGTGTAGAGTTTGCCCCAAATTTAAAATTCAGCACAAATAAGCTGCATTTGCATCACTAAGAGTTGCTGCTCCTTCCATGCTGGGACCCATTGCATCCTGCCTTGTGGGGAAAGCAATGTAAGCTCTCCATGCCTCCTCTGGCTTTCCCAGATACTGATGTCCGTCTGCTGAGGTTCAGTCACCTTTGCTAATGAGAAAGTGGAGCTAAGTTGCCAGTGCAAAAAAGCACTGAAAAAAAGGAAAAGTAGAAGAAACAGACTCACCAGGGCTTCAAAGATAACCACAGTGTCTGCTATATGCCAACAACTGTTCCAGGCACAGGAGAGACCGTGGTGAGCACAGAGCACGGTGTCCACAGTGTGCAAGACTCAACTTGTAAACAAATAAGAAAACTGCCCAATGGGGGAAGTCAGGGGTGGGCAAAGAGTGGCCTATGAACCAAAGCTGGCCCACCACCTGTTTTTGTAAATAAGGTTTTATTGGAACAAAAACACCTGTTTCATTTCCTATTGTTTATGAGAGGTTTGGGAGACATGGCATTCACAATTGAGAACACCAGTCACTTTACAGAGAGGATTGCTGGCCTGGTGTAAGTGCACGGATTCAAACAGGGTGAAATAAGAGAAAGAGTTTGGGGCCATGGCTACTTTCCACTGACTGCCCATGGGACCCCTCTCCAAATGTGACATTTAAACCAACATGTGAAGGACAAGAAAGAAGAGGCACCCAGAGGAAGGGTTGGGGAAGGCAGAGAGATCAGTGAGTGCAAAGGGCCTGGGGCAGTAGGGAGTTGGGTGTCACCCAGGAAACAAACCAAAAGGAGGGTTGATGCATGCTGGCACCAGGGCTTGAGCATGGTGGTCTGGGAGAAAGGTGCCTGAGGGGATCTAATCAGAAAGGTAGGGGGCCTTACATACCTAGGTAAGGAGATTGGGTTTGGTCCAGGAGGGTTTAGCAGGTGGGCACAAGATCTGACTCTAGTTTTAAGAATTTCCCTTCCACTGCCCAGAGAGGCCAGGTAGAAGGTGATCTTGGAGGCCAGTGAGATATGAGGGCACTTGGATGGGGTTATCCAGGCTCAGATACTTTGTGAGCCGTGGGCAGGAGTGCAAAGGAGGCTCACATCCCTGGGTAAATACGTAAAATACAAGGTTAGAGTGAACAAACAGGGAAATAGCTCATACTTTGACTCCCACTTACATAAATACACTATCTAACCACCTGGAAGGCAGGAATGATTTAGAATTCTGATTCCTCAAGTTCCCTGCTGCTTCTTCCCTCACCCCCCAACTCTCCAGCTCTTCACAAGCCTGGCATCCTCCCCTGCAAGAGGCCAACAGCCATGCACACCCCAGCCTCACCTCTGCATCCAGCCACACCTGCCTGCCTGGGGAAGGCAGTGGGGGAACACACAGGAGAATATTTCAAGGCAGGAGCCAGAATTTAGGAATAAAAACAATTTTCAACTTTTAACCTTTGTGGACCCTGCTTCTGGGCTCACAGAGAAGCTATACTGAGATTTACTAAGTCAAAGTGACTTAGCAAAACCTCAAAGCATAGGCTCTATTTCTGCCCCGAGCACACACCTGCCCCGAGCATATATCCTCTTTGCCAGCAAAATGACCAAAAAGAAGCATTCCGAACATGAAAATAAGAAAAAGAATAAAAATCCTGGTTCCCATAAGATTAAAATCATGAAGATTGGCATATGCTAAAAACATAAGATAAAGTCTGTAACTTTCTGGAATATCCTTCATCATGATAATTTGTAACTCTTTATGTAAATATATTTTATTATATGTATTTAACATATAAATATATATTATTTTTATATATTATATATATAACCATATATATATGACCCTACACTAAATGTTCCTTTCTGGGAGCATTCTCTTCTTTGAGAAGATTGTGTCTCCTAGCAGTTGTCCTATCTTGGACTCCAATAAAACTTGCTTGTTTTCCTTTAGAAATTCTAAAAGATTTGCTCATTTTGCGTAGACAACCATAGTCCCAGCTCCTCCCTTCCCAGGCGTTACTTCAGGAAGGTCTGACCAGACAGGGTTTTGTGACCACCAGGACACAGGTGGTCTTGGGGCTCCCGGGAGGTAGAGAGCACAGAGGGACTTGTGTTCCCCTTCCAAAAATCGGTGTTCTCCCACCTCAGAGCTAGACGGGAGCAACTCGCACTCACTTCTTCCTCAGACCCTCTCTGTATCAGAAACACAGCCAACCTTGGAGAGCACCCCTCTCGGGTGGATGGCAGCTGCCTTCCCTGGGGCACTGCTCTGGGCCTGCCACTTGCCTTTGCATCATCATTTGGTGGTGACAAGTGAAAATGCACCCATCAGCCAGGGGGGAGAGATTTCAGAAACCTCCATGTGTACTTCTATATTAAAATTGGTCTCCGTGGAGACCCCACAGGCCCTGCACCCTTACTGTCGCTGCCACACCATGGAGGATGTTCAACACCTGGTGCCTGACAGCCACATGGAGGAGTTGCTGCCGGTCCTAGATGCCGTGGACATTTGTGCCTGGGACCTGAGCAGCAGGACCATGAGGGACATCCCTAACCTGATCAAAACAGACAAACTACACCATTCCTGGATGGTGAAGGAGGATGAAGAGAGGGTCTACGGGTAAACAACTGCAAGATTGCCAATCGCAGGGCCAAGCTGCTGGTGCTTCTGGTCAACCACAGCCAGGGCATGGAGGTGCAGGAGCAAGGGCTGGAGACAGAAAAGATAAAGTGCTGCCTCCTCCTGGACTCCGTGTGGAGCACCATGGAGAACGTCATGGCCACCACTCTCCCAGGGTTGCTGAAAGTGAAGCATTACCTGAGCCCCCAGCAGCTGAGGGAGCACCATGAGCCCGTCATGATCTACCAGCCACGGGATTTCTTCCGGGAGCAGACCTTGAAGGAGACCTCGCTGACTAACACCATGGGCGGGTACAAGGAAAGCTTCAGCAGCATCATGTGCTTTGGGTGTCACGACGTGTACTCACAGGCCAGCCTAGGGATGGACATCCATGCATCAGATCTGAACCTCCTGACCCAGAGGAAACTGTGTCGTCTGCTGGACCCGCCCGACCCCATGGGGAAGGACTGGTGCCTTCTGGCCATGAACTTGGGTCTCCCCGACCTTGTGGCAAAGTACAACACCAATAACGGGGCTTCCAAGGAGTTCCTCCCAAGCCCGGTCCACGCTCTGCTCCGGGAATGGGCCTCCTACCCTGAGAGCACGGTCGGCATCCTCATGTCCAAACTGCGGGAGCTGGGGCGTCGGGACGCAGCAGACTTTCTACTGAAGGAGTCCTCAGTGTTCAAAATCAACCTCGATGGCAATGGCCAGGAGGCCTATGACTCCAGCTGTAACAGTGGCACATCTTATAATTCCATCAGCTCCGTCGTGTCCCGGTGAGGGCAGCCTTTGGCTTGGGCAGGGTGTCTTCGGACTGCAGAGCAGGGGGATGCAGCCCATAGTCCCGGCAGAAATTCCGGCGTCCCTCCCTGTGCCCACATCCTGAAGGTCCCCGCCCTCCCTCCTGCTTCACCAGTTTCTCTGCCACTACCTCCCTCCTCCCACACATTCCACTGTGTGTGAATGGTCTTTGTAGTTACAGAGCAGACCACAGCCTGTCCTTTGGCCAATTGAGAAGCCAGTATCCCTCCTCCCTGTGTCCTAGATCATCTCTCATCCGCCAGCACCTTGCTTCTTACCGATAATTTTACTGGAATTCCTAACTTTTCAATGAAATTTTTTTTAACTACTGTATGAGTTGTCCTAAAAAAAAAAAAAAAAAAAAAAAAAGCACATGTATCCCAAATGTGTTTCTTATAGTCTTTTCCTTGTCAGGCCATGTCCTCATCTTATCCCTTTGATATTTGTAGGAAAGACTCCCATGTGTGGAATCCCACTGTCTGACTGACAGACAACCTGTGAGGCCTTTGCAGAAGAGGCTGTGTCTGAGACCATCCAGGGAACGCTCCCTCTCTGTCCCCTGCTGTCTGCTGATCACCGCCTGAGGTGCTCCCCCCTGAGTTGTGGTTTTTCCAGAAATTTTTGTGTTTCATTTCACACGGAAAGGGGAGGAAGGAATCCTCTTCTAGAGTGATTTCACACACAGTGTTGTTTTCATGGTAAGACACGTCCTTGCTGCTCTTGTGTAAACGTCAACGTTGCGCGTCCACGCGGAATCCGCAGAGTGCCCGCTGATCATTCCCGCTCATCTCAGGTAGAAGGTGACACAGCTGCAGGAAAGGAAGGTCTGCGGGAGGACTCAGCAGACCCCTGACTCCTGCTCGGTGGCAGTCTGCTGTCATTTGCGTGGAGCAGATGGTTTTCACATGTAGATCCTGGTTCGATGACTTCCTGTCTGTGAAGTCCGACAAAGAAGGCGAGGAAGCAAGATTTCCTGCGGTGATTTTAAGTAGTGAGGGAGTTTTAGGTTGAAGTGAGGGAACACGTCCTAATTCTTCTGTTCTGAGAAGCTTGTAATTTTAATGTTATAGCATCTATCACTTATCTATCTACATGCAGTATGTGTATATACGTGTATTAATAAAGTTAAGTTTACTTAATCTATAAGATGTAGTCAATAAGTTGCTGATTTTTCTTTTTTGTTCTTTTTCCTTTTATTTCATTTTTTTATAAATAAAATGTCCTTTGTTTCATTAGTTTGTTGGAGTTTCATTCAAAAGGAATCCTTTTTCTCTCTTTTTTCTTCAATTGCCAAAACCCCACATGGCAGGGCAAACCAAACTGAAGTCCAGGAAGTCAGTTAACCTAAACTCCCTTGTGGAAACACCCGGCTCATTTTGGGGGCATTAGTACTAAAACTGGGGATGGTAGGGGGAAGCGGGAAGAGCCCTGATGGTTTTCACACTGTTGTCACTTGAAGAACGGAGTCCCTTCCGTTGTCCTTGGGTGACCCAACACCACTGGAGTCCTTGAGTGCCGGCCAGGCACATGGGGAGCTTTTTCTGTCTGTACAGAGGTGCGGGGACCAACCCACAGGAGCAAGAGAAAACCTACTGCCAAAGATTCGTATCTCCTGCCCTTCTTTCCAGACAGAGCCCGCAGCCCAGGCCATGCGCTGGAAATGCCAGCTTTGACTTGCATGGAAACGCTCAATGACAAAACCTGCATTTAGTAAAACCTAAAGACTGTTTAAAGAAAGGAAAAAGGATTGGAAGGAAAAATAAGATGGTAACGATGATCTTCTTCGTGGGGCTGGGAATACTGTTTATTTCTGTCTTGCCCAAATTGTCTGCAATAAAAATGGTCTATGTTATAATGAGAAAAAAAAAAAAACAAAAACGAATGAAATGATACTAAAAGCTGCACACTGACATGCCCGGAAAGGATGGCACTGAGATAGAAGCTTTGGTCACTCTAGAAGAGTGGACGATCTTTTTTTGTGTCGCCTCCAACCTGAAAGGTCACTTCACTCTCTCCTCCTTTAAAAAGAGTGTCACAGGGGAGGAACATGGCACAAGGCCACTGGAACCCAGAGGCAAGGGGTTGGTCTCTGCCTTCATCTGTATGTAAAATCCCAGAGAAGGATCTGGTCCCACATGGGTCCTGGAGTAGCCTTGTGCAAAATGTGATGGCCTGGCCCTGGGACCATGGGTTGAGTTTGGGAAAGAAGCCCAAGAAGGAAATTCTGTTAACAGGAAAAAGGGAACAGAGGGAGGATGCTGGGCAAATAAAAGCAAAGGAAAGCAAGAGTTTTTATACTTCTCTTTCATGCAGGTGCCTGGAGTGGCAAATGTTCACAAGGATGCAGAACCACTGGGATGCCTGAAGTGTTGAAGCCATAATAGGAATCATTACAACCCAAATCCAAAGGTCTTAAAGACCACTGACCTCACTGTCACATCCTGGGAAAGGCCATGAAGGCAGGCCAGGAGGCCTTTTGACATCTTTAGTGCATGAACTCAGGTGAAGCTGGAACTGTCTGGCAAAGTCTCACCATGGGAAGCCGGCTCCACCCCCTACAGGAGGGAAGAAACCAGAACACGTCTCATTTCCTTCAGCCACAGTGAGACTCATAGGGTGCAAGTTCTTAGGAGCCAGAAAGCAAAGCCTCCTAGGATCTTTTTCTTAGTGTTGCCATGAAATGCACTTGGGAACCTGCTCCTTGTCTCCTATGGGCGGTGCTGACCATTTGGCACAAAGTCCACCCTTAGGCTGCTCTCTGGTGCCTGTGGTCTCCTTTTGGACAGGAGATTCCCAGGGACCACAGCAGCTAGAGGACACTGTGGGAGTTCTGACTAGTTCCAAATCTGGATGGCACTGTAGGTGGAGATTCTGGTGGACAGTTTGCAGAAAGGGGGTTTTAATTACAACTACAGGATTCCCTGAAATGTTGAAATTGACCGGCTCCCCTCGTGCGCTGAGTCCATACGGGTCTTACTAAACCCTGATGGGGTGACCCCGAAAAGCCGCTCCAAAGTGAAAGGCTGACTTAGGTCTTCCTACATAAACAGTGGCTACATGCCTGTGAGGCAGTAAAATTGAGAGGGTGGTCAGGAGATCCGAGCTTGACAAGTGGAAGGCCTTCACAAAGGGTCAAACAGTAGATCCAGTTCTGAAGACGAAAAGAGTTCTGGGGACAGATGCTAGTGATGGTGCAAGGCAATGTGCATGTGCTTGTAAATGTGGTTAAAATGAACAATTTTATATTCTATTTTACTACAATTTTTTTTAAATAGAGAAAATATATAAAGGTAGAACATTAAAAAAAAAATCCAGGTAACAATAAGGCTTGCAGAGGGATGCAGAAGATTATCTGCTGTGTTTAGACCATCCAGCAAAGCAGGACTCCCAAAAAGAGGGATATAGAAAAAAAAAAAAAAAGATAGATTTTGTTTTGGAAGAATTTCATGTGTGTTATTTCAAAAAAAAATTCTTTAAGGGATGTCTGGGTGGCTCAGTCAAGTAAGCATCTCACTCTTGATCTCAGCTCAGGTCTTGATCTCAGGGTCATGAGCTCAGGCCCAGCTCTGCACTGGGTGTGGAGACTACTTAAAAAAAAAAAAATTCTTTAAAGTGGTATCATGGGAAGAAGAAGAAAGAATTTAGTTTGGCTTCTTTTCTCTTTTTCTTTACTACTCAATTTTTTTTTTCCTCAGTTTCAATTCATACATGGGATAACGCCATAGTCTTTTCAGGACATTGGATTCTAGAAGACTTAATCAGGCCAAACTTTATGGGGAGTAATGTTGTCTGATTCATTATACCCCAGACCTTTGCTGAGCACCTACTATGGGTGCCAGCCCCGGGCTCACAACAGGGCACAGAGACAGGTGACCATGTGTCTGCTCACCCAGGCTCATCACAGGGATCCACTCCACAGCTGCCTGAAAAGGTGGCTCTGAGGGGCTATTTCCAGAGACTGTAGCTATGCTTTGGGTGGCCACCTGAGGGTAGATCAGACTTCATCTTTGCAACCAAAGATTGTGCATTTCTGAGAGGCTGGAGCCTCAGACCCCTCTGAACTCAGCCGCTTCCAGACACGGGTCAGGATAGGGTTGGGAGTGCAGGTCCCTGCTGAACACCCTGGAGGAGGGAGGACCAGGGAGGAGTCCCTGGAAGGGGATTTTAAGGAGGTCAGTCCCCTGTCATGGGCACCTCTGGAAATGTGTGTGGCAGGAGCAGGAAATGACCCAGCGGACAGCTGCTAATCTCCCAGAACCCCAGCCTCGGATGCTTGCTGGTCGTAACTATTGCTCACAGGGCCAAGTCTTTGCTTGGAAAAGATGAAGAAGAGTGTAGGTGTAGGGAGGAGGGGCAGGAAAGAAGTTGCACAGGTTTCTACAGCAGAGGTTCCCCCGAGATGGGGCTGTGATGTGCCCTCCCTCTCAGGGCTGATGCTTGGTGAGGGGGCCTGGCCGGGTGCCCAAGGTTGTCACTCCAACCTGCGGGGCTCCTGTCAGGGCACAGAGAAGGTCCTGAGGCCAGCTCTGGGTAGATGATGTGCCTTGTCCCCCTTAAATCATGGAATTTTATAACTGAAATAAATTTACAGATGGTTTTATTCAGCCACACTCTGTGGGGTCTAGAAGCAAAGAGCTTAAGAGATTTAGACAAAATTGTACCATCAGTTATTAACAATTCAGACTAAGTATCAGGACATCTGACCACACCTGGGGATTCACTTTTCTCCTGTGCTAAGTATTTATATTGTAATGAAGTATGTGTGTATTGTGCTGAGTGCATGTGTATATGTGTCTATTGTGTAACTGTCTATGCATATGTGTGCATCTGTATATATGTGCATAAGTGTATGTGCATAAGTATATGTGTCATGCATATCTGCAGGTGCATATGTATAACTGTGTATTGTGCCTATAGGTAAATTGTATGTGGGTACATACATGCATAATGTGCGTGTGAGAGAGTATGCCTGTGTATATATGTGCATAAGTGTGTTTTCATGTGTGTGTACCTGTATAGTGTGTGTATTTTATATATGCTTGTGTATATGTGAGTGTGTGTTTCACAAATTAAAGGATTCTCTGTCCCTAAAGACCTGTTCTCCCGGCCAAGAGTCATGACCCTCACCGATCCATCCATGAGTGCCTGTTCCCCACAGTTAGGGAGGCTCACAGAGCAGGTGAGGACTGTCTTCTTCCCCCCAGCTCCCCACCATCCCCACCCCTGTGTGAGCCCCACAGGGTCCTGCAGAGCCCTCAGGTTGCATCACAGCCAGTACTGATGATAATCTTTCTGTCTTCCAAGAAGAGAAGGCCAGTCATCTTATAGTCATCTTATAGGGAGACCGGTGCTGACTCCTGTGAATCATGTGATTCTGTGACCAGCCCTCACATGGTACAGAGAAACGTGGAATTTATTGCTGACAATCCAGTGTACTAGAAGTCAGCGAAACAAAGTCCTTTGGTGCTGGCTCTCCCTGGAACTCGGGCAACAACCCTCTGGGATTTGAGGACAATTTGATGCAATGAAAGTTTTTATTCCCTTCAATTTTTTTCCTAGACATATTTTAATGTAACTGAAATCAGAAAATGTACAGTTTTATATCCTGCCTTTTTAAAATTATTTTTTAATGTTTATTTATTCATCTTAGAGAGAGAGAGAGAGAGAGAGAGCATAAGTGGGGGAGAGGCACAGAGAAGGAGAGGCAGAATCCCAAGCAGGCTCTCCACATTAGAACAGAGCCCGATGTGGGGCTCGAACTCACGACCTGAGATATCATGACGTGAGATCATGACGTGAGCCAAGATCAGGAGTCAGATGCTTAACTAACTGCGCCACCCAGGCGCCCCTACATCCTGCCTTTTTTCACCTAATGTGTCATAACAGCAATAATTCAATGTTATTAGAAGCTCTTCAGAAAGTACAGTGTTAATGGCTGCATACACTTACATGTTCCCTACCATGAAACACACATTTTTCCCTATTAGAAATAAAGCTGAGAGGGGTGCCTGAGTGGCTCAGGCAGTTAAGTGTCTAACTTTAGTTTTTGGCTCAGGTCATGATCTCACAGTTCGTGGGTTTGAGCCCAACATTGGGCTCTGGGCTGACAGTGCAGAGCCTGCTTGAGATTCTCTTGTCTCCCTCTCTCTTTGCCCCTCCCCCACTCGCTCTTTATCTTTTCCTCTCAAAAATAAATAAATAAACATGAAAGAAAGAAAGAAAGAAAGAAAGAAAGAAAGAAAGCAAGCTGGGATAACCAAGTTCCTGAACTTTTCTTCTGTATTTTGGATTAGATATGAATTTTTTTTTTTTTTTTTTGCTTTGTCACATGACAAAGTCCAAGGAGAGAAGCACTTCTTACTGAGGAGAGAAGCACTTCTTGTATTTATATGGCTCTTTCTCTGGTTTCCTTTTTTCCCCAGAATGCATTACTATATGGATAGACTGTTGACACACCTCATTATGCTTTTAATACAGTTTTTGCTACATATAACAGATTTCATAATAGCACTCTGACCAAAACAGAAAGATGATTCAAGCATTCCAACATGAGAAATGAAAATGATTTGTCAGTAATTATAGTTACTGATAGTTTAGAAAACTTTCAGTTTCAAAATGTATTCTTGGTACTACCATGCACATTTTTACGACTATTTTCAAATCTGGGGAACCTCTATCATGTTGTATTTTTTTCTTATTGAAAGCTGTAGGCTTTTCTGATGAGGAGTTTTTTTTATCTAGTGACCTATTTTGAATGTTTCTTGATTGTCAACTCTGGTTAACCAGTCTGTGGGGGTCATTGTCCTTCTCCGTCTGGTTTGAGGGGTTGAGTTCCTCTGCGGGCTCCCCTTGTTGGGGACACAGCCTTACTAGTGCTCTGGGTTCTTCTCCGTGAGAGTCTCCCCTGCCACCTGGCCCAGGTCCCCACTTCTCCAGCCTCCTCACATCCCTGCTCCTGGAGGCCTGCCGTCCAGCTGGGGGCCCTGCCCCCCTCCCATTGGGAAAGGACTGGGGGACCTTATCACTGTAGATGGTGAAGATGCCAAGAAAGACTCTTCTTTCATGTGGAGAACACTCAGCCCCAGGGCCAACATGCAAAAACGGTTATCTTCTAGAATGTTCTGATTTGTGGTCTTATCTGATTGCTTTCTCCTGCTGACACCTAACTTATCCTCCATAGTTGGGACAAAGGTGGACTTCAGGCCCGGTTAGGTTCTCATTCATCATTTTGGCAAGAATGCTGTCCTAAAAATAAGAAATAAAAATTAATTGTACTATTCTGTGTCCTCAAAGAGTGTAGCCTGAAGCTGTTTTCCAATGAAGGTGAGAAGCTGTTTTCTCATCTACTGACTCCTCAACCCTGAGAAGCCCTACTGTGTGCCAGTGGTTCCCATACTTTGGGATTTTCATGAAATAGTAAAATTTCACGAAGAACATAGGGGCTGACACTTTCTTATACAAAGTAAGACCACTTAGAAACTGTTGTCACCAGTCATCACAAAAAACATATATTTTTTAAAGATTTTATTTTTAGGTAATCTCTACATGAGGTTCGAACTTACAACCCTGAGATTAAGAGTCATGTGCTCCACTGGCCGAGCCAAACCAACCAAGCAACCCACTAAAATTTGTCTTTCTATGTAAAGACATCATAAAAGAAAGAGTAGATTTCAAAAATCAAAAAAGGTACAATCTTGGAATATTGGATATTTATTTCAATTAAATAATTTAACCTTAAGAAAAAAATCACCCAGTGGTCCTTATTTCTCTACTTCACTAAACTATTGAACACATTGTTGTGGTTTTAAAAAGTTTACTGTATGGTTTGTTCTGTATTGTGTGTAGAAATGCAGGGAAAGCCCACAGGCCCTTTTCCATGTAATATTTCATGGCCGCGTGGATCCCATCTCCTGACACTGTAAAACTCACCCTGTGTTCCACAGGCAGGGCCTCACTTTGGGAAGACCAGTGATTCTGGCTGCTCTTGAGACATGTAACAGATCTCAGTGTTAGGAGAAAACCTGGAGTCACACACATGTCAGACCATGGCCCTGTCATGAAACACAAGGGTTGACAGGTCTCTGCTCCAAAAAAGCCCAGGATAAGGAAAGGGAAAGTAGTTTTTAATTCATAAGTGCGCTGACACTTGCCTCCTGAATTTCCCATCCCTGTTCTGCCTCCAGGTTACATAGAAACCTTGATATCTGGGGCACTTGGGTGGCTCAGTCTATTAATCGTCAGACTTCAGCTCAGGTCATGATCTTGAGGTTGTGAGTTGGAACACGGCCTCAGGCTTTGTGCTGACAGCTCAGAGCCTGGAGCCCGTTTGGGATTCTGTGTCTCCCTCTCTCTCTGCCCCTCCCCTGCTCACACTCTGTCTCTCTTTCAAATATAAGTAAATGTTAAGAAAAAAACTTTTTTAAATAGAAGAAACCTGGGTTCCACGTCTACAATAGCCACATAAATATTTGTTAAAATAGTGATTATGCTGCTTGCTATTGTTTTCAATCTCCTAAAGACGTATATAGTGGAAGACAAAATGATCTTGAGTCAGGACAGCATAGGGTGCACAGCCTTTCATGACTTTTTTTTTTTTTTTTTTGGCAATTGGTAGCACAGTGTCTCTCTCTTTAAAAAGCCTGGGTTTATGTTGAAAGCCATGAGCTCAAAAATCTTGTTTTGAAAGTTAAAGACTGAACATGTGACTCTTTTTCCTATCATTTCATTTTAATAATCCTAAGACTTTCCAAGGCAATGCATAGCTCTGGCTGAATGAGGGGCGGGTTGCACACAAGAAAGTCAACAAGAAGTGAAAGTTACCCTTTCAACCTTACCACCTGGGAGACTCAGGGGAGAGCAGGGCGTGCCTAGCTCCCTGGTGCTGTCCTGTGAGTGTGACTAGCCAGCCGGGACCCTGTGCTTCCCCCACCTGTCTAGATCATGAGCTCTGAGCAAGCAGGGGTGCAGCAGGCTGTGCATCTTCCCTAAGGCAGCGTATTTCCTGTCTGGCCCCTGCAAATGCTTGCACTCTTTGTAGACTGCTGCAGGGTGCCTGCAGGAGGGGGCAGTGGGGTCACATTTCACCTGTATTCAACCCAAGCCGCGTGCGCACCTGGGGCGGGATCTCTTCCTGTGCAGGTGATCCTTAGCAGCACACCCTGACCTTTCTAGTATATCCATTTGGCACAGCCTGAATCTTGTTTGTGCCCGGACTGCCTGGAGCTCACCAAACACTCCAGTATGGAAATCATGGGGCATCAACTGAGGACAATTCCCTTTGCAACAGGAAAACACACAACTCAGGTGTAGGAGACTCAACTGGGAAGGAGTTCACCAGCCAGGAGGCACAGGCTGAGCGCACATGGCTGATGCGGCAAAAATGTCCTAACCCATTAGAGAGACTGTGGCATTTTCTCTGTTTGTCAACCTTCACCCTGTTAGTGGCTGAGTGGGACTAGAAGTTAGTGATTCCACTGCAATGATAGGAATGGCCTAAGAAGAAGCGGTAACCTTAATCCCCCACATTCCAGCAACCCTGTGCATTTCCTTTCATTTTGGGGGAAATGAGTCCCTTTCAGCTTTAACATGACTCCAACACTGCCCTTGGGTATAATCACTGTCCACACTGTCGAGAACTATCATATTCCTTTATTATTCTTAAAATGAATCTGACTTGGAACCATTCATGCAAAATCTAGCCTCTTTCATTCTTCAACAAGTGTCTCCTCATGGAGAGTGCAAAGGTCCTGGGGTCTTATGGGCAGTCTGTGTTTCCTACTCTTGGTCATTTCAAATATGTGACTTGTACCCCTCCTTGCCAAAGGCTGTGTTGGGAATCTTCCAGAGCCCACCAGCCACACATGAGTGTAAGCATGAGTGTAGGCAAGTGGTTCCCTTCAGAGCAGCCTCCTGCCCCTCTCCCAGTGTTAGGGAGACACCTCTCCCCTCTCCCACTCAATAGGCAAAGGACACTTATTCCTCCCTGCAATGACATTATGGGAGGTTTTCAGACTGGGCCCTAGGATTAGAAAATCTTTTTCTCTCTCTTTAAAGCCTGGCTTTCAGGCCCCTCCTGGGCTCAGGAATTCTAATTGGAATGTCAAGTGCTGAACAGTGACCCTTCTTTGCATTCTTGTTGTTAAAATTCTGATTGTCTATGAGACAAGGATGTCCCTGGTTGTAGAGTAGACCTGTCCCTAGAAATGGAACACAAACAGGAAAAGAATACAGACATTTCAGACAGTATCACTCCCTGTGTCACACATGACACAGGTCTGCAGGCCACTACAGGGCCCCTCTCTGCATCTGATACAGTCTCCCTCAGCCCTGACAACTGTACCCTAAGACCTACTCTAGAAGAAATAACTCAGGGGTGGAGGATCTTCTTCTAGGAGAAGAGGGTGATGGTTCCTGCAGGGAGAAGGGAGGTCTCCCCATACACAGTCACAGACACAGGAGGCACTTTCCAGAAATGTTGAGTGGACACAGTGACAGTGGTTAGTGACTGTGCCTGGGGTAATGATGTGGGGGCCCAGGGAAGACTGTGGTCCCTTGGTTGCTGTCCCCACACTGCAGCATAAAGTATTAGCCGCTGTCCTCTGCAATTCTCTTTAATGATCTTTATTGATGTCCAGCCTTCAATCCCAGGTCTGGTACAGCCCTGTGTGTTGCCTTGTCTGGAGTTACAGCTCCTGAGATCAAACCCTGACTCCCTGCTCACCAGCTGAGGAAGCTGCCAAGCCCCTCCAAGCTTCAGTTCATCTGTAAGGTGTGATAAGGGGTATTATGGTGAACAAAGGCCATCATCCAAAGCAGAGCATTGGTGAGTGAGCCATACATCCCAGTTGTCTACTGGCTTCAAGAAGCCACAAAGACCAGAATTTTGGATGCATTTTTCCCCTTTTTTTGCTTATCTGTACTTTTAAAGTTTTTCGTAATGACTGTTTTGTTTTTTTAGCAAAGAAAGGGGGGGGGAGGGGGGAAAGAAAAAGAAGAAGAAACAGAAGGAACCAAAGAAAAAACAGAAAAAACTCCCAGAAGGACAATGGCCAAGGTCCCTCTGAGAGTCCTTGAAAACAGCCACTGCCAAGTTGTTCATAAAAACTCTAATGGGACGAGACAAGCCAGGGTGACAATGCGCTTACTGTCCCATCCCCAGGGGCACAATATAAGGAATGTGTGACATTGTGGTTCATGAGCCAGGTAACTGGTTGGTTAATTGTTCCTCTTGGGAATAAAACAGCCACATACTCTATATTTACAAAAAAAACCACTGCCTTTTCCATTAGATTACAAATAGGTCAGGACCTAGAGACTGAAATTTTAAGGCAACTGTTCACTCATATTTGTTGGCAAGTTCAGTTTGCCAGGACCAATTGGAGAGTGGATCCACTAGACATCTACAAAGTCATTTTTCACTTGCCTGTTATTTTTCTGAGAACATGCAAGAGAAGAGGGGGAAGAACACCAGATTCCCAGATGGATCACCAATGACCAAGGTTCACCAAGACGAGGCCTGGACTGAGCATTGCATTTTGCCAACAGTCTGCCCACAGTTGACCTATTTCAGTGCATCGTGCACATTTGGGGGCTCCACAAGCAGGGAAATGCTGGGGGGGAAGCCATGATGATGGAAGCTGGTTTGGTTGAGAGTCTCCAAGGTCACCTTAGTCCTTCACTCTCCATCCAGCCTTGAGCACAGAGCACACCGGAGGCAGCATGTTGGCATGGCTCCAGCTGAGACTTGTGGCCTCGTGTCCCTAATCCTCTGTCCACCTCTGCTGGGTCTGGTGACCTCAGGTGTTCGCCCCCTGCCCCACAGCCCTCAAGGGCTTATCATGTGTCCTATTATATCTGGACTGTCTGATATTCTAAAACTTTCAGTGACATATCTTAAGATATGACACCAACAAGGATGTTTTGATGATAAGAGCCCTCTTAAATTCCAGAACATTTAGCATAATAATAGTAGCTACATTCTAGGGATTGTATGCTGACCACCATATCCTTTATAATCCTTAGAAATAGACATTTTTTATTTCCTTTGACAGGTGAGAATATAGACCCTCCAAGGTGAAGTGTCTTGCCAAAGTTACATGACTGTTGAGAAGCAGAATCAAAACTTGAAACTAAAACTGTTTTGCTTTAAAATCAATGGCCTGAATTAGTAAATATTTATTTACATATCATGTCTCTTGCCTGCCAACCACCATGTTCACCACTCACCTGATATATGATTGGCCTAAAATAAATATTTGTTGAATGAATGAATGCTATCTCCCCTCCAGACCTAGGGAATGGAGGCATAATCGTGGAATGACAGATCATTGTTTTGTTTTGCAGTTCATTGAACTATTAGGGCCAGTTGCCTATGGCTCCAAGGAGTCCAGCCAACTCCATGGTGTCTATAAAAGGGGGGATGCCTTGTTGCATTGTAGAAGTACTTTAGTTCAAAACTTCTGTAAGATTTCTTTTTTCTTTCTCTGCACTCTGCACGTTAGATTCATTAGCTCTAGCTGTTATAAATCCAAAAAATTCTGAATTAAGTAGAAAACATGAACAAAGAGGCGCCTGGGTGGCTCAGTGGGTCGAGCATCCGAGTTCAGCTTAGGTCATGATCTTGCAGTTCCTGAGTTTAAGCCCCGCGTCAGGATCTGTGCTGACATCTCAGAGCCTAGAGCCTGCTTCGGATTCTGTGTCTCCCTCTCTCTCTGCCCCTCCCCTGCTCACGCTCTCTCTTAAAAATAAACTTTAAAAAAAAATAAAAAGAAAAAAGAAAACATAAACAAAATGATTTTCAAAAGGGAAAAAACTAACTCTAGCTCAAATGGAAATTCCTTGCCCAAAATATCACTTCCTCTAAAAAATATGGCTAGCTTTGTTTAAGGTCATCTGTGGATTGCTGACAACTTTCTAGAAAGGTTTTTGAATGTTTCTTTTTGGCCACTGGGGACAGAACTGCTGAAGCACCAGGGAGCATAAAGGAAATGGTCAGATGGAGGAGGCTGAGGGAAGCGGAAGGCCCAGCGGTGACCCCTCAGGGCTGTGTCAGCATGATGAGAAGGCGGGACCCACATGCCCCAGGCAGCAGGGCCTGTCCCTCTGACCCCACGTCATGGGAGAAGGACTTGACTTTCTCCCACAGATGAGAGTCATTATTAATTACATTGGAAGTGCAGGATGCATTTCTGCCCCTTTCTCCACCCAACCTCCCACAAATAGAAGCCTCAGGTAATAGTAGCTTGCCCTGATACCAGGAGCTAGTTCAGTCAAATGTATTTTTAATTTCAACATCTCCTGAAAATCCTGGCACATTCCCCAGCTAGTTACGTTTCCAGTTGTGTTTCTTAAACGCTTAGTTACATAAATTAATATTCATATATAAACATATTTTCCTCCATTGAAAATATTCTTACAAACTGCCATGGAAATCCTGGCATTACATGTAAATTAAAGTAATAACCACCGAAGTAAAACTCATTCAAGCAAATTTCTTAAATCTAAAGAAAAACATGTCGGATACTGAGGAACATAATACTCCATAACACAGAGAGTGGGAAAGAAAAAGCAGTTTCTACATTTTGCCTTTCTTTTATTAAGCCAGATTTTTCTGTAAATGACACGTTTCTGTCAGTTCTGAGAAAGACTTAAGAGGGAAGTAGAATCCCTGCCTGGGGGAGGCAGGACAGGAGCCTTACCAAATGCCACGCCTTCCCCGGACACCGCTCCCCGTCTGCCCCTTTCCCTGAAAGGACTTGAGCCTTGCCCAGCGCATGCCCCGTGTGGGGCATTGTCAGCCCTCTCCAGATTCTTCCATAACCCAGGGGCATCCCATCCTGACACAGTGATAACACCTCCCCCTGTGGGCTCTGCATCCTCCGCCAGCCCTCCGGGAGATTTTAACCCAAAACGCTAGAACTAAAGGACAGGAAGGGTGACGCTGAAAACCCACTTGGGGCTCCCTGTGAGGTTCTTTACGTGAAACACCTGCCAACACATAAATTCGTGGTAATTAGTTGATCCGGGTCCCCAGGGAGACGCCGGACCCCTCCACGGGGCTGTCACTGGTCCCCCGGCTCACCTCCCCCGGGGCCACTGAAGCAGGTATGGCCTCCTCTCTGGGACAATTGATCCAGGCAACTTAATCCCCGGGCGCGCAGAGCTCCAGGGCACAGAGGCCCCGCCCACAGGCTGGCTCAGCCACTCGCAGCCTGAGCAAGGCGAGCAGGGCGGGGCTGGCCGGGCCGAATCCTAGGTCTTAAACGCGCGGCTGCGGGCCCAGTGCAGGGCCTTCTGGACACCCCCTACCTGCACCTGTGACTGAGATTGCTCAGCTGCACCTACCACAGCTGGTCTGCCCCCGCCAAACCCGAGCAGGGGGGCCATCCGAGGAACCAGCGAGGCCACCTGCCTTGAGGGTCGGAGGTTCGTGGCTCCCAGGAGGCGCTGTCCCCGGGTCTGACCTCTCCTTACGCGGCAGCCTGAGCCTCCGACGCCGCGCTGCGAGGCCCTCCCCTCCCTGCGCCAAGATCTAAATCCCTTGCAAAGTGGGAGGCGGGTCTCAGGGAGGGGAGCAGGGCAGCAGGCCCCCAGCACATCCCACATCCTCAGGCTTCCTTCCCAGCCCTGTGCAAACACTCGGGAGGATAAATTCAATTCCACCTTAGTGGCTCTAACATCTCAGAAGAAAGGAGGATGGCTTGGTCTAATTAGAAACTCATTTCCCTTTCTAGGTTTTGAAGCATGCATCCTTCTCTCTTCCTGGTTGCCCTTTGCTTGGGAATAGCCTCAGCTGCTCCGCAACTCAACCAGAGCTTAGATGAACTATGGTCCCAGTGGAAAGCAACACACGGGAAGCTATATGGCATGGTAGGTAACATTTAAGCTGCACAGAGGGACCCCCGCAGAGAACAGTCTGTGCTGGTGGGAGTTCATAGCAGGGAGTAGCTTCTTGAGGCCGCTCTTACCAAGGCAGTAAGCGGGGCACCTTGACTGTACACAACGTGGGCATATGTCCTGCTGTGTGGTTGCTGGAGAACAGCTCGCAGAAGCATCAGGCCATCCCTGGCTGTGGTTTATCCTCCTGTCTGTGAGCACACCCGCTTGGTGCAGGTGAGTTGGTTTTAAATAGAAATAAAGATGATGAATTATATGTTTGTCTCCAGGATGAAGAAGGATGGAGGAGAGAGGTGTGGGAGAAGAATATGAAAATGATCAGACAGCACAATTGGGAACACAGCCAAGGGAAACACAGCTTCACGGTGGCAATGAATGGCTTTGGTGACATGGTGAGTGTGGCATGGATTGCTGACTTTTTGTGCTTCCTCTCCCCAATACTTTACCAAAAAATCTCATGCTTGTCAAACATTGTATTCCCTTTTCCTTGAAGACCAATGAAGAATTCAAGCAGGTGATGAATGGCCTTCAAATGCAGAAGCACAAGAAGGGGAAAGTGTTCCAAGCACCTCTCTTTGCTAAGATCCCTTCATCTGTGGACTGGAGAGAGAAAGGCTATGTAACTCCCGTGAAGGATCAGGTGGGACAATGTTCAGCAGGTCCCTCTCAAGAGTAAAGGCTAAAGGAATCAGTATCCTTGCTATGGTAGACTGAGAAACAATGTGCAGTTCGCCATGTTTTAAGAGTTTTCAAATCTGTGGGCTGTTGTCAAATCTTGATATTTGTTCTGTAGACTGAGAGCTTTATGATTTGTTTTCAGGGTCCGTGTGGTTCTTGTTGGGCTTTTAGTGCAACTGGTGCTCTTGAAGGACAGATGTTCCGGAAAACTGGCAAACTTGTTTCACTGAGTGAGCAGAACCTGGTGGACTGCTCTCAGGCTGAAGGCAATGAGGGTTGCAATGGTGGCCTAATGAATAATGCCTTCCAGTATGTTAAGGACAACGGAGGCCTGGACTCAGAGGAATCCTATCCATATCATGCACAGGTAAGTGGAGCTCTTTACCTGTCATTCCAGTTCTGTTTTTTAGAGTTAAATACATTTGAAGAAAACAGATACCACATTTAATATGTGCATTTCATTTTTAACGTTTATTTATTTTTGAGAAAGAGAGAGAGAGAGAGTGGAGGAGGGGCAGAGAGAGAAGGAGACACAGAATCTGAAGCAGGCTCCAGGCTCTGAGCTCTCAGCACAGAACCCAATGCGGGGCTCGAACTCACGAATCACGAGGTCATGACCCGAGCTGAAGTCAGACGCTTTAACCGCTTAACCGACTAAGCCACCCAGGCATCGCTTAATATGAATATGCACATTTTAAATTGTAGACTCTAGATCTGCAAACTGTCAGATCTGTCATTAAATTGTATCGGCCGGGCACATTTCTCTGCTTAGATCGTTACCATATAGCTGTTCCTATTTCTATGTTATGTGGTGATATACATACCGTTCTATATATATTGCAAATTTCTTCAGAGCAACAAAATTCTTATGGACAGGTAGACTGAGAGTGTCTCATTAAATACACAGCAGCGAATATTTCCATTTCAAAACAACCAATAGCATTTCAGCGTTAACAAACCTGACTTGGAAATCTTTTACCTGTAAGCTGTCTTGAAGTCATGTTCCCAGTGGATGGTAGTAATCAAGTCTTTTCCCCTTCACCTTTGAAAGGATGAATCCTGCAAATACAAGCCCCAGGATTCTGCTGCCAATGACACTGGCTTCTTTGACATCCCTCAGCAGGAGAAGGCCCTCATGGTGGCTGTAGCAACCAAGGGTCCCATCTCTGTTGGTATAGATGCAAGCCATTTTACCTTCCAGTTCTATCATGAAGGTAAGCTCTATGTAGAAATTTAGGCAGAAAAATGGGGAAACCACCATAAGGTACAGCAAGATTGACTCTTTGTTATGTAGAAGTCGATGTAGAATTTTGGAGGGTGTAGATTTAACATCATTCTGTACATGTAATTTTTTTGCCTGTTGTTTGTTTGACATGACTTGAACCACATCCCCACAATTTTAAGTACGCCATAAATATATTTAAATGGCTATATAGTTCAATTGGCATACTTTAATTTACTTTTTTCTAATTGTTAGACTATGAAACATTCCAAAGAATTTTACCACTGTTGTTGAGATTGGACAGAATCCCTTGGCTCAAGTAATTTAGTGTTCTGTGCTGTTTCCTTAAGCTGACATCCTAAAAGTCAAATCACAAGGTTTCAATGAGTGCTCTTTTAAGCCTCTTGACAGGTTGTTTTATGCTTCTTGCCAAATTGTCTTTCTGCTGGTACTAGATGAGAGCCTCAATCCCTAGCCTAGCTCAGAAAAGATCTGCTTTTAACTCTTATCTGGTGTTATGTCATTTCGCTGAAGGTTGAAATGCCTCCCTTACTCTGGTTGATAGGCTGGGTTGCTATCACATGTCACATGGGAATCCTCACCCTAGCATTGAGTTTCACTTTTCCAGGCATTTATTATGATCCAGACTGCAGCAGTGAAGACCTGGACCATGGTGTTCTGGTGATTGGCTATGGCACTGAAATAGGACAGTCGATAAACAAAACATATTGGATTGTCAAAAACAGGTATAAGAAGCCAAAAATACTTATCTTTAAAATTGAAAAGGGAATCCTTTCTGAAATCAGTGTTTGGAGGCGTGTTCTCAAACCCTTGAGCACACTTCTGAAATCACAGAAGTCTTTACCCTACATAGGGAAAACACAGACATATTCATTTCATGACAACATGAAGACACTGTCTCAAGCTTGCTGAGGTAGTGCTATAGTTTTGGTACCACTGCATTTCTAAATTGGAAATTTTTCGTTATTTCAGAAACACATCTGATCCCAAGTGCTTTGGGGTCTCTCATTTTGCAGTCTGTGAAAGGTCTGGGGATAGAATTCTGTGCTGGGTTAGAATCCAATCATGAACAAGAATGGCCTCTCCTGATTCTTCCTGAGTCTGCCGTAGCCTCTGGTGCACTGCTCAGTATCGAGTATTGTTGTTCATAAAGATAAATGTGTTTGTTTGTAATAAATGGCAAACCCTGTCTTCTTTCAGCTGGGGTGCAAATTGGGGCATAGATGGCTACATAAAGATGGCCAAAGACCGGAAAAACCACTGTGGAATCGCCACCATGGCCAGCTTTCCTGTTGTATGAGATGATCTCTGTAGAAGGCCTTGATTAGGAACAGAATACTACGAAGAAGAATTTTATCTTACAACTGACCACACCTTATTGTGTGAAACAAAACACTTGGAGCTCGAACTTGTGATTTGATTCTGTGACATTTTATACCAGTAAAATGTCACTTCTTTAAATACTGCTTTGAACAGCTTTGTATGATTGATTTTCCTAATAACTTCTGAATTTTTATATTTTGTACTGATGTATAAAGTTTTACCTTTTAAAATAAAACCATTTCGAAGTAGAAGTGGGGTCAGTTTTCAATATATTAACTTTCTGTAGAATAAGGCTGTTAAATAACAAAAACTCAACCAAGTAAATTATAAAGAGCTAATTGGTTCAATGAAGGATTTATGGTTCATGAAGGATTCATGAAGGATTTATGAATCAGGCAGCTTCTCATCTATCTAGCAAGTAGAAGACAGCTCCAAGAGCTACAGAAAAAGAAAGGTTTGTAAAGGTAGAGAGGGAACAGAAAAAAGGAAATTATTAGCAAAGAATCTTATTTTAGGCAAGATCACTTTCCTAAGAAGAGAAAGAGTCTGTTGATGTATTTCCTAGTGCTGACCAGGACATTCCCATTACTGGTTAAAGGTTATATTTCAGTGGGAAGGGAGTTGAAACTGCAGTTAGGTTAGATATTGAGTCTTCATTTGCTGATTTGCTTCATTTACCTAAGTGCTACCACATTGGGCCTGTAGCTCAAAAGACCTAACAATGTGCCCATGGTCCACTAGGAGAATGCTGGGTGGGGTCTGGCTCTTGTAGTTGTAAATAGGCACATGTCATCTCAGCTGCCCTTTGGCTGTGTCTGTCCCAACCCTTGAATGGAGCAAATAGGAAATACTTTTGAGGGCAGGAGGCAAAACTAGTGGAAGATGAGAGTTATTCAGGAATTGTGTCTGCACAGAGATGTGTTCAGTGCTGACTTCCAGCCTCCAGTGATCAGGATGTTCTCTTGCTGGAAACTTTCTCAGGGGAGAAGACCTTTCTCAGGGAAATTTTATGACCTGCTTCTGGAAAGGGGATGTCAGAGATCCCTTCCTGCATCTATCTGCTGCTTCTCAAGTGCCTTCATCTCAAAATAACCAATATGCCACTGTGGCTTATTTTGGAGTAGCGTGTCCTGAACCCCTACATCCTTATTGGGTCATTTGAAAGTCTTAGGAGCAAAACTGAGGTCTCCAAGGGAAGAAGGAATTCGGCCTCAAGACTGTGGCATAGGGTGTGTGTCTGTGTGTCTGTGTGTCTATCTGTGTGTGTCAGGGCAGGAAGGTTTAAATCCTATTGGTTGTGTTTCTCTGGAGAACCCAGACTGGTACACAGACCCATCTTATAGACCCACCCACCATGTCCTACTTTCCTGCATATCTTTCTCATACCTTTTCCCCTTCTTTGCAAATAATAATAATAATGATGATAGAAGGTGGTTAGATTTCATTACAGGAAGTAAATACAGAGAGTAAAGATGGTGTTGTCATCAGGTTAGGTGGAGCAAAAGGGCTTAGCATGGTGCCAATATATTTATTTCTTTCCACGTTTGTCTATTGTGATGTCCCTTGAACTAGGGAAGGGATTTATTTCCATGTTCATAAAAGCTGGAGTGGATTTCTAAGTAATTCGCAACTTTCTCAAACCACTGAAGAGCTTTCCACAGTCAACCATCTCCCTACTGCTGGACACTTCGATCCTTCCCATCTTTTTGCTCTTACAGACAATATGTAACTTTAGAAAGGCTCATCTAGGTTTCCCTGCTGACCCCGCAGGTCAGAGGGCCTGCTTATCTAAACTTCTCAACGTCCACAGAGCTGCCACATTGCCGTCCCGTGGCCGTCCTGTGATCTGTCTCTCCAGCAGGCAGAAGAGGGCCGTGTCTCAGCACCTGAGGACATCTGAAAGGATCAGTCACTGCTGTTTATTGTGCATCTGCTAAGTGAGAACAGATGGGCCATGTTCTTCTCATTTCCTGATCCTTAGGGAGTCTCACCATCTTCCCACTAGTTTATAGACTATTTGTATTTTTCTCTTCACAAACTGCAGTTTTATATCCTTAGTTTATCTCTCTGGGGGGGGGTGGTTTATCTTTTTTCTCTTAATATGTATGATCCTTAATGTGCCTTTTATTACCTGTCACAAACATTTTCTCCTACACTTTGGAGTGACTTAACTTTGTGTGGGGGATGTTGTTAAATCGCATCTCTTTCCTTTATACATTTTTCTTGCTGTCTTTTGGTCCCGTTTAGGGTCATAAATATATCCCTTTCATACTTCCGTTTTTTATGTTTAATTCTGGAATCCATCTGTAATACGTTTTGCAAATCCACTTCTATTTTTTTCCCAGACGACTAGCTAATTATTCACCATTCTCTTCCCACTGATTTGAAACAGCATGCCTTCTTCTTATTTTTAAAAAACATCTATGAAAATAATCATATGGCTTTTCTCCTTGTGTTAATGGCTCTGCCTTCCAGTTGCTGAAGCCCATTTGCCCAGAGTACAATGCAAACCAGTGAATAGTCCCACCTTCCCCAAGTGGGGCCAGACCCATAAAGAGTACTTTGAGAAATGCTAGAGAATGGAAAGCAAACCAAGGGGCGCCTGGGTGGCTGAGTTGGTTAAGTGTCCAATGTCGGCACAGGTTATGATCTCATGGCTCGTGGGTTCGAGCCCCACATTGGGCTCTGTGCTGACAGCTCAGAGCCTGGAGTCTGCTTCAGATTCTGTCTACAACTCTCTCTGCCCCTTCCTCTCTCTCTCTCTTACTCTCTCTCTCAAAAATAAATATTATTATTTTTTTTTTTTTTAGAAAATGGAAAGAACACCTGGATTCCCCCTGAGACAGGCCCAAACATTTAACCTGGGAAGGCAATCAGGAGAGAATGAGAAACCAAGAAGAAAGGGATCCTCAGATCACTTAGACCAGAGATCCCACCAATAATTCTTCTGTCCCCTGCCTATGGAAGGACAGTCACTCAGGCACCATTCCACCAATTCCCTCCAATCTTTGATATGTGGCCTCTGAGAATGGACTGGGGGAGTCCCAAGCTCTTCCCAGCTCCTTGTTTCAGGATTTCACTTACAGGGACCCATGGTCTCAGCCTGAAGAAGGAGGCGTATGAATCGTGCATGGATCTTCTGAGCGTCCGCCACACTTATCAAAGCAACACACACCATGACCGAAGGTGCTGTCTCTCACCTCTGTTTCCAGCAAAACCTTCTCCTCATGGCTGTGCAGTCTTTAGACCAAGTGCTGTACGCTCACCAAATCAAAGTATTCCTAAGAGATTTTGAAGTGAAGACTTCAGTTGGGATCTTTGAGATATACATTTCAGATGAAGTCTATAATAAAGTAGCCCATTGCTTAAAATCAGAATGTTTCTTTAAAAAAGAAAATTGATGTGTCCTTTGGAGAGGCTGAAAGCATTTCAATTACATATTAAAATTTTGCCGCTATTGTTACTGCTGCCAAGCCATATTTAGCTGAGGAACAACGCTGAGTCCTGAATTATACACATGCTGACATCTGCACTGGGTTGTATGAACCACCCACCCAAAGCCACAGTGAGAAAGGAGAGCCTTGCTTCCGCCCATGGCTCCTCCTAGTCCCCACCTCCCCACCACCACTGCCTAATGCATTACTTTAGTGGATTTTCTAATGTTGAGTCACTCTTGAATCCCTGGGTTAAGCCTGATGTTGTCCTGATGCACCTTTGTTTTAAGTACTTCTGGACTTGATTTGTCAATATTTCATTAAGGATTTTTGTCCTCTGGGTCCATATACATATATAGTAATTCTTGTGAGAACAAGCTGAGGTTCCTGATGTATATGCCACCCCAATCCCAATGCTGACATAATTTTGAAAAATGATTGATATTTAACTATGCACTCTGGTCAGGCCCTAGGATAAATTAAAATCTTCTCCCCAAAATGAAAATTCAAAGTTAAGGGGTTGAGAAAAGTAGGTATTAATTTTTAAATCTTAACTCTGTTTCGTATGTGGCTTAGTCAACAGGTGACCACACCTTTCTGTTCAAACAATTATTGGTCATCCAAATCATCGCTCCCAAAAAATGCTCAATCTGAAGCTTCAGAAAAATTAAAAGACATAAGATTTCTAACTCAAAACTTATCCAAAGTAAGACAAAAGCTCTTCCATAACTGCCAGCCATTTAAGTACATGTAAATATACATTTAAATATAGAATATATATTAAATACGTCTATCTCTTTCACAAGAAAGGAAATGAATCACTACAGGATAATACATTAGGTTCAAATTATAAGCCAACCAAGACAAATTCTTAGCTAATCTCTGGACTTTTTGCCGCAAGTCGGTAGTTGCCAATTCCCTGGCTGGCAGACTTATAACTATATCTCTACTAGCTGCCGTCCATGAAAGAAGACAAATCAAAGTTGTTCTTTTCACATGTGGGTTTTTATTTTGAGCCCTTTACACTGAGCACAGAACCGCCTCTAGCGTCTGGATCTGTGACAAGCAGTTCACTGCTGTTCTTCTGGATGTGACTCAGGAGCTTTGCCTTTTGTTACTCATCACCATTGTTTCCACTTATTGTTCATTTAGGGCCCTTAATAGAAGGGACAAGGCAAAGAGAAGACAGCTTGCAGGGTCAAACCCACTACCTGCTTGCCTGGCTTTTCTGTACACAGGTGAGGTATTCCTGCACATCATCCGGGGACCCTAGAATGAGGGGAACTCGTTGGTGAATGGACTCTGGCTTCACATCCAGCACAGGCTGGGTGCCTGTGGTCGCCATGCCTCCCGCCTGCTCTATGATGTAGGACACGGGATTGCACTCGTACAGGAGCCGGAGCTGTGGAGAAACAGAGTTAGGTGGACAAGCTTGGCAAGCTGCCAAAAGTCCCATGCCACACCCCTAAAGCTCAGTGAAGGAATTACAACTGCTGAACTTCTGTCTCATTAGCATGAGCACACTGGGCACCCCAGCAGAGTGGGCTTCCTGAGGTCAGGGCCCTCCAGAAGGCTGGGTGCATCAGACGTTGTTCATCATCACATCTTTGGGGCACTGTTGGTCAGTATCTACCCATCTTGTGACCTTTGTGTTCATAGGAGACCTGTCTCCTTGTCTGGAAGTATGAGATCTAGATACTAGTTTCTTACAGTTTGGCAATGAAGCAAATTGACACTGAGGCCTGGTCAGGAGCCTCTGTACATGAGGCCTTATGACTAGGAAGGAGTCCCGCTTGGTTGGGATGGGAGGTCACCTGGAGAATACTAGGTAGCCTCTCAGGATAACCTCAGTGTCCAAGATCATATGGAGGAATTCCACATCTCAAGCATCAACTTGACAAGGTAGGTTGCTAGTATTTAAATGGTCTTTTCTCTTAGCCCCCGAGACTGAATTAACTTCTACTGCTTGCACTCCAATAGCACATCCCTCTTCATATATTTGTCACACTGAGCTCTGTTTAGTAACTGCCTTCCTCCTTATATGCTCACCCTTGAAGGCAGGAACAGAGTCTGTCTTGGTTGGTCATTGGCTTTGAATCCGGCATTCCAATAATTCAAATTGCACACACTGGGAGACATATATACATGTGGCTAGTTGTTGCTGTGCCCCAAGAATACAGTAGACCTGTGTTTTGATGTGTCTACTTACCTATGATTTCTGTGATTGGCTAAAAAACAGACACGTTTCCATGGGAGGGTCTATTCAAGATAGATGCACTTGGATCATAAGATTCCCACCTAATAATACAAGTATTTTGGGGTTTGTGTCATAAAGTAGCAGTAAGATCTTCCAGGAGCTACCTTTGTAGAAATATTGAATAAGTTCTGACCAGTTCTTATTCTAGAGTTTGGGAACTCTCTAGGGGCTTCATAGGTAGACTTCAGGTGATCTGTGAACCCCCTAAAGACGTATGTAGTGTGTATGTTTATGTGCATTTTTTTTTCTGGAAAGTGAGTCCATACTCTTCATTAGATTTTTAAAGGATCCTTAATCTAGAATCAGGTGGTGCTGAAGCTACAGGTCAGGCACAATATGTAGAAAGTGGTAGATGAACACAGTTGACTCATGGTGAGTTACGGGCATGAGGAAAAGGGGAAGTGAAGGCCAGTGAAAATTGCCAACAACAACAATTTTCATCTCTCCCACAGCCTCAAATTCATTAATGGGAAATAGCCCTCATTTCTCTTCCACATGCCCACTCACAAATGGACGTGAAAAGGACAGAGCAGTAACTTAAAAGCAGACATGAAGAGAAAGGGAACTCCAACTGGCTTACTGATCAGAGCCAGTGGACAAAAGAGAATTACCTTGCCCTTAGGACTTTTCTGGTTCGCTGGGTATAGGAAGATCCCTCCATACACCAGGGTGCGGTGCACATCAGCCACCATGGAGCCCACGTATCTGGCCCCATAGGGAGCACTGCCATCCTAAAAGGCAGAGAGAGGAGATAAGATGCTCATCTGAATTAGATACTCCATTACCCAGGTATCCTGGTTTAGGAAGTTTGCAACGCACGGGAAATTAACTATTAAAGGCTTCTAAGGAAAGAGGGAGACCCCAAAAGCATTTAGGCTTGGATTAGACAGCAAGAGAAATTCACCCAACAAAACAAATTGAAATGCAATAAAAACAGGCACTGTAGGTGATTCCAAACCCTGAGTATTAGATCCAATGCAAAATCTGCAATATGCTCTCCTAGGTAACAACATGAGTAGCCATGCTCAGAAATCTTGTATAAACTCAGCTCAATAAATAATTTTCAGGGGCACCTGGGCGGCTCAGTCAGTTAAGTGTCCAAATCTTGATTTTGGCTCAAGTCATTATCTACGGTTTATTAGACTGAGCCCCATGCTAACATGGGGCCTGCTTGGGATTTTCTCTCTTTCTCTCTCTCTCTCTCAAAATAAATAAATAAACATTAAAACAATTTTTTTTCAGCATCTTCTTTATGCCAGGCACCAGGCTGGGCCCCAAGGAGGCCAAAATTGGGAAGACAGTCCCAAGGAAATCACCAACTAAAGGGGGAGACTAGCATACATAAATGAATAAAAATAAATGAATTTACAATTCAATGGTAAGAAGATGAATAATCCAATGTTACAAAAAAATGAAAAGCTTACCTTATACCATATGACAAATTAACTCAAAGTGGATAGATGACCTAAACATAAGAACTAAAACTCTAAAACTCTTAGAAAATATCAAGACTTTTTGGGGAAGAGACTTGAAAGAAATGGTATTAAAATTATCTGCCAAAGTAAACCTGAACATTTATGAAAATGAAGAACAAGAGAAACATATGTATCTCTACCAAATCTAAGAACATATAGTGAAATAACAATGCTTACATATTCAAAGAAGAAATGCAAACACCAAACAGTAGATCAGAATAGAGCATGGTCCTGGGTCTAAAGATAGACAAGAAATTCATTTATGGTAAACATGACCTTCCAATCAACATGGAAGAGCACTATATAGAGAGCAGCACTGGGCTAGCTGCTTAGAAAACAGGTGTGTAAGACTCCTACCCTCATTCCTGACAACCAAATTACTTCAAGATGGAGAGACACTTAAAAGGAGAAACTCACAAATAATTTAGAATAAGGCTGTCCAGTGAAATTCTCTGTGATGATGAAAATGCTTTTTATTACCACTGTTCAACATGGCAGCCCCTGACCACATGTGGCTGTTGAGCTCTGGCAATGAGACTAGTATAGATGAAAATGGAATTTTACATGTTATTTAATGGTAATTAATTTAAATTTAAATAGCCATATGTGGGTAGTAGCTATGTATTGGACAGCACAGAAGAAGGAAACATGAGTACATTAATTTATAATTTGGTACACAAAATCCATTAGATATAACAAAAAATAAATATATAGAAAAGACCCTGAATAGCCAAAGCAATCTTGAAAAAGAAAACCAAAGCAGGGGGCATCACAATCCCAGACTTCAAGCTATACTACAAAGCTGTAACCATCAAGAAAGTATGGTACTGGCACAAGAACAAACACTCAGATCGATGGAACAGAACAGAGAACCCAGAAATGGACCCACAAATGTGTGGCCAACTGATCTTTGACAAAGCAGGAAAGAATATCCAACAGAATAAAGACAGTCTCTTCAGCAAATGGTGCTGGGAAAACTGGACAGCGACATGCAGAAGAATGAACCTGGACCACTTTGTTACACCATACACAAAAATAAACTCAAAATGGATGAAAGATCTCAATGTAAGACAGGAAGCCATCAAAATCCTCGAGGAGAAAGCAGGCAAAAACCTCTTTGATCTTGGCTGCAGCAACTTCTTACTCAACACATCTCCGGAGGCAAGGGAAACAAAAGCAAAATGAACTACTGGGACCTCATCAAAATAAAAAGCTTCTGCACAGTGAAGGAAACAATCAGCAAAACTAAAAGGCAACTGACAGAATGGGAGAAGATATTTGCAGATGACATATCAGATAAAGGGTCAGTATCCAAAATCTATAAAGAACTTATCAAACTCAACACCCGAAAAACAAATAATCCAGTGAAGAAATGGGCAAAAGACATGAATAGACAATTCTCCAAAGAAGACATCCAGATGGCCAACTGACACATGAAAAAATGCTCAACATCACTCATCATCAGGGAAATACAAATCAAAACCACAATGAAATGCCACCTTACACCTGTCAGAATGGCTAACATTAACAACTCAGGCAACAACAGATATTGGTGAGGATGCGGAGAAAGAGGATCTCTTTTGCATTGTTGGTGGCAATGCAAGCTGGTGCAGCCACTCTGGAAAATAGTATGGACATTCCTCAAAAAACTAACAATAGAACTACCCTACACCCAGCAATTGCACTACCAGGCATTTATCCACGGGATACAGGGGTGCTGTTTCGAAGGGACACATGCACCCCCATGTTTATAACAGCACTATCAACAATAGCCAAAGTATGGAAAGAGCCCAAATGTCCATTAACAGATGAATGGATAAAGAAGTTGTGGTATATATATACAATGGAGTATCACTCAGCAATCAAAAAGAATGAAATCTTGCCATTTGCAACTATGTGGATGGAAGTGGAGGGTATTATGCTAAGTGAAATTAGCCAGAGAAGGACAAATATCATATGACTTCACTCATATGAGGACTTTAAGAGACAAAACAGATGAACCTAAGGGAAGGGAAACAAAAATAATATAAAAACAGGGAGGGGTACAAAACATAAGAGACTCATAAATATGGAGAACAAACTCAGGGTTACTGGAGGGATTGTGGGAGGGGGGATGGGCTAAATGGGTAAGGAGCACTAAGGAATCTACTCCTGAAATCAATCACTATATGATAAATAATTTTGATGTAAATTTTAAAAAATAATCAATAAATAAAATAAAAAATAAATAAATATAACATGAAATTGTAAGCATCTCTATAGGATCAAAAGTTGAAAGTCCCGATATATTTCTAATATGAATAACACACAAAGGCTATTTTCTTTCATTTACTAAGAGCGTATACAAAGCAACAAGAAAAAGATAAATAATACTAATTAAATATTTGAAAAGATAGAAATAGGCATTTTACCAAGACAAAAGTAGATGCTCAATAAATACAAGGAAACATGTATGACATAAATCATAATTAATTACACACTAGTCAAGCCACAAGGTTCATTGTTTACCATCAGATGGACAGAAAGTTTTAAAGATTCACCATATCTAGCACCATCAGGGATGCAGGGAAACGGGTACTCTTTCATATGGCACCAGAGACTAAATCGATGCAACTTTTGTGGAAGAGTATTTGATAACATTAACATGTTAAGTGCTCATATACTTTGATCCAGTAACCCCAGTAAGCAATGTGCTGTGCACATCTACTTGCACGAGGTTACGAGTGTACACATTTGGGCATCTCCATTGCAGCTCTGGGTCTCCTGGTGGAAAATCAGAGGCAAGCAAAGCTTTTCTCCATAAGGAATTAGCTCATTCTGTCCTCTCAACACAAGGCTGGGCAGCCTCTTCAGTCAATGCCACAAATCTGTCTGTGCTTGTGTAGAACAATCTTCAAGTCATGAAAGAGAAAATCAGGTGAGACTAATATGCTCTACCTGATCTGCTGAAGGGGAGGAGGGGTAGATATGGAGATGGGTGTGCATAATCCCTCCTGCCATCCCAGCTCAAAGAATAGAAGCAACACTGAACAGTGGTCATCCCTGGAAAGAACAACTTGGCTGCGGGTATGGGAGGGGGGAGACTTTTGCTTTTAATTTTGTATATTTCTGTAAGTTTTACATTTCCTCATCTTAGATCACATTTTAAAATTGAAGTAAAATTCACATCAGATAAAATTAACAACTTTAAAGTGCATAATTCAGTGGTATTTAGTACACATTCATAATGTTGTGCAACAATGACTGTCAGGTTACAGAACATTTCCATCACCCAAAGGAAAACCCTACACCCATTAAGTAGTCCCTGCCATCCCCTCCCTCAGCCCCTGGCAACCACTAATCTGACTATACATTAACCTTGTCCTTGCATCTGGCTCCTTCTGCTCAGCATAAATGTTTCTGAGATTCACCCATGCTATGGTATGCAACAGTACTTCACTCCTTTTTGTGACTGAATAATATTACCGTGTATGGATGTACCATCACTTATTCATCCATTCTTCAGTTGATGGACATTGAATTGTTTCCACCTTTGGTTATTATAAATAACGTTGCTATGAACATTTGTGTATAAGGTGGGGCTTTGTGTGTGTGTGTGTGTGTGTGTGTGTGTGTGTGTGTGTGTTTAAATACCTGTTTTCAGTTATCCGGGGTATATACATAAGAGCACAATTGTTGGGTCAAACCGCAATTCTATGTTTAACTTTTGAGATATATTACTTTTTAAATTTTGTTAACAAGAATAGAAATCAGAGTTTCAGTCAAGTAGAAACATTGCAAACTATTTATTGCCTTCTTTTTTGGACCTTTCTTTTTTGTTTTTGTTTTTGTTTTGTTTTTAATTTTTATTTCTTTATTTGGGGGGGCATGAATGAGAGAGGGGCAGAGAGAGAGAGAATCCCATGAGGAGCAGAGAGAGAAAGAGAGCAGGAGAGAGAAAAAATCCCATGCTGACAGCACAGAGCCCAAAGCGGGGCTTGAGCTCACCTGATGAGGGGCTGTAGCTCATGAGATCATGACCTGAGATGAAGTTGGATGCTTAACTGACTGAGCCACTCAGGTAACCCTGGGCCTTCCTTTATTTAAAAATAGTAAAAAGTACTTAATAAAATAAAGCAACAGCTTCAAGCCGACGCCCATCAGGCCAACCTCTCCTGCTTTCATCTCTGCCCCTCTCTCTTCACAGAGAATTTTTGAGGAAGGGGGCGCAGATTATTTTCCCTAATTTTCTTTTAATTTCTTTAAGGGATCACTGCAAACCTCCACAACAGCCAGGAGGATGCCCCCCACCCTGTTGAGTGTATTCCCATTTGTCCAAAGTCAAAATTCCTTTTTGTATATTTAGGTAGAAATTCTGGGATCCAACTCTAGGTTTCATTCTGTTCTTCTGATCAGTCAGAATTGGACGCTCCCAAGACCATCCGGCACTTGAGTCAAAATGATCATTGTTTTTACATCCAGAAGAAAGTACCTCCCTGGACTCTCAAGCATTGCCTGAGAAAATTATCAAGCATTCACACTAGTTTCCAGCCATTGCATGTAGACTAAACTTTCTGAAGCCAGAAAGCGACTTTCCCTAACAACTAATCCCTAGTCTTCAGTTTATGGAACTTGTAAGGGATTTTATGTAAAAGTAAGCAAGCAAAACCAAAACCTCCTATAGGCAAAACAATGCCTTTTATGCTAAGAACAGATACATAGTAAATCTCAGGTTTCACATTAAAGGGCAACTGGAGGATTCTGGAGATTTGCTTTATATTGGGGAATAGGTACCTTCCTTTGCTGTTTAAAAGGGTCTCATCTTTGAATCCATATAGAAATATTGGTTAATATGTTGGGCTCAGCAGTCTACCATTTCTGTTATAAGTGAACACTGACTTTTTAATTCCAATGACATGCCCCAGAGTTTGGTGAGAGAGGGTCCCACTTGTAAACAAGCTTGAGCCCCTCTTCCAACTTAGACCAGAATTTACACTTCTGGTCTAGAAATTCTTTGACTCTGCTCCCATGCCTGTCTTAAAAGCTCTCTTAGTATGGTGGACATACTGAATGGAGTGTTTGGGCTGCATTAACGGCCACATGAAGTCTAGAACGTGGTAATCCCTTTGAGAGACAAAAAACGTCCTAAAGCTTGGGGTAAACACAAGGCCCTGATATTAGGGCATATGAATGGGACTTTCAAATAGAATTAATTATTCCATCTAAAATGGTATGACCAGAATCTACATAGGTGGTAGCTCAGTAAACAAATGACTTGAGAAGTTCAGGCCTGAATCCTGAATTTTGAAAATGTAGTCTGTCTTCTTCATAAACAATGTCTCCTAAAAAAACTAACTGGGGAATATTATCTTTAGTAGGTAACTTTAGCTGTAAAAGACTTTGGTCATTTATGAAGAAAGTCAGAGTCAGTCATTCTCATACCAACCAGAGCCATAATCAGTGGCACCGACCTCTGTCAGCCAGGCTCCCAAAGCCACCACCCAAACAGGGATCCAGTGAGGCAGCATTCTCCCTGCTACTGTGTTAGGCTTCCTTCACTCACCTCTGGAAATTTCTTCTTCTGCACATATTCCAAAGTGGCAGCATCAAAATACTTGGCATAGCCCTCATTGAGACTGAAAATCTTTCCTTTCTTTTTTATCTTGACATCTTTTTCCACCAGGATAAATTCACCGAGAGCCTAGAAAGATGAAGAGAAACACCTGGAAGAAGAGAGAAACCAGGAAACAGAAGCCGACAGCACACTGCCGAACAATCAGGGAGCATCAGAAAATGTGGGACTGCTGGAGAAAATGTGGGACTGCTGGAGAACATTCCTTGGTAATGTGCACTGCCTGCCCAGTTACTCATTTATAGGAAAGCTTGCAGTATTTATCCCCCAAGTTCTCATCCCCAGTTAATTCCTAATGTTTCAAGGGAGTTTTGGGCCATAGACAATGAGAGGAAGAAGTTTCACGGATTGAATTTGTCATAAGGGTGGGCGATGCAGTTCCCCTACCAATGGGTGGTCCATTTATGTAAATGACTCAGTCTTAGAAACCATTAAAAGTTCCTGATATCCCAGTGACTCTTACACAAGTTAAGGAGGAAATCCCTTCCATCAGAAACTGTATTCACTTGGCATAAGGAGTAAAATGGATAAAAAATTTTAAAATCTTCAGAATCATTAATAAAAATGTGGCAGTGCCCCCACTGTGGTTGCTCTGCGGGATACCCCTGGTGTACCCCTTTATCTGAGTGCTGGTATTATAAGGACATCCCTCAGGTACCTGTTTATCTGAGTACTTATGGATGTGATTAGGTGGTTTCAGGTACCACTTTGAAAGGCTAGGTATCTCTCTAAGTCACTAAGAGGAAAACCAGGCTTGGAAATGTAATCAGCTTTAATGAACTTCAAAGACTAAGAAAGTGAAAATCCCCCACGATGACAGCTCACAGCTGGCAGCTAGATTAGAAGGAATTTACCTTCCAAGAGTATAAAGAGGCAAGACCATGTTGACCATGTCTGAAATAAGACAATGATAAGAATACTCAACAGCCACAAAAGTAACTAAGCATCCCTTTCTTCTGTATGTGATGACTGCTTCTTTCCCAATGAATCTCTACCCTCACTTTAATCTTCCCACCTCCTAGATAAAAATTATTGATATACAATCATTAATTGTGCCCACTTCTAGACAACTCCCAAACCAGAACTAACCCTCTCTTTCTTGAATCCTCCTGAGATCAAGCAAAAGCCCACTTGCTATATAGTTAAGTCCATCCCAACTCCCTCCTACCACGACACTCTACTGTTCCTCTAGAACACATCCTCTCTTGTTCAGTAAACCCAACTTCTTTTTATTAGAGGAAAGTTCTTGGTGGTTTTTAGTTCATGAAATTTAATAACTTGCTGTGGACATTTGTTGCTTTGGAACAGCCCAGTGTGGAGTAATACTTCCTAAAAGCAGCCTGACTCCCTTTGAAGAACTAACTCTCCTCAGTGGATGCCAGTCTAGGAAGACTAGACTGAGCCTCCTCTAGCTCAGTTCATGCATTTGACTTATCTTGGCAAATTAAATTCTCCTCCCTGGCAAGTGAACCTGGAGTGAGAGACACAGAATCAGAGGTAGTGTCCAAAACAGACTGGCCAAGCTGCAAGCCCATTCCTGTGACTCCTGCTTCCTGGTCCTCAAGACCTGCCCATTTCAGCTTGCGTTTTGAGCTTTACCATTAATGCAGTAACATCCTTTACTTAATTGGGAAGAACATGTATGTTAGAGGCAGTCCTACAAACCCAGCTGTCCGATAGGGTAGTCACTTAAGTTAGTTAAAATAAAATAAAATTTAAAACCCAGTTTCTTAATCACACTAAGCACGTTACAAGTATTCAATAGCCACATGGGGCCAGTGGCTACCAAATTGGACAGCACAGATTATAGAACATATCCATGGTCACAGAAAGTTCTACTGGATGGTGCTGCTCTAAAAAGTCCATGTTACTATCTAGACATTGGCAACATTATGATTTTTTAAATCATTGTATTCCCATAAGCCAAAAAGGTTTAACACATTTTTAGATTAGAAACTCCTTAAGGACAGGGTCTGGGTTGATAGGACAGACCCCTAAGAACCCTTCAAATGCCCTCCATTACACAAAAGTCTTTAACGTTTTTTGATGTTGGTGTTGGCTCACCAACTAGACTCTGGCCCCAAAAAGCAAGTATTAAGAATGACCAGAAAATTATCCCAGGGGACTGGAATTAAAGCACAGAGGCACATGGAGTCCTAAGTACTGATGCTGCCATATTGGTACATACAGGGTCAAGCATGAAGAGATCTACTCCCTGCCCAGTGGAAAGAGCCACGAGGGTTGCACTGCCATAGAGGGCATAGCCCGCAGCCACAATATTTCGGCCTGGCTGCAAAGCATCCTTTTCAGAAGGCTCGTCGTCTGAGGTCTGCGGAAGAGAAAAGAGGAACATGGTGTGTTATTGTCTCTGGACAGAACCCTTTGCCAGAGGCCGCTGGCACTGAAGGAAGTGCAGTTCTCAGCATTTTGAGCTGAAGCACATGCACCTGGAGGGAATGAGCTGCCATATTAATGAACGGTTCTACCTGAGTCATTTTGCAAAGGCCATTCTTGGACTTCTCCCTGGTTTCTGAACACATTCGTCTGCATCCTGCCAAGAAATCACTCAAGATGCTAAAACCACAGCCTCTCTTCATAGTCATAAGCAAGAGGGAAAAATCTTTATCAACTCCATTGTGTAAATGAAGCACTCAGAATCTAAATGTTTGGATAACTCACCCGACATCAAGAAGCCTCAGAGGTGGAGCCAAACCCAGGCAGCCTGGCCCAGGGCTCTTCCCTGTTCCATGTGCTGTACCTTGAAGGCCTAGTCCTTGCCTGCCCCCCACCTCCATCCCCACACACAATGAGCCCACGTCTATAGTTCGGAACATTTTCTTCAGGAAGCCTCCCCCTTTGCCATGGCAGCAATGCAGGTGTGAGTGAGAATTCAGAGACAGGACAGGTGGGGATGCCAAGGAAGAAGCAACAAATATTCTTGATGGAGGGACAGAGCTGCAGCTGAGACTCTATTTCATAACCCAGTTTCCCCCATACCTCTCAAAGGTTCCTTCCCTCCCCACGTCCTTATGCTCTAAAAGGCAAGTTTATCAAAACTTATGAGTTTGGTGGGGCATCTGGGTGGCTCAGTCGGTTAAGTGTCCAACTTCAGCTCAGGTCATGATCTCATGGTTGGTAAGTTTAGGCCCTGCATTGGGCTCTGTGCTGACAGCTCATTGCCTGGAGCCTGCTTCAGATTCTCTCTCTCTCTCTCTCTCTCTCTCTCTCTCTCTCTCTCAAAAATAAACATTTAAAAAATTTCTTAAAAATAAAATAAAAGAGAAGAGATGGAGGTCAAGAGAGGTACCCACACAACATCTTGAAACCAGTGAGTGATAAAGCTGGGACAGACCCACATCTCCCAATGCTAAGCCAGCATCCTTCATCCTTCAACACTGTCACAGAACATGGGGCTAGTCTGACCTTTACAAACAATATCCTAACAACTTGATTATAATTACCAAACCTTACCCTTCTTTAAAACTGGCATGTTGGGGCGCCTGGGTGGTGCAGTCGGTTAAGCGTCCGACTTCAGCCAGGTCACGATCTCACGGTCCGTGAGTTCGAGTCCCGCGTCAGGCTCTGGGCTGATGGCTCAGAGCCTGGAGCCGGTTTCCGATTCTGTGTCTCCCTCTCTCTCTGCCCCTCCCCCGTTCATGCTCTGTCTTTCTCTGTCCCAAAAAATAAAATAAAAAACGTTGAAAAAAAAAATTTAAAAATAAATAAATAAATAAATAAATAAATAAATAAATAATTTTAAAAAAATTAAAAAAAAAACTGGCATGTTCCTTTTAATAATTTTTCCTTTTCCCATCTTACATTCTTTCAAATAACTTTTTTTTTTTTTGCAAATAATTACATTTCCATCTGACTTGGACACATATTCAATAAATTGGCCTTACTTCCAGATTTACTGGTCACATACAGATTCTGAGAACCAGACCCCAGAGCAGATTCTCAAAGTGGAACAGCAGCATCAGTATCCCCAAGGATCTTGTTAGGAGAGCAAATATTTGTCCCCCCTCCTCCCCCAATCTGGCTAGGCCCACAGAATCAGAAACTCTGGGCCTCCAGAGTCAAGCTTCCAGGTGATTCTGAAACATGCTAGTTTGGGAACCACAGCTTTAAAGAATGAGCTCTAAAGACTTTTCAGAAAATTGAAAGGTTTTTAATTAAAACTTTTAGTCTTCACCATTGATGCTCCTAAAACACCTCCATTCGGCCATCAGAAGGACCACATTTTCTGTGTATGAAACTAGGGTTCCTTCCCACTGATTTTTCCCTGACCAGAGGCTGTTCTATCTTTGAGCTGTGATCCTGTAGCCCCTGCACAGGGTAGCACCCTCTCCGTGGCCCTCTGGCCTCTTCCCCATGGCTGGAGGAGAACCACTGCTTCCCCCTGGCTTCACTAGCTTTTAATAACAGGCAGAACTCTCTGGTCTAAAGAAATAACAAAAAAGGGGCGCCTGGGTGGCTTGGTCAGTTAAGTGTCCAACTTTGGCTCAGGTCATGATCTCACGGTCCATGGGTTCAAGCCCTGCATCGGGCTCTGTGCGGACAGCTCAGAGCCTGGAGCCTGTTTCAGATTCTGTGTCTCCCTCTCTCTGTGACCCTCCCCTGTTCATGCTCTGTCTCTCTCTGTCTCAAAAATAAATAAACGTTAAAAAAAAATTTAAGAAATAACAAAAAATACATTCCAGATCCCAAAACTTCCCTCTAGCCATTGCCCTATCTCTGTCTTCATGTAGATCCTGGAGTCTGAAATGCCTGTCTACAGTAGCTGTCTTTCTTCTCCTGCTACCACCGCAGGCTACCAGCTGTCCACTCTATCAGGAGCACACTGTCCAGTCCTCCTGACCCTACCCCTGGGCAATGTTGGGTCCCTTGACTACTGTCACCTTCTTAGGTGAGAGACATGGGTCTCTTCTAAGCATCTGTCCACTTCCCTCTTTTCTGGACTGCAATATTGTGATTTATAAGAAATATGTATTTGCTCCTTCAGATGACCAAAATGCATTTCTCCTATATATTTGGTTTTTGCCCACAGTACCTGGCTCACAACTTCCAAAACACTCAGACTTTCCTAAGTGTTGAGAGTGATGAAGGTGTCTTTGTCATGATGATGAGTGACTTTGGGACAGCACCTAAGGAGGAGGGCTGGTTGCCCAGAGAATCAACCATGTGATCACGTGATTAGAAGGCTGGACCTTTCTTCTTCACCCTCTGACCTCCTGGAGAGGTGAGGAGATGGAGATTGAATCAATTGCCAATGGCCAGTGATTTAATCAACCATGCCTATGTAATGAAGCCTCCATAAAACCCAAAAAGGACAAGGTTTGAAGAACTTCTGGATTGGTAAACATCTGGAGATACAAGGAAAGTGGTGTACCTGGAGAGGACAGGGAAGTTCTGCACCCTTTCCCGCTTACCCTGCCCTAGGGATCTCTTCCATCTGGCTGTTCCTGAGTTATATCCTTTAATAATAAACTGGTGATCTAACAACATGTTTCTCTGAGTTCTGTGGGCTGCTCTAGCAAATTAATCAAACCTGAGGAAGGGGTCTTGGGAACCTCTGATTTGTAACCAGTCAGAAGCACAGGAAAAACCTGGGCTCTCGACTGGCATCTGAATTGAGTTGCTGGCAGGGGCGGCGGGGAGAGTCATTGGAACTTTCAATCTATAGCATGTTGGTCAGAAGTACAGGCTTGCCTTGTAGAACTGAGCCCTTAAACCCTGGAATCTGATGCTATCTCCGGATAGATAGTGTCAGAATCGAGTTGATTTCTTGGACACCTGCTGGTGTCTGAGAATTGCTTGATGCTATGTGGGGACCCCATGGCATCCCCATGTTGGAACTGGGTCCAGGAACCTTTCATGGACTTCTTTTGAACTCTCTAGGTGTGCCTTCTCATTTGCTTTTGCCATCCCCTATTCTTCCAATCCCTTAATGCAGGTACTCCTCCTGGTTCTCTGCAGTGCAAAATGGACTTTCTTAACTGCCACCCTATCCAATGTGGAGACTCTGAATTGCTGTGAGACAGAAAAATTTAATGAGGTCTGGGGTAGATGCCTGACCCAAACTGCCCCAATCACAGTCTACCCAGAAATCCAGATTTGGGGCTAGAACACTCTGGTTTATGTCAACTTGGGAGCTGTGGGATGGCACCTTTCTTCTGCCATTGGCCAAAGAAGCAGAGAAAACTTGGTTCACAGAGAGAAGGAATGAACTGGCCACGTGGCAGGAAGGCAAGATAAGAGACTCTTTTCTGGTCCTAGCTTTCCCTGAGGCCGGCCATATTCCTACCTTGGAGTTTCCTAATCCATTCCTGCCATTCCTGCCATTCCTGCCATTTACACCAGAGCCCTAACTAATAAAGCTCTTCTTAGTCTACACACTGCTCGGTAATCTCACCCACAACCAAAGTTCAAAGCCCTACACACACTCCCAGTCCTCCATCTTCATCTCCCCTGAGAGCCCAGCCTCGGAGTCACCTGCCCACCAGATATCCCTAGTCAGGTATCCCACAGGTACCCCAAACTCAGTATCATCTAAGATGGAATTTGTCTGCCCCATCTCAACCCCAAAATCCCTGCTCTTCTGCCGTTGCTTCCTGTCTCAGCAAATGGCACTGTCATTTGCCCAGTAGAAACCTCAGGGTCACCTGCCCCTCCCTTTCCCTGACCACCCTCCTTGCCATTACCCCATGCCCTCCACTCAGTCACTGAGCCCAGTCTCTCCTTGCACCCACTCTTCACAACTCCATGGCCTCCTCTCCATCCTTACCATCACCACTTGGCCCCAAGTGACCTTTACCTCCTTCCTGATCCCCCAACTCCACCCTTGCCCCACTCTGATCCATGTCACTTCTCGTTTAAAACACGTTATTGACTTCCCACTGCCTCAACGTCTGATATTCTTAACTAATTTTACCAGGTCTTCCATGATCTGTCCCCCATTGGTTGACCAGCCTTGTCCAACACCATCCTACACCCACACCCAGGCCCCCACCGCAAAAAATACCGAGCTTCTTTTCTCTTCTTGAACATTCCACCACCCTGCATCTGAGCTCCAAGAATCTGTATATGACCTTCTTTCTAGCCAGCATGGCCCAATCTTTTCTCCTCACACCTTCTGCCTGAGGAACTCATAGTTAACCTTCACATCCCAGGTGAAGCATCATCTTTCCATGGAGGCCTTCTCTGACCTCTTGGTTAGTCTTCCAGGTACTTAGTGCTTCTCCTGGGAAGCTCCCAACACACCTTCATTAGTGCTGTTTAATGTCTGCCTTCCTAAATAGACTGCAAGCTGCATGGTGGCAGGTGCCAATTGTCTTGTTCAGGCCTGTTTTCCCACCATGAGGTGCAATCTGGCACATGGTTATGGCATTCAGTTGATTCACACATGCAAACACCCATGCAAGTTAATACAGTGCATATATATGCATACATACATACATTTTCAGGAGCATGCTGGACAGGCAATTGCAAGGCATTCCCAAATTTCATCAACCTCTTATATAAATTTAGATTTTCCTGAATTTTAACCTTTTATTTTAAAATAATTAAAGATTCACTGGAAGTTGCACAGATAGTACAGAGATCCCATGTACCTTTCATCCAACTTCCTTCAATAGTTGCACTGTAAATATTTTGCTACAGTACAATATCAAAACCAGGAAATTGGCATTGGTATTAAGTCTGTGTACCACTCTGTGCCATCTTGTCACATGTGTAGACACCATATAAAGACACAGAACTATACCATCAGGCACAGAAGTCTCCCTCATGCTACCCCTTTATGGTCATTCCCACACTCCGCCCCTCCCTGCTATCCCTAACCCCTGCGACCACTGATCTTTCAACAGCTCTATAAGTATGATTTTTAGAGAATATCACATAAATGGGATCATAAAGTTTGTGAACTTCTTAAATTTTTTACTCAGCGTGAAACCCATGAGATCCATCAAAGTTGTTACATGTATTGATAGTTTATTCCATCTTATTGCTGAGTGGTTCCCCATGGTATGAATGTATCACTATTCAACCATTCATCTGTTGTAGGACGTTTGGGTTATTTTCAGCTGTGGGCTATTCCAAATAAAGCTGCCATGAGCAATCACGTGCAGGTTTTTGTGTGGACATAAATCTTCAATTCTCTGGGAAAAATGCAAAAAACTGCCAAACTTTTCCTGAGTGGCTGTGTCACTTCACATTTCCACTAACAATGCATGCCCTTGTAGCAGTTGGTATTGTCACTGTTTTCTATTTCAGGGGTTCTATTAGGTATGTAGTGATGACTCATCATGGTCTTACTTTGCATTTCCCTAATGGCTAGTGATGTTGAACATCTTTTATGTGCTTCTTTGCCAAGGAACTTCTTTTCACTTGTTTGGTGACACGTCTCTTTATGTTTTATGTTCTAATTGGATTGTTTCGAGTTTTTTACTGTTGAGTTTTGAGTCCTTTGTCAAATTCTCATTCTGTAGCTTGTGCGCTCATCCTCTTTACAGAGTGTGCTTTTTGAGGAATTGCTCATCTAACTTGTCCAATTTATGCAGGTAGAGGTGTTTATATTATTCCCTTTTTATCCTTTAGATGTCTCCTTTTTTTTTCAATATCAAAACAACTCTGAGATGAACAGTCTAGTGAACAAATACATGTTTCCATGATTATTTTCCCCAGAGAAATTCCAAACAATGAAATTATTGGGTGAAAGACTTTTGATATATATTGAAAGTTGCCCCTCAGAAAGACTGCATTAACTTATAGCTTTACCATCATTGATAAAAGCATTCACTTTAATTCAACCTCATGAACATAAAAGAGCACTATCTTTTCAACTTGGCCAATTTGGTGACTGAAAAAAAATGATATTTCTTTTGTTTTAATCTCCATTTTTTATAGTTAACAAAGTAAACTTCATAGCCTTCTTGTCCATTTTTATTTTTTATTTTGTAAGTTGCCTGTTTCATATCTTTGCATATTTTTCTCTCAGGGTGTTTGTATTCTTGTTGTTTATTGTAATACCTTTTTACATATGAGAGATATTAATGCCACATATTTGTTACACCTATTTTCCTCAATTGTCATCTGCTTTTTAATTTTATTTACAGTGTCCTTTTCTTTTGCAGTGCAGTTTTTCTAGTAATTGAAATTATTTACTACAGCCCACATTATTTTCTTCTCTTGTCTTTATGGTTAGATAGAATTTCCCCTACATCAAAACAAAGCCAGACAAATATTATTCTGTTTTTGCTCCAGTTTCATCTCCCATCTCTCCATCAAGTCCATTAAACCATCTGTAATTTACTTTAGTGCATGGAAAAAAGAAAGGCTCATTTTTTTCTGGTTCTGAGACTTCAAAAATCTACTTCACATTAGTAATCTCTATTGCCATGACACTTCTCTCAGAAAATCTCAGAATAGTTTGCAAATGATTTGGTGTTATCTTTATTAGGTGTTTTTTTTTTAATGTTTTATTTATTTTTTGAGAGAGAGAGCACAAATGGGGGAAGGGCAGGGAGGTAGGGGGACAGAAGATCCAAAGCAGGCTCTGCACTGACAGGCTGACGGCAGGGGGCCTGATGCGGGGCTCGAACCCATGAACTGTGAGATCATGACCTGTGCCAAAGTCAGATGCTCAACCAACTGAGCCACCCAGGTGCCCCTCTCGGGTCTTTTTATTTCTTCCTACCCCAATAAAATATCTAAATCTGTCACGGGTAAAGGAAGGGATGCATCATATGGCAACTTACCAGTAAAGTTAGTGACAATTGCAAAGACTCAATGTGTTGGTGGTAGAGGGTATGGAAAGGTAGACTATTTTTCTTTTTGTTGAGGTATAACTTAAACATAGCAAAGCACACAAATCTGAATTGTTCAGTTCAATGAATTTTTACATACGTGTAGTATATATTCATGTAACTACTGAGATTAGCTTGCAGAATATTTCCAGGGCACCTGGGTGGCTCAGTCGGTTACACATCTGGCTCTTGACTTCAGCTCAGGTCATGATCTCACAGTTTGTGGGTTTGAGCCCTATATTGGGCTCTGCATTGACAGTACAGAGCCTGCTTGGCATTCTCTCTCTTCCTCTCTCTCTGCCCCTCCCCTGCTCTTGTCACTCTCCCTCTCTCTCTCTCTCTCTTTCAAAATAAATACACTTTAATTTAAAAAAAAAAATTACAGAACATCTCCAACAACCTAGCAGTCTCTGGGTACCTCTTCAGTCATTATCACAGCCTCCAAAGGTATCATGTGGACATCAAAAGGATAATTACCTTTGCCTGTTTTCATGTAAATGAAATTACAAAGCATGTGTTCTTTTGTATCTGCTTATGTTTCACAACATTACGTCTTTGCAATTTTATCTATGTCTTTGCATTCAGAAACTTCTTGTTCTTTTTCATTGCTACGTAGTTTTCTGTTATATGAATATATCACAATTATTTATCCATTCTAATGTTGATACACACTTGGGCTTTGTTTTCTAGTTAGGGGCTACTATGAATAATTTGTGCACGTCTTTGGGCAGTCACAAGTGCTCGCTTATCCTGGGTGCGTACCAGCAGTAGACTTGCTGGGCCACATTGTATTACTACATGTTTATCATCACAGGTGCCATGCCAACTTTTCCAAAGTATTTGTATTACTTTTTACTGCCGTCAACAATGTACAATTCCAGGGGCGCCTGGGTGGCGCAGTCGGTTAAGCGTCCGACTTCAGCCAGGTCACGATCTCACGGTCCGCGAGTTCGAGCCCCGCGTCGGGCTCTGGGCTGATGGCTCGGAGCCTGGAGCCTGTTTCCGATTCTGTGTCTCCCTCTCTCTCTGCCCCTCCCCCGTTCATGCTCTGTCTCTCTCTGTCCCAAAAATAAATAAAAAACGTTGAAAAAAAAAATTAAAAAAAAAAACAAAAAAAAAAAACAATGTACAATTCCAGTTTCTTCATCAACACTTGGTATACATTTTTCATTTGAGCCATTCTTGTGGGGATGAATGATGTCTCATTGTTTAACATCCATTTCCCAGATGACTAACGACTTCGAGCATCTTCCTTGTGCTTATTAACCAGTTGTGTGGAAAATATCTCTTTAGTGAAGTGCTTATTCAAGCTTTTGCCCATCCCTTTGATTATACTGATGGTATTTTTTTATTGATTTGTAGAAGTCCTTGATTTATTCTGCATAGGCGTTCCTTGTTGGAAATATGTATTGAAAATCTTTTCTGCCAGTCTTTTCACTTATCTTGTCTTATGATGAATGAAAGTTCTTAATCTTAATGAACTACAGTTTATTAGCCTTTTTTTTCATGGTTAGTGCTTTCTGTGTCCTATTTAAGAAATATTTACCTTCCCCAAAGTCAGGAAGATATTGTCCTATGTTTTTTTCTAGAAACATATTGGTAGTTGCCAGAAGCAGGGGTGGAAGGGTGAGGGGGAAATGAGTGAAGGTGGTCAAAGGGTACAAACTTCCAGTTAATAGATGAATAAATCCTAAGGATGTAATGTACAGTGTGGCGACTATAGTTAACAATACTGATTGTATGCTTGAAAGTTGCTATGAGAGTAGATCTTAAAAGCTCTCATCACCAGACAAAAGTTTTGTTTAACTATGGTGATGGATGTTCACCAAACTTACTGTGGTTATCATTTCTATATATATATAATATATATATGTATCAAATCATTATGTTGTTCACCTATTCTAATACAATGCTATACATCAATTAGATCTCAGTAAAATTGGGAGTGGGGGCAAGGAGCTATTAAGAGCCATGATGGCAGAGTTGGAGAGCCTGTTTGAATTCTTGTCCTTCACGTACCAACTGGTGATTTTAGTTGAGTTACTTAACTTCTCTGTGCTTCAATTTGTTCCCCAGTAAAAAAAAAAAAATAAAATTGGTAGCAGTGTGTGCACCTGCTTCATGGGCTGAGGTGATGAGTGACCCAGGAGCACTGTGCTTGTAGGTGGGCAGAAGAGTTCCTGACTCGTGCTCAGCAGTCAACAGTATTGGCCACAATGAAAAAGCCAATGTTGAAAGCCACCTCAAAGATACAACTGGTGTCTTTTTTCAGAATCTCATAAAGATCATACCACCTATCTCTTTATTTTTATTTCCAAGCTTTACTTCAAAAAGAGAAGTAACATTCCTTTATACACCTATCTCATTTTGGCTTAACCTTCAAACATCATATTAGTCTTTCACTTTCTCAAACACCAGAGAAAGTGTCTTGGGTCATTCTCTCCTGCTCCCTCAGCAAAATTCTCCTTTTCTCTCTTCACAAGAAAAAAAGAAAGAGAGAGAGAGAGAGAGAAACACCAATTGGGAAACATTCTCAGAGTATTCCTCTAGCCTGGGCTGGCTTGGCTTACATTTGGTTCTCCAAAACAGACGTAACAGAGCCCCCATCCTGCTCCTTGATTTTCTTCACAGAAAGAAAGCTTAGGCTAATTCACATATTCTGCTAAGGTTAGGTTTCTGCTAAGCTTTTGCCCCTGAAAATCAAATTCTGGCCTCTTTCTTTGGACAACCATCAGCCAAGCACAAATAATCTTGCAATATCAATATCTACAGACAACACACTGGGTGACATGGGATGTACCCAATCCTCCCCCACATTTATAATCTAAGAGCATGAAGGAAACCACTCATAGAAAGTTAATTACATACACATTACATGATTAGTGCCAAATTGGTAGCATAGAAATCAGTGATGCCTGTGTGTGTTTGATCATAGTTTAGTGGAAAGAATGTGTGCTGTGGAGCCAGAGGTATGGGCCTCTAAGACCAGCCCAGAGGGCAGATTACCCAACCGAATAATCCTTAAGACCATCCAGAGCCTGTAGTGTCCCTTCGGCCTGACAGCCCCCCTGGGGAAAAGGCCCAGCCATTCTGATTAGAGTGAGGACTGATCTCAAACTGAGATATACTGTGGACTATGTTGTGTGACATGAAGTTTCTGGTAATACTGGGTGGTCGCAAACCCACCCATAAAATCCTCTGTTGGCAGGTATGTGGTGTATACGCGAAATGGCCCCAAACAGGTCCTAATGCCCAGAGTCTGTGACTAGGTTGCATTACATGGCACAAGGGACTTTGCAGATGCAATTAGGGTCACTAATTTAAAATAGAGAGGTATCATTGTGGATTTTCCAGATGGGCCCAATCTAATCAAATGAGCCCTTAAAAGCAGAGAACTTTCTGTGGCTGAGGGCAGGGGAGACAAGGCAAAGTGGGGATATCAGAGAGATTAGAAGCCTGAACAAGACTTGGCCTGCCTTCGCTGCCTTGGAGGAGAAAGGAAGCACAAGCCTGGGAATATAGGAAGCCTCTAGAAGCTGAGAATGACCCCAGTACCGGCCAGAAAAAAAAAAAAACAACAACAAAAAAAACCCAAGGACCTCCATCCTGCAACAGAATGGAACTGAATTCTGCCAACAACCTAAAAGAGCCTGGAAGCTAATTCCCCACCCCCCAGCCTTTCGATAGGAAGCCAGGCTGGCTGACACCCAGATTTTGGCCTTATGAGACCCTGAGCAGAGAACTCAGTCATGCCTTTCAGACTTCTGACCTACAGAATGGTAGATACTAAATGGGGGTTATTTTAAGCCTCCAAATGTGTGGTTAATTGTTACAGCAGCAATAGAAAACTAATGCAATAAGATTTGAGAAACATAAAGAAGAAACAGAGGAGTCCTCAAATGCCACCTGGAACCTAATACTCTATCTGATATTTGTGTCACTCCCATTTTCTTAAAACCAAGACTCATCTGTCCTCTTATTTTACCTTCCCACCCATGCAGTGAAGAAGGCAGATGGAAAATTACCATATCAGCTCTTCCAATGAGGAGCCCGAGGCCAGAGTGAGTTATGGTTTGCTTACAATGGTGGGTCTGGTCAGTGGGAAGATAGAGGCTAGAACTCCAAACTTGTGGCTCCCAGGCCAGGAACCTTCCAGAAGCCACCAAGAGGGAAAAGGCATTAAAGATCAGACTCACCTTTCTGTAGATGGCAAAGATGGTTCCAATGGAGGCCAGGCAGTCGATGTTAGAAGATCCATCCAGTGGGTCAAAGCAGACCACGTACTTCCCCTAAATGCACAGAGAGAAGAACCACCTGATTGGTGCCCTTCCAACCAATACACTCTGTGAAGTGGCAGTGCATGGTCGGTACCACTACATCAAAAGTGACCCAGAGCAAAGGGATATCCTTACCAAAAACTGCAATTACTTAAGGAGGGCAAAGTATCCCTTAAGGAGGGATTCAGCATCTATGAATCCTGAGCTCGGGGCCAATGTGCCCATAGACAGATGAGTCAATGCCCACATGGGGCGATGGAAATCCCATCCACCTCCGTGCCTCCTCTGGCTCTGCCCTTCCCTCCAGGGTGGGCCCATGGGGGCCTCATAGCAGTGGAGGGTGTGAGAGGAAACCATGTCTGAAACTGGCACCTGGCCGGGAAGAGGTAGAGGAGCCGAAGATAAACCTGAGCGAGCTCTACCCATATCCACAGTAAAGTCAGTAAAGTCAGTTATGGATTTATTCATGATTCTTTCTGAACCTCTATGCAGACAGGCTTTTCTCACTGGGGAGCAATTTTGCCAAAAGACTTCAGAAAATCTCAGAACAATGTCCCAGGGCCTCTGGATCTGTCTTATTAAGAAAGCTGGCATGTATACATACATCAGGAGAATAAAAATACTGTCCCAGGTTTTGCTGCATCCAACCCACCTGTCCTGTGTGAAGGCCAGAAGACAGATCTGGATCTTTCCAGCCCACACACACCGCTCTCACAGGCTGCTCCAGCCAACATTCCACGGGAAGAAATCATCAGATACCTTTTACAGACCTCCTATGTGCAAGGTTCTGGGAGAGCTGTAGTGATGGGGACCAGAGTTTCCTGGCTACTTAGGCTAATTAAATACTGGTAATATAACATCAAGTAAGATGGAAGTCATTTCTCCCACCACTAAAATTACTTTTCCCTGACTTTCTGGTGACTTAATGCCCTAGCTTAAGCTGTTTTTTTTTTTTTTTTTTCCCTCTCTCACTGGAGGTGGAGATGGGCTAAAAAATGGGATAATCCATAAGTTTGGAAATTTCCCATTCTCCCTGTGGATAATTCAACTGAACCCATTCAATCATTCATGCATTCATTCAACAGATATCTTTTGAACATCTAGCATATGCTGGAAAATGTTCAAAGAACTGGTGTGGAAGTAGGCATAGAATATTCAAGAACCAGCACTAAGACCTGTATAGATCAGGCCAAATGGGGAAGAAAACAATAGATTAGATAGGAGAGATGATTGAGAGGCATGTAACAGTGGGAACTGAAAGTTGAAAATAATAGGTATGATTTAGCTTAAATTGTGTGAGACAACAAGAGTAAAGTGCTTTGCACAGTCCCTGGTATAAGGTAGATGTTTCATACATTTGCTTTTACCTTTTTCATCCTCTCAGCTAATTATGAAGAAATGGTCTCCAACACCCAATATATAAAACAAGGCCCAGTCCCAGTATTTACTTTGTATCACAGCTGGACATGGGTTGAATTTTTGGCCACTAGCAAACCTCTGACTTTAATGAACTGTTTTTGTGAAACCAGAGTAGCTACAGACCCTGCCTGGTCATGCCCTGCACTAACCAAGTTTGCCATTGTATTAAGGCAAGAGAGCACGATCTTTACGGTTTCTTTTCTATATTGGCTAACAGTTTGTCAGGAATGAAGAAATCTCTGATGAAACCAGAGCCCCTTGGAGAAGTGTGTGTTGGGGAGAGGGAGAATAGAAGTGGGGATGGGAAGAGTACAGGTCTGCTCTTCCCAGGAGCTCTAGTTTTTACTGGACTCGATGGTTTTGAAACCACAAAAAATGCAGCACTTGTTCCTGGCAAATGAGGACAAAACCCCACCCACTGAGGCATTTTCAGGAAATTACTCTTTACCCTGAATGAATCACCCCCCTGTTGTGGATTTTTTTTTCCACTAGACAGCATAAGACTTCTAACTAAAAAAGTATGCAATCTTCCCCCCCCCCCCCCCCAGAAAATAAAAGTTAAGGAATAGGAATATCCCAGGAACTAAAGAAAAGTAAAGCAACCAGATTCTTCCCAACTCAGTAGTACCATCTACTGGTGGCTAGGGGAACTGCATCCCGTCCCCACACGCACCCTCTTCTCCTTGGGGGTGATCATCGCGTCTTTATTCTCCTCAGAGACCAGGACACAGGTGCCGTAGGAGGACTGGAGCATGTTGATCACCAGAGAATTGGATAACACGTCCAATTTCTTCACCTCATCCCCGGTCACGTTCACGCTTCCCGCAATTCCATACCTAAGAAGACGAAAGACTGAATGAAATGGTTAAGGGAATCCAAAACTCCATCAGAGAAGCCCAGATTGGGGGGGGGGGGGGGGGGGGTGGGCGCACCAGGGTGGCTCGGTTGGTTAAGCATCCCACTTCTGCTCAGGTCATGATCTCACGGTTTGTGCGTTCGAGCCCCACATCAGGCTCTTTGCTCTCAGCACAGAGCCTGCTTCATTCAGATCCTCTGTCCCCCCTCTCTCTGCCCCTCCCCTGCTTGCACTTTCTTTCTCTCTCCCTCTCTCTCTCTCAATCTCTCTCTCTCAAAATAAATAAACTTTAAAAAAAAAGGCCCAGACACCATTATTATAAGCCACTTTTCCCTTCATTGCTGCCAAATCTCCAATTTATACAGACCAAGTGCAACGTTTCTCAAAGCTGTGATTCTCAACCTTGCTTCCTTTACACCATGAGGATATTATCATAGCCCCGTATTCTCCCAACAACGCTAACTGGAATTCAATCTTATAAAAACACAAACCTGCAATGGGCAGTGGGAGGTGAAGGGAAAGAGCCAATTCATAAAGTCAGACATGTCGCCATCATTACTAACCCCAAAACTAAAGGACCATGGGAATTTCAAGTATTTGTTGATCACCCTCAAATAATGGCCTGGTGGACTGAATGAGAAATTTGCCCTGTGGTGGCTTTGCATTACTTAAGATGGAAATTTGGGGACAGACTTAACTAATTTAATTTTGTTCTTCATTACCATTTCAAGCGACGTAAGAAAAATTCTATCTAGCTTTATGTTTTAGAATATCAGTATGCAAAGGTCTCCTAACTTCCACCGTCATGGGCAGGGTCCTTCTAAAATACCAACAAGATCACTCTGGTCTCACCCAGAATCTCCAAGTTCCCCATGGTGGACTTCAGGCCTCACCAAGGAAGCCCTGTTCCCATGCTGGCATTGCCTCTTGTCCCACTGACCTCACTCAGCCAGTCTCAGCCTCTGGAATCCACTAGGCACACACTTGTCTTACACGGACCCCTCGGTTGGCTGCCCCATCCCCGCACTCTTCCCGCCAAGAGTGGCATGGCTATACCCACTCAAGCCTTTTTCATCTCAACAGCCACAAAAGTCCTGTGGCCACCAGCACCCAGCAAGATGCTCCTCTCTTTTTCACCCTCACTTATGGTGTTCACTCCACAGGAATGCTGTCTGCCTACCACGAGCTTCTCCCTACTCTCCCTCCTGATCCATTCCAAAGGCTTCCTTGGCCCCAACACCACCAGGCACACCCCTGTCATCCTTCCACAGCAGTTTGTGATCTGTTCATGGGAATACATTTCCTGGTAGATTATCTGCTCACTGAAGGCTAGAACGGGGGCTTATTGTACTGGTTTCCACAGCACCCAAGGATGTGGTAAATGCTCAATATACGTTCACTGAATTATGAAGAAAGCATGGCAGGAAAATAATTTCTCTACATCCCCACCCCTTTTTTAAAGCCATGTATTTGCTGAAGGAATCCTCAGGTGGCTCTAACAGGTAGCCCGGTTGAGAACCACTGATGTACCCTAAGCAGGGGACAATTCACTTCCCACCCTCTTCCTTGACTGACAACCTTCCTCCAGGTGCCATTTACCCTTAAACCCCATTAGCACCCCTCCTTCCAGAAAGAATGGAAGCACATTCATAATGAGATCTGTCTGACACCTGCTCCAAGTTAGATCATGGATACAGCAGAGCTTTATAATCCACAGGACAATATCTTTTACTATTTTTTGAAAGCTTTACTGATAATTTTTGAATGGGATGTTCTACCACTTTGGCAGAAACCCATGAAGATGCTTCCAGGAGAAGGATTCTAGCATTCCCTTCTTCCTACAGCAATGAACAGACAAAAGAGAAGAAAAAGCATGAACATTTTTTTATCACGTTTGCATTCATTGAGCTTGTGCCTAAAATGTCTTCCCCAAAAAAGGAAGCAAAGAATGAGGGGCTTGAGGCTCCCTAGATGAGAAAAGGGGCAGGAGCATGTGAAAATCCTATTTTCAGGAGAATTGTTCCAGGACAGAGAACGACCTTTTAGCAATATGAGAAGCAATTCCAGGGTCCTCTTAAAATAACCTCAGCATTTTGTTAGAAAGAAGGAATTTCCAGGCAATGGGCATCTCACACTGCCACTTTGGTGTTTCAGTGAGGGGTCAGGAGAAGGATAACATCAGACCCCTGCCTCAGCCTCTGAGAAAATAGTGGATCCTGAAGTCTTGATTCCATGGGCTACACCTGCCACCTAGTGGACATTCAGCAGCATGGACCAGCCAGCGGGCAAATTTCCCCAGATCTGGGCTTGGACCCAGTGTAATAATGAGCATTTACTGAGCATTTATTATGGATCTGGCGCTGTTGAAGTTATCATCACATGGATTCACTAAGCTTTACAACAACCCTATAAGTTAGGGGCTATTCCCATCCCCTCTGTTTTACAAATGGGAAACTGAGGTCCTAACAAGAGTAGACAGTCACATGGAAGGCAGCCAAGTTAAATGAACACCTTATTAACCAGTTCCTGAGTCTACTTCATCTGGACACTTGACAGGCACAAAGCTAGAGTTCTGAAGCCGCGTAGTACAACTGTACCACCGCATCCACTGCCTAGCTAAGCGTCCTGCACAGAGGACGAGCACATTAAAGCGGGTAAATAATACTGAAAAGCAGTGGAGATGCCCAGAAAATGTCTCTAAGCATAGCAGAGCCATATGCAGGGACAGGTAAAGTCACTACTTAGTGTCACTCAGCACAGCCCATCACCTGGTGGGATCAGGACAGAGGCAAATGGCTGCACCTCACATTCATGAAGATTGTTACAAGTAAAGATTGGCCATTATTGGTCTATGAGGCAATACAGTTATAGCAATACACAGAGATCAGGGAGGGCCAATCATAATGCGTCTTTAAACTGGATGTCATTACTGGGTTACAAAACCTTATCCGTTATAAATAAATCCTATAGTTATCTTGTGAGAATTACATCTTGTGATATAATGCTATCAAATTTTTGGTTCAAAAGTATTAAATTGTTAAGAATTACTATTTTAAATATTAGACTTTATTTCTTCATTTGGGGGAATAATAATAATGGGCCCCTTCACCTTTGGAGAGGACCTTTGCTACAAAAAAAAAAAAAATGGAAGTGCAAAGAAAGTCAGCTTCTTTTCAGCACAGACTTAAACTGGACTCTTGGCCGTGTGAACGTTAAGGAAAACCTCACTAAAATTGAGTCGGAGGCCAGAAGGGGGAGCCCTCACACTGTAGCACTGGAGGTCATTGCAGGAAGTGTCAATTCCAGACTAACACAAAAATCCTCCGGGGAAAGAATCATCAGTTATGGGCTCCTAGAAGGAAGGATGTACATTGCCTCTCCTGCAAGAAATTGACTTGCCAACTCAGCCAATAAGAAACCATTATGGCCCTGAACTCTTGCTTTTCACCAATGGACTTTTGTTCAAAACAGCTCCTGCCAATGTCCTCCTTCATAAAATAACCTTCTTCTCCTTTGTTAAACCAGCCTATGGTTTTTGGCGTAGCTCACTTGTCCCATATTGTAATTCTCTTACTATTCCCAAATAAACTCATTTTGGGGGGGTAAAATAACTGACTTATTGGGGTATCTGGGTGGCTCAGTCCGTTAAGCTCAGATCATGATTTCAGGGTCATAAGATTGGAATCCCACATTGGATTCTGCACTGGGCTTGGAGCCTGCTTAAGATTCACTCTCTGCTTCTCCCTCTGCCCCTCCTCCTGTGCTCTCTCTCTCTCCCTCTCTCTTACAGTAAAATAAAATAAAATAAAATAAAATAAAATAAAATAAAATAAAATAACTGGCTTATTTTTTAAGGTCAGCAGCTGTGACATTCAGCAGCCATAGTATGAACTTGGCCTTCTTCTGTGCTTGGATAAAGTACTGAAGAGAACAAAGTGGAAGAATGCTCTTCATTTCCTCCTCCTGGACCCAAAACCTCCCAGCTTCCTGCACACCAAGTAGAGAAAAAGATAATGAGTCTCAGAGAAGAAATAAAAAATTGTTTTGAAAGCAAAAGACTCCTTCCCTCAGTAAGGACAGAGACGCAGGGCAGGAAGTCATTTTGTAAATGATTGCTAGCTCCTAACACACTGGCAAAGTTCATGGCAATAAAATGCTACTACCTGCAAAGATCATAAAGCAAAATCTCAAGTCCTATTCGCTGTTTCTTTCTGCCATAAGAAACAAGCCGGGATAATACAATCTATGTTTTTAATGCAACCAGCCACTGAGCTTCTCATCGTTATAATACATGGCAACTGGAAAAATTATATATTTTTTTCTTCATACCACGTCTCCAAGTATTTCGTTCCTTTCTGGAAACAAGTCAAAGGCCCCTTTATCAACAGACAGAAACTTTAAAGCGCCTTCCCTCCAGAGCACAGAGGCAAATAGCTTTTGACATGGTCGCCTGCCCAAGTGACCTGTACCTGCGGCTTTGCCCACGCCCCACCTGGGCCCGAATCCCTCTACATCAGGGGCAGGTCTGTGCACCCACACCTACTCCCCCAGGACTCACAGGTGGGCCAGGCCGGCCTTGCGCACAGCCGAGGATATGGCTTTGATGGCTGTCAGCATGGAGTTCAGCAGCTGTGTGAGCTCCCCGGTCCCTTTGGCCTGACGCCCCTTTTCCATAACGTAGCGAGTCAGGGTGAGCATGTCCGTTTCAAAGGGGCTGCTGTCCGACATGGTGGCGGATAAGTGTTCAAAATCTTCTTCTCCTGGAAAGCCTTGTTTATCTCTGAAGTCTGTGGCTCTTTGGTATCAGAGCTGGTTTGCACTAGCCCTGCCAGGACCTTTAACGAAAAAGTGCCCCAACCCACGTGATTAAGATAACTGGGCAAACCCTCAAGGAAATCTCTCTGGCAAGGTTGATGTTGAAGGCTGCCAAGGCACCATAAGCAAGCTGTAAATAGAATCAGGCAGCCCAGAAACACACCTACTTTCTTTTGATGAACCTTTTTATTTAAAGATCCTAAGAAGGAGCCATTTAGAAACTGGTGGAAGATGAGAAATCCAGCCACTAAAAAATGATCCCTAGAACCCTCTCATTCAAGGACTCAGAAGGATTTTTTGCATATATCTACTGTAGAATCCAGTTCCCCAATGACTCTAAGAGGCAGACTGGCAGATCTTACCTAGGGTATAGGTCACACAATAAAATATGGCAATCCTGGGACCTCTCAGCCTGGGGTCTTTTATATACTTTTGCAAAGGATGCTTTTTATTTCCAAAAAGACATATGCCTGAGTGAGTATCCTTAAAAGCCACCCAAATCTAGAAGAAAAAAATTACATTCCTAGCACAGTGCCTAGCATCAGGTTATTTTATCAATTCCTTTAGATTTGCACATCTAATTCAAAAATACTACTTTCTTGGGATGCCTGGGTGGCTGAATAGGTTAAATGTCCGACTTTAGCTCAGGTCATGATCTCGCAGTTTATGAGTTCAAGCCCCGCGTCGGACTCTGTGCTGACAGCTCAGAGCCTAGAGCCTGCTTTGGATTCTGTGTCTCCCTCTCTCTCTGCCCCTCCCCCACTAGTGTTTTCTCTCTCTCTCTCTCTCTCTCTCTCTCTCTCAAAAATAAACATAAAAAATTTTTAGATACTACTTTCTTACTGAAAAGGAAACACTACAGAACTATATAAAAGAAAAAGTGAGAGTCCTCACCACCAGCCCATCCCCCAGCCAACTCTCTAGAAATAACTGAGCTGGTGGGGGTCAGTACTGGTATTAGGCACTGGCAGGGGCCTGGGTAGCATAGACCAAGACCTTTCTCTAGGGGCACATAGACCTGGCACTGAGTCCCAACCTAATTATCTGCTAGTTGTCCTGGGAAAGTTCCTGAAGCCTCAGTTTCCTCTCCTATAAATGGGAATAGAAGTAAAACATCTATGTTATAGAGTGGTTTTCATGATTAAAAGTGATAAGATGTGCCTGGCACAGAGCAGGTTCCCAGTACTTGGTAGTTATTACTACCCTTCCAAATTTTTGATGCATATATAATTATTATGTATACATATATAACTCCACTTTATAAAATAGAGGAATATGCACGCTGCTTTGTAGAATACATACATTGGTCTGCAATATGATTTTTCTTTTGATGGTTATTTCAATCAGAATGTGTCCAGCTGCAAGTAAGAGAAAACTCAGATGAAATAAATATTGTAGGGGGTTATTGTTCTCATATTTTCTCATGCGTTCACGAGGAGGTGGCTGCTGGCATTTATTTAGCTCTTCAAAGTCTCCATTTTAGGGGCCCCTCTGTCTCTTCTGTTACCCTGGGTCAGCTGGCTTCTGCCTCCAAGCTGAAACATCTTATGAGCACAAAATGGCAACCACCATTCTGCCCATCTAGCCCACACTGAAGGCCCAAAGAGGGGAGAAGGGCACTCTAATCACATCAGTTCCCTTTTATTAGAAAAGAAATATTTCCTCAGAACACCCCCCCCCACACACACACACACACGCACACCAGTAGATTTCCACTTCCATAGCTTCGGCCAAATTTGTTTCACATGGTGACCCCTCACTGCAAGAGTTGGGCACTGGTATTGGATCAACCAATCTAAGGTGGCTGCCATAGCCTACCATCTTGGAAATACACATCCATGTTGGTACATAGAGGTATGCTGCATTCTAGTGTGTGAACAATTAATTTACTTTGGAAATGTGCATCCTTGAGATAATGCTTCCACAAGCCTTCCTTATCTTTGTGCATGCTCTTGTGTGAGGCCTTCAGTTAGAACATTTTCATGTTGACATCACCAGGATCTAAACCAGAAAGCTCTCATTCTTTTCGGAAAGCTTCAGGGAACTGTAAGAACTATAGAAGGGAAATTTCTTTGATCCTGATGTGTCATGTTGCCATTAACAAATAACTAAGCTTTGTCTTTCAAGTGAGAGATCAACAATGATTCTTCTGACATAATTATAGGAAGACCAGTGGCTGCATGTTAGGAGTTCTGGGCCAGTAAGTGAATATAAGAGAAGAGGGTGTCCTGCTTGTAGGTTTCCAGGTTTCCTTTGAAGTACAACATTGTCTTCAAAGGATTTGAAGGTGAACATTGGATTCGAAGGATTTCAAATCCTTTGTACTTCAAAGGATTTGAAGTACAACATTGTCTTCAAAGGATTTTAGAGTGAAAAACAATGCCAGTTGCAGTGGGCCTTTACATCTTTCCTAAAGAAATGATTATGTATATTCACACAAACACCCATTCACAAATATTAATAGCAGCTCTATTTATGTAAGAGACTGCAACCCCAAATGCTCTTCAGTGAATGGATAAGCAAACTGGGGTAGATCCATAAAATGGACTACTATTCAGCAAGAAAAAAGAACAACCTTGCTACACGCAGCACTAGAATGAATCTCAAAGACATCGTGCTAAGTGAAAGAAGCCAGTCAAGGTGGCCGGGGTGGCTCAGTTGGTTGAGCATCCAACTCTCAACTTCAGCTCAGGTCATGATCCCAGGATCCCAGGATCGTGGGATCGTGCTCTGCATCAGGCTCCATGCATAACATGGAGCCTGCTTAAGATTATCTCTCTCTTTCCCCTGCCCCTCCTCCTGGCTCGTGCTCTCTCTCTCTCTAAAATAAATGAAAAGAATTTTTAAAGAAAGAAGCCAGTCTCAAAGATTATATATGGTATTATTCCATTTATATTTGAAAATACAAAATTATATACAAAGAGAACAATTCTGTGGCTATGTGGGGAGGGTCAGGACAAGAGAGGGTTTTTTGGCCTGAGGGAACTGTTCTGTATCCTAATTATGGTGATGGAAATTTGAATCTATTTAAAACCCAAATAATTCTACATTTTTTTAAAATTCATTTTACTGTAAAACAAAATGCAAGGTGGATCATGGACAGTCTGCAAACTGTACTAGGCCATGACAAAGTTAGTAGAAAAATTGGCAGTATTTAGAAATTTCTATAGCAACTTCTCTGTGTTACATTTGCTCTGACTATATTAAAATGCAATTTAAATCTAGCAATAAAATGTCATTTAAATTTAAATGAAGTTACAACCTAACACTAAACAGTTGGGGCCTGCCTTTTGTAGGTAATTGTTTTTTATTTCATTTTTCCAGGTTTTCTTTTTTGACCATTTTAGCCATTTTTAAGCATACAGTGCAATGTCATTAAGTACATTCACAGTGTTGTGCGACCATCACCACCATCCATCTCCAGAACTTTTTCATCTCCCCCAGCTGAAACTCTGCTTAAACAATAACTCTCATTCTTGGCCTTTCCTGTAATTCTTTATATTACATTTTGTAAAGTATCTGTTAACAAGAGATTGGAAGTGAAACCAACCAATCAGTGCTTCAGCACAACTCCCTGGAGAAGCTCTGGGCCCAGCACACTACAGATGCTAAGAGTAGGCAGAAGACTGGAGAATTTGGAGACCAGGAAGGAGAAGTATTGGCTAGTGTCATTTATAAGCGGTCAATTACTCATCTTAAAGGGAACTGGGGAGGGTCTGCTATTTTTGCCACTGTCTGGCTTAGGCTGGCAGCTGGGTACAGCAATCATACCCTTTTGCAGCTACATTTAAATGTTAGGAGTTCGAGTTACCCAATGTTCTAAAATTGCAACTGATGACCTTTCAGCAAATGCCAAAGTTCTTTCAGGGCACACGACAGGGTGGAAACATAGAACAGCCGTGGCGAAAGCCTGGAGAAAAGGAGAGAGCATCCAGCTTACATTTATTTCAGGGCCACTGGTACACCGGGGACCTCAAAGCTCTCTATGGCCTTGCTCCACTTTGGGAAAGATGCTCACAGACCTGAGTCAAAGTGAGTAAGGGCAAGCAGACCTTCCTGATAGTTGAGACAATCTTGCTCATGCATCAGATCTGAAGACAAAAGCAGGGATCTAAAATGTGACTTAGGGTATCAACGGAGGGACCATTCTTTGTTAGCCAAACTCTACTGAGATAGTTTACGTACACTCTCTCAGGTAATGTCAACATATGGGGTTTTTTTTTGTTTTTTTGTTTTTTTGGTTTTTTTTTAGTTTTCACTCAGGAAAGATTTTATTCTAAGAATGATGCCATCAGGTAAAAATGAAAAACAATGCAGTTGTGGCACAATGTTTAAAAATATCTATACATCTTCCCTCGTAGGACTGCAGTGTTTCCTATGTACCTGAGCATGGAACACGGAACGCCCTTATAAGCTGCTCCATATGGGGAATCTGATTCCTTGCAGGTCAACCTACTTTTCCTCATGTACTAATGAAATCGGCTTCAGCCTCAACTTTGTAGGATTAACAGAACACAAAGATGGAAAATCAAGAATCCAATTTCTACTTTCCTGTAATATGGTTATACCAAGTCCAGTCTTCACTGTATAAAAAATACATAGGAAAGTGCTGTATACATTCTTCACATGGAAAAAACAAAGTTAAAGCAGAGCTGACCTATGTCAGACCTGTATTTTAGTTCTGTGGTGACCACTGTGCCTCATGCTATGCATTTAAAAAAAAATTAAGACTTTGTTTTTTAGAGCAGATTAAGCTTACAACAAAATTGAGAGATACAGAGATTTCCCATTTCCTCCCACACCCACACATGCACAGCCTCCCCTGTGACCAACATCACTCACCAGAGTGATATGTGTGTGTGTGTGTGTGTGTGTGTGTGTGTGTATGTGTGTGTATGTGTATATAAAAAAATGATGAACACATTATTATCACCCAAAGTCCATAGTTTGCCTTAGGGTTTACTCTTGATGTTGTACATTCTATGGGTTTAGACAAATGTATAATGGCATACATGTATCATCATAACATCATATAGAGTATTGTCACTGCCCCAGAAATCCTCTGTGCTCTTCCTATTTATCTGTCCTCCCCCGCCTATCCCTAGTAACCACTGATCTTTTTACTGTCTCCATTGTATAACAGAAGGTCATATAGTTAGAATCATACACCCTGTAGCCTTTTCAGATTGGCTTCTTTCACTTAGAAATATACATCTGAGTTTCTTCCATGGCTTTTCATGATTTTTGAGTGCTGAATAATAGTCCATTGTCTAAGCGTACCACAGTTTATTTATCCATTCACCCATGGAAGGGCATCCTGATCGCTTCCAATTTTTGGCAATTGTGAATAAAGCTGCTATAAATTACTTTCCGCAGATTTTTTTGTACAATGTAAGTTTTCAGCTCCCTTGCGTAAGTATCAAGTCCTGTGATTGCTGAATCATGTGGGGAGTATGTTTAATTTGTAAGAAACTGCCAAGCTGTCTTTCAGAGTGTCTGCACCACTTTGCACTCCCACCAGCAATGGATGGGAGGTCCCCGTTGCTCCACATCCTCGTCAGCATTAGGTGATGTCAGTGTTCTGGATTTTGGCCATTCTAAAAGGTATGTAGGGGTGTTGCTTTAATTTGCATTTCCCTGATGACATCTTCCCATATGCTTATTTGCCATTTTGCCATCTGTATATCTTCTTTGATTAGGTATCCGTTAAGGTCTGTGGCTCATTTTTTAATCAGCTGTTTTCTTACTGTTGAATTTTTAGAGAGTTCTTCATATATTTTGGATAACAGTTCTTTATCAGATATGTCTTTTTCAAATATTTTCTTCCAGTCTGTGACCTGTCTTCTCATCCTCTTGACACTGTCTTTCCCAAAGAAGCTGTTTATCTTAATGAAGTCCAGCCTATCAATCATTTCTTTCATGGACCATGTCTTTGGTGTCATATCTAAAAAGTCATTGCCACACTCAAGCTCATCTAGGTTTTCTCCTATATTACCTTCTAGGAGTTTCACATTTTATATTTGTATTTATATTGAGTTTAATTTTTGTGAGGGCTGTAAGTTCTGTGTCTGGATTCACTTTGTGCATGTGGATGTCTGGTTGTTCCAGCACCATTTGTTCAAGAGACTATCTTCGCTCCATTGCATTGTCTTTATCAAATATCAGTTGACTATATTTATGGGGGTCTGCTTGTGGGCTCTCTATCCTGTTTCATTGGTTTATTTGTTTATTCTTTTACCAATACCACACAGTCTTAATTGCTATAGGTTTATAGTACATCTTAAAGTCGGTAGCATCAGTCCTCCAGCTGTGTTCTTCTTCAAAATTGTGTCAGCTATTCTGGGTCTTTTGCCTCTCCATATAAACTTTAGAATCAGTTTGTCAATATCCATAAAGTAACTTGCCGGGAAATTGGCTGGGATTGCACTGAATCTATAAATCAAGTTGGGAAGAACTGACATTTTGACAATATTGAGTCTTTCTATCCATGAACATAGAATAACTCTCCCTTAAGTTCATCTTTGAACTTTCATGCTTCAGAGTTTTGTAGATCTTATACATATTTTGATAGAATTATATCTAAGTATTTCATTGTGTTGGGTGCTTCATCTAGGGATGAATCCTTCTTTGGCTTCTCCAGCTTCTGGTGGCTATTGGCATTCTTTGGTTTCTTTGGCTTGTGGAGACTCTAGTCTCTGCTTCCATCTTCACATTGCATTCTCTGTGTGTCTCTTCTAAAAACACATTTCATTGGATTTTGGACCCACCCAGGTAATTCAGGATGATCTTATCTCAAATCCCTTAATTAAATCTGCAAAGACCCTCTTCCTAAATAAGTTCATATTCACAGGTTCCAGAGGTTTGGATGTGGACATGTGGTTTTTTTTTTTTGTTTTTTTGTTTGTTTGTTTGTTTGTTTTTTTGTTTGTTTTTTTTTTGTTTTTTTTTTGAGGAGGGTGGGCAGAGGGACACCATTCAACCTGCTATAGTAATCTTGAAATTATTTCCAATTCTGAAGCTGGGGACCACAGTCGCTCTGAGAATTTTGAGAAACAGTGATTTTCATCCGCGGTTTCTACTCTTTTCCTGGTCGGTCACAGGGTGTCCTGTCGAAAGCCCAGTAGCATAGTATGGTGGCAAACCATGGCAGATAGGTGCTTCAGGTCAAACTGGACTTAGCTTTGGGTGAAAGACACAAAGCAGCAAGTATGTCATTGTGGAGAAACTTCTCTATTGATTTACTTTAAAATATTTAGAATTTAGGTTTAACTCCAGGAATGGTTTCAACTTGGAACATGAGGAGTAAGGCTATGGAAACTCTAGGTACCAAAGTCAGACCTGTAGGTGGCAGCAGGGAGGCGTGGGGACCTCTACCAATCCTGCTAATGATGTTACTGAGGAACCTAACAGAAAATCCCTAGCAGTCAAATATTTGAGTGGTTAAAGGGGATGCTTTCCTTTGCAAAGAGAACATTATGTGTTTTGATTAGTAGGAGAGAGCTCCCATTTTAGGGACAGCATGACATGTGGAGCCTGAGAACCAGCAGACCTGAGTTCCTGCCAAGTCTCTACATAATGCACCACAAACACCATCCCTTCGCCCTTATCCGTGAAGGGCATCTCAGGGTTTCCAAGGTCAAATCCAACTTTTGAGATTCCATGGATCATCAGAGGAGAATCACTGTTCATGCTGCTGATTCTGTGTCTTCCTTTCTCAGAGAAAAAAAGAAAGACTCAATGCATCCATAGCAGAAAACAGGCACCAGATGAAAACTCTTAGTTAAATAAGCCAACGGCCCCATCGAAAGACACCATACAGAACATAAAACAAAAACAGGGAGAAGGTATCTTTTTGTGATTTTGCTTGGCTTCCTCACGGCAGCGGGGTAGGAGACTATTATCTCCCATCTAGCTGTCTTATAGTTAAGAAATGGCTCCCAGACCACCACATCTCCCTCAGTGCTTCGAAAACCAGAAGTTACAAGACCTAAGCTACAAGGTTAAAAATCAAAAGGTGCTTTGTGAGTTCAGGAGACTTCCCTGAGAGGTCCAGCCACAGCTGGAGTGGGAAAAATACTAGCTTTGGGTCTAGTCAGTGGACAAAAGCGGACCCAATGCTTAAACTCAAACTAAGTTCCTTGTTGGAAAACATGAAATTGGCAGGGATTATTTGGAGGGAAAAGAGCAGGATTTACAGACACATATTTAAACTTACAAGTAAAAATATATATATATTTATCTATTACATATCTATATTTTATTAATACATTAAATACATTAAGTATTTAAAATATTAAATGTTTTAATTAATATGGTAAATATGTTTGATAAAATATTTTACTATATCAATATAATTATGGATTCATATAGCAAATAACATTTATTATATATTAACATATCTGTTTAAATCTAGAGCTCATGAAAGCCCACAGATGTTTTTTAACATATAACTTGCCATGATCTGGGAATTCTAGTCCAGGGTCAGCTAAGGGAGACACTGTTTATACAGTGAGCCTAGTGAGAAATAGACTTGCTTGCAATAAATTGTATTTCCTTAAATTACATTCTATGATGAATTTTTTACTTAAGGTAATTAGACCTTAGGAATTATTAGGCTTTGTTGTTCGATAGAGTGCTATGTTTTTATTGAAAAGTCACTACTGAGTGGCAACATAAGCCTTCAGACTCAGAAGGTTAGGTCATAGATGGGTGGCCCCCTAACTTTTCACCTGTCCAGTTCCCAGGAAGGCATAAACAGCTCTCTCTGCTCAGGTTAGTTCTGCGCACTCAGACCTGAACGGGCAACACAAAGAACAAGGGACACATTAACTCTAAGTTCAGTGGCCAGAGTACCTGGGTTTGTATCCCAGCGCTGCCGCGCACCGGTTGGAGACCTTGGGCAAATTACTTCACCTCTCTGTTCATTCCATCACCTGTGAAATGGGTCATTTATAGATGGTGCCTAGTTGGTAAGGTTGTTGTGAAGATTAAATCAGCTATCTAATTTCTATGCATTCACTGTTATTGTTATAATTATCACTACTACTATTGTTTGACACAAAGCAAGGATGACTCTTTTTTTAGAAATAGAAAGAAGATGTTTGTCTCCTATCCACTCAAAACATGCCATCCATAGCATTACTGAGATAGTAAGGCAGCACCAAGCACTACACAGCATTTGACAGTGAAAATATGCATGCTTTTTATTTCTGCTGTTTAGGAATGTATGATGCGCAGTCAGAAAGGGGTAGCACCGTGTGGGATAAAAGGTCCAGGTAAATGGCACTTCTTTCTGGTGTGGGCAAGGCCACTTCTTCATTTGGCAGCGTGCTTCTTATAGATCTCCAGGAACTCCTTCACGTCTTCAGGCGACCCCAAGATGATTGGCGCCCTCTGGTGGATCTCAGTGGGAACAATGTCCAGTACAGCTTCTTTGCCAGTGGTAGCCAATCCTCCAGCCTTCTCCATGACGTAGGCCATTGGGTTACATTCGTATAGCAGTCTCAACTGAAAAAAAAGAGCCAAGAGCAGCGCCCTCACACCAGAAAATATTACATAGAAAAGGGATTCGTTCTATACCAAACTAATACAGAGCTAGTGGGAGTTTCCAAGGTAACATGTAACTCTCCCTTTCCTTCTATGAGGTTGTAATAGCCCCCACCCCCAAGGCTGCCTCTAAGACCAAATGGTTAACTTAACCATTTGGTTAAATTAAGCCATTCATCAAGCCAGAGCCAGAGCCAGCAATAGATGGCCTGATGCAAATGGGAGACAGACCACCTGGACTCAGGACTGAATGACATTTTGGCAGAACTGATGGTTCCCTTCTCTTTATAGCACGGAAACTGGACCTAATGAGTGACTCGGTGTGTGTTTTGGATGGAGCTTTGCCTATTCTAAAAGCATTAAACATCCATGGTAGTGTCTGGCTGCAGACATCTGGAAAGCAGACTGGCTCCTCCAAACAGTATGATATTGTTTGCAACGCTGTGCACGTTCCTTTTACAATTCTCCAAAGGCTTCAGGGTTGGGATTTAGTATGTTATACATCTTGGCATTTACTTTTAAATATTAACTTTTTTATTGTGTTCATTTTCATGCAGTCTGCCTATTGAGCAGACAGCTTTTTGCAGGTGTTTCCTGACTCTATTTCCATACAGGTGTCATGGCCAGAGTTGCAAAATTGAGGGGGAAAAAAGGAGGCACCTCAATATCTGTGTTCAGAAACAATTTTTTGAGGCATTAAAGAAAAGTGCTATGGAGCAGGCTAATCACACAGGCTGAGATGCCTGACGTGGCTGTGGCAAGGGCGCTGTTTTAAGCAAATAAGAATGCCTTCAGCAAACTGGACACCACCAGCTGTAAACAGAGATCTGAACATATCTGGAACATATACACTTCTAACTATCTTAAGGGGATTATTGTTCCCATTCCTTCATTAAAAAAAAAAAAAAAAAGACAGTCTGTCTATCGGGGAAAACAAAGGGACAATACTTGGGAAGGAAACATACTGTCACTGTGTAGAAGAAAAGCGGGGCATCCCTCAGCCAGTGTTAAGCGAGCACAGCTCACCCCATGGCTTTGGGACTCTGCGGGCATTAGACCAGTGCAGTCAGTGGTAACAGCTTCCCTGAAATCTCTAGGTTTCCCCAGAGAGTCTTTCTTTCCCTAGGAAGGTTTCATTTTCCAAGCAGCCAATGTCAGCTCATTAGTTATTTCTATTTTATGCCTCTTGAAAGCAATCAAAGGAAACCTTTACTTGGATACATATTCGATTTTTCTGCCTTGGCAATGAAGCTGAACTGTTTCATTTCACATTATGAATGGCATTCATTTTTCCCAGGCCAAACCACGCACCCACTGGAAGCACCCGTCCTCACCATAACACTATTACTTATCTTTAGCAATGGAAGGGCTCTCAAGAGACCATTTTGAGCTGATATCACCTGGCTTTAATGAGGACAACCTCTAATCTAGGAAAGAAGATGCCACACATATCCTCAGCATCCTACTGTGGGGCACAATGGCAATATAATAGCTACTGTCATCTTTCTTTCTTCCGAAGTCAAATTCCCTGGGCTGCAAAGGAACTCCACTGCCTCTCAATCACCTTTCAGGGGATTTGTTTACCTTTCCATTGGGGCTCTTCTTGTTAGCTGGGTACAGAAAGATCCCTCCATAGACCAGGGTGCGGTGGACATCAGCCACCATGGAGCCCACGTACCTGGCGCCATAGGGCGCTGTGTTGTCCTGCAAGGTTAAGATTAACAATAATTAGGGTTGCCGCAAAGAAAATGAGTTCTGTGTCCTCTATGCTCATCTGATTCAACAGTCATTTAATGAACACCTACGAGGCGCTTATTTGGGGCTGTGATAGGCAATGTGAGGAATATCCTGTTCCCAAGGAGCAGAAACAAATAGCCCCATTCTTACACATCTCACAATAGGTCAAACTACCTGCAGAAGCCCCAACCGGGGATGGGTTGATTCTGGTTATGGGGTTGGGACGGCCATCACAAAATCATACGTTTTAACGGGACATTGCAGGCTGAGAAGGATTTTGCCAAGCTAAGGAGCTGGGCAAGGGGGGAAGGGAACCACCCAAGCAAATATGGCAACACAGAGAAGGCAAATGCAAATGCTGTCCACCAGGGGCCTGGGGAGGACCCTGGTGCAGTGTGTGTGTGCAGGCTTCAGGGGTGGGAGGGGAATCCAGGGTAAAGTGGAAAGAGAGATAGTAAAGCTGGAAAGAGAGCCTGGGGCCAGCTCTAAGGCCCTGAATGCCAAACAGTATCTGGGCTTCCTCCTCAGTGGCATTTAAGTAGGAGTATGACAAAACTGGATATTCCTGCATAGAACCAGCTCTATAAACAGCCATTCCTTCTCTTTGTATTTGGTAATTTGTAACCTCTTCAGAAAGATGCCAAGATGGACACTCTTAATCTTGAGATGGTGGATAGAAATCCATCGGACACCACAAGGTGGGCACCTGGGTACGAGAACCACATTCTGTGCCATCTGAGATCAGGGACTACAGAAGTGAAATGTTTTACTGCCATGAACGAACTCATTCATCCAGCGACTTTATTATCCTAATTTTCTTCTGCCAAGAGAAAGTAGCAAAGGCTGACACGGACCCTCGGACTTTGACTTCTGAGGGCAGGGGTTCCAGTGCCCAGGACTAGGTGGGAATTTCATCATGGGGTCAGTGCACAGTGGAATCCAAGGCCCTGTGATCCCTGCCACCTTTAGCCTCCAGGCTAAATCATAAACCAACAGATCTGTGCATAACTCACGGGCCCTTGCCCAGAGCCCTCACTTACCGGGGGGAACTTCTTCCTCTGGACATACTCAGTGACAGCAGGGTCGAATTCCTTGGCATAGCCCTCATTGAGGCTGAAGATATTTCCTTTCTTTTTGATTTTCACGTCCCTGTCCACCAAAATGAACTCTCCAATGGCCTGGAAACAGGAAGGAGAGGGAGAGGTGATGAGCTGCCTCCTCCAGGGGCCTGTGTGAGGGCTGGGCTGGGCTGGGCTGGGCTGAGTTGGACTGAGCTGGGCTGGGGGTCCTGAAGCTGGGGGGCACAGGATGCTTCTCCTGGAGCTGGGACACTATGTCCCCAGCCTGCCACTTCAGTAATGGCGAACAGGACAAGGGAAGAGTCAGTGGGCAAAAAGGAAAGAAGAGAAGAGGCTGCCGCAGATGTTGTTAGGGGATCGAAATTTTTGGGTTTGCTTTCAAATGGTTTCAGTAAAACAAGAGAGAAACCATACAAAAACAGGGAGGGCAGAAATAGGTAAAACAGCAGCAAAGCCTGAGGGAGATTGAGAATTGTGTGTCCACTCATACGTGGAATTTAAGAAACAAAACAAATAAGCAAAGGAAAAAAGAAGAGAGAGAGAAAGACAAACCAAGAACCAAACTCTTAACTACAAAGAACAAACTGATGGTTACCAGAGGGGAGGTCAGTGAGGAGATGGGGTCTGCAAAGTGTTTCTCAGAACTCAGTCCTGCCACCAAGTCCCAGTGCTCAGTTGATGCCTTTAGGGCTGAGGTACTTTAGAGGAGATGGCAATCTGGAAGGAAAGTGTCACCTAACTCCCACTGCTCTGGACTGAGGGTTGTTTGGGGCTCCCACATGCCCTGAGAAGAGGGCGCTTGAAGACCTGTCCTGTGGGGAGGGGGCTGTTCCATGGAGGTGAGAGGGAAGAAAGGAGGTATCAATACACCTGTCTCCAGCCATTTACCTCCCCCCCAGCAGAGAGTGGTTCCTGCAGACAGGGAGTGTGTCTGACCTAGAAAGAGAGGAATAGAAGGAGGGAGGGAAGGCAGAATGGAAGGAGAACAGGAAGGATGAGGAAAAGGAGAAAAAGAGACTGGAATTAACAGTGGTCATTGGAAGGCTTCATTGTGAGTGATTCTTCTTTTTTCCTTTTATGCTTTTTTTCCCCAAAAATTCTGACCACAGTTATGTAGAAACATTCTTTTATAATCAGAAAACTAAATAAATAAATAACTATATTTAGAAAAGAATTCTTGAGGGGCGCCTGAGTGACTCAGTCAGTGAGTGACTGGCTCTTGATCTCAACTCAGGTCAGGATCTCATGTTCATGGGATTGAGCCCCGAGTTGGGCTCTGCATGGAGAGCATAGAGCCTATTTAGGATTCTTTCCCCCTCTCTCTCTGCCCTTCCCCCTCCCTCCCCCTCTCTCTCTCTCTCTCTCTCTCTCAAAATAAATAAACATTTTTTAAAAAGCATTTTAAAAAAGAAAGAAAAAAAGTCTTGAAAACAAATGCATCACACAACAGGTGCCGAGAGCTCATGAAGCCATGCTTCCAGATGCCCTGCCCTGGTACCTGGCCAGAGCATGCGAGACATGAAGGAGCAAAGTCTCTTGCAAGTGCAGACAAGAGACTAAAAAGCCTTCTGAAAGTTAAAGCCTGCTGGAAACACAGAGAGAGCTGTCTCAGTATTTTTAGCAGAAACCATCAGCCAAAATGAAAAGAAAGCGCTAAGGGGGTCCGAGGTTCGCCCCGCAGGCACCAGAGAGCAGTGGGTTAATGAGATGGTGTCCCCAGCAGGGGACCATTACAGCAGGCATGCACCATTCTTCCAGACACCGAGGGGCCATTAGGTCTCAGGATGGCAAAAGACTATCAAATACACAGAAACTTACTCCCAGAGACACCGGTCTACGATCTGGAAACAAGAAAAGATTTCATTTTTCTACACGTCCACCAACTCAAAGGTAACAGAGAAGTCACCAGAAGAATGTCTGGGGGAAGCAGTACATCTCTGGCAAAACAGTAAATCTGCAAACATCAGTGATTCCAGAAACTGTCCACTGGGCTCCAGGTGAACTTTGCTCTGGTTCTGCCACTATTTTCCCCTGAGGTCACCTCATTTGGAGGCTTAATCTGGTATTGTTCCCTTAGCCTTGTTTATCTATTAAGCACCGGTTCTTCCAAGGAGGCAAAGTCCAGTTGTGCAAGATTGTAGGGGGCCAAGGCAGCCTACGTTCTCATTTATACCATCTGCCATGCACAGAGTCCAGGGCCTCACCAGGAACAAACTGTCTCCCTCCAGGTGCCAGCCAGGCATCTATACCTTGTGTTCAGTGCGTCAACAAAAAGCACCAAATAGATGAAGTTTCGTTACTGTCATAGGAGGACTCGTCGAAAACTAAAAGGTATTTATAAGCCCAGTTCTTTTCCCTTTGGGGCACTGTATCGAATGCACAATGAACGTGCCGACCTACTGAATTCTACATTCAACAGGTTTTAAGTGGGCCAGATATTTAAAGAGATTTCTTTCCCCAATTCATCTGCTTTGTTGAAACCGTCATCTACCTGAATAAAGAGATACTTCCAATTAACAGGCATGTGGAAGGAATTACCAACAAATTAAAACTGTTAATATTTTCACGGCACCCTGGACTCCTCTTTGTAAGGTAGCTTTTCTCTATAAGGTGGCAGGAGGAATTATCTTCATTGCCCTCTTTAAGTTCTCTTCCTTGAGTTTTTCAAAGCCTTATCAAAACTTCAAGGGTTCACAGAAGGTGTGCATGCATGAGCACAACATCAAATGAATTAGGTAGCTATTTTTGAAGAAATGTAAGCCACTGCATTGGGACACCCATTCACCTCTGCAAAACAAGCTATTTAACGGAGATACTGAGTGGCAAACAGACCATCTACAGGCCCTATCTGGCCCATAAATGTGTTTTAGTTGGCTAGCACATACATTTTTTAAATCCAGTGTTTCTTGAAACATTGGAAGCTTTGGCAAGACTGGGCCCCTATTCCCAAATAGTAACAATTGCTAGACCTCTCCAGCTAGCTTTCCCCATTCCCCACCATTGCCCCAGTCTTCCTTCCCCAGCACACTGCATTCACTTACATGGCCTGCCTGGACTTGGTGGACATTTGAATCCATTTGGTAATGTCTGTTCTAAAGAATTAATCTTGGAACAAAGTCCCCCACTTATGCTCTGGACAAATATTATTTCTCACCTCAGTAGGCTTCTCACGATATACACAGTGCCCCTCCATCTCCCTCACTCTTTCCCCACTCCATCGTCTCTGCCCCACCGTGGGCCTCATTTCCCACCTCTACATACCCCCCCTTCACTCTCCCACACAAATAACAGACATATGCAGTCACCAGCCAAGCACCTAACTTCACACAGTGTCTCTCACCGGGTCCAGCATGAAGCAGTTGACGCCATTCGCCATGGCCAGGACCAACATGGTGGCACTGCCATAGAGGGCGTAGCCGGCAGCCACCAGTTTCCTGCCTGGCTGCAAAGCGTCCTTCTCAGAAGGCTCATCAGCTGAACTCTGGGATAAGAAAGAAAACACAACATGTTTTTGTTTTATGTTTCCTTTTTCCAGTTCAATCATTAGCAAGATGCATTATCAAGGTACTCTCCTAATACAACAGGGCATCTTCCTAGAAGGGCCTTCCTCCACACATCAGTAATATCCTGATTACATTACCACAGCAGCCTTCCCCCATACTGCAGATTTCCTGCATCTGGATCCTTCTTTCCAGTCAGGGGCCTCCTCCAATTTTACTAATTTGATATTCCCTCATTTCTCCATTATCACTTTCGAAAAAGAGCATGCCTCCTTGCCAGCTCCCACTAATTTAATCTTATTACAGGCATCAATGTCTTTCACCTGCCTACTCCATCTTTATTTAAACATATTAAGCCTGGGCTGCAGGACTGTTAGTCTGGCGAGGAAATCAATTTTGTGGGCTTTGGCCAGTTGCTGCGCGTGCCTTAGTGGGCAGTGTGGCCTATTGCCTCACACACCCAAGCAATTCTCAGAAATACGGGAATTTAGAAGATCTCTCCAGAGTCATTCCAGGATAGGGCAGTTGCTTTCCATTTTGTTGATCACATCCCACAGTAAAAAAATACACTCACACCACAAACCAGTACCAACACACGTGCACATGCACACACAACTACACAAATTTAATAAAGCAATACTCACACTTAGAACATTACATGCACCCTAATCTTTTCATTTTTCATTAAAAACATAGCCCACCGGGTCATGTGACCATAGTTTGATACTAAGGAAGGGGACGCCTTAAGGGGATCTTCTTTATTAACACCTGATTGGCTTCTTCAGTCCTCAAAACAGCCCCAAACAAATCTTTCAGCTCAAATACTCTCTACTTGGATTCAAACAGAATAAAAAATGAGCAATTTCTGCCAATTTCATTTATTCCTTCCCCAATCAGAGATTCCAGTAGCTGAAAATAAGTACACACATCTGTATCAAAATGCCGGAGATGGAAGTCATCCCAGCAAAAACATCCCTGGTAATTTTTCCCTGTAACTTTTGACACTGTGGCCCAGAGGCCATCTGCATCAGAATCACTCAGTACGCCTATTAAAAATGTGTATTCTGGGGGTGCAGCCTAAGCTTACTAAGCCAGACTTTCTAAGGGGGAATCTGCATTTTACTGTGCACCATACATGACTCTTGCACTGTAGTTTATAAAAAAGGAAGAGTCCAAAAGCCATTTTTTCTCCTTTTTCCCCTCATTCCCACTCCTGTGTCTAATAAATGGTTTTCACTAAGGCAGTTTGTTGGTTTTTTGGCTGGATTGGGTCATGTTATTTGATTTAGTTTGGTTTGTGTTCATAGAGCAGTGCATTGCATCTAAACACAGACCAATCACGCTATCAAGATTTTGAGTTGTTTTCCCAAACTCCAAATTTTGCCAGTGTCCAACCTGAAAAAAAGAACCAGCTTTCTTCAAAGCCAGTGACATAGGGGAGGACTCAGTCCTCCAATTTTCCTCTATCACAACTACTTAACCCTGCCAATGCAGTGAGAAATCAGGTAACAGCAATATGTAAACGAATGAGTTGACTGGGAGCCACTAAAGTCTTGAAATAATGAGTTCTCCAGTAAGAAAAGTCCCTCAAAGATCCATCTCACCCGGAACCATCTGTGCCTGCCTGTGCCAACAGTGCAAGGGTAAACAGCATTTCCTGAAATGTCGCCACCTGAAAAACTTACCCTCTGACTTCCATAGAATAAGAAATGATCACGTTGTCTATGATCCACACACTCAGAGAAAATAATGCCATGGAATCATGGATTAAGAGGCATTCTTTCCTAGCCTGATCTTTCTAATGCATGGGTTCCCTCCTTCAAACCCCAGCAGTGAAGGCCTTTGTTCCAAGGGATCCATCACATTCCCATGCAGATGCTCATGGACCCACCGATGAGCCCTAGGCAAAATTAGAGAAAGTCTCTAGACCCTACCTTTCACTACCTATCCCAGGCCCCACCTGCTGCAGGTATGGGTTTGTTTTACTCCACACCACTTCATGAGGAAGACATCATGGAGTCTGGAGACTTAAGGCAGTGGAAGAGAATATCAGGCAAGAGTGGAGCTATGCTATCTTGTCACTTATCTGGTCTTCCCTCAGAGGGGCAGCCAAACCCTCCTTGGAAGGGCTCACAGGCATTTGAGAGTCCCCCATAACTCAGCCAATATTGTTCATTTACTATTACACTAGACAACCTAGCCTACAAAAAATAAATAAAACAAAGCCCTGCCCTCAAGGGGTTTATAATCACTAGTGAACATGGGTAAGTTTTGCCTGGTCAGCAACCACAATCCTTCTGATAACTGCACTCACTGTTAATCTCCTTAACATACTCCCGGGCCCTCAGCTCTCAGGGGGGGCACATGACCCTGGCCTGGCCAACAAAATCATCGCATGCCTCAAGCCATAGTGATTGGTTGAGGGATGGCCAGGTGATCAAAGCCAAGCCAATCAGACCCAATGAGATGACATTCTTATTGCAATTGTTGGAAAAGAGGCTTCCATCTTCTGCTCGACTTAATTGAGAGGGATGGGTGTGAGCCTGGATTTGCTAGGCGCTGTTTTGCCACCAGAGAGGAGGAGCGCAGTAGAGACGGAGAGGACGCGTCTCCTGGTTGCATGGTCTGAGTCCTTGAATGCAGCTGCACCTGAAGCAAATCTATCCACTGGGCTTTCTACTTATGAGAACCAATAATTTTCTTCTACTTTCCTTCCTTCCCTCACTCCCTCCCTTTTTTCATTCCGTTCTTTAGTTTGAGTTCTGATACTTTCCATTGAATGTTCACATACAAACCAAGTAATATTAATAGCTAACATTTATCAAACACTTTTTTTGTGCCAGATACTATTTTTGGGGCATTATTTTTAAGTTTCAGTACCTCCCCTTTACAGATAAGGAAACAAGAGGTACAGAGAGTTAGTTACTTTGCCCAAGGTCCTATAGAACTGGTAAGTGTCAGTGTTAGGAAGCTGCATTCCATATGGCTATTAATTAATAAGTCTCCCTGTGCTCAGTTAAAGGACTTGAATTGGATTCTGAAACTGCCCGAGCACTTGTGAAACTACATTTAGTTGTGGGGACTGGATATTTCCAAAACCATCTCATATGAAACAGGTTTAGCTTAAAAACATTTTTTTTTGAAAAAAAAAAAATTTAAGGGGCGCCTGGGTGGCGCAGTCGGTTAAGCGTCCGACTTCAGCCAGGTCACGATCTCGCGGTCCGTGAGTTCGAGCCCCGCGTCGGGCTCTGGGCTGATGGCCCAGAGCCTGGAGCCTGTTTCCGATTCTGTGTCTCCCTCTCTCTCTGCCCCTCCCCCGTTCATGCTATGTCTCTCTCTCTGTCCCAAAAATAAATAAACGTTGAAAAAAAAAAAAATTTATAAAGAAAAAAAAAAATTAAAAAAAAAAAAAAAAAAAAAAAGGGGCGCCTGGGTGGCGCAGTCGGTTAAGCGTCCGACTTCAGCCAGGTCACGATCTCGCGGTCCGTGAGTTCGAGCCCCGCGTCAGGCTCTGGGCTGATGGCTCGGAGCCTGGAGCCTGTTTCCAATTCTGTGTCTCCCTCTCTCTCTGCCCCTCCCCCGTTCATGCTCTGTCTCTCTCTGTCCCAAAAATAGATAAAAAACGTTGAAAAAAAAAATTTAAAAAAAAAAAACATTTTTTTTTTTAAGGAAAGCAGGACAGGGCAGGGCAGGAAAGCCATTTCCAAACATGTAAAACAAAAACAACCTTATTTTCTGATGCTTTAAAAGGCCAAATGAGGGGCACCTGGGTGGCTCAGTTGGTTAAATGTCCAACTTCAGCTCAGGGCATGATCTTACAGTTGGTGAGTTCGAGCCCCCCATCAGGCTCTGGGCTGACAGCTCACATTGACAGCAGTAAATGTGTCACTTGAAGCATCAGACACATGGATGTTTACCCCCGACCCCAAGCCCTCAAATGGTTTCAAAGAATCAATAAGATGTTTGAAAATTGAAATGACATAAAGGCAGGTGTCACACTCTTCTTTTCTTTTCTCTCTCTCTCTCTCTTTTTTTTTTTTTTTTTTTTTTTTTTTTGGCTTTTAAGAGAGCCACTTCAGGTTTATTAAGAGCATGGAGACCTGTTGTTGAGTTTTAGCATTCATCATTCAAGCTGCTGTTGCAAGCTGCTTTGAGATAGATAGATAGATAGATAGATAGATAGATAGATAGATAGATATGTATTATATATATATATGTATATATATATATATATTTTTTTTTTTTGGTTGATAGCTAGTTTTCTGGCTCTCAGTTTTCTAGGGATTTTTTCTTTCCTTAAAAGAGTCTTTATTTAGGGTTTTGAGATAGAGACTGTGGCTGGCAAACATCAACACTCCTTTAGTTTTGGTGAAGTCATTAACCAGGAAGGAGTCTACCATCATAGGAAGAATTTTGCTAGAAACCTCTCTTGCTCTACTGTGGATTCGATACTTGATAGGTAAAAATTACCTCCCTCCATGTCTATAATAGGAATGTATGTTTCATGGTATGACTTGGAAAATAACTGAGTTGTTGCCTTTGCCTTTTTGTTATGAGCATTAGAATCTTCTATTACCCAAACTGATTTTGATGTGGATCTGCCTCTCAGCCAAGACAGAAAACCAAAATCCATACCAATGATGAAAGAAAACCATCCCACGGTGGTCCTACTTTCCATGTGTTCAAAAGGAGATTATGTGCAACACCAGACAAATCACTCTGAGAAATAAGGTGCAAACTGTGGTCCTGCCTCTCAAGCTGTGGCCTCCCTCTGTCTCCTGAACAGGAAAGCTGGGAGGAAACTCAGAGGTCAGCTGAATGAAGCTGCCTCATCCACTGAGATGAAGGAATGGGCTCAGGCTTTACAGAGGTTTTATTTCTAAAATAAACAAGAGGGGCAGAAGTCAAGATGACATACTTTAGATTTCATAATGTTTATGATGGGCAATGGGGACCCATTCTATTTTTTACCAGTCTGTGTACTTGAGTTATTACATACACACACACACACACACACACACACACACACACACACACACACCAAAAAAGAAGGAAAGAGAGGCTCTGGAGGTAGAGTTACCCACCCAGTTCACATAAGCGAGAGACCCAGGCCAGGAGTCTGGGGCCCCATGCTGTACCAGTGTGCAGCAAACCCTCCACAGAGGGACAGAGGGTAAACATTCTAGGCTTCACCATCACAATCGCCATCACAACTACTTTACCCTGCTGGTGCAGCTCAAAATCAGCCAAGGGCAATATGTGAGCAAACGAGTTGACCATACACCATTAAAACTTTATTTATGGACAGTGAAAACTAAATTTTATATGAATGTCAAGGGTCACAAAATGTTTAGATTTTTTTTTCAGCCATTTAAAAATGCAAATGGGGCTAGGGTGCCTGGGTGGCTCAGTCTGTTAAGGGTCTGGTTCTTGGTTTCAGCTCAGGTTATGATCTCACAGCTTTGTGGGTTCGAGCCCCACATGGGGCTCTGTGCTGGCAGTGCAGAGCCTGCTTGTGATTCTCTTTCCCTCTCTCACTGCCCCTCCCCCACTCGTGCTATCTCTGTCTCTCTCAAAATAAATAAACTTAAAAAAATTTTTTAAATAAAATAAAAATGCAAAGGGGCATTTTCTTCTCACAGGCCATACAAATCAGGCAATGAGCTGGATTTGGCCCCAGGGAGTCATGGTTTGAAGACTCCTGATTCAGGGACAATTTTGACATAACTATTACTTTATTGTTGTATATATAATTCTCAGTTCACATAGTATGATTACTGTGACAAATCTATATTGATCCTTATTTTTATTCTCATTTTCCCTCATAAAAGAAAGCAAGATATAGCTAAAAGAGAGAAATAGCTTTCTCTTCCCACCCACCCATGTTTTCCTATATTTTCTTTTAAACGACTTAATGGATCATCATCAAGACGTTAATGCTGGAAAAGTGGGAACTTGAGATACAAACCCATTTCAAGCCTCCCAGTTTCATGATATACATTCTGACAGCTTCACCCATAGAGAAATAGTACTGGGTGCTCAACCTTAACTTTTCTTTTTATCTCAACCAAGGGGCTTGACATATTACATGTTACCTTTTTGTAGATGCCAAAAATTGTTCCAATGGACACAAGGCAGTCAATATTGGAAGATCCATCGAGGGGATCAAAACAGACCACATATTTACCCTGAGCAGAGAAAAAGGAAATACAACTTTACTTTTAAAATTATAGCAAAACAACAAGAATACACTAAGGGGATAAAACAAGGGACTCTAGGGGAAAGTTCAAGAAATGTGAGTCATTTATCCTCTGTCATGGAAGGGATAAGGTGGCATACAGAATGAAAACAACAACAAAGTATACATCCCAAAAGATCATTAGGCAAAGAAAACACAGAATAACGGGTCTAGATGAAAATGATGAAATACAGATAAATAAGTCAAAAATTCCTACACTGTTGATACAGATGGATCATGATTTTGGTTTGAGTTTCCTGGCAGCCAGAGGAAAAAAAGAAACAAGGTTAGTCACTTATTTTTCTTTATTCATAAGGGGGAAAAACGTAACAATTCCTTAGGTGAAGCAAAGACAGAATTAAGATCTGTAAAAAATCTTCTCGTGCAGATAAATAATGATACTTGAGGTTATAGCGCACAGAGCTCTCAGCAATATCCCTACTGTGATTCCCAAAGGGCATAACTCTCTGTGGTAGTTGGACTATCAAAATGTCACTCTTTGAACTGGATTTTCAGCGGTGTGCTGGAGCTGGTCCCTATGGGTGCCCAAGAGCTAATGGTGCACATCTCTTCCCAACTGTGCTTTCAGTGATGTCATGTTGGTAGCTTGAAATAAACTATGGGAGTATTGACACAGTTGAAATTGGCATGTGCTACACATCAGAGATTTTTTTTTTTTTTAAGAGAGAGAGGGGCGCCTGGGTGGCTCCGTCAGTTAAGTGTCCAACTTCAGCTCAGGTCATGATCTTGCGGTTTATGAGTTCAAGCCCTGCATCAGGCTCTGTGCTGACAGCTCAGAGCCTGGAGCCTGCTTCTGATTCTGTGTCTCCCTCTCTCTCTGCCCCTCCCCTGTTCACACTCTGTCTCTCAACAATAAATAAATGTTAAAAAAAAAATTTTTTTTTAAAAAGAGAGAGAGAGAGGGAGGGAGAGAGTTTACCAGTACACCACTGGGGATTTTCCATCTCCAAATCCACCACTTTAAGATGTGGTTTTTAAATGTTCTGCATCAAATTAAGAGGTTTCTCTGATTCCCTGACCTATTGCTCTTAACAAATCACCCTGGCTGATGCAGAGGAAGCTGTCATCTGGAAAACAGAAACATGCCGATTATCAAGGCATGTTACAGTCAGGGAAGTTTGAGGTAACTGATAGAGGATATTAAACACAAAATTCAATCCACATGCCTAAAACTGCCAAGTACCTTGAGAAGCCCAGCAGAGAAAAACATGAACTTTGAATCTGACATGAAGTGGTGTTTTAGGAATGATGTAAAACAAGTTAATCCGATATGGCTCCCCGCCCCTCTTATAAAGGTCAAAACTGGGTAGCAGCCAACCTCTTTAAATTAATCCTCCAATTGCTTTTTTCTAATGCTACTCCTCCTGTCGCCAGTTCATCTCAAACAGGGAAAGGCAGAAAGCCCACATAAGTGCACATCACATCTCAAAAGGTTTTTTTCAAATCATGATTGCTGTTCTTCAAAAACTGGCTATACTCTTTCATTCACTTCTTCAACAACAATTTATTGTTGAGTCCCTACAAGCTGCCAGGCAAGATGCTGGGATACATAAAAGAATATAACCCATCAATGCCTTCAAGAAGCAATCAAATCAATGGGATCCAAATAGATTATAATGCATAAATCAGCGATAGGAATTGAAAGCAGTTTTTTTTAAGTGTATTTATTTTGAGACAGAGTGCACAAGTGGGAGAAGGGCAGAGAGAGAGAGAGAATCCCAAGCAGGCCCCATGCTGTCAGCATGGAGCCCCACACGGGGCTTGATCCCACGAACCGTGAGATCATGACCTAAGCTGAAATCAAGAGTCGGACACTTAACTGACTGAGCCACCCAGGCGGCCTGAGCAGTTTAAATTGGCAAGAAAGGTGAGTGTGAAGGTTGGCTATTTGGTGGGTGGAGATGAAGCAAAAGAGGTAGTTAACAGAAGCCAGACTTTGAAGAGCCTTGAACATGACAACAAAAATTTAGGGTTGGGGATGAGTAGGAGTACATAAGAGTCTCTCCAATGTATGAGTTCAGTGGTGGGGTGGTATTGACATGAACTGTGGTGTAGACAGTAAATTTCAGATACAGAAGTGAGGTGCAGTCTGTGAATGATGACTGATGGTTTGAGAAGAAGATAGGATGATTCCTAGGAATCCACCTTGGCTGAACAAGTGGAGCCATTTATAAAGCTAGGAAGAAAATGGTTACATTGAACCCCTCAACAGTAGAAATGCAGACCCACCCTTTTTTCGGGCTCTACTATAATGGCATGCTTATCTTCTTCTGACACAAGAACACAGGTGGCAAAGGATGACTTTAACATGTTAATAACCAGGTCATTGGAGAGGACATCCAGCTTCTTCACTTGGTCACCTGTCACGTTGGTAGAGCCAGCAATTCCATAGCTAGAGGAAAGAAAAGCCACAAAAATATAAGCCATGACCACCAGAATATGCTAATGCACCTATAAACCCATTGGAAACGGGTATTAGTAGGATTTAGAAGACAGGAAGGAAGACACATGGTTTGGGAGAAAAAAAAAAAAAAACAAGAAGAACGGTCATCTCCCTGGATTATTCATCTGTCCAGTACCTATCAAGTTTCCCAGCACACGTCTGTGGTTACATCCATGTTTCTCAACCGTTTTTTAATGGCCCCTAAGAAGGCTTTTTAGCTTTTTTTCCTAATCACATTCCTCCATGAAATTTTAATTTGAATACTACAAATATAGTGTATATCTGTGCTTTATATATTAAAAAGACTGATCTTTCTCACTTCCCCCCAAAACCAATCTTTACCTCCCAGAAGCACAGGTTTAATGCAGAATGAATCTGCTGAGAGGTACAGCAGGCAAGGGAAACTTCTGGGGGGGTGGGGGGGGAGGGGCAGGGAGCCTTAGATATGAGCAAAGACAAGGGATGCTATGATTTTAGAGCTGTAAAGCTCCTGAAAGAAAATATTGACTGGTCGCATCACCTCATTTTATAGAGAAGGAAGCTCACACCCAGACAGCAACAGGCTTGTCTGAACCAGAGAAGCAGAGCAGAAGTGAGAAGCTGCAGGAAGTGGAAAATCTGGAGTTTCTACTTTATTTTCAAGGTACCTGTAAGTCAGTAATTGCAGAATTCCAGAAGCGGAGTGGCTTGTGCAAAATGCAGCCTAGTTTGCTAGAATGAAGTAAGAGGCAGGTTGTTCTAGCCCGGTGTTGAGCAGGAACACTGAGAAGAGGGAAACGTTTTGGAGAAAATGCACAGTCCAAGAGAAGAGATTGCGTGTGGGGAGGGCAAGTAGGAGCGTTGAAGACACCGCCAAACAGCTGAGAGTGGGTGACAAGGGGCACAGTGGCAGCCCTCGCTGAGGCTGCCAGGAGCACTTGCCTGGGAGCCAGTGGTCCCAGGAGCCCCTGCTTCAACTCCTGCAAATGCGTTTTCTCTAAACAGAACTCACATGTCTCTGGCTGGACGGACAAACCTGAGCCAACACTGGGAACCGTGCCACCCAAAACGCCTGGCCTGGCCTGACCTGGCCTGACCGTCTCCAGAAGGTAACTCCGGCTTCCCAGCAAGCCCACCATTCGTGCCGCCTCAATGTCATTCACCTGCCCACCTGGGGATGGTGTCTCATCCCACCAGCCCTCTGCCCACTGCCACCCTTCCCACCGTGTCGCTCCTCGTTCATGAGTCAAAGACCGAGGGATCTGTCAGACCCACAGCTGTAGCCCGTGGTCCAGGCGTTGGGTCCTCTCCCCACATAATCTTTCTCTCACCTCAACGGTGAGGCCGATGCTGCTGGAGAAAGAAGGCAGCCAGATTCTGGGTGGAATGACAGGGGCTTGGCAGGGCCACCAACCCAAATTCACCTCCCTCCCTAGCCCCACTGGCCCTCACTGCTGCTCCTTCTAAAGTCACTATGAATTCAGGCAGGCAAACAGGCTGTGGAAAGGAACCTGAGCTCTCTAACAGAGACCCAGCTCACACCTCACCTCTGCAAGTCGCTTTCCTCTCTGTGCCTCCTTTGGTGCATGAGCCCACTGAGGGCAGTGATACCTTGTGCGGTGCTAGAGGATTCCATGAGATGAGGCACGCAAAGGGCTTAGCACAGCCTTTGGCATGTAGTAGTAAGAAAAAATGTTAATCATCTTGGTTGCTCTCTCAAGGGAGCCCTCATTAGGGATCTGCACCTGCTGAGGGAAGGGAAGCGGGGGGTTCGGAGAGCCCCCAGGCTTCATCCCCCATCATGTTAGCATGGATGGTTTATCCTTCACTCCTGTGAGGAGGACGACAGGGGTATGTTTTCCTCCATTGTGTCCCGGCTTCCAGCACATAGTAGGCCCTCAATAAACACTTTCTGCATGAATGAATGGCATACACCCAGGAGAGCAGAAACCTGAGCCTGAAGGAATGAGTATAGGAGCAATGGACTTTCAAGGTCATTCCACGCCTTAGAATGCCGGGGAAAGCCACTGGCACGGTCTCCAGAGGGCCAGGCCTATGGGGACAGCTCCACAGAGGCCTGGAAGCCTGGGGCAGAGGGACGAGGCACCTGAGGTAGGCATGGGAAAGGCCTATTTCACACTTCGGCCTATGTCCCACCTGCTCAGGTACCTCGTCCAGCAGTATGGGGGAAGAAGAGTCAGACTCCAAGGCTTCCTAGAGGTTCGTGTGAGTGTCCATTCATTTCACAATATTTATCATGCCCCCAGGAGATGTTCTGAGTGCTGGGGGTACAGTGTGGAGCAAGACAGATGAGACCACTGCCCTCATAGAGCTTATATTCAAGTGAGTGAGACAAACAAGAAACAGTAAGTGCTCTGGAATGGTCAAGACCACCAGCCTGGTTCCTCACTGCTGCCCCAAGTGTTAAGCTCCTGTTCTGGGTCACAGCGGGTGACACCACCTCTCTGTAACGGGTGTCAGGTACGCCATATAACACTCTGGGGACACGTGCTACACCTGGCACTGAAATGGCCATGTTCCCTGCCAAACCAGTGCAGGTAACTGGCCACCTCTCTGGCTCCAACTCCCTGCAAGGTTGGGTGGTTACCTTTCCCTTTCTCCTCTTTACGCCATTGAGGGTCCCTCCTCTGTTCTAACGAGAAGGACCCTTTCCCAACTATCCTCCAGTTGCTTGTGAAACATGAAAACAAAATATATGGAGATATAATGTTCTAGGCCCCTCAAACTCAAAATTCAGGTACTTTACAACTTTCTTAGGTCATCTTGTGGCAGGGTTTCCCCTGGTGACGCCTGGTGTTTAAGAAAGTCTTTTATAAAGGCATAGGAAAGTGATTCTGAGGTAGAATCAGGGTTCAGGAGAATGAGTTCCCAGACTGCCGCGTTGACAGTAATTACAACCAAGTTCATATCCTATCACTGGGTGTTCTTTGCGTTTTGTCTTAGCACACAAAGTTACCCTGACTCGTGTTTGTCCCCTGCATTATTCCGCTCAGGGATGATAAGCCAGGCAGGACAAATGCTCAGTCGGGCTTCTCCCCAACACACCATAGGAGGGGCCCTCAGAAGAGCTGCAAGATGTCCCTGAGGGAACACATTTCCACAGCCCAATGAAAAGCCAGAAGCATGCAGGGCTCCCGCAACTCTGACAGAGGAGAAACGTCCTCAGAAATACCCTCAAGGAACTAATTAGCTGAACAACACATGGAGCTTATTTTCTCCCAAGTTTTCAGAAACCCTCTTGAAACAAGAAATGTCTGCCTTCTGATCAGTCATCATTCCTCAAAGGCCCCAAAGGATAGGTGACAAAGAGCCTTCACTGTGTATTCCGATGGCCACAAGGAGAGAGCAGCGTCACCCGCCTTTGGGATGGACAGCAGATGTGGGCCTTGGCTTCTAGTGAGGCGGCCCATGCCTCTGCCCGGCCACTTTAACTAGGGCTTGGAAAGTGAATCAACTGTGTTCCCCAAACCAGAATTCTAGACAGATTCCAGAAGAGCCCAGCAGAGGCCAGAAGCCTAGCCTGGTGTAGAAGCAACTTTCGTGCCAGCTGTTGTGAACAGGAGGGCACGGAACCAACTACCCTTTCACACACCACGAGGCTCTTTCTTACATCAGTTCCCAATATGCAGTTCCCTGGGGCCAGAATCAGGCAGCAAATGAGGCTGCAAGGTTGTGGGGAAACCATAATACAACTCTGTCAAAAAAAGCCTTCCAGAGTCCAACTATGCCTTACGATCAGTGGAGAAAGAGAATCAAGCCAAAAGGTGAAAAAATGGGTTGCCTTAAGCAAGCTGTAAACCTCTAGGCTGAGCTCCACCCTCCACCCCACACAGAGGACTCAGTTGGGCACTGATCATGCAGAGATGGGGTCATCAGTTGTGACCGAGCTAGTCATTTGATCTGCCAACGAAGCTTTTCCTAAATGCAAGTTATCACAGAGGGAAAGGGCACACACCATGGGCTTTAACTCCACGTGATGAGGGAGCATAAATCAAGCTGAGGGGCAAGCACCAAGTAGCATTACCCCTGCCTTCCCCAGGCAGGATATGTGTGACATTCCTCAGACAATCCTGGCTGCCCAACAACAAAGAAAAGGACAGAAAACAGATGGCTGGACGGGTCAGAGTCTCCATCAGTTTACAAATCTCTTAGTCAATTACAAGAAAAAGGCAATTTTATCAATAGCCTAAATCTCCAGAAACCTATAGACTCCCTTTCCTGGAACCCCAACACCACCCTCTCCTCCATAGTGATGTGGGGGAACAAAGGAAGGAAGAAAATGGCAGATAAAATTGAATCTCCGTATAACCTACAGCCCATTGAGAGATACTTGAGGCAGGCAGAGTAAAAGTTTCTCCAGGAACTCCCTACTGGTCTCAATGTTAACACTTTGCTAGAGGGAAGAACAACCTTGGCCTGACAATAGCTAGGCCTCCAGTAATCTGTGAGTCTTTAGCATATGAAAATCTCTTTGGAAACTTCCCTTTTGACATAACCTCCCCCAGCCCCAAAGTATATAAAAAGCCACTCTTCACAGCCTTAGTGCAGCTTTCTGCCCACAGGTCCTGTCCTCATGCTTTAATAAAATCACCTTTTTTGCACCAAAGATGTCTTCAAGAATTCTTTCTTAACCGTCAGCTCTGAACCCCACCGTCACCCCAAAACCTCATCACACAGGCTAGGACTCTAGATTACCGGAGTTCAGGTCCTGGCTCTGTCACAGGCTAAGCAAGCCAAGGAAAGTCACTTAAAATCTCTAACCTTTGGTTCATCTGTAAAAATGAAAATTAAGTACATCTACTTGGTAATATATGGGGGAAGCGAGGGTCAATGAATTGATATAGGCTTAGAATAGAGCCTGGCATATATAGGTGAGTGAGCAAGAATTGGTATCATTCCATTCTCATCCCTAATTTTCCTTGGAAATAATACACCCACGCTAAGAACCAAGGTGGGTCCTGGCAAGAACACTGCACCAGAGACACCTGGGTCCAAATTCTGTCTCTCCTTCTGAGTATTTATCAAGGTGCCTCAATTCCCTGATGGATTGTTTCTGCTTCTACATTTTGTAAGGATGAGGGTTAATCCACCAATGCACCTGGTTCACAGCAGCCAAACGGCAGCCATGATGTTCTCAAGCAAGCCCCACAGGCGTCCACTGAGTAAATGTTAGTTGATGATGGGGGAGGGGCAACCATGACCTCTAAACCAGTTTTGCCGGCAACTTTTGAGAAGTCAGCCAGTGCAGAACTGTGTCACAGGTAACTGGCAACAAAAGAAAGTGCTCAAAAGTTTGCATTTGAAGAGTCTTAATGGGGATAGTATTGCATTTGAAATACCTTCAAATGCACTCCATTTTTACTCAAATTGTTGGCCTTGCAGTCTAAGTAATTCAAGGGTGGGAAGCATCCTGTCAAGGTTTGAGTCCTTGTGAATTGTTCCTTTTTAAAGGTGTAGACACATAAGAGTTCTCTTTTTGGAGGTTGGGGAACAAAAATCAACTTGAAAAGTATCTGCTTTCACTTGCACTGTAAACCTCCCTGAAAAATTTGAAAAAGCTACATTGCTTTAATTCATATGATAGGGAACTCCTTAAAAGGATAGGCTAAATTTGGCCAGTATTTTAAAAGCCTTAGACATTTGGATTAAATATTAGCATTGTGTTTCAAATTTGCACATGACTTCTAGAATGGATGTGCCATTTCGCAGCCATAAAGTTTGTGATTTATGATGATCAGGGGAAAGCCGCCTTTAGCAACATTTCTGTAGCACAGCCCGAGAGACCAGGATTGGAGCCAACACCCCTCTCAGGGAAGAACTCTCCAGAGCATTTCTTCCTGACGTCAACAGGACAGCAGACAGCAAACAAAAGAACCAAATGAAAGAGCTCATTTTCAGAACACCCACCTGAAGAGAAAGGAAGACAGATTACTATTTACTACTTATCACTGCAGTGGAACGTAATAAGACCTGTTATTGATTGATTCTGAGGTAAATGACCAACTGTTCACCCACACAGGGATATCCAAGGGTCACATCGGAAGTTTGTTGAAAGGGCGCCTGAGTGGCTCAGTCGGTTAACTGGCTTCGGCTCAGGTCATGATCTCGGGGTCTGTGAGTTCAAGCCCCACATCAAGCTCTGTGCTGACAGCTTGGAGCCTGGAGCCTGCTTGGGATTCTGTGTCTCCCTCTTTCTCTCTCCGCCCCTCCCCCCCCCCCCCCCGCCTCAAAAATAAACATTAAGAAAAAAAAAAACAAAACTTTGACACAAATGCTTGGAGCAAAAAAAAAGAAAAAGAAATTCGTTGAAGAAGAGATGCCAACCAGAACAGCGTTCAAAAGTCGCAAACCCCAACCTTCACTTGTGTTCCTGCCAGTCAAAAGCAGACAAATAGGATTCCCTGTGACTGGCTGTGCTTCTCGTATGGAAAGGAAGTTACAGTTCACTCTCTGGTAATAAGGAGAAGATAATTTAAGAAATATAAAATAAATCTGATAAAGTTTGAAAAATTCAATATCATAAACTCTGCAAATTTGAAAATAAACATGTTAACTGATCTGTAATTCCAAAATTAAAACTGAAGTTCCTTATTATTTTTTTCCACCAAACAACCAAGAGAACCCCATATATAAAAGCAACTTTTATGGGGCACCTGGGTAGCTCAGTTGGTTGAGCGTCCAACTTTGGCTCAGGTCATGATCTCAGGGTTTGTGGGTTCGAGGCCCGCATCAGGCTCTGTGCTGCCAGCTCAGAGCCTGGAGCCTGCTTTGGGTTCTGTGTCTCCCTCTCTCTGCCCCTCCCCCACTCGTGCTCTGTATCTCTTTCTCTCAAAAATAAAAACATTAAAAAAAAATTTTTTTTAAGTGCTATTGGGGCACCTGGGTGGCTCACTCGGTTAAGTGTATGACTTTGGCTCAGGTCATGATCTCACAGTTTGTGGGTTCAAGCCCCACATCAGGCTCTGTGCTGACAGCTCAGAGCCTGGAGCCTGCTTTGAAGTCTGTGTCCCTCTCTCTCTGTTCCTCTCCTGCTTGTGCTCTTTCTCTCTCTCAAAAATAAACATTAAAAAAAAATTTTTTAAAGCAACTTTTCTGGATACCACATGAGCAGTATAGGAGGTTTCCTGTAATCGACCTGATGGTGCAATGTTGCTCTAATATATAATGTTCCATCCTGAAATACATGCCTGGGAATGTATGAGTGCACATGGGTAACTACTATGGATTGAAAGGCAAAATAGAAAGACATACCAGTTTATAACAAAAATAATAATAATCTTCAGCCTAACAAAGTAATGACGATATTGGTACCTGTTTAATGAACTCAATTCATCCTTACACAACGTTCCGAGGTTGAAGAAAAATGGTGGTCTCCATCTTATAAGTGGGAAAACTGAGGCTCTGAGATATTCCATCAATTGCCCAAATCCTCACAGAAATTATATAGCACAGCAGGACTCCAAGCCCAACTCCACTGCTCCCCAAAACATGCTCTGAACTCCTGCATGTTCTGTTAAATCCAGTCCTGATTTTCTTCCCCTCTTCCTCTCTGCCTCAGGGCAAAGGTGCCAAAATCCAGTGGCCAAACCGTGAGGCAGGATTTCTTGCCCTAATCCCACACAGCCCATCCAACAGCAGGCTGAACAACACCTCCAACTGGATAGCGCTCCAACATAACAAGTTTAACGTTTCCAAAATGTTGGAATCACCTTCTCATCCATCCCCAGCCTCTAAAACCAGCTTCTGCTTTGGAATTCTGTTTTGGGGTTTTGTTTTGCTTTGTTTTTGGATGGCATGGCCCTACTCTCAATTGCTAGAACCTTCTCTTTGAGAACCTCACTGCCCTTTCTCACCCAATCCACACTCAAGACTTCCCTGGGGTCTCTCTCCACTCCTCTCCAATGCTCCAGCTCAGCTCAGTGCTTTCCTCACTCCCCACCCTCAATGGCTTTTCCCAATATTTCAGCTGCCTTCCAAGTCTAGACTTCCAGCCATATCTTCCCCAGATTAATTGCTAATCATGCCACTGACCCACTCAACAACTTGTACTCACTCTCTCCCCTTTGCACACACCCGCAAAATATATTCACCCCTGCCACTGGATGCTCCCAACACACTCAAATTTAACATCCACAAATGCCCCACCACATGTGCTCCTTGCTTTAGTCAAACTAAATGAGCACATTCTCCAGAAATATCTTCCCACCACCCCTTACCTTCCCTCACACAACTGCTCACCTCAAAATGCTCTCTAGCCATCAGGACTTGGGATCATCTTTCCCTGCTCACTGCCAATGCCCATCTCAGTGCCCCACAATCCTTTGCATCCATCCACATTGTATTTTTGGCATCTCTATGAAAGCATCTTTCAGGAACTCTATTGTGTTTTGTAACTAATTCTATACTTGTCTTACAGCATAAACTCTCTGTTGTTCTCATCCCTCAATCTCTCCTAGAATTCTGCACATTGTGGGTGTTCAATAACGTTCTGTTGAATTAAACAGAACCAGCGAATTCTTCAGGCAATGATTTGGAAACACGTACAAAGGGAAATCAACTTCATATGCCTTAAGCAAAAGCCTAAACCACTGGAGAACCACTTTCTCCCAAAGGAGTGAAAACAAAGACAAGAGCAATCACTTCAGTTTGAACCATAAATTCATCAGATCCACTTACAGGCTGACTGTTCTCCTTGGGAGAACAGAAGGTGGGTTGCCCCTTGTATGAATGTCATTACCTTCCCTCCAGAGAATGGATGGAGGGGAGGCAGAAGCACAGAGATAAGCCTTCAAGAACAGGTTTTCTAGAAGCACAATGGCTTCTTGAGGTACAATTCTTAATTTGCATCAAAAATAAAATTAATGGGTAAGGTTTAGAGTCAGATGAGCTTTAACTGACTTGGGGAAAATAAAGTCAGAGACGCGTGGTATAAAGACTCCCAGCCTGGGCAACAGGTCTATGCACCTCACCCTCAGCCCTCCCCTCCCCCCCCCCCAACCCCCCCCCCCCCCGCCCTCAGGGCCCTCATCTGTACAAAGAGGGCTAGACTAGGTGACTTCTGAGTCTTTCAAAACTCTGTGATTCTATGAATGTCTTATCAACTACAATGAAGCTGGCTACAACAGCAACTATCAGTTGAAAGAGAGAGAGACAGACAAAGAGAAAGAGAGAGAGAGAGAGCAAGAGAGATATCGCACTCCAGACTCTACTTTTAAACTGATGTGTCCCTGGTGAGACATGACTGAGCTCTATAAACTGGCTTCTGTGAGGTTCCTGCAAATTTGCAATCATGTTGTTCCTCTGGGTACATGCCCTCCTAAGGGCAAGTCTTCAGCAGTAACAAGTTATTTGCAGGCACGGCCTTTTCATCAAAGCCTATAATGAATGTAATTTGGAGGCCTGGCTTGAGATCTTGTCTTACTGCTGCCTGCCCAACTGACCATGTCATACTGAGATAACCAAGTTCTTATTTTCCCACAGGGGTTCAGAAGTGTCCAAGTTCCTGGTCCTCCCCTGTCAACTACCCATACAACCAGGCATCAACCCCTATTCCATAGGTACAACACTGCTTGAAACAAAGACGTGTGTAATGCCCTACCATAGAGGAAGGGTTAAATAGCCCATGATACACTAAATAGCTCATGAAACACTACACAACAGTTAAAAAGAAAGAGGTGGATTTATATGTCCTGACATTGAAGGCTTTTCATTATATATGTTAAATGACGGGAGCAAACTACAGAAGAATATATTAAGTGTGATGCCATTTTGTTTGCTATATTACATATAGGCTATATACATATGTAAATACATATCCATATATAAAATTGTATGAGTATAAAGAAGTATCTGGGAAGATAACCAGTAAATTATTAATAGTTGATACCCCAAGAAATGGATATGAGATGAGTTTCACTTTTTCCCTTGTGTTTTTTTGAGTGATTTGAAGTTTTGTCAAGGAGTACAACTTATTAGGTAGCTTATAGTAATAACAGCAATATATTTTTTTCAAGTATGTTTCACGTCTGATGCAGAGCCCAATGTGGGGCATGAACTCACAACCCTGAGATCAAGACCAGAACTGAGATCAAGAGTTGAACGCTCAACGGACTGAGCCACCCAGGCGCCCCACAACAGCAATATTTTTTTTAATCTGGTATTTACAACTATCTGGCCTAAAATACACACTCTAGGGGCACCTGGGTGGTTCAGTCGGTTAAGCGTCCGACTTTGTCTCAGGTCATGATCTCGCGGTTTGTGAGTTTGAGCCCCGCCTCGGGCTCTGTGCTGACAGCTCAGAGCCTGGAGCCTGCTTCCGATTCTGTGTCCCTGCTCATACTCTGTGTCTGTCTCAATGATAAATGAACGTTAAAAAAATTTTTTTTAAATATACACTCTTATCTAGCACCCTTTTGTCCAGGTCCCTCTAAGGCTGAGGCTATTTTATTTTATTTTTTAATTTTTTGTTTTAACGTTTATTTATTTTTGAGACAGAGAGAGACAGAGCATGAATGGGGGAGGGGCAGAGAGAGAGGGAGACGGAATCAGAAGCAGGCTCCAGTCTGAGCCATCAGCCCAGAGCCCGACGCGGGGCTCGAACTCACGGACCGCGAGATCGTGACCGGGGCCGAAGTCGGATGCTTAACCGACTGAGCCACCCAGGCGCCCCAGGCTGAGGCTATTTTAAAGGTGAGAAAGATACACATCAGAGCACATCTTGGGTTTCTGAGTCTTTTGAGGATTTTGAAAGGTACTGACATGTTTTTTAAATAATACAAGAAATGCCAAGCACCCTTTTTCACAAAGCTCCCTGGTCCTCAAAGGCAAGAAAGGTGGTGAGGGCACCTATACTTGTAAATTAAATCTGAACGAAGATGTTAACTGAGTATTTCCTAAAACAAAGGCTCCTTAGAAACATATCAAGAGTGGCTGTAGGTGAAATAGTAATGGAACCACCACCTTCCTAACATACTTGTTCCAATCCCAGCAAGGCCCGTCTCTGCTTATCATCTGAATAAACGTGATCAACACCCCCCCCCCCCCGCTTTTTTTTAAGAATTAGCTCCGCCAACCCACTGTATGGGACCAAAGCCAGACAGCTCACTAGAAAAGGAATCCAGGTCGTCCACATTATATTTTTTCAGATCAGCTATGAGCATCATACACATTTTTACAGTATTCCTAAGTGTAGGAAACATTAGGAAGCAGTGTGGGCAGTCTGAAAACCCAGGGACATCTCAGCTAAGGCAAGGACCAATCTAAATATAAAGTACCTGTGCACACCAGAGTAAACCGAAGGGTATCTGTGTTACTTACAAAAGCCTCATAAAAAGGCACCCTTTGAATTCCATGTCCCATGATTCCTCTGCTACACACATAACATGATGTGCAGATTCTCAGCATCTGCACCACCTACCGCAGAGCTTCTTGGAAATGCAGACTCTCAGACACCCCAGACCTATAGCAGCCCTTTGCTCACAATCATTGCTACTCTTGGGAGCTCTGGGCATGCAGGCTTCCTCCCAGCCTACCTTGGGTTTCCTTTCTTCCTAACGGGACTTGTTTAGGGTCAGGGAGGTACTACTAAATCAGAAACCTGAGCTTGGGACCCCAATTCCAGAGGAAGTGAAGGAGGTCAAAGAAGACAAAGGGAAAGGAGGCACCCGCGCCAGCACTCTCCTGTAGGAGGCCCGGTTGGGTATGGTGGGCAGGCCAGGTGCTTAGCCTGGCTAGCCAGTTTCGCCAGGGAGAGGCGGAGAGTGGGTGCAAAGGCAGGTTGCTCAGCCCAGAGGAGAGGGCTGCAGAATGGAGACGGCTGTGGACTGTGAGCCAGGTCCCCCCCACCTTGGGGCACCCCCAAGCTCAAGGGAGGGGAGCCAGGGCATAAGTGCAGTTGGACAGGCTTTGGGAGAAAGAGGCTACCAGGAAAAGGGAAAGAGAGAGACAGACTCCCATCTGTCAGACAGACAGGCAGGCTGGCATTAGGAGGAAGGGGACCACACATCCCCAGCGGAACAGACAGGACGCTGCTGCCCGATGGCCAGAGGCCTGACTCACAGGTGCGCAATGCCCGCTTTGCGCACGGCGGTGGAGATGGCTTTGACCGCAGTACAGAGCGAGTTGAGCAGCTGGGTCATCTCGCCTGTGCCGCGGGCCTTCCTGCCCTCTTCCATGACGAAGCGGGTCAGGGTGACGATATCCGTGTCGAAGGCCGCCCGGTCCGTCATGCTGAGGCCGGGCTGTGGCGGGTTGGGCAGCAGGTGCAGGCAGCAGGTGCGTACGGCTGGGCGCCGTGAGAGGAGTGAGCAACCGCGCAGCGTGTCGGCACCACTCGGAGCGTAACTGGCCAAGGCCAGGTTCAGGCGGCGTGTCCTAGGGGAGCCTATAGACACAGAACGCCGCCTCCCGCCCCCGGGAACACCTCCGCGCCCGGGCCTCCGCCCTGCTCAGATTGCGGCTCCGCCCACGCCGACCCGCGGCTGACGTCCGGAATCCCGGCCGCAGGCTCTGCCTCCAGGCGCCACCACCTGTCCTTCCTCCGCCGTCGCCTCACCACGCTTGCGCGCCGCCTGCCCAAGGCCTCCGACAGTGCGGAGCGGGGCTCAGGGCCACCTGCACGATCTCCGCGAGTCCCCGCAACGACCCTGCCTCGAGGTACAGCCCTGAACACCCCTCCCCTCGTTATAAAACGGAAGTTCGGCAGGTTACGTTAGTGCTCCCTGCGGCGGGCTGGTGGGTGCGCGCTCTAGGCCACTTGCGGGTGTCTGCGCTCGCGCTCCTACCGGCTGCCGCTCGCCGCCCCACTTGCCCCCTGGTTGCCAACCTGCCCCCTGCCCTCTACCAACCTGCTGGGCCTGTGATCTGGCTCTTCTCACCAACCTCCAGAGAAGTGGCTTCCCTGTGCCTCACTTGTCTGATGGCCCTGGCTAGTTCCTTCATTCGGGCTTTGAGGAGTCCTATAATCCCAGAGCTACCGGCAGACCACAGTTTTCAGTGTCTGCGCGTGGCAGAAAAAAACAGTCGCCGACACAGGGAAATGCCTCCTGAATGCCCCCACTGAGGCCAGAGACTCAGTAGACCACATCCTGATCTCTTTGTAGCCACGAGCTTTTGTCTTCAGGCAGTTCATACACTGATTCGTGGAACAACATTTATTGAACACCTCCTGAATGCCCCCACTGAGGCCAGAGACTCAGTAGACCACATCCTGATCTCTTTGTAGCCACGAGCTTTTGTCTTCAGGCAGTTCATACACTGATTCGTGGAACAACATTTATTGAACACCTACTATGTGCCAGGCACTGTCCTGTGCTGCACTGGGGACAGAGCCTGAACAAAACAGACAAGACTCCTGCCTTTTTTTGACCTTACATTTTAACAGCGACGATAAAACATAAACAATAGATGGGTATGTTAGATGAGCCATAGGAGCTGTAGAGAAAAATGAAATCGGAAACCAAGACAGGGAATGTTGAGGGTGAAGGGTTAGACAGAGTAGCGAAGGAAGCCTTCACTGAGAAAAAAGGCTGGGAAGCGAAATACTTAAATATAATATCTGAAACGTAACGACTACTTCTTTGGCCTAGAAACCAGCTATAGCAGCTCCATTCAAGGGTTTGCGGGGTTCTGTGTCAGAAACTTAGCCCCCGGGACATCTCACGTTAGCTAGGACCCCAGAAGTCAGCTGGTCCCATCCAGTGCCTCTGATGTTTAATCCTTTGGAAACTGGCCCAGGTGAGTGCTCGAGAACTCTGGATTGGGGTAGTCAGGCCTGCTGGATTCCCAGCTCCAGCCTCACCAGCCCAGAGACCTAGGCCAGTTACCCAATCTCTTTAATTCCAGTATATTTGCCTGGTAAGCGAGATGACCATTTTAGCTGGCAGGGGTGTCAGGAGCATGACGTGAGATGCTGTTGCCAGAGTGCTCAGCTCCAAGCCAGACACAGAGGATACACTAAATACACGCCAGAGACCTCTCTGTCTAGCTCGGTTGCTGACCCCTGTCGTTGAAGGATTTTTTACTGCAATACCCAGTGTTCGTTGTCTCGCTACTTGGAAGAATGACGAGGTGGGCACCAAATGAGCAGCAGGCACAAGTTTATTAGAGTATAAGATCAGAAAGGAAGAATAGTATGAAAGCTCTCTTTACAGAGAGAGGGCATTCGAAAGTGAATGCTTGAGGACTGCAGGCGAGGGTCCTTGTTTCATAAGGTTCTGGTCATGTCCCCTTCCCTTCCCCCTTTTTCCTTCTCAGGTCCTACCCTTACTGACTGGGTAGCTCTCGGTACTGGGTTGTCCATTCCTGATTGGCTCGTTTGAGGGGGGGAGGGGGCATCTGTGGCCGTCCATTCCCGATTGGCTCATTCTCATTGTGAGGACCGTTCCTTGTGGGTCATACGTTTTAAGGTCTACTTGTTTTCAGTTAGGTCTTTCGTCAAATTCCTGAGGGAACGTGAGGGGGAGTAGGTGGTGTCTGTTACATTCTTAAGGGGAACCTGACGCCGGAGGGGGTTTGCTGTGGTCAGACCCTCCCAGCATTGTTCCAAACTATGTGTTTTTCCCCACCCAGGGACCTCAGGTCTGTCCTTTCCCTCTCTGCCTACTGAATCGTATCTTTTCCTATCAGACTGTCACCACAGTGACGGGAAGCCCACCGTGGACAAGGCAAACCATCCCCCTTAGACATAGGCCCGTTTGCATGGCAATCGAGTACGCACTCCGGAGCCAGACCGTCTGGGTTACCGTCCTGGCCTTGCCCGTCGCCGGTGGCATAAGCCTGTGCAAGTTCCTAACCTCGCTGAGGAGCATTTCACTCATCTGTAAATGGGGGGTAATGATGCTGGCCACCGCATAGGGTTATACAAGCGACGCTGGTGAAGTGCTGCAGAACCGTGCCCAGGCTGCCGTGAGTGCATGCCGTGTAGGTGTTTCCTTCTTTATATGGATAGTGTCAGCTGCTGTTGTCATCTGAACAGAAGAAAGACATTTCCCTTGCCGTCACAAAGGGGCAGAAGGGACATAGAGATGATAGCCTCAGCCTGTATTTACCTATTGCAATAGTGTCCCCTCTGTCACGTTGGCTGACTGTGACCAGCTCTTTTCTGGGTCAGGATGCATAAACCCGTCACCTGTGTGTTGGCCAGAGGAAGGAAGGTGCAGGACCAGTGGAAGGTGGGCTCCTCTACACACAGGACCTCTCCCTCCCGGTTCCACCCACCCCCCCGTGGCAGAGCTGCTCCCAGCAGGACCCCAGCTTTCTCCTGCTGCCTCATCACAAAACACACTCAGCTTCACACAGTAGCACAGATTGGAGTAACGTGTGCCATATTGGGACTCTTGTAACAGCTAGAAGTCCTGCGAAGAAACCGCTCACTGTTTCCTCACCTGGCTCCAACCCCAGGAGATCAGCTCTGGTTTGTGTCAGTGGCAGGAAGTGGACAAGGTACAGTCTAGATGGTAACTCACGACCCCCACCCCCACCCCTGAACCCAGGGAACTTCTGCTTGCTTCTTCCAGCCCCCAGGGCAGTTAGTGTGACAGGGAACAAAATATCAGCTGGTTGCCTGGGAAGGGATTGTGGCAGCACGGTCCCCATGTGAGTCCCCAGTTCTTGTGGCCTCATGGAGGTAATGGCAGTAGGACCAGTAATCTCGAAGCAACAGAAACTGAACAGCCAAACTGCAGAGCTAACATCTATTGAGCACTTGCTAAGTGCCCAGAACTCACTGAGGGCTTCCCAAGTTCAGTCATCCCAGTGCCCCTAGGGAGTGGCTTCAGCTCGTACTCCTATCCTTACAGATGAGAGAACTGAGGCTTTTCAAGGTCAAGGAACCTGTCTGAGGCTTGTGGCCAGCTGGGAAGTGGCAGAGCCAAGATGTACACCCTGATCTATCTGACTGCAAACCCCACATTCCCAGTGGCCTACTGGTTCCCTGCTAAGTGACATTCACCTCCATGGTGAGGCTTTGAGCCTGCCAGCTACAGCTTCAAAAGTCTGCTCTACAGATTGTCCACCTCTCAGCTCTAGAGCTACTTTTGAAGCCTGTGCTCATTCATTATTTTACTCAACAAATAGTTATGAGCACCTGCCATGTGCCAAAACCATACCACATGCTTTAGGTACAGTGGTGAAGAGGACAGACATATCTCTTTTCATGTCAGGTTTGCATTCTCTATGAGAGATAGTCAGGAGACAGAATCACATAAGAAGCAAAGATGCAAAACCATCTCAGGAAGCAAAGAGTCCTAGGAAGGACACAAAACAGGGCAATGAGGTAGGAACTAGTTAAGGGAATATTTCTTACGAAATAACCTTTGGTTCAAGACTGAACAAAACAGGGAAAGGAGTGAATAAAGAGCTCATAGAAGAACAGCCAAAGAGAGAAGCTGGTGCAAAGGTCCTGAGGTAGCAATGGGCTGGTGCATACAGTGAACAGCAAAAAGAAGGCCAGTGCAGCTAGAAGAGTAAGTGAGGAGAAGATACACTAGAGATAAGGTGGGAAAGTGAAAGCAAGAACCAGATTAGGAAAGACCTCCAGGTCATTGAAAAGACACTTGTGTTCTATAAATAGTATGGCAAGTGGCTTCTGGGTAGCCCAGTCGGTTAAGCATCTGACTCTTGATTTCAGCTTAGGTCATGATCTCGTGGTTGTGAGATCGAGCTCCATGTCAGGCTCTGTGCTGGGAGCCTGCTTGAAGATTCTCTTCCTGCCTCTCCCCTGCTCAGGTTCTCCCTCTCTTTCTCTCTCTCTCTCTCTTTCTCTCTCTCTCTCTCCTCTCTCTCTCTCTCCGTCTCTCTGTCTCTCTCAAAGGAATAAAACAGAGTATAAATAGTATGGTGAAAAGCCACTGGAGGATTTTCAGCTGGAGAATGATATGACCTGATCTGAATGTGTGAGAATGAACTGTAGAGGGTCAAAGGGAAGACCCAGCAGAAGGGTGTGATCCAGCCCCTACTTGATTGCCTGTAAATATGTGAAGAATGCAGTCATAATCTTCCCAAATCTCTCCTTCTCTACGAAATATTTTCACTTCCTTCACCTGTTTCTCCTGTGGCAAGGTTTTGAAGTTCTCCCCATCCTGCTTTGGACCCACTGACTTCTTGAAACTCCTTCCCAAACCATGTTCTAGTTCTGTGGTTCCTCCTCTTCTCCAAATCTGCTCCACCCCATACCCCAGTGGTCCATTCTCCTATGTAAAGCAATTAGCCCTATTTCCTCACCCCTCCTGAGAATATTAGCAACAGGCTGGTTACCGCAGCACCAGGGTGGGCAGAGGGGAGAAGCTGAGCCACGGTGCGGTTGCAGTAAGGAGCCCAGCGGACCCTGCCTAGAGCTCTAAGCTGGGATGACCCTTCAGAGTTGTCCTGGGTTGGGGGCAAGAGGGCCAGCAATTACATCCCCAGGTCAACCCATCATTAGCTATGGGCTGCCCTGGAAAGGGGCATGACACAGGATAGGTGGCTCTCTTCTGCCAGGGTAACAGTGCCAGGGGCTGGAGAACAAGTTTTTTGTCCTCAGTGAAGAACCGGGTGGCATATCCCAGCATCCACTAGAATAAGCAAAGAAGACCAGGACTGGAGGCAGGGGCTGTCCCTGCATCGCTCAGCTTCCCTCTCCTCTGTGTGTTACCACTTTCAGACATCCGTCCCCTTACAGTAGCGCGTATGACCACGGGCATTTCCAGACCCATGTTCTATAGCTGAGCTCTTCCCCCTTGTTCCAGCAAAAATTGGTGTTGAATTCTTACTGGCCCAGATAGGTGACCATTCCTCAGCCGATGATTGTTGTTAGAGCGAGAACCCTGGATCTGCTCTGATTTATAAAAGATGTTATGAATGTTAGTAACTACCTGTTAGACAGATTCAGTGAAATCATGAGTAAAAGCACAGGGCCTGGAAATTAGGAAATCCTCAATCTACATCTGCTGCTGCTGCTGCTGCTGCTGCTATTAGAATTTAAATAGGCATCAAGGGTTGGTAGCCAGGATGGAACATTCTAGGGCCAGGGGAACATGAAATAGCCTGAGAAAGCTGAAGATGAATCTGAAGGACAGTGAGCAAGCCAGATTGACATGGTGGAGTGTGTCAATGAGAGACCAATGGCCAGCAAGCCTGGAGAGCAGTTTGCCTGAGACTACAGAGGGTTTGAACAAGAGGATAAGGAGTTGGAATGTTGTCCTGTAGACCATTGCCACTGTGGGTGGCAGTGACTTTGCTCTGCAAAGTCACCTGTCCACCCATAACAAATACAGAAACTGAGCGCAAAAAGCCATAGCAATTTGACAGAATAAATTTATGTCTATTGAATCTGATAATAAATATTTGGGATGTATATTTTACATCTTTTTTTATTTCATTTTTCTGGAAATTAACTTTTAGGGTATTTTATGAAAACAATAACCCATGATGGACTGGAAATGTTTTTTAAAACTGGTCCTTCACCCCAGATAGTTTGAGAAGCAACACTGAGGCCGGCAGAGGGCCATCAAAGTTTTATGATGAGTAACATGTGCAGGATATTACTTTTCCTAGTCGTAACACATAGGGTAGATTGAAGTGGAGAGAAAATGGAGCAAGAAACGACAAGCAGGAGGCTCCTGTGACCGTCTGGGTTAGAGTCTGTACCGGCCAGTGGCAGCAGAGACCTTGGGGAGGAAGGAATCAGGGCGGGGACTCCTTCTCTACCAGGGTCTTGACTGCATGGAGCCTTTATGTGCAAGGAGAATTATAATCTTCGTAGGTACTGACCTACCTAGAGGCCCCCACACTCCAGACACCATGTGGAGTAAACCTGGGACTCCGAGCAGGACCTTTGGACAAGATGACATTGCCACCTGTCTGATCACACAGACCCACAACCTCAGTGGAGTCTTGACCCTGCTGTATTCCTGGGCCCCACACCCAATCAGGCCACATTTGTTCTGCTTCTGAAACAGCTCTCCCATCCCCCTACTTCTCTCCAGTCTCCTTTCTGTCATCGTCCATCTCTGCCCTTAATGCTTTATCTCCCCTGAAGGCGCTCAAATCTTGTCACTCCCTCACTCCAGAATCTCTCATGGCCCCCCACTGTCTGGGAAAAACAAACCCAGCTCTTGAGCAGGACGTGTAAGACCACCACTGCATGTCACCAAACCCCACAATTCCTTCCAGTGAACTCCCTCTTCTCCCTCTCCCAGTGTTCCAGCTGCTGAAGAACAGCTTCCTGCCCTTTCCCCCTTCCTCCCACATCTCACTCTGCAGCAATGAATTTGTACCTACTACATTGAACCAACTCCAAGGCCACTCCCCGAACCAAAGGATGCATAGGGAAATTTGACCATTTCATGGTCTGCTGGGGTGCTCACCTGAGACCTGGCTTCTGTGTGATGGCTTCATCATTTTAGCTAATGAGAAGAAAGGTCACAAAGGAGGCATAAGGAAGCTGCCTTGGCTGGGTTTCTTGCTGATGTCCTAGCTGCCTGTCATCTAGTTTAATCCCTTCTTGAAAAGGAGGGGATCAAGGCAGAGCCTCCTTTTTTACCAGGATTTTGGCTACGTAAGAGTTTCAACATATAAGGAGAATTATGATGAATTGGGTACATAGGTGCTGATCTACTCAGGAGGTTCCCACAACGTAATGAGGTGTTTAACCCGATTTATAGCAGAAGTTTAGACAGGTTTACTGTGGTGTCTAATGCCATGGAGTAGTAAGTAGCAGAGTGGGGATTCGAACCCAAACACTATACATGTTGCTTCTTTATCATCAGATGAGACCGAGAAAGGAAACACCCAGATTCCAGGACCAGCTCTGCCAGAAACCAGCTCACCTTAGGAATGTCACTTAGTATCTTTTATCAGAGTGGGGATTTGAGCCCAAGCACTAAGCATATTGCTTCTTTATCATCAGATGAGACTGAGAAAGTGAACACCCGGATTCCAGGACCGGCTCATCTAGAAACCAACTCACTTTAGGAATGTCACTTAATTTCTTTGAAAAATAAGGAGGTAGAACTACATGTTTTTGCCAGATTCCTTCCTTCTCTTACATTCTTTGACCCTGTGTAATAATAATAGCTGCTATTTGTTGAGTGTGTTTTACACGCCTAGCATCATGCTAAGTGTGCTTTCAAACCAATTATCTCATTTGATCCCACAAGGCCTTGTGACTAAGTGCAGCTGTGATTGCCCTTTGACAAAGGAGGAGATTGTGGTTTGGAGAAGTCAAGTCGCTCTCCCAAGGTCACACAGTTAATAAGCAGGGGAACCAGGTTCTAACTCAGATGGGCTCACTCCAGAGCCCATGCCCAGCCTGTCTGGCTCCCAGACTCTCCAAATCCAGGTCTCGTGTGAGGCTTGGCTCTCTCCAGCCTCAAGGCTGGACCACCCACTGCCTCCTCACTGAAACCGTCCACCCACCTCCACCAGCTCACTAGTCGTTGGTAATTTCCTTCCACCAGACCCGTCTCCAGAGGCCCAGCCCCTGTGCTGGGTCAGCTACCCTCTTGTGGTCCCTCCTGCTGCCTGGATCTCCTCCATTATTTTCTTCCTACTCTGCTCTTTCCCTTCTGCCCTCCACACTGGGCTATAAGCTCCAAGGACGGCAGGAACTGCCTTTGCTTCTCCAGGGCATGGAACAACACACTGTACCGTGAAAGAAAATGTGTTCACTTAAGAGCAGGACTTGCTGAGGAGATAGCAAAACTGAATGCTGCTTCCCCTCAACTGGTTCTCACCGGCTGATGTGACCCTAGACACTAGGCCCATAATGGCAGTCACTGAAGACTCCTTTGTGACCAAAGAATAGGACTTTTTCTAAACCATCCTATCCAGGGTACTATTGTCAATCTTTAATTAGCATAGCCACCTTGAAACTGGTTTTTCCTTTCTTTTTTTTTTTTTTTAAAGGAGAGGATGATTTTTTTTTTAATTTTTTTTTAATGTTTTTATTTATTTTTGAAGGAGAGAGAGACAGAGCATCAGCGGGAGCGGAGCAGAGAGAGAGAGGGAGACATAGAATTTGAAGGAGGCTGCAGGCTCTAAGCTGTCAGCACAGAGCCCAACGTGGGGCTGGAACTCATGAACTGTGAGATCATGAACTGAGCCGAAGTCAGACGCTTAACTGAGCCACCAGGTGCCCCTGATTCTTTTTTTTTTTTTTAAAGCTTATTTATTTATTTTGAGAGAGAGAGAGAAAATGAGTAGGGGAAGGGCAAAGAGAGAGGGTGACAAAGAATCCCAAGCAGGCTCTGGCACAGACCTGGGTGCGGGGCTCGATCTCACAAACCGTGGGATCATGACCTGACCCGAAACCAAGAGTTGGACACTTAACTGACTGAGCCACCCAGGTGCCCCTGTTTTTCCTAACTCTTTTTTTAAATTTTTTTAAACGTTTTTTATTTATTTTTGAGACACAGAGAGACAGAGTGTGAACGGGGGAGGGGCAGAGAGAGAGGGAGACACAGAATCGGAAGCAGGCTCCAGGCTCTGAGCCATCAGCCCAGAACCCGACGCAGGGCTCGAACTCAACGGACCGCGAGATCGTGACCTGAGCTGAAGTCGGACGCTTAACCGCCTGAGTCACCCAGGCGCCCCTGTTTTTCCTAATTCTTAAAACACAAACCCCAAGTTTCCTCCTCCCAGAAACCATGTCAGTGAATTTCTTCACTGGTGTGTTCCCTTGCCTGGCAAGTAAAAAACTCAGCATTATTATGACTTATGGTTATGATTAATCATTCTATTTATGAATGGCTCTGATAACTCTGCTTTAGTCTTTGGCAGCATGTAGTAGGTTCAGCAAAGTTTTGTTGAGCATCATAAACACAAACAGCCACTGCCTTGGGTGAGGGGTAATATCTCCATGGATGCCTGAAGAACCCGGGGGCATCCCGGCGAGAATCTCTTCTCCCCAAGACAACTGGGGAAACATTCACAGAGCGAGTGAACTCAGGTTTGCTCGTCATCTTTTATTTTTTCCTAATCCAGTTCTTTGTTCCAGCCTTCCTTTTCCAGAGTAGATCCCAAAAGGCATCAATTCAGCGTCCTTCTTGGCAATATTCTCAACGCCTTACCTTCCTGTCTTCCATCACCTCCCCCTAGATACGCTCAACCATCTGCTCTCCCCACTGGGCACCGCTGGAGGTCACACCAACTGGATACCTGGAGTTCACCATAAATTCATAAGGCGACACTTTTCTCTCAACACTGTTGGACATGTCTCCACCCAGTTCACTCACCTATTCTAAAACTTCCAGCCACTCACCTCGTCCTTCACTGATTTACTAAAAGCTTCAGCTAGAAATCTAACTATATCTGCCCCAACCAATTCTTTAACTTCTCCTGCCTCAGCTAGAAATCTAACTACATCTTCTGCAACCAGTTCTCCTTCTCTCTTTGTAAAGCCACTTCTACATCTGAGTTTTGGAGCCCATCCACTGACCTTCTCAGTAAACTCTGCCCCACCTCCCCTTTCTCCTTCTTGCATATTCACCTACCTCCTCTCAGATGGATCCATCTCATTATCAGTTAAATATGTTCAAATCCTTCACATCTTAAAAGGAAACCAAAATCCTTCTCTCTCTCTCTCTGTCTCTCTTTCTCTCTCTTTTTCTTTAGTAATCTCTACATCCAGCATGGAGCTCAAACTCACAACCCAAGATCAAGAGTCATATGTTCTATGGACTGAACCAGCCAGGCACCCTTCACAATCCTTCTCTTAACCCCCTTACTCCTCTCCAGCTACAGTTGCACGGTCAAATCTCTTGAGAAAATGGAAAAAAGGTTACTTTCACTTCTATTCGCCCATTGAAAGAACTCTTGCCAGGGTCATGTCACTGATGACTTCCATGTTACTAAACTTAACAGATAATTTTCAGTTCTCCTCTTGACTTCTTAGGAACACATACCCGACATACACCCTTTTTCTTGCAACTTTCGGAGTTTGTCACACCCTCCCCTGCTTTTCCTGTTACCTCTCGAGTTCTTCATGGACCCTCTCAGTGGGTGGTCTCCCAAGGCTAGCTCATGATCTTAATTACCATCTGTTTTTTTATGGCTTCTAAATCCAGTCTCCATCTTACATCTCCCCTTAGAGCTCCAGATCCATATATCCAATTTCTCCCCTGTTTTGCTAAGCCTATATCTTAGAGCTGTGTTAAGATCACAACAAAATTGACAGGAAGGTATAGAAATTTCCCATATACCCTATTCCCCACACGTGCATAGCCTATCCCATTATCAGCATCACTCACCAGAACAGTACATTTGTTACCAAGGATGTACCTACATATACACATCATAATCACTCAAAGTCCTTAGTTTACCTTAGGGTTCATTTTTGGTATTGTACATCTCATGGTTTGGACAAATGAATAATGACATATATCCATCATTACAGTATCACATAGAGAGAATTATCACTGCCCTAAAAATCCTCTGTGTTCTGCCTATTCATCCCTCCCCCCAACAATTGATCCCTGATAGCAACCAATCTCTTTTACTGTCTCCACAGTTTTGCCTTTTCCAGAATGCCATATAATTAGAGTCATATGTATGTAGCCATATCAGATTGGCTTCTTTACTTAGAAATATTCATCTAAGCTTCCTCCATTTCTTTTCATGGCTTGATAGCTCTTTTCTTTTTAGTGCCAAATAATATTGCATTGTCAGGAAGTAGCACAGTTTATTTATCCATTCACCTACTAAAGGACATGTTGATTGCTTCCAAGTTTTGGCAATTATGAATAAAGTTGCCATAAATGTCCTTGTGCAGATTTTTGGGTGGACCTAAGTTTTCAACTCCTTTGAATAAATACCAAGGAGTGTAAATGCTAAATTACAGGGTAAGAGTATGTATAGTTTTGTGAGAAATCACCAAACTGCCCTCCAAAGTGGCTGTGCCATTTTGCATTCCCACTAGCTACACATGAGAGTTCCTATGGTTTCACATCTTGTCAGCATTTGGTGTCATCAGCTCCAACTGCTTCTTGACTTCCCTACCTAGATGCCTACCTTGATCAAACCCAAGACTGTACTCATGGTCTTCCCACCCCCTCCACACCAAACCAGATCTTCAGCCCAATATTTTATCTCTTGGATGATGACATGACCAACAAACAGAAACCTAAGTTTCTTCTTTGATACCCTCCTCCCTCATTCTCTATATTCAATCCACCCTCAATTTTCTTATTCATTTTATCTTCATCATGCCTTTTGGATTGGTCCAGTTCTCTTCAGCTTCTCTGGTGCCAGTCCAGCCCAAGCTACCATCTTTCATACAGGCTATGGCAAAAACCCCTAACTGGTCTTCTTCTATCTACCCTATTCCCTGTGTGGCATCCAAAGTGATGTTTCCAAAACCTTGAAATGATCATGAAACTGCCTCGTACCTAGTGGGAGCTTAGTAAATCTTGGTAGGACTGAACTGAATTGAATTGATGCTCCATACTATTAATCAGAGTGCCATACCAACTCCACTCTGAAATATGTCTTGGGCTGTCATTTACTGAGCAGAGAACTATGTGCTCATTATTATGCTGAGTGATTTTCGTGTGTTACCCGATTTAATCCTGAAGACATTATGAGATGGATATTATTTTATTTAATTTTTATAAATGAAGGGGCTGCATCAGTTCAGATCTCTATGGAGAAAGATGGCACACTCAACTCAGGGTGATTTCAGAAGAATTACATAAAGGGACTCTTGACAAGGCTTTGTGCAGGGGAAAAGTAAGACACAAGAGAGGATGCAATACTCTAGGGCAAGTAAGGACTGGAAGGACTTCATTACTATTCCTAGGCCTGAAGGTTACCAGGACCTCCTTACCACAAAGAGGGCAGGGTGGAGGAGGCTGCCAGTCAGGAGCTGAGACCAGGGGTGGAAGGATGACAGTGACCCTGAAGGAACATGAATAAAATGCCACAACATTACTTTCCTCCCTCTCTCTGTGACACTACATTGGCTGAACCCAACTGGAAGCCAGAGAGCAAGGGAATCCTTGATGCTGTATTATAGTTCAGCTTCCCAAGGCCTATAGCATCTGGGGAAGGATGGAGAATAGAGCTGGAGATGCAAAACTAGAAACATGCAGCACGAGTCCCAAGAGCACAGCCCTCAGAGACAGAGCTCTCTTCCCCCTAAGGTCTAGGCTGCCCACCTCCAGAGCCCTCAGAAAACAGACTCATTGTGCACGTAACCACCTTCTTGGAATGGAGATCAGAGAAGTTGAGTTCTTCTGCCAGCCAAGTAATGACGAGTTGATATTCTGAGACTGAGTCATTAACTGGGGCAGCATGGGCGGTGGTCCAGGAGATATAGGAAGTACAGAGAGGACATATCAGGGTGGTCACCAATCCAGCAATTTCCCAGTATCCATGTCTAGGGGGATCCAGAGGAAGGGAGGAAAGAAGAGTCTATCCTGACCTTATTCATCCACAGGGTGGAGGGAATATGAAATCCAGCCACTTTTATGACTCATGCTATGGATCCAATCCTATACTTTAAAACAGGTCATTTGAGAACTCACCTAATGTCCATTTTGCCCTGATTTAAATCTGGCCACTGTGGTTCTTATGACACATCCCATATCCTTAGACTTCCCCAGTGGCTCACTCTCCAAAATGAGGATCAGAGAACATGGGGACATCCCACACTTGCATAATTCTAATGACCATCTGCAAAGGAAGTTCAGTGAGCTGTTACTATCTATTATGAGCATTCTTTCCAACATCTTCCTCTTTCTATTTTCAACGGAAACTTTTTTTTCAGAACATTATTTATTTTGAGAGAGAGAGAGAGAGAGAGAGCATGGGAGAGGGACAAAGAGAGAAGTGAGAGAAAGAATCCCAAGCAGGCCCCACACTGTCAGCACAGAGCCCAATGCGGGGCTTGAACCCATGAACCGTGGGTCATGAAACCAGGAGTCAGATGCTTAACTGCCTGAGCCACCCAGGCTCCCCTCCACAGAAGCTTTTAAGACAGTAGACATCAACCAGCTGAAGGAGAAATACAAAAGTTATTAACCAAGAGGCACCAATTCTGGCAAACTTGGCTCAGTGCTGACAATTGCTCCTTCTACTTCCTTAATAATTGAATACAACTCCTGCTGCCCACACATTTTGTTGTTGTTGTTGCTATGGTGCCACAGGCTGCTTGAAAGTTTTACTTCCTTGTCCAGTTTGCATAAATTTGTCATCAATAAATTTTTGTTCTCAACATAGCCCCTCCTCCCACCATAACAAATTATTGGATGCATTTTTTACATGGCTATGTTGAAGAAACGTATTTTCAGACAATATGAAAATGTCAAAATTCATCATAGCTTTTATGCTACTCAATAGACAACTTGAACTTGTTGAAGCTTGACCAAATGTTGACATCCAGACCAAAATATGAGGACAATAGCACTAAAGAGGACTGTAGTGGGTTGAATGGTGGCTCCCTCCAAAAGATATGTCCACCCAGAACCTCTGAATGCTGCCTTATTTGGAAAAAGGTTCTCTGTAGATGTATTTAAGGATGTTGAGATGAGTTCACCCAGGATTACCCAGGTGGGCCCTAATGCAAGGACAAGTGCCCCTTCAGGAGAAAGGCGGAAAGAGATTTGAGACATACAGAGAAGAAGGTGATATGAAGAGAGAGGCAAAACCTGGAATGATGTGGCCACCAAACTGAGGAGCATGCAGAGCTGACTCCTTCCAGGAAAGGTTCTCCCCTGGAGCCATTAAAGGAACCGCAGCCCTGCTGACACCTTGATTTTCAGATTTAGTCTCCACAAATGTGAGGAAATACATTTCTGTCGGTACCTAGGCCATGGTACCTTGTGATGGCAGCTACAGAAACTAACACAGGGACTCTTCAAATCCCCTGATTGAATTCCTTTGTTACAGATGAGGAAAATAACAGCATTCACAAGTATGAAATGTTTCACATAACTGATCATGTTCAGTCTCTCTAGCAGCTCCGCGAGGTGGCCATTCCTGCTCAAGAGGGAACTTAAGCCCAAAGAAGTTCAATGATTCATGCAAGAAGAAGTTAACTGGGCAACAGTCACAGCAGGTGGGTTCTTCCTGCAAAGCTGATACTTTTCCCACAGAACTTCCATGCCTGGCGTTCAGAGATGTGCAGCAACATGTCCATATAACACAGGGGATGAGAAATTGTCTAGAACACAGATCTTTTTTTTTTTTTTTTCTCCCCACGGCTGCTGTAGGGGGTCTACCCAGGTATGACAGTTGCATCTTAAGGTCAAAACTGTTGAACAGTAAGTTAATTTGATTAAATGGGATGACTTCAAAGCTCATTGCTTAGATCCTGGGGCTAAATAAAAATTGATGCCTCCAAACGCAGGGGTAGTAAGCCACCAGTTATTTGAATGGGTGGTACAGGCTGTTCATTTGTTCATGAAATATGCTTTAAGATTCTCCAAACACTCATAAAAATCAACATAATCAACAGCTCCCCAAGGCCAAGCTGGTTTGGGCGACCCTCCCTTCTGGTTTGTCTCATAAAATGCTTTATTTACGTGCTACAAGGGCCCCACTTCAAAGTCTCAGTGGTTCCAGTGGTAATGAGTGAATAATCCAGTTGAGCAAGTAATCAAAGAACAATAACAATTGTTCTAACCATAAAGCCCCCAGTTTGCAATTACTTAGCAGTTTAAATTCACTTCATTTAGAAAATTTTGCCTCTGAGGCAGGCTGAGACTCTCATTCAGAGGCCAATTAGATTAAATTAGGAGTGACACGTTAGCTGGGGAGACTTAATTCATTTTGGGTTATTTGTAGCTTTAATTATAATCCAGACACAGCCAGAGCCACATTTTGGAACATTTTCTTGCCTCTGTGGGTGCTGGAAGTGATTGGATCCCTGGGAGAGATGTTCCAGGTGGCATGTGGCCAGCCAAGTGACCGAAGGCTGCTTTGTCATCAGACTCTGCTCTAGACCTATTCTCCCAGCTGCTGTTGAAGACTCATAGGAAGTAAGCTTGTCTACAAGATCTTCCTTTTTAAAAAGTAGCTTTATTAAAATATAATTAACAAAACAAACACATTTAAAATACACAATTTGATAAGTTTGACACATGTATATACCTGTTTAATTATTCTCACAATCAAACTAAATAAACATATCCATTGCTCTCCTAAATTGCCCCATATCCCTTTGTAATCTCTCCCACCTTGACCCCACACACTCAGGCAAACACTGGTCTGTTTTTTGTCACGATAATTTGTATTTTCCAGGATTTCACATAAACAGAATCATACGATAGGTACTCTTGTTCTTTCACACAGCATGATTACTTTGACATTTGCCTAAGTTGTTTCTAGTATCAATAATTGATCCTTTTTTATTGTTCCATAGCATTCCATTGAATTGATATACCACAGACTGTCTCTCTATTCAGATGTTGAGAAATGTGGGCTGTTTCCAGGTTGGGGTTGTTACAGACAAAGATGCTACACAATTTATGTGCATATGTTTTCATTTCTCTCAGCAAAATACATAGGAATAGAATGGCTGTATCATATGATAGCTATATGGTTTCTTTTTCAGAAGCCACCAAACTGTTTTCCAAGCCATTGTACCATTTTACATTGCCATCAGCATTGTATGGAAAGTTCCAGTTGATCTGCATTCTCACCAGCACTTGCTATAGTTAATCATTTCAATTTTGCTTCTTCTTTTTTTTTTTTTTCTTTTGAGAGAGAAGGGGGGAGGGTCAAGAAGAGAGAGAGAGAGAGAGAGAGAGAGAGAGAGAGAGAAGCTTAAGCAGGCTTCACGCTCAGCACAGAGCCCCACACAGGGCTTGATCCCACAATCCTGGGGTCACAACCTGAGGCAAAATCAAGAGTCAGATGTTCAACTGGCTGAGCCATCAGGGCGCCCCTCAATTGTAGTCATTTTAATAGTGGTATCTCATTGTAATTTTAACTTGCATTTCAATTATGATAATGATATTGAATATCTATCTTTTCATATGCTTATTTGTCAACATGTGTCTTCCTCTCCCAAGTGTCTGCTCAAATCTCTTGCTCATTTTTAAAATTTAGCTGTGTTCTTACTGAATTTTGAAAGTTCTTTACATATTATGCATACAAGTGTTTTTATCAAATATATGATTTGCAAATATTTTCTCCCAGACTGTGGTTTGTCTTTCCATTCTCTTAACAGTATCTTTTGAAGGGTTGAAGTTTTTAATTTTGGTGAAGTTCTGTTGACCAAGTTTGGTTTTTTTGTTTGTTTGTTTTGTTTTTTATGGATTGTGTTTTGGTGTCCTATCTAAGAAAATCTTTGCCTAGCCTAAGCTTGCAAAATTGTCCCCTATGTTTTCTTCTACATGTTTTACAATTTCAGGTGTGCCTTTAGGCCTACTACATTTTGAGTTAATTTTTCTTTTTGGTGCAAGGTACAGATCCAAGTTGAAATTTTGGCATGTGGAAATCCAGTGGTTTGGTACCTTCCCTTCTCCACTGAACTGCCTTTGCAACTTTGTGAGAAAAAAGTTATCCGTATATATGTGCATCTCATTTCTGGAACATTCTATATTCTGTTCCATTGATCTGTTTGCCTGTCTTGTAGCAATACCATATGTTTTGAATATTGTATCATTAAAATAAGTCTCGAAGTCAGGTAGTGTTAGTCTTCCAACTTTGTTCTTCTCTTTAAAAGCTGTTTGGGCTATTCTAGGTCCTTGCAATTCCATATGAATTTTAGTTTATCAATTTCTACAAAATCCCACAAGAATTTTTTTTTTTTTTTTTTTTTTTTTTTTGAGAGACAGAGAGAGAGAGATAGCGTGAACAGGGAAGGGGCAGAGAGAGAGAAGCAGGCTGCAGGCTCTGAGCTGTCAGCACAGAGCCTGATGTGGGGCTTGAACCCATGAACCATGAGGTCATGACCTGAGCTGAAGTTGGATGCTTAACCAACTGAGCCACCCAGGCACCCCACAAGATCCCCCAAGAATTTTGATTGACATTTTGACCCACAATTACAGCAGCATGTGTCTTGATTTATCTAGCTATTCTTTCATTTCTGTCGGCAGTGTTTTGTAGTTTTCAGGTTACCTGATTTGTTCATCTTTTGTCATATTTAGTCCTATTTTATAATTTGATGTTATAATAAATAGCATGGTTTTTTGTTTTAATTCAACCTCTGATAGTTCATTGCTAGTATATGTAGAGGGAAAAACTGATATAATGTTGTGTCTGACCACCTGTTGTTTTGTCCAGCCTTTTCCAGGTATTTCCAGGTATATTCCCCATTATTCCCTGTTATTCCCTGTTGGCTCAGAAGTCCTCTTTGAAAGTTCCTAATTAGAATTTGGATTCCTTTCTTCTTTTACATGGCTGTATCCCTTTCCATTCCTAGCACCTGACTGCCTTTTTATTATATCATAATTATTATCATTACCATTATGATTATTAAGCTTCAAACTGCATTGTAATTTCTCATTTGCTATAATTACACCCCAGAACCAGAACAGATGTCAGGCAGTTGAGAAGGAACTTTTGCACCAGGGTAAAGGCTTGATTCTCCATTGTTTTAAATCTCCTGTTACTGAAAATTCCCATAGGGTAGTTTTCCTCAAATTCTGGTGTGCATCACCAATCATCAAAGGAGCATATTTTTAAAATATAGATTCCCAGCAGAACTTCTGCCCCATCCAAGGAAGCTAAATCCAGGAAATCTGTATTTTTAAGCCACTACACAGGAGAATCTGTTATATACCAAAGTGTAGGTACCTCTGTTACAGCCAAGTCTTGTGAACCACCCGGTTCAGCCACTTGGAAAACCACTAAGCTGTAAAACTTGTCTCCTCGGTGTTCCTATTCTTCATTTTTTCTCTACTCAGGCTCTTTGGTTTCTCAGTTCTCTCTCTAGCAAAGCAGACTTCGGCAAATTATTTTCAAGTGTTGTTCTAAGGATATCATATTGGCATGCTTTCTCACACTTGCTTCCGAGAGAAGTTACACAGTCAACAGCCCCTCCTGCCTAGGAGGCCCTGTGACCCGGCCTCAGCCCAGTCCCCACCCAGCCACAGCTTACTGGTTCAGGGTAAAGTAAACTGGAAGAGTGGCTGGCGCTGGTCTTCTGCAAGGGCAGTGTCTAAGCTGGGCCGGAGCAATTCCTGCATTCCCTGCCCAAATGTCCAGAATGGGTAAATCCATAGAGACAGAAATCAGATAGTGGTTGCCGGGGGCTGTGGAGAGAGGGGTGGGGTGTGGCTGCTTAGGGTTATGGGGTTTCTTTGGGGGCAATGACAATGTTTTGGAACTAGATGGAGGTGATGGTCACACAACATTATGATTGTACTAAACGCCACTGAATCGTTTACTTTTGAATAGTGAATTTCCACCAAAGAACAAAAGTCTGAGCAGTGGGTGCTGGGGTGGTGATGTGAGCACCCCAAAGCTTCCAGAGGTCATGTTCCTCAGGAGATCCTAGAGGATTCACCTTCTGTGTCAGGGATGGTGAGGGACACCAGGATCACTCAGAAGTTCTATGTGATCACCTCTGCAGGCAGGGCCGAGGGTAGGAGAGAAGGTCATGGAGCTTGGCTCTCTTAGAGCAGTGGGGCTTGCACCTTAGACTGGAAGCAGGAGGTCAAATGGCAGGGCCCCAGGTAGATGGGAAAGGGAAATTCTGTCTCTGTGCCTTCTTTTCCTTGGCCCGGATTTTGAAGAGTTAGGCTAGTTAACAACATCCCTGAATGATAAGGAAAATGGTTCCAGCCATTTGGGGGCAGGCCAGCAGCCAGGTCCAGAGGCTTCCCTGTGAGGCAGTAGGTCCCAAATGTGGGTGTGTATCAGAATCTACTGGAAGCTTCAAAATATTATACCTACCCCAGGGCTTCACTCCCAGAAAAGTTTCATTTCAGAAGGTGGAGGAGAGGAAGGGCAGGTGGGAATCATATTTTCAAACATCAATCCAGGGGAATTTAAGGCATATTCCCCAGAAGAGAGCAACTGCTAGGAACCCTCGGGTGCCACTGAAGATGAGTAAAACACAGACCAGCATGAACAGAGTCCTGGGTGGTGGAGAGCAATGCAGAGCCACAGTAAAGGGTTTAGATTTTATCCCATTTGCAAAAGAAGACATTGGAGCATTACAACTGGGAAATGATAGGATCTGACTCACACTTCAAAAATTATTATCTCAGAGCAATTAAAATACCATGATACTAAAGGGTTGATCTTATCCACTTGTAGAAGAAAGGCAAATTGTAAGCTTTTAGGGTCATGCAGGGTAACTTCCCTTCATATCTCTGCTGTCTGCCGAGTTTTATCTAAAGCAAGTGTGAGTTGGTAATTCTAACATTTTACCAAGGAATTCGAAAAATATTGGCTTGGCAAAGACCTCAAGAGAACATGTGGTCCAACCTGCAGACTTCCAGGTAGGTCCAGACATAAATCATCTCAGAGAGACAAATACCCAAATCACATGCCAATGCTGATCCTGAGAACCAGCTTCCCATCTTCTCTGGTCTGACAAGGACACTCATCACCAATGATTAGAGGTTTGAAAATGTTCTCCTTGTTCTAAAGAAATTCAACAACAAGAAAAACAGGAAACTAAAAAAATGTGGGATACCTTTAGATGCTCAGAATCTGGTTTCTTCATATCCCCCTCAGACCACTGCAATCTACCATTTGACTTTTTCCATTGAATGCATTGATTCAATTCACATCCAGTCCTCAAATGTTGGTGGAGCACCCAGTAACTGCATGGTCCTCGGAGGACACAGGATGGTCACTGACACCTAAGACAGGTCCTAAAAAAGGCAAATTCGACCTCTTAAAAATCACATGAAAAGTGATATTTATAAGCATGGACACATGATCTCTGTATGTTAGTATGTGAAAATAGTAATGCAAATGTAAACAATATTGTAAATTTTAAAAAAGAGGGAAAGACTGGAATAATTTTCTTTTTAATATTTATTTGTTTTTGAGAGAGAGAGAGCACGAGCTGGGGAGGGGCAGAGAGAGGGGGACAGAGGATCCCAAGTGGGCTCCATCACTGACAGCAGCGAGCCTGATGCGGGGCTCGAACTCTCAAGCCACGAGATCATGACCTGAGCCGAAGACGGCCGCTCAACCGACTGAGCCACCCAGGTGCCCCTAGAATAATTTTCAAGTTACAAGCTTAAAAGAAAAACAATAATAAAATGTATGACTGTATGCGCAGCATTCTTCAGCTTGTGTTTTAAAAGCTGTATATAAGTGATTGGAAAATCATATCACAGGACTTCTTGTTTAAATCACTTGCTATTATAAGAAAAGGCAACATAATAAAGAGCAAAACAAAACAAAAAATAAAATAAGGCTGCTTGTGGTATGGCAGGAGGCAAAAAGAAACACTGGAAAAAATCTGCCAAGATCCGCATCATCCTGATGTTCTCCGTTGTTTTCAGATACCCTCCCAGCAGTTTTGCTGTCTCGGGCACATATCGACACACGCCGGTAATGGGAGCACATTAGAGCAGCAGTACTCTGAGGAATCCGTCCGGCTTTTAAATGTGGTTCCATTATGGCATTACACGGCGCCTCCGAGTCCCATGGCCACGTACAGAGGATAGGAGACGTGACCCAAGGAACTCGGGCAAAATGACAAAGGAGACCAGTCAGGCTCTGTGGCAGCAGATAACATTTTCTTCTTCCAACAAACCACAGAGCCTTTTAAAAAACAAATAGAATAATGATGTGGGCGAGAAGCACCCCTCCCTGGGATCAGCAGATGGAGAGGAAGAAAGTAGAAAGCAGGTGAATTGCCAAAAAAAAGGCAGGAAAGTGAAAAACATTAAAATTTCAGAGTTAATTATATACCACTGCTCAAGAAATGAGAGATAAGAAGCCAGAAAAATACTAATTTAGTGAAGGTTGAACAAACAATTCTTCTCCCAGAGGCAAAGAAAGGCAGGAGCAAGCATTTCTAAACTCTGGCGATTACACAGATGGCAGAAAGAATAAAGATGAAATTTCATTGACGACGCAAGCCCACATAATAAGGGAGAGTATTAGGAAGACAACAGCAGTCTGAAGTGTTTACAGTGTTGAGTGCAGCAACAGCTCAGCAAGCACGTAGAACGCATTATCTGAGTTGTGAAAAATTACCCTCAGAAATCATGGAAATTAATCCAGAAGTTAAACATTTATTAAAAACAAGATTAGAGATTACAGGAGAAAGGTCGAGTCTGAAGGGTCAACGAGAGCCGCACTAGCTGGTTTCTGCACCGCCCGCCAAGTGGGTTGTGTTTGATTGGGAGCGCAAGGTCCAGATGGAAGTGGAGCTTCTGGGGGCCCCATCCTCTCGGGGGGCCACCAGTCTGCGCACGGGGAAATCGCCATTGGTGTCAGCCGTTCTTGCAAAAAGCGGATGATGCAACGAGGACCCCTGACCCCTGATCCCTCCGGGACGTTCGTAACCTGGGAAGGGAAGTCAGCCTCTGGGTGTGATTAACTGCGTGGCTTGAGTACTGGACAACATTCAAAATTGAACCCAGCCCCTTCCAGCACTCGGCTGCCAAGGTATTGACTCCAATGCCCAGGTGAATGAAGCACTTTGCTGTGGGTGGCAGAGTTTTGCCTCCCATCCTTTTTTGTCGAAAGCGTCAAGCAAACAGGAAAGATCATTTGAATAGACAAGGGAGAGTCCGTCTGATGTGTTTCTTAGCATAGCACTGGAAACGAGGGATGTTGCAGGAATGTGCACAGAGCCATTCTGTGGGTGCAGGTGAAGAAGAGGTTTTCTTGATGACTAACGAGTTTGTACCATACACCCCTCTGCGTGTGAGTTCTTTCTACGCCAAGAGTGAGATTCACCTAGTGTCAGGTCCTCTTGAAACTCTGCAAAAATGTGAATGGCCCAGAATCCTCAGGTAGTCAAGAGAGAAACAAAAAAGGAAAATTTCCTGTCCTTCTACTTTGGTCTAATTTATTTTCTTGTGGGTATGCATTACCGGCTCCTTCCCCCTAGAACTCCATGAATTTGGACATATATAAAAATTTTACATGACCCAAATTTTCATCAGGAAAAGAAATAAGATTCAAAAGAAAAAAAAATCCATCCCCTTAACACCCTTTAGTTACATTAGAATTTGCAGCCCACAGCCTGAACTTCTCAAAACTCCATGAAACCCTATTCTCTCCAGCAGGTGCTATTTTGGGAGACAAAGTTGGAATGGTTATGAACTTGGGAGTCAAAAAGGTCTAGGTTTTCAAATGCTAGATTTGTCAGTTACCAGTTGTGTGACCATGAAGGTGTTCAATCTCAGTGTCATCAGTTGTAAAATGGGAACAATAACATCTACCCTATGGAAACATCCAATGCATGAGATAAAAGGCGTTTTAGCACAGTGACTGGAGCATAGGAAGATGTCAGTAAATAGCAGTCATTGTTGCTCTTACTATTATCATTATTATTAAAATAAGCTAGAATTTTGGAATAAATTTTTTCTCTAAATGATTAACTTCAAACCATTACATGGACTTTAATACAAACCACTTTCTGGGCCAAATGTGCCATATGAATAAATGCATGCTATACTGTGACAAAGCAAGAAAGTACTCAGCATTAGAAATATCTCATGGTGCACCTGGGTGGCTCAGTCAGTTGACCGTCCCACCGGCTCAGGTCATGATCTTGCAGTATGTGAGTTCGAGCCCCACATCAGGCTCTGTGCTGACAGCTCAGAGCCTGGAGCCTGCTTCGGATTCTGTGTCTCCCTCTCCCTCTGCCCTGCCTCTGCCTGTGCTCTCTTTCTCTCAGAAATAAATAAACATTTTAAAAAAATTAGAAATATCTCATACAAATATTAAGAAGAAAAAAATTAAATGTTCTATCCTCCAGTAACTCTTCTTGAGTCAGGTGTGTTTGTTCTTTCGCCAGGCACCCTAATTTCAAACTGAGTGAAACATCTGGTATTTCTCCTGATGCCTAAAGTTTTGAGATGTGACAATGTTTGTATTCCAGTGTCCTACAGTTCCAGGAAGTTCAGGTGATGACATAATATAAATTCTAAAATAAGAATACATTGTGAAAAATGTTGTGTTTCAAATAATGTGCATTCGTATTCAGAGAGAAAAGGAGAAAAATGGGTCTTCACAGAGCTCCTCCTGACCATGATTAATTGTGAATATATGGCTCACACTTAGGAGAGTGAAATGTATCAGCAGCAGAAAATAGAAGTGCCCTGGGCACTTGAAGCACAAAAGGATTTAATGTTATGTGAGTTATGTGCTTACCAAATTATCAGAAAGTTAGGAGGAATCGCCTTCCAGGAGCTGTTTGTTGCCTCACCATTGTCAGAAAGGTTGGGAATTGAGAAGCTGCCTTCTGGGGTATCTTTGATGCGGGTCAGGGATCAGAAAACCTCGTGGTCTCAACTGTTTCCCCAGAACCACACCTCTTGTCCTCCATCTGCACTGGCAAGGGCAAGTGTCCTTCGCCTCTTGACTCCCACGTGGCTGTGCTGTAGCATCTCACCTCCATCCCCAGGTTTGCCAACAGAAAGAGTAGAAATGTGCTCTGTGCTAACTTCCACTTTCAGACATCCTGGGAGCACATCTACTCCAAGTAACCCCAATTGTATCCAGAACCCAACTATAGGAGTGTCTGGAGAGGAGCTCTCTTACTTCTGAAGGAGGTGCAGGTGAAGGTGTGAAGGAAGGCTTGCTAGAAGGGGCTGGAAATGATGATGAGTAGTATAACCACCCTCGCGTCCCATGTGGTGTGGAGCGGGACTGGGTCTGGAAACTGAAGAGCCACACGTGACCCCGGACTCTGCCCTTGCCAATAGCTGTGTGGTTGTGGTGAAAACTTTTGGTTCCCTCACAGGTAAAACAAGGAGGTTGGGCTACACCCTTTCTAAGAACCCTGTCAGTTCTTGAAGCAAAAATGCACTTCTATAAAAAGCATGAGGAGAAACCATCTCCTCTCACCATCCTCCTGCCCTTACTTCCCAAATGTAGCATTGTTTTTGTCTTCGTGGTTCTTGTCTTTTCTTGGAAGCTGATAGTGGCAGCTGGAGCTCAGCTGTTCTCTGCTTAGAAGATTCCTCTAGAAGTCCTCCAACAGATCCCACCTTGGAACTTTACAATATGATGGAGTTGGGTGTAGGTAGAAGTAGGAATAGAGCAAGAAAAAGAAAGTTGGCAGGGCCGAAGCTCTCTGATCTCACACCTGAATTTCCAAGAGTCCCTAGATAGCCTCTGCCATCAGCCAATATTCTTTGAGCCACTTTCGTGAACAGAACTGAGCTGAAGACCTGTTTCAGGGCCCATAGGTTTGGCATTGGGCATCCACACAGCCTAAGACAAATCTTTCTTCTTAAGAAACTCTCAGAGCACTGCTTCTCAGACTTCCATGTGTATGCAGAGCCTTGGGATCTTGTGAAAATGCAGGTCCTGAGCCAGTGTGTGTGAGGAGGGGCCTGAGATTACACATGTCTGACAAATTCAGGTTCCACGACCACTGCTTGGTAGACCGTGCTTTGAGTGGCAAGGTTTAGGTTTGCACGCACCACACTCCCACCAGCCTCACCCCACGTGGGCTGATTTAAATGCAAATATCTGGGATAGACTGTCATAAATTGAGGATTCTGTAAAGAACCCTGAAGATAAGGAGCTGAGGGATTTTTTTCCCCAGTAAATATTAAGTACCGATCCTGATGTAATAGGCACCACACAATGTGTTGCTCAGAGACACATAGACCAATAGGTCTGGTCTAACAGTTGCTCCCCTTCCCATATCATAACTTTTTCCTTGCCCACCCTTTCTTCTGAATCTAACTCTCTGGGTTTGGGCCTCAGTTTCCTCATCTATAAAATGGGATAGAAATATCTACCTATAGAATTGGTCAGAAGAATAAGTAAGATACTACATGCCAAGAGCACTTGGTATATTACTAGGAGCTTTGAAATGTTACTTGTTTCCTCATCATTATGGGTGTCATTGCCTAATCCTGCTTCACCCTGGCACCTCTCTTCCCACAGGTGTAAAGAAAGATACTACTCACAGTTGCTTGTCTCATCTTCATAGCATGGAAAATCTGCCATTCACTCTCAAAGGATAAGGGGAATATTGATTGAATGGTATGAAACAGAGTTGTAAAAACTTGAAAAAAATATCTTAAGTTTGTTTATTTATTTATTATGAGAGAGAGAGAGTGAGCAAGCAAGCAGGGGAGGGGCAGAGAAAGAGGGAGAGAGAGAATCCCAAGCAGACTCTGCACTGTCAGCACAGAGCCTGGTGTGGAGCTCAAACCCACAAACTGTGAGATCATGAGCTGAGCCAAAACCAAGAGTCTGATGCTTAACCAACTGAGTCACCCAGGAGCCCCCAAAAGCTTGAAAATTTTTATTCTAAAGTGTTACCCTGTGAATTTATAGAACTGCTTGGCCTAGTAAGTAAGGGTAAGAAAAACAGAAAAAAGTAAGTGACAAAAAAGAAGAAATTGAGCAAATGATCAAAATATAGGCATAAATTAAGAATGGGGATGTTCATGGCAGCTTTGTATCTAATGACAAAGAAATTAGAAACAACCTAAATGCCCAGCATTCCAGATACGGGTGGTAAAACACTGCATATCTGTACACAGAATATTGCATAGCCTTTAATGTTTACTTTAGATTTTTAGAGGCATGAAAAAGGCTTTTGACATGATGTTTGGAGTAAGAAGAAAATCAAGCTACAAATTTGTATATACCAAATGAAAACATACAGAGAAAAAAGGGAAGAAGGAAACATGCTATAGTGTAAATCGTGGTTGCATCTGAGCGGCTGTGGTTTTGTTTGTCTCCTTGTACTTCTCATACTTCTGAAACCCTCAGTAAAGTAACCACAGTGTATTATGAGCACAAGTGCTGGCACCAGATTGCGGCTGTACTGGTGTTTTACCCTCTTTGCCACCTACCAGCTGGGCTAGTCACTGCACACAGTTCTCTCCATGTCTCTATTTCCTCATCAGTAAACTGGGGATAGTAATAACATTTAACTGTTGGAATCCTGTCAGGATAAAATGAGTGAACATGTATGAAGTACTTAGAGCAGTGGCTTACACAAAATAAGTGCTTTGCAAGTATTAGCTCTTATTATGTTCATTGTTATTCATATCATCAAAAGAAAATCAGTAAAAACTGAAAGATCAAGAATTAGAGAAAGATCTATAAATAATAGCATGAGATCTGTTTTAAGTCGACATTTTATTTTGAACTAATTTTAGATTAATAGAAAAGTTGCAAAGAGTTCAGAAAGACCCTGTATATCTCTCACCCAATTTCCTTGATTGCTAACGTTTTACATTAGTATAGTATAGGCATCAAAACTGTGACATTATCATTGGTACATTACTATTAACTGAAACCCAGCTTTTGTTTGAAATTCACCTATTTTTCCATTTATGTACTTTTTCTGTTCTGGAAGGGTAAAATTTCTGAATTCTGACTAATGTGGTTGGGTTGGTTTTAATTGTGAAGCATACATAAAATCTTATAAAACAAAAATGCAGTGTTTAAAAGAAACAAGAAATAGAACACCACTAGTACCTTTGAACCTCACTTGGTATCCTTTTTCCATCACATTTTCCTTCCACCTTTCCACCCCAGAGATAATTATCACCCTGAATTTTGTGGCAATAATATCCTTGCTTTCCTTTATATTGTTACCATCCAGCTGTGAATATCCCAATAAAATATTTTTGCTTCTTTTTGAACTTTATATACGTGAAATCATATTGTATATACTCTTTCATTCAACATTATTTTGTGGTTGGGTTTTGTGTGTGTCTATGACTCATTCAGTTTCATTGCTATGTGATACTCAACTAATGTGTCTTTTGTTATTTCCTTCTGCTCCCTACCCTTCCCTGATCAAACAGACCTTCTGCTTTCATGCCCTAAGGATGGCAATAAAACAACAGAAAATCAGATTAAAATGCTTTTTAAAAAATTATTACTTCAAAAGCCCAGATCTTCAAAGATTTAAAGCTTAAACAATAGATTTACTATAGGATTTCTCTGCCTTCACCTTATAGACATTTTAGTCCAGATAATTCTTTGTTGTGGGAGTTGTCCTGTGCATTGTAAAATGTTTAGCAACATCCCTGGTTTCTATCTACTAGATGTTTGTAGTACCTACTTCATCCCCAGTTGTGACAACAAAAAAATATCTTCAGACATTGCCAACATCCCTGAGACACAACTGAGAACCACCAGTTTTGAAGACTAAGGAAAGAGCCCATGTAAACTGCTTGAATCACATGAAAATTCTCTAGATGGGAAATTAAGAGAGTGAGAAAGGAATACAGGAGCATGGAATGAGATGCCTGTGAGATGGGCTCCATAGTCAGTCCCACCCCATGACCAGATCCTGGGATACAGGGTCAAATGACCAAAGCTCAATGTTTATTGGGGACTCCAAAGGAATTCATATTCACCATGTCCAGGAAGAGCCCAGGGTACATGTTCTCCTGTTGCCCATCAGGGCGAGAGAGCAATGTTATGTTTAAGCAGACAGATCTAAGACAGTCTCAACAGAGTTTCCTGCAACCAGAGAAACTTGGGAGCTGCTGAATGTTTTGTGAGTACCCAAGGGCTATAACAAGGTAGCACAGAGAGCTAGAAATCTGAGAAGGCCAACAGCTTGGGCCAGGAAGGACAAAGTAGTGCTCTCCACGCATCAAGGGCTGAACGCTCAATAGAAACAGGAATGAAGGTGGCACCAAGGACCAGCCACTGCTCTCCTCTATTGATAACTTAATTCCGTATAAGCTTCCTAAGAAATTAGGCACAAGTCCAGAAAATGCACAGCAGATCCAAATTGATAATTATGATTCCATGGCTTGGCAAAATAGAAGCTTAAGAGGAAATTAGTGTTAAAAAATAAAGTAAATCCAGGCTAATTAGACAAGAAAAAGAAATAAAAGACATCTATATTGGTAAAGAAGAAGTAAAACCATCTGTATTCACAGACCACATGATTTTATATATAGAAAATCCTAAGGAACACACACACAAACACACACACGACCTATTAGGACTAATAAACAAGTATATCAAGTTTGCAGGATATAGGTTCAATATACAAAAATCAATTGTATTTCTAAACACTAGTAGGGAACAACCCAAAAAATAAGGTAAGAAAATTTATAATTTAACAATTAACAAAATTCACAATTCAATTTACAGCAGCATCAAAAAGAGTAATTATTTAGGAATAAACTTAACAAAAGAAGTGTTGTAAGACTTGTATACTGAAAACTACTGTTAAAGAAACTAAAGACCTAAATAAATAGAAAGGCATTCTATGTTCATAGATCGGAAGACTTCATATTGTTAAAGTGGCTATTTTTTTCAACACAAACTATCAAAACCTCAGCTTCCCTTTTTGCATAAATTGAAAAGTTGATACTAAAATTTATGCAGAAATGCAAGAGATCCAAAATTACCTAAATAAGCCTGAAAAAGAACGAAGTAGAGGAACTCACACTTCTACTATGAAGCTACAATTATCAAGACAATAGTATTGGCATAAGGATAGACATATTGTATAAATCAATATAATAGAATTGAAAGTCCAGAAATAAGCCATTCATTTATGGCCAACTGCTTTCCAACAAACGACCATATAATTCAATGAGGAAAGGACAATCTTTTCAACAAATGATGCTCAGACACCCAGATATCCATGAGCAAAAGAATGCAGTTGGACTCCTACCTCACACCACATATGAAAACTAATTCAAAATAGATCAAAGACCTACATGTAAGAGCTAAAACCATAAAACTCTTAGAAAATGTAAGTGTAAATCTTTGATTTTAAATTAGGCATTAGATATTACCCCAAAACACAAGCAATTTTTTAAAAAAATTATAAATTCAACTTCATCAAAATTTTAGTACTTTTTTTCTATAAAAGACATAATTTAAAAAGTAAAAAGAATGTATAGGATGGGAGAAAATAATTGTAAATCATATATTTGATAAGGGACTTGTATCAAAAGTATACAAAGAATTTTACAACTCAACAGTAAAAGAGCAAATAACCCTCCCACTAAATAGACAAAGGGTTTGAAAGACCTTTCACCAAAGAAGACATACAAATGGCCAATAAGCACAAGAAAAGATGTTCAACATCATTAGTCACTAGGGAAATGGCAACTTAAAACCACAATGAGATAACACTTTACACAAATCAGGATAATTATAATAATAAAATAGTAAGTGTTACCAAGGTTGTGGAAAAACTGGAGCCCTCATACACTACTGGGAGGTATGTAAAATGGTGCAGCCACTTTGGAAAACAGTATGACAGTTACTCAAAAAGTTAAACAGGGTTACCATATGACCCAATAATTCCTCTCCTAGGTATATACCCAAAAGAGATGAAAACATATAGCCACTTAAAAACTTTTACACAAATGTTCATTGCAGCATTATTTTATTTATTTATTCTTAATAAAGAGTCTTTTTTTTAATGATTCATTTATTTTGAGAGAACAAGAGAGAGAGAGAGAGTTGGGAGAGGGGCAGAGAGAGGAGAGAAAAAGAATCCCAAACTGACAGCACAGAGCCAAACACGGGGCTCAATCCCACGAACTGTGAGGTCATGACCTGAGCTGAAACCAAGAGTCTGACACCCAAGAGCCACCCAGGCATCCCACACCATTATTTTAAATAGCCAAAGACTCCACTGATTGATGGATGGATAAACAAATGTAATGTATCTATGTAATGGAATATTATTCAGCAATAAAAAGGAATGAAGTACTTATTTATGCAACAATATGGAGAACACTTGAAAACACTGTGCTAAGTGAAAGGAGCCAGTCACAAAAGGTCACATATTATATGATTCCATTTAAATGAAATGCCCAGAATAGGCAAATCCATAGAGACAGAAAGTGATTAATAGTTGCCAGGTGCTCGATGAAATGGAGTGACCCTTAAGGAGTATGCGATTTCTCTTTGGGGGGAGGAAAATGTTCAGGAATTAAATAGTGGTAATGGTTGTACAACTTTGTAAATATGTAAAAACCTCTGAATTATACACTTTAAGAGAGTGAATTCTATTGTATATAAATCATATTTCAATTATTCTTCCAAAAAATGTTTCTCAGATTAAGCATTAATAGTAAATAAACCACAAAAGCAAAAAATTAATTGACTAATTAAATATGTCCTATTTCTTGCAGACCTGAGTTTATAGCCTGAATACTATACTGGCCACAACTATCTGAGACATCTCCTATTTTAATTTTTTGTCTTTTTTTCTTAGAGAGTGAGCATGAATTGGGGAGAGGGGCAGAGGGACAGGGAGAGAGAAAGAGAGAGAGAATCTTAAGCAGACTCCATGCTCAATGTGGAACCCAGTGCAGGGCTTGATCCCACGACCCTGGGGATCATGACCTGAGCCGAAATCAGGAGTTGGACACTTGACCAACTGCACCACCCAGGTGCCCCTCCCCTATATTAATTTTGAAATTTGCTGTCTCAGTGGTCTTAGCTGCCCTGTGCATCCTCAGGGTTCGTGTGTCCGCCACAGTCTCCCCACACATCTTCATCTCTGGGGCCCCCTGAGACTGTGCCAAAAGCACCTTGGAGATGCCACATGATGAGCTTTGTGGATTGTGGTATTTTATATAAATATAAACTCTCTATTTGTGACCCTCTTTGTGACAAAAGAGCAACCCTACCCTTACTCATCTCTTTGCCAAGATTCTAAAACCTGTATTTCCATCCCTGACCTTGGAGTCTTCAACTGCCCACAGGGGCATTCACAATTAGCTATTCTACCATCACTTCCTCTATCCAGGTAGATACTTCATATTTCATAAAACCAAGTGGTGAGGAGAGCCTCTCTTCTCTCTTTCTGTCACTATTAACAGCCTGTATTTCCACTTTGATGGAAGTTTAGCGTGTACTCTCATACAACCTCCTTGAACTCACAACAAGACCTTTGGTGAGGTTGCTCTTACTGCTCTTTCCATTTTACACATGAGGAAACTGAGACTTCAAAGAGGTGAAGGATGTGGCAAATCCAGGACAACCAACCCAGGTCTCAAATGTCCACACCTATGAGGAAACATTCTGTCCTCCATTTCTTCTAGCCCTCCACAGCCATTCAGCAAGGTGTAGCCTGTGTGAGCCAAGGACTGACTGAGTGGACAGAAAAATTTAGCACTGATTCATCCTTCATAACATTTCACCAGGTGGCCCTCTCCATCCCTACTTCCACTGCTAGATGGTTCTCAGTCTCCATCATTGTCTGGAGGGCCTGTTAAAACACAGATTGCTGGGCCCCATCCCCAGAGTTTCTGATTCAGTAGGTCTGGAGTACAGCCTGAGAGTTGGCATTTCTAACCCCATGGCTGGCGCTGCATTTCCCTGCTCTGGTCCATCCTGCACACCACCATCCTATTGACTTGCCATCTTGTCTTTCTTCCCAACTAGACTGTGAGTCTGAGGAATGAGGCTCATTCCTCTTTGTCTCTTTTCTGCCTCACCCATTACCCTGCACAGGCCTAGCATGTAAGGATCCTCCTAGTCTCACCTGAGCCCTCATCCTGAATTCAAAATCCTGCCTGTGGATAATTCCTTGACCCTGGAAAGTCACTCAGCCTTTTCAAAGACAGTGTCTACCTCTGTAAAAATGAGATGATAAGAATGCCTATATGTAGGGTTATTGAGAGATTTAATGAGAATAATGTTGAAGGGCTTAGCACAACCAAATGGACTGTAAGTGCTCAATAAACACTATCATTATTTCCCATTCTGCCCCTTGACCATGGCATGCACATTACCCCTCTATGCCTTTACTCATAACTCTCTTCTAGCCTAGAATATTAGCTCTCTTCAGCCCCTTTTCTCCACCTAGGCTCTTTCCATCCTTTCAAATTCTGCCTCCACCCTATGCCTCCATTGATTTGTCCAACATGTGGGGTTCTCTCTTGTAAATTTGGAGCCCTTAGCTATCTTTATCCGTCACTAGTCCAGACTCTCAGACTGCCTTATACCATCCTTTTCACAATTGTACTGGTTAATTGTCACATATTTGCAACTAAATTGTAGGAAGCTCATGCAATGCTTGCATATTAATGTCCATAGCCCCAACCCCAAATCTCAAGGAGTATTTGTGGAATGAAAAGTTCTGTTCTTAATGGACTCGACAGAGAATTAAGGCATCCAGTTGTATGCCATGTAAAGAAGTAACAAGCAACATGAGAATACCAATTTTTAAATGTTTTGGCTTTAAGGTTTAATTCAGCTGTTAGCACTGGATCTGTTTTCATTGTGGCTTGGAATATTTTTTTCTTAAACGTGAGTTTCTTGGCTGAAATGCAGTGTGTTGACGCTCTGTAGTGAAACTTGCAACCATTCAATATAAGTGAATGTTGAGGGGAAAAGTCAAGAGCCTGCTCTGGGAACTTTGATGCTCTTATCTCCCAAATTTAAAAGAACAACCCTGCCCCAGTGAGACAACAGATGGAGATGTGAACTTTTGCTCTATGTCTACATGATATTTTTTTTAAGGGTAGAAACAAGGTGGAGTAAATATTTCCAGCATTCTCTGAATTCCTGAAGCAATGTTGAAATAGACATTTTCCTGAGGAGCTGTTAGAAGCTATTGTGTTTGACTACTACAGAGTTGAGTCTTTTCCATCCAAAGTTATTTAATTCTTGCTTATTATTATTCTGCAGAAATATTTTTGGATCCCATCCTATCCCACCACTTTCATGAATATAGTCATAACAGCTGCACATCACTGTTGGACCAGGATCCAAGTCTGTCACCACATCCAAGTGTCTGCCCTGTTTCCTTGTGACCTACTGATCACAGTTTCCTCATCATTTCATAGATGATTAGGAGCTCTCTGGTCAATGGCTGAGCACTTAGGAGTTCCCATCATCTCTTCCCTTAGCAACCATTTATTTGAATACTAAGGTTTTTAATTCATTATCCTGTTTCATCCTCAAAACAGCTCATGAGAATGTTGTATAATTGTGTTCATCTGACCAAAGAACAGAAATGAGACTCAGAAACCACCAAAGAGCTAGACGGCACAACCCGGAAGTAATGGGCATTTGGACGTCTAGGGATGACCACTGAGATGCAAGAGACAAGATGGAGTTGGGAAGTGGGTAGGTTCTACCTCTGCCATGGAGTTGTAACCATTCCAGAAAATCCCCCTTGGACAGTGGATGTGCCTGCCTGCTGTACAGTCTGCTGGTTCTCTTCGTGGGTCATTGTGATGCCATCACGTCTTTTCTTTCCTTATAGCTCCCTTTTCTCTACCCCTGCTGCCCTAGGTCTGCACCTCACAAATGACATATCAGCACTTTCATCCTTGCCTCAGGCTTCACTTTCTTGAGGACCCGGGTTAAGACAATTATGTTCTACTCCCAATTTAAAAAGTTAGGTTATTGTTTTAAAATGGTTCAGTTAGGGGCGCCTGGGTGGCTCAGTCGGTTAAGCGTCCGACTTCAGCTCAGGTCACGATCTCGCGGTCCCTGAGTTTAAGCCCCGCGTCGGGCTCTGGGCTGATGGCTCAGAGCCTGGAGCCTGCTTCCGATTCTGTGTCTCCCTTTTTGTCTGCCCCTGCCCCGTTCATGCTCTGTCTCTCTCTGTCTCAAAAATAAATAAACGTTAAAAAATTTTTTTAAAAAGTCCCATTTGGGGGAGACTTAAAAAAATAAATAAATAAAAAAAATAAAAAAAATAAAATGGTTCGGTGAGGCCTGGATAGAAAATGGAATACAGTAACATAAACTACAGTTCAGAAAAGCATCTCAAATAGAAGCAGTGGGTAGGACTCCCTTATGAATATGGAATATGAATCTGTGTAGATCAGACAAGTGATTACTTCAAATAAAAGTAAAAGTCAAGTTGAACACGCATTGTCTTCTTTGAGGCTTTGTCAAACTTTTGCTTTATTTTCACATAAAACATTCTGGGCTCTCTAGTAGAACAACTGAGTTTTTCTAGAATGAGTACAAGACAATGCTTTCCAGTATGCAATTTTGTTGCTAAGGCCTAAGAAGAGACAAAAACCATAGAGACATCATTGGAACTCCCACTCCTTTTTAGTAAAAACAAGTAGTTTACTTCTCTGCCAAGATTATTATGAAACCAGCCCCAAATTTACAAATGTTATGCCAGGAGAAAAAGCAGAAAAATTTATTCATAAAATTCCTATATAAAACATCTCTATGGACATCACATAAAATTCAATGGCATAAAATGTGGAAAAGCCATTACTATCGTATGTGTATGAGCAGATATTTTACTTTATAGCTGGATAAAAATGCTCATGTCCAAAGTATGAGTCAACTTTTGGCCTACATACAAGCCAAGTTAGACTGGACTACATGGAACAACAAATAAACCCTGAAACCACGCCTTTATAAAGTCTGATGCAGCTGGGTGATCCCCTCTTGTATTGTAGCTGGGCCATGTAGAACGAGGGTCTTCCAAGATCATTGCAGCATGGAAAGAGTTGGCAAAGGCACACCAGCTCTTAAATACACTGGCCTGGAAATGACACCATGGGAAATGCTGGGAGGAAACAATGTGGGGACATCATAACACTGTCCTTGCCATAGTATTTGTATGAGGGAGAAAAATTAATGACTTTATCACTGCTGATTACCAATAAGAATCCATGCTATGGGGAAATGATGTGTGCGTCTGTGTGTGTGTGTGTGTGTGTGTGTGTGTGTGTGTGTGTGTGTGATTAAATAACCTGAGCAATGTCATGTGACCTAGAAGAGCAGTCATGTGATCAGTACTGATGGGGTGTGAGTCTTATGTCCACAAGAGGGGCCATTACTAGGTAAAGAGAAGAGAAATGGATAAATTCCTAGAAACACACTACCTCCCAAAACTGAAGCAGAAAGAGATAGAACATTTTGATAGACTGATTACCAGCAAGGAAATTAGATCAGAAATGAAAAAACTCCCAACAAACAAAAGTCCAGGACCAGATGGCTTCACAGGTGCATTTTACCAAACATTTGAAGAAGAATTAATACCTCTTCTTCTCAAACTATTCCAAAAACATAGAAAAGAAAAGTTCCAAATTCATTTTATGAGGCCAGTGTGACCCTGACAACAAAACCAGATAAAGACTACAAAAAAAAAAAAAAAAAAAACCTGTAGGCCAATATCTCTAATGAACATAGAAGCAAAAATGCTCAACAAAATATTAGCAAACAATACATTCCAACAATACATTAGAAAAATCATACACCACAATCAAGTGGGATTTATTCCCAGGATGCAAGGGTGATTCAATATTTGCAAAACAACCAATGTAATCCATCACATCAATAAGAGAAAGGATAAAAACCATATGATCATTTCAGTAGATGCAGAAAAAGTTTTTGACCAATGTGAGACCTGAAGGCATAAAAATCCTTGAAGAGAGCACAAGCAGTAATTTCTCTGACATCAGCCATAACAACATTTTTCTAAATATGTCTCCTGAGGCAAAGGAAATAAAAGCAAAAATAAACTATTGGGACTGATCAAAATAAAAAGCTTCCACACAGCAAAGGAAACAACAAAACTAAAAGGCAACTTATGGAATCGGAGAAGATATTTGCAAATGACATCTGATAAAGGATTTCTATGCAAAATATATAAAGAACTTATATAACTCAAAAACCCCAAATAATCAAATTTAAAAATAGGCAGAAGGCATGGACATTTTTCCAAAGAAGACATACAAATGACCAACAGACACATGAAAAGATGTTCAATATCAGTCTTCTTCAGGGAAATGCAAATCAAAATGACAATGAGATATCACCTCACACTTGTCAGAATGGCTAAAATAAAATTAAAAAATCCACGAAACAGCAAGTGTTGGCATGGATATCGAGAAAAAGGAACCTTCATGCACTGCTGGTGGGGATGCAAACTGGTGCAGCTACTGTGGAATACAGTATGGAAGTTCCTCAAAAAATTAAAAATAGAACTACTCTACAATCCAGGAATTGCACTAGTGGGTATTTACCCCCAAAATACAAAAACACCCATTCAAAGGGATACATATATCTGTACATTTATTGCAGCATTATTCACAATACCCAAGATACAGAAGCAGCCCAAGTGTTCATCAATAGATGAATGGACAAAGAAGATATGGTACACACACACACACACACACACACACACACACACACAATGGGAATATTATGCAGCCATAAAAAAGAATGAAATCTTGCCATTTGCAATGACATGGATGGAGCTAAAGAGTATAATCCTAAACAAAATAAGTCAGAGAAAGACAAATATCATATAATCTCACTCATGTGTGGAATTTAAAAACTGACACAAATGAGCAAAGGATAAAAAGGGAGAGACAGACCAAGAGACAGTCTCTTAACTATAGAGAACAAACTGGTTATTAGAGGGGAAATGGGTGGGGGGGTCTAAAGAGTATCATGATGAAAAAAATAAAGAAAATAAAACAAAGAAAAGAGGCTACATATGAATGTCAATCCACACTCAGCATTACCCCCAGAGAACAGCCAGTAGTCGATAGCATATTCCTGATCTTGAATCAGTATTTAAGAAAACGGAGAAAATTCCACCTGTAATCCAAATGCATGCACCTTTTTTTCAGTACATGTTTCAATTATAGATGCAATTTCCACTGTGGCAAGAAACAAGCAGCAAATACGAGACATTGCTTTTCCAAAATGAATTATGACAGCTGTCAAAGTAAAGGAGGCTCACATGAGGCTTTGAAATGAAGGATGATAATTTCAGCAAAGATCATTTCTGTGATTTCAGGAAGATTATTCAAGGGACATCTGGCAGCAAACTTTTCAGTATCTTGAAAGACCTGAATCAATCACTTCAGGCCCAAACTAGAAAAATTCTTAGCATTGAGAATAGGCTCTCCAGACTTCATTAAGACAACCAAGCCGAATTGCAAACAACTTAGTCCCTGAGAACTGGACTGTTCTCAACTCTAGGTGATTTCCTTCGCTTATCAGTGGAGTAGATTGATGGCATATTGTTGGGCATACTTAACAACTCAAGCCCAAATGTTGTGACAGAACATGAAGAAATTATTTCTAGGAATATATGCAACCCAAGAATGGATTAGGTACCCAAGCATTCAGGACTACCTTCCAGGCTGAAACATTCCATCTTTCAGCTTCCTGTCAATATCACAATTGCAGGGTGCTATGAGGTGTCCTAAGGAGAAATCTCCCCATAAAGAAACTCTGACAAAGTCACCACACATTTGCCATTCTCAATGACCTATGCCCTTGAGATAGGATGCTCTAGAAATACGGAATAAGAAAATAACAAATGGGAGGGGGGGTGCTCATCTATGCACGAATCCGTTTTCCTCCTAGCCAGATACATATTTTTGGTGAAATAGTATAAAAATATTATCCTTGTCACTAATATGAAATATATTATCTAAAATGTTAACTGCTTTTATTTAAAATCCATGATGAATCTTTTAAGTTTTCCTGAAATTGCCTGAGTATGCATTGCATATCATTAAATGGCTCATAAATGAAAAGATGTTCCAGGAATATTCTTAGCTGCTCCTGTGAATAGCCTTTGAGGAGTCAGTAGAAGTGTAGGGCTTATCTTCTGGCTTCTGTTAACTTCTAGGCCCCAGGGGAGGCTGGGCCAAGAGGAAGTCATAGTCCCTGACTCCCTGGTGGTCTTCTTACCTGCTTCTGTTCCCTTTGTCTCCTGGTCCACAGGTCTGAGCAGGGATGTCCAAACACTTAAGATCCAGATGGTGAAATTCCATCCAGATATGAGGAGATAGTCACTAAAGGCCTGGAGACAAATAGCAGCTACTGGCCAATGGAAAAGGTCTCTACTCCACGACCTTGAGCACTGGGAAAGCAGGAAGGTTTTGCTGATGTTGCAGGCTGTCTATTATCATGGTGTTTCTCAATTTTTTTTTTTTTTGCCTACATTTTTTGGTAAGAAATATATATGTATGTAATATATAACTATATATATAATGGAAACAGAAATTTCCTAAATCAATATTTTCCCCTCCCCTTTGAAATATGCTTATTTTCTCTCATTTTCTATTCTGCTCTATTCTATTTCATTTCTAAAATGTCGCTCAGACGGAAAACAAATCTGTGGTTTCCAGGGGTTATGAACAGTATGTCTGGCAGGAGGAGACAGTGACTATAAAAAGGTAATTTTGCCTTTCATGGTGAGGGAGAGTTTTGTATCTTCATTATGGTGGCAGTGATCATACACATATATATGTATGACAGAATTGCACACACACATAAAGGTGTGCTCGTAATAATGGGAAATCTGAGTAAGGCCACTAGTCTGTAGTAGGTAAATGTACTGGGCCAGTGTCAGTTTCCTGGTTTTGATAAGGTGCTATAGTCAGCTAAGATGTCTATTGGGTGAAGCTGGGCGATGGGTACACGGGACCCCTCTGAACTACTTTTGCAACTTCTTGCGCATGTCTATTTCAAAACAAAAATGTTTTGAATATTACTAAAGACCCATTAAATTACTCAAGGTCACAATCCGTAGTTTAAAAATGAAACCCTGGTTCACCAAGAGTGGATGTTGGATCAGCAGCAACTGTGCCTACATAAACTGATTTGTCTGAAGAGATACATCGGCCTGTGCAGACCTGTATTTGAACTGGCTGGGACTCCACAACCTTAAGTCTCACTAGCCCCCACCTCAACCCCTGCCAGTGGACTGGGAAGCTAGGGGTTGCACAGAGTAGACAGACTTTTATTTCATTTTCTTTGTGTGTCATCCTCTAAATGTCCCTACCCTATCCCTCCCCCATTTTTTTTTTTAGACACTTGATCCTGGGGCACCTGGGTGGCTCAGTCGGTTAAGAGTCAGACTTTGGCTCAGGTCATGATCTGACAGTTCCTGGAACCCTGCGATAGGCTCTGTGCTGACAGCTCAGAGCCTGGAAACTTCTTCGGCTTCTGTGTCTCCCTCTCTCTCTCTGCCCCTGCCTCGCTCATACTCTTTCTTCCTCTCGCTCAGAAATAAAAAATAAAAAAGTTAAAAGACACTGATCCTCATTCCACCGCTCAGACATTAGAGCACTGTTCCTCAAAGCGCCGTCGTTGGCGCCCTGCCTCACTTAAGGCTATGAATGCAGATTCCTGCTACTCACTGAAACTCACTTAATTGGATTCTTTGGAGGCGGTGTTCAGAAATATACACTTTTAAACAAGCTTGCCAGAGGTTTTTATGTGCACCACGTTGGCTTGAGAAGCTTGTTGAAACCCGATCCGTGAATATGCAGGACGTCAATTACAACACTGGAAGTGAATTTGAGTTAAAAAGTTCCTCTGTTGTGAAGATAGGATTTCTGAGGTTAGCTTTCGTTCCAACTTATATGATCTTTGAGCAATAAAGTTTCCAATGTTGACATAAGCCATGTTTCCTGCCTTTGATGACAAAAACATTACTTTGGTGACTCAGTTTCTCCAAATGTGAGGACAAAAATTCCAGTAATCTCCCTAATTCACAGCACTTCCGTAGATAATGACCGTTTGTTCTCAGATGGAAGTAATTTCATTAGCATAAGTGGATGCATATTTTATAAACACAGACGCATGTGTTTCATATTCTTCTCATATTTATTTACACATTCTGTAAACACATGTATACACAGAGCCACATGGACATTTTTAGAGGAGCACATGGAACATTTTGCACATGTAAATACCACAGTTGATGCCTCTGGGGCTTTTTTTCTCAGGTGGCAAATCGGTTACCACTCAGAGGCTCTCAGTTACTACTTTTCCCAAATAAAAATACACCCAGGTCAGCCTCTGGACTCTTCTCAATCTCCCTCCTCCTCTCGGAATGTCCTGGCCTCTAGAGCGTCTAATTTATTGGGGAACTGATGCATCCTAAAATGGTAATGATTTCTAGTAAGTCAATATCATGGCTTTCCAGATAACATCTCTAAATGTACCCAGCCTTAAAGAAGAGGAGTTAGATTGACGAGGTGCCTACTTTCCGCCAAGAAGATTTTATAGCTCCCTCCTATGAACACCAAAGGTCTTGGACATACTTGGAGTCAAGTTAAAGTGAACCTTGTCCTGGAAATTCAGGCCCACACAGAGCTCAGTGGTGGAACGCGTGGAATGGCAAAGGTGGCAAAGGTACTCTTAGATGTTAAGATATTTTCTTTCGGGGCACCTGCCTGGCTCAGTTGGAAGAGCATGCAACTCTTGATCTCTGGGTTGTAATTTCCAGCCCCTCGTTGGGTGTAGAGATTACTTAAAATGAATACATTTTTAAAATAATAAAATAAAATGAATAAATAAATTTTGGAGAGCCTGGGTGGCTCAGTGGGTTAAGTGTCCGACTTCGGCTCAGGTCATGATCTCACCGTCCATGAGTTCGAGCCCCACATCAGGCTCTGTGCCAACAGCTCAGAGCCTGGAGCCTGCTTCGGATTCTGTGTCTCACTATCTCTCTGCCCCTCCCCCTGGTTGCACTCTGTCTCTCTGTCTCTCTGTCTCTCTCAAAAATAAAATAAAAACATAAAAAATAAATAAAAAATAAATTTGAAAATAATAATAAAATAAATGAATAAATAAATTAAAACTTAAAAAAAATAGTTTCTACTGAGCCTCTTACACGAGGCTGAAATAGACCCAAATGTTATCTCTTGCATCAGAAGCACTCAGTTAACTACAATCCAGTGTCTCTTGAACTAAATTTTATTTTTTTCCAGATACTAAATACAATGTGAGAGGGAAAAGAATGTTAGGTAGAAATGGTGCTCTACCAATGTTCTCTTGATTTAAACAGTGTGTTTTGGTCCAGAGACCATGTGATCCTGTTTTCCCCCCTCTTTAAATTTGTTAAGTTTTGTTTGGTTTTTTTTCTGATAGTGAAGGCAAAAATAATAACTGTCGCCTGCTAAGGGTTTATGTTGCACCAGGAACATCCTAAACCCTTTTACATTCATCCTTGCAAAAGGGCTAGGGGGTTAGTGTTCTTGTCCTCATTTTATAGGTGAGAAAATGGATGCTCAGAAAGAGCCAATGGCTTGTTCAAGATTACACAGCTAATTAGTAACTGATTAATAAAAAGATGTGAATCTAACACCCATGTGCTGGGTTGGATAGTGTTCCCCCAAGTTCACCTATTTCCCAGAACTTCAGAATGTGACCTTATTTGGAAATAGGGTCATCACAAACATAATTAAAGTCATAGTGGAGTAGGGTGGGCCCCTACCCCAATATGGTGGTGTCTATAAAAAGAGAAGAAACACAGAGCTCCAGGAGAATGCCACGTGATGACAGAAGAGGCAGAGATTGGGGTGATGAGGATGGCTGGTAACACGTGAGGCTGAGAGAAAGACACGGAACAGATTCTCTCCTAGAGGCTTCAGAGAGGACATGACCCTATTGACAAGTTGCTTACCGACTTTCAGTTTCCAGAAGTGTGAGACAATAAAATTTTTGTTGTTTCAAGCCACCCATTGTGTGGTACTGTGCTACGGTGGCCCTTGGAAACTAATACAGCCCATGATATACTCTCCAACCTGTTTACTGTTGAAATTTTGGAAAATTTCAAAGAGAATTTACTTGATCTCAAGTTCCAGAGCCAACCACTGTGGATTGTTACATTTCAGGCTCCCTTTACTTCCTCTCCACAGCCATTCCACCCATTTCTATGTTTTAAAAATAGTACTATTTTTAAATAGCACTATTGTGTATTTTCTTCTCCTTTGTTGTTTGGTCAGCTGTATTCTTTACGGGATGTGCCTTTAGGATAGTGAAAACAGCTGTGAACGCCAGCATCCTCTGTGTTCTATCATCATCATCAACAACCTCATCCTCATCATTTCAGTTCCTGGAAATTGGTCTGGTTGAGATGATGGTGGGACCCATCTGTGATGTGGAACATTGGCACAAACAATGGAACAAACTGGCTATGCGTGAGGTCCCCAGAAGATGGCAGTGTGCATCATAAAACCATGCCATCCACATTTGGCCACTTAGCCACCAGCCTGTGAATCCTGGTAGATGGCAGGCGACAGGCCTTAGGCTCCGGGAAGGACCTTTGTGAAGGATACTGGAAACAGCAATCAGACCGCTAATTAGCCTGAGAGGCCACTTGGAGTGAATATTTTCAGACTTTGCAAGGTCTTTCTTGTTTTGTTTTGTTTTTTTATAATTAAATTGTTTTGTTTACTTTTTAAGTTTATTTTGAGAGAGAGAGAAAAAATGAGGAGGGGAGGGGCAAAAAGAGAGGGGGACAGATAATCTGAGGCAGGTTCTTTGCTGACAGCAGAGAGCCCGATGTGGGGCCTGAACCCACAAACTGTAAGATCATGACCTGAACTGAAAGTCAGATGCTTAACCAACTGAGCCACCCAGGTGCCCTGCAAGGTCCTTCTTGGTAAAGAGAGAAACTGAACTGCCACTCTAAGCCCTTCACTTGCAGAAATTTCCCATTCAGACATTGGAGATTGTTGTCACTAATATTTTGACGTATCAGCTACAATCTCTATAATCTGTCCCTTACTGATCTAAGGGTTTAAGGCAGGCATCTCAGTTCCCATGTATATAGACTGTGCACAAAAGAAGGGACGGCTCAGCAAGAATGAAGCAGGGAAAGCTTGGAAGGAGCAAGGAGACAGAACACCAGGACACTATTTCTTCAGTGTTTACTAGCTGTGTGATTCTGGGGTTCTCACTTAACCTGTCTGAGCCTAAGTATCCTCTTGTTCTGTTTTTATTTTGTTTTTCATAGGCAGAATGTCTGCTCTGCTGATCCTGCACTGTCATAGCATAGCTCAAATGAGAAATGACTATTAAAGCTATAAAATATTTTTGTTATCAATTATTTTCATAGTAGTAATTCTCAAACATTATCTTAGATTAGAATCACGGGCAGAGCTTACTAAACCATGGATTGCTGGGCCCTGCCCCAGAGTTTCTTTCTGTTTCTTCTTTCTTTCTTTCTTTCTTTCTTTCTTTCTTTCTTTCTTTCTTTCTTCCTTTCTTTCGAGAGTGAGCATGAACAGGGGAGGGGCAAAGAGGGAGGGAGACAGAGAATCCGAAGCAGGCTCCGTACTGTCAGTGGGCAGCCCAACATGGGGCTCGAACACACAAACCACGAGATAATGACCTGAGCCGAAACCAAGAGTTGGACGCTTAACCAACTGAGTCACCCAGGCGCCCCACCAGAGTTTCTGATTCAGTAAGTCTGGGTGGGCTGGAGAATTTGCAGCCCAGACAAATCCCGGGGGGATACTAATGCTGCTGTCAAGGAGGACACCTCGAGAGCTCTCGAGGACACCTCTAGGTTACTTCTTAATGCAAATTAAAGAAATTATTTTCAAAACATTGGGAAATGGTGTCCTAGCCTTTATCCTGTGTGTATGTGTGGTCAGTACCTAGATGTAGTCAAATATGTAACTATCTTTTAGATTGTGTCTCTTCTGCTGGTCTATAATTTGCAAGAGCAGGTGTTTTTGCCTTATGGTATCGGCCATAGTCCACCCACCATGGCTGCCACCACCAGCTAATGGTTGCTGCATGCCTAGTGGGACCAATGTGGCCCTCAGGGTTCCCTCAAAGGCCAGAAGGGAAGCTCAGTGAAGACAAACACCTATCTTGGGAATGCTACCAGAAGTGGTTGGAAGTGTTTGGGTCACTGCTGGCTCTCCAGCCCCTTACCCTGCTCTATTTTCACCATAGTACCCCAAGTCTTATAATACAATTTTCTCTTGTTTCTTAGGTTTATTTCTTGTTTACCATCTTTCTCTCTGCCCCCAGATATAAGGAGCAAGAGTTTTGTTTACTTCAGTATGTCCCGAGAGCAGTGGCCAGTGAATAAGAGGTGCACAAACATTGCCCTGAATGAATGGATAAATGCTGGCCATGCCCTGCCTTTTCCAGTCACTCCTGATTCCACAAAGCACACATGAGCCTACTTACCGCCTTCCAGGATGACCACAAGGACTGTGGCATTGTTTTAGGGAAACACACACTAACCACAATGAACTATAAAACCCAGGTACTCAGTTCACGTTTAGAGCATGAGGTGGAGTTTACTGTATTTAGATTTTACCAAAAATGACAGTGCTGCTGCATTTTCTACATTTTATGGATTCTGAGGTCAAGGCTAGGTAGCTATTATTACCAGTTTGAGATTCTGTTTTTTCTGATCCTATAACTTGTGATTTGGGTTTTGGGATGGAACTGATCATAAGGTTGGTTCAAGATGATGATTAAGATTCTGCACTAAGAGCCTGAATAGACTAGGAAGCTGTAAAGAGAAGGCTCAGAGGAACCAGAAGCTCAGAGAAAGTATAACCTGAAGAAAAAAGATATGCACACCCAAATAAATGCTCCCCAAGTCCAGTTAAAAGGCAGTACTATGGGGCACCTGGGTGGCTCAGTCGGTTATGCATCTGACTCTTGATTTCGGCTCTGGTCATGATCTCACGGTTTGTGAGATTGAGCCCCGCATTGGGCTCTGTGCTGACAGTGTGGAACCTGCTTGGGATTCTCTCTCTCTCTGTCCCTTCCCTGCTTGAGTGTGTGCTCTCTCTCTCTCAAAATAAATAAATAAACTTTTTTTCTTTTAAAGGCAGTATTCGTGGAACTAGCAACCATTGAACACTGACAACGTTGCAGGTGGCAAGCCAAGTGCTTAGTCTTCAGGAACATTTAATTCCCTACCCTATAAAGTATACGCTAGGCTGTACCATATGAAGTTGTCATTTTTATAAGTCAAAAAAAGGTTGAGCACAGCAATATCATTTGCTTAAACTAAAAATTATCATTCCCATCTTATAGATAAGGAAAATGAGCCTCAGAGGGGATAAATAACCTGTCATCAAGCATTTGGCTAGAAAACTATGGAGTAAAAGATTTTGAACCCAGATCTGGTAGTCTCCAAAGACCGCTCCCTTCCCACTATATTATGAGGCTCTTGAAAGAAGATGAAGCTTAGGAAAAGCCATAAAAAGCCAGTTTGTATTGTACTGGTCAACATTTCTTTTAATAACTTATAGTTCTTTACTCTTCCTTTATAGTCATAAATAATGCACTTCAGGAGAACTGTATGTACAACGTTGAAGGAGCCTGAGTACTGAAAGAACCACAAATGGCTGTTTTCAGGTTATCAAATTTTAATAACATTATTTTGTTGCAATACTGCATCGAGCCTTTTAAAGAGAATGTTCCAAGAACTCATTATGTGATTATAAAATAATAAGCCTGTTTTTACAGAGTGATGAACAAGAGCCAGTCCCTCCTTGTGACAATATTCAGAATGCCCTAAATTTTTTAAAATCCTAAGCACATAATCCTCAAGCAAGAGTAGATAAAGCACAAAGTAATATAAGGAGAGAACTAAACAAAACGTGATCAAAATTAATCTGGTACATATTAAGGACACTCTTTTTTTAATGTTTTTATTCATTTTTGAGAGGCAAAGCACGAACGGGGGAGAGGCAGAGAGAGAGGAAGACACAGAACATGAAGCTGGTGCCAGGCTCTGAGCTGTCAGCACAGAGCCTGATGTGGGGCTCAAACCCACTAATCACGAGATTATGACATGAGCCAAAATCAGACGCTTAACTGAGTCACCCAGGCGCCCTGTGACACTCTTGATCATATCTCTGAATGATAATAGTCTAGACGTTGGTGATTTTTCAGTTAACTGTGATGGGAATCTTTGGGGTCTTGTCTTCAGTGTTCTGGTTTCATTGTTGTAAGTTTTCCCTTCTAGTGTGTTGTTTCATCCTAAACGCACACATTTTCGTGGCACTACTTAGAAGCTTAATAAATATGGCACAAGTAAGTGATGTTGAAAGACAAACATCTTGGTATCATTTTTTCAGGCAGGTGGTAACCACTGTGCTAAACACCGGGATGAAAATAAAGCAGCATTAGACATGTTTCTGGCTGCTCACATTGTATGTCTCAAGATGAAACTTCTGTGATCCGACACTGATTGGTGGATGAACAGAACAGAAACAGTTTTGGACTTCATGAGATTTTGACACTACAGCAGTAAGAGGGGTAAAAACGTGAGTTGGTCAGTTTAGACGTCCTCATTCACATGCAATGGGTAGAAATCCTGCCATTTCCACAGTATTAATAGCCACTCTCCAATAACTGGTTTTTTCTAATTGTGACAAGTTGTAACAAGACAAGATGGAGGCACACAAGTGGCTGTGCCAGAGGGTTAAATGTATAAGGAATGGGGTAAACGGATTATGATGGGGATTCTTATGTCCAACTTCACTTAATGAAGGATCCTGATCAGAATCAAATACATATGATGCTTCATGATATCTGTGGTGTCCAGTGTCACCTTGTTTAAGATAAAATCTGTTGGGGCGCCTGGGTGGCTCAGACGGTTGAGCATCTGGCTTTGGCTCAGGTCATGATCTCACAGTTTTTGAGTTCGAGCCCTGCGTCGGGCTCTGTGCGGACAGCTCAGAGCCTGGAGCCTGTTTCAGATTCGGTGTCTCCCTCTCTCTCTGCTCCTCCCCTGCTCGTGCTCGCTCTCTCTCTCTCTTAAAAATAAACATTAAGGGGCGCCTGGGTGGCGCAGTCGGTTAAGCGTCCGACTTCAGCCAGGTCACGATCTCGCGGTCCGGGAGTTCGAGCCCCGCGTCAGGCTCTGGGCTGATGGCTCGGAGCCTGGAGCCTGTTTCCGATTCTGTGTCTCCCTCTCTGCCCCTCCCCCCGTTCATGCTCTGTCTCTCTCTGTCCCAAAAATAAATAAACGTTGAAAAAAAAATTAAAAAAAAAAATAAAATAAACATTAAAAAAAATGAGGAAAAAAAGATAAAAACTTGTTTCCCAGAATCTCCTCCTTGTGTGGTTCCAGGTTAGATTAGCTCAAAAGAGGAATTTACATGAGGAAGTGAAGCAACAGCCATACCTTTTGGAAGGTCACGGTGGTTAGGTGCAGTGACAGACATTCTTACAGGTGCTGGAAGATTCCAGATTGTTCTGTCTCCTGTGCTCCATATCTCACTCTTCTTCCTGGCTTCCGGCCCCACTGACCGATGGCAGCCCCCAGGGCCATCATCAGATGCCTAGCTGTGTCGCCCCAAACACAACAGTTTCTCCTCCAGCTGCTTCTTGGTGGTCCCATCTGGGGGGTCTGGATGTGCTTGGCTTCTGGGACTGATGATGCCAGACTCCTGTGATCCCCTGATCTTCCTTTTAAGCCTTCACTTCTCAACACCTCCCGCCATTTTGTAAGGCCAAATTCCTGTAACAGAACCTGCCTTTCATAACTCAAGGTGGTTCCCTTTTCCTCATTGGACCCTGACAGAAATGGCAACAATTTAATTTGTAATAGCTCTGTTGTTTGAAATTGAACACACACTCATAATCTAAAAAGTTGAGCAATATACAAAAGTATAAGGAAGAAAGCAAAGAAATAACCCCAAATCCCACTTACTTAGTCTCACTAACCAGAAATAGATTCGGTGTTAATTTTCCACCAATTTACCTTCTATCCATCCACAGAAAAAAGGAGAAAATTGTTGTAATGGATCTGGGTAAATAATTAAGTTTCATGCCATTGCCAGCCTGAATCCTGTATGTGGATTATTTTTTGGATTGAAAAATAGATGTGCTTATTTCTCATTCTACGAGCCTGATTCATAAGCATATATGCTAAAGAAAATTTTAAGTGGCATTTCTCCCTCATTTTAATTAGCCTCCATATATAAGACATTTTTGTTCCAATCGTAACTATAACTACAAATACCTCCCTTCCTCAACCCAAAGAAGCAGAGTTGAGTGTAATTTGTGGCACACTCCATTTCTAACTTGAGTATCATTGCATTTTTTCCCAGAAGAGCAATCTCTTGGGAAAAGAGTCAGGATACTTTGGGTAAGATGTCATAGCAACAGCTTAAATGGAGAAAAGATTGTGGAAATATATCTTCCCACACTTTCCAAACCCAGACTTATGCTCCATTCATGCTTTTAACCATGAAAGACCCAAATAAAGCATGAGAAATTGAAATCATTTTTTTTTCTTTAAAAGCACCCCTTAATTTCACCTCCAGAAAACAGGTTGGAAGAGAAAATGTGGCCCTTGGCCCTTTGCCATAGATAGATCCCAAGACCTTCCAACTCTGCAAACCCTCCAGCATGTACCACAGGATGGAACAATGGGATTGAGCTGAGCTGTGGTTGCTGGACAAGGGGACAGCCTCACTCACTAGTTTGGGGGCTCCCTCCTACAGACCAGCTTCCCGGAACAGAGGATTCAAGGCTCACATTGTATGCCAAGGCATAAGTGTCAAGCTACCGCACCACTTGAAATAGCTCAAAGCTCAAATATTGAATCTGCAACAACTAGGAGTAATGCAGTAATACATTTCACTTCTGGTCTGAAGATCCAAAGTTTAGCTCCAGCTCGGACACACATGTGATCTTATGTAAATTACCCAACCTCTCTGTTGTACAAGGTGAAGATAAAAATGACATAATGTCCGAAAACATTTTGTGAATTGTAAAATGCCATGTGCACTTTATAGAGTGTATCATGGCAATCCGAGTGACTGGTATGAGGAGGGACCATTCACTCCAAAGCATTTCCTGAATCTTCCACAAATTCTCCAGGCTCTGTATTCTCAGTGTCATCCCTGGCTTCATCCTTCCTTCTGCTTCCTCTGAGTCCCACTTCTGTATCATTTCAGATTCCCTACTTGCTGTTCCTGCACCATAATGTGGCAACCCAGATGTGGAATTCAGGTCCTTTCCTCACTTTTTCCCCCCAAAACTTCACACAAGGCCTGTGCTCATAGCAGACTTTGCTAAAGTTTTTAAGGAAACAAAGTGGGTTGCAGAAACTCCAAACAACGTAAAACTGAGTCACCGAGTGAAGTTTCCCTCCCTGCTCTTTGATCTATTTCCCTCACAAAACCAACATTGCTGACACTCTTCCTGGTCTCTTGCTACACTGCCTAAGAGACCTCCTCCTCCGTATTTAACCGTGCTCCCTGCACTCGATCCAGGCAAGTCGCCATCACCAGGTGTCTCCCTTTCTTTTTCTTCACCCCCAGTCTTTGCAGGGGAAAGGGAGCGATAAAGAAATTTTATCTTCTCCTGGAGGGTAAAGTGTGTGAAAATCACCCCTCCCCCTTAGAAGACAGAAGTAGCTATATAGTCCATTTGTTTTTAACAATTTTTTTCAATTGTTCATTCATTCAATGAGTATTGAATTCCTTCAATGTGCCAGGTCCTGTTCTAGATGCTGAGATGCAGCCACAACAGACAAAAATCCTGCCATTGTGGAGCTTCTACTCTAGAGCAGAGGGCAGGGGAGACAATAAACAAACGCACAATTAAAAAGGAATGTATATCCAGGTATGAGAAGTAGACAAAGATAAAGCAAGATAGGGCAATAGGAAGAAATGATGGTGGGAAGGTAGCTTGCAATTTTATGCTAAGGAGTCAAGAAAGCCCTCTTTGAGAAGGAGCCTTTTTAGCAAAGACCAGCAACATGCTTGGGAATGGATCATGAGACCATGGGGGGATGATGTTGCAGGCAGAAGAATGAGCCTGTGTAAAGACCCCGAGGCAGCTTGCTATCACAACTGTATTCTATCTCCATGAAAGATAAGATTTCAGGGGCGCCTGGGTGGCGCAGTCGGTTAAGCGTCCAACTTCAGCCAGGTCACGATCTCGCGGTCCATGAGTTCGAGCCCCGCGTCGGGAGCCTGTTTCCGATTCTGTGTCTCCCTCTCTCTCTGCCCCTCCCCCGTTCATGCTCTGTCTCTCTCTGTCCCAAAAATAAATAAATGTTGAAAAAAAAAATTAAAAAAAAAAAAAAAAAAAGATAAGATTTCACTTTTAGCTTAGCTCAATGTTAAGAGTTCCTTTAGGGTCCCAGAAGTTCCTCAAATTTATCCTTACCTTCCTTTTGTATATCCTTTTGGTTGTACCTCCTAAATATATCTTGAGTCTATCCTTTCCTCTCAATCTGACTTACCACTGCATTCATGGGTTCTCCCCTGAATTACAGACATTGCTTCCCAACTGGAGAGTCCAGCCCGCTTCAGTCCCCATCTGAGTGATTTAGAATTTAAATACAAACGCATTGCTCTGCTGCACTAAATAGCTCAACCAACTCCCTCCAACCCCCATATACTTACAGTAAAATCCCACCCTCTCAGCATGGCTGCAGCAAAGACTATCAGGGCCCTACTCCTATCTGCTAGCACTGGCTGTTCCAGGATATGCCCATCCTACTGTAAGCACCTGCTGCTCTTCACTTGAGGGAGTTCTTAGTTTGAGCAATGGAGCATAAGTGCCAGGAAATTAATGCTCCTGGGCAGCAGGCTTCAGTCAATGATAAATGGGAACTGAAGGATGAATTCTCCATCTTCCTGGCCCCTGGGGCAGGGAAGCAGGGGAAGAGGGAGAGAATAACTGAGGTATTGTCCATGATATCTCCCAGATTTTCCCAGTGGAATCGACCCCAATGGCCCACAGGAGCAGTCTGCTCCATAATGCACATTATTTTTGCTTCCTTCCCTTCTCTGTCTTGCTTCCCCACTCCTCCACCAGTGCTTCATAGAATCACCTCTCCCAAATAAATTACTTGTACTCAAAACTTTGTGCTTTTGTTATTGTTGTAAGTTGAACTGTGTTTCCCAAAATCATATGTTGAGTTCCTAACTCCCAGCTACCTGTGTATATGACCTTATTTCTTTATAGATGTAATTAAGATGAGGTCACACTTGATCAGGGTGGGCCCTAATCCATCCAATATGATGTGTGTTCTTGTGTGTATTTGTGTGTCTGTGTGTATGTGTGTGTGTGTGTGTTTGTGTGTGTGTGTGTGTTTAGTTACTTTAAGACAGACTATGAGCAGGGGAGGGGCAGCGAGACAGGGAGAGAAAGAATCCCAAGCAGGCTCTGCGCTGTCAGCTCAATCCCACAAACCATGAGATCATGATCTGAGCTGAAATCAAGAGCTGGTCACCCAACCAACTGAGACACCCAGGCATCCCAAAGTGTGTTCTTTTAAGAAGAGGGGAGACATGCACAGGGAGGAGAAGGCCATGTGAGGGGAAGGCCGTGTGTGACAACAACACAGGGAGAATGCCATGTGACAAAGGCAGAGGTTGGAGCGATACATCTACAAGCCAAGGAATTCCAAGGATTGCCAGGAACACCACAAGCTAAGAGAAAAGCAAGGAACAGATTCCTCCATAGAGCCATCAAAGAGAGCATGCCAACACATTGGTTTCTGACTTCTGGCCTCCAGAACTATGAGATAGTAAATTTCTGTTGTTTTAAGCCACCCAGTGTGTGGTACTTTGTCATGGCAACCCTAGGGACATCAATGCAGTTATCTATTGCTATGCATAACAACTGCCTCAGAACTCAGTGACAAAAACAACGGCCATTTTGTTTTATCTCACAACTTCCTGGGTCAGGAATTTGAGAAGGACTCAGCACAGTCTTCTGTCCCATGTGCTGTTGACTGAAGTTACTCACTGGTATTCAACTAATAACAGGGCAAGTCCAGAGTATCCAAGACAGCTCGTTCATGTGTCTGGCACTTGGGTAGGGATTTCAGGGATAGAAGGCTGGACTCATCTGGGACAGTTGTCCAGAAGGTCTCCACATGGTCTCTCTAACATGGCTATCTTAGGGTTGTCATGGTCCATATGTGGCAGCTCAGGGCTCCCAGAGAAAAGGTGTTCATGAGACCCAGGCCGAAGATGCAAGCTTTCTGTGACTTGACGTCAAAGTCCCAGAAGGTCACAAATGAATAAATAAAGAAAAAGCAGAATCAGACCTATAAGTACAGAGAACAGACTGACGGTTGCCAAAGGGGAGAGCGATGGGGGGATGGGCAGAATGGGTAAAGGGGAGTGGGAGATACAGGTTTCCAGTTGTAGAACGAGTAAGTCACAGGGATAAAGGCACAGCATAGGGAATATAGTCAATGCTATTGTAATAGTGCTGTAAGGTGACAGATGGTAGCTACACTTGCAAATATAGCACAAGCTATAAACTTGTCGAATCACTTCCTCGTACACTTGAAACTAATGTAACAATGTGTGTCAACTGCACTAGAATTAAAAAAAAATTTTTTAAAGGATGGCACTTCTAACGCATTCTATTGTTCAAGAGGGTCACTAAATTCAGTCCAGATTCAAAGTGTTGGGAATAAGATTCCCCCTGTCTCAGTGGGAGAAGTAGCAAATCTACTCACCTGTCTCACCTGTCTCAGGGTCTGCTGCTGGGGGAACCCAACCTGACACAACAGCCTACAAGAGCCTTTAGCATCTGGCCCCTGATCATCTCTAGGGTCATCTCTGGCCCTCACATTCACCTTTGGTACCTGATATGCCAGATTCCTCACTCTTTTCTAACACCCCAAGTTTTTGTCTTGCTTCCATGCCTTTACTTCATTTTTTTATACACAAAGTAAAAATATATATATACACAATAGTTGTTCTTGCTCTTCTCTGCCCAAAATGTCTTTCCCCCTGATTTTTGCTCACCAGGCAGGTGAACTCCTCTTTCAAGACCTAGATTACTGGACATCACCTTCTCCATCCCAGAAAGGTCACACATCTCTCTTCTTGCTTCTGTCTCAACTGCTGGGTAAATATCTGTTTGCTTGTCACTGAGTTCCTCAGGAGAATGGACTCTTCTACTCTCTATCTCTGTACACGCACGTCTGTTGATGGATGAATGCTCTGTGGGCCCTAAGAACCCCAGGGTAAGTATCCAATCAATTAACCAGATTGCTGAAGTTTTACATCAGTGTTATGCCAATTCTTGAGTGATCTTCTTGATTTCAACCAGCTCAGTGTAGGAGATGGTCCTCAAGCTGTCATGGGAAAAAGAGACATAGGTGAGAAGACAAATCAGAGGAGATGGGGGGGGGGGGCGGGATGAAAGAGGTGATGGGGATTAAAGAAGTCACTTGTGATGAACATTGGATGATGTATGGAAGTGTTGAATCACTACAGTGTACACCCGAAACTAATATTACATTGTATGTTAAGTATACTGGAATGAAAATTAGAAAAATAAAAATAAAATAATGGGACAGCATATGCACTGGATTGTCTCTACACCACCATTTAATTCTCCTTGTTCCCTAATAGGCTTTGTTGACATCTTAAGAGAGTTGTCTCTTTCTTGTCCAGTATAAAAGACGTTACAAGTGCTCCCAACAGGGAAACTTTTGTTCATAGATTCTGTCAGTCCTACTGAATATAAGCTGGAATAAAGCACAAAGGCAGTGCAGGCATTGGTAAAATCTTTCTACATAGGGATCAATAGTAAATATTTTAGACTTTGTGTGCCAAGAGGCAAAATTGAGAATATTTTGTGTAGATGCTTATATAACCAATTTAAACACAACCTTTGAAACATTTTTTAAAAACATCCTTGAGCTGGCAGTCAGTGGGCCAGATTTGGACCATGGGTCATGGTTTGCCAAGCCAGGGTGTAGCAGATTGGGAGCAAGATTTGAGGCAAGGAGAGCTGGGCTCAAGCCCATACCTGGTCACTTATCACATGATCCTCAGCAGCCTCCTCTAGTGCAGAAGGCCCCATGGAGATTCTACAATATAGAGTCTCTGCTTCTGAGAGGATGGAGCAGAGTTAGGAATCCTGGCTAACCTCCCATGTTCCAGGGCCAAAGGGAGCTCCAGATACTTGATCCTAGCAGAGCAATAGAGAAAAGGAATATACTTAGAGCACTGAACCCCAGGGAACAAACTGAGCTTAAACCCCACCCTAACACCATGTTGAAGGCCTAGTGATGCTGGGCCATGGATTATGTAAAGGGACCTATATGGTGGACCTCAAGCCAATGCAGTGACAGTGGTTCCAAACAGAGGTCCCCACCCAACATCCCATCCATTTGCATGAAGGCCCAAACAAGCCTCTCACAATCCTGGATCCAGTTCTTTTGTTAGTTAGGGATTAACTTATACTCAAGTCCCATTATCCAGGAATTCAGTAAGCCCAAGTGTTTTCAGCCAAGGGTTGTAGTGTGCTCCTGCAGCATCTGCAAATGTGCAAAGGTGTTTCTGGTCAGCCCATTGGCCTTTAGGGAAGCGCATTTGCCAGAGATGATACACATTCTACAATTCATGGAACAGACCCACACAATGAAGACATGTCCTGACCAAATGCCATTAACACTTCCATTGAGAAACATGGCTACTGAGGCACTCCAGCATCTCTGGGCTGTTGGAATGGGGATAGGCGAGACATCCTCTTTATCTTTAACTCCAACGAACTTCACCTTTCTCATCTAAGCTCACAGATGCTTGCAAGAATCAAGACATTATGCATATGAGAGACTTTTGTAGAGTGGCAAATGTTAAAAATCTATCAACCATTGTTATTGTTATGAACAACAGTGTTCTCAGGTAGCTTCTAAATGTGATGCCCTTTTTGAAAAAGTAAATGAGATATAACCTACATGCAGTATCGTGGACAAATCTTAAGGTGTAGCTCAATGACTTCTCACAGGTGTGCATACACTTCTTTACCACCCAGATCAAGATATAAGATGTTCCCACCACCGCTAGAAAGTTCCCTCATGCCACTTTTCAGTCAATACCCCCTCCCAGAGGCAACCACTCTTTTGAACTCTCCGTAGATTACTTTGCATATCCTTGAACTTCGTATAAATGGAATTACACCACATACACTCTTTTGTGCCTTCTTTTGAGACTCAGCCATGTTACATTGCTTGTATCAGCAGTTTATCCTTTTTTATTGCTGTGTCATGACATATATCTTTTTTGGGTTGAAAGGAATTTTTTAACCTCACACTTAGAGCAGAAGCAACAAAAAATCATTTCCTTCCCAGCATGACTTCTGATCCTGGTCTCTTTACCAGCCTTGCTCCCATGCTTGGGGAATTATAAAGTCAATTAGCTTTCAGCTGCATTAGATTCAGACCACACTGTCATCCCTAACAACGACAAGGTCCTAGAGGGGGAAAGGATCTGTTAGCTTAACATTCATTAATCTATTTATCTGTCCTTCCAATCAAAATTTGTTTGTCCCATAATTAACTGTTTTATTTACACAGAAATAAGAGAGACAGACTACTCTCTCAATTTGGGAACATGGTGCCTTAACACAAAAAGTACACATGCTGCAAACAAGACATGGGGAGTGGAATGGAAAACTCCACTGAGTGCTTTCCTGGCTTCTTGCCATTCTGTGACTACTTAATGATATATACATATATATATATATCTATATATATATATATATATATTTTTTTTTTTTTAAGCAACTGGTCTCACATTTAGGCCAATTTTTCTTTTACTAACACGGTCTTTTTTGTCTTCGATCCAAAACAGATTGAGAATCAAGGAAGATATATTCTATCCACAGTTTTATTTCAATAGTCTGTTCAATTTCCACTAATGACAATCATTTATATATCTTTAAATATAATATTGGTGCTAAAGAACACAAGGCAAAGGCAACATTCGGAGCCCAAGTTGAGTAAGAATTCCACAGAGATGCAGGTGAGGTGGGGTTTTATCAGATTGGTCAATTTGGTCTGCTAATGCCCCTTGCTGGAAACGAGTGCCCCTCAAGGAAATGAGTGAGCCCATAGGGAAGTGTCTGTCAACAATCTACAGGTTTATGTATATGGTGCCTAACACATATCGTCAATGGTGCCATATTAAGTTGAATCTGGACTCCCTTCAAGGCTGAAAAGAAACTCAGGGAGAAATGACCTTACATTACCCCTGCCCCCACTTCTTGTCACTGACATCACTGCACCAATCAATATTGCCAGTATGAGTCTTTGTATTTCATTGCTCTGTCCCAAGGCTCACCCCAGTTTTGTTCGTCAACTAACCCAAGAGGTGATTAGGAAAATGTTATTGCCACACTGAGAAGTTTATGGGGCTAAATGAAGCCTGTAAATAATGTAGTTAGCAAGTGGAGGCGGTTCTGCCCCTTTTCCTCTTCTGCCTCCAGGTCATTTAAGCTGCCCTAAGGAAAGCATCAGAAGAAGCCCTTCAGAATATTTTGTAAAGGCTAATTAAAAGACTCCCTATTTTCATGTAATTAAATAGAAATCTTGCCTGTAGAATCAGAATAAAGTTGCTTCATTTGTCCCACTGAACTGACTAAAAATAATCAGGTGTTCTGACTTACTGTCTGTCTTCTCTCCCACCACTAAAAAATAAGCTCAAATAGGACAGTGACTTTGTTCAGTTCACCATTATATGCCTGGTGCCTAGACCAGTGCCCGACACATAGTAGATAGACTACACCTACTTGTTAAATAAATGAGGGGTTGTAGAAAAGAAAGAGGAAGGAAGGAAGGAAGGAAGGAAGGAAGGAAGGAAGGAAGGAAGGAAGGAAAGAAAGAGTAAAACTGAGATAGGTGAAGTGGCTTGCCCAAGGCCCCATAACCACAGTAACCTGGGTATTCAAGAAAGATTGACTGTAAATATCACCTCTTTGTTAAATCTTTTCATTTCTTTCTTCATATCTATTGGCAGTATTCATGGTCTTTAGAGGGGATAAAAGAGGAGAAGAGTTGTCACTTTTCTAGACAAACACTTGTAATGAGTCATCAGAGTTATTGTATATCATACATGAGAAAAAGAGCAATAAAGATGCTTTGGGAGTGAATACTGGTGACTGGCTGGGCCCAACAACCAGCCAGTAACTTGCTGACTTACAGCATATGATTCAAATCCACAGGTCACAACATATCCGAGATCTTAGCCAGGCTAAGACTGCTGTAATTGCATGGGTATTAAAGGTCTGGGTAGTTAGTTGCCCCAAGGGTCTTCTATTCAATCTACTTTTTTTTTTAACCATATAACCTAAGATTCTTGTGTATCACATGCCCATAGAAAAGGTAGAGTTGAGGGGCGCCTGGGTGGCGCAGTCGGTTAAGCGTCGGACTTCAGCCAGGTCACGATCTCGCGGTCTGTGAGTTCGAGCCCCGCGTCAGGCTCTGGGCTGATGGCTCAGAGCCTGGAGCCTGTTTCCGATTCTGTGTCTCCCTCTCTCTCTGCCCCTCCCCCGTTCATGCTCTGTCTCTCTCTGTCCCAAAAATAAATAAACGTTGGAAAAAAAAATTTAAAAAAAAAAAAGAAAAGGTAGAGTTGAGAGCTGATGCTCTTTTTCTTCATGCTTAGGGTATACGAAAGAAATATATCTGTTCACAAATATGCAAATAATTGACTTAAAGTCCAACTGATTTGTAAGAAAATTCTTGAATCACCTCCTGGTGTTCTAGGAATTCAGTATTTCTCAGTGCAAATATCAGACTCCTACTCAGATACACCAAATGGAGACTTGGCTGCTTTTGAAGCATCTATTTACTTAGAAGAATAAAGCCCACACTTAAGAGAAAATGTGCCTTATTTTATTTGATCTTCCAAATGCTTCTTTGCTTAAGAATTACTCCACAGAGATGCCAGCACAGACAATGCAGCTTTATAGTGAAAAGTAGATCCAATCCAGCTCAATATTACCTATTCATATTTCACAAAATTATAAGGCTCACAGCAAGGAGAAGGAGGAACCAACACAAAGAGAAAGTGCTCCTGCTTCCTGGAAAAAAGGAGATGCCAATATGGGGATGGTACCACATAGCATACTTTAATGCCTTTTTAAAAATTTATGTGTGTACCTTTCTCCTTCTAGTATGTGCTCTCAAGATAGAGAGCAAATTTGTGGCTTTACAATGTTTTCTACCAGCAGAAAAATCACAGTAACCAAGCATACCTGAAAGCTCATAATTTTCCTGGCCAGCCATCTTTAGGTTTATTTCTTTCATTGCATTAGAAACGGAGGCTAATTAAGGCAACTGGGGAGAGAGCAAGCCAAATTGGATTTTTCTTATAGCTTTCCCTTCATCTCACAGAATGATGTCATTAAATGTTCAGACTATGAAATGCCAAGGACAGCCTATTTCCACTGTACTATGGGTCATGCTGGAATGCCAGGAAAATATGCCACAGAATGTCATAAAGCTTTACAGCGCTACAATAAAATCTACATGGAGGCCAAGCAGAGTATGGGCACTTACTTCTCTTTGTAAACAGATTCCATGAAGCCAGAAGGAACCTAGGTGGGAAGCAATGCAGGAAATAATGAAGTGAACAGCATTGCATTGCCACTCTGCAGGCTTTTTGGTCTGGAGGCCTCTTGAATGACTCAAAGGCTTTACGTAGAACTGAGGATTGGGACTGCCAAATCACACACCTTCTTGGCAGATATACTTGACCACAGGTGGCTCTTGAGTTATAGGGCTCTATTACGTGGCCCCTTGATACCTCTTTATAATTGAGCAAGCTCCAGTGGGCTTTCATAATTGAGATATATTAGTCAAATCGGTTTACCTCATTTGTTTGCATGAACTCTGTGATTTGAAGAGTTAAGAGTTAGGTTATAATCCACTAACCAAGTTTGCTTCATACAATTGATTTCCTTAAATTAGGATAGCTTGATTTCATTCTCAGGTGAAAATTATGTAGTCAGACTCCTCTGCTTTTATTGTTTTCATGTGTCTAAGCAGTAGTTGAGTCCTTAACCTTACCCAGATATAACCATTTGTGTTGATGTTGATCAAAACATGTGACTATTACCAACTACCCAGCCCATATTACTAACCTGTACTGTGTGTAAGGCATGGCTCTAAGTGCTAGGAGATAGCCATTGATCCAAAAGCAATAACACCTGCTCACAAAAAAATAAACTAAACACACATTAAGATGATTAATAACATAAGCCTATGAAAAGGGCAGAGAAATGCAGCAGTTTAAATTAATAACTGGAAGAACATGAATGAAAACAAGGTCAAAAGAGGTAAATATAGCTTATGAAGATCAGGGAAGATGTAAAATTTAAGGGCGGTGACCTGTAAGGATGGTTAAGCAGAGAAAAGGAACAAACAAGTGGAAACTGTTACCAGACATCTGACTAGAATAAAAGGTTGGTTATGTTCCTTTTATGGACTATTTCAACTGCAAAGCTGAGGAATTTAAACTTGTTTTTATAGACAATGGGGAGATATAGAAGTTTCTTAACAAAGGACTTACATTACCTGGGACTATTTTATCATGAGCAACAGAGAAGCCAAGTTGACCTGGCCCAAACAATACAGTGACCTTCTTGGCTTACAGAATGGAAATATCCACAGGTGATACTGGCCTCCAGTGAGGCTTGATCTAGCAGTCCCAACAAGGACATCAGGGGACTTCTCTATGTCATCTCCATCTTCACATGCCATATTGTCCCTCCTTCCCATCCCATCTGCCTCACTGGCAGCTCCAGGCTACTTGTGGTAGCAAAATGGCTGTAGCAATCCCAGACTCCAGATCCCCTCCCACATCTTCCAGAGGAAGAATGAATATCTTTTCTGGTAGCACCTGTGTAAGATAGAGGTCTCAATGTCTCCTTGTGCCTTGATGGATCTGACTGGGTTACTGGCATATCTGGGAACCAGTGAAAGAAGTAAGATAAATGAAAAAAGCTGAGTCTAAGCCAGGAGAAGTCTATCCCCTCTAAACCATAGAGGGGTCTATCCCCTCTAAACCATAAGGCTCAAAATGAGGAAGGAGAGATTTCATAAAGGAATATCCAGGTACTGTTAGGAAGAAAGAATGGCTACTGGGTGGCTAAAAAGTGATAGATGTCCACTAGAGGGAATAACACAATAAAAGAAGGATTATGTGATAGGCAAGACCAGTCTACCAAGGTGGTGATTTCAGACCAGACCCAAGGGTGATTTCTCAAGTAGAAAGAATTATTAAAATTTTTATTTGGAAATAAAGGAATTATCTTTCTAGAGATATCAGCATTATTCAGAAATCATATCCATAGTTTTCAAGTTTATTCTGCACACTGACCAGCCAAGAGAAGGCAGTGGGCATTCAGAATGCATGAGAAAAGCATGGTCGGCCTTGAAAACTGCTTTTTTGTGTGTGTGTTCCTTTTTTTAAACTATTGGGCTCAGCCCTTTGGCCCTCACAAAAGCAAATTTTGACACTGACTTCAATAGAAGAAGGAAGCCACATTTTCAATAGAAGGGCATTTTTTTTGTCTGGCTTCAGTCACTGCAGCCGGAACCCATTGTGAACTACAAAGCTATCTGCGCACAAATTAGGAGCACACCCACCAGGCCTTGCCAGCTGTTCTGCCTTCTTCAATGAAGTCACAACTGTCGTTGCCACCATAGTTCAATGCCACAGCAACAATTGTGAGGGCTTAGTGTCTGTATTTCTCAAAGTTTCTGGGGGTGGGGGAGAGAGACAGGTGTCCCCCACCTGGCTTCCTACAACAGAGGCTCCCACTCCCCCAACCCTTACTTATCTGCTCTTTGCAAAGGAATGCATTCCCAGGTCCCAGGACAGTGTGAAACTAGGCAGTGCTGGGAAAAAATCCTTGAATGAGAAGGGTTGACTGAAGGAAGGACAGCGAATTCTAAAGAAGACAATTTGATGGTGATTGGAGATGTGTCCCTTATCAAGTGCATCTGAGCTTGACATGATTCTCTAACCCTAAGAGGAACTCCTTTATGTATGGAAGGCTTTTAATTCACACGAACAGGCTGAACCATCACAGCTCTTGACTGGGAAGGAAAATGCAAGTTCAAGTCAGAAAGAAAAATGAGGAGTGAAGCAGGAGTCTTCCACTCCCAGCCTAGGCTTGTTGGTACTCATTGAACAGCTGGACAGAGAGGGATTTATTCTTATCCTCTCTGGCAGTAAACACACTCAGAATGAGGAACGCTGATTTGATGCTAAGACCAAAGGCTCCAGGTTTAAAAAAAAAAAGTCGTCTTCCTCATGCAGATGGTGCGCCCTTCTTAAACACAGCAGCTGATAAATGACCCATTGAGGATAATACTGTGTATCTGAAAAAATTTGATACCGATGAAAAGTGAAGAGAAATGAACATCTGCAAATTGCTTAGTGCCAAATAAACAGGGCCTAGGTATAGAGAGGCAGAGAATGAGAACAAGAGGAAGCCAGGAGGCCCAGGATGGGTGACACATGATAGAATGTTTTTCCCCAAGTGTATCACGCACTTGGTCAGTACTAAGGTTTTTGACATTTAAAGCTAGTGGGAGATATTTCCACTACTGATGGCACCAAGGAAGTGACCTTGGACTTGTTTCTTCCCTTTCCTTCTCTCCCCCTTGTTCCCTATTCTAAAATATCTCTTTGCTAAGTAGCTTGAGCTTTGCCAAGCAGTTTCTAAGGGCCTTGAGGCACAAAACAAATGCAAACAACTCTAATTCAATTTTCTGAAAGCTCACCAAACAGACGCCACTGATGACATTGCTCACTTCTGCCTAAAGAGAACAGGACAACCACATCTTTGTGCCACAACAGCAACATCTTTTTCTTGACTTTTTATCAGTCTGTGCCCATGACAGTGAGTGAGTGACACAGAGCAGCTCCTGATAAAATCAGTAGTCTTCCCCACAGCCCCGCTCATTCTGCTCCCGTCATTGAAAAAATAAAGTGATATTTCTGTGTTTAGTTCTGGCGGTTTCTTTTTTTTTTTTTTTTTTTTAATTTTTTTTTTTCAACGTTTATTTATTTTTGGGACAGAGAGAGACAGAGCATGAACGGGGGAGGGGCAGAGAGAGAGGGAGACACAGAATCGGAAACAGGCTCCAGGCTCTGAGCCATCAATCAGCCCAGAGCCCGACGCGGGGCTCGAACTCCCGGACCGCGAGATCGTGACCTGGCTGAAGTCGGACGCTTAACCGACTGCGCCACCCAGGCGCCCCTTTCTGGCGGTTTCTATCACAACTCCGTATTTTATGCTTATTTCTCAATTTCTTGACTTTAACATGAGACTTTTTTACTAACTCTGGTAAGAAAGATGATGTTTCAGTTGACTTTTGTCTCCCCCATCACTTCTTTCTACTTCTTTAGTGCTTGAGAGTTAGATGGTGATTATTAGATCTTCTACGAGTGACTGTTTAACTATAAATAATATACTATACTTAAATATTATTATAAGATAATAAACAGTATACTTGAATCTCTAGTTATTCCAGCAACTTCCCCTTTTATAAGATGAGGATGTTGCCTAATTGGGGCTTGTCTCCTTTTCTCCCCACTTCTTGCTCTCCACCTTCTGTTGGCTACAGCCTTTCCATTATATCACCAAGATGTGGCCTAAACCTCCACCATGTCTTCTGTGCTTTGACTGAGACTAGTTCTCGAACTGGAAATCCAATGCACAGAGGTGACCACTCTTTTACTCTTGGTCCCTGCCAAAGAGATGTATTCCTTTCCAAAGTCAACTATATTACCAAGCACCAGCTCAAAGAGGCACCTATTTGATTGGGGGAGACAATCATAACAGAGACTTTTAGCATCCTACTCATTTTCCTGGCCTGAGAGTTTCTTTTTATTTTTCTTTTTTTTTTAAATTTTTTTTTTCAACATTTATTTATTTTTGGGACAGAGAGAGACAGAGAGTTTCAAGATATAACCTTGAACCTTGCTTCTTCAATCATTGTTTTTGTGTAAATTAACACCACTTCACCTGCCAAACAAACCCACCACCCAAGGTTTTCTGTTGCAGGGAACAAAGCACCAAACTACAAACACACAGAACTTTTGGCAGTCAAATGCCCCATTTTAATTGTTAATGATCTCCAAGTGTATTCATCAACATTTAATGGTGCCCCTTGAGCAAGCTTCTAAATATGTAGAACTCAAACACACCTCTTTCCAGTAATGGAGATCTAAACGTGACTAGGGTTAATAGGAATAAATTTGCTTTTTAAAATATAAGCTGGAAAAATTTCCATTGCAACCCAACGTTTCTTGATAATTGACAGAAAACAATCTTCATATGTTACTTGAAGTTTAAAGTAAGTGCAATAGTATAGCAGTACTTAACTTTTTCTGAGCAGCTGCTAAGATGGCCAACTGTCCTAGTTTGCCTGGAACTTCCTCAGGTTTAACACTGAAAGGCCCACATCCCAGGGAAGCCCTGAATCCTGGAAAAGTCTGAGATGGTTGATGCCCCTGCATGTGGTAACAATGATGACAGTAATATTATTTGTGTTCATTATGGGCCAGGTGCTATGGTAAGTGATTTAGATCGTTTTCAATTTTAACCTTCATAATAACCATGCAAAGTAGGTATTACTAGTATCCCCATTTTAGAGTTGGGAAAACTACAGCCTGACAAAGTCAAATTACTTCCCAAGCTTGCAGAACTAAGTGGCTGAACTAAGATTCAAACCCAGGTTATCTGAGTCCATATTCGCTCCCATATTAAAACAAATTCCATCGCATTTTAGATTAAGGTTGTCAGATAAAATACAAGGCACCAAATCAAATTCAAATTTCAGAAAGGCAACAAGTAATTTTGTAGTGTGTTCCCAACTGCATGGGACGTACTGATCCTAAAAAATTATTCATTGTTTAACAGAAATTCAAATTTAACTGGACAACTTATAATTTATTTGCTAAATCTGATGGTCGTAGTTTGGGGCAATCACCTGTTCCAATAAAAATAAATTTTTATTGATGCTTTATGTGGCCCAGTATATTTATGGGCTGGTGAGATCTAGCGAGACAGGTTTCAAATTAAAGGAAACCAAATAAATTAGAGCAAAAATGCATCCACGTGTTGTTTTATTTGAGCAACCTGGTTGATCTAAATAGCCTCTTTCTGAGATAGAGTCATAATTCTGATATATTTGGCTATGAGAATGGAATGAAAGTAGGGGACATTTACCCATTCATTCATTCATTCACCGTGTGTTGAGTGCCTACTATGTTCCAGGCACTATTCCAGATATTAGGTTACAGCCAAATAAAACCAACTCCTAGTTCTCCTAGAGCTTACATTTTCTAGGGGGGAAATGGGCACTCAATAGATACACTAGCAAGTAACATGGTTTCTGGGAGTGGTATAAACCATGAAAAAGAATACAGCAGGTTAGGAGGCCAAAATGAAGTGAGGTGTTGCAATAGCTATAGTCAAGAGAAAGTATCCAGTAAGGAATAAAATCCTGAATGAAGAAACTGAAGCCCTGTGTATATGTGGGAAGAAAGATGTTAAGTAGAAGAAAGAGCGAGCGCTAAGACCCAGAGGTGAGAATGTGCTGGGCAGGTCAAAGGCATAGCACAGAGGCTGCAGACAATTAGGTAAATTGCAGAGTAGGAGGCAATGAAGCTAGAGAGAAAGAGGCAGGGTTAGTCACGTAGGGCCCATTGGCTGTGGTGATAACCTTGGATTTTATTCTAAGTGTGAAAGATTGTGAGCAGGATGTTAAGTGATCAGGTTTATACTTCAGATTCACTGTGGGTGCTGTGCAAATAGAGATACTGTTGCAGAAGTAGAGGAGAGAGATGCTAGTAGCCTGAATTAAGATGGGAGCAGTAGAGAAGGGGACTGTCACATTTAGGCTATATCCAGACGGTGTGACCCAGGCAAATGTGACATTTAAAATCATTACCAGTGTCGTCACAAGGGAATCTCCAAGATTAAGGAGCACTGCTACTTTACATTATGATAAGTCATTTGGACTATTAGTTCAAAGTTTTTCAATGTGGTTGCACTTTGTAAGCACCCAGGGGACTTAAACAATACTAATGCTTTGGTCCCATCCTTTGAGATTATGGGAGTACAGACCTGGACATTGGGTTTTTGTTGGTTTGTTTTTTATTTCTTTATTTTTAGAGAGAGAGTGAGAGCCCACAGGGGAGAGGGGCAGAGAGAGAATCTTAAGCAGGCTCCGGGCTAAGCATGGAGCCCAATGCGGGGCTCAGTTCCACAATCCTGGGATCATGACCTGAGCCAAAAGGAAGAGTTGGATGCTCAACTGACTAAGCCATCCAGGAGCCCGACATTAATTTTAAAGTCTCCTTGGATGATTCTTATGTTCAGGCAAGTTGAACATCTCTGATCTAAGAATAGTGGGAACGCTGGGGTGTGAAGAGATAACATTTCAGGGCATGGGGCAGGAAAGGAACAAGAGTAGATAAATGAGGGCAAGGAATTCATCAACAAAGCTTTGTTGTTAAAGCAAGTCCTATTAAAAACACGCAGAGATGAAAAAAGGATGGGGGAGGCGCCTGGGTGGCTCAGTCGATTAAGCGTCCAACTTTGGCTCAGGCCATGATCTTGCAGTTTGTGACTTTGAGCCCCGTGTCAGGCTCTGTGCTGATAGCTCAGAGCCTGGAGCCTGCTTCAGATTCTGTGTCTCCCCCTCTCTCTGCCCCTCCCCTGCTTGTGCTCTCTGTCTCTTAATAATAAATAAGTGTTAAAAAAAATTAAAACACTCAGAGATGGCTATAACCATGTATGGTTCCAAAGCCTCTGGCTCTGGAGAGATAGGACAAGTGTTCTGCATGACTACAAACTTTGGGGCTGCCACAGCCTCCCCCACTTCCTGCTTCCCTTTCCCATATACACTCAGAAGCAGATCTGGTCAGCAGTAATTATTGTTGCCTTGCCCTCAAAGCCTGCCATGGCCAGGTGGTGACCTAACTTGCAAGTGTCATCTCCTTCATCAATTTTTGCCTAGGCCAATTCAGTTTCCATGGGACTTCAGGGTCTTAGAGATTGCAAGATAAATTGGGAGGTGACCAGACCGCAGTTCTCTTTTGTTCCTTTCCAGGGAAGGCATATGGCGACCATTCTCCTATACTCTCAGGAGCAGGCCTGAAATTCCCTTGCCATTGATGGGAAAACTCAAACAAAAATCAAAGTAATAATCAATGTCACTTAGTGAATTAGTGATGGAGACAGGAACAGAATCCAGACTTTCTAACTTGGGGATCTCCCGCTTTTAAGTCTAAATGCTTTTTATTTTAATCCAGCTGTGCTGAGTTAATAAGACTTTGACGAAATCCAGCCCTGTATTTTGTAGAGTTAACATATTTGATATTTACCTCAGCTATTTGTTGTCTGTTTAATAAGTTTTGTTTGTCTTCCCAGATGCACACTATTTGGCAGTGTATAATCACATACAATTGTTTACACCATTTACTGTTTGCTTTCAAGTCTTGCCAAGCAGGACTTGGTGTAAACTAGCTGTCTGCAGCAGCCACACTAAGTTAAGCCTTTAAAAGGGTCTAATCGGGCCTATATAAATAAACAAAATGATATGGAAAATAAGTCCATACAAATTTACTCCGTGCCTGGCCAGCTGGTAAATATTCAGACCTTTTCTCCTACGGAACAGATGGGATTAAATCTTACTCAGGACAGTACAGTCCCTTCGTAATGATTACAGATAGCTATTTAAGTTTTAATTTACAGCTATAGCCAAACCCTACGTGCACACACACGCACGCACACACACAAACACATACACGAGAAATCCTTTCTGTGGAAATAAATTTCAGTCATGGGATTAGCAAAGCTTCACTCTTTTATTTTCAGAGAAAATGGTCAGGGAAGCAAATTTCATAGCTGCTCATTAGAAGGCCAATGGGCAGGTCATGACAGCTGGGGAAGCACAGACAGTTTGATCATCTTTTAAACTAATAAAGGAGATCAGCAAAAAATCACCAACTAACTGCTTAGGCTTCTGAAGGAACTCCGAGTCTAAGGAGAGCAGTTTCTTTCTGAAAGTGTCCAGTGCAATCCATCCCTTATTGTAAAATAGCTCAATGCTTACTTCTTCCCAGTAGTGGTTGCAGGGGTCCTATGGCATAGTCTTTGTGTATGAAAACAATGCAATATCACATAGGAGTTTTCGAACTGGCTGAGAGTTAATATTAATAGTCCCTTGGGTAAAAAGTGAATTTTACATTCATTTCTTCAGTAAATGTTAGTTGAATAGCCACTGCATGTCGGGCACTGTGCTAGGTGTCACAGGCCAGGGCAGCAGATTTGCAAAGATGGAAGGCCTAGTCTTTGCTCTTGAAGAATAAATAATTTAGGAGATTTTGTCTTCTTCTTTTTTTTTTAATTTTTTAAATGTTTTTATTTTTGAAAGAGAGAGAGAGACATGGCACAGGCAGGGAACGGGGCAGAGAGAAAGGGAGACAAGGAGTCTGAAGCAGGCTCCAGGCTCTGAGCTGTCAGCACAGAGCCCCACGCGGGGCTGGAACTCATGAACCGCAAGATCATGACCTGAGCCGAAGTCGGATACTTAACCAACTGAGTCACCCAGGCGCCCCAGATTTTGTCTTCTTTATGCCTTTGTTCATGCTCCTTCCTCCAGTGAAAAGCCCTCTTCTGCTACTTCAGAAGAGGCACACATCCTTCAGAACTCTTTGATTGCTCAAGCTACGTGTACACTCATTCACGCCTGGTTCCTCCTGCTTTGAGTCACATGTACTTGGATGTAAACCTGTATACTCCATAGGCCTCAAGGGCAAAGGTCAGATCTTGTGGATCTTGGTATCCTGCATCTAGCAAGATGGGCATTCAATAAATGCCCGTTGAATCAATGAGTAAGTGAACAATAGTAATATTTCTTTGAATAGTTGATTGGTGTGCTTGAATTTACCTCCCCTGAAGTGGTAACAGAATGGTATTTGAGCTTGTCCACATTGTGTAATTAATACCAGAAAGGTTTCTGCTGGCTAAAATCCTGGGAGAGCATTTCTATTTCATCCAGAAAATTTTATTTAAAGTGCCTTTTTTGGAATTGCTGTTGATTTTGGAGCGTGTGTGATGAGGGCATTCTGGTTATGTTTAAAAGGGAGAGTCCTTGTATGTCAGAAGTACATACTGAAATATTCACAGATGAAATTAGGTGATGTCTGGAATTTGCTTCACAATAACTGGGGAGGGATAAAGAGTAGGAATTAAAATGAAGAAAGACCAGCCACGAGTTGATTGTTGTTGGGATGATGGATACATGAAGGTTTGTTAAACTATTCCCTTTACTTTTGTATGTTTTAAATTTTCCACATATAATTAAATTTTTTCTTTACATTACAAAAAAGAATAATCCTTTTTAAAAAAATGTTTATTTATTTGGAGGTGGGGAGAGATTGCATAGGGGAGGGACAGAGAGTGAGAGAGAGAGAGAGAGAGAGAGAGAGAGAGAATCCTAAGCAGTCTCCATGCTGTCATAGCAGAGCCCGACGTGCGGCTTGATCTCACAGACCATGACATCACGACCTAAGCTGACATCAACAGTTGGATGCTTAACTGACTGAGCCACCCAGGAGCTCCCAGAAGAGAATAATCTGATGTAAGGGTCACAACTGGACAACAAGATGTAAAACCACAGATCAAAGTTGCTTCTGCTCAGAACACCCACAATGCTGTAGTTTTGGGATGAAGTAAAGAAAGAAAGAAAGAAAGAAAGAAAGAAAGAAAGAAAGAAAGAAAGAAATGTACACTTCACTTCTTTAAAATATTTTTTTAAATGTTTATTTTTGAGAGACAGAGACAGAGTGTGAGCAGGGAAGGGTCAGAGAGAGAGGGAGACACAGCATCCGAAGCAGGCTCCAGGCTCTGAGCTGTCAGCACAGAGCCTGAGCACAGAGCCTGAGCCTGGGACACTCAACCAACTGAGCCACCCAGGCGCCCCTACACTTGCGTCACTTCTGACCATGCCATTTCTTGACCCTCAGAAGTTGTCACTTTTCTGAGGGCCAAGATTCATTTTCAAGGATTACAACCTGACCATTTCCTCTTATAAGCACATTTGCTATAATTATTTATGGCACACTCTGAGAACCTGTGTAGACAAAGGAAAGAAGTGTATGGTGATGCCAGGATCTCACCCCAGAAATACTTTGAGCTCAACTCTGGAACACCTCCACTGAGGATGAGTAAATGAAAAATCTTCCACCTCCTACCCCCATGCTGTGCCCCACTCTAGCAATTTTCGTGAACCACGTATTTCTTGGATAGCGTTGTTAGATAAAATACATGATGGCAAGTTAAATTTGAATTTCGGGTAAACATTAAATAATCCTTTATTAAATAGAATTATGTCTCAAATACCCACGTGGGACATATTCATTTTTGTTTGCTAAATCTGACAACCCTATTCTTGGGGTTTATATGGTGCTTATAGCTCCAATAGTTAGATTAGTTGATTAATTAATTAAAGGATGATTTTCCATATTCAGTTGGTTTAATTATCCTGAAAAGCCTTTCAGCCCTCCCCTTCAGTAAAACAATGAACTGAAAAAGGCCCAACTTTACTCAAAACCACCAAACTGTGTAGAATACCTGTATTTTCAAATCTATCTTTATTTTAAGCAAAGAACATATATACATTGTTAAAATCAAATAACACTAAAAGGCTGATAATAAAAAAAATATTAGGCTTCTGCCATGCCCTCCTCTGAACCCTAGATCCACTCACTCCTTAGAACCAAGAGTAAGGTGAAGTCATAAGTCCAGTGGCTACCTTCATATCACTAAAAAATAGCCATATAATGTTATTTCAGTTTTTGGCATTATATATTGAGTTTCCTTTTAGTAAGTAGGGATTTCACTTCTTTCCCACTATTCCCATTCTGTCCTTCTGGTTTTATTACCACTTTTAGGGAAATCAATAATCACATGCTTGCATCATTGTCATTATTTCTATGGAATGAATCATGTCCTTCAACATCATATGTTGCAACCCTAACCTCCAATGTGATGGTATTTGGAAACAGGGGCCTTGGGAAGTACTTAGGTTTAGATGAGGTCATGAAGGTGGGGCCCCACATGGGGTTAGTGCCCTTACAGGAAAAGGAAGAGAGACCAGACTGCTCATTCTCCTCTGTTTCCATGTCTGTCTCTCTCTCCCTACCCCCCTTTTCTCTCCCTCTCCCCCTTTTTCTCATCATGTGAGGACACAGTGAGAAAGCAGCAGTGTACAAGACGGGAAAAGAGCTCTTACCAAGAACAGAGTCTACCGGCACCTTGATGTTAGACTTCCTAGCCTCCAGAACTTTGAGAAATAAATATATTTGCTAAAGCTATCCACTCTGTGGTATTTTGTTATAGCAGCCTGAGTAGACTGATGTAACCATACATATACTCACTGCAGAGCCAAATAATGTATTATGATTACATTTTATTTCTTTTATTAATTTTTTAGATAAGATTTTCTTTGTTTTTTTTTCTAGCTTTATATCCTTAATTATTTGCATACATTCTATTATAGTGCAATTCAAAGTATGGCCCCACAGACCAACAATCAATACCATGTGGGAACTTATCTAAAATGCTTAAGATATTAGATATCCACATGCAAAAAAATATATTTAAAAAAATTGTCCAACTGTTTTTCAAAGTAGTTATACCATTTTAAATGCCACCAATAGTGTATAAGAATTCTAGTTCCTCCACATCCTTGCCAACATTTGGTATGGTCAGGTTTTTAAAAATTTTAGCCATTTCAGTAAATTTGTAATGGTACAATGTTGTGATTTTAATTTGCATATCTGTAATGATGTCAAGCATAATGATATCAAAATTGACTAATGATATCAAACATATTTTCATGCACATATTTGCCATCCATATATCTTCTTTGGTGAAGTGTCTGTTGAAATTTTTTTCCCATTTTCTCTTTGTTGTTGTTGTTTATTTATTTTGAGAGAGAATGAGAGAGAGATAGAGAGCAGGGGAGGGGCAAAGAGGCTCACCACTGTCAGCACAGAGCCCAACACAAGGCTTAATCCCATGAACCATGAGTGAGAGCATGACCTGAGTGAAAATCAAAAGTCAGATACTCAACCAACTGAGTCACCCAAGAGCCCCTGAAATCTTTTGCCAATTTTCTGTTGGCTTGTTTCCTTATTACTGAGCACTTTTTATATATTCTTGCATAAGTCTTTATCACGTATATTCTTTGAAAATATTTCTCTAGTGTATGACTTGTCTTTTCACTATTGTAAAGTGTTTTTCAAACAGTGTAAGGTCTTAAATTGATAAAGTCCAATTTGTCAATTTTATTTTGTCTAACAAATCATGTTTTTGTCTTTAAAAAGTAAACACATGATACAGGCATCCCATTTCTAGGTATTTACCCAAAAGAAATGAAAGTGTATGTCTACACAAAGACTTGTACATAAATGTTTGTCACAGCCTTATTTGTAATAACTAATAACTGACAACAATGCAATGTACATTAATAGGTGAATGGATAAACAGATTGTGGTATATCCATTCAATGGAATTCTATGTAGTAATAAAGAGAAATGAATTACAGTTTACCCTTGAATAACAGGGGTTTGAACTGTATTGGTCCACTTACATGCGGATTATATATATATATATACAGTACCATACCATAAATGTATTTTCTCTTCCTTATGATTTTCTTAATAACATTGTCTTTTCTCTAGCTTAACTTTATTTTAAGAACATAGAATATAACGCATAAAATATACAAAATATGTGTGAATCAACTGTTTATGTTGTCAGTAATGCTTCCAATCAACAGTAGGGTATTAGTACTTAAGGTTTTGGGGAATCAGTTCCCATAACCCCTGAATTGTTCAAAGGTCAACTCTCCTGACACACACTACAACATGGCTGAATCTCAAAATAATTATGCTGTCAAAGAAACCAGACCGAGAAAGAATACATACTGTAGGATTACATTTATGTGAAATTCTAGAAAATGCACACAATCTATAGTGACAAAGAAAAAAAGATCAGTGGTTGCCTAGGAAGGTAGAGGAGTGCGGGAGAAGAGAGGATCACAAAGGGACAAGATGAACTTTCTGGGATGACAGGACATCTCAGGTATGCAAATTATCAAAAAAATACCAAATTGTACACTTTAAATATGTGTGCAGTTTGTCATATGTCAATTATGCCTTGATAAAGCTATTAAAAAATACTGACTGATAATCATGGTGTTATGTGAGTTGAGGGGAAATGTGGGGGGTGCTTTTCTTGGGCAGCTTCACAGCAAAGGAGATTGTCTTTGTAACTCCTAGAAGCATGATGGTACTGTCAAGAAACTAAAGTATCAAAATAAGTTCATGGAAAGGGCAACGCACACTGAGAAATGTTAGCTGCTGATGCAGTGGGTCTGCAACAATGCAAAAACTGCAAACTTTTCATCAAGGTAGAAAATAATGCCATGAGCTGTTCGTGTGTTCGGTTGGCGGTGACAGTCTTGCTGTCTATGTGAGTCCACCCCTCCTTTAGTATTGATTTGTAGGTGCATGTTGCCACTTACACAGTTTTCCATCTCTTAGTGCGTGGTTTTTCATCCCTTTTCGGTTGTTTAAAAATTTCAACCATGATCATGTGTAGTTTCTTTCTTGGAAACGTCAGTCAGTTGAGTATGATATCAGCAAAGAATTATTCCTTGAAATCTTTCAGTGCCCCTACCTCTCCAGTATCTCTGCGAATTATCTTTGTCTCTCCTCTTTTCTATCATTACCTCTGCCCTCAAATTGTTGAGGATATCTAGAAGTTTCCCTTGGCTGGTTCAGGACCACTGAACCTGTGATTTTATAACCTTGTCTCACCCTGCCTTTCATGCAATTTTTTCTTGTGACTCAAGACTGCCTAGTTTCACCCTAGGTTTGCTGCAATATAAATTGATTCCAGAAAAAGTCTCTCCAGGGTGGTCCAAGTGATCTGGATCCTCATGGGACATTAAACATTCTGAAGACTCTCTTCTCTTACAATTGGTATTTTGTACTAGTTTGAGTCGACAACAGTTTTGGAGTAGTTTAAGGTGACCATAGTTTTTTTCCACTTCCAGGTACCTTAAAAGCCTCCCTCCCCTAAGTAAAAGAATTCCCTAGGACCCCAGCACACTAGGAATGGTAACAATATGCTGGGACATTCTAGAGTTCTGTGTGTTCACACACACACAGACAAAATTACACAGATGCTCCTTTAATTAAAGCCATGGGGCTTATTTGAACAAAGTTCAGAAGTCAGTGGAAATCCAAGACTGGAATAGTCAAGGTGTCTTCAATCAACTGTGCAGTAAACTCTACTCCTTTCTGGAAGCTGGCATGGCTCAAGCCAAGCCATCTGCTGTTCCCTCTAAGAACGACTAAAGCCACCCTCACTGTGTCTGCAAAAGTAAAGTAGATTTGCAAACCTTAAAAGATTCAAGTAGGACACTATATTGTGCCATTGGATAGGTACTTTTAGAAAAGCCACCAAATGCATACCACTTTCAAAGACTGGAGTTCATGCTCAAATTATAATTTGAGGCATAAAGCCCACCCATGACATGTTTGCCAATATATGGTCTTTTAAATAGAAAATGTGAAATAAAAGATGGTGAAATTATTTATGACTCTAGCTAGAGATTTGGCAAGCTTTACTTCATATCTTGATAAATCATCCAAACACTGAATAGCATTTGTGTTCAATGGAGATAGAACTAGAATTAATAGGGTACTGTCATCGAAGAGTGTATATTATTAATTCTTAATGGTGTGACATTATGTTCACTGATGGAGATATTTAATGTCCTGGAATCAGAGCAAAGAGGAATATATTAGAAAATAAGTACTATTGCTCTATCATACCCCCATATAGGGCCACCTACATGCAAAATTGTCATCTTTCTCTTTCCATCATTTGTTTCTGTTCCTTCTTTGAAGTTGTCACCTTCTACCCAAAATAATGGACCCATTAGGAGTCATAAATGGCTCCTTTGTACCCATTGGTACAGGGCCATGTACTCATTAAAGTCTCATTAAATTGATCTCAAAATAAGGGAAGTTTTTGGAAATTCTCCAACTGCTATTAAGACAGGCATAGACTGTACTCGTTATGAGTTGTCTTAATTTGGGTTCCCCCAACAACAGACCCTGAGACAGGGATTTAAGTGCAAGTAACTTATACCAAAGCTGATCAAGCACTGAGGGAGAATTAAGGACGGAGGAAGGCCAATAAAAGGTAAATTACTGATCAACTTATCTCTGTGGGCAAGTAAGGCTAATTTCTACCGGGGATCCTCTGAGAGACTTTGCACAGCATACCTCAGAATCACCTGAGTGAGGGGTGAGGAAGCTGACCTTTTCATTTACCAATTCTTGTCCTCACTGGTTGAGTGTCACTTCTGTGAATTAAATCTCTGTGCACAGGTCAAGTGGGTGCCAGTAACCAGAGAAGACCCTCACGCAGAGATATCCAAGAAGCCTGTGGGGCATAGAGGGAGACTCTTTGCAGGTGACCTCCCAGGTGGGTGTGTGGGGACTGACTGAAGGGGGCCTCAGAGGTGGGTGTGAGGGGGGTCATCAGCAGGTACCCTCCTGGTGGGCCAAGGGGGTATTGGTGGAGCACCAATCACATCTGCTACAAGAACTCTGGTCAGGCCGACCTTGATTCAAAGCCTCACTCTGAAACTTACTAGCTGTTTGGTCCTGACTAAGGTGGTTCATCTCTCTCAGCCTTGATTTCTTCATCTGGGAGGATAATAATAATAGTGCACACCTAGTGGCAGTTCCAGATCCCAGGGTGTTAGGAAGGAGTGCTTAAGGACTTGTCTAGAAGCTGCATTTCCATTGTAAGCACACTGTTGCATTATAAGAATACATGTTTATTTGGGGTGCTTGGTAAAGATTACAAGGTTGCTAAGCTTCCCTAAAGCTAGTTCCATTGTACTTACCTTAGAGAAATACTGTAAAGATAAAATGCCTATAGGGCAAATATGATTGCATCACTCCCCTATTTAAAACTCCTCAATGGCTTTGCATTACCTTCAGGATATGCCTTTTTTTTTTTTTTTTTTTTTTTTTTTTTTTTTTAGGGAAAAGACCAACACAAGGCACAAGACGATGTAAACCTGACACCCTCCCTATTAACTCAAGTCTTCTTTCCTACCTTTGTCCTCCTCTCTTCTGTAAGTTTCTTGGATGTACCTGTCTGCCACAGGATCTTTGTATATACTGTCCCTCCTGGAATGCTCTTCAGCCCTCACATCCTTAAGCTAACCTGAACTTTCACCACTTAACTCTTCTTCTCACTCTTCTCCCTGCTTAGGCCAGCTCTGCCTCGACCCCACACTACCCTGGCTCTCCCATCACCCATTATCATCACTGGATGGCAGGGGGATAATTTCCAGGCACCTTAAACTTCAGCTTTCCAAGAGAAAATCCATTCTAAGGCTAGGGAGATAAAATGCAGAACACGAAGACCTCTTGGGATGGGGAAAGACAGCTACTCCCCACTCATTCCTACAGCACTAAGAACAGACCCCAAATTAATATCCTACCATAATCATCTCATCAAAAGCTGGTTTAATATCTTACCCATATCCATTCATTATTAATGTAGGAAGAAAAATTGCTTACTGCTTGAAGTTCCTTTTATACATATGTTATCTTTTCAAAATATTACTATATTTCCCCGTAATGAGGAACTTCACAGTCAACAGCTGCTTTGACCATTGGCCTTTTCTGAGTACATTTCAGTCAATGAAAATACTTACTCATGTCTGCTTTTCTTTTAATTTAGCCAGAAGAAAATATTGAATTATCAGTTTCTCTGGATGAAAACCAAAAACACTGATGGAGAATAGGAGATATGGTGGAACCTATTAATGTGTTTTTTTCCTGTGTTCAAAAGAATCTCTCAAGAGCCTCTGCAGTGTGACTCTGTCCCTGGATTCCTGCTCTCTAAAACTTAGTTAGTAATAGAAAGCTACATGTTTTTTTTTAAATCTATAAACACCGCCAACCAGAACAGTGAATGTTCACGTTGTCCCACATGCAACTTCATCACAGGGTACCTTCCTCTGAAAAGGCTAAAGGTAGGTAGAGAAAGAATGGTTGTGATTTTCCTCAACTGATTCTATCTTTTCCATTCTTGAGAATTAAAAAAAAAAATTTCCAGGGCGCCTGGGTGGCGCAGTCGGTTAAGCGTCCAACTTCAGCCAGGTCACGATCTCGCGGTCCGTGAGTTCAAGCCCCGCATCAGGCTCTGGGCTGATGGCTCAGAGCCTGGAGCCTGTTTCTGATTCTGTGTCTCCCTCTCTCTCTGCCCCTCCCCCGTTCATGCTCTGTCTTTCTCTGTCCCAAAAATAAATAAACAAAACAAAACAAAAATTTCCTCTGAAATTAGGTTTTAATAACTTAAAAGAGACTGAAGCTTATGAGAAAGAACATAGAAATAGGCCAGACTGTATAATCTCTATTGATCTCCGTGATGTGATTAATCACATTAGTTTTCTGGCAGCAAAAGTAAAACAGTGCTCAGTGCAAGAAACTTTTCTGAAATTCTTGTGCTATTGTTGGTCTTATTTACAATGAACACCACGGTTATACAGCCCAAGGGGTATGCAAGCATTTGACTTGGGATCTTATCTGGTGACCTGCAGATTTTAGTCAAGCTTTTCCGGGGGTGCAGTGAAGGATAGGAGGCAGCAATACTGTCCAGCTGCCAAGATTTATCTTTGTCCTCTCTGTAAGCCAACATTCTCATATTGCTATACGATAGGCCAATGATTACCTAGAACCGGGTGTCTAAATTTTATCTAAAAATTTGCATGATTAGCATAGGAATTTGCTTCATCTGCTGGGTGGGGTATTTTCACACTCCTGGCAATTAAACATGAGACTTGGGGATCTCTCTCCTCCCATCCTCTTCCAGAGAAGGCCACTCAGCAGCGATGTTTGTGTTCCCTGGCCAGAGATGAGTGGATTAGGCATACACACTTGACCTAAAATGGTCTTAATCGTGCTCTTTCTTTCAGTGATTTGGAATTGGAATTAAGAGATCTGCTATCTCTTAGAAGGAAGAGATATAAACTTGAGTATTCTGAGATGATCATCTTTGCTTATTACATGGCTACAGAGCAAGAAAAAGTGTATCTAGGAAGAAAAAAAAAGAGTAAAGCAGAAATACTTGAAAACAAGAGAAGAGAGAAGACAGCTCTACAGGCTTCCCATGGTTCCTCTGACCCAGATGCATTCCTGCCTTTGGGTTCTGTGAGTCACTACTGTGTTTTTATAAGAAATTCCCTTATATGATACTTGAAACCAGAGTCACAACTAATACAAGCATCCAGCCAGTGGTAACCTTTTGTTACAAGACAAGAGATTAGTGTTTATCAATCCTTTTATGGAAGTGTTTATATTTTAAGTGGGTTTGAAAACCAGTTATTACTGACAGTAATGAAACTAGAAAAAATTAGTGACTTTTGAAGGGCTTTCAATCAAGTTGAATCCTATAGATTCTTAGGAATATATCTCTCTAGGTTGAGACAAATAGCAAGTTTTTGCATTCAGATAGAGTGTAAATGCGGGATGCGCAGATAGAGAGGGGGATACAGAATCTGAAGCAGGTTCCAGGCTCCGAGCTGTCAGCACAGAGCCCAACACGGGGCTCGAACTCACAAACCACGAGATCATGATCTGAGCCAAAGTTGGACACTTAACAGACTGAGCCACCCAGGTGCCCCCGCCCATTCTTTTAATAAATAAACATATTGAGCACCTTCTGGATGAGTCAGAACTGGGTGTTGAGATCAGCTGCTCACACTAGCCTGAGGCTGGCAAACCACTTAGTCTCTCCCACTCTGTCAACCACAACCACAACCACAAAAACCATCCTAGGGCCACGCAGGCTATCTTCCTTTGGCTTCTTGCACTCAATCTGTCTTCAGCTTTTTTAAAAAATATAATTTATTGTCAAATTGACTAACATACAGTGTGTAAAGTGAGCTCTTGGTTTTCAGGGTAGATTCCAATGATTCATGGTCTACATACAACACCCAGTGCTCAACCCAGCAAGTGCCCTCCTCAGTGCCCATCACCCATTTTCCCCTCTCCACCACACCCCCAGAAAACCTCAGTTTGTTTTCTGTAATTAAGAGTCTCTTATGGTTTGCCTTCCTCCCTCTCTGTTTGAAACTATTTTTTCCCCTTCCCTTCTCCCATGGTCTTCTCTTGTTTCTCAAGATCCACATATGAGTGAAAGCATATGATATCTATCTTTCTCTGACTGACTTATTTCACTCAGCAAAATACCTTCCAGTTCCATCCAGGTTGCTGCAAATGGCATGATTTCATTCTTTCTTATTGCCAAGTAGTATTCCATCATATATATAAACCACATCTTCTTTATCCATTCATCAGTTGATGGACTTTTAGGCTCTTTCCATAATTTAGCTATTGTTGAAAGTGCTGCTATAAACATTGGGGTACAGGTGCTCCTATGAATCAGCACTCCTGTATCGTTTGGATAAATTCCTAGCAGTGCTATTGCTGGATCGTTGGGTAGTTCTATTTTTAAATTTCTGAGGAACCTCCACACTGTTTTCCAGAGTGGCTACACCAGTTTGCATTCCCACCAACAGTGCCAGAGGGTTCCTGTTTCTCCACATCCTCTCCAGCATCTGTTGTTTCCTGAGTTGTTAATTTTAGCCACTCTGACCGGTGTGAAGTGGTATCTTAGTGTGGTTTTGATTTGTATTTCCCTGATGATGAGTGACGTTGAGCATCTTTTCATGTGTCTGTTGGCCATTTGTATGTCTTCTTTGGAAAAATGTCTATTCATGTCTTCTGCCCATTTTTTTCCACTGGATTATTTGTTTTTCATGTGTGAGTTTGGTAAGTTCTTTATAGATTTTTGGATACTAACCCTTTATCCATTATGTCATATGCAAATATCTTTTCCCATTCTGTCAGCTGCCTTAGTTTTGTTGATTGTTTCCTTTGCAGTGCAGAAGCTTTTTATCTTGATGAGGTCCCAATAGTTCAATTTGCTTTTAATTCCCTTGCCTTTGGAGATGTGTCGAGCAAGAAATTGCCTGCTTTCACCTCTAGGGTTTTGATGGCTTCCTGTCTCACATTTAGGTCTTTCATCCACTTTGAGTTTATTTGTGTATGGTGTAAGAAAGTGGTCTAGTTTCATTCTTCTGCATGTTGCTATCCAGTTCTCCCAGCACCATTTGCTAAAGAGGCTGTCTTCTTCCATTGAACACTCTTTTCTGCTTTGTCAAAGATTAGTTGGCCATACTTTTGTGGGTCTAATTCTTGAGTTTCTATTCTATTCCATTGGTCTATGTGTCTGTTTTTTGTACCAATACCATGCTGTGTTGATGATTACAACTTTGTAGTAGAGGCTAAAGTCTGTGATTGTGATGCCTCCTGCTTTGATTTTCTTATTCAATATTACTTTGGCTATTTAGGGTCTTTTGTGGTTCCATACAAATTTTAGAATTGTTTGTTCTAGTTTTGAGAAGAATGCTGGTGCAATTTTGATTGGGATTGCATTGAATGTGTAGATTTCTTTAAGTAGTATTGACATTTTAACAATATTCTTCCAATCCATCAGCATGGAATGTTTTTCCATTTCTTTGTGTCTTCTTCAATTTCCTTCATAAGCTTTCTATAGTTTTCAGCATACAGATCTTTTACATCCTTGGTTAGGTTTATTCCTAGGTATTTTATGGGTTTGGTGCAATTGTAAATGGAATCAATTTCCTGATTTCTCTTTCTGTTGCTTCATTATTGGTGTATAGAAATTCAACTGATTTCTGTATCTTGATTTTCTACCCTGCAACTTTGCTGAATTCACGTATCAGTTCTAGCAGACTTTTGGTGGAATATTTTGGGTTTTACATGTAGAGTATCATGTTATCTGCGAAAAGTGAAAGTTTGACTTCTTTGCCAATTTTGATGCATTTGATTTCATTTTGTTGTCTATTGCTGATGCTAGGACTTCCAACACTATGTTAACCAACAGTGGTGAGAGTGGACATCTTGTTCGTGCTCCTGATCTCAGGGGGAAAGATCTCAGGCTTTCCCCATTGAGGATGATATTAGCTGTGGGTTTTTCATATATAGCTTTTATGATGTTGAGGTATGTTCCTTCTATCCCAACTTTCTTGAGGGTTTTTATTAGGAAAGGATGCTGTATTTTGTCAAATGCTTTTTCTGCATTTGAACCAGCCCTGAAGCCCAGGAATGAATCCCACCTGATCGTGGTGAATAATTCTTTTGATATGCTGTTGAATTTGATTTGCTAGTATCTTGTTGAGAATTTTTGCATCCATGTTCATCAGGGATATTGGCCTGTAATTCTCCTTTTTTGTGGGGTCTCTGTCTGGTTTTGGAATCAAGGTATTGCTGGCTTCATAGAATGAATCTGGAAGTTTTCCTTCCATTTCTATTTTTTGGAACAGCTTGAGAAGGATAGGTATTAACTCTGCTTTAAATGTCTGGTAGAATTCCCCTGGGAGGCCATCTGGCTCGGGACTATTATTTCTTGGGAGGTTTTTGATAACTGATTCAATTTCTTCATTAGTTATGGGTCTGTTCAAATTTTCTGTTTCTTCCTGTTTGAGTTTTGGTAGCATGTGGGTGTCTAGGAATTTGTCCTTTTCTTTCAGGTTGTCCAGTTTGTTGGCATATAATTTTTCATAGTATTCTCTGATAATTGCTTGTATTTCTGAGGGATTAGTTGTGATAAGTCCATTTTCATTCATGATTTTATCTATTTGGGCTCCCTCTCTTTTCTTTTGGAGAAGTCTGGCTAGGGGTATATCAATTTTATTGAATTTTTCAGAGTCCAGAGTGCTAACCATTACACGATGGAACCTTGAATTTTTCAAAAAACCAGCTCCTAGTTTCATTGATCTGTTCTACCGTTTTTTTTGTTTTGTTTTGTTTTGTTTTGTTTTGTTTTGTTTTGTTTTTGGATTCTATATTGTTTATTTCTCCTCTGATCTTTATTATTTCTCTTCTTCTGCTAGCCTTGGGGTTTATTTGTTTTTCTGCTTCTAGTGACTTTAGGTGTGCTGTTAGACTGTGTATTGGTGATTTTTCTTGTTTCTTGAGATAGGCCTGGATTGCAATGTATTTTCCTCTTAGGACTGCCTTTGCTGCATCCCAAAGCGTTTAGACTGTTGTGTTTTCTTTTTTTTTTTTTTTTTTTTTTTTTTTTTGTTTATTATTTTTTTTTTTATTTATATATGAAATTTATTGTCAAATTGGTTTCCATACAACACCCAGTGCTCATCCCAAAAGGTGCCCTCCTCAGTACCCATCACCCACCCTCTCCTCCCTCCCACCCCCCATCAACCCTTAGTTTGTTCTCAGTTCTCAACAGTCTCTTATGCTTTGGCTCTCTCCCACTCTAACCTCTTTTTTTTTTTTTTTTTTTGTTCCCCTCCCCCATGGGTTTCTCTTAAGTTTCTCAGGCTCCACATAAGAGTGAAACCATATGGTATCTGTCTTTCTCTGTATGGCTTATTTCACTTAGCATCACACTCTCCAGTTCCATCCACGTTGCTACAAAAGGCCATATTTCATTTTTTCTCATTGCCACGTAGTACTCCATTGTGTATATAAACCACAATTTCTTTATCCATTCATCAGTTGATGGACATTTAGGCTCTTTCCATAATTTGGCTATTGTTGAGAGTGCTGCTATGAACATTGGGGTACAAGTGCCCCTATGCATCAGTACTCCTGTGTCCCTTGGATAAATTCCTAGCAGTGCTATTGCTGGGTCATAGGGTAGGTCTATTTTTAATTTTCTGAGGAACCTCCACACTGCTTTCCAGAGCGGCTGCACCAATTTGCATTCCCACCAACAGTGCAAGAGGGTTCCCGTTTCTCCACATCCTCTCCAGCATCTATAGTCTCCTGATTTGTTCATTTTGGCCACTCTGACTGGCGTGAGGTGATACCTGAGTGTGGTTTTGATTTGTATTTCCCTGATAAGGAGCGACGCTGAACATCTTTTCATGTGCCTGTTGGCCATCCGGATGTCTTCTTTAGAGAAGTGTCTATTCATGTTTTCTGCCCATTTCTTCACTGGGTTATTTGCTTTTCGGGTGTGGAGTTTGGTGAGCTCTTTATAGATTTTGGATACTAGCCCTTTGTCCGATATGTCATTTGCAAATATCTTTTCCCATTCCGTTGGTTGCCTTTTAGTTTTGTTGGTTGTTTCCTTTGCTGTGCAGAAGCTTTTTATCTTCATAAGGTCCCAGTAATTCACTTTTGCTTTTAATTCCCTTGCCTTTGGGGATGTGTCGAGTAAGAGATTGCTACGGCTGAGGTCAGAGAGGTCTTTTCCTGCTTTCTCCTCTAAGGTTTTGATGGTTTCCTGTCTCACATTCAGGTCCTTTATCCATTTGGAGTTTATTTTTGTGAATGGTGTGAGAAAGTGGTCTAGTTTCAACCTTCTGCATGTTGCTGTCCAGTTCTCCCAGCACCATTTGTTGAAGAGACTGTCTTTTTTCCATTGGATATTCTTTCCTGCTTTGTCAAAGATGAGTTGGCCGTACGTTTGTGGGTCTAGTTCCGGGGTTTCTATTCTATTCCATTGGTCTATGTGTCTGTTTTGGTGCCAATACCATGCTGTCTTGATGATGACAGCTTTGTAGTAGAGGCTAAAGTCTGGGATTGGGATGCCTCCTGCTTTGGTCTTCTTCTTCAAAATTACTTTGGGTATTCGGGGCCTTTTGTGGTTCCATATGAATTTTAGGATTGCTTGTTCTAGTTTCGAGAAGAATGCTGGTGCAATTTTGATTGGGATTGCATTGAATGTGTAGATAGCTTTGGGTAGTATTGACATTTTGACAATATTTATTCTTCCAATCCATGAGCAGGGAATGTCTTTCCATTTCTTTAAATCTTCTTCAATTACCTTCATAAGCTTTCTATAGTTTTCAGCATACAGATCCTTTACATCTTTGGTTAGATTGATTCCTAGGTATTTTATGCTTCTTGGTGCAATTGTGAATGGGATCAGTTTCTTTATTTGTCTTTCTGTTGCTTCATTGTTAGTGTATAAGAATGCAACTGATTTCTGTACATTGATTTTGTATCCTGCAACTTTGCTGAATTCATGTATCAGTTCTAGCAGACTTTTGGTGGAGTCTATCGGATTTTCCATGTATAATATCATGTCATCTGCAAAGAGCGAAAGCTTGACTTCATCTTTGCCAATTTTGACGCCTTTGATTTCCTTTTGTTGTCTGATTGCTGATGCTAGAACTTCCAGCACTATGTTAAACAACAGCGGTGAGAGTGGGCATCCCTGTCGTGTTCCTGATCTCAGGGAAAAAGCTCTCAGTTTTTCCCCGTTGAGGATGATGTTAGCTGTGGGCTTTTCATAAATGGCTTTTATGATCTTTAAGTATGTTCCTTCTATCCCGACTTTCTCAAGAGTTTTTATTAAGAAAGGGTGCTGGATTTTGTCAAAGGCCTTTTCTGCATCGATTGACAGGATCATATGGTTCTTCTCTTTTTTTTTGTTAATGTGATGTATCACGTTGATTGATTTGCGAATGTTGAACCAGCCCTGCATCCCAGGAATGAATCCCACTTGATCATGGTGAATAATTCTTTTTATATGCCGTTGAATTCGATTTGCTAGTATCTTATTGAGAATTTTTGCATCCATATTCATCAGGGATATTGGCCTGTAGTTCTCTTTTTTTACTGGGTCTCTGTCTGGTTTAGGAATCAAAGTAATACTGGCTTCATAGAATGAGTCTGGAAGTTTTCCTTCCCTTTCTATTTCTTGGAATAGCTTGAGGAGGATAGGTATTATCTCTGCTTTAAACGTCTGGTAGAACTCCCCTGGGAAGCCATCTGGTCCTGGACTCTTATTTGTTGGGAGATTTTTGATAACCGATTCAATTTCTTCGCTGGTGATGGGTCTGTTCAAGCTTTCTATTTCCTCCTGATTGAGTTTTGGAAGAGTGTGGGTGTTCAGGAATTTGTCCATTTCTTCCAGGTTGTCCAATTTGTTGGCATATAATTTTTCATAGTATTCCCTGATAATTGTTTGTATCTCTGAGGGATTGGTTGTAATAATTCCATTTTCATTCATGATTTTATCTATTTGGGTCATCTCCCTTTTCTTTTTGAGAAGCCTGGCTAGAGGTTTGTCAATTTTGTTTATTTTTTCAAAAAACCAACTCTTGGTTTCGTTGATCTGCTCTACAGTTTTTTTAGATTCTATATTGTTTATTTCTGCTCTGATCTTTATTATTTCTCTTCTTCTGCTGGGTTTAGGCTGCCTTTGCTGTTCTGCTTCTATTTCCTTTAGGTGTGCTGTTAGATTTTGTATTTGGGATTTTTCTTGTTTCTTGAGATAGGCCTGGATTGCAATGTATTTTCCTCTCAGGACTGCCTTCGCTGCGTCCCAAAGCGTTTGGATTGTTGTATTTTCATTTTCGTTTGTTTCCATATATTTTTTAATTTCTTCTCTAATTGCCTGGTTGACCCACTCATTCGTTAGTAGGGTGTTCTTTAACCTCCATGCTTTTGGAGGTTTTCCAGACTTTTTTCTGTGGTTGATTTCAAGCTTCATAGCGTTGTGGTCTGAAAGTATGCATGGTATGATTTCAATTCTTGTAAACTTATGAAGGGCTGTTTTGTGACCCAGTATATGATCTATCTTGGAGAATGTTCCATGTGCACTCGAGAAGAAAGTATATTCTGTTGCTTTGGGATGCAGAGTTCTAAATAGATCTGTCAAGTCCATCTGATCCAATGTCTCATTCAGGGCCCTTGTTTCTTTATTGATCGTGTGTCTAGATGATCTATCCATTTCTGTAAGTGGGGTGTTAAAGTCCCCTGCAATTACCACATTCTTATCAATAAGGTTGCTTGTGTTTATGAGTAATTGTTTTATATATTTGGGCACTCCGGTATTCGGCGCATAGACATTTATAATTGTTAGCTCTTCCTGATGGATAGACCCTGTCACTATTATATAATGTCCTTCTTCATCTCTTGTTACAGCCTTTAATTTAAAGTCTAGTTTGTCTGATATAAGGATGGCTACTCCAGCTTTCTTTTGGCTTCCAGTCGCATGATAAATAGTTCTCCATCCCCTCACTCTCAATCTAAAGGTGTCCTCAGGTCTAAAATGAGTCTCTTGTAGACAGCAAATAGATGGGTCTTGTTTTTTTATCCATTCTGATACCCTATGTCTTTTGGTTGGCGCATTTAGTCCATTTACATTCAGTGTTATTATAGAAAGATATGGGTTTAGAGTCATTGTGATGTCTGTATGTTTTATGCTTGTAGTGATGTCTCTGGTACTTTGTCTCACAGGGTCCCCCTTAGGATCTCTTGGAGGGCTGGTTTAGTGGTGACAAATTCCTTCAGTTTTTGTTTGTTTGGGAAGACCTTTATCTCTCCTTCTATTCTAAATGACAGACTTGCTGGATAAAGGATTCTCGGCTGCATATTTTTTCTGTCTAGCACACTGAAAATCTCGTGCCAATTCTTTCTGGCCTGCCAAGTTTCAAAAGAGAGATCAGTCACGAGTCTTATAGGTCTCCCTTTATATGTGAGGGCACGTTTACCCCTTGCTGCTTTCAGAATTTTCTCTTTATCCTTGTATTTTGCCAGTTTCACTATGATATGTCGTGCAGAAGATCGATTCAAGTTACGTCTGAAGGGAGTTCTCTGTGCCTCTTGGATTTCAATGCCTTTTTCCTTCCCCACTTCAGGGAAGTTCTCAGCTATTATTTCTTCAAGTACCCCTTCAGCACCTTTCCCTCTCTCTTCCTCCTCTGGGATACCAATGATGCGTATATTATTTCTTTTTAGTGTATCACTTAGTTCTCTAATTTTCCCCTCATATTCCTGGATTTTTTTATCCCTCTTTTTCTCAGCTTCCTCTTTTTCCATAACTTTATCTTCTAGTTCACCTATTCTCTCCTCTGCCTCTTCAATCCGAGCCGTGGTGGTTTCCATTTTGTTATGCATTTCGTTTAAAGCGTTTTTCAGCTCCTCGTGACTGTTCCTTAGTCCCTTGATCTCTGTAGCAAGAGATTCTCTGCTGTCAGCTATACTGTTTTCAAGCCCAGCGATTAATTTTATGACTATTATTCTAAATTCACTTTCTGTTATATTATTTAAATCCTTTTTGATCAGCTCATTAGCTGTTGTTATTTCCTGGAGATTCTTCTGAGGGGAATTCTTCCGCTTGGTCATTTTGGATAGTCCCTGGCGTGGTGAGGACCTGCAGGGCACTTCCCCTGTGCTGTGGTGTATAACTGGAGTTGGTGGGCGGAGCCGCAGTCAGACCTGATGTCTGCTCCCAGCCCACCACTGGGGCCACAGTCAGACTGGTGCGTGCCTTCTCTTCCCCTCTCCTAGGGGCGGGATTCACTGTGGGGTGGGGTGGTCTGTCTGGGCTACTTGCACACTGCCAGGCTTGTGATGCTGGGGATCTGGCGTCTTAGCTGGGGTGGGTAGGCAAGGTGCACAGGGGCAGGAGGGGCAGGCTTAGCTTGCTTCTCCTTAGGTGATCCACTTCAGGAGGGGCCCTGTGGCAGCAGGAGGGAGTCAGATCCGCTGCCGGAGGTTTGGCTCCGCAGAAGCGCAGAGTTGGGTGTTTGCGCGGAGCGAGCAAGTTCCCTGGCAGGAACTGGTTCTCTTTGGGATTTTGGCTGGGGGATGGGCGGGGAAGATGGCGCTGGCGAGCGCCTTTGTTCCCCACCAAACTGAGCTCTGTCGTCCGGGGACTCAGCAGCTCTCCTTCCCTTTGTCCTCCAGCCTTCCCGCTTTCTGAGCAGAGCTGTTAACTTATGACTTCCCAGACGCTAAGTTGCGCTTGCTGTCGGAACACAGTCCGTCAGGCCCCTCCGCTTTTTGCAAGCCAGACTTGGGGGCTCTGCTTGGCCGGCGAGCCGCCCCTCCGCCCCGGCTCCCTCCCGCCAGTCCGTGGAGCGCGCACCGCCTCGCCGCCCTTCCTACCCTCTTCCGTGGGCCTCTCGTCTGCGCTTGGCTCCGGCGACTCCGTTCTGCTAATCCTCTGGTGGTTTTCTGGGTTATTTAGGCAGGTGTAGGTGGAATCTAAGTGATCAGCAGGACGCGTGGTGAGCCCAGCGTCCTCCTACGCCGCCATCTTCCTCCAATCAAGCTAGACTGTTGTGTTTTCAATTCATTTGTTTCCATATATTTTTAAATTTCTTCTTTAGCTGGCTGGTTGACCCATTCATTCTTTAGTAAAATGTTCTTTAACCTCCATATATTTGGAGGTTTTCCAAACTTTTTCCTGTGGTTGATTTCAAGTTTCATAGCATTGTGATCCAAAAGTGTGCATGGTACTATCTCAATTCTTTTATATTTATTGAGGGCTGTTTTGTGACTCCGTATGTGATCTGTCTTGGAAAAAGTTCCATGTGCACTCGAGAACAATGTGTACTCTGCTGTTTTAGGATGAAAAGTTCTGAATATATCTGTCAAGTCCATCTGGTCCAGTGTATCATTCAGGGCCATTGTTTCTTTATTGATTTTCTATCTAGGTGATCTGTCCATTGTTTTAAGTGGAGTATTAAATTCCCCTGCAGTTACCACATTCTTACCAGTAAGATTGCTTATGTTTGTGATTAATTATTTTATATATTTGGGTGCCAACAAATTCGGTGCATAGACATTTATAATAGTTAGCTCTTCTTGATGGATAGACCCAATAATTATGATATAATGCCCTTCTTCATCTCTTGTTATAGCCCTTAGTTTAAAAATTTTTTTTTAATGTTTATTTATCTTTGAGACAGAGAGAGACAGAGCATGAATGGGGGAGGAGCAGAGAGAGAGGGAGACACAGAATCGGAAGCAGGCTCCAGGCTCCGAGCCATCAGCCCAGAGCCCGATGAGGGGCTCGAACTCACAGACCGCGACATCGTGACCTGAGTGGAAGTTGGATGTGTAACCGACTGAGCCACCCAGGCGCCCGACAGCCTTTAGTTTAAAATCTAGTTTGTCTGATATAAGTATGGGTACTCCAGCTTTCTTTTGACTTCCAGTAGCATGATAGATAGTTCTCCATCCCCTCACTTTCAATCTGAAGGTGTCCTCAGGTCTAAAATAGGTCTCTTGTAGACAGCAAATAGATGGGTCTTTTTTTTTTTTTTATCCATTCTGATACCCTATGTCTTTTGATTGCAGCATTTAGTCCATTTATATTCAGTGTTATTATTGAACTATTTATATTCATTGTGTTATCTGTGGTTTCATCCTTGTAGTGATGTCTCTGGTCCTTTGTGGTCTTTGCAACATTCCACTCACAGAGTTCCCCTTAGGATCTCTTGTAAGGCTGATTTAGTGGTGATGAATTCCTTCAGTTTTTGTTTGTCTGGGAACACCTTTATTTCTCCTTCTATTCTGAATGACAGGCTTGCTCGGTAAGGGAGATTCTTGGCTGCATATTTTTCCTATTCAGCACATTGAAAATTTCCTGCCACTCCTTTCTGGCCTGCCCAGTTTCAGTAGATAGGTCTGCTACTACCCCTATGTGTCTACCCTTGTAGGTCAAATCCCGTTTGTCCCTAGCTGCTTTCAGAATTCTCTCTTTATCTCTGTATTTTGCCAGTTTCACTATGATATGTCATGCAGAAGATCGATTCAAATTACATCTGAAGGGAGTTCTCTGTGCCTCCTGTATTTCAATGTCTGTTTCCTTCCCCAAACTGGGGAAGTTGTCAGCTATGATTTGTTCAAGTACATCTTCTGCCCCTTTCTCTCTCTCTTGTTTTTCTGGAACTCCTATGATACGTATATTATTATGTTTCATTGAATCACTTACTTTTCTAATTCTATCCTCATGGCCCAGAATTTTTTTATTTCTTTTTCTCAGCTTCATATTTTTCCATAATTTTATCTTCTATTTCACCTATTCTCCCCTCTATCTCGTCAATCCTCACTGTCACCGCTTCTATTTTGTGCCTCACTTACAGTATTTTTTAATGGATCATGACTATTTTTAGGTTCCTTGATCTCTGTAGCAATAGATTCTTTGCTGTCTTCTATGTTTTTTCAAGCCCAGTGATTAATCTTATGACTATTATTCTAAATTCTTGTTCAGTTATATTGTATATATCTGTTTTGATCAATTCTTTAGCTGCGATTTCTTCCTGGAATTTCTTTTGAGGAGAATTCTTCCATTTTGTCATTTGGCTAGTTTTCTGTCCCTTATGTGTTTTACAAGCTTGTTATGTGCCCTGCACCTGTGAGCACTACTATATTAAAGAGGGGTCATACACTGTCCAGGGCCTGGCCCTTCAGGAGGTGTTTTTTGGAGAGTGTTATTTGCTCTCTGTTTTTGTGACTTGGATGACTTTATCTCCCTACTCATAGTGATGTTTTGGACCCTCCACCAGGTGTGCTTTGATTTGTTCGCTGAAGTAGCCTTGGAAAGGAAAACAAACAAAAAATAAACAAAAACAAAAACAAACACACACACAAACAAAAAACCCAAAAACAAAAAACCAGAAACACCAGCTACAAGTAAACAGCAGGCTGGGGGTGGCGCTGATGGAAGAGGTCTTATCCCATACAAAGATAGAAATGACAGAGGCAAGGAAAAATAAAATAAAATAAAACTGACCAGACAGAGAAACTATACGACTTAATCCAGAGAATGAGAAAGGAAAATAAAGAACGGGGTGTAGAACAGGTATAAAGAGAATAGATTAAATATGTCTGCTTAAATAAACCAACAACCTGAATAACCAGACTAGAGGAGAGGAGAGATAATAAGGAGAAAAGGAAGGAATAAATGTATATATATATAATATATATATAATAGAATAGAACACAGTAAATATATTATATTAAATTATATATTATATTATTGCATATTATATTTTATATAATACATATAATATAAATATATTATATAAAATATAATATAATATAAAAGATATATAATATTATATATATATAAGAATTGTCTGAGAATGAAATCAGGCAATGCAAAACTGCTGGGTGCCTTGGAACCCGTGGCAGTGCTGGTCTGGCTCGGAGGAAGGGCTGTCCGGTTCCTCAGCATCAATCCGGCTCTCTTAGATGCGGAGTTACAAGGTGCAAAGGGGCGTGGTTTGGTGCAGGCGGGTATCGCCTCCCCTGTGGGTCCCCTGTCCCAGGCCCATCTTGTTGGTGATGGGGAGAAAAATGGAGACACCCAAGTCTCTCCTCCACAGACTGGGTGTCCAAACCACTGTGTTCATCCCATTCTCACTGCGCCTCAGGCACCAATGAGGCAGTTTTTCCTGCTCCACCGACTCCCACGCCTCCCTGGTGCTTGGCTGGAATTTAAACCCCGATGTCTTAAAGGGACGCACTTGCGGGTGCAGGCAGTCTTTGTCCTTTGAATGGTTATATACTTCTTCCCACAGCACTCCAGGGAGGGGATTGCTTTCTCCTACTGTGGATTACGCCTCTGCACTAGTTACTGAGCCCAGGGCTGGGTCCCTTCCTCCCCAGGTGTGGGAACAGGGCAGCCAGTCCCAGTCCAGAGATAGCTTCGCAGTTAGAGATTGGGTCTATCTCCAATTCCCATCTGTGGTTTTTCTCTTGTCCAGATACAGTCCTACGCTTTCCAACCTCTCTTTCTCTTCCCTTTGTCTCTCTGTGGAAGGGCATCCTTCCCCTCTGTTCCTCCGCCGCCCAATTTATGTCTCCCGCTTCGCAGTCACATGGCCATGGCCTGTCATGTTGTCCCAGTGGGTCCCTGGAGGCGTCCCTCTCACTTTGCTGCCCAGACTCTTGGAGTTCAAGGTCCTTTGGCCTCAACACCGCTATGTTTGAGGGACAGGGGAACTTTGGTTCCGTACTTCTCTGCCATGTTGGATTGTCTTCAGCTTTCTTGGTTCCTCAATATCCATCTCCCTTGCCCAATTTTATCTTCATGTCCTGGTTTGTCTTTTTCACCATCCCGGATTTGCTATTCGGAACCCACCTAGGACACAATACCAGAGCTCTGATCTCTAATGAAATAGACCCCTTTTATCTCCACAATAGCCTGGAAGTTCTTTGATGTCAGGGACATATTTTTCATCTTTGTATCCTCAGACCCCAGAAATGTACCCAATACATGGCAGCACTCAGGAAATGTTGCTAAAAGAAAAAGAATGAATGTGGCTATATGACACACATCCAGTTAGCAAGGAATGTATCAATCTTATGTCTCACATATCCTCTTCTCCATTGAACATACTCCTGCGTTAGAGAAGAAAAGAGAGACCAGAGATGAGTGTAGAAGGACTTTCTTTTCTAGAAGCCAGAGGCTCTGTGCCATCTATGGCTGAGCCACGTTAGTGTTTGCTTTCACTGGAATCCTCTGAAAACTGTTGTTTCCTTCTCTGGTAAAAATAAATATTTTATCATGAATGCCACTCTCTTTCTTTCTAGGAATCACTGTATTCCATCCATTTTGACAATACTTTGATGGCTTCCTGTGCCTTTTTTTTCTTACTTTTAGTAAAAGGATCATCATTTTCAGTTTTAGTGCTCTTGGAAATGACCCTGTCACTCTAAGCCACAGGATCTCTTCTGTGTTTACTTTTCACATCAGCCTCAATGTGGCAATAAGATCTGTGGCCTAAACTGCTATATGAGTATAAAGTTAACCCTTAAACAACCTGGGGGTTAGGGGCACTGACCCCCTCCCCACCCTGTGCCATCAAAAAATACACATATAACTTTTGACTCTGCCAAAACTTAGCTACTAATAGCCTACTGTTGACCAGAAGCCTTACCAATAACATAAATTGGTTTTATTGATATATATTTATATGTTATATGTAATACATACTGTATTCTTCCAATAAAGTAAGCTAGAGAAAAGAAAATGTTATCAAGAAAATCATAAGGAAGAGAAAATACACTTCTTACATTACTGAACTGTATTTATCAAAGAAAAAATCTGTGGTAAAAGGACCCACACAGCTCAAATCCCTGTTGTTCGAGGATTGACTGTATATAAAATCTATAGTAATCTCTTCAATCTATATTGACCAAATCACTGAGATGACCTGTGGCCCGTGTTTGTTAGGCCAATCATTATATTCAACTTTCATTTACCAACCATCCTTCTCTGGTATGATTTTCCTTTTAAAAACTTGCAAATATTTCATATCCTGAATTTATATTTTGACACATTCACCCCACCTGTCTCTCATCAATCTATAGGGATTTTTAGAGAGAATTCTTTTTGCCACAACTCCTGCCTTAGGAAATGATGGCATGCAACCCATGCTGGGTTCTAACATGCTCACTCCCTTTGGTGTGACATGTGGCTGGACTATGGTGACATTAAATGGGCCAGAGACATGGCACACAGGCTTTAAGCTAATTTCCTTATTCTTTAAGACTTTTTTTTAATGTTTATTTATCATTTTTGAGAGAGAGAGACAGTGTGAGCAGGGGAGCAGCAGAGGGAGAGGGAGACACAGAATCCAAAGCAGGCTCCAGGCTCTGAGCTGTCAGCACAGAGCCCGAGGCAGGGCTTGAACTCACAGACTGCAAGATCATGACCCAAGCCAAAGTCAGACGCTTAACCAACTGAGCCACCCAGGCGCCCCTAATTTCTTATTCTTAAGGAAATTCTATTAAGAGTTTAGAGGCTTATGTAACTATGTTTGGTAGTTAGGGGAAGTTAGAAAAGTAGAAATTTGAAATTAAGAAAAAATGACAACAAGCATGAAATCATTTAGTGACATTTTCTCATTATACAAATGAAGAAAATGCAAGCTCAGACAAGATGAGTAAGTTGCTGGGGCCATGCAGATAGTGACAGAATCAGAGATAATTATGAATTTTCCTTTAGTGGATGGGAATTTAGTAGACCACTCATACCAGAAATCCTGGGGCCTCTTATAACAAGGCAAAGCACAAACTTTATCTTCTAGAGAACACGAAGACCCATTTCCTTTCTGTGAACTCTTTATGGTTCATCCTAAAAAAGTGGTAATGGTTTATCAAAAACCGCACTGGTATTAGAGCTAGGCAAAAGGGTATTGTAAAGATTGTTTAAATCTAGTGTACAGAAGAGTAAATTGTGAATAAGTGTTTATTTAGCACATTCAAAGAGTAAGATGGTAGCAGTGACAAAAATAAAAACGAAAACAGAACAGGAGAGGGGCACCCAGTGGCTCAGTCAGTTAAGCGTCTGACTCTTGGTTTTGGCTTAGGTCATTGTCTCACAACTCATGAGTTCAAGCTGTGCATCGGGCTCTGAGCTGATGGCACGGAGCCCTGCTTGCAATTCTCTGTCTCCGTCTCTCTCTGTCCCTCCCTTGCTCATGCTCTCTGTCTCTCTCAAAAATAAATAAATACATTAAAAAAAAAAAAGCAAGAACAACTATAACAGCAGAAGCATCAGCACGGAGTACTATTTAAACATGGAAGAGAAGGCTTGGTATAGAAAAGAGTGAAGAGGTAAATCCACAACCCCCCAAATGCTGGAATTATCCCCCCCTTTATTTTCTTTAAAAACATTTTTTTAACATTTATCGAGAGACAGAAATAGAGCATGAGCATGGGAGGGGCAGAGAGAGGGGAGACACAGAATCTGAAGCAGGCTCCAGGCTCTGAACTGTCAGCACAGAGTCCAATGCAGGGCTCGAACTCATGAACTGTGAGATCATGACCCAAGCCAAAATCAGACACTTAACAGACTGAGCCACCCAGGCACCCCTATGCCCCCTTTTTAATTCCACACAACAAAAATTAATTGCAACTAGCAGCAGCAACAACAAACCTTACTAACGGGCAAAAGCCAGAAACAGTATTGTTTACTAAGAAGTCCAAAGAGATATCAGGGTCAGCATCTCAATGTCAGCAATGACTCAGGATCCACTCTCTTTCTCTTCCTCCTTTGTCAGCACATTGACTTTTCATCCTTTCTTAACTTTTTTTTAAGTGTATTTATTTAGTTTGAGAAAGAGAGGGCACGAGTTGGGTAGGGACAGAGAGAGAGAAGGAGAGAGAATTCCAAGCAGGCTCTGTGTTGTCAGCGCAGAATCTGATGCGGGGCTTAGACTTACAAACTGTGAGATCGTGACCTGAGCCGAGATCAAGGGTTGGATGCTTAACTGACTGAGCCACCCAGGCACCCACCTTTTCATCCTTAGGCTTACCATCCAAGGTCAAGATGGCTGCCACACTCCAGCATCTTTGTCCTCAGGCCAGCTAGCTCTTCTTTTATGACTATCTTTTTGTTAGAAAGGTAAAATCTGTCCCGGGAGCACTTAGCAGTCTTCCCCTTCCTTTTCATTGCCCAGATGGTCCCACATGGCCTAACTTAGCTGTAAGGAAAGCTGGGACCATGAAGAAGGGCAGAGAGGAACCGGATTCCATAACCAGTTTAGATTTGTAACTGTTCATCCATTGAGACTGAAGGAGGGGCCTACCTTCTTTGAGGTCAATGGATTTTCTTCCACAAAATCAGGGTTCTGTTACCGGGGGAAATGAGGGATATTACGTAGGATACGAGTGAGGCTACAACAGGGAAGTACCTGATTTATCAAGAAACTGAATTTAGGAGTTAATGCCTTCAGACAGTATCTCTTACAGGCCTCTGTTATGTTCTCTCAGGGGCTTGGAGTTACAAAAGTGAGCCTCCACTTCCTCTGAGAGGATTTTTCTTTTTGGTACTCAGGTCTACATTAAATCCACAAATGCCTTTACTGTGTATTTTTCTTTTGACCCCTAGTCCTCATATCAGTTAGTTTTAGTAGAAGAAACAAACCCAAAATAAAGTGACTTTAAAAAGAAAGCAGCCTATTTCTCTTGGTGGTTTCTCTTTAAAGCTGGTATGGTGGTTCTGTCCACAAAGTCCTCAGGGGTCTGGACTTCCATCTTGGTGCTTTTCCTTAAGGTTCTGAAGATTGAATTATAACCCAAGATAGCTACTGTGGGAATAACCAAGGCGCCTGGGTGGCTCAGTCGGTTAGCATCTGACTTCCGCCCAGGTCATGATCTCATGGTTCGTGAGTTTGAGTCCCACATTGGGTGAGCTTGAGCCCTGCTTCTGGTGGTTCAAGCCCAGGTTTGGGGGAGTCCCGCTTCTCTCTCTCTCTCTTTCCCTCACTCACTTGCACCCTCTCTCTCTCTCTCAAAAAAAAAAAAAAAAGGAATAACTAACACATCTGTGTTCCAATCAATGGACAGGAGGATGGGAAGAACACAAACTATGTCCTATCTGTTTTGAATTTTTTTATGTTTTCTTAACTATGAGAGGGAGAGAGAAAGAGACAGAGCGTGAGCGGTGGGGGGGGGGGGGCAAAAGAGAGGGAGACATAGAATCTGAAGCAGGCTCCAGGTTCTTAGCTGTCAGTACAAAGCCTGACACGGGGCTTGAATTCATGAACCATGAGATCATGACCTGAGTCAAAGTCAGATGCTTAACTGACTGAGCCACCCAGGTGCCCCTGTCCCATCTGTTTTGAAAGGATGGTTGCTACATTATACTTACTCTTACTGCCATTATCCAGCACTTAGTTACAGAGCCACATCTAGCTGCAAGGGAGGCTGAAAGGTAGTCTAGATACTTTTTTTTAATATTTATTTATTTTTGAGAGAGAGAGATAGAGTGTGAGCAGGGAAGGGGCAGAGAGAGGGGGAGACACAGAATCTAAAGCAGGATCCAGGCTCTGAGCTGTCAGTACAGAGCCTGACGTGGGGCTTGAACGCACAAACCGAGAGATCACGACCTGAGCCAAAGTTGGACACTTAACCCACTGAGCCACCCAGCTGCCCCAGAACTGTCTTTATGTTGAGTGGCCATGTGTCTGGCTAAGATAGGATTTTCTATTATTTAAAAGTTGAGGGTTCTATTATTATGAAAAAAAGAGATTAGATATTGAGGAATAGCCAGCAGTCTCTGTCTTCCCCTCCTCTATTATACAGAGTTCACCTGAGCCAAGCCAGAAATTCCCTTGAAAATGTTCCAGTGCACTAAATTGCAGTGGATATCAACAGATTTCATGGGCTGATAGCCTCAAGGGGAAAAACAGTCATTAATGAAAAGCATATCTGCTATATGTACTCCAATTATTCCAGAACTTAGGAAATACCTCTGCTTGCGGCATGAATAAATACTCATAAATGTGAGTTTTAGAACTGAAAGACCGGCTAAAGATTTTTAAGAGTTACTGAATAAATATAAGATGTTGACTCTGTCATTTTGATTCTGTGGGGTGATGATTTTGTATATGTGATCATAAACATTTAAATCAAAATTATGCCTACATCAACAATTTTAAAGAAAAACAGTATTTTCTAGAAAACTGTTTTTTAAATGGATTATGGCAGCATTCAAAATAAACTTCCTGAACCCTCTTGAACCCAATCAAAATACTTGCTTTTTGTGAGAAATTTCTTGAGAGACCTTTGAGATTTATCTTTAAGAAATAACACACAAGTTGGGTGCCTGGGTGGCTCAGTTGGCTAAGCATTGACCTCAGCTTAGGTCATGATCTCATGGTTCGTGAGTTCGAGCCCCATGTCAGGCTCTGTGCTGATAGCTTGGAGCCAGGAGCCTGCTTTGGATTCTGTGTCTCCCTCTTTCTCTGCCCCTCCCTGACTCATGCTCTGTCTCTCTCTCTCTTAAAAATAAAGAAACATTAAAAAAAAAAAAAAAAGAAGTAACATGCAAGTTAAGGTAAGCCAAAAGCAGGGATGGGTGGACTTCTGCAGTTTGGTGGCCTGGATACTTCAGCTTTACAAGCTGAGGGATTCTTTTCCATCAAAAGACAAATACCGTATTTTAAAATATCTGAAGACTGAAGCTACAAATGTAGAACTAGGGACAGAGTGTTTAAAAAGGCAGTGAGTTTGATTCTTTAAATATTCATTCTTAATCTATGTTTGTGTGAAGAGTGAAAATTTGTTGACATTTACAAAATCGTATTTGAAAGAAAACATTTATCACATAGCTGTTTGTGTATGAAGAATATAAAGTAACTTAAAAATATCTTTGTCTATGTATTTTGAGATATGAGAAATTGACACAAAAATATTTGGACTTTTTAATGTTTCAGATTTAAATGCATCTTCTGTATAGGAAAGATGGCACTTATGTAATTATAGTCTTAACTGTTGTGCAAAAAGTCTTCACAGAACATACCCATTTGATATAGGCTAGAGTCAAATCCTAGAAATCTATTCCTTTAAAAAAAGATTCCATTTTTGTCATAATAAGTTACTTTGTAAAATATAATTTATCCTATATAAACATGAGAAACAGGTGGGAAGAAAAAAGACAGTGGAAGGGGACCTTTATTCTTATTCTTATGAGTAACAAACAACAATATAATTGGTAATGCATGAATAACTTAGAAAAACAAGGTAGCTTTTACCACGTGGTTTGTTGTCTTGGCTATAGTTGTTGGTTAGCTGCCATACACAGAGTTTTAAGTGAGTACTTGTCCACTTTTCTGAGTTCTTTTTACTCTGAATCATCAAAATGAGAAAACTCTTTTTTCCCCCTTTTTTTAGATGGGTGGGGGGAGGAGGGGCAGCGAAGAGGGAGAGAGAGAGAGTGAGAGAGAGAGAGAGGGAGAATCCCAAGCAGGCTCCATGCCCAGTGCAGAGCCCAATGCAGGGCTCAATCCCAGGACCATGAGATCATGACCTGAGCTGAAACTAAGAGTTGGACGCTCAATTAACTGAGCCACCCAGGCATCCCAAAATGAAAAAATTTTGCATGTAAACCAACTTCTAATGACTGTTAATATCAGAAATCACCATACTCTCAACTTCAACTCCAGGTTTTAAAATTCTACTCGAAATCTTTAAAATCAGATATTAAATTCTTTAGAATAAAAAAAGGGCAAATTTCATCATGCTATTGAAATGCCATGTTCGATTTTATATAAAATTTGTTTCTTGTTTTTCCATTGTACCAAAATTATTTTTACTGGAATCAGTTTCAGTTTTTTTTACATATAAACTTTACACTAAAGTTAAAATTCAGTATTTTTTTTCTTCATGAAAAATTATAGCCATTAGAGCTTCTGGTATTATGAACTTTCTTTTGCAGTTAATTAACCAAGACAGATTTTTTTCTGCACAAACCTTGTAGATTTAAATTTTGTCAAGAATATTTGTTTTCCCATCAACATTTAATAAAAGAGAAATTGTATTTGCCATGTCTGTTTTTCTCAATTTTTCCAGTTTTCAATATTACCAACCAGTAGTTTCTTTCATTTTTTATTCTATAACAAAACTGTGTGTAGTTTTAGCTATTTGTTAATTTCATTTTGTATTGCTTATTTTAATCAAGTCCTTTTTTCCCCTGTTAACCTATTCACAATATCTTTGGTATTAAAACAGCCAGGCAAAAACCACAAAAAAATTCTAGGCAGTGATTGTGATATGTTTAGTGGCTTTAGAAGACAGAATTTTACAAATGGAACAGATCTTAGAAATCAACTAGCTCAATGCTCTCATTTTACAAGTGAAAAAACAGAGGCCCAGAAAGGTTATGTGACTTTCCCAAAGAGAGATACAAATGCTTCATCAAAGGCAGTAGTCAGTTAAGAATGGAGGTGATGGACAGATGTGATAAATATTGAGAAGATCAAGGTCAGCACATGTTTAGTTGGACTGTGGGATAAGGGAGAGATACGAGTCTGGGATCATCCTGGATTTTAGGCTTGGGTGACTTGGTGGATGTTGATACTGTTAACAGAGACAGAGAATTACTAAGTAGGTTGGGTTTGAGGGTGAGGGTAGATGATGAGTTCAGTTTTAAATGTCAACTTTGAGATGAGAACTGGATGTCTAGGTGAAGTTTGAGTATTTCAATAGGAAATTTTAGAAAGGCTTGGGTGGAGAAACAGACTTGGGAGTTATCAGCTTACAAGTTGTAGTCCCACAAGAGGAGATGAAGTCACCCTGCTGGGAAAATATCCACCAAGGAGGCAAAGTTGTAGCCTGCAGATGTGTTTTGTTTGGCCCAAAATAAAAATTTAACAAAATTTGAATTAGTGACTAACATTTAAAATTTAAGAAATTTTATGTAAGTATCTGTATATTTATCCATATATTGATTTATCTTTAAAAATGAGAGGATCTGACATCACCAAGCCAGCACTGCTGGTTGGCAAAAATCATCTAGAGCTGAGTAGGGACCATGAACTCCATTTCTCCATAGTCTCTATTCGCGAGCTGGCCCATAATTTAGGAGTAATTTTTGACACCTTTCTTTCCCTTTATCGCCTTATGTAATCCATCTCCAAGGCTGCCATCTCTAGCCCCAAATTATTAAATTTGTCAACTTTTCTCCATCATTCCTTACACCATCACTGCAAAAGCAATTGTCTCTTTGCATCCTTTCTTGTCTTCCAATGAGCTACTATACACAATATCGTTCATTGTATACACAACAGCTAGGGCGGTTTTATAAAATCAGATCCTGTTACTTGCATGTCTAAACCTCTTCACTGTCTACCCATTACACTTCAAATAAAACCCATGCCACTTATGATAACCCAGAAAGGCTCTGCAATATCAGGACTCTCCTTGCCTTGTTGTTCTCATCTTCGGTTTTTTTCCCTACCCTACTTTCTAACTTTCTCAAGGGCACCACATTTTATTCCCTCCTCATAGCTTGCGAACATGTCAACACTTCTCTTGGTTGTTTTTCCTCCAGATCTTGACAGAGCTGGCTTCTTCTCCGTTCAACAAGTCTCTTAACTTCCTTAACATCTCAAACTAATAGGGCACCCTCTGTCCTTTAGTTTCTGCGGCAACTTTTTCCCTCCACACACTTCTGATCTCTACGAATGCATGTAGATTTGTTGACTTATTCAATATGTACTTTCTCAACTAGAAAGCAATCTCCACAAAGAGATTACTGTTTTGTGCACTGCCGTACCCCAGACTGCTTGCCGGGCACATAGTTGGATTTTAATGAATTGTGGTGGAGTGAATATGTACACTACACTCATATATAACAGAGGCCGGAAAAAAAAAGGAAAAAAGTGCACTACTGTAATTCAGTAACTTTTCCTTTCCTAAATACTTGTAAGACTTTGCAATTAGAAATAATCGAGAAACAAGGGCAACCCCACACTTCCCAAAACCCGCCGAGCATTCCCCACCAGCCCATGCTCGCCGCAGCTCTGCGCTTGCGCAGACCTCCCCTCGGAGACTCCGCCCAGTCTTCCTGAAGGGGTGGACCGGGCCGGCAGCGGCCCGGGCGCGCGTGGATGACGTCACTCGACGCGGCCGGGGTAGCCCGTGGTAACCCAGAGTCTGCGGAAGTGGAGACCGGTGGGCAGGCGACTGACACAGGTAACCTGTACGCTCCCAGTTGGGTCCTTGCCTTCCTCTCCTTTCGCGCCGCGATGGCGGTGGGGACAGCAGCATCCTCTTCTAGAGGCGACCGGGACCCCTCCTCAATCCTCATCTTCCGTCGGTGGGGTCCCTATCCCCTCTGAGTCGTCTCAGACTCCTGAGGCTGAACCCGTCCTGGGGACTTGGGCTGAGCTGCCACTTCTCTCCGCGTCAGCTCTTGGGGTGGCGATGGGCACTGACCTCTCCTCTCCCCACTGGCACAAACCCTTCTTCAGCCTGCATTTGTCTCCTTCTTTTGCCTCCAGGCCCACTCCCCCCCCCCCCACCCCCCCACCTCTCCGCTCCTAGCTCCACAAGACTCATCTCCAGTCGTGTTTAAGGAGACAAAAACAGTTTACAGGTCTCTTAATTTCCACTTGCAGTGAAGCCCAACCACCTTCCCTGCCCCCCAACCCTGTACCACCCCCAACACCCGCCCCAAGAATCCTTACTGAGATCACCAAGCTTTGAATTTTGGTGTCCCTAAAGAGCATTCTTTCTCAGTCAATTATACTCCTTAACGCACGTATTTGTTGAATAAGGGAGTGGCGAAGGAATGTGAAAATCTAGTGTGATAATAAATGATCCACATGGGATCCAATCAACTGCTGAGATGGATGGAACAGTTACAGCATCTCATTAAAATATTCTTTATTCCTAGTTTTCTTTTTGGTTTTCAAGCGGTGGTGACAAGTACCTTTGCAAAGTTAGTCAGCAAAATAAGTATCAGAACCCCACTGGGAATGTTTAGACAGAAAAAAAAAAAATTGTTGACAATGGGACACCGGTTGTTACAAAACCAACCAGAATAGATATGGGAGGAAAGGCAGGATTCTGAAATCTATGATCTGGTGATGGTTTGGTTTTGTGTTTGTCTTTAAGTATGTTCCATTTTTTTTTTAATTTTTTTTTCAACGTTTATTTATTTTTTTGGGACAGAGAGAGACAGAGCATGAACGGGGGAGGGGCAGAGAGAGAGGGAGACACAGAATCGGAAACAGGCTCCAGGCTCTGAGCCATCAGCCCAGAGCCCGACGCGGGGCTCGAACTCACGGACCGCGAGATCGTGACCTGGCTGAAGTCGGACGCTTAACCGACTGCGCCACCCAGGCGCCCCGTCCATTTTTGAATAGAGCATATCTTCATATAATTTTGAGAAGCCTGCCAATTACTTGCTAATTGGTAAGATTAGATTCTTCTAATATTAGGGGGACAAAGTAGAATAAGGTTATGGAATAATAATAGTCACTCATTGTTAACCATCTGCTGTGTCTCAGGGACTTCATTTGACACTTTGCATATGTTTTCTTCTTAGCTCACACAACAACCTTGTGTGAGTTAGGAATTACTAATCCTCAATTTACAGAGAAGGAAACGAGCGCAGGTATGTGAGGTTAACTTGCCAAAAACTCTAACTAAATGCTGGAGCCAGGCTTTAAGTTCAGGTCCGTGTATGACTTCAAAGCATATACCTTTTTTTTGTTTGTTTGTTTTTAAATGACTCTACTATAAATGATAAAATTCCAGCCTTTTCACAGTAGTCACATCTAATTGTGTGAGTTTATTCACTCATCTATCTAAATGATTTGACACTTTGTAATATCTTTAGTATTAAGTTCTTATATACCTGGAATTAAAATGCCTGGAAAGCTTATGATTCCCCCTAGACACACACACACACACACACACACACACACACACACACACACACACACAATCCTTAAGAATGAGATAAGTTGGGGGCGCCTGGGTGGCTCAGTCGGTTGAGCGGCGGACTTCGGCTCAGGTCATGATCTCGCGGTCCGTGAGTTCGAGCGTTGGGCTCTGTGCTGACAGCTCAGAGCCTGGAGCCTGTTTCAGATTCTGTGTCTCCCTCTCTCTGACCCTCCCCTGTTCATGCTCTGTCTCTCTCTGTCTCAAAAAAAATAAATAAATAAACGTTAAAAAAAAATAAAATAAAAAGAATGAGATAAGTGGGAAGCACGATTGCTCAGTACAACCCTTCTTTCTTCTTTTTAGACCCCTCAGGGAATGTGTAATTCATGATTTTGGAAAGTTTTACCCCTTTAAGAATTGAAAATCCTATTGACTATTTTGGATAGAAAAATTTTAAATGTCCTAAACAATTCCTTGCCTTCTTAAATACTAAGTATACTGATGTATTTTAATCTTTTCTTAATGTCTTAGAGCAGTCATTTTATTTATTTATTTATTCTTTAATATTTATTTATTTTGGAGAGAGTTCAAGCAGGGGAGGGGCACAGTGAGGGGGACAGAGGATCTGAAGTGGGCTCTGTGCTAACAGCAGAGAGCCCAATGTGGGACTCGAACTCACAAACCATGAGATCATGACCTGAGCTGAAGTCCGACGTTCAACTGACTGAACCACCTTGATGCTGCTCAGAGCAGTCATTTTATTTTTTTAATTAAAATTTTTTTAATTTATTTCTTATTTTTATTTATTTATAATATAATTTATTGTCAAATTGGCTAACATACAGTGTGTGAAATGTGCTCTTGGTTTTTGGGGTAGATTCCTGTGGTTCATCATTTACATACAACATCCAGTGCTCATCCCAACAAGTGCCCTCTTAGTGTCCTGTGTTATAATTTGGTAATTTCCTCAGAGATTTTATTATATTTAACCACCCAAACTGCTTTGCATTTGGAGTTTACTTATACTTTATGTATTCCATTCCTCACTGTCACCAAGAGGTAGTAAACCATAGTGATTAAAAGCAGGGATGGGGTTGGGGGGAGCGTGGGGTGGCTCCTGGGTGGCTGTCATGATCTCACGCTTTGTGAGTTAAGGCCCCTCGTTGGGATCTGCGCTGGCTGCATGGAGCCTGCCTGGAATTTTTTTCTCCCTCTCCCTCTGCCTCTCCCTCTGCCCTTTGCCTTCTCTCTCTCTCTCTCTCTCTCTCTCTCTCTCAAAATAAATAAATAAACATTAAAAAAATAAAAACATTCAGGGACTGGGGAACCACACTTCCATTATTCAGGTCCTAGCTCTGTCACTTACTAGCAGCTCAGTGAGCCCAGACAGGACAGTTGACCCCTCTACACCTCAATTTTCTCATTTGTAAAATGGGAATAATAAGATACTTTTTATCAGAAGATGTTGTGAGGATAAAGTGAGTTAGTTTATGAAAAGAGCTTAGAACAAATCAGGCATATTGGAAGAGCCATGTAAGTGTTTGCTAATATTATTAGTCTAATTTGGGCCTTAGGTTCTTTGAAAATTGCATTCTAGTTCTCTGAAAATTGTTATTCTTTGAATGATATTTGATATATAATATTTATGAGTTTACTGGAGAATTAAATTATCCTAACTAGAGTGCCTTAACCTTAGCCATTCTGGGAAAATGCTAATTTATTAAATTTACTTTCATTTTGTCTTTGAAATGCAATATGCTTTTTGGTTGCACTGTTTGGAGTGAAGACTTCAAATATTTCATGTTATTATATGTATTTAATAGACTTTTAATTTCTGTTTTGAATTTGGGGGATATTTCAGTGGTTTAAATTATGGTTTACCAATATATGGGAACCCACTCTACTTTTGAATTGAATACCAGTTGATTTATACATCTGTTTATTGTGCTCTGCACAGGTATGCTGTTGCTCTCATGTTATGATTCTATGTGGATAAATACCTCCTCATAGAACTACCATTATGCATTGGTCACATATAAAGCTACCTTCTCAGTGTAATTCTCTTTTTTCTGTCTTCAATGAGCTAAAAAAAATTGACTATAAGCAAAATGAAATAATGTTCCGTATTGAATTTACAAAGTGTGTACCCATTTTCAAGCATGTATTTTAAACCAAGTTCAAGCTAGGAGTTGATATTGACTCCTTTGGTATCCCTAGTCAGGAACTTGAGAATAAGTGATCTACTTTTTTAATTTTAGTACCATTAAAGCTGATACTCATGTTAAAACTTCCTGTTGAAAATGTAGGTTGTATGTTTTGAAGATTTTGATTGTGGTAAAATATTCATAATATAAAATTAACTATTTTAACCATTTTTAAGCATATAATTCATTGCAATTAAGCACATTTGTAGTATTGTTTAATTATCACCATTATCCATTTCCATATTTTTTTCATCATTCCAAACAGAAACTCTATACCCATGAAAAAATGATTCCCTATTCCCCTCTCCCCCCTCCCCCCAGCCCCTGGTAACCTCTATTCTACTTTCTGTTTCTATGAATTTACCTATTCTAGGTGGAGTCATACACTATCCTTTTGTATCTGGTTTATTTCACTTCATATATTTTCAGTGTTCACCCATGTTGTAGTAGAGTTCATCTGTGTGGTAGCATCTATCAGAATTTCATTCCTTTTATGGCTGAGTAACATTCCATTGTATGTATATAGCATATACTATACTTTTGATGCATATTGAATCATGCTTTTATAGACTTCTCATTCCATATAGTATGAATTTAATACTTGGTGATTTGGTTTGTGAACTTCTAGAGGATGGGAATGGAAATACTTGAAATAATGTTATTGAACAGTAAACAAAATGCCTGGTAATAGTGTTAAACTGGAGCTTGAGCATGCATTATAGTGTAATTTTTCTTCTCACCTATTATTTAGTCTAAATATAATAAGGGAAATAATAATCATGATAACATTACATAGTATTTCTATAGTGTTTACAGCATGCCTGGCATTATTCCAAGCACTTTACCTGTGAAGTAGGTACTATCACCATTCTCTTTTATAGATGAAGAAACCAGGCACAGAGAAAAGTAATTGAATTGTTAAAATTGCAAGGCTGGCAAAGTGGTGAAATTGGGATTTGAACTCAGGCTGGGTGGCTCCAGAGTTGATTTATCCTATGTTTTGTGTTGACATTTGGCTCACTACCAATTTTGCAAGGTAAATTCTCTTGCCTGCCACACTCTTCCTCTACCTTCTCTTTTTATACCATTTTTAAAATAGAACATTACTTCTGAGCTCAGTAGGTAACAGAAGAGCCTCTGAGCCCAAATTGTCAAAAGGATGACAGGTGCTTCTTCTTTGGCTGGGCGATAACATTTGAATGGCATTCAAACTGCATTTTCAAAGCTTAGTTCATATTATCTTTCTCTGAGAGCCTGTCTTTGAAAAAACAGATTTTGAAACGTTTTAAGATCTCATATTGCATATATATTTTGTTGGCATTTGACTTTAGATGTCGCACAATTCCCGCACTCTTTTTCTGTGTGTAAAAAGAGTTTTTTGTTTATAATGTTACTGTCAGGATGGTTTATGGCACATTCATTTTGTTGCTAACTCATTACTCTGCATGGTTTGATTCCTGAAGAAATTATCTTCAGTAACATTTTTATATATATAATCAATTTCATTATAATTTTTTCTTGGCTTTTTCCTTTGTTTACATTTTATTTCTTTGACACTTGCAGTTGAAGGTTTGGTTTTTGAAACTGATGGGAATTGGGATATGCTTGATAGATTTTGGCAGCAAAAGAGAGATATATCAGCCTATTTCATTTGCAGTAATAATGTTTTGCATATGTAGCAAGTATGGTGCATATTTGGAGGTATCAACTGTCTGTCTGAGTAATGTCTGGCGGAAATAGAATTATAGAATGAATGTTAAGGGTGCATAGGGTCCTTAGATATTTCTCTCATACCCTTCATTCAGCAGTTGGGAATCTGAAGCCTGGGATGCTTAAATGATTTCCCTATATTCAAACGGTATTAGAATCCATTTTTTTAAAAAGAGTTCCAATGTTCTGTGTTCTTTTTAATCATACCTCATTGTATGTATGTAGCATCCTTACTTGTAAGAGGGACTCCCATTTTTACTCAAATGTACTTAATCTTATAATACGTTCTAGGTGAGAGAGAATGACTTGAATTGGATAGGTTGCCAAGAGAATGAATTGATATGATGGATTCAAGAGATATTCAAGTTAAATCAGTAAGACTTTGCAATTGTTCACGTGTGGCTGAGAGTAAGAAATCTGGGGTACTTGGGTTACTGAGTAGATGGTGGTGTTGTTCACTAGGAAAACTTAGAGTAGATCAGGACTGGGTGTATGAGGTCAGAGTGAATAGAGCATGGATTGCACATGAGAAAAACTGAAGCTAGAGCTGGAGGACACACCAGCATCTACGAAGGGGGAGAAGGAAGCACCAAACTGGCAGGAAGGGATAGAGGAGAATCGTATCACAAATACCAAAAGAGGAGAGAAATTTAAGGAGGGTACGGTCATGTGTGTTAATGCTCCAGAATTCAGGACTGGAAGAACCTACTGCAGTTGATAAACAGGAAGTCATTTGCCTCCACTGTGGAATTTTTGTGGCACGGTAGGATGTAAGCAGTGGACTGGAAGGGAGATGGAATAATGGGGGTGGGGAGTGAAGACAGTCCTTTTTAGGAATTTGGCTGTGAGGGGAGAGAGAGAGAAGAGCTGGAGGGGAATGTGGGAGTAAGGAAGGGTTTTTGTTCATGTTTCCCGCCCCCCCCCCCCCCCAAGAAGAGATTGGAACAATCACTTATTTCTGAGATGTAAAGGGTGGAGAGAGAGAGGATGAAGTTGAGGGAGGGGCCTTAGGGGCTGGATGATTGATGAAGCAGGGTTCCAGAGAAGGCCAGTGGGAGAGGATGTCACAGGCTGTGATCGGGGAGTCCTGGGACAGGAAGGACACTTACTCCACCTTCCTGGAAGGGACTGCTTGGGAAAGGGTGGGGATAAATGTGAATAAGTTTGTAGGTGGGGAGGGAATATGGGAAAATTCTTATCTGATGGTAGCAAACTTTCGTAAATGAAACGGGTAAATTTGCTGATATTGAGTGCTGATTTGGTGGAGGATTGGGGATAGAGGTAAAAGTTTAGAGTAGTCACTGAGGGGAAAGAACAGGAGTTGAGGGGGCAACTAGAGAGAAACACATGAAAGGTTGCCTGCCTGGTAATGCTGGGGGTCTCATTGAGGTTGGAATCTGTGAATATGTAGCATCCACCTTTTGCATGGTCGTGTGATATTTATTTAATAATTTATTTCTTTAGCTTTGGTTGAGTTCAGTACACTGACTTTAGAAGTAGAAAACTTGGGTGTTCAGTTGGTTGAAAGGTTTTATAGAATAGGTATCAGAAGGATGAAAGAGCAAGAGAATTGAGGTTAAAATGTTCTAAGAGTGATTGAAGAAAGGAACCACATTATCTAAAGAAGACCACAGAGTAGAGATTCTCAACTTCAGAAATGTAGAAGCTGTAGGGCTGTTTTGTGCGCTGTAGGATGTTTAGCCGTCTTGGCCTCTACCTACTATATGCCTTCCCCTCTAGTTGTGACCATCAAAAACATCTCCAAACATTGCCAGATACCCTCTGAGGGGCAAAATCACTCCCCGATTGGAGCCTCTGTCCTAGAACCAGAGGGAGCAGATGCATTGAAGATAATGGAAAAGCTGAGGGACTGGAGTTTCAATATAATAAGAGTTGGTGAATAATTAAGAGAAAGAATAGGGAGAATAGGAGGCCATGCTCTGATATAAGATTATGGAAATGAAGTATTTAAGTGATGGAACTGTTCCAAGTAGTGAAAATGTCAAGAATGGACCATTGGTTCACCGAATGGAGTGAAGGCAAAGGTTGTTGGCACTGAGTAGGTAATTTGGGGAGAGAGAGAAAGCCTATAGTTACGGAACAAGCTGGGAAAGCAGCTGCCAGAACTGATTTTTTGGATGTTTGTTTCTTTACTCTATCCATTAAGTGTTTCTCAGTTCTTTTTCTAACATTATCAATTCCCTGACCATGGACCTTCCTTCTGTACTGTTTTAAAAAGTCATGGTGGGGGCAGGGGGGGCACGTGGGTGGCTCAGTATCCGACTTCAGCTCAGATCATGATCTCATGGTTTGTGGGTTCTGGCCCCGCATCAGGCTCTGTGCTGACAGCTTAGAGCCTGGAACCTACTTCAGATTCTGTCTCCTTCTCTCTCTGCCCCTCCATAGCTCATGCTGTGTCTCTCTCTCTCTGTCTTTCAAAAATGAATAAATGTAAAAAAAAAAAATTTTTTTTAAAGTCATGGAATTTATTCAGCTTGGTTTTTGTAGTATTTTTTAGGTGAGTTCTTTTTTGTTTCTTTTTCAATATTCTCTTGATCTGATTTTGTGATCCTTTACTTATAAGTATATTACTTTTCAATAAGCCCAGGTTCTGTGCTGTGTGACCTAATTTCAGGGTATTTCTTTTGCATTTGGGCACCTCATTATGAAGTCTGCTATCTTTGGCAGAAGACGTTATCAACATATCCTTAAATCTTACAACCTCTTAGAGATGTTCTTTTCCCTTGCCTTCCCCCACCCCATTGTTTTCTCTTTTGCTCTTTATTATTTTATATTTATTATTTAAAATTTTTTTTTAATGTTTATTTTTGAGAGAGAGAGAGAGGGACACAGAGTGTGAGCAGGGGAGGGGCAGAGAGAGAGGGAGACACAGAATGTGAAGCAGGCTCCAGGCTCTGAGCTGTCAGCACAGATCCCTACGTGGGGCACGAACCCACAAGCTGTGAGATCATGACCTGAGCCGAAGTCGGACACCCAACCGACTGAGCCACCCAGGCGCCCCTGTTTCATATTTATTTTTAAGCTGTGATTATATGTATGTGTGGTGTTGATTGAGAAGTAATTACAGTGGACTCAGTAAGCTGGACATATTCATGGAATATACCTTTAGATGCTTTTTCCTATGTAATAATGCTTACTTTGCATTATTCATCAAGAAAGAGTGCAATAACTCCCACCTCTTTTACAAGGCATTAAAAAAAAAAAACTTATCCACAGATATCAGCTGATGTAGGTTTTATTTGCAAAATAAACCTTGCAAAAGTCTTGCAAAATAGGAAGTAAGTAGGTGGCATTAAAAGCCTTGACATTTTTACTTGATTCTTACATGAATTATTTTTTGTGAGTGCTGATCTATTTGATCAGTATTATACTATATTTGATCTAGTATAATAAGTAGCTCTGTCTAGGAATATCCTATTATGGCTAAATCCCCTAATGGTGATGAATTGATTTTTTATGACCTTATTTCTATACTTAAATATGAGGATTTCCAAGAAAAAGATTAATCTGTTACTTCAATAAAGAACGATGACCAGTTTTTCTTGAGGACTTAATTTTGGTATTTAGGATCTAACACCTCAAAGGAGAAATGAGTTGTTCTCTCCAAACCACGAAAATGGACATTCATCCTAAGTACAAAAGCAGGCCAGAAACATTTTATCGCAGAAGTTATGCTTTAAAAAGCAGCAGCATTACATCCCCATCGGTTGTTCTCTAGCGGTGGATGACACTTGACGATTTTTGTGCTCAGTCTGCAACCACACTCAGTATTGGACAAATATAAGATTCTTCAGTGATGGCATTCGAACACACATATGCCCAAGGACTTTGTTGTTAGTAACAAATCATTTTGATTCTGAACATGGTTTAATGACTCTTCTAATAGAGTGTTTTAGGTTCTGGAAATACCATGGTCATAGAATATGTTTTGTTTAGTCATTTTCTTACAATGATTTAAGAAAGTCATATTTTTCACACTCCTTGGTAAATTGTTAATGTTATGCAGTATTTGCAGCATTTAACCAGTTTATGGCTAACATTTTAAAAATATCCTTCCAGCTTTGTGCAGTGGCAGTATCGTAGCCAATGAGGTTTATCTGAGGCGTGATTATTGCTAATTGAAAACTTTCCTAAAAATATCCTTCCCTGTTGGGGCACCTCGGTGGTTCAGTTGGTTGAGCATCTGACTTTGGCTCAGGTCATGATCTCGCAGATTGTGGGTTCGAGCCCCCTGTCTGGCTCTGTGCTGACAGCTCAGAGCCTGGAGCCTGCTTTGGCTCCTTCTCTCTCTGCCCCTAACCCACTTGCATTCTGTCAGTGTCTGTCTCAAAAATAAAAAACATTAAAAAAAATTTTTTTTTAAATATCCTTCCCTGTTGCTATTGTTCTGTATCATTCTCCAGGTCTACACTTTTTCCTTAAGCATATATCGAAGTCTCAAAGAAAAATAAATTGTTTTTTTTATTCTTTTTTTTTTTTTCAACGTTTATTTATTTTTGGGACAGAGAGAGACAGAGCATGAACGGGGGAGGGGCAGAGAGAGAGGGAGACACAGAATCAGAAACAGGCTCCAGTCTCTGAGCCATCAGCCCAGAGCCTGACGCGGGGCTCGAACTCCCGGACTGCGAGATTGTGACCTGGCTGAAGTTGGACGCTTAACCGACTGCGCCACCCAGGCGCCCCTTTAATTCTTTTTTTTTAACGTTTATTTATTATTGCAAAACAGAGAGAAACAGAGCAAGAGCATGGGAGGGGCAGAGAGAAGGGGAGACACAGAATCTGAGGCAGACTCCAGGCTCTGAGCTGTCAGCACAGAGCCCGACGCAGGACTTGAACTCACAAACTGCAAGATCATGACCTGAGCCGAAGTCGGATGCTTAACTGAGCCACCCAGGTGCCCTGAAAAATAAACTGTTTAACCTGCCTTTTAAATCATCCTAATTAATTTTAACATGGTCTCCAATTACACATGTTCAGTTGTATATTCAAATTGAAAAGATAGTGGAGATCCTGGAGATCTTCTAAGATATTGAAGCTATATCAAATATGTTTTCTTTCTTATCTTTCTCCCAAATGCTTTTCAGTTTCTAGGAATTAGTTGAAATCTCTTTTCTTGGGAAGGATGAACTGCATATATGTTCAGTTCACCACTGAGACCATGATAATCACTAGGAGTATATTTTAAACCTCAGTGAGATGGATTTGAAAGCCATTTACAGAGAATGGGACACCTGTTTGTAGTGTGTAAATTGTGGACCTATCTCTCAATGGAGAAATCTGTTATATACTTATTCCCATGGAAGAGCAGAGTGTAAATATTGAGATCTGAATGCTATTTCTAAAGAATCTAATTTTGTCAAATTTTGCCTTTGGGTACAGTACTCGTTTCCTTGTCCTTGGTTGTCTGTAGCTGTAGCCCTGTGACAATCACCAAATAAATCACTAAGTAGAGGGAGTTTGTCTTGATTTCTGGCTAAAGGAAATGTAGTTTCCTAAGAGGAACAGAGTGACCTCTTGCCCTTCCTACAGCTTTCCTGCAGTAGGAAGTATGGTTTCCTATAGAGGACAGAAGGTTGTCCACGCAGGGTAGGAAGTGGGGGCTGTAAGGTCAGACAGAGTCCAGGAAGTAGGGGAGGGATGTGAAGGGTATTTATCCCTGCAGATGCCAAGAAAGGACAAACTTTTCACCCATACTACAAGTTCTGAATGATGGAAACTTCTTGAAGATACTGAGAAGAGTCTTACACAAGAAGCCCTATGGAAAGTGGTTAGAGAATTTGCCAAGTGGAGCCATTTTTTAGCATCATTGAACTCCACAGTGAATCCTAAATAGTGTTGATTGGGAAGAGACCAGAGTTACTATAACCAGAGTTAGATTAAGCCAGTGGTTCTCAAAGTCTGGTTGCTAGACCAGCAGCGTCAATATGGAATTTGTTAGAAATGCACATTCTTGGAGCTCACTAGTTGGTATTTTAACGAGATCTTATTTATTTTTTTTTTTTTAAGTTTCTTTATTTTGAGTAAGAGCACATGAGCAGGGCAAGGGCAGAGAGAGGGAGAGAGACAACCCCAAGTAGGTTCTGTGCTGTCCTTGCAGAGCATGACACGGGGCTTGACCCCACCATGATCATGAGATCATGACCTATGCCGAAATCAAGAGTCAGACGCTTAATGGATTGAGCCACCCAGGTGCCCCTCACCAGATCATTCTTATGCATGTGATCCTCAGCCTACGCTTTGAGAAACACTGTGCTAGATCTTTGAGAAGAGCAGTAATTTATTGGATTACAATTTTATCCTTGAGGAGTTCTAAGATACAGATGTGTTCCTGAATTGCTGAAGATATTCACAGATATGAATCTTAATTGCTAGCAGTGAAGCTCTCTGAATATTTAATACTCATTGGTAAATTGTATAGAGATGCTTGGGATAAAGTTCTAGAAATCATGAGTTTTCTTCCTAGGTTAAAGATGCCCCCCAAAGGCCAGTTGGACAGTATAACATTATAACACAAAACCAGTCAGATTTAAAAATTTGTTGTTATATAGTTCATGTTTTCCAAATAGTCTTTAGGAAGCCTATGTTTATAGTTATGGGGCTACATATTAAAACTTTATACAGAAAAGGAATGGATTTAATTGAGAAAATACTGGAAAAGTATATCTTTTTGCAGTCTCCAAGCCATGTGTTAGAAGCCAAAAAGGGATCAATAGTATTAAGAAAATACTGTGTCAGTGTGCCTATAGGCTAGTACCCTAAGTTCACTGTTGGGGCAGGAGTAGATTTATCTAAAATGATGTATGATTTTTTACTGCATAGAATTATATAAAAATTATTTTATCTAGTTACCAGAAAAATGATTCAAGAACAAAAATTGGGGCAGGAAGCATCTCTCTCTCTCTCTCTCACCCTCCCCTCTTCCCTCTCCCAGTTCTCTTTGGAGACAGCCTCAGTTACCGGCTTTCTCTATGCCTCACTACCTAGGACTCAGGGCTTCTTGAAATGAATAAGAATAAAGGCAGTGACTTGTAATTGTGTCACCTATTTAGGATAGATAACTACAAAAAGAGGTAGTCCTCTTTGCAGTGTGAAAAGGAAGTGAAAAAAAAAGTGGTTAAATATCCAGTGTCTTCAGGGTGTTTTTTTTTTTTTGAGGGGTGTGAGGGCATGGTATCATGACATTCCCCATCAGGAATGGGGGTAAGCTCCTTTCAGGAAGCTGTTTCAAACCACCTACGGTGCTAATATTTCAGAATGAAATCTAACCCATATTTCTTCTCGATGGGAGGAACAGGTGTGGTAGAGCCCAGACTCTTTCTTTGCCCTAGAGTACTACTTTAGGAGTGGGCCCTTCTGCAGGCTTTCAGTACTGGTGTTGGCAGGAAGGAAGCAGGATAAATAAAAAGCCCTGCCCACCTGTCCATTAGGCAGTCGGTCTTCTGCCAAGTTCAACTCTGATAAGCAGAGCATGGCTGTAGCAAGAACCCAAGAATTTGTAAAGAGGACCTAGCATCCTTGTTCTTTCAGCTGCTTCCCTCATGGAGGCCTACTGCCTGCCATCTTTCTGTACCATCCACTCCAGTGTTATTCTCAAATACGTTTTCTTGGCTGAATGCCAGCCCTATGGCTCCCACTGATAATGTGCCTTCATAGAGTAGCACAGTCCTAAATTTTGCTGCAAAGTGGCTTTTGAACATTCTGATTTCCTTAACAGTTTTTAAAGTGTAGATACAGATATGTTACCAGGCTCAGCTGATTTTTTAAAACCAGTGTTTTCTTGACTTGTGTGCAAGATGATTTAAAGTGGTACATGGATAAGCATCTTTTGAATTTTAATAGTTATGTGTCCATTTTAATATACGGTGGAAAATGTAAATTAGCCAGTCAAACCCATGATTTCATGGATATTATAAAAGTTGAGTCAGTGGTAAAGTGAATTGAAGAAAAAGTATTTAATAAATAACAAGGTGGTATGAAGATGGCAAAACTACTGAAGGTGGTACATACATGACCGAAGTTTGGGAGATACTCAGGGCTTACACTTTTTGAAATAGTCTTTAAAGCAATATACCAAATAAATTCTGAGGTTGAAATGCCATGCCATGTTGGAAGATGTGCGCTGGGTGTAGCATAGATCTTTAACTACAAGTTCCTATCAAGTCAATGTACATCTCTTTTATTTAAAAAAATTTTTTTTAACGTTTATTCATTTTTTGAGAGACAGAGAGAGACAGAGCATGAGTGGGGGAGGGGCAGAGAGAGAGGGAGACATGGGATCCGAAGAAGGCTCCAGGCTCTGAACTGACAGCACAGAGCCCGACATGGGGCTCAAACTCACAGACTATGAGATCTTGACCTGTGCCGAAGTCGGATACTTAACCGACTGAGCCACCCAGGCGCCCCAATGTACATCTCTTTTAAATGGCCCTTTTAAAACATGAAGCTTATATTAATCCTTGCTAATATCATTGATACGTTTTTACTGAGTCTTTTCTAAATTATGTAAGATTTTCTATCTTTTGTAGGACATGGGTAAGAAAACCACTGTAAGACTTTGTTAAAACAGTTTGCTGTTCTTTTTTGCCACTTTTAAAAATAATAGCTTTGGGGCACCTGGCTGGCTCTATTGGTAGAGAATGCAACTTTTGATTTCCGGGTCATGAGTTCAAACCCTAAATTGGGTGTAGAGCCTACTTAAACAAAGAGCTTTGTTGAGATGTAATTTACATACCATAAAATTTAGCCTCTAAAACTGTATAATTCAGTGGCTTTTAGGATATTCACAGAGTTGTGCAGCCATCTCCTCTGTCTAATTTTCAGGTATTATCATCACTCCAAAAGATATTTTGGACTCCTAAACAATATTTTAAAATACCTGAGGTCTTTGGGGCACTTGGGTAGCTCAGTTGGTTAAGTGTCTGACTCTTGATCTTGATCCCGATCATGACCTCCCAGTTCATGGGTTCGAGCCCCATATTGGGCTCTGTGCTGACAGTGGGATTCTCTTTCTTCTCTTTCTCTGCCCCAATCCCACTCTCACTCTCTCTTGAAATAAACTTTTAAAAAATTAAAAAAAAAATAAATTGAAATACCTGGAATCTTTGAATAGCTACTAGATGACTTCTGTCGGTGTGTTGTAGAGGAGCCTCGTGCAGTGAGTGGGAACTGAATTTTGAGTCTCTTGTTGTCATGGATTCAAGGAGTCTGTATCTGTCATCTGTTTTTGCTAGTAAAATGTATTTTCCTATGAGCCAGAGCAGTGACTTTTTCTCCGTCGCAGAATGTTCATTAATAAACTATTTTCACAATACCTCTTTAAGTACTGAGTTTCCAAAATAGTTTCTATTTAAAAATAGTGTTTTTCAAGAATCCTAGAAGAGGAAATCTTACGGAAAAAGCTGATATTTTTGTCTATATTTTCTTTTCCGATTTCTTTATTTTTACCCTACTGAACTCTGTAACCCAGCTCTATTAATCTAGATCTTGTTTCCACTCTATGAATATTTATAGATAATAATAAATTATATTAATTCTGTTAATGGAGTTTGAAAAGTTTTGTTAACTTTTATCCTAGCACAAAAATTCCTGGGTGGTCTGATAAAACCCTCATCTTTATTAAATATTAAGCCAGTTCTTTTAATTAATTATTATTTTTTTTTTTGAGAGAGAGAGAGAGAGAGGGTGCAGTGAGGGGCAGAGAGAGAGAGAGAGAGAGAGAGAGAGAGAGAGAGAGAGAATCCCAAGAGGGGCAGAGAGGGAGAGAGAGAAGCGGGGCTCACCCAAAGCAGTGCTCGAGTTCACCCACTGTGGGTCTCGAGGTCACCAACTGTGAGATCATGACCTGAGCTGAAGTTTGATGCTTAACCGACTGGGCCACCCAGGTTGCTTTTTATGTTTAAAGGCTGTATTAACTGAATTATGTCTATTAAAATGTTCAATAGTTATTTATCTTGGACCTGTAGTGTACAAAGCACTTCATGGAATAATAGCCCTTCCTTTTGCTTCTGCTGAAGTCCTACCTGATTTCAACCATTGTATTCAAATTCTGCAGTGAGGACAGCGAATGAATTTGAGCATGAGCTGGGATTATGAAGGTTTTAGAACCATTGTCGGGTGAGTAGCAGGTGAAAGAACTGAGCTTGGAAGAGAAGACTTGGGCAGTATCATGAGGGCTCTCCCAGCCATTCCGAGTTTGTCTTGTTCTGGAGAGTGGTGGGGGAAGTTGGCGTGAAAGACGCATATGTCAACAAGGCTGGTACTTCTGCCAGCTGAGGAGGCCTACAACATGGGTTTGTGTTCTCGTGTTCTAATTTCCATCCTTGAATACCTTTCCACCATCTTCCAGTTCCTAGAATATCTTGTCCAGTGTCTGATGGTAAGAATGGTTTCTGGACAGTATTTTGGCTATTCATGGATATATGGAATGTTACATTATTACATGAATGCATGATTTTATCTTCAACACATAGAATACAAACATGTAGCATTGTTTGGTATAATACAGTTTTATGTAGTTGTGTTATTAGGTCAGGATTTAAATTTACTTTGCATTTGGTGTATGAGGAAGATTTTGTTGTTCCTTGAAATGTAGGATCTATAGAATAGTATAAACCCCCTTGCCCATAAACAACAGAATATGGTGTTGTTTAAGAGTGGTGGGGAAGACTCTGGTAACAGCGGGTGTCCATGTTTGTATGGGGATATGGGGATAGTTCTTGACCTGTTTCACTGTTGCTTGTGTCATTCAACTTACAGGGTTAGGATCCAATGAGCTTTGCTGCGCTTGAAATGGGTATTTTTGATCTAGGCTTGGACTGTACTTGAGGTAATACAGTGTAGTGCTGATCTAGGGTCTAGAGCCAGACCATAAGAATCTAAATTTCAACTATGGCATCTAATAACTGTGAACTTAAGGAAGTTATCTTAACCTCTCTGGGCTTCAGTTTACTCATCTGTAAAATGGAGATAATGGACCTCACTGGATAGTGAGGAGTAAATGAAATTATGTATTTAATATGCCTTGCTTATCTCATAGCAAGTACCCAATAGATGTTAGATGCAGTTGCTAATTGTTATTCATACCGGGATATAAAGGTCAAGTTCCTTCTCAAAGATTTCTAAATAGTCCAGATGAGTTCTGAATTGACTGAGTCCCCAAAGGAAAAAGACTCTGGTCTTCTTGGTCTTTCCAAGGACTTTTAGATTCATGTTGCTTGTTTGGGACCAACACATTCTAGGGAAGTTTTGGGTGAATGGCATTCTCCTGGCTGGCGATAATCTGGATATCTTCCACACTTTGTTCCTGGAACCTCTGAAACATGGAGCATTTGTGGGATGGGAGTTTCTCTGGCATTTTTTCAAAGTCCATGGCTGAATGTGCAGATACTCCAAAGAAATATTGCAAGAACACTTTGAAATATATCAGAGCACTTTGAAAAATTGTACCACCTTATGCTACAGGAGAAAAGCAGTATATTTGTCTCAAGGGAGATATAGTAAAGGACACAAAGAGTTTAATAGGATGACAAAGTGTACTATATCTAAATCTTCATGAGTGTCATAAAACTATACTCAATTTTATAAGATTGAGGTATTCATTCAACAAGTGTCGATTAAGCACTTATTCATACTGGTTAGCTTTGAGTGTTAGTTAGCTAGGAGAGTGTTAGGAAACCCGTTGGAGTCCTAGTTAGCTAGGAGAGTGCTAGGAAACCCCTTGGCTTTTGTTGCTAAGACTGCTTCTCAAATCAAGGTAGGATCTTCATGCTCTTTTCCTGGTGGCAGGTTTCAGGGGCTTATCCTGGTTTTCTCTCTCAGAACTGCCTCCACCCACTCCTTTCCTGGGATTTTATTTTTCCCAAGACTGGCTGCAGATAGGCTACACTATCCTTAGCTTTCACCTTTCCTTGTTGCCCCTATGGTTATCTTCGGATCCTTGTGGGATTCAGGATTTTACTGCTAATCCTTATGGAAAAAATAGAAGGCGGCTAACAAATGCAGAGTCATTTAAAGATTTGGTGTTTTTACAATTATAGTTACCAATTCAGTGCTAAGATAGTAACTGTTACAATTAAGAGTGAAAGACAATTAAAAAATAACTGGGGCTTCTCTTTTCCTTATGCTGAACATGAAGCTCACCAAATATATTCTATTCTATATTATTTGTCTCTTCTACCCCCTTGAAAATCCTTTTTCTATCTCTTCTATCCCCAGTGAAAATCCTTCTTTCCAACAACACAGAGATTGATGGAATCAAGAGAGAGACTTAAGAATCCTCCCTGATATCAAGTATGTAGTTTGCATTCCCAAAGAGCTCCTGATAGGATGATAACATGTTTTAACATGGACCCGGTATTTGTTTTAATCAGGTATGATCAGGTGACAGACATGGAGACGAGTTTTCTTTGAAAGAAAAGTTTCTGGGGCGCCTGGGTGGCGCAGTCGGTTAAGCGTCCGACTTCAGCCAGGTCACGATCTCGCGGTCCGTGAGTTCGAGCCCCGCGTCAGGCTCTGGGCTGATGGCTCAGAGCCTGGAGCCTGTTTCCGATTCTGTGCCTCCCTCTCTCTCTGCCCCTCCCCCGTTCATGCTCTGTCTCTCTCTGTCCCAAAAATAAATAAATGTTGAAAAAAAAAAATTTGAAAGAAAAGTTTCTTATTTACAGTTTCCAAGAGGAGGGGGCATACCCCTAAGGCCACACATGGGAGCACCAGGGTTGGTCAGGAGGCAGAAGAGCAAGGGTAGAGCAGGAGCCTGAGCCTTTATTGTGGTTTCTGGGGAAGACCAGGCAGGACAAAATCAGCAGACTTAGGACTGGCTAGTTTGAGTCCTTTTGGAGGGGTCTGGGCTTTTGGGGTGGTCCCTAGTCCTTGATAGCTTGCCCTGGGAAGAATTGGGGCTGGGGGAATATTGGCTTGGTGTGTGAGTATTAAAGGAGGTGGTTGGGAGCAACTTCTTACTCAACATGTCTCCAAAGGGAAGGGAAATAAAAGCAAAAATGAACTATTGGGACTTCATCAAGATAAAAAGCTTCTGCACTGCAAAGGAGACAATCAAAAAAACTAAAAGGCAGCCGACGGGATGGGAGAAGACACTTGCAAACATATTGGATAAAGGGTTATTATCCAAAGATCTATAAAAAACTAACCAAACTCAACACATGAAAAACAAATAATCCAGTGAAGAAATGGGCAGAAGACATGAATAGACACTTTTCCAAAGAAGACAGCCAGATGGCCAACTGACACATGAAAAAATGCTCAACATCACTCATCATCAGGGAAATACAAATCAAAACCACCTTGAGATACCACCTCACACCGGTCAGAGTGGCTAAAATTAACTCAGGAAACAGCAGATGCTAGTGAGGATGTGGAGAAATGGGAGCCCTCTTGCACTGTTGGGAATGCAAACTGGTGTAGCCGCTCTAGAAAACAGTGTGAAGGTTCCTCAAAAAATTAAAAATAGAACTACCTTACAACCCAGCAATTGCACTATTAGGAATTTATCCAAAGGATACAGGAGTGCTGATTCATAGGGGCACGTATACCCCCAATGTTTATAGCAGCACTTTGAACAATAGCCAAATCATGGAAAGAGCCCAAATGTCCATCAACTGATGAATGGATAAAGAAGATGTGGTTTATATATATCCTGCCATTTGCAATGACGTGGATGGAACTGGAAGGTATTCTACTGAGTGAAATAAGTCAGTCAGAGAAAGATATCCTATGTTTTCACTCATATGTGGAACTTGAGAAACTGAACAGAAGACCATGGGGGAAGAGAAGGGGAAAAAAATAGTTTCAAACAGAGAGGGAGGCAAACCCATAAAAGACTCTTAAATACAGAGAACAAACTGAAGGTTGATGGGGGCTGGGGAGAGGGGAAAATGGGCGATGTGCACTGAGGAGGGCACTTGTTGGGATGAGCACTGGGTGGTGTATGTAAGCGATGAATCATGGAAATCTACCCCCGAAACCAAGAGCATACTGTATGCAATGTGTGTTAGCTAACTTGACCATAAATTATATTAAGAAAAATAAAATAAAGAGAAAATTAAAAAGATAAAAATAAAAAGAGGTGGTTGGGGATGTGAATTCTGGATTGGTTGATTTGCATATCGGCTAGCCCTGGAAAGACTTGTCTGGGGGCAGCAGGGCCCCAAGATGTCAAAGCATCATCAAATACAAAAAATGAAAACCATGATTAACAGATCTCCTGTCTGGTAGACCTGTGCTTTTATCACAGAAGGGACTCTTTCAGCAGCGTTTTACTGAGTGATACAAAACATGGTAACGTGGCTCCCGGACCTTCAGGAACTTACAGTCTAGCTTAATAGAGAAAGCCTGCACGCATCAGTGACTGGTCATGCAGGGCACAAGGTTATGCACTGGGGAGATCTCCAGAGTGTCCTGGAAGTTCAGTGGAAGGGGAGACAGTGTCCTGGAAGCAGTAGAGGGCAGTGGTTAGGAGGATGGGCTGCTGGGTTCATCCGGCTTTGTCATTTATTCGCTGTGTGGTTTTGAGCGAGTTACTTAATCCGCATGTTTTAGTTTCCTCATCTGTAAAATGAGTTTAATAATAATAGTACTCATCTCATAGAGTTACTTGAGGAGTAAATTAGTTAATACATGACAAATGCTTAGAACAAAACCTAGCACTTAACAAGTATTCAGTGTTAGCTGTTGGTAGAGCTGTGGGGGAAAGTTTGAGTAGATAGAATTGATTATTTACCATAAAGAGAAGAGAGAAGGGAAGTGTTCCTTTTTGGGGGGCGTGGGTTGGTGGGTGACTGGAAGGGAGCCTGACAGTTCAGGAAATGAGAGGTTATAGTCTGGTAGGATAAGACTGAAAAAATAGGTTGGTAAGAGTTTTGAATGCCAAGGAGTTTGCATTTTTCTTTAATAAAAATTCATTCAAGGTGCTTTTTTTTTTTTTTTTTTTTTTTTTTTTTTTTTTTTAGTAGAGCCAGGATATTAAATTCACACTTCAAGAATCAGTCGTGGTAAGTATGGTTTTAGAGAGAGGAGAGGCTTGGTACAGAGTGTATGAGTCAGAATAGGTTAAGTTAGCATAGTAACAAATAACTCTAAAATCTTTGTGGTTTTAACAAGGTAAAGGTATGTTTCCTGCTAATGCTGCATGTCTATCACAGCTCAACTGGGGACTCTACTTATAATCATCCAGGCTGACAGAATAGCCACCCTCTCATGTTTTGTTTGCCCAAAGAGAGAAGAGAGCACTCTGGAAGGTCATGCACTAGCAATTAAATATTAGGCCTGGAAGTGACACTCATGCTTCCATTTATAACTTATTGGCTAGAACTAGATGGCAGTCACAGGCTACCAGAAATTGCAGTCCTTGTATGTATGAGGATTAGGGACTGGGGAAGAAGAACTGGAAATATTTGTAAATAGCACTAATGACTGCTCACCACCTATGGAGACTCATTTAGAGGGTTGTTGTATAATAGTTCAAGTGTGTGGTCTTAGTGTATGGATTAGAGTTGTCCCAGGCAATGTGGAGAAGAGCTGGATAAAAGAAAGAATTTGAAGGAGTAGAATTTAAAGGTTGATAATTGATTGGGTAGAGTTACAAAGGAGGGAGGAGTCAAGATGAGGCAGAACTCTTAGACCCAGTGGAATGTGATGCTGCCATAGCAGACAGAAGTGTGGAAGTTGGTATGTGTTAGGGAATGGTAGGGAATGGAGCAATACTCCTTAAGGAGTAGTCTGCCAGCCAGTGCTCAAATAGAGAGTAATCATTTAAAAACTATTATAGTGGGGTGCCTGGGTGGCTCAGTCAGTTGAGTGTCCCACTCTTGATTTCAGCTCAGGTCATGATTTCATGGTCCTGAGATTGAGCCCCATGTCAACACGGATGCTGCTTGGATTTCTCTCTCTCTCTCTCTCTCTCTCTGCCCTTCCCCCTCTCGTTCTCTCTCTCTCTCTCTCTCTCAATAAATAAACATTAAAAAAACTATTATAGTAATTATTTTCTTCTTTCCCATGTTATGGTTTATTCTGGTTGTGCTTATGTTAAATCCGATGATAAAATAATCAGGGCTTGTGTTTTGTAGGGTTTTTTTCTTTTTGTGATTTGTTTTCATTATGTTTTACAAAAGTGTTGACCTGTAACGGGAAAAAATAACTAGCCCTTCGCCACAGATAGTTTGAGAAGTATTGCTTTGAAGGTAAGGACAGGGACTTAAAGACAGAGCTGGAGGTAAGGAGCTGAGTCCTTTCCATAGGGAGGTTAGTTGAGTACCAGAGATGTGAGCAAAAGACAGATTCCAGAATGAGAAGAGGGCCCAGGACTGTGAGCCTGGGGGACATCCAATGTCTGAGAGCAGAGGTGTAAGAGGGGGTGTAGACAGTATAGTCTCCTAGGAATCATTGGAGGTGATGGGAGATTAGTAGTGACAGATGCCACAGAGAGTCAAGGGAAAGGACTGAGGTCAAGCTAGATTTGACAAGAAGAAAATCCCTGTGAATGTTTAAAAATAAACTTTTAGTGAAGTGGCATGGTCAGATACCAGATTTCAACATTGTAAGAAATGTGTGATCATAAAATAGAAGAGGGTATGGGCTATTGGCTGGGAAAGTTTGATAGTAAGACAGAGGCAAAAGCTAGAATGGTACTGTTGGGCCAAGTAAGGGAAAACATATTTTGCTGTTACTGTTTTTTGTTATTGTTGTTGTTGTTTTGTTTTGTTTTGTTTGCTGTAGGAGAACCTGAGCAGCTTTAAAGGCTCCTATCAGCTGGGAGGTGGGAGAGTAGATGTGGGAAGGAAGGAGGTGGTGGTCGTGTTCATGGCAGGAGCAGGAGTGGAGAGCAGAGGTCATGAGTGAGCCTGGGGGGTGGGAATGGGCTCTGCCTGAACAGGAATGGAGAATAACCCAGTAACTGCTGGTAGATGGCAAACTAAGGGTGGTTAGCAGGAGAAATGGATGGGAACTCGCAAGTCTCTGTGGCTTCAAAACCGGAAAATGCATGGTAGGGCATTACAGGGGTGAAACACTGATGTGGTCCGAGTTCAGTGAGCAGGGACTCAGAAGCCCTGCTGAGAGCATTGGTGAAATGGCTCGAAACAGCATGGGTCCAGCCTGGGAAATTCAGCTTCATACTCCAATCACTACTCAGTAAATAGGAGCTACTGAGAGACAGAGTCCTGGGGAGATGGGGAGTGGGTGTCGTATAATCCCCAACATGGTTCAAAGAAGAATAAAAATGTGGTAAGAAATGGACTTAACATAAAATTATTTAATTAAACTTACATCTGATATTTAGAAACACAATTGTTATTCATTAAAAGTATGAAAAAATACAAGTATGTTTTAGGTACTGTAAACATTATAATATTTGAAATGTACCTTAAAATCCTCTACCTCTACCTGTCAAAATCATCTGTTAATTAATTTCTCATTTTCATGGACTTCTCTCTTCTTTTAAGTATTAGAATGGGGGAGGGGCGCCTGGGTGGCTCAGTTGGTTAAGTATCTGACTCTTGATTTGGCTCAGGTCGTGATCTCATGGTTTGTGGGTTCGAGCTCCACATCAGGCTCTGTGCTGCCAGCACAGAGCCTGCTTGGGATTCTCTCTCTCTATTCCTCCCCTGCTTCTGCTCTCTCTCTCTCTCTCTCTCTCAAAAAAAAAACCCAAAACAAAACAAAAAACACAACAACAACAAAAAAACAACTTAAAAAAAAGTATTAGAACGGGACAAGAGCTGGGCAGAGATGCAGTGTCTGTTGTTTGTCCTCACCCCTCCCTTCCCTGACCTAATTTTGCTCCCTTCATACTCCTGTACCCAGTTCTAGGTTTTCCCCTCACCTTTGCGGTTTTCTATGATGGGCTTCTGTTTGGTTTTACCTGTGACATTAACACATGGTGGCATGCCGTGGTTACTCTGTAGGATTGCCCTGCAGTAGAGGGCAAGAACACTCTGGAGTCCAACTACTTGAGTTCAAATCTTGGTAATCTTGGACACTTAGCTTCTCCCCACATCATTTCCTCATCTGTAAAAGGGGATAGTAAGAATAAAAAAGATTTCCAGGGATTAGGAGAGTGTCAGATACATAGTAAGCACTCAGTAAACATCAATTATTTCTTCTTCTAGATAGATTGTCTCTAACAGATGTTTTCATTGCTCTTCGCTAGTGTCCAGTTTTTCATAAAGGCACTTAAAAAAAAACCTGACAAATCATGATCTTTGCCTCTGGATAATGGAGAGTTGTCTGTATATGTTAGTAGGTCTTGTGCCATCAGCAAGACAGCAAAGAGCACGGGAAAGAGGAAGGATAAAGGGATTCTGTGAGGACAAAGTCAGCTTGTCTGGAGAGGCGTATCCACAACAGGCCACACTATGATTGATGAGTTCTTTGTTGTGTTCTATTGACATGTCTAACAGTTTTGACACAGAAAAGCTGTTTTCTAGTTTTAAAGTTTAGATGTTTATATGAAACCTTTAATTGTTGTTAGTGCCAGGAACAAATCAGTGTTGATGAAGATACATCTCCTAAGGAGGAATGAGATGTTGCAGTTCAGCAGGTAAAGAACTTTTCCAGTGCCTTTGCTGGTCAGTATGACTTCTTCAAAAAGGAGTAGAAAAGTGAAATTTCTATTTTCTGTAACTGTAATGTGTTCTCCTAGGAATCCTTTTGCTATCACTCTGCTATAATTTAGTTTAAGTGGCACTTTTAGAAAACTGGAACAAGTTCTACTTTGCAAGCAAGTAGCAATCAAAGGGATAAATTCTTTTCTCTTTGAAAATAGAGTGAAATCACTTCAAATCTGATCTTTGCAACCCAATGCCTGCTGATACTGTGAGCATAAACACATTAGGCACCAGAGAGGAATGGCATCTGGATGCTGAGATGGGATCAGAATAGCCAGAATAAACACAAGCTGCCATCAGGGAAGCTGAATTCCATCATATCACATCATGTTCAAACATAATTCAGGGTAGTCATATACTGATGTGAGTAAAATCAGTTTTTGTTTTCTGTTTTCACGTTAGACCTCTCTCCCTCCCCCTCCCCCTCCCCCCGCTCCCCCGCCCCGACTGGTTATAATATATAAATCAAGCCACAGCTGACAGTGATTTGCTTTCTTTATCCGGAAAAAGGCCTTTGACTCTAGTTCTGACTTGGCCTCACTGCGCTGATCTTCATCACAGGCACTTTCTTTAATTCCCACAACAACATTAACTCCAGTTGTTGTGTGTTTTTCCCCACATATACATATCACAATAGCTCTTTCATTGCAGGATCACAAATTATATGCAGTCACCCTTATATGCTTCATGAAAGCAGTAAATTTAAAGAAAAGAGAGTCTATTTAAAACTTGAGACCAGAGACCATAGTTTATCTTGTTTACAGTTTGGTTTAAAGATTGGTATTTAATCTTTATTAAATCATACATATCATACCACATGGTAATCCTGAAAAGTGCTACATATTTTTATTTATAGTTAAGGGAATAAAGCAAAATCCCCTTTTCAGTATGTTATCTTGCATTATTTACTCAGTGATAAATGACATTGCCTCACAGGTATGAGTTTTGCAATGAAAGACCCTATTGTAGCATATATTTATACCGCGGGCGGGGTGGGGGTGCAGTGCAGGCTGTTAGAATTAGGGTTCCAGAGGGAATTTAAACTCTGAATATCCTGGTACTTTGTTCAGTTAAAACATATAGCTTAATGTTGTTTTAACACTGCATTTTTACTTGAAGTAGAAGAAAAATAAAAAGAAATGAACAAAAGGGGAAAGCTTAATGTTAAAACGCTGGAAACCAAATAAAGTGACTGAAGGCATATTGGCATATCCTAAACTCAAAGATCAAAACTGTACCAGAGATAATGGTGATTATCTGATTGTCTTGTTTCTGCTGTTTAAAAATAACTTCAACTTTGAAAGTTTATTAACTGTTTAAGGCATCAGTGAACCATTGCTATCAAAGGTATTAAAATGAGCAGCTGAAAGAAGAGTTCTGAGGGGCCAGACACTTTAATAGCTACTCAAACTTTTGGGTAGAAAACCTGCTCCATGCTATGTCAACTTGTCCGTGATTCATGAGCATTTCTACTGAGGAAGGAAAGAGCCAGATATTTTGGAGAGAGGGTTAGTCTTTTAGAGTATACATTTGTCTTTAAATACAAAGAATTAAAAATTTAAAAGTAAATAAGAGGAAATACCAATTTTAAATAAAGTAGAAATTGGTCCAGGCCCCCTTTATTCAGAAGTTTGGATAATTTAAGCGGAAATGGGCTGCCGTCATGCTAAGCACAAAAACAAGAGCTTCCTAGCAAATTGTTCTTATAAAATAAATAGTATTTTAGGACTAATATATTTGAGGCAAATGTGCTTCCCCAAATTCATTAAACACTTACAAGATATCATTCCATTGTTTTCTGAGCTACCATGATTTCTGATAAGTGTTATTCTGATGAGAGGCCAGATGTCATTTGTGTCATTTTCCTCCTGTATGTAATATCATTTTGTTCTGGCTAGTTTCAAGATTTTTTTCCTTATTTTTGGTTTTTAGCAGTTTGTGTCACACCTAGCTGTGGTTTCCTTTGCATTTATCTTGCTTGAGTTCTCAGATTCTTGAATCTTTAGATTTATATCTCTCACCAAATTTGGAAAATTTTAACTATTCTAAAAATAAATGGTTTCTTTTGTGATACTTTCAGATTTACCAGAAGATTTGCAAAGATACTATAGAGTTCCCATATACATATCACCCAGCTTCCCATAATCTTATATAATCATGGTGTATTTGTTAAATTATAAAAGTAAATTGGCACAATGCCACTAATAACTACAGTTTTCCCACTAGTGTCCTTTTTTATTTTCTTCTTTTCCTATTTTGGGATCCAGTCTAAGATACTACATTACATTTTATCATCATACCCTAAGCCTCCTTCAATCTGTAGCAGTTTTCCAGATTTTACTCACTTTTCATTGTGTTGACAATTTTGAAGAATACTGGACAAATATTTTTTAGAATGTCCTTCAGTGTGGCTTTGTCAGATGTTTTATAATACTTAAACTGAGCTTATGGATTTGGGGAAGAACACTACAGAGGTCAGGTGCCCTTCTCAATGATTGAATCATAGGATGGGATAATGATACCAGAATGACTTATCACTGGTGATACTAACCTCGATAACGTGGTTAAGATTATGTCTGCCACATTTCTCTACTCTAAACTTCGTAGTTCTTCTTTTCCATTCTCTATTCTTTGGAAGTGAGTCACTAAGCGGAGCTCATACTCAAGGGGAAGGAAATTAAGCCTTACCCCTGCCTTTTGGAAGAGGTAGTATCAATTTCTGTTATTTGGAATTATTTAAGGAAGATGTTCCCTTCTTCCCCATTTATCAATCATTTGTTTTTATCAGAATTGAGTTATAGGTGTTTATTGTATTCTTTGGGTTCTAATCCAATACTGTCAGTATTTATTTTCCTGCTCAGATTGTTCTACTTTTGGCTATTGGAAGCTCCTGCAGTTAGTTCCTGTGTCCTTTTGAGATGCCCATTCTCCCCCACCCACTGCCTTTTTTTTTTTTTTTTTTTTTTTTTTAAGCTTTCTTACTTTTGGGATCTATATGATGCTGTAGGCTCATCTTCTGTTTTTCCTGCCCCAGTCCTAGAATCAGCCCTTCCTCCTAGGAGTTCCTTTCATTGGAAAATGTAGTTAGGAACCGTAATCTGGGTGCTGGTTATTGTCACTGCTCATTATTTTTTAATGTATTCTTTGCTGCAGCATTCTTTTTTTTTATTTTTTTTATTTAAAAAAAATTTTTTTTTTCAACATTTATTTATTTTTGGGACAGAGAGAGACAGAGCATGAACGGGGGAGGGGCAGAGAGAGAGGGAGACACACAGAATCAGAAACAGGCTCCAGGCTCTGAGCCATCAGCCCAGAGCCTGACGCGGGGCTCGAACTCACGGACCGCGAGATCGTGACCTGGCTGAAGTCGGATGCTTAACGGACTGCGCCACCCAGGGGCCCCTGCTGCAGCATTCTTATTCACCTGTTCTTCTTGGACTTCAGTTCTATATATGTTAAATCTTTGACCCAAAGTACCTGGGACTCTGTTCACTGGTTCATATTTTTTCTCCCTGGTCTTCAGATTGCTAATAATAATATTTGCTATATAAATATTGCCATATAAATATTTTTGCTATATAAATATTTTCAAGATTACTTATTCTTCTATAATCTCTGTTAAACTTCAGTGGATTTTTTATTTCAGATGTAGTATTTTTCAGTTCTTAGAATTTCCTTTTTTTTTTTTTTTAAGTAATTTCTTTTTCTCTGCTGAGTGTACCTTAGTTCATTCATTATGGTATTTGTGTCCTTAATTATGATACTAATAACTGCTTTAAAGTCCTTGTTGGCTGTTTCTAGCATTCTAATATTTGGGTCCACTCATGTCAGTTTCCATTTGATTGCTTTTTAAGTGTGGGTCATATTTTCCTGTTTCTTTTTGTGTTTAATAATTTTGGATTTTATCTTGGACATTGTGATTGATACTTTAGTAGAAACTGGATTTATGTTCCTCTGAAGAGTATTAATGTTTTGTATTTGTATTAGGAAGCAATTAACTTGGCTGAACTTAAACTTTCAACTTTGCCTTCCCTGAAGTGGGCAGCAGCAGAAATCTTACTTCAGTTCATTTAGCCATACTTGGACTATTTGGTCTGCCTCTAAATGCATGGTTCAGGGGTTCCATAGAAAATTAGGCAGTATATATGCAGAATATGGGCCTCATACCTTTTCTGAAGTTTTCCTTCTTTACTTTCCAGGTACTGAGTCAGTCCTGAACTCTGTTTTCTGATTTTTTAGCCAGTAAGGTTGCAGGTTTCAGTCTGAATTTTAGTAGTATAGTGCCAAGTAGGGCCTGCCCTCAGATGAAAAGCAATAACTCAGGAAACTCAGTGCCATTCCCTTCTCCCATGTGTTAACTCCCTACAGTTTCTGTCAGCTTTCTGTTCATTCTCATGTACCTTCAGATTTTTGTTGTTATCTAGAGTTTACGAGTGCTATCAATAAGAGGATTGGTTTGATACAAGCTACTCTGCTATTACCAGAAGTGGTACTCTCTTTCATTTAAGAGGAAGAACAATATTAATTAAACAATCAAACAAAAAATGTAAAATGAAAACTATAGTGCTATAAAGAAGTATACAGTGCTATGAGATCTAATAATAGGGAAATTGACTTAATCAGTGAGGTCTGGAAAGTTTTCCTTGAGGACATGGTTGGGAGAGAGAAAAAGTTAATAAAGAGAATAGAAGAGGATTCCACATAGTTGTTCAATGAATGAGCAATATACTCCAGCGTTCTTTGCATCTTGGCTTCTTTCTTTGCATGTATTCTTATCCCCTCAGTCTTTAATCATCTCTCTAGGCTTCTGTGATGATGAAAGGGAATCTGTCGCTATGGTGCCTAGAAAGTTATACAGCAAACCATGGCCTGCATGAAAACTTCTTAAGCCAGGGGACTTGTGGCTGTGGACCATTTAATTGGTAAAGTGGATTTCGTGGGTTTCTGGTCAGTATGATGAACTGAATTATGAGGAATCCCGCCCCCCCCCCTTCAAGTATTTAGAAATGCTGGGGGCATCTGAGTGGCTCAGTTGGTTAAGCGTCCGACTCTTTATCTGAGCTCAGGTTGTGATCTCAGGGTTGTGAGTTCAAGCCCCGTGTTGGGCTTCATGCTGGGTGTGGAGCCTACTTAAAAAACAACAATAACAAACAAAAAACTTACCAAGTATTTAGAAATGCTGCACAAAGTATAACAACACACACACACACGCACATGCAGATTCACAACCAAGAAAGAGTTATCCTAGTTAACCCAAATGGAGAGGGAAAGTGTAGGCTTAATCGCAAGGGGGTTGGATCCTGATACATACCAAGGAAGAGGTGCTTGGCCATAGACCTAGTACCTGTGGAGAACTGAAACTGAGATACCTGTATAAAGCCAGAAGCCATGAAGGGGCAAATGGAGAAAGAAAATTCCATTACACTGTCTCAATAGAGAGGCAAGGAAAATTTCTGTCTACTTGGCGTTATGCATGGAAAGAATTCCTCAGACTAAAGGAGCACACTGAATCTTGAGCAAGCCATATAAAAATAAATTCACATTTAAATACATCAAATGAGACAATAGAACATCAAAGATAATGAAAAAGTATAAAAGCTACTAGGGAGAAAAAAACAGATACATATCAAGAAATGCAGATTAATATCAAATGCCTTATCAGCACAAAGAAATGTCAGAATATAGTATAGTAATATGTTCAAAGTACTAAGTGAAAATAACTATCAGCATAAAATCTATACTTAGTTAAGTGATCATTCAATAGTGAGGATATAATAATGACATTTTCAAACATATGGATGTTGAAAGTTTACTACTCATGGACTCCTGAAAGAATTACTAAAGACATACTTAAGTAACAAGGAAATTGTGGCAGCGTGTATTTTCCCAAAATGGCCATAACAGTGTCTACCTTCTCACAGGCCACTCTGCAGTATGACCTAGCCACTCTCCCATCAAGACATGAAGTTGAGTTCCCTCTCCTTGAATCTGGACTAGCTTAGCTATACAACTCTTTTTGAAACCAATAGGATATGGTAGTGATACCACAGTGACTTTTGAGGCTAGGTCAGAAAAGGTCATTCAGCTTTCAACTGGTCCTTTGGGACACGTGCTCTGAGGCCCACCAGTTGCCATATAAGTTGTCCAGCTCTTCTGAAACCTCTATGTTAGATGGGCTGTGTATGACTGCTCCTGGTCATCAGAGCCCCCAGATGAGCCATTCTCTTACCACTGAGTGCCGTAGTCATTTTCAGAAGATACAGAAAATGGCCCAGCTGAGTGTTACCCAAATTCCTGACCCACAGAACAGAATCAAATGGTTGCTTTTTGAAGCCACAAAGTCTTGAGTTAATTTTTCAGGTAGCAATAGCAACTGGGACAAAATTGAACCCTGACAGGATGAATGGAATGCATAAATCAGTCATGAGTAAGGAATCTGGTAAACAAATACAAGTAAGTATTAACTTTTTTTTTTTTTTCTAAGTTGGATGAGGGTTGTTAAAGATGTGATATTGGGCTGCCTGGGTGGTTCATTCAGTTAAGCGTCTGACTCTTGACTTCAGTTCAGGTCATGATCTCATAGTTCATGAGTTTGAGCCCAATGTTGGGCTCTGCACTGGTAGTACTGAGGCTGCTTGGTATTTTCCCTTGCCTCCCAGTCTCTCTCTGCCCCTTCCCCTCTTGCGTGTATGCCCTCTCAAAATAAATAAACTTAAAAAAACCCACAATGTGATATTAAGACATTAGCAACAATAATGTGGGAGCTGATAGAGAGTGGGGAAGAGGAGAGACTGAGGGTAAAACTTTCTAGGGTCTTATTATTTAGAAGACTACTAGAGATTGACTTTAAGTAGGCATGTTAAAGAAATAGATTGTATAACTTATGAAACAGTAGAGGGAAAAAATATTTCAGAAAAAATGCAGAAAAAGCAGAAAGTAAAAGCTAAGTAGCAAAGAAATCATGGTAGATAGAAGACACAAAATAGGGGCACCTGGGTGGCTCAGTCAGTTAAGCCTCTGGCTTTGGCTCAGGTCATGATCTTACAGTTCGTGAGTTCGAGTCCTGTGTCATGCTCTGTGCTGATCGCTCAGAGCCTGGAGCCTGCTTGGGATTTTGTGTCTTCCTCTGTCTCTGCCCCTCCCATGCTCACGATCTGTTTCTCTCTCTCTCTCAAAAATAAATAAACATTTAAAAAAGAAAGAAAGAAAGAAAGAAAGAAAGAAAGAAAGAAAGAAAGAAAGAAAGGAAGGAAGAAAACACAAAATAAATTGGTTGAGATGAGATCAGTGCTGTTATAGCAGTAATCATGATAAATGTAAGTAAATTAACCTCAGTTATTAAAATGATAATTGTATGTTTTAAATGCAGCCAACTGTTGCTTTGAAAGGATACTCAAGGCAAAACAACCCAGAGCAGTTAACAATAAAAATAAAGAGATAGAAAAGATGTATCAGTTAAAAACAAACCAAAAGAAAGTTGGTGTGGCAATACTAATCTGAGGCCAAATGGAATTTCTAGGTGTTTCACCCAGGGAACACTTGCACCAGGAGACCTATATAGGGATGTTCATTGTAGCATGGTATATAATAATGACAAATTTAAAAGGATTTAAGTATCAGTAGGGAAATGTGTAGATAAATTGTAGAATATTCATGTAGGGACACTAAGCAGCATTTACAAGACATGAGCCAGATTTATGTGCATCTACATGGCTGTATTTCAAAACCACTGAGTGAAAGAAATAAGTTACAGAGTAATATGTCAGTGTGACATTTGTAAATACAAAATAATACATTTGTGCTTCTAAGATTCCTTCTAATTCTGAAATTATTTTATCAAATTTCACAGCAATAAGCTATGTTCCTATGATTATATGCATTTGAGTGTCTGAGGAACTGTGCCCAGAAACAGTATACTTCAGCAAGTAAACTGGCTGTCATTAAGAGCAATCACTGTATTCTACAGAAGGAACACACTTGGAATAGCAGAAAGCTATCTTCCTCTGAACAAGTAGTCTGTAGAATGAAATATTTTGTAACCACTCATAGTGTGCTCAGTGGTATACGGTAAATTTCTCCTTTTCCCTTGACTTGCTTACAAGGAAAGAGATGTGGCATAAAGAGGGACAGGTATGAGAAGAAAAAGTGAGAACCATTTGGAGAAAGATGTTTTTTGATGTTTGTTAAGCCATAGCTTTCTTTTTTTTTTTTTTAATTTTTTTTTCAACGTTTATTTATTTTTGGGACAGAGAGAGACAGAGCATGAACGGGGGAGGGGCAGAGAGAGAGAGGGAGACACAGAATCGGAAACAGGCTCCAGGCTCTGAGCCATCAGCCCAGAGCCCGACGCGGGGCTCGAACTCACGGACCGCGAGATCGTGACCTGGTTGAAGTCGGACGCTTAACCGACTGCGCCACCCAGGCGCCCCTAAGCCATAGCTTTCTACTAGAACCTATGCAAGCCAGAATCCCTGCTCTGTAGATAGCTAGACATAGAAGTCATAAATGACCTCAGATGTCAATTCCACAGATATTTGCTGAGAACCTACTGTGTACGTTCTACTCAACGTGGCCATGCATACAAAGATGAATCAGGAATCTCTAGTTGTTTTTAGACCATGGAAGGGTAGAGGTAACTGCAGAATGAGGCAGGATAAGGGAAGGGTCATGAGGATCACACATGTGGCTTTGTAGCTTGAAAGGAGAGTGAAATTATTTTCTTTAGAGGTATCTGGAATGGCTCTACAGAGGCTATTTTACACATTTGTAGGTGTGTGCACTTCTGTTTGGTGAGTGAAAGTGGCAGGGCAGTTTCTTCAGTGTGCCATAACTGTTTAGTATTTGATCCTCTCTTTTGCCCCCTCCTCCCACCTTGCTCAAGAAAAATATTGCTGTATGTTAATCCTTTTGAAGCCTTTAATGGTGTTGCTAAGACAATCATTTAAGCGTTTAAAATACATACCACGCAGTACACTTATTTTAGAGGCAGCAGTGGTTAGCCACTGGAAACTAACCATTGGGTTTGATAAAGGGGGGAATTTTATATGTTATGGCTTATGACAGAGAATGGAAAAATGCTTCAGTGAGACAAACTGGCATTTTAAATTGGAGCACAATAATAGCAAAAAGTGCTGAAGTCAACAGACTGCTTAGAAATATGGTTACTATTTGCTGAGAGAAGCCTTACAAGGTGGCCACGTACTCGCATTTGCAACCACAGTTAGTTCAGTTCTTCCCTAAACGTGGGGCTGTGACCCTGATTGACATCAGTGAGAGTTGTGAACTTGTCGAGAAAGGAGATTCAGGTCCTCTAAGAATCCAAGGCAAGGAGGAAATAGGTGTAATAAGCAGCGAGTTTAACGGACTTACATACATATTGTACACAGCTTAGGTCGGAAACCATGCAGAGGTGACCGTGATCTTCTGAATCTTCTGGGGCTGGCCTAAAAATTCTCCTTTCCCCACAAAGCTATTACGGTATGAAATGAGTCTAGTCCATATGACTTGAAGGATAGGAAAGGGAGCATGGGAATACAGAAGACAGTCTTAGGAGGTGACATTTGATTTATGACTTGGACAACATAAAGAAAATGGCCACAAGAGCTGGAGGATGAGAATTGCAAGGGAAAGAATTGGCAAGGAGAAAAGCATCAGAAATGAGTGACCTTGGCACATTGCTTTACCTCTCTGGGCCTCATTGTCATGATTTGTAGAACTAGACAGTTACACTAAGCCCTAAGGAATCTGTCAGTTCCAGAATGCAAAGAAATAAAAACTTAGTTAACATAGGCAGCAGGGTCGAATGTTTTTGTTTGTTTTTATTTTTTTCCAGTTTAATTGATGTAATTGACATACAACATTGTATTAGGTTAAGGTGTATAACATAGTGTTTTGATATGGATATATTGCAATGTTTGTTTTTGAAGATGGCAGCCCCTGGGAGTGTTTGAAACATTGGGAATAGGATAGAAACACTGAGAGGAAGAAGATGTTGGCAAGAGAAAAACATTTTTTGTCAAGTGTAAGAAGATTCCAAATTAGTAGGAGGAGATAGAGTTTGAGGGAAAGCTTCTTATTTCTGATATTTCCTGTCTTGTGAAGGGTGCTTAATTACTGAAAAATTCTTGATCACTTTACTCCTTCCCTCTTAAAGGAGGTGGAGCGGGAAGAAGAAATCGAGCATGTTCTGTTTCCTCCCTTTTGCTTTTGGGCCAGCAGTCCTGACCTTGGAGGGCTATTCTCCTTACTTCTCCAGGCCCTAATTCTTACCTGGAGAGGGTACCTTTTGTGGGAGCTTTGACCTGATCCAGTGTTTCCTGTGACCCTGGGGGTAAATCTGTTGAATTTTGGGATTGAGTTTTCAGGTACCTTTGGCTCCCACATTAAACCATATTCTCCAGTTTAACCTCCACCTGTAATAATAGTGATATTTTGGTATCCCTCTGCCATAGCCTCATCTTATATTTCAGTGTGTTCAGAATTTCAGTGGGCAAGAAGAGTGCTATTCATTTGGCCCTTTCATACCCCAGAAGCTAGGATTCAAGGGGAAAGGAATTAGCTTTGGGGAGAAGGGATACTGTTGTTTTCTTTGAGTCAAAAAGGAGAAGGCAATAGTTGTGAAGAACTACAGATACTTGAGCCATGAGGGAGTTTCAGAGATTTGAAATAATCTCAGTAAAGTGGGAGGCCAAATAATTAGCTGAGAATGAGTCAGCAGGCATGGAACTGGAGAGTTAAAAGAAGAAACGATTTAGAACTGCAGCTATGGGGAGTGTACTCAAGAATCCAAGGAAGAGGGGCGCCTGGGTGGCGCAGTCGGTTAAGCGTCCGACTTCAGCCAGGTCACGATCTCGCGGTCCGCGAGTTCGAGCCCCGCGTCGGGCTCTGGGCTGGTGGCTCGGAGCCTGGAGCCTGTTTCCGATTCTGTGTCTCCCTCTCTCTCTGACCCTCCCCCGTTCATGCTCTGTCTCTCTCTGTCCCAAAAATAAATAAACATTGAAAAAAAAAAATTAAAAAAAAAAAAAGAATCCAAGGAAGAGAAGCAAATGATTCCAGTTAGGGTGACAAGGTGATGTTAACAGGCTTGGATGGATGGGATTCTCAGGCTGCCTTATTATCGGCCACCAGGGACAAAAGTGGTGACAACTGCTCTATAGAATACATTTTATTCTTAAATTATATTAATTTTTACAAGTAAATGAAAGGATCTATTAGGGTTAGACTATGAATTATTCTTTACATGACAAGTTCAATTGCTTTCATGCAGAAAAGAAAACACTGTCTTCCTCCTTTGGCCTATTGATTCTTCTAGAGCCCAGGCGAGTGCCAACTTCTTTATAAAGTAATCTCAAAATATTCTTTGCATCCCTGATTTCTCTCTGTTCCTATTACTTTTAAAGTCAAACTGTATATTGCCACATACAGTTTGGTGAAGAGTGGGAGAATAGAGAGTAAGGAAGGATTTCAGGAGGTGATTGCACTTGAACTGGGTGTGGAGACAGAATGGAATTTGGCAGGTGGCTATGGGAACACTCCAGGTATGGCCACTGCCTAGTCGAAAGAGCAGGTCATATTTAGGGACAGGCTGTTGAGCAGGCCCTTTGGCTAGAGGACACGGATGCAAAGGGAGTATGGTCTCCATGCCGGGAAAATAGCTTGAAACCAGATTGGACAAGGATGCAGGAAGCCAGGTTTTCCACCCCCCTCCCTGCTTAGGGTAGGTAGGATTTTCCTGAGGAAGTAGCCTGTGGAGAGGTAGAAAATGAAAATTCAATAGGTTTGGTTTCTGGAATGAGATTCTAAAAGGAAGGAAATAAGAGTCTAGTAGACAGGCAGATAAAATCTGAGGGGAAGTGAGGAGGAGTTAAACAGAATAAAAAGGGAGGGTTCAGTTTTACTTGAAAAGTCAAGCAAGCAATGTTGTTTTGTAGTTGATACAAGAATACCTCCTGATATGTAGAAATACAAAGATTATTTTAAATATATCTACCCTGTCAGAGTTGTTATTTCTTTCCCCCGTTTTCATTTTTGGTAAAAGAATAAAAAATAAAGAACAGCATACGCTGAAAGAAATTAGGTACACAACAGGGACTGAAATAATTTCAAATAATTTTTCTTGTAGCCGGATTGCTATTATAAAATAAGAATACATTTTGATTCAGAACTTTTATGAAGAACTTGGGCATTTTATTACAACATCTGTTTCTACATTTTAATTTCTCTTTTTCCTTTTATAGGTATTTGCATACTATTTTTTTTTCAAATGAGAAGACCTTTTTGTTTGCCACAAGAAGGCTATTATCCAGAATGTTAATGGGTTTTCAGCTATTAAGATGTAATGATATACCTTGAGTATTTAACTATAAATTTGAAAAATCTCCATGAACAATCTCAAAGGAATACTTAGAATGCACTCCTGGTAAATTGGCTCATTTTCCTGTAATTTACTGGAAGTGCTGATATGAGAGCAGGCCTAATGTGAAAAGTACATTAATCCCTGGAGTTACATTTTATGTATTAAATTATTACTCTCAAAGAATAAAACGTATGAGGCCATTTAGCCTTCGTTCACATTTGTTACTTAGAATCACAGGAGAGAAACAATCACTTATCTTTGATGCACAAAATTAGAAATGATGCATTTAATATCTTTTAAAACAAGAGGCGCAGTGATGCTCAGTTATGCTTTTGCATAACAATTGCTCTTTCCCAGAACAAGGACTGTTCTAGTTAAGAGCAAGAATCTTCAGGCTTTGTGGAGGCCCCTTTCATTCCACTGGTAATTGAAATATTTTTAGAAGCCCATAATGCAGCCTTCTTTGATGTCAGTCAGAAAGATTAGTCTGCCTTCTAGCCATGAGCTTCTACCACATTGGGGGATTATTTAAGGAGGGAGTCAGTTTGCTGAAGTGAAGCAGTGGTTGTAGGAACACTTAGGGTCTTGTTTGGAATTTTGTCTAATGGTGTTTTTCTTCTTTGCCAGGGGACTGAAAGAGCCATAATTGTGACATCAGGTGTTTTTTTGGTAAGCGGCCATTTATGATTCTGGAAGATTAAGGCAGCTAGGAAGCCCCTTCTGAGATTTTAACAAAGCTCTCGAACAACAACCAACGCCATGGACACAAAGCTGGACCCTTCCCGGGATGACCTACCTCTCATGGCCAACACCAGCCACATACTTGTGAAGCACTATGTACTGGATTTAGATGTGGACTTTGAAAGTCAAATCATCGAGGGCACCATAGTGCTTTTCTTTGAGTCTGGAAAGAAACAGAGTGGGTCCACCAAGGAACCCTGCCGAACAGAGTCAAACGAAGCCTGCAGATTTAGGATGCCTGAACCCTGCCATAGTCCTGTGACAGATACGAGGACCTTCTCCTCTAAAACAAGATCTAATGATTTTACAATCTGTGGTAAAGGTGAAAAAGATACTTCTGGTAAAGATGGTAACCATGACAACCGGGAACAGGCTTCTGGGATTTCTAGCTCAAAGTACTGCTGTGACACAGGGAATCATGGGAGTGAGGATTTTTTGCTAGTATTGGACTGCTGTGATTTATCTGTGTTAAAGGTTGAGGAGGTGGATGTTGCTGCTGTGCCAGGTATTGAAAAATTGACAAGGTCTCCCAAGCTCACAGTTGTTTCTGAGGAGCTCAGGAATCAGATTGTGTGTGAACTTGTGACTCTGCCTGCAGATCGTTGGAGGGAGCAGTTAGACTATTATGCTCGTTGCAGCCAGGCTCCTGGCTGTGGGGAACTCCTGTTTGACACTGACACTTGGAGCTTGCAGATCAGGAAGACAGGGGCTCAGACAGCTACTGACTTTCCTCACGCCATAAGGATACGGTACAGCACCAAACCCCAGGGGCGATCAGTTACCTGGACCTCAGACCAGAGTGGCAGGTAGGTTATCTGGGCGCCCCACAGCCCCCTGCCCGTTCATCTCACACACTGGGAGAGAAGCCTTTGCAGGGACACTCTCAGACAGGGGACAGTCTCTGCAAAGATGCTCCTCTTTATTCTGTGGCATTACCCATCTAGCCTCAAATCCCTAGACCCACGTGAAGCAGGTAAATTCCCAGGCATGCTCAACTCTTAATGGGATTATTTCCCTTAAGTCAGGATGAAAAGATTACTTTATTAAGCCCCTGTATTTCTGAGTTAGGAGATTGAAAGGCAAGCCTAATGATTAAATCCCGAGCCTAGCTCTCTGTTGGGATCTCTGCTGGCGACTTGAGTGCTGTAGATGGAAGCGGTATGTGGCTCTGAGCAAATACTTTCTCAAAGTTCCTTCAGATTCCCCCTGAGGGAACAAACTGCCGCCAAGTTTTGTTGGTGTGAGGCCTGCTAAAGTGGTTCCAAATAACGCCAGCTCTGCTTGGGGACTTTTCTTACTGTACCTGTGTCTTGGCAGCTGTGCCTCCCAGACTGTCGGTTGTCAGGTAGCGTGAACCCCCACAACACTGGAATGGTGTGTTTCTGTGGGGTGTGGCGGTCCTGCTGAGACTGCACACTTGCTCCTTTGGCGCTGATTCTTCCTATTTGACACCAGGAGCCTCTGGGTTTTTCGTGTGGAGAGAAGGAATTGATGAAGCATCAATTTCCAAGGGCACGTTAGGTTAGGCAGCCATTTGTTCTGTTCTTCTTGCCCTTCCTCCCACAATTATTCGAGGTTTTTAGAATTTGAGAATTTTTAAATCAAACTTTTTTGATTCCTCATTATTTTACCTATTTCTTTGTGCTAATGTACTGCAAATCGATAGGAATGCTGATCTCCATGATCTTGTTTTGAGCGCCTTCTTTTATGGCATCAGACTCCCTTGACAGAAGTGGTCGTCTCTGGAAATTGCTTAGATCTCTTCCCTAACCCCCTTCCCCCTCAAACCTTTTAGATTTGCTTTATTTAAAGCATCACTTTAATTTTGGGCTCTAATTATCCTATTCCTTGCCTCCAATCTTACCTCTCTGCTCTGGTCTCCCACTCACAATGAGTTCAGTTCTTGTCTTTTTCTGTTGGAGTCTGAGACAGTCTTTGGGAAATTGCAGGGTTGGTACAAACTTACACCAGTACAAAAGCATACTGATTTATGTATAGAATAACTTATTGGATATTCTTGGGAAACCAGGAGAGAAAGAAACAAGTGTTCTTTCTTTTTTTTTTTTTTTTCTTTTTTAAGTTTATTTATTTATTTTGAGACAGAGGGAGAGTGCCAGCAGGGGAGGGGCAGGGAGAGAGGGAGAGAAAGAATCCCAAGCAGGCTCCATGCTGTCAGTACAGAGCCTGACGCGGGGCTCAATCTCACAAACCGGGAGGTCGTGACCTGAGGAGAAATCAAAAGCTTGGACACTTAACTGACTGAGCTAGCCAGGCTCAAAGAAACAGGTGTTCTAATTGTATCTTTAAAATTTTTTGAAATTATTAAGGATAGGGTTTTCAGTGAGCTTTAACAACATATGGTCTCTGAATACTTGATTAGGAAATCGGTTTTTAATACTCCTAGATATTTCATTTTTGAAATAAAATAATGGGGAAGAAGAATCTATTAATAGTAATTGGAAGAAATATTCATTAATGGCTTCACACATGGCTTCCTTCTCAGTGCTCACTACACAGAAAGAGATTAGATTTTTGAATTACGTTCCATGTCAGGTGTGAATTATGTATGGATAAATGCTGCTTTCTGTAAAGGAACTGAAGGGGTGCTTGGGCACATCTTGTTCCTGCAAAGGTTGTCTTGGCAAATTTACTTGTAATGTTTCCTCTTCTGATAATTCAATAAAATGCATGATCATAGCAGGAGTTTAAACTGTATCCTTGGAAATTTGTGATTATCTGTTAGTAAATAAATGGCATTTATGCAGCCTTACGAGGATAATAAATTTTGTTTTAAAAAAGAAATCCTCAAAAGATGTTTCCTCTCCCTTTTGTCTTTTTTTTGGGTAATTTATGGCCACTAAATCTTTTTAAACTCTCCCACATGCTTAAGAATAAATCTAGGTGTATATTGGTAACTGTTTGGATAGTTTAAGGACTTTAAAATGCCTAAGGATCCCAGGTTGCTAGACAGAAAAAATTCCTCAGTGATAAGAAGTTAATCATCATCAGGGTTACTAGGCTTTATGAATATGATTGTATGAAAATAGAAAATTTTACTATTGTATGAAAAATATAATTGGGTAGAGCTTATTTTCTCCAAGGCATAGAGTCTGCTTTTATTAAAACTAACATTTTATCCTTGAGTGGCAGAATACTATCTGCATACCTACCATAAATTCTTAGTCCTGGATAAGAAATGTTTTATTCTCATTTTGCAATTAGGAAAATTGGATAAAGTTACTGAAAGCTCCTAGAAAAATCCATGTTTCAATTATAAGAGGGAACTATGTTTCTTACTTTTGATCTTTACCATGTCCATTTTTATGTGCAAAGATTTCAATATGTTTAAAAAATAATTACATTAGTTTTCAATAAATTTCTATTTTTAATCAGATAGTAGAAACTTAAGAAAATCTCTAAATTGTTAATACCTTCCCTTTTGAGTTCCATCAGTACCTTCTCCCCTTGTCACCCTCCCCCTGCCCCATGTTGAAAATAAAACTTAAATTATTTAATTTGATAATATATAAATAATTATCATTTAGGAGATCAGAGGATCCCAGGCTGGAATGCACATTGTGACCAAACAATCTAACTGTATTAAAAATGTATGAAACAACCTCGCTGGCGGGAGTTGGGGGAGAAGGTGCTGACCTGTCACTTTGGAAATGAGGGGAGTCTGTAAAACTAAAGGCAAAAGGCAGTGCACCTCAGTACTGTGCTGTAATTGATTAAGGTATTTCCCATGGGGATACAGGTTAACAAGTCCAGGACCACTATACATGTCTACTGGAATTGAGCAATTCAGTCAATTATGTAAACCTGGGAACCAGGTTTCCTACTTTTGAAGTGGGAGGTTACAGAGAGCCAGGGGAGGACCCTAGAATGATCTATGTGCTGATAGATTAGAATTGGAGGCATCACTGTAAACTTATGTTTGGCATAAGAGGGATACAGATGGTTGTATGTAGAAATACTGTAATTATAAGTAAGTGTTTTCCAAGGGTTAGCATGAAAGCATAAATTTCCTTGCTTGTCAGCCAAGAGGGTCTAAAAGCACAGTGCCTGGATCTTGGTTTTTACCATTCTCCAGTAAGGAAACCAGGGCTTCTTGGAGGAATGGCCAGGACTGGAGGAAATAGACAAGATGAGCCCTGGACACCTTGTAGTGCCAGAAAATAAGGAAGTGCTCAAACAGCAGCAGTAGTAGCCTGCAATTGCAAGTATATGCCCAAGGTCCAAGGAGCCATCTGAAAGAACTCCTAATGAACAAAGCTGGGCAACAATGTAAAATAGTTTTGGATGATGACCTAAAGTATAAAATAAATATTCATGAGTTCACATTGATATAAATATTTGAATAAACAAATGGAGGCGAACAGACAAATCTAAGGTATAGAAGTTGTCCAAATTATGTAGATACTCTATCCTCAAGGAGATGGAACATAACTCCTGGCTCCTTACCAAGTATGGACTGAGAAAAATGAGTAACTTTACATTAGAAAAACCTGACAACCATGACCTGTCAGTGAGGAGGTCAAAATTAACATCAGTAGTGATGAGTCATGTTGATAGTGTGTACCCTTGGTATGATGTGATGAAATGACATCTTTGTGATTGTCCTCCCTCCAAACCCATCATCCCAATGGAACCAAGAAAAAAACATCAGATAAATCCCAGTTGAGGGACATTCAAAAAATACCCAACCTGTACTCCTCAAAACTCTCAGGGCTAACATAAACAAAGAAAAGAAAGTCTTAAACTGTCACAGTCCAGAGAAGCCTAAGGAGACATGAAGGAGATAAAAATAGTATATCCTGGAACAGAAAAAGGATATTAGGGAGAACCAAGGAAATCTGAATAAAATACAGACTTTAGTTAATAATGTGTCAATATTGGTTTATCAGTTGTGACAAATATACTAACGGAAAATGTTAATAAAAGTGAGTACGGGGTAAATGGGAAATCTATGTATTATCTTTGCACTTGTAAAAATAAATCTAAGCCTGATCTAAAATAATGTTTATTAAAAAAATAAACTACAAATTTGGAAAGCAGTCACCATCTTTATACCTTAAAATCTCCTTTTTGTAAGGGAGATTTTTATCAAGTGACCGTGTTTTCTGGGGAACTGAAAATGTATTTGAAGCTATAATAGAGTATTTCTTCCAATAATTTTCAGTAATTTCTTCTTCCCCATTATTCTAGTTCTAAAGTGAGATATCTGGGGGTGCCTATGTGGCTCGGTCGATTAAGTATCCGACTTCCGCTCAGGTCATGATCTCACCACTCGTGAGTTGGAGCCCTGCGTCAGGTTCTCTGCTGACATCTCAGAGCCTGGAGCCTGCTTCAGATTCTGTGTCTCTTTCTCTCTCCCCTTCCCCCGCTCACGCATTGTCTCTCTCTTTCTCTCTCTCTCTCTCTCTCTCTGTCTCTCTCTCTCAAAAGTTAATAAACATTTAAAAACATTTAAAAAAAATAAAGTGAGATATCTGGTAGTGTGAAAGCTACAGTTTCCTACCTAGGTTTAGCCATTGTGGGATTATGGAAGATCTTGAACCGAAATGCTCTTTCTTGCCTCAGTCATTACAGGTGACATTTAAAAAGGGCTGCCAAAACAAACACGTATGTAACAATTCGATACAACATGCTTCTTGAAAACCCTGTTTACGTTGTGTAGTGTCAGTGTGTGCCCTCTAAAACTATTTTGAAGAACTATTTCAGAACAGGGACTGAGTCAAGAATGTGTTAAGGAGTTATTGTTAAGCTGGGAAGGAAGGGGACTTAATATCTTTGGTTCTAGATCCCTAGTGTACCTAAGAAAAAAACTTTTAGAAATGAAAATCTTTAAGGGTGGTGCCTGGCTGGCTCAGTTGGTTAAGTGTCAGACTCTTGATTTCAGGTCAGGTCATGGTCCCATGGCCATGAGATCAAGCCTGAGTCCGCTTAAGATTCATTCTCTCTCTCTCTCTCTGCCCCTCCCCTCTGGACCTCTGCCCCTCCTCTGCAGGAGCGAGTGCATGCTCTCTCTCTCTCTCAAAAAAAAAAAAATAAATAAATAAAGAAGAGGTGCCTGGGTGGCTCTGTCGGTTAAGCATCTGACTCTGGATTTCAGTTCAGGTCATGATCTCACAATTTCTTGAGTCTGAGTTCTACATGGGCTCAGTGCTGACAGTGTGGAGCCTGCTTGAGATTCTCCCTCTTTCTCTGCCCCTTCCCCACTGCACTCTCTCTGTCTCTCTCAAAATAAATAAATAAATTTAAGGGAAAAAAAAGAAATGGAAATCTTTAATTCAAAGTTTATGTACGTTTCCATTTACTTTTCTTTTCCACTGAATAAAATGTTATTTAAAACCAAAGCATTCTCTCTGGTAACCCATTCTCTTTTCCCTTAGGATCATTATAATAGTCGTGGAACCAGCCAAGTGGTGTAGATACTCTGGGTTTAAGCTGATGACATCACTGAACAGGAGTTGGAGTTGAAATTCAGTTAAATATAGGAAATTTATTTTTAAAGCCCCACTTACTTGGATCATCGTTAAAGATAAGGAAACTGATTAGGAAAATACACTATAATTTAAAGTAATATTAAAAGTTTTTAATTCCTTACATCACTATGATGTTGTTTTAGACAAGACCAGAATGAAGTTGGCAAGATACTAAAGAGAATAATTTTTTTCAATTATGTTTATTATTTAGCTATTGGACCAAGGAAAATGTAGACTTCAGGAGTATTTTTAGTTTGATAGCAAAACCAGATGTTAAAACATGTTCCCCCTCCCCCACTGAAGGAGTTTCATTGTTTAATATCTCACTATAAAGGAAAGATTTAAGAGAATTGAGCAGATCTTTTGGAAGAGATTTCAGGTCTGAAAGGAACATTTCTACAGCTAATCCTTTTTTTTTCTTGCTTGCTTCAAGAAACCAATACAAAATTCATGAGGACTGAGGTAGGGATGCACAATAATGCTGTGATACCATTGTAAGAGGAGGAAGTGATAGTCCCAAACTTAAAAGTTTGCAAGCGTTCTACTCTAGCCTCTTTCTCCCCTTGCTGACATTCTAGATATATCTCTGTTTCCTAGAATCCCAGGAGAAAAGGCAAGGATGGACTGTCTTAATTTACAAAAGTAACCCAAGTGACTAACCAACCAAACAGAAAAACCCTGAATAACCAAACATCAGTAGAAAATAACAAATCACAATGACCTATACCAAAGAGCATAGTATGTTGGAAAGAAGCTGGAAAGTGAGAGCCAGGAGACCTGAGGACTTGTCCCTTGTCCGAGCCGTGCTGCCCATTAGCTGTTTGACTTCAGATAAGGCATTTTACTTCCCCGAGCTTAATTTTCTCATGTGCTAAAAAGAGATTTCATTGTAGGATCTCCAGATGAGACTTCCAGATGAGAAATACTGTCTTTGCCTTTATAAACAACTTGCCTATTCTGTACCCAAAACACTTGTGCTGAAAAGTGGTGAGTTTCCGACTCAAAGCCACTTCCATTCAGTCCAGTTCCTTTTGTACACAAAATCTGAGTCAAAGTAGCATTCTCCTTGCACCTGCCACATGTCCAGTATGATTGATGGATCCTGGTTTCAGTAATTATGCCATGAAGGAGAATATAATGAGGAAGGTGTGTGTGGAGAGTTGAGGGGAGAGAGTGAGTCATAGTTGACATTTCCTATTTTAGTAGTTTGGTTCTTGGTTTTTGTGGCACAAGAAAGCAAGAGGGTTGCTTGCCTATAACTTGGGTTTAAGGAGAACATGGAGTCTTACAAAAGATCAGGTGCTGGAAAGGGAAGAGATGGTAATGAACTGGAAGAGGCCTGATGACTTTGTTACCCTGGCAAGTTTATGAAAGAATCCGACCCACCAGCACTGTTAACATCTGCGGCCCCTTAGCCTCCAGTGACCAGATCAGTATCTCATTATGGGAAAACACCCCAACAAGCTACACTCATGGCAGCTTCAAGCTCATCACCTCCTGCCCGCTTCTCCTGAAGCAGCCCTCTCCCCAGTCACTGAACCAAGTCTCTGAAAACAGGTGATTTTATGGAAAGCGGTGGAATTTGAAATGTTATTTAAACTAAGAATAACCCCCTTTTCACACTGACTGCAAAAAGACAAATCATATAATCATCACCTGAAGAAAAAGAAAATATGTGGTTTGAATCAATCCCCTTCAAGTGTTCCTTCTATCTAGAGGTTTATCTTCTATCTATAAGGTGGCTCCTTAAGACAATGAGCAAGCATGGGAGTGTTTGCCGACCTCTTACCTTGGAAGGCATAGGTCATAGTCCATTGGGCTACTATAACAAGATGCCACAAATTTATTTCCTACTGTTCTGGAGGCTGGGAGTCCAAGATCAGGGTGCCAGTGTGGTCAGGTTCTGATGAAGGCACTCTCCTGGGTTGCAGACTGCTGATTTCTAGCATGGGGGAAGGGGCTTAGGGGCTAATGGTATCAGTCACGTTCATGCAATCCTTGTCCTCATGTGACCTAAGCACCTCCCAAAGGCCCCACCTTATAATCCCATCAGTCACATTGGGCATTAGGATTTCAACATAGGAATTTGAGGGGACACATTCAGCCCATAGCAGCATAGTGTGTCTCACCCTTGTTTGACCACTCCACGAACACAAACGTGTCAAACTGAAGTAGTAGCCATTCTGGCAAGTTCTTCCTCCACTTAGAAGTTCTCTTTTATTTATTTTATTTTTTAACGTTTATGTATTTTTGAGAGACAGAGAGTGACAGACAACGAGCAGGGGGAGGGGCAGAGAGAGGGGGGGCTCGAACCCACGAACTGTGAGATCATGACCTGAGCAAAGTCAGATGCCCAACCAACTGAGCCACCCAGGCACCCCCCAACTTAGAAGCTGTTTAATGGCAGCAAGTCATGGGGCCGCTCTCATGCTGTCTTACCCTGTTCTTTTTCTGATTTTCAGTGTCTTCCTCCACATTCCCACAACTCCCGTGCAGTTAACTGAGCTCTCCAGGAAGTCTTTCATTGGGTGGCTATCCCAGGGCATGTGGGATGAGCCCTGGTGTGGGAGAATTTTCCTTTGCGTGCTAGAAGGAATTTTTCAGTCTGGAAATAATGAAGTTCTAAGCATTGGAGACTGGCGCCTGCACATCTGTCCCGTGAGCGTTTTAGCAACATGGCCGAGGTGCAAGGCTGTGCATGTTGAATAAACACAGCTGCATTTATTTCTGTGATTACACATCCAGATAGCTGCAGAGCATGTTTATAAATGCACATAGATTTTCCTCCCCTCTTGGGGCACCAGGGGTGGGGGACAGGAAATCAGCTGTCTGTAGTTCTTGTTTGTAGGTGTGCATGATGGGAGCCATCTTTACTCTTGAATCACTATGTGGGGAGTAAGATTTTCATGATTCAGTGAAGTCCCTACATTCACCCATTCTCCACTTTTTGTTGGATGCCCAAAATTCCACCATTAGAGTTTTATCCAGAGGTTAAAGTTTTCATCTCTGTTAAAATATAGTTACATAACTTTAAATTGTATTAGATATTTGCACTAGGGCATGTGACATGCATAAGGATACCAGGTTGTAAAAGCTCAAAGCGCCATTGCTTATAAAGTCCCTGGTGCTTGGTTTGGGCATGTTGGGAAGGAAGGAGAGAGGCTGCAACTGAGAAAGAAGAAAAGGCCAAGAAAGGAGGAGGCTGAGAGCACGAAGATAATCTGCGATTTCAAGAAATTTTGCCTAGGACCTCCCTCTTTGGTGATTATTTTCCTATTGGCGAAAACATTCCAATAAGAAAGCAATGAGGTCTTCTATCAGACGTGGCTATATTTATGGATGGGGCTTTTACACTTTCAGAGTTACTGCTCTGGAGACCAAGGGGAAAGTGTGGTGTTTCTCCTAATCAGATGGTGGGGGGGGGTCCCCAAATGTGGGGCGTCCTGATAGGGTGGGGGCAGGCAGCATGGGCAGTGAAAGAATTCACCAAAGGCAGAGCAAGGGAGATAGAAGTTTACTGAATACACTGCAAGGGAGCCCAAGGGAGGACAGCAAAGGACAGACTGTCTGCATCGAGGCTGTGGTTGGGGCTGTTTTTAAGGGGGAAGGTGAGGACATATGGGGACATAAGGAATTTTCCCCTTTTTTCGTACCTGCACCTGGTTGTAAGTAGCTCATAAGTCAATTGGGGCCTGTGGATATTCTGAGGTTTGTCACCTGATGAGCCAGGTGGTTGCTGTGGGCCCTTTTGCCTTCCTCTACATTCCATTACTGAAGCCTGTTGCCTAAAAGTGGCCTCTACAGAAAATAGAGAACACATAGATTAAAGAAAAAAAATGTTTAATGTTTATTTTTGAGAGAGAGAGAGAGCAGGGAAGGGGCAGAGAGAGAGGGAGACACAGAATCCCAAGCAGGCTCTGTGCTGTTGGCGCAGAGCCTGATGCGGGGCTTGATCCCATAAACTGTGAGATCATGACCTGAGCTGAAGTTGGGCGCTCAACTGACTGAGCCACCCAGGCGCCCCTAAAACACATAGATTCTAGCAGCAAGGATGCCCCCGCCCCCATGTAAAGAGAAGGTTGCAGAAGAGGATTGTGAGGACAGTTGGGGGGGGGGGTGGGAGGCAAGAGCTTTCTGGGGGCCTGGCTGCATAACTAATCTCCTTGATGGGAGAGTCCTGGAACCCAGTGACAATAGGACAGAAAGAGCCTTCAAGAGGATGCCAGGGAGGTCAAGACAGAACTCTAGAATAAAGTATCTAGAACTAGACCATTTAGAGGGTAAATAATGGAGAATGGGAGAAGAAAGGATGGTGATAACAGTGCTTTTTAAAAATCCAGCCAATGGAAGGATTTCCTTCCCCACACACTCCCTGATTTGTGGGTGGTACCCAGACTCAAATCTGCCAGCAGCATCAGTAGTTAGTTCATAAACCCATCATTCCTCAGTTTTCTAAGATCGGTCTGATTTCTAACACTCAGTCCCATTGCTGAACACTGTACTGTTTGTGGTTAGAAAATCATGATCTCTGTGCCCATACAAGTGTCCTCTGCCATAGAGTGTGTAAAGCCCTGTATGGGCAAATTAATTAGGAATTCTTCTTCCTTGTTCCTTCCTGTGACCTTGCTTGTCATCTTGAGTTTCCTTTCTTGCTTAATAGCTTTGCAATCCATCTTATCACCTGAGCCAGAAACCTGAGAAAATTCTCTTATCTATTGCTGCATAACAAATTACCCCAAACTTAACAGCTTAAAAGAACAAACATTTATTATCTCACAGGGTTTCTGAGGGTTAAGATTCCAGGAGCAGCTTAATCGGGTGGTTCTGGCTCAGGATCTCTTACAAGGTTGCAGTCAGCTATCTGTCAGGGCCACAGGCATCTCAGCTGGACAATTCTCTTCCAAATTCATTTGCATGGTTATTGACAGACCTCAGGTCCTCCCTGACTGTACACCAGAGGTCTCTATATTCTAGCACATGGGCCCCTCCAGAGGCTGTGTGATTACTGTTTTGACATGGCAGCTGGGTGCCCTCCAGAGCATGTGATAGGGAGGGAGGCAGGCGGGGGGGGGGGGGGGGGGGAGGAAGGGAGGGACAGAGAGACACTGAGAGACCCTAAAATGAAAGTCACAGATTTTTAAATTCTCTAATCTCAGAAATGACATCTCTTCTGCCATATCCTATTGGTCACACAGACCAACCCTGCTACAGTGTGGGAGGGGACTCCATAAGGGTATGAATACCAGGAGGCAAGGGTTATTGGGGGCCACCTTGGAAGCAGCTATCTCTGAGCGGCTCCTTTCCTTCTTCTCCTTCAGCAGATCATTAAGTCCTTCTGATTCTTCCTCTACAGTGTTTTTCAGATATGACAGCATCTGAAATCTGTTTCTTCAGGGAAGAGGCATGGAGGCTGATGGAGGAAGCCTTGGGGACCACACACCTAAGGGCACAGGGGGAATATATAATACTGTGCTCCAGCCCAAACTTATAGGGAGAAGGAGAGCATACCTCTTGGCAAGCCAGTCTTTTGGGGAGGATTCATTCCCTGTGCAGGGAAGGGGAGACATGTAACACTAGAGTCACCCTACAGAAACCAGGTGCTGAGCACAATAGCAAGTGAGCACGGGTGCTTTCAGACTTGACCTAAGCACCTAGGATTTAAGACCATAATATGAGGTCAGCTCCCCCTTTGCATGGGGCAGAGAAAGTCTTTTTTTTTTTTTTTTTTAATTTTTTTAATGTTTATTTTTGACAGATTGAGAGAGAGAGAGACAGAGCATGAGCAGGGGAGAGGCAGAGAGAGAGGGAGACACAGAATCTGAAACAGGCTCTAGGCTCTGAGCTGTCAGCACAGAGCCCGATGCGGGGCAGGAACTCACAGACCACAAGATCATGACCTGAGCCGAAGTCAGATACTCAGTCGACTGAGCCACCCAGGCGCCCCTTGGGCAGAGAAAGTCTCAGGAGATCTCCAGTCAAAGGTCTGTCACTTCCTTGTAAATGTCACAAATAGGTTTAACTCCACATGTCTACTTAGATTGGAAGTGGCTTCCTAGAGCTCTTGAACTGAGAAAAGTTGTGGGATCCATTCTGCTTCAGTGAGGAAGAAAGCCTTGATTCTCAATGTCTACCATTGTCAGAGGAAACGAGTTTATACCTGCCATTTGGCTGGTGGGAATACACCCCATTTCCACCGATGATACCTTTCTTCCTTGAGACCCTCCTATAAGATGGGCTTTGGGGGAAAAAGCAAAACAGTTAGTAGAGTTTCAGAAGTAGGCATACCTTGAACCCCAACTCCGTGAGCTACTTGAGCTGCTACAGCACTGTCCCACCATGCACCCACCACTACCAGCCCCACCTGGGAGGAAGCTGGGAGAACCTCATTAGGTTCTTCAACAGTCTAAAGCTGGATGGTTAACCAAGATTAAGTCAACCGACTAAGGGTCCAAGGAGGCCAAGGTGGGAGTTCAGAACTCGTTGGTGGGAGATTCTGGGCCTTCTATGAAAATTTACCTTTGTTCTTAGATTTATAAACTTGGGACCAGAATCATAAGTTTATGGCCCAGAATAGAGGTCGGTTCTGCCCTCCATCGCCGTTTGACTTGGGACTCTGGAGAGGTCAAGGGACTTTCTCACAGTCATTTGATAAGTTGGCCAGGACCACGGGCTCCATCATTTCTAATCTTTCCCTGCCCTGTGTTGGACGTGCGAGCACAGTGGCATGCACACTGCCTGGACAGAGAGGCTACAGCTGCCTGTTTGCTCTGACATCCAGTTTCTGCCCTCCTTGTGACCTCTGAATGACAAGGAACCTCATTTCCCAGGCTGCCTTGTCTTCTGCCTCCTACTAGGTTTGGCCCACGGTTTGGGTCACTGGTGGAAAATTTGAGAGCAGGAGTTGGTGAGAAACAAGGTATTTCTTCCTCCCTCCCTGCTTTCTTTGGCATCTCCAGTAGTGACTGAGTCTCCCCTGGTCCCAGCACCCGTTGGACAGTCCCCACTGTGCCTCTGGCTTCTGCCACATGACCCCTTGAGCTGCAACCCAGTAATTCCCAGTAACACCAGTTCCCTCAGCCTGAGGACTCACTGCTGTTTACCCCTTCAGCTAATCCCCGGGTTGCCTCATTTTCCTCTGGCTTCTCAGCTCTTCTATTATTGGTATAGCCAGTTGCCTATGTTAAATTACTTATGTTTGGTAAGATCTAGACTGGTGTGTCCTTTCCTTACTGGGCCCTGAATGATGGAGTAGGACCATCATTCTGTGTGTTCCCTCACATTATAGGAACACAATAAATGTTGAGTCATAACCATGTTAATGAAAAAGGAAAACCAGTTTACCCAAGAGAGTTAGTGCTCTGCTCTATTCCTTTACTCTATAAATCAAGCTGATTAAAACTACATCATGTTGTGCTCACTTCGGCAGCACATATACTAAAATTGGAACGACACAGAGAAGATTAGCGTGGCCCCTGCGCAAGGATGACACGCAAATTCGTGAAGCATTCCATATTTTTGGGTAAGGGGTATCAAGGAATCTACCCCTGAAATCATTGTTTCACTATATGCTAACTAATTTGGATGCAAATTTTAAAAAGTAAAAAAAAAAAAAAAACCCTACGTCATGTTTGTCATAATTCCTGAAAAGCAAAAAAGTGGAGACATTTTCTTAAGACATTTTCCTGACGGTCAGTTGTGTGCCTTCAACTCTGGTGTCAAAGGAATGGATTTCTTTGATCTCCTGGATCTTTTCCATCTCTGTCCTCTGATTTAATCATGGAAAGGATCGTTCTTGGTATGGGTGGGTTTGTAATTTTTAATTGTTGCAGAACGAGCCCTAACGTCATACTATTTGGTTTCCTCCACTCGCTTTGGTAATGACTCTACTTGGCCTTCCCATCACAAGCTTGGTTGTTGTGACCTACAGTCCTGTTTATATGCCAACCCCTGTTCTTGGCCTCCACACAAGGATTCCCACAAGGGTTCCATCTGAGATGGTGGTTTCCAACATTGGGGATATCTGCCCGCCAGCAACTGGATTTGAGACCACCAGCTTGTTTTTCCAAACATTAATATCTCAGTGATCTCTAAACATATTTTCTTTTCCAGAATGTTTTCCAAAAGGTTTGTAAGAATGTCTCTAAACCTTTTTGTTTTCTTCTGAAGGTATTAAGGGCCTAAGGGCAGGGGCATGGGTAATATAAATTTTAAATTGGCAGAATAGTGGGGCACCTGGGTGGCCCATTCGGTTAAGCGTCCCACTTGGTTTCAGCTCAGGTCATGATCTCACAGTTTGTGAGTTCGAGCCCCACGTAGGGCTCCCTGCTTGGGATTCTCTCTCTCTCTCTCTCTCTCTCTCTCTCTCTCTGGCCCTTCTCTGTTTGTACTCTCTCTCTCAAAAATAGATATATAGATAAACTTAAAATAAATTGACAGAATGGTATTTAAAGCTATATCCAAAAATATATTCTTCCCTTAAAAAAAAAAAACAACAACAACAATTCTCTTTACATACTTAAGTAATTCATTTGGGAGAAGTTACTACCCAGCTATTCACATAGCCAGCCCTTGGCAGTTTTAGTTCAAAATGCTTTGAAACCAGTCAACTACAAAGCCTCAAATGTTTTCTCTTTAAAAGCTCAACTTAACCTTCACTATGGCGGTGGTGAGAAAAGTGACAACTCATTTAAAGATTCTCCCCTTTTGTTTCTTTGTCTTTCTTCTGCAGGCCATGTGTTTATACTATGGGATCTCCCATAAACAACAGGGCCCTTTTTCCCTGCCAGGAGCCACCCGTTGCCATGTCAACATGGCAAGCTACAGTTCGAGCAGCTGCATCTTTTGTTGTTTTAATGAGTGGGGAAAATTCTGCCAAGCCAACACAGCTTCGGGAAGGTACCGTACATGTGTTCTGTGCTTCTTTCTGTATTGCGCACATGCTGGACCCAGGGATCCAGTACGCGATGTTTTTCTCAACTTTAAAGAGCTCCTTGATTAGTTGGGTTGGAATGAACCTACTAAAAACATTTTGCCAGAGAAAACAGCAGGGGATGGGGAGGGGCACTTGAGAGTCTGGACAAAGCATGCGGGGCTCTTCATGCCAGAGTTATCAATTCCTAGATTATTTTAGCAGTTGCTTTCACCTGGTGGTTTGTGGGCCATAAGCGGGTGGTCTCAGCTGAAGACTTTTGGGCAGGCAAATGTGTCACAGAAACACTGTTACAGTTGGGTTGTCTGGAGTTCAGTCGTGGAGCCTGTACCAGGTTTTTCATTGCACTGAGCCATCGAACTCCTGTTGGCTGACCCACCGGAGATGCCCTGCTAAGGCATCTGTTCTACACACTGTTTGCTGATTCGGTTCTGAACCAAAGGTGTGTAAGAAAGATGGAAGGCAAGTGCTAACGCATCAACGTTTTGTCTGCGAGTCACGTGCCTATTGCACTAGCTAACATTTTCAGTTAGGATCCAGAGTGTGTTGACGCCAGGTAAAACTTTTGTAATTATATTACATATTTTTTCTTCATTTAAAATATGGTGTCTCCTCCTATGTACTTATTATAGAAACTTTAACACTTATAGAAAAGCAGAAGTAATACAAAATAACTTTAGAGAAAGTGGTTGCTAACATTTTGCTGCATTTCCCCCCAGTGTTTGAAATCAGTATGTATAATACGTGTTATCATTTCAAAATTGTCGTCGTAGCACATAAGAGTTTTATATTCCACTCTTTTCACTTGTACTGTATCTTGAATTTTTTTAGGCCACTAAGTATTTTTCAAAAATATGATTTTAATGTCTGCATAATAATTTTGTTGTATATATATCAGATTTTATTTAATGTTTCCACATTATCAGGCATTTTTATTATTTCCAGGGTGTTTTTCCTATTACGAATAAAGTTGCATTAAATTCCTGAGGAGATAGTGTGTATAAAATGAGATAGTGTGTATTGAGTCAAAAGTTTTGAACGTGTTTAAGGTTGTTGATACATATCTCAAGTTATTTTCCAGAAAGGTTGCACCAATTTCCATACCTGTCTAGCTCTGAGGTTAACCTGGAGCTTCACCTGTCTGACAGGCAAGAGAAAGTCTCTCTTTAATTGGATCGCTTCGATTATCAGTGAGGTTGCACCTGTCCTTGTAGATTTCTTAACCATTTTCATTAACTATTCACTTCCTTTGCCCATTTTTATTCTAATAAATAAGCCTTAGTGAAGCTTTTCGAAAGTTTGTTTCACCTTTTAATTTGATTGGGACTTTAAAAAATAAAGATACTGGAGCCTTCAAGTTGGTAAACGTGAAGATGCAGGGAGAGGCATGGATGTTTCGTGCATCTTCCCACGTCTCTTCTCATATGTGTCTCTTCCATCTAGCTGTTCCTGAGTTGTCTACTCTTCATCAAACGTAGCAGAGAAGTACACTGGCTGAGGGTTTCTTTGGCTCTTTGTTTCCTTATGGGGCCCCCTCATCACATAAAACTTATATTAAACAAATCTGTAAGCTCATCTCCTATATAAAAGAATAAAATAAAATAAAATTATTAATCACTTATGATATTTGTGGAAAGTATTTTTCCCAGTTTATAATATGCCTTTTAATTTCATATAATGTTTTTGACCTAGAGGAGATTTTAATTTTTATGTAGTCAAATCTGTCAAGTTTCTCTTAGAAAGTCTTTTGTTGCTCTGAGATTCATCTGCTTTGTTCTAATATTTTTACTTAAATTTTAGTTTAATTTTTGTAATTTAATCTGTTGGCAGTTTATTCTGGTCAGCTGTATGAAATGAGAACTAAACTTTTTTTTTTCCCGAATAGGAAACCAGTTGCTCCAAGATCATTTATTAGATTTTGCTGACTTGTGGTATCTCCTTTTTTAAAACAAAAAAATTATCTTTATTTTTGAGAGGGAGAGAGATAGAGAGAGAGAGAGAGAGAGAGAGAGAGAGAGAGAGAGAGAAACTGAGAGGGAGAGTGGGGGAGGAACAGAGAGACAGACAGACAGACAGACAGACAGACAGACATAGAATCTGAAGCAGGCTCCAAGCTCTGAGCTGTCAGCACAGAGCCCCACGTGGGGCTCAAACTCAGGAACCATGAGATCATGACCTGAGCCAAAGTTGGACGCTCAACGGACTGAGCCACTCAGGCTCACCCCTCTCCTTTTTTTAAATTAAGTTTTTTATTTTAACTCCAGTATAGTTAACATACAGTGTTACATTGGTTTCAGGTGTAAAATCTAACGATTCAACAATTCTGTGCAGTACTCAGTGCTCATCATGACAAGTGTTATCTTTTGATTTGTGAGATCTCCTGTGTCAGAAACTAGTTTTATGCATGTACTGGAGGGTTCAGTGACTGTTTACTTGATTCCCAAGGTCAAAGCCAAACAAAACAAGCAATATATTTAAAAATTTTATTTTTGAGGCAACTGGGTGGTTCAGTCGGTTGAGCATCTGACTTTGGCTCAGGTCACAATCTCACAGTTTGTGAGTTCAAGCCCCGCGTTGGGCTCTGTACAGAGAGCACAGAGCCCACTTCTGATCCTCTGTCCCCCTCTTTCTCTGCCCCCTCCCAGCTCACGTTCTCTCTCTCTCAAAAATAATAATAAAAATAATTATAATTTTAATTTAAAAAAATAGTAAGTAAATTTTTACTTTTAAAAATTGGTCACATTTACGTGGCTCATTTGGAAATGAACAAAGGACCGGGGTGCCTGGGTGGCTCCTTTGGTTAAGTGTCCTACTTCAGCTCAGGTTAGGATCTCACAGTTTGTGAGTTTGAGCCCCACATCAGGCTCTGTGCTGACAGTTCAGAGCCTGGAGCCTGCTTCAGATTCCAGGTCTCCTCCTCTCTCTGCCCCTCCCCCACTCACACTCTGTTGCTCTCTCTCTCTCTCTCAAAAATAAATGTTAAAAAAATTAGAAAATTTTTTAAACAAATGAACAAAGGACAAGAAAATTGCAGTAAAGTTACCTTTTTTGCTCCTAATTTCCACCTACCCAGTAATTGTCCCCCAAGGCAATCAAGGTGACCAATTTTCTTTGTGGATGGTATAGTTTCTCCTTTTTTGTTGCACAAATCATAACATGCTATACACCTTTTTGTATTATGCTTCCTCCTCTAGAATAAATGTGTCTTATAGCTAATCTTACATCTGAACATAATAAAGAACTTCCTCATTATTTTTATGACTACAGAGTATTCTGTAAATGGATGTTTCACAATTTAGTTAACTGATAGCTCTTGACTTCACTCTTTATCAAATAATAAATTTAATGAGCATTTACTTCTCTCCTCTTCCCTCACCACATTCCCCAGTTTTAATTAATACAGTTTGTGGTTTGGGACTGATATTATCTTTATATTTTGTTTTTGTATTATACCTCGTTCATTTAAGCCTTGTTCATGAGGTGTGACAAATATATATCTCTGTGTAATTAATCAGCCCCCCTATGAAGATGTAGACTCTTTCTGTTCCCCTGGAAATTCCCCATGCCTTTGCCATCTCTCCTTAAGTCATTTCTCCCCAGCCGCACACCAGTCTCCCACTGCTCTGATTTCCATGTCTCTGCCTCTCCTGTGGATTCACATAAATGGACTTATTCTTTCATGTTGGGCTGCTTTTGCTCTGCATGTTTGTGAGTTGCATCCATATTGTTGTTGGTGTCAATAGTTTACTTTTTTATTATTTTTTTTATTAAATTTTTTTTTAATCTTTATTTTTGAGAGAGAGACAGAGCGCAAGCAGGGGAGGAGCAGAGAGAGAGGGAGACACAGAATCCAAAGCAGGCTCCAGGCCCTGAGCTGTCAGCACAGAGCCTGACACGGGGCTTGAACTCACGAACCGTGAGATCATGACCTGAGCTGAAGTCTGACGCTCAACTGACTGAGCCACCCAGGCGCCCCAATAGTTTACTCTTTTAAGGAAATTGGTCGGGGGTGGGGGTGGGGGGGCTTGGCTGGCTCAGTCGGTGGAGCATATCTCTAATCTCAAGGCTGTGAGTTTGAGCCCCATGTCGGGGGTAGACTTTGCTTGGAACATTTTTGTTTTTTTAAATAAGATAATTGCTGAGTAGTCACCCATTATATGAATGAACTGCAGGGGTTTTTGTTTGTTTGTTTTTTGTTTTATCTGCCCACCTGGTGAGGGACATTTGAATTGTTTTTGACCATCACAGAGCATATGCTGTGGACATTCAATTATAAGTCTTTTTGCAGATATAGATATCTGCAAAAAATATATCTACTCAGATATATTTCTGAGTAATCGTGGAGTGGAATTGTGGGATCATATATGTATATTTTAACTCTGTAAGTATCTGCCAGACTAGTTCCAAAGTGATGGAGTCATTTTCTGTTCCACCAGCAGAACACGTGGTGTTGTCAGTCCTTTTAATTTTAGCCCTCCAGCTGGTGGTAAAAAACTTCTCCTTGTGGCTTTAATTCACATTTCTCTGACGGCTAATGATGGTGAGCAACTTTTCATGTGCTTTTTGTACATTCCTATATCTTCCTTTAAAAAAACATCTCTTCAACTCACTCATTTATTAAATGTGGGTTTTTGGTTGTTTTTATTATTAGATTGTGACAATACTTTATATACTCTAGATATAAGCCTTCTGTCCGATATATGTATTGCAAATACACTCTTCCAGTCTGTATGGCTTGCCTTTTCATTTTTTACTAGTAGTCTATAATATAACACTGATTTTCCTTAGAGACGTTTTGTTCTGTAGTAATTCCATTACAGATTAAGTTGTTTCTGTAACAGTTTCTTGCAATCCTTCCTCATCTTTTTTATCTCATTACTTTGTTGTCTTTTGATCTCACTATGTTACACTGTCTCAGCCTGTTGCCTTCACGTGGTTTTTTACTATTTTTTTAATAGAAGTTATATCTTGTATCATAATTGGAATGCCAGTTTGCTGAACTTGTTTGGGGTCTAGTAAATTGACTTCCAAGGCTTGTTCTTCCTCTGAGTCCTTAGAACAATGTTTTCTTTGACCTTTATTTTGAGGTTTTTTGTTTTTTGTTTTTTAATAGTGTTCATGGCTTTCCTCTCTGCTATGCACCAACAGACAGGATAAAGTCTATGGATTTCCCTGCATTCCATTCACTGTCTACTTATATGCTGCCTAAAACCCTCTCTCTGTTAATCACAGGAGAGGTTACAAAGCACACCGCTCCTTTATCCAGGCTCTGGTGCCTTCTTGCAAGTTGTCTGATGAACTTCTGCTGGGCTCACACAGGATCTTTTTCTACCCTCCCTATGTGGTTCCGTGACATGCTGAATTGATTGAGTATATGAAATGCCACAGCCTCAAGCAGGCACTGATACCTGAACTCCTCCAGCCTCTGTGGCTGCCTATTGTGGTTTACTTGTGATAACTACACTTCCTCAGATGCTGTGTGGCTCTCCCTCCTCCCACTTCACCAAGGCTACATACTTCCTCATTCATAATTTGGCTCTGCAGTTCAGATATAAGGCTGTGTTTGGCAGTGTTTCTCAAACTTGAGTATTCTTTGTCTTTTTAGAGGGGAAAAAAAAATCCCCTGATTCACTGGAGTTGACTTAAATTACTTGTTTTAGAATGATATTTTAGAAAGTATAAATGGAAGACTGGGTATAAACTTTTACATAATATATGTTATATCACATTATGGATATATTATTGATGTATATTATTACGATATATGTGATATGGTCAGTATATTTATTATTATATATTTCGATAATATTTGTTATATATGTTATTATTATGTAATAACTCTTACACATCTATAAAGCCAAAATCAAATATAAACTAAACATAGACCAAACTATTAAATCAATAAAATTCAAATTAGCAACTTAATTTAACGTAAAGATTATTATTTCGCTGAAATGAAATTGCCCCTCACTATAACTGTAGTGTGGACACCTCCATGAAGGTTCTGTTGAGATTATTGTGCGTCTTCTACCCTGAGCCACACAAGGATCTTGTCCTCCACCGCTTTTCTTCCACGTGTTGTAAAGTTTTTGTTTACACAGCATACTGTTATGTCATCTAGTCCTTATTCACCAAAAACATCATCCTTATGTTCTTTTCTCATTATCTTTCAATAATTAAGGCAGTTTTGCATGTCCCTGTGCAATCATATACACTAGTGCAGATGTAAACTGTGAAATTGTTTACCAGTACTCAGTTATATCTGGATGATCCAGCCTGCTTGCCAAATCTGGCCTGCTACCTATTTTTGTAAATAAAGTTTTACTGAAACATGGCCATCGCCTATGGCTGCTTTCGTGCTACAATGGCAGAGCTGAACTGTTGTGATAAAGATTGTATGGCCTGCAAAGCCTAAAATGTTTATTAACTAGCTTATTACAGAAAAAAAGCCTTCTGACCCCTTTCGTATCTGTCTATAATTGTCTATTTGAAGATTATCAAAATTAGAACAAGAATTGATTTTAAAATTTTCATGGAAATTTTTCATGCCTGCAGGAATATATCTGAGAATCTTTTTTTCAGAATTAACCAATTCAGGGCAGAGTTGTAATAAAGGAGATGCCTACTGGGATTTGCTTATGTTCATACCACTTACACTTACGTGATATCATGGAGTAGACTTTACCAATTCAAACTGAGAAAGGATTGAGTGAGACAAGGAAAAATACTCATATTAATGCCTAATACTGCAGTTCCCCTACAGACCACAGCTGAGGTTTTCCAAAGGACAACCGGAAAAGAGTACTAGCAAAGCTCTTTGCTAGTTCCAAAATGGCTATCTTGAGGATGGAATAATGCCTCCAAATTTCTGTGCGCTCCCTAGAGAAAAAGGGTATGTGGCTACAAGATGATACTACTTCCTTTCTAAGTTATGTTTTCTAGATTGTAGAGTGGTCTCCTAGGTCCTCCACTCTGTTATGCACAATGCCCTTTAAAACGACGAGCTCCCCTCAAAAACATGAGCGGAAAACTGGGCCCCCAAGTCACAGTTGCCATCACAGTGACACATCAGCGTGATTAGCACATTTGGCAGGCACCAGCTGATTTCCCGAAAGAAGCAAAGCGCCTGGGAGCAGCATAATGTAATGAGGCAGATAACAGCAACAGAAATGACAGCAGCCTTTGGGCAGGGGACAGACATCAGAAGATGGACCTCTGAGCCCTTGCTACAGGAGGGAAATCATTCCTCTTTGCTCTTTACAAAAAGAAGGCTAATGGTTTAGATTGCAGCATGATGACCATCATAAGAATTTTATTAGCTCAGAAGTCACTAGCCTTTTTTCAAGAAGGCTACATCAAAGCTATCGATTTAGATTGGCTGGTTTGGCCCCTTTATTATTTAACTTCCCCAGCATAATTTCATTTGGGCAGATAGAAATGTTAGCTTGTATGTTACGGTTGGCCTCTGTTGCCTGCCAAAATGTAGCTCAACTATTATGCACAGAGACCCATTGCCCCCCAAAAGTGCTTTGTATGTAATAGGTGCTCAATACTTGCTTAAAAAAATATGTTCTGTATAATCAGATAGAAGTTCATGGAAGGAGCATTTAAAAGCACTACTGAATAGTAACAAAAAAGATTTCGGGGTCATTTCTGTACTTATGCTTCTGTTTAGAGTTTATGCCTTTTTTCCTAGGCTCAATAGATAATAAAAGAAAAAAGAACTGGCACAACATTCTTGTTTTTCCCTGTTCTGCAATTCTTTTGTTTAGTTTAGTTTTATTTTATTTTTGTAGAGTCTAACTTAGTTTTATTTTTGTAGAGTCTAATTTAGTGTATTCCTACTAACTAGGTAAATAAAACATTCCACTTATTTTTCACTGGAAAGCCTGATGTAAATGAATAAAACTAACCTAAGCTGCTTACACAAGTAGGAGAAGAAGCATATGAACAAGAGAAAGGTGTTAAAAACTCTATGTGCCCTCGCATAGTATCTGATTTCATTTTTCTGTGCAAAAGTAAGAAACTGTAGACATTACTTCATCCTGGGCAAAATGCTACTCTGGCCTGCCCAATAGACTAAGTCTCTGACATTCTCTCTCTTGACTTTGTGTGGGGAAATTCCAGGAAAAAGCCAGGATTTCAGGGTCCAGACCCTCCTGTGTGCAATTGAAAGCCAACTTTCTTTCCTCTTGATGGCTCAAAATGAGCAATACTACTTAGACTGCTCCCACAGTATGCAACCAGGAATTACGTATAAGGAAATGACAAAGTAAAAGACGTTTAGGAATGGTTATGATTAAGAGTTTTCACCACAAAGAGAGAATGCAACGTAGAGAAAGCTCCTTGTTTCTAGAACTGAGGAAACTGTATTCTGAGCTAGCACACATACATATGTTTCAAGGGATAGGAGTACAGAGTGAATGCATTCACCTTTTTCTCTTTAGAAAGCTCCTGGTGATCGAGACAGTGTTGTGCTCTGTTACATCCCTCACTTTAAGGCCTCACATCATGTCTCAGCACTTTCTAAATCTTTGTCCATTCATTCTTTTCATTTGTGACTTGCCTCTGACTGGCTCTTGCTTGCCCTCCTAGTGCTGTACTTACCATATTTGGCATACGGGAAGTCATCATGATGTCTTTTGGGTAATGATGATTACAACAGGCATGGACCGATTCTTTTTGCTATGGATTTTTGTCTTAGGCTTGACATTCATGAATTTTCTCATGTGAATAAAGTTCTCAAGTGTACCTGTGACCATCTGGAGCAGTATGATTTGGTGCCTGGTTTGCTGACCCATTTTGCACTTAAGTTTAAGGGGAACTGGGTAATCTGTGTCACAGGTCAGACTGGTGGGTGAGATGTGGAATAACAAGCCTGGTGAAATGCGATGTATTCCTTTAGGTATTCATTAACCGCGAGGGAAAACCTCAAAACCAATGGAGGTACTTGTGTTCTCAGTTCAGTAGGTGGCGCTCTTTTACCTGGTTCACAAGAATGATCTTGAAGGTCATTCTCTTCGGGGAGTCCTGTGCCGCAGGCAGTACCATGTTGCGGGGAAGGAAACCCGAAGCCCTGCTGGGTGGCATCAGTGCCTGAGAAGTGGTGGCATGACCTGGCACTTGGCCCTGGTTAGGCAGTGCCGGTGCATACCAGCCCAGGGCATTCTTACTGTCTCCTTTGTTCTGGTGCCAGTTCCCGCCCTTGAGCAACAGCAGAGAAGAACTAACGAAAGACAGTCACGCCATGGGTATTCAAGAGGGTGGCACTAGCTCATAAAACCAGACCGTGTAGACTCAGCAGCTCAAAAGTACTGAAAGAGAAAGGGCTGGGGTTTGCTGAAAGACCCAAGCACTGGACAGGCAAGCCAAGAGAGGAAGAGCAACCCAAACCGGGACCTTTCCCTCCTTTTTATGTATCTGTGATTATTAAAAAAACAAACAAACAAACAAACAAACACAACACGTATATAACCTGCACATTGTGTATGGTGTGACTGTCTCTATACACGCAAAAATACACATTTTCCTTTATACACATGTTCCTGTACACCTTGCTAAGCACCTTTAATTTGTAATACAAAGATACTGCAAAATCATAAAATAGCTTGATACATGGAATAATTTGGTCAGGAAATTCTGAAATTAAGAAGAGGGGCTGGAGAAAAAAAAATCAGTCGTGAGGTAGGGAACAAGCAGGGGCTACAGAAGAATTGAGGAAAGAAACCTGATATGTTAAGTAAAAGCATGTATCAATCTGATGTTTCCAAATGCTTCATGTTATTTGTCTAACCTACAGTGGAAGGGTTTAAAAGATAAAGTGAGAGCTTTTAATAGGAAGAATTTAAGTGCCTGTTTTAATTTTCAGGGAAAACAATAACTCCTTAAATAACAAAAAAATTCTGTGAGATGTTTAACTTTGCAAAGATAAATTATCTGCCTTTGCCTCTAGAAGCAGGGTGGTTGTGGATGGGGTGGCTGTATTTTTACAGTGTGTTTTGTATTTCCAAGACTCCCCTAAGAATAGGATAATGACTTTCCATATATTTTGTATTTAATTTACTATTAGTGGGCATAATTGATGTGTCAAAATGACTACAGTATCTTAATTTTCTTCTGCTTTTCTTTTTATAAAAGTGATCTTCCCAAATAATGAGCAAGGTTTTTTACAGGCTTAGTGTAAAAAAGTTCTCTCTGCCTCCATGGGCTGATTCCATCAAATTCTTCCTTTTTCCTCTTTCCTCTTCCGATGGAGGAAGACTGAACCTTTAAAACTATTCGTAGGACGGTGTTTTAAAATGTGATAAATAAGAAAATAATTAAGGGAATTTTTTAACACTCCAGTTACAAGAATTTTTAAAACTAAATTTTGAACTGCCTCTTATGATTTAAAAAGTGACCTATTTCAAATCCTTATCATACCTACAAAAAATACAATCATCTTCAAAGAAAATTTCAATTCCGTTCTGGACACGAACAGGTCTATTTGGATCTTATAGCAGCTGCTATTGTGATCATAAGAACAATACTTGATATGATGTATCTGTCTTACCCGTGAGACCATCGGAGTGTAAGAATTTTCCACCCTTAGTAAGTTCCAGTTTGAGGAGGTGGTGAAGGGGTATTCAGGAGCTTTCTGAGGAGGCCCAGAAGGGAGGCAAGATGGGTGGCTGCTCAAGCCTGCTTGGTTAGGGAGTGCCACTTCCTCTGGGCCCCTTCCTACCTCCCCCCTCCCTGTTAGTCTTGCTAATGAATCCGGCCTGGCCGTGAAATCATCCAGTGGTGTGATGGGCTTCTGGCCTTTGCAGAGGAAAAACTCTGGGTTAATTCAAGTACAGCGTGTTCTCTTTGTTTTGCAGCTGGTGTAGCAAGGGAGTCTAGGGCAAGTGGATTGAATCAAAAAGGAAAATGAAGGCATTCACTGTCTGTTTCATCGAGGATGGCTCATTTAAAGTAAACACCATTTAAATAGTCTCCAAATGGCCCATTCTATATGAAGTCATACAGGATGCCCCCTTTGGGCTGTCATTCTCCTTTAAATGGATCGCTTTGTGTGCACTGCGTTTTAATGCCATTCAACCTTAAACCCCCATATGTGGGCCTCATCAGGCCACAGGCTTTGGTGCACATGTGGCAGCCATACCTTCAACATTCTTTGTCTCTGTCTCCAGACAGTCAGCCCAAGCAACAGGGGGAGGTAGTTGTAAAGACAACAGCAGTTAACATTTCTTCAGCACTTATTATGTGCCAATTACTATGTCGAGTGATTTCTATATATATTATCTAATTCAATCCTCACATAATCCTCTGAGGCAGATACTATGATTATTCCCTTGTTATAGATGAGGAAACTGATGCATAGAGAGATTAAGCAATGTGCCCAAACTGGTAAGTGTGGCTCAGGGAGTTGGACCCCAGCAGTCAGATTCCAGAGCTGGAACTCAATCAATGGACATATTCAGAAGAAATAAGCTCTCATCAATTCTCTTTGCAAGGTAGGCTTATCCCAAACAATAGATAATCCAGAAATTATTTCTCTTTGTCTTTGGAATGCATGCTCTGCTTTCTGGGGCAGTATTTCCACCTTGTTACTTGCATTTTTTGCCGTTGGGTTCGAAGATGAGATCAGGTATTCCTTGAGCAGCTAGCTCCCTGTGGCAGTGGGCAGTCTTCATACAAGATTGGGCTCAGTGGAATACTCCATTAACAGACAACCCCAATGAGACTTTTCTACCAGACATGCCCTCATAGTAAGAAACTAGTAAAAACCTCCCCCAGAGAACTGAAAGCGTTCAGTTGTCACAGAGGTCGCTCCAACATTCACCCAGGGTTGGGCAAGAAGCCCAGGGCTGGACAGCTTTGGGGAGCCTCTGTGAAGGGTCCAACAAGGGTCTTTGGGAAACGCGTTTCTAGCCAGTTTTTATTTGGCCCAGTGCATTGATCCGCCCCTGTTTAACCGTCACTTGGTAGCCTAGAGAAACTTTTTTGCTGTTAAGGCTCGAAATATGAAACAGTTTATTCTAAATGACCTCCACTAAGTAAAGGAACTTTAAGAATCTTAAAAAATGAAAAATCCTGAGGATCATATAGAAGAAAATCATCTTGAACATTTAAGATATGGGTTTGAGTGATATTTTCAATACATCCTGCCCCTGCCCCCCAAATCCTTTCTTTCCATTGTTTAACTTCAGAGAAGACTACAAGGGAGCAGTGGCAGTTTGGATATATTTTTGCTGGGCTTGACTGAGGTTCTGCTATCACTTTTGCTATCTCACTCCCAAACTTTAGGTCGTTTAAGGTTTCTGCCCGAAAAAAAATAAAATAAAATAAAACAAACACATTGATCTCTCCCTCTTCCCTGCCACATCTCTTTCTGGCTTCCAGTGCCCTCCCCACATCACCTCTAGGATACAGACATTCCAGTAAAGGCCCTGGGGCAGGATGTGATTGGGCCCTCTCTGTGACCTTGTATAGGCATCTAACAGAAACCACTTATTCCATTAGCACTGTTCTCTCTGGAAAGCAGTTCTAGTTCTTGCTGTTTCCAGAAGCCTCCTCTTGCCCATGTGCCAGTTGTATGGTACAAGAACCAAAGAGACAGCAAACATCAGATCAAAACTTCAATGCAGAGTGTAGGGAGAAAGCCTGTTGTGCACACGGTTTCCTCTCTTTTCCCTCCCAGCTTTACTGAGATATAATTGACATATAACATTGCTTAGGGTGTACAACGTCATGATTTGATATCTGTATATACTGCAAAATGATTACCACAATAATGTTAGTTAACACAACCATCACCCCATGTAAGTACATTTTTTTTTGTTTTAAGAACTTTTAAGATCCACTCTCTGATCAACTTTCACATATACAATACAGGATTGTTAACTGTAGTCACCTTGCTGTACATTACACCCTGTGAACTTATTTATCTTGTAACTGGAAGTTTGTTTCCTTTGACCACCTTCACCCATTTCTCTGCCACCTCCCCTGCCCCCCAACCCCGGCAGCCACCAATTTATAATCTGTCTCTGTGAGTTTGACGATTTTTTTAGATTCCACAAATATGTGAGGTCATTCAGTATTTGTCTTTCTCTGTCTGATGTGTTTTACTTAGGATAATGCCTCCAAGGTCCACCCATGTTGTCAAAATGGCGGGATTTCCTTCTTTTTTTATGGCAAGTAGTGTTCCGTTGTGCGCGTATACTTCACTTTCTTTATCCATTCATGTGTCGATGGACACTTAGGTTGTTTCCATGCCTTGGCCTTTGTAAAGAACATTGCAATGAACATAGGAGTGTAGAAATCTCTTTGAGATAGTGATTTCATTTTCTTCAGGCACAAACCCAGAAGAGGAAGTGCTGGATTGTATGTTAGTTTTATTTTTAATTTTTTTGAGGAACCTCTATACTCTTTTCCACAGGGCTGCACCAATTTACACTCCCAGCAACAGTGCACAACAGGCCCCTTTCTCTGCTCCACATTCTCACCAAAACTTGTTGTTTCTTGACTTTTTGATAGTAGCCATTCTGGCAGGTGGGAGGTGATCTCTCACTGTTGTTTCGATTTGCATTTCCCTGATGACTAGTGATGTTGAGCATGGTTTCATGTACCTGTTGGTGATTTGAATATCTTCTTTGGAAAAATGTCTATCCAGGTTCTTTACTCATTTTTAATCGTATTTTTTGCTGTTGAGTTGTAGGAGTTCCTTATATGTTTTGGATATTAATTCCTTATCAGATAGGTGGTTTGCAAATATTTTCTCCCATTCTGTAGGTTGCCCTTTGATTTTGTTGATGATTTTCGTGGGTTTTTTTTTTTTTTTTCTGTGCAGAAGCTTTTTAGTTTGATGTAGTCCTGCTTGTCTAGTTTTGCTTTTGTTGCTTGTGCTTTTCATGTCATATCCAAAGAGTCATTGCCAGTGCTTTATTCTTAGAAGGACTTTCTAATAGGTTAGTACCTCTTCCTTATCTCTAAATTGCCTCTTACTTCTGAGTTGTATGTTATCATTTCAGTATAACCTTAGGACCAAAAATATTGTTCTTTTTTCATTAGTTGACTGATTATTTTTATTTTTTTATACTAAAAAGGCACATATTCAAAGAGTGAAATAGTTCTATTGGGTTTACTATACTCCTCCCCAAAATACCTCTACTGTATTTCTTCTGTTTCAGAAGTAACCCCTTTCACATCTTTTAGCTGATTATCTGATATATATGTCCATGTTGTTCAGTAAGATGCAGGACTGTTCAGGGTTGATCTTCCCACTCTGGCAGGTGAGGATTTAGCTCTCTCCATGCCCTTGTAACACACATACCCCCTTCCCCAAATCCCATCGTCCCGATGTAATAAATTTCATAACCTTGATTAGATCAATGTTCTTCACATCATTATATCTATGTTCTTAGAAGCTGAGTCTTGTACAGCTTTGATTATGTTATTGTTTCTGTACAACATGTTAGTTTTTCATGGCGTTAATCATTGTTTTATTGTTTGTTTTTCCTATTTGCTTAGTATTTACCAACCCCAGAGGTGTTGAAAGTTGTTTCAATCTTCTAAGGTGCTCGAATACATCAAGTTGCCTATCAATTTCCTCCTGAAGCAGTCTTTCCCAGGGTCCTGGAATCTGCTGAAGAGCTGGGTTACCCTCTCTGCTGGGCGCATAGCTGGCGCCTGGGATCACCCTTCTCCATTAGTCTACAGATTCCCTGTGCTTCTCTCTTGTATTGGCTTGTCTGCCTTCCTCTTGGTTTACTATATCTTTGTGAAGCATATTTTACATACTTAAGTAGCTTCCAGAGAATAGGATACATGGGAGGTGAATTTTTTGTGAAACTGCATGTCTGAAAATGTCCTTATTATATGTTGATTTTTTTTCCTTCTTTTTGGAAGCTTGTGGAATCTTGTCTTTGTCCCTAGGGTTCTAAATTTCAAAATGATGTATCTTGATGTGGATTGATTTGTATCTAGTGTCCTGGGTTATGTGCCCTTTCAATCTGGAAACTCATGGCCCCTTAAATTTGAGGAAATCTTCTCAAATTTTTTAACTGATGATTTTTTTCCCTTTCTCTTTTCTCTGTTGTCTTTTTCTGGAGCTTCTATTACTTGGATATTGGGCCTGCGGAACTGGTTTCTATTTTTCCCTCTTTTTTTTTTTTCTTCTTTCGCTACTTTTTGGGAGATTTCCTCAGCTTTCCATTCCATCTCACACCTTTATTGAATTTTTCTTTTCTTCTATAGTGGTTTTAATTCTCTTTACTTTGGAATGCTCCTTTTTTATATTATACTCTTCTTATTTCAGCACTGCAATACTTAGCAGTGTATACTTAGTGGGTATATGTTTGGTGTTCTTTGAAGTTTTCTTCTCCTCGCAAGACCACTGACCTTCAAGTTGCTCATTTTCATCTCTGTTTCACGTCAGAGGCTTTCTAGATGTCCTGGAGGTGCTTGATTTGTCTGTAGGCATTCAGGAGTAGGGACTAAAATACTGACCGGAAGCTCTGTGCCCACGTAGGGCTTCTCAGCTGTGAGCTAGCTTCACCATAGGCTGATCATAGGACACCTCCAACTTAAGTCTCCTTAGTTGCCTTCTCTTGGGCTGTTCAGCTTTTTCATTCCTCTGCCTGGAGGGTAAAAGACTGATTGCCTGCACTCTGGGAACCAAATGAGAAGCTGCCTGGTGGTCTCAGCATCTGATATGCATATGTTCATCTAATCCCATTCATTTGCCTTCAACTGTGCCGGTTTCCTCCCTTCTTCCCCACCCCCACCCACAGCCGCCCCCAGTCTAGAGGCCTTCTCTCTTACTCTCTATAGAAAACAAATCTCCAGTTATTTGCTGGGGTGTTGTGGGGGGCAGTGTGGGGGGGGAACTAGCACAGGTGTGTGGAGTAGGGGAGTCCATCTGGGGATCTAAGCCCTTCTTAGATGGTCATTCAGCCAGGCCTGCTTAGTTTTGTTTGTGCTTCTTCCACCCCCAGCTTTCTGGGGTTTCTAGAGGATAAAATGAGGTGGCTCTTGTCTTTCTCCGTTGCCAACTCAGGATTCAGATCGGCTGCGTCATCAGCCCTGCCTCCATCCGCATGGCAGCTTCCAGTATTTTGCAGCTACTGTCTCCTATTTTATTCTCCCTGTTCTTCTTGGTGTATGGATTTTTTTTTTTAATCCTTTTACGGGGTGCCTGTCTGGCTCAGTCATTGGAGTGTGCGACTCTTGATCTTGACATTGTGAGTTCGAGCCCCATGTTGGGTGTAGAGATTACTTAAAAATTTTAAAAATCTTAAAAAAAAAAATCCTTTTACTGTCCTTTAATTGGGCTTTGGGAGGAGGCAAAAGTAGCTTCATGTGTTCAGTCTTCCATTTTTACCTGAAAGCCTCACCATTGCCATTTATCGAATGCCCAGTGTCTGAAGTTTTTAAAAGGAAAATTCAATGGCCCACGGTAAACACTGCAAAGTGTACGTCACAGAAAGCATGACCAGACCACAGCCCTTTGATTAAGAGAATTTTGTTAGTCAAGATTTTTCTTTTAAACTGAGGCTGTTCCAAAGATTTAGTTCCTCACCCACAACTTCTTTCCTCTTCTTTCATCTCCAGCCTCCCCTCAACCTCTCATCGTGTTCAGTCCAAACTGAAGGTCTTCATGGAGCAACCATGGGGCGGCATCAGGTTGCAGGGAATGAGGTAGTTAAGGGAAGGTAGGAAAACGAGGGAGGTGGGCTCAGTGCAGCGTGTCATGCTGAGTCCATGTCATGCTTTTATTAGGTCTGCTGTGACTGTCTCTATCCTCTTCTTACTGGCTGGGGATCAGAGCAGCTGTTCTCTTTAAAGCTGTGGCTTTCTTTCAAGCTGAGTAGAAGCTACACACATCACCGGATTGGCTCCAACATCACTGGATTTGGTTGTCTCTTTAAAGAGGAGTGTGCCTTCAGCTTCTTAGACTGGCTGTTCTGACTCCAGAAGCAGGATGAACTTACAAACAGGTTTGGGAGCATGGCTGCCTCTGTGATGGGTTTCCAGTAGTTCTGAGTATGCCCTTCTATATTCTTTCATCAAATATCTCCTCCAGTGACTTCCAAACTTCATGTCCTATCATACTTATTCAAACTTGATATCATAGTTTTTCTTTATGTTTAAGCCTTTGTTTTCTATTTAAATTTTTTTCTTAAGATTTTATTTTATTTTGGGGTACCTGGGTGACTCAGTCGGTTAAGCATCTGACTTTGGCTTAGGTCATGAATCTCACGGTGCATGGTTTGAGCCCCTCATCGGGCTCTGTGCTGACAGCTCAGAGCCTGGAGCCTGCTTCAGATTCTGTGTCTCCCTCTCTCTCTCTGCCCTTCCCCCCCCCCCCCCCCCGCTCGTGCTCTGTCTCTCTCTCTCTCAAAAATAAACAAACATAAAAAAAAAAGATTTTATTATTTTTTTAATGTTTATTTATTTCTGAGACAGAGCACGAGCAGGGGAGGGACAGAGAGAGAGGGAGACACAGAATCCGAAGCAGGCTCCAGGCTCTGAGCTGTCAGCACAGAGGCCAACACAGGGCTCGAACTCACAAACTGTGAGATCATGACCTGAGCCAAAGTCGGTCGCTCAACTGACTGAGCCACCCAGGCGCCCCGAGATTTTATGTTAAGTTTATTTTGAGAGAGAGCGGGCGCGTGCAAGTGGGAGGAGGGGCAGAGAGAGAGAGAGAGAGCTCTGCTGTTAGCACAGAGCCCAACGCAGGGCTTTATCCCACAAGCCATGAGATCATGATACAAGCCAAAATCAAGAGTTGGACATTTAACTGACTGAGCCACCCAGCTGGTCCAGATTTTATTTTTAAGTAATCTTTACACCCAACATGGGGCTTGAACTTTAAACCCCAAGATCAAGAGTTCTGTGCTCCACTGACTGAGTCAACCAGGTGCCCCTAAAATTTTGTTTCTTTGGATCTAAGTTGGTAGTTTCAGGGGATAATAAATAATGACCCCTCTAGCTTTTGGAGTTTCAAATGAGTTGAGAGACAGAGAAGACAAGCATAGGGAGATCGAAATCTAACCTTTATTATTGATTTTTACAAGTAAAACACTTTGAAAAATGTCATGTTAGGTCTGCTGGCCAATGTGGGCATGTTACTATTTGACTCTGAATTTGACATCTTATCCACTCACTGATCATATTGGACAATCACAGGCCACTCCATGAGTGTATGGCCCTCTAAAACTTTTAACAAGAATGACAAAGGGGTGCCTGGGTGGCTCAGTTGGTTAAGTGTCCGACTTCATCTCAGGTCATGATCTCACGGTCTGTGAGTTTGAGCCCCGCGTCGGGCTCTGTGCTGACAGCTCAGAGCCTGGAGCCCGTTTCAGATTCTGTGTCTCCCTCTCTCTCTCTGCCCCTCCCCTGTTCATGCTCTGTCTCTCTCTGTCTCAAAAATAAATAAACGTTAAAAAAAATATATATTTACTTAAAAAAAAGAATGACAAGAATAGCTCCTGCAAAAGAATTAGTATGGGGCTGAAAGAGAGGCTAGGGCTATTTGAGTAATGGAAATTCCCTACATGGAACATGAGGAAAGGAGAAGTGTGTTCCACAACAAGAGGTGATATGAATTCTCCTTAAGCACATCATCAATTTATAGCAGATGCTCAGGAAAAAAAAAAAATACTGTATTAGATCAGGTTGTAGGGTGCATTCAGATATCAGAAACAGTGAAAGCATTTTCCCATCGTAGAAGTAAGAAGTATAGTGTTATAAGCTATCAGTCATTTGTTTTTTTTGTAAACACCTTCACTATGTTTTGGCCTAAGTGGAACGCACACCCTTGGCTGGGGTGGGGAGCCTCAGCTGAAATTCCAGGCCTGTTACAAACTAGCTGGGAGTCCTTGGCTCCCCTGAAACTCTCTAGGCCTGGTTTTCATCTGCTCCTTAAGGAATGGGGGGGCAGCCCAATACCTGAACAGATAAAAAGGATAAGGGATAAACCTAAGCTTCCACAGTTAATTAGTTTCAGAGTTGGGACTAAAACCCAGGTATCTTCCTTCCCTGGTCTCTCCATTCTCTACCATATCCATTTTAGATGGACTTAAATTGAATTTAGACAAAACAGTTTAGCAACACAGTAGTGATCATTCATGTGTTCATTTCTTCATCTGTGTATTCAGCAGAGCATCTTTTTTTATGCCAAACACTGCTCTAGGCAATATGTATGAAGAAAAGATGTTCTTGTCTCTATAGCAGCATACAGCCTGTGCCCTTTATATGTTTGTAGCCCTTACGTGACCATCTCAAGTACTACCCTTTATTTATAGCCTCACTTGAAGTGCTTCAAACTGATCCCTGGTCTTTAAGGAGATACAAACTTCCTTAGCTGCCCTGAAACTGTCATCCCTCTAGGCTCTGCCTGAGAACTGCAGTGATGCCCCTTCAGTAGATATGACCCATCTCCAGGAGTAGCTCATGCCATCTTATCACACAAATTCTTTAAGTGCCTAAAGCGAAAAGGTACAGAGTGACGTCCAGAACCATTCATTGGCCTCATTATGGTTTTTCTCCTTCTGTTTATAGGGTGCTCAAGCTGGCATTACTATGTAACCATGCCGATGCCGGCCTCCACCTTCACAATCGCAGTGGGATCCTGGACAGAAATGAAGCCAGAGACCTGCTCATCCAATGATCTGGCAGCAGAGAGATCTCTGTCACCTTCCGAGGCCGACTTCAGGTTGGTATTTGGGAACTTGCTGAAAAACAAACACTTAAGGGAGCAGTATGATGCATTTATTCCAAGCACTGGGAATGTGAGTCATCCCTGCTGAGAAACTAAACCAAAATATGATTAATCAAAGCAGGAAAACCCTATTGGGAGGGAAAGGGAGTTGAGAGGCAGAAATGTGGGCATATTGTTTATGCAGAAAGAAAGAAAAGAAAAGAAGTATATATGAAATCCGCTGTGAAGTCAGGTGAAATATTTTTATGTGTTTGGTTAAGTCAACAGAATCCTCAGATTCAATGCCTTCCCTCCTTCTACACTTTTTAATTTTGGTTTTCAATGCCAATTTGGTCAAAAACACAATAAAGAGGAGTTGCTTGTCTGCTGGATTACTTTGTAGGCCACTCTACTGTTTTCGTTCCAAGGACTGCTGTTAGCAGTGCATTTGTAGGGGTGGCCCTCCGTCAGTGGGGCTTGTCAGTCTGCTTTGGAGCACAGGACACAAGGTAGCTTGTCACAAGGTCATGGTTACAAGTAACCTCCTGGGTTAGGACTCCATTTACTTGAGTAGTGATTCCTTCTTTTTCAAAGTGGACCAGAGAAAATCAGTTTAAAGTGTTTAAAAATCAGCATGGGCCATTGGATATTCACTTGCAGCTTCCCCAGACCTTCAACTGTTTCTAGCTTTGAGAACCAAAAGGGAGGAAGGGAATGGACATAGGAGGTACGAAGTGTCCAAATTGTGCATTATTGCATCATGCTTCATTCCTGGGACTTGTACACCCAGCTTAGTTTAACCACTTTTCCTGTTTATACACAGTCACTATGTCCAGTACCTTCTGGTAGAGAAAGCCCAGAGTAAACCAACCAAGATACGCTTTTAGTGCAAATTCCCTTGTGTTGGTTGTGTTTTGCCATGTTGTTTTCACTCTTACTGCAGTGGTTGCGGTGGTGGTTGGTACTGTTAGGACATAAAGCCATTGAGCCCTCTCCTATGACAGGCATGTCTTACCGCTTGCATTTTGCTTTTTGGAGGAATGGAAGGGATTTCCACTTCCTGCTTAGTAACTTGCCTATTTTGGACTAGTCTTCCCTGAGCTATACACAGTATCCTAGATTGCTTATTGGATTTTACTTATGCACTCTTGGGAAGAGGAGAGTTGTGGATAGAAGTGACACTATTACTTTCACGTGGGAATACTTACTTGCACGTGAGACCCTTTCCCGCCACTGAGCTCAGAGTAGGCCAATGTGGCTTACTCTGTTTTGGGTGGCAAAATTTCTGCATAGGGAGGACAGGTGCTCTAGAGAGTTAGTGCGATCCTCAGTGGACTTGTTAGGAGCAAGAAATAAACTTTTTTCTGTTGTTAAGCTACTGAAACACTGAGGATGTTTGTTATTGCAACATAGTCTAGCCTATCCCAAAATGATAGAGAAGTCATTGGATGCTTGAAATCAGGAAAAGTCTTGACTTAAATGTCATCTTGATTAGTCCTGAGGATAAGCCTATAAGACAGATAGGCTTTATTATCTCCATTTTATAGATAAAGGTATTGAGGTTTTAGACAGCAATGTGTCCGTGTTCATATCTCTACTGAGTTACAACACCTGGATTCCCATCTGGGCTTGATCCCCTATAGAAGTGATTCAAAATCTTTCCTGGGGAGTTTTAAAAACTGTGTATAATGTCCATGCCTTACTTGGAGTCTGATCCACCTTCCCACCTGGAGAGTCACTGCCATGTCTGAGTCACTCTTATTGATTGGAATGAGTCGCCTTGGAACAGAAGACAGAAATTGAGAATTCTGCCTTTGAGCATGAGGGTGCTGTCCCTACTGGTTGGGTAGGTTTCCTGGGGCAAAGCTGTACTGTGCTGCTCTGTAGAATAAAGACTTTGCTTGGGGTTGTCAAATTCTTCATGATGAAGAAGCACTGTGCTCTTCACCTACAGCCTCAGGGCTGCTTGACTGTTAGAGGAGGTGTGCAGTTGAAAACCGTGCGCTGTAGTGCAAGGCAAAGAAAGACATTTGTTATTTTTTCCTTCTAGCCATATTCCCAGGGATACGAGGTTGGGGAGCGGGCAGGACCACTTCTTATGTGCTCTGTCTACTGCCCGTAGCAATGGAGATGGCTTTTCACTTTGCGCCCATAATTGTGAAGGAGGAAGCCATGGCCATTTCCATTGGGCATTCTGGGAAGAGATGGCATCTGAAATTCCCGTTGGGGTTCAGGGGAAGGGGATGTTGTCCTTTAGAGTTTATAGCCAGCTGAGACACCATAGAAGGAGAGCACAGTAAAGGTTTTGTTACTGACAGAAGCTGGACTTGGGAATACTCAGGTATACAGTCACAGTGGGCTTTCTAATACTCCATTTCCAAACTAGACAAACTTACCCGTCCAGTTACCTGCCTACCTGGACTGCTTCCGGCCTCCACAACACAGATACACGCAGCCTGCCACTTGGCCAAAAAGTACCCCGTCTGTGGGCAAGCAGATAGGAAAAGAGGCAGCCCAGAGTGGCCAAGCCAGTCAGAGCAGCTGGGGAGAGGTCAGAGGTGCCACTCAGGGGAGCATGTCCTTGTGTGGAGAGGCCTGAGGAACGGAGTCCTTCCCACACTCCCTTCCATGTCTGACATGCTATGACTAAGTTTTCCCTTCATTTATCACTGTGCTTGTCTATCAAAAATGTACTGCTGATAAAATAATAGCTTGCATTTGCTTAATCCTTCCCTGGCTGCGTGCTTCATGTGTGCTGTCTTTAGTCATCAGAGGGTAGCTTTGTGTTTTTATCCATTAAATCTCTGGCTCCATGCTACGTTTGCCAACAAAGGTACTCTGAAGTGCCAACTGCAACAGTGTTTTTGGTTATGTTCACATCTGGTCCCCTTGCTTTCCCCACCCCCCTCTTCTACTTCAAACCTTCCCAAGACCACCAGTTCAATGCACGTAAATGTAACTTTTATAGGGGCCTTATATACCACAGGCTTTCATTTACCTAAAGTGTTCATCTGGGTCCCAGAAATTTGGCCAAAGTATTGGTCACTGAACTTTTGATCACTGTTCATGTGGGCTAAATTATAGGAAGAACATTCCCTCTTCCAGCTCAATTCCACACGTGCTCCAGCCCACTCTGGGTGAGCATTTTCATAAATACGTTAATTAGAAGGCACTTAGGTAAACCATTGAAAGTTTTATTAATTTTCTTCGGCTGCAATATAACCTTCTCTGGCCACAGAGGAATCTTTTTATTATGTTTAACCTCTGGAGGCCTTTGTTAAAGCATTGTCTTCGCTTTGGGCCCATACAGTTTAAGCATGACACGGAAACTTGGATAAAGTCCAGAGGAACTCAGGAAAAATGATTAAAAGCGTGGAAAATAAGCACCACAAAGAAAAGGCATTGAGGTTGCTCATCCTAAAGAAGGGAAAGCTTGGGCGGGGGGCGGGAGGGAAGCAGTTTTCTTTAGAGTTGTGGAGTCTGTGGAAAGTTGCCTTGTGAACCTTGCAGGGTGAGGCCCTATTTCTGTGTCTTTGGAAGGCTAGGAAAGAACGAATGATATATAAATCATAGGGGAAAATGCCAGTTTCCAGTACACGCTTTGCTGTAGAGAAGCCTTTCCAAATCTTCCTGGCTTGGTTTGATTTCTCCAGCTCTAGCTCCCTGGTATATTTCAGCTTTCTGGCTTTTATTGTACATCCTGAATTTTGCTTTGCATTATATGAGAATTCCCCTAGGAAATGCATCCAGCTTTCAGATACGACTGCATCACTGCGTATGTATTGTCATCATTGCCAACAGCTCACTGGTGGCTGGTGGTGGCATTTTGAACACTTGTGATTTTTACGGTATGCAAGCATCTACTCTGCTTGCTAAAATATGTTAATAAATTGTCCAAACATCTTAGAGTGTCATTGTATGTACCAGAATTTTAAATTTTTTCTTCCATTAAAACTGTAAACTCTTCAAAGGTAGGGTCAGAAATTTATTCCTATGTGTATACGTGGCACACCTTTGGGGTGCCTCGAGTAGAGCAAGAATGCAGGAAATCATTACTAAATGATTGAGTTGAACTGTCAAAAAAGGACCTGCATCCCTAAGGGAAATTTTGGTGATTCCTTTTGAGCCTATGACAGGGAAATGTCTTTGTCAGCTAGTTTCCATACATCTCATTCTGGAAACAAGAGGAGGACCAGAGGAGAACCTCTGTAGGCAGCGTCCAATCTTGTGATTCTGAATAAAACCTGGTCACTCTTCTTCCTTGGAAAGACCTCATGTGAAATGATTTCAGCCCAGGAATCGCAGGAGAGGGAACCAGTCGTCTGGTTCCCATCATTTACCAACCTAACATTTATTTCACCAGTTCTTCCCACTCTTGGCAATATTAATGGGCAATATTGACAAGGAGGAGCAGGAAACCAGAGAACCACAGAGCAGCTGAGCTCAGCTTCTAGAAAAATCTAGGATCCAAATTTACTCAAGAAGATTAACAGAGTATGTGGGGAAGGAAGGTCGGGAGGGAGGAGCTTGTGATGACTCACGATGTGATGAAAAGAACAGTTCTTATTCCTCAGGAATGCTGTGTGGATTAATTGGGATAATGCACATGAAGTGTTCAGAACAGTTCTTGGCACACAGTGAATGTTCAATAGCAGTTGTGGTAGGAGTTATTGTTTACTATTCTTAATTCTCATCAGTATGGATTATTTATAAATAACAATCAAGCATTATTATTAATCTTTAACTATTAAAATGTTTACCCTGATTATGAGCCTGGGCACAGGGAATAGCTATTTACAAATGCTTGACTTGCTGATGATACTAAGAGTGGGTTGGAGCAGGCACAGCTATAGAAATGAACGGTCGAAGGTGAGTGTGAGAAGAAGCATCTTTGAGTTCATACTGCTTTCATAGAGGACTATTCATGACTTCATAAACGTACAATATGAAGAGGGGCAAGGGCCTCATGTGGAGAGTTGTCAGAGAATCACAGTACCAGAAGAAACCTTGGAAGCCATTTTTTTTGTTTGTTTTTAACGAAAGTATAATTAACATAAAACAAAGTGGACAGATTTTAAGTCTGAGTTTTTGCCAATTGTTTACACCCTAAACTAATAGAGGACGTTCCAGCATCCAGTAGTTCCCTCACCTCCTTTCCGGTCAGTTCCTCCCCTCCCCCTGCAGCCATTTTCATGAGACCACATTAGAGATGAGAAAGGGGCCCTGGGCACTGAGTTGCTTGCCTCACATCACAGTTAGCCCGTGTGAGAACAGCCACTGAAGCCCAGCTTTCCTGATTCCGACGTTGGAACTTATGTGTGGCCTTCCCTGATGCCACGTACATTTTTATTGGGAGAGCCTTAATAGTCTCATTTATCTATAGGTTGATTACCTTAAAGTCCTGCATTTTCTCCCAGGCTTTGATTATTAAAAAATGGTGCTAATACACACAACTGGAATAACCTTCATTCCCCCTGGCTAGTGCCGCTCATGTCCAGAGAGAATTTAACTCACCTTTTCTCTTCAACAAGTTGACTTTTTTTGATACCTCAAATTATTTTCTGATCTTTCTTGGCTGCAGGAAATAGTCTGGCCCCGTGGTATGTGTCTAGATAGGCCAGTGGAATGCCTCGTTGCGAAACTGTGCTTTGACACATAGAATTTAAACTTATGCCCCACCTTTGTACTGAAGATGCCTCCGCACCTCCAGTTTCTCTATTATTTAATGTGCTCTGAAAGTTTTTCAGGAAGTGCAAGCTTTAATTATTATAGCCCGTTATATCCCTATGTAAATATCTTAGGTGGTTAACTCAATAAATGGCTTTCTTTTTTATTTTATTCATTTATTTATTTAGAGAGACAGAGAGCACGTGAGCAGGGGAAGGGGGTTGGAGAAAGAGAAAGAATCTTAAGCAGGCTCCATGCTCAGCGTGGAGCCCGGTGTGGGACTTGATCCTACTACCCTGGGATCATGATTTGAACTGAAATCAATAGTCAGACACTCAACCAACTGAGCCACCCAGGCACCCCTTAATAAATAGACTTCTTTACTTAATGAGACCTTTGAATGTATACACCAGTACAGTACTTGTCATTAGGTGGACATTTGAAGCCTTTTCAGGTAAATGTTTACCAACAGGCACCTTCAGTCACTTTCTCCATAAAGCAAGGTTATCAACCCAGGGGCTTTGGCTAGCATTCAATGTCAATAATTATATTCTCCCTGTTGCCTTATCCTGGCAGAAGTGTTTACGGGTCTCCACCCATTTTTCTTACCCTCAACAGCGGTGAAATGTCACTGGTGCTGGAAGCTGTGTTCTATGCACCAGGCTGTGGGAGGGCAAGGCACATCTCCATAGCTGTGTGGATCTCCTTGGGCAGTGCTGGCCTTGGATAAGTGAAAGCCACTTCAGAAACTTGGAGAGGAATTATTGTTGTGGCCTGCCCCTATTGGGACATGCCAGCATTTTAAGGTTTTTCATTATTCACTGTGAATCCAACAAGCACCCATAGGTAAAATTATAATTTGTAAATTAAAATTAGAGGGGTTTTCCATTGTGTTTGAATAAAGGATGTGCTAACAGGCAAAAAAATAGAGTTCCCTTTGATGTGGGTTTCTTTGGGTAGATGAGTTCTCTCGAGGCCTGTGAGTCAAGTTCTAGGAATTCTTTTTCAGCTCCACCTTTGACAGAATAACTGGCAGCGATCAGATGGTACAGGCTGAGCTCTGATCTGTTTCCTTAAAAGGTTGATTCTGTTCAATTTGTATCAAAAGTGGATTGGGGAAAATAAAAAAGTGTCTCTGTATTCCATAAGAGCACAACTTCTGATGGCTTTTAACATAAGCATCTGGATTACTTTTTTAGTAAAATGGACTGGGTTCTTTTGGAAAGTCGAAACCTGTCCTGTCATTTGGTTCATTTTTTATTCTAGGCAATTCTAGAATGGGATCTTTAATTTGGCTTTGCACCATCCTTGCCTTTCTAAGTTATGAACTGTTTCTGATTTGGAGATTTTTTTTCCATGGTGATACTTGAAAAGCACATTTCTGAGGGGCAGAAATTTTGCTTTTTATTTTCGGGAGGGGGTTGTTTTGTTGTTTTGAGGCTTGGGAGGTGTTCCTTGTTTACTCTAAAATAAGTAGGAAAATCTACTTTCACTTAGTTTAGATTGAAGCTACTCGGTCAATTCAGCACATCAATAAGTATTTTGACCTATAGTTTTTCACTGCTGCAGAGAAACAGACAAGCCAAGAATTCCATTGAACTGTCTTGATCGTGAGCCCATCTGAACTGCCGTCTCTTAGAAGTTGTGCATGTCTGTGAGAGTTCCCCACCTCCATGGCAAGAATAAACCTGATTTACCATAAAGTGCATCTATTTATTTCGTGTTGTTCCCAGATATGTTGGCATTTGTGGTCACATGGAATACCCCTGCCGCTTCCAGAATCCTTCTGCCACCACCCAGGAAATTATTCCTCATCGGGTCTTTGCCCCACTGTGCCTCAAGGGTGCCTGCCAAGAGACCCTTCTGCAACTGGTCCCTCCTTGCCTCTCAGCAGCACACCATGTCCTGGGAACACACCCGTTCTCCAGGCTGGACATACTCATCGTCCCCGGCAATTTTCCGAGTCTGGGGATGGCCAGGTACGTTGTTCTATTGTGGCACTTGGATAACATGCTTTGGACATCCTTTGACTATTTCTTGCTTTCCCTGGGCTCTGTCAGGGCTCCATTAGGATGGAAGGGCCACAGTTGCTCATGCTTGGACATCTCATTGCTGCCTCGAGGGACAGTTTGTGTGTAGCCTCCACCATGCGGGAGCCTTTGGGTGTCGTGGGCTCAATCAGCTGCTCTGAAAATAACAAGCTCACATTGTTGCTTGGATTGAAAACACATTGTGCCCCCAGAGTGATGTATGTTGGATCGTGGCTGATGAGTGACTGGTTAGCTTGTGGTGAGAGCATAATGCTAATGGGCCCAAGGTCACAACTCTGGGCAGAGGAACACGACTTAGTTCCTGGGCCACAGGCTGCTCGCCTAATCCTGACCAGCTGTCTCATCCATTCTCGCCATTGGTCATAAGGGCAACGACTTGAGAGCCCCTGTGTCAGAGAGACTGTGGATGGATCAGTGTAAATCCATCACCACTGCTGGAAAAACAGCTCAAAGCAGATGGCTTACCGGGGGGTGGGGCAGTGGGGGGGGGGGGTCACTTGTCTTGCTAATATTTTTTAATGTAATAAATGCATTATTCTTACTGTTTTCTCACTTTAGTTCTCGTGGATAATCCAGGCCTGCAAGGTGAACCTTTCCCTATATATTATTGACACCTAAAACCCATTCGTTAATGCTATTGTTCCTTCAATAATAGGTACCTGTGTTCCACTCAGCATTTTACTTGTTACATACTCAGGATTTCACTTGGTTATATTTCTATGTGAAAATCTTAATCATTAACAGTGAATATGCTTGACTGAAGATAGGAAAAATAAGCTCATCAAAACATGTGACTTTAAGTTTTTCCCTATTAGTCAAGGAAATTCCTGCTGCCAATTAATTTCCATGCTTTTGAACAGCTGTCATTTGTGGTGTTTTCCCTGAAAACTGCATACATTCTTAGTAAGACCCATGAGTAGAAAAGAACTGACCAGAACATTTGCTTTTGATCTTTACTACATACGTATACTTTTTAAAGCTGGCTGGCTAGTCTTAATCCTTGAGGAGGTCTGAGAAAGTCATTTTGGCTGATTTTTATCCTGTATTTATGAAGATAATGAGAACGTAGAAACTAGGATAATTATATATATTTGGTTATGTGCATCAATATTGTTTTGGATGTCTATATATAGAATTTGTCTTAACAAGGGGGATTCTTTGGTCCCTTTGAAGAGTCTGCTGGACTTAATTTAAGCAGAATTATTGGCGAAGAAAGGGTTGTTCATTAAATGTTTCTCATTTGTACCTAGTTTTGAGGGGCTCTATTTATTTGGGGGTTTTTAGCACTTTATGAGAGTTGTAGCTTTTCAGGGCATGTTTGCTAACAGTTCCAAGTTCTGACGTGAGGGAACCAAAGGCAGAGTATTTTTCGTACAGAGGACCTCATTTTCTGTAGCTCCTTCCTGACAGCAGTCTGCCAAAACCAGAATTTGTTGACCTGCAGGCCATTCTGGAAAGCCTCTCTTTTCGAGTTTGCGTGCCCAAGCAGGTAGGCAGTGGGTTTGCTGCTCTTTGAGATATTTAAAGTGACTTAAACATGCTTTGCTCTGTATTTTGAAAGTAATAAGCCTAAGAACCCTAAGGCCAAATGGTACTGGGCACAAATGTCAGAAAATGTGATGGTTATAACTCAGCAGCAACAAGACCGTTTTTATGCTTTAAAAACAGGAGACCCGTACATTTAAAATTTTGTGGTTGGTTGTCAAATGTCATTTTCCCCCCATTTTTTTCTTCCCTTTTAGACTGTGGAAGTAGTCTGCCCTGGTCTAGATGTTTTCCTGGGCTTAGTTACGGTTCCCCATATTTGAGCTGTGGAGGGGGGATTGTGTATCTTCCACTGCCAGCCAGGGGTTGGGGGAGCACTCTGTTTTTCCTAACTGTGGCCTAAATTGATTCCACTTGCTTGGCTTGACTCTCGCGGGATCCCAACACCTTAAGCCACATGCGAGTGAGTGGGGTTTATGACTCAGCTGGCTCCGGGGGCCCTGCTGCCTTATTTATGGTCAGGGCTTTGCTTGGGGCTCTGTAAAAGCAAAGCTGGAACAAAAAATGACAGTCTTGTAGGTCAGCCCTGTACCCTAAACAGGAACAGAGAAATCCCAAGTGTAGTAGGAGCCATCCAAAAAGACCTCTGCACTGAAACTTGCCATTGTCCTGTTAATTGCAATGCACTAGAGATCAAAGGATTTCTTGGTAGATTAAATGGTTCTTTGCCGAGTCCACATTTATAAACATGTAAGCAAGATCATAAATTCCATACCTCTGGACTTCTCGAGTGATTAGGTCTTAATCATAATGAATACCATTTTTTACCATTGTAGTATTCTTTTTTGGTGAATGGCATTAAACATTCCCACATGAACTAAAATGGGTAAATTGTTGGTAACCATTTTCAAGAGTTTTCAAAAATTTTGGATGATATCCATAAAGATTCTACTGTATTTCAAATATTATATATCGTAGTTTGTATGGAAAAATCTTTTTTTTTTTTTTTTAAATTTTTTTTTTTCAACGTTTATTTATTTTTGGGACAGAGAGAGACAGAGCATGAACAGGGGAGGGGCAGAGAGAGAGGGAGACACAGAACCGGAAACAGGCTCCAGGCTCTGAGCCATCAGCCCAGAGCCCCGACGCGGGGCTCGAACTCACGGACCGCGAGATCGTGACCTGGCTGAAGTCGGACGCTTAACCGACTGCGCCACCCAGGCGCCCCTGTATGGAAAAATCTTAAAACTCTCCTCTCTGAGTCTGTTTGGAGCCTGATTCTGATATTTCAGTAAAGTAGGGAGAAACACATTTGTATAATATGATACTTTGAACATATGATAATGACAAATCAATTTATAAGAAGGCAAACGACACGTACACAGTGTTTTAGAATTTGGCGGGCTTTTCAAACACAGCAGTAACTAGAACATCTATCAAAACCGCACCTCAGAGGGGCACCTGGGTGGCTCAGTCAGTTGAGCATCCAACTTCAGCTCAGGTCATGATCTCATGGCGTGTGGGTTCAAGCCCCACGTCAGGGTCTGTGCTGACAGCCCAGAGCCTGGAGCCTGCTTCGGATTCTGTGCCTCCCTCTCTCTCTGACCCTAACCCACCCGCATTCTGTCTCCGTCTCTCTCAAAAATAAATAAACATTAAAACAAAAATTAAAAAGAAAAAACTGCACCTCATTTTTTGGGTCACCTTTAATATAATAGGAGCCATTACTTATCAACCTCCTTTTCTCAGTCACTGTTCCGGGGAGAGATGCTTTCATTCTCTTCTGATTCTGAGAAGAATCACCGGTTTGCCCCTGAGACACTACTGACTAGTCCCATTCCCTTAATTTTCTCACTTGGTGCGTGTACGCTTTCTGTTTGTTTCATTTTGCTTGTGCCTTCCATAGAGGTTGAATCTACCATATAAGGAGTATACCTTTCTTGGATTGAGTAATAGGGTGTCTAGCCAAAGACGTGAATGCATTTTAAGTGAACCTCCAATGTATAGATCCACTCTCTTTGTGTGGGTATAATTAGTGTTCTGCCATTTTCATTGTGTCCTCATGTTTTTCTCAGGTGTCTCAGCTAGAGATTGACGAGTAAGCCTCGTTTCCCAGGTATTGAGAAATACATGAAAGGAACTCATCATCGTGCTTACATTCTTTGTTATAATAATAATAATGTTAATGGAATAATATCCTGGAACCAGATTGATGACAGTTGCTTAAAAATTAACACCTCAGTCTTACCTCTGTGTGTGTTTATAATAAATGCTTTGCTTTGCCATTTGTCTTTCAGCGGTTCACAATTACATGTCACGGGGCATAATTAGGTTGGCAGAACTACCTTGCTGACATCCAAATACATTCTTTTTTTTCCTCCTCTATTTGAATTTCAAGAATCTTCTGCCACCATTTCAGAGCGGTTTTGTGTTTAGAGCACTGGAGAAAAAAAAAAAGCTGTGTTTTCTGTGAGTCTCCTTCTCAGATCTACTGTTTGCATGTAGCTTCACCCCTGGTTCGGCTTGGAAAATTGAAAAAAAAATACAGTGGCATTGTGGTTGACATTAGGTGACAATTCTGCTTTGACTTGTTTTTCCACTGGTTTCATAGCAGGTTGTCTTGTTTGACCATTGTTTGCCTATTTATTTATCTAGTCATCCTTTCAGTAAATTTCTATTAAGCACATACTGTGTGCCAGGTAGGATTTAAGATGCTGAGTCTATGGGGGTGAACAAGATGGATGAGATCTCTGTCATTGCAGAACTTACATGCTGGTCAGGGGAGAAAATCGTATACTTAAAAACAAGAAACTAAGATGTGTGCTATGAAGAATGAAAACCAAGTAAGTGACAGGGTGATCGTTAGGGTGGGGAGGCAAAGACTTCTTTAAAGAGTGATGTTTGCTATGAGACAGAAGAACAGAAAGGAGCCAGCCTGTGATGGTCTGGTGGAAAAGCAATCACCAGGCTGAGGTAGTGCAGGTCCAAAGGCCCCGAGATGAGAACCACTGAAATGGGCTGGAGGGGCAGAAAGAGAGCAGTGAGCTTTTAGAATGGCTTCTCTTAGCTCCTTCCATAAACTCATTTTGGGTGCCAGGAGATTCCATGGTCCCTCAGTGCTTGGGTCACCGAGCCACCTGCACACCCTCATGAGGAGCACTAGGAAGAGCGACCAAGAAATGGCAGAGATTGAGTGGGGATTGATGGTTCCAGGCAGTGAGGTGTTATGGGGAGAGAGCTGCAAGAGAAGTCAGATCTTTTCTCCGTTTTGTGAGGACCAACAGTGCCATACCATCTTGTGATTGGCTAGTTAGAACCTGACTTGGCTTAGCATTTGCTGTCCTTGAGCAGAATTCTCCATCGCGGGGCATCAGAACACCTGGAGCAAGGACTGGCAACTCTCCTCTTGTGGAGAAGAGAGAACACAGTCTCAGGCCACCACATGGCCTTTCCCAGTGGCTGATTGATTCCTTCCAAGCTTTTTTGACACATTGGATCCAGGGAAGGAGGCTGTGTTTATATGCTCTCATCCTAATTTTATTTATTTATTTATTTATTTACTTGCTTACTTACTTACTTACTTACTTACTTACTTACTTACTTTGAGGGGGAGAGGCAGAGAGAGAGGGAGGGAGAGGAAATCCCAAGCAAGCTCCACACTTGGCACAGAGCCTGACACAGGGCTCGATCCCACGAACCCATGAGATCATGACCCAAGCCGAAACCAAGAGTAGGACACTTAACCAACTGAGCCACTCAGGTGCCCCTACTCATCCTAATTTTTAAGTTTTTCAAAGACTGAACAAAAATAGGATCGATAAAGAGCATAGAGAAATAATCACTAATTACTTAAATATCTTCAGTGCACTTCACAGCAGAGAAAAACTATAAAGCTCCCTATTATACATGGCTTATCCTAAAAGATGTGATTGTGCAATAAAAGGCTTCTGGGTGCTTATACTAGTTCCTGACTATTGCAGGCACAATTTTCTCAAGTACCTCAATTTGGGAATGAATGGTGTGCACATACATGCCCAAGAATGAACGTCACCAGCTTTCCCTCCGCCCCCTCCTCCTGGGGTTAGACAGGGTGTTGTCCTGTTTATTCTTATCTCCCAGCCAGTGTGTAATAGAATAAGCAAAACATAACATGCTGGTACAAAGGGCCTGTTGTTTTCAGCCTTCTAATTGTGCTCCTTTTTGCCGGGGAAGGAAGCAGTCATAAATTTCTGTCATTATCTTAAGTAGCAAGGTTTCACAGCTTTGGGAATTTTTCTTTGCTTGTTCTTTGTTGGCTTCTACTTGAATTTTTTCACCCCCTCCCCGCAAACCGAAACCGCCTTATTTTTAAATAGCCCTTTAAATTTTAGGGGATGTGACCCCATGGTTTCAATGCAGGATGCAACTGTAGTGATTCTTCCATTCAGGAATCTGATTTGAGCCGTAAATGAGGGCACCTTTCTGTTCACCAAGGCTGCCAGCTCTTCCCCTCTCTCTGATGTGCTGAGGATATGGGGGGTCTGTGTGTGGGTTTTGTTTCTTTGTTGTTGCTGTTTGTTTCCCAAACTCTCAAATTCTCAAATTTCTTTCTGAGTGGATTGGTTTTAAAAATGTCTTGAAGGGGCATTTCGTTCCCGTGTTTTCCAGCATAACGCTTCTGTGTTTTTTCAAGTAGGTGGGTGTGAATGATAGAAAGCAGCTCGAACCATCCTTCTCTTTTTCCTGAAAGACTTTAATCCTGTGTTTACTGGCACGCCAGCCCTTGCCATAGTGATGAACAAGCAACATGTGGGTGAGTGGTGAGGTCCCACGCAAGGAGGCTTAGCTCACAAGTGTCCCCTTTGTGGCTTCCTTTGTGTTCATTCCTCCATTTCGTTTTTGATCTCCATTTTTCTTCTTGAGAAAATTATCTGACTTCTTTTCCATACTGTCTTACAGAGAAGGGTCTAACATGTTCTAGTTCTTCTGTTTTTCTTTCTTGAAATAGAAACTGGTATTCCTACAGTCACATTCTTCTGAGACCTTGAAAGCCCTTGGCCGTGATTATTTGGTTAGTTTTGACAATACGAGTTTATACTGAGTGGGGCAGGTAGTGAGAAGGTGTATGTGTGCTCCGTTCTTCATGGCGCAGGTGCAGGAGGATCTATGATGCCTCCAAGTCACTTAAAGCCAGCACGTCAGAGAGAGAAGTAAAACGGCCTCATCACGGGATGGCTGTCAGAGTCTGGGGTTCAGACTTAGGTGAGTGTTTTCTGGAACCCTCTCTGAGGTGTATGTATTTGCTTCAGGGTCTCTCCCTGGGAATCCTAGTGTCATGGAGTCTACCTGAAGCTCAGCTTTCACCGTGGGCCCATTTTGAGGCAGCCACAGAGTCTGGGTAACCAGGCAGATTCCTGGATCACATGAGTAAGTTGGGGCCAGGCTCTCTCTCTCTCTCTCTTCTGTTGGAACAACAGCAGAGTGAACTCACAGCTTTTGGCTTAGCCAGAATCTTCTTCTTGCCATCAAACAGCTGTGCGGCTTGTCAGACCCAGAAGTAGCATTTTATCATCATTACGCCACGATTCCTCACCCTCTGAAAGATTAGGCTTAAGTGTTTTGTTTTCTTTGAACTGTTCTCCACACACATAGACTGACAGTCCTACCTTCACAGAACACTGCTGGGGCCATCCTTCAAGAGAAGTTGTCAGGCCTTTGAAAGGCCTTCCTGAAGCAATCATCCCTCTGCCTACATTTGTAATCTTCTTCTCTCCATAGGCCCCTAATCTCTTCCAGCCCTTGAGCCTGAGATGGCCAGTCGGCACTACCTTTCCATTTTTCCACTGCAAAGAAAAGGCTTTTATTTTTTCCCCCTCCCACTTATTTCTCCACAGAAGCGTCGTTACTAAATAGAACATACACTCCCTGGCTGAAAAAGAACAATGGAATTCAGTGCGCAAAGTTGCCTGAGTTGGAATGTTCCCAACCTTGTGGGTTCTCACTCCTCAGACCACTACACAGAGTGAGCAAATGCTACCAGCTTCTGGACTGTATTATATATGTATGTGGGCATGGAGTAGACTCCTTTGGGGGAAAACACCAACTCTGGAAACAGTCCTCAAGCAAGGCACAATGCATGAATAGCTCTGCTCGGTGGGAACATTGCCTCTGTTGTATTACAGCCAATATGCACCTGCAACCCCCCGACACCTGAGCCACAGAGGCCTGTGTGCATAAAGTGGGTGATTGTCACTTTACCCCACCACTGAAATGTAACTGGAAGAGTGTACTAGCTACCTTTTATAAAAAGTAGTATTCACTTTAAAAGGCCAAAGATGTGATCCTTTCGAAAATGGATTACTTTTTAAGAAATTGATTGCTTTGTGGGACTTGCGGGTACAATGCAAAAGTTCACCCTGATTTAACCCGAGTGGAGCTCAGAGTAGAGCATGTTATATTTCTTAGTTAACTAACCATGCTATTTATAGAGGTGACTCCTCAGAAAGTCTAGACATTGTTCCGGGAAGACAGAATGCCAGATCTGCCCTTCACTTTCCCAGTTAGCTTGCTGAAAATAACCACCTCCCCTTCTCACCAGAAAATGGAAAACTTAGAATTCCATTTCAGGAAAGTGTGAATGATACTTGGGCTCCTCAGCCAGGATTTGGGATGGGCAAAGAAGAGGGGGTGCTCTTGTGATCCTGGGGGCCCATCACTGGGCCTTTATTCCTTAGAGGCCAGCTTGCTGAGTTGTGGGGACTGTGGTTGGCAGATCCTCATATTTGAGTTGGTCCACTCCAAGAAGAGACCCTGAGAACCTGCTTTGAGAATGAGCCAGCTGCAGTTCCTGGCTTTTATCACACATGTGCAATTTCTGAACATCCTATTGAAAGCTGGCAGGTGGAAAGGCCTGGATGGGCAAAGCCAAGAATTCATTCAGTAGATGCATATCAATGGACAGGTATGATGAATGCTGGTGATTCTGTGGCTGCAAGGAAGTAGGAGACCTTTAGTCTAAATTAGGGTTTTCTACAGTAGGTTCCAAGGAAGACTAGTTTTGTGGAATGTTAATAATGTGGGAAAAGGAACTGTGGCGTAATTAATTCAGGAAATGAATGGATTAAACAGAGTTAAAATGGAGTCTTTGCTGGAGGGCTTCTAAGAAAGCCTTTAATATCCTATTATCCTGATTTAATATCCTGGTGTATATGTGCCTACTGAAGATGGGCCAGAAGGTGCAGTATCCCTCCTTATGTGCCCAGGGATTCTCCTTTACAGTGTACATTCCTCTTATGGTCTCAAAAAAACCTCCTCAAAACAGAACTTTGAGAAGGGATTCTATTCCAAAATATCTTGGAGCCCACTGTACAGCTGGCTGTGGAATCCACCTTTCATTGTGTCAGTGTCAGTGTCAGTTGAGGACCTGCCATGTGTCAGGCACTGGTGAGAGCCTTGCTTTATCACAGTGAGGAAGATGGGCTCACAGTTTAGTGCAGGAGGCCCTACACTTTTCTGATTCTACATCTCTTTTTGAACTGTCACCCGCACGAGGAATTTACAGGTGTTTATAAGTTATATACATTTCATACAGCGTTAATATACTTGGGCACACTTTAAAATGCACACAAAAATGGAAATGAGATAGGATGAGAAAATTTTTAAGGAGTTTCTATTTCTCCTTGCATCTAGTGGGTTGGCTAGAGCCCTGGCATCCCTAGAACCTGGGTCCCACCACGGAGACTCAGATTCAGTGGGTTTGCAGTGGGGTCTTGCCATCAGCAAATTTAACACGTCCACACAGGTGATTCTGCTCAGGTGTTAGAGAGCAGTGTGTGCACTGGGGACTGTGCAGGGTTGGCAGGCATCTCTGGACAGGTTAAATTCTCCTGGGAAGCTCTGAGACTCCACACCCTGCCATCTTCTCTCAGGTGAGAATGTCAGACTGAGGAAAGAGGGTAGCAGGGATGCTCCGTGGTAAGGCTCCCTGCTTGTCTGTTACTCGAAAGGAAGGGGTGTTCTGGAGGAGCTGAACCCAGTGACAGGCCAGGATCCCAGGAAAAAGGAAGGGGCCGATTTAGAATCGCCTGCAGAGTGTCTTAGAGCCCTAACCTTCATTGATTTAATTAGGTTTTTATGCTGAGTTTTTATGCTGAACAGGAGTGGAGGTGATTCAATTTCATTTAGCAATTTACATACACATATATTTTCTTTTTGTTGTAAGAGCTAGTTAGTCATAAGCTTGGGATTTTCTTGTACTCCTTGGGCACCTAGGCAGCAGTGGGCGTTTAAATTTTAGGCCCACAAGCAGAAGGTTCAGAAGGGGCCTCTCTTAGTCCTGGTTAATTGCAAAATAAACAGATCTCAAGGGCAAGGGCCCCTTCCTTTCATAATAACCGCCTCTGCTCAGCGCACCGTCAGTGCAAAACAGCGTTTCCAAATACCGCATCAGGAGCACGCTCCGTGGATAAAGGCCTTCATCCCTCCAGCCCAGCCATTTACAACTAAGACCCCCTCCCCTCACCCCCTCTGAGATGGCACCTAACTTGTTCCCCCCACCCCTTGTTTTTAGCCTCCAGATACCTCCATTTGCAAGCTAATAAGTTGCACGTACATATGTTTGAACAGTTGTCAGGCTTGTCTGCCGCTCAAACTGTGCTTTGGTTTAAAACAAACAACAACAGAGAACCCAGAGGAGGGGATGGATGAAGACATTTTAGTTGTACCTGCAGGTGGTGTTGTTTTGACCTTGACAGTCAGTTTTAAACGACCTGTCAAGCACCTTTGTGTGCTTCTGGGCACACCCACCTGGAAGATATTATATCCCCTAAGCTTTATGTGCCCCAGCAGGCCAGCCCCAGGTCCCTGGATTTTGTTTTCATCGATGGAGGGTTAATGCATGCATGGCAGGACTTTACTGAAAGGGGCCCAGCTACAGACACTGTTTTCATTTAATTCTGATTTCTCTTCTCCCTTGGCCTAACCCTCCCCACCCTCAGGCCCTCCCCACCCATCCCGTCCAGACTCCCTCCCCCCCCCCCCCCCCCCAATCAGCCTTTCCTGCTCTCTCACCCCTCTGTTTGGCTTCAAACCATTTCTTCCTGGCTTTGATATCTTCTTGCAGAGCTGCAAGCAATCAAGAGATTATGGGCCCCAGAGCTCAGCAGGGCACACTGCCTGGTAGGGGGCTCAGGCCCCAGGCCACCGCAGGAAATCGGGCCCAGAAAGCCTGCCAGCCTCCAGGACCCTGCAGCCTGGCCCCCTTCTCCAGGGCAGGGGGTGGGGGCACCTCCTCAGCTTCAGTGCTATCTGGGGAGACATGTTTGGGAAGGAGTCTTACCTTACCTATGTGGTCCAGGGTCACCTCTGTTGTATCTGTTTGAAATTTATCTTTTACAACTTCGAGTCTCCCCTCTGCTTCTGAGCTGTGCATGGTGGTGCTGGAACTTGGGGTGAGGAGAATGAACGGACGAACAAAAGGAGCCCATTGGATCCAGCCTCGTGCCTGCCAGCACCGGGGTAGTTTCATGTTATTTGAGGATACAGATGATGGCTCTTCACCTGAGGAATGCCTCTTCTGTGGCTTCCATGTCTGAGGCCCCAAGTTGTTGAAGGAAGTCTGTCCCCCTCCCAAAAAACGATGAAGAAGGCAGCAGAATAGAACCGCCAGACATTTTTGGTTCAGGTCAAATTCATTTCTAAAAGAAGAGATGACAAAGAAGGTGCTTGTTGTCAAGACTCAAGACCAAGTGTCTATCTTCTCGCTCTGTAATACTTCCTCCAGAGGCCCAGATCTAGACAGTCACCTAACCGGCATTGCCACCAGCACGATGTGTTCACAGAGGTGGCCAGAGGAGGGGGGTCTCACCGAGGTCTGACTCAGGGTCTGAGAGGAGACTGGTGCTTGTCAGCCTGTCCTCCTCAGACCCCAGGAACCTTCCCAGGCCGTGGCTGTACCTCACAGTGCCTCCCTCCCACAGCCACGTGCTACTCATGTTCATAACTTCTCCCCCAAGGCACCTGTGTACTAGAACCTTAAGATGGGCATGAGTTCCTCCCTGGGATCTCCCAGTCGGGGATGAGGGGCAGAGGGGGCTGAGGAATGTGTGGGGTGGGAGTGATCCGGCTGGGTCTCTGTTAGCAGGAGGAGCCTGGTCTCAGAATGGAAGAGGAGCAGAAATCTGGGCGAGAAATGGCATTCATGTGTGTGCCCCTGCTCTTCCCGTGGGTCTGCGAACCTTCCCACGGGGCTCTGTTTGGTCCAAGCTGGTTGAGTTGGTTTTCTGTCATTTACAACCCAGGGCCCTGACGAATTTACAAGGGCTACTTCTTTTTCACATGTACAGACAAAGCATCATTAGACCTTAGGATTGCAAAGGTGAGTCAGTGGCTTTGAGCAACTTGGGATCCAATTCTTACATGGTAATACCATTGACCAACTCTTCCCAGCTTGCGGAGGGTCTTCGTGCATATATTCTGTCATTTGATCCTCACAGACAACCTCTCAGCCCTGTGATGGCCCAGCTGTCACAGGCTCCCCGAAGCTACCTTCAGGACCAGCCCTGTCATGGCTCTCCTCATGGAATCCCTCCTACTCAGAGAGGCCTGTCTGCCCAGCGCCTGTCATGATTTTCCATTCTCCCCCCCTTTCCCCCCCCCCCCCCCCCCGGCAGGGCAAGCTCTGCTTTCTGCTTGGCCCAGGAGTTTATCTTGTGGGGCGATGAGTCTCAGCAGGTGCCGACAGCCAGGATCAGGACCTGGGCTTCTGTCACTCTTAGCCTCTGAGGCATCGGGCAAGTGGATTCTTTCTTTTTTTAATTTTTTTTTTTTTAACATTTATTTATTATTGAGAGACAGAGACACAGAGTGTGAGCAGGGGAGGGGTAGAGAGACAGGGAGACACAGAATCCGAAGTAGGCTCCAGGCTCTGAGCTGTCAGCACAGAGCCTGACGTGGGCTCGAACTCACAGACTGCAAGATCATGACCTGAGCCGAAGTGGGTCGCTTAACCAACTGAGCCACCCAGGCGCCCCAAGGGCAAGTGGATTCTAATGGTGGGTTGTTTGCTTGAGGTGAGGAATAGAAACCTGTAGACCCATGCACAGACTGTGAGCTTAAGCAGGGGCAAGACGTGCACTTAATATCCTTTCCCGTGGTTTATTTCTCCTTGGTTAGCCTTTTGAACCATTGTGCTGTTACTGCACACTTTTTCAGAGCCTATATCAGTCCTTCCGTCCTTGGGACGTAGATGATGGAAGGAGACACAGATTTTGGAGTGAGGAAAGACTGTGTGTCATGCAGCTGTGCCACTGACTTGTAACACTCGGCCCAGTTAGTCGTCTGTAAAATCTCTGTGGCTGCTCACCTCCGGGACTCCCGTTTGCATCAGATAAGATCACGTGTAACAGCTGGTGCATAGTAGGCTCTTGGCAGATATCAGTCCCTTGCTTCGGTAGGCTTGGAGACATTTGGTAGTTTTATGGATCAGAAAGCACCTCTATGATAGGCTGCTTACTAGTATGAATCACAAAATTTAAGGTTCCCTACCAACCCAGGATGTCCATGATTCTCTGAAGTAATAGCTCCAGGGAAAAAATAAAAATAGGTGTGATAAGTTACCATGGTACTATGAAAACATGAATGGTTTGTTACAAAGAGTTATTGAGCCCACATTACTCAGACCATACAAATGGAATTTCTCAATTCAGTGGAGCATTTTAGAGTAGCGCCTACATTCTTGTTAGGTCTCCCTTCAAAGGATGTAGCTGAACTTTAGTAGATCACATATTAACTTTTCTCCTCCTCCCCAAAAAAGTTGAAGATGGCAGCAGAATAAAACCAGCAGACATTTTTGATTCAGGTCACATTCATTTCTTAGTTCCTTTTCCACATCTAAAAGAAATCCTGAACTTCTGGGGATTTGGGATCCCACCCGGACTCAGCTGGACTGTCCGAGCCCCCTGGGGCTCTGGGTCCAGCAGTTGGAGAAAGCTCTGTGTCCTTGACCCCTTTTCCTGTGGCTTTTGGATCAGAGATGGAGCCCTGTCCACTCCTGAGGCAGCAGTGTCTGGTCCATTCTCGGTGGTATCGGAGGCATTATCTGACCTATGCTTGAAAGGACTATGTGATGGAAACTTCCAAAAAAAACCTGTGTCACCACCCCACCACTTCCAAATGGAGCCAGAGAGGCTCCGAATCAGGAAGAAGGCCAGGCTGGAGAGGGGCGAGCAGCGGCGGGGCGGGGTGATGTCCTGCTCTGCTCTGCTTTGAATGCCAGCCCTGCTCAGGCTGCCTTCCCAAGGCCCCTCTCCCAGAAGCACACACAGCGTTTTGTAAGTAGTACTCTCCTGTGTTGGTTGAGATAATCCTGTAGGCCAGAATGGGAATGGCTCAAGATACTTTTGCAAAGGAATCAACCTTAAAAGGCCTTTGAATAGTAAGTTTCTATAGTGAAATTGTTTTCTATTTTTGTTCCTAACCTCTGTTCCCATATACCTCATTCCTCATTCTTTAGGTACTTTTATTAGCTTTTTATATAACTTCCTGTGTCTCTTCATGCAAATGCAATAACACCCAGTAAAACTATATGGATATTACCACCCCTCCCTTTCCTTACACAAAAGGAGGCAGCACACACACACCCTGCTTACTCTGTGCTTTTTATCACTTCACATTACATCCTGGGCTGCTTTCTACCAGTAAGTCCTAGTAAGTTTTTTTTTTTTTTCTCTCTCTCTCTTTTTTTAAACTTAGTGGCATTGGTGTTCTACTCTGAGGATGTTCCCTTTTTATTTTTCCAAAATACAGATCTTTGAGCTTTCCCCCCAGTATTTTACTGTTGTCAACAATGCTGCACTGAGTATTTGGTGCATTTTGAGGAGTCAGTAAATGCACAGAGATTCCATTAATTTGCCTGCTAGTTGTGAGAATTAGGGCTGTGCCTGCATCTTATTCATCCCCCACTACAGGTGGGACCACGTGAAGTTTCTCAGGAAGTTTCAAAAGCAGTCAAATGTCAGCACTTCCGTGTGGCTCTCCAAAACTTGGAGGAACCTACATGCAATAAAGCAGGGATGGAAACGAGAATAATAATCTTCACCTCAAACCTAACATTCCATGGTGAGGTTCTTTTTCCTTTAGACCCAAGCCACAATGGATGATCCCTTCTCAGTGTTTGGTAATGATGTTGTTTTTCAGATTTCTTAATTTCAGCAATTTTAAAGATGTATTCATCCCATTCTCAGTAACTTGGGAAATTGAGAGAGAGCCTCTTTTTTAAAAATGAACCTATATGTTTGACATTTTTAAATAGCCCATTTAATAGCTATCTCTTTTCAACCGCATTAAGAAATGCCATTTATTTTTCTGGTTAAGAGAACTAAATATTGTTTATACAATTTGGACTGTTGGTTTTATTTATTTGGGTTGTGCCCTGGTGTTGAGTGAATGGTTGTAGCTGGTGGAGGGACCCACAGCTGGGCTCTCGGCAGCCGGGTGTTTACTCCAGAGACACGGAGGTGGGCAGGCAAGGGGCCGGGCTGAGCCCAGGCCAAAAGGTCAGCAACCCGTCTTATAAAATAGTGCTGCTGTGTAGGTTTCGAGTCAAAAAGTTTGAAAGAGGAAAAGGAGAAATATGCTTTTAACCTTGTAAGAGAGAAAAATGAAGGGGAAAGCCAATGCGGGCTCTTTTTTGTAAATAGGAGGATGTTGAGAAGACAGAGATTTTTAATGGTTTTAATCTTCAGACTTGGGCAGAAAGCCAAGCATGATCCGAAAACAGAAAAAGTGGAATGAAATGCCAGAAAGGGAAGTGGAAAGTAGTGGGATATGGAAACAACCAAACGTGTCCGAATTTCCCGGCTTCTCAAGGAATGGGTTGAATTGTGGCAGAGTTGCTGAGACATGTTTTTCTAAGTCCAGATGAATGTCCATATACCACCCCCCACATAATTCTAGAGCATGTCACCCAAAACTCAATTTTAAATAGTGAGCAGAGGCTAGGCAGCTACCCCATTATGGTTTCATGTTGGCTAGAATAATCTAATTTTTTTCAGTGACATCAACGGGAGGTAAGCAAGGGATGTGATTTATCTCAGCTTTAATAAGGCATGACACTGAAGAACAAATTCAGAAGATGTTCTTTATTAGCGTAGCAAATACTTTTTTTTAATCTCTAAAGGGCAACCATCTTAGTGGATTCAAAATTGATACGAACTGCAGGCCTTTGTGCTGCGTGTGCGCAGACACACACACACAAGCATTCAGCCTGTTGACCTCCCTGGTACATATTTACCAGAGATACACAAAATACAGTGATCCTGGCTGGGCAGGACACTGTATTTTGTGTGTGACACTGTTAAGGACAGTCATCACTTGCGGGGAACAGACAGAGAGAGCCATCACAGAAAGGCTCGGAGGCTCGGAGAGCACGGTGAGGGGAGCTACTGGCCATTTGTGTTACTTCCCCTACCTGGCAGGACCCCTAGGCCCCTTGAGGGATGTGGTGATGTTGTTAGAAGCCGGAAGGTCATTTTTCCTATGCTCTCAAATGGATGTCTGGTGTGGTGAGAAATAGACTCGTGCTTGTCTGACTCTGAGGCCAAGGGAAATGACTCTTCATAAAAAGAAAATTATAAGTGAGTCCTTTTCTACAGCTAACCCTTGCTCCTCTTGCTGCAGCAACATACGTCCTACCGTGACCGAACTCCAGCAGCAGAACAGCTGGTCACCCCAAGCTGAATAACGGGGTGCCTTACTGCTGTTTTGCTTTCTTGCTAAGCCTGTTCCAGCTTTTGCTTTGCCAGCCTAGATAATCCCAACAGTTTTACCGAGCTCCTTTTCGTAATTTCTGTTTTCCTTTTCTTTAATCATCTCACTTTCCTTCTTCTGGATCACTTTCTAGTTCTCTTCATTGCCCAGAAATTGGAAAGTCCAAACCAGGCCCAGGAAGCTACAAAAGTGTATCTCCTTGGTGAATATAGGATCCATTTATGGAGCACTTAATTCTAGGCCCAGCACTTGCTGGGGACATTTCATGTGTGTCTGTCTCATGTAAGCCTTACAACCGCTGCTGGGTGGAGGCTAGTATTATTGGCATTTGATAGATGAGGAAACCAAAAAGACTAGTTGGGTCTTGCTCAGTCTCCCAAGTTACAAGGCTGAAACTCAACCAGGGTATCTGACTGTGGAGGCTGCAGTTTGAGCCATGTCTCCCCGGTGCCGTGATTTCATTCACTAATCCCAGGTCCTTATGTTTGACAACTGTGCTGGGTAGCTGTCTTGCTTTCCATTTAAAGATTGTTATGGCCACCTTTTTCTACTTTATTAGCACATGGTTCATCATTCCTTACTTCAGACTGGTCTGCACATGTTCCTGGAAATTCATTTTATTTAACTACTTTTCTAAGCTCTTTGATGCTCCTTGAATTTGAATTCAAGCCTTTCAAGAAGCTGTTAACCTCTCTTAGCTCAATTGCCTGGAGGATCTAATGAAGTCTCTTACCTGGCGAGTGCCTCCTGGGAGTCTTGGGTGACCAGTGCCCTCCCTGATGTCACCCGCACACTTCCCTTGGTCCTTCCCTGGGTTTCCATGGCATATGGAACGGAAGGATGTGTAGCGTGAGCCACAGCGTGGGCTGCCCAGTCCAAATTTGGGAGAATTTCACAGTAACTTCAGACCTGGGGAAAACTAACTTGCATTTTGTTTCAAGGCCAGGGTTATCATGCACTCATGGCTCTCACCGAGAACCTGGGGCACTGCCAAGATAGCATTTTGTGCAAGCCATGCCTTTGGAATGAAAAAATACCACCTATGAAAAATATTCACCTGACGTTGAATTGTATCACAGCCAGCACACTACGCAGTACCAGGCATATAGAGGACATTCAGTTGATTTATTTATTATTTATAAAGTGAAGGAAAGGGGCACCTGGGTGGCTCAGTCGGTTAAGCGTCGGACTTCAGCTCAGGTCACGATCTCGTGGTATGTGAGTTCGAGCCCCGCGTCGGGCTCTGTGCTGACTGCTCAGAGCCTGGAGCCTGTTTCAGATTCTGTGTCTCCCTCTCTCTCTGACCCTCCCCCGTTCATGCTCTGTCTCTGTCTCAAAAATAAATAAACGTTAAAAAAAAAATTAAAAAAAAAAAATAAAGTGAAGGAAAGAATGAATGCCCGGAGGGATAGCAATAGTGATGAAGGTCGTTTTACTTTTGGCAAAGATAGCTAGTGTAATCTCCCCAGTGTCTGGACAGCAGTTTAAGCAAGAGAAGGCAAGACAGGAATCACCATTACAGTTATCTTCCAAATTACAATTAAAGTAAAAAAAGTTCTCGTAACATATTTTAGGACTAGCAGCAGCAACAACAACACGTCAATGTTCCAGAATCTCCTCATGCCCCTGAAACAAGGATTTCGAGAGTCTCTGGTCTTCAGCTTTTCTTTCCTTCTCTCCTTCTCTGGTTTCTTGCCCAAAGATGTTAAAATCCGCCAAGGATGGTCTCCTGCAAATCGCTTGCAATTATACCCATCATTACAAGTACAGTGTGGTGTCTACTGCGTTTAAGAACTCAGAAGTACTTGGAAACACTGCTGGGAATAGTTGCTAACTTTCAAGTGGAACCAGAAAATAAACAATTTCTTTTTTTTTTTTTAACGTTTATTTATTATTGAGAGACAGAGAGACGCAGAGCGTGAACAGGGGAGGGGTAGAGAGAGGGGGAGACACAGAATCCGAAGCAAGCTCCAGGCCCTGAACTGTCAGCACAGGGCCCGACACGGGGGCCTCACAAACTGTGAGATCATGACCTGAGCCGAAGTTGGTCGCCCAACCGACTGAGCCACCCAGGCGCCCCAACAACTTCTGCCTCCACGATTATGCTCTTCCAACTGTTTGTCACATTCAGCTCAGAGCAGGATCTTGAGTACAGAATATTTTTTCTGGTTGCCGCGTGGCTCACGGAATCTGTAAACCATGGGAGTGTGTTATTGAGAGCACTTGCAGAAGGGTGGGACCAGGAGCTTGGGCTGGGAAGGCTTTTCGTTATTTACAGAGCAAGGCAGTGAACCCCGAGACTTGAGTTCCCTGTCTCCTCCAGGGAACTGAGGGTGCATTCCTTTACCTTGATGGAGGAAGAGAATTAAAAAGAGAAAACAACCATTCTTTCACATCTCTTTTTCCTCTTTCAATTTCACTGTCTAGTTTTTGTCATTTACCCTTCTCAAGTCTTGAAAATACAACTGCTTCCCATTTGGTAAGCTATTTTTTTCCCCCTTTTCCATTTGGCAACAGCATTTTCCTGTGTTTTCAATGGCACCAAAATTAACATGGCTGTTTTTATTTAACAGGAACAACTTCAAGTTTTACATTACACGCCCAGCCAAAGAATCTTTGATTTTGCCCTGGCGTTTCCCAAGAAGTTATCGTGGCTTTGAGAACTGGGCTGCTTAACTGCTCTTGCAAAGACAGCGGGGGCAGGAGGGCAGATTGGGGAGGCAGGAGGGAGAGAGAGAAGGGAGGAGATGAGGGAAGAATGGCCTCCCCCAAGTTGCTATTTTTAATGTTTGCTTGCCTACTGAATAGCTCGATTTACCAATCCTACTGGATATCGTTTTGACCTTCCCCAGTTTTCTTTCCTGTTGAAAGCGTGATGGATGCGTTGCTGGGACACAAACCATTTGTTCTGTAGATTTTGCCATGTGCCTGCTCCCTTATGAACACCAGACCCTCCACTCCCCTCAGTATGGGATACCCACATGGTCAAAGGCATCATGCGTGCAGGAGGTATCCAAGCCCAGAATTTCCTAGGAGGTGGGATCTGAAACCCCAATTAGAAACACTCCAGGAAACACACATCTTTATTTGTTAAACAAATAGCCTTATGTAAGCCTTGGCAAAGACACTCACTTATTTTAAATAAGTGAAGTAAACATTACCGTGCAGGGGAGTGCCTCCTTAGGCAGACTGTGACTTTGAAGCCCAGTTTTAAGGTTTTAAGTTGGAACATGCACTGTTCTTTTTTTCCTTGGCTTGGGTTCTAGAAAATGTTGTTTCCTCATTTAGTAATTGGAGAGTTAATGGGGTTCTTTGTGATGCTACTGTAGAAGAGAGACTGTGTTTTATTCGATTCTGGGACTGTAATTAAAGTGGCGCCCATCGGCGTACTTAGAGTTAAGGTTGCTTCAGCTTTTCCAATATAAACTCATATTTCAGGGGTTTATAACCCGCTATAAAAACTTGCTTCTAGCTACAGACCTGGCATATTCAATGTCAGCCTAGGAATAACCTTTACGCTTTAAAAAGTCTTAAAAAGGATAATTAAAAATTCAGTTTAGCTGTTTATAACTGTTAAGTTACAAGGATACAAGGAAATAAAAATAGCTTCTTTTTATTTTAGCAAAAAGTTGTGACCCATTTTTAAAAATGTGGGCAAGGTTCTTCGAGATTTGTTACGTCTTCAAAGGAAAATACGGCAAAATCTCTGTGAAAGATATTTTAAACGGATATTGTTTCAGTTTTCCTCATGGCGACAGGCGGGGCACTAGTAAATGCCTGCCTCGTCTTCCAAGACATGAGCCTCCCATAGGAGTCCTGGCAAAACTGTTTTGCCATTGGACTTCAAGTCATTGGAACAGAACTCCTGGCTGAGGAGTGCATAGCAGCCTCTTGCTCGCGCGTGGAAACACAGCCAGTCCTTCCGGTTACGAGGCCGGGGCTACTCTCGCATCCCACCCAGCCCTAGCCTTCTGGCCCCCGCATGTGGGGATACGGTGAGCAGCCCCAGTACAAAACCATGTTAGAGATCCACTTGGGGGCCTGAGAACCGTCTCCCAGCCGTTGCTCTGTGAGTGTAGGGAAGGGGAAGAGGGAGATTGCCCCTCTGAGAATCTCTCTTAAGCTCATTGGCAGTTGCTTCGGCAAGTAGCTTTAGGTGGGGCCATTTTTGTTCCTGCTGAGAGATGGGTGTGATCCTGTTTGCACACGTGATTCAGAAGTCCACCAAATAGAACCTTCCTTAAGGCTTCATGCTAAACAGCTTTACCTTCAGTCATTCCTTCTTTAGTAGCTGGGGTTTTGATTGATGCCCTGTGGTGATAATGATGGTAGTGGTGGTTGTGATGGGGGAAGGTCCTGATGATTGGGTTGATGGTATTACTAGTGGAGGAGGCGATGGCCACAGTGGTTGTCGTGGCGGTACCAACATTGCAGTGATGGTGGTGATGGCAACACTGGGAATGACAAACTTCTGCCTGCCCAGGCTCTTTGCAAAGGCAGTGGCGTTGGGAATCTGTTTGTTGTGCTTTCCCAACACGCAGTATGCCCAGTGGAGCCAACAACTGGCTTTTGATAGATCTCGCCTTCCAGTGAACAATGAGTTTGGTTTACAGGAGAGGTGATTACACGCCCTTTTTAAAGGGCAGGTCTCCCTTTGAGAGCCAGAGAACAACTCATCTTCTTTTCTGTGGCTCCCAGTTTAGGAACATGGTGATCTGAAGCTTTAGAACCCTAGACCTGTTACTAGAGACACAGCGGGACATAGGTAATATTTCTACCAAAATTGAATTGCTTGCTATGTCCCAGGAGCTATGCCTGTGCTTTCCATGCATCATGTCTGTAAATCCTTTCAACAACTCTGTAAGGCAAGCTTTTATTATCTTTGTTTTGCAGCTTAGGAAAGTGAAGCGTGGCTCATAGGTAGCAAAACTGGGGCTTGAAAATGGTGACCTTTGTGACATCAAACCCTTTTCACTTCTTCCTCCACTGTGGCCGCAAGATAACTTTTCAGTCCTCCTAGGACTTTCTGGAATATCTCTTATCTTTCCTTAGGTAAGGGTATGGGAAGAAATTCATAAGAGATTATTCTATATTTGGTTTTCTGCTGTAACTTAGCATGAGTGCAGAGAATGTCTTTGCTCCCTACATATTTCCTTATACTCATCGTGTACTCAGATGACCCTGTTAAGATTCATATGGGAACTGTTTGGAGGCTCTTCCCGCATGTTTTCAAGGCTAGAACTGTGGAGTGATCTTTTCCTGACCTGGCTGGTCTTTGGCCAAATAGGACATTGGGCAAGCCAGAAACCAGGCCCAACAGAAAAAAGCAAATAGAGATAAATATTTATCCTCATCCCAGTGGGATCCCTCCATTTTCAGGATCAAAGGCCTACTTTGTGTGTGTCTGTTCGTGAGCCTTGGGTAAGTACACAGAAGCGGGCGACCTGTAGTATGGCAAAGACTCTGTGGTACCCAGGATCTTTAACCCTCAAACAAATTCCCTGGTGATGTTAGGAAAAAAAGAAAAGAAAAGAAAAAAAGAAAAAAGAAAAGAAACACAAAAAACCAGAATCCTATTTATAAAAATAAAAATATAAATTGCATTCCCTAGACACAGAATAAGAAAAAGGAGGAAGGGGGTGGGAGCAAAAAGAAAAGAAAGATGAGAAGAAATGGAAAAGACCAGAGACAGAAGGCTAGAAAAGAAATGATGGAGAATAGTGGTTTTGGAGTGGGCGCTGGGGAATATTTTTATAGGAAGCATGGAAGCAGGCGATAGATGTGTATTCCTCCTGTTGTGTGCGTTGTCTTCTCACTTGTCTTGATAATATCCTTTGAGGCATAAAGGTTTACTTTTGATGAAGTCCAATATATCTGTTTCTTTCTTGGTTGCTCGTGCCCTTGGTGTCCCATCTGAGAAACCATGGCCCAATCCAAGGTCATGAAGATGTGCACCCGTGCTTTGTGATAGTGTTATAGCTTTAGCTCCTACATTTAGGTCTTTCATCCATTTTGAGTCAAGTGTTGTGTGTGGCATGAGAATGTCATCCCTTGCATGTAGATGCCCACTTGCCCTAGATTCGCATTCCTTCATGTAACAAACAGGTATGACATACATATTGTGTGCCAGGCATTGTGAAAGATGCCTGCCAAGGAGAAAACCGTCAACAAAATAATCATCAGTGTCAGAGTGTTTCAGAACCTGGGGACAAAAAAGGCAGTTTAAGAAATTTGGGGGTAAGGTAGACTTTCAGAGGATTTAGACTTTTGAGCAGAGTTTGTTTTTGTTTTGTTTTATTTGGTTTTCCGAAAAAAACTGGGAAATGAGGAAACCTGCGTTAGGATTACCTGGAATACTTGTCAGGAGAGCAGAGTGATTTTATATATATGTGATTCTTCTATGACTAGGTATAAGATACAGTGCTTTATTTTTTTAAAATTTTTTTTAAACGTATGTTCATTTATTTGAGAAAGAGAGTGCTCATGCACACACACGGGGAAGGGCAGAGACAGAAGCCCAAGCAGGCTCCGCGCTGTCAGTGCAGAGCGCCACGCGGGGCTCAATTCCACGAACCGCGAGATCATGACCTGAGCCGAAATCAAGAGTTGGACACTCAACCTGACTGAGTCACCCAGGCGCCCCTAAGATACACTGCTTTATATTAGAAGCCACCTAGGCCTGGTTATTATTTCCTCTTAGATTATTATCAAATATCTGAGTAACATTGATTTATATATTTTAACATTAAAAAAAAATCAGATCTTTTTTGTGGTCTTATTTTGAAATCCAAAGAAGTGAGGCTATTGTCTAACCACATACCAGACTGCAGTTGTGGAAGTCATTCTCCTAAAAGCCTATTGATGAAGAAATGTTTTAGATGGGAAACATGATCTGTGTCTGGAAAGGGACGTTAGAAACTGTTCCCCATTCCTAAATTGGATGCACTTCACAAAACAGGCCATGCCCATGATGCCAGGGCATTGGGCAGAGTTTCCCTGAGCAGCTGGCTGCAGCTGCTCATTCAACCAAAGTTCTTCTTTCTTCCACAAAAACACCCACAAAAGGACTGCACGAGTACCCCCAACTCACCCTGGCCACTTGGCAGATCCCGATTGGCCTTAGGTAGAATTCATTATTCCCTTGCTCCTAGATTTCCTTTGCTGTTCATTCCCTGGATAGAGATGGAATAAAATGCCTTGACTCTAGCTCTCTCTTGGTATTTGAGGCCCTTGGTGGTTTGGATTTCACCTGACGTTATGACTGCAGGTGACACAGGGGAGCTCCGTAAAGGAAAACACAATGATACATTCACATGCATGTCTCTGTGCTTTGCCTGTACAATCCAAGGGATCATGCATGTGAAAGAACAGCATTACCAGAAAGACTACGTGAACTACATCAGACGTTTGACTTTTAAAATGAGAAATTAGTTGCTTACAACTTGTGAATTGATTGGATATAAGACTTTTTGTATATACTCAAAGGGCCTGAAGGCAAAAGGGTGAAGATCATTAAAAATATTGTGTTAAGTTCTAGAAGAAAAACATGAGTGAATTCCTTTTTTAACTTCAAGCTGAAGAAAACTTCTAGGTTCAAAAATAGAGAACCGATAAAACAAAACATTGATAAATTAGGGCACCTGAAAACAAAATGCTTTTGCATGTAAAAAAAAAAAAAAAATGCAAAGCAAATGACTCATTGGGAAAAAAAAATATCTGTAGTTTATGCCGTAGACAAATAAATAATGAGCTTCTAAAAATGAAAGAGGAAAAAAAAAAACAACCCCAATAACCATATAGAAAAATGAACTGCAGATATAAACAAACAGTTCACAGAAAAGAAATCCAGTATCTCTTAAAGCTATGAGAAGACACTCAACTTTGCTCATCATAGAAGAAGTGTACATTAAAACCACTATCATTTCTTACCTATCAGGATAAGAGTCTGACAACATACACTGCTGGTGGAGCTGCAGGGAAACAGGCAATTTACATTGCTGGTAGAAATGCAAAACAGTTTAACCTCCATGGAGGGGAATTTACATATCTAACAAAATTAGATAGTCCTTTTCTTCAACAGTCCAGCTTGTAAGAAATTATCTTACAGATACATTGGCAAAAACAAGAAAATACTCATGTAAGAAGGTTATTTATTGGCACAGTAAAAGACCAGAAGCAGCCCAAATGCCCACCAATTTGACTGACTTAGAGAAACTATGGTACATTCACATAATGGAGCACTATGCGGCTATAAAAAAAAAATTGCAGACTGTCTCAAAGGCCATGTAATCTTTATATATATTGTTACATGAAAAGAGTAAGGTAGAGAAAGTATGTACAGTATCAATTGTTAAATTGATACTAAACATCAATTCCTTTGATATTTAACAAGAACAATGGAAATATAAATGATAAAAGTTTTTAAAATGGTTACTTTTGGTGGAAGGGAATCAGATGATAGGGACAGAGATAGGAGCTAGACTTCTTTTAACCACACCTTGTGTTGGAGACTCGACTTTGGAACTGAGAAAATATTATACATAATTGTAAACCTATGGTATTTTTTTAAGCAATCCCTAAAAATTGAAAGCAAAATGAAACAAATGAACTTAACTGTGTTTCAGATTGGCAGCATGACTATACAGAGTAACTATTCCAAGTACTTTAAAGTACAGTAGTTTGATTGTATACTTCCAGTGGAGTTACTCTGTTCTATTATATCGTGAGTGGTAGTGATGATGTTAATTTGAGGCTGTTGTCTATTGTAGGATAAAGCAAATGAGTAATTACGTTGGGGTCTTTGAGGACTGAGATTTAAGCCATTGGAGAAAGAAGATCCAGATGTAAAATTGATGGAAGTTAAGTAAAAACTCCATAGTTATGAATTTGAGATGGAAGTGTTTATGGGCTTATCATGTAGTTCATGTTGGGAAAAAAAAATTTTCCTGTCTGTGTCAACTGAAAGGCCAAGGGATAGTGTAGCAGTGAGCATCTCTAGCACATAGTTTGTGGTTTCTAAATACCATTTCTCGCTAAAGGGACCTGGGACTCCTAGTAGAAATGATTGTTTCCAAATTTGGGTCAGGAAATGTACAACTTGTGCCTGAAGGTTTTTGGGTTTGTTTGTTTGTTTGTTTGTTTGTTTGTTTGTTTTTGTTTTTTTTTCTTTTTTGTCATACCAGAAAGCAAAGAAGCTGTCAAAGACAACTGGAGCCACAATCAAAGGACTTGAGAGCCAAACTGAAGACTTTGCCCACTGGGGCAATTTGAGCATTAATAGGATAGTAACTGCAATGGTTTAAAATACATCAAACATGTTTAGATCCATGAGTTGATAATAATAAAAATAAACTCACATAATTGCTCACCCTCTAATGGTGCCAGAGAATGAATTCATTATTTTGAAAACAGATAAATAAAGAGAAAGAATCAAGCATTTATCCTGTCTTTCCTGCATGAGCTGTATCTCAGCATAATCAAATTGTTAAGAAAGGGAGTTTCTCTTTATAGAAGAATTCCAGCTCATAAATTAAGAAGTGATGATAGAATGGAGTATTACCATTTTGCAACCCCTGCTTAATTAATGGATGTAGGCAGTGATCATTTAGGCCTACTAATGCGGGGGACAAAGGTGCGCACCTCTGTTGAAATTTTCTTAGCCAGCTAAAACCAACCTAAAGTTGCTCAAGCTTCTAGATGTGATTATCAATTTACAGGAAATACAGAGGACAGAGAAACAAATTAAATGACAGACACTACAGGCATATAATGAGCAAAATCCGGGCAATCTTAAAGACTAACAATCTGGTTTTTCACATAAATTGCAGAGAAGAGGGGCATTGGAATCTAAAAAGAAACTTAGAGAAATACCAACCAGTTCTAATTATGGACCTTATTTGGATTTCAGTGTAGACAAACCCAACTGTAAACAAGCATTTATGAGATAATTAAGGAAATTTTAACACTAGGTAGTTGATGATATTGATGTAAATACAATGTTTAAGGTATAAGAATAGTATTGTAGCTTTGTTTTAAAATGAGTCCTTTTAGGGGTGTCTGGGTGGCTCAGTTGGTTAAACGTCTGACTCTTGGTTTTGGCTCAGGTCACCATTTCATGGTTTTGTGAGTTCGAGCCCCATGTCAGGCTCTGTGCTGACAGTGCAGAGCCTGCTTGGGATTCTCTGTTCTTCCTCTCTTTCTACCCCTCCCCCACTCGCATTGTCTCTGTCTCTCTCAAAATAAACTTTAAGGAAAAAAATGAGTCCTTCTGGAGCTACATACTGAAATATTTATTTGAGGGACACAAAATGTACATCATGAAACAATTATAACGTGTTATAGTGAATGGTATGAGAGAGCATATATTGAATTATTTTTGTCTGTTTACTTGATTCTTTCCTCACTAGTCTATAAGTCTCTGGGCAATGATGACCCTTTATTTTCATTTCTTTCTCCTCGTGAGGTGCCTACCACCATGCTTTGCCATGGTAGAGCCTCAGTAGCTCTTTGGAATGAATATTGAATCACATTTAAGGATGGAAGAGTATGATATTGGCATGTACTGTAAGTCTAATGAGAACTGTAGAAAGTGAGAGAAGAAATCTTTTGATACATACAATTATCAAGGAATGCTTCGTGGCTGGAGGAGAGCAGGCAATGTTTTAAGGATGGTAAGAGGAGCATCCTAGGATGACAGGAAGAGTGGCATGGATCCCCAGGATGATAGGGCAGTGCTGATAATGCTGTATTCAGGGAATGGAATGGGGGGGGGGGGGTGGAGGGGCGGGAGGTGGAGTTGAGGTAGGTCCAACTGAACCCAAAAGTTGTTGGAAGTACTTTGACTGTTAAGAATGGAAATTTTATACTTGTTTTGATGGGCAATGAGGAGCCATTATAGATCCTTGAAAAAGGAAGAGACATGGTAAAGGACAGGGGACAGGGATGCTATAAGAAGACCCACAAATAGGGGCACCTGGTGGCTCAGTTCAGTTGAGCATCTGACTTTGGCTCGGGTCATGATCTCATGATTCATAAGTTTGAGCCCTGCATCAGGGTCGCTGCTGTCAGCACAGAGCCCGCTTTGCATCCTTTGTCTTCCTCTGTCTCTGCCCTTCCCCTGCTCGTGCGCTCTCTCTCTCAAAAAAAAAAAATAAAATAAAACCTTAAAAAAAAAAAAAGACCCACAAATATATGGTCAATTCATTTTTGACAGAGATGCCAGGTTACTTCATGTAGGATAAGACAATCTTTTCAACAAATAGTTCTGGAACAACCAGATAGCCTTTTTTAAAAAAATTAATTTTTTTCAGTAGAAAGCTTGGACTTTGTTTTTATTAAAACATTTTTTTTTTTAATTTTTTTTTTTTTAACGTTTATTTATTTTTGGGACAGAGAGAGACAGAGCATGAACGGGGCAGGGGCAGAGAGAGAGGGAGACACAGAATCGGAAACAGGCTCCAGGCTCTGAGCCATCAGCCCAGAGCCTGACGCGGGGCTCGAACTCACGGACCGCGAGATCGTGACCTGGCTGAAGTCGGACGCTTAACCGACTGCGCCACCCAGGCGCCCCTATTAAAACATTTTTTAATTGAGATATATAATTCACATATAACATTATATTAGTTTCAGGTATACAACATAATGATCAGGTGTTTGTGTATATTGCAAAATGGTCACCACAGTAAGTATACTTAACATCCATCACCATACATAGTTATAAAATTTTTTTTTCTTGTGATGAGAACTTTTAATATCTACTCTCTTAGCAACTATCCAATATATAATACAGTATTATATATTAATTATAGTCACCATGCTGTACATTACAACTGCAGGACTTTTTTTGTGTTTTATATACATTTATATTTTATATTTATATATTTTACTATTTTACAGCTGGAAGTTTATACTTTTTAACCCCCTTCACCCATTTGCCTTACCCCCACAACCCTAGATTACTGTACTAAAAATGAATAGTGGCCTTAACCTCATGCAATACACAAAAATTTACTTAAAACAGATCATAAACCTAAATTAAAGGTAACATAAAACTTCTACAAAAAAACAGAAGAGAAAATCTTCATGACCTTTGGATAGGAAAATATCTCTTAGGATACAAGATACATGAACCATAAAAGAAAATATTGATAAATAAGAATTCATCAAAATTGAAAATTTCTCCTACTTGAAAAATATAGTGAAGACAATTAAAAAGGCAAGCCAGAAGACTGGGAGAAAATATTCATAATACATATGTCTGACAGAGGACTTTTATTTACAATAAATATAATTCTTATAACTCAATAAGAAGATAATCCAATAAATAATTAACAAGTATTTTTTAACAGATACTTTAGAAAAGTAGATATACAGATTGTCAACAAATACTTGAAAAGGGATCATGCAAATTGACCCCCCCCCCCCCCAGTGATACCTCAGTTGACCTCTACATATTAGAATGGATAAAATTAAAAAGACTGACTGACAATATCAAGTTTGGCAAGGATACGGAGCAACTGAGATACTCCTACATTGTTGCTGGGAATGCAAAATTGTAAATAAATCTGGAGAACAGTTTGGCAGTTTATAAGTTAAATATACATTTTCCAAATGACTCAACCATTCCACTCCTAGTTAGTTCCCCAAGAGAAATTAAAGTTGTAAATGTCCACACAATAACTTACACACCAGTATTCATTGCTGCTTAAACTGCAAACAACCAAATGTCCACCGTTATGTGCATGGATAAACAAATTTGTTATATCCATGCTATCCATATAATAGAAACCTACTCAACAATAAAAAGAAATGATACATCTAGCAACATAGTTGTATCTCAAAAGCATTATGCTAAAAGAAGCCAGACATGAAAGAGCATATATGGTATAATTACATTCATATGAAACTCTAGAAAAGGTAAATCTTTAGTGACAGAGAGCAGATCAGATCTACTGAGTTGGGGCACAAGTCAACTTTTTGGCAAGATGGAAAATATTCTGTATCTTGACTGTTGGGTGGTTATGTGGGTGTACATATTTGTTAGAACTTATCAAAATGTACCCTTTAAACCAGTGCATTTTATTGTATGTAATTGAGTGAGCAGAATAGATTGGATGGGTAAGAGTCCAGCTAGGGGAGTGCCACCACAGGATGTACAGGAGTGATTCTGTCCTCTGTCCCCCGCCCCCCACCCCAGCAATGTGTATTTAACTCTTTACTAAGGGTTCATGGAGTCAGAGTTTTTCTTTGGCTCAACTGTTGCCTGTTGTGTGGTCATCCTTGGTCTGTGCCTTCCTAGCTTTAGCCAATATTTGCCTTTAGTCTCTACATCACTAGAAACAACAGGACACTGGGGAGAATTTGGTGATTGATGGAAGAGAGCACAGAAAATATTCCACCATCAAATGAGCCTCTATTTTTTCTCCTTTAAAATTGGGGCACCTGAAACAAAACATTAAAAAGAATGTTTTTAAGGAGTGCCTGGGTGACCCAGTCAGTTAAGCGTCTGACTTTGGTTCAGGTCATGATCTTGCAGTTTGTGTGTTCAAGCCCTGCACTGGGCTCTGTGCTGACAGCTCAGAGCCTGGAGCCTGGTTCAGATTCTGTATCTCCTTTTCTCTCTGCCCCTCCCCTGCACACACTCCATCTCTCTCTGTCTCTCAGAAATAAGTAAAACATTAAAAAAAAAAAAAAAAGCAGGGCGCCTGGGTGGCTCAGTCAGTTGAGCGTTTGACTTCGGCTCAAGTCATGATCTCATGGTTCGGTTTGTGAGTTTGAGCCCCACATATGTCTTGCTGCTGTCAGCAAAGAGCCTGCTTTGTATCCTCTGTCTCCCTCTCTCTGCTCCTGTCCTGCTAGCGTGCCTGTACTTGCACTCGTTCTCTCAAAAATACATGAACAAACAAAAAAAGGTAGTCTAACTTACCCTCATGGTCTCTAACTTAATTTCCTGCATTTCTCAGTGACTTAAATTAGAGGTATGAAACTTTGCTAAGAAATGCATTAAGACTCCTGCTTATTTTTAAAAAAAAATGTTTTTAATGTTTATTTATTTTTGAGAGAGAGGGAGACAGAGTGTACCCGGGGGAGGGGCAAAGAGAGAGGGAGACACAGAATCCGAAGTAGGCTCCAGGCTCTGAGCTGTCAGCACAGAGCCTGATGTGGAACTTGAACCCGGGAACCATGAGATCATGACTTGAACCGAAGTCGGATGCTTAACCAACTGAGCCACCCAGATGCACTGAGACTTCAGCTTATTTTTAAATTTTGGTCTATTAACCAGACAAGAGCAAAGACTTTGACACAGAGTTAGGTGAGTGCTTGAACTTTTTTTCTTTTTGCTTCAGTTGAAATGGTATCTATGTAAAATCCCAAAGAGCAGGTGAGTGGAGGGAGTAGACAGCCAAGGCAATTCTGTATTTATGACTAGTCCCAAGTGTGTCTTCCAAGTGATGAGTTCAGAGGCTCTGATGTTTTAGTGGGTTTTTCTTAATTCTTCTATTGTTCCTTGTTTTTGCCTTTGTTCTCTTTGCATCCCCAAATCAGTCAATCCCAGTTGAGGGAATCTTGAACTCAGAGATGTAGTGGTGTAGGGGAGGGATGTGTAGCTGGACATGTTTATCTGCAGGAGAAAGCACCTTGATGAGATTGCACACATTTGGCTGACCTTTTCCCCTCGTGGCTTGTGTGCGTGTGTGCACATGTGTGTGTGCATACATGCATATTTGCAAGTGCATACCTTTTCCCAGGAAAAGGTAATTGCCACATAACTTAAGACATGCATAGAATTTCTACAAACATTCATATACAGGTTTTTGTAGGAGCATAAGTTTTGATTTGTCTAGAGTAGATACCTAGAAGCAGGATTGCTAGGTCATATGTTAAGTATATGTTTAACTTTTTAAGAAACTTCCTAACTTGTTTTTGCAGTATTACCTTCCCATTAGCAATGAACAGGTGTTCCCCTTGCTCCACATCCTGGCCAACACTTGGTATTGTCAGTTTAAAAAGTTTTAGTCATGGGTCGCCTGGGCGGCTCAGTTGGTTAAGCATCTGACTTCAGCTCAGGTCATGATCTTGCGGTTTGTGAGTTCGAGCCCCCTGTTGGGCTCTGTGCTGACAGCTCAGAGCCTGGAGCCTGCTTCGGATTCTGTGTTTACCTCTCTCTCTCTGCCCCTCCCTGCTCACGCTCTCTCTCTCTCTCTCTCTCTCTCTCTCTCTCTTTCTCATAAATAAACATTAAAATTTTTTTAAAAAATCGTTAGTCATTCTTTTAGGTAGATAGTGGTATCTTATTGTGATTTTCATTGCATTTCCCTACAGTTCATGATGTTAAACATTTTTTTATATGCTTATTTTCTTTGGTGTAATGTGTGTTCAGATATTTTACCTATTATTAATTGGATTGTTTTCCTACAGTTGAGTTTTGAGAGTTCATAATTTATTTTGAATAGAAGTCCTTTGTCAGATATGTGATGTGCTAATATTTTCTCCCACTTGTAGCTTGTCTCTTCATTCCCTCATATTGTTCATGGATATTGTTAAAGTCTCTTTCAAAGAGAAAGTGATATTAATTTTGATGGAGTCTAATTTATCAATTTTTTCTTCATGGATTCTGTTTTGGTGTTATGTCTAGGAATTCTTTGTCTAACTCCAGGTCATGGAGATTTTCTATTATGTTTTTTTAAAAAGTTAATAGTTAGGAGCACCTGGGTGGCTCAGTCGGTTGAGCATCTGATTTTAGCTCAGGTCTTGATCTCACGGTTCATGGGTTTGAGCCCCACATGGGGCTCAGTGCTGACAGCTCAGAGCCTGGAGCCTGCTTCAGATTCTGTGTGTGTGTGTGTGTGTCTCTCTCTGCCCTTACCTGCTCATGCTCTGTCTCTCTCTTTCTCTCAGAAACTAAATAAACATTAAAAAAAATTTTTTTAAGTTAATAGTTTTATGCTTCATGTTTAGATCTGCGATCAATTTGAGAAAAAATTTTTGGTGAGATGTAATGTGTAGGTCAAGGTTCATTTTTTTGCCTATGTATGCCCAGTGATGTTTTAACATCATTTGTTGAAATACTACTCTTTCTCCATTGGATTGCCTTTGCACCTTTGTCAAAAAATCAGTGACCATATTTTTGTGGTCTATTTCTGTACCTTCTAATCTCTTCCATTGATCTGTGTCTAATGGCATACCTGCTTTGATTCCTGAAGCTTCTTTATAATAATTCTTCAAATTGGGGAGTATGATTCCTCCAACTTTCTAATTCTTTTCAAAAATTGTTTTAGCTAGTATAATTCTTCTGGCCTTCCATATAAATTTTAGAATTAACTTATCTGTATCTGCAAAATATATACATATACTGGAATTTAGATCATTTTTGCATTGAATCCAGAGATAAATTTGGAGAGTTGACATCTTTACTGTGAGTCCTTACTTTGAGTCTTCCAATTCATGAACATGATGGTGTATCTCTCCATTTTTTTTAGGTCTTCTTTGATTTCTTTCATCAGTGTTTTGTACTTTATAGCATACAGATTCTATACTTGTTTTATTAGATCAAGTCCTAAGTGTTTCACTTTTTACAGTTACTATAACTGGTATTCTTTTTAAACTGTGGTTTTCAGTTTTCATAGCTAGTACACATACATACAATTGCATTGACTTTCTATTTGCGATCTTATTTCTTATTTATTAGTTCTAGGAGTCTGAGGAAAAGAGTGGTTCTATTTCTTGTGTACTTTGTGTGACTTTTTTTTTTCTTGCCTTATTGCACACTTAGGACTTCCAATACAATGTTGAAAAGGACTGGTGTGGGTAAACATCCTTGCCTTGTTCCTGATCTTAAGGAAAGTGCATTCAGTCTTTCACCATTAAGTGTGACATTACTTGTGGGTTTTTGTACATGTCCTCTCCAGGTTGAGTATACTCTCTTTTGTTCCTAGTTTGCTGAGCAATTTTAACATGAATGGATGTTGAACTTTATCAGATGCTTTTTTCTGTGTTAGCTGATATGATTATCTGGGTTTTGTTCTTTTTTTTTTTTTTAATTTTTTTTCTGGAATGTTTATTTATTTTTGAGAGAGAGAGCATGAGTGGGGGAGAGGCAGAGAGAGAGGGAGACACAGAATCCGAAGCAGGCTCCAGGCTCTGAGCTGACAGCACAGAGCCCGACGCAGGGCTCGAACTCACAAGCCATGAGATCATGACCTGAGCCGAAGTCGGAGGCTCAACGGACTGAGCCACTCAGGTGCCCCTGGGTTTTGTTCTTTAGGTTGTCAATATGGTGGATTACACTGACTGATTTTCAAATATTGAACCACCTTTGAATTTCCAGGACAAACCCACACTTGATTGTGGTGTATGGTTCTTTTTCTATACTGCTGGATTCAATTAATTGATATTTTGTTGAGGATTTTTGTATCTATGTTCATGAGCTATATTGGCCTACAGTTTTCTTATATTATCTTTGACTGGTTTTGATATCAGGGTTATTCTGGCTTTATCAAACTGAGCTGGGAAGTGTGGGAGTTTTTTTTGCTTGTTTTGTTTTGTTTTGTTGTTTTGTTTTCTTCTTCTGTTTTCTGCAAGAGATTATGTAGAATTGATGTTATTTATTCTTTATACATTTGGTAGAAACCACCAGTGAAACCATCTGGGCCTAGAGAATTTCTTTCTTAGAAGTTTTCTAATTACGAATTCAGTTTTATTAAAGTTACAGTACTATTCAGGTTATCGGTTTCATCTTGGCAGTTTTGAATGTTTGTGGTTTTCATGCACTTGTTGTCTTTTATCTAAGTTGTTGAATTTTTGTGTGTAGAATTGCTGATAGTATTCCCTTACTATTCTCTTAATGTCTGCAGAGTGTGTAATGATAATTTCATTCCTGATATTGGTAATTTGCTTCTTTTGTCTTTATTTATTTGTTTGTTTGTTTGTTTATTTTTGTCTTTCTGAGTAGAGATTTATCACTTTTATTGATCTTTTCCAAGAACCAACTTTTGGTTTCTTTGATTTTTCTCTCTTGTTGTTTTTTCTGTTTATAGTTTAATAGATTTCTGCCTGTATTTTTATTACTTCCTTCCTCTGCTTGCTTTGTATTTATTTTTCTCTTCTTTTTCTAATCTCTAAAGATAGAAACTTAGCTTGTTGATTTGAGACCTTTCTTTCCTCATATAAACACTTTATGACATAAATTTCCCTTAGGCACTGCTTTAGCTGTATTCCACACATCTTGATATATTATGCTTTCATTTTTGTTCACTTCAATATTTTTTAATTTCCTTTGAGACTTTCTCTTTGACCCATGGGCTGTTTAGAAGGTGTTGATTGATTTCCAATTGTTTGGAGATTCTCCTCTTTTATTATTGATATCTAGTTAATTCTGTTATTGTCAGAGACCAAATTTTTTGTGGTTTCAATTTTTTTTTTTTAATTTGAGGTTTTTATGACCCAGGATATGTTGTGTCTTGGTGAATGTTCCACATGCACTTCAAAAGAGTTTCTGTTCTGCTGTTATTAGACAGAGTTGTATAAGCGTTCCTTTACCTGTCTCTCTTGTGTTGTACTTGTCTTGTATATAACATCTGCAAAGATTGTAAATCTCACCAGACAGTGTTATATTTACTTCCAATTGTCAAACATATTTTAAAGAACTCAGTAAGAGAAGTATTATATTTATAGAGACATTTGCCATTTCTCTTGTTCTTCCTTCATTTCTAATATTCCAGATTTTCTTCTGGTGTCTTTTTTTATGTGTTTGAAGAACTTTCTTTTCCAATTTTAGAGCACATCTGCTAACAAGAAATTATCTTAATTTACCTTCATTTGAGTGTGTCATTATTTTATTTGAAGGATATTTTCACGTAGACTCCTGGGTATATCTTTTCTTTTAGCACTTTAAAAATACTGTTACTTCCTCTGGCCTCTAGTTTCTGATGAGAAATCCACAGTCATTCAAATCATTGTCCCCTTATAAGTGATTTTTCTGGATGCTTTCAGGAGTTTTTCATCTATAGTTTTCAGCAGTTTGAGTCTGATTTGTTTTGGAATTGATTTCTTTCAGTTGATTTTGCTTAAACTTGCCCATCTTTTTGAATCTGTAGGTTTATATCTTTTGGCAGATTTGTGGGGTTGTCAGCCATCATGTCTTCAAATATTTAAAAAAAATTTTTTTTTTAATGTTTATTTATTTTTGACAGGGAGAGAGACAGAGCAAGAGAGGGGCAGAGAGAGAGAGGGAGTCACAGAATCCCAAGCAGGTTCCAGGCTCTGAGCTGTCAGCACAGAGCCCAATGCGGGGCTCAAACTCACAAACTGTGAGATCGCGACCTGAACCAAAGTCGGTCACTTAACTGACTGAGCCACCCAGTCGCCCCTCAAGTATTTTTTCCTGCACTGCAGTCTCTCCTCTCTTTGGGACTTTAAATGACACAATGTTAACTTTTTTAGTGTTATTACACAGGAACCTGAAGCTTTGAGCATTTTTTTTTTTAATTTTTTTTTCCTCTTTGTTGTTCAGCTTGGATTCTATCACTGTATCTTCAAGTTTACTGAATCTTTCCTTTGTCACTTTTAATCTGTTATTGAGCCTATCCAGTGAGGGTTTTTGTTTGTTTTTTTGCTTCTGCTTTGTATCTTCTATTTCTTTGCTGAAACTTTCTACCATTTTATTTCAAGAGTGTTCACCCTTACTTCCTTGAGCATTTTACAACTACTTTAAAGTCTTTCTCAGATAATTTTAACGTCTCTGTCATCTCTGCATTGTCATGCATTGACTGTCTTTTTCATGTGACTGACATCGTCTTGATTCTTCACGTGACAAATAATTTAGGATTATATTCAGGACACTTTAAATTTTAATGAGATTTGTGTCTTGTTTAAATCTATGAATAATTTATTTTTTTTTAAGCATGCAACCAGTGCAGTTAGGTTTAGGCTAGAAATTCTGACCAGTCGTTTGTAGATTACGGTTTCAATGTCTGCCCTGTTTTAAAAGTCTTTGCACTGCTGTTTGGATTTGTCCATCCTCTGTACCACCCTATGGGAAGCCTAGTGGTCTTTTGTGCAGTTCTCAAACTCTTTGGTATGCTGTTTACGGTCAGATCCCCACATACATGGCTTGGGTTGGGAGTAAACTCAGAAGTTTATAAACAGTGTTATTGGGTGCTGGGCCCTTCCCTCTCTGCAGTCTTCCTTTACTATCTGGTTACCTGGGTCTCCTTTTTTTTGGTCCTCTGACCAGAAAGCTGGGGCTTTAGTTGCCCCCTTCTGTTATACACTGCCCACATCTGTGCCCTTGTTCAGGGTCAAACAGCAGAAGTATTGACATAGGAAAAAAAAAAAAAAAGCAGTAGGTGTTTACCCCAGCCTTTTGGACCAAGGCTTCAAAGGAAGCTTACCTCCCTCAGTTTTAGGTGCTTTCCACCACCCCTCCTCCCCCCTGCTGTCTCCACTGCCTGTCACCACAGCCACTGTAGATTGCCTCGGGCTAGGGAGTGAGCAAACAGAGAAAAGAAAAGAAGAGGAAATGGGGAATTTGTCATCTGCCCCCCTCCCCGCATGGATCTTTAGTACCTTATCATTGCTTTGAGTCCAGCCTGGGGAATAATTGCGTGATAAATGGAGATTTCACTGGTTCCATAGTATTTTGAGTTCTAGTCTTTATCTACAACTTTTTCTGCTATTTCTTTTTCAGAGTCTTCAAATAGTCATTCCATGCATCTGTCAATATCTCAGATTTGCCTTCATTGGGAGAGGGGGGGTGATGGGAGCTTATTCCACCTGACTTGCAACCAGAAATCCTCTGGGCCTGTGTTCTTTTCATTAACATGTGGGGCCCCTGTGTGGACCAAGAGTTTTCCTCAAAGGACTTTATGGTATTCTTAACTTTTGCTTGTAGTTTGCATTGTAATGACACTAATAAGAACTTACTGAAATTGATTATAGTGGTAGTTTAGAAGGTTAACAATTTATTAATTCTTTTTTATTCACCAAAACTGGATAAAATTCCAAAATGTTTTCATATTATGACTGAAATGTTTATCTTATATGGAAGTAATAATACTGAAGAAGAAACAAACAGAGGTAGTAAGAAAATGTTGAAGTCTTCAAAAATTACATGCTTCCTTCCAAACAACTTACCCATGTGCCAGTAAACTTATTGCATTGTTTGAAGGCTGTGGGGAGCCAAGTCCTGTGGTTTTTCACTTTCTCTCAGCAGGTGAGGTCAACTATGTCACTTCTGCTTTATTTACTGTGACCTTTGTGTAGTGCAACAAGTGTAGGGGCACAGTACCAGGGAAGCAATGCCCTTGACCCTGTGAGACCAGATCTCTCCAGAGAGGCCACAGGCAGGGCTGTCCCACCTACTTTCTCCTCAGGCTGGCTCTGGAAGCTCCAGAGAACAACCCGAGTGTAATGGAGGCCCCACTGCCACGATCCGGCCGAGGTGAGTGCATGGATGCACCAGTTCTTTAATAGTTGTCACCCTCCTCCCTTCCGTCTTCCCCTCTTCTCTTTTGGTTAGTGGCGCTGCCATCCACTCAGTGACCGAGGTCACAAAGCTCCACATGAGTCTGAACTCTTGCTGACCTCCCACTCACTCCATCAGTCAGTCATCAGACGCTTCCTGAGCTTCCTGAGGGCTTTTTGAGCCCTCTCTTCTCCCTTCTGAGGGTGTTTCCTGATTAGAAACCCTGTCATTTCAGTTGGCTTTTGAGGTAGCCTCCTCCTGGGTGCCCCTGCCTTTGGCCTTGCTCCCCTCAAAATCTGTTTTCTTCACCATAACAGAACCGTCCTCCTAAATCGCAAACCTGATTATCCAACCTGTCTGAAAAGTGACTAGAATTGGCTGCTGATCACCTTAGCACAGTATACAAGGCCCTTTCCTGCCTGCCTGTGCCCAGGTCATAACACGGCACCCCACAGAACCAGATTTCTTCTCAGCTCAGATTCCTCCCCCATCCAGGTTTTTTGGGCCTCTGCATCTTCTTACATCTTGTTCCTTGGGCCCAACTTGTCCCTGTTTCCCCACCCCCACCCCCACCCCCACCCCCTTTGCTGCCTGGCAAGCTTGTACTCATCTCTGAAAAGTTGCTTCAGGAGTATCATCCTCAGTGGTCCATCTCTGATCCCTCAGCGTGAGTTCATCCCAGCCTCCTCTTTTCCCATGGTACATTCTACATGTTTCTATTACTGTACTTTTCATTCTTGTGTTGGTCTGTGTTCATGTTTCCTTCTCATAGGCCCGGTTCTCAAGGAACTCACAGTCTACTGTGTCTTATTTGTACTTCTGTCCTCGGCGCCTGGCACAGTGTCTGGCATCTAGACGAGGCTCAACCGTGTATAACTAGTTTGTTATTGTTGCCATTCTTGCTCCTTCAGTCTCCTGGGTAAGTTGAGTACCAGACACAGAATGCCTGTGAGTCTTCGAAACCAAGTTTTTTTTGGAAATTATAGATAAAATTTATTCAATTTAACCAAGACTCTTTTTTTGCTTTGTCTGATATTGCTGTAATGATTATAGCTTTTGAGTACTCTATTACTCTTCAGAACAGAAAAGATTATGTTGTTTCATAGTTTTGGGTTTTTTTTTTTTTTTGTTTCCCCCCCCCCCCACAAGCCAAAGTTTAGATTTTACACTTGGCTTTTTATTTCCCTCCAGTATACCTTCCCTTCTTTTTTTATATGCATCTCAGTGTTATTTTTTTCAACTATTACTATCTCAGTATTGGTAAGATCTATGCTATGGAAAATAATTTCTGATAAATCTAGGTACAGTATTGCTTTATCTCACTATAGCTGGGTTATTTATTTTCCCTCCCCAGAGTTGCCGAGTCATACCGGGCATATTATTTAAATCTGTAAACACGTAGTCAACAGCCACTTGGTGCCAGAAACCCTTAGCACAGGGGATGCAAATTAATGCAGAAAATGTGCCCTGGAGGAACTCACGGTCCCCAAGGACAGATGGGCCTGCTCTGAGGGGCTAGGGTGGGGCTTGCCTGTGGACGTGGAGTTCAGGGGGAATGGTGTGAAGCCTGTTAGGCAGGGCATAAGTTACCTGTGCCAGTCAGTGAGTAAATACCATGTAGAAACTTAAAAAGTGTCCATTTCAGAAAAACAGTAAAGAAGCCCAAGAATTTAGTCATCCGTGCAGTCTGTCAATTAACAAATACTTGTTGAACACTTACTATGTAGTACATACTGTTCTAGTTGTTCAAACCAGACAAAGTTCATTCCTTTATGGAGCTTAAGTCCTGTTGGGGGAGACAAATAGTAAATGAGTGCGTATGTGGGGAGATAATGAAAGTGCTAGGTAGAATAAAGCAGGGTAAGGGCACTAAGAGTAAGGAACTTGCTCTTTTGCAAATGGTGGTGGTTCTACTTCTTCTTTTCCAATTTGGATGCCTTATATTTCTTTCTTATATTTTCCCTAATTGCTCTGGCCAGGACTTCCAATACTGTGTTGATACAGTGGTGTTGTGGGCATCCTTATCCTTGTCTTATTTTGATCTTTGAAGAAGAGCTTTCATCTTTTCACCATTGAGTATGATGTTGGCTATGGGGGGAAGTTGCTATTGTATATGGCCAGTTCAGGGGGAACTCTCTAATGATGTGATATTTGAGCACAGACCTGTTGGAAGCAGCCGAGCGGGCCAGGTGAAGCAGAGCCCCTGAAGTAGACACGTATTTAGCAAGTTGGAAAAACTGCCAAGAAGGCCAGGTTTCTTATGCTGAATGACTAAAGGGAAGAATGGCAGGAAGTGTACATGGAGAAGTTGCTGAGGACCCAGTTGTGTAAGGCCTTCTAGGTCTTTCATTTTGCGTGGTAGGGGGAACCACCTGAAGGTTTTGTGTAGTTAGTAACATGATTTGATTTATACCTTGAAATGGTCATTCTGGATGGATGCCTGATATTTTGGTTTGGGGGATAGGGACGGGTAAGAGAAGAAGCATGCAAACAAATTAGAAAGCAAATGGAAAAATCCATGTGAGAGAAAATGATAGCTTGGACTGGGGTGGTGGTAGTGAATGAGGTAAGAAGTGTTCATATTTGGGATATTTTGAAAATAGAGCTGATGAGAGTTTGGAAAGGATTGTGTGTAAGACAGGAAAGAAAGAGGAGACCGGGACCACTTAAAGATTTGTGGCCTGAACAAAATGTTGATGCCATTTTGTTGAGATGGAAACAGCAGGGAAAGAATAAGATTGTAAGAGAAAATCAAGATTCGTTTTAAATTCATTGATTTTGAGATGTCTAAGTGGAACTGTCACTAGAATTCAAAGGGAAGCCCCTGACTGGAGATATAAATTTGGAGAGTGTTTAGGATGCAGATGGTATTTAAGGTCATGGCTGGAAGAGCATGTTGTAGAAGGAGGTAGAAAGAGAGGATAAGAGGTGTGAGCACTGAGATGTGGTGGGCAAGAGTGTGAGCCACTGAGAAGTGGATTACATGAGGACTGTGGGATTTGGTCCAGTGGAGGTCACTGGTGACCTTGAAAAGAGCAATGGTGATGAAATGGTGGAAAAGGACGCTTACTTGCAGAGAGTTAAGGAGAGGATGGGGGCAGGAAGTTGAGACATAAGTACAGGAAGCTCTTTCAAAGAGTTCTGTTGTAAAGAGGACCAGAGGGCTGGAGAAGTTGCTGGGCAACCTGCGAAGTCCCATGTTTCAAGGACATGTTTCAAGGACAGACTGTATCAGAGCACACGTGTGTGCTGATGAGAATGATCTGAGTAAAGAGGAAGAAGTGATGAGAAAGGAGAGAAAGGATGGGTGATGGTGGCACATGCGTGGTGGTGGCACAAGGGATGGGGGTCCAGAGTTAGAGCAGAGTGGACCTTCGATGGGAGCAGAAGAGGCTCACCTCCCTGTCAGAGAAGAGGAGGCAAACATGGAGGCGGGTACAGGTAGGGTGGTAAATTTGGTGGTGAAAGAGTGAGGGAGTCCTGTGTCGATTGCTTCTGTTCCCCACATGGGACTAGGTGGAGAAAGCCTGGGGGCAGGAGGACATTCAGAGGCCATTGCTTGGAACAGGTGACATCTCTCTTTAGTTCTTTATGCTATTGATTTCTTGTTAACATCTACTTTTTTGAAATTGAATAGATTCTTATAGAAGATTGAAGAGAATGAAGTTCATTCAAAAAGTAATGAAGCAGAACTGTGTTATTAGGTGCCAGGCGAGGAGCTGATTTCTTTAATGGGTTGAATCATTAATGGGGTGGGAGATGGGGGCCTTCTGTGCGGTAAGAGAGGAAACAGATATGAGTGGGAGAAAATTTGAGTTATGTTGGAACCGAAACAATTTCATTAGTTACTCTTAATATCCTTAGACATTCTGTAGGGACAGTTGATATCCTTTAGCAGATGAAGAATGAGAGCCCAGGGCATTTCAGTAACTGCCCATAGCATCCAGCAAATTAGTGATAGATCCAGGAGTTAAGTGGTGTCCTTGAATTTCTAGTTCATCACTTGGTCCCTGGACTGAAGCAAAGTGCTAAATCTTGACTGTAAACCACCTGCAGGATCGGGGACATATCCTCACTCTTTAACGTTCAGGCCCTCACTGCTTCACAATTATTCTTCACAATAATTTCTACAATTAAGATGGGAATTGTTTGGCTACTGGCTCCAGGGGAAATGTGATACTCCAATTAGTTGTTCAGTTCCCAATTTAAGGCCGTCTGTAGAAGAGAGCATCTCATCAGCATACATTTGGTTAATGAGGGTTAATGAGTAAAACATGGAGGCTGACTCCATGATGGCTGTAACTGCTGTGTTTCCTTCTTTTTTTTAAATTTTTTTGGATTTATTTATTTGTGATAGAGACAGAGCACAAGTGGGGGAGGGGCAGAGAGAGAAGGAGACAGAATCTGAAGCAGGCTCCAGGCTCCGAGCGGTCAGCACAGAGCCCAACATGGAGCTGGAACTCACCGTGAGATCATGACCTGAGCTGAAGTCGGACGCTGGACTGAGCCACCCAGGCGCCCCCTGTGTTTCCTTCTTTATGCAAGTGCACTTCCAAGATCATAACCGGGCAAATACATACGCGCGCACGCGCGCGCAAACACACACACACACACACACACACACACACTCTACTATAGTAAATATAAACATTGAATGTAAGATGCATTCTGATTTTAGCAATGTTAAAATAGGAGTAGGGAAGGGAGGCAGAAGACAAACTAGAAATTAGGTAGCTCAAGTTTTCATTTGATGTTGTACTGTGGAAACATTAACACTTTGAAGACAAATCTGTATTTTGTTTGAGGTTAGCTTTAAGACAGTTTCACTGGTAGCGATGCCTGGATGGCTCAGTCACTTGAGTGTCTCTTAGTTTCAGCTCAGGTCATGATCCCAGGGTCATGGGATCGAGCCCCCACATAGGGCTCTGTGCTGAGCATGGAGCCTGCTTGAGAGTCTCTCTCTCTCTCTCTCTCTCTCTCTCTCTCTCTCTCTCTCTCTCTCTCTCTTTCTCTCTGTCTCTCTCTCCCCCTCTGGCCCTGTATCCTGCTCATGCACTCTCTATCTTTCTCTAAAAAAAAAGTATTTTACTGGCAAACCTGACTCCATGGATTGGTTTTAGGATTAAATGAGATAATGTATGTAAGGCATTGATAGCAGTCTCCAGCACATAGTAAAGGCTCAGTAAATACTCATTGTAAGTAATAATAATTATTGTATTTCTCTTAATATATTTTTCAGTGAGCAATAGAGTTTTTGAAGTATTTGTAATGGTAAAATGTTACTTTTAGTCAGTAACAGCTTTTGCTAGCAATAAGAAGAACTGTACCTTTTGGGGTGCCTGGGTGGCTCAGTTGGTTAGGCATCTGACTTTGGCTCAGGTCATGATCTCCCGGTTTATGAGTTCAAGCCCTGTGTCGGGCTCTGTACTGACAGCTCAGAGCCTGGAGCCTGCTTTGAAATCAGTATGTCCCTCTCTCTCCCTGTCCCTCCCCTGCTCATGCTCTGTCTGTCTGTCTCTCTCTCTCTCAAAAGTACACATTGAACATTTTTCTAAAAAAGAAGAAGTTTACCATTTAATTAAGTTATTAATATGCAAAAAAATGCACAAATGAATTATTGAATGCCTAATTGAGCATGGTACTGGGCTCAGTACTCATCAGAGAGAAGTCTTCTCCCCCACAGATCTGGTCCCTGCCCATTAGTTGTTTATAATCTATGACAGATGCCTTGGAGGTGAAGATGACCACTAATGTTGATTAAGCCTTAATGTATGCCAGAGTCTGTTCTAAGCACTATACATTTATTCCTGCCAGCAGCCCTCTTAGTTAGGGACTCTGGTTATTCCTTTTTCAGAGAGAAGAAACTAAAGGCTGCACATCCAGTTAGTCGATGGTCCAGTGGGATTTGAGCCCACTGCCTGACTCCCTTGGCCACTGTGCTCTATAGCCTGTTTCCAACATGAAGTAAGTACACTGAGGCTGACCCCATTGATTGCCGGCCTAAAATCCAGTTCCACTGTCTTGCTTGCTGGAAGAACCTTGATTCTGTTTGGTTCTTTGCCCCTCTCTGTTTCTCAGAGAAGATGAATCCTGTCCACATTTCCCTTAGTAAATCCTGCTTCATCTGAGCCAGTCATGGTGTCCTCTTTCCCCTTGTCAAGAATGTGGTTAGGCAGGGGCATTTTACAAGATTCTAGCCAAGGACTATAAGGGGTGACTTTTTACATACTTCCGAGAAAGAGAAAGGGGTTTGTTCACTGAGAGAAATAGACACATAAGGAAGGACACCTCTCTTTTTCTCTTGACCTTTCTCGATCACATTTGGATGTGATACCTAGGAATGTGGCAGCCGTCTTGCCACTGACCTAAAAAGGAAGCCAATACCCAGAGTAAGGCACTGCAGAGACTGTGGCTGAGAAGCAGAACAGGACCTGACATTCTATACCTGGAAGCATTTAGCTCCTGCCTGTCTTGTTATATGAGAGAATAAGACCCCTCATTATTTAAGTTAGTTTGAATTGGCTTTCTGTTACTGGTAGCTAAAGGCATCCTCATTCGGAGCATCCCCACAGGTGTGCCATGGCATGCTGGTGTTTTGTAGATGTGTAACAGGTATGCTGAAATCTAGATGCCCTCAGCTTTCAGGTGGCTGGGAAGGACCAGGGGCAGCCAGGACCAGACCTATTACCTTTAGCCACAGGCAAGCTTGGTGTTTAATCCAGAGAATTTACAGATATTTTCTATGTGTATCGTGGCATTGAAAAGGTTGGGAGGATGAAAAGATGCTCCACGTCACATGTCGTCAGGGAAATGCAAATTAAAACAAAAATGAGGTGCACTATTAGGATGCCATTAGGAGGTGCACATCCCTATTAGGATGGCCAAACACCAGATGCAGGTGAGGCGGTGGAGCAATGGGGACTCTCATTCATTACCAGTGGGAATGCAAAATGGTACAGCCACTTTGGAAGACAGTTTGGCAGTTTCTTACAAAACTAAACACACTCTTACCGTATGACCCAGCAATCACACTCTTTGGTATTGTAACCAAAGTTGAAAACATGTCCACACAACAACTTGCACACTGGTGTTTATAAAGGCTTTCTTCATATAACTGTCAAAAGTTGGAAGTAACCAAAAGGTCCGTTAGTGGGTGAATTGGATAAATAAACTGTGGTACATCCAGACAGTGGAGTGTCATTCATCACCAAAAAGAAGTGAGCTATCAAGCCATGAAGACATGGAGAAACCTTAAATGCATATTACTAGGTGAAAGAAGCCAATTTACAGTATACTGTATGATTCTGACTACATGACATTCTGAAAAAGACAAAAAAAAAAACAAAAAAAACAAACAAACATGGAGACAGTACAAACATCGGTGGTTAATAGGGATTGAGGGTAGGGAGGGATGAATAGGAAAAGTGAAGAGAATTTTTAGGGCAGTGAAACTGTCCCATATGGTACTACAATGGTGGATACATATCATTTTACATTTGTCCAAACCCATAGTATGTAACACCTGGGTGAACCTTAATGTAGACTGTAGACTCTGTGTTATAATAGTGTATCGATGTAGGTTAATCAGTTGTAACAAATGTACCACTCTGGTGCAGGGAAGCTGATAATGGAGGAGGCTCCGCCTGTGTAGGGTTAAGAGCTATAGGGGAAATCTCTGTACCTTCCATTTAATTTTGATGTGAATCTAACACTACTCTAAAAAATAAAGTCTATTTTAAAAAGTCAAAATACACAAAAAGCCTTAGAAGTAAGTTGAAAATGTACCTATGGCTGTGGCAGTTAGCTATATTGGTTGGAAAAAAAGGTTGGGAAACCCTGTCCTAAGTTATCAAAAATATATAATAAAAGTATTATGGGGGCACCTGGCTGGCTTCGTTGGAAGACATGCGACTCTTGACCCTGGAGTCATGAGTTCGAGCCCCATGTTGGGTGTAGAGATTACTTAAGTAAATAAAAACTTAGGGGTGCCCAGATGGCTCAGTCACTTAAACATCGGACTTTTGGTTTTGGCTCAGGTCATGGTCTCACAGTTCGCTAGATCAAATCCCACATCAGGCTCCGTGCTGACCACAGAGTCTACTTGGGATTGTCTCTCCTTCTCTCTTCTCTCTCCCTCTCGCTCTCTGCCCCTCCCCCTCTTGCTAGCTGCGTACGCTTGTGCACTCCCTCTCAAAATAAATAAACATTAAAAAAATAAAAACTTAAAAAATATATTCTGCATCAGTGTGTCAATAATAAAAATATATTTAAAAAAAATTGAGAATGAGTGGGGGAAGGGCAGAGAGAGGGGAGAGAGAAGCTTAACCGACTGAGCCACCCAGGCACCCCAAGAATAAAAGTATTTTAAAAGATAAACATATGTTTCTAAGAAAACATCCTTTTTCCCTTTTACTCTTCCAGTCTGATGACACCCTCAAGACCCCGTTCAAGTATAATTTCCTCCAAGAAGCCTTCCTCAGGCCTTTAATTGCTCCCTCCTCTGTGTCCTATAAAAGATTTTTCATATTTCTGTTGTAGTACTGACATCACTGTGATTTAAAGATTGGTTTTTCAAGTCTGTCTCTGCCAGTAGGACTAGAAGTTCTTGAGTGAAGAAATCTCCCTATTGAGAATGGCTGTCAGGAAGCCAGAACCGAGCTCAGTAGTCATTGCTAAATGAAGCTAGACGTGGTCATAGAAAGATACTTCAGGTCCCACAGTATTGATTCTCAATCTGGGCTGCTTTTTAGCAACACTTGTGCCTGGTTCCCATCCCCAGAGGTGATGATGTATTGGGTGTGGGTTGCGGCCTGGATGCTGGTACTTGAAAGGCCCCAACGATTCCAAAGCGCAGTCAAGTTGAGAACCACCATCCTGGAGGGAGAGAAGAACAGCCAGAGGGAAAGATGATGAAGGCCATTTGAGATCTGTGGCAACAATAGGTGTAAAAGGCACCAGCATCAGTAGATCCACTAGCCAGAGAATCCAGCAGGGGGCTTGTCACAGTAGCCCTGATGAGAGATGGTGATCCCAGCAGGTGGGTGAGAATATTCAGACATAGTAATGGAGGGGCCACTATGGGAGATGCCTTCGAGCAGTGCCACCTATGGCAGCGATTCTTATTCTGCCTACGTGTCAGAGTCATTGGGGAAGCTTTGTAAAAACATAAGTACTGGGGCCTCATCCCAGAGATTGTGGTCAAACTGATACGGAGTGGAGTCTAGGCAACGGTACTTTTTAATCTTTTTAAAGCTCTCCAGGTGATTCTAATGAGTTGCCAAGATTGAGAACTACTGCCTTAGAGAAAGACCAATAGAACTTGACCACACTTCGATATGAGAAATTGAGCAGAGGTTATCCCAAGCTTCCTGACTTGAGATGTTGAGGGTAAGTTTGCATAGACCAGGGGTGGTAAGAGGGCTGGCTGGAAGTTGGACATAGGGTAAGGGATGAGGGGAAAAGATATGAAGATAACTTTTTCATGAGGTTCAGCTTGAGTTGACAGTGGGTCTGAGATCCATGACAGTTTTTGGTGGAGTGTGACATAGACCCAAGTCAAGCTGGAAGTCTGAGAGCAGTTTTTCAGTGTGGCTTATCTGGATCTCCCCACCCCCATTCCATTCCGTCAGGTGGTCTGCAGGTGCTTTGGCAGTTCTGGGGGATAAACCAATGAAGTCATTTTATTCATACACATTTTACTTATTAGAAATAATATTATTTTCATGGGAATCCTGTTCTTAATAATCTTTACCCTCTTAAAGATAGTATCTGTGCTAGAAAGACTGTCAGTCACTTTGTCTTAGACAATACGTGGTCAGCTGAATGAAGTTCATCTCAGTTGACATGTTTTTATTTCATCTGCCATTATTGTTCACATAAATTTTCATGTATCACAGCTATCCGCCAATTTGAAAAAAAAAATGGCTCAATGGTGAAGGGAAAAAGTAGAATGGAATGAGTCATATTAGCACTCAGAGTAATGTTAGAACTTTAACAGTGAACAGGACACCAGTGAAAATATAGAATATGTATCTGTAGCTGGTGGGACAAATGATTCCATGAGTAGGATGATTTAACGTAAGTGACCAAATAGGGATGAAAAGCATGCTGATGGATATCTAAAATTAGATTTTATTGAGACAGCCATCCCCTCAACCCTACCTCATTGTAAACTGCCCTTTTTATCAAATAGTGGCTTTTCTGTCACTGACCGAGACAATATTCGGTGCCCCACTTCATGTAGAGAAAAGCAGGCACAAGTCACAGTACTGTTGAAGAGTTCATAAGACTCTCTCCCAAGTTAGTGGTGAGTCTAATTCTCAAAGAAAGCAGACTAGGGAATTTGGCAAAATTCTCTGAAATGGAAATTGCAAAACATCCATGGTACAAATGTGTAAAAGCAGTTACTATTGGATGTACACGTTAGTAGATCTTTTACTTCACATTTGGGCAAAGCCAGTGATGTGCAGATTAAGAGACTCTTGGCATATATGCAGTACTTATATGAAAAGGAATTGCTTGAAGAGTTTTTGTTCATGAAAACCCATGTCACCAGAAAAGGTTTGCTTTGGTTAATGATAATGTTGTGAGCCATGAAGGGCAATGAAAAAGGTAAGGAGGGACCAGTAGTGACAGATTCGGGAGGAAAAAGAACACCGCCACATGAATAAAAGAAGTTACACTAGAATGTGATAACATTATTTTATTCTCAGAGAACAGTTTGTGATCTGTAACATGCCTCTTGATCCTGATTACAGTTGAAAAAAAATAACAAAAAGTGTGACAATTTCTCATAAATGAAGAAAATGGGCAGCATGTGGCACAGTGGAGGCAAAGGTCCCTCTCAAAAGATTTTGGAACATGATATGAGTTATAAGCATGTCTTCATGACCCTGATTAGTGTCTGTAAAAGCCATTTCTATTATTTAGGTGGCTTTTTCAAGTCATATGCTATTTGGGGGCTGAACATTAAGATATTTAATGTTAAGTACAAGAAATCCTGTTATCTTGTGGATATATGAGGAGAGAGACCCTATCTTGTGACCCTAGTGCCCAGCAGTGTCCGCAGTAGCTCAATAAATATTTGATGAGTGAATGGATCTTTATTCCTCAGAGAAAGAACTAATGGTGTATTGTAAGTTACGCTTTAAAGCCATATCCAAATGCTGCTACATGCTTGCCAAATGCAACCAAAAAATAGATTTGACGTCTATCGGCTGCTCTCTGCCCTGATGGAACATTCAGCCCTATGTTCCAGCTCTTGGATCTGATGTGCTCATCAGTTTGTGTTTACCAAGCCCAATTTATGTTTCCTTGGTGAGAAATCACCCCATAATTTTTAGGACAGTGCTGAATCTGAATATCCAAATGTATCTAACAGAGCTACCAAACACTTGTAGCCCTTTCTGACAGTCTCTACATACAAGGATTCTGATTTAGTAGAAATACAGAATAAGAAACTACGTAGAAGACAGCTCAAACTATTTGTCATTTTATGTCTGACAAATTAGTTTGTCATTATAGATATAATGTCACATATACATTAGGTAAATACTTATATACCATATCATCCCTCTCACTGATGTGAACTAATTTAAAATAACTTTGTGGGGCTCAGTGGGTGGAAGCATCCTTCTTTGGCTCAGGTCTGTGAATTCAAGCCCCACATCGGGCTCTGTGCTGACAGCTGAGCCTGGAGCCTTCTTCGATTCTGTGTCTCCCTCTCTGTTCCTCCCAAGCTTGCACTCTGTCTCCCTCTCTCTCTCTGTCTCTCAAAAATAAATAAATATTAAACAAAATTTTTTAAAAAATGATAATTTTGTAATATGCTTTAGTTTATCTTTAAAATTGTAATGAATCTTATTTTTTGTTGTTGTTGTTTTTTTTTTGAGAGAGAGAGAAAGCCGGGATCAGGGGCAGAGGGGGAGAGAGAGAGAGAGAGGGAGAGAGGGGAAGAGAGAGAGAGAGAGAGAGAGAGAGAGAATCTTAAGCAGGCTCCATGATCAGCATGGAGCCCAACATGGGGCTCAATCCCACAACCCTGGGATCATGGCCTGAGCCAAAATTAAGAGTTGAACGTTCAGCCAACTGAGCCACCCAGGCACCCTGGAACATTTTTTAAGAACAACATACATGAGAGTCTGGCGCTCAACCGACTGATCCACCCGGGGTCATGAGGAATTTTATTTTTCATATACCTAGAACTGTTGGTCGATGTGTGGGTCAAATGCCCATTATGTTTGATAAATAATGGCCTAGAGATAGATAAAAAGAATGTATTTGCAGTTTATCCTTATAAAAACTACATTATACAAAGTCACAGGTGTCCTCCTCTTGGACTCTGGCGTGAGACCCAAAGAATATATGACAAAGGAGAGACACTCTCTTGTCACCAGATGTTCATGAGTCATCACTGAAGAAGCATTAGAATATAAACCTGGCAAAGGGGCATGTACGTGGGGTTCATACCTTAGGGTTACACACCAAAGTTCTTTCTACCAAAGGCCAAGAAGCAAGCTCCTGCTAGGGAGGCTGATGCCCTGGGCATCAGCTCTGGAGTAGGGGCACAGCAGCAGGGAGGTCAGTGCCCCTGAGCACTGCAGCTGGGCACACATCATCTAGTGATACGACTCAGGCCACATGCTCACAGACCAGTATGCACGAGCACACCCACCCAGCATCTGCTCCTGTCAACACAGGCTGCTGTCTTCAGGGTGGCTGATAATAACTCAGGTGTAAAAACTTGATCGTCTCAGTGAAAACAAGTTATTTGGCCAAGTATCTATTTACCACCCAGGAGATTAAGGGGAGACCAAGGGTAAAGGAAGACGCAGGAAGATGACGAGATGCTACATCTGTTTGAACATCATATTGAAAAGAATTGATAAAAAGCAATCAGCTTGAAATAGCTCATTATAGAATAGGTCTACAGTGCTTAAATATCAATTTGCCTCTAGAAATAAAAGGTAGCTTGTCATTATTTAAGCTAGCAGACACACCTCTCACGTCTGAAATCAATGTGGAGGGACAGAGCACACAGCACCAGAGGAGGGTCGAACAGACCTGAGTTTGAGCCCCAGCTCGGCCACTTGATAGCAGACTGTCCTTGGGAAACCCTTGGTGGCTTCAGTTTCTCATATATAAAATGGGGCAGTTGAGCTAAATGATCTTCAGAGTTTTGTTTCGTTTTTTACCTTCAAAATCTCATGACAAGTGAAGTGCTTTATAATATATCTGACTGCTTCCCAAATAAGCTCTGGGCTCTGTGAGAATCATCTTTGCTGAGATTTTCTTACATTGAAATGTCCTCACCTTCCTGCCCTGCCCTCTGTCAAGACTCAGCAAACTTGAACCACTGCACCTAATTGCCTCAACCATATTTTCTCACTCCCTCTCATCTGGAGCTTTCTTTATGCTCTCTTACAGCAGTTCTTATGATCATCGTTTCTTCAACCAGATTTTAACTGCTGTGAATTCACCTCATGTATGTTCATCTTTAACTGCAGAGCCATATTGACAACAGCTTTGAAAATTTCCGATTTCCTTTGGCAGGATTAATTTCCAACGACTTAATATCCTTTTCCCATCTGGAAGCTCTGAACGGAATAATAGCAAGATGGCTGCTCCGGCAAGAGGGCTATTATCCCTGTCCTCTGGGTGGGAATATTGAGGGTATGTTAAAATGTATTTCTTCACAGTGTGTCTCACCTCATAAATATTATTTGACTTCTTTATAATGTTAAAATGAGTCATTGGAAATTTATATTTCTAGGCATCTTGTCTTACAGAATTGTAGATTGTCTTAAAGCAGCGTACGTTATCTGTCTGCCAAATCCGAACTAGTAATGTATGAGGCAGGACCATGACCAAGAGGCAAGCCGAAGGACGAATCTGAAAGTACAAGGCCTTTACTTTCATGGAATTGAATTCTCGAGCTATTCTAAAGCAGTTGTTTATCTATTGTAAATGTTTTACTGTATTATGTAGGTGAAAACAGAAGATCTTCATGGATCCTAAACATTTTGGAAGCAATACTAAGACATTGTTCACTTTGGTTTTTATACAAGTCCTCAGCTTTGAGGCATTTTTACCCCTAGTGGTCAGTGGTTTCTTCTGTCTTGCCTTACAGTTCTCTCATTCCTCACTGCTAATTCTTGACTTAGGGCGTGTGTGGTAGAGGTGGTGCCACGAGTGCCATGGTGGTGCCATGTTTACCTGTGACTGAACAGTGTATGGCACAGTACAGACGGGGGATATTGGGAAGGGGTAAAACTTTTCCAGATGTAAACCGCTGCATTTTAGCAAAGTAATGTTATGGACTGTGTACTAGTTTCCTCGGTCTACTGTAACAAATTGTCCCAAACTTGGTGGCTTGAAACAATGGAAATTGATTCTCTTGTGGTTCTGGAGACCAGAAGTCTAAAATCTGTATGACTGGGCTGAAATCTAGCTGTTTTCAGGGTTACACTCTTCCCCCAAGTCTATAGAGAAAACCTGTTTCTTGCCTCTTTCAGCTTGTGTTGGTCACCAACATTCCTTGACTTGTGGCTACATCACTTCACCATTCAAGGCCAGCATCTTCAGATCCCTTTCTGCTCTATTTTCATATCCCCGTTTCTTCTGTGTGTCAAATCTTGCTCTGCTTCTCTCTTTTAAGGACAGTTGTGACTGTATCTAGGGCCTGTCTGGATAATCCAGGATCATTTCCTCATCTCAAGATTCTTAGCTTAATCACTTCTTAAAAGATCTTCCCCCTTATTCCTCCCTTCCCTTCCCTTCCCTTCCCTTCCCTTCCCTTCCCTTCCCTTCCCTTCCCTTCCCTTCCCTTCCCTTTCTCTCTTTCTTTCTTATGTATTTGCCATATAAGTTAACATTCATAGACTTCAGGAATTAGGGCAAGGATATCTCTTGGGGGGGGGGGTCATTTTTTAGCCTATCCCAAACTCCATTTGTTCCAAATGAATCAACTAACCTTCAAGGCTCCTATATCTTCTCTCTCTTCCCATGCAATCTGGTAAGTGTTAAAACCAAACATATATTAATTCAACACATATTTATTTAGGACCTACTATGTGCCTGCCACTAAATTCTTTGGCTACAATGATGAACAAATAGATGTGGTCCCTTTCCCTCATGGGGCTTATAGTCTGGTTGGGGAGATGGACATTAAACAAATACTTGAAAAAATACAGTACCACACACTGGTAAATGCTACACAGAAGGGGTAGCTTCTAGCAGGGTCCTGAGGAAGGTCCATCAGAGGAAGTAATGTTTAGGCTGAGATTTTGAAGGACAGTGAGAAGTAAGCCAGGCTAGGAATAGAAAGGAGAGCATTTCATGCAAAGGGCCAGCCTATGGCTGGAAGGAGCTTGGAGCTTTGGAGGAACTGAAAGAAGTGTTGGTAGAACTTACAAAGCTGTGGGAAGACTGTAGTGAAATGAGATTGGAGATGTCATCAGGGGTCAGACTAGGCAGGGCCTTCTAGAAATGTGAGCTTCATCCGAAGTGCACTAGGAAGACCGGAAGCTTAAATAGTGGCAGGGTGGGAACAGGTGGGCATGGCATGATCTTGTTTATGTTGTTACAGAATTACTCTGCCTTCTGGTTGGAGAATGGGTTGACAGGACGAGGGTGGTGGCAGTGGCATGGTGAGATCCAAGGTGTGACCATAGTTCCAGACAAGAGGCTAAGTTGGCGTGGACCAGGACTGGCGATATTGATGGTGGAGAACATTGGAGAGATGCAAAATATGCCCTGGAGAAATGACAGGGGGGTCTCAAAAACTCAAGAGTTTTATGTGAGAGAGTCATGAGGAAGAGGGAGGTGTCAAGGATGATTCCAGGCTCCTGGCATAAGCAGCTAGATGGATGAGGGGGTGCCATTTGATGAAAGCAGGAGGACATATGGAGGAGCAGATTTAGACAAAAGATCCTGAGTTCAAGTTTGTATATGCTAACCTTGAAGAAGTCAGTTGGCACAGTGCCTGGCACGGAGCACACTGGAAATAGGAGCTTCTATTTTAGTCATTTTCGAATCATAACTGGCCTTTAAGTCTGTACATTTAGGTTCTAGCCCTGGCTAGGCCACTTCAGATAAATAAACCTCTCTAGGCATTAGTGTCCTCATCTATAAATTGGCAGTTGAACTGGATGCATTTTGTGGTCCCTTTCAGCTTTAATATGCCTACGATGCTATGAAATTCTTTGGTCTTGACCACCTGGACGCTGCTCTGGCCAGCTGGATCTGCTTCAGAGAGGCCGATGAACTAGAACCCTGCACATGGGTGGCAGTTTCTGGTGGAAGCTGACGCAGGGGGAGCCCTGGCCAAGGCAAACTGTGGCTAGTGAGGAGGCCTCATGACGAAGGGGAAGGATGTGGTTTGAGGAGACCAGCAGCTGCTGCTGTCACCAGACAAGCATGAAATTCGCTGAGCTGCAGAGGAGATTGTGGCCAAGGAGGGCTGCTTATTAATTGGCGAATTAATGTGATTTGGGGCATATGGAGAAATGGCGACGGGCAGAAAAGAAGATGAAGTCAGAAAGAAAATCTTATTTCCTTCTTTCCTGTGCACTCGTCTGTTCTTGGCAGAGTGGGTTTCAGGGATAGATCATCTCGAGTCCAACTCCTCATCACTGACAGATAAAGAAAGCAAGGTCAACACCAAGTTCCTCAGCCCCAGAACCATGCCTGCCCTCAAGTCTTTTCACACCTGGCCCATGCTTTCCTGCCCCACCAGGATGCTAGGGATGGTTTCCAGGAGCCATTTTAGGCCCAATTTTGGAAAAAGGGTCAAGTTTGGTTTCATTCGTCTTAGAGCCCACCCCTTGAGAGATTATTCATTCCTCCACACTCCCGGATATAAAAACACTGTATGTAATTTGCTACACTTTGGGCTCCTCTCCTCAGTCAGTGCTTTATTACTCAAAGTAAACCTGGCTGGGCCCTGATTCCACAGGGCTCCTTCTGTTCAGCTGACCTCGTCTGGGCTCCTTGGTGGTCATAACGGCACTTGCTCTCCTGAAACACATCCTGTGAGGGAAGCCTGTGTCCAGGTCTTCCATTAGCTTCGACAGCACCTTCCTTTTCCTCAGGTGTTGATTGGTTGATTTTTAAAAACTGAACAATGGCTTTGTTTATGAGGAACAGCTGAAAGGGAACTTATTAGGAAAGTTGCTGCTTCATCCTGTGATTGTGGTTAGCTTGTGAGTAATCTAATTCCCTGGCCTCTTCTTTGGAAGCAATGAGCGGTCAGTCTGTGGCTTTATTGTTATTTCACAACGTAGGAGGCACAGCACCCTACCCCTACCTAACAGTTTAATTTAAAACACCTCATCGGAGGATGTAAGCAAGACTTCAGATGGGTCTGTTGTATGGGAGGAAGCACATTTCTCTAGAAGTCACTACTGGGCTGAGGTCTGAGCAGGATCCTTAAAGAAAAGCAGGGGTCCTGGGCCTGAGGCATATTGTAGAGGAGGCTCAGGGGACTTGTAAGCAATATCAGGCATGTGTTATATGCAAGGCAGGGAGAATCTGGAGCAGAGATTCCTCTCCTAAATGGGAGGAGGGGGGTGAATGGTGAGGTGAGCCATCCTTTACGAGATCCTCTTTAAGGCTGAGAGACCACATTCTGAGAAAAGGGAGGGCTCGGTTTCCAGAGGCCACACATCTGGTTGACCTCCTTCCAGTCTCCTTGAACATGTTGTGCTCATTACTGAAACAGAGGCTTCCCTGCTGTTGGTCCCCACCCTGGGGACACCCAGCCCATTTACACTGCTTCTGCAGGTTGCCCCTCTTGCAAGGCTCACCTCAAGGGCCAGTTCATCCCTGGAACCTTCGCCAAGATCCCTTGTCTTCACTGGCCCTTTGGTTTCTGCATTCTTTCCACAGTTGCAGGCTTAGCACATAGTTTCACTTTGTTTTTTGCTGCTGTGTGTTGTTTCCTCTGGGTGGCTGTCGGGAAGATGGGCAGGTTGTGGGTGTTCATTTTCACTGGCTAAATCACTGACATCTTAAGGGGAAGAGCTAAGTCTTGAATTACTCTGTATCCTCTGACAGTATCAGACTTAATTCTGAGGACAAAATACGTGCTCACAAGTACTTGCCTACTTGTTGGTTGTCAGTGTTTTTGTCAAGTAATAGATTTTTTCAAGCCACGTGTAAAGTCTACCTGTGTCTCATTTTCCGAATTATTTTCAAAATCATATTGCTAAGATTTAATGTGGCTGCATGAGACAGAAAACTGGAAGTATGACTTAATTAAGATAGGACATTCTTTCTTTTTCCATGCGATGGAAGGGCAGAGGGAAGAGTCCAGGGTGGGTGGGACCCCACAGGGCAAGCACCTAGCCCTTAGCCTTCTCTTTCTTGCAGCTCTGCCCCATAACAAGTGATTTTCATTCTCAAGATCAACACATAATCTACAGTGGCTGATTGAGCTCCAACCATTTTAGGAGTACGTTTTAGGCAGGAAGAGGGAGAGAGGGAGGAGGAGGAAAAAGGGACAAAAGGCTCACATCAGCTGCCTCCCAAGGAGCTTTCCCAGAAGCTGCTGCAGAATGCTTTTGTTTGCATCTTATTAGTTCAGACCTAGTGACACCTAGCTGCAAGGGAGGCTGGAAAATGTAGGCTTTATTCTAGGTGGCCATGTATTCAGTGGAAACTTGGGGGTATTAAGGAAGAAGGGGAAATACAGCTAGAGACTCTGACACATGCGACCAATTAGATAAAGTGAGGTACACAGGAATAACTGAGTCCTTTTAGCTTTGTCTCATCAGGCCGTTCAAGAATTCTCCAGTGCGCCACTCTTTGCATCGACTGTGTGCCTGTTGCTATGCTGTGTGTTAACAGTAGAGAAGAGAACAAGACAAATGTGGTCTTTACGTTCAGGAAGTTTACATTCAGGTTGGGGAGACAACAGTAAGCAGGAGAATAAATAAGTGAGCCATAAATAGTACTGAAAAGAAAAGAAAATCACATGGCCTTGGTTGGTTTTAAAAACTATCTATCCATTGGGTATGCTTAGAGTTGTTTACTACATGAAGGAAACAGTCTTCTTCAAAGCTATTTTGGTTTCTCTCTTGGATTGTGCTTCTAAATCTCTATGAGCTTTTTAGGTGAATAAATGTGTTAAAATTGCTTTGCTAGACCAGTCATAGGAAGATTTATTTAGACTGGATAGTTTTAAGCTCACGTTTCTAAAAAGTTTATATCTGAGTATGTTTATATTAATTAGGGTTTTATTTATATAATGTAAATGCACATTTTCAGGAGCCATTTATTTAAACATGTAACGACCATTAAGCAAAGTGTTGTCAGTTCTAGAAGAGACTTCTGATGCTATGTGTTTAATAAAGCTGTGTAATTTATAAAATACTTAGAAAAATGTTAATGTTTTATACTTTTTTCCCCAAGGGAGGAATTTTTATTTCCCTATGTTCCAGACACAATGGTATATAATTAAGTTATTTAAATTTTATAATAGGTTGCCATCAGAGTTAGATATGTCTTTGCAAAGGATTTTTTTTTTTTAAGTGAATAAAACAAAACAAAGAGCCATCAGCAACAGTTGGGTGGCTTTGATTTGATGTGCTTTGTAGCAGTCCAAGCTGATTTCTCGAATCCTATGGTAAGATTGCTTAGGGTTAAAGAGACACTTTGTGAAACTTTCATTGTGTGACTCTTTTATTAACCCATACTTGAATAACTTTCTACTTTCTAATAGTAATTTTCAGCTATTTCAGGCCACGGTTTATCATCTTCTAATTATGGTCAACTCCTCAATCTGAAGAAGAAAGAGAACATCCACATTGTTTAGAGTATCTTTAAGTAAAAAGTCCTGGAGAGCACTGGAGGACTCTGGACTGGACACGTAGGAATGTTAATCAGCAGCAGTAAACTGTGCGCTGAAGACGTGTTTAAAACAAACCAGGGCTTAGGGAAAAACAGGAAATTTGACCAAACAACTCTTCCTCGTAACAGGTTTTGTGTGTCTTTGTTAAGATCATCACAGCTTGTTTTAATTCTTCTTTAACTTCCTTTCCAACATGTGACGTTATGTTTCTTTGCAGTTTTATATACAGCTTTCATTTACTAAGCGCTCTTCCCTTCAGACGAACCAGGTTCCTATAACAGGAATTGCAAATGAAAGGAATCTATAATGAAATTGCAATGCTGCATATTAGTCCGTAGGCAAATTGGTGTTATAGACTGCTCATTAACCAGTCTTACGCTGGGATGGCGTTTAAACAGCCTTCCAGCCCAACTTATAAGTGGTGACATTATCTGGCATTTGGAAGAATGGGAACACATTTTGCTTACCATTCCTAGCCTTATTCTTATATTCTTAATTTTAAACTTGACCCTTTGTTGTCATCGTAATGTAAGAAACCATTCCCATTTAATCTGGGACAGACAGCTGCAGATGTTTAGAGACTGTAATGCATAAGTTCTCACAGAAACCTGACCTAAAACGGACAGATGTTTGAACTCCTATGTAAAAATCTACTCTAAACATTCTGGGCTACTGCTAGACAGGAATGCCAAACATTCCCAACCACAAATTATACTTGATAATAACCACCTTGATAACAGAAAGCAGCAGACCCCCAGTTCCATTACATGATCTGGAGGAAGATAACAGGGCTTTGGCATTTTAGCTTGGCTTTGGTATATTTATAGATGATTAAGACCAGTGCAAATTGCATCGTTGTGAAAGTTAGGAACGATTAATTCATAAACAAAAATTCGCTGAGCACAAAAGGTGTAGACTGTCTTCTCCATGTAACTGGACGGGAGCAGCGAGTCAGTCCCTGACTGTGAAGCAGAAACAAGCCTAAAACCTGGCAGGCTGAGTACACAAAAAGCCATATGGCTCAAGAGAGGAAATGGCCACGCGTTCCCTTTTCAAGGTTCTGAAATCAATGTATTCCTGAAGAACCATTTAAATAAGCTCACCAGCATGTTTTATTTTATGAAACGTGGGGCGTGCCGGTTATGAAATGGGAAGCCTGAAATGTGATACATCCATCTTAACCAGCTCAGGGTTTTTATTCAATTCTTCAAGCTTTAATCCTATTAACTCTCATGCACAAAGGAAATGCAGGGCTCCTCTCTGCCCAGGCCTGGTAGCATTTGTAAACCAAGTCTTGAATTTTACAAATAAAGCCTATTGGTTGATCAAAAATATAGCAAGCATCAGTGAAGCCACTTTTCAAAAAAAATTATCTTAGATTGTTTACTTTAAGAAAAACCCTTAGGAGAGATTGATGACTTCAATCAGTGTATAGATTTTGGATTATTTTGTTTTTAAAGCAGCTCACTTGGATATGCAGATTTTTGTGGCTTTTTTAAACCAAGTCTTTCGTTGATTTAGGAAAGCTCATTGGTTGATTAAAAATATAAGCAGCATCAATGTAACCACTGTCCAAAAGGATTTTTTTCTTTAGACCTTTTACTTAAGGAGTTTTGAAGGGTCTGGTGATTCACAATCAGTTTATAAAATCAAGGATTGTTTTAAAAGCAACTTTACTTAAGTAAGTCAGAATTTTGGTGTGAAATGCATCATACTTACTTCTGGCTGTATGTCCTTTGGACATAGATCTAACCCAGCAAAATACCAAGATCTGATTATGATGCTGTTGGGAGTTAATCTCATTGTCGTGAACATGGGCTAATAACACATTAGTCCATATTATATTATACCCTTTCCAGCCTGTGGCCTGCTGTTTTGATTAAATTTGGTTCTTGCCATTCAGATTTGAAACCTCAAAGTCCTCCTGTTACCACCTATCCCGTTTATAAAGCCTTTCTCTAAAATTTTGAGCTATTTTCGATCTCCATTACTTACAAAATTGTATCCAACGTAGAATGTTATCACTAATGTAAAATCAGAGAGGGTATTTCCATCCATCCATCCCCTTTGTGTTCAGAAATACTTGCTATTTACAGGTGGCGGGTTGTCATTAGCACAGCCTGCCCTATGCTGTGGTGGCCTGGAATGTCTAGTCATTTTGGTTTACATAACAGTTTCACTGGGGTGTTTGCTTTCAGAGGTCACTTCAGTGTCAACCTCACCGGCACACACATAAGTCTGCCTGTTCCGTGCAATTGGCCAAGGAAAAGAAAATATTTTATCCAAGCATTCCCCCCTACTTCATTTCCTTAACCTAAATTATTTGAATATACATTGAAAGAGTGATAAAATTCACCTCATATTCTGAAGAGTAGGTTTATTTTTCTGTCTGATTTCCTATCCTGTCTGACTCTTTTCCTGCCTGGGAGGCACCTGGCCTATTAGCTAGGACGGCTGACTGCTCCCTTTCCAAACACCTTGACCTGAAGTTAGGAATGCCACTAGGTCAGTACCCCTTAAGACTGTCACCAGAGTCCTCCCAGCTCTGATAGGATCCATTCTGACTCAGAACACCAAGGAACATTCTCTTGGTGAATGAACCTGGGTACTTATGTGCTAGCGCATTGATTTTCCTATAGCTGGGTTTAAGCCAGTTGCCTTTCATTTCAAAAATGCCAAAGTATCACAGAAAGGTATGACATCAGACCAGCTAGGAAAATGAGAGTTAACATGTTTATAATATAATATAATATGATATGATATGATATGATATGATATGATATGATGTGATGTGATGTGATATGATATATGATATGATATAATATAATGTAATATAACATAACATAATCTAATATAGTATATGTATACATATACATATACATATACATATACATATACATATACATATACATATACATACGTAATGTTTATATAAATCCTTCTTGTTTTCCCAATCGTTGCTTCCCTGGCTGTTTTCCATTTTGACAGTCAGAACACTCTGGAGATTTGCCTACAGACAGTGGCCACCAATTTAAGGATTTGTTGATTATTTATTAAGGAAAATTGCAAAGCTCAAATAAACAAACCCGTGCTGGGTGAAACAGTTGACCAAAATTAGCAATTCCCAAGATTCATTAGCATTAATGAGCATAACAGCCAGGGTGGGCAGGCCTTTGTGTCACTCAGTCCCCAGGAAAGCCACAAGTGGCTCCATCTTTTTTCCAGACCTAGCACAGTTCTGCAGTGTGGGCAGGGCAGTCTGCTGTAGTAAGAATACCTGCCGGTCCTTGATCTGGAGGACTGTGCTTTCTGCACTTGGAGAAAATGTTTCAAAACGTTGATTTTCCAGTCATTGCCATTACACATCACATGTCTCTCAGGCTTCTGAGCCATTTGAGGAATGTTTGTGAAATGCTTTAAGTAGGATAAATGAAGGTAAAACTAGGGGCCCTGATTCTTAGCTGGGAATCTGAGGAGGCACCCAAGGGAGTTACCAGCAGCCCAGAACTAGGCCTCTAAGCCCCACTCTGCTGAGTGTGCACTTCTGAGTGTTCTTTCTCTCTCTTTCTCACCCTCCTCCTTTCCCTCTCCCTCCCTCCCTTTCCGTCTCTCTCACTCTCTCTCTCTCTCTCACACAGAGGTATTCAAGGTAGCTTCACCACAAAGTATAACCATAACTACTTAATGACATTTGGGGAAAAGGTGGTTCCAGAAGAGAATGTGATTAGCATTACCAAATAACATTAGGGAAGGAAGGATATATTCCAATTAGATTCTTGCCTTCTCTTTAAAATGGCAGACTCGGGCACCTGGCTGGCCTAGTGGAGCATGTGACTCTTGATCTCAGGGTTGGAAGTTCAAGCCCCATGTTGGTTGTAGAGATTATTTAAAAATGTTTTTTAAATCTTGAAAACGAATAAAATGGCTGACGTTTCTTTTTAATTTTGCTGTCTTTCAAAGCATGTATTCAAAACTTACACAGTCCAAGATGCTATTCAGGAGTTGCCCTTAAATACAGATACTATCAGTTAATTGCTCATTTGAGACTATTAGAAACCATACTTCTTTGGGACAGAAGTTGGTAGTTAAGTATTCCCTGGACTGGCTACATAATTGGTGGGGCTCGGTGCAGAATCAAAATTCAGGGCCCCTTATTCAAATGCCAGGAGAAAGGTATTAATATAGAGGACTTTTCCTTTTATTCCTCAGTCTTGGTCTCAACTTGTTCTATGTTTTATTCATTGCTTAATGTGATTTTTAAGTAAAGAAAAATTTTACAAATTTAATTATTATTACAACTCATCTTTATATTATGCAAAGCCAATTTTAAAAGCTTTTTAAAAATTTTTATTTATTTTGAGAGAGACAGGGAGAGAGAGAGGGAGAATGAGCCCATGAGATCTGGAGGAGGCAGAGGGAGAGAGAGAGCAAGAATCCCAAGCAGGCTCCACACTGTCAGCATAGAGCCCTACAAGAGCTTGATCCCAGGAACTGTGAGATCATGACCTGAGCCGAAATCAAGAGTTAGACTCAACCGACTGAACCACCCAGGCGTCCCTAACTGATTTTTAATGCAAATATAAGAACAGTCAACTCACATGCAAAGTCATTGAAATCACATAGTTCTTTGTAGCATATACATACCTAGATTTTCTTACCAGAAGTGGAAAGGCTGCAGAAAACTAGCTCACTCTTTTTTATTTCACTTCTCGATGCATGCACATTCTACCAACACTGTCTACTTTTGACTTCCTGATGACTGAGGAAGAACTAAGAAGAAAATGAACTATAGCTCACCCTATCCTACCCTTTTCTTCTGTCCCATCATTTTCAGCATCTGTGGTTGGCTAATACAGGGAAGTAACAGGAGTAAAAATGATTAGCTGGGGTTTCTCAGTTGTTAGTATTTCTTAGAACTCTTTTTGATTTCTGGCTTCTGAAATCTGGCTTCAGATTTTCCGAAGAAAATTCTGGCTCAAATGGAAAGCAGAGCCTCTTGGGCAATCCCACTTACTCAGTCTCAGCCATAGCACAGCTACCTTGTGCTCACTTTGAGTCTTCCTGAACTCCCATGCAGTGTGGGTCCACCAGAATTCTTTGTTCATGGGCATTGTGACTGCTCTGTGCAGATAGAGTGGCAGGGACCATAGTCAGACACATATGATGCACATAATAGCTTCTCTGCTCATGTGCATGCTCCATTGTCCCATTGTCTTGGCTTACAAAACACAAGTTCAAAGATAACATTATTTAAGAATTTCAAGACTGAGACATTAAACCAAGCACAGGGAACACAGGGCCCTGTGCACAGGTGGCACACCCATGAAGCACACCCATGAAGTTTGTCCTGAGTACTCCTGTGCTTTAGCTGACTTCCAGTGTAGACCAAGATCCTAAAAGGTGTAAGGCTTCATGCTTCACTGGTCTCATTTTTTTTTTTTTTTTTTTTTGCCTGATGGGAAGGCCTCGAGAACAAGAAGATGCCAGAGGCTGATGCCCCACCCTGACCCAGGTTGCCCCCATCAACAAGTGATCCAACGGGGGGGGGGGGGAGGGAAGGGGGCATCAGGGGGGTCTTCTTCCCTTTAGCTCAGCTCTTATCAAACCTTCATCCAGTCTTACTCCCCACCCAACCTAGTGAAATGGAAATAAGAATTGCAGGGGTCCATTTTATTATCACTAAGAGCTTACAGATATTATCAGACTTTATTTCTCTCCTAGGTCAACAGCTTCCCACCATGGAATTATTTTTATTTTTTGTATTTTCTTAGCATGAAATATTTCAGAAATAGAAAAAGATTTAGAGAATTACATAAGTATCCAAGGGCACCCATCATCCGAATGAGACCTGAGACATTACAAATACAACAGAAGTTCCCTGTGTTACCTTCCCCAATTTCATTTCTCTCCATGCCCCTCCCTCCAGCAACCCCTATTCTTTCTCATTCTCCTTCATTTCTCTACAATTTTACTTCATATGTATATACTTTCAAAACATTTATTTAGTATTTCTTGTCATGTTTTAAAGCTTAACATGAATGTGAATTCAGTTCCTATCCGACAGCTTGTTTTTTACCCTCAAAAACTGTATGTTTTTGAAATGTGTCCATGTTGCTGTGGCAGCCTTTGTGTCCAGTTTAATTTTATGTTTCCGAAGTTCCAAGTTTTTGATCTTGTACAGGGTTGTTGATTGTTAGTGAATGCCCTATTTCTAGCTTGGGTGGATTGCATCTAGTGATTAGCCTTTGAAACTTTATGTAACCAAAAATTTGTTTGGAGGCTTGAGTCATCAACCCTTATCTGTTCCATTGAGTTTTCCATTCAGCCTATTGTCTGGGCAAAATATGTGTTGGAAAAGTTTACTAGTATCTGTTGGCAGTCATTTGCTGTGGATGGCACAGCCGTGTAGAATGAGCTGGGTAATTTTTTTTTAATCACACCATTTACCTTTAAATTAGATTGAATTAGTATAAAAGGAAGCATGTCGAGATACAGAATCCAAGCCAGCTAAGACTCATCTCACCTAAAAGCAGAATGAATGATTACTCATCTATAGAGTGCCATTTGGGGACAGCCTATCTGCTGTGACTATCTCTCCACAGATTACTCTTTTATGTAATCATTGCCCAATACCATTATATGCATTGCTTTTTAAAGTCTGTAATATTGAGCATCGTCCTTTGATATGAGTAACATTATCAAATTGATTTCTCTCCTGACAGGAAAGATAGAGCACGATAAGGGCACTCAGCACTTGGGCAGGAGAAAGCCATGAATGTTTTTTAAAGGGAGACGAAATGGTCAAAACACGATTTTTTTTTTTTAATTTTTAAATTATTTATTTTTTTACACAGTTTTTTTAAAGGACAAGAGTACAGTGAGTTGATAATAATTGTTTCCATTTCTAGAGTACCAATTACATGCCCAGCACATACTAAGTGTTTTACATGCATTCAAATTCCACTTAGTCCTCACAATGACCCTGCAGAATAAATACGTGTTTCATCATTTGATAAATGAAAAAAGTTCAAAGACATTAAGACAGTTCCCTCCAAGTCCCAGAATTGGTAATGGGAGGGCCAGAATTGGACCCGGATGTATGTGTCCACAGAGGCAGGGCTCTTTCCACACTCCAGTAAACCAAGCTTGCTGATGCCACAGTTTAGCAACAACCCAGCCCTGCCTTAGGCAGGAATCACCACTGGTGCCTGGCACAGCACGATGACTGCATGTATGCCGTGTCTCTTGTGGATCGGGAATATATAAGTTGGATGTGTGTCCTCTCAGTGGGAAAAGAAGTAGAATGTTAGTGGTTATGTGGTTTCCAAGGAAGAGCCAGAAAAACTAAAAAGTCACTGTGATTTGGGTTTTTACAGACCCGCCTTTGGCCTGGAAGGATCCCTGCCCTACTTGAGGTCTGTCTCAAGTAGCTGGCTGGCTTCTGAAGGGTGGTCGAGCCATCACCCGCCTCTCTCTGCCTGCATTGGGTTAGGCCAGTATCCACTGCTCCAGCAGAAATAATGGCCAGCCGTTCCTCTTACTCTCCATCCCTCTCTCGGCCTTCTGCCCCAACTCTTGAAACCTGGGAGTAACTTCCAATTCCATTCTCTAAAAAGGTCTGTACGCTGGAGTACATTCTGGTGCCCCACCCTGACATCATATTTTTGAGCCTGTGTCAGCAACTTTTCTACTCACTCTCATTATAGCTCTTTCATATGACCTTGATTCATCTTGCTATCTTTAGCTTTTCTCTCTTAACCATAGCCACAGGTAATGCTGCGACTCAAGCGATCACAGGATCTCTGCGCCATGGGTGCTTTTCGGCCTTTCTGTTTTAAATGTGTCTTTCATTTATCATCCACCCAGGAACCTCTCTGGGTTGATGGCATAATTTTCAGACTTCCTGACATCTGATGCGGCACGTACACACCCTCCTTAATGTTGCCTGATTTCAATCTTCTCGGCCACAATAAATCTGACACATACCTCAAGCCAATGGCATGCTTGTCTTGATATTTTGATCCTTTTTGCTTTACCACAGTGATTGCTTGATTTAAGAAAGTAGCTCTGGCATGTACTATTTTTACTAACATTGATGTGTCAAGTTGGGCTTGAATTTCTGCAACCCCTTACCAACCTGATCATTCCAGACTTAAAAGTATTTTGCCTATCTGATATTTGCTAGTATGACAATTAGGTTTTTTCCTTGTCTTGTATCTCATAGAATAATAAGAAATATGATGAGTTGAAGTTTTTTTTACTAGTTTTTTATAGTCCAACAAGATAGGAACTAAATGGTTCTACGACAGTAAAAAGTACACTCTAGAATTTTCATATGACTTTTCATCCTCTCTTCTCCAGGTCTTGTTTGGGTGGCATATCTTTGTGTATCTGAAAAGGTGGTCCTCCGAATGGGGCATATGTTTAGATAGATTACACTATTCCGATAAAAATTGAAATGGGGGTACTGATTCTTTAGTCTTGGTTTTTTTTTTTTTTTTTTGGCTTGTTTCGTTTTTAAATGTCATCTATCCAACTCCCTCATTTTACAGAGGAGAAAACCAAAGCCAAGAAAGGTTGACCTACTCATGGTTTTTCATATAACTCATAGCAGAAATGAGCTCAAACCCAGGGCTCATGAGTTCATACATGCAGAACTTCTAGGAGAAATTTTGAAACCTCACTTCCACATAATATTGGGTCACTAACTGATGAAGCAATAGAAATGCCTCTTTGAGGCCAGAGTTCTATACTCTTATTATTTATCCTCATAGCTATGTGTTTCCTATATTCTCAAGTAAAAGAGTTTAAATATCTAAAATTCATTTAACCTCAAATCCTGTTACCCCCAAAGAGGCCATCACTTATTTCCATGAGATATATTCACTGTCCTACTCAATCAGTGACCATTTGTTCAAGTGATACTGCATGTTTTCTGAGACTTAGCTGTACTATTCCCTGTGCTTGAACGGAAAGAAGAGACAAAAAAGATTATAATTTGGAAATGCTCATTTGGAAAGAAAAGACACAAAAGATTATCTAGCAGTAATAAAGTGCTAATTGTGTGGTACCAACCATTAGTGCCATGAACTTTAAGGGAAATGAAAATCACTGCAAGTTGGAGCAGTCAGGGGAGGCTTCCGGAGCGGTTTCTCACTTGCAGGATAGTTAAGCTTTCCACAGGGAAGTTAAGCAGCAAGACAGGAAGATTTGTCAAAGAGGAACCCACAGGTCAGGAGAGGCAACAAGAACAGAAAATACATCCAAGGGGGTAGTGAGTTATAACACAAATAAATAGATCAAGAAGGATAGCAGAGGTATGGACGATCCAAAGAAAAAACCAACAAGGAAGGGTGGGAAAAGGAAACGGGGAAAAAAATGGGGAAGAAAAAAAAGATGAAAATGAATCACCTAATTAATGGGTGGGAATGCTGGCTGATGGTTTCCAGGGCCACTGTTTCCAGGCCAATTATCTGTCAAAAATGCTTTGGTTTGGTGGCCAAAGGAAACCGAGGCGAAAACTCCCTGCGAAAATACTTGAATGCTTTCCCCAAACCTCGACTTTTATTTCTCTGATTTGAAAGAAGGCGTTATACTATTTGCCCAAGAATATGACGTGAAAGTTCTGATTCTAGAATTCTTTGGAATTAACATACGTGTGGTGTGGTCTTTATCTCATCACTTCGGGAAGCACCTGACGTCTTTGGAGCCAAAGCATAACTTAATAAATTACAGTTGCCTGGGTGGTTAGGAGGTAACTCTGCGAAGGAGCTAGGGACTTTGGCCAAGTTGGAAGAAGGAACAAAGAGGAGGGGAAATTGCTGCTCTTCATTTCACTTTTCTCTCCCATATTTGGTTCGTTCACAAGAATTCACCAACTCGCAGAACCTAGAGCAATTACTTGGGGACCATCAAAAATTTTTTTGTTTTCTTTATTCTGTTTGTTTGACTTACATGTGTTATACACTAACTTAATAAAGGCTGAGAAAATGCTTAGTATAATTGTTTTCAAACTGCTTCTTTGAAACAGTAATATCTTCTCTGTTTCACCAGCATGGCTATAAAACGTTGTAGGTAGTAAATGCTAAATTCCTGACATAATTCAGTGTAGTCCCGGCCACTGTGCTCAGTGAAGTGATGAGATAACATGCCCTGCTCTCAGTGGAGGGTGAGTAAACCATGTTGACTGAGGACATTCCGTCTTGTGTGCGGCCTCGACGAGGAACACAGCTTCTCTTCAAAAACAGAAGGTACAGCCCGGAGCATGTAAAGAATATGAGAGAATTATGTTCTATTTTGTGACCATGGAGAAATATGGGTTCCCTCTAAAACTAAATAGAAAAAAGGTGGAAAACTGTGATTAGAAAATTACTTGTTAAAGGTCATTGATATGATTATTAAAAAATTTTGAGTGTGTTATACAATTCTCCAGTGTTCCCATCCTGGCATTCTCAAAGGCATTGCTCAACCACCTACTCCCTTTTTTTTAATCCTAGAAAAGTACTGATGATTTAATGTTCTTCTACAAGAATATCCTCCTTTTGGGGGTTTTTATTATTTTTTTTAATTGGTTATAAACAGCAACCAAAAGAACATTCCTGTTTAAAGAAAAAAATAACCACAGGAAAATAGAGTTATTTTTATAATGATAATACTTTATACAGATCTGTGGTCTTTCATCTCAAAACGTTCAAGCACTTTTCAAATGTTGACTCATCACTTAGAAGATTGGGCAGTAATTCTGCTTCCATTTGATTTCAAAGAACTCACTGTGTCCTAAGACATGTGGACTCTCTTTTTTCTTTTTTTTCCTTTCATCCTCCCTTCCTCCCTCCCCTTTTCCTTCCTTCCTTCCTTCCCTCCCTCCCTTCCTCTCTCTCTCTCTTTCTTTTGTTCATTTGTTTGTTAAAAGCCAGAAGAAATGTGGTTTTATCCCAACCCACTAGGCACTCTGTGGATGAAGGAAGGAGCCATAGAAAAGCTCTTCGAAATTCTCAATAACACATGCTACAACTTAAAAACCAGAGATGGAAATCTCTACACATTTTTGAAGGTCCAGAAAGGCATTCAGGAGATTTCGAGGCCTGAATTACTCCAAGATTCAGAAAGCAGACTGCTTTGCTGAATTGACTTTTAATGAGTATGTTTCTTATTTATTTTTTTAATAGGGCAGTTATGTTATTTCTCATAATCCTGCCAAACATGAATTTATGCCTTTCACCTGTGTAGGGAAAGATGATCAAGGATGGATTCTTGGCTGAAGAATATTGTAAATATTGTAAATATTTCTCAGGCCAAGGATAGGAAAATAAGCTGCCAATAATTAAAAGGCTTATGAAGTATACATTAAGATTTTGTTGCCTAACAGTCTCAAGATTTAGCCTTTATTGTCTTTCTGATTTCCTGTGGTAGGTAGATTTCAATGGCCCGTCTAGCTACTTGTGAGTTGTTAAAGTAGAAGACTAGGTTGGGGGCTCTTTTTCAACTCAGGGTCCATAGTTTTTCACCCACATGCTTTTTAACTCCTCCACTTCCAGTTCAAGAATAGTATGAAAATATTTTTATGAGTATGGATCATTAGTATGAGAACAATAAAGTAATGGGAATAAGGTAGTTACTTCTAAGTATCAGAAAAATATGTTTCTCTCTCGTCTATGTGTCTAGCATAAGTATACTCCTATGAAATAATTTAGGTCAGTGGCAGAAGATATTAGTTAAAAATTTTAAACGTGAATTGAGGGTTGAGATAGAGATCAGATTAATATTGTCTGACATACTAGAGACCATATAGAGAAAGTGAGAGGAGAGACCCCACAGAATGATGGGTATTTGAGACCTCCATCCCAGCCACAGGCTCTGAAAGCTGGGACCTAGGGCAGCCTTCTGGCCACCACTTTATTTCTCAGAACTACACCCGAAGATGGAAGCACTCAAGGCTTAGAATTTCATGAGGAGCATCACTAACTCGTGGTCATCTGCTTTGGGATGCAAATTGCCACCTGGATCTTCCTTGGGGGCCTCTGTCTTCATCGCACTAAGCAGACCACAAGCCCAGGAAAAAGCCCTTCCCCTCTTGGTCTGGAGAGAGATGGAGAAAGGAAGAAACCAAAGAAACCATAAAATCCCTTTTAATGCTGCTGTTTACTTCTTCCTTTGTCTCAGATTTCCCCCCATATATTAGCAGGTAATATTGCTAAATAAAGATGCTTCAGTGAGGCTTTGAAATCCATACCCAAGATAAGCTGTTTTACCAACTAAAGAATGAATTCTTAAGGAATTGGCTGTGGCACCCCAACTTGACTTCTAGGAAAGCTGAAGATGAGATTCTCTTAGGCAGTTAGGGCTTTCAGACTGGACACATATTTAGGCTAACCTTGAATTATCACAAAATATGAGACATGTGTTAGCAATTCAAAAAGAATCAGACTGAGCACAGACACTGGAGTTGGAACTTCAGGGTGCTGACCTCAGCCCTGCCATTTAACCGTGTGATCTTAGGGAAGTCACTTAATCTCCGTGCATCTCAGTTTCCTCATCTGAGAAGTGGGGACAATAGTACCTATCTCACAGGGTTGTCACGATGAAAGAAATTAATGCATGTATAGCTCTACAATCAGGGACTGGCACAAAGTAGATGCTATAATAATATTTGCTGCTGTTACTATTGTCATTGTTGTTTTGTATAGATAGATAGATAGATAGATAGATAGATAGATAGATAGATAGCTTATACTAGTTATCTACTGACATTCAGATCGTTGAAGGGGAAAGAGCATGGAGTATACACAGGAAGCTTTTATGAGCTGAGCCCTGGTCATGGCGAACATCACTCCTATTCATATTCTGCTGGCTACAACTCAGTCGCATGGCCACAGCTAACTCCCTGGGAAGCTAGAAAATATAGCCTAACATTGAGAGTCCAGTAACAAGAGGAGAGTGGATTTTGGTGAAGAGAATCCTCTGCCACAACCCTAAAACCCGTCAGTAATCCCCTAGCTTTTTTTGCTTTTTCAAGAGATCAAGTGCGTAAATTACATGTGATACATGTAATAAAACATGTATTTTGCTAACTAAACATTGAAATATGTGGCTTAAATTTTTTACTTGAAAAGTCTTACAAAATCATCAAAATTAAATTAGTTTTGTTTCATATTTAAAGAGTTATGTTAATTGAAAAGGATATCAATGTGTGAAATCAAAGCAGTGCCAGAAGATGTGAAACACATTCTTTTTTCGGTAACAACTGACCCACCATTATAATAAAATCTACATTCACTCCATTGGCTCCATGGCCAGGGTCAATGTCAGTACAATCTGAGGTTAGTGCAGTTGAAACCAGAAAGTATTGGTGAAAATTAAAACCACAAAGCATTGTGGAAAATTGAGAGATCTGGATGGAATACAAAGGTCAGAACGGTAGAAAATTGTCTGATGAAAAAGCTAACCCCAAAGAAAAGCAAAAGTAATGTGCATCTGACAGGTGGTAGGCAATGGAGTTTCTTTGGCAGTTATTAAAGCATACAAATAAAATATAGCCAAGGGCCAGATGTGCTTTGCTGGGTGTATAAACACTTTTGAGAAGATGTCTATAAACTGCATTTGTAGAAATCCAGTTTTAATGCTTTAAAAAAGATACCTATGGGGCACCTGGTAGCTCAGTCGGTAAGCATCTGACTTCAGCTCAGGTCATGATCTCATGGTTCATGGGTTCAAGCCCCGCATTGGACTCTGTGCTGACAGCTCAGAGCCTGGAGTCTGCTTCGGATTCTGTATCTCCCTCTTTCTCTGCCCTTCCCCTGCTCGTGCGCTCTCTCTCTCTCTCTCTCTCTCTCTCTCTCAAAAATGAATAAACATTTAAAAATTTTTTTAAATAATAAAAAAAGATATCTATGTAATCAAGTCCTACAAAAAAGGCTAAACCTTTTATTTCCATGGTCTATTAGCCTAAGTAGTTACTCATTTTTTGAAGTAGGTCATCCTATCAGGTCACGTTATATGTGTATGAAAGCAAACTTGTGATAATTTAAAAAATCTGGAATAGACATGGCCTGACTTCATGCTTTTTTCTTTTCAAATATATCAGTTTTAAAAGAAAAGTAAAAAAGAAGGTGATATCATGCAAAATTTCTTTAAAAAATGGCTTCAGACTGATTTCCTACAGTGGGATTGTTCTTTGCTCCTTAGTATTGTTGTAATTTGTGGGACAGTACAGTCAGTTTTCGACAGGGTTAATACAACACTTTATATTAAGTTTTGTAAGTCCCAATATTTGAAATTATCTTTAAAATGCCTTAAAACATCCATAAAATATACTATATGTAGATATGTTTATATAATCTATCATGTAATAGGAATGTATAATGCAGATTAGTATATGGTGATGAAATACACTTGCACGTATTATCTCATGGTACTATTTAAATTATTAGTGTCTGTTTTTTCTTATGTGTGGGTGTGGTTTAATCCATGTAAATTAAATCCATGAAAGATGGAGTTCCATGGTGTAGAGGAACAAATACTGGACTTGAGTTGGAAGTCCTGACATTTTATGACCTTGGGCAGGTCATTTGCTCTTTCTAAGCCTTACCTCTGTTGCCTGTAACATGAGGCTACTACTTATTTCGTAAGTTGTATTAAAGATCAAATGAAATGGTATGTAAACTCTAATGGGCTATACATATCAAGAGGTCCCTACTAGATTGAGAGTATCAGAAGGGCAAGCACCATGTCAGTCTTACTGCTAGTGAATTTTCATGAGTCTGTGCTGGAAGTTATGTTGGATAACCAAACCAGGGAAGTAGTTCAGTCCTGTGTTTTCTGCCCAGGAACAGACATAATCAGATGGACTTATGCACAGAACAGTGTTAACATATCTGAAGTAATGAGGGCAAACTAGACTCTTTTCTTGAACTTCAGCCTGTACAAAGAGAAGCTAGAGCTATTCATGTTTAAGTGAAATAAGTCCATAGAGAAATCCAGTATAAACACTGGAAGTTTCCCTCATTAGGCTGTGAGCAGTGGGTTTTATTGGGAACGGATTTGTCATGCTGAAAGTTTTCTAATCATAAGGCCATTGTTTGCCTTGACGGACTGTTAAAAATATGTCTGTTCACCAGACTTTCACCTTTTTTCCAATATTACATCTTAAAAAGAGGATTACTTTAATTATAGTAGCATTTAATTAATGACAAGGAAAGGAGTAAAAATGAAAGTGGACAAAAAAATCTATTATTAACAGCTGAGGTGACAGTGTCAACCAATTAGAATTTTATTCCCTTCTCCATAAAAATGAGACTTTAAGCATTTTTGGCCATGACGCGTATGTAAAGTTAATCCATCATAGAATAAATTGAGACGAAGCACGTGTGTGTGTGTGTGTGTGTGTGTGTGTGTGTGTGTGTGTGTGTGTTTTATTTTGAAATAATTATGGAGTCACAGAAAATTGCAAAGAAATGTACAGGGATGTCCTATGTATGTATCATTCAGCCTTCTCCAGTGTTAACATCTTGCCTAACTGTAGAAAAAACTAGGAAGTTGACATTGATACATTACACAGTTTATCCAGATTTTAGCAGTTAGACAATTGCCCCTTGAACAATGTGGGAGTTGAGGGCACTGACTCCACACAGTCAAAAATCCACATGTAACTCTTGACTCCCCAAAAACTTTACTAATAGCCTGCTGTTGACTGGAAACCTTACAGATAACATAATTAGGTGATTAACACATATTTTATCTGTTATATGTATTATATACTGTATTCTTAAAGTAAGCTAGAAAAAGAGAATATTACTAAGAAAATCATAAAGAAGAGAAAAATATATTTACAATACTGTATTTACTGAAAAGAATCCACATATAAGTGGACCCACACAGTTCAAACCTGTGCTATTCAAGGATCGGCTGTACATACATTTATTTCTCTCTACATTTGTGTGTGTGTTTGTAGCTGTCTGCAATTACATTCTGTATATAGTTTCCACCATGTGTAACCACCATCACAATCAAGGTACTTAAGTACACCATTACCACAAGGCTGCATTGGTGTTTCTTTATAATAATGTGTCATTTCTCTCTGACTTTTTTCAAGATTTTTTTCTTTCTCTTTGCTTTTCAGAAAGTTAATTATGATGTGTTTGAGGGTTTCTTTGGCTTTCTTATTTGGAATTTACTTAGCTTCTTGAAGCTACAGATTTATGTCTTTTGCCAAATTTGGGGAATGTTCAATCATTATTTCTTTGAATATTTATTTTTTAAATATTTTTTCGGTCCCACACTCTTCCCCCTCTGCTTCTGAGGCTTTGATGATATGAATGTTAGAACTTTTGTTATTTTCCCATGGAGCCCCAAAGTTCTATAGTTTTATTTTTTTATCTGTTTTCTAGCTTTTTAAATTGAGTAAATTTTATTGATCTACCCTTCAAGTTTACTGATTCCGTCTTCCATTATCTCCAATTACTGTCAAGTCCATCCAGTGAGTTATTGCGTTATTGTGTTTAACATTTTAGTTATTGGGGTTTTTTTTCAACTCTATAATTTCCATTTATTTATAACTCCTCTTCCTTTGCTCAGATTTTCTATTTTTTCCCATTTATTTCAAGAGAATTTTTAATTAATTATTGAAGCATTGTTTTATGACAGCTGCTTTAAAATCCTCGTGAGATAATTCCAGCATCTGATTTTTCTTGGAACTGAGGGGAAATTAATGATCCCAACCTCAAAACATTTTAAATTTTTTTTTTCAACGTTTATTTATTTTTGGGACAGAGAGAGACAGAGCATGAATGGGGGAGGGGCAGAGAGAGAGGGAGACACAGAATCGGAAACAGGCTCCAGGCTCTGAGCCATCAGCCCAGAGCCCGACGCGGGGCTCGAACTCATGACCGCAAGATCGTGACCTGGCTGAAGTCGGACGCTTAACCGACTGCGCCACCCAGGCGCCCCTCAAAACATTTTAAAGTCAGTGGTGAACTGAATCAAACTAAAACAGCAACAAAACAAAGCTGCAGTTAGACTACAGGATGTATTGATTTAGCCTGACAAAGAAAGGGGAATAGCTTTTCCTGGAATAAATATTATCTACTTAAGTTTTTACTTTTCTTATACTCTCAGTTGAGTATACAGTAAAAAATAAAATTATGGGAAGGAAGGAAAGAAGGAAGGAAGGAAGGAAGGAAGGAAGGAAGGAAGGAAGGAAGGAAGGAAGGAAGGAAGGGGAATAAGAAATCAGTCATTAGAAGCAGACCACAGAACAGCCAGATGTTGGGTTAGCAGACAAGGACATTAAAATGACTGGATAAATATGTTAAAGGATCTCATAGAAAAGGTAGACAATATGAATGAATAGATGGGGAATATCAACAACAAAAACAAAGGACACTTTAAGAAAGAACTAAATGGAATCTCCAAAAATTAAAAATATCATAAGTGACACATTTATATAATGGGGTAAAGAATAGACTACACACAGAGGAAAAGGGATGAGTGAACTTAGGAACAAATCAATAGATTTTATCTGAAATAAAATGAAACATTTTTTCATTTTATGAATGGAGCATCTTAGAACTGTAGAACATTATTAAATGGTCTGACACATGTGTAGTTGAAGTTGCAGAATGCAAAGAGAGACAGAATGAAGAAACAAAATATTTGAAGCAATAAGGGCCAAAAATATTATAAAACTTATCCAAGAAATTAACCCACATATCTACTAAGATGTTCAGCAGATCCCAAGCAGGATAACAAACTACAAACAAAACTGCATCTAAGTATATCATGTCAAAATGCTAAATATCAAAGATAAATAGAATATCTAAAATGCAGCCAGATTAAAAAGAATTATTACATTCAGAGGAACAACATTAAAAATGATGACAGACCTCTTCTTAGAAACAATGGAAACTGAACACAGGGCAGTATTGCTGTAAGGATGACAGATGAGTGGAGCAGAATACAGAATCTAGAAACTGACCCATACACATATGGTCACTTTGTTTTTCACAAAAATGCCAAGGGAAATCAGTGGGGAAGTGGGCTGAAAAAACTAGATATCACTATAGAAACAAATGAATCTAAACCCTTCCCTCACCCCAGAAACAAATATTAATTTGAGTTGGATCAAAAACTGCATATGAAAATTAGAGTCCTAACTCTTCTAGAAAAAAATATAAAATATTCCTGTGACATTGGAATACAAACAGATTTCTTAGGACATAAAAGTGCTAACAATAAATGATAAAATTAATAAACTTAACAATTCTAATTATGAATATTTGGAAATGAACAGGTTAGCCATAGACTGGGACACAATTATTCACATTATAAAGGGCTTGTATTCAGAATATATAAGGAAGACAACTCGCTTTAAAATATGATAAAAGGCTTGAATAGTCACCACCCACACATACACAAATTAGAAATGGTCAAAAGGACATGAAAAGATATAAAAAAAAATCGTCACTCATCAGGAAAATGCAAATTCAAGCCATTATGAGATAACATTTATACCCACAAGAATGACTAATGGGTGGATAGGATTATGTTAGCAAGTATGTGGAACATCTGAAATCCTTATCCATTGCCTATAGAATTGTAAAATGATACAGCCACTTTAGAAAACTTTTTGGTACTTTCTTACAAAGTTAAAAACACACCTACCATATGACCTAGCAATCCTGCTCTGAAGAACTTATAAAAAGAAATGAAAATGTATTTACAAAAAGACTTGTACAAAAATATTTATAGCAGCCTAATACTTGATAGCGCCAAACTGGAAGCAACCCAAATGCCTCCTAAGAAGAGAATGAGTGAACAAATTATGGTATGTTAGTACAATGAAGTACTACTCATCAAGAGAAACATGGATGTCAAAAACATTCTGCGGCACCTGGGTGGCTCAGCTGGTTAAGCGTCCAACTCTTGATTTTGGCTCTTTTCATGATCTCGTGGTTCCATGGCATACCACATCAGGCTCTGTGCTGACAACATACAGCCTGCTTGGGATTCTCTTCCCCTCTTTTTCTGCCCACCCCCTCTTTCTCTCTCTCTCAAAATAAAGAAATAAACTTTTTTTTAACCTTTATTTATTTATTTATTTATTTATTTATTTATTTGATAGAGACAGAACATGAGCAGGGGAGGGGCAGAGACAGAGGGAGATGTGGGGCTCGAACCCACAAACTGTAAGATCATGACCTGAGCCAAAGTTGGACACTTAACTGACTGAGCCACTCAGGTGTCCCAAAATAAATAAATAAACTTAAAAAAAAATTCTGGTGAGCAAAATCCAGTTACTAACGAAGGCATATTATTCCACTGATATGAAATTCAACAACAGAGAAAATTAATCTAGGCACTGGAACTCAGTAGTTATCTTTGGGGAGGGGTGAGATTGACTGGAGCAAGGCATGAAGGAACTTTTGGGGTAATGGGAATATTCTAAATTTTGATTTGGGTGGTTGTTACTTGTGTGTATTCAATTATCAGAAATCATCAAACTGTTTAATATCTGTTCATTCTATTGTATATAAAATTTAATTCAATTTAAAAAAAAAACCCAAAGCTCACTAAATATCTCAGAGAGAACCGAGTTCTAGGCTTCACCTCTACCATTTACTAACAGTTGCTCCTTCAGCAAGGTATTTAACCTCTCTGAGATTTGTGTCCTCATCTAAAAAGTGGGCATTAAAGCAGTATCTACCCTATAAGGCTGCTTGAGGTTTAAAGTGGTTTAATACATATAGATCATTTAGCATAGTACCTGGCAGATAAAAAATATTCATTAAGTGTTAGTCATTATTTTCTATTGTCCTTTTTTTTTTTTCCCCAGTTGTAAAAACAGAATGGTTCACTACTTTGCCCAGGGACACCGGTTGTATATTTAACAGGTGGCGAATTAATCCAAACAGGTTCATTCCAGAGTGAAATTTGTATATCAAATTGTTTTAGAAGAACATGGAGAATTACTTGTGATTGATTGTTTCATTGGTTGGTTGATTGGTTAATTAAGCCAACACAGAGACATGATAGGCAGTTAATCAATGTCATCATATTGAACTGTACGGTAGGAAGATTAATCTGGCAGTGTTGCATATGATTGATTGGCTCATACAGAAACTGGTTAGTTATGAAGCAATTAGAGTTGCCCTGAGAAGTGGGTGATGCAAGCCTCAGTAAGGTGGTAACAAAGGGAATAGAAATGAAAGCATGGATTCTAGATGGTGGAGAGGTAGATTCTTGATGACATGACAATTGATTGAATATGGGAGTTGAGGGATAGGATAGAACCAAAGAGGACTCTGAGAAGGATGGTAGGGGCATTAAAACAAGTAGGAACATCAGGGAAAGGAATTGGTTATGGGTTGGGGGATAGGGGAGTCAAAATATGAGCTTCTGTGAAATGAATGTGTGCAACCAGCACAACACCCAGATACATTGTGTATCTGTCAGCACAATGCCTGATAATTGGATGTCTGTGGCTGCTCTGGAGAGGTGGGCCCAGAGGGAGCACATTTTAGAGGCACATGTTAGTGACAGTTGACATTCTGTGAGTGAGTGGAGCAAGAAGGAGGAGTGAAAGCTGAGGAGGGCCTCGGTGGAAGAGCAAAGTAGAAACAAACTATGGAACAGGGTGGTTTTTGACGTCTGTGTAGAACAATGGTGCTATTGTTGCTTGACCAACTGGATGCATGTTTTATGCTGTTTCCTTCATGTGATTGCCTCTCTTTCTCCTTCATAGAATCAAACATATGACAAAAATGATTGCGTTTCTTAAGCTTTGAAAGGGCTTTAGTGTGCCCTTTTAGAAAACTGAGCTCCAGAGATGTAAAATTAAATAGCTGAAGTCACAAGAACGTGATATGGTAGAATGTCAACCAAAGTACTAGTTTCTCTGAACTTTTATCTTGTTGATACAGCAGGTGTTTACTGAACATTCTTCTGGGTACACTGTTGGATACAAAAGAATGTAAGATTCTCAAGGAGCTTTTTGTTTTACCAGGAAGACAAGAGAGATAATAAACAGCTGGGTAACAGTACAAAGCCCTTTAAATCACATGCCAAAATGATTCTAGTCAATGAAAGTCACAAGACTAGAGACTCAGTAAACTCAGATGGCCTGATTTCATGTATGAGTGAAGACTTGAGCCTTAAAAGATGAGTATAAAATGAGCAGAAGAGAAGACATTTAAGAAACAAGAAGAGTATACAACTAGGTTTTTAACAACCTACATACCAAATCCCGTTTTAACCTTTTTATTGACACATTTTACCATGGATCGCTATGAAGCAAATGGCTTCGTAGTCAGTCAGTCTTGTATTGGTGTGAAGAGAAACTGTCTAGAGCCAGTTAACCCCAGAAAAATAAGCTCACTGAATACAGGCAGCATTCATTCATTAATTCAATAATTCAACACTTACGGAACAACTGTGTACCGAGCATAGTACCGGGTGTTAGAGATACAAACATGAATCACATAGGTCTCCTGTTCTAAAGAAACCAGTCATACAGAAACAACTCTATACTGTTCTTAGACAGAAAAATGTGAAGTGTATAATTGTTTGCTTTATTTTATTTATTTATTTTAAGTAGGATACATGCCCAGTGTGGAGTTTGAACTCACAACCCTGAGATCAAGACCTGAGGTGAGATCAAGAGTTGGACATTTAACCAACTGAGCCACCCAGGTGCACTTATAATTGTCTGCTTTAAAAAGTGTTCCTAGTTCATGGAACATTTATAGAAACTAATTATATTGGGACTTACTAAAAGTGTTGATCAGTTCTCCAAAAGAAATAAGACTATCTCTGATCCCAATGCAATAAAATAATAAATTAGGAAACCAGAAAAGAGGACCAATATCTCTCTCTCCTAAAATCTTCTTTCTTCACCTTTGCATCAAAGAAGAAATTAAAACCTAAACTGCAGAGAATATCTAGAAATCACATGAAACACCATCTAGCCCAATTTAAGGGATGCCACTAAAATTGTTCTTGGTGAAAAATTTGTAGCCCAAATCACCCCTTAAGAGTTTAGAAAACAGTGATAAAGTCAACCTAAAGAACACAGAAGAGGCAAGGGTCAAAGCAGACATGAATTAGAAAGCATGAAAAAGAAAACCAAAATTAATGAATGCATCCAAACGTTGCTTTTTTGTCAACACCAATAAAGCAAAGATAACATTGGCTAGCTTACTTAAGAGGAGAAAGGGAGGAACTAACACAGAAGGTTAGAAATGAAAAATGGCAAACAACAACAGATGGCAAGGAAATTTTTTTAAAAATCATATAGTACTCTCTGAACTTTTCAGCAAATAATTTTGACAATCTGGGTGAAATAAATGATTTTCTAAGAACAAATGAATCACCAAACATTGGCATGAGAATAACTATCACTAGACAATATCCATGGAAGAAATAGAGAAAGTTACCTGAGATTTCCCTGGGAAAAACACCAGATCCACTTGGGTTTCATACATGAATTTGCTCAGATTTTCAATAAACTGGTAAGTCCTAGTCATAAAAATATTTCCATAGAAAAGAAGTCTTTTATTTTAAAAAAAAAATTTTTTTTTTCAACGTTTATTTATTTTTGGGACAGAGAGAGACAGAGCATGAACGGGGGAGGGGCAGAGAGAGAGGGAGACACAGAATCGGAAACAGGCTCCAGGCTCTGAGCCATCAGCCCAGAGCCCGACGCAGGGCTCGAACTCACGGACCGCGAGATCGTGACCTGGCTGAAGTTGGATGCTTAACCGACTGCGCCACCCAGGCGCCCCGAAAAGAAGTCTTTTAAATTATATATATGAAGCCAGCAAAATACTAGAACCATAATCTTACAAAGTTCAGTAGTTGCAAAAAAAAAAAAAAAAGGCAGTTAACAAAATTCAACAATATTCCTAATAAATACTCTTAGAGAAAATAGGGCAAGGTGGATTTTGTAAACATTATTTAAACTATGTGTACGTATGTGTGTATTTGTGATCAGATGCTAGCATTATGTTTAATAGTAAAACAGAAGAATGTGCTGTTTATTTTTTTTTAATTTTTTTTAACGTTTATTTATTTTTGAGACAGAGAGAGACAGAGCATGAATGGGGGAGGGTCAGAGAGAGAGGGAGACACAGAATCTGAAACAGGCTCCAGGCTCTGAGCTGTCAGCACAGAGCCCGACGCGGGGCTCGAACTCACGGACCGTGAGATCGTGACCTGAGCCGAAGTCGGCCGCCCAACCGACTGAGCCACCCAGGCGCCCCAAGAATGTGCTGTTTAAAATGAGGATTAAAACAAGGAAAGGTACCCACCATCACCATCATTATGTAACATAATTTGTATTCTAGGGCAGTGGTCAATAAATTATACCACCTGTGTACCAACTGCCTGTTGTGAATAAAATTTTATTGGTAAACAGTACTGCCCATTCATTAACATTTTGTTTCTGGCTGCCTTCACACTACAATTCTAGAATTGAACAGATGTGAGAGAGGGTACATGTGATAAAGCCCACAATATTCACTATCTAGCTCTTCATAGAAAAAATTTTCTCATCTCTGTTCTAGATAATACAAATAGATAAGACCAAGTGATATATAAATATTGCAAGGGGGAAGCAAAACTATCATTATTTGCAAAAGATACATATAAAACCCAAAACTATCATCTGAACAGAAAATAAATATAATAGGAAAATTCAACAGGACAGATGGTTACAAAATAAGTTTCTTGAAAATCATTGCTTTACAAACAATAAAAAGTTACAATGGAAGAAAAGCTTTAGAAAATCACAGAAAAAAATATTTTTGGAATATGGAAACATGTGAAGGAAAACCTAAACTTTCTTGAGGATCAGAACAAAAGAAAAAGGATAGAAAGACTTATAAAAATATTTCTCATTGTCACTTATTTTACATTAGCCTTTTATAAAAAAACAAAAACAAAAAAACCCAGCCCCAAGTCATCTGTAAATTCAATTTGATACCAATTAAAGTATCAGTAGGTTTTGGGTTGAACTGATGGGGGAAGAGGGACTTTTAAATGATATTAAATATTATGATACAGATGGGTGCATATGGAAATATGTACATATACATGGATTAGTATGCACACTTCCATATCATGGTTCTGTCAGCTCATAGGACCTAGAAGCCAAGAAAACCCCAGCAGGAAAAATCATAGTCAGCATAGATTTGGGCATTAGTAATAACATTTTCCTGGAGCGCCTGGGTGGCTCAGTCGGTTAAGCGTCTGACTTCAGCTCAGGTCATGATCTTGTGGCTTGTGGGTTCAAGCCCTGCGTTGGGTTCTGTGCTGACAGCTCAGAGCCTGGAGCTTGCTTCAGATTCTGTGTCTCCCTCTCTTGCTGTAACTCCCCTGCTCATGCTCTGTCTCTCTCTCTCTCTCAAAAATAAATAAACATTAAAAAAATAAAAAAATATATATTTTCCAGTAAAAGGAGCCATATTCCTCAGGGAGAAATGGCTGATTCTAGGGCTAGGACCAGGAATATATAAGATAAACCTATAGAAACCTATAGAATGCCACAAACTAAGGAAGTACTGAAAACATCAAAGCCCCTAATGGTGATGTGGTTATGTCAGTGGGACGCAGGAGCCAACTGAAAGAAGTCTCACTGTCCAAACCTGGAATAATTTGAGCAATAAACAAATAATGCAGTATTAGATTATAACCCAAAGTACAAAATAAATACCTTTAAGTCTGCACTGATATAAATAAATGATTGAACAAATAAACGAGGGAGGAAAGACAAATCTTCTGTGCAGAATTACAAATACCTTATACTTTAAGTAGGTGGATCATAATGCCCCACATCTTAAGTGTGGACTGTGCATGGTGACTTCCTTCCAAAATATCACATGGCAAGAGGCAAGAAGGAAGTTTACAGTGGAGAGACCTGACAGATTGTCCTACCACTTCAACCCTGTGATCAAGGCCAATGTCAACAGTGATAACTCATGCTGATATCGCATCCTTTGATATGGTGTGATGAGAACAGCACTTTACAGCTATGGTCTTCCTCTGCAAAACCTGTAACCTCTCTCTAACTATGAGGAAGACATCACACAAACCCAAGGTGAAGGACATTCTTTAAAATACCTGACCACTCAGAATTGTCAAGTTCTTGAAAACCAAGCAGTCTGAGAAACTGTCACAATAAAGGAGGCCAAGGAGAGATGACAGCTAAATGTAATGTGCCCTTGAATAGGATCCTACAAAAAAAGAAAAAAGGGGGGACATTCAATAAAAGCTAAGTTTGTTCAGTCTGTGTGAATTATGGACTTTAATGATAATGTATTAGGATTGGTTCATGGTACTAGTATACAATTGGACCAATACCTTTACAACTGCGTATACATTTTGACAAATGTACTAATGTAAGACGTTAACAATAGGGCAAACTGGATGGGGGTTCTACTGTCTCCCCAACTTTTCCATAAATCAAACAACTCTAAAATAAAAAGTGTAAATAAAAAAGTATACAAATTGAATGTAAGAAATAATAAGGTATGTAGCTCAGCCTCAATAAATTTCTGATGAAAATAATATTTTTAAAAAGAAAAGGAAGAGGGGCGCCTGGGTGGCGCAGTCGGTTAGGCGTCCGACTTCAGCCGGGTCACGATCTCGCGGTCCGTGAGTTCGAGCCCCGCGTCGGGCTCTGGGCTGATGGCTCGGAGCCTGGAGCCTGTTTAAAAAAATAAAAAAATAAAAAAATAAAAAAAAGAAAAGGAAGAAAAACACTAAAAGTCATCTGAAAAAATAAACGTGAGAATGAATGGGGAAACATTTTTTAAAGATTAATAAAGGGTTCTAGTTCTATCAAACATGAAAACATGTTACCAAGAGACATTAGTCAGAACAGTCTGTTACTGAGATGGAACTAAACACTTGAAATGTGATAGAATAGCACTAGGAACTAGATTCAAATACATTGAGAACTATTTTTATGTGAGAAAGGTAGCGTTTCAAATCAGCAAGGAAAAGATGGATTGATCAGTAAATGTTAGTGAAATAACTTATAAGCAATTTGGAAGTTTAGCTGCACACCATATTTTCTTTCACAAAAATCCAGACCAAACATCAAATGGAAGCAAATAAATGAACAAACCACATCAATATACAAACATGACTATTTATGCTCTTAAAATGTGGGAATCCTTTTATAGTCAAATGATAAAACCCAGAAACCATAAAGAAATGGTGATAAATATGTTTACATCAAAATTTTAAACTTCTTTATTGAAAGAAATGCCATAAACAAGACTGGAAGAAATAAAACAAAAGGGGGGGGGAGATATATAACGCATGACAAATAAAGGGCTGGATTCCTTATTTTTTAAAGTATTCTAACAAGTACTTTAAAAATCTCTCTCCCCAAAATGAAAATCTAATGTAACCCAAAAGAAAACTGGGCACATGACTTGGCATTGACTTTTTTTTTTTTTTTTGTGGGAGGAGAAATTGCTGTAATTACTTTTAAGGCAATTTGGCAATATTTACCAAACTTTCAAAACCATATTCTCTTTGACTCAGCACCTCCACTGCTAGGAATTTCACCAAAGAATGGGTGGGTGGGGGCGCCTGGGTGGCGCAGTCGGTTGGGCGTCCGACTTCAGCCAGGTCACGATCTCGCGGTCTGCGAGTTCGAGCCCCGCATCAGGCTCTGGGCTGATGGCTCGGAGCCTGGAGCCTGTTTCCGATTCAGTGTCTCCCTCTCTCTCTGCCCCTCCCCCGTTCATGCTCTGTCTCTCTCTGTCCCAAAAATAAATAAAAATGTTGAAAAAAAAAATTAAAAAAAAAAAAAAAAGAATGGGTGGGTGAATGGGCGAGAATGTTCAGTTTAGTATTGCTGGTGAAAACAAAACTCTATAAGCCATCCAAGTGTCCATTAGTAGGGCCAGGATAACTGCATGCTGCCACACCATTCAGTGGATTTTTCTGTAGCCTTCCAAGGAATAAGGTAGAAGAACTACAGTGGGAGAAGCTCCAAAACACGGTATCATCTTAAGCAAGATGCAGGAGGCATTATGATTTGTCCTATACACCTGAACATATTTTCTGGAAAGATTCACAGTAAGTTTTTAACACTTCGTCTTGGAGAAGAAAGACTCAAAGGGGAGGACTGATGAGAATTTTCCTCATCGTTTGTTAATTTTTTACACTGAGATCTTTTAACGGTGCACATGTTATTCATTATTAAAATTACAAAAACAAAAAATAGAAACAAATTACAGACAACCGTTTTCAGTAAGTATCACAGAGTGTTAAAACTTACATTGCTTGAGTCCCAAATTACTATCTAACTAGAATTAACAGAGTTAAAATAAATTTAACGAAAAGCAGAGACTTGGCACTTGAATCTGTGTTGTTTTTTTTTTTCTTTTTTTTTCTTTCTACCTCCAGCAAATATATGGATTCATTTGAATCTGAATATAGTTTCATTTGAAATACTGAACATAGTTTATTCCCATGGACTTACAGGAGTCACAGGGGTCTGGGGAACCCAGGATGGGAACTGCTATTATAATATGAAGAGCACTGGACAGGGAGTCAGGACAATGAATGCCACCACTAACTACTAATTGCGACCAGCTTGCTCACTATGGGACTTTAGCAAGCACCTTATCCTTTCTGAGGCTCTTTTTTCCTTTGTAAAATGAAACCACTGGGTAAAAGGTGGTGGCAAAAGTCCCTTCCAGTTATCAAATTCTGTGGTGTATGTACATTCCACTCTGTAAACTTTTAATGCCCCCAAAGCGATTGTGATGACTACATTAGCTAGCTAACGTAAACATTATTCTTCAAAGTGCCCCTTTCTTGGGTTTGAGCCCTACGTCTGGCTCTGCAATGACAGTGCAGAGCCTGCTTGGGATTCTCTGTCTCACCCTCTCTCTCTGCCCCTCCCCGACTCCCGTTTTCTCTCTCAAAATAAATAAACTTTCGAAACAAACAAAAAGACACGCACAAAAAAGCAAAGTGCACCTTTAACGGACAAAAACAATAGTATCCCTAGACCCTTGCTGGTATCTTACAGAGAGCTGGTGGTTCTTCACACCTCATGAAGGGGAGTACAGAGTCTCTTTTCTTACGTTTCTGGGCCTTTCAGGACTTCCCTGTGCTTTCCTCCCTCTCCAGAGAATCTCTTGTGTTGTTATCATCTTCTTCCCCATTTCTCACCGCACTTGCCCCAGATTGCACTAGGAAAGTATTTTATGGTACTTGGATAGAAGATAATCATGGGACACAAGCTATCACTTCCGTCATAGTATTCAGTACTGATAATTCTTTGAAACATTTTTCTCTGCATATCTGTATCTTCATCAACTTTCAGGTTTCTCCCTAAGAGAAGAGAATGGGGAGTGTTGATCATCCAAATGTCATCTATATTTGGCTTCAGAGTGTTTTCTACTTAGCTTCCAGTTCTGGATATATCTGAGATTCTGGGAACTGACTTTAAACAAAATCACGAAGCTTCGCTGTGAGGATACATCTGACTCACAAGTTAAGTGGGATGCTTCCCAGGTGCCCCGTTTCTTAGACCTTGCTCAAGTCTTTCCTACAATAACTCCATACTTGGATTAGCTCACTTTTTCTCAGATCTTGGCAAAACTGACCTTTCTGTATTCCTTAATGTCAGGAGGTGGGTACCATTTAGGCTTCTATTTCTAATCCATGCAAAGTTGAGTAACTAGTACAAAATATCACTTCACTAAGTGGTTAGATGGGAGATATCATCAAAACAATTAAGTAGAATGTGGTACTCACGGTCAACAAGCAGGAAGTCAAATGTTATAATCTTCCCTGACTCGTGTGGAGTTGGCTTGTATTTATGGCAAATTCTACCTTTTAATGGGCAATGACAAAAAATAGAGTATTTGGATTTGCTCAGATTAAAAAAGAATTGATTGCTTCCTCCTCTGGGCCCCCATACCTCTCAATACATTCTTTCATTCTTCCAATTCATTAGCAATTTTAATAACCTAACCTAGTATAGTGTAGTGTAGTAAATGTTAGTTTTGTTTTTCATTTTTAACTGAGATATGATTGGCATATAACATATTAGTTTCAAGTGTACAACCTGATGATTCAGTATTTGTATATATTGTGAAATGATCACTGTAATAAGTCTATTTAACATCCATCACCATATATAGTTTTTTTCTTGTGATGTAAGTTTTTTCTTGTGATGAGAACTTTTAAGATGTACTCTTATAGTAGCTTTCAAATATACAATACTATTAATTATAGTCCCATGCTGTACATTATATCCCCAGGACTTATTTATTTTATAACTAAAAGTTTGTAGCTATTGACCACCTTCACCCTTTTGGTGATCCCCCACCCCTTGCTTCTAACAACTACCAATCTGTTCTCTGTATCTATGAGTTCAGTTTTTTCTTTTAGATTCCACATGTAAGTAAGATCATAAAGTATTTGTCTTTCTCTAACTTATTTCGCTTAGCCTACTATTCCCAAGGTCCATCCCCATTGTCACTAATGGCAGGATTAATTTTTATGGCTGAATAATATTCCATTTGTGTATGTACACCACATTTGCTTTATCCATTCATCCTTCATGAATGTTAGGTTATCTTAGGTAGTTTCTGTCTTGGCTATTGTAAATAGTGCTGCAATGAACATGGGGGTACAGATATATTTTTGAGTTATTGTTTTCATTTCCTTTGGATAAATACCCAGAAGTGTTATTACTGGGTCATATGGTATCTTTTTTTTTTTTTTTTTTGATCATATGGTATTTCTTTTTTTAAGTTTTTGAATAACTTCCATAGTACCTGCACCAATTTATATGTCTTTCAACAGAGCATAAGGGTTCTCTTTTCTCCACATTCTTGCCAACACTTGTTATTTCTTGTCTTTTTTTTATAATAGCCATCCTATACAGGTGTGGATTGATATCTCATTGTGATTTTGATTTGCATTTTCCTGATTATTAATAATGTTTATTAGCACATTTTCACATACCTGTTGGCCATCTGTTGGTTAAGTATCTGACTTTGGCTCAGGTGACGATCTCATGGCTCATGAGTTTGAGCCCCACGCTGGGCTCTGTGCTGATAGCTCAGAGCCTGGAGCCTGCTTTAGATTCTGTGTCTCCCTCTCTTTCTGCCCCTCCCCTTCTCATTCTCTGTCTCTGTCTCTGTCTCTCTCAAAAATAAATACACATTAAAAAATTAAAAATATAAAAGAAGAAAAAAGAAAGCTCTACTTTCTTAAGATTTCTTTGGCTATTTGGAGTCTTTTATGGTTTCATACGAATTTTAGGATTATTTGTTCTATTTCTGTGAAAAATGCCATTGGAATTTTAGTAGGGATTGCATTGTATGTAGATCACCTTGGGTAATATGGACATTTTAACAGTATTAGGTTTTATCATCCATGATAATGGAATGTCTTTCCATTTATTTGTGTCTTCAGTTTCTTTCATTAATATCTTACAGTTTTCAGTGTGTAGTTATTTCACCTCCTTGAATAATTTATTCATAGGCCCAAAGCAGTCTTGAAAAAGAAAAACAAAACTCCAGACTTCAAAACAATTCCAGACTTCAAGTTATATTACAAGGCATTAAAAAGTATGATACAGGCATAAAAATAGACACATAGATCAATGGAATAGAACAACAACAACAAAAACAGAAATACACCCACAATTATATGGTCAATTAAACTTTTTTTTTTTTTTTTAATTTTTTTTTTTTCAACGTTTATTTATTTTTGGGACAGAGAGAGACAGAGCATGAACAGGGGAGGGGCAGAGAGAGAGGGAGACACAGAATCAGAAACAGGCTCCAGGCTCTGAGCCATCAGCCCAGAGCCCGACGCGGGGCTCGAACTCACGGACCGCGAGATCGTGACCTGGCTGAAGTCGGACGCTTAACCGACTGCGCCACCCAGGCGCCCCTTAAACTTTTAACAAAGGAGGAATGAATATACAGTGGGAAAAAGACAGTCTTTTCAACAAATGGTGTTGGAAAACCTGGACAGCTACATGCCAAAAAGTGTAACTGGACCACTTTCTGTCACCATACACAAAAATAAACTCAAAATGGATTAAAGACCTAAATGTGAGACCTGGAATCATAAAAATCCTTGAAGAGAGCACAGGCAGTAATGTCTCTGACATCAGCTATAATAACATTTTTCTAGATATGTCTCCTGAGGCAAGGGAAATAAAAACAAAAATAAACCATTCAGACTACATCAAAATAAATAGCTTTTGCACAGCAAAGGAAACAATCAACAAAACTGACATACGACCTGGGGTGCCTGGGTAGCTGACAGTGTGGAGCCTGCTTGAGATTCTCTTTCCCCTCCTTTCTGTCCTTCCCTTGCATGTGCGCTCACTCTCTCTCTCTCTCTCTCTCTCTCCCCTTCTCTCTCTCAGAATAAATATTTATTTAAAAAAATAAAACACAACCTACTAAGGGGAGAAGATATTTGCAAATGATGTATCCCAATAAAGGGTTAGTATCCATAATACATAAAGAACATATACAGCTCACCACCCCAAAACCAAATAATCCAGTTAAAAAATGGGCAGAAGACATGAACAGGCATTTCTCCAAAAACGACATTCAGATGGCCGACAGACACATGAAAAGATGATCAACACCACTCATCATCAGGGAAATACAAATCAAACCACAATGAGATATCACCTTACACCTGTCACAATGGCTAAAATCAAAAACACAAAAAACAAGTGTTGGTGAGGATGTGGAGAAAAAGGAATCATCATGCACTATTGATGGGAATGCAAATTGGTGCAGCCATTGTGGAAAATGGAATGGAAGTTCCTCAAAAAATTAAAAATAGAACTGCCCTATGATCCAGGAATTGCGCTACTGGGCATTTACCGAAAGAATACAAATACACTAATTCAAAGGGATATATGCACCCCTACGTTTATTGCAGCATTATTTACAATAGCCAAACTGTGAAAGCAGCCCAAATGTCCATCAATAGATGAATGGATAATTGCCATTTGCAACAACAGGGATGGAACTAAAGAGTATAACGCTAAGCAAAATAAGTCAGCCAGAGAAAGACAAATATCGTGTGATCTCAGTCATGTAGAATTTAAGAAGCAAAACAAATGAGCAAAGGAAAAAGAGAAAGAGAGACAAACCAAGAAACAGATTCTTAAGTATAGAGAATAAATTGGTGGTTACCAGAGGGGAAGTTGGGGGGAGGGAATGGGGGAAATAGAGGATAGGAATTAAAGAGTACCCTTATCATGATGAAAAAAATAAAATGATTTAAAAAAATTTATTCCTAGCTGTTTTATTTTTTTCCAATATAGTTGTAAATGGGATTGTTTTCTTAATTTCTCTTTCTGATAGTTTGTTATTGGTATATAGAAATGCAATTTATTTTTGTATATTAATTTTGTATCCTGCAACTGTACTGAGTTTATTTATTAGCTCTACTAGTTTTTTGGTGGAATCTTTTAGATTTTCTTTATATAATATGTCATCCGCAGTGACAGTTTTACTTCTTCCTGTCCAATTTGCATTTCTTTTTCTTACTTAATTGCTTTGTTTAGGACTTGTAATATTATTAGAAGAAGTCTAGGACTCCTAATATTGACCAAAGTTGTATTTTTGTGTTTTTCCTGATCTCAGAGGTAAAGCTTTCAGCTTTTCACTGTAGACTGTGATTTTAGTTGTGGGCTTGTCATATATGGCCTTTACTATGTTGAGGATATAGTGAGTGTTTTAAATGGAAGGACAGGCCCTATACATATCATCCTTAAACCCCTTCCACTTGGCTCAGTGTTCCATATGTGGCCGGTATTCCTCTGATTGTTAAATGTGAGTTTTATCTTTTGAATGTGGGATTAACCCTGAGTCCTTAGGACTAACCCACACCCCCTCCAGTGTCTCACACCCATATTGCTATCCATAAGAGAATGAAAAAAAATCTGACTTCTTCAATTGATTTCACTTAAAACACATGTACTTTTCACTTAGGAAAGTGCTTCTAAAATTTTAATATGTGTATAAATCCACTGGGGATCATGTTTAAAATGCAGATCCTGATTTGGCAGTGCTGAGATAGGTCCAAGATTCTTCATTTCTAGTAAGCTCCCAGGAGATGTTGATGGTCCTCGTTCCAGACCACATTTTGAGTGTCAAAGTGTTGCAGTTGAACTTGTGTGTGCTGTTAACTGTTTAATCAGGAAAGAAAGTCATGTTTCAATTTCCAGTGAGTATGTCATTTATTGTTTCTTACACACACATAAATGAAAAGGGGTGAAAAGGGTGAATAGGGTTACATGTGAATGATGCTCAGAAAGTGAGAAAAAAAATAATGAAGCTGGCTAGATTTTGCTTTGTGTGTTGTTGCTTCAGCTCCTGAGGAAGGTGAGCGGGTCAGCTGCCAAAACACAGGTTAGTGCGTGGGCAAAACACAGCAGCTGCTCAGTGTTTTCCCCAACAGCATGCCCCCTTTTAGGAGTGGAAGCATAGACAGGTATTGTATCCAAAAGAAATGACAAGGAATGGGACTTTAAACAGGCAGGTGGCAATTGCCCAATTGGGAATTTACCCAACACATTAGTGGTGTGATTTGTGTAACTTATCTTCTACAAAGATATGTTTGTCTACCTCTTTCATCACAATTTAGGCACATTTTCTGGCCCTGAGCTTCCTACGATTTTCTTAATGTGTATGTATGCGCACGTGTACACACACTCCATTTAGGGAAGAAAATTGGAAGCTCATTTTTATCTTTCTGTGATAACTTTTCGTATTTCTGTTTCTTGAAGTAGTTCTGCTTGTTTGCTTCTGTTTTAAAGATTGTAAAAGGGCAGCAGGCCCCCGTGCTGGGGGAGAATGGTAGCAAATGGATCTGTGGTCATACACAGCAGGTGTCATCCTTACCCTGTCTTTATGGTAATTGAATTGGTTGAAGATACATGGAAATCCAAACTAGATACACTTTTTAAAATATCAGTAAAACACTTGAGATTGCCATGTGATTGCCATTTGCTGCGATTTGACTGCACACCATAACTACACAATTTAGCCTTCTTCTTGTCCAAAATGGTGCTCTTTGCTATATCTTCAGTTGAGTGCCCACAAGCCCAACTAAATTAATCTCTCTGAAAGTAAAGGGGGTAAAATGAAATGATTTGAGGGAAGTCTGGCCAAGACATTCATGTATCAATATTGTACATGACTTTGGAAATCCTTACAGCTTCCCTGCCAAGGTGGGTGTGATGTCCATTTTAGAGATAAGAAACTGCAGCCCAGAGAGGTAAAGAACTTGGCCTGAAGTCACACGCTTATCATGCACTTGAACCAGGATTTGTACTCAAGTTCTGTCTGGCCTCGAAGCCTGCCAGACCCACTAGCTCTTTGACTACTTCACTGAGAGTCCTCTAGGGCACTGGGCATCATCTGAAGCTGTTTTTAAAAAAAATCATAGGAAACGTCAATGGCTCTCTCTCTCTCTCTCTCTCTCACTAAGTATAGAGCCCCGCCTCTCAGCATCACCCATCCCCTTTTCTCTTCTGGCTTTTCTTTTTAAAATCTGCCATAATGCAGAATATGACAACCTCAGTTGAAATATCCATTTTATCAGGGCATCTGGGTGCCTCAGTTGGTTGTGTCTGACTCTTGCTATCAGCTCAGGTCATGACCTCATGGTTTGTGGGTTCAAGCCCCACATCGCTGAACAGTGTGGAGCCTGTTTGGGACTCTCTCTCTCCTTGCCCCTCACTTGCTTATACTCTTTCTCTCACTCTCAAAATAAATAAATAAACTAAAAAAAAAAAGGAACAAATTAAAAAGTACATGTCCTTTTATCATGATCAACAATAAAAATCAGGAAGATCCTTCCATTGTACATTTCAGACCTTTAAGAATTTCATTTTGCTCCAAGTGGTCTTGTTGAACTGAGTTCTAAGTCTTCCCTATGACTTCCATTTTATTTTTCAAATTTCTTTTTTTATCCACGAGGAATCCATGTATTTGGGTCATGTACACCACCACTCTTTACTACAAATAGGTGTCTTCATGGAAATTCTGATAGTTTGGAAGCAGTTGAATGTACTAAAATCATAGCCAGTATTTCAGCTGCTATTAGCATTCTAGCTAAGGAGAGTTTATTGTTCCAGTTTTAGTCATTATAATACAGTCCTGTTTAATATTGCATGATCCGTGGGTTGCCATAAACTTGGTACAAATTGGAGTGCTGATATAACATGAAATGAAGCGCCTTGTCTGAATGTTGCTTTTGTTTTGCATTTAACAAATTAGTATGTTGACATTTGTCACTGATGGATTTCATTATTTGCTGAAAGGGTTTTAGGGGGTTTGACAGCATGAATGGTTTGTCCTACAGACTTTTGAGAATTGATAAAAGCATCTTTGTTCTTTGTACAAAAGCACAACAGATATCTTATTGATGGGTACACAAAAAGGGATGGCTTGTGTAGCTGCAACATAAAATAAACCAAGAAAATAATTTTTGAGTTGCTACTTATGCTTTTATGTGCTGTTTTCCCTCTCATCCTTTTTCCCCCCCCTGATTAAAGAATGCATTTCATTCACCACAGGAACAAGCTCCAGAGCGATCAGTGATCTTTTAGTAAATTTAAAATATTGGTTTCTTTATGCTCCACTTACATATTGTTTAAGAAAAGTGGTTTTAAAATGTTATAAAAGCAGTTATTATGTAGGGATTGCATTAAATAACTGTCCTAACCCCTCCAATAATAGAGGTAAGAGGAAGGAGCCAGCCTGTGTGGATCAAGAAACTAAGAGTTGCATATAGAAAAGAAAAAAGATAAAAATTTGACTTAAAAGTCTAGTTTAATCAAAACAGTAAAAACACATGTTCTTCTGTCATCTCTTTTCTATAGTTACATGTACAGGGATAACCTTGTTGTTCAAATGCACCTTCTGTCTATGCATCATCGAGCCCTTATTGGAAAGTTGCTCACCTTACACTTTTGCCCCAACCATTTTAAAACTTACCATAAAATGTATTCTGGGAAACACACACACACACACACACACACACACACACACACACACACTTCCAGTAAACGCCATGATAGAAAGCTACACATAATGAAATCTATCAGTGATCAGATAATAATGTCCATCACTAACAACTGCCACCACTCAAACTAAAGCAGTCAGACACTGTGCAGAACCATCCACCACCACTGTCATTTCCACAGGGAGTGGAGATCAGGGCCTCTGAGGGGAGGGCTACAGAGGCCCTTGAGCAAGCAGAACATAAAGCAGGTGGGGGGGTGCAGATCTGATTTTGCACCACAAAAAACACAAACCAAGGGAGGGAAAGTAAGTACCACTTACTGAATGTCTCCCCTGCTAGACTGTGATCTCTCTGACCACCCCAGCCTCTGCCCCTTTTGTTCATGAATGTATCCCAGGCACCCAGCACAGAGCCTGACACTTAGCAGGCTCTCAGTAAACATCTGCTGAGTGAATGGATGGATCAGCACCAGTGTCCACCCTATGTGTCCTGTTTGTGCAACCCAGTATTGGACCAAGAATTTCTGTTCCCTGAGTGAATTCACTTTGTAGACCATGGAACCAACGCTGGTCCTACTGCACACATGTCCAGAGTCCAGTTAGAAAGAGGAGCTGGGCTTGAGTTCCAGCTCCTACCCATGAGCTTGCTGTTTCAGGTCAGTCTTTTCCTCTCTCTGAGCCTTCATTTTCTCCCCCAAAGGGAAAAAATCCACAATCCTCACTAAGCTGTTAAGGTTCAGTTAAAAAGAGAAAGAACAGATGGATGTGAAGGGCCTTTTAAAATTATAAGGATATTACAATTTATTAATTGAAGAATGTCTCTTTTGGGAAGTCACTGATGGGAGAGTTAATTTACTAAAGAAAATACAAACACATTTGTGAGCGACATAATGATATTTTTAAATCGGGCTTATTGATTTCCCAACACACAGAGTAAAGCTGAACTTGCAGCCTCGTGTGGAATGTGTGGACAATGCTGCTTGGTGACTTTTGCATGCTGCTTCCCAGTCGTTCCTTAGCTGTCATCTCAGGGTCCTTTCTGCAAAGGAGAAAGCTGAAGATCTGAGAGATCTGGTGGTTGGCCCCGGTTCCCACGCAGTATGGTTTCCCAGAGTTGCAGGGTGCAGGGGCCACTGCAAAGTGTGATCAACCCCACACATCACGTTGTTATGGGCAAAGGTGTGCCCCTTACACACACACATCCCAGCCTCTCCAGAGCTTCTTCGCAAGCAAGATCTTGGGCCTCAGAGTATCAGTGGGACAGCACATTTCCCCCTTCAGTCATCCATGAACTTCTATTGAAACGATCCCTCTGCAAACTGGAGTGCAAGGTATTTTCTCCTTTGAGCCACTCACAAAGGTGTAGGTAGGCAGCTGGCTTTGTGACAGTCTGGAGAAGGAGCTGCCCTGGACATCCAGAAGCCAAGACTCAGTCCCCAACCTGCTCTGAGCCTCAGTTTCCTTCCTTGCTGTTTGGAAGTGGTAGTTGCCCCAAATGACCATTAAGTGCCTTTCCAGCACTAAGACTCTTTGAACTCCAGGTTTCTTCCTTTCCAACTTATGGAAATTATTTTCCCCACTTTTCCTGAGAGGGGAAGTATAGACCCCAGGCTGTCTCTGACGACTGCCAAAGCGGCTGGTTTTTAATGGAAAGTCAGCTTCCTTCTCAGGTTGCTTAACATAGCAGAAGCTTCTCGAGAACAGAGAAGCCCAATGTTTCCCTCTAGCTTTTTGACGTCATTTGCCTGTGGGTGGGTTCCCGTCCGCCGCCACCTCTCCAACCACACCAAATTTTATTGCACAGATTTAAAAAACACACCTCGGTGTGGCAGGCCACCTCAAGAAGCAGTTTAGCTCAGGAACCCCTGCCGCTAAGCTGTGGCCGAGAGAGCTAGTTTCAGTCCAGCCGTGGACTGTGCCAGCATCCCGTCTGGAGGAGTAAATTAGCCATCCTCTCCCTCTGGGCCCCCCGCCAATAAAAGCGGACTGTTCTGTTCACTTTACACTATCTCATGGGGGATTTGAAGAATCAATTCTAAACACGGACTTGAAAGCACTTAGCGGTCTAAGAGACAGCATAAGAAGGAGGGACTAACGTTTGTGGCAAGTTTTCTGTGTGCCGGTACTGAGGTAGGCACTTGACTCTTATTCTTTATTTAACTCAGCTAAATAATCATCATATACAAAACTGTCAAAACAGTTGCTTTTTAGGCCACTATGAACCTAAAACTTTTCAGGAAGACAGTGGAAAGAGGGAGAAAAGGAGAAACCAGACCTACCATAAGCCCCCGAGAAGCTGAATGTGTTTGCTGTACGTTAACACCATCCACACAGAATTAAAAAATCTAGTTATGTTCATTCGCAACTCCCACATATGAGGCATTGGAAATACATCCACTAACACAAATATTTTGCCCTCTTTGTGCTTTCAAATGTCAGAGGGTTCAGCTGAGTGATTGCATCTCTAGCCACTGATAAATCACCAGGAGACATTCATCTTATTCCAATATTTTCCTTTTTAAGTTGAAAATAATTTTGCCAACCCTCCTAGTATATGTTTAGGTGATTAGTCTTAAATGTGCACTACGTGGTAAATTCAGGAGAACTGAACTTGGTCGCCAAAATAAGCAACGTTGCCCATGACATTATGGAATAAAAACACACACTCGACTTGGTCTCTCCTGCTTTGAGGCTTCAATCGCCTGGTAACGTGAGCAGTGTTCACGGTGAGGCTCATGTGTGGAAATCACGCCACACAAAAACTGTGAGTCAGGTCTGTTCTCAGAAGAACTGAGGTAATGGCTATTAATATTTTATTTCATACGTTACAGTGTTTGCTTTTGCAAACACTGTAGTTAAGGTTACCTGCCTTGACGCTCCATCATAACCCAGTTTTTCTTTACGCCAGGCTTTCTTTCCATAGGTGTGTTCAACCCAAATGTCAGTTTGCAGAGCCTTAAAAAAATGAATTAAAGAACAAGAGAGAAAATTTGAAAACAGTTAAGTAAACCGTTAGTTACACACTGAAGGTATGACACCTTTTATACCAAGAAAATAGCATGAAGTGTTCTCTTTTTCTTGTTTGTTGTTCTTTTCCTCCTATGTGAAACTGGTGAGCGGAAAAAAAAAAAAAAAAAAAAAAACAGACAAAAACAATGTGGTTGAAGCTTTCCTTCAGGGTAGCCCTCTGTCAGTAGGAGAAAAAGCCAAATCTTACCAGAGGGCGCATCCCAGTAATCAGTGGCTGTTAGGTGGGTAACATCCATCTCAGAAGCATTTTGTGACCATGGCTAGAGAAGATGGCGTCCACCAACGTCTGGCCTCAGTCGCCATGAGCTTTGAGTGAGACACCAGTCTCAGGCAAGGGGGCTCCGCTGGTTCTGCTGTGACTGGGATTTTGTGAAACACTTTAGAATAAAATGTCTGGCAGAATTGGGTCTGACATGAATTAGCTGTGGCACAGGCAGCTCTCACCATGTGGAATGAATGAGCTCGCTCTCTGGGTCTTTGTGTTCTCATATGTAGACTGGGGAGGGGCAGGTCTCTAAGATCGCTTTTGGATGGACTGTCCAGGGATTCCAGAACCAGTCTCATACCTTCCCCAGCTTCAGTGTTAGCTCATCTCCCTGCCCCAGCCCATCTCCCACCTGTGAGCCAGATTCTACCCAGGCCTTTGAATCCCGTGTTCCTGCCCCGGATCTGCTCCTCTTACTCACCCCCATGACCCCCATGGGCTGAGTTTTTCTCCTTGACAGTGCTCCCTGTGCTCACCTTTCCTCCCCACCTCCAGTCCTCCATCAAAATGAACCTGTTCTCTTTCCCAGAGCCCTTCCTGGCAGCTGGCTAAACAAATATCGCGTGCATGTTCATCCTGTGCACAGTGGCTATGAAACAGTGTGCTGTCTATCTCCCCCTGGGCCCTGGGACCATGTAATACCTGAATCCATGGGGGCTGACTCTATTACGGAAGGGTCAGGTGTCTTTGTGAGGCTGGGTCACTAAAATCACACCACTCGGTTGCGATTCCAGCTTCTCTGCCATGGCACCCCAGCCTCATTGCCTCTGGCTTCCGGACATGGGTCTTAGGTGGCTATAAGGCACCCAGCGCATCAGCTGCGGATACACTCGGCTTTCCTCAGGGCGTGGGAGTGATCGCTGCTCCAGTCTCCCTGTTCTGGCCCACTCCTGCTTTTGCTTTTGACTTCAGGATCTGCTCCTGACTTGAGATGCCTAGCTTCACACTGAGTTGGCCTTGGCCAGAGAGGGCTCTGATCTGGGGCACTGACCTAGGCAGGGTCCACCTCTTTCTGAGGACAACGCAGTGTCATTTGCCCAGGATCTGTCATCTGCACTTTTCCGCAGTGGGATGCAACAGTGTTTCTAATTCCCTGCTGCTTGAGAAGTATGGGAATTTTCCCAGATCTCGTGGCAGCTCCTGACATTGCTGCAGAGCAGGATCTTGGGTGGGGGAGGGACAGTCTATAGGATGAGCCATATGAGATCGCTCATCTTTGGACGTTGAGAATGGTCAAATATCAGCAGTTTCATGTGGTTCGTCCCAAAAGTTGTAAAGATGGAGGAGAGTCAGGGCCTTGTCCTGTTTTTATTTGCCTAATCAGCATGCTGGGTTTTGCTTGGAGTGTTACGTTACAGAAATGTCAGTGTTCTACATCGAAGGATGTTAGTGTAGGTTCTACTACTACTGCTACTCCTTATGCTATTATTATGATGACTACTACTGGAGGTCACTTGAGAAACAATTGATAGCAGTAGAGGGAATGCTAACCCACCCCCTAAGAGTCACTGTGGGCATGGCCTCAGCCCCTGGTCTTTTGCCTTTGGAACTAGTTATTTAAAATGAACTTTCTCCTAGTCCCGTTCTTGTCTTGTTTGGCCAGTGTGGTTAGTTGTAGCGATAGGGGACGTTGGGTGATCAATGGCCTCCGACAGTGTGGCTGCCACAGTTTCATTTTCAAAATGTCATGGCAATAAAAAAGTCACTTGCTAATAAAAGGTGGGATTCATTGCGAGTGGCGTTCACATCCATGCTGTCACTGCCTCACCCAGATTTCTCAGAGCGGCCGCTGGCTGAGTGTCATAGCTGTATGATGTCATTTCAATCATAACGTAATTTTCCAGCTGGCCAGGATGGAAAAGGGGGTTATTATTGTGGCATGTTTTCCAGTGTGTCTGAAAGAAAATGAAGCAGACATGGATATATGGCAGTATCAGTTCTGTTTTTACAGGTGTGTCTGAAGGATACAAGGTACCTTTTACTTGCAATAGAAATGTGACTCTATGGCAAAAGAAATTAAAAAAAAAAAAACGTTTTCTCAAGAGATTTAAAGTATATACATAATTAGTGTTGGAAACTGGCCTGGACTACATTCAGCTCAAAGAACTAGGGGAAGGCTTCCCAGTCTCTGGTCTCGTTCCTGTCCCTACTGATGGGACTCTGGCTTAATCTTTGCCTTGATTTTTCCGAGAAGAAAATGGAGACAGCTCCCCCCAAGATATTTGTCTGCTTGTTTTTAACCTTTCACTGAAGGACAACACATTGCAGAAAAGTGCACAGCTTAAGTGTACAGCTCATCGAGCGTTCACAAACTGAGTATAGCTTTGTAACTGGCACCCTGATCAAGAAGCAGAATGCGACCAATGCCCCGGAAGAACCCATGCCCCCCCTCCTTCCAGTCACCTCCCTCCTGACACACACAAGGCCCAATGTCCTGACTTCTAAAAGCAGTGAGACCCATGTCAGACTTCTGACCTGAAGAATGGTAAAATGGAGATTTGTGTTGTTTTAATCCTCTAAATTTGTAGTGATTTGTTATAGCAGCAACAGGAAACTGATACAGTGTTGCAGCTGGTAAATGGGAGAACCATGAGTTAAACCCATGGCTCTGTCCCCAAAGCTTGAGTTCTTAAAAACCACCATAATATATAGATAGCATTACCTTTAGCTTGAATGGGTTTCAGTCTTCTGTGGAGGATAAGAAGGTAAAATAAGAGTCCAGATGTCAGCCAGCATCAGGGTAAGTTGGGAAATAGGTAGAATATGGCCTTGAAGTACATACTCTTGCCCATCCTGCAGTCCCTGCGTTCAAACTGCCTCCTGTCTAGAAAAATATGAAATACATTGCTAACACTTAAGGGTGAATTCTTTTAGCACAGTAGCTCTTCTGGAAGTATTTGCATTCTAAGAGACCCAAGGAGTGGCTCTTTAACATCTATGAGAAGGACGGCTGAACTCGGGTGCTGTGGCTGGCCCTACACCTAAATGCAAACCCCTTCTTCCTGCCCACCTCTGCCATGGAATCAGAAAAAGCCAAAGAGACTCTTCCCCATGCTGCTTTACAGCCTTGGGTAACCAGTGAGAGGAAATCTGCTCTGGGCTTTCTGGAGCAAGTTTTGCTTTCTTGATGAAAGCAATAGATATTGCTGGCACAGCACCCCTTTTCTCCTGCCTTTTTGTTTTATGTTGAACATGAATGTGATGCCTGGAGCTGCGGTAGCCAAGTTGAGACCATGAGATGGCAGGTGTGAGGACGAAAGTGAAAATAGGAAGGACGGCTGGCAGAATGGGATGATAGAAAGATCTAGAGCTCTGACTGGCATTGCTGAGTCACTGAACCAACCCCAGCAACCACCCTCTTCCGGACGTCTTGTTATAGGAAAGAAGAGAACCCCTCTTCGTGTGTACCAGTGTGAGTTGTCTTTTCTGTTAAATGAAAAGCTTAGTTAAAAACCAGAAGACTGAAGAGTGAAACCTTTTATTTGTTTATTTTTCGTTTCTGGTGCACTTTATTACCTTTTAAAGGGAAATGCTGTTAAGTTCAAAACCTCTGAGAATGACCCTCTGCCCCATACTTTCTAGGACCACCCTGGAAAATATGAGGCATATTGTCTGTTTATATCCTCAAGCATGCTGTTAGTCTATTTGTGGAGTCAAATAAAGATTAGGGAATATGGCTATTGTTCTTAAAAGCAAAGTTATTTATGAACCTCCAACAGTCAGGTGATTCCTTGTCCTTAATGGCACTTACTGATGCAGATGAGTACTTTCAAAAACTCAGAGAGACATTTACTTCGTGAGCAATTACTAAGAAGATCCCTGACCTGATAAAGACAACTTGAGCAGGCTAATCCTTTCAGCAAAGGTGGTGATATATATTGTGGCAGCTGAATGCTCTTTTACAGCCTAAAGAGAACAATCAGTGAATTCATTCATTTAATTCATGAATTTCCCTTCTATTTACACTTTAAACAAACATGCCAGTTGTTTGCTTAGCTAACAAGCTCTGCCTTCATTATAAGCCATTAGTGACTAGTAATAATTGAAACTGTGTTTGGATTTCAAAAATACAATCAACCTGATTAATTCCACTCTTAGTAATATGGAATTTGTAGTGAATGGCTTGAGCGAGGCAGGAGTTTGTGTCTTTGTCCTCTCCACAAAGCAAGAGTCTGCTAAACTGTTTTATAGACACCAACAAGTTTGACAGTAGAATGTTTCATGAAAAACTGAGAGATTAAATCCACATGCTTATAAGGAGTGAGGCAGCAGATGAAAATGAGTGCATGGCAGAGGATTCCCTAGAACACTTCGTCTTCTCTGCCTACTTTTAATAGAGACGCAGGTAGAAGAAATATTTCACTTTGCCCTTAATCCTGCTGTAAGAAAGGGGGAGAAAAAACACACAAGTGGACTCAGCCAGTGGTGGGGAGACAGAAAGGAGTGGTGGGGAGCTGGGGTCTGAGGGCCCAGGCTCCCACTCAGAGGGTCACCTGCTATTCAGCTGCAGTTGCTACATGGGAACATGGGTCTAGTGTGGCCAAATCTTTCAAATTTTCAGTATAATTAGAAAATCTGGATCTCAAGGTGAAATATTCCCACTTAGAAACTTTGACGGTGGATTTTTTTTTTTTTTTTATTAGAGCAATACAGCCACCACAATGTAAATCAGTGGCTCTCCGAGTGTGATCCCTGGACGAGCAACATCAGCACCACCTGGGAACTCATAGAAATGTAGAATCTCAGACCCCAACCAGGCCTGTGAGTCAGACTCTGGAGGTGGGGGCCCGATGATCTATTCTAACGAGCCCTCCAGGTAGGGTTGCCAGATTTAGCAGATAATGCACGGGGCATGACATACCCTAAAAAATTATTCATTGTTTACCTGAAATCCACATTTAACTGGGTGTCTTGTATTTATCTAGCAACCCTACCTCTGGATGATTCTGAAACACACTGATGTTGATCAAGCAAAACACATACATAAGCCAGGCTGCCTGTGTTTGAGTCAGATTTGACATCTGCTATGGGATCTTGGACCAGCGATGTAACTTCTTTGTGGCTTGGTTTATTTGTGTGTAAAATGGGGGATAGTAATATCTCCCTCACGGGATTGTTAGAATTGAACGGGTTAGTGAATGTAAAGTATTTAGAACCATGCCTGGGTGAGAGTAAGCAAGGTCTTCAGAGTTTACCATCATCATTATTTTGTTTTTCCTCTCATTTTTCTCCACTACCGCCACCACCATTGGACCAACCAGCAGGGAGTACTTGAACTCAGCTTCCTTTAATTCTGTCTTCCTGGATCTACCTTTGATTTAGTTAGAGATCTGAGTCTGTTACCTCATACCCTAAGGTAGCTCTGGTGCTTGTTCCTACACAGAGTACCCTAGTGCTTTGGAAGCTAGCTGACAGTGTGGCTGTCTGGCAGGAGGACCCTGTGCCTTCTGCACAGATCTGCTTCCAGGAGTCATTCTATCAGTTTGCAGCACCCTGCTGTGTTCAGGCCTACCGCTGTCCAGACCCACCTTTTTGCCCCCTGTATGCTTTCATCAGCCCCCTGCACAGCACTTAAACATATTCCTAAGTACATCTTGAGGTTTCAGATTCCCAGAGTGCCTCTCAGTGGTGGAAGCAACTGATGACCCCCCCTCCACCCCAGTTAAATTTCTAAGTACTCTTGGGGAAATTCCCGCAATTTCTTTCTCTAGACAAGGAACATGGGAGGACGTGGTTTGTGGATCCAAAGAGTGCTCACACCATATTTCAAGGGAAACCCATAACCATGTGGTTCTTACTGAGGGTGGTGCAAACTGCCTGAACATATTCCTTCATCGAAGCAGCTTTCCAGGCTTCCACCTGGCCACGAATGACAGACCTGTACACGCAGCAAAAACCGACTGGATGAGATATTATGGTGCTGAGTTGCACCATTTTGTTGCTAATATGAGAATGAAGCAAAATGCATTGTTTTATTAAATAAAATTTCCCCTGTATCACAGGGGAAGCTAATTTTATTAGCTCTTTTTACGGGAACAAACATCATCACCCTGGTTGGGGAGGACGGGAGCAGGGGGTGAAGGAGTGGAATCACATTTTGTCATCCGTGTGCTTTAGTGGAGGCTGCCAACATGTTTTAATTGGTAATTACTTACCAGGAGAGTTCTCCAGATCCTGCAGAACACAGCTCTTGGTTCATAAGTAATTTAGTGATTTCAAAAGACATGCTCAGCTACAATAAATATTGTTCATGTAGTTTTGGTATGGGTAGGTCCCCAGTGTCCAAAACATCAGAGTGTTCAGTAACTTCAAAAAAACCTGTTTCTTGGGGCGCCTGGGTGGCTTAGTTGGTTAAGTGTTCAACTCTTGGTTTTGGCTCTGGCCATGATCTCACGATCGCACGGTCTGAGCCCACGTGGGGCTCTGCACTGATAGCAGGGGGTCTGCTTGGGATCTTCTCTGTCCTTCTCTCTCTGCCCCACCCGAGCTCATGTGCTCTCTCCCTGTCTCTCTCAAAATAAATAAATAAACTTAAAAAAAAAAAAAAAAAACTCTTTCTTTGTTTTCGTCTGTGAAAATCCAAAGACTCCTTAGGTAGACATTGCACATTAGGATTCAGAAGGAAAGGAGTCCAAATCTGGTTGGATAATTCAAATACTAGTTCTACCTATGATTCTTAAGCTTCACTTGTGGCTTTATTTAGCTTTTTAGATCAGCATAACCACGAGATACCAACCGCCACCGCCTTCCTCAGGCAGGGTAGCCCCAGTTAGATGTAGCCAACTCCTAATAGCTCATTGCTAGCACTGTCTCCACTTTTCGTTCAGGGCTGAGGTCTAGACAGCATTCCCAATGGACTGATTGCCCAGCAGTGCAGGAGTACGGTGTCTATTGCTCTTCTTTTGACAGCTAAGCACTCTGCCAAAGACAATCTCTGTTTTCTCAAGTCGGAAGTGGTCTTTGTGTTTGCTAGAACGAGAGGTGGTCTCTGCGTTTTGTTGCTGCCATGCTATGATTTTTCTCATTAGCAAGAGGCCAAGGCCAACACTAAACAAAGTTGTGAAGCGGGCAAAAATGTTTTGGTGTCCCCAGCGCCAACCCTTTTTCCCTCCTTGTGCCTCACTTGGAACCCCATCTCTCCTCCCAGCTGTGATCTGTGCTCAGCTATTGAGCCTTTCTCTGTCTTCCATGAGCCCCATACTGAACCCTGGTAGGATGCACACCTCAGTGTGCAATGAAACCATGAGCTTCTTCACCTAAGGTTACTGCTTTAAACCAGAGAGGAGAAAGATTGTAGCCCCTGTCCATAGGTTTATTTGCTTTGACCTGGGGTTTGAAAAAATTGCTGCCTATTTCCCCCTATTGTTTTCTACTTCTATCTTGTAGTTACCTGTTTCCCTATATTATTATCACCCTCTAATCTACTTCCTTCATCTTGTTATTTGCTTCCCATCTTGTTGTCTATTTCCTCCTTCCTTTTGTAATCTGCTTTTCTCATTTGATCTGTTTCCCCCTCTCCTTGACTTCTTCCCCCTCTCCTTGTCTATTTCTCTGTCTCCTTGTGTGCTCCTCCCATCTTTTTGTCTACTCCCCTTATCTTTTTATCCATTTCCCCCATCTCTGCATCCCTCATCGTATTATGTTCTTGGCTCCTGTAAACCTTTGAGCTTGCGACCTGCTTTAAACCATCTCTTCTTGAAAAAAATTTCAGAGGATTGTTGCAGGCAGTGAACCTACTCTGTGTGATGCTATAATGGTGGTCACATGTCATACATTTGTCCAAACCCATAGAAAATGCCCCACACCAACAGTGAAACTAATGTAAACTGTAGACTGTGAAAATGATGCATCAAGGTAGATTCATCAATTACAATAACAAATGCACCATTTTGGTGGGGGATGTTGATAGTAGGGGAGGCTATACATTTGTGGGCAGAGGGGTATATAGAACTCTCTGTTCCCTGCTGCTCCATTTTGCAGAACCTAAGTTTTGAACCTAAGACAGCTCTAAAAAATAAAGTCTATTTAGGAAAAGGAACATCAGGAGTTAGCAAAAATGGGTGGGAGATAGAAGGCAGGGAGAGTCTGGCGTGTTCCTGGCCTCCTAGGGATGGGCCTGAGCACCTTTGCACCTGCTTGTCTAAGCATCCCCTTGTGGTGGTCCATGAGGGACTCCTGGCATAGGACAGGGTAGAAAGAATGAGGTGCTACATTCAGGAATTTAGGCCCTTTGAGGGCATCAGAAGTGGAGTGGTAATGTTTTCCTCGCTTTGCCCCCTGTCCCTTCCATCCTCACCTGCTTTCCCACAAGGAAGAGGCTGAATGTCTACCGATCAAAAGTCTGGTAACCCTGGCCGGTTCTGGCTGTGACATACATTTAGGGAACAGAGGTCCCAGGGCATGGCTGGTGGCTTCCCTTGGGTGGACTCTGAAGATGGGGCTCCATCAAGGACATTATTGCACCACTGGGCTTGAGCTAGCACAGAGGGATGGGAGCCCAGAAGTTGCAGATCTACACCAAATGACCCTGGGCAGAGTTGGGCAGAGTAAGGCTTCAGGGTCAAGACTGTATGAATAGAAATACTCCATTACTTGCTTGCTATGTGACCTTCAGCTAGTCACTTTACCTTTTTCTACCTCACTTTTAGAATCTGTAAAATGGGGATAATAATAAAATCTATCTCCTGAGGTCATGAGATAGATCAGATGAGATGATATATATATATATCATATAGTGCCCAGCACATAGCAAGCACTCAAGCAATATGAATCTTTAGAAGGAAGATTTGCTTTTGGTAGAAGCCTCTGGAATGTGGCCTGGGGATTCTCTTAGTCACTCTCTGCTGTAGTTATGTTGGTAGTTTCAGCCAAAATCCATTTAGGTAGGGGTGCCTGGGTGGCTCAGTTGGTTGAGCGTCTGACTCTTGGTTTTGGCTCATTTTATGATCTCACAGTTCATAAGTTCGAGCCCCATATCAGGCTCTGCGCTGACAGCAGAGTCTGCTTAGGATTCTTTCTCTCTCCCTCTCCCTCTCTCTCTCAAAATAAATAAATAAAACCTTAAAAACCTGAATTCATTTAGGAAAATGAGTAGATGTTTTGCCACCTGTTTGCTATTCAGAATTTTTAAAGGAAAACTTATGCTAATATTAGCCTTTTCTCCCAAACCTAGATCTCAGTGTTGATCAGATGTAGTAGGTTTTCTTCAAGGTTTTAGAGCTGGTTTCTACCTCAAGCTCCTGAAAGTGCCATATCCCTGAAAGAACATTCCCTCATCTCCTACAGCTCCAGTGTAAAGACTACCTTGTGTGACCACAGTGGGATGCCAGATGGGGCAAATGAAGCATAACTAGTTCCTACTGAGCAGTCTCGGAGCCAGATGGGAGCAGGGGCTCTCCAGGTCATCTGGGCCACCCCTTTGCTTTTGGGACCACAGATGCCTCCCCTACATCAGACTGCATGCCAGAGATAGGGACTACAGGATTTCATTGCAGAGAAGAGGGGCTCCAGATTGAGCATTTTTGTTTGTAAACACATTGGTTGAAGTGCTTGACATGTATCATGCTAACCTTAAGGATGAAAGAGAAAACACATTCTGAATCTTAGGGAGTGGTAACTAAGATTTGGTCTCCCTTGCAGATTGCCCCAGGCTACTACGAATTTACTTTTAGCTGTCCAAATTAAATTAGCAAGTAATTAAGTCATGCAAGCAAAAGCTGCTTTCACATGATTTTGAGACCCTTAAAACTATCCAGGTTGACTTGGCAGGGAAAAGAGCCTCTTCCTCCCCATAATGGGACATTGGAGTCCACGTATTGTTGAGATTGTGAAAAACTGAACCGCTAAGAAGTTCAAGCTCGAAGAGTGTAAATCTGTTTCCTGGATGCCCCTCCCAAGGATCTGTAGAAAAAGTGAATCTGCTCCTCCTCCCCCCACCCCCCCACCCCGGGGGAATTGGGATCAGCTCCAGTATGATGGGAGGGGTGGCCTTAACCAAAAGCCATTTCCTGTCCCGGTCCCACCCGCAGCCTGCTCTGACCCGCTGGGCGGCAACGTGGAGCTGGAGCCCCTAAATGCTGTACCTCTCCCTGGGCAGCAAGATGGGCCAAGCTGGTCACGTCTCCCTGGACAAAGCAGAAATAAATCACACACCAGCCCCTGCTTAAGATCTGATGAAATTCTCCATTTCCGTTCCAAATTGAATTCCTCCCGAAGGATTGGAGCAGCTCTTGAGAGTAATGAAGGCACTCCTTCCTCCTCTGCTAGAAGCATGTTTTACATTAACAGACACAGCCTTCTAATCTGGATGGAGAGGTAGCTTTTAGGAACAGTCCTGGGAAGCTGTTTTCAGGCCAGAAATGATATTTTTAATCTCGAGGGGCAAGGCAGCAGACATCCACCACCACGTGGCCTCTGTCGGGAGCAGCCCCGCTGGTGGTCTCCTGGGAAAGAATAGGAACACGTGTCCTGCTGTCGCTCTGTGCCGCCCCCCTCCTCTGCCCCCTGTCCTCCTCCGACCACTTGTAGCAAGGAAGAATTTATGATACAACCCAGGAGGCTTCTGCTTTTTGAGAGTTGGAAGTATTACTTTTCTGCCCATCTCTTATTTGGGAAAAGTGATAAACTCTGTGAATTTAAAAAGAAAACAGTTTTTAGGATGAAGATATCATTGAAGTGATTATCTTCATCCTTTGCAGTGATGAATCGACAATTTGGCATATTGTAGAGGCAGCTGACACAGGCCCTTTTAGGGGGAAACAAGACAACCTGTTTTCAAATGGGCCTTGTCAGAGAGAAGACGGATGACCCACTGGCTGATTAGGACCATGAATAAGGTTCTGAGAATGCGGGAATGTGTGAGGAGCCCAGGGGTGAAACTTATAAATCAAGGTTAAGGTAGAAGTAGAAAATTCTAAACATCCATCCTGTTTTGAAGGTGGGCAGGAAGTAGATTATCTGCCGGTAAAGGAGTATTTAATATTACTCCTTAAAGTGAGTTTAAGAGCATTATACTTTTCCTCACTCACTGTTGAAAAAAAAACAACGGTAAAAATCGTACGTAACATGAGCAATTCTGACATTTAGGGTCGAGGGGAGGAAATTCTCCTTAAAAGTAAATTCTATTGGTCCTTTTGTGTCAGAATTTTGTTAATAACCCTTGAGAAAGATTATCAAAACCTTACTCCATTTTTAATCCATGTTTTTAATTTAGTTTTAAGAAAGAAGCCATTTTCTTCATAGGGAAATACCACCCCAGAGTCGCCCACAGGTAAAAAGCCAAGCTCCAGAGTGCAGACTCCACTGCAGGAGGATTTGGGGTCTGGTTCTCAACTGGAAAATTGCTTTTCAGGGAGAAGGTCATGTTTTCCACTGATAATAGGGTCACTTATATCAAATGAAACACCCTTCCTTCCGACCCAGGAGGATGTTTAAGCTTTGATCTTTCTCCGAAGACAGTAGGAAATCCATATATTCCTGGCTAGGAAGAAGGGTCTGGGGATGGGAAGTGGGAACGTAGGATTCCAGCCACGCCGGTCCCGTCCTGAGCCCGGCCAAGACGCACGGAGGCCAGGCCGGGTGGAGTCTCCAGAGCACTGGCAGGTGGGGAGGGAGGTCTGGCGGAGACAACAAAGGCCGTTGGAGGGAAAAGATTAAAGGGCAGGAAAGCGCACAGCCACCCCTCACCCCCCACGCAGCTGCTTTTGTGCATTCCTTCAGGCTCTCTAGACTTTGATATTTGCATAAATGGGCCTTGGCTGGACTTCCACGTTGGGACAGAACAGCGAGCCATCACCGAGGACGGGGCAGGCGTTTTCTTTGTGGACAGTCTGGCCGTGACTTCACAGTCATCAGCTTGTGTAACCTTCGTGGGTTGAGTGGACGGGTCAGTCGTCCAGTCTCTGTAACTACGTGCGCACCGTCTGTGTCTCTGAGCAGACCCTTCCGATGCAGACTCCTCTTTGAGCCTGTTTACAAGGCCTGCAGTTACTTCTGTTTTGTTTTAGCCAAAAGGGCCAAGCGCTGCCAGCAGTATGTCTGGAATGTTATTTACTTGGTACATTTCTGTGGCTTTCCTTTGTAGCGCTGCACATGCCAGAGCAAGCGGTCATTTACTCGAAAATGCCAGGTTTCACAGTTTGTCTTCTCTATGGGGTGACTTTCTCAGTAAGAAGGTTAGCTCCTGTGCCTGTCAGTTCCTTCCTCCCTTGCTTCCATCGGCCCTCCCGTCCTCCCTTCTTCCCTGCCTTCCTTTTTTGTTTTCTGACTTTGCCCTCTGAACTACTGCTGGTGGCTGCTGCATTGCCCCCCTCCCCCACCCACCGCATCCTAAATGCCCCGACCACACGTTTTAATTCCTGGGGTTTCTGGTGGACTCTGCCGAGGGCCTGGCAGACACTTCATTTGTGTGCTTGCCCTGTTATTATTTCACATGAAAGCTGTCTATTTTGGCACACGTGGCTCCTACGATTTCAGTGGAGCTCTCCGAGCTGAATGGGCGATGTTGTGCAAGGGAAATACAGGTGGGGTTTTCTCTACTGGTGGCCGTGGGGGCGGAGGACAAATCTGCGAGCAGTCCCGGCTTGTGCAGAGCCGGCGTGGTAGCAAACAAATGGCTTTTGAAGGAGGGAACCCGTGTGTACAGTTTCTTAATTTGGGAGGTTTCCCAACTGTTCTTGTTCAAATGAAGGAGGAGGGATTTTTTTTTTTTTTAAGGCAAATTCTTCATTAATAAAAGTGTAAACAACTCCTGGATAAATGAAAAATGTGGAAGGTGGAAGCAGAGGAGGTTTTCTATCTGCCTCTTCTTTTTTTCAGCCTCCCTTCCTCCCATTTGTCTATGCAATCTAATCATGGTATTTGGGGTTTTAAAACAAGGTATGGAAAATGAGATTAGATAAATCTCCCCAGCTGGGGCCAGCCCTGGGGCCATTTGCACACCTGGGTGTGTTGGCTCCCCCCACCCCCTGCCTAATTTTGTTATGTCATGTGAATGTATAAGCAGCTATAGATAGGAGATGATACCTTTGAAAATCTTGGCCTTACAGAGACTGGGCCTTCATCTGAGTCTCTCAGAAACCTCACCCATCCACGGCACCTGTTAGTGTGTTAACTCCATAACCAGCCCCAGTCCGAAATGGAAAATTTTTGGTTCCATTCTTCTCGGCCTTTCCTGTCCTTCTGCATGACTTCTCAATTTGCGTGTAAGCTGCTCGGATTTTTGGCTGAAGGGGCTTCTTTGATCACTCTCTTGACAGCATGGGCTTCACAGTCTCACACCTGCTCTTCTTTTACAGTCCAGATTTCAGAGTAAATGCTTCCATTGCCTTGTAATTTCTTCGGCATAAAACTTTGGTGCAGGTTACTCATTACAGGTAATAGCCGTTGGGTGACGGAGACGACTGCTTGGCACAAACGGCCACCTGAACCGCTGCCAGAAACGTAAACTGCCACTTTATTTGTTTCTGAAAGCATCTAAGCTGCAAGCCTATCTGTCATGATCTGGCATGCACATGATAATAACAGGCTCACCAGGCTGAGAAAGCCGCCCCATGGGGCAACCACGAGGGCAGGCTCTAACAAGACTCCGTGTGTTTTCTCCCCCATTATCCACAGCCCACACATCATCTTCCTCTCTCAGAGCGTCTTGACGGGAAACAGCCATCTCTGTGGGACCCGTCTCTGCCATGAAATTGCTCACGCCTGGTTTGGGCTAGCCATCGGGGCCCGGGACTGGACGGAGGAGTGGCTGAGCGAAGGGTTCGCCACTCACTTGGAAGATGTGTTCTGGGCCAAAGCACAGCAGGTAGGTTTACAGTGACCCTAAGCATTTCCCCACCCAGAGTCAGATTCTCTTCACAGGCATCTGTTCATTCAACAGATATGTAGAGGGCTTATTGTGCACCAGGACTGTGCTGCTTGCTGGGGAGAGAGCTGTGTAAACAGAGAAAAGTCCCTGAGCCCTGGGGGTTCTCAATGCAGGGGTAGGAGAGAGAATGGGGAAACAGACAAGCACATCTGTAACACGTCAGGTGGTGAGGACTGGAAGGCAGATGAAGCCGGAGAGCGTGGTGGGAAGCTGAGTTTTAGAAGGCACTAGAGGGCTCTCTGATAGTGGACATTTGAGCAAAGACTAGGAGCTCAGGTCAGGCTGTGGCATACCCAGGCACTCCCTTGTGGTTATGGTTGTGGTGATGTTGACTGTGTATGGTTTTGGTTCTTTACTAATAAGATAAAAATTTAAATCGGGAGCTGTCATCTCAGATGTCTGCTGGCAACTAATGAAGACTGAAACGCGGCTGGTGTAATAGGTTAGGGAGGGGTGAGGACTCAGGCCAACTGGGAGCTGCACATCAGTGAGGGCCAATTGTCGTCGTGTGGACGGGAGGGCTCGGGGGAGCCTGGACTCGTAGTTGTTTAAAGGAAGTTCTCAATCTGGATTTTTATGTGAAATTTAGTAATTTAAAGAATACTATGCCAAGCAAACATACCCAGAGGTATGGGCAACACTTTCCCAGTTTACAACCTCTGCTTTAAAGAATTGGATGCCAGTGCTAATGAGGATATGGCAGCTAAACTGGTTCCTGCTTATGTTTTAGCTCCGAATATTTGATCACTTCTCTTCCCTGCCATCCCCACCCCTTACACGCTTACTGGACTAGTTAACATTTTCTGAAATCTTCAAGTTTGTGCATACCTGTGTGGTTTTGTTCGAGTTCCTTCTGCCTGTTGAAATCCTGTTTATTTTTCACTAACCAGCTCAAGATCACCTACTCTGAATAGCCCAGACCGATCAGTCCACTCCCAATTCAATACTTACTCTTCTAGAAGCTTTGAACTCCCCCCAGTATTTGGTACCTGCCTCTTTTCCCTCACTTTTTTCTTTTTCCCTCAAACCTCGCAACTAGACTGTGACCTCTTCCCGAATGGAGCTACATCTTACTCGCCCTCCCACCCTCTCTGCCCCTTGGCCTGCAGCATGCACCCTCTGTCCCCTGCCACACAGTGAAGAGCAGCCACGTGGCAGGTTTGGGAAAGGTGGCTGGGTTTGGAGTCAGACCAGGTGTGGAATCCCACCTCTGCTGTTCACCAGCTCTGTAAGTGTGCGTAATTTATGTAGCCTCCCTGAGCCTCAGTTTCCTCATTTGGAAAATGGGTATAAGAATAAACATTTGCACTGTGAATGGGAAAATTATGAATGACACATGGAGCTTGTGCAAGAAATACCAGTTCTCCTTTTCTGCTCTCTTTCTCTTTGTATTTTCCACCATCTGACGCACAGTAGACATTTAGCAAGGGTTAAATAGGCTAATATCAATGAGCCTCTATCAACATCCCTTTTCTCAGGTGCTTCTGTCCTGAGACAATCAGATTTGTGCTATTCTTGATAAGTGTGAAATTTATTTCAGGCATGTAATGATGATCTCTCTGTTCATCATCTCCATCCCCACGAAGCGCTCCTCCTTTGGCTTTGCCCCTGCCCATAGTTCCAGGGGATCACGCCTGAGTCTCATTGCATAGGTCCTGCCTCTTACGGCCCTGAATATGTCCATCTCCACTAGCAGAGACATGAAGCCAGTCTGGCCTCATCTCACAGCTGCATACCTTCTGTGTGTCCATCTGTGTTAGACCTGTAGAGATAATAAGACGGATATGACACAACCCTGCTCTGAAAGAGGTCATAGTTGAACTGTGAAGATAAGAAAAGCACACAGTAGACAATAAGTTAGAAGAGAGAGGTAAACACCGAATATTGTATGGCTTCAGAGGTGGGAGAGGTCAGGTCTGAGCTGATCCAGAAAGTCTTCTTGGAGGAGGTGACTTCTGACATGGGCCTCAAAGGGAAAGCTGGAGTTGAGGTTTCTTTATCCCTCCTTTCCCCTTAACCTGGCGCAGGAGACAACCCACCTCATCATCCTTTACTCTCTGGGCAATAACTCTTCTATATGTGAAAACACTTTGGTCTGAAATAAAGTGGCCATTCCGGATTTTAGCACAAAGTTTGGAAACATTTCCAGAGCACGTGGATCACTGTAGCTCCTTCCTTGAAGGGAGGTCTGAGTGTGTGCAGCAGACCTCCCAAGCATGAGAAGAGGGCTCTTTGGGTCAGGGAAGGGTGCACCAGCTCACAGGACTCTCCTGGCCAGCAGTGGATGTCACCAGGGAAGAGGTCATGAGGCACACTGGCCACTTGGCTGCCCAGATGACTGTGCTGTGCAGCACTGAACATTAGCAAGCAGGGCAAAGTGGGGAGGGGGAAGTCACTGAATGAGGAGATAGAAAGTGGCATTCCATAGGGAGAAGTGAATTGAGTTAGCTGCAAGATTGTATCATATAACTTGTCATCAACCCTGATAAAAATCTAAACTCCTTCACAGGTGTCTTAGCTCAGGCTGCCATAACACAATGCCACAGACTGGGAGGCTTAAACAACACTTGTTTTCTCATAGTTCTGGAGGCTAAAAATCCAAGGTCAATGTGCTGATAGGCTTGAGTTTTGGGGAGACCTTTCTCTCCTAGCTTGGTGATGGTCACCTCTCACTATGTCCTTCCATGGCCTCTCCTCTGCACATGTGGAGAGAGAGCTCTGGCGTGTCTTCCTCTACTTGTAAGGACCCCATTCCTGTTGGACCAGGGCCCATCCTAATAACCTCATTGACCTTAATTACCTACTTAAAGGTCCCGTCTCCAAACAGAGTCACATTGGGGGTTAGGGCTTCAACATACGAATTTTCCATAGCAACAGAGCACACAGAACCTATTGATCATCTGGCCTCTGCTGGCTACTTGGCACCTCTGTCCCTCCCCAATAATAGCGTGCTCCCAGCCTGACCATATCCTTCACCATTCTGTAAACACATCACACTCTTTCTAGGCCCCATGAACCTTGCACATGCTTTCCCTCTGCCTGAACTTCCTCCTCCCCTGGCTGACTCCTCCTGTCCCTGGGGATCAGCACAGGCCCCAGCATCTCCTCAGGAAAGCCTTCTGACTCACCTGGCTGGCCAGAGGGCATCTAGATTCTTCCTTAACCTCTACCATGACTGCACTCTAATGGCTGGTGTTCTTATCAGTCTTCCTGGAGTACAGGCTGTGTCCGTAATGTACCCAGGGCCTGGCAGAGACTCAGTAAATATCTGTTGAATGAACCATTAAGGCTCTTTAGTTTCCAGAAATGCCTGTTGATACTGACATTTCCCTCCCTGGTGGATGTTCTGCTGCCCTCCCTTACAGAGACTTTAGCCGCAGGGCCTCATGAGCCCAGTGACAGCCGCCCGATTCTCACTAGCAGGGCAGGGAGTGATGGTGCTCCCCTCCCCCAGACTCAGTCCAGGCAGTACACTCTTTCTGGTTATATGCAGACAGAATCATCTGGGCTGCATTAGCAGGCTCCACTGTAAACAGCCCTTAACAAAACTGAGGGCTGGGAAAAGTAGGAGGTAAATGGAGGGGACCTGCCCCACCCTGTGCAGAAAGACAAAGCAGGAAAGGTCTGGATGGAATCAGAGTGGAAATGGCCCCCTAGGGAAGCCTGCTCTTTTGGGGCCAGGGTTGTGTGAAGGGTGGGTCTAGGACCAGGGGGCACCTTCCAAACAGCCAGGCCCAGCTCTGCCACCAGCAGAAGAGTGAGCAGCTGGCTCTTTGAGGACCTGCCAGACCCCCTCTGCCCTCTGACTTTTCTGGTGGGGCACAAGGCACGGTGGAGAGACCATCACCCTGAAACTGAGCAAGCTGCTGCTTTGGGCGGCTGTGACCCACACAAGGACAACAGTGACCGTGTTTTGTGCACATGTGTTTGTGTGTCTGTGGCCCAAGCAGCTGGACCCCCACGAGGCCCAGGAGCAGCAGGAGCTGAAGGCTTGTCTACGCTGGTGTCGTCTCCAGGACGAGGTGCGGAACTCCCCGGAGGAGATGCAGGTGTTGAGGTAAAGCGCCAGGTGATCTCTTTACCTTCTCATCCTCTGCCTGCCACCTCCTTCCTTCTCTCCTTCCAGCCACCTCCTGGCCATCTGTGAAATCTGCTGTGTTTCCTTTTTAAATCAAATTGGGTTAGGTCACCACCACCCTCCCCATCCCAGGGATGTGATTGTTGTGTTTTGCGTCTTTCAGGGCTTTGCCTTCTGACATTTTCCTGGTGTCTCTGGCCAGGAAAAAACTAACACAAGGCCGTTTCCAGGACCAAATTCTTCATTTGACGTTCTAAGAGTCACTTTATGTGGTGGCTGAGGACTCAGACAAGGTTGGGGTCTGATGACCTGACAAAATAATAAGTAAATAAATAAATAAATAAATAATAAAAGCCAAAAAAAAAAAAACCAACAACCTTTAGGAAAAACTTGATTCCTAAGTGTTTAGTAATAACAGATGTTTGTGTCAATGGGGCCTTTTGTTTCCCGTCTTCCCAGCAGGAGGCCGCTCCGGTGCCTGGGGAAGATTCTACTCCTAGCTCCTGAGTTTTGTTTTCAGAGTGTGACTTGTAGCACTTACTTGTAGGATTACTTCTTGCACTTTTTCCGTTTTTGCCCCTCTCTGCTTTGCTCATTTCCTTCACTTCTCTAAATAGTTGTTATTCTGAAACCCGAAGACTAGGCCCTAGGAACGCCACGATTGCTATGACAACAGAAGCTTTCATCCTGCTAGAGCCAAGCATGTGGAATCCTCAGTCTGACAGGTGGGAAGGCAGCCATCCAGCAATAGCCCCTCATTTTTGATGACGACCCTGAAGGCCAGTCCGCCTCCCCAGCAGGGCCAGCCTGAAATGGTTCAGTTGTTGTTGTTTTTAAATGAACACCCCCACTCCACAGTGAGTGTCCACTGAGGCTAAGTCTGAGGGAAATGCATGGGGCCCAGCCCGACCCCAGGGAGGCTGGCTGGTGCTTTTGAGCAGCACTGCAGCCTGGGCGTGGCCACTCTTCCCACAGACAAGTCCCCCCAGCTCGCACGCAAACCTCTGCGGTCCGCTGACTCATCCATTGTTTCGGAGAGCCAGAGCCAGAGCCAAAGCCAGAGCCAGGAGCCCCGTGTCCCCCACCCAACACCACTGTTTGTACACCTCTGCACTCAGCCAGTGGGACGGCTATACCTCCCGTGGGACTGATATGGACAGCGTCCCTGATCTCATGGAGCTTCGACTTAGCGGGACTCTGTCATATTCACAGCTAGTTATGCTGAGAAGTGGCACGAAGGGAAGGTGTCTCTAAGGACCATGAAGGCTTGAAGTAGGAAAGGGCCTGACATGCTAGTGCCGGAGGGATGGTGGGGCCAGATGGGCAGAGAGAGGCAGGCAGGAGTCAGGTCAGCAAGCCTTACTCCAAGTGCCTGCAGCAGGGAAGGGTCATGATCTGTCTTGTGTTTTCAGTGCTGCTCTGGCAGTTGGGGGGGGGGGGGGTTACAGGCAGCAGAGGGATGGCAAGGAGAGGGGTTAGAACCCGCAGTTATCCATGCAGGAGATCCTGGGGGTGGGGGGCAGATGCAAGGAATAGACCCATTTGAGACAGGTTTGGGTGGTGGAGCTGCCTGATCTTTGGTCATTGAATGTGGAGAAGAGGGAGATGGGAGTGTCCAGAATGATTCCAGGCTTTTGACTTGAGCAGCTGGGTAGACGGTGAGGCCATTTGGTGAGACAGCCGAGATACCGGAAGGAAAAATAAAAATCCCAGTTTTGTATGTGTTAAGTTTGGGATGCCAAATAGATACTCAATATTGAGAACTCAGTGGGGTCTACAAGTCAGCAGCTCACTGGAGAGATTGGAACATTCAGACTATAAATACTTAAAACTGAGCACATTGAAATCACCAGGGAGAGAGGACGGCAAGGGAAGAGGTTGGAGGAAGGTGGGGAGCCAGCAGAGGAACTCTGGAAATCAGTGTGGAAGGGGGGTGGGGCATCGTAATGAACGTGAGTTGATGAAATGTGCTCCCAATTTATAAGCAGGCCAACCGCACACAGAGAAGTCATCACACACATGAGGAGAGCCTTATCTCTGCACTCCATGGGGCTGTGATCAACCCAGTCTCTGAGGGCCAAGAGCTTTTCCTGTGTGTATAGAGCCAGGAGAAGAAATACACTATATTTAGACCCTTGTGCTGGAAAGCTTATTATGGCATTTGTTTTTGTCTTAGTATTCAGAAATCGTGTTTGCCTAAATTTAGGCAAACCATGAAATGGCTGCATTTGAAAGATTTGTTGCACATCAGTATAGAAACCAGGGCTATCAGATGCGCTTACGGTGGAGATGAGATGTTTCTGAACCTGCCCCGAGTTACATAGTCTAGGTTTAGTTTACTCCCATCCTGTGGAATTCTCCCTTAAATGGGAATGGAGAGCCTAGAAATAACCGAAAGTGAAAAAGAAAAAAAGAATTAGAGTTATGAGAATTTGTTCTCAGGTTTTATTTTGGTTTAATATGCAAAGAAATCGCTTAAGACAAGACCATAATCAAAGACGCTATCTTTCTCCTCCCTCTCTTTCAAGATACCCCATGGTCTTGAAATGATGGACCAACAACAATTTAGAAGTTTGGTTTGTGTCTTGCTATGTTCCTCATTCCTCGGTGTTGACAGACAAAATGGAAACTTTTCTTACTCATCTTTGCAGTAGCTTTCAACATGGTTGACCACTCCCTCCTTCTAAAACCACTTTCTGCACTTGGCTTCTGTGTGTCACACTCTCCCTGATTTCCTTCTACTCCGATGCCAGCCCTTCCCCACCCCTCCTGCTGGCTATTCAACATCTTCACTTAGATGACTCATAGCTCAGAAAGAGAGATTAAGGTGTCCAACATCATACTGCTGATAAAGAGCAGAGCAGAGATTGAAACCTAGGGATGGAAACGACCCTCTTTTCCCTAGTCTCTCTCTCTCTGCTTTCAAGGAACTCGGTATAGCATTTAGTTGCATTTAAAAAAAAAAGACAAAAAACAAAAAACAAACCCTGAAGGTATCTTGAACCATGGAAGGATACGAAGGTTAGGGATAAAAAAATTATCATTAGGGGCGCCTAGGTGGCTGAATTGGTTAAGCATCTGACTGTTGATTTCGGCTCAGGTCATGATCTCACTGTTGGTGAGTTTGAGCCCCGTGTTGGACTCTGCACTGACAGCGTGGAGCCTGCTTGCGATTCTCTCCCTCCCTCCCTCTCTCTCTGCCCTTCCCCTGCATTCTCTCTCTCTTTTTCAAAATAAATTAAAAAAAACTTGAAAGAAAAAAGTATCCTTGGGCCAAGCATCTTTGTCTTTTACACATGAGTGCATGTGTCTGATTATTTCAGTAGCTATAAAAAAAAAAAAAACCTCAACATTGTGTTGATTATAGATATTGGAGTATTAACAAAGTGAGAAGAGAAAAACTAAAATTGTATTTGGCTCTGACGTGCTAATGTTATAACTGTTTCCCAATTGTGTCTTCCATACACCCGGTGTTGAACATGGCTCTCATCGGATATGTCCTGGATTGACTTGGTTGTAAGATTTCATTTGGTTACAACAGTTCCTGTGTTTTCCTTCTCAGCGTTCCTTGGCTGGGGAGCCTGTAATGTGGCGGCAGGCTCTTGCGGCATGACGATTTGCTCATAGTTTCAAAATGCTAGGGGTCACATTACTCACTCCATGTCTTTTCTCATTTGTTAATTATTAAAGATGCTTTTCCCATAGATGAGAGCCCGGCGACTCTCCCTAGACTCCCCCCCCCCCGGCCCCCCCCCCCGCCTCACCTGTCCACTGACCCTGGACAGAACTGTACAAGGCAAAGCTGATCTTACTGCTGTCCTACTCTACCTGGCCGCCACCACTCTGCTCTCCTGTTGTTTCCACCCCCGCCCCACCCTTGACTGTGCAGCAGTCGTGACTCTTGCCAGGGAAGATGCAAAGGGCCTTCTGTAAGACTCCCATGCCTTTGGTCCCTGGGGCGCTGCTGGATTCTGGCATTCTCTCTCTAAAGAGCTTTACCCTGTGAGTGTTAGTATACTCTGACAGGTCTGCGGGACGGAAGAGCTACAGTGGCAGGGTCAGGAGAAATCTCTGTTGGTTTTTATTGTTTGTGATTTATTATCACTTCCCCTCTTTTCTGGATTCATTGTTAAAGTCAAGCTCATGCTGAGAAAAACGTGAAAATATATCATGTTGAGAAGGCGCTGACAGGCCCAGAGTCTGATGTGGCTCTTTCTCCTAGCTGCTGCCTCCACAGACGATATAATTCTAGAGAAACACCAATATCTTTTCCTACTTTCCTCATAAATGTCTCATTCCCTGGTCAAAAAGACATCCCATAATAATGGGGGGAACCCCGCGTATGCAGCTCTCCACAGCCAAGACGAAGTATGCGTGCTGTGCCGTTGGTTCTGTGGGTTTGCGTGACACCTGAACACTGGATGTTCCATTTAAAACAGTAAGACTTTGGGGGCACCTGGGTGGCTCGGTGGGTTAAGCGTCCAACTTTGGCTCAGGTCATGATCAAACGGTTCTCGCGGCTCTCACAGTGAGTTCGACCCCTGCCATCGGGCTCTGTGCTGACAGGTCAGAGCCTGGAGCCTGCTTCAGATTCTGTCTCCCTCTTTCTCTGCTCCTCCCTGCTTGCTCTCTGTCTTCTCTCTCTCTCTCGCTCAAAAATAAGTAAACATTAAAAAAAATAATAAAACAGTAAGACTTTTGAAATCAGTCTATGTGTACACCTCTGGTATGCATGAAGCTTTTGCCTTTAAAGTTTTTCTCAAAATTTTTATTTCTGATCCTTGAAGAACACAGCAGTCTTTTCCCACCCACATGTGGGAACTCAGCCACTCATAGCCACACAAAGCTGCCTCATGGGAAAGCTCCCGTCCTTCCAGAGTCCCTTGTTGCCGTCACGCACCCACCTCCAGCCCAGAGGCTCAGCCTCCGCCGCTCCTCCATCCTGGGGCCAAGACTCCCAGCGTGCCCACCTCAGTCTCCACCAGCCCCACAGCCTGGGAACAAATCTGTTCACTCTTTCCTGGGCAGCTCCTTCCCCATGGCTTCAGTGTTTATTCCAGACCTTTCCTGCTCTCTCTTCTCTTGCCTCCTGTTCCCCAGGGAAAACTGAAGCCATCAGCCATGTTCTCCCTTCAATTCTATAAATGCATCAACATCCATTTCTCCCTGAGCTCTCAGATGCCTGAAGGCAACCTGTCAGTCTTAATACAGTTACAGACAAATTTCTAATTCCAGAGGTAGAAGTGGAAATGCATGTGCATCGACGCAAGTCTAGAACTTGCATATACCTAGGTGAGCTTTAAACCTTCTGCCCATAAGGAAGAAGGGAAGGGGGGGGGGGGGATCCATATATGAAGGGAGAACGAAGTTGCCATCACTTTGGGCCATGGGCTGGGGTCATGAGTCTAGGGAAACTTTTTTCCTAAGGCCATTTTGCCCTTAAGATCACCAGATTCTGTAAATGTATTCCGGCCTTTATATTATTGGAACTCCTCTGCTTTGTTTGATACTATTGATAACTCTTGCCTTCTGGGGATCTCAGTCACCTGGCTTACCTCTTCTGGCTCTTCTTCAGAGTTCTTGTTTCCTCGGGGGCTCCACTCTTAGAGTAGTCTCATCCCTCTGGAGTAGTCTCATCTACACCCCCTGCCTTAGGTGGGATTCCCCAGAAGCAGACCCTGAGACAAGATTCATGGGGAAGAGATTTATTAGGAAGTATTCCCAGGAGGGGAAGTAGAAGTGAGGAGAAGGAAAGGAGGCCAAGCCAGGATCAAGTCAAGTCACATAGGATTGCTGTGGAGGCAGTGCGGGTCAGTCTCAGAGTTGTCCCCACCAGGGTGTGGTTCAGCGTGTGTACATCCCTTTGCCTATCCTCATTGCTTGGACATATGTACATCCCGAGGTACTTCTGTCTCTTGTGTTTACAGGTAGAAGAACCTCAGGCAACCAGAGAGCCACATCTGACAGAGTCATGGAGAGCAGGACAAGAGCTAATGTGCACACAGATAATAAAAAGGCCCCACAGAATGTGAGTGGGGCATGGGCACTGCTGACTATACCTCCTCTCTGTGCTGGAGGCTCACACATCCCCAGGCCAGCCCCACTCTCTCTTAAAGATCACATATGACTGCTTAGCTGCCCACTTGACATCCTCTTTTCCTGCTGGCCTTACAGCCATCTCACACTGGTAACCCTGTCCCATGGGCCCCATCTGCTCACCTCCTATGGTGGTGAGCCCATCAGTGGTGGCTCAGGTTCTCACGTTCATCCCAGGTTGAAAATGGGGGTCTTCCAATTCTCCCTCCTCTCTCCTCCTTGCCCTGGGAGGGTTTAAGTCATCACTATGAACTTCTCTCACAAGTGTTCTCAGTTGGGCCCTTCTCCACTCCTAATACTGCTGTCTCCCTGGTTAGAACTTAACTCACTGGCACCAATCCAACAGCTCCCGAATTGTTCTTTCTGTCTCTAGTCATCAAGTCCGCCTTCCTCACTGCCACCGTGGGGCTTTCCCTGAAACACCTTCTAATTCCGCCACCTCCTTACTTAAAACTCTCCAAAAGCTTCCCTTCACCTCCTGGAAAAACTTCCAAGTTCCTTAATACAGCAGGCACAGCCCTGCACGCCACCACTCCTACCTGTTTTTTACAGTCCCTTCTCTTGCCATTTTTTGCTTCACCCCAGCCCCCTCACTGAGGTCATATAGAACCCTACAGTGTTAGTTTGCCAGAGCTGCCATAACAAAATATCACAGACTGGTATGTGGAAATTTATTTCTTATGCTTCTGGAGGCTAGAAGTCCAAGATCAAAGTGTTAGCAGGTGTGGCTTCTTCTGCAACCTCTCCTCTCTGAGCCCACACATGGTCTTTCCTTTGTGTGCCTGCATTCCTGGTGTCTCTCTGTGTGTCCTAATCTCCTCTCCTTGTAAAGGGTACCAACCAAATGCCTCATTTTAACTTAACTAGCCCTTTAAAGGCCCTGTGTCTAAATTTAGTTGCATTCTGAAGTAGGGCGGGTTAGGGCTTTAACATAAAAATTTTGGAGAAATGTAATGCAGCCCATAACATCTACTGTCTGCCTGTTCTTTCTTAACCTCCTTGCCTTGTTTTCATGTGGTCTCTATTAGAATGTCCTCCCCTTATTGCATGACCCCAAATCATCATGATTCAACACAGATATCACCACATTCCAAAAGTCTCAGGCTCTCTCCTGACAATATAAGCATGTGACCCTCATCTGTACCCCCTAAATGTTCTGGTTGTATCTCCATCCCTCATCTTACTACATTATTTGATAATTAAATTCAGAATGAGCCATGTTATATTGCCAATTATCGACCCTTTTTAACCTACAAACACATTAGTTTCATATGGTCCAACCTAATGCAACTTTCTTCTGAGTCATGAGCCTTGTGAATCCAGGGACTTCTTCACCTCTGTATACCACAGGGTTTGGCACCAAATGGATACTCAATAAATGTTGAAGAAATGAATGTCCTAGACAACAATGATCTCTGTCCCTGAGGTTCTTTCTATATTATTTGCAGCGTTGAAATATTGGTCAGAAGACAGTAGATAGAAAAACCCTAGGCTGTATCCTCAGAGTTCTAAGGACTGGGAGATTACTGTTGGCAGGTTTAGCTAGAAAGGGTGGCTGGGAAGATGTGAGGTTTGAACTGGGATGGAAAGAAAGGCTAACATTGAGACTGGGAAAGAGCTGGAAGGAAGGGAACTCAAGGAGCAAAGCATGGCAGGCATAAACAGTGAATTAATTGTGGAAATGGACATTAAAGTGAGAATGAGCTTCCTGGAAAGGATAGCCATCAGGAACCCCATGAGACTGAAGGGGGCCAGGGAAGGACAGGCTAAGTAATGGAGTTCCTTAGATGCCAGATTCAAAAGTTTGCACGTGACCATCCAGGCATTGGGGAGCTATTTTCAGTTCCAAGAATGACATAATGAAAATGAGAGTTCTGGGAAGATTATCCAGCCTGTGAGATCACACATGATCAGAGAGACAGAGACTAGAAGCCATTTCAGGAACCCACACCTGAATTTAGAAGAGCTTAGGATCCTCTTTCTGGTTGGCCTAGGGCTCTAAGTGGCTCATTTGGGGCTATTCAAAACTGGTTGGAGAGTCCATACAACTTCAGAGAAGGCTTCTAATAATAGGATGTAAAGCTTTCTCTGATTGCAGATAAGGATTGGATTGACCCACTAAAGGAAGTGGTTGAATATGTGGGCTTTGTGAAGTTTGTTATGACTTTAACAGAGTGAAAGGCAATAGTCCCAGCTCCTTATTGGCCAAAGCCTGGTCTGTCCTGCCTCATTTTAGAGAAACAACAGCTGCGAATGAAGGTCTGGACCCTCTCCAGAGCTTGTCAGTCTTCAGGTCTCAACCCTGGAGAGTAGTCTAGGGTTTAGGAAGCCAGAGTGCCTGGATTTGTGTCCTGTTCTGACTCTTCCACTTGCTGAGTGACCTTGACAGAGGTACACAGCATAATAAGCTTTGGTCTCCTCACTCTAACATGGGGATGATAACACAATGGTTTCTACTTTATAGATGAGTAAGAGGGATAATGTGATGAATATGTACAAATCACTTAGAACACATATATTGGGTTGAGTCACAGAGAATTGCCATTTTGGTAGATCTAAAATGGCTCAGTAGTGTCAGTTTCCAATGATTCAACCTACAGTAAACACTCAACACATGTTAGGTACTGTCATCTAGACCCTCTGACACTTGGTCAATATTTACCCAACGAGCGACGGAGGGCACAAGGACACAGCCCTCGCAGTCAGCCCCACTCTCTCTCCTGGTTTGTTCTGGTTTCTGTCTCTTCTCTCACTGCTGCTGTCCTCCTCTGGTGAACACAAAGGCACTCTTCTCCTGTCTCTTTAGCAACTGGAGCCTGGAAACACTACTTTTCCTCTTGATTAACTTGGAATTGGCAAGAATGTTCAAAAAGTTAATTTATAAACTTAAATTTTTTTCATTATTTATTTTTGAGAGAAAGAGACAGAGTGGGGGAGGGGCAGAATCTGAGAATCTGAAGCAGGCTCCAGGCTCTGAGCTGTCAGTGCAGAGCCCAACATGGGGCCTGAACTCGCAAACCACGAGATCACAACCTGAGCTGAAGTCGGATGCTTAACCGACTGAGCCACCCAGGCACCCCGAAAAGTTAATTGTATTAAGAAGTTAAGAGGATTTTTTTTTAATTTTTTTTAATGTTTATTTATTTTTGAGAGAGTCAGAGACAGAATGCGAGTGGGTTGGGGCAGAGAGAGAGGGAGGCACAGAATCTGAAGCAGGCTCCAGGCTCCGAGCTGTCAGCACAGAGCCTGACGCGGGGCTCCAACTCACGAACTGTGAGCTCATGATCTGAGCCGAAGTTGGACACTCAACTGACTGAGCCACCCAGGTGCCCCAAGAAGTTAAGAGGATGTTTAAAGAGGGGGTGGGGGAGCAAGAATGCCTGGTTACCAATGAAAAAGATGGGATTAAAAACAAAAACAAACCCCCCCAAAAAGTTTGAACATTAAACAAAGATGCTTAAACTAATAGCTTGAGGCAAGAATTACCTTGGCAATGCTTCTAAGACAAATGGAATCTTCATACCTTCCTGGAACCTACTTTTGGTCTCATCTGTACATCAGGGCCACACTGATGTCCCCTCTGGTGCTGCTCACTCGCCCTGATCTGTACATCAGGGCCACACTGGTGTCCCCTCTGGTGCTGCTCGCTCGGTACAGTTCCCCTGGCATTCTGTGCAGAATCTGACCACAGCCCTGAGGAGAAAACAATTCTGGCCTCTATGGCTTCAAGCGTTCTTACCTGAGTTCTGACCGCTGGCACTGGCCTGTGCACTTCCTGGGATCTCTACATACATACGTTGGAACTCCTACCCTCCACTCCATCCCTCAAGCCCGGGACCCCCTTCACCCCATTTTTTCTGTCTTGTTCTCTTTTTTTGAGCTGCGCACACTAGCAAGCTAGCTGTAGAGACGGTTTCTACCCTTTCGTGACAGGATGGTGCTGTACCTGTGCCAGCATTTTCTGAAAAACCTTAAGGCTCTCAGCTAGCCAGAAACAGACTCTGCCCTTTCCTGTCTCAAAGGCCAGCTCCCTCCCCCTGAGCTGCCCACTCAGTTCCTGTTTCCTGTTGGAGGGACACCCTCAGTTCACACTTCTTTTACCCGGCAAAGATGATAGACATGTCCTGAATATTTGAACTCAAATAGCACTCCCTGTTCATTTTTCTGAACCATTCCCTGGTTACTCATCACTCAGGTATTTCTAAGGGAGGGATAGAATTCTCCTTGATAGGCCCCTAATTACATATTTACTGTACATCGTGTTTCATTTTTACAATTACATTTAGTAGGGTTTTTTAAATATAGAAAAACTTAAAGAAGAAATAAAGTAGTTCATAATCACTGCTTAGTTAACCATGGTGTGGGGGTGGGTTTGTTTTGTTTTGTTTTTGTAATAAAAGTACTAAGAGGAAAACCCAGACAGTTTAGAAAGGTGTTAATTCCATCCCCACCATTGCAGTCTTCATTCACCCTAAGATAATCTCTGCTAGCATTTTCTTGTGAATCCTTCCAAAAATAAATTTTGTAAGTATACACGCATACTTCTGTATTGCTCCCCCGTGTGCGACTGATTCATTATAACACTATTTGCCTGTGAAATATTTTCCTAAAACATAATACTAGTCCTGTATAATAATAATTCATGTATATAAACCAATCTATAATAATTCACTCTTATTTTGCCTCTGAGGATATCTCACACACTCAGCCAATCCTAGCATGATGTACACTACATTCATGGCTAGTGAGTGTTAGTTGCCCGCTCAGAAAAACTCTCATCCTCCCTGTACACTTCCCCCCAACACCATCATTTAGTTTGTGTTTTGGCCAATAGTTTTGACCAAGAACGGCTGACAAACAATACAGGTATTTGACTGGACTGCTGCAAGGACACATCAAAAGAATCTTCTACGTGTTAAGTTTTATAAGGGCTTCTTCCTCTTTCAAGTCAGTGGTGGAGGAGATAAAGAATAAAAAAGAGGGATTATATTTGTGTTCAAGATTGCACTGGAGGTTCTAGCCAAGGCAGTTAGGTAAAAAAGTGAAATAGAAGGCATCCAGATTGGAAGGGAAGAAATAAAACTATCTCTTTTTGCAGGCAAAATTATTTTATATATAGGAAATCCTAAGGAATTTCCTCTCCAAAAAACTGGCAGAACTAATAAACAAATTCAATAAGGTTGCGGGATACAAGATCAATGTACACAAGTCCATTGTGTTTCTATACACTAGCTATAAATGATCTGAAAATGAAATTAAGAAAACATTCATTTGCAATAACATCAAAAATAATGAAACAGTAATAAATTTAACAAAAGAAGTGCAATACAGTGGAAACTACAAAACATTGTTGAAGGAAACTGAAGAATGAAGTAAATGGAAAAACATCTTGTCTTCATGAATTGGAAGACTTAAGATTGTTAAAATGGCAATGCTCAGTGTCAAAATTCCAGCTGCCTTTTTTTTTTTTTTTTTCCAGAAATGGACAAGCTGATCCTAAAGTTCATACGGAAATTCAAGGGACCCAGAATAACAAAAATGATCTTGATAAAGATTGAGGACTCATACTTCTCAATTTCAGTACTTACCACAAAGCTACAGTAATCAACACAGTGTGATACTGGCATAAGGACAGACATACAGACCAATGGAATAAAATTGAGAGTCTGGAAACAAACTGTTCTTTCTGTTTATGATCAGCTGGTTTTTGACAAGGGTGCCAAGACCATTCAATGGGAGAAAGAATAGTCTTTTCAACAGATGGCCATGGGGTAACTGGATAGCCACATGCACAAAATGAAGTTAGACCCTCTGCTTCATACCACATACAAAAATTAACTCAACATGGATCAAACCCCTAAATGTAAGAGCTAAAAACATAGGTATAGATCTTCATGGCCTTGGATTAAGCAACTGTTTCTTAAACTAAAGAACAAGTGACCAAAGGGGAAAAAAATCAATAAATTGGACTTCATAAAAATTAAAAACTTTTGTGTTTCAAAGGACTCCATCAAGAAACTAAAAAGACAACCCACAGAATGGGAGAAAATATTTGTGAATCATATATGAGGGACTAGTATTCAGGATATATAAAGAACTCCTATAACTCTTATAACTCAAAAGACAACTCAAATTAAAAATGGGCAAAAGGGGGCACCTGGGTGGCTCAGTCAGTTGAGCATCTGACTCTTGATTTTGCCTCAGGTCATGATCCCAGGGTCATGGGATCAAGCCCCGTGTCAGGCTCCATGCTGAGTGTGGAGTCTGCTTGGGATTCTCCCTCTCTTTCCTTCTGCCCCTCTCCCCCTTTCATGTGCTCTCTCTCTCTCTCTCTCTCTCTCTCTCTCTCTCTCAAATGATTTTTTTAATGGACAAAGGATTTAAATAGACAGTTCTCCAAAGAAGATATACAAATGGCTAATAAGCACATAAAAAAATGTGACATTATTAGCCATCAGGGAAGTGCAAATCGAAACTTCAGTGAGGTATCACTTCATACCTACTAGGACAGCTATCCTGAAAAGTCAGATAGGAACAAGTGCCACAGAGGATTTGGAGAAATTAGAACCCTTGTACATTGTTGGTGGGATTGTGAATTGGTGCAGCTCCTTTAGAAAGCAGTCTAGTAGATCCTCAGAATGTAGCACATAGGGTTCTCATACAACCCTGCAACTCTACTCCTAAGTATTTACCCAAGAAAAGTGAAAACAAAAGTCCAGCCAAAAACGTGTACACAAATGTTCATAGAAACATTGTCCTTAATAGCAAAAGTAGGAACAACCCTAATGTCCATCAGCAGATGAATGGATAAATAAAGTGTGTTATATTTGTGCAATGGAATATCATTCAACCATAGAAAGGAATGAAGTACTGTTATGTGCTACAAAAATAGATGACTCTTGAAAACATTATGTTAAGTGAAAGAAGCCAGTCACAAAAGGCCATGTGCTGTATGATTTCATTTATTGGAAATAGTTGGAATAGGCAAGTGGATAGAGACAAGAAGTAAATTAATGGTTGTCAGGGACTGGAGTGAAGGGAAAAATGGAAAACCACTGCTAGTGGGTGTGGGATCTTTTTTGGGGGTGATGAAAATATTCTGCAATTAGGTACTGGTGATGGTTACACAACCTTATGAATATACTAAAACCAGTGAATTATACTTGTTTTTAGTTTTTTTTTTTTTTAATGTTTAATTTTGAGAGAGAACACAAGTGGGGGACGGGCAGAGAGAGGGGGCAGAGGATCTGAAGCGGACTCTGTGCTGACAGCAGCAAGCCCGATGTGGGGCTCGAACTCACAAACCATGAGATCATGACCTGAGCCCAAGTTGGCCACTTAACTGTACTGAGCCACCCAAATGCCCCTGAACTTTTTTTAAATGGTGAATTTTATGATACGTGAATTATATCTCAATTTTTTTTAAAGAGAGGGATTGATGGAAATCATTGCATATTTTATAACATTTCATAACATCATTTCAGCCTTAGCAGGGTTGACCAGCAGTGTCTGAAGGAGAGATGGAAGATGAAGTTATGGCAGAAGGCAACTGATTTCCTCAGGGCATTGGATGAGCCCCAAGGAGCCATATCTAGCACTGGATGCCTGGAAGATATCTCCATGGGGTTTGTGGTATAACAACCCCACCTAGAGATGAGTCACTTCCAAGAAAGCATCCCTCAAGTACAAGTATATACACATGAGTGAGTGTGTGTGTCAATTTGTTTCCACCACATACCGTCCCTTCCATTGTTCTCTTAATAACCTGAGGTGCCTGGGTGGCTCAGTTGGTTGAGCATCCAACTCGATTTCAGCTTAGGTCATGATCCCAGGGTCATGGGATCAAGCCCTGCATAGGGCTCCATGCTGAGTGTGGAGCCCGCTTAAGATTCCCTCTCTCTCTCTCTCTCTCTCTCTCTCTCTCTCTCTCTGTCTCTCTCTCTCTGTGTGTGTGTGTGTGTGTGTGTGTGTGTGTGTCTTCCTCTCTCCCTCCCTCTGCCCCTCTCCCCTGCTCACACACTCTCTCAAATTAATAACCACAATAAAAACTAAAAAAATAATAATAATATAGTCCTGACTCTAGTTCTATTATCAACACACGTAGGTTTTGTTTTTGTTTTTTTTTTAACTACTGCAGAATATTCCAGGATATGAGTGTCCCACAACCAACTAACCACTTGTCAACCACTGGACATTTTGGTGATTTCTAGCTTTCTGCTTTTCCAAACAATACTGTGGTGAATGGTCTTATTGTTAATGCACAGCATGTTAAATATAAGACCTAAATAGTACTCAGTTGCCCGCAAGGCTGAGAAGAGAGCTCTTCTCCCAACTACTCATCTTGTTTTACATCCTGGTGCATACTGGGCTTCAAACCCAGGCAAGCCCTCCACCCCCCTGTGGCTACCAGTCCTCAGCTCTGTGCCATTCTCCACCAAGGAGGGAAAGTCCTTCTCCAGCTCCCACAGACCATCTGCTCCTCTTTGAGTCATAAGATGAGACGAATCTTCCCACCATCTCAGCACACAGCAGCACACATGCTGTTGGTGTTCAAAAAGTGCTTCCAGCCCCCCTTACAAAATGAAGCCAGTGTTTGTCTCATTTGTCTCTTTCTGGGATAGTGTCATGGGTTTTTTTTTTTTTTTTTTTTTTTGATGCAGTACAAAAAAGTTTTCCCTTATTACCTTTTCTCCTGAAATCACCTCCTGTAATTTCCAAGTTCTCTGTATTCCTATGTTCTGAATGTGTATAGCTGATGGACAGCTTGCTTTTCGTCATGATCACCCTAGCCCTGAATAGAGTATGCGGCTCCTTTTAACCTGGATTCTGAGGATTCCAGTTCAGGTTTACTGCATATGCACCTCTCTTGCCTTCGCCCTCTCTCCTAGACTACAACTCTGTAAAAAATATAATGAAAGCCTCTCATGCTTGGATCATATACTCTTACGCTACATCTATCCCCAAATATATGTGGTTGAATAAAATTAAGTTTCCTCTAATTCATTTACGTGTGTGTGTGTATGTGTGTGTGTGTGTGTGTGTGTGAAGTTTATTTATTTATTTTGATAAAGAGAGAGAGCAGGGGAGGGGCACAAAGGGAGGGAGAGAGAGAATCCGAAACAGATTCCACACTATCAGCACAGAGCCCAACACGGGGCTTGAACTCAAGAAATGTGAGATCACGACCTGAGCCCAAGTCAGATGCTTAACTGACTGAACCACCAAGCTCCTTGTGTGCTTGTTTTAATCAGAATTTTTAATCAGAATCACCCTTGATGCTGATTTGGCATGACCAAGGCTACATAGCAAACCTGTTGACTCCACTATAGTGGATGAATAATGTTTTACATCTAAATACTGCAGCTTAAATAATTCTGGGTTATTTTATCTCCTAAAATCCTAGAACATTAGGGTCAGAAAGGACCTTGAAAGTGATTCTGCCTAACCTTCTGTATCCCTGACAGACAGCTACCCAGCTTCTACCAAAGGATTTCCAGGATCCAATTCTCTGGCAAGCAGCAATTTCCCTGTGGGTATGCCCATCTTAAAATGGCCTTCCCCAGACTGGGCTGGAACTGCCTCCTTGTAAGTTCTGCCAGGTCATCTTATTTACCTCCAGAGTTGCACAGGATTTGCCTTGTTCTCACCCAAACAAATTCACATGTGTGAAGACCATTGTCTTTCCTTTCCTGGTCACTAGGTCCCAAGATTTGGAAATCTGTCATACCTAATGCAAGGTTGGGAGAACCCTTGCCTTCCTGGGCTTGGTCCTTTGTTGTTGTCTTCATTGACAGTGACTTTCTCCAGATATGACACCTGAACTGAACACAGTGCTGTTTGCAGTTACACCTTTGAAGAATTCAGTGGGACTATTCCTGCTTCTCTTGTCCGGCTAGGCCAGAAAAGAATGGACAAGTACTGATCAAGTTGGATGCACTCACATATATACCATATTTCATTTTTAAACCAGTATTCTACACCTTCTAATGGTGGTCCTACCATTCCAATCCCCACACATTTTTCTCTCCTCAGTAACGTTCATTGAGTGCTTCCGATGTGCCAAACACTTTTCTAAGCACTCTATGTACATGATCTCATTTTGTCCTCAAAATGGCCCTATGAGATGGGTTCTGGTACCATCTTTCTTCCCATGTGAGAGATGAGGAAACCAATGCATAGGGGTGTTAAGCAGTTGGCCACTTTTCTACAGCCAGTAGGTGGCAAGCCGGGATGCAAGTAGAGGAAAGTCTGGCTCCAGAGCTCAGCTCTTGACCACTGCTCTGGATGCTGTCTGATGCCCTCCCCAGCAGTACTTCCAACTACCTTCTCGTTGCTCCTGTTGAGCCCACCTACCAGCGTGGTTATTATTTTGGAAGTCACATCAATCGCTGTTGAGTTTATGGGGAAAGACTTATTCTTTCAAACCTCTTTGTTCTTATTAACTATTGTCTTATTAATTTTGGATCTTCATGTCAGCATGTGCTTGCTGTTCTTGCCTGTGGATGCTGTCAATCAACCAGCTAGACTCCCAGCTTGGACTAAAATGCAAATCTGTTACACCAGTACATCGTCATTCCTGGGGCTCAGCCTAAGTAGTACTCCCTCCTGGTTCTAGCCAGTAATTAATCAACAGCCTTGAGTTCTGTTTTTTAACCTAAAAGGCATGAAACAACCACTATGCACTCACCACTGCTACATCCATTCTGCCAGCTGACTTCTGTCAGGATGCCTGATGCCCGCAGTGAATTTCTGGAAGTGGCCCTCCAGATTCTATGTTCACTCCTATAGTTCCTCATTTTCTGTTCTAAGAGCTCACAAGCTCTGCGTGAGTCACAGTCACGAATTTCGTCTTTCCTCCTCTTAACCCCTTTTCCTTAGCAAATGAGAATAACATTTGTCTGTCCCCACCAGTCCCTTTCCTGTTGTCTCCATTGGTGATGTCCCCAGAGGTCTATGATTGCCAATGGAAGCTTTCAGAGTTGTGACATGTCCCTTACTGGGGCCTGGCATCAGAACTCTTCAAGGAGGAGGGAGCCCCCATCACCTGTCCCAGGCATCAGTTCCCACAGAACAATGCTGTTCTGCCATGTGCAATTTGAAAATCATTCTCCTTGGCAGGAAAGTTGAAGCAAAGTGGGAGTTCAAGTACTTCTGTTGGTTCCATTGCATCTTCACACCTGGTCTTTTTTATGCTCCAAACAATCCCTCTAAAGCCCCTTTTGTCGTCCTAAACATTCTCCGTTAGCATCAGCTCCTTCTGACTTTTTGCCTTCCTGACAAGGATTTTATAGTTTCTGGGCTCTTATATTTAGCTTTGGTTTTTTTCTCTCTCCAGCATCCCCCGCTTTCATCTTTCGAATATGGCCTCTGAAAATTCACCTCATTGGAAACCTCCTAGGCAGCCATCTTGGTGTCTTTGCTCTCTGTTGTCTTCCTTATGTCCTTTGAAGACATGTCCAAATTACCTCTGGCTATGTTGTGGTGATATACGGCTCAGACCATTGTATTAATCTCTATTTTATTTTTTTTTTCCCCTCTGGGATTTTGTTTCCTAGGGAGTTCTGATTTATGGGCCCTCAAAACCTGAGCACTATTTTGGTTTTGTACTGATGCTCATTGCTTCCTGCTTTTCGAAATTTCATCCTTCATTTTCCTACCCTGCTTTTCAGAGCTGGTGGACTTTGTATTTTCTACAGTTCCGCTAACTACAGATCTTTCCTTGGTCACCTTCAGCAACTGACCTCTCTTTCTATAGGTTCTGACCACTGGCTCCTTTCACCATCAGGGGTTACAACATACGTCTGCACTTTTCTCTGGCTCCTTGGAGGGAAGCTTCCTTCTGTCTTAAATCATCTTAGCAATTGCCTTTTTCAACACCAGAGTAATATCCTGCTGTGTCTGCTACAGGATAATGGTCCCTGATGGGGAAGAGAACCTTCAGGCTGGATAACTGTTAAATCCATTGTGAAAAGCACACAGATAATCAAACTTGCCAAACGGTAGCTCTGACACAATACAACTTCATTAGTTAAAGGTGTGCACAACTTTCTGTCCACTTCTCTCCGGTAGCACAGTCCAAAGTCAGGTTGGTGGCAAGGATGCACATTTTATAGATGGGAAAGTTTCTGCACAAACAAATGGAGAATATAAGATTCCTGTACTTTGAATTATTTCCGCCTTCATTTTTTACCCAGGATTTTAGAAATCTTCTCACAGAGTGGTGTAGACTATAGGCTTGTGTGTCAGAAATATGCCCAGACCTAGCTCACAAGAACTTTAGGCAACACCTGAAATTTGTTGTTTTTTATTCATTTTCTGCTGATTCTTCAAGGAGCAGATTTAAAGACTGTCCCCTGCAGGGTTTACACTCAAAATTGGGTTTCTCAAAGGGAAGGTGTAAGTCCTCATTAATGTGCCGTATCTTCTTTAAAATACTTTTTATTTTGCAATAATTTTAGACTCACACGAAGTTATTAAAACAAGAGGTTCTGTGTACCCTTCGCCCAGCTTCCCCTAATGATAACATGTAGGACCACAGAGTGAGGTCTTTTGTTAATGCCTTTGCCTGTCATAGGCGGGGTCAGCTGGTGTTCCCTGAACTCCAGTCAGAATGCATTATGCCGATGACAGCATTCATGCTGTGCTTACAAAATGCCAACAGGAATTCTGGCTAAGTGCTACTAGATGCTACAACAGCCTGATGAGGTGTCATGGTCACGATCGCTGTCCCCTTTTTTACAGATGAAAGAACAGGCTTCGTGGGGTTGCTTGACTTGCGTGGTTCTTAAGCAGCAGAGTTAAAATTCACACCCAAACTCTTACCCAGTGTTTACACTGCTTCCTCTGTAGGTCCCACATGCGCATGTGGGGCTCAGATAAGTACAAGGAGGCCAGTTTCTGGACAAAGGTAGTGTTTAACTTCCTCCATTGTGGGGGCATGAGTGAGGCCCAACTCCCGGCCTTTCACACCTGGCAGGTCAGCTGTGATGGATAGACAGATAAGCATGTTGAAAAGCTAACGGCCTGTGGTCTCATTTCTTTCTCTCTCATTTCTGGGATGCTTAGTTTCTGGCTCAGGCACAACAGTGGAGAATTTATAGATGAAGATATCTCGTGGCTCTCACTTCTACTGCCAAGGGGTAGGAGATGGAGAAGGCTGGCAGACGGCCCGTCTGGGCGGTGGCAGAACAGGAGGTGTTCAGACCCAAGCTGACACGCCTGAGCACCTTTCGGAGGCATTTTCCCAAATCCCACCTTTGGTGATACTCCTACAGAATCGGTCGTTTCTTTGGGAGGTTTGAGTCTAAGTGAAATCACTGTGTTATCAAATATCACTGCTATCTGACAGTTCTTTCAATGTCCATATTGCTTCTGAGCGCAGCGGAAAAGGAAGGAGGCAAGGAAGGGAAAGGTCATGCTAATCTCGGTTGTTGCATTTGGTGCCAGGTCCAACAGAGACCAAGGACATTTAAGCCCAAACGACCTTGGTAACTTGATCTCCCACATTCCATGTATTCCAGCCAAGGAAATAAACACTGGTGTGTCATGTTAGAGAGATGCTTAACACTTTTATGTTCACAAAGTGCCTTCATGTTATCTGAGCGTCATCACGCTCTGGATAGGTGAGGAAACTGAGCTTCAGGGAGGGTAAGCCACCTGTCCCAGTTTCTCCACTTCTATTTGGCGCATCCACCACGGGGGCCTGGATCTTGGGGACGCCTCAGAGTTCAGCAAGGGCTTCAGTGTTCCAGCCTCAACTCTGCCACTAACTGGCTTTGTGGTCTTCCCCAGGCCTCACTTTCCAGCACTTTAAATGGACATAATCATAGTACCTGTCCCAGCAGGTTCTTGTGAGGGTAGAAGGACGTCATATGTAAGAAGAACTCTGCAGAGTACCTGGCACAGGAAATGGTAGCTGTTAGTATTAGTTCCATTTTCCATCCATTAGGAATGAATCTGGCTACAATTAATAGAATAGTAAAGCGATTTTGGCTTAAACAAATGAGGGTTCTTTTTCTCAGACAATAAAAAGCTTGAAGGCAGTCAGTCTCGGGCTGGCCAGCAGCCGAATGATACCATTAAAGACTATTTACGTTATTTCTTTGGTTGATTCTAGTCTCCATAGCATATTGACTTACTGCCTCCAGGTTGCAAGGTGGCTGCTGTACCTCCATCTTCCAGTCATATTTCCCTCTTTTGTAAGGAAAGCAAAAGCTTTCCAAGAACCCCACTTCAACCACAGTAGACATCTGCTTTTGTCTCATTGACCTGGACCATGTCTTCTGACTATTCATAGCTGCCAGGACACTTGGAAAGTGAGCATTTAACTTTTCAGATTTAATTGTATAAGAGGCAGGAGAGAAGGTGGATGAGAATGGGATTGAGCCAAACTATATTTGCCACAGCTCTTCCTGCCTCTCACAGTGTCGTTTGAAAAACATACTGCAGGGGCACCTGGGTGGCTCAGTCGGTTGAGCCGCCAACTCTGGATTTCGGCTTAAGTCATGATCTCGCAGTTCGTGAGATCAAGCCCTGAGTTGGGCTCTGCACCGACAACACGAAGCCTGCTTGGGATTCTCTCTCTTCCTCTTTCTCTGCCCTTCCCTCCCTCTCTCTCTCTCTCTCTCTCTCTCTCTCTCTCTCTAAATACGTAACTAAACATTAAAGAAAATTAAAATAAAGAAAAACATACTTCATTGGTCCTCAGGTGTAGAGGGCTTCGTTAATGCTAGTCATGTGTTCTCAGCACATGAACAGCAAACTCCCTTTCTACACAGATTCCCTTTTATTCTCACAAAATGTGTACTGCTTCACGTGCGTCTATTTTTTCTTAACTTTCTAACTGAAATGTAACATGCATGAAGCACAAAGATACTTCTAGATGGCTCAGTATATTTTTACCTATGTATCCTTGTGAAAGTACCACTGAGATCAATATATAGAATGTTCCCAGCATCTCAGAGACCCTCCTCTTTTTCCCTGCTCTGTCAATACTTGCTCCCAAGGGTAACCATTGTTCTGATCTCCATTCTCACAGGTCTGTTTTGCCTGTTCTTTGACTACAATTATTTAAATGCAATCATACATTGGCATGTGCTCTTTTTAGGTGTGCCTCCTGTCACTCACCCAGGAGAGTCATCTGTTTTTGCATGGAATGGTAGTTCCTTTGTTTCCTGCTTTCTCTCTGTGCTTTGTCTCTCTGCACAGACCTGGGGGTAAATGGCATCATGAGAACCGAAGTAGGACAGCAGAGCAAGTCACCTTCTTCCCGCTCATGGAGTATCTTTTCCTTGTAAAAACCACTCCCTTTGATTTCTCACAAAGCTTGCCTGCACACTGCTCTCTGCCACAACGTCTACTTTAAAAGGAACCTCTTGGGGACCTGTACGTTTGCCTTGGATGCTGTGAGCATAAAAGAATTTTCTTGAACACCTCTTCATTTGGAGAAGGTGGAAGAACAAAGTAAGAGAGGGACGCTTTCTGGAAAGACATTTTTAGGCAAAGGAAAAAAGAAGCACCAACTAAAGGCATCATCAGGGGCGCCTGGGTGGCTCAGTCAGTTGAGCGTCCGACTTTGGCTCAGGTCATGATCTCACGGTCTGTGGGTTCGAGCCCCGCGTCGGGCTGTGTGCTGACAGCTCAGAGCCTGGAACCTGCTTCAGATTCTGTGTCTCCCTCTCTCTCTGCCCCTCCCCTGCTCTCTCTCTCTCTCTCTCTCTCAAAAATAAATAAACTTTAAAAATAAAATAAAGTAAAATAAAATAAAATAAAATAAAATAAAATAAAATAAAATAAAATGAAGGTGTCGTCAGGAACTTGAGCTAGAAGGCAACCTTCAGAGCAGACATTTACATTGGTCTTCTGTGTCCCTCCCCTTCTGATAGTCTCAGTTTAAAGTTTAAGGCCTAAGACACTCACAGCCAAGTCTGCCTCTCTTGGGGCTGGGAAAGCTGGTTTGAATTCAAGCCGACTCTGAGAAGCCTTCCTCCTGCCAAGGCTGTGGGTGGTGGGCTTTCCCTATCAAAGCCAGTGCGGCTTTCTTTATAAAAACGCTCAATCCCAGGACAAACTTGAGAGCAGGAATAAAGCCGATGCGTTTCAATGGAGTCTTAAATGAAGATGAAAGAGACTAGTTATAGCCGCAAGTATGGTCATGTATGTAAGTCAGGGATCAAGCACAAAAATGGAAACTATGCAGTTAGCTCCATCGGCCAGTTGTTGTCTCTCCTTTAGGAATCTGCTGGTCCCGTGCCTTGTGTCTGCCGGGATAATGTACTAGAATATTCAGCAGAGACTTAATCAGAGGTTCTGGCTTGGTAGCTTGAACACACTGCAAAGGTACTGACTGGCAAGCTGGGCCATCCTCAGATACTTCCATTTGGGTACAGCGTCCTTACACCCTTGTGTCTGTGAGCATATGGATTGCATGGGTGAGCCACTGAAATCCATTGCCTCTAATATCAGATGATCAACCTTGAATTTAGCAGTATTTGTTGCTTTCAAATATTTTATTAAGTTGATTAATTTTTGTAAATTTTTTTTTTTTGTAAATTTTTGTAAATTTTGCATCCCTGGCCCTTGCTAGGGGCTTTGCATGTATTTTCTCAATTATTCTCCATAGGACCTGGGGAGTTAGGTAGGATTAGTCCTGGTTTGCAGATGAGTAAATTGAAGACAAGAGAATTTAAGTAATCTGCCAGTAATTAACAAGTAGTAAGAAGTGGGGTTGATATTCGACACCAGGTCTCTCAGATTAAAGGCCATGGACCTTGAAACACCACACTACTTTTGAAAAATAAGCGCCCCCCTGTCTGATATGTCAGCCCTCTGGTCAGCCCTTCCCTCCCCTCACCCCAAATCATGCTCTTCAGTGTGTCCAATAAGTGACTGGTTTTAGAACAGCTGAAGGCTGCAAATACCTTGCCACTTATTTTGAGTTTAGCTAGTTGTTGAAGCTTCTTTGTTATGCACTTATATTTTTAAAGGGATTTTTAAAACATACTTGACACTATAGAGCAAAATGAAAAGCACCCTGATAGATAATAAGCAGACATTGGTTTCAATGCTGATATCACCACAAGTCGAAACAAGCTGGGAGACTGGGGATGCAGACTTAATTTTGGTGTGCCTCAGTTTCCCTCATTTGTGAAGCAAGAAGGTTAACAGGTAGGATGTTAATGTCTTCCAGTTCTAAAAACGTGGGCTTCTACAACTTCTGTTTTTGTTTTTGAGATTGTAAAATGGCCTCAGAGTACAAACATTTCTTAAGCCTTGAACTACTTAAATGCAAATTAAGAGAAGTGGATAACATTGGGGCTTTCAGAATTTTTTGAAAATGATATTAATTCTTTATCCTTCCAAGTAAAGCTGCATTTTCCATTGCATTTCCCAGTTCATCACTCCCACTGAAAGAAAAGCCCATCGGTTCTTAAATAATTCATATTGGAGCTCAGATTCCTTGAGGGTCTGGCAAGCTTTAATCTTGGATAAGATGATGTAAAATATTGCCAATAGCCAACCTCAGGTTGCCAACCCAAATATAAATCCCTCCTTGTTTAGTACATGAATTTATAATATAAACTGTTTTAAATTATACCTGGTACAATTGAACAGAACTCAGACACTGTTGAGCAACTTTGAAAATAAGAAATAAGATGATGTTACGGTTTAATTAGTTCAGAATGTGCATACTTAAAATTTTTCTGCATCATTTTAGACCCAATAAAGAGAAGACTGGCCATGTGAGTGACTCAGGATCATCTGTCGTCAAACATGGGCTCAATCCTGAGAAGGTCTTCATGCAGGTTCATTATTTAAAGGTACGTGTAGCTAGTGGCAGAGGCCAGTTGTTATGGGGCAGCACTTTTTAGGTTATACATGTAAACAGGGAAGACTAATCACATGGCTGGTGCCAAACAAAAACATTATCCACATTGTAATGTCACTTGACTGGGGAGATATCTTGATTGTCGCATAATTAAAACATGTCATACCCCCCAAATGAGACATGAATCAAATTCCCTACCCTGCACTTCCCTTCTCTCTGCTTCCTGTCACTTTTGAAGAACATAATCTTGAAATTGCTGTTAGGTTCCAAGTAGAAGACAGGAGTAATAAGGAAGTATTTTACATTGCAAAGGCTTTTCCTCATAGCTGAGGGTGGCAGGAGCTGGGCCCCTCTTCACTTTTGGTCCATGATGGACATCAGGCTTCATGTAAACAAAGGAAAAACAAGATGGTGATACCATTAACCGAAGAGTTGCAAGCAAAGTAGGCCTTCCTTAATTTCCAGGACCCGCCTTACTGGTAAGGGTATGGAAGGCAGCCCAGGACAGGTCAGAAAGAACACTTTACATGTGCATAAAGCACTGGTGGGTGAGTTAGAGTTGGCTGTGTTTTCTCACAAACCCATGACAGGCATCTTTTTTTTTTTCCCCCTCCTTTCTTCTAGGGCTATTTCCTTCTCCGGTTCCTTGCCCAAAGACTTGGAGATGACACCTATTTTGCATTTTTAAGAAAATTTGTGCACACCTTTCATGGGCAGCTGATTCTTTCTCAGGTAATTTATGAGTCATCATGAGTCCATGATATATAATTGGAGGGAGTGTGGTATGTAGGGACTAGGTTATGTGAGTATTAAAAAGTAGGGGAAAGATTTACGATTTAATGCAGTAAGAAAAATAGGAAGTTAACGAAGTGGACACAGGGCAGTGTTGTTTCAGGGAGGCTGACCTCCCTATAGCTTTGGGACAGGCTGTAACCCAAAGCTGTTCCTGTGCACAGTGGTGTGGATAGTTGCACCTTAAGTGACCCTAAAAACAGAAACAGCGCAGTCCCTCCCTTCTCTCTACCTGGAATGATCTTTGCAAGCAAAGGTGCACCCACCGTGTTATTCTTTCCCCTTTGCCCTTAATCATAACCTTCGTTGTCATTCCCATTATTTATAATTATATTTTCATTTGTGGGTCCATTTGCTTTTTTCTGTCTCCTCCACTCTGCGTATAAGTTCAACAAGGCCAGACCATGCTCTTTACGTTACCAGTACCTAATATACAGTTGGTACAGTACATGTGCCATATATATTTGATAAACAAATAGATTAATAACAAGATACACTGACATAGTCAGATAGCCTGGCCACAAAACTATCAGAGAAAGACACTGTCAGCTTATACTGGCATGAGGCCGGGCTGCACATAGCAAGGAAGTTAACAAAGAGAGAGAGGCTCTGAAAACAGCACTCATAACTGATACAGAATAGAAGATGCAGCCTCAGCACAGATTAGTCTGATGGGTATTTTTGCTATTTGACAGTGGTGCTCATACACAGTCTTGAAGTCACATTGCCCACAGTGTTAGATGTAACAGATGTGCATGCACAGTCTAAACACTTGTGGAGGGAATAGCATGATGTGACAAGACTGGATGGCTGTTCCTTGCTTCTACGTTCTTTTTTTTCTTTTGGTTGCGGGGGAAAGGAAGGTGTTCCTAAGCATATATTTGGAAAGACATCTCGAAAAGGGGCTCAGAAGTCTTATATGCTTGGTTGACTGATTAGCCCAAACTCCTACTGCTTAAAACCACTTCTCACCAAGATTCTGCATTGTTAAATGAGTGCCTCACATTTACCGTGACTTCGGAGGTTCCGATTTCAACTTCTCGTGAAATACTTAGTGCCCCCCTCCACCAAATTGCTCGGTTTTTCTGTTGTTTATCTTCTGTGAACAACAGCTTTATTGTTTTCACGTAACAGCTTTATTGAGATATAATTCACATACCATAAATTTCACCCTTTTAAAGTGTACAAGTTGGTGGTTTTAGTATATTCACAAGATCATGCAACCATCACCACGCTGAAATTTCAGAACATTTTCATCACCCCCAAAAGAAGCCTCCAATCCATTAGCAGCCACCGCCCCGTTTCCATCTCCCCCCAGCGCTAGGCAACCACTAACCTACTTTCTGTCTCCATGGATTTGCCTGTTCTGGGCCTTCCGTGAAAATGGAGTCATATCATATGTGGCCTTTTGCGCTGGATTCTTTCATGTAGTACAGTGTGTTCAAGGTTCATGTTGTAGCACGTAGCAGTACTTCATCTTTCTTTTTTAATTTTAGTTTTTACCCTTTAAACTTGGGTAAATGTACATAACAACATTTACCATTGGAACCATTTTGAAATGTGTAGTTGGGTGCATTAAGTACATCCGCATTGTTGTACAGCTGTCACCGCCATCCATCTCTAGAATGTTTTGATCTTCCCAGATTGAAACTTGTATCCATTAAACAGTAACTCCACATTCTTTTCTTCCCCCAGCCCCTGGCCACTATCATTCTACTTTCCATCTCTATGAGTTTGACTACTCATGAGTTTGAATCGTACGATACTTATTCTTTTATGTCTGACTTATTTCACTCAGCATAATGTCTTCAAGGTCTATCCATGTTGGAGCACATGTCAGAATTTCCCTCCTTTTTATGACTCAATATTCCATTGTATGTATCTAACCACATTTTGTTCTTCCATCCATCTGTTGATGGATGCTTGGGCTATTTACACCTTCTGGTTCTTGTCAATAATGCTGCTTTGAACATTAGTATACAAATATCTGTTTGACTCCCTGCCTTCTTATCTTTTAATTGTATTTGAGGAATTGCCATACTGTTTTCCACAGCAGCTGTATCATTTTACATTCTTACCGGCAGTACACAAGGGTTCCTATTTCTTCACATCCTTACCAACACTTGTTCTGTTTTGTTTTGTTTTGTTTTGTTTTGTTTTGTTTTGTTTTGTTTTGTTTGTAATAGCCATCCTAGTGGGTGTGAAGTGGTTTTAATTTGCATCTTTCTGAGAATTAATGATGTTGAGCATTTTTTAAAGTGGCTTCACCCTCAAGACTTGAATTCATGACCCTGAGATCAAGAGACCGGTGTTCTACCCACCGAGCCAGCAAGGCACCCCAATATTGAGCATCTTTTCATGGCCTTTTGTCTATCTCCATTGGAGAAATGTCTATTTAGATTCTTTGCCAATTTTTCATTTGGGTTGTCTCTTATTTTTGAGTTTTAAGAGTACTTAGTATATTCTAGATTCAGGTCCCTTTTCAAATATATGATTTGCAAATGTTCTTTCTCATTTTATGGGCTGTCTTTTCACTTTCAAGATAATGTCCTTTGTAGCACAAAAACTTTTAATTTTGATGAAGTACAATTTATCTTTTTTATCTTTGGATGCTTACACATTAGCTATGATATGTAAGAAACCATTGCCTAATTGAAAGTTGTGAAGATTGACTCTTATGTTTTCTTCTAAGTGTTTTATAGCTTTAGCTCTTACATTTAGGTCTCTTATCCATTTGAGTTAATTTTTATATATGGTGTGAGGTAGGGATGTAACTCCATTCTTTTGCATGTGAATATTCAGTTGTCTCATGACCATTTGTTGAAAAGATTATTCTTTCCCTCCATTGAATTATCTTGGCATCCTTGCTGAAAGTCAGTTGACTTCATTTTATCTACAGTTTATTTCTGGACTATTAATTCCATTCCATCAATCTCTATTTCTGCCAGTACCACAATAAGTTTGGAAATTATGGCTTTTTTACTGACACATACTCATTATAAAAAAAAATTCAAGCAATACATAAAAGTACAAAGAAGAATGTGAAATAATATTTAAAATCCCACCACCTATAAATACCCATAATGAATATTAGGTGAACTTCATTCCAGGAATTACACTCTCTATTTCTCCCTTTCTATATGTTATAGATGATATGTATACATGTATCTGGATGTGTATCTGTACATATTATATATATGTGTGTGTATGCGTGTGCACATGTATAGACACAAAGAAATATTTTAAAATAATTTTATAGGGGCGCCTGGGTGGCTCAGTCAGTTAAGCGTCTGACTTCAGCTCAGGTCATGATCTCGCAGTTCATGAGTTCAAGCCCTGCATGGGGCTCTGTGCTGACAGCTCAGAGCCTGGAGCCTGTTTCGGATTCTGTGTCTCCCTCTCTCTCTCTGACCCTCCCCCATTTATGCTCTGTCTCTCTCTGTCTCAAAAATAAATAAACGTTAAAAAAAATTAAAAATAAAATAAAATAATTTTATAAAAATAGGATTATATTGTATGTGCTTTTTAATGAAGTGTTTTCAACTTTATTTTACTTGAATTTAACAAATGAAAAAGAAACTAGTGAATGCAAAAAACTTTCCTGAACTTCAGATACATGTAAGAGAGAAAAGAGTCTTCTATAGTTAAGAAGGATGATTACAAAAAAGTCTTTGAGGTTGAAATTATTTTTTTCTCTTTAGCTATTTTCTTTTTAGAAAGCATTTGTTTATTCACTTCTGTAAAAGCTGAAGAAGTTAGCAGTTATGTATTTTCTACTACTTTTCCCCCAATTTGAAACTTTTCTTAGTGAATATTTTCACATAGTTAAGGTTTATATCCTTTACAGTATGTGCTGTAGCCATACTTTTCACAGTTGTATAGTCTTAGCTCTGTATGTAAAGGACTTCACTTTCACCCCCTGTCACTGTTTCATGCTTATGTATTTAGGAGTGCCATATTTTGATTTGACTTTTTGTTGGCTGGACTTGTTATCAAATTGATGTTCAAGTTGAAGACACACTGCTTCTGTGATTTTTGAGTTCGTATGTGCTTGAGAATGTTTGTTGCCTTTATAGTTGAATTACAAACTGGATTGGTATAAGATTCTCGGGTCACATTTTCATTTCCTCAGAACTTTGTGGATATTACTTAACCTGCCTCCTGACATTAATAAAGCTGTAGAAACTACTTTTTCCTCTATATACCATTCAGATGAAAGAAGGATTCTTTTTCTTTTATCTGTGACATTTAGTAATTGACTCAGAAAATAGCTCGGTGTCTATGAGTCTGCATCAGTTTTATGTTTTTGTTTTTCCCTAGAAAGGAGTGTGCACTTCCAGTTTTACCTTCTGTTCTTCCTTCTTTTGGTAAAATTGTCTTAGCTGTATGTTTGAACACATTTGGGTTTTTTTCCCTTGAAGGGTCCTGAATTTCAAGGTTACCAGTTATCCTTATGTTACATCATCTTTGTTTTGTTTTTTGGGAGAGAGGATGCAAGTGAGCGAGGGCAGAGAGAGAGAGAGAGAGAGAGAGAGAGAGAGAGAAGCGGGCCTCTCCTGAAGGTGGGGCTTGTGTTCACCCAAAGCAGGGCTTAAGATCACCTGATGTGGGGACTTGAACCCACAAACCATGAGATCATGACCTGAGCTGAAGTCAGATGCTTAACAACTGAGCCACCCAGGCACCTGCCTCTATTTTATATCATCTTTGCCTTCCATATCTTTTATTTTCTAATTGCTTTTGTCTTTTTGTTCTTGATGGCCTGTGTTTATCTCAAATGATATTATTTTTGTTATTAATGTTGTTATAACATTATAGCAATTTTTTTTCTTTAATGTCTGTTTTTATTGCTGTTTCTGTATTATTGGTGCTCCTGTACTGGTATTATTTTGCTCCTTAATTTATTTTCTTTGCTTAGAAATCTCTCTTTTCATCTCACTTCGTTGATTTGTCATCTTGTGTCTGAGCTTTCATTTTACTGACTTTATGTTCTTATTATAATCTTTAAATTATTTTATAGTGTAAATGTTCATAGAGAATTTTCTTCTGTTCCTTAGATTAGGTTTTCTTCAAGACTGGAGTCTTTGTCTTTTATTTTATGTTTCTTAGTTCTTTCTCTCTCTTTATGTGGGTTTTTGTTGCATTAATTTGCATAGTTGCCATACTTTTCTTCTTGCTCATTCTCAGTATAAGTAGCCCTGTCCTGACCTTTTATTTATTCTCATATGTATTAGAACTTTGTTCTTGATTTCTTTCCCAACTTGTCATAGACATGTTTTCTTTCCCTCTGAGCTATAGTTTAAACCTTGGGTGTTAATGCACGGAGAGAGTGAAGGGCAAGAGCTCCACTTGGAGCTACATACAGCTTTTGTTGCAAATATTTGGCTGCACTAACTCTTGAAATTCTGTTAAATGTCCCCAGCAAAGATTCTCATCACCTAATTTGGGTGCAGCTTTTTCCCACTGCAGGTACTCTCTCAATAGTGTTCCTGCAGTTCTGCTTGGATCTCTAGAAGCTATACAGTCCATCAAAGAGCATCCTCCTCAGTTGTTTATTTCCCAGGTTTTGCTTATCTCTCTCTAGTAAACATTTCTAGTCCCTTCATGGTCAAAAAGATATATAAAATAAAAAATAAATAAAAAGAAGAAGAAGGAGGAAGAGGACTCGGTGGTGGTGGTGGTAGAGGAAAGGTAAAGATAGTCCTGTTTCTTTCCAAATGTGTGGGTATCTGTGAGAATTTTCAGGGTTTGGGCAATTTACCAGTCCCACTACTGCTAAGCATGAGGTTGCGTGGTGCAGAGGGAGGGCTTAAGGCTGTGTTGGATTCTTATGTTTCTTTCCTTAGTATTGTCTCCTTTTCAAATTTATGCCGTGACGCTGTACTTCTTTCCTTGTTTGGATGCTGCCGGTGCCATTTTTTGTCTTTTTTTTTTTTTTAATTTTTATTTTTTGATGGTTTTTTGTTTTTTGGTTTTTTTTTTACTTGTTAATGATGAGTAAGGCTGTGATCCAGGTTCTTTGCTCAGAAGTCCTTCAGGGGTACCTGGGTGGCTCAGTCGGTAAAGCGTCTGGCTTTGGCTCAGGTCATGATAGCGCCCTCTGTGAGTTCGAGCCCCGCGTCGGGCTCTGTGCTGACAGCTCGGAGCCTGGAGCCTGCTTCGGATTCTGTGTCTCCCTCTCTCTCTGCCCCTCCCCCTGCTCATGCTCTGTCTCTCTCTGTCTCAAAAACAAATAAAAACATTTAAAAAAATTAAAAAGAAGAAGTCCTTCAATTTCTTCTTTTTCCAGTTTACTTCTTAATCATATCCCTTGTGAAACCCCACCTGTCCAATATTTTATGGTATTACCATCTTCCCAGTCCCCACTACATGTTAACAATGACTTCTTGCTGACCAGTTCATTTCTCAGTTCTCACCCTGCCAACCCTGTCCTTGCTTAAATTATTTGGTTATTTGTTTTGCCTCTCCTACCTCCCTCTCCCCATGACCATGGTAATTATTCATAAAACATCTGAAAGAAATCACTAGTCCTGTGCAATTATCAAGCCATTGTCAGTTTGTCTGGTAGAATATATGTGTACCTGCTTTTTATTGAATATTTTTACCAGGACTTAAAAAAAAAAAAGAAATTACCAAATTAGCCTTGCGCCAAAAATTAGTGTATTTTTTTTAATCATGCCTAATTCACTGTTATTAGGTATTAATCAAACTAAGCTATCTGGGACTGACCTGATTATATAGGTTATTACAAGAGTAGGAATATAGATTATTATGACAGTAGGAAATGACAAAATATTCACAAGGAATGTATTTTTTGATTGGGATGAGGGCTTGTAACAATTTCCAAGGATCCAGATAAAAGTTTATCCTAGCCCACTGTCAAAACAACAGGGGTTTTGGGTTTTGGGTTTGGTTTGGTTTGCCTTTGGTTTTAATCTTTTTTTCAGGCATACTGTAGAGGTGACAAACTGGGACTCTGGCATTTGTTGTTAGCTAACTTTGTCAATGATCCTAGAATCAGGCTTTAAGGAAAGTCCTCCTTGTCCAGTTAAGATTTGTAACTTAAAATTCAGCCAACATGTTGAAGGGAAGAAAGAAGCTGGATGGGAGAATTGAAAAGAGGTAGTGAAGGAAAGAATAACCATAGGAGACATTTTTCCTTTTATGTCTTCCTGTTGTGAGAAGAGGGGGAAAGCTTCTATCATGAGTCCACTCTGGGGTATATGCCAATTTCCAAAAAGAGCCAGGAAAACTAGCAGGTTGTGGTTAATGATTAGGTCTATAAAAGGAGTAAGAAGGACCAGCAGGGTTGATTCCATTGATACAGCAATGGGGACAAGAATGTCTTTGGATTGGATGGATCTAGCACTGTGGATGGCATTCACACAGCCCATGGGAATACAGGCACCATGACTTAGAGATGCTCGAGGTGTTGGGGTTTTGTGATCCATCGTGATCCTCTAGACCTGTTGTCCCCAGCATTGGTTGGAAGCCACCAGCAAGCTGCCATGTGACCTGCAGGTCTCAACCCTGAGGCAGGATGAGGCAGATGACCACCTGCTTTCTTAAAAATGAAGCAAGGTTTCTTGGAGACCTCCTATACTTTTCCTATATTCACACAAAATTCTGGAACATTGTGTTCCGTAGTCCTATAAAGAAAGATCCAATTGTGATTGAAAAATGCAAAAGGGAAGAATTAAAGTTAACTCTGAATTACCTGCTTCTCCTGCAGTTAAATTCTCCTCCTTGTCATTGAGTTAACGTCACTTTCTCTCCTATATAATTGAGCATAAATTACTGAATGAATATAGAATGAGTCAGTATGGACTATAAGGAGATGATGAAGCAAACTTAGTAAATTATAATTATGGCACTCAGATTAAAAAAATTTTTTAATGTTTATTTATTTTTGAGAGAGAGAGTGTGAGTAGGGGAGGGGAAGAGAGACAGAGGGAGACACAGAATACAAAGCAGGCTCCAGGCTCTGAGCTGTCAGCACAGAGCCCGACGTGGGACTTGAAACCACAAGCTGTGAGATCATGATCTGAGCTGAAGTCTGATGCTTAACTGACTGAGCCACCCAGGCATGCCTCAGCACTCAGATTTTTAAGAAGCAAGAATACTATCAGTAAGCCAATGAAAGAAATATTTGCAAAGTAATCAGTATACCACATTGTGACAAATTAATTTCTAAATTAACTTTTTTACAAAATAATTATTTAAATTATAAAACTTTGGCTCAGGCCATGATCTCATGATTCACAGGTTTGAGCCTGCATTGGGCTCTGTACTGATAGCGCGGAGACTGCTTGGGATTCTGTGTCTCCCTCTCTCTCTGCCCCTTCCCTGCTTGTTCTCTCTCTCTCTCTCTCTCTCAAAAATAAATAAACATTTAAAAAAATTAAATTATAAAAATAATGACTTTAAGAACCTCAAACAAAAATAATTCCTCACAGGGGCACCTGGGTGGTTCAGTCGGTAAGTGTCCAACTTCAGCTCAGACAATGATCTCACAGTTCATGAGTTCGAGCCCCGCATCGGGCTCTGTGCTGACAGCTCAGAGCCTAGAGCCTGCTTCAGAGTCTGTGTCTTCCTCTCTCTCTGCTCCTCCCCCACTCACACTCTGTCTCTCTCTCTCAAAAATAAATATACATTAAAAATTTTTTTTAAATACTAATTCCTCACATTCTAGATATTATTCATTTCCTCTTTTTTCTCCATATATCTACTGAAGGTGCTAGGAAGGACTTTAGATGTGAGGCATTATTCTGTTTGGAGTTGTCCTTTTCCATTCTGACTACACAATACATTTTTTAAAAATTAGTTTTGTTGCTCTTTGTATCATTTATTGTAGGTGAAGCAGCAGTAGACAAATAATAACTTGGAAGGAGAAGGGAGGTTAGGAGAAATAAACCTTTCATTAGTATTCCAACTAGAGAGACTTTGCCTGTGGAAGAAATGGCCTTAACCACCTGTAAACACACAGAAAGGGATGGCGGCTATGCTTGGTGCCATGATGGAGAGAGAACACCTTGTCATACAAATTGTTTGCAGATTTCCATTCCTCTGCAGTTCCATCTGTTTGTAATATGAAGGTCAGTGCTGCTTCCATCTTGCACCATGACTTAGATGGATCTCATCAGAGCCCCGAGCTGACCCTGGATCTGAAGACTTGGTTCTTGGGGCTGGGGCAGGGGGTGGGGCTTCTTTCTGAAGAGAGTCATTTGGTAGTGTCTTATTTGATCAGTTGGGCTCACACACAGGTCCCTCTTTAAAGGACCTATTTTAAAAGGTTGTTTTCAATTTACTAAAAGAAAAACTTCATGCATAGACCTTGTTTATTGTTCAATATCAAGCCCCTAGAAACTTTAATATTCATCTTCTCTCTTTCATATTCTACATTTATCCAGACTGAGAATTATCAAACCCTGCAGATAACTTAGGGTTAACACTAGTCTGGGGTCACTCAGCAAATAAAAATGCATAACATCCACTTACATTCAAATTTCAGATAAACAGCAAGTAATTTTTTAGTGTAAGTATGCCCCCAATCTAACTGATCATCCTGTATTTTATCTGACAAACCTAGTTGAGACCAAATCGAGATTCTAGAATTAGATGGGCTGAAAAGATTGGGGCTGAAAAGATTGGTCACAGTACTTAAGGTGCCAATTAAATATAAATGTAACTTTAAACATTTATATGTGAAATTTTTAGGCCTATGGTGTTGTGATTATGTTTTTATTTTTATTTTTTTAATGTGTGTTTATTTATTTATTTTGAGAGAGAGAGAGGGAGAGAGAGAGAAAGCGAGCTCCTGCCTGAGAGCAGGGGAAGGGCAGAAAGGGATAGAGAATCCCAGACAGGCTCCGTGCTATCAGCGAGGAGCCTGACGAGGGGCTTCATCCCATGAGTTGTGAGATCATGACCTGAGCCAAGATCAAGAGTTGGCCACTTAACCGACTGACACTCAGGTGCCCCATGGCTATTTTTTTTTTAATGTTTATTTATTTTTGACAGAGACAGAGACAGAATGCGAGTGGGTTAGGGGCAGAGAGAGAGAGAGACACAGAAGCAGAAGCAGGCTCCAGGCTCTGAGCTGTCAGCACAGAGCCCGACGCGGGGCTCGAACTCACGAGCTCTGAGATCATGACCTGAGCCGAAGTCGGACGCTCAACCGACTGAGCCACCCAGGCGCCCCATGGCTATTTTTTTTTTTAAAGAGTCCTTATCTTTTAGATAATTTATTGAAACATTGATTGATGCAGTTGTGTAACATTTGGGATTCACTGCTGAATAATACAGGAGGCAGGTAAGAGGTTAAGGCAGATTGGCCATGGGTTGATGGGTACATGAAGGTTAATTATACTCTTCTCTACTTTTGAGTGTGTTTGAAATTTTCCATCATAAAGGGAAAAATGAGTGTGTCTTAAGTCATACCTTTAGTTTAGAAAAATCTATTAGTGAAAGATCCTAAATGTGAAATAATTGACGTTTTCACAGCAGCATGGAAGAGGCTGCAGGTGGAGGCATGGGCCCATGAAACATTTTGTAATTGTGACATCTTTGTTCTTCCACTGGGGTATTAATTGTCTTGATTTTTGTCTTCATCTTTTTTTTTTTTTTTAAGTAATCTTTACACCCAACATGGGTCTCGAACTCACAACCTTGAGATCAAAAGTCACATGCTCCACCGACTGAGCGAGCCAGGTGCCTGTCTTTATGTTTCCTTAGAGTAATGCAAGAATGTTGCAAGTTAGTCACTAGCCCCTTGGCCTTGTGATTGTCCAGTTGTAACAGGATCTCTAGGGAAAGCTCATGAGGAGAACGTGGTTGAGTAGAGAGAGGATGGTGCCTTTTGAAAATAGTTAAACATGAAATAAAATAAACTGGTGGGTTAGGTCAAAATAACAAACAGTACATTTTTCAATTTGTTTGTGGGTTTTACAAAACAAATCTCTTTAACTGATTGGATTGAAGCCCTGGTAAATTAATAAATACAATATATCATATAATAAGTCAACATAGGCCTGGCTTCCCTACCAGGTAAGCTGTCAGCAGCTGGGAGCACCCGGTCTCTGGCATGATTCCGGACAGAGTTATTTATTGATGGACATCTTTAATGGTTTGCTTTTTTCTTATTCCAGGATTTCCTTCAAATGCTGTTGGAGAACATCCCAGAAGAAAAAAGGTGAGGACCAATTTAGGAATTAAGAGCCCCGTTTTACTTTTAATGTTAAAAAAGGATCCTGCCGTTGTTTGGCTTGTTACAATCTAGAAAATTCAATCTTCCTCCCTTAACTAACTCCCTCCCAGGCGGAGGGAGTCCCAGGACAGTCAACCAGACCGAGAGTGAGGCCCAGGTGGGTGTTGGGAGTTAGGGCATGCAGCCTTGGGAGGGCCCAGAATAGATGAGCCCTGAAAGTAGTGTAAGAGGCAAGCCAAGGACACTTTGTGGCCTTAGTTACTGTGAAAAAGAATGGAGGAGAGGAGAGTTCTAGGTTAGGGTTCTCTAGTTAATGTAGCTTAATATAAGGAAATACTGTTTAATTGAAGGTAAAAGCATAGTGTAGTAATAAGAGCCTGGGATTTGAAGTCAAGTTCTCCTAGGTTCTTACATCACTGTGGCTCCTTCCTAGATCTGAGATTCGGAGCACATTACTTCATGCCTCCAAATTTCAGTTTTTCACCCTTGGGAGGATTAAAGGATATAATACCTGTGAAAAGTAGGTGCTCAATCAATGATTGATACAGTTAAAACAATAGTCATGTTCCGTGTATCAGTCACTGTATATAGGATCTATATACAGTAAGTCATTTAATCCTTATTACAGTCCTCCACCACCACCACCATCATCATAATGGTTAATTTTTTTTAATTTTTTTAATTTTGTTTTAGACAGAGAAAGAGCAAGCAGGGGAGTGGGGCAGAGAGAGGGAGAGAGAGAATCTTAAGCAGGCTCCATGCTCAGCACAGAGCTCAACGTGGGGCTCAATCCCACAACCATGAGATCACTACCAGAGCCAAAATCAAGAGTTGGATGCTCAACTGGCTGAGCCACCCAGGCGCCTCATCATAGTGGTTATTGTGAGCCAGCACTCATTGGAAGGTTTCTATATGCAGACACTCAGTTAACCTTCCATCCAACACCGTTTGGTGCATTACATGCCTGCTCCTATTTTACCAGTAAGAGGACTGAGGCACGAGGAGCTGACCACGTACAGGAGGAGGAGGTTTAGGACCTACATCAAAGTTTAGACTAGGTTCATTCCAACCCTCTCCTTCTAATTTCCTGTCTTCATTTAGACAGTAAAAGTGAATACCCTGAAACATAATTTCTAATAGCAAAATTGGTATTTAACCTTAAAGGGGGGCATCTTGAGAAATCAAACATTTCTTTGAAGTGGAGCCAATGTTCCTCTCGTTTCTGACCCACAGATTTAACTATGTTTTTATGCTCACACTGGGTCTCCAAATGTGGAAATGAATTCTTTCACACAGACACTACTTGGACCCACACAAGGTCGTCTTCCATGTAGGTGGGCCAGTCTTGCAGGCAGTCCAGATGAATGTCTTAAAGGGAAGGTGGCAGGGTTTATGCCACCAGAAGGTGACATATAGGTTCAGGGGAGTTTCCAGGGGCTGTGAAGACATGAAGATTTTTTTCTAAGTGTTAGATTTTTGCCTGCCCTTTTGTCTTAACTCCCATCTTTCACCTTCTAATTCCAATTCCAATTCTACTTCTAATTCCAATTAGCCACTTACTTTTAAAAATTAGATGTGGGGGTGCCTGGGTGGCTTATTTGGTTAAGCGTCTGACTGTTGGTTTTGGCTCAGGTCATGATCTTGCGGTTCGTGGGTTTGAGGCCTGCATTGGGTTCCATGCTGTTAGTGTAGGGCCTGCTTGGGATTCTCTGTCTTACTCTCTCTCTCTGCCCCTCCCCTACTAACTCACTCTGTCTCTCTCTCTCAAAATAAATAAACTTTAAAAATAAAATAAAATTAGATGTGAACACACACACATAAAGCAAACCAGTGCACCATACAGAATGAACATACCTCTATTATTTGATAAATTCCTTTATTTCTACCTCTTCATGTTCATGCCTTTTGATGCTGTAGGAAGTCTTATACGGGGAGATTGCATGGAGCTTAGTAATTGGCCAAGATAATTAGCTTTTCAGGAGGCTGCTCCTGAAGGAAGTGTGGTTTGTTTTGGAAAGTCTAAAATGTTTCAGATTTACAATCCTTTTTTTTTTTTTCCAACGTTTATTTATTTTTGGGACATAGAGAGACAGAGCAGGGGCAGAGAGAGAGGGAGACACAGAATCGGAAACAGGCTCCAGGCTCTGAGCCATCAGCCCAGAGCCTGACGCGGGGCTCGAACTCACGGACTGCGAGATCGTGACCTGGCTGAAGTCGGACGCTCAACCGACTGCGCCACCCAGGCGCCCCTACAATCCTTTCTTTTAAAGCAGAGATATGGGTTTTCTTTATGCAAAAATCACATCAGATGTGGCCATTATTCCTAAGGTCAAGAACAATAGTGTGTATATATATATATATATATATATATATATATACACACACACACATATATATATATATTTTTCTTTTCTTCTGTACCTCCCTGAAATAAGTTTTCATGCCCTCTGGTAGAATTAAACAGTTTCCTTAGAAGTTATTGCAAGAAAAAAAAGAAAAGAAAATTAATAGAAATCGTGTATTGCTGTTACCGAAGTCTGTTACTATGCATTCTTTCAGAAGAACCTCTTAGGGCACAAATACAGCAAATTTCATGGAAGCAACAAAGTGCATTTTTGGTTTGGGAGGTCTTTCTTTTCATCCTCTTGCTACTGAGGTTATGAAGTTCATTTGGATGGCCCTGAGCCCTCTGGCTCCAGGGGACCTGGATTTTATCATTGTGAATATTTACTGAGGGACATTCTGTTGGACCCATCAAGAGACTTTTGTTGCGATTGTGGAAGAGCCCCGTCTGTTTGATAGTGGCCACCGACCACCAACCTTCACCATTGGAGAGGATGCCTCTCCCAGTTAGGATCATGTGTTGGCTAGCAGGTTTAAGCTTCTTTGTGAAAGTCCCCTTAAAAGTTAACATCATTTCCTCCCTACAAGGAATCTGTTTCAGCAAGTATACCAGAATAGTTTTTGAGACTCAAACATCTTTCCTGCTAACTAAACTGAGAATCTAATTCAGCTATTAAAACAGACCGTTTGCCCTTTTACCTATGCAGCATATTGTACCAATTTTATCTGGGTCTCCGAAGGCCCCACACCTACCCCCAGAGCTTCTAATCTGTGGCTCTGCTGCAAACTGATCCCTGGGCACATCTGTTAGGCACGTGAGCCATTCTGATCGGGACAAGGTTCTTCAGATTAGACCAGTTAGTGTTCAGGAGCCAGCATCCTGTGTGTCATAGTGCTTTTGCGTTGTTCTTTTGCTTTGATTAATTTAGCATTATCTCTTGAGCACCTCCCATACCAGGCTTTATATAAAGGCTGGACACTAGGGGATGGGAAGGAATAGATTCCATGCCCAGCCCGCAGGGATCTCCTAATCCACTGCTGAAGATACACGTGAAACAGATCATTATGACTCCTGGGAGTTTCAGACTCCTCGGTATACAGGGAAAGGCCCCCCCCATGTCCTAGCCTCGAGCCTGGAGGCAAGGAAGTACCTCTGAAGGTTTAAAGTAGGAGAGTGCCATCAGCAGGTTTGAAAGATACTGGGGCGGGGGGTTGGGGGGGGGATTGCTGTGGAAGATAGATGTGGGTGGGAGGGACTGGAAGTCCACCAATGAGAAACCAAGACAGTTGTTCACCCAGCAAGATCTAGAGCTGGAACCCGGCAGGGGTTGTGGCAGGAGGGTTTGAGAATAATGAGCAGATCTGAGGGATATTCCAGAGGGGCCACAGGTAAGACTTGGTTGGTTGTTTTTGGAGTTATAGGGAGGAGTCCAGCACGACCTGACCTACCTTTCTTGGCCACTCAGTTATTCTCTGAGGTAGCGCTGGAAACATAGCTCGGGGAGGGGAGATTTGTCTCAGGAACCAGTATGGGGCAGAGGGAGTGAAAGGGAGAGGATTTGAAGGTGGAGGGAGGAAGGTGAGGAGCTGTGTTTCACACATCTTCAACGTGAGATTTCTGTTTAAATGCTAATGTTTTATGAGACCAAGGGAAGAAAAAGCTGAAAGGGCTTAGAAGGAAATCCAAACGGATCCTAGGTGCCAACCAGCCCTGATACAAGAGCACCCTGCCCACCTGATACTGCAGCCGTATCAACAGTGGGTCTCATCAATTATTATGTCTGTGTGTGCATGTTCCTATGTTTGGTTTAATTCACTACCCTTCCTCCCCCACAGAGCTAGGGAGTACTTGCTTATAAATGTGACTTCAGCAATCTTCATTATCTACCCAAGCACAAATGACTCCTTTTGATCAAGAAACAAGTAACCATGTGCACGGTTCTGAGATGCACACTATTTGTATCTACCGTAGAGAGAAAACTTAAAGACAAATTATCGGGGTACCTGGGTGGTTCCATTGGTTGGGCGTCCAACTCTTGACTTCAGCTCAGGTCATGATCCCAGGTTTGCAGAACTGAGCCCTGCATTGGGCTCTGTGCAGACAATGTGGAGCCTTCTTGGGATTCTCTCTCTCCCTCTGCCCCTCTGCCCTGTTCACGCTCCCTGTCTCTCTAAAATAAAAAAATTTTAAAAACCAGAACATAAATTACTAAAATTTGAAAATCCATGCAGAATGTCAGTCATGTGCCAAACAAGGGCATTTCCATTTTAGACCAGAGCACTGAGGGTCCCGGTGCTTGAGTGCATCTAGTACCTGCACTTCCAAAGTCCGTTCCATCTGTAGTTTAGTTCACGTGAAAGTTGCAAGGGGCTTTACAAAGTTGCGCAAGTTGTGCTTTCCTTTAGAGATATGGAGAGTGTGTGATCTTTGGAACCTCAAGAGGCTGCAGGTGGGAGCCAGAGTGATAAAGACATCTCTTCTGGTCAGCAACAAGCTGAGAGGCACAAGTGGCAGAAACAGCTGATGGTCAGCCCACCTAGCCTCGTCACTCTGCCCTCAGATATCAACTGAACAAGCAATACCACAAGCGCAATACCATTTTCACACAAGCCTGGGTCTATTTCTATGCATGTTAACCTCACAGAGAGAAGAGCCCTTGCCTTTAAACTTTCTCAGCTTTAAACACAGCTTATTTCTCTAGCCAGCATTATGCCAGGGCATCCAGCATATTCTTTCCCCTGCCGTGTTAACTATGTGTGACCACATTTATAGCTCAGAGGGACTGGAGACAGACGCCTGAAATGCAGAGTTGCCTTACAGGATGTAGGAGTACAGAGAGGGAACTCTCCCAGCCGGAGGGTGAAACAACGTGCTGTTCCAGATATCCAGGAGGCCTGGGTAATGAGGCAGAAGTACCGCTCGCTAGTACAAATATGGGGGCATGCATCGTGGGCCTGTGTACTTTTAGCTATCTGTATAAAATCAATTTCCATAGTGATCAGACATGCAGAAGAGTAATTTCCTGTAAGTCCTGGGTCCCAGCGAAGTGGAAATGCTTCTGCTTGTTGTTGTGATGCTTTAAGCCACATGATCTCAGAGGGGAAACATTCACCACTGGCTTAGACTCAGTGTCTTGATTTGAAAAAGCCAACTTTTGCTTTACCATGGCTGTATATCCAAGTCCAGACCTAAAAATTCACCAGCACTGTCACCTCAATAATTATGACAAAACAGCAAAAACTGCATAATTGTCACTTTTTCCCTCCAAACATGCAGTCCATTTCTTCCTTGCAAATGAAACATTATTGGGGCACCTGGCTGGCTCAGTCGGTAGATCTCTTGATCTTGGGGTTGTGAGTTCAAGCCCCATGTTGGGCAGTGAGCCTACTTAAAAAAAAGTAGGCATTAATCACACATCCCTTATAACTTCTTTGGGAGGTAAAGCCACTTCTAGTACCTTAAAAAATAATGGTTTTTTTAGCAGCTGGAGTTACTGCTTTCATCTTCCTCTCATAGTTCAGCGTCCCGTTCCCCATTAGCAATTCCCAAATACGCATCAGTGCGGTTTGACATCTGCATGGCACTGGGAGTCGAGAAACCTGGGTCTTTTCTTTGGCCCTTTGGCCCAACTTTGGCCAGTCTTCTCATGCTGCAGTTTCTCCATCTGCTAGAAGCCACACACAACAATTGACACCCACTTCACAAGGATATTATGAGGAATGAAGTGATAATGGTTATAAGATGCTTTGAACCTTTCCAAAGGAAAGTGATCTGAAAACACATGTTCTTTTCATTCAAGGAAGAGTGTCTTTTGCCCCTGGATGCAGCTGAACAATGAACTCTCCTGCCTTCGCACTTTTGCCCCTCCTAAGGGTCTCTCCATCTCTTCAGAACTGAAATCGAAGGGCAGACAAACAGGGTGACTACAGCAGGGGCCAGGCCACCTTCAGCAGGAGAGACATGAGCAAGAAGGCAGGAGTGTTGGGAGCAAGCACAGGCCCTTCTTTTCCACAGATTTGCCTGCACCGAAAGTCACGACCAACATATCACGATGCCTAGGTTCAGCATAGAAAGAAAAGCGGGGGCTTTGTAGCCAGGCAGCATAGACTTGGATCCCAGCTCTTCAAGTACCATCTGTGTGGCCTTGGATAAATCCCTTAACTTCTTGGAATTTGTATTTTCTCATCTCTGAGATGGGGATAATAGTATTGGTCTTGCACAAATGTTGTAAAGTGTAAATGAGATTTTCGCTACAGTGCCTGGTACATAGTAGGTGTTCAATAAATAGTAGCTGCTACTTTTATGCCTTTACTTGATAGTGGACAGAGGAGTTCTTATTTGCTTTGTTTTTGGTGCCATGGTATAGTAGTACCTGTGTGTGCAAATACTAAATATGGCAAAGCAAAATTTGCCTTAATACTTTCCAACGGAATAACCCACACAGTTGGCCTGGTCCATTGTTCAGGTTGTAGACCGTAGCACAAATTGTTCACCAGCATGTATATTCATTCCATGGGGAATCATCCTGCAGAGAGCGATGGGGCCCAGCGTCTGCACATGGTCTCTCACTCATCCGGTGCCACCCTCCACATCCATCCCCAGCACACCACGTCTGTCTAATCCTCCTCACATAGCCTCTCATGGGAACACAGTCACAGCCTCCACTTTGGTCTCCCTGCCTCCAGCCTCTTTTCCCTCAGGTACTCTTCCTCGACTCCATTTTGTTTGTGCCATTCTGCAGCCATATTCAGTGCCTCTTTGATGAAGCCCAGGCCCAGGGACAGGGTTTCAGCGTTCTCACAGGTTACCCCTTTTCTTCCCTCACCTCATTCCGTGTGCCAGCCCAGGCGACCATGGCTTTGCGCTTTCCTGCTTCAGCTCCCTTTACCTGCATGCACTTTCCTTCTCTTTTACTGGTCCTGCTCCATCACTGGGCACGGCACAGCCTTCCTCCATGACGTGGTCCAAGCTTTGCTTCCTTTAGGAAGACTCCTGGCATGCCTGAGTGGTGCAGTCAGTTAAATCAAACTCTTGATTTCGTCATGATCTCACGGTTTGTGGGATCGAGCCCCGTGTAGGGCTCTGCACTGACAGCACAGAGCCTGCTTGGGACTCTCTCTTTCCCTCTCTCTCTGCCAGCAGCCTGCTTGCATGAGCATACTCTGTCTCTCAATATAAATAAATAAGCTTCAAAAAAAAGGCTCCCCTAACACACCTCCCACTGTCCTCCTTCTAGCTGTCGCACCTGATGCAGCCGGCGCCCCTTCCACACATAGTCCCACCTCTCCGCGCAGGCCCTGGCAGCACGGTGACTATGTCTGTTGTGTGTCCCTACCAGACAGGCCCCAGGGTTTCCGATCTGAGCCTTCCCCAGAACCCTGTGCCCTATAGATCTATGCAGGGAATGAACGCCCGCAGGCAGGAGGCACTGCCTGTTCTTCAGTTTTCTCTGGTGAAGACTGGGCCTTGCTCAGTAGCATTCCAGGACTCAACTCCTCAGCCCCTCTCCATGCCACCCCTAACAACATGTTTTTAAGCTAAAATTCCCTGAAGGAAATTTATGTCCGTGCTCTTACTCCTCCACGGGGAGGCACAACAGCTGTTCGCCATCTTTTGTAAAATCACTCAAAAATGGCCATGAAGTCACTCCCAGACTTCTCTTCTTCAGGACATTTAATCCCAGTTCCCTTGACCTCCCTTGCGGATCCAATGCACTCGGCCCTTTGATCCTCACTACCACTCTTGTCTAAATCCTTTCTAAATTCCCTGTCTTCCTCTCAAGTTGTGCAAGGTTTAAGAATGCCTGTTTTTCTAGAATGCCACAGCACAACAGAGCTCAGGTCAGAGTGAGCCTCTTGCTTTGGCTTTCCTGAGTTCGCTGGAAGGATGGCAACAGGAGCTTTTGGCCCCAGGGCTCCTGACCCAGGAAAGGAAGCAGATGAATGGGCGGCTTAGGAGAAGCTTCAGCAAAGCTTCTGGGAAGGAAGGACAGGAAGAAAGCAGGCATGCCTCTCAATCAGGACAGACAACTTAGAGCACCAGCAGATCCCCCCCCCCCCACAGTTGTTGAGGCCCCAGGGCAGGAACCCAGCACCACCAAATGACCCGCCCTCCTGAGTGCCAGACAAGGTGGGAATGGTCTGCATTCAGGCCTTGCATGGAGCACCTTGTCTTCAGTGGAAATTATACAGTCTCTGCCTTTGCAGCCCCTCACATTTCCTTAGAAAATAAGACCACTTTGAGTTTCCTCAGATACTTCTCCAAGAGGCCCCTTCAGCCCTGCCTACTCCCCCCAGCAGATCAATCAGGCCCGTTACAGGCATTTCCAGCACTGCTCCGTGCCACCAACCAAGCTCAAAAAGGAACAGTGACCTGGATTTAAGGTGTTCTGGGAGCCACCTCCTCTCTTCCAGTCATCCACCCACCCCTGCCCCATGTGCTGCACACACACACACAGGCACATGAGTGCACACGTGCATGCACACACCTCTCTACACTCTCATGGTCATGAGGGGGAGCTTGGCCACTCACACCTGGATTGATGCTGCTAACCAGCCACAAAGAGGTGGGGCAAGGCTCGGGGACAGTGGCACCCGGTGGTACCTGCACACGAGGCACATCCAATAATTCCACTGAGTCTGGGAACCTGGATGAGCCCAGGGTGAGCAGCCTCGGGAGGTCGTCACTCTCCCCTTCTCCACCGCTGGCCTCTCCCCTTCCCCTGCTGTTCATCCCACAGATGGACATCACCTTGAAAATGAATCCAAACCGCTTTGTCTGTGTAGTCCCTCTTGCCCCGTTTTGTTTGGAAATACCAACAGCTGAGCCCTTCGGCAACCTTGGCTTTTGCCCTGGCCCCGAGAAGACCAAGGCACCCAGCGACTTGCTTCGCACTGGGGACGAGAAAAGAAGTGAAAATATCAGCCCGGCCCCCTCTTCCCCACCCCCACCCACTTTTGCCTCCTCCCTTTCCCACCACTTCCCAGCCTGGGAGGAGAAAGGAGCGCTGGCCTTTCAGTACCTTCACAATGCAGACAGCACTGTATCTTTCCACAGCGTCTCTGCAACCCCTAAAGGGAGGGAGGTTTTTTAACGTTTTGGAGCCTAACACCTTGGGAATCTCTTACTGGGAAAGGTAATTTTTAAATTAAGAGGGAATATTTTTTATTGAGTCCACTGTGAAATGTGTTTTCACTCATTCCAATAAAAAATACCAGTGGGAATCGTCTTACACCAGGAACTGGTCTCCGTTCTGGATTTAGAGAAGTGAGTAAAACAGACATTAGACCCTGATCTCAGAGAGCTTCAACCCAGTGAGGGGACAGGTAAAGGGCAAGTGGTTAAATAAATGACAGTTACAAACTGATGAATGCTGTGGCACAGGGGACAGGGAGCACAGTGGGTGTCACACACAGCCTGGGAGAGGGCTTGGGAAAGGCCTCTGTGAGCAGAGATACGGGGCATGAGTGGGAGTTGTCTAGAAGTGGGCTGGGGTTGCTTTAAACGTCATTAGCCCAGGAAGACAGGAAGACACAACCTAAGGTCTCTTGACCCTAAATATACTGGATATTTCACAAATGTAAGGAGTATTCAAATCAGCAGAACCTGAAACCAAAAGAATTTCAGCTGGGGCGCCTGGGTGGCTCAGTCGGTTGAGCGGCCGACTTCAGCTCAGGTCATGATCTCACAGTCCGTGAGTTCGAGCCCTGCGTCGGGCTCTGTGCTGACAGCTTGGAGCCTGGAGCCTGTTTCAGATTCTGTGTCTCCCTCTCTCTCTGCTCCTCCCCCGTTCATTCTCTTTCTCTCTCCATCTCTGAAAAATGAATAAACGTAAAAAAAAAAAAAAAAAAAAGAATTTCAGCTGACTTTGGGTCAGACTTAACAAGCAACTGTAATGTTTCAAATAAAGCAGAATGTGGGCCTGCTTAAAACAGAGGCATGGAAACCGTGTGCACTCCTGCAGCCAAGCCCGTCTGTGCTCTGACGGTGAATTGCACCATTTATGCCTGTCACAGCCCCTCGTCACGATAAAGTTGAAATGTCATTTTGGTGTACTTAGTGCTATAGCATTCGGATTTCACTGTGCCGTCAGCTCTGGGGGAAGCGGTCACGCCTGATGTGTCCTGTGGACATGCCCTATAGTCCCTGAATCGGTACTCCCAACCAAACAGTTCCTGCCAAGGCATTGAGAGCACCTACAATGGTGTGCCTCTGATGTTTAGATTTCATGGTGCACCTTCCTATTGACCGAAGCTGTCCTGAGTGTGGCTGGGTACCCCCCTGCACTTTAACCTGGGACAGCGTTGCTTTCTCCAGAGAGCAGCTACCTCTCTGGAAGACAGATGCTGTGAGGTACTATAGAAACGTGCTATGTAATAAGTGCTCTGTACCTTTTTAATCCTTTCCTTTTCATTTTATTTTTAAAGGCTTGAGTTGTCTGTGGAGAACATCTTCCGAGACTGGCTTGAGAGTTCTGGAATACCCCAGGTGCGCCCAACATTGCTGCTCAGGAGAGTCTGTGGAGGATAGTAAAGCTTGCTGCTTGGTGTATTGCTTAGGACAGTGATTTACTTATGTGTGTAAATATAAAATTAATCATCTGGCTGAGTTGGAGTATCCCTGAGTCGGGAAAATGACAGTCTCCCACCCTTGTCGGCCTGCCATCATGACGTGTGCCTCTGGCCTCTGCCTCAAGTGGTGCTGTAGGAGGGCACCTGGTTGACCTTGAGCGGTGTGTTAAATGAGATCTTACGAAGTGTGGTGTATGTTTTGGGTGCTGTCACCAGGCAGCACTTCGAGGCTACTAGTGGGTTGAGCAGGTGGCCTCCAGCTCTGCTCTTTGGACACAGCCGGATGAATGAGTGAGCCGGCTCGCCTGCAGCTCTCCTCTGACCTGTTGTGCCCTCATTCCCCATCATTTCCCGGGTGCAGCTAGCTCCTCAGCTTCCTCCTCTGGCTCTGCATCCCTGCCTCAAGCTGGTCCTATCTGCATGCGCTATTTAGATTCATCTCTCTGTCTTAGGGACCAGGACCTGCCCCTCCTGAAGGTTCTGCTGTCTCCTCCTCTTTCGGCCCATGGGCACCTCTGTGGGAGAGACGTTCCCACCCAGCCTCAGCTCCACAGGAACTACCTGGCTTGAGGCCTCCTCTCTCTCCACTCTTCCCAGGTCCTGTGCTTCCTGGAGCCTGAAGGGCAGCCCCCGAGTGTTGACCCTCACTAGAGCATGGGGCCCTGGGAAGTCGAGGGAGGCATCCTGCGTGGGGCTGGTCAAAGGACTCTGCAGGCCTGGAGCTTCCCAATCTGGGCTGGTCCCCCGAGCAGCTGCAGACCCATCACAGTGGGCCCTAGTGTCTGGGAGTGGACCCCCATGGCTGTGAGAAACTCTGCCCTGGGTCCAGGCAAGCAGCCCCCTTAGCTTGCTCGTTTCTAGTTTCATGGCTGGTTATATGAGCTTCCCCTTGGGAGTGTCTGAATGTCAATGAATGTCTGTGAACCATGAAATTAAGGAACAGGAGGGGCTGCTCTCCATTACCTTTTCATCCTCTCTTTGCATCTTTGTCCTTTCTGTCCCACGGGGGGAGATGTCGGCCACCAGCCACCATGAACTCATTCCTAAAAAGGACGCATTGCCTTCTGTTCGGGGATGCGTGGCACCTGTTAAAAGTTATTTGTTTGGCCCAGTCCTTGGGAGCAGAAAAGAATAAAATCCTGAGGTCTAAAAAAGCGAAACAAAACGGGTGGATAAGGCAGCACCTTGTCCCGGGAGCCAGTGCTCTCACCTCCTAGGTATTTTAAGGAGGTTCTGTGACTTCCACGGTGGTGGAAGTCATTTGCCGAAGTCATTGCCAGGCCATTTGCCGACTAGAAAAATCTCAAAAACAAAGTTAAGGATTGTCTGATCCCAACTAGCCAAGCACTGCCTTCTTGTTTTAGATGGGGGCAGAGGGCATTCACCAAAGCTGCATGCCTTGTGCTCCGAGGCCAGGCGGTTGCAAGGCGCCCAGACATTCTTTCCGCGGCCTGGCAGCTGGGAAGAGTGGGGAGCTCAGAGAGCAGAATCCTGAAATTTCCTGGCTCCAAACAACAAGGCCGCTGTATTCAGCAGTTAGCCCTCAGGGAAGAGGAAAGAAAGAGTCCTTAATCGGGTGCCCAGAAGCAGGCGCACCCCGCTTGGGTTGTAACACTGGGGCTGACCCTCTTGGTCCCAGGAGGTTCCCTGATTTCCCCTGAAGAGAAGGAGGCTGTGCCACCAGCAGGAGGCTTTTGCTTTTCATTAAAAGTGGGAGGGGTGCGGCGAAAGGGAGATTTGCCTCTGAGCGGTACATTTTTTCCAAGGTCTAGTTGCGTTTGTGACAGCTTATAGTGTAGACAAGAATTTCTGCTATAAACTGACGAAACCTGCTGTCAAAACACAGCCAGGTGCAACGAGGCCAACCCAGCTATAAATTCTCTTTAAGACCCAACTGGTATTTCCTTGGGCACTTAACTGTTCAGTAAAAACAACAGCGTCAGACAGAAAAGACCCTGATTTAGTGCACATCTTTCCATTGGTGAATGATCAGACGACATCGTTTCATCTCTGTACCCATTCTCTGCCATTATGTATACGGTTGATGCTGATTTACTTGCTCACAGCCCTTTTTGTGCTCCTTGAGAGTTCCTTCTCCCTTCCACCTCAGTGAAAGGTTCTGCAAAGGCCCGGGACCCTCTGGTTGCGGGAGCCTGGCAGTGAATGGGACACCTTGTTCTTTGTCCTCATCGTTATAATATAAAGTTACTAGTGTGCTTGGCCTGGATTGACAACCAGGGCACTGAAATCGCTTCGATGCTCTTTGTTCTCGTTAAAAATTTCTGTCCACCAGCAATTGAAGTCTTTCATGACAAAAGAGTCACGTTCTCCTGGTAAAGTTTTCATTCCACAGGTTACAGAGGCTTTTTGTCTCCTCTCAGGAAGGCTTGCCTTGTGGTTGGCCTCGATTTTCCTTTTTGGCCACACTGAATGGAAATCATTAAAAAAAATGTGGAAATCACTTCAGCAGCAATAAAAGTAAGCATGAGCCCCAAAGAAGTAAAAGAAATTGGATCCAAACCTCTTTAAAGAACACCCAACCCTGTAACCTTTGGCTTTGCAAACAGATTTAAAATTGATTGTACCATTGGTATTATAGGTTATTTCCTTTTATGACTTTTTTCTAATTATAGAAGTATTACATATTTATTTTAGAATATAAAAAAAATTGTAATAAGAAAATTAAAATGGCCCAGAGATAATTTTTTGGGATAAATCCCTTCAGTCATTTTTTTTTTTTGATTTATGAATACATAGTTTGATCTTTGTCTCCCTTTTTATTGTTGTTGTTGTTTTGTTTTGTTTTGTTTCTGAGAGAGAGAGAGAGTAAATGCGTGAGCAGGAGAGAGGGGCAGAGAGGGAGAGAGAGAATCTTAAGCAGGCTCCACACTCAGTGTGGAGTCCAACATGGGTCTCAATCCCATGACCCCAGGATCACAACCTGAGCCCAAATCAAGAGTTGGATGCTCAACCAACTGAGCCACCCAGGTACCCTGTCTCCCTTTTTAAAACTCAAAATAAGATGTCCTCTGTAGCAAGTTCAAGCAGTAGCAAAATATAAAAAGCAAAAGCCCTTGCCCCCTCAGTCTTACTCCCCAGAGCTCATCCATGCTTGCTAACCACTTAGTATGAGTCCTTCCACACATTTTATGTGATATACAGAATGTAGGTGCATATCTTTAAAAAAAAAAATGTTTATTTATTTATTTTGAGAGAGAGAGAAAGAGAGAAAGAGCGAGGGAGCGGCAGAGAAAAAGGGAGAGAAAGAATCCCAAGTAGGTTCTGTGCTGTCAGTGCAGGGCTCTATCTAACAAATCACAAGATCATGACCTGAGCCAAAATCAAGAGTTGGAGGCTTAACCAACTGACCCACCCAGGCATCCCTTAGGTGCATACCCTTTTCAAATAAAATTGGAATCTTTTTATTCAAACTGAAAGTTCTCATTTAAAAGTATATCTTAAGCAGTTTTTCATATCCTTTGATATAATTTAAGAGCCATAATTTTTAACAGCTGCATAACTTTCTCTTTTTTTAAGTTTTTTAAGTTTTGAGAGAGAAAAAGAGTGTGAGCGGGGGAGAGGCAGAGAAGGAGACACAGAATCTGAAGCAGGCTCTAAGCTTTGAGCTGTCAGCACAGAGCATGACGCAGGGCTCGAACCCACGGTCTGTGAGATCATGACCTGAGCTGAAGTCAGAGGCTTAACCGACTGAGCCACCCAGGTGCCCCTGCAGCTGCATAGCTTTCTAACAAACGGTACTGTAATTTAATTTACTCAGATTCCCTCCTCGCCCCCACTGTTGGAATAGTATACATTATTTCTTAGAAAGTCACCCATTCTGCTAATTTGGCCATTCTATAAATAGATTTTGATTTCTTTTCATGTCTGCCCAAAGGTCTCCTCCCGCCCCCTACCAGCCCATATGTACACATATTCCAATCTCCTTTTAAAACATTTATATGCAGATACATTAGAAATAACTTGAACCATCCAGTCTTTCATCTCTACTTCCTTATTTTAGCTGCTACAGAATTCTCCGACTCCTCTTTTTCTTTGAATTCCTGGCCACATTGCCAAGTCCTGGTATCCTTATGTACATATTTATTAAATTTTGAATTTTCTTTCCTTTCCTAGCACCTCCCCCATTGTTTCATTGTATTTTGCTTGGACTGGTTCAGTAACTAATTGGTTTTTTAGCCACCAAACCATCCCCCATCTATTGCTGCATCAATACCAAGTGAATCTTTCCAAAAGACTCATCCTCACCAGGAACTTTTTTCCTCACTGACAGTGGATTGAGAACAAACTCTTTGGCCTGCTATTTGAGGCTATCAGCAGAACTGCCCCAGGCTGTCTTTTTAAACTTTAATTTCTACCCTCCTAGGCGTATGTCCAACCATAATTTCCAATCTCTACATGATCGTTTCTTTGCCCCCAGCCTTCCTTTGCGCATGCCTTTTTCTCTCCCTGCAATGCCTTCCTTTCTGTGTCCTTAGCAAGTGTGGTAGCCTGCCTTACATTGTTGCTGTTTGTGTTGTGCCTCATCCACAGGCTGCCCAACCCCCGCCCCCCGACCCCCCCCTCCCCCCCGCCAGAGGAAACAAGGGCTGTGTCTGATTCATCCTTGCCTTACCTGCTGTGATGCACATAGTAGGTGCTCAGGGTCTATGGCAATATGGCAGCTGCTAGCTACATGCAGTTATTAGTGCTTGAAAAATATTTAGTGTACCTGAAGAGCTGAATTTTTAATTGAATCTAAATCTAAAGTTAAAAGAATAATTCAGTTTTTGTTTGGAACAACTTTGGGTATGTAAATGAATCTACTTTTTTTTTTTTTTTAATGTTTATTTTTGAGAGAGAGAGACCGAGTATAAGCTGGGAAGGGGCAGAGAGAGAGGGAGATAGAATCTGAAGCAGGCTCCAGGCTTTGAGCTGTCAGCACGGAGCCTGACGTGGGGCTCAAACTCACGAACCGTGAGATCATGACCTGAGCCGAGGTCGGACACTTAACCGACTGAGCCACCCCAGCACCCTAATGAATCTACTTTTTAAACTAAATTTTATGAAATCTAAATACAGTTCAAGCATTTCTGGTTAAAATTTAGCACTTGAGGTGGACTGTGAAAACTCATCAGATTTAGATTTAATATAAAAAAATGAAGGGTAAATATCTCTTTAATGTTTTTAAAAATATTGTTTACATGTCAAAATGATACTATTTTGGCTACATCATAACCCAATGCATATACACCCAGTAAAAAATACTATTAAAATTAATTGTAGCTGTTACATGTTACTTTTTAAATTCAGCAACTAGAAAATTTTAAATGACAAATGTGGCTTGCGTATATTCCTATTGAACAGTGCTGCTCTAAAGCTATTAGTTGAATTAAAATCTGAGTGCACCATGCCTTAAAATCCCCCACCAAATAAATGTAAGTGAAAACATCTATATTTTTGTCAGATGTATGGATAAAGATACAGCTTGACCAACCCATACACGCCCTTCAATATGCTCTGACGGCACAGATGATTATAATGCATGGATGGGAGCGCTTATTCACAGTGGACATCCAGAAGGGCATGAACTAATTACCAGCCTCACTTCAGCTCTTCATTTCAACTCCCAGGCAACCTGTTTCCCGAGGTACTATTAAGTAGCACACAGACACCAGAGCGCCTCACGGCCCATCTCTGGCTCTGTCTGCTCTGGGGGAAGTGCTCAGCACATGTGAAATGGCAAAATCACAGGCAGCAGTGGCACTGATGAGGATAGAGAAGATGGGGGAGAGCTGATCACATCGAGTGTCTGGGAAATAGGCAGGAAGCAGCTCCCAGACTTGCTCCTGCATCCCAGAAGTTACAACAGCAGGCTATTGTGTTGTCTTGGAAAACACCACTTCTTTTTAAGCACACATCTACAAGTTGCCAAAGGCCACACAAGCAAATGATGGAAAACTCAAGTCTCCTAGGGAAAGTGTGCTGGTTACAAAACAGGAAATTTGATAAGATGTGGTGCTTGTAGCACAGAGAAAGTCAGTGGTTCATTAGGCGAATAACTTGTAAGCTTGTTTTTGCACGGTTTAGGTAATAACACCAACATTATTTTTTGTTTGTTTAATTTTATTTTTTATTTTTTAAAATTTACATCCAAATTAGTTAGCATATAGTGAAATGATGATTTCAGGAGTAGATTCCTTAATACCCCTTCCCCATTTAGCCCATCCCCCCTCCTACAACCCCTCCAGTAACCCTCAGTTTGTTCTCCATATTTAAGAGTCTCTTATTTTGTCCTTCTCTCTGTGTTTATGTTATTTTTGTTTCCCTTCCCTTACGTTCATCTGTTTTGTCTCTTAAAGTCCTCATATGAGTGAAGTCATATGATTTTTGTCTTTCTCTGACTAATTTCACTTAGCATAACACCCTCCAGTTCCATCCATGTAGTTGCAAATGGCAAGATTTTATTCTTAATTGCCGAGTAATACTCCATTGTATATATATATACCACATCTTCTTTTTTTTTTTTTTTAATTTTTTTTTCAACGTTTATTTATTTTTGGGACAGAGAGAGACAGAGCATGAACGGGCGAGGGGCAGAGAGAGAGGGAGACACAGAATCGGAAACAGGCTCCAGGCTCTGAGCCATCAGCCCAGAGCCCGACGCGGGGCTCGAACTCACGGACCGTGAGATCGTGACCTGGTTGAAGTCGGACGCTTAACCGACTGCGCCACCCAGGCGCCCCAATACCACATCTTCTTTATCCATTCATCCATCGATGGACATTTGGGCTCTTTCCATATTTAGGCTATTGTTGATAGTGCTGCTATAAACATGGGGGTGCATGTGTCCCTTCGAAACAGCACACCTGTATCCTGTGGATAAATGCCTAGTAGTGCAATTGCTGGGTCGTAGGGTAGTTCTATTTTTAGTTTTTTGAGGAACCTCCATACTGTTTTCCAGAGTGGCTGCACCAGCTTGCATTCCCACCAACAATGCAAAACAGACCCTCTTTCTCCGCATCCTCACCAACATCTGTTGTTGCCTGAGTTGTTATTGTTAGCCATTCTGACAGGTGTGAGGTGGTATCTCATTGTGGTTTTGATTTGTATTTCCCTGATGATGAGTGATGTTGAGCATTTTTTCATGTGTCGGTTGGCCATCTGGATGTCTTCCTTGGAGAAGTGTCTATTCATGTCTTTTGCCTATTTCTTCACTGGATTATTTGTTTTTTGGGTGTTGATTTGATAAGTTCTTTATAGATTTTGGATACTAACCCTTTATCTGATATGTCATTTGCAAATATCTTCTCCCATTCTGTCAGTTGCCTTTTAGTTTTGCTGATTGTTTCCTTTGCTGTGCAGAAAAAAGCTTTCTATTTTGACGAGGTCCCAATAGTTCATTTTTGCTTTTGTTTCCCTTGCTTCCGGAGACGTGTTGAGTAAGAAGTTGCTTCGGGCAAGATCAAAGAGGTTTTTGCCTGCTTTCTCCTCGAGGATTTTGATGGCTTCCTGTCTTACATTGAGGTCCTTCATCCATTTTTTTATTTTTGTGTATGGTGTAAGAAAGTGGTCCAGGTTCACTCTTCTGCATGTCGCTGTCCAGTTTTCTCAGGACCACTTGCTGAAGAGACTGTCTTTATTCCATTGGATATTCTTTCCTGCTTTGTCAAAGATTAGTTGGCCATACGTTTGTGGTTCCATTTCTGAGTTCTATATTCTGTTCCATTGATCTGAGTGTTTGTTCTTGTGCCATAACACCAACATTATTTTAAGGCCCGTTGGGATACTCCATCTCAGTGGTGTCTATAAGAATTCTACATTTAAATTCTTTTAATGTTTATTTTTGAGAGAAAGAGAGAGAGAGAGAAACAGAGCATGAGTGGGGGAGGGGCAGAAAGAAAGGGAGACACAGAATCCGAAGCAGACTCCAGGCTCTGAGCCATCAGCATAGAGCCTGATGCAGGGCTCGAACTCGTGAACTGCAAGATCATGACCTGAGCCGAAGTTGGACGCTTAATCAACCTAGCCACCGAGGCGCCCCAAGAATTCTACATTTAATGGTCATTCAAGAAAACTGAGACCGGTTGGTTTGTTTTTTACAAATTCCAGAGAAATTGTATTAGTTCTTTTTTTTTTTTTTTTTTTTTTTTTTTTTTATCAATAATAGCATTTACCATTATGAGGTGAGCTTTGGGGGCTCCTAATAATTTTGCTGTCATTTTTGTCCAGTGGTTCGACTCATGTTTTCTAAGTGAGTAGACATCCTGTAAGGAGTACTTTGAGATACACTGACTAGATTCTCTGGCCTCAGTTTGGGCAGGGCCTGTAATGTTGAGTCACCATGGTTTATCGAATAAACCCCTCAGAGTGATACACTGTTCCACAGTCACAAGAGACAGAGAGTTTTCGTTTGTAGCCTGATTTTACATGAAGGCGTCTGTGCCTTCATGCTCGCATTAGTTCAGGCTGCCACAACAAAATCCCACAGACTGGGAGGCTTAAGCAACAGACATTTATCATCTCATGGTTTGGGAGGCCGGAAGTGCAAGATCAAGGTGTGGGCAGGTTTGGTTTCTCCTCAGGCCTCTTTCCTTGCTTACATACAGCCACCTTTTCGCTTTGTCCTCACGTGGTCTCTTCTTCTGTGTTCGTACAGATCTCTGTCCTAATCTTCTCTTCTTATAAGGACACCAGTTGGATTATATTAGAGCCTACTAATGTGATCTCATTTTACCTTAATCACCTTTTTAAAGGCCCTATCTCCAATACAATCACATTCCGAGGTATTAAGGGTTAGGACTTCAACATGCGAATTTGGGGAGAAAACTTCAGTACTTAGCAATGTTTATTCCCAACACTTCCCTGATTAGTTCCACATTTCTTGTGAATCCCTTCAAAATGGCCAATAAATATCACTCAAGTCAACCTCACTATATTTTATTCCCCTAGGGATGTATATTTTGGGTGTCTATAGTTTTGGGGGGGTCCCAAATGACATTCTGTCTTGTGGAATGAGAGAGAAAGAAATATGGGAAGGAAGGGTCTGTTCTCCCAGAGAGTACTAGGCAACTGAAGGTCTGTGCTGGGCATTGCGTGTTAGTGGGGGCATCTGATCTGACACTGTCTAAATGCATAAGGCACCATGAGGAAACAGGAGGCATTTCCCTTTGGTGTGCCAATGAAAGCTCTGTGTCCTTCCTTCTTTTCTCTCCCTTTCAAAACCCGATTTCCAGAAAGAATTTGAATCTCATTCACAAGAGTCTAAGAGGAGACTCCAAGGGAATAATAAGGATGAAAAGTGTCTCCTCTCCCTTGAAGATTTCCTTTGTAACTGTGTTGGAGCCTAGGCTTCTACAGAGCTGTGAAGCATCCCAGGCCAGATGGATGAGATTTGTGAGAGGAATCTTCCAGGGTCTGAAATCATACCTACTCCAGTGCCTTCCCTCTGTCCCCTCCCTTCTTCCCACAAATAAAGCCTGTATGGCTGTCCTTTATGAGGGACTGTGGATGACTCAAAGATGAGAGAACACAGGCTTTGCCCTCAACATGCTTAATAATTCAGTAGGGAAAACAGATACACAAATAACCAACCTAAGGCAGAAAGCAGTAACTTGTGAAAAATGAACTAAAGTTTAGCATTTGGAAGAAAGAGGTCATTTCCCATGTGTGGAAGCAGGGAGGGCTGAAGTACCATTTGAAGGCAATCTTGAAGGACACGTAGGAGAGAAGGCCATTCCAGGCAGGAGGAGAGCCATAACCAGCGTCTGGTGGTGGAAAACTGAGCATGTATGTTGGAGTCAGAGCTCTATGATGGGGAGGTGGGGCTGAGGAACCAGTTTGTCATAAGCATGATTAAGGCTCGGTGGGTAGTGCCCAGAGGAATGGAGGAATGGAGGCAGTATCCTGATGGAAGGGAGGGGGGAAAGCAGCTTCCTAGCCAGCCTCACTGTCACTCCCTGCTCCCTCCCAGCCTCTGCCACATTCTAAACAAGGTCATTCTGCCCGCAGTAATAGAAGGGTCAGTGCATTTTTTTTTGTAGTGATAAAAAAATATAATTGGTGAATGCATTTTTTTCTTTTTAGAGAGAAAGTGTGCAAAAGCAGGGGAGAGGGGCAGAAGGAGAGAGAATCTTAAGCAGGCTCCATGCTCAGTGTGGAGCCTGACACAGGGCTCAATCCCATGACCCTGAGCTGAAATCAAGAGAGTCAGACACTTAACCAGCTGAGCCACCCAGGGGCTCTAGGTGAATGCATTTTGGCCACGGTTTGGAATAGTGATCTTTCCCCCTTCCATTTCCCTTGTCAGGGACGGGTTTATTGTTGCTTGCTTTTCGTGGAGAGTGGGATCTGCAAAGGGCATTGATTAGTTAGGCAGGACCCTGCCAGGCTGCACAGGAACTTGGATGTGATGCTGGAGGGTTCCCACAAGATTCAAGAGCCACTGAGGGCCGCCAGAGGCTTGCAGATGTGCAAGCAGCCTGGCGAAAAGGAAGACTCCCGGATGAAAGGCCAAGCCTCACTCCTCCATTCGGGTTCTAGGGAGTTTCGTGAAGTGAGAGGAACAGTGAGGGAGTGACTTTCACCCCATGGTTTTTAACTTCGAACTCTTATGTCCAGGAACTGTTCATTTACATGGATGCTTTTTAAAAGCATCATTCAGTATCTGGATGGCCAATGGTGTCTCCCCAGAAAGCACATGCAGTGGGCCAACAGATAGAGAAATAAGTAAGAAGCCATGTGAAACAGGCACAAGTTCATGTAATGCAGATAACATGCCTGAATCCTGCTAAGTGATGAGGGAGAACACTGAGGATATTGACCTAGACGGAGGCCTGCATCCTTTAGGATCTCAGATTGGGCATCTATTTTTTTTTTTAAGTCTATTTATTTATTTTGAGAGAGAGAGAGTGCACACATCTGCATGAGCAGGGGAGGGACAGAGAAAGGGAGAGAGAGAATCCCAACCCTCCCCCGCCAAACTGTGAGATCATGACCTGAGCTGAGATCAAGGGTCGGACACTTAACAGACTGAGCCACCCAGGTGCCCTGGACACCTATTTTTTTTTTTAATTTTTTTTTTTTTAACGTTTATTTATTTTTGGGACAGAGAGAGACAGAGCATGAACGGGGCAGGGGCAGAGAGAGAGGGAGACACAGAATCGGAAACAGGCTCCAGGCTCGGAGCCATCAGCCCAGAGCCCGACGCGGGGCTCGAACTCACGGACCGCGAGATCGTGACCTGGCTGAAGTCGGACGCTTAACCGACTGCGCCACCCAGGCGCCCCTGGACACCTATTTTTAAAGTGAGCTCAGGAAGGCATATGGGAATGGCTGTCTCAGGTGGGTAAAGAGCATTTAAGAACTTGTTTCTTTAAAAAGAATAAAAACTCTGGGGCCGTCTGGGTGGTCAGTCTATTAAGCATCCAACTCTGGCTCAGGTCATGACCTCACAGTCCGATCTGTGAGTTCGAGCCCCATGTTGGGCTCTGTGCTGACAGCTCAGATCCTGGAGCCTGCTTCAGAGTCTGTGTCTCCCTCTCTCTTTGCCCCTCTCTCCCACTCATACTCTGTCTCTCTCTGTCTCTCTCTCTCTCTCTCTCTCTCTCTGAAAAATAAATGGTGAAAAACAATTAAAAAAAAAAAGAGTAAAAATTCTGAACTGGCCCAGAGGGACACTAACATGATCAGGGTATGACACTATGGAGAGAAAAACAATATTTGCTTCCTTTTGAATCAGAAGGAAAAGGAAGCAGGAGCCACTAGCTTTGAAAAGTCTATTTGGCTTCATCCAGTTGATAGAGACAGTTGGTAGGGGCTTGTGTACACACATGGTTTTTAATAAAGAGATAAGTGTGGGTATTTTCTAGAACCATAGCTTTGTAGGCTTGGGTTAGAGATCCACAAGTCCACGAAGCCCAGTCGTGCTGAGACCTGGTTATCAGAATCATCCAGGAAGCTGTTTAAAACTACGGACCCTGGACTCAGACCCTACCTAGTGAATGATGCTCTCCATAAGTAGGGCTGGGACCAACTGACAGAATCCATAATTAGGTCATATTCTGGAATGTATTGAATCAAAAGAAGTTTTCTTATTCACTGAGTATAATCTAAGCTCTTAGGATCCTTTAGTCTTACATTCCTCCTGGGCAATCCAATTATTTGGCAGTATGCTTCGGGTTTATTTGTTCAACCATTATGCCACGCATTGTGCTAGACAGTGGGCTTATGGAGCGGAAAGGACACAGCTCTGCTCATGAGCCCATGGCCCATGGGGGCATCTACAAACCAACCATTTTTTCCAGGTGTGCAAAAGGGTTAGGGTTAGGGTTAGGGGAATCAAAGAGGTTGACTTCTTTGCCACATTCAGCTAGGAGACTAAGTCCATTGGAAGACTGCATGCCTGGAGGCAGGAGACTCAGCTGTGCCCCACTGGGTCACAAGTCAGCCAGCTCATGTGCAAGGGAGCCAGTATGACTGGCCTCAAGGTATAAAGTCTGGTAGTCCATGTTTGGATCTACAGGTGTTACTTGTTTTTCCGGCTCATATATACTGTGTACCCATGAGAGAGATTCACCTAAGTAAGGACATCGAAGCAATCATAGTGATAACCACTTATCAGGACTTCATTGTAATGGTGCTTTATCTATTTCATAGAGAGGCATCTCTGGAAAGAAGGAGCAATGTAAACTCAAAGAATTAGCACAAAGATATCAGCTTTAGGTTGTAAACCTTTATGTCAATAGAAAAGCATTTGATTCTACTTTTGAAGAACTGCCCCTATTCTCTGTTTTATTAGCCTGAAGGCATATTCTTGTAGACTCTTTATCAAAGGCTGGTTATTCTGTATTTGCCTTGTACTCTTCCCACATCTGGGGAAAGCCCTGAGACCCAGTAGTGTGGTGACTTGTGCACTTGTTGCACACACACACACCCACACACACACAGGGCCCCTTGGCACTTTGACATTGCACAGCATTGTTGCACATACTGATGTTCAGCTCTGCATCCCATGCCTCTGGGCAGCGGCTCTGATGGTGGCCCTCCACGATGCTCACAGGGACTTCCGCCAGCACCTGCCGCCAGAGCACCTGCTGACAAGGAAAGCTATTAGGAACACTTGGCTGATTTTAGGCCACAGGCCTTTTTTTCCCCTTCTCTTTTGTGGAAAGACATTATGTCGTACGAAATAGGTGTATATTTACTATGCGCGTGGTATGTGCTTCTTGGGTGTGGCCTCTATTGCTTCCTGGTTAAATATTAGTCTTTTCTGGTGTTGCACAGCCTTCAGTCTGCTTTAGAATCCTAGACAGGAGCAAGTCTTGGTGAGGAGCTCATTTTTTCTCCTATGGGGGAGCTGCACCCCAGGAGTGGTGGCCTGATCTGCCCAAGCTGATAGCTCTTGTGGATGACAGTGCCACAGCTCAGCTCTAGGACCCTTAATCGTCTGTCCATCCAAGTAAGGTATTTTGTGTTTTTAGCAGGGTTACTTTTAATCCAAATCAGCTTGATCCCATCCTTGTCTTCAGTTTTACAAGACTTATGAAGAGATAACAAATGAATACAGCAGGGAGCTCTGAGCGGTGGTGATTTTTAATGTAATTAATGACTGCTCCTTTTCCTAAATCTGTTCTTTATTCTTTAGTGGGCAAAAATGTGCCTTGTGCATGCAGTAATATGAACCTTACTTTCCAGGGCTTTTCGTAAGTGTGTGCCATGGTGTATATACATCCTTCTTCCAATGGATGTTTCTAAATAGTAGCCCTGTGTATCTGACTGACTACTTTGCATGGGAAATTTATGGCTTTACGGCATTTTTTGGTGTGAAAAATAGGAGTGTGTGTAGAGATGAGTTTAGGTCTTTGCCTTTAGAAAGACATAGCTATTCCTCCCTTGAAATGGCAACTAAATTAGGTAATAAATATCAGGTCACCAAGATAACAAATGAGAAAAAGCAATTGGTCTAACAAAAATGTGTGCTTATGTACTTTCTAAAGCATTTAAGGGATGCATCCTTTATCTTCTTACTTGCATTCAAAAGCAAATTCCAACTAGAGTCCCTGGCTTTTGCTCTCATTTTGTCCCCTCCACTTCCCCAGAGCAGGAGAGCATTGGGGTGCACGGCCCGATGGTGACCCACCAGCAAGTGTATTGCAGGTCAGGATAATAGTTCGTGATTGTCAAACTTCCCAAATCCAAATACGTGTTTAAAACAGGACAGCATGTCACACACATATCTCTGTATGGCAGTTGTCTGTGATTTATTGGCACTTGGCAGTGGGTGTGTTCGGCTCATTCAACAGAAGACCCTGTCCTTCCAGGTCGGCCTTCCAGCTTGGGCCTTCACAGGCTCAGTGTTTCTGCTGCTGGTCCTATTTATAACTACCACCACCATATCTAAGTGGGGTCCAGACAATTTGATGCATAAAATGCAAGGCTGCATTATTTTGAGGTTAAGGAGCAGGAACAGAGGCTGGGTAGGAGAGGAGAGTCAGTTGTGTTGTATCCAATTTGCTGTTTTCACAAAGCACGCTGTAGTGAATTTTTGTTCTGCAAACTTAATCCTATATTGGATGCAGGAGGCAACTGATACATTAGATGCAGCTTTGCAAGCAGTCCTGTACTGCACTAAGCTGTGTGGCCTTGGGTGAACCACTTGCCTTCTCTGAGCCCTTCCTGCTTCTTTGGGGAATGGGGGGCACTGGCTTGGGTGAAGGCCAGAGCCACTTTTTTACTGTATGCTGTGCCCAGTACCTGGCTGAGCTGTGAGCTCCAGATGAGCCTGGTGGCCTCTGAGAGGAACAAAGTTGGGATTTGCTTTTCCTCTAAGCATCTTCCTTTCTTACCTGGGAATCTGTGGAATTGCCCTTAGTTTGGAGTGGTATTGGGAGAGTTTTCGTTATGTTTCCTCCTGAGTGGTGTTTTACAAAGGTATACTCTCAAGAAATCTCGTGTGTGTATTTCTTTGCTCTTCAGTTGGCGAATTGCTATTTGAAATGATTATTAGGAGAAATCATAGGTAATAATCAATCTGCAAGAGCGTTTAGGCTGGCTGATCATTGAAGAATAGGCATTTACTTCTATTGCAAATCAGTTATTCACAGACCTGTTTGGCCAGCAGGAAGTGAAAAAAAAATTTTTGCCAGGGTTGTCGATGTCTTGAAATGCCTGCAGATCAATAAAAGCTGCAGGTGAGTTTACCTTAGACAGAGGCAGCTATTATTTCTAGGACACATTTTGAGCCATAAAAATAAGTATTCACTTATGTCTGTTGTCCAGATGACCTTGGGGGGAAAAATGTCCAGTGAGTTCTGGGAGAGGAAGACATTGGGGCCAAATGGTCCAGAAGGAGCATCTCATTTTTTATGCTGCTTTTATATTTAAATCTGTAGATTATTTACCACTTTAAAAAATAAAACCAAGCAGAGCCAGTAATGAAATGTTTATGAGAAATTGCTACAGTGATCTCTGAGCTTGTAACAGAATGTTGCAATATTCCTTATATTGACAAAGTAGAACCTATTTGGCATTGAGGTATAACAAGAAATGATCAAACCCAGATGCTTTCCTAAAATTATATTTTCAGTGCATTTATATGTCTGTTACAAAGTGTGCTACATGCTAAAAATATTTTCCTTTGTAGGCTAAGGGAATTTCAAACCACATTGAGAGCTACATAGATCAGATGGTTTTTCTTAAAGAGCATTTAGGGCATCCTGGTTGTCATTAGTCCTGACCTTGCAATACGACATTATTTATGCCAGGAACCTTCACAATTCACTTCTTAATCTCAGCAACTTTATTGGCATGAAAATGCATGGAAGGGAGACCAGAGTCAATACATCAGACTTGGGGGCTAAGACTCCAGGGCAACAAGTGATAATAGGGTTGAACTGGAGAGAAAGGCCCTCACTCCCATGGCCTGTTTATGGGGAGAGGTTGTCTTCCGTGTTGGCAGCTCCTCTGGTCTTCATCTCCTTTGCTCTGTATTCTCTTCCTTTTTCCTCAGTTGTGTGTGCAGTCACTTTTCATATTCCTTGTGGCCAGGCAAAGATACATTCTCTGTAAGACTCTTCCTGGTTATACTTACTGGAAAGTTGGCTTCTCCAGAGTTCTTGCTGAGTTTCTCCTCCTCAGATTGTATTTCTTCATCGCTGTCGGTGATTTTGTGACTGAAAGATGTCTGCCTGAGTTTTGTATAAATGCATCTAGTGAATGAAAGTGTAAATGGGGGCGCCTGGGTGACTCAGTTGGTTAAGTGTCTGACTCTTGATTTCAGCTCAGGTAACGATCTCACGGTTTGTGAGGTGGAGCTGTGTGTCGGGCTATGTGCTAACAGTGCAGAGCCTGCTTGGGACTCTCCCTTCTCTCTCCACCCCTCCCCTGCTCACTTTCTCGCTCTCAAAATAAATAAGTAAATAAACATTAAAAAAAAAACCTGTAAATGGGTAAATCCAAGAACATGTAGGTTAGATAGCTCTGTGTAGAATTGTATTTATCAATTTAATCTTTCTCTCTTCTTAATTATTACATTAGCTTTAAATGCACGTAGCTACTATCAGGATTTTAGATGTTTTTGCATCTAACACCTGGTCATATTGGTACCTTCAGAGAACAATTTGGAAATATCAAATTTCATTTTACAATATTCTTAGAACAACAGTGGGCTTATTGTTTTTGAGAGAGATGGGACCAGAGACAGAATGATCCCCTTTATAATAAGGCACATGAGAAAGAGAACTTGCTTCCTCACGTCCACCAGTCCTTTGGGAAGGGACAGGCACTTGTTGGTTGTAGCTCAGCCGTGCCATATCACCGTAGGCCCCATCAGTGGCATCACATCTGTGCGGTGGTCAGGTGAGGCTTTGCATCATGATGTCACATCTCATTGATTTGATACCTTTGAAAGTTTACTTAAGTTCAGAATATCAGACATAAGGCCCAGGCTTTTGTTCTGGGGCTGGGGGGTGGGAGGAAGAGGAAGGGAATTAGCATCTACCGGCCCATCTTTGTGCCTCTTGCTTTATGGGCTATTTCATTTCATCCTCAGCTCTGCAAGACAGACAGCATAATCTCCTAGAGGTCATGTGACACGCCCGAGGTTACACAGCTTCTAGCTGGCAAGGATGGAGGTCGCTGAGGTCTAAATTCTGAACTGTATATTTCTTATTACACATGGCTTTGTTCAAAGATTGTTAAGCCACATTCATAAGACAGCACTTAAAAGCAACAACAGCATATCTAGTGGTATATTAGCCTGGTTTCCAATGCTCTTGGATCTCAGAGAGCAAGGCAGTGAGGTAAGAAATGTTCAGATGGAAGGCAAAACTAAAGCAGACCTCAGTATTTATGGTATAAATTGAAATCCATAATTGTAAAGACAGAAATGACCAGCAGATTGTTAGGTTTAAGAGAATCTAACATACGTAATATTAATATGAATATGAATTCCCTGGGTAGATTCTTAAATTCTGCATATTAGGTGCTTATGATGAGGCTAATAAAGCTTTAATGTTCTTTGTGGTTCTTTTTCATCTCTCCTACTACTGAGCACAAAAGCTGTGTTGTATGCAGAATGGCCGGGTTGATCCCTAGTAGAGAGAAGTTATGTTTGGTATCTAAAGAACAATGAGAGTTTGCTGCTTGGCTGATCAATGCTGGATCAAGTTCACATTCTCTGGCTCCTACTCTCCCACCTACACAGGCAGGGGGGTGGAAGCGGAGCAAAGGAGGGAGGCTGGGTCCTTTCTTCACTGAGAAAGAGATGTGAGCTTGGGCTTTCCTAATATGGACACAGCTGAGCCTGTGTAGCATTAAACATTGATTTAATCCACTGCTGGAGGAAACATCCTACAAAAAGTGAAGAGATTAGCAGCCAATTAATTCCGGCCCTTCCCGTTATTTTCCTGGAACACCTCTTCTATGGATCTAAATGTTTGGTGAACAAACAGTCTGGAAAATAGCTTTTTCTCATGTATTATTTATATTTGGGACAGCCATCCTACCCACCCTCCCATTGTGATGGATTTTACTTTCCTTACTCTGTGTGTGGTGTGTGTGTGTGTGTGTGTGTGTGTGTGTGTGTGTGTGTGTGTGTGTTCTTACTTCTGAACAGAGGTGGGATGATTTAGGCCCCTTGTGCTTGTTTGCAAATTGACTTCATTGGGTTCTCTTGGGAGGCCAGATGAGAGGCAAGCCAGTCTGAGTGCCAATGTTTTTAAAAATAGACATGCTGGGGCCCCAGACTCCCAATGCATAGCCTCCTTTAAAGGTACCATGAAGCACAAGGCACTCCCAGTGCAAATATTTACAGGTACCACACCCACTCCATCTTAGGGAATAACCAAAGGGACCTAGGCATGAGCATTTGCTTTTCAAGCTACTGAAATATTAACATATATGTTTATGCTTTTAAAAAATAGTAACTAATATCTTCTGTAAGGCTTGTTGCCAGAGTAGTTTTCCTATAGCATCATTGTAGTGTGTTTTTCTAAATAAGGAAGCCCATCTGGTAAGAGGATGGTGTCCAACACTAAGTAGGATCAACCTGGGTTGCTGCCTGTGCAGAACAGTAGCTTTTGCACATAACGAAGGGTCTTTTCCATTGGTTCACACTGACCCTTAATCACGGCCAGAAATCTTCCAAATGCAAGATATTTGTTTCCAGGGAATAGGTGGCAGCCATCGACATAATTAGAACATTGTCTACAGGGGATGAGTGGGGAAATAACCACCTCATATATACAGCTTTCCAGGTTCCCTGAAAGGCAAGGATCTATGCTGCTTTCACTCAGGATCCAGAATTGTATTAACTGCGAACCTGGAAAAAATTCTGAAAAGCCAAATACCCATCCATTCTGGCCTCCCTTCTGGTTAGTGTTGAGATCTTCCATTTCTTTTCAATCTTTTGTCTATGTGTGTACTTAACTAATCTTGCTGAGAAGTTCATCCCTATGTGTAAACTATAGGAAATGCTACGCTGGGTCAGGCTGACAGCATTGTGTCTGCTGACTACCCAGAGACTTATTGAAATAGAACTTAATAGATGGCTGTCCTCTGTGGCACTGACCTTGAAATTTAGATGTCTCCCAAACATCTGGAATTTCTTAATAGTAACTTGTTAGAGATAGGTCATCATTAAAATGATCTAAACCAGGGGTTCTCACCACTGGCAGTACAGTGGAATCACGGGGGAGGCATGGGGGTGGGGAAGGCTTTAAAAATGACTGATGCCAGGGTTCCACTCTCAGGATGTGAATTTAAGTGGTCTGGAGTGCCACCTGGGCATTTGGGGGTTGTAAACCCTCCTGGTGATTCTAAGAAGCAGTCAGGGGACCCACTGATCTAAAGCCACACCTAAATAACTTTATATTTCACCTGTGAAACTCTTTAAGGTCAAAGTGTCCGTGAATGTTAAGCTTCTGTAAAGAATTGCAGTCATACAGGTGCTGAAGGGGTATACAATATCTGTTTTCTGAAATGGCCGTTTCAATGGATTTTTATGGTATGGGATAATATTTTATGGGCTGTGTTTTGATCTGACGTTGATCAGATCCACATAATAAGCAACTATTTTAAAGTAAGACAGTCATGCTAGATGTTCCTTAAGCTCTCATGCTAGAGTAGAAAGAGTACTACATTTACAGCCAGGAGATCTAAGGGCCACACAGTATTAAGTACTAAATACAGGAAAATTTAGGGCACCTGGCTGGCTCAGTTGGTAGAGCATGTGATTCTTGATCTTGGAGTCGTAAGCTCGAGTCCCACGTTGGGTGTAGAGATTGCTTAAAAATAAAATCTTAAAAAAAAAAGATACAGGGGCACCTGGGTGGCTGAGTCAGTTAAGCGTCCAACTCGATCTCAGCTCAGGTCATGATCTCAGGGTTCATGAGATCAAGCCCCATGTTGGGCTCTGCACTGACAGCATGGAGCCTGCTTGGGATTCTCTCTCTCTCTCTCTCTCTCTCTCTCTCTCTCCCCCTCTCTCTCTCTCTGTCTCTCTCTCTCTCTGCCCCTCCCCTACTCTCTCTCTCTCTTACAAAATAAATAAACATGAAAAAAAAATTTTTTAAGGTCCAAAAATTCCCCAAGACTCAGTTTCTTCATCCTGAAAATGGGACTGTGTGGGAAACAAACAGAATGGCCTACATGTGGAAGCACTTTGCAAGCCTTACAAAATTGACCACCCTGGTTCTTTCTACCAGTTCTGAGGTTCCGTCATCTCTGATATACGTAGCAGTTCAGTACTTTTTGTGTCTTAAGGTCTCTTCTGTCCAGTTTCTAGCGATGTTGTATTCTTAGTTTTAACAGTCTAGAATTTGATAAATAACAACTGCACATCACACGTGTCTCTCGATTTTCACAACTCTCTAAGAAAGGAGGCTTAGACCTCACACGATGGATATCTGGCAGAGCCTGCATTCAAAGGCTGTCTGCCTGCTCCTTCTACCATGCCGTGTCACTGCCTGGTCACATGTGTGTCCTGAGGTGAGGGACCGTGTCTTACTCATCTCTGTGTTCACAATCTAGTGTTCTGTTTTGCAGTAGGCTCTCAGTACATTTGTTAAGTGACTAACCTGTCCATATGTCCAGTCTACATTCTTCTTCTGGAGGTCAGAGCTCATTTCCTCTGGTTTTGATATCAAAAAAGATAAAATGGTTGGTTAACATTTTTATAGTATTTCAGTGTGATGTCTGTATAGCATTGTATTTACTTTTGTTTTATATTTTAACAGTTTTTTCCCTTGAATTTTATGACTATAATCATACGTCCTTACCTTTTGTGCTTCACTTCTAAGTGTTTTTAATGGAGAGAAATATTAGAACCATAACATTTTTTCCAGACCCCCTTCCTCTCCCAGAAAAGAAAAAGAAAATTAAAGAAAGAAAAAATAAGCCAAGAATATTTTATTTATTCTTATTCCTCCTTGCCCAAAACGGAGTTAAGACAGCTTCCAAAGCAAAATACAACATGATAAAAATAAATTAAAATATTAAAAATGAAGCAATGTGAAAATAATGGCAAGAAAATAAGATGGGGCCAGGAATTAAATTAGCATACAGTATGCACTCCCTGCAGTTCCTGTGCTTGGTTTAGTGTAAGGTCACAGAATTTTCTAGAAGAGGGAAAAGGGATCAATTTGCAGTGTTCATGAGGTAAAACAAACCAGGTGCCTCAGTCCAGCTATTCCTGATGTTGATACCAGGGAGAAGTTTTTCCTGTGGGTCCTCTCAGAAAATTACTCTTTAATGTAATAAACAATCCTCTGAAACCATCCTTACGGTAAACATTGTGATGGATTTTATGGGGCTGTTTCTTATAATGCGCCTCAATAAAGGTTGATGGCTTCTTACCAGAACATAATGCGATAAAAGGAATTTCACAGAGCACCAGTAAGATGTAGTCCTGCGCCAGCTGTATGGTGGTCTGCTCTAATCCAAAAGGATCTTAGAGTATCTAGGGTAAGGGTTTGGGCAATCAGAAAAATCTGTAAACCTTCTGACAATTTATGTGTGTGGAGGAAGTGGGTAGGGGACCGTGTGTGTTGTAGGGGTATTTTTTTTCCTAGGGTGCCAACAGCTGATAGCTAATGCTTCAGATTCTCAGAGGGGATCTACCAATGCAAGAACCAAGCATGTTCCCTCAGGCACGTTCCATAAAAGTTTCTAACAGTTTGGGGTTATGATAGCTGAGAGGAAGAGGTTCTGTGAGCCCGTTCACTGCAGAACAAATGTGGGAAGAATTTCCTTTTTTGAAAACCATGCTTTATAAGGATTCCACTAAGAGGTCCATTGGGCAGGGCCAAAATCCTTGTGAGAGAGAATTAGGCATTCATTCTTACAGAGACACAAAATGGGCAATAATAGAAATTATAGCTTTTCTAAAATCAAACAAAAGATATCATAAAGGAATGCTACATTCTAAAATGGTAGAGCAAAGTTTAAAGCCATAGACATATGAGAACTTTGACCCCAATCAGGATTACTTCCTTGTTGTTATTTGCAACTTAAACTAGCCTTGATTTTATTTCCAGTTTTGTGTAGATGCTTACTTTTCCATTTACCCTCGATATATGTTGGCTATAGATCCCTTCTGAAACCAGCAAAAGCTTCTGGACCTCTCTACCTTGTTTGGTATTAAAAGGTCTCTTGACTTCTTACAGTAGATAGATTTCCTCTGCTGTGCCCAAGGGAGTGTAATTTGCCATCTGAGGCTGTTTGGACTAATTAAAGGGCTCCCCTTGTCTGCCCTTTCAGCCTTCTAGGTGACTAGGCAAGTGTGCTGCTGCTTCTCATTCCTCCGGACTATAGCTCATCATGAAACAGAAGCACATATCCATCCTAACAACACGACATTGATATCACTATCTTATTACAGTGAAAGGAGTCATTTCCTCTTAACAACAACAACAACAACAACAAAACCAAAACAAACAAACAAAAAAAAACAGAAAAAGGTTTTCTCTCCAAAAGTAGTCTCCAGCCACTAGATTAAGTAATGCTTTTATTCTAAAGCAATGGCATTTTCCTCAGCCTCTGAAATTGTTTTCAGCTATTATAAACTGCATTGACAAGAAAGTTTCTTAGAACAACTTCCTTTCAAAACTTGCGTCTCTACTAGACGAAACATTTTTCAAAACATAATTCAAATGGAAAACATCTGTTTTTAAAATATAGCTTTAAAGTGCTTTCACCACTTTCTTAAAGATAGTTATTAGACTATCCATCCCTGACTACAGAATTCCAATTTTTAAAAAGTGGTCTTCTTCCAGTTTCTCCACACCTTACCTTTGTCAGGGTCAGCCCATGAAGAAAGAGAGATTCAGGTGGGCAAAAGGAGAAATGTGTGGAAGTTATATTGAACACAAAAAAAGAATTAAAATTTTTCTAATAATATTTTCCCAATAATTTTGAAATATGTTACTGCTTTATTCCAAATTAAATTCAGCTGCTAGCACCATTTTAGAATATAATTTTTATGATTAATATTAGGGAATTAGGAATCTTTATTTCTCATTTCTATTTTTATTTGCTTTTTGCTTTTCTGTTTTTATTTTTTTAAGTCATTTTAGAAGTACCCTAGCAATGAACTGATGTCCATGGTCTTTCTCTTTAAAAAATGCACAATTTTGTGCTCTTTACAAAACAAGGTATTTTAGTGGAAAAACAAACAGGAGCTAATTAGAAAGATCTTCATCTTGAGACTCTTCCCCTTGAAATTTCATACGCTATTCATTTAGCCATTTGTTCCTATGTCTTCCACTCACTTACTTAACATATGTATTTCGTATCTACTATGTGCCAGCAGTGTTTTTATTGACTGGACAAAAATCAACAACAAAAGAGACAGTATCTCTTTCTTCCTGGACTTTATTTTTTTTTTTCTTCCTGGACTTTAAAGCCAGTTTGGGAGATAGACATTCAACAAATTAATAAAAAATAGCACTAATAGAATGTACAACACAGAGCGAGCCCTAATGTAAACCATGGGCTGTAGTTACTAATGATGGATCAAATATTGGTTCATGAATTGTAACATGCAGCACAGTAATGCAAGATGTTAGTAACAGAGAAAACTGTGTGTTATGTTGGCATATGAAAACTCTGCTTTCTGCATAAATTTTTCTGTTAAGTGCTCTAAAAAATAAAGTTTTAATTAAAAATAAAAAAAATTTAATAGCTCTAAAAGATAAGCAATTTAAAAGAAATAAACAGGATGCTATTAGAAGGAATAGCAGGGGTGACATAATTTGGATTGGGGAATAAGGAAAGACCTTTCTGGAGTTGTTGTTTAAGGTCAGAACTAGAGAATAAGTAGGAGCCAGCCAGGCAGAGAAGAGAAAGAAGTACATTCTTGGTGAAGCAAAGTGATATCATTTGAACTACCTTTGGAAATATTCTTCTGGCTTCTCCATGGAGGATGGATCATGGGTGTGGTCATGAGGGTGCATGAGTACAAAGGAGACAAGTTAGGAGGAACTTAGAATGGACCATAGCTTTTATCTACTTAAAGTAGTAGTAGAACAGAATGACTAGGATTCTTTCCTTTGCTCAGCTTAAGCCAGAAGCCATTAGGTTCTCCATGAGCCACAGGCTAGGAAGACAGAAGACTGTTAACTGGCAGCAAGATGGGGTTCCCAGGTCTCCATTCCTAAGATCTTTCCAGCAGCTCAGTGGGATTTTTAGAATGAGGAACAATCATGTGTGTGTGTGTGTGTGTGTGTGTGTGTGTGTGTGTGTGTGTGTGTATTTGAGACTACAATAAGATGAGAATTATAAGGGAAAACAAGCCTTCAAGTACTAACTATCCAGCTGTAATAATAGACTTTCATAGAAATCTGTGTCGGATTTAATTTTCAATAGTTATCCATTCCTGCTACTGGATTGTTGGAATTTATTTTGTTTTTTGTTTCTTTTAAGGCTACGTGTCAAAAAATTTTTGATAAGTCAACAAAAAGGATACTTAAGGAAGGTCCACTTTAGGCAGGGTGCTGTTTTAATACGTCAGTGTTGAACGATTTGTAGCAGAGTTCTTAGGGATAGTGAATTCCCAAGGAAAAAAATTCTAGTGAGTAAAGGGAAGTGTTTACCAGTATATAGATTTCTATTGATTCTGGAACTGTAATTAGCAGCGTGGAAGCTCAAATAGTTCAAGGTTTTGTTTCCATTTAAAATTAAGCAGCTCTGCATATACATAATCCACTTCATCATTTGTAACTTTTATCTGCCTATACGTGTACTGTGCACTGGAAATTTGCAAGACATTCACTATTTTTATGCATTTCTTTTACAGTGAAAATTTGTATATGATAGTTGTACATTACATAAGGATTCACTACCACTTTGAAAAATCTTTACCAAATGAGCACGCATTTCATAGTACTTAGCTAATAATGATACAAAATGGCTAATATGCCTATCTAACTCTATAGAGTGACTTTTTTTTTTCTTTGTATTCCTGGAAGCACAAACACTTAAGAATCCCCCATTTGAGCAGACCTGTTGTTTATTTTAGGACATATAAGTGCATCATCAATGTAATTTTAAGTAGTCCAGTTATGAATATGGGATGAAGGGATAAAATAAAGTTTTCCACTCTGATGTGTCCATTAAGAAGCTCCTCTTTGTGTAAAATACTCCGTGGCAAAGTTGCTTCTATTTAAAGTAGTGAGTTTGATCTTGGCTTTGATCTAAAGCTTTTGATCTTGAAAGAAGGATGGGGTAGCAATAAAGAGAGGGCAAGACAGATTTTCTTTAAAGAAATGCGATAAAGTTAAAGGGATGGTCAAGATCAACAAACAGAAATGCTACCCGACTCCTCTCCCCAAGCGCTCACCCCCATTCTGGTTCAGCCAACTTCTGATGCGGATAGGAAGAAAGTCTTTTGGGGATCGGCGGAAAAACTTGGGAGTATCGCAGACTTTTACAAACTAAGGGGAAACTTTCCCCTAATAAGGAATACAGAATGTCCCCCTTTAAATTCTCCCCCTGTCGCTGGCGGGGGTGGGGTGGAGGTGGGGTTCCATGGGCAGAGCGCGTGCGGTGCCTACTGCGCTTAACCGGAGCGTGTAGGCTCCGTCGAAGCGCGGGCGGTGCGCGGGGCTCGACTTTACGCGCTCCCGGTTTCTCCCTGGGGAGGTCACCTGCCACAGCCCCGGAGTCCGGAGGGGCCACTGAAAAATGTCTACTTAATGGCGTCTAATCCATTCCCGGAAAAAAAAAGTCCACTAGGAAAGTTCCTTTCCGCTCCGCATAGGCCATCTGGACACTTAGGTTTCTGACCGGAGAAGCGAGGTGGCCTGGCCGCGGGGGTGGGGGCCCTTCTCAAGCTAAGCCCTTTCTCCTGCGGCCGGGCCGCGCTCCGGCACGCTCAGCGGCTGAGAAACCCTTTCGCGGGTTCCCCGGAGCCCGCGGGGGTGGGGGCTGGAAAGGTAAGGCGTGCGCGCCCGGGTCGGTCCGCGCGTGGGAGGACGCGGGAGCGCGGGCGCGGGCGGGACTCGCGGAGAGGAAGAAAGACGTTCGCAAAGAGAACAATAAAATAGGGACGCGCCGGCGGGGGCGGGGGCGGGCGCGACCTGCGGGGAGGCCGGCCCGGCCGCCTATACCTTTAAGGCAGGCCCCGCCTCCGCCCCAGCGCCCGCCCTCCGCCCGCGCCGCCGCCCCGGCCCCGCGCCGCCCGCCGCCCGCGCTGCGCCTTAGGTGTTGCGGGCCCCGCGCGCCCGCTGCTCTCGAGCGGGCTGGCCGGGCGGCGGGCGCTGGGCGCGGGCGGCGGGGTCCCGGCTCTCACCCTCACCTTCCGCGGTCGAGGTAGTGGGTCACCGCGCCGAGTTGGTGGGGCGCGGGGGAGGGAGGCTGGGGCGGCTGCCGGGGTAAACTTGACTCTGTCCCCTTCCCCCGCAGCCGCTGCAGAGGGAACGCCAGGCCGGGGCGGAGTGCGGGCTTGCGCGGCAAGTGAGCGTCGAGGTGAGTGCGGGGGGCGCGCTCTCCGCGCTCCCCTCCCTCCTCTCCCTCCCTGGGGCGGTGGGTCCGGCGCCGCATCCCCGCCGCGGAGTCCCCGCGGCGCGATGCGCGACCGCGGTGGGTAAGATGGCCCCGTTCGGGGGGCTCCGGCGCGCACCGGCGCGGGGGCGGGCAGCCGGGCCCGTGACCGGAGGGAGCGGCCCGGGCGAAGGTCACGGCCTGGGTGCGTCGCACCCCCGCGCGCCTCCCGGGCCCCCGGCGCTGAGGCCGCCCAGCGGGCCCGGAAGGTGCCCGTGGCTTCCCCAGGTGAAGCGCAGGAAGGCTGCGTCGCGAGGCGGTCGATCGTTTCTTTCTCACGCCGAGGAAGGGCCCTGACGACCCGTCGTCCTGTTTAAAATGCTCTGTGGTTTTTGAACTTCAGGTCGAGAAATGGATTCGAATGAACCGGAGACCCCGAAAACGGAAGCGAAGGGAGACCGAAGAACTGTTTGAAAAGGTAGGGCCCCCGAGAGAGAGCACCGGGTGGAGTTCTTGAGAAAGCTCCCTGTCCGCCCCAGAGGACTTGGTCACAACAATAGAGTAGCGTTTTGTTTTTTTTTTTTTAAGTTTTAATTAAATTTACAGTAGGCTGTAAATTAACATGCATAGTTACACAGAAAAATTGGTTGACAGTGCTATTGATTATGGACGTACTATGTTGTCAGGAAGAGGATGACCCCGGATGGAGCTATGTTTCATGTCCATTAAATAGAGCAATGGGACATAAGCGGGTTCCGTTATTATGTTAGACCAGTAGTCGTTATTATGGCAGTTGTTAAGGTACTTCTAGACGGGCGGGGGCGGGGGGGGGCTTTCTGAATAAATTGCCCACAATATCGGGTTTCTCTGTTCGGTTGTGATAGACACAGCACACTCACTTAGCTTTGGGACTTTAAATTAGAGTAATCTTAAAAATGGAGGGAGACGATGGATTTCTTTTGAAACCCTAGGAGGGATTTTATTTACTGTAAAGCACATGAAAAACTTGTTTTTCTAAATTTAGAATTTCAATATGTTACTTTGCAGAAGTTTGGACTACCTATTTTCTCCTGAAATTATATTAAATTAAAACTTGATTTGTCATTGTAATAAATAGTATGAAATAAGGTAAGTATAGTCTGTTGTTTTCTGAGTGACTTTTATTGAAAGCTCTTAAAAGTGAATAACGTTTTCACAAATGTTATAGCAGATACAATTTTTGTTGCGCCTACTTAATTACTGTACTGTTTTTTGATTCTTGATAGCACCAGGGGATTAAAATAGATGTGTGTTGTTTTTCTGCTGCTAGAATGTATGATGAATCACTCCTGGTTCTGAAGCCAAGTTCTTGCTGATAGCATTGCTGCTGACTTCTGTGATGTGTTGCCTTAGTATGGGCATTGCAGCGTCCGAGAATGTGCACAAAGCACATCATAATGAAGGTGATCCCAGAGTTCCAGAGTGCATGTAAGGATACCAAGGCCAGCTTCTAAGAGAATGGGGAAAAGAACTGGCCTAGGATCCTGGTCATTTGTAGGGAGACATCCAGTGTGTGAAAAGTAGCACCCCAGCCCTAACCTTTTTAAACAGAGTCATATCTGTCAGTTCAGTTAAACAGTAATAGAAAAAGGTGTCATTTTGAAGAGACTTGAGTTTTCTGACCATACCTCGGCATGCTGTGGTAGGTTGTGTTTGTTTAACTTTCATGCTTTAGGTGTTTTAAAAAATGTAAGGTGATGAATCTGATCATAAAATGTCCAAAGAAGGGAAAAGTTTTATGGCTTGCTTAGTATTGCAAAAAAAAAATTTCCAGCTATGATTTTTTTAAGCCAAAAATAAGATTACTCAAGTAGACCGTATGCCAGGTGTGAATGAAGGGAAGCCGTTACCTTTGTGGATTACTAGGTACCATCACTCCCCAAATCTGAACTTGAAGTATTGTGACGCCTTCAGAGAATGAGAAGGGGGTGCTGAGGATTTCACCTACCAAGAAAATGGGGTTCTTTGCTGAGCCTTCTCGGCTCCGTAGAGGCTGTGTATTAGAGCTTATGGGCAAGGTGCACGTTTGACTTTTCTTAGAAAACGTGGGCAACAGTTTTAAAGAGGATACGAAAATGAAGTAGGTTGAGATCAACACACTGAACTTCACTTCAAAGAATGAAGCTGAAAGCTGAAGCTTTGAGGGAGGAGGTAGAGAGGTCAGAAGATGGGAGATTTCAGAGTTGTATCAGAGAATATTAATTATCAGCGTGTCCAGTCTTTCTTCCTGGCTCTGCGAGGCAGCCGAGCCCTTTGCCCACTGTTTTGCCTGTGTTACAGCCAGGAGAGGGTTTGGAGCTCCCTGAGGCAAAGCCTGCGATATTTTCAAGGGCAAGGTGAAATGGAGTGCGATCAGTGACCAAGGGCATCAGAGCAAGTTCTGAAAGGCACAGAGGCCACCCTGCAGCTGGAAGCCAGGGTGCCGTCCCCTGATTGCCCGAGTGTCTATTCTGAAGTACAGATCAAATTCTGTGTGGTAATGAGTATTTAAACCGAGGTCATGTGTTAACCTTTTGCTACGATTTGAACCTGTTAGTAGGAATCTCAGTAGTTAACTCTCTGTTGAGTTTAGTAAGTGTTTTTAAATGTCTGCCACGCGACAAGTAGAGGCACGTTAGCCAGTTTCTCCTTTTTCCTGCATCCACTGTCTATTTCTACAACATTCAAGTAACACTGTGGTATTTTCAGCTTTTATTCATTTTATATTACTGTAAAATATGAAAACGAGTGGTAGTCATTTTTGGTAGGCATAATTTTCAGTCTACCCATCGCTTTTATTTGCCTACTTTGTTTTCTTTGCCCCGTCTCTCCCCCACGCCGCCCTTCCTCCATCCCCCAAGTCTGTATTTACATCTTCCAGGCTCACGTGGGACTCAGCCCAGATCTGACTGAACTTGGTTAACTAGTCTGTGTTTTACTGTGCTAGGGTCGGAACATTTCTCCTGCAGTGTTTACTGACTTGTGGAGAGCAGAGTCTCCTGACCTGCCCGCGGAAGGAAAACCGAGCAGCAGTGCGAGGCCACAGTCTGGAAGCGGGCAGCGGGCGAGGAATTATAGGTGGCGAATGTAATCTTACAGGAGGTATTTGTCCCCCTCACCCCACCCCCCGTAAAGAAAATCACGAAGGTGCTAAGTGGTAGGCACGGCCTGATCTAGGAGTTGAGTTTTTCAGTGAACTCAGAAGGGGAAGCAAAACAAACTTACCCTGTTCTCAGCTGTGGGTTAAAATAACGAATAATGAAATAAAGTAAACTGGGTGAGTGAGAGGTTCTACCGGGAGAAGTGATTTAAAATGCTCTCCTGGCCTTTCCAGGCTGTTCTCCTTCCTGTGCGAGTCCTTGAGTCCTTCCCTCCCACCCAGCCACCGGAGGCCCAGTGCTGTCTTACAGGTTTCGCTTCTCCTCTTCCTGAAGCTCATAGTGCTGTCTTACGCGTCTTCTGTCTTCCCTGATACTTACTTTCATTTTATTTTCTCTTCATACTTTAGCCCCCTTCCCACTAGGTGCAGCTCAGATCCTTTATACTGTTCTCTGTCTTCTTCATTTTAAATTACAAACTCACCTCTCTTTTGCTTCTGGTCCTCAGGTGTTTTCTCCTTACATTATGATGTTCTTCCTTTTATGTTATTTCAAGTTCCTTTTATTTAGTTTCAATAATTTGTGCAGCAGAAAGGCAAGGAGAGCAGGAACAACTACACAAAGAACAATTAGGGAGAATGGCTCAGCTCTGCAAGGGGCAGTGAAACAATGGTGGTTGCAAAAGTGAATTGTATGTGTATTTTTTTAAATAATGTTAATAGATTTTTCTAAATGGCTGTTGGTTTTGGAAGAGGAACATTTTTTTCCCTGCTTTTATCTTTCACTGATTCAAAAATTCAAATTATCCATCACATTCAAAGATTAAGGAAAAATATACTTTTATAAATATATGTGAAATATAAAGATTTTAAATAGTTTTTTTTTTTTTAATTTTAAGGGTTAGTAATACTATACTACACAATAATAAATAGTATATTGAGGAGAAGAATGTGTGAATGACGTATGATTCCTTTAGAAGAAGAAAATGCCAATTTTCAGATTGCAGAGAAGCACCTGAAATCATGTTTTATACGTACCTGATAATGTACAGAGGATAAATTTTAAGATATTCATTTCTGGTCATCATCGAGTATATATAATGTCACAGGTATTCATTGGCAGACTTTCAGAACATTGAAAATTCAGTGATACTAAGGTTGGCTATTATTATTAACAAGCTATCTTTTATGTGTGTTTGTTTCCAAGCTAGTGGTCTTGGCGAGGCTGAGTGTCTGGCCTGTGTTACGATTAGTCATAAGGAACACGAGGTGCAAATGGTTTCTAACAAAAGCACCCTTTAAGGTTACCTTAATTGTTCTTTCCTGCCAGAACCCTAAAAACAATACTCCAGAGCATAAGATTGTTAAAAATGTGGTGAAATTTTCCTTGAAATATCGAGTGAAACATAAAGATCTAGAGAGATGGTTGTGAAAATGTGGATTTTATAGTATTTAGTCGCCATCTCAGAGTCTTTGAGAAGAGAAAATGCAGACAGTTTTCTTTGTGATCTGGAGCATTTTCCCTCAGTTTTACTTCATGTGTTCTTTCCTCACATTTGATTCTGAACTGCAGTGATTATCTTGGTATGAATAATAATTTACAGATTAAAAAATGTGTATAGAACCCATTTTGGCTTATGCATTTTGCCACATTTATTGCTCCTTTTAAAATTTTATATGTTCTAAGAAAATGCGTTTATTACAATTCTAATATTGAAATATTCAACACGTTAAAGGTAGGTACAAATTTTAAACTATTTAACAAAGTGCTTTACTGCTGTTTGTCTTTTGTGACAAAGGTCTGTTTTATATTAAGTTTATGATTTCTGGAAAACTATTTAAGACTAATAAAAATTATCTGGCTCTTTCTTGGACCTGTAACAGCAGACGGTGACTGTGTTAGGCTTGACTCTGGAGCGATCAGGATACAAAGCTTGAGAAAATGGCACAAGACGAATTTAAAGAGTGCTGAACCAAGGGTCCCTTCACTTTACAGGAGCTACCCCACATTTAGCAAAATGGTAGGCTGCAGGCAGCCACCCTTATGCAACTGAGGCAGCACTGGTGTTGAGTGGTTTCCCAGGCATCGGTGCCCTTGCCTCTTTTCGAAAATGTTCCTGCCCTGTGAGAATTCATAACTAGTCTACATTTATATAGCTGTAATCTCTTACAATAGCTTCATTGATACTTGATCTCCATAGAAAAGCTTTATGGGTTCTAATGAGTCACTGCTCTTGAGGCACCAGCCGCCCTCCCTATCTGTGAGTGGCTTTGTGTCCTGTGTTGTACTGATTGTGCCTTTGGATGACAACTTACTTGAGTGATGGAGAGAGGCAGGGTAATTTATTAAAAGTAATTACAAAGAAACCTAACAAAAAGAGTAATTACAGCGCTGTTAATATGCAATTCGTTATTTTATTGTTGCAGTATTTAGAACTGGGTCTTATTTGTGGGTCTCCCTTTTTTCCTTGTAAATCTCTGGCAAATACATAATTTATTAAATTCTCTATACCTAGGTCTCAAAGTAGATTTGGTTTTACAAAATCTTGGCTTTTTCTGCCTTTTTTTTTTTTTTAAAAACTGGACCGAGGAAGAATGGCTGAGAAAATGTATTTTTGGTAGCCTCGGGAAAGAAGGCTGATCTGCATAATTTTATGCCATTAAATTTTCATCTGTTCCATAGATTTATTTTTTTAAGAATCTGCACCTTTAAGACAATGTTCTAAGAATTTTGAGTGTACTGAAATTCCTTCCATTTTCAACTAGCATAACGGAGAAAATTAAAGTACAGTCATCCACTTACCTCACGCACTTATTCACGTATTTTAAAAAGAATCTGTGAATGGGACTATTAATATAATAATAGCTGACACTTGTCATGTGTCAAGCTCTATTCTAAGTGCTTTGCATGTACCCGCTCATGTAAATGTACCATTACAGTAGTACCACCAACCAGCAATGTGCTATGAGGATGTTGTAGACGGGGGCAAACGCTTTGTGAAAGTAGGTGAGGTATAAACAAATCAAATAATTGCTGCAGAAAAGAATGCTTTGGGCAAGATTTAAACAAATTTTTTTTAGCCCAGGCTATTGATAGCCCTAGACCATGAGCATAAAGGACGCATCTCTAAATGAGGAAAATCCTAGCCAGCGAATGTTTTGAAAACACATGAAAGTGTGCAGATAATTACACTATTGTTGATTTTAGCGGATCTGATGCCAGCAGCCAGCAACTCTTCTGTGCCATGAAAGATGAAAGCCATTTTAATATAAAACATGAGTGTGGCTGGAACAGGGAGGTGGGCAGAGAACAATCTCATGCCTTTTTAGTTACTTTTATAGGAAGCATTAGTTACATTCCTGTGATAGAATGCTTTACTTGGCTATCATTCTCATCTCAGGCGTTTTAATGATTGCTGTTTTGTGCCTAGCATCATACGGCAGTAATAAGATGCATTATTTTAGTAGTACCTACTGATGTCAGTGTCATTTAGGACCTGTGAATGTTTCCATTCATCTTCTATTTCAGGAGGCGGACACTACTATGTGTCTTTAGGTATAGCTGACCTGTATTTCACTTACGTTTCTGGGTCTCTGAGTGCAGCAGAACTGACACTCAAGCCTTTTATTTTATCTCCAGCATTTAGGAAGGACCTGATTACATGCAGCCTTGATTACTATTTGTTGAATGAGTTAGATGAATGATTCCCACACATGGCACTTACCTTCCTAAATCATACTTGGCGATTACATTTTTTAAAAATTGTAATGTCCCAGTTCTTGTTTAATTATTTTGATCTTTAATGACAGAGGTTTTCACGAAGGCACATTGGGGAGAGCTTTCCTGGTTGTCGTGGGTCATCTTTTTCATCTCTTCTATAAAGAGAGCTCAGAGCCAGGAAGACCTGACCCTGGTCCCAACTCTGCCACCCAATCATGTGCTCCTTGAGTTTGTCACTTGACTTCTGCTTTCATCTGAAAATCCTTTCATTTAACAGGCCAGTTAGGCCAGTGTACCTTAATGATAAGATTAATGTGTGTGTTTGGCCTTGACTCTTTCTTATACTTTTATGATGTAATTTTTCTTTCGTCCATTTTTGGTATTTAGGAGGCTTATATTTTTGTTCTAGTGGTTACTTTGACATAATAATACATTTTGGTTTCTTTCCTTCACTTTATTTATTTTTTTGCTCTTGTGTATTGATTTCCTGCTGTGAGCAGTAGTGAAATTAGATGTTAACCTTTTCTTGTCCCTCCTCTTTTGATCTTCTGTCGTGTGACTTGAAATATTGTTTTTTTGCTCCAGTTAAACACCTTTAACACAGCCAACAAGCTGATAGTATTTATACAGTCTTCCCATTTCCTCCTCTTTTTTTTTTGATAGTTGTACTAGATTTACAGTGTCAGCGCATGTAGACATAGTATACCATATGCTTTATAAAATCCCATATTATAATCACATATATCACATTTAATTCTGCAAGTAAATTTATAATGCTCATCAGCTGCCCTTATATAACTGATCTTCAGCAATTGGGATTTTTTGAAGCTAGTTCCAGAGTGGATTTCTCAGGAAGAGCTTGGGGCAACTATATTTCCTGAGGTCTTGCATTTTAATAAGTTTGTGCTCTTTCCATGTGAGGGTCAGTTCAACTAGACACAAAATTTTGGATTCATGTTTTCTTTGTTTAAGTGTCTTGAGTATGTTACTCCATTGTCTTGCATAAAGTCTTCTGCTGGTCTCAATTCTTCCCCTCAGAGTGACCTGGTCTTTTCTCTTGGACATCCAGATCATTTTTTCTTTAAATTCCAAAAATGTTACTTGGGTATGTCTTGTTGTGGGCTAGTTTTCACAGTTGTCCATTGGCTTTTGAGCTTTATTTGCCTCTTTGTAAAATGAGAATAATGGTAACTTTTTTTTTTTTTTGCTACTCAAGAAAGTGGATTTGAAGACCACCTAAGATACTGTATATAAAGTGCTTTACATTTATTTTAGTTTCTGTGACTCTTCAAAGTCCCCTGTTGTTAGGAACTTTAAAATTTAGAGTATTTTATGGGCATTTGGACTTGAGTTGGCTTTATATTTGGGATAAATCTAAAGTGGATTCTCTGAAGTCTTTTGTCTGCATTTTAGCGATGTATAAGTGCATGCCGACTCCTTGCGGTAAGCAGGCGGTCTGTGCCCATGCGTGGAGAACTTCTGGCCTAAAAACAGTGGTGCTTTTTGAAGGAATCTCACATAGAAAACACTTCCTCCATTATATTCTACTCACACTCTTCTCACACTTAGTTTCCCACATAAAACTGGGTTTACATGACCATGGTCTACGTGTAGAACAATACACAGGAAAAAAAAATTTTGTTTTTCAAATAATGAGGGCTGAAAACTCAAGTCAGTTCTCATCGGCCAACATGTTTTCTTGGATTTGCTGTACATAAGTCCTATGTAAGAAGCTGCTGGAAAATACCAGAGACACAGGAGATGTCATTTCTGGCCATGGGAGATAAAACACACACATATCAAAGATCATTTACAAAGCAGCGTGTGATAAATTCAAACCAGTGTGGCACAAACTAAGGACATGAGTATATGATGCATTTTACCTGAGGCTACCCTGGACTCGAGTTTCCATGCCTGGGCCTTGTTTTGATAAAGCAACCTTTACACATGCAGCCTGGAAGTTGCGGTGGGAAATTGGGTAACTGAATTAACTGAATCCATTTTAATGCTTTTACATGATTTGTAAGCACAGATAGGGGTTTGATTGACGTACATGTAAATAGTGTTAGTGTCTTTATTTGAAAATGTGATTCTTAAAAATAAATTCATCCATGTTTTCCAAGTAAGGCTGGAACCTATCATAGAAATTCTGCTAACACTTATGAACCAGAATCATTCAAAAACGCAAGGCTAGAAATATAATACTGCCTATAATTCCATGTTTAACACATTCCTTATTAAATTCTATTTTTATTTGAACCATTTATTTACTGACTTAACTGCATATCCACAGCACACAAAACCCCGAATAAGGAGTATGCATAAATACAGAGATGAATGGAAAATAGGCCTCAACTAGTTTACAGTTTGGTGTGAAAACCTGTACAAAGTGGGAAACAGAACTGAATCAAACGTCTATGAGTGGTAACGCAGGTATGTGCACAGAGTAGTTTGGATCTCTGTAAGGAAAGGGAACCCTCTCACTTTGGGCATTTTGCGTTATCCGTAAGTCTGGTCCCGGATGATAGCAGGGTATAAATATTCAAGTTTATTCAGCTTTTGTTATTTTGTAGAATTGAGGGTACCAGCATTTCGGTTCTCAAGATTCTGATGGTCTTCCCGAGAACATACTGACGCTGCAGTTAGCACTTCCCTTCGGGTTTTGCAAAGTGCCACCGCCAGGTCATGCTATCTCTGGGCTTGAGGACGTCAGGTTTTCAGTCTGTTTCACTCTATTTTTGCCCTTTTATTTGCATCGTTAAGTTTTGGAGTTTTTTCCTTCCCTAAACTTTTGGTTTCAGAATCAGGGATGGTGACTGCAAGCTCTAGAGCCCATTTCCTCTTGTGATTCTTGAACGTTGGATCGTGTTATTCACAAAGCATCGCACTTGTTTCAGCACCAGAAATATAGCATGACCTTTAAAAAAAAAGAAAAGTATTAAGGAAATAATTCTATGCCCCTTTTACCTTTCTGGCGATGAGCACAGACTCATCGAACGAGCCACTGAATGGCATTAAGTGCACATCCAAATCATTAACATTTTAAATGTCTCTCTACAAATCAAGAAAGGTTTGTTTTTCAGAGTGTTAAATTCTAAATCATGGGTACGTGAAGGTTCAGACTTCATAGACACGAAGCAGGAAAACAACCTGATTTGCAGTGGTTAATACCAAGGAAACTATGTAAAGTGGGAAAAGATAGTCTTAGAATATGTTTGTACTTCTCTGGCATTTTCGCAGAAAACAGGAACAGTAGCCCTCTTAGGCAGCCGCCTTTATAACTGAAAGACAGAAAGCTTATGCTGTTCGCTTTCTGTGACCATTTTCATTTGATGTCCAAGGAAAGAAATTCATGGTCTCCATGAGGAGCAGGAGAAGTCAAAAAGGAACAGCACAAATCTAGAAGAGAAGCAGGTCACAGCTCTGGACTGAGTTCGTGTACAATTTGGTTTCTCACTTTTTCTCCTTAACTGTCAGCCACACAAACTCTAGTTTTCAGTGTCGAAGGTATGGCGTGAGCATTTATTCCTGACGCTAATGGTAAAGGATGCTGAGTGCTTCCACAGACAACAGAAGATTATGGTTCTCATTCTCTCTTTTAACAGTTTCATTGAATTTAATGTCTTGTGTCTTTTATATGACATAAAATTCACCCACATACAGTTTGTTGGGTTTTAAGACACTTACACAGTTGTGCAACCATCATCACAATCTAGTTTTAGAACATTTCCATCACCAAAACGTTCCCTTGTATCCATTTGTGGTTAATCCCCATCCTGACCCCTAGCCCCAGGGAACTACCAATTTGCTTTCTGTCTTTAGTTTTGCATCTTACACAAATTTCATATAAATGGAATCATACACACTTTAGTCTTTTGGACCTGGCTGCTTCCATTTATCATCCTGTTTTGAGTATCAGAAGTATTGCGTATATTTGTGTTTGTTCCTTTTCATTATCAAGTAGTATTCCATTGTGTGGGTGGACTGCATTTTGTTTATCTGTTTACTGCTTGATAGACATTTGGGTTTTTTGCAGTTTTGGCTTATTATGAATAGTGTTTAAGTGTCTTTATGTAGACCTACTTCTTTTGGGCATGGCTTGGCCATAGGGTAAGGGTATCTTTAACTTTTCAAGAAACTGCTAAACTGTTTTTCCAAAGTGGCTGCAGCATATTTCCACCAGTAGTGTTTAAGGTTCCCAGGTTTTTTTGTGTGTATGTGTGTGGTTTGTTTTTTTTTTTTTTTTTTGGTTTTTTTTTGTTTTATAGAGAGTGAGTGCAAGCTGGGGAGAGGGGCAGAGAGAGAATCTTAAGCAGGCTCCATGCTCAGCGTGGAGCCTGATGCAGGGCTCAATCCCACAACCCTGGAATCATGACCTGAGCCAATCAAGAGTCGATGCTCAACCAACTGAGCCACCCAGGCGCTCCTAAGGTTCCCAGTTTCTCTGTCTCCTCATCAGCCCTTGGAATTGTCAGACATCTTTATTTTAACCATTCTCATGGGAGTTGAACTATGCTTTCTATACTTTTATTTCTTGTGAGGATCTCAAAGTATTTGTATACCCCAATATGCTTGTGTCCCGCATTTTACAGATCAGAAGGCAGTAGAGCAGTACCTGGAGAATCTAAATGTCTCACCCAAGATCCCCAAATGAATCACTGAGCTTAGAGTCCTCATGTAGCAGTTGGGGACACAGCAGCCTGTTTTCCAACTCATGGCTCCCTGTGACTCAGGGCCTTCTTTGTCCTCATAGCTTTGTTGGGTGTGGCTTTCTTTTGATCTTTGTAGAATGATCCATTCTTATCCTCTCTGGAATTTTGTCTGATGAAATCCAGTTGTTTTCTGCAGAGATGTGCTAGTGTCTTGGAGAGGTGCTCCTTAGCTGTAGTACACAGGCTTGTGTGGCTCAGGCCTGGCTCCCAAGGTGGGCCCTGTGGACTGTGCCACCACGTGTCATCCTGTCAAAGGGGGTAGATGCTTGCCTCACCAGAGCCTTGTGGGAGTCAAGTGAGGTGACTTATCGAAAACAGCTGGCATGTACTAAATATTTAATACATTTTACAGCACCTCTTCAGATGACTGTGAAGGTCTGATTATCTTGTGGTGTGTGGATGGTAACACCAGTCATATGGTTTTTTTTGTCTGTACAGTGAGGCAGGAAAACATTCTTAAATTTATTTACTAATTAAAACAATCAGCCATAGTTTCTTATTGTTCTTTGGTCTGCAGCAAATGTAGCAAGCAGTAGTACTTTTATAAGTTTGTATGTTTAGTCCCTGTCTTTTGGCTTCACTCAAGAAGACTAATCCTACTTCTCAGAGCTACTGGATCAATTCATGTGGGTCTCTCTTCGGTTTGTCCACTCTGGTAGAATAAGGTGTTGTTGTTCGTGTTCCAAGTTGAAGTGCTCAAAGTGTTCTTTAGGCTGTAAGATCTGTGTTCTAGCAAAGTTCGGCTTTAGATCAGTCTATAATCATTTCTTACACTCAACGTGTCATTGCTTTTGTTTCTTTGGACCAAAATGTTCTGATATGAAGTTCCTTTGAAGGCTGGTGGGGTTTATACAAATACCCAGCTAATGAAAAGCACTTAAATATGGGGCACACCTCCCCACTCCATTGTCACTTTGCAGGTCATGTTGAAGAGAAGGTTCCAGTTAACTTCTGTTGCCTTTTGCTGGCCAGAGTTGTTTATTTCATGACAAAAAGTGAATTCTAGATAGTTTTCTGTGAGATGATGATTTTCTCTGAAATGACTCTTGGTCACGTTGAGTTTCTAAGTGTTAAAAGGGAACGTGGTTTTTGGATCTGTGAAAAATTTCATCTTGGTCTCTGGCTGCTGCACAGAACAGGAGCTAAAAGGTTGAGAACTTCAGAAACTAGCCTCCCCACCCCTGGAGCTGTCTAAAATGACTGGAGGAGCGTGCGCAGGGCTGTAATGTTATGAGAGCTACTGGAGGTCCTAAGCGCGCAGGACCATGAGGGGGGAAATGGAGGGGAATGTCCCATGGAAAGTTGAACAACTCCGGTTTCACACCACTTTATTTGGGAGGCCATACGGGATGGAGCTGTTAGACACAGGGAAGACCTTACGGCTTCTCCAAGGCCAGCCTTTCTACATGTGAAAACACGGGGGCCTTGAGAACATTTCAGTCCCAGGCTGGAGTGCCCACCTGGAACCAGAGCCCGCGTCTGTCCCCATTTTTGCTGTCTTCACCTGGGCACTTCCCCCAAAGCAGGGTATGGGGGCAGAGCGGCTTTGGACTCCAGGTGAGAAGTGGGTCCCGCTGGTCTTTGTTTTGTTGTAGGGCATGGACAGCTGCGGGAGGCCTGGAAAGAAGGTCTGGGGGACTCAGAATGTCCCTACAAGGCCACTCCTTGTCACCTAGAAACACATCCGGAGTGAGGGCCCTTTCCTAGCATACAGAGGCTTGGGTAGGCACGGGCCAGGTCTGATTTTGAGGGCTCAGTCATGTCCGAACGCAGAGAAAGACTTCATGGTGAGACAACTGGGTGTCTGCAAGGGTGGACGTGAACATTTGCTTTTCATAATAAATGAGTGAATTTTACAAGGCACAGATTATTTGAAGTTTTTGTGATGCTTATCACAGGCCAGGCAACTGCAACACGAAAATGTTGTTGGGGTAGTTTTTTTAATCAGACATAAGTGTGACCAGATTACTAGGCATTTTATTTTGGAATGTGGTAAAGGCACACCCACAAATGCCTTTTCTTCAGTCTGTGCAGATATCTTCAATGTTTATTCTAAAATGCAAGGCTGCTTTCTGTGTTTCTACATATTCCTACCTCGATGTATCGCACATTTAGAGTTATGTTTTTCTTCAGTGTCTCTGACTTGGCTCGTGGCTTACAGGCCAAATCAAACCACCTCCACCTCCAAAACAGTATTGATAAAACCAGTGCTGAACTTGGATTATGAAAGGTTTAGTTCCCAGAACTTGCTGTACTGTTGGCAGGGCAAAGTGAGTAGGAATATTATGATCTAGGGGAAAAACTGCTTGTGTTTTATCTGCAACACAGCTGGCAGATACAGAAGGATAGTGCCCCAAATGGGCAGACGAAAAGGGGGAGTGGGTACTGAGCTGCCTTAGACTTGCAGAAGGCACCCTGTCCCCTCACTCCCAGCAAAATGAAAGGGGCTGGAGAGAAGGCACGGGATGAGATTCCTGCACTGCTGATCTGGTATACTTTGAGTCTTCTTTAGAGATCAAGTCCCTGGCTTGGTCAACAGTAGCATTACCCAGTCCTAGAGCACCAGATTATCATAAGACAAATTTCGATGACGCTGAACTGTCCTTCAACAAAGGATTACTGCTGCACCCGCACGCACATATAACTTGGTTGGTATGCATGCAGACGCACACACGCATGTGCACACATATTTACCTGTTCCATCGACCTCTGGCCTCCAAGCAGGGGAGGTTAGGGCTGAGGCCTGCTGTTGTGACCACTGTCTCCCATCTCAGAGGGAAGCTGCAGGCTCTGTTTCCACAGCTGGCACTGTTTGAGTCTGACTCATGCTCCCTGTGCGTAATGCAAAGTCATTGTCATTGTGAGCCATCTGAGGGAGAGGTTTGGTGGAAAAAGTGACGGTGGAGCAAAGCAGGCTCCAGAACAGGGGGTGAAAGATATGTTTTTTGTTTAGTTTCGCTGAACTTCGTAGTCACTTTTCTGAGAACTGCCGTCATCCTGCTAGAGTTGGAGATGCTAGAAGAGAGATCTGGCTCATTGCTGCAGGACTCCTCACTCTTGTGTTCGCATTCTTCAAACAGGAGGAGGGGAGGAGAGTAAACTAAGTGATTGTTGTAGATTTTGAACATGTATCCATAATTTCTCAGTTTCCGGTTTTTTGTATCGAGCCTGTTTTGTGATCGTGTACTGTTGCAGAGAAGAGAAGGGGATGTACTATAAATACGTGCAAACTTCAGTGTTCAAATTCTTTGTATTCAAAAGGAACTTCCAATAATCGGGAGGGTGAGGCATGTCATTTACAAGAGGGTTAAGAATAAAGGAGTTATCTCTATGCTATTTTTGATGGGACTTTTTCCTATGAAAAACAGTTACCAGCATATATGGAAACACTTCCTCATTTTTTAAAGACCATTCATTTTAGTATCAGAAATAGTTGAAAATCAAAATAAAGTGGTTATTTTAATAATAGCTCAGTAGAAAGAGTTCATGTGTCAAGAGCATTTACCTCCCAAACAGTTTTCTGACTCTAGTTTTCTTAGCAAGAAAAATGTTAATCTGTTGTGGATGGACACTTTTTTTTCCCCTCTTCTCAGAACATGTGTGGTTTCCATTAACTTCTTTCTCCACAGAACTTTGGAGATGGCCACCACTGATGCCTATGGGTCATCTGTGCTCCTAGAATTGAACTGAAATGGTACAGTACATTTCTCCCCCTCTATTGTCCTTCACGACATGGAATTCATAGTCAGATAGATGAATTGAAATCCCATCTTTATCCCTTACTAGCTGTTTCACCCTGGACAAACTAGCCAGTGTAAGCCTCAATTTCCTCATCCGTAAAATGGTTACTGTAAAGCATTTAGCAAAGAGCTGCCACTAGATCATTGTTCACAGATACTAGTTATCAGCGTTATTGGTGATAGGCTTTTCCAATACCATCGTCAGGGGTGAAAGGCATTTATCATATGTGGTGTATTAAGAGAACAGAAGGAGCCCTGAGAAGCAGTAGGATAGATCAAGAAATGTAGCCACAGAAGAATGGCCACGTTGGGAACATCAGCTTGGCATCTCTGGACCAGCTGGAGTGTCCCCAGCATTAAGACCAGGGAGGCAGCCCAGTGACTTCTCTGGCAGGTCTCAGCTATGCCTAAAGGTGCACCTCTCTCCCAAGCTGACCCAGGAGTCTGCTCTGTGGGGCCACTCTACTTTAGACAAATGCTGCTTTGGGTTCTGTTGGAAGTTTCCACTAGGCTCCTCCGAGACAGTTTTAGTTGGAAGTCCTCAGAGAGGTTTTATTGATTTGGGTTGAGGTCTTAATTAAAGTCATCTCAATCATCAAAAGGTCTGGCTATCCAGAAATACAGTGCTGGTGTCTGAGCACTGTAGAATTCCAGGAAGTTATCAAAAATAAGCGTTGAGATATCCCCGCCCCCCAGCAACCATAGAGGTCTGAGTTTACAATAACTATTATTCTTATGTAGAGCTGGCTCCGAATAGTGAGTTTCCCCAGGCGCAGACTTACTAATAGAAACCCACTCAGACACTGAAGAAATGGGCCCAGTGTTTTTCTCAACTATAAGTAATGTATTATGCATGATTTAAAAAGGCTTCTCAGAATGTCCTTGCTTATGTAAATCAAGAATCAATATTTTTTAGAAAGAAGTTTTTATAGATAAGCCATCACATTATTTGATAATCAGACATCATTTTCAAGTAGTTAAAAGGGTCATTGGACAAAACCCAGTGGACTGACTTTGCTCCCTAATTGCTAAGGATTGAAACTCCACATACCCTCTAAATTATGAACAGGCTTGAATTTTTTATGGGAAAGAAATTATTTTTTTATGTAGGATAATTTTCATGTCAACGTTATATTAGCCAGCTAGCTCTATCAGGTTATGCACGTTGCTGCTTTTACTCACCTGATCCCTACTTTTCCTCTGTGAAGTTTATTTTAAATAAGAGATTCAAGAATGAGAGAGAAAGTAGGTTTGGAACGAGGGGAATGAATCATGGGAAAACACTGCTGGTCCTTTTCATTCGTCCTTGGCATTCTTGGAATATTCTTACCTCTGTTGACAGCAGCAGTTCAGCTGCAGGCTTGCTAGCAGTAAGGGGCATTGTGGGGCCCCTTGAGGAGGCGGTCGCTGGAACATTGTCCCCGTTTTCTCCCAAGCAGTGCCTTACCTCTCTGTGAGTGGCGAGAGCCACTGGAAGGATTTCATGGGGGATGGGGTGGGGGGGGGGGGGAGCTCAGCAGAGGGCAGCACTGTGACCCCGTGTGAGCGCTGACTGCCCCAGAGATGGCATGTTCCTATACTCTGGGCCAAGTGGGGGCCCTGCCGGCCAGTGTGTCTCCGAGTACAGGCAGATTGCTGGTAGGGGGAACAGTTTTATTGGTTTTATTGCTTCTGAAAATAGAGGAAATACTCAAGAGTGGTGGGAGAGAGGAGGATAAATATAGCGTTTCCGTTTTCCTGCTCATTCTACTGTTCTTCACAGCATTTCATTTTTCTTAAGATGGATTTTTATCCTGCCAACTTCAACAGAAGATAATTGTCTACCATTTCTATCAGATTGGCCCTCTCATCACTTGTGTACTTACCGTTGTTTATTTTTCCTACTCAGAAACTTTTGTACAAGGTGGTCCTGAAGGTGCTTGTCCATAGACGTGGCACAGGTATCGTGGGTTGCGGCGGGACCTCCCGTGAGTAGATGGCAGGAGCAGTCTTGGTGTCCTAGCTATGGATGGTCAGAGATTCTGGATACTGACTACCTTGTCCTTGTCCTTGTTTCTTCCATGACCCATTTCCTAGAGGGCTATTCCATGTGCTTGTCACCCTGCCCCTTTCATCAGCCCACAGTGCCCAGAACCTGTTCCTTGTGCACAGGAACGGTGCCGGATGCCATCCAGTGTGTTACCTTGCTGTGAAGGCAGCTAGCACCCTGGCTGCGAGGCCCTGCCCAGCTGAGCAAAGCAGTGAGTGTATTTAGGAGGTGCTTGGCAAAAGTGGACTCGGTAGGAGATGGGAGGGGAAGGCAGGCTAGGTCGTCTTAGGGCATCGTACACGGTGTGCCTGTTTACCAGACTGAAGTTTGTCGTTATGTAAAATTATTAAGTAGGTACCCATTTTAACAAATAAAACTAACTTTGAGGTTTGGGAGGTAAGTGGCTTGTGTTAGATTTTCGGCACATAAACTGAATATAAGCATTTCCCTAGTTTCTCATTTCTTAATTGTTCAGAGTGTCCATTAGCATGCTTATCCTAGTGCCTGGCCTAGGTTTGCCCATTACAAAGGTCCTATGTTCATAGGGCAGTGGACTCTGCGTTCCCAGGCCCCAGCACAGTCCCCGCCGGCAGTGTGCAGTAATAAGTAAGCTACTCGTAGTTACCGGCTAATAGGGCCATGACCCGGTTTGAACTCCATAATGAGGAAAGAGCAGATTTATTTGCTCCCCCTGTGTGCCTCCCTCCCTGCCATGCTCCTTTATTATCTTTAAGAGGAAATTGAATAGCAAAATTCTGCATTCTCATAATGTTAATGGCCTGATGTCATCTTTTCCAGTCTGGAATCAAGAGAGAGGGATGACCAAAACACAGATTTAACATTTCATAGCTGTCCAGAGCTTCAGCTGTAGGCTCTATGGGTATATGTGTGTATATGTTTTCAACAGCTTGTGTAAGGTGTAATGTAAATAGTGTGAAATTCAGTGTGTAATTCATTGGTTTCTAATAATTTTGCCAAGTTGTGCGGTCATCACCAGACTCCAGTGTTAGAACATTTCCGTCGTCCTTGAAAGATCCTTGGTGCCCATTAGCAGTGGCTCCCTCCCCATTTCCCCCCACCCCTGCTCCCCAGCCATGGGCAACCAGTCATCTACTTGCTCTTCATATAGATTGGCCTTTCTGGACATTTCCTATCAGTGGAATCAATGTGGTTTTAATACATTTGCCTTCTTTCACTTAACATAACGTTTTTGGGGTTCACCCATATTATAGCATGTATCAGTAGTTTGTTCCTTTTTATTCCTGAGTAGTATTCTGTTGGATGGATATACCACATTTTGTCTGTCTCTTCACTCTTTGATAGACATTCGGGTTGTTTCTAGTTTGGGGCTATCATAGATGCTGCTGCTATAAAGACTCACACAACTTTTTGTGTGGACGTGTGTTTTCGGTTCTTTTGGGTAGGTGCCTAGGAGTATTACAGTAAATTTATGTGTAACTTATTAAGAAACTGCCAGATTGTTTTCCAAAAAAGCTATATCCTGTTACATTCCCAGAAGTGAGTGATGTATGAGGGTTCTAGTTTCTCCACACCCTAACCACAGGCTATATTTAAGGAATAACCTTAATTTTTAACTTTTATTTGATATTCTATGCATAAAAGAAAGGTAGAAACTGTTTTAGTGTTTTTGCAATTTTTCAAGCATTGTTAACACAATTTAACCGAAATTGTAGTCCTTGGTACTCTGTCTTCTCTAATCTCCAGGGTCTACCACCAGTCAGTGGTGCAATAGTTTGCAGTAGTTTTACAGTGTTCCATTTAATTATGTTTTGTGTGTATATGTGTGTGTGTGTGTGTGTGTGTGTGGACTTGATATGAAGTATGCAGGGTATGTGTGTATGTGTGCTGTTAATTGTCTCAACATTAAATTAGTTTACTTTGAGAAGGGATTTTATTTTTTGGACTTTTGTTTTTAGTTTCTCTGTTCAGACAAAAGGTTATAAGTTTATATTTCTTTTTTTTTTTTAAGTTTATTTATTTTGAGAGAGAGTACACACAAGTGGGGGAGGGGCAGAGAGAGAGGGAGGGAGAGAGAATCCCAAGCAGGCTCCACGCTGTCAGCACAGAGCCTGACTCGGGGTTCGAACCCACGAACCGTGAGACCATGACCTGAGCAGAAGTCAGGAGTCAGATGCTTAACCGACTGAGCTACCTAAGCACCCCAAGTTTATATTTCTAACTATACAGATTGTCTTAATATAGAGTAGACACATGTGTTGTAGAACCATGTTTTATGGTACTTTAATCAAATGGTAAGTTTCTAGTTTATAGAATTAGGTAGCTTTTAAACATTCTTTGTTAAAAATGCAAGTAGAGGTTTTTGTATGAATCTGGGCCATTTCCAGAGGCATCACAAAAGTTGTGCAGGAATAATTTATCACATAATTTGACATGGCAGGTATTTCTGTGCACTTTCAAGACCAAGTGGTAAAAGTTGCTTATTATTTTTGTGTACTCTAGGATTTGCAGGTGTGTTTTATTCTGGCAGTGAGCTTATCAAATAAGCATTTTCTAAGCACGTCCTAGTCACAGCCAAGCTTCCTGGGTGATGTCTGTGGCTGCTCCATGGGTGCCTCGGGACACCTGCAGGCCTGCTTGTCTTTTGAATCTGTGTTTGTCCAGAGTTGGCTTTAGCAGTGACTGGATAAAGATAACGGTTTTTCAGGGATGAGAGCACCTGACCTCCCAAGAAGAAAGGATGAGAGGGGTACCCGAGTGCCAAGTGACAGAAGTCCATGGGAAGGAAACAGCAGCAGAGATGTTCTCCTATGTCCTGATGGCTGAAGAGACCACCGCAGCTGAATACAATTGGCATGAACTGTCCTAGTCTCCATATCTGTTCTGGCACTTTGACATGTGGGAGCAGTTTGGTATAAAGGAGTAGTTCTCAAGGGGCAGAACCGCCCCCATGAGGATGATGTGGTTATCACGGCAGTTGGGGGGCACTGTGGCCATTAGTGGGCTGCATCCAGGAACCGTGTACCTACAGTCGTAGTTCTTCTCAGGGTGGTGAGGAATCAGCTGCTTTCCTCAGCGTCTAGGTGCCTGCTGGAGAGTTACACAGGTGAAAATCCTGGCTCTAATCTAACTCTCTTGTATACACAGTTTTAATATTTACCAATTTTCTCTAGGAATGTGACTGCCAAGTAAATCTGTGAGGATTGTATGTTGTTGAATTTTTCCCAAAGTGCTTGCCATTTCAGAAAACTTTGTCCTCAGTGGGAATGCTTTTGTGTCTGAGTAACTACACAGCATGCTTGATTCAGTTTGCATTAATAGCTGTGTGTGTATGGGGATTCTTCAGGCCTCTCATTGCTTCATTATGTCTTTTAGGGTTCACGGGTTTGTAAATACCGCAGTGTACATTACTACATTTGGACCTGCTTTCCTTTGACTTCTCCTTTATGTTACAGATGGGGCATTCTGTTAAGTTCTCCCTCCCATTATTTGTAGTATGTGTGTTAGGCTATCTAAAGATTTCTCTTTGAGTTAGTTTTAAAAGCGAGGCATTGTTTCTGATACCATGAGAGCCGTTGGCTCCACGTTCCAATAGGCTTTCAGTCCATGTTACAGGTGTGTGTGGAAGGGGGTGTCCCAGGTGATGGGAGGTGCAGGGGGAGCTGAGTTTGCAGATACCTGTGGAGGGCGGGGTGCTGCATGTCACTGAGCTGTGCTCCTTTGCTGTAAATGGATTCTCCTGTGGGCTCTGTAGTACTCCCTGGGACTACTTGCTGTCTCCTCCAGTGCAGAACCCTCCCCTCAGTAGGGAAGGGGGGCGGGGGGATGGTCACGAGGCTAGTCACATATTTCTGAGAAGAGATGCAGAGTGGAGAGTGAAGAACTTAGCTGTCAGGCTTCATGATGACATTACCTAATTCCTTAGGGGCGCTGCATAGACGCACACATTAAATCATCTTACCAGTCTCAGTTTTCACAGCCTTGGCCCTTCTGTCTGTGTGTGTTCCTGACAAGGAGCTGTGCCCCCTATACACACTGGAGCAGCCCCTTCGGGCCTGTGTTTTCTTAGCAGGGCAGTTACTCGGAGCCCTCACCTGCAAGTGTCCTTCTCCCTGTGAGTGATGGTTTCCCCTCCTGGGCCCTCCGACACCTGCCAGCCTGTCATCACTCTGGGCCACTTTGTGCCATGCCAGTCCCTCTTCATCCCTGGGTTTTCGAGACGTGATATTTGACCGGCTCCTAACGATCTTAGCACTGATTCAAGTTTGCAGATTTTCCGATACTAATTATTCTCCTTCTAATTGTTACTGATATTTTGGGCATTTCAGTGCTTATAAGTGCCTTCTCCAACAGCTTATTAGGGACACAAGGAGGGAAAAAAATTAATTCAGCTTTCTCATGGAAGCTCCTGAGAAAGATTTACTGGGGCAGGGACTTAGAATTAATTTTAATTTAGTTTATTTGTAATAACCCAAGTCCACTGTTAATAGAACAACTTGAGTTTCCACTAAGCCATGCGTAGGCCTTTGAGAGTTTCTTGGTAAAATCTGAATGACACTGCAGGGTAGCTTGGGCCACAGTATGCCCGCCCCACGGGGCTGATTGGGTGGGCTCTCTGGGGATCCCAGTTTATGTTGCTCGAATTGTTGGACATCTAGATCGAGTGCTGAGCTAACTGGTGCAGAGTGGTATGTCCCCAGTTTCTACACAAAGTAACTTCAGTTTGTTCTCCTGTGTGGCACCTTTCCTGTATTTTTACTTCAGCATGTTTAGCTCTGTTTCCCGTTTCAAACCAACGTGAGCCAAGAAAATCAACATTTTTTTGTTGCAAAAGTGGTATACTGTCAATTAGAGAAGACTTAGGAAATACAGGAAAGGATCAAGAAGAGGGTTGAAAACTGACAGTAATCCAGTCACCCGGAGAGCTACTTACTCTTAACATTTTGGTGTTTGTCTTTTAAGTCTCTTAGTGAAAAAACTTATTGAAAAAGAATAGGAGTGTGTTTTGTCTTTATGACTTCAAAGGTGGTTCATTCAGGCTACTTTTTATTTTTTCCTAATTAACTGAATTCAGTGATTTTGAAATTCTGCCTTTTTGGAAAGGTCTGTTTTATACCTTTCATAAAAAGTTAACTTGCTTGACAGTGAATGCTGGAATCCTGGCTTTCCCAGGGACTTGTGTACCTTAACTAAATCCGTGTGGAAATGACCCTGTGTGTACTAGAGTAAACCTTTGTAAACGCAATGTCACCATCTCACGAATGGATGGCAGGAGTGGGTGTCCAGCGCTTGTGGGTTACTCCTTTTACCTTTGACTTTCTGCGTGTGGCCACTGGTGTAAACAGTGGCAGCAACATGCTGTGTCTCTGCTTCCTCTCTCGATGTGAATCAGACAGACATCCATTTCAGGATCTGAGGGTATGCTACCAGCTCGCCTCATGACTTGTGGGTCGAGCTTGCAGTCACAGTATGGGAACTATGGAAGATGAGTCTCTGTTCAGCAGTTAAATATGGGGCTATTTCTGTTCCACTTCAGGAGTTATGCTGAAATTGATACTCCCAGCTTGTTTCTAAGGAATATGCAGTTACACAGCCATCTTGTCTTTTCTGGCTTCTATTAAAATGCAAATAGTCTTAACTTCAAAGTAGTATAATTGAGTCCTGAACAGGGGTATAACTGATGCTGTGCCTCTGGTTTTTTTTTTGTTTTTTTTTTTTTTTTTTTGCAGCCAGGCTGGCTTTTCTGGCTATCTTGCTCTCTACATTGGTGAAAACCCCTCCCAGAGAGGCTTCGTCCCAGGCTAGTGGAAAGTCTGGCATGTGCATTGCCCATTTCATCCTTGGGGTGTGCAGGTACACACGTGTGCGCAAACACACACACATCGTCATGGGCCTGGTAGTGTTACCACACAAAGTGAATGTCATACACAAATCTGTGTGGGTGAATAGTGGCGATTATTTTGGCGATGAATGGATTTTTCAGTATTTACCAGTATTGGCTTAAATGGAGTCAGTGTGTCTGTCTGCTTTTGCTCTTGGTGCATCTACTCTTTTTAGTTTAAAAAGAGTGTCATGAGTCTTAGGTAGGCTCTCTTTTGTTGCAGGACATATTTTGGTTAGGCACGGCCCACGTGTTCCCAGCATGCCAGAATGTGATGTCCAGTAGGTCTTCATTTTAACATGAGAAGAAAGCAAGTCCCTTAGAAAAATTTTACAGCAGCTGATACCTGCCGAGTCGTGGCTCTCCGTGAAAGGTCAGGTGCACAGCTCCTTGGCAATGCCCTAACAGTGCCAGCTGGTGGAGCATGACGTCAGAGCTGCACAGTCATGAAAATGAAAGGGGCCACTGGGGTTTAGTCCCCCGAGGAACCAAAGAATTGCAGAAGCTTCCCTGTGCATCTTGAATACTCTTCCCAGCCCAGCTCCCAGAGGGTGGCAGGATTAAAACACGAGCTTCCTAAACTGTTACTCGATCATGTCATTGAGGGTCATTTTTGGGAGTGTATCTCCATTCCAACAGGCAAATGCTATCTGCTCCCCCATCTTTCAACTTGTCCCCACTATTTGGAGGATTATCCTGTTTGTGGACCTTGTGCCACCCTGAGGGGCTTGGGTGTCCCACAGCCCCCACCCTTTCTTTTGATTACATGTATTTCTGCTAAAGACATCTTTTTCCAGTGCTTATAGGGGGCATGAATAAGTTGCTCAGTCCCCTGTAGTTTTTTTGTACTTTGTGGTTTCTCTCATCCTGTTGTGTTAACCATAACATGGAAAGGGGCCTGATCAGAAGGCACAAGTCCAAGGATATCAGACTCATGTGTAGTGGCCCAGAAACTCTCCAGTGTGCCTAAAAACACACTTTGTTGTGTATGTCTGAGAAAGCCCCATTTGTCCTGACCAACCAGGGCCAAATGCTTCCGGTAGTGTGGCTTTCCTTTTTGGGTCACCCCTCTTGGAGCTGTAGGTGCAAGTCCTGGCCCCCCTGGGGCCCTGGGGTCGACCAGGTATTCCTCAGGTGTGGAGGAGCTGTTCCACACCCAGCAGTCTGTGGGGCCTTGTGGCTCATCAGAAAGCCTATCCCTTCTGGAGCAGAGTGGGCTTTTGCCTCCAGGGAAACAAGAGGGTCCCGTAGCCCTGTTTTTAAAACATGCCTCGTGGGTATGTTCTCAGTTAAGTACGGTCTGCCGTTCTGCCATTCAGAGGTATTTCTATTGACACAGAAGCCACTGGCTAAAATCTGGAGATGTTTTTCTCTGTCCTTGGAAAGACAGCAGTGTTCGCTGTTCACCCTCACCTTGGGTGTCCAGTGGGACTGGTCAGAAGAGTTGATGTTCCTCCAGCATACTCTCTGCTCTGTAGGTCTTTCTGAGGCACGGGATTCAGTCGTGGCACATTTGAGGAGTGCCAGAGGCTAGTTTTTGTAACCAGTAAACAGTAGGTGCTATTGAGGAATAGAGACACGTTCTCTGAAATAAATCGGTAAATACATGACTGAATAAAGTCAGGGCAGGGTGATTTCTTGTACCCGGTTGTGTGCTGTGATGAAATAGCCTTTACTCTATGATAAAATAGCCTTCTCACTGATTTTATAGGCTGTGCTGCCCTGAAAGATTCCCAGAGGTCTTTACTGACTCTGGATGTGCGTGTGCATGTGTGTGTGTATAATGGGGACGGGCTTTCCTGATACTGTGCCAAGTGCTGGAACACCCGAGTTCGTTTTAGAATGGCTGTTTTTTAGAGCACCAGTGTAGTTTCTGAGGAGATTTCAGTTAGAAACAGTGGAGTCAGAGGAACGCCTTACGTGGTTTGAGGGCAGGTACCTGCAACTCCAGTCAGCACAGATCGCTAAGAATAGCCCTGCTACCATGTGCTGTTAATCTCAGAGGCAGTTCTCTCCTACTGGGTCACAGAGGCTGGAGGGTGGCACGTCCAAGGTGTCCACCTAGTGTGTCCTCGTTTCACCCCTTCTTTTGATACCCTTGTTCCCCTTTCTGGTGCTAGCCTCTCCCCCCACCTGCTGATTTGGGTGGCTCGTCCCCTCAGGGTGCCCAGCATTCCTCTCTCCATTCTCCTCTCTTATCCCCGCTCCCCTGCACCCCACATGGTGACTCCTTCCGTCCTGCGGAATCTTCTTGTCCGGTTTCCCTCTCCTTCCACCCAGTCATGTTCCACCAGACGGCCTCTCCACCACAGGTGACGTGTTAACCCAGTAGCACTGATGGGCTTACGTGTGTGTGGTCCTCTCTGTATCGGTCAGTGACTCTTCATGTTAACTCCATAACTCAGTTTCCCCTCTTTGGAAATGAAATACTAGGTTAATTATCTGACACTAATTAATAATAAATTTAGTCTACTTAATATTCCTTTCACCAGAAAGATCCCGTTGGGAATATTTGACATTTAGGAATATGAGCTTTATGTTGAATCTGGCAAGATTCAGTGAATCACAGTGCTGTTTTTTGTATTTATTTTGTGCCATATCAGAAATGGGACTAGAGTATGAATTACATAACAATTTAATATACAGAAATGATAAAAATCATATAGCCAGAAGTCAAATGTCCAAAGTTCTTTGTGTTGGGCATTAAATTTAGTATACTGTACATAGCAGTTTATAATGCCAAACCGCATCATTTGCTTAATCAAGTAGGGGTTCTAACATGTTGTATGTTCTCTGCCCATTTTGCTGTCACCTGTGTTAGTGCAGTTCTGTCCCCTAAATTAAGAGACTTGCTTTCTATGTGACCTGTTGGTGACACGTGTCCCTGCTTTGTCTTCTGTTTAGAGATTTGGTTCCGAGTCCTGGCATTCATGTTGTTTTCTCTTTAGGGTGCATATTTGAAAACCAGGAGTTTTCAGTTATATTTGAAACGTAATCGTACTTTTATTTCTTGTTCAAAGCCAAAATGTAAGTAGTGATTACTTCATCTTTATTCTTATTACACTTTTGAATAAGAGCTTCGGTATCTTCATAAAGTGGATCCTTCACAAAGGAGAATGGGTTCAGACAACCACTAAAACATACTTTTTCACCCCCATTTTCTCACTCCTGGTAATATAGGTTGATTTGAAAAATAACATCAAGATATAAGAAAGGGCAAAACTGGTAAATACAAATTGAGTTTTCTGACACAGATCACAGAGGTGAGAGAATTTGAGACCATGTTCCTTACAGTTTGAGACAATAAATGGGGCAGAAATGGCATAAAGGGTGAGGGTGAAACAGTTGAACAGTAAAGATGAGCTAGTATTGAAACTGCACTTGGGCATTAATAATTTCTCCCTTAAACCATGCACTGTGGCCTGTGAGGCCTCCTTTGGCTCATCAGTTTTTATGTGGGCTAAAGGCACTTGTTTGGAAGATGTAAATATCCTCATGTTTTTTTAATGGAGAAAGGTTGGAACGATTATGCCTTCAATTCTGATCAACTGACAGTCCTTGATTTCACATGAGCCACGCTGAGAGAAAGCACATACTGTTTCGGTGACGTAATACACATCTCTAGAAAGAGGAGCTTGACAGGCAGGCCTTGCTGTGATTCTTGCTAAAGGCTAGATTGGATTGATTGATATGTTTCTGGTTTTGTTATGAACCTGGGAGGGAAGTGGGAAGACATCCTATACATCTAGCATTTCGTTTAATAATTTGGAAGAAAAACATTTCTAACAGTAGTCACACTTCATTTTTTCCCTGAAACTGGACATTAATTGTTGGCGTATTTGAAAAATCTGCCCCAAAGATGCATCCTATGGGAGCAGTCAGAAACTAACTCAGGTTGAGGACCAGTTGGAACACCTTGAAGATCTAAGCAGTAGTAACTCTCTAAGGAATTTCCTTTGAACTGGTGCCTTGCTATTTTTAAAAATGAATCCCGTTGACACCAGATTCACACAATATATATATTTTAATTTTTTTAATGTTTATTTATTTGAGAGAGAGAGAAAGAGTGTGAGCAGGGGAGAGGCAGAGAGCAAAGGAGACCATCCGAAGGAGGCTCCAGGCTCTGAGTGGTCATGCACAGAGCCTGATGTGGGGATCAAACTCATGAACCACAAGGTCATGACCTGAGCTGAAGTCGGATCCTTAACTGAGCCACCCAGCCGCCCAACAATATTTTCTAAAAGAAATCAGTGCATAGCATAGCTTGTCTGTCAGTAAGAGCAGGCACTGCCCTTTCATCATTCATTGACCCAGACTCGCCCCCTACACCACATGCTTTCAGATGCTTCATCCAGAAAATGAAAATGAGAGACTGCAGACCCCGGGGAGAGGCTCTTGTGACGTTGGTCACACTGAACTCTCTTGAATACAAAAGACTGTACAAATACTCGTGTTTTATATCTCCCCAGATTTTTGCTATCTCGTAATTGAGGTGTCTTTTAAGAATTCCTGCTGTGTTTAAGGGTTCCTTTATGAGGATGCACATGTGATTTTGTGTGTGCACATTTCCTGTAAGCCTAAGCTTCTCTAAGCTTGAGGGCAGTTGGAATCTTCCAGTGAGCTTGCTTGCTTTTGCAAGATCTTACTGGTTTCTCTGAAGGACATTTTTTGTAATTTAATTATTTGAAAGTATGAAAATACAATCTTTTGATTTTATTATCTGAGGTTGTAGTTCTTGAAGATGGAATTTGGTAGGCTTCACTTGATTTTTTTTTTTTTTAATGTTTGTTTATTTTTGAGAGAGACAGAACACAAGTTGGGGAGGGAAAGAGAAGGAGGGAGACAGAGAATCCCAAGCAGGCCCCGCCCTGCCAGGGCAGAGCCGAAACCAAGAATCCGAGGCTTAACCGTCTGAGCCACCCAGGTTCCAAGGTCCTTGCTTTTAATTGTCACCTATGGAAAAAAATCCTAAATTTTAAATAACTTTCTAAGAGTAGCAACCCTTAAAATGACAGGAATCATAATGGAGGGTGGGGGAATGTCCTTCATCCCTTATAAAGGTATTTAATCTTTTTGTGAAAAATCTTTCCTTGCTCCCTAATTAGCTTAATACGTAATTGGCCATAAAACGTGTGTATTTACTTGCTCTTAAAAACCAGAAGTGTGGTGTTGTATTCCTTTCAGCAGCTACCAGAATGGTGGGGATATTTTTGTTTTAAGCAGGGAGAACACTAGTTTGTTGCAGACGTCACCAGGCGTGACACAACGGAGAAGTGGAGGAAACCTGGCCCGGGAGCTCCAGGTCTGACCTGGAGACCACAGGGCTGGAAGTCAGCCGGGGTGGGGGCAGGGCTGTGGCTCTGAGAGCCCTTTGGCCTCCTTGTCCCAGCCTGGCCACAGGTCACTTTAGCAGTCCAGGCCCTGAATGTCCCTCTCTTGCCAACTCAACTGTTAGGGGATCAGATGCTCACTGCGTTTGGGCAGGTTGCGCATTCTGAATGCGCTACTTGCAGAAAGTGGTAGCATCTGTTAAACTTTTCATTTGAAACCTGGATGGCCCTGTTCTGTTGGAACATCACACATGTGTGAGGTGTCTCCAGCCTTACTGTGGGCATGAAGATTGTAGAGAGCCTACAGAGGCTTTTGAAGTTTTTTACCAGCATGACCTCAGAACGGTATTGGTAGTTTGGTTATGAATAACTGTTTTATGATGTTTCAGGAAAAATGTATTTATTTGTTCATCTTTGTATTTTTTTGTTCGCCTTTAAGTTGGGGGAAAAAAAGAACGGATTTTCTTTTATCAGTGTCTATTTTATCTTAAGAATTTTTTCTGAAGTCATCCTTTGCTTATTTTACCCAAAAGCTGATTAGAGTTCATTGATAGAAAATAATAGGCTATACAAGTAACTACAGAAAATATTTGTGTCCTTAGGACATATAAGTCATCAGAAGTATTGCCACATTCGGTCATAAAGGTTGTACAGGGTTTTATTGTTTGAGATTATAGTGTAAAAAATAACACCGTATCTTGGGCACCAGAGCTTGATGAATTCCGGTGTGCTACAGAAATTTAACTTGCATTTTTCCCTAGAATATTCACCTTTCTTCTCCACCTCTCAGTTTGTGGAGTAAATAAGGCATCATCTTTGTTCTGGGCATAGTGCCTCCAGGAGATGGCTGAGGGACGGGGACAGGATGGTAAATCGTCCAGTTTGCTAAACTAGAAAGGAAAAGCCCGTAAGTGCTGTTTATTTCTCTTCAGCTGCTCTCTGCAGTCCTTCAGACGCTCCTGGAGAAGGAAGTGCTTAGTCCTGAAAACTATGGCAACATTATAAGTGATTTATCTGTATAGTGTAGCCCATTACCTGGCAGACAAGCTCATAAATTCCTGAACGTTTATCTGGCTTCACTTGCTGATTCATCATGATCCTGAGCAGCATTATTACTGGGCCCCTACTTACCGAATGTGACCAGGAGTATGGTGCCATGGTGGGGAATGTTGGCACCTCCAATGTGTACAGAATACATGGAGCTCTTTCAGTGAAAGTTGCTTGGCGTGAAGAATGCTTTCAGTGTGAGAAACCATCCATCCATCCACCCACCCATCCACCCATCCTCACTCTGTGCAAGGCCTGTATCTCTCAAAAGTAAAGCTACATGTATGTACTGTCCTGAGACAGGAGAAGGAACGGAAGTTTCCTAAAGAATAAAGTACATTCAAGCAAGGTGGAAAACAACACTGATTCCTGTCATTATACCAAAGGTGATGGTATAAACTAAACCAAACGCCCTGGAAAACTAGATCCCATCAACCTTGAATGACAGAGCTAGATAGGAATGAGCCCAGCCCAGAGTGTAGTTGGGAGAACATGCTGTTTCCAGCAGCTGCAATTTCACATACATCAGACTGTGAATTCTTCTGTGCTTTGGTTTCTAGGCAACTTGCACAAATTTTAAATCTGAATATAAACATATAAACTCTCCCCTCCCCTCCCCAACCAAAAAAAAACCCTCCTGAATACAATGATAGAAAGCCTAATGACACAACCCCTGTTTGCCACAACTCTTGGTAACTACAGCAAACAAATCCAGGCCACTACCTGGCTATTTAGAGATTCTGGTGGTTAAATCTAGGAAGTGAAGACAAAGCAGCTGTAAATAACTCCTTTTGTTGCAAAATGATTAATATTTCTATGGTACGAACAAATCGTGGGTATTCTGCTTCCAGGATCCCCTGCAAGAGAAGGGATCTCCTCATGGAAATGGTTTCTTTCATTAAGGGAGATTTCTTTTCCTGTATTTTTAATTTGTCCTGTATTAAGATTGTTAGAAGTCGTAGATCTCTTTATTGACAGCAGCATGTTTTGTCCATGAAGGGGTACTGGATGGTTTCTTGAATACTGGCTTATCTTACCTTTTCCTGTAGCGGCTCTCAGGACTCACAGAGTCCTGTTTGGATGGATCGGGGCCTACACTGCCACAGGGAGGGAAATGATAGGAGCAGTCCCTGAATCACTGTGGCTGACTGTTGGTGTTGGGGATTTGGACTTCAAGATAACCGTGGCGAGTTTATAGGTGAGGCAGGTTTAATAAAGTTGCCAGTAAATGTGGCAGTCGCAGTGATCTTGATAGACCAGGCACTGTTTAGATTCATGTGGGAAACTCCCAGCCCTAGGTTTGAAAGCAGGGTTATTGTGGATCCACTGGGCAGACAGAAGTTGAATGGGACACCTGTGGGGATTTGCCCAGTGCCTCTAAATATTTAATAGTGTAATGGCTGGGAGGGATCAGACAGTATGCTTTATGCACTTTGGGAGTCTGCATCTCAAGGAGTGTGGATCAGTTGGGAAAGGTCCAAAGAGAGGTAATATTAGAGAATAAACATTAAGATCTATGAGGAGAGTTTTTCTGTCTAGTAGCAACAATGTTTGAGGCTTTGGGGATGAACTGCCAGCAGGGTTCTAGCTTTTGTGCCTCTGGACAAGTCACTGAGTGCCTCTCAAAACTCTCCTGTAGTGAGGAAGCCAGACATCCTGCCATCTTTGTATTATGTCCTGTATTCAAAGGAGGTGTCCACAAGATAATCTTTATTTTCACAGGACAAAAATGAAGTGATTTAAACTGCACTGGCGGGTTAAAGAGTCCTATTTTTGCAAATTATAAATCAATATACTGTGTTACTAATAGAAACGGTTAATAAATTCATATTTTTACACAGCTGTATCTTGATCTTAGCTCAGATGTTGATCTCAGGGTCATGGGTTCGAGCCCTGCACTGGGCTCCACACTAGGCTTGAAATCTACTTAAAAACAAAAAGAAAACCCACAACATTTTACTTTAATAATACTTCTCCTAAAGTGTTTAGGGCAGGCTATACAATAGAAACAATTTAAGAGTTTACTAATTTGTTTACCCCTGCTATGGACATCATGTTTGTTTATTGTCATTCCTTCATTTTTCATGTTATTAATTTTTAAGTCTTTAAAATGGCCCCTGGTGTCATTTACTGTCAAGAACAGTGACTTGTAACGGCAGACTAAGATTGCTGACATTATTTTTTATTTCTCAGAGTTTGTAAAAACTTTTCAGGATGTTAAATTTCTTAAGTTAGTACATGATTGATATATTTCCTTTTCCCACAGAACTAAAGCATGTTAAGGATGCTATTTTAATTTAATTTAATTTAATTCTGGGAATATAATAAGAATAGCGGTAGGGGCTTGTAGGAAGGGCTAGAAGAGGAAGCACGGGTCTTGTTAGCCCTCCTCGAACACAAGCAGCACCAGGTGGAGACGGTTTCTCCTCAGTTCCAGGGGACCTCAGGAGGGGAGAGGAGCACAGGGGTCAGGTGGCTTTGAGGCCACAGCTTCACCAGAGGGCCCTGCTTCCCCAAGCCCTTCCCATAGGCTTGTGTCTACATTGATAGGAATAACCGTCCATACATAATCAAACATCAGTTACTTTCCTGTGCTTTGTAAAATTTAATGCCTGGCCTCTTTTTCCTGTGGGTTTTTTTTCCCGTTTAGAATTACATTGCTATCAGGAATGGTTTTCTGAGAACTAGGGACGAAGGAGGACTGTATTTCACGGTGTGCAATTCTGCTAATAAAAATGGATGGTCAAACACAAAGCCAAGTTTAGCTTCCAGCTGAATGCTTCCAGCATTTAGACCATTGTACAGCCACACGATAAGCACTTTTTTCTAAAGAAAAATGTCAAGGCCCAGGTCCAAGTGTGTTTCATCTTGGGCTGCTTCCCAGTGCCTGAGGTTCCACATTTTCCAGTTCTTCTCCAGAACTTGCCTCCATCCCTGGGATTAAAGAGCAGGGAGATCTGACTCCTTTGCTCATTTCTGACCAAGTGCTCCAAGAGACACCTACTGGTAAGGATGCTTTCCCCCTCCCTCCGGTTGAGTGTTCATGGAGGTGAGGCCATTCGTGACAGAACTACCCCTCCCCGCTCAGCCTTCCTCTCTTGCAGGAGGGAGGGTCTTAATTTGGAATGATTCCAGCTCCTCTCCTGCTGGTTTAGCTTCACAGACCAAGTAATGCCAAAAGAGAGCCAAAGGTATTTAAAAAAAAACACTGATCCAAGTGAGGTATGATTGGAAACAATTGCTTTTCTAATATAGGACATGACAAAGAATTACACTTCTTTCCTCAGTGAAGAGTTTACCTGGAAAGATACGGCTCATTAATTCTCTTTGGAAAACATAAAGTGTGAGATTTGGAAAACATAATTGGGCAGTTCCGTGATAAAGTCTGTATACCATAAAAAAAAAGAAATTAGGGGCGCCTGGGTGGCGCAGTCGGTTGAGCGTCCGACTTCAGCCAGGTCACGATCTCGCGGTCCGTGAGTTCGAGCCCCGCGTCGGGCTCTGGGCTGATGGCTCAGAGCCTGGAGCCTGTTTCCGATTCTGTGTCTCCCTCTCTCTCTGCCCCTCCCCCGTTCATGCTCTGTCTCTCTCTGTCCCAAAAATAAATAAACGTTGAAAAAAAAAAAAATTAAAAAAAAAAAAAAAAAAAAGAAATTAATGGCACTGATCTTGTGGACATGTGGATTGCTCTGTCCTCTTAACCTGTTCCTTTATAGCTCAGGCATTTTGTCTGGCTTCTGCAACCACATGGTGTCAGGCTATTCAGGAACTTGGCCAGGTTTAGCACACCTGAGTGAAACATCTGGGGCAAAGGAAAACCCCTTCAACAGCAGCTTTGTTCCCTTTGAACAGTGGAAGAAATGGCCTTAGGAAAAGATTGATTTGTGCTAGAAAAATAGAAACCATGGGGATCTATTCAAAAATAAGTTTGTGTTTTAAATCAATTATGTACTAAAAATCTGATACGGGCCAATTGTAATTGCAGTGCTGTGTATTCAGATTCCTCGATTGTGTGTATTTTGGGGGGAGGGCGAGTGAACATTTCAAAAAACTATAATAAACTGGGCTGTGATCTCACCATATGTGTTGAATTGAACACAACTCTTCTGCTTTTAATGAAGACTTTAGCCTTTAGGGGTAAATAAAACATCACTAAACAGGGATGGCCTGAATATTTTTTACTGGCTGTAATAATTAAAGCCATGAAAAAGGTGGTGGGGTTATGTTACTTATTAACTTGAATCACTCTTAGATTTGATCAAGACGTGGTTGCCCATGGCGTTTTGTTTCATGTTTGTCCTTTGTTTCATTGACATGCTCTGCCCTGGCCTCCATGGCACTAGAAAAGCAGTGAAGCAGTTAGGAACCAGACCCTAAAGGGCTTTTAGACCCCCTATCCAGCTTTCTTCTCATCTCAGCCCACCGACTCCAGCAAACTTCTCAGCCACTAGAGTCAAGCCTGAAATTCCCTATGAAGCTGTGTCCTTGGGGATGAGGGGAGGGCCCAGGAAGGAATCCTCCCCTCTTAGGAGGAAACTGGTCAGAGTGCAGGTGTAGCTGAGAGCCTTTAAAGAATGTTTTTATCTTCCTCACATATTGAGCCAAACACAAACCAGCAGTGAGGTTGATTCTAAGAGGAACTTAGAACCCACATGTATTAGTTTCCTGTTGCCGTTGTAACAGATTACCACAAATTCTGTGACTTATAACAACACAGATTTATTACCTACGGTATCTGGAGGTAAGATGTCCAAAATCATTCTCATTGGGCGAAGTTCAGGGTGTCAGTAGGCCTTTCTGGAGGCTCTGGGAGAATCCACTTCTTTTCCTTTTCCAGTTTCTAGAGGTCCCTGCAGTCCTTGGTTCATGGTCTCTTCCTCCATCTTCAAAACCAGCAAGGCCCGGCCAGTCTTTCTCACGCTACTGTCTCTCTGGTTCTTTCTTCCTTGCCTGTCTTCTTCACTTCTAAGGACCTTGTGATTACATCAGGTTCACTCGGTAATCCAGGATCATCCCATCTCTAAATCGGCTGATTAGCAACCTTAACTCTCCCTTGCCGGGCAACCTAAAGTACTCACTGGTTCCAGGGATCAGGGTGTGGCCATTATCTTGTTTACCACACTAGAGAGTATTGATAATGTAAGAGATTAGTGAATTAGGAGTTCATAGAGTTGGATAGTAGATACAGGCTGTGTGGTATTAGAAGTGGGTTTTCATAGCTTCTTACTAAGGTTTCTTATAACTACTATCTGGAAAAATTATATATGTACATGAACACACATGGTATGTAACACCAATAAATAAAAAGATCTTTATTTTTAGCTTGAGTGGGTTTCTATTTTACTGTAATATCTAATGTCAATTGGTAAATATAAAGACACTTTAAGTGTGACATATACATATGTATAATTTTAGCTTGGGGGGAAATGGCATTTCTCTATTCAAAAGAATGATCCAATTATAGTTTCATTGACTTGAGAATAATTGAATTAATGTTTTGTCTTGTGAATTTTTTGTGTTATAATTTGTCATTAACACCCCACTTCACAGGAGATAAAATATGATACTCTATTTAAAAAACAAAGATACTCTGTTTTTAGCACTATAAAGATCCTTTTTGGTGCTCACATCTGTAAAAGTTTTACATAGTTTTAAGCACTGTGTGCATTTCTTGTGTGTAAGTGGCTTGACTGTGGGCCCTTGCCCCAGTCATCTCTTTTGAAGGCCCTGGGTGGTGTGAGCCCATGTCTGCAAGGCCATGGCAAAATCAACTGAGATAGCAGATGTGTGAAGTTCTCTGGGAGAAAAGCACCATCTGTATTTGCATAAAGCAGAGCTGCAGTGGTTAAGCTGTCAACAGCTTCCGAGTAGAAAATGTCCCTGAAGTAGATATGACATTTACCTGTAATGGCTTTCTTTGCCTGTGAAATTAATGGTGTAAGGCTTAAAAAAAGAAAAAAAAATTATCTTTGAATTTCTGTTTTAAAGTTGATCCTGTTTTAACAAATGTTCGTCATTTTAGTTGCTAAAATCAGTGCTAATGGGCACAAGATTGAAACTTTGATCTTGCTGCAAGACAGGTTACATTAATTCCGAATCATGCAAATTGGCTGTGCTGGGTGCTGAGGGTGGGGCGACTGAAAGAAAAGACCTCCGGGGGCCCTTCCAGGAGCTCAGAAGCTCCGTGTGTGCACAGCAGCACTGACAGTTCTGTTATACGTCAGAGCGGGACTGCTCACGTGGGAATAGGGGAGAGAATAAAACCCAGGAAGCACAAACTGTTTCTGGAAGGGTTCTTGAAAAAGGTAGCCCCTGAAAAGTGATTAGGGGGATCTGAGGGCATTCCAGGCAGAGGGACTGGTTATTAGCAATTCATATCAGTTTGGAAAAAAAGCTTGACCGGCTGAGAGGATTGGAACTGGAAATGAACGTATTGAATGACACACATTGGGGTATACAGGTCACTGTGTCAGAGAACAGAGAGAAGAGGCGGCCAGAATCAGAGTTGTGCGTAAGCGACACCCACCTGCCCGGTGGGGTTGGGCAACATTGGTTTATAATCCAGATCCGTGCCGTCACGCAGGCCTGACGAGGCCCTGGGGCCCGCACAACGGGAGGCGCTACAAACCACGGAGGGAGGGAGAATGAAGAGCTGCTTTGGTTTACGTTTGGTGGTTAACTTTGGTAGAGTCACCGGTTTCACTCAGTGCTCCACGCTCCTTGTCTCCTTGTGGGCACAGTTGGTTCTTGGGAAGCATGAGGGAGGAGGGTGGGCCGTTGTAAATTCACGCCAAGGACCAAAGTGGGTCACGAGCCCAGAAGTACGCTGGCCAGTATTTCTTGACACCCTTAAGAGTTGGGTAGAGTTTTGGGGGATGCGAGAATGGAACTCGCAGTTTGCGCCCAAGGTCATTAGGCAAGTAGACCCGGGTTCTGACTCGCCCGCTGAAGGCGCCCCTACTGCCTGCTGTTTGTGTTCGGAGGAAAAGGACGCTCTGTTTAAAGAGAGGCAAGGCAGTCTTACCGCCTGCACCAGGCGAGAGCCGCCCCCCCGTCCCGCCCGGTGCAGCCAGGTGCGGGAGGGTGCCGCGGCCGGGTAGACACCTGCAGGCCTGGGGGGAGGCTGGGCGGGGCCGGAGCGGAACGAGGACACCGCCCCCTCCGTGAGAGCCCCGGCAGCCCGCCCACCACCCGCTCCCTCGGTAGGTTGACCCCTGCGGCGCATGGGCCCACTCTCGGGCTGCGAGGCCGCCCCGACACTGGCGCGGGAGCGGACTTTATCTGGGCTTGGCGATTCGTGTCGCGTGAGGGTCCGGGTCGGGGAAGACGAACCGCGGCCGGTGGGGCCCCAGAGCCAACACGACTTGCTTTGGTTGAAACCTTCTTGTATTAGGGGTGCTCCCGGCTTCGGATCCAGGCATTTGGGCACCCCAGAGATTCCCTAAATCCCTTTTGTTCTTCTTCCCTGCGGGAACCGACTGCGCCTTCCTGGTGGACGCTGGGTGCTCCGTTCTCCTGGCGAAAAGGCTTCTGTGCGTATCGTGGAGGCATCCGGCGTGCTCACCCAGGGTCTCGGCTTCGTAACCGGAGAGCGTTATTCGCGCATGGATTCTACGCAACAGCCGTAGGCTCCTAGGAGCTGGTACTTTAATTTTGTGCCCCCCTCCACCCTTCATAATTTGTTGTCCCCTGCTTTCTAACTTAGGTCATTCTTTGCTTCAGAGACAAATGTGCTCGGGGACAGATGTCAGTGTAGTCCTACCTCGTTTTAAACTTAGGTGAAGTTGGTTGACAGCGTGGAGCGAGACGTGTAGAATTAGGGCAGCATCGTCCAGCGGGACCTGTGGAATTGATACTGGCGTTTGGGGACTTGCTTTTGAAAAGCCTTGGAGAGGTGTCACCCCCACTCCCACCCCACCCCGCTTTGAAGAGAGGTGGGAGCGCAGGGTGCTGCGCAGGTGGTTTCCCAGTGCTGGCCCTCAGGACAGCGCTCTGCTTAGGAGGGGGAGGGGGGGGCAAACGTTTCCTAAATACTGCTTCCCCCCCCCCAATAAATAACAATTTCATGGAGTAGGGCTATTCATTTGGCTTCCAAAGGGGGAAAATGGTAATTATAATAATAGCTTGAGCAAATAGTTTTGGAATCAACGAGAAATGAAATCTCTGATGTTGAGAACTCTGCCTTAAGTGGAGATACTTTCAGGACGGTATGTGGTATTTTATTTTAACTCTTGCTCGTTACCTTGCAATGTAATATAAAGCAAAATTGCAGCTTTGACCAATAGCTTAATCGACAGTAGCTTTTTGCTTTTAAAAGTAAATGTTAAAATAAGTTTGTGTCAGTGATGAGGCTGATAGCATGGGTACTTGGCTGTTAGGGGTTTGCTTTTATGAGTCATTTTGGTATATTTTGTAAAAATTCTTTATTCTTTTCTGTCTCTTATTGCGGAATATTTATGTTTATTATTTGAAGGAAGATAACATGGATTTTTCAAACAAACTTTTAAAAAAGTGTTATATTGAATGATTTTTACGTTCTTACACTTTTGAAAAGCAGATTAATGTTCTTTACTAATTTAAAGGAGGCTGTCCTGTCTTGTACGCAAAGAGATTGGCTTAGCTAAGGAAGACTTTAAAGCCATTTAAATATTTAGATGTTGGCTCAGTGGGGAATTTTGGAAGGATAAGTTTTGGGGGAAATATTTTTTTTTCTGAAAGAGGTTTCTCCCTGTGTTGGTTCTCAGTTGCCCACTATGTTTATTTCATCTGCAGAACAAGTGTTGGGAAGTCCTTTCTATGTATTTCGCAAGCACCTGATCTACTTTAAGTGTTTAATTAAGAATATTATCTTATATTCAGGGCTTTATCCTTTTAAACGGGGTAGGCACATTAGCATTTGAAAGTGTTTCCATTTGGTTTTAGTTGTTTCTTTGTTTTAACTTGGAATTAGTTGTTTTCCTTGTTAAAAGAGATTAACTTTTTAAATGATTACTGCAATGAAACTAAGTTGTGTTCAGGTATTTGTCTTAATTAACATTTAGAGAGGCAAACAGCTGCTAAACAAAAATCACATTTTGTAACAAACTAAGGCACTAAATTAGTATTTCATAATGTGAACAGTTAAGATTTCCTTCATTTAAAAATGGAGAAACTTTCAGGTATATCCTGGTAAATGCATGGAGTGGAACTGAAATTTGTACTTATGCCTGAAACTTTGAAAAACTTAAAATCTGGGGAAAAAAAATGTAATGAAAGGGAAAGACTTGAGACATATACCCTATTTTGTGCAACATTTTTGTAGTGGTTGCTTTTATTTCTCCAATAGTTCATTGCTTTTTTTTTTTTTAATCATTCACGTAAACTTCTACGTTGTTGAGTAATTCTTCTAAAATGGATGCACATTGCTTTAAAGATCAAATTAGTACTGGAAAGTAAAGTAAGAAAGGCTTTTTTGTTTTTGATGTTTTTTAAAGTCTTTCTAACACATACTTTACGGTTATAATTTTACTCGTCCTGAAAATTCCAGTGTACATTTAAGCTAGCACAAAGAGTTTAATACCCAGAAGAGCTGTGAATGGGCTATTATAATTTTCTAGGGAAAACAGGCCTGATCGCATCCCTTCCTGAGAGTTCCTTGGGTTTGGGGCCATGTTATCTTTTTGACTTTATTGTGAAGTATATCTCTCTTTGAGAAATGCCTTATTCCTGATAAATACATTTCTCCCAATCTTTGAAATAGTTACTGTAGTTGATGGTAGTTGCAGTGTTTGATTTTGTTGTTGGAATCTGTTCTGGTGATCTTTATCTACTGGGATTGCTATAAGATTGGAAACAAGACTGGCCTCTTGTGTGCTGTTGAAATATTCTGGTTGTTTCTGGCGAACATGCTAGTCATTAGGCATTAAAGCTTGTTGCTCTTGCACCCAGGAAACAATCCTGTGGTGTTTGCCTCCCTTGGATTGGAAGGTAGCCACTCTGCTGATATTAGTATGAACAGTTAGCAACCTTCACCGGTACTAGTAAAGAATTGTGCAGATTGCTTGCTAGAAAGATGCCCCGGGTAGTTTGTTTCCCTTTCATTCATATAATCTATAAACTGTTAGAAAAACAGTCCTTCCACGTCTCTGTACATCTTACATATTTCCAAGTGATCCAAGAACGTTGGTTCTGCAGGAGGGATCAAACTTACAAGTTTAATATTCATTTGTTTCTTTTTCTTTTGTTACATGTAGCTGGTATGTGCTGGTGTTTTTCCACAGAAATGCTGATATCTTTGTGAAAGGGCATGTATACCAGAGGTTAAACTTTTTTTTTTTTTTTTTTTTTTAAGTACAACGTTCAGAGAGAGAAAGTCTTCACATTCTATAAATTAGGGGAAAAATTGCTACAGCTATGATTGTCTTTGTTCTCAAAGCCACTTGAATTGCAGGCTGTGTTGGGACTGGTTCGTACATTGTTTAACTGCTGAGACTAAGACTTCTAATTAGAGTAATTACCGGGCGGGAGCGGACTGGCGGGGCGGGGCGGGGGCTAGGGGTGTGGCCGGGCCGGGGCGCTGCGCGCTGGGAGCCGGGCCCGGACTGGCGGCGCGAGGCGGGGCGGGGCGGGGCAGGGCGGGGCGCGGCGGCCGGCCTCTCCGGGGATTGGCCGCAGAGGCGGAGGCGGCGCGCGGGGCGGCCGCGGGAGATATCAGCCGGCGCCGGGACCCGTCTGAGCGGACTCCAGGCTCCGGCCCACGTCCCGACTGGAGCCTCAGTAAGTAAGACGTTTTCCCCCAGGCAGGTCGGCGGCCCCGCCCGCCGCAGCCCGGCCGGTCTGACAGCTGCGGGGGCCCGGGCCGTCAAGTGGTATTCGTTAGGAGAATTAGAGTGGTTTCTTCTCCTTCTACCAAATCCTTTCTTGCTTGCCTCTTTTTAACCTCAGTCTTTCCACCAGATGAGCTTTAGCGGGAAAGGAAGCCAAGTTTTCTTTACTGTTACTGGTTCTGCTTCATGATCGTGCCCTTATTTGCTGACAGCTAGCAGCCCATTCTGTGGAGTTTGCATTCCCACCACCATGGTGATAGCGTTCCGTGTGAATGGGAGCTCTCCTTTGCCTTCAGAAATGCTGTAGGGGGCTTCTGACGGGCTGTTTGTTGCCTTTGTTATCCTGCCTTTGTAGTTGCTGTAAACATTTTAACTTTCAGAGTGTGTTCCATGGCCTCTGCGTCGGTGTTGTAATTTTTGGTGTGTTATATTCACCAAGCCTTCAAGGAAAAAAGACCAGGTAAACAAGTGTGTTCGGATGCACACAAGAAAACTCATTTAAAGGACAAATCCATCAGGAAAGGAGTAACAAAAATTACTGCTTCTGGCGGGAGCCTTCTTTAGAAATGTTCTATAGGGTAACTTTAGTCTCTAGAGAACTGTTTTCCTTTTTCTTCTTCTGTCAAGGGTGTGTGCTGATCAAGAGGGGTTCTGGTCTTTGAATTCCTAGGAGGCATTCTTGGATGGAAATGTAGACTTAATGCTGGGCAGCTGACCACAAACAATTTTTAAAAACCTGCATTTTAAATGTTGACTCTAAAGAGAAGTTTGTTTGGGTTGCCCAGGAAGGAGCAACTTGTTTTTTATTTGTGTCTCAACTATTCCTTAACAAAGTTCTGAGATGAGACCCTACGTTGTGAAATCGGAGGAGAAATGGTTCTCAACCTGTAAGGTTGCATTTAGTCATTAAAAAAAAGTATGTGTATCCATTTTTCTTTTTCATTTTTGGGGGAATCTGTGAGGACTGTTTTTTCAAATTAATTTATTTTAAATAAGTCAAGCTTCACTTTGATATAGAACGTGTAGATTATGATTGGTGTGTTGTAACTTTGATATAATGACAGCAAAAATTGTGTTAAAATGTTGAGAGTAAATATTTTTTTAAGTTCTTTTTAGTTTTAATTCTGTAAGAAAAAATTTTTGAAAATCTCTTTTTTTTTTTTTTTTGTAAAGATAAATTCCAAGTTAACTTATACAGATAATTTAGGATACTAGGGGGAAGGGAAAGTTTGCTTTTCCAATGGACTATTTTCCACTGAAATTAAATAAACAGGAAACTTAGAAATGTCTTAACATGTTCTGTAACTTCCAAGAGTTGTTCTGTGCTATTAAAATGTATTACTCCAGTAAAATAATACTGATATTTTTTTTACATGAGCACATTATACATAAATAAAGGAAAATCTAAAACAATTTTTATGAAATTTCTTTAGGAATCTATTAGGGATAACTCGCACATCCTTGAGATTTTAGATTGCCACTAGAAAGCACGTTGTGGGGTTTAATCATGTTCGTGCCAACATGCATTAGAAAGGTCTCTGACCTACCAGGATTTTAGATCCATGGTTAGTATCTGTTTGCATCTTTGAAGACTTACTTCTGTTGGATTGACTTTCCAGTACTTGAATTCAGATGAGAAAATATTTCCATGGCAGGAAACAGGGCCGCATTTCAGATTTCCTGTTCCCATATCAGCTTCAGGCTGCCCCCCCTCCCCGGGGGGGCTGCGAGCCTCAAATCCCAGCTGGAGCTCACAGTAGATTTAAGATTATAGTGTGTGAACTCTCCTAGTGATAAAGTGGATATTTTGCTCCAAAAGAACATTTTTATTAAGCTTACTATTTTAATCTACTTGTTCAGTTGGGAATAGTTTCTGCTGTGATGAGAAGTACATTAATTTGTGAATTACTTGACCATTTGTACAGAGCATGCAACTTGGTGTGAACAAATCTGGCATCGATGGTGTCCGTGTGGTTTTATTGTTGTTTCCCATTCACTGTTTCACCTTCTTACATGATGTGCAACCACAAGACATCCCCTTCTCTTTATACAGAGCTCTGACCTCTAGGGGTGTCGCTTCCCTCAGGTGTTAATATGGAGGAGGGGGAAAAGAAGTTAAAAATGAAGTAAACATTTCTTGAAAGTATGTGAAACTTGTTCTCTACCTTTCTTTCTCTTGAAGTTCTTAAGTCCACATCTTTTTCAAGAATACGAATTGCTGTAAGTGTCCAAGTGACCCTTAACCAGTTCATCCTTTATTCTTCATAAAACTTTTCAGTTAGTCGTGGATGTAAAATGTCTGGACTTGAATCCAGAAGTATACAGAATTTGAGTGAAATCTGATTCGTGTGCTTTATATACATTCTGTGAAATAACCCTGAGACATTGGACAGTCCATTGAACTGTACTCTCAACGCATTTTTATTAGGTAAAAATAACTTTTTGTTTTATTGCCCCAGAGTCATTCACGCAGTCTGGCTCCCCACCCTTGTCTGCCTCCCACTCCCACAATGCCTCCTTACTTGTGGTTGGCTATACATATATTTAGGGATATGTGTCATGTCAACTTCATGACAGAAACCGCAACACATTGTAGGCATGTGGCTAAACTCATGCTTAGTTTGAATTTGGTAGAAAATATAGAAAGACTATTAGAAAATAAAGTCGATAAAAGATATTTCTGTTGTTTTGACTACATGCCTGGGAAGAAGAAAGGGCAGGAACTAGCAGTAATGGAATGTGAGCATTCTAGACCAGAATAAACACCCAAAGATGAAATTGGTTTATAAATTACGTTCTGCACTTTAAAAACACCAATGTGTGTGTCCCTCTGTGCCTGAGTCGGTTTGTAAGCTGAGGCCAGTGGTTGACTTGGTTTCTCCCTCCTCCTGTTTCTTGTTTTCTTTCTCACCTTAAAGTCTTGTTCATATGTGTCATTGTCTCTAAAATGATTTTGTGGCTTACTTTCTTTTTGGCAGGTAATTTTCTAATTTGAAAAAAATCTTGAATAGCAAGTTTTAACAAGGAGACTGGAAAGCAAAAGGCAGGTTTCTCTTAGAGATGCTATCAAGTTTTTGCACGTAGAGCAGAACGGGTGATTGCAATTCCTCATACAGCGTAACTTACTTTTTAGCTCTTTAAGAACATTACAGAGCCATCATTTCACTGAATACAGTCGATTACAGTTGAAGAGGCATTTCTACCGTTTAAGAATCCTCTACCACGTCTATTATTATACAGAATGCTTAAAAAAAAACTCTTTAAATTGATGTATTTGAATGTTTGTATTTTTTGGATTTGTTTTAGGTTAGACATGAGAATCACTCCTGGCTAGAATTTTCATTTGTAGCTGTAAGTTTTTTTGTAATAGATTTAAATCACCAAATCGTTGACTGACAACCATTCTTGCCATCATTTTTACTGTATTACTCCACCTACTACATTGTACATTAAGTCCTTTGTTTAAATTTGATAAACGTGCATGTCAGGCCTGGGGTAGATGGCGCAATAAATGAGCACTGTCGGTTCCAGTCTGAAAGGAGTTGCCTTATTAGACTTTTTATGGAAATTAAAATATAGTTTTGTTTGAACTCGGCTATTCTTTGATTAAACTTATAAGGATCTTATTTTTGTCCATAAAATACTGAAGAGAATATTTTCAGTAACTTAAGTTTCTCCCCCCCCATTTGCTAACTACTTGTTTAGAGAAAAAAGTATGTTTTTAGACTGAATGTTCCTAAGGGTTACATATTTGTACTTATGAACACCTTTTGTGCATGTTACATAGATCGATCACTCTTTACCAGGAACATAGGGCTGAAATATATTCAACCAAATGTTACAAAGAGGCATTAAAGTTGATATTTATTATTCACTAAAGTATTTAATTTGTAATAAATAATGTTCCACAGACTATCTGATTTTGACATTTGAGGGGTAATGCAGGAAGTTAGAGAAAGATGGGAAGAAAATTCTCGGTTTGAATGAAATTACTGTTTGCTTTTTTCTCTTGGAAAAAACTGAACGTATTTGATAGTTCATCTGTGTTGTAAATGACAACATAAAAATCTGAGCGTGCAGCTGTTTGATGCAATGCCTTATATACAGAAAGCATTTCAAGGTTGTAGAATTCTAGCCGTTTGCTTGCACAGAACTGACGTCTTATATTTAACGGTGCTAGCATTCATCTTCATATAGTAACGTTGAAATCAGAACTTTTGAGATCTGGGTTATTTTCAAATATTGTTGTTATGACTAAGAGTAGAGGGTTGCCAACAGGTTTCTTGTGACACTAGTGCTAGAGATTCTGCCTGTACTGACTGAACCTCTTCACAGAAGCCCCCAGTTTCCAGGTGCAGGCTTCGTTAGAGCATGTGCTTCAATCGTTTATGCATTTCAGTGCTTAGTTTAGATTGCGGTATTGAATTTCTTCATAAAGTAGATCTTCTCTTTATTAAGTAAATTGGGAAATGTTTTTTGACTTAAGAAAAATGGTTCGCTTCAGCTGGAGGCAGAAAAAAGGGAAAAGACCAAGACCAGGCAGTTCATGTACTGTACTTTTGAGTCATGGGTGGGGTCAGTACCTCCAAAAGTGACCCCACAGAGACTAAAACAGACACCATCATTAGCAAATAAATAGTATCTGATATAATTTACTGGCGTAAGTCAGTCTCATGTGTACACATTATATAAGAGTCACATAGAGTCACATTTTCATGTGCTAACTTAATGTCACCAACTTTTATCAAAGTATTATCCAGGCTATATGCTGACATAAAGCCTGTTATTTAAACTACATAAAATGCAATCCTCTCACAGCTTTTATAAACATGTACGTTAATCATTTATGGCATTATGTATTTTGGAAAAGAAATCTTTGTAAACACTCAGTGTTGAAAATTACCAGAATTTTACCAGAGTGCTTAGGAGTTTTTATATCTGTTTCCCCTACCCAGGAACCTGCCAAATCAGTAACCAAAGGGGCCACAGGGTGACCATTCCTGATCTGAATTTTAGGCTTCTCAAAAAAACCTCACTCGTGAAGAAGAAACTATAAATTCCTAAGTGATGCAGTCTATTCACTCTGCCATGACAACAGTGGCATGCTCAGTATAGGGCTTCATAAAGCTTTCTAAAGAATTTGGAACACTTGAAAGTATGAGAATACTTCTAACTTTTCTTGCATTTGCAGTTTTTTTTTTTTTAACAGAAATCTTTTTGTTTCCTTGGAATTAATTGTCTCACTTAAATTAATAATATTGTATTGAATAACTGATGTCTTTGTCTTGAATAAGTGCGTGTGTTTTATGAGCTAGAGTTCCTAACTTGTACATAGTAATAGCTTCTAACTCAAAATTCTAGTTGCATATGATTTTATGACCCCCTAAAGTCCAGCATGCAAGTACCTTTATCATGAGAACTGTCAGCTGGTTTTGTACATCAGATTGTGGCCATGGTATATAACCACATAATAGAGTAGTATGCAGCTGTTAAAAAGAATAAGATGGAACTGTTCCCGTAATGTGGTAAGATGGCAAGAAGTGTGTATGAGGGGAGTTACTGTATTTTTGTTTTGTAGTAGATACGCTTTTTTTTCGGTGTGAAATGAATTATATGAACAGTTGCTTCTGCTTAAATTTTCTTATTAAAATTTGACCACAGACCTACTCCCTAAAGATGTTTGACAATCAAAACTGTGCTATATGAATTTTTATTTATAGATAGATTGCTTTCTTATTTTGAAAGAAATTATTTTTGCTTTTAATTATTTGGTGATTTTCATTTGTTGGTAAATCAAGTTCATGTCCCCAATATTATATGAACTATGACTTCTTTTCTTAAAATTTCGCAGTTCTTTAAAATGTATTCAGTTTTTGCTTTAGCATGCAGGGGATGGTTTTTCTTTTGTAGGCTTTGTTTTTAGTTTTTCAGCAGAAATTCAAGCCAATTGTTTTTCCTCTACAGAAGTTACCAGTTTAAACTAGAAATATTTTAATTCTATCATGATACTTTAGTTGATAAAAGCTCTTAGGCAGAGACTTTCCTGTGTAAATGTTATTACATAATTCATTTTTGTCAGCTAACAACGTTTATCATTAAGAAGGTGACAGAGGGGCGCCTGAGTGGCTCAGTCATTTGGGTATCTGCTGTTGATCTCGGCTCAGGTTATGATCTTACAGTTCATGGGATCCAGACCTGTGTCAGGCTCTGCCTTGACAGTATGGAACTTACTTGGAATTCTGTCTCTCTGCCCCTCCCCTGCTCGCGCACGCGCACACACACACACACACGTGCGCGCCCTTTCTCTCAAATAAATAAACTGGAAAAAAAATAAAAGGTGACAGATGAAGGAAGATTATATACTAATGATGTGAAGACCATAGTCCTGCCCAGTGTCTGGAGTCTATAAGGTCAACTTCACCAAGGTTCTGATACTCTTACGATTTTGTGTGTCTTTTGGGGTTGTAGAGAAGAAGCATTTATGGTTTGAGGATTTTTTTTTTTTTTTAGTATATCTTAATTTTACCCATTTCCAAAAATCATCTTACAAAAATTTATACAACTTAGAGATTTTTATTTATTTCATTTGGGGTCAGAGCACCGTCTGAAAGCTGACTTAAGTCTCCATCTTTGTGTCCTGTAGTCAGTCCCTTGTTGCCCTTAGTGAGAAAAGTGCATGAAGGGGCACTGTTGTTCTCGCTCTGGACTGTGGGGACACCTGAGGCTATGTAGTATGGTGTGAGTTTTCTGGGAAGAATGGAAAGGAATTTGGTGGACTTGTGGAGAAATCTTACAAAAATGACTTTTTATATCTATGAGTTACCTTTTTAATCCAAAGGCCAGAGAACTGCTGTCTCTATTGTGCCCCTACACCCCAGAGCCTGTGACTTTGAAAGGTCAACAGCTTCAATTCTGGTTGGACCCTGCTTCTGTTGAATTTCAGCCAGCAAGTCTCCAGCATACAGGAGAATTTGAGATTTTTCTCCCTCCCCCATTTCTTCTGTTTTTGTTCAGTGTAAACAGTTCCTGCCGTAGTAACATAGACAAATATAGCAGAGAATGCTTTTCTGGAAGAAGAATGCTCCCTAAGCATTTTTTAACCATTTTTGGGAAGAATTGATCTTTCTGTGTATTTCAGACACACTGAAGGAGGGAGGTTGTTGCTGTAAATTGAAGTGACATCATATGTATTGCCCCCATTGATCCGCTTTTAGTCTCCAGCCAGGATAAAAGGAAATGGCAGCAGGGAGGAAGCATGCTTCATTTAGGCACAGATCCAGAGTGATAATGGGGTAATAATAGAACTCACGCCACTGTCAGTCGGTGGCTGCCTTAGTCCCAGGCTCATTCCCTGCCTGGGAGCCTCTCAGAGACTTCCTTCGTGTGCGGCTGCAGCCTGGCCAGCTGGGCCGGGAGGGGAGGTCCCTTCCTTTTGAAGGGGTGCAGGCGGTGGGACTTGGACGTTGGTGGCACCGGATTCCTTGTGTCGGTTCCTGCCTCTGGAAGGTCAGTAGTGAGACGCATTGGTGACATTTTCTGATCTAGGAGGCAAGCTGGCCTTTTCTGCATTCTGCTAATGGAAGAAATGGTGGAGGGGCTCAGTTGCGTGGGTGGTCCTCTGGGAGCCAGGAGTGAGTGATGTCCCTGTGACAGCAGTAAGGGGCTTCTGGAAGAGTCAGGGTTTGTTTGCTTTGTGCTGCTTGTAGACTAGGAGGGTGGGTTAGGAAAATTCATATTTTCTTTCCAAGAGCCTGTGTGGAAACTCTTTAAAACCGTTCCGAGTTGTGTGGCTTGCCTCAGTTCTTAAGTTGACTGGGAAAATACCAGGTAGACTCCTTTTTTCTTTGTACGTTTCTGGGTAATTAGCAACTATGGAATCCTTTCTCTTTAAAATAAGAACACAGACTTTTAAATCCTTAACAAACAGCATTTGTGTTGACTGACCCCCCTTTACCGTTTTATTTTTTGTATTTGAGTAAGTTTGACAGTGCTGTGAAGTTCTCTTTCGCACACAAAGTACACACATGACTCGGACACCCCATAGTCTTATTTTGTCGGAGTTTCTGTGGCAGATGAATTTTTAAAATACCGAGCCAGTTTCCCTATGGAAAAAATAATTACCCCGTCATGAATTCCTTGTTTGTGCAAAAGGAAAGGACCTTCTATTCTTGTCACTGTTGAACTGTGGGTGTAAGCACCATTAGACCCTCAGAAGTAAAGGCAAGTTCTTTTCAGAATGTTTAGAGGAGCTGCTTTCTCAGGAGATAACGCCCTGAAACACGTACTTTATTTTTCTTAATTACTTTGTAGTGCAACGGAAGCTCTCAGCACTGCTGCGTTAAAGCACAGTTGGCCTAGAAATCACGTGAAATCTGATTTGATTTGTACGTGGGTGGAAGTGGAGTGACCCACGCCACGTTTCCCAGTGCTCCTGTGCCAGCTGCCGGGCCGGTGGTGCCCAGCACTGCACTGGCTGGTGTGTGAGCTCTGAACTGCTGTGCAAAACATTTCGCTTTATTACGTAATACTTCTTTCTCATTGTAGGGTGGCTTTACGGGGAGTAAATGTTGATTTTACAATGGGAAATGTACTGTATTAAAGTGAACAACTTACCACATCTTTGCTTTAATATCGTCGCTTCAGGGTCTGTAATGTCATGTAAAAAAATTATGTCACGTTTACTTGTGAATGAAAGACCTTTGATCAGTTTTATTGTCTGTGTACTAAAGTAGCATTTGATTACTGATTTTTCTCTAGTTTTCCCATTGTTTAGAAACTACAGTTTTCCTGGTGAATTAGAAGAGCTGCAGCTGAAAGCCAGACTCGGTTTAGTAAACAGGTTGTTTACTAAGGGAGAGTCATCTAGAAGAGTCCATCCCGAAGCGTAGGACTCGCAGATCTCCCTGTGTTAGGAATGGTCTCAAGTCTCTGTGTGGGCCCTCGTTGCCGGCTCTCTCATCAGTAGGGGCCAGAGGCAGGGGGCGCTCCCTGGCGGGGTGTGCAGCTTGCTCTGTGCCTCTCCCCAGTTAGAGGAAATGAAACGTGTTAGAGAGCCCTGAAGGTTTCACACACACACCTCTCCCTAATCCATCTCCGCCGTCTCTCTTAAAGCAGGGGGCTTGGCTTTAAATATTTTTCCATTGAGGAAAATTTGGAGAGGACAAAAGCTTTCAGTGATCCTTGTGGTTTTGTTTCTGTGTGGATGTGTGACCTTTCTGCTCAGAAGAAAACTGCGAGAGATATAAAAGTGTGAATCCAGGTATCTTGATAGATTCACGTTAGTAATTCTTCATTTGCAAATTGGAGTTGTGTTTGTTGGTTAAACCCAGTTGGGGGTAAGTTAAGGACCAAGCGACTCGTCTTACTCAAGGGTTTTTTCCTCCGTGGGTCTCTGTACTTTAAACCAAATCCCAGACTTGAGTTGTAACAATAGGCCTCTTTGTACGTGTGTGCACATAATAAGGAGATGCTTTCCTTCTTTCTCTTTCCTTCCCTGTAACTCTGCATATTGGCAGGCTAGTTTCTGCTGTATTTAGTTAGCTAACAAGTCCCACACCCCCAGCTGATGAGTAGTGTTCTATGCTGTATCAGGTGGGCCCCTCCCCAGAAGCCCTCTTCCTGTATCCAGAGTGGCCTCGGCACGAAGCCATTGCTCCTGGTGTTGGCTAGCTGTGGAAGTGCTGTGGACCAGTTTTGAGAGTGCCTTTTGGGGGGAGGGAGTGTAGGGCTGGATGGGCCCCTGAGTCAGTCTGGGGCTCTCCTCTCCACAGCCCCCACAGAGTCAGATGCCAGGCTAGGTCACCGCCAGGTGGGGGCCACTGGGGCACACTTTGTAAAGGAAAGTAGTGAGGGGGTGGGAACCCTGATGGGGCAGAAAGGCCAGCTCTCTGAAGAGGGTTCAAATGCAGGAGGACAATTGAGGAGTTGACCTAAGGCGACTTGAGGGGTTGTACTCAAGGCCAGTGCTGAAGGATTAGCCTCCGCTAGAGAAGAGCCCTTCTTAGAATGGGGGAAGGAAGGATCCAGAGAGGGAGCTGCAGCATGCTGTGGGTAGGAAGGAGGGCTGACAGAGCCTGGGTACATGCAGGGCCTAAGGAAATTGCTCATGGTGTGAACTGGTGGATGAGGAGGCTCCCTAGAGGCTGGTGGATTTGGGCTGTTTTAGAAACAAATTTTTTGAAAATATAAAAGTCTCGTGTCTGAAACTATAAAAAATGAAAAACTGGCGTTTTTACTTCTTGTTGTTACGTAGTGATTTGATCCCTTGGAACATCTTAAAGGCACATGACTTAATAATGAAAGGAAATGAAGTGTTAGCTATTCTTTGAGTCTTCCTACAGGACCTCACAGGTCAGTGCTGGTTGTAACCCTCTATTCTTGCTGAAGGCACCTTGTTCTGATCCTGTCAGCCTGAGAGGGGATCCACAGCATGACTCTAAGGTAGATGAAGTGCTGCTGTAAAATACAAATGCCAAGGAATCAAGTGATGTGCTTCTGTGTCTATCTGTAGGAAAAGTGGGAGTTTTATTATCACTTAGATGGGCATAGTGAGAAAATACAAGAAATGCTTTCCTTGTGGAATTGCCTGGTGAATGTTATGCTTACAAGGCTGCTTGATGTTCCTCCACGTACATTTTGGGCAAGTGTATGTGGTGTTTGGGAGTGAGGGTAGGGCGGAGTGCCACTTGGGGACAAAAAGGCAGAAAGGTAGCTAGAGAAGCCAATGATTTTTAAATTTTCTTCTAAAGTAACAGAAAGTGGGGATTAACATCCAGGTGGTGGTATGAACATGCTGTTGATCTAGCATTGACTTGCACACTGACAAGATCGAGTTTGCTGACAGGGATTATCTGGGTGCAAGCAAGGAGGGAGGGGGCAGCTTAATGTGGAGAATAATGGAATTCATAATAGGTTTAAAACCTTGACTTTAGAATGGATATTTTTCAGTTCCTATAAGATGTATCTGAGATTAATTTTTTCCTCCTTTGTTTGAGTGCTGCTCTTTGATAGAGGCTGATCTAGGCATTGCGTGCGGTTCAGTTTTGAATAAAGACATTTTTCCTTGGATTTCACAAATATTGTTTGCTCACAAATTAGTTTTTGTTGCTTTTATGTTGCATAAAAACATTCTCTCCTTGCCTTTAAGTATTAAACACCATTCTTTTGACCCATCCTTATGAAAAACTCAGGAATAAGGGTGACCTTGTGTGTGTTGTGTGTGTGTATGTGTGTGTGATTATACATACATACGTACATCCATGTGTAAAATCATGTGTACAATCATTTTAAAATTTTGATGGAATAATAAACTTACAACTTTTATAATGGAGGATTGTGAGATATGGTTCTCCATTATGTGCTTTTTATTTCTTGGTGTACATTTGCAATGTTTAGGGGATAACAAAGGAAATCTGAAAGCTGCTTTTTAATATCAGATGGCTTCTTGAATCTTTACCTAGGTTAAATGGCATTTTTTGGCATATGCCAAAAAGAAAGGTTTAATAAACCATGATATTGTTTTATTAAGATAAGTACAGTTTTTGTCATTTCAGAGTGTATATGTATATTGTCATGTTGCACACCTTTAAAAAAAATCACATTGTACAACCTAAAAATAAAAAGATAAACACCAGATATTTTGATCTGCTCTAAATTTAGAACTGACATGAAAAGCCATGGAGAATAGGGCTTAATCAGGCCCCGGAATGCAGTGTCTTTGGGAACACAGTGTAAGCCCTGAGGTTTTACCAAGGTCAAGTTTGTAGTCTTTTCACAAGCTTTTTGGTTTTGCCTTTAGCTCCTTCCAGACCAGCTTGTCTTACTTCTGGAGCATCTCTTGGAGCAGAAGACTTTGAACCCCCGGACTCTTCAAAGCCTTGAAAGGGAATATCGCCTTACCCAGCAGGATGCAGAGGTAACCAGGAGTGCTCTTGGAGCTTAGACGCTGGGCCCTCGCTGTTGGGGAAGAGAGGTGGTCCCATCGCCCCCATGCTGCTAAAGCTTCTGTTTCCATCAGCAGCATCCTTGCTGTGTGGTTATGATGAAGAGCAGGTACTTGGAGCCGAGTGTAAGCTGTTCCCCCGGTTGTGTTTGCTCCAGCAGGGGGCCTCTGCTCCTCATTTCACCAGAGTATCTTGCCGTCCTAAGTTTTCCCTTTTTACTTCTCAAATCATGAGGATAGAATAAGTCTCCTAAAGGAATGAGCAGACAGGGTGCGGTGTTTCTGAATTATAACTCAGGCGGTCATTTTGTGCACAATGTGCACCATCCCTCAGCACGTTTAAGGAAACTTGGCTCAGATGTGCCACAGCTTCTCGGTCGTGTTCAGTTAGGACAGGAAAGGAGCCATGTGTGAAGGAAATGAAAACTAAATCTAACAGCCGTGGTTTGAAAAGCAAAATCGGATGCTTGTGGAAAGCAATATGATGTGGTTCATAATATCTTCTAGTTTATTGTGAAGAATGCAGTGTGAATCCTAAGGTGAATTCCAGGAGTTTTTATATATAAAATAGTAAATAGTTATTGTAGTAAGTCATCTGAAGAAAAAAACAAGCACCCAATCAAAAAGAGAAAAGCTCTTTTATGTAAAACCCTTAAAATGCAAGTAAGTCTGGTTTGTGTCTGGTTGAGATAACTGAACATTTAAAAACCGTCCAGTCCAGCGTGGCAGCCTTCAGGCACGTGTGGCTCTTGAGTAATGGATACATGGCTGTCGTGAACGGAGACGTGCTGAGAGCGTGAGATGCGCCCTGGATATTGAAGACGTAGTGTGTAAAAAAGCAAATTATCTCATTAATAATTTCTTCTTGTTTTATACAATGTCAAAATGATATTTTGGTACGTTGGGTTAAATAAAATATTATTAAAACTAATTACAGTCATTAAAATGAAGTAAATTGAGAAAAGCCCCCTCGTTATTAGATTAAAAGGTAAGATGGACATTGTTATGCATTTTAAAGCCCCATAAATTCAGGAATTAATGGAAAACTCCAGAGAAGACCCATGTAGCTTTTTACCCACCTGAGCACAGATCAAACGTGCAACGGTTGCTGTTTATTTCAACTCTTATATTTTTGTTTATGGGAGTTTCCAAATGCCAGCGTGTTATTTTTAATTAGTATTTAAAAGACGTTTTTATTTATAGGCATGAGGTTATGTTTTAATCAGAGCTGAATGCTGCTGAAATGCCAGGTCCCTGTGACCGGCAGCAGCCAAGGCAAGGGCAGGCGGATCACAGCAGGCGCCGGGCACCTGTCACTCTCTGCCCGGAAGCCAGGAGGTGGGAGACCCTGTTTTCCCCCTTCCTTTTGGCATAAAACACATCGTGTTCTTCACTTACAGCTCAACGAAGTTGTTACCTGTAACCTCTTAAACCTATGAGAAGTAGGGCAGGTTTAATTTGGTTACTTACAATATCTCACAAAACTTATAAACCAGGATACCTGAAGCCAGGGCAGGCTTTCCAGCTTGTGTCTCTGTTGGCGAGAGCCTGGGGCCTGAGGCCTGCTTTAGTCCGTTTGTATAACTAGTGCAGTCCCTGTTGCTCTTCGCAGATACTTAGGTCTGCCAGGCACTAGGGTGACAGCAGTGGTCATGAGCAGCGAGGGTCACCGTTATGAAGTTTATAGTCTTCTGGAAAGACAGCTCATAAGTAAATGAATAAGACCATTTCAGGTAAGAACTATGCAAGAGATACACAGGATGAAGCCGGGCTAGGTGTCTCTAGATAGACTACTCCAGAAAGGCCACGCAGAAAAAGTGACATTTGAGCCAGGACCTAAGGACAAGAAGGAACTGGCCATATCAAGCCCAAGGGCCAGGGGTGATTTCCATACAGGGGTGACCACAAGTACAAAGGTGTGAACTCGGCATGTGCTAGGATAGGGGTCAGCAAACTTTTTCTGTAAAGGAGATATTTAATATTTCAGGCCATACGCTTTCTTTTGCAGCTGTTCAACTTTGCTGTTGTAGTCCAAAAGCTGCCGTAGATGGCATGTAAACAAACATGTGCCGTGCACGGGTAAAACTTTTTGTGGACCCTGAAGCTTGAATTTCATATAATTATCACATGTCCCAAGATACTCTTTTTGTTGTTGTTCTTTTTAAAAACCATTTAAAAGCATACACACTGCTCCTAGCTGCAGGCTGATCTGGCCTGCCTTATCCGGGGTTTGTTGACCCCTGTGCTGAGGCCTGCAGGGCTGAGGTCAGGGGTGGGCAGGGGCCAGATCAAGGAGGGCCTTGGGGCCGTGGTGCACGGTTGGGATTTTTTTCTAACAATGTGCCCTCGCCTCGCCCCCTCCCCAGGTTCTCTGAGGTCCTGGCATGTAGTTGGTTATGCTGACAGCTTGTCTCATTGTGAAGTTTCCTTGAAATGTCACTCAGAACCAGAAAAGCAACAGGATTTTGGCCAACCAGGGTGTTTTCTAGAAACTTCATTAGTTAAGTGTGATTTCTTGTGACATTGATTAGCAGGAATTTAGTTGAATAACCATCTGCCTTTGTTTTAAATGACAGAACATTTCATGGGAGAAAGAATTGTTATTTGGTTGGAAGGGCTTGAGGATTCTGACTTTATTCTCAGTGTTTCTCCTTGACCTAGATCAATAAGGATAGTCCCCTTTGGTTGTTATCAGGGCTTTTAAACATGTAGTAAATAGCAGTTGGTGGAAAGCTGGCGGAACTTGAGTGTGGCAGGCTGTGTGTGGAGCACGCCTGTGGGAAAGGGTTCTGGATGGGCTTCCCCGGGAGCAGTGTAGGCTAAAGCCCCGTGATCCTTGTTCAGGGTGCTGTGACCTTGGGATCAAGACTTGAGCCCCAGGAACTGCCGGGCTCTATGGCCCACAGCAGGGAGTGTCATCCCCCATGTTTCCAAGGTGTCTCCCCTTATTCTTGAACAGGCCTATTTCCTGAAAGCGTATGTGTAAAGTCCTCTTGGACAGGGGAGCCCACTTCCCCGGGCTTTGCTGCTACAGTGTTTCCACAGCTTGCGGCAGTGGGGTCTTCAGCTGTTCATGCCCCTGATCACTGCAGCCCTCCTTTTTTGGCAGAACAGCACGTCCTTGATGCATCCCACCAGAAGATTCTCACCTATTTAAGGCGCCTGTCTTGCCGTGAATGGGGCCCCTCTGTTCAGTAGTTGCTTCAGCTTCTTCGCTGTCACCCTCCTCGGCCCCTCCCTCCTTCCTTCCCTGTGTGTGGACAGCCTAGTGCAGGCCCACGAGGAAGGCTTTGTCTCATTGTTTTCTCCAGGTAGCTCAGTGTCGGTGCCTGTTGTGCAGCTTCTGTGTGTCAGCTGTGGTAGAGCGTCTGCTCTGTGTGTCAGGGTTTCCGAGCATGGTGCCGTCTGCTCACCAGGGTGTTGTGTGTCAGATTGGTGGGTGTCGGCCTTCTGACTTCCCTGTGCCCGTGTCACCTGTGGCGTGAATACACGGGTCTGCTCCCAGTCTTACAAGAAGAGCGCCGGAGTACAAATGCGATTGGAAGCTGGGCGGTCATGGGTGTCCTCCTAGGCCACTTTGTGCCTTGCCTGCCTGCTCTCGTTGCCACCATCTGAAACGGGCACTGGTGGTGGGGGAATGTTTGCCTTCCTTAGCCTGGAAAGTATCGTTGAGTACAAGGGTCACCCATCTTTTACATCCTTAGCTACCGAAACTACTAACCTTATTGTGGGGCTGCTTTAACCAAGATGGAAAATGAGCTGAGGGAAAATTTAGTTCACAGAAATATGATGTCTACACTTTTTGACCATATTGGCCCAAATAAAGAGCTATGGAAGTTTACAAATACAAGTTTTAACTGATTCTTGAAACAAAAGATCTTTTCTAAGTTCCTTTCTAAGTGAAGACTTTCCTGCCCTCTTCAGCAGGTCCTTCAAAACTGTAAAAATAGCTGCTGTGGTAGTGAGGTGAGGGTCCACGCAAGGTGGCTCTGGGACCTTTCTCCCCAAGAGCCCCACAACTGACCTGGAAGTTAACTTCTTTCTAAACAAGTGTTTTGGTTTTTAAAAAAAAATTTTTTTAATGTTTGTTTATTTTTGAGAGAGACAGAGACAGAATGTAAGTGGGTTAGGGGCAGAGACAGAGGGAGGCACAGAATCTGAAGCAGGCTCCAGGCTCTGAGCTGTCAGCACAGAGCCTGACGCAGGGCTCAAACCCACGAGCTGTGAGGTCATGACCTGAACCGAAGTTGGACACCCAACTGACTGAGCCACCCAGGCGCCACAAAGTTAACTTCTTCCTACAGACTACAGCCAAGCACTTCAAAATTAGGGGCACACCTCCGATGAACTTTCAGGAAATTCAGAATCAGCAACTCAGTGTCTTATCTGTCTTAGGTAAGAGTGGGGGACGTTAGAAAGGTCCCCAAGGTGTCATGCCCTGCCCTGGTGCTTCAGTTGGTAGACTGAGCCAGAAAATTAATTCTTGGGAGAGGCCATGACCAGCATCAGCTCCCCCCCATCATTGCGTTTGGGGAAGTACTGAAGGCTGAAAGGAGAGGTCTCCTGGGTTAGGTTGGAATGGGACAGCTGGGCGCTAGCCCTCAGTCTCCCTGGATGTGCTCCCATGACTGGAAGGGAAGGATGGCGCCTCTTCCTGACCTCAGGAGCCACTCTCCATGCCATGATCTCCTCTTAACACCCCCGCAGAGCATCTGGTACTGGCCAAGACACTGACTTAGGAACGAGCTACACTCAAGTGCAGGCCCCCAAGAGGCTACTGACCACAGCCAAGTCGTCCCCCTGCTGGGTTCCGTCTTCGTGTCCGCACAGTTGTTGCCGGGACCAGACATCAGGTGTTCCAGCTTGAATGACCACAGCCAACTGGCAAAAAGGAGTTTCACAAAACCAGTTTTACTCTTACATTGTCTATTATAATTTCCTATTTTGTTTTCTTTTAAAACGTGCATTGTGATGCCGTAAACTTAGTTTATGACCCACCAAATGGGTGCCAGCCACAGTTTGAAAAATGCCGGATGAGGTGATGTCGGGGTCCTCACCAGCTCCCCTGCTTCCGCCCTGCGGACTGTGGACGACGATCCTGTGCCTCCACCTTCTCAGGATTAAAGTAGAGCCATGACCCCTTCTTCATGGGACCGTCAGCAACATGCTGTGAGAAAACGTCTGTGAGCATCCATGGCTTTAACATAATGTGTGTTCATGTAAGACTCACAGTCTCTCATTTGTTGTGAAGTGGTCAAGTTATGTTATTTAGCTTGGACAACCTTTGTATTCTCTCCTTCCTTTAATCTGTCAGGGAGAAAGAGAGAAAAGAAGCATAGGCTACCTAACTGCTGGGAGCCCCTAAGCATCTGGTCACAGAATTCTTGATCTGGGGGTGTGGTGGGCTTGTGGGGTACGATGCCGGGGAGAACTGGCTCTGAATCATGGTTTGCCAACCTTCTGGACTGTGGTGGGGTGGCCGGGGCATTGCAGGAACTTTAGCATCCTTGGCCTTCACATGCTACCAGGTGTGCTGCCCACCCACCCCTGATCTGGCAGTCAGAAATGTCTCCAGACATACCCAAGTGTCTCCTGGGGGGCAGAGTCACCCCATTTAAGAACCCCATCTCTATAGCCCCAACTGATTCACAAAAGGCAATTTTTTCCTCTCATCTAATAAAGCGTCTGATGAGTGGTTACAACACAACATGGAGGAGCTAGAAAGATCGTTAACAACGTGTAAGGGCCATCCTGAGTCATCGTACTCATGAGGCTCCAAACAGTGTAACCTTGGGAGAGGTGAAAACAAAATCTCTTACAGGGAAGAAAAAGAAGGAACTTATGACTAAAGTAGTAGTAGCAAATAAAGCCGAGGAAACAGATTAGCAAAGAAGGGCAAACCTGTTTTACCGCTAGTGTGCAGAAAAAGCCCTGCCAGCATCCGTGGGCTCTGCTCTGAAATGGGCTCTGCTCTGAAAAGGACACGTTCAAGGTTGATTGCAAATGGAAAAACATCCAACCTTGCAGGCCTTTCCCACACCGCTGCCTTTCCTCTCTTTCCCAATGAAGAGCCCTTGAACCCTCTCCCACGGTGGGCTTTGCCTATGCAGGGAGGGCACGTATTTGCATACATCGTTACTAAGAGAATTTTTCATTTGCTTGAACAGAAAACACGACAGGCTCTCTTTGTAGTCCAGAGGTAGACAGGATAATTCCAGGAATGCAAGGGTCTGACAGCTCTGGTGCCCATTTCTGATTTCGTTTAGGCCCAAAACATAGTTTCTATGAATTGAGAGAATTTCATGGTTCGGAGACCTTGACATGTTATAAAAGGGCAGAGAATAAAACTTTAGTGTAAGGTGTTATATCTCTGAATTCTGAAATTGATCCATAGTTGTGACTCTGCCCATTCCTTTTAATGCTAACATTCCTTCCATTCAAGGTTACCATCTTCTTCTGCAGGGTGTTCCGGTCTGTTCCCTGTCATGCAGAGCTCCCAGTACCCCTTTCCTAGGCTGCTTGCTTTCCCACAGTATTCCAGCTACAAAATAAATAAAGCACTCCTATTTTGTTTTCCACACAGAACAGTTTAGAGGAGAGATTAGATGTGATCACTTAGGTCTTGTTGCCGCCTCAGGCTGCTCTGTCGGTTGCATTTGTTAAAATGCAGTCCACTGAACTCCATGCCTCCTTCTGCTCTGGCTCCACGCACAATCTAAGCAGCACGAAGGCAGATGCTGTGGCCTTGCTGACATCTGGCCCCGTAGTCCTGGTGCCATGTGAGAGCTGCATGGTGCAGGGACACTGGGCAGGACCAGTGCCGGGGCTCAGCATGCCCCAGACACGCCTGCAGTGACACCCTTCTTTCCCTCCCTCCCTCCCTCCCTCCCTCCCTCCCTCCCTCCCTCCCTCCCTCCCAGAGGCTGCTCTGCTGTACACGTACCCCAGGACATCTCCAGGTCTTCAACCAGCATTGTCAAGAGGCACCATCCTGGCCCAGAGCCCCACGAGGCAGTTTTGGGATTAAACGTGAAAGAAGAGACCATTATGGAGAGTGAGAATGGTGTGGTAATAATTAGTGAGATGGTTTACCAGGGTAAGATATGGGGCGGGAGCTTCCAGAAAGGCAGGTTGGCATCTGCCATATCCAGCATTGGGCTTTTTGTCACAGTTTTTTTGCAGGGACAAGGGGTCTGGCTTGGTGGCCCCTTGATGTGGTTAAGCTCAGGTTGCAAATCAAGAGGTCAACTGCTAATGAACCCAAACTTTAGGATGTGAGCTATAAATAGTGTGAAATAATACCCACTTTTTAAAAAGCCAAGACCGTGCTTGTGGGGGGCACTCAGCTGCCCCTTTGACACAGCATCATATTTCCTTTTCTAGTTTTCAGAGCTGGGTGGGGTACAAGTTGAAAAAAGAGATCAGGGTAATTTTCTTTAGTTGCTTTAGATATATACCTGTCTTTAAACTTTGTGCCTTTTATGATGTGGGAAAGAACAGAGCTCTTATATAATTCTTTAGTTATATTTTTTTCTTTGTTGTATTTGGTTTATGAAACAATGTTTTAGAATATTTCCTTCCAAGTCAGGAAGATCTCTCTAGGTCTTTCTTTCTTGGAGTTTTCTTGATTATTCAGTTCAGTGCCTCTAGAATTTTCCTGGGGAAATCTTGCAATGACTAGTTTCCCCTGCTATAGTGTGATAAAGGAACTTTTCAAAAAGTGATCTAAAGTGACAGAGTTAAAAGACTTTTATTTTTTAGATGAATATTCCTTTTTGTTTCTGAAGGCAGGGATTGTGTTTTGTTTACCTTGAATTGTTACAGTATGTTGGGGCTGCTGAAATATGTATTAAATGATGAAGATAAAGGAAAAAGTGAGCCACTTAATGGCATAGTCTCAGTTTTTCTTCTAAGGACCATTTAAATAAACACTTAACATCAGTTCATACTATTTATAATTTATCTGTAAATACAACAAAAAGGAAAGGAACATTTAATAGAGGGGTGGTTAGCCATAGGCTCAGCCAGACTTGATTAGAAACGTTCCTGGTCTCTTCCTGTTCTTTGTTTTTGGCCATTTGGTGCTCAGCAGCAGGTCTTGTGGTATGGAAACTTTAAGGGGCATCATCTAATCTTGCTATATACCTCTCCACCCCCAATCTGTACAGATTTTCTCAGCAAGATGCAGAGATGAACACATTTTCTGGGGTTACAGATAACATTGCCCTAATGCTCTTTTGGTAGAGCCCAAAACCCAGCTACAGCTCATGTCGATTTTGTCTTTAAAGGGCTCATGAGTGAAATCACTGGGGGGTTTTGTTCGTTCTTCTGGGCTCTTTATACCTCCAGTAGTTTACATATTTTTGTATTTCTGTGCTGAAATACACACCAAAAAAGCACTGTATTGTCTGTGAACACTGCCCTTTTTTTCCCCCACAACTATAAAATGAGCCATGTTCACACATAAAGTGTCCCATAAGTGCCCTAAAATAGAGGACTCACTTTTGCCACTTTCCAGATCGCTTTTCTTCCCTCCAGTGCCTTGCCTGGACACTTTCCTTGCTCTCTAGTTCCATGGAACATCAGGAGTTGAGGTTGGGTTAGTAGCCTTTGAGCTGTCAGTACCTATGCACCACACACAGAACACAGCCTCTCCTGGGGGTGTGTGTGCAGGGAGTCTTCCCCAGGACAGCTGCTGCAGGCAGGGGGCAGTGTTCTGTGGACCCCACACAGTTTCCTGGCAGCGTGTGCCTCTCACGTGCGAATGTTTGTGCCCGTACCTGATGGCAAAGAAGATGATATTGGATTTAAATTGTTTAAAAATTTAAGAGTCCTCGTTTATATGCAAATGATGGCATGTGTTGTGTGTGTGTGTGTGTGTGTGTGTGTGTGTGTGTGTGTGTGTGTGAAATTTAAAGATCAGCTAAACCTTATGGGGTGGCATTGTAACTGGTTCTTCTAAGCTACTTTGTCTGCATGTTGCTGCACTGCAGCCTTGAACCACGTGGACCCATGTTCGGTAGACCAACCGTCTCACCCCTCTGTAGGGAGAAGCAGCCCACCGTGCTGAGCACAGGCGGAGCCTGCCATCCGGGAAGCAGTAGGCCAGAGCCGGCCCTGCCCCAGCCCTGCTGTCAGGACACCAGGTAGTTCCCTCAAGAAGAGACCCTGGGGGCACCTGGGTGGCTCAGTCAGTTGAGCTTCTGACTTCGGCTCAGGTCATGATCTCACAGTTGGTGGGTTTGAGCCCCACATCAGGCTCTGTGCTGACTGCTTGCTCAGAGCCTGGAGCCTTGCTTTGGATTCTGTGTCTTCTTCTCTCTTTGCCCCTCCCCCACTCACGCTTTGTCTCACTCTGTTTCTCAAAAACAAATAAATGTAAAAAAAATTTTTTTTAAAAAGAGACCCCATAGTAGTGCCCTTTGCTGAAACAGCCTTCCCCAGTTGGGCTCTTGAGTTGTTTTTAATAACAGCTCTGAGAAATAATATAATTTATAATACATAAATATAAAATATTTATTTATATATTATTTATGTGTATGTTTATTATTTATATGTTATATAAATAATATAATAATTTGCTCATTAAGGTAAATAGTATATCCACAGGAGAAGCAAGAAGGGTTAGAACTTGCCCGAGAGAACTCTGAATAGGGCTGCCTCCTTTATAATCCTTGATGTCTGTCATACATTTATCCTCCTTGTCACTCTCTGTGGACGTGTCCAGTGTGGGGGTCCCCACAGCCGTCTGAAGGATCTCTGTTTTGCAAGTTGCCTCAGCATGAGTTGTATTTGGCTGTAACCAGTTATGACCGGTTTTACATAACCAGAGTGTGACGGATGGTTGGTAGGAGTCCCGAGAAATTGCTGAGAGCCTCTGAGGCCTCCCGTGTTGCCTTTACCCTGGGCAGAGGGATCTGCCCACCTGGCTTCGTGACATCAAGTGCAGAAACTTTTCATTTCTTTTTGTTTCAAAAAATCGCGTAAAGACTTCTGGTCTTCAAGAGAAAAGGAGAAGTGCTAGGGGTCTTGATGTGAGGGCCACACGGCTGAAGGATCTTCCATGTTTCCTCGTGAGGGAGAGCGGACGAGGCGTGCCCAGCCCCAAACAGAACGCTGGTCGGAGATGCCGTCTGTCCCGGAGTCACTGCAGAGGCTTTCCTGCCGTTGCGCTGCTGGGCAGGCCTCCGTCACCAGCCGTAAAGCCACTTTAAAGCAAAGTTAAATCTAATTTCAGACACAAATGGAAAAAGCAGGTTCATTTATTGCAGTATTAGACTTATTAACTCCCAAAAGCCATGGGCCTTGGTCTTTCTGTTTACAGATATAAAATGGAACTCTAAATGAGGTTTAATGGGCTTCCCAGATCATGTTCCCCAGACAGACTTTTTCCCCTTTAACAGTCAGTTTTGAAATCAAAAGGACTGAGAAGAAAGGGGAGTACTTCCTGTCATAAATAGGATGGGTGGTATTCTTCACAGCGTTTTACAGCTTCCAACTGCGCCTTATAATTCCAAAGTCGCTGGGAAGCATTTGAGTCTTTAATAGTGATTCATTCATTCAGAACCGTTTATCAAGCGTGTACTGTGTGCCAGGCACTGAGATGAGGCCTTCAGGTCATCTTTAGATGACCTGAAGGCACCCAGGCCCCTGCTCTCACTGAGCTTGTACACTGCATACACAGGCAAACAAGGAGATGCAACCTGTTCCATGAGGCACAACACCACGTGGCCAGTGGTGGTGGAGTGCTGATGAACTTGGGCCACAGAGGCAAGGTCAGGGATGCACATGTACAAGATCCAAAGAGCAAACAGGTGTGCTGGGAAGAGTGGGACCACAGCAGGGCCGTCTAGTGTCACAGCAGAAGTCCTTGTCCCCTCCCCTCCTGTGTGCTGGCCCCTCACAGCCTGCTTGTTAAAAAGCCATAGTCTCTTAACATACTTTGGGACTTTCTGGGACACACTGAGACTTTACATTAGCAGGGGAGCATTCCCTGCCGTTGTTTTTAAGTGATGGTGTGCAGGCTGCACTCAGCGAGCAAACCCAGCAGCGGCAGGTAGGGAAAAGGAGAAATGCAAAATAATCTATCCATGTTGAATGCTGCTGTTAAGATCAGAAATGAATTTGGCTGAATGGCTAGAATTTCATGTTCATTGGGTTCTCCATTTGTGCAAACTTAATGTGTTTGTAATTTTTAAACATTTAAAGATAAAGCAAGGGAAGCAGCTTCCTACAGGAGCCATAGGTGCCTGCTCAGGCTTGGATGTTGACGTGCATCAAACCAAACCCTGGCTCCCAAACCACAGCGACAGAAGCAACATGGTTGACTCTCTCTCTGACCTTGACTGATGTATGGTGTTGGTGACACAGTGGCTATCAGAGCCAAGTCTAAGGTATTAGCCAAGTTACTGGAACTAATCTCTTGTCTTACATATACAGCAGTCTCTGCTCATTCTGTGTGATTCCATTTATTTTTCAGGCACAGTAACTCCTCTGTGAGACTCTGTTTTTCAAACTCTGCCTGCAAGGCCCCACAGAGTTTACTGTTTAATTTAAAGGTGTTTCCTACCTGACACAGAGGTTCAGACTGCTTGAAGAACCACTTAAATTCTTTTCTCAAACTGGTCTTTAGGAGGTTCCAGAGTACACCTTTTTTTTTTTTTTTTTTTTTTTGAGAGAGGGAGAGAGAAGAACATGCACGTGCAAGAGGCGCAGAGAGGGCAGAGAGCGAGAATCCCAAGCAGGCTCCTACTGTCAGCACGGAGCCCGACACAGGGCTCAATCCCAAGAACTGTGAGATCATGAGCTGAGCTGAAATCCAGTCAGACCCTCAACTGAGTCACCCAGGTGCCCCAGAGTACACTTTTAATAAAAGTTAGAAAAACTACGTTTAAGAAAAGTTTAAAAATCACTTCAGAAAATTAGTCTGTTAGATAGTAAGCAGGCTATCAGGGAGCATTCCCATAGAAGAGTTTTTTGTTCTTTGAAATTAGCTTCATGGAAAACACTCAAATTGAAGTAAGAAAAGAAAGAAAATTAGGTAAAAGCTGTAAAAGAGCCTTGGGAATTGTGAAGCGTTAGCAAGCATGGGATCTGGGGTGTGTGGTGATTCACAGAGGGGAGCCCTGGCAGTGTGGGGAGACGAGCGAGCTGGTTGAGGGGGTCACTCTTCCTAAAGACCTCATTTCCTCAGTGTCCTGTCACTCACCCATGCGTGATGCCTAACCATCCGCGTTTTTGCTGGGCCCACCGGCTCAAGAGACGCTCTATTTCAGAAGGAGTTTAACTCAGGCAAAATGGGACTCAGAAGCCCCACATTCAGGAACATCCTAGATTTCCGGGCAGGACCGGGCTGAAGCAGGCCTGAGCCAGCTCACGGGGACCTCCCAGCTCTGTGTTCTGTGACATGGTGCAGGTAGATTTGGAGGTTGAACATTTTACCAGCACACTTAGACCTTTCCTCACTCCAGGGGCTGGGGTTTGGGCTTCCTTCCGTCCTAGAGCAGGTGACCAGTCTGTAGCATGTAGCCATGCCAACTCAGCCCACCCTGTTTTTGTAAATGAAGCTTTATCTGAAGATAGCAGATCTCACACCATGTATTTACATACTGTCCAGGCTGCTTTGGCAGTACAATGGCAGATGGGCTTTGAAAAGCCAAGAAACGCTCACCTCTGGCCCTTGACAGGAAAAATTTGCCAACTCTTGTTCAGAGTTCGATACAAAACTGGTTCTGGATGCATGAAAATTGTCACGTTGAAAAGAGATTGGGGTTGTGGGGGGTGGGCTTCTTCTCCAGCAATCTCTCTTTGCTGTTTCCAGGAGAGAATAATTACATGAGAGGGAGCACTAGCACTTCCTAACAAAGGTCATGGTCATATCACAGGGAGGCCCCACTGGGTCATGGGACTTGTCCCCTTGAGTCTGAGACATGGATTGGGAATACAAATGACCCTGTGAGGCAGGTGCCAATTTTTGGGCACTGCTGGAAATCAGGGGAGCAGGCCAGAAGCAGTTAAGCTTGGCCAAGCCCTTTGGGTAGTAATAACTTTCTTGAAATGGCAGAAATGCCAGGGGGCTGGGGCACAGCTAAGGGTTTTGTTTTCACAGGTGGTTTGGGAAACTCCCAGGTGCCTGACCCTTGGGTGTACTTCCGGCAGGACTGAAGAGCCAGCTTCCCTGGGCCTCTCGGCTGCTCCCTGGTGGTGCCCCAGCTGCTTCTCCCAGGGGGAATCTCAGACTCCTGAATCCCCTCCCCAGCCCACCTGAGAGAGCCCAGCCCTCTCACACACCTGCCTTCCCTCACACACCATCCAGGCTGCCCTCTCTACCTTCAGCACAGGCGCCTTGCTCTATCATTTCACCAGTTAACAAACACTTCCTTGGAGATGATACTCCCAAGATTTCATAATTTCAATAAGTAACAGAACTTCTGAAGTAGAAAAAGCCAGAAACTGGCACTCCAGCTAAAGTGACAGACAGTATATGGGACTCTTCGCTACTCACAGTGGGTGACCTCATTTTCACAATAGCCCAGAGGAGACGCACACTTACAACCCACCCACCCCCACCCTCCACCCCGGGGAGCAGGGCCAAGCTGACGGAGCTGCTGAGTGGCTTACCTGGGTCTCCAGCCTGGGGCCTCAGGCTCTGTGACTCAGGGCCCAGTGGGTCATGAAATCAATTGAGTACCAAATAGCATAAAGAAGAACAAAATACCTGAGTAGGGGAAAGGATTAAGCAAAGAACCATGTTTCTTTCTATGTGCATGTATATCCACATGTATACACATCACATGCAGGGGACTGTTTGGACACCTAGGCCACATGTCTACCACGTCCCCCAAGGCTCAGGCCTGTTGTCACAGACACAGCCCATCCTCTTGGAGAAGTCCCTGCTGAGGTTCAGGGATCCACCATCCTGGAGCACTTATGTGGATTATTGGAGGGTTTTCATTCTCTGTCACCAAAAGTGGGTCTGATGAATCTGCTTCTGCACACCTACCCTTCATTGTCCCCCCCCCCCCCCCCAACTCCCGATTCTAAGACCTGCCCATCTGGACCCAACCCCAAAGGACCAGTCACGTTGTTTGGCACTCTCGGGAGAACAATGATGTCTGTGCACTCATCATTGTTTGTGGGGGCTTTGGAAACCCCCAGAAATGGATTCTGGAATCCATTTCCATTGGTGCAGATTAGCATGTGTTTTAAAACCCACCTGTGCACTGAAACATCCACATCATTTTTCTGTTCAGAGTGTCCTTTGAGCAGAACTCTAGAAAGCAGATTTTCAGACTAATTTTTATCGGACCAAAGTATTTGTGGGCACACAACCGTATATGCATGTCTGTCTACCACAACTTCATTGCGACATTTCCTGGAAGAACCAGCAACCTAAGTTCTCTTTTTCCATATCCTTCATCAGTCCAGTGCCACATGCTCTGCTAAGTGCTCCGTGTGTGTGCTGGGAACCCCCTGCGTGGCCATTGTGGGGTGTGCCTGCTTGTCCCGGCACTGCTGGGGAGGTGGGCCAGGACCCATCCTGAAAACGCAACGGTGGGGAGGTGGACACGTCCTTGGAAACAAGGCCTCCGGTACCCTCCCACACACACTCGGTCCCAGGCAGCCAGAGAGAGGGCACGGGCACTCAAGGTCCCTGGGACTCCCCTCTTTGCTGCCATGGGCAGCTCTGTCCCTTTTCTCATTCTCTTCAGGTTCTTGGCCTTTCCTTCCCTCCCCACGTGGTCCTCACCCCTACTTCTCCATCCAGCCTGATCACATTGACGGTGTTCGGGGCTAACCTGTTGGCTGACTCCGGGTTTTCGGGTGATTCCTATGGGGCAGGACTGGGAGTGATGTGAATTTGAGTCTAGTTCAAAAGGTCATTAAAAGTTTTCATCTCTATCAGCATAACTGCGGTGTAATAAAACGTGACTCTTTGAAGTGTAATTTGGTCAGTGTTGGCGTGTGTGTGCACCTGCAACATTGGAACTAAATGAGCAGAGTCGAGAAGCCACAGGTGCTGTGGGAGGGCTGCTGGGCCCGCACTGTCATGTACATGCACGATGTTTATTTTTCATCTCATGGAGGAAGTTAAAAGTCCCAAGTGACCACTACCCCCATTAACTAATTAATTAGAAATAAGAGCAAATGTACAGGATGGACAGCTCTCTCCTCAGAGACCTGTTTGAAATTCTCTGGCTCTGGCTCCACAGCATGGAGAACCTCACTTTCCCCATTTCCAGAGGGGGCAGGAACTTAGTACGAGTATGTGACAGCCTCTGTCAAGGACTGTTCAAGTTTCTCAGTGATCTGGAGAAGGACTATTCTGGCAGTGCCCACTATGGAAATAATTGCTAGGAAAAATTAAGATAGGTGTGACTTTGCTGCCAGCTTTTCAGCAAGACCCCCATTACGTGTGGTGGCAAGTGGCCATGCGAATTGGGTCCTCAAGTTTAGGGGATAAAAAGTGAGAGTTTTCTTTGTCAGCGAAATATGAAGAGAGGTAAAAACCCTGTGCGCAAGCAAGAAATGTGTCAGGCCCTTAGCCTCACACAGCATGTCTGTGATGTCTTTTAAACATCCTGTCACTGAAATACTGAGATGCACTGAGTTCTTTTGTAAAGAAAAGGCTTGTTGTTTTTTCTGCTCTTAGAGGGGAGGGGAGCCTGGGCTGTGCTTCCTGGATGCCATGTTGGCCCTCAGGGGTCAGAAGACTAGATCTCTTATTAATCGTGACAATAGACCCTTTTTAACAGTAAGAGAAGTGGCAATACTGACTTCATGTTGGTGTGAAGGAGCCTTCACTTGGGGCTCCTGGACCTTCACCCAGTGTGGTGGGACCACCCCACCTTCCGCCAGCCTGGGGGGTCTGTCTTTACCAGGAAATAGGCCCTTGTTTAGGCCTTGTTATCTCTGTCTGTGTAGATTGGGAGAGGAGAGCACGGGAAGAGGAAATAAGAGGCTGAACCCTCCATTTCAAAATCAGATCTAAAAAATATAGCCTCCCCAGGTGTTAGAGTGCAGAGAGGTACAGTGTGGGCACGTCACACACACCTAGGCGGTCAGGTCAGAGCACTTGGAAAGCCAACGGAGCTCTCCATCACCCCACCAAAAGCTGGTGCAAGCCTTCCAGTGTGCAGGTGTGAGAGGGGATTGCTCTTCCCCAGGGGGCATCCCACCAGGCCACACCGACTTGCCGGTCCTTCTCCTGACCTTGGGGAGCTGGCCCCCACTTTCACCAAGCTCTCAAGATATGGCCAGCGGTATCTGAGGTGTTTAGGTTACCGTGATAGGGAGAAAACGGGGTGGGGGGGGGGGGTGGCGTCTAAGTGTGCTGGTCAGGTGCTCTCCAGGGCTCAGCCTGTGGTACTCGAACCAGAGTGTAGGAGCAGGGGTCTGGTGGTTCTGGTGGCTTCTGATTAGTGTAATGGGACGAGCTGGCTTGGAGCTCTGTTCAGTTGTCTTTTTTGTGAGACCGTTTTAGGGGCTGCCCTTCATGGTCTGTTCATTTCTATTGGCTGTATAGGAAAGAACATTCTGTGGAAGATGGAAAGATTGCCAAGACCAGTGCAGTCCAACCTCTTCCCATTTCTTGTGATGCTCTGAGGCTATTAGCTCATTTCCATTCGCCTCTGAAATTCCTTTGTAGATGTAAATTCATTGGCATCCTGTCCTTAGAAGTTCAAAGGGCTCGGCTGCCCACAAGCAAAAAGCAGCACCACCAGATCCCCGGAGTTAACACCCAGTCTTGGAGAGGATTGTAGCCCAGGGGAAGGATTCTTCCCAGAAGATTTGTTTCTTCATACTTACTTGTTTGTGTACAAATCTATTTATAGTAGATTAAAGGAGAGATCCGGCCAGCAGTGGGTAATGATATAATTTACAGGGGCCCCAGTCAGAATGTTGAAATTGCTTACATTATCCCATTGCCACAAATGGATTACTATGCAGGGTCTCCTTTTTTCAAAGACAACGAAAAACAGAGGGAAGGAAGGAAGTTAGGTGCTTGTAATCACTTCCATGTATGGCTGATGTTGAGCCAGGAATGGAATAGAAAGTGGTGAACTCCTCACTGGGGATAATTGAGAGGGCTTTGAGGCATTGGCCTGCAACTAGATTCTGAAAACCAAATTCGGGTAGACTCCAGCTGAAGAATGTGCCAGAAGTGCCAAGAGCTGGCTGGGGCTCTGCCTGCATCAGCAGAGCTAGCTAGTGTTGGGACTAGACCCCCATATTGTCTGTAGGGGCTGGAGCTCCTGGCAAGTGCGTTCTGGTAAACCTTTAGTCAAGTGGATCTGGACTGAACGACGCCCACATTTAGCTTGTTCATTGGCGGCAGGCTGCACAGACCTGCGGCACAGTGCCCTGTTCTCCTTCCTGTCCCCGGGCGCCCTCCCCAAATGCTGCAGAGGTGAGCTGTGCATCTTTTCGGGAATGTGGAGAGCAGTGTCTTCCTGAATTTACCGTGTTTATTGTTAACAGTCAGCAGCATTGAACCAGATTGGTTATTGCAGGAAATTAAGCAGTTGCGGTTTTAAAGGGAACCTTCACTGGCTGCACGCTGGAGGACAGAGCAGTCACCTGGCTGGGATGTGCACTTCATTTCCCACTTATGTTTTGCATTTATCTGTTTTGTCTTGCAGAATTGCACTTAAAAACATCAAAACACCTAACTAAAACGTGTATTTTGCTCTCCTAAAATTGACAGCCTTCCAGTGAGGGACATGGTTCCTTTCTTTGCAGAAGAAATTAAAATGAGATTTGGAACAAAGTATCATTAATATTCTTGAGAGTGTAACTTTTGCTAATACAAATTCTGTCATTAAGATGGGCTAAGGAAACCCACCAGCTTGTTGCTTACTGGATTTTCTCTCCTTCCTTAAGGTTCGCCATCGGTGGTGTGAACTCATCATAAAGCATAAATACACAAAAGCATACAAAGATGTGGAGAGATTCCTCCAGGAGGATCAGGTAAGTTTCATTTTTCAGCAGATGGGAATTCTTTTAATGCTGTCTCCTGACTGTCCAGTGCATTTACTAACACAGGGACCCAGGTCGTTAACATCTTCTTCATCACAAATACTTAAGCATTTTCCAAAGATTTTTAAGAAGTAGGTAGGAGCTTACCTAACACATTTTGGAGCTGATTCCCCGTCTCCCCCCACTTTGTCTCTCTAAAGCATGAATTACACCTCTTAAAAGCTTTGGTGGTTTGACCCAGCTGTGGACCACTGTCATTACTAAATGACACACATGCAGACCTCACAGCATCCCCAAATCTCAGGTCAGGCTGTGGCTTAGCTGTCACGGTGTGTGTTCGTGTCTTTAGCGGCTCTAATTTAAAGTATGCGTGGACATGAGACTAGTCAGGGAGAGCCGGCCTGGCTAGGACAGTCTGGTCTATACCTGCACCAGCCACACCCTGCCACACCTCACTGTTCACCAGGGGAAGGCAGTCACCTTCCAAGGAGCCTGCAGGAAACATGTATGCGCATGAACGTGTTGGGGGGTGTCTGCCTTGCGTCCTCTGCACCACCCACGTCTGCCCCGCACGGCCGTGCATGGTGATGTGTGTTCTGTGGGTTCTGTCAGCTGCTGGAAGGCAGACCGCAGCTGGTTGCTGTTAGCGTGACCATTGTGAGCGAGCTTTCCGCCGGGTACTGTGGGCTGAGAGAATGGAGCCATGCTTCAGTGGGGGTGGGGCAAACAAAGGGACTTTTGATAGGGCCTGAGTATGGGGGGCAGCCGGCAAGTAAGGGCTCGTTCTTCCCACAAAGAAAAGTACATGACTTTGTACTAGGAGAAATGTCACATTTGCACAGTTGGAGCAGAGGTGTTTGGAAACACAGACAACAAAGACAAAATATAAGAGCAACTTAAGGTCTGTTCTGAAAACCAGAAGTAACTCCTTTTTAGAGCCAAGACCGTTGCCAAATAAGGATGACCATAACTCAGCTTTTTAAGGAAAGGATTTTTGAGCCCCATACTACCAAATTTTTATCTTGTGCTGAAAGGATCTTTTGAGATCCGCCCTCTAATTTGCTCCAACAGAATGTAACCTGTGGCATAAGTAAGCTTGGAATCAGAGAAGAGGCAGAACCAAAGGGTTCTTTTGGTCTTCCAGAACCTAACTGGCTGTTTGTAAAACTGTAGGAAAAATGCAGATGTGCATGTCTGTGGACCATTGTCAGTACCAAATGACTCACAGCATCCCCAAGTCTTGGGTCAGGCCGTGGCTTAGCTGTCACAGTATGTGTCCATGTCTTCAGTGGCTCTCATTTAAAGTATGTGTGGAGAACATTGTTTTGGGAACTGAAGAGGCGGTGTTTGTTGCCACGGCAGGGATGGTTGAGGGGCTCTGTCGGGCTGGGCTGACGCAGCGGACATATTTCCCTGGGTGGGGTGACGTTTTCCCTGCTGTGGTGCCATGTGACGTGCTGGTCTTCATTCTCCAGCCGCACCTCAGGGCGTACTTCCCTGAGAGAGGTCCTTCAACCCTGTGACACGCACACCACGCCTCGGAGGCCACTTTCAGCCACGCACGTTTCCGTGGTGGGCATTGTGGGGACCTCCCTGACTCTCCCTGGTGATCCCGTCACAGTCATCCCTGGAGAAATGCTCGTGCGTCATTCTGTCACCGATTAGATTGCCACCACAGTCCTGTTGATGGAATTGATTGTTAAGAATTCCAGGGGGCTTCAGTGTGAACAAGAAAGTGAAGGGATCGAAAACTGTTGGCTTCAGGAGGACAGCCACTCGGCCGTCTTCCCTAGGGTCTTTGTAGTTTCCACACGGGCAAGTGTGTGTTCCAGCAGCGCAGACCGTGTGCGTGTGGACGTGTCATTTCTTTCCCTTCTGTGCTCTGTGCCCCACAGGCCATGGGCATCTACCTCTACGGGGAGCTGATGGTGAGCGAGGACTCCCGGCAGCAGCAGGTCGCCCGCCGCTGTTTCGAGCTGACCAAGGAGCAGATGGACAGATCCTCAGCCCAGGTGGTGGCCGAGATGTTATTCTGAAGAGGTGATTCTCTCTCTTCCGTTTCTCCACTGTTCGGTTCTAACCAGAGATTCCTCGTAGGAGCCACGTGAGTCGATAAGGAGGCACTGAGCCACGGTCCTCCACTCCTCAGTGGCTGGTGGCCTGGGAGTGCAGGCAGAACTCACGCCAGGCTGGCCAGGTTGGCCCCAGGAGCAGAGGCTGCCCACCCCGGCGGAATCACTTCCCTGGGCACTGCTTTGGCCACTTTAGGTTTTGTTACTTGTAGGGACAAAAACACAGGAGAGCATTTGGAATAGGTTTGGACAGTGGAAGCACTGATCCAGTCTTCTGGTGAGGGCTCACACGGGAGCACGTTGCTGGGTTACCTCGAACCCTGAGCTCCGTGCAGGCGTCTGGGTCCATCCCCAGCCCACCATCTGTATGAGAACATGAGGGGTCTGACCAACTTGAGGGCCTCCTGCCAAGGTGTGCCATGTGTTCCTCGACCCCGCTGTGCCTGGTTTATTTCTCACCTCACGTTGGAGTGGAATCTCCTCCTGGTCTACGCTGCAGTGCAAGTCCTAAGTTATTTAAGCTGCTTCCTGTTAATTGTCTTGGAATTGACCTATTAGATGTACATTCTAGGAGTGTTTAACTGTGGGTTTCTGCATTTCACAAGTCATGTAGCAGGGGTATGTGCAGCTTTGTTAAGTGCAGCTGTGGGGCTGTGGGTGTATTGTCATTTGTTACCTTCTCAGTGTTTCTTCACGGTTTCACATGATGTAATGGGGCCCGTCTAATTCTGTCTTTTTTTTTAATTTCACATCAGATCTCAAGCATTTTTCATGTTCTACAGCTTATCGACAGGTAGAATTCTTAATGGTTATTTAATATTTTATGTTGGTATTCTTAACCCAGTGTCAGATTTTGTTTGCTTCTGATGTTTTGCTGTATATTAAGACCATTTCTAACATGTGTTAGTGTCTTAGTTATTTGAAAGAACTGTGATATGAAGGGGAGAAAAGGGATTTTTAAGTAGAATCCTCTTTTTCCATAAGAGTGCAGGAACCACATTTCCCAGGAAACAGAGTAGTGGAAATGATTGCCATGGCTGTGCGTCCTGTATAGCGGGACCCAGACCCTTTCCTTGGTGGCTTCGGGTCCTTCAGGGCCGGGCCAGTTGAGAGGGACCGGTTCCCTTGTGGTGGGCCCCCTCTAGTAAGAGTATAGATCATATTTCTCTTTAGATTTTTGGTTTCATGGAGAGTTTTGGGGTTCTTGAAGACTGAAACACAGTGGGGCGGGCTGTTCGGCCCACTGTCCCCGTTCCAGCTTGTGGAGAACCACAGCGGGCACCATGGCTCTCCGTTCCTCGTCGTGAGTTTTCGGGGAGGTGGTCACGAGTCTGCTCCTTCCTGGGAACTCTTCCCGTTCCTGCCCCTTGTGGGTGAATGTTGGGGCCCCGTGCGTGCCCCGCCCCTCGGCCGTCCCTCAGCGACGACGGCACCTGCCAGCCCCGCGGATGCAGACGGCAAACCCCGCAGGGGCAGCCGCTCGATGCCTTTTTAATTTTGTGCTCCAAGGCTGCACAGAGCCCTTTCGATTTAAGACACTGGGCCTCTGGGACGCCAGGTAAACGCGCAACAAGGCGAAGTCAAGGCCACGCGGTAGCGGGCGGAGCGGTGTCGGCGCCTGGTGCGTGAGGAAGCCAGCGCGTGCGGTGCGGGCGGTGAGCAGGCGCGGCGCTGCTCCGAGTGCTCTGGCTGCTTGGGTTCCTGGCATGCTGATTTGTGACTTCAGATTAAAATCACATTGCCAGGGATTACCACGCAACCACGACCTTGGCTGCTCCTCCGGAAGCCATAGTTCTCTCTCTCTGCAGTTCGGAGAACACACTCATCTTGTAGCTCTTCTCCAGAAACGGAAGAAGCCGACGGCTGTGGAAGATGCTCGCCGGCCCCCCCCCCAGTGTGCCCAGCCGACGACCTCTCTGACGAGGTGCAGAGCTTAGCTGATTGGTGAACAGTGACTGGTTTCCGCTTTGTTCACAGTGGCTAAGTTCTGCACCTGAAGAGAAGGTGAGATGGGGACAGTTAAGTTGGAGCTGCTGGGGCAGAGGCCGCCGCCGGGTGGTCCGCTCAGGCGCCGGGCGCCGCTCCGGACGAGGCGACGCCCGCGTGGCTCCGAGGATGCACTTTCTCCTGTCGTGAATGCACGAGTGTACCGAAAGTCTGCGGAAATATCAGTCCACTGATTAGACACCTGTCTGAACGGTCAAATGTATTGAAAGCTGCAAAAATTCTTCTTACATACAAACTAAAGCTAAATGCGCCGGCAAAAAGTCCAGACAAAACTGTCAGCAGTTGGTTGCATGTGAGTAGGGCTGTTGTTTTCAGAGGAGACCCCTGGTTGTGGTCTCCCCCTCCTCCCGAGCATGGTAACCTCTCTTTTGTGTTCGCAGCCCCGCGGGCTGGCGCAGGAGCTCCCAGCTGAGGCACTGCTTCCGGGCTGTCGATTGGACCCGCCCTCCGGTGCCTACTGAGCTGATATCAGTTCTCATTTTACACACTGGCTCAGTTCAGCAGGAACAGGAGTCGAGCCCTAGAGCAAAAAGCCTTCCTGTGTGTAAGTGCCCGGAGGCTCCGGAGCTGGGACTGCGCTCACCGAAGACCGCGCGCCTGGACCCCCGGCAGCGGCGGCGCCCGTCTGTATGTGGCCCTGGGGTGTGGATGTTGGTGGCATCGTAGTGATATGTTGACACGCAGGGGACGAGGGGACGGGCTTCCGCTCCTAAAGGCAGAACGCGGTTAGCGCTTCACGGGACCCTGGCCACGCTGCCTCCTTGTGCGCTGGGTTCAGGCTGCGGAAGCAGGTGCAAAGAATGGGGCCCGGGTTACGGTCGCTGGCTTTCACAGCCGTGTGTGAGCAGTGCGGCTGTGAACCCCACTGTGGGGTCGTGAGGTGCGGCGGGTCTCATCCCATCCTCTCAGTCTTGTCTCCAAAGTGGAGAGCGAAGGCACGCAGCGGTACTGGTTTACAAGAATTTCTCCGTTGTTACCAGGCTGTAAATTTTATTGCTGTTTCCTTTGCAGGAAAGATCACAGCGAGATTCTTTTTCATGCATCTACTCCTAGCCCTGGTGGGACCAGGATCGCATTGACCCTGGACATCAAAGGAAGGGTGTTGGGGCTGCTAAAGCCAACAGCCAGCAGTGTCCAGGCCTTGGTGCTTCTCTTTCCAGAGGCTGCTGTCCCTGGAGTTCACGGACCGCGTGGTGCCTTTGTCCCCTGCCCTGAACTTGCCACCCCAAGACACGGAATCTAAATTGGATCTCTTCTGTGAGGTCAAGGCAGTTCTTTCACACAAACGATGAAAGCTGTCTGAGAAAAAAATCAGAAAAACTGCTGAACTTGTTGCATGGATCCTCTCAGCATATGGCTGCACTGGATGTTTTTTAGAATTCCAGGAAGTCAGAGATTCTGTATACTGGGATCAGTGAACACCATTTGGTATTCTTCTCTGGGTCATTTCAGAAAGATCCTACAGGATTGTCTTGATCGCTAGGTCTTGTTCTTTAGCTATTTCTGAAAGGGCAGGGTAAGAATCCAAGATGTGTTCATAATAAAACATGATTGCTATTTTTGTATTCCTGCGTGCTTCTGAATTTCATACTTTTTATTATTTTTTAATACTGTTTAAAAAGAAAAATGACGTTACCCCAGGGGTATTCTCTGCAACCTGATACCGTCCCTCCTGTCCACCGGTTGGTCTGTCACCCTCCCAGGTGGCCATGGGAGCGTGAAGGGTATGCTCCTGCTCTGATGGCGCACACGTGCGCACACGCACACGGAAACCAAGCTTCCAGGCGCTGTTCTGGAGGGAGGGTGGTGTGAAACCGCAGGAAGCCCTAGTGGTTGGTACCATCCCGAGATTGTGCCAGAGCCCAAGCTGGACGAGAGCAGCCTCAAGTGCGGCTCCAGGCTGTGTTCACCCGGCTCTGCATTGGGCTTGTGGGAAGAAGCGTGGTTTTAACACATTCCTTCATTAAAAGCTCTTGGTCTCCAGAATTCTTTTAACGGTGACTTACTCTAGAAGGTTTCCTAGGGGTTTGCTCTTCTCTGTTACATGCGTTGCATATGATTGTATGTGCTTTGTTAGCCATAGTGGTACAAGATTCAAATTTTGGGGGCCCTCTGGGTGGCTCACTCAATTGAGCACCTGGCTCTTGAGTTTAGCTCAGGATCCCGGGGCCATAGGATCGAGCCCCTTGTTGGGCTTCACGCTGAGGGTGGAGCCTGCTTAAGATTCTCTCTCTCTCTCTTTCTCTCCCCCCAGCTTGCATGTTCTCTCCCTCAAAAAAGATTTTTATTTGTGAATTTGAATAAATGCAAGAAAGCTGCTTCCTGGGAAGCGTTGGGATAAATGACACTGTCTCCCTCTGGTCTGTGTGAGTGTTCGGCTGTCTCAGGTGGAGCGGGAAGGGACCCAGAGGCACCGACAGCGCTTGCCCACCTGGCTGTGTGCACAACAGCCACTCACTACCTCCTCGTGGGCTGTGGGCAACCAGCCGGCCCAGTGCTTAGCCTCTTCTTGTGAAAGCCTCCTTTGTCCTTAGAAACCACTGAGGCAGAGCTGAGCTACCGCACGCACGAGATTTTGCACCAAAACAGCTAATTGCCTTGCTCCCGTGATCCCAAGTCCTCTGGGGTCATCTGAACTGACGCCCCCGGTCACGGCTTCGGCTGAGTCCCGTGGGTTGTTTGCCTTCTCGGCTTGCAGACGCGGGCATCCTTACCTGTGTCGGGTGTGGTCCCCACAGGGACCACAGGGAAGGTGAGGGAGGAAGAGTGAGTGGGCCTGCACGGAGACCTCCTGTTGGTGCTCCGACCACACCCCGTTATCCACCCCTTCCGAGTTTCTTCAGAATCTTGAACAGGTTTTCCTAGCTTGCACCTCAGCATCTCCTAAGAGGAGGGCAGCGAGGGTGCGGAGGAGGATCCCGCGGCCAGAGCCTGGCGGGGCTGCTGGATTGCAGAGTGGCCGCCGTCAGCCAGGAGGCAGGTCTCTAAGGCCGGCATGCTACTTTTTTAAATGTTTCATCTGCTTGCAGAAAAAAGCTTCACGCTGGTAACTGTGGCGGGTCACCTAGGGCGTGTAGTAGGATTTGAGTTGGAAAGCACCCTGCCCTCCCTGGGCTGCTTTTCTTCACATGACCACGTGGCACTTCCCAAGAGTGGCCTCGGTCCAGGCCGGAGAATTCGCAGAAGACCCAGGAGCCCTGGGGACAGAAGATGGGCTGTGGTGGAGACCAGGATCTGGGTGTGAGCCTGCCCTATCCTGGTTCCCACTGTGGATCTCACCTCGACGGGTTTAACAGGCCAGATCCCCGAGGTGTCCTACTAAGTGACAGGCAGCGTATGAATGTGGGTCCACGTCTCAGGATTTTCCTCCCTGGGACTGCACCACATGCTGCGGCCTGTGCACTCAGTGCTGCACTTGTCAGGGACGGCCCGCCTCTTCACCAACGGGCTGAGGGTTGACAGGCCTCACTCTTCATCCCATTTGCTGTCAGAATGGGCCTGGGCCAGGGTGGGGTCAGGTGACCCCAGGTGACCTGCTTTGGGAAAATGGCAACTTGAGTCAGATGCACTCAAGTCACCGTGGAGGAGTCACAAAAAACCTGTCTGCATGGCAGTCTGGCACACTTTCTCGGTGCCACAGTTTCTGCTGTCTGCTCCCCCGGACCCCGTTTCTGGCCTTGGTGGTTCCCCTGACCCCTGCCACGATTCCCATGTGAAGCAGATGTGACGGGATGAACCATCCCCAGAATGAGCGTGGGAAGTAAACCAAGAGGAACAAGCCTCTTACCAGCAAGATCGCACATCCCCAACAGAGGGTCCCACAAATCCCCGTGGGTTCCCTGGTCTAGCAAAGCAAAGAAACACCTAGCAACCGTGGTGCCTGCCCCTTACGGCTTCCTTAAGTGGTAACTCTGACCCCGAAACACTCAGCCTTTACTGGCTGTCAGGAACCAGTCGCTTCACGGGGGCTGTCGGGGGATCCCCACCAGGAGTGGAGTCTGTAAGCAGTCTCCCTTCTTGGGAGGAGCCCAGGCCCGCCGAGCCCTTGCAAGGGATGTGAGGGATACTGCGGGAGCCTGCCACCACCCCAGCCAGGCGGTCAAGCACAGGACGGGTGGTGTTCTACCAGAAATTATCCAAGAAGCAGTCTTGTTCTCTGAGTTGACTGGTGCACTGCCAAACACCGTCCACCTCTCTAGAACCAGGGGCCACCACCCCTTAGTGAGCAGACGCTGTGTCTTCCAAGAGCAAGTCAGGCTGGGGACAGGAGCCCATCTCCCCGGTTCACCTTGGCTTCCAGCATATTTGGCAGTGGCCAGGCCTCTGGTGTCCCCTGGGTCCTCCACCCTGTGCTTGGCCTGGCTGAGCCCTGGCTGCCACCCCCTGGCCAGCCTGAGGTGGTCCTGTGCCCCCTCTTCTGCAGTTAGGCTGAGGGGCCGAGCTTCAGAAGGAGGAGGTGTGGCAGCCCCCGCTGCCTGTCCGGCTCCCACCACCCGGCTTTGGGCCTCAGCCAGGGCCGAAGTGCTGGGAGCTCTGTCTGTACCAGGACTGGAAATGGAGGTGGGGGAGGAGGCAGGGAAGAAATACAAGGGAAGATGTTTCAGTTCTCCCTCTTGGCCTCTATTTTAGGATTACAGGGTTTCAAAGCATTTATTTTTATTGGAATTTCAAATCAAAACATCGAAGTAATAGTCTCCATCCCAAATGAGGTACAGACATGTCACAATAGCAAGAAGAACCCGGTACCCCAAGTATAGGAACCAGAAATAGTAAACTGCATCCCTAACCTTCCACCATCCCTTTAAAATGAAGAACAGAGCTCCAAAAGAGAGGCTTCAGACAGATGTTTCCAGTGCGTTCTGGCTTTCTTCCCTGGCCTGCCTGGTTCAGTGTGGACACTTGGCAAAGGGTGAGTGCAGGCTGTGCCTCCGCCTGGGTTGGAGCCGTGGGGAGCCGCGTGGGGCGGCCCATCTCACAGTGCCTGCCTCGGCCTCAGTCGGCCTCACCGAAGACACCTGAAACCCACCGGGCAGCTGGAAAGCAAAAGCTGAGTGAGCTGTGATCAAGGGCCAGTGCTTTTAGAGCTCTATGTTCTGGGCCAACCACTTGCTCATTCAGTAGATGAGCGGCCGGGTAGGAGTAGGAGGGGCATGAAGGGGGTCTGCCCACCCCTTCAGCAGGGCAGACCTACACTGGTGAGTGAGTAGTCTGTCCCAACAGGCCTCCTGCTTGACAGATCTCTGGGCACCCCAGGCCTGTGGCCTCTGCTAGCCAGCCTGCTTGGGGTGACAGGGCCCACCGCACCCCATTCCTGAGAAGTAAGAGAGGGGCTGCTGCAGCTGTCACAGGCAGGTGACAAAGTGCAGTTGCTTTGGGGTTAGATGGTCCATTGGAGTGCCCTCTCCTCAGGACACCTTGGGCCGAACCGGCTCCTGCTACAGAGGGGGAGGTGGGGGGGCTTCAGTGCGGGGTGGGGGCGGGGTGCCCAGCTATGGTAAAGACTCCATACCTAAGGGACCCTAGACTTCTGGAGCCCCTTCAGCCCAAGGTCGGGGCTGGGGGGGTAGAGAGAAGCCTGAGGGAGGTGTGGGTTTAAAGGGCTGTCTGGACCTCCCAGGGTGGTGCCCGAGGCCAAGCTCAGCGGGGAGGGCATGAACTCATGGCCCCCGCCCCAGGCCACTGTCCTGAGGACAATGACCTGGGCCTTCCCTGGCTGGGCCCTGGGGGTTTACAGGGTGGAATGGGAGGAGAGGCGGATCCGGGCTATTCATAGGCGGGGGTTTTATAGATCTTTTCCCACCCTTTGGTGCTGTCTGGGAGATTGATCGGCTAATAAGGCATTTCTGTTCCAGTCCAGAGGGTGTGAAAAAAGAAGGAGGCGGCCATCAGCCGAGCTCGGGGGCGGAAGGAAACTCCTGTAAAACTAGACGTTCCCAGGACCAGCACTGGTAGCTGAGAGCCTCCTGCCAGGATGGCGGGTGGGGATCGGGCACCCTGGTGTCGGAGCACGGGTGCAGAGGATCTGCCGGAGCAGCCCACGCTTGGGAGCCGGGCCTGGAAGGGCTGGTGATAGCAACAAGACCGGCGTGTGGGTGCGTGTGCGTGTGCGTGTGCGCGCGCGCGCGCGCGCATGCGTGATGCAAAGCAGAACGCAGAAATGCAAGTAAAAGCCTCTCCGGCCGCAGATTTCCATCTGTCCCACACAGAGCACGTGACACTGCCCTGGTGGAGATAAAATGAGCCCAGGGCTTTGGCTCCTCAGCCTCCAGGACTGGGAAGGGACGGAGAACTCTCAAAAGGCTCGTCCCGCCACCTGCCCCAGCTCCCTGAGTCACTTCCGACGGCTCTGCCACTTTACTCCGCTGTCACACTGAGGGGGTGCAGGATGCCGCGGTTTCTCTTTTCTTAAGCCTCCTTGTGCTCCTTCTGCCGGCCTATGGCGGTGGCTCCTCTGCCAGAGCCCAGCCCAGGAGGCGTTCCTGTCTGTGGGCTGTGCGGGAGGTGCCGGAACCGCATGTGGTTGGGCCCTGGCAGTACTGCCAAGAGCCCCGTGTTCCAGAAAGTTCTTTTCCGTTCTAACAGTCTTCCCTTGTTGCACCGGGTCTGGCAGAACAGGCCTCGGGGGCAGGAGTGTCCTAGGACTGGAGAGGATACCCCCGGAGATGGGAAAGACAGAAGGAAAGAAAGCCCTCTGGGCTAAGACCTCAGCGCTCCTCAGCCTGATGCTTCAGGCTCCACCACCCGACCGCCTGATTTCAGTCTCCCAGGACTTGAACATCAGGTACGGTAAGGAGAGGCTCTCAAAGTAAGTGTGTGTCATGGGGATAAATGAGAGGATAATTGGGATGTTGGGTCATGGCCCACACCCTGCTCCCACCGGGGATGCTCGGGAAACCCCAGTCCTCAGGCCATCTTCCCTGTAAGTCTGGCATCTGGATGCAACCAGGTTGTCTTTTAGTAGAAGACTCAATGTTCAAGGCTAGAACATAAGTCCCTTAAATAAGCTGTAAAATGGCATGGTGCTGAGCAAAGTGCGGGAAATACCAGGGAGGGTGTCCCCTTGTGCAGCTCCAGGTGGCCCTGAACACCCGTTCCCTCCTAGCACCGGTTGACATAAGCCTGTCTTGCAACAGGCAAACCTGAATCCACCTGTATGTGTTGCTGAATACAATTTTTTTTTCTTGGTATACATCAAAGATGCAAACAAATAGAAACAATATGTAGAGCAAAAAGTAGGTTTCCCGCCACATGTTCACCTGGTCCCTTCTCCAAAACCTTCACCATTAGGAGCTTGACGGGCCTGGCCCCGCACAGACTGACTCCACAGATGCACTCCGGTAAGCGCACGTCCACGGCCCCGGCTCTGTACCCACATGGGAGCAGAACGCACACCGATCTTTCCACGTGACAGACTTTCAAGATTGGCTCGCAGGAGGAGCTTGACTTCTGTTTGGACGTTCCTGTGGTCTGAACATCACACCCTTCAGGAGGCAGTAGTGGCACATAGCTGGTGGGCTCCTTTGCTCAGAGCCCGGCCCTGCCAGACGTCGTCTGTGCATCTCCCTGGGTTTGTTTCCTCATCTGTAAACTGGATAACTCTGTTAGGTGGTTGTGAGAATTTGATGAATGAATTGATGTAAAACCCTGATAACAGGGCCTAGCATCAACTGTTAGGGTGTGTGTTCCTCTTTGTTCATTTGTTGGTCTGTTTAACCGTCCCTTTACCGCGGGGCCTTCGAGCTGTTTTCAGTGAGCGCCTATTTGAAACAGTGCTGCAGGAAGTCTCCCTGGGCATTCTGGGTATTCACGGCACCAGTGTGTCTGTGGGTGGGTTCCGGCGGGGTCCGTGCAACCCGAAATGGAAAACGGTGGCTCTGAAGAACTGGATATTTGTTAATGGAGAACAGGATATGTAAAATTTTTTATTTAATATTTTAATTTTGGAAAATTTACATAAGAAAATTTACTGTCTTAACCATTTTCAAGCATACAGTGCAGTGGCATTAAGTACCTTCCCAGTGTTGTGCGACCATCACCACCGCCTGTCCACAGAACTTTTTCATCTCCCCAGGGTGAAACTCTGTCCCCAATAAACACTAACTTCCATCCCCAGACCGCCCCCTCCCTGCCTCTGGCAACCTCCATTCTGTCTCTATAAATTTGTCTACTCTGAGCACCTCTTATAGATATTGTGTGTAATCACACAGTATTTGTCTTTTTGTGTCTGGCTTTGTTCACTTAACAAAATATTCTCAAGTTTTGTCCATGCTATAGCAGGTGTCAGAGCCTCATTCCTGGTAATATTCCTCTGTCCGGATAGACCCCTGTGTTGATCCACTGATCTGTCGATGGACCCTTGGATCGTTTCCATCTTTGGCTGCTGTGTAGAGCCACAGGGAACATGGTGGACAAATACTCCTCTGGGTTCCTGCTTTCAGTTCTTTCAGGGATACACCTAAAAGTGGAATTGCTGGATCATATGGCGATTCTGTTACCACACTGTTTTGGGGATGTATACATTTTATTTTTTAAATTTTACTTAAAAAATTTTTTTTAAATTTTATTTTTGAGAGAGAGAGGCAGAGGTCGAGTTGGGGAGGGGCAGAGAGAGAGGGAGACACAGAATCTGAAGCAGGCTCCAGGCTGTCAGCACAGAGCCTGATGTGGGGCTTGAACTCAACGAAGCAGAAGATCACAACCTGAGCTGAAGTCAGATGCTTAACCGACTGAGCCACCCAGGCGCCCCAGGGATGTATACATTTTAAATATTACAACATGACCACTTGTCCTTCTCTCTGTATGTGGGACAGTGCCTGTGTCCCACCCCTCACCCATCTGGCCGTGTCAGTCCTTTTGGCTTCTCCAACCATATCGATATGGGACAAAAAATTGAGTTTCTCATAGCCGTGTTAAATATTTTTTAAAAGTCTTGCCAGAGTCCTTTGTATTTCTCCTGTTAATTGTGTGCAGTGTTTGTATCACTGGCCCATCAGTCTCTGGGTTGGGAGGCCTTCTATTGATGTAGAAGAGCTTTTACAGTTAGAAACTTAGTTATTTGTCATGTGTTGCAAATGATTTCCCCCAGAGTGTCATTTCTATTTAGATTTTTGGTTATTTTGTTTTTAAATTTTTATTTTTTTATTTATTTGGGGGGTGCAGAGAAAGAGGGAGAGAGAGAATCCCATGCTAGGTGTGGAACCTGACATGTGGCTCTATCTCACAAACCATGAGATCATGATCTGAGCCAAAACCAAGATCAAGAGTCAGACAACCAACTAAGCCATGCAGGTGCCCTGGATTTTTGGCTAAAGTTTCTGTATGGTCAATTTTATTTGTCTTCTGTGGTTTCTGGGGTTTCTTTAAAAAAAAAAAATGTTTATTTTTGAGAGAGAGACAGAGCCAGCAGGGGAGGAGCAGAGAGAGAGGGAGAGAAAGAATCCCAAGCAGGGCTGCACTGACAGCACAGAATCCGATGCAGGGCTCAAACCCACAAACTGTGAGATCATGCCCTGAGCTGAAACCAAGACTGACTGAGCCACCCAGGTGTCCTGGTTTCTGGGTTTTCTTTTTTAATGTTTATTTATTTTGAGAGAGAGAGAATGTGAGCAGGGGAGGAGCAGAGAGAGAGAGAGAGAGAGAGAGAGAATCCTAAGCAGGCTCTATGCTGTGAGCACAGAGCCCAACTCGGCTCAATCTCATAAACTGTGAGATCATGACCCTAGATGAAATCAAGAATTGGACACTTAACTGACTGAGCTACCCAGGTGCCCGTGGGTTTTCTATCTTACATAGAAAGTGCTCCCATTTGGCTGAAGGGCCCCAAATGGAGAATTTGTGGAAGTTTCCATGTGATATGGGTGGGACCTCAGGCCCTCCCCACCTCGGGCAGGGGAAGACCCCCTTCCCTCCTCCCTGGCCTCCCCACAAAGGACTAAGAGGCCTTCTTGGAAGCTGTGGCCCTGGGACTTCGACTTGCAGACCCAGGCAGGGACGTGGGTGTGGGGGGAGGGGGAAGCAAGGAATTCTAAATGAAATAGAAAAACATTCTTTCTACATCAGGGAGGTTCTGCTTCTATAAACGGCTTTTTATTTATCTTAGTAATAGGCTCTCTTCCCAGAGTAGCAGCAGCCTTCCTACCACCCAGTTCCAAGCAGAACTGCCAGAGCCTTCTGTGGAGAGAACCCCAGCCCAGACTTCAAGATGCTGACATTTGGTAAAGAAAGAGGGTTGGACATTTTATTTTGGAATGTGTCTTTTCATCAAAGAAGTGGAGATCCAACTGGATTTCCCGTCATCATCTTTTCCTTGTTGATCAAAATGCTTTTATCATATACTAAATCCCTTTACAGATCAATTCAAAAAATAATTATTGGGCATCTTTGATATGCCTGCAACTATTTCAGGCACCTGTAGTGGAGACAAGAATAGACAAAAGGTGTAAGTAGATTACCTGGTGTCTAGGAGTGGTGTGTCAGGGACAAAAGCCAAGGTAGTGAAGGGTGAGAAGTGGAGGAGAGTGGAGTGCAATGGTCAATGTCAGGGAGGCCTCATGGAGACGGTGACCTGTGAGCAGACAAGGGAACTGGCCTGCACGTCTAGGAGGTTCAGGACAGCCCGTTCAAAGGCCCTGGTGTTGGAGTATACCATGTGTGGAGTCACTGTTGGGGGCCCATGTGGTGGTGGTGGTAGGTGGGTGAAGGAGTTGCAGAGAAAATTAGGAGAAGTCAGAGAGTAAAAGGGGTCCAGATTGTGTGGGGCCTTAAAGCCATTTTAAGAATGTTGGGTTTTACTCAGCGTGAAGTGCGGAGCACTTGGAATGCCTGGAACAGCGGCATGCCATGTTGCACTGGAGAGAGATCTCTAAGGCTGCTTGCAGCAAGGTGGGCAGGAGCAGGGAGGCCAGGCAGATGACGGTGTCTAAGAGTGGAGGGCAAGAAATGGTCAGAATATTCTAATGGCTTGGATGTGGGAGAGAGAGAAGAATCACGAGTAACTACAGAATTGGGTCTCAGTCACTGGAAAGATGGAGTTACCATCCACTGACGTGGGAAGATCATGGGTTTAGTGGGGTGGCATGGAACTGGTGGCATCGGCTTTGCACATGTTAATTTGAGATGGTCATCCGACCTCCAGGGGATGCCCAGTGGGTAGTGGGACGTCCAGGCCTGTGGTCCAGGAGAGGGTGTGGCCCCTCTGCACAAAGATACTACGTGAAGGCCCAGTGCAGGGAAAGTACACAGGGCAGAGGTGCAAAGATGAAGCCTGGGAGCGCTCCCCGGGAAAAGGTCAGGGGACAAGCAGGGACCAGCTCTCCAGCTGAGGGGAAGCCCTAGAATGTTCTGCCAGCCAAGGGAAAACTGGCAGGGAGGAAACAGGGACTGACGGGATTAGAGGCTGCCCAGGCCTGTGCGGGACCTGAGGACTTCTGGCTGGGTCCATGAGGAGGGGCTCGCCACCCAGATGGGGGTCTCTCTGTGCAGCTCCCTTGGTCCTACCACACTGCGGTCACACTGCAGCCTTAAAGCACATGCCAGTGCTTGTTCCATCTCTTTATACCGCATTACACTTTACTGTCAGATTTTTCCTGCCTGTTCCTGATTGCTTATTTTTTCCCTAAGAATTTTGGATTCAGATTATCTAGTTCTATTAGGATCCTATTAAGTCTAATTTACATGTCTGAAACTGTTTGTGTTTCTCTCCAGGATGTCTTTCCGGAAACAACAACCCCCCAGCTAGAGCAATGGTTCTCCACCGGAGGGTGAGGGGGGTTCCCCCCAGACATTCTGGAGAGAGTCTTGTCGCCGCTGGGCTGGCACGTAGTGGGGAGAGGCCAGGGATGCTGCTAACACCCTCCAGCGCACATGACACCCCCACATGGATGCACCTGCTCTACACTGTCAATCGCGCCACACTGGAGAAACTCGGCCTCAGGTGTCTGCGCACTGGCTCTCTGCCAAGGGCCCTTCTCTACCTCTTCTGGATTAGTAGTCGGGCTGTTTCATGGTACTCAACCTTCTCAAATGCTAAAGAGTAGGTGATACATACTGTGGAGTTTTTATTCTCTCTAGCTGCCTAGGCCCTGACCCCTTCCTGTAAGTAGGAGACCACTGGTATCCAAGGTGTCCAGTAATGTCATGGAAGCAAAATAAGCCAGACACGTGCTTTTCCAGGTGCCCTTCCAGCCAACGTACAGGTTGTCAGATGCACTGGTGCCCCAGAGTGGGGACAGGGACTGTGTCCCTGTGGGGGTGGTGGGCCTCGCACAAACAAGCCACAAAAGTTCTATGTGGCAGGATTTGGTGGCGACAGCAGGAGGTTCCTCACAGGTCATTCTGAAGCCAGGTCTGGGCACTGTTGTTAGCTGCCTGGCACCAAGTCCTGTCTGCCTGACAATTCTGTAGGCTTTTAGATACTTTTGATCAGTTCCCTTTTACTTTTAACATTGTGTCCAATCCTGTGGCTTGCCACCAAGAATCCCGGCTGATATCCGTGGATTCGTCATAGTGAGGGAAACACCAGAGGCCAGTGAGATGTTCAACACTGATTTAACTCTGCTTTTCTACAGAAAAGTTAAATGTGAAACTTTCCGCATAAAAGAATCTGAGTGCCCTACCCAAAACCCCAAATACAGGAAGTTATCATCATGATTATGTTGCGACTGGGGAAAAGGAAAGGCTGACATTGTAGACTTCATTACCAGTCTGTGTATGAGGGATAGGATTTGGACTCACGGTATAAAATTGTGGAATTGGATTTAAGAAGAAGGCCTTACCACACACATACTTATTTTGCCTTGCTTTTGGTTCTTTAGGAGTAAAGTGGCTTGGTGTGGAGTAATAAGTGACAAGTGTTTTGACAGTCTGTGGAATCCATGTGAAAACCAGTGTCAGGCAAGGAAAAGGCTATTGCCAGCACGCTGACGGGGCGGGGCGGGAGGGAGGGGGACAGGAGGGAAGAGAGTAAAAGAAGGGAGAGAAGCACAGAAAATTCATGTCTCTGCTTCCCTGGAAGCAAAATCAATTCGCATTCCTTGTCAAACAAGGACCAGCGTTCCTCACATTCGCCCCCTGCCCCTCTGGGTAACAGGACAGGCTCCGTTCTGATCTCCTTCACATCTCTGGCCACTGCAGTGGTCCCCCCTTTCAAGCCTCTGCTCGTGACTTCTCCACCGTGACAGAAGGTATGGTTTCCTCCTGCCCTCTAGACATGTTTCCATTTTTGTCCCAGCATCCTTGTCCCACCAGTGAGCAACGGGGCCAAGAAGTGCTAAAAATGCACAATGACATGAACAGCCCAGGACAGTTCAGCAAGGGGCTTCTTCAGAGACACATCTTGGCCACCTGCCCCCTGCTTGCTCAGGTGCCTCTGGCCAACGGAGAGGTGTGGGGTGGCACATCAGGAAGCAGAGCGACCATCCAGGAAACCCATGCCAGCTGACTGCAGAACCAGGGTGGGCTGGGTCCGGCAGATGCCACTGAATGGGGGGGGGGGGCGGGGGGATTCCATCCCATGACTCCTAGGGGACCCTGTGGAGGCTGCAGCATGAGGGTCACAAGTCTGGGAAACAGTGGTGCGCACAGCGGGTGTGGGCTGTGCTTTGTCGGACGAGCTCCATCTTTAGAATCGGGGAAGAACAATGTATACAGGCCAGTTCCATTTACACTGGGTGGTAGTATGGGAGGCTGGCTTACAGAAGAGAAAGACCTGTACGATGCACGTCGTTTTGTTCCAGCAGCCCCTGCCAACCGCCTCCCTGCAGCCCCCTCCCTTCTTCCCTGGCTGTGGGACCCCAGTTTGTAGGTATCTGACGGCAAGATTCTCAGGCCCAAAGGCTACGCCAAATTGGTCTTTTCTGGGGGCAGGTCTATACAGGTTTTGTGTGGCCTGAGCTCCCATAATTGAGGAGAGAAGGGAAGCTTTTTTCTGAGAAAGACTGTACTCTTTAGTGAATACAAACTCACATGTATTGTGACTTATTTATAATGAAAAAATAAATTCCAGATTTAAAAGAGCTAACATGCCACACGCCATGAAGTACCAGTGGGTGACAGCCTTTGCATTAATACGTGGCCGGTCATGCCTTTCTTCTCCAGTTTTTGGCAGCTCTGTCCTCTCTGATCACCTCTTGTTGGCACAGTGATTTTATACATTCCCACAGTCTCTCCAGCACGCTTACCTAAAACTTCATTACTAAGACTTTAGAAAGCTCTACTCAGCTTCCCGGCTTGCTGTGGGGAACACAGAATTGTAGAGCTGTTGTCAGGTCTCCGAAAACCTCTATCAAGTTCGCCCCAGACCCAAGCCAGAGGTCTTGGAAGGACTCTTCACACTTCCTCATTGTTGCTCCTGTGCACCTGCGGGCCTGTGGTGGCACAGGCCACCCTTCTGCTGTGCCACGGCCCCTGGGCCAGCACCAGCTGAACTGGCCGGGCTGGTGCCGGCATTCTTGGAAGCTGGTCCTCCACGGTAACTTCACTGTGCCTCGAAGTGGTGCCGAACCAACTTGGCTTCTCTCAGCTGGATCGCAGAAGGTGCACACTGCCCAGGGGCAGGGGGGACAGTAGGAGCACACGGAGGCATTTTTGCCAGTTGCAGTTAACGTTTCTTTACAGATTTTACAAAACAGACGACCTTGGGAGCACAATGCCGGGGCCTCTCCCGGGGCCTGGGGAGGGGCCAGGTGGTGCAAGGCCCTGAAGCTCAAGCCTCATTAGTGTCCCAATAAATCTTATCAACAGGGTGGCAGCAAGCCCCATTCTGCAGTGGCTGGGTCTGCCAATGACATGAGGGTCTGGTGTGGGCTTGCGAGCAGAGACACGAGAACCTTCTTGGAGGCTGTCAGGCCTGGGCTTGGCAGCTTTCTTGAACTTGGAGAGAAAAGCCAGAACTCCAGTGAAGCTGATCTGCAGTCATGACATTGTTGAGTGGCTGAATTAGCCACCTCTCTGGGTTTTGTGTGTCTGACACCATCAGGTGTCTTGCCTGTTTAAGCCACTCCTCACTGGATATTCTGCTGGCGGAAGCCAAAGGCACGTGCCTGGCACAGACCCTGTGCTGGAAAGAAACCCAGTCCGGTCAACCCCACATACAGCCTCTGGGCCTCAGCCCTGCTGCTTAATGCACGCTGTAGGCCTCCGTGCTCCTGGCTCTCCAACGGGGGGAGGGGGGACAAGGCTCAGTGGCCTACAGGGCCTTCGCTTCGCTCATGCCACCTGCCTTGATGTGTATTCTCACCAGAGCCCTTTTCTAGCGAGATCTTCTTTCAAGAAACTGAAAAACACCCATGTCTCCAGACTTTCCCCGCCAAATCCAAGGCAACTGAATGAGGAGGTGGAGTTTCCAGCCTGCCCCTGGCTTTCTCTGCCCTGACTGGGTTTCCGTACTGGTAGCTGGGTATGGGCTTGCTCGGGAGTGGAGGGAGCACAAGGTGTCTGTCTTGGGGTTGTCAAGTGGAGGGTGTCGCTTCCCACCTTTCTGCCCTGTGCCCCCCTCCATCTGCCCTTTGGGAGGTTCCCTCCCCCTCAGAGAAGTGAATGGAATGATGGGGTAACCCCTTCTAAAGTGATGACCAGGGGGGGCGCCTGGGTGGCGCAGTCGGTTAAGCGTCCGACTTCAGCCAGGTCATGATCTCGCAGTCCGTGAGTTTGAGCCCCGCGTCAGGCTCTGGGCTGATGGCTCAGAGCCTGGAGCCTGTTTCCGATTCTGTGTTTCCCTCTCTCTCTGCCCCTCCCCCGTTCATGCTCTGTCTCTCTCTGTCCCAAAAATAAATAAAAAACGTTGAAAAAAAAATTAAAAAAAAAAAAAATAAAGTGATGACCAGGGCCTGACTGCCTGTGAGGCTTTGCAGCTGCCCCTCCAGTTTGCGGAGCAGTCCTATTTTCCTTGGTTTCCCCCGTGAAGCATTCTCCCTCGTTAGTGGGAAAGGGCAAGGAGAGAAAACAAAATCAGTCCACAAACCAGTGCCTCCTATTCCCTTCATGAAAGCCTTCACAGACAATGAAGGTTCACTTGAGACCCAAGAACTGCTTGGCTGCCAGATCAGATAGTCTGGTCAGGTGCTGACTCACATGTCCAAGGCTTGAGAGAACTTAGAGGCTTTGTAAAGGAACTGAAGATACTACAAACAGGCTGAGGTAAGGTCAGGACAGGAAGGAACCTTCCAGAAATGCAGCTTCAACAGTCTGAGGTGGGTAACAGTCTTGTTTATATTGTTTGCTGTGGAATACAGCATGACTGGATTTCTAGTGGAGCACACCCACAAGGGAATTTGATTCCTGGTGGGAATCAAGCTTTAGGGACTATTCACAGCCACTAAGCAGATTCCCTTCTTCATGCCCACAGAGGCTGGTCACAGCTTCCATGGCAAACAACATAGGAGAGATATCCTTGACTCTAAATGAAGCCTAAAACTCCTTTATCAAAACTACTACACATTTTGAGGAAGACTTTTTCTATGAAAGTAAGAATGCTGGTAGTCATGACTAAAGTATTTTATCAGTGCACTGTTCAAACTGCAGTATTTCTCAAAAGTTAAAAGTTCTTGAGTTTTTCAGATCTTTAGGTAGATCCATATACCGAAACGGAAACTCCCCTAAAACCACGACCTCTAATACAACAAAACGCTATTCACACCTCAAATAGGAGCTCAAATTGCAGGAGACTCAGAGATTACTAACACTAACAAAGTAGCCATAAAAGTCCTGACTGATTCGACCCACACAAAAGAGTGTGTACACACAAAAGAGTACACAATCAATGCATATGAAGAATAAACTTGAGGAGCACCTGGGTGTCTTGATCTCAGCTCAGGTCATGATCTCATGGTTTGCTGAGTTTGAGCTCCACATCGGACTCTGCACTGATAGTGCCTGCTTGGGATTCTCTCCCTCTCCCTCTCCCTCTGCCCCTCTCCTGCTTGCTCACTCGAAGATTAAACTTAAAAAAAAAAAAAAAAAAAAAAAAAAAAAGTGAGGTCCTGGGAGGATTTTAGCTCATGTAAGAAAAAAAAACAAACTTGGAAGGGGAAAAAATTTTCAATTGATATGAAATAAATATTAGGGTTACTTATTTTTTTTTTTAATTTTTAAAATATTTATTTATTTTTGAGAGACAGAGAAAGACAGAGCATGTGCAGGGGAGGGGCAGAGAGAGAGAGGGAGTCACAGAATCAGAAGCAGGCTCCAGGCTCCAAGCTGTCAGCACAGAGCCCAACGTGGGGCTCGAACCCACAAACCGTGAGATCATGACCCAAGCTGAAGTCAGATGCTCAACCAAATGAGCCACCCGGGCGCCCCTGGGGTTACCTGTTCTTTATTAGGAATTTCTAATTCCCACCTCAGTTAATTAGACAACTGAAATATAATGTCTTCTTCCAGAACATATCCTATATTCTCACATCAGTCCTCTCTGAGGCAATGTGAGCTCCCTTGGTGGGAGTGTTTAGCAAACAGAAAGCAAAAAGAGTTAGCATTGGAACCGGCTTTATTTCATTGCTAAGCAGTGCTGTTCTCCACAGCCGAGCTGGCTTGACTGCCCACCACAGCAGTGGCCCCAGTCACTACCACTTGCTACTGGGCCTGATGGCCTCTGCTTCCCCTCGGAGGTGCCCGAGAGACTCCTTAGTGAAGAATTTCTTAGGGAAGCAAGAGTGTGGCTTTATCTCAAAGCCCTGTGGATTAAAAGAAACACCAATAACAGTAGTCTGATTTCTGAAAAAAGAGATCTGTGGAAAAGGACTAAGTTACTTCTAAACTGATCGTGGTTCATGACCAATTTCTCAGTCCAAAGACTTTGAACCACTCAAGTAATAGTTGTGTATCTTCATGTGATATAAGGAAAAAGGGAAATGAAAGTGTTCTCCTATTCAAGGCTTGTCTTCAGTGATTCTCTGGCAGCTGGGCTGAGCAGGTAGGGAATGCTCAAGGCACAATCTAGTCATGAACTAATAAGCCAGACTGAGTTTGGGCTAAGGAATTTGTCTTCTGACTTCATAAAATATGTTCTAGCAGCTCTCACCAAGATGTCTATGGCTCATCCTTACTACTCGTTCCACGACGAATCAGTCTCATTGTTTCGTCACGAGATCTCGGGGAGCCTGCTGCATGCACGGCAGCTCCATGTGCAGCCGGCCGATGCTGGATGTGACCGTGCAGCTCAGCCAGGAGCTCTCGGGCCAGTTTTCTTGACCTGGGTGCTTCCAGGCAGAGGCGATCCCATCTGTACAAAGTCTGGTCAAGAAAGCCAGCAATCTCGTGGCTTAGCTCATCGGTTGGAGCCATCTGCAATGAGTACAGAGGAGAAAGAAAACTAAAACACTAACTAGACAGATTCATCTCTTTGTCCAGTGGACCAACCGGACCCGTCCTTCCCCGAAAAGCAGCTGCATTCCTGTTAGCTTTCAATGACTCTCGTTTTGTTTTCAAGGTGATGAGCAAAGACAGTCTGTTCTCAGAGGTTAGCCATCCAGGGAGCAGAGTCATTTCCTAATGATCACCCTCTTCTGACAGAATGGCCCCAGACTCACAAAGGCTACAAATAAGCCCCACATTTCCTGGAATGCCAGTCACAGGCTGTGCGAGTATTTGCTGTGGGGAAGCAGAGGCAAGCCGTGCTGCAGCCTGTCTGCAAAAGGCTCACACGAATATGAGAACTGGAAAGTGCTGAAAGGAAAATGCCACCTGTTTTCACACAAACAGCTTTATAAATGGCATTCTTGGGCTAGCAACCTGGGTCCACTTGCTTTTTAATAGACATCTAAGGTTTTAACACCTGATTCTCAAGGGAAGCAGGAAACACAGGAATTGTTAGTTCTGCTAAATACAGCCTCAAGGCATTCTTAGGTGTATTTTCCTAAGAATTTCAGCTCAGCAAAAAGGGAAGGGTGGGAATCTCACAACTGAATTGTGTTGAGTTTGCTGTGATTTTTTTAGACACAAGCACATTAAGAAGCCCTGATTTTGACAGTAATCGACATACTCATTTTGTGTGTGGCAGTTTCTATAGACCACTCATATATTTGATTAGCCACAGCAGCCAAAGGTCAGCTTCCTCTCCATCGCCACAGAGGGCCTTCTGGTAGGGTGACCGACTGCCCTCGGACTATCGCGTGGCCCTGGATACCCTTCAATCCAGGGCCACCACCTCTGACCGGCAGTCAAGGCACATGCTCAGGCAGCACAGGATACCGTGGGGCATACCTTGATGGCATTAGCTCTCTTCAACCTCAGCTGGGAGGGGCTCTGCTGGGGGGTGGGGGGCAGGCCACCAGCCTAGGTGGGGTTCACTGTGGCTCTTGGTGTCCATATTACCACTGCATGGTTTTTACTCAGAATCACAGATGCTGTGGGTAACCTCTGTCAGACACAGTCTGTCTCTGTGGATGAAACTGCATAAACCTACCTGAGACACCTTAAAAGAGTTAATGTACTTCCTAGACCCCAAGTGCAGAGAGACTGCCATTGATCCCAGGGCCTCCATTGGGCTGGAAGCACCGCAGTGGCACAGCCATGACAGCTGACTGTGGAGGCTGGCCACTTGGACCTCGTGTCATCTTTATGAGACAGCTCAACCTCCACACTGTTCCACTCACGGTCTCTAGTCACACGTGTCCACCTCCCTGCAGCTGAAGTAGGCAATCTGCATTGTTGGCTGAATTTAAGTTCATTTGAGTTCAACAACAACAGAACTTAACTCTGCGTTTCAGATGCTAGCTAACTTTTTACCTGTGACTGCTGTGGTCCAGCAACAAAGACAGAAGGAGAAGGAGGGAGAAACATGAGCTCAGAGCAGGACAGAAGGCAGAGAGAGCAAGCCTCAGGGGCAGGAGGAAACCGAACACCGCCTGAGCTGCTTGTGCCTCATCCGGGTCAAAGAGGTGCAGAGGAAGGGAGCACGTGAAGATGGCAAACAAGTGAGTGGGGCAAGAAACGTAGGAGCCAGAGGAGGAGAAGACTGCACTAGAAGAGACAGGGCTTCTGAAGAATGAGTTCAGTGGAAATTCTCAGAAGCCCAGGACAGGCAGAAGCTGATCGCTGGGGCCTGTGCAGGAGCCAAAGGAAGTGGTTCGTAGGGAGTGTCCTACGGCAAAGGCTGGGGCACAGGAACATAGGGAGGCCTCAAGAGACAGGGTTCAGACACGCAGCCCCCTCTGTCCACAGCATAGAGTGCTCCCCAAAGCTGGTGCTGGGAGAAGAGGGATAAGATAGGGCACAGGCCCAGGAACTGCTCTGCTCGGGCCTGAGTTCACATCAAAGCTGGGTCAGGGCTGGGGTCCTCAGGGCAGCTGGAAGAGAAAGGCCGTCCTTCCAAAGCCAACACTTCTACCATCTGGCCACTGCCTGCTCCCGGCCAAGCAGCCTGGCCCAGCGCTCCTGCCAGGGTGCTTCCAGAGAGAGGAACTGATGAGATGGGGGGACGAGGAGAAACCCATGAGAAGCTGGCACCATGTGGAGGACTCCTGCCCTCTGTTCTGTTTGTAGCTGCATTAGCCAGGTTGTCTTCAACCTGTCATGGGGCCACTGCAGGAAGCCTTCCAGTTAAGAAGTGTGGTATGTTACTAAAAATAGTTTCAAAACACCTGCAAGGACAGTGTCTAGGAGGCTCTCTCGGCCATGATGGGCTCCAAGGTGCCCAGACAGCTAGCACCTGCTAAGAGGCCAATGTGTAAAGAGGAACATTGGTGCTTTTCCTTCAATGATTTTTTTTTTTTTTTTTTTTGCAGCTGAGCTGACTTACGATACTTTATGAAGATTCACCGGGTTTTCAAACTTCCCTCAGCCTCACGCACAGGTCTGCAGCTGGACTATTTTGTGAGAATGCACGACACAACCTGAATTTGTGGAATACTCTAGCTCCTTATTCACGGCAGCTTCTCTGTGGGAGAGACTTAAAGGTGGTCCATTCTGAATGTGACTGTTTCCCCAGAATGGGTGAATATGTGACTGGAATAACTGGGTGTCTCTGAAGAGCATTCTCTGGGCCACTTTCTTCCTTTCACACCCCATGAGCAAGGCCAGGCCCACCATCATCTCTCTGGCCTGTAAAGCAAGGCAAACTCCAGCAAGGGTCTGCTTCTCCATTCCCAAGGTGACAGAATTGGAGACCAGCAGAACAGGAGTTCCCCAGGGAGAAGGAGGGCACAGGCTCCGGGAGGAAGGGTTTGAGTCCCAGCTGCCAGGCTTGAGAAGGCTCCCCTCAGGGCTGTGGTTCCATCCACAGGTACTGAGGACAAGGACAGAAGGTCAGAGATCAGGTGACAAAAAATGCCACCAATGCTTTCATGATTCAAAAGTGCCTGCTGTTGACTTATAATGTTGAAAAATAATTAGTTGAAAAACTAATATCCTATCAGTTTCAGGTTTACATCATAGTGATTTAATATTTTTATACATTATGAAATGATGTGATATCTAGTTATCATCTGTCATCACACAAAGTTATTACAATAATATTGACTATATTTCCCATGCTGTACATGACAGCCTCATGGACTTTATTCATTTGTTTTATTTTTTAGATTCCACATATAAGTGAAGTTGTATGATATTTGTCTTTCTCTGTGTGACATATTTCACTTAGCATTATACCCTCTAGGTCTACACATGTTGTCACAAATGGCAAGATCTCATTCTTTTCTATGACTGAATAATATTCCATTGTGTACATGTATCACTTCTTTATCCATTTATCTACTGATGGACTCTTAGGGTATTTCCATATCTTGGCTATTGTACATAATGCTGCAAAAAACATACGGGTGCATGTATCTTTTCAAATTAGTCTTTTTGTTTTCTTTAGGCAAACAACCAGTAATGGAATTACTGGATTGTAAAATAATTCTATTTTGAAATTTTTGAGGAACCTTCATACTGTTTTCCACAGTGGCTGCACCAATCTATATTCCCACAAACAGTGCACGAGGTTTCCTTTTTCTCCACATCCTCACTAACACTTGGTGTTGTCTTAATTTTAGCCATTCAGAGACGGTCTAAGGTGGCATCTCACCATGATTTGGATTCACACTTCCCTGATGATTAGGGATACTGAGCATCTCCTCATGTCTGTTGGCCATCTGTATGTCCTTCTTAGGAAAAATGTCTATTCAGGTCCTCTACCCATTTTAATTGGATAATTTGCATTTTTGGTGTTGACTTGTGTAAGTTCTTTATATATTGTGGATATTAGCTTTTTATCAGATATCATTTGCAAATATCTTCTTCCATTTAGTAGATTACCTTTTCATTTTGTTAATGGTTTCCTTCACTCTGAAAGCTTTTTCCTTTGGTATAATCCCAATTGTCTATTTTTGCTTTTGTTTCCCTTGCCTGAGGAGACATATCTAGAAAAATGTTGCTGAGATCAATGTCAAAGGAATTACTACCTATGTTTTCTTCTGGGAGTTTTATGGTTGTAGGTCTCATATTTGTTTTTGATCCATTTTGGGTCTTTTTTTGTGTATGGTGTAAGACGGTGGTACAGTTTCATTCTTTTGCATGTAGTTGTCCAGTTTTTCCAGCACTATTTAGTGAAGAGACTGTCTTTTCCCCATTGTAGATTCTTGCCTTTGTCATAGATTAGTTGACCATATAAGTATGGGTTTATTTCTGGGATCTCTGCTCTGTTCCAATTATCTGTGTGTCTATTTTTGAGCCAGTACCATAGTGTTTTGATTATTATAGCTTTGTAGTATATCTTGAAATCTGGGACTGGGCTTTGTTCTTTCACAAGATTACTTTGGTTATTCAGTGTCTTTTGTGGTTCCATACAAACGTTCAGTTTATTTGTTGTAGTTCTGTGAAAAATACTATTGGTATTTTGATAGGAATAGCACTGAATCTACAGACTGCTTTGGGTAATATGGACATTAATTCTTCCAAGCTATGAGCATGGTATATTTTTCAGTTTGTGTCATCTTCAATTTCTTTCATCAAAGTAGTACTGTTAGATTGTTTGAGATCTTTCATTGATGAAAGTAGTTTTCAGAGTATAGGTCTTTCAACTTCTTGGTTAAGTTTATTCCTGGGTATTTAATCTTTTTTGTGCAACTGTAAATGGAGTTGTCTTCTTTTTCTTTCTGCCACTTTCTTGTTAGTATATAGAAATGCAACAGATTTCTGCATATTAATTTTGTATCCTGAAACTTTATGGAATTCATTTATTCTTTAATTTTACTTTTTAAAAAATGTTTATTTATTTTTGAGACAGAGAGCACGAGCAGTGGAGTGGCAGAGAGAGAGGAGGACAGAGGATCCAAAATGGGCTCTGTGCTGACAGCAGACAGCCTGATTGATGGAGGGCTCAAACTCACAAACCATGAGATCATGATCTGACCTGATACTTAACAGACTGCACCACCCAGGCACCCCTCATTTATTAATTCTAATAGTTTTGCTGGTAGAGTCCATGGTTTTCTATGTATGGCATCATGTCATATGTGCAAACTGTGACAGTTTACTTCTTCCTTATCAATTTGGATAAATTTTATTTCTTTTTCTTGTCTGACTGCTGTAGATAGGACTTCCAGTACTATTTTGAATAAAACTGGCAACAGTAGATGTCCTTGTTTTGTTCCCAATCTTAGAGGAAAAGCTCTCAGTTTAACTTTCTCTATTGAGTATGATGTTAGTTGTGGGTTTGTCATTTATTGAGATACCTTCCATTTAAACCTATTCTGTTGAGAGTTTTTATCATAAATGGGTGCTTAATTTTGTCAGGTGCTTTTTCTGCAAACATTAAAATGACTATGATTATTATGCTTTATTCTGTTAATGTGGTATATCACATTGATTGATTTACAAGTATTGAACTATGCTTGCATCCGTGGCATATATCCCACTTGATCATGGGGATTGTACTTTAAAAAATTTGTTTTTATTTTTGAGAGAGGGAGAGGGAGGGAGGGAGAGAGGGAGAGGGAGAGAGGGAGAGGGAGAGGGAGAGAAAGAGAGAGAGAGAGAGAGAGAGAGAGAGAGAGAGAGAGAGAATGAGGGGGAGAGGGGCAAAGAGAGAGATAAAGAATCTGGAGCAGGCTCCAGGCTCCACCAAGCTGTCAGCACAGAGCCTGACGCGGGGCTCAAACTCACAAACCACTCAAGATCATGACCTGAGCCAAAGTCATGGCTTTGACTGCGTTTGCCATGACTGACCCACCCAGGCACCCCATGGGAAACTGTACTTTTAATTCTGTTTTATGGCCTAATGTGTGATCTGGACAATGTTCCATGTGAAACTGAAAATTCAATTCAATTTGCTAATATTTTGCTGAGGAATTTTGAATCTATGTTCATCAATAATATTGGCCTGTAATTTTCTTTTTTTTGTGCCTTTGGTTTTGGTATGAGGGTAATGGCCTCATAGAATGTATTTGGAAGTTTTCCTTCCTCTTCCATATTTTTGGAATGGTTTGAAGAGAATAGGTATTAACTTTTGTTTAAATGTTTGGAAGAATTCACCAGTGAATCCATTTGGTCATAGATTTTTGTTTGCTGAAAAGTTTTCTGAAAACTGATTCAAATTTCATTATAGTAATTAGTATGTTCATATTTTCTATTTCTTCCCGATTCAATTTGGGAAGATTATGTTTCTGGGAATTTATTTATTCTAGATTGTTCAATTTGTTGGCATGTAATTTTTCATAATAGTCTCTTATAATCCTTTGTATTTTGGTGGTTCTGATTGTTACTTCTCCTCTTCATTTCTAATGTTTATTTTTTTATTTCTGAGAGAGAGACAGAGCATGAGTGGGGCAGGGGCATTGAGAGAGGGAGACACAGAATCAAAAGCAGGTTCTGTCAGCATAGAGCCTGACAGGGGCTCAAACTCACAAACCACGAGATCATGACCTGGGCCAAAGTTGGGTGCTTAACCAACTGAGCCACCCAGTTGCCCTGTCCTCTTTCATTTCTGATTTTTTTTTATTTCAGTTTTTTCTTTTTCTGCCTAAAGGTTTACCAATTTTGTCTAACTTTTCAAAGAACTAGCTCTTGGGTTCACTGATCTTTTTTTTTTCCTTTCCTTTCCTTTTTTTTTTTTACTCTCTATTTCATTAATTTCTGCTCTGATCTTCATTATTTCTTTCCTTACACTAACTTTGGGCTTTGTTCTCTTTCAAGTTCCTTTAGGTGTAAGTTTAGATGGTTTGAGATTTTTTTTTTGTTTCTTACAGTAGATCTGTATTGATATAAACTTCCCTCTTAGAACTACTTTCACGGCATCTGAAAGATTTTGGACCATTGTGTTTGCATTTTGTCTCTGTGTATTTTTCTGATAGCCTCTCTGATTTTCTTCATTGACCCATTGGTTGTTTAACAGCCGGTTGTTTAGCCTCCACATGTTTGTTTCTTATTTTTCTTTTCATTTTTTCTTGTTATTGATTTCTAGTTTCATACCATGGTTGTTGGGAAAGATGCATGGTATGATTTCAATCTTCTTAAATTTACTGAGACCTGTTTTGTGGCCTAACGAGTGATTTATCTTGGATAATGTTCTATGTGCACTTGAAAAGATTGTGTATTCTGGTATTTTGGGGTGTGATGTTCTGTATATATGTAAGTCCATCTGGTCTAGAGGGTCATTCAAAGACACTGTTTCCTTATTGACTTTCTGCCTGGATGATCTAGTTATTGGAATAAGTGGGATATTAAAGTCCCCTACTATTATTAGCAATTTCTCCCTTTATGTGTGTTAATATTTGCTCTATGTATTTAGATGCTTCAGTGTTGGGTACATAGATATTTATAATTATTATACCCTCTTGGTACATTAATCCCTTTACCATTACATAATGACGTTGTCTCTTGTTACAGTCTTTGTTTTAAAACCTATTTTGTCTCATATGAGTATTATTACCTCACTTTTCTTCTTTTTTTTGTTTCCATTTGCATGAAATATCTTTTTCCATTCCTTCATTTTCAGTCTGTGTCTTTAGGTCTGAAATGAGTCTCTAGTAGGCAGCATGTAGATGAGGGTCTTGAGTATTTTTAAATCCACTTCATCACCTATTGTCTTTTAATTGGAGCATTTAGACCATTTACATTTAAAGTAATTATTGATAGGTATGTATATATTGCCATTTTGTTCATTGTTTTCTGTTGTTTTTGTAGTTCTTCTCTATTCTTTCATCTCTCCTTCTCTTTCCTTATGATTGACAGCTTTCTTTAGTGTTATGCTTGGCTTTCTTTCTCTTTATTTTTTGTGTATCTACTATAGGTTTTTAGTTAATGACTACGATGAGGTTCGTGCATAACATTCTAGTTATATAGCAATCTATATATATATTTTTTTTAATTTTTTTTTTTTCAACGTTTATTTATTTTTGGGACTGAGAGAGACAGAGCATGAACGGGCGAGGGGCAGAGAGAGGGAGACACAGAATCGGAAACAGGCTCCAGGCTCTGAGCCATCAGCCCAGAGCCCGACGCGGGGCTCGAACTCACGGACCGTGAGATCGTGACCTGGTTGAAGTCGGATGCTTAACCGACTGCGCCACCCAGGCGCCCCTATAGCAATCTATATTAAATTGATAGTCATTTAGTTTGAACACATTCTAAAAGAACTTCCTTTTTACCATCCCATCCAAGGTTATATATGTACTACTACTTTTTGCTACTTTTGTCTCATAACCTTCAAGTTATAAGTTATTGTTCTACTATCTTTACTATGTGTTTCCTTTTACTCATGAAATTTTTTCCTTTTATAATTTTCTTATTTCTGATTATGGCCTTTTATTTTCCACTTAAAGAATTCCCTTTAACATTTTTTTTGTAAGGATGGTTTAGTGATGATGAACTACTTTGACTTTTCTCTGGGAAACTCTCTTTCAATTCTGAATGATAATCTTCCAAGAGAGTATTCTTGCTTGTATGTTTTTTTTTTACCCTTTCATCCTTTTGAATCTATCATGCTGCCACTCCCTTCTGACCTGGCAAAGTCTCTGCTGAAAAGTCAGTTGAAAGCCTTATGGAGTTTCCCTTTATGTTACTAGTTGTCTCTCTCTTCTTTTAAAATTCTCTCTTCATCTTTAATCTTTAACATTTTAAATTAGTATGGTCATGGTGTGGACTTCCTTTGGTTCATCTTGTTTGAAATTCTTTGTGCTTCCTTAACCTGGATGTCTGTTTCTTTCCCCACTTTGGGGAAGTTTTCAGGTATCATTTCTTCAGATAAATTTTCTGCCCCTTTCTCTCTTCTTCTATTTGTTCACTTGATGTTGTCCAAGACAGCCCTTAACCTCATTTAAAAAAAGTCTTCTGTTCATCTTGGGTGTTGTTCTATTACCCTGTCTTCCAGATCACTGATCCATTCTTCTAATCTACTGTTGATTTCCTCTAATGTATTTTTCATTTATTTATTTTTCATTGATTCATTCTTTAAGTTTATTTATTTATTTTTGAGAGACAGTGAGAGAATCCCAAGCAGGCTCTGCAATGTCAGCATGGAGCCCTAACCCATGAACTGTGAGATTGTGACCTGACCTAAAACCAAGAGTTGGACACTTAAACAACTAAGTCACTCAGGTGCCTCTGATTCATTCTTTTTTATATTATCTATGTCTTTGTTAAAGTTCTCAGTAAATTAACTGAATTTTCTCTCCATTCTGGTGAGTATCTCTAGGATCATTACTTTGAACTCCTTATAAGGAAGAATGGTAATCTCCATTTCATTTAGCTTTTTTCCTGAGTTTTGTGCTTGTTATTTTGTTTGGAGCATATTTTTCCATCTCTTCATTTTGCCTGGACTGTATTTTGATGAATTCAGTTAAACAGTTAATTCTCCTCAACCTGAAAGAATGGCCATCTTCTGTGTAGACAATGTAGGCCTGGTGACTTTGGCTGGCTGCTTAGATCTGTGTCTAGGTAGGTTGCAGTCCCAAGATGCTCAGTACAAGGGGCTCCTGATGGGGCAGCAGAGGCCAAGGTGGGAATAGGCTGGGAGGGCCCAGGATGCCCTGCACTGGGGGTATCTTAGCAAATTGTCTGGAACCAAAGTAGTGCTGTCCTGCATCTGTGTCACCTTGGTGAGATGGCTAGAGCTACAGTGAATGCTGACCAGGGGTACCCTTGTCGGCACTGTGCTGAGGCCACCTTGGTGGGAAGGCTTGGGTTAGTATGGGCTAGGGACCCAGGCTCACTGTGGTGATAGGCTGGCTGGGGCACCTGGACCCTGCTCCCATCCATGCTACCGAGGTGGAGGGGGAGTGTAAACCATGGCACTTGACAGGCCCTTTGATCCAGAGAGTTCCACCAGACCACCCCTCACCCCTTACCCCCCAAAACACACACACTGGCAGGGTTCTAGAGCTGGAGCCTTTATGTTCTAATTGTTCTTTTAAACCACAGGTTTTTGTTTTTTCCTATTTCACAGGTGTCTGGTGCTGTGTGGGCTAGAGGCATGGGGCTTGCTGAGGTGGCAGGCTGGCTGTGGTGCCTAAATACTGGCCAGTCTATGCTATGAAGATGAAGGGAGAACGTAAATCATGATGCTCACCAGCCTCTCAAACCCAAAGAATTCCAGCAGCTCCCCCACCATTTGGCAGGGGTCTAGGGCTAATTCCTCTATATTTTAGTTAGCCTTTTAAACCATGACTTTTTTTTTCTGTGCCCCAGGGCAGATGAATCTACTTATGGTACTGAGGGACCCTCTCCACTGTAGTTTGCAGTGTGTGTTCCCTTCATTACCATGTCTCCATCTCTCTTGCCATTCTCTATGGCCTATCTTTTGTTGTGCAGAAGCTTTTCAGTCAGCCTTCAGTTTTTCAGGAGGAATTGCTCTATAAATAGGCATAGGTTTGGTATGTCTGTGGAATAGGTGTCTTCCTACATTGCCATCTTGAACCAGAATTTATGACTTACTTATTTTATAACTGTAAATTTGTACTTCTTAATCCCCTTCATCTACTTTGCTCCCCCCCCCCCCCCCCTGCACTCCCTAACCACCATTCTGGTAACTATCAGTTTGTTCTTTGTATCTATGAGTCTGTTTCCACTTTTTCTTATTCATTTGTTTTGTTTTTAATTTTTACTTTTTTCTTAAATAGTTAAAGACATTTTATCTATCTATCTATCTATCTATCTATCTATCTATCTATCTAAGGTAAGCTCTTGTAGGGCTTGAACTCATGACCCTGAGATCAAGAGTTACATGCTCTGCCAGCTGAGCCATCCAGGCGCCCGTTTTGTTTTTTAGGCTCCACATATAAGTGAAATCATCTGGGATTTATCTTTCTCTTTTATTATTATTTTTTAGTCTTTCTCTTTATTATTTCACTTAGCACAATACCCTCAAGGTCTACCCATGTGTTTGCAAATGGCAAGATTTCATTTTTTTTCATTTTTTTATGGCTGAGTAATAACAGTCCATATACATACCATATATAACCTTTTTACACATTCATCTATTGACAGACACTTAGGTTGCTTCCATATCTGGACTATTGTAAATAACGCTACAATGAACATAGGGGTGCAACGTGTTATCTCTTCGAATAGATGTTTTCATTTTCTTCAGATAAATACCTGGAAGTAGAATTCCTTGATGGTATGGTAGTTGTATTTTTAAATTTCTGAGTGACTTCCATATTGTTTTCTATAGTGGCTGCACCAATTTACATTCTTACCTACAGGGTATATAAGGTTCTCTTTTCTCCATATCCCTGTCAACTCTTCCTTTTTGTCCTTTTGATGATAGCCTATCTGATAGGTGTGAGGTGATATCCCATTGTAGTTTTGATTTGCATTTCCCTGAGGGCTAGTGATGATGAGCATCTTTTCAAGTGTCTCTTGGCCATCTGTATTTCTTTGGAAAAATGCCTTTTTAAGTCCTCTGCCCAACTTTAATCAATTTTTTTAAAGTTGTGAAAGTTCTTTATATATTTTGGATATTAACCCCTTAGCAGATGTATGATTTGCAAATATCTTCTCCCATTCAGTAGGTTACTTTTTCATTTTGTTGATGGTTTCCCTCACCACGAAAAGGCTTTTTTTAATTTGACATAATCCCATTTGTTTTATTTTAGCTTTTGTTGCCCTTGCCTGAGGAAACTGGTCCAAAAAAACACCACTAAGAATGATGTCAAAGAGCTTACTGCCTATGTTTTTTCTTCTAGGAGTTATATGGTTTCAGGTCTTACATTCAAGTCTTTAATCCATTTTGAATTTATTTTTACATATGGTATAAGATAGTGGTCCAGTATTCCCAACACCATTTATTGTCTTTTCCCCATTGTATATTCTTGCCTCCATTTTTGTAGATTAACTAACTGTATATATGTGGATTTATTTCTGAACTCTCTATTCCATTGATCTATATGTCTGTTTGTGCCAGTTCCATACTATTTTAATTACTAAAGCTTTGTAGTATAGTTTGAAATCAGGGCATGTGATACCTCTAGTTTTGTTCTTTCTCAAAACTACTTTGGCTATTTGGGATCTTTTGTGGTTCCATACAAAATTTAGGATTGTTTGTTCTAGTTCTGTGAAAAATGCCATTGGTATTTTAATGGGGATTGCAATGAATCCGCAGATTGCTTTGGGTAATAACTGTAACAATATTAATTCTTCCAATCAATGAACATGGAATATCTTTCCATTTATTTGTACTGTCTTCAATTTCTTTCATCAGTATGTTATAGTTTTCAGAGTACAGGCCTTTCATCTCTTTGGTTAAATTTATTCCTATGTATTTTAGTCTTTTTGATGCAATTGTAAATGGGACTGTTCACTTTTTGATGTTTCATTTCTGTAGGGTAATTTTGTATCCTGTGACTTTACTGAATTCATTTATTAGTCTTAATAGTTTTTTGGTGGAGTCTTTATGGTTTCTTAAATATAGTATCATGTCATCTGCAAATAGTGACAGTTTTATTTCTTCCTTACCAATTTCGATGTCTTTTCTTTATCTTGTCTGATTGCTGTGGGCAGGGCCTCTAGTGCTACGCTGAATAAAAGTGGTGAGAGTAGGCATCCTTGCCTTGTTCCTGGATCTTAGGAGCTGTATTGCTACGAACTTCCCTATTACAACTGCTTTTGCTGTGTGTCATAAATTCTGGAAAGTTGTTTCCATTTTCATTTGTCTCATCGTATTTCATTTGTTTCAGGTGATAAAAATGGCTCTAATACCTTCATGATTCAAAAGCACCTGCTGTTGACTTTTTGAAATAGCTTTTAATTTTAGAACAGTTTTAGACTTCTAGTTTACTGAAAAGATAATACAGAAAGATCCCATATCTCCGACATCTGGTTTTCCATTAACATCTTAAATTAGTATAGTACATTTATCACAATTAATAAACTGATATGGATACATTTTATTAACCAAAGGACAGACTTTTTCTCATCTCCTCAGTTTTTCCATAATGTCCTTTTTCTGTTCCAGGATAATATCTAAAATACTACATTATATTTAGTTTTCATGTCTCCTTATGCTCCTCTTGGCTTTGACAGTTTCTAACACTTTCCTTTTGATGATGGCCTGGACAGTTTTGAAGTGTGCTACATAGGTATTTTTGTCATTTGTTTTTCTCATTATTAGACTGGGATTATAAAAGTTTAGGGGAGGAAGATCACAGAAGGGCCATTTTCATCACATTATATTATTATTATATTATATTAAGGGTACTTATAGTCAACATGTCTTATGACTGTCATGTTGACCTTGATCACTTGGCTGAGATAGTGGCTGAAAAGTGACTATTATTACTTATAGCTGGCCAGAGGTAATGTTGGTTGATATCAAGATCTATGGACACATGGACATTTTTTTAGCTCTTAGCCTTCTGTCTGAACATGAGAGGCAGGACTAACAGGCTGGCTGCTGTGGCCTGCCTGCTCCATGCTGACTGTTTTACCAGGACTGAGAACCTCCTGGGTGCTGGTTTCTGAGGTTCTTGGCAGTCCTACTTATCACTGGGACTCTCTTCATATTCACATTCAAACAGAACCTGCCCAGGGAAAGGAGCGAGAAGGGGCTCTCTGGATGCTGAGAACATTCCTGATTTGGTTGCTGGCTGCATGGTTATTTTTGGTTTATGAACATTAATCAAGCTGTATGTTTTCTGTATGTATATTATATGTCAGTAAAAAATAAAAACAAAAGCAAATAAAAATTCCAAAAGCTAGCATGTGGACACTTTTTAAATTTGGTCTTTTAACCCTTTTGAAGTGGACAGTTCATTGGCATGAAGTAAATTCACAATATTGTACAACCATCACTACTATCCATTTCTAGAACTTTTTTTCATTATCCAAAACAACTCTCCATTCCTCTCCCCTGCCCAGCTCCTGGTAACCTCTATTCTACATTTTGTCTCTATAAATTTGCATATTCTAGGTACCTCATAAAAGTGAATCATATAGCATGTGTCCTTTTGTGTCCTTAGTTTACTTAGAATAATGTCCTCAAGGTTCATCCATGTGGTAGCATATATCAGAATTTCATTCTTTTTTAAGGCTCAAAAATACCCCATTGTATATACAGACCATATTTTATTTATCCATTTATCTGTTGATGGACACTTGGGTTGTTTCTACCTTTTGGCCATTGTGAATAATGCTGTTATGAACAGGGTGGCCAAGTGTTTAATTCTATTAATTCTTTTACACAGAAGTAGAATTGCCAGATCATATAGTAATTCTATGTTTAACTTTTTCAGGAACTATCAAACTCTTCCACAGTGGCTGTACCATTTTAGCATTCCCAACTGGAAATATAGGAGTGTTCCAATTTCTCTATATCCTCACCAACACTTGTTTTTTCCATTTTGTTTGTAATAGCCATCCTAGAGGGTGTGGACTGTTACCTCATCATGGGTTTTAATTTGCACCTCCCTAATGGCTAATAATGTTGAGCATTTTTTCAGGTGGTTATTAGCTATTTATGATCTGTTGTCCATTTTTGAATTGGGTTTTTGCTGTTGTTGAGTTGTAAGAATTCCCAATATATTCTGGATACTAACCCCTTTGTCAGATACGTGATTTCCAAATATTTTCTTCCCATTCCTGAGTTTGTCTTTTCACTGTCTTGCTTGTATCTTTGATGAACAACATGTTTTAATTTTGATGAATTTCAGTTTATCTATTTTTTGTTGGTGGTGCCTGTGCCTTTGGGGACATTATCCAAGAAGTCATTGCCTAACCCAATGCCATGAATGATACTCACTTTTGACTTGGACCATTCTTTATCCCTCATGTCAGCTGGGTTTCAGAAAGAATTCTTTGTAATTAGCAAACACTGTTTTTTTAATTAACAAAATTTTTTGGATTGCTATAGTGAACACTTCTCACTGAAGTCTTGTCTGTCTTCATGACGAATGTAACTGAAAGAGTAAGTACATGGGAAGACAGAAGACCTGGCTTTACGATGGACTCTGACAGTAATTGTGACCTCTTTTTTCAGAGCCTCCATTTTCTTCCTTATTATGAAGGTGTCACAAGGGGCAGGCTCTGGGGTCCATCCCAACTTTCAACTTCATTGCCTGTCCATCCATGTTTGGACAGCACCCTGGTACACATACTTGTCAAAGGCCAGGCAATCCTCATACCTGGAATGCAAATGAGAATTAGCACACTATTAAAGGGGAGACTTACAAGGGTGATGACTTCTCGAGCAATCGCATGGCCTCCAGGAGCCCAGAGCAGGAAGTTCAGGAGGAGGTGCCTGATCAGCTGTTGACATGAAGGTGGTCTGGGGTCTCTGTCTTGGCTCTCTGCAGCTGCTGCCTGTAGATCCCTGGCTGAGAGAGTTGGACTTCTGAGCAGCTTCTTGAGGTGGCTGAGCACTGCCTTTACCTCTACCTGGGAAGTATAATTTCAAAGGTGAGAGATTAGGGAAGAGTCAGGACCTGTATGGTTCTAGGATTTATTTGGGACTTTGAAGTAAGCCCTAGAAAGAGGAGAGGACTGGCGACCTAGGGAAGGCAGACAGAGGCGACTCATGTCTGAGCTTATACTCTGTTCCACACAAACCCAAATGGGCGTAATGGAAATTTCTTGACTTTCTTTCGTCTTGCTAAGCAGCCAAGGCACCACGCCAGGAATTGACCTTTTTTTTTTTTTTTTTTTGTAAGAAAAGAGACAGAGAAAAATCCTCAGCAGAATGTAGTCAGATTTTTATATTGTGGGAAAAGGAACAAAAGGCTCCTTGAAGACTTGCTCTCTATCATAGCCACAAATCAATTAAAGCCCCATGCAACTGGACCTCCACTGAGCCAATGTTCTGATAAGAATGAGGTTTGCCTTTTGCCTTTTGTTATCTCTAAGGGGAGGAAACACACACATACACACACACACCACATTTGTTTTGTTTTAGACACTGGGACAGTGTTCATACATGTTGAAAGCATAAGCAGAGGTCACAAGTCTGTAGAATTCACATAATGTGATCGTTATAGGTCTGTGGGTTGTTTTTGCATAAAAAGTACTTATTTCATGCTGAGACTTCTGCTTGCTATAAGAATAGTACATCAAGATGTGACGTGGAAAACAAAGAAAAACTGAAAGCCATAGATCCAAAATGCCACATGGAACTCATGAACAGCTATGTTCCATCATTTTCGAAAGAGTACTTAGGCCTATTCTGAGAATTCCCATGACCAATTTTATGGATTTTGTGTGAGTCGTCTTTTTTTCCCCCTGGAAGTTAAAGCCTCATTCAATGAAGTCTGTCATAAACTCCAATACACTAGGAGTGCTGTGTGAGCTATTCTGACCACAATCCAAGACCGTGAGAAACTGTACCATGGGGCTCTTCCACGGAGAATGGCAGCATTCCAATAGGAGAGGGCTACTCTCTCACCACCTCCTCTGTCAGCTGGGCCCAGCCTGCCCTCATCTGATGGCGTCTATGGGAGCCCAAGACCATCTTACCATCTAAAAGGTCTGCAAAAATGTCAGGGCTTAGGAAGCTATGCCTTCATATCCATTTTCTTCTTGACTGGCATTTGATTTTCTACCCTTGTTCAGTACTGGTTGTCTTCATCCCAGACCATCTTTCCCTTCAAATGCCTTCCACATCCATAAGCTTTCACCTGACATGCCAAAACTTTAAATGCTTTTTAATTTGTTTTTAGTAAAAGAGATAAGCTTTCTTTTCTAAGGATTACTTTTTATCCTGCATTATGAAAATTTACATATGTTCACTAGAAAGTCTGAACAACAAGGTATGATGTACCTCCACCATCCAAATGAAAGATCTGATCTAACTTAATCTCAGGCTGGTCTTGCTCCATTTTCTCCAGGGGAGATGGAGGAAACCAGGTTCACAACCTTCTCATCTTTCCCCAGGCCTTGTGAACCCAGAGCTCACTATGTGGCATGTTTGCTTACACTTCTCACAATGCACTGTAAGTAATTTCACGTATCTATGACATAAAGTCTTTGAGAACATGATTTTTCATGGCAGAATGTTAGTCCATGGTTAGAATATGTCACAACTTATTTAGTCAGTTCCATACTATTGAAAGTTTAGGCCATTTCTAACATCTGCAATTACAACAATGCTGTAATGATATTCTTACACATAAATCTTTGTATGGATCTCTAATTCCTTCCCTAGGATAATTCCTAGAGGTGGAATAACAAAGTCAGAGTATGAACCCTGGCTTAATTCTTATGGGTATTCAAACACAGGCATTTTGTGTGTTTTTCTTTTTTTTTCAATATATGAAACTTATTGTCAAATTGGTTTCCATACAACACCCAGTGCTCATCCCAAAAGGTACCCTCCTTAATACCCATCACCCACCCTCCCCTGGCATTTTGTGTTTTTATCATGATTAAATTCAAAGTTAGCAAAAGAAGATGAACACTGGCTGGCAGCAAACAGGGTCTGCAGAGAGAAGGGCGCGTCTTTGTGCGGCAGTTGCCCTTGCTTCCCTGTTACTGAACCTCAAGGATGGCCAGTGGAGGCTGGCCCACAATACGCTGTCAGGGCTGAGTGATTAACCAGGATTTAATGACACCTTTTGAGGAAAGGGCACAGGTGTTGTCAGGCTCATTCAAATCTCACAATAAACATGCATTCAAAGGCAGCTCACAGTTTGTTTCTCAAGTCACCCAACAGACCATCAAAGGGATTTAAAGTTCACAAAACCCAGGAGAGAAAGAGGTATGTATTACTAAACTAGGAAAACTGGGCTCACTTGCTCCCCAGGATGTCACACACACCAGTGCCTCAGGTTGGGCACCAAGGAGGAAGAGGCTTTAGGCTCACAAACATGAAACGTGTCTTCAGTCACAAGACAGATAGCCCCTCTCACAGGATAGCTAAGAAGGAAGCAAACATGCAGGTGCTAAACTACTCTGAGTGAACTAATCTATTTTTATCCAGTATGCTACAGCATCCCTGCAGTAAGAACTATGTACAGATTAAAAAAAAAAAAAAAAAAAAAGCCAAGGTAAGTATTAGACATGCCAATGCAGAGCTTTCTAGAAATTACCTTTCTTTTGGACAATTTATTTCTCTACCTTTCAAAAGTGAATCTCTGTCCATTTCAATGATTGATCAGGAATTTAACATATAACTTACCAACTTAGCTTATAAGGAATCAAATATAAAGTATATATAACAGGGCTTTGAAAATCATTAGTGCCATATACATTTTAACTATTATCACTAAAAATAAGATAATGAAAACATAATTAGGATTTCTCTTAATAAGTTTAATGTGATATTTTAAAAAGGGAGATAGAAAGCTTTCTTCTTAGTCATAAAGCAACCCTCAAACACATATGTGGATTATGATAATTTCTTAAAAACGTATTTTTGATCCAAAATAAATTATCACCAAATTTCAACTTTTTAAAATCTAAAACTCTTTCTTTCCTTTGCCATGCAAGTATTCGTTCATTTTTTTAAGTGTTTATCCATCTCTGGGAGAGAGAGAGAGAGAGAGAGAGAGAGACAGACAGTGTATGCAGGGGAGGGCCAGAGAGAGAGATGGAGACAGAGAATTTCAAGCATGACATGGGGCTCGAAACCACAAACTGTGAGATCAAGACCTGAGCCGAAATCAAGAGTCGGACACTTAACCAACCGAGCCACCCAGGCACCCCATGCCATGCGAGTCTTTAAATAAGAAAAATATACAGACATATCTGTACTAGTCTCTGCTTTTTTCAAACAGAAAACATGAAGCAAATAGGAAACTTACTCTCTACATAAAGAAACTTGCTCCCTTTAATTATTAAAATTAGCAAAAAGTGTTAGCAGCTAAAGTTTTAAAAACCAGAAAATAAACATTTGCAAGGGAGGTGCCAATGCCTTTAATCAAAGCACTGCTTCCTGTAGTCATTATACTCTGCATAAAATAAAAACTCGATTTGCCATAGACAGCCAGTCCTGTATTAGCTGCTCTGTTATTTAGGGAATGCCCAAGTCCTTTTTCAGAAGCTAAGGGGTTAATATCAGATTACTTTAGTAAGAGTGCTAAACAAAGCCTGTAATGTGAGGATTTGTTGTCTGATCCAAGAAAGCAGTAAGTCAAGACGGAAGCAGACAGGGACAGGCTGCTGATCAGAGAGAGGACAGTGCTCCTTAGAGGAGCGGTCAGATTCTGCACGGCAAATGCTAGAGGACTTGGCCCCTGGGCCAGGGCTGACTGTAAACAAGGGCATTGGTGGCAGCTGAGCAAGAACAGATAAAACAATGTAGGGGACAGAAGGGCTATGCCTCATCTCCGTGGTGCTTCCCAGGAAAGCAGAGTGGCAGTTTCCCATGTCTAGTCAACTCTGTGAGGCAAGAAGATGTCTCCAACCACAAACCTAGCATGTGTGCACTTACCCATCTGGGTGGATGTGTACATGCTACCACACGTGAGCACAGTGAACAGCCAGTGCTTAGGTGCCTGGGGGTTACTGGAGGCCAAACCCACCACAGGTCCCTTCCTGCAGCATCTTTTCTGATCCCAAGAGACGAACCCAGAGCACCACACACAGCACGTCCTGCCACCCACCATGGTCTGTGCTCGCTGCTGACTCCTGTCACGTGGACTGTGGCTGAAGGCCAAGAGCCACAGCAGGGCTTCCGGGGGTTCAGCTTCTGACATCACTAACTGCTCAGCCGCGATGTCAGCCCATCCTCCAAAGTGAATGAACAAAAACCAGCACTCAAAGGGGCCTCCGTAGGACCTGGAACAGAACCAAAACACATGGCAGCTGGGCAACTTGACTTCTTTCTCTTTTTGGTTCTTAGAGCAGCTGTAATGTCTGCGAATGGTTGGCTTAAATTGTTCTTATCCACTGAGGTACATCTTGCAAGGAATACAAGTTAGATTTAAAAAATAGCTCACAATGCCATTCTGAACCCATCACAGGACCTTCAAAGGCAGGTCTTTCAAAATCCCATGTGTCCCGAGGACTTTAGACACTTAAATCTTTATATCCAAGGACCATGAGTGGCTACAGGCTTCGACAAAGAAAGGTTCTGGGCCATGACCAACAGGAATGCTACAAGATGAGAGCTTTAAGGCCCCCTCTGCTTTCTGCAAGGCCTGTACAGCTGGGCTGCTGTGAAGAGGGGGCCTCCCAGCCCTGAGGCAGCCACCCAGGTAGCTCCAGAGCAAGAAATGAGGGGGCTCCCTGGGGTCCAGATGGAGACGAGGAAGGGATGCAGACAAAAACATATGTTATTTCCTTTCTGACAAAACACAAGGTTCTGGCCAGTATTTTGGCAATGATGAACTTTGAACGGGCTGCATACTGTATATTCTTTCCTGTCATGTATGGGAAGCTGAAAAGTTAGAAACTTTTATGAAGCTATCCTTTTGCCATGCTGGGAATGGACAGGCACACTGGCTATTTAAGAGATAGACTCTGTTCAAGGAAAGGACCTATTAATATGCACAGTGACAGTGTCAGCAGCTTAACATCTCCCCTAGGGAAAATGGAGTGGGACTGGCCTAAGATCAGAACTTCTCTTCTGAACCGGGGAGGTTCCTGGAACAGGAGAGCTCTGGGCCCCTCTTGGTTGGATCTGGGTCTGCTATGTCTGTTCTGAGAGCAAGTGACTAAATGTTTTAACACCTAGCTTGTGGAACAGTGGAGAGAAGAAGAAAGGGGAGTGAGTATTAATCTTACTTGTCCCACAAGAGGAAGAACTGGTGCTCTGTGGGCCACATTAGTGGTCTGCTGGGTTATGATGGCTGAAAAGCCAGAAATGGGTTCCACAGAGGATCTTCCCTACAGACCTCACTATAAGCTGAGCAGCAGGGCTCTCTCACACTCCCTGGACAGGGGCTACAGGGCCTGCCTTGCAGAAATGGGCCGGGTTCTTTTTCCTCTTTTCTACCAGTAACTGAGCATGTGAGGCAGTCCTAGTGGCTGGCTAAGAAAGCACCGGAACCTGTTCACTGGCCCCTCCCTGCAGGTGGACCCAGAAATCTAGTTAAGGCAGATCTAAGTTAGGTAAGAGTCCCATGAGGCTTTGCGTTGAGGTCCTGCTCTTTCACCAGAGACAACCTGAAAGCATGCACATGGGACTGACAGGTGTTACAGGCCATTACCATGCTGATACTCTGAACCCCACTTGTCTGCCAGTTCTTTTTGTCTCCTTTATTGGTAAGAATCTTGAGTGCGGGGTGGTGAGTAACCGGCACCAAATGTGCATCAGTGATCATGAACATAAGGAGCACCAACCGTAATATGTGATGGCTCAGCGAGCAGATTACAGAGAATTTCAAGAGGGAATAGTGGCAAAAGGAACAAATAGAGACGGTCTTAGTAAGTTAGTACAGACAACAAAATATTTGTACTCTAAAAAAAAAAGTAAATCAAGAGGAAGGTGCAGGGTGTTATGTCACAAAGAAGTTAGTAAAGCCTAAATGGGATTGCTTTTAGGAAAATTAACGCATGAGAGTACTTAATATCATGTTAGAAACTAATTTATGTTAGAATATAATTCTAATTTTAGACAAATATCTATTTAAAATTTTTTTTTAAAGTTTATTTTTGACAGGGAGAGACAGAACATCAGTCGGGGAGAGGCAGAGAGAGGGAGACACAGAATCCAAAGCAGGCTCCAGGCTCTCAGCACAGCGCACGATGCAGGGCTCCAACTCACGGACCACGAGATCATGACCTGAGCCAAAGTCAGACGCTCAACCCACTGAGCCACCCAGGCGCCCCTAAACAAATATTTATTAAAGAGAAGAGGAAAAAGGGACATTTTACCCTATTGTGCAGGAGAAGTTTAGAATTTCCTTCCCTAGAGATCACAGAAGAAGGGAGAAGACCAAGGGGCCCAGAGAGCACGGTCCTCTGCATGGCTGGGGGCGGCGGCAGCATGCGGGCTCTGCTGTTTTCCTAGGGTCTGCTCTTCTCGTTATGCTTGTACATCTCAAGATCCAATACCAATACTACTCAGGACAGTTTCTATACAAGGTATTTACATATGCACTGCTGCTGAGCTGCTCAGAGTGACACACGTGCAGCTATGTGCTTCTTCCACTTCTCACTCAGCAAGGTGCTTACCTGTTTGGGCGTGGTCACAGACCAGTAATGCCTTCCCCTTGGCCCTCCTCAAACAGATGATAAGGATCAAGAGAAACCACTGTGAGATGGACCTAGGCGTCATTAGGATTTGCTTACCCATGAGTCTGGTCTTCAACTATTTCTCTGAGCATTTCAGAAATATGTTTCAGTGGCTGGTGCCACAGTTTTTGTGGGATATCTGTGGGTGGAAAGACAAACCAGAGGGAGCTGAAGAAAAGTCAAACCTATTAGGATCGTCTGCAGCTAAGACCAAAAGAGCTTTGGAAAAAGGCTATATTTTTCCTGGCCCATGGGACCCATACCACTGGTCTCCTGCTGTTCCCAGCCAGCATCCATCCCTTAGGCCTGGGAAGATCCTCAGTGTTACACAGAACTAAACTTCAAAGGCTCTTTAACTCAGGTACACAGAAGTAGACAAACTCCATAAGCAGCCCACCCTAGGGCTGAAAATGTTACGTTGCAGATACCTCACGTTTTTTCCTTTCTACCCAACCCCTCACTCCTTATCACTGACAATTTGTGATTTCAAAGTACATGGAGATGGTAATAAAAGTCAACAAGGAACTAAGGATAGGCTGCTCAATTGTTTTTCTATGACTGTGCTGAATTCAGAATATGATTACAGGTTTATAGGGAAGAATGGGCCAGAAAAATAATACATGGGTATCATGTGAACAAATGTCTTTTCTTAGTTTTTCTGGTTTCATAATTATCCCAAGGTTTTAGATACGCACGTATCTGCAGTTCTAAGTAATATCTGAAAAAGTTACCACATATCCATACAGTGATAGATTCTATAATTAAATACACGAGAAGATAATGTAAGTGATAAGGCAGCCACTGTAACTACCCCGTAAGTGTTACAGATGAAAAGATCACCTTTCCCTCCTCTGAATGCCCATTACTCTTGATTTGTAGCCTTTGAAAGCATTTTTCATTTTCTTCTTTGTATTAATTATTTAGATACTTATTTCATGTCCCCCCACTTGTAGCTCTTGGATAGTCAGGACTTGTAAGTGATCTATCTTTTACGCCCCACAGGACTTTACTTTTATGTCCCACAGGGCCCCAAATCAATTTCTGATGAATAGAAGATTCTACTATTAAAAAATACTTCAATTTGTGAATTAAACATTCATGTTTTCCAAAAAGAATAGGCTGAAAAGTAGCATAGGAGCAACTTCTGCTTAAATTTACTTATTTATTTTTGGACACAAATCTAAGACCATCACACAAAGGAAAAGGTAAATAGGTGAGTTCCATGCCCAAGGTACCCCCTTAGTCTTGTGTTTATAGGTTTCCCAACTTACAAAATAATAACTCCAATATTTCTTCTGGAGCTCATAGGCTGACCTCAGGCTTCTCTAATCTGACCTAAGCTGTAAAGTGTACTTCTAGAAAGAGAAATTTGTTATCCAAGTTTTCCCACTGTGTTCCCACAGGTTAAATTTCACCAAACTGTTGATCAGAGGTCCCAGCAGCCTCACTACCACCTCCACCACCAGCATCTGAGAGGACAGTGTCAGATGGGTCATTCTGGGTAAAAACCTACATCTTTCAGAAAAACAAAGAGAAGGGGTGCCTGAGTGGCTCAGTCAGTTGAGCGTCCAACTCTTGATTTCAGGTCAAGTCCTGATCCTGGGGTTGTGGGATCGAGCCCCACATCGGGCTCCAAGCTGAAGACTAAAGCCTGCTTAAGATTCTCTCTCTCTCTGCCCCTCTCCCTGCTTGCTCTCTCTCTAAAATAAAATAAAATAAAATAAAATAAATATTTAAAGGAAAATGAAGAGGAATTTGAATTTTGTAAAATACTCTGAAACTTGAAATACTCTTGTAAAATACTCTTGAAACTTTTCTCAAATGAATCAATCTACTCAGGAAAAAGGCAAGTAAAAATGGCATGAAAAAGGAAATATCACTGGCTCTTTCCCTCTTTCCTTCCACAGACAGTTAAAATGCCTTCTTCTCTGGCACAGAGCCAGTGCTGTGTCAGTGCTGCCTTTCCTTCAGATTCTAGGCTTTAGTGGAAGGGGAAGGACACCTTTATTCTCTATGCCTGAAATGTTTCCTAAACACAAGTTCTCAGACATGTTAACAGACCAATGCCAGTTGGATTAAAGATGGGATCATCAATTTCCCAACTGGATGTGGCCAATGGAAGGCTGGCAAATGAGACCAGAGAAGGCCATGATTTAATACACTTACTGAATTCTTTCAAAAGTCTTTTTCCCTTGGCTTGGTTAGGAGAAATTTCCCCTAAATTTCCTTGGCTTTGTTCATCGTTTTATCTTTTCTTCTGTAACAAGGGGCACAGAGCGGAAAGAATGAAATACAAATAAATGTACTGTTCTAACCTACCTCAGCCAAGTCTTAGCCTGTTCTTGGCATTCAGGTGGATCTAGCTGGCACCAGCATAAGCCTGGGTTATCCTGAGCAGGCTATCAAAACCTAACAAGAGGACATTTTTTTTTTCTTTCTTTTGGTAAGTAATGGTAACTGGGAAGTCCAGCAAATTCTCATATCAAAATCCCACAGATGTGAGACCCTGGGAGCTTAAAAGGATGTTAGAGATGACTGATTCCATCTCCCTTGTTTTACAGAGAAGGAACTGGTAGGGAAGGGTTATGATTTGTCAGCCCTCTTTCTCAGAAATTTTTTTTTTTTTTTTAAATTTTTTTTTTTTTTCAACGTTTATTTATTTTTGGGACAGAGAGAGACAGAGCATGAACGGGGGAGAGGCAGAGAGAGAGGGAGACACAGAACCGGAAACAGGCTCCAGGCTCTGAGCCATCAGCCCAGAGCCTGACGCGGGGCTCGAACTCACGGACCGCGAGATCGTGACCTGGCTGAAGTCGGACGCTCAACCGACTGCGCCACCCAGGCGCCCCAGAAATTATTTTAATATAGGCAGAATCAACTTTCACATACCTTTTGGGTGTTGAAGCAGCACCATAACAAGAGATGGAGAAGCATAAGGAAAGTAGGTCTTGAGTGTAAACTTCAGCTACAATAATTCAAAACCAAATGAATGTTAGGGTTGAAAGGGGTATTAAGAAAGAACAAAATCTTGCATCATCTGCCCCAAAATGACTGCTTAGTACTAACATGGTCAGAATGTTTTCTTAAACATTTATTTAAAAAAATTTTTTTTTCCAATAAACTTGTAAATATGTTCTAGAAAAATGAACCTTTTTGAAATCACCTTCTGGAGCTTAAGAAAAATAGAGTTATCCTCCTGATGTCTTCACAGCAGGTCTTTACCTCAAATGAACCAGATTATGCACATAAATCCATTTAAGTGAGAGTTTCCAAGGCAGTTGTGATATTAGATATTCCAGCATGATTTTTTAACAACAAAAATAAGCATGAAACAACAATGGTGCTCGCTATACTTTGAGGGCCAAAGTGCTATAGTTATTTACGCCTTCAGAAGGCACAGAGGCTTTGAAGTACTTTGTATGAAATTGAGGGAAAATCTAGAAACAGTGAAGTGCATAGGCTTCGATGAGTTTTGGTAAATCTGTAAATCCATGTGACCATCACCCCAGTCAAAATAGAGAACATTTCTATCACCCCAAAAAATTCCTTTGTGGTCCCACCACTCCCTGGCAACCAATACTGTGATTTCCACAAAAGAGATTTGTTTTGCTTATTCTTGGATTTCATATGAATAGAATCATAGAGTATGTATTCTTTTGTGTCTGGTTTGGCTCAAACTTTTTTTTTTTTTTTTTTAAGATTCATCCATGTTAATGTGCATAAGTAGTTCATTCTTTTTTTATTGTTGACATAATCATTGTATGAATATACCATAATGTTTATTCATTCTCCTATTGATGGGTACCTGGGTTGTTTCCAGTGCGGGGTTATTATGAATAAAGCTGCAAATTAACATTCATATTTATGTCTTTTTGTGGACATGTGCTTTTTCTTGGGTAAATACCACAGGAATGGAATTACTGGATCATGGAGTACACGCTGTTTAACTTTATAAGAAACTGCCATGTAGTTTTCTAGAACGGCTTGTACCATCTCACACCCCTACCAGCAATTTATGAGAATTCCAGTTGCTCCACACACTGCAAACATTTGATATTTTCAATCTTACTAACTTCAGCTATTCCAGTGGGTATGAACTGTCACCACTTTATGGGTTTACTATGCATTTACTTGATGGCAAATGATGTAGAACAATTTTCATGTGTTTATTGCCAACTTATATATGTTTTTTGAAGCGTGTATTCATCTCTTTTGTCCATTTCACAAAACTGAGTTGTTTCTTAGGGACTAAGAGATTTTTATTCTGGACACAAATTCTCTGTCAAATATATGTATTAAAAATAATTTCTTGGGGAGTCTGGATGGCTCAGTCGGTTGGGTGTCCAACTTCAGCTCGGGTCATGATCTCAGAGTTTGTGAGTTTGAGCCCCAGGTCAAACTCACTGCTGTCAGCCTGTCAGTGCAGAGCTGGCTTCAGATCCTCTGTCCCTCTCTCACTACCCCTCCCCCACTCACGTGCTCATGTGCGCTCTCTCTCTCTCAAAAATAAACATTAAAAAAAAAAAAGAAAAGAATTTCTCTCAGTGGCTTGCCTCTTCACTTTCTTAACAATGTCTATCAGAGAACAGAAGATTTTAATTCTGATGAAATCTATAATTTACCCATTTTTTTTTGGATGGTTTGTGCTCTTTTTGCATCCCTCCTAAGAAATCTTAGATTGTTCCAATATAAAAAAGATACTCTCCTATGTTTTCTTCTAGGAGCTTTATAGTTTTAGCATTACGCTGAAGTCCATGATCCACCTCAAATTAATTTTTGTGTTGGTGAGTTAAGAGGTTCATTTTTTTCTCATTTAGATAATTGGCTGTTTCAGCACAACTATTCAAAACTTTCCCTATTGAATTGCCTTGGTGTCACTCTCAAAGATCAATTTACTACACACACACACACACGTATAAACTTTTTATGGATATATCTCTCTGGACTTTTCAGTTCCACCAATCTATCCTTTTGCCAATACCTCACTGTCTTGTAGCTTAAAGTCTTGAAATCAGGTAGTGTGAGTCCTCTGATTTTGCTCTTTTCTTTCTTTTTTTTTTTATTGCATTTGTTTTTCAAAGTTGTTCCGTTGTTCTGGAATATATGGGTTCTCTCCTTACATATTCAAGTTTCTTTAAGCAATGTTTTATAGTTTGCAATGTAGAGGTCTTATGCATCTGTCGTTAAATTTACTTCTTAGTATTTTACAGGTCACTGTGCATTTGTCTTTCTCTTCTTACTTCTGTCAATTTTTGCTTCATGTATTTTGAAACTGTTATTAAGCACATATCCATCGTTAATTGGTATTTCTCCTGATGACCTGACCATTCTGTGGCATTAGAAAACGTCCCTCTCTGTCTCTGGTCATACCCCTTGTTGTGAAGTCTATGCCATTGGCTGCTAGTAGTGCCATCCAGCTTATTATTTGCACAACCTAGCTCTCCTTTCTTTTACTTCAATCTACGATTTTAGCATTAGAATGAGTCTCTTGAAAATAACATACAGTTGGATCTTGGTTTTTATCTACTCTGACATCTGCACCTTTGTACTAGCACATTTAGCTAATTTTTATTTAATTTTTGCCATTAACATACTGTTAGTATGTTTGTGTTGAAGTCTATCTTTTGACGTTAGTTTTCTTTTTTTGATGTTAGTCCTTTTTGTTTTGTTTTGTTTTTGTTTTTGTTCCTCTGGCAGCTCACGGCCCTGTCTGTTGACACCTCAAGTCAATCAGATTGTGCCTTCAGTTCCGGGCACCCCTGGCCCCACACAACCCCCTCCCACTCCTCACATGAGCAACCTAAGGAGACAGTTAATAGAGACCCCAATGTGGTTTCCTTTTTCAAAGCTTAAATCTCCTGTAGTTTCCATCTGCTTTTTTGGTTGTTCTCTAGTACCTTCAAATAGTTTTTAAATATATCTTGATCAGACTCTATAATTTTTTTTTGGAACTTTAGTCTAATACATTATCAGACTCGGCCACTGCTGGAACCAGAACCTGAAGTGATTTGCTGTTTGTACTGAGCCATTTTGCAAGTTTACAAAAAAGTGGTTTGTCGTGGCAACACTAGTTCAACTGGGCACATTGACGGAACTGCACCGCACTCATCAAATACGACAGGCATGAGGAAGGGACAAAAAGAGAATGAGAAGGACTGAAGATAAACATTTCTGACAATGGGAAAGAACGTGGATGAAGGGGATTTCTCACGAACTGCTGGGGGGAGTATAAACTGACACAACCACATCTGAAAACAATTTGGCACCATCTACAGAAGCTGAATCTTCGCATACCTAATAACCAGCACTTCCACTCCTAAACATATCCCGAATGTCCAGAACAACACCATTTCTAAAGGAAAACAAAATCTGGATGCTTACCACCACTTTCCCAACAAAGTATTACGTGGCACCACCCCACCATGGCCACACACAACACAGAGTGATCACAAGGAGTGGAAAAAGCAAGATTCAAAAGACTGCATACAGTATACTTCTCTTGTTTGTTGTTTGTTTTCTCAAGTGCAAAAAAGCAAAGAAAGCATGGTTTGGGAAATCATATATATGTGATCATACTATTTTCAGAAAAAGCAAAGGAATGACAGACATAAATTCAAAACATTTATGGCTAAAGTGGAGGAGAAAGGCAGGGCTATAAAACAGAGATGGGCTACATGGATACATATTAAGTTGTTATTACCAGTCCAGGTCTTGTTTGGATATTGGATTCATATTCATTTTATTAAGAATAAATACATGAATGAATGAATAAAACACAGAAAGGAAAGAGCGTTACGCATGGATCACACAGGACACAGGGTGTTATGCATCAAGGATTATGACTAATCTAAAATGGGCACTTGAGAAGGCAGGGGATCAGTGATGAGAAATGGCCATCAATTAAAAAGGCAGACAATTAGGAACAGCCCTAGAAAGGGAAGTGATATAATATACGTATATGAAGCCCTGTGCAAAGGTAAGAGGTTATTGCCCTCTTATTCTGAGTCCAAAGCCAGGGCAATGAATTCTTTTTTTTGATCTCTGCCCTGCTTTCCACTGGGACTCAGTATGTGCCCCTCCACACCACTAAACCCATGTACCCTGAGCAGGGTAATATTCTAAATGAAAAGCAACAGAGAAGAGAAAAAGCAAAAGAGGAGAGGAGAGGAGAGGAAAGGAAAGGAAAGGAGAGCAGAGGAAAGGAAAGGAAAGGAAAGGAAAGGAAAGGAAAGGAAAGGAAAGGAAAGGGAAACAGAAAAGCAACAGAAACAGAGGAAATAATCTTAGAATTTGTATGGAACCACAAAAGACCTTGAATAGCCAAAGCAATCTTGAGAAAGAACAAAGCTGGAGTCAGCATACTCTCTGATTTCAAACTTTATTACAAACCTACAGTAATCAAAACAGTATAGTACTGGCATAAAAACAGACCCACACATCAATAGAACAGAATAGAGCCCAGAAATAAACCCATACATATATGGTCAAGGAGCCAAGAATATACAAAGGGGAAAGGACAGTCTCTTTAATAAATGGTGCTGGGAACACTGGATTGCCACATGCAAAAGAATGAAACTGGGCCACTATCTTAACAACATATACAAAAACTAAACTCAAAATGGATTAGAAACTGGAATGTTAGGACCTGGAACCATAAAGCTCTTAGAAGAAAACACAGGTGGTAAGTTCCTCAACAATGGTCTTGGCGATGACTTTTGGTTCTGACTCCACAAAAACAAAGGGAACAAAAGAAAAACTAAGTAGGTGAACTATATCAAATTAAAAAAACTTCTGCACAGGGGAGCCTGGGTGGCTCAGTCAGTTGAGCGTTCGACTCTTGACTTTGGCTCAGGTTATAATCTCACAGTTTGTGGAATTGAGCTCCGTGTAGGGCTCTGTGTTAACAGTGCTGAGCCTGTTTGGGATTCTCTCTCTTCCTCTCTCTCTGTCCCTTCTCCTACTCACACATGTGCATTCTCTCTAAATAAATAAATAAACTTAAAGAAAAACCAAACTTCTGTGCAGCAAAGGAAATCACCAACAGAATGAAAAGGCAACCTACTAAATGGGAGAAAATATTTGCAAATCATATATCTGATCAGAGGTTAATATCCAAAATATATAAAGAATTCATAAAATTCAATAGCAAAAAAAAAAAAACACCCCAATCTGATCAAAAAATGGGCAGAAGATATGAATAGACATTCTTCCAAAGAAGGCATACAGGTGGCCAACAAGTACATGAAAGGGTGTTCAGCATCACTAATCATCAGGGAAATGCAAATCGAAACCACCATGAGATATCACCTCACACCTGTTAGAGTGGCTATTTTCAAAAAGACAAGCTGGGAAGGATGTGGAGAAAATGGAACCCTTGTGCACTGTTAGTGAAAATGTAAACTGGTGTAGCCACTGTGGAAAACAGTATGGAGGTTCCTCAAAAAATCAGAAATACCATATGATCCAATAATCCCACTACTAGGTATCTGCCCAGGAAAAATGAAAACATTAATTCAAAAAGGTATCTGCACCCCCCACATTCACTGTAGCATTGTTTACAACAGCAAAGACATGAAAACAACCTAAGTGTCCACGGACGGATGAATGGATAAAGAAAATGTGTTCTACACATTCAGCCTTAAAAAAAAAAAAGTGCTATCTTGCCATTTGTAACATGGATAGAACTTGAGGACTTATTTCATTACTAAATGAAATAAGTCAGACGGAGAAAGATAAATACCATATAATCTCACTTACATGTAGAATCAAAAAAACAAAACAGAGCAATACACCACTTGAGCTCACAGATACAGAGAACAGATTGGTGGTTGCCAGAGGCAGGCTGGGGAGTGGGTGAAATGGATGAAGGTGATCAAAAGGTATAAACCTCTAGTTAACAAATAAGTAAGTCTTGGGGCTGTAATGTATGGTATGGTATACAGTTAATAATACTGTATTGCATATTGAAATGCTGCTAAGAGATTGTATCTTAATAGTTCTCATCACAAGAAGTTTTGTAACTCTAGTTACAGATGTTAACTGGACTTATCGTGATCATTTCACAATATATATAAATATCAAATCATTATGTTGTACACCTGAAACTAGTATTTGTTAATCATACCTCAATAAAAAAAAAAGACTAAAAAAAATAAGAACAAACAAATCAATTAAGGGGTGCCTGGATGGGTCAGTCAGGTAAGCATATGACTCATGATCTTGTGGTCATGAGATGGAGTCCTGCATCAGGTTCTGTGTTTACAGTGCAGAGCCTGCTTAGGATTCTCTCTCTCCCTCTCTCTCTGCCCCTACTCCTCTCTCTGCTTATCCGTGCACTCTCTCCCTCAAAATAAATAAGTAAACATTAAAAAAATAATAATTTTAACAAATTAATTAAAAGCAACTGTAACTCTAGTCCAAATCCACAGTGCCCAAGGCCAACAGTCAGGAGCAAGGCTGATAAGAAAAACACCCTTAAGCTAATGCTTTAACCAGTGTCATCTGCCCTAACCTAGGTGTCTTCAGGACTCAAAGGGGCAGGTTTTTTAGAGGTTGGTTCCTAACTGGGAATACAGAGAATGTATAGGGAGGATAAAAGATGTTTATAGTTATGCCTCAAAATAGGTGTGAGGGCCAACAAGTGCTTTTCAGCAGAGCTCTCCTCCCAAATTCTAGGCTGGGTATTGAAATGCGGTTTGCTACAGTCTAGTTAACCTCTCTAGGGAAAAAGGATGAGAGAAAATCATAAATATTTATGATTGTCTTAAAAAGCAGAACATCTGCTAAAACCTGAGAGATTTCTTTGGTGTAGGGATGTGTGGGATTGCAGCAGGGCCAAGCATCGCACAGCACTGCTCTCCTATGTGAGGCTGTAGAAAGCCACCACGAGGGGACCATGGCCCACCTCCTGGGGAGCTGCAGTGGACCCCACACACAGTAAAGGTCAGTTAAAATATCCCAAAGCAAAAGCTCTGGTAGAAATGCTTCCTGTTTCACAAGGTCCCTCTAGTCGGTCACTGGCCCTTGGCAGCAGCTGCCTGGTGTCTGCTGAGGGGGCCCTACAGTACAAGCCTTCCTGCAGCCCCCCATGCGTGGCTTCTTACTGACTGTGACCACCTCACACCTCTTGGTCATTGTCATTCCTAGCTGCTTCTCTATAATCATTCAAATCTCTCCTAGTCATTCTCACTGGCTCCTTTCTCTCCTGGAACCCAGTTCACATTTGGGTTCCTCCCAGGCAGGGAAACTCTGATGATTAAGAATGTCCAGCACTGCTCTGTACTCTGTGGCATTTCCTTCTTAGCACATACTACATACACTACTGCTGGCCTGATAAGGGCAGAGTCCCGCTCAGCAGAGAGCATACAACACAGGGCCTGGAAAATGTGTCCTCCAGGGTGGCACATGCCGGCACGCCAGTTTTCTTACACAACAGTAGATAAATGCTTCCGGGTACCAGGGCGCAAGGCAGACAAGAACTATCTGGATTCATTTTCAATTAAAATGGTTTTACCTTTGCTGGGGCATTCATTTGGCAGCTTTCTTCATAAGCAAAACAGTCTATCAAAATCACTAAAAATTAAGTGCTCCTTTCTGGTGATTAGCCAGATACTCTTAACAGCCTTCCCCCCCCACCCCCGCTTGGGGGAAATGACTAATATGTGCAATATAACAAACCTGCTTGTTTTGTTTTTCCAGAGCTTCCACAAAGCACCATGTAAACACTTGAATAGCGGCTAGTACTTCTGGGGCTCCATCGGTTTCCAGGAGTGCATACCTGAGCAATACAAAGCCAGATTACACACATTTAATGATTAATCTGGCAAACATGTGACTCTGAACTGTAAAAGGGAAGAGTGGAAACATTTTTTGTGTGTGCCATAAGCTTCAGCAGTATCCTAGCTCATTAGATTTCGGTCCTTGTGCGTCACTCCTTTCCGGAATACTTTCTTTAAAGTAGCAATCTGCAAAGCTTCCTTGCTTGGTTTTTAAATTATGAAGCACTGCATATCCCTTCCATATAGGCCTGAGTGCTCTCTAGAAGTATTTGTACACTGTATGCCCAGGCATGCAAAATCAACAGACCGTTTTCTTTTTCAAGTGGAGAAAGAGTTCCAAGGGGGTAAACTGTCAGGGTCAAATCTACCCAGTAAACGGTGGAAGAATCTGTGTGTACCTGGATTGGTTTCTGCGCATTTTCACACAACTAACTTTATACTGAAACAAAAGAAATCAACTCAAACCTTGCCCACTTTAAACTAAAAACTGCATTGTGACTTATTCCTATGCTCATTTAGCTTGAAGCTGGTATGTTTCAAGACCAACTTAAGGGCTGCTGTAAAAATTCCTTTCCCCAGGGTTACTGTCTGCCCTGGAGGCTCTACTGGTGAATGCCAAGGGGGACGGGTGGGGGAGGGTGAGTACCAGGGCTGCACCAGTACCCACAAAAGAGGACAGAAACCCTCTCTGGGTAACAAGCTCCCACTAACTGCCAGCCATGGTACCCACTGCCTGGTATCCACTGGGCTCTCACCTCTCATCATCTATAAATCCAACGTACTTCCCAAGAAGTATTCACATTTGCAAAATTAATGTGTCAGAGGATAGCACGCATAGTTGATTTTGCCTTTCAGAAGAGCTCTCTTAAGAATTGCCTTACTTATTTTTCTTGTTTTTTCTTAACTTTAAAATCTTTTAAAAAGATTGGTCAGCCCTCATGTGGTGAAGGGAGTACACTGCTACACTTTATTTTGAGCTGAGAAAAATCCTACATGAATATTTAATGATTTAATATTGAATTCAATTCTGCCTTTCTACCATTACTAGATTTTTAAATTGTTAAAAAAAAAGAAAGTTATCTTAATTCTTAGGCATTGGCTTTTAAATATACACTAGGCATTTGGGTTTTACCAAATAGCTTGGATGGGTAAGACAGAATCAGAAACTAACTTCCCCATGGTATAGCCAGAGACTACCACAAATTCTTTTATTCATATTTGGAAACTGAGCATTTCTAGGCCAATTATTAGCAGAAATAGCACACCATTTACCTGAACATTTCATCAACAATTCTGAATATGGCAGGGTAGCAGGCTGCTTCAGGCTGTAAAAGAGACCAAAAGTAAAATATCAGAAGCATTTCACTGAGGGGCGCCTGGGTGGCTCAGTGGGTTAAGCGGCCGACTTCAGCCAGGTCACGATCTCGCGGTCCGTCAGTTCGAGCCCCGCGTCAGGCTCTGGGCTGATGGCTCAGAGCCTGGAGCCTGTTTCCGATTCTGTGTCTCCCTCTCTCTCTGCCCCTCCCCCGTTCATGCTCTGTCTCTCTCTGTCTCAAAAATAAATAAAACGTAAAAAAAAAAAAAAAAAAAAAAAAAAAGCATTTCACTGATAACATAATGACTGGTTATTATCGGGGAGATGAGTTGTCTAAGTTGTCTAGAACTGCTAGTGTCTAGAAAATGGGCATATTTCTTTGGGTTAGAAAAAAAAATCCAAGTGCATGGAGCAAATGGGTTCTCTTGAGGCAAAGAGATCATGGACAAGCTTTATTTCCTCGTTATACTCCTGTATGTTCCACATTTTCCACAATAAGCCCATACGATCCAAAAAAAGAGTCAATAAGTATCATGGGAAAGTAAGTATCATGGTCAATAAGTATCATGGGAAATTTAAAAATGCCTTTCACCAGCATGTTGTAGTGAAGGCAGAGCTTGTGTGCGTTGCCAGTTTTACACAAAGTGCCCATGGACCTGACCACCTCCCATGGCCTAGAAGTGCCTCAAGGTCAGGTCTGGGCCTGCTATCTTTTCATTCCTCCTTACTGAGCAGTGGCAACATAGTAATTGACGATTATTAGTAAGGAAAGCAGGGACTACCACCATCTGGAACTATATATGAATTTAGTGGGGTGCCTGGGTGGCTCAGTCAGTTGAGCGTCTAACTTCAGTTCAGGTCACAATCTCACAGTCCATGGGTTCGAGCCATGCGTTGGGCTCTGTGCTGACAGCTCAGAGCCTGGAGCCTGCTTCACATTCTGTGTCTCCCTCTCTCTCTGCCCCTGCCCTGCTCACATTCTGTCTCTCAAAAAAAAAAAAAAAAAAAAAAAAAATTAAAAAGAAAAGAATTTAGCAGCTTCTATTATTTACAATGGAAAAGGGGTTAACGAACACAAAATATAGATACCATCATCTTGAACAAGGGAAGTGATCTAATTTATTCTATGAATATTTTTGTGATGGTTCTGATGGTTCAAGCCTGCAGAAGTTGACCCACCATAGCTTAGGTAGGGCTTTAATGGGCCTGACTCAGGTTCCCTGTCTTTTCAGCCAGAGCTCAAAGCATGAGAGTTAGCCAGATGAAAAATGCCATTTGTGAAACAAACACATATTTTACAGTAGCATCCAAATGTGAGTGGATTAAGGAATTTCTTTGAGTCATACCGTACTTGATATGACCAGCTTTGGCAAACATTTTTTCAAAGCCCCCTCAACAAAAAAAGAAGAAAGGATATGCTTTGCCTCTCAAGTTTTCCGGACCACGCTGAAGAAAGAATGGAACCTATCTCCACAGATTTTCTTTTCTACTCTCTGGTTTGAGCTGGGCATTTTGAGTTGTAACATTGAACGTTTGCCATCTAGTGTTCATACACCGTCACTACAGCCTGCCACAGAAGGCTCCAGGCAAGAGCACCACCACTTATTAAAATGATGGGATAACTTCCTTTTAATTATTGGAAGAGAGAGATTTGTGATTTGTAAGTTACAAATCTCTACTCTCTAGGTAGAGTAACCCATGCTCCCTCATCCTTCACTGATGTGAATTTTTATCTAAAAGAGACCAACTAAAAATTCTCATAGGTAAAATCATTATGTACTCAAGAAATAATCTGGCAGGGCCACAGTTCAACAGAAGAGATGCAAGTTATTTCTTGGCTTTGATCTCAGGCAAGTCTGTTAATCTCCTGGAGTCTCAGACCCACTGTAAATAATAACAGTTATGAACAGGTCACTGGATAAATGCCCAGAAAATACCATAAAAGTTTCTACATATTCATAATGGAAAAATCAAACAAGAAGGGAAAAGCACACTGTATGTCTTTTTTTTTAAATGTTTATTTATTTTTGAGAGAGAGAGAGAGCGAGTGGGGGAGGTGCAGAGAGAGAGGGAGACACAGAATCTGAAGCAGGCTCCATGCTCTGAGCTCTCAGCACAGAGCCTGATGTGGGGCTCAAACTCACGAACCATGAGATCATGACCTGGGCTGAAGTCGGATGCTTAACCAACTGAACCACCCAGGCACCCCAGCACACTGTATGTCTTAAAGTGATTCATCAAATTCGCCAAAAATTTTTCAAGCTTTCGTAGATGGACAGTATGCCTCTTAAGTGTTTAAGACCAAATACTGTCAAATGCCCACAGGCAGACAGATACACAGAGCCTGAAAATGCACTGATAGAAAACCAAAACTAGAAATGGTAAACAGAACCATTCCTTTTGAGAATGGTCTAACGAATCTAGAGCCACTCTATACATTTGATGCTAGAAAATCATTCAACACTGATCACAGATTTCTAAATGGCAAAGGAGAGGATGATCCACTGTGTAGAACAGGGCTACTATGAAACTCAAGGGGGAGAAGAAAGGACGCTGTAACTCAATTTATTAAAAGAGAATTCGAGTTTGGACATACTTCTATTTTATGCAGTGTTTTCTATCAAAACCGCTCAATCCAATGTTTTAAATGTCTCCAGAATGTGTGGAGCTGCCTGCTCTCTCCATGCCAATGGACTCTCTTAGAGTTCCTTCTGTCTAAATATGTCAGACTTTTGGTTGCTCTCAACCTGCTTCTACAACCCATTTCAGCTTTTACAACAGGTAAGACGCCAGGAGGCAGGGAAGCCTTGCTGAAACAGCAGTGGCAGAGATTTTGATTTAAAAAACAGTCTTCCTTGCTGTTCCAGAGCCGTGAACAGCTCTTTCTCATCCTCAGCCCTTACGGATGGTTTTTAAAACAAGACTCTTTACACTTCCCGAGCACATAATTTCAGGGTCAGTGAGTCCCCTCATGAGGCCTGGAGTGCTCACAGGCCAGGCATGTGTCCCAGTGACATCAAATCACAAAAGCAAACTTAAGCTGCTTTTCCTATCAAGAGAATCCTCCAAATAGAATTAAAGTCTTAATTTATGCTTCTTTGGAAGCCATAAATTTCCCTTCTGAATCTTTACAGCATCCTTGTGAGGGAAGAGGCGAACATTTAACCCCTCTGTGTCCTGGCTTATTTGTGGAAGGGGACCCTACAGTAAACACACCACAGGCCACTCTGCAACCTACCTCGAACCCTAGCTCTGAAGCCCTACAATCCAGGGGATTATCTTTCCTGTAAAAATGAGGGCAAGAAAAACTTTCTTGGGTTCCATCTGTTTATCTGTTTTTCTCCATCCTGCCAAAATCTGTTCCTTCTCAAGCTCTGCTTGCTCTTCTCCAACTGGCCTAATGATTTCCATGTTCAGATTATTTCAAATCTAGGGAAACTATGTCACCAAGAGGCCATCAATAACACGTGTTTTGCCCTTCTCTCTTCCCCTCACACCACCCCAATCCTTTCAGTGAATGTCAGAGGACTAACAGAGGATGATGATGGAGGGCTCCAGACTCTGACTTCCTCTTCCTACGGACCAGATTGTTCTGTTGGGAGTGTATCCCCTTCCGATCTCCCACAGCGATTCCAAAATGCCCTGTGTATCTCCTCTCTGCCTAGGACAGCCCATTCCCATCCCTCAACAAAACAAGGGATGACAAAGTCCACACAGAAGAAATGTGTGGTGGCGGTGTGCTCTAGTCCTGTGTTGCGGGGGGAAGGTGAGGGAGAGGCCAACTGTCCTTGACGTCCAATCTGTTATTTCCATCCCAATTTATCGAGGATTATTACAAGCCACTTGTCACTTAAGAGAGGCCTGAGAACATGGAAGAACATAACTCTCATGGAAGAAATCTGTCCTCTTTTCTATCATTTTCGGATTCCTTGTGTGTGTAAGATAGAGTATGGGGAGGAGGGGAAAAAGAGAATATAAACCAAAAAGGGATATTATAATATGATTTGAGAGGTGAGAGGTAAAATGAGGTACAGGAAGCCTGGAACAGATTCTCTTTCATGGTCTATTTTAATATAGTTAACTATTTTTAGTTAGGAATGGTCATTCTTTTAAAAAGAAGTGGCTGATTAGAAGCTCCCCCTTGAGCTGACCCAGCAGCCTCCAAACCCTGACAGGTGGGAACCCTTGTGTTAATATATGCATATAATTAATTTAATATAATATATTAAGATATATATATTATATATAATATATATTATATATAATATACATATTATATATAATAATATATATTATATATAATATATTATATATATACATATTATATATAATATATATTATTATATATAATATGTATATAATATATAATATATAATATATAATAAATTATATATAATTTATTTATATATAATATATAATATATTACATATATAATATATATATAATTATATATATAATATATAATTATATATAATATATATTATATATAATTATATATAATATATTATATATAATTATAATTAATATATATTATATATAATATATATAATATATAATATAATATATTGTCTTGTAATATAATTAAAGGGTGACTGTATTTATCAAAAAATAACTTTGCTCTTTTAAAAAGGGGATTCTTCATAAGATTCATTTCAATAGTAAGCTCCTTTATTGAGTTGAAAAACAATTTGGTTTTTAAAATACCTACTTATATAAAATCTTCGTATCTATTGTGTAAAATAAGGCACCTTTATAAATATGTATGTTTTATGATGCCATTTTCTTCTTTTCTACTTCCAAAATGCTAAAAAGAAGACTGTAAATATCCCTTTTACATTTCAGGACACTCAAGTTTCTTTCAATAAATTTGAGCTTGGAAAAATTTTTCTTTCTTTTAAATCTTTACCAGATGTTGTTTATACTACAAGCAATTTTTTTCCATATTCCATAATGTAATTATTGTTTAGTTAGTGATAAATGTATCATTTCTGGGCTTAAAGAAAAACTTAAGTTTTTAAAATTTTAAATTTACCCATGCTCTCCAAGGGCGTTAAGACAAAGGGATGCCAGCTCTGGATGTTGAACAAGATCCCTAAAACCTGAAGTTCTTTCTAGCCTTGCCCAGTGGACTCTATATAGTTAGCTTGTGCAGCTTGAGCAGGAAGATGGTCCCTCAACCTGAGAGCTGCTTCTTGGCTCAGTGACTAAGTGGCACTAAAACCCCAGGTCGAACACTGTGCTTTTTTTTGTTTTTTCTCTCCCTTCATTTGACTGGTCCATTGCAAAGTCCTGAACCCCCCAACAGTAAAGCAGCACTTGCAATCTGGGCCTCCTTTGCAGAGACAATGCTGGGGCGGGGGGTGGGGGTGGGTGGGAGCGGGGTCTGGTGCCCCCCAGAGGTCAATGATGGGAAGTGCAACTACTGTACGAGATGCAGATTCTTTACATTTCTGTTACAAGCATAAGCCACCACACTTTCAATTCGATCACTGCTAAATTCATGCGCCACATTAAAGCACTCAAAAAAGAAATGCTTAAAAAACTGCTAATGAAAAATATGGAAAAGAAAACCCTAGAACATTGGTAAGAAGTTATTCAAGTACAGAAAACTGACATCATCTGGGATCTGGAGTTAATTCTTTAGTATAATCTTTTATTAATGGGGAACTGTGCTTGGAATTTTGTGTAAAGGAAGTTTTTCTTTTTGAAGTGGCTACAACTGCTCTTTGGAGGACGAAGACAAGAACATATTCTATCTCACATCAGGGAGGTTAACAAGGACACTGAGATACCTTCATGTTTTTTATTCTTAAGTTGTTATTAGATTAAGAATTAATTTCCCCCCCAGCTTTATTGAGGCATACTTGACAAGATAAAGAATTTTAACTGAGCTGTGAAGACTTTTGGGTAGGAGAGAATATGAGGAGTATTTTCAGATTTAAAATCCGAATAAACAAAAACAAAATGAACCCAGTCTCCCTTCCCCCTCTCCTCCCTTTCTTTCATGGGCAAATCTATCTGTGAAGATGAGGGACCAGCTCCTCTGGACCCAGCTGGAGGGGCAGGCGGCATGTGGGGTCAGCCAACAGAGGAGTAGAATGAAAGGGCATGGGAACGAGGGTACATCCCGGCCCTGGCATGCAGCAGGGCAGCCAAGCACAGCACCACTGTGCCACCCAGCCAGCACTTTTCATTCAAATGTGGAATATAAACAATAGCTTTCTGGGCTCCACAGACAGAATTGTAACTAGAAAACATAACATCCTTCTGATTTGGGTCAGCCTTGGGAAACCAGTGTCAAAAAAAACCCCTGTATAATTAGCAAGTAGTTTTCACTGCTTTTGGTGACATTAGTTTTTAAGGTAGGTCTGAAGCTATAGATTATGGTCTTGAAGTGTGTATTCTGTCAAGGAAAACACAAGACCATCTGCTTTGAGAGGTGTCAGTCTGCACAGTAAATGACAAACTGAGGTTAATACTGCAATTTATTTAGGAGCCACCACATGCAGCAGGTAGCCATGAACTTGGGGCCAGCCCAGCCCATGGAAGCCAAAGGGTGAGTCTCAAAAGTAAGCAGTTTTGAAAACTTGTTTTTGTTTTGGAAGTCAAAAAGATATATATGCATTTAGAATTCAGGTAATATTAGGTTGGTGCCTGTCTTAACGGAAAATAGCAGGCTTTCCAATATACAAACTTAATGCAATCCCTATCAAAATACCAATAGCATTTTTCACAGTACTAGAACAAACAATTCTAAAACGCGTATAGATCCACAAAAGATCCTGAATAGTCAAAGCAATCTTGAAAAAGCAAAGCAAAGCAAAGCTAGAGGTATCACAATTCTGGACTTCACATTATATTACAAAGCTGTAGTGATCAAAACAGTATGGTACTGGCACAAAAATAGACACATAGGTCAATGGAACAGAACAGAAAATTCAGAAATAAACCCACGATTATATGGTCAATTAATCTTTGACAAAGAAGTAAAGAATAAAACCAATGGGAAAAAGATGGTCTCTTCTATAAATGGTGTTGGGAAAACTGGACAGCTACATGCAGAAGAATGAAACTGGACCGCTTTCTTACACCACACACAAAAATAAATTCAAAATGGATTAAATAATTAAATCTGAAACCTGAAAAATAAAAATTCTAGGAGAGAGTACAGGCAGTAACTTCTTTGACATTGACTACAGCAACTTCTAGACATGCAACTTCTTTCTAGATGTCTCCTGAGGCAAGGGAAATAAAAGCAAAAATAAACTACTTGGACTACATCAAAATAAAAGGCTTCTGAACAGCAAAGGAAACAATCAACAAAACTAAAAGGCAGCCTATGGAATGGGAGAAGATATTTGCAAATGACATAACTGATAAAGAGTTAGTATCCAATTTATAAAGAACATATAAAAGTCAATACTCCAAAATGAATAATCCAATTAAAAAATGGGCTGACGACATGAACTGACATTTCTCTAAAGAAATACAGATGGCCAACAGACACATGAAAAGGTACTCATCAGAGAAAAACAAATCAAACACCTCACACCTGTCAGAATGGCTAAACTCAGCAACATAAGAAACAACAGGTGTTGGTAAGAATGCAGAGAAAAAGGAAGCCTTGGGCATTGTTGGGGGGTATGCAAACTGGTACAGCCACTATGGAAAACAGTATAGAGATTCCTCAAAAAGTTAAAAATAGAACTACCTTATGATCCAGCAATCACACTACTGGGTATTTACCCAAAGAATACAAGAACACCAATTAAAAAAAAAGAAAAAAAAATATATATGTATATACATATATACACACAATTACACACACACACACACACACACATATATATATATATATACACACACAATGGAATATTATTCAGCCATAAAAAAGAATGAAATCTTGCCATTTGCAATGGCATGGATGGAGATAGAATAATGCTTAATGTATAATGTCAGAGAAAGACAAATAACATATAATTGCACTCATATGTGGATTTCAGAAACCAAACAAGCAAAGAGGGAAAAAAATGAGAGAATGAGAAAAAAAATTAAAAAACAGACTCTTAATTCTAGAGAACTAATGATTACCAGAGGGGAGGTGGGTGGGGGATGAGTTAAAGAGGTGATGGGGATTAAGGAGTATACTTGTGATGAGCACAGGGTGATATATGGAAGTGTTGAATCATTATATTGTACACCTGAAACTAATATTAATACTGTCTGTTAACTACCTGGAATTAAAATAGAAACTTAAGGAGCACCTGGGTGGCTCAGTTGGTTAAGCCTCCAGCTTTGGCACAGGTCGTGATCTCCCAGTTCGTGGGTTTGAGCTCCACATCGGGCTCTGGGCTGACAGCTCTGGGCCTGGAGCCTGCTTTGGATTCTGTGTCTTCCCCTCTCTCTGCCCCTCCCTCACTTGTGCTCTGTCTCTCTCTCTCTCGGAAATAAACAAACATTAAAAAAATTTTTTTTAATAAAAACTTAAAATAATAAAAAATGAACTACAAAAAAAAAAAAAAAAAAAAGGAGAAAAGAAAATACCAAGCTTTCAAGTCACTGAGAGGCCAAAGAACATTTGGGGAGATCATTTCCCTTTGTACAACCTGTACCACACTTTTATCTTTTGTTTTTGCAACATCTTGTAACTATAGAATTTCCAGGGCTATTTCTGGACAGTCCCAAAAGATGGAAACATAATTAACAGTGCTCCATATAAAATACAAGTTACGTAGACCATCACACTTTAATTACTCTCAGAATCCAACCCTAATGTAATAGGCATCAAGTTTCTTCTGGAGGCAAACACAGCAGGACCCTGCTAGCAGAGTCTAGGAGATCTCTCTGATACTTCCGCATGGCCTTGTCACTGCATGGAGATACATGCTGTGATAAACGAATGAGATGATGCAATTAGGAAGCAGGTTCTTCAGGTTACCCTTCTAATCACTCAGTCACGTCATAGCCATCTTCCAGCCTGCCTGGTTTTCTAGCACTGCAGCCCCAGGATGCCTGAGGAGAACAGCCCACGCCAACCAGGGACTTGCAACTCTGCACTGTAATTACCTCCTTGAACGATAAGGCATAGAGAGGTCACATCCTGCCAATGCCACAATAAATTAAACCAAATAACACCCTCTGGAATCCTCCTCTGACCATAATGGAAGCTCTGAAATCTACACACAGGATCCTGATAAATACTTTTGTAGATCAACGGCCTTCGAAGCTGTCTGCCTAGGGGAGATCAAACTATAAAAGCTGGAGACTTGAAGGCTGTGTAAGGGCACTGTTCCGTGGGGGTGCCTGCTTCCTGGCTCTCAAGCCCGAGGGCCCAGGTAAAAAGGACATGGGGGAGGTTCAGAGAAGAACCACAGGACCAATGAAGGGCCGCAGAATCAAACCAACTCAGAATGTCGATAGAACTGGAATTTATCCACAGGGAGAGGATCTAAAGACAATTTAATAAGGACCCTGACAGCAAGGAAATAACTCAGGTACTATATTTTGCCACGGAAAAAGGACTAGAGAAAATTAAATTATACCATCACATTTACGTTAAAAATAGAAATAGAGATTTACCTGATAATAAAAGTAATGTTTGAAATGGGCTATATAAACAAACACCTTTGTTCATTTTGAATTTTACTATAATTATTATTATGTAAGGTGCATTCTTATTTCTCACCTAGTAAGGTACTATGCAACTCTTTTGAATGGTGAGGTCAAGCAGTCATTTTCCTAAAAACAAAAACCTCTCTGCTGCTCTCTCAGTCTTCTGTCCCTATCTTCCTTCCTTCCTCCCTTCCTTACTTTTTTTTTCCTGTCAAACATTGCAAACTTCAAATCAGCTGGGTTCAGTTTGTGCCACTTAACTTACAGGTCCATGGCCAACGGTGACTATAGCACCATCCACAGTCACCTGGGAGACCCCAGACCGTGAAGGCAGAAAGAAGCCTATGGAGTAAGAGAGAAAGCCTGGACAGTTACATATGAGAGCTGGGGGGTACCTACAAGGAACAATGGACATAGGAAGAAGGCAACTGTTTCAATTAGGATTCCCTAACACAGCCTCCAATTTGAAAGAGAAAGAAAACAGGATGTTCCAACTGAATTATAAAAAATAGAAGGTGTCTGGGAGGTGGGCATTGTGGAAACTGAGCCAACCTCAGAGCTTCCCCCTTCCAAAGTCTCAGCTCAAGTGGGGAGGTGAATACACTCTCCTGCCAGTTTCCTTGCCCCCAACTGAAGATCTGACTTCCCCATCTCTGAACTAATTTTCTCCGTCTGTACAGCAGGAAGAAAATCTGTGCGCCCTATCTTCCCCAGGTTATGACAGCTAATGAGAAAGCATGTTAGAAACCACAGGGGTTCTGGTAAAACAGAGGCACAGGGAGCAAGGCACCTCCCTTAGTTTTTGACTGGTTTTTTCAGGCAGCATTGGTCTTTATTCCTGCTCTTACAAAAATGCACATAAATTCCACAGAGTTGCCTCCTACAAAAGGAAAACAGCCCCACCCCTCAGGTTCTGAGGGCTGCCTGTGAACCCTGCCACCTAACACTGGATTAGGCAATGAGGCCATTCCATTTGGCCCACTGAGCCCCCAAATTCCCAGGCCCAAGAAGTCCCAAGTACAAGGGAGGATAGGCGAGCCACATCAGGGGAGGAGGGTTCAAGGCTGGAAGGCTTATACCAAAAGAAAACTTACAGAATTCTTCCTTGTTTTTGTTGCTTTAATATTTCTTCTAGGGTTTTGTTTTATTCCTCCTCTCATTCATAAGATCTTCATTTTTTAAAACTAACTTTTCATATGGAAATAAGAAATATTGTTTGAAAACAGTGTGCTCTAATATCAATTCTTGTGAATATGCAATAGAAGGTGCATCAGTCAAGTAAATCTAGAAGCCCCCATTTTCAATACACACTCCAAGTATGCAGAAAAGCCCGGCCACTGGTATTTCTACAACAAAATGCAGATACATTAAAATTCTCTGTTTACATTTCCCCTTGCTTTGAGAAAAAGAGATGATACCCAGCATCCTCTTTAAGGAGTTTTCTCCTAATCAAAGCCCAGCACGTACCAGCAATGAATCTTTCAAAAAGCATTCGATCCTTCTCAGGAAATTTCTCTCACTGGAGATTAGCTTTTCAAAAAGATGCAGTGTTGCTTTTTCAAGGCTGGGAAGGTGCCGAAGCCAGAGGCAGATGACAGCTGATGTGGGGAGAGAAATCTTCTTCCTTTCAGCAAAAAACAAACAAAATTTTAAACAGAAGAGGGTTACTGAGAAAGCAAGACTGAGAGAGATCAAAATGCAGTCACGAATCCAGCTTGTGAATCTTTTCATCATGGTCAGTAGCAGTTAATATTTATAGTATCCATGAAATTCACCAAGTGTCCATTTGCAAAATAATGTGAATTTGCTTCCAATTCAACTCAAGAAATCAGAGAAATGCTCAAAGGAAAAAAAATGCTTTCAAAAAGGATAAACAAATATCAGTGAAGGAAGAAAGTGATTAAAAAATAAGATGGAGGGGCGCCTGGGTGGCGCAGTCGGTTAAGCGTCCGACTTCAGCCAGGTCACGATCTCGCGGTCCGTGAGTTCGAGCCCCGCGTCAGGCTCTGGGCTGATGGCTCAGAGCCTGGAGCCTGTTTCCGATTCTGTGTCTCCCTCTCTCTCTGCCCCTCCCCCGTTCATGCTCTGTCTCTCTCTGTCCCAAAAATAAATAAATAAACGTTGAAAAAAAAATTAAAAAAAAAAATAAAATAAGATGGAAAAAGGCCTTGAGGTATACATCCCTAATTTAAAAAAAAGTTATGTTTGGAAGACATTTGTTGGGATGAGCACTGGGTGTTATACATAGGGGATGAATCACTGGATTCTACTCCTGAAATCATTATTGCACTATATGCCAATGAACTTGGATGTAAATTAAAAAAAAATTATGTTTTAAAGTACATCATAAAGATTTAATATGTGTAATCAGACCTGGGTTTGAGTCCCAGAGCTACCACCGACTAACTGGATGGCTTTTGAGAAAATTATTTAACCTCCAAACCTCAGCTTACTCATCTGTAAAATGGGCCTATCTCCCTCATAGTGTTCTCAGAAGTATCAAATGCAGTAATTATACATGTACAAAGATTAGCCCAATGCTTGACATCTAGTAAACGTTCAGTAACTGTATTTGCAAATCTGTTGCTTGAAAGTTAAAAAAAATTTTTTTCCTTTAGTAACAATTTCATATATGGTGGTTATGACCTGGTAGATCCAGAGCTGATCCCTACCATGGTACTCTGGGCCCCAAACATTTTGTGGAGCTGTGTTTCCATAGAAGAAGGTATGTGGAGGTTCCTCCTGTGTCAGGTCGGTGAATCAGGGGTTCTACCTCCTGGGAGGTAGAGTGAGGAGACACCTGTCTAACTCTGAGCCACTGGTGGCCGTCCCCACAGGGCCCTCCCTGTGAACAGTGGGCCTGTTCTGGCCTGGTGAGACTTCTCTTTCTTCTTTCAGCCCTACTTTCCCAAGGAAGGCCTCCTGCCTCTTCACCTGCAGCACCACAGACAGCAGAGTGCTTTCCAGGTTCTGCCAAAAATGTTTACTGCCTTTAGTAAGAAAAACAAAAGCTGAGGGCACAAAGCCTCCCTATTACCCAAAAACCCCTTCAGGGCTTTCCCTTCACCATGGCTTCTGGGCCATTTCTCTGCAGGAGCTGGCATGAAGCCCAGGGAATGGGTGCAGGAGCAGGAAATGAATAGGCGGAGTCACGGTGCAATTTCTCGTGATTTCTCTTTTTTCTTCTCCCTCAGCATAACTCCTGCAGACCTCTGTCCTGGATTAACTCTGGGGCAAGGCTAGACAAAGCTGATGAGTTGGAATGAGTCTCACAGAAGCAAACAGAGGGCAGGATAAAGGCCCCCCTCTGACTCTCTGATCTCACATTCTCACCCTGAGCTTCAACTCTCCTGGGAAGTCCTGCTGGACCCCTTTCCCCCATCTCCCCACGCCTGGCAAAGAACTGCCATGGTGCCCCCACCCCTGCATCACCTGGCACATCTGGGGGCCACACCATGGATGCCACTGGTGCTCTAGGCTGCAATTCCCATGCCACCTCCCCTGTTATAATCAATGGCAAGGAGCTGGTGGTCATTCACTCAAGGAAGATGACGGAACACTTCTGTGTGCCAGGTACAGGCCAGAAAACTGGGAACAAAACAGACTAGGTCTGTTTTGGGGCCCGGTGGGAGGTACACATCACATACACACACCAAAACTGAGAAAAAGGCATTAAAGAAAAGGACAGGCTGAGGTAAAACAGAATAAGAGAAGTGTCCCAATTTAGATTGGGTGGTCAGGGACTGCCTCTCCAGCTGAGCTGAGATTAGCTAGGTGAAGAGTAGCCAGAAGGGCATTCCAGCTGGGGGAATGGCAGCTGTGATGGTCCCGAGACAGGGAAGAGCAAGGTCAGAAGAAGAGAGAAACCCCAGAGTGCAAAGGTGAGGTGGCCTGTGATGAGGCGGTACCAAAGGAAGGAAGGCTCTGGGATTCTATTCAGTGATTATTCTGGCCTGAAGGACTTTACACAGAGGAGTGCCAGGATGTGAGTTACAGTCAAAGATCACTCCAGCTGCAGCACAGAGAACAGAGTGCGGGACTAGAATGGGTGCAGGGAGCCCAGGGGGAGCTGGTAGCTGGCGTGACCCAGGTGGCAGTGGAGAAGTGAAGAGTATCTGGAATGTATTTTAGCAGTAACATCAAGAGGAACTGGCAATGAATTTGATGAGAGGTGGTGAAGTTGAGATAGGAATCAAAGTTGTCCCAGGTTTCTTGAGCAACGAGCTGGATGGATCTAGCATTACTCCAATGGAAAGAAGGAAAGAGAAGATTTGTGAAGATTTACTAAGAGCTCAGTTTGGGGTGTACGAATTTACTTGTTTTTTAAATGTTTATTTTTGAGGGAGAGAGAGAGAGAGAGAGAGCATGAGCAGGGGAGGGGCTGAAAGAGAGGGAGACACAGAATCTGAAGCAGGCTCCAGGGTCCAAGCTGTCAGCACAGAACCCGACATGCGGCTTGAACTCACCAACTGGGAGATCATGACCTGAGCTAAAGTCGGATGCTTAACTGACTGAGCCACCCAGGTGCCCCATTTTTTTAAATTTATTTTTTAATAGAATTTAGAATATCTGAGGAGCGCTCAAAAAAGAGGGATAAAGTAGGCCCTTGAATATCCAAGTTCAAAGTTCTGGGGAGCTATCTGGGCTGAAGTTACATATTAAGGAACCGTCAGCCAGCATGGAGTGACACAAGAGTGGAGAACTCCAAGGGCCCATCGGGGAACTCCATCAGGGAAGAAGAGGGCCCAGGTCTGTGCCCTGAGCAGTGACAACAGGTAGATAAGGAGGAGTTGCAGACAGAGGAGGTAGGACATACACAAGCAGAGAATAATGTCATCCAGGAAGAGAAGGAAGGTCTGGCTCTGATCAGCACTGCTGAGACTGAGGACATGGGAGGGGAGGGAACCACATGCATTGCACTGGACAGGCCCCCTCTGACTTCCCCAAGGTCATGGTTTTGATAGATGCCAAGAGCAGTCAATGAGAGAGGATGGAAGTGCAGCCATTACTGGTGACAGGTCTTCAGAGGGACAGCTGTGACAGAAGCAACACCAGGAGGCTGCACAGAGGTGTAGTGTGTGGGACAGCAGAGCTGACTGGTAAGCCAAATGCAGAGGAACAGGAGAGGCTTAAAGACTGGTAGCCACCATTTATTAAGCATTCACCTGAAACCATGCTAAGCATGTTAACTGTAGTTTAATCCTACAAAACAGGTACCATTATTATCCTTATTTTACAGAAAAGGCTACTGAAGTTGGAGAGAGACCAAGGACTCACAGCTACAATCTGAACCCAGGAGGTCTGATGCTGGAGCTGGTTGTCTACCTAAGGTTATACATGAGCCTCTCCACTCTGCAGACTGAAGAGTGGAGGTGCTGCTTGGAACAGGGGCCCGGGCCCAGGGGAGCAAGCAGATGGACTTCCCATGTAAGCCAGATGCCCAGATGCCTGGACCCTGTGTTCACTCCCTCCAGTATTTAGGGAAGTCTTTTCAAAGTCTAGGCTGTCAGCCAGTTTTAGTCACATTAGTAGACCCTTGGGAGCGGTTTCCATCCAGCTTTCTAAAGTAGAACACTACTGGGCAGGGGCTAAGGGGATCTGTAGCCTCTGTCATGGAGCCAGGAAGCCCCCAAGAGGCAGGAAACTCTGAGGTGCATAGGGAACATGGCTGCTCAGTGGCTCCTCCCTTCCCAAACAGCAGGGATGTCTTTTGACCTGCATTCACCACATGTTATCTTTTTTCAGGATCCATATGAAATAATTATGTACATCATTAGAGAAGTTTCTCACTTCAGTGACAGTTTTCAGGCAGCACCATTCCTAGGCTCTCAGAGCAGCTGTGAGCATTAAATGTGATTTTTACCATCAGGTCACAGTGGCTGAGTGATGCCTGGCAGCACAAAGGTAGGAGCTGTTGGGAATGAGCAGTAGATAAACATGAACACATGTAACAAGGAAACTAAGGTAAAATGGTAGTTCCACCAAATATCTGAAATAAAAGATATTGCTTAAAAATTTATATAAGATCTGCAAAATTACACATTCAAGTCAGCAAATACATAATGCTTTTGTTCTATTCTCACAGTTTAAAAAATGTGTATGTTAACAATTATCTTTTATTGCCTCTGATTCAGACTACACTCGATTATTTGCTGTGAATTATTAAATTTATGGACCCATGTTTAGTATTTGAATGAAAACAATCTATTTTGCCCCCCAAACACCAGAAAATAACTTTTTATAATCAATACTGGTTGCAGAAATCACCAAGTCAATATGATCTTAATATATTTGCATAACAGAATTTGACTGGACCAACATATTCAGATTATATAAAATGTTCTAAAAGTGTACCAGGTTGGTTTTGAAATAAAAAAGGCAAATTACATTATATGTCAATTATATCTCAATAAAACCAGGGGGGGGAAGGCAAATTACCAAAGAAGAAATGCAAAAGGCCAATAAAAATATGGAGATTTCAACCTTGTTAATAGTAAAGCAAGGTAAACTAACATAGCTATCATTTTCATCCTCACACATCAGTAAAGTTTCAAAGAATGACATCCATGCTGAAGTAGGTACAGGGGACATATGTTCTCAGAGGTGAGACAGGGAACGGTTTTGTTCATTTGGTTGTGTCATACCACATAATGAACTGTGAAAGAGACATCTTCCTGGCCTTCATAACCATACTTTTGTGACTCTGCCTGCCAGAAATAAAAGCATCACTGGGAGGATATTCACTGCAGCAGTACTATAAAAACAAAATTAAAAACAGTTTGAATGCATCCGTTGACAAGCAGCTGAATAAATTAAGGTCCATTCATATCAGGGAATATGTTCCTATTTTATAAAAATGAGCTGGATCTATATCCCTTGAAGGTTATCCAAGATATATTGGTTAAAAAACAGGTTCCAGAGTCATGTGTAGGGTGTGATGCTGTTTTTGTTTTTTGTTTATGTAACTACTTAAAAAAAGACAAAAATTGTTTTATACAGATGTCTATGTCTCCAAGAGTATAAGGTATGGTTATCAGAAGTACTAGAGGGTGATAATGAGGGGATAACTAAAGTTTTCTGCATACACATCTGTACTGTATTGTCTGACCAGATAAAATGAATATACATTTCTATGGAAATTTAAAAAGCCAATTATCAGTATCTAGCCTGGATACTGATCAAAATAATGGATTCAAGAAAAACATGATAAGCTAAAAACTTGGCTCTCTCAGACTTCTAGCTAATCAGGGGAGGTTTTCTGCATTATAGCTATGTTTTAGGAAAATGAGATTGGGTGTTTGGGACTTATGTGTGGTACATTATAATTTTCTCATTTAAAATACGAGGAAGAGGCTCCCAGTCAGTGCTTTCATGTGGAACATCTGAGCCTTAGTAACAACTTCTGACACAAAGCAGGGAAGCCTGACAGGGCACTCTGCTGTGTCCAACATCTTCTGCTATTAGAGTCTTCTAGATAGATGGCTCCTTGGCATTTAGAAAACTGTACTTTGTCTCTCCAAAATACTGAGACTGTTGTTTGCCCCATCTTTTCCAAAAAGAGGCAGTATAATAAAGAAATTAGTTCAGGTGCTTATTAAATAATTTTGGCTCCAAATGTTTTTTAATAGCTGTAATAAAAATAGAACGCGGAATTCAATTCTCTGCAAGAACAGTTCCTAATGAGGGCAGTGCCTGTTGGTAGGGAATGCCAGAGAGGCAAAGGGAAGGAAGAAGCTTCCTCACTCAAGATAAACACAGGCAGTATTCACCTTTCCAAACCAGAAAGAGATCAGGGCCATTTGGGTTGCCAGAGAAGCCCACAAAAATTGGGGTCAGCTTTTCTGGATAACTACTTAATTCCAAGGCACTAGAATGTATTCTTTCCCAAAGGTGTATTTCCATGAAAACTTGATCTAAGAAGCATGCCAAATTTGAGGACTGTGCCATTATCACCACTTACATGTGCAGAGAGATTACTTTTCAAAGCAAACAGCAGCAACACCAAGCAAACACAAACCCAAACACACTGTAATGTCTATTACAAATCAGTATCAGCAGGTTTTAGTTGAAAAGTCAACTTTTTCAATGACTAATTTTGTTATCCTATTAATGTAAAAAAAAAAAAGAGGCTCTCAGGGAGTCTCAATAAATAAATAAATAGAAATGGGAGTTTTAGTTACTACTATACTTGTTTGCTACCTTTCTGTCCATGGTATTACACTAGCCTTTCATTTATATACATTCGCCTATATTATTCAACAACACTGAAAGCCTGAGTTTTCTTATCTGAGCTAAAAAAGCACATTCACAGTCGCACCGTGAGGCCAGTTGGTTCGTCAGTCCTGCATCCATTCTTCCTTTGATTTGTTCAATTGATTCATTCATTCTAGTATGTAGGAAAAAAGTCTCCATCCAGTCATCAAACTTCTCAATATTTTTGAAGCAATGGATTTAGATTTACCTGAGACGTCAGGTCATGCTGAATTACTTACACTCCACAGACTTAATGGAAGGATTTCAGCAGCTCTCCCAGAAAGGTTTTTTGCAACCTGCAGCCTGCAGGGGGCTGTGATAGCAACACCAGGGATAGACTTGAGAAGTTAGGTTTGATTTTTAGGCCAAGAATAAAAAATTTCTTCTAGGTTATCTAAACCACAGAGAGGGACAACCATCTGCTGTTTAAAAGAACACAGGCAGCCCATTTCTGAAAATACATGACTGTATTTGGAAGCCAAGGCCAAAGACACCCGGCCAATGGTAAAACATGAAATTCCACTGGTGTACTGTGGTAGGCAAATAGTTGGAAGTCTAAACATAGGGCAGGGTGCACTGGTCAAAGAAAGTATGTAGTTTCTAAATGACCACACAGCACATGTGGGGAACTGTTCAAGGGGCGGGGGGGGGGGGGTGGTGCGGAGAAGAGTTGGGTGTGGGGGTGGTAATCTGCACTGACTGATTGAATCAGCCTCCCCATGTCAACATGTGGCTGGGATGCTCAGTCCATGGGAAAGTGTCCATGGAAAGGCTCCAGCCCTTACGCCACTGCTTGGGGAACTTGCTGAGCTGAAGCCATAGGAATTGGACAAGTTGAAGGCCACCCAGCATTTCTGGACTGTCTGTCCCCTTTGGATTAGCAGACATAATTTTCCAAACCAAATAAATTTTATTAGTTGCTGAGGGAGAACATGCTATCAGAAGTAAAATAAACAGCAAAGGAGTTCAGGCCCACTCATGAAGCCACTGCCCTCAGCTTTCCATCTGAGCACTGTGGGTGGAGCAAAAGTAGCTATTTTCTGAGCACGTCTCTTCCTCACCAGTAATTTCTGAAACAGCTTTGAGAGATTTCACAGGGAATACCTAGGGGCATTCTCCTCCCATTTCCCTTTAATTAAATTCTTGCTGAAAAAGGCTGAAAGTATAGGTTGCTAAGACCCTATAATTTGATGAAATGTATTACTAAATAAATCACAAATAGAGCTGCCATGGTGAAAGACAAAGAGCATTTTACTTAAAAATAAATACTTTGAAAAACTGCTTTGGAAAATGAAAGCTGGTGGGGTAAGCCATTGGAGACTGAAGTATGAAATGGTATGAAGGGCACACACATGTGGAGCACATTTATCACATTATACAAGCTTTTAAACTGATTATTACTCAGTCTTTTACATAAATAACAAAGATAACTGATCAGACTCCTTAAGGAAACTCACTTTTTGGGTACATTTTGACAGAGGTTTAGAGTAGATAGAAAAAAAGACTGCATATTTTAACCATGAGAATTATGTTTTGACTTCTTTTTCAACATCAAATAATTTAACCTTCTATCTCTTTTTCTAAGATATTACCTTAACAAATTCCTGTACTATAACATTTCATGTAAAATGAAATTAAAACTTATATTCTTACATTAATTTTTAAGAGTGATACATGAAAAACAGCATATACTCCACTGGTAACTACTTCCTTCGGGTTAACTGAAAGAATGATGATGGTTTTGAGGTGTTATTTTCCAAATACGATGATATAATAAAAATCAATTTAAAGTTGGAAAGAAGATACACTTATATAGAGCAAAAAAATCCCCCCAAGCCCCAAAACTCAATAAAACCTTGGGAGTAAAAAATGCCTAACACCTACATATGTGGAAAATATTTAAAACACTCTTTTAAGATCAAAAAGTAAATCTGAACAAACCAAAAGACATAAGTGTTCCTGGATAGGTAGACGAAAGCCTTAATGTCAGAAAGATGTCAGTTGTCCCTCAGTTAACCTATATATTTAACATAAGCCTCCCCCAAATAACATTAGCTATCTTTCCTAAAGCTAGGCACACTGGTTTCAAAGTTTATTTAAAATATAAAACAAGCAAGAATTGTCAGAAAAATCCTGAAAAGTAAGAGAAATGGAGAAATAGCCCTATTTTATATTAGGTATATTAGAAAGGCTCCACCATTAAAACAAAGTGGTACTGGTGTGTGAATATACAACAGGTCAAAAAAAAAAAAAGAGGGAGAGAATAGAAAATAACAAAATAGGCCCAAATGCACACAGAAATTGAATGTATGATTAAGGGAGAGAGGAGTTTGCATCTTTTATTACACTGGAGATGGCAGAATGCTCTATAATCTGACGGTGGGGAAAAGTAACCATATTATTTCAACAAATACTTTACAAAACAAAAACAAAGAGAAATTGGGAACCTACAGATTGAAAGAGATTTTTGAACCTATCAGCCAAATTCAGCTTTGACTTCTGATTCCAAAAGAATCAACTGTAAAAAAAAAAATGGGGGACAATCAAGAGAATTTACTGTCTGACTAAATACATGATGGTGCTAGGGGCGCCTGGTTGGCTCAGCCAGTTAAGCACCCAACTTAATTCAGGTCATGATCTCATGGTTTGTGAGTTGGAGCCCTGAGTCGGACTCTGTGCTGACAGCTCAGAGCCTGGAGCCTGCTTCAGGTTCTGTGTCTCCTCTCTCTGTCCCTCCCCCACTCACATTCTCTCTTTCTCTCTCTTTCTGTCTCCCTCCCTCCCTCTCTCAAAAAATGAATAAATGTTAAAAAAAATTTTAAATAAATACATAACGGTGCTATGGAATTAGTATCAATTTTTAAATATAATAATGGTATTGTAGTTATATAGATTTTCATATACGGCATATGGAGACTTCCAGTCTCCTGTTGTGCATGAAAGGACCTTGGAAGTGACCGCTCTGTCTTAACAACAAGTACAAAGCAAAACAGACTGAAAAATCAACAATTCTTCTTGCATCCTTAAGAGAGGGTCAGGACACAGGACAAATCTTGGCCCCCAAGACTGGAAAGACAGACAAGCAAATACAGGAAATTGTGACTTACTGGAGTAGAGATCCACAAGTGGTAACTGCCATGGGAACCAGTGCCCAGGTAGGAAAACCTGAGTTGTAATTAGTGAGTGGTTGGAGGCCCAGTGTGGATAACTCTTGAGAGTTAAAAATTCCAGTGGGATCCAGTTATGGAAGGGTCCCACAAAATTATGAAACTTAGGAGCTTAACCAGGTCCTCAGAGTAAACAGTGGGAGTAATTCCACTTCTACTTTAGGTTTTGAATACAATAGAGCACTCCATTCTTAAATTGTTTTCTTTTAACGTTTATTCATTTTTGAGAGACAGAGAGAGACAGAGCATGAGTGGGGAAGGGGCAGAGAGAGGGAGACACATAATCTGAAGCAGGTTCCAGGCTCTGAGTGTTAGCACAGAGCCCAATGTGGGGCTTGAACCCATGAACTGTGAGATCATGACCTGAGCTGAAGTCGGACGCTCAACTGACTGAGCAACCCGGGCACCCCTAGAGCACTCCGTTCTTAACAAGACCTGCCTTCAAGGGAAACTAGTTAATCAGAGCCCAACCTCATATGGTATTATCAGAACCTAATAGACGTAGGGGAAGACAAATAACCAATTCCAGTCAGCTCTGGACAACTAAGTTAGGCGGAGAAAAAAACCTGAGGAATCTCATGAAGTTCACAGTCCAGAGGCATAAGCTCACTAAAAGACTGAGACCTAATTAAAAGACTATAGAACACTTCCCCTCCTCTCATATCTCACCACCAAAATACAAAAGCCTATTCACAGCAGTTGCTGTTACCTAGTACAGCATATCTAGCTATCAAGAAAACAATTACAAGGCATAGCAAAAGGAAAACAACAACAACAACAACACAGTTTAAGAGACAAGGCAATAATTATAACCAGACATGCAGAGATGTTAGAATTATTAGACTGGGAATTAAAAGCAACTATGATTAATATGCTAAGAGCACTAATGTATAGACAGCATGTAAGAACAGATGGGCAATGTAAGCAGAGAGAAGGGAATCTTTAAAAAAAAGTACTATTAGAGATCACTAACAGAAATGAAAACACTAACAGAGATGAAGAATGCTTTTGGTGGGCTAAATAGTGGACTGGCTGAGGAAAAAATGTCTGAGCTAGAGGATATATCCACGGGAACCTTAAAAACAAAAAAACCCAAAAAAACAAAAAACAACAACAAAAATACCCGAAAAAACAAGAAACAAAGATTGAAAAAAACAGAACAGAATATTCAAGGAATGTGGGACAACTACAAAAAATATATGTGTAATTGATGTACTAGAAGGAAAAGAGGGAGAGAGAAAAACAAAAAAATTTTGAAAAATGACGGAGAAATTTCCCAAATTAATGTCAGATACCAAATCACCATTCCAGGAAGCCCAGAGAATACCAAGTGGGATAAATGCCAAAAACTGCTCCTAAGCATATCACTTTGAAACTACAAAAAAAAAAAGAAAAAAAAAAGAAAAAAAAAATCAAAGATAAAACGTCCTGAAAGAAGCCAGAGGGAAAATACATCTTAACTATAGGGAAAACAGATAGGATTATATCCAACTTCTCAGAAACCATGCAAGCAAGAAGAGTAGACTGAAATATTAAAAGGGTTGTGAGAAAAAAAAAAATACACAATCTAAAATTCTGTACCCTGTGAAATTATTCTTTAAAAGTGAAGGAGAGGGGCACCTGGGTGGCTCAGTTGGTTGAGTGACCAACTGTTGATTTTGTCTCAGGTCATGATCTTGTGGTTTGTGAGTTCAAACCTCACATCGGGCTCTGTACTGACAGTGTAGAGCCTGCTTGGGATTCATTCTCTCTCTCTCTCTGTCTCCCTCTCCCTCTCCACCCCTCCCCTGCTCCCACCCTCTCCCTCTGTCTCTCTCAAAATAATAAATGAATGAATGAGTGAATGAATGACATGACACAAAAACAGATGCTCAGATCAATGGAACAGAATAGAAAATCCAGAAATGGACCCACAAACATATGGCCAACTAATTTTTGACAAAGCAGAAAGACTATCAATGGAATAAAGACAGTCTCTTCAGCAAGTGGTACTGGGAAAACTGGACAGAGACATGAAGAAGAATGAACCTGGACCACTTTCTTAAACCATACACAAAAATAAACTCAAAATGGATGAAAGACCTCAATGTAAGACAGGAAGCCATCAAAATCCTCGAGGAAAAAACAGGCAAAAACTCTTTGATCTTGCCCACAGCAACTTCTTACTCAACACATCTCCGGAGGCAAGGGAACCAAAAGCAAAAATGAACTACTGGGACCTCATCAAAATAAAAAGTTTCTCACAGCGAAGGAAACAATCAGCAAAACTAAAAGGCAACCGACAGAATGGGAGAAGATATTTGCAAACGACGTATCAGATAAAGGGTCAGTATCCAAAATCTACAAAGGACTTATCAAACTCAACACATAATAATCCAGTGAAACAAATAATCCAGTGAAGAAATGGGCAAAAGACATGAACAGACTCTTCTCCAAAGAAGACATCCAGATGGCCAACAGATACATGAAAAAATGCTCAACATTACGTATCATCAGGGAAATACAAATCAAAACCACAATGAGATACCACCTCACACCTGTCAGAATGGCTAACATTAACAACTCAGGCAACAAGAGATCTTGACGAGGATGTGGAGAAAGAGGATCTCTTTTGCACTGCTGGTGGGAATGCAAACTGGTGCAGCCACTCTGGAAAACACTATGGACGTTCCTCAAAAAATTAAAAATAGAACTACCCTAAGACCCAGCAATTGCACTACTAAGTATTTATCTAAGGGATACAGGTATGCTGCTTCGAAGGGACACATGCATCCCAATGTTTATAGCAGCACTATCAACAATAGCCAAAGTGTGGAAAGAGCCCAAATGTCCATCCATGGATGAATGGATAAAGAAGATGTGGTGTGTATATAGTGTGTGTGTGTGTGTATCTGTGTATATACACACACAGATACACACACACACACACACACACACACACACACACACACACACACACAATGGAGTATTACCCAGAAATCAAAGAGAATGAAATCTTGCCATTTGCAACTATGTGGATGGAACTAGAAGGTATTATGCTAAGCGAAATTAGTCAGAGAAAGACAAATACCATATGATTTCACTCATATGAAGACATATGTTTTGTAAGATACAAAACAGATGAATATAGGGAAGGGGAGCAAAAATAATATAAAAACAGGGAGGGGGTCAAAACATAAGAGACTCTTAAATATGGAGAACAAACAGAGGGTTACTGGAGGGGTTGTGGGAGGGGGGATGGGCTAAATGGGTAAGGGGCATTAAGGAATCTACTCCTGAAATCATTGTTGCACCATATGCTAACTAACTTGGATGTAAATTTAAAAAAAATTAAATAAATAAAGACATAAAAAAGAGAGAAGAAAAATAATATAGATGAGATATTCAGATCTACATAAAGAGCATCAAAGAAAAAATAATAAAGGCAAAATAAAAACTTATTTTCCTATTTTCAATATTTTATTTATTTATTTATTTATTGAATTTATTTTATCTATCTATCTATCTATCTATCTAGTTAGAGAGATCGTGAGTAGGGTAGGGACAGAGAAAGAGGGAGAGAGAGAATCCCAAGCACACTTCACAGCCAGCACAGAGCATGATGCAGGGCTTGATCTCACAGCCGTGTGATCATGACCTGAGCCGCAATCCAGGGTCAGACGCTTAACTGAGCCACATGGGTAACCCTATTTTTCCTATTCTTAGCTGATGTAACAGAAAACAAATTGTTCAAATAATATTAAATAGGAACAAGGTACTCAATTATGTGTGTGTGTGCACTTATGTATGCTATGTATAAGTGAAATGTATGATAATGATACAAGAAACAAAAAGGGGGAATTAGGATTATTTTATTATTGAATAGTACTCACACTATCTGTGAAGTGGTGTAGTGTTATGTGAAAGTGGATTTAGATTAGCTATAAATGTATATTTCAAACACAAAAGGCAGTAAAAGAGTGGAAGACAAAAAGAGGAACAAATAACAAAAGCAACAAATATAAAGCAGTAAGGAATATAATTGATATTAATCCAACTATGTCAATAATCACGTTGAACCTCAGTGGTCTAACTGCACCAATTTAAAGATACAGACTGACAGAGTGGATCAAAAAACACGACTCAACTATATATACCTTGTCTACAAGAAACCAGCTTTAAATATAAAGAAACAGACAGATTAAAACTAATGGATGGAGAAAAATATAACTAACACTAGTCAAAAGAAAGCAGGAGTAGGTATACTAATTTTAGAGCTGGCTTCAAAGCAAGCAAAGTTATCAGGAATATAGAAGTTCATTACATATAGATAAAGGCATAAATTCTCCAAGAAGATATAACAATCTTTAACTGGTGTGTGCCTAATAATGGAGTATAAAATTATATGAGTAAAAAATAACAGAATTGCAAGGAGATGAATCTACTATCATAGCTGAAGATATGTCAACATCACTCTATCAGAAATGGACTGATCCAGTTGACAGAAAATCTGTAAGGACATAGTTGAACTCAAAAAACCATCAATCAACTATATATATTGCCATTTGTAGTCTACTTCATCCAACCAGAGCAGAACACACATCCTTCTTAAGTTCACAAGGAACGTTCACCAAGATACACCACATTCTGACTATAAAACACCCCTTTCCAAATTTAAATTAATAGAAATCATACAGTATCTGCTCTAAGACCAAAAAGGAATTATAAACCAGAAATCAGTAACAGAAACATAACTTGAAAATCCCAAATTATGTAGAGATTCAACAACACACTTCTAAGTAACCCATGGCTCAAGAAACCTCAAGAGAAATTTAAAATTATCTTGAACTAAGTGAAAATGAAAACACAATTCATCAAAATTTGTGGTATGCAACAAAAGTAGTGGTTAGAGGAAAATTTATAGCACTAAATGCATATTCAGAAAATAAGCAATATCTAAGATCAACAATCTAAGTTTCTACCTCAGGGAGCTATATAGATAAAGAAGAGCAAATTAAGCTCTTAATTAAGATAAAGAAGAGCAAAGTAAACAGAAGAAATAATAACAACACGGAAAACAGGAAATCAATAGAGAAAATCAATGATTTTCTTGGTTTTTGGAATAGATCAATACAATCAATTTAAGTCTCCATCCAGGCTAAGCTGAAAAAAAAAAAAAAGAAAAAGAGAACATAAATTGCTAATGTCAGACATGAAAGAGAAGACATCACTACATCACTATGGGCATTAAGAGAATAATAAAGGAACTCTATGAGCAACTCTATGGGGATAAATTTGATAAACTTAGAGACCAATATCTCTCCTTAACATAGAAACAAAAATCCTCAACTAAATATTAGCAAACTTAATCTAACAGTGCAAAAAGAATTCTGCATCACAACCAAGTGGAATTTGTCACAGGTATGCATGGCTGTTTTAACTTTTGAGAATGAATTAATGTAATCAATCACATCAACAGGCTAAAAAAGACAAATCATGTGATCATATCAATAGATGCAGAAAAAGTATTTACTAAAATCCAAACCCATTCAATACAAAAACTCAGTAAACTAGAAACAGAGGACAATTTTCACAAACTGATAAAGAATATCTATAAAAACCTAACAAGAATTAATACTGTTAAAATGTCCATATACCCAAAGCAATCTACAAATTCAATGCATCAACTATCAAAATTCCAATGGTAGTTTATAGAAACAGAACAAACAATCCTAAAATTTATATGTATCTCTGAAAGTCCCCAAATAGCCATAGCAATCTCGAGAAAGAGCAAAGCTGGAGACATCATGCTCCCTGATTTCAAACTATTTTACAAAGCTATAGTGATTAAAACAGTATGGTATTAGCATAAAAACAGGCATACAGATTAATGTGATAGAACAGAGAACTGAAAAATAAGTCTATGCATATATGCATTTTATGACAAAGGAGCCAAAAATATAAAATGGAGAAAGGACAGTCTCATCAATAAATGAAGCTGGGAAAGAACACGAAAAATAATACTAAAATTTGTATGGAACCACAAAAGAACCTGAACAGCCAAAGCAATCATGAGAAAGAACACCAAAGCTAGAGGTATCACAATCCCAGATTTCAAGATATACTATAAAGCTGTAGTAATCAAAACACTACAGTACTGGCACATAAACAGAGACATAGATCAATGGAATAGAATAGAGAGACCAGAAATAAACCTATGCTTATATGGTCCTTTAATCTGACAAAGGAGACAAGAATATACAATAAGAAAAGACAGTCCCTTCAATAAATGGTGCTGGGAAAACTGAATAGCTGCATGCAAAAGAATGAAACTGGATCACTTTATTATACCATACACAAAAATAAACTCAAAATGAATTAAAGATCTAACTGTGAGACCAAAAACCACAAAACTCCTAAAAGAAAACATAGGCAGTCATTTCTTGGACATTAGCCTTAGGCACATTTTTATGGGTATGTTCCATTGGGCAAGGGAAACAAAAGCAAAAATAAGCTATTGAGACTATACCAAAATAAAAAGCTTTTGCACAGCAAAATGAAAACACAACCTGTTGAATAGAAGATACTTGCAAATGATATATCTGAGAAGGGGCTAATATTCAAAATATATAAAGAATTTCTACAACTCATCACAAAAAAACAACAAAACAACCCACAAATGGTCTGATTAAAAAATAGGCAGATGACCTGAATAAACATTTTTCCAAAAAAGACATATAGATGGCCAACAGACACATGAAAAGATGCTCAACATCACTAATCATCAGGGAAATATAAATCAAACCACAACGAAACATCACATCACACCTGTCCAAACGGCTAGAATCAGAAAGACAACAAATAACAATGTGTTGGTTAGAATGTGAAGAAAAGGGAGCCCTTGTGCACAATTGGTGGGAATGTACATTGGTGCAGCTACTATGGAAAACAGAACAGATATACCTCAAAAAATTAAAATTAAAATGACTCTATGATCCAGCAATCCCATTAGTGGGAATATATCCAAAGGAAATGAAAATGTATCTCAAAAAGATATCTGTACTCCCATGTGTACTGCAGCATTCACATTAGTCAAGATATGGAAACAACCTGTGTCTATCAGTAGATGAATTAATAAAGAAGATGTGATATATTTATGTAGTAGAATATTATTCGGCCATGAGAAAGACAGAAATCCTGCAATTTGTGACACGGATGGACCTGAAGGCATTAAGTAAAGTGAAATAAGACAGAAACACAAATACTGTATGATATCACTTTATGCAGAATCTAAAAGAGCTGAACTCACAGAAACAGAGACTAGAAAGATGGTTACCAGGAACTAGGGTGTGGTGAAATGGGGACATGTTGGTCAAAGAGTATAAACTTCCAGTTAGAAGATGAATAAATTCTGGGGATCTAATGTACATTATAGTGATTATAGTTGATATAATTTTAGTTGAAACAATATTTAAAGTTGCTAAGAGAGAAGATCTTAAATGTTCTTGCCACCAAAAAGAAATGGTGATTATGTGACATGATGAACGTGTTAGCTCAGCTATGGTGGTAATGATTTTATAACATAAAAAGTGTATCAAATTAACTTGTACATCTTAAGTTTACACAATGTTATATGTCAATTATATTTCAATAAAGCGGGGGGGGGGGGAGGTGGAGGAGATGTAAGTAAGTAAATAATTAAGTAGATAAATAACTAAACAAACTGATATTTCCTCTTGTACCTACATGGAAACATAACAGGAAGCAAGTACACTTTATTGTCTAGTTTTGCAATAATACTTAAACATTTTTGGAAAACTCTTCTAAATTTTATCTAAATTATTTTAGGTGTACATATACTTAGATATTCTTCAGAAATATATAAATATGACATTTTTAGATTTTCTCATAATTTGTTATCTTATTCAAAAATAAAATTCATTTATAATATATTTTCTTTTTATTTTTAAACATTTATTTATTCTTGAGAGAGAGAGAGAGACAGAGCATGAGTGGGGGAGAGGGAGACACAGAATCTGAGGCAGGCCCCAGGCTCTAAGCTGTCAGCACAGAACCCGATGCGGGGCTCGAACTCAGAAAACTGTGAGATCATGACCTGAGTTGAAGTCGGATGCTTAACTGACTGAGCCATCCAGGCACCCCTATAATATATTTTCTTACACTTAAGAATGGATCATTGACTTTATGAAGGAGAATTAAAGTGTTTGCTTTCTCATCTCCAGCTGTTTGTGAAAAGATGAAACCAATACATCAGGTATTTCTTTTGACTCATGACAGGGAGACAACTACTCCAAAGGAACTGGACTAAACTATAAATGAAAGCAAATATGAGGAAAGCGATTTTTCCCCTGGCTTCAGAGATGTTAATAATTTACCTCATTGTGCCATATTGAACAGAATGTTTCCAAATTACTGTTGTAGTACTAGTTAACTGTGGCACCAATTTGAGACCAATCATTCAGAGTCTAAACAAAAAGGAATAAAATAATTCAAACATAGATGAAATACATTAATATTTCATCAAGAGGATTACACTGCTGCCTTAAAACTGAATCTCTAGAGGTGGATGAACTTGCTATGTTGCTCGTATTCATCTGGTATCAACAACAACAGGTGTCAACAGGAGTTCTGTTAAGGGAACTGGGCAGTACGCACATGTCGTAGAGAAATATCAACGTATTGAATAACTATTCCGAAGCTCAAGGTTTTTCCTGGGACAGCCGTGTTGACATTTGCACTCGAAGTGCAGCAGCACTAGTGAGCAAAACCACTGTGCCCAGCACAAGTCAAATAGGGAAACGGTCACCGTGTTCTTCACTCTGTGTACAGTAGTAACACTGCCGGTTTCACACAAAAATGTGTTTGATGAAGCAGCGTAAAATATTAATCTTACTGAATTTTACACTGGCGAATACTTTTGATTAAAAAAAACATTGTGTGTGGTGAAAAGGAAAGCATGCATAATGCCCTTCTGCTGCATGACAAATCCGGGTGGTTGTCCCGAGGAAAAGCACTTGGAAGTGTAAGAGCTGCAAGATCAACTGGCCACCTTTTTGTCATGGAAATTTACATGGAAGAATGGCAAACAGTGGCTGCTCAGAGTTGAGTATTTGGCACACATTTTCTCAAAAATTAGTGAAATGACCCTTGTACTTCAAGGAAAACAAATGACAGTATTTTGTAGCCAATGATAAATGTGAGTGTTTAAGCAGACTTTGAATCCTGGAAAATTCACTCCTGTCAGTGGGAGCTTGACAGCTCCCCAACACCTGAAGACATTTCTGATGGGCTTGGTGCTGACAAGAATGAATGTAAGTTTTGATACTATAAAATGAAATATGTCAAGGTTGAAAAGGTCTACATAACTTAATAAACCAGTATTTTCCAAATGAACCATGCATAAGGCTACAAGATCCTGCTTGGGCAAAAGAGCTTTTAAAAGTATACCACAGACATCCAATGGGTTTCAATGTAACAGTATGAAAAGCTCATTGTTATAATTTCAGATTCAGCATAGCAACTAACCTTACAACACTACCATTTTCAAAACATTTTGAAAATCTACAATTATCTGAGATGGCTACTGCAGTATTCCTGTCTGTTCCAATATATCTCTATGAGGCTGAATTTTCTACACTTCAATGGAAACAACATACCAGGCTGTACCAGGCTGCACACAGAAACATGTATGAGAGCCCAGCTGTCTTCCATCAGACAATAAAGAGATTTGCAAAAATGTAAAATAATGCTGCTTCTGGTATACATATTTTCTTGGAAAAGATCACTTTTTAATAAAAATAAGCTATTTATGTGAACATGTAATCAATTTATTATTTGAAAATGAATACTTTTAGAATATCGTTTTATTTTTCAAATATGATAAAATATTGATAAATACAATGCACATTTTTTAAAAAAAGAACTCACTGGAATCCTCAATAATCTCTACGATCATAGAGTGGTACTGGAACCAAAGTTTGAAAACCGCATTTCCAATATGCTGAAGTATTCTTTTTTTTTTTTTTAAAGTTTTTTTTTTCAACGTTTATTTATTTTTGGGACAGAGAGAGACAGAGCATGAACGGGGGAGGGGCAGAGAGAGAGGGAGACTCAGAATCGGAAACAGGCTCCAGGCTCTGAGCCATCAGCCCAGAGCCTGACGCGGGGCTAGAACTCACAGACCGCGAGATCGTGACCTGGCTGAAGTCGGACGCTTAACCGACTGCACCACCCAGGCGCCCCTATGCTGAAGTATTCTAAGAAAAGGAAAAACAATGCTGGATGAGAGAGTAAATGGTATCACTTACAGCAAGAAGGCCTCATTCACAGCATCAAAGAATTCAGGCCAGAGCACTTCCTGAGGTTCATGTCCATGGTAGGTGAGCAGAGCCTCCACCAGTGGTTGGATATCTGGCAGAGTTACAAGTGGTACACAAACTCGCGACAGGAACCTTATCTTTTCAGGAGCCATTCTATGGAATGAATAACAAATAATTATCCAAATCTTAGAAAATCTTCATGCTAAGATTGACAAGTTACTTGCTTTGTCCCTCACATAAAGGGGGCTACCCTAACACCATCTATGAATTCTTCTCTTACTCCATTCTCTAGAAGAAATCCTTTAGTCCCATTTTAACACCACTTATTCTCAAGACTTTGGCATAACTATCTAGAGGCACCTCCAATTTACCATGCCCAAAACAGAACTCTTGAATTCCTTCCCCAAACATTCTTTCCCCAGTCCTGACAATCTCATTTCCTCAGGCTTTGAAGGCCATCCTTGACTCCCCCCTTTCTCATGCCCCTTACCTAATCCAACAGTAAATACCATCAATTTATCTGACAACTTCCCTACATGCACTTCACTACCCCCTAATTCACTATCACCTCCAGCCTAGGTTACCGTAGGAGCCTTCTAAGTTCTCCCTGCTTCTGTCTTCACTCCCACTGTTTATCATTAAAACAATTCCAGCAACTCTTTAAAAATTCAGATCACTTCACTTGTCTGCTCAAAGCTTTGCAATGGCTTCCCACCTCAGAGAACTAGCAAAGTCTTATACTGGCTGCTGAGGCCTTCCATGACAGGGCCCCTTCTGTTTCTCTGGCTTCATCTCCTTCCACTTTTTCCCTTGCTCATCCTACTCCAGTCCTCTAGGCCTCTAACTACTCCAGGTGGGTCCTGTTGTTCATTCTGCCCAGAACTCATGGCTAGCTAGCTCCTTCATTCCATATCAATCTCAGCTCAAATGCTGCTTTATGTGATGGCATCCCTGACCATCCCATTTAAATGTACTTACCAATATGGTAGCAATCAGCTACATGTGGCAATTTAATTTAAATGAAAGAAAATTCAAAATTCCTGTTCTCAGTTGCACCAGCCACATAACAAATGTTCAACAGGTACATGAGGCTAGTGGCTTACAGTACTGAACACTGCAAATTTCCAGAACTTGTCCATAACTCCAGGAAGCCCCAGTGGACAGCAGAGCTTAATAGAGAAAATGCCATCTCACCCCACTGTGTATCTCTGATCTCACTTACCCTGTTTTACTTTTCTTCAGAGTACTTTTCATCACCTGACCTATAATGTATTTATTCATTTATTTATTGTTCATCATCTGTTTCTTCCTGTTAGGATATCAGCTTTATAAGGACAGATACGTTTTCTATTTTGATCTCTGCTCCATTTCTAGCATACAGGAAATGATTCCTTACACATACACATATATGCTCAAGAAATAGATGTTACATGAATAAATCAACTAGAGATCAATAAAATGAAAGTTTGAGATGTACACTATTAGAGCTTTTCCTAGCTATAGTCATATATAAATCTAGAAATTTAGCATGTGCTTTTTGAAACACAAATGGAACCATAGCAGAGAACATAAAGCTGTTCCTCACTTTTTTTTTTTACTTGCTGCCTCATATTAAAAAATGTATGTTCTAGGGGCGCCTGGATGGCTCAGGTTAAATGTCCAACTTAGCTCAGGTCATGATCTCATGATTCCTGAGTTCGAGCCCGCATCAGGCTCTGTGCTGACAGCTCAGAGCCTGGAGCCTGCTTCGGATTCTGTGCCTCCCTCTCTCTCTGCCCCTCCCCCATTCATGCTCTGTCTCTCTCTGTCTCAAAAATAAATAAACGTTAAAAAAAAATTAAAAAAAATTTTTTTAAATGTGTGTTCTATGATTTAACAAAGCCTCTATTTATAGGCATTTACGTTATTTCTAATTTTTCAATACTACTGCTGAGAATTACTGTTACTATTACTGCTATAGTTTATTACTAAAAACACTGCTGCAGTGGTATCTATGCATATGTCTATCAGTGACCCTGTGTGAGTATTTGCATATTAACTGCATTCCAAGAGACTACCAGTTTACTTTTCCCCAAACTCCAACCCAAGTGCATAATCTCCTTGCAATACATTCAAATACATCTGACATACTACCATTTTCATCATATTAAAGAAATTTTTCCTAGAACCCTCTGACCTGTTCCAATCCAGGCAGATTGCTTTTTATTCCCTCTGTACAGTTAACATCTTGGCCTCTGTCATGGGGATTTCCTTCACTTCTCTCCTGAACCCCATATCTTTTTCTTTCTTGGTTCATTCTTCTTATGTGGAAAAAGGTACATGAGTGATAAAGTACTTGAGACCTTGCATGTCTGGAAATATCTTTATTTTACTCTCACACTTGATTAACACTTTGGCTGAGTATAGAAATCTTGTAATTTTCCAACAAAATTGTGAGGGTGTGGTTCTAATGCCTTCTAGCTTCCTCCAGTGTTGTTTCTGAGAAGCTCCATGCTATTATGAATTTTCATCCTTTATATAAGTCCTGTTTTCACTCCCTGGAGGCTTTTGGAAATCCTCTTTGAAATTTTACACTGATATGTTTTGGTATGGATTTATTTTTATTCATTGTGGTCAGCACTCAGTGGATCTTAAATAAGGAAAGTTCTATTAGATTGTTTCTTTGACAATTTCCTATTCATTTTTCAATCTGTTTTCTATGAGAACTCCAATGATTCTGGATATTGAATTCCCTGGACACTTTGCTGTCTTTTCTTTCTTATTTTTCATCTCTTGGTCTTTTTACTCTAGATTTAAAAGAACTTTTCAAATTTATCTTCCAATCCTTTTATTAAGTTTTTCATGACCAATCTCTCATGATTAATTTACAAGAACATTAAAAAAATTTTTTTAAGTTTAGTTTTTTTGAGCGAGAGCATGCGAGAGTGAGTTCAGAAGGGGCAGGGAGAGAGGGAGAGACAGAGAATCCCAAGCAGTCTCCACACTGTCAACATGGAGCCCAACATGGCTCAAACTCACAAACCATGAGATCATGACCTGAGACGAAATCAAGAATCAGACACTTAACTGACTGAACCACACAGTTGCCCCACAAGGCAGGAGTATTATAATGGCTGCTTCATATGTGTGTATTATCTTTTGATACGAGATCAAAACTCAAGCACTGTCCACCCCGGCTACTGCAAGCCTGTCTAGAAATGCAGGTACAACTGTCCACCACGGGTCTAGGGGATTGGTTATGGGTAGTCTCTACCATGGTAATAGCTGAAATGAACAATTTACTGGCCAAGCCTTCCCCCAAAAGCTGTGAGCCTTCAAACAGACTTCAGAGTTCCAGAACAGTTACATCAGACACAGTCTGTCAGTAAAATTTTTGTCTAAGTAAAGGATGGATTCCTGGTACTTCCTCCTCCATCATCTTCCCTGACATCCCCTTCTGATCTCTTGTATTAAGAAAAAGAAAAACAAAAACAACCCCTCACCTTCTTACTTTTTACTACTCTGCCCTTTTGTACTTTATCCTAGGAGAACTATTTGGCTCAATCTTTGAAGTCATTACTTACCATTCAGCTGTATTTCCTATTCACTCTTTTTTTTTTTTTTAACGTTTATTTATTTTTGAGACAGAGACAGAGCATGAACGGGGGAGGGGCAGAGAGAGAGGGAGACACAGAATCGGAAGCAGGCTCCAGGCTCTGAGCCATCAGCCCAGAGCCCGACGCGGGGCTTGAACTCACAGACCGCGAGATCGTGACCTGAGTTGAAGTCGGACACTTAACCGACTGAGCCACCCAGGCGCCCCCCTATTCAGTCTTTTACTTTTTTTTCGTTTATGAGTCCCCTCTTTTAAAAACATAACCAATTTATTTCTATTTCAAGGATTTGACGGTTTCTCTTATTATTTTTAAGACATTAATTATCATTCCCCCGTTTTCTTTAAACCACTTGCTTGTCTTAGGTAATGTATCTTCTGTTTTGTGGCATTTAGTTCATCTTTCCTTATGGTGTTGGTTTTCCATCAATATCTAAGGATTTTTGTTTCCCCTCTCTGGAATTTGGGATTTCCCACTAGCCTCTCCATGACTGCTTTTTACCACAGCCTCCTCTGGTACTTGTGGAGAGGGTCACGATGTATTCCTGGTTGGGGTTGCCAATAAATTGCACTCTGGGCATTGGAGCACCCCCAGAATGGCTGGGAATTAATAGCCATTTGATGCTCATGCCTCCTCCAAATCTTCTCCCTCCTTTCTGCTGGAAACAGGACACTTCTGTTGTCTCTTGTTTGAAGGCAGCAGATAAGGACTGCATGAGGGCCTAGCCCTTAGCTGGCTTCTGTAAATTGAGGCAGTGCAACAGGCGGTCTTGTCGGCTGCCAGGTACCTCCTGCTCCATGAATCCACTCCAATGTTACTTTTACCTTTTGCAGTAGTTTTCTCTTGCAAGCTTTTTGGGCTGTGATATTTTCCTTCAAAAATATCCCATAACCTGCCACTTGAAGTCTTTCTTGTAACTTGTGGGTCATCAAATGCTCCCTTATTTATTAGTATTATATATTTGTTAAAATTTCTCCATCAACGCTAAGAGTTGGGAGGATAAAGTGAATGCTAGGCCATGCATGAGTTTAGTTCACCACTTGATTTTGTCTCTTATATTACATTTTCATCTTACTCTCTTGCACTTTAATCTTTAGGATCTGGCCAAGTTCTCTACATTAGAGCTACTCAAAATATGGCCCTCAGAATCACCAGCAACAGCACCCCTATGAATGGGGCCAAGAAATCTGTTCCTTAACATCTTAACATCAGGTGATTCTTATGCCTACTATAATTTGAGAAACATTGCTCCACACTACTTCTTCAGTAGCAGTCCCGAGAACTAGATGATTATCAATCTCTAGTAACAATCTGAATACTTTAATAGACATGATAGAACTATGTTTAAGATTTTTTGTTTTGTCTTTTTTGTTTTAGTTTAGCTATATTTTCTTGATAATCAACAATAAAATTCTCAGAGATAAATTTTTTGTCAAACTACACTAATGATTTCTTATGTGCAAACAGTTTGTCTTTTCTCCTCAAATAATTACCTTTTGCAAAATCCACTTCTTGTTCTTTACCACTTTCCTAAATGACTGAGGTCTCTTCAACCACAGGTATCTTCCACTATGCTTTACTGTCTTTCTCTAACCACCAAGGTGGTTTTAGATTTAAAAATAATTGTGTTTTTGAGTCCATTATCTAAGTTTAATGAAAAGACATATTTAGCTTGAGTTGTAAATACCATAAAGTTTTGGAATTTATGAACTTACTGGGTGGGATTGGAGAAGGGAAGAGTTGTTGTGTGTATGTCTGTAATGTGGACTGTTTTTCATGTATATTTTGCACAGAATCTAGCAGAATATTTTGCATAGAGTATTAAGGGCCTGATGTGTATCTGAGAAATGGAAAAATAGTTACACGTACTCAATAAATCTAGAACTCTGAATGAAGCAGGGAGGTGGTGATCTTGCCCTTCAGCAATCCTCTCTGGAAGAACCTGTTAAGTCCAACTTTTCCCTCATTATCTTAAAATTTTTACCATTCTCTCATTACCTTAGAAGAGAGGGCTCAGAGACTATCACTGGCTACTAGGTGTATGGAAAAGACAATCCTGGCAACAAGGGCATTTATCAAGCACTGAAATTCATGGGATGCAGACTGTATCTCCCAATCAGGCTGAAAAGGTCCAAGAGAATTTTGTGAAAATTTCTAAAGTCTTTTGGGGTGCTTCGGTGGCTTAGTTGGTTAAGCATCTGACTCTTGATCTCGCTCAGGTTTTGATCTCAGGGTCGTGAGTTCAAGCCCTGCATGAGGCTCCATGCTGGGCATGAGCCTACTTTAAAAAAAAACCCTAGGGGCGCCTGGGTGGCGCAGTCGGTTAAGCGTCCGACTTCAGCCAGGTCACGATCTCGCGGTCCGTGAGTTCGAGCCCCGCGTCAGGCTCTGGGCTGATGGCTCAGAGCCTGGAGCCTGTTTCCGATTCTGTGTCTCCCTCTCTCTCTGCCCCTCCCCCGTTCATCCTCTGTCTCTCTCTGTCCCAAAAATAAATAAACGTTGAAAAAAAAAATTTTTTTTAAAAAACCCTAAAGTTTCATATAAATTTCAGTAGCTTTTCAGTTGACCTACCTAAATGCAGGTCAACTGATAATGTTCTGAAGGGCTTCAAGGTGCTCACAGCCTTCATGGCTCCCTCTTTTGGTCTTGAGCTTGCCAGAGTGTGGAGATCCAACTTCAACTAGAGTTAGGCAACACTTTCCAGACTGGAGTACACTAAGCATTATGTCTTGATTAATTGCCAGAGCAACACTTCCAAATGATTTTTGCACAAGAATTCAACTGCAGAAGGTTCAACAGTAACCATATACTGCTAGAAACATCATTCTCATGTGGCTATGTTGAAGTTTCCAAACCATCTGCAGCAAACCACAGAACTAACTACAAGATAAACTGATGATGCTCAGAAAGTCCAGAATGTCATTCCTTCTAGACGGTTTATAGCAAAGAACAGGAGAGAATTTAAACATTCTGTCATCGAATTGTTGATTTTAGTTGGTGGCAAGTGAAATTCTATTTAAAATGCTATGACAAGGCCATTTATCAGGCGTCTAAAAAGAATGCAAAAGGAAACCAAACAGATTTTCCTATTTTTTTTGTTCCTCTGACATTTTATGCATCAAAGTTATGAGATTAACTTTTATATTTTCTAAGAGACTTTTGAGTCTTTTGAAATGAACTTGAAACATTCAAGTAGCAAAAAGTGAAAAAAATGTACAGATGCCCTCTTTAAAAAAAAAAACAACAGAGAAAAACAGAATAGCATTGTTTGTATGGTGTTTAAGTTTGAGAGGCCCTTGGCGACTTGAACATTTCAAGTCTTCCAAGCAGAAGGTAAGTAATGATAAAATTCAAGTTTCATAAATAATGGGAATATCTGCATTCAAATGTACTGGAAAGTAGTTTGCCCACTATGCTATATTCTTATTCAACTTTTTTGATTTTTAAATCTTAGAAATGCACAGATAACTTCATATATATAGAGCAAATTTATATTGTTATGATGCATATTTTAGTTATTATTATAACTTATGACAGCATCAAATATAATGGCTCCAGCATGTTTGGCAGCTCTTTCAAATGTTATCATGATGGCATTTCACTACCTGATTTCATTAACCAGTTTCTAACTGAGACAAGAGAACACACTTGGTTGGATTTATAATTCACTAGAGAGCTGTAGATGTGGAGTTCTGAGTCTCACATAAGCTTTAAGGGATCCAGGTTCTTTTATGGATGGAGAACAGAACTTCCTGGCTTGAGGTCTTAAAAGTAGAACTTTCAACACTCATAAAGAGACTCAAAAGGAATGCTGAGCATCAAATTGCTTTTTTAAATTCAATCTTCTGATAATTATAAATGAACTTAATTGAATTTCTCTAAAAATTCAACACATTCAAAAAAATACCTGTAAAAATTTCTTGTTGAATTCTAAAAATTAAGACTCCATAGTAAACACTATTCAAAAGAGCAAATTAGGAATGTATCAGATGTATCAGTGTCCAAAGGACATTCTACTAGCATATGCATCTCATATTCTTGGTAAATTCAGTTAAGAGTTCTACTAATTACATCAATGATTTGCTTTGACTAAAAATGTTTTTAAACTATTACCAAATTAATCACCATGTTATCCTTGATGCTACTGCCAGCTGGGGTGCCAGCATGGGCATCCTTCAGAAAACTGCTCTGTGCCAGGGAATGTGCATATTATTTTTTAAAAAACATACATCCTTACTGAAGAAGCAATCATAAACTCAGGAATTAACCTGCCCCACAAAATGACCCAATCTGGCACAAATGGAAATTTCTCAGATGTAAAGAGTATATTAGCTAATAGTTTCCAGCAGGCTTTCCTAATTGTGGTCAATGGAGTTTAGATGCCTTTCTGAACTGCTGTCCTCTTCTGTCCTGAGGGTGAGAAAATGAAAAGTACACATTCTGAAGAAAGAATCTGAAAGACCAGTATAGTCAAATAATGGGTACAGTGCAGAAAGACACTGTAAAGGAGAAAAAATACTGCAGAGTGCAGAGAGGAATCAATATTAAGCAATCTAAGGCTGATTAAAAATGATTTTTTTTCATGAACTACAACTGCCATTTTGGAAATAAGACCCTGTGGCAGGAAATTATTCCTTTATTATGAATGTTATCTTTTAATTTTTGGTATTTTGCCAGCTAGCACTGTATTTTCATTTTTAAAAAGTCTAATTATAAAATTATGATGTATAGAAGAACATAGGGAATTACTATAACATCAACTATGCACTCATTGCCATGATTTCACAATGCTAACATTTTAGTGATATTTCTAGTTGATGTTTTAGAGAAATAAAAATGTTTCAGTTATAGTTGGAACACCCTCTCCTGTCTCATTTTCTCTTCCCCTTCCCAGGAGTTAGCACTCCCCTAACGATGGGAGTCCTCTCTGTCTAGTTTTTTTTTTTTTTTTTTTTTAATGTTTATTTATTTTTGAGAGAGAGAGAGAGAGAGAGAGAGAGAGAATGAATCTCCAGCAGGTTCTGAGCTGTCAGTTCAGAGCGTGATGTGGAGCTTGATCTCAGGAACTATGAGGTCATGACCTGAGCTTAAATCAAGAGTCACTCAACAGACTTAGCCACCCAGGCGCCCTCTTTCTGTCTAGTTTTAACACTTTTACTTTATATGTGTGTATTGTTTTGAGTGTTTTAAAACTTTATGTAATGATGACATTACAGGTATCTTTTTGCCACTTCCTTGCTATTCTGTTCTGTGGGTCTTTGTGTCTGGCTTTATATAAGTACCAAAGTGGCTTAATGACTAGCTTTGTAATATGTTTTGAAATCAGGAAGGGTGAGGCCTCTAGTTTTGTTTCTCTTTTCAAGGTTGTTGACTATTTGGGGTCTTCTGAGATTCTATATGAATTTTAGGACTTTTTTAAAAATCTATTTCTGCAAAAGAAAAATGCCATTTGGATTTTAATAGGACTGCATTGTATCTATGGGCAGCTTGGGGTAGTATGGACATTTTAACAATATTAAGTCTTCCAGTCCCTCAACACGGAATGCCTCTTATGTATTTGTGTCATGTTTAATTTCTTTCAGCAACATTTTGTAGCTTCCGGTATATAAGTCTTTCATTTCCTTAAGTTTATTCCTCAACATTTTATTCTTTCTGATGCTACTGTAAATGGGTTTTTTATATAAAAAAAAAATCTCTTTGTAAAACTGCTCACTGCTAGTGTATAAAACACAATTGATATTTGAGTATTTATTTTGTATCCTGTAACTTTACTGAGTAAATGTACTAGTTTTAATAGTTTTTCTGTGGAATCTTTAGGGTCTTCTGCATATAACATCATGTCATGTATAAGCAGAATAAGCGGTCCTTTAAAATTTGGATGCCTTTTGTTTCTTTGTCTTGCCTAATGGCTCCAGTGCTTCTAGTACTGTGTTAAAAAGAAGTGGTGAGAGAGGGTATCCTTGCTTTGTTCATGATTTTAGAAGGAAAAAATTTCAGTCTTTCACCATGAAGTGTGATGTTAGCTGTGGGCTTTTCACACATTGTCTTTATTTTGTCGAAGTATGTTCCCTGTATTCCTACTCTACTGAATGTTCTTATCATCAAAGGATGTTGAATTTTATCAAATAGTTTTTTCTGCTTTAATTGAAATTATCATTTGGTTTTGTCAATCATTCTGTTAATAAGGTGTATTACACCAATTGGTTTTTGAATGTTGAACCAACTTTGCATGCTAGGAATAAATCCCACTTGACCATGATGCAGAATCTTTCTAATTGCTGACTTTGGTTGACTTGTATATTGCTGAGGATTTTTACACATGAATATTCATCAGGAATATTGCTGCAGTTTTTTTTTTTCTTGTAGTGTATTTATCTGATTTTGGTATCAGGGTAATGCTGGCCTCATAAAATGAGTTTTGAAGTGTTCCCTCCTCTTCAATTTCTTGAAAGAGTTTGAGAAGGACTGGTATTAATTCTTTAAATATTTGGTAGAATTCTCTAGTGAAACCATCCAGTTCTGGGCTTTTCTGGGCTTTCTCCTTCCTGTTGTAGATCTGTTCAGATTTTTAAATTTATGAGTCACTCTTGGTAGGCTGTATGTTTATAAAAAATTTATCCATTTCTTCTAGATTATCCAATTTGTTGCAATATAATTGTTCATAGTAGTCTCTTTTTATTTTTCTGCAATGAGTTGTAATGTCTTCTCTTTCATTTGATATTTGTTATTTTAGTCTTCTTGCTGATTTTCTTAGTCTAGTTAAGGGTTTGACAGTTTTCTCGATCTTTTAAAAAATCGAATTCTTTGTTTTTTTCCCATTCTCTCTTTAGTTTATTTCTCCTGTAACCTTTACTATTTCATTGTTTTTGCTATCTGTGGGTTTAGTTTATTCTCCTTTTTCTACTTCCTTGAAGTATAAAGTTAGGTTGCTGATTTGAGATCTTTTATTTTTATTTTTTTAAACGTTTATTTTTGAGAGAGAGAGAGACAGAGAGAGAAAGAGAGAGAGAGGACACACGCACAAGTGGGGGAGGGACAGAGAGAGAGGAAGACAGAGGAACCGAAGCCGCCCGATGCGGGGCTCAAATTCACAAACCCTGAGATCATGACCTGAGCCAAAGTCAGGCGCTTAACCAACTGAGCCACCCAGATGCCCCAAGATCATCTTTTTTAAACAAGATGTTTACTGCTATGTACTTTCCTCTTAGTACTGCTTTTCCCTCATCTTATACATTTTGGTATACTGTGTTTTCATTTGTCTGAACATATTTTCTAATTTCCCTTGTGATTTCTTCTTTGACTCATTGTTCAAAAACGTGTTGTATAATTTGCACATATTTGTGAATTTTCCACTTTCCTTTTATTTTTTTTCAAGTTTTTTAATGTTTATTCATTTTTGAGACACAGAGAGAGAGAGACAGAGTGAGAGCGGGAGGGGCAGAGAGGGAGAGACAGAATTTCAAGTAGGCTCCTGGCTCTTAGCTGTCAGCACAGAGCCTGATGCGGGGCTCAAACCCACAAACTGTGAGATCATGACCTGGGCTGAAGTCAGACACCCAACCAACTTAGCCACCCAGGCACCCCTCTCCTTCATTTGTGAAGGATACTTTGCAGCATATAATAATCTTGATTGGCAGGTTTTTGTTTTAGCACTTTGCTATGTCATCTCACTCCCTTCTGGCCTTAATGTTTCTGCTGAGTAATCCACTGACAATCTGGAGTTTCCTTATATGTGTTACATTCCTTGTATTCTTGCTACTGTCAACATTCTCTGTCTCTTGACAGTTTAATTACAACATAACTTGCCATGGGTCTTTTTGGGTTTATTTTAGTTGGGAGTTTGAGCTTCTTGAATTTGGATGTCTAATTCCTTCTTCAGATTTGATAGTTCTCTGTCTTTTTCTCTCTCACTTCCTCTGTGACTCCCACAAAACATACAATTGGTTCACTTGATGATGTTTCATAAGCTCTATGGTTTAATTAACGTTTCATTCTTTTTTCTTTTTATTCCTTGATTTGATAATTTCAAGTGACATGTCTTCAAGTTAACTGCTTGATCAGTCTATTGTTGAACCTCTCTAGTGAATTTTTCAATTCAGTTATTTTTTTCTTCAGCTCCAGAATATCTGTTTGGTTGTTTTTAATAATTTGTATCTGTTGATATTCTCATTTTGTTTACACATTTTTCTGATTTCATTTAGTTGTTTATCTGTATTCTACTGTAGTGCATTGAGTTCCTTTAGGACGATTATTTTTAATTGTCAGGTGGTTCATTCATAGCTCTCCGTTTCTTTAGGGTAGGTTTGTGCAAATTAATTTTGTTCCTTTGGGCCATGTTTACCTGTTTCTTTGTGTGCCTTATTTTTTGTTGTGTTTTATGCAATTGAAGAAAGCCACTTCTTCTAGTCTTTATGCACTGGCTTTGTACAGGGGAACTTTCACTAATCAACCTGGTGAGAGAATCTGGGGGTCCTCTGAATCTTTTCTGGGGATGTGTCTTCTCTGGGCTTATGTAATTTCCCAGAGAGCTTGCCAGTTTTTCAGGAGTTTGCAATCTCTTCCTCCCTCTGGTGTTTGTCTGTGGTACTGCAGGTTCTCTCGTGCTACAACAAGCCACTAAGTTTTTGTTCTCTGCAGCCCCTCTGACCTTCAAAGTGGGCTGCTTCAAGTCAAGGGAGACAAAAACCAATCCCTAGGGTAGCCCCTTCAGAAGCTGGAACATTAGATACACATTCTACTCTTCTTTCCCACCCCCCAACCCACCCAGACAGAAGCTGTGAGTTGGGTGTTTTCTCCTTACACCAACCTCCATCTGCAGCACTGCCAGCTCCCTGCGGCTACAAAAAGCAGTGTAGGGCTCTCTAACATTCATGCTCTCCAGGTATTGAAAGTCTGCTCATTCCCCATCAGTGGTCAGAGTCAGGTAAGCTACCTGAGGCAGTCCCTCAGGCAGCCCCCCCAAAAGCAAGAACATTGAACATATTCCATTCTTTTCTTTCTCCCTCAAGGGACAAGCTGAAAGCTAGAATTTTCCTCCCAGTCCCACCAAGCTGAGCCAGCTTAGGGGAAGGGCTACAGTGGTTGGTATAAAATGGCTTTCTTACCATTTCAATATGGCCATTTTTGACTTTGAGCTTGCCTGGAGTATTGTAACTTCTTAATTGGTTTCTGGAGTTTTCAAATAAAGGCTCTTTGGGTCATATACTATTGTTGAGTCAGTGTTTCTATAGGGAAACAAGGACTGGAGCTTTCTATTCTGTCTTGCTGACCTCACTCTTGAATTTTTTAAATGTTTATTTGTTTAGTTTTCCTCTTTTGGTAATAACTTGCTTATATTTCTTGTCCATTCCTTTAAAAACATTTTTTTTATTGGGGCACCTGGGTGGCTCAGTCGGTTGAGCGTCCGACTTTGGCTCAGGTCATGATCTCGCGGTCCATGAGTTTGGGCCCCGTGTGGGGCTCTGTGCTGACAGCTCAGAGCCTGGAGCCTGCTTTGGATTCTGTGTCTCCCCCTCTGCCTCCCCCTCCCCCCTCATGCTCTGTCTCTCTCTCTCTGTCAAAAATAAACATTAAAAAAAAATTTTAAAAGCAGGCTCCAAGCTCTGAGCTGTCAGCACAGAGATGAAGGGCTCGAACTCACGAACTGTGACATCATGACCATGTCAGATGCTTAACTCACTGAGCCACTCAGGCATCCTTCTTGTCTATCTCTATACTGGAGTGTTTGCCTCTTTATGACTGATTTGCAGGAGGATTATTATACTTTGTATACTAATCCTTTATCTGTTTTACAGGTTGCAAATTATCTCCCAATTCTGTGGCTGATGTTTTCCACTTAACAGTGTTTTTGTTTTATTGTTTGTTTGTTCTTAGTTGAGTTTTTTAAAAAATCGTCAACTTGACATATTTTGGGAGGATGGTGTAGAGTACATACACATTGCCTCTTACTGATGTTTTAAGTCTCTTACTAAATTTGTTTTTAAAGAAAATTTTTCAATTTTTTAATTATTTTTTCAATGTTTATTTTATTTTATTTTTGAGAGAGAGAGAGAGAGAGCACAAGCAGGGGAGGGACAGAGAGAGAGGGAGACACAGAATCTAAAGCAGGCTCCAGGCTCTGAGCTGTCAGTGCAGAGCCTGACATGGGGCTCAAACCCACTTGTGAGACGATGATCTAAGCCGAAGTCAGACGCTTAACTGACTGAGCCACCTAGGTACCCCTCTTAATAAATTTCTATTATTCAACATTCATCTCAAGGTAAAATCAAAGTCTGCACCCGACATGTAAACAAATGACTGTAAATGTTTTCTATGTCCCCCTTGGAATTCTTCTTATTACTTTTTAGGTATAATTTATATATGGACAACTATTACCACTAATGATCCACTTTTAGGACTTTTCCATCACTTCAAGATCTTTTGGGCTCATCTGCAGTAAATCTCTGTTCCTATCTTTAGCCCCAGGCAACAACTAATCTACTCTGTCTCTATAGATTTGCCTATTCTGGACACTTGGTAAAAATGAAATCATATATGGTCTTCTGTGACCGGTTTCTTTCACTAAGCATAATGTTTTGAGGTTCACACATGTTGCAGTGTGAATCAGTAGATTGTTCCTTTCTTACTTAGGAATGGTATTCTACTGTGTGGACATAACATATTTTGTTTATCCATTCATGAGTTGATGGGTATTTGGGTTGCTTCCACTTTTTGTTTATTATGAATAATGATATGAATATCTGTATACAAGTGTTCACATGCTTATTAGCCATTTGTACATATTTTCTGATGACATGTATTCCAATCTTTTGCCTATTTAAAAAAATTTTTTAATGTTTACTTATTTTTGAGAGAGAGAGAGAGAGGCAGAGTGAGAGCCAGGGAGGGGCAGAGAAAGAGGGAGACACAGAATCTAAAGCAGGCTCCAGGCTCTGAGTTGTCAGCACAGAGCCCAGTGCGGGGCTTGAACTCACAAACAGGGAGATCCTGACCTGAGCCAAAGTCAGACGCTCAACTGACTGAGACACCCAGGTGCCCCTTCCTATTGTTTTAACTGGGTTGTCTTATTACTGAGTTCTTCATATATTCCGGATAGGAACCCTTTATCAGATGCATAATTTGAAATTATTTTCTCACAGTTTATGACTTGCCTTTTCATTTTTTAAATGGTGGTAACAGACAATACTTATTTGTTTAATCCATCCAGTTAAGGTGGACCTTTGGATCATTTCTGGTTTTGAACTATTACAAAATTAATATTTGTATGAACATTTGTATACAAACATTTGTATAGAGGGGTGCTTGAGTGGCTCAGTTGGTTAAGTGCCTGACTTCGGCTCAGGTCATGATCTCACCGTTCATGAGTTCAAGCCCTGTGTCAGGCTCTGTGCTGACAGCTCAGAGCCTGGAGCCTGCTTGGGATTCTGTGTCTCCCTCTCTCTCTGCCCCTTCCCTGCTCGCACTCTCTCTCACTCCCTCAAAAATAAATAAACATTAAAAAAATTTTTTTTAAAGAAATATTTGTATAGCAATATTTGTGACCACCTATGTTATCATTTGTAGTGAGTAAATACTCAAGAATAGAGTTGGTGGGTCATATGACAAGTGTATATTTAACTTTATAATAAACTGCTACACTGTTTACCAAGTGGTCATACCACTTCACATTCTCACAGACAGCAGATGAGAGATCCAGTGGTTCTAGATCTTCTCCAACACATATTGATGTAAGTGTTCCCAATTTTAGTCATTTGAGGGAGATACACTTGGTATCATTTTTGGGTTTTTTTCTTGCTTAATTATTTGATTGTAGTAAAACATACATAATTGTTATCATTTTAATCATTTGTATTTGGTAACCATTCAGTGCCATTAAATACACTCACATGCTGTGTACCTGTCACCACAATCCATACCCAAAGCTTTTCAGTATCCTTAACATAAACTATAGAGCCATTAAACAGTAACTCCATTCCTTCCAGCCCCTGATAACCTCTGTTCTGCTTTCTGTCTCTATTGAGTTTGCCTCTTCTAGGTACTTCACATAAATAGAATTACACAATATTTGCCCCTCTGTGTCTGGCTTATTTCACTAAGCATGGTGTTTTCAATGTCCATCCATATTCTTGCATATATAAAAATTTTATTCCCTTTTATAGCTGAACAGTATTTTCTATTGTACTTATATACCTTGTTTTGTTTCTCCACTTCATGTTTCATTGATGGGAACTTGAAGTGTTCCCACCTTTTGGCTATTGTGAATAATGGTGCCATGAACACTGGTGTACGGAGAGATATCTGTTCAAGTCCCTTCTTCCATTTCTTTTGAATATATGCCTAAGAGTGGAATTGTTGGGTCTTATTTTAAGTCTATGTTTAATTTTTTGAGGAACTGCCAAGCTTTTCCACAGTGGCTGTACCATTTTACATTCCCATCAGCAAGACTATTCTTTCAGGAATCATCTTTATAGTTTGTTACATTCTCAGCAACAATGCACAGGGCTCTACATTTTTAACTTACTTGCCAACATTTATTATTTTTCTTTTTTGTTTGTTTGTTTTTTAAATGACAGACCATGCTGGTACATGTGATGTGGTACCCATTGTGCCTTTGATTTGCATTTCCCTAATAACTAGTTATGTTGAACATTATTTCATGTGCTTATTGGCCAGCTCTATATCATCTTTTGAGACATGTTTAAACAACTCTACTGACCATTTGGGGTTTTTGTTTTGTTTTGCTTTTTATAATATATTTTATTGTCAAATTATTGCCCATTTTTGAATTGAGCTTTTTGTTATTGTTGAGTTTCAGTTCTTTATATACTCTAGATTTTAATCCTTTATTGGATACATGACAAAAGTTTTCACTCATTCACTAGGTTGCCTTTTTACATTCTTGATAGTATCCTGTAAATTCATAAAAATTCTTAATTTTAATGAAGTCCAATTTATCTACTTTTTCTTGGTTGCTTATGCTTATGGGGTCATTATCCAAAAAAAAAAAAAAAAAAAAATCACTGCCAAACCTAATGTCATTAAGATTTTCTCCAGTGTTTTTGTTTAAGAGTTTTATAGTTTACTTTAAAGTTCAGATCCAAAGGATCCTATAAGCTGAAGGCAAAGACAATTTGTGATATAGCTTTAATTGGCAATAGCTTTACAAAAACAAAAAGGGACAAAAGTCCCTTGTTCCCAGCTTCTCTTAGTTAATAATTCGTTAAAAATGAAATGCTCACCAATGAAGACAACTTTGAATTCTCTTACACAGTGAAGAACATTTTGTAATGTGATTCGTTGCCTTTTAATTTGTTTGAATCTATTTGATTTGTTTAGTCTAGATTTTGGAATATTATGTTTCTTTTTTTTAAATATAATTTATTGTCAAATTGGCTTCCATACAACATCCAGTGCTCATCCCAACAAGTGCCCTCCTCAATGCCCATCACCCACTTTCCCCTCTCCCCCACCGCTTATCAACCCTCAGTTTGTTCTCAGTTTTATGATTCTCTTATGGCTTGCCTTCTTCCCTCTCTGTTTGTAACTTTTTTTCCCTTCCCCTCCCCCCATGGTCTTCTGTTAAGTTTCTCAAGATCCACATATGAATGAAAACATATGGTGTCTGTCTTTCTCTGCCTGGCTTATTTCACTTAGCATAATACCCTCTAGTTCCATCCACATTGCTGCAAATGGCCAGATTTCATTCTTTCTCATTGCCAAGTAGTATTCCATTGTATATATGAACCACATCTTTATCCATTTGTCAGTTGATGGACATTTAGGATCTTTCCATAATTTGGCTATTGTTGAAAGTGCTGCTATAAACATTGGGGTACATGTGCCCCTATGCATCAGCACTCCTGTATCCCTTGGGTAAATTCCTAGCAGTGCTATTGCTGGGTCACAGGGTAGTTCTATTTTTAATTTTTTTTATTTTTTTTATTTTTTTTAAATTTATTTATTTTTTGAATGTTTATTTATTTTTGGGACAGAGAGAGACAGAGCATGAACGGGGGAGGGGCAGAGAGAGAGGGAGACACAGAATCGGAAACAGGCTCCAGGCTCCGAGCCATCAGCCCAGAGCCCGACGCGGGGCTCGAACTCGCGGACTGCGAGATCGTGACCTGGCTGAAGTCGGACGCTTAACCGACTGCGCCACCCAGGCGCCCCTCTATTTTTAATTTTTTGAAGAACCTCCACACTGTTTTCCAGAGCAGCTGCACCAGTTTGCATTCCCACCAACAGTGCAAGAGGGTTCCCATTTCTCCGCATCATCACCAGCATCTATAGTCTCCTGATTTGTTCATTGTAGCCACTCTGGCAGGCGTGAGGTGATATCTCAGCGTGGCTTTGATTTCTGTTTCCTGGCTGATGAGTGACATTGCGCATCATTTCATGTGCCTGTTGGCCATCTCGATATCGTCTCTGGAAAAGTGTCTATTCATGTCTTCTGCCCATTTCTTCACTGGATTATTTGTTTTTCGGGTGTGGAGTTTGGTGAGTTCTTTATAGATTTTGGATATTGGCCCTTTATCCAATATGTCATTTGCAAATATCTTTTCCCACTCCATCGGTTGCCTTTTAGTTTTGTTGATTGTTTCCTTTGTAGTGCAGAAGGTTTTTATCTTGATGAGGTCCCAACAGTTCATTTTTGCTTTTAATTCCCTTGCCTTTGGAGATGTGTCGAGTAAAGAAATTGCTACGGCTGAGGTGAAAGAGGTTGTTGCCTTTCTCCTCTAGGGTTTTCATGATTTTCTATCTCACATTCAGGTCCTTCATCCATTTTGAGTTTATTTTTGTGTACGCTATAAGAAACTGGTCTAGTTTCATTCTTCTGCATGTTGCTGTCCAGTTCTCCCAGCACCATTTGTTAAAGAGACTATCTTCTTTTCACTGGATATTCTTTCCTGTTTTGTCAAAGATTAGTTGGCCATACATTTGTGGGCTCAATTCTGGGTTCTCTATTCTATTCCATTGGTCTATGTGTCTGTTTTTGTGCCAATACCATACTGTCTTGAGGATTACAGCTTTGTAGTAGAGTCTAACGTCTGGGATTGTGATGCCTCCCACTTTGGTTTTCTTTTTCAATATTACTTTGGCTTTTCAGGATCTTTTGTGGTTCCATACAAATTTTAGGGTTGTTTGTTCTAGCTTTGAGAAAAATGCTGGTGCAATTTTGATTGGGATTGCATTGAATGTGTAGATTGCTTTGGGTAGTATTGACATTTTAACAATATTTATTCTTCCAATCCATGAGAATGGAATGTTTTTCCATTTGTGTCTTCTTCAGTTTCCTTCATAAGCTTTCTGTAGTTTTCAGAATACAGATCTTTTACATCTTTGGTTAGGTTTATTCCTAGGTATTTTATGGTTCTTGGTGTAATTGTAAATGGGATCAGTTTCTTTATTTCTCTGTTGCTTCATTATTGGTGTATAAAAATGCAATTGATTTCTGTACATTGAATTTGTACCCTGTGACTTTGCTGAATTCATGTATCAGTTCTAGCAGACTTTTGGTGGAGTCTGTCGGGTTTTCTATGTAGAGTATCATGTCATGTGAAAAGTGAAAGTTTGACTTCTTCTTTGCCAATTTTGATGCCTTTTATTTCATTTTGTTGGCTGATTGCTGATGTTAGGACTTCCAACACTCTGGTAAACAACAGTGATGAGAAAGGATATCCCTGTCCTGTTCCTGATCTCAGGGGCAAAGCTCTCAGTTTTTCCCCATTGAGGATGATATTAGCTGTCAGCTTTTCATAAATGGCTTTTATGATGCTTAAGTATGTTCCTTCTATCCCAACTATCTTGAGGGTTTTTATTAAGAAAGGATGCTGTATTAAGTCATATATGCACATCAACTATCTGTGGCCTTGGAAATACTGTTTGTATGTGTATGTATACTGTATGTATAACACAAACACATACACACTCTCTGAACTGAGTCCTTCCTTTGTTTGTGTATCCCTTACTGTATGTGTAGGGATTTTTACTCAGGGTCACAAGGGACGTTGCATGATTTACTGCCCTAAAAAGCTGAAAGAATAGTGATTTAAAAAGAAAGTTTCATAAAATTCACAAATTTGCCATGTATAAATAATCTCTTCACACAGAATATAACTGTAACTATGAACATGAATTTCCTAAGAATTATAAAATTTTTCTCTCATAACCAAACTGATACATTTTGAAACTTGAGAAGGGGGATGTTTAGTTTAACACCTACCGCCTTTGAGTGTTAAATCCATTAAGATGATTCTCTCGGAGTTCAGACACTAACGATAAAACCATCTGTAAAACAAAATCAGTTGCAGGTTAACTCACACTGCAAAACAGGATTACATCAGTTCTATTTTTCTTGGTGTGAGTGATATTTCCGTTGAGATTCCCTACTCTCCCCTACCCGTCCTCTCCTTGTTTTACTTTGTCAAAATGAAAAGAAAGCAGTGCCAAGTCACATTTACAAATAACTTGGATTTTATTTTTAATGTCTGTTATTCTGCATTCCAATGTAAGCAAATGAACAATAGATCATTAATTTCCTAAGAAAACCAAACCTGTTAAAAAAAAAACCACATTAAAGTTAGCTTATTTTTTCTTGCCTAATTTAGTACTTTATCTTTTAAAAATTCTATTTATGTATAAAGTTTCCAAAAGACCAGAAAAGTTAACAAACATTATTTAGAAGAGTTAAGATCATAAGTTAAAATTTCTTGAATTTGGCTAAAATTCAAGGCAGAAGAAAACATAGCTTTAATAATAAGATGAGAATATATAACACTATTTACAACACTGTCATTTATTGAATTTTTTGCTTTAACATAAATTCCTATCAGGAATTTTAAATACAAAATGCGTCCAACAGTAAAAGGGTGTGTTTACATTGTTTAAGGAAATCTCTTCTTCCAAAAATCTTTGAGAGAATAAATGAGATCTGTTAAGAGAAGAAAGGGGTTGGGTGATTTAGAATAACCTCTCCTGGTTTCCCTCTTTTTTCTCAGAATCTCCCGCCTCAGGTTTCTTCCTTATATGGCTATAAGTCTGCCCAAGGTAAGAAGAGATAAACAGAGAAAAGTTAAACATCTCTCCTGGAAGAGTGAAATATTTCCATTTACCCTTTTTGCTGATGGTACATTAAACAACAAAAATTTCAATACATTAAAAATACTCACATTTTTAAGCAAACCAGGATAGTAATCTGCAGGTGCATATCCAAGACCTTGAATAAAAAGACCAACTTCTTTTGTATCAAATTTGAACGCTGACAGTACATGAGATAGCAAGCCCTTAAAAAAATGAACAGAAAAAGTTATTAAAAGTGAGTGCAAGTGGCATGTGCCTATTACATATAATGCCTAGAACCCATGTCCTATGTAAATGCGGTGATCTCTATGAAAGGAATAACCTTAGTTTGTCCAAATACCCAGTTCATGTGGATTCAAGATATAAAGAAATAAGTTGGCCTTAAAATTATCATATTAAAATAGGTCATTTATTTTACTATTCTATTTTTTCTCTTTATTTTTATAGAGAGCAAGAGAGAGCACACAGGTGGGGGAGAACATCTGGGGGGGTGGGAAAAGAGGGAGAGAAAGAGAGAAGGAGAGGGGGGGATGGAAGGAGAGAGAGAGACAGCCAGAGAGAGGGAGAGCCAGAGAGGGAGAGGGAGAACCTCAAGCAGGCTCCATGCTCAGGGCAGAGCCCAACACGGGCTCAAGATCAAGAGATCAAGAGTTGGATGATCAACCAACTGAGCCACTCAGGTGTCCCCAAAATAGATCATTTTAAACAAATGTTAACAGTGAAGCAAAAATAATGAATGAACAATGCTTACCCATATTAAGAATGTGATCTTTATTGTTTTTAACTCAGCAAAATATTTTTATCAAAGTAGATACAATAATTTAACACATGACAAGGAACACACCACAAATTACTAGGGAAAGGTTATGAATTAATAAATGGTGCTCTGGGAAAAATATTTTAAAAAATTAGATTTGTACCTTATGTCATTCATTAAAATATACCTGAACTTAATGTAAATTAAAGGGATCAATGTAAAAATTAAGTAAGGGGTGCCTGGGTGGTTCAGCTGGTTAAGGGTCTGACTTTGGCTCAGGTCATGATCTCATGGTTTGTGAGTTTGAGCCCCGCGTCAGGCTCTGTGCTGACAGCTCAGAGCCTGGAGCCTGCTTCAGATTCTGTGTCTCCCTCTCTCTCTGCCCCTCCCCTGCTCATGCTGTGTCCCACTGTCTCAAAAATAAATAAACATCAAAAAAAAATTTTTTTAAATGAATGGGGAAGAACTTTGTAAACGGAAAATTAAGAGAGCAAATCATTGGCTGTTCTAAATAGAAATAAAATCTTGTGTCTTCAGAAAATAATATAAGCAAAACCTAGGAAGAATTTTAACAATAACATATAACCATAAGTAGTCAAATTCTTGTGCAAAATATCATATGACAAACACTAAGAACATACATAAAAAATGAGTATGAACAGATAATTCATAAGACAAAATACAAACGTGCAAGAAACACATGGATAAATTCTTCACCCTCATAAACTCAAAGGGTAAATTTAAGCATCAACATACCATTTTTCACTTAATGAATTAAAGATTTTTACAGACCTAAATACCAAATGCTCATCTGGGTTCTCTGAAACAGGTACTCTGTGTGAGCTATTAAAATATAAATGGGTATCCATATATCCTGCTGCTGTGAACCACACTGAGGCACCCCCAGAGAGTGTGAGTGGGTATAACACAGCCTATAACCCACCCCAAGCTTGGACTGCCAGGGCTATGTCTGCCCAGAGGTTTATAACCTGAACAAAGGCGCCTTATAGATTAATAGAGGCCTGCCTTATAGAGATCAACTTGAAAATATATATTAAAGGTTTTTTAAAAGCATTCAGAAGTTTTAATGTACCTGGCACACATTTAAGGAAATAAACCTAAATATGATGATGGGGATTATACTCAAAAGATGTTCACTACAATGTTCTTTCTCAGTGAAAAATGTCTAACAGCAGAGACTAATTTATCATACCCTCATTCAGTGGCTCATTGTAAACCATTAAAATGTTTATAAAGAATTTATGAGAGCATTTTAAATGGTTATATTACAATTTTAAATGAAGAAAGGAAGATGCAAATTTTAATACACAGAAACAATCTCATCAATTTAAAAATAATCCACACCATACATGGAAATGAAAAAATAATGAAGAAACTATCACCAAATATTAATAGTCTCTGTGATGGTGCTATTATGGATATATATTTTTTCTTTCTTTCCTTTTTTTTTTTTTTTTTTTTTTGTTCCTTTAAGAGAGGGAGAGAGTGCAAGCAGGAAGAGGGACAGAGGGATGGAGGGAAACAGAGAGACACAGAGACAGAGACAGAGAGAGAGAGAGAAAGAGAGAGAATATCTCAAGCAGGCTTCACGGTCAGCACAGAGCCCGACACAGGGCTTGATCCCACAACCCTGGGATCACAGTCTGAGCCAAAACCAAGAGTCTGACGCTCAACCGACTGAGCCACCCAGGCGCCCCTATATTTTTCCTTCTTTCTACTTTGGTATATTTTCCAGTTTCCTATGCATGTATGTGTACTATTTTTATACTCAGGAAAAAAAATTTACTTTTTGAAAAAGTGTTATACTTGGAAACATTTTGTTTTTTAGTAGTAGCTTTATTGAGATATAATTCATATACTATTAAGTCTACTCTTTAAAGTATGCAACTCAGTGGTTTTTCGTATATTCACAAGGAAATAAGCCACTTTATTTTTTTAACTCCTGCACTGCATTCTGTAAGTACACATTACAAGATAAAATAAACTTGTGTATGTGCATCTAAATTTGTGAGTCCATACACATATACTTAGATAGGACTAAACCTAGGGAAATAAAATAATATAATAAATTTCACCTACCATCACACTTAATAAGCATTAAAAACACCAAAGGCTGACTCTCCCTCACTGGCTTGTTTGAAGCTACATAGGGCTGTAGGCTCTTTGGCCCCTCAGGACTTTACGATGTCCTACTCTCTCTGCCATGAAGGTTCTTCCAGACCTGTTTAAATGTCACTTCTTGAGGGAATTCTAACAGTTAAGACAACTAAAATTTACTGACTGCTTTCCATATGTGAAATGTTGTGCTAAGTTCTCTAAGTATGGCATCTCAGTTAAAATCCCATAAATCAAATTTTTAATAAAAATTCAATTAAGCAAGTTTCAATTAAGCCACCTATAAACAGGTGGCTACTATCATTATAATTCACACGATTGACCCTTAAAAAGTTAAAGCACAAAGTACTACAGACCTAGTTGGTATAAAAAGTAATGCAGTGTATGTACAATAGAAGGAAACTGATTTCAAGGCTGCAACAGTTAAGAATCAGTTACGACTGTAGATCCTAAGGAAAACCATGCCAAGGCTTTCCCCTATAAATCCAGTGCCTCCCAGAAGCACTCACATCCTGGGCCTTGGACCAGTGAGTGGAGGCTGGCTTCCCAAAAGTGCAGGAGTTACTTTGGTAGCTGAGCCAATGAATGTTAAAAAAAAAAAAAATCTAGGACATTCAATAGATTCAGAGGGGGTGACCAGGAATTGTAACTAATTCCTGAGAAATATTTAAAGTAGCCATAAACAGTTCCCTAGACAGTATTCACAATGCCTGTATTATGCAAGCTGACTATAACACCTAAGGTCTTGGAAAAATGAAAACAACCTAATTGTCAGACCTGTCCTGGCCTAAATTCCCAAAATGATATGGGTATAAACTGATTTTTAAAAAATCAAATGCTATAAATATTAGTTCCCCACCCCACCTCTTGACCTGTTTAAAAAACAAAAACAAACAAACAAAAAACCCCATACTGTAATATTCAGTGTTGGCAAGGATGTGGTGAGAGGGGTACTCTGCTGTTGTTGGGAGCACAAATTTATAAAGCCTTTCTGGGAAGTCACTTGATGTTATGTAGCCAAAACCTTAAAATTCATATCCTTTTACCCAGTTATTTAATTTCCAAGAATATATCTTAATGAATGTTTTAGGTTCATAAGCAGCATTACTTATAACAGTGAAAAACTGCAAGCAACAAAAGTACTCCACACAACACTGAACTGGTTGAATTCATCATGGTTTATCCAACAGTGTGAATTACGTTGTAAAAAGATATTTAATGACAATGCAACAATTTAAAAAGCAAGGTGTCAAACTGTGTTTGATGTGATTTTAATTTTGTATGGAAAAAAATGCTAGGAAGAAATGTAACCAATAGTTAAAACGGATTTTTTTCTAGTAGTGATTTAAAATTTCTTCTTTAAACTATCTGCATTTCCAAAGTTTCTACTATTACCAAAGCTGGGGTTACTTACTCTATGGCCAAAACTTATAAGGAACCTCCCTATATCCACTCTACATGAGGCAGCTTGAATAATTTTTTTTATCATAACAATGCAAATCTGATTGGTCTTCAGCTTAAGATCCTCTACGGCTTACTTTTTATCATAAAAAATGTTTTGTAGGGGTGCCTGGGTGGCTCAGTCAGCTGAGCAACTGACTTCGGCTCAGGTCATGATCTCATGGTTTGTGGGTTCAAGCCCCGCATCATGCTCTGTGCTGACAGCTCAGAGCCTGGAGCCTGCTTCACATTCTGTGTCTCCCTCTCTCTCTGCCCCTCCCCACTCATGCTCTGTCTCTCTCTGTCTCAGAAATAAATAAACATTTAAAAAAAAATGTTTTGTAAAATAAAATTACATGCGGGGCGCCTGGGTGGCTCAGTCTGTTGAGTGTCCAACTTCGACTCAGGTCATGATCTCACGGTCTGTGGGTTCAAGGCCAGCGTCGGGCTCTGTGCTGACAGCTCAGAGCCTAGGAGCCTGTTTCAGATTCTGTGTCTCCCTCTCTCTCTGCCTCTCCCCCACTCTCACTTTGTCTCACTCTGTCTCTCAAAAATAAATAAATGTAAAAAAAATTTAAAAAATAAAATAAAATTACATGCTTTAACTTATGTCTGTTTTTCCCATAATTCCCTAATACAAACTGCTATGAGGGCCAAGAGAGTTTTATTCCTGGATAAAATAAGCATAGGTCCTGAGAAACAGCATACTGAGGTCTGGCTATGGTTACATAACTTCCAGACACCTCAAACTTTAGACCTTCAAATCTCTTTTTTAAAGTAAACTTAAAAACTGACAAGCAGTTCTCATTGTTAAGAATTTTTTTTTACTGCCACCTAGTGGCTACCAGAAAACCATTAAACACAAAACCATTCAAGATTCTGTAGGCATCTAACGCCTGGACAAAAATTCATTCCTACAGTCGTATGATAATTGATTCTTTTGTAAATGCCAACAGAGCAGTCTTGGAGATTCTCTATTTCAGTCTTCTCATTTTACTAATGAACTGATGAAGAACTAGTTTTCTGAATACAGGAATCAATATCAACAAAAAGGACATGAATGTAAACAAACAGGCTCTGACTTGAAGGGCTTAAAGAAAAAGTGCAAATCATTCAATCATCCTGGCTGTGGTCTAAGCTCCTTCAAGGGTGGAAGGTGCAGTAATGAACACAGCTGTGGGCAAAACATCTGAAGTCCAATTTTGATTCATGCAGGAGTTTTAGGAACTCTGCTAGTATTTAAAAAGCCATTTTAAAAATGCTTATACCATTTATGGTGAACTTTCATTAAGGAGAGACATTAAAAAAAAATTTTTTTTTCAACGTTTATTTATTTTTGGGACAGAGAGAGACAGAGCATGAACGGGGGAGGGGCAGAGAGAGAGGGAGACACAGAATCGGAAACAGGCTCCAGGCTCTGAGCCATCAGCCCAGAGCCTGACGCGGGGCTCGAACCCACGGACCGCGAGATCGTGACCTGGCTGAAGTCGGACGCTTAACCGACTGCGCCACCCAGCCGCCCCGAGACATTTTAAATAAACCAGAGGAAAATCCACTGCCCTTGTTTTCAGGTGCTCTTTTTGTCCTCACCTCACTGTATCTGCTCTATCTTGAACAGGCAGCACATTCACAAGCGGGTTAGGAAAGTTGGACCAATGAGGCTGTGGTTTGGCTCACTGTTGGGTTGTGGAAGAAGGGCTGTGGTTTCTGCTCAGGCAGAGGGTTAGGAAAGCCAAACTGTGGTCAATCTTCTTGAACTGAGACAAAGCACATATTTCATGCTTCTCCAAACAATTTCTTCATCTGATCATTAAAGTCTTTTAGAATTTCCATCACTTTGGTCTCTATTGCATCTAGCTCTTTATACATACTATAAATAAAAAACTGTTTAAACAAAGATCCCTTATTCATTCAACAAACATTTTGAGTGTGATCTGTATTCAAGCCACTCTCCTACGGTATTGGGATATGAAGCCCCTGCAGCCCATGGAAGGGAGATGGAGATGGAAATAGCCATAATAGAAGACAGAATGCAGTAAGTGCTACAACGAGGGGGTAAGACAATCACTGTGGGAACAGAGGAAGTAATGATTAATTCCAACTGTAGGGTTTCAGAGTGCTCCCAGAGATGATGACTTCTGAGCTGATTCTGATAGCTGGGTAAGGACAGCAAGAGTGAGGGGAAGGAGGCAGGGAAAGAGAAAAGATAGGCTGTGTAATGGGACGGACAGAGAAAACAACTAGGGAAGGAGAGAGAGAACTGGTGGGAAAGAACTATGGGAAGGGCCATAGTAGGCAGAGCAAAGACACATGGCAAATACTCCTGTCAATCCTCCTGCTCCCAGCCCTTGCTGGATGCCTCAGCACAGCTCACCCACTACCTCTCCCACCCCTGCACCACACAGGGCTTCAGCCCACCTGGTCAAACTTACTTCTCCTGGTCTTTCTCTTTGATCTCTGCAATCTGGTGACAGCAGGCTCCCTGCTGGTCACCACATTCATCCTCCCCTTTCCCACCTCCATACCATTTCCTTATCCTGAGAAATCCAACAACCTCCACACATTTCTAGCTGCCAAAATTACAAATATTTTTCAAAAATCCATCTTTCTCCAAACTCCTGTTCCAGTGCCTGACAGGATGAAATTGTACTCTCCTGAAATCTCCATGGTACCCTATTTGTAGTTCTCTGACAGTGCCTACCAAGTTCTGCCTTGCACTGTAGTTACCTGTTTCCTCTTCTACTCATTAGCCCACCGGCTCCCCAAGAAAGGGACAGTCTTACTATCTTTATATTCCTTAGAGCAAAAGCTAGCCCACTACACTGCACATAATAGGCATTCAATAAACACTAGCCTGGGGCGCCTGGGTGGCTCAGTAGGTTAAGCGCCAGACTTCTGTGGGTTCACCACCTTGGGCTCTGTGCTGACAGCTCAGAGCCTGGAGCCTGCTTCAGATTCTGTCTCCCTCTCCTTCTGCCCCTTCTCTGCTTGCACTTTGTCTCTCTCTCAAAATAAAATAAAGACATAAAAAAAATTAAGAAAAAAAATAAAAATAAACACTAGCTTAATAAAATAAATAGAATGAATTGCTCATTTACAGTTACTGAACAATATAATCACTGCAGGATTCCTCTGTGACCTCATTACAGGATAAAATAATAAATTTTGACCAAAAAATTTAATCCTCAAGGTATAACACAACATGTTTAATCTTATCTTCTCTCAAGCCTTTACCAAAGCATCTGGTCTATCAGTGTCGGCCAATAGAACTGCTACCATTTTGAATACTTGGCAGGTTCCTTTATTGTATAAAAATACATGTGCCCAAATACTGAATTAGTCACTTTTTTTTATATTCCCATGGCATTTTATGTAAATATCTAGTAAAACATTTATGTTATTATCCTGTTTGTTATACTTAAGTAATATTAAAATACCCAATTAATTATATCATTGCAAGTGATTTAGTTTCCTAAATTAGATACCATAGTGAAAATTGGCTAATTTTCTTAATAACACAATCTTAAATTATCATTGCCCCCTGACAAGAAACACAGTCTAGAATCTAGACTAACATCTAAGCACCACCTAAATATATTACTTCACTGAAAAAGAAGAAAAATCCTCTATAAAGTAAAATGGACCAGCAGTGCTCTGTGCATAGTACTACACAACAAAACAACAAAGAAGATAAATGTTACAAAACTTTAAAAAGCATATATTAAAGACCTGCCTAAATGGAAAGATATACTATAGCCTCAGCAAGAAAAATTCAATGTCATGAAGAAGTAAATTCTCATACAAACTCAATGGAGTGCCATTAACAATCCTAAATAGGTTTTTGTTTGGTGGGACTTCTGAAGCTTGTCTAAAACTCACAGAGAAAAGCAAGTACTCAAACATATGGTAAGGAAAAGAATAAAATTACAGAAACACACAGCATGACTCCATTTCCATGAAGTTTAAAAGCAGGTACACTAAACAAGGTGCTATTCAGGGACACATACACAAGGGGCAGAACTACAAATTCTGCAAATTACTTCTGGATAAAAGTTCTAAGAGACAGAGTGAGATAAAGCGAATTAAATATTTTACACCATCGCAATGATTCTGTGCCTGTTTGTCTGAAGCACCCATAATACTGAGATTTCTCAAGGAAAAAATATCATTGTGGTGATGTAGTTTCACTGCTAACTCTTCTAAAATCTGAAATCCTTATCTAAAATTATAAGGCAGACTGTTTTCATATTATGATATAATGCAATACCCACTGTTATTGATAAAACTAGAAAGAAATAAGATACAAATGCTTGAAGTTATTTAGCATCCTGTAAATTAAAAACACTTTCCAAGCTTCCACAGTATTTTTTTGTTATTTCTATAAATTAAGAATTAAAAAATATTTCAAAATGCAACTGGCACATGTAACTGGCATACCATCAGATACTAGCATAATTTATAATCCAAATCAAGAAGAAATGAGTCCTAAGTTAAAGATATGGATTTATTTCTAAAAATCAGATGTTTAATTTAACATAATTTTGAGGGGCACCTGGGTGCTTCAGTTGGTTAGGCTCCTGACTTGGTTTTGGCTCAGGTCTGATCTCACAGTTCGTGGGATTGAGCCCCATATCAAGCTCCCAGCTGACAGTGTGGAGCCTGCTTGGGATTCTCTCTCACTCCTTTCTTTCTGCCCCTCCTCCACATGCGCACTCTCTCTCTCTCAAAATAAATAAATAAACTTCAACACACACACGCGCACACACACACACAAAACTATTCCTTTAGAATAAAAGTAAAGTTTTAAAAATAAAGAACTTACTACATTATTTCTTTCAACCCAAAACACTAGTCTGAATAAATTAACCTAAACAATGCCAGTATCCAACTTGGAACACGACAATTTGTTTCCAACAGTTAACAGTCTTATTAGTCTCATTTGGGTATGATAGGTTCAATCTAATAGATCTGCAATTACCATAGTTCCTTTTATTTCAATTCAATATTGAAACTATTAAATGATTTTTAATTTTCTAGAATGAGTATCTACTTAAGCCAAAGTGGACAAAGTCTAATTTAGTGAGCAATTTACTATGAAAGAAAATTAATCATACAAAACATGTACTGAGAAACACCTTTCCCTATTACATGGGGAAGTATGGTTCAAGAAACTAGGAAGCAAGATTCAATAAGTAGTCATTGATTATTTTGCCATTCTCATAAACCATACACTGTGAGGTATTAAAGTTCAAATATGACTCCAAATCAGGGAAGAGGACAGAGTACAATTGCTTTTTTCCTGAGAAAACTTGAAATCCTACCATTTAAAACAAATGGATTTATTACTCAGCACTCTTTTAAGTAAAGGTTAGTGCTGAGAAACTATGTACTGATCTAGCCCCTTCATGGGGCTATTGAAATACCCTTAAGATGATTAGATTTTTCTCAGTCTCTGCACTATTGACGTTTTGGGCCTAATTCTTTGTTGTTGGGAGCTGTCCTGTGTATTCCTAGCTTCTACCCACTAAACACCAGTAGCCATGCCCACTCCAAGTTGTGACAACCCAAACTGTCTCCAGATACTGCTGAATCCCCTCAAGAGCAAAACAGTCCCAGCTAAGAAGCTCTGGTTTAAACATACACCTGCTTTTTAAAATTAGTTTGGATTAGAGGTTTTGCATATTCCTGTTGTTTCTGGTATAAAGATGAGTATTGGCAATATAAAGAAGACTTTGTAATTGATATGGAAGAATTACAGAAGTTAGTATTATGTGAAGAAAGTAAGTTGCAGAATAACACATGCAGCATACTTCCATTTATATGAAAAGAAACATAAAAAAATAATGTATTTTCATATATAAATGTAAAGACTAGAAGGATCTATAGATCTTCCATGACTTACAATAGCATTATGTCCCATTAAGTATATCATAAGACGGAAAGCGCATGTAATATCCCTAACCTACCCAACATCACAGCTTAGCCAGAGCTACCTTAAATGTGTTCAGAACACTTACATTAGCCCCCAGTTGGGGTAAATCACCTAACCCAAAGCCTATTTTATAATACAAAGTTGACTATTTTATATAATTTATGGAGTGCTGTACTGAAAGGAAAAAAACAGAATGGTTGTCCATGTGGGTAGAGAATGATGGTCAGTGTACGGGGTTGTTCACCTTCACAATCGCTGGCTGACTGGGAGCTGCCACTGCCCAGCATCACGAGGATTGATCACCCATTGATACCCTGGGAAAAGATTAAAGTTCAAAATTCAAAGTATGGTCTCTCCTGAATGCGGTCATTTTTATACCATCATAAAGTCAAAAAATTGTCAGTTGAACCCTTGTAAGTTGGGGACTATCTGTACAGTCAGTTGATACCAGATATTTCTTCTGTGGAGGGATATGAAGTCTCCTATGTTTGAATTGTTTTCTGTTTTTTTTTTTGTTTTTGTTTTTGTTTTTTTTTGGTCTGTGAGACATTTATATTGATGTATTATTTGTATAATTTAAAAAGGAAAGGAAGGAAAAAGGAAGACTTTGATTTTGATTCTAGCTATATGATCTTGGGGTAATTTTTTTTTAAATAGCCTCCCCAGTTCCCATTTCTATTAAATGCAGATGATAAAGTTGACTGTATACATTTGTTACAAAATTAAGATAGGTACATGCATGGGAAGTAGCCAGCACAGAGTGTTGGCTCATAGCACGTCCCTGATCATTGGTAGCTGCTCTGTTGTAAATCTCAGTTTGAGTTAGGATGGAATATAACAGCCAGCCAAGTAACTCAGTTCTTGGGTTTGGGGTATCTCTAACCTTCTCTGTCTTCATTATCATGGTCAAGGTCCACCTTTTGCCCTCTGAATCATCACAATGCTGGGTCTTGCATATATTCATCTGACAGTGGGGCTATCATCTTCAGGTGTATCATCTCATAATCAAGTAAGAAACAGATGAAGAGACCGAGGAAGAACCAGTGAAAATGAAGTCGCCTACCTCAGTGTTTCTCCTGGTGTGATGTGGAGACACTTCAATCAGCATCATCTGGTTCTCAATACCATGCAGACATTCCACTGAATCAAAACCTCTGGGTATAGAGCTTCTCCAAGAGGACCACTACCCACCTCACTGCACTGTGAAGTTTAAGGATCACCACTCTAGCAGCTGACCACAACCTGAACACCTGTGTATTTATCTTTTATGCACTGGCGGGAAAATTGAGACAATAGAGAGAAGCCCACATCTTCCTATCACCTCCCTACCTTTGCTGGAGTTAATCCTTCTCTGATCCAAAATCTATTCTAACAATGATCCAAATAAGCCTTACACCATCCCATGTAGTAAGATTACTCAAGCAGCTGAATGAGAATACGTTCAGAGTGGAAATATCCCAGAGCGGAACTTGGAGTCAGACACACTTAGGTTCACCTAGCAGCTCTGTTGCTCAATGGAGAAAATCATTTACTGTCACTAAGCTTCAGTTTCTAAGATATCTTTGAAATGGAGAAAATAATACCTCTCAAGGTTAGGAGGACTGAAAGAAATCAGGTAGGAAAATCACCCGGCTAGAGATCTGGCTCATAGTAGGTGCTAAATAAATGTTAATTCTCATGGTTCAGTGCCAGGGCTGACCCAATTTCTTTGAGACAGGCCAAATATCTACAAGTTGCCCATTTTAGGAAGAGACAGAGACAGAGACTGAGAGAGAGAAGAGTCTTTGATGCATTCTGTTTCATAATCTGCCCACAAATCAAACATTAACAATTGCTTCTATCGAACTTAAATATTTTCAATGTCTCCAAATTAGAGACATGATTTGCACTCTCTCTCCCTAAGTTCTGTCTTCTGGGGTTCCCAGGAAAGCAAGTGTGGTGTCACTGTGGCCACAGCTTCAGGATACACGCAAGCTGGTATTTTTCATGCAGGCCTCTCCATAAAAAATTCTCATTGGCTCTTGTCCCACCTCCCTCCTATCATGACTTCATTTTCAAAATACCCTCCCTCCCACCTCATCTGTCCTTGCTTCTGGGGAGAGGACATTGTCAGAGAGTCCACAGGGCCAGTGAAGAAGGTCAGGGTTCCTGGAAGGCAAAAATTCCTGCCCAGTGAAAGGAAAATGTTAGTTTTCTTTGTATTTTGTATTCCTGTCCATACTTTTAATCTTCATAATCAATACAACTTATTATCCCTGTTGTTATCTGGCAGTCTGAAACAATGAAATGTTTGAGTCTGTTTTCTCTAAGGTTATCTCTTTGTTTCCTACTAACTTCTACTCCCTGCGGTGCTCCCGGGTCTCATGTCTAGCTTGCATACCCCAACTAATAATCTTTCCTGGTATGACTTGTGGTCCTGGTCCCTTTCCTAATGCTTAATCCACCCTAATCCTTTTCTCATTTCATTCTGAACACTCAAAATTATGGTCTGACATGCCTCTACAATTAAAAAAATAATGTTATAAATAAATTGAAAATCAACTTCTAAAAGAGAATTTCTTTTAATTTAAAACTTGGTATATGCAACACTGTCATGATTGCATAGTATTTGGACATTCCGGTGTGCTATTATTCAAATCCTTTGTAGATCAATTAAACGTACCAATTGATCTCAATAAGATGAAGCAAAGTTACTCACATCTCTTTTACACTTTCACATCCGTAGCCAAAACAAATTACTACAGACAGATTTCTGTAGCTTTTCCTTCAAAATCCTGCTTTCAGGGTTTTTTTTTTTTTTTTTTTCTTTTTAAAATTTATACGTCCCACTGCAGTTTCAATGAAATGATCTACAATAAAAACCTAACTGGCCTGGTATTTTTAGAGCCCTTTTTACTATGAAATAAACACTCAGAAATCTGGAGAATTGCAGTGGTTAAGTGTGTTAAGTGAGAAGGAAGGCTGCTCATTCATAGAACCGCCCAACACCCATTGTTTACATAGCCTATTCCATGAGCAGGATGCTGACATAACACAATTCACAGAATTTCCAAACACAGGTCCAATCATAACAAAGTCTTCAACTTTTACTTTTGCTTACAGAACCTCTTGCTTGCTCACTGCGGGGGGAGGGGAGGCAGGGGGAGAAATACAGTTGGTTTTCCAAAAACCAAAATCAAAAGGCCTGAACTAAATCAAAAAGCCTGAACTAAAATAGCGGTATGAATGATTCAAACAATGGCATTGAAATATATCTATAATCACATACTATAGAAAGACATAGGTAGGGAGACATAGAAACGTACGCTTTATACTTACTGTAAGCAGGTCACGTGTTTAATAACCATGTTGCCAAGCTTAAATGATCACTCCTTTGCAAGCACCCTCAGTTGCCTGCTTGCCACCCTCACCCTGACGTGCTGAAGTACTTGCCTTGTAAAATCCCAACCCTGTGAACCCATCTCTACCTTGTCTCCACCAGACCCCACACACCTGACACTGGTGAGAACATCAGACACCTGAGCCGCCTGCTCTGGCTCTGATTTCATCACCACACCCCATGAATGGGCTCAGCATTGCCTCACAACCCTCCTATGCTTGTGGTCAATTTGCTCCACAACTTTCTGAGCAATTATTTCATATCTCCTCCTCTCTCATCACACCACTGCCCCCTTCCCACAACTCCTGGCTAAGGACCTCGTCTCATAGTTGAGAAAACAGCAATTAGCCTGGAACTCTCTCATATCATCACCAACCAGTTCATAAACTTACCTATACGAACAGCCCCGTTTTCTGTCTTTCCCCCTATTCTGAAGGGGAGAAGTGTGTCTCTGCTCCTACAAAGTACAGGTGTCCAAGTGGGCTCTGACCCCCTACTACCTTCTTCGCCAGGACTCTCTATAGCAGTGATCCTCATGCTCTCTGGAATCATCACTGGACTGTTCACATCAGTTCATAACATGCTCTAAGATCTAACTTAAAAAAAAAAGTTCTCCTTAATCCAACATCTCCCTCCTAATTACTGCCTATTTCTTGCTCCTTGTTTAGCAGTCTCCTGAGAAAGCTGTCTAAACTTGCCTTCTCTATTTCCCCACCTCACATTCATTCCCCCGTCTTCTCCAATCTGGCTTCCACCATTTCACTTATCCAAACTCCATGATGCAAACCAACGGACCCGCCTCTATCCTTAGACTGCTCACCTCCTCAGCAGCGCCCTAGGTGTTGGCTCTTCTCCCAGAGCCACCACCTTCTACACACACTCAGCACATGCCACAGTGGGGTGGGGCACACTGTGTCCCCGGCTTCCATTTGCTTGAAACATTTTTGTTTTAGCTGGTGGCATACTACACTATACACGTTTCTCTCTTCATCCAGTCTAATATGCTGGTACTTTTTCCTCAACCTGATTTTTAAGTTTTGGAGCCCTCAGAGTTCATTGTGAACCTCCAGGAGATCTTTTCTAGTTCTATCATTTTAGACACCGTTTACTACTGAAGTCTTCTGTTATAAAGAGTTTAAGTCCACTTTTGATATCAGATTGCTATGAGCTTTCAAGTCCCACTGCTCCCTTTCCCCTTCTGCTCTATATCTCAACAGCTAACAAGGAAGCTGATAAGAAAGCCTCGGTGCTCTTTCCTGTGGCTTACACATGGCAACTCCTGCCCAAGTCCATCCTCTAACCACCATAAAAGTCAAACCAGTCTCCTTTCTTCCTCTCTCAAGTCATTTCTGGAACAGCTGGGGAGCCAGCTCTCATCTTCTTAGAAAGCCCCATTATATGAGTACTAAATCTTTTCATACCCTCTTAGTATGTGTGCAGTGCCCTCTTGGTTTAAGTGTGAGCCACTGATCTCTACATCAGAACCAAATTTAGGGAGGGCGTCAGGAGGTCCATCTCATTCTTGTTGGGTGACTGCAACACATTCCAAAATTCTAGCTCCAGCCCTGCTCCCTCTCCTATGCTCCAGATTCATATATGCAACTGGCTTACTTGATGTCTTTGAATGTGGAACAGATCTCTCAAATTTAACAAGTCTAAGACTACTATTATTCCAACCTTCCCCAAACCACTTTTTCGTCTTTGTCATCTGAGTAAATGTCACCATCCACATGGTTGTTCAAGTCAAAATTTTAGCTGTTACCTTTGATTCATCCTTCATACCCTTTCCCTCATCCTCCATATCTGATCTATCAGCTGTCCTGGTGTCCTTCTCTCTAGTACCATTCCTTCCTTCCTTCCTTTCTTCCTTCCTTCCTTCCTTCCTTCCTTTCTTTTAATGTTTATTTATTTTTCAAGACACAGAGAGAGAGAGAGAGAGAGAGAGAATGCAAGCCAGGGAGGGACAGTGAGACACAGAAGAAGAGAGAATCCCAAGCAGACTCCACACTGTCAGCATAGAGCCTGATGTGGGGCTCAGACTCACAAAAACCGTAGAATCACGACCTGAGCTGAAACCCAGAGTTGGACCTCAACTGACTGAGCCACCCAGGTGCCCCATCTAGTACCACTGCTTTCACTCTGATCCCTTCCACTATGATCTCTCACCTAGATGCTGTCATAGCCTGCTACCTGCTTTCCCTCTTTTTATTCTTGCCTCCTCCACCCAGATCCATTTTCCATAAGGCAACAAGAAGGGGTGTCAGGATATAGTCTTCTCAGGGGCAAAACAATATTATAGTGAGAAATTCTCTGAGTTTTGAGTGCAGTAACAGTTTTGATGAGACTGATTTCCTAATGGAATGGAGATCCAGGGAACAATGAGATCAGCCCCCAGAATGTGAAAATCAGAAGCTCAGTTACCACTGTGGTTCAGCTAAACCTAGGTAAACAGTTCGTTTCCTGGAGCTAACAACAGGAGGAAATCACTAGGTAGCCATCACGTGGTTCAGAGCATTGACCTGGCAGTAGTCACCTTCACTTACTCCAGGATTCAAGGACAAGAAAGTCTGTTCACTCTCTAGTTCCTGCCATAGATATTTTCAGTTGAAACTTGACACCCAATAATGGGAAACCCAGTAATAAAACAGAAAGTGGACTACACGTCCAAAGACCCAAGTCCTGGTTTCCAACCCAGTCAGCTTTCTAAATGTTTCTTAACATTTAGAGCCTTGCTTTCTCATTTTCAAAATGAATATATATTTTTCACAAGGGATTGTTAAATGCATTTATGTATGAACAAACTGTAGAACACCACACAAATTTGAGTTTTTAACATAACCCCCTTTGACATGCCCTTTAAGCAAAAAATACTTTTGATGCAACTGAACTTTTTATTACTAACAATTATAGAAGCGACAGAGTAAAGATCATTATGGAAATTTCAGAGATACACAACTATGCACACAAAGTGAAGATTCTTGGAACTGGCCTAAATACAGAATTCTATTCCCAGCTTGTTTCCCCCCGGATTGTCAGTCTTTTCCTACACAGTTTCATTTTCCACCACACTCCCTGGCCTCTCTTCATCCAAAGGTTACATGTGAGAATGGATTTCAGTCAGTAACCATAAATTCATATATTGTTAACACCAGTGGAAAAACAAGAGTCTCTTGTGAGAGAGTTGCTTTACTATTAAAACTCTACCATAATGTATCCATATTCAAAATAAGTTAGAGGGCACTGAGCACCTAATATGTACCTCACTTTGGAGATATAACAGTCAACAAGCCAGTTTAAGTTGCTGCACTCATGGAGTTTACCTTCCAGTGAGGAGAGAAGTAGGAAGGAATGGATAAATAAAATACACAATGATAAGAGATGATGATCAGGATGCTGTGACTAGAAAAAAGGGGAGAAAGAGTAGGCTTACTGTATATAAGGAAGGGAGGCAACTCTGAAGGCTGAGCATGAGACCAAGGCCTTAAAGAAAAGGAAGAAATAGCATTTCAGGCCAGTAATCAGCAAGTTCAGATCAACGGCAAATAAGAAAGTACACTGCAGAACCCCCAAGAAGGCCAGTGTTGCTGGGCCGTGTGAGCAGGGAGTAGAATGGGATGCTACAGGATGAGGTAAAACAGGGTTCCAATCACGTAGGATCCTGAAGGCTGTGGTAAAAGGAACTGGGGATGTCATTTCAAGCATAACAGGATGAAACTAAAGGGTATTTAGAATGAAAATGATCTGATTTATATTTTTAAAACTATTAAATTTAAGCTTTATTTTGCAGCTAATGAAGAGCAATGAAAATGTTTCTGAGGAGGGTATTGGCATAAGCAATGCTTTACGAAGACTGGGTTGGCAACACTGTGCAAGGCATACTAGAAGAGGAAGAAGACATTGGAGGTTGCCATTAACAGCCAACTATCACGTAAAGTCAAAAGGCAGCAAGTGCCTGAAGTGCCCTGATAACAAAGGACTGAAAAGAAAGGATGAAAGGGAGACATACCACACAGGTGGGATGCACAGGACTTGGTTTGAATGAAAGAGAAGAGGAGGAACTGTGGGGAAGTTTTCAACCAAGACACGCGAAGTATAAAGGCAGAGGCCCAGGCAAAGGAAAGATTCAATTTTAGCCATGATACCACTTGCTTCTCATGCTACAGTTACCACTCTGCTACCTCACTGTATTATTTCAGCCCAACAACACTCTAGTTGTTTCTTACCCAAGGCTGGGCATCAGTATCATCAGACCCCAGGCCACACATCAAACCCCCTGAAGAAGGACACGGAAGTTATTTTTTAAAAATCCCACCAGTGATTCTGATGTGCAGCCAAGGCTGAAACTCACTGGCCCAAACAGAGTATAAAACCAGAATTGATTCTGTTTGTTTTTTGGGTGGAAGATTATTTTGGTCATGTTCCTTCTGGAAGAACAACGCTAGCATTTCCTTTACTGTGGGTCAGCTGGTGATAAATTCTCTTGCTTTTTGTCTGAAAATATCTAATTCTGAAAAGAATGACAGCCTTTTCACCCCCACCCCTCAGCATATGAAAATCTCATTACACCGTCTTCTAGCCTTCATGACTTCTCTGAGAAGTCAGTAGTCAGTCTAATTGTCAAAGCCGGTACCACAGTGACAGAGGTAAGGCACTTGCTTTTAGTGTGAAACTGGATCCACTGCCATGTTCCTACCCAGCAACATATGAGTGATCCACTTCCTCGTCATCCTCACGAGCATTAACTGCTCTATTTTGGAGTCATTTTGACAGGTGTGTGGTGATATCTCATTGTGATTTTATTTTTTGCATTTCTCTGATGGCTAATGATTTGAACATCTTTTCATGTGTTTAATTTACCATCTGTACTTCCTTTTTGTAAAATGTCTGTTCATGTCTTCCGCCCATTTTCTAATTGAATTGCTTGTGGTTTTACTGTTGAGTTTTGAGACTTTTGTTCCCTTCATGTACTGTACTTTTGGTAGTAAGTCTAAGAACTCCTTGCCTAGCTCCAGTTTCTAAGGATCTTCTATTTTTTCCCAAAAGTTTTATAATTTTACATTTTATGTTTAGGTTCCTGATCCATTTTGAATTAATTTTTGTGTAAGTTGTAATGTTTAGGCTGATGTCCAAGTACACCAGCACCACTTGTTGAAAGTCCTCCACTGAGTTGCTTCTGTATTTGTCAAAAATCAGTTGAGCCTATTTGCGCGGCTGTATTTCTGCAGTCTATCCTGTTTCAATCATCTATGTGTTTATGCCTCTGCCAATAACACCTGATATAATTACTGTAGCTATTATAGGAAGCCTTATGATTGAAAAGAGTGATTACTCCCACTTTATTCTTCTTTGTCAAGATGGTTATACCTATTCTAGGGCCTGGGCCTTTCCATATAAGTTTTAGGATAAGTCTATGTGTACAAAAAACCTTGCTGGGAAGTGCTTTAAACTTACAGAACAATTTGAAGAAAACGGACATCTTTCTTATGTTGAGTCTTTCACTGCATGAATACTATATGTCTTTCTGTGGATTTAGGTCTTTTTAAATTAATTTAATCAGCATTGTATTATTTTTATCATTTTTAGATTATACAGCCCTGTTTTTGTTAAGTATATAACTAAGCATTTCATTTTCTTTAGGGGTGACTATAAGTGATATTGTTTTTAATTTCAGTTCCCACATGTTCATTGTTAGTATATGGATAGGTAGTTGACTTTTGTGTGTTGATCTTTTATTTGGCAATTCTGCTGAACTTACTTATCAGTTCTAAGAGTTGTTTCCTTTTTTCTTTTCCTTTTTTTTTTGTTTGGTAGGTTCCTTGGGATTTTCTATATTGACAGTAATATCATTTGCAAATAGGGATAGTTTTATTTCTCCTTTTCAATATAGGCCTTTTATTTCTTTCTCTTGCCTTATAATAGTGGTTAAAACTTCCAGTGCTATGAAAATAAACACCCTTGCTTTGTCACTGATCAGAGGGGGAAAGCATTCAATTTTTCACCATCAAGTATGATGTTATTAGTTGTAGGTGTCTGGTAGATGCTCTGTATTAAGTTAATTCCCCTCTATTCCTAACTCACTGAGAGATTTCTGTCATAAAAGGGTACTAGATCTCCTCAAATGTTTTTAACTTGCATCAATTGATATGAAAACATGATTTGTCTTCTTTTGCTTATTAAAATGGTATAGCACATTGATTTAGTATAAGCATTTAAAAAATTTTTTTAATGTTTATTTATTTTTGAGAGAGAGACAGAGTGTGAGTAGGGGAGGGGCAGAGAGAGAGGGAGACACAGAATCCAAAGCAGGCTCCAAGCTCTGAGCTGTCAGCACAGGGCCTGATGTGGGGCTCAAACACATAAGTGAGATCATGATCTGAGCTGAAGTCGGATGCTCAACCAACTGAGCCACCCAGGTACCCCTAGTATAGGTATTTTAAAGTCTGAGACTTATAATGCCAGTATCTAAAATTTCTATGTGTCCGTGTTGCTGTCTTGTTGTATCTATGGATTCAATTTTGCTGTTGTGACTCTTTGTGTGCCTAGTTATTTTTATTTTGTGCCAATGTTACATTTACTAAATCTTGGTAGAAATAATTTGAGGTACCAAGATGATATGAGCTACTTCCAAGGAGGCTTCTATTAGACCTGAAGCACGAGCAATTCAGGACCATCTTAATCCAATTTCAGCAAACTAAGATGATCTGAAGCAAAGCTGCACTCCTTGTGAGGACCCGTCTACTTCAGTTCATACTTACTCTCAAGGTCCCAACCTAAAGTGAAGGGCTCCACAGGGCTTCCTCACTGGTAGCCCATGGACTCTAATTCGTATCCTCCTTGCCCCACAATGCTGTTAAAAGCACCTTGCTCCTTATTAAGTTGATTCCTCCGGAATTTGTGGACACCTTCAGCCCCAAACAATGGGTTCACCTCCCTTGGCCTCTGTCCTTACTTGGATCCTGATATGGTAAGCCTTTACTATTTTATGGGCTTTTCCATGCCTTCAGGCATGTTTTTAATATATTGTCCAGGCTTTCTCATTCTCAGGAGGAGAGTTTTTGAGTTTGCAATAGCTAGAAACAGAAGTTCCATATGACCTATTCTGAATATCTGATGAAAGTTGTGAACACACTTCCAGGAAAGCTATCCATACCAATAACCTTTTAATACAATTTCATGGAATTTGCTGACCCTCTGAAGCCCATCTATGAACTCCCAGGTTCAAAGTTCTCAAGTTAAAAAGCCAAATATAGTAAAAAGAAAAAGGAACTGCATGCTAATCAGAGTCCACAGGTACTGACCACTTTGTGTTAGGCATTATGCTAACAGCCCTACAATCGTGCTTATTTTTGCACACACTCATAGTCTCTGCAGGAAGCATGGCTTGTTGGTATGAAAGTGTTGGGCTGGCTCCTTAGGAAAACCAGTGGTGCATGGACAGGAGAACTTTCTACTGCTACCACTGCTGCTGTAACGCTGAACCCTGAGTCAACATAAAGGAGCTACTATGCAGAGGCCAGAAAACAATGTGTAAATCTGGGCACATTTTAAACTGATGGAGCCATCCATGGGGCGCCTGGGTGGCTCAGTCGGTTAAGTGTCCGACTTCAGCTCAGGTCATGATCTCACGGTTCATGAATTCAAGCCCCTCGTTGCGCTCTGTACTAACAGCTCAGAACCTGGAACCTGCTTCAGGTTCTGTGCCTCCCTCTCTTTCTGTTCCTTCTCCCACTTGCTCTCTGACTCTCTCTCTCAAAAATAAACATTAAAGGGGCGCCTGGGTGGCGCAGTCGGTTAAGCGTCCGACTTCACCCAGGTCACGATCTCGCGGTCCGTGGGTTCGAGCCCCGCGTCAGGCTCTGGGCTGATGGCTCAGAGCCTGGAGCCTGTTTCCGATTCTGTGTCTCCCTCTCTCTCTGCCCCTCCCCCGTTTATGCTCTGTCTCTCTCTGTCCCACAAATAAATAAAAACGTTGAAAAAAAAATTAAAAAAAAATAAAGAAAAAAAAAATAAACATTAAAAAAAATAAATAAATAAACTGATTGGAGCCATCCAAAGAGACCTTCCTGGTAGGTGGAACAAAACAGCACAGGTTGCCATAGGACCCCAAAATTATAGTGAAGTGTCCAACAATGACCAATTTCCAGAGTCCCTAAAGGAGAGGCCAACCTCAGGAAGGTAGATGGCCTACAAGCAAAAATATAATCAGAGGTTTGAGACTCAGACCCCTAGAATGGGCACAAGGCTTCAGGCCAGATGCAATAGCCATAGCTTTGTAGGTCTAGAGATGGACTAAAGGCACCCAAAGCCGGCACTCACAGCAGTAAGACATGCTTCATGACCCAGCAGGAGCTAGGGATGATGGAATTTCTAAAACGCTACCACACTTGACTGGCATTAAATACTGTAGATATTAGGCAGAAAAGGGCTGTAGACCAGAACAGTGGTTCTCAATGGGGCCAATCAAAACCCACCTTTTTTCCCCTCCCAAATTTGTGGCTCTACTGGTATTTACTAGTCAAGGAGGATTAGAAATATGTTTTGTAACAGTGAACTGTCAGACACAACTTTCATATGTCCCACTGTACTTTCAGGTATGTAATACCTACCCTTAGAGCCTGAATTTATTTTACATATAAACACAAAGCATTTTTTGCATGTTTTGACATCCTCTTACTTCCCAAAAAATGTAACTTCCAATGTCTATCAGGGGAGGTTTTAGTGCATTTTAGTCAGAGCTTTGTCAGGAGTTGTCTGTCATTTTGGAAAATCACCCTGCAGAAGGCAAGACCACTCGTTGTATTTTCCCCACTGCCACATCACTCTCTTATATCAGTCTACGTTTGTGGTGGTTACATTCTCATATGTGTGTGTGTAGATACATACCTCAGGTTATTTATTATGTCTTCTAAGGTCATGTCAAAGCACTTACATTTTGAAATGTATATTATTTCATGCATTTTATAGTAAAGGTGACATACTGTGTGGGTTTTTTTTTGTTTTTGTTTTGTTTTGCTTTGTTTTGGAAGAGTATGAATTTCACTTCAGGATAGCTAAGGAGACATTATAAAATGTCTTCTAAAAAACTGGCATTGAGTCTAAAAGTGTTGAGAATTCTGCTATGTACCACCGTCCTTAAAACAATACTTCATTCAGGCCACACTTTCAAAGTCCCCACAGTCCTTAAGATCCCTTTCCAGTGGGGTGCCTGGTTGGCTTAGTAAGTTAAGCGTCTGACTTCCTCTCTGATCATGATCTCACAGTTCATGGGTTCGAGCCTGGCATCAGGTTCTCTGCTGTCAGAGCAGAGTAGCTTCGGATCCTCTGTCTCCCTCTCTCTCTACCCCTCCCCCGCTAGCACGTGCTCTCTCCCTCTCTCAAAAATAAAATAAACATTAAAAAAAAATATCCTTTCCAGTATGTAGGGTTTTTATTTCTTTTTCTTGCCTGATAACAGTGGCTAGAACTTCCAGTGCTATGAGAAAAAAGGGGGAAAACATTCAACTTTCCACCATTAAATATGACACTCTTAGTATCGATATCTGGTAGATGCTCTTTATCAAGTTAAGGTAATTCCCCTCTATTTTTAACTCATTGAGAAATTTTTGTAATGAATGGGTGTTAGATTTAATCAACTGCTTTTTGCTGTGTTAATGGACATAATAATGATTTACCATATGATAATATGATTTTTCCTTGTTTTTTCTTAAAATATTTTATTTTATGTTTTTTAATGCTTATTTTTGAGAGAGAGAGAGAGAGAGAAAGAGAGAAAGAGAGAGAGAGAGAGAGAGACAGAATGTGAGCAGGGGAGGGGCAGAGAGGGAGGGAGACACAGAATCTGAAGCAGGCTCCAGGCTCTAAGCTGTCAGCACAGAGGCCGATGCAGGGCTTGAACTCATAAAGTGTGAGATCATGACCTGACCCAAAGTTGGACGCTCAACTGACTGAGCCACCCAGGCTCTCCAAAAGATTTTATTTTTTAAGTAATCTCTACACCCAACATGGGGCTTGAACCTACAACCCTGAGATCAAGAGTCACATACTTCATCTACTGGGCCAGGCGGGCGCCACCCCTTCCTTTGCTTGCTACTATGCTAGATTACAGGGTCGCTGGGTCTGAGTCAGCACTAACTGATGGCAATCTGTGCCCTGGACAATATGCTCCACAGGGCAGTGCCTGGGTCAGTTTGAGTGCCACTGTGTGTTCAGCATAGCACAGGTAGGGCCTAGTGTCCATAGGCATACCATTTGGAGAATGAAGGAGGGGAAAAACACTGGTCCCTGGTTTCCATTCTAAGAATGAGCATTTATAGGGGTGCCTTGCTATGGTTCAGTGGGTAGAGCGTCTGACTTTTGATCTCAGGGTCATGAGTTTGAGCCCCACATTGGGCATGTAGCCTACTTAAAGAAAAAAGAAAAAGAAAAAAAGAATGAGCATTTACTTCCAGGTTTTGAAAGGTGCACATCCACCTTGGTACAGTGACTCTTGTTTAGATGAGATCTTTCCATATTTTACTTTCCCTGCAAAGTTTTATATTATAAGAACCTTCTATACAAGAAAATGGTCATCTATTAGGTGAAAAGTTCTCACAGCTCATATGAGCTTTCTTTTTTCCTTAGGAAACACCTGTTTTATTTTTAGGATGGTTTATACTAGTTGCCATCTATCTACTCCATGTAGTATAGCTACTGATAATAGCATTTAAAACTGTTTTTCTTTATTTTGGTATAAATCTAAAGGATAAAATCTCTTATTTCTAAATTTTCATTGTCATATCTTCAAAATTACAGACAAATGCAAACAGATGCTATCAGAAATATCAGTGAATATTTGGTATTTGAATACCTGTGCAAATGAGTCACTATTGAGAGCTAATGTAGTACAGCGGTTAGGAATCCTGAATCTTAGACATTATCTCAAAGTGTGTGTCACTTTGTAAACAGTCAAAAAATGTGCATTATAAAAAATAGCCCTGTTGTTCATCCACATGACATCTTATAAAATACAAAGGAGGTGTACCCAGAAGCCAGACTGGCTGTTTCACTTTCATAGAAGCACTGTAAGATGTTTAGTGGAGTACTTTCACATACCAAATGGGGGGAAGGGGAGGAGTTCAGGCAAATTCCTTACATGTCTCATCTCATCTAAAATATGGAGATAATTTTACATGTCCTGCAGGTATCATAGGGTCGTCCTGAGAATTAAATGAGATGTGGATTTGCTTTGAAATCTACAAAACAGCAACAAAATCTAAAGTATTAATATAATTGTTATTTTTATTAGAATCTAGTAATTTCTCAAGTAACATACATGTATAATAAGCAGATCACATATAAATAGCAGATTATTGTGTCATTTTTATAAGTTTTTACTTATTTATTTTGAGAAATAGAGCAAGTGCACAAGTGGGGAAGGTGCAGAGAGATGGAGTGAGAGAATCCCAAGCAGGCTCCATGCTGTCAGCACAGAACCCAATTCAGGGCTCAATCCCACAAACCGTGAGATCATGACCTGAGCCGAAATCAAGAGTCAGATGCTTAAGTGAGCCACCCAGGTGCCCCAAGATAACTTTTTCTTAAAACATATAACAATCTAAGGAATAAAAGGCACCTGAAGAATAAGCCTGCTTCAATCATGAATGTAATAGTCAAGTGTTCTTCTGGATTTAGACAATCAAAATGTACTCTCTAGAACAAGTACCTGAGATGATGCCAAATTGTAAAGCATAGTACTTCTCCCAACAAGAAAGCAAATCCATATAATGCAATCTAGTACTCTGTAATATAAAAATAAAATTAGTTGGGGCGCCTGGGTGGCTCAGTCGGTTAAGTGTCCAACTTCGGCTCAGGTCATGATCTCACAGTCCATGAGTTCAAGCCCTGTGTGCTGACAGCTCAGAGCCTGGAGCCTGTTTCAGATTCTGTGTCTCCCTCTCTCTCTGACCCTCCCCCATTCAGCTCTGTCTCTCTCTGTCTCAAAAATAAATAAACGTTAAAAAAAAATTTTAAATACAATTAGCAAAAGAGAGGTCATTTTTGAAAGCTTTAAACTTTAGTAGTATAAGTATAGTATTAAGCATTTTAGAATTGTTTGATTTGTTTCCTTTTTCAGAAAGAGGCAAATGTTAACTCTGCTAAGGCATTTTTTTAAATAAGTCAAGAGGGAAAAAGCTACATATAACACATTCGTCCCCCCTGCGCTGCTAGTCTCTCATCAATTCCAGCTCAGTTAACCTCTGTGAAACTAGTACAGGAAAAATAAACTGTGCTGCTACTGTGGCTGAGACCACACAACTTTTTAATGGAACTGTTCCAAGGCTTGAAGTTCCATTTGAAAGTCACTAACAAAACCTTTGGAAATGTTAGGGAAAAAAAAAAAAAAAAACCAAGCCAAATAACTGGAGGCCTGGCAAGCCCTAAAGCCTGTGCTTATCCACACTCACAAAATGTAATCACAGGCCCAGTCAGTTCTGTCCTTCCTTTTGCATTTTCCTTCAAAGCAATCCACTAACAAAATTGCTATTTCTGTTTTCAGTTAAAAAAAAAAAAAAAGGAGGAAAGGAAAGGAAAGGAGGAAGGAAGAAGGAACAAAGACAGATTCTATATAAATTAAATGTGGAACAAAACCACATTTATGCCACCACATAACAAGAACTACAATAGTTCTTAACTAATCCACACTGAAATCTGTTGGTTTAGCACCTAGTGATTTAAATTTGTTCCCTTTGCCTAAGAAACACCACACTCTAATACCAGTCAAGACACAGAAGGCCACCTGCTTAGACAGTTGTAGATTCCTTTTTAAATGATAGGTAATAGCAGGTTTAAAGGTTTCCAAGTTTAAAAAGATTTCCAGAAACCAAGTCCCTTAATATACTCCAAACCTCAGATTAGCGATGTTGCATTGCTTTCTATAAGATACACACCTACATTCTGCTTAAAGAAGCATTTGCAGCTGCACTATGTAATACAGAAGACAGATGGCTCTTGACTACTATAATCTTGGAAGAAAACTAAAAAAATTAATTAGATATTTGGCAGAACTCAATAAACAGCATAGTAAACTCATTATCATGCAAATCACCTAAAATGCCACATATACAAAATTGCTGTATTAAGCTCAGAGAAAGAGGAAAACTTCCTCCCCAACCATGTGACTGGAGACTCAATGGAAGACTTCAGGGGTGCTGCTGGCTATGAGGAGAATTGGGGAAATATACCCAGCAGAAGTGGGGATTTCTGAGCACAGAGGACAGGGGGTTAATTGGAGAAAGGCTGGTCTGAAGAAAGAGCCAGCTCTCCCGGTATGGGTCAGAAGTTTCACAACTTCCTACACAAATAGTGAATCCACACTGCCATAATTTTCCAAGGCATAGTCTGTTTCTGGAAGATACTTGGAAGATAAGCAATCACTTGTTCTAAAGATTTATGGCAATTCTAAATAGAGGCAATGGAACCATGCGAAATCTTATCTATCTCCATTTTCAATACAGAAGTTTGCTCCATGGGGCAGTTAGCCCCTCCCAAGTCAAAAGTAATCACATTCTAAAGGATTCATTTACAAAGCAAGATAAACTAAAAATAGAAGGTTTAAAGTAAGAATAAAAGCAAAAATAATGGCTATTTTGCCAGTTACTTTCTTTTTCTTTTACATCCCTAAACTGGAAATCAATAGAAAAATTTTTAAAAATTTAGGTAACTGAGACAAATGTGGTTAGAAATATCCCAACTACATCTAAGACTGATGTATTCTACACTTATTTCAATTGCTATAGATTCTATGATTGCCAAAGAATTGTCACGAAAGATGGCAATCTATGTTTGTTAAAATAAAAGCCATGTATTAAAATACAAATGGGTACAGATGATGTCAAACTAGAATGAATTATCCATTAAATAAGTGAAAGGGATCATAACTATGTTACCTATAGGTCCTTCTTAAATTTATAAGAGGACGCTGGAAGTTTTACTTGATAGATATTTCATTTATAAAAAGACACATCATGAAAATGTCCTAAAAGTGTAAAGTGGACAGTTAATACCTCATGGCTATGGGCTAATTTCATATGCTTTACAGGCTCACTTGGATCAGACTCTCAGAAAAACCAACAGAGTATTAATTTGAGAACCACACCAATAGTCCCAATATCTATAATAGCAGTTCTTAAATTTTTTGGTCCTATGATCCCCAAAGAGATTTTGTTTACATAGGTTTTATCTATTAATATTTACCCTATTGGAAAATAAATCTCAGAAATATTTACAATGTTATCTATTCATTAGAGATAATAAAACCCTTTACATGTAACAATATTGTTTATGAAAATACTATATTTTCCAAAACAAAATAATTCTGAGTAGAGTGACACAGTTTCACATTTTTTGCAAATCTTTTTAATGTCTAGCTTAAAGACAACACCTGTATTCTCATATCTGCTGCCGCATTCAATCTGTTGTGATACGTTCCTTTGGCTCAATATTTGAAAAAAATTCAGCATCACAAAGATACATAGCTAGAAAAGGACTGATATGGCAGATCTCTTAGAGACCAAAGCATCATTGGACCACACTTTGAGAGACACTAATCAATAACACAAAACACAATGATGAATACTTACACTTATGGTGGAGTAAGGGTAATACAGAACTGCAAACATCACTGGGAGCATATTAAACACCATGTTGTACTATGTCAGTATGTTCTTTATAGACCAAAGACCAGGAAAGGAAATTAATTTCAAGAATAGTAATCTAAATTCATGTAATATATTCACTTTAATTTCATTCAAGAAACCCCAAAAAGTATATAGTACATCCAGTCTTTTAGTCTTCATATTACTTCTGTCTCTCATATTGCTAAGCATCTTTTTTATGAAAGGCATTCAAGGGGTAGGTACATCTATATATACCCATGAATCTCTGCTACGAGGACATTATCAGCTTAATTACATACTGGTAACTAGGGAAATGTTCTGAAAGCACATCTATGACTAGAAACCTGCTGAACCTTCATTGGGTCTCAAACAGGCCACTCCATGGGAACCACAACATGTGCCTGAAATGAGGCATTAAGAACTCTACAGCACATTTTCTGTGGAGGAGGGTTTACCCTGGTGTCCTAAGGCAAATTCTGAGACCCATCAGGAAGCTCAGGGAAAGGGAGACTGAACACTTAGTCTTAAGTATATGTTAACCAGTACTATTAAAATAAAAAATGTCAACATCCCTGCTTTTGATATGGTTACTAAGCTCCAAATGGTAATTTCTCAAACCAAAACCAACCTGCCTCACCCGTACTCCATTTAAAATTAAATGTAATCCTTCAATTTATAGATGAAAGACAATTCCAAAAGAAAGTTAAATTCAGCATCGTTAACTTGTCCCAGTTGCACCCAGACTCTCAAGTTCCAATCCCCTCTGCCAGAGGGTCCCACATCAAACACAGGATGGCTCCCCATATACAGACAGTAACGTACCACAGAACAAAGGGTGCCCAAAATAGCTTCAAAATACCAAAGGGGATTAGCCAGCAATTTTTTTCTTAAATTAAGCCGTGGTGATCTAAAGCTTGGCTAGTGGCATCAGAACAGAGAATTAGATTAGCTTTATCGTAAAATGAAAATGACTGAAGTATTTTGTAAGTGCTTTCATGAAAAACAATTAAATTCTCCAAAAAACTACTATAGCAATGGATTTTTTACAGGCATGACTTTAAAAGGAAGATATTCCTTCTAAAGTGTATAATCATTCTGCTTTCTCTTTAAGCTGGTTTTGACAATGTCATTAACAATTGTAATTGTAGGCAATTTATTTATAATCAGTTTATGGAAAAAAGTACAGTATAATATGACTTTATTAGGGACTGTATCTTATGAAATACAATTGCAAACTATTTTCTGGTTTTTTAAAAATCTCCTTTATATTACTTAATTATGTATGCTAATATAAAATAGTATAAAGTATTGTTTTATAAAAAACAAATTGAAGACTAGGAACAGCTGTTTATAATTTTAAGCCATAAGACATTATCCCCTTAAGGAAATCAATAGGGGTGAGGAGGTAAGGGTATACATTTGTAATATTAACTGGTCTCCTATTAACGTATCTATTTTTCCAAGGCTTTCTTTTAAAAATCACTCTTTTAGGAAGAAAATGTTAAAGTTTCATATAATACATTACCATTTATACAGTTTATCATTAAAAATAACTCTTCCCCAGGAAAACTGACCAAAGCTTTAATAAACTCCTAATTCTCATGGACAAAAACTAATGACTTTGCATTTCCATCACTTGCTTCTTTTGTTAATAATTCATAAACACTAAAGGCTAGGGTAATAAAAGCTTATAAAAGGGGAAAACGGATTACTAAATATCAAAACAGGCCAGCAAGGACAACATGTTTTAATAAGGAAGAAAAAACTTTGCAAATGATTCCGATTTTCATTCAAACAAACATCAAAGGAAACAAGGGAAAGACATTGAATGTTTTAAAAATAAAATAAGGAAATAAACTGATTAAATTCATTTACCAAGGCTTTCTAGTAGAAGTTGCTAACTTGTAATGATCACCATATCCTACAGGTCATTTTCAGCTTTTGTGCTGAAAGAAAATTTTGAAGTGTAAAACATAATTTTGAAAAAAAATATTTAAGTCACTGGACAAGGAAAGCAATAGCATCTGCTTCCTCTGATAAAAGCAAACAATTTAAGCAACAAACATTTAGAGGAGGAGTCTAGAAAAGGAGAAGAGAGAGGAAAAAGCAAGCTAAAAAGAAATGCTATCCTCTCTCAAAAAGAAAATCCTGAAAAGCCTGTGGAATGCTGTTTACTTGAGCTCTGCCTCACAACCCCTCTCGAAAGGGGACTGGGCTGCCTGAAAGGTCTGCGGACCGTGACCACCCACACTATGGGAAGCACCGTGATTAAAGAGAGTGCTGTACTCCAGTATCTGCCAGAACAGTCTGCGCCATGTTGTAATTATTAAATTTGCAGTCTTTTTATAATCTGTTGCATGTGTTGTGGCAAGTCCCCTACATTGTCTAACAAGAAAACCACTGAACATGAATAGCAAGCTATTTTTAATGTGCACAAATGGCTAGAAAACTGGATACTTTTAATATTACAATTTCAACTTTCACAAAAATGGTTCAACTAACCATACATCTAACACTACCATGAAAACAGATATGCCACGCCAAATTCCCTTTCAATCCTCTTAAAGAAGATAAACAGCCCAAGTTAAATTCCTTAATAAGTAGCTAAGATGTAGGTTAAACATATACTAAGGAACAACTTATCCTTACTTCTGTCCAATGATTAAACACACAAAAGAATACTAAGGGATACAGGTATAAAACTCTATTTACCCCAAACTTTTGTTTTCTATCAAAAATTTGCTTTCCTTTCTGTGTAACTGTGTTTACGACAGTAATATGGCTTTAAACACATGCTTTTCGAGGAGTGTTATTCCCAGGTGGTGCTTAAATATCTGTCAGGACACCCAAGAACAGGCATTCAGAAAAGGATGGGAGCACACCCAAATCCTGGCTCACCAACCTACCTGACCCCACCCTCCCACCCTCGCTGAAGGAGCTGTCACCTAGGAATGGCAGGTCTTCTCTGTAGGAGTAAGGCAATACAAAGTTTTTCCTAAAAGTCTTTTTTTAAAAAGGACAAGTCGGCTCCACCAGAAACTGGCAGGTAGGCCTGCCCCAAAGGCGGGTAAGACCTCCAAACCTCCACCTAAACTCATCTACGTCAGGGCCCTGGCCCTTGGAAGGAAGGGGTGTGTGAGTGAGCTCACACAGAGAGCTAGCGGTGGCTTCCATCACTAAAAAGGAAAGAAACCAAGAAGAATTAAAGAAAACAAAACAACCATAAGAATTTTTTTAAAGATCCTTTCTAGAAGCATAAAATCAAAACAACCAAAAAATTGTGACCCATCTCTGTAACGTTCCTGCCAAGACAAGCCTTTCATCTGGAAGACAGATGACAGTCTCCCTCTTCCTAGTGATCAAAGTCCTTGAAGATTATTTGCATAGGTTAAGCAAGGAATGAGGATCCTTCTTTCCCAAACATACCTCAGAAAGCCATAAAATCTCCCAAAACCACAAGCCCGAGACTGAGAAAACCAACTTTGAACTGTGCTGGCCTCCAGGAGCCTTAACATTTCCATCTCTCTCCTGGACGTATGCTCCCGTGGATTGCAGATGGCTCCATTACTCAGTGCTGGGGCAGGGACAAGAAGGGATGGTCCCAAGTATCTCTTTCACAGTGTTACAACCTTCCCCTACTTACTTCATTATATGCTTTATCTTTGGCAAAATGCTACAAAGTAAAAAATGACACAAAGCTGTGTGAGCTATGCATTGACCTTAACAACCATAAAGCAGTTTATGCTTAGAGGCTTAATGTAACAAAATTTACCCTGTTCCAATGAATGGAGAAAAAAATATACATATATATGTTCATAAAATTATGCACTTGAGTTAAATGCCTCAGGCTGATTCACAGTTCCTTTTCAATGTTATTTTAGAACTTTACTAATAGATTAGACTACATTTATAAGTAGGACACAAACAGCTCTGATTGCAGTCAGGCTCTTCGTCTCCACCTTCTACTAAACGTTTCAGGGAAGAGGGAAGGGATTCAGAGAGGAGTAAAGCATTAAACTCTTTAAATGACTCGTGCTAACCCACAAGCATTTTAAGATAAAAATCATCCATATATATTCTTTACTACATGCCTTCTAATATGGAAGCTGTTTTCTTTCCTTTTGATAAATCTGATACAATTTCAAATTTAAGAAGTTTGCAATAGAGCCACTGGTCTTGGGCTCATAAAGTTATTGTTCCCACCTACTTAGCTTAAAAAATAAAAATAAAATGGGGGGGGGGGGGCACCTGGATGGCTCTGTCTGTTAAGCATCTGACTCTTGATTTCAGCTCAGGACATGATCTTATAGTTTCAGGAGTTCAAGCCCTGCATGGACTCTGTGCTGACAGTGTGGAGCCTGCTTGAGATTCTCCGTCTTTCTCTGCCCCTCCCCCCACTTGCACTCTGTCTCTCAAAATAAATAAACTTAAAAAATTTTTTTTAAATAAATAAAATGGGGATTAGAGCTTATGCATACTTTAAATATGTCATTTATACACATTATACAGAATACACTAAAATCCATACATATCTCCTGAATTTTAAAGTGCCTGATTTATAGACACAGAGATAAAAGATTAAAGTGTATTATGAGCCTTTAAGTGTTTTCTTGAATTATATACTGGCTTCAGTATAAACTATAACATAAATAATACCTGCTACATTTGCAAATTGTTTACTTTTTAAACAAGTACTGCCCCCCCAAAAAACCGCACCTGTACACTTAAATCTGGAGGTGATACTGGTGGCATTATCATCATTATCATCATCATCTCATCATCATTACTGTTGTTGTTGTTTCATAGATAAGAAAGCTACTCAAGTTGCCCGTGTGACTGACTTGTGAGCACCAAGTTTGTGGCAGGTATGTGTGTACATGCACACATGTGTCCTATTCCCTTGGAGTCTATAATACGTTTCTTTTTTTTTTTTTTAATTTTTTTTTTTAACGTTTATTTATTCTTGAGACAGAGAGAGACAGAGCATGAACGGGGGAGGGGCAGAGAGAGAGGGAGACACAGAATCGGAAGCAGGCTCCAGGCTCTGAGCCGTCAGCACAGAGCCTGAAGCGGGAGAATCAGAGAGACGGCAGTCTGAGAAGGACTTGTTGGCTCTGAAGGTGCAAGAAGGGGCCATAAGCCAAAGAAAGTGGGGTAGCCTTTAGAAGGTAGAAAAGGCAAGGAAATGGAGTCTTTCCTAGAGCCTGCAAAAGAAACATAGCTCTGCCCACACCTGAATTTAGTCCAGCAGGACTTACCTGGATTTCTGAACTGCAAGATGAAAATGTATCATTTAAGCCACTAAATTTGCAGTAATTTGCTAAAGAAGCAATAGGAAACTACTATGTAGCTCATTTGCACCAGGGCCAAGATTCAAGTCCACAGCTTCAGACTTGGTACTTACCATGTCCCTTGGCATATAAATTATTGTTTTCTACCTCTAAATGTCAATGCATTTAAAACTTAAAAAAAAAAAATGTATGTTTATTTATTTTTGAGAAACAGAGTATGAGACGGGGAGGGGCAGAGAGAGAGAGGAGACACAGAATCCGAAGCAGGCTCCAGGCTCTGACCTGTCAGTGCAGAGCTGGACATGGGGCTCGAACCCACAAACCATGAGATTATGACCTGAGCCAAAGTCAGACACTTGACTTACTGAGCCACCCAGGCACCGCTAAGTGTCAATGCATTTAAAATTACTTAAGTATGAATAAAAGACCTTAATGGGATCATACTTCACCTATCTGAAACTTAGCTAACTATGTATTCAAGAGATAACAAGTCCAAATGTTAGGATATTCCTGAGAGCCTTTTGAGTCTTTATTCAGTGTCATTACATATAACTGCAAACTACTTAGTTCTTACTATGTTTAGATCAGATCTAAAGCAGCATATTGGAAACAGAATAATGCATTCTACAGGCAAGCACCATGACATTAGGAATGACAGCTAATGAGATAACCATAAAAAAAGGAAAAAAGAAATACCCATGTATGAATTAAAACAAAATAAAATGCCTTAACTGTTGGGAGCAGTACCCATTTCAGTAAATGCACCTCCACTTAAAATTTTGGGAGTCGGGGCACCTGGGTGGCTCAGTGAGTTAAGCATCCAACTCTTGGTTTTGGCTCAGGTCATGATCTCACAGTCTTGTGAGTTTGAGCCCCAAGTCTGGCTCTGTGCTGGCGGTGCAGAGCCTGCTTGGGATACTCTCTCTCCCAACCTCTGCTTGGGATTCTCTCTCTTCTGCTCTCTGCCCCTCCCCCCACTCCCACTATTTCTCTCTCTCTCAAATAAATAAAACTTTTTAAAAAATTCTGGGAGTCATCCTTGATGTTCCCTCTTCTTCACCCTGCTCCCACTTTTGTGAAATGAAATGTCAACACCTGTTGATTATATTTCCAAAATGAATCTGAAATACACCTGCTTCCCTCCATCACTTAACAACCATTCTGGTTCAAGCCCCTATAATCCTTTGCCTAGAATACTGCAACAACTTACTTCCACTCTGATCTGCTCCCACAGGCAGCCAGCTGAAGATTACAACCTGAAATTTCTGTTTCTAGACATGTACTTAAAGAAACTCTAACTCAGGAGGCCTGTACAGACATACTCAGAGCTAACTGTGGGTTACAGCAAAAACCTAGAAATAAGGAAAATACTATACAGCAGTGAAAATGAAGGCACTATAGCTTGATGTACACCAGTACAGATGAATCTCAAAAAACAAAAATGAAAAAACACTGAGCAAAACTAGTGGAAGAATACATGTCATTATATTTACATAAAATTAAAAAAGCATGAAAAATTATATGTTCTTTATGACTCAATATGTAGTCAAATTATGTTTTATAAAGCAAGGCAATCATAAAAAGAAAATTCAAGGTAAGAGATAATGGGAGTTGAATTGTATGGATGACTTTGAACATAATAATATTCTTTTGCTAATGCTGAATGGCAGAGACAAGTATTCATTATTCTTTAAATTCTACAATGTACATGTTAAAAAAAAACAAGGGATGTTCCAATTAAAATGGTGAAAAAAATTCTGAGCTTTAAAGGAATAAATCTTAATCTAATCAGAAACTTAGTACGACAATTACAACAATGAAATAATAACTCACATTTGTTGATCACTTAACGTCAAGCATTGCTCTTAAAACTTTACACACATACACTCACCATATATAATAATTTAATCCTCCTAACAATATTATAAGGTAGCAAAATTGTTTTTGCATGCAGATGGGAAATTGTATTTCTGAGAAGTTCTGTGCCTTGTCTCAGGTAATACCAAACTATTAAGTGGTAGATCCAGGATTTAAACCCAGGGAGTCTGTTGCAGAGTGCCTGTGCATAATCATCCCGCATTACACAGTCGCAAAACGTTGTAATTCCTGTTTGATCTGATCTAGAGGCCCAACAATTTTTTTTTTTTTTTAATTTTACAACCTTAAGGAAGGACAATGATTACAGAACAAAAACAAAGACTCTTAAAGTATTTCCTGGACATTCTGTAAACTCTTACAATTCATATGCTAATGAACAGGTTACAATAGAGCTTTGTAACCTGAAAATGTTAACTACACAGACAGCAAGTAGCATATTAATACATACGCTAATCTGTAAAACTGACTTGTCAATTTCCTAAACTCTTACAAATTTGTTCAAGGTTTTTAAAGTACTCCAGTTATCTTCCGTACTTCTAATCCTAGGCAGCTATTGCATTTATTCTCTTCCTGGACAGGAAACTGGACAAAATGTTTTCAGACATTTGACAAGAGGAAGCACCAGGCTGCCTGATCCCTGAAAGTAGAAAAACCAATGAGGTAAGTCCTATGATTGGCTGGCTTTCTGCCTGGATGCACTTTCTGAAGCATGGAGCAGGGAGAGCCATTTCAAGCAGAGCACAGAAGCCTCACTAAGTTAAGGAGACTGATAATGGACTTTGCCCTAAAATTCCAGCTGCCTTTGTGTTTCCAAAGAAGGGAGCCAGACAGAGAAAAACCTCCAGAAATCAACATGGAAGTTGTACCTTTGGTTGAACAATAATTCATGTATATACAGGTGAAAATCCATAAGGGCAAACAAAAAACTGCCAGGGAGTGATAATGATAGGGAAAAATTATGTTATAAGGTGGCAGACAGGACTGATCAGGGGATTCCAGTCCCCGCCCAAAGACTCCCCCTTCCAGGTTCTTCTTCCTACCCCGCTTGCCCAGCGCACGCCAAACTACTACTAATATGGAAGTCACAGACTATAAATTGTCCCCCATGCTCAAGTTCGGAACTCAGACCTTTGGAGAGTGATCTCCTATGAGACCGCCAGTGTGAAATAAACCTCCTGCCTTCCAAGATCTCTGAGTGCCCCTGGGTTCTTCCACCAGGTGATCCAAACCAGGTTCCATAACAAAAAGATAAACAATTCCCAGATATCACACAAGACTGGGAGACATTGGAATTCTGTGTTCAGGCAATCATTAGACACTCAGAAAGGGTCACATCTTAATAATAGGCTAAAATTAGCCCTGGAGGAAGGCTACTACAGATCCGCCGCAATACAGTTTAAATAAAATGAAGCCTGGGAAGGATTGACCTAATCTTCGAGGAACATAAATGTCTGTCAAAACAAAACAAAACTAAACTAAAAAGAAGACAACATAATCAAAACATGCAACAATGTAACATTCACAATATCTGGCATCAAATAAGAGGTTACTAGATATGCCTAGAAGCAACAAAGTATGACACATAACCAAGAAGAAAATCAGTCTAAATAAAGAGGTTGAAAATGCAGAGATGATGCAATTAGCAAGCAAAGACCTTAGCAGGTATTTGCATATATTACAATTATAGATGTTAAAGAAAATTATGAACATCATAAAGGGAGAAATGGGTGGTTAAAAAACACAGGCATACCAGGACGCCTGACTGGCTCAGTCAAGTAGAGCATGCAACTCTCGATGTTGGGGTAGTGAGTTTGAGCCCCACATTGGGCACAGAGCTTACTTTAAAAACAACAACAACAAAACCACAGACATATCTTGGAGATATTGTGGGTTTGGTTCCAGACCAGTGCAATAAAGAAAATACCACAATATAGTGTGTCAAATTAATTTTCTGATTTCCAAGTGCCTATAAAAATTATGTTTATACTATTCTGTAGTCTATTAAATGTGCAATACCATTATGTCTAAAAAAATAATGTACATACCTTAATTTTAAAACACCTTATTGCCAAAAAATGCTAACCACCATCTGAGTTTTCACCAAGCTGGAATCTTTTTGCTAGTGCAAGGTTTTGCCTTGATGATGTTGACGGCTGCTGACTGATCAGGGTGGCAGATGCGGAAGGCAGGTGTGGCTATTCCAATTTCTTAAAAGAGACAGCAATAAAGTTTGTCGCATCAACGGACTATTGATTTCATGAACAATTTCTCTGTAGCATGTGATGCTGCTTGATAGCATTTTGCCCACAGAAGAATTTTCAAAATTGGAGTCAATCCTCTGCTTTATCAAGCAAGTTTATATAATATTCAAAATCCTTTGTGGTCACTTCAACAATCTTCACAGCATGTTCACCAGGAGCAGATGAGATCTCAAGAAACGACTTTCTTTGCTCCCCCTCTGTAAGGTGCACCCCCTCTTCCCTTCAAATTTTATCATGAAATTGCAGCCATTCAGTCACATCTTCAGACTCCACTTAAAAAAAATGTTTTTTTGATGTTTATTTGTTTTTGAGAGAGAGAGACAGAGCCAAGTGGGGAGGGAGGGGCAGAGAGAGAGGGAGACACAGAATCTGAAGCAGGCTCCAGGCTCTGAGCTGTCAGCACAGAGCCTGACGCAGGGCTTGAACTCACAAACTGGGAGATCATGACCTGAGCCAAAGTCACACACATAACCAACTGAGCCACCCAGGCCCCCCTTCATCCTCCACTTCTAATTCTAGTTCTCTTGCTACTTCTATCACATCTGTTGTTAATTCCTCCACTGAAGGCCTGAACTCCTCAAAATCATCCATGAGGGTTGGAATCAACTTCTTCCAAATTCCTGTTAATGTTGATATTTTGATCTCTTCTCATAAATCATGAATATTCGTAATGACATCTAGAATGGTGAATTCTTTCCAGAAGGTTTTCAATGGACTTTGTCCAGATCCATCTGAGGAAGACTTGAAAATTGGAATTACTCCTTGATCCATGGCTACAGAATGGATATTATGTTAGCAGGCATTAAGAAAAAACATTAATCTCACTGTACATCTCCATCAGGGCTCTTGGGTGAACAGGTGCATTTTTAATGATCAGTAATATTTTGAAAGGATTTTTTTTCCTAAGGAGTATTTCTCAACAGTGGGCTTAAAATATTTAGTAAACCATACTATAAACAGATGTGCTATCACCAGGCTTTGTTGTTCCATTTAGAGCACAGAGTAGATTTAGCATAATTCTTAAGGGCTTATGACTTTTTTGGAATGCTAAATGAGCATTGGCTTCAACTTCAAGTCACCAGCTGCCCTTAACAAGAGTTTCAAGCCTGTCCTTTGAAGCCAGGACTTCTCTCTAGTTATGAAAGTCCTAGATAACATTTGCATCCAATAGAAAGCTGTTCTGTCTACACTGAAAATCTGTTAAATGTAGCTACCTTCGATATTTTATCTTTGCTGGATCTTCTAGATAACTTGCTGCAGCTTCTATATCAGCCCTTGCTGCTTTAGCTTATACTTTTAAGTTATGGCTATGGCATCTTTCTTTAAACCTCACGAACCAACCAACCTCTGTTAGTTTCAAACTTTCCTCCTTTTGCTTCCTCACCTCTCTCAGCCTTCATAGAATTAAAGAGAGTTAGGGCCTTCCTTGCTCGGTATTGGGCTTTGGCTTAAGGAAATGTTGTGGCTAGTTTGATCTTCTATCCAGACCAGTAAAACTTTCTCCATATCAACAATAAGGCTGTTTCACTTTCTTATCATTTGTGTGTTGGTCACTGGACTGGCACTTTTAATTTCCTTCAACAATTTTTACCTTGCATTCACAACTTGGCTAACTGTCAGGTGCAAAAGGCATAGCTCTTGGTTTATCTCAGGTTTTGACATGTTTTCCTCACTAAGCTTAATCATTTCTGGGTTTTGATTTAAAGTGAAAGACCTGTGACTCTTCACTTGCGCACTTACAAGCCTGTAAGTAGGGTTATTAACTGGCCTAATTTCAATATTGTTGTGTTGTTGGGAGGTCTAAGGTGAGGAGGAAAGATGAGGAATGGCTGGTTAGCAGAGCACCAGCACCAGTGGAAGTTCAGTATATTATATGGGCATGGTTCAGGGAGACCCCAAACAATTACAATAGTAACATCAAAGGTTAATGATCACAGATCTCCATAACAAATACAGTAACAATGAAAATGTATAAAATCTTGCAAGAATTACCAAATGTGGCCCAAAAAACCCACAAAGTAAGCAAATATTACTGAAAAAATGGTGCTGATAGACTTGTTTGATGCAGAGTTGCCACAAACCTTTAATTTGTTTTTTTTTTAAATGCAGTTATCTGTGAAGCATAACAAAGCAAAATGCAGCAAAATGAGGTATTCTTGTAACCAAACTGAACTTCTAGAGCTTCAATACCTGAACTGAAAAATACACAGAATTGAATTAAAGCAGATTAAATATTGCAAAAGGGAGATCACTAAACTAAAAGACACAGCAACTGGAACTATCCAAAATGAAGCAGACACAGAGAGAAGATAGGATAACTCATGACAAGAATCTCAATGACCTTTGGGAAAATATCAAGTACATTAATGTATAATGTATCTAGAGTCCTAGAAAAGAAGGAAAAGATACAGTAAGCATTTAAAGAAATGATGGCTGAACTTCTTTCAAATTTGATAAAAACTATAAATGCACAAATACAGGAAGCTCAAAACATCCCAACTAGGATAAACACAAAGAAAACCATACCATGATACATCATAATAAATTTTCTGAAAACCTGTGATAAAAAAAAAAAAAATCTTAAAAGCAGCCAGGAGAGAAAAAGACATAGATAAACAAAAAGATAAGAATGTCAATAGCTTTCTCAGAAACTATGCAAGACAGAAGTCAATCAAATTACATCTTTAAAATAAAAGGACAAACAACCTACCAAAACAGAATTGTATATTCAGTGAAAATGTCATTCAAGAATGAAGATGAAATGACATCTTTTTCAGACAAACAAAAATGGAGAGAATTCTCAATAGCAGACATATGCTCCAAGCAACATTAAGTTTTTCAAAAAAAAAAATGTTATCAAATGAAAATGAGCATCTACACAAAGAAACAGAGTGCTGAAAACGGCAAATATGTGTATTAATAGAAAAGATTTTTTTTAAGTTTATTTACTTATTTTGAGAGAGAGAGACAGAGCACACACACAGGAGGGGCAGAGAGAGAGGGAGAGAGAGAATCCCAAGCAGGCTCCTCACTGTCAGTGTAGAGCCCGATGTGGGGCTCAAACTCACTAACTGTGAGATCATGACCTAAGCGGAAATCAAGAGTCAGGTTGCTTAACCAACTGAACCACCCAGGCACTCCTAAAAGATTTTTTCTTTACTTTTCACTTTTGTTAAAAAAATAATTGACTGCTTAAAGCAAAATTAATGACAATGTATTCTGGGTTCATAAAATTTTCATAAGTAAAATCTACCATAACAATCAACAAAATCTAGAAGAAATGGATGTAAATTGCTGTAAGGTTCTAATATACACATATATACTATATGTATATATTATACTTTCAAATAAAATAAATACTTATATGATACAAAATATTATAAATCCTGGAGCTGTGCTGCCCAATACAGTAGCTACTAGCCACCTGTAGCAAATTGAAACTTAAAACATGACTTGTCTGAATTGAGATTTGTTACAAATAAGTTACATTCTGAATTTTCATGAATTAGTATAGAGAAAAAAATGAAATATCTTATTTGTAAATATTGATTACATGTTGAAATAATAATCTGGTTGTATTATGTTAAATATAATATTTTTATAATTAATTTCGTCTCTAATTAATTTTTAATGTGGCTATTGAAAAATTAAATTTACATAGAGAGTACATAATTGTGATTCACATTATATTTCTAATAAACAGTGCTGTGTTAGAGCAACCACTACAAGATAAAATAAAAAGGTATAGCCATTAAGCTAATAGTAGAGATAAAATGGAATAGCAAAAATAATATTTTTTAAAGTATAGGAAAAAGTGATGAAGATCAAATGAGAAAAAGAGAAAACAAGAAGCAAGATACTAGACATGGCAGTCTTCAAACACAGCCCTAAACATCTTTGATACTCTTCACGTTGAGAAGTGGGGTTTCTGTCTTCTTCCCTCGAATCTGGTAGGGGCTTGTACCTGCTACTAACAGATTGAAGTAAAAGTGCCATTCTGTGATTTTTGAGAGGAAGTTACAGAGAACAGGCAGCTTCTACATGGTTCTTTTGGAGATATTTTCTTGAAACCCAGTCACCATGCTGTGCAGAAGCCAAGATGCCCTACACAGTGGCTGTGTGTAGATGGTTTCCAGCCAATAGCCCCAGTTGAGTACTAGCTAACAGCCATCATCAACCACCATTAATTAATAGGGTAAGCTTTGAGATGATTCCACCCCAAGTCATTCAACTCAGTTACTAGCAGCATTCAAATCTCCCCACCTGAGGCCCCTGACATTGAGAAGTGGAGAAAGCCATCCCCACTGTGTCCTCTCTGAGTTCCTGACTGATAGAAAACAAAAAGGAATTAAAATGATTACTCTTTTTTGCTATTAATTTTGGGATGGTTTGGGACTTAACAACAACAACAAATACAAAAGATTTAAGCCCAGCACACCAATAATCAGGAGAAATATTTAAACATTACATGAAAAGGCAGCAATTGTCAGACTGGATAAAAACCAAGAACCAACTATATGTTACCTACAAAAACCCCACTTTATAAAGGCACAAATAGGCTAAAAATAATATGATGGAAAAGGATATACCATGCAAACACCAATCAAAAGAAACAAAGTGTGTTTCCTGTTTTTCTCTCTAAAATCAAAGTATACTTCAGAACAAAAATTATTACCAGAAAAAAGACATTTCATTATAATAAAAGGGTTGATTCATCAAAGATGTCACAATTCTAAATGTGCTTACACCCAATCACAAAGCTTCAAAATAAATGAAACCAAAAAAATGACAAACCTGAAAATAGAAATAACTCACAACTGTAACTGGAGACTTCAACATCATCTCTTAGTAACTGGCAGAAAACAGAAAATCAGTAAGGCTACAAAAGATTTGAATAACAGTGTCATTGGGAGACAATGCTCCTTAAGTCTCTTGCATCTCTGCACATTTTGTAAGCCAAAGCAGTGACTGCCTTTGTGCTATACAATCTTTTCAAGGAAGCAAACAGCTTTGGAAGAAAAGAGGTAGGGTCTTAATCAGAAGCAAAGGGCAGGTTTGTTTACTTCTAAAATAATATCTCCCTCCAGGGTAAAAGGAAGTTTATGCGCAGCCTATTACAGAAGATTTCACTACTCCAAGCTGAAGGTTTCTCAGCTGTGACTCATATCCATATATATGAACAGTATGTACCTGGAACTCTGCATCCCCCACATCAGAGAACACAGGGGACAAAGAGAAAAGACACATACATCAAAGTCATACTCTTTGTTAGGAGTAATATAGCCCTTTGTTTGTACCAACAGTCATTAAAAAGTGACAGACTGGGGCGCCTGGGTGGCTCAGTCGATTGAGCATCTGACTTCAGCTCAGGTCATGATCTCGCAGTTTGTGGGTTTGAGCCCCGTGTCGAGGCTCTGTGCTGACAGTTCAGAGCCTGGAGCCTGCTTCTGATTCTGTGTCTCCTCCCTCTCTCTCTGTCCTCCTCTGCTCATGCTGTCTCTATCTCTCAAGAATAAACAGACATTAAAAAAAATTTTTTTTTTAAAAGTGACAGACTAACTTCTTAGGATTCAAGGAGGAAAAAAAATCTCAGACTTTCACAGTCTTCAACAACTATCAACCACCTTGACCCAACTGACATCTACAGAATACTCCATCCAATGTTACTATGAACTTTACATAGAAGTAACCACAACACACCAAATTCAGAACCATAAAACACATCCCAGAGCATTAAAAATAACTAAAATAATACCAATATCTTCTCAGACACAACAGAATTAAATTATATATTACTAAAAGAAAGAAATCTGGGGGCGCCTGCGTGGCTCAGTTAGTTAAGCATTCAACTTCAGCTCAGGTCATGATCTCATGGTTCATGGCTTTGAGCCCCGCAATGGGTTCTGTGCTGACAGCTCAGAGCCTGAAGCCTGCTTCGGATTCTGTGTCGCCCTTCCTCCCTGCCCCTGCCCTACTCACACACACTCTATCTCTCTCTTAAATAAAGTTTAAGAAACTTTTTTAAAAAGAAAGAAATCTGAAATATCCGCATATATTTGCAAATTAAACAAAACATTTCAAAATAACCAGAGTCAAGGAAAGTTATGAGAGAAAATTAGTACATATTTTGAGGAAAATTAAAATGAAAACACAATGCCCCCAAACTCAAGAGATGTAAAGCAGTGATTACAGGGTAATTTATAGCTTTAAGATTTAGGTTTCAAATGAAGAAAGGTCCCATTTAAGTTTCAGCTTAACAGTTAGAAAGAAAAGATCAAAGTAAATCCAAAATAAGAAGAAAGGAAATAAGAAATACAAAGGCAGAAATAAAAGAAATTTAAAAAATGTACAAACAAGAGATAGAAATCAGTGAGGCCTAAGACTGGTTCTTTTTAAAAACTTAGTAAATTTGTTAAACTCTAGTCATGGGAAAAAAAAGGGAGAGGTTGCAAGTTGTAAAACAATACAAACAAAAAAAGATGATGCAAGTTCTAATGTCAGAAGTGAAAGTGAGAGAAGACCACTGCATATCCTATAGATATTAAAAAAACATTATATATAAAAAAAATATCATGTCAAGAAAGGTGCAATGGATAAATTCTTTAAAAGACAAAAGTTACTGACTCAAGATGAAATTGAAAACCTTAACAGAATTTACCTAGTAAAGAAACTGAACTCAAAATTTAAAAACTTCCCACCCAGAAAAGGGGTGCCTGGATGGCTCAGTTGGTTAAGTCTCCAACTCTTGATTTTGGCTCAGGTCATGATCTCATGGTTCATAAGTTCAAGTTCCATGCTGGGCTCTGTGCTGACAGCATAGATCCTGCTTGGAATTGTCTTTCTCCCTCTCTCTCTGTCCCTCCCCCACTCGCTCACTCTCTCTCAAAATAAATAAACTTTAAAAAGATAAATAAAAACTTCCCAGAAAAAAAAAAATCTCAGGACCAGATAATTTCAATACTGATATTAAGCAAACATTTAAGAAAAAATTCTACATTCACTTAGAAAATAAAGGTGAATTTCTGTGATATCAAAGCCAATAAACACATTATTGGAAAATGAGAGACAAATAATGCATGTGAACATAGATGCAAAAATCTTTAGCAAAATTTTAGCAGTAGAAAGCAACAATATATAAAAAGGAAAACATTACATCACTAAATGGGGTTTATCCCAGTAATGAGAGGTGAAGTTAATCTAAACTGCAATGATGCGAGGTGCCTGGGTGGTTCAGTCAGTTGAACATCCAACTCTTGGTTTTGGCTCAGGTCATGATCTTGTGGCTCCTGGGTTCAAGCCCCACCTCGGGCTCTGTGCTAATGGCAGGGACCCTCCTTGGGATTTTGTCTCCCTCTCTCTCTGCCCCTCCCCCACTTACTCACTCTCAAAATAAATAAACTTTAAAAAACAAGAAAAAAATAAATTGCAATAATGCAATATTTGCTATATTAGCATTGATAGTATAAAGAAGAAAAGTCATATGATTATCTCAATTGATACATAAAAAGCATTTTTTACAATATTCAAGATTTGATGGAGTAATGTCATCAAAACAGCAGACTAGAAAGTTCCAGGCCCTCATCTCCCCCAATGTTAATATCAAGAAAATAGTTACCGACTGACTAAAACAACTTTGTGGGAACTCTTGAAAAGCAGTCAAGGATTTGTAGCACCAAACAAATACACAATCAAGGAAAAGCCACACTCAAAACAGTAGGAAATTTCATGGTGTTTTTGCTTGCCCTTGTCCCACCCTCTCCCTGATGCAGCTGACAAGGAAGTGATCCAATTTCTAGTTTCCTCCTTCACAACAACAGAAAAAGAGTGAAACTTGTTCGTAATATTAAGGCCTGCCTGTGGCCTGTCCAAGGGACTGCTTTCTCTATTGCCTGACTCAGAGCTCAGATGCAAATGGTGGTACAGTTTGGATTTCAGGTTTAAAATCATAGAAGGCAGTTTTTACTACAACCTGTAAAAACTACAGAAGATGGGAGACCTACAGACACCTAGAGGTAAGATTGTAGGAAAAGAAAAACAGTAGAATGCCCAACATCCTATACTGAAGCAGGAATGAGACTCATAAACATACTAAGACATTTTAAAGAAGCCATGTATACAGAAAACTTGGAAAAAGGAAATGTACAGGCCCAGAAAAAATGCATCCAGAAAAGGCCTAAGAAAACCTTAAGCCTTCATGCCAGGCTAACTAGTGAAGGTTTTCTCTCACATACAGCAAATCTGTTAAGATTAAGAAAATTGGCTTTTTGAAATGACAAAATTCCAACAAATATAACCATGCATGCAAAGAAAAAGGGAAATATGGCCTATTTAAAGGAACAATATAAATCTCCAGACTGATCCTAAGAAAACACAGACTTTGGACTTCCTAAAAGAAGACATAAAAGCTGTGTTCAATATGCTCAAGAAGTTAAGGAAAAACAAGAAAACTAAAGAAAATCAGAAAAATTGCAAATGAACAAAATGAGAATATCACTATAGAGATAAATATCTCATTAAAAACCACAAAGTAGAAGCTCTAGACATGAAAAACAGAACAGAATTGAAAAATTTGCTGAAGGGATTCAATAGCAGATGAAACAAGCAGAATAAAAAATCATGAATTTAAGGAGAGGTCATTTGAAATTATTGAGTCAGAGGAACAATAACAACAAAAGAATGAAGAAAGTAAAGAAAGCCTATGGAATACCATCAAGTAAACCAATATATGCGTTAGGGGAGTCCCAGAAGGAGATGAGAGAGAGAAACAGGCACAGATAATATATATAAAGGTCAAAAATTTCCCAGCGGAAGGAATTGGATCCAAATTCAAGAAACATAAAGGACTCCAGCTAGGATGAACCAAAAGAGGTCCACAGTGAGACATATAATCAAATTGTTGAAAGTTAAACACAGAGAATCTTGACAGCAGCAGGGGAAAAAGGAACTAACCACAAATAAGGAAGCTCCCATAAAATTATCAATGGGATACTCAGCAGAAATATTATATGCCAGAAGGGAGTGGGTGATATATTCAAAGTGCTGAAGAAAAAGCTGCTAACAAAGATTACTATATCTGGCACAAATATCCTTCAAAAACAAAGGAGAAATTAAGACCTTTCCAGATAAACAAGTGAGGGGAATTCGTTTCGAGACCTACCATACAAGAAATGCTACAGAGAGTACTTCAAGTTAAAACGAAAAGATGCTAGACAGAAACTGAAAACCATATGAAAATACAAAGGTCTACAATAAAGTTAAATACATTGACAAGCATGAAATCATGTATTATTGAAATTTAGATATGTATATCCACTTTAATTCTTTCAGAAAAGTTGAAAGAAGCATAGAAAATAAATCAAAGTTAATGGGCACACAATGTATAAAAATGTAATTTGTGATATCTATATCATAAAGTGAAGAGGCAGAGTTATAAAGGAATTTTTGTATGTGACTGAAGTTAAACTGGTATCAGTTTACAAAAGACTCAACAAAGAAAATACATATAGAATCTGAACCAAAGAGATAAGAGGGGAATCAAAACACATCACTATAAAAAATCAAGTAAACACAAAAGAGGAAGTAAGGAAGGAAATAAGGAACAAAAACTTATGACATACAACAAAAACATAATGACAACAGTAAGTCCTTCCTGTAATTACTATAAATGTAAATGGGTTAAACTATGTCTAAAGACATAGATTGGCAGAATGGGTTAAAAAACAGAAACAAAAACAATGGGATCCAACTATATGCTGTCTAAAAGGGACTCACTTTAGACCTAAGGACAGGCATAGATTGAAAGCAAAAGAATGAAAAAAATAATTTCATGCAAACAATAAGGAAAAGTAGAAATACCACATTAGACAATAAAGACTTTAAGTCAAAAACTAATACAAGAGTCAAAAGACATGATATAATGATGAATGTGCCAATTCACCAAAAACATATAACAACTATAAATATGATGTTTGATGCACCAAACATCAAAGCTCCTAAAATTATAAAGCAAGCAAACACTGACAGAATTTAAGGGAAAAATAGCTTAAAATAAGAGTAGGAGACCCCAATATCCTACTTCCAATAATGTACAGAATAACCAAACAGAAAAGCAATAAGGAAACACAGGACTTAAAAAAACACTATAGACTAATTGGACCTAAGAGACATATACAAAACATTCTTCCCAGTAATAGAATACACTTTTTCTCAAATGTTCATACAATATTTTCCAGGATAGACCACCTGTTAGACTACAAAACAAATCTTAATAAGTTTTAAAAGACTGAGATCATACTATTTTTTCCAATCACAATGAGACAAAATTAGATGATAATGGTAGAAGAAAAACTAGAAAATCCACAAATAATGTGGAAATTAAACAACATACTCTTTTTTTTAACAACACTCTCATACAATCATTAGTTCAAAGAAGAAATCACAAGGAAATTAGAAAACATTTTGAGACAGATGAAAATAAAAACAAAACATATGAAAACGTACAGGATATAGCAAAATAAGTGGTAAGAGGGAAATTTATAGATGTGTTTATATTTTAAAAAGGGAAGGATATTAACAACCTAACTTTAAACTTTAAGAAACCAGAAAAAGAGGAACTAACTCAAAGTTGCCAGAAGGAAAAAAACAATAAACATTAGAGTAGAGATAAACAAAAAATAGAAAAACAACAGACAAAAATCAATGAAATCTAGAGTTTGCTCTATGAAAAGAACACAAAAAGAACAAATCTGACAAATGTTTACCCTGCTTGAATAAGAAAGAGACAGAGACAGAGACGGAGAGAAGACTCAACACAATCAGATATGAAATAGAAGACATTTTATATAAATAGGATTATAAAAGAGTGCTCTAAACAACTGTATACCAACAAATTGGATCATTTTGATAATATAAACAAATCCCTACAACAACAAAACCTATCAACTTCATTCTATGAGGACCAGTATTATCTTGACACCAAATCCAGATAAAGACACTATAAAACAACAACAAACTATAGGGGTGCCTGGCTGGCTCTGTCAGTAGAGCATGTGACTCTTGATCTTAGGGTTGTGAGCTTAGCCTCATGCTGGGTGTAGCAATTGCTTAAAAAATAAATAAATAAAATCTTTGGGGCACCTGGGTGGCTTAGTCATTTGCGTGTCTGACTCTTGATCTCAGCTCAGGTCTTGATCTCAGGGTCAGGAGTTTAAACCCCACCTTACACTCTGTGCTAACCATGAAGCCTACTTAAAAACAAGCAAACAAATGGGGCGACTGGGTGGCTCAGTCGGTTAAGTGTCCAACTTTAGCTCAGGTCACGATCTTGCAGTTTGTGGATTCAAGCCCCTCGCCAGGATCTGTGTTCACAGCTCAGAGCCTGGAGTCTGCTTCTGATTCTGTCTCCCTCTTTCTCTGCCCCTCCCCTGCTTGTGCTCTGTCTCTCTCTCAACAATAAATGTTAAAAAAAAAAAAAAAAAAAAAACATTTTTTAAATAAGCAAAAAAAAAAAAAAAGTAGAAATTTGAAAACTACAGATCAACATCTCTGATGAACACTGATGCAATGATCTTCAACAAAATACTAGCAAACCAAACTGCAACACATTAAAAGATTACACACCAAGACCAAGTAGAATTTACTCCTCAAATGCAAAGATGATTCATCATACAAAAATCAATTAATGAAATAAACCATATTAACAGAATGAAGGGGGAAAAAAAAACCCATGATCATGTGAATTTATAGAGGAAACCTATATGATAAAATTCAGTATCTCTGAATGATAAAAACACTCAACAAACTAGAAATACAAGAATACTATCTCATAATAAAGACCATATGTGAAAAGTCCACAACTAGCATCATACTCAAAGATGAAAAACTGAAAGCTTTCCCTCTAACCCCAGGAAAAAAGCAAAAATGTCCTCTTTTGCCACCTCTATTCAACATAGAACTGAAAGCTGTAGCCAGGGCAATTAGGTAATAGAGAAAAATAAAAGCAATCCAAACTTGGAGTAGTAAAATTATTTCTGTTCACAGATGACATGATGTAATATATAGAAAACCCTAAAGATTCCACAAAAAAAAACCACACACAAAATCAATTGTGTTTCTCATGACATGAACAATAATCACCCAAAAAGGAATTAAGAAAACAATGCCATTTACAATAGCATCAAAAAGAATAAAATATTTAGGAATAACCTTAGCCAAAAAGAAGAAAGACTTCTAAACTGAAAACTACAAGACAGTGCTGGAAGAAATTAAAGCTTCCAATAAATGAAAAGGCATCCTTTATTCATGAGTTGGAAGATTTAATATTATTGTCAATACTACCCAGAGCAATCTACAAATTCAATGTAATCTCTATCAAAATCCCAATCTAGTTTTCACAAAACTAGAAAATCTACTCACAGTTCAAATGGACTCTCAAAGGTCTCTAAATATCCAACACAATCTTGAAAATGAAGAACAAAGTAGAGGTCTCCTGCTTCCTGATTACAAAAGCTACTACAACTGTGCATTAATCAAACTATGGTCCTATGGAACAGACTAATGGCACAGACTAGAAAGCCCAGAAATAAACTCTCACATATATGTTCAAATGATTTTCAAGAGGAGTGTGAAGTACATTCGATGGGGAAAGGGCAATCTTTTCCACAAATGGTGCTGGGAAAATTGGATATCCACATGCAAAAACAGCAAAACAAAACAAAACAAAACCCACAAAAACTGAAGCTGGACCCTTATACCATAACATAAGTTTACTGAAAATGATCAAAATTCTAAATTTAAGAACCAAAACTACAAAACTATTAGAAGAAAACGCTGAGGAAAAGTTTCATGACATTGCATTTGGCAATGATTTCTTAGTATGACACTAAAAACACAGACAACAACAAAATACATGATGTGTACCTCACTAAAAAATTTAAAGCTTATGTGTGTCAAATGACACTATCAATATAGTAAAATGCAACCACATAATAGGAGAAAATATCTGGAAATCATATATCTGAAAAAGGGTTAACATTCAGAATATATAAAAAATTCTTACAACTCAGTAACAACAATACAAACAACCAAGTTAAAAAAGTGGGCAAAGAATTTGAACAGACATTTGTTTAAAGATTTATAGATGGCCAATAAGCACATGAAAAGGTCTTCAACATCACTAATTATTAGGGAACTGAAAATCAAAACCACAATGAGAAATGACATTTTACCCACTAGGATGGTTATTATTAAAAAGAAGCAATCAGAAAATAAGTGTTGGGGAGGCTCTAGAGAAAGTGGAATCCTCATACAATGCAAATATAAATTATTCCAGTCAATATAAAAAACAGTATGGCAGTTCCTCAAAAAAATTAGAGTGTTACTACATGATCCAACAGTTCCATTTCTGGGTATATATACAAAAGGGTTGAAATCAGATTCACAAATATTTCTACACCCATGTTCACAGCAGCGTTATTCACAAAATACAAAGGTAAAAGCAACCCAAATGCCTCTTGACAGATCAGAGGATAAACAAAATGTGATATATACATACAAAGGAATATTATTCACCCTTAAAAAGGAAGGAAATTCTAACATATGACACAACCTTAAAGACATTATGCTGAATGAAATAAACCAGTCACAAAAAAACACTGTATGATTCCACTTCTATGAGAAACCTAGAGTAGTCAAATTCATAAAGACAGAAAGTAGAATGGTGGTTACCTGGAGCTGGGTGGGTGGGGAACGTGCTGTTATTATTCAACGGATATAAAGTTTCAGTTTTGCAAGATAAAAAATTTTCTGAAGAGGAATGGTAGTGATGGTTGCACACTGTAAGCATATTTATGCAACTGAAATGTACACTTGTTAAAATGGTAAACTTTGTTATGTGTATTTTACTACAATTTTTGCAAATTAAGTAAAAGAAAAAATAAAAAACATTCAACATTCATTTATCATAAAACTTTCAATAAGTTATAAATACAAGGGAATTCTCTCAAGTTGATGAAGAACATCTATGAAAAACTCACTGTTAAGGTCATGTTAATGCTAAAAGGCTGAATGCTTCCCCCTAAGATCAGGAAACAGGCCAGGTGTCTACTCTCAAAGTGTGTATTCAACATTATACCGAAGGATTTTTCAAGTTCAATTACTTAAGAAAAAAAATTAAGGGCATATAGACGGGGAAGTAAAAATTAAAATATGACTATCTATGTACAAAATCTTGAAAAGTCTATGAAAAGCTGGTAACTTTAGCCAGGCCCCAGGATACTTAATCAATAAACAAAAGTATATTTCTATGTACTGGCCACAGAAAACTGTAAAATAAAATAAATAAGCATCCAAAAATATAAAACACTTAGATATAAATTTAACAAAATATGTGCAAGAAATGTACAGTATAGACTTCCAGGAAAGATGGCAGAATAGGAGGATCCTAAGCTCACCTTGTCCAAAGTACACACCTAGATAACACCCATGTCTGTGTAATTAACCCAGAAGGCAACCCAAAGACTGGCAGAACACTCTCCACAGCTAAATGTAGTGAAGAAGCCATATTGAAGAGGGTAGGAAGAGCAGAGAAGGAGTTAGGTTAGGAGACAAAGATACGCATGGGATGTCTGCAGGAGGGACACAATGGGCACAGAGTGGGGAGAGGAGCAGATCCCCATGCCAAGAATAGCAGGCAAAGGGGTCCCACACGGGAAAGCCGAATCCCTGTATCATTTGGCTTTGAAAACCAGAGGGGCTTAACAAGCAGTGGGACTTAACAGCTGAACTTTAAAATTCACTAGGTTTGACTCTGGGAGATCCAGAAGGGCAGAGTTCTTGCTTAAAGAGATAGTACAACAAACATCCCCACTGAAATACGGCATAGAAGCAGCAGTTTGAAAAATACATGGAGTATACAGGAAGGAGATTTATTTACCAATCTTGAAGTGTGTACTGGAGGGCAGGGATCTTTGAAAGACCTGTGCAAGAATAAAAGAGCTAGTGGGTACCATTTCCCTGGCCTGCCCCCAGTCTAGATATATGGAAACCTGTGAGAACCAGCACAGCACCAACACTCTCTACCTAGCTTGCTAACAGTGAGCCCAGTCCCCATACTCCTCTTTGGACTTTTTCCATTGTGGCCATAGCAAGAGTTTTTCTTAGTGACTGCAGGTCCCCTACCCCCACAGTGGACCATCACGATCTTGTTGATACCACCCCCCCTCCCCCACCCCCACCACCACATTCTCCTATGAACCCACTCACTCCAACCTGCCAGGCCTTGGCAGGATCTTTCCCAGGCAGCTGTAGGTCCCCTCCCGCAACAAACAAGACTGACCTTGCTGGCACCTAATATTCTGTCCCTGTGTTTTCCTATGAACCTGCACCAATATACCCTTGGCCAGAGCCTATCCAAGGCAGTGCCACAAGCCTGGCAGTGATCAAGCAGTGGCCAGCACCACCACAAAGTGACTCCTGTTCCAAGAAGAGGGGAAAATAATAACACATACCAGTCCAACTGCAGTCCAGAAGTGGGCTGGAGGCAGGTATCAGATCTGACTGTAGGCTCTGCCTGCCAATGAAAGCTTTTCAAAGGACAACACAGGGGGGCACCTGTGTGGTTCATTCAGTTAAGCATCAGACTCCAGCTCACGTCATGATCTGACAGTTCATGGGTTCCAGCCCTGCATCGGGCTCTGTGCTGACAGATCAGAGCCTGGAGTCTGCTTCGGTTTCTCTGTCTCCCCCCCACCCCTCTCTCTGCCCTCCCCTGCTTGCACTCTCTTTCTCAAAAATAAATAAATAAACATTTGAAAAAAGAAAATAAGGACAACACAGGGAGAGCACCCTGCAGTTTGCATCTCTGACAAATACATAGTATGATTAAACTCAAGCCCAAGGCAACCCCAGACTGGCCATTAACACAAGGATCAAACCCTGCCCACAACAGGCAAAGAGAGCTGCTGCAGATGACTGGAATGAAGGCAAATAAATGCAGCTCAGCCAAAACAATAGGGTGCATGGAACACACATAGCATATACCCCTGAAACGCCAGGTTCTGATAAACAGGGAACAATGCATTGCAGGGCATTACAGGACCTCTTCTTCATCATAAGGTTGCTACTTTCAAGAACAGAAGACATAGAAACAGAGAGTTAAACAGAAAGAGGAGACAGAGGAATATGTCACAAATGAAAAAAAAAAAAAGACAAAAATCGTAAGAAACCTAAATGAAATGGAAATAAGTGCCTGAAATGGAAAAATGCCTGATAGAGAATTTAAACAAATGGTCATAAAGACAAAAATCATAAGAGACCTAAATGAAATGGAAATAAGTAATATGCCTGATAGAGAATTTAAACAAATAGTCATAAAGATACTCACTGGATTTGACAAAAGAGTGGAGGACCTAAGGAAGACCTTTAACAAAGAGACTAAAAACATGAAAAAGAACCAATCATAGATGAAGAACTAAATAACTGAAATTAAACATAGAATAAATAGTAGACTAAATGAAGCAGAGGAACAAATCTGTCACATGGAGGACAGAAAACTGGAAAGCAATCAAACTGAACAGGAGCTAGAAAAAAATAATAATAATAAATAACAACAGACAAGGAGAATTCAGAGATACCACCAAATGTATTAACATTTCAATTACAGGGATCCTTAAAGGAGAAAAGAGAGAAAGGGTGCATAAAATATATTTCAAGAAATAATAGCTAAAGACTTCTCAAATCTGGGGAAAGAAAAAGAAATCTAGATCTGGATGCACAGAGAACCCCTAACAAAATCAACCAAAGAAGGTCCATATCAAGACACACAGTAATTAAAATGGCAAAAAGTAGTGACAAAGAGAATTTTAAAAGAAGCATAAAGAAAGTTACATACAAGAGAAACTCCATAAGACCATCAGCTGGTTCTTCAGCAGAAATGTTGCAAGACAGAACAAAGTGACATGATTTATTCAAAATCCTGAAAAAAAACCCCTGCAACTAAGAATACTCTATCCGGCAAGCCTATCATTCAGAAAAGGAGTGATAAAGAGTTCACTGGACAAAAACTGTTAAAGAAATTCATGACCATTAAACTAGCCCTACAGAAATGTTAAAAGGGACTCTTTGAGTGGGGAAAAAAGACCATAAGTAGGAGTAAGAAGAATAGAAAGCACAAAACCAGTAAAATCAAGTATGTATATAAAAATCAGTGAAAGGATTCACATAATAAAAAGATGTAAAATATGACACCATATACCTAAAACGTGGAGTGTGGGAGGAGCAAAGAATAGATTCAAACTTAAGCTACCATCAACTTAATATAAACTGTTATTTGCATAAGAGGTTTTGATATAAAAACTTAATGGTAACCACAAATCAAACACTGGTAATAGCCAGCAAACCATGAGAGAAGACAGCAAGAGAAGAAAGGTACAGAGAAGAACTACAAAACAAAAACAAAAACAAAAAAACCCCTAAACAAGTAACAAAATGTCAATAGCTACATACCTATAAATAATTATTTGAATGTAAATGGATTAAATGCTCCAATCAAAAGACACAGACTGACAGAATGGGTAAAAATCAAGACATGTCTATATACTCCCTTTATTTTTTTCTAATACTTAAAAAAAAATTTAATGTTTATTTTTGATAGAGACAGAGAGAGTATAGTGGGGGAAGGGCAGAGAGAGCGGGAGACAAAGAATCCGAAGCAGGCTCCAGCTGAGCTGTCAGCACAGAGCCCAACACGGGGCTCGAACTCACAAACTGCAAGATCATGATCTGAGCTGAAGTTGGACGCTTAATCAACTGAGCTACCCAGGCACCTCTACACTGTCTTTATAAGAGACTCCTTTCAGACTTAAAGACACATGCAGATTGAAAGCAAGGGGATAGACAAGATATATAGAGATAGAGATAGAGATAGAGATAGAGATAGAGATAGAGATAGAGATAGAGATAGAGATAGAGATAGAAAATATATATAGCCACCTAGGTGGCTCAGTCAGTTAAGTGTCCAACTCTTGATTTGGGCTCAGGTCACGATCTCACAGGTTCATGGGATAGAGCCTGCACTGGGCTCCATGCTGACAATGGGCCTGCTTGGGATTCTCTCTCCCTTCTCTCTCCCCTCTCTCTCCCCATGCTGGTGGCTCTCTTTTTCCCTCAAAATAAACACTTTAAAAAAAAAAGAATATACTTATGATGAGCACTGAGTAATGCATATAATTGTTGAATCACTATATTGTACACTTGACACTAATAGAACACTGTATGTTAACTACACTGAAATTAGAAAATAATAATACATTTTTTTAATTAAAAAAGACATACTATAAGCTACAAAATACTGATGAGAGAAATTAAAGAAAGACAAATAGACAGCTATAGTATGCTCCTCTGTTGAAACACTTAATATTAAGATGTCAATTCTCCTCAAATTGATTTATAGATTCCAATCAGAATCTTCTGAAGCATTTTTGAAAAAATTGTTAATAAATATATCTGGAATAACTAGATATCAATTTAGAAAACAAATCTCTACCCCTACCTCACATCCATATGAAAAAGTTAACTTGGGGCACCTGGGTGGCTCAGTTGGTTAAGCATACAACTTCAGTTCAGGTCATGATCTCACAGTTCATGAGTTTGAGCCCCACGTTGGGCTCTATGCTGACAGCTCAGAGTCTGGACCCTGCTTCAGATCCTGTTTCACTCTCTCTCTGCCTTTCCCTTGCTCATGCTCTGTTTCTCTCAAAAAAATAAATAAAACATTAAAAAAATTTTTTTAAGTTAACTCAAAGTAGATTATATATCTAAATATAAATAAAAGCTAACACTATAAAACTTTTGGAAGAAAACAAGAGAAAAATCTTTATAAACTTAGTACAGGCTAAAATTTCTGAGGACACAAAAAGTTAAGATTCATAAAAAAAATAGACAAATATAGATTTCACCAAAATTTAAAACTTATGGACTTTGTAGTGTATTAATAAGAAAATGAAAAGGCAAGCCACAGATGAAGTGAATATTCTTTTTCTCTCGTGTATATATCTATATATATATGAGACATATATATGTCTATACATATATATACATATGTATATGTTTATACACATAGATATGTCTATACATATATATATACACACATAGATATGCCTATATATATATATATCTGACAAAGAAACAGTATCTAAAATATTTTTTCAAAAGCTCAGTCATTTGGGCCCCCAGCTCTTTGATTTCAGTTCAGATCATGATCTTACAGGTTCGTGGGATCAAGCCCTGAGTCGGTCTTCATGCTGATGGTGCACAGCCTGCTTGGGATTTTCTCTCTCTCTCTCCCTCCTCTCTTTCTCTGCCTCTCCCCATGCTGGTGCACTCTCTCTCTCTCTCTCACTCTTTCTCTCTCTCTCAAAATAAATTAAAATAAACATTAAAAAAATAAATAAATAAATAAAAGCACGCTGAGGTGCCTGGGTGGCTCAGTCAGTTAAACAACCAACTCTTTTCGGCTCAGGTCATGATCTTGCGGTTGTGAGATGAGCCTCGCATTGGGCTCCACACTGAATGTAGAGCCTGCTTGAGTTTCATTTTCTCTGAACAAACAAAACAAACAAACATTTTTTTAAAGCATGCTTACACTTAAGGCAATTTTTTCTTAGGCAAAATATTTGAATAGACGCTTCACAAAAGAATCATGTGCACATGAAAAGATGTTTTAACATCAAGTCATCAGGGAAATGCATATTACAAGCACAAAAGGAGACCACTATACAACCATGACAATGACTAAAACAAACACAAACTGAGTATACTGTGTTGCTGAGTATATTAAGTATACATATACTAAGTGTATGTTGAATATGTGGAGCTATTGGAACTCTCATGCAGTGCTGGAAAAAGAATGTGAACCATGTGGCAGTTTCTTATGCCATTATGTATATGTGTATCACACACAATCCAGCAATTCCAATCCTAAGCATTTATCCATGAGAAATTAAAACATGACTATGCAACACTTATACAAGTATGTTCATAGCACCTTATTCATAATAGCCAAAAATTAGAAACAATCCAAACTGCTATCAACACATAAATGGATAAACAAAATGGTGTACTGATACGAGGGAATACTAGACAATAAAAAGGAACCAACTACTCAGATAAACTACAACATGGAAAAAATCTGAAAAACATTATGCTGAATGAAAGAAGCCAGACAAAAGAATAAATACTGTATTACTCTGTTTATATGAAATAATAGGAAAAAAGCAAATCTGTGGTGATAGAAAAAAAGATCAGTAATTGACTAAGGCCAGGGTTGAAGAGTGATTGATTGTAAATGGGCAATAGAGAATTTTTTGTGATGACAGAAATGTTTTATTTCTTGATTGTGGTGGTGGTCAGAGGGATGTATATACATTTATAAAAACTACCAAACTGTATACTTTAAAAGGATACATTTTATTGTATGTAAAGTTTGCCACAATGTCAATTTTTAAGATAATATTATAACCACAATAATACATTATCATAATTCAATGAAATAAAAGCAACAAATTAAAAGAAATATTAAAAGGAAAAATCCACCCATATCCCACTATCCTTACAAAGCTTTTTCATTTCTGCTTGTAATCTTAGTCAATGCATATATATTTTGCACAGCTATTATTGTTTTGTATAAATAATTTGACATCCAACATTTAATTTTACAATACACATTTTTCACATTATTTGTTAGGCTATACAAAATGACAACATAGTATTTCTTCAAAAGATATGCTATAATTTAGTTATCCACTAATCTTTAGACATGTACATTGCTTCTCATTTTTTTCCAAATATAAAAATTATTAAAATGAACATCATGTATAAACTTCTTTTCTTTTTTTTTAATTTTTTTTTCAACGTTTTTTTTTTTTTAATTTTTGGGACAGAGAGAGACAGAGCATGAACGGGGGAGGGGCAGAGAGAGAGGGAGACACAGAATCGGAAACAGGCTCCAGGCTCCGAGCCATCAGCCCAGAGCCTGACGCGGGGCTCGAACTCACGGACCGCGAGATCGTGACCTGGCTGAAGTCGGACGCTTAACCGACTGCGCCACCCAGGCGCCCCTAAACTTCTTTTCTTAATTTGCATACTGTTTGGGATAAACTCCCAGGAGTCATGGCTAACTTTTTTTTCTTTTTCACTTGTCAAATTTTATATTACTTGGCTAGGGCTGCTGTAACAAAATACCACAAACTGAGTGGCTTAAACCACAGAAATTTATTGTCTCACAGTTCTGGATGCTAGAGTTCTGAGATCAAGGTGACATCAATGTTGGTAGTTTCCTGACAATTTTTGGCATTCCTTGGCTGGCACCCCAATCTCTGTTTTCATATCACATGGCATTCTGCCTTTGTGCATGTCTGTGTCCAAATTTTCCCTTCTTATAAGGACACCAGTCACACTGGATTAGGGGCCCACCCTACTTCAGCTGACTTCATCTTAACTAATCAATTCACCTGCAAAGATCTTATTTACAAAGATCACATTCTAAGGTTCTGAGATTTAAGACTTGAATGTACATGAATTTTGGGGGAACACAATTCAACCCAAAACAGAAGTTATACTTGTTACTAAAAACTCAAAAAGCAGAAAAAAATATAACAAAACAGTAAAGGCTCTTCTCAGTCTCTACTTTCCACATGAGTAATCGCTATTAACCCCTTAACTATTCAAACATTTGAAGACCAACTTGGCCTCTCATAAACAGCATTTGGTGTTACTGATGTACCAAAGACTAAATCCAGCATGAATTTTTTTTAAATTTTTTTTTAATGTTTACTTATTTCTAAGAGAGACAGAGCACGAATGATGGATGGGGAGAGAGGGAGAGAGAGAGACACAGAATCAGAAGCTGGCTTCAGGCTCCAAGCTATCAGCACAGAGCCCGACATGGGGATTGAACTCACAAACTGTGAGATCATGACCTGAGCTGAAGTCAGACACTTAACTGACTGAGCCACCCAGGCACCCCCCAGCATGAAATTTTAGTTCACTATAAATGGTAAACGGGTGATTTTTGAACACCTAAACATTTGAACTTTCTTTTTTCTCACTTGAAGGATCTCTGCAGGGTCCCTAAGACATCTCAGAATCATAGAATCATAGATTCCAGAGCTAAAAAAGCCTTAGAGATAGGCTGGCTTAAGTTTAGGTGGCGGCAATATATTTTTTGAGTGGCTTTAGAGTCAGACCTAGCTCCAAAATGGTCTGCCACTCATTAGCCAGTAAGTTACTTCTCTAAATCTAAACTCTCTTGTCTATAACAAAGGGTAATGATACCGGTCTTCATGGAGTTGTGAACATTTAGTAACATAATGCATCTAAAACACATACTAAACACTCAATTAACAGTAACACTATCCATTAAAGTTTCTTAAAAAAATTTTAAATTGTGATAAAAAACATGTAACATGAAATTTACCATCTTAACCATTTTCAAATATGTAGTTCAACAGTGTTAAGTATATGCACATTATTGTGCAACAGATCTCCAGAACTTTTCTTCTTGCAAAACTAAATTCTATACCCATTAAGCAAATCCCTTTTCCCTTTTCCTCCATCCCGTTTCCATGAATTTGACTACGTTAGAAACTCCCATGTTCTACTCTGTTTCCATCCATTTGACTACTTTAGATATACCCCCATGTAAGTAGAATCATGTAGTATTCTCCTTTTTTAAGATATGGAAACAAGGTATATAATTTATGTAATATTTCACTAGCAGAGCCAGAAGAGATCTGGATTTCCTGATTCTTAAAAGAGTGACTCATGTGAGGTTATTTTTTAGTTCCAGTTGAGCTACAAAAGCTGCCTGATAGCCAGCATTTTTATAAGTACTGCTTATGTCTACCATTGAGTGAAGGACTACTTAAACCACAAAGCCTTTAAAATACCTGGAAATCAAGATTTATGGATTTAAATATGCCTGGTTCTTTTGCTATGCTGCTAATTTATAGAAACTCCAATGTTGTCAATATTAAACAGAACCAGATCTGATAGGAACAACAGTCAAACTAAGATAAAGTGTAACAATCTCTAGGTCAAAGAGAGTAAGCCAGTTATAGTTACCAGCTTACAATGCCTGGATCTTGGGAGGGATAGATGTCAGCCTCCTAAAGAAATGCACATGTGGTCTGGGAAACAACTGAACTTCAAAACAGATGTACAGATCATGTCGCCACATGTAGTGCAGACATCCACATGGCCCTCAATGGTGGCTATTCACTAAGAAATAACTCTACTATAGACATTACTGTTTAAATTTACTTTTCATAGGGATTTATCCCAAAACAGTCCAAGGAGCACTATCCAGAAAATTTAGATTGAAACACAGTGAGCCTATGTCTTAGAAACATATATTACACCTGTAACACACAGACCTAAAAATTCCCCTTTTACTCCAGACTGAGGTTGGGGCACAACAGGAGAACTGGGTGAGGGGGTTGTAATAGGGAGAAGGCTGGGAGTTACAGAAGGGGATCTGGTCAATGTTCTATTAACCAAGCCAAGTCAATTAAAGTTATAGTTTAATGGAAAAGCCAACATGATCATAAAACAAAAATAAAACAAAATAAACAGAAAACATAAAACAGGTCATCCGGAGAACATCACCAAACATCTCAAACATCCTGTTCCTAATTGGCAATAAATGTCTTGATCTGGCCTATTTGAGCAGCAGCAACTTACTAAAAAACAATCTGCTACAATTTAGAATTAGAAATCCACCTAAATGAAATGAGAAAGAAAAACCTAGCCAAGAACACAAATGGTATCTCATTTTGCCCTCTCAGAGGAAGCAAATTTTTATTCCAGGAAGTTCAGTGTCTTCACATTAATGATTCAGGAGACAGTTACCACTCCCTAAAACACAGAAAGATAAACATTGACAATTCAACTTCGTGTGTGTGTGGAATGAACAGCTGATCACATCGAATGGATGTAAAATACTTGGGAATAACAATAGCAGGGTTTGCACATTTTCCAGAATGCTGCAAGATGCTAAATACCATATTTATATTGCAAAACCATGGAATGCTGAGGAAACTTTATCAGACTAAATAAGAACATGATATTTAATAAGGCAGATGCTATTTCATGGAGTTACTGAAGTACCTGCTGCTAGTACCTACTACTAGATATCACTGCCCTAACACAGTATGGCAGACAGCTTCAGTGGTTTCCAAAAGCCTTGGGGAAAACACACTTACAAAGCTATAAAGAAATTTTCCACGCTTTCCCTTTTTCAGTTGCATGTTCCCAGCCAGTTCTATTGAATAACAGACAAGAAAAGGAAGAGGACTCAATTTGTATTACAGTCTCTGCACTATGTAAGTCCCAAGAGGTAAAGGCAAACCAAATGACAGTGAGGAAGGCAAGAGAGAAAACAGGGTCTCTGCATGCCATGGTCCTGGAAGATGGTGCAGGACAGGAATATGCAACAGCTGCTGGGCTACCAGATCTCCTCCTCCTCCCTCTTGTACATTCTTAGTTGGCTTATTTTAGGGATTCTGCCACATCTTTCCCTTATATTTCTCAGTGAATGGTCATACCATCCACCATGATGTTCAAGTCAAAAACCTAGGAGTTCTCTGTTAGATTAGAGGGAAACAAATTGCCCATCCTCATGTTTCCAGAGAAGAAAGAATGTCCACCTCACTCCTTAGGTGCAAAAAGCTTTAGGAACAGTTTGGGTATCTGCGAAGGATGTTGTGATATCACATCCATATCATTCTTAGCCATCTCTGCCTTGCCCAAGGTCACACCTCCTTCCCACAATGGCCACATTCAAATGATTGATGGAAGCAGAGGCATTAAGGCCCAGCCCTCCTGTCCCAAAAGCAGGCAAGCTCTGAAGGGTCTCCTATCTCTGTCCCTGTAGGCACAGGAGAGGTCTCCACTGAGACTGCACTATAGCTGAATTTTTTTCCTCTGCACAATCCTGCATCCCTCCTTTCCCCTCCACAGCTATTACCCCCTGCACTCTCCATCTCAAGGCCAGATTTCCAGAAAGCCCAACCTATGACATCATCTCTCAGTCCTGTCACTCTCTTCTCCCCAAAAGAACTGAACTAGTTGGTCAATTTGGGAGAAGAAACTAAAAATGCCCAGCACCACACATGCCTCTCCCGACTCTGTCCTTCCAACTTGCCTTACCTGCAAAAAGTATGTTTTCTGGTCTACTGCTGCCCTATTGTGGTCCATCTTAGCTGTGACTAGCTGACTTGGCTACCATAGGTAGATGGGCCCGACTGAACCATAGACATAAGCTACATTCTTAAATCTGTTTTAAGAGTTAAGGGACTAATGTTTCATAACCAACTACCTAACTCTGATGTATCTCAACTAGTTCCTAACTCAGAAGATGGAAGTGTTATTTATTACTCCCCTAAAATCTCAACATTATCCTTAATTGCTCCTCTATCCATTCCTTAACAACCAATCAGTACCAAGTCCTGCCCTCCTATACTCTCAAATGTATTTTCAGCATTTAAGTCACTATCTAATTCATATTCATATAATATAAGTGTCCCTCACTCCCAATTTAAACCCCTCCAATTAAAATCCTTGCTTCCCAGATTAAGGACAGACATTCTTTACTGTGGGCCACTTGAGCCCTCAGGATCTAGCCCTCTCATGCCTAGTCAGTATATGACACATGGGATAGCCCGTTCTTATTATCATTACCAGGAAGACCTTTTCTAGCTTTTTCTTTGCCGCCTCTCCTACATGCATCTCATATCACTTTCAGTTCTTCCAGTTCCATGTATGCCCCTGGCCTCAACTGTCTTCTTCTGAAAGCCTTCCTGGCCAGCCCTATAAACCTCCCTAACTCCCAACAAGGCTTTTTCCCCTTTGCTTTGGGCTACCACAGTACCTTCTATATGCTGTTCGTCTACTCCTTCACTTGTTACATTACAACAAAACCACATGACCTTTCAAGGCAAGGCCTTCATATCCCCCAATATCTGCTTGTACACAGTAGGCACTCAGGATATATTTATGGAATAAATGAATGAAGGATTGCAAAAGACTAGAGGAGAGCAAGGGAGAAAACAGGGAAGCATATGAATCACAACAAATGCCCCTCTCCCAATGCCACAGTTAAAATACTTTCAGTAGCTCCTTCCATTGCCCTATGCTAATTTATGAACGAGCTCACAAACTGGCATTCATGGCCTTCCAAAATTTTTCCCAAACTGTTTTTTTTCTAACCTTAATTTCTGCTTTTCTCCCTAAGCTTTTTTTTCTTCCCAAGCTTAAATGGAATAATCATTCTTTTTTGACTATACCCAACCTTCTGTCTGTTCACTATCTTCTTTCCAAGTGGAACCCCACCACCACTAGCATTTACCATCTAAAATCATACTCATTTATTCACTTATTCAGCAAATAATCACTGAATATTTACTATGTGGCAGATACTGTTCTACAATTTTAGAACAAAGTCTCTACTCACATGGGCCTTGTAACCTAGTTGGGAGAGAAACCTGGACTTGTACAAGGCTCTGGCATCTGTGGGTATCTGCTTAAGTCAGCGTTTTCCAGGTGCCTCTGCTGTGGGGCTGAAGCCAGTTCACAGGCTCCAGCCAGGTCCACAGCCCAAACTGGGGTCTGTCTGTCCTATTATCTGATACAAAAGTGGATGAGAGTCCACTTGGGTCCCTTGGCATATGCTACTGGATCTCACAGCTCCCACACAGGCATTTCTGTTCACGGAAAAATGTCGAATTTTAAATGATTAGCAGGAACAAAAATGAGAACATCTTATGCTGCCATGATGCTGCCATCTTCTCCCAGGATGACTTCTTTAACACACATCTTCATAATCAGTGGTGGTGGAAAACGACTCTGAGCCAAGTATGAATTAAAGGAACTTTTAAGCAACTGTAAATATTTTGTCAAATTCACTATTTATTCATAGTATCCTTTGAGGAAATAAGATTTTTTTTTCTTTTACAACTGCGTACACATATACCTGAGTTTCGAAACCCTTCAAAAAAATAGTTTATGAAGACTCCAAACAAGTCTGTTTTCTACATTAGGATGTTGTTGGCTGCTAGAGAAAAACAAAACAAAACAAACCTCTAAACCAAACTGGCTTCAACAGGAAAGGGAATGTATTAGAGCACTGAAGTCCAGGAGTGGCTTGGTCCTGGGCCCAAACAAAACCAACCCGAACGTGACCCTCTTTCTCCTTTTTTCAGCTGTGTTTCCTCAGGACTAACTCTTTTCCTAGGCAGGCTCTGTCCTCATGGTCCCACAATGACTGACAGCAACTTCAGGGACTATGTGCTACCTAATTCATGTTCAGCAGGAAAGATAAAATCTACTTCCCCAACCACTGAAACAAAAGGTGTAGGACTGACTTTCCAATGTGGGCTATAAGTCCATCTTGATCAATCACTGTGGCCAGGGAAAGGGGAAGGGTGGTCTTGGTTAAGCAAGGTAAGACTAACCTTAAGACCTTGGTGCAGTAAGTCTCACCTCAGATGCACAGTGCACAGCTGAGAAATGCAGGGTACTATAAGAAGGTAAGAAAGGAGGGGCGCCTGGGTGGCTCAGTTGGTTGGGCGTCTGACTTGAGCTCAGGTCATGATCTCACAGTCCGTGAGTTCGAGCCCCGCGTCAGGCTCTGGGCTGATGGCTCAGAGCCTGGAGCCTATTTCCGATTCTGTGTCTCCCTCTCTCTCTGCCCCTCCCCTGTTCATGCTCTGTCTCTCTCTGTCCCAAAAATAAATAAACGTTGAAAAAAAAAAATTAAAAAAAATAAATAAATAAAAACATTAAAAAAAAAAGAAGGTAAGAAAGGACAGAGATAGATACTGGGAAAGCAATTAATTACTGTCCACTGTATGTGTGAATACAAAAATTCAAAGAAAAAGATACTAGTTCTGTGTTTGTTACTTTGAAAGTAAAACCAAAACAAAAGAGATCACAGTCATACAGGATTGCCAATGTTTTTCCAGAGTAGAGGTGTGGAAGAGAAATCTCCATCATCTCCAGCCTTGTCCCTGAATTTTACCTTGCCTCTATTGTCTTACTAACTGCCCTCAAGAAATATGATATTTTCCCTTTTAAATTACCATTTAAAACTTGGGCAATAATTCTTTCCCTAGGTTTCAACATCTGAACTGAGCCAGGCTAGCATTTTCAAATCCCAAACAACACGAAAATGAATAATAATAGAAATTATCTACAGTGTAGACACAATCACGTTTCCCAAGTACCAGTGTCTGTCCCCTGGCTGGCCAGTCCCAAGTGCACTTGTTCCAAACCTACTTTCTCCTCTAAGCCCCTTACCTGTCTTGCAACTTGCTATATACAATACCAACATCTCTGAAACCACTAGTTTTCTAAAAAGTCAGGACTGTAGAATGCCTTGACAATGATGTGTTACACCAAAAATAACAAAACATACAATTTGGGGTTCACTCAAAAACCACTGTTTATTAGATTCCAATACAGAGAAAACCCTCAGAGGAGGGTTTAGCCTTTTTGGCTAATTGGATGAGACACCCACACACATTAGGGAGAATGATCTACTTTACTCAATCTATTTAAATGTTAATCACATTCAAAAATACATCACAGAAAAACCCAGAATAATGTCTGATGAAATATCTGGGTACCCCATGGCCCAGTCAAGTTGACACAAAATTAATCATCACAGATCAATGAGACCAATGGAGAGATTTAGAATATGTGCAAATACAAAGATGCTTGACTTATGACAAAGGTAGCACCATCTACCGGCAAGGAAAGAACTCAATAATGGTGTTGGGACAGTGGGTATCTGTGTGGAAGCAAAGTGAAAATGGATGCCTATTTAGACCATACAAAGGAACAGTTACAGGTGGACCACAGACCTAAATGGGAAAGGCAAATCAATACACTTTTAGAAAATAATATGGAAGGTCTTCATGACCTTGCAGTGGGGAAAATTTTCTTAAGCAAAATACAAAATTATTAACCACAAAGGGAAAGATTGATAAATTTGACTACAATAAAATTTAAAATGTCTTCCTTAAAAGAAAATAAAGAAATGTAAACACAAACCACAAGGTGGAAAAAAATAGCCACAATATATATAAATTAAAAAAGTGCTTAGATTCAGTACATCTACAGGAATTTCTACAAATCAGTAAGAAAGACAACCAAGTAGAAAAGTTATTAAGAAATCGGAACAGGAATTCCACAAACATGTGCTCAACTTCAGGGAAATACTTCAGGGAAATATTAAAACCATAATAGACACTACCACATGCATCTACTAGAATAACTGAACTTTAACAGTCTGACAATGCCAAGTGACCAGGAAGCTACGGAACTCTTACACATTCATCATAGGAATTTAAACTGGTACCACCACTGTAGAAAACAACTTAGTATGAGCTAATACAATTAAAGACATACATATTAAATAACCTACAATTCCATTTTTTTTTTTTGCATGCTCTTTATTTTGACACAACAGGGCATGTGCAAGGCATGTTCACCAGTATTTGTTTGAAGTTATGTACAAAACACATCCTTTCCTTCTCCAGCTGCTCTTCTTTTCCTCTGTAGTTTTTTATAAAATACATGCTTTGTGGGGTGCCTAGGAGGCTCAGTCGGTTAAACATCTGGCTCTTGATTTCAGCTCAGGTCATGATCTCATGATCATAATCTCACAGTTGTGAGATCAAAGTCCACATTGGGCTCCATGTTGAGTGTGGAGTCTGCTTAAGATTCTCTCTCTCTGCCTGTCCCTCTGCCCCTCCCCCTGCTTGTGCATGCTCTCTCTCTCTCTCTCTCTAAAAAACAAAACAAAACAAAAAACAGGGGCACCTGGGTGGCTCACTTGGGTAAGCGCCGACTTTGGCTCAGATCATGATCTCACGGTTCATGGGTTTGAGCACTGCATCAGGCTCTGTGCTGAGAGCTCAGAGCCTGGAGCCTGCTTCAGATTCTGTGTCTCCTTCTCTCTCTGCTCCCCGCCCCCCCCCCCCAGGCTTGTGCTCTCTGTGTGTGTGTCTCTCTCTCAAAAATAAATAAACATTAAAAAAAAATACATGCTTTGAAACTTGGATATACAGGAGAGAATATTACAGCAACTCTGTTCCTAATTCTCCCCAACCAGAAACAAATTCCCATCAAAGGCAGAATGGATAAACACACTATAGTACATTAATAAAATGGAATACTCTACAGTAGTGAAAATGAACAAGTGACAAATACATCCAAGATCATGGGTGAACCCTACAAACATCATACTGAACAAAGTAAGTTAAGCACAGAACAATATATTACATATTATTTCATTTATATCAAGTTAAAATCTTAAGCCAAACTCCATAATTAAGTGGTAAAACCATAAAGCAATGTAAATAAAAGCTAGACTAGTGGTTACCACCAGAGGGGGAGAGAGGAGCACAGAAGCAGGAAGGAGCACCTGGGGGCAGGGAGCTTATAAGAGGCAGGTAATGCTCTATTTCCTGACCTAGGCGGTAGTTATAAAGGTATTTATTCTGCAATGATTTTTAAGCTTGGCATTTATGCTTGATGCACTTTTCTGCACATGTGTTAGATTTCAAAATTCAAAAGTTATGTGGGGGCACCTGGGTGGCTCAGTTGGTTGAGTGTCCGACTTCGGCCTGGGTCATGATCTCCCCATTCATCAGTTCGAGCCCCACGCTGGGCTCTGTGCTGACAGCTTGGGGCCTGGAGCCTGCTTCAGATTCTGTGTCTCCCTCTTTCTGCCCCTCCCCTGCTCATGCTCTGTCCCTCTCTGTCTCTCAAAACTAAATAAATGTTAAAAAAAAAATTAAAAGTTATGTGGGTTGTTTTTTGTTTTTTGTTTTTTGTTTTGTTTTTTTTTTAAGAGGGATGAAGTAGAAGACTAAAGCAATACATGTAGCATCTGGATACTGCTTAGCATTACATTTTGAAAGGGAAAAAAGACAAAGTAAAACCCTTTTAACTGACCTTACCCCTGGTATTCTGTTGTTTTCTTCTCTTCAAAATAAAAATTACAGAGGTATGGTCTTGCCCAGAAAGGACAGGTATCTCCTAAATGTGGCAGGCCTGGAGATCTGCCCCTTGGGTTATAAACTCTCAGAACAGACTATCTTTAAATCCACTACTGTATCCTCAGCTTCTGTTATAGTGCCTGACAAACAGTAGGTGCTCAAAAAATATCTGTTCAATTGATTCACCAGTAAAACTAAGTTTTACAAGAATCAAGTATTCTGAAAAGATGTAAAAGAGTCCTGTGACTTCAACAAATCTCTAAATTTTAAGAATAGCCACTGAGGTAGTTATTTGATGGTACATTTGAGGTTACCAGTAAAACTTCAAAAAAAAACACCCCACATTGTATTAATGTATTTCCAACATAACATGTTAACATATGCTAGCATATGGCCAGCAAGTAATTTTCTTTTTTGCTTGTTCTTTTTTTTTTTTTTTAAGATTTTATTGTTGTAAGTACAATATGGGGCTTGAAAGGACAACCCCAAGATAAGAGTCACACGCTCTACCAGCTAAGCCAGCCAGGCGCCCCTTATTTCATCTCTGCTCTAAAAATACAACCTATACAACTCAATCTAACATTTTCAAATTTAATAATCTGAATTTTACTAAAGTTTAGAGTTTACGGAAGAAATTCTTACTTTTTGACTTAGGCTGTTTCAATCACACTTGTGATGCTCCAGGAATACAGAATGACCTAAGATTTTATTACCACAATTAGAACTGCTTAGCACATGTAGCGGGCACGAGATAAATGCTCATTGAGTGAACTAACAAATATTATTAAAATATGACTTAAAAATTGAGAATTAACTGAGGGTTGATGGGGAGTGGGGGGGTGGGTGATGGGCATTGAGGAGGGCACCTGTTGGGAGGAGCACTGGATGTTGTATGGAAACCAATTTGACAATAAATTTCATATTAAAAAAAAGAAAGCAAATAAAGGTATAAAAAATCAAAAAAATATATATGACTTGTATAATTTTCAGAAGGATATTGGATGACAAGTTACATATACTTAATGTATAATATGTCCTTCTAAAACTTTTAGGAAGAAAATGTCACTTCTAAGATAAATGTATATCCAAGACAAGTACAACTGATTCATAAACCAACAAACATCTTCTGTCTTACTGCAATTATGGCCAAAAAATATACAACTGTGTGGGTACTGATTTGTGATAGGTATATGCAATTAGCTTTAGACTGTTAAAAGTTAAACAGTATTATTCTTATACATGTTTTTATCAGGTAATATTACAGGCATGCCTAATACATTGAGGAGGGAAACTGTTTTCCCAATTTCATATGCCCTCAACCCCTCCCTACTAGCATTTTCTCTTCAGGGTAAAGCATATTCAGGACTTCTCAATTTCAATAAAGTCAACTGTATGATCTGGTCTGGCTACCACCTCCTATCTCCCTCCTTCAGGGCTAAGTTTCTTCAAAAAGTAACCAAAGTTTATCATCTCCACTTCCTTACCTTACTACCTTCATTCCTCAAACTATAGCAATCTGGCAACTTCCTTGCACCTCCCACTCAACCCATTCCCACCCAGGTCATTCCTCCTAGAGGCTAAATCCAAGCACTGCTTTTCAATCCTTACCTTGCTTTATGCTCTAAGCTGCCCTGTCCAATACAGTGACCACTAGCCACACGTAGCTACTGAACACTTCAAATGTAGTGAGTACGAGGAAGGAAGGAAGTTTTTAATTTTTAAAATTTTAATTAAATTTAACTTTAAAAACTGACACTTGGTTCAGTCATAAGTTTCTCTGTAACAATTTGGGTATATGAACCTACTCTTTCAACTGTAAATTTTGTGAAACTGAAATACAGATCAAGAATTTCCAGGGAGGGGCACCTGGTGGCTCAGTAGGTTAAGTGTCCAACTCTTGATTTCAGCTCAGGTCATGATCTCACAGTGGTGGGATCGAGCCCCGTGTTGGGCTCTGTGCTGAGAGCTCAGAGCCTGCATGGGATTCTCTCTCTCCCTCTCTCTCTCTCTCTGCCTCTCCCTCCTGAGTACCAGTACTCATACTGGTACACTGTCTCTTGCAAAATAAATAAACAAACATTAAAAAAACTTCCAGTGAAAATTAGGATGTAACATGTAGATGTAAAATGTAAGTGTAACACATGGATTTCCATGACTGGATTTCCATGACTTAGTGCAAAAAGATTATAAAATAATCTCGTTAATAATTTTTATAGATTATATGTTGAAATGATAGTATTTTGGAAATACTGAGTTGCATAAAATATTATTAAAATTAATTTCATTTATTTCTTTTTGTTTCTTAAAGCAGCTACTGGAAAATTTAAATTATCCATGTAGTATGTATTTTATTTGCATTGGACATTGCTGCACCATAGCATCAGATATGAATGACCACTCATTCCTTCTCAAAACACTGCTGCTTCTCTCCTCTACTTCTTTGACTCCCTGTTTTTAACCTACAGGGTAACTTATTCTTCCACTCACTCCCTGAATGCCAGTGTCTCCCAGGGTTGTCCCAGGCCTTTTCCCTTTCCCACTGTCCTGGGCAACCTCACCCTCACCCAAGGCTCCACTGTTCCCATACCCTGAAGACTGTCAACCCTCTAAGTATAAATCAGCTCTTCTCCTGAGAAGGGCATGCTCGACTCCACCTACACTTAAGCGATCTGCACTTAGCCTGCCATTACACCTTTTGAATATTTACCTCATTCATATTATAAATCTGGCCCCTCTTCTCCATTTCATTCAGGGCTGCATGATTTCTCACTTGATCACTACTATAGCTTCCAAAATGCTATCCCTGCTCCTTCCAAATCAACTTCCCTTTGCTGTTAAGCTTCTAAAATTCACACCTGGCCAGATGATTTCTCTGTTTAAAATACTTTGGTTTCCCCACTGACTCAAAATAAAAGAAAAACTTATTATTATACATAAGGTTTCATGCTTCATCACCAGCCTTACAAAATCCCAAGCTCAAGCACATCTAAGTACCTGTAGTTCCCTGAATATGACATTGGCTTTCTTGCCACCATCTTTGTGCATGCTCTTTCTGCTGACAAGAATATCCTTTCCTAAAGCTCTATTCCTGCTCTCCTGGTCATCCTTCAAAATTCAGTTGATATATTACCTCCTGCAGGACACATCTCCAAACCCCCAAGTCTGAGCAAGTGTCCTCTGTGTCACCATCACACCTATCTATAACTCTGGTTACCAGTCTATGAATTCCCTGATGCAGCAGGAATTAAGTCTCATTTAACCTTCCTCTGCTATACTTTGATATGTACCTATTGATAAATGGATGCAGTATTAAAGGAAATCCACAGAATAAAATATAAGGTAAAAATTTTAAAATAAGCTAATAAAGTCATGAGTTTAAATGAAGAAAGTTAGTCCGATCACCCTAAAAACACTTTATTAGATGGCCTATTTCAGAACTTCATAAGCTAGCGAATACAAACATATATTCTAAATAATCATTGAAACATCAACTATAAAAGCAACAATTAAAAAGATTAAAGACTAAATACATTATTCTGTTGATACAGCCTTGTTTTTCATAGCTTTTCTTCCCTAATTCTACTTAAATCACCTTTCTTCAGTTCTTTACAGTAACTTACCTTCCAGTTAAAGTCTGCACCCTTTCCTTCCCTGATCCAAACCTTTTCACTTCTACTGTCCCTTCAATTCTTCTTTCAATCTAACAGTAAAATACAAACACTGTCTTTGTCAGCTCAGTCGGCAATTTTGTATAAAACAAAGGAATAGTAAAAAGCAGTGAATGGAATGATATCACCAGTCAGACTGATAGACAAAACCATATGCACCTGGGTGGGTGATTTCATAATACTAAGCAGCTAATCTGAACCATATGCATACTAAGTGGAGTCTGACAGGCATCAGCAAGTCCTTAGGGTTGTTACAGCAGGACAGTGGGGGGCATGAGAAAAAAATCAGGCAACTTGCTAGTGGTGAGGGCAGCCACAGCCCAGCCCTACAACATTCGCCAACTTGTGCCTGCCCTTCAAGAGACAGCAGAAACAGACAGGGGGGTGCAGGAAGCTGTCAGCTACATGCACTAGCACATTTGACTGACCGATTTGAAGGTGTAAGGAGCGGTAGCCAACAAGCACCAGGTGCTAGTCTGAGCACCCTAGCCTGGATACCAACTTCAGGACATAAAATAAAGGCAGCAACTGAATTTTCTGAATTTTTGTTTTACTACAGATTAGATTCCAAGAGACGCAGAGAAGTACTTAGAAATTATGTAAGTATTTAAACTAGGTTAGTAGAAAAAATAAATAAATAAATAAATAAATAAACTAGGTTAGTAGGGAAAAACAATTTTTGAAGTATACCAGTTGCTTAAAGGAAAGAGAGAACATTCTTTTAATTACCTGAAAGTAACTTTACAAAATCACACATTAGTTAGGTCTTCCAGGCAAGGGAAAGTTCACCTTAAAGTCCACTATCTTCTGGAATTAACAATCAAGCAAAAATGAAATCTCTTGAATAACACCCAGCAAGATAATGGGACAGTGAAGCCTGTATTTGAAAAATTTTCTAAAATGTCACAGAACTGCACTACTAAAGCAGCACATTTAAACAATCAATTTAATGCAAAGCAGTGCAGGACAAGATTTACCCGTGTCCAGGAGTTCAGTTTCAGTTCTTCAGAATTCTGTGGTTCTTTATTAATCAGACAACATAAGCACCATAATAGAATTTTTTGGCTTTCATCTGCAAAAAGGAAAACTAAAATTAGGTTTTAGCAAATACAAAAAGATAATCAGTCTAAAAAATTTTTAAACATTATACTAAAGGAAATATATTTATCATATTTTATGAAAATATCAAACTACTAAAGTTACTGAACAAGCATCCAGGACCATGTGTGAAACTTTACTTTGCAGGGGTTTTTTATTCTTGTGGTTTTGGGATCACTTATGCTTAGCCCTTGTGTGGTCAATCCCTTTCTGATAAAGCCAGAAAAGAATGATGGAAATAACTAAAAGAACTGGGCTTTTCTCAAGATCATTTCTTTCAAAGCATATTTCAAACCATTAGTAATTTCAACCTTTTTAAGGCAATAACTGTTACAGATAGTAGTCTACATTTCTGTCTTACTCTTTTAATTTTCTAATTTCCCAAAATACCCTCACTTGTTAGAAAAAAATTTAACAAAATGATCATTTTAAAATATATTCTGTTTAACACTAAATGGCTTGGATAAAATAGAAGTCTCTTACATGTTCCTCATTCTTTACTCTAAAATTGAAAACTTTACCAAATATGTATTGAAAACACTGAACTTGGAAATCTTATACTTGGCAAGAATATCTACTCAGTGAGCCATTTTCTTTTTCCTCTTTTGGTAACTGAGTCCATTCCAATTGGAGATTTCACAACACATCTGGGAAGCAAGAATGATGCCTCAAATGGAAGATGTCAGTACCTAAACTAGAGCCAAGAAACTATGGCCTTTATCGGACAGCCATTGAGTAGAAGAAGCTGAGGAAACCAAGCACCTGGACTCAATCCGCTGCAGAATCACCTGCTGCCCTTGACCTTCTTACCTTCTGCAATCTCATAAACACAGCATTTCTAAGGGTTACATTAACAAGAAATAAGGAAAATACAAACTACAGCAAGCTACCTCTGCACTTTCAACCACACACCAAAGGACACTAATAGTAATTTTTAAACCCATTTTTTTCGCCATAAACATCATAAGTTTGTGCTCTCCTGGTAATACCTCTGAACAAACTTTATCAGGCATTATTCTGAGGGACATTCATTTTTCTTTTTCCTAGTTTTTATTAGCTCAAATACATCACTGGCTTGCCTATTTTAAGTTTATCTCACAAATCATGTAATTTAACTTTTGAAGGTCCTAGGATTCTTGAGGTTGAACCAATGTCACTGATTAAAACTGTGACTGTTGTACTTCCAATGCTTTAAATATTAGAATAAATTCTAATTATCTTCATGTCACAGGGTATTGGGCAGATCCCATGATATGCTTACTACATAAGGCTTCCCCTGTTAGAAAAAATGCAACCCAATGGGGAGCATTTCCAAAAAGCAGACACTCACCTCTAAGAGAGGAGGAGGAGGAGGGAGAGGAGAAGGAGAAGACAAAGAAAGAAAATGTTATTTTATGGACCTTAAATCTAATAGAATCTAAAAATGGAAGTTTTCCCTAGGTGTTGAGTGAGTCTGCACATTTAGTTCAACAAATGTATCATTTTTTAATTTTTCTCTCAAAAAAACACAAAAACAAAAAAGAGAGAGAGCAGCCAGAGAAATGTTCACCCAATCTTTAGGAGGTGTCTTACTTTGCTCAAAGTACTGAAATTCATTGAAATGTACTGCTAATGAGTTTACTTTGCTTTAGGTATTTACAGGTAGGTGCAAGCCATCACTTGCTATTCCTGAGTGCCTCCAACACTCACTACAGGGGAGAAGGCATCTGTCAGGCTCCTCCCCAAGATCCAGAGTGGACATCCTGCAGGGCAGTTAAATGAGATGGGAAAATGCCTGGGATTCATCACGCAAGCAGTCACTGACAGCAGATCTTCGTACAAATTTGGATTCTAAAAATGAGTGGAAGGGAAAACAATATACCAACATACATTTGCCACCTAATATTTTATTTTACTTAAGTTTATTTATTTTGAGAGAGACAGAGACAGCATGAGTGGGGGAGGGGCAGAGAGAGAATCCCAAGTAGGCTCCATGCTCTCAGCACAGAGCCCATGCAGGGCTTGACCTCACAAAACCGTGACCTGATCATGACCTGAGCCAAAACAGAGAGTTGGATGCTTATCCCGACAGAGCCACCCAGGCGCCCCTATTTTTTGATATCTTGAATTAAAATTCCAAATGAAAAGCTAAATTAATTCTGTAAACTTTATATCTGTAATTTAAAAGTGTGAAGGTAGCATTTTTAAGACAATAAATATTTATTATTTTAAGCTGCCAAGCTTGGGTGCAAATTGTTATATAGCAATAAATAGCAAATAGTGAGGTTATAACTGTTACATGCTTAATCGTGAGGGCAGGACTAGAAACAACCGGCCAGAATTCCAAGAAGGTGAAATCTGTAATTTTATGCAGAGAACAACCCTGAATAAAAGGTGTACCCTCGCTTTCTATTATGTTTTTTCTGGTCTCTTTGTGGTGTCTTTAGATTTCCAAATTTCCTCCTTCCTTATTGTCTTTATCTCTGATCCAATTCTCATTTAACATTACCAGAGGTTTCCTTCTTTCTTTGATAGAAACTGTCACATTTCCTGTATTTAAAAAGTGACTTTGATAAAATTTAAAACCATAAGAAAAGATCCTTTCCTGGACAATGTCCAACTAGCAAAACAAAAGTAGCAACATAGGCAAGACTTGATTCATCATGGAGTTCTGTTGCCTGTCAGTCTCCACTAAGCTCAGCACCAAAGGCACACCTCAAACAGGAAGCTCAAAGTTCAAAACGTAACACAAGCTTTGAAACAAAAAGAGATGGAGAATTTGTTTCTGGTTGTCAGAGGGGCCCAATGTAATGAGGATAGGTGCTAAGGAAAGACCACAGACACTTACAAGTTCAAGGCCATAGGGATAAATCAGTCTAGCCTCCCACTTTTACAAATAAGGAATCTGAAACCTAGCAAGTCTGGCAGCTTGTCTCAGAAAAATCCCATCTCATTTACTGTCCCCTAAGAGTTGGCCCCAACTCAAACTCCTTTTTCTTTTAGCTCTTTGTTCATGGCTCCACAACACAAGCCATGCCTGAGTCAGGCTGATTCGCTGAGGTCTCTTTTCTGACTGGATGCTTCCAGTGGGCAGAAATTATGAGCCATGTTTTCCTAGGCCTGGCATATTGGGGAACAAAAAAAAAAAAAAAGCTTAGCAAATATCTGCCCAGTGAATATATACTTCATGTGAGGCTGGCTAGTGTTAAAGCCAGAACTAGACTACTTCAACCACAATGGTGTGATCCACAGGCCAGATCATCACAACAATGCAGGCTTTAGAGGGGTGGGATCCTGGCTTTTATCAGTTTTACATTATGGGGTAGGATTTACTTACTCTAACCCATAATTGCCTATCCTGCAAAACTATCAAGGACTCGGGGCACCTGGGTGGCTCAGTCGGTTAAGCGTCTGACTCTTGATTTCGGTTCAGGTCACGATCCCATGGTTTCCTGAGTTCGAGAGCCACATTCAGCTCTGCGCTGACTCTGCAGAGCCTGCTTGGAATTCTCTGTGTCTGTGTGTCTGTCTGTCTCTCTCTGCCCCTCCCCACCTCACACTCTGTCTCAAAATAAATACACAAAACTATCAAGGACTCAGATCCACTCTGCAATCCACAGAGAACAGTGCCTAGCACAACATCAGCAATGCCTCTCATTCCACTTCTTTATTATATAGCACAAACTTTCCCACATCTTAACATTTCTGAATTAGAGTTGTATTCTACATTCACCATATACACTTAAAGGATGTAGTATTTATTTTTCTAAAAAGTGGCTATTCAATGTGTGAAGTATCTCACAATGGACGGTGCCTTTAAATGGAGGAAAGTCAACAACTTCTTTTCCTTTCTCCTGCCATTAGTATCATTGGTCTAGCTCAGTGTTTTTCACATTTTTGGTCATGACCCATCCGGGGGGTTGTAAAAATAATTTGGGGTCATGAAAACTATTTTTAAAATAGTATAGTGAATGTGGCTACACAAAATCAAAACAAGCATCCTTTCATGAAATGTGTGTGTGTATACACGTCTGTGTGTATGTATGTATGCGTATATACATGTATACATGTACAGAAAATGTATTTCTGGTCAAGGATATTTGAGAAACACTGGCCTAGTTAAAATATATGAACTTAGGGCAGGTAGGTATGGCCCTGGTGGGCAAATACAGTGATGACTTGGCCATATTAGATCAAGAACTTCAACAAGCTGGGGAAGGGTAGGGGAGGAAGAGTCCACTCAAAGGGGAAGGGAAGCAAGAGGACTAAGTGGAGAGGAAGAGGGACAGATGAGGGTTGGGACAGAGTGAGTGAGTTTGTCTGTGTAGGGCATCCATGTATGTATGCTCCCGGGACCTAATGCAGCCCTGTCTCTTCCCCCCTGAGTTCATGTTTCTTGTAATTATTTATGATAGGCTAGGAAAGAGAAATTGAACAATTCTTTATAATATCATAGGGTAATACTGACTTTGTTTTTTTATTCTCATCTCATTATATTATGCAATTAGTCTTTGACTTTAAACAATATGAAAAGTAAATATTAAACTAGCCAAGTCAAGGCAATAAACCTCAACTGTACACCTTCAGATGTGCCTCCTCCACCCTATTCTAGGCCCTAGGATGACAAAAAGAACTAAAACCACAGTTCCTGCTCTTGAGAGGCATTCAGTCTTCCAGGACATCAGACAGGCAAACCAATAATTACAAAACAGTATAGTAAGTTTTATGGTTAAGGGGGATGCTATCAGCTACGAAGAGACTTAAAGAAGCTCCTAAAGCAGCCCCAAGCAAAACTATTTCAAAGAAAGTTTAAGAGGACAGGAGATGAGAACAGAGCTCCAAACAAAGGAATCACATGTTGCAGGCCCTGATATCATGTGCTTTCAAGGCACTGTTAGTAACTTGACCTGGCTACCATGTGTGTGGTGTGGTTGCAGAGGATTATATAGGAAATGAGGCTGGACAGGTAGACAGGAGGTCAGGGAAAGAACACCTCCCCCAATGTGTCCCCAGGTTCCTCTTCACCGTAGGTAAAACCAAAATGTTACCCCTAAATAATGTCAGGGCCATAGGAGGATTCAGATACTAAAGAATGACTTTACACATGGAAAACAGTAGTGTGCAAGTTAATGTGAAATTGTGAAACAAGAAATTATTTCATTATTATAACCATTTTATACTGAATTAAAAATGAAGTTATGATAATCATCTCAAAGAGTCTACTCTATAATATAAGGAGTCCTATTTTCTTACAGATCTGTGTGTGTGTGTGTGTGTGTGATTATCTATCCAAACATATATGGACAAGAAAAGGATGCTATCTTTCTAACGGAACAATGAATACATTTGAATAGCTGTTTCATAAAAAATAGGAGAAAATTTATAATTTGAAACTCTGTATTTTGTTAAACAATGCAAAGATTAAAATTATCATTAGAAGTTTATATTTTGAGAGAACAGGCTTTGGATTCTTACCAAATGCTAAAATAAAAGGATTCCAACAAGTTTTTGCCAACAGTTGACCTATTGTGGGAAATCTTTCAATGATCGTATTTGAATCCTGTAAAAGAAAGTTACGTTTTGGTCAATAAAAAGACAATATGCAACTTAGAAAGGTTGAACTGACACTACAGGTTGAGGGAGTTTGAATGTTTAGTATGTATTTCGGAAAAGTAGGAGATTCAAATAAAATTTAACAAGTAACCATCTTATTTCATCCTTAAACCACATCACCAAAACTAAAATGTACAGCACATTTATGTAAAATCTTGATACAAATTAACTTTATTTTACTCATACTTAGGAAAGGTCAATTTGTTTAAAAATAACAAAGATTGCATAACAGTGAACAAAATATTGTGAGCAATTAATAGTTCTATGATCCCATGTTTTCAACCTGGTTTTTCACTCTAACATAAGAGAGATTCCTAACTCAGCTTCACTAGGGCTATTTCAAAGAAGGTTTGGGAGGACAAGAACTCTGGAACTTGTAAAAAGAAATAAAAGCAGCCCAAGCATAAAGATATATATCTCTGTTCATTACTATTTCAGTTGCTACATGCTTAATGACATCATACTTAATCTACAACAACCTAAAACCTGAGATGAAAAAGATCAACCAAATAGAAAACAGCTTAAGATTAAAAAATGTACATGCTGTTATACAACTGGCCCTCTCCCCACTTCTTTACCTCTCAAGAAAGTTCAAAAATAAGACCTAAATGAGGTAACATGTACATAAGCTGAAATGTAAGCTGCTGTACCAATAAATTCTTCACATTTGTCTTAGCATCAAGGCCAGCCCTAGACTTTCTGGGACCAATTTAAAGCCAAGCTGCAGAAGTCGAATTATAGAGAAACAATTTTAAAAGTTAGCTTTGGTTGATCACACAGACCATATCTTTCCTTCTAGTTGCTAAAGACATATGAACTCATATCATCAACATGAATAATTCTTCAAATTTCTGACTTGCTTCTTAGATTAAAAGAAAAACGTAACACAAGAACACTTACATTAAATGACAATTTTGCTTCTCATTTTGAAATTACAAAGTAGGTGTAAAACAAATAATATTTTCATAATATGAAAGCAGGTTAATTCATAAAAATATCTACTGAAGTAAAAATAAGAAATCATGTCAAAATGAAAATATATCAAATTTTGAACAATACATTATACAACAATAGTGAAGATACTCAAAATCTTAATATTCACCAGAAAAGACCACTTAAAATATTCATAAGAAGAGATCTTATACCTATTACCTCTTAGTAGAACCTATAAGAGATCTTATACCTATTACCTCTTAGTAGAACCTTATCTAAGACAGCATTAAAGAACAACAATAAAGAAGCATTTCAGAAAACTTTTCAATATTTAATAGATGCAAAGGTCTTTAAAAGAATCCCAATTCTTACCTGACAACGATTGTCACAGTCTTGTTTTTAAAAAAAAAAAAAACAAAACTTTACTGGTCAGGAAGTCTCATGTGACAATGTAATTAATCAAGAAGAAAAGACTGAAATCATAAGAAATCAGAGATAAGGAAACCATCCCATCCATATCACTTACAGGTAATTTGTCTTTCTAATCCATCAGGTCAATACCACAAGTTCCTGACCCTAGATAACATTCAAGCTTGGTGAAATGTAGTAGAGATTCATTATTTTGGTCTACTACCTACCATCTCTTTCAAGACTTCATACATCTGCCTCAGGAATTCCTGAAATCGAGGCAGATGAAGGCAGGTGTCTTTCTGGGTTTCCAAAGTGGAGGCCTGGTCCCACAATGAAAGTTTCTGCATCCAAAATTGGTAATCAGAAGAAAAGCCTACTGAATCTTGAGCCATCTTGGAAAAAGGGAAAAGGTGATGTATCTTCACAGCAGCCCGCCAAGCACTGAAGGAAACAGTGGGCACACATCAAATCTATAAGAGAGGGGAAAAATGAAACATTATTTAAGGGATTTTTATTGGTGACTTCATGTTCTACTGACAAGTGAAAGGGGGAGTACAAGGGACTAAAGTAGCGTGATTTTATGGAGTCACCTTTGAATTATTTTAAAATGTGTCACCCAGCTGTAGCTCCAATTTTTACCATCTGAATTTTTTATCAGAGTAATATTACACTAGAAGTCATTATACTTTCACAGACACATGCTAATTATGCACAAAAAGCACAGCTGATAATACTTTATATCTTCTTTTCAAGATAGAGCTATTTTTAAATGTTCTGAACATGAAGTTCATTTGGATATTTTAATGTAATGGGAAATCAAAAACATCCATGTGTGTTAATAGTCTATGTCTAAAAAATGTTTTTGAAGTTCCCATGTTTTATATGCATTTCTGGCTTCTCATTTACGTGTTAAAGAAAATCTCTATGCATTACTGACATTTCTTCCAGTTTCTCTTCATTTTTTAGAAAAGAGTAAAATAATTCATTCCATATGGATCAATTTGAACAATCTATTTCATTAAAGACTAGTGTTTATGCTTGATCTCAATTCTTTCACGAGAAGAAATGCTTTAGTGAAATATGAAAAATTGCAATTATTGAGGAGGTGTACTAGTCCTACATGACAGAAAATAGCTCATAAACTTGACCTACCACATGGGAAGTACATGTTAAAAAGAAGAGTGGAGTTGTGAAGTGAGCAGGCACCTCAGGCAGAGCTAGGTAAATAAACCGCAGGTGCCCCACCACCATCCCAGCTCCTCACCGTCCTCACCTAGAAGAACCACACCCGGCAGAGAAAGGAGGGCTGCTTCTCATCAGGTGCAGGCTTTTGCAAGTTCTCCTACTTTCTAGGGGCAGGGGTGATACTCAGTTATCTGATTTCAAAAGACAGCTCTGCAAATGGTGAGTGAGTTCAAATTCTCAGCAGCAGTAATTAACAGATAAAATGGTCCCAATTAAGTGCCAAAAACATCAACAAAGGGAGTTTCATTATTAAATAAGAAAGCAAAAAAATTTAAAGAGATCATAAAATTTGGTTGCAGTGCAAAAAATTTGAGACCAGGTACTAAAAATTGTACTAAATGGTACTAAAAATTTAGTTTTATAAAGGACCATGAGGTAAAAAAAAAAAAAAAAAAAAAAGGTTTAGCAATAGTGACAAACGGCACATAATAGCCATGAATCTAGGCCTTCTCCCTGATTCCTCCCTTTCTCTCACTGACTTCCTGATCTAAGCCATCAACACCTGTCAATTCTACCTCCAAAATAAATACATGATCTCACTCAGCTTCATCCACTTCTTTCCAGCTCCACTGCTGCCATCCTATCCTATCCCATCCCATCCCCATCTCCATCCCCATTCATTTCTTCCCTAGAGGCTTCTACCTGGTCCCACCTGGCCCTCTGTAATTTATTGTCTACAGTCAACAAAACCAACTTTACCAAAAGGAAATCAGACCCAGCACGCTCCTGCTTAAAACCTTCCCACTCCAACTTCAATAGCTCTTTGAAAGAAATCCCAACTCCCTGTAGAAAAGACCCCAGCTCCTTGTTGGAGTCTCTAAAGTCCTGCAAAAACATGGCCCACACCCTCCCATTTCCCATGCTGCCTCTCCTCTGCTGCTCACTGTCCAGTCCAGGCCTCTCCTCTGTTCCACCAACACAGGGAATCCTTCCCTGTTTCCGGGGCTTTCTGTTGATTCCTCCACAGCTCTTATCACATCAGTAATTATCCTGGACATTTATTTGCTCATTTAGTTACTGCTTCTTCCACCAGTATATAAATTCCCTGTCTCTTAGAATTTAACACGGGCCTGGGGCACCTGGGTGGCTCAGTCAATTAAGCGTCCAACTCTTAGTTTCAGCTCTAGTCATGATCTCACAGTTCATGAGTTCAAGCCTCACATCCAGCTCGGAGCTTGATTGGGATCTTCTCTCCCTTCTCCCTCTTCTCTCCCTTCTCTCCCTCACCCCCCCCCCACCACCTCAAAATAAAAAAACTTACAAAAAAAAAAAAAGATTTAACACATGCCTGGCAAACAATAAATACTGAGTAAAGAAATGAATAATTCACGAATATTTTTCAAAGTATAGTTCTAAACTGCTGTAACAAAATAACAAAATGCTTTTCCAGATAGAGCAATTAACTTTTTAAAAGATAACTTCCCCAGAAAAAAAATTTAAAGGCATATCTATGGGAAACTTAATTACTAATATCCCATTTTATAAATATAGTAATAGCTTATACATACATATTATTAAATGCTTTATGCACATTAGCTATGTTAATCCTCATAGCAACCCTATGAAATGGGTACTATTATTGTCCTCATTTTACAGAGGCACAGAGAGATTATGTAATTGCTCAAAGTAAGATTATGTAAAAGCCCAAAGGAAGTAACTGCTAGTAAATAGCAGAATTACAGGTTGTGGGATTTGAATTCAGAGAATCTGGCTCTAAAGTCTGTGCCCTTAATCAAAGAAATAAACTGAAGAAACAAATTAATGAATTTCTTATATATTTCATACAGTTCTAGATGCAGGTCTGTTTAGATATTTGGGGACACTAAACTGAAGACCTTTTTGGTAGAGGTGACAGGAAACATTATTTTATTATAGCCAAATTACAAACAACATTTTGCCTAGCAATGGGGATGCATCTGGTTGTTTTAAATGCAAACAGTTTTAGGGATCATGTAGTGCAGTGGTCCTGATGGGCTGTTCCACAGCATGTCTAGGGGGGAGATGGTGATAGCTGGGAAACAAGTGGTGCCCTGATTGTGAAGGCTAGCAGTGGGGGTGCTGCTTACATTTAGTGCCCAGAAGCCAGGGATGCTGAACATACTGCAATACTCTGGGACAGCAGCTCACGAAGAGAAATGGTCTTCCCCCAAAGGCCAATGACAACCCTACTGCTGCTGACCTAATCTGAACACTCTGGAATGGGGCATCTGTTGATTGGCTGGTTGCGTATTCCTCCTCCTTCTTTCCCTTGAGGAAAGAACCTCTCCTCCCTTCTACAAGTCTTGGTGAGTCTATTAATCAAGGCACGTTGTGGCAGCAGCTAAGAGGTGAGGCAGTGATTCAAGTTAGGCAAACCAGACTCTGTGCTGGGAATCTGAGTCTTGAATATATGGACATAAGGATGGAACTAAGTCATTCCAAAGACTCTCTTAGTCTAGATCCCTAAGGCTACCCTACATCACGTCCTTAACAAGGTATAGTTTTAAGCTCTCTTTTTTTTTTTTTTTTTTTTTGAGATTTTATTTTTAAGTAATCTCTACACCCAACAGGGGGCTCCAACTCATGACCCCGAGATCAAGAGTCACCTGCTCCACCAACTGAACCAGCCAGGCACCCTTCAGCTCTGTCTTTAATTCTGTCCACTACCCAGGGGCTTGCCACAAAATCCTTTTTTTATTTTTTCTTAAATTAACCACCATTGACTTCTGTGATTTAAAAAAAAACTCACAAACTAATATCGTCAAATATATACTGATACAATATCTAATACAAACCAGATAGCGGGCTGCAGGCAGCAAAACTTTGAAGAAAGAAGGAGAATTTAGAACTGGTTACTGGCCCAAATCATGGAAAATGGCAGGAAAACTTCTGTTCATATTAGGGTATTGGAAACCAGAAGTCCATGGAACAAGAAGGTAATGTAGATCAATGAGGTATTGCCTATGATCAGGGCCACTACCTCATTATACTCTTCTAGTATAAAGTGAAGCCAAGCGAAAGCCACTGGATTATCAAAAAACAATGTCTGGTGGTTTGCAGAAAACCCTACTTCTCCGACCAAGGGACCAGTGAGTCTTAGTCAACGATATTAGGCTATCATAAACATACTCAAATGGTGACTCCAGCTCAAACTGCACTTTCAGATATGGATCCCAACTGGATCAAATTAAAACCACCCTAGTCACCTAGAATGCAGTTATGAAGCTGGCAGTAAATGTATTTCTCCATAAAGATAACCAGAAGATATGAGAAAGCAGTTCACTTTTACCTCTCTTGGAGGTATCAACTCAGGACATGGTGTTACTACACTGGTCTACCACAGTGAAGTTAGCTGCTAACAGAACCTGGAAACTAAGGAGACATAGGTACCCTGCATGTATTCCAGATGGTGGGATATAAATCCCATAAACATACAGGGCCTGCCATTTCAGGAAGTCTCCTGTGATCCAATGGTCCGTGCCAAGTCAGGATATGCCCTGACTAGTGCCAGTGGTTGCCTCCGATGTGGAGACCTGGGTAGCTGAAAGACAGGTGCAGAAAAGAAACTTGGGTTTTACCATACACCTTTTTGCACCTTTTCAATTTAATTCTATGTATACTAATTACTGACTCAAAATTGTAACACTGGGCAAACAACAAAGAAAGTGAATAATTGCTATACCTCACACCCGCTAAGAGGCAAAACATTTGGCTGATATATTTGGGATTCTGAACATAAACTGTCTGGGCTTTAGACTGTTTATCTGCTTTTACCTACTTGTCAGGCAATGAGAAAATATGGGAAGGGCCCAGAGCAAGAATCACTGTATAGCTGGTCCATGCTGAAGCGCTCTGCCACTAAGCACATATGACCCAGCAGATCCAATGCTGCTTCAAGTATGTGTGAAGATCTGGATTCTGTGAAGAGCCTACAGCAGGCCTCAGTGACTTGGACTGATCGCTCAAGCCACAAAGCCGGGTGTGCCCAGCAGCACTCCATCATAATGTGCAAATTATGCCTGCTTGGGCAAAATGCACAAGTGAGGTTTTTGGATGCTATCTGTGTGTATGTCTTGCTTTCTGTGTCATATACTTTTTTTAAAATTCCCTTCCCTTTCATTTTTCCCTCTGCTACTAGTGAACCTACAGAGTATATCATTAGTAGATAAATTTTCCAAAGTCTATAATTGACAGACTATAACAGAGATAGGAAGAGGAACTGACATTATCCAGAATTCCTGGACCTGAAGTCAGAAGCATCAACCAGGCATTACTTCAGATTATCTCCCTTTTCGAAGGAAAAGCTGAATTATGTTAGTTGGAAGTGTTTTAAAAATTCTTTGCGTAGAAAGCAGTAGGTCTGAGTGTACTGAGTAACCAACAAGTGAAAGGTAGTGGAGTTCTGTGGTTTTTGCCCACCTAGCACCCTTTTCCTGTTCCTTCAATATGAGCTCACCCTACTTTTGCTTCTTCCTTTTCCTTCTTCCTTTCCATATAGTCTGAGACTATGGATCAAGGTGTCCACACAGGTCTAACAGATAAGACTAACAGGAAAGAATGCTGTGCAAATAAAATGAAGTTTGTCTCTTTTTCTGACACCACTCATACACAACAGACTTTTACCCAATAGAGAGAACAGCTTATGATGGTCTCACTTAAAGCACAGGCTATGTTATAAGCGAATTTTGTTTATGATGTTTCTTTCTCATAACTATTTAATGAGTATTTTTAAATTTACCAAAAAAGTAGACAAAACAGCCAAATGAACTCTTATGTATCCATTAACTAGTCCAAACAATTATCAAAAATTTCCATTTTAAAGCACATCACAGACATCACACCACTTTATCCAAAATACTTTGATTTCTCTTTTTTTCTAAGGATTTAAAAAAAAAAAAAGAAACCTGAGTACACTCTTTCACACCTAATAAATCCAGCCAAATAAACACAATAAATATCATCTAATGGCCCATCTATGTTCAAATTTCTTTAAAATTTTCCTTCATAATGGGTTGTTTATATTACAATCCAAACAAGATCCACACATTACATATGGCCAATATTGATATTTCTCCTTTAATCTGTAACAAAATAATGTAAAGTCTCCCTTAATCTGTAACAATTGCCCCTCTTTTATTTTTTAATCTTTTCATATTATTTATCCCCTGAAAAAAAAAACCAACCAATCGAAAAGGCTAATAGAATCCAATGTATTGACTAATAGAACGTTTCATACTTGTGTATTTGGCTGATTGCTTTCCTGTGGTGTTAGCTTGTTTTGCTCTCCCCTATACTGCATACAAACTGAGAGCACAATTTAGAGGTTTTTTTAGATTCAGGGTCAATCTTTTTCCAAGAATACTTCATTTGTAGTGGTGTGTCCTTTGAATTAAACAGATCAGCTGTTTCAGGTACTGTCAACCCAATCCATCCATTATACTTTCCTTTCACTATCAACTCTTTCCTGAATGGTCTTAGGATCCACTGATGATCATTTTAGATCCATTAGGGGTTGAAAAATAGTGATTTTCTAATTTTATCCATTGGCTTATTTTTATGATATTTCTAGATGTATAGAACCCTTACAGTTGTAGGTAGTAAGAATAACAATCTTCCTATGGAAATCCAATGTATGTCTGTCCAACCCCGTGAAACTGCCAAAAGAGTTGCTAACTTCACTGACTCAGTAGCATAGGCCCTCTTGCAGGTTCTTGGGTCTCCCCTAGCTTCTCCAGAAATGGCAAACTGCCCTAAGGGTGAAAAGCTGCTAAAGAATGTCTACTCAGTGCTCTGCACTTCCCTTCACTGCCAGGGTCTTAACCCCTTGAGTACTGGGCATCTCTGCAGTTTTCCCATGGCTTCAAAAGATGTTTTATCTGGTTCTTCTAGCCACTCTAAAAAGCTGGAAGTAAAAGTCTATGTAAGTTTTCTTGATTAACCAGGATGGATGAGGTAAACAAAAGTACAGAATATATTTAAGTGTAAACACACTTAGTAAAATTGCATCCAATTTCAGTTCTACTTCAGATAACGGTAGACTCTGTAATTGAAACCAACCTTCCTGATGAACACTATTTTATATGGTTACATGAAGTATGGAAGTGTAATAAAAAAATCATCAAGAGGCACCTAGGTGGCTCAGTCAGTTAAGCATCTGACTTCGGCTCAGGTCATAATCTCACAATTCATGAGTTCAAATTCTACATCGGGCTCTATGCTGACACCTCACAGCCTGGAGCCTGCTTCAGATTCTGCATCTCTCTCTCTCTCTCTCTCAAAAATTAATAAACATTTAAAAAAATTTTAAAAGATCAACAAAGAATCAGAAAGACAGTGTTAAATTATTTGAGAAAGATCTTGACACGTGGGGTTATACAGGCCTAGGAAGGCATTTCTGATCCTGAAGAGGTGGTTAAAGGCAAAAGTTAAAAAGCTTTTTTTGCAGCCTTGCCAGAAAGTAAAAGTAGGAGCCCAGGCCTACCAAAGTGAGGTCCTGGTAAACCACCCCACACTTAGAGTTGGTGCCTATGAGGGTACACCCTGGAAGGATAGGTGAAACCAGAAATGAACCAACCTGTATATACTACAGTCTAACTATGAAACTAAAGCTAAACTAAGGTGGTCCCTGGTTTCTAGGTCTGCTGCCAGGTGCCTGGAAGATGCAAACAAAAATCCTCTCTGAAGGAAAATAACTTCAAGGTTTCTAACTATTTCTAAAAATAATTTTTCAAGTTTTATTTACTTGTTTTGAGAGAGACAGAAACGGCAGATGTGGGGGAGTGTCAGAGAGAGGAGACAGAGAATCTCAAGCAGGCTCCATGCTGCCAGCACAGAGTCCTATGCGGGGCTCAAACCCACAAAACCTTGAGATCATGACCTGAGCTGAAACCAAGAGTCAGATGCATAACCCACTGAGCCACCCAGGTGCTCCCCAAAAATTATGTTTCAAATACAACAAAAATTATATAATGAAAGACAATCAAGCACACAGGAAGAAAAGAACACACAAGAAAGAACCCCAATGGAGGATAACAAAACAAAACAAAGAATACAGTAGAAATTCTAAAACCGGAAGAAAAGAAAAAAGGAAGTGAAATTAAGAATTCAACAGATGAAGAGGCACCTGGGTGGCTTGGTCAGTTAAGCGACTGACTCTTGATTTCAGCTCAGGTCATGATCTCATGGTTCATGGGTTTGAGCTCCACATCAGTTTCCACACTGACAGCATGGAACCTGCTTGGGATTCTCTCTTTCCCTCTCTCTCTGCCCCTCTCCTGCTCACTCTTTCTCTTAAAAATAGATGAATAAACTTTAAAAAAAGAATTCAACACATGGGTTTAATAGCTGATCAGACCCAATTGGAAATAGAATTAGTGAACTGGGAACATACATCAGAAGAAACTACCCAGAATTCACATGGAAAGTAAAAACAATGGAAAACACAGAAGAATGGGTAAGATACATAAAAATACAGCAAGATGACCAGAAAACATACCTTCAATACAGTCAAAGGGGAAAAAAAAATGGCCAACCTAGAATACTATACCTAACTAAAATATTCTTCAAGATAAAGTGAAATAAAATCTTTTGACACATTGAGAGAGTCTGATGCCAGTAAGCCTAATCTAACTAAAGGATGCTCTTCAGAAAATTGGAAAATGATCCCAGAGAGAATTCTGCAGGCATAAGAACAAATGAAAAACAAAAAAAATGGTAGATACATGAAAAAATTTAAATTAACATTTATGATATAAAATAAGAATAGTGTCATTGGGGATTTTTTTTTTTTAATTTTTTTTTCAACGTTTATTCATTTTTGGGACAGAGAGAGACAGAGCATGAACGGGGGAGGGGCAGAGAGAGAGGGAGACACAGAATCGGAAACAGGCTCCAGGCTCTGAGCCATCAGCCCAGAGCCCGACGCGGGGCTCGAACTCACGGACCGCGAGATCGTGACCTGGCTGAAGTCGGACACTTAACCGACTGCGCCACCCAGGCGCCCCTGGGGTTTTTAAATATATATAGAAATTAAAATATATATGGGGCGCCTGGGTGGCGCAGTCGGTTGAGCGTCCGGCTTCAGCCAGGTCACGATCTCGCGGTCCGTGAGTTCGAGCCCCGCGTCGGGCTCTGGGCTGATGGCTCAGAGCCTGGAGCCTGTTTCCGATTCTGTGTCTCCCTCTCTCTCTGCCCCTCCCCCGTTCATGCTCTGTCTCTCTCTGTCCCAAAAATAAATAAATGTTGAAAAAAAAAATTAAAAAAAAAAGAAATTAAAATATATAAAAACAATAGCATACCTGGAGAAAAATAGAGTCAGAGTTCTAAAGTCCCTGCATTTTCCAGGAAAAGGAAGATAAAAGTGTTAAATAATTCAAGTATGCATACTGTAATTTCTAGGATATCCACTAATAGAATATCAACAGGTAGTATATAATTTCCAAATTATCAAAGGAGAAAAGTTTATAATAAAAAAATGGCAAGATTGGAGAGAAAAAGGAATACAGAATGGACAAGATTTAAAAAACCACAAGGGTGCCTGGGTGGCTCAGTTGGTTAAGCATCTGACTCCTGATTTTGGCTCAGGTCATGATCTCACAGTTGGTGGGTTAGAGACCCATACTGGGGCTGTCTGTGCAGAGCCTGCTTGGGATTCTCTCTCTCACTTTGTCTCTGCCCCTCCCCACTCGCGTGTTCTCTGAAAAAATAAGTAAATAAACTTTAAAAAGAATTTTAAAAAAGCGCACAGTAAGATGGTTGATTTAAACTAAAATACATCAGTAATTATACAATATGCCAATGACTTAAACTCCCAAGTACATCCCAAAGATTATCAGGTTTTTCACTTTTTAAATTTATTTTTTATTTATTTTTTATTTTTTATTTTATTTAAGCTTTTATTTAAATTCCAGTCAGTTAACATACAGGGTAATAATTAGTTTCAGGTGTCCAATACAGTGATTCAACACTTCTGTACATCAGCTGGTGCTCAGCATAAGTGTACTCCTTAATCACCGTCACCTATTTAACCCATCCCCAACCCACCTCCCCTCTAGTAACCATCCGTTTGTTCCCTGTAGTTAAGAGTTATGTTTCTCAGTTTGTGTCTGTTTTTTTCCCCTTTGCTCATTTGTTTTGTTTCTGAGATTCCACATATGAGTGAAATCATATGGTATTTATCTTTCTCTGACTTATTTTGCTTAGCATAATACTCTCTATCCTGCAAATGGCAAGAATTCATTCTTTTTCATGGCTGAGTAATATTCCAGTGTGTGCGCACGTGCACGCGTGTGTGTGTGTGTGTGTGTGTGTGTATCACATCTTCTTTATCCATTCATCAATTGATGGACACTTGGGCTGTTTCCATAACTGGGCCATTATAGACAACGATATCAGTTTTGAATTAAAAAAAGAAACAACTACATGTTATAAAACACACATCTAAAACATAAGAAGATAGTGATTCAGAGAGGCTAAAAGGAAAATAGGAAAACAACAACAACAACAACATACAAACCTAACCAAAGGAATCAAATAAAAAAACAGTATCAATTCAAATACACTTTGGGGCAAAAAGAATTACCAGAGGTAAAGAGGGTCACTTCATAATGATAAAGTGTTCAATTCACCAGGAAGATTAAACAATTGTAAATTTGTATGCTCCAGTAATATGGAAATACAAAACAAACTATAAAGCTCAAAATATAACACAGAAATTGATGTAACTATAAAAATAAAGTATTCCATTCATACTGGGAATTTTCACACATCTCTCTCAGTAAATCATAATCATACAAAAATCCACAAATTACAAACTCTCCCTCAAAGAACACTCCAAGTTTGTTAAGTGTTTATGAACACTAGCAGAATGTTCACTGCGGCATTATTCATAACAGACCCAAATTGAAAAGAACCCATATGCCAGTCAAGAGTAGAATGAATGAACTAAATGTGATATATTCATATAAGGGAACTCTATGCAGCAATGACAATGCAGGACCTACCACAGGCATAGAGATGAATTTTCAATCATAATGTTGAGAAAAAGAAACCAACCCATAAGAATATATAAGATGTGATTCATTTACATAAAGTTCAAAATCAGGTAAAACTAGGGGGCGCTTGGGTGGCGCAGTCGGTTAAGCGTCCGACTTCAGCCAGGTCACGATCTCGCGGTCCGGGAGTTCGAGCCCCGCATCAGGCTCTGGGCTGATGGCTCGGAGCCTGGAGCCTGTTTCCGATTCTGTGTCTCCCTCTCTCTCTGCCCCTCCCCCGTTCATGCTCTGTCTCTCTGTGTCCCAAAAATAAATAAAAACGTTGAAAAAAAAATTTAAAAAAAAAATCAGGTAAAACTAAACTGTAGTGATTACTCTGAAAAGTCAGGAAACGTATTACCTTTAGAAGAAGAGAAGAAGTACTATGGGGAAGGTATACATGAAGGGCTCTCAAGATGCTGGCAATATTCTATTTCTTGACCTGGATGCCACTAACATGTGTGTTAACATTTCAATAATTAAAAAACTGTAAGTCATGTTTATGTGCTTTCCTGTATGTATTATTTTCCATTACACACACACACACACACACAAATTCTCTAACTTCTAGATATACATTTACCACACACATATTACCTCAAAAGAAAAAATAAAAGCTGTCATAGCGTATAAATGCTAATCAATACATAAAATACTTGATGAATACAATTAAAAATTTTAATTACCAAAAGATTCTGTAAGTATTTTCTATTTTCTAGCTGAGTCTCTGAAAATATTACAACTATCAGAACTGGCCAGCGATACAAACCTAGGGTTTGTTTTCTCTTCTTCCTTCCCATCCTCAAATAACAGCTCCATCTTCCTAGCCCCGGCTTCTAGGAGAAGTAAATCCACAGGCTTCTCTATCTGCTCCCACTTTCCCCAAGCTATGTGGCTACTGCTTTGCCCTGAGAGGGCTATTGTCATAAGGAGGAAGAGACATCCAATTCATCACTCAGGGAAGGATAACTAGTGAGAGGTCTGTACTCAAGAAGATAAAATAAGGCAGTGTCCAGGCAGCTTAAAAAAAAAAAAAAAAAAGCATGCCTCATAAAAAAGACAGGATTCTTCAGATTGATGGCGATTTTAACTTTTTTCACAAATGCATTAATTTTTTTATCCTAGTTCATCTGCACACTTATTAGACAACTGAGATCTGACTATACATTTTTTGATTGATACCAAATCCTTCATCTAGCCCCAATGTAAATCCTTGACTTTCTTAGGACTCTGCTTAGTGTGCACGCCCTCACATGGATGTCTATGCCCATATCCATTTCAGAGGAGCAACTAGAGAAATACTGTTTAAGCATCTTTTAAGAGCATTTAAAAAAAGGTGGATGTCAATCACATTATTTCCTTAAAACTTGGGATTTTAACAAGCATTTTGTACACAAACTGTATATATTAATGTAGCAAAAGCAAATGGCATGGAAAGTTGGAAGGAAGTCCCCATTTTCCATTTCTTGAGTTATTTCTCTTTTGGCACATTTACCCAGTCCCAAGGAATCAAAACCAGGATTTCACCTTCTCCACATATACAGACTAAAAATAACAAAAGGTCTTAGTCCCCTCACTGTATATTTCCAGGAGAAAATAAAATGGCCTTCAGAAATTGCCATAGAGAAAAGATAAAAAATGTCCTAAACCTGCGTGCAAACCACTATCCAGTGAAGGATGCCCATGTGCTTGTTCACATCCTTGTTTCCCGCTATTAGAGGAGATCCTACAGAAGGAGGCAGAAGGAAGGGGGATGAAGTGGCAGGGAGAGCCAGCAATCAGAGACACTGAAACAGGGCTGGTTCAAAATGGTGTCTGCTTAGAATCACTGTCTCTCCCCTCTTCTCTCATTTTTAAATTGCTTGAAAGTTACTCTACTGCTTGCAAGTACTGTTTTATGAACTCAAATCACCATGGCACAAAGATACACCACTGTCCATGAGAGTTCACAGTCTGAGTTGCTAGGATAGCATGGCTTGGATTCATAGTACAGCAAGTGAAAAAGGTAATGCTTCAGTGCTAAAAGGTTCCCCATTTTGGTGATTTACATTCTTTGGGAAAAGGATATTCAAAAACTTCATGGAAATGTGCTTCACAAAGAACATGGAGTTTACCAAGCACAATTCCTGAGAGGTGATAAAGGAAATAAAAGTATCACAACAACACTTGAGCAGTGTCTGAAGAAAATAATTAAGAAGAAAGAAACAAGCCTGTCATTACAAACTGGGGCAAAGTATCCGAATTCACTGAAAAACAAAACAACACCATTTCTCTTAATTTTTTTTTAAATTTTTTTAATGTTTATTTACTTTTGAGAGAGAGAGAGAGAGAGAGAGCAGGGGAGGGGGAGAAAGAGAAGGAGACACAGAATCCAAAGCAGGCTCCAGGGCCTGAGCTGTCAGCACAGAGCCCGATGCGCGGCTCAAACTCACAAGCTGTGAGATCATGACCCGAGCTGAAGTCGGACGCTTAACTGACTGAGCCACCCATGAGCCCCCCATTTCCCTTACTTTAGAAATCAACTGTTAAGACAACAGCCCCTAGCAAGGGACAGCCCCTAGACCAGTGGTTCTCAAATTAACTTTCAGAAAGCAAGGTGGGTTCCCAAAGTTCCATGTTGACACCGAGCATTTAAGCAGCCCTGACTTCAAAGAGTAAACCCTGCAGGCCCAGGCAGGCCCATGCAAGATGTCCAGTCTACCACAGCACTGGAAGTGACCAGTAATACATGAGCCAGCAACTCCAGCCTCTCATTTAACATTATGTGACATTATTATCCTCTCCTAACTTACGAAGTTTCAGGATGGAAAAATCCCTTCCACAATTTAACCTGCAATTTTCTGATCCTCCATTAGCACTGCTATTGAAGGCACTTCTGTGTCTCAAAGGGCTGTCCCATCTAGAGACAACTTAGAATTCAACTGTTTTTAGATTTTATGAAGAGTCTAAAAAGACTCCTTAATCAGCTGATATGGTGAGGAATCTGGTGCCTGTAAAGTCCTGTCAACGGCTACGATTGCCACAGATGTAAAGGAAAAATATTTTAAAAATCATTTAGTCTGAATCATCATTGTTTTCTTCCATGGCAAATAGCTGGTAACCTATAAAGCCATGTACACAAGTAAGAGTAGCCAGGGCTACATTTTGAATAGTGTGAGAAATTCAAAAGTAGTTCTTATAAATTACCAAGTAATTTATAATATGAGGTAATTACCCAGGTCCTACCATCCATGTCTTCTAAACCAGTATAGCAGGTAAACATCTAGGATGAGGTCACAAAAGTGAGAATGGCAACAATGGCACAGAGCTTTAAAGCTTTTTTAAAAATCTTTAGTAAAATGAAACCTTGGGTTTTTTTTGTTTTCTTTTTGTTTTAAGTATGCTCCATACCCAGCGTGGAGCCCAATGCAGGGGTTGAACTCATGACCCTGCTATGAAGACCTAAGCTGAGATCAACAGTCAGATGCCTAACCAACTGAGCCACCCAGGCACCCCTAAAATGAAACCTTCCATAAAAGTTCAACATATAAAATGGACAGACCTCTGGAAATCATATATGAAAGAAGAGATCAATATCCAGAATATATGAAGAACTCCCACAATTCAAAGACAGAAAAAAACAAAGGAAGAAAGAAACCCCCAGTTTTAAAAAACTGGACTAAGGACTTAATAAGGTATCTCTCGAAGATAAAATGGCCAGGAAACATATGAAAAGATGTTCAAATCATTAATCATTATAGAAATGCAAATCGAAACCACAATGAGATACTATTTTACACCCATTAGGGTGACTTACTTAGAAAATACAAAAAATAGCAAGTAATGGTGAGAGTATAGAAAAACCAAACCCCTGCACATTGCTGGTGGGAATACTAAATAGTGTAGCTGCTGTGGAAAACAGTATGGCGGATCCTAAACAGTTAAACATTGAATTACCAAATGACCCAGCAATTCCATCTCTCTCTTTCTCTTTATACACTTACACCCACACACACACACACACACACACACACACACACACACACACACAAGATTTGAAAATAGGAACTCAAATGGGTATTTGTATACCCATGTTCATATTGGCATTATTCACAACAGCCAAAAGGTGGAAACAACACAAATGTCCATTAAGAGATGAATAAATACACAAAATAAATACAATGGAATATTATTCAGCCTTAAAAGGAAGAAAATTCTGATACATACATGCATGAGCCTTGAAAACATTATGCTAAGAGAAATAACCCAGACATGAAAGGACAAGTATTATATCATTTCACTTATAGGAGATACCCAGAGTAGTCAAACTCACAGAAGCAGAAAACAGAATGGTGGCTGTCAGGCGCTGGGTGGGGAATTATTATTTAATGGATATAGAGTTTCTGTTTGGGAAGATGAAAAGGTTCTGGAGATGGATGGTGGTGATAGTTGCAGAACACTATGAATATAATTAATGCCGCTAAGCTATATATTTAAAAAACAGTTAAAAGGGTAAATTTTATGTCATGTATATTGTGCTACAATTACAAAAATAAACACAGACTTGGAGTGGCTCTGGTCAAAGCAGGGCCTGGAGTATATCCTATGTCCCTGCCATGTCCTCTTCTCCAAGCCCCTCCTCAGAATAGTCCTGCACACAATGCTGGTTGTCTACCTGACAGCCCTAACCCTTCCAACTGCTTCTTTGTTAACAGAATCAGTTTATCGAGGAATCTCACAGCATGAGTCTTGGGGAAGCTGGGATGTGCCCCAACGCCGTGGGTGAACATCTTGATTAATGTAGACCAGTAAATCAAAAACATTTTCAGGATCCTTTTATATCCTTAAACATTACTAAGGACATTACTGAGAGGCTTTTGTTAATGTGGGTTATATTTATCAATATTTACCACATTAGAAATTAAACCTGAAAAAAAAATTTAAGACCCAAAACTATACACACATACATTCCATTAGCTGCTAGAGCAATGAGATCATCATACGTCATGTAACCTTTGACTCCATGGTCGATTAGTGAGAAAATGAGAGTGGATAATGCAAATAATGTCTTAGCATTATTATGAAAATAGTTTCGTCCTATGATCCTCGTGAAAGGGAATCAGGGATACCCAAGGTTTCCTGAGTCACATTTTGAGAATGGCTGGTGTATGCAGACCAGTCATGGCATTTCCATTTGCCCTCCTACCAATGCAGGAACAGCCAATGTTAGTCTACATAGAACAATGAGAACTGAGCTTCGGGCTGGAAGGTTTCTGACAGAGTCTTTCTCAACCTAGAATAAATTCACATTTTTTTTGTATTAGACACTGTGGTCTCCATGTGACACTTAGAATGGCAGTAGTCGCCCTAGGACCCAGCAGTAAGTAAGCCTGAGAGCACAGCTGAGGCAATAAAGTAGTCAACCTTGGAATTTTATTTTCCTTTTGGTTTAAGCCACATTTTGTTGGGTTTTCTGTTACGTGCGGTCAAACACATCTTAACTGGTACATCTCCTCAGAACCTAGGAGTTCTGAAAAGCACTGCTGTACACAGTACCTGGCACACAGAAACTCAATAAATATTTGAACAAATGTGTGAATATAAACCCACTAAGGCTACTGCAGAGGAGAGACTAAGATAAAATTTGAACTGATTTTGTGTTGATGGAAGCCCGTGTAGCTCCCAGATTGTCAACATTTCAAACAAAGCTCATTTAAAACCTCGTGGTATCAAAATGGATGTGTACCTGTCAGAGGCCAAAAAAGTTAGAAATTGCTTTCCTATGGTCTGTCCCATCTCCAAGCCAGAGGTATGAGAGGTTAAGTCTATACATGCCAAATACGGCCCATAACCAAAGTGGCAAACTGATAAAAAAAAAAAAAAAAAAAAAAAAAACACTACTTTTTTTTCCATTTCCTCTGAGCATGAATCAACTGAAGTCACTTCTCCCATGAAGTAAGCACCAAACAGATTTAAGGACAGAATGCTACAAAATACACTTTATGAAAGAAGAAAAAGACAAATTAAATACCTAGCCTTCAATTAATGTCATCAACTAGGGGCACAATGCCCTTATCAGGAAATATTTAAAACCTCCAGGAATATAATCAAATCTAAAATTAAGAAATTTATGTTCAACTATGCTTAAGGTTGACAACATTCTTCCTCTGCCTTACTGAAAGCCTGATACCAGTATTTTTAATTTACTAAAAAGTAATGTTTCTTTGCTTCACTAAGTAAGAGTGATCAATTTGCCCCTGTTTGTTTGTAACTTTTAAAAAAATCACAATAATATATTCTTGTTTCCACATGAAGGGCTTAAGAAATGATATTTTCTCTCTAAAAACAATGAGGTTTTAAGAAAAGTTCCACTAGGAGGAGCTGGCTTTTTCTCTGAGTCAGCTGTGTTTCTCCTCGAGATGGTCTAATCAAAAACACAGACGTGAAATTTGCAGATAATTTCAAACAAACCTCAATCATAAACAAAATCTAGGTCTAAGGAATCAGAGGAGTCAACTGCAATCCAGGTGCAGAGTGTACACACTCCTCAGATGACTTTGCAAAGAATTAAGGACATTTAATCTAGCAGATAACTGTCTAGGGATTTATGGAGGTCCATTCTCCAGCCCATGTCCCCAGTCATGTGAAGAAAAGAGCTTGCTCTCCAGACCTAGCTTCCAAGGAGAAACAGCCCTTCATGATAGTGTGTGTTTTTTGGATCTACTAAGACAGAGACCCCTGACTTTGTTTTCCATCAGAGCACCAAAGAGCAACGAATGGGACTCAAAAAAATACCAGTCTTGGGGCACCTGAGGGGCTCAGTCAGTTAAGCGTCCAACTTCAGCTTAGGTCATGATCACGCAGTTCATGAGTTCAAGCCTCACGTCGGTCTCTGTTCTGACAGCTCAGAGCCTGGAGCCTGCTTCTGATTCTATGTCTCCCTCTCTCTGTGCCCCTTCCCGCTTGTGCTCTGTCTCGCTCTCTCAAAAATAAAACAAAAAACATTAAAAAAAATTTTTTTTAAATGCCAGTCTTCCCACATACATTCTGTTAGGAATAAATAGTGGTTACTTCCTTTCCTTGCATTCTTGTCCTCAACTGTCTTATCTTACAGCAAGACTGTGGTGTTCAATGAGACCACAAGTTTAACAAATGGGCTGAGGGGCACATTAGATATTAAAATATTAGAAATCTTCTTACCTTTGTCACTGGTGACTCAGCTCTAAGTTATTCTGCCTCTTCCCACCCTTGGTTGTACTCATAATTTATTACTAAATAAACAAAAACAAAAAATCCCACAAATTTATTGGGAGATAACTTTATGACAGAAACTCTCAAAAACATTGAAAGTAAAAAGAGATGGCAATATAATTCCTTGCTCTCAAGCAACCTGTTGCTAATGAGAAAATCAGGATCTATAAACAGAAAAAAAACATAATCCCTTACGGGAAGGGCTGGGAAAAAGGAAACAGGGTGCTACAAGGAACATTGAGTAGGGGCATTTCACCTCGCACGGGGGTGTCAGACGCTTCCAGGTAGAAAGGATGCCTAAGCTAAGTAAAACTATGAAGTATGACCAGGGGTGAGCCAGGCAAAAACATAAAAACCAAACACAGGATGTTCCTACACTGCATAGGAAGAGTTAAGTTACCCCTGATCCCTGTTTCTCAAACTTGAAGAAAAAAACTGCTGGGGGCTCTCAGAGCTGTTTTAGACGGCTTTTAAAAGATGCTTTTTAAAAGCTAATTTAAAGATACTTTTAAGAAGCTAACTGAAAAAGAATTTTTATCCTGTACTAATAAGTACAAAACTAGTAAAACCATTATGCTTATATAGCTCTTATACATCTACAAAATCTTTACATGCACAAATACCAACAAATCTACAAAATGAATAAAATTTCAATCAACAAAATGAATCCAATGTGATCAATGATTCAGGTTACTGAATCCACTTGGACTGGTCATGTAAACTTGGTACTGGCTACCAAAAGCTACCAGCAGCTTCTGTTATTTGCTGGTCCTACCATATGTGGGGATGCCTAAATTCACCCTTTTCTCTTTTTGAACTACTGTGAAACAGCAATCTCTCACCCAGCTCAAACGTATTATTTACCTTTTTACCTCTGTTTGTTTTCAATATCTAAAAGTAGTGCTATTTAGTGCCACTACAAACACAGCTGCAGGCACTGACATCTTAAGACACTATTTAGTTAGAATTGTGGGCATTTAGGTGTTTGGGAACAAGTGGATTTTTAAATTACCATCCAAATGAAAAATAAAAGGTGAAATCCTTGCAGAGAACCATAGAATCCTAATAAATCCCACCTGCTTAATCCTACTCATCTTTTGGGGTCTACAAGGCTCTGAAGGAGAAGTTTAAATAACCGTATGCTATGGGTCACTGAACTCACACAAAAAAGCATTTTTGTGGTTAGCTTTTAGTGCTATGTAAAACCAAATATCTCACTTTATTTCCTTTAATCCCTCAGCCCATATGACTTCCAGTTAAGATGGCACAGTAAATTTACTCTGATGGATCCTCTCTACTCCAAACATACAGCACAGAGAGGGGAAACATAAGAAGAGAAAACCAAAAGGATGCAGGCAAGCTAACAAACAATATAACTATTGCTGTAAAATAGACATGGGGCAGAAACTCAAAGAGGAAAGTCCTCGAACTGAAAGCCTTGAGCCTTCTAAGATCACGATTCAGGCACTAAAACTGGAAATATGAATCCTACACGGTTCTGAGGCTAAACATAATCCACAAAGAGTCAGACCTAGCAAAGCTGTGTGACAGCACAGTCAAGGTGATAACTGGAGGAGGAGACCCCTCCATTCCTGAAAGAAGGTTGGCAGCTCCTTGTTTCATATGGAGCAGTGATATAAGGAGGAAGGAGGACACAGGCCAACCAGCGATCAGGAACCCAATGAAACAGCCTGTGATTGCCCAAGTATAAACCACCACTGCAGGTCTAGAGTGGGGCTCTGTGGAAGCCACCCAAGACAACTCCAAAATAGCTACAAAGAGTGAGCAAAGAGGAAAGAAGTGGAAAATGAGTAAATGAATAAAAACAATACAAAATAGATCTCAAACAAATCATGCCCTTCAACCAAAGTTCTAAAGTACATGAAGAAATCTAATGCTAATAAAGGCAACTAACAAAATCAGTCATCAGGCCACTAATTCATTTCAGATGAAATTAATATTACAAAACAGTCCAATAAAATAAGTATATTTAAGATGCTTTTAGAAAGCTAATTGAAAAATAATTAAAAATTATAAAACAAAAAGGCAGAATTAAAATAAGAGATGGTTAAAAAGAATCAATTAGAAATTATGTGAAGGATATAGTCATAAAAGTTTAAAAACTCAGTAAACAAGATACCTCAGACTGAACAGAATTGAAGAAAGACTTGGTCAATCTGAAGATAATATTAAGGAATTCACTCAGAATGCAGCCCAGAAAAAAAAAAGAGAAAAAATGAAAAGCAGTTAAGAAACCTGAGTGATAGCTCCACAAACACCTAAGAGGTGTCACAGAAAAAGAAAGTGAAGAGAGTTCAGAAGAGAAGCAATATTTAGAGATAAAAGCTAAGAATGTTCAAGAAATACCTGAGTTCTCAGATTAAAAGCACATTCTGAATACTACGATAATTTTAAAAAACAAGCAGATAACTAAATAAGTCAATAACAAATCCACACAAGTTAAAGTATTAATTATAAAAAGAAAATCTCAAAAGCTACAAGAGAGTGTCCTGAACAACCATTGGATCTGCTGGGTCATGAATCTCAACAGGCTGGCTGCCAGCACTGCAGTCAGGGCCAGCCAAGTTCAATGGGGAGACAACAGGAATCAGCAGCTCAGGTGAGCACACCCAGCAAGCATTTGCCTCTTACTTAATGGCTGGTAAACACAAGGTGAAGCAACTGTTTTTCACTTTTAGAGACAACCCCAAGAAACTTCCTGAAAAAGCAGAACCCTAAATATTTTTGGCAACTACTGGCAATAAGAGATTTGTCCTGCTTGGATAGCTGGATTTAAATTTCTCTTCCTTGCCCACTACACTTCTGCCAGCAGCACCAAATGTGGACTTCACTGGATACCTTGCTCACCATCATGATATTGCAACCAACTCCGAACAAAAGATCTCAATATATAGCAAAAGAAGTGAGGCAAAGGACTGATGCCAACCAGGTTCACTGTCAGCTATAGTTATCACTGGCTGCTATTTGAACTCAAAGTTTTTCATCCATATTTCTTCATCATTTACAAATTTCTCTACCACATATTTAATTTTATTGGGTTTAATTTTACATTTAAATTTAACTATTTAAATTTAATAAACTTCCTTTACTGAAGCTAAAGGAAAGGAAAACAAAGAAACAAGAATGCCTGAGTTATCTGGAAAGGAACTTGATGTGGAGGTCACCAATGATTTATAATTAAAAAAAAAATGGTCATAGAAAACTGGTAACACAACACATATCATGGCTGTTTGAATAAAAACTAGAGCCACATTTTTGAAAGGTTAGTAAACCCCTCAGTTAGGTTCTCCTGGAAAGCAGAGCTCAGGTAGCTTTAGAGAAGGTACAGACCTGAATTCACCTCATTTCCAGACAAAGGAAAAAATCTCTCACAAAAAAGCACCCATACGCTGCTATCCAAGTGATGCACTTGACAGTGACCCACAGGATCAACAGGGACAAGGGCCCTAGAACTACCCACCGTGGTCTCAGAACCTCTCTAAAACCTATGTTACGTTATGGCACAAGAGCACCACCTACTGAAATAGTTCCAAGGGTTAAAAGGGTTAGTCCATTTGTTTAAAAAAAGGGTTATATATACCTATCTCTACCCAACTGTCTACCCTGGCTTCAAAAAAATATGACCATGGAGGGATGGACGTCAAATTATTTCAACACAACTGGCTGTCTCTTTCTCTTAAAACTTTAACCTCCTCAGAAAGAAACAGTATGCCTTCTCCTTGCTCCTCCCATTTTTGCTTTAATAACCATAGTAAAACAAATCTTTCCAGTACAATGTCCTCTTTTCCCTCCTATGCATCTTCAGTTATCTTAGTGAATACTGCTACTTCTAGATCTCGTCCCCTACTAGTTTTCCAAGAAGCTGAGAAAAACTCAAGGGGAGAAGCTGCAGTAGTTCTAACAGATCTGGGAAGGATATATGTAAAGTCAAGTCCCTCAGTTAAGTCTTTCATTTTAAGCCCAAATGGGGAATTGTGCTTTTTCAATTCACTCAAAGATGGTTATAATATAGTACCCCCCACCCACCCTGAAGGAGTTTAAGATGAACATAAAGGTTCTACACCAGCAAAGCTGGAAGCCAAATAATCTATTAGTAAACAGGAAATAGTATGTAGGGAAGATGATTTATGGGATAAGTAACACTCAGGGTAGAGTGGATTGTTTCTGCTATGCTGTACACATATAGAATACAACTAAAACCATGGCAAACAAACAAACAAACAAACAAAAACAAGAGTTCCTTCTAGAGCCCTTTATGGCTTGTGTGAAACACCAAGGTATTGCCAATTACAAAAACGCTGACATAGCCTGACTTGAACAATTAGTATAAATTCTAGCCTGTATGTCATTCGCTTTGTTATACTTTATCAATCTGCTGGAGGGCACTCTATTTATGAGCCATTATATGCATGACCTCTACTATGCCTTAGCTGTAATAAAAAAGCAGCAGCTTGTGTTTATTCCCAATCATGTTGCACACCCTCTCATCCAGTCCTAGATCCAGAGCACTCTCATGAAAATAGGGAAAAGATCTCTACACAGCACAGTCAACGAAGAAAAACATATACCCCCCAAAATACCAGTCATCTGATACCTACCGAATTATAGATTTGTTCATATGTAAATCACAGAAACTTCGAAACAAAATAAATGTCTGTATTCTATTTCAATTACCTCACAAGGGGGTAAAAACACTTATAAAAACTCCAGTCACAGTTCTCTAGTGCATAAACGGCGATGCTAAATGCAGTTTGTACTGCTCTGTGTGTTTGCTAATGCCCCATGGCAAGGGGCAACCAAGAGCGTTGCAAGGAGGATAAATCTACTGAATGTGAAAATCTCAGGGAAGAGACCTATTGAAAAAGAATGAAGTTATGCAGGGACAAAAATTCTAAGATAAGGAGCAACTGGTAAGTTGGCATTAATATAGCAAACAACAACAACAAAACCAACAACTTGGGATTCATGGCCCCAAGGATTTTTTTTTTTTAAAGCATAATATTGGGTAAAAGACCATAATATTAGAATACACTAACAGAGATCTAGCAAAATTTAGCAAGCCTTCCAGATTTGACCCATTTTTGGTCCTTATTAGAATTTTAGGTGTAGTAGACTTTTGTGGTTACCTGTCTAGCACCCATTATCTACCTTCTTGCTTCCTAACAAGACTTGTAATTTTCTAGCCAGCAGATTTTGGGGAGACAAAAATGGGTTCTGATTGGGTTAAAGCAGTGATTCATGCTACAGCACACTAAGTAAATCACTATAAGATAGTATTTCCACATTATGTTTCAGATAAAGAATGGAAGTATTCTTGTGGTCCTATGGAACAGAAAGGTTTAAAAACTGGTTTTAACTATGCCATCTCATTTGTAGTAGGCTAAATAGTGATGCCCAAAATTTATGTCCCTGTCCTAAGCCCCACAGCCTATGAATATTACCCTTAAGAAGTCTGGGAGCTACAGGTAGAAATCAGTGATCCAGCCCAACCCTTTCATTTCATAGAAGAGGTAATAGGGTGCAGAGAGTTGAAGTACTTTCTTAAGACTATCTCCATTTGGTTGGAGTCCCAGCAAGAACAGAATCCAGGTCTCCTAGCACCTACTTCAGCAATCTCCCTGAGGTTATATAAAGAAACTGAAGAAAACTGTGATAACTAAAGAGGCAGAAAAGGACAGAAATTTTTACTGTTTTGAGAAAAGATGAAATGATATAGGCATTCTTTAGCCTAGAAAATGGAAGAGTAGTGAATGAGCTAATAAATGCCAGCAAGTAAAGAAAACATTGACAAAAGGCTACTCCATATACACTTACTTTGCACTGATAATCAAACCTTGGTTTTCTATCTCTCTTTGTGTCTTACAATCCAGAGTCTTCAAGATTTTAATTCTATAAGAATCTATTTTACTACTGGCACTGCATCTCAGTTGTAAAACAAAAACCCACACAACTAGATTGAGTCAAATGGGGAAGGGAAATGTTATGAAAATGCTACAACAAAAGATCTCAAGGATACTCAAGGAAAGAAAACAAAGTTAAGCTGGACCAAATGAAAACTGGGACTAGAAACTCTTGTCACCATTGCTCATGGGTCTCCACATGTGTCCTCCACTGTCAGCTCCTCTGTGTAGACCACCTTCCTCTACTGACTCATGACTTTTGATCCCCCTGGCTTGCACATGTTGTTAAGTTATGTAAGTTTATGGTATAGTTTGGAGCCTGGTCACAGCTCTAGGTGATCTTTCAGCACAAAGATTCATCATCATTTCATTAACTCAGTATCTCAAGGTCCCCATTTTCAGGGAAGAGAATCTAGTGGGCTCAATTCAGCCAATGGAATCTCTAGATTGGTTTCCACCAGATCACTTGCTCATCTGGCAAAGATTGGTGATCAATGGGTAGTAAAGTCTGGGCAGATTCTTCAAAAAAGGGTGCAGCAGGAAGGAAATGATAAGCATGTACATTAAGGTACCCAAGAAATATATAGCTCTTTTAGGTAAGGCTATGTAGGAAGAACATACCATTTCTGTATTTGAGATCTGTACAAGAAGTGACTGCAACCTGTAAACAGAGAACAGGAACCATTTTTAAATTTTCTTCTAGCTCTATGGGCCTAGAGCAAAACCTTGCTACTTAGGGCTGTATTATCAGACTTTATCACTTGTCCAGAAGTACCTCTAATTAGCAGACCATCAAGGAAATCTCAGGAAATAAAAGCATATCTCTTTTATACAATATACGCTGACATGCTACCATTTGGAGAAAGAATGGAGAGAAAGGAATAAAAGGAAGATATGAGCAGTTAGTTAAGGAGAAACTTTAGTTAAGGAGAAACTCTTTGAACTACATTATAGTCAAAGTACATATAGTTCAACAGTTCAACACAGGAGTGAAATTATAACAGAACTGGTTCCATAAGTAATTTTAAAAATAAAAGCAAAAGGCTCACAGAGGTGGAGGGGAAGGGAGGATGAACAGGAAGAGTACAGAGGATATTTAGGACAGTGAAACCAATCTGTATTCTATAATGACAGGTACATGTCATTATTCATTTATCTAAACCTATAGAGTTACCACCTCAAGAGTGAACCTTAAGGCAAACGATGCACTTTGGATAATTATGATGTGTCAATGTAGATTCATCAATTGCAACAAATGTACTACTCTGGAACAGGATGTCAATAGTGGGGGAAGTTATACATGTGAGGGGGACAGGATATATAGGAACTCTGTACTTCCTGCTTAATTTGGTTGTAAACCTAAACCCACCACACTCACTCCCATCTGTAAGAAAAGGGTATTTAAAAAGGCCATGGTGGCAGGGATACTCTGGACCAACAAAATTCAAAACTACTCTAAACTCTGTGGGCATAAAGAACAGAAATATCAGAGGAGACTGAGAAAGATCTCAACTACATCTGGCAGGAGCCACAGCCCTCACACCCTATATAATAAAATTAATCAGTTCTCTGAGTTCCAATTTCATACAGCCAGATGCTTGGTTTCTCTAGACAGGATAATTCACAGAGGTTGCACTGTGAGGTATTATCTGCTTCCAAGTCTAGAATGTGAACTCTTCAACCACCAGGAAATTAAATACAAAAGTTTTTATTGGTTCTCCCCCTAACTCTACCCCCAAGGTAATATGCATTTTCAATGTCAACTAAGAATTTCAGAGCAGAGATCTCCTCTCACATCTAACATATGAAGTTTTTTTTGTTGCTTTGTTTGTTCTTAAAGAAGTTCTCATCTTGACTTAGACTATGAGATAATCTAACAGTACCATATGGCCTCCGGCATTATTAATTCCACAAGCTGACTTTTCTTTAAACTTTTCCTCTAATAGATGCTTCTCTTTCTGTCACAGGGAACCTGGTCTTTCTCTTACCCTACCCTGCATCATCTTCAAGACCACTCATTTAGGGGCAAGGTAATCTTAAGTAACAGCTTGATTATGTATGTATGTATGTACACAGCCTAAGTCTTAATAGAGTTCTACTGCTCATTCCTTGTTATACCCCAAGAACTATACTTGGTCTGGCAATCTTCAAAAGGTTTAACTATATCCACTTGGGGGGATTTCAAAAAAATAACTAAGTCAAGAAACAGTATGAGTTACTTTGCCTACCAACTGTGAGGAAAGATCTTGACAAATGTCCACTAGCTAAAAAAGCATAATTGTAACATTTGGTTAACTAAAGTTAAGTTTTGAGAATAAACTAGTCCACACATAATTTTGTCTACATTTTCTTGTTTCTATGCTTCCTTCCATATAGTACAGATTTCCTCCTTTAAGTATCTGGGAAGAAAAGATCCAATGAAAGTACAAAATGTTTACATGGTATTTTCCTGGGTTTTACCCTTTATTTGCATTGGAAAAAGAAATTTACCAAACCATACTCTCAGTCAGCTAAAACAATTCCCAAGCACCATTTCTGAGAGATATTTATAGGGACTCCTTAGTCAAGAGGTTCAGGGGTCACGCGAGGTTCTAATTCTATGCTGTAACCTCTCTTAGGGCATCTCAGTACACCATAACTTAACTCTGAGAAGTCCAGCATTCACACGGTCATTCAAGAAACATTTGTTAAGTGCATACCATGTGCCAGGCACTGTGCCAGAAATTAGTGATAAAATCTCAATCCCAAGCATAGTCCTTTGCCTCAAGGAGTCTTAGTCTAGAGAGTGTTTTTTAAATTGCAAGTTGTGAGATCAATTAATAGCAACCAAGCAATTTTTTTTAATGAAGTAAAAGACAGAATAGAAAATACTACAGTATATCATCCATAGAAACAGCAAGTGTGCTTGGTGAAACTTTTGTAAAAAAAAATAATACATATATGTATGTGTTCAAGATAGGATATATGTATATTTCTTATGGAACATAATTGAAAAATTTTTAAAAACTCTGCTCTAGCAGAAGAACTATATTACACAAGAAATGATAATATAATGTATTTTATAAAAGAGTAAGTAGAGGATACTATGGGAACATCAAAGAACATTCCCCAAACTTTTTTGAGCCTAAACCCATTATCACTTCACACTTGTTAAAAACCTATGGAAAAAAGGATCTACTTCCAGCATGACAGTGTGAGGAGTTCTGCTGATCTGCTCCCCCCGAAACTGATGAAAACTGTTAAAACAACAACTATTTAAAGTTTCTGGAAATGGTCCAAGGACAAACAGCAAATGAAAAAAATGTATCTATTCAAGAAAAATCAATGAAAATTTGATAAGAAAGAGTCTGTGATATTTGAACCAAGAACACTTCCTCTCTCCTCTCAGTTCAGCAAGAAGACACTCCACACTACAACAGCCAGAACAGCTCCCTCTCACTCCAGCTACTAGCCAGAAGGGCTTTCTTTCAGGGGAACTACTGCCAGCCACCTGTTACTGAGGCTAAGTCCCAAAGGAGAATGACTATTAGGTGGAGGCTCCCTTCTTCCACCCAGACCCCACTTGTGAAATGACAGCTCTAACTTGAGTGTGTCACACTGAAAATAATGAGGCCCTAAACACTCCTGCCCCCGTGGTTCCACACCAGGACTGGCAGCTGACTAGACCTCAGGCTGCTGCACCTACACTAAGCATTCACCTCCTGGAGCAAGAAGGTCACTCAGAGAGAAGCTTTTCATTATCACCACCCCAGCTCCAGAGCCCTGGCTCAGAGACTTTGCCAGAAGGGGGAAGCAGGCCATAACAGATAGCTTCTAATCCCTAACCAAAGGAACTTATTTCATTTGCAACAAAGTGTAGAGAAGTTCAAGCCTAAGTGTGTTTGCAAAACATAAAGACTGTGGTGAAAGGCAACTGGGAGGAGATTCAAGATACACGCTAAACTGCAGGCCAGCTAGTTTGCAGGAAAGAACTGGAAATAAGTTGAGAAGCCCTCCTGGGGTTGGAACAAATATCAAACACTGACCTTAGAAATGATTCCTTCAAAGAAGACACAATTTGACAGGATTCATTTATAGAGCAATTTATATCTCCAAGCATTATTAAAAACAATAGGGTAATTATCCAGTTATCAGTGGAGCGCAACAGCTGGGTGAAGTCAGAGAAAGAGTTTAGGAAAGCCCTACCATTATCACTATCATCCCAGGGCAACTATGGACATATCCAAAGCGGCTGAGGAGCAACATAAGAGACTTAACACTGTAGGAAGTGAAATAGACTAGCCAGTTAATAAATAAATAAACAAACAAATAACATAACAAGTCCTGAAAGGGAGCAGTAAAGGACAACCAGTGCCCAGGACTGGTACAGTATATTACATGAAATGTCCAATTTCCCACCAAAAAATTATGAGGCATGCAAACAAACAAGAAAGCATGACCCATACCCAGGGGAAAAAAGCAAACAACAGAAACAGCTTGTGAGAATAATAAGATGTTGATTTATCAGAAAAAGATTTCAAAACAATGATTATGAACATATTCTCAAAACTACAGAAAACAATAAAGAAGGAAGGTATGATGACAATATTGCATCAAATAAATTATATCAATAAACAGAAGTTACAAAAAAGAGCCAAATGGAAATTGTGGGGTTGAAAAATACAGTAACAGAAAAAAACAAAAAAATCTCATTAGAGTGCTTCAACAGATTTGAATTGACAGAAGAATAAGCAAATTTCAAGATATAGAAATCAAGAGAGAGATAACACAGTAAAAAGAATGAAGAAAGATGAAGAAAGCCTCAGAAGAATGTATGACATCATTAAGTGCACCAACATACTTGTAATGAGTACCACAAGGAGCGGATAGAAAGAAGAGGAAAAAAAAATCACTCAAAGAAATGGTTAAACCTTATCAAATGTACTGAATAAAAAAATCCAAGAAGATCAACAAACTCCAAGCATTATAAATGCAAAGAGATCTACAAATGGACATGTCATAATAAAAACGATGAAAGTCAAGGGCAAGAAAAAAATCTTAAAAGGAGCAAGAGAAATATAACCCATTACTTACAAGGGAACCCCAGTAAGATTAACAACAGACTTCTCAGCAGAAATGATACAAGTCAAAAGAGAATGGGATAACACATTCAAAATATTCGAAGGAAAATCTGTCAACCAAAAATTTCATATCCAGCCAAATTATCTTTCAAAACTTTATATGAAAAAAAAAGACTTTCCTAGATAAACAAAAACTGAGATAACTTGCTCCTAAAAGACGTACCTTACAAAAAATATGAAAGTAAGTTCTTAAGACTGAAAGCAAGTAACCACAGAAGGTAATATGAATCCACATAATAAAACAAGAACACCAGTAAAAGTCATTATAAATGCATATTCTTCCTGGATATCATAACTGACATAAGTATCAACTGTATGAAACACTATGTACATGTCATTAGGCCAGTAACATACAAAAATAAGATATATGTGATATATTTGCCAATACCAATGCAAATGAGGTATATAGGAACACAGTTGTATGAGGCCAAAGAAATTACTACATATGGTAAAGTAGTATCTATAACAATACATTTTTGGGTTTATAACATTAAAAGACGCAATGTGTATAACTTTTTGTGTTGGAGGAGAAGGGAACAGCGCTATATAGGAATAATGCGTCTATATACTGCTGAATAGGAATTAATCTGGTATAAATTGGAAGCTGATTTTGATAAGATATATATGGTAAGCCCTAGAAAACCACTAATAAAAATACTCAAAAAGTATAGTGAAAACACCATTTAAAAAAGTTAAAAGGCTATATTTAAAAATATTCACTTAAGGTAAAAAAAAAATGCAATAAAGGACAAATAAAAAGGACAAGAGACATACAGAGAATACAAAGTAAATATGTCAAAAATAAATCCAACTATGGTTGACCCATGAACAACATAGGGGGAGAAGGAATAACACATGCAGTTGAAAATCTGCATATAACTTCTGACTCCCCAAAAACTACCATTGACCAGAGGCCTTATAGATAGCATAAACAGTTGATTAACACATATTTTATACGCTATATGTGTTATGTACTGTATTCTTATAATAAAGCAAGAAAAAAGGTTATTAAAAATCATAAGAGAGAATACATTTACAGTATTGTACTGTATTTATAAAAAACACACCTATAAGTGGACCCATTGTAATTCAAGGTCAACTATATATGGGTAACATCACTGAATGTGATGGAATAAACAATCCAACCAAAAGTCTGAGATTATCAGACTGTACAAAAACACATAAAAAATCTATATGCAGCCTACAGAAGACATAATTTATAGATTCAAAATACAAGTAGATTGGGAGTAAAAAAAAAAATGGAAAAGATGTATCATGAAAACATGCAAAAACAAGAAAGGTGGCATGACCACACTGATATTAAAGAAAATAGACTTTTTTTTTTTAAGATTCTATTTTTTTTTTTTTTTTTTTTAATTTTTTTTTTTTTCAACGTTCATCTATCTTTGGGACAGAGAGAGACAGAGCATGAACGGGCAAGGGGCAGAGAGAGAGGGAGACACAGAATCGGAAACAGGCTCCAGGCTCTGAGCCATCAGCCCAGAGCCTGACGCGGGGCTCGAACTCACGGACCGTGAGATCGTGACCTGGTTGAAGTCGGACGCTTAACCGACTGCGCCACCCAGGCGCCCCAAGATTCTATTTTTTAAGTAATCTATGCATCCACTGTGGGGCTCAAACTTACAATCCTGAGATCAAGAGTTGCATGTGCTAACAACTAAGCCAGACAGGCACCCTACAAAACAGACTTTAAAATTTAAAAATGTTAATAGAGATAAAAAAAGATATTTATAATGATTAATGTATCAATTCATGAGAAATATATAACAAGTATAAACATGTGCAGCTAACAGAGCACCAAAGCTCATAAAGCAAAAACTGACAGATATGAAGGGAGAAATAGATACTTTAATGTTAATAGTTGAAGACTTCAAAGCTTCACATTCAGTAATACATAGAATAACTAGACAGAAGATCATTAAGGAAACACTAAAATAACACTATAAACCAACTAGACTAAGAACCAATTATAGAGCACTTCACCCACCCAAAGGATATATACTTCTGAAGGTCACATGGAACATTCTCCAAGATAGACCACATGCTAGGGAATATACCTCGCTAACAAAAGACACACACACACACACACACACACACACACACCTTAATATATTTATAAATGGATAGGTAATATAAAGAATGTTCTGTGACCACAAAGAAATAAGAAATCAGTAGCAGGAAAAATTTGGAGTAACCAAAAATACGTGGAAATTAACACAATGGTAAATAACCAATGGGTCAAAAAAATCAAAAGGGAAATTAGAAAATGATTTGAGATAATGAAAATGAAGACACAATATACCAAAATCTATGGGATGCAGCTAAAGCAGAATTCAGAGGAATATTTATAGCTGTAAATGCCTATATTAAAAACAAAGAGGGGAGGAGGAGCTAAGATGGTGGAACAACATGGAAGTATTTTGTGTGTCGCGCATCCATGATATACAACCAGACCAACACTAAACCATTCTGAACACCTAGAAAACTGATCTGAGGATTTTTTTTTTAAAAATTTTTTTTTTCAACGTTTATTTATTTTTGGGACAGAGAGAGACAGAGCATGAACGGGGGAGGGGCAGAGAGAGAGGGAGACACAGAATTGGAAACAGGCTCCAGGCTCTGAGCCATCAGCCCAGAGCCTGACGTGGGGCTCGAACTCACGGACCGCGAGATCGTGACCTGGCTGAAGTCGGATGCTTAACCAACTGCGCCACCCAGGCGCCCCTGATCTGAGGATTAACACAACAATCTGCACAACCTGAACCACAGAATTCAGCAGGTACACAGCTTGGAGAGGTGAACTTGGGGAAAGAGAAGTCACTGAGGACAGGGAGTTGTTTTGCTTGTGGACAGAGGACAGAGATGGGGAGAGAGTTCAGGAAAAGCACCCCCCTGCCAAAAGCAGCTGCAAAGAAAGTGGAAAAGTGGAAACAGCCACAGGGACTAAACGAAAAAGGGAGAAAGGAGAAAGCAGAGGGTTTAAATTCCATTAAGACTGTAAACAGGGGGAGCACAGAGTCTGGAATCTCCTCAGCTCTATACCTCCTGGTGCTCTGGTGGGAAGGGTGAATCCCCAGGAGCAGAGTGGGGTCCGGGAGGTTCTCGGGCCACACAGGGAGAAGTGGTTCCACTGTTGGAAGTACATTTGGTAGAGGCTTTGAGGCCACCTGGGCCCAGCAGACCCCAAAGAACAGCCACAGTCACTGTGCTGGAACAAGGTCGTTGGGGGTGAAGCCTGGTGCCAGATGTGTGCTGTGATTTTCCATAATCCCTGAGGGCTGCTGCTACACTATCTCATGAACTTTTTCTGGGGCGGGCTGGCACCTGGCCCCAGTCTCTGGGCACCCACAGCAGTGCGGTCCCACAAGCATTTTTGGGTGCAGCTGGCACCTGTCCATTGCTCAGTGAGGGGCAGAGTGGGTCAAAGCCACAGTCCCTCAGAAGTAGGGGGCAAGGGAAGGCAGCTGCATCTGAGACAAAACTTGGGAGGGGGGTGCTGCCTGGGGCATGGTCACAGACAGTGTGGAAGTAAGGAGTGGGCAGAAGCCAAAGATGAAGGACGGGTGTGCAATTGCTGATAGGGGACAACAGAGTTCCATTACTACAGACTGGGTAGCTGGGTGACGCCATTTTCACTGTTCCTGCACATGCACATAGGCACCTACAAGTGCCACAACAATCCACCCCAGTAGGGTAGCAGCGCCATCTGGTGGAGAACAGAGCCGTTACACTAAAACCTGCCCAACTGTGTCAACCTCGCTCTTCAAGAACACAAGTCTCACTGCCTGCTTAGTTTATAGACTATAAAGCACTTAATAGTTTGACTTCTAGGGGAAATCGAAGTAATTTCAGTCGTATTTCAGAATGTTAGCTGGTCCAACTATTCTATTTTTTCTTTCTTTCTTTCTTTCTTTCTTTCTTTCTTTCTTTCTCTTTTTTCTTGAATAAAGAAAGAAAAATTCATTTTTATTTTCAATTTTTATTAAAAATATTTTATCTTTTCTACTATACTTTCTACTTTTGTGTAACTTTTTTCAAATTCTATTTTACTTCCATCATTTCATTTTAGTCTACTTCAGTATTTTTTTTCAAATTTTCAAACAATTTCCCTTTTTCTTCCCCCCCCCCCCACCTTTTTCCTCTAATCTATCAAGCAACCTTCAACACCCAGACAAAAACACACCTAGGATCTAGCATCATTTATTCAATTTTGTGTGTGTGTGTTTGTTTTTAATTTTTTAATTTTAATATTTTTTTCATTTTAATTTTTCTACCTCATTAATTCCTTTCTCCCTTCAAAATGACAAAACGAAGGAATTCATCCCAAAAGAAAGAGCAAGAAGAAACGACAGCCAAGGACTTAACCAACACAGATACAAGCAAGATGTCTGAACAAGAATTTAGAACCATGATAAGAATACTAGGTAGAGTCTAGCCTGCTACTTATTCTGTGTCTCCCTTTCTCTCTGCCCCTCCCCCACTCGTGCTGTGTCTCTGTCTCAGAAATAAACATTAAAAAAATTAAAAAAAAAAAAGGGGGCACCTGGGTGGCTCAGTTGGTTGAGCAACCAACTTCAGCTCAGGTCATGATCTCACGGTTTGAGTTCAAGCCCCGCATCGGGCTCTGTGCTGACAGCTCAGAGCCTGAAGCCTGCTTCTGATTCTGTGTCTCCCTCTCTCTCTGCCTCTACCCCACTCATGCTCTGTCTCTCTCTGTCTCAGAAATAAATAAACATTAAAAAAATTAAAAAAAAAAAAGAATACTAGCTGGAGTCCAAAATATTTTTTTTTTTAACATTTTATTTATTTTTGAGACAGGGAGAGACAGAGCATGAACAGGGGAGGGTCAGAGAGATGGAGACACAGAATCTGAAACAGGCTCTAGGCTCTGAGCTGTCAGCACAGAGCCCAACACAGGGCTCGAACTCACGGACCGAGAGATCATGACCTGAGCTGAAGTCGGCTGCTTAACTGACTGAGCCACCCAGGCGCCCCCAAAATAGATTAGAACCCCTTTCTGCAGAGATAAAAGAAGTAAAAGCTAGTCAGGATGAAATAAAAAATGCTGTAACTGAGCTGCAATTTCCAATGGATGCTGCAGCAGTAAGGATGGATGACGCAGAACAGAGAATCAGTGATATCGAGGACAAACTTATGGAGAATAATAAAGCATAAAAAAAGAGGGAGATTAAGGCAAAAGAGCACGATTTAAGAATGAGAGAAATCAGTGACTCATTAAAAAGGAACAACATCAGAATTATAGGGGTCCCAGGAGAGGAAGAGAGAGAAATAGGTGTAGAAGAGTTATGTAAGCAAATCATAGCGGAAAACTTTCCTCACTTGTGGAAAGACACAGACATCAAAATCCGGGAAGCACAGAGGACTCCGTTAGATTCAACAAAAACCGACGATCAACAAGGCATATCATACTCAAATTCACAAAATACTCAGGCAAGGAGAGAATCATGAAAGCAGCAAGGGAAAATAAGTTCCTAACCTCCAAGGGAAGACATATCAGGTTTACAGCAGACCTATCCACAGAAACTTGGCAGGCCAGGAAGGAGTGGCAGGATATGTTCAATGTGCTGAATCAGAAAAATATGCAGCCAAGAATTATTTATCCAGCAAGGCTGTCATTCAAAATAGAAGGAGAGAGAAAAAGTTTTCCAAACAAAAATTAAAGGAGTTTGTGACCACTAAACCAGCCCTATATATGTATATATACATATATATACACACACACCAAAAGCAACAAAGATTAGAAAGGACCAGAGAACATCACCAGAAACTCCAACTCTACAAGCATCATAATGGCAATAAATTCATATCTCTCAGTACTCACTCTAAATGTCAATGGACTCAATGCTCCAATCAAAAGACATAGGGTAACAGAATAAATAAGAAAAAAAGATCCATCTATAAGCTGTTTATAAGAGACCCATTTTAGACCTAAAGACACCTTCAGATTGAAAATAAGGGGATGGAGAACCATGTATCATGCCAATGGTCAACAAAAGAAAGCCAGAGTAGCCATACTTATATCAGACAATCTAGACTTTAAAATAAAGATTGTATCAAGAGATGGAGAAGGGAATTATATCATTATCAAGGGGTCTATCCACCAAGAAGACCTAACAATTGTAAACACTTATGTGCCAAATGTGGAGGCACCAAAATATATAAATCAATTAATCACAAACATAAAGAAACTCATCGACAGTAATACCATAATAGTAGGACACTTCAACACCCCACTCAGCAATGGACAGATCATCTAATAAAAAAATCAACAAGGAAACAATGGCTTTGAATGACACTGGACCAAATGGACTTAACGGATATATTCAGAACATTTCATCCTAAAGCACCAGAATATACATTCTTCTCCAGTGCACACAGAACGTTCTCTAGAATAGACCATATACTGGGACACAAATCAGCCCTAAGTACAAAAAGATTGAGATCATACCATGCATATTTTCAGACCACAATGCTATGAAACTCAAAATCACCCACAAGAAAAAATTTGGAAAGGTAACAAATACTTGGAGACTGGAGAACATCCTACTAAAGAATGAATGGGCTAACCAAGAAGTTAAAGAGGAAATTAAAAATATATGGAAGCCAATGAAAATGATAACACCACAACACAAAACCTCTGGGATTCAGCAAAGGCGGTCATAAGAGGAAAGTATATAGCAATCCAGGCCTTCCTAAAGGAAGAAAGACCTCAGATACACAACCTAACCTTATGCCTTAAGGAGCTGGAAAAAGAATAGCAAATACAACCCAAAACCAGCAGAAGACAGGAAATGATAAAGATTAGAGCAGAAATTAATGCTATCAAAACCAAAAAAAAACAAAAAAACAAAAAACAATAGAACAGATCAATGAAACCAGAAGCTGGTTCTTTGAAAGAATTAACAAAATTGATAAACCACTAGCCAGTTTGATCAAAACGAAAAAGGAAAGGACCCAAATAAATAAAATCAAGAATGAAAGAGGAGAGATCACAACCAACACAGCAGAAATAAAAACAATAAGAGAATATTATGAGCAATTATATGCCAATAAAATGGGCAATCTGGAAGAAATGGACAAATTCCTAGCAACATATACATTACCAAAACTGAAACAGGAAGAAATAGAAAATTTGAACAGACCCATAACCAGTAAAAAAATCGAATTAGTAATAAAAAATCTGCCATAAAACAAGAGTCCAGGGCCAGATGGCTTTCCAGGGGAATTCTACTAAACATTTAAGGAAAAGTTAACACCTATCCTCTTGAAACTGTTCCAAAAAATAGAAATGGAAGGAAAACTTCCAAACTCTTTCTATGAAGCCAGCATTACCTTGACTCCAAAACCAAACGGAGACCCCACTAAAAAGGAGATCTACAGACCAATTTCCCTGATGAACATGGACGCAAAAATCCTCAACAAGATACTAGACAACTGGATCCAACAACACATTAAAAAAATTATTCACCACAACCAAGTGGGATTTATACCTGAGATGCAGGGCTCATTCAATATCTGCAAAACACTTAATGTGATTCATCACATCAATAAAAGAAAGGACAAGAACCATATGATCCTCTCAATAGATGCAGAGAAAGCATTTGACAAAATACAGCATCCTTTCTTGATAAAAACCCTCAAGAAGGTAGGGATAGAAGGATCATACCTCGGGATCATAAAAGCCATATATGAATGACCCAATGCTAATATCATCCTCAATGGGGAAAAACTGAGAGCTTTCCCCCTAAGGTCAGGAACAAGACAGGGATATCCACTCTCGCCACTGTTATTCAACATAGTATTGGAAATCTTAGCCTCTGTAATCAGACAACACAAAGAAATAAAAGGCATCCATACTGGCCAGGAGGAGGTCAAACTTTCACTCTTTGCAGATGACATGATACTCTATATGGAAAACCTAAAAGATTCCACCAAAAAACTGCTAGAACTGATTCATGAATTCAGCAAAGTTGCAGGATATAAAATCAATGCACAGAAATCAGTTGCATTCCTATACACCAAGAATGAAGCCACAGAAAGAGAAATCAAAGAATCGATCCCACTTACAATTGCACCAAAAACCATAATATAACCTAGGAATATAACCAAATCTAACCAAAGAGGTGAAAAATCTATACACTGAAAGCTACAGAAAGCTTATGAAAGAAATTGAAGAGACACAAAAAATTGGAAAAAAGATTCCATGCTCCTGGATAGGAAGAACGAATATTGTTAAAATGTTGATACTACCCAAAGCAATCTACATATTCAGTGCAATCCCTATCAAAATAACACCAGCATTCTTCACAGAGCTAGAACAAATAATCCTAAAATTGATATGGAGTCAGGAAAGACCCCAAATAGCCAAAGCAATCTTGACAAAACCAAAGCAGGAGGCATCACAATCCCAGACTTCAAGCTATACTGCAAAGCTGTAACCATCAAGACAGTATGGTACTGGCACAAGAACAGACACTCAGATCAATGGAACAGAATAGAGAACCCAGAAATGGACCCAAAACTTATGGCCATCTAATCTTTGACAAAGCAGGAAAGAATATCCAATGGAATAAAGACAGTCTCTTCAGCAAGTGGTGCTGGAAAAACTGGACAGCGACATGCAGAAGAATGATCCTGGACCTCTTTCTTACACCATACACAAAAATAAACTCAAAATGGATGAAAGACCTAAGTGTACGACAAGAAGCCATTAAAATCCTCGAGGAGAAAGCAGGCAAAAACCTCTTTGATCTTGGCCGCAGCAACTTCTTACTCAACACGTCTCCGGAGGCAAGGGAAACAAAAGCAAAAATAAACTACTGGGACCTCATCAAAATAAAACGCTTCTGCACAGCGAAGGAAACAATCAGCAAAACTAAAAGGCAACCGACAGAATGGGAGAAGATATTTGCAAATGACATACCAGATAAAGGGTTAGTATCCAAAATCTGCCAAGAACTTATCAAACTCAACACCCAAAAAACAAATAATCCAGTGAAGAAATGGGCAAAAGACATGAGCAGACACTTCTCCACATGAGAAAATGCTCCACATCAGTCATCATCAAGGAAGTACAAATCAAAACCACAATGAGACACCACCTTATACCTGTCAAAATGGCTAACGTGAACAACTCAGGCAACAACAGATGTTGGCGAGGATGCGGAGAAAGAGGATCTCTTTTGCATTGTTGGTGGGAATGCAAGCTGGTGCAGCCACTCTGGAAAACAGTATGGAGGTTCCTTAAAAAAACTAAAAATAGAAGTACCCTAGGACCCAGCAATTGCACTACTAGGCATTTATTCAAGGGATACAGGTGTGCTGTTTTGAAGGGACACATGCACCACCATGTTTATAGCAGCACTATCAACAGTAGCCAAAGTATGGAAAGAGCCCAAATGTCCATCGATGGATGAATGGACAAAGAAAATGTGGTATATATATATATACAATGGAGTATTGCTGGGCAATCAAAAAGAATGAAATCTTGCCATTTGCAACTGCGTGGATGGAACTGGAGGGTATTATGCTAAGGAAAGTAGTCAGAGAAAGACAAAAATCATATGACTTCACTCATATGAGGACTTTAAGAGACAAAACAGATGAACCTAAGGAAGGGAAACAAAATAATATAAAAACAGGGAGGGGGACAAAACAGAAGAGACTCATAAATATGGAGAACAAACTGAGGGTTAATGGAGGGGTTTTGGGGGGGGGGTGGGTAAATGGGTGAGGAGCATTAAGGAATCTACTCCTGAAATCATTGTTGCACTAGATGCTAACTAATTTGGATGTAAATTTAAAAAAATAAAATTAAGAGTTTATAACATGCTCTTTTGGATGTTTCATCTTGGGTGCAGCCATAAAGCATGAATAGTAATATAAAGCACTGTCATTCATCATTTAGAATCACTTTGATACCTCTTAGTTCAGTAAATGGATGCTCCATGCTTCTGTAGTAATGATGTTATGTAACATTGAGTTGATTTTAATGGCAGAATTTTGTATGACTTGGCTTTTTTTTTTTTTTTATGTTTATTTAATTTTGAGAGAGGGAGAGAGTGTGAGCAGGAGAGGGTCAGAGAGAGAGGGAGACACAGAATCTGAAGCAAGCTCTAGGCTCTGGTTCAGATCGAGCCCGAGGCGGGCCCCAAACAAACGAACCTTGAGACCATGACCTGAACTGAAGTCGTAGGCTAACCAACTGAGTCACCCAGGTGCCCCTGAAAAAACAATCAAAAAAAAACCTTCTTGAGATGGATACCTAACTGATTAATTTTAAAATATTATTATAAAATATACATAAACACAGAAGTTACCATTTTAATCATTTTTAAGTGTACCTTTCAGTGGTATTAGGTACATTCGCATTGCTATATAACCATCACTACCATCCATTTTCAGAAACTTTCATCTTCCCCTAGTGAAACTGAACGCATTAAATAACAGCTCTTCTTTACCTCATCCCCCTGCCCAGCCCCTGGCAACCACCATTCTACTGTATGAATTTGACTATTCTAGCTACCTCTAAGAAGTGGAATCAAAATATACTTGTCCTTTTGTGTCTGGTTTATTTCACTTAGCATATCTTATCTTCAAGGTCCATCCCTGTGGTAGCATGAATCAGAATTTCCTTTCTTTTTAAAACTGAATAATTTTTGTGTGTGTGTGTGTTCACTATGTGTGTCAGTTCATTCGTTGATGGACATTTGTATTGTTTCCACCTTTTGGGTTTTGTGAATAATGCTGCTGTGAGCATGGGTGTACATGTTTCAGTCCCTGCTGTCAGTTCTTTTGGATATACATTCAGAGGTATTTCCAGTTTCCACAGTGGCTGCACCATTTTACATTACCTCCAGCGGTGCCTACAGATTCCAATTTCTGTAAAACTGCCAGCGCTTGTTATTTTTTGTTTTATTTGTTTTGATGGTAGCCATCCTAATGGGTGTGCAGTAGTATCTCGTTGTGTTTTGATTTTCATTTCTCTAATTAGTGTTGCTGAGCATTTTTCATGTGCTTATTTGCCACTTGTATATCTTGTTGGGGTTATATCTATTCAAGACCTTAACCCATTTTTAAATTGTTTATTGTTGTTGCTTGAGTCATAGGAGTTTTTAAAAATATATTCTGGTTATTAACTCATCAGATACATTATTTCCAAATATTTTTCTCATTCTGTTTGTTTTTTCACTACATAGTGTCCTTTGATGCACAAACGTTTTTAATTTCTATGAAACCCAGTTTCTTTTTGTTTTGTTACCTGTATATTTGATGTTAGAGCTAAGAAAATTGTTTGCCAAATCCAGTGTCATGCAGCTTTTCCCCTATGTTGTCTTCTAAGAGTTTTATAGTTTTTGTCCTTATATTAAGGTTTTGATCCATTTTGAATTAATTTTTTTATTAATAGTTTTAAATGTTTATTTTTGAGAGAGATTGAGACAGAGTGTGAGCAGGGGAGGGGCAGAGAAAGGGGAAGTCACAGAATCTGAAGCAGGCTTCAGGCTCTGAGCTGTCAGCACAGAGCCCAACATGGGGCATGAACCCACAAACCGTGAGATCATGACCTGAGCTGAAGAGGGAGCCCAACCGACTGAGCCACCCAAGCACCTCTCCATTAGTCTATTTGTATTTAATATGACTGGTGATACCATTGGATTTAAGCATGCTTTTTATTTCCTTTTTTCTTTAACTCCCACTATTCTACATTTCATTTTCTTTCCTTTCTTGTATCTTTTGATGATTTTAAAAAGCCATTCCATAGTGTATTTCTTAGTTTCAAAATTATATACTCTTTTTTATTTTTAATTTTTTAAAAGTTTATTTTTGAGAGACAAGAGTGAGAGCAGGGTAGGGGCATAGAGAGAGGAAAACACAGCATCTGAAGCAGGCTCCAGGCTCTGGGCTGTCAGCACAGAGCCCCACATGGAGCTTGAACCCATGAACTGTGAGATCATGACCTGAGCCAAAGTTGGGTGCTCAATCAACTGAGCCACCCAGGCACCCCTATGCTATGTTCTCCTTCATGGTTATCCTAGAAATTGCAGCATGCATGTGTAATTTACCAAAGTTTACCTTTCCTTTTCTCTCAAACCATATAAACACTTTATAGCAATTCACCTGCTAGCTTATGTGCTATTGCTGTTGTCAGTTTTCTATATTGTATACATGATCGCTTTCTTCTTTGTTACATCTTCTGCCTTCTGCCTTCCTCCTGGGGTAATTTTCCTTCTACCTAAAGAACATTCCTCAGAATTTTCTTTGCAGGAATGAACTTTCCCACTTTAAAAATCTACCTGATAATGTCTTCATTGCATCTTTATCCTTAAAAAATATTTTTGCTGTGTATAGAATTGTAGGTCACCAGTTTCATCCAGAATATTGAAACTTCCTGCTTTTAGGATTTCCTCTTTGCCTTTAGTTTTCTGCAGTTTTACTATATATTTTGTTTCTAAGGAGTGTGTTTGGTACCATTTCCCACAGAATGCTCTTAGACTGAGCCCAAGTTACCCACCCTGGTGTCGGCTTAATAACTCTTTCTTTATTAGCTCCCTTTTTCTTCCATCACTTCTCTACTTCCCTAACAGTTGTCACCTTCCAAATAAATGACCTCTACTGAAATCTTTTTCTCAACATCTGCTTCGAGGGAACCCAAAATAAGTCATTTATCTTTCTAGGGATTAATTAAGCTTCCAGGATCTGTGCATTAGTGTGTGTATTGGGTGACACAAAGATATACTTGGGAGATGTTCAGTTTCCTTAATGGTGAAAGATTTGGAAACCTGTGGATCGAGATAGAGCATACTTGATCCTAGACAGATATGTAGGTTTCTCAGTTCCCCCAGAGTTTCCCAAATGGTGGATCTACCATGCATGAGAAGCGCTGCCCCCATCCCCAGCTGTTCTCATGAGGTTTTATACATTTTTGGCCATCCTCCCCAACCCTTGCTTGAGTGTTAGTGCTCTGGAACCCAGTAATATGCCTGCCCACCCAGGCGGTTAGAGTAACTGATGAACAGCAATCCCCAGACATTCTTCAGAGTTTACTGCAAGACTGGATACACATGAAGACTAGTTTTCTGGGAGCAGTGTCTTAGCAGGCCTAACTTTCAGGCATGTTCAGGCTCCATTCTGAAATATGGAATATCCTACAGTTAAGGTTAAAATGAAAAAAAATTTTTTTTTAATTTGAAAGAACAGAGAATTTATGAATATTGGGGGTTTATATGAGTTTTGTAGAGAGGAATGATTTATGAATTTTAGCATGATCATAAGCTTTAAGTTAACTTATTGGTGTTAATGCATGAAATTATTATTCCCCTCTGAAAGACAACTGCCTTTCTGTAGAGTGCTGTTTTTATAATATACTCATGAGTATTTCTTCAAGGTGCCATTGGGTAGTTTTTCAGTTCCCACTCCTAACCCAGTGGATATGCAGATATATAGTGATGATGTGAAAACCTTACTTGTTAATTTATGTATACTTCACCGTCAGTAGACAGATAATGCTATATGTAAGAATTACATACGCTTCTGAGCATATACCTCGCCAGATATTTTAAAGGTTCAGGAAATTTAAAAAAAGAAGAGCTGAAGTACCTGCGAGAAACTTTAGGAGACACACTGATAACATATAAAAGGAGAAACCATAGATTGAAATAAAACTTTTAAATGAACAGAGAACAGTGAAGAGAAGTACAACAAGGAAATAAGAAAAAGAATGAAAAGTTATAGGACTAATCAGATGGAGGCAGGAGATGTAAATACTCAACAAACTGTACTCAGGGTGGAAGAGCATAGAAATGTATGTCATGGCAAGAGCTTGGTAATTCAAGCCATCAGGGACCAGACTTAAACACGTTGAATCCATGTGCTAAATACTGTATTACCTATTATGAGAACATGCAAAAGGAAACTTATGGAAAACACAAAACCGTAAATGCCTGCATGAAAGTACAACTTGCCAGTGGAGTTTGGATCAGTGCATGCTAAGATTAAGTCACCACCTTGAAATGGTCCAGTGGTTTTCAAGTACGTGGGCAGATAAAATACTTCTGGAACAAAATTACCCTAGCCATAGTAAGTTGAATTTTCTTCTATATATCGTCTTAGTAAAGACAGATTATCTTATGTAAAGAAGACATGATCAGCATGGACAATGAAATTGTAAACAAAACACTACTTTACAAATTGTACTTTTTTGCTGGAGCATTAGTCTGTGTTTTAGAGAAAGCAAGAATGTTTTTAGAGAAAAAGAAATGGGGTGCCTGGGTGGCTCAGTCGGTTAAGCCTCTGACTCTTGAATTTACCATGGTCACGGGTTCAAGCCCCATGCTGGGCTCCATGCTGGGTGTGAGCCTACTTAGGATTCTCTCTCTGCCCCTCCCCTCCCCCTGCTTGCGTGCATGCTTATGTACACTCTTTATCTCTCTCAAAAAAATAATTTCTTATCCCATTTATTTTTTATGTTTATTTAGTTTTTGAGAGAGAGAGACAGAGCACGAGTGGTAGAGGGGCAGAGAGAGAGGGAGACACATAATCAGAAGCAGGCGCCAGGTTCCAAGCTGTCAGCACAGGGCCCGATATGGGGCTTGAACCCACAGACCATGAGATCATGTCCTGAGCCAGAGTTGGACGCTCAACCGACTGAGCCATCAGGCGCCCCTTTATCCCATCTATTAATATTAAATGCTAAGCATTGATATTGTTTGATATCCCTTTTCTAATATATAGATTATTAAGAATTTGGAACATGAATCTTTTCAGCTGAGAATTAAAATTTCAGAGGTCTTGAAATTTTGAATTGAACTTGGGTGAATGAGGGAAACTTAATCAGCTGGAAAAACTGATTTTACTACTATATGGCAATGGTAGAAAAAAATCTATGCCAAACCCTTATTTTGGATATCTGTCTTGAATTTTTATACAAGGGGAATAGAAACAAATTCTTATTCAGGGGAAAAAAAAGCGTATTGCAGATATGTGTCTCTTATTTACAATTGCCTGGTTTTTTGTTGTCAACAAAAAAGAAAAAAAATTCTAGTTTAACTCCTTGAAAATTTGAATGATTTCCATTTTGGAAATTATGCAATTTCATATTAAATAGTGAATGGTAAGGTAGTGAGATGGAAGTGTTCTGTTCATCTAGCATCATTGGATTGATTTGACAAATGGAATTCTTTTAAACTGTGTGGAAAACACTTTGCTCCCTTTATCCTTTGGCAGAGGCAGACGTTGTGGTTTCCCTATTGAAGTTTGGGTAGGTAAACTTGGGATGTGTAAACAGAAACAGAAGACAGAGAGATAGCCTCTGACTGTTGGAAGGTCCCAATGAGATCTTAGCAGGAGACTGTTTGCACTGAGGAGGGGGGATGGGATGGGGTGGGATGGGGTGGGATGGGGCTGTTAGAGAGACTTAAGGGAGGAATTAAGCAATGTGGACACAAGTGAGGAATGCAAATGCTCATAATAAAATGATAGTTCCTTCTCAAGCAAGAAAAGAAGCAAAATATTCTGAAGAATTCTGCTTTTGACACAAATAAAAACAAACAAAAGTTACTCTTCATGTTGAACCTTCATTTCTTTTTGTGACAAGTTATTCCATCATAACATCCTACTGGCTATAGATTTCACCTTTGATATTGAATGAGAAATAAATTCTTTCCAGATTCCTTCATCTTCTTTAGTTCACGTATGTGACTCCTACCCATACTTCTTTGCTTTGGCAACATAACATTTTATTGATCTTCACATTCTTCCAGGTATCAAAATCTATATAGAAAGAATTTAAAATTATTTTTTTACTTCTTGGCTTAGATTTTTTTCTTTTTTACTGTAATCGCGTGTGTGTGTGTGTGTGTGTGTGTGTGTGTGTGTGATTGACTAAATGACATTTTCCTGTTTATTAATGGTAATAATTACTATTTACTGTTAACATTTTTCTCATTTAATCTCTTTTGGTTCTATGAGATTAGTATCAATACCCCTTTCTTTCATACAGAGATGAAATATTTTGGGCCACACGCTAATAGTGGTTGAGTTGAGATTGGAACCTAGTTTGTTAGTGATGTGTTTGGATTTCACATTATAAACTGTACTGTGTTTGGTCTTGCATGTAGAAAGAAGGTGAGCTGAGGTTTCCAAGTTATGTTGAAATTTATAATTTATTTAAACTTGGTTCTTGTTCTCAAGTAGACTCTTCTCCCTATTATTTGCAGCTAGAAAAATAAAAGACCTCAAATATAATTTAATAAACCAGTAAGAACCATAGCACTTTTGTAGTAATTTTTGTTGTAAACTAATGTTTATACAACCCATGACTTGACAGCTGACCAAACCATCTTATATTTCCATATTTTGAATGCAGCAGGAACTGGCTTAGCAAAGTCTTGAAACCTCTGACTCTAATATTTGTGGTACAATAAAATAAACAATTTTGGGGCATTCAGGTTTGTATGGCGCATAGCCTGTCCAGGATATTGATACTTATGCTCATTGTTGACTCCCTTGCTTTCATGAGCAGTTTTGCTGACATTTAGGCTTGACGAGATATTATTTCTACCTAGTGGAGAAATTTTGGAGAAACCATCAGCTGCTTTTTATTAGAAATGATAATATCTAACATTGCTTGAATGTTTACAGTGTGCCAGGCACAGATCCAAGTCCTTCTCTATATTGACCCATTTTAAAATTCACAGTAGCCCTGGGGAGCCTGGGTGGCTTAGTTGGTTAAGCATCTGACTTTGGCTCAGGTCATGATCTCACAGTTTGTGAGCATGAGCCCCATGTTGGGCTCTGCACTGACAGCTCGGACCCTGGACCCTGCTTCAGAGTCTGTGTCTCCTTCTCTCTGTGCCCTTCCCCTGTTTGCACTCTGTCTCTGTCTCAAAAATAAATAAACATTAAAAAAAAAATTCACAGTAGTCATATTAGGTTTTTTCCTATCTTTCAGATCCCAAAACTAAAGAACAGACAGGTTAAATAACTTCTCAAGGTCACAGGGCTAGTATATGGCAGAGTGAGGATTCAGACCTTGGCCGTCTACCTCCAGAGTCAGCCTCCTTCATCATTCTGTTATACTGGCATTTATTAGATGTAAAGAAGGAGGCATAGGTGACTCATAAATAGCTGTTCACGTTTTTGGAAAGGTTTTACTTTATGCCTAGTAGCAGCTCAAAATAGTTAAGTAATTACCATTCATTAAATTCTTAACTCATATAGGATGAGTTGTCTTGTATCTAATCTTATGGTGGAACATAATGAGTAAATCATATTTTTTGTGTTTATATAAATTTAGGTAAGCTTGCATTTCCAGTAAACAAAATGACTTTCTAGAAAGATAGTGTTTAAAACAAAATTTTGAAAAGTGGATTCAGAATCATAGTAATAGTCACAGAATGATCAAGTAGTGTAGACCATGCCTTATTGGTCTTGCACTCCATCCTTATCACTGAATATTTCAGAAATGGCAGGCTGAATATTTTGAAATTGCCCAGGTTGGCTATAGGCAGAATTTGTCTTTGACACCTTCTCATTTCACCCACCACTGGCACGTTGGTCTGTTCTGCCTTTCCCATTACTGGGTAGGGTACCCCGCCATCTTTACTCACTGTCAGTAAGTCCCTTCTAAGACATTCATATTAATGTTTAAAAGTATGGGACGCCCTTTCTTAGGGCATTTACATTTAACAAAAAAAATCAAAGGCCAGGCTATAGGGTTACTTTTGAGATTTGCTTCTTCACTCCTTCCTGAAGCTCAGGAGATTTTTCCTTCTCATCCTTGTCTGTCTGTCCTCAGTCGGTCTTGTTCTCTTGCCAAGTCTAGTTCCAAGAAGGAGGAATCTTGGCCCAACTTACCACCAGTGACATGCTAATAATGATAATGGTGAATGATTGGAAGTGATTCATTATAGACCACTGTTTTGATCTCACCTTCCCCTTCTTCCCATGGTTGAAATCTAGTGGGTAGTTTATCATCTTTGGGCATTTAATATTACCCTGTGTCCTGTACCAGTCCTCCTCATTGTCATCAAAACTACTGAGGTAAATGAGTTAGATTAAACTGAAAATTCCAACCCAGTTTTTGAAAATAGCAGATTGTGCAGTTTTGCCAGTTTGCCAGTCTGTTGCTTAAAGTGGTCCTTGGTCAGATAATAATTGGTCAGTTCGGGTGTGGTACAATTGATTCTCCATTTGTTCCCAAGGCAGTAGTGTGTGGTGCAATCAGGTGTCACTAGCAGGCCTGGGGGAGAATATGGAGTTAGGATCATAAGTAACACATAGAGGGTAGAGGGATCCAGAGACATAAATCTCTCCCTATTCTTTGTCTTTTGCAGAGGCCTCTCTTAATATCCCTTTTGGTCTTAGAATTAGAGCTTTTGCTTTGGTAATGGTTAAGGTCATTCTTCCAGGGCAAGGACATGGAGAGAATGTCAGCCTAAGTTTTTAAAATGGCATGGGGATAGGCTTTTGTGGTATGTTGTGTGTGTAGAGGTGGGATGTTTTACACAGTTGAAGATCTGCAAGGACAGAGAATCAGTCCTGACAAACATGTTTTGTGTGATGGCCAGAGGAAGAAGAGCCCTCAGAAGGACTGACTCTAGAAGGAGCTGTTGGAGAAAGGAAGAGTGGTGTTCATGAAACCGAGGGAGGAGGACCCGTGTAGGGCAAGTACTAAGCTCTTTGTTGCTGCAGAGAAGGCAAACAAGGTAAGGCCTGAACAGTTACTACCGGACTTGTCCCAGGAGGTTTAGTAACACAGAGTTGCTGTTGATCTTTGTTCACAAATCTTCAACATGATGGTGGGAGCAGAAGTCATTTCTGGAAACTGAGGAACAATTACTGAGGAAATGGAGACAGCAATGAGTGAGTGTAGACTGTTCTTTCAAGAAGCTTGACTGTGAAGGAAAAGAAGGAAGTAGGAAGTAGGATGACATGATCAAAGAAAAGGTTTTTGCTTTATTCTTTTTAGGATGGGGAAAGAAAAGTTTATAATAGGCCAAGAGAAAAGGAGATGATGGATAGGGAGAAAAGTCTTAAAAGAGATGGGAAGGAAAAGATAGGGGTAGTAGAGCATGGGTGGGAAAAGACAGGGGTCTCAGAGCCCTCAGGGAAGGATGCAATTTCAGCTGACAATGAGGCAAGTGTGGGGAAGTTGACATTCTAGACAGTTCAAAGGGTGGAGAAACTGCCTCTGACTGAGTAGAATACAGTGAATACAAAAATACACGTAATTGGGGCACCTGGGTGGCTCAGTCGGTTAAGCGTCCGACTTCAGCTCAGGTCATGATCTCGCGATCCAGGAGTTCGAGCCCCATGTCAGGCTCTGTGCTGACAGCTCAGAGCCTGGAGCTTGTTTCACATTCTGTGTCTTCCTCTCTCTCTGACCCTCCCCCGTTCATGCTCCGTCTCTGTCTCAAAAATAAATAAACGTTAAAAAAAAAATACACATAATAGAGTTTCAAAAGATTCTGCAATAAAAATGCATGGAATTTAAGATTATACATTTAAAGTTTCTTCTGAATTATCTTTTTAATTATTCCTAATACACAGTTGATTAAAATGATGTAAACATTTTACAAATTTTGAAAATAATCTGTTAAACGTAAAAGTAAGATTTTATGTGAACAGCAGCTCTTGATGGATGGGATGGTGGTGATATTTTCCTTGAGAAATGTGTCAGTGCTAATCTTTTGAGTGGTCCCTGTTTGGAGCCCTGGTTTTGACATCTTAGCACTATTATGTACCTCAGGGAGAGTCAGGTGGAGTAATAGTCAGGAATGGCTTCTGTAAAGGGAAAACCCATTTCCCTTCCTTTGCCTCTCCTCTGCTGTTAATACTGTACTCACATAATACTTTATTTCACTTCTCACACTCTGGGCACCAAAGGTGTAGGGATTTCCCCACACCAAGCAATTCTCAGACACCAGCTGGAGACAGTGTTAGATTGCACAGGTTAAGAGCTGGCTCCTACAAGATTGCCCTTCCTCCTCACCCTTCGGACAGATTACAAGTCCAGGTTGTCACCCACACTTCTGACCTACCAGCTGTAAATTGAAGGTTCCCCTCACCCCCTCCTTGGGTTTGATTCATTTGCTAGAGCAGATCATAGGACTCAGGAAAACAAGTTTACTTGCCATATTACTAGTTTATTACAAAGTATATATAACAAGAAACAGATGAATAGCCAGATGAAGAGACAAGCAGGGTCCAGAGGGTGCCTAGTTCAGGAGCTTCAGTCTCTGTGGAGTTTGGTGTATACCACCCTCCGGCACGTGGATGCATTCTTTTTTACCAACACGGAAGCTCTCCTAAACCCCAAAGTTCAGGGATTTTTATGGAGGCTTTGTTATGGAGGCATGATTGATGAAATCATTGGCCATTGGTGATTGATTCATCCTCCAGCCCCTCTCTCCTCCTTGGAGGTATGTGTGGAGGGGTGAGGCTGAAAGTTCCAACCTGTGAATCATGATTGATTCCCCTGGCAACCAGCCTCTATCCTCAGGAGCTTTCCAAAAGCATTAACATAAACTCAAGTATGGTTGAGTGTGGCTTATTATAAATAACAAGACACCCATTTCACCTTTATGTCTGTGAAGCTATTTCAGTAACCAAGAACTAGAGACCAAATAGAACAGAAGATGTTCCCATTACTCTTATCACTTAGGAAATTCCAAGGGTTTGGGAGTTGTGAGCCAGGAACATTGGATAAAGACCAAAAAACATATTTCTTACTTCACAGTATAGCATCACAACTTTCTTCTGCAAAGTGGGAGAGAAATGATTATGACAGGAGAGGGAGGAAAACAGGGGCTTAGACTTCACTTGTTCTTGCAGAGTTTTTAGGAAAGAGAGTGATGCCAAATTCATATTTTGAAACTTTATCCCCAAAGTGATGGTATCTGGAGGTAAGGTTTTGAGAGGTGATTAGGTCATGAAGATGGAGCATTTATGAGTAGAATTACTCCCTTATAAAAGAGGACCCAGAGAGCCACATAATCCCTTCTAATGTGTGAGTCCACAGCAAAAAGATGGCTGTCTGTGAACTAGGAAGTAAGCCCATACTAGACACTGAATCTATGGTGTCTTGAACTTGGACTTCTCAGCCTTCAGAACTGTAAGAAATACATTTCTGTTATTTATAAGCCACCCCATTTGCAGTATTTTTTTAACAGTCACCTGAACAGAATAACAGTACATAAGAAAGGTGAAACACTAGAAGTTGATCTTAAAACTAATTGTGCCTGTGTATTCCTTAGAAAATCTCTGTAGATCCCCAGTGGAGGTGTACCTCAAATTTAAGGCAGTAGCATAGAATAAAGACTGGAAGTATGGCAATGACAGGGCTGGGTCAAGGTCATCTCCCTCTCTTCAGTGTGTTTTTATTGCTCTATAATACGTGGCATTAAAAATTTTTTTTTTCTTAACGTTTATTTATCTTAGAGAGAAAAGAGACAGAACACAAGTGGGAGAGGGGCAGAGAGCGAGGGAGATACAGAATCCGAAGCAGGCTTCAGGCTCTGAGCTGTCAGCACAGAGCCTGATGCGGGGCTCAAACTCATGAACCACAAGATCATGACCTGAGCCGAAGTTAAACACAACTTACTGAGCCACCCAGGTGCCCCTATAATACATGGCTTTTGACTGTCCTTAAATCATTCTAGGTTTAGTTGATCATTCTTAGGTTTAGTTGATACAGGGTCCGAGTCTCCTCATTTGTGAACCTGGGAATTTGAGTTTAGTCAATCCCTAAAGTTGCTTCCAGTTCAAAAACTATGATTTTATGACCTAATTATTTGTATAGGCCACGCTTGAATTTGGTAATACATAAAGATTGAGACAGTTTCATCTCCTTTCCTTTTTTAGATTTTTTTTATTATTTTTTTTAATGTCTATTTATTGAGAGACTGAGAGAGAGAGCATGAGCATGGGAGGGGCAGAGAGAGGAGGAGACATGGAGTCTAAAGCAGGGTCCAGGCTCTGAGCTGTCAGCACAGAGCCCAACATGGGTTCAAACTCACAAACTGGGAGATCATGACCTGAGCCGAAGTCGGCCACTTAATCGACTGAGCCCCCAGGCACCCCTCCTTTCTTTTTCTTTTTTTTTTACTTTTATTTATTTTTGAGAGATGGAGAAACAGAGCACACATAAGGAGGGGCAGAGAGAGAAGGAGACAGAATCTAAAGCAGGCTCCAGGCTCTGAGCTGTCAGCACAGAGCCCGATGCAGGGCTTGAGCTCGCAAACCATGAGATCATGACCTGAGCCCAAGTCGGCCGCTTAACCAACTGAGCCACCCAGGCTCCTTTTTTTAATGAAATGTATATCTGGTTAGTTTTTGCCTTCTATACTATGATATGTTGAAAATTATTATTTGATTGTTTGAACTCTGGAGTCTGTTCTTAAAATATATTGGTAAAAAGGTCATCTCTCAAAATATTAAAAGTTATATTCCTTATATATAAGAAATGCTGACAGATTCTCTTTTTTTTTCCATTTGCTCTTGGTATGCCACATATTTAGCTGTTGATTGTGGATGACATTTTGTTAGGGAACTAATGTTTGCAATTAATGATAACCCAGGCTCACAGACCAGTGTCCAATTTGATGTCACAGTGATGGTCATTTCTCTGAGTTTTAAGACTCCCTCTTCTCTCCCATCTACAAGTACAATGAAAGAAACTAAAGAGTCTGAGCCAAGGAGCAAGGCAGGGTGGGGGGAGCAAAAAGCAAAAAAATAGAATAACTCCTACAGAGAGGAAAAAAATATTTTGATATCTAGGAGAAAGCGAAATAAATGGAAAGACTTGTTGGCCAAAGATAAAAAAAAAAATGTGAGAATGAGTGATAGGTATTTACTCAGTAACCAAACATTCTGGAGAGAAATCATTTTTAAAAAATTTAAATAGGTTTCAGATACACAGCTATATAATTCAACATTGTGTACACTACAAAATGATCACTGAAAGTCTAGTACCATCCATCACCATACACAGTTGACCCCCTTCACCCATTTTGCCTACTGTCTTCCCTTCTGGTAACCATTAGTCTATTCTCTGTATCTATGAGTTTTTGTCTTGTTTTGTTTCTTAGATGTTTTAGATTTCACATATGAGTGAAATCATATGGTATTTATCTTTCTTCGTCTGACTTACTTGGCTTAGTGTAATAATATCCTTGGGGTCAAATTGTCACATATGGCAAGATTTCATTTTTTTTTTATGGCTGAGTAGTATTCCATTGTATAAATATGCCCCATCTTCCTTATCCATTCATGTATCAGTGGACACTTAACGTTGCTTTCATATCTTGGCTATTATAAATAATGCTACAATGAACATAGGAGAGAGTATAACTTTTTGAATTAGTGTTTTTTATTCTTTGGAAAAGTATGCAGAAGTAGAATACCTGGGTCATATGGCAGTTCTAAATTTTTGTAGGAATGTTTTACATAGTGGCTGCACCAATTTATAGTCACACCAATAGTGTATCAGGCTTCCCTTTTCTCCAAATCCTTATCACCACTGGTTATTGGTTTTTTTTTTGTTGTTGTTGTTTTGTTTTTGATAATAGTCATTTTAACAGATGTTAGTGATATCTCACTATGGTTTTGATTTGCATTTTCTTTAAAAAAATTTTTTTTAATGTTTATTTTTGAGACAGAGGGAGACAGAACACGAGCAGGGGAGGGGCAGAGAGAGAGGGAGATACAGAATCTGAAACAGGCTCCAGGCTCTGAGCTGTTACCACAGAGCCCAATGCGGGGCTGGAACCCATGAACCGTGAGGTCATGACCTGAGCCGAAGTCGGACGCCTAACCAACTAAGCCACCCAGGTCCCCCTGATTTGCATTTTCTTAACAATTAGTCATGTTGAGCATATTTTCATGTGCCCATTGCCCATCTGTATGTTGTCTTTGGGGAAATGTCTATTCAGATCCTCTGCCCATTTTTAAAATCAGGTTTTTTTCTTGTTGAATTATATGAGTTATTTACATATTTTGCATATTAACTCCTTATTGGTTATATGGTTTGCAAATATTTTCTCCCATTCAGTAGGTTGCCTTTTTGTCTTGGTGATGGTTTCCTTGGCTGTGCAGAAGCTTTTTAGTTTGATGTAGTCTCATCTGTTTATTTTTGCTTTTGTTTCCCTTGCCTTTGGAGTCAGATATATCACTCAGACTGATGTCAAAGAGCTTATTGCCTACATTTTCTTCTAGGAATTTTATAGTTTCAGCTCTTACATTCACGTTTTTAATAAATTTTGAGTTAACTTTTATGTATAGTATAAGACAGTGGTTGAGTTTCATTATTTTGCACATTCTCTCCAGTTTTCCCTGAACCAGTTATTGAAGAGACTGTCCTTTCTCCATCATATGTTCTTGGCTCCTTTGTCATTGATTAATTGTCGATATATGTGTGTGTTTATTTCTGGATTCTCAATTCTGTTTCATTGATTTCTATGTTTGTTTTTGTTTCAATACCATACAATTTTGATTACTGGAGCTCTGTAGTATAGTTTGAAATCAGGGAGCATGGTACCTCCAGCTTTGTTCTTTTTCAAGATTACTTGATTATTCAGAATCTCTTATTCTATACGAATTTTAGAATTATTTGTGCTAGTTCTGTGAAGTATGCCATTTGAATTGTGATAGGGATTGCATTGAATCTATAGATTGTTTTGGGTGGTTGTGGACATTTTAATAGTATTCTAACCCATGAGCATGAAATGTATTTGTTTATTTGTATCTTTTTCAGTTTCTTTCTTCATTGTCTTATACTTTTAGGTCTTTTGTGTAGTTTGTATAGTTTTAGGTCTTCTAGTATATAGGTCATTTGGCTTTTTGTTTAATTTATTCATAGATATTTCATTTTGTTGATGCAATTGTAAATGGGATTGATGTCTGTATACTGACTCATTTTTAACTTTTTAAAATGTTTTTATTTGTTTTTGAGAGACAGAGAGAGACAGATCTCGAGTAGGGGAGGGGCAGGGAGAGAGGGACACACAGAATCTGAAGCAGGCCGCAGTCTCTGAGTTGTCAGCACAGAGCCTGATGCGGGGCCTGAACTCACAAATTGCAAGATCATGACCTGAGCCAAAGTCAGACACTTAACCAACTGAACCACCCAGGTGCCCATGTATATTGATTTTTCATCCTGCAACTTTACTGAATTCATTTATTTGTTCTAACAGTTTTTTTGGTGGAATATTCAAGGTTTTCTGTATATATCATCTCATCTCATCTGCAAACAGTGACATTTTACTTAGTCCTTTCCAATTTGGATGCTTTTTATTTCTTTTCCTTGCCTAATTGCTGTGGCTTGGACTTTGAATACTATGCTTAATAAAAGTGGTAAGAGTAAGGGCATCCTTGTTTTGCTCTTATTCTTAGAGGAGACATTTTCAACTTTTCATTATTGAGTATGATGTTAGCTGTGGGTTTGTCATATGTGGCCTATATTATGTTGAGGTGTGTTCCCTCTATCCCCACTTTGTAGAGAGTTTTTATCACAAATGGATGTTGAATTTTGTCAAGTGGGTTTTTTTCACCTATTAAATGATCATATAATTTTCATCTTTAATTTTGTAATGTGATGTATCATGTTGATTGATTTGTGACTGTTGTGCCATCCTTTCATTCCTGGCATAAATTCCAACATGATTGTGATGATGATCCTTCAAATATATTGTTGCACTGGGTTTGCTAATATTTTGTTGAGGGTTTTTGCATCTGTATTCATTAAGGATATTGGCTATAATTTTCTTTTTCTGTGGTGTCTGTGGTTTTAGTATCAGGGTAATTCTGGCCTAAAATGTGTTCAGAAATTTTCTCTCCTCTTCAGGTTTTTGGAAGAGTTTGAGAAGGACAGGTATTAAATCTGCCTTGAATGTTTGTTAAAATGTTTCACCTGAGTGAAACAGGTTCTGGAGTTTTGTTTGTTGGGAATTCTTTGATATTGTTTCAGTCTCCTTACAGTCTATTCAGATTTTCTATTCCTTCATGATTAGTCATGGAAGATTATATGTTTCTAGAAATTTATCCATTCCTTATAGATTGTCGAGCTTGTTGGCATGTAATTGTTCATAGTAGTCTTTTATGATCCTTTGTATTTTTGTGGTATCAGTTGTAATTTCTCTTTCATTCTATGATTTTCCTTATTTGAGTTCTATTTTTCTTGGTAACTCTAGCATAGAGTTTGGCAATTTTGTTTATCTTCTCAGAAAACAAACTGTTAGTTTCATTGAACTTTTCTGCGTTTTTTTTTTTTTTTTGTCTCTATTTCATTTTTCACTCTGATCTTTAATTTCCTTTCTTCTAGTAATTTTGGGTTTTGTTCTTCTCTTTGACATAAAGTTGAGATTTTTCTTGTTTAAAAAATTTTTTTAATGTTTATTTAGTTTTGAGAGAGAAAGAGAGGGAGAGGGAGAGGGAGAGGGAGAGGGAGAGGGAGAGGGAGGGAGGGAGGGAGGGAGGGAGGGAGGGAGAGAGGGGGAGAGAGAGAGAGAGAGAGAGAGAGAGAGAGAGAGAGAGAACACGCAAACTGGAGAGGGGCAGAGAGAGAGGGAGACAGAGGATCTGCACTATCAGCTCAGAGCCCCATGTGTGGCTTGAGCTAAAAAACTGTGAGATCATGACCTGAGCCAAAGTTGGATATTTAACCGACTGAGCCACCCAGGTACCATGAGATTTTTCTTGTTTCTTGAGGTAGGCCTGTTATTGCTGCTAACTTCCCTCTTAGAATCACATTTGTTGTATTCCATAGATATCATATTTGTTTTCATTTTTGTCATATTTGTTATGTCATATTTATATTTTCATTTGTCTCTAGGCATTTTTTACTTTTCCTTTGATTTCTTCAGTGACCCATTGGTTGTTGAGTAGTGTGTTAATATCCATGTTTTTTGGTTTTTCCCATTTTTTGCTTGTAACTCCAGTTTCATACCATTGTGATCAGGAAAGATACTTGATATGATTTCAGTTTTCTTGAATTTATTGAGACTTGTTTTGTGGCCCATAATGTGATCTGTCTTGCAGAATGTTTCACATTCATTTGAGAAGAATGTGTATTTTGTTGCTTTGGATGGATTGTTCTAAATATATCTCATAAGTCCGTCTGGTCTAATATGTTGTTTAAGGCCCACTTTTCCATATTGATTTTTTTTTTTTTTTTGTCTGAATGATCTATCCATCAATAAACGCAGGGTATTAAGGTCTTCTCTGTTGCTTTCAGTTCCTCCTGTTAGGTCTGTTAATATACACTTCCTATTTTTAGGTGCATCCCTGCTGGGTACATGTGTAAGTATTGTGTCTTCTTGCTGGATTGATCTCTTTATCACTAAGTAATGCCCTCCTTTTTCTTTTACTACAATATTTGTTTTAAAGTCTATTTTGTGGGGCCACCTGGGTAGCTCAGTTGGTTAAGCAGCTGACTCTTGGTTTTGGCTCAGGTCGTGATCTTGCAGTTCCAGGAGTTTGAGCTCCACACTGGGCTCCTTGCTGATGGTGTGGAGACTCCTTGGGATTCTCTTTTTCAAAATAAATAAATAAACTTAAAAAAAATAGTCTATTTTGTCTGATGTGATTATAGCTCTCTTTCAGTTTTACATGCACAGAATATTTTTTTCTATCCCTTCACTTTCAGTCTATGTTTGTTCCTACTTCTGATGTGAGTCTCTTACAGGTGGCATATGGTGGATCTTTTTTTTAATCCATTCAGCCTTTCGAATGTCTTTTGATTGGTGAATTTAGTCCATTTACTTTTATTAGTAAGCATGTAGTTATTACTATTTTGTTAATTGTTTTCTGGCCTTTTTTAAAAAAATTCCTCTCTGTTCCCGTTCTTCTTTTCTTTGTGTTTTGATGGCTTTGATGTTATGTTTAGATTCCTTTCTCATTTTTCTTTTTGTATTTACTTTAAATTTTTTTCCTGTGGTTACTCTGAGGTTCACTTAAAATAGCCTGTGTAAATAACAGTCTATTTTACGTTGATGGCAATGTAATTTTATTATTTATTTATTTATTTATTTATTTATTTATTTATCTATTTATATTTTAACTTGTTTTATTTTTTATTTTTTTAAATTTATATCCAAATTAGTTAGCATCTAGTGCAACAATGATTTCAGGAGTAGATTCCTTAGTGCCCCTCACGCATTTAGCCCATCCCCCCCTCCCAACCCCTCCCGTAACCTTCAGTTTGTTCTCCATATTTATGAGTCTCTTCTGTTTTGTCCCCTTCCCTGTTTTTATATTATTTTGTTTCCCTTCCCTTCATCTGTTTTGTCTCTTAAAGTCCTCATATGAGTGAAGTCATATGATTTTTGTCTTTCTCTGACTAATTTCATTTAGCATAATACCCTCCAGTTCCATCCACGCAGTTGCAAATGGCAAGATTTCATTCTTTTTGATTGCCCAGCAATACTCCATTGTATATATATATATACCACATTTTCTTTGTCCATTCATCCATCGATGGACATTTGGGCTCTTTCCATACTTTGGCTACTGTTGATAGTGCTGCTATAAACATGGTGGTGCATGTGTCCCTTCAAAACAGCACACCTGTATCCCTTGAATAAATGCCTAGTAGTGCAATTGCTGGGTCCTAGGGTACTTCTATTTTTAGTTTTTTTAAGGAACCTCCATACTGTTTTCCAGAGTGGCTGCACCAGCTTGCATTCCCACCAACAATGCAAAAGAGATCCTCTTTCTCCGCATCCTCGCCAACATCTGTTGTTGCCTGAGTTGTTCACGTTAGCCATTTTGACAGGTATAAGGTGGTGTCTCATTGTGGTTTTGATTTGTACTTCCTTGATGATGACTGATGTGGAGCATTTTCTCATGTGGAGAAGTGTCTGCTCATGTCTTTTGCCCATTTCTTCACTGGATTATTTGTTTTTTGGGTGTTGAGTTTGATAAGTTCTTGGCAGATTTTGGATACTAACCCTTTATCTGATATGTCATTTGCAAATATCTTCTCCCATTCTGTCGGTTGCCTTTTAGTTTTGCTGATTGTTTCCTTCGCTGTGCAGAAGCGTTTTATTTTGATGAGGTCCCAGTAGTTTATTTTTGCTTTTGTTTCCCTTGCCTCCGGAGACGTGTTGAGTAAGAAGTTGCTGCGGCCAAGATCAAAGAGGTTTTTGCCTGCTTTCTCCTCGAGGATTTTAATGGCTTCTTGTCGTACACTTAGGTCTTTCATCCATTTTGAGTTTATTTTTGTGTATGGTGTAAGAAAGAGGTCCAGGATCATTCTTCTGCATGTCGCTGTCCAGTTTTTCCAGCACCACTTGCTGAAGAGACTGTCTTTATTCCATTGGATATTCTTTCCTGCTTTGTCAAAGATTAGATGGCCATAAGTTTTGGGTCCATTTCTGGGTTCTCTATTCTGTTCCATTGATCTGAGTGTCTGTTCTTGTGCCAGTACCATACTGTCTTGATGGTTACAGCTTTGCAGTATAGCTTGAAGTCTGGGATTGTGATGCCTCCTGCTTTGGTTTTGTCAAGATTGCTTTGGCTATTTGGGGTCTTTCCTGACTCCATATCAATTTTAGGATTATTTGTTCTAGCTCTGTGAAGAATGCTGGTGTTATTTTGATAGGGATTGCACTGAATATGTAGATTGCTTTGGGTAGTATCAACATTTTAACAATATTCGTTCTTCCTATCCAGGAGCATGGAATCTTTTTTCCAATTTTTTGTGTCTCTTCAATTTCTTTCATAAGCTTTCTGTAGCTTTCAGTGTATAGATTTTTCACCTCTTTGGTTAGATTTGGTTATATTCCTAGGTTATATTATGGTTTTTGGTGCAATCGTTAAGTGGGATCGATTCCTTGATTTCTCTTTCTGTGGCTTCATTCTTGGTGTATAGGAATGCAACTGATTTCTGTGCATTGATTTTATATCCTGCAACTTTGCTGAATTCATGAATCAGTTCTAGCAGTTTTTTGGTGGAATCTTTTAGTTTTTCCATATAGAGTATCATGTCATCTGCGAAGAGTGAAAGTTTGACCTCCTCCTGGTCAATACGGATGCCTTTTATTTCTTTGTGTTGTCTGATTACAGAGGCTAAGATTTCCAATACTATGTTGAATAACAGTGGCGAGAGTGGATATCCCTGTCTTGTTCCTGACCTTAGGGGGAAAGCTCTCAGTTTTTCCCCATTGAGGATGATATTAGCATTGGGTCATTCATATATGGCTTTTATGATCCCGAGGTATGATCCTTCTATCCCTACCTTCTTGAGGGTTTTTATCAAGAAAGGATGCTGTATTTTGTCAAATGCTTTCTCTGCATCTATTGAGAGGATCATATGGTTCTTGTCCTTTCTTTTATTGATGCATGTTCTAAACCTAAGTTTATTTACTTTGAGAGAGAGAGCAAGTGAGCAGGGAAGGGGCAGATAGAGGGAGAGAGAAGGAATCTCAAGCAGCTCCATACTGTCAGTGCATGGGGCTGGAACTCACAAACTGTTCAACTGAAATCAACAATCGGATGCTTAACCGACTGAGCCACCCAGGCACCCCCACTCAGGCATTCTTAAAACTCCACTTCATTAATATATCACAAGTGATGAACATGTCAGTTAGCAACTTCTAATATTAGACTACTTCACTAGAGTTATGGACATCACACATAGCTTACTCATATTCTTCATCACTGTCTTTGTCTCCACCTTTGTCATCTGTGTGGAGCACATTTCCAGACTATAACATCTTCATCTTCTAGAATGCAAAAGGAAAATTGTCCCTAGCACTATGATGGGTTGATGCTTCACATTAAATCTGTGTTACAAAAAGAAAATCAAATCATGTTAAAATAATGAAATCAAACTGTACTCACATTAAAATTTATTTCAGGAACTGACAAGTACCTTCAATACTGGATATTTTATATCTGTTATCCAGCCCTGACTTTCTACAGAAAGATATTTCCATAAAGAATAATGAAATTCTTCATATCCTCAGAGCACAAATGAATCACCTACCCAACTTCCACATTCTCCCACTCACTTGAGCAATTTTCACACTGGTTAGGGTACTCACTGAAACAGGTTCACCAACTTGATGACTATCATGGACTCACTCTCATTTTAGTTCACAACCACAACTTAATTAGACATCCTAGTCTTCAATTTACCCAAAACTTTACTGTTCACACCAAGAACCAACATTTCCTTAGATCTTAATATTATTTCTTCTCTTTCATCAAAGGACTAGCAGTTGGCTTTATGAAACCATGAAAAAATGCTTTATTGTTTCATAAGAAGTGATGTATAAGCTCTGATTATGTGTACACACCAAAGGTACCCCGAGAGGCAGACTCTGAGGGGTATGGTAGGCTTACTGACTATCTCAATGTCCCACGCCCCCAAATCTGTCTTATCATACCTACTACTCAAATATGAGACTTAGCAAAATCACAACTTAGTGTATGTCATCAATTTTTTAGATCAATTGCAAACCGTCAAAACCGCACGAGGTAAATCTGAAAATATCAAGAGTCTGCTGTATATTAAAACCTCTCTATATTAATTCCTATTTAAAATGATACAACAATAAAAATATACAGATTTAATGTATGAGGAGGCTTCATTTCTAGGAAAATAACAAAGAGCCAGATGTCCTTTGGATGACAAAGATGGCTTTGGTAAAGTAAGTAGAAAAGAAAATCACATTTGAAGGAACTATTTGGGCTCCTGGGTGGCTCAGGTGGTTAAGCATTCAACTCTTGATTTCGGCTCAGGTCACAATCTCACCGTTCATGGGTTTGACCCAGTGACAGGCTCTGCTCTGACAGCACGAAGCCTGTTGGGATTCTCTCTCCCTCTCTCTCTGCTCCTCCCCCCATCTCAAAAATAAATACATAAACGTAAGAAAAAAAGAATATCAAATGTGAATACTGGCATTCACATTCAAGACATTCACAACTGGACTCAGATTGGCTGGCTCTCATTCACAGAATATCTTATAGTATGGTATATCACAAATATTTCAAAATTGTAATTAAGTTTAAAGAAAATTCATGGCTTTAGTGGTGGAGTGGAAAAATGTCTCATGACTCTAGTCAATCCTCTGGAAAACATTCCTGAAACCCCTTTCATTTCAAATAATAAAATTAGTCATATCAGTGAACTTAAACCATAAACTAAAGCTGCAGTATAAGAAGCATTCTATGGCACAGGACACTCAGCAGAGCACTTAACCTAAACTTGGGGTGTCAAGCAAGGTTTACAGGGAAAGAGACCTGAACCATATACAAGTGTTCAAACAGTAGGTAGAATGTTCCAAGCAGAGGGAAGAGCATTTGTAAAAGACTGAGGTAAGAGGACCTGTCTTCAGACAAAGCATAGATTAATAAGACATAACGCAGTTGTTTTACAGTCTTGCCAAAATCAGAGATTGCCCCCTTCTCTGAGAGACGCCTACACTGACTTCTTTTTTAATAATGAAAACAAACATTTTAGGGCATCTCAAGATAGAGACCAGCAGAAGGACTACTCTATTAATGCTTTTGTACTATGACCTCACCATTTTTATCCCTCTACTGGTGACATTCATTCCTTTGTTCCTTCCTTCTTTTCTTCCCAAGACTTTCAGGAATCCCATTCTCTTGGGCGAGAAATAATGTACCTTTCCTACAGTCAACCTCTGTTGGCCTGTTTGAAAACCTGCTTCACAAGTAGCAGATGGTTAACTCTTTTATTACTTCTGGGGAAAAATGACAGGCTGTGGTGACATCTAATCACCTCCATAACTTTATCTGTCATGATCAGCAGATAGATTCTCTATAGTTTGTAATAAAAACAGCATATCAAGCATAACTTCTAGATGGAGACTTCTCAGAGGAATCTGCCAACCATTACAACTACCTGCTGCAATATGCATGATTTATCTTTAGGAAGAAGGGTGCACAGATCTGACAGGGGCTTACTAAGGGACAATAGATCACAATAAAATTTCATGAATGGTGTTAGGGGGACTTTGGACTATAAAAGCAATTTTTTTTTTTTTAACTTGAGAGAGAGAGAGGGAGAGAGAGATTGCAAGCAAGGGAGAGGAGCAGAGAGAGAAAGAGAAAGAGAGAGAGAGAATCCGAAGCAGACCCTAACCTCAGCATGGAGCCTGATGAGGGACTCCATCCCACGACCCTGGGATCATGACCTGGGCTGAAATCAAGAGTTTGACATTCAACAGAGCCACCCAAATGTCTGAAAAGCAAATCTAACCAAGGTTGTCATCTTGCTCAGGTAAGCAGATGAATTTGAAAGGATCTTATAAGATGTGGTAAGGACCTTGGATTTTCCTGTAAGCGCAATAGGAATGCTCCTGTAAGAGCAACTGAAGAATGTTTAGCACCAAAGTGATATAATCAGATATGTGTTTTAGAAAGATCACACAGAAGCAGTGTAGAAAATGGGCTAGAAGGGGAAACAGAAAGACCTATCTTCTAGTTACCCAAGGCCTAGTTGAATGGCATGAAAAAATGGAGAAAAGTGCCTAGATATGAGAGACACTTATAAAAACATTTTTTAAATGTTTATTTATTTTTGAGAGGGAGAGACAGAGTGCAAGCGGGAGAGGGGCAGAGAGAGAGGGAGACCCAGAATCCGAAGCAGGCTCCAGACTCTGAGCTGTCCGCACAGAGCCCAATGTGGGGCTTGAACTCACGGACCACGAGATCATGACCTGAGTTGAAGTCGGACACTTAACCGACTGAGCCACCCAGGCACCCCAAGAAACACTTAAGATGTAGGGTAATGCGATATTTAGTGTCTGACTGAACACAGCAAAAAAAGTATAGGGAGGAGTTAAGGATGGTGCTCAGGTTTCTGATTAGAGAACTAGGTGTACAGTACCATCATGTACTGAAGGAGGGAACAGAGAAGTAAGGATTTGCTTGGATAGAAAGATGAGTTCAGTTTAGGACATATTGAGTACAAGATACTTGGGACCTCCAAACGAAAATGTCCAACAAGCAATGGGCTATAGGAGACAGATCTGAGCTAAAGACATAGATGTGGGAACCATCCACACATAGAAAGTAATGAAAGCCATGGAAATGGATGACATAATCCAGGGATGATAAGAAAAAAAGACTAGGCAAAGGACAATAGGGATGTAAGAACTACGAAGGGTTTAATTGACCTGTAGACACTTAATTGAAGAAACAAGGAGGGGAGAGGGGGTTAATCATGGCAGTATTATGTTAAGGAGCAAAGTCTTAGACCCCGAGAGAACTCACGCTAGTTCTCCCGGGAAAAATTAGCAGACATGTGGTAGAGAACAGGAGGGGCGCCCACCCACTCTGTTCTTGGCTCTAGTTTCCAGGTTCAGTCTGCCACCTTTACAGTGACTACAGTCATCCAAAATAAATAAAAATCAGTAAAAGTGAACTGGCAAATCATTGTTGTTCTAGTTTTCTTTTACTTAGTAGATTCAAAACTGATACCATCTGTGCAGTGTATGTTACTTAAATACAGGAATCATTCTTGTACCACTAATGCAATCCAAAACTGTATCAGGACAGCACAGACATAGTAATATCAGATATAGTTTTAAGTTCTATAAAACAAAATGATTCTACATTTTGGATCCAGGTTTTAAAAGTACTATAGTATATGTGGTTTTGTGTAAGATTCTAAACTATAGTCAAGTTCTTAAACTAGTTTTTTTCTACTCAGGTGCTGACAGGAAAAAATATAGTTTTAGTCTGACCTTACAGGCACACACCATTTACCCTACTTTTAACTTGATTTAAACCTTAAGGGTACTCTTGCAAAACAACAAAAATGTGCAGAACTGAGGTCAATTAATAACTAGTTTCTAAAATCTACTGAAGTTTTTGCTGGACAATATCAAAATTCCCAAAATTTGTAATGAGCTATAATAAAGCTTGAAGTTTTTCCAGTTTTAACTAGGATTTCCCCAAAGAAGAAAAATATGTTATTTTAAGAAATTCTGATTCATCTGTATATCTCTTCAAATGCTTCACTAACAATTATTCTATTGCTAGATATGTTACATATAATATATAACAATATTCCAGCCACATTTTAAAAATAAAAAAAAGTAAAAACTTATGCAGTTCAGTACTAAAGTTGTTAGCTATATTTAATTGTCTTCTGAGTACAAAACCTTGTTTTCCAAGCCCCAGAATAGGTTCTTTCCCGTAGTCAATATTTAACCTTTCTTCAAATAAAAGTTAACAGTATAGCTCTATTTATCACCAACATAAAACATCTCTATATGCTGAAAACTTATCTGCTTCTGAAAGCCTTTCCATTTTTCTCTATCAGCCATTCACAATGCATCTCCTAGTACAGTTTCTCCCTCACATGTTGGTTTACCTTTGCTGACATATTTTTCTTACACTTCCTACGTGGCCTGCTCCTCTCTCCCACAATGCATCCTGATCTCCTAGGAGGTAGGGACTTATCAGTCTTCTTTTTGTAAGACTGCATTCAAAATCCATTTGATATTAGTGGCTAGCTTATTCTATGGTCTCTCAAACACAAGGAATCAAATACTTTGTTTTGTATTAAATAATTCTCAGGTGGAGTATTTACCTCCACCTTCCTCACCTTACCCTCCCTGTCCCGAGCCAATGAAAAATCAGATTAGATTCAAGCAGAAGGAAAATCAGATTAGCATAAGGCTGATTTAAAAAAGAGAAGTCCAGGGGTGCCTGGGTGGTTCCATCAACTAAATATCCAAGTTGGGCTCAGGTCATGATCTCGCCGTTCATGAGTTTGACCCCTGCATTGGGCTCTGTGCTGACAGCTCAGAGCCTGGAGCCTGCTTTGAATTCTGTGTCTCCCTCTCTCTCTGCCCCTCCCCAGCTCATGCTCTGTCTCTGTCTCAAAGATAAATAAACATTAAAAAAAATTTTTTTAATAAAATAGAGAAGTCTAAAGAGTCGCAAAGGGGAAGATAAGAAAAAATGATCAAAGAAAAATGGCTAAAAGGAAAATTTGAGCCAAAGATAACAAAAAGTAATAAAATAATAATAAGGCAATAATATCAGACGATGACCAAGAAAAAGAAGCCTGTAAGAAATAAATTCAATCTCTCCCTTAAGTAGATCGCTAAACCACAGCTCACAGGACAACTAACAACTTTTAAATCCCAGGCCAGGGATGTGTGGTTATCCCACCCTGGTACTTGTTATGCCAAGTATTACTGCTGACTTGGGGTGCTCTGGAGTCAACCGAGAGGACCACCATCATTTCCGTTCCCTGCCAAGAAACACATCAGTGACTGGGGGCTGGAGGGAGAGCCAGTGGCAAAGACAGCACAGCAGCAGGCCAAGGACTGCACAAAACAAGTCTGGTATTGAGGTTAAAATTAAATGAAATGGAAGAGAAATAAAGACAAGGGAGGATGAGAAGAACAAACACGGCATCAGACTGAGTTCTTTCTATATGCAGGGAAAAGCAAACATCTGGAATTATTTGGTGCTGAGTGCCACCAAATTTAAGACTTTGTCCCTGTCTTGCAATTGTTTCTCACTAACCCCATACAAAGAAAAAACAGACCTAGAGGCTAAAATGAAGAAGAGTCGTTAAAGTGGGTATAACAATAACCATTTAAAAAACAAAATACATTTTTCAAGTAACAGAGCAGTTAACTACAAAATGACTATTCCTGACTGACTTAGAGATGTTCATCCTAACTTCCTAAGTCAAATGAGGAAGCTGCAGACAAATATGTATAATACATGATATGTGTCTGTATAAGCAGGGGAAAATGATTCCAAAATAAGTGCTGGTATAATGAGTGATTCTTCTCCTTTAAAAAAAAAAAAGTTTCTCTGTTTTCAATGTAATTAAAATAAAAACAATGATCCCTTAAAATAAAAGGATAAATATCCCTTTCTAGGTCATTCAGTCTTTACCTGGAGTTAAATGTGTTTGGAATTTGCAAAGAACCCCTTTTATAAAGAACACAGCTTTGAGAGAGCTATTTCCCACCCAGGGGGGAGATGGGGCCCCTGGCCAAGTCCAGCTGCATTATGGTGGAAAAAACACAAGCTGTGAAGACCAACGGAAAGGTTTGAATCCAGCATCTCTGTTTACTAGCTTGGTGACCCAGGGCAAATTATATGAAATTTCTGAATGCTGCCTTCACTTGGCTTCAGAAATGAAATAATACCTACCTCACAGGGTTGTTCTGAGGATTCTCAAGAACAGCTCCCACATACGACATGGACTGGTAGAATGGGGTACCATGGAGAATTAAGAGGCTTCTGACCATTATTTTACTTACTATCTCATGAAACAATCTGTTCCAAACAATGCCAGATCATTTGTAGCTTTCACTGACCTACCCTTGGCCTAGGATTCCTCAGACTAACCAGTGCTCACAGCAAATCAGCCTGGTTACTGATGCTTCCTGTTTATCACTTCCAGGAGAATAAAACAGGAAAACAGGTATCAGAGAACAAATGTGTGCTTATCCAAGTTCTTTGTCCTATGGATATATAAGCAAACCCATTAGGGATAGAAAACATCTCTTTTAAAGGCACATACTGCAGAAAAGTGACCAAATGAATAGCATGATAATCACAGATACTGTTATAGACTCTGCTTGACATACTGTGCTTTAGCCGAATTTGCACTGCAACTATTGTTCATTTCTTAGTGTTGTTTTAAAATCTTTCAGAAGCCCATCAAAAATCTTAGTAGTCAGAAGTATGCCTTGAACCTGGAAAAGCTCAGAACCACCAAGACAGAAAATAAAGAAGAGAGAATTGTTGTGAAGCAACAATCTAGAAAAGTGCTGCCCAGCAAGACTGTATGCAATGATGGTAATATTCTATCCATATCTATGTTATCCACTGAGATAGCCACTAGCCACATGTGGCTACTGAACACATGAAATGTGGCAGGTACAAGTGAAGGAATGAATTTTTTATTTTATTTTATTCCAATGAATTTAAATTTACAGAAGCAAATGTGGCTACTGACTATGATACTGGAAGGCACAGATCCAGAACCCTGGTTTAATAACTTATGCTAATTCAAAAAGGGTGATATGGGGATGAGTTAGCTAAGTAAAAAGCAAACAGACAAGGGGGGAGAGGGAAGATGGCGGCGTAGGAGGACGCTGGGCTCACCGCGCGTCCTGCTGATCACTTAGATTCCACCTACACCTGCCTAAATAACCCAGAAAACCGCCAGAGGATTAGCAGAACGGAGTCGCCGGAGCCAAGCGCAGACGAGAGGCCCACGGAAGAGGGTAGGAAGGGCGGCGAGGCGGTGCGCGCTCCACGGACTGGCGGGAGGGAGCCGGGGCGGAGGGGCGGCTCGCCGGCCAAGCAGAGCCCCCGAGTCTGGCTTGCAAAAAGCGGAGGGGCCTGACGGACTGTGTTCCGACAGCAAGCGCGACTTACCGACTGGGAGGTCATAAGTTAACAGCTCTGCTCAGAAAGCGGGAAGGCTGGAGGACAAAGGGAAGGAGAGCTGCTGAGCCCCCTGACGACAGAGCTCAGTTTGGTGGGGAACAAAGGCGCTCGCCAGCGCCATCTCCCCCGCCCATCCCCCAGCCAAAATCCCAAAGAGAACCAGTTCCTGCCAGGGAACTTGCTCGCTCCGCGCAAACACCCAACTCTGCGCTTCTGCGGAGCCAAACCTCCGGCAGCGGATCTGACTCCGCGCAAACACCCAACTTTGCGCTTCTGCAGAGCCAAACCTCCGGCAGCGGATCTGACTCCCTCCTGCTGCCACAGGGCCCCTCCTGAAGTGGATCATCTAAGGAGAAGCAAGCTAAGCCTGCCCCTCCTGCCCCTGTGCACCTTGCCTACCCACCCCAGCTAAGACGCCAGATCCCCAGCATCACAAGCCTGGCAGTGTGCAAGTAGCCCAGACGGGCCACCCCACCCCACAGTGAATCCCGCCCCTAGGAGAGGGGAAGAGAAGGCACACACCAGTCTGACTGTGGACACAGCGGTGGGCTGGGGGCAGACATCAGGTCGGACTGCGGCTCCGCCCACCAACTCCAGTTATACACCACAGCACAGGGGAAGTGCCCTGCAGGTCCTCACCACGCCAGGGACTATCCAAAATGACCAAGCGGAAGAATTCCCCTCAGAAGAATCTCCAGGAAATAACAACAGCTAATGAGCTGATCAAAAAGGATTTAAATAATATAACAGAAAGTGAATTTAGAATAATAGTCATAAAATTAATCGCTGGGCTTGAAAACAGTATAGCTGACAGCAGAGAATCTCTTGCTACAGAGATCAAGGGACTAAGGAACAGTCACGAGGAGCTGAAAAACGCTTTAAACGAAATGCATAACAAAATGGAAACCACCACAGCTCGGATTGAAGAGGCAGAGGAGAGAATAGGTGAACTAGAAGATAAAGTTATGGAAAAAGAGGAAGCTGAGAAAAAGAGAGATAAAAAAATCCAGGAGTATGAGGGGAAAATTAGAGAACTAAGTGATACACTAAAAAGAAATAATCTACGCATAATTGGTATCCCAGAGGAGGAAGAGAGAGGGAAAGGTGCTGAAGGGGTACTTGAAGAAATAATAGCTGAGAACTTCCCTGAAGTGGGGAAGGAAAAAGGCATTGAAATCCAAGAGGCACAGAGAACTCCCTTCAGACGTAACTTGAATCGATCTTCTGCACGACACATCATAGTGAAACTGGCAAAATACAAGGATAAAGAGAAAATTCTGAAAGCAGCAAGGGGAAACGTGCCCTCACATATAAAGGGAGACCTATAAGACTCGTGACTGATCTCTCTTTTGAAACTTGGCAGGCCAGAAAGAATTGGCACGAGATTTTCAGTGTGCTAGACAGAAAAAATATGCAGCCGAGAATCCTTTATCCAGCAAGTCTGTCATTTAGAATAGAAGGAGAGATAAAGGTCTTCCCAAACAAACAAAAACTGAAGGAATTTGTCACCACTAAACCGGCCCTCCAAGAGATCCTAAGGGGGACCCTGTGAGACAAAGTACCAGAGACATCACTACAAGCATAAAACATACAGACATCACAATGACTCTAAACCCATATCTTTCTATAATAACACTGAATGTAAATGGATTAAATGCGCCAACCAAAAGACACAGGGTATCAGAATGGATAAAAAAACAAGACCCATCTATTTGCTGTCTACAAGAGACTCATTTTAGACCTGAGGACACCTTTAGATTGAGAGTGAGGGGATGGAGAACTATTTATCATGCTACTGGAAGCCAAAAGAAAGCTGGAGTAGCCACACTTATATCAGACAAACTAGACTTTAAATTAAAGGCTGTAACAAGAGATGAAGAAGGACATTATATAATAGTGACAGGGTCTATCCATCAGGAAGAGCTAACAATTATAAATGTCTATGCGCCGAATACCGGAGCGCCCAAATATATAAAACAATTACTCATAAACATAAGCAACCTTATTGATAAGAATGTGGTCATTGCAGGGGACTTTAACACCCCACTTACAGAAATGGATAGATCATCTAGACACACGGTCAATAAAGAAACAAGGGCCCTGAATGAGACATTGGATCAGATGGACTTGACAGATATATTTAGAACTCTGCATCCCAAAGCAACAGAATATACTTTCTTCTCGAGTGCACATGGAACATTCTCCAAGATAGATCATATACTGGGTCACAAAACAGCCCTTCATAAGTTTACAAGAATTGAAATCATACCATGCATACTTTCAGACCACAATGCTATGAAGCTTGAAATCAACCACAGAAAAAAGTCTGGAAAACCTCCAAAAGCATGGAGGTTAAAGAACACCCTACTAATGAATGAGTGGGTCAACCAGGCAATTAGAGAAGAAATTAAAAAATATATGGAAACAAACGAAAATGAAAATACAACAATCCAAACGCTTTGGGACGCAGCGAAGGCAGTCCTGAGAGGAAAATACATTGCAATCCAGGCCTATCTCAAGAAACAAGAAAAATCCCAAATACAAAATCTAACAGCACACCTAAAGGAAATAGAAGCAGAACAGCAAAGACAGCCTAAACCCAACAGAAGAAGAGAAATAATAAAGATCAGAGCAGAAATAAACAATATAGAATCTAAAAAAACTGTAGAGCAGATAAACGAAACCAAGAGTTGGTTTTTTGAAAAAATAAACAAAACTGACAAACCTCTAGCCAGGCTTCTCAAAAAGAAAAGGGAGATGACCCAAATAGATAAAATCATGAATGAAAATGGAATGATTACAACCAATCCCTCAGAGATACAAACAATTATCAGGGAATACTATGAAAAATTATATGCCAACAAATTGGACAACCTGGAAGAAATGGACAAATTCCTGAACACCCACACTCTTCCAAAACTCAATCAGGAGGAAATAGAAAGCTTGAACAGACCCATCACCAGCGAAGAAATTGAATCGGTTATCAAAAATCTCCCAACAAATAAGAGTCCAGGACCAGATGGCTTCCCAGGGGAGTTCTACCAGACGTTTAAAGCAGAGATAATACCTATCCTTCTCAAGCTATTCCAAGAAATAGAAAGGGAAGGAAAACTTCCAGACTCATTCTATGAAGCCAGTATTACTTTGATTCCTAAACCAGACAGAGACCCAGTAAAAAAAGAGAACTACAGGCCAATATCCCTGATGAATATGGATGCAAACATTCTCAATAAGATACTAGCAAATCGAATTCAACGGCATATAAAAAGAATTATTCACCATGATCAAGTGGGATTCATTCCTGGGATGCAGGGCTGGTTCAACATTCGCAAATCAATCAACGTGATACATCACATTAACAAAAAAAAAGAGAAAAACCATATGATCCTGTCAATCGATGCAGAAAAGGCCTTTGACAAAATCCAGCACCCTTTCTTAATAAAAACCCTTGAGAAAGTCGGGTTAGAAGGAACATACTTAAACATCATAAAAGCCATTTATGAAAAGCCCACAGCTAACATCATCCTCAACGGGGAAAAACTGAGAGCTTTTTCCCTGAGATCAGGAACATGACAGGGATGCCCACTCTCACCGCTGTTGTTTAACATAGTGCTGGAAGTTCTAGCATCAGCAATCAGACAACAAAAGGAAATCAAAGGCATCAAAATTGGCAAAGATGAAGTCAAGCTTTCGCTTTTTGCAGATGACATGATATTATACATGGAAAATCCGATAGACTCCACCAAGAGTCTGCTAGAACTGATACATGCATTCAGCAAAGTTGCAGGATACAAAATCAATGTACAGAAATCAGTTGCATTCTTATACACTAACAATGAAGCAACAGAAAGACAAATAAAGAAACTGATCCCATTCACAATTGCACCAAGAAGCATAAAATACCTAGGAATAAATCTAACCAAAGATGTAAAGGATCTGTATGCTGAAAACTATAGAAAGCTTATGAAGGTAATTGAAGAAGATTTAAAGAAATGGAAAGACATTCCCTGCTCATGGATTGGAAGAATAAATATTGTCAAAATGTCAATACTACCCAAAGCTATCTACACATTCAATGCAATCCCAATCAAAATTGCACCAGCATTCTTCTCGAAACTAGAACAAGCAATCCTAAAATTCATATGGAACCACAAAAGGCCCCGAATAGCCAAAGTAATTTTGAAGAAGAAGACCAAAGCAGGAGGCATCACAATCCCAGACTTTAGCCTCTACTACAAAGCTGTCATCATCAAGACAGCATGGTATTGGCACAAAAACAGACACATAGACCAATGGAATAGAATAGAAACCCCAGAACTAGACCCACAAACGTATGGCCAACTCATCTTTGACAAAGCAGGAAAGAACATCCAATGGAAAAAAGACAGTCTCTTTAACAAATGGTGCTGGGAGAACTGGACAGCAACATGCAGAAGGTTGAAACTAGACCACTTTCTCACACCATTCACAAAAATAAACTCAAAATGGATAAAGGACCTGAATGTGAGACAGGAAACCATCAAAATCTTAGAGGAGAAAGCAGGAAAAGACCTCTCTGACCTCAGCCGTAGCAATCTCTTACTCGACACATCCCCAAAGGCAAGGGAATTAAAAGCAAAAGTGAATTACTGGGACCTTATGAAGATAAAAAGCTTCTGCACAGCAAAGGAAACAACCAACAAAACTAAAAGGCAACCAACGGAATGGGAAAAGATATTTGCAAATGACATATCGGACAAAGGGCTAGTATCCAAAATCTATAAAGAGCTCACCAAACTCCACACCCGAAAAGCAAATAACCCAGTGAAGAAATGGGCAGAACACATGAATAGACACTTCTCTAAAGAAGACATCCGGATGGCCAACAGGCACATGAAAAGATGTTCAGCGTCGCTCCTTATCAGGGAAATACAAATCAAAACCACACTCAGGTATCACCTCACGCCAGTCAGAGTGGCCAAAATGAACAAATCAGGAGACTATAGATGCTGGAGAGGATGTGGAGAAACGGGAACCCTCTTGCACTGTTGGTGGGAATGCAAATTGGTGCAGCCGCTCTGGAAAACAGTGTGGAGGTTCCTCAGAAAATTAAAAATAGACCTACCCTATGACCCAGCAATAGCACTGCTAGGAATGTATCCAAGGGACACAGGAGTACTGATGCATAGGGGCACTTGTACCCCAATGTTCATAGCAGCACTCTCAACAATAGCCAAATTATGGAAAGAGCCTAAATGTCCATCAACTGATGAATGGATAAAGAAATTGTGGTTTATATACACAATGGAATACTACGTGGCAATGAGAAAAAATGAAATATGGCCTTTTGTAGCAACGTGGATGGAACTGGAGAGTGTGATGCTAAGTGAAATAAGCCATACAGAGAAAGACAGATACCATATGGTTTCACTCTTATGTGGATCCTGAGAAACTTAACAGGAACCCATGGGGGAGGGGAAGGAAAAAAAAAAAAAAAAAGAGGTTAGAGTGGGAGAGAGCCAAAGCATAAGAGACTGTTGAGAACTGAGAACAAACTAAGGGTTGATGGGGGGTGGGAGGGAGGAGAGGGTGGGTGATGGGTATTGAGGAGGGCACCTTTTGGGATGAGCACTGGGTGTTGTATGGAAACCAATTTGACAATAAATTTCATATATAAATAAAAAAAATAAAAATAAATAAAAAAAAATAAAAAAAAAAAAGCAAACAGACAAAAAAAGTATCCAGCAAATCACCAAAAATCAACAGAAACAGAAACCCAGTGCCATGTTAATATTCTCCTGCTCCACACAGAGTTCACCTTGATAAAGCTGAGGTCCTCATCTGATCCCAATCTGCCTTACGCTGCTCAGGCTACCATAACAAAAACAGCGTGGCAACACCGTTTATTTTCTTAGTTTTTAAAGCTGGCAAGCCCATGATCAAGGTTCTGGATGACTCGGCTCCTGGTGAGGTTCCTCTTCCTGGCTTGTGGATGGCCACCGTCTCTGTATGCTCACATGACCTCTAGTTTGTGCACATGCAGAGAAAGAGATCTCCCTTCCCCTTCCTTTAAAGCACTAATCCAGATTCTGACCCCACCCTTATGACCTCATTTAAGCTTAATTACTGCTTCTAAAGGCCTGATCTCCAAACACAGTCACATCAGGGCTTCAACATATGAATCGGCAGGGAATAGATGGAGGCAAAATTCAGTCCGTAGCATAACCTTCCACTCACCCATAATTACCTTTTTTATCATGAGTTCTAATATTCCATGGAATATATTTCTCACCCTGAATTCATAATCTTCTAGAAAGTTATTAGTCGTTTGCCTGCACTTACCACACAGGACTCTAACCCTGCCATCAGACACCTTTGCAATTTACCAAGGTTAAAACTTAACTTGGACCCTCAAAATGGCTTAACTCCTAAAATGACTGTGCAAAAAAGAATTAACACAGCAGGCCTAAAACTCATCTCCTCAGAAAGGGGTGTTTGTAACACTGGTACTCGGCTAGACCCTGGGAACTTGGATACTGGAAGAGTTCCCACCTCCCTAACTATTAAGAGGGACTCACAGTGCCTAAGCTGTACAGACAATGTGATTTATGCTGAACATCTACTTTCCTACTAAGGGTCTGGAATTTCGTACCTGCTAGGCAGAGGATGACTATGTGATCAGCCCCCAGTAAGAACCTTGGGCACTGATTCTAATGAGCTTCCCTGAGGGATGACATTATACACATTGTCACAATTCTGCTGGAGGAAATATGTCCTGTGTGACTACAAAGGGAAAAGACTCTTTAGAAGCTTGTGCCTGGTTTCCTCCGGACTTCATCCCATGCATCTTTTCCCATCACTGATCTTGCTTGGTGTCCTTTCCCTGTAATCAATCATAATCATGAGGACAACTACATGCTGAATTCTGTGAAGTCTTCCTAGTGAATCATCAAAGCTGGAGTAGTCTGGAAGACCTCTAACACTTCAATCAATGCACTTTCTTAACTCACATCACCAAACATCTATCCCTACTAAAAGAACTCCATATACCTATATTTTAATCTTCCCAGGTTCCACTCCAACCCATAATTCTTTCAGCCCTGGCCTTATCCAGTCCATTTTCTACAATTATCACAATCAGGCTAAGATGACCATCATCTCTCTATATATCAGGGCTTCTATAACTGGGGTGAATATTCTCTAAGAGATAGGGGTGAGGTTTTTTTAATATAAAACTGTTTGTTTCCTAAATCTTTTAGTAAAAATAGTGTTCCCAAGCACTTCTCCATGTTCAGCCTCATTTTACTTGATCTTTCTACAAGGGAAGAAGCTACAGAGCACTCTATCTGCCTGTAAACTTCTTCTTCCTCCAAATACCCATAAATGTTAGTGATCCAGGGGGTTCCATCTTCTGGCCTCTTTCATCTCACTTTCCACAAACCATTCCGTTTACTTTTTTTTTTTTTTTTTTAATTTTTTTTTTCAACGTTTTTTATTTATTTTTGGGACAGAGAGAGACAGAGCATGAACGGGGGAGGGGCAGAGAGAGAGGGAGACACAGAATCGGAAACAGGCTCCAGGCTCCGAGCCATCAGCCCAGAGCCTGACGCGGGGCTCGAACTCACGGACCGCGAGATCGTGACCTGGCTGAAGTCGGACGCTTAACCGACTGCGCCACCCAGGCGCCCCTCCATTTACTTTCATAACATGAGCTTCTACTGATGATCCATCCACCTTTAAGTTCAGCTCTATCACCTGTCCTAAGCCCCAGAATCTTACTTCCAACCACTTAGAGGACAAATATATCTATGGAGCCTACCAATCACTCAGACTGATATTCTTCTTAACATGTGTGTTCAAAAAGATCATCTAGGTCTGTTTGCTTTACAGTTCAATTGATATGTCTACAGCTACTATATCACAGCAATCCTAAGTTCTAGAAGACTCTGAATTCTTTCTTTAACATGTCTTTTTGGTATTACAGCCTACCCTGCTCTTATTTAGTAGTTCACTATTATAGTAGAGCCTGGTGCAAAGCTATGCACAGACCAGGTATTTAATAAATATTCATTCAATAAATTAATATCATCATCCATCTATCAGACCTGCAGCAAACAGAATGGAACACCTTGCTGGTAGCATGGCTGCATATAGAAATGTCACTACCAGTAATCCCAATTTATTAGTTATATATGAATTAGAATTTTCAAAACACAGTTTGGAATAACAAGCAAGCCATTTTAGGGAGAAAATATATATAGAAAACATATATTTAAGAAAAAAGAGAGGTGTTTGCTGGAGGAACGTCCAGATATAGATGGCCAGACTAATAAACACAGGTTTCAATCCTTCCTGAAACCCTATAAAGATGACAATAAAGAAATTTACTTTTCTTTTTCTTTCTTTCTTTTTTTTTTTTTTAAGGCATAAACTTACATGGATGAGGAAAATAGAAAAGGAGAAAACAGTAATAGAATTTCACAAGCTAGAAAGCAGATAGACAAGTGGTGACTGACTTAATAGACTGGAAAAACAGAATCCCAGAGGGACAACAAGAAAGCTAAAACCAGCTCATTGTACATCCCATTTTATACTGCTCGACCACTAACAAGATCAGGAAGTAAAGAAATCTGGGACATCTGGAAATAGGGATGAAGGAGACCAAAAATAAAGTCAACTGGTTCAAAGTCTATCTAAGAGGCAGTTAGATATCCACATTTCCACATCATTCCAACTCTTGGCAGTCCAGCCCCAACCTGACCAAAAAGAGGTGATTTATTTTCTGGAGATTATAAAACGCAGGGTCTCTGGACCAGGAGTCAATAGCCACAGTTGAGAGCAGAGCTACAATTCAACAAATGGGGGCAGTGAATGGGGTGGGGTAGAGGTACAGGGTTAGGAGTTACATAAAAACATGTAAACTGGGATACTGAATGCTGAAATCTGCCCCCTCCCCAAATTTCCTACCCCACTCAATCTGACTTACAGTTGACAAGCAACTCTGATATGCCTACTGATATGTGAGAGTTCCCCAAAACTTGGCCAAACCTGACCATCTCAATGGGAATCTAAGTCAGTTAAGTGTCTCCCATGCACTCAGAATGAGATTTTTAGCTCCCTGTTGCAAATATAAGCATACAACCAAGGACTGATTACCAGACATCTGAAGAAACCTCTAACATAAAAGAGGAAACCAAAATATACAGATAAAAAGCAACATGGAAGTCACAAGGGGGGGTGGGGGGAAGGAAAGAGACTTTAAAATCTTTTTCCAAAAGTCTTAACGTTAACATTTTCAGAATACAGAAGAAATAACACTATACCCATGACATAAGGACAGAATATTAACAAAAGAACATTCAGAGAATGATTCTGGAAATTAAACATACCATAGTAGAAATGAAAAACTCAATAGAAAAAAAAGAATTTAGGGGAGCCTGGGTGGCTCAGGCGGTTAAGTGTCTGGCTTCGGCCAAGTCATGATCTCATGGTTCATGAGTTCGAGCCCTGCGTCAGGCTCTGTGCTAACAGCTCAGAGCCTGGAGCCAGCTTCAGATTCTATGTCTCCCTCTCTCTCTGCCCCACCCCCCACCCCCCAACTGGCACACATGCATATGCGCGCTCTCTCTTTAAAAAAAAAGGAATACACATTAAAAAAAATTTGTTAAAAGAAAAGAAAGAATTTAAATTTGAAAAAATTTCTCATAAGTAGAGCAAAAAGACAATGTGAGAGAAAACAGGAGAAAGATAAGAAAATCAGAGGATCAGCCCTGGAGGTCAAATTCCAAACAAAGGAGCTCCAAAGAAAATGGAGGAGAGGATACAGTGAAAACAAATTTTCTCAGAACTAAAAGACAAGAGTCTCCAGATTTAAAGGGCAAACCAAGTACCCAATACATTGGATGAAAAGAACATCATAGCACACCATAGCACACCACATAAAATTGTAAAAACATTGGAAGGTAAATGGAAATGCAACAATGCCTTCACAATTTTGAAGGAAAATTGTTTCCAACATGGAATTCTATATTCATCAAATTATCAATCGTGACTAGAATAATGATACATTCAATAGGCAGTGACCAGTAAATAACTCACCTTTCACACACCATTTAAGAAGATACTAGAGGATATCCATCACCAAAAGCAGGGAATAAACCTAGAAAGAGAAACAAGAAGATGTGGTATCAGAGAAAGGATAGAAGAATAGATGATAATAAAGGAAAATCCTAGAATTACTGAGAAAAGTTTTAAAACAGGAAAAGAAGCTTTTGTATCTGCCCAGATTTCCTTCCCAAAATGCAGAATTTTATGTAAACGCTGAAAGAATTCAAAGAAACCTCCACAAACTCTTAATTAAAAAGAAAAAAAAAAAAAGGAAAGAAAAAAGAAAGGAGGAGACAAAAGCAACAGCAATCATTGAGGTATACACCAGTCTTCTATACTGATAGAAAAAGCCAGTTCTTCTGACCAGCTCTGAGCTTCCACAGTTACCAACTTTAGGTTACAACATGGTATTTGACAATGGTTGGCTTCAATTCTTCAGATCAGAAAATGTTTAACAAAAATTGAAGAACTAGTGTAAATAAGGGAGAGTCAACTGCCTCCTCTTGATAAAAATGTTGCCTCTTTTTAATCAAGGACTAAGGATAGTTTAGTAATAATCATTTAACTGTTCTATTACCCAAATTAGAGGCTTCCTCAACAGTCCAGTAGAGTAATTCAGTAAAGGCAAATGGCATTTTATTTTTTTTTATTTTTTTTTTTAATTTTTTTTTTCCAACGTTTATTTATTTTTGGGACAGAGAGAGACAGAGCATGAACGGGGGAGGGGCAGAGAGAGAGGGAGACACAGAATCAGAAACAGGCTCCAGGCTCTGAGCCATCAGCCCAGAGCCTGACGCGGGGCTCGAACTCAGGGACCGCGAGATGGTGACCTGGTTGAAGTCAGACGCTTAACCGACTGCGCCACCCAGGCGCCCCACAAATGGCATTTTAAAACGCAGTCATCAATAAATAAGCAAACAAAAGCAAAACAATCACACACACTCCCAGAACTATTTGACCCAGTTCATTCAAAGAGCTTCCAGTGGACTCTTGTATACTCTTAAATTTGACACAAAAAAATCATACCAGATTTCATAAGAAATCAAAGCACAGAACATAGCTCTAGAAATTACTATATTGCTCAACTGATACCCCACCAGTAACTGCACTTAAGTGGAAAATAAGGAGAAAAACAAATTAGAGCAGTGCAGATTTTGAAAACTTGTCCTACCGCAGTCTAGCTGAAAGACAAGACCACAAGAAACATGCTCAAAATCATTTAGAATAAAATTCTTCCCTTAAATACAGCATTCTAAATTGTCAAACTGATATAATTCTAAAATATCAACTCCTTCTACTTTTTTTAATTGACTAAGGCAATTGGATTCCATTAACAGCTAATTTTTGCCAAACTTAATTCTAACAAACTAATTTAAGAGACCTTAAATAAAGAATAAAATACTTACACCGTATTTCTGCATTCCTACAATTCAAAAGCAATAGGATCAAGTTTTTTCAGGGTGTGAATAAACATGCCACACTTCAGGTTAAAAACATATTCTATTCCAAAATTAGGAGTGAAAATAAAGCTCAAAAAGAAATGACTTCCCAGCCTTGAATTCAGTGGCATTAATATTAATGACAATCCCACTCATTTCAAAGGCATGTCCCAGAGTGTTTATATTATGAAAAATGGCTCTGGAATGTCATCTTCAGTAAATTTTAAATTGTTTAATCTGAGGTTTTGCTAGATTTGTAACAGCTGCACTTGTGTTTACAACTATAATAAGATCTTTACAGCATGGCACTCCTTTACACATTTTTTAGATCTGGTTGGTACAAACATGTTGTACTGATCAATGGAAAGGAGTTTGGTATCTCTCTATAGCTACAAATTTAGTCAGAATAAAGTTTTGTTTTGGATTAACATTGTACAACAAATGCATCATAGACCTTAAGAAGTTTTATGGTATTGGTTACAGAAGGATAGGACAGAAACTTCCATTCATATACAAACATTTAGAAAATGATTCAATTTGTGTTTGTGGAATTCAAATTTTGTTTGGGGAGAAAATATGCATATCAAACACACTGTGGATCTAATTTACTTGCTGGCATTCACAGGGTCTCAGGGCAAGTTACCAAGCAGAAACTGGTTGGGCAGTATTCAAAAAACTACATTTCTTCTAATACCTTTATTTACACAGTAGAAAGATGCAACAAAAAAAGTCTGCCAAAGACTTGGCTCAAGAATATTCCAATAGGGAGCATCAGCAATCCTTGGCCATGGGGCTGCTGATGCAATGAGAAGAGCACCAGACCAGAGTCAGTTTCTGGGGGTAATGATCAACAGCTTTGCCACTAACCTCAGTTTCCTTCTCTGTAAACATTTCAAAGAGAAGTTATTATTGAAGGTGAATGTTTTCTGCTAAAATAAGTTGAGTATGGGTAACCAGAAATGCTCGGCTCCTTTAGAAACTGAAAAGGTTATCATGCTGTAATAACTAAGACATATTCAAAAATTACAAAAACAGAAGTAACCCCAGAAGTTCTTCAGCACTATCCTCTTTTTGGGCCATCTCTCAGGAACTTCTAATCCTGGTCCAAATTAATTTTTTTGAAAAGCCTCCACTCTATTTTCTTCTTTTTTTAATGCTTCTCTTACCTTGGCACATGTGGTTACTATCAGAATCAAATACAATCTGTATGAGAATAATTTGGAAAGTGCAAAACACATTGAACAGGGCTTATGACCAAAGTACTACTACAAATGAACCAAGAAACCAAAAGAAATTAAAAAAAAAAATCCATGCTTATAAAATCAATTAATTTTTTTAAAAACCAATAGGGCAAAAGCTCTGATTTCTGAAGGATATATAGCATATTATTGTTCAGGAATAATAAAGTTTCTACAGTATGAACTTTGAACTTACCAGAGAACAAAGATTATTGTAGCAATTTCCACAATAAGTATGATAAATTTGTTCAGAATTACCCATTTCCCCCCCTAGGTATTACTTTGACAACTGAATGCATTTCAAAATGATTCAAGTGTTACTAAATTACTTCAGACAAAGGTCATAAATTAAAATAACCAGAATGGGTAAGTTAAATGAGTAAAGCAATCAGATGGGCTTGAGGCTACTGGAAGACAAGAGCACCATCCAAAGAAGATAGCCAGAACTTAGCTCCTACCAGCTGCTGCCAAGAGAAGTCAGATGTAGTTGCCAGACTGCCTTAATAGAAACCCAGAAAATACGGATTTTAAAGGTGAAATTGCTTAGTGTTTAAGTGTTTGTAAATGACTCAAAAAATCTTAAACATCAAGCAAGCCACACAAAACTTAAATGCAAAGCAGATACGCTCTCTGCCTTATCATCTCCACCATGTTTTATATGGATTTACTTAAAATACCATTACAAGGTAGACACGAAGTTTGGTGACTTTTTTTTTTATTATTATTTTTATGAGCAGCATGTGCAAGAGAGGCAGAGGGAGAGAGAGAAAATCTCAAGCAGGCTCCATGCTCAGCACAGGACTTGACACGGTGCTCGATCCCACCACCTGGATCATGACCTGAGATGAAATCAAGAGTCAGATGCTAAACTGACAGAGCCACCCAGGCACCCCTGGTGACTTTTTTTTTTAATGCTTCAATCATACTATGACTTATGTTAATATATTCCACAAGGTTCACTTTTTTTTTTTCCTTGAAGTAAAATTGGTATGTAATGTTATATTAGCTTCAGGTATACAACATGATTTGCTATTTGTATACACTACAAAGTGATCACCACAGTAAATCTAGCTACCATCCACCACCATAAAATTGCCCTGTTCACCCATTTCATCCACCCCACCACCGTCTTCCCCTCTAATAACCACCAATTTTCCATATCTATGAGGTTTTTGTTTCATTTTTTTGGATTCCATATATAAATGGAATCATGTACTTGTCTTTCTCTGACTTATTTCACTTAGCATAATACCCTCAGATCCATCGATGTTGCTGCAAATGGCACAATTTCATTCTTTTTTATGGCCAAGTAGTATTCCATTGTATATATACCACATATTCTTTATTCATTTACCTATTGATGAATATTTTAGTTGTTTCCATATTTTGACTACTGTAAATAAGAACTACAATGAACACAGGGGTACAATATATTTCTGATAGTGTTTTCATTTTCTTCAGATAATAGATCATATGGCAGTTCTATTTCCAATTTTGTAAGGAACTTCCATACTATTTTCCTTAGTGGATGCACCAATCTACATTCCCAACAGCAGTGCATAAGGGTTCTTTCTCCACATCCTCAAAAACTTTTTTTGATAGTAGCCATTCTAACAAGTGTGAAGTAATATATCACTGTGGTTTTGATCTGCATTTCACTGATTAGTGATGTAGAACATCTTTTCACGTGCCTGCTGGTCTTCTTTGGAAATATGTCTATTCAGATACTCTACCCATTTTTTAATCAGAATGTATGGCTTTTTTGCTATTGACTTGCTTGAGTTATTTATTTTAAATGTTATCCCCTTATCAGATGGATGATTTGCAAATATTTTCTCCCATTCAGTAGACTGTCTTTTCATTTTGTTGATGGTTTTCTTTGCTGTGCAGAAGCTCTTTTAGTTTGATGTAGTCCCATTTGTTTATTTTTGTTTTTGAAATCAAATCCAAAAATAAAATGTTAAGACCAATGTCAAGGATCTTACCACCTATGTTTTCTTCTAGGAGTTTTATGGTTTCAGATCTTACATTCAAGTCTTTAAACTATTTTGAGTTCATTTTTATATATGGTACAGGATAGGGGTCTAGTTTCATTCTTTTGCATGTGGCTGTCCATTTCCAAAACAATTTACTGAAAAGACTTACCCAGTTGCAACTCTTGGCTCCTTTTCAGAAATTAATTCACCATATATGTGTAAATTTATATTCTATCCCATCAATGACTGATTTTATGCTAATAACATACTGTTTTAATTACTATAGCTTTGTAGTATAGTTTGAAATCAGAAAGCATGATACCTCTAACTTTGTTCTTCTAAGATTGATTTAGCTATTCAGGGTCTTTTGAGGCCCATACACATCTTTAAATTATTTGTTCTATTTCTGTGAAAAATGCCATGGAAATTTTGATAGGGACTGCACTAAATCTGTAGATTACTTTGGGTTGTATGAACACTTTTAACAATATTAATTCTTCCAATGCATGATCATGGAATATCTTCCCATTATTTGTATGTTCTTCAATTTCTTTCATTGATATCTTATAGTCTACATTGTACAGATATTTCACCTTATTGAATTTTTTCACAGGTATTTCTTCTATTTGCAATTGTAAATGGGATTTCTTCTTTCTGCTACTTCATTATTAGTGTGTAAAAACAACAGATTTCTGCATTTTAATTTTGTACTGTGAAATTTTACTGAATTCATTTACTGGTTCTAACAGTTTTTTTGGTGAACCTTTAGGGTTTTCTATACAGTGTCACAGCACCTGCAAACAGTGACATTTTACTTAACTCCTTTCCAACTTAGACGTCTTTTAGTTCTTTTTCTTGCCTAATTGCTGTGGCTATGACTTCTATTCGATGTTGAATAAAAGTGGCAAGAGTGGGAATCTTTGTCTTTGCTCCTGATCTTAGAGGAAAAACTTTCAGCTTTTCACTGTTGAGTATGACGTTAGTTGTGAGTTTGTCATATATGGCATTATTTATGTTGAGGTACATACCACCTTCTATTCCCACTTTGTTGAGAGTTTATCATAAATGGACGTTGAATTTTGTCAAGTCCTTTTTCTGCATGTATTGAAATGATCATCTGATTTTTATCCTTCATTTTGTTAACACGGTGTATCAAATTGATTGACTTATGGCCACTGAACCACACTTGCACCCCTGGAATAAAGCTCCTTTGATCATGGTGTATGATCCTTTTTCAATTTGGTTTGCTAACATTTGTTGAGAATTTTTAGTGTAAGTTCATCACAAATATTAACCTAGGATTTTCTTTTTATCTTGTTTTTGTCTGGTTTTAATATCAACGTAGTGATGGCCTTATAAAATGAGTTTGGTCCTGTTTCCACCAGAACTAAGCACTCTATGATCAGTAGACTTGGTGCATGTCGGCAGTGGGGGCTGTGTTGGTCCTCTGGGGCAGAGGCCAGCTGCACTGGCTCACACAGTCAGACTTGCCCTAGCAGGGTGCAGGGGGGTGGGGTTTGGTGTAAGAGGCTGCAGCCTCCACTGGGGGCACTATGTTGCTCACTGAAGTCCAGCTGCGCTGGTGCAGGAAGGGAAGATGGCATCACCCCACTCTCTTATCCTTAGGGAGGGTAGCTTGCACCTGCCACTGTTCAGGGAGTCCAGACAAGCAAATGATCTCTCCTTCTGTGTCCCAGACTTCCATCAGAACCCTGCCCTCAACCCTTCTGTGCCTGAGCCACTGACACACACACAGCCACAGCTCTCCTGTGTTTTATCTCTGGTGTGCAGCCAGGATTCAAAACTCCAAATCTTAAAGGAGTTAAAGGCAGACTGCTGCCCCCCTCCAGAAGAGAGCCTTGCAGCACTGTGCTTAGCACCATTCTGTCCCAGAAAAGTAGTCACACAGCCACAGAGCTGCCTGGAGTTTACGGTGAATGACAACAGAAAGCTGCAACCAGATTATCTGCCCTCTACATGTGCCTCTGTCCCTTGCTGTTGAACGGCTGCTCAAAGGCACCAGCTGGGTCTTTAATCATTGGAGAGGAAATACACCCTCTTCCAAATGCACTCTGGGAAGGGGAACATTCTCTCCCAGTGCAACCCAGGGGACCCCAACACCACGCTATCTGCTGTCCACTCCTAGGGCTCTGCCCTTCTCCCGAGAAGCACAGCTGCCCACCCAGATTGACTTCAGCTAATGGTACAGACTTTCAAAACCTCCAAATTTGAGCTCCACCATTTGCAAAAACTTGTGATAGTTCCTCCTGATTCCCCAGTCAATGGTTTTGGGGGAGTGCTTCTCTTGTGTGAACCCAACATCCTGCTCTCTTCTCCCCTCTTCCTTTTCCTCTCCACAAAAAAGGCTCCCTCCCTTCTGCAGTACTGAGGCTTTTCTTTCTCCCAATTCAAGTCTCCATACCTGTAGCTGCCAAGTTTTCTCCCTCAAAACATGCAGATTGTTCTCTTAATCCTTCAACCAACTTCCTAGATGTTCAAAATGATTTGATGTTGATCTAGCTATTTTCAATGGACGAGGCAAGCCCAGGGTCGCCCTATTACTCCACCATCTAACTCCTCCCCTCATGAGATTGGAAACATTTTTCCAAATCTTCAATTTTTTGAGTCTGAGACGGACAAGTATTAAATCTACTCTGAATATTTGGTAATTCACCAGTGAAGCTATCTGGTCCTGGGCCTTTGTTGGGAGTGCTTTGTTTAGAGATTCAATCTCCTTACTAATAATAAATTTATTCAGATTTTTAATTTTTTCATGATTCAGTCTTAGAAAATTATGTTGCTAGGAATTTATCCATTTCTTCTAGGTTGTCCAGGTTATTGGTACATAATTGTTCACAGCAGTCTTTTATGATCCTTTGTATTTCTGTGGTATTAACTGTAACTTCTCTTTCATTTCTGATTTTATCTATTTGAGCCCTCCATTTTTTCTTGGTGAGTCTAGCTAGGGATTGGCGATTTGGTTTATCTTTTCAAAGAACTAGTTCCTGGGGCACCTGGGTAGCTCAGTCAAGTGTCCGACTCTTGATATCAGCTCAGGTTATGAACTCATGGTCATGGGATCAAGCTCCACATTGTCAGGTTCCAGGCTGACAGTGTGAAGCCTGCTTGGGATTCTCTCTCTCCCTCTCTTTCTCTGCCCCTCCCCCATTTGCATGTGTGTGCACACTCTCTCAAACTTAAAAAGAAAAAAAAAAACAACCTAGGAGCACCTGGGTGGCTCAGTTGATTAAGCATCTGACTCTTGATCTTAGCTTAGGTCATGAACTCATGGTTCATGCGATCAAGCCCCTCATCAGGCTCTGTGCTGACAACACAAAGCCTGCTTGGGATTCTCTCTCTCCCTCTCTCTCTCTCTGCCCCTCCCTCATTTGCATGTGTGTGCACACTCTCTCTCAAATAAACTTAAAAAAAAAAAACAAAAAAAAAAACCTAGGAGTGCCTGGGTGGCTCAGTTGATTAAGCATCTGACTCTTGATCTTAGCTTAGGTCATGAACTCATGGTTCATGCGATCAAGCCCCTCATCAGGCTCTGTGCTGACAACACAAAGCCTGCTTGGGATTCTCTCTTTTTCTGTCTCTCTGTCCCTCCCCTCCTCACTCTTTCTCTCAATATAAATAAACTTTTAAAAAATGAACTCAAGTGATTTAACTCGTCTTTAAAAAAAAAAGAACTAGTTCTTAGTCTCACTGATATTTTCTATTTTTTTCTTTAGTCTCTATTTCATTTATCTCTGCTCTGATCTTTATTATTTCATCCTTTCAACTAACTTTGGGTTTTGTTAGGGCTTAACTTTTACTCTTCTTTCTCAAATTCCTTTAAGTGAAAAGTTAGATTGTTTGATATTTTTCTGTTTCTTGAGGTAGGCCTGTAAATAAGCTTCCCTTTTTAAACCACTTTTGTGGGGCACCTGGGTGGCTCAGTCAGTTAAGCATCCACCTTCAGCTTAGGTCATGATCTCATGGTTCGTGGGTTCGAGCCGCACATTGGGTTCTCTGCTGATAGCATGGAGCCTGCTTCAGATCCTCTCTCTCCCTCTCTTTCTGCCCCTCCCTGCTTGTATGTGTTCGCTCGCTCGCTCTCAAAAATAAATAAAAGTTAAAAAATAAATAAAACTGCTTTTGCTGCATCCCATAGATTTTGCAATGTTCTATTTGTTTTTATTTGTTCCAAGGTATTTTCTAATTTCCCTCTAGATTTCTTTGTTGAGCTAATGGTTGTTCAGTAGCAGACTGTTTAACCTTCACATTTTGGTATGGTTTCCAATTTTTTTCTTGTAACTTATTTCTAGTTTTATACTACCGTGGTCAGAAAAGATGCTTGACAGGATTCCAATCTTCCTAAATTTTGAGATTTGTTTTGTGGCCTAAAATGTGACCTATCTTGAGAATGTTCCATGTGCACTGGAGAAAAATGTGTTTTCTGTTGCTTTGGATAGAATGTTCTGTATATATGTATTATGTTCATCTGATCTAATGGGTCATTTAAGCCCAATGTTTTCTTCCTGGTTTTTTTAGGGAAGCTGGATAATCTATGCATGGATATAAGTAGGCCATTAAAGTTCCCTACTGTTAATGCATTGCTGTCCATTTCTCCCCTGAAGTCTATTAATATTTGCTCAGCTCAACTCCTATGTTGAGTACACAAATATTTATAAATGTTATATCTTCTTTTCTTTCTTAATGTTTTATTTATTTATTTTTGAGGGCAAGGGAGGGGCAGAGAGGGAGGGGGACTGAGGATCCCAAGCAGGCTCTGTGCTGACAGCAGTGAGGCAGATGTGGGGCTCAAACTCACAAACTCATGAGATCATGACCTGAGTGGAAGTCAGATGCTTCACCAACTGAGCCACCACCAGGCACCCCAAATCTTCTTCTTAAATTGACTCCTTCATCACTATGCAATGCCCTTCTCTGTTTTTATTACAGTTTGTTTTTAAAATCTACTTTGTGTGATAGGAGTTTAGGTAAAATCGTTTCTTTTTGTTTGCATTTACATGGAATATCTTTGTCTATCCCTCTACTTTCAGTCTGTACATTTGTTTAGATGTGGAGTCTTTTGTAAGCAATATACATAGATGAGTCTTGTTGGTTTTTTTAATCCATTCAGCCACTCTATGCCTTTTGATTGGAGAATTTAATCCACCTATATTTAAGGTAACTATCGATAAGTATGCACTTATTGCCATTTTGTTAACTGCTTTCTGGCTGTTTTGTAGTTCCTCTCCCTTCCTTCTTCTCTTGCTCTCTTCCCTTGTGGTTTGATGACTTTATTCATAGTATCATATTTACATTCATTTCTCATTATCTTTTGTACATATACTACAAGTTTTTGCTTTCTGGTTACCATGAAGTTCACATTAACAGCCTCTCTATATACATATATTGATAGTATATTTTATGTTGGTAGCAACTTAAGTGTAAATGCTTTTTAAAACTCTCATTTTTACTACCTCTTCCAACATTTTATATTTTGATATCCTTTTTTACATCTCTTTATTTTGTGTATCCAACATTTAATCATAATAAGAACTCTCAACAGTATAGGAAGGAAAGTTCTTCAACTTGATGAAGACCATTAATGAAAAATTTACATCTAACATCAGACCTATTGGTAAAAGATTAGATGCTTTCCCCTTTAAGATCAGAAACAAGTCAAGAATGTCTACTCTCCCCACTTCCATTCAGCAATGTACTGTAAGTTTTAAGGGGCAAAAAAAGCATCCAAATGTAAAGGAAAAAATAGAATTGCTTATATTGACAGATAACATGACAGTATATGTAGAAAATTCTAAGCAATTCACAAAAAAACCTGCTTGAAGTAATAATCAAAGTTGCATGGTACAAGACCAATATATAAAAAACAATTTTATTTTCATATACTGGCAATGAGAAACCTAAAAATGGGATATGAAAAAAAATTTTATGCACAAAAGCATCAAAAAGAAAACACTATAAAATAAAGATAACAAAAGGACAAGACTTGTACAATGAAAATTACAAAACAATGCTCAAATAAATTAAAGATCTAAACAAATGAAAAGACATTCCATGTTCACATTACAATTTTATTTCTCCCTCAAAAGAGACCTACCGAGTGAATGCAATTTCTACTAAAATCCATCACGGCAGGCTTTTTTCAAAAAAAAAAAAAAAAAAAAAAAATGACAAGATGATACTAAAACTTGCATGGAAATGTAAGGAAATCGGAATAGCCAAAACAATTTGAAAAAGAATAAGAATACTAGACAGCTTCTACTCAATTTCAAACTTTACTATAAAGCTACCATAATTAAGACAGTGTGGTGCTGGTATAAGAATAGGTGTTCAGATCACTGAAACAAAAATGAGTCTAGGAATAATTTATGGCCAACTGAGTTTTGACAAAAGCAGGGAAAAGTCAGTATTTTTTTTTCCCAACAAACAAAGCTGACACAACTGCACATACACATACAAGAAAGAAGATGAATTTGGATCCGTATCTCATACCACACACAAAAGTTCATGGAAACTGATCATAAACCTAAGATCAAAAAAAAGGAAAAAAAATTGATACATTGGACTTTCTCAAAATTAAAATTTATGTACTTCAAAAAATACCATGAAGAAAATGAAGACAAGCGGAAAGAATTATTTGCAAAACACATGTCTGATAATGGGCTTCTATTCAAAATATACAAAGAATGTTTACAATCCAATAATAAGGCAAACTACTGTGAAAATGTGTTAAGGAAACCCAAGTCAAAATCGGAACTGGGAAGTCATGAAGGGAGGGCTCTCACATACATATCATTCATTACAGCTTGCTTAGTCCAGCAAGTAAAATGAAGATTTCCTCTCTGCATAGCAATAAGCTGCAGGCACCCAACAGCAACCATTCTCCCCTGTGGCCAATGAGAGGCTGTCACCACTTCACTCACCTACAGCCAATTAGAAGCCATCAACATTTTGAACTCTCATTTTCTTCCAATGGACATTGTTCAAAACAACCCCTCCAACCTCTTTCCCTCTATAAAAGGATGCTCTCCTCCTTTGTTCTCAAGATTTGCCTAGGGTTCATGAACATAGTTTTCTTGAGTTTCAATTCCTCTGCTATTACCAAATAAACTTGATTTTGCTGGTTATCGTTTATATTTTTCCTTTTAAAAAACTGACATTTCATGGTGTCAGAAGTGGGATTCAAAGGCAATGAACCCGCAAGGAACTAACAACCCCTAGTACTATGTGTGGCACCAATTTGTGCTTCTGTGAGTTGTCTTCTCCCTTTCAGTTTGATAAGTCTTCTCTGAGATTCAATCCTCTAAATTCTCTCAAGACGGTCCTCCTTCTGGGACCCTGGCCAGTTTTATGTTAAAAAAAACTACAGTCCCTCCTCTTGTGCATCCTTAACTAAGTGTAACAACTTGGCCAAAGATAACTTAGAACTCCAAACGCCATCATGGGGAATCTTCAACCACCCAAACTTGTATTTTTCAGAACCAAATTAGAAGACCATAGCTTTGAAATTAAACAGACTGAATGGGGTGCCTATTTTAATTGATACCTGGAGGCTTCCAAATGTATCCAAGATTCTAAAATCACCTTTTTACAAAATACCACTTCCAAATTAACTAAGGTAAGCAAACAACTGAAAGAAAAGTCAAAAAAGTTTCTAAGGCCTCTTTTTCCCCCTCCCTTGTGCTCTTTGTCTCTGGTGACAGCTTCTTTCCCTTCTGCACTATCCCCACCTCCTTTATATCCTCGGCTTTCTCATTCTGATCCCCTCACTGAACTTTCCTTTTTCTCCAAACCTCTCCCCACAACCTTCTGCCCTGAACCTATTAAAACCTGCCCCTTTAAAATCAGATCTTGTGCCAATCCAAATGCTAAACCCTTAATTTCTTATGTTGCCTGGGCTAAAGTTGAACTACAAGCCATAGTCAAAGATTTTCCCAAAGTAACTGAGGATCCCCATAGATTTGCTGAGGAATTTAGTGCAGTTTTTCAAACTTATCAACCTGGTTTCTCTGGTTTGTATCAGCTAGTCCATATGCTTGTTAGCGAAGGCAAGGCCCAACACTGGATGAAAACTACCAAATGGAATGATTCCAAGAAGTCTAGAATTACAACATGGGGACAAAGAAACCCTTGCTGCCTTATTATATAATCAGACTTGAGGAACTGCCAAGTGACCCCTTTTGGTAATTCTCAGGAACTTTCCCAAAGTGAGCTGACTGGAGTAAGACTCAGGCTTGTACCCAGAAGCCCAATGAGCCCATGCATGACTATTATATATTATGCCAGCTCCAAATTATCTTTAAAGAAAATTCTGGTCTTCCTTTGGATGTTGAGTTCACCTGGATAGCCTTTAACGCTATGTTCGTTAACAGGCTGAACTGGGATCTTTTTATTCTAATTAAAAGGATCAGGATGGAATGAAAAAGTATGTCTACTCCAGATTGAATTAATTTAGTAAACAAGGTCACCTACATCCTAGATGATTTAAATAAAAGGAAAAGCACAAAAACCTTTCATTTGAACCCCAACAAATGAAGTCTCCTAAACAAAACTAAAATCCTCCTGGTCTCTGCCATTATTGCAAAAAGCCAAAACATTGGAAGAAAGACTGCTATAAGCTCAAGTGCTCCAGGCACCTTCATTCAGCCCTCTAACGAGCCTTTCCAATGTCCTCCTAACCCCAGTGAAGGAACTCCAATGAACTTCAAGACTTTACCCAGTCCTTTCCTTTAGTTGACCTGGTGAAACCACTCTCCAGATTAGGAACCGATCTCTCTCTGTCCTTACTGATTCTAGAGCTACGTTCCCAGTGCTAAACTCCACTACCATTAAACATCCTCTACCTCAGAGTACTAAAACAGTTCTAATAGTGGGAGTCTCTAATAAATCTCAATGGGTTCCTATCTCTAACCCTATCCCTTTTTGCTTAGGCATTTCAAGATACCCACCCTTTTCTCCTTGAAGTTTCTCTGACCCTATTCATTTATTGGGCCAACATTTCTTAGAAAAATATCATGCTGGGAGTTCTCTCCCAAAAGGGGGAAATAATTCTAGAATTTGATAACAGCAACCAAAATAGCCAACTAGATAAGTCAAATGATGCTTCAACATCTTATTTGCTCTGTCTCTGACACCAATATAGCTAATTCCAAGGACACTAATCATTTGTCCCTGATGGATCAGCTATCACCGTCCCTGTGGGCAAAACCCTCAACTGATAACTTGCAGAATCCACAGTGCCCCACCTGTTAAAGATCCAAACAGATTCCTCAAAAATTCTCCCCAGAATTAACCAGTACCCTGTAAATAAAGAGGCCCTTCATGTCATTAAGTCAATAATAGATTTTAAGACCCAGGGCCTCATTATCCCCTGCAACACCATTTTACCTGTGAAGAAACCAAATGGCCACAGATGGAGGCTCATCAGACCTCTGAGTCATAAACAATATTGTCATTGCTTTGCCACTCTGTTGTCCCCAATTCACCTTAGTAACCTTCATCCGTACTGAGAGCAAATTTTCTTTCATGACTGATTCATGTAGTGTTTTCTTCAGTATCCCAGTAGATTAAAACTAGTCAGTATCTTTTTGCCTTTACTTGGAAAGAACAGCAATTAACCTGGACAGTAATGCCCCAGGGTTTCATGGAAAGTGTTAGGGTCAGGCGTAGGCTAGGGTAAATGTAAGAGTCAAGAACTAAAATTTTAGCAGTCAAAGGCTTTATTGGGAACTAAGGTCTGGGGCGAGGTTCCGTGACTCACAGGGGGAGAGAGAGAGGAGTCAGGGAAGTCGCGCCCGGTGTGGTGGGGTGGGGTTTTTAAGCTGCAGCGGTTCCGGGTTTAGGTCCGGGTGGGCCTTTTTCGCGTCAGGTCGTGCTGTCGCTGGGTGATTGGTTGACCTCCAATTCATTCTGGCGCACTACTCCGGGCTTTCCCGTTGGGTTGCGCTGGCGCTGGGTGATTGGTTGACCTTCAATTCATTCTGTTGCGCCGCTAGGGGCTTTTCATTGGGTTACACTGGCAAGACGGCCATCCCCTCTACTGTGGTTCCAAGGACATCCTAACAGAAAGCCCTTATTTCCTCACAAACTTTAAAGGCTGATCCAGATGATATCAAGTTCCCTGGATGCTCCACTTTAATATAATATGCAGATGACTTCTCTGCTCCACTTCCCAAGCCTCCTCACAAGAAGATAGCATCCATTTGCTATAATTCCAAGCCAAAAAGGGATATGAAATCTCTTAAAAAAAATTACAATTTGTTCAGGGGCACCTGGGTGACTCAATCGGTTAAGAGTCTGCCTTCAGCTGATGTCATGATCTCATGGTTTGTGGGTCTGAGCCCCACATTGGGCTCTCTGCTGTCCATACAGATCCCACTTTGGATCCTCTGTTCCCCTTGCTCTCTGCCCCTTCCCCACTTAACGTGTGCTCGCTTTCTCTCTCCAAAATGAATAAAAACAAAAAAAAATTACAATTTGTTCAAACTCAAGTTTGATACTTAGGGTATCTAATCTTACAATAAAGACTGCATCTAGATCCAGACAGGCTTCATGGCATCCTAAACTTCTCAAAGCCCAAACAAAACCAATGTCCCCTGAGGTTTTCTCACAGTGGCAGGATATTGTTGCAGCTGGATCCCAAACTTTTCCCTTATGGCCTAACCTTAATAGACCTTGTTAAAATGTATTAATCAATGAAGATTGAAATGACATGGCTTTTCAAATCTTAAAAGATCTGGTTTAATAACAACCCCCCCCCACCCTTAGACACCCCAATTATCAACGCCCTTTCTTTTTTGTATATGGAAAAGGGAATGCCCTTGAGGTACTCACCCAAGAGCATGGAGATCACCACCGGCCCGCAGGATATTAGAGACAACAACTAAATCCCATAGCCCAGAGATATCTCCCCCCCTTATAGCTATACCTGCTACTGTCCTTCCTGTAAAGCCACTGAAAGAATGATCATGGGATCCCCTTTAACCATCTCTGTGCCACATGCTGCCAAAGCCCTTCTTAACTCTCATCATACTCAGTATCTTTCATTAAGCCATTTCACTTCCTAGGACATTGCCCTGTTAAATGCCCCTTATGTCACTCTTGCTTGTTGTAATAACCTTAACTTGCTACTCTTCTCCCCTCCTCTACTCATGAAAGCCCCCACAACTGCTAAATACTGACAGATCACCTTCTGATCCATGTGATTATTTATTTACATAAAACTTCAGATGTTGATTTTTCATAGTTCACTGATGGTTCATATTGGAAAGATGAAAATAGTAAATATTGTGCTGGATATGCAATATTGACCTCTGAAATAATTGAAGCAGCACCTTTGCTTTTGGTTACTTCAGCCCAACAGACCAAATTATATGCACTCTTACCGGCCTATATCCTAGCCAAGGGCAAAATTGAAACATTTGCACTGACATGCCTTTGGAGTGGCTCATGATTTTGGAATGTTACATAAACAACCTGGCTTTTTTTTACTTCCAGCAGAGATAACATTAAAAACAGCCCTTACTTTCAGTAATTATTGGATGCCATATTCTTACCTGCTGCTTTGGCTATTATTAAAGTCCAGGAGCATTCTAAGCTTCATTCACTGGAAGGTAAAGGAAATCGCTTCACTGACATTTCCACAAAAAAATGCTGCCTTCAAAAGGTCCAAAAGTCAAACCTCTGTTACAGTCCACAGGAACTCACCTCCAGATGGTAGTCTGGAGAAACTAACTAGAGACACACAACAATCTCCACCAGAAAAGGAAAAACAATATTGACAAACAAATGGTTGTTGATATGATAAAAAGAGAAACATGTTCAGGACCAAATAAAAACCCAGTTCCACCAGAAATTCTTTAACTCTCATTTTTTATTCCCCTTTTTAAAGTACAATTAACATACAGTGTTTTATTAGTTTCAGGTACAATATAATACTTCAACACTTCTAGACATTATTAAGTATTCATCAAGAGAAGTTTACTCCTTTTTAAATGTTTATTTTTGAGACAGAGCACAAGTGGGGAAGGTGGAGAGAGAGAGAGGGACCAAGGATCACTGACAGCAGTGAGCCCAATGCGGGGCTCAAACTCATGAATTGCAAGATCATAACCTGAGCTGAAGTATGACACTCAACAGAGTCACCCAAGCACCACAAGTTTAAAACATACTCTTAATCTCGCTCTTTATTTCACCCACCCTCCATCCACCTCCCCTCTGGAAACCACCAGTTTGTTCTCTGTACTTAGGAGTCTGTTTGTCTTTTTTTCTTTGTTCATTTGTTTTTGCTTCTTAAACTCCACATAAGAGTAAAATTATATGGTATGTCTTTTCTCTGCCTGACTTATTTCACTTAGCATTATACCCTCTAGGTACCCTCTAGGTATGTCCATGTTGTTGAAAATGGCAAGATCTCTTCTTTTTTATGGCTGAGTAATATTCCATTCTGTGTGTGTATATATGCACACAAATACATCGTCTTCATCCATTCATCTATCAGTGGATACAGGGCTGCTTCCATATCTTGACTACTGTAAATAATGCTGCAATAAACATAGGGTGCATGTATCTTTTCAAATTAGTATTCTCATTTTCTTTAGGTAAATAACAGTGGTGGGATTACTGGATCAAGTGATAATTCTATTTTTAATACTTTGAGGAAACTCCATACTGTTTTCCACAATGGTTACACCAATTTACATTCCCATCAACAGTGCATAAGGGTTCCTTTTTCTCCACATCCTCATCAACACTTGTTATTTCTCGTCTTTTTGATTTCAGCCATTCTGACAGGTTTGAGGTGCTATCACATGGTGGTTTTGACTTGCATTTCCTTGATGGTTGAGCATCTTTTCATGTATCTGTTGTCCATCTGTAGGTCTTCTTTGGAGGAATGTCTATTCAAGTCCTCTGCTCATTTTTTATTGGATTATTTTTGGTGTCGAGTTGTGTAAGTTCTGTATATGTTTTGGATATTAACCCCTTATTGGATATGCCATTTGCAAATATGTTCTCCCATTCAGTAGGGTACCTTTTGTTTTGTTGATGCTTTCCTTCGCTGTACAAAAGCTTTTTATTTTGATGTAGTCCCAATAGTTTACTTTTGTTTTTGTTTCCCTTGCCTCAGGAGACATACCTAGAAAAATGTTTCTATGGCCAATGTCAAAGAAATTACTGCCTGTTTTCTTCTAGGAATTTTATGGTTTCAGGTCTCACATTTAGGTCTTTAATCCATTTTGAGTTTGACTTTTTTAATGTTTATTTATTTTGAGAGAGTGCATGTGCACGGGCACACACAAGCAGGAGAGGGGCAGAGACAGCGAGAGAATCCCAAGCAGGCTCTGCGATGACAACACAAATGTGAGGCTCCAATCCCACAACCCTGTAACCATGACCTGAGCCAAAATCAAGAGTCAGATATTTAACCAAATGAGCTACCCAGGTGCCCTCAATTTTTTTAGTTTATTTTTAAAGTTCCCATTATTGACCACTGTACATGCATTAAACAACTGGTCTATGGATAAAACGATAAGGTTTCTGAATACTAGTGGGCAAAATAGTAAGAAAACCACAAAAAATGTCTACTCTGATCATCCCACCTGCCCAAAATACAATCCAAGAAAACCTATCCTCACTGCTACTGGGTACTTTAAATTGCCTAATGGACCATTCGAGATTTGGAAAATTGGCTTTATTCAGCTACCCCCATCTCATGGATACAAATATGTCCTGGCAGTGATTCACTTCTTCCCACTGGGTCAAAGCCTTTCCTTGTAGACAAGCTACTTGCCTCTTCAGTAGCTAAAATCCTGCTTGGGGGAAAAAAAAATCATACCTACTGGAGAAACACTTCTTAGCTCCATAGTGACCAAGAAATTCATTTTATTGGCAGATTATTATGGTGAGTCTTTGCTGTATGACCAGTTCTGTAGCATTTTCACTGTCACTTATCATCCTTCACTCATCCTCGGTCTTCAAGACTAGCTGAACAAATCAACAGCACTATCAAAACTCAATTGGCAAAATTTGTTGAAAACCTCCAAACACCCTGGCCAAAAGAACTGCCTTGGTCCATCCTAATCTCAGATCCACCCCCTTTGGAACCCACAAGTTTGCACCTTTGATATAATTATTGAGTACCCCATGCATCCAGCTTCATTCTTTTTTGACCTACAGCTAATAAAAGAAGGTATATTTCAGGGGCGCCTGGGTGGCTCAGTCAGTTCAGCATCTGACTCTTGGTTTTGGCTCAGGTCATGATCTTGCAGTTCGTGGGCTGGAGCCCAGCATCGGGCTCCGTGCAGACAGTGCAGAGCCTGCTTGGTATTCTCTTTCTCTCCCTTTCTCTCTGCCCCTGTCCTGCTCATGCTCTCTCTTTCTCTCAAAATAAATAAACTTAAAAAAAAAAAAAAAAAGGTATATTTCAGTATTGCAAAGGTCTCATTACATCCCTTGAAAGTAATCATGCGCTTATAGGGCAATGTTTTCATGGCACATTCCCAGGAAATGAAGACTCCAAGCACCACACCCTGTAACCTGAAGATTTCATCCATTGGAAAGGACGTCTTCAAAAAGACTCTCTTCGACCACACTGTAAAGGCATATTCCTGACCAATTCTTGTGCCATCAAAACTCCAGAGTTGACTCCTGGACCCATGTGTCTCATCTAAAGGAAGGCCCAAATGCTGACTAAACCTGCACACCAACAGTGACCTAAAATTAAAGATTTCCAGGAACTGAATCAAACAACAGCTGAAACAGTTTTCCCAAGATGATGAGGTTAGACCTGTATATTCTCCCCTTTCTGCTTTTTCTCAATTTATTTTCTTCTTCTCTATGCTGGAGAGACAATGACCTTGTTTGCATTTTGTAGAGGTCACTTTTAGACAACAGACTTGAACAATGGAAACTTAATCAAGGCACAAGGGCCCACAGCAACCACCTGGCTAAATACAGACAGGCCCTTTAGGCCAACATAATATCCATAATACCCATAAGCCCTAACTGACCAATGGGATACTTACAATAAGGCACAGGTAATAAATTTGGGAAAATTCCATCTGCTCATACCTCCTCACCACCCCCCTTTAAAAACAGCCTGCATCCACTACCTCATAGCAGACAATGTCTCCTTTGCTATCCTGCCTGCCCGATGCTCCCTTGCAATGTATTCAATAAATGTCTCCTCTGTTATGCCTCAGGTAAATCTTTCCATTGCCTACACAGCCAGCTTCCACCCCATCGGGTGGCCCCACATTTTAGGGGCCCCATCCGATCATGTGAGACACACCACAAATTTCCCAATCCTTGGCCAAAGGAAGAAACATTTCTGTTAGATCTGTCCTCAGAAACCCTGATCTGTCCCTGACAGCTAGGAACCTTTAGTCTTCCCTGTAGCAAACTTCTCCCTCATCTCCAATGCCACCACCCCTTGGGAGATTTCTGAGTCAAACTTCTACAACCAGGTTTTCCTGTACCTTGCTTTGACCTGTCCTAACTCTCAATGCAACTAATCATACCCATTCCATCTACACAGTTCCTCATTCTTACTACTACCTTAGGTCTACCTGCTGCAGCAAAATAACCCCCCTTTGTACAGCCTTCAAGAACCAAGTCCACAGAACAAGATGGTTTCTCCCTAATTATTCCCTAAACACCTCTGACCCTTGGTTCAAAAGGGCCAATTAAATAATCCCAATTAACATCATTATTAGTGATCAAACCCTAGCAGGATTATTATGTATGTATGTGTGTACATACATTATGTATGCACTACCTGGTTTTATCTTTCTCTGTGGTGAATCACTGGGCCTGTGAATGTTTAGACCACTGGGGATTGTAAGACAATGCATACGGAGGGGGGGGGGGGGGGGGGGTGTTCTAACTGTCCCCAGGGACATCCACAATAAATCTAAAGTCTTTCAGGTTTTCCCCATTAAAACTTCATCACCACATTAAAAGATAATTCCCAGGAGGCATATGTGACTCTGGATTTGCCTCCATCAGAACGGCTGTTACCCGTTTTGTGGACTTTCACCACAACAAACAAATGATTAGAAATCTCCCTCTGGAATTGGGAAAACTTGCCAACCCCAGCCCTAAGGCAACAGCAGCCCAACAACACTTAACTCACTGGCTAAAGTACAAGTATACCTCATTTAATTGTGCTTCACTTTAATGTGCTTCACAGATATTATATTCTTTTATTACAAACTGAAGGTCTGTGGCAACCCTTTGTCAAACAAGTCAATCAGTGCCATTTTTTCAACAGCATTTGCTCATTTTGTGTCTCTGTGTCACATTCTAGTAATATGCTACTTCATGCTCTTTCATTATTATATTTGTTACAATGATCTGTGATCAGTTATTACAACTTGCTGAAAGTTCAGATGGTTAGCCGTTTTTTAGCAATACTTTTTAATTAAGATATATATTTTTTTAGACATAATGCTATTGTACACGTAATAGACTACAGTACAATATAAACATATTTATATGCACTGGGAAACCAAAACATCCATCTGACTCACCTTATTGCAATATTTATTTTACTATAATATTCATTTTATTGCAGTGTTCTGGAACTGAACCCACAATATCTTCAAGATATGCATATAGCCTTTGATTACCTACTTGCCAAACGAAGCATTTATACAATAGCAAACACCACCTGTTGCACATGGACAAACCCTCCAAAGTAGAAACCCAATCACATAAAATTAGGGAACAAGCACACTGACTACAATAAATTCCACCTGAAGATCTAGGTAGGGTCCTTTGCTCCTTTTAGCTTATAACCTTGAATGGATACAGATTTCGGATGTAAAATACCTGAGAGTTCCCCCTCCCACTGTTTGTTACTCAAACGTGGCTTCCATGATTTCCAATCTGTGCACTTCCCTCTGATGTGGGACATGACATTCAGGAAGTGTCCTTCCTGACACTGAAAGACAAAAACAATTCTAACGAGGAACAGATGACCCAACTCTTGATTGGTGAAGAGTTGATTGGAAGAAAAGTGTGAAAATATGATAAGGAACCCTAACTGAAAACTGGAGTTTGGAAACTATGAAGAGATGACTAATACACATATCATTCATCCCAACTTGCGTACTCCCAGCAGGAAGAAGGAAGGTTTCCTTTCTGCCCAGCAACAGCAAGCTGCCCTCACCTACAACCAATTAGAAGCCACCACCACTTCAAATTCTCATTTTCTTCCAATGAACTTTTGTTCAAAACAGACCCTCTCAAACTCCTTTCCTTTATAAAAGGACACTCTCCTGCTTTGTTCTCAGGACTCACCTAAGGTTCACCATAGTTTGCTTGTCCAGAATTGCAATTCCTCTGCTGTTCCTGAGTAAACCTGATTTTGCTGCCTGAATCACCTTTTACTTCTTAAACCTTTTACTTTTAAAAGGCTGACATACCCAATTAAAAAATGGACAAAATGTTTCGACATTTCAAAAGTGACCTAGAAATTGCTAATAAGTACATGAAAATATAGTCAACATCGTTTGCCAATAGGGAAGTGCAAATTAAAATCACAATGATACTACTTTCACACCCACTGGGATGGCTATTTAAAGAGACACAATTAACAAATAAAGTCGTGGAAAAATTAAAACCCCCATACACTGCTGGTGGGAATATAATATGGTATAGCCACATTGGAAAAGTCTGACACTTTCTTAAAAAGTTAAACATGAACTTATTATACAACTCAGCAATTCCACTCATAAACACCCCCCAAAAATAATAAAAGCATACGTCCAAAGACTTACATATGAATACTGACTGCGCATTATTCATAACCAAAAAGTAGAAGCAACTCAAGTGTCCATCAACTGATGAACAGATAAACAAAATGTGGTAGAGACATACAATGGGATATTATTCAGCAATAAACAGGAGCAAACTATCGATACATGCTACAAAATGGATGAATCTCAAAAACATCATGCTAAGTGAAAGAAACCAAAAGACAGCACTTTTATGAATCTATTTATATGAAATGCCCCTAAAAGGCTAATCTATAGAGACAAGAAAGCAAATCAATGGTTGCCTGAGGCTGAAAGCCAGAGTTAGGATTGACTATGAATTTGCACGTGCAAAGCTGTTAGGGTGATGCAAACGTTCTAAAAATGAATTGTACTAATCACTGCACAATTCTAAAAATCTACTAAATTTACTAAAAACCACTGAATTCTTTAGAAAACAGAGTATACATAGTATACAGTTTCAAAAAAGGTAATGTCCTTTAAAACTCTGCCTTCCTATAACTAGAGAAAGGTACCAAGATTATAGATGTTCCTGTATCACTGATCTTAACAGAGAAATTTCTACACGCTCAGCAGGACTTATGAAGAGTCTGAGAGAATGGACCAGAAAACTTGCAAGGTCTCTTCCAGAGCACAAAAAAATAATAATAATTGATATTTAGAAAATAAAATGCTCAAGACTTGTAGTGTTATCTAACTTTTCTGATGAATTTTTAAGTTTTTTTCTTCTCAATTTCTACTATATTTTTATTAAAACACTGCAAACTCAATGTACTACTCCCATAGGTGTTCTTTCACATTAAAATCAGTCATTCAGGGGCGCCTGGGTGGTTCAGTTGGTTAAGTGTCCCACTCTAGGTTTCGGCTCACATGATATCAGGGTTTGTGAGTTCAAGCCCACATCCAGCTCCATGCTGCCAGTGCTTGGCATTCTATCTCCCTCTCTCTCAGTCCCTTCCTTATTTGCACTCTCTTTCTCTCAAAATAAATAAAATTGAAAAAGAAAAAGTCAGTCAGTCAGGATCCATAAACAAGAACAGAGAATATTCATACCCCCAGACTAAAATTTTACAAATCCATTTGGTACTGATTTCCAGCCTGATTTGAAGCTCCACCACTACCAACTTGGAACTGCCACGCCATGTGAGATTTCTCTGGTGCTCTCTGTGGCCTAGGTAATCAATCCAACTTTCTACTGGCCAGGCTGGCCTCCTTGTAGCTGGTTTCCATAAATAACAAAATTTGTATAATTGTTACTGGAACTACTTGCTGAAATATGGAACTGTTTTAAAATACCATTTATTTTAAAACGTACATGCACAGTTTCACATACATGCAGCAACACATCTTCCACACCCAGCCAATCAATCAAGTTAATGCTTTTTATTAGAGAACAAAAAATTCCAATATAGAGTTTGCCTTTCTTTTCTGGACTTCTGGTAAATGTTTTTCAAGAAAACAAGAATAGGACTGAATAATGAAAAAATGAATTAAAGTGTAATATATACTAAAGTATAATTAGTCCAATTCTAAAGAAGCAGGACCTAACTTTTACAGGAAAAGGCCTTTGATAAAACTAGGAAAAGCAAATTGTTTTGAAGTGGTCTTTCTTGTATACGCATATGAATGCTTATTTCCATGTGAATCTGGCACAGCCCATTATTTTGAAACATCAATTTAAGTTTAATGGATAAAGTCACAATGAACATGTTTTCTATATGTTTATGTAATAAATGATCCCAACACATGGTATGAATTCTACCATTTGTAACAACCTTTCCTCCCCTCCTGAAGAGGATAGTGAGAAAAGGTTCTGAGCTGCCCATCACTGAGGGTGAGTGACATCCATAAATAGCTGAAGTTGGGTGGCCCAAAAGTGCCCTGCTCATGTGATAAATGGTAAGTCAATCATATCACAGTTAAGATGCACTAAATGGGACAGAAGTTACAAGTGAAAGCTGGAGCACGAGAGTTTCAGATTAGGACAAAATCACTGGCACATGGAGGTCTTTGCTGGAAAATTCCTCGGCCTCTTTCAAAATTCTGGTCCCAAATTTGTCATGTTTCAAAAACTCCTAATCTTTTGCCATCCAAACCTTTAGCCCATACACGATGACCACAGAGGGTTCACGGTTGTAAAAGCGCCCACGTAAATACAAAAAAGCAAGCCAACAAACAACAACCCCCCAAATATCAGGGCTTTGGACGTGATTTGGCCTGGCGGTCAAAGAAAGAAAGTTGCAAGGAGACAATCACCCATGAGAACCTTTCTGCCCTTCAGCGACAAAAGACCTGGAAGGCAAGAGGGGTAACAGGTTCGCCCCCTCCCAACGCCCTAGAGGCAGGGCGACGGAGAGCAAGCGGCCAGCTGTAGAGGGTGATGGGGTAGAAGACGAGAGCTTTTCACAGCTCCCACGGATCCGGGGCGAAGAAATTCACCTTTGCTCCTCTCCTTTTAAGTAGACATAGCTGCCAGCACTCACTGAACCAACAGAACCAAAGCGCCAATTCCCAGCTCTCACCGTTCCGGGGGCTCTCTTCCGCGTGACCCCTACGCCGGGCCCACCCCCAGGCCTGCCCACTCTTTGGCCACGCCCCTCGCCCGCCGCTCCGCCCCTCCGCGGGCTCGCGCCACATCAAGCCCCTACCCACCTCCTCCCCTCAGCCCCTGTACACGGCCGGGGCGCAGCTCACCTAACTAGATGCGCAAAGCGCGGCGAACGTTCTCGCGAGTCTTCCCTCCCTACCCTCCCCCTACCCTACCTCCACCCTTCGGCTGACGTGTCGGCCAGACCCCCGAGGGAATCAGCCGTCTTTGCTCTCGTTCTGCGGCCTCTCGCTTACCGGGTGGTCTGCGCCAGCCAGAGCTGCTTCAGCAGTTTGGGCAGTGGCAGAAAGGACGCCTCCGCCCGGGTTCTGTGGCTTGCAAGTTTGGCTTTGCCCCGTACTGGTTTTTTGTTTTGTTTGACTTTTTTGGAATTTTCCCGCGGTCGCTCGGCAGTGGAGCCGCGCGCACGCGCCCTTCTCCGCAGTGCACTCTGGGGCCTGGCGAGCGGTGCCGCGCGCCCCCGCGGCATCGCGGGAAAATTGCAACGAATCTCGCGCTTGTGGGGGCGGGGCGGGGGCAGCCCCGGCTCGGCCGGAAGTTAGCCGGGCGCTCTGCAGGACCTGTGGGGGAAGCAGCGGATGTCTTAGTTTTTGCGGGATCGCTGCTGGGCTCACGGCCGAGAACCAGACGGCAGGAAGGACCCGGGGAGGAAAAACTTGGTGTTATTAATCAGGTTGCTGCCCAGGTATTGCAAGACTCAGCCCAAAATGCGGAAGACGTAAAATGGGAATCGTTTTTTTAAAAGAAAAACTGAGTCTTTGTCCAGGGATAAAACCTCTAAACACGGACTAGAATATGGTTTGCTAGCTGTGGTCATACAGAACTAAGGAATCTCTGGGGGGCGTTAATAATCTTACCCATCCCCTCCCAATCAATTCCATACAGTGTGTTTCGGTTTCAGATCAGTTCAACGAAACCACTTAAATAAAAACATTTTCGGTAAACTTCCATTCCTCTTAATGTTACCTCGTCTTGGTGAATTTTTTTCTTTTTATTCTTTAACTTAGCAGTGTATGGAGGTTTTTCATAGGTGTTTAAATTGTAAAAAGAAATAATCAGGGATCTAACCTTAATCTTAATATTTTTTTTTTAAATCAGTGCTTTCTAATCTTAAAACTACAATTTAATAGTTGCTTTCAAAACAACTTACTGCAAAGCAGTGTATGCATGTAATGAAAATACTCAAGCACTTCTAGCCTTCTATGATGAAGGAATACCCATTTTACCTAAGAATAAATTGAATACAGGGATTAGGTAATTTATCAAGTTTACACAAATTGTAAGTGACAAAGTTACCCTGTAGGTTAGTGATAGTGATGTGGGAAACAAAAGCAGAAGGAAATGGTAGATTAAATTAAATTTATTTATAACCTGCAGCTCTGACAAATACTTGAGGCAGGCAGAGCGAAGTGTTTCTCCAGGAACTCCCTACTCTCTTAATGCTTTGCTAGAGGGAAGAACAACCTTGGCTTGGCAATAAGCTAGGCCTCCAGTATCCTGTGAGTCCTCTTTAGCATATGAAAATCTCATTGGAAAGTTCCCCTTGACTTTACCTCCCCAACTCCTAAATATAACCTGTCTCTTTGCAGGGTCCAGGGCAGCTCTTCCTGCCCATGGTTCCTGTCCCTGTACTTTAGTAAAATCACCATTTTTGCACCAAAGACGTCTCAAGAATTCCTTCTTGGCCATCAGCTCCAGACCCCATGAACCCCACTATCACCCCAAAAGCCTCATCAGTAGCAACAATCTTTTTTTTTTCCCTCCCATAAAGGGAGATCCAAAAGGAGCCCAATTGGGAATTTGAGACAAAATTGGCAGGATCTGCAACTGTATTAAGGAATTCATTCTTGAAAATATACCCTTCCCGCTAAAGAGGTCTGTGCTATACTAATGTGCATAGTTCTTTGTGGGTAAATCCAAAGCAGAGCCTGTGTTAGATACATGCTTGAATGACACTAATCATGGTACCTTGACGATAAGAAGAAAGTCATTGTGTTTGTGAGGACAAATGTGAGCAAGTTAATGTTTAAAGACTTGCTTCTATTGGCAAAGGAAACAAGCCATTTATTTCTTTAGAGAAAATATCTATTGTGGTATTCAGGTCCTTTTCTAGTATTTGTAGTATTAATAATTGAAGTCTTGCCATATTGCAGTTATATGTGGTTTTGATTCAGTGGTTAATAAAGCATTGCTAGACTAATTCAACTTTACAGTAGATGAAAAGATGTCATGTTTAGGCCTAGTTTAGACCTAAATTAGTAACATGTATAAATACATAAATGTAAATTTATGGAGACTTATAAATACTCATTTTATTTGGCATCCGTATGCATAGAACTATCCAAATACTTTAAGCAGTAATGAAATGAACTTTTTGTAAAATGCCTGAAAAGTTTCCTGAGAAACAAATACCTAAATAAAAGTCCTAGTTTTAATTGGCACACAAAATTGAATGTGCGTACCTCTAGAAACAATTTTGGGTTTAGACCCAATTGTTTGGGTCTAAAAACAATTAGTACAGAGTCTAATCATAAATAATGTGGCAAAAATGAAAAATATCATGTGTAGGTGAAAATTACTTCATTCCTAGAAATAATTAGAACTTATTCTAATGGGATCTATCCATTAGAATCTTTATATTCTGGAGGGGAAAACATCACAGCTAGTGCTGCAAAGTTCCTTATATCAGAGGCACCTGGTGGCTCAGTTGGTTAAACACCCGACTCTTGATTTCTGCTCAGTTCATACTCTCATGGTTTGTGAGTGAGCCCTGCTGACAGCATAGAGCCTGCTTGGGATCCTCTCCCCCTCTGTCCCCCTCCCCCACGTGTGTTCGCGCTCTCTCTCTCAAAATAAATAAACTTTAAAGAAATAAAGTTCTTGATATCAAATCTTTAAAATTCAACAACAAATAGAATCAACTGTCTTGGATTCTAGCTATTGTAGTAAGACTCCTATTTCCAGGGTTAGTCCAGACACGCACCTAGTTTTCAACTTTCATTTGATGCCTCAACACTGTATTGTCCCCTGCTCTGATACTTGCCTCTGGTATTTCAACTGTGAATATTTAATGAGTGTTATTAAGTCCCAGGCACTGGGCTGATTCCTTAGGGTGATTATTTTCTTATTACCGTGATTTTATGTGGTAGGTAGTATTCCAATTTCCCTGATGCAGAGCTCTACCTCCTGCTACTCTACTAAGGAGGTGTTGCACCTTCAAATCCAGATAGATTTACTCTGGTGCTTTGCTTATTACCACTTGCTGTGTTCTTGCTCATGCCCCAGGCTGAGAACTAGAGCACTTTCTAAGTTCTTGGTGGAGCAGAAGTGGGGGAGGAGATGATGTGACCCTGGAGGCTTATATATGGTAATCACCACATTGCTTTCCTCTTAAAGCATTCTGTCTTCAGAAATGTACATGGAATTAGAAGAAAACAATAAGAATGTGCACAAAATGCTTTAAGAAATGGTGCAAGTAATAGTGAAGGTCTTTGATCTCCCACCCTGATAGGGGAAAACACCTGAGATCAGGAAACAGAGGGCAGCCAGAGGTGGAAATTAATGGAAAAATGGAAATGTATTTTAACTGTTGCAGGTACATCTCCCTCCCCTCACATGCTCACTTTCAGCAGGGGCTGCTGAAAGACTGCACCTTAGGAGGACACATTGGTACTAATTGCCTCACTCCTTGCAATGGAATGCTAACCTGACCCGCACTGATTCAATGAAGCTATTGCTGGGGAATTTGGAATGGCAGAACTGAGAGACTGTACCTCTTCTATACCACAGGAGCCAAACCCCCATGCCAACCAAACTTACTGGGGGAAGAAAAAATATTGGTTCACCAAGAAAAGCAAAAAAAGTTGAAAGGCCACGTCATGCCATGAGAAATACAGGTAGCTTCCATTCCTAGCTTTTTTAAAGCCCAATTGTAAGGCGAACTATTTTTCTGTTCATAGCTCTCCACGAGATTCCCCCATATCCTCACAACAATTACACCTTTAATTTTTCAAAGAGTTTCTCTCACTTGCTGCAAAGTGTTAACGTTAAAAATAAAACTGTCAGTTATTTGACCAGAAAAAAAAAGTTTATTTGGAAACAGCAGAGAACTGCAATTTGAAACATGCAAGCTTCTGCAAAACCATAGGCAAATCTGAAGAACAAAGGAGAGAAAGACTCTTTCATAGAAGAAAGGAGGCAGGGGGAGTTAGGAGGTGCTGTTATAAATAAAAAGTCCAAAGTGAGAGTTCCAAGTGTAGTCAGTTTTCATTGGTTGAGTTGCGACAGTCTCTCATTGGCTGGGCTGTTGCTGGGACAGGAGAAAATCTTCCTCCTGTTGAGGTAAGAAACTATAGGCTTAGTTCTGTTGAGGTCTGCAATAGAGGACAAATGGTAGGGTGAGAGCTCCCCCTTCTAACCTACTGATTCCATTTTAAGTCCTTTTTTTTTTTTTTTTTTTAATGTTTATTTTTGAGAGGGAGACAAAGTGCAAGCAGGGAAGGGGCAGAGAGAGAGGGAGACACAATTTGAAGTAGGTTCCAGGCTCTGAGCTGTCAGCACAGAGCCCTACATGGGGCTTGAACTCATGGATGGCAAGATCATGACCTGAGCTAAAGTCAGACGTCTAACCAACTGAGCCACCCAGGCACCCCCGACTCCATTTTAAATGACGTTTATTCAGTTTCACAAAAGAAATCCCTAAGGACCTGGAGGTGGCAGCTCCTTTGTCTCTAAGCATTAGCACTGGCTGAGGCTACTTCATAAATTAAGCACTAGTGAGAACTTCTAAGCAGAAGGCATGAAGCACATAGGCTATGTTGAAGACAGATCCATCTGAGTATCTTGGAACCCAGAAATCTAGGTCACCTATACAGTCCCAGGAATTCCGTAGATTTTTAATTTCTTGGACCAGTAAAATGTCAATAATATTAGAAGACTAACAGTTAACAACTTTTTATCTGGTCAAGTAAAGACTTTAGGAGGGAAAAAGAAAATTACCATCATTTCAGTTTTTAAAAAAACATTTTTAAATTTAAGAAAAGGGGGGTACAAGTATCAAGGAATATTCTTGTTAATTCAATAAATTTGCTTCACAGAAAAATTATTACATTGTCCTTATTGATCTCATTTTACCACTTCCTCCCCTTGTTGGTATGAGAACACTACTTAGCAAGGCAATGTGCCCAGTTTAAAAACAAAACAAAACTACATTTCCCAGACGCCCTTGCTATTAGGAGGCCATGTAACTACATTGTAGCCAGTGAAAGATACAGGGAAACTGTTGGAGGAGACATTCAGAAAGGCTTCTTGAAAGGTAGAAAGAAAAGGGAAAAGAGCTTTATTATTTTAGCCCTTTCCCCCTTTCAGCTGTTTCCTAACTAATGTCAGGCAAGATGGCTGGAGTTCCAGCAGTGTTGGAACATAAGGTATCCTCAAGGATGATAGTCATGGAGTAGGGATGACAGAGCAAAAGAAGTAGAAGTATTCTGGGTCCCCAGTAATCATGGGAGTCACCTAGTTTGCCTAAAACTGAGCTCTTTTACAATAAAGAAAAATAAATCTGTTTCCACTAGCATTATTTTAGATCTCTTGCTTGTAGCTGAACTCAGCTGAGGCACTATAGCAGGGTCTGGGGTTAACATGGTGAAAAAATATATATATTCTCTGGTCTTGTGAAGTTCATTCTAGGGAAGGGAGTCTGCCTTTAATTAATCAACACCTTGTTTTCCAGCAGCATAGGTCAATAGACATATGTTTGTTAAAATGAGATTAACTCAAGAGAATAGCACATTTCAAATAAAAGTAGGGGAGGGGACCTAAACCACACCAAGAGAGAGGAAGGCAAGGGACTCTCATAACCACTTGCTTAAATTCTGTCAACATTGTAGAATGGGGAAATGACGTTATCATTGTACAATCTCTGACACAGAATTCCCAGAAAACAAAAATCTGTCTTTTTTTCATTGAGCAATGATACATTGTGTTTCAAAAAGTATACACATATTAAGGCAGTGTTAATCTGATTTTCTTTAGTTCAGTAAAAATGCATTCCTATATGGAACGTGCATTCCCACCCATCATGGTATGTTGTAACTAATATAGCATATTTTTATTGCCTGCAGAAAGTAATAAATTATATTTTTAAATGAGCACATGGCTTGAAAATATTTTTCCTCATATTTCATAATGATTCATTTAACATGAAATTAATATTAAAGAACTGCTAAGAATAGGTGCTTTAAAATTCCAAATGAAAAGAAATTATGCACATTTATGATTCGATTAATTCTGGCAACTATTAAGTCAAAAATAAGTAAGTTTCATCCCAATCTTTTGTCTGTTTCAGACTGAACCTTTAATTGCCTAGTGTTTTCCAACAAGACTAGCTAACTTCATCTTTCTATTTATTGATGTAGTAAATTAAGATTTCGGTACATTCATGCCATACAATAAAACAATTGCATGGGGTAGAGGTAATGAGAAGATGTTAGTCAAAGGGTACAAACTCCCACTTGTAAGATGAAGAAGTTCTAGAGATCTAATGTACAGCTTGGTGATGATATTTAACAATACTGTTTTATATACTTGAAAACTGCTAGGATAAATCTGAAATATTCTCACCAAAGAAATAAAAAAAAAAAGAGAAAGGTAATTATGTGAGGTGATGGAGGTGTTAACTAACCCTATTGTGTGTAGTAATCATTTTGCAATATACACATGTATCACATCATCACGTTGTCACTTTAAACTTATACAATGTTTTAAGTATTTTATCTCAATCAAGCTAAAAAAACTGCTGTATGATTAAAAAAAAAACAAACTTCAAGCATGACAACAACATGTATAAATATTATGCTTTTATTACTCAAGATCTAAGCTCTGTAAGGACAAATAGAAGGGAACTAACATTTAATGAGCACTTGCTATAAGGCATTTTGCTAACCACATTAACATTTATTGTCTCTTTTGATTTAGTTTCTCTGACATAATTTCATCACATGGCAGTGTATTAAAAATGTCACTCCTATTTTGCATGCAAGTCAATAGAGATTTGGTATATCACAAGAAATCATTTTAACTATAAAAAATATTCTAGACAGCAAGTGACAAGAGTATCATAAATAGAAAACCACTTTCCTCTGTTTATGTTTGAGACTTAAAAAATTTCAGAAACTTTCATACTTCATGTCTTCTGTATCTCTTTGTCATCTGTATTAATTTCCTATTGCTGCTATAATAAATTACCACAAACTTAATGGTTCAAAACAATACAAATTTATTATGTTGGGCTTCTGGAAGTCAGAAGTCCCAAGTAATCTCAATGGACTAAAAACAAGGTGTCAGCAGGGTTATGTCCTTTCTTGGGGTCCTAGAGGAAAATCTGTTTCCTTGTCTTTTCTAGCTTCTGGAGACTGGCTGCACTGCTTGGCTCATGGCCTCGTCCTCCAGTTCTCCCTTTCTGACTCTGATCCTCCTGCCTCCCTCTTATAAAGACCTTTATGACTACATTGTACCACCTAGATAATGCAGGATAATCTTCCCACCTCAAAATCCTTAACTTAATCATGCCGGCAAAGTCCTACTTACCATATAAGTTAACACATTCACAATTTCCAGGAACTGGGACATGGACACCTTTGGCAGGGGGGTGCATTTTTCAGCCTACCACACCCCATCTGTTTATTCAAATGAAGTTTTGTGACTCCATTTTTCAGATAATGATCATAATACTATTTGTATGTTTCCATAATACTGAAGACAGTTGCAAACCATACAATATTTAGAAAATCTTTTTCTTTCTGCAAGGACTCTGTTTCTTGTAGTATTCATGACAGATTCCACTAATATTGGCAGATGAATCTATTTTTTTTAACATTTATTTGTTTATTTTGAGAGAGAAACAGAGTGTCAGAGGGGAAGGGGCAGAGAGAGAGAGAGGCAGACAGACAGAGAATCCCAAGCAGGCTCCACAGCTGTCAGCACAGAGCCCACCGTGGGCGTCAAACTCACAAACCCATGAGATCATGACCTGAGCTAAAACCAAGAGTTGGACACTTAACCAAATAAGCCACCCAGCCCCCTTTCTTTCTTTCTTTCTTTCTTTCTTTCTTTCTTTCTTTCTTTCTTTCTTTCTTTTTTTAATATTTATTTATTTTTGAGAGAGAGAGACAGTGTGAGTGGGGGAGGAGCAGAGAGAGAGGGGGAGACACAGAATCTGAAACAGGTTCCAGGCTCCACACTGTCAGCACAGAACCCAACCTGGGGCTAGAACTCAGGACCAGCGAGATCATGACCTAGGCCTAAGTCAGATGCCCAACCGAGTGAGCCACCCAGCTGCCCTGCAGCCCCCCTTATTTCTTAAACCAGAATTGCCTCAAGTCACTGTTACCTACTTAACTATCAAAGTTGGTACTGAACAGTAATAGCTCCACTGTCTATCCATCAGCACTAATTAACCCATTAAGACAAATAAATAGCTATTTTCCATCCATAGGACATTTCTACAAATCATAAGATTCAGCTCTGGGATAGTTTCTGCGTTCTGACTGGGGCTTGGTTTCATAGCCTCCTTAAGCGGCTTACATCTTTTTTTCCTCACACTTGCAGACACACATCTTTGCATTGCTTCCTGGCTATCTCATATGCATCCGTCTTAGCTCTCAACAAGGCCACACTTATCTTAGTAGCTGAAACCAGGTCCTTTTTTAAAACATCTCTCCAGGGTCTGGCAAAATACTGGACCAGAGAGAGTAAGCAAGCACCCCGAAGTTCGCATCTGGCCAACAGACTTATTTTAGCTTGAAGGATGCTTCGAAAAAAATTAATGGAAAATATAGAAGTTAGAGGATTTCACACACAAAAATTTCTATATCCCAATTCTCTTTAAGAAATTGGACAGTGTGGACACTCTGTGCCAGCATTTCTGCCTGGGAACCATCAGCTAGAGTTCAAGAGCAGAGTGCACTGTCCACACGCAGAAATTATCCAGCCTAATGGTCTCCATTGAACCCAGACTGATGCCTATAAGCACTTGAGTTTGAGATTCCTGCACTAGGTACCTTGTGGAAATCTTTAGTGATCTAGCATATCCCTTCATTTTTCAAGCATGGAAACTGTTTGTTAAACCCATATTTGGCCCATGAACTACTTGAGGGCATATTCACAAAAAGTTTCTAATGTGTAAGTTGTCCTCTAAAACCTTGCTAATCAATGGATAAACCACAGACCCGCAGCATTACTGTCAACTGGAAGCTTGTTAAAAGGTCTTGTGAACCAAGGATCATACCCAGGTGATTTGAATATATATTAAAATTTGAGAAGTACTGCTTTAGATGGAGTTTATAGCTCCCATCACACGTGTGCACGCGCGCGCGTGTGCGCGCACACACACACACACACACACACCACTAAGGCCAGGCCTAACTCATTTATGTATCATGGAAATAATACTTTGAACATTATTAACATGCCATTCTCTTTTGCCTGTCTAAGTGCAGAATCAGAGGCATTCTTCTACATGGATAGAAAGAGTTTTAAAATAGCAAAGAATATCCAAACAAAAAAAATGTGGTAACTTGTCTTGGCTTAGGCCAGGAAAACCCAATTTACCTATGGAATTTACCTATCACTCTTAATGTCAGAAAGAGAGTATATTATAGGAAAAGGAATAGAAAAGCACAACCTTTTTTAGCACCAAGAACTGAGGAAAGAATACAGAGACATGAGAGACACTCAGTCCGGGATGTGAGCCGTCTGGACTCTGTAAGGCCCTCACTGAAGGCACAAGGGTCTCTTGTCCTCATACTTCTCTTAAAATCTGCCTGTAACAAAAGGACAAGCAACATGATTTAAAAATGGGCAAAGAACTTGAATAGACATTTCTCCAAAGAAGATCCACAAACGGCCAGTAAGCACTTGAGAAGGTGTTCAACTTCATCAGTCAGTAGGGAAATACAAATCAAAACCTCTTCATACCTACTAAGATGGCTCTTATTTAAAAAAAATTACAAAAACAAACAAGCAAAATAAGTGTTGATGATGTGGAGAAATTGGAATTCTCATAAATTGTTGGTAAGAATATAAATTGGGGTTCCTGGGTGGCTCAGTCGTTCAAGCATCCACCTCTTGATTTCAGCTTTAATGATGATCCCAGGGTCGTGGGATGGTGCCCCGCATCAGGATTAGCCCTGAGCATTGAGCCTGCTTAGGACTCCCTCTTCTTCTCTCTCTGCCCCTCCCCTGCCTGCATGTATGTGTGTGTGTGGTCTCTCTCTCTCAAATTAAAAAAAAAAAAAAAAAAAAAAAGAATAGAAAATGATGCAGCTGCTGTGGAAAACAGTTTAGCAGTTAGTTCCTCAAACAGAGAATGACCATGTGACCCAAAAATCTGCTACTACCCCAAAGAATTCTTACCCCAGAGAATTGAAAACGGGGAATCAATCAGATACATGTACACCAGTGTTCACTGCAGAATTATTCTCAATAGCCAAAGGTGGAAACAACCCAAGTGTCCACCAAGAGATGAATGCATAAACCACATGAGGTATATACATACAACAGAACATAATCCAATCATAAAAAGGAATAAAGTTCCAACACATGCTGCAACATGGATGAAACTTGAGGACGTTGTGCTAAGTGAAATAAGCCAGACACACAAAAGAACAAATATTGTATGACTCTACAAACAAGAAATATCTAGAATATCTCTATTCAGAGAGATAGAAAGTAGGTGGGAGATGACCAGGGGCTGGGGGAAAGGGGTAATCAGAATTTCTATTAGGGACGTTGAAAAAGTGTTGGAAATAGTGGTCATAGTTGTATAATACAGTGAATTGAATTAATGCTACTGAATTTGACACTTAAAATGGTTAAAACGACAAATTTCAAGTTATATATAATTTTACCACAATAAAAATTGTTTTTTTCCACAACACATTTTTTGCCTCTGGCGCTCCCCACACCAGTGTGGGGTGAGTTAAGACTTGAATGAGTGGATAGTAAGTAAGCAGTAAATAAGCCTGTGGCTGCTGAGCCTGAAGGATGGAAGGACAACATGGCACAGACCCCAGGATCTACAGCTGGTGGAGGCCAGTGTGATTGACACCAAGTCAGGAGGGAATCACCCCAGACTGTGATCAAACTGACAGAGACCAAACCAGGGGAATGACATCTGGGGGAATTACAGAGGGACTAAGAGCCGTCATCCCAGAGGCCAGAGAAGTCAAAGGACTCCTCAACTGGAGCCCCCAGCCCTTCTCTGTCATAGGAGTTATAGAAAGCATACTCGACCCCCTACAGTTCAAGATACCACCTTAAGAAGAGAAGCAAGGGGGGAGGGGTGGGGCAAGTGAACAAGTAAATATTTCTATCTGAGAAGGCCAAGCCCACCTAAAAAGACTGACTACACCAAGTGAACGGATGAGAACCTTTAAGCCAGATAGAACTAACAGTTCCTTTTTTTTTTTTTTAACTCTTTCTCTGCTCTGTACCCCCACCACAAACCAATGGGTAGGGAATCATGAAGGAGATCTTATTAAGTAGACTCAAAGAAATTGCAGGAGCTCCCGTTACCTCTTTTCGCTTCCCTGCTTTTGTGTTAAAGGTCAGGCCCTGCAGTGATTTGCTTTGGAAACTGGACGTGGGCTCCAGGAGCTACCTCACCTGCAGGTGCAGACTCTGACGTTGAACCTTTGCTTGGTTTCTTCCCCTCTCCTGTCCATCCTCCATCCCCTCCCTGGTTTCTTGAGGGGCCTCCTTAGTAAATCACTTACACACCAGGCCTGTTGCTGGATAACCAACCTAAGACATGCATTTTCTCCACCCTCCCGAGTTATAATATGACTGAACAGTTTCAACCTTGCCACATCTGTTACTTGGCTGACCCCAAAAGTATTTGAGTCTGTGGCCCCTGTTCTGGGTGTTCCACCTTGTTTTCGGGAAGCACTGAGCCAGCTCTGTGCTGGGAGCACCTCGGGGAGGGAAACTTTGAGTAAGGTCTGCAGAACCAGTTAATGAGCAAGATCACAGAGGTGGGCCTTCCTTCTCGCTTTAACCACTCCCTCCCCTCAACCCCAGTTCTGCTACTATATGCCGAACTCTGGGCAGGTGAGGTAGTTCTCAGGTTCACGTCCAGTTTTCCAAAGTGACTCACAACAGGACCTGACCCTAAGAGCAAAAGCAAGCTCTTTAACATTTAAAAAGTAATATGGGTTTATTTGAGGAAATATAGACTAGTCAGAAATAAATAAAAATAAATTCAACAAATTCAAAGCTCTGTTCTTTTTTTTTTTTTTTTTTTTAGCATTTCTTCATTTTTTGAGAGGTGGAGAGAGACAGTATGAGCAGGGAAAGGACAGAGAGAGAGGGAGACACAGAATCTGAAACAGGCTCCAGGCTCGGAGCTGTCAGCACAGAGCCCGACCTGGGGCTCGAACTCATGAACCGTGAGATCGTGACCTGAGCTGAAGTCGGACGCCTAACTGACTGAGCCACCCAGACGCCCCAAAGCTCTGTTCTATATGCCTGAATCCATGAACTCTGTTCTCTGTTCCTGCTTTCCATTGGATGCTCTGAGATTTCTTCTGCTATTTCAGTTATACAGTATTTTTTCTCAGCAGCCGTTGTACTTGTATTTATTTACCACTACTGATTTCTTAAATTTATCGACATCTGCATTGTCCCCTAAGAGGCCCACTCCACTGCTAGTGGTCTGGTTCCAGCTAGCACTGTCTCTCACCTGGATCACTGTGATGCCTTGCTCTTGGATTTCTGTGCCACGTAGTCATTTTATTTTATTTTATTTTATTTTTATTTTTTTACACAGTCATTTTATTTAAAAAAAAATTTAATGTTTATTTATTTTTGAGAGAGACAGAGACAGAGACAGAGGCAAAGCATGGGTCGGGGAGGGGTGGAAAGAGAGGGAGACACAGAATCCAAAGCAGGCTCCAGGCTCTGAGCTGTCAGCACAGAGCCCAACGCAGGGCTCGAACTCACAAGCTGAGCCATGTGATCATGACCTAAGTCAGATGCTTAACCAACTGAGCCACCCAAATGCCCTGCAGCCACATGGTCATTTTATTTATTTATTTATTTATTTATTTATTTATTTATTTATTTATTTTAATAAAAGCTTTTAAATGTTTATTTTTGAGAAAGAGAGAAACAGAGAGTCAGCAGAAGAGGGCAGAGAGAGAGACATACACACAGAATCTGAAGCAGGCTCCAGTCTCTGAGCTGTCAGCACAGAGCCTGATTGCGGGGCTCAAACTCAAAAACCTTGAGATCATGACCTGAGCCAAAGTTGTCACTTAACCAGTTGAGCCACCCAGGTGCCCCACATAGTCATGTTAAAAGCCAAAGTGGGCATTCCTCTACCGGACCTCCTCCAGTGGTACCCTATATTGACTCAAATTAAAGAGTCAAAGCTTGGCCCACAAGGGCCCTTAGGGTGTGAATTCTTGCTCTTGCTCTGCCACTAGCCCCTATTAAACCCCTCTTAGCTTGCTGTACTCCAGCACACTGGTCTTTTTCTCTTCCTTCAACATGCCATGGAAGGTCCCACCATAGAACCTTTGTACTAGCTGTTGCTTTTTGTTCCTCTCGCCCCTTTCCTGTCTTTGCTCAAATGTTCCTTCTTAGATACGCACTGATTGTCTTATTTAAAATGAAAACAAAAAACCCTTCCATGCTCCCAATACCCTACCCGGCTCCCAAAATATAATTTAATTATTTATTATGTTTATTGTTTATTTTATGACTCCTCCAACTAACATGTGAAATCTTAGAGGGCAGAGATCTTCCACTGGTTTGTTTACTACTGTAGCCTGAATATCTGGACCAGTGTCTGGCACAAAGCAGACATTCAATGAGTATTGGTTGACTGACTGACTGACTGAATGAGTGATGCTCTACTTGTCTTATAATTTTTCTTCTAATTTTCTAATTGTCTTTTTTCCTTTTAGTTACTGGGATACTTCGTCAACTTTAGTTTTGAATATTATGTTAAAATTTACATTTCTGCCATCATATATTATTGTCAAATGCTTTCTTGTTTTCCAAACATCCCATGTTTATAATCTGTTCATATCATGGATGTAATACCTTCTTATTTTGAAGTTTTCTTGAATTAGCTGTTTTCTCTGCATTTCTGTTTTTGTTTTTATTTTCCATACCAAAAGATTGTTTCAAATTTATGACAAACTTTGTCTATTCATATTTAAGACTGAGGCACTAGGGCTTATAGGAAACTCCACATACCTGGGTGGAACCTATCAGTGAGTGGACCCCAATGGGTCCTGATAGGTGTCAACCTGTCCTTTCCATAGGGGAACCTCAAATATCAGTATCTACAGAATTGGGAAAAGGGGGCTGGCTATTTTCCCAGCAGACCGTAATAAGCTTAGCTCTTGCCTGGGAGCATACCCCTGGCTGCCAGTTTTAGGGGACGTGAGCAGGGGCAGGGGGCTGGGGGCCTCTCGGTTCCGTGTGTACATTTACACTTGCGTTTTTCAGGACAAACTTTATCCCTGCCCTAGGTTGGATGGTGTGTCCCCAATATCAGAGTCCATGTGGTGACCCCCCTCCTTGTCTTTTGCCAGCGAAGGAGCGGGGGTGATTCTCTGCCTGCGTGGGGGGCAGGGGATGGAGCGCCGCTTGAGGGTCTATTTCTCACACACACCACCAACTTTCTTCCCACTTTTAGCCCTGCTCTGCATTCGTGCTTCTGAAGTACCTAGCACCTCCGATTCCCGAGCCATCCCAGGGTTTAGCAGCGCAAACTTGTTCATTGCTGATCTTCCCAGCAGGCGGAGATTGTACTTTCTGGTTTACTACGACAGGTGCCATCCACCGATTTGCTTTCGGGCTTCCGAAGTTTTGTGGAGATCTCGCCTTTGTTACCTATTGCTGCTTTTTTTATTCTTCTGGGTTCATGCCTGCTTAATTTATTTTGTTCTGTTTTAGTGGGGTTTTGAGAGGAGGCAAAAATGAAAATGTATTAATCACCATATTTAATTATGTCCCATATAAATAATATTTATGTAAAAAAAAACTTCCATTTTTCTTTGAAGGGTCATTTTTCAGATTTCCCATCTCTTTGAAAACTAATTAAAATTTACAGTTGACACGACTTCTAGAAAATAGGTATAGTTTGGACACCAGACATAATCATAAGATTATGACCAATGTGAATTTCAGTTTTTGGTGAAAATAAGAATCAGCCATAGGGCAAGGTTAAACTAGAGCAGTTGGTTGTAGTAATTATAAAAAACTGCTCGGAAAAAAAACTGCTCGTTTTATGAAGATGAATCACTGACTTAATTAAAATTAAAATCTGTATTTAAGGTATGTAATTTTTAGCACATAGTTATATATAATGACCCAGGGATTATGGAATTGAGTTAATGTGAGGACAATGATTATTGAATGGAACCGTTTTACTCCATATATATTTTTTATACAATACTATCTTTTAGTTTATCTTAAGTATCTACTCTTTAAAGACATTTAAACATGGTTAAATGATGGGTGGAAGCATTGTGATTTGACCCTTTACAACAATCCTTTATTCCACTGGGTCACTATTTTCCAACATTTTTTAAAAATGTTTTATTTTATTTTTGAGAGACAGACAGAACACAGGCAGGGGAGGGGCAGAGAAAGAGGGAGACACAGAATCTGAAGCTGGCTCTAGGCTCCGAGCTGTCAGCACAGAACCTGCTGTGGGGTTCGGACTCACAGAACTGTAAGATCATGACCTGAGTCCAAATCGGAAGCTTAACCAACTGAGCCACCCAGGTACCCCTGTTTCCCAACATTATAAAACTCACATCTCTTTTGGACAAATATAAAACTCACCATTTCCCCCCATCCTTGCCGTTTCTGATGAATTTCTTTTTCTTTTCTATTATTCGAGTATAATTAACATACAGTGTTATATTAGTTTCAGATGTGCAATATGATTCACCAATGTTACACCTTACTCAGAACTCATCACCTTGTGCATTCTTAATCCCCTTCTCCTACTTCATCCATCCCCCTCTGCAATGTTTCTCTTAAGAGCCTAGAAGATATTTGTTAAACTGCATCTTTTATATTTTGAATTATAAAACTAAGATTTTATTTTTATTTTCAAATATAAAGTATTGAATATAAAGTACTTCAAATCACATTTTCTCACTTTTCCTGATTCTAATTAGTTCCCCCTTCTGGGGGCGGGAGGAAGCACAGGTGACCTTCCCAGGTTGATATTACTAGGTTCAGGATAATTTTAGAAGTGATGTTCCCTCCCCTCCTTATTCATGAACAACTGTTCTGTGAAATTTGGGGCAAGGGAAACAATTGTCAAATGATATGAGTGTGTTTCTATTTATGGTGATTTTCAGAGGAGTCCATTCCCTTTCAGATTTGACTAAATCATTGTGATAATTGAACTGCTGACATAATGTGGATTTAAAAACTGAAGTTGACTAGGTATACGCCTTTATCATGAAAAGCAGTCTCATAAGTTACCATTATAAAATCAAATGTGTTGCATTTACCATCTCCACAACTACAACACAATTGTTGTTTCATGTTTTTAATAACTTATTTAATTCACTACATGAAATTAATTGGTGGAAAATTTTCTTGTTTTTAGAGAGAGAGCATGAGTGGTGGAGAGGAAGAGAGAGAGAGAGAATCTTAATCAGGCTCCACACTCTGTGTGGAGTTGGACATGGAGCTCAATCCTACAACCCTGGGATTGTGACATGAGCTGAAATCAAGGGTCCCATGCTCAACTTGCTGAGCTACCCAGGCACCCCTGGAAAAGTTATTTTTAAAATCCAATTATAGAAACACAGAGAAACATACAACTGAGGAAAGAAAAATTATATAAATGAGACTTTATCAAGAATTAAAACTCTATGCCAAGTGATATCATCAAGAAAGAGAAAAATCAACTCTGACAGAATGGGAGAAAATCTTTTCACATGATATAGCTGTGAGGGACTTGTATCTCGAATGTACAAAGAATTGTTACAACTCAAAAACAGATAAAGTAATATAAAAATCAACAAATTATTTGAATAGGCATTTCTCTAAAGAAGATATACAAACATCCAATGAGTGCATGAAAAAATTCTCAATATCATTGATTATTAGGGAAATGCAAATCCAAACCACAATAAGATACCACTTCATAGTTACTAGGATGTCTGTAATAAAAAGGTATAACATCAAATGTTGGTGAGTATGTGGAGAAATTTGAATCTTTTCACATTATTGATGGGATGTATAATGTACAGCCACTTTGGAAAGACAGTTTGGTAGTTCCTCAAAATGTTAAAATGAACGTGCCATATGACCCAGCAATTCCACTTTTAGGTATATACCTTAAAGAACTGATAACATATGGCCATATAAAAACTTAGACATGAATGTTCATGGTAGAGTTATTCATAATAGTCAAAAAGTGGAAACAACCCAAATGTCTGTCAACTGCTGAATGGATGAACAAAGGTGGTATAATCCATACAAAGGAATATTATTCAACCATAAAAAACAAATAAAGTACCGATACCATGTTACATAAATGAACCTTGAAAGCACTATGTTAAATGAAAGAAGCCAGACACAAAAGACCACGTATTGTATGATTCCATTTATATGAAGTGTCCAGAAAAGGCAAATCCATAGAGAGAGAAAATAGATTAATTCTTAGTATGGGTTGGGATAATGGGGAAATGCCCAGTGACTCTTAATGACTATGGGATGTTTTTTGTGGGGTGATAAAAAGTTCTGGAATTAAATAGTGGTGAGTGGTATACAATATACTGACTATACTGAAAATCACTGAATTTTACACTTTTAAAGTGTAAATTTTCTGGCATGTGAGTTATATCTCAGTAGAGCTATTATTGAAAAATAATTTCCCTAGGAGTGCCTGGGTGTCTCAGTTGGTTGAGTGACTAAATTTGGCTCAGGTCATGATCTCCCATTCACGAGTTCCAGCCCTACATCGGTCTCTGGCTGACAGCTCTGAGCCTGGAGCCTGCTTCAGATTCTGTGTCTCCCTCTCTCTCTGCCCACCACCCTCATACTCTCTCTCTCTGTCTCAAAAAACAAAATTTTAAAAAACCTTAAAAAATAAATTAAAACACAATAATAATTTCCCTAAATATCTCAAAATTCTTTGATTTACCAGGTAGTTGTTGGAATCAAGATCTAACAAGATCCACATGATTTGGTTGGCTGATAAATCTCTTCAACCTCATTTATTTATTTATTTATTTAATAATTATTATTTTTAGTATTTTATTTTTGAGAAAGAGAGAGCGTGGGGGAGGGGCAGAGAGACAGGGAGACACAGAATCTGAAGCAGGCTCTGAGCTGTTAGCACAGACCCCAACACGGGGCTCAAACCCACAAACCTTGAGATCATAAACCTGAACCGAAGTCAGATGCTTAATGGACTGAGCCGCCCAGGTGCCCCATCTTAAGGCTCTTTTAAAACATCCATTTCTCTTCTCTTTCTCAGGTCACTTATTTGTTGAAGGAGCCTCTTAATTACTACATCAGGGTGCTGTTGAACTTGCATTGGAGTGGTAGAACTATATAATAGTGAATTTCCTTTATTTTAAATTTTCTCTTAGCCCCTTTAACATTCCACTTTCATTCTGGAAAAAATAAGTCTGGTCTCCTGTTATGGGAAATTCCCAAGTTTTCAAAGACTTAGATTCTCATTAGCCTGCTTCTCTCAGCATCCCCCCTAATCATCCCCTCGACCTCCCTCATAGCTGACCTCTGCCTGTTCTCCATTACCCTTCGGCCCAGCCTGGCCTCCCCAGGGTGACACACAGAATTGCAACTCCAGATGTGGACTGACCAGAGACCCACCTATTGGGATGATTATTTCCCTTGATCTGGACGCCATCCTTCTGTTAGTATAAATTAAGATCTCATTAGGTAGTTCATTTGCCAGCTCACACTTTTGGCTCATTTTCTCCTTGAAATCAACTAAAACATCTAGAGTGTGTTTGCACATGTGCATGTACATTTTTTCATATAAAATTCTTATGCTAGTTTGTGTACTTTACAGTGGCATTTTTCAGCCTAAATGCAGGTGTTTAGTTTCATTGTTTGCATTACGTTTCATTTTGTTGATTTCTGACCAGCTGTATAATCTTGAGAGATCTTTTTGAATCCTGAGTTTTACATACTTTACAAATCTGAGAGGCACACTTCTCTGGTGCAAGGTCAAATACAGAACCCTAGACCTCTCCTTTACAGACCTTCCTTTCCATGTAATATTAATACGTTGCTCCTTTGACCTTTATGGTGTGATCAGCTATGAGTCCGCCAAACTGTACCATTATCCAGGCCTTAGTTTTCCCCATATTCCACAAGAAAATTGTGACAGACTTTGAGAAATGCCTGTCTGAAACCCGGAAACTGTTCATTTATTTCCAGACCTGTTTAATTTTTCCTCACCTTTCATTATACCTCACTAAATAATACAGGAGCTTCCTTGATCTCCAGGATGAAATGAGCCCCCTAAATTTCAGGACTAGATTATTTTGCTGATATTTTTGATATTCACATTATTCTGCTCACAAAACTATAATTTCTGGTCTTTGAAATTTAGTCCTCAAAGATTTTTTTAAGTTTACTTATTTATTTTTGAGAGAATGTGTGTGTGTGTGTGTGTGTGTGTGTGAGAGAGAGAGAGAGAGAGAGAGAGAGAGAGAGAACAAGCAGAGGAGGAGCAGAGAAAGAGGGAGACAGAGGATCCAAAGCGGGCTCTGTGCTGACAGCAGAGAGCCCGATGCAGGGCTCAAACCCACAAAGCATATCATGGCCTGAGCTGAAGTCGGATGCTTAACAGACTGAGCCACGCAGGCACCCCTGACATGTAGTCTTTAAAAAAGTGATCGCTGAGTTGTTTTAATAGACTTCTGCCTTTACTGATATTTTCCTTCTTTCACCTTGTCTGTCTTTGAGTTTTGTCTTATCCATGTGACGTTTTGGACAAAATATTTATTGACCTCACTATTTTCTTTTCAGAAAAATATTTTCTAATATTCTAAAATTGCTTGAGAGTATCTTTATATTTATTTAAGCTCTCTGGGATGAGTCTTATGATAAACACCATACGCATATAGGATATATCTTAACTACTTATTCATTTTTACATCCCCTAGTTGGCAAAGGCATGCTTTAATCCATACACTGCTCTACAGAAAATAAAAATGCAAAAAGTAACTGCTGAATCCAGCCATGGATGCAGCGAGTTGAACTCTAAGGCAACCTGAGAGACTCAGAGACTTCTTCCTGTCATGTTCCTAAAGAAAATCCCACACTCCCAATAAAATGATAGGCATTTATGGGAGCCCCACAGACTGTGAATGGTTGGAGAGTCTTTCATTTCTATGACTGGCACTCTTGTAGGACCACATTAGGCTCTGCATCTGAACTGGCCACATTCAGCAATGTGACTGTGGCCAGGTGAACTCCATGCTCTGCCATTTGCACTGTCATTCATCCAAGGAAATTTGTATTCAGGAAGCTCTGGCCGGTTTAGGATTGTGAGGAACTGGCAGTGCTCCCTCTGCTTGATGGGGTGATCCCACTGTAGGAAGATGTCACGTTTTTTTCTCAAGTGGGGCTAGCTCTGCATTCCAAGTGGAAAACAGTCAAACTCTGGACAGCAACACATGGTTTGGTCTTTGCAAGATGCACACTTACCCTGCTCAGAGAATTTTCCTCCTACTAAGATAGGAAACAAAGCAGTAAATAAACATTCTGTAGGAATCTTAATGTGGAGGGTGTGGGGAAGGCTGGTCTGCCCAGAGCTGACGTTTTAGAAACATCTTCAGCCTGGAGGATACGTATGGCTTTTGAGTTATTCAGCCCAGGAATGAATAGACTGTGCTTCAGGGAGACATTCTAAATGTAACCATATTAATGGAGCTCATAACTTTACTGGTAGATTAATGAGGATCTGAAAGATAGGGTAAGTCTGATCTGTTACTGGATAATGTGGTGATTAATGTTCGTGATGTAATAAGGAAGCCCTAATTAGGAAACTACAGGGGGAAAACCCCAACAGGCTTTTTCACTTAACCAGAGCTTCCACCATCGAAAGAAATTTTGAAGTGTCATTTAATAAGCTTTATGGACTCAGGATGTAAAAATCAGCAGAAAGCCTATTAAATGTTGAATCGGGAGTGAGCAACATTGTGATCCACTGAGACTTTGTATCTTTCCTTATGAAAATTCCTGTATCAGAACAAATTATTGTAAAAATATAATTTGTGGTTACAATAATATACTGTCCTATGTTTGTAATGTTTCAACTACACTTTATACTCTGTTCTTTTAAGAACATGGGACACATATGGCACCATTTTCAAGGGACACCCATGTACAATCCAATTTTCATCTCACTGTAACTTTTAATAAAATCATTCCCAGTATTAAAGACAAAAACAATCACTTCCATTTTTTAAAGTGAATTTTACACCCTTTTTTCTTTGGGCCAATATAAACATTTTAGGATGCCAGATCTTGGTAATAATTTTCTCTACATAAGGTAGTATATTTATGTCAAATTATTCTTTTGTGTTGGAAGAAAATCCTAGAAATAAAAATGTAGAAAAACTTCAATCCATCATGTATATACTTACACAATAAAAGAGAGACATTTTCTTGCATTCGAACTATGTGTATGAAACAATTATACAACCTTTTAAAGAATACAGGTAAAATGCTTTTTTGCATCCTACTTAGCTGTTTCTAGAGGTTAATGACCAGATTCTAGAGGTTAATGACCATCTGAGGAGGATCAATGAACCAAAGCTTTGTCAGAACTATTAACCTCAACCAATCATTAATTGCTAGAAATGTCTTGGGTCTAAGAGGTTAACTATAGTACAAGATTAAGGAGAAGGAAATATAAACTCTTAATACTATCTTTATGGGCTATGCCCTTTAATTTGGAATGTACATGGCAATTATTGTTTTGTACATTGGCCCATCAGATGGTTTAAACCATCATTCAGCATTCTGCCCAACAGTGCTGTAATTAAAGGTCTTGTGTTTTAAAAGGACATAGGTCTATTAATTTCTGTCTACTTTAGTTGTTTATGATTAGAAAAGTCTAGCCATCTGTCTGTAAGTCTACTTGGGTACTCAAAATGATCTGGGACAAAGTCAAGAAGTCTTCCCAAACCACTGCAATTTAAGCATTTCTCATTTCTCAGGTCCCAGAGAACTCCCCCTGAATCTTTCAGTTTCACACTTGTCACTACAGGCTTTGTACTGGGACAGAAAAACACCCTGGGTCTCTTCAGTATACACTTTATTTTCAGCACACAGTAGGCCCTCAAAAACATATTGATTGGACTGTGTAAACGTGAACCAAGTCTCCTTGTATGTGTCTTTGAACACAGGAGGCATTCTTAGTTTCAAATGCCATGCAATGCAGCTGTTCAGAACAGTGAGGCCCATAATATATTACTAAGTGAAAGAAGAAAGAATATGAATTATTAAACTATTTTTAAAAAGAATAGAAAATAGTCTTAAATTCTTTGAATTATTAAATAAAGCCAGAAAACTATGAAGTTTGCAATTAGGTGTCTCTCTTTTGGAAGAAATTCCAGGTTTCTTAGAGAACAAGTGAGTTGGGAAGCTTTAGGCAAACAAAACAAAAGTCCTCATTCTACATAAACATTCTATGTAACCTTGCCCTATGTCAATCATCCTTTCTTATGAACCTCTCACCCTTAGAAGGTGTTGGGGACAGGGTGGAGGGGAGTGTGTGGTAGGCTTGGGGATGAGGGGACAATTATAAAATGCAAATCAGATAAAAGGGGCTACAGCTTTAACAACCACTCAGCTTTCCTCTGAGACTCTCAAAGCTTTTATAAATGCTATCTCCTTAATCCTCTGGGATGAGTGGGTGCTAAGATCCTTGATCTTTCCTTGACAGATATTTTATTTATGACAGAGAAAACTAAAATGCCAGCAAAGATCTTAACAGAAAGCAGTTGGATAATGAGGAAGATTAATCTTAATGTATGCTTGCAAGTACAATTCAGAGCAATCTACCTTCACTTTTGATTTTTAGCTGCATTTCTTTGCCTCTTCTAACATGCAAAGGTCCCATGTGGTAGAATTCCCAAGAAACTGGTCATAGTGGTTGCCTTAAGGGAGAAAAATTTTGCAGCTGGACAGAAGGATTGAAGAAGGGAGGGATTTTTTACTGTATACTCGTTTGTATCTTTTGGATTTACCTATTTAAAATATTAATTAAAATTTAAAGATTAATTGAAATTTAAAAGAAAGTTAAATTAATAAAAATTTAAAGATTAATTTAAATGTTAATTAAAATTTAAACTAATTAAAATTTAAATGACGAGGTAATCATCCCCCCCCTTCCTGATTTCACCCTGCCTTCAATTCCTTATCAACTTGGTCTTGATTAAATAAAATACATGTAGGGTCTTAGGTTGACTAGTAATGAAATATAACTTTATAGTAGAAACAAGGAAAGAAAGTAATCAAGGTAACTGGTGGGGGGGTGGTGTGTGAGAAACATACTTAATGACTGTGTATATACAATTTTGCACCAACCTTCCAGTGTTTGAAATTTATCCCAGTAAATCCCAAAGGTAGCATTGTTTCCAGACAGACCGTATCTTCCAGCCTAGGGCAGAAGAACTCAGGGCCATTTCCCTCTCTGACCTCTGTGAGTTTCAGGGCAGTGCTTCTCCAACTTTAAAGTGCATACATATCACTCCTAGAAAATGAAAGTGCCTAACTTTCTTGTTAAAATGCAGATTCTGGTTGAGCTGATCTGCAAAAGGGCCATAGATTCTACATTCCAACACTGGCAGTTGATATCCTTGCTGCTGGCCCATGGGGCACATTTTGATTAGTGATTATTTGGATAGAACTTGTGTCTATTAGAACCAGATTCAGTTGCATAAACTGATTATTCTGGCACCAACAATTAAGGGTGCCTTTTTCTCAGGTAACAAGTCTATAGATTGGCAAGCTCAGGCTAATGTAGCATTTCCACGATGCCATCAGGAATCTCAGATCCTTTGACTGTTTGGGCTTCACTATCTTTCATGTGTGATTTTCATTCCCATGTTCAAAATATAGTGGCTGTCCTTCTGGGTATCATGTTGATTTTCCAAGCGGAATGAAGAGTTAATGGCAGAGGGCAAAAGGTACACACTAGCTGAATCTCCTTCTTTTAATCAAGAAAATAACAGCTTTCTTGGAAGCCAGAATGTTACTTCTCATTGGCCAGTAGACTGTTAACATCTCATTGGCCAGACTATGTCACATATGTAGCTTCAAGAGATTGAAATAAATTTTGAAGCCAATCTTACCGTCTCCATGAACAAATATATACTCTGTCAGAAAGGAATTAGGAGAGAATAGAGGTTGGGTAGATGTGGTATGCAGAATAATGGCTCCCTAAAGATGTCTGTGTCCTAATTTTTGGAATCTGTGATTATGTTACCTTACATGATTAAAGGAACTCTGCATATGTGATTAAGTTGAGGCTTTTCAGATGGGGAAATTTTCCTGGTTTATCTGGGTGAACCCAATATAGTCACAGGGGTGCTTAGAAGAGGGAGGCAGGAAGGTCAGAGTCAGAGAAGGAGATGTGAGGATGAAACAAGTCCAAGTGAGGTGGGGCCACAAGCCAAGGAAAGTGGACAGCTATTGGAAGTAGAAAAGGGCAAGGAAATGGATTTTCTAGAGTCTCCAGAATGAATGCAGCTTTGTGACACTTTGATTGCAGCCCAGTGAAACATACTTTGAAATTCTGACTTTCAAAACTATAACATAAACTTGTGGTGTTTGAAGCCACTAAATTTGGAGTCATTTGCTATAGCAGTCATAGAATACTAATACAGTATCTAATAGTATTGTCTGCCACAGAGCTCAGAAGGAGAAGGGGTGAAGAGGGCTGCAGTGAGGAGACAGAAAGAAGTATGAGAACACAGTGCCGTGGAAGGACCATGCTCTGGTCATGTAACACACACAGACAGCTCAAAGGGTAGGTCATTTTAGGGTGAGTGGCTAAAGATCAAGAAGACAGAACACAAATGCATTCAGCAACTGAAGACAATCGTCTTGAACTATGAACATTTCTTTTAATTAAAAAAAATTTTTTTATTTAAATGCAGGTTAGTTAATGTATACTGTAATAATGGTTTCAGGAATAAAATTCAGTGATTCATCACTCACATATAACACCCAGTGCTCATCCCAACAAGTGCTGTCCTTAATGCCCTCCACCCATTTAGCACACCCCCCCCCCCACTGATTTCCCCTAGCCACCCTGTTTGTTCTCTGAATTTAAGAGTCTCTTATGGTTTGCCTCCCTCTCTGTTTTTATCTTATTTTTCCTTCCCTTCCCCTGTGTTCATCTGTTTTGTTTCTTAAATTCCATATATGAGTGAAATCATATGGTATTTATCTTTCTCTGACTTACTGCAGTTAGCATAATACATTCTAGTTCCATCCATGTTGTTGCAAATGGCAAGATTTCATTCTTTTTGATCACCGAGTAATATTCCATTGTGTATATATGCCACATCTTCTTTATCCATTCATCAGTGGATGAACATTTGGGCTTTTTTCATAATTCGGCTATTATTGATAGTACTGCTATAAACACTGGGGTTTATGTGCCCCTTCAAATCCACATTTCTGTATCCTTTGGATAAATACTTAGTAGTGCAATTCTGGGGTATAGGGTATGGGGTATAGGAAAGTCAATACTGTTCTCCAGAGTGGCTGCACCAGTTTGCATTCTCACCAACAATTCAAGGGATTCCCTTTCTCTACATCTTCGCCAACATCTGTTGTTTCCTGAGTTGTTAATTTTAGCCATTCTGACAAGTGTGAGTGGTATCTCATTGTGGTTTTGATTTGTATTTTCCTGGTGATGAGTGATGTTGAACCATGTGTCTGTGAGCCATCAGAATGTATTCTTTGGAAATGTCTGTTCATTTCTTTTGCCCATTTATTCACAGGATTATTTGTTTTTCTGGGTTCTGAGTTTGATAGGTTCTTTATAGATTTTGGATACTAACCCTTTATCCAATATGTTGTTTGCAAATATCTTCTCTTGTTCTGTGGGCTGCTTTTAGTTTTGTTGATTGTTTCCTTTGCTGTGCAGAAGCTGTTTATCTTGATGCGGTCCCAATAGTTCATTTTTGCTTTTGTTTCCCTTGTCTCTGGAGACATGTCAAGTAAGATGTTGCTGTGGTCAAAGATGTCCAAGGTCAAAGAGGTTGTTGCCTGTTTTTTCCTTTAGGATTTTTTTTTTGATGGTTTCCTGTCTTAAATTTAGGTCTTTCATCCATTTTGAGTTTATTTTTGTATGTGGTGTAAGAAAGGGGCCCAAGTTCATTCTTCTGCATGTTGCTGTCCAGTTTTCCCAACACCATTTGCTGAAGAGACTGTCTTTTTTCCATTAGATACTCTTTCCTGCTTTGTCAAAGATTAGTTGACCATACACTTGTGGGTCCATTTCTGGGTTCTCTATTCTGTTCCATTGATGTATGTGTCTGTTTTTGGACCAGTACCATCCTGTCTTGATGATTACAAGCTGCTTTATAATACAGCTTGAAGTCCGGGATTGTGATGCCTCCAACTTTGGTTTTCTTTTTCAACATGGCTATGGCTATTTGGGGTCTTTTCTGTTGCATACAAATTTTGGAATTGTTTGTTCTAGCTCTGTGAAGAATGCTGGTGTTATTTTGATAGGGATTGCATTGATTGTGTAGATTGCTTTGGATAGTGTAGACATTTTAACAATATATATTCTTCCAATTCATGAACATGGAATGTTTTTTCATTTCTTTGTGTCTTCTTCAATTTCTTTCATAAGTTTTCTATAGTTTCCAGCATATAGATCTTTTACTTCTTCAGTTACATTCATTCTATTTTATGGTTTTTGGTGCAATTTTAAATGGGATTGATTCCTTGATTTCTCTTTCTGCTTCTTCATTATTGGTGTTGAACTATGAACATTTAAAAATTTGTTCGTTTTATTTTGTATTGGCAATAGAATATTTCTTCAGTGGAATCATGGACTATAAGGGAACCACAGTGATCAGCTAGGTCAAACCCCTCATTTTATACCTGAAGAATCAGGCCCAAAGTTAAGAATTTTATCCCTGTAGTCACCTGTCTCCTCTGAGAGTGCTTTCTGCCACACCCCACTGCTTCAATGTCTAGTTAAATTGCCAGATACAACACAGAACACTCAAATAAAATTTGAATGTCAAATTAATGACAAATAATTTTCTAGTATAAGTTTTGTATGACTTTCGCTATTGTTCCTGTAACAAATTACCACAAACTCAGTGACTAAAAGCACAACATATTTATTTAAAATTTTTTAACCTTTATTTATTTTTGAGAGACAAGAGCATGAGTGGGGGAGGGGCAGAGAGAGAGGGAAACAGAGTCCAAAGCAAGCTCCAGGCCCTGAGCTGTTAGCACAGAGCCCGACGCGGGGCTGGAACTCATGGGCTGTGAGATCATGACCTGAGCTGAAGTTGGACACTTAACGAACTGAGCCACGCAGGCACCCCAGCAAATTTATTACCTGACAATTCTGTACATCAGAGATTCCACTGGGTCTTACTGGGCTAAGGTCAAGCTGTTGGCAGAGCTGTGTTCCTTCTGAAGGCTCTAAAGGAGATACTGTTTCCTTGCCTATTCCAACTTCTAGCATCCACTTGCAATCTTCAGCTTGGGAATCCTTCTATCTTCACAACTGACATTGTAGCATCTTCCAATCTCTTTCCGTCTCTGACCCTCCGGCCTCTCTCTTACAAAGACCTTTATGATTGCCTTGGGCCCTCCAGGATAATCCAGGATAATCTCCCCATTTGAAGAGTCTTATCTTGATCACATTTGCAAAATCCCTTTTGCTATGTAAGGTAACACACTCACAGGTTCCAGAGATTAGAATGTGGACATCTTCATGGACCATTTTTCAATCACAAATATGTCCCAAATATTCATGGGGCATACTTATACTAAAAAATGATTCAGTATTTTTCTGACATTCAAATTCACTGGGCATATTGTATTTTTATTTGCTAAATGTAGCAACCCTCTTTTTAGGGAATATCGATAGAGTGTATCTTCTATGGCATGATAAATATTACACCAAAGACTCTAGCAATAAAAAAAAAATTATTTTTGCACTGGTGAACTGCTTTTGAAATAAATGGTTTCCATTTTATAAAAATGGATATTAGCCTTTTAATACTATGTGCCATATTTTTAGTGGAAAACTGCTATGTAATTTCTATTAAATTCATCTTCAGTATGGACATTTTACCCCTAAAAATAACTGGACATATTGTAGCAGTCAGAGAATAAGGATGTCAGATATTTATTTTAAACATTTCCAGTTTTTCCAAACACCAAATGGTTCGATTCTCTCAACCAGATCATTAATAAATCTGTTATTCAAAAATGTGGGTCTAAACATGGCTTAGCTTGGCCGTACTTAATTACTGAATGTATAGAATGTCTTTCCTTTTTAACCAAAACACATTATGGGTGAGAAAGGGACCAGGAGGTGGGATTATTGCAGGCTAACATGGGTTCAGAAGTGATGTTTCTTTGACTGGCAGTGTTGAAATAGGCCCTGATTTCCACTCCAGCTGCTTTCTGAATAACCCCCTGGAAAAGTCATCTCTGTGGGTGCTGGAGGCCCAGGACTTCTGCTTTCTACTGGCTTCTCTTGTTTCTTCTCTTGTCTGACAGTAGCAGGGGACCTCCCCTTCCAGTGAAGGGTGGCTGAATTGATTTACCTTCCCCTCCAGAAATCAGTCAAAATGTCTTTCTTTGAATAGATTTCCTCAAACCTCTTTTAATGACTAATTAAAACTGGTTGTAATTAGCAGTATTCACTGGTATGCAAGTTCTATAAGGTTCAAGTCCACCTAGAGAAATCTCAAACTGTCTTAAATAGATTGTTAAGAAAAACATTGAAAACTTAGAAAGAAAGCCAAGAAGATAGTCATCTTTTTAATATTATACTAAAGCATTCTTTAACAGGCCCACCTAAGGATTATTTAATTCTCTAGGTCTAGGAGGTTGTACTATTATTTTACTTTTCTTGCTACTGTTTTGTTTTGTTTTATATTTTATTTTTTTTTTTTATTTTAAAAAAAAATTTTTTTTTCAACGTTTATTTATTTTTGGGACAGAGAGAGACAGAGCATGAACAGGGGAGGGGCAGAGAGAGAGGGAGACACAGAATCGGAAACAGGCTCCAGGCTCTGAGCCATCAGCCCAGAGCCCGACGCGGGGCTCGAACTCACGGACCGTGAGATCGTGACCTGGCTGAAGTCGGACGCTTAACCGACTGCGCCACCCAGGCGCCCCTTGTTTTATATTTTAATTTTTTTTTTCAACATTTATTTATTTTTGGGACAGAGAGAGACAGAGCATGAACGGGGGAGGGGCAGAGAGAGAGGGAGACACAGAATCGGAAACAGGCTCCAGGCTCTGAGCCATCAGCCCAGAGCCCGACGCGGGGCTCGAACTCACAGACCGCGAGATCGTGACCTGGCTGAAGTCGGACGCTTAACCGACTGCGCCACCCAGGCGCCCCCTTGTTTTATATTTTAAGTAGGCTTCACACCCAGCACAGAGCCCAACGCAGGGCTTGAACTCACAACCCTGAGATCACGACCTCTGCTGAGATCAAGAATCAGATGCTCAGCTGACTGAGCCACCCAGCTGCCCCTGCTTGCTACTTTTTTTTTTTTTAAGACTCAGACTCTATGCTGACTTAAGTATTAACTTGTGTCCTGTCCAGTAGAAAGGCAAGTCATTTCTCTCAGGTGGAGAAGATAACCCCAAGGGTTATGATTTCATTGTCCCAAAACACATTAACAAGTTTCATTTCTAATCAAGTGCTGTTCTTTTAATATCCTTTTTATTTTTTTAAATGCCTCTCCTGATGAGCTATATAAACCCTTGTCCCTCAGATGCTCTTCAAACCAGTTTGATACTCTTTACACTATTAGTGGATTCCTCATTAATTAATGAACTGAATAGACTTTTTGACATGTTCTTATCCTATATCTATGTGAGAGTCATGTTTTAACTTACTGAAAATTATGCTTTGACACTGGTAAGTCCATCTGACTTATGCTATGGATTTGCTTTACCAACTTCTTTGCTCATAGTTTGAAGGTCCAAATTTCTTAGCTTGACATTCAAGGTTCTTCACATTCTGGTCCCATCTGTCATCTCCTCTTTGGAGAAGGATTCCCCAACCTCGTCTTTCCCACTCACACCTACCCTTCCTCAGGCAGAATCAGAAGTCTGTCTCTCCCCCCCACCACCCGCCCCATCCTTTGCACCAGCATCTCCAACCAAGTGTTTGATAAATGAACTATTTTCCTACCCTTGTGGTTGACATGTGATCTAGAGGTTAATTCAGATAATACATTTCACCTCCTAGCCACAGTAATTGTTGCATGGTGGCAGGAGATCTTACGATCTGTGTTGGTTCAGTCAGCATTGTGCTCAGGACATTGAGGGGAAAGGTGTAACAACACCACTCTTTTTTTCCTGCTGGATGTAGACAAACTGTAGCCCTAGAATCTGGCGGCAGCCATCTTGGAACCATGACTGGACCAAATCTCAGGGGAAAGCAGTGAAGGGTGGTCAGCTTTGAGAATGAGAAAGAAGCTGAGGCCTTGGTAACATGACTTAGCTTCTGGATCAAGCCTTAAGATAGCCCTGCTTAGAGACTTTTCAGTTCTTTGAGCCAGGATACTTCACTGATCATTGACAGTGAATCAGGCTTTCTGTTATTTCCAGCCAGAAGCATCCTAGCTGATACATAAACCTGCATCAGTTACTTGTATATCCATCAATGTTTCCTCAGTAATTTTGTATCTGCTTAACTTTTGCCAAAGAGAAACATCTTCGTGATCCCAGCACCTCACACAGCTTCTGGTTCAATTGGACTCAATAAGTGTTTCCTGAATTCATTATGAAAACACTTTTGGAGGCTATATCTTGATATTTCTACAAGTAATGAAATAAAAACCTACTTTCCTCACCTTCTGCAGACTCCAGTGTTTCCAGAAGTTCAGGGCTTGATAATGTTTTCTGGCATCCCTTTCCTCACACCTGGAGCCAAATGAATCTCTCCATACCTATATCCCAGTGTGCCCAACCCTGCCCACTTCCTCTGGAAATTTTCCTCTGAGAGGAAATGCCTGGGCAGTTAGCCAGGCTGGCAAGCTGTGGGTCTAATGGAGACCTACATAAATATGCCCACATCCTATGTCAACAAGATGCACTCTGTCACTTTCCTGATTGTGGAAACTCAGCATGAGATGTGGAGATCTACTCTGGAGGTCATGTACTCCACCCCCTGCGCACCACCACTTTGAGACCAGGCTAGAAAATCACCGGGGCAAGAAGTTGTGCTAGTGGAGTCGGAGGGCCTGAGAGTGAATCTCTTCTCGATGACCAGGCACAAATGCTGGGAAACACTTTGTAATCATCTTTCCCAACTACATTTACAGTGTCTCCATCTGACAAGTGCATTTGTCCTTTCTGAATAACCACGTTTTGGCAGCATGCCAATTTTGTTTATGGTACTTCTGGCATCTCATTGTGTGAAGAGTGAGAATTCAAAATATGTGTGGGCAGAATGAGCCTGAAGAATTATTTTGTACTTAATATATTTGCATACATTGACAGCAGCAAGGAAAAAATTCTTACTTGGAACAGGTTCAAGTAGCTAGGAGCCAGATAGAATTGGTTATTTAAAATTGAAATCCAGTAAGTTCTTAAACATCAAGGGAGGGAATTTGTCTGCTTCAATTTGTAAATAAAATTGGTATCAATTTTAAAAGAATTGAATGACATGGAGCACTTTATGCCAGTTCCAAATTTCAGATGTTATTTACGTTGTTTTAGCTTCCCAGAACCCACATGGTCTGGGGCAAACCATTGCTAATAGTTTATATATGATTTACTGTCTCTCCATGTTGAAATAGAGTTATATAACCAGTATCAACCTGGTTTTTATTCCACAGGCCAGAAACTTCTTTCCTACTCACCACCTGGGGTCACTTAGGGGTGTGGTGTTACCATTTAAACATGCAACACCCTCAATCCCTATATTTCTTTCTCTTTCTCTTGATTCAGGAAACACCCAGAGGTAAAAATAACAAGTAGGTATGTGAGGCAGTCACCCACACAAGAAAGCAGAATTTATGATTTGTGTCTTACAGATTTGTTAACAGATTTGCTAACACTTTTTTCTTTCATTGACTTGGTACTTGATGCTATCACAAGCATGTAATTAGTAGACTCATGGTGTTCCCGGTTGAGGTGTAGCTGCTGGAATACAGCAGGTGGACACCCATAAGTTATTTTTTAACAGTAATGACCTGCCCCACACGGTCACTGTGGACTTTGGTTTTGAAAGGTGAACCTGAAATATTTCACACCTTAGTGGCATATGACTCCATTCACATTTTAATGAATGTTTTCTGCCCTCAGATTGAAAATGTTTAAAGGAAACAAGATTAACATTTTAATATAACAGAAGGGCAGCTGTTATCTCCATATTGTCTAAGATGCTCCCATTTTTATTTTGGCAACGTCACCATCACATTCTCAAAAAATTAGATTATCTCAGTGTGTGTCAAAGAACACAAATTTGCAAAGCTTAGTGATAACTGTGGGAATTGCTCAGTATAAATGAAATTCTAAGTTGAGAAGTCTGGGTATCTGTCCATCCATATGAATTTATTAATTCACAAATACATATTCATTACACACTCCATGCAAGGCTGGCAGGTATAAGGGGAGCTGAGAAATATAAGGCATGGTGCTTGTCTTGAATTGCTTATAATTTAATAGATGATAAAAGATTATAACATTAAAAAGCTTCATATTCATTCCTCAAGCATCAGTTCAAGACTGTCTTTCCAACCTTCTTCACGTATTTCTTCCTTGAAAATGTTAATAACACCTTTTTCCGAACTCTCCAATACTTTTCCTCTGAGCTCTGATGGTTTCTATTGCTATCTTCTTCCCCTAACAGCTATCTTTGTAGTCCCCTAGTATAGAGCAGCATACCATGTGTTTGAAAAATGTAAATTAAATAAACAATGAACAAAGTCAATGCGGAAAAGAAAAGAAAAGAAAAGAAAAGAAAAGAAAAGAAAAGAAAAGAAAAAAGAAATAAGAAAAGAAAAGAAACAACCTCATAGATACAGAGAACAGAATAGTGGTTGTCAAAAGCAGAGGGTGGAAGTGGGAAAAGTGGGAGGTAAATTAAGATCTCATAATTTTTTTTACAGCTTGAGTTATAACTGACTTAAATTACACATATATATACTTGTGAAACCATCACTACAATCAAGACAATGAACATATCCATCACCCCAAAAGAGTCTTCCTGCCCTTTGGTCATTCCTCCCTCCTGGTCCTCCCTATGCCTCTCCCCCATTCCCAAGTAACCAATGGTATTTTTAACACTATAGGTTAGTTTGAATTTCCTAGAATTTTATAAAAATGGAATCATAGAGGGTGTACACTCAACATAATTATTTTGAACTTCATCCATGTTGTATTATATCAATAGTTCATGCCTTTTTTTATCCCTGAATAATATTCCATGGCATTATATATATATATATATATATATATATATATATATATATATATATATAATATTCCATGAAATAACATCACAATTTTTTAATTCATTCATCTATTGATTTTTATTTCCATTGTTTTCAGTTTGGGACTATTATAAATAAAGCTGCTATGCATATTCATGTACAACTTCTTTTATGCTTTTATGTCCTCTGAATAAATTCCAAGAAATTTGGATCTTAATCCCTAGAAATCAAATGGCTGGGTCTTACAGTAGGTAGGTGCTTAACTCTGTGAGAAACTGCCAAACTGTCTTCCAAAGTTGGCTGTGCATTTTATATGCCCACCAGAGAGGTAGGAGAGTTTCAGTTGCTCCTCACCAACACTTGGTATAGTTAGTCCTTTTAATTTTAGTCATTCTAATTAGGTATGTATTAGTATCTTGTTGTGATTTTAATTTGCATTTTCCTAATGACTAATATGTTGACCATCTTTTCATGGGCTTATTTGCCATCTGAATATTTTCATTAGTCTGTTCAAATCTTTTGATGACTTTTGAAGAATGGATTGTTTTCTTAGTTTTGAGAGGTTTTTTTCTTCATATTCTGGATACAAATCCTTTATCAATATATAATTTGCAAATGCTTTGTCCCATTTTGTGGCATATCTTTTCACTTTCTTAACCTGTCTTTTGAAGAGTAGAAGATCTTAATTTGATGAAGTCTAGCATCATTAAAAAAAAAAAAATGTATTAAGCTCTTGGGTGACTCAGTTGGTTGAGTGTCAGCCTTTGGCTCAGGTCATGATCTCATGGTTTGTGAGTTCAAGCCTGGCATCGGGCTCTGTGCTGACAGCTCAGGGCCTGGAGCCTGCTTTGGATTCTGTGTCTCCCTCTCTCTCTGTCCCTCCCTGCCTTGTGCTCTCTATTTTTTATAGGAACTAATAAAAATTAACTTGAAAATGTAAAAATAAATAAATAACAAAATAAAATAAAAAATGTGTTATTCTTTTGCTGTTTTATAAAAGCTTTGACCAACCCAAAGTTTCAAAGATTTTATTCTAGAACGTTTATAGTTTTAGGATTTAAATTTCAGTGTGTGATCCATTTTGAGTTTATTTTTATATATTGTGTAAGATATAGATTGAATTTCCTTCTTTAACATATCCATAGCCAACTGTTACAGCACCATTTATTGACAAGACAACCCTTATCCATGGAATCACCTTTGTACTTTTGTTGAAAGTCATCTGATTATATCTATCTATCTATCTATCTATCTATCTATCTATCTATGTCTGGACTCTATTTTCTTCCATTAATATATTTGTCTATCTTAATGTTAATAAGACATTGTGTAAATTACTGTAGCTTTATGAAGTTAAGTAATATAAGTTCTCTATTTTGTTCTTTTTTACTGTTGTTTTGGCTATTCTAGGTCCTTAGCATTTCCATATGAATTTTAGAATCCCCTTATCAATCTGAACAACAATTTTGATTTGTATTGTATTGACTCTACAGATCAATTTGGGAATAACTGTCATTTTAACCATCTTCTGTCTTCCAATCTATGAACATAGTATATCTCTGTATTTTTTAAAGTTTTTCTTTAATTCTCTTAACCATGTTTCATAGTTCTCAGTGTATAAGTCTTGCACAACTTTGCTAAATGATATACCTATATTTTCAATATGCTTAGATGGTAAAAATATGATGATGAAAAAGAGACAAGGAGATACATGTGTGATGTTATGCCAGCCAATGAAGACCTTAGACCTAGCAGAGTGAGTCTTTTTTAACATTGAGGTTATAGAGAGAATCTGCCACCTTTTTCATTAATTGCTCTGCATCTTTTCTTTTTGGGGGAACCAGGCCAGAACCAGAACTGACCAGAGTTAGCTCCTGCCACACTGCTGGTAGATCCCTCATGCTCAATACATGCAGTACAGATGGAATTTCCTGTGTGTACACCTCCCCTCCACCCCATCATGGTGATTTGATTCATAGTTGTTTATTGGATCCAAGCCAGGCCAATGAGTCCCATCTTTGAAAGCCTGGCTAGAACGATTAGGAACCAATATTTTGCTTTTAGAGGATTACCAGCCATGAGAAAGATGTCATAATCTCAGATCTGTAGAAGGCCATTTTTGTCACCTGCCATCGAACCTACCTGTCTGAGAAATCTAGAGAACATCAGATTAGGTATAGAGTGTAATTTGTGATAACCAGCCTCCAATCCAGCCTCCAAGAAAGTCTCTTAGATAGTCCCTGGATGATTATTCACCCTTGTGGAGGCTCTACTTTGAATAGAGCTGATCTGTGTAATGAATAAGATATTACAGAAATAATGGGAATTCGTATTCCAAAACTCAGTCATCAAAGATATTGCAGCTTCCACTTTGCCCTCTTGCTTGGGATACTTGCTTGGGGAGAAGCCAGCTTCATGCCCTAAGGACATCAGTAGCTTTGTGGAGACTCCCCTGAAGGGCAAAACTGAGGACTCCCACAAATACATGGCAGATTACTCTCTGGCCTCAGTAGAGCCTTCAGATGACATCAGCCCCAGCCAACACCTTCACTGCGACCTCATGGGAGACTTTGGGCCAGAACCACCAACTAAACTTCTTGATGAACAGAAGCTGTGTGAGGTAGTAAATGTTTATTTCTGTTTAAATCCACTAACTTTTGAGTTAATTTGTTATGCAGCAGCAGATAACTAATACACAGTCTAAGAAAGCGCGCTCAGGTTTGCCTTGGCTTAAAGACAATCAATTTTCTCCTGACTCTTCTTATTTTTATTTTCCTATGGGTCAGCTCCTTCTGGACCATGATTGTTAGGTTTTGCCTTTTCTTAATTATGTACTTCTATTCCTTTTCAAGTCCTGTTGCCTGAAAGCTCTTTTGACTAGTGATATACAATCGTTAAGTTCATTTCTCACAACAACCAGACCTCTGGTTCTGTAGTACCTGAACTATTCCCATGCTCTCATTAAAAAAATTTCTTTTCTCCCTGTCCATTTCCTCTCTTTCCAAGAAGCTCTGCTCTTTGCATTATGCTTTTCTTGTATCCACCATTATTTTTGTTCTAACCACCTGTCTTCTTTCTCTCTTCTGTGATTATATAATTTTCCAAATATACCATTCCCTAAATATGCTGACTTTTTTACAATACCGGTGACTTTGTCTATGCTATTTGTTACGTTCATCAATTCATTCATTCACTCATGCATTCTTTCGGTAAATACTTCTTGTGTTCCTACCATGTGCCAGGTCCTAAGCTAGTTACTGAAGGTACTTCTGCCTGAAACCTTCTCCACTTGCCTCCAAATGCCTGTTCTCCACTTGAACTTCCACTTAATCAAACTATCTTTGCTTATAAGCTCATTCAAAGTCAGACACTGTGTATGTGCTTTAAGTCTCAATTCAAATCACCATCTTTTATAAAACTTCCCTTTTCCTCCAGCCAGTTAATTGCTTCTACCACATTCTGTGTTGGTAACATGAATAATGTTTTGCTTGTTCATTTGTTTATTCATTCATTATTTCATCAGGTACTTCTGAGAGCCTATGTGGCTGACACTGTTAGAAGCTGGAGAAGCCATGGTGTGAGGTAAGTGCCAACAGACGTTTGTGCCTAGTGCAGTGGAAACTAGAAGGTGGAGCAACTAATTGTGTGTTCTAATTGTTTCCGTTAGTCCCTGTGTTCTTCGTAGAACTTGAGCCACCTGAGGGCATGGATTACATCTTCTTGTTGTCCCCAGTACCTAGCAGAGCCTCCGGAACAGGGCAGATGCCTATTAAAACTTCTTGTGTGTTGGAAGAACACCACCACGCTGTTTGACAATTGGGAATCAGCCACATTGGATCATCATATAGCCACCAAATCAATGATCTCTCCAGGCCCCACACATGTTGCTTTGTGTCTTTTCTCAAAGCTGATTTAAAACCAAAGCTCACTGGGGTGCCTGGGTGGCTCAATCAGTTAAGTGTCCAGACTCTTGATCTCAGCGCAGGTCTTGTTCTCAGGGTCTTGAGTTCAGAGGTTAGGGGGCGTGAAGCCTACTTGAAGTAAATAAATACGTAAAAAATAAGAATAAAACAAAAGGCCATCTACAACTCAACTGTATTGCAGATGCTCTGCCTTGGTCAGGCTGGTGACACTCCAAATCCATATTTCCAGGAGATCTCTAGGAGAAGGCAGGTGGATTGGGAGGGGTGTCCCAGAGCGTGGGGAGTTTAAAGAAAGGTGAAGGGGAAAAAAAAACCAGTTGGAAGAGGGGATGGAGGCCAAACACGAGGCTTGTGTCTCTCTCTCCATTTTCCTAGGGCCGGTCAGCCCTGATAAACCTCAACAAGTTAGTTTCAGTCTGGGGTCTGATAATAAATGAAGCATTCTAGATGACCGAAAACCAAAAAAATAACTGAATAACATTTAAAAGGTGCCCCCAGCCCTGGGTAAAGTATTGCAGTTGCTGGTCTGTTGAGGTCTGCATCCTTGCCAGCTTCGGATTGCTGGCATTGCTTTGCTCATGGATGTATTAAGAGCTGATGAAATAACTTGCAGATTTTCCACCTAACAATGCAAATATTTCCTTTATTCGTAGATAATCGGATATGCTCAGAGGAGTCTCATGAACTAGTTTTGGAGTGTCATCAGATTTTGTGGTTTAAAATCTATCTCCAGTTACGTGGTAGTCAGGGAGGATCTTCTCTAGGCCGATTAATTCATGAGATGATGAGATCACAGTAAGCAGAGAAATATTCCACTGTTTGGAAGACTTGCATTCCAAAGTGGATATTAAGGTAATTTGTTTATCTTAATCCCATCTTTGTATTAACCTGTGTTTCAAAATGATGATGTGTTTTGGAATCTCAGACCTCCCTATGGAGAGTTCAGGCAGAACAGAGGGGCAAGACGCCCTCAAAGGCATTGCTACTTTGCTAAAAATAAATAAAATACCCCTATAATAAATACATTATTATAGAAATCTCTTATGTCACAGAGTCTCAAATGAAAGCATTGACCCATTTATTTCTCCTAATTATATTTGAGGAAAAATGATTTCGGGGCGCCTGGGTGGCTCAGTCAGTTAAGCGTCTGACTCTTGGTTTCGGTTCAGGTCATGATTCACAGTTTTGAGTTGGAGCCCTGCATTGGGCACTGCTCTGACAGTGTGGAGCGTGCTTGGGATTCTGTCTTTCTCCCTTTTTCTCTGTCCCTCCCTTGCTTGTGCAAGCTTGTGCACTCATTCTCTCTCTCTCTTTCAAAATAAATAAACTTAAACAAATAATTTAATCAACACAATAATTACATTGATCATAACTCAGAAGTTACCTCCAAATTTCGAATTCTTTATCAGCAAGTTAATTTATTTTACTAAAATGGATTAGAAGAGACACAGTTTCATTTAAGCTAAATTGACCTGATTACTTCTGTTCTTGGACGATTTCTTTTGGAGGATTTTACGCATCCCTGGAAATACCAATTAAAAAAAATAATACAAAGGTACCTGGGTGGCTCAGTTGGTTAAGCATCCTACTCTTGACTTCAGCTCAGGTCATGATTTCAGTTTTGTGAGTTTGAGATCCACAGTGGGCTCTGTGCTGACAGTGTGGAGCCTGCTTAGAATTCTCTCTCTCCATTCTTTGCCTCTTTCTCAAAATAAATAAATAAACTAAAAAAAAAAAAAAAAAGGGAGGAATACATCATGAAATATTTTTTCCCCCACAGTGGACAAATTTGTCTACCCATCTGGGAGGAATACTTCCTCTGATTCAATGCTCTTTCTCTCTTTCTTTGTCCATCTGGAGAACATTCACTCACCTTGTCAGAATCAGGCCAAAGGCCATATTATCCATGAAAACTTTCCTAATTCCCTGCTTAACACTGGAAGAATTACATTCCTTCCTCTATGTACATTTCTGTCTCCTATTACCATGTGTGCACAAATATTTTTAAATTTAATTAAGCTTTTAAATTTTGAGATAATTATAGATTTGCATATACTTATAAGAAATAATACAGGGAGATCTGTATAGTGTTTATCCAGTTTCCCTCAATGGTAACATCTTTAGAAACTATGTACAGTGTCACAACCAAGATACTGATGTTGATACAGTCAAGATACAGAACAGTTCTACCACCACAAGGATCTCCTCTGTTGCCTTTTCGTAGCACACCACGTGACCTCTCCACCCTCCTTGACCATTGGGGATTGTTGTGGGTTTTTTTTTCACTCAGCATAATTTCCTGGGCATTCATCCAACTTGTTGCATGTTGCCTGTATCAATAGTTCCTTCCTGTTGCTGAGCAGTTTTTCATGATATAGATGCAGCAAAGTTTGTTTAACCATCCACACCCTGGCTCTTACAAATATAGGGGCTACCTACGTTTATGTATAAGTTGTGTGTAAATATAAGTTTTCATTTCTCTGTGATAAATGTCCAACAGTGCAATTGTTGGGTCATACAGTGATAGCATGTTCAATTTTGTAAGAAACTACCAATTTGTTTTCTAAAGCAGCTGTAAAATTTTACCTTCCTCCAGAAATGTATGGGTGATTCAGTTTCTCCACATCCTTACTAGTATTTGGTATTCTCATTATTTTTTATTTTAGCCAATCTCATAGGTGCATAATAATATTTCATTGTATTTAAAATGTTTGCATTTCCTTGATGACTAAAGATGTTGAGCATCTTTTCATATGCTTATTTCATGTGCTACCTGTATATCCTTTTTGGGCAAAATATCTGTATCTTTTGCTTATTTTCAATTGGATTTATTTATTTGTTTTTTTTTCATTTATTTATTTTATTGTTGAGTTTTGAGACTTCTATATACTCTAGGTACTTGTCCTTTGTCAGATAGGTGATTTGCAAATATTTTCGCCCAGTCTGTAACTTGTCTTTTCATGTTCTTCACAAGGACTTTCACAGAAAAAAAGGTTTTGATTTTGATAATGTCCAAATGATCAAATTGTCCTTTAGTGTACTTTTTAGTACACTTTAGTACACCTTTAGTGTAGTGTGCTTTTACAATCAAATCTAAGAGTTCTATGTCTACCTCTAGATCCTAAAGATTTTCTATATTTTTCCCCAAAGTTTTATTGTTTTACATTTTTCATTTAATTCCATGATCCATTTTGGGTTGGTTTTTGCATCAGTTATAAAGTTTATGTCTATGCACAAGGGCTTCAGCACCTTGTTGAAAAAGCTATCCTCCCTCCATTGAATTGCTTCTGTACCTTTGTCAAAAATCAGTTGAGCATATTTGTGTGGGTCTAGCTCTCTATTCTGTTCTATTCATCTCTGTGTTTATGCCTCTGCCAATATCACATGGTCTTACCATAGTTACTATGGTAAGCCTCAAATAGAGTAAATCTACCCACTTTATTCTTTTGTCAAGACTGTTTTAGTTATTCTAGGGCTTGTGCCTTTCCATTTAATTTTTATGACAAACTTGTCTGTGTCTACAAAAAGTCTCATGAAGATTTTAATAGTATTTCATTAAGCTTATAGATTAATTCAAGGAGAAATGACATCTTTACTATATTTTTCAATTGGGAACAATTCATGAATATAGTATGTATCTACATATATTTAGGTTTGTTTTGATTTCTTTCATCAGCATTTTGTAATTTCCAACATACAAATTCTGCACATGCGTTATGAAGCATATACCTAAGTATTTTGTTTTATTTTCAATGATTATAAATGATACTGTGCTTTATTTGCAGTGATTATAATTGATACTGCATAATATCATTTTTCATAGGTTCATTGTTAACCTATGATTGATATTTATATATTGCTCTTGCATTTTACAACTTTGCCGAACTCATCGGTTTTAGGAAATTTGTATAGATACCTTGGGATACATAGCCAGTTATATCATCTGCAAACAGAAACAGTTTATTTCTTCCTTTCCATTCTGTACACCTTTTATTTCATTTTCTTGTCTTATTGCAGTGGCTAGCACTTATGGTACTATGCTGAATAAGATGGGTATGAACTGTCATCTTTGTCTTGCTTGTGACCTTAGAGGGAAACTGTTATGAACTTCACTATAGAATATGATGTTATTTGTTGCTTTTTTTGTAGATATTTTTACCAAATCATTGAAGTTCCCTGTATTCCTACCATGCTGCAGGTTTGTTATTACTGTTTTTTTTTCCTTTAAACTCCATGCCCAATGTGGGGTTTAAACTCACAACCCTGAGACCAAGAGTTACATGATCTACTGACTGAGCCAGCCAAGCATTCCTAAGTTGCTGAGAGTTAAACCTGAAGCCAAGAATTTCGTTCAAAGTGAACCAAATGCACAGATGCATGGCAGATGCAAACTAAAATTCTCTCTGGAAGAATGTACCTTAAATTCAGTCCTCAAATAATTTTTTAGATAAAATTATAGAGAATGTGAATCAATTTATTTTCAGATTTTTATATTAATTCCAGTTAGTTAACATAGAGTACAGTATTAGTTTCAGGAGCAGAATATAGTGATTCATCCCTTACATATAACACCCAGTTCTCATCATAAAATGTACCCATTTTAATACCCATCACCCATCTAGCCCATCCTCCACCTCCCTCCCTCCATCAATGCTGTTTGTTCTCTATTGTTGAGTCTCTTATGTTTGTTTTCTTCTCTCTCTCTTTCTCTTTTTTTCCCCTTCCCATATGTTCATTTGTTTTGTTTCTTAAATTCCACATATGGGTGAAATCATATGGTATTTGTCTTTCTCTGACTGACTTATTTCACTTAGCATAATACACTCTAGCTCCATCCACATTGTTGCAAATGGCAAGATTTCAGTCTTTTTGATGGCTAAGTAATATTCCAGTGTGTGTGTGTGTGTGTGTGTGTGTGTGTGTGTGTGTATCACATCTTCTTTACCCACTCATCAGTCAATGGACATTTGGGCTCTTTCCATAGTTTGGTTATTATTTTTTTTTTTAATTTTTTTTTCAACGTTTATTTATTTTTGGGACAGAGAGAGACAGAGCATGAACGGGGGAGGGGCAGAGAGAGAGGGAGACACAGAATCGGAAACAGGCCCCAGGCTCCGAGCCATCAGCCCAGAGCCCGACGCGGGGCTCGAACTCACGGACCGCGAGATCGTGACCTGGCTGAAGTCGGACGCTTAACCGACTGCGCCACCCAGGCGCCCCAGTTTGGTTATTATTGATAATGCTTCATTTTTTTTTTTAATCAGAAAACATGTAAGTAAACAAACAAGGTACCATGAATAAGAGTCTGCAAAACAGCAAACAGTAGAACCAGACCAGAGAAGACATCAAACATTAGAATGATCACACACAGAACATACAATAACTATGTTGGATTATATTTGAATAAATAAAAAGGGCTATTAAAAGTATGAGTAAGGAACAAAAGGCTTAAAAATGACCAGACAGACTTAGAAAGGAAGTGATGGGAGGTGAGCCTGTGATGCACATACTGGCATATGTGGGAGCCTCAAATGCCAGGTGAAGAATATGGTCCTTTGTATAGAGACCCAATTGAATCACTGAAATCTGCAGAAGTGAGACTGATGTATGCTGAGTGGGGTTTAACTAGGACTACTCTGATAGCTATGTGCAGAAGAGACTAGAGGGAGAAGGTGGCACAAAAATCAATCAGCAAGTCCATGGCAGGAATGCCAGTGTGTGATCCTAAGGAAGATGAAAATGGAAAGAATGTGTGGAAGGGAGAGAGGCATTATGATGGAGAAACCAACAGTATTTGGTGCCTGGATGTTGAAGGAGTGGAGAGGATTCTAGTCTAAATTTCAGAGTCTCTAATTAACATCTTGTATTTCCTTTTTCTAGAACTTCCTCCAAACTCAGCTTCCACTCAGTCCCTAAGAGTGCCCATCACTGGGCATGAGCAATGTGTGAGCACAGGAGAGCTGAGGGACCATGACCCTTCTGGAGGCAGTAAGCCTCCTACTAACCAAACACATATGGACTTCAGACAACTCTGCTGACACTGGGGTAACAATAATCGTGCGTTAAATATTACAAAGCCCTTGTATACACCTTGTCTCATTTGATCCTTGAAGCAATCCTTGACATGGACTGACAAGACCTTTTATTACTTATCTCTGTTTTATGAATGGTGAAACTGAGGCTTAGTACTATGAAGGAACATCCCCCAAGACCACAAGTGGCTTCGTAGTAAAGCCAGGACTAGACTCTGCCAGGCTAGAACTCTTTTAATTCTTCCGTATCTTGGAAGGAGAGATCTCAAGATGGACCATCGTTATGTTCCATTGTATTTGAGTCTTTGCATGGATACCAGGCATACAAAGAAGAGAAGTTGCTGGAAACTTTAGTTCTAGCTGGTTCACAGCTATAAAGAGGGAATTGTGTAATGCAATGCATTTTGCAATTTCTCTGACGCTTTTGATCATAAGCAAGTAGGATATGGGGGAGGGGTTCTGTTGTTGGGGGAGGGTTGAAAGAGAGGAATAGAGTTGCTTAGAGAGATACAGTTGTAAAGGGGGATAGCAGCTGAGTTTCTGACACTAAATTTTTTGGTGCCCTATGGTGTTAATTAGACATTTCTTTTCAACCTGATTGACAGTGCATTTTAATGAAGAAATAACAGAGCCCAGCACAGCCTGGCAATATATTCTTTTCTTACAATTTACAAGCTGAACTTCCCTTGGCAACCTACATCTGGTTTGCTCTGCTAGTAAGTCTGTCAGTAGAACAATGTATAGGCTCTTTCATTTCAATAGGTTTGCTGTTATTAAAGCCTTCTGCATTTTCCTCAGCTTAATTCATTAGGGCTGTTAAATTTCATCAAATTACTTTCTTTAAATTATAAAAAAAAAAGCAGCACAGTTTTGACTGTGCTGAATAAAAACAGGATAGTATGGAAATGTGCAAGTTTTTAAAGGAAGAGGCTGTATGTTAAGTCTTGTATAATGGAGGCTTCATGGGATTATTTTTTTAGTATTTTTTTCTCCCTTTAAGTGGGATATTTCCTGGAAAATTAGAATAAATCCTAAAGGATCCCCTAAGCCTCCTGTGACCAATTGGAAGCAGAAGGTCCCCATGCACTAAACGCCTTGACCACCTAGGAAGGCTGATACTTGCCAAGTGTTTGGGAGTACTTATTTTTCTAAGATTTCACCTTTGTTTTACATTTACAAACAGACATTTAAAAATACATCTTTTGTTTTTCATTCCTAGCCAGGAGTAAATGCCCGTCTCTGCCAGAGACTAACAGGGATCCTTGCTCTTCATAGATGAGCTGGTGACCAGTAAAAACAGGTAGGAGAGGCTGGGTGGACATACCTTCCCTCCGCCTGAGGACAGGGTTGGGAGCAGGGCTGAATCTACAAATTGGGGGTTAAGTGACTCCAGTAGAGGGCTGTTAAAGGCAGAGAGCCAAGCAGATCATTACAAGCTACTCCTCCAGGAAAATGGAAGCCATTTAAAAAATTCCGGGAATTGCTTGGAACACACAGTGTTCTGAAACAAAGGACCTTTGTGACATTCAGAATTACCAAATTTAGGAGAGGAAAAGACTCACACCTCACCAGCCTCCTTTACCTTGGTTTCTACCACTGCTTTGTCTAGATCAATTGAAAAGACCCCCAAAATGGTGGAGTCTAACCGCAGTTCTACATTTTTGCAATGAAGGCAAAGGGGGGTTGTACCTTATTAAGGATTCTGTCCAATATGCTATTTCCAGGTGTTTGCCCACCTGCCTTTCACGATCTTTAGTTCTGTCTTAGTTTTCTTAGGTAGGAAAAATGCATGAATTCATGTTTCATACAAACTCTTCCTATTGCTACAGGTGAATAAAGTTAAAACCCACCCAGTGACTTCTGCTCACATCTTATCTATTAGAAGTGGGTTGTGTGACCAGCCCAGGATGCAAAGGAAAGTGAGTGATTTCTGGGCCCAGTGCTGACCCATGTAAAGTCTCAGGCTGATGGTAAGGGACAAGGAGAAAATGGATATTGGATGGACACTTGTAGGCTCTGTCAACTTGCCATCTTTTGGAAATTGGGGCATTTCTAGTTTCTGTGAATCAGTATAGCCAAGACCGTCGTGAAAGTCTTACTTGTCCTTTATTATTCAGTAAGACAAATTCGTTGTAAAAAAATTAAAAATTGGAAAGTGCAGTTGAGATCAAACAGAAAAAATACCTTTAATCTATTAAGTAGAGAGAACCAATATTAACCCTAAAATATTTTCCCTTTCAAACATGAACACACACACTCACATACACAATACTTTTTTAAAAAACAGTTGGTTAACTCTCAATGCCTTTATTTTTATTCCTGGCATTGCCATACTGTTTGCTTTATTTTTTTAAGTTTATTTATTTATTTTGAGAGAGAGAGAGAGAGAGAGAGCAAGCAGGGGAGGAGCAAAGAGAAAGAGAGAGAGAGGGAGAGAGAGAGAATCCTAAGCAGGCTTCACACTGTCAGTGTGAGCCTGACTCAGGGCTAGAACTCACAAACCGTGAGATCATGACCTGAGCCAAAATCAAGAGTCGGACGTTTAACCAACTGAGCCACCCCAGTGCTCCTATTTGTTCTATTTTAAGGCAGAGTGTTGATATGACCTCGGTCAACCTAAAAGGATGCTGGTACAATTTGAACTGATACATCAGTTCATCTCTCTCTTTCTCTTTCTGTCATATGTGCATGGGTGCACACACACATACACACACATATCACTTTAAGAAGTTGCCTTTTCTTGCTGGCTAGACCTCTCCCTCTCTCTCTCTATTTTTTGTGGTAAGAATATTTAAGATGAGATGGACCCTCTTAACCTGTTTTTTTTTTTTTAAGTGTACCATACAGCATTGTTACCTATAGGCACAATTATTGTATGGTACATCTCTAGAACTCATTCATCTTGCATAACTGAAATTTTATACCTATTGATTGGCAACTCCATTTTCACCCCCCTCTCAGCACCTGGCAACCCCAGTTCTATTCTTTGCTTCCATGAGTTTGATTAATTTAGCTAATCATGCATATTTGTCTGTGACTGGCTTATTTCTCTTAGCATTATGTTCTAGGTTCATCCAATGTTGTCACATATTACAGGATTTCCTTAAATTTTAAGGCTGAATAATATTCCACTGTACGTATATACCACATTTGTTTTGTCCCTCATCCATCAGTGGACATTTAGGACCAGGTTGACTAGAGGCTCTGTGATCACAGTGACTCTCCATCTGGGGCTGTCCACAGCCCCTCCTCAGACTTACGGTGGCTTCACTTTGTCAGCTGCTGGTGCTGGCTGTGAGGACTTTGTGGCAGCGGCATAGGAGATTGGTGCTTGGCAGCTGAGCATAAAAGAAAGGATCCTTGGGGCCAAGGAGGTTCTCTACTTCTGAAAATGAGAACAGCAGTGCCCAACTCATATTACATGTGTATGTTAGAAAACATGATAATACAAAGTCAATTTATGTGTTACACATAAATTGTTACACAACTAGAAAGTAATAGCATAATGATGATTTTTGTTGTCAGTGTTAACAATAATACTAATACTTATTGAGCACATGTTATATGCCAGGCACCGGGCATCAGGTATACATGAATGATCTTATTCCTGGGTATTATTATACCCATTTTTATAGATGATAATACAGAGGCAAGGTTAAGTGAGTTGTCCAAGGTCACAACTAGTAATTTATAGAGCTGGGCCTGTAACCCAATTCTGTTTAACTCTGAACCTTGTTCTCCTAGCTAATCTAGGAATGATTATTTTGTATGGTTTCTAGATCTTTCATTTCTCAGGCTGTCCTCTTTGGCTGCTTTCTGGTTTATTGATATCTATTTTAAAATTCATCACCTATAACTGAAAAAATACCCCAAATATGGCCTGACCATTAAAGAGAACAATGGGATCATCACCTCTGTTGTTTGAGACATTCGTTATGCTTTTATTAATGCATCCCAACATCTTATTGGCTGTTTGAATAACTAGGTTGCCCTAATGGCTTAGCTGGATTTGAAGTCTCCTAAACTCCCTAAGTCCTTTTCTCTTGAATTGTCAGTAAACCTGGTCTCCTCTTCTCCAAATTTTTACAAATGAAAATGAATGTCAGGCTTTAATACGCTGCCTTGGTTGAAGCTCCAGGGAGTGTGTGAACTCTTAAGAAATCATAAACTATTCTTCTTCTGAGTGTTCTAAATGAGATTCTCCAATGCTAATTATTATTGTTAAATGGGTGAGTCATCTGAAAGGGTTTCCTTTTCAAGTTGCATTGCATCATATGGGAACTGTTTTAAATAGACCACCCCGTACACAAACATTTTCATCTTAAAGCATTCAGGCACCACTTCCATGTAGGAAGAGATTAATTGTCCTCTCCACCCAACAGAGGGGACGACTTCCCAGACAGCACAACGTGAGGGCTGCAGTGAGGCCAGGAGCCCCTGCTTCTCCTCCTGCTTCATTTCCAGAGGGTTAGATTGTATCTTTCATAAAAGGGAAAATCTAACAGGAGAGAGAAAAGGGACTGTGCAATCCAACCAGTTTTCCACCGAATTAAAAGCAGGCTGTTCGTAGAGTAAAGGGGATTCTTTAAAATGGGGTTAAAAAAGGAAGACAGATGGGATAAGAAATCAAATTAAAATATTTTAAATGTTACTTTTAACACGGCAGGGCAAAACCAGAATGAATTCCAAACAGTCCTGGAGGGGAGAAAGACGGTGATCCTAGAATAAGGGTGACTAGGAGGTGGAGAGAAAAAAGGGCCTTGGCTTGCAAAAATGAGTGAATGTAGGGATTCTAGTTAACTGGTTAATTTGCAGACAAATAAGAACAATATGAATTTCACTGTTTGGATGAGGGGGAAGTCTCTTCTTAGGAAAACAAAACAGGACAAAACAAAAGCAAATCTTCACCTCCCCGTGCATATTTTCCTTCTCTGCAGTGATGAAAGTGTTTGCACTAATTTTCCAGGGAGACCAGAAAATATGTATGGTCTGTTTTGTCTCCGGTGGCATCCTGGGTCACTGAGCACCGTCATTCAATGAGATTTGTTGATGGATAGATGGGAGAATCAAACCTTTCAGCATTTGGGGAAAAAAAAATAACCAGAAGCTAGCATCTGTAGGAGCCCCCATTAAAAATAATTTGAAATGTTAAATCTAAAAGTTACAGAAAATGCCATGCCATGGGAGGAAACACACTGTCACTGGGAGAAGACAAGCCAGTTCCATTTTGTCTGGGTTGGATAAGATCACGTTTCTAGAAGCTCAGTGACAAAAACGGAGTGTTCCATGTGATGTTTGAATGGACCAGATTCGGGAGTTCCATGTCAATTGTGTGCAGGAAGAAAGGCCCAAACTGCTAACTGGGGTTGCCCAGAGAACCAGTGAGCTACGAGTGGATGGGGCAGGAGGTGGGGGAGGGGTGGGGGAGGAACAGATAATTCTCTGCTTGGAGGGGAAAATACTCCACCAGCTCATTCCCAGCTGAACGCAGAAAGGGGACACATCCGGACACCCCCTCCAGTTCCCAAGGGAACCAGAGGCAGCCTAAGCTCTTTCCTCAATGCCTCTTGGGTCACTGAATGCAGTGGCCTTTTCCCTGGGGCTGGGGTGAGACCCCAGGCAGCACCCTCCGTGGCCTGCTGCACCTTGGAAGGCTTGTCCAGTTGATTCTATCCCTAACTGAAGGCCCCAAGTGGCAACCTCTCTGAGCCAGGCTGAGCCCATTTCCCTGACCTTATGTAGGATGTTGAGAGCAAATCGCCCTCATGGGTGAGGGCGGATGACTGGGAATGGGAAAGAATGCTCTGTGAGCCCTTGCCACACACTAGGCCTGTGTTAAATGCTTTCCAGCAATTCTTTCTTTTACCCTCAGTTTACACAAAAGGACATGAAGGCTCAGGGACAGTAATTTTCAGAAGTCAGATTCTGTCACTTCAGTGGTACAGCAGGATGGTAGCCTGCCTCTGAGTCACATCTTCAGGAACTTAAGAGAATGGCTTTGGCCCAGAAAAGCACCAGCCCTGGGCCTTAGGAAGTAAATCAAGGCTTCAGGTATGATGCTTTCATTTTCACACTGAGACGGATGATGTCCTCAGGCCTAAAAACCTTACATGCCAAGAGAATCTTACCTTCGGCATGAAAGGAGGCCAAAATCTGAACTTAGACTTCGACTTTGTTCCAGGTTGGCTTCCCAGGAAGCTGTTTCTGAGGGATTTGCATACTGGTGCTCTGCTGGGGAGTGTTCTCGGGATTTACATGCATGGAGGGGATCCTCCAGGCAGGATTGGGCAGAGGGAGAAGCTGAGGTGCCCGGCAGTCTCAACAAAGGCCTCAGCCAACTCCCAGGCAGCTCTGGGGCTCAAAGGCCTTTCACACCCCTCCCTCACAATTCTGCGATGCAAGCTGTTCTGGGGAGGGGGCATGAACTTGGGGAAAATGTCTCTTCTGAGCCAAAGGCAAATCATAGGAAAGGACTCTGTCAAGAGCTGTTGGCAGCTGACAGTACAGCTGAGGGAGCAAGGTCCTCAGTTAGACCCTGGAGACTGCTTCCAGTAAAACAGCTGTATAAAAATACTGAAACCAGGGGCGCCTGGCTGGCTCAGTTGGTTGAACGTCTGACTTTTGATTTTGGCTCAGGTCATGATCCCAGGGTCGTGGGATGGAGCCTTGCATTCGGCTCCATGCTGAGCATGGTGCCTGCTTGGGACTCTCTCCCCCTGCCCCTCTTCCCTGCTCATACATGCTCTCTCTCTCTCGCTCTCTCAAATAAAATTTGAAAAATATGTATATATTGAAACCAATAGGCCCCAGATGGGACATGTGGAAAATCAAGAAACAAGGTATTTAAAGTTTCCCTCAGTTGAAAGATGCACAGTCTTCATATATTAGTATTTCTGAACCTGGCATGCATCTTGCAATTCATGCCAAAGTAGGCTTGCCAGTCACCCCTCCTCTGCCTGACTCAAAGTTGTTATTAAATTAATATTGGGTATCAGAATGCATGATCTTAGAATTGAGGAAGTACCCTATTTAATTGACTGGTTGATGGTGGTAAAGGGATTTTCCAGTCTGCAAATTGCCTAAGGAGAGAGCGTCCTTACTCCCACTCACAGCAGGGAGGTTAAGTGTTCCCATTTCTTCCTTCCTGCTGAGCTGCTTTCAATGGTTTTGTTTGTTTGTTTGTGTATATGGTTTCAGCTTGAATCTCTGAAACAAGTAAACAAATAAATGAGTGAAGATAAATTGCAGTGTCTGTTGTGTGTGTCTCCAGAGCCTCTTGAATTAATAAACTACCTTACTTAGTAAATGGCTTCAGATTTGTTTTCAAGTTGCTCTAGAAACATCCCTAGAAGGTTGAACTCTATAGTTGGAAAAGGCTAATGTTACCTTGTAAATACAATTTAAAGTCCACAACAGTTTTTAGGTAATTATTATTTTATCAATGTGGCATGTGTATAATATTCATAAAGAGAAATAATAGTCAATAGTTTGTGCCAAAGCACGGTGTTTCCTGCTTTCTTCATGCTCCATTCCTTTCCTCCGAGCAACGACTTTCAACTTTTTAAGCTACTTTTTCCTGGCATTTACATGTATGTAATTCTAATGTGTGTACCCTACTTTTCATTCATCTATTTTATCTACTCACCTCATATTACTGTAGCGGATCCATCCCTTCAGCCTTCCCTCCTCTGTCCCCCAATATAATTATGTTACAAATTTTAGGATTGGTTAATATGTTGTATTTACATTATTATGATTATGTAAATATTATCCTCAGCTGAGTATTTTAAAAAATTTTTTTTAATGTTTATTTTTTGAGAGACAGAGACAGAGCATTAGCAGGGGAGGGGCAGAGAGAGAGGGAGTCACAGATTCCAAAGCGGGCTCCAGGCTCCAAGCTGTCAGCACAGAGCCCAATGCGGGGCTTGAACTCACAAACCGCAAGATCATGACCTGAGCCAAAGTCGGACGCTTAACCGACTGAGTCACCCAGGTGCCCCATACCCTCAGCTGAGTATTATAGAGTACTCTGATCATGGTAGTTTCCTTTTCCTTTTTGAAGTTAATGATTGCCTTTCATTTTCTTTTCCTTAGTTTTCTTTCCCACACCTGCCTCTCAGTACAACTTTCCACAAGAAGTCCTAAGGCTTCCTTGTGAAGGGATCTATCTGTTCCATTATTTAGAGAATTCCCTCCTGCAGACCTCTATTCTCCATCTGGGCCTTGGAATTTCCTTTCTCTGGGATTGTATTATCTAGATCCTAGATCTTATATCTTCTCAAAGGAGGAATGGAAAGGAGTGGGACAAAGAACAGATATACGTATACACATATATTTGTATACATACACATACATATATCATGTGTTAAGTTTATTGAGATGTCACTTACATTCAGTAAAAAGCACAGATCTTAACTTTATTTCTCCACAGGACTTAACAAATTAATATCTCTGAGTAAGATATAGAAAGTATCTATCCCCGGGGCGCCTGGGTGGCTCAGTCAGTTAAATGTCTAAATTCGGCTCAGGTCATGATCTCACATTTGTGAGTTCGAGCCCCACATCAGGATCCACACTGACAATGGGGGGCCTACTTGGGATTCTCTCTCCCTCTCTCTCTTCCCCTGCCTCACTTGTGCTTTCTCTCTCTCAAAATAAATAAACTTAAAATAAATATAAATAAATAAATAAATTTCTATCCACCAGAAAGCTCCCTTGTTCTGCTACCTAGTTTAGCCCACCCCACACTCTCAAAGTAACCACTGATTTAATTTCAATCACAATAAATTGAGTATGTTTTGCCAGTTCTAGAATTTTATATAAAAAGTGTTTTTGGAAATCTGGCTTCTTTCACTGAGCATAATATTTTTTAAGATTCATCCATGTTGCATTCCTTTTGATTTCCAGAAAATGTAACTACTAATAGCCTGCTGATGACTAGAAGCCTTCCCAATAACAGTCAATTATGCCTGGGAGGACAAGCCAGCCTGACCCATGGCAAGTTGGTTACAGAGAAGGGGGCATGATCATGAAGTAGATACCTTTTTTTTTTTTTTAAATAGACTTTATTTTTTAGCTCAGTTTCAGGATCACAGAAAAATTGAGCAGAAGATACAGCTATTTCTCAGGTATTCCTTGCCTCCACAGAAGCATAGCTCCCCCATAAATAGCATTCCCCATCACAGGAGTACATTTGTTACAATTGATGAGTCTAAATAGATACATACTTTGGGTTTGGATTTGCTTCCCAACTACCATGTTTCTTCTAGCAATTGCATTCATGATCTTACTGAATTCCTTATGATCTTTGTGCTTTTGACAAAGAAGCTCACTCCATAAAGGAGTAAGGCAATGGAAAAATGAAATAGGTTTCACTTCCCACATATTCAAAAGCATTTCACTTTACAACAAAATAGCCAATTAAAGATTGAGTGTGTGGCCAACATCTTATGAGGTTGACATGTTATCTTAAGGGATACATTATATACTCGGAATCAATGACCAATAGTGTGGTTTCTCCCATTGCCAGAATTAATGAGTTGAAGAAGGCATGACACCTCTCACTATTATATTTATCACCCACTTCAATTTTTTTCCCTTATTGTCACTTGCAAAGTTTGTTTATTGGCTCTGCTACTTTAGGGTCTCTTGATTTAGAATCTTAATATTGAAGAAAGGAATGCTTCCAATGGGTACACAACCACTTAATTGTTAGCTACGACTTTCATCTTGATCATTTGAGGCTTCTATAACCACTAAGTAATCAAGAAAAAGTTAGATTAAGCATTGGATGGGTTGATTTATTCTGATTTTCCAGGGGAATAGGGTTTATGTCACACAACAGGAATAGGGAAGAGTGTAAGTGAAAGTCAGAAGACCCATCTACTGGTTTGACCATGTTCAATGGTAAAAAATTAGCGGAAGAACACAGAAACCCTGTGCAGTGAGACTAAAGGCTTACATTTCTGTTAATAAAGATTTGGGTCAGTCCATTGGATAAATAACCCTGGAAAGTAAGCTCTCCATTAAAAGGAAACATAGACTCAATAGTGGAATTGGTGTGGGGAGAGGACCATCAGTACCAGTTAAAATCTTACAACCTATTATGAAAATGAGGATCATAACATCAATCTCCTCTTTTAGTCTGAGCTGGCATCACTTTAACCAATATGAATTTAAAAACACTATAGATTTCTATGTATTTCATTCCACTCCGTGGCAAAAGTCACAACACAGTTCTTTTTGAGGTACATCTTTCTCTCTGGACTTATTGTTAATTAGGCGCATCAAACTGTTGTGGAACCATGCACCCTTTGGGCTCCTAGGAACTCTGTTATCTAGCTTAAAGGGTCTTCTAGATGCCAACTTATTTGTCTGCATGGAACAGGAAGTTATAAAACATGGGAAACATGTTACACATACAAAAATGAGTTGGGGCACCTGGGTGGCTCTATTGGTTAAACTGCCCAACTTTGGCTCAGGTCATGATCTCATGGTTGGTGAGTTCAAGCCACAGATCAGGCTCTCTGCTGTCAGCATGGAGCCTGCTTCAAATCCTCTGTCTCCCTCTCTCTCTGCCCCTCCTTCCCTCTCTCTCTCTCTCTCTCTCTCTGTCAAAAATAAATAAATATTGAGGTAAAAAATGAGTCTAACAAAACTCGTTGAAGTAAAAAATGCTTTAATAAAATCAGTAAATAAAATACTAGCTTTAGAAGACAGAATCCATGAACTGCAGTACAGAACAGAACAAATTATCCAAAATGTAGCATAAAGAGGGGCGCCTGGGTGGCTCAGTTGGTTGAGCGGCCGACTTCGGCTAAGGTCACGATCTCGCGGTCTGTGAGTTCGAGCCCCGCGTCAGTCTCTGTGCTGACAGCTCGGAGCCTGGAGCCTGTTTCAGATTCTGTGTCTCCCTCTCTCTGACCCTCCCCCGTTCGTGCTCTGTCTCTCTCTGTCTCAAAAATAAATGAACGTTAAAAAAAATTAAAAAACAAAAACAAAATGTAGTATAAAGAAAAAATATGAAAATGGAACATATAGAAAAGAAGGTAAGAGCTTAATGTACTGAGAAAAATCTGACATATATTTAATTTCCAAAAGAGGAAGAAAGAAAGAAATAGCAAAGGCAATATTTGAAAAGATAATGGATAATTTTCTAGAACTGACTAAAGACATATATTCACATATTTAAGAGGCACACTGAACCTCAAACATGCTGTATTCATTTTCTGTGGCTGCTGTAAGAAATTATCACTAATATAGTGGCTTAAAACAATAACAAAGGAGGGGGATCCAACATGGCAGAGTAGTAGGGGGACCCAAAGTTCCCTTGTCTCTCAAACATAGCAGTGTTGAGGCCGAAGGACTTTGAATTCCAAGAGTGACAGAGATGCCTCCAGGGACTCACCGGGACAAGCTGGCAGGCCTTGGGTGAGTGCGAACTGGGAGAGATAAAATGGGCCAGGTAAGAATGGAGGGGAGGGATCCTCTTCTGCGGAGAGACAAAAGGAAGAGAAAGAGAGGCTGGGGAAGTGTAGGACTGTATTTGGACAAGAGAAAAGCCACGGACCAGGATGGAGAAAGATCCAATCTCTGTGGGGTTTCCTCTGGACTGGGGCCAGCTGCCCAGTTCGCACACCTGGGGAGTAGGGGATCCAGCTCTGGGCTCAGTAGTTCAGAGACACAGTCCACAGTGGGAGAAAGCGATCCCCTCACTGGAGTGCTGTGGGAAGAGGTATGTAACTGTTCAAAAGACAAAGACTGCTGTGCCCACCAGCTGGAGACCATTTATGGACGAGGAGTGGCACTTCCCCCAACCAGGGCACATGGAACAGGACCCTTAAAGACATTGGGGTTTAAATCCCAGCCAAACACTAGGGAGGTGTGGGAATCAGTGGAGCGGGGAAAAACTCATTCGAGCCTGCGGCACAGTGAGGACAGCCTAAACAGAGTGGTTTGGGACACCTGGTTAGTGGAGGAGAGACTGGGATGTCGCCAGGTGGGGCCTCAAGGGATGGACAGCAGGCCCACAGGGAAGGCAGAACCTGCCTACACCAAACCATGCCCCTCTGTGCCTGGTATCTACTGGAGAAGAATTGATGCTAATGAACCAGACAGCCTCTCCTCCCAAACAGCTTTGTCACTGGTTCCAAGGCACCCAGTGGTTTTGCATTTTCTGGATTTAATTCCTGGACAATTCTTATTATATTATGTATATACATATATATATGTGTGTGTATATATGTATATATATATATATATATATGTATATATATATATATATATGTATATATATATATTTCCCCTTCCTTTTCTCTTTCATATTTCTTTCCTCCTCTAGTCTGGTTATTCTGGTTGTTGGTTTGTTTAAGCAGACATATTTCATCTATTCCCTTTATACCTGTTCTATATCTCCTTCTTTATTTTCCTCTCTCTCTTTCTCTGGATTAAGCCATTAACTCTCTGGATAGAGTTTCTTTGCCTGCTCAATTTTCTTTTCTTTTCTTTTTCCCTGCCCCTGTCATTTCTCTTTTTGTATCATATAAGGCCTCTTCCATCAACAACACCTCCACCCTGTTGTTTTGCTGCAGCTGGTGTTTCTGGTTTTTTGTTTTTGGGTTTTTTTGTTTGCGTGTTTGCTTTTGTTTTTGTTTGCTTGTTTGTTTTCCTTTCCAGGGTTACTTCAATGAACAAATCAAAGCACATCTGGTGGAGGGTCCAAAACATCACTACAAGTAGGGAGATAAAGCAACCAACCAAAGACACAACAACAGAGAGCAAGTAACACACTGCAAAAAACACATCCTGAAGGGCCAGGCCCTGGACAGTGTATGACCCCCCTTTATATGGTAGTGCTCACAGTTGCAGGACACATAACAAGCTTTTAAAACACTAAGGGACAGAAAACTAGCCAAAGTGATGAAATAGAAGAATTCTCCTTAAAAGAAATTCCAGGAATAAATGACAGCTAGAGAATTGATCAAAACAGATAAAAAAATATATAACTGAACAAGAATTTAGAATAATAGTCATAAGATTAATTGCTGGGCTTGGAAAAAGCATAGAAGACAGAAAAGAATCAATTGCTGCAGAGATCAAGGAACTAAAAAATAGTCATATGAATTTTAAAATGTTGTAAATAAGGTTCAGAATAAACTAGAGGCAGTGACAGTGAGGATTGAAGAGGCAGAGAGGAGAATAAGTGAAATAGAAGATAAAATTATGGAAAAAGATAATGCTGAGAAAAAGAGAGATAAAAAAAATTCTGGACCACAAGGTGAGAATTAGAGAACTGACTCAATGAAATGAAATAATATCTGTATCATAGGAGTTCCAGAAGAAGAAGAGAGAGGGAAAGGGGCTGAAGGTGTACTTGAACAAATCATAGCTGAGAACTTCCCCAATCTGGGCAAGGAAACAGACATTGAAATCTAGGCGGCACAGAGAACTCCCTTCAGACATAACTTGAATTGATCTACATGACATATCATAGTGAAACTGGCAGAATGAGTGTATTATGAAAGTAGCTAGGGGCAAACGGGGCCTTAACCTACAAGTGTAGACACATAAGGGTAGTAGCAGACCTATCTACTGACTCTCTTGGCAGGCCAGAAAGGAGTGGCAGGAAAGTTTCAGTGTGCTGAATAAGAAAAACATGCAGCCAAGAATCCTTTATCCAGCAAGCCTATCATTCAGAATAGGAGAAGAGATAAAGAGAATAGGAGAAGAGAAAGAGATTTTGTTTTGTTCCCAAACAAAATCTGAAGAAGTTCATCACCACTAAAGCAGACCTACAAGAGATCCTAAAGGAGACTCTGTGAGTGGAATGTTGCAAAGAGACCACAAAGGACCAGAGACATCACTACAAGCATGAAGCCTACAGATAACACAATGACTCTAAATCCATATCTTTCAATAATAACACTGAATATAAATAGACTAAATGCTCCAATCAAAAGACATAGGGTATCAAAATGGATATATATATAAAAAAAAGACCCATCTATTTGTTCTCTACAAGAGACCCATTTTAGACCTGAGGACACCTTCAGATTGAAATTGAGGGGATGGAGAACTATCATGCTACTGGAAGTCAAAAGAAAGCTGGAGTAGCCATACTTACATCAGACAAACTAGATTTTAAACTAAAGGCTGTAGCAAGAGATGAAGAAGGGCATTATATCATAATTATTGAGTCTATCCATCAAGAAGAGCTAACAATTATAATGTTTATGCACCGAATTCAGGAGTACCTAAATATATAAAGCAAGGAATCATAAACATAAGCAATTTATTGGTAAGAATGTGGTAACTGCAGGGGACTTTAATTCTCCACTTACAACAATCAACAGATCATCTAGACAGAGAATCAATAAAGAACAATGGCCCTGAATGATATACTGGACCAGATGGACTTGACAGATGTATTTAGAACTTTTCATCCTAAAGCAGCAGAATACACATTCTTCTCAAGAGCACATGGGACATTCTACAAGATAGATTACATACTGGGTCACAAAACATCCCTCAATAAATATAAAAGAATTGAGAGCATACCATGCACACTTTCAGATCACAATGCCATGAAACTTAAAATCAACCACAATAAAAAGTTTGGAAAACCTCCAAATTCATGGAGGTTTAAAGAACATCTTACTAAAGAACGAATGGGTCAACCAGGCAATTAAAGAAATTAAAAATATATGGAAACAAATGAAAATGAAAACACAACAGTCTAAACCCTTTGGTATGCAGCAAATGCAGTCCTAAGAGGAAAATACGTTGCAATCCAGGCCTATTTCAAAGAACAAGAAAAATCCCAAATATAAAATCTAACAGCACACCTAAAGCAACTAGAAGCAGAACAGCAAAGAAACTCCAAACCCAGCAGAAGGAATAATAAAGAGAAATAATAAAGATCAGAGCAGAAATAAACAATATAGCATCCAAAAAAAAAAAAAAAAAAAAAAGAAAGAAAAGAAAAAGAAAACAAAACAGTAGAGCAGATCAATGAAACTCAGAGTTGGTTTTTTGAAAAAATAAACAAAATTGATAAACCTCTAACCAGGCTTCTCAAAAAGAAAGAGAGGACCCAAATAGATAAAATCATGAATGAAACTGTATTTAATACAACCAAGCCCTCAGAAATACAAGCAATTATCAGGGAATACTATGAAAAATTATATGCCAACAAACTGGACAACCTGGAAGAAATGGACAAATTCCTAAACATCCACACACTACCAAAACTCAGATGAGAAGGAATGGAAAATTTGAACATACCCATAACTAGTAAAGAAATTGAATCAGTTATCAAAAATCTCCCAACAAATAAGAGTCCTGGACCAGATGGCTTCCTTGGGGAATTCTATCAGACATTTATAGCAGAGTTCATACCTATCCTTCTCAAGCTGTCCCCAAAAAATAGAAATGGAAGGGAAACTTCTGGACTCATTCTATGAAGCCAGCATTACCTTGATTCCCAAACCAGACAGAGACCCACAAAAAAGGAGAACTACAGGCCAAAAACTCTGATGAACATGGATGCAAATATTCTGAACAAGATACTAGCAAATCAAATTCAACAGCATATAAAAAGAATTATTCCCCATGATCAAGCAGGATTCATTCCTGGGCTGCAAGGCTGGTTCAATATTCACAAATCAATCAATGTGATACAACACATTAGTAAAAGAAAGGATAAGAACTGTATGATTCTGTCAATAGATGCAGAAAAATCATTTGACAAGGTACAACATCCTTTCTTAATAAAAACCCTCAAGAAAGCTGGGGTAGAAGGAACATACTTAAACATCATAAAAGCCATATATAAAGAGCCCACAGCTAATATTATCCTCAATGGGGAAAAACAGAGCTTTCCCCCCGAGATCACGAACATGACAGGGATGTCCAGTCTCACCACTGTTGTTTAACATAGTGTTGGAAGTCCTAGAATCAGCAATCAGACATAAAAAGTAAAAGACATAAAAAATGTCAAAGAAGAAGTCAAACTTTCATTTTTGGCAGATGACATGATACTCTACATGGAAAACCCTAAAAGACTCCACTGAAGGGCTGCTAGAACTGATACATGAATTCAGCAAAGTCACAGGGTACAAAATCAATGTTCAGAAATTGGTTGCATTTTTATATACCAATAATGAAACAACAGAAAGAAAATAAACAGATCCCACTTACAATTGCACCAAGACCCATAAAATACCTAGGAATAGATATAAAATATCTGTAAGCTAAAAACTATAGAAAACTTACGAAGGAAATTGAAGAAGTCACAAAGAAATGGAAAAACACCCCATGCTCATGGATTGGGAGAATAAATATTGTTAAAATGTCAATACTACCCAAAGCAATCTACACATTCAATGCAATCCCAATCAAAATTGCACCGGCATTCTTCTCAAAGCTAGAACAAACAATCCTAAAATTTGTATGGAACCACAAAAGAACTTAAATAGCCAAAGTAATATTGAAGAAGAAAATCACAGTGGGAGGCATCACAATCCCAGACTTTAGCCTCTACTACAAAGCTGTAATCATCAAGACAGCATGGTATTGGCACAAAAAACAGACACATAGACCAATGGAATAGAATAGAAACCCCAGAATTAAACCCACAAAAGTATGGCCAACTAATCTTTTACAAAGCAGAAAAGAGTGTTCAATGGAAGAAGACAGCCTCTTTAGCAAATGGTTCTGGGAGAACTGGACAGCAACATGCAGAAAAATGAAACTAGACCACTTTCTTACACCATACACAAAATAAACTCAAAGTGGATGAAAGACCTAAATGTGAGACAGGAAACCATCAAAACCCTAGAGGAGAAAGCAGGCAATTTCTTGCTTGACACATCTCCAAAGGCAAGGGAATTAAAAGCAAAAATGAACTATTGGGACCTATCAAGATAAAAAGCTTCTTCACTGCAAAGGAAACAATCAACAAAACTAAAAGGCAACTGACAGGTTGGGAAGAGATATTTGCAAATGACATATTGGATAAAGGGTTAGTATCCAAAATCCCTAAAGAACTTACCGAACTCAATACCTGAAAAACAAATAATCCAGTGAAGATGAGCAGAAGACATGAATAGACACTTTTCCAAGGAAGACATCCAGATGGCCAACAGGCACATGAAAAGATGCTCAATGTCACTCATCATCATGGAAATACAAATCAAAACCACACTGAGATACCACCTCACATTGATCAGAGTGGCTAAAATGAACAAATCAGGAAGCAACAGGTGCTGGCGAGGATGTGGAGAAACGGGAAATTTTTGCATTGTTGGTGGGAATGCAAATGGTGCAACTGTTCTGGAAAGCAGTGTGGAGCTTCCTCAAAAAATTAAAAATAGAACTACTCTATGACCTGGCAATAGAACTATTAGGAATTTATCCAAAGGATACAAGATTACTGAAGTATAGGGCCACAGGTACCCCAATGTTTATAGCAGCACTTTCAACAATAGCCAAATTAATGAAAGAGCCTAAATCTCCATCAACTGATGAATGCATAAAGAAGATGTGGTTTATATATACAATGGAATACTACTTGGCAATGAGAAAGAATAAAATCATGCCATTTGCAGCAACATGGATGGAACTGGAAGGTATTATGCTGAGTGAAATAAGTTAGAGAAAGATAGATCTATATTTTCATTCATATGTGGATCTTGAGAAACTTAACAGAAGACCATGGGGGAAGAGAAGGGGGAAAAATAGCTACAAACAGAGAGGGAGGGAGGCAAAGTATAAAAACTCTTAAAAACAGAATAAACTGAGGGTTGATGCGGGATGGTGGAGGGGAAAATGAGTGATGGGCATTGAGGAGGGCACTTGTTGGGATGAGCACTGAGTATTGTAAGCGATGAACCATGGGAATTGACCCCAAAAACCAAGAGCACACTTTACACACTGTATATTAGTCAATTTGACAATAAATTATAATTAAAAAATAATAAAACAACAAAAATTTATTATCTCACAATTCTGGAGACCGAAAGTTTGAAATGAAGATGTCAGTGGGGCTGCTCCCTCTTGAGGCTATGGGGGAGAAGCTATTTCTTGAGTTTTCTAGCTTTTGATGGCTACCACCACTCGTTGTTCTTTGGCTGATAGACAAATCAGTTCAATCTCTGTCTCCATAGTCAGATTGCCTCCTCTCCTGTGTGTATGTCAAGTCTCCCTTTGCCATTCTCTTATGAGAAAATTTGTGGTGGCATTTAAGGCCCACCCAATAATCCAGGACAATCTTCTCATCTCAAGATCCTTCATTTAACTACATATGCAAATATTCTTTTTCCAAATAAAGTAACAGGGCACATTCCAGAGATTAAGACATGGACATGTTTTTGGGGGTGATTTTCCACCTACCACACATACTAAATAATCAAGACAATTTCTTTCAATGGATTAATAGACTGAGAGCTCATCTGCAATAATGAAAGTCAGAAGTCAGAGAAATGACACTTTTGATGTGCTGAAAGAAGGTAACTATTACCTAGGGAAAAAAAACAATTTTAGAGAAAAGAATTGAGAAATCTTATAACAAGCACACACTTATTAACTTTAATTCTAAGGGATATATTTCAGGCATAAGGAAATTGATCATAGATGGTAGGTGTAAAATGCAAGAGAGAATGAAGAGCAAAGAAAGTGGTAAAAATATAGGCAAATTTAAATGGATTCTGATGGTAAAGAAACAACAATAATGTCTACTTTTTAAAAAGAATAAGTAGAATAAAATATAAGGCAACAATAATATATTGGAGTAATTCATGAAGTCAGAGTGTTCAAATTTGGTCTTATCATTCATTCATTCATTCATTTGTTCAACAAAAGTTTTTGAGCTTCTTTTATGTATCTGGCAGTGTTCTCGGCACTGGGAATGTAATGATCAACAGACAAATCCCTTACCTTTATAGAGCTTACTTACACTCTAGTTAGAACAAAGAAAATGAGAAAGAAATAAAAGCAAAAAATTCATCTTGTAAAGTGATATGCATAGGAGAAACTAAAGCAGAACAGGGGAATGTAAAATATTGGGTCTTGGCTTTTAAATTACAGATGGGATAGCTAGGTAAATTTGCACAAAGGAGGTGACTGCTGAGTCAATCTGAAAGAATTGAGAAGCAAGCTATGTGGATATCTGGGGTGTGGGGTGGGGTGAGTACGTGAGGATGGTGGATAGAGGAACAGAGCATTCCATGTAGAAAGAAGAAAAGCTGCAAAAGCTCTGAATTGGGAACATACCTAGAGTGCTCAAAGATCAAGAAGGATGCTAGCATGGCTGGATCTGAATAGAGAGGGAGAGTAGTAGGAAATGAAGTGAGAAAAGAAATAGGAAATCAGATCCTGTAGGGCCTTTTATGTCATGATAAAGACTTGGTAAGGTTTACCCTGAGTAAGAAGGAGGCTTCAGAGAGTTTGACGTGATCTGACTTGAGTTTGAGGAGGACTACTTAGTTGCTTAGGATTACTTAGTTCAGTCAAAAGATGATTGTGACTTGGACTAGGATGGTGGTAGTGGGAAGGAGGGTGGAGAGAAACTGTCAAGTTGTGGATATATTTAGGTGGTGAAGCCAATAGGAATTGATAATGGAATAGATGTAAAGCATGAAGAAAAAGAAGAGTCAAGTACATATTAAAGTCATGACTAGTTACACAATCTTCAGGGCTCAGGGAAAAATAAAAATTCAGGGCTCCCTCTTCAGAATTTATAAAGAATTTCAAGACAGCCACAGCAGGCACTAAACCAATCTCACTGCTCTTTTATTGTGGGGCCCTGTGTGACTGCATAGGTCACAAACCTGTGAAGCCAACCCTGATCAAGGTTTTAGGCCTGAACAATTGGAAAATGGAAGTTATCATTAACTGAGACCGGGAACACTGGAGAAAGCTTGGAATAGTATTTATTAACTTTATCTTTCATCAATTAAATACGCTCATTGTAATTTTTTATATCACTATAAAATAGAAACATCTATAACGTCTAAGCTAGCAAAAGAAGAAAAATGAGAGGGATGTAAAAATAGTCCATGAGAAAAACATGGAAGAAATTTCAGTAAAATATGCAGGAAAAAGTGGGATAAACAGAACACACATGATAAGGTTGTATATTTAAGTGAAAATATGCCAATAATTATAATAAATATAAATGAACTAAATTCTTCAGATAAGAGAAAAAAATTATCAGTCTGTCATATATTAAAACAAACACTCAACTATATGCTGTTTAAGAGAGACACATATAAAGGATGGAAAAACATATACCATACAAGTATTAACCAAAGAAAGCTGGTGTAGCTTTATGAATATTAGATAAAATGGACTTTGAGGCAAAGGGCACTCTGAAAGATGAGGAGCCAGTTCCTAATGATACAGACTAGACTTACAAGAATAATTTTATATTTATAAATGCTTAATAGTATAGACTCAATATATTTAACTAAAATTTAGCAACTGAAATAAGAAATGTACACACTCATAATCATGGGAGGAAATTTAAAAACATATCTCTCAGCAGATGAAAAAAAATCACGCTATAGAATATTTGAGCAAAGGGCTGTCTCAGTCAGTAGAACATGCAACTCTTGATTCCAGGGTTGTAAGTTTGAGCCCCAAGATGGGTGTAAAGATTACTTAAAAGTAAAATCTTAAAAAAATAAGATTTGAGCATGATCAACAAACTCAACCTAAATTATATATGGAATCTGTAGAGTACAGAACTGCAGAGTACACAGTCTTTTTCAAGCAAATTGGAGACATACAAAAATTGACAATCTAGTAAGGCATAAAAACAAGTCTCAATAAATTTTACAGAGGAATATTCTTTGACCACAATGAAATTATGTTGGAGATTTGTCACTAAAAGTTAAATCAATAATTAAAAGAAATAATTTCTAGGGGTGCCTGGGTGGCTCAGTTGGTTGAGTGTCCGACTTCGGCTCAGGTCATGATCTTGCAGTCTGTGAGTTCGAGCCCCGAGTCGGGCTCTGTGCTGACAACTCAGAGCCTGGAGCCTGCTTGGGATTCTGTGTCTCCCTCTCTCTCTGCCCCTCCCCCACTCATGCTCTGTCTCACTCTGTCAAAAATAAATAAACATTAAAAAATTTAAAAAAAAAAGAAAGAATTTCTCTTTGGTTGGAAATGCTGATAAAGACTCCTAAATGTATTGAGTCAAATAAGAAACAACAGTGGAAATTAGGAAATATGTAAGCTGAACAAAATAATACATATTAAAACATAGGGAATGTAAAACATATTAAAATAGAAAAAAGTCTAAAAATAAACAACTGAAGTATACGTTCTCAAGAAGTTGAAAAAGAACAGTGAAGTAAACATGAAGAGGCTTGCATGAAGAAAGACATAAATATAGGAGCAGAAGTTAGTGAAATGCAAAACAGACATATAAAATGAGGATCAATAAGATCAAAAGTTGGTTTTTTTAAAAGATTGATAATTTACAAATCCCTGGCATGACTGCTCAAGAAAAAAAGACAGAAGACACAAATAACAAAAATCAGGAATTTTATGAAGAAACATCTCTACAGATGCTGTAGACATGAAAAAGATTATAGGGGTGCCGGGGGGCCCAGGCGGTTAAGCATCAACTCTTGACTTCAGCTCAGATTGTGATCTCACAGTGATGTGATCGAGCCTCATGTGGAGCCCTGTGTCAGGCTCTGTGTTGGAAGCCTGCTTAAGATTCTCTCTCTCCCTCTCCCTCTGCCCCTCCCCCGGCACCCCTATAATCTTTTTCATGTCTACAGCATCTGTAGAGATGTTTCTTCATAAAATTCCTGATTTTTGTTATTTGTGCCTTCTGTAGGTGCTCTCTCTCTCTCTCATTCTCAAAAATAAATAAATAAATAATAAATAAATAAATAAATAAATAAATAAGATTATAAAAGAATATTATGAACAACTCTACATTAATACATTTGAAAACTACAAGGTAGTAATGTTTCTAGAAAATGTGTAACATTAATTTTGATATTAAAAAAATAGAAAAAAATTGACTGTTCTAGAATAGTGCTGTCCAAGAGAAATATAACATGAGCCAGAGAATGTGAGCTATCTGTGTAATTTGAAATTTTCTAGTAGTCACACTTAGAAAAGTAAAAAGAAACAGGTATGATTAATTTTAATAATGTAATTTATTTAATCCATATATTCAAAATATTACCATTTCAACATGTAATCAATATAACAATTATTAACAAATGTTTTTCATTCTTCTTTGGTACCAAGTCTTTTGTACTTAAGTGTATTTTAGACTTAAAGCACATCTCAATTTGAACCAGCCACGTTTCAAAGGCTACCGTTCTTTTTTTTAATGTTTATCATTTTTGAGAGAGAGACAGACAGAGAGAGAGAGAGACAGAGAGCAAGCAGGGAAGGGGCAGAGAGAGAGAGGGAGACACAGAATCCGAAGCAGGCTCCAGGCTCTGAGCTGTCAGCACAAAGCCCGACGCGGGCTGAACTCACAGACCACGAGATCATGACCTGAGCTGTAGTAGGTCGCCTAACCCACTAAGCCACCAAGGTGCCCCAAGGGCTACTGTATTTAAGTGCAGATTTAGATCAAGTTTAGATACGCTACTCTACCATATATCATAAGTTTATTTTTTTAGTGGTGTAATTATGACAGTGTAAACTTTGTGCAGAGCTAGACAAATATACCTATGGTTGTTTTATTAATGATCAGGAAATGCAAATTAATATCACTCTGGGTAATACTACTTACCCACCAGATTTCTAGAAATGGAAACTTCTGATAATATTAAATGTTGGTAAGAAAATGGAACAATGTTTTATTTAATTGCCTGGGAGGCAGTTATTTACATGATCAATTTATTTTCTTAACTGTTTATTAATATGGAAGCAACACTGAAGAAAATAGAAAATAGAGATAAACAAAAACCAAAAACAAACCAAAATCTTATTTCTACTACCTAGAGATCACCACTGTGGCCTGTGTGTGTGTGTGTGTGTGTGTGTGTGTGTGTGCATGTGCGTGTGTGTGTTGGAGGGAAGGGAAGATAGGCTTGCTTTTCAAAAGCCTCAGGGATGCAGTGAATAGTCTGGTGTATTGAAAATATTAAAACTGTCAATAAGGCTGGGAAGGTCTTAAATTAAATCTTTAGATTCATCAAGAAGGGTTATCTGAAATAGAGTATGTAAACAATGGGAATCTAAATGCTAGATTGTATGCTTTATAATGCTCATTGACTTCCATAAAGAAAAATTTTTAAAGTAGTTCATGGGCTCCTTTTTGTATATAATTGTTCTATTTTTTAAAATAATATTTAAAAAATACTAAAAGCATGCAGAATATAAAAATTTCTCCAACTGTATAATTTTGGTATATTTCCTTGCAATTTTTAGTGTGTGTGCATTTAAAATAAATTTGTGCAGTTTTGAACAAAGCAATACACATGCACTAAAAAAAAATTAGAAAATGTGGAGAAGTATAAAAAAATCATCCGTAATCTCAAAAGCCAGTGGACCCCTTCCAGCTTTAATCATTTTGCTTCTTTATAAACTTTTTAATACAACTCAAGCAAGGGAGCTTTGTAGCTGTACATTTAAGATGAGGGGTAGTGAAGCATTTCTCCACTTCAATGAAACTAGGAAATCGAATGGGGTCTCCCTCACCCAGTCAGTGAAGGAAGCTGGAGCTGCATAATAAGACCCTGCAGTGGCATGTATAATTAAGGGGCTCTGTTGGTAAATGTATCATGAGCAAGAAAAATTACAAGATTGAAGGAGTTGAGCATGATGGATTGCTTCAGAGCAAGCTGCTTACTGAGAGTGGCCTATATCATGTGCAAGACAATCTCTGCAAAGAAAATCACATTGTTGAAGATCCAAAGGAGATGTATATATACATTTAAAAATCCCTTGGATGGACATCTGATTTGTGTTGCCCTCTTTAAGTTTCAGAATTTCCATCTTTTTATTCAAGTCCTTGAATGCTATATAGACACAGTAAGTACCCACAGTTGAAATGGAAATTGAAGGCAGAAAGGCAGCAAGGAACTGAGTGTCCAGGTATCTCGGGTTAGAGCCTATGTCAGAGTCACTTCCTCTTCCTATAGTCCTTAGAACCGTTCCTGAGCTTGTGCTCAGAATATGTTTGTTGATGGACTGAATGAATGAATGAGTGAATTAGTGTGCGAGCACATTGAGTTGTAGGCTGTGCTATAGATTGTTTGGTGTAGCCTATGTGTTTTGCTGAGTCACTGATTTTATGACTGTGTGGCACTCACTCAAAAACAAAAAAATTTTTTAAAATATAAAGTCAACAAATCAACAAATTTACTCATGGATCCGTGCACACAGACTTTTTTTTTTTTTTTTTACAGAGATTGTAAACACAAAGATGGATAAATCTTCATGTGTGGAACACGTTGCGATGAGATTAAAAAACAAATGAACATTAAATGCATTTGTGAATACTGAGAGCCATGGGAACATTGAACAGCTTGTAACTGAAGACTTACCTTACTCCATTGTACACCAAAATTAAAAATAGCACTTTTTAAAAAATGTTTATTTTTGTGTGTGAGAGAGAGAGAGTGCATGCATGTGCACGTACATGCAGGGGGAGGAGGAGAGAGAGAATTTGAAGCAGGCTCTGTACTGTCAGCGCAGAGCCCCATGTGGAGCTTGAACCCATGAACCTTGAGATCATGACCTGAGCCGAAATCAAGAGTCTGACGCTTAACTGAGTGAGCCACCCAGGTGCCCCCAAAATAGCTTTAAATTACTATTATTTTGACATATTTCACTCTCTCCCCCTCTATTAGTGCCATCAAAGGTCAAGCATTTCTGCCTACTTGGTACACATTGGGGTCAGGCTGACATGAGCAGCTGGATGAGACTTGATCTGAAGTTTTGGTTGGATCAATTTTCAAGTCCCACTGACCCAGAATTGTAGGGATGAGTCCACCACTCACATTCTGCCTGATTATTAAAATCATGGTTTACTTACTGGGACACACAGACTTAGTCTAAGGGGCTAAACTCATCTGAAGTGAGGTAAAGTGAAAAACCCACATTTTATATCAACATGACTTTGAAAGAGTCAATGAATTTGGTAATGAAAAGTCAAGCCCAAAGAGTCTTCATGTCTGAGAGGTAATCATGGCTGCCTGAATCCAAATCTCTGTTTCTATCCTTATACATCTATTTCCCAAAACATAAAATTACTAAGAAGTGCAAATAAAACCATGCATGACCCACTCTCTCAGCATTACTAACACACAGAGAATTCCTTGACCTTCAAATTACATGTAAACAAAGAAATAAATACCAAGTTCCGGGATACTCCCACCACTGCTGTGGTGGTTAGAAAGAAGACTTAAGTGACCCATAAAAAATAAGAGAGGGAAAAAATGCAGTTGAAGCATAGGCAAAATCACTCCCGAGGAGTCCAACAATAAGTGTCAAAATACTGAACACATGTCTGGGACTTCATAATTCAAAGCACCAGCTATAGCAGAGAAACTTGAGATAAGCAGCACCAGAAGTGGCATCATTGAAGAAACATTGCTGCTTCCATGGAAAAAATCAAACAGAAAGATGAGAATTGTGCCTGAAGATGTTGCCAAGACGGACAAGAAGGAAATGAGAGGGGAAGTTAAAGATCACGCAAAAATAAAAGAGAAACAAGATGTTCAGGAGATATAATGGCTCACAAAGAGTGACAGCATCTCTTCCCAAGTCTGTGTTCAGCAACATCCCTTTGGTAGTTTGAAATCCACCATGGAGGGAGGACATGCACCACAGAAACTGGCAACTGTTAGAATTCAGACTATTTCTTCCACTGGAGATCTGGTTGTTAAACATTTATCACTACACTATTGCACCAATCAGTTCTCCACCCCACCCCGCCACCACCACAACTGTCAATATCATCTGTTAAAGAAGATACACTTTAGTAAACTGGAATAAAATAACTGCCCCCAAGTAGTTAGAAATTGAAAAAAATCAAGCAGACTTTCTATGAGACAGTTAGTTATAAAAAGAAAACAGAGCATGTTAATCATGACATTTGAGCTAATGAAAATTCTCCTCACAAAAACTATTCACAAAGCAGAAGAAAACTTAATGCTACTCTCTAAACTGAATTAAGCATCCTAAAGCAAATACACGTACATGGAGATAGATTTTTAAATTTTATTTATTTATTTATTTATTTGAGGCAGAGAAAGAGAGAATGTGAACAGGGGAGGGGCAGAGGGAAGAGGGAGAGAGAGAGAATCCCAAGCAGGCTCCACACCCAGAGCAGAGCCCAACATGAGGCTCAGTCTCACAACTGTGAGATCATGACCTGAGCTAAAGTCAAGAGTCAGAAGCTTAACCGACTGAACCACCCAGGTGCCCCAGAGATAGATTTTTTTAAATCCTCGAATCATAAAATTAAAGAAATTAAACCCCTAAGAATAGAAATGGTTGTAAAACAAGAAGGGCAACATGAATTAATTGAAAGATACTGAAGAAAAAAAATGCAATTATTAAGAAATTAAGAACAAATTACAAAAAAAAAAAAGAATAAATTACAATCCAGTGGAAAATAAATTTCAGTGGAAACTTATTAAGGAATATCAAAAAGGAATAAACAATCAAGAGAATTAAAATGAGATAAAGAGGTTAAAAAGACCTGAGACAAAGTGGCTAAAATGGAAGGCAAATAACAAAGGTCCAATGCATGGATAATGTGATCTCTGAAGAAACAAACAAAACATTGTAATGGAACTAGTATTTAAATTTATCATCCAAGACAATTTTCTGGAAATAAAAGAACATTTCAGTCTACATATACAACCATAGTGTAACTTTGAAAACTGATATGAGATAATTATCTCCAAGACATATCCTAGTAAAACCATTAGACTTTAAGACAACAAAAGAAAGAAACAAACAAAAACAAAAACAGAAGACATCCTCAGAGCCTCTGGGCAAAAAGATCCAATTACTTACAGGTTAGAAAATCAGGCAGGGTATTGGCTTCTCATGAGCCACATACGAAGTAAGGCAATAGTGAAACAGCAATTTCATGATGCTCAAGGACAGAAAATGCTAGTCAAAGATTTTATATTCACCTAGACTATCCAAACTGTGGAATAAATACTGTTGCATATGCCCTTCCTGAAGAATATAGCAGAGAATGAACTTCATCCAACTAAGTGGTAACAGAGAAAACTTAAGCCAAATAACCAATGATGAACACTTAATATAGTTAATTGCAGATCTGGGAGTAAATTAGAGAGCAAATATGGGTGGAAAGCATAAATATTATATGTTCTGACAAAGTAGAAGGAAAACAACTAAAAATGCAAGGAGACAGGTCAAAGAGGGGGAAAGCAGCATAAAATCGTTATGTATGGTGGTGAGTGGGAGTAAGAAGATACCACTGAGGAGTCAGATAATAAGAGAATAAGCAAAAAAAAAATGGAGTTAGGGAAACTATAAAATGTATAACTACAAAGGTAATAACTAGAATAAAAAATTCTTTGGGGCACCTGGCTGGATCTGTCAGTAGAGCATGGAACTCTCAGTCGTGAGTTCAAGCCCCACATTGCGCATAGAGCCGACTTAAAAAAAAAGGTTAGAACAAAAATTCTTAAATACCAAAAAACCTTTAAAATTAATATAGATCATAGACTTAATAGAGAAAGAAGCATAGCAAATACAACTTTAAAAATACAACTTTAAAAATATGACAAAGTTGAGACCAAACATAGGTCATCTTGTTAAATGTGAATAGGTTTAACTTGTCTATATATGAAAATATCTTCAAATTGGCTTATATAACAAAACCCAACTCCATGCTGTGATCAAAAGACACACCTAGGGGGCGCCTGGGTGGCTCAGTTGGGTGTCTGCCTCTTGATTTTGGCTCAGGTCACGATCTTGTGGTTCATGGATTTGAGCCCCACACAGGGCTCTGCCCTGACGGAGGGGAGCCTACTTGGGATTCTCTTTCTCTCCCTCTCTCTCTGCCCCTCTCCTGGTTGTTCTCTCTTTCTCTCAAAATAAGCAAATAAATTTAAAAAATTATTTAAAAAACAAAAGACACACCTAAAACACAGTGAATCAAAAAGAGTAAAAATACAGAGATGGACAAAGATTTACCAGGCTAATGGAAACAATAAGAATTCAAGGATCATCACTATGATTTAAAACAAAGTAGAATTTAAGCCAAAAAACATTAAGCAAGATAAAGAAAGGCACAATAAATTTAAAACCATAACTCACAGAGGAATGGAACCTGTATTAGAGGGGAAAATGCTAGGAAGAATTGGGATCATTGTCAAAATTGGAATATGGACTGTAGTGTAGATTAAAAGTGTAATATCAAAGTCAAACTTCCTAAATAAAAGAATAGACTTGCTCTTAGGAAATGTACACAAAATTATTAAGTAAGGGTACATGACATATGCAACTTACTCGTGACTAGTTAAAAATAAAGTAGTGAATTTGGGAAAAGGGCAAATGAGAGGTCTTTGTATTATTCTTGCAACTTTTTTTTAAAATTTGAAATCACTTTTTTAAAAAAGACAAATTGTATGCTTTGGTTAAAATTCATCAAAAGGTCCACTTAAGATATATTCATTCCTCCGTATGTAAATTTTATCTAAAAAATTCCACAAACCATAAACAAATATTGAATTCTAATTAATAGGTGCACACTGAAGTGCTTACAGGTAAAGAATACCAATGTCAGCAACTTCAGAATCTTATAGAATAAGATGGCCTGATGGACATGTGAGAGGGATGGATGGGTGATTTCATACATGATAAAAGCAGATGGAACAGAGGCATTTGGGTGGCTCAGTTGATTAAGTGTCTGACTCTTGATTTTGGCTCAGGTCATGATCTCACCATGTCACTGTGGGTTGTGAGATCGAGCCCTGTGTGGAGCCCCGCGTCTGACTCTGCACTGGGCTTGGAGCCTCCTTGAGATTCTCTTTTCCTCTCCCTCTTTCTCCTAAAAAAAAAAAGCAAATAGAGCAAAATTTTCATTATAGAATATAGATCGTATCTGATTCTTTCAACTTTGTTTTTCTATATGTTTGAACATGTTCATAATAAAAGGAAGGAAGAAAAGTAAGTCAGTAGTTTGATGTTGTGTAGACTTTATTAATAACTAGACGGCTGACTAGATCTTCCACTTTCCAGCACTTTCTCTTTTTACTTGGCCCCTGTTAGCTTCTACCGTCCCATTCTGTCACATAAAATCTTGGAAACACTAAGAATGAAACCACCACCTGTCTCTCACCTGGGTCCTGCCACTTTGTGGATGGGCAAGTTATTCACCTACAGAACTGGCCTTCACAAATCTAGCTCTGTTTTCCTTTTTCTCTAGCTTGAAATAAATTAGGCCAAAGTTCTTCATACTTTGAAATTGCTTCCTTTGACACACACACACACACACACACACACACGTGCACACACACACACACACACACACACCTGTCTTCGCCTGGGTGAGGCAAAGCTAGTTCTTACTGCATGGAAGTCTGGTTCTGGTTTATTTTTTAGGGAAAGAAAAAAGGCCATTAAAATTCTCTCTGATGGTTGAGTCAGTCCTTGCAGGGGGAGGGGAGAGACGGAGCCAAGGGTAGAAATTTCCTGGTAAGTAAAACCCCACTTAAAAATTTTCCCTTTCTTTCTTTTTGTTTTTCCTTTTTTCTCTCTTGAAGCGGCTCTCCCTGGAGTCAAAGCATTTTGCAAAAACAAACCACTCCAAAGCTTTCAAGTCCAGGGAAAGCTCAAGCAAAGTTAATTAACATGAAAGTTCTCACAAAAGTTAATTAACATGAAGGGACTCACAAAAGCTGTCTGTTGGCATCTGCTCGCCTCCCATGTGCTGCGGTCCCTTTGTCTGATGGCAGACCCCAGCCCGGCCCTGCCTCACAGCATCTCCCAGGGGCCAGGCTGCCTTCGTTTCTCCCAGAGCATGTCTGTGGTCATCACGAAGTTCTAGGAGGCTCCTTGCTTCCATGATGATCCATGGGTTCTTGTGAGCAATCCCTGAAGAAAGCTAGTTTTCAAAATGCTAGTTTGAAAGGGGAAAAGAGGAAAGATGGGTGGGTGGGGGAGAGGGACAGAAGAGGGAAAGCAAGGGAGGAAGGAAAATAATAAAGTCTCTCTTCATAACATGAAAGCTGTTTTTTGCAGAGTAATTAAGACATACAGATTCACACGAAACATAAAATCACCTGAAACAATGATACACTGAAGTGACATAACAGAAGAAACAATGAATAAGGCAACACATTAAGTAATGACATAATAATTATTAAATAATATTACATTAATATCAACAAATAATATTGAAAACTATTTGTAAGAATCACATCATGAAAACGTACTCTCTCTCTGATTTTGCCTCTACTGTCAAGATACTTTTTTTCAGAAAAAGGATTATAATGTATATACTTTTTGTAATCTTTTTTATTAAAAATTTTTTTAATGTTTATTTTATTATTTTTGAGAGAGAGAGAGAGAGAGCGCGCGCGCGCGCGCGCGCGCGCGCGCGCGGGGGAGGGGCAAAGTGCAAGAGGGACACCCAGAATCTGAAACAGGCTCCAGGCTCTGAGCTGTCAGCACAGAGCCCGACGCAAGGCTTGAACTCAGGAATGGTGAGATCATGACCTGAGCTGAAGTCCGGCGCTCAACCGACTGAGTCACCCAGGCGCCCCTTTAATCTCCTTTTTTTTTTTTAAGTTTATTTGTTGTTTATTTTGAGAGAGTGGAGGGGGGTGGGGGGCAGGTGGCAGGGACAGGGAGAAAGGGAGAGAGAGAGAATCCCAAGCAGACTCCACACTGTCAGCACAGAATCCGATGAGGGGCTCAAACTCAGGATCATGACCTGAGCCAAAGTCAGGTCTTAACCAACCGAGTCACTCAGGCGCCCCAGTAGTCTGCTTTTTAACTGACCATGAACTTTTTTCAGTGTCAGTAAACATATAATCTCTTCAGACCCACAAAGATTTTTCTGATCTTACAGAAAATCAACTTGTTCCAAATAAATATGTACATAGGTCTTGCTGTGTGACTTATCAGTCCTCATATGTATACAGCCAAATTATATACGTGTGGTATTTACTGAACAAGCCACATGAAGCAAGGTTATTTCCCTTAAACAAAGACTTACTGTGGAGATTCCTCCCCAAAAAGAAGTTGTACAATTGTGCCAGAAAAATCTCTTTGCTTAGATTTATGGAGTTATGTATCATTTACCTAGAACTTTGATATTGGGGATATTTGCCAGGAATGCTGATTTGGTTCTCTCTAGAGACCTTATAATGTCTATTTCTGAATTCCTCATGGCTACAAAGGAACTAAATTTCATACTGACCCATGTGTAAATCTTTCCTCATTCATGAACTGCCCACCTAGCTAGCCTAGGTGTGTTCACTGGGATTTATTCAGGAGTTTTGGGGTGATATGACCAGGACACAAAAAGGACACAAATAGAAGATCCAAGAAGACCTGATTCTCCTTACACTGTTGCCAGAAGGGTTTTTGTTTGTTTGTTTGTTTGTTTCCCAAATGCTTCTTCTCATTCCAAGTATCACTAAGACCACTAGGTTTAATTGCCCAGTGACCCCTTTGCTAGCTTCCATAAACAGAAGATTTTGGAGTGACTGGCTCAGGAAGAGAGGGTTCCACATAATCGCAGCCTCACCCAGTGCCTGAGGCCATGTGAGCAGGTAGAAACACAGTGGGTTGTTTTTGTTTGCTCCTGGATAGGTGGTTTCAGAGAAGTCTGCAGCCAATGACAACAATGAAAACTGTCTATAATAGGTGAATGCAAATTTAGATAGTAAAGACCAGGAATATCTCTAGACAAGGCCCAGAAAAAAAGTCCCAAATCTGAAAAGGGAGGAAAGACCATTCTGGATCATGGGAAGTGTACTGTGGGGGTTAAGAGCCTGTCATGGATACTGGCTTTGCTCTCTAATGGCTGGAGGACCTTGTATATTATTGTGGTGGATTGATGCCTAACATCCATCTTACATCTCAGAGGTGAGGAACTGAAAGCATTTCCCAGGCCCCCTCGCAGCCAGGAGTTAGGATCTGATTTAGTCTCACCCATCTGGTGCAAAGAAGACAGAAAGCAGAAGTGAGTCTGGGGACATATTTGTGTTGCTTCTGGTGTTTTTCCTGGGTAGCATGGTTGTGGTGGCTTCAGTCAAGAGCTGTCAAGAACTGGCCGGTTTCACTGGTGGCTTCTTGATCTTATTTAAAACCTTTTTTTTTTTTTTTTTTTTAAGTTTATGTGTTTATTTTGTGAGAGAGATCATGTGCAGGAGGGGCAGAGAGAGAGGGTGAGAGAATTCCAAGCAGGCTCTGCACAGTCATATGTGGGGAGGAGCCAGATGCGGGCTCAAACTCATAAACCTGTGAGAACATGACCTGAGCCGAAATCAAGAATTGGATGCTTACCAACTGAGCCACCCAGGTGCCCCAGCTTCTTGATCCTAAAAGAGGCAGAAACCCTCTTGGTAGTCTGCCTCGGTGGCTTTGGCAGTGCTTCTCCCAACACAGCTCTCAGTTTTTTTCTCCAGCCTTTTAACTTTGTTACTATTTTCCATCATTTGTTACCTTGTGGGAAATCTCTTTTGGCTTAAACCAGTAAGAATGGATTCTGTTCTTCATAATGGAGACAACAGAGTTCCTTAACCTTTCTGTGGTGACTTCTGATGTGTCTCCTTGTGAAGGCTCAACTACAGTCCCCAGCATTCTCTTTCATTAGTTTCTGCTTGGGTTATTCTCCTTTGAGAATTGGGGGGTTGGAAAGGAAGCAGTGGCCTTTTTGTAACATGCACGCACCTTTTCTTAGTATTTAATGAAACACTAACGTGGGTGTGGCTGTGAAGGAATATTACAGCTGTGATTACAATGCCTAATTGATCACCTTTAAGTTGATTAAAAAGGAGATTATCATGAGTGGGCCTGACCCATCAGTTGTAAGGCCTTCCACAGAGGGTACAGGCTTTCCTTGAGTTTAGAGATTCTCTTCAGCTCGTGCCTCTGGGGTTCCAGCCTGATCACTATCTTCCCTTCCTGTCCTCCCTAAGGAGGACCTTGGACTTGCTTAGCCAGTCCCCACAACTGCATAAGCCAATTTCTTGTAATAAATCCGCCTGTGTCTCTACCTATCTAACTACCCATCTATCTATCATCTATCTGTCATGTCTTTTTTTTTTTTTAATTTTTTTTCAACGTTTTTTATTTATTTTTGGGACAGAGAGAGACACAGCATGAACGGGGGAGGGGCAGAGAGAGAGGGAGACACAGAATCAGAAACAGGCTCCAGGCTCTGAGCCATCAGCCCAGAGCCCAACGCGGGGCTCGAACTCACGGACCGCGAGATCGTGACCTGGCTGAAGTCGGACGCTCAACCGACTGCGCCACCCAGGCGCCCCTATCTGTCATGTCTTTTATTGGCTCTGCCTCTCTTGTTGGACCCTAACTGACAGACTCTCTGAACCTTAGTATAATTAATTGCGTGATTGGACTTACGGTTTCACACTAGGCTGGCTCTAAGGGTTACCTAAGAGAGGGAATGTAAAGCCCAGCACCTGGCAAATATGTCAGCTCTATTCTGGACACTCTCTCTACTCCCATCTGATCCGAACATTTATTCATAGGGTGCCAATAGCTCTGCCAGATCGGTGACCTCAAAAACCAGTCCTGCCTCCCACAGAAATACCAAAATGACCCTGCCAGTTCACAATGACCCTTCATGCTTCTGAATTTCTAGGTTCTGCTTACCTCTTCCGGAAGTTTAACCTGACCTGCCATTTAGTATCCTTTCTCATCTGATACACAGTATCATGCATCATTTACTCCCTCCCAGCTCCCACAGAGGAACTTAAAAAGATTAGGGCATCTACTGGATAGATTGACTCCAACTCCAGACTCTATCATAAGCAGCATAATACTCTTTGCAAGTAAAATAGGTACATTATTAGGATCAAAGGACTTGTTCTATTCTTCTTTTACTCGTCCCACCCCCAAGAACAGGTGGTGACAGGAAAGGGTGGGGAAACAGCTAAATTCATGGCTACCCTGTGACCAAATGGGGTTATCTCTTTAGGACTGAAGATTTGGAATCTCAGAGGTTGTCATTCCTTAGGATGGTCATTTGTTTGGTTTTATTATTATCATGCATTTTTGGATGGGAAACACTCCCAATCTTCCTATAAATGTCTCCTCAAATGATTAAACAAACAGATATCCCACATGACCCAGCAGTACCCAGGAGAAATGAAAAAAGATGTCCATACAAAAATTGGTACATGAATATTTTTAGGAGATAATGAACAGGACGCAAATGTACATCAGCTGGCTGATGATAAAAACAAACAAACAAACAAACAAACAAACAAACAAACAAACATGGTATAGCCATGCAGTGGAATCTTATTTGACCATAAAAAGGAGTGAAGATTACTAATACCCAGAGGAACCTTGAAAACACTACGCTAAGTGAAAGAAGGCAGCCACAAAAGACCACATGCTATATGATTCCATTCATACGAAATGTTCAAAACAGAGCAGACAATACGTTAATGGTTACTCAGGGCTGAGGGGGATGGGAAGGCTCTAGAGGAGTCACAGCTAAAAGGAGGCAAAAATGTGCTAAAGTTGGCCATGGTGATGGTTGTGCAACTCTGTGAATACACTAAAAACCATTGACTTGTACACTTTAAATGAACGAATTGTATGGTATGTGAATTCTATCCCAATAAAGCTATTAAATGAAAACAGAGTAGAGAGAAAATTTATGCAGAAAACATACTCTTGTTTCTGACGACTTTTATGTTTTAGTCAGCCAATACACATGCTTCAAGTACACTTGTCCTATGCCCAGATTCCAGATTCTTTCCTTAATTTAACCGCTCATCAACTGATTAACCCCCACCCAACTCGTCTGCCACCACCTTAAGTTCCTTGCCCACAAATGATCACAGCCTGGCACGGAGGGAATATTTGTATTTGCTATTAGTATGACTATCTTGGAATTTGCAGCACTGCCTGAATCTGCTACCTCTTTAACTGCTCCTCATTTCTCCCTTCATGGTTTCCTTTTCTTCTCCTTTCTCCCTAAATGGGGAACTCCTCAGTCTCCATCCTCCTCCCTTTCAACCTCCAATCACTCTTGGCAGGTGCTTGTCAACTCTGCTTTCTATTCCAGTGCTCCCCAGATGGATGTCAGTCTGGACCTCTGGGAACATCTCCTTAAATGTTTAAACAGAGGTTTAAACCAGTTCAAAACTGCCTCCACCCTCTCCCAGACGCATCAACTCCTCCTCCCTCCCTCATTTCAACTGCAGGCATTCCTGTCCTCACAGCTGCACACTAGGGCAGGAAACCTGGATGTCATGAATGCTGGGCTGCTCTTTCCGCACCCAGATTCAGCACTCTTCCCCAGCTGTGGGGTTGTTGGTGGCTGATGGCTCAGCTCAGTCTCTCTTTGGGAGTTGCACTTGGTGGAAGAAAGACACCTGGCCCAATATTATGCCCCTTTTCTGGAGGCAGCCTATATCCAGTGACTGGTCAATGTGAGAGTGTAGAGCTCTGGCCTCCTTGCTATAATTTGATTCAACTCTGAAGGGCCATCTCAGTCCCCATAGGACCAGCTGTGTGGCAGTTCAACTTCTCCCTCTGCTCAGTGTTTGCTTCTTTCACTGTCTCCAGTGAACATTCCTCCCCACCCCCCGCCCCCCACACATGTCCTTCTCAGAGTCTGCTTCTCATGGAATCCAACCTGCAACAATGTCAATCGCGTTTGGCTTCCTCAATCTCTTCTCTTAGTGACAATCCCAAGTCAGTGTCCTGTGAATCTGTGGCTCCCTTCATCAAGCCCAATGCCATGCTAAGTTTAGGTCACTCAGGACAAAAAACCCTGCCTCCAGTTGGCCAGACCACAAAGCCTTTCAGAACCGAAAATGTTGAGCTTTAGGTAGAGCTTGATCCAGGGTTCAAATGATGGAAGCAGTTTTGACTTCATCGTCTTATTTCCTTGATTGTGCCTTCTTCCACTGTACTGGCTCCTTTCTCAGAAACGCAGTCTTCCACACCACTCACAAGATGGGTGCATGTTTCCCATTGGGTAGCACATCTTCTCAAAGCACATCTACTCTTACAAGTTTCAGATGAAGTCTCACAACATCTAACAGATCCTAATTGGTTCCTGCTCCCGTCCTTGAACCAACCACTGTGGCCAAGTAATTATGCACTTATTGGATAGTCTGAGTCAATGATAAACCCTGGACCCTGGACAACTGTACCTGCAGTGAGTAGGCTGAGGGTCAGGAAAGGGATGGTTCCTCCAGATGAAAATTGGGTTATGGGAACCCAACAAGTAAATGGATGTTGGGAGACACAAACAATGGATTGCTGCTATAATTCCATTTTACAGCCACTGCAATAGCTTCCTGTGCTTTTCCTGCTTCAAGGTTCTATTTCTGTACCTCTCACCCATCCTTCAGAGCTTTGAAACACAGGCACAATCAGGTAACTGTTTAACACTTTTCCAGAGGGCAAACAGATAAGGCCATTATCTGTAGGCTAGCTTTTGAGGTCACTTTCTTCCCATGTGTCCTACATGTGCCCTTCCTAAACCTTTGGGAGTTTAAGAATCACCTGGAAAGGGGTGCCTGTCTGGCTTAGTTGAAAGAGCACAACCATTGATCTCAGAGTTGTGAGTTCAAGCCCCAGGTTGGGTATAGAGATTACTTAAACAAATACAACTTTAAAATAAAAAAGAAAGAAAGAAAGAAAGAAGAAAGAAAGAAAGAAAGAAAGAAAGAAAGAAAGAAAGAAAGAAAGAAAAGGATCACCTGGACAGCTTCTTAAAACAGATTCCTGGGTCTCCAACCCAAAGATTATGATTTAGTGGAGCTTGGGGTGGGGGTGGGGGTTTGCCGTGAGTTTACATTTCCAGCAATTTCCCAGGTCATGTTGAAGCCACTAGTCCTAGGACAACACTCTGAGAACCATAGCTCATGGATGACATCTGCTCCAACAAAATGGACCTCTCATTTTTCAGACACACCCTCAATTTCTTATCTTCTGGGACTTAGCTCAGCCTGTTTCTTTTATTGATAATGTCATTCCCGCAATCTCTACCTACTGAAATCCTATCTCTCAAGGGCAAATTTGAATGCCATCTCCTTCATGACATCTTTCCTGATCTATTCATCCCTTGGGTCCCATTTTGCTTGATTTATTCCTTTTTTAAAAATGATGTATCATATTATATATTATATTTGGTTGTATATCTATCTTCATTTATCTAACATATTTCATTCTAAAATTGAAAAAAACCATTTGTTTCCTTTTTTTGTTTTTGTTTTTTTTAAAGTTTATTTATTTAAGTAATCTCTACACCCAGCATGGAGCTCAAACTTGTGACCCCAAGATCAAGAGCCATATGCATGCTCTACTGACTGAGCCAGCCAGGCACTCCACCTTTTTTTGTTTTATTTTGAATAATTATGGGAAGGTTTGCATGAAAACATACGAGAAAATAAATACACACACACACACATGCACAAGTCAACTTTGGGACAATCAGGGGGTTCTAGTATGAATTGGGTATTCTGTGACTTAAAGGAATTATTGGCAATTCTGTTTGGTGTAATAATAGCAGGGTGGTTAGTTTGCCAGAGAAGGAGAGAGGGAGGGGGTTGGGTAAAACTGGTGGGGTGGGAGGTATGGGCTTTCAGTTATGAAATGAATAAGTCACATGGATGAAAGGTACAGCATAGGGAATAGAGTCAATGGTATTGTAATATAGTTGTATGGTGACAGACGGTAGCTAGCAAGTAGTGAGCATAGCATAATATATACAGTTGTCAAATCACTGTTTTGTACACCTGAAATTGATGTAACGTTGCGTGTCAACTATACTTCAATAATAAAAAGATCCTTCTTGGTTAGAGATACGTAATGAAGTATCTGTAGGTGAAATGGGATGATGTCTGGGATTTGTGTTAAAGTACTCCAGTAAACAATGAGAAATTGGAGGAGGACAGACAAAACGGAACTGGGGAAATGTTACCAGTTGTTGGAACTGGATACATGGGGGTTCATTATCCTATGCTATATTTGTGTACTTGACATTTTCTGTAATAAAAAGTACAGTAAAACAAAACAAAAATGCACGTATATGTGTCATTATATTTATATATATTCGTAGGAAATAGAAATAGAGTCTAAGGTTCTTTGTATCAGGGACTGTGGCCCTGTTACTCTTTTTATCCTACCCAGAATCTGGAATGGTGCCTGGATCTAGATAGGGTACTAGACTCAGTCGCTAGTTGTGGAAAGAATGCACAGTAGAGGCAAAAAGTAGCAATGGAAAGAGTTCCCACTGGTCATACTTAAGCCTGGAGGCTCAGAAATCCATTACCTGCATTACAATTTCTAGCAAGTCTCGTAACCCCATAGGGACTTAGTTTTCTCATCCATAAAATGGGAGTAATTACAGTAGGTACTTTGTAGGGTTCATTCTCTTAACAAATACTGTACTTACATGGTTCTAGTCTTCAGGGATACAGTAGGAAACACCAGAGCCAAACATCCCTGTCCTCAAAGAGCTAACATTCTATTAGGGTAAGAAAGACAATAAACAGATAAGTCAGCAAAATATAGAGGATATTAGGAAATACTAAATGGTGTGGAGAAAATTAGGCACAAGAGGGAGAGAGGTGTGCTGGGGGAGAGGTGCGGAGTGTATTTGCAGTTTTAAAGTGGATGGCAGGGACCCCCTGAGAAGGTGACGTTTCCACAAAGACTGAATTGGATGAGGGACTGAGCCTGTGTCTGTCTGGGAGACAAAATGTCCAGTCCTGGTGGGGTGAAGAGTAAGTACAAATGTCCTGAAGCAAAATAGTGCCTGGCCTGTTTGAGGAATAGCAAGGATTGACATCGTTGTCTGTCCAGTGGTCAGAGTGGACACCTGATTTGATATGGAGGCGTTATATTATAAATCAGGAGTGGCAAGCTTTTTCTAAATGGCCACATAGGAAATATTTAGGCTTCATAGGCTCCGTGGTCTCCGTGACAACTGCTTAGCTCTGCCACTGTGGCATGAAAGTAGCCATAGACAATAGAACAGTGAATGAACATGTCTGTGTTCCAATAAAACTTTACTTACAAAGACAAGTGACAGTCTGCATTTGGCCTATAGGCTGTAGTTGGCCTACACTACATCTCTCACTCTAAGATTTTGGAAAGTGAAAGGAAGAGGAAACAACGAACACATACAACAAAGGAACTGTTCTTTTATTCTCTGTCTTCTCTCTTGGTTTCAGATTCACCACTATTCTCAGGAAATTACTTGAGTGTGGGTGAGGGACTCCTATCATGGCCTCGACTCCTCAGATGACGCTTCTGACTCAGGCTTTGCCTCTGTCTTCTCTTTCTCTCTCTCTTTTTTTTAAATGTTTATTTATTTTTGAGAGAGAGAGAGAGAGAGAGAGAGAGAACAAGCTAGGGAGGGGCGGAGAGAGAGGGAGACACGGAATCCGAAGCAGGCTCCAGGCTCTGTCAGCACGGAGCCCGATGCAGGGCTCAAACTCAGGAACCGTGAGATGATGACTGAACCACCCAGGCGCCCCTCTGTCTTCTCTTTCTTAACTCACCACAGTCATTCCTCATGTCTCTGTGGCTTCATTCCCTCCTCAGCTCCCTGCTTTATCTCTTCCTTCTCTCTTTCCCCTATTTCGCTGTGCACTCGGAGTCTCTGTCAGTGTCATGTGTATCGGGTTTGTTCGGTGAAATAACCAATGGCCTGACACATGCCGAGCAAGAATACCAGTATTACTGCTCCCCAGGCTGGGCCTCCACCAGTAGCATCTATCTGTACTCTATCCAGACTTCTCTTGGCGTTGCTGTTGAGAGTCTGACTTGACCAAGTAAGGGAGACAAGACAAGCCTTCTCAGGGGAGAGAGGACAAGAGAGAGGGGAGGAAATTCGGAAGGGGTCAAAGTTGGCAGGTCGGGACTTGTTACATGTGTGGGTGTGTTTGGGCTAGCGTGTGCAGGCATGATGTGTGTTTTGTAGTCCCAGGTGGATGCGGGCTATGTCCTGAGCAGTGGAAGAATAGGTCATAAATCCAGCCATCCTCCCTTACTTACACTTTGAAAATCCCACCCTAATTGTGTGTGCCTTATGATTACGAGCCATTAGAGACCATTAGTAAATGAACTATGAGATTTCAATCATGAAATGCAAACTCTCTTGTGAAATGCAAACCTAGCTTCACATATTAATTGCTTCTAATTAAGGAGGAACGTTTTAGCCAATTAGCTTTTGGAATTTAAGTGTAATCAGAAGGATATTTCAGAGATTTGCTAATTGCTTCGTCCATTGCAGCTGTTTGCCTTCAGTGCAGACATATACTCTCTGTGCACAGGATCGGGCACACACATGGGAGCCGAGGTGTCCAGAAGCTCTTCTGCTGTAGTAGTTGTGTAGTTGTGTAGCAGTCACCCATACCTTTGAAAATAACACGTAAAACAAATGGCTGGGAAATGAAGGCAATAGGAGAGAATAAGAACATCAGACCGCACCAGATCTAGGGCCGAAGCCTGACTTGACTACTGAAGGCATTGGCTAATGTTAAGAATGTCATATCACTTCTCCAGATTTTTCCAGTCCCAGAGGGTAAGGACTCCTATGGCTTTAGCCTTCCATGATCCATGACAAATTCTCATGATTCATGATAACCTTCCATGATTCCACGTAAGGTGGGAGCTGAATAAAAAAAGAAAAAGCATCCATCGGATGGAAGGGCCAGGTGTGTTCATTGACGCTTTGGTCACAATGGAAGTATTATGGGATGGCAAGTGCCCTTGCAGCCCGTGGACGTTTTGAAGAAGATCTTCGTATCTCGGTGTTCTATTCCTCTCTTTTGTCATGCCCCTTCCTCATTTTGACGGTCTTTTCCTAGTTTGGGTGGCACTTTGGGCTTTTCCACGGTATTGGCCTCACTCTGGACATCTGGCTGCGTGCCCTCTGATAGATAGCTGTTTTCTCTCCCACTGCGAAGCAGAGGGCCTCCTGCCTTTCTCCATTCCTGCCTCATCTTGCTTCTCCTCTTGCTGCAAAAGAGGCTCTCACCAGGAGTCTACCCACTGCTGCTGCTGATTGAAATTTGTAATTACAAAGATTATTCTTTTGGCATCTTAGTGTGGGCTTCAGGCTGCAATCCTCCTATAATAACTCACCAGTCAGAACTTGCTCATCAATTTCTCCTCCATCTACGTGATTTTTCTCTTTATAAAAATAAAACCGGTTCTTACCCCCACCCCCTTTTCCATGAGAACACAAGCTGTTGTCCACTGTGTACAAAGATGGTACTATTGACAGAGGTATTTTCTGGGCTTGCTTTAGTGTGAACTCTTATTTTGCCTTTTTTTTTTTCCTTTTTGCCTCATCGATAACTTACATCACACTCCTATGTCCTCAGTCTTGAGTCCTGTAAATAGGAAGCAGATGAATGAAGAGAACACACTCCAGGAAAAAGGAATGTAAAGGGGTTGGTCGACTTTGAGAAAGATATGGCTGTGGTTGCCTCTTCTAGATTACACTGCTTCCTATGCGGTTGCGGGGGGGGTCTCATTGTCAGGGCACAGGCTCCCTCTCAGTTGAAAGGCTTGTTCTCTTTGCCCCAAGAAAAGAAATTCCTAAAGAGTTGGTGGGAATCAATGATAAAAAACACCCTGCCATGTAGAACGCCCATGCTTTGGCCAGGCCAAACTTAATTCGGGTCATCTCTACTGATCACTTCTTCATGGAACAGAGACCCCTGGGTCCCTCCGTTTTCCTGAGGTCTACCGAGTTCCTAACACACTGGAATGTCCCTTCAAGACCCCTGTAATGGCAGTTGTTGTAATTTCCCGGCAGCGAACTGAGGCAGAAAATGGCGTCCAACAGGCTCTAATGTGAACGATTAAACAGATTCATGTTCTAGGCGTGTTCTCATTAGGTGCAACCTTCATTAAAAGTAATTAAAACTTGGCAAATATTCTTTTTGGATGATTAATAGGCCATCTCCTCTTCTCCTTTTGGGAGGTCAGATGCCAGTTACCAAAAATGAAACACCTGCCTTTACATCAACGTGGCTGCTGCCCGAAATTTAGCAGCATGCAGCATTCCCAAAGCTGTTAAATATGCCCATCGTGCCAAAAATAATGGGGCCTTATGTTTACCTAAGTCCTGAATAAATATGGTGGATTTTGGGACACAAATCTGATTAAAAACTTCTCCCTAGGCCAACATGAAAAACTAAATTAGCTTACTTAGTTAGGTATATGTAATTTTAAAAGAATATAAAATTGGATGGTAATGAATGGGCATTTGGTGGTATAAAACATGTCTAAAAGAAAGCGTCTCTCAATTTGAATTCCAATTAATGCAATTAATATTTTCCATGCCAGTTTTAGGGAGTACCAACTCCTCATGACTTTTGAATGAACCAAATGAGCATTATGCATGAAATTTACCACTGAAGGGCTTTAGGAACAGATTGCTGATTAGACCCATGGTAGGAAGATGAGGTTATAAGATAGAAAATCCTGCTTAACACTTTGACTTTTTTTTTTTTTTTAAGATAAAGCATCTATCAAGGAAGACATTGTATTACCCAAGCATCTTATTCAGTGTAGGGTCCACAGAGGTTCCAATTCTTTCAGTTGACTCTTACTGTCCCCTCTGGGCCAGACCTCATCACAACCATCACAGCTTTTGACCTTCAGATGTCTGTAAAGGATATGTGTTATCTTTAGTTTATATACGGATGAGGAAAAAGAAGCTCCAGGGTTTCAAGAGAATTGCCCAAGTCAGAGTTGGTCACCCGTAACCCTCTCAGCAGGAAGGGTGGATGAGGGTCTGAGGCCTACACCCTCCACTGAGGTCCGTCCTGCCCCACAGCAGTAGTAGAGCACCAAAAAGGAATTCCTCTCTCTGGCCTCCCAGACACAAATGCAGTTGACAGGTCTCCTCCACTGTTTCCCGGGGATGAACATGCGTTTTTGTGGAAAGACCACCCAGAGGAGTTGGGATGTCTATGCTGTTTTCCGATCTGGCCTGCATTGATTGTGTAGCCTGAGTCGAATAATAGAACCATGGTCACATTCAGCTGGAAGGAATTTAGGGATTGCCTCTGCTCGTTCATCAGAACTATGGACAGCTGGTTAAAGCACAATTCCTGGCCTCACTCCCAGGACTCAGTAGGTCTGGGGTGGCAGTGAAAGTTCTGCTTTTCTAGAAAACTTCCAAGACACTCCAGTGCTGCCGATCCATGAGCCCCTCTTGAGTATCATCAGCCTAGGATGACCCTATCTTAAAATGGATCGGCAAACTCTTTCCCAAGGGCCACTCGGTAAATTATTTTAGGCTTTGTAGGCTGTACACTGTGTCACAACTACTCAACTCTGCTACTGTAGCTGGAAAGAGGCCATAGGCAGACAATCTGCACGTCAATGGGTGTGTCTGTCTTCTAATAAATTTTTACAAAAACAGGAGGAGGCCCATGGACTGCAGTTTGCCGACCTCTCACCATGTGTTTGTAACAGTTTGGGTCTTGAGTTCTTCCCCACCGCTCTTTGCTTTCAGATCGCTATGATATTCCTGGTCTTATTTTTCTCCATGGCTCTAGTAAAGATGGGATGTAATCATATAAACATTCAGAAGAAAACATTCTAGATCAGGTTCAATTAGCCCCGTATCATCAGCCCTCCTATTTAAGTATGGCACCTCCATTTATTTTAATAGTCATCAAATTTATCTTTATAAATGTTCCCTCTAATTATTAGGCATCACATACAAAGATGTTAAGTGATGAGGAGGGGATCCCTTTGAATTGTAATTGAGGAACTTTCTCGGTGTCAGAAAATAAAAACCTAGAACTTTTCGTATATCAACAATGCCTCCATGAGGTAGAACAAGAAAGGATTCTTTAGCAATGTTACTAAGACAAATCAACAAAGTTTATGATGGCCTGACGTGCTGCCTACATAAAACACTGTAATAAAAAACATTCCATGAACAAAGACATAACCAACAAGTTATATTATTTTTTATTCATGTTAGAATTTCTATCAGTGTTTGAACATTAATATTTAGAGAGTTTGTACATTTTTGCCTTCCAAGGTTTAAAATGAGAACCACACTAGGTCACAAATGGTAACTAATACACATTTCACAATTGCATGAATATTTACTCCATCTCACTCTCTTAACACTGTTAAGCATTTTCTTTTCCTTGCTGTACTTTACAATGAAAAGCGTGCCCCACTCATGTCTCAGCAAAGTTCCAGACATCATGGATTCATCACATATAAATTCTTTAAAAATATACTTCTGTCAAAAGACTTGATGACTACTATGTACACTACAAAAATAAATTTTCATATAAATAAATTATATGGCATACTTTTATCTTTGTAATTGAAATGACACAAACCCATTTCTGCCAAAATTGGCAGACAATGAGACCCAGTTTGAATATTTATTTCCTTTAAACTCCTTACACTAAAACCTACCATGAGTCTTTAATGAAGATGTTATATACTCTGAACTATTTAACATTAGTAAGCACTCTATACAAATAAAAATTCTGTTCAAAAGTAAAACATAGCTGTAATAGTGTTTCCAATAGAAATAAAATCCCTGCATTTTTTGTTATAAACTGGCATGACAAATACTGTAGGAAAACATTCTTATGATACAAAATTATAAATATCAGCAAAGATTTAAAAAAAATTAAAACATCCAAATGAACAAACAAGACAGACAAAATAAAACTATTTTAAAGAGAGAGAGAGAGAGAGAGAGAGAGAGAGAAATTCTAGTTGCCTGCCAACCTCCGAGTTCTCCCTTTGCCAATGTGACTACGGGAGAAAGTTCTACACTGTGCAGAAAGCAGGGCTGTGCAAACTGTCATGCGCCACACAAGCTGGGCTCAGGAAAGGAGCGAGGAGGGCATGCCACGAGCCAGAGGGAAGCAGACCTCAGAATTTTGCATCATCTCTCTCCTGAACGCAGGACGTAAGTTTTCTGAGCAGAGCTGGCTATTAGGTGGACAGACAGTGTGGCTGACAGAGGCACCAAACAGTAGATGTGGGCCCGTCGGGGCCCCTGGCACATTAACACACACACCTGGTGGCCACAGGTGGCTTACAATTAGTATCTTACAGTTTTGTGGCAAGTTTTAGGGTCTGAGGTCACTATACTGCTCGGTACTACTGGGAGCCCATTGACTTTTGACTGAGATTTTCCGTGTAAAACAGGAGGGCACAATGGAAGCTGCCATTTTTGTGCTCCTACAGTAGCTTAGTCCGGGTATCCACTGCTTCCCCGACAGTTGCTGGTCTCTGGCTAAGAGCTGAGGAAGACCAAACCTCAAAGCAAGACAACAGAATCGATACAGAAGCAAATCTTTAAAAATAATGCCTGGTTGACAGATCTGCCTCCGTATACATTCTTCAGTGGGGTGTATGCAATTAACATCTCCCTGCTCTTCGATCAATGTCACATTGAAAGAACACTAATAAGGTTGAGAGGAGGGACACAGTTTATTTAGGAAGCGTGTACTCATAATGTTAACATTAACGCACTGAGAAGGATCCTTCTGAAGCTCTCATCCTGTAGAACTTCCGACTCCATACCACCACACTGGATGCTCACTACTTATTTTTAAAGAAGATACAAAGAGATCTAGAAAGCCCCACCAACTGTGCAATTTAGGAAGAGGGGAGTTTAAATTGTAGGAACTCAAAACATCACCTCCAGGTTTATTGTGGACCCAGAATCAACAGGTTTTTCCACTCATAGCAGGATCATTGTCTCCAAAAGATTTCCAATCTGCTCTTGAACGTTTGAGGGTGTGTGGGCGTGTGTGTGTGTGTGTGTGTGTGTGTGTGTGTGTGTGTGTGTCACGAGAGGTACAATGATGCTGCCTACTCTAGAGTAACATTCATGGCTCAGGTGAGGCTCACCACTAAGCACGTTCTAGAACTCTTTAACACCAATGAAGATGAACAGATGTTAGCTCTAAACCCTGAGGTTCCAACGTCCACTACAATGACCCACACAGCGGAGCCCATCTCCTCTGAGGCATGAACTAGGAGTGTCTGGATAGCAGCCAATGATCGTAAGAGACGCCCTGTACCTGAAGCAAGTCGGGCAGAGGGATAAGGCGACATTCAGGGCTAGCTTTCCACCAGCACCAAGCAATAAAGATATCCTGACTCTTCCAGCCTAACTAGGGCGGAGCCCACGATGGGTTATAGACAGTAAAAAGAAACAAAAAAAGAAAAAAAAAATCACAGTACAGTACATCGGGAAACCACACACGTGTTCACACGCACAGCCAAACAGAATCGCATCCAACTACACCTGGAGAAGCCACCGGGGTTAACGTACTTTCTTCATATCTGCTCATTAAACAACAAAATTATCACGCATAGCGTGTTTGAAAGTTAACAGTAACATTTCATACTACCACAGGGTTGTGATATGCAAATTTAAAATATTTTAAACAGAAACCTTTACAAAATAATCCTATTTCATAAGCAATATTTGCATAGAATTATACAGGTAAATTATACAATATTTAAGCAGCAGCAACATATGCTGAAATTTAAGACTAAGTTAAGCTTGGTTGTGGCACAGAGACCAATGTACAAATCAGGAGGGGCCCCGCTGTGGCCTCCCCACCGCCCACTCGGGGGGTAGGAGTGGAGAGAGCCCGGATCGCACTACTTTACATCGGTTCCTTCGTATATTACATATGTGTACACCTCTTAAATATTTATAGAACTATTTCACAAAATAATACAGTCGGTTACAGTAACATTGAACTGCTCTCCTGGTGCGCACATCTGTATAACTCTTAGCAGTTTTCTTCAAGCAGTTCGGGGGGGGGTTGGGGGGGCTTCCAATCTTTGGCCTCTTTGCTTCAGATTTTACTCACCCTTTGAAAGAAAAAAAAGGAAGTCAAACTAAGCAATAGGTATACGAGTCTGTATATTCAGAAAGCACAGAAGTAGGCAAACTGCTCACTGGTATTAGAACTCAGGCTGGGGGTGCTGGGTGGAGGGCATGAGAGGCTGATCTGGGGCCTGGCGACACGGATGTGTTCACTATGTAACCGACGCATCGAGCTGTTATGTGTGGCATACATATCTGCGTTGGGGCTTTATAAAGCCTGAAAACCAGGTGAAAGGTGCAGCTGTTAGCGTCTTTGTTAACTTGCACTAACCCTCAACAGGTGAGCAGCGAGGTGTGACACCCAGTTTGGGGCTCCATGGGTTCCCCGAGGATGGCAAAGCTTGGACATGGCATCCTTGCCAGGGAGATGAGAGGTCACTGGGGCTCAGTGTGGGACATACCAATGCCCAGGGGCTCCCCAAGGATGCAGCCTAAAGAACTCCCAGGGAGCTCTGCCCTCCGTGCCCCTGGGTGCCCCTCCATTGCTGCTGAGGCCCACCCACCAGCCGCACATACCTCAGTTGGAGCTCCTGCCCCGGGGCCTCTCCTCACATTCCACGTCCTGCAGCTCTATGACTTCCACCTTGGAATCCCTCCTCTCGCACCGGACGTTAAAAGGCACATGGGGGTCCTCAAACAGCCCGTGGTCAGTCTCAGAGTAGTCCCCGTAGCCCGGGCAGAGACCCCCTCGGGGGTTCCGACCGGACCCGGGCCCGGGGGCAGGCGGCGGGTGCACGGCAACAGTCACGGACGCCGAGGCCGTCACAGTGGTGATGGGCTGGCAGTAGCTGGGCGCAGAGCTACCCATGGCAGTGAATGCTGGGTGCCGAGGGTTGTTAGAACGGGCTCCCCGGGGGCCCGCACGGTCCCTATTGCTAGGGCCAGAATGCCCGTCAGTAGAAATTTCAAAAGCGTCTCTGCGCGGTCTGTAGGGGGGTGGCCGTGAGCCTTCTCTGGGGGGTTCTCTCCGGGGCTGCTGGCCTGACCGTCCTGGAGGCAGGGACTCTGAGTCCAGGTGGGGCTGCTGTCGAGGGTTTGAGGGTGGGTGATGTCTTGCTTCGGGATGGACCACCTGCAGAGGGCGAGGGCAGGTTAAAACAGGCGGGGTGCTAACCCCAGGCGGGGCATCGCCCCCCGCCACTCCCAGCCTTCCCTTCTTGGCTCCGGTTCCCGCCGGCCACCCACACACAGCTCTTCACCAAGTGCTCAGTCAGCCCCACAAACGGCTGGGAGAGGCCCCCGGGAGCCAACTGGGCCTTCCACCCACAAAAGAAAAACTTGTTCTTTTAGAACCTCCACGACGTGGCAGAGGCCTTATTTGGACCCTATGTCTAGGCTTTCTGTAGCACAGCTGGCCAGACACATACAGCTGCTGCCCATAAATGCAGGGCTGTGGTCGGAGAGCACCCGGGCTGCCCCCCTCTCGGTTTGCCACTCCACCCTGTGCGGCACAGTCAGATCCCAAGCTCGTCCTCTTTGTGAACTGCTGAGCATCTGGCTCCGGCTCGCGTAAATGCAGCACGTCAGCAGGACTGTCTATACCTATGCTGTTGAGGGCGGTAGCCATTAGGAGCATATGCCTATTTGCATTTAAATTAACAACAATTCCAAATTCAGTCCCTTCGTGGCACTAGCCACATCTCAAGTGCTCAACAGCCACATGTGGTGAGTGGCTACTATACTGGCAAGCACAGAGGGAGCGTTTCCATCATCGCAGAAAGTTCCATGGGGCAGTGCTGCTCTGTCCGGTTGTTAGGAATCTGGTTTCTGGGTCTCTATACAAAGCATGGAGCAACACAGTGGCCACATCAATCAAAAGGACCGTGACCAACTTCAAAGTCGTTCAGCTTGTACCTATTTTTAGGCTCCCGCTGAACAAAACCAGATTCACACTGCAGCTCAGCAGGCATCGTCACGGGGGGTAAGAGGAGGAAAATTTAGGTTATTTGGTTGGCCTCTCTCTCTTTCATGGAAGGGCTGCTCTGGCCTGGGACTGGAATACCCATTTCCTGGAGGGACAGCAGGAGGCCCTGAGTTGGAGCAGCACGCGCCTTAGAACCTTCCTCGGGTTTTGTGTGCTGTGCTCTAGGCCTGGGGGGCTAAGGACATCCTAGGGAGCATGGCTGCGGCTCTCAGAGCCTCCAAGAAGGGGCTCCCAGGCTGCTTATGGCTGTCCTGAATTACTGAAGGCTAAGCTTCTCTGCTCCCTCCAGCTCCTTCTGGTAAAATCTTGGACATTAATACTTGAAATAATTTTGTACCAAGGGCAATTAAAAGTAACAGAAGTGAGAGGAAAAAAAAAAATCATTCTGTTGGCAATAAAAATACCACTACATTAAAAACAAAAAGTATTATTCTAAAATGATATACGGCTTAAAAAAAAAAAAAAAAAAAAAAGCAAAGCATGCTTTACCTCTGGCCCTTAAACTCAAATTATACTTAGCCCAAACAAGACACATACCAATGCTTTTTGTAGCTACTGTTACTGGCCCCTGCCCTTTTCAATCTATATGAGAGAGAACCACACGCAACTCATGTTTTTATAGTTGGAGTCAAAGATTGGCAATTTCATAGGATTCTACCTAACCTATACTTTATTTTTAAATCCTATCTGTCTGGGATTTGCTGCATAGAGGAGGCAGGGGCTGGCCTCTAGGGTGACTTACTGTAGAGCGGGCAAACACAGGGTTTTCTGTGGCTTCCACGATCACTTGGTGGGCAGGGCCCCTGGTGCCCTGCTGGGCCTCGTAGTGCCGAAGCTCTTCGCTGATGCCCGACACTGTCGTCTGAGAACTGTACTCTGAGTCAGAGGAATCGGACCCATTGTTTGCATGACCAGGGGGCACGGCAAACCGGACCACACTGGGGGGCGGCTCGGGGGAAGGGGTGGGCAGTCGGTTCAGCCCATTGGCTGGAGACACCTATTGAAGGAGATTCCATGTTAAAAGTGTGATCATCCATTTACCTGCTGGTCACAGTTAAAGTGCAAAGCACAGTATTTGTTCAGGGGTCTCTGCACCCATCCCCCGACTGCCCCAGCCTCTCCCGCTATCCCCTCCCCCACTCTGCCACCTCGAGGACCATCAGGCCTGACAGCTGGAGCAAAAGAGCTGCCCTCTGCTTTTACACTTTGGAAAGGCAGGCTGTGACCCTCTTCCTTCGATTCAAGCCCAGATATTCATCTTGAGTGGAAAATGCTTCACTGATACCGAACTACACGACTCAGGCCGCCAGTTGGTTTAAAAAACCCAAACAAAACTAGTCCTGCATCTCCCAAACTATTAAATTGAAGAGGAAAAAAGCCATAGTTTTTCTATGAAAAACTTCATAATTATTGAAATATGTTGAAAAAGTAAACAATCGGCAATGTGGGTCTGCCTAAAGATCTAAACGAACAGTGACACAAGGAAAAACAGCATTCAGGTGGCCTGGGGACTGTCCATTACAGCCCGGCATAATTACTGACCTCGGGATACGGTCCAAAGAAGGACAGCAGGACTGGAAGCAAAACCAGTCCATTGAGAACACCCAGGATTGTTAGGATTGCCAGGACAGCAAAGAAATACCTTGAAGATAAAAGGGACACAGGAACATTCACTGTGGCAAAAGTAAGAGCAGCAAGCCTTCACGTGCCCAAATATTACACAGCGCATCAAAACCCCAAATTAACAAAACCCACACAGTTTAAAAGACTGTGGTTCAGCACGACATTAGTTTTTTTTCTCTTTTTACCTTGTGACTCTCGAGGACTACATTCCACAACCCAAAGTGTTAGTTCGTGAAGGGAAGAGAGAAAAATTAGTTTGTTAATTTGCTGAAATCTCCTGGCATGTAATGTTATTTATGAATGTGTTACACAAACACAAAAATATGGAATGTGAGCTGAATGGCTGAGCAGATTGGAAGCACAAATACAATGCAGAGGGGCCCCGTCCGTGAAAACCCAGCAGAAGCAAACAAATGAAGTGAAGGGTGTAGAATTTAAACAATTTAGCTCAGGAGGAAAAGCAGCCCACTTCTGCAGGCAGCTAATCCACTGTGAAATGCTTCAGCATCTTAGAGCAGAATCTCTAATTAAGTCTCTAGCGTATCAGGTAAGGCTTTCCCTGGGCTTTCATTAATCACAACTTTCTGCCTAGAATTCTGTGAGTTCCAGTTTTACCAAACAGCTCCAATTGCAACCTTTTTAGAACACAAGAACCAGCTTTCTGCAGAGAAAACGCTGCCCATTCTGTGTGGGGGAGGGCGGTCCACAATGAGGGGGCTGCTCTGCGGGCCAAGCTTTTGTTGAACAATTTAGCATCTCTGAATACTCTTGTTTTGCGTCAGCCAATTCAAACATAAAGGCCGCAGCACCATGAAGAAGGGGAGAGTGCGCAAGTGGCCCTGCTTTCCCACCATTGAGGGCTAAGGTCTGGGATCCTTCATGAATACCAAGGTAAACCTGTCAGCCCGGGAGAGCTGCTGGAGGACACTCCACACAGCTGGAGGGAGTGGGCTCCACGCAAACGTGCATTTCTGGAACTGAGTGTAGGGCGATTTTGCTGCAAGGAGGGGCTGCAGTGAGGGGCGGAGAGCTCAGGATGTTCTGGGAAGAGGGAGGGCAAGATATCTATCTGTTAAGGGTCCTCTTGATCATAAAACAGAACAGGCACCAAACTTTGCCATGACTATATATGTTTCGACATTAGATGAAAGGAGAGAGATTCCCTATAAAAACACAAATACCTTGCAGCTATTGTAAACACTAGAAACTTCTGAACTGCATTAGTAAAAACCAAGCCGCCAATGTCTTGCTCTAATGTAAACTGCTGGAACTTTAGGCTGAAGCATATATCAGCAGCAGGCATTAAGACATTTGCATCCCATCCATCTAACTGTAGAATAAACAGACCAATTAGATTTCTGACGGCTTAGCGTATACAATGTCTGCTCATTTAGTTGACCGCAGTGAGGGCTTTATCAGGTTAATCCATCCAGTTCTAGAAAATGGGAAGCCCTTTTAAGTGCTTGAAACAAGAACCCTGATATCTCTGGGAGAGAACAGGAAGCTATGGGTTGGATGAGAGCTGGGATTCTGCCCTCCATCGTGGTTCCCAGCTGGTTGCTCTAATTCTGGCTACGTTTCCCCTCTGTGTCTCACTTAGTGTCCCCACAGGGCTGAGTTAGATCCTCTGAGACCCCATCACACTCAGTGTTTCCCATGGTTCTGAAGTGTCATGAACTCTCTCCCCCCAGAGACTGTAAGCTACATGGAGGCCGTCGGGGTCCACATTATTCGTTGTGTAAAATGGCACTGAGGTGCTTGTAACTGCATTGTGTCGAGTGAGGAAAAACACAGAAGAAACTCTGCTTGACACAGGGGTTTTATACCATAAAGAAACATCGACTAATGCCTGAATATGTGTGTGCTAAGGAAATAAAGGAAAAGCCAAAGTGAAGTTAAGAGCTGAAAATAAAACTCAGGCCAAAACCTTGATCTAATTTAGGCATACATCTATCTACCTGGTATTGGCAAACAAGAATGTACTAATTGGCTTGTTAGGTGATTAACAGTGTGTGCAGAGAAGACTGGCAGCCTGGGTTATCACCTGGGAGCTGGCTGGAAATGCCAATCCCACTCTACACGCTCCCTGCACCCAGTGCAATCCGACCTGCATTTGCAGAGAGCCTTGGATGATTCATAAGCACTCTGTGGTGTGAGAAGTACTGGTCCACGATGCAAGAGCTATTTTACCTCTTCATTTACCCTGTACTAAACTACACACAGTAAACTCCGGCACTCCTTCAAGGAAGGCTAACTCTCTGTTGCCGAACTGCCCAACGGGTTATGGGGTATGCCACAGACCAATGGATAGATCTTTTTTCTGTAATAAGGGAACTTGGGCTGAAACTTTAAACCCTCTTCTTTTTACTTGAAAATCAAAGACCTATTACAGGCATGCACACCAAGAAAGCCTTTTTCTATTCTCTCTCCAGATTATTTGAAGCATCCCAAACAATGCAGTCATGTCTCACATTTGGTTCTGCTTTACCACGGTTCTAATTTTGGCCTTTCACTTATTGATGATTCTGGCCTTGTCCCTCCACAGAGCAGCACTGTCACATCCAAGAGTAGCTACTTTACGATGCTGTGGAGGCTCTTCAGACAAGAAAATGGTCTTTCCCTGCAGTTGTCAAGTTTTTTTCAGAAGGAAACCTTGGCCCTCCTTTTCTACCTCACAAACTCGCATTCTTCATAAATCTACCAGAAACTGCCTGCCTTGGGTTCCAAGGAGAAGTATCCAAACTAGGCCTGGATTTCAAACACATGGCACCAGAGTCACATACCCAAGACTCCCTAAATCTTAGTGAGAACTTGAATGTGAAATCTGGGCATGCCACCTTTGCTTCCTGAAAGAATAAAATGTAGGTGACAATTTCAGGTATTTTTAAGTTTTCTATAGTTTCGGAAGAGAAGTCAAGGTCAAAATTGGGCAGTTGAGGGGAACCCAGGTCAACACCGGGGTGCTGGGTGGCCCTCTGGTTTCAAGCTGTGGAGCTGTCTTTGCTGCTGGCCACAGACTCTCCGTCTCTTCTCCCCAAGATGTTCCCTAAAAGGCCTCTAAAAAAGACCTTTTCCTTATACCTCTCAGCATATCTCTGAGTTAATAAATGCAAGAGAAAGTGGAGTCACAGACTGTGGTAATCATTTCACAATGTACTGGTTGGCATATCAAAACATCATGCTGTATACCTTAGACACTACGATTCTGATTTGTCAGTTATACCTCCATCAGTCTAGGGGGAAGGAGAGTAGAGTCACAATGAAGACATGCTGCTGTCTACCGGACACACAAGGAAGTAAGCAACAGAGATCCTAACAGTGGTAACAATTCTTGAAAATAAGGATTCTCTCCCCTTCTGCTTACCTGACAATGAAATCAAACTCAGATCCTGCCAGCATGAGCACTCCCAGCAGAGTGGAGACAGCGCCGTCCAGGACAGGTGCAAACATGTGCTCCAGGGCAAGCACGGCCCTGCGGTTCTTATCACCAATGGCTGTTAGGAAGGCCTGTGCAAGGAGAAGACGTGGGGTGAGCAGATGTCCGGACTGGGCCTGGTCCATGGTCAGCTTGGTCCAACATGCTACATACAAGCTATTTTAATTGGTCTGTATGGACCTGTACGGACCTCCTCACAGCTTCCCATTTAGCTCCTGGGCTACTTAATCCGGGCTGCTCAGGTACCTAAATCTAGGCTTACGCTAAAATGACCTGTTCATGATATTGCATCATATTTGATATTGACGCAAATCTTGAACGACAAAAAAAGACAGAAAGCATATTTACTTTATTTATTTAAAAAAAATTTTTTTTTCAACGTTTATTTATTTTTGGGACAGAGAGAGACAGAGCATGAACGGAGGAGGGGCAGAGAGAGAGGGAGACACAGAATCGGAAACAGGCTCCAGGCTCCGAGCCATCAGCCCAGAGCCTGACGCGGGGCTCGAACTCATGGACCGCGAGATCGTGACCTGGCTGAAGTCGGACGCTTAACCGACTGCGCCACCCAGGCGCCCCAAGCATATTTACTTTAAATTAAAAACCAAACCAAAACTATACAAAAAGGAGCAAAATGTCCCTTTATTCACTGCTACTCCCCTTGTTTCCCACCCCCCCCCAACCTGAATGAGCACACAGCATTCACATGGGAGAGCTGTGGTGTGAGAATGACAGCATTCTTTCTGATTTTGTGGCAGGTCAAGATCTTACTTCCGAGTAGGCTTAGTTGAGGGTTGCATGCAACTGGGTGCTAAGTACGTATTTCCTCGTGGATGACGTGGCATTTCTGTTGCTGTGTTCTCTAAACACCTTGGAAGTATCACAAGAAAAATACAGGACTTGAAATTCAAGCCAATTTTGGGGCGCCTGTGTGGCTCAGTCGGTTGAGCATCTGACTTCAACTCAGGTCATGATCTCTCGGTTCGTGGGTTTGAGCCCCGTGTCGGGCTCTGTGCTGACAGCTCAGAGCCTGGAGCCTTCTTCAAGTTCTGTGTCTCCCTCTCTCTCTCTGCCCCTCACCCACTCATACTCTCTCTCTCTCTCTCAAAAATGAATAAACATTAAAAAAATTAAAAAAAAAAAAAAAGAAATTCAAGCTTATTTTAACTCCATGTGGTTATATCCCCACCTCCTTTACCTTCCTAAAGCTCTGCTAGGTCAAGAATGCTGTTGACACCAATCAGACTATTGGCTTGACAGTGTGACCCAGGACCATTTTAACGTGAGTCAGTTACTGTTATACCCTGCGTGGCCTTTCAGTGGGGCCCCAACAGAGAGGACTGAGGCTGGCACAAGTCCTTTCTTTGCCTGAAACTTAAGGGCTGCCCTGGGACATGCCGAGATGAGACAGCTCGGGCACACTGCAGGTCACAGCCCCTTAAAAATCAAGGTCTAGGGGCGCCTGGGTGGCTCAGTTGGTTAAGCGTCCGACTTCAGCTCAGGTCACGATCTCGCAGTCCGTGAGTTCGAGCCCCGCGTCGGGCTCTGTGCTGACGGCTCAGAGCCTGAAGCCTGCTTCCGATTCTGTGTCTCCCTCTCTCTCTGCCCCTCCCCCGTTCATGCTCTGTCTCTCTCTGTCTCAAAAATAAATGCACGTTAAAAAAAATTAAAAAAAAATAAAAAAAATAAATCAAGGTCTATAACACACTGGGGGCATTCCCATCCCTTGGGTAGCCTGTGGAAGAACACTAAGGTTGTTCTTCTGAGCAGATGGAGAAAGAAACGTTTACAAAAATGTGCTATGTGTGTCCATACTTTCTCTAAAGTGTATCTGCTCTTTCAGAGTGGGGCTGACTTTAGGGTCAACACAATTACCTTTCTTCTTTTGGGAGAAAAGCAACAAGATGGTTTGGAACCATGTTATTTTGTGCCATACTTGGGCCATGAGGCCACAGGGGTCAAGCAGGGTTTTATCATCTCATGTACAACTTAGGCTGTGGGAATAGCTGACAGGAACCACTGATTCCCTGAAGAGTGCTCCTCACCAACCTTATTCCATCATTTTACACACCTTGGAAGAGCAGTAACTGCCTGCTTTAAATAGATCTTCACATACAGGATCAGGTAGGAACACCATATCCTGAGTGTAGAGAGTGTCTCAGTGAAAGTGTGGGCTACCAGCACTGAGCGGGGGGTTACTGCTTGCAAAGCTGAGTTGGCTCTTGAGAGTCCTTAAATTCTTGGAATTAAATCTATACAACTGGTAGAAGCATTCCTCAATTGTTTACCCAGCACCGGTATGGACATTTATGTTCACACTACCTCACATGTGAGGCCCAGGACGCCACAACAGTTTGAAGGCTGCAATTTTCATTTTTACTGTAACAACCTGTTCTAGAATGCTCTTATTTGCATTGCTAGCTACCAAAGTTTTTTTAAAAAGGTAATTTTCATTCACAGAATAAAATGACTGGTGGATTCTTAACTCTCAAGGTTTTCTCCTTTTTGAAGAAATGATACTAAGAATTATTTACATTCTAAGCTCTAGGTTAGTGGGCTCTTCTTTTTAAAAAAAATCCCCTCTCAGTGGTGCCTGGGTGGCTCAGTCTGTTAAGCATCGGACTTCAGATCAGGTCATGATCTCATGGTTTGTGGGTTCGAGCCCTGTGTCAGGCTCTGTGCTAACAGCTCAGAGCCTGGAGCCTGCTTCCGATTCTGTGTCTCCCTCTCTCTCTCTGCCCCTTCCCTGTTCATTCTCTGTCACTGTCTCTCTCTCTCTCTCTCTCTCTCTCAAAAATAAATAAATAAACATTACATAAAAAAAAAAAACCCTCTCCCTCCTCTCAGATCAATGGAGGAAAAAAATTGGGGTAGGCTCCAAATTTAGAGAATATTGCTTCTGTATTATCAGCTGTTCCTTATACACTGAGGAAAAACAGGACAACCTCAACAAAACATTTTTTTTGAAACACAAAAGTTTACAGTCTCCAAAGTCCATAAAAATGGCCCTGAAAGACTCCTGTGGAGAAACTAAGAAGGTACACGACACAGCAGATGTGCAGATGTGCACACATATACACATGCATATGCCATGTGTTGAGCCCAAAGAAAATCAATGCTAGTGACTGAGAAAGCAAGGCCAAAAGGACTTTGACCCAAGCTCAATGCTAGGTTTCCTAGGTAGGGCATTCCAAACATGAGTATTTACTCAGTCAGCAACTATTTATTGAGCACCTATCAATAACCCCAAGGATGAGGGTGTAATAAGTGCGAGTGTGCACAGAACTCACACACTGCTAGGAGGCTTTTGAATCATTTTCTGAGAAATATACACTATTGGTTTGCCTCTCGGATTAAAGACCCTGACGTTTAACTTCCTCCAACAAACCATTCACGGGACTAGGCACAGAATGAGAGAGTGGGGAGAAATGCCATTGAGAACAACCCCAGTTCTCTTACTTTCTGCTTTCATGAATTTGGAGGCCGGGATGTTGAAGGAACTGGGTGGGCTTACCTGGGAGAAGGAGTTCCTCTGCCTTATCGGCCCCAGGGTATCTCCTTGGCTGCTGACCTGCCTCACCCTCAGTCACGCCATCCCTGCCAGGCCTATGAGTGTGGTCTCACTTTACCCATGTATATTCGTGTGTGTGTGCGTGTGTGCGCGCGCGCACACACACACACACACACTCTCAGCATGGAACTTAGGAACCAAGGTGACAACTTATGGACCTGACACTAAGGGCACCAAATAAGCAGAATCCTTCCTGGCCCACGCTGACCCGGCCCAGTATTCTTTCACCTTCCGTGCCCTTCTCCTTAGAGGGCCTCCCCCCTTCCCAGTGGGGAAGGACACCGCCTAGATTTCAGCCTGTCCCAGCACAGGACTGCCTGTGCTCTGAAGCCTTTTCACTAGGACATGTCATTATGTGTGTTCCTTGACACTGGAGAAAATGGAAAGGTTTCCAACTTGGGAGACTACGAGAGTGAGAGGAAACACGCTGCCTCTTCATAAAGTTCTCAGTGAAGAGGTCCACCATACCAGAGCAACGTGAACGGTGAACTCCACTCCGATGCCCACGGAAGCGATCAGGATGACCACAGGCACAGCACTCAACTTGATTCCAATGAGGCCCATCATTCCAAAGAGCTCGACCGTCATCAAAGCCAGGACCGTCACCTTCAGGAAGATGCACAGCATGAGTGGATGGGCACACACACGCACACTGGAGGTGCTGAAGACAAAGGAGGGAAGGGCTCGCTGCAGGTGGGGCATGGACAAACACCCGGGACCCAGACAGAAGGCAGGCGCTGACTTGCTTTAACTTGGACACCTGCCTTTACTTTCTAATTCACCGTGTCCCTGCTGACAAGGGAGATTTTGGGACAGTTTTGGGACAGCTGCTTTGGGACATCAGCTTGTACAAGGAGTACATAGAGGCAACGCTTAGTATTCTACCAAGAATTGTTTTTCCAACACACCTGCTCTAGAAAACGAAAAAAAAATGACAATTATTCCATTTGAGGCATATAAGAATTACACAAACATGGACTCGTCACTAGCTACAAATCTAATACAGTTTAAAACAGGGTATTTCATTCTGTTTTGATCTTAATCATCAGAAAGTGTCCTTCCAAACTTATAACAGAGTTGAAACGTTAGTGTTTTGGGTTTCTGTACCCTGCATCCTAAAGAAAGCAGACAGGATGGGTGAAAAAAAGTTCTTTTACGCAAAGGCAGCCTTGCTTTTGTTTGGAGAGCCCATGGGTTAAGAGAGGATGGCTAGGGAAAAAGAGGACCTTCTGGTCAGCTGACATGGGTCAGGTTACAGGCGCCTTCACTTTGAAGAAATGAGGAGAGAGGCGGGTGGACACAGCAGACAGTTAAATCCAAGGAAAAGCTTTTATTTGCCTTCCATCTGCCTTGTAAAAATTTGCGCAGAGATGGAAAGAAAATCTGTGAGGTAGACACTGGAGTTTCTTGAGTCAAAGGGGAGAAAATCCAAATAAAATGGTAAACTTTCCCCGGGCGGAAGACAAGGAGTGAATGGTCTTTCCTTGTTGGGGGTGGGGCAGTGGACAGTGGTGGCGGGGGTGGGGAGCAAGTACGATAAAAGTTTCCTTTGCTTTCTTTTAGTAAGCTAATGAAAGATGGACAACATCAATTGCTTAAGTACCATGAAAACCCCTGCAGACTAAACATTTACCTTTTAACATACCTGCTGCACAGACTTATGGTACAGAAACCAGTCCTGGTCTCTGTTTTTATAATTTTGGCATTTTGAAGTCTATACCACAGTTCATGGAATTTAAACACTGCCATGATTTTATTAGACTCTCTATGAAACTTACTTCAAATCTGAGAGTATTATACTTGGAAGAAGGATGCCAAAAAATCGGTCAGCAATACTAGTTCATCATTATCCTTCAATGTTTGAAACACATACCACCCACAAAACCATCTCAAAACCCATTTTACCTCTGTACCCCTGGTCCTAATTTCTCTAATTACTCCCCCTCCCCTGTTTTAGAAGAATCTTCTCTATGTTAGGTCTGGGATATAGTCACAAAAAGGCCCTTTAAGTAAAAAAAAAAAAAAAAAAAAAGATTAAAAAAATTTAATTACATTTGTATTTAATAAATGCTCAGAGTGTTTGTGTTTAATAAATGCTAGAAGCTGTTATAGAACATGTGTTTAAAAACTCCCCTATCTTTACATGGAAAGTTTAAAGTTGTAGGAGAAGGGACACAAGATGAAGGCCATTAAAGGCTCTACCACCTAACCACGAACCTTGCCACCTCCAGCAGAATAAATATAGTAAGAATGATGCAATCTATACCCTCCTCCAGAGGCCCAGACATAAACACAACTTCCCGGCTGCAGCAAGAGCTAGGCTGAAAGGAATCCGACTTCCCCAAAAACCCTCCGAATGAACTCACAATGATCCCGGCCGTCCAGGGGTTCAGGAGGAAGACGGCGCACACGAGGAACGTGCAGGCCAGCACCACGCTGATGGATAGCAGGAGCCAGTGGCGGAGGCCGATGTACTGCTCCCAGAAGAGGAAGGGGTAGCCGTTGGGGTAGCTGGAGAGCCCCAGGCTCGTGTAGTTGTTGCAGATGGTTCTGACCTTCTCGATTGCTTCTACGAAGTCTGAGGTGTCCCGCAAGCCGTTGAGGTAGAAAGGGAACTGAGCGTATTCAATGGGCTCTGCTGCTGGGACTGGACAGACAAGACAGGGGGAAGGGGCTGTGGCTGAAGGCTCTGGTCAACAGGCACGCCCCAGGCATGGAAGAGACGTGGCAAACCCTGCTGGCGGCCATCCCCAGATCTGTATCCTGCATTCTCCGCCACGACAACGAACTGTGCAACAGAGTCCCTCGCTGCACTTCTCCCCTAACGAGCTACCGAGCGCAGTCTTCGGGCCTTTACAGTTTTAATCTTTGGTTCAAAAAGGTTTTAATAATCAACATTTGATTTTTTTTTTTTTTTTTTAATTTGCTTGGGGAGAAGAGGAGCCCAGGATCTGTGTATTTATTTAACCTTTGATTTTAATCTTCTAGAAGCAGTCACTTTTGTAAGAATTCAATGGCAGGAGCATTTTTTTTGTTCAACTGACACAAGAGAAAATACGAAGTTCAAACTGTTTTACTCAATCACTTATGAGAACAAAATAACTCGAAAGTCATGCTTTACTGAGAAAAACGCTTAACTTTCTTATCCTTTTAGTGATCTAACACACTTAAACCTTCCATGCTTCTTTTTTAATGCAATGCTAAGTCTTCAGCAGCAGGGGAAGAAATCCTCACACAACAAGCATTTAGTTACTGCCGTTGTGTGTTCCAGACCCTTTGGGGTCATTCAGTTGACTTGCTAAACATGATTTGCCCTATTATAATCTCAACTATAAATTTTCATTAACACAAGCCTTGGCTGCTTGCCACAAGGCTCTGGGGTTTAGATACAGAGAAGCACAACCCGCTTCCTCTCCAGCCATGTCTGCAAAGGGACCAGTCTTCTTTGTCACATCCTCCCTCGGCCTCATATCCAAGGTATAAGCTACTAACGCCTCTAAACATAAATGCAAATTAAATCCGTATGGGACCACCTCTCCAGGTCGCGGCTGAGAGAGGAAAGGAAGAGGATGCTGCTGTGTACAGAACTATTCTGCTCCAGTTTCAACAGATTTGACAGAATACAGGTGCTTGGTGGCTTATAGGAATGACCCAACTTGCCAAAAATCCCTTCAACGCCAGAGTTGACAAAGTAAAGATAAACATATAATCCCCAGCGATAAAACTCTGCAATAGTAAAATACCACTCAACCTGGAGGCGTCCCCAGCTTTCACATGGAACAGCTGGCATTAAAGAGAGCTGCCTGGTGGACATCCTAGAGTGCAAGTTACAAACGGAGGTTAGGGGCTCTCACTTCCCAACGTGACAGAGCACGGGTTGTATCCCATTACACATCCTCATGTGTCTCCCAGAGTTTTAAACTCAAAGAAATATATTGTTCTGTTTACACTTTTGAACCCTGGGTAGCGTCAGCAGATGAGGGCCATGACAGAGCTTGGGAGAGCAGGGTAAGGCCCTTTGCCGGCGGGCCCCACTGGAGGGCTACTTACTTCTGAGCCTGGTTTCCGGCATGTAATCAGCTTTGTCGTGCACCCACTCAGGACGGTGAGGCCGGATGTTGGCCTGGGAGGCGGCATAAGCCACGGGGTCATTGCTGACCCAGGCGGTCAGATAGATGTAGAAAGCACTGGGGTTGATGATGCCGTCTGCATCCACCAGGCGCCGTTTGGTCAACTGCGAAACGGGAAGAACAGGGGTCCTTCAGAATGGGGCTGGAGGTAAACATACTCCTCCCTGGAGGGGTGGGGGGAGCAGAACCCTGTCCCAGCATTTGCAATAATGACTAGAATGCCCCTTCTTTGAACATGTAGAAAATCCCATCAGAGCACCTTTGCTTTCTTTCAAAACGCACTTATCAGAGGGTGCAGTAATCGGTGTGTTTATAACACACACACAGTTCTGCAGATGGTCCAGGAATTGACTGAACCAATTAAATCTGAATGCTAAAAGACTGTCTGCAGCCAAGGCAGAGAATGAACAATCTGGAGAAACATATTTATAGGAGGGGAAGGGGAAAAAAAACCTGGCAAGAATCCCCATACACGTCTGTGTGCAGTTAACCTCTGCTGTTAACACTGAAGGAAATGCCACCCAGTAAATGGAGGAGAGCTATAAAAATAAAACAACATCTGTATAAATTTTGCTAACACTAGCCTCCTATGACCTGTGTATTCACAAAATGCCCATCGCCAGAGAGTGGAAGGGGTTGTGCATGGCTCCACTCTTTCTGGGTAACCTGATTTCTGAGGGATGTGGTCACGCTTAGCATGCCCCATCCCGGGCATGGCAAATACTAGGTCCTGTGGGCTTTGCTTAGGTGAAAACACTGTGAGAGAGACACACATACACAAACACACAAATATATTGTTCCTGTTTACTTTAGGTGCAGGCCTGATTCCAATGCTTTGGGCCTTCTTAACAAAATGAAAAACACCAGTGACAGCAGTTAATAGAGAAAGAGTGAAGGAAGAAAGAGTAGAGCGAGAAAACGAAATTTCAGGGGTCTGGATTCAATTAATCCCCGGGATATGTAACAACTGCATGTCTTCAAGCCGTCTCTGGAATTACATAGCACAGCTCGTGGCCTCCGTGCACGCAGCACGCTTTTCTCCCTCCCAGGCAGAGGAAGTGATATCCGGGGGCCTGGCCCAAGCAAGTTTGCTCCTCCCTGTCCCTGGTCCCTAAAGCCTGGCCCAGCCCCTGGGCATCCCCCTGCTATCTCTCCAACAGGCTCCTCTGCCCACATCCTTGTCAAACCTGACAGCCTGCTGCATGCGGCCATAAAGCACCAAGTTCACACTCCATAATAACTCTGAACAATGTACTTTGTAAATCTGTCACCTTTAATGCCAGCAAAAAAGGGGAGACAATAAACAGAGCTGCTGGGAAGATCATTAGCATGACGGTTTTCTGCCTGAGGGAAATAAGTAAGCTGCAAGGAGCAGAGGGAATGGGATCCGGGGAGAGCCAGTAGTAATGCTGGACTCATGTGAAATCTGAAGGGTCCGAACACACTCCCAACACGCCCGAGGAATCAAAAGGGATATGCAGGGATGCAGGCATCACCGAAGGTGCAGATGCAGTTGCAGAATACGATCGCCAAATTGAAACAGCTCCTATTAGCTAGCGGGGTGATCAGAGCAGTGGGTGCGCTCAGGGTCCAACAGCCGTCATTTCTGTTTGCCTCACCATAGAGCCACGTGCCTAGCCTCCTCCTCTACCTGCTGGGCCAGGGTGACCCCAGGAGTTGAATGCAACCAATCCTCCCCTCTAGTAACCTCTCTGGTCTCCTAACTTACACATCCGCCCCAAATCCTGCTCATTCAAATGACTGCTACTAGCCCTCCAAGTCGGAATATAAAGACCAACATGGTAACAAGTACTATTTTCAAAAGAGAACAGTACAACACAGCTTTTCTAGGATCCGAAAGAGCCTGCACTGCCTTGAGGGTCCTTGGTTAGAACAACTGCCCCCGAGGGAGGGTAACACACTTGTCCCCACTTGACAGAGGAGCAGAGCGAGGCACTCTGCCTGCGGTCACACAGTTAGCTGATGGGATGAAGTGAATTAGAGCCAATTCAGTATTCTCTCAGCCCCTGATGCCTCTGGTCTCCAGACAGCGCAGGCTGGGATGGTAGGCTGTCGAACAGTTTTCAGTATAGCAGCTTCCCCAAAGCTCTGCTCAACGATGCCCTCTGAAACCCCCAGGGTGTCAGGCCATGAGAGTACCTGACTGATGTCGATGGGTTTATCACGGCTGCCGGTTTGCACCAGGAGTTTGTAGGCAAGGACTCCATCATCGGATCCATTTTTATAATTGTTTGGCATGATTTTCCCAGTTTCCCAGTCACTGTCAAATGCATCCTGAAGTCCTAGAAAAGGCAAACGTGTATAACACATTACACTTCTTAACAAAAACGATCCATGGGATGGGCTGAGGACGCTGAGCAGAACAAGGAAGTACTTGACGTCAACCTCAAAGACTCTCTGTTCTACTTGTTTTCCTACATCAAGTTCAAGTGACACTATTAGACTTTTCATGAGTGAACTTCAGGTTGCTAACAATCCCTGCTTCAAAGGCAGAAGAGGGGAATAGTCATTTCTGGGAATCAAATATACGTGTTTTACCTTTACATAAAAAAAGAAACCCCTGCTTCTCCCCCATGGCTATTTGGAAAGAAAGCGAGAGAGAGAGCTTGGGAGAGCCAGCTGGCTGGGTGAGGACGACGCATGGGCTCATTGGCCACTTCATGCCACGGTCAGGTGCTGAAGCCGTGGGTTCTTCAGTACACTCAGAGAAGGAAAAACGCATTCAAACTCCCAACTTCAAACAGCAACTCAGCTGCTTCTCGAGCCCAGGGTGAGTGAACACGATTCTGTCAATTTGTTCCATCTGTTAGACTTGTGGAGCTAATACAAGCTGTGGGATCGGCTGCCAGGTTGTGTAAAGATCACAGCCAACACCTATTCACTCTCGACTGTTCCTCTTTGCCACCCTTCCTCAGAAGGGGGGGTGTGGAGGAGGGGGAGGGGAGGGATCTCGGGTGCGCCGTGTGCGCAGGGAAATGCCTCACGGGGTAAATTTGGATCAGATTGAGAACAGGAAGCCACAGGCCAATACAAGGGGGCTCTGTGAGAACAGATGACAAACCGCAAGCACAGGGAGGGGAAGGAAAGGGCTTTCTGGGGGTGGGGGATGGGCGAGCCCACCAGCCCACCACACACAGCTGTGCTTGGCCTCTGTAATCAAAACCATCATTACAGACCTGATGGTTTGGCTACAGCTGTAAAGAGATAAGCGTGCTGGAAGAGAAAACAGGGCCCTGGTGACCTGGCCTTAGGGGCTGAGTGATCCCGTGTGCACACACTCTCCCCCCACCACACCCCCCTGACACCCCACCCCCTTCCCACTGCCCTGCTTCCCCCAAATCCCCTCCCAAGTAGAACTCCCCAGCCCCGGCAGCTCAGGAAACCACATCTTTTGAACAAGCTGCGTATGCACGGGTTAGACATGGCCAGTAAGAAGGGAGAAGGGTTCCTTTCATTTCATGACATGCCTCGAGTGACTTCAAAGACACCACCCCCCAAAATACCGGCTCCCTTAGTGCTCAAAATAATTAAGCTCTTGGGGTATGAAGTAGGGTGAGAGGGCGGCACAGGACCCTGTCTCCCTGTCTCTCTCTTTAAACCTTCCTGCTGACATTGCTGTGGGCATTGTTTTTACATGAACAATGTGGGGATGAGGCCCGTGGGCTCGGTGGTGAAAGAAGGCCCAGTGTGGAGGAGCGGTGGGCGGGGGGGGGGGGGGGGAGGGGGGGGGACCACCGGAGCAGCCGTGCTCCCAACTCTCACACAGACTGTTTTTCACAGTGAGGCATGCACACAACAAGCCGTATGGAACAGATGTTATTTTATTACCTAAAGCCTTTTTTTGTTTTTGAAAAAAAATAAACAGGAGAGGAAAAACAACCCCTCCTCTCCCCAGAAAAGAGACCTGGTCTGTTTTCCTCGCCTTAATAGAAACTTCATCACTTCATGGCCTGTGTGGTACTTTAACCCTTTCCCTCTTGATCCTTTAATCCTAGGGAGCCACTCGTGCTCAGTGAGCACTGAGCTGTCTCACATTTTACACTGATCACTGCTCGTGTAATTCTTACAACCACCTCATGAGACAGCCCTGTTAGCATTATGGTTCCACTCAGTTTCCTCATCTGAGGCTTGGAAAGCAACTTGATGAAGGCTACCTAGCAGGCCAGGGCTGGAGCTAAGCTTTGGATCCAGGCAGCAGGATCCAGAGTTCCAGGGTTGGCTTGAACCGTGGCTGCTCTAAATTGCCCTGAACACAGTAACGTGCTCAGGAAGTTATTTGCTGAAGGCAGGAATAAGATCAGCAGAGTTCTCGTGGGCACCGATGATGTCTAGTGGCAAACAGGGTGTTCCAAAAATCTGAGTGTAAGTTTAAGATACTTATGCACTAAGGATCTGGGGACACCCTACAGTGAACCAAAGTAAGAGAGATTGGATTTGGGGAGGTCAACCCTGTCGGCAACTCAGCTCAACTCATCATCCATGCTGCCGGCCTCCCCACGCCATTCACTCTATTTGGGAGTACAAACACCAATGAGAACTAGTCACTGACCTCATAGAAAAGTTAAGTCCGTATACTCAGATTATTTTATTTTCTGACTAATTACTAAAAAGCTTGAGTAACAATGAGTTGGCCTAAGATGCATGTATAACATATGATTCTATACACAAAACGAGGCACACGGATTTTGCCTCCACTGCCATCTTATAGCAAAACGTAAAAGTTTCAGCTAGAACCTGTCTCATTTTAAATTTTATACTAAATTTCATTTTCTAGTGAGAGTTTTGAGCTAATTATCCCAATTGTCAATTTCTCCTTGATATGGAACCTTAAAAAGAAAACATTAATTTAAATTTTATCTGCATAATTCAGTGTGAAATATAAACGAACACCACTTGGACATGATGTACAGTGTGGTTTTTACCTGCAACTTAGCCTTCCTTGCACGTGCATTTAAAGATAACATGTGGTATTACCATTATGTATTTTGTATGAGTTAACTACTCCTCCCAAACTACTGGAATGTCAATAAAGATTAACAGCATGACATGGTTTTTAGTGATAAGTCCACTAAAAACCAACAAGGTTCCCAACACTTAACAATCGCACAGTAAGTTCTGAATGATTCAAGGAGAGCTGATTCCTTGCAGGAAGTGTCCAAAGACCCAATCAACCACTTGACAGGCCTGAAAAGTATCTAGGCAACCCAAGTGTCCCATTATCTGGCCATTCTGTGTCCAGTGCTCTCTGCGGGACCTCCTAAGAGTCACAAGCAGAGTTCTAGAGCTGGCTGGGACCCTGACTTGGGAGCATGAACAGGTCTCACTTGGTTTAGGTGGGTGCTGTTCACTTAGCAATCAGAACATGATTCAATGGCACCTTTAAAAAAGTGTGATTATCAAGTCCAACTGCTTTAGGTCTTTAAATGGATGAAAGCATAGGGATAATTTACAATACGCTATAAAAAGGTTAGCCCTCAGCACTGCCTGCAGACAATACCCCTCTGCCCTCTTCCCAAGCTCCGCCTAACATGCCATATTGAGCTTCCAAAGGAATGGCTGAAGACACTGAAATCAATTCTACAACAAGCCTCCTTTGCTCAGATACTGGCAGTGCACTCTTTTGTCATTCGTGGCAAGCTATTTGCATGTCTTTGGCCAACGGAGGAAAAATGAAAAGCAGGGAATCTCTCAACTGTCTGGTCCTGTTTTGACCCATTATCTGAAAAACACTACCTCCCAAACTACTGTCAAAAATAAGACTTGAACAAATTTGAGTTAATCTCAGAGCATGTTAAAAAATAGTATTAAGATCATGTGGTTCTCTTTGCCTTCCTCAAAAAAAGAGGTCAAATCTGGTATACACGTATGAACAAAACTGTAAGAACAGAAGTCAAGGCCAGAAAAACTGTACTGAAGAATTTTCAATCAAACTCAAGTTGTTTACCATTCCATGCAAACTCACAGGGAAATTGGCTGCTTAATCTTTACATACAAGTGTATTGACTTAAGACCAAAAAAGGCACTCAAATCTGTGTTTAAACAAGCCTAATTAAGTGGGAAATTAAGACAGTCATTTGGATAACTTAAGCCAAAAAATGTTGGGGGCCATAATTATTTGGGTATTTCAGTAAAAGCATTTTTGCTTGAATTGTGTGGATAATTATCTTGATTCCCCACTTCACTTTGCATGTGTCAACACGGAATAAATGAACAGATGTTCTTTGAATCACTGAATACATTCATATTCAGTCAGCAGTTAGGAGCATATTTAAGCCATTTTTTTTCTTCAGCTGACTACCGTTTCCTAGAAATGTTTCTAAGAACAAGGTAAGAAGTAAGAAAGGCATTTTACAGCAGAATTTGACTCATTATTACAGTATGAAGTACTGTGAGATGTGGTTAAGCACTGATAAGTTTATTTCATACGCCAAATCAAAAGACGGTCAAAATATGGAATTTTACATTATATTCACCAATGATGCAAAATCCGCTGGTATAGTAAGCCATAATCTGACAAGAAGTCAGTCTAGAAATTCCATCACTCTGATTTCACTTGGTCATCCAACTGACCACCATCCAAAAAAGAGCACTAGAAGCACCCAGCTCCCTATTTTATAACATACTTTCCCATTTTCTAATGTGCACCCATAAATTCTTACGGAAGTTCCTGAGTCACCCGTGTGAACTGTTTGCATCATTTAATAGGTGAAAGCCAGATTTGGGAGGCTGCCCCAGAAACAGTCTATATAAGAATTTTAAGCAACACTTAGGAGTCAATGAAACACGTCAGTGTTACATTATAATCTAACACTTTAATTAAGCGAACAAAGGGAACTTGTGGACGCTGAACACACCAAGGGCCAAAGGGTGAGTTTACAAAGGGCAAACGCCCTCTAGCAGTACCTTACCTTGAAGCCAGTCTCTGAAGTAGTGCAGCCACATTTTGGGAAGCTGTTTATTTTCTTCCAACATGACATACTTCACGCTGCTGAAACTCTTGTGAAGGTCGTAGAGTAAGTGCTGGATATTTGGGTAGTCTGCTTTCTGGGTGACTATATACATGTTGTAGAAAGAAAAGTATTTGAACTGTGCAGCAATAAAGTCATATTCTCTGGTTTCCCGAGGCACAATGTCTGTAAGGTCCAGCCCATCGCGCACTCGGGTGGTCCCATAAAGGCTGACCCCCAGCAAGCCCAGGAAAAGGAAGATCACCATGACCTGTAACACAGTAAAAGGCACAAGATCAGAGTCAGAGGATGGGATAGACTCTCCCTCAACAAAAGCAAGCTGTTTGGTTTAGACCTCACTTTTATCACCACAATGGCCTGGATGCAGCATGTAGGGGTCATTCTCCCGCAGGGAAAAACAAGTAATCATAGTAAGCACATTTTAAAAATAAGCTCATGAAGAATGAAATGTTTATAATGTAAGAAGTTGAACTAAATTCACAGAAGCACTTGCTGCATAGAGATTCACTGCTGTAGAAGATGAGCTCATTAAAATGGCCTCACATGCTAAATGGATGGACTCTTTAGAAGGCCTGAAAGAAGCGACACCCAAAGAAGCAACCTGATGAATTCCAAAGGAGACTGTTTTGCCATTTCTTGAAGACAAGAATCTTCTGTTTTGGTAGATTACCTTGGCTTTTGGTTTCAAGAGAAAAGGAGCATAGTGTTTCTCGGCAAAAGATGAAAGTGTCCACTTGGTGCAGGGGGGCTCAAGGCAGTGAAGGCTGGAGTCCGAGAACTGGGAAAGCAGATCCCTCGTGGAGCTGGTGCTCTCGGGGCTCTGGCAACTGAGGGTATCCTGGGTCATGGTGACGGGCTGCACGGAGATCTCAGAGCGTGGTTCAGCAGTGGTATAGTACACATGCGTGTGGGGGTCGTACTCTGTGCGAAGCTGTACTGTGGACTGCATGGTGATCTGGGTTTCGTGGGTGAAGCTGTGGCTGCTGTAGGGGGGCGGGGGGCTGTAGCGGGTGTTATCGTGAGTCTCCGTGTAGGCCTGAGGTTCAACCTGAATCACTCTGCTGACGCAGGGGCTGAGAGGGAAAAATATGTTGCAGTGGTATAACTGAAACAGGGAAACAAAGTGCTTTCATTTTTGCCAATGACTGACAAGATCCATTTTACATAGCTCTGATTTAGGAGGAAAATATCGTACTGCTCAACTTCACACGTCACCTGATTTAACCATCTGGACATAGACACTAGTAAGTCAAAGGAAGCCAAATGGATGGCCGAACCTGAATTTGGCTGACAAAATCAAGTTACACGCTGATGAACCCCTTCAAAGCATAATTCCTAAAAACTGCCCCAAAACACCCCCCCCTCAATCCCACAACACCCAAAGGGGTGTATTTTTTCTGGATGGTTGGTTTTCAAACCTTTGTTCTGCCTGAATCCATACAGATATGACACACTCCTGATAATCAGCAAAACTGATCCACAGGAGAAATAATGGCCATGCACATCACAACCCTGGGGCTGTGATTGTGTCTTCTGTTGGCAGGGGCGGGGCAGAGGGGGCAGGGAGAGCCCCAGTCTTTCGATATCCCTAAAAAAGCATCCTCCGTCCATTATCTCCTCTGCCTCCATCACGCTGGTATAAGCCCTGTTGATTACATTTTCTTCCAAGTCCACAGACTAAAGACCTCTCTAAACCCTACCACTTTGTACCCAACAAATAAAAGTCACAGCAGCCAGAAATTGTACCTTGTAAAACAGCAGAAAATATCCAATCTCCTGTCTTCCCGTCGATACAAATCCATGCTGAGAATTGCAGGAAAAATTAGCAGAACCATAGCAAAATTGAATACCACTACTACAGCCGCCTAGAAGCAGGGAAAAAAAAAAAAAAAAGCAGAGGTCACCAATATGCCAGAGGACTGCTCTGAAAATAAAGATGTTTTAAACAACATCTTTCTGGGCGACCTGTGTGGCTCAGTCAGTTAAGCATTCGACCTCGGCTGAGGTCATGATCTCACGGTTTGTGAGTTCGAGCCCCACATTGGGCTCTGTGCTGACAGCTCAGAGCCTGGAGCCTGCTTCGGATTCTGTGTCTCCCTTGCTCTCTGCCCCTCCCCCGCTCATGCTCTGTCTCTCTCTCCCAAAAATAAACAAACATTAAAAAAATTAAAAAAAATTAAACATCATCTTTATAAACACTTCAGTAAGGAAATGAAAGAAAGCTGAAATAGATGTTGGAGTTTCTCATCATTTTGCTTCTCTTCCATCATTAAGAGACCATCTGACTAGAACAGGCCCCATCGTTCTGATCCTTTCCATCTCTTAGAATTTCACGAACCCATGATGTACAAACACAGGAATGAAATGAGTGTCTTGGTAGCAACCTAACCAAACCAAATTTACAAAGGCAGAATACAGAATATACTTGAGATGTTTTAATTTAAAACAAACATTCCCGGGGCGCCTGGGTGGCGCAGTCGGTTAAGCATCCGACTTCAGCCAGGTCACGATCTCGCGGTCCGTGAGTTCGAGCCCCGCGTCGGGCTCTGGGCTGATGGCTCAGAGCCTGGAGCCTGTTTCCGATTCTGTGTCTCCCTCTCTCTCTGCCCCTCGCCCATTCATGCTCTGTCTCTCTCTGTCCCAAAAATAAATAAACGTTGAAAAAAAAAAAATTAAAAAAAAAAAAATAAAAAATAAAACAAACATTCCCCTTTCAGAACATTTCTAAGAGTTTCACGCAACTCTGATTTTATACTTAGAATATTTATATGTAAAGTGGATTGGGTATATCAAAAATGTCACCTTTAAAACATGAAATAAAATTTCAAACACATCCCCTGAGGTTTTTAATAGGCACATTCCAAATAGCCTCTGGAGCAGCCTGTGGGGTATGTGAGCACAGTAACATAAAAGGTCAAGGAGAGTAAGGCAGAAAGAAATTCCTGCGTGTGATTATAGTATGCAGAATAAATAAGTACAGATTCAAAAGTCACTCCATAACCTAGAATAAACATGGGGCTAGATTCTGTAGTGCTTTGGCAAATCTCCTGCTGACCTAGTAAAAATTATACAATTGGGCTGTTAATAGGGGAAAGTCAACAGAGGACAGTTGAAAGGGCTCTCCCCTTCAGAAAAGCATGGAAAGAAGCGGCACAATAAAGAAAAAAAGCAACTGGAATGCTAAGTAACCAAGAAATCATCAGAAAATTTTTTGCAAATTAAAAATTCTTAGGAAGCTTTCTGAAGAACTACTTAGTTCTAAAACGTTCTCCAACTGGGTAAATCTCCAGGTGAGAAAAGAAAACCTGACTGATTATAACTGATACCTAACAGAATTAGAAGAGAACTTTGCAAAAAACTTTTCATAGTAATTGTGAATTTATGCTCAAGGCGAGAGAGCAAGTCTAAGTTCTGGAAAGGGACCTTCAATAATTTATTCCCTGTCAAATCTACAAAACCAAAAAATTATCAAGTCTTCTGCTAAAAATTACATAACTTCTCTCTTCTTAATCTGCTTTGAGATTCCTCATCAACTCAAAACATATGAAACCTGTGGACTTAACCACTCTAATGTATGGAAGGTCAGACTTGTTTTAATAAGCAAATCACTATTTTGCCTGGAGGATTCATCCAAGAGGCAAATACTTTAAAAAGAAAAGGCAAGGTACTGAGCTGGGTACTAAAGACAAAAAGAGAAATAAGACAAAATCCTGGTGCTCTCCAAGGACCGACACAGCCAGACCCTTAAACAAATTATGATTCAGGCTGATATATACAGTAGTAAAAGCTTGCACAGGGTTTCAGAGCAGCTCAGAGGAGGAAAGAACGTGCAGGTGCGGGTGCGTGTGGGGATGGCGGGCAGAGGGTGGTCAAGGCAGGTACTTGGGAGGTGTAGAAGACAAAAATAGGACTCTGGGGGGCAAGGAGGAAGGATGTACCACGTGGAGGAAACTGACAAGCGGTGTCTGAGGGGGACACGTAAAATTCTGTGGAGGAAAAGAGAAAGGAGTAAAAGGGGGAGTAATGAGAGACCAGGGAATTAACACATGATTCATCCGGTCTTCACAGCAACCAGGTCAGCCGTTATTACTGCTGTTGACACTATTACCTAACAGAGAGTCCGAGGTGCAGAGGATGGTCACCTGCCTCAGGTTATGGAGTAAACAGAATTTAAATACAGGCTTGATGTCAAAGCCCTCAGCCTGAGACCTGGGAGTTCTTGTCACCTGGTCACCTCCTGAGGGGATGGATGCAGGCGGGGTTAGGACTCCTGACCAATCTGACCACAGGGGTGCTGGGAAGAACGGATTTGATTCTCAAGGAGATTTTTCAGGAAAATTCAGTCCCAGAGGTGGAATCCCTTCAGCTTTTCTTTCTACGATAGGCATGTTCAGAATTCAGGGGTGGAATGCGGATTGAACACTCTGGGCCTCACTCTGGACAGAAGTTCCTGAGGATGAGGAACGCAAGTGGCCCAGGTGATCTGGGCCGAATGACACCGATGCTTCCACAGTGACTGTGGAACACATCTGGTAACAGCCATATCCACTGGAGGAGTCTGTGGGGGAAATGAAGAACCCCAGAACTCCAAAGTGTAGCATCTCGCCCATGCTTACTGTCAAGTGGCATATTACATACACAGGTAGCACATATTCTGACAAGAAAACGACACAGTTTCAGTGCCCTGTTCAAGTGCACTAAAATAGTAAAAATAAATAAATAAATAAATAAATAAATAAATAAATAAATAAATAACTGCAAGGTCTCTCAGCAAGGGACACGTGTAATCGCTGGAGCAAAGGGGAGTTTAAGAAATTGTAGAAAATCTGAAAAGATGATGGGGATGATTTGCACTGTCAAGCAATTCTAATTCCGGTGCTTAAGGGAAATGTCCCCATCCTCCGTGTTCCACCCTGCCCCCCGCAACCCACCCATGGTGGCCCTGCTGCGACACGGAGACAACTGGGCCCTGCCTAGGGGGGCCCTCATTGAAACCCTCATACTGTCTGGAACAATAAGACATTCTGTTCTGGGAGTTTTCACTGAAGAACAAACACCACTCAGTTACCAGCAAAGCCAGTGCGGGGCACTGGTTACCAAAGCCACTGCTTTCTGGCACAGAGGTGGTATTTGGACAGATGGATGGACATTGACAAGGAAGTCTAAGATGGTTTCTTTGGGGAAAATTTTTCTATTTATTTTTGTAAAGTTAGACAATTGGAAAATTTCCATAGGGAATAATCCTAAATTAACATGGACTTATTATTAGACCGAACCACTGTACAGCTCTTTTGAGGCTTAATCTGTAGTATCCTGAAAATATAAACACAAATGAATACCCAGAGGCACAACTTAATGTTATTCACTAAAAGAAAGAGAAGAAGCTACCTAATGGTCGATTTTGAATGTCAGTGTATTTAAAAGGAAACCAATGTAAATTTCTGATGGCTACTGCAAAACACATTCTGTCTCTTTTCTTTTTACATTATCTTCTTTTTTCTTTCCTTTTCTTTGCTTTTGTTAGTTTTTTGACAGAGCATGAGCCAGTGCTTTGGTGGAGCCAGTCTTTAATAAATGAAGACTCCTGGAAGTCTTCAATTTTCTAAAGTGGTACCCCAGTGGCTCAGAATAGAAATAAAAAACTCACAGTACTCCTCTCTTCTTGGTAAGGTGCTTACCTTGGGAGAATTTAGCGCACTGGATTTTCTAAAAGACGTAAGGACAACTCATGTAGCTTTTCAGCACCACACCATAGGATATCATTAAAGGAGAGTATGTCTTGATGAATCATCAGTGCATACTGAGAGAGGAGAGGAGAAAATGAGAGACACACACAAGAAGAAAAGAAGGAGTGTGAGGCAGAGCGGAAATAAAGAACAGTGAGAAAAAGGCAAGCAGAAAAGGAGAGAGGTTGGAGACAGGGTCCCACTGTCCAAGGAGTATAACAATTTTTCAATACTAGAATCTGCTCTATATGTAATAAGAATGGGAGACAAAATGTGGGGGCGCAGATGCCCATGCAAAAAGGCATTCTAGAACTTTGGTTGCACCCATAATTTAGTGGCAATGTTCACTCATCTTCCACATTACTGAGCACTTACATTTTCATTTTCCTGTGCTTTGGTCATTAAAGGCTTACCTTTATTCATTAATTCACTTACTGCTTCTATTTTTATATATATTTTTGTAATAAACCCTTTTTCTTTTGGGGGTGGTGGTCATAGTGACTGGTATAAAAATCTTTTTTCATGTCTTGTCTTACACTAAATATTAAGTCTAGCATCCCAAATTCAGTAGCATCATTACTTGCTTAGGTCTTTATTAGCCATTAGTGAAGTGAAATTCAAATATGAAGACTACAGAAGAGCGAAGCGTGTTGACAAAGTATAAAGAGAAACATAATTTATCATCTGTCCGTTTCTCTTCCTGGTCACAATCACCTTTTGGTGATTTACAAGAGTAAAGCAACATGAAGACGACGGACGTAATAAGGCTTAAAAAGTGACACCAAAGGTAGTTTCCTTTAAAAACCTGGCCATCTCATAAATTACGTATCACACTGTAAGAGAAAAAGAAAGATAAAATTTGAATTTAATTCACAAAACTGCAATAACGTCTTTGAGACATCAAAACCCAAAACCATCTCGGGCTCAGGAAGGCCACATCTCAAACTGGGCGGTGAGCTTTCACCTGCTGTGCTGATCGATTTCCGGATCCCTGGGGGCTTCAAGCAGCTGAAGGGCGATACCGGCACTGCAGGCCAAGCACAGAATGGACCACTGCTATGGCCCCAGCCCAGGGAGCTCTCCATTCCTACCGTTCACATAAGCTGGCTCTTTGTTCAAAAAATATCTTGGTGCTTTGAAAGGGCCTAGTTTGGAAGGAGAACAATGCAGGAGCCAAACTGCTCTGCATAAGGAAGGGAAAGGAATTCTGAGTCTTTTTGTGCAGCCTGAGAGGGGACGAGGAGACCAAAAGAAGGCAGAGGAGAGGACAGAAGAGACTGTGGGGGAACTAGGAGAGAGCTGGCAAGCAAGGGCCCACCAATGAACCCCCTGCAGGCAGAGGGTGGCCAATACATCTGCACAGTGGAAGCTAATACAGCCGGCCCTTGAACAACTAAAGTTGGAACTACACAGGTCCACTTGGAGGCTATTTTCAATAAATAGACTACAGCACTGTAAAAGTACTTTCTCTTCCTTAGGATTTTAATAACATTTCCTTCCCTAGTTTACTTTACTGTAAGAATACGCTATATAACACACGGAACATAAAATATGTGTTAATTGACTGTTTATGTTATCAGTAAGGCTTCCAGTCAACAGCCGCTATTAGTTAAGTTTGGGGAGAGTCAAAAATTATATGCAGGGGTGCCTGGGTGGCTCAGCAGGTTAAGCATCAGACTCTTGATTTTGACTCAGGTCATGATTGCATGGTTGTGAGATTGAGCCCCATGAAGGGTTCTGCGCTGGACGTGCAGCTTGCTTAAGATTCTCTCCCCCTCTCCTTCTGCCTCTCTCTCTCTCAGAAAAAAAAAAAAAAATGTTATATGTAGATTGGACTGCAGGAGTGGGGGAGGATCTGCACCCATTATAACCCCCATGTGTTCAATTCTAAGTGATCGCCTAGCCTGGTCTATACTGCAAGCTCGTCTTCATAGTCAATGAAGTGTGTTCTGTACAACTGCCTTGTGTTGAGGCTGCTTTAGGGAAATAGACAGAGGGTGGCATGTTGGGGTAAGCACAGAAACCGAGTGGGATTTCAAAGCAGGGATGGCCAGAAGCTGGCCGCACTGTGGATGAGACCAGAGGACTTCTGGATATCTGGAGCAGGGGCTTCCTGGCATCCTATATGGAGCAGCTCTGGTGTCATTTTAGTTTAACTGTAAAGGAAAGAGCCGCTCCCTAAGGCACCAGGTCTTGAGGACACTCAGGCCACAGGCATCTGGGCTACAGGACTAAAAGGAAGGGAAGAACCCTGGGCTGTATTTCAGGGGGACTGTGAGGGTTATGGCTTAAAGAAGCACCCACCCACACGAGCTCCATATGGTACATGCTACAGCAGTACTAGAAGCGTGTTAATGGAGAAAAGTCAATGTGGGGTGCTCACCATAGGTTTCATCACTGGAGACTCACCTGTAGAGAGAACGCCCGCAGAGCGGGAATCGGGATCAATGCGGCCATGAAGAAGGCAGTGACGTTGCTGATGGATGTGAGGGCCACGCTGGCTCCCGTGCGCTTGAGGCACTCCCCAGTCCTGTCCTGAGCACGAGAAACCACAGTGCTGAAAACTGCACAGGACAGGGTGCCCTCAGAGCACAGACCGTGTGAACAATTCACATACATGACAAAGTAAGACAGCAGAGAGTCGATAATGCTGACATTGGGGTGTAAGAAAGAAAGGGCGATCTCTGCCTTACCCCCTAACACTGGCATTGAGAAAGTTCTCAGGATTATCTACATGGTTATGTGTTGTTCACGGCTCTGACATCCAAAGCACAGAGCTGCAAGATAATGATTTAAGTAAAATTTTCAGATTTAAAAGGTGTGGGGGAGGGGCACCTTGGTGGGTCAGTCAGTTAAATGTCTTCACTTGATTTCAGCTCAGGTCATGATCTCAAGGTTAATGAGTTTGAGCCCCACACTGGGCCGTGTGCTGAAGGTGTGGAGCCTGCTTGGGATTCTTTCTCTCTTTCTCTCCCTCTGCCCCTCCCTCGATTGCTCTCTCTCAAAATAAATACACTTGAAAAAAAAAAAAGGTGTGGGGGAGGGTGTGATGGGGACAAAGTGAGACACACACACACACACACACACACACACACACACACACACAAACAGAAAAGCAAATTTGGGCCTTAGAATAAGTGTTCTGAGATTCTTCTAACTTCTTTTACTTATTTAGAGCCAGTACCACGTCACTGACTTGGGACTGAAATATTTATTGGGCCAGATTACAGAAAATTAGAGGACAAAAACTCAAGAACAGAGGGGAGTTTGGCTGTCCCCAAAGCTTTCTTCTTTTTATTTTCTATTACCTCAAAAGGGATTCTTTTATTCTGTCCTGTTTCACTAAATGCATGTGCCAGAAGGAAAACATCATCCACACCAACACCAAGAGCAAGAAATGGCAAAACCTGCGGCAAAAACAAAGGGCAGCAGATTAGATGTGTGAAGCCCAATTCTGACCACTCCCGAGCCCTTGAAAACATTACCAGAGCCCCCCCCCACCAAGCTCCCCAAAGGACAGCTCACACCATTGAATCTAGTTTTCTCTGAGGCTTAAATCCCCCAGATCGAGCTGTTTTAGCGCACAGGAGATCTTGTGCATTTCTATTTCTAAGCTCCGTTATATTTTTTAAAATTAATAAATGAGAAAGAATCTGACTCATGGAAAGCAGCAGATCTCAGAGCATGAGCCCTGGACTGGCATCACTGAGAAGTGATGACTGGAAACTCTGGGGGTGGAGCCGGGCAGTCTGAGTTGTCCAAGCCCTCCAGGTGACTCTAGCAAACACCTAAGTTTGGGAACCACGGCTCTAATAAATGGTCTTAATTTCACTGATAAGTGAAGTGCCTCAACCAAGCAACAAGCCCACTCAGACCCACCCACCCCCCCCCCCACTGCCAAGAGCTCCACTTTGAGGCAGCAGCCCCCTCCCCCGAAGTGTGGCATCTTGGTGGCAAAGGACGGAAGACTCTTTAGGTGACAGGGACACATAGGAGGTCGCAGGGCTAAGCCTGGGGAGGGGTGTTTGTCAATAAATAGTGGATGGATGTCTCCTTTAGTACCTGAGTTGTTGCAGCGTTAAAGGAAATCCCGATCAATGAGCACAGGCCCAATCCTGCAGCCACTGACAGTGCAACCAACAGGACGCCAGCCAGCCCCACGGCACCCTGGGACTTGGAGCAGTCCCAGCGCAGCATGGTTAAACAGGCATAGGCAAGCTGCGAGCAGAACCACAGGGTGGGGGGCAGGTGAAGGAACAAGGGGGGATGGGGGGCGGTGGGGGGAGACACAAAACAAAAGCCAAACATTAGAATGTGTAAGGATTCTAATGTTTTCCCCCACCCATCACCCCAAATCAAAAAGTAGAACTTATTGAATCCAACAACAACAAAAAATTTACATTACAGACATCACATGAAATGATATGAGTCAGAGATGGGCAAACTACAAATGGGAGAAAACGCTTTACACGACCACTTTTGAAACCGTTATGAAGCAGAGCTCTCTCTGTCTTGGATGCACGTGTGTGTTAAGAGCAGTTAAAAAGCAGGAGCGGTCATGGAAAGATAAAAACTAAAAACCAAACCAACCGCCCCATCCCCCAGGAGAACTGAATTGACTGTTACCATCAGTAAGTAGCCACTGGCCACTCGGATGACACTGACATCAGAGAAGGACTTGAGGATGTCGTCCAGGGTCGTTGTGGTAAAGGAAAGCACCTTCTGTGTGGAGTTCGGGGCGACACTTTGATGAACTACCTGTGGTCACAACATAAGGATAAAGTCCGACATGGAATTAAAGCTTCAATGGGCTTTGACAGCACAGATCTTGGGGGACATGCCCCCTCCACTCAACCCTCACTTTTTTCTGATGCATTAAAGAGTTCTACATGATCCAGGTTTGAACTTGGACTAACATGAAATGACCCTGGGCCTGGAACAATGAAGGCCATTGCTAATCAGGTGAGAATCTGGTGCTGCGGTGAGCCAGAATCCTTGAAGCCCACTCCAAGCTTTATTTACTCCACCCATTCACCTCTCTGCCACTGTACAACTGATCTGTGGGTCCCCTCGGCTCCCCACTAATCTAAAATAACTCATTCCTGTGGTGACTCCTCCCCACTTTGTTTGCTGGCCATTTTTAAAAGGTCACATGCAGCTCAGCAGAGGTCACTGCTTGGGAAACAAAGGCCAGCTCCTGTCATATGACCTAACCAAGGGGACTGCAGCTGTGAATAGATTCTATGCCTTGCTAATGTTTTCCAGACACCTTTTCTTGCTAACCAAGTGTTGTTGTTGTTGTTTTAAACACTGTTATGCCTAGTTCTGGAGTTCACAACTGGTTACTCAGAATATTTCAGGCATCCCAATTAGAATTAGCATCACCCAGACATTAAGATTTTCAATGTCTATCTAGGAAAGGAAAAAAAGTTTCCATCCCACCAAGTACCCAAAATGACAATTTGCTTTGAAAATAAATTCTAATGAAAAAAAAATCTTTTAAAACATTGCTACAATGAAGTATTTAGTAACTAAGGGGTTTGTACCCAGATTCAAAGGTAGGCATCGGAATGCTGGCGATTTACCTCCACATACGTCCTCTGCCAAGCCTCCAGGATGGCTGCTGCCTTGTCCTCGTTCCAGTTGATGTGTGACACATACTCATACCCCTTGAAGTGTTCGTACATTTGCTTGGGAGTCATTAACTGAAACATGGTCTGCAGGGCATGGGCACTGTGATGGGTGGTAAAGACACAACATCAGCATTTCCAGGAAGTAGTTCTCACAGCTTAGAATCACAAACAAGCACCCCCAATTCACTTGTGGCCATTCTCTCCTTCTATGTGAGCACATGTTTCCATTAAACAGGACCTGATGGTTATTTTATTTAATAGATTGATGTACCATATTAAAGGTGTAACCTTACAAACCTTTTACAGATATACCCCGAAATTAAATTAATAGGCAATTTCCTTTCTCAGTTTCTATTCAGTGAAACAGGAAGGGTCGGGGAGTAGATAGCTTGACCAGATATGCTGGGCTCAGCGCTGCGTGCTTGCCTGTGCAGAAATCCCAGACGACGGCTCTCCCAAGGGACAGATCTCAGACGGAGAGCCTGACGCTTGCCGCAGCAGAGTCCGCAAGTGCACAGAGGATCATTCTTGTTTAGCTGTCACAGCATTTCACCCCACTGGCTATGACCAATGTTTTCTGCCCACTTTACACTTGTCCTGATCTTCTACCTGACAGGTCTTCTAAAAACCTATAGTCACTAACTAGAGTCTCAATGAAAACAACAAATCTCCTCTTGAAAAATTCCCCACAAGGTGTTCTTTCAAGCTGGTCTGGTCCAGTAATATTTCCTAAGATTCTATTACACCAGGCGGCTAGCTAGGATAACAGTTAGGTATTAATGCAAATACACTTGCAGATGTCAGAAGGGAAGTGGTTTCTGAGGAAAGGACAAAAAATAGACGGCTTGGATTTTTCCTCCATATGTTGGATTACCTGACAAGCTTCCCAGTGCTATTCTTGACTGTGCCACCCACAATCAGTTCCTCCTGCCAGTGCATATACTTTCTGGATAATCCATGACATCCACCGTTCAAAACAAGGGCCACATCAAGAGGCTAAAATAAAAAGACAGCCACATAATTACGGGAATCAGTAGGCAGGTCACATGCCTTGTTAAAATCCAGTGCTTTAAGGGCTTGTTTGTTTCAGAGAGAACATTAATAACAAGGCTAATGAGAGGCGTATGGCAAATCTTACAGCAAAATTTAGCTCTATAAACAAACTTAGCTCCATAGACAAAAAAAGTCGTTAAGAATCAAATCTTAAAAATGAAAATAATAGAACTCCAAATGGGGGAAAGACATCAAGTTTTTCTCTCTCAGGAAAGAATCGAGGACTGTACTCACTTTGGTTGCATTTTTGTTGGGAGCTGTGGCAGGGCAGTCTGGATCAGCCGGGTTGAGGCAGGGCCGGTCCATGTAACCATGACCAACTTGGGCCTTATTCAGCATTTCCTCCCAGCTGTCCACTTGATAGTTTATTTTCTTTAACTCTTCTAGGAATTCCAAAGGGTCAAAGTTTGTCCACTGCAAAGGAGGCTTACCTCTGTGAAAGAAATTAGGAGGCGAGACCATGAAAGGAGGCTTCCAAGCCTCTTTTCCAAGCCTCCAAGACGGCGTATATTGTATATATTGTGTCTGGATTGCATGAGGCTTTCTGGTTGTGCTGCAATTCTGGGACCCTGGCATACAAAATAAATGCTCCTTTCCAGTGTATCTGTATGCAAACCTGAGTCAGGAAAGTAATTCATGAACAAAAATGCCAAGCAGAGAGCTTGTAAATTAATGAAGTGATCAAAGAATCTTTACTGGCTGATATGTCATATTTAATACCTACTACAGAATTAGCCAAAGGGCACTTCCTAGCAAAAGACTGAGATCCAAAATTAGGGGGGGTGGGGGGTGGGTGGGAGAAGGAATCACAATGTCAAATTAGCACTTGCCAGCCTAATAAATGCTTTGTAAATGTCATCAATCAAAATATTTGATCTCCATTACCTTTAATAATCCCATACTTATGAGCTCTCTCTGACAGCCTGGCAGTCGACCCCGAAAGCCCCCCGCTGCCTCTGCCATCACCACCATCAAGGCCACTTCCCCCCACACTCACTTTTGAATTTGTGCTGTTGACAGACCAGAAAGGCTTTTGGCTGCCTGTTATGTGGTTCAAACCACACTGTAGCTGCTTAACCAGGCTGAAGTCATTATTCAGAATCTCCCAACCAGAAAACACAAAACCCCTTATTTCCCATCTAAAACTGTACACTGAAGGTCAGGGTATGGCCACTGCAAATTGCTTTTGCAGATATGTGCAAGCTAGGACAGAAACAATAACCCAAGCACGAACTCTTGCATAATTAACTGAAAATGTCTACACTGATTAACAATTATTCCTTAAATGACGTGGTATGTATAATATCCAACTGCTAAACTGTGAAGCATCCCCTGCTACGGCCTTCAAAGATAGCGGATTTCCCCCTTAAATGCCATTAATGTGATCCAAAGAAAGGTTAGTATTTTACTTCACAGGAAGATCTTGAACTTTAACTCAATATGTTTAATTCTGACATGCACGCACTAATAAATTCTCTGCTTAAAAAATAAACTAAACCTATGGAAGGGCTTGGTCAGCAAAACTGCAAATATCTTATTAAAGAGTTAAAAATCATACATACTCTGAAATAATTTGCATTTTATTTGCATATAAATAGGTTGGTAAAAGTGAATGAAATTTAATGATGCCTTCAGAACTTTTTTTTTTTGAAAAGAGGAAAAACATTCTGCTAAAATCCCCTCTCCCCCAACTATTCACTCAAAACATGCCCATGGAATCTCAATGTTTTTATTTCTTGTTCAAAACTAAAACAGAATAAACAATGATGAAGTAACATCACAGAAACCTTCTAAAGTTCAGAAATCAGACATCAGAAAATGATATCACACACTTACAGTAGGTACGCTGTCCCAGATTGTAACTTTGCCCCTTCCCAGAAGCAATCCAAAGGTGTAATAATTAAACAAGGGTAAAGATATTCTATTATCTGTCAAAGTTAAAAAAAAAAAAAATAGGCCACACATTAGGCTATTGCATAGCATTGAGGAATTTTTGAGAATTGTATGCAAAAAAAGAAAATATACCTGATCCATGTAACCTGTTTCTGTGATAAGTTCTCCAGATTTGTAACACAAATGTTCCAATTTCCACTGCCTATTAAAATAGAAAGGAGAGACAAACATTTGTCACTGTAATAAAGTATGGAAATCCATGCAAAATCAGGACAACAGAACATATAGAAAGAACTGCAATTTTGATCACTTTTAGGTATCTGTCAAAATGAACACAACTTTTGGCAAGTAAAGACTCAACAAGCTTAATTTAATGAATAGATAATACTCAATTGTAATTAACATGTGGGTGCTTATGTAAATGAATGCTACCAAAGTACTTGAAAAGTCCTGTTTTCTTAAGTGTTCTCCCAATAATCTTGTTTACGCCATTATCTGCTTTTCTACATACACTGAACAACTTCAGGGCAGATAATTCAGTTGAATTATCACAAATTCAAAATACGTGGAGACTAATTAGTAAGGTTTATAATGTATTAACATATATTTAGGTGGGAAAACGTAACTGACTTATTTTTACTGGCAGTTAACGTCCTTATTAACAGACAGTGTTCCAAACGAATTCTGCTCTGAACCATGAATGCTGTAAACAGCATTGCCAGGTAGACAGATTTCCTACTTTACAGTTTTTTTATTCTTGTTCTATAGAAATGTTATTAAATATACTGATCACCAATTATCTCTATTATCTATCATCTATCTATAGAATACTAAAGAACTCTGACATCTCTAGAAAAATGCTCTATAAGCACATGCCTTTGCAAGTGTATCAGGGAGTTTAACTTGAAAAAAGAAGAAATTTGGAAAGTATAGGGATGGGAAATCCAAGAGAAAAAAATTTTTTTGAGTCTCTCTAAATTGCTCTAGTTTATTTATTTATTCATCTCCTTTTTCTTTTTTTTTTATTGGTCACCCAAAGGAATGTTCTGGACTTAGCCCTCTTCCCTGTGGAACCTTCGCATCTATCCCTCAGGGTCCTCACTGAAATGCCACACCTTCCCACTAGGCTTTTTTTTTTTTTTGCCCAGGGCTATTGAAAATGACTCCTTTCTCATGAACCACAGAACACTGCTGGTCTGATCTGTTTGATACGTGGAGCACCTGGACTTGGGAGTATCTGTGTTTGGCTTCGTACATGCCCATCTATGGTGTGATACTTTCCTCTTTCTAACTAGACCATTGGCTCCTAATGCAGGGCCCAAGTTATCCATCCATCCTTCCATCCACTCACCCACCCATCCACCCACCCACCTACTCATGTATCTATGTGTATGTTTATACTGAACTCCACATAGCATCAACACAGACCATCTAGCCTGAGTGGGTTGTCAATATCACCTGATCAGTGAACTCATTTACACTTGCTTGAGAGGTCATGGCTGTGCCTTAAAAAAGCCCCTGGGCTTGGAGCCAGAAGAAAGGGTTTGAAAACTGGCTCTAGTGTTTAAAAATTGTATGAACTTGGACAAATGGTCCAGTTAATCTAATTCCTGGTTTTCTCATCTAAAAAATGAGATGGGTTTAACTAGGTGTTCTTTAAAGCTCATTCCAACACATAAAAGTTCTCTGGTTCCATCTCAGATTAAGAATCTAATTTCATTGTACAGACACTCACATCTTCTCCTTAAGTGTCTAAGTGACAAGTCCTTCAAGGTAGGGTCCCATTGTGTTAAGAATGGGTCACAGCATGCTTTCAGTGGCCCTGGAACTTATTTATTTCCAAATTCCCAGCAGGGCCTCTACTTGAAAGTTCTGCAAAACTGCCCTGGGGAGTTGCTTCCACTGCAGAATGGGAGGGATGTGCTGATAAGATCGGGGATGTGCTCACCAGCCAAGTTTGCTTGACAAGAGTGCTAGAATACCTTCTTACATTTTCCTTTTCATACATTATATATCTTGTTCTCAGAACCTCCTGAGGATAATAGACCACACTTGATCAGTAACTGACTTTACAGATGAGGAAACAAGAGCATGTCAAAGATATGTGACTCATGCTGGACCTTAGGGTGCTGTCTCCAGCTAGATGGGTCTTAGAGACAATCCAGTGAAGACCATGGGGAGTGGAGGTTACCGTAGCAGGGACAAGTACAGATTTTCCTTTTATTTTCTCCCCTCATTCTCCCTGGCCTCTGAATAGGTATACAGTGGCACTTCCTCACCTCCCCTGTGAAAAACTGTATCATCAACCAGTCAGTTAAGAGGTGAGGGACAGGTTGGGGTTAGGCAAATGCCAACTGAGTAAGCAGTCCCCTGAAAACAGGGTTTAGTGACAGTCATCCCAATAGTTCAGGGAGAAGATCCAGTTCAAATGTATCAATCTAGGCAGTTAGTCAATCAACAAATTCTGATCTAAATGCTGGGGGTGGAAGAATGGACACGATGTGGTCCCTGCCCTGAATAACGCACTGTTTAAATAGAGAAGAAGGACTGTCAATTTTGTTCCCGAACTCTTCATATGCTTTTATTATACCCACAGCACTGTTAAGTTAGTTTTGAAGCTAAAGGGAAATATTTTGTGAGGCTGTATTATAATTCCACCATATCTGGGGCACCTGGGTGGCGCAGTCGGTTAGGCGTCCGACTTCAGCCAGGTCACGATCTCGCGGTCCGTGAGTTCGAGCCCCGCGTCAGGCTCTGGGCTGATGGCTCAGAGCCTGGAGCCTGTTTCCGATTCTGTGTCTCCCTCTCTCTCTGCCCCTCCCCCGTTCATGCTCTGTCTCTCTCTGTCCCAAAAATAAATAAACGTTGAAAAAAAAAATTAAAAAAATATATATATATATAATTCCACCATATCTGCCTACCCGTCAGTAAGAATTCACCATAGTGACTCAACCGCTATATGCTTTGTGACACATGCTGTCAATATCTGTAGTGAATACAAAGTAACCATACATAAAGTCTTTCATTTTTCTCATTCTTTTCAATTTTTTTTCATGTTTATTTATTTTTGAGAGAGAGAGCGTGAGTGGAATAGGGGCAGAGAGAGAGGGAGACAGAATCCGAAGCAGGCTCCAGGCTCTGAGCTGTCAGCATAGAGCCTGATGCAGGGCTTGAACCCACGAACCACAAGATCATGACCTCAGCCGAAGTCGGATGCTTAACCAACTGAGCCCCACTCAGATGCCCCTCTTTTCTCAGTCTTTTTGACTAAAGGCAATTCAAAATGTAACTGCTCCAAAAATATCTTAAGCAGGAAAGATCCTCAGAATGGCTGTATAGCCACCCAAATGGCTGCTTGAAAACTCATACTCATTTGGGTATATAGTGCCAAGATACTTAGTGAAAATACATTATAACATATTTGATCTGTTACCAAACTCTAGAAATGAAATTCAAGATTTAAGAAAATCCCACTTATCAGAAAACTACTTGAACACTGGAAGCATATTTCCAGCACAACCTTATTTAGTAAAACCAGCCGCTTCTTCCCGCCACCTTACCTGTTGTACATATATACATGGACTCTGCTGGCCTGGAGGGCGGAGTCCAGGTGTTGTCGGAGAGCTTCCGTGGTCAGGACGTTAGCACCTTCTTCTTTCGGGGTCTGAATCATGAGCTGAGGATTAAACATAGCCTCCTCTCCAATCTTCTGGCGAGTATAGTTTAATTCGCGACTTACTCGTCCACCAACTGACAAACATGTACAGGTTTCAATTAGAACAGAAATATCCCCATGAATTCATGTTCTGTTATCTCACTAAGAGGTATAGGATACAGGATAAATTATCTCTGGTCATGAAAATGCAGGGCTGATGTTTGGGGGATAACGTTCACTTTATTATTACTGGCAATGTTCATTTCACCAATTAAAAAAAAACAACACGGAAAAAATACTAAGGCCATGAACAACTGTCCTGTCTGTTGCATATGCAAACCTAATGCATACGTGCTTTGTGCACCTTCTAACTAATGTGCCATATGTATAAAGGGGGAAGGGGAAGGAAAACTTGAGACACCTTTTCCTTGCAGACAAGACCAAATACCCCTGTTACAATTTCTTTCACTTGTGTAAACAATGTGCCCCGGCAGCACATTTCAAGATAAATGGCTTCAATTTACACTCTCCTCCTAAATAATCTAGTAAAGGTAACAAGGAAATGTTTCTCCCTGTTGAAAAAGAAACAAAGAAAGGTGGCAAATGTGTGCTCGGCAGAAAACTTGCCAGGAGAAGATAAATAATGTGATTTACATCAGATGTACTTGAGAGGAACCAAATGTCTCAGCTGTGGCCAGGACAGCCAGTCTCTGGATCCTGGCTCTATCAGACTCACCTGGTCAGCATCCGGAAACAAAGGTACCAGGTTCTGAGTTGCCTGTGAGCAGGCAGCCTGTGTTCCAGAAGCTCCCCAGGGATCCTGAACCTGCTGCAAGCCCAGAAGCCTTGCCCCAGTAGCACCGGGCTCTCCAGGAGGCTGGCCACAGTGGGGCATGCTACAGGTGAGGGCAACAAGGTACGCTTTTTGTTTTCTTTCTCAGGTCTTAGGTTATATTTCAACTATGGCTTTAGAATAAGCCAAGCTCAGAATGCTGGACCTGGCTGGGAGGTATGGGGGGGGGGGGGGGGTTGGGAGGGAGTGTCACTTCCCAACAGGGTAGGTGTGGGGGGATGCAGTTGGGAGTGCTCTGGAGAGCATGCTTTGATCCAATATGGTCACAGGGAAGGGGCTGTTCCAGAAAGGCCTGGGAAGGCAGGAGAGAGACAATCCTAGAGCAAGCAGCACCCCCTACCCTTCTCCCCCTCCCTACACACACACACACACACACACTCCAAGGCCAGCTGATGAGTCTGAACAGTGAGTCTGAAGAGTTCCTAAAGTCACTGGTAAGTTGCATGTTTACTGGGAAACAGGCCTTCAGCTACAGTGTAGAAAGAGCCTTCAGCAATCATGGTAAGCTTTCCCAAGAGGAGGAATCCTTTTTCTTCAAGTTTAGCATTCAAGGACATAAACATTTGGTTTGGGCAAGTAAGGAAGTACTGGGAACAGCGGGCTGTTTAGCTCTCTTGGCATATTTTATAAACAAGGGGGCAGGCTAAAAAGCAAATAATGCCCTCATTAGGAAAGCTAGTCCAGATTCACAGACTGGCAGGATCATGTGTGTGGGTCCACGCAGATGGCCAAGGCCACTGCGGAATACTGTGAGGTGAGGCCCAACATACTGTTGGGTGTGTCCAAGAGGAGAGAGGAGGGGGAGGATGAGGAAGAAGGAGCGGGGAGGGGCAAGGAGAAATGGGGAGGGGCAGAGGGAAGGATATTATCAGTTACAGAAAGTATTAAGATTCCTTGCGCAGAAAACTTTGACAAATGCCCTGGGGAATTGCCCAGGATACTGCAATCAATTTGAAGTTAAAGAAAGACCACAGGAAAACATAGGAAACTTGCAACAAAGGATAAATTTACATGAAGTCCTAGGCCTTTTCAGGATGCTCTTCTAAAGCTGCCTGCAGGCAGGGTCTGGCTCCTTCTGGCAGGAATCACAATGTATTATTTCAAGCAATTAACTAGAGAACTGAATTAGACTCAATCCACATTCTCTGGAGATAAAAAGGCTATTTGAGGCTAAAAAGCCAATTATTAGTCCAGAGGTCACTTCTGAAAAGCTACAGACTGCCATGCCAAGATCTCCAAATAGCCTTTTTGAAAAAAACCTCAACTCCTTCCTTTTTCCTGGCTATATTCCTGACATCAATACCCCACACCTATAAATCATCTATATTTCTACCAGCTCCTGAAGCATTGGCACAGCACACGATCCCTCATTCTGCTTACAAAGTCCTACTTCCTTTATGTTTCCTGACGCTTAGAGCTTCAGGTGAATTCAACCATGAGGTAAAAACAAACATCAACAGAGTGGGACCACAGACACTCCCTCCCACCTCTCCTGCTTTATAGCAGCTGCCTCTAACTATAACCGATAAGGTGAGGATCCAAGAGACGAGTGCACACAAAAATAGAGATCAAATGCAAGGTTCATGCTCCTGAAAAGAACTGTCTACATCTTCCAGACCAACCTCACATTCGAGCAATTATTTTATTACAGGGGTTTTCAAAAATGATGCTATTTCCTACAAGATATAAAACGTACCTCAAGGGCTTTATAGTGTCACTTTTTAGATGTTTTAAAATGTATATTTAAAGATGTATATTTTTTAATAAAGGTGTCTATCATGTCTCTGGAACTGAAAATATTTTTTTCTTCCTTCATTTCTTTGCTCTAGTGATAAATGTAATATTTTGCTAATGTGACAATCATTTTCAACCAAGACTCTCATCATAGGTAGACTGAGCAACTGGAGTTCAAAAACCCTGAATGGCCTCCAGCACCTATGCTGTATCCTACTTTTCAGCAGCGTTCAGTTCGGTTTTACATACGACATGGCCATATTTTATTTAACATTCCATCTATTATTTTTGCAAAACTATATGGTAACTTTTTAAAAAGTTTCATTGACATCCGCTTTACTTGACAAAGAGTCCTAACACTCACCCAGTGAGCATATGAAGGTGCCTGCTGTGTGCTACACAGTGGGGTGCTATGCGGGGTGAGACCGGTGCGTTCTCTGCTCCAAAAGGCTTGCTGGCCAGTGAAGCACACAAGCAGTAGACAAACAAATCAATAGGATAATCTCATGGGATGACAAGTGCCTTGGAGGCAACACAGATGGTAATGCCAGGATAGTTACTGGGTGGTGGGGAAGGGTTAAGCCCCCTTCAAATGGAGTAGCCCGGGGAGACCTAAATGGAAGTAACATTTAAGCTGACTTTGATGAGCTGGGGGGGACAGTGTCTGGGCAGAGGAACCAGCAACTGTTAAGCCCTCATGTCTGGCTTGCTGCAGGAAGAGAAAGGAGGCCAGTGTGGCTGGAGCTTGGTGAGACCATAATTATGTCATTCATTTGGTTGCACTGGTAGACTTAGCTCCTTCTCGGGTGTACCTGTGTCATAAGCTGCTCAGCGTTCGTATGGTCTTACATCAGTATTCACCCAAGGTGCTCTGGAACAAGCTACCAGAAACAGAAACCTCTCTGGACAGAGCAACTTTATGGACTCCCCTGATTTTTGCTACCCTAGCAAATGCCTATCCTAAATCACAACGGGGTGACAGCCCAAAGCTGTTCCTTTTCTTGTGAGTCTTCCTCATCACACATCAGCGTGATGCTCCATCAGCAGGAAGCCCCACAGACCCCATTTCAAGCGACTGAAGTTACAGGTGCAGTCTGGGGGAGATGGTTTTTCTCCCTTCTCTGTCCCATGTTGAAGGTCAAGGTCCTTTCTATTTAAAAAACAATCTGTTCATGAAATACTGCATAATTATTTCCGACTACTGAGCAGAATGAACCATACGATCCAGTATTTGTGATGTAGATGTATGAATGCTGACAGCCATGTGAACAGCCACTACTGCTGTGTGGTGGTTTATGGATAATATTTACCCATTTCCCTTTTTGAGGGTTATCACTATTTCTTAATTTTTCTGCAAAGAACCCATATAATTAAAGACTTCCATGTGACAAAAAGAGAAAAATAAGAAAGGTACTTGGTAGGGATCTGAATTAAAAAGCTCAACGCAAACAAAACAAAACATGCATATTCATTAAATTCTAAAGTCCTCTTATATTCTTTTCCTTCTTCCAAATGCAATAACTCTTAACAATAAAATAACAATCAAACTCTTTGAACAAGACTCATGAAAAATGTTGTCTCAGGATCCTGGGACACGAAATAGCCTTTTACATTTGTGTATGTTTTTCATCTGCAAACCCATTTCCCACTCATTCTTTACCTATTTATAAATATTTTGCTCAGTGCGGTGCTGTTCCCTCATCAAGCTTGGGCAAGCTGACTGGACAGTCAGGTGGTGGGAACCAGGACCAGAAAGGCAGCACTGAGATTTGGGATGAGTCCCTGTGACATAACTGGGCTTCAGTAACCTTCTCTATGAAATGGGATGAAAATGATACTACTAACCTCATAAATTGGTGTGAGTGTTAACAATGTGTTATGAAATTTCCCAAACCCTGAACTCATCCACTCATTCTGTTGCTTATTCATCACAGGGCATGTATCATCACTCTTATTTTACAGAAGAGGAAAAGTAGCTGCAATTGCCCAAGGTCCCCCAGCTGAGAGGAGGTGGAACCGACCCTCAACCCTAGTCCAACTGCCTGGAGAGAGCCTTGTGGCTTCTGAGCACTAGTTGAGGATATGAGTTTAGAAGTCCTGAATTCCATATACCAGACTGTGTCAAGCTCATAGCTAGAGCTTTTAGAATGCACCTGCACCAGAGTATTACACAGGACAACGATTGGCATTTTTGCTTAAAGGACAACACTGCTTCCCACAGTGTTTACTGCCACTGTGAGGAGATAGTTTTTTCAGTAGAACCTCATGGGTGGCAGTAACAGCCCCCCATTTTCCTTGGGGTCCCCAGAGGGGCCTGATTTGGAGGAGGGGGTTAGAGAGACTAGGGTACACAGCTTTAGGCCTCTTTACCTGCAAATTCTCCAGAAATCTGAGGCTTAAACCAATTCTTTGAAAGAGCTGGGGTAAAAAGCATCACTTCCCCAAAGAAGTTCTTGCTCAAGCTCTGCTGATCCTTTCCTCCCTAAATCAAACCATTATGGTTTTCCAAGGTGAAGAAGGGCCAGCACAGGTGAGAAACCATTCCACCCAGGGGTCCATACCTCTGGGCCAGTGCTGTTCCATTCCATGGTAGACAAGAGATGTTCCCCTCATGATGCTCTCCCACCTTGTACAATTCTTCAGCATGGCCCTTGCCCAGAGCTTAATAAACGGCTGCAGCATTCATGCACAAAACTTTTAGCAAAAGCTTATTGTGATCCACATAAAGGTGATCTGAGGGACCAAACGAAGTATTTTCCCCAGTAAATTCCAAGTCCTTTCAGGGAGGCACTGCCCGCTGCCCACTTATCTCGGCACACCAGGCGCATGCGCACACTCAGTGTGTCAGAGGAATAAATGAATGAACAGCCTCAATACAGAGCCTTGGGAACAGGCAGTCATCTGTATAAGATATTAATTCTCCCCAAAGCCTCAAAAAGTCAATCAGTCAAAACAAATGACCCTTTCAGCCTGAAAAGTACCCACTCAGAGTCCAATTAGGAAAATGGGGTCTGTGTATATGCAAGCGGAGCATTTGCATTTGATTAATCCCATGAATTATCTAACAGCCTCTAGAGAGATTTTTTTTTCTTCCCCTTTAGTTACTTCAGGTCCTTCTTTCAATGTTGCGATTAGTTATTGTGAGGGTGAAAAACTACAAATCTCCAAAGGGTGTAACTGCAAAATTATTAGCACCAGCTCGTTTTCTAAATTGAAAAAAATGAAGATTCCGTAATTTGGGCAATTGGCTGAAAACTCCTGAGCTGTGAGTTTTAGTCAGTCTTCCAGCCATCTCTTTTATTCATGACTAGCCAACTGCTGCTTAAGCTTCAGGGCTGTTTTTCTCCTCGTGGGATTGTGCCCTTGGGTGTTGCCATGGGAAAATGCTAGAATCAGATAGCCCAAAGAGAATTTGCCTTCATGAAGTGAGCCCAGTGAGTGAAAACCACAAAAACAAGACAAGAGCAGGACACATCCCCACACCTCCCCAGGGACAGCTTGAGGGGGGTGGTGGTGGTGAGGAGGGCGGAACGTGGTAGAAGGGGTAGCAGGCCTGAGCATGTGCCCACCACAAGCCCCCACACCAGCTGTTTGTGGTACCATCTGTTACCGCCCAGGCTGCTTCTCTGAATGGCTTTCCCTGGAGCTGCCCACTCACCCTGTCGGACACGATCAGGTCAGCCCAGCACTGTGCCCACACCGGACCTACTGCCTGCCACAGCTCCCCCCACCTGGTATTCTCTCCAGGGCCAGCACTCCCAAGATCACACTGCATCTGTTAGGAGACCCATTCTTCTTTGGTCACTTGCTGCTGTGGCAAATGAGGGCTGCGGTCAACCCCCCCTCCCCCGGCCCCACCCCCTCAAAGACAGGCCGAGTGAAGCCACAGCCTGTGGACTCAAGAATGTTCCTGGCTTCCGGCAGGCTGGAACGGGATGGAGATCTGCTCTATCCCTAACTGCACGCTTGCCCCACTGGGAACTGTCCCAGGCACTACCAAGATTCACCTGAGTGCTCCAGTCTATAAGCAAGTAGATGCAAACTCAAGTCCTGTCCTTTTGCAGGAGCTGAGCAAGCCTGGGAGGGTTCGACACAGAGCAGCATGCTCAGAGGCAAAGCTGGACCAAGAAGCAGAACCCAGGGACCAAAGACAGTGTTGTTATCCAGTTTTAAGTCCTTAGTTAAGGCCTCCTAAATTCTTCACTCAAAAAATAAAAACAGAACACAACACAACCACGACAAAAGCCAAGTGCCTGCCCGGGCTGCGGGCTCTCTACCCCAGCATTCGGGCTGCTGCATAACATTAACCCCAGCTCCCTTCTCTCAGCTTCTGTGGGGCTGACATCACCTCTCTGCTCTCAACAGTCTTCTTGCCATTATCCGGCCTGGGCCTCTTGGCACCGGCCTCCTACTTGAGCACGCACAGGGGAGAAGACAATGTGAGTCCCCACCTCCACAGGCAGGCTCCCAGGGCCCTGAGGAACATCACGCTGGCCTGCTTTATCTCCCACACCCTCCCTGGGGGCCACTTTCATGATTTTGTTGCCATCAGGATTAGCTGGATTAGGGACTGATGCATAAGGACCCCCTGGTGCCTCGAGGAAGTTTCATCACCAGGTCAGCATGGTGTGAACTATATTCTGTCACCACCACTGCTCCTTATAGCCACCAACTGAAAAAAAGGGGAGGGGACAGCAGAGAAAATGCATGAACTCGTCACAGCCATAAATTCCCCCATCATGCATTCCCAAGGGTGTGAACCATTCAAGACTGTCCTCCTTTCCAGCAAGAGCCCTACTGATTCTTTTCTTATCTATAAAGGATGTCATGGGTCTGATAGTGGCAGTGAAGTGGTGAGCAGAGCTGCCTCAGAAAAACAACACAAAGGAACTTCTAGTCCTTTGCTAAAACCAGTCAAGCAATTTGGGAAGAGAGTCTTGCTGTTGGAACCTTATATTACAGTCCTATCCCATGGGGTGGGGGTGGGGGAGGTAGGGGTGTTCCCATTTAATTTGAAGGAAAACAATGTGGGCAGGAGTGGGGGGGGGGGCGGTCAGCAAGAGGATGGAAAGAAACAGAACAACTCTTAACGCCTTGTAAAAATTCAGTGACTGAAACTTTTCCTCCCAGAAAAATCACTTGGTCCTTGTACCTCCCCAAACCCGCATCCTGGCTGCCGCTTACATGCACCCTGCATGAAGTAAACATGATTTGTAGAGAAAGCAACGGGATTTCTGCAAGTGTGTGCAAGGGTGTGTGTATGTGTGTGTTTTATAGAACAGTCCTTCTTGCACAGAACTGGGCTGTTCCATCAAAGCCGTATCTGTTATATTTCTGTCTTTCTCTTCTGTTTGGCGTATTCACCAACAAGAGAAAAGGAGGTAAGCTTTGGCGGCCCTGACCTGCAGCTGGAACACAATACTTTCGCACAGCCCTGCCGACCCCTGACATAAATTTTACACCGCAGCTGGCATTTACACACTCAGCATTACCATATGTATAGCTGCTCGGTGCTAATTATGCTAATCACCTGTCTAACTCGCTGCTGCGAAAAATGGTTGTATTTAGCAGTCCAGTGCCTACCAATGCAGCTTACTGTGTGGCTGAAATGTACATTCAGACGGCCCTGAATGGCAAGATTTTTCCACGTTGCTGGCTACATTCAGGCCTCAGAAAAATTTATTCAAGTCAACTGGTTTCGGTCCGCAACAAAAAAGTTACGAGAAAAAAGTGAGTGTGTTCTTGCCCTAACATTCTGGATCTGCTTGCAAGCAAAATGATAAATCAATTGGTGTGGGAAACAAAAAGGGAGAGAGATTTCTTTTGGGAGCCATGTGAAACTGTAGCCTATTTAAAAAAAAAAAAAAAAGAAAAAAAAAGGGTCATCCTATTCCCCAAATCTCTAGAAAGAGCAGTTAATAGATATTTAGCCCTAATCCCAATTCTCTCAAATTGCAAGCTTTGTTTGCAATTAAGCAACATATTAAACGTGCAATTTTTTTTTCTGGATCATGTGTAGCCTAAAATGATGGCATCATATTTATCATTTTTAAACTTAGTGCAACAATGTATGAACCTCATGGAGAAAAGTCAGGTAAGAGAAGAAATAATTTCTTAGGCAGCTAGGGAAAATTCTTTTGTTATTCTCTTAGAATGCTTTTATTTCAAAAGACATTGTGTGATATTTATGTCTATTTTGTGAAATTTCCTGGTTTCCCCACTAAAGGAGCAAAGGAAATCAGGGAATGGGGGTGGGGAGATGGGAGAGTTCAAAACAGAAAAAAAAAGTGCTGGAGGGAGGTGGGGGGAGAGCCAGAGTCAAGAAGCCTACATTTTCCTGAATCTCAAAACGCCTATTTCCCATCCCTGTTTCTAAAAGCAATTTTCTCAGATCACTCTACAGAATGGATTTCTAAAATCAGGATAATATTATCGCAGGTTGCAAGTTGTTTTAACAACTCCCCAAATTCAAACTGAAACCCCATTTCCTCCTAACTCCCAAAATACCTTCATATTAATGTTTAAACATCCTAAAGTTAGGGAGTCTAAGGACTGCTTAGTGTTAGATTATTTGGATGTACAGCTAATGCCTAGGCGTTCCAATTTCCTTGGGTTGCCCGAAGCACTGTAAAACGAGTTCTACTTGGAGGGGTGGCTCAAAGCGTCCAGTTACTTTCTTACCTCCAAACGAACATCATTAGTAGCTGCTTTACTGAAATCTAGGAACTGGGAGCAAACTGGAAGGCCATTTATTCTGCAACATAGATCTTGGGCTACCCCTCCCCCCCCCCCCCCCCCCCCCAGTGCTACAAAACACCAGAGAAGCTTTGTGATGATACCTCTTAGGTTTACACACAGAAGGTGCACCAAGCCAGGAGGCTTTCTTATACACGGGAGAGGGGGGTGAAAGAAGCTGGTCTCTCCCTGCCTTACTTCACTCACCTTTCAATTGAGCTCACAGCAGATGAAAAGGGTGATGCTCACAGATGCTGCTATGAAAACAACAGCTTTGTTCCTATCAGCCCCTCCCCATTCGGTTCAACATTTTATAAACTTATCTGACCCAATGAAGCAACATTATCCAAGCCACATCGTGCTCTCTTTGGCATCCCAATTCAAGCTGCTTTTCTTTGCCAGTAAAAAGTATTAATTCATCTAGGTTTTTGTACTTCCAAATCTTGACTCTGCAGCCAAAAACACAAACAACACGACCACAACTGTGCCACTGCAGAGGGCTTACCTCTCTTTCCCTCTCAATCTCTCGCTCTTCTTTAATAGGAGATGGACCACCCTGCCTCATGGCACAGAGCACTGTTTACATTGCAGTACTTGACTGTGTAATACATCTGGCATTTTTGGGCAGGATTCCTGAGCTAGGGGCCAGAAGCCCTTAAGCAATGATTTAAGGGGAAAAAAATCATGCACACTGACTTAACAAAGCCTACTTCCAGTTCCTTTTGCTTGCTTTTGTACGTGTTTCATCAATAACTGAAAACTATGTTGGCTGATAAATTGGGGAAACCTACTGCTTCTTTTCATTTATCCTAACGAGAATAAATCAAGCTTGTGCTGTGGTATGGAGACTTGCTTCTCACTAGCCTCACCTTCATAGCCAGTGGTGTTCTGGGACCCACATGCAGTGTGGACTATCTGGGTCAACTCACAACTGGGTTTCTAGAAATAGGGCCCTACATCCACATTATAAATCTCCCCAGCAACTAACTTGTCACTCATAAGCAGGTGCCTGACTGCCCACAAACGACACAGTTTCCCTAACACATGACAGCTGTTTTTCCAGCTATGCTCTGAACCCAAATACAACAAAATAGTCAGAGTCTTGAAAGGTTGTGGACAGGATGCATCTTTCCTAAAAATCTCTATGACAGTCAAGCAGTTTCCCAATGCAGCATTCTACTGTTTTGGAAGATGAAATTATTTGTGTCAAACCTAAAGATGCATACATGTAGGGAAACAAACTGCCATTTAAAGAAAAACACAATCCTAAATCCAGTTTAAGAGAAACAAATGTAATAAATAGGTCTTATGATGAAGGGCCCAAACTCAAAGTTCTAAAGCAAAGAACAAGTAATAAAAGTGCTTATATCCTGATGACCCTGATGGTACCTGTGTAGTCAGGGAAGCTTCCCACTAAGAAAATCCCAGGGAGCTTTCTCCGTATGAACTGCTGGAAGTGCCTTCATGAGCAAAACCCTCTGCTCTCTGGGACCTCTCATGTGGGATGGACCATCTAATGCTGCAGAGTCGGCCAAAGTTTGGATAAGGAAATCTGTCCTCTTCCATCTATGCCCAAGCACCATGTTCCTTTTGCCTTTGGTGAGAGTTCCATCCATGCAAAGCCTGAAGTATGGTGCCTGGGTTGGAATGTATTGGCTTACATTTCACTTACCATCTCAAGAAATGCTAAGGGGCCCAATTCTTCATACTCCATACAACACATTAAACACATGGGACCAAGACTTATTTAACACTCCATTTGTCAATGAATTCTAAGGCACTTCAAAAGTCCATAGGATGCCATGACTCTTCAACAGGGGAAGTACATCTTCTGCTGACAAGACCCAATCAGAGAGTGAGGTCCGGGTACCACCCGTTACCAAGACAAGAACCTCAAGGATGCAAATGGCAGCTTGGGATTTGGTATCTCCCACAGCTGGTTTGAAATAATACATGTTCTAATTCCCTCCTGTCAGTTTGTGATTAACCAGATTTACTACCATTTCAGATTTCACACTAGTAACTCCAGAGATCTACTGGGAAGAAATGATTAGGGCAGTTTAGGAGTCTGTGGGGGGAAAGAAGGGAGGGAGGGAGCAAAGGGGGGTTGGGAGAAGAGGTTCTGGGAGCCAGTGAGGGGCAAAGGAAATAGTGTTATAATAACAGAGTCACACAGGCATGGCGATTATTTAGGGATGTCTTTTTTTCAACATAGTATCACACTAGTGCTGAGTCAAATATTATACTTCTGCAAAACGGCCCCTATTAGATATGGTGTCCTTTAAAGTAAGTTTAGGGGCACCTGGGTGGCTCAGTCAGTTAAGCGGCCAACTTCAGCTCAGGTCATGATGTCACAGTTTGTGAGTTCGAGCCCCATGTCAGGCTCTTTGCTGACAGCTTGGAGACCGCTAAGGATTGTCTCCCTCCCTCTCTCTGCCCCTCCCCCACTTGCACTTGGTCTCTCTCTCTCTCTCTCTCTCTCTCTCTCAAAAATAAATAAAACATTTAAAAATTTTTTTAAGTATTTTAAAAACATTTCCATATTTGTTTTAAAAGCCAAAAAGACTTTTAAAATCAAACCCCCCTCCACCTCCCCACCTCCCACCCTCATAAAATAAGAGTACTTTTCTGGGGCTAAATCTGGGTGAACAGCTGGCATGGAGCTGGGTGGGGGGTGGTAAACCATGAAAGCAGCCCCTTCCGCTGCACAATTGTGACCCCCCAACATGAGAAGAAGGGCAGACAAGTTACAGCTTGGCCTGAGTGGACAGAGCTCTGGGGGTCATGGGGAGGTCAGCTTTGAAGGAGAAATCCCAATGAAATATAAACACAGCATTGTGGAAACCAGACAAATCTCCCATAGCTTGTCCAGCCAGCGTTAATCTCGCCATCAGCTGTGGTGCATAATCCAAACAAACGGATCCGGCGGTTCGTACATCTGGAAGCTGTCATCTTCTGGAGCCTCCAAGCGGCGGTCCGTGGATCTGAAACACCCCATTGCCCAACCTGGCTTCTACACTCCTTGGCAGGGTCAAGAGTGGCAGGCAGTAAAGAGACACGGAAGATTCCCAGAGTCAGTTGCCCTGGGGAGAAGGCACCTGAGGCTATTTGGTATTTTAAAGCAATTATTGTTGGATGTAAATTTTTCAGCTATTTTTCTCCTGATGTAAAAGAAAAACCACAATTCCTTACACCTGTATGTGTGCGCCTGCTATTGCAATCTAATCAATACCTAGCTAATAAACATATTCTTAATTTTTCAAAGTGCTTAGGGGACCAAGGAGAATATGCTGCATTTCATTAGGTCTTGTGTCCCTTGTTCCTTGTGAAATGCACCCAAACTGACAGCCCTGCAGAGCAGAAACTGGCAGTAAAATCAGAGCTCATATTGCCCATATGGGCTCAAGGTCTCAGCCCCTCACCATCCCTTTGGTTCTGCTGCAAAAGGGCACCCGGGGAAAAGCGGTTTGTCATAGGAACATCTGGAGGAGAGCTAGACCACCGAAGAGCTAATGTACTGAGCGGGCTTCCAAAAGGAGCTCTTATTTCAATTTGAACTAAGTTTAGTGGTGTCTTTTCCTGCTTTTTACAAAGTCACCTTCATGCTAAATAAAACCTTCATCCTACGCTTCTTGAAATGCAACAAGGTCTGTCTTCAAAATTAAGTTACCTGAAGAAAATCTATTCTAATATAAAGCTTTCTCTTCCTTGCATAGCTGGCCCCCACCCATACAGTGTCTTCCCCGCCTCCCTCCCTCTGTCAACTTGTCATGCATTTTATTTGATATTTAATGTAATTCTAAGAAAAACAAAAAACTTAAATTATTAGCATAAAAAATTAGTTACCTAGATCAGTAAATATGGAGATGGGGAGGGGACATTATCTTAAAGAAAAAAAAATTCCTTTGCATGTAAGGCAATGTATTTGCAGCCACAATGTCATCATAATAAAAGCCCTCCATTTGCACAGCATGAGTCTTCCAATTGGAATCTATTATCTAAACCAGTGCTTCTCAATTGGGGTGATTTTGTGCAGCTCCCCCCCCCCCCCCCACGCCACATTTAGCAATGACTGGAAACATCTTTGGTTGTCACAACTGGGAGGCTGCTACTGGCATCTAGTGGGTAGAGTTCAGAGATGCTGCTAAACATCCTGGGGTGCTTAGGGCAGCCCCCATAACACAGAATTATCCAGAAAAATGTCAAGAGAAAACTTGCTCTAAACTTAAAGAAAGGATGGTGAAGCTCATTTATCTCCTACAACTGCCTGAGTTCAAGCCAAGAACAATGAAACCATCATACCAGCAAGAAACAAACTTGAGAGCACTTAGAAGCATCAAGCAGGCATTAAGAACATCTTTTAAATTTTCCTTAACAACAACAAAAAAAAAATCAGAGTCACAACTTGTGCCTTCTTCCTTTGATGTTAATAACCAAACACAACACAATATGGATTCATTTCAAGGCTGTTATAACCCTTTGCAGTAAAGGACGCCAGGGGCTGGGCAAAGCTTGAGGGGAAAAACAAATCTCAAAGAGATAAATGAATGTTCTGCCACTGGAGAGTTGTGACAACAAACTTGCATCTGAGAGAGGGTTGGAGTGGGGGGTAGTAGCTATTAAGGGAGACAGGAAGATATGGGTGCTAAGCAAAAAAGGAAAAGCCAACAGAGAAATGGGCAAGATTAAAAATAAAGTAGGGGCACCTGGGTGGCGCAGTCGGTTAAGCGTCCGACTTCAGCCAGGTCACGATCTCGCGGTCCGTGGGTTCGAGCCCCGCGTCAGGCTCTGGGCTGATGGCTCAGAGCCTGGAGCCTGTTTCCGATTCTGTGTCTCCCTCTCTCTCTGCCCCTCCCCCGTTCATGCTCTGTCTCTCTCTGTCCCAAAAATAAATAAACGTTGAAAAAAAAAAATTAAAAAAAAAAAAATAAAAATAAAGTATTTCCCTTCTGTGCCCAGAGAGAAATCCAGCTGAAGCACTCCAGTCCCGGGGAGGGCACTAGAGGCCAAATATGCTAGTACAGATAATGAGACAGGCAAAGAATGACTAAAAGGAAGAGCTGGTAGCCCCTCAGCCGAATGCCCTGCACACAGCAGAAACCATTCTGCCATGCAGCTGGGCCTTCCAGGCCCCAAGGCTCCCCGCCTCAGACAGGATGTCCCAACTGGAGTCAAGCACTTGGGAGTTCTCCTGGAGGCCACACCCCCAGCCTCTGAGCCTTTGCAGGAGCTGTTCCTCTGTTCTGGAATGCCCCAGCAGCACCCCCACCTCTCCAGCCCCTGTGCCTGGCTCAGACCCCTGTCCTAGTGCCAGTGGTCTATGTGCCTGCTGGGTGGAGGTCCTGAGGGCAGGGGCTGTGGCCTTTCACTAACATCTCTCTGGAGCCTCATGCAATGCGTGGCACAGAGCAGCCATGGAGAACATGTGCTGAATATTTTTATTTATTTAAAAAGTTAAAAAAAATTTTTTAAAAATAAATATTGACAGAGAGAGACAGAGCATGTGCGGGGGAGAGGCAGAGAGAGAGGGAGACACAGAATCCGAAACAGGCTCCAGGCTCTGAGTTGTCAGCACAAAGCCTGATTCGGAGCTCGAACTCACAGACTGTGAGATCATGACCTGAGCCGAAGTTGGGCACTCAACCGACTGAGCCACCCAGGCACCCCTAAAAAATTTTTTTTAAATGTTTGTTTATTTGCGGGGGAGGAGAGGAGCGACAGAGAGACGGAGACACAAAATCTGAGGCAGGCTCCAGGCTCTGAGCTGTCAGCACAGAGTCCAATGCAGGGCTCAAACTCACAAGCGGTGAGATCATGACCTGAGCCAAAGTTAGACTCTCAACTGTCTGAGCCACCCAGGTGCCCCGAATATTTTTATTTTTAAATAACAATTAGTCTCTCCCGGACCTTGCCACCACTGGCATGTGCTTCAGTAACAGCAGATGTCCACAACATCATTCCACATATTCTTTTACTAAACCTCATGACTCTATTCACAAGTGAGCTAAATTTGGTATTTCTGACTTGCAAATACTCTAACCCTGAGACCTAAGCTAACATCTAATGTATGTTGAGTTTCTTAAAAGAAACTGGTTGCTGTTACAATGATGACAGCAATCGTTGTACGAACATTTTAACAAGAGAATCAAAAAATTCTTATCACCAATGAGATAAAAATAGGACAGAATCTTACTTATCTAGCTTATATTGGTCTGCACATTGTGGCCAATGTATTCAAACTGTCCTTATAAAGCCACATTTCCCCAGCATGTTAAAAGCATGAAAGTCAAATCAGTGAAGTAGCCTATAAGTGGATCCCTTTCATTTGCCGACAATATTAAAAAGATAACAATTATCTTGGCAGATACAAAGATAGATGTAGTAAGTCTATGTGTACACACAAATACAAATATAAGTGGAGATATATGAACAACACAGGTTTGAACTGTGCAGGTCTACTTATATGCAGATTTTTTCGGGATATAAATACTCTACCATATCTATATATTTTCTTCCTCTTGATTTTTGTAATAACATTTTCTTTTCTCTAACTTATTTTATTGTAAGAATACAGCAAATGATGTGTGTAACATTCAAAATATGTGTTGATTGACTATTTATGTTATTAGTAAGGCTTCCAGTCAACACAGGCTGTTAGTAGTTAAGTTTTTGAAGAGTCAAAGTTATACACGGATTTTTAATTGTGGAGGGGTTGGCGCACCTAACCCCACATATTGTGCAGGAATCACCTGGTATATAATATGTATTCGTGTGTAGGTATGTAGATATATGTATCTCTAGTTGCCTTTGTATATTTATCTATGTAGTGTGTGTGGTAGGTCATATTTTTAAATATCACAAGGGAAATAGCATTTTTCCAAGCTGTCCCTCAGCATTCCCCTCCCCTTAAAATCTCTTATGCTTTCTCAGTCTGTTGCTTTTTAACTAGGGAAATACGCAATCTCTATTCATTTGGTTTATTTAGAGTAGTAAGCACCCATGTTTATGTTCAGAACATTTACAGTCTCCATTAAGAAAACAACCATCTAACAGACTTCTTGTGCTGATAGTGATGAAGAATTTATCAAAGAGATTAAAGTACAAATTAACCTAAATTCTGAGTTGCTGCTCATTTTAATCTGCTACAGTGTAGGACAGCAGGAAATTCCAACTCCTGAAAACAAATGCTTACACTATTTATTGCTGATATGAACACCAAGCTCACTACATCATAAACAAGACCTCCTCACTGTTACCTCTTCTTTGAATTTATGTTAAAATTATAAGATGGTATGGTGGCCTCATGGGATCCCTGGTAGGGTGTACTCGCATTTATGAAACTATTGCTTCTTCTACCGGGAAGAATCTAATGCCCAATGAATGAATGAATGAATGAATGAGTGATGACAAATCAAGAAATCAAGAGGCCAAGTTGACTTAAATCATTAGTAGGCAAAGTGGACATTTTGCCATTGTAAAATGGAACAAGAATTCAGCTATTACATGCAGAAATACCACATACACTATCATGTTATAAAAATAAATATAATAGATGGCTACTTTATTGAGTTGTAAGGCATGTGATAATAGATAATAAACAGTAATGGCAGTTGCTCAACAAGTGATAGCATTAAGTAAAATAACATTTGCTTAAAGAACTTGTGAGCCACGCTGAAAATACCAAAACTCAGAGGCCCAAAGTTGGCAAACTGAGTCATGAGTGTCTGAGGTATCACGCCTTAATACTCTCTCACTAAGCGGCAGCTCAGAGAGACTGCCCCTAATCATGTTCCTCCTTCTTTCAGGACTTGAAATGAAGTGTGTAATGCAGAAACACAGTTGCTTCCAGAAATATACAATGTTAAGAAAATAAATAGCATCACTTCTCTTTACATGTATTAAAGGTCTACCTAAAAGTCTTGCTCAAAACAGCAAAAAATTATCTTTTGTCATCATCACTGATACTTAGCAAATTCATTGGTCTTAGTGGTGCAGTGTGAACATATGGACAGAGCCGGGAGGCCCCTCTGCTCATCCCTTGTTTCGTCCAGCTCCCCACAGCCTAGCCAATCACATCATTTCTGAACTACAGCCCTGCGCTCCAGGGCACACATGAGCCATGGCACCCTATTCCCACTACACTAGGGGCCTCCACTCACTTGGGCTTTGCTTGACCCCCTTTCTGAGCTCTTGTGCAGAACTCCCTCTCTCCTCTCTCTCTCCAGGTCACCCTAATTTGCCTCACTTCTGCAGAAGCTTTTTTTCCCCATTTGACTTTCATGGCCCACTTCAACCGTGAGCTCAAATTTACTGCAAGCCCATTCAACTCTAGTATTTTGTAAGTGAGTGGATTTGTGCACAGAGAGTGTCTCACAGACTTCAGTGACCCTTACAGTACCTAACACGTGCTGGGGACATTATTGGTGCTCAGTAAGCTTGGTGTTAAGATATCATAGGTGTTCAATAAAACCCTTCTTTTATCTACCAATGATGCTGAAGTGCTCAACTGAGGTAAATTACCCCATGGATTCAATCCAAAGAATACTTTTGTATTAATTATCAAGCTACTTAAAGCAAGAATGTTTTCCTTCCTTAATTATTTGGACTATTATTTTAATTGTCACTTCTCAATTAAAGACTCCACCATATGCTTGCAACACAGAGAGCTGAATCTTCATAAACAAGGCATAGTTAACAAAATATTCTCCAAGGTTAGTTCTCAGCATCCTAAAAGGAATCATTCACGTAATTACACATATAACTCTTAGGCTTCCAAATTTTGGGTTAGGTAGCTTTCCCTAGGAATGCTCAAGATATTGTTTTGAAAAATCTGCATAATTACCTCAATCGTTCCTTCCCATCCTATTGTCAGAGATATCCAAGGCAGTGTTTAGGGGTTAAATGTTTCCAATAGCAAATCTGTTACTTTCCAGAAAATAATTAAAAAACCACCACCAATAACATCCCCCCCCCACCCGAAACAAAAAAGCCGTGCGACCAAAAGAATGTAAAATGTTTCGGGGGGGGGGAAGATCTATTTTAAATTTACAACTGCTTAAAAAAAAACACTTTGAGAACCCCCAAATTGAGGAATGTGTATAAAACACTGGCAGAAAGCCTTGGAGAGCTCCCGCGTGGCCCCGCCCTCCAAACCCGCGTTCTTAAAACTCATTTCTTTCAGCCTGCAAAACGCAGCCTTGCCCCCAAATCATACCATTTAAAAAGCCCCCACTCGCCAGGAAACATTAATCTACTTTGCAAACATGCGTTCCAGTCTATGCTTTACTGTTTTTTTTTCAACTCCTTTCCTCCCCACCCCCACTTTTTTTTTTTTGTACCTTGAGACAAATGTTTTTTTCCCCCAGAGTTGAAAGCTGTCCAAAAACAGGACCACACACGCCGCCGCCTCCGCAGGCCCGCGCTGCGCCCGCCCCCCGCCCTCCGCGGCGCGGCGGCCACGGCCGCCGGGGGCGCGCGCACTCCCTCCAGCCGGAGGGGTGGCCTCTCTCTGCCCCCCCCTTCATTCTCTTTGGACGTGGTGGGTGGGGGTGGGGGAGGGAAGGACGCCGAGGAAGAGAGCCAGGAGCCGAGAGGCCTTCCTCCGACCGCGTCTCCGGCGCGGCGGAGGCGAGCAGCGGCGGCGGCAGGCCCCAGGGGTCCCCGGCCGCGCGGAGTGGTCCGTCCCGCGGAGGGGCCTGGCGCCCCCGCCGGCCCGCCCTCGCCACTCTCTCCCACAACACCTAGCAAAGCGCAGCGTCCCGAGTAGATTACAGCGCGGCCTTTGTCGGGCGGGCCTGGCTCCCAGCCAGGCGCCCAAACAATAAACAATTCCCCCTGGTGCGGGCAGGGGGTTCTCGCTCGCCACAGAAAGGCTCTAGGTGTACGCTGGCAAATATCTTTATCAGTTGGAAGGAGGACGGGAAGGGGGCCTGGGCTGGGGGACGAGAGGGCGCTGCGGCGGGCGCTAGGTCTCTTACCTTCCACCCACAGCTCTTCCACGTTGGTCTCGAGATTAGCTGCCTTTAATCCCACAGCGAAGGCCCCAAATATGAGGAGGCCCACAACCAAGAACTTGCCGCAGTTTTTTTGAATGTAACAACCCAGTTTAAACAAGAGTCTCTGAAACTTCGCTCTCAGCCACAGCGGCGCTTTCCGGCCAGTAGCTTTCCCCTGAGGATGAAGCAGAAGGGAGGAGTGAGCGCCGGGGAGTCGCGGCCCGCGCGCCCACGCCCGCTTGCGCGCACCCGCCCGCGGATCCCGCGACATCCGTGGGTGGGGGGTGCCCTCGGGACTGGAACCCAGGCTGGCCCCGGGTAAGGCGAGCGGCGTGGGGGGCGCCTGGACATAAATCAAAGTGGGGCTGCAGCGTGGGAGCTGCACCTTGGCGACAGCAGGGGCAACCCCCCGCTCGACCCGCGCAACATCCCCGAAGGTGTCTTGGGGGCGTTGGGGAGAAGGGCTGTAAGAACAGGGGGAAGGGAAGCCGAGGCAGAGAGGAGAGAAATCACTCATCACAGGCAATATTCACCCCGGAGCCGGGAAGGGAGGGGCTGCTCAATGTCTGCGATGGAGCCCACCATTTAAGAACCAGCAAACCAAGGGTCCCTTCCCCGCAAGTCAAGCCCCATCTTTTACCCCTCTCGGGGTGCCCCGGCAGGGATGGGGGCTGGGGGACGAGCGCGCTCTGGGAACAATATATTGCGGGCTCCCCGAGCCTGACCCCCGCCCCGCGTGGTAGTAAGTGGGGATCCACGTGGTGAGCGCGGCCGCCGGAGCTCACTCGCGACGCATTTCCATAGCGTTGGGAGACGCTGTGTGAGCTGAATTAGGAAGTGGGGCAGCCATCTGCAACTTACGACAACATTTGTGATCGGAAGAGGGCAGCCACATGGATCTTTCCCTCCTCTCCCTTCCCATCTGGTTAAACGTAAAAAGTAGCCAAGTGCACAGGGTAAGGGCCCAGGCCGGCGCAGGCGGGGGTCCTGGCTGGGCGCTGGCTGCTCCCGGCGGCGGCGTTTCCCCGGCGCTGGCCGCTGCCCCGGCGGGCCCCCGTCTGGGTGCTCGCCTTCCCTGGATTCCACACATTTCAGCGAGCCTCGTAAACACAATGAACCCGGCCGCTTGGCAGACAAGTACCGCGGATTTAAGGTGGCAATTTGTTTACAACTTTCCCTTTCCCCTCAGGCTCTGAGAAGAGGTGGCTCAAAAACTAAAAAGGAAGAGGGGAGATGCCCTCTTCCAAGGATAATTTTTAAGGGGGTAGAGATCTCATGTTCAACAAAAGCAAAACCGGTTGCCAAAAGAGGAAACCACCTTTATTTCGGCTCCCTCCCCCCCCTTCCTCTCTCCGCCTCTCTCCACTCCGCCTCCCCCTCCAAGATGTTAAGAAATGTGGCAGCATTACAGGGGTTTAGGTTGCAAATAGGGGCAGGGGCGCGGGAGCAGGGGGCTACGGGGCTGGGGGCACTGGGCTGTGCCGCGCTGAGGCCGCCCTCGAGGTGGTCCTCTGTGGACCGCTTTCCAGTGCTCCGGAAAAGGCTTGCCGGGGAGGGCGCGTGTACACACACACACACACACACACACACACACACACACACACGCCCTCCACCCCCTGCGGACCTCAGACAGCCCTTTCCTCCTAGGACCGGAGGGAGGGTTTGAATTTTTCAATCCCCACTTGTCTGCTTCTTTTCCTGGAGAGGTGTGTGTGTGTGTGTGTGTGCGTGTGTGTGTGTGTGTGTGTGTGTGTGTGTGTGTGTGTGTGTGTCGGGGGCGATCCCAAAGAGGAAGAGGAGGGAAGAAAGAGTGGGAGGAGAGGAGAGAGTCTGAAATGCACCTTGGAAATCTGCTCCAGAGCGAAGGCGGCGTCGCAGTAGCTGGGCCGGTGCAGATAGTCCCGGTCCAGCGCGGCGTTGCGGCGCAGCCCCCCGGTCCGTCTGCGCCTCCCGCCGCCGGCCGGCCGGCCCGGGGCCCCGCTGCAGCTGCCGCCGCCGCCGCGGTCCTGGGGCTCCGCGGCGTTACCAGCCGAGGCCATGTTGCCGCCGCCGCCGCCGCCGCCGCCGCCGCCGCCGCGGGAACCGAGGCTTCCCGGGCGGCCCGGCGCGCTGCTGCCGCCGCCGCTGCGGGCTCCCGGCGCGCCCGGGCGCTCGGCTGGCGAGGACGCTGCTGGCCGCCGGCTGTTCGGGCTGGGGTTGACAGACCTGCTGCTGCTGCTGCTGCTGTTGCCGCTGCTGCTCACACGGCGGGCGCTGCTGCCGCTGCGGCCGCAGCCGCTGCCGGGGAGTCAGACCCTGCGCCATCCATTGCCACATTGCGCGGGGGTCCCGAGGTCCCTGCGGCCGCCGCTGCCCACATCCAGTTCTCGGGAAGGCGAGAGCCGGCGCGCGGAGCCAGCCTGTCCTTCGGGCGCTCGCGCGGAGCTCCTCGCGGTCCCCAACTCCCCCTACCCGCCCCCCGCCCCGCGCCGCGACCCCTTCACTGCAGAAAGCGCCAGCAAATCCCCGCCGCTCCCGCCGGCCTCGCAGTCTCCCTCGGCGCCTCCCGGGTCGCCCGAGCGGCCGCGGAGGGTAAGCGCAGAGCCACTGCCGCAGGGTCCGTAGGTGCCCGGCGGGTCTCAGCGCTGCCGGGCCGGGGCAGCCGCCGTCGCCGCTGCTCCCGCGGCGGCTGCTGCTGGCGGTGGCGGCTCCTGAAGCTGCTGCTCGGGCTGCTCGGGCTCTGGCTGCTGGGTTCGCGGTGGCTGTTCGGTCCCGGACTCTGCTTTCTTGTGCTCCTCGCCGACCCGCTGGACCATTCTGCCCCAGTGCAGCGCGCCTCTCTCGCTCCCGGGACCTGGGGACTCCGCTCTGTGTGTGTGCAGCGGGCAGCGGCCGCAGCAGCTCCTTGATTCAATAGATGAGATGGAAGAAGAAAAAAAAGAACTCTCTCCATTTGGAGAAAGAGGAGGAGGAGGGGAGGGGGTGGAGGGGGAGAGACCGAGCGAAAGAGAAAAAGGCTGGAGCTCCCGCCCCCGGGGCTGTCAGATGGCTTGGGTTTCTGCGACGCGATTGGCTCGCGGAGGGCAGAAATTACTCAGCAAACATGACTATTATTAGCTGCTTAGCAACAGCTCACCAAAGTAGAGAGACCACCCAGGTAGGCAACCCCAGTGTGTGCATCCCCGGCTTCGGGGGGAGCCTCCGAGAGCGCCAACCTTCTCGCATGCAATACTTCCATTAAGGAATGCTCCCCCCTCCCTTTTCTTTCTTATTTCTTTTCTTTTCAACAGTGTCCTCTTTTTGTAAGACGCCTTTTGCGCGCGCACACACACTCTCTCACACACACACATCCACGAGCATTTGCCTCGCGATAGACACGGGGGGAAATGTAATATTTTTTTAAGCGCTTAAACAATTTCTGAAATTCCTCAAAGAAAACCCTTTCAGAGGCACCTTGGCCTCAAGCTGCAGCAAATACTGGGAGGTCCGGCTTGAATTCCCAGGCCTGCACCAATAATGACAGGGTGGTGGATAGTGCGCCAGTGTGTGCCAGATTTTTTTTTTTTCTCCTCTCTTTTCTTTTCTAACTAAAGAGAAGACTTAGGCTCTCGCAGGGAACAACGCCTCGCATTAAGATAAACAAAATGGAAAGTTAAAGAGGAAAGTAAGGACGTTGGGGAAAGCCACCCTTTCTTAAAATCCTCCCCCCCACCCCACACCAAAACCCACGGCAGCACAGTCGCCGTTTGAAGGAGTCAGTGTTTTAAAAACGTGGAATCCAGACACCGAAGTAGTCTTGTGGAGGCAGAGGCGTTTTTATTTGAATCTTTAATATGACATATGCAAAAGAGAAACAACAGAATCTTTTTAACAATCCGGAGCAACGGAACTGTTTCCTTAAGAGAAAAAAGTTTTCATGACTATTTGGGGTTCGTTTGGACGCCCCCCTTTTATTACTCATGTGCCTTTGTTTACTTAAAGTCTGTTTTTAAAGTTTTATTATTTTTTTCAAAAATTGGTACGCATCCTGTTATATTTAATAATAGCGTGACGTTGGGGAGAATAAAGGCTTTGATGTTGGATTCATTCGAAACAAATTGTGCGCTGATTGCGAGGACTTGTCAGGACACTGCGGCCAGTGTCACCGAGACATCCCGGGGATTCGCTTCCCGTTGGGGAGGAAAACACGCGACCCTCTGAAGTAGATCCTGGGGCCATGGACAAATTAAACTATCTACACAGTTCCGCTTTTTATTGAAAAATAGAATTTTTGAAGAGTGTAATTTGCTTTTCTTAAGTTTGCAAGTTATTAAATTCCTCCCTGAGATAGGGACCAGACCCCGCAAATTCGATTCTGCTTCCTTTTAGTATTTTTCTTTTTTAAAAACGTGGTTGAACTGCAGAGGGGGACCCCGCGGCAGCTAGAAGCCGACCGCAGCAGTGAATTGGAGCAGTGTGGCTTTAAGATAGACACGGTGTGTGTTCATTGAAAAAAAAGAAGAAAGAAAGGAGAGGAAAGGAAAGAAAGAAACCCAGATGGAGGGAAAGGGGGAGGAGCAGGGAGAAGGCGGAGCCCATGCGGCCACGTGACTCAGGGCCGGGCCAGCACGGCGCGCACTCGGCTGCCGGGAGGCCTAGGCGCGCGCGTGCCTCCGCCTGCGCGCGCACCCGAGCTCCGGGACTCCCCGCCCGGCCCAGGCGGAGCAGGTAGGGAAGTCGGTGCGCTTGGCTCGAGCCGGGCGGACTCCAAGTCTCCAGCGCGGCCTCCCGGGAGCCCAGACGAGGCTCGCACCCCGCCGGCGCGGACGGACGTGCCGAACGCGCCGTAGTACATTCCTGAAGGCGGTCCGGCCCCCTTACGTTGCCCAATGTCCGCGCGGCCTCCCTGCAGCCGGCCAATGGCCGAGCGCACGGGTTCCCTTCCCATTCAGCTGCCGGGCGTCCGCGGCCCCTGCCCGAAGGGGACTGCAGCGGGGCGCGCCGGCCACCCGGGCGGCCCACGCGGTTCCTGCGGGGGGCTTGTCGGCAGCCCTCCCCGCTCTCTTCCTTCCTCTTTGGCGGTTTCCCCCTCCCTCCTTTCCCTTTTCCTTTCTTTTTCCTCTTTCACGTGAACCCTTTCTCCTCCCTACCCAGCCTCACCACCTTCCTTCTAGCTTTTTCTCCGTCCTGGTGTCAGTGGGAGGCCCTGTCTCCTGAATCCCAAACCGGCGGAACGTGTGGGGGACCCTGGGCGGAATAGGGTGGCTCGTAGAATAGAGACAAAGACAGTAAAAGTGTCTTGAGGATGTTTTCGAGATCAACAGGAGGACCGGAGCACTCGGCTAGCGCGGAAATTCAAAACTCAAAACTCTGAAGGAGCACGTGATTTTGTGCGCAGCTCTGGGAGGGCTGCTAAAATCCAGAAGGGAAGGCAAGCACCGTGCAATTAAAATGACACTACCTTAAAATATAATATCGCAGGAAGATTGGGCTCGACACATATCAAGTTTAATCTTGAAGCGATATCCTGATCTTTGTTTGATAAAGAACATAAAGCAGGAAAGGTGATTCATTCTAACTTTTTTTACTGACTGGTTCTGCAGACGTTTCAAGTCAAACTCTTAAGTGCTTGCTGCTGGAAATTATTTTTCAGAGAGTTGGGGGTTGTGCCCCTAGTTTTACATGTCAGTCTTTTGATATTTGAGTCGTGCTGTATGTATGTAGCAAGGTAATCATGTAGCCATAGGTTGCTATTGCTATGTTTGTCTTTTCAAATTCCTTTACAGCGTTTGAGACCAGAACATTAGTTGTGCCTCCTAATCTTTTATTTATAGCAATTTTAGTATAGCCACTTGGATTATGGAATTCTAAACTGAAATTATAGGCTATGTACACATCATGGTTACTTATTACTCTCTGCACGCAGCTGCATATCCTCTCGTTCTGACTGCTTCTACATGTGCACCATTTCAATGGTAAAGCCTCTTCCACTCGGGCTCATTTCCCTCAGTTTGACTTAATTCCTAAACGTTTTGAACATTGATCTCCCGGGTTTTCAGCGCCCTCAGCCTCCTCACCCGCTGTTTGATAGGTTAACTTTTCAGCATCTCAGACAATAGTCCAGGCCTGTAAATTCTACCCATCGGTTCCAGGACGCAGTCCCCAGCCTGGGCTCTAACAAGCGCTATCTTAATCTCCCCACCCCCACCCGCCGCTTCCCCTGTGGTCTGCTTTTTTCATACACAGAGATGAATTACTTTGAGGATCTAATTGGCCTTGTTTCTGTAACGTTTTAAGAAAGGGAAGAGGAGCCAGTGTAAAAGCCTGCTCGACTTGGGTGGTCAGGGCTGAGGCTGCCCCCAATTTGCCTCATTGCTGATGCATGCGAGTGCGACATTCCCAGCGATAATGTTGTTCCTAATCAATCTGCCCTTATTTACATTTGTAAGCGTTGTCGGCTTTAATATGCATGCCCTGTGCAGGGGACTGCTGTGCCACACCGGGTTTGTTAACTTCAACTAGCCATAAGGATTCTCCAGACCTGAAATGAGGCTGGCTGAAGCAGCCAGGCCTGGGAAGGTGTCTGCTAGGAAGACAGTCCCTTTTGGCCTTTCTGCAGGGTGGCTCCCCTCCTGAGAGTTACCAGATAAGTGAGAGCTTGGGGCCTTTTCAACCAGCAGGAGTTGCTGGCCCTCTTTGGAGCAACAGTTGAGTGCTGTCTTTCCCCTTTCCAAGTAAAGGGGAATGTATCGTCTCAATCTATCAATTGTCATTTGGGTCTCCCCATCATTATCCAAGACTTCATAGGAGTCTGTAGTTTTCAAACAGATATTCTTAAACTTTTAAAATCTGAATCCTTCATATATTTTCCCTTCTCCATTCCAATACTTCAAATATCCATGGCCACACCACACACATCTCAAAATTGACATCCAGTTATCCAAGTGATAACACTGGGAAATGAAATATCTGCCCTTTGTATCTGGACATTGCAATGATAAGCAATTGTGGACTTGGCTGAGTAATGAGAAACCATAGTGAGATTTGACTTTTCACTGGTTACTCAGATGCAACTAAATGGGTCTTTAAAATCTAGTGTGATTTAGCTAGTTTTTGCAGAGTAGAAATGAATAAAGGGGTAAATGTATTCCAGTCAATTGATCTCTGGGCCATGTTATAATTTTGCCTGAGTTTAATATTCTTTTCAAATGCAAAGAAGTGCAAGTATTATATTAAGTCCCACAGTATGCCTGTTGAGAGGCTGGGATGGGGAGAGGAACTGGGGATTTGATGTAATGTCTGTTTCTGGGTGGGGAGCCCAGGGTGCAAGATGTGAGTGATGGGCCAGAGCCTGAACAGTTCAAAGCAGGTACCTTGGATAACTAGTCTATTCTATTTGAGCAAGTATGCCACCATCCACCACATTTTCTTGGCTCCCTAAGAATGCCTTATTATTTTCTCAATGGCAGTTTTTGTATTTATTTAAAAGGTGATGGTAGAAAATGAGTCTAAAAGGTTTCAGGGGTGGGAGTGAAAAAAAAGACTCAGCAGCCACAGAATGTGAAACCCCTAAGTATGACTCCCCTCCCCTTCCCCTTCTACCTTCTGTTTCCTCCCCTATTCCCCCCTCCCCAGGACTGGAGGAAAGGGAACAGCTCTAGCCAACTTGTCAAAATAATGCTGCTAATTACCCCTGATCTCCTTTAATGGGAAGCTGCTCCCAATTCCACAAAGGAGTAAATGAGGGGTCTACAGCACAAACCCAGGAACACTGGCATTTTTTGAGTCTGTAGTGAGCCTGGGGTGGGGTGGCAGAGGGGAGATGTCCTGAGAAGATCCCAGAAATATCCACATTTATTACTCCAGGTTCAAATACTAGTTTGAAAAGGGGAATTAGACTTTATGCAGCAGAGAAAATGTCCAGAGCCTACAATGAACTTGAAAGAAAACACAGCATTGATCCTTGTATTGATTCCCCCCTTCTCAAGTATCTTCTTACCCACATTGCTCCAGTGGATAGAGATGTATTCTGGAAAGACCCAGACTTTGAACATTTTTTTCTCCATCTCTCTCTTGCCTCATCTCTATCTCCCCATCTAATATATCTGTATCAAGCTTTGCATTTGGCAGAAGGTACACCATTCATTTCAGTGATCTCTGCCATTGGGTCTTGCATGAAAAAGAAGCTGAGCAACATGATCCCTTTGACCCACTGCTGGAGCAACAAATTTATTAGAGATATAGGCATGAGAAATGAAAGGGAAGTAAAACAATTCCAGCTTATTGTGTGTCTTTCTTTCATACTGCTAATCCGGTTTACACATCACGCCTACATGTCTCAATAGGGCTTTATACACTGTGGCAGAGGCGGGAGAAAATAAAAGGTGTGTGTGTGTGTGTGTGAGAGAGAGAGAGAGAGAGGAATGAGGATAAAAACAGGGAAGACAGATATTTTAATCCATATTGTTTTGCTATCTGTAGAAAGTTGAAGACAATTTGTAAAAACAGCCTCCCCCCCCCCCCACAAAATCATTCCAAATGGTGTGAACTCCTATTCAAATAGCTTGTTAGATTAGGACTAGATTATAACCAGAAATTAGATACACTTCTTACAGTGAGTTTGAAATGAAGCTAATACCCCAAATTGAGAATGGGTCTATTGGTGTCCACCTTGATTCAACATTTTAATATAAAAAGGTCTTGGACTCAAAGGCATTTTACAGCCTTGTGGAAGGAAGCTGGGTGACAACTGAACACACACAAACTCTCAATTGAAAGCCCCTTGTTTTACAACATGGGTGCACAATGCACCTGGGGCAACAATTTATCCTGAGGTACCACCCAGAAATAATAAGTTACAGTAACAAAGGATGACACCAAAAAGCATTGTCTTTCTTTGTGGAGGCAATTAATTGCATGTTGAACTACTGGAGGAAAAACAAAACAAAAACGGAACACACACAGAATGCAATAGTCCTGAAAAAGCACTATTGTAGTTCAAGACCTCAGTTACACAATTATTAAAATTTAGAGCCACCCATTGTGGGTCTTTATTTCTGTCTAGTCCTTTTAGATTTCCCCTCCCCGGGGAGGATAAAAGCGGAAGAAAGTCTTCTCTCCCAGGTCTAGGAAAAGATTGGTCTCTGGGTGTCTTCCATAGACAACAATCCATATGGTTCTTCTTAGGTGTTGTAAATTGACATCTGAAAACTTTGGACTGATTGCTCATCCACACACTAGGAGTCGTTTTTAGCATGAACTTAAATACCTGGAGGCATAGCACATGTCATCCCAGAGGTACAGTCTCTGGAGGTCCTGTGGGCCCAGTGTGGCATCGGGTCTAAAGGGGTTTGAATCAGCCCACCCCACTTCAGGACTCCCCTGAGGCCACACTCAGCACCCGGCTAGCCGGCGACCTCTCTAATGGGTGGCAGGCACCAGAACGCCCGATTCCGTGGGCGCAAGAGTCAACACGTACCTCTCTCCCACCCGTGCCCCCTTCCTGTACTCAGAAAAGCACCTCTGGCCCTTTTTCCCACCTACGGCGGAAGGAGGGGGGAATGTGTGAGCTCCGGGATTTTAAGGTGCTTCTCTCCTAGCCCAGGGTGTCGCACTCCAGGCGTCCGGGTGTGGGTGCGGGAGCGTGCGCCCGTGCCCTCCAGCAGGTCTCCACCAGCGCCTCCAAGACGAGAGGACTAGGTCCGGTGCGCGCGCGCTCCCGGCCCGCACCCTCCCCCCGGCGCTGTCACTCTCCGCACCAGCCCTTCCGACCCAGCTCTGCCTCCGCTGGCGAGTCGGGAGCCACCAGCAGGCTGCGGAGCGGAAGCCAAGGTGGCGACCCTTTCAAGCGTGAAAATGGGATCCCAGGCGACCCCCTCCGTGAGAACTCCCCCCGGAGCCGTTCCCCGGCCGGGCCCGCCGCCGCCGTCGGCCCCCGCCCCGCTCTGCGGGGCCGGCCTCGGGGGGCGGGGGCCCGGAGCGAGCGAGCGAGCGTGGAGACGCGGACCGGCGCTCCCGCGCCCCGGCGGCGCAGCCCACCCAGCCCCACGGCCCCGGCGCGCCGCCCCCCACCCTGCCGCCCGGCGCCCGGCCCTCTGTCCGCCGCGCGGGGCGCCCGGCCCCGCAACCCCGCGGCCCCGGGGGCGCACGCGGCGCGAGGGCAAGGCGGCGGTGGCGGCGGCGGCGGCCGCGCCGGCTGCACTCACCATAGCCGGCCGTCAAGCCCTGCCCGGAGCGCGGGTGCCGATGGCGCGGACGCTGGGCTTGGATTTCACATCAATTCCTTTTTTCCCCTCGCCCCCCTTTCCTGGTCCTCCGCTCCTCCGTCTTCTCCCCGTCTTCCCTCGTCTCCCCCTAGCCTTGTCGCTGCGGGTCTCTTTGTCTTCCCTGTCGTCGTCTTTTTCTTCGTCTTCGTCTTCGTCTTCTCCTCCTCCTCCTCCGTCTTTACAAAAGGAACGGAAAGTGTAAAAACCCCGGCGCGCTGGGCCGCCGGAGGCTTTCGGCGGAGTGCAGCGCGGACTCACAATTACAAGCCTGTTTCTATTAAGCAGTTCCATGGCCCTCGGCGTGGGTGGTCTGCCGCGCCATAGGCAGGACCTGTCAGGGTCACGTGACAGATCCGAAAACTTTACCCCTTTACAATAAACTCAAGGAAAGCAAAGTAAACTCGAGGAACGTGCTATCAGCACAGCCCTCCTGGGTAAACAGGCGCTCCCCTCCCCGCCTTCCTGGGAGGCGCCCAGCCGCGCGAGCTCCTGCGAGCCCCGGCCGCCCCCTCCCCGCCCCCCGCGGCCCTGTCTGCGGGGGGCCGCTGGGCGGGGGGTCTCGGCTCGCCACCTCGCCTTCCCCACCTTGTGCTCTGCCCCCACCCCCACCTTATTTGCTAACTTTTAGCCACTTGCCCGAACCCGGGGGCGGGGGTTGCTAGGGGAGCGGGGAAGCTCACTGCAGCATCCCCAGCGCTCCGGGAAATGCGGGGTGCCCAGAGCGCGGCCGAACACCACCACCTTGCCTGTCCTCAATTCTCAAAGCCCTTTCCTGCTCGCATTCCCACGGAAGCCCTGAGAAGCTGGGATCATTCTGGTTGACAGGCCCACAGGCTGACAGGGAGGCAGAGAGCCAGGGAAGCCGGGCAGATAACAAGAGCCTCCCTTGGGGAAATGTTCAGCGCACCAAGATGTATGTAGATTCGCGTCGTTTCTGTCCGAGGTCCCTGGGAAGCTGCTGCTTCTGAAGAGCCCAAGGTGGAGTCCCTTGGAAACCAAGATTGGTAGCTGGCTGAGGAATTACTAATTGATATTTGCTTTTTTTCCCTTCCAATTACTGTGGTTTTTGGGGTATGCCACCCAAATGCTCCCACCCACGCTGCTTTCCCAAACGAGGCAAGCTTGGGTGATGGGGTTAGACGGAAGTGCCTCCATGCGGAAGGGCTCTCAGCCTCTTGCCCTAAATGGAAAGTCCTATTCCGGAGAGACCCTGCTACAGTGTTTAACATTTCATCTGCTCAAACCTACAGGCTACACTTGTGTTTCACACACAGATGAAAGGTGCTATTTTAAATGGTCCACATTATGAATATAGATGAATTACAGATGAGGGGGACGGTAAGATAATTTCTTGAAAATATAAAGAGTTAACTAGCTGCCCTTTAGGTAAAACCAGCCTTTTCTCACCTCATTCTGGGCTGACAGTGTGATTAGGGAGGGGTGTGTGTGTGTGTGTGTGTGTGTGTGTGTGTGTGTGTGTGTGTGGTGTTATTAAAAAAAAAAAAGCATACAACCAACCTAGGAGTCACAGTTGTCTCCTAGGTCCCTCGGTCCCTAGGACAAGTCTCCTTGTCCCAAAGATGATATTCCATTCTTTAACAGGGTTATTTGAGTTTCCAGAGTGCTTATGTTTGAGACGCACTAGGTAATTAAGCATTGGAATGCTGGGCAGCCCTGTGAATTAGGCTGGTCCAGAAAGTCACTTCATACCAATTGACTTAAGTAAAAAATGGTCTTAAATAGATATTATCCATTTATCCAAGCTGAGCAGGAATCCTAAGAGTCATAATAATTGGAAAAACAAACCCACCAACGTTTCACTCGGAAACACTACATTTTGGTGTCATATCAAAAGACTCTATTCAGAACCTCCTATAAACTTGGGTGGGGTGAGGAAGAGGAAGATATAAATACGTCTCCAAATAGAGTAGTCTAGAATTTGAAAGAGAAAGGGGGGTGGGGAATAAGAAAAAAGAGAAACAGCTTAGCAAAGGATATTTAAAAGGTCCACAATATCAAGTCACTAGGTATGCTAATTTTGCAGAGAAATTCCAGCAGACCTTGTGAAGTTTGCCTTTCCTCATTAAAATGAGCCCCTCTCCCCACCCTCAGCAAGCACACTTGGCCACATGATCCTTGAGCATGTGGCCAAGGCTGATAATCAGGGGTGGGTCCACGTTTGGTGGGGCCTGAGCTTATGCAGTTTGGGATGGGGGTGCTTCTTTAGGGACTCAAAATTACAAACACAAAATAACAGTCCTTGGCTTTGGACGGGGTCTGTGCAGGGAAGAGCCCTGAAGCTGCGTGAGCCTCCTGTCCCCTTTATAGTGCAGAACAGGGAGATTACAGAGCTACCCAGATTTTGTGGTCTTACATCCATTAGTTCATACTGAATGTGTTCATATTATGTTCTATTTCAGTCAAATGCTTTATAATTGGAGCAAAGACAGTTTGAGTGTAAATAGTTCGAATTGGCCAGTGGTGATGTAAAGAAACAGGGAGAGAAAGCCTGTGGTGTTGGAACCTAAAAGGTCAGCAAGGAGGGAACTCACTGGAAATCCTTTCTCCCAAGAGCAGGAGAACTCCCTGCCCGTCTTTTCCTTCCTCTGAAATCAGCCTTTGAAAATAATCTCGGTGCTGTCCCCCTCTTCCCTCTACTCCTAGATGCTAGAAATGTTAAATCATCAAGTCTGAAATATGTGTGTTCTGCAGGGCCCAGAGCCCCATATGTTGTTACCTTCTGGCATTTCTCTGAGACTCCCCACCAGGGCAGGCTCTTTGTCACCAAACAGCTGCCTCCACCCTTCTAAAGTTGTTTGTGCCCCATCCCTTCCTGCAAAACCAGCTCTAGCACTGTCCAGTCTGATAACCCACTTGGTATGGAGGTGTCAATGACTGACAAGGCTTCCAGGCAACAGAGTTCAGCTCTAGCCTGTGAGTCTGATAAGCCAATTGGCATCAAAGTGTTAATGGCTGACAAGGCTACTAGGCAATATTTTTGCAAGTCAACTTGGACTTGTGGTCCTATATCCAGAGAAGTAATTCTAAAGTTGGAGATTTGAGGGCATTAAGGCAGGACCAGAGGGAACATTAAGGACACATCAAAAGAGGAGATAACAGAGGGACTTCTTGAAACAGGTCTGAAACAAATCACATGGGCGTAATCAAATCTGTTGATGGGCAAGGTCATCCCTGGCTCTGCCTTTGGACTATCTGTCGCTACTTGAGATTAAGTTGTTAACCTTGTTACTTACACACACACACACACACACACACACACACACACACACACACGTATGCACACAGACATATTCTTTAGTTTTTAATGCTTGCATTGTAACTTTTTAAAAATTTATTTATTTTGAGAGAGAGAGAGAAGGAGAGGGGCAGGGTGAGAGGGAGAGAGAGAATCTCAAGCAGGCTCCACGCTGTCAGCGCAGAGCCCAACACAGGGCTGGATCACACAAACTGAGATCATGACCTGAGCCCAAATCAAGAGTCGGACATTTAACTGACTGAGCCACCCAGGTGCTCCCAGACACATTCTTCACTGTGTGTTCCCCTCTTTCCTGGCTCCCGCTAAAAGTGGGTGCCAAACATGTTCACTCAATCCCTCCCTCAGAGCAACCTCCAGCGACTGGAATGCTTCAGATGACTGATTGAGGGTTCAGAAGAAACATTTGTCCACATCTAAGAAGCTATCCACCACTCTTGCACACAGTCACCTCAGGTGCAGCCATTCTTTGATCCTGGATAGACAGATCAAGCTCTCATAAAAAGCAATTTTGTTCAGTGTAGGGATCCCAATTCTGAAATGAGCCACCCCCACCTTCTGCCTCCTTCCTGTCAGGAAGATACCCACAGCCAAGCCAACTTGAAGAGCGGGGGGCTTTGAAGCCTGGAGGGGTAAGGAATATTTAAAGGTGGTTGGTTAGAATTAGGAGACCGAGTGAGCAATTGAATAGCAGTGCTGAGTATGCTGAAATAGTAAAAGGAGAATTGTTTAAACAGCAACAAGAAGTAAAACGGGATTGCAGAATAGAAGAATCCAAACAAACAGTTTAGAAACAAAAGGGGTGGGGTGAGATCTGCAAAGTGTGAAACCAAAGGCTCCAGGGGACCACATTACTGAGTGGAGAGGCTCATGTAGGGCTCGTGTAGAGAGTCCACTTAGGAATCCTGATGACAATCCCCTATGTACAAGACCTGCAGGGGACAAGCCTTGCCAAGGGAGAATGTGGTAAGAAATGAACTGCCAAAGGAGATTTTTAAACTGTGGGAGGCAGGTGTGGCCAGGCTGGCTGGTGGGGAGGGTGACGGTGGTGGCTGGTGGGTCAGGGCCAGGAGAAACAGGTGATTGCAATCAAGCAGGTCCGAAAAGTTACCATGAGGTTCTAATTGTACCTAGGAAGACTAAAAGAGATATTAAATGTGGTATATACAAAACAAACAAACAAACAAACAAACAAACAGCCTCTGTCTGACACAAAGGGCTGTTTTACACAATTGGCATTATTGCTACTCAGAATTCATCATTTGTCATGATTGAGACCGGTGGGAAGAGGCACAGAACCGAAATGCATTTACCTAAGCTACGTGCTTCAAAATCTGGGTGCATGAGCCACAGTTCATTTTTCACGCTGTGAGTGAGAGAGTTTGTGTGAATCAAGGCTCCATGTGGGTGAGCTTTTAGGGGAAAGGGTTGAGGTGTAAGGGGTGAAACGTTCTTGAGCCCTGTCACGGTGCTGTTCTCTGGGGGGCCAGTCAGCTGCAGGCGGGACTGTTGGTAGCTCTGAAGACCCCTCCTACGTATAGACAGTTCTCTTCCTTGTGTTTGTGGGGTAGACCCCTCTGAGGAACAAGGGCCTGGAGTGAAGGTACGTTCTGTTTCCCAGCAGCCCCGTGGGGAGGGCCCTGGGGCCAGTGGCACCTTCTCCTGCAACCATGGCCAGTTGTTGATGGAGGCCTGTTTTGTGGGAGAAGGGAGTGGGAGCCTGGGTCTGCCTGCCCTGCCATCTGACCCCACACTTGGAGCCTTCCCATCTACACCTGTATCAGATTGCTAGGGCTGCCATAACTAAGTACCACAGACTGGGTGGCTTAAACAACAGATTTATCTTCTCGCAGTCCCAGAGGCTGGAAGTCCAATATCAAGGTCTTGTCCAGGTTGGTTTCTTTGGGGCCTTTCTCTTTGGCATCTTCTTAGGTCATCACGTAGTCTTCCCTCTGTGCGTGTCTGTGCCCAAATTTCCTCTTCTTGTGAAGACATCAGTCATATTGGATTGGGACCCATCATATGGGACCTCATTTTAATTTAATTACCTCTTTAAAGACCTTAACTCCAAACACAGTCGCATTCTGGCGTACTGGTTAGAGCTTCAACACAGGAATTTGGGGGGTATATAGTTCAGCCCCTAAAAACACCCAAACGTTGAAAGGAGCTGGCTTGGATCTGAAGGGCAAGTTCCTGCAACTATCAGAGTGGGGAACAGGGTGGACAGGACCTGGGTGCTTCTTGGCTTCTGGGGCGAGGAGGACCTGACCCACCACTTCCCAGGAACCTGTGCACACCTCCGCCAATCTGACATGGGGTGACACATTTCCGAGGAATGCTGGTGGTCTAGGAAAATGGCTTTAGGCACGCAGCAGAACTCTAATCCCCCCACAAAGAATGAGCCCTGTTAGGCTAATTATAAATCTGTCTTCTTTATTTATTGCTGCAAGTTCCTTCAGGCAGTGGTTTCTAAGGCTGGCTGCTCATCAGAATCACCTGGGGAGTTTAAAAACAGAAACGAAGAAACAAAATGAGATTCTTTGCTCCCATCCCAGAGCTATAGAATCAGAGTCTCAGCCCTGGGGAACTGACATTCTTCAAAAGAAACTCCTTAGAGAAAGTGTGGTAAAATGCTAATGGTAGGATCCAGGTTGGGTATTCACTGTAAAATCCTTCCAATTTTGCTGTACGTTTGAAGTTGTTCATATAAAATGTCAATGAGAAAATAAAAGGATACCTGGGTGATCCTGATACGCAGAAAGATTTACAAATATGTTCTTAACATTCTCGTTTCTACTGGCACTTGTCACCTTGCATTGTTGCTGTTGATTCATCAGATAACAGATTTGTGAGCTCCTACTGCAGAGTCTTCTGTTGGGTGCTGGGAATTGGGGAATGAAAAAGCCATCTTCCTTAAAAACGCCATGAAATACTATCTCATATCCATCAGATTGGCCAAAAAATTAAAAGTCTGAGCATATCAAGTTTAACCAAGACTGTGAGTAGTGGGAACTTTGGGGCACCACTGGTTGGAGTGCAGGCTGGAAAATTGCTTTTGGAAAATAATTTGGCATCCCCTAGAAAGGTTGAATCCCATTCCTAGATATATCTCTACGAGAAAGATGAGGCCCTGGAGGTGCATTCAAGAACGTTCATAGCATCATCTTTCGTAATAGCATAAAATGGACATGACTAAAATATCCATCAAAGTAGAAAAGGTAAACTATGGAGAAATCACACAATGGAATTCTACCAAGAGGTGAAAATAAACGAGACCTAGCTACCTTAGAGCAACAAGGATGAATCTTACAAACGTTATCTTGGGTGAAATACCTAGGTCAGATGCAATTCTCATAAAAATGCATACATGAATTCCATTTATACAAAGGTCAAAACCAGGTAGTACCTAGAAAAGCAAGAGCTTGACAAACCCTCTCAGAGAAGTGGTTACCTCTAGGGGTGCAGGAGGCAAAGGGATTGGGAAGCTTCAAAAATGATTCACTTTGGGGTGCTTACCTGCCTCAGTCAGTAGAGCACACGACTCTTGATCTCAGGGTCGTGAGTTCAAGTCCCACCTTGAGCATGGAGCCTACTGAAAGAAATTGTAAAAAAAATTCATTTTATTATTGTTCTTTAAAATGTACATACAGGTGACAAATATACTTTCGAATTCATGATCTATTTCATAATAAAAACATTAAAAAAAGACATTATCCTGGTCCTAGACAAATTCATAGCAGAACAGGGTATGAAGAAGAACAATTAACTGTAGAATAACATGACTGGTGTAGGACCCAGGAGCACAGGGAATGTGAGTCTGAGCCCTGTCTCCTGAGAGGGCAGGGTCTAGGGAGGGGGATGCTGAGAAAAGGAAGAGGGTTATTGACCGGGTCAAAGGAAGAGAAAAAGGGCATTCTTGGGGGGTGGGGGAGGGGGAGAGCCAGAGGCACCTGAAAGAAAACCCTATTCTTAGAAGTCCTTATTTCTGGACCCCGACTTGGCTAAGCTCTGAGCTACCACCTTCATGCTTTTCCTGTATCAACATGATACCCTAGGTAAAGACTAGAAACCCGAGCAATCTTTTCCAGGGGAATGAGGCTATACAAGCTGAAAGTCAGGAAATGTGTGTAGTTGATGGCACTTTATGGGCTCAAACCTGGATTAAAAAAAAACACGCTGCATTATATAAGTCAACCAACTCTTTGATGCGATCATCTTACAATGACATTTCAGTTATTCTTTGTATGTAAGGCAATGTTATTAATTTACTATAAACACTATGAGGGGTTCTAAATGTGAGTAATAGTAAAAATCCATAAAATGGCGACCTCAACTCTCTTCCCTTGTGAATTTGCATGTTGATAGGATGTTTTATTAAGAAGTGACTTAGCTATGGGTAAAATGACAGACAGACTGCTTAAGAAATATTCAGTTACAAACAAGTATTGGCCTGGAGGAAGCCAAGGAGAAAGCAGCTTATGGATTGCAGTTCATTATTTGCTTATACAGGTGAACACTTCTGTTTAACCTTCATGATTTGAAACAGGCTACCAGCCCACCCACCACTGAGTGTTCCACTCATATCCCTGCCCCCCACCTCTTCTGCAGACATACAATTCTATCTGGCCCCACCAATCACTTCTTGATACTCTCTCTTCTGGTGTTTCTAGTGCTTTCCAACGTTTTTATGCCATGATGCACATAGAAAGAATTGGTACAACACAATGGAATAAACTGGCGGAGATGTGAAGGCACCTATCTGTGGGGGGCTTGGAATTTTTACATCTTTTTATGTTATGCAATTATAACAAAGATAAGTAACTAGATAAATAAATAAAAATTTAGGGAAAACATTATATATGAAATCTGTATAAAACTTCCAAATGAAACCTTTTCAAGTGTTTGACTGAGAAACCTGGACTGCCTTCCATGAATACCACTTTTAATGTCAGCTTTTATGCCTAAAATGACTCTGAGTAAGGTTTAAATAATGGTCTCTTCAAGATGATTAAATGATGATTTCTTAAAATTCTTCCTAGTTACCATGTTTTAAAACTTTGCATGAGCAAGTGGCAGAAATTTAAAACCGTTAAAAATTTTTTTTTGTTAATGTTTATTTATTTTGGAGAAAGAGAGAGGCAGAGTGCAAGTGGGGGAGAGGCAGAGAGGGAGACACAGAATGTGAAGCAGGTTCCAGACCCTGAGCTGTCAGCACAGAGCCTGATGTGGGGCTCAAACTCACGATCTGCAAGATCATGACCTGAGCCGAAGTCGAATGTTCAACCGACTGAGCCACCCAGGCACCCCTAAAAACATTTTTTAAGCATGCAAAATTTAGGGGCACCTAGGTAGCTCAGTCGGTTAAGTGTCTGACTCTTGATTTGGACTCAGGTCACGATCTCACAGTTCTTGAGTTTAAGCCCTACATCGGGCTCGGCAGACACTGCCGTGCATGCTTGGGGTCCTCTCTCCTTCTCTCTCTGCCCCCCCCCCCCGCTCACTTGTGTATGTGCACTCTCTTTCTCTCTCAAAATAAATAAAATAAACATTAAAAATTTGTTTAAGCATGTAAAATTTGTACCTGTTGAAATGAAAATCAGAACCACAATGAGATATCACCTATGTGTGAGAGGTTGGAATGGCTATTTTCAAAAAGGCAAGACATAACAAATGCTGAAGAGGATGGGGAGAAAATGGAACCTTCGGGCACTGTTGGTGGGAATGCAAGCTAGTTTAGCCACTGTGGAAAGCAGTGTGGGGATTCCTCAAGGAATTAAAGGCAGAACTACCATATAATCCAGCAATCCTACTTCTAGGTATATGTCCAAAGGAAATGAAATCACTATCTTGAAGAGACATCTGTGCTACCCCCATGTTTGTTACAGCGTAATTCACAATAGCCAAAGTATGGAAACAGCCTAAATATCTGTTAATGGATGAATGTATCAGGAAAATGTGGTGTATATATAAGCAATGGAGTATTATTATTCAGCTTTTAAAAAGAAGGAAATCTCTCTCTACATAAAATAAAATAAAATAAAATAAAATAAAATAAAATAAAATAAAATAATAAAATAAAAGTGGTGCCTGGGTGTTTCAGTCCGTTGAGTGTCCTACTCTTGATTTCTGCTCAGGTCATGCATGATCCCAAGGTTGTGGGATTGAGCCCTGCATCTGGGGCTGCATGGAGCATGGAGCCTGCTTGAGATTCTGTGTGTCTGTCTGTCTCTCTATCCTTCTACCCCCAGCCTCACTCATGTTCTCTCTCTAAAAAAAAAAAAAAAAGAAAAGAAAAAAATTAAGAAGAAAGAAATCTTGCTATGCGGGACATGGGCAGATCTTGAAGGCATTATGCTAAGTAAAATAGACAAAGAAAGACAAAAACTGCACAGTACCACTTATATGTGGAATCTAAAAAAATAAATAAATAAAAGTGGAACTCCTAGAAACAGAGCAGAACAGTGGTTACCAGGAGCTGGTGGGTAGGGACAGTAGCACAGAGCCCAACACCGGGCTTCAACTCCTGAGCCATGAGATCATGACCTGAGCTCAAGTACAGTGCTTAACTGACTGGGCCACCCAGGCGCCCCAAGGAAGCTCTTTTAAGAGAAGTAGGAAATTCAGTCAATAAGAGGGGGGAAAAAAGATGTATTTTAACCCAAAAAATTAAATATTTTTGAGTGGTAAAAAATATAATAAACTAAGTGGCCAGAGAAACACAAGCTTCTCTAGGGGAAACACTAGGGAGTGATAGTGTTGCAAACTGCTGCGTCCCGTCCAGAAGGACCGGCAGCTACTGAGCTCCAGCAGACAGAGTTTGGTCACGCAGGGGTGTGGGTGCTGTATGGCCACACGTTCTGGTCCTTCAATTCCTTTATAACTCAGGACTTTTATAATCTCTATCTCAGTTGTCATGCTCTAGCCAAAATATCACTCCTCTCCCTCCCATCCCCCACCCAAAAGGCATCAATGTCCGTCCATGCCTGGCACTCTATGTACACTCCTGTTTTTATTCTTTTCTCTTGGCCGGCTTACTCCCTACCCCCATTCAAGCAGTCGCATGGCTCCCTCCACCCCACCACCCCTCCCGCTGTCCTTTAGCTCATGCTCATTCTCTTCCCTCATAGGTGCCTCTTGGCCCCCCCGGCACTCAGGACTTCTCCAACGACTATTATAATAGTCTTCCAGCTGGTTCTCATGCATGATGACAAAATCCCATTCCTCAGGCACAGGTTTTTCAAGCAAGCCCTATGCCAAAAACCTTCAATCGGTCCCATCACTTTCTGAAGGAAGGCGAATGCCCAGCCTAGCTGCCAGCACCTTCCTATCAATGTCCATCCACAGCCTTGTCTAACTCAGTGCCTGCTCACTGACTGGAAGCCCTAACCCCAGGTGCTTCCCCTGGGTGACCTACTTTCTCACCTGTGCTCATGCCCAGACACCAATAATCGCTGCCTGGGTGTTGCACCACAGAGCCTGTAGGTTAAAACAAAACAAAATAAAACAAAACTCTAGGACTTTCTGGGGCTTTGTAACTTCCTGTGCAAAGGACAAAGGAGTTGGTGGAGGCAATGCGGTAATAGCTTTTCTCCAGACTGTTAAGCATTGGAAGTGTATGTAAATCTCACTCTCCAGTTTCTGTGTTGCTGAAAAGCGTCTGCTCGTAGGAAAGAACTTCTCTGTATTCTCATATTATCATGGGAAACCTTGCAACCGTTTTGTAAACAATTTTTAAAACAATTAGGCTTACAGATATTTAAACACTTTTTAAAGATCTTCATTGTTAAAAGTGTGGTAAAGTACACATAACCTAAAACATGCCATTTTAGCCGTTTTTAAGTATTTGGTTCAGTGGCATGAAGTACATTCACACTGACGTGCGACCATCACACCATCCATCCCCAGAGCTCTTTTCATCTTGTGAAACAGAAACTCTGTGCCCGTGAAACACTAACTCCTTATCCCTTCTCCTCCAAGTCCCTAGGTACCACCATTTGACTTCTTGTCTCTACGAATTTGGCTCTTCTAGGTATCTCATCTAAGTGGAATCAAACGGTATTTGTTCTTTTGTGACTGGCTTATCTCACTTAACGTAATATCCTCAAGGTTCATCTGTGCTGTAACCTGTGATAATTTCATACCTTTTTAAGGCTGAATGGTATTCCGTTGTATGGATTTACCACATTTTGTTTATCCATGCATCCATTGATGGACACTTGGGGTGCTTCTACCTTTGGGCTATTACTGATCACACTTACATGAACATGGGTGTGCGAATATCTCTTTGTACGCTCAAAGATATTTACATGTTCATCAATATGAGTTTTGGTCGAGCCAGTGTTTGCTGGTGTCAGTTCCTCCATAATAAAGCTAATTTTGTTTTTTATTTATTTTATTTTCTTTAAAATTTTTTTTAACATTTATCTATTTTTGAGAGGTAGAGAGAGACAGAGCATGAGCAGGGGAGGGGCAGAGACACAGGGAGATACAGAATCTGAAGCAGCTGCAGTCTCCTAGCTGTCAGCCAGAGCCCAGCACGGGGCTCGAACTCGCAAAACGCAAGATCGTGACCTGAGCTGAAGTCGGATGCTTAACCAACTGAGCCACCCAGGCGCCCCATAATAAAGCTGATTTTAGAAGATAGATTCTGATCCAATCTGCATTATTTGAGGGAGTTCTGTCTACTTTAAACACTTAGATGACTTTACGATTTGAATTAGTCTTCACAATGTATAGCTAACAAACCTTTAGAGTATTTCTGCCTACTCATCCAGAACAGCTTTGGTAAAAATTTTATGCCACTTTGTGAATGTTAGAGTTCCAAAAATTATGAAGATTAGAAAGAATAAGTGAGATGGCATAGAATCTGGATTCATTTTAAGAAAACTTAAGACACTGATAAAACACCACTGGGGGGGAGGATTTTGTGGGAGAATATTGGTTCCTTGAAGAGGTCCATATACTAATTCTGTGAACTTGTGAATATGTTACATTCCCTGGAAAAAAGAGACATTGCTAATGTAATTAAGTTAGGGCCTTGAGATGGGGAGTTTATCCTGGATTTTTTGGATGGGTGGGTCCAAACTGGAGTCTTTAAAAGCAGAAGAGGGGGACAGAAGAGGTCAAATGCCATTTGGGAAGGACCTCACCTGCCATTGCTGGCTTTGGAGGAAGGGGCCACAAGTCAAGGATTATGGGCAGCTTCCAAGAGCTGGAAAAGGCAGATAAACAGATTTTCTCCAGAGTCTAGAGAAAGAAACACAACCCTGCTGACACTAAATTTTAGCCCCGTGAGACTTGAGTTAGACTTCTACAGACAATAAAATAATACGTGTGTGTTGTTTTAGGTAAGTTTGTAGCTAAAAATTTAAGAGCCAAATTTGATAGTCTGTGAGTGGCTTCCAATCATCTGATGTTGGAGAGTACTTTGAGTTAGTTCAGGTCAAAGAGGAGAGTGACATAACTGATCAGTAGTGTTTTCTATGAGTGGGATGACAGCACAGGGACCTTGTGTTTGCCACTGCTGTTCTGGCCTCAACATTCACCCTTTTTTTTAACTCTTTTATTTCCTGTGTTGCTTTCCACGGATCCCGCTGTCACAACTTGTAAAAGCATAAACAAAGCTCCTGTCAGATGCAGCCCCAGAAATGTTAGGAACCATCCAGAGGTATCTGCCAGAGACACCCAGTGATGGTTGGTAGGTCACTACATTGACCTCAGAAATGGATGCCAGGAGGGGAGGCTGGGTGGCTCAGTCCGTTAAGTGCTCAACTCTTGCTTTCCACTCAGGTCACTATCTCATGGTTTGTGGTTTCGAGCCCCGCATCCAGCTTTGTACTGACAATATGGAGCCTGCTTCGAATTCTCTGTCTCCCTTTCTCTCTGTTGCTCCCTGCTCGTGCGCAAAAGTGCACGCGTGCGCTCTCTCTCTCTCAAAAATAAATAAACATTAAAAAAAAAATTTTTAAAGAGTGGTTGCCAGCAGTGCTCCGTCGTACCTCCATGACTCATCAGCGTGTTCTTCAGTTTCCAGCTGCTAGAATCTGCATCTCTGCGTGTGATATTGTACTGGAGCATATTTGGACTTTGCACAAGAGCTTTTAGAACGCTTGGAATTTTCTGAGTGACAGTGGTGAGAAGAATGTCTTATAATAAGCCCCTTTCAGTCACACCTGAGTTTATGCTAATGAGCTGACTCTCCGTGGGCCCCAGGAGGGCATTAGGGAGGGGACTGGTTGCCAGAGGAACCAACCCTGTGATCAGAAGGCTGGAAGTTTTGGACCACCCGCCTCCCTGCCTTCATTTGTATCAGTAGCTTTTTACAGCCTGCGAGGAGAGGAGAGGGACTGGGGACTGAGTTCACTCACCAACGGTCAATGATGTAATCAAATGTGCCTATGTGATGGAAGCTCTACAAAACCCCTAAGTGTGGGGGTTTGGGGAGCTTCTGAGTTGGTGAACATATCCATGTGCCAACTCCATGGGAATAGAAATGCCCGTACTCCAGACCCTTCTGGACCTTTCCATATGTACCTCTTCACCTGGCTGTTCATTTTTATTCTTTATAATAAATTGGAAACAGTAAGTAAAACAGTTTCCTGGGTCCTGAGAGTCATTATAACAAATTGAGGATAGGGCTGTAGGAACCCCTCACAAAGGTGTGCATGACCTGGGGACCCACTACTTGTGGTTGGCTTCTGAAGTGGGGGGCAATCCTGTGGGGCTGAGCCCTTAACCTGTGGGATCTGTGCTAATTCTGGGTAGTTAGGGTCAAAATTGAATCAACTTGTAGGACACCCAGTTAGTGTCCATGGAGAATGACAGACTTGCTTGGCGGGGAAACCGCACACATTTTGTGTCAGAAGTGTTGTGAGTAGAAACAGATTATAGTACTGTGCCTGAAGATTCTTCTCCCTCCCAGGAACCAAACCCACACTGCCCCACAGCGCCCAGGAATCAAACCCCACCCTCACCCCCACCCATGTAGCAGATCAAAGCGGCGTCTGTTTCAGACAGAATGCCGGAGGATGGTGCATCAACACCCCACTATTTCAGCTTGGGTTGGATAATTCCGAGGCTTGTGTTTTGTGCCCAGAGTTTCCCTGCAGGGTTAAGCTTCATTCTCCCATCACTCACCCACCCAAGAGATAAACTCACCATCTCCAGACCCTTAACTTAATTACATTGGCAATGTCTCTTTTTTCCAGGTAATGTAACATATTAATCAATTATTAATCTCAGGATTAGGATGTGGGGAACCAGTATTCTGCCTCTCACCAACCCCCCCAAATTAGTGTCTTATCAAGGTCTTAATTTTCCCTAAGATGAATACTAATTCCATGCCACTTATTCTTTCTAATCTGTGTAATTTTTGGAACTCTAACATGTGTGAGGTTGGATTTTCTGCTTCTCTGCTCCTGCTTTCTTTTTTTTTTTATAATAAGGAATTTCTTTTTTTTTAAGTTTATCTATTTTGGGGGGGGGGGAGGAGGGGCAGAGAGATTCCCAAGCAGTCTCCATGATGTCATCAGAGAGCCCGACTCGGTGCTCGAGCTCAAGAACTGAACCATGAGATCATGACCTGAGCCAACATCAAGAGTTGGATGCTTAACCAACTGATGCTCCCAGACACCCCTCTGCTCCTGCTTTCTAAACAGGCTGTGCATTTCCAAATATTCAGTATTTAAAAAGAAGAGATATATGGACACGATAAAAAGCCAAGCAGCATGAAAGGGTATAGAGAGAGAATGAAAAGTGTCCTTGTTCTACTCTTGACTTCAAATTCTCCAAATTACCTGCAGAGGCAGACGTCATTTTAGGATTTTATCTCTTAAAAATTTTTTATTTTTATTTTTATTATTATTATTAATGCTTACTTTTTAGAGAGAGAGAGACAGAGCGCAAGCGGGGGAGGGGCATAGAGAAAGGGAGGCACAGAATCTGAAGCAGGCTTCAGTCTCTGAGCTGTCAGCACAGAGCCCAATGTGGGGCTTGAACCCATGAACTGTGAGATCACGACCTGAACTGAAGTCAGGTGACTGACGGAGCCACCCAGGGGCTCTGGATTTTTTTAAATATAATTAAGCCTGTATACATATATGCCCTTTTTTTTAATACAAAAGGTAATGTATCAAACTGCTGCTCTATCTTGTACATTAAAAAAATTTTAAATATTCCTTTCCATATCAATGTACATAGTTTCTAATTTTTTGCGTTATCTTTTATCTGCTGAGCTTGAAGATAGGGAGTTGCCTTTCTTTAGGTATGAGATAAACTGCAGCTTTACCCTCACTCATTTTTTAAAAAATGAGTCTCTTATTTCTTAGCATCTTTTTTAGCACAGCCTAGTGCTTTTACGGCCACATCTGTGCTGATATGCACAGGTGATGTATTTGGCTGGCACAAGTCACAATCAAGACGACAACATTGATGATGGCGATGCCAATACCTCGTGATTTTCCCCATACCACAAACTCTTCATCCACATTTATTTTTCTGATTGAGTTTTTATGAGTTAGGAGTTATTATTTCATGTGAAGCCTAGCCAGTTCGTCTCAAAATTAGAGCTATTCCACTGCTTTATGGAGGAGAACATTTTAGTAGAGAAAGGGCATCCTTTACATATGAGCATGAACCACAGTGTGTTTGAATTAGTATTCAGAAGAGTGTGTCTCTAAAGGAAGCCTGCTGTGGCTGGGAGAAAAGGAGATGGTCGTTGGTTAAATGGGAGAGGACATCACAGAGACCTCAGGAGTCCCCACCACTGCATTTATGAAACAGTCATTCCTAAGGCCACGTTTTGGTGGTTTCCTCCCAAGGGTAGCTAAAATGTTCTTTCATGCTACTACACACTAGCCTTTTTACAACGTCTATGTTAAAAGAACAAACCAAATTCCCTCTAGAAGAGGTGATCTCAGGGGACTCCTTATCAGCTGGAATTCAGAAGACCCTAATGTTTCATGATCTAATTTGATTTTCAAGTTGTTCCAGATGCCTTTCTGCAGTAACACTTCTAGTAATTAATTGTTGCAGACAGTGGGGTCCGTTCACACTTTTTTTTTTTTTTTTTGGCCTCCGGAGAATGCAAACCGTGGTAGAAACTTTGCATGACAGAGAACGTTAACAGCATCAGGCAGAACCTGGAAGATTCCTTGTGTCAGCTGAGCTCCTAGCTCCTGCTTCTCCTAAACATTTGATCTTGTATTGGATGCGATTACCTTTTTAGTTGTTTTTTAATAGTTTTGTAGTTTTAAAAAGGATTATGGGACAGATTATTATTTTTTTCTTAGTAGTGGGCTTTCCATAGAGTCAAAGAATTTAGGGAGATTCTTTAAGCAATTATAAAAGAAAAAGTGAGGATTCTGAGAAGTTAGAAGTATAACTTCTGAATAATTCAACTTTTTTCCCAAAACAAAATAAAAATGCTATGACTTTAATGCATAAATGCATAGGAAGTTATTATCATACTTTCTCAGGAGGATGGAAATTTGGTTGGTTCAAATTCACTTTGAGTATACACAGCAAGTTCCATCAAATAAACCCCTTTATTACTGTAACAGTCTATTAAAGGGAGGCTATTTTAGGTACATGGATTTTTCTCTGTTGGAGGGAAAGCCTCTGAAAATAATTTCATGGTCTAGATCAATGCCCTAACTGGTCCAATTTTGTCGTCATGATCAGGGACTGGGGGATAGGAAGCATTTATGATGTGATTCATTGTACAATTACCAGCTATTTCAGGAAATTCCTTTCCAACTTCAGATAACAGTTACTTTGTGCCCTGAGCACTGGGACGACCCCCTTATAATTGTATTCAAGCTCGGGTGGTTCAGGCGCTGCTTTTAGTCATACGCCATGCAGATTCATTAGACCTTCTTTCTCGCTGAGCACTTGGCCACACGGAATGTTCATTTGGAAGTTTCAGTGAAAGGCCCATAGAGCTCCGCTACCCTGCACAAAGTTGTCCTGTATTTGGTCAACTGACTGTTGAATAATTGGCACAGCTCTCGATGCCAACGTGAAAGAACCAGTAAAGGCAAAGAGTGCAATGGCCCGACGGTTAGGAAGGATACTCTGGTCTTGCGTGAATTCCACGGTGTAGGAATGGGTGGTATGTGTATATTTATTGAGGTGCAGGGATAATCCTTCCAGCATAGGGTAGTGGTTCGGAACTTAGACTTTGGAGCGGTACATTAGTGCATGACCTTGGAGACGTTCCTACCCTCTCCCTTTAGTTCTAAAATTATCATAATAATATCTACCTCCCAGGGCTGCTGTGCTTTGGAAAACGAAATCATAAATGTAAAGGACTCTGCCCAGAGCAAGCACTCAAGGCATAAGAATTATTTCTGTACCATTCAACAGCGTGGCAGATGCTATGAACGGGTGCCCCTGCTCTATCCTCTGTCCCTACTCCAGTAGCACATGCTAGCCCAATCCAACTGTTGGTAGCTGCATTATCTCTGCCAGAGGGCTTTCTCTGGCCACCAAACCTGCTCTGTTGCCCTCACAGCAGGCTGGAGAAGCTGAGGAATGAACAACTCTGGAGGTAGCCTTCTAGTAAGGTCAGACTGGTGTATACATACCCCAGATCTCCTGCCTTTTGACTGGAATAAATTAGAATCCCATGCTTCTGCCTGGCTCTGGAATTCCCCAGTGGGACTGAGTTCCAGTAATACACAGGGATGACTTTCTTGATAATGGACCTTTTGCTGGCTGTCTTCCCTTCTGTTTCTCTCTACTGCACTTCTCCACTTGCCACTCCTAAATAAGCTATTTGTACCCAAATCCTTCCTCAGAGTTGCTTCTGGGGAAACATACATTAAGACATTCACCTTGAACATGAGGAAAGACTTTTGTTGTCAATGTTGGACTCAGTCATGCCTATTTATACAGGTCCAGGTCCCAAAATTTCTACAAGAAACCTTCTTGCCAGCAGGATTTGAGGCCTTTTAACCAATTGAGTCATAAATTGTTTTTTTTTCTTCTTCTTAATTAGCACAACTGATCTAAAGGGCAACTCTCCAGGGGCTGCTGCAGTGAAAAGACTACCCATCTCTTCCAGATTTGTTCTCTTGACATAGTAATTCTTGATGTTCGATTTGCCATCCTTCTTACCTTGAGACAGAGTTATCTGTTGTCCGGCAGCTTTGACCTTAGAAGGTGGTGCGAAAAACATCACAACTCTCTCTCTGATTAAACAGAGTATCTTTTTTTTTTTTTTTTTTTTGAGGAAGATAGGAAAAATAATAAATATAAACACTAAAGATTCAATCTCTGGACACTATTTTGAACTGAATGCCTTCTAGTTATTTTTGAAAAAAGAGGAAGCATTTAATGAAAGTTTTGAAACTGGCAGTTATTTATTCCAGGAGCATGTATTGCTAGTGGGTGGTGAGCATGTGGGCCTGAGCCCTTGGCAATAAAAAGATCAGTGAGTCCTGCTCCCGCTATGGCTGAAAAAACAACCATGTGAAACACTGACTAAGGTATATAGGTATGGGTTCTTTAAAACATATTTCCAAAGCTTGCCTAACACTTTTAAAATTCTATATTTAACCAGCAATATCCTGATTAACTTTCCATAAAGTTATATGGATTGTTCAAAGCAACATTAAAAAATATTTTTGTTTTATTTTGACTTTAAAAAGTGTCCATATTATGTATTATGGTAAAGGAGGGAATGAATTAGCTTTTGATTTGCCATTTCTCGTTGATTCCGTCTTTTTAGTGACAGAATGTTTAAGGGGAGGGACTCTGACATTCTTACATGAGTATTGATCTAGTTTTTCACTTCAACTTGAAAGGTTAAATCAGATGAATCACCAATAAATAAATGTTTTTGTCAAGGAGTAGGTGTGGGCATAGCTTGTATAATAACTGAGGTAGGTGCAAAAACATGTGGTACTTATGTTTTGGGAGATATTTTTTGGTAAATAATTCCCAATCCTCCCAAATATCCAAAGTAGACATTGTAGAGAAAAATGCACAGACCTACTCATTCATGCATTTATTACTTCAGTGGATATTTATTAGCAGCTACTATGTACCAAGCACTGATCTAGGAGCTGGGTGTATAATAGGGTTCAAGAAAGTGATATGAAGGCTTCTGGGTGGCTCAGTTGGTTAAATGTCCGACTTCGGCTCAGGTCATGATCTCATGATCCGTGGGTTCAAGCCCCGCATGGGGCTCTGTGCTGACAGCTCAGAGCTTGGAGACTGCATCAGATTCTGTGTCTCCCTCTCTCTCTGCCCTTCCCCTGCTCACGTGCTCGCTCTCTCTCAAAAATAAATAAACATTTAAAAAAATTAGGGGCGCCTGGGTGGCACAGTCGGTTAAGTGTCCGACTTCAGCCAGGTCACCATCTCGTGGTCCGTGAGTTCGAGCCCCGCGTCAGGCTCTGGGCTGATGGCTCAGAGCCTGGAGCCTGTTTCCGATTCTGTGTCTCCCTCTCTCTCTGCCCCTCCCCCATTCATGCTCTGTCTCTCTCTGTCCCAAAAAAAATAAATAAACGTTGAAAAAAAAATTTTTTTTTAAAAAATTAAAAAAAATAGAAACAGACATAAGACTTATGGTCCAACAAACAGATATTATTTAATTAAACAAATGAATGTATAATTATATTGTGAAGAATGTGTATAGTTACAAAGTGACACGTGTTCTGACGAATAGCAGTAGAGTTCCGTGAAATCCCCTAATAGTGGAATCTGACCTAGGCTGAGGAAGGAATGTTTGTGCTGAGACATGAAGGATAGTAGGGTTACCAAGGCCCAAATGGGTTAGGTTACAGAGTGGGGGCTGAGAATGTTCCAAATGGAGAGAATAGCAAGTGCAAAAACCCTGGGGTAGGAGGGGGATGGTGTAATTAGATTCTGAAGGAAAGTCTGAGCCCAGAGCAAGTGTGGGCAGTGGGCTAGTTGAGATTGGAGAGAGAGGCTGAGGCTGTGTTTTGAAGGCTTTCTAGGTCATTTAAGGAGATCTGTCCTTATTGGGTGAGCCTTGGGAAGCCAATGAAGGGCTTCATATAGGAGGGAAATGTGACAGGTTTGTGTTTTGAAAAAACAGAAATACTCAGATTGGCACCAAATACATTGGGGTGGAGGGAGGGAAGGTCAGAGACAATACAGGGAGGGATGGAGAATTACTAGGCTGTGGGGGAAGTCCAGGGGGCAGATGGCAGTTCCTTGGAGTAGCGTGGAGTGAGGGGGAGAAAGTGACTTGGTTCTAGAGGTAGGTAAGATGTGAAGCTGACAGGACTTGGGGATAGTGTAGCTATGACAAGCAGGAGGGAGGGAGGTGTGGGAGATGGCTCAGTTTTCTGACTTGTGTTTCTGCATGCACGATGTTGCCATTCACCAGGAGTTGGGGGCAAGATCATAAATTCGCTCTTCAACATAATAATTTTGAAGTGTATTTGAGTCTTCTAAATGGAGGGTTTTTTTTTTAAGTTTATTTATTTATTTTGAGAGAGAGAGAGAGAGAGAGTGCACACAAGTGGGGGAGGGGCTGAGAGAGAGGGAGAGAGAGAATCCCAAGTAGGCCCTACGCTGCCAGCACAGAGCCTGACGCGGGGCTCAAACTCACGAAATGGAGATCAAAACCAAGAATCAGACGCTTAACTGACTGAGCCACCCAGGTGCCACCTAAGTGGATTTCTTGAGCTGGCACGAATACATAGATCTGGAGACCAAACTGTTCATTTTTATTATTATGTAATTTGTTCTTTCCAAGTTTTTAAAAATTAGATGAAACACTAGCAAGGGCTTGTGTGCGTTTCTCATCCATTTGTAATATCCACGTTAGCTCATAAAAATCAGTTGAAATACATAAAATGGATTTGTCTCCCCACTGTAGATTAAGAAAATGCTTTTCTTGTGCTTTATTACTCTGGAGGTAATTGCATGATGGGAAGTACTGAAATTATTTTTTAAAATTTTTATTAATTTTAATTTTGAGAGAGAGTGTGTGTGCGTGTGCGGGCAGGGGAGAGCATGTGGGGAGGGGCAGAGGAGAGGGAGAGAGAGAATCTTAATCAGGCTCCATGAGCCCAATGTGGGGCTGAATCCCATGACCCTGGGATCATGACCTGAGCTGAAATCAAGAGTCAGACGCCCAACTGACTGAACCACCCAGGTGCCCCAGTAAGTACTGAAATTATGATGTGTAATTTTAACTGGCAATTCCTTTGTAGTTTCTACTAAACTTGAAATATAAAGTTGGTGTTGGCAGTGTGAGAAGTGGAGATGCCCAATGAGTATCTGTTTCAATGTGACCGTGTGTCCTCTGGCGACTTCTTATTCTGCATTTCTACCTAAACAATTCCCTCACTCCCATAAACTTACTGCTGTTCGCCTGATAGTTACCTATGGTGTGCACTGGTCCAGGGGCTGAATATAGAGCAGTGAATAAAACACATAACAATAGACAAAAATCCATACCCTTAAAATGCTTGAAAATGAGAATGAGTCCCAAGTTCATGCTCAGCTCAGACTTCTCTTTAAAGATTTAGACACATCTACATCTAACTATTCCACAAATTCAAGATACCTCGAATCAAACTCCTTATCCTTTTGTTCTGTTATCTACTCCCTTGAATTCTGACTGTCCAACAGCCTGCGCATCCATCCTTCCACCCAGTTGCCCAATCTGGAGACCTGGGAACCACCCTTAATTTCTCCCTGTCCCTCACTCCTGAAACCTGTCAGTAATCCAGTCCTCCTAATGCTTCGAAAATTGTTGTCACATTTGCCCTTTTGTCTGGCTCCCAAGTGCCCCTGCCTAATGAAGTTGGTTGGCTCTCACCATCTCTTGCCTGGACTGTAAGAACTACCTTGCTGGTCTCTCTGATTCTGTATTGTATCCTTTAAATTCTTCCTCCGTGCGGCTGCCTGAAGGACTGGTTTAAAAGCAGATCTGGCTGTGATCCTCTTTAATGACTCTAAGCTCCTTAATGTGGCATTCAAAGCCTTCCACAATTGTCTTCTGCCCACATCTCCAGTTCACCTCCTCCCACCCTGTCCTTTCTTTGAACGACAATAACAAGGAGGGGCCTGTGGTTACAATTCCCCAAACCTAGAAGGTCCTTCCCGGGATTCTTCATGCATCCCTGCTTCATGCATCCCATGCATCACTGCTGCTCAGCCTCTAAGACTAGGCTCATGTGTCATTTCTTCCATGAAACCTTACCTTGTCCTCTAACTCCCTCCCCAGGACCGGGCAGGCGGCTTCCACGGCGTCATGAGAGCGGTCCTTTATGTGCTATCTTGAAACTTCCCACCAAGCATTGGGGCTGCCTGTCTTCCTCATGTTTTGAAAGTAAGAACTGTATCTTGGGGCACCTGGGTGGCTCAGTCCGTTGAGTGCCTGACTCTTGATTTTGACTTAGGTCATGATCTCACAGTTCACGAGTTTGAGCCCTGCGTCGAGCTTTGCGCTGACAGCTTGGAGACTTCTTGGGATTTTCTCCCTCTTCCTCTGCCCCCCCCACCCTCTAAATAAATAAATAAATAAATGTATGTGTGTATATATATATGTAAAAGAACTGTGTCTTAGCCAATGAGTATAGCCTCAGTGCCTACGGTAATATCTGACACAGAAGGCCAATAATCAATATGTGTTGAACTGTGCTGCTAAATGTACATTAGAATACTTTTCTATTGGGGAATTTTCAAGAATGTAATGTGTGATTTTTCTTTTCGTGGGAGCACGAGTGTAATGTAGAAGAGGCCCTTTAATCTAAACTATATTTGAAATAGAAGGGGAAATAGGACTTTCTGCAAGAAAAAGCTCTTGTCTGTGGCTAAAAAAAAAAGGTTGAGACCATGAAAATGCTTTGGTATCTAGAAGTCACAATATGCTATTGTTTTTCTTTAAAAGAAAATTGACTTTTACAAATGTCTCAAATGTAATAGCAGCAGACGATATAGCCAGCAAGGGAGTCACTGATTATTTTACATTCTGAAAGCTTCGGCTTCCAGACAGGCTCACATTGTGCTGAATCTGGCGTCGTCCTCTCTTGACAAAGATATGTACACAATTGATTCTATCACCTAGTTCTTTCCTGTCTTCAACTTATTTTCCTACAACAAAGGATGGAAAATATTCACAACTCAGAACATATGTATATTTGGAATAGTTGGTCCTTTCTGGGTTTTTTTTTCCTCTCCTCTGAAAAAATGTACTTTGATCTTCAGTGTATCACATGAAGGTCCTTTGAATGCACTACCTAATGGGGAAAATAAATAAGCCAAGAGCTGCTGTAACTTAAGATGTTTGCCTTGAGAACGACTGGTCTTTCTGTCAGTCTGTCAGCCTGCCTGTGTTTGTGTGTGAGACTCCATTTTGACTGCCAGTGTTTTGTGTAAGTAAAGATTTTCTTTTAATATCTAAACACTAGCTTCTCCGTGCCCTTGCCAGTTGCTGTACAATTCTTTTGTCCCTTAGCAAGGACGAATTTTCTTTGTTTCTTGTTCAGCTTTGCTTGCTAAGCTCTTAGACAGCTAAGGAAGACCTCTTCACAGACTACAAAGGATGACTTTTATCTCTCGATTGATTTAGTCAAAACATCTTCAAATTTCACATTGATTTGGCGAACATGGGAACATTTAAGGTAGAGTGGATGCTGTCGTATGCTGCCCAATTTCCCCCTTCAAGACAGGGCACTCATTCTCCAAGCTTCCAGGAATGTTGCTGATAACTCACAGGGAAGTCGCTCTCTGGGAATTGATGTCAGCCCAAGAAAGCTGCCTGAGCAAGGTATGCTGCTTCCTTGACTTGCCCACGTATATCTGAGTCCCAGAAGTCTTTCCTGAGAAATCCAGCCTAAGATACAGGAATCAGACAATGAATCAGTTCAGGGGAAAGATTGGTATATTAGCCAGAGTTCTTCAGAGAAATATTATCAGTTGGAGAAACAACTACATCTTAATATATGTTTCATATAATGTATATTTCAATATGTTGGATATATATCCTTGTATATGCCATATAATATATATCCAAATATCATATATTCTACATCATTCCATATATACTATTGACTTTGTTTCTCTGGAAAATATACAGTTGACCCTTGAAAAACACAAGATTGAATTGGGCAGATCCACTCACACATGGATATTTTTCCGATAAATACAGTATAGTACTCTAAATGTACTTTCTCTTCTTTATGCTTTTCCTAATAACATTTTATTTTCTCTAGCTTACTTTAGTGTAAGAATTCAGTATATAATATATAATATATAAAATATGTGTTAATCAATTGTTTATGTTATCATAAGGCTTTTTTATGTTATCAGTAAGGCTTTTGGTCAACAGGCTATCAGTGGTTAAGTTTTGAGGGAGTCAAAAGTTATACACAGATTTTTTTATTGAGTGGGTGGTGAGTACCCCTAACCCCCATGTTGTCTGTCAACTGTGTATGTATATAATATATAATATATAGGTAGTGTATACATAACAAAATATACATGTAGTACATTACATACATAACACATATATGTAATAAATGAATCTCTATCTAGCTTGCTAGCTATCTATCGTCTATACAAATCCATGCCTGGAGAAGGGGATGGCTAAACAGGGACCAGGAAGACTCCAAATGTGTATAGGGTTTCATTGAGGGACATTGGAAATATTCTAAAATTAGATTGTGGTGATCTAATTCAGTGTATCTTTGAATCAGTGTAAGTGTCATGTCAAGCACAGTTGCCTTTTTTCAGCTTAGCTTTTTGGAATGTTTGAACACAAACATTGCCTTGGAGATCATCTGGTAGCTTTCTGACTAGAGACAAACCACGTATTGAAAAAGTAGCAACTCTGTTGATTGGCTGAGACAATGATGACTGAGAAGAGAGCATTGGAGACTGAAGAGTCCATGGTCTTTTTTTGGGGGGGGGAGGGGGGAGAGAAGGAGAGTGTGAATGAGGAGAGGGGCAGAGGGAGAGGTAGAGTTTCTTAAGCAGGCTCCATGCCCAGCGTGGAGCCTGATGTGGGGCTTGATTCCATCATCGTGAGATCATGACCTGAGCTGAAATCAAGAGTCGGACGCTTAACTGCCTGAGCCACCCAGGATCCCTGAAGAGTCCATAGTCTAAGGTTGTTCACTCACAAAAGCACTTTCAACTCTGAATTTTCTCCAGTTCCTTCACTTCTCTATGCAGGTACAGAGAGTGGACGGAAATAAAGCCTCGCAGGGCCAGCCACAATGCATGGTGAATAGCACATAGCCTGTTGTGTTAAGGATATGCTATTTCTGCTTTATTCATGGTTTCTGGTATCCTTCTAGACCAAAAATTTGAACCTGTTGGTCCTTTTAGCTGTAGCAGCATGTTGGGCTAATATGTTGGGGGAGTAGTCTACTAACAACAGATATTTATGGACCATTTACTGTGTGCTAGGCACTATTCTAGCTGCTGTGGGTTTCTGGTGAACCAGTTTGATCACAGATTATAGAGTCAACATTCGTTCCCCAAAAACCATGTTTTTGGATGGATTGTGTTTCATGGATTGTGCTAGGCTCCAACTAACAATGAAAACTCACAAACAAAATCGCAAGTATAGCGAATCATGTTTTAACGAGTTGTGGAATCAAATAAACCTAGCTAGGCAATCCCAAACTTCACCTCTTACAAGTTGTGTGACTTTGGGAAAAATTACTTAAGCCAAGAAACCTCAGTTTTCTCGGCTGTAGAAGGGATATAGAGTGGGGCAACCACCTGTGTCATTATAGCTTGTAAAATTTTATTGAGGTAACAGATCTCACTGAACACCCAGCTCAATGCTGGTCCTCACTATAAACAAATAATAATTCCCTTTTAATTTTTAGCTTACTCCCATGGATTTGGATTATGGTGTATGTAGAAAGCCATTTTATCTATTTACTTATGTATTTATGTATCTATGTATCTTTCTATGTATGTGTGTATCTACCTATCATTGTTAAGAGTCTAACATAATTCTTTTACTTATTTATTCATTTTTATTGAAGTATAATTAACATACATTATTATATTAGTTTCAGGTATACAACATAATGACTCAACAATTCTATACATTACTCAGTGCTCACCACAAGTGTAGTCACCTTCTGTCATTAAACAACACCACTCCCATCTTACTGACTATAATCTCTATACTGTACTTTTCATCCCCATGACTTATTTACCTTGTAAATAAAGTAAGTTTGTACCTCTAAATGTATAAATCCATTTTATCTATTATTATTATTATTAATGTTTATTTTTTAGAGACAGTGTGCAAGAGCAAGTGGGGTAGGGGCAGAGAGAGAGAGAGAGGGAGACAGAGGATCTCAAGCAGGCTCCAGGTTCCATGCTGACAGCAAAGAGCCCAATGGAGGGCTTGAACTCATGAACTGTGAAACCATGACCTGAGCCAAAGTTGGACGCTTAACCGACTGAGTACCCAGGTGCCCCTATTTTACTTTATTTTTTATTTCAAAGTTTATTTATTTATTTATTTTGAGAGAGAGTGCATGTGTGCAAGTAGGGGAGGGGCAGAGAGAGAGGGGGAGAGAGAATCTTAAGCTGGCATCAAACTGTCAGCACATAGCCCAATGTGGGGCTTGATCTCATGAACCATGAGATCATAACCTGAACTGAAATCAAGAGTTGGGTACTCAACTGACTGAGCCAGCCAGGCGCCAGTATAAAGTCATTTTATTTTATTTTTTAAAAGTTTTTTTTAATGTTTATTTAGTTTTGAAAGAGAGAGTGAGTGGGGGGGGGGGCAGAAAGAGAGGGAGGGAGAGACAGAATTCCACGCCAGCTCTGCACTGACAGTGCCTGAACTCAAGAACCATGAGCTCATGATCTGAGTTGACACCAAGAGTTGGACGCTCAACTGACTGAGCAACCCAGGTGCCCTAGGAGCCCATTTTAATAATTCGTAATTCAACTTCCTCATTTGTAGGTGAGAAAACATGTGCCCTGGAAAGGTTATGAATCTTACCTAAGTAGTTAATGACATAAGTATAAGTAGTTAATGACAAGGTAGCACTGAAGGCTGGCCCAACTATATCAATTCCCAATTCAGTGCTCTTCTACCACAGCACAGGAGATTTGTTTGTTTCCTGTCTCTGTTACTTGCATTCTTAGGGGGCTTAGCATTATTTTTAAACCTGGATATTTCACTGTGGAATTTCAGAACATTAAAAAAAATAAAAAGTCATTCAAATCTTATGCTGATACCAATCCCAGGAAACTCCTACCTCTACCTCTTCTCTGTCCCAGGAGGGGCTCATTTAATCTTTATTTTCAGCCTTATGTTAGTTCTCAATCCCTGACAGATTATTTATCCTGTTCCCAATGTAGCTTAGTTTTGCAGTTCAGGTGTGGTGTTTAGAATGTCTAAACAGGATGGCAGGGCCCCTTCTGAATAGAAGAGCTCCTTGGCCACACTCAGTGGGTTATCTCAGAGCCCAGGATGCTGGATGTTGCTCATTGGGCTTGCTTCTCGTGGGGAACACACCCAAGAGGGCACACCCAAGACTGTGCTCTGTTTGAGCTGCCCTCTGAGGATCCAGGGCATGATTGTGAGGATCAACACAGGCTTGGCTACTTGCTTGCATGGGGGAGAGGGTTAAAAAAAATACACTTAATTTAGTATCTCAAGATATTGTATGGTCACCCGTAACACTTTTACATAGGTAATAAAACTCTAAGGCCTAGAGATGAGTAAGTATTGCAATACAAAGAGCTCTGGTGAGTTTGTGTCTTCTTTCTTGCTGAAGCTAGATATGAGAATAAAAGATTTTTTTTTAGGGGCACCTGGGTGGCTCAGTCGGTTGAGTGTCTGACTTCATCTCAGGTTATGATCTCAAGGTCCGTGGGTTTGAGCCCCATAATGGGCTCTGTGCTAACATCTCAGAGCATAGACCTGCTTTGGATTCTCACTACCCCCCCCCGATCACACTGTCTCTCTTTTAAACATTAAAAAAAAAAAAAAGACATTTCCTCAGACCCCAGAGGAAAGAGTACTCAGAATAGAGGGACAAAGGAGTGAGCCATGGTGCCGTGCCGTCGATGGGGAGGGGATCTTTAAATAACCATGGCTGACACTTGGGGAACGCTCTGAAAGAATACGGGTCTCCTTAGATAGGCACATCACATGGACATTAAAATCTTGTAACAATTTGAACAGCTGGCCACGCTGGAGTCCCGAAGCATAGTGCAATCACTCCAGTTGTGCAGAAGCCTATGGAAAGCAAAATCAGAGCAGTATGCTTTCACGAAAGGTCTCAAAACTGGCCCTGCAGCAGGAGCAAAGCTAAGATGATCGTGTGGAGGGAGTGTTTAACAAGCACAAAAAAAGCAACCTCAGTTATTTTCTCTGAGCGACACCACATCACCAGGGAGAAGTGAATTTACTGGTCCAATGAGAGCATCAGAGCCTGGAGAAGAACCCAGGTCTTGGACAACTTCCCTCAACTGCTCTTTCAGCTACCAGTGTTCCTCCACTTGAGCCACACGTTAGAATCCCCTGGGGACCATTAAAAAGTATGAATGCCCTGGCACCAATTCAACCCCATTAAATCAGAATCTTTGAGGGAGGGGACTGAGTTTTATTTTTTTTTTTTAAAGAAGTTCCCAGGTGATTCTAAAGTGCAGCCAGGGCCCAAACTGCTGTGCCACACCCACTCATCACGTTGTCCCCTGTGCCAGCTACCTCATTGACCTGCTGATCCCGTCACACCTGCTCGCCTGACTTCAGAGCCTTCATCTAGCTGCTTGCTTTCTGGCTTCGTGCCCCTTCCTGTTTCTCCCCTGCTTCTCCCTTGCTTTTTACACGTGTGGGGTTGAATTCTTACTATGTGCAGTTACTTTGTGCTGGACATCTCACTTTATCTTGGCAACACCCTTGGGCTGCACTCCTGCTTCTCCCAGGTGGTGGAGGCCGTAACATCTACCATTTATTGTGGGCTGTTGTCTCTAGAAGTGTCCCTTGGATGGGATGAATTGTGGCTCCCAAAAAGATATGTCATATCTTGGAATGTCATATCTAAATGAAGGCTGTCCAGAGGAGATCATCCTAGGTTTAGGGTGGGCCCTAAGTCCAACACAAGATCCTTATCAGAGACACCTTAGAGAAAAGGAGGAAGAGGCCATGTGAAGCCAGAGGCTGAAACTGGAACCACAAACCAAGGAATGTCCGGAGCTGTGGGAAGCTGGAAGAGGCAAGGAAGGCTTTTCCCCATGAGTCTTTGGAGGGAACACAGCCCTAGTAATACCTTGATTTCAGACCTCCAGCCTCCAAAAGATGAGAGGATACAACTTGCTTATTTTAATCCACTTAGTTTGCAGCATTTGTTAAGGTAGCCTGAGGATACCAATAAAGAGGCTTGCTTTCTCAATACCCTGCTTCTTGTTTGGTTCTGTCTGTGGCAGACAACCATCCAATTCAACACGCTTCCTGTGGAATCATCAAGTTCAACATTTTATTACTATTAAATCCAGAATTTTTGGGGTGTCCACCAGGACAAAGCACTCCCCGTCCTCTCTCCCTTCCAGTTTTCTCTTCCTTATCCAGACTGAACAGCACCCACGAAGGACCACCTCAGAATGGTCATATCCCAGCATCTTCCAATAATTTTACAGGTTTTAGTTTTTTCATACCATGTTTCCTTTATTTTTTTTTTAATTTTTATTTATTTATTTTGAGAGAGAGGAGAGAGCAAGAGAGAAAGAACATGAGCAGTGGAGGGGCACAGAGAGAGAGAGGAAGAGAGAATCCCAAGCACGCTCCCCACTGTCAGTGCAGAGCCCTATTCGGGAGCTCGACCTCATGAACTGTGAGATTATGACCTGAGCAGAAATCAAGAGTCAGACACTTAACTGACTGAACTACCCAGGTGCCCCTCATGTTCCCTTAAAAGGAACAAAATTTATGCCTGGTTATAGTACATAGTTGCAACAATTTAGAATAACTTCTACCTTTGCCTGCTGGCTTCCTCTATCCTCCCTCCCATACCCACCTATGATGACCACAGATAACCAAGGACAGTCTGGTGAATATCCTGCAATCCTTTTTCCCAGACAGATTTTTTTGCAAGCAATAACTGACTGACAGGGAACGTAAGCTCTGGGACACCTGGCTGGTTCAGTTGGTAGATCTTGCAACTCTTTTTTTTTTTTTTTAATTTTTTTTTAACGTTTATTTATTTTTGAGACAGAGAGAGACAGAGCATGAATGGGAGAGGGTCAGAGAGAGGGAGACACAGAATCAGAAACAGGCTCCAGGCTCTGAGCGGCCAGCACAGAGACCGACGCAGGGCTCGAACTCACAGACCGCGAGATTATGACCTGAGCTGAAGTCGGAGGCTTAACCGACTAAGCCACCCAGGCGCCCCAGAGCTTGCAACTCTTGATCTCAGGGCTGTGAGTTCAAGTCCCACATTGGGTGTAGAGACTACTTAAAAATAAAATCTTAAAAACGAAACAAAACAAAAAAACAGAAGCTCTGACACAGATGGAAACAGAACATACTTGTTCAAGCAAGCAGGGGTGGGTGCTTATCTCTCTGAAGAACCCACAGGATACAAGGAACAAAGACCAATTGGAAACTACTGTCTTAGCCCTCTTGGGGTTCTGGTCTTGGGAGCCAAGTTCTGGACCAGGGTGAGGCAAAATTTAAGGAGCTGCTCACTCTCAGGGCTATGCATACCTTGAATCTTCGGGTTGGATTGCGAAGATCCCATCAATGGCAGAGGAGGGGTCCTGGCTCTCTCTGTAGCTTCTGGGGTTTCAGAAGGAGGAAGAAGCTGCAGCAGTTATTTCTTTTAAAAAAAATGTTTACTTATTTATTTTGAGAGAGAAAGAAAGAGTGCGAGCAAGGGAGAGGCAGAGAGAGAGGGATAGAATCCCTCAGGGGCTCCATGCTGTCAGCACAGAGCCTGATACAGGGCTCGATTCTATGAACCCGGAGATCATGACCTGAGCCGAAATCAAGTTGGAGGCTTAAGCAACTGAGCCACCCAGATGCCCCTGCTGCAGTTATTTCTGGCTACATACATCAATCACACTGGGCTTGAAAGCCTCCAATGTCTTCTCATTTCACCTACAGTGAAAGCCAAAGCCCTGCTGGCCACACACAATCTGTCCTCCACGCTGCCTCTGACCTTATTCCTTTCTGATGCCATCTCCCCATCATTAGTCCCAGCACCTACCCAACTCTAGTCACCCTGGCCTCCTGCTAGTATTTTCCTCAGGGCCTTTACACTTGCTGCTCTCTCTGTGTGTGCAATGCTCTTTTCAGGGATTCTGGAGACTCTCTCCCTTACTTCCTCCAGATCTCTGCTCAGATGCCACCAAATCAGAAAGGACTTGCCTAACTATTCTATGAAAACAGTTCTGGTCAACTTCATCACTCATTGTCCCCCTTAAGCCTCTTCCTTTTCGTGTGTAGCATTGGTTATCACCTGACTTTGTAGCTATAGTCAGACTACTGCAGGTTTTATGAGAAATGCTACAAAAATAAGCCAGATGCTCTCTCCCACCGATTTCACTGAGGGCCGGCTGCTGAGTGCAGGATCCACTTTGTTGACTTTTGTTCCCATATGAAAAGCCCCAGAGATCTTTTGGAAATAGGATATAGGGAAGCCGCACATCCCTGAAAGCGCTGGTTCATATGTTTGTGAACTTTCTGTTCTAAGGTGCTAATTGTCTATCTGTGGGGCTTCCTTTTTCTCCTTGGCTTCCAGGAAGTTTGGGGCCAAATCTGAGATGGAACGATAACAACTTTATGGGACTTGAATATCTTATTCTCTCGTTGGGAGTTTCCAGGCTTATTGACATTGCCCCAACCCTAATTGCTCCTATTATGTTATGTTATACTGTATAGCTTGTTCTTTTTTGCAATCCAGGGATGAGGTGGGAGAGAAATAAGCTAATTACTGAGGACACAAATGACTATACATGCATGGTGCGCAAGTGGGACGCTGGCCCAGCAGGCATTGTTGGAAATTTAATATTGCCTGGGACAGGGAGGGAAAAGATGGGTGGAGACAAGTAGCACAGTTAAGTCTTGAGGTCAAGTTTTTGCTCACATAGTCCTTACATGTAATAGAATACGAATAATGTGTACCCATAAATTTATAGAATTTCTGAGCTGGAAGAAATTGTTGGTAAATCCAAATGCTTCCTTGTAGAAATAAGGAAACCGAAGACCAAGCAATTTGCGTAAGGCCTCAAACTATTTATTGGCAGAAATGAGAAGAGAATCCTTCTCTCTCTCGTCCTGGCCCAAAGCTTTTTCCAGGATACCACCCACAAAGTTGCAGTTCTTCCCATTTTGTGTATTAAATTTTTTCATTTGAGATCCTTGGAAAATGCGTTAAGAGGTTATGCTTGCATATGCATAATACTTTTTCCTTCACAGACTTTCCAAATTCAATAAAGCAATGGAAGCTTACTGCCCCCTGATCATTTTCCTCAAAGCCCACCCTGATTGTAACTCTCCAGCTTAGGAATACTCCCTTTCCGGCAGCTTCCCTTTGCTTATGAGGTTATAGAGGGGAGGGTGAGGTTGAAACACAAAACACTCCTCTGGCTGGTGGGAAACAATCCGGGCAACAATAAGGCTTGGGAAGCGTGGGGTTGGGGACTGGCTGTGAGAGGACTCCAGGTGGCAGGTGGGATCATCAGAGTAGAGGGGTTTTCAGAGAAAGCTGTCCGCTCAGTCCAGGAAAGGAAAGATAGGGATTCCAGATGTGCCCAGACATGTCTGGCTCCAGTCAACATTGGAGGAATCCTGAGCACAGGTCCTTGAAAAATCATAGAACCCAAGAGGGGTTGAGGAGCAGGCAAAAAATAAAGGGAAGACCCCACCGCGTGCAGATATCACAAGTCTCCAGGGAACTGAAGCACAACACGACACAACACAGGCTTCTTTGGTGAGTAGCATTAGGGATTAGGACCTAACTTTAAGAGGCAAGTGGTTCTGATGAATGGGTATATTTGGCTAGTTCTGGCTGAGTGGTTTTCAATGGTGACTTCAGCCCAGCAAAGTTGATCGGCAGCCTCCCTGTTATCACCACTGCTTGCATACCATTCTGTGAGGCACAGAGCCCTGCGGGTGCAGGTGGGGGTGGGGAGGGCACCTGGGAGAGGCCTGGGGCCCAGGAGCTTGCTGCCCAGAGAGAAAGCTCTGGGAAGTTCTCTGTTAGAGAGGCAAGGAAACAATGGGTCTGTGCATTCCATCTGCCTGCATTTCCCTAGGAAACCAGTCTTTCCAGCAGGGCACAGCTGTACTGGACATGGGTGCTTGCAGATTTAACACCTCCACCAAGACGGGCCTGGTTTTCTATATCGCACATTGCAAGATCATGGCCCTTCACACCTGACAAATAAGCAATGCTGAGCCCAGTGATGATTATAAGGCCACTCTTTTAAAAGCTACAAAAGTGATCAAATGTAGTGAAGAAACTCTGCAATGGTTAATTTTCTCATGAGACACACAGCTGTGACCTTAGAGACACTGCAGTACAATTCTGAGCTTCTCCCTCACTTTGTTTCTAAGTTTACTTAAACCATTGCTGGGTTGCAAGTGGTCTTTGTATCTCTGTCCCCTACCAATGGGCTCCATGCCTGGATCAAAGGAGGGCTTGAAGGAAGGACCTTGAAGCCCCCAAGCCCTTCATGCCAAGCGATAAATTGGGAATCTGGGTAAGCTTTCTGACTGTCCCTTAAAGTCCTTTCCAACTTTGAGGTTGTCAATCTTTATTTTCCCAAGTCTGGCCTGAGAACCACCTGCCTTAGAATCTCTCAAGTCCTTTGTTAAAAGTATAGCTTCCTGGGGGCACCTGGGTGGCTCAGTCGGTTGAGTGTCCGACTTCGGCTCAGGTCATGATCTCATAGTTCGTGAGTGATCCCCGCGTCTGGCTCTGTGCTGACAGCTCGAAGCCTAGAGCCTGCTTTGCATCCTGTGTCTCCCTCTCTCTCTGCTTCTCCCCTGCTCATACTCTGTCTCTCAAAAATAAATAAAAATTAAAAAAAAAAGTGTAACTTCCTGGGCCTCAGTTATACTCTTTGAATCAGACTCTCTGGGTCTCGGGCTTGAGAATTGTTATGTTTAGGGGCGCCTGGGTGGCTCAGTCAGTTAAGCGTCTGACTTCGGCTCAGGTCACGGTTTGTGGGTTCGTGGGTTTGAGCCCTGCATCGGGCTCCATGCTGCTTGGGATTCTCTCTCTCTCTCTTCCTCTCTCTCTGCCGCTTCCCCACTGTCTCTCTCATTCTCTCTATTCCAAAACAAAAATAAGTGACTCTTATGCATATTTAGTTTTTAAAAACACCGTTCAATATTTACCCGAAAGCAAACACTTATTTAGCTACCACCCTGGTCAAGAAATAGAAATTTATCAGCAATTAGAGACCCCCTCATGGCCCCACTGCTCCCCAAAGGTAACTAGTACCCCGATTTTATGACAATCACTTTCTTGCTCTCTTAGGATCAATAGGATCAATACATTTACATTTAAGCTTGTATCCCTAAACACCATAGTTTAATTTTGTCTGTTTTTTTGAGTTCTGTATAAATGGAATCATACAGTTTGTGGCTTGAGCATCTGACTTTTTTTTTTTTTTTTTTTTTTTTTTGTCTCCTCATCATTGAGTTTGTGAAATTCATCCTTGTTGCCGTCTATGGTGGTAGTTGTGTTATACTGCATGACTAAACCATAATTTATGTATCTAGCCTACTGTTGGTGGTCACTGGGTGGTTTCCAGTGTAGGACTGTTACGAATAATTAAGTATTATTCCTGCATTCCTGCACATGCGTCTGTTGCTTATACAGTAAGAGTGGATTTCTGGGTACACTTATCTGTAACATTAGTAGATAATGTGAGCTGCTTTACAAACTGGTTATTGCAACTCCAATTTCAAGGACCGTTATCTATATTTTTGAAGACTGGCAGGTGGAAACAACACAGAGTGAGCAGTATATGTAATTAGTTGTCATTTCTTCCCCCCAGCTTCTGGAGGTACTGGCCAGATCCGGTTTTCAACCAGAGTTTTCTTCATTTAAGTTTAATTCCCCCTTTGTTGCTTATTGCTAAATCCTTCTGAATGAATATTCTAAGCAGCTTTTTGATCTGTCCAGAAGTTAAAATGGATACACGTAAGAACCTGCTATGTGCCAGGAACAATGTTACGTTCTAGGAACACAATGGTGAATAAAATAGGGAAGGGTCAGTCTTTGAGAAGCTTAAAGTCTAGTGGGGAAGTGACATAAGCAGGATAAGATACGAGTAAATATATGATTACAAACTCTGAGACAATCTGTGGGAAAAGAACAGGTGCTGGGAGAGTATAAGGGGCAGTGGGGTGGGACATACCATGAGGTATGGGGGTGTGGGGGAGGGGGTGGGAGAGAGCCTGGCTTGAAAAGTGGCAGTTAGCTCAGAGCTGAGTGAATGCCACAAAGAGTCAGGGAAGGACATTCCAGGCAGATAAGATGTTCTCCTGTGTGGGCTCTGAGAAAAAAAGGAGGTTGGCCTGTAATTAATGGGAAGGGGAACGTGATGAAGCATGGTGGATGGTACTGAGATGAACCTGGCAAGGTGGGCAGGACCCAAGCATGGTGTGGAGGCAGGTGTGGCCTGCTGCCCTGTGGCTAACGTTGGCTCTGGCTACTATGAAGACAATGGCTGGTAGGAGGCCTGGCAAGGAAGCAGGCAGGCTGGTCAGGAGGCTGCTTCGGTTGTCCAGGCCAGAGATGATATTCAGCTGGACTTTGACGTTGCCAGAAGACTTGGAAAGACATGGATGAATTCAAGAAACATGTTGGAGCTGGAACGGAGAAGTTGGGTGATGGATCATCTATGAGAAGTGAGAAAGGGACAGGAGTGGAGAATAACTACCAGGTTTCTGCCATCGGTAACTGAGCGAGAGGAGCTATCCTTTCCTAAGATGGTGAAATCTTTTTTATGGACATCAAATTCCTTTTCTAGTGCTTAAAACCTTCTCGTCCCTATCCTCCTGACATCGTTCTATACTCAGGCTCAAAATAAGAGGCATCTAGTTTTTGTTTACAAACTCATACCCTCTTCCATAATTATTATTTATTTACTGAGTATTTATATGCTCTGTGCCCAGAGCTTCTGGGTCATGGTTTTCACGTGAGACTCAGTGAATGAGTTTTTTTTTTTTTTTAAGTTTATTTATTTACTTTGATATAGAGAGCAAGCGGGGAAGGGACAGAGAGAGTGGGAGAGAGAGAGAATCCCAAGCAGGCTCCACACTGCCAGTGTAGAGCCTGATACGGGCTCGATCTCATGAACCATGAGATCATGATATGAGCCAAAAATCCAGAGTTGGATGTTTAACTGACCGAGCCACCCAGATGCCCCATGAGTTCTTTTTATTATGTAAACCTATAGCCCTAGGTCAACTTCCAGATTTTAAATAAGGGTAAGCTGCCCTAATAGGGAAGGTAGCAGAGATAGATATGTTCTCAGAATAAATGCAGTTGCTTAAAAAAAAATCTTTTGAGGAGAACCTCAATGAAACATGGAAACCCTATGTTAAAGCCTAATAAAAAGTTCTGAATTCAGAGATGTAAAAGAAGTGACAGGGTAAAGAAAAACAACTTATCAAACTCTTCACTAATGAATTGGACTGCATATTTTCCTTTAAGTGTTCTTTTTCTTAAAAAAATTTTAACTATTATGAAGCTCATTGAAGTGGGCTTCCTGTATAAAATATAGGATATGATTAATTTCTTCAAGATAGGTTCTTTCAAACGTAAAGATATCAGCAGTGTTTTCAGGATAGAGTTTGTGAGGAAATTCTGAACTTTTCACATTGGTCTTTCTAGTGTCTTTTAAAGATTAGGTTCAGGTCTCTTAGCTGGCCCATCAGAATCATCTTTCAGACGATTCATCTTTCAGAGCCTTATCTGGTCATGTGGAAGCACTGGAGAAGAGAGAAAGATATGAATGGATTGTGTGGCCATTCCCTGCCACCTCATTGCCTGGAAACCATGAGGAGGCCAAGTATTCTCAAAGGCAAACAACAGAATCCACCCAGCTAGTTCAAACAGAGTTAGTACAGAATTTCTGGTAGGACCAGGGAGCTAAGCTTGGACACTACATAGTCAGGAATAAGCAACCAGAAGAAACACCAACCACACAATGAGACTTTTCTAGCAGAAACCTCACTGCCCCCACTGCCAACTAACCAGACCACATGCTGCTGGGACCATAGAGGAGACCTTGGCCATGGCTGCCACAGATCCTTCTTCCCTCATGAGTGCTGCCTTCCATCACTCACTGACGCTTTCCAAGTCTCTCATGGATGCATCTGTTTGGTATAATCTAGAACGCTTGCTTACTCCCATAAAAATGCAGACAATAATCAGATCCAATTGGAGAGCAACAAGTGCTTCTTCAGGGAGTCTGGGAAGGATGGATTTCCCCCTTTTAAGACTCTATAGAGCAGGGACCTGTACTAGACAGAGTAGGAGATGATGCTTGAAATAATATGCAGTATCTGCCGCAGACAACTAACAAAATCACCAAAAGAAACGGTCTTCTCGGATCACTGTTCTCCTCCTCCCAGCACTAATTCCATTCAGAAGAAATGTTTACCTGGGTCTTGCCTGCATTTCCCAAACATTGTCCTTTCAGGCATTCCCTCTGCCAGAACCAGTCGCGTCACTATGCACAGAGCACAACAGTTAAGCATCCATGTAAAGCCAGTAGACTTTGACAATCCCTACTTTCCATGAAAGGCCCTTGGACACCAAAGGGTCAAGCACTTACTTTTAGCTCAGTGGCCTTTATTTTCCCTGATTTCTGTTAGGTTTTTTGGTTTAGGTCAGATCATGGATCAGAGGGTATTTTTTATTTCTCAAGCATATTTCAGAATGTACTCCAAGATAACATAAAATGTTGGGTGTAATGGAGGGGCGCCTGGGTGGCTCAGTCAGTTAAGCATCCAACTCTTTGTTTCAACTCAGGTCATGATCTCATGGTTTTGAGAGTTCAAGCTCTGCTTTGGGCTTTGTGCTGGCAGTATGGAACCTGCTTGGGATTCTCTCTCTCTCTCTCTCTCTCTCTCGGTCTCTGTTCCTCTCCCACTTGGGCTGTCTCTTTCTCTCTCAAAATAAATAAAAAACTCAAAAAAATGTTGAGTGTAATGGAGATAATTATTTGTAATGAAGCTGTTATAATTTTAAAAGTCATGCTTTCCCCACTCGCTGCAACTTCCCCAATACATTTCAAATAAGTACATCTTAAAAACAAAGATAACATAAAATGTGGATGGTGGTTGTCATGCTCCCTGTCTTGTTTCATGGTATAATGGTGGAGACAAAGGGGATTTAAAAAAATTCTTGGGGCTTTCCGCTTCCAGCTCTTCGTGGAAGGAGCTTGAGGCCACCACTCCATCCTAAAAACAAGTGAAAACCTGAACAGACTGGAAAATCAACAACTCTTCTTGAATCTGTAAGAGAAGTGAGGACACAGGGCAAACCTCTGTCCCCAGGGCTGGGGAGATAGGAGGTCATGGCTTACTAGAGCAGAGCCAAGTAGAAGCTGTATGGGAACCAGTGCCACCTGGGAGAGCAGGAACCGGAATTGGTAAATGGTGGGGGGCTCAGAGTAGACAAGTCTAAGAGTTAAAAACTCTCCAGGGGGAGAACTCTCCACAATTTTGTGAGATTTACCTCCAGGAGCTTGACCAGGTCCTCACAGTAAACATCAAATATCTGGGAAAAATTCCTTTGCCCAGCAGGGGACAAGAAAAGGAGCCATTCTGAAATAGGCTAGAGCACTTAGCTCTTCTTAACAGGGCCTGCACTCAGTGGAAACTATTTTACCAGAGCCTGACCCTGGGAAGGAAATACCCAACTCCAGCCCACTATAGCCATCCTGTCCCATCTAAGGAGAAAAAACTGAGAAACACTTGTGAAGTTCACAGTCCAGGGTCATAGTGTCACTAAAAGGCTTAGACCTAAGCACAAAATTATAGAATGCTTCCCTCCCACCCCCACCCCCACCCCCTGTGCCTCACCACCATGTTACTAAAGGCCTATTTATGGCAGTTCCTTTCATCCAGTACACCATGTCAGGCTATCAAGAACAAATTACAAGGCATAGCAAAAGACAAAAGACACAATATGAAGAGATAGTGCAAGCATCAGTACCACATATGGAAGGGATGTTGGAATTATCCAGCTGGGAATTTCAAAAAATTATACTAAGGGCTCTAATGGATAAAGTAGACAGTATGCAAGAACAGGTGGAAGTGGAAAGATGGAAATCCTTAGAAACAGCAACAACAACAAAAATAAGTCAGAGACCAAAAATACAGTGACAAATAAAAAAATCTTGTATCCCATTGTGTCAGAGCCCCCAGTGCTGAGGCTGTGATGCAGTGGTTCAAGCAGTACTAGCATTTCCTCATCTGATAGGAAGAGAACAAGACTATGTGGACAACGATTGATTTCAACTGGAGTTCAACCAAGAAAGATCTTGATGGCTCAAAATATTAATACCTCCATGATCTCCTCAAGGATGAGTCTGATGTCTGGTTTGAGAATATCACCATATATCCCAATATGGCTCCATAAATTTCATTCCATGAGATAGATGGGACAGTAGCAAATGTCTTATTGATCACTTCGAGCTTTTGAACTAGGAATGTGCTCAAGTTTATTGGCTCATCTCATGAGCTGGGTCCATGGCCAGCAGTGGAAATCCTGGATCGGATTTAGAAACATAAAGAACGATAAGACCAGTGAAGATCCAAGCTATTGAGACAGAAGAGAGAGATCTTTGGTAGCCTCAGTCCTGATTTCCTATGTCTTAGTCATGGTTCAGCTTCCAATAAGACCTGAGCTCTGACATATCTCCTCCCACCCTAACCCAGTTTCACTGAAGAGTTGCATCAGGCACTGAGGCAAAAACCAGAATTGCTGCCAGGTTTCATAGTTGGGATGCCCAAGGAGAAGGCAGACAGGGCTGGGCCCCTTGAAAACAGTAAGACAAACTAGTTTTTCCATGCTTGTGAGAGTGGGGGATTCTGGGGACAGGAGGTAGTTGAAAGTTGATATACAGCCTTTTTGGCTTCTGGAAATAAATTACTGATAAAAGCTGCTTACTATTCAAAAAAAGAGGACTTGCAGGAGAAGAGTCTTAGCGAACTAATAAATTTGGCTATCTGGCTATCTGGTACATATTTGGTATGTTCTCTTATTAACAAAAATAGTGGTAATTAGGGAGAATTTAGGAAGGCTGACAAATCACATGTTATTGGATGTAGAAAGTCAAACTTGAAGGACACAATGTTCAAGGACTGAAGAGTCATAGTGCCTAATTCACCACATTTTGGGATGTGTTTGATTTTAAAGTCTGTATTTTAAAGAATGGCTTCCACACGGGGGCAAAGGTGGAAAAAGTCAATTCCTCTAAAAGCATAGTCTAGCAGAAACTCTTTGAATTTCCATTCCAGTTTTAGAAAAGCAGATGTGTTAAATCTGCTACAAACAATTCTTCATAAGCCATTGCTGGCTCCTATGACCACCTCCTTTGGTCTGATTTTTCTGCCCTAGAATCTTGCACAAAATAGAGTCCAAGTTCACAAGGTGGTAGGATCCACGACCTGCCCACCCTCATAAAACCCAGACAAAGATTTTCTATGTCTGTATTTTTGGCACTACTCCTATGTTTCACAGTTCCTCAGAAATTGGTAGCAGAGACTTGGTGAAAAATACCCATGTTCTCCTAGTCCTTAGGGTGTATGTCTTCCTCCAGGCCTCTCAGAGTCTCTCATCTGTGTTCCCAGGTTCTTTGGACCCCAGGACAGGAAGTGCATTCAGGCTGGCTGAGGTAGGTGAGAAGTATTGAGCCCACCATGTTAGTGAAGGAGCCAGCCTCTCTGGAGGTGAAAGATGGTGATCTGGGAAACACTTGGGGCTCCTTCCCTGATGCAGCATTGTTCCTGAGAGCACCAGCATCTCTTTGTGAGTGTTTTACATTCTCCTTCGTGGCCTTTCTCTCAGCCTTTCCTTCTAATGGTGTCTTCTTGCTCCTCTTTTGTTTACCAACCAGCTCCTCTCCATTCGGCTCATGTTGTCTTCTTCCTCAAAACGTGGCTTCCTTATAACTTCAGTTTGCTTATGGCCTCTTGTGGCTTCTACTGTACTTCATGTGTCTCCTCTCTCTGCATCCCTTCGGCTCGGGTTCTCAGCTTGGATTCTCTTGTCTCTCAAGTAATGTTTGCAAGAGTGAGAGAATCTCACTGGCCCAGCTCCTTCTCACTTGGCTAGTCCAAGGAGTGGCTACACCCAGGTCCGATCATGTGGGTGGTGGGGGTGGGAGCCTGTGATACAACATATGGCTCCTAGGTCTTTGGAGACAGTGGGGCCTGTGTGAGCACTGGACATTGGGATTCCTCAACCTGTTATTGCTTTGAAGCTGAGTCCATAACAATCCATAGACCAGTGTTGGTGACAGAAAGGAAAACTAGACAGCGGGCCATAGTTTTCTAACCTAACTGAAAAGGGAGCAAAAGGTAAGGTAGGAATACTGATGACCTTATTCTTGATACCTAGAGAATCTGGGATCAGATCAACCTCTTCATTTTCCTGGGCTTCATTCTAGTTCCAAGAATTCACCCTTCCCCGTGCTCATCTGCTCAAACTCAAAGTGGAGGTCTGTTGATTTTCTCTTGGGCACCACAAGTGCTCTGTTGAAGGAGCCAGAACCTGTTCCCCACTACATGTCACCTTGGCACTTTCCTACTGTGTTGGCCCAGCTGAGTACACTGTGTTAGAAACTCCCTGAGATGAGGCTTGGGAGATCTTGACCTGCAAGTGTCTGCAAAGGGAGACTAAGGTGGGAGTTTCATATCATTTAGGTTTTAGTTACCCTCATCTGTCTGTGGCTCATACCTGACACTCACAAACACTCGACGATGTCTCTTCTTACCTGTGGGCATTAGTTTCCCCCAATATCTCCCAACCTGGTCCTGCCTTTTTGTTGCTGTAAAGGCTCCTCCCCTGACCTGACACATAGCTTTTCCATTGACAGAGCAATGAGCCAGTCTGCAGTGTTCAGCTCAGCAGGGGAAACCTATAACTGGGTGTGTAATGTGCCGGGGAGGAGAATTTATTAGATATACACTATCTTTTATTTCTGCTTACCTCCCGAGCTTCTCCCCTGCATTCGCATCGCCTGCTCCACCTGAACTGTGTTACTGGCTGCCTGCTGAGTTGCTTGCACAGCTAAGCTTTGCTCCTGAGTTCTGTCTGGGACATATTCTCATTCTACCTGACTTTTTTCAGTTTTAGATGTTGCTTCCTCTGAGAATCCTGACCTGATTCCCCTCTCTTAAGACTGGCCTGAATTCTCCGCCACCCACACCCATGTGCTCCTGAGGCACCTAGCACCTTTCCTTCTGCTGGAACTGCCGCTCATTTCCTGGAGTGAGTACTCCTGAAGTGCAGTACCAGGAGCGTTTGGTGCATGGAAAGTGCTCAATAACTCCTCATAGACGGCTAAGTGTGTGAGTGGAGTCTTCTTGTTCATTCTGGATTTGGGATGATATCATGCATTCTGGTGGGAATGCCTCATGGTGCTTCTTTAATAACGGTAGTCAATATTTCTAGAACAACTATTGTATATCCTCAGTGCCCCATTAAGTGCCTCTCTGAATCATAGAATTTTATCTCTGTCACTCTTTTCAACCGGTGAGGTAAATACTATTTTTAACTCCATTCTACAGACTGGGAAATCGAGGCTTAGAGAGGGGAAGGGAATAGCTCAGACCACCCAGCAGGTAAGAGGCCGAGGTGGAGTTGGAACCTTTCCGCCTACAGTGATGTCTGCTGCCATCAAGCCCCTGGAGCTCCTAGACTCAGCTCAGAGCTTAGGGACCCACAAGAGACTTACAATGAAGCTCTCGGTGTCTTATAAGTCTTTTGCTTTCCACTAGTGACCTTGAAAGTGCCTTCGGCTTAAAAACACACAAAATACCAGGGCATCCTGCCGACTGAGGCATGACGTTTAAAAAACAAGTTGTAATTCTTATTTATGTGTGTAAATCCAATTTCTTTTTTCCCTCCTCTATTATTTTTTCTTGCCTTTGTCATTTTGCAGGTAATACCAGAGTGAATTTTTCTTTCTTGGAGAGTCAAATGAATTAGGAATACTGTGAAAAGCCTCTTCATCACTGGCTTCTCCTCACTGGGGATTCCGTTTCCTTTTTCAGAGACAACAGTTGTTAACAGTTTGGGGTGGATCCTTCAAGTCATTTTTCTGTGCATTCACACACATAGATGTGGCCATGGAATAAAGTTCTCTTTCCTCAGAAGTGGGATGATAATCTATGCATGGTTTCGTCACTTGATTTTTTTTCCCTGCTGGACACTAGATTTTGGAGATGAATCTCACTTTATTTAAGGGCTCATAGTATTTACCATCTTTTAACTCTTCCTTTAATGATGAAAACGTAGGGACTTCCCAGAAAAATGGCAAATCACAGCTTGCCTCTCTAAAAAAGTGTTCATTTTGCTTTAAAAATGCTTGAGAAGAATGCTCAGCTTGTTTTGGGCTTTCCTGCTCCTTTTCACACACTCATACAATCGGTGCTGCTCACACTTTCTAGAATGTGGAATGCAGTCCACTTTGTTTTGGTAAAATTCGTGACTCACAATGTCTTCCCCCTTCCCTTTACCCCTCCCAGCTGAAAGAGGCCCAGCCTATTGTGCTCTTGGAAGTAGCACAGGATGTTGTTACACTTGGCTACCCAGTGGCACAAAGGTCTCCGAAATTAGGCCCTGCACTAGCTAAGCCCTTGTTCACTCTTCAGATACTGACCACAGGCTGGCACAGTGGGGTTGCTACCTGTGCAATCAGGGCTTACAGGCACATGTGTGTATGTATGGTATGTGTAGTGTGTGTATGTGTGCGCGGTCTGTGGTATATGTGGACACGTGGTATGTGTGGTGTGTACCTGTGTGTGTGTGTGTGTGCGGTGTGTGTGTAGGTGTGGTGTGGCGTGTATATGTGGCATGTAGTGTGTGTGTGGTGTGTGAATGTGTGTGTGGTGTGTGAATGTGTGTGTTTATGTGTATATGTGTTGTTGTATATGTGTATACGTGGGGTGTGTGTGGGGTGTGTGTGATATATATATGTGTGTGGTGTATGTAAGTGGTGTATCTGTGTGTGTGGTATGTGTGTGTGTGGTGTGTATATGTGGTATGTGTTCAGTGTGTGTATATGTGCTGTGTGTTTAGTGTGTGGTGTATATGTGTGTATGGTGTGTCTGTGTGGTGTGTGGAGTGTGTCTGTGTGACGCGTATGTGCATGGATTGTGTGCGTGGTTGTGTATGTGTGCTGTGTGGAGTGTGTGTGGTTGCATCTATGTGGTGTGTGAAGTTTGTGTGGTGTGTATATGTGCGGTGTTGTGTGGTATGTGTTATGGTGTATATGTGTATGTGTGGTATGTGTAGTGTGTGTGTGATGTGTATGTGTGTATGTGGTACGTGTGTGTTATGTATGTATGTGTGTGGTTTATATGTGTGGTGTGTGTAGTGCATGTGGTGTATTTCTGTGTATGTGGTGTGTGTGGTGTGTATGTGTGTGGTATATGTAGTGTATGTAGTGTGTGGTGTGTGTGTGTGTGTGTGTGTGGCGTGTAGTGTGTGTGTGATGTATATGTGTTTGTGGTGTGTGAGTGTAGTGTGTGTGGCTGCGTACGTGTGGTGTGTGTAGTTTGTGTGGTGTGGGTATACGTGGTGTGTATGTGGTGTGTGTGTGTGTGTGTGTGTGTGTGTATGTGTGTAGTGTGTGTGTGGTGTGTGTAGTTTGTGTGATGTGTGTGTGGTGTGTGTAGTTTGTGTGATGTGTATGTGGTATGTGTGTGTGGTGCGTGTACACGTGTGGTCTGCCTATGCACACACTGTGTGTGTGGGTGTGGATGCCGGCCCCTCCTCTGTGTTGGCCTACCTGTGTGGGGGGGGGTTCCAGGGGAAGGAGGGCTCACAAGGAGTGATGCAATAGAGGGACGTTGCTCTAGGACTCACTCCATTTCATCACTCTTAACAACTATTTCCAAGTCAAGAATGTACAAAGAAGTTAACGAACAAGTATTTCCCTTTCTGTATAGAACGTTCTGTAAGGATAATAACACCGACTAATAAATCTGCCAATATAGGATCGCCTTGTGAGAAAAGCTTGAGAAAAATGTCTCCCTAGGAGGTATCGCTACAGAGGCAACACTATGCAGCATGCAGCTTGGCAATGAGTTTTGGGGATTAATTTCACTCAAATCTGTCACTTGGACATTTGGCTTCAAAGGCCTGTTGGCCACACTGTTTTCTGTGATTAGAGAGATACACTCTACTGATGTAACTAGCCCGATGCTGATCTTTTTTCTTAATTTGGTTCACATTTACCATTTTCTCTTCCATTAGCACCTAGAATTTTCCATTAGAAAATTTCCTTTCCGCTGGTGTCCGGAGATGTCCAGATGCCCATTCCATTAATATTTAGTGCCTGGAAGCCACAGCTGAGTCCACGTGCCGCTGAGGGCACTTACTTAAGGACCACTTTCCATCTCAGGCTCTTAGGATTCTAACTCTGAGGTTGGGTCCATTATGACACTAGAGCGATCAATCTTTTCAGTGAAAAACTATTGAGAATTGTACTTTGGGATTATAGTGACACAATTTTTAAACTTCCTTCCTTCTCTCCCTCCCAATTTTGGGATACTGTTTCTTTTCTCCAAGAGTCTAAGTGTTTACAATTAAGTGTTGCTGCTTTTTCATTTCTTTAAAAACAATTTTTTTCCTATTACATAAATAATTCACATCGTTGTTTTAAAAAACTGTAGAAACACATAACATAGAAAGTGAAAACTTTTATCTCTTTCAGAGATGAGTTTGTTGTTCTTGGGTTTTATCTACTTTACTTTCAATTCTCTCAGACCATGAAATTTGAAAATAATCCATAAAAAGTACAGACGTAAATTCATGTATTAATTTAAACATTCATAACCCATAATGCAAGTTTCTGGGGTGTGAGTACTTTCTGAAATAATTATCAAGAGAAAAAATAGTGTACTGAGGTTAATTTCAGGGACTTTTCAGTAAGTAGAAGCATATAAGTTTCCTTGTATCACGTATTGAGGAAAGCGGAATTCTTTGTTCTATTTCCCTTTTGGGCTGGTAACTGAATGACAAAACACCAGAAATCAGATGAGGGTGAAAAGGGCAGTATCAGCTTTAGCCCTCAAAACACAAGGCTTTGGGAATAGCTTTAAATGCATCTTCTTGGGGGAAAGCTCCATCTGTAGGGCAGACCCTGACCATCAGAGCCCAGCTTCCCATGTGGAGGGTCTCCTTCGGGTCTTAGTCTGCACATCTAGACTCACAGAACTGTCAGGGCCTTGGCTCTCCCTGGTGACCTTACTTCCCATCTGGGAGCAGACAGGCCTGTCTGCCCACTCTTGACTACTGTCACCCAACAGGTAAGCCAAAGCTTCTGGAAGGGTGCCTCCAAGGGTCTCTTCTGGAAGAGATGTCTTCTTTCTTGAAGGGCCCCTGGAGCAGGGCAAGACAATGCCCCCAGAGGTATGGTTTAGTTTATCAACTGAGTCGGAAACCATCAGCTTCATAACCCAAGACCTGACACCAATCTCTGGTTCCTCCAGCTTGGCTTCAGGGCTGAGCGGGTAGCTCTTTCCTCCCAGAGCGCCTGCATTTTTTGAGGATGGAGTGAATGTTTGTGTTTTCATGAGGCCATGCGAAAGGAATGTGAATATTAGAAAAGAGCCCTATTTGTTAAAATGATAATTGCTAGAATGCTCTGGAGCCGTCCATATTCACTCTTCCATGGTCTCATGAAAGCCCGAGGAATAGGGCAATGTCTGACCCCGATGACTTGGACTTGCCAAGGCCCTTCCAGATGATAGAAGTTTGCTGTCATTTTGCTTATAATTTTCACTAATGACTTGGATTTCCTTTTGGCCACCAAATATTTCAAAGCAACTGATTTTTACAGCATCCAAGAGCTGACTAGCCCCATGGCACTTGCCCAGGCTAACTACATGGAGCGAGCGTGTGAATAAAATAATAAACGAGTGTATAAACATGCATAATTTATTTGAATCAATATTCATGCCTGATTACACCGTGGGCCGTTTCAGATGTTTGAAAGCCGGGCCTGGCTGGCCCCCGCAGACACCCCCTGCAGTAATTCCCTCAGGAAGTGAGCTCACCTCCCCTCCTGGAAGAGCATTTATAAAATGCTTGTGTTCCTCCTGGTGCCAACTCCACAGGCTTGGGGTCAACTACGAGTTTCAATTACTCCTTAAAACTACTGAGAGAGTCCTTGGGAACAAGCTTGCCTTCTTGTGCCTTGAAATTTGCTTTCTATCGTGCAGATAAAGTGTGGTGCCTGGACTTTCCAATTAGTAGGCACAAGGGGAGAGGGGAAGGGGAAGAACACGGCAGTCTGTGAGAGCTTGGCCTCTTGTGCTCTCCCTGGGCCCAGCGAACTGTCAGTGCTATGGTTTAGGGGAGATGCTCGGTGGATTCAAACATCTGCTTGTCTTGGCTTTAATAATCTGAAGGTGTCAGCCTCCATTAACTGAGATCTCCATGCCGAACGGCATCATGGCCTGGTGGTCAAGTGTCAAGCCAGGAGAGATCAAATCAGACAGACCTAGTTTGAATCCTGCCTCTACGTCTCACCAGCTGTATGGCCGTGGGCCACTGACCTAACTTCTCTGTGCCTTAGATTTCCCACCTGCAAGATGAAGATGGCAGTAGGGCCTTCCCCAGCATGTTGAAAAGAGTTTAGAAGAAGGCTGGACTCATAGAAGAACAAATGGGGAAACTACCAGGAATCGTGAAGTCCCATCTCCACAAGGCTCTGTGTGTGTACACAATGTGCGATGTGCCCTGAGAAGAGAGGGTGGAGAGCCCCTCGGATTTACCCGTGACTGGTTCAGAAGTTTAACACAAGCTATTGTGTTCTTTTATGGGCTGGCCATCTCTCACCCTGGTATTTTTTTTTTTAATCATTTTATTTTGTTTTGTTTTGTTTTAATGTTTATCTATCTTGAGAGAGAGGCAGAGAGAGAGTGTGATGAGAGGTCACCCTTGAGAGAGAGAGAGAGAGAGAGAGAGAGAGAGAGAATCCCAAGCAGGCTCCACACTGCCAGCACAGAGCCCGACGCAGGGTCTGATCTCAAGAATCATGAGATCATGACCAGAGCTGAAACCAAGAGTTAGATGCTTAACGGACTGACCCACCCAGACACCCCACTCACACCAGTATTTTTTGCATTTCTTCTGTGGAGTATCAGGGGCAGTAGACAAGCTCTCATCTTTCAACAAGTTCTGGATTCTGGCCCAAGCGTGGCACCCAGACTTTCAGAGGCTTACATTCCATCCCATTTCTGGGTCATCCTAGCGACCCGTGTCTTCCCCCTATTGCAAAAACGTAGCAAAAACATCTCTCCAGCATACAAATGGGGGTTGTGTTTTCAATGGTAGGCTGCTCTCTCTCAGTTGTCCAACATGCTTTGAGATCCCCTCATTTTTTTACTCCCCCTCTTCTGCGTTTAGGTCCCCCTAACCTCACACCAGTGAAACAAATTTTCTTTCCCTAAAGCTCAGTGTTTCTCAACCTTGGCACTACTGACATTTGGGTCAGATAATTCTTTGCTACGGGGAGCTGTCCTGTGTACTCCAGGATACTTAGCATGCCTGACCTCTCCCCACTACATGCTACCAGCATGCTTAGCCCTAATTGTGACAGCCAAAAATGTCTCCAGATATTGCAAATATCCTCTTGGGCAGGGGAGAGTCCAATCACTGTCCTAAAGGAATGCAAACTGCATTTAATGTTCTCCTAAACACAAAGACTGGTAGCTATATGTACGTGTGTGTGTGTGTGTGTGTGTGTGTGTGTGTGTGTAGGGGGTTGTGCCACAAAAATCGCTCTCTGATGCAATCCAAAACCAGATGGTTGGAAGTTCTCTTATTTCCATTCTCTTCCTTTCTTCCACCCAACCCCATGTTCAAGCAAGTGGCATTCTGAAAACAGGTCAAGGACAAAGTAGAGTCCTGAAGATCATAAAAAATGGGACCACTGTGTGTGTGTGTGTGTGTGTGTGTGTGTGTGTGTGTGGCAAGTTTTGAGTTGCAACTTTAGGAGGATAGTGGCTGTCTCTTTGTTCTCTTACTCGCCCTTCTCTCTTTCCTCTCAGTGTGGCTGGCGAAGTAAGACTCTGGAGACACCTTCAGCTCTGGAAAGCCAGGAAGGCTGGCTGGGGCTCCAAGAAAAGGGGGTCTAGAGTGGGCAGCGTAGGCAGGCTCTTCCCTCACTTTGTCCTCCTGCCTGGAGCCTGTTCTGTTGAGGGGACCTCCATCAAGGTGGTGGAGGGAGCGCTCCACTTCGAAGAGGTGCCATAACCTGGAAAGATGCCCACCTCCCCACCCAATCAGCTCCTGTCAGATCAGAGCTGGAATTGGAGGCAGCCAGTGGAAGGGCGGGGGGTATGGGGAGGGTACACTTGGAAGGAAGACAAGAATGAGAAGCCATGAGGCAGAGGAGCATGGGGTATGACGCGAGGAACAGAGAGTAGAGAGTAGAGGTGGGGACTCAGGAGCTGAGTAAGGAGACAAGTGGTTTTGAGAGTCTCCCTTGACCATTTGATTTGCTGCAATTGCTGACCAGCAGGAGCAGGGTTCCTTTGCTCACTGAAGTTTGACTAGATGGGTTCTTATAAACTCTTACTGTCCAAGTCAGTGCTTCTCCAAACTGCAATCTATGGGTCTCTGGAGGTCCACACACATATCTTCTTCAGTTTGCAAGCTTTCTGAAAGTAAGCCTGGCTTTTGGATGAGTTGATCATTTCGAGTTAAGTGAATACCTGTAGCCATTGTCTGCATATGGCTATAGAGAACTTGAAATGTGGTTAATAGAGATTGAGTTGTAATTGAAGTGTAGAACACATTTTAAAGTCTGAGTAAGAAATAAGTACATAAAATATCTCATTAGGAAGTTTTCGTACTTGTTATCTGATGGAAGATAACATTTTGGATATACTGAATTAAATAAAATATATTATGAAATTAATTCTACCTGTCTCTTTTTATTTGCTTAATATGGCTAATAGAAAATTTAAAAATTATATGCAGTATGCGGCTTGTATTAGATTTCTGTTGGGCAGCACTGATTTAGATTATGCATTATCAAAGGGCATGATATTATTCCTTAGGGGGTAAGAATTGATTCTTAGAGGAGTGTGATGAAAAATTTGTAATCTTTTAAAATCTTTAACTATACATATGACATATAACGAATATACCGTATGTCTATGGTATTAAAATTTCATGGATGGGATTAGGAGAAAAATATGTCTCAAGAAGCTCATTGAGTGGATAATAATGAAAAACTCGAGAAACAATGATCTAGGTCAACACTTTATAACCCAAGAACTACTGTGTATGTATAGGCCTGTGTCTGCATTTATGTTTGGGGACATATTAGTGCCAAATAGAAATATTTTCATTACCTTGAGTTAATAGGGCAAGAATTGAGGTAGTCTTATTAATGATGAATTTGTACTCAATGAAGGCAAAATGATACCAAGGTGTACCTTTCAAGGAAAGTGTCAAATTGGTAGGAAAGAGAATGATGGAGTGGGTGGGGCTCCCTAGGGGACCATGCCAACAAGAGCGCCAGTGGTTTAATGTCTAGGAGACAACAGAATCCATCTCTCGCATCATGTTAATTAGTGTTGCTACCTTGAATTCTATAGATTTTTATGTATAATTTGTTAATTTGTGTAGCATATTCCTATAGCATCAAGTACTCCAAACTCAGTGAAGGAAGAGAGGTGTGATTCACACCAGTAAAACCTAACAAGTATAGATAAAGCAGGAGTCAGACAGATGATCAAAATGTCAGCTCTGTAACTGATACAAGGTAGATGGGAGGTTGTGGCCTGGATGTGTTACATGTCACCCCAGAATGGAACTTGGCCACCTGGCCTTAGACTGAGCTGGATAACATCACAGATGCCGCAGAGCATCAACCCAGCCCCTGCAGACACCTTCAATTCCAGCAGATGGGGGGGCAGCACCGAGCATGCCCAGTTCTTCCCAACCAACCAACCCCTTCCCCTCCCCCACCCCAACCCTTTGCAGACCGGAGCCAGGGACTCCAACAGGGACAACTCAGGTTGTCATTTAGGTTTGTAAGACTTTTTTTTGTTTGTTTTTGTTTTTATTTATTTTATTAAAAAATTTTTTTTTAACGTTTATTTATTTTTGTGACAGAGAGAGACAGAGCATGAACGGGGGAGTGTCAGAGAGAGAGGGAGACACAGAATCGGAAACAGGCTCCAGGCTCTGAGCTGTCACCACAAGCACAGAGCCTGACGCAGGGCTCGAACTCACGGACAGCGAGATCATGACCTGAGCCGAAGTTGGCCGCTTAACCGACTGAGCCACCCAGGCGCCCCTGCTTTTGTTTTTAAAGCATTTATTCTGGGGCACCTGGGTGGCTCGGTCCGTTAGGCTTTGGACTTTGGCTCCCGTCATGATCTCGCAGTTGAGATCTAGCCGCGTATCGGGCTCTGTGCGGACAGCTGGGAGCCTGGAGCCTGCTTTGGATTCTGTGTATCCGCCTCTCTCTGCCCCTCCCCTACTCATGCTCTGTCTTGCTCTGTCTCTCAAAAATAAATAAACGTTAAAAAATTTTATTCTGAGCCACTGTCCAATCACAGGGAGATTTGGGCATACTTCCTGTCAGTGTGAACATGCGTGACTTACTTTTCTGTGGAACAAGCCCCGCTTGTCTTGCTCTCCATCCTGGCCTGGTGGGGCCTGCTTCTTCTCTCCACTTCAGTGATTCTTTTACAGCCTCACCCCTTGAAGTCTTTAACAATATGGCAGAGGGGAATGTGGAGGGACGAGCACACGTGGGTTTGGAATTGACAGCTCCCTGTTCAAACCTGGGTGTTGCCATTTCCAAAAGCTGTGTGATTCTGGGCAAGTTACTTAACCACTCCCTGCCTCAATTTTCTCACCTAGAAAGTGGGCTGATGCCTTTGCATCAGAGCTGTTACATGGCTGAAAGGAGACCACATAGGTTAACTCATTCAGTGTTCAAAACCCTCTCCTTTCCCTCCTTCTAGACTGAGTTTCTGGGCCTTTTCTAGTGCTGCATCTGTTCAATTTTCAACTCTTTGAGTGCTTATTTGCTTGACATACGTTTCCGACTAGCAGCAGCAGAAGGAAGGGTCTATAAGATGAGCCAGGATCGAGCCCTAGGAAATTTCAAAGCATCATTTTCAAAAAGTTAAAGGACCCTCCTACACACATTGAGTGTGATTAAATAAATCTTTGTGTTAATGAGAAAACCAAGCAGATAGTAAAGCAGGTTTGAGGGAGGATAGGAAAGACTGGTGTATACAGTCAGTCAAAGAAAATAGTGCTGAAATCATATTGCCAAGTTAGCTACGAAACTGGTTAATGTCCTACAGCCCAGCAAAATGGCAAGCTTTGCAGATATCTTTTCTCCTGGATCGAGATATTTGCTTTTTTAGTGGACAACACTAATTTTCAACTCTACAACTTAATATCTTACTTTACAGAGTCTAGGGCCCAAACCGTAGTAAATATTGAGTCAAACATAGATTACCAACTTCAGAAATCAGGTGGGCTGGTTAGATAATGCTCTGCTATGACATTGAAAGAATAGGAGTTATGATTTTGCTTTAAGTCCGCATTATGGATACTTTTTTAAGAAGCGTTAAGTGACATTTGATAGCAAAAATCAATGGTGGGGAGGCTATTAACGGGTTGGCATGAAACCTGCAGTTATAAATCTTAGTGATGCTTAATGAAAACTCTTCTTCAAAAATGGAAGAACCACCCAATTGCTACTTAAACTAAATTTCCCTATGGGGCCCAGTGATTCTAGCACAATTTTTCTCTCTCACAAATTGTGTTCTACCATTCTGAACAGTGTCTTTGGAGAGTAACAGCAGATTCAGTCACACCCTACACTTGACGGTGATGTTTTAGGACAATTCCTAACCGCTAGAATCTCCAGGGTGTAGGGTCTTGTCTTGAACCATATTTGAACCTTTTGGTATGAGAACCCTGCTGTTGGCTGGCAAACCATAGCTTCCTGGTTTTTAGAAAAAAAGGCTCAAGAGAGGCGCCTTGGACTTCAAATGACTATTACAAAACAACATTTTGATGAGTTAAGTGTAAATGAATCAGAAGCATATGGATTTAATTAGCCTCCAAACACAGCCATTTCAAAATTCAGAGAAGGAAAAAAGCATGCTTGTGTCAAAACACATCTTGGGGTTTTCCTGCTAAATTCAAAATGATGGAAAAACAGATGGAACCATCTGCCAAGCATTCAGGTTGTACTCTCCACACATAGTATCTTATCAGGGAACACAGAGCAATGGGAAATTTCTACCACAGAAATGGACAGCCTTTCGACGTCATGTTTGCCAGCCCGTTTGTGGCCTACAGTTAATTAAACCAGGCCTACGCATGGCTGCAGAGCGTGCAACTTCCATGTTTTTGAAGAGGGTCCAGGGCGCAATCCACATGGGACCATGTGTGTGGTCTTCTTTTACAGCTGAAAACCTCCATATTATTCTCCTCATGCCCCTATAAGTTTTTCCATGTTACCCTTCAAGCTGGCCACGCAGACGTCCAGTGCTGAACACAAGCTACTCCTGTTGCCTGTTCTTGGTGAAAGTGAGTGGTGTCAGGCAGAGAGTCAAGGAATATACATGCGTTTTCACTTAAATGTGGAGCTGTTCTTTCTCCCCAATGAGGAAGGTGCTAAAAGTTCAAGGGTCAAAACTGCCTTCACATTGAGTGAAAGGAGGGGCCTTGTGGTCTGAAAAAGGACATGCCTCAAGATGAAGTCAACAGAATGGAAATGTGGGGGCAATTTTTCCCATAACTTTGCTAGAAATCACGTATCAGATCTGACCTTTTTCATGCAATGAGGTTGCCCAGATTTGCTGCGGAATGGACAAATAACAACACCACCGCCCATTTGTTGGATGAGAGCCTACAAAGTGCTTTCTCTTACATCAGTCTTTGATCTCCACAACACCCCCTGTGAATGGTGGGGAATCACCCCAATTTTACAGAAGAGGAAATTGGGTTAATTGAGGTAAAGAGATCTGCCCAAGTCCTGTCAGTTAAGGAGGTGTAGAGTTGGGCTTGGATGCTGGTCTTTTTAGTTCTAAGACCAGTGCATTTCCCACATTTTCCATGATTCCATACCTACCAAGCAGGAATATGGGACTTACCAGTTTTATTTAACTGCAGATCCTAGACTTTCACTTGCAGCCAAACATGTCTTCCAGTTGGGGAAGCAGAATGTGCCCTGGGCTCCTAAACTCATGTCACAATTTGCCTGGAACATCCTGGTTTGTGCCAGTTGTCCTGGCTTAATTATTCATAGTTCCCTGTTTCACTTTCAAAAGTGTTCCAGTTTAGATGATAAATTATCTGGATACTCTACTATGAACCCAGTCTCATAGGTTTTATTTGGATAAGTCACTGAACCTTTCTATATCAGGTGCTTCCTGTGTTTTTCAAATCAATGTTTTCCTCTATGGAAGAGGAATGTCTGTGTTTTTAGAGTTTTGGGGTCCCCAGATATAAATACCTAATGTAGAATAGAAGCCTTGGTTAGATACCCACACAATCCTTTACCATCTAATTCTGACCAGAAATCCTACAAATCGTGCCAAATGTCCCCCAGATTGTCCTCTGGGCTTCTATAACCTCTTCCATCAGCCCTCACTAAATCTCTCACTATATCCCATGAAAGGTCAAATTTTATCAACTTTATTGTCCCCAGACATACCTTAGGAAAGCGACAAAATGTCCTTATTTCTGTTAATCCTCCTACGTCTCTGTTAGTGGAGATGTTTGGGACAAGAGGACATTCCATTTGTTATTTAAGTCACAGAGCTCACACATAAGGCCAATCCCTATAGGGGATGGGACAGGAGAGAAGAGACAGAGTCACATTCTTTTTTTTTTTTAATGTTTATTTATCTATTTTGAGGGGGAGGAGCAGAGAGAGAGAGAGAGAGAGGGAATCCCAAACGGGCTCCGATCACGACCTGAGCTGATATCAAGAGTCAGATGCCCAACGAACTGGGCTACCCAGGCGACCCAATCACATTCTTATTCCAAGGGCAAGACAGTCCATAGAGACTGAGAGTCACAAGTGACAAGTGGAACAAAACTGCAGTATGGCCTCCCTGAAGAGTCATTTCTTTTTGTATGGTTGCCCCAATCTCTTCCACAGAGCAGCCTCCTCTGTGGCTTCACTGTTATGTCCCTCAACGATGCCGGCTGGCACTCAGACAATTGTGGCTCTCATACTCTCTCTCTGTCTCCTTTCTAGACTCTATCACTTATGGTTCTTTGCTTGAAAGCAAAAGAAAGCAACTATAGTTAATTTACCCAAGAAAGGAAGATTTTGGGAGAATATGGGGTATGTGTTTGGTAGGTTCTCTCAGAAGCAGACTTTGAGAAAAAGATTTGGGTGCAATTTTTTTTTTTAATTTTTATTATTGAAGTGTAGCTGACATGCAATGTTTCAGGTGTACAATATAGTGATTCGACTATTCTATACATTACTTAATGCTCGTCATGATACGTGTAGTTACCCTCTGTCACTGTACAACCTTATGACAATATTATTGACTATAGTCTCTCTGCTGTACTTTTCATCCTTGTTACTTATTTATGTTACAGTTGAAAGTTTGTACCTCTTAATCCCCTTCACCTGTTTTATCCATCCCCCCAGTCCCCTTCCCTCTGGAAACCACCAGTGTGTTCTCTGTATTTATGAGTCTATTTTGTTTTTTTTTGTTTGTTTGTTCATTAAATTGTTTTTAAACTTATATAGTATTTGTCTTTCTCTGCCTGATGTATTTTACTTAGCATAATACCCTCTAGGTCCATACATGTTGTTGCAAATGGCAAGATCTTGTTCTTTTTTATGGCTGTGTAATATTCCATTGTGTATATAAACTACATCCTCTTTATCCATTTATCTACCAATGGACATTTAAGTTGCTTCCATATCTTGCCTTTTGCAAATAATACTGCAATAGATGCAGGGATGCATATATCTCTTCAAATTAGTGTTTTCTCAGTTTTCTTTAGGTACATACCCAGTAGTGGAATCACTGGATTATACGGTATTTTCTAGTAATTTTTTGATGAAGGAAATTAAGGATGAGACAAGCAAATGGAAAGGTATTCAACCCTCATGGATTGAAAGGACCAATATTGTTAAAATATACATACTACCAATGCAACCTACAGTTTTAATGCAATCCCTATCAAAATACCAATAGTATTTTTAATAGAACTAGAAAAAATAATCTGAAATTTTTATAGAATCACAAAAGACCCCAAATAGTCAAATATTGTTTCCCACAGTGGCTGTACCACAGTCTAGATTTCTGCCAATAGTGCATGAGGGTTCTCTTTTCTCCCCATCCTTGCCAACACTTCTTATTTCTTGTCATTTTGATACTAGACTTTCTGACCAGTGTGAGGTGATGTCTTGTTGTGGTTTTGAACATCTTTTCACGTGTCTGTTGGCCATCTGAATGTTTCCTTCGGGGAAAATGTATATTTATTAAAATGTCATCTGCTTGTTTTCATTGTTTGTTTTTTTTTTTTTTTTTTTTTTTTTGGTGTTGAGTAGTATAAGCTCTTTATATATTTTGTATGCTAACCCTTTATTGTATATATCATTTGCAAATATTTTCCCGTTCATCAGGTTGCCTTTTTGTTTTGTTGATGGTTTCCTTTTTATATAGGTTTTAATCCATTTTGAATTTATTTGAATATATTTGAATTTATTTTTATATATGGTGTGAGGAAGTGGTCCAGTTTTATTCTTGTGCATGTAGCTGTACAGTTTTCCCAGCACCACTTATTGAAGAGACTGTCTTTTCTCCATCGTATATTCTTGTCCCCTTTGTCAAAGATTAATTGACAATATAAGCATGGGTTTACTTCTAGACTTTATAACCAGTTTCATTGATTTATGTGTCTATATTTGTGTCAATACCTTATTGCTTTGAGTACAATACCTTTGTAGTATATGTTGAAATTGGGATTGTGATATCTCTGTCTTTGTTCTTCTTTCTCAGGATTTCTTTGACTATTCAGGTCTTTTGTGATTCCATAAAAATTTTCAGATTTTTTTTTAGTCCTGTGAAAAGTATTATTGGTATTTTGATAGAGATTGCATTAAATCTGTAGGTTGCGTTAGTAGTATGTATATTTTAACAATATTGGTCCTTCCAATCTGTAAGGGTGGAAATATCTTTCCACTTGTCTCATTCTTAATTTCTTTCATCAGTGTTATAGTTTTCAGAGTACACGTCTCTTACCTCCTTGGTTAAATTTATTCCTATTGTATTATTTTTGCTGCAATTGTAATTTTTTTTATTTTTTGTAATTTTTTTATTCATTTTTGAGAGACAGAGACACAGTGTGAGTGGGGGAGGGGCAGAGAGAGGGAGGCACAGAATCTGAAGCAGGCCCCAGGCTCTGAGCTGTCAGCACAGAGCCTGACATGGGGCTCTAACCCACAAACCCTGAGATCATGACCTGAGCCAAAGTCGGACGCTCAACCAACTGAGCCACTCAGGCGCCCCTTTGCTGCAATTGTAAATGCGATTGTTTTCTTAATTTTTTCTTTCTGCTACTTCGTTATTAGTGTATAGAAATGCAACAGATTTCTGTATATTAGTTTTGTATCCTGCAACTTTATTGGGTTTGTGTATTAGTTCTAATAGTCTTTTTGGTGAAGTTGTTTTTTTGGGAGAGGAGATCTCAGGAGGTGCAGATAGAACAGTGGAGAATTGAGTTGGAGAGGGTAAGGCAACCACTGTGGGTATGGCAAGAAGCAGGTGTCTACTCTGGGTGATTGTGGCTCAATCACTCTGGGGACTATGCAGATTCTACCTCTGATTTAGCTCAGTCAAGTGTGAGGAAGTTGGAACATTTAGACTCCCTTTGAGTTGCAGTTAAGAACTGCTCCTGGGAGTGTGAACTCTCTGGAATGCCATCTGCCATAGGCAGATAATGTCTCAAATAGAGTTGCCAGTGCTTGAAGTAAAAAGCCAGTGGCTATGGGATGGTTTGTCTCCAAGATGGCTACCCTCCCTCAATTTGCTCTTTCCCTGTATGCATACATTCCCTCATGGAGAGATGGAAGGTATTCTATCCTTTGAGTCTGAGCAGGCTGGTGACTTTTGAGAAATAGAATACAGTGAAAGCAATGCTTTGGCACACTCACTCTGGGAGAAACCAGCAGCCATGGAAGAATTCCAACTTCTCCAAGATCACCATGCTGTGAGGAAGCCCAAGCTAGCTATATGAAGAGGCCATAGAGAGAGAGAATGAGAGATGCCCAGCCAGTCTCAAGCGTTTTCAGACATCTCAGACCAGGCACCATGCGGGTGAGTGGAGAAGATTTCAGACGAACTCAGCTTCAGCTATAGGCTGGCTACAACTGTATGAGGGACCTCAAGTGACAGGTAAGGTGGGAAAACTCAGGCACATGTTACAAAAACCTAACTGTGCCTCCTGGCAGGGCCATGGATAAGGCAGTAACCTGCAAAAGAGGGTGTGACTGGGCAGGCATTCTATATTGGCCACATATGCAGAGGTTATAACCACAGAGTTGAGGTTGAGATCCCAGCTTTACCCATGGCAGGACTCTGCAGAAGCTACTCAACTGTAATGGCCAATTAGCTTGTCTGTAATCATAGCATCTTCCCATAGGTTTGTTGGGAGAACCAAATAGAAAGCATCTACATTGCCTGATACAAAGCTTTTGGTGGTGATGGTACATCATTTTATCTAAAGATCAACCACCGTGTATGATGCTCAATCATTAGGAGGACCAGAGCCCTCCATGCAGAGGCTACAGCAGTTGCTGTGTCCACCTTGCCCATACCCCCTCACCCTTACCCTTTTAAGGGCATGTTCATCTCAAACTGCCAGCCCTGGCCTCTCTTTGCCTGAGGGCTTTTTTTGGTCTTCTGGAGTGAGCTCTACTCAAGCAGGCCCAAATGCAGGGAATTCATGACCACTTTTCACCCCCAACAGCCTCCAACCAGTGATTGTTGGAAGTTGGTGTGTAAAGTACCCCAGTGCCCTTGCACGTCAAGTGAGATGCTGTGGAATCATGTGTTCTATGGTATCTTCCAGAATTCCCCAGAGACATCAAGCTCCAGTTGTTCACTGTGGTAGCTTGCTTGACTATGCATCCCTAATGGATGGCCTCTCTTACTCCATCTCACTTCTCCACTCCCAATTGGTGTTTCCTAGGATCCCCTACTAAGTAAACTGCTTGTGTTTGAATTCTTATCTCAGGGTGTGCTTGGAGCAGTGGGGGAGGGGGAGCTCAAACTAAGAGAGAGAGGAAGCTCTCTCAAGATCTCTCTTGATCTACTACAAGAAAGGTCCTGACTCTTGCTATTTATCTTGTTACGGCTCCTGTACCTCATCGGGATAATTCTTGGAACACCTGGACTCCAATCCTGGACCCTGTGTTCCTCTGAGCAGCTTCCTGTGCTGCTCAGCTACTCCCCACCCAGGCCTCTGCAATATTAACATTAATTTTCTTCTTTAGGCCCCAACTCCTTCCTGGCTCTGTGTTTCTAGGGGATGGGCTATGGCCCACTAAGATGCTTCTCAAACTTGACTTCTGGAGGAAGGGATGCACCTGCCAGCTGTGAGACTTCTAAAGGGATACGTTCAAAATTTGTTGCATTGTTCCATCTCTCTATAAAGGTTTATGTGAATTTTACATTTAATACAAAATAAATATATGCATAATATTTTAGGTACATACATTAGGTGTGTACGTTTACAGAAAATTAAGGTATGCGTTAATATTTTCAAGTGCTTACCATCAGATAAATTGATGGCTCGATAAGATGGTCCACCCTTACTCTTAGAATTGAGGGTTTTCTGGTAGTTCCCAGCTTCTCACCTTGACCCGTTGGGGAATCCTGGGTCATCAGGTAACTTGGGACCTAGGTCTTTTCCAGGCTATTTATGTTCAAGATGAGAGCCAGACAAAACAGTGGGGTTTTTCAGTTCCATGGCCCTGTGTGGGGAAAGCCGAGCCAGGTGATTTGTTTCTTGGGCGCCGGTGGTGGCCCATAACTCATTCCTCCCAAGTCTCAAACTCAGCTCTTTGCTCCAGGCAGACATTTAAAGCATGAAAAGTAACAAAGTGTTCATATTTCCTCTTTCCAGTACTTTCTATCTCTTGGAACTACTCGCCTCTTTTGAGGAGGATTGGGAGAGGAGAAAGATGAAAGGAGAATGTGGTTTCCTTGGTGACTCAGGGAAGCTCTCAGTAAACCTGCCTTCCTTGAAGATCTTACATTAGCATCTCTGAGATATGTTCTGTGAGATTTAGCCCACTGCTGCTCTTCTCTAAAGATGTATAAAAGTCTCCCTTCCTCTCACTTTCTGAAAGCAGAACACCAGGAAAATTTAGTATTTGTTGAAAAAGACATTAATAAGTTCACGACATCCCTTGTCAATGCCTGGATGACTGGGAGAAAAAGGTGAATGGAAAGTATGCCTCCGCACGTCACGGGAGTGTGGGAAGTGTTAAATCAGATCTGGGGACTTGAGAAGGTATCCTGTTTCTTAAAAAATGCACCCAGACAGCATGTTTAACTGAAGTCATTACCTTTTAAAATTAATTCAAGAAGCTAATAGGATTTAATTCCGTGTTATCCTCACACAGCCAGAGCCTAGTCCTCTTTTTCCAGTTTCCACCCCAAATTTCATTCAAACATAATGTGCCAAAGGAGACAAAGGACAAAGGAGAGAGAGGGTGGGGTTGATGAGCAAATTAAATGGCCTTTATCCCTTTAGCGGGCTGGCCAATTTACAGCTGAAACTTCACAACAGGGGCATTATTGCAACATCTGTATTTTATAACGTGCCCTGTGACAGCGGCTCTACCATTATCTGCTGTGTGTGTTAGAATATGTGCTGTGCCGAGCGCCCAAGGCATGGTCAGGGAAGGCTTTCTTTGCACAGTGATTAGATTTATGGCCCTGGTCTCCATCTGAAGAGAGATTAGCCCGACTAAGGCTGTTTAGTTTGGCAAAGACGAGAGGAGCAGGGGATGTGATAGGTACATTATAGAAAATGATAAATGAAGAAAAGGAAGGCTTTGGGGGCCCCTTATTTGCCATTGCGAAGACACTTCACACACTCGGGTCCCCACCCGGAGCATGTCATTAACCCGGGTGGTTGGAGGCTGTGGAGGGGGCAGAGGCGGGATAGCCGGCCTCGGGGAAAGGCGCTGTGCTGATGGGAAATGTCTGGGTGGATGTATTTATATGAAATAGCACCTATGGTTACATTAGCGAGGATCGGCTTACCGGGGCCATCCATCCTACTTTAGGGCATGGTGACAAGGCTGGCTGTGCTTCCTGCTTCCCCGGGGGAGGGGGCCCCAGACGACTTGGCACCAGTCCCCTCCACGGGGCGTCTGGGTTTCCAGCAGCCTTTTCTCTGTAGGAGGCCGAGAGGGAATCCAAGTATTGAATGGATGCAAATATTTGGGGGGCTGCGGGAGGGCATGCCGGGATGTTGCCAGTCCTTAGGAATTCAGTAAGGGTCGGTATCAAAGTGGGCCACCGAGACAGCCCGCCTTGAATGGAAGGGGCCTGGAAACTACTGGATTTTTATTATTCACCTGGGACTTCCTGTATCTCTGGCCGCAGAGAGAACTGTCTCTTTCAAGCCCTGGGGCGTGCAGGCCGGCGGCTGATGACAAAGGGCAGTAACCTTTGATGGCTGGTGTTAGTAATGGGTCTTGGCGAGTCGCGGAGCTATCCCCACTTTCTCCACTGGCTCCTTTTTCTTCCTCAGTTTCCCCGCGGCAGATTGCCACCCCCAGAGGCTCCCTGAGGCTGGGGGTGGCAGGGGCGGAAGGATCAGTATGTTAATGTCCGACCGGCACTTTGAAGTCTGCGCCGCAGGGGGCACTGCTCCCGCCCTGGGGGCTCTCTCGCGGTAAACAGTTCCAAAGTGATCCCCGGCCGGCAGGGAATTCTTGGGCTTCCACCCTTTCCCTCCCAGCAGCTCCTGGAGCGACTGCCCTGTGACCTCTTTTGCAAAACAGCTTCCTGGGACTTCCCCTGCGCTTCTTCCTCCCTTCCTACATCTCTCTCCACCCTCTTGCCCTGTTTCGTCTCTTTCTCTTTTTCGTTTTTGGTCATTTTTTAAAATGCAACGTTGTGTAAGAATCATAATTCAGAACTTCCTGTTGTCTGTGTACAGAAAGCCTTTTGTGTAGTGCAGCAATCAGTGTGGTGGATGGATCTCCCCTCTGAAGTGAAAAGCCAGCAGTATCCAGATCTGAATGGGCGCTTCTCAGACCTCCAGTGTTCTGAGGACAGCAGAAGGGACAGTAGGAAGAAAGCATTTTATTTATTTATTTATTTATTTATTTATTTATTTATTTAGGCTTTTTTGTTCTGTGGCTTTGGACAAGTCTCCTGACCTCTGGGTCATTCTCTTCGCAAGAAGGCAAAGACTCGAGCCCTACGGGACGCCTTGTCAGGCAGGGTTCCTCAGAGCCCCCGGTGGCACCTGTTCTGAGATGCTGAAGGGAGTGTAGGTGGGGAATTAGGACGTTGAGTGCAGGGTCTGGCAGACCTCAGCTGAGAGTAGATAAGACAGATTATCTGCACAGCCAGCCACTACTAAGTGCTAAATGGCTTGGGAAATATTATTTTAATGTATACCTCCATGTGTTATTTATACGAATTCACACAAAATAATATGCTACTGTGCTTTTGTAAGTGGCAGAATTGAAAGAGGCAGTCGTAAAGCAGATTTCGTAGGTATCTGTAACCGAACTGAAAAAGCTGAATGAAATGCGTCATGTAAGGGGGCAAAATCACCAGGCGCAGAACACTGAGATTGCCTTTCATTATCATAGGCTCTTGGCATTGGGAGGGCCTTTAACATCTCCTAATCCTGGTCCTCTTAATGTATTTAAATGTGGTGTTTAAGGCCTCAGACTATAGGGGGAAATAACAAAAAATGTTTCCTTTTAAAGGACCTGCAGAGAGAAAATGTAAATGTCATTCCTGATCTTTGTCCTCGTGAAGGTGTAAGGTGAACTAAGAGTGTCATTTCAAAAATAGCCCAGACAGCATCCTGAGCAACAGTCAGTAGGTGTTGGCTATTTGATTTTGAATACTTTGACGTTTTTTTAGAGGTTTAGAATAGTCACATGTTATGAAGATCCATTATAACTTCTCATTTAAATTCATGGTCAAGGGGCGCCTGGGTGGCTCAGGTGCTTAAGCGTCCAACTCTTGGTTTTGGCTCATGGTTCATGGGTTCAAGCCCCATGTCCAGCTCTGGGCTGACAGTATAGGGTCGGCTTAGAATGCTCTCTCCTGGTCTCTCCGCTCATCCCCCACGCACAGGCACGTTCTCTCTCTCTCAAAATAAATAAATAAATTTTTTTAAAAAGTCATGGTCACAATTGTGGTTAAATCTCAAGTCATATGTTGAGCTCCATTTATACAAAATGACAGGTAATGTTAACCTAATTGTCCTCTGCAGGTACCATGTTCCTCAATAGAGAGGAACAGTATTTCAAGAGACAAAGTCTCCTTTTCAAGGCATTTCTACATTCCCCTTCTCAGTTCTATGTGTCTGTCCTCCTGGTTCATCTCTGGGGCCCTAACCAGGAGTCCAAGCTGGGGCAGGGTGATGGAAGTGACGGGGACCTTAGGAGCCAGCTGCCCCATGTTCTACTCACAAGGGGTGCAGGGCCTCCTGGGCCACCCACCCTGGTTTTATTTACTTCCAAGCCACTGTGAGGTCTGGGGAGTCACTCCCAGGCGGGGCCCTCTCCCTGGCAAGCAAGTCAGCTGAGGGGGGTGGGAATCGCCCAGGGCAGTGCCTTTGAGAGATGTGGCTGACTCTGTCTCAGTTCTCCAGGGTGGTCAGCCTGTAATTTCAAGATTTACTGGCCTCACGGAGATAGCCACAAATGGGGCAACAACAGTAATTACAAGAGGCTGCTCTGCTAATCCCCAGTTACAAATGCTAGTTAGAAGCTAAAGAAGCTTCATGCAAGTATTTCCTGGGCTTGCATGGGCCCTGTGTCCTTTAGCTTTTATTTTCCTTTCCTTAAAGATGGGAGAAAAAGTAGAGAGAGAGTGGGAGAGATTGAGACAGGGAGTGAGAGAGAGAGAAAGAGAGAGAGAGAGAGAGAGAGAGAGAGAGAGAGAGACTGATTCTTATTTAATTTCATTGTGGCCACTAGGAATTAGAAAGAGTCTTTGAAGTACAATTATTTTAATGCTTTTTTGGTTTGTTTTATATTTGGAATTGGAAAAAATTAGGAAGCTGGATTCCTAAAGCTCATGAGAACCATGTTGTAGGTTCTGCCAGTTGTGGCTGAAGATGGGCTGAACAGAATGATTTGGGGGAAAATGTCTCCAAACTGAGCAAAAGAAATGAAACTTCTGGGGGCTCTTCCCTCCGGGAGAAGCCTGGAACTTGAGTGAGTCCTGATTGCTGTTTCCCCCCTTCAAGCCCAGATGCGGGGGGGGGGGGGGGGGGGGGGAGAGGGGGAAGCCCTGTTTCATATTGCACTCATTATCCTTGGAGAATCTTCCCTGAGTCAGTGGGAATGTTAACCCCATGTGCTGTGTGAAAGTAACAAAAGACGCCCAGGACTTCTGGAGACGGTTCATGCCCTTTGCCAGACCACTTGCCCTCCTGGTCTTGGCCTCTCTGGAGGCAGTCAAAGGTCATTCACTGGACCCAGGAGGGCTCTGAAAATGGAACTGACCCCAGAGGAAGAGAAAAGCATCGGCTGCTTGCCTCTGATTCTTATCTTAGTTTCCAAATGTTTAAACTCACCCCAGGCACTTTTGATGTGCTTCTGAGGGCTACACAGACCCAGCAGTGAGGCTGCTTCACAGCACAGGGAATAGTGGGAAGCCACCATCATAGGTCAGGCCATCTGCGCTCCCTTCCCTTGAAAGGTCCATCTCTTTAAAAGACTTGTGATCTAAGGCTCACCTCTAGAGATCCCCTGTGTCCACCTTCTGCCCTGGAACAGGTCTCTTCCTCTCTATCCTTGGGTCCTCCTCTGCAGAGCAGAATCCTGACTCCTGCTGTGGGCTGCCTCGCAGAGAAGCTCTGAGTTCAGGTTTTCTTCTCTCCCACAGAGAGCTCTTAGGTGGGGAGCAAGGCAGTGCAGTTACCATTAAAAACAGCTGGTATGACAGTCAACCTCTCTAGCACGTCCATCTGATTCTGGAGTAGAGTAAGCGTACAGGAAGGGGACAGAACTTCCCTCAGGTTGTTTTTTTTCCTCTGTAACTCTGGACGATACACTGATGGACTAGAATAAGAAAAACGTTTTTTACTGAAATAACTGATGTTTTTCCTCTGCTCGACTGAGTAGGTTCCAAAGTGGCGATTACTAAAACCTGAGCCCATGCATATTTATTTCGTCTTGACCAAAGTGAGTTTGTGGAAGGTCTTAGGGCAAGATCTTAGCCCTGATTTGGGGTGCATTTGCCAGATCCTTGGAAACCAGGTAGACATCTTTGGCATAGAAATGAAGGGACATATTTTGTGGATCTGAACTCAAGTGTTGACTCTATCACTCATCAGCTCAGAGATCCTGAATAAGGCACTCCAGCTCTCTGTGCTTCTGTCTCTGTCTGTCATGTGGGAATGATGGCGACTTGTGCATGGGGCACTGTGAAGATTGCAGGAAGTGAGCAGATGAGATTCCAGCACATTGCCTGGCAAGCAGCAAGCACTTAATAAATGCCCGCTGAAACTTAGTTCGGATGAATGGGTGACCCTTCTCTCATGGCCTTCTTGTACCAAATATTGGAAGTCTAATGTCCCCTGTATGGATTTTTCTGGTCTAGGAGGGCGTCCCAGGCTGCACATTTAATAACAAATGAGTAAAACCCATGCCAAACCCTGAACCTCAATCCTACTTATTAATAATGAGGCTGAGTCACTCACCTCTTTTTAAACTTCTTTTCTTTTTTTTTTTATTTTCAACTTATGATGCACTTATTTATTGTGAGGCATCCCCATTATAAGTTGAGTAAAATCTGTAGTTATATAATACATAATTAATAATACATATACATTAATATATAATATATATTTTTAAATTTTATAATTGGACAACTCAAAGTTGTGTGTGCATACAGTCTCATGAATGCATATATTTTTGATGTACCTAAGAGTCATTACATTTCTTTTTTTTTTAACTTTCTTTTTTATTTTTTAAAATTTACATCCAAATTAGTTAGCATATAGTGAAGCAATGATTTCAGGAGTAGACTCCTTAATGCCCCTTACCCATTTAACCATCCCCCCTCCCACAACCCCTTCAGCAACCCTCAGTTTGTTCTCCATATTTATGAGTATCTTCTGTTTTGTCCCCCTCCCTGTTTTTATATTATTTTTGTTTCCCTTCCCTTATGTTCATCTGTTTTGTCTCTTAAAGTCCTCATATGAGTGAAGTCATATGATTTTTGTCTTTCTCTGATTGACTAATTTCACTTAGCATAACACCCTCCAGTTCCATCCACGTAGTTGCAAATGGCAAGATTTCATTCTTTTTGATTGCCGAGTAGTACTCCATTGTGTGTGTGTGTGTGTGTGTGTGTGTGTGTGTGTGTATATTTGTGTGTATATATATATATATATATATATATATATATCTCACATCTTCTTTATCCATTCATCCATCGATGGACATTTGGGCTCTTTCCATACTTAGGCTATTGTTGATAGTGCTGCTATAAACATGGGGGTGCATGTGTCCCTTTGAAACAACACACCTGTATCCCTTGGATAAATGCCTAGTAGTGCAATTGCTGGGTCATAGGGTAGTTCTATTTTTAGTTTTTTGAGGAACCTCCATACTGTTTTCCAGAGTGGCTGCACCAGCTTGCATTCCCATCTTTTCTTTTTAAGCTACCATTTACTGATCACTGTTTGCCAGCCCCCACCCCCCTTTTTTAAACGTTTGCAAATAGTGTCTCATTTAATTCTTAAGTAACACGTGTGAGACCTGATGGTTAACTTTACGGTCAACTTGCCTCGCTCATGGGCTGTCCAGATATATATAACCAAACATTCTAGGTGTATCTGTGAAGGTGGTTTTGAATGAGTTTAACATTTAAATTAAAACTGAATAAAGTAGATCACTCTCCCTAATGTGGGTGGGCCTCATCCAATCATGAAGACCTGAATAGAACAAAAAGGCTGACCTTCCCCTAAGAGAGAATTCTTTCTTCCTGACAGCCTTCAAACTGGGACATCAGCTTTTTATAGCCTTCAGACTTAAACTGAAACATTGGTTCTTCCTGCATCTTGAGCTTGTTGGCCTTCAAACTAGAACTACACTAACAGCTCTTCTGAGTCTCCAACTTGCCACCTCACTCTGCAGATCTTGGGACTTGTCAGTCTCCCTAATTGTGTGCCTCAATTCTTTATAATAAATCTCTTTTTGCATATCCCATTTGTTCTGTTTCTCTGGAAAGCCCTCACTAGTGCATGAAGTTAGAACCATAATGGGAATGTGGATTCAAATCCTGCCTGTATCACTTCTGAGCTAAATGAGCCAGGGTAAGTTTTTCACCTCCCCTTGCCTCAGTTTCCTCATCATTAAAATAGATACTTATCTACTTGGCTTATCATGATATTAAACGCTGAGAACAGTGCCTTGTACATGGGAATTTCTTAGTAAGTATTAGCTATTATGACAACTGAGAGGCTCAGAGAGGTTAAGTTAGCTGCTTAAAGCCACACAGGTTCTGACAGAGCTGTGCTGGCTGATTCAAGAACCTTCCCTCTCCTTTTGACCAAATTCACTTTCAAAGGCTCCCCTCACCATGGAATGACTGTACCTCATGAAGCAGGCTGAGACAGAGCCGTGTTTGAATCCCCATCATTCAACTTCATGGCCATGTGGGAGGCTTTGGTGCAGGAGCAGCTGTTACCCATGGCCACCACTCTCTGTAAGGATGAATGTGACCATGAAGCTTGCCTTTGCCCTTTTGGCGGCATGCTTCTGTTTCTTCGTCTATCTCCTGCCCTCTCTAAAGCCCTCCATCAGCCTTGCTGTTCACCCTCTGGGCAGCCTGCTCGAATGATCTCCCAGCAGTAGTATCTGGCTGTGCCCCTGAACGACTGTGTCTGGGGCGGTATGGCACGTGGATTGGGTGGCTCAGGACTGGGCATACAACAGAGGGCCAGGTCCTGGGGTTGTGTGGAGGGAGGAAAACATGGTCCAGCTCTTGAGGTGCCACAACCAAATGAGGGAAATAGGGCATGCCCAGAACAGGCCTGAGAATAGCATTCAGCATCTGGGGGCACATAGGCACAGAGCATGACAAATTTTCCTTACAGATAAATGATAGGTAAAGTTTTATTAAAGGCACTGAAACTAGATATGACCAATCAGGAAGGATACCAGGAAGAGGTGTGCTGAGGACTGTTCTTGAAGAATGGATATAGTTAAGAGTAAATGAGTATGCATGCATGCAAATTTCTTCAGTAATTATCATTTTCAGCCTAAAGCTAATAGTCATAATATTAATGTCCACTTATTAAACACTTGCTATGAGCCAGGTATACACTGTATACCTGTAAAGGAACTTTTATGCTTTAATTTATTTAGTCATCTCATTCCATACAAATGCCTTCAGTTATTATAGTTTACGTTCATTAGGGGCACCTGGGTGGCTCAATCAGTTAGGCATCGGACTTTGGCTGAAGTCATGATCTCACGGTTTGTGGGTTCGAGTCCCACATTGGGCTCTGTGCTGACAGCTCAGAGCCTGGAGACTGCTTTGTCTCCTTCTCTCTCTGCCCCTCCCCTGTCTCTCTCTGTCTCAAAAATAAACAATAAACATCAAAAAAATTTAAAAAAATACAGTTTATGTTCATTAAAATAGCAGTAATAATGATGACCTTCTTTGATCAAGCACTTGTGGTAGACCAGATGTCCAAGACTGTGTTTAGTATCTTTGCATGCAGTATCACATTTAACCAACATAGTGGTCTGGGGGATGGGGATTAGTACCTGCATTCTATATATGCAGCTCCTGTAGCACAGAGAAGTGGAATGACTTGCTCCACATCACACGGGTGATAAGTCACAGAGCCCAAATTTGACCTCATGGAACTGGACTCACAGGAATGACCCAACCTACCTCTTCCATAATTTGCCACTCTTGTTTTTGAGAATTGCCACATTGCAAAATGTGTCATTCACGTATGCAAATTGTATGCAAGGTGGCATGCTGGTGTTGAGTTGTAAGAAGATTATCTTTGTGCTCAAAGAACTTTCCATTTAGTTGTGGTGCTCGTGATGAGCATCATTGCTTTAAGTTGAATAAAACCATCAATAGGATAGACATTTCCTTCTGGTAAGTTTTTTTGGCATATTAAGACCTGGATTTACATGAAAAGTATTGACAAAGAGCTTCATTGATAAGTTCATTTCCTGAGTAGAAATAACTTCCTTGTTTTTCATTGTTTATATGCACTAAAGAAATGCCAGTCAATGTGGTGTGGGCTCCCCCCCGCCCCAATTCCATTTGGAAGCAGTGGACCTGCTTGTGGTGGGCAGTTTCTGTCATGACCTGTAATGACCCCTGCCTCCTGGTACTTATGGTCCAGTGTAATCCCTCCCCTTGAGTGTGGGCTCAACCTAGTGACTTGCTTCTAACAAAGAGAATACAGCAAAAATGCTGGAATGTCAAAAAAAAAAAAAAAAAAAACCCATAAAAACAAAATGACATACAAACAAAAAAGTGCTGAGATGTTACTTTTGTGATTAAGCAACAAAAAGCCTGACTTCCATCTTGTCGGCTCTCTGTTCCTGGCCAACAGCCAGTGGGAACTGAGTCCTGCTGACAACCATGCAGTCGAGCTCCTTCATCCAGGTGAGCCTTCAGATAAGACCACAGTTCTTACATCTTGGACCCAACTGAGCCATGCCCAGATTTGTGACTTTTAGAAACTTTGAGATGAGCAGGTTGTTTCAAACCACTAAGCTGGGTGTAATTTGTTATGCAGCAGTAGGAAGCTAAACAGACCCCAGAGAACCAGGTACTATCTCTGGCTGCATGCTTCGTTATGGCCCTTACCCTTGTCCCATAGCCCTGCCCACCTGTGCCCCTCTGCAACAATAAGGAATATAGAGAAAAAAGCCTTCTTTTTCCATGTTGTGATATCTAAAATGATAAGCTCCCTCCTTGGGCAGTTTGCCAGCGGTCAGACCTTGGCCTTCATCTTTCTTGACCTTTAGAAGTGGTTGATACAATTGATCACTTGGTCTTCCTCCACACACTTTCTTCACCTGTCTTCAGGTCATTGCACAGTCCTGGTTTCCCTCCTACCTCACTGGCAGCTCCGTCTCAGCCTCATTTCCAGGTTCAGTCTCTTCTTCCCAACCTGTTGACACCAGAAGACTCCACACCTAAGACCTTGGGCCTCCTGTCTCCTCTATGGACACACTCCCTTGGGGCTCATGTTCCATTGCATGGCTTCAAATGCCATCTAGTTGGTAAAGATTCTCGATTTATATTTCAAACTCAGGCTTTTCTCTGGAATCTAGACTTGTTTATCTAATTCTTTACCTGAGAGCTCTACTTGGAAGTCGAATAGACATTTCAAATTCAACGTGTCAAGTGACTCTTGGTCTTTCCCCAACTTGTTCCTTCTGCAGCTGTCACCAGGGAGCTGATGGCAACCCTAACCTTTCAGTTGCTTAGGCCAAAAACTTTGGGCTCATCTTGGTTCCTCTTTTTTACACTGTCAATGAATCTTGTCAACTCTGTTTTTAAAATATATGTAGAATTCAATATCACTATCACCCTGGATACTGCCCTGGTCCACTGTCACCTTTCTCGGGATTACTGCATTAGCCCCCAGCTAACCTCCCTGATTCTTTCTTTACCCCTTTGGAAGGTTCTCTGCACAACAACCTCAGCAATCTTTTCCAAACCATAAGTCAGGTGAGGCCACTCTTCTGCTCCAGCCCCTCCGATCACAAGACTGTACGTGGGACGTCCTTGCTATTCTGCTGCAGCCACAGAGTGGCTCTGGCTGTTCCTCGAGAACCTGCCTGTCACATTCTTGCCTCTGCTCTTTCCCTGGCTGTTCCCACTGCTGGGATGTTAAACCCTTGCAACTCCATCACCTCCTTCAGGTCTTTCTTCAAATGTCACCTCCTCACTGAGGAGCAATTAAAAATCACAACTCTAACCCCCAGAAACCCCATACTCCTTACCTGGATATGCTTTTTCTTTTGTTTTAAGTTTATTTATTTATTTTGAGAGAGAGAGACAGAGAGACAGAGAGACAGAGAGACAGAGAAACAGAGAGGAGCAGAGAGAGAAGGAGAGAAAGAATTTCAAGCAGGCTCTGCACTCTCAGCCCAGAGCCGGACATGGGGCTCCAACTCATGAACTGTGAGATTATGACCTGAGTTGAAACCAAGAGCCGGACGCTGAACCGACTGAGCCACCCAGGCACCCCCGCTTTTTCTTTTCTCCATTGTACATGTCACTTTCTAACATACTGTGTTGTTTACTTTTTAAAAATTATGTCTGCTTGGGGTGGCTCAGTCGGTTAAGCGTCTGACTTCAGCTCAGGTCATAAACTTGCAGTTTGTGACTTTGAGCTCTGTGCTGGGCTCTATGCTGACAGCTCAGAGCCTAGAGCCTTCTTCAGATTCTGTGTCTCCCTCTTTCTTTGTTCCTACCCTACTTGCACTCTGTATCTCTCTCTCTCTCTCTCAAAAATAAGTAAAGAATAAAAAAAATAAATAAAAAAAATAAAAATTATGTCTGCCAGGACAATTAAACAAGGAAAAAACAAAAGGCAGCCAGATAGTAAAGGAAGTTGTAAAACTATCTCTATTTGAGGATGACATGATATACAGAAAATCCTAAGAAATCCACTAAAAAACTATGAAAACTAATAAATGAGTTCAGTGAGGTTGTGGGATACAAGATCAATATAAAAAATTATTGTTAACTAACTTGAATTTAAATTTAAAAAGTAAAAAAATTGTACTGGACAATCCAAAAATGAAATTAAAAAAACAATTCCACTTACATAGTGTCAAAACAAATAGAATACTTAAGAATGAATTTAACAAAGAAGTGCAAGACTTGTACACTGAAAGTCAGAAAATAGAACTCAAAGAATTAAATGGAGAGGCATCTCTTGTTTCTGTCTGGAGAACATCATACTGTTAAGATGAAAATAGTCCCCAAATTGATTTATAGATAATACAATCTCTATCTGAATTTTAACTGCCCCCCCTTTTTTTTTTGCTGTATAGATCCATGGGATAGAATTGACAGTCCACAAATAAACCCCTCTATTTATGCTCCATTGATTGCAACAAGGGTACCAAAGCAATTAAATGATGAAAGAAAAATTCAGACAACTGAATATCCACAGGCAAAAGACTGAAGTTGGACCCTTACCTTATACAGTATGCAAAACATTAACTCAAAATGCATCTTAAACCTCTACCTACATGTAACCGCTAAAGCTATAAAACTCTTGGAAGAAAGCAGAGCAGTGAATCTTTGTGACCTCGGGCTAACAAAGCTTTCTTATTTATGATACCAAAAGCACAGGTGGCAAAAGAAAAGTAGATGAATTGCATTTCATCAAAATTGAAAAAAGTTTGTACTGCAAAAGATGCCATCTAGAAAGTGAGAAGACAACCCACACAGTTGAAGAAAATATTTATCAAATCCTACAACTGAGAAGTATCCAGATTATATGCAGAACTCTTTTAACTCAGCAGCAAAAAGATGAACGACCCAATTCAAAAACGCTGAAAGGACTTGAGCCATTTCTCCAAAGAAGATGTACAAATTGCCAACAAGCATGTAACAAAGATGCTCAATGTCATTAGTCATTGCAGAGATAGGAATTAAAATCCCAGTGAGATACTACTTCTGACCCACCGAGATGGCAATAACAGAAAAGAAAAGAAGGTAAGTGTTGGCGAGGGTATGGAGAAATAGGAGTGCTCGTGCATTGCTGGTGGAAATGCAAACTGGTGCAGTGACTATGGAAAATAGTTTGGTCGTTCCTCAAAAAGTGAAACACAGGGTTACCAATCCTACACCCTAGGAATATACCTAAAAGGATTGAAAATATGTCCCCAAACAAATACATGTATATGAGTGTTTACAGCAGCACTCTTCATGACAACCCAAAGGTGTAAACAATCCAAATAAACATTAATTTGTGAATGAATAAATCAAATGTGGTATATCCATACATTGGAATATTATCTGGCTATAAAAAGGAATGAATGATATATACCCCAACATGGATAAACCTTAAAAACATTAGGCTAGTGTTGAAAGAAGTCAGTCACAGGAAGTCCCATGTCACATGATTCCATTTATATCAAAATATTCAGAATAGGCAAATCCATAGGGACAGAAAGCAGATTAGTGGTTGCCAGAGGCTGAGGTGAGGGGGAGGGTCGTGGAATGGGGACTGACTGCTTATGTGAATGTGGTTTCTTTCTGCGGTGAAGAAAATGATGGCTGCACAAACCTCAGTATAATAAAAACCATTGAACTGTATACTTTAAATGGATTTTTCTGGTATGTGCATTATATCTCAATAAAGCTCTGTAAAATAAAGTATGCTTGTTTATTGACTGTCTCCTCTAATAAGAATTTAAGTGACATGAGGACAGGGACCCTTACCTGTTTTCTTTTTTTTTTTTTTTTAGGTTTATTTCTTTATTTTGAGAGAGAGAGAGAGAGAGAGAGTGCAGGGGAGGGACAGAGAGAGGGGGAGGAAGAGAATTCCAAGCAGGCTCCACACCATCAGTGCAGAGCTCAATGTGGGGCTTGAGCTCATGAACTGTGAGATCATGACCCGAGCCAAAATCAAGAGTCTGGATGCTCAACCAACTGAACCACTCAGATGCCCCCTTATCTATGTTCTTCACTCACTTATTTCCAAGCACATAGAACAATGCCTGGTGCTCAGTAAATATTTACTATATGAACGAATACAGGAATGTTTTGTGTTGACTTTTTCATTTCCAAAAAACATAAATACCTCTACATTGGGCAATAGTGCTACCTTGGCTCATCATATAAACCTACCTGTAAAGGAATTAATTTACTACCTCCTTCAGATGGAATTTTGATGAGAAATAGTGGAGAAAATAAGAAAACTCTGGAAGGTAACTGTCATCCATGGGAGAGGAGGCAGGATGGGTTATGGCAACAAGGACTGGGCTCTGTTCCATGGCAAAGGCAGACTCAGGCATCCTCTATGTCAGAAGGTATAGACTGGTCACCCAGGAGCCATTCTGGCCTCTGACATGTTTCTCTGGCTCCTGGCAGTACATTTGACATCTATGTGTGAATTCCAGAAAGGTGCTTTGGTCTCTGGCTGACACCACTCTCACTCAAGTGCTGTTAAAGTGGGCTTGGTGGGAGAAGCTAGGCTGGATTTTACCCTCCACACATTCTATCCCTTCATGGATGTCCTTGAAAAATGGACGTGATGTACAACCTTATACAGTGGCTCTGGGCATTAAAAAAATCATTAGTAGGTTTCAAGATTCAAGTGCATAAAGCTTATATGGGAGGTGATTCCAGAAAACGCCAGCAGAGGATTATGGACACAAGAGAGAGAAAGTTGAGAAGACAATTAAGATCCATGATCAAACTTTTTAGTAATGGTCCTTTCTCCTGGTGGAAAGTCTGGGAAGCACTGTAGGATACAGGCCTCGGAATTATCCCAGCTAGAGAGAGGGAGCTGGGGCATGTATACACCAAGTCCTATCAGCTGGTGAGGCCTGCTCCTGGGACATTAATTCCCTGATAATTCCAGCCTCTGCACACAGACAACAGGGCTTCCAGTGCTTCAGAGAAACTCCCAGGCCCAGAGATGCTGTTACTGGCAGCTGGGAAGTCAGCTTGCACACACTGAAATAGTGAGGCCCTAGGATTTGAGCATAGCACCCATTGTTTCTTTTTGGTTGCCAAAATTTTAAAAATGAGGGCTTTTATGCAAAATATGAATTTCTGGTTTCTTTTTTTTCTTTTTTTAAATGTTTATTTATTAAACAAAAAATTTTTTTGTTTATTTTTGAGACAGAGAGAGACAGAGCATGAACAGGGGAAGGGGCAGAGAGAGAGGACGACACAGAATCCGAAGCAGGCTCCAGGCTCCGAGCTGTCAGCACAGAGTCCGACTCGGGGCTCAAACCCACAGACCAAGAGACCATGACCTGAGCTGAAGTCGGATGCTTAACCGATTGAGCCACCCAGACTCCCCATTAAATGTTTATTTAAGGGAGAGAGAGAGAGTGGGTGAAGGTCAGAGAGACAGAGAGACAGAAGATCTGAAGCAGGCTTCGCACTGTCAGCACAGAGCCCGGTGCTGGGCTTGAACTCACAAGCTGTGAGATCATGACCTGAGCCGAAATCGGACACTTAACCAATTGAGCCACCCAGGGGCCCCAAATTTCTGGTTTCTTGAAGAAGAAATGTGAACAGCTGGCAAAAGTAGGCTGACATTTCCACTTGTTGGAAGTGGATTATATTCCAGTTCTTCACTAACTCTTTCCAGTCTCCTGCACTTGGTCACATTTCTGCCATGGCCCTGGTGGGTGCTTACATTTGTGATTCTTGACTGAGACCACACAACTCCCAGCCCAGGGTGCATAAGTAATGGCTGACCTGATGTACTCATGAAAAATGGCATAAAGAAAAATAAGATATAAATGGTTTTTTTTTCCCCACTTCTCCCCAGAGAGCTATGACCTGCACATGCTTGGCTTGTGAGAGTATTGAAAACTCTTGCCATTATTTTCATATATGTAGTTCCTTCTATCCTCCCTCAAACCTAGGAGGGGCCAGGACTTTGATCTGGGGCCCCTTCTCACATGACCGACCCTCGGACTTGCATGACCAAGCCCAAGACACTTGAGGACTCAACAGGCCAGCCCTTGTGTGAAGTCTCTGGTCTGGGCCTGGCCTGGGGCCAAGGCTTGGTGGTGCTGTCTGCTGGAGAAATCTGCTGACACTGTGTGACCTGGGGCCTACAAGTGCAGAGAGGGGGCCAAGCTGGGGGTCTTGTACAGATTTGAGGATACCTATTAGTAGCATCACAGTACTCAGTTGCCATGGAAACCAGTGACAACAGTCACTTGTATAGACTTCACCGTCCCACCTTGAATGCAGGACAGGCTACCATCAAAGATCATCAGAACAATTGTTTAGTCTCTGCAAATATAGAAAATCTGACTGTAGGTTCCTGTGGTTTTGGCACTGGCCTCTATCTGTGCGGCCCTATCTTGGGTTGCATGTCAGTACTCTAAGGGTGGGTCTTTTCCTTAAGCATCTCTATCTCTACAAGGTCTTTCCATGGGGACTCTCTAGCATGTCCATGTCAGAGCGGTGGGACTTTTAAAGAGAGAGGCTCAGGGCTCCCAAGAGGCAAATCCCCAGAAGGAGAGACCCCAGAGATGCTCTGTCACCATTTATGATCTAACTTTAGAAATCAAGGGGCATCACTTCCACAGACTCTACCAGTGTGAGCAGGTTCAAGGCTTGTCCATCTCTTGGTGGGTTAGTTGCAAGGTCCTAGAAAAGCATGAGAAAGGAAAAAATGTTACAGCCATTTTTGGAAAACGTAACGTGCCACGGTCTCCTAACTGGGCCCTGGTCTATGGGGTGGGGTGCAACTCCAGGGATTCTGCAAACTCTGGAACTCTCATGAGCCTCTTGGCATTATTTGTCACTGGAATTAGCCAGCCAAAATGAGACCACCATTTATGGCTGCTCCATATGCTCCCTGGTGGTGTGGAGGTGTTTGGGGTTTGGGTGAGCTACCAGAGAGTTCTGCTTCAGAGATCTCTAAGTGAATAAACGGAAGAAACGTCAGATTCCAGTCAATATTCATCAAACTTCTGGGGTTTATTAGGTGATAGACCCGCTCCTAACATTTATAGGGCTCAAAGCAAATGTACACATGGTGGCCTACCTACCAGATGTCTGAACATTTACAATTTACAAATACATACATTGTATTTATAAAATTTATGAACTAATTCTTAAATAAATATCTTACCTTGCCCTTTTGTCAAATACTCTTCATAACAACCTGGAAGGTTACATTTGAATTGGGATTTCTTGGGATTCCTGGGAGTTCCTGAGTGGGGAGAACCAGTCAGTCCTCAGCCCTCAGCCCAAACCCTGCTTGCTTCACAGCCCAGCTGTTCCCACCACACGGGCTTTGAATGTGTGAGGGTGAACATGCCAGTTGGCATATTCAAGCCCTATCTGTGCCTCCTGCAAACAGCCACCTCGTGGTCATTTCTTGGGCTTAACATGTATGCACAGGAAGCAAAAGTCATCATGGGAGATAAATCAGGGAAAGAGACCCACAGGCCCCGGAAGCAGGCATGAAAACTCTTTGGGCAGAGAAACCTGGGTCCCAGTTACCAAGAGTGTAGTTTAGAAAAAGAAGATCTGGGCTCCAGGTGGGCCTGTCCTGAGCTTGTAGCCTCTTCACTCCATGTGGAGGACGGGGAGGCGCAGGGTGGTTAGAGAAGGGCCAAACGAGTCCTTTGAAGTGTGAGAGGCACAGGGCCCACTGGTGTCCAGCTTGGTGTCTATCCCAACTGGTTGTAGGCCTGCCTCTTCTGCCAGCCTCGAAGGTGCTTTCTTTGGGTTGATTTGGATAGATTTCCACAGGTAGGTGGAATATTGCCCTTGTATGTCTTTGGCGTTTATGAAGATGATCTGTATTTTGTTTTCAGTTCCAATAAAAGCAGGGGAGATAGGAAATTGGAAGGATTCTTGGACAGCAGTACCTGTGATTGCACGAAATTTCCTCCAGAACTTCCTAGGTATAATAACTGCCAGGTACCCAGGCACTGTGTGAATGCTGTCCATGCACCATTTCCTTTCATCTTTACCACAACCCTACGAGGCAGGTTCCAGTATTTCCCCCAATGTACAGATGAGAAAATTGGGGATCAGAGAGCTTAAGTAACGTGCCCAACATCACAGTTTCAGGGTTTGAACCCAGGTTTCCTTAATTCTAAAGCACATGGTTTTGACCATTACACTTGAGGAGATCTTACATAAAACAACATTGTTTTTCTTTGAATTGTTAACTAGTGGGTTCCTGGGAGCCTCTTCATCTGGGGACGGGATATCCCTGGATGCAGGAAGCGAGCCACCAACCCATTTTCCTGCACACCGCAGTCTGAAAGTTGTGTTTCACATCTGGGCTTTCCCTTAGGCTGGGGCTTCCGTGAGAAGAAGCTTCAGAGCTGAACCTGACCGCACAATGCTTTTGTGATGTGGAAATATGCCAGCTAAGGAGGGGAAGAAATTTTTTCTGTTTGGTTTGTTGCCAAACCAATTCAAGACATCCATAAAATTTAAGTCTTTGATTCCCCTTATTTTTGTTCCCCCTCTGCATTTGGCTTTCCCATGAGCAGCCTTTCATCCCTTTTACTACTATCTTTGATTGAATTATGAAACCGGAAGAATTTGCAGAACTAGCCAGAGTAAATGGGTCTTGCTAATCCTGTGGTTAGAAGGTCAAATCAGCAAACACTTGGGTGTGAAATGTCCAGGGCCAATTTCCTTATGGCCTCTATTTGTAAAACCCGGGTGAGAAAAGTTATATTAATAACCATAACAGGATACCTTGAGTGGTTTCCCTATTTCACTTATCCCAGCCTCCTCTACGGCACACTGCAGAAATCCAACCATCCTGTAAGAAACTCGTCTACCTCTGTGACCCAGCTTTCTCATCTGGAAATGTAATTCTTTTTTTTTTATTATTATTGTTTTATTTATTTTTGAGAGAGAGCACGAGTTGAGTAGGGGCAGAGAGAGATGGAGACAGAGAATCCAAAGCAGGCTCTGCTGACAGCAGCAAACCTGATGCAGGGCTTGAATCCACGAACCGTGAGATCATGACCTGAGCTGAAGTCAGATACTCAATGGACTGAGCCACCCTGACGCCCCTGGAGATGTAATTCTTTATTCAACTTCACAAACGTTCTGGGTGCATTAGCAAGTCAGGTTCAAGGCGGCAGCTCTGCTTCCAAAGAACAGAGTTCCCCGGCCATATTCGATCTTGTTACTGACTTGCAAAGACTATGAACACATGTGTATTCTCAACTGTGAAATGTCTGACACCATGTGGCATTGCTATAGAGTCAAAGAAAAGCTGATATGGCCGATTGCAGAATTGTTCCCTTTTTTTTTTTTTTTAACCTCTCCTTCTGGGTATGTCCTTTTCCTTTTGACTGGACATGGTGACTGCTCTCCTGCTCAAATGATGTAGGGTTTGGCCCCGTGACTTGCTTGGCTAGTGGGCTATTTAGCAGATATAATACAAACAAACCAAAAACTTGAAATGCGCTTGTGAGATTAGATCTGTCCTCTGGTGCTTCTTTTGTCACCATGATAATGTGCTCTGGAAATCTTGTTCATCCCCAAAGACAAGGAAATGTGAGAAGCAGAACCAAAGCAAATCTGCAGCCTGGACTCAGGCTCAGCACAAAGCCTGGCTGACCACAGAAATGTGAGCTGGAAGGCACAATAAATGCTTATTGTTGTAGCTACCAGCTGGAGGCGTTTTGTTTTGCAGCGATACTGAGAAAGCTAACAGATACAGTCTATCAGGGTTCTTGAGAGAAACAGAACCAATAAGGTATATCTATATCTGTATCTATATCTATATATCAATATCAATATAGATATCGATATATAGAAGATGGTTTGTTATGATAGATTGGTTTGGGTGATTATAAAGGCTGAGACCTGCTACCATGGCTGTCTGCAAGCTGACGGCTCTGGAAAGTCCGTGATACTGTGGTTCCAGTCTGAAACTGAAGAACTGAGAACTGGGCACCAACGTCCACAGGCAGGAGAAGAGTGATAGCTCAGCTCAGGCAGACAGCGAACTTACCCTTCCACAGCCTTTTTGTTCCACCCCTTCCTCAGTGGATTGCAAGATGCCCACCTGTATTGGCAAGCGCCATCTTCTTCACTCAGGCTATGAATTCAAATACTAATCTCTTCTAGAAACACCCTAGCAGACATACCCAGATATGATGTTTCACCAGCTATCTGGGCATCCTTTAACTCAGACAAGCTGACACATAATGTTAAATATCACAGAGTCGTTAGAGATGAGATTTGTGCCCTTTATTTCATTAACACAACTCAAGAAAGCATGAATGCCCATGCCACAGCTTCACCATGTAGCTTGGAGGAGTCTCCAGTTGACCCAAGCAGGCCTGCAGTAGAACTGTTCGTGCAGAAACGCAAACGATGAGATCTGATAATACAGAATTTATGGATAACTTTTAAGGCTCAGCAATGGCCATCTAAGAAAGCTGGCCTGGCAAGGACCAGAGGGAATGAAATGTAGCAGTCATGAACGGGGCTGTGAAGTTCACGGCTGAGCTAAAATCATGAAATAAATACTGAGAGAAAAAAAGGAACATTTTATGTATATTCTCCAGGACTAAATTCCTCAAGACTACCTTCTGGGAGAGGAGTGAATGGTTTGTGTGTGTGTATGTGGGCTGTTTTTGTTGATTTCTTTTCTTCACTCTCTGGCTGTGGATTTGTTAGAAAGGATTACTTCTTTTGTAAACTGGTATTTGAATAACCCCTTAAAGCCATGCTGTGATGACATGTTTGGCCTCTGTGCCTGGGCCTCTATTTCTCTTTCCATATTCACCCTCTGGGTGATCCCACTCAATTCCATGTCTATAGATCCCATCTTGAACCTGATAAATTGAAATATATCAGTTTTCAGTCAGGGCTGTCCTAAGAACTCCAGTCCTATACAACTGTTAAGTTGAGGACTTTACTGATAAGTGTAATAGTTCTCACCCACTAAGCATGCCCAACATTGAACTGATGTTAATTTTCCAAAAGAATCCTTGCTTCCTCTTCTATCCTCGTGAATAGAAATTTCATCCTTGGGGCGCCTGGGTGGTTCAGTTGGTTAAGTGTTTGACTCTTGATATTGGCTTAGGTCATGATCTCACAGTTTAATGAGTTTGAGCCCCACGTCAGGCTCTGTGCTGATGGCACAGAGTCTGTTTGGGATTCTTTCTCTCTCTCTCTCTCTCTGCCCCACTTGTGTGTGTGCACTCTTTCTCACTCTGTCTCAAAATAAATTTTATCCTTCTGATTGCTCAGTCCAAAACCAAAGAGCCACTTTGATTTCTCCCATTCTTTCACTCCTTTATGTTCAATCTGTTAACAAATCATGTGGACTCTGTTCAACACGTAACCAGAATGCAACCACTTCTTTTTTTTTAAATAGCTTTTTTTTGTTTATTTATTTTTGAGAGACACAGTTCGACTGGGGGAGGGACAGAGAGAGAGAGAGACACACACACAGAATCCGCAGCAGGCTCCAGGCTCTGAGCTGTCAGCACAGAGCCCGACGTGGGGCTTGAACTCACAAACCGCGAGAAAATGACCTGAGTTGAAGTCGGACTCTTAATCGTCTGAGCCACCCAGGTGCCCCAGAATGCAACCACTTCTCACTGCAAGCAAGGTCACATCACTGGCTCAGGCCACCATGAACCACTAACTATCTCTCTGCTTAAACCCTGGACACTGTTAGTCTATTCTCAACACAGTGGACAGAATGAGTCCATTAGGATGTAAGTCAGATATGTCGTGCCTCGGCTTCCTATTCACTCACAGCAAAAGACAAAGTTCCTGCTCTGACATATGCAAATCCCCACGTCTCCTTGCTCACTTCATTTAGTTGGCTGGGCTCCTTGCTTCTCATGGACTATGCCTTGTCTTTGTGCTTGCTGTTCCTGCTGCTGGGAATACCTTTCCTTCCCCAGGACTCAGTGTGGCTCCTTCACTTCTTCTTGCAGGTCTTCACTCAAAAATCATATTCTCAGGGCAGAAGGGACACAATAAATACCTGTAAAATGAATGAATGAGCTAGACGCTCAGGGAAAGTGTATTCTGGTGAACGCCACCCTGTTTGTCACACTCTGCCCTGGGGATGGATCCAGCTTGTCCCACACAGCCTCTGTCAGCATCAAGTCTGATGTTGACACTCTACTTACCTGTGCCAAGCACTTCCTCTCCTCTGTCTCATCTAATTTTCAAACCTCCTCAGGAGTCAGATGCTGTCACCCCCAACGCTGGGGGTGCCCCTAGGCCAAGTCCTGGGGTCTCCCAAGGCCACTTCCTGAGTTCTTCTAGGCTTAGAGAGTCCTTCCCTGACACTGTAACCTCAGCTTATAGAGGGCTGGAACGTTGTCCAATCTGACCCTTCAAGGGTCCTGGGCAATTTGAAGTCCCGGGGCACCTGGGAGAACAAGGGCCCAGGACTGGAAGTGACACCCAGGAGGTCACAGGAGCCTAGCTCAGTGCCTGGCTCTGTGTTTGCTGACTGAATCAGTGAAGAACCTCCCCTCCCGGCCTCCTGGGAGCCGCCTCGGCATGGGACAGCAGAAAATGAGTCAAAGGGATGAATAGAATTAGATTGATTTTACGGGAACAATATTTGGTCAAAGTTGGAGTACTTTAAAAACTAGCCCAAACAACTGGAGGGTCCTGGGTGGTCTCTGAACTCAGAGGGATATAACTACATGTAATGGGGTGAAATTGAGCAAAGGAAAATGCTCTCACAGGAAAGCTGATTATATGGTGCCACTGGGTCCCAAGGAAGTGGTAAAATCCCTTCACTGAAGTCAATTTTGACTACTTCGGGGAAAGTATTCATCAGGCACAGAGCGGAGGTGGGGGCTACCCTTGGGGGGGTCTGTGTGGCTTCCTCCGACCCATAGAGCCTCTAGAAGGCAGCAGGGCCTTCTGCACTAAAGAACCCTAGTTTAGGGCCAGGGTTGGGAAGTTTGACCTGAAAAAGCATTTTGAGGAGATTGTGTGGGAAACCTTTAGTATTTCCTGAGTTTATGATCAGGAAATAGGAATGAGTTCATTTCTTGCCTCTGTGAACACCCTAGAAACATCTCAGTGCAGATGGGGAGACAGCAAGCCTCTGGACCCCCCAAGTCAGCTCAGAAATGCAGATGGAGTGTGTGTTTGGAATTCCTCTTACATGGATCAGAGTCTCCTGGGGTTCCCCTGAGAGGTTTCTGGTCGGGTTTGGGGAAAGGACAAGGGACAATGGCAAAGAAATATCCCCTTTTCAGTAAGCATGTGGGGGTACATGGCAGAGGGGATTTTTTTTCTTTTTCCCAACTTGTTCAAGAAAACAAAGGACTTGAAATGACAGCTCTCAGGCCAAACTCAGTCGCAGACGTGTTTTGCTTGGCCCATACTGGGTTTTTAGAAAACTCTGAGCCAACATTTAAAAATCGGGTGATTTCACATAAATATCTGCATTTTGGAATGTCCTAACAATTCAGGAGGCCTAGGCATTCCAGTCCACACTCCAGTGTGGCAGCAGCCAGGGGCGCCCCTTTGAGATGAGGCCATCACTCTCCAGCCAATCTCAGTCCCCACCAGGGGGGCCTTCTGTATTGCCATTCGCTGCCTTCTGGATTTTGGATTTTGCCACTCTTGAGATAAAGTCATCTTTCATTTCAAGAAGCAAGCATGGGAATTTGAAAATTAAAGCAATTGCTTCATAGCACAAATAAATTGTACAGCAGACCGAAGGCTGTAAACCTGAGAGTAACGCCTCACTGGAGTCTATGCGGGGATGGAAACAAATAATTCCCTGTCTTAGCTTGGGTTTCCTAGAAGCAGAGCCCAAGCCAAAGATTCTTGTGCAAGGGATCTGTTTCCTGGCGGTCTCAGGAGAGGGGGGCTAGGGAAGCAGGGCCCAGGGAAGGATCCCGGCCCCAGGGGACTCTGGAGCTGGACTTGCACAGCAGCACTGGTCCACTGAGGCAGGGGGCGCCCTTTCCCACTCCTGTGTCAGTTGCTGGGGAGATAGATGGAAGATGGGCGAACACCCAGGGCCAGAGGCTGGCATCCAGGCTGAGAAGGCTGTAAGCTGTTAGCGGACACGGCTGGGATGGGTGGGTGTGCTGGCTTGACGAATGGGATCCGAGTTACTACACCTTCTACCACCAGTTACAGGAGTAATTCTTACTATAGGGGAATTGACAAATATAGGGAAGGTTAAGGAAAAATGATTATTTATCCCACAACTTAGAGATAATAATTGTTCCTTTTTATATACCTAATTATCTTTTCCTCTTTCCTTTAACTCTGAGTGAAAGTTACTTGGGTCCTCATCAGTTCGAATTGGGGGAATCCAGTGCCCTTCTCAGTATTCCCAGCATTCTGCGTGTGCAGTGGAGAAGGGGGAGCTAACTGGCCAAAGGCCACCCTCCTCCTCTGGGATCTGAAATCCATCACAGTGGTTGTGCTGAGGCGGCTTCCAGGACTCTGCAGGGCAGACCTGTCTGGAGAGAGCCCGACAGCTGACTGGCTTGAAGACTCCCCGAGGGCCTTGCCTCCCTGGGGCTGCTCCCACCCAGCTCTTCTTCCCTCCTTCCTCTCTAACCAGTCAGTCTTGCCTTGCGTCTGCTGGTTCTCCCAGCCGCCTCCAGCTCAATTTTCTCTCTGGGCGTTTCCCTAACAAAATCCTTGCATGTTTCATCCTGTCTCGGCATCTGCTTCTCAGACCTGCACCAACACAGGTACTTACGTCCTCTTAGGGGGTAACTGCCGCTTCCTCCACAATTTGTGGTTGTCTCTGGCCATCTTGGCTTTGGCCCCAGCTGGAGCATTCTGCAGGCAGGGGCTGGAGTGTCCAAAGGGAGAGAAGAAAGCAGAGAAAGAGGCCCCAAGGGTTCATCCGGCTGCTTGACAACTTTCTGGGGGCCTTCTTTTTTTTAGGATTTCTCTCTCAGGTGCTGCGTCCTGGCCTCCCTTGGAAGCCCACCCAAGAGGCTAAGGAAGGGCAGGGCCAGGAAACAGAGGCTGTACCCCACAACCAGACTGGGGAGGTATAGCAGGTCTTGACCCTGACCCCGCTGATCTTACCTCTTCTATCATGCCTGGGGTCCTCATTCTCCATCTTGTAAGTTAAAACTTGATGTCAAGGTCACTTTCTTATTCTCTGTACCCCAGAGTGAGCTCCTCACCCAGCTTTCTGATTTTGACACTGACGTTTTGGTTTCCTTTTAGAGTAGAGGCTGCCCGTGCCCCACCCACTTCCCCTTGACATTCACCTCCATGCACCAAGGCTGCACATAGTAGGCACCTGTGAAAGCTTTTTCTGGTCATGGGATATGCTCAAGACTGGCCAGAAGTGCTGTGAAGTTGATGTTCCAGAAGACAGACAAAGCATCGGATAAATGCCCTAGCTTCTTGCCTCTTGGTTGGGATAATTCTGAGGATGCTCCACACTGCCTCCAAGGTTCCCCCAGGGATTGCCTTCTGGAATAGCTGGCTTAAGCAAACCTTTTACTGCCTCCTCTACTGATTCCCCATTTTCCGACCAGCATCTCTTAGAATTACCTCCCAAGTAAAACAGTAGTACTGGAATCGTTCTCTTGAGGTCTGTTTCAGGACAGCAGAGCATGCTATCTCCTCTTGGTCACTGCTGCTCTGGGTTAGATCTTTGGCTGAGTGAAAACCCTGAGGAGCAGGGGTGAGAGAGGCACATGAGGACCTGTGCTGTCCTGCAGGCCTGCAGTGTCATTGCTGAGAACACAGAAGAGCAAACCCCCTCTCTTGGAGGCCAAAGGGACAGGAAGCACAGCCTAAGGATCCAGATGCAGGGGTGGCAGAAGGGGACCCTTGGATTGGACTTGGCCCATGGGATGATTTTGTTTGGCCTGTAATTTTTTGAACTTGATTTAGTTGCCAAACCCAAAAGAGTTCACATAAAAGTCCACATTTGTGTCTCGTCTGGAAAAGTTGGAAGATGCAGCTAATGATGCCAGCACTTTCTCATCATGCCAACAAGCCGCCCTAACTGAGCAGCTGCCGCCCCCTTCAGATGGGGCTTGTGTGTTCCAGGTTTCTACATCTCCACTGACCCGGTTTGGTTGGTTTCCTTGGCTTGAGGAGATCCTGTCTAGAGATGGCCGGGGTCCTAGACTTGGGGCAAAGGCATATGGCCCTGTGCTAAATCACACTGACAGAATGGTGATGTTGGGGCTGCTGAGCTCTGGGCTTGCTATTAGGTGATGCATGGACTATGATTATTTCAGGAGCCTGGTACCTTCTTAACTGAACAAAGCCAAAAAGGCCAACAGGCCCTTGAGTATGAAGGTTCTAGTCCAGTGGTTCTGAAACCCTGGCCTTACTTGTTAAAAATACCAAGATATTTCAGGGCATCTGGGTGGCTCATTCAGTTAAGCCTCCAACTTTGGCTCAGGTCATGATCTCACTGTGAGTTTGAGCCCCACCTGGGGCTCTGCGCTAACAGAGTGGAGCTTGCTTTGGATTCTCTCTCTCTCTCTCTCTCTCTCTCTCTCTCTCTTTCTCTCTCTTTCTCTCAAAAACAAATAAATAAACATTTTAAAAATACCAAGATTTGGGCCTTATCCCCAGGGATTTTGGTTTGACTTGTCTGGGGTTGGCCCAGGGTACTGATATTTTTTAAGACAGCTGGTGCGTGCCAGAGTAGGCTTGTACAGCTCAGGAGAGCCCATGGTGTGTCTTTTGTTGAAATGGACTGTGGTAGAAGTATTTACACCGCAGTGACCAGAGCTCACTCTGTGTCTCCAGGGAGCCTGTTGTTAGACATTAACCAGCACACCCCTAAAGAGCCCCATGTCATTCTAATGGGAAACGTGACACGAGCTGTGGCCTTCAGAGGGATTAATATTCCCAACGTGAGATTTGTTGCCCAGTTTGAGGCAGAAAACTCTACACACAGAGGGCCTTAGGTCCAAGCTGGTGGGGGCCTCATGGAATCTTTAATTCAACTTGAGAGTTAGAATTTCCGTTCTTCTGATCATTAACTGTGTGACCTGGGATAAGATGTCCTCAACCTCTGGGCCTCTGGCTTCCTGTAGATTCAGTAGGAATAGCACTGTCTACCTCTCAGGAGGGTCGTAAGAATGAATGAAATCCCACAAACCGGTCATCACCACAGTGTCTACCAGAGTCACACTCCATAAATGCCATTTGTCTCTCCCTTTGTCTGAAAAGGTACAAAGTACACAGTGTAGTTTCTAGAGCCTTCTTCAAGGAGCTGTGTCATGGCTGACCGCTGATCTGAGTGGGTATTGGAGAAGGTCCACTTGGAGGCCATCTGAGAAGAGCCACAATGGACTGGTTCTTCCATGGCTGGGCCTGGGCCCCGGGGGTGGTGGAGTTAATTTTTCAGGTGGAAATGACTCTTCCAACTATGACTGCTTTCTTTGATACAGGAGAATCAAGGGCTGTTGTCCATTGAAAGAAAAAAAAGAGCTACATTAATTACAGTCTCACCCATGACAATTTACTCGGACTAAAATCTCGCTGCTCACCGTTTCATATGATCTCTTTTAACCTGAAAAGCAGCTTTTTTTTGCTCCCTTTCTAACCCAGACCCAGTATTTAGCAGGGTAATGGGATTTATGATTTTGTTTACATCGGTCTCCGTGGCGATCCACCATAAAAGATCAGTTGCTTGGCAACTTGGCATTGTGGCGTTGCAATGGAGGGTGGAATTTTTTGTCCCTCTGAAGCGAGGGCTTAAGGAAGAATGAAAACTTCTGCTCATACTTCTCATGAATGCTTTTATTTTCAAGGTCAACCAAATGTTTTTTCAGGAAAGACTAATGCACTTTTCTTCAAGCGATACACCGTAAAATGTTTCTCCAAGATTATCCTGTCTCTGAGCCGAGGACAACCGGCTCTCGGTGCTTTTATTTTGTCCTTGCTGTTGCAAAATTAGGTTTGAGCAACTCTGGGACCATCATAATGGAGGGGGTCCTTCTCATTTACTGGCATTTTCTGCACTCATTAGCAAATCTTTTTTTTTTTTTTTTAATGAGCTGCTACACACTCTGAATCACTTCTCCTCATAGAAACCAGTTTCGTTTGGTTTGCAGTTGGTTTACCACGATCCCTTTGATGATGGGGTCACTCTTAGCAGAGGCCTGGAGGGCACAAAACAGGACCCCAATTTCCCTCTGAGGTTCCTATTGACGATAGGCGTTTCTACAAATGATCAAAGGGCCTGTTTTAAAACATGCAAATGCCCTTTCCTGACCTCTTTCTCAACACGGGTACACACGAAGGGGAGAAGTTGACTCATACAGATATGCATGGACACAGCCTGTGCTGGATAGTGGAGGCTGTTGTGGAAATCACAATGAAGGTCACAGGAGCTAACTGAACACCTGCCATGTGCTTTACATATAGTACCTTGCATGATTCTTGCAATGACACTCAGCCTCATGTAATCTGCTGGGAGGCCAGTCACAGCTGTCTTATCAAGGGAGACCACCCCTCAAATCAGTAGCTCCATCCTTGGCCCATGCTTCCCCCACTGCTGTCTCCCACCACTAACTTCTCCCTACCTTTGTTCTCTCAAGCTAAATTCAGACCCCAGCTCTTCATGGTGAGTGATCTCCAGCTGCCCGGGTCACAGGCGCATCCTTGCCCTAAGTCCACTTTAACCTAAAGACTCTTCTGCATCTTGGTGAGGTGTGTTAATAATCTACTTGTTTGTGACTGACAGAAAGTATGCTAGGCCATGACACCTGTGAACTAGCAACTCTCAAACCTGAACGTGCATGAGAATCACTTGCGGATCTTGTTCACATGCTGATCCTCACCCTCAGAGATTCTGATTCAGGTCTTGTGGGTCCAGTAAATGTTTGATGAGATACTTCGTGATGTCCAGTTTTCATCTCACTTCTTGCCAAGGCCTTGGCAGCTTTACATTTGTGGATTGTTGATAATTTACATGCCTTGCGTTATATTTGTGGAGTGATCTATAATTTACATGCATTATGTCATCTGGCCCAGTGGGGAATGGTTTTGTCCATTTTACAGATTAATAAATGGAGGCTGAGATGGGAGATTACTCATGCTCAAAAGGCTGGATATAGACTACAAGCAAGACCTTTGGGTGCGGAGTCCCAGCCTGTTCACCCCGACTCCATTTCCTGTCATGAAGTTGTCCCAATGCTGTGAGGCAGTGGGACACACACACCTTAAGGAGACAGAGAAGGAACCTTGGTGAAGAAAGGAGTCCCCAAATAGAGGCTGAGAGCTTGAGGTCCCACCACTGAGTTGGCACCCAATTCTCCATCCATTAAACAGGGGTAATAGTACTTCTATCTCAGAAGTTGTGCCAAAGATTAAACGTGTATGGTGGGTTTGTCCCCGAGTAAGGTGTTACTAGAATTCCCAATAAATAAGAGAAGATACTAGCAGTATGAGGATAGTGAGGTCACTTCTCACATTGATTTTAGAAATTTCACAGGCAAAGACACACTCTTGTGATTTCTGTTTAACTCTGAAGTGCTCATACAATTTGCAGAACATTATTTTTTGGTGGAATTAAATCTTGGTTCCGAGGTGGTCCTCCTCATTTTGGAATATGACAACCTGTGGTTGGAGTTCATTTTGTTTCTTTTCTTCCTTTGACTCACATTAAAGCATTTGCAAAGGGTTTAAGAAATTGGTTGTTCAGCCGGCTCATGGACACACATGTTACCGAAGAGTCAGGGGTGTTAGAGAAAAAGAAGAATAGATTCCAGTTATCAAGCACTGACCATGCACCAATCCCAGGGCTGGTGTGTAGAGGTGTGAGGGAGGAGGAAATCGAGGCTCAGATCAGAGGATACTGTGCTCAAGCTTGCGTTGGAGCTCACACGGCTCAGTCTCCAAAGCTGGCTTCTTAACCACTCTGCTATATTGCCATGCCTGTCAAACCAAACCCAAAATCTACCCCTGATTTATTAAAAAATTTAAATTTGGGAAGAAAACTTTTGCCTTCTTTCTATCACAGCTCAGGCTGTTTTCTGAACTGGCAAGTCCAAGGGTGTGATTCATTTCATCTTGAGTTTCTTGCCTCGAGACACCAATGTATGAGCGAGGAGCAAGGGGCAGAGAGAGGCTAAAGGCAGAAAGCCTGAGCTACTGATGCTTCAGAGAAGGCCTGTGGCACCCAAGGCCATATGTCCCCATAGTGTGGCTGGTTGGAAGGCCATGGGTGGTGGGTGCTGCATGGCCAATAGGCTTCTCTGGTGGTAGGTTGGGGTTCATTAGGGTCCTGGTGCCTATTAGGTGAATTCTCAGGCCTGATGTAACCGTGAAGCATCTGCAACTCTGCCTGCAAAGTTACCTCTGTCAAGGTCTGGAAAGTTCCTGGGTTGACCCCTAAACTGGATAACTTGAGCCCCCCTGCAGATGCATCAGCTCATGATGTCATCAAAAGAACAGCTTACTCTTCTCAAATACTGGTGTAAGGAGACACCCTGCAAGGTAGCTAGAATTAACTGCATTTTCCAGACATGGAAACTGGGGCTTATGGAAGTTAAATAAGATGCCCAAGAACACACAGCTGGTAAGTAAATGGGCTGGGTGAAAGCATCTACACCTAAATCTGCCAATTCTGAAATACATGTCCTTTTCGCTGTTCTATGCTGGCTTTCATGGAAGGCCCAGCCCCTGGGAATCTTCTATAGTAGGAATGGGCCGGTGAGAGAGGACTCTTGTGGAGTGGCTATGGTGTCCCCAAGTCCACCTCCCCAGGCCACTTGGCAGAGAGACTGGTGGGTATTCACAGGTGTGGAAAGGTGCTGGAGGACACTCCTGAGCCACAGTGGGCATGTCCTTTTATCTGGACTTAACTGGGACCCAATGTGGATTAAGTAATGCTGTTGAAGCAGTGTTGACCCGGCCTGAGCGAGAAAGAAAGAGCAGGAACATGGTGAGTGGATGAGCTAATGCCATGCAACGTCACGGTACTTGGCTCTGCTTCAAGAAGTCCAGGTAGAGGGTACAGTGGCTTTCAACATGGATGGACCCCCAGGATGCTTCTCTGAGTGAAAAAGACAAATCATAGAAGGGTAACATACCATTTATGTAAAGACATAAAATTTACACAAAAATGCTATAAGGTTTCTGAGAGCATATATGTGCACACATGTGCATGTATACGTGTGTGCACACAAGTATCTAGAAGGAGTTGCTCTCTAACTCTGGCTACCTCAGGGGGTGGGATTGGGGTGGTGGACTGGAGAAATATCCAAATACTTTAATTGTTAAAAGTAGAGTGGATTTGTGTGTTATTTTTGCAATTAAACACTAAATTAAAAATGATGGTTAAAAGAGAGAAAGCAGCTCATTCTATGATCACTGGTTGAGGGGTGCCATTTTGACAACTCTGCATTGACCATCCCCTGAATAACTGAGGAGCAGAGGATTCTTGCTGCAGTTCTGTAACTTCAGTCTTTGACTCCGAAGCAAAACAGGTGGAGGCTCTGCCAAGTTCCCATTGCTCTTATGGTTTGGGCCAGCAGCAGCCTTAGTAAAGTAGGGAAGTCCTTCCCCAGAGTTGGTGGCCCCTTGCTTTCTCACAGGCTTTTTACTCCTTCTACTCTCTCATTTTTAAGTGTCTTTGATCAGTTTTGCTACAGGAAGAATAAATAGTAAAGGCTTAAAGAATCTTCCTTTCCATACACATCTAGATTTCACTAAGGAGTAAAGAAGGCATTCTGGAGGAAAGGATGAGTCTGGGACACTGGCAACCCAGTTTTATGCAAGTGATCCCATAGCTGGCATTCGAATCTGGCTTTGCCTCAGGCCACAGGGAGAAAAGAGACTTGTGGTCTGTAAAACAGGCAGATTCGTTTTAACAGAGAATTCCTTCTCAACTCATTAGCCGTGGGATTAAACAGGTACTCTTTTTTCCCTTCCCCTTAATCTCTGATAATCCCAGATAATCTCCCTACTGAAGATGACAGTCCTCAATGGGGTTGACTCATACATCATCAAGGTTTGGGCAGCCAGATGCCTGCTGAAGTACAAGCTGTCTCCCTCTGGTGCTGACTCCAGTGAATGGATGGGACCCTGGAGTTGGCAAGTTGATCTGGTGTCAGAGTAAAATTTTCACCTCTCCCTTGGCTGTGTAATAGAGCTCCAGTCTTCATAATCCAGGAGTCCAAACCACACAGCCTAACAGAGGGTGTTGGAGTCTGGATCTCACGTACCTTTCCTTCCTTCCTTCCTTCCTTCCTTCCTTCCTTCCTTCCTTCCTTCCTTCCGAATGGTAAGACCAGCCAGAGTTCCTTGTTGGGCATTGAAGTCACACAACACAGCAAAAGATTTGGTGAAAAATTATCCTTTCCTTGATGAGATAGCCTGGTGTAGGGAAAAGAATATGGATTCTGGAGGCAGGAAAACCTGAGTTCGAATCCCACTTCTCCTACGAACTAATGGTGTGATCTTGGACAAAACATTCATCTCTCTGAGCTTCAGTTTCCTCACCAGGAAAACCAATCTTATAATGGCCATCTTACATGGCTCTAAAGCTTAGAGAGAATATATGTTTAATCTGCCTGGCACATACTACGTCCTCAATAAATGGTAGCTACTATTAACATATCATCATTTGTGCTGCATTAGTCAGGATTCATAGTCACAGTGACGTCAACCTTTTCACAATAAGACATAAGCAAAAGGGACTTCACTGGTTTATCTAACTGTAAAGTCTAGAATTTCAAGCACGACTTAATCTAAATGCTCAAACTGATTTTCATGAGAACTCAGTCTTTCTTTTTCTCCACCTCTTAGGCTGCTTCCCTTTGAGCTGGCTTCATTCAAGTGGGAGCAAAGATAGACATCAATAGATCCACATTTATATTCTAACAGTTGAGCAACCTTGGGAGAAAAAGGACATGTTTTCCAATTGCTTAGCATATTCGCATATTATTCTTTTAAAAAATATTTTGTTAACATTTATTTATTTTTGAGACAGAGCGTAAGCAGGGGAGGGGCAGAGAGAGAGGGAGACACAGAATCCGAGGTAGGCTTCAGGCTCCGAGCTGTCAGCACAGAGCCCGACAAGGAGCGTGAACTCAAAAATCACTATTTCATGATCTAGGCCGAGGTCAGATGCTTAACTGACTGAGCCACCCAGGCACCTCACATATTATTCTAATGTGAATGATTTAGGTATATTATCTTCCTACCTCTACTCCAATTATTGTGTCCAGAATATTTGACTATGTTTGTCATGCTGTGGTCGTGTGTCTGACCTTGCATCCAGGGACTGGTAAACTCACATGAACCAGAAGGAGGCTTGGGGGGATAATCCTAAGGAGAACTGGGTTGGGTGTCATTATCAGAAGAAGGGATAATAGATATTGGGCAGGCACAAACAAAAGACTCCTATTACAAGGGCATGGTGTCAGTGGATTCTCTAATTGCATGATTGACAGCCTTGGAAAATTACTGTTCCACAGAGCGTTGCCATTAATCGCTGTTTGTAAATTTTCTGATTCTCTAGTTTTTCAGAAATGCAAATGAGTGAGCAAATTAACAAGTACTTCTTAACGGATATGTAGGATTATAATTTGAAAGTGGACAACATCCTAAATCTCCATGTGAATGATCATGTTGCAGTTTTGTTTTGTTTTTAAGTAAGCTCTATGCCCAACAAAGGACTTGAACTCATGACCCCAAGATCAAGAGTTGTATGCGCTACCAACTAAGTCAGTCAGGTGCCTCCATGCTGGAGTTTTAAAAGCAATTGGAATGGACTTCTAGAAAATGTTTTTCAGTTCTTACAATCAATGTGGAGGGAACCTGGACACCCCAGGCCCCCAACCTGCTTTAGGCATATTGCCCCAGGACATATACCATTCCTTCTGTATAATTGAGCACCTTTGAAAGTGGAAGTTCCTATCATGCTAGAAGGTTCTCCTGCCATCACAGAACACTGGGTTTGATTTGCTCCACTTCCACAATGATTGAATAGCATAACTCAATGACATAGAGACACAAACCCTTACTGAAGGGCACAATAAGTACACAAACGACTGATGCAAGACAGAATATGAATGCTACTGAAAATATATAAAAGGCTCTGGGGGATTCAGAAAAGGATAAATGTTTTGGGAGCTTAAAACCACTTCATGAAGGATAGGAAATTGAGATGGACTTTGAAGGGAGTGGTCATGTTTGGCGGAAGCTCTTCTTGGCAGAAGGAACCTGAGCAGATGTCGTGAAGGGTTGTTTCCTGTTGGTCTCTGCCTATAAATACAGATGCTATCAATTAGGAATGCCTGGGAGTGCTGGAGGGTACATAGCATGCCTGTGGGGCAGTGAGGTGTGGGGTGGAGTTGGGGAGGGAGAGAGAAAGAGGGCAAGCAGACCTGGGGTTATGCCATTATTGGGGCTGAGGGGTTGGTGTCTAGGGTTTTGCACGTTCATTGGTGAATTTAAAACATAAGAGTGGAATTAAGCCATGGGAAGGGAAGAGTGGGGTCCCTTAAGTGATCTCCTATTTAGTTCATCCAAGGCTTTCTAAACAGGGAACCTCACAGGTGGGGGCAGCCTGGCTCCTTATCTGCTTGTTTCACTAGTAGCTGTGTCACACAGCTGGCAATACCTTTATTTGAGATGTGGTCTTTAAAATGGGTGCCTTGGCAATCAAATCTTAATGTCAGCTGCTTACACTCCAAGGGTTCAAGCCTCCAGAGGAGTTCTTCTTTCACAGCCCCAAATAAGAACAAGTGGATTTCAAAGAGTGCTGTTGAGCTCACAAAATGCCCTCACAAGCATTTTCTATGAATCTAAGAGCAAGGTCTCCCAACCAGTAGACACACTCTCTCTAACTGCTTGCTTTGGATCTAGGGTTGTGGTTCAGAGGTGTGACCTGCCTTATAATGAATTCATTTCTCTGCCCCTAAAACTGGCCTTCCTGCTCTCCAACCTTTCCTTGAGCTCTATGTAGAGGCTTTGCAGCTTGATCTGGGAGTCAGATCTCACCACTGCAAGTTTCAGAATCTCAGCACTGCTAGCACATCAACATTATATGTGAATGGATTAGAATTCATTAGGAAAGGCAGAAAAGACTAAACTCTCTCCTTCTCCAAGCAGATGGGAACCCAGTGTCCAGCAAGGCTCTATCTGAGAGATGACTCTCTCAGAATCATACAGACAGGAATTTTCAACAGCCACTTAAATTGCTTCCTTCACCCCATATTTTTATCATGGCCTGTTAATTTATGCTCTGGAAAGCCTTTTAAAGATTAAAACACTTTTTTTTTTTTTTGAATTTTACTTGGCTTCTGTTCTGTGTTATAATTTAGCTGAAAGGCAGGCCAGAGAGCAGGCTGTTTTGAAGGTGTAAGATTGGAACCAGGGTTCTGGGCTGCTGGATTTTAATTTATACCACAGCATGGCTGCCTGTTTCTGGCTTTGCTCAGCTTACTTTTGCTTTTTTGGTGGCCACCTCTCCATTCCTGAAAAGAGCTCCTATTCTGGAAACAAACTCACTTACAGAACAGGGAAACTTTCTTGCTCTCAGTTTCCTCTTTCAAAGACACTGAGTTTGGTTCACATCTCTTGGATGGTACAAAGATGAGTTCCAGAAGAGAAAAAAAAAATCCCCGCCAGGTCAGTGGGTGATTCAGGGCCCATGAGAGTCTTCCCTGGGGATCATGTCTTGACATTGGTCGTTAGCAAGTATCGTCTCTTCTTTCCTTCACTGGCCAGGCTTTGGCTCTAAGAGGCATTTCCCTTGGCAGTATTAACATGAGGGGGAGATACTCATGGGACAGGGGAGGTGTTTATCTCTCGCTATCTAGATTTAACTGGAAGGGAGCAGTGGAGGCTGTCTGGCATCTCAGGGAGTGTCTGAATTCATAGACCCCATTGCCACCCAAAAGGGGGAGAACTGGTTTTAGAATTGACATTGTTGGCGTGCCATTTGTGACTGTGCCAACCTAAACACCTTTCATATAGAAACCCAAAACATTCTACCCGTGAAAGCCACCAACCTAAATAAGAAGGATTAGAGACCTCCTGATATTTGGAGATGTTTAAAAAGAGAGAAGTGAAAGCGGTATGCTCAGTGGGTGTTGGCCCCCAAAAGCTGTAGCCACAATAAGGTGCCAGGGTGACAGGATTACACCAGGAAGAGAAAAATATCTGTACCCACAGCTTGGGTGGGAGAACTGTCAAAGGTAAAGAGGAAGTCTGTGATTGGAGGAGTCTTAGCCAAGTGGGGAGTCTGAAATAAATAGCTTTGCTTGGTGGTTCTTTATATCTCCTGTTGGCAGAGTTTGGGAGTGGGGTGAGCGAGCTGGGCTGTGTGAGGAAGGAAAATCACCGCAGATTGCTCTTGGCTGCTTTGTCAGTGGCCACCTGTGAGTAGAGGGTCTTCCCTGGGAGAGGTTCCATTTGATCCACTAGGAAATTTCTGCAAGAGTTGTTAGAAGGAAAGATTATCAAGAAGGAAATCAAGAATACAGGATGCCAGTTTTCCTTTTATTTTTGCTTTCTGTGTGTGTGTGTGTGTGTGTGTGTGTGTGTGTGTGTGAGAGAGAGAGAGAGAGAGAGAGAGAGAGAGAGAGATGCATGGATTCCTCTTCAGCTAGTGAAGAACTGTGATGGTTTTTCCCTGCCTTGCTCATGGGGGCACACACTAAGGTCATGAAGTGTCAGGCAGCTTACTAAAGTCCTTGGTGAGCTCCTGGGGTAAACTGTACTCTGGATTCAAAGGCAAGAACGCACACCTTGTGGGGCAAAGTGAACTTATCACTGTATTAACAGTGTGGAGAACAGTTCAGATCCTTTCCTAGACCTCATTCCATCTGATTCCACAATACTTCCTGGGGTGGACAAGGTAGGCATTCTCCCCATCTATGGCACCAAGGTGCAGGCAGTTTGGGTCTCCAGCCAAGGGTATGTGTACCCCTTGGCAGAATCCTGTTCTCACCTCCTTTATAGCTTATGAGCTCATGAAACAGCTTTGCTGGGGAATTGGAGCTACTTGAAAGGTAGCATCTCGATTAGCAGTTGTGATTCCGTGGCCTGAAGGTATGTAACTGACTTGCCACCTCTCAGGGAAGGGCAAGCTCAACAAACACAAAGCGTTGGGTTAAGGTGTGCTGGCTTTAAGGGAACAAACTCCACACCTATAACTCTCACTGGGGTCAGGCAGCCCTTCTCAGCTCTCCTGCCATGTGACTCCTTACTCAGCCCTGATATCTTGGGATCTGGAAAGAGTAGAGCCCAAAGCAGACAAGAGCTCTCTGTCCGAATGGCAAAGGATGCAGGATTTTTTAAAAAAATGTTTATTTATTTTCAAGAGAAAGTGAGTGGAGGAGAGGCAGAGAGAGGGGGGTACAAAGAATCTGAAGCAGGTCCTGTGCTGGCAGCAGAGAGTCCGAGGTAGGGATCCAACTCATGAACCCGTGAGATCATGACCTGAGCGAAAGTCAGATGTTTGACCGCTTAACTGACTGAGCCATCCAGGCACCCCAAGGGTGCAGGATTTTTAAGTAAAAGTGTGGAGTATCACATGGTGGTAGGTGCTGCGAAGAGGAATAAGAGCAGGAAAGTGGGAGGAGGGACAGGAAGAGCAGGAGTTGCATTTTGGAGCAGAGTGGCCAGAGAGGTGCTGCCAAGGGGATGCCATGTGGTAAAGTCACGGAGACTGCAAGGGATGAACCGGGAAAGTACCTGGGGTAGAACATTCCAGCAGAGGGAACAGCAAGGAGGTCACATTGCTGGGATCGAGGGGGGGGGCTATGGAGGCAGAGTGGGGCAGTGATGCCCATTGTTCAGGGCCCAAGGGCCATCTGAGAGGAGTCTGGCTTTTCCTTTCAGTGAAATGGGAACCTGTTAAGCATTTGACCAGTGGAGTCCTGTGCTTTATAATCACTGGCTGGTGTTGAGAAGAGACACAAGAGAGGCAAGGGCAGAAACAGGAAGACAGTCTGGGAGCCAGGGCACTAATCAAAGGAGAGATCACAGTGACTGGGTTCTGATAGACTTGATGGGTTTTGTGTCGGGTGTGAGGGAAAGCAGAAGTCAAGATGAACCTAAAATCTCCCCAGAGAATATAAGATGGTTGCCATGAACTAAGTCTGTGGAAGGACGTTATTTTGGGAGACCCTCTGAACGCCCTTTGGACATGTTAAGTGTGAGAAGCCTTTTAAACACCCAAGTAGGAATGTCCAAAAGTGCCAGTGGATATACATGATTGGAGACTGGGGGCAAGGCTCAGGCTGGAGATGTACCAGGGCCAGCCTGTAGCATATGGATGTCATCGAGAGAAGAGCTGTGCACCTCCAGCATTGAGAAGTCACAGAGAAGAGGGGGACCTTGGGGAACATTTTCTGCTATTTTGGAAATGAATTTGTCAAGACAGAGCTATAGTGAAGTAGCTACTGACAACTTTACTTCTAATCACCTGCCTGTAGATGAGGTTCCTTTTAGCCTGGGTCTTTGTGGGTGACATTGGCCTGTGCCTTTTCATTCTGTTGGGGCGGCATGGACCTGATGCTTCGAAGAGCCAGAGAAGGACTCTGGACACCTGAGACCTGCACAGAGCATCTCAGGCAGGGGCAGGTGAGGCACGCAGCCAGGTGGGGGTGTGACTCTCTTCTCCCCTTAACCTGCTGCAGAGCACCTCCCTCCAGCAGCATCTTGAACTTTCCAAGCCTGGGTTCCTCATTGGTAAAGTAGAGACAATAATGGTATGTGAGTCATAGGATTATTTCAAGGAGTAAATAACGATGAAGGTTAAAACCACTTAGTTGAGTGTCTGAACATAGTAAGCTTCAATAAGCATTAGCTACTATTGTTTTTATGTAATATTACCTTTCTTTAAGAGTACTTTGAGATTTGAAGTGAAAATTGGCAAAAAGGAGAAAAGTACCATTGACAATCAGGAGTTTGAGATAAATTTAAATGTAAATTGGACCATATTTTACTAACTCTTAAAGACTAAAGCTCTTGAATATTCATGTAGATTAACTATTTACTAAAATCTATGTTTGGGAAACCTGGATGGCTCAGTCAGTTAAACATCTGACTCTTGGTTTGGGCTTGGGTGATGATTTCAGTGTTGTGAGATCCATCCCCATGTTGGGCTTTGTGCTGAGTCTCTCTCTCCCTCGAATCTTTCCTCTACCCCCTCTCATGGGCATGTATGCTCTCTCTCTCTATCTAAAAATCAAATCAAATCAAATCACATCAAATCAAATCAAATCTGTGTAAACTAAAGGGGGAAAATCTAGGTGCTCCAATATTTCTCCAGTATTTACTTCAGTTAAATAAAATTCTATTTGAAAAGCAGCTGACAATGTTTACTTTATCTAAGGAGACACTGAGATTTCAAGAGTTAAGTAATAAAAGTCATCATTTCCCTTTTTCAGTGTGACTGAGTCTAGAGTCTGCCTTCGTTCTCACTGCCTCTGGGTCATTGGTTTCTTTACACTCCCCTCATTCTTCCCTCCTTCTCTTACAAAACTGTGAGCTTCTTGGGAGCATGGTCATCTACACCAGGTAGATGTCAGGTGTCACTCACCCATGGACCCTCAGTTCATAGAGAGTACTCAGGACATGTTTGTTTGAAAAAAAAGTTATTGGTGACTGATTGAGTAACTGATTGACTGGATGAATGAATGAATGCATGAATGAAGCTCAGTGCTTTCCATTAAGCTCTCTGTGAGAGAATAGTGTGAGTGGAAAAGAAAGGTGTTCACATAGATCAATTAAAATATAGTATGTGATTATTAGGGCAAACAACGTGTATAGGAAGGAGTTTTGAACTGTAAATCCAAAGGCCTTCCAGGGTGCATGTGGGCTGAGCTGGTTTTAAGGGAATCAAATTCAGATGCTCAAATTCCACATTGGCTGAAAAAATGGCTGCCTATCACCTTCCTCAACTCCCAATTCACCTGGCCGGAGAGAGGTATGGGCTCTTACTCATTATGAGTCTCTCCATGGGGTCTTGCACAGGGGTGTAAAAGTCTTTGGGGCAGTAAAATTATGACTCAACATATTGGTGTTGGCAAACCTTCTGTAACTGGACACCACTGACCTGCAGAGAACCTAGTGTCTTTGTGTTATAAGCTGAGTTCTCCAGAAGCAGAAGCTGAAACAGAGTTTGGGATGCCAGCTATTTATAGGAATCAACACCTGCCATAGGAGAGGGGAAGAAACAAGATTGGGCAGAAGAAGTCAAACTGAGATGCAAGCCTGACAAAGGCTTGGCAACTCTTGGGGAGCTCTGGAGCAAGCACTACCAGATGGGTCCTCACTGGGCAGGAAAGGCACACAAGGCTGGCTTTCTTGAGGCTGAGGCCAGCCCTGAAGGAGCTGACAGTTGCAGGCCATCTGCTGGCTCACTTCCCACACTTGGGCAGCCAGGGTTTCCTTGGAGGGGATCTTCATGGTGCATCGTTATGTCTACCACACTTTTGCTGTGTTGTATGCAGTTCTGCTAAGGGTGAAATGTGGTGCTCAGAAAGGAAGTATTTGGGCCTGTGAATTTAGATGATTTGTAGAGTGAGGCAGTGGGAGTGATGAGGATTTCTGCTCAACAACTTCTCCTCTTCCATCCTCAAAATAACATCAAAGGATATATACCTCCTAAAGAAAGAGTCTCAAACATGAAGTAAAGGGGGCACCAATAAGCAATAACAAAGGCCTATTTCATCAAGATAATTCGTGACATGGTGCCGTGCCTTCTTGATTGGATAACGGGTCTATCATTTATTTGCCTATGTATTGATCTCTTGTTTCAGAATTCAAATTCAGAAGTAAGGTTGTTGGCTAGGGATGCATATTAACACATATATTTGAAATTGAAATCAGCATTTTTCTAACTGAAACTAAATCTGGTTTGGCTGCTTGGCTTGACAGTATGGACTACTTTGCCAGACAGGTTGCATAGGAGACGTTTCCCTGAACAGAATCAGCTAAATCTGAAAATCCAAGCTTTTGAAGCAAATATATTTAAAGCATGCGATTTTATTAAAAATTGTTTTGGCTGGAGTTGGGGGATGGGCAATGAGGAATAGTACTCATAAAGTGTAGGAGTTCTTAATTGGGTTGATGAAAATGTTCTGGAATTAGATACTGATAATTATTGCATAACTTTGTGAAGACACCAAAACCCACTAAGTTGTGCACTTTAAAGGGATGAGTTTTATAATATGTGAATTATATTTCAATTTCAAAAGTAAAAAAAAATATTGTATTGGCAAAGTTGTATTGAAATAACAAGCATTTTAATTTTCCCAACCTTTTCAGTTTAAACAAGAAGGCTCTAAGTAAATGAGTAGCAGGTATAATTAGCAGTCATCTGAGAAGTTTGGGTACAGTCTTTTTGGTGTATTTCCCAGAATCAGGAAAGCAAATGACTAATGACTGCGTAACAAATGTATTTTCAGCTCTTATGGTTTCTAATTCTTTTCTTTCAACAAAATTTAAAGATCAGACTGGTTTGTCAGGTGATAGGTCACTACTAACTTTAGAGATTGTCATGGAATTTTTGGCATCATAAAACTTCTCATTCATATCTTATTTTGGGGAGAACAATGTTTCTCAGAGTTTCCTCTCTAGAAATGTTTTTTTCCAATGTTACTTTTTAAATTTTATTATTTTATTATTTATTATTTTTTAGTGTGGATCTTGATGCAGGGCTCTATCCTATGACCCTGAGATGACCTGAACTGAAATCAAGAGTCGGATGCTCAACTGACTGAGCCAGCCCAGAAGTGCCTCAAGAAATATTAAATAGGAATAGAAGTGACTCTGAACCCTATCTCATCCTAGTAATAAATGTTTTTCAACCATGGATACATCTAATTGGATTAAAAAAAAGTGCCATTTAAATTCTTTAAGATGTGAATTTTTAACAAAATTTACCGTTGTGCTTAATGGTTATTTATAAATAATTATTGAAGTTATAAGTTGGTGTAGAAAAAAGCTGCTTAAAACTCACAGACTTATTTACAGTGATAATGAAATTAAAATTTCAACGTATTTACATTTTCTGTTCCAGAAAAGAATGGTACAATGATCACTTGTGAAAAAAAACATTCCAACATGAAAGTATACGACAATTGCTAAAATGTACAAAGAGTAAATAGAATGGAAATGTGAGTTCAAGTAGAAAATGGACCAATAAGTTGATAAAGAAGACTTTTCATGAGCGCACCTGACTGGCTCAGTCAGAAGAGTGTGAGATTTTTGATCTTGTCCAACTCCACATTGGGGATAGAGATTGGTTAAAAATAAATAAAGAAAATAAATAAATAATAAAAAAGAAGACTTTTCACGTATTTTTAAAACTGATAAAGTTTCGGAGTATAGAATTGCTCGGATACCTAGATCCCTTTGGCAACATTTAAAGAGCAATGTAATAATTTTATTTTAAAATGCTAATATTTACAATACTAAGGAAATGACATCCTCTGGAACTATTTAAACTTCCAGTAAAAGTTTTTTATGTCATCTTAAAACTGTGTGAGAGGGTGTATGGATATTCAAACCGCTTCTGGGGAGCACGCAAACCAAAAACTTAGGAGGCCACAGCTCTTGGGGGCCAGACAAGGGGCAACTAGATCTGCTCAGATGGGTGGAGCTTTAAGAGGGAGTGATGTGTGAGATGGACCTAGACAGATGGCGGAAGGTGTCTGCCAGGCGGAGGAGGGCCCTTGGCAGCTGCCAGCCTGGGGAGGCTGATGTTTTATGGGCATGAAGCCAGCTCCTGACATTTTCACCAGTATGCCCATTACCATAACTTTGAGCCTCATGAATGTGAGAACTAATACCTTGGCCCTTTTATAGGGACCTGAGTGAAAGAAGAAGTTAAGTGATGGGTCCACAATTTAGCCTCCAGGAGACACTGCCATATGCTGGCAGATGCGCTAAGTATTATTCTCCACTTTCTCTGCCCGTTGGCCAAACTGTAGCACCTTTTCATTGTTCAGCTGTGCCCTGAATTAGCTTGGCTCCAACCTCATTCTTTCTCTTGCCCTCAAGTGCAATCTTAGGGTCCACAGTATATCAAAAGAGCAACTACTCATCCTCAGCCTTCCACAACTCGGGGCGGCATTTTCCATCCCTGTGATCTGTGGGGTCAATCTGAGACTGGATTTGGACAATGGACAAGAATAAGCTCTCAAAGAGAAGGAGCAGAGCTTTGGCTTGTCCTGTCTTAGTGGGAAGAAAAACTTTGGTAAAGTGGGGGGGATGGGGTGGGGATGGGTCTTGGGTTGGAGAGTTTCCAATGAACTTGAAGAGAAACTCAGGCTGTTTTTACCCTCTGAGCTGAGTTCAGAAGTTTGTAGATGTCTTTGGCGGGGGGGGGGAATTTGTGCTGCAGACCTCAAAATTGTATTTGTGTTGAATGGGGAACCACAAAGCAGGTATGATATTCTAACGAGTTCTCACACTTCTCGAAAATGCTACAATTAGAGTCTGTCCAGGGTGGCTCTCCTTGGGGAGGAAAGCAGCTTTGGGTCAGGGTCCACCCAGAGAAGAACCTCAGAGGCCCTTCTCACCCCCCCAACTCCCCTCAGCTTGGATTCTGCTTTTATGCATATTTATTTTAAAGTGTGTATACAGATGTGTGGGCTTTCTGGAAGGAATCTGAGAGGCGGGAAGCAAATGTGGCTGTGCAGAATGTTTTGAGCCGCAGCCATCGAGACCCAGAGGAAACGAGTTTACTTTTTCAAACTTGCCCAGATGGGCCGTGCGTGTGGGTTGTTAGCTCTGGCACCAGCTGCCAGGCTCTGTAAACACTGCATGGCCTCTCCCCCAGGACGTGTGTTGACTGTCATGCCTTACTGCCTAATTGGTTCTTGCTGAAGAGCTATGGGCTGCTTCTTTCTGGACTCCCTTGTTCTGTGGGGAAGCTTTGGGGGTGGTGATGGGCGTCAAGTTATTTGGTTCTGTCCCTTTGTTCATTTGTTCACTTCCCAGTGGACCCAACTTAACAGCTAAGAGGGACTTGCCTTCTCTTCAGAAGACCTTTGAAGCATCTGTCCTATGTGTCTTTTGGGATGGAAAGGCAAGTTGAATTTGCTGCTTTAAGTCAAGTCTCAGGCCATGGGAGGCTCATTACCCTCCAGCCATTTCCTCCAGCAACCCGTCCCCACAATCACGATTTTTGCTCCTTTCTGGGTTCCATTTTAAATTTTCCCTCTGGATGAGTGCGTTTTCTTTCTGCTCCTTTCATTCTAACTGCCCAGATACTGCTGTGCATAGGGGCGATACATGTGCATGCTGAGTTAAGTCAGCATGGACGGATGCCAGGTGCCAGGCTCCACAACCAACAAATCACACCCTCTCCACAGCCTCGCTACAGCCCTTCAGAGACTTATGTCTATAAATTGCGCCATGACAGGTCGCCTGGAAACTTCCTTTGCTGCTGGCAGCTCCACACCCATGCATTTCCTTTTTCCTGTAAAAAAATCCATTCCCAGCTCCAGCTCAAGACAGAAGGTCAGTTATATTGACACCTACTGCACACAGACACTGTATTTCAGGAAAATATTTTCACCTTTGAAAATTTTCATGTTGGGTCCCTTCCCCTCCCCACCCGCTGCCTAACCCCTCAAACCCTTGCAGTAACAGTCAACATAGAGGCCTGTCTTACAGCTGCACACCCCACCCCCAAAAGGATGTGTATCTTGGGAAATTTTTCCAATGGTAGTGAGGGGCTCTGCAGAGATACCCATGAATTCTCCCTTCAATAGGGAGAGATGTCTGAGTTCTTTGGTGCATGGCAGGCAGGCTTTCTGCTTAGCTGATGATCTTGGGCAGGGTTTCTCTCTTCCCTGTCTGCCTTTCCTCATTTGTGAAATAGGAGACTAATAATTTCCCAGGAGGAAATATACATACAGGCACCTTGTAAGTTTCCAGTGTTGGGATGTTTTATGGGATGGTGCTCTCTCCTTTATGATGAAGCCAAGGGACGCTTTCCTGCTTTTCCACGGATGTCAATCTGTCTCCAGGAGCCTTGGGTTAAAATCAAATATATTAACTTAGGGAGGAGGTGCGGTGGACATTTGTTATTTTTGCTGTTCCCCATTCATACTAATAGCACCCCATTTCCTTTCCAGGAAATTACCTCATCCCCATTCTGTGCATTCCAGGGAATTAGCTCACCCGAGTTGGTAGACTGTCAATCACAGTGCCCCACTCTCCCCAGCCAGGAGGTGGGCTTGTTGTTCAAGTTGGGATGGCTGGATTCTCCCTGTTAGGTGTCAAATCTGGAGCAGTGTCACGAGTGAGGACATGTGTTGGAGCTGATACATGCACTCCCTCACCCAGCAGCCATGGTTCCTGTTCATTTTGGCTCTGAGAAAGACTAAAGTTAATGTTTCCTATTGGCCTGGTGCTAAATTAGCAGGAAGTAGAGTTCTTCTTACCTATCTGAATCAGTGAGCTGGGGGGAGCAAGTTAATCCTCAAATAGTGGTGGACTGAGGGAGAATATGAGTCAGAAATACTGGGAGAACTCTCAACAAATAATGGGATACTGGATTCTGGCATGGCCAAATATACACGCCTTTCTGCATTTGTGTCAAATAAGGAAGACAGGGCATGAATCTCTTCTTCCTATTCTTCCTTTTCCTCTTTTTCTTTTTTGTTTCTTTCTTTTAATGGACAAAGATGGACCTTTTTTGTTTGAGGTTACAGTTCTTTGTCTTAGTGTATCTATTTAGCTGAGAGAAGGGTCTCTGTTTATCTCTGGATGATCAGAGTTTGAGGGGTTCAGCTTCCATAACTGGAGTCTGAAAACCAAATTCGTCATTCTGAAGCAGGTTCTCTGGAATTGAAGCCAGTGCTGAAAGTATGTCAAACCAGTTGAACAAAACAAGCTGAAGGACCTAAGTCATGGCGTCTCTCTCTTTCTTCCATCACCTATGGCAGACGGCATAGTTTTCTTGCAGTCAGGCGTGAATCTTCCTTTGTTCCACCTGGGCTTTGGAGAGACACTTTTCTTTCAAAACAACTTTTCATTGCCTGAGCTCACTGGCAACCTTGATGTGAGCTGTACTTACCTCAGCAGAACTGCATGGGGCTTACAAACAATGTTAAAGTTCCAACAATGAAAAACTGTGGTAACCATATGAGCTTTTCAGTGGAGAAAGCCACATTTGAGATGGGTCTCAAGGACCTGCAAGTCTGGACAACACAATCCCAGAGAAAAGATGGACCTTGTCTCATAACTTGGTCTGAGAACTTGGGTAATGAGTTATAAGTTGCACTTTTTCCTGTATGTGTGGAATAGTAAATAGCTTCTCTTTCTCAGAACTCCAGTAGCATAGTGGCTACTGGAATGGTTAACAGCAAATTTTCACTATTCTTTCTGTTTTCTCTTTGTGTTAGTTAGAGTAATGATAGCTGCTGTAACAAATATCCCCAGATTCCAGTGACTTAATACTAGTTTGTTTCTTATTCACTCCGTGAAGTCCATGGCAGCTGTCCTCCAAAGCAGTGATTCCGAAATCATTGCGTGACTTTGCTGTCTGGGCCGAATGCTTCTAGTCGTGTGAGCAGAAGAGAGAAGATAAAAGGAATACCAGATACTTGATCACTTCAACCAGAAGTGCTAGCTCATTGGCCAAACTAGTCATGTAATCAACTTAACTATGAAGGAATAGGGGAAATAGGAAGGCGCATGTGGATATCAGTGAGCACTAATGCACTCTGAAAGGTCTGCAGTAAATGTCCCTCTCAACTCCTGGTGAAACTTCTCCTCTGCAATAAGTCTTTCAGGAACGGTTTGAAACCTACTCGATACTAAGGTACAAAAGTAACATGGCCTCTTCCTAAGGAATTTTATAATATTTTTTAAAAATTAAAAAAAAATTATTTTAGAGAGAGAGAGCATGAGTAGGGGAGGGGAAGAGGGTGAGAGAGAATCTTAAGCAGCCTCCATGCCCAGTGCAGTGCTTGACATGGGGCTTGATCCTAAGACCCTGGGATCATGACCTGAGTTGAAATCAAGAGTCAGACGTTCAATTGAGTGAGCCACCCAGGTGCCTCAGAAATTTTGTATTTTAGGGAAGGCTAAACTTCTTAACCTGAAGGGATTAGGGAGAGGTGTTTTTCTAGCTTTACTGGTTGACATTGGAGTTTTCTTCATTTCCAGGCCCCTGAAATTTAGGCGAATGCATGTAAGGATGGCTTGCTGCACTGTACTCAACCCTTGCTCGAAAAGCCATCACTCTTAGAAGAAATCAACACAGAAGGAAGTTTCACTGGTGATACGTTGAATGAGAAAAAACTGCTAGGCACTCATTCTTTTGGGTCCAGAGCTTGTCTCATTTGCCTTTTAATTTTCTAGTCAGACTTATGCTTGGGGCTTTTCAGCTCACAAACAATGGGAGTGATTTCCATTGGGTGGTTCTGTCATCTGGTAGGTCACCCTGGAACTTTATTCTTTGTGCTCTGATTGAGAACAGAAATAAGCTAAAGAAAGAAAAAGGGCAACAAATCTTGACTCACAAGTATAATGTGAATCAGTAACAAAGCTCTACGTTTGGTGTGTGGGATAAAACATTGTTTTCTGTCCATCTATTTCCTGGTTCTAATTTCCAAGAACCAAGAAAAGAGCTTGAGAGAATGAGGAAGAAATAATAAAACCGTGGGGAAACTTGAGAGACATAATCAACGAGAGGCTGAATTCAGTATGAAAATATCAGATCGAGGTTACAAACGGAAGACCTGGAGGCCAGCTCCAGTCCCCATACGTATTTTGATGGGCTTCTGGTTGGTTAGTCCACACAGCATTGGGTAGACAATCTGAATTAGTAGCCAGTATCTAAATACTTGGAGATTTCACGTAAAAAGGCAGATTTACGACTTCTTTTGAAAAATCAAAATTTGAAGCAACATTAGCAGAGCAGCAGAGCAATAATTGGTTTGAACTAGTGAGTGGTTATCCCGTTTGGATAGGACAGTGGCTGTCCCCTTGCAGTTGAGTGTGGTCTCACTACTCCTTATTGCACCCCCAACTCTAAGCCCAGTGTCTATCTTCTTTATCTACTACCTGCTTCTTCCTAGCAAGTCTCATTCATTCATGCCCCCTGCCTGGACACTGTGGGTATTCGCATGTCATGCCCTAAGGGGCTTTTATGCCTCAAACTCAAAGTTGCTGAAAGGCATTTAAGACAAGGAACGACTGATCTAACAGATATTTAAATACAAAAGAAGAAAAGAGGAATAAAAACCTTGAAGGCTGTAAGAAAAACTCAGGGAGTCTCATTGCTTCCCAGATTTAGAGCTCCTTGATAGTCCTGTATTAGGATGATAAACTGGGACTCTTTCTATCTCAGCTGTGACTAAAGCCCAAAGGCCAAGGATAGAGGATACAGTAAGTGCCAGGTACCACCCTGTTGTAAGTGAGGGGTTGGACATGGTCTGTTCCAGGCTTGCAAAGGGGAAAACAATCAAATGGAGGTGGGGGGAATGGAGATGGAGTTTAGACAACTTTTTGAGGAGTTTTGCTGAGAAGTGGAGCAGAGTGAATTGGGGCAACAGTTGAAAAAGATGAGGTCAGCCTTTGTTTTTTAAGCTGAAAGATAGCCCAGTATTTGTTTATTGATTGGAATTATTTAATAGAAAAAGGAAACTGTTGAGCTAAGCCCTTGTTCGAGTATAGGTGTGTGGTCTCTGAGTCAGTGACAGAGAATGAAGTTGCACCTTAAGTTAGAAGCCCAGATGATCCACACATTAAAGTCAGAAAGAAGGTGGAGCATAAGAGGCAGGCGCAGTGACGTTGGTAGATTTAGACGTTAAAGTGTGGAATGCTCTTTGATAATTACAGCCTAGTCATCTTCTTTTCAGCTATTGATAATCATAGTGAAATTTGATTAAATTTAATTTATTGGGTCTTATCTTCATATAAGGTTGTGTAAGTTGTTCACTGCACATAGGGCACCTGGCTAAGAGGATGAAGTGAGACAAAAATTCAGTCCATGCTCTCTGCTCACAAGCAGTGGGAGCAGGAGTAAATCCCCTTGGAGTAGGGAGCATCTCTGTTTTCCAGTTTGCACAGAGCATCTGATGGGCCAGAAGAACTCTCTTTATTTCGTTCTCTGGTCGCATGATGTGAGTCAATCCTGTCTCAGAAATGGGTGTGAGATCCTTGAAGGAAGAGCCTGTCTCATGTTTGTTACCACCAACAGCACCCAGACCAGCATATGGTCCATGGGGCACTTCTATAATATTTAAATGGATATTCTATAACAAAGAAATCCATGCAGAATTTTTTAAAAAAATAAGGGGCGTGGGAATCTGCAGTGAAGACAGTCAGTTGGTGTCACAAAACAACCTTGAGAAAAGTAGCATTTACACCCTCCAGTCATGTATCACTGGGCTGAAAGGTGCCCACTGTGGTCGTCCTGCTGAGGCCTCTGCATGGAACACCCCTCCTGGAAGTCTGCGGTGATGTCTCAGGGCACTTAGGCTCATAGGCAAAAGATGTTCCTCTGGCTAATCTGAGTACTCCAAAAGGGTTTATGTTACTCCCAAGAGTGAGGTTTAGGCCCTGGAGCAATCTGACTCAATATTTTCCTTTACCAGGAAGGTAGTGCCTGTAAGATTCGCTGCATCATTCTCACTCCTTAGCATATCCAGGACTCTTTCATTGCATTTAAACTCCTCCCAGATTTCTCTCAAAACCATTCTAAGTTTTTTCATTTTTATTCTTCTCTCCAAGACAGAGCAAAACTGAAAAACAATAAGCTATCTTTCATGTGGATAGAACTGTGGTGATAGTATCTCTCAGGGGTACTGGTGTGAGGTCGACTTCAGTTCTAATAGTTGCGTGGCCTTAGATGAGTAATTAAACCTCTCTGGGCCTCAGCTTCCTCATCCAAAAAAAAAAAAAAAAAAAAAAAGGGAGGTGGTACCAGGACTTTTGTAACAATAAACAAAGTAAATATAGGTAAAGTACTTAGGGCTTGGTTCATTGGAAGTGCTCAGAAAATAGTGTCATTGTCACCATCATCACCTTGGTGCAAAATTCTAATTTTGATACATTGAGAATATCCTTGGTGCAGAATTCTAATCATAGTCAGACTGCACTCCCTCTTTCTGTCTTGCAAACTTTTACCTGTCCCCTCCCTCCAAATGCCACGTATATCTCTCATCATCTGACCTACCTTTCCCAGATAGACTTTCTCTCCAGAAGAATGTGAGAGCTCATTAACAAACCTTGCCAAAGATGGGCTTGGATCATGTTTAGCGCCCAAGACATCCCTGAGTACGATCCGAGTCCTCACATGTTCTAGGTGTAAGATTTTCTGCACGCAGTCTTGCCTGATGCTCACACTCAGAGCCCTAGAGACACAGAAGGATTAATTAAGGCCCAAGTTTGAGAGCCTGTGGTGCATCCTGCTTCCTGGAGGCAAGAGGGCAGCCAGAGCTCCTAGACACAGGCAGCTTTGTCTTGTTTGGAGACCAACGGGCACCCTCATTCTGGTCATTTTTATAATTCCTCTCAGTCTCTGTTCTCCATGCAGAGCTGACAGCCTCAACCAGAGTGCCCCAGGGAGGCAAAGGCCAACACTTGCCTTTGGAGAGAGCTGCATTCTCTCCGCAGGCCTTTGAACTTCCCGGGAGCATTGCTCTGGCCTGTAGATCTTATCTGAAATGTTTTCTTCAAGAGGCCCATTCCCTCACCCGCAGCAGCGGTGTGACACGGGCCACTCTCTCATCTGGTTCCCAGCAGCTGGAAATGTGAATGTTTGCCTCCCGGCCAGCACACACACAGACTGGGGCTGCCCCCCACATGTTCTTGGAGAACTGGCACTCAGGCCCCTTTTCTTGATGCTTTGTTAACACACACTTCAAATGAGTGGGCAGGGCTTGATCTTAATCAAGTGTCTCATTAATATCTGCCCTTGGCTTAGCTCCAATTCCTGAGTGCTGTGTGTGAGAGGCATTTGCATAAACACGCACATACCCTCACACATGTGGCCGTACCACCCACCGTCATAACATGAAGATCCCAAGCATATGATGAGCCTATTTTTTCAGCAGAGATGGTTTAAATAAATGGATAGAATAAATACTTCCTCTCCCAGCAGTACGTGCTCAAGGTCACCCAACAAGAAGGAAATGGGATAAAAGTTCCTGACTTGATAGTTAAGTCCAAGGCAAGCCCTATTCGCAACATGTCTTTTTTTCTTTTTGCTTTTTTTTAAACTCATGAGTGTAGATACAATGGATGAGTGTTCGCTTGGGATATATCTGGGTATTTGGACCCAGATTACCATGTCAAGTTCTTCTAGCCCATGAAGTAGATGGTTGCTCTGGCCTGTAGATCTCATCTGAAATGTTTTCTTCAAGAGGCCCACCAGAAGGACCTCATGGAGACACAGTTTGAGGTTAATGTAAGCTTCAGAGCCTGAAGTTAGGTTTTTCCATGCTGAGTTCCCACAGTTGCATGCTGTTTCTCTAATTTTGGTTGGCATGCATGGAAATTAATGGGGGCAGCGTTGGAGGTACGGGGTCCTTTTAAACCCAGTTCCTGAGCCTCATCTCCAGACATATCAATCCAGCAGGTCCAGGATGGGGCCAGGAATCTGTGCTTTGACAGCCTGCTCCCCATATTCTGATATGGCTGGTTCTCAAAGATGGAGACCCTTTGAGGGCACTCGTGGATGCTCCCGCCCCTGAACCCCTGAATCCCGCCCCTTGAGGCCCCCTGAACATGGGAACTTGGCTGCCACTTTGCCTTCCTCATTCTTGGCAGCCTTGGCACAGTCAGCATTGGGGACAGGCCCTGCCTGTCAAGGTGTGGATGCTTCCTGCAGAGACCCTTCCAGGGGATGCCAAGGCATATTCTGTCCTTTGTTTCATTTGAGTTTTCTCTGATAGGATGATGACAAGTGCCACAGAAATGTGTAGACCACAAGTTCTGAATCGAAACGAAAACGTCTTGAAGCTCAAATGAGATTTTCTGCAATTTTTTAAATTATTTTTTTAGAGTTTTTTTTTTTTTTTTTAAGTAGGCTCTATGCCCAATGTGGGGCTTGAACTCACAACCCTGAGATCAAAAGTCACATGCTGTGCTGAATGAGCCAGCCAGGCACCTGAGATTTTCGTCAGTTTGAAGCCTAGAGACCTTTGTTGTTGCTATTGCATTAAAACAGTGCTATAAAACCAGGCATGGGGTGGGGAGGAGGCCACCTCTCTGATGGTTTTGTTGCCTCTGGTCATGTAATATTTATCAGGTACTAGTAACAGGCACGTGTCCATCATGAACAGCTCATTATTCTGTCAGACCCATCCTAAGCAAAGTCCTTTTTCCTTTTTATAACAGTTTTTGTTTTTTTAAAAATGATTTTAAATTTTTATCAAAGTTATATATGTACATACTTCTGAAAGTTAAATAGCACCATAAGGCTTATAACAAAAAGAGTAATATCTCCTGGGAAATTTTTCCTCATTTTCTTTGTGAATTTCCTGTCTTGTTCTTGAACTCCCTTGCATGTTGAATCCCCTGGGTTGATCCTCTAAATTCTTTATCTTTTCTCGTGTTCATCTCTTTATCTTTACCCTCATCTAAGGGATTCCTTTGTCTTTGTTATCCAATTCTCCATGGACATTTTTACTTAGCTACCATATTTTCTAATTTTCAAAATACTTTTCTTATTAATATTTACAGTATCCTGGTATTGCTTTATGGATGCAATATATTCTATTAGTTCTCTGAGGTTTGTGATTTCTGAAGTTTTTATTTAGCCCTTTAAATTGCTTTTGTTTCTTCCAAGGCCCTAAGAAGGACCCAATCTCTTGAATTGGGGCCAAAGAAGAGACCAACGCTTATTTTTTATTTTTATTGAAAAAAAATTTTTAATGTTTATTTATTTTTGAGAAAGAGCCCGAGCATGAGTGAGGGAGGGGCAGGGAGAGACAGAGACACAGAATCTGAAGCAGGATCCAGGCTGTCAGCACAGAGCCTGATGTAGGACTCAAACCCACAAACCGTGAGATCATGACCTCAGCCAAAGTTGGCTGCTTAACCAACTGAGCCACCCAGGCACCCCAAGAGACAGGTGCTTATATTCTGGTTTTGGGGCAAGAGGAAGCTGGAATGCAGACTTTTATTTAGAACTCCTGTTCAGTTCAGTTCAGTTCGGGAACTGAGACTGCCCTGTGCCTGTGTCTTTGAGTTCAGGGGTTTTTGGTTCCATTGCTCTAGACCCATGCTGTCTAATACCATCATCCCCCACTACATGTGGCCATGGAGCCACAGAAAAATGGCTGGTCAGAAGTGACATGTGCTGTGAGAGTAAAACACAAACATGAAAGACTTTATGAAAAAAACTAAAATATCTCATTACACATTTAAAAATACTGATTACATATTGAAATAATAACATATTGGGTTAAGTAAAATGTATTATTAAGATTAGCTCTACCTCTCTTAATGTGGCTGCTGGAAAATTTGAAATCACATCCGTGGCTTGCATTATATTCCTATTTCACAGAGCTGTTCTTCTGTGGTTGCAGGGATGGGACCCATGGCTACACTGTTACTGTTTCAGCCCCACGTGTTAATGGGAGCCATTGCTTCCAGTTCCCAGTCCTTTCTGGACTATGCACAACAAATCACTTGCTTCTCCCCAGTGTAGGCTCTTGGTTTCAACGGCTTCTGCTTCCTCTGCTCTGTTTAGGTCAGTTATTCCCCATCGGCTTTCCACCTTAAAAAAGTTGATTGACATATCTCCTCTCCCATTCTTCTAGCATTTATGGGTTGGATATTTGTCTTTCCTGTCATTTTAGTAGGGTTTGGAAGGGAATGGCAATAAATACATACAATCAATCTGCCATTTGTAAGTTCTAATGGCCCCTTGACTTAAAATAAACCAGCAACTTTAAGGACCATGATAATTTCCCCTAAGATCTCTGTGCCAGCCAGCCCAGACTGCAATAATGAAATATCATAGATTGGGTGGGGGCTTAAACAATGAATTTATTTCGCATGGTTCTGCAGGCTGGAAGTCCCAGATCAAGGTGTTAGGTGATTTGGGTCCCTGGGAAGGAGTCCCTTCATGGCTTGTAAACAGTTGTTTTCTCACTGGGTCCTCACATGGCAGAAAGAGAGAGAGGAAGCAACTCTCTGGTATCTTTTCTTATGAGGGCACCGATCCCATCATAAGGGACCTACCTCCATAACCTCATGTAAACCTAATTAGCTCTCAAAAGCCTTATTTCCGGGGCGCCTGGGTGGCTCAGTCGGTTAAGTGTCAGACTTCGGCTCAGGTCATGATCTCCCAGTTTGTGGTTCAAGCCCCGTGTCGGTCTCAGTGCTGACAGCTCAGAGCCTGGATCTTGCTTCAGATTCTGTGTCTCCCTCTCTCTCTGACCCTCCCCTGCTCATGCTCTGTCTCTCTCTGTCTAAAAAATAAATAAAAACATTAAAAAAAAAAAAGCCTTATTTCCAAATACCATCACACTGAGGGTTAAGGGCTTCAACATACAGATTTTTGAAGGGACATGATTCAGTCTAAGCAGTCCTCATTCTGGCTCATGGTGCAAGATTTTAATCAAGAAAAGCTTCTAATTGCCCTTGACATTGCACATGTTGTTTGCTCCCTTTATCCCCAGGCACATGCTTGCCACCAGGATATTCACCTCAAAGTTTGTTTCATCTTTCTCATAGCAAAGCTTTGTTCCATCACCTTTAATATATTGCTGGAAGACTTTTATCCAGAAATTGATAAGACAATTATAAAATTTATTTGGACAAGCAAAGGACCAAGGACAGCCCAAAAAAATCTTGAAAAAGAACCAATTTGGTAGACTCATGCTACTTGACTTCCACACTATTAATTAGATTAGAGTGGTATTGATGACAGGCTGGACATGTAGATCCATGGGGCAGAATAGAGCATCCAGAGATAAATCCACAAATATATGACTAAATAGTTTTTGATATGAATGTTAAAGTGATTTAATGGGGAAAGGAAAATCTCTCCAAGGAATGGTACTGGAACAATGAGACTCATACGTATATGAATATCCTATTATGTGTGTATCCTATTATGTGTGTCCTACTTTATGCAGAACAATCAATTTGACATAGATGTAATATCTCAATGTAATGTTTAAAACAATAAATCTACTAGAAGAAAACCTAGAGGGATATCTTCATGACTTCAGGCTAAGCAAAAATGCATTGGAAAGGATACAGAAAGCACAGATCATAAAAATAATGTAAGTTAGAAGGAGCATGAGGATACATTTTGGGGGAAACAGAAATGTTCTGTGTCTTAATAAGCATTTTTCAAAACTGAATGGTACATGTAAGATCAGCACATCTACACTGTATAAGTCATGCTTTAAAAAAGGAAAATAGGGGCGCCTGGGTGGCTCAGTTGGTTAAGCGTCCGACTTCGGCTCAGGTCATGATCTCGCAGATTGTAGGTTCAAGCCCCGCGTCAGGCTCTGTGCTGACAGCTCAGAGCCTGGAGCCTGCTTCGGATTCTGTGTCTCCCTCTTTCTCTGACCCTCCCCTGTTCATGCTCTCTCTCTCTCTGTCTCAAAGATAAATAAATGTTAAAAAAAAAATAAAAATAAAAAAGGAAAATAATTAAAATATAAAATGCTCTTAAAATTCACCTACTGGGTTCCATTTTATCAGAAGAACCTAAAGAAGTTACTCATCTTACTTCACCTACTTCCTTAATTTACACATTCTTCTAACTGGTGTAAATTGAAATATTTCTTAGTTTATTTGTTATGAAATTTCTTTCTCCAAAGATATATCTGTCTAGATAAGATGCTTGGCCTGCCTAACTGGTAACCTGGAACTAAAAACAGGAAAAGGAATTTCTTACAATGTCCCCCAAAACACTTGGATTGTTAACAGCTGAGTTACACATCTCTGCATATGCTCTCCTTTATGGCCAAGTTGCTCTTTTCAGAATTCTTATTCCATTGCATCAGCTGACAGTACGCTTTGACAAAGCATCTTTATTTATGCATCTGTATCACCCAGGAGGCTTTCAGCTGTATGTATTAAAAAATTCATCCTGGAATGGCATATTCTTTAAGGAAAATGTATTATCTCATGTTACGAGAAGTTTGCAGAGAAGACAGGTCCAGAATGGGTTACACTACCAGCTCAATAATTCATCAAAGTCTTCCTTTTCTGCCATTCTCAACACAACCAGCTTTGTCCTGAGGTAGTAAGTATTCCTATTCATGGTTGTACCTCATGGTTTCAAGACAGCTGCTGCTGCTCTAGGCATCACATCAAGAAAGAAAAATCTAGAGGATGAAGATCCATTTCTTATTGTCTTTTTTTCTTTTTTTAAGCAAGAGGATCTTTCTCAGAAGCCACTCAATAAACCTCACTTGGCCATCTCATTGGCCTGACATGCAAAGGGAAATGGGACTGTCATTGTTGAGTTAGACTCACCAGGCCCTTCCCCTGAGGGTGGTACTTGGGCCATTCTCCTTGAAGTCATGGGCATAATACTGTAGGGTTTATACCTGTCCATAATTAATGTCTGTTAGAAGACTGGAAATGGCAGTCTTGATGGATATTGGGTTGGCAATTAAAAATATCTGCTACAGTGACATTTGTGTTTGTTCTGTTTTCCTGAGAAACTTAAACTTGAGGATAGAGACTCTTTGCCCCATTTCCCTATATACACAATGAATAGCCTACTGTGTACTCACAGCAGGCCAGCCCTTCATAGTATTGCTTGATTGATCACATTCCAGAAAGAATCTAATTCTTCTCAAAAGGCACTCAACAAATAATCTCAAAATGTTTCATGATCTCAAAATGTTCTAACTGATGGGACAAGTTTAATAAGGGTACAGCTGAAATCATATAAAAATGATGTATTTTTAAGAAAAATGGGATTTTATTATACAACCAACTAGAGTATCCTGTTTTGGGGAGATTTTCCTAAGTTTCCAGGTTATCCTGCTTATCTTGGTCTTCAGTGTGACCATTCAAGAATACGAAAGAATCAGGAGAACTTTGACTTTTTAAAAATTGATGTCCCTGCTTGTGGAGTGGGTTTGATGTCTACTTCTTCTGGCCTTCATTAGTGCTATCACCTGTCATCTAGAATGATCCAATTCGAAGGATACCGCCTTGATGCGTTCACTATATATGGGACCAGATGTTATTTGATCTGGGAGCTGGTTTTTCTCTGGAGTCAGGGGGAGCTGGTAGCTCTCTGAGATGCCCGGAATATCTGGTGCCCAGTTTACAAAGCACTTTATGACAGCAGATGGAGGTGTGTGGAGTAGGGGATTCCAGAGTGGTTCAATGTCAGCACCCCTGCAAGGAGGGGGGTCTTGTTAGTTGACCTAAGAGATTCCATTCTAATGTGCTGAAGATGGATTTTAGGCCTGGCCTTTGCTGAGGCTAAGAAAGATTCATTGCAAATTTCTGTTTACTTGTCTGGCTTTCGTGGGATAGCCAGTGTTTTCCCTTGTCTTAGGTTATCTTTGGCTGGAGGGCAAGAAAAATAGTCAGTGATGTCTTGGAAGTTTAAGTCTATACTATATGGCTCTTCTAAAAACTATTTGGTTATCCAGCAAGATATTTCTTGTGTTTCTACATCTACAATTTCGCTGTGGTTTGGCAATATCATAGCTTTTCATGGCTGCCAGTCATATCTTAATTGGATCACCTTGTGGAAACTTCAGAGACGTTTCCTAGAATTTGTTTCTAATTTCTGATGCCGACCCAGCTTTTATTATTTAAGGTGAGACAGACATGACAATCTCCTCATTTCCTTTTCTTTAAAAGAACTTGTAGCATTTTCCAAAATATCTCCCAGAGAGTGCTCACTGGGGGGTAGCATTCTCCTTTCTTGGCAAAAAATGTTCTTGCTAGCTTTGTGACCCCTCAAATGATGGTAACTTTTTTTTTTTAATCTGACTGAGGAAACTAGGTAGCCAAAAATTCAAAGGGGGAGAAAAACTTTACTTTGTACTCATCCCTGAGCCCATTGTGCTGTTATTTTTAAAATTTCTGCTTATCTACCTTATTCTATCTTGTATTATGAGCTACAAATGTCCTTGCTTCTCTAAAAAATTTTTTGCATATGCAAAATTATAAGCTCTTTGAAGGCAGGCAAAACATTTAATTCCTCTTTCATGTTTCAACATCAGCCAGAAAGGCTAACATGGAATAGGTAGGTGCCTAGGACATACTTATGGTTAAAATACTTGAAATACACCCATGGAAAACACTTCAGTCAGTATTTGGGTCTTAAAATCTTTTTTCCCAAAACATCTAATGGCATGGAGAAAAATGGTTTTAATGAAAAAAGCCAGGCACAAACTTTACCTATAACAGTATTTCACTTTTTTTTGTAAATGGGCATAAATATGTAGACACAGGAGAAAGACTGGAAGGAAATACGATAAAATAGTAAGCATAGTAATTTTAGGGTGATGAGATTAATTTTAATGCTTCTGTGATTTCACTTATGTTTAAATTATCTACAATAATAATTTTATAGTTAGCAAAAACTAAACTTGAAAAGTTTTGCGCAGTTATTTTTATTTTTTTGAATTTTATTTCTTTATTTAAGATTTTATCTATTTTTAAAGATTTTATTGATTGATTGAGTGAGTGATTTAAAAAGACAGTTTTTAAAAAAATTTTTTATTTGGGTGGGCTGGGGGGAGAGGCAGAGGGAGAATCCCAAACAAGCTTCACGCCCAGCCCACTGCAGGGCTTGATCTCACAATGGTGAGATCATGACCTGAGCCTGAATCTAGAGTCGGTTGTCCAACTGACTGAGCCACCCAGGCGCCCCTTTAAGCTTATATTTTTAAGTAATCTTCAAATCCAACATAGGGCTTGAACCCAGAGCCCTGACATCAAGAGTTGCATGCTGTACTGACTGAGCCAGCCAGGTGCTTCTGTGCAGTTATTTTTAAAAGATCATTTTCCTTAGCTATTTTAAACCAAAATATTGCAATATTTATTACATTATGGCAACATTTTGTATCTAGTCTGACTGTGTGCCAGGCACTGTGTGGAGTGCTTCACATTATTATCTCTTACAGTTGTTACTTAATGACCTTGCTCCATGTATCTTACTCTCTCCATTTTATCCATGAGGCAGTTGATACACAGAGAGGCAAAGGGGCAGCCCCACAGGAGGAGAGGGTATCTGGACTGGGTCTGGCAGATGAAAAGTCTCAGCCATTAACCACTCACCCCACTTGCTCCCAGTTGGACATCACACGTGGATCTCCAGCACGGACCTTTGGCACCTGTCAAATTTATGCTATTCTTTTTGCTGCTGGCTCACGTATTAAAACATGTCACGACTGTATCATCTTTCTGAAGTTTTTAGTCCTTTGTAATTTATGAATATATATCAATGTAACAAACGCTGATAACACAATTGTAATGGTAAAGGTTATCATGTGTGTAGAGAAAGTGAACCAATGGGGAACATGCCCCACACTTTTGATGAGAGTTGTCAGGGGAAATTTACTTTCCAGTTAAAACATTACTCTGTAGTGTTTTAATTTTGTATAATGAACATGCATTATTTCCAGTGCAAGAGGACAATGAAAATATGAGAAAAGATGGAAATAATTTGTAGCTGAAAGCAGGGTCAGTAAATTTTTTCTGTAAACGGCCAGGTTGTAAATAGCTTCAGATTTGCAGGCCATGTGGTCTCTGTCACACCACTTGACTCTGCTAGGGTAGCAAAAAACAATCAGCAACATTTCATAAAGGAATAGGCAAGGCTCTGTTCCAATAAAACTTTATTTACAAAAAACAAGCAACAGACCAGATTTGGTCCATTGGCCATCATTTGCCAACTCTCGTGTATTAGTCTCTTCTTAACATTGTAGCGGATTACTGCAGATTAGTGGCACATAAACAACACAGTTTTCTTCTCTCCCACTGCAGGAAATCACTACCACTAGGCTAGAGTCAGATATCAGCAGGGCTGCACTCACCCTGAAAGCTCCAGGGGAGATTCGGGTTCCCTTCTCTTCTGGATTCTATGGCAGCAGGCTTGGCTGGTGGCCACATCAGTCCCTGCTTCTGTTGTCACATTGCCTTCTCCTCTTCTGTAGGTACATCTCCCTCTGCCTTCCTCTTACAAGGACACCATGATTGCATTTAGTGTCCACCTGGATAACTGAGGATACTCTCCCCATTTCAAGGTGCTTAACTTAATCATTTATGCAAAGTCTCTTTTGCCATGTAAGTACATTTACAGGTTCCAAGGATTAGGATGTGGCTATCTTGGGGGCCATTGTTCATTCTCCCACTGCCCTGTTCAAAGTAACTGGAGGCTTGGGGGCTGCTGTAAAAAGAAGACCAATTTAGGATCTAGCTCACTTGAGTTGGGCCCCAGATCCAGAACCGTATGTATGGCCTTTGGAGGGTCATTTTACCTCTCTGGCTTTTAGCTTTTCTCATTTATGATGCGAAGGAATTAGACTATATGGTCCCTACATGCTTTTTGAGCTCTGTCATCTTTACATTTTATGATTTTGATAAAGAATATCTTTTAAACATCTGCCTTATGTCACAGTCACCTTTATGGTAAGTAATATAAATCCATTATAGGCATCTTTGTGCTAAGTTGTATCAGGGAAGATTCAATATTTATCAGCAAAATAAAGGAAGAGATAAATTTTAACTATTCCCAAGTTAACATAAGCATAGAGGAATTATAAGCCAACCCTCTCGTTAAGAATGAAACAAAAATTTTTACATGCCACTCTGCACAGAAAAGCATTCAGAGACTCCACAAAAGTACTTTAAGAACTTGTAGGTAAAGAATAATAAACTCAGGATAGTGAGAGAGATAAGATTGAATTACTATGTGGAACTAGATCAAGGGAAAATATGTAAAGCCATATACATGGCTTAGGGCTTGTGCAATTCTTAAAGGCAGGCTGTAATTCTGTCTCTGAGTTTGCTAGTGGCAAGAGCAAAGAGGGAAAGATGATCATGTAAGAATAACATTGTTAATAGAATTTTAAAAATTGCTAGCAATGCCTGCAACATGAGTGATGTTTCCCAGGAACCTCCCTAAACAGGGGGACTAAAGTTGTTCTAACAATATCAGGTCATTTACTCATGCATTCAACAGGTATTCACTGATTGCCTGCCACCTATCCGGCTCTGTACTAGTCAATTAGGAAGAGAGTTGTAAGCCAGAGAGAAATGCCTCTGTGCTTTTGGTGCTCACAGTCTGGCACTGGGTGCAAATATTGACATATGCAGTGAGTACCAAAGAAGTGGAAGAACAGCGAGGCACAGGGGTCTAAGAGCAGGTAAGGAAGTTTCCAGGTAAGGTGGAGATAAGGCTTGTGCCCATGTTAAGGATTTTGGACTTTGCCTTACGGTTTATGTAGAGTGTATTAGTGTACTGTCAGCTGCTGTAGTGAATAACACCCAAGATGTTGGTGGCTCAGTGCACACTCTAGTGTACCTTGAACCCTCATAGTGCTCTGACACCGTATTTCTGGTAGATGGGCAGTTTTACCTCAGGTGGTGACTCTGTTGGGTGTTTCCTCCATCTTCTGCTGATAGTGGGGGTGAAAGGGAAGTCGTGAGAACATAGGTATGTCTTAATCACCTTGGCCTTGAAAATGACTCCTGTTGCTTCCACATAATTCGCTGGTAAGTGGTAAGAAGTTGTCCCAGAGTCTCCCCTACATGCCGGAGGAGGGGGGAGTGGAAAGATAATCCCTGGCTGGGCAGCCACTTGGCAGCAGTATCTCCCCACTCTGGAAGGGGGCGTGGGATTTGGAGGACAGTCAGCTGTTTCTGCTGCAGGAAGCCCCTGGAGAGTTGTTAACAGGGTCGTGGTATGCTCAAGCTTGAATTTTACAAAGGCCATCCTGACCGCAGAATGGAGAGTGGATTGGAGGGGTCAAGACCAGACACAGAGACAAGTTATATTGTGCAATAGAATCAATAGCAACAGTTACAGCAGAGTTCCTTAGTGCATCTCTCAATGACAGCCAAGGACATGATGCCAATGTGCACGTCAGTGAAATCCAGGGTGTCAGGGGACTGTCAGTTAAGAATATGTTCAACAAAGGGATTCTTTTTTCTTTTATAAGCAGAAGTCTGTAGGTAGGCAGCTGATTGGCTGATGACAAATGTGATCAAATGTGCCCCAGGAGCTGGTTTCCTTCTGTCTGCTGCTTCACTGTCTTTAGTGTGTGGTTTTTATCCTCAGGGTCACGGGATTGTTACTGCAACACTAGGCTGGAACAAGGTGGGGCAGACTGACCAGTAAGAGTTGTTTCCTACTGACATTTTATTCAGGAAGGTAAGACCATCCCAGGGACCTCCACATCTCATGGCTCACTTGACATCCTGGGAGTCTGAGAGGCTGAGTATTTTAGCAGTGTGTATGCAAGCACACACGTGTGTGGGAGTGTGTGCGTGTGTGTGCTTATGCACATGGATGTGTAGGAAGGAGACTTGACCAAGCATTGTAGGGGACACACTGGGGATGAGCCATGAGACTGGAAAAGTCTAGATTGCTCCTAAAGACTAGCCTTATAGCAGAGGGCAGTATTCTCTGCTGAAAACAATTGTTCCATTGAGGCTGGGAACGCCACAGCCTTTATTCTTGTGCTGACTCTCCAAAGTCCTACAGATGGTTTATAAGTGATCTTCTCCTATTCATAGTGCAGTCACAACACCAGTGTGAGGAATCTGTTTGAATGTCAGGGATAAATATCTGAGCCCTGTGATCTAGATGGCACCAGCTCACTGCAGCAATTCCTGTCACCCCAGTCCCAGGCTAGGAAGTGACACTGGGTTACCCCAGCCTCCCAGATGCCGCTATGGGAGAAGGGGGGTATGAAGATGAGTTCAGCTCTGGTTCTCTCCCTCCCAAACCACCTCTGCTGCTGAGAAGGGAGGGAACAAAAAAAGAAGAGGAAAATTTGAGGGCCGGTCGGGAGATCTGGAGGCACTGGTCCCAAGAACTCTCCTCTTTACACGTCCACAAGGTTAGTGCCTGGTCACCATGGCTCTAGTCAGACCTGTGGTAGTAACACCTCTGCCATGTAATATGTGTGGAGCAGTAACTTTCAAAAGTCTTCTTCTGGGATGATTCCTCTTGAAAGGAGTTTCAGGTGATACTAAATGTGTTAAGAGGGGTATTTGGGGGAAAGAACCCCTTAGCCCCTGAAATAGTATTAGACATGCAGGGACAGACTCTGCTTTTTGCAGCCTTGGGCTTATCCATGGATTCCCTTTCCCTGGCTGTGGCAGCTGTCCTCAAGATGGCATTTCAACTGCCTGTTTCTGCACAGGGCTCCTGCCTTACTGGCTTCCTCCTACTTCCCATGGTGTTTGTTGCTGACTTCACCTGCATTCTGGCTTCCTTGTCTGGGAAAAGGGGTTATTATTTATCATGCAGGTGGACATATGGCTCACCTGCATTAGAGGAAAATGAAAAAGAATTTTACTTCCCTCTCATTTACTCCACTTACTGTTGCTTAAATTCCCTGAATGGCATCTTGGTTTGAAATGCAAGCATTCTTTTTTTTTTTTTTTTTTAATATTTATTTATTTATTTATTTAGAGAGACAGAGCATGAGTAGGGAAGGAGCAGAGAGAGCAGGAGACACAGAATCCGAAGCAGGTTCCAGGCTCTGAGCCGTCAGCATAGGGCCCGATGTGGGACTCAAACTCACTAATGGTGAGATCATGACCTGAGCCCAAGTTGGATGCTTAACCGACTGAGCATCGTCGGTGACCCAGGCACCTGGAATGCAGACACTCTTTATCCTCAATAGCACAGTCTTAGACTGTATTTCCTCTAATCTCTGAAATCAAAGGGGTTCTAAGTGCCCAATAATCAACCATCTATTGAAGGATGAGGTTGATTTCCTTCTTTCAAAACAAGTGATTGGTTATGTTTCTCAAGAGGACTTGAGTTCCTGATGTCTTCTGTGCCATCAGGCTGCCACCCTGCTGCTGATGCTGACCCACATTCAGTGACACCTCAACAGCACTGTCCTGCATTTCCACTTAGTCTGAAAGACCGTTTGTGTAGATCTTCTCTAAGATACCAACTTATGGGTAGGAGGTGTTTATCAAGATGTAAGCATCCATTTCTTTTTCTGACTGACTGGGTACAGAAATCCCAAGAAATAAGAAGACACATTCTGAGTGGAAAAGCTGTAGATCACCTCTCTCATTATAAGCTGTTTCTCCTGCAGGGGCTAAAAGAGACTTATTCCTTGTGAGATGTAAGTGAGATGATTCATTTTCAGAAATACTGGATAAAAGCTGTGCTGTCTGTCTAGTTAATAGCAGGTTTACAACCTATTGGAAACAACCTATTGGAAACAACCTATTGGAAAGATGTATGAACCCATCCCCCCCCCCTCCACAATGGAGTCCCAAACCCTTAGACACTTCACTTCCTGGTTCTTCCCCTCTCCATTTCTTGGGCTTATTTTTCATGGGCTTTGCAATGAGTAGGCACCAAAGAACTGAAGTGTCTGCATCACCTCGAGGAATGTACATTTGTTCCAATCAGACTACTTTTTGGCCTTATGTGGGCATAGGTGACTTCTGGATGAGGCTGTAACCTCTGTAGTACTCAGCCAATGAGGAACCAGGGGAGGGACTTCATGCTAGGAGATAAATTGCCTGCTGTAATGGCCTGGAGTATGCCTGTCCATGAGACACCTGCTCTTGCAGGAACGTTGATTAAAACCTTGCTGCACTGTGTCCGAGTCTCCATGTCCCCCCTTTGATTGTGTCAATGGACTTATTTCTCACACCCCTGCTACACAATTTGGAACTGAACATGGTAACAGCAAAATGTAACTAAGAAAAGGAAATGAGTTACAGGTGGTAAGAGGTACTTAGCAGGTACTGCACCATGGATGGAGAATATGATGACAAACCTCCTGGTACCTTGGCTGAAAGAAAGCTTTCCTCTGTAGCTAATAGGACTACTAGTTTTGGTTTTTAAAATGTCCCATTCCAGCCACCAGACATTATGTGTGCCTCCTGACAGAAGCATGAAACACCACCTATGCAGTATTTTTGCCAAAAATTCAAACCTGAAATTTTGTCAAGTCTAGATTTGATATATCAATTTATAGGATACGGAGTGTAGTATAATAAACAAATATATCTAGTGTTTTTCCCGTTTCCTGTCTCAGAGCTTTGAAAACTCTTGGAATTCGGGGCGCCTGGGTGGCGCAGTCGGTTAAGCGTCCGGCTTCAGCCAGGTCACGATCTCGCGGTCCGTGAGTTGGAGCCCCGCGTCAGGCTCTGGGCTGATGGCTCGGAGCCTGGAGCCTGTTTCCGATTCTGTGTCTCCCTCTCTCTCTGCCCCTCCCCCGTTCATGCTCTGTCTCTCTCTGTCCCAAAAATAAATAAACGTTGAAAAAAAAAAAAATTTAAAAAAAAAAAAAAAAAAAAGAAAACTCTTGGAATTCACCCAGCTCAGAAGTGTTTTGTTATGCTAATGAGGAAATCCTGGTTACTCCTAGATGGTTTCAGGATGGGACTGGTCACTAGAAAGACCAACCATGGGATTGGTTGGAATCCTGCTGTAGCCCCTGGTGGGGCTTTCCTTTTTATATTAGCATAGTTAACCACATTCCAAGACTGCAAAACTCTGCAGAAGTGAAATGCATCAGCCAAGTTTGACCCAAGGTTTCCCAATCTATTGGCCTGTGGAACACTTTCTTCTTGCCATCCATATTAAGCTCCATGGAAAAGCATTCTCTAAATTATTCATTTGGGAAACAAATTATCCATCTGGTTTAGCACAAAAATTTTCATTTAAAGAGTCTTTTCTGAGAGGATTAAGAAAAAGAAAATACAGGGTTCTTCTGGCTTTTATGAATTACCAAGAAATGAAATGCACTGATTTAGAAGAGATTTAAGAAGAAATTAGCCTTTTCAAAAGAATGTCGTTTCCTATTATGTTCTGTTGTACACTGGGCAATATATCCTTACCTGAATAATTTGGAAATGATTTACTAAGTTTACAAAACAGTTTTAAATTTTTAGCTTTGGCTTTCACTATTTTTAGGGGAAAAAAGGAATCAAAACTTGATTATTAAGAAAATTGAATAATTTTTAAAATCCTTATCTTGTTAGTTGGTCCTTTGGTTCAACTTGATATAATTTTGGACTCTGATAGTCTGCCCATCATCTGAGATTTTAATAAATACGTAGTCTATGTTTTCATTTACATCATTAAAAAATGTTAGGGACACCTGGGTGGCTCAGTTGGTTAAAGTGTCTGACTTTGGATTTTGGCTCAGGTCATGACCTTGAGGTTTGTGAGTTTGAGCCTTGCATCAGGCACTGTGTTGACAGTGTGGAGCCTGCTTGGAATTCTCTCTCTCTCTCTCTCTCTCTCTCTCTCTCTCCCTTTTTCTTTGTCATTTTCTCTCTCTCTCTTTCTCAAGATAAATAAATAAACTTAAAAAATTAAAAATAAATAAAAGCCGTTGAACAAGACAATTCCCAGGTCTGAATCTTGTGACGCATCACTAATGAAACGAATGAATTAATTGATTCAGTCATACATCAACCCACTCATCACTATCCCCTTTCATCCACATTGCCCACATTTTATCATGATTTTGTCAAATGTTTTTTCTGATATCAACATTTTCTGCATCAACCACATTTCTCTAAGCTACTAGTCTAACAACCATTTCAAAAAAGGAAATGAGGTTAATCTAAAATGGCTTGTTCTCAGTGAGCCTATCAAAGCTCATAACAATCACACTGGTCTTTAAATAATCTGTTCATGTTGCTTGCCTGAGATTGAAATCATATGGTATTCAGAATATGCCTTTTTCTTCTTTCTGGAAATTGAAATAGCATTTGCCCATTTCTTGTCTTTTGGCCCCTCTCCTGGTCTTCATTATTTTCCAAGGTCATGGCTAGGCATTGATTCTACCATTAGCCTCAGGTATGATTTATCTGGATCAGAAGACTAGAATTCATCTTAGAGTGCTACAGAGTTCAATTCCCTTTAACCAATACTCTTTTTGCTAAAGTAATGTCTTTGAAAGAGAATACAAACTCATACTTGCTTTTTGCCATCCATCAACATTACAATATAGGTTTCCATGGAAGATCTACTTCTTCTATACATGTTTTTCAAGCGAAGTTGATATGATCCATCATAGCTTAGAACTGCAAAAAAAAAAAAGTTTATGGCTATTTTTCAGAGTCAAATATGTATTAAATTAGCAGGATACTCAGTTCGTCTGGAATACTTGCTTAACCCATCTTCCTGTGACAGTTTTTCAAGATTTCCAGGGTTTTAGCCAGTTCAGGGTGCTATTTTGTTTGGTGTACACACTGTTGGAGAATCTGATTTATTCGCTAGCTCCACTTGTTCCCACACCAGTTTGTTACCCTTGTGCACTGCTGGGATGGTGCTTCTGCTAGTTCAGTGCCTCTGAGATGGACAGTCCTGGCTCCTGAAGCATTATACTCCATTCTTGGTCTTCCAAGGTAAGAATCTTTGGATTTATCCTCCTAAGCCATTCACTGTCCAAAGTGGTCTGAATACCAGGGTGGCTGGGTCAGAAGGTCCATCTGAGCTCAGCCATACTTTGGCCCAGAAAGAGTTCTCTTCTCAAGATCGCCCAGACTTTGGTGTGAGCCCAGATCTCCAGCCACATTCCCCTCCCTCATGATATATTCTTTTGCAAGGCCCTTCATGCTTTTCTTGCAGACATCAGTGAGAACATCCCAAATCCAATAAGGTGGGGGTTGAGTTCTTTGTCCTGGTCTCCAGTACAAGTTTACCAGTTTTTCAGGTCTCCAAACCACAGGAGAAGAGGCAGTCTCTGCCATGCCACAAAAGCCCCATCACGCTCCCTCCCAGGGCAAAGGGGGCTGGGACTCCCTAAATTTGAATGACCAAGACAGCCATGACCACATTATTCTGTCCTGCTCGGAGGGGTCTTCCTGTCCTTACCTAAAAGACAACCGTTTTTGGTTTTGTTTTTTTTGAGAAAGAGAGAGAGACAAAGAGAAAACAAGAGCTTTCATCTAGGGAGAGGGATGAGAGAGAGAGAGAGAGAGAGAGAGAGGGAAAATCTCAAGCAGTTTCCACGCCCAGTGCAGAGCCTGATGTGGCGCTCAGTCTCACAAACCATGAGATTGTGACCTGAGCCGAAATCAAGAGTTGCACACTTAACTGACAGCCTCCCAGGCGCCCCTCTGCCTAGAAGACAACTTTTGAACTGCAGTTCCTCTAGCTAAAGCTCTGCCTAGTCAGCTCTTGCTGCATGAACATAACTAAAGGAAGACATTTAAATTGCCTTCAATGTTTTTTCACAAGCTTAGTTCATTTGAAAGTTTGTCCTTCTTCCTTCTCTTCTTTTAGAACTCTGATAGATGGAGCTCAGTCATGGACTAGTGGGAGAAGGAGGGACCATATCAATCTGGGTAGGCTAGGCTGTGGTAACAAAGATACCTAAATATGTAATGGCAACAATATGGAAGTTATTTCTCACTCACATGATGGTACTAGGCTGGTCAGTGAGGCAGTGCGACAGTCCTCCTGAGCAGAGCCACCCTGGGCCTAAGCTGACGGAGACTGTCATCTTCAACGTGTGGCATGTCAAGAATGTATCTTACACCTTACTTTTTTATATATATAGCTTTTTTATTTTGAAATAGTTTCAAACTCAGAGGAAGTCGCAAAAAATAGTACAAAGAGTTCCTGCACTTCCCTTAGTGATTATATCTTACAGAAACAGAGTACATTAGCAAAACGAAGAAACTGACATTGATACAATACTATTAAGTCAGGTGCGGACCTAATTTGGCTTTCACCAGATTGCACCTGCATTTTTGAAAATATGCCTTACTTCTCACCAAATGAGACATTATTGTGCGTGCGTGTGTGTGAACGTGTGTGTGCGTTTCAGACACTGTGGTAGACTTGCTTCCAGGGGCTGTCTGGATAACTGAATGGCCTCCATCACTGCCAAGTGTTTCTTCCATCTAGCCGGCAGCTAACCATATGATCTCACTTCTTTTCCTGCCTCCTTATATCTACATCCAAATGCATTCCAGTGGTATTCAATCCTGGACTCACATAGATCCAAAGGAGATAATTTTCTCAATGTCCAGTTACTGCATGGTTTAAAGACAGCTGTGTCCAATGTACAGTATACACCTTTCCCTCCCACCAAAATTCTGGTGTCGATTCGACTGAAAATCAAAGTCTGTGTTTTTCAAAATTCGTGTTCAGTTTCTTCTTCTGCTTATCCAATAGCCCAATAATTCTTAGAACAGAATTGGCTCCTCTTGAAGCCTCTGGTGGATAATGGCAGCATTTTATTGTGTTTTAGTTTTCATTTTCAGCTTAATACAATGATCTGGAGAAAATACTTCCATCTGTATTCGCAGCTCTATGGCACCTCCTTGCCACTGAAAACACTGTTCTTAAACTGCACAGGAGAGTTTAAACAATTGTGAAATTCCTAAAACTGCCCATTTGGTTGCCAAGAAATCTTCTTCTGGCTGGTGTCCAAAGTGGTGGCCTCAGCTACCTTTCTGGAGCCCGATTTCCGACATGGCACTCTTTTACTCTTAATAAATGGTTTGAACATCTAAAGTAGCCACAAGGATTCCTGGCATTTGTCAGAGGCGGAAATCCGCATGGCAGACTGAGAGAGTCATAAAATCTTTGTTTTAGTTTGGACTCGTTTAAAAACTGGAATGAAATTAAAAACGTCTTTTTCTTATGTGGTCACAGAGGTTTCCTCTTAAGAGATGGGAATTCTACCAGGATGTAATGTATAGGGAAAATGACTATTGGAGTTTCGTTTTTATGCTTTGTTTTGCTCATCCGTGGAAGTATGAATCTGCTAGCCTTCTTCTGAGTGCGCTCGAGCCCCTTCCCTATAGTCAAAGCCCTTTGTCTCACATGTATTCTTACTGGTGAGTTTTAAGTGTTTTTACACCATGGTCTACAAATATGCTTCCAGAACGTGCCCTCCTTTGTGTGCAAACATCCATTCCCACATTCTCATGTTTGCGGATTCTCTTTGTCTTCCAGAAACGCTAGTGTCTGTCCAAACCTTTCAGACCAAAAGGGTGTAACTTTTGGTTTGTGGTCTCATCTCTCAGTGTCTCTCATTTCAATAACACACAGAAGCTCAGAAAGTTCCGCTGGAAAGGGAAGAAACGGTCCCTCATCCCTGTTTCCCAAGTTGCTCTATTTTAGACACATTCAAAGGCACGAGAATAGAAGGCATTTGGTGTGGTGATCCTCTAGTTGCTGGACAATGCTGATTGATTAGAGACCTGAAGACTATTTATAAAACCATAGTTTAAACTAAGAAATATGTCAGCGAATACAGCTTCAAGCTTGAATGAAATTTGATCTCGAAGTTAAATAAGAAGTGATTCTTGTGATGAATAAATTCAGTTTTTTGAACTTTCATGCATCCAAAGCCAGCTGAGAGCCATGATTGAGATTTTCTCCTCCACCAAACCCTCCATGAATGTCTCCACCTTTGGCCAGATGCTGTGTTTGTTTCCAGGGACACAGTCCTGATAGCCAGCCCTCAAGGGGTTCCTGGCCCTGGGGTGACAAGCACGACAGTCACCTAACACAGATCTGCGTCCTGAGGACTGTGAACATATGTAAAACAAACAGGTGGGGGCCTGGAGAAAGACTGGGGAGGGGTTGGAGATGGGAAAGAGGTGTTGGAAGCTGTTTTCAAGATGAAATAAGGCATGGCCTGAATCTTGAAGGTCAGGGAGGAGTTAGCCTCATGGGCACGATTAAGGATGGGCATGTTGAGGCAGGGAGAGTGCAGAAAACACAACTGTGTAAGAGAAGAGCAGTGGGTTGAAGAGAGAAGAGGTTGAAGCTAGGGGGGCTTCCATATGAAGTCAGCTTAAGGAGTTTTAACATTTTCTTCTGCAGGCACTGCAGAGTGACTAAAAAGTTTAAGCACAGACATGATGTGGGCCAATTTGTGGTTTAGAATTACCTGCATGTATGTTATTTATTGCAAATAATAGATGGCCCATGTGATACAAAAATAAGAGGACAGTTGGGCCAACCTGGTCCTTTGGAGGAAGACTTATCCGTTAAAGCACCTTGAAAACCTTAAGTGCTTTATTCTTTCAACGTAGGAGTTGTGGATTAAGATGTGCTTCTAGAAAAAAAGTTTCCTTTATGTTCCCATGTGCAACAGTGAAATTCACTCCACTAGCTCTCCAATTGCTCCTTGCCCCTTGGAAGTGGAAATCAGTAAAACTTTATTTTGAGTAGAGGTTAAAAAGAGACTATAAAAGCTTGGGTGGAAATATTTACACATTTCCATTACAGAAATTAGAATTGCGAATATTCTCTGGCTAGCAGAATTTATATACTACTTACGTGTAGAGAAAAGTTTTCTCAATTAAAAATATTATGGTCTATTGAGATGCCTTGAAGATGCTAATGCTTTAAGACTTATTAACCACAAAAAGTGACTTTGAAGAAGACTGCTGGCAGTTTTATAAAAAAGATAAAAGGTAATACCAAAAGCAAATTGAAGAAAGTATATTTTTCAGACAAAAATATTAGTGGCATGACATTCAAGAGAGAGCTAGCTAAGAAACTAATTAGAGCAAGGGGCTAGGCACCAAGAATAATCCTACTTATGTTACTTTCCAGCACTCAGATAATCAATATGAAGAAGTTTTCAAGTTTGACTCCACAGGTATGTATTAATTATTATTTTAAAAAGTTTATTTTTGAAAACAGTTCTTGAACTATTTTGTAGATCCATCAAAATAGTAACACCAATGCTAGTCAATAAAAAATAGTTCAAAATGACATAACTTTAATGGTTTCAATGCCCATTTCCCTCCAAAAGTGTCCCAGGTGGGGTAATAAATTGCTTTGTAATTCTTTTTACTTTTTGTACTAGTTAGGCTTAGGTTTCCAGGTTTTGTTGTTTTTCCCAACAGCAGCGGTCTCAGCAAGGGATTGGCTTCTGTTTCTCTTTTTTGTAAAGTCTGGGGCTGACTGTCCAGGGCTTGCATGCAAGTCTTGCCCCTTCTGTCTGACTCATCCAATGTAAAGAGTTCCCACCGCCAGGTCTGGCTGTTCCAGCCTCAGCCCCACAGGAAATCGGCAGTCAGCCAGAAGGAAGGCAGAGGGAAAAGAAAGATGGGCCATTTGCCAGTTGTCTTTATGGAAAATTTCAGAAATTGTCTCATCACAATTCATCTTTTGTTACCTTGGCCAGAATTTAGTCACAGAAGCGTGCTTAGCTGCAAAGAAGGCTGGGAAATCCAGAATTGGGCATGGCTGGTGACGGATCAAGGTTAAAATGAGGGATGTAGGGGCACCTGGGTGGCCCAGTTAGTTGAGCGTCTGACTTCTGATTTTGGCTCAGGTCATGATCCCAGGGTCATGGGATCGAGCCCCATGTCAAGCTCTACACTGAGTGTGGAGCCTGCTTAAGATTCTCTCTCTTTTTCCCTCTTCCCCTCTCCCCTGCTTGCATGCTCTCTCTCTCTCTCTAAAATAAAACATAAAATAAAATAAAATAAAATAAAATAAAATAAAACAAGGAATCTATTACTCTGAAAGGACAGTACATAACAGCAGTCCCCAGCACACACCCTCCCTGCAAACCCATGCCGCCCTCAACCAACCCCACGGGCTGACTGGTTTGGTTAGAGAACACTCTTGTCTGTGCTTTGTAAGTATGACAAAGACAGGTCCTTAATACCTCAGGCCTGAATTAGTGTTCCTCATAACATTTCCTTGAATCTCTCCTTTCATTTGAAGATTCATGCAAATTTTGGTATTATTCTATAATATTTCTGTATTTGGTTTAAAATATAAATTACGTTAGAGTTTGTTAGGGTAGAAAAAACAAACACTCTAGGAAAATGCACCTATTTTGTCTGTGTACACATAACTCTGGCTTGAGGAGAAACTGTTTCTCTAACCTTGGATGGCTCAGCTATCCAAAGGGTATTTGCATTTTAACAGGGCTCTTCAAATTCTAAAGAAACACATTTATTCTGGTGGAACTGAGGTGACTAGGAAGGTACTGTGGACACATTGTGGGGGGGGGGGCCCAGCCCTCTACTCAGACCTCCCAGATAGACACCCCTTGGCCATGAATTTTGTCTGTGTCTGCGACTGGTCCGGGGTTTTGATAGACAAGGGATTTACTTCTTTAATTCACTGTTAAAAAAAAAAAAAAGCAGAGGCAAACTAAAGTTCTAAACGAGGAGGCCTGGAAACCACGTGTTCTCTATGCGTTGTTCGTGTCAATATTTAGAATTCCTGTGTCAATTATTTGGAACTTCAGTATATGAGCCATACGCCCCTTGCATCCATCCACTAATTATTATCACACTTAGCCACAGCATGCACAGCCTTCCTAGAAAGGAAACTGTACAATAATTATAAGGCAGCATGTCTAACATCCCCATGTTGCAAGGCCAAGATTAAATCTTTAACTAACGCTTTAATTCCCATTAGAACGTAATAGATACGCTATAGAGATATCTATCTGGAATTCTGAATTGGGTGGGAAATAATTCATTCAAAGAATTTCCATCATGTGCCCACATGTGCCACTCCTGTGCTGAACACTGAGGAAAGATCAGCGACCCAGAGTGAGTGTGGATGTCAGCCTAGTCATAGACCAGACACTCACGTGAGATTTAATAAATTAATTGTAATACATGCTATGAAGGAAAAATACAGCTTGTTGAAAGACTGCATAATAAAGATACCTAAGTTACTCTGAAGGTCTGGCAGGCCTTCCAAAAGAGCCCCACCCACAGGATGATAAACTTGGGGAACGGTGTTTTCAGGGCAAATGGATTGCCTGTGCAGAGGCCTCTGAGCTGAAAAGATCTTGAGTTATTAGAAGAACTTCACATAGGCCACCTTAAGGAATTATTGAAGGGTTTAAGCAGAGAGATGATGTAGTTAGATGAGCCTTATCCAAAGACCCTGGGGGTTGGTGACACTGGCTTAGGTAAGAGGGCAAATGGCTCAGGTGGAGTGGAGGCTGGAACTGGAGGTAAAGACAGGTAGGTGGAGATGTAAGGAAGGATACAGGACATAAAAGTGACAGGGCTTGCACATGGATCAGATGTGGGTGTGCCGGGGGGTGAGGGGAACATGAGAGGGGACAAGTGGCACTGCAGGTGGTAGCACCAAGTACTGCAACGGGGGTCACGGGGGAAGAGAAGGAAAGGCAGACTCCAGGGGAGGCTCATGAGTTCGTAGGATTTAAGAGGTCAGTAAACGCAACCCTTCATCTGACAGTGGCAGTTACTCAGGCCCAGAAATAAGAAAATGTCTCCATCTGGGGTGGCCTTTCTCCTTCAAGTGTGAGCCAGGGACCAGCAGCATGGGCTTTGACTGGAAGTTTGTTGGAAATGCAAAATCTCAGGCCCTCCCAGAATTACTGAACTATCTTTTAACAGGATTCCCCAAGTGATCTGTATAAATAAGATTTGAGAAGCACTACTCTAAGGAGCTCACTACATTGCAGAGGCGGATTAGTACTAAACTAAACATATGATTTGTAATAACTTTTCTTGTTTGTATTAAACTTTTTCTGTCTACGTGGGTTAGGAGAGATGCCCAAGTTAAAAAAGTTAGGTTGAGGGCTGCCATCATTTAGGGATACTTTATTTAATGGACAAAGGGCTCCTAATGCTTTACCTGTAATATTAAGGAAGGAAGGAGGGAAGGCAGAGAGGCAAGGAAGGAAGGGAAAAGAGAGAGAGAGAAGGAGAGAGAGGGAACAGGCAAGACCTGCAAAGGCCACGTATGCAATGGATTGTTCACAATGTGAATTTGGGATGAGAAAGAACTGGCCCAGTCCACTGAGCATTACACATTGTGGACACATGCTTCAATATATTCTTAAAAAGGGAATCAAAACTCCCAAATTCCTTTTTCTTTCATGAGTTTCTTTTTAAGGAAAGGATATCGGTAATGATTGTGGATTTCTAAACATTGCTCACATAACCAGCACTATAAAAACTCCTCAGCAAGATAATTCCTTTTGTGTTTGCTATTTGCTAAACCCCACTGGGCAGAAATTCCAGCTCACACTGTGCCACGTGCCAGTGTGCCGAGCACATTATTGGTGCTCAAGTCTCAATCCTCAGCACAGGTGTAGAGTTCAGAAATGATGCATAGCAGTGTATGGCATCTAGTGTTGTGTGACAAATTACTGCAAAACTTAATGGCTTAACACAACAAACATTTCTAGTCTCATAGTTTCTGTGGATTAGTAATCTGAGTTGGACTTCACTAGGTGCCTCTGGCGCAAATCTCTCATGAGGTTGCTGTGAATCTGTTGGCTGGGGCTGAGGTCAGGTCTGTGGGGGCCACCTTCTCTGAAGCCCACCCAGGTGTTTGCTGGCAGCCCTCAGTCCCTTGCCATGTGGGCCTTTCCATGAGGCTGCTGCCTCATTTCCCCAGGGCAAGCCATGCATGAGAAAGAAGGTAGGTAAGGCAGAAGGCAAAATCTTTTTATAACCGAATCCCAGCCTGGTCACCTGATCATTGCTGTCATTCTGTCTTTAGAAACAACTTATTAAGTCTAGCCCACACTCGGGGGGGGGGGGGGCTGCACAGGGTGTCGTTATGTGAAGGTGGGCATTCCGAGGGACCTGTTAGAGGCTGCCTACCACACAGAGCTATTTTCTCCTTAATTTATATTCTTATCAGAGTGATATGATACTTAAAGCTTCTTTTCCAATGAATCATTTTTTCTTTTTTAAAAAAATGTTTATTCATTTTTGAGAGGGATCTTTTTAACAGATGGGATGTGCTCCCATCTGTTAGCACAGAGCCCAACATGGGGCTTGAACCCATGAACTGTGAGATCATGACCTGAGCTGACAAGTGTCAAGCACTCAACTGACTGAGCCACCTAAGGCACTCCATGAATCTTTTTTTCTGAGCAGCCCAGGGTGTTGGGTTTTCACCCCAAATGTTCCAAGGAGAGACCTGGTTTACTGCTTTTTGCCAGTGAATAAGACAGGACCAGAAAGCCTGCTGAGGAGATCTGAAAGGGCTAGGAAGGAAGGAATGGGTGACTGTCCTGGCTGGCAGGCCTCTGCTGCTCTGCTGGCCACCTCTCACATTCCAGGACCTTGCATGCAATAGGGAAAAGGTCTTCTCCTGTCCATTTCTTCCCTCCTCTCTGCCTTCATAGTTGAGTACATTCTAAACTAGGCAGATCTTTTTAAGATCGCTTTTTAAGGCAGATCCCTTACTCCCTTCTTTGCATTTCTGAAAGCCCAACTCAAAGTACCAGCTCTGCAGCAGGGCTCATTCCCCACCCCATGCTCCTCTAGACCTTCATGACTGACAGCCTGCATATGCCTCCCCTGGGCAGGGTGCTAAGCACTCCAGTGTAGGCAAAAGGGACCTGTTCCCTGCCGTTAAAGACCTCACAGTTCATTTGGAGAGACAGATACTAATCAAATGACCACATGAATAAATGTACAACTGCTACAGAAGAAGTGGACCAACAATGCAGAGACCCAAGCCAGGCTGGGGGTTTGCACAAGGACTCTGAAGGGACATTTATGCAGAGTCTTAGGAGGGGAACAGAATTGGCTGGGTGTGGCAGAGAGGAGAAGTCATTGAGTGGAGGCAAGCCCAGGACAATGTTAAGTGTGGTCCTTCTGAAAACAGAAAGAAGGCCTGGGAGCCTGGGATGAAGATCCAGTGGCAGGGGCAGGGGAGAGCAGCACATGGAACATAGGCTGTGACACAGAGGTGGGGCACATCATTTAGTGTGTGTTATGGAGAGACAAATGTGGACGACTGAAGCAGCCCATAGCTCAAAGCCAGCTTGGGTGTAGAATATGGGATTCCCAGCTTCCCAGGAAGGTGACAGATCTCAGAAGGTTGAGGCCCCCTGGGACTTTTTGGGCCAATTCAGGAAGGGAAGTGGACAGTCTTTACACCTGAGCTCCTCCCCTACTCCCCTCCCCCATCACTGTCCCCTCTCTCCAGAGCTGAAAACTCCTCCTGGACCACCCCATGGAGTCCTCCCTCAGCCCCTGGTTGTGCCTCTTCTTCTTGTCGCTCATTCCAGCCTCTGCCTTGATCAGAGTTTCCTGCCATTGTCAGCTTTCTGTTCTGTGAACACACTGAGCTTATGCCCACCTCAGGACCTCTGCACTTGCAGCTCTCCCTCTTTGGAATAATCCAACCTCTACTCCAAATGCCCCTTCTCAGAGCAGGACCAAGGATGTAATTTGTGGGGTTCAGTGCAAAATGAAAATGTGGGTCCCTTGGTTTTAAAAGCAGGAAACAAGCTTGTACCTTTCTTCTTATGGTCTCTTCTTTGACCGTCATGGGGTTTTTATTTGCTATTTAATGTCATGCTTCCTTGGGCGTGAAGAAAGTTGTAGGCCAAGTGCAGACCCTCACAGGCTCCTGGGGGTCACGCTTAACCTCGCGCCTCCTTGCGCTGGTGCCACAGCCCTTGCTGGGCACAGACCCTGAGAAACCATCCTCGAGCATATGCTCCATTACCCATCAGATGCCACTTACAAAACACAGAGCTAAAGATAGAATTACCAAGAATTTTAATATGGCAACTGCAGGGTATTAATCTCAGAGTGGGGGGGCCCCTTTGAACATAGGGTCCTATGTGACTGCATTGTCTCAGGGACCTGCTCAGATCCCGGATCTAAAATAGCCCCATTCCATACACACTGTGCAAGGCACACCATATCGTATCACCCTATTTTATGTCTCTTATAGCAATATTATGTTCCAAAAGTATCCCTTTAATCTGTTTTCTCTTTTTGTTGTCTGCCTCCACCATGAGAATGTAAACTTTACAAAAGCTTGTCTTAATTATCTCCATGCCTAGTGTGGGAGCTGGCACATGTAAGACCTTCAATAAATATTTGTTGATTGAATAAATAAATGTAAAAGGGAATTTATTGTGCATAGTTTTAAGTAAACTTGCTGTTTCTCCTAGCTCATGCAAACTGGCAACACGACAGAACCTTCTAGCTAATCATTTCTCAGTCCTTTATTTGGAGTTACTGGTCAAAACCTGGATGTTCCTGCCCACATCATGTCCATGTAAAGACAGGTCCAGTCTACCTTTGCCTTGAAACTTGTTCCTGAATTCCTCTGGCCCCTGGGTGTTTTCTCTTTCTGTTGCCTTCTCCTGGCCTCAGCGTTGACAGAAGGGCACAGGGAAGCCTGGTCTTCACAGTGACCTGTTGTTTCTTTGTTCATCTATGCCACGGCTGGCCTTCCTGGCACTCCCATCCTCCCCTTCTTGGTCTCTCTGCCCACAACCTAGGAGGCTTTACCGCCTAGGGCGCCCATCCAGTCACTGTGACGACAATCACCTCCCATGTTGCTGAGCAATTGCCACTCGTCTACAATTAGGCTGGATTTTTGGAAAGCTCCCTAGTGTACCAAGATCTCCTGTTCCTACTGAATATAGGCAGTAATTCATCAAGATGAGTTCTAAGCAGCTTAAACTATAGCTTTTAAAAATTATATATTTAGTGCATTATTTCTGACAAGTGTGCCATTAATGGAACCCTGAAAGTTTTCTTAGTTATGTAGAGAGTTTTATACTAAAAAATAATGCAACATGAAAACTACCAGAAGGGTGGAGAGAAAAGTGTCTACACTGTAGTTATAAATGATTTCAAACAGCTCTATTTCATATATGAGATGAAAAAATATAGAAATGAAATAATCCTCTATTTTTAAAAGCAACCTTGGATCTTATTTTTTTTTCTAATAAAAATAGCAATATTTTGGGCAAATTCCCACATGTGGTGTGTATGTGTATGTGTTTCAATTTAAAATGTGGTTTAGGTCTTTTTCTGTGGGCTACTCAATTTGACCAGACATATGAAACCAAACTATTTATTGCATGCATAAATATGATTTTTTTCCTGCTTTTTTAATGGAATAAATATTAATGGCTAATCTTTCTGGAGCAATTTTCCCCTCTGAACAAAACATAAGAGTGGACATGTGCTATATGTGTGATGAAGCATTTTTTTTAAAGTAAGTCTTTCCACAAACCAGCATCTGGCTTTGTTGATTTTCTGTATTTTTTTTCTATTACTTTGATTTCCATTTTTATCTATATTCTTTCCTTTCTTTTCCTTTCTTTTCCTTTGTCCTTCCTATTCTAGCTTCTTAAGGTAGACGCTTAAATCACTGATTTTAAACATTTTTCTTTTCTAATATAGGCATTTAAAAGAACACATTTCTCTCTAAGGATTGTTTTTGCTGCATCTACATACAAATTTTGACATGCTGAGTTTTTATTATCATTCAGTGCGAATACTTTCTAGGTCTCTGATGACCCTTTCCTTTAAAAAAACTATTTGTTATTTAGAAATGTGTCATTAATCTCTAAATACTTGGATGTTTTCTAGCAATCTTTGCTAAAAGCATCATATTATTGATCTCTGATTTAATTCCATTGTGGTCAGATTTCAGTCCGATGCCATTTATGGATACTTGCTTTAGCATGACATATGCATCTTTAATGAGCCTCCAGAGCACTTTTTGTTTTCAAATCTCACTTCAAATTTCTCTCTCCTCTTTAAACTTAGCATGGAGGCTAGCTAGAGTGAACATGTATGCCCAACAGATAATGCCAATGTGGGCTCTATTTCTGTTGGAAAGATGTTTATTTTGCAATTAACAAAGATTGGTGGGCTTCCCCTTAAAATGTTGACTCCAGGGCACAGATTTCAAATATCTCTCCTGAAATCAAGTAATGAATACAAGAAAAATGTGGTCATTTCTGTGGTTTCCAGTGAGTTACCTTTGACAAGCAAGAGATATCCAGTGGGTTGCAGCCTAGTACAAAGTGTAGGATTTGTCACTATCATTCAGTATTTAAGTGTCCATGTCATTGTCCCATCATGGTTGCTAGTTCATTGACATCCCACAGTGCCCTCACAGTCTTGAGTATGGCAGATACTCAAGAAATTCTACTTCAGGGGCGCCTGGGTGGCTCAGTGGGTTAAGCGGCCGACTTCGGCTCAGGTCATGATCTCGTGGTCCATGAGTTCGAGCCCCGCGTCAGCCTCTGTGCTGACAGCTCAGAGCCTGGAGCCTGTTTCAGATTCTGTGTCTCCCTCTCTCTGACCCTCCCCCGTTCATGCTCTGTCTCTCTCTGTCTCAAAAATAAATAAACGTTAAAAAAAATTAAAAAAAAAAAGAAATTGTACTTCATTGAATGATGAATAGGTAAGGAGCATCCTCTAGCAGTGAAATGGTGACACTGAGAAAACAAATTTATGAAAATGGACATCCCCATTAGACACTGGACTGAAATCTTTAATGAAATTAATGAATTGGATGTTGCCAAAACACTCAAGTCGTTGTTAAGTAATACTGCAGCTTCTCTGAAAGTATAAAGTCTTCATTAAAAATCACAACTATTGGACTCTAAAATCAAGCCCCCAAACTTTAACATGAACATAGTGAGGAGCTTTATTTATCAATTAAGAAGTAAAGGGTTGAATATAGCATCACAGTATAATATAACAAAAGGCAGAGTTGATGACAGGTGAAGGCAGTGGAGAGAGGTAGTTTTCTCTCTTATAGGCTGGCTGGTATATTTACATTTGTTGGTGGATTAAAGAAATGTCTGCAAGACAATTTTATCCTTGTGATTAAATTTAATCTTGTATGGAGAATGGTGTGCCAATTATATTTTTATGGTTTTGTTTACCAGATTCCAAAAGAATGTGTTGATTCAGTACATTTAATTTTCAAATCAATGAGTATCATGTACCCAGATTTGCTGAATGTTTGACTTTTTTTGCTAATAACTGGTCATTCTGGTGTTGCACTGTGCCTAGCATATTATCTGATACATAGTAGATGCTCAGTACATATTCTTGGGTTTAACTGATTTTTCATACAACTGGAATGGGAAACAAAGTAAAGCCTTGCTGTCATGAATGTTCATTTTTATTTAGTGGGATTGACTTAGACTTAGAATCAATAGCTAAAGAACTAAAGAAGATCCTTTTCTTTCTTCTATATCAACCCCCATTTCAACAACACTCCTTGTTCCATTCAACCTTGCTCATGACTTTGTAAAACTGACTTTCACTTTTCATCCTTCTTGGATGTGAGGGCATTTTTTGTTTTTAGAACCCTGACTGATGAGGCAGACTTGGGCTTTGCTAGGTTCCCTGTCTGGTTCCCTGGAAGAATACTCTGAGAGAACATTTGCGAGCAGAAGGTTTATTGGGAAATCCTTTGACAAAGAAGCAAGGGAAGCAGGATGGGGCAGAGGGTGAAGGTACTGTGACACAGGTGCAACCAAGGTCTCAGCCAGTCCTACCAGACTCTGGAGCTGGGCTTGTTCAGTGTTGTCTGAGGTCAAGGCTAGGGAGCCAGGCTTCTGCACCCCTGTCATGGATGCAAGCTGCCCTTGGAGAGGGGCGGGGCGGGGGTGGTAGTGATGCTTTGGACGATTGAACAGGACAAATCCCTATTGCCAAAAGCCATTCCCAGAGAGCAGGTGAGCTGTGAGTCTTCAGGCAGCAGTGATTCTGGCAGCTATGGGAACATGGTCTCCATTCTAAAGGGTAGCGGGCCACAGCGCCCGCTGCAGCTGGTGAGTATAAGGTGAAGCAGGGGCAAGAGAGGCGAGGAGGGATTCAAGGGGGTGTGCATAATGACAAATCCTAGATTCTAGGTTCTAAAGAGAGGTGTGAGAAAGGGACGGTGAAGGCAGACCAGTGGACTGTAAGCCCTGGTGGAGTCCTGGAGCAACAACACTACACCTGCCAGCACTGGACCTTAGGGGTTCCAAGCGCCGGAAACGGAGACCACAGGTTTCCGAGCTGGTGCCGGTGAGTGCGGAACACAGGACGCGAGGGAACCAGGAGCGTCATCTACAATGACAGTAAACTCACTCAAAAGGTTGGTTTAAAACCACAGGAAAATACTTAAAAAAAAAAAGATTCAAATGTCTTTTATTGTCCTTTTTTGGTATTTGAAAGAAAAAAACCATTAAAAAGTGTGTGGAGGAAGATAAATACATGTTTTGTTTAAGACAAGACCACCAGTTGAGTCAGATTTTAGTTCCTAAATGAGATTTCTTAGGATCGAGGAGCCCTTTTCCACTCTCAAGCTGTGGCCTTTTTTCCTCTTTGGGAGCTGCTGCAGCCACCTTGGACCTCGGAGTTGTAGAGTTGTAAACCAGTCTGTCCAGATACTCCTCTCTGCTCCGTTTCACTGCCCTTCTCCTTGGGAGGTTCATTCGTAACCATCTGCACATGGCTCTACCGTTCTCTGCTGCCTCGCTCGGGGCCAGCTGTGGCTGCCAGATGTCTGACCTCCTCTCAGGGAGAGAGCTGGGGTCACCTCTTCTGCCTGGAGGCTTTCAGCTTTTGTGTCATTCTGTGAACCTGGTCTTGGCTTCCAGCTACTAGGAGAAAGCCAACTTTGATCATGCTTGGCTTACAGAACACCATTAGAAGTTGGAAAGTGCTATAAATTTTATTTTGGACAGAGCATTTTAAAGGCTAATGAATGAAATTGAATGCATAGAATTTTGTTCTCTCTCTTTTTGTAGATTTCTGAAAAAAAAATTCCACTCTTTGCTCATACTTAACATCTAGCTATCTAGATTCTCCACTCTTGGTGTCTGTTTCTGCTGGTCCCATTTCTGGGTCTGACTCAAATTTCTTTCCCCATGTTGATTTTTTTTCACCATGCAAGTAATCACTATTTTGAATAATCTACTCTTTTCTCCTCTCTTCCTCCTCTTCTCCCTTCTTGCAATATAGTATCTTCATTTTTCTAATACCCTTTCCTGAACAATTCCCAACTTAGACATAATTCCCTCTGTGGTGCTTCATTGGTCTTTAGCCTCATAGTTAAGGCTTTTTTGTCAAATTAGTCTTAGAACACCTTTGTGGCGTTCCAAAAAGGCTGCTGAAGCAGTTTTGCTATTGTGGTTAGGGACCTTTAGGTGGTCCGAGGCTACTGCTTGAACTTTGTGAGATGGTTTCTAATTCATTAAATTGGAACATTTTAAACCATTTAAGTTTGGTTTGTACATGGAATTCATGTTGCTTGGTCCAAGTATTATGGTTCCCCATGACTCTAGGGACATTAGTTGGACGGTCATCTATCTCTGCTTTCTCAACATCATTGTCAGCCATAGATTACTGAGTTTCCTCATCATATGGGTCAACAGGAGGATCTTCCCCTAATAGCACATAACATGCCCTAATCACTACTATTGTCAAAACCTGGCATGAATGCTTCAGCAGTGTAGAAAGTGAACTTCTGTCGCTACAATTCCAGGACATCTTTTGCAAGTAGAGTTTTGAGCATCTATGTTTTCCTTAATTATTATCCAGTTAATTATTCTTATCCAGCTAATTAAAAATATAAAGTATTTCTCTGATTATTATCCAGTTGATTAAAAATGCAAAGTATTTCTCTGATTATAAAGTGAATAGGTGTTAATTGCAGAAAAATTAGAAAATGATGAAAAGTGTAAAGAAAAAAAATAAATTGACCTTTGATTGCACTGATTACAGAGAATCACTGTTGATCCCGAGGCAATTGCTTTCCAATTTTTTTTTTCTTTTCGTATTACCAAAGTGGGACCAAAAGAGATATATAGCATGTAAACTTTAATTCTTTTCATATTATGGACAGTTTCCCACATCATTAAATGTAAGATAATTTTTAAATGACAGTGGTTAGTTATAATTTAACATTTCTGATTTGTCCTATATATTGGCTGTTTTGAATGTTTTATCATCACAAATTATGTTGCCATAAACACTGAACACTCCAGTAGAAGTGTTATTATTATTGGGTCATATTATGGTGTTTTGCAATCTGACAAAAGCTTGTAAGATGAAGGCAAAATTTCAAAATCAAATTTATGAAGATTTTATGATCTTAAAAGAGATTTCATTATTGTTTTGGATGAACAATTGGGTGAAGTCTCCCTTTCATTTCTTCTTTTTTGTAGTTTATAAAATCATTACAAAGATCTGCATGTGGAATGTTCATCCCCACCATTTTATTGGTGCCAAATGGGGCACAGTGAGTGAGGGCTTGAGGAGGGGCTCTGTATCCTCACCAAGCTAAAACCACCAGTTTAATCAGTGTGTCACAGTGGTCATGTGCTTTACTGAAAGCCAGAGAAGACTGTCGACCTCAAATTTGCCTGGACTTGTATTGTCTGACCCTGCAGTCTATAGCCCTGTCATCCAAATCCTAAGCCACCACTCTTCCCTCATGTCTATAAATCTATTTGTCACCACCATTTCTCAGCTCTGCATTTGTTGGACCAGAAGTTAAAGACAGAGCTCCTCATTTCCTGTGGCCATTAAGATCTCTCTGCTCTTCATTCAAGGAGTGACCCCAGGGTGATCATTTTTTACTCCCTACCTTAATGCATCCTCATTCTTGTGCAACTCAGTGTATTTCTTCTAGGATGTCATCTCTTCTTCTGAAACAGTTAACTATTCTCTCTCTCTCATACTCTCCTTTCTCATTGGATAGTAAATTATGTTATGTGATGATTATTAGTTTACCTGCCATGCATTCCTCATTAGAGACTACCTATTTATCCTGATATTCCCTCTGTCTTCCCAGAACTTGCCAGAGTGTGTGTAATACGAGGTGCCCAAATATTGATTAAAAGTATGAATGAGTGCTAAGCTTTCTTAGCTGCCTACTTGTGTATAACTCATGGGATGTTTAGAGGGGAATAGACCGTATTGAAGACTATTGTGTGTATGGTGAACAGAAGCTTTTTTTTTCTTTCAGATGGCTTGTAACTTTCCAATGTATTAAGAGCAAATGGAAAGGTTTCACTAGGTTTTTAGCCTTTTACTCATAGGCTCTTGAACTTTTATAAGACTGTTTTTTATCCATAGAACTTTGGCTTATTTGCCACCATGGAAGCATACCAAACTGGACCATTCTGCTCTCAAATTCATGAGAATTGATGGGAACACTTAACTGGATTTATTCCACTTGGTTATCTCCTAGTCTTTCTATTGTGTCTCTGCACTCCTCTTGCTTTTTAAACTCTGTAAATATACAGTATTTTATAAATGTGCCCGTGGATAGTGTGTATATAAGAGGAGCTCTCATGATATGAAAAAGATGAACCAAGAAAAGACTCAAATAATTACTATTAATCTTTTACACTAGCTGGGATTTCAAATTCCACAACAAACACTGCTTCCCCTTCAGCATACATACTGGCCCTCTACAAGGAATGGAATTTTGTTGAAACTTTGGGTCTTTGTGATAACCAAAAAAAAATACAAGAGTATATTTCCTATACATCAAATCTTTTAGGGAGAAAATTAGCAAGTGGAAATATTTAAGGTAAATTAATTGGTTTTCTAACTGAGAAAAGTAGAATGGTATCTTTTCATATTGGGCTATAATTAATTGACCAGTAGTTCTTAGAATATTTATTTTGTTTTGGAATATCCAAGTTGCAAAATTAGGAAGAAAGATTTTGCTACTGAGGACATTTCAAACATGTAAGCACGTTTTAAATTGGTTAAATAAAAGCATGTAGAAGTTAAAGGATTCGTTTTTATGCATCCATTTTAGTCTAATTGTCAGTATTGCCTTTTTAGATTTATAATATTGCTGAGCAAAAACACTTGGGTCATGCATTTTAAAACAGCCTCTGCAATTTTGACCCAGCTAACCAAATATCTGGGGATACACAAGAGTTAGTGAACTAGAACACTTCAACTGGCACAGGCATACTGCCACGCAGGTCAGGTACAAAATTCTACATAGTGTTCAAAACCTGCTAAAGAACCTGATGTTTCTATATAAAATTATTATAAACTAATAAAGCATAAGGCAATGTGAGGCTTGTATTTTAGCTGGAGTCCAAAGAAATAATATTCTCTAGCTATGAGGCTAATGCTGCTTTGTTTAGTTTTAATTTTTGAAAAACCCTGTTTTTAAAAAATAATTTACTTTTGTTGAAGTTTGATCATTAGTATAACAATTAGGCAGCTGCTAATAATCAGTTCTCTTTCTGGGGGTCTCAGAGGAAATGAACAGTTTTCTTGTTCAGCATTTTTGAAATAAAAATTGCAGGTCAGGTAGAACTTTCTGGGTCACTGTATTCCTTCTGTGACTTAGGGAAGGAGGAGAAGGAGGTGAGAAAATAGTGCTTATTTTACACTAATTGCTCTTTACATTCCTTGAACACTCTGATGAGCTAACAAGATTCCCAAAAGAAGCTTGGGCTTTGGCTCAAGACCACTCACGACCCACCATTCAGTCCACTCTCTGCACCCCTAAGACAGATGGCACAGTGATGTGTTCCACCTATAGCTTCGTTGCAAACCATAAGTGCACAAACCATGCTCTCTCTCACGTGAACCAAGCAGCCACATCTACGTGTGCATGGACACCACTATTCTCAAAATTGGCTCTGTGCATTGACCCCTGGGGCTGGTTGGTTGATCTGTGGCACAGCAGAGATTGCCATGGTGGGGGAGTGCTTGTACTAGTTCCGTGGCTGGGTGAGGCATGATCTGGCTGGGGCTGTTGCCACTCCCCATCGAAGAGAAAGAAGGTTGTCACTGCCATTCTTTCTACTGCCTGCAACCTTAGATTTTAGGGACTAGTGACTGTGGAGACTGCTGGCGTGCCCTCCAATAAAGATGTCCCTGGGTCATCTCCCCATGGGCTGATTAGGGCTTTATCATCCCATGATAGAGGGGGAGAGCACCCACTGATCATGGCTGATAGACTTTCGCCTCATCCAACCACGAGCTGCTTAGTGATAAAGCTGCATGCATCCCCAAACCTTCCTATAGACAGGTGGTTGTGCCAGGAAGGGCTGAGCAAGGTTGCTGCCTGTTAATTTAGTGGCTTTGTTTGCACGTTTCCTGTACAGATAAGTTAAGCATATATGTCAGATATATAGTGTATTTGATCCTTCATGTTCAGTTGATAGTGGGTCTAAATGTCTCATTTCTTCTCTTATATTAGAGCGTGTGTTCTTGATTTACCAAATGCTTGAGACCTTGCTGTGTAGTATGAGATGGAGTGCTAAGCACTGAGTAGAAGCATCATGGTCCCCCCACACACAACTAATTAGAAATGGTTATTGAGTTTTATCAAATGTGTCTTTTTAAAATTTTTTTATTAAAAAAAATTTTTTTTAACGTTTATTTATTTTTGAGACAGAGACAGAGCATGAACGGGGGAGGGTCAGAGAGAGGGAGACACAGAATCTGAAACAGGCTCCAGGCTCTGAGCTGTCAGCACAGAGCCCGATGCGGGGCTCGAACTCATGGACCGCGAGATCATGACCTGAGCCGAAGTTGGCCGCCCAACCGACTGAGCCACCCAGGAGCCCCTCAAATGTGTCTTTAGGAGGCTGACACTGTATTATGCTTTCCCTAATTTCTTGGCATGATATGCTATATTGAGAGCTTTTTTATGTTGAGTCATTCCAGAATGGTGTATACCAAGGGAGTCATAGTATATACAGTGACCCTTGAACAACATGGATTTGAACTCTGCAGGTCCACTTAGAGACAGATTTTTTTAATGTAGTACTGCAAATGTATGTTCTTTTCCTTACAGTTTTCCTAACATTTTCTTTTCTCTAGCTTACTTTACTGTAAGAATGCAGTATATAATACATGTAACATACAAACGATGTGTTGACTATATTATCAGTAAGGCTTTCAGTCAACAGTAGGCTATTAGCAGTTCAGTTTTGGGGGAATCCAAAATTATAGGTGGATTATCAACTGAGTGGAAGGTTGGCATCTGTAAGCCCCACATTGTTCAAGGGTCAACTGTAATTATTTTATATGCTGCTGGATTCTATTTGCAAATATTTTATTTAGAATTTCTGTGTTTATACTAATTTGAAAATATTTTATTTAGAACTTATATTCATGAGTGAAATTAGTCTGTAGTATTTGTCCGTCTTTATCAGATTTTGGTATTATGGCAGTCTTAGACTTCAAAATGAACGGAGGAACTTTTCTGCTGACCTAGAGTAGCAGAGCAGTGATCTGTTGTCATAAGTCATTTCCTGAACTTCAACCTCACCTCTGCAAAATGAAAATCACAGACTTCTTTTTCTGTGTTTCAGAATTGCTATGAAGATCAAATGTAACGGAAATGTTTTGCAAATTAAAGCACGCTGTGCAAATGTTAATTATTATCATTCTAACCCAAAGGTTGAACTTGTCTGTGTATTTATAGCTGCATTGCCTTCAAATATCTTTTCCTCATCCTTTCTCTTTTATGTACTTTGCAGGTTTTTGTCTAATTGACTTGGAAATCCACTATGATTAAGAACTCAGTTTGAATTTTTTTGAATGTTTTTATTTTAGACAGACAGCGCAAACGCACACACACAATGGGGGAGGGGCAGAGAGAGAGAGAGAGTATACTAAGCAGGCTCTACACTCAGCACGGAGCCCATTGCCAGGCTAGTTCTCACCATGGTGAAATCATGACCTGAGCCGAAATCAAGAGTTGGAAGGTTAACCAACTGAGCCAACCCAGGTGCCCCAGAACTCATTTTAATCTTTGGTTCTGGCTGTACTAATTTTATGACCTTTCATCTAAACACTGAATATTTTCAGACTCAGTTTCTTTTTTCTTAATTTTTTTAATGTTTGTATATTTTTGAGAGAGAGAAGGAGAGAGAGAGAGAAAGAAAGGGAGAGAGACTGCATGAGCAGGGGAGGGGCAGAGAGAGAAGGGGACACAGAATCCAAAGCAGGCTCCAGGCTCTGAGCTGTCAGCACAGAGCCTGACGTGGGGCTTGAACTCATGAACCGTGAGATTATGACCTAAGCCGAAGTCAGATGTTTAACCGACCAGGTGCCCCAAACCTCAGTTTCTTTATGCAATAAGGATAATAGAACATTATCCCATGGGCTGTTGTGGGGGTAAACCTACTTCAACCACTCTTTAAAGTTTACTCATGGGGTATCTGGGTGACTCAGTGGGTTGTCAGATTCTTGATTTCAACTCAAGCCCCACATCCAGCTCTGCACTGACAGTGAAGAACCTACTTGGGATTCTCTGTCCACCACTCTCTCTCCCCTTTCCCTGTTTTCTCTCTCTCTCACACAAAAAAAATAAATAAACACTTAAAGTATACACATAAAAAGCATATCTTGGTGTCTGGCACAAAAGAAGCCTGAAATAAGTGTTAGCTATTATTACTATTATTAATAATACTACGTTTAGAGATCGACTCTGAATTCTTTGGAAGAGCTGGGTTGGATTTATGAAGCAGTTTGACTCACTGAGAAGCTTGTTACTATCCTGCTGTTAGTAGGTGAAAAGGATTTCAATTCAAGTTCTTCCCTGAAATGACATTTTAAAATTTATTATTATTATTTTTTAAATTTTTAAAAATGTTTATCTATTTTTTTGAGAGAGAGAGCACAAGCAGGGAGGGTCAAGAGAGATGGAGACACAGAATCTGAAGCAGGCTCCAGGCTCTGAGCTGCCAGCACAGAGCCTGACACAGGGCTTGAACCCACAAACCGTGAGATCATGACCTGAGCTGAAGTCTGGCGCTTAACCAACTGAGCCACCCAGGCGCCCCAAAATGACATTTTTTAAAAAATGTTTATTTATTTGAGAGAGAGAGAGAATGTGGGGGGGGGGGCAGAGAGAGAGGGGAACAGAGGATCTGAAGCAGGCTCTGTGCTGCCAGCAGACAGCCTGACGCAGGGCTTGAACTCACAAACTGGAAGATCATGACGTGAGCTGAAGTCAGATGCTTACCTGACTAAGCCACTCAGGTGCCCCACCCTAGATGGCATTCTGATACACACTAAATAATTTGGTTTTTTGTTTTTGTTTGTGTTTTTGTTTTTGTAAATCTTCACTTTAGCTACTGCAAATTGTGTGACCACATGGACATTTGGGGAAGAACTAGGTGATTTTCCACTATTTTGGTGCTCTGGGATTTGAAATGCAAAAGCACATATTTGGAACTGTGTTATTTTATTACATTTGGATAACACCCCAGATTGTATGCAACCCTGTTGAAAGATGGGGGAAAGAAGAAATCTTGAGAAGTTTTTTTTCCCCCAACTATACATCCCTTCTGCCAATCACTCCTGACTGGTTGTATTTATGACTCAGATGTCCCCACAGCAGGGCCCAACAGGATGGAAGAAGAAGCAATCTGAGGGTGGTTGCTTCTTTCCAGAGGTCACTCCTACCTTCAGCTTCAGATGGGTAAGATCTGGACACACAGCATGTCATGGAGAGTTGGTTTTCCTGAAAAACTTGAGAGAGGAATTTATTTGTATTCCCCAAACAAACCTGAGGACATGTCCACTCAGTGTGCTGTCTGAGGAGCTGACTGCAAAGAACAAGCCTAAACCTTTAAGATGGTTTTTCTTAGTGAGAGTTTTACCTTAGTCTCAGCCATTGTGGTTATTTCTTCGTTCATAACAAGTCACCAGTGTTCTGAGTTGCAGCGTTGACTGCGAACCTTGTTTTTGTTCATTCACCAGAGTGGAAAATCATAGGGTTCATGTAATTAGCAGTCTCGAAAAATATCAACAAACAGATGTGTCTTCTGTGGCCAGAAAATTTTGAGCCTAGGAGACCACCCTGAGGAGTAAGTGACATCTCGGGGGACATGGTGTGCAGAAATGCTTGACTGTGCAGCAGTTCATAGGGACAGAGGGGATTGTGGCCACATAATTGCTGTTTTTCTCCAACATTTTATTTAGACTTAGGAAGGCTATTTTAATGTGGCTATAACACCAACCAAATGATGGATCTGCATGGTTTCCATCAAAAGTAGCTAAAAATATGTATATTTTTGACAAAGTGACAAAGATACCTCTTGTAACTGTTCCCCTACCCAACCTTACCCCAACCTTCATGTCTGACTTAATTTAGTATGTTTTGAGGTATTTTGCTATCACTTTGGTGGCATAAGTAAGGTATTCAGTTTGCAAAACTCTTATGAACATTACTCATTGTCAGTGGTGTGCTGGCACCAGCTTATACTGGTTTGTACCAGCTCATGAGGGCTGGCAACACACTCAGTGGCACCATGTTGGTAACTTGAAATGGGCCATGGTAGGAGTGTTTACACCATGAACATCAGCAGATGCTACCAATAATCTCTCCAGAATGCTGGCTGTCTGACACTTCCCAACACTCTGCCTCGAATCCCTACTCTTTCAATGTTTGAGCAATTGAAACAGAGTTGTGTTTTAAAACTTACTTCATGGACTTCACAATCCATGAAGATACCTTCTATGACTGGTCCTTCTTGGAGAAGGGGAATTTCATACTGTAGTGAATGTTTGGCTCCATGTGGAGCCAATATATTTTCTTTTTAAGTTTTTCAGGGCTTGGTTTTCTATTGCTACAATCCAAACAACATTCATTGGCATCATGACGAATCTGCCAAGTAATTTCTTCCTGATATCGTAAGAAGTATTGTATTAACCCTGCTGCTAGCCTAAGGAAATCACTTCTAGGTCTCCATAACCTGGAATGACATAGTATACTTTACCCATTTCATAAGGGGCTAAAGGCATTTCTTAGATAGTATCATTTATTCATAAACATCTATTGCTCCTAATTTGAACACAAAAAGAGTCTGGAGAATCTCAAATCAAGAACTCTTCATTTAATTTGCTGCCTCAATCTTTAGAAACAGGATGTGGTTCCAGGAAAAAAAGAACATTTGGACAATTCTATAATTCATCAGTGGTGGACACTCATGACAAACACTCTTATGATATTTGAACAGATCCCTCTAAGCCAAGGAAGAACATAGTCTTTCTGCCATTGCCCAAATTCGTGTGTCATTCAGCCTCATGGGGAAAACGCCCTTCTTTGATCTACAGAGGACACTGTGTTAGTGTAACCACAGTGTAATTCCCTACATTCTCCTTATTGGGCAAGAAAGATGAGGCTAATCCACTTGGATTCATGCCTTTCCCAAATCTCAGATTTGTCAGCATGTCGTGTGGCCTTGTACAGTACCTGGAACAGGGCAGGTTCTCAGTAAGTGTGCTGAATGGATGGCCAACAATGACCCTAATAAACAAGTAAATCATCTGGTACTGCGAGGCATGCAGGATACAAAAATAACTTGTTTATATTAGTCTACCTACTTAGGTACATTCTGAAATATTAGTAAATATTTGTTTCAGCTTTAAAAGAATAAAGATCTGTTAGAACACAGGCTTTTTCTTTAATTGAAAATTTTATTCACATATTGAAAAAAAGGTTTTTGATACTTTTATTAGTACATTTATTAGTCAACTATTTCCCTGCAGTTGTAATTTTGCCTATTTCTCTTGTTACAGGAAAAAGGTGAGGTTCTTAACTCATTGTTGCTGAAATAAATGCACTTAGCATTTCCCCTTCTCTCCCGAATCCCAATCTGGACTCTCTCCTGTGACTAATTATGCTCACTTAATGACTCAATCAGCTGATTTAATTGCATAGCAGAGTTAGCTTTAAAAGAGAGCTGGTGGCTTTATCTATTAAATCACAGTAATCACAGTGATCAGAGTGCTGTTGAGGTCAAGGTAGTGAGGTAAAACCTGAACAAGGCAAGTAGTTTTATGCAAAGCAAAACAAGAAAAATTTCACTATATCCTAATCAGTCACAGAAAGCGACCTCAAACCTGGAAAGTCTAGTGGGTTTTTGTTTTGTTTGGTTTGGTTTGGTTTGGTTTTTGTCACAAGTAGACAGGGCAAGATAGTCCAAGCCCATTGTTGTGTCTCCTTGATAAAGCTTGTGAATGGCATCTGAATCTGCAGAATGGGGACATTTTATGTTGCAAGAAGCCACTGGTGAAACCAAAGGTAACAAAACAGGTCCTTTGAATTTCCTTTATGCAAAGAGTTCATTCTGTTAGGCCTTTACGTTTGTCTTTGCACTAGAAAACCAACAAAGTCCTTGGAATCCAAAAGTATCCACCCAGTGGCCTACAGATGAAATAGTTACTAAAAGAGCAATATAGCAGTCAATTCAATAACAGAATAGGCCAGAGATACCCAAACTTTTTTAGTTCAAGGCACCTTTAATGTCACAGTAACTTTTTCATGGCACTCTAGGCCAAAAGAAATAACAAATAATTCCATTTATGGAGTCCAAACACCTTAAGATATTTATGTCCTAACAACTTAGTAACTGTTTGAAAAAATAAAACACATACATTAAAAAAATATTTTATTTCATTCTTTAATAACCGCAGTTACTACTGGGGTGTGTGTGGCTATTGATACTGCATAACTTCTCAGACTTTGGAATTAGATTGGCCATCACCCTCTCATTTCCTCCTCCACATTGGTTTTCATGCAATACTGGCTTTTAATCATAGAAACCACAAAAAACCCAGTTTTGCAAAGATATGGCACCATCAAAAGGATGTCAAGTGGCTCCACATTTTCTTCAAAAATCTAACATATTCTGTTATGTCCTTTGGTGTTCATGGTAGCCTTGATACATAATGTGAGAACCATGGATACAATCAATAGTAATAAACACCCTTGGTTCATCATTAGCAGTGACAACTTTTATTATACTTCAGCAGTTATCTTGAAAACTGTATAATGTGTTTCATTGTGATTTTGTTTGAAGTTTAAATGTTTTGATCATCTGTAATACTTGTCTAGCAAAGAATTTCCTCATTGGTAAGGAGGGTCAAGACAAGTAGTTGTCTGTCTCCTATAGTTTTGAGAATACCACCATATTTAAGCATGTATGGGTCAATTTTTGTCATAATTGTTCATGCTTTTCATAAAAGGATATATAGGAAAGTTGTTGAATTGAATTGAACTGGCAACTAAACTAGATGGGTCCAAAAGAATTTGAGTAGCTGGATAAGGAAAGTAGTAAGAAGTAAAGCAATAAGATATAGGATGAACTAGCCTTTCAATGGAAAGATTGGAAATCCACATTCATCCTTGAAGACCCAGCTCATAGATAATCTTCCCTGAGAAGCTTCCTGACTCACTGTTACTAGGAGGAACTATTCCGTGTTGACCTCTATTGCACTATTGATCACACTGTTCTATGACTGCTGGCTCATACACTAGCCTCACCCACTCCATCAGGAGCTCTTTGTCTTTGTTATTCAAGAACCAAGAACAACACTTAATCATGAAAGAATAGATAAATCACAACATTAATAATAAAAGCTATAAGAGTTGGGAGAGAAAAGTACTGATAAGAAACAATATTGCTAAGAAAAATTATAGAGGGTATAGGAAACATAGGAATTCATAAGAAAGCAAAGGGGAAGAGGAGCTTGGGGGAGGCATTGTAGGTAATCAAAACAGTAAGTGTGAATTTCAGCAGGTATGGATAGAAGTGGAATATTTGAAAATATATGAGAAGTTCTGAGGGGTTGAGAGGGCAGTGGATGTCTGGAAATGGTAGGAGTTGAGAATGGAGAGGCAGGTTTGGGCTTGAACATTAACAGCCTTTGACTGTTGTGAAGAGTGTGGGTTTAATCCATCAGACAAGGGGAGCCAATAGGGGATTCCAAGCAGGGCAGTGGAATAATCAGACCTGTGTTGGAAATAGAGTGCTCAGGCTGTGGGGTTGGGGAGTGAATAAAGGCATGCAGATCAGTTAAATGACTTTTCGAATAGCCGAGAAAGGAAAGGAGGCGGATGTCCTTCATAGGGCCTGGGTCTCTGACTCCATGGCCTTCCTCAGCCTTTTATGTGAAATGTGTTGATATGACATGACAGAGACATTTTCAAACTTTTCATCTTGAAATAATTTTAGACTTACAGAAAAGTTATAAAAATAGTAGGTATGGTCCTATAGAGTATTCACCCAGTTTTTCTTAAAGTAAACATCTTACAAATCCATAGTACAGCTCTAAAACCAGGAAATTAATGTTGACAAAATACAAGTAACTGATCTACACACCTCATTCGATTTTGTTTTTTCCCCATTAATGTTCTTTTTGTGTTCCAGGATCCCACACTGTATTTAACTTTCACGTCTCCTTATCTCTTCCAATCTGGGCCAGTTCCTCATCTTTCCTTATGTTTCATGATCTTGACACTTCAGAAGACAATTGGCCAGCTGTTTTGAAAAAACTCTCTCAGTTTGGGTTTATGTAATATTTCCTCATTATTAGTTTGCTGTTATACGTTTTTGGCAGGAATACAGAAGGATGTTGTGCCTTTCTCAGTGCATAGTATCAGGAAGTACATGATACTGATGTGTCTTATTGGTGATGACTGATGAACAATTGGTGAATATCATTGGTGAACATTTTAGAAAATCTTGGTTTTGAGCCTCTCTTCTGTCTTCTCTACCAATTTAGATCCTTTATTGCTTTTTTTCATCCCTTCATAAAAACGTTCCGTGAATTCTTTGGTATAAATTGGTCTCTCTGGAGGCACCCGGATGGCTTAGTCGGTTAAGCATCTGAACCTTGACCTCAGCTCAGGTCATGATCTCGCAGTTCAATGGTTTGAGCCACACATTGGGCTCTGTGCTGATGGCACAGGGCCTGCATGGGATTAGCTCTCTCTTTCTCTCTGCCCCTCACCTGCTTGTGCTCTCTCTATCTCAAAATAAATAAACTTATAAAAATAATAAAGTTTAAAAAAAGTAAAAAAATAAAGTGGTCTTTCTGTTCTCAAACAGCAGTCATGTTACTGCTGACTTTCCAGTAGAACCCTTCTTTTCTTCCTCTTAGTAATAGACTACCCCAAAGTGCAGCTGAGTATGTGGCTGTCCAGCCGGGGATTATGTTTTCTGATCCCCATGAAACTAGGTGTGACTTTAGACCAAAGTGAGGCCAATGGAATGTGAGTAGAGATGACTCCTGCTCACTAGAGATAAGGGCTTTTTCCCCTAGACTTCCTCTGGGAGCCATCACCACCCATGCAGACTAGAGCTGCCACCTCTGTCCCTGACTAAACCACAGGACAAGGATGGCAGAGCTGCTCTGGGACTGTTTCATCAAAGAAATAATACCACTGTATTTGAGGTCTTTTCTGTCACAGCAGCTAGCCTATTCTCCATCACAGGTACATAGAGTTAAGAGAGCACAGCCAAGAGGATAGGTGTATTTTTTCTTCATATGTTAGCCTTGTTTATATAGATATGTTGCTTGGGGGGAGGGAGCTAAAATTGCATCATATATTCCTTATTATTTTCCAGGGGCATATTCCATAGCTTATGGATGTGAGTGTTCCAGGCTATTGCATTCTTTTATGGAGGTGGGAAATATGATAAGCTGTCAGAAAATTCTTCTGTTTCAGCTAGGTGTAGGTTTGCAAATAGTAACATATGGGTTGCTACTCCCGTCTTCTAAACACAAGACAGACATTGCTAATTGATCCCATTACTCTGCTCCTGAGTTGAGATACAGCATCATAATCTTTCTCAAATAAAATGCCAGCAGCCGCTACTTTTCTATTGCAATTGATTCAAAATATGGCTCTTGTTTGCCATCTTGGAACTAGAATTTTCATAGAAATAGTTAACCTTATCAAGTAGAATATCAAGTTTTCTCCATGAACAATTCTGTCATTTTACTATAAATAGTAGAGACTATTTTAAGTATAGATCAGGTGGTAACTAAATACATAAAAGATTTTCCTTATCTTTTTCCTTCACATTTAAAGGTAAGAAACATCTCTCACCACTTTTCTTCACTTTTTAATTCCCCTGAGGCTAGGTTTACCATTCACCTGTGGCTATCTAATACTCATAATTGTTTTCCTGTCTCTCTCTCTCTTCCTGGGCTAGGAGTTTCTGCAGAAGAAGGATACTGTGTGACCACTGTGGTGTCCTTGGAGCCTGGGTACAGAGTGGACAACTGTCAACAGAGGTCCCATTACACCGGAATAGCAAACTCCCAGATCTCGCTCTTGAATGAAAGATTCTCATCAAATGAACTGGGGCATGGAGGTGCCAACTTGCCCTCTGCCTCCACGGTTGTGGATGTGTGGAGAAGGGAACGTGGGGAGTCACACACTAGCAGTTGGAGCTTTCACATTTCATTGGTCAAAGCAAGTCACATGACCACTCCTCCCTTCAAAGAGGCTTCCAACTTACAGTGAGGTAGAAGAGAGATGCGAAATAAGATATTTGTGAAAAATCCTAACGACTACCACGTATCCAGGAAGTTGTTGGAAATGAACGCAGTCATGTCTGGCTTTTGCTTAACAACTGGGATGAGAACCTCAGAGACCACACTTTTCCCTCCCTACAGCTTGAAAAAAGCCAGAACAGAGAGACAGTTACACCAAACAGTACAGCTACAGGTCAGCAATATGAATTCCCATCATTATCTTTGTGTCCCCAATCAGAAAGGAATATATTTTCTTTTTAAAAAGGAGCATCAGGGGGCGCCTGGGTGGCGCAGTCAGTTAAGCGTCCGACTTCAGCCAGGTCACGATCTCGCGGTCCGTGGGTTCGAGCCCGGCGTCAGGCTCTGGGCTGATGGCTCAGAGCCTGGAGCCTGTTTCCGATTCTGTGTCTCCCTCTCTCTCTGCCCCTCCCCCGTTCATGCTCTGTCTCTCTCTGTCCCAAAAATAAATAAATGTTTAAAAAAAAAATAAATTAAAATAAAATAAAATAAAAAGGAGCATCAGAAAAGACTTGAAATTTTCAGAAGGGATTACACGTATTCTTAAAACACTTCAGCAGTGTGTCTCCCACAATTGTTTCAGATGAACTAATTTCAGTGAAGAATATCTCTTTTCTTCTTATAGAAATCCAAACCTACTTATTTATTTATTATTTTTTTAAGTTTTTTTTTAAGTTTATGTATTTATTTTGGGAGAGAGAGCACAAGTAGGGGAGGGCAGAGAGAGAGAATCCCAGGCAGTCTCTGCACTGTCAGCGCAGAGCCTGATAAGGGCTTGAACTCACAAACCATGAGATCATGACCTAGGCCAAAATCAGGAGTTGGATGCTTAACCAACTGGGCCACCCAGCCACCCCTGGAACTTTACTTTTAAAACATATTTATACTGAGCATAATGACATTTTATTCATTAAATTCTGAACACTAAATATTAAATATTCATTAAAGAGCCAGTGTTCTTTTCTCCCATGCTGCAACACCAAACCTAGAGCATATGGGTGTCCAATAAAAATTTGGTGTTGAGTTGGTTTTTCCCTCTTTAACTTTTAACTTGGAGAAAACTCTCTCCTTTCTTTGTTTCTTTCTCTGTTGGCCAGAAAGACATTCTGAGACTATGGAGAGTTAATTTAATCCTTTTAGTACTTTAAAAAGATTTGCTAAATTTTTTACATCCTGATTTCAGTGTTAAATGTAATAATGGTGCAAGTACTTATTTTAATTTCGATTTATTTTCACTAGTGTTTTCACTCATTGTCATTATGGTTTGGCTTGAGAAAAAAGATGAAAAGATCCCGCGTACTAGAATTTCTCAAACATGAAAGGCCGTTGCTTTGTTGAAAATCCTGTTTCTCATCACCATCCTCCTTTGGACCCAAAGAGGATGTGGTGCATCCCCATCACAAGTTTGTTCTGTAGCATGATGTGGGCAATAATGGACTGGGAACAGGCTGTGGGTAAATACCAACCTCCATGGCATGATATACAAGGCCTTACATAATCTGACCCCTCCCTACTTTCCCAGTCTTGCCTCCCACTGTTCTCTCTTTTCCAGAGTAGAATAATAAATGTCCCGTGGGTAGAGATTGTGCCTATTTCATTTAGCATCAAATCCCTAAAACCAACCACAGGAGGACTTAATAAACACCTGTTGGGTGAGGGACCCTGCTGTAGTCTGGGCATATGACTTGCTCTTTCCTACTACCATGGCTTCCCTCAAGCTGTTCCCTAACTTGGCAAAATCCCCACCCTTCTTTCAAGGCTTGGCTCAGCCATCACCTCCCTTGTGCACCTCCTTCAACCCAGCAAGCAAAAGTGATCGTTTCTTTATTTCTGTGATGCCATGAACATGTCCCCAGGATGTGTTATTGTTCTATACCTGCCCGTCTCACTTACTGAATATACAACACCTGAACAGTAGGATATTGTCCTATTTATTTCATTTTACCAGAACCTAGTTAAAGTGTCTGGCATAAACCCTTTGTATTTAGGATTTGTTGGTTATAGCAGTATACCCTCATTCACACAGGTCTTAGTTAGAATCATACAACCAAAGACTAATGTTTATACAGACATCTAATGAATGCTTGCTGACATGAAATGAGAAGCAAGCATAAGATCCAGTGAACCTATATTTCAGATCTCAGGACCAATGTGATTGCTCCAGATCTCTGTTGCTGCGATGAAGCCTGTGCCCAAGTTTCAAGGTGACTGTCAACTCTACCAGTGGGGGAGATGCTCCTTCCCACTTTTGCTGTTTTTTTCCATATGGAGGGTGCACAGTTAGTGTAGGCTCCTGGTCTCTTTCTGCCACTTTATTTACTCCGTCCAGGGACATACAGGGACTTACTTTTTTTTAAAATTTATTTTTTAATTTATTTTGAGAGAGAAATGGAGAGAGCAAGCGGGTGAGAGACAGAGAGAGAGAGAGAGAGACAGAATCCCAAGCAGACTCCAATCTGTCAGCACAGAGCCTGATGCAGGGCTCGAACTCACAGACCATGAGATTATGACCTGAGCTGAAGTCAAGAGCTGGACACTTAACCGATTGAGACACCCAGGCACCCCAAGGACTTACCTTTTTGATAAAGCTGAGAGGAATACATTGGGGTTTGTCATTTCAGCCCCTCTCTTTTCTTTTAGATGCGCACAGAAGTATGTGTTTTCCTGTGCTCCTCCATGTCATAAGTTTCACCACGTTGGGAGCCCCCTGTCATCCAGTGCTTTCTTTGGCTGGATGATGATGCCTACCTAATTCTGGGGTTCACAGCATAAGCCCATGAGCATATAAGTCCTGAAGCTGCATCCCCCCTCATCAGCTTTATCAGAAGGAATGTGAAGTTCCAGTCCCCGGCTCACACACATTGGGTGGTGGGGCGGGGGGATTATTTTTTCTCTATTGGTTTAAGCTCAGGTCGGGGAGAGGGCTGCTATTTATTGTTTCTCCTCAAAAGACCCAAACAGCTTCCATGGTGTGACAGGGGGGTTCCAGGAGACAAGACTGAATCCACGATCCACCTCAGATCTGCTCAGAGCCCACCCTGCTGCCAGCTCTGGGCAGTCCAAGCATAACGTGGGTGGAGGTGAGGGTGGGAAGTCCTCTGAGGATCTCACTCTTGGGTGTGCTTCATTTTTAACTGATTACTGGTAGCTCACCACACAAGTATGCCCTGCCACAGGCAATAGTTCAAGCCTCAAAACTATTTCTTTCTTCTCCCTTCCGTTCAAGAACTAAGACTTCTATTCCTTCCAAAACTCCTAAGAAAAAAATCTGATCCATTTATTCATACTTAGGAATTAGAGTCCAAAGAAGTCAATTAGATGGATGATTATGCCCGGGGATGCCTATACTTTAAACATCTAGAAGGCGGAAATACATTAATCCAAAAGATTCAAACTGAAGAAATAAGCTGGTGTCCAGCTGGGAGCATTTCTTTCCTCACGTAATCTCTGGGCTTTCCATGTGGTCTCTCCAGTGGCCTCCCCAGCATGGTGACTTTGGGGTAGTTAGGCTGTTTACATGGCAGCTCAGGGCTCCAAGAGCAAATGCCTCATGCTACGTGTACATCCTAAGCTGGCACAGGCTCTGTCTGGGTAGGAGCTGCAAAGCTTCTTATGCCATAACCTCAGAAGTCCCATAACATCACTGCTGCTGCATTCTGTCAGTCCAGCAGTTTACTGAAACCAGCCCAGATTCAAAGAGGGGATAATTAGACTCCAACCCTCCATGTATTAATCAAGTGCCTACTTAAAATGATTAAAGCCTTGGAAAGTGGCTTCTAAAAATTAAAACATATGGAACATTAAATATAGCTGAATTAGATTTCCAATCCTTAAGAAGTATCATTCTGAATTATTATCATTTTCTATAAAGTCAGCCACTAGTAAGTAAGGCATTCTATTGTTCCACTTAAATTAGATATAGGGGTGCCTTCGTGGCTCAGTCAGTTAAGAATCCGACTCTTGATTTTGGCTCAGGTCATGATCTCATGGTTTGTGGGTTCAAGCCCAGTGTTGGGCTCTGCACTGACAGTGCAGAACCTGCTTGAGATTCTCTCTCTCCCTCTCCCTCCCCCACCTTTCAAAAAAGAAAAAAATTAGGTATATCCATGGGACTTTCTTTGGCCAAAAAATAAAAAATAAATAAAATAAAATAAAATAAAATAAAATAAAATAAAATAAACGTAAATGTGACATGTCATTTCCAGGCAAAAGCTTTAAGAACCAATACATGATTTTCCATTTCCTTTTTTCCTACCCCCAGCGACTGTGGAAATGTGTATGGGATGGCGGCATCACCAACCTGGGTCCCTGAGGGATTACGATGGGCCAGGTCACCCACCAATTTAGGATGTATATGTAGCATTAGCAAGAAACAATCCACTGTTGCTGAAACCCCTGAGACCACGAGGGTCATTGTCACTGCAGTGTGACCTAGACTGATCCTGACTGATACATGGTTATTCTTCAGAATCACAATCTTTCAAAAACACCTATCTTCTTGAAGCTCTGAGTCTGACATTTTTGAAAACATCTCACATCTCATGTCCATGTTCTCTTAAGTAGTTGTCTAGAGAGTTCAGTTGTTTGTTTATAACAAGCATAGGCTTTTTTATCTTGAATTTGAAGGGGAACAAATAGCTCACTGTCCCATATCCAAGACAGAAGAACTTTCTTCTGTTTCTCCTGCAATTTGTCAATGAATTGAACACACAGCTACCACCTGGAAAGCATTTTTGCTGCAAGTGGATGAAAACTCCCCAATCCATGGTTTAATTTTAGTTTTGGGAACTGAGAGAATACAGAGAACCACTGAGAACAAGTCCTCATCTGGCACTTTCAACCCATATTTCCCTATTTTAATGGTCTATGTGTGCCTGGAGGTGTCCTGTCCTCTGAGGACAGGTCTACTAATATGTAACCTGGACCAGGACAGGCCTGTGATTTTCTTCCATGATAATGAACATTTTTCATGTGTGACAGCAGGTTCACCCATTTGAAATTTTCATGGTTCCTGGAACCTTTTCTCCTTAGGATCACATCTGCTACGCTCATTTACAGTTGTACTCCCCATCAGAATGCAAACTCTGTGAGGGCAGGGCTCTTTCTGTCTCATAGCACTGAGTACAGTGCTGGCCCAGAACATGGACACTGTCGTCAAATGAATGACTGAAGCCACCATCTTTTTAGCAGCAAGGTCTTATGATACCTGGCAGAGCTGTCGTAGGTCACAGAGACAACACCCAACCAAAGACTGAGAGTTATTACAGACAATTAAGTATTTTGTTGTTGTTACATACTTAAAAAACCATTTACTGTAGAGCAATCTTTAAAACTGTTTTCATTACTACATTTACATTATTTGGTCATTTGCATTCAGACCATTTCTGTAGCATTTAGGAAGTAATATGGACATAAATTTATTTTCTTATTTTGATCTTCTACCCAGTACTTATTTCCTGAAAAATGTTGAGAAAGAAGAACTTCCTATACCCTTCTAGGTCCATGCCCTGAACTCCATATGTGAATAAAGATACTCTGGTCTTTGACCTACAGGGTCCCATACCCTCTCTGTCCCAGGGTGTTTCTGTCTATCCTGCTGGAGGTAAAGGGAGGGAGGATCCTATCAGCAAATAGATGGCTTTAATAACAAATTATAATATTTACTCCATCTGCCAAGCTTGTCCACTCTGTTGTGCCTGGCACCTTATGTGAGCCCTATAGGTTGGTGGTTGGTGGCTGTGATGGACACCTAATGTCTTTGTCAGTCCAACTCTTTTTCCCTTTCTTCAGAGAAGTGCTGCTTTCACTTCTCCAGCTTGTCGGTTCAAGTGAGGGCTTCCAAGTTTTTACTCAATGCCATTTCTTGGGCTAAAGAAGTCCCCTGACCAACTTTTCATCAATCCTAGTGCTCTGCTCTCACACATCTGGCCATAGCTGATTGACTACCTGATCTAGTTTTGACCAATCAGTGCCCTTCCCTGGCAGCTTTTTAAGTGCAGCTGTGGAAAAGGGTTGGACCACTCTCTGATGGTGATGCTGAGGGATAAAAGGTATAGCAGAGCCTGGAAGACATATATATTACCAAGTAGAGAAGGCCAACCTGAATGATTTAAGCTGAAATGCAGAAAGAAGCAGAAAAGAGAGGGAGAGTGCAAGAATCTTGTCAGGGTTCACCCCATATTCTAGTTTTTTTGAGCCCCAGCTCTTTCTCTGTCTGATGACTGGGTTGTTCAACTCTCCTGCAGAGTCTGTGAGATAAATCCCGCATTCTTCCTGAGCTAAACTGGTTCCTGTGACTTATGACCAAAGGATCTGACCAATCCAGTGGTTTCCTTTGACTTCCCCATCCCCATCAACTCCCTTTCTCAGGATATGTGATCAAGAATATCTGAGAATTTCTAAGTTTTGAAATAAAAGTTCTCGCCCATGTGATATTATAAGGGAATAATGAACAAAACCATTGTGGAAAGTCCCTCAGGTTCATGATGAATGGGTCACTGTTTCCTCCCTCTCTCCTCCTGTTGCCCAAGTAATGCAGAGTTACTTAGGACAATTTGTCTTCTCCTAAACGGGAGGAAAGTTTCTCAGGCCAACTTATGACTCCACTATATCTATATACTTAAAATGTGTGCATGTCTGGTGCCCAAGGATTTGGGGATATTTTGCTACCCTCCTTTGGTATACAACTCTTTTTATGTTAAAGAACTTTTAAAAATGGAAACATCCATAGTTCTTAGGATAATGCTGTACACTTTGTGGTCACCTCTTGGTGTCTGTCTGCTTATCAAACAACTAAGAAGTCTCTACCTCTTGTGGATTTTTTTTTTTTAATTTTTTTTTCAACGTTTATTTATTTTTGGGATAGAGAGAGACAGAGCATGAACGGGGGAGGGGCAGAGAGAGAGGGAGACACAGAATGGGAAACAGGCTCCAGGCTCTGAGCCATCAGCCCAGAGCCTGACACGGGGCTCGAACTCACGGACCGTGAGATCGTGACCTGGCTGAAGTCGGACGCTTAACCGACTGCGCCACCCAGGCGCCCCTCTACCTCTTGTGGATTTTTTAGAAAGTTCTTACTCGATACCTGTGCATCCCTCCTTTCCTGACGTGAACCTGCCAGAGGACTGAGACTATGGCCTCACTCTTGTCTTACCATCATACTCATTGGCCTGAGCAAGGCATACAATGACTCAGATTAGGCTTCAAACCAATCAGCAGCAGGACTGAGAGAAATCTGGTCATCTTGTCCTTTGGGCAGGTTTTGGTGGGAATTGGTAATGGGGTGAAATTCAGTTTGTGTCACAGAACCACCATGCCTGAATTTTTTGGAAGATGACATAGTTAACTGCAGGTGGGGGCAGCTCAATTCAATGTAAGGTCAAAGTTGACACTGTACAAGAGTTCATTTGGCTAAGAAGCTGCTGACTATATTCATAAGAACGTTTTCCTTTCAATATGAGAATGATTATATCCCCACTTTTGTTTTTCTCTCTTTCTTTAGTTTCTATTTTTTTCCTACTTTCATGCTCTTATGTTGGAAGTTTTATGTTCTTTAATTTTTTTTTAATGTTTATTTGTTTTTGAGAGAGAGACACAGAGTGTGAGCAGAGACAGAGAGGGAGATACAGAATCCAAAGCAGTCTCTGGGCTCTGAGCTGTCAGCCCAGAGCCTGACGCGGGGCTCAAACTCACAAACAATGAGATCATGACCTGAACTGAAGTTGGACGCTCAACTGACTGAGCCACCCAGGTGCCTCAGAGGTTTTATATTCTTATAAGCCAACTGAAATCTTTCTTGGAACAAGGCAAGTGAAAATAGATATACATATGTGAGTGTTTTTACAAAATAAGTACCAATCAATATTCTTTGTGGCCTTCAGGACTGAAAAAAAGGGAAGAGATTGAGATCCAAGCTGGGAGGATTTGGTGGGACATGGAGAGGTCTGTGCTCTCTAAGAGATAAATTCATGAGCAACCTTAAGAACAATGATTTGTGTTGTCCCCAATTATTCGTGATTCTTGTCTAGGACACACATGCTCAAGGTCATGTGTGGCTTCTTAGTTTTTTTAGATGAAGTCATTCATATCCTTTCTGACCAAATCCATGTGCCAGGGGTACAGATAGGAAGACACAGTCCTGCCTTCAAAGAGCTCATGGTCAAACAGCAGAAACATACATAAAACAGATCATCACAATAAAGTGTGATGTATACAATAATAGAGATGGGCAAAGAATTATGGGATCCCAGAGGATGCTAAAAGGATGATATAAGAAAGACATGATACAAACAAACAAACACACACACACACACACACACACACACGCTAGAATATTACACAGTTATAAAAAAATGAGATCTTGCATTTGTGACATGGATGGACCTAGAGGGCATAATGCTAAGTGGCATAAGTCAGACAGAGAAACACAAATACTATGTGATTTCACTCATATGTAGAATCTAAAAAAATAAAACAAGTGGATAAACAAACAAAAAACAGAAATAGACCCGTAAATACAAAGAACAAACTGATGGGTGCCAGAGGGAGGGAGGGTGGAGGGATGGGCAAAATGGGTGAAGAGGAGGGGGAGATATAGGCTTCCAGTTATGGAATGAGTAAGTCACAGGAATATCAAGTACAGCATAGGGAATATAGTCAATGACCTTGTAAAATCGCATCATATGGTGACAGATGGTGGCTACATTTGCGGCGAGCCTAGCATAATGTACAGGGAAATTAAATCACTATGTTGTATACCTAAAACTAATGTAACATGTTGAGTACACTCAAAAAAAAAAAAAAAAAAAAGAAAGAAGAAAAGAAAGGCTCTGTGATAAGTGGAGAGGGTTTAAGCTTAGGGTCTAAGTGCATTGGTTTTAACAGTATACTCTTAACAAATTTTTGTTAATGTTTATTTACTTTTGAGACAGAGAGAGAGAGAGAGAGGGAGTACAAGCAGGGGAGGGGCAGAGAGGGGGAGACCCAGAATCTGAAATAGTCTCCAGGGTCTCAGCTGTCCACACAGAGCCCTATGCAAGGCTTGAACTCATGAACCATGAGCTCATGACGTGAGCCGGTCTGATGCTTAATCGAATGAGCCACCCAGGCGCACTTTACAAGTAATACAAGTCCATTCTCCTCAGGGCAAATAACTATCATCTTAAACACTGCAAGCCTCTTCCCGTAAACCTGTTGTCTGAGACACAAGCTGAAGATGCTACCATCTGAGGAAGAGCATTGAAGAGCAGGATACAGCAGCACACACCTTTCTCAGCACACAAGGCATTAAAAAAGAGAGGGCAATAAAGCTTGTGTTGTCTAAAAAAGGAGAGGGAAAAAGAGAGGAACAGGGAGGGAGGGCAGCCAGGAAGAAACCCAGGTGACAGGAAGCTCAGAGAAAGGGATGTTGAGAGGTAACAGTGAGGACACAGATGAAAGAGATGCTGGCTTTATCTCTCAGGGGTGTGTTGCTTGTGATGCTCAGCCAGGGTGGTGGCCTAGTGCAGTAGCACAGGTTGCTTATTGCACCAGTGCACTCAGCCAAAAGGGAAAAGCGGCTGAACCAGAGCCTGCACCCTGAGCCATGTGCCTCCATGTGGGGCTGACTCTGCTGGTGGGAAGGAAAGGCAGTTTTCTAAATTATACAGAAGATTTATTAAGCAGTGGCCTTGAGTACAACCCTCTCCACCCATATGTTTCTGCCTTTAAATGAGTGCTAGCCTTGGCTTTCATAGCTATTTAAACAAAAATTTCATACTATGCTTTTTAAAAACAATGTTTGTTACATGGCTTTAACATCATAAAAGCAACGCATAATCTTCAAAGCGTGGTATGGTGGAAAGAGTGTGGCGTTTGGAGTCGAACAGATGTTACTTCGCATCTTGGTTCTCTCATTAACTGCTCTGTCGTCTTGGACGAGGTGGCCAATCTCTCTCTACCTAAGTCTGCCTACCTGTACAAGAGGGATCAAACTGACCTTGACTTCTGTCCTGGGGATGAGAGACCATATCCACAAATGGTTTACCATTGGGTCTGGCACACATGTGCCCAATAAACAGGAGATATTATTACATGAAATCTGGAAATTATAGGAGGAAGATGGGGGGAGCAAGGATTATGCTTCATCTTTCTACCCAGTCACAGCCAACTTTAATATGTTAACATATTTTCTTTTAGTCTTTTCTCTGTGCATTGTTGTCTCTGGTACAGAGTTGAGATCACAGTACGTGTGTGTTGTACTGTTTTTGTTACAGTATAAGCCATGGCATTTTCCTATATTCTTAGAAACACATCACAAATGTCATTTTTAATTGTTGCATAGTGGGCATCCTGTGGCTATACAGACTTTACTTAACCAATCCCCGATTGTTGGCCCTTTGAGCTGTTTCCAGTTTTGGGTTTTTTTTTTCACAATTATAAATCCCATGCCTACTTTTAACTGCTTACAGGTTGCCAACCCCTTAGCATGCTGTTGTGTGGAAAGAATGCAGGATAATTTACAATCCAAGCACTAGACCAATGTTCAGATTATAAATTTGCCCGAGAAAGGCAGGGGATAAGTAGCTAAAAGAGAGCCCAATGATCCTTCTGTGGCTGACCCAGAAGATGAGATCTTCCAGGTGATGAACAAAGAACCAAATCAACAATGCAGGTGGAAATGAGAAGCATTAACAGGACATTCCGCTCAAATTTTTACTGTGACGAATGCCGTGCCTGCAGAGCTGAGAGAGTCGCTCAACAAACTCTTAGAGCAAATGAAGTAAATCACAGGTAAGCCCTGACTAGGGCACACCCACAGGCGGTTTCATACATGAGAGACACCTTGGAGATGTTCGGGTTCTCAGCAGCCTTCTTACACAAGACCACACTCCAGACAGCTAAAGCATAACTATCTGAGAACCAGGTCAGACTGCCAGTTCCTTTAATGCCACGGCTGCTGCCCATGGAGTGCCATGTGCCAGGTGCCCCTGGCAGGCTCTGCTACCCCTCCCATCAGTACCAGGAGCTCTTCTTACCTGTTTTACAGATAAGAACATTGAGGCTTAAAGAGATTAAGCAACATGCCCAGAGTCAATGACTAGTAGGTAACAGGGCTGAGCCTCTCCAATTCAGAGCACCTACTGCCAGCCCTGTGTGTGGTTCCCTTTCGAGCCCCAGACCCCAGGGTTTGTGCTGGTAGCTTGTCCACCACAGGGGGATTTACATCACAGGAGGCAGATGCTACAATTCAGGGCTTCTCTTGTTGCTGAGAGCCTTCTGTTCACCACTGCACTATTCTGCCATCCTACTAATTGCATGTGTCCACCCAATACATGCCTTCCTTTCCTCATTGAAGAAAGGAAATAAGACAAATAAAAATGAGGCCTTTATCTATTCAATGATAGGACATCAACCCAATTATATCAAGTCAAACAGCTGATAAACTTAATTCTGAACCATTAAGATCACTGCCTGATTAGGGGCGCCTGGACGGCTCAGTCGGTTAAGTGTCATCGGTTGGAGCCCCACGTTGCGTTCTGTGCTGGCAGTGCGGAGGCTGCTGGGATTCTCTCTCTCCTCTCTCTGTCCCTCCCCTGCTTGTGCTCTCTCTCTCTCTCTCTCTCAAATAAATAAATGTTCAAAAAAATCACTGCCTGATTGAATTCTCTATCTAGGTCAGTGTGATGTGGGAAACAAAGGCAAAAAAGAAACAATTAAATTCCTTACAACTTATAGCACATTGACAAGTCCTTGAGACAGGCAGAGTGACATTCTTCTAAGAGTTCAGCTGCCTCCATGTTGACAGTTTGCTAGGGGCAAAAGAGAATCTTAGCTTAACATTATCCCAACCTCCAGGATCCTGTAAGTCTACTTTAACATATAAAATTCCTTTGGAAACTTCCTTTATCTCTACTTCCCAAGATATATGTTAGCAATCATTGTCCAAGCATATGGCCCACTGATACATATCTGAAGGGTCTCATGACTGAAGTTTTATTAGATAATAAAAAATGACCTTTTCCTAACAGCAGCTAGCCCCCTCAAGGTCCTGGAAACCTTGCTTCCAAAATTCCTTAGAGACTTATGCTGTCCCTAACTCCCTCCCAACTTGAAAGTATATAATCAGTCACCGCTCACAACCCCAGTGCAGCTCTTTCTGCCCACAGGTCCTATTCCCATGCCTTAAGAAAACCACCCATTTGCACCAAAGACGTCTCAAGAATTCTTTCTTGGCCATTGGCTCTGAACCCCAACATTTCCACATCAAGTGGTCCTCAAAGTGTGGTGTCCAGACTAGCAGCATCACCATCACCTGGGAACTTGCCAGAACTGGAAATTCTCACAACCTACCCAGCCACTTGTGTTTTAACAGAGCCTTCAGGTGGTTCTGATGTTCACTAAAGTTTGAGAACCACTTTATTTTATTTTATTTTATTTTATTTATTTAATTAATTAATTTATTATTTATTTATTTGCTTTATTTATTTTATTTCTGTCAACATAGGTGAAAAAGCACTTACTAGAAAAATTCAGTTCATATAAAACATGTAAAAATATTTTTCTGTAACTTTTCTTAAAAGATAATTCTATTTTTCTTGTTAATGTATGAGATAAAACCCAAGATACCAAAGCAATTCTAGAGCTGCTTTGTACTTATAAATTAATTGATTTTAAAGTTCAGGCAAAGCATCAAGTCAACTGAATAGTGGAAGATCAGTTAACTGATTAGTTGTTTGGTGTTCACCATGCTGAGCTACTGGTTTGGGTCAATGCGAGGCTGAGGCTGACCCAAAAAGCTACTACAGCCAAAGCCAGAAGAGGCTGTCTGCCTCTGAGCTTCTAGAGTCTTCAGATATATTCATGTATGTGGAAGTCCTTGTAAGTGTTAAAAGGGTTGAAATTCTATATGGCCACTCAATCAGCAGGCATCTATTTTATGTCTTAGATGTTGCCCTCAGCACTGAGGATCAAAAGTCAGCAAGCACATCTTTAAGCTTGAGGAGGTCATGGCTAAGTGGCCCAGGCAGAAGTGTTAAATGTGTATTCCCCAGTTGCAGTGTGAACGAAGAACTCTGGGAGCAGATGCAGAGGTGACCAAGTCTGTGTGTGACTGGTGTGGGGTGGCAGGATTTTGTTAAAATATCACAAGAACTTTGGTCTCTTTCACACTTGTGTTTTTCTCTGTGGGTCACAAATAGCTGTCATCAACTACTAATAAGGCTAATAGGCAGCACACTGACTTATTCCATTCTTGGAAACCTTGAAACACACCCAGAGGTAACTTTATTAATCGGAGAGGCTTCATTTGCAAGACAATGGAAGCAGAGTTGGAGCTGCTGATGTTTCTCTTGGAAAGGGCCCTTGTTTGGATGGCAGGGGTGGGGGAGGTGGAATTCCAGAAGACACATTTTCCAAAGCTACTGTCTACATCCGGAAAGTGGAGACTGTTTGCTTCATCTTCGCGTTGTCATCTTGGGGTGGCAAACCCTTTCCCCGCCCGTGAACATAAAGCACGTGTTGTCTCCGCAGAGTGCATCGCTGTCTTGCTTTTCTCACTCGACCAGAAAGGCCTCTGACAAAAGGCCCAGAGCTGATGGGAAAATCTTGGAGTAGAAGTAATCAATCTCAGGAATACCAGAACAGTATTCCCATGGTTAGTCAAAATATACATACACACACAGCATACATACAATTATGTCATTTAGATCGTCTGCATTAGTGGCTCCATTTGAGAAAGAATGTAGGGGAAATAGCTCCTCTCAGGTTCCATTTGTGGAAAGAAAAATGTTAAACTTCATCTACAGCAGAACATGCTATTCTTCTTAAGTACGAACTATGGAGACATCAAAAGTTCATAAAGCATTCTCGGCAGAAATCAGAAAAATGATATAGCAAGAGTGGAAATAGAGCTCACTCTTAGTTAATACAGTTATTTACAAAGTAGTTTATGAAGTTTATAAGGATAACGATCACAGTTAATGAATTCAGCAGAAGCATGGAAATGTCATGTGCAAATTGCAGTAACTATGTCAGGATAGAGCAAAGACTAGAGTCTGTTTATCAAAAATGGTATGGGCACAATTAGCAAAATATCTTTGCACTTGGCAATCTGACCATCATCTCAAAAGATCAGTTCCCTGAGCGATTCTTCTGTCACAATGGCTTACTGAACACATATATCAAGACTTTTGCTGCTACTGCAGTTACTCTCAAAAATATCACAGCAGTAGAACCATAAGAGACTCTCTCCATCACACACACACACACACACACACACCCTGCTTGTCTTTTTCCACCAGGAGATTCCTGGTGATGAAGTAAGTGGCAGAAGGAGCAGATGGCTTGTCTAAAGCCACATTGAGTTTGCAACTCATAAACTTGAAAATTTGAACTAGAAATTATATAGAAAAAAAAGTAGATGAGAAGTCCCACACTATCCCTTTTACAGAATTTCTTCATTTCCCCACTTCTGGCCTCCTAAAGCTGAGAATCACTCTTCCAAATCTTTCTGAGGTTGACTTTCCATGTTGGTTAATGTGTCCTGGTGTATGGGGTCTGGGGTCATCCATGGTTCCAAGCCACTCATGTATAGACCAGAGGCTCTAGAAGCAGACAGTCCTCAGTTTTAAAGTAGGATGAATGTAGGTCTGTGGTCAGAACCCTGTGTGCCACCGCACTTGATCATTCTTGTTGAGGGAGCTTGGATTTGTCCAGAAGTTTGCTTGATGCCCTCCCAACTTTATTTTTATATTTTTTCACTAAATAATTGCAAGCTGTTTATAACAAATTCTTCTTGCTCAATCCTTGCATGAAACCATAAGAACAAACAACACAAAGGCTCTCCACAGACATGTTTCACATTACAAAGTGATTTAGGGCTCTACAAAGGATTCAAACTATGCAAAACAGCCCCCTGCTTTTTGGGAGGAAAAAGACTATTATTAGATATTCCACATTGTCATGAAGTATGATAATTGTGCCCAAAGGGAGCAAAGCCCTCATAGAAGCTGACTGCCTCCAGGTGAGTGGTCTATGTCCCATGAACAGAAAATGGACCACCACCAGTCAATACCATGGCTTCCTTTGCCCACCATTCTGGGAAACTGGATGACATTTGACAGTCTCTAGTTGTACCAATTCCTAAAATGTTAGGTCCGTTTTCGGTATAAAATGCCATTGAATTGCTCCAGACTTCTGTTGGCCCCTAGCAACCAGAGTGTTTCAGAGCGTTTCAGGGAGTCCTTTGATGGAACATCCTTTATGTAATGCCATCGGGGTTGGTACTTTACATGATTTATCTTGTTTAAATATGCTAACAACTCTACAAGTTGGGTATGATTATTTTATAAAAGAAGAACGTGGCTCAGAGGCAAGATTTGGCAACCAGTAAGGAAGAGGAAGAGACAGGTTCCCAAACCAGATCTGCTCGATTCCAAAGCCCCTGCACAATCTCCTACACCAAGAAGAATCTCTCATTTCCGTGATGTATCTCCTTTCTGAATCTCTTTCTCCTATATCTGACACAGAGCAGACCCTCAATAAATAAGTATTCTAATACCTATTAAAATAGAGCCTCTTAAAAAATTGGAAATGAGTAAGCTAAGTGAGATAGAATCATGAACACAGATTTGACCTATAAATCATCTTTAACAAGAAAATAATATATGCCAGTGAATTTTCGGTGAATTTGTAAGTACTATGAAGGCTTCCAGGTCAAGCTTTCTTGGTTTCCTGGTTGGATTTAGATATTTTAGAAAGTAATTTAAAGTGTTTACTTCCATAGTCCAAATCAGATCAATCTTCTGAGAACAGAGTCAGGTTGCCACAAATAGGCAACTATTCCCACCAGGTGCTGCACCCAGGGCCTAGCACAGTGCTGGTTACATTATCATTCTACCACAGATATTGATTGAAATAGTACAACACAATATAATAGCAAATAATATGGGTGTGTCCATGCTCACAGGAGGCAAACTGGGTACAGACAATCCCCTACATTCAGGTTTGGAGACCTAAATCTTTCCTCATCCCACAGAGGCTCATCCACAAAGGGTCACCATCATCATCCAAAGTGATTAAGTCTGCATCAGTTTGGGAAGAATCTTAACGTCTTTACCTTTCCTTGTTGGGCGTTGTTATGGCCAATGCTGAATGTAAAAAGTAGACAAAAGGAGTATCTCCTATCCTATCTTCTACTCTCTATGCCTTCCATTTCTTAACTGTGGATAATAAATTAAAAAAAAAATCATGTTTTTGGAATGGAAAAGAAATCCCCCTCTATTCTTCACTCAATGTACTTATTATGCAACTACTGTGTGCTAGGCACTTGTTTAGGTGCTAGGAATACAACATTCAGCAAAATCAGTGTCCTTGCTCATGATGCTTATCTTCTAGTTGATAGGAAACAGATAACCAAAAAGAAAGATATTGTATGACAGGAAACAATGAGGAGAAAAGCATAAACAGAAGAAGGACACTGAAAGGGGGTACTGGAGAAGTGGGGGGACATTTATCTGGAGGCAGTCAGGAAAACAGCCCATGTAGTTGGTATTCTGGAAAGCCCCAGGCAGGTGGTCCCATGTGCAGGATCCCAGTAGAAACCTGATCTGTGTTTGGGCCTGGTATCCAGACCAGTTGTGGGGGCTGAGGGAACTTGAGGAAATGCTGTGGCAGAAATAGTTGAGGGCCCAGCTTTGGCTCAAGAACAATGGACCGGTGGATGGGAGGGTGGCTCTGAATATGTATCATGATGTCAACTACTCACACTGTCCTCAGCCCAGCCCCAGGGACCATTACTGAGTCCTGGGAAAGGAGGCTGCATTAGTCCTCCAAGCTCAGAGCTACACAGTGTGGGGCGCAGGCCTCACTGCCCTGTGTGACAGAGCAGCTGTGAGGCTGGGGGTGATGACAGTCCTTTCTCTGGGGGTCTCTGTTGGAGCCACATGTAGCCAGCATGCCAGATGTGCCATTGCATGGACATATGGACATGATAGCCCCCAGGGAGCTTGAGTGGCTTCAACTGCAGGTGCCACAAGAGAGCAACAGCATCCTAAGAAGAAGATGGCAAATTTACTGAAAGGCTACATGTTCAGTATGTAGGAGAAACCCCACAGGTTTGTATGTTCTGAGGAAACAAGACCAAACTCGGCAAGAGCACTCTGCTTTAAGCCTCAGTTCTAAAGCCCCCTGGCTTTGCTGGAGCCCAGAGTGAGGGCAAGACTTACAGCCTCCAGGGTTCTTGACAAAGAAAGGCCTCCCCTCCAGCAGGCAGTGGGACTGATCTAAATGGCCTGCTGTGCCAAAAATGTTGTCATAGGGTAAAAGATTAGGACCTGGGAATTTGCATTTAATAGGTAATAAAATGATTATGAGGAATGCAGTAAAAATAGTCCAAATATGTGGCCAGGAGAAGCTAATGCCTCATGACAAATGTGCCACTTTCATGCTTGCAGTGTCCTCATACCCAACCTTTGGACAATAATCTTTAAGCTAAACTATGACCTATGACCCCGATTTGCCATAATTAACCTGCCAGGCTACAAGTTCATCAGGCATCATTTAAAAGGGAGAGTTTGTACTTCACCATACAGAGGTGCTTCTCTCTAAACTCATGTTTCCTTACAAAACACAGGAATCTCAAACTTGGAAGCTCAGAGGAGCCATGCAGGAGGTCTAGTGAGGAGAAACCAGGCCACTTGGAGACTCAGGGACACTCGGCACCAGAGGACACACAATGTATGAGAAAGTAGGCCATGTTTCTACAACTTTGAGTTTTTTAAAGAGAAGTTAGAAAGTTATTTTTAATTTTTTTTTAAAAGTTTATTTATTTTTGAGAGGGAGGGAGAGGCGAGCAGGGGAGGGGCAGAGAGAGAGAGACACCAAATCTGAAGCAGGCTCCAGGCTTCAAGCTGTCAGCACAGAGCCCCATGCAGGGCTTGAACACACAGACCGTGAGATCATGACCTGAGCCGAAGTCAGACACTCAACTGACTGAGCCACCCAGGCGCCCCTAGAAAGTTATTTTTAAATGCAAATTCTCTCAATAAAATATTAAGGTTTTACATTTTCTCCCAATAAAAGTTGGCAATTACTTTTTGGTTTTTTTTTTTTAAGTACAGTATGGACCAAACAAATATGTCTGTGGGCTGTTTAGGCCACCAGCTATTCTGAGGCCTCTGGATGAAAGGCTGGCTGGGACCCTCTGTAGAGCACTGTGCTCTTTCTGTATTCTTCCCTTGGTGCTCCCAGCACTTCCGTTAATAAGTCTTCCAAGGTGAAGTAGGAACTCTTTTGGCCAGGTTGTGCCTCAGGCCACCCACTGGACATGATCTCTGTGCCCTGAATCAGCAATGTGCAGTCCAAACTGCAGACAATTTGACTTTAACTGCAGCTATTATTCTACATCCTTGAAACTGTGGACAACTCTGTGCTGGCTGTGGAGGTGAAGTGTGAGGGGAAATGGCTCCTGGAAGAACAAGGAAGGAGTGATAGAACTCCAGCAACTTGTACATCCCAGTGACGTCCACCTTTCACCCAGAGAGCAGCCTGAAGATGGCACGAGTGTCAAAGTTAGAACTCAGAGATCTGAATTGGGATCACTGGCTCTGTGACCTGGGCCCCCAGTCATCTCAGCTGACGCCCCAGGCATAATGGAGCAGAGACCAGTAGCTCCTGCCAAGCTCTGCCCAACTGCAGATTCATAAGCCAAATAAATGACTTGTTTTAAGCCACTAAATTTTGGGGTGGTTTGTTGCTCAGCAACAGAGAGCCAGAATAGTTCTTATGACTATGGATGGCCAGGAACTCAGAGCTCTGAGACTCCAGGGCATTACAGTTGCCCCACACAGGCTCTGTGCCTTTTGGCCCTTGTGGCCATGAGTCTGCCCTTGGGGTCCTCTCTTTCTGAGCCCCCTTACCTTCTGTTCTGTCTTCTAAATGCATGGCTTTCTTCATGTCCCATGTCTCCTCTTCAAATCCCCTTGAAAGAGAGCCTCTGATGGGCTCAGCTTATCATCTTGTACCAGGCCCTTGATTGCTGGCCCACCTATAGATTAGCTTTTGTCCCATCAGATGCCACCTGTGCTATAGCTGCGGCAGGTGTCCCTGGGACCACAATTGCAGGGTATGCCATTTCAGAAGGCCATGGGAAAGGATGTTGCGCTGGGAACATGCTTTGGAATTGATTGATATGATCAACATGTCTAGAACAGAGATGAAAGGAAGAACAAATGGAGGTAGAATTCTGTGCAGTGGACAGCAGTCTTCAAGTAAGGTTCACACATTTTTCAAAAGGTACACTAGCAGTGTGATCTGTGATCCAGATCTGGATAGTTTTCAGAGAGTCAACTTGTATTGTTCTCTTCCTAAAACTGATCAGGAGATATTCTACTGCTTTTCTTTGCTCATCTTTACTTTTAAAATCAGCCTTCTCCCATTTTACAAAAGCAAAGCATATCCTTATTCTTCCTGAATATTCTCAAGTGAATTGCTTCAAGGTCTGAAAACTTTCAGAGTGACTACCAAGGTCATAGTTAAAATATTAGTGTCTCCTAATGTGGATCCTCCATTCTAGGGACCAAAAAACAAAATCTCCCTCCATCACAGTAAGAGATTCATTTCCAAAAAGTTACTTTTTTCTTTTTAAAGATCATCAAAATTAATATCAACATTTCTTTCAATCAATTGTAATAACAATGAAATGACAACTCAATCCAGACTACATTTTTAATTATTTGAAACCTTATGGTCCTAAGGAATGTTTTAAAAAATGAATTTGGATTTATGTATTTTTGCCACAGAGGAATAGGATGACCATTTTATTTTTATTTTTTAAATGTTTATTCGTTTATTTATTTTGACAGAGAGAGAGAGAGTACAAGCAGGGGAGGGGCAGAGAGAGAGGGAGAAAGAAAATCCCAGGAACCATGAGATCATGGCCTGAGCCAAAATCAAAAGTCAGATGCTCAACCGACTGAACCACCCAGGCTCCCCAGGATGACCATTTTATTTTGAAGTGGCATTGTGATTGAATCTCTGGGAAGGGGATTGTGACATTGAGTTTTGTGTGCAGAAAGAATGTCCTCTGGGGGTCCCTTGAGAGGAACCTCAATTGAAAGAAGAGGGGGAAAGCAGGAGTGGCAGAAGAAGTCAACCTGCTGCACAATCCTGGTGCAGCCTTGGCCAATCCTAAGGGAGCTCTGCCACTAAAAAGGTCTGTCAGCATTGCCTGCCCCTGCCCTATGCCTATCACAATCATCCAGAAGTGGTAGGTTGCTGGGAAAGGATGTGACCTTGGATGAGGCAGCTCTGCAACTGAGACAGACCCTGGCTGGGCTGTAGCGCAGCATCAGGGGGTTTGGGGGCAGCAGGTCTTTCCTTGAAGGGGGATCTGGGTGGCAGCTCACTGCAACCATTACAAACATCCTATTTATAATATGCTAGGATTATATGCTTTCACAACTATTTTATACTTATGGTGAAAAATTTCAGGTGCAAACTTTAAAATGCAAAAGGGTACACAATTTGTGAGCACAGTTTTAGGGGGATATGAACGCAAATCTCTGGAGTCATGGCAGCAAGATTGTCCTCACCCTGATCACTGTTGGAAAGCTTCTTTTGGAACCTTTTGTAAACATTGACATCTGTGGCAGAGGCATGTTAAATGTCCATTAAGCTCTGCTTTCTTTTCCTCCTGGGCACCCAGATAGACATTGTTTCCCAGATTTCGCCTGCAGACATGTGGGACCATGGGCCCAAGCTCTGAGCAGAGGATGTGGCTGAAGGAACATCCTTCACTTCATAGTGTGGTGTATACCACATGTAAGTACAGACCATGAAACCACCTGTGGAATCCCCTGCCCTCTTGTTCTTCTCTCTCCTCCTGCTCAGGCGTGGATGATCCAGTGGAGGCCTGCAAGGCCTGAGCGCATGGCAGAGCCACCACAAAAATGGTGCTTGGTCCCCAAATGCCTGGGGAGAGGGAAGCCTCCTCCAACCTGCTTTGAACTGTAATGTGATCAAGAAATAACCTTTATTTGCTATGCCCCTGAGAGTTCAGCATTTTTTGTTGCAGTAATTAGCCTATGCTAAAATCTGTTGAAAAGAAGAAACTCCATGAACTCAGATGTTTAATGTTTTTAATATTATACATGGAGGGGAGGATGCTGCTTGATTTCCAGGCAGCTTAGGAAAATTAAAGTGGGAAAGATTCCTCTGGGTAGCTTTCACTGAGAAGGAACCCAGGTTGAACTGAATCAGAGGGTGTTTGTCACAATGAGAAATCAGTGGTTTATTAATGGTACCCATGTAGGTGATCTTGGTGAGTGTGGATGGTACTAGGGATGTGTATCACTTAGGGTTCAGTTCAGCAATATTTACAAGAAAACCTGTAACTGAAGCTTAAATAACATCAAAGTTTATTTTTCTGTCATGTAACACACTTAGTGTTATATGGTCCAAGCCTTTATTAGCTCCATAGTGACTCAGGAGCCTAGATTTCTAATAACTTTCCACTCAGCCCTTCTAAGGGTATGGCCTCGTCTCATGCTCATGGTGACTAGAGTTCCAGCTGTCATGTTTACAATCTGGGCAGAAGGAAAAAGAAAAAGTGGAATGCACATGGATGTGTGCCGGTTCTGGTAGATGCTGTGATGCTCTGACCACATTCCCTTGGCCCCCTTTATTTCAGCCAGCCAACACATTATAAGCATTACATACCAGCCACACTGCAGCATCTCTTTGCTTTGTTGGGGTCACAGAAGACTACTCAACCACAAGCAAGAACAACTTGTTAGTGTAGATCTCAATCAATGGAGTACAAAGGGTGCCAACTCACTTGTCCTCCAGTGAGATGGTCATGAGGCATGTTCTACACAGCTCCTCTTAGGGTCCCTAGTTGGACTGAGGCCACCACTGGCAACTGGCTCCCTAATGCTTCCTTCCTTTGCCCTTCTGCATTCCCCTTCCTACTCTACCTTCCATTTCTGTTTCCTGTGATCACTATCTGAGTAAACCACCTGCACCTAAGTCCTTATCTCAGGATCTTTTGGGAGAACCCAAACTAGGATACCAATTGAGTCCACCCCATTTAAGGGGCTTTCCTAGGAACCCTTTCTAATAAGCTCCAGCTCATTCATTGGTCAGAATCAGGATGTGTGGTCATTCTGAGCTTCAAGGGAAATTGGGAAATAATACAGTTTCTTAGGTGGGCACTTTGGCACTTCCAACTAAATCGAGGTTCTGTTTCTATGGAAGAAGAAGCTGCATTTTGACAGATAACTAGGTGGTCCTTCACAGACACAGACACCTGTAAAAGTAAACATAAGAGATGTTAATAGCAATCTTTTGGTGATTTTTAAGCATTAAATTAGTGAAAAAAATTAGGGAAATGAAATATATAAAAGTATAAAAAGTATAAGCAATACAAAAATAGGATTTTTAAAAAAGTTTTTAACAGACACATAGACCAATGGAATAGAATAGAAACCCCAGAACTAGACCCACAAACGTATGGCCAACTCATCTTTGACAAAGCAGGAAAGAACATCCAATGGAAAAAAGACAGTCTCTTTAACAAATGGTGCTGGGAGAACTGGACAGCAACATGCAGAAGGTTGAGACTAGACCACTTTCTCACACCATTCACAAAAATAAACTCAAAAATGGATAAAGGACCTGAATGTGAGACAGGAAACCATCAAAACCCTAGAGGAGAAAGCAGGAAAAGACCTCTCTGACCTCAGCCATAGCAATCTCTTACTCGACACATCCCCAAAGGCAAGGGAATTAAAAGCAAAAGTGAATTACTGGGACCTTATGAAGATAAAAAGCTTCTGCACAGCAAAGGAAACAACCAACAAAACTAAAAGGCAACCAACGGAATGGGAAAAGATATTTGCAAATGACATATCGACAAAGGGCTAGTATCCAAAATCTATAAAGAGCTCACCAAACTCCACACCCGAAAAACAAATAACCCAGTGAAGAAATGGGCAGAACACATGAATAGACACTTCTCTAAAGAAGACATCCGGATGGCCAACAGGCACATGAAAAGATGTTCAGCGTCGCTCCTTATCAGGGAAATACAAATCAAAACCACACTCAGGTATCACCTCACGCCAGTCAGAGTGGCCAAAATGAACAAATCAGGAGACTATAGATGCTGGAGAGGATGTGGAGAAACGGGAACCCTCTTGCACTGTTGGTGGCAATGCAAATTGGTGCAGCCGCTCTGGAAAGCAGTGTGGAGGTTCCTCAGAAAATTAAAAATAGACCTACCCTATGACCCAGCAATAACACTGCTAGGAATTTATCCAAGGGATACAGGAGTACTGAGGCATAGGGGCACTTGTACCCCAATGTTCATAGCAGCACTCTCAACAATAGCCAAATTATGGAAAGAGCCTAAATGTCCATCAACTGATGAATGGATAAAGAAATTGTGGTTTATATACACAATGGAGTACTACGTGGCAATGAGAAAAAATGAAATATGGCCTTTTGTAGCAACGTGGATGGAACTGGAGAGTGTGATGCTAAGTGAAATAAGCCATACAGAGAAAGACAGATACCATATGGTTTCACTCTTATGTGGATCCTGAGAAACTTAACAGGAACCCATGGGGGAGGGGAAGGAGAAAAAAAAAAAAAAGAGAGGTTAGAGTGGGAGAGAGCCAAAGCATAAGAGACTGTTAAAAACTGAGAACAAACTGAGGGTTGATGGGGGGTGGGAGGGAGGAGAGGGTGGGTGATGGGTATTGAGGAGGGCACCTTTTGGGATGAGCACTGGGTGTTGTATGGAAACCAATTTGATAATAAATTTCATATATTAAAAAAAAATGAAAAAAAAGTTTTTAAATCATAATTAGCATACAGTTTCAGGTGTACAATTTAGTGATTCAACACTTACATACAACACCTGGGGCTCATCACCAGTGCCCTCCTTAATCCTCATCACCTATTTAACACATCCTCAAAATAGGGATTTTAGAACCCAGTCCTTGGTCATTAAGGAATCATTTAAGCTGGGAGTATTTTACATAGTAAGAAAATGTGCTGTGTTTCAGTCAAATTATTCTTTGAGGATGGCCCCTTTGATTTACCATTGTGGTGACTGCAGCTTTTTGAGTTGGCTTTGATAAAACGTGTTGAAATAAGAACACATTAATTCTCTCTCTTCCCCAGCTACCGATTGTTCCTTTTTACAGAAAACTTGATGTGGGTTATAACAGGATATAGTCAATAAAACAATAACAAAATGAAAACCATGTCAGGAAGAACAGGAAGACAAATAAGCCTCTCCTGGGGCCATGCACTGTTACAGCTGTGGTCCAACATTGGATCTGTACTCCCTGGTACCCAAGGCTACGTGGATGGGACCATGCTTTACATTATTTGTGTTTGAAAGAAGACAGCATGCCAATTTCCCTACAGCAATAGACTCTTTCCCAGCACTGAGCTCTAAAAGAAATCTCTCAGGGCTTAATTTTGGGAATAAGGAACAATGCGTGGAAATTGTCCTCAAGAACAATTTTACAGCAAATCTCAATAATGGATTTCATGGGCTTGGGTCCTATAGTATAAGAGATTCCATGAGCATTTAAGATATACCACTAACATCAGTTAAGTGACAGCGATTCTGCAAAGGACAAACGTGTAATCCTTAGTGACTCAAGGATAGATCTCAGAGTTTCTGGAGGAGTGGAGAGAATGCCTGACTCTCTTGTAAGCTCGATGAGAGATTAGTACTGATGGAGCCTGGAAGTCCTGGTTCTCTGCCTATTGAGGCAGCCACTCATCGCTTGGCTAACACAACCTCTATTCCAAACCTCATTTCTCTTGCCTGTCTTTTTCTATAAAAGCCTCTTTTCTCTTCTTCACGTTTTGAACATGGATGTGATGCCTGGCACAGTGGTAGCTATCAAGGGGCAAAAAGTGTGAGACTGAAAAGCCAACTAGTGGAGCAAGTCCTTGAGAAAAGAGAGAGAGCTGACACTGAGCTGTCAGTCCAATCTTGAGACAGCCCACTAGTAGATTCTTAAGTAAACAATAAAGTAATAGCAATATAATAAGAAATCATAAATATGGTCTATCCTTCTGGCAGTGAGGCGTTACCTATTTCTTGCTATTGAAAGCAGTTCTACCTTTAACCTTTGTGAGGAGATAATCGAGGAGATAATCTGTGGACTTAAAAAAAAAAAAACCAGGCAGTTGATGAGGTTAGTATCCTGTTATGAAAATAAAAAGTCCAATCAGGGATTGCCAACTCATAAGCAAACAGAGATGGGACATTCGTAGAGTCAGAATTTTCCTCAGGAAATAATTTTGTGCCAACTACAGTATGGGAATCATTGCTTAATTGAGTTCTCAATATATGATGGCCTAAAACCTGGCTAAAGAGGTTTTGATCGCTAAAATTTTAAAACAGGAATAATTAGTCACCCATTAGAGCCATGTAAGTCCTCAATATATCTATCTTGAACCAATTGATTTGGAAAAAACAAAAAAACAAAAACATGGCTTCTCAGTGAACTTACTGGGATAATTGAGCTGGAGAATATATCCCTGGATTACTGAATCGATTCATCTCCAGCTTGAGGTTAATAAATACAAATAGATTTGATTCTGGACACTGTTAAAGAAAATGCTTTTAGAGGCACTTGAGTGGCTCAGTCAATTAAGCATCTGACTCTTGACTTCAGTTCAGGTCATGATCTCAGGGATTGTAAGTTCGAGCCCTGCATTGGGCTCTTTGCTGTCAGAGTGGAGCCTGCTTCAGATCCTCTGTCCCCGTCTCTTTCTACCCCTCTCCTGCTCTCTCTCTCTCTCAAAATAAATAAACAAACTTAAAAAAAAATTTTAAATATAATGATTTTAGCTTCCAAAAAGTTAATGCACTTCTAATGTCATTATTTCTGAAAAATAGCACTCAATTCTATTCCTTAACAATAAAATGGTTCTTAACAATAAAAGTATTTGTCTAACTGACAATCAGGTAACATGCATGTAGTTCCTTCCAAAGCAGTTTCAGATAATTAAAAGATAATTTAAAGGAAAGGGAGGATACAGAACATCATAAGCCTGTTTAAAATCAGAGTTATTCTTTGATGTCCTGATGTCCTGTGAGTGTTTTCATGCCATTCTTGATTTTTATGATAACTTTGTGTGTGCATCAATGACCAGAAGTTCATGTTGTTTTCATGCAACTTGACCACACAATTGTTATTGTTACTGATAGGGGTGTGGAAAGCATTTCTAGTCCTGCTTCTTTCTTTTGTATGAACTTGCAGACTAGGTAAATACTTCAACAGAATGCCTTGGAATGCAAAAGACAGCTATGCTGGTATGTGCATGTATGGGAATGCTGATGTATTTGTTTCATTTGTTTCAATGACATAATACTTGTCATTTGTAAAAATTAGAATACTAATGAATTGAGGGGAAAAGGTTTAGTAATACTCCCTATGTACAATTAAGCCCTTAATATGCAGCCTGAGTAGACAAAGTGCCATTTCCAAATGTTTCCAATTATAAGAGGAAAATGAAATTGTTTTTACTATTCTTGGGTCTTTTTTGTTTCAAGTATAGTATTTTTTGAAAATGTGGGAGACAGAGAAGCAAATAACTGTTTTCTTTACAATCATCTGCTATAAAACTCCAAGTTTCTCTTTTGTTTCTGTTGGGTGTAATTTATCATTGCTAAAATTGTGTCAAAATTTGTTTCTGTGAAATACACGGTGGAATGTCTCCTATGGTAAATGAAATAGTAATTCAACTTGTCATTGTTTGGGTCATAGCCTGTTGTAAGAGACCACTTTTTCTGGATCACCAGCAACATAAACAAAGGGTTTATCACAAAATAAATAAATGTAATCTACAGTTTTCCATTTAACTGTATCAGAAAACATTTGGAGGACATAGCTACATGCTCATTCAATTTAGTTTCAATAACATTATTGGCAAGACCTGGCCAACAAGTATTGCCAAAGTCAATACAGTAGGCCAGGATGTGCTGGGCAGGTTTCACAACGGTGGTGAGATTTTATGTCAAGAGCCTTGGTGTTCATCCAGGCATGGTCCTGTTTTGGAGCCTCCCAAATAAGGGATCCCCCATTTCCAAATTAGATAAGACTTTGAGGTTGCTGGGAAGTCTGAAAGGTTTGGGGGAGATAGGGAGAGAAGAAATGACTGAAAAAACCGCTTACATCAGTAATGCGTTAAGAGTCCATGTGTGAAAGTTTGGGATTGAGAAAGTCAAAGAAACATCAATAAAACCTAATCTAGCTCTAACCCTCATTAACATTTTTAAATTACTACATCAATAATTATATTATTTTTAAAATATTTTTTAGACTTGTATTTGTTAGTTGCTGGAGTAAATCATGCATGATAATGGTACATCACTAAAAGTTAAAAATGTGTATACACTGAAACATAAATCTTCCTATTGCTGCCCTTCAGCCACACATCTCCCCTCCCCAAAACAACTCCTGGGACCAATCCGTTAGAGATACTTTCAGAAACATCGCATGCATACACAAATGCACACATACATAAGAGTTGCTCTTTTGCTTAAAGATATAATAATCCTTGAGACTATTTCATATCAATATGTACAAACCTACCTCATTCTTTTTAATGGCTGCAGAGTATTCTGTTGCTTGGAACTTTCATTGCATAATAATATGTAATTTCTTATGAGATATTTTAATCTCCTATCCTTGGATATTTAGATTGTTTCAATCATATAAGATGTCACTTATAAATACCACTGAAAGATTATTTCATGAATGTGAAGCACATAAAGAAAATATATTTCTGAAAGTGGAATTATTGGGTCAAAAGAATTTTGTCAGCATTAAAGCTTTTGCCAAACTGTCCTCCAAAAAAGTTTACCAGTTCCCCCTAGAAATGCAGGGGAATGACTCCTCACAATTCACCAACAGAGTACATTGTCAAACTCAGTCTAAAATTTGAATGGTCTCTTTTATTCAGACATTAACAGTAAGTCAGAGTCACACTATTTTAACAGCTTCTTTTGCTTTTAGGGACTATAACAGACCAAACAACCATCTATTCATCCGTGTAACAAATAGGCATTGAGTCCTTATTAATTCATTCAAGAACACCTTCTATGTACCAGGCATTCTGCCAGGCCTGGGGATACAGTGGTGATACAATGATCCCGGATTTTATTGACAATGAGGGAGAGAGACAAATAATCACATACAAGAGCTTGGAAGGAAAAGCACAGTCTGTGAGGGTGTAAAATGGGACAGTCTGCTCTGGTCAGCAATGGCTACAAAAACTTCCTTGAGAAATGCTGAGCAGAAGGATGAGGAGGAGTCATGGAGTGTGTGTGTGTGTGTGTGTGTGTGTGTGTGTGTGTGTGTGTACACACAGGACTTTCCAGATAGTAGAGAAAGAGCATGTATCCTGCAGAAGCAGGGTAGAATGTGGAAGAAGGGAGGAGCAAAGAATGCAAGAAAGCCAGGAGGAAAGGTCTTGTGGGACACATTCCCCAACATCAAGGGGCTTGATACAGAAAGGATTGGGTAACATCCAACTGTAAATGAATCTAGTAAAGAATTGAATGGTAAGAGCCATTACAGAGGTAAAGTACAAGAGGAACTTAAGTGAATTCCTATGGTTTTAGTTGCCTTGTACAATTTGTGTGCTTGATTTGTTTATTTCACTTATTTGTTTTGGTAAAATAAATACTGTGATACTTCTTTACTCTTGAGTCTACTCAGTTGTGGTTGCCTGGAATCCTCTTCTTATCATCTTATCCTAAAAGAACTAAGAGATTTGGACATTTCAAACTCCAGTGGTTTCTACATGTTCTCATCAGTGTAATTGATAACTGAGTCAAGATGGATGGCCCAATCTACCTTGGGTGGGTCTCTAACCTCTCCAGGTATGTTATGGTGCTTGGAATATTGAGACAGGCTAGGTAGGTGGTAAGGCACCCAAGTATTTTAGAATATATGGAAGAGTAGTTAAGACCAGGAGAGCCGCCCTTTGACATTTTTTTTCTTCCAATTTCACTCCCTCCCCCCAACACCCTCCCCTCAGGTGATCATCAGTTTGTTTTCTGTATTTATGAGTCTGTTTTCTGTTTGTTTGTTCTTTTTTTTTTTTTTTTTTTTTTTAGATTCTACAATAAGTGAAATCAAATGGTATGTGTCTTTCTCTGAGTTATTTCACTTAACATAATACCATCTAGGTCCATCCATGTGTCACAAATGGCAAGATTTCATTCTTTTTATAAAAATTTTTTTTAATGTTTATTTATTTTTTGAGAGAGAGATTGACACAGCGTGAGCAGGGGAGGGGCAGAGAGAGAGAGAGGAAGACACAGAATCTGAAGCAGGCTCCAGGCTCCGAGCTCTCAGCACAGAGCCCCACGCGGGGCTCAAACCCATGAACAGCAAGATCATGACCTGAGCCAAAGTCAGACGCTCAACCGACTGAGCCACCCAGGCACCCCAGATTTCATTCTTTCATAGGCTGAGTAATATATTGTATATATACAGCACATCTTCTTTATCCATTCGTCTATTGATGGATATGTAAGTTGCTTCCATTCTTGGCTGTTGTAAATAATGCAGCAATAAACATACAGGTGCATAGATCTTTGTGAATTAGTGCTTTTGTTTTCTTTGGGTAAATGCCCAGTAGTGGAATTACTGGATTGTATGATATTTAAATTTAAAATTTTTTTGAGGAAACTTCATATTGTTGGAATACCTGGAATATTGAGATAGACTAGGCTATAAGGCATCCAAGTATTTTACAATGTATGGGAAGAGAAGTTAAGATCAGAAGAGCTGCCCTTCCCTTTGAAATTATTTTTTTTAATGTTTATTTATTTATTTTTGAGAGAGAGAGAGAGAGAGAGCTCCCTCTTATAAGCTCGATGATCCAAAGCAGGCTCCACACTGACAGTGCAGAGTATGATCCACCCACAAAACATGAGATCATGACCTGAACCAAAATCAAGAGTCGGATGCCTCACTAACTGAGCCACCCAGATGTCCCTGAAACCAGCCACCCAGATGTCAGAACATCAAGCTTGGTTTATATTAACATGATATAAATACCACAAGCAACTATAAATGAAATAATGACTAGAACTTGGGCTATTGATACAATGTACTTTTCAAAAAGTTAAAAACATGATGACTCTTTTATTCAAATATAAATTATATACATTAAAAATTGTATATAACTCATTAATTGGTGAGGAAACCAGTAGAATATTAAGACTTGTTCAAAGGAGATTGTGAAGAACAGCTTTATATATTCAGACTAAAAAATGCTGAAATAAACTTGCTAACAGAGTGAAACTAGTATTCTACAGAGTAATAAACTGTAATGTCTGGGGTTTGATTGGGGCTATCCTTTCCATTAGATGGAAACTGGATGCATCTCTACTGAGCACAATTCATTTGTGTTGTAATACGTAGGAATAATTTGCATTGCCCTCAAACAAGAATCATTTCTCATTGTTATCAGTGTTCTACAAGTTAATCTCTTTTCCTACAGACTGTAAAATAGTCTAGTCAATGGGAAGCCAAAGGGACATGCCCAGTAGCACTGCACTGATAGAACAGCCTATAATCCCCCTGCTTTTTTAAACATTGTATTCTAGGGTATTAACTCTGATGAAGTCAGAGCACTCATTTATTCCCAAGGATTTGATGATCAGATGATCACCTCAAGTCTGATGTTAAAAACTAGCATTCTGCTATTGCACCAAGATTGAAGAGAAGTGTTCAGATATCACATATTAATAAGGACTAGAAATTAGTACTTGAAGCAGTTAGGCTATAACCTATAATGAATTATTCTCACAGCACCAACTAGAAGGATCTCTGCTCATTGAACCACATTTATTATCTTTATTTCTACTACAAATCTTTGACTTGAAGTTTTCAGTCACAGAAAGTAAACCTTTATATTGTCTTTAGATTCTTTAGTAGTATGCATGTAGTGTTAAGTTACTCGCTTTCTTTTTGACTAGAGACCTTTGTCAGACACTGGTGAGAGGGTGAGAAATAGAAAAAATCTTGGACTTGTGGCAGGAGGCAGTATCTAAAGATGCCATTTTCAGGGCAGGATGTTCAAAGCAAAAGTGAAGGCTGGGAAGAAGCCCAATGGCCTGTGAAAGAAAACCAGAGTGAACTGGACTGTAATATTAGGGCAGGCCAATAGGAAATATCAAAATCTGAGCAGAAGAACACAAGAGCCAGGGTTCAGGGTTTTATCAGCCAGGGCTTAGAGAAGCTGAACTATGATGAATATCATGGAATGAAGAATTTAGTGTAGAGATTGGACTTTATGCAATCGTGGGCAGAGATGAAGAAGCAAGAATCTGAAAATGGGAGTTGAAGGTTTGGTGAAAAGCCCTGATGCTGGTGAATGAGTCAGAGTTTTCAGGAAATCTTGAAGCGAAGCACATTCAGGTCCTGCACTGGGACTGAGAAGGGGAGTCCCTGGTCCCTTGAGGCTAATGGAAATGTGAGTTCATGGCAGTGCATATGGTGGAGGACCTGACATTGCCATTGGATATCAGGGCAGCAGTTGGGAAGGACAGATAGATATGGAGTTGGGGAGGGGTGAGGAGAAACTGGAACCCACTGGCACTGCTTGCTCCACATTGAGCAATGACCTTCAGGAAACAAAAGTACTATTTCACTACTGTACCCCAAGTCTTGTGCAGAGACATTTTTGGTCAACTCTAACTTGGAACCATAAAGAGAAGAGAATTCAAGGACACACAGTTAACAATAGAACAATCCAGTACACAGTGGGCAGATCTGAAATCATCTGGTGGGAATCAAGTCAAATAAAAGGCATAAATGCCAGATAACTTCTAAGAATCCTTTTGGAGCATACTTATGGTACACAGACTTCCTCTGAAGAAGCAGAAGCTACCAGTAAAGACATGCCACGAGAGTACTGAAGGATCCAGCAGTGACATGTATGGGAGCGATGTCTACAGGCTCCTTGTGAAATGAAGAAAAGGTATTTTGTGTCCATCAACATGGGGTAGCAGTTTGGACTACTTGAACCGTGCACTAGTGGTCTCATGTGAATTTTTGTGACCAGTTCACAGCAGCTCATTGCTTGAGAGGAAAACATCAAAGAAAGTCAGTCTCCATTTGGTTGATTTGCTTCCAAGTCCTCACTTCCAAATTGATGCAAACTTCTCATTTTACCTTTTCCTCTTTTTCCTCTTTTCTTTTTCTTTCCTTTCTTTTATCCCTGCTACTTTTTTTCTCCTCCACACTTCTGCATTTAACCATAGAACACAAAATGGTGGATAGGTTGATGGATAAGATCAGAACTGATAATAATGGCAAACAATTTTAGGGTGCAGCATACATAATACAGTGCAAAGAGCAATGACTGTGAATCAGAAGGTGTGGGCACTGTTATCAGTATGATGACTGACAGTGAACTAGTCAACAGCTCAGAGGCTCCAGATACCCAAATTTCCCCAAGAGTAAACAAAACAAAACAAAACAAGCAAAGAAAGAAACAAACAAACAGAGGTGTGTGTGTTCTATGAAAAAATTGCTTTGGAGACCTACAAGGCATCTTAATTTAATAAAAGCTCTGAGAACTCCTACAGTAAAGAAACCTTTCCACTCTTATTCACCCCAATGTGTCCCAAACTAATTTGACCCTGAACCCCTTTTTTGTAATGTCTATTAATATTCTGCAGATGAAATACACTTTGAGAAATGCTTCAGATGATGTCTAGGTAGTTCTTTCACCTCTATAAGACCTTGAACTTACCTACTTTTCTCATAAAACTGAAACCATAACATAAATTCTATGGCTAGTTGAACATTGATCAACCTGGAAATTTATACTTTTAGTTTTTTTACGTTTATTTTGAGAGAGAGAAAGCAAGAGCACATGTGTGTGCAAGTGGGGGAGGGGCAGAGAGAGAGAGAGAGAGAATCCCAAGTAGGCTCCGTGCTCAGCACAGAGCCTGACACAGGGCTCACTCTCAAGATTGAGAGATTACAACCTGAGCTGATATCAACAGTTGGACACTTAACCGACTGAGCCACAAAGGAGACTGTTTTTTCATTATTTTTTTTAATTTCTAAAATTTTTTCTTTAATTTTAGAGACAGAGACAGAGACAGAGAGAGAGAGGGAGGGAGAGAATCCTAAGCAGGCTCCACGTTCAGCACAGAGCCCAACTCGGGGCTTGATTCCATAACCCTGGGATCACGACCTGAGCCCAAATCAAGGGTCAGATGTTCAACTGACTGAACCACCCAGGCCTTGCCCATGTTTTTATTCTTAAATAAAGACTTCACTGGGCCAATTCAAGAGGCAGTATATAAGATGCACTCGGTAGTATAAAAATATGGATTATATGGATGCGTCTGCAGTCAAGAGACCCAAAGTTAGTTATCAGTGTTTTACAGATACTCCTAGAGAATAATCTCATTCAGGAATGTTATTTTTAAATTCCAACAGCAGCGATATACAGAAAAGTATTACTGCCACAGCTTGCATTGGACTACATCCGATGTTCCACCAGGATGGCCAGGATTCTAATCTTCCACATTCTTGAGACCTTGGGTAGATCAACTGGCAGAAAGTTGGACACCTTTCGGTTTATGCTGGAGATCAAAATTCAGCCATTCTGTTACACAGATCTTTTGGGTTTACCACTAGGGGTCACTAAAGAGAGATGGGAGACAGTCTCAATTTTTTCTAAGTATTCCAGAATAGCCATGGGCTTTGGACAACATGAAGATTAGTGCTTCTTCAACTTTAATGTGCGTATGAATAACCTGGGAATTTTGTGCAGATTCTGATCTAGTAGTTTTAGGGTGGGGTCTGAGATTCTGCATTTCCATCAGACTCCCAGGTGATGATGATGATGCTGTTGGTGCTACAGTACTGGCTGTTCAGGAAGAGCTCAAGATCTCCAGATGGAACATTGCCTCAATTCAGCTTCCTTATAGAAAATAGAGCTTACATCTCATCCTAGCTGGGTCCATATTTCTTTTTATCCTATCCTCCTCTTCCTCCTTCTCCCTCTCCCATTGCTCCTCTCTCCCTCCTCTGCTTGTCTTTCCTTCTCCTTCTTCCCTCCTCCTCCCATCTGCCAGCTGTATTTTGAGTTCAATCATCTCAAAGGATATCTTCCCAAAGATTTGTTATTATAGCTTTTCCTCATGAAATCTAGGTTGGTGGCACTAATATTTATTTATCAAATAAAACTTAGAGAGCCAGAGGCATTGCAAACAGTTAAATGCATATTTTTTCTGCAATGTCTTCCCCCTATTTTTTTGCATAAATTAAATTTTGTATAAATAGATTAAGGCAGTCTTGAGTAACTGCTTCTGGCTGAGGTAGGCTAGAATAGATGGGTATATTATATGTCTTTGCTGATAGACTCTATTTGGTATTATTTTTCGATTCCAGTTATGAAGGAATTTCACCAGTGAAAAATCTATTTTGGTTTTTTTTTCAGAGTTGAGATGAAAAGATAATTGCCCATGCAGAATCCAGAGAATTTCATTTTCCAGACAGTGTAGTAGCTTAATGGAAATAAAAGTGAGAGATAGAGCAAATCTTTTTTAGTGTGTGAGATTTGAGAATAGACCTCTACATAGGTAAGTGTCAAGATTTTGCTGTTAACTTTTTTTACTGACCGTCATTAAAAAAAAAAAAAAGAAACAACATCAAAATACCCCACCCAGAGTTAAACACTGTTAATTTTTGGAGATCTTCCAGTTTGTTTGTCCTTATGTGCTCATTTTCTTAGGATTATGGGATACTGTTTTATAATCTGATGCTTTCCCTTCCCAACATAGAATAAAAGGTATTTCATTTCCATAAGTATCTTTGTACACTATAATTGCTAATAGTTTTCTGATAATCTATCATAAATATATTCTTCAATTTCCTTAATTAATGCCCTATTGTTGCATATTCAGGTTATTATTAATTGTTTACATGAATGACAAACATTTTTATGAGCATTCTTATACAGACATATTTGCCCACATCTTTGGTTTGGTTTGGAAAAGTTCCAGAATGTAGAAAAGCCAGGTCCAAGGCTTTGAAACATGGCAGTAATGAATCTCCTGGGAAAGTTGCATGCCTATGGGCCAGCAGCAGCAGCAGCAGCACAGGGTGCAGGTGGAATTCGCAGGGAGATTTCCTGTGCTTGAGTCAACCCTGGAAGATTAATCTTGTGCCTCTGTAACATGGGATAATACTAGTTCCTACCACATGAAATTGTTTATCAAGTAACAGGATATATGTAAAGCCTGAAATGGTAAATAATTAACAAATGTCAGCTATTAATACTATTATTATTGTTGTTATTATATTTTTCCTTCATGCTCAGCACTAATCCCAGGGTCTTTAAATGCCAAATGATTCATAAACCTGGCTTCTACATTTCTTCCAGGGCCATCTGCTGAGGTCAGAGAGACTGGCAATGGCTGGGAAAAGCTTGTATGGACAGGACTTGTTTGAGAGGGAGGTATAAAAAAGACTGTTCTACCCACTAACCTGGAAAGGCTCATTGCAAACCTTTCCCAGAAATAGAGTCTCAAAAACAATTGAACCAAATAGAAGCTTTCAGGGGTGCCAGTGCTAACCTTTTACCTCATACCAGCAGCCTCTGAAGATAAAACATGCCAAGAGACAAGGAGAGGAGTTTCTGTGGGAGTGACAAACTCATGCTTTACCAGAAAGAGGAGGTAGGAAAGGTAGGAGGTAGGGGTAGGAGAGGTAGGAGAGCTCAGAGGAAATGCACCCTGAGATTGAGGAGAGGGGAGACCAAAGACAAGAGGAGCACTTCCACGTGAGCCATCCCCCAGGCTGGAGTCCTGGCTTTTGGAGACCTCCTGGGGACCAAGGGGAGAGGCCTCACCCCTGCAGGAAAGACCACAGCTGGAGAGGGACTCTGTCCTTGGTGGCACCTTTAAAGGGCATCCACACAGTCTTGCTCTTCAGCAAAGAATGATTTCCACCTTCCACCACGTGGATTTAGTCTAGGGAAGGGGTGGGGCCATTCCTAGGATAGGTAGGGAGAAGCTCTTCCTCCCTGGACATCAGCAGCCCCCAAATAGGGAGGGCAGGGAGGACCCCTCCTGAGAAGGACTAAGGTCACCTTCCTTCTGTCTCTACAGAAGGGGCTAGAGATGTACCACACACAACAAACTGAGAGACCCCCCACAGGATAGAGTTCAAAAATCCAAAGTACATACAGCAGGCATGGATAGGGTCTCACTTGGGCATGTGAGGTGTACTTCTGGGAGAACATTCTAATTCTCATTAATTAGAGCAATAAAAACGTAGCTGAGAAAGACATGTCCCTATCACATAAACCAGAGGTTGGCAATTTTTTTCCATAAAGTGCCAGATAGTAAATATTTTTGGCTTTGTGGGCTACACTGTCTGTGTTTCAACTACTTACATTAAAGTCCCAGCGTAGACACAGATAATACATAAACAAGTGGGTGTGGCTGTGTTCCAATAAAATTTTATTTACAAATAAAGGGAGTTGGCTGGATTTGGTTCGTGTGTCATAGTTTGCCAAGCCCTGATACAATGTTCTAAAGCACTAGTCCCTTTTTTTATTGGTGTTAGAAATTAACTTAAGAAGCTTGTGGATAACAACTCTATAGGCACTATGTTATGTCGACTTCAGACTGACCTTGAGCATTTGTGTTTGAACCAACATGAGCCTTACCTTGGACAAAGCCTGTTGCCTCTCTGGACGCCAGTTTCCTTTTCAGGGATGTCAGGACCTTATTGAGACATATGATCTGCAGGTGTTCTCTTTACAAATTCACTTATTCATTATAATGAAGCTATATTTAGAACATATTCCTATATAACATAGATCTGAGAATCTTAACTCACATACATTCTAAAAAGCTGGCTCAATAAATATTGTGACCTAATTTACAAGCAGATTATGGTAAGAAACAAAGTGAAATTTCAGCTTTTCAAAGAGAGAAAAGAAACCTTTGCCAAAGATGTGTGAGACTGTAAAAAAGATGTTGAACAGATCGAAAACCCATGGCGCATGAAAGACCCCCAAAGTTCTAAAGATCTAGAACCTTGCTCATGCTCCCTTTTCTTTCCCCAGAGAAGATATGAGATGGGCTCAATTATTAGCCTATCCTTCACACTATAGAGCATTCACTTTTCTGTAGATATTCATTCAATCAGATCAACAACAAAAACAGCTTAAACAAGATGGAAGTTTGCTTCTCTCAGATGAAGGGGGTAATGAAATATGACAATCCAAGGCTGGTACGGAGGCTATTTTGGTATCTCCAGGGATCCATTTTCTTTCCTTTTGTGACAGCATTGTAAGCCTCTGACTTTCACCTCAAGGTCCAAGATGGCCACCCAAACTTCTGCCACCACATTCCAGCCACAAAAAAGAAGATGGAAGGGGAAGGGAACAGGTCATTATCCAGAACCTAGTTAACTGGCCACAGCCAGCCACAGGGAAGAGTGTGAAATGCAGACTTTTCATCCTTAATGAAAAGGCTCATCCACCCATCCACAGGGAGAGATGGCTATTAATCTAACAGTGATAAATATAATGATTTGCTGTGAGAAGCACAAGAAAAGAACTACCGGAGTGAGTCAAAGCCCATGTTTGGAGGGTAGGAGTGTTTAGGAAGCCCTGCTCTTGCAGAGCGACTCTGATCGTGAGTGTGACTGGTGGGTAGGCATCATCCAGGCACAGAAGCAGGAGGAAGGGCATTCCCAGCAGAGAGTGCAGCACTGGCAAATCCCAGGGGTCCAGGAGACTTTGGCTCTGCCATGGTCCAGCAGCCGAATACAGGCCGGCCTTGTTGGCCTGGAGTGTGGGCAGGGGAAAGAGGCCCACAGCTAGGCTGGGAAGGCAGGAAGGAACAAGATCACCGGAAGTTTTAGGAGTCATGTTGAAAATTGTGCTTTATTCTTGGTGCAACAGAAAGCCATTAAAAGATTCTAAGTGGGGGGTTGGCTCCATCTGATTTATGTTTCCGAAAGATCACCCCCAGCTGCCTGCTGCGTAGAGAGCGCTGTAGGGCCTGAGGCGATGCGGCGAGAGGCAGTTCTCAGCGCAGGGGACAGATGGTCGAGGACAGACAGTGGAGGTAGAACTGAGGCGTCTTGGATAAGAGCTGGATGTAGGGGCATCAGACAGAGGGGAGAATTCTGGGTAGAATGATTAACACTGAGCACACTGACCAGGAGACCCTGTTTCTGGGGACTAGCTGTGGGAGCCTCAACCCATAGGGGACAAGGGGTTCTGAATGCTAATGAGGCTTCAATCTTCCTGTGTAGGATCAAAGTGAAGAGTCACAGAACAATTAAGATGGGTTTCTCAGACCAGGTTCTTCCAGCATTTGCTCCTTAACCAAGCTAACAAGGGCATATACCAGTTTATCAGCCATCCTGCCGGCTCAGAGCCACCAGGGCGAGACAGGAAATGATAGGGTGAAAAGAATGGCATTATGAAGGTGAGGGAGGAGATTCGTTTCTCAAGTCCACACCTGTCTTAAGTGGTGTGCGATCCTGGGACTCAAGGGACTGGGAACTTATTCCAAACTTATTCAAACATAATTAACCACCTCAGCCTTCGAACCTCCAGCCTGGAAGTTTGTGAAGTTTAGCCTCCTCAAAACTCCCTGCATTACTACTTGGACATGAAGCCTGTTTTCTGAGTCACTGACCCACCCTGATCACAAGAGTTGGCCTGTGCCTTGGAGGTCACTGCTGAACTCGAGTGAAAATTACAAGCTTAAGACAGAAACAAACTGTCACTTCCTTGTAAATCAAACAACACTGATGGAGCAAAGCACAAGTTCAAAGGTCAACACTGACATTACCAAAATGTTTTCTTTGCTATATATTTTAATTATGCGAGTATAACTGGAGATGAATAATAAACATGCTGTAGTTAAGAGCTTTGTTTGGAGAGAGGGCTGGACGATGAAATGAGTGACCCCATCGTGTTCGTTGCAAACCTTGTCAAGAATTGCTGTTTGGGGCAAGGGCTCTAAAGAACTGGACTGGAGCAAATTGTACAGATGGAGCATTTGAAAAGTCCAGATCTGTTATTGATATCCCCATGTCACCTCTGGCCCATGTGCACAACTAGATTTATCTTCTTGCAACAGATGTACACAAATCTTGCATCCCTTTCCCACCGAGATGTTACAGCAGTAATAACCGAGCTCCTTGGGGGCCTGGTTATCTTGGTTGAGGAATTACTAACACCCAGCTCTGAGCTCAAGGCTGCAGGGATGTAATTATCCCATGATAACCCTGAGTACTTTGTTCTCTGGATGTCTCTCATCTAGGGCGCATTTTCTGGATGCCTTCCTTTTCCATGAAAGCATTTATGTCTGTAGAAGTGCTTTAGAAGTCACCAGGGCTCTAAAAATTAAAGGGAATGAATTTAAAACCACAGCTTTTTTACCTACTGGAAAACACAAAATAAAAGCTGACATCTGGTAAGGAAGAAACTTCCCCTGGATCCCAAGTAACTAACTTTTATTTTCCCATCCTGAAAGGGACGGATCTCCATCGGTGGCCTTTCTTATTTACACCACACACATGGCGATGGCTCTGACATCCAGTCCCTTTAGTATAAACAGAAAGGGTGGCCTTTTTCTGTGGAAGTGAATGAATTGAAAAACAAAGCTGTTCTGTATACCCACTCCTTCCAAACGAATAAAAGAACTACAGTGTTCTGAGGCTTGTGCAAAATAGTTGCATTCAAATTAATTTTGCCCCCTTCTTCTTCCCCCTCCCCACTTCCCACCACTCCCCCCCTTTTAAGGAGAAAAAGGACCATTTAATCACCTTATAAGGGCAGAGAGCATTAAGGGAATTGAGCAGGAGTCAGGAGGCCCAGATCTTATTCTTGGCTCAGACAGGGACTTTCTGGGCGATCCCGGGGCTGTCCCTTAACCGCGTGCCTCTGTTGATGCAGCTGTAATATGGGGACACAGATGTATGTGTGTGGTGCCCAGGCAGGGCCTTTGGTGAGAGGTCCAAAGCTAAATGTGGGGTCCATTTTGCTGGTTGTGGGCTGTTTCCAATTTGAAATGGTTGTTTGCAGTTCAGGAATTGGAAATGACCTGGTAGGTCTTAAATTGATTACCTGTATATAGGTGCACTAAAAAAACAAACACGCAAAAAAGCCTAGGGGCCCCTGATCTCTAGCAGTTAGATTGCTATGAGAACAACAGCTACTAGAATCTGACTGTACACAGAGCTTATCACAATTTTGTACCATTTTGATCAGTAAAGTATGGTGCAATTTTCCTCTGAAAAATTAGCATCATGTTTCCTGTGGTGTATTTGAAGAATGAAGAAGGAAAGGAGTGGGCATGTTCAAGTTCCTCTGGGCAGCATCTGGGGACCCCTCTTGTGGTGAAGACCTGGTTAAACTCTGCACCTGGGCCAGAGGTCTCTGGGGTTTTGCCTTTTCCTCTGTGATTTCATTGTGTTCACCTGCCAAAATCATTTAACGCTGACTGTAGTTACGTTGGCTGGTTTTCTAGTGAACAGAGCTGAGGCTGCCTTCTAACAAAGTGCTCTCCTTGCTTCTTCTGACCTTGGTGAATCCCAGGAGAGCTGCCCTTCTCATGACTCTCCCTGTGGCCCCAAAGCTTTTCCTCCCTTCTCCATGGCTGCCCAGCCCTCGGCTGACCCAGAAACTCTTAAACATGTCTATTGGGAACAGTGGAGAAGATTTGCATCCACTACACCTGAGAAAGAAGGTCCAAGGGTTTGTCTTATTGGGATTGTGGTGGGTGTCTTTGAACTTGGGTTGAGTTAATCACCACCTGATGGCAGTGTGATAACAGAGCTCCTGACCAAATTAAGGCCATGGAATGGGGACCTCACCCATCCTTCTCTCTCCTCCTCCTTAGAATGCATCACTGAACTCCATCACCCCAAAGTGGATTCTTGTTCATGAGAGACAGTGAGACATTTCACATTGGACTGGCTCCCAAACATCCCATGGAAAAGATCTATGCTTTTAAACTTTTCCACATATGCATTTCATGTGTGCTGGGATCAGGTCATTTTTGCACACCATGCCTCCTTCTCTTACCTTCTTCTGCTCTAGTCTCTTGTCCACCATATTTACTGCCAGAGTGAAACAAGAAAGTGGTCACACTGTCTTTAAAAACATCTGACCTCCTCTCCACTGTCTGCAGATGGGCTCCAAATTCCTTTGCACTCTTAGGAGGCCCTTCTTGAGTTAGCTCTGACCTCATTCCAACTTCTTCTCTTTCCCTCCCCTCCTCTCTCTCTACCTCTTCCTAGACAGCTTCAGGTCTGCGGACACATTGTTCCTTCTCTAGCAATGCATTCCTTTCACTTCCTTGGCTTTCCAGTGAACTCCTGTGCAGCCTTCATGACCCAATTGAAATGTGATATATTAAGGTTTCCTAGAGGTTGCTCCCAACCCTGCCTGCAGACAGAGTCAATTACTCCTTCCTTTGAGCTGTCATTGCCCCTTTGTGAATTTCTCTTTCAGAGGAAGTATCATGTCATACGGGAACTATGTGCTCACATGCCCATCTCCTTCCCTAAACTATGAACTCCTCACGGTCAGGGGTAAGATCTTATTCATCTTTATTCTGGGTCAAGGCCAATGGGTGCTCAATAAATAGGACAGGAAGGCATGTATTCAACTCTAGGGTCTGATAAGTAGATTTCATTATTTTAGATTTTGAAGGCATCTAGACATTGACATCACTAATAACTTACATACGTTTTCTATATTTTGGAAGGGAAGTATTAATGTAAGCTCACTTTTAGAACTACCACGAAGCAAAGATACACCTTAGGCTAAAAAGCACCATGTAAGTGGAATAGTCCTGTTTTAGACAGACCGCTTTAATGGAGAGAGGTTCACATACTCTCACTGGAACAATAAGAACACTTCAGTTTTCCTCCACATTTATTGTGTGTTGGGCCCTTCTCTGGCAATGCATTTCCTTCCCTGTACATTGTTCACTGGGCCCGTCCAACAACCTTTCAAGGTGGTATTATTATTCCGATTTTGTAGGTGGGGAAATGGAAAATGAGGTAAATTGCAAAGTCATGCAGCTAGTAATACAGATGGTGAACTGGCAGGCTAATGTTGAAGCCTCTACATCTCACCAGTGCTAACCACTGCACCATTGCTGCCAACCAGTCCCCCACCACTGATCACCACTGACCACCCCTCCCCCAACCCCCTCGCCCCCCCCCCCCCCACCTTCACTACCATCTAATGAATGAGGGGAATCGGGGTTGTGCAAGTAATACTAATAACAATTTTAGGAAACATCGTGTCTTAATCACTATTGTATGTATTAACTTATTTAATCCTGACAGTGACTCCATGAGAGGGATACAATTATTATCCTCATTTTACAGATGAGAAAACAGAGACAGAGAAGTTAGCAGTTTGCCCAGAGGCCACGTAGTTAAGTGGCAAACCTGGGCTAGAAACCCAGACAGACTGGCTCCAGAGGCCACGCTCTTAATGACCTTGCTCAGCAATCTCCCAGGAAACTCGTCCCCGGGGAACCAGGACAGCTGTTCCGAGAAGATCCGGAGCTGTAGGAGCATGAGGAATTTGGGGTCTCAGGGGCCATACCTGGGCCCACTGAGGTCCTCCACTATCAGGTCCTCTGAAGTCACTCTAAATAGACACAACGTTCCAGGTAAGAACAGCGTTGTTCCCATGTAAACACAGGCCTCATGAGGAGCAGTCGGGAAGTCCACCCCTGCTTCTTCTAGACAAACATTCTGAAAGGCTCAGAAGACTCTCTTCTCAAGGGCTCTGCTCTTACCCCGCTCAGCAGAGTCACTCTGTGGCCTCCAACACCCCCTACCTGCACTCTGTCTCCCTCTACTATACACAGCTTCCCCCCACTCCCCTCCACCACCTCCTACCTTCCTCAGAGGCTCAGGTTGGCAGAACTAGGCTGGCCTCCCTAACATGTGGACTTTGTTTTGCCCAATGACTCTCTGTCCACCTCTCCACTTCAGGTGCAGCTGCCAATCACTTTATATTTTTTCAGATTCAGTTTTTGGAAGGAAGATATTGATAGGTCTGCTTTGACTTTTCAAGCTGAGTATGGCATAGCTTTCCACGAGCCTAAGACCTTACTGTCTTTGGTCCAGGTATGAGGTCTTGAGCCAGCTTTAGGGACACAGATGGGGACAAGAAAAAAAAAAGCACAGAGACACATGGGGAAAGAAATGGCCACCCAGGGCTGTCTCTGCATCAGGTGCTGAGGACAGGGTGGTCCCTTTGAAGGGGCTATAAGTATGGCAGTCACCAGGATGGATGTGTTGGGTATAGTACCATGGGGTGTGAACAGTCTCTCTGTTCTGCGTCACCCAACACCTGTCCCACCCCAGATCCAAGAAGGGTTGCTCTAGAACTACAGAAAGCAGGGTCCTCCCACTGCTGAATATCTGTAAAATGAACTCATTCTGTCAGGTTCCAGTAGAAAACAGATGAAACAGAAACAGGCGAGCAGGGTGACTAGAGAGAGTTCAGTGAAGGAACTGTTTACAAAGCTGTGGGTGGGCAGGATAAAGTGGTGACACGTTGGAGACCCACGGCCATCTTTAGGTCACCGGGGCCTGGAGAGAGCTGTAGCCATCACGGTGGCTGTGTCTGCAGGAGACGGCCACACAACAACCACACGGCTTTCAGGAGAGGAATACAGTGTCTGCCCACCTGTGACTCAGAAAGAAAGGAGCCGGGGAGATCAGTACCTCCCTCTCCCCCTCCTCCTGCCCTTTGATCTATTGCCAGTGCCTGTCTGCTTGAAGCTGCTGGAGCCTGGGGCAGAGCCCCGAGGGAAGATATGGCAGAGTACAGAGCACGGTGGGACGCAGGAGGGCAGAGCAGATCACACTCAGCACCCTCACTTTCCTCACCCTGAAGTGCTTGTTGGCCAGAAGCAACTACACTGACTTGGTCCCAAGGAAGTAGCATATTCCCTGCTTATTACATTTCACATATTTTCAAGCGAAAGGAAATCAGACTTGGAGTTCGCATCCTGGAGCTTCAAGTATGTTTTTCTGGGACCTTATGAGAATTTCCACCTCAGTGGAGAGGTGGATATTCCTGAAACACCAAAAGGATGTTGGAGAAAGTGGGACACACGGACCTGCTAAGGACTGGCTGTTCAGCTGAGGGTGTGCAGCAGGGAGCAGGAGCATGTGGCCGGCCCAGCTGGAGGCGGGTGGGCCTGTGGCGCCTCAGGGAATGGCAGGCTGTCATCCCTGACAGCCAGGAATCCAACATAAGTCCTCCAGAATGTAAGGTACAACCCAAGAGAGAAACGGGAAACTGGAAAATGCTGAAAAGAATTTTGCACTTTACGCTTCTGCCAGGTGGTAGAATGAGGGTTTCAAATAGAAATAAAGTTTTATGTAAAAAATAATAATAATAAGGGGCCCCTGGGTAGCTCAGTGGGTTAAGTGTCCAACTCTTGGTTTTGGCTCAGGTCATGATCCCATGGTTCATGAGTTCGAGCCACGCGTCACGCTCTGCAATGACAGGGTAGAGTCTGCCTGGATTCTCTCTCCCTCTCTTTCTGCCCCTTCCCCCCCAAATAAATAGATAAAAATTAAAAAAATAAATTGTGTATGGGGTTTTTTTTTTGTTTTGTTTCTTGTTTTTTTTGTTTTTGCTTTTGTTTTTGTTTTTGGCACACTTGCCTTTGGCAGTGGGATATTCTAAACACAGCAAACTCTACTGTTGCTGCTTGGAATAGAGGATAATGCCTAAATCCACAACTACAGTACACCTTTGGCCCTTCCTATATCTGCATTCCTTTAGGATAGAACTATTCCCAGAGGAGGAGTTTATCCTGAGTTAAAAGGTGTTAATTGATGTAGTGTTCAAGTCTACAAAAAGTTGCTGATAGAATAAGATACGGCACTCAAGGAAAGTTGCTTCATTATTTCATCTTTGAAGGTCCAAATGAAGGCTTGTTTAGTTTTAAAAAAATACCTCCCAGGGAGTTAAAAATGTACTGGCCTCAAGTATATCTCTTTCCCATCGCTCATGCATGTTCACACAAAGAGGAAACCACTAAGGGATGCTTGATGTTTAGTTGTTCTAGATGTTAGTGGGAGGCAGGGAGGTTGAAGGTCCTGGCATGTGCCTCTAATTTATTTCCTTCTACTTTCCCAGGAGTGGGAAAAAAAATATTTGTGAACTTTCTGTTATTAAAAAGTTCATGCTGTCTGCTTAGCTCCTACCTATAATCTCCTCTTTTCTCTGGACCAGGAATGAGCTTCGATGTCCAGATTAACTCAACTAGCAGATTGTGATTTTGTGTGCTTAGCAAAAAGATGAGTATGAGTAATTTCTTCTTCAGAAAGACTCTTTTGACCTTCTGCTCTGTCTTTTATGTCTTCCTCCTACTGCATCAGCCACTCCACTCGTGAAAGACATGGGCTTTCTGAAAGGGTCTTTCTTCTCTCCAAGCGTGCGCCTCCTCTCTCCTTCTCAATCTCTTTGTCTCTTCCCAACACGCAATTAAAACTTTACAAGTTATGGCCAGTGTTTTCTTAACAACTGAGGATTCTGAGCCTTCATCACTTACTTAAGGTTAATGGTCATGGGACACATGACAGTCGTCCTTGTGTAATAACCTCCCATTTGGCAGCTAACCACTCCTAATGTCATGAAATTAAGATATTGTTCTTTTTTCCGTTATCCTTGGGCACTGATTTTCACACTTCAGGTCCTGAAATCAATGCAATGTGCCATGACCAGCATTAAAAATTAAAATAGAATAGAATAGAATAGAATAGGTCAGACTATGTTGCATATATGAAAATAAATATGAGAACTTTGTTTTAGTTATGCCTATTTCTGTATGCTTGTTTTGGCTTGGGGCATAAAATGTATTTCTTATTGTGGATCACTGCAAAGTTCTGAAGCCACTGAACTAAATTATTGAAAAGCAAAGTCTTAAACTCACAAGCAAGTTTTTGCCATGAAGACTTGGCCTCATGGGCTGGTGTCAGGTGCCCTGCTAGATTTCAGGGTCCTATCTGTCCCCATGTTTCCAGTTTCTCAAAAACATTTCCACTCCTAATTCCATGTCCCAAAGTGCTGCTGTCCCCCAACTAGCACCACACTCCTACTTCCTGCTAAGATGACAGGCCTCAGAAAATATATTACCTAGATACATGCTGTGGTACATCCTACAGTAGACTTTGGATTCTTCTGTCTGGGAAACTGTTGCAGACATGGTTCTGGGACTGATCTCATAGGAAAACTTTGGGCTTTTTTTTCTTTTCCTTCCAGCGCACTCTCTCATTTGTCTAGCCCAACCCACCAAACCATGACTAGGGGATCTTTGAGATGGTTTTATAACACTCTAGGCAGCTATAAGAGGACTGTTACTGATGTTACAGTCTCATTTTTTCTGTTTACTCTTGGATGATAGTCTACTGACTTTTAAAAAGGGGTAAACCCAAGAGAAAATTTAAACTTCAGCCAAAAATCTCAGTGATTTAACAAAACTCCATCAAATAATCATACATTTTCTCAACAAGCATTTACTGAGCAACTATTTTTCTGTGTCAGGCCCTGTGCACAAGACTGGCTATACAACAGGAAAGTAAATCCACTTACTAGCCTTAAACTCTGACTCTGGGGCAAGAGAAGTATCCTGAAAAATAATTATGATGCCAGTTTTTATCGATGTGGGAATAAAGATCTGTGGTTCTTCAGAGAAAGGAAATAACACTTGACCTGGGAAAAGGTGGGAGAGCTTTTTACAAAGGAAGAGACATCTGAGCTGAGTCTGGAGGCACTGGGGGTGTAAAGCCTGGCTGGAGAGGAGGCTGTAAGGTGAACTGGGGCTGGATTATAAAGAGCTTCACGTGCCAGATTTAAGAGGATGGGTTTTCCAAAGGGCAACAGGGTCATAGCCAATAATGGTTTTAAAGCAATTAATTGATTTGATTCATCTTATGAACAAATTGTTCAATCCGGATTTGTTTGCAATAGCAAAAAGTTAGAAACAAGTTACTGTCCATAATGATAGGACATCAATGAATGTCTATACTATAAGATAACATAGCCAGAAAAAAAAAGACATATTTGCTATACATTAGCACAAAAAGAATGGTTGATGGAATTTTATTGAAAATTTTTTTACTTTTACTATCGCAATACTTTCTCTTAACCTCATTGCAAATTCTGACTTTAAGTCTGAATATTCTTAAAGATTTCCCAGTAAAATCCTGTGCAAAAGAAAAGAGTCTAAAATAAAAGGAATAAAAAGTAACTCCAGATCAACAGAAGGCTCAGAATGTTTTCCAAGTCCACGATATACTTAGGGACATTCTTGGAGCCTTATGGTGATGGTAACAGAAAGACACACTTTTTCCTTGCATTTCTTTTTTTATTTAATGTTTTTTTATTTTTATTTCTGAGACAGAGACAGAGCATGAGTGGGGGAGGGGCAGAGAAAGAGGGAGACACAGAATCAGAAGCAGGCTCCAGGCTCTGAGCTCTCAGCACAGAGCCTGATGCGGGGCTTGAACCCACAAACCGTGGAATCATGACCTGAGCCAAAGTCAGTCACTCAACCGACTGAGCCACCCAGGCACTCCCCTTGCATTTCTTAAATTTCAGTTCCCGGTGATATTCCTGGGATCTTGTATCTATATTGCTATCCTGTTGTCATAGTTTTTTGCCCTTCAGTACTCAGTATTGTGACCCCTACTCGTATAAACCTCCTTCTCACCCCGATCTGTTATGCCTACTGTAAGCCTAACTGGTTCTGGCAGCCAGGCACTCCTGTCACCACCAGCATCTATTCTTCTGCTCAGACCAGCATGATAAAAAGCAAGAAAGAGTGCCCCTCTGTTCTTACCTGGCAAACCAGGTACCATTTCCAGCTGTGTTTCTCATACAGTATTTTGCTGAGGGTTCAATTCTACTATCATCTGGATGTCTCTTCATGATTGACTGATTCCCCTCATGAGTTGGACTACAGAAAGTTAAAAATGATGAGAATTCATGTACTATTTCAAGTAGGCACTAGTACAAGGAAGGAGCAGAATATACATCTCAGAGGAGATTCTAGTAGATTTAAGAATTTAGTAGTACAACCGAAGTAAAAGAATACATAAACAATGCATTTGCAAATGAGGCACCATTCCAAAGGTAACCCAAATATATGTCCCGCGTGGGCCAGTTTTTGTAGTCCCATTCAAAGAAAACATTTTCAAATGAATGTGCTTTGAAGAATGATGGAAATTTTACTATACGTTTTCTTAACAAAATTCATCTCTAAAAAACTTCCCAAAGTTCTCTAGAAATATTTTCTCCTCCCAAAGCTCAATACTCCCAATAGCTACCAAATCTCCCTCCTTCCTCTCATCCATGCAGCATGGATGGATGCAGCATGTTCATTGCTCCCCTACTCTCTCTTTTTAAAGCTCTTCTCTCTTCCACACTGTATCACAGTGTAGTACCTCACTGGCCACTAGGACTTCTGTGTCCACTTGCCTCTTCTCCTAGATCTCTCTAGGATGGCCAGAGAATCTAGAATTGCCCCTCTTCCTGACCATCCCTTGGTTCTTGTGGACAAAAGCATCTGGCAAGTCCTTGGAGATAGAGCTGTTTTCTCACTTCAATAAAGAACTCAAGAAGCATTTTGAGGAATAAAATTCTTCACCTTGCTAACAAGTCAGTAGCTCATGGCTGATACTACTGATTCACTATTTGGGGGGAAAATGTTAAATTTCCTTCCTCACACAAAAATGCACTCCAGATGGTCTGAAGAGTTAAATGTGTAAAATAAAAACATCGATGAACTACAAAAATACAGGTGGATATTTACCTAGTCACATAAGAGTGAAGAAAGGAATCATAAAACTAAAGACCTTGGCTATCACTTCATAAAAATATAAAATTCTGCATGTCATAAAAAGCCACAGAAGTTTTTAGAAATGAAAAGCTAAAGGAAGATTTGCAACAGTTAAGACAAGTTGACATTTCTTTTTGCTAACATAAAGAAGCTCTTACAATCAATATGAAAAAGACAAGCACTTCACCAGGAAAATGGGCAAAAGCTGTAAACAATTTATATAAGTCTGGAAAGCCATTAGATATTGAAAACAAAATGTCCAGGCTTCATGAAGGTAACATCCCTGTGAAAGGTGGTCCTAGCTCTGCTAGAAGGGGTGGCCTGAGGTTGCAAGGGAAACAGTGGCTCATGGCTTACAGTTGGGTGATTAGAAACAATGGTCCTGCCTCAGGGCATTAGATGTTGGCTTGGACCTAGGAAGATGTGAGAGCAGGTTCCTAGAGGTGTATCCTTACGGGCTTTTTTCTTGTGAAGCCCTGGAGGCCGAGTATGCAGCAGAATAATCCCCTTGTCCATTACAGCCACTGCAAAATACCTCTGCTCAAAGCACTCTGAGTGGCTCCTCCAAGGTTTTCTGGCCTCAGCCTTTAAGAACCACCTTACCAGCACAGGTGTCTCTCCCACTTCCTTGTATCCCACAGCTTCTGCTGGATAGAGTCTACTGTGGCCATATGTCCCATTTCTTTGTGTCCTTTCCAGAAGGCACTGGCATGCAGAATTCCTGGCCTGCCCCTCAGCCAGCAGCCGCCCACCTCTGCAGGCCTCCGAGTTTAGCTGGTGTCTCTTCATTGTGCTAGATTAATGGCAGTCCACCCCAAAGAACTGCTATTGATGGGAACAAAGCCCAGATGCTTTTCTGGGCTCTGACTGGCATTAGCTCGCTGAACAGGCTTCTTGAGCTGGCTTTGCCTATCCAGTACCTTTCCCTGCACTGACCTCCCTTTCCCACACCATCTCTGACTCTTGACAGTGGAAGAATCTTGAGAATGGGGGTAGTTTTGGATCTCCAGTCACTACCAGCAGGTGGAATGCTCTAGCTTTCACACTTTCAAGGTGAGTGGATGACATTTGTTGAACCCCACTCTAAAGACCTCCTTCCACAAAATATTATCTGGTCTGAATTAATGAGGAGCTGAAATCCTTTCACATATGAGCTGTTTTGACTAGAAGTTTTTTGTTTTTTAAATTTCAGTAAACTCTACCCTCAACATGGGCTCAAACAACCCCAAGATTAAAAGTCACATGCTCTACTAAGTCAGCCAGGCACCCCTTAACTAACAGTTTTTTTTAAAGTAATCTTTTCATGGAAATATGTTTTTAATTAATTGTACATTCTTTGAGCTGAAATCTTTTTTTGATCAAAATGCATGTATTTTGATCTAGTACACTAATGATCTAGTCAGGATTCAGAAATGGCAAAGCTTGGTTGGTTTCTCTAACAAACGATGGTGGCTCATCACTAAACTAAAAATAATACTGTGTTTGGGGAACTCTGCTTTTCCTCTAGTTCTCCATTAACTTCATACTGAGGACTGAGTGAAGCATTTAAGCATGCACAATTGAAATGTGCTCCTACCATGTTTCCTATTCACGGCTTTCTCTACTGACATCCTTTTCATGACAACCCTCATAATTTTATGGACCGAGGAGTTTCGTTTTCCTTAAATCACTGCATATTTTATATACTCCTAACTGGTAGGAAAAATGGAAATCTTTAAAAGATCTGGATGATTCAACAAAAAATGTTTAAGCAATTTTTAGTTCCAAGACTCAGAACTTGGCAGGCTTTCAGTGACTTATTTGGCATTTAGAGCCATTGGGTTGTTGTAAGGGAAGAACTCTATAGTGATACACATTACTCTGAACACTTCTGCCCTCTAAATATGTGGTTTTCCTCCCCACACCAACCAATTCGGCAATACCAGCTGGGTGTCCTACGATTTAATTGAATTCTGACACTATCTACCTGGAGACAAGCAGATTGGTTCCGCCTCCCCCCACCACTCACACTTCAGATGCCAATCTCCTGTCCAGGTTGTCACCTGTGCTTCTGACTACCTATGAATTCCACAAGGGCCTCCTCGGATTCAATTAATTTGTTAGAGCTGCTCACGGAACCCAGGAAAACACTTATTTACTAGATTGCAGGTTTGTTGTAAAAGGATATAACTCAAAACAGCCAGATGGAAGAGATCCATTGGGCAAGCTATGTGGGAAAGTGCTGGGAGTTTCCATGCCCTTTTCAGATATGCCACTCTCCCCAGATTTCCATGTGCTCACCAACCTGGAAGCTCTCCAAACCTCATCCCCCTTTTGGATTTTCATGGAGGCTTCATGACATAAAAGTTCATCAATCATGAACTCATGGACCATTGGTGATTGAACTAATCTCCAGCCCCTCCCCCCTCCCTGGAGGTCACAGTGGGAGTCAGTGGGAAAATTTCCAGCCCTCCAAGCACTGTTGGTTCTCCTGGCAACCAGCCCCCATCCTTAAGTTACCAGGAGGCTTTCCAAAAGTCAATGTAAACTCAGGTTTGGTTGAAAGGGGCTCATTTTGAATAACAGGATGCTGCTTTCACCTTTATGTTTTAAAACTATTTTAGGAACTAAGGACAACAGATGTCTAAGGACAACTAAGACCAGATGATGTAACAAAAGATACTCCCGTTGCACTTAATTAGGAAATTCCAAGAGTTTTAGGAGCTCTGTGTCAGAAACAGGGTAAAGACCAAATATATATTTCTTAGTATAAACCATGGTATCACAGTTGTGCAAATGAGCTTCTGTGTGTGTGTCCCCGTGAGTGTATGTGTCTATGAGTGTGTGTTTCCTAGTAGTTAACCAACCTAATTCTGGGGTCCCCATTTATTTGTTCACCCTTCTATGTGGACAGCTTAATTGTTATTTTCCTTACATCTAACTAGAGGTGGATCTGAATAATTTCTAGAAACATCAGGAAGTATGAGTTTGTGGAATGTGTTCAGTCTTTCAGATATTTATAAATTAAGTTAGAGGTCTGTGAAATGTGCTTCTACCCCTAAAAGTGCTTTTTGCCTACAAAATCCTCTTATCACTTCATGGCAATTCAGCTCTATCCACTAGCCTACATTTAATGCTTCTTTGCTGATTAGCACAAATGGGAGTCATTCTAGCCTCTGGTCAGCATCCTAGAAAACTTTGCCACTGTCCGCAGTAAATGAAGTGATGTTTTCAAGAGACAAAAAGAAAATATGTGTTGTTTCCAGGTAAATAGATGTTGAAGCTATATAACTGAAAATGCTTGGGCAGTTTAGGAAGCACATTGCATAAAGACGTTTTAGCTCTGGTCACAAAGAGACCTTAATTTGAGTCCACGAGGGCCAAAAACAGCAACAATTCCCTGGATCTTCAAAAACTCCTGCTGGTCTTGAGAAAGTTCCTTGGCTGTAGGTAGAAACAGGTTCCTGGATAAACCAAATTTCCCCAGAGTCTATCGGTATCCCTGGGATCAGCTCCAGAGGGCTTTTGCATTACAATGACTATAATGCAGGAGCCTTTCGGTGTCTCACCTGTAACTTGCATCTCCTCAGTATTCATTCTACTTCTCCAATTCTCCAAGAGGCTTTCTCAGCTGCAGGATCATGCTGAATCCACACGTGAGACAGGTTGGAAGTGTCAGGGAGCTAACAGCCCCTGGAGTCACTCTCGGCCGACAACCCAACAACGGAGAGGAGCTGGAAAATGACAACTCAGAGGCACGTTTTGCACCCCCCCCACCCTCTGTCTCCTAGAGGTTCCCAGCAGGTTGGACCCTTGTCAGAAACGGTGACCTGCTGCCTGTAAAGACATTCCTCTCCTCTCTGCCTCACTCCCCCTCTACTCCTCTTGGTTTCCTTTTGTTTTATTAAAAGTGATTTTTTAAATGTTTATTTTTTTTTTGAGAGAGAGAGAGAGAGAGTGAGCAGGGGAGGGACGGAGAGAGAGAATCCCAAGCAGGCTCTGCACTGTTGCCACAGAGCGCGACACAGGGCTCCAACTCAGGTCATGACCTGAGCCGAAATCAAGAGTAGGAGGCTTACCCGACTGAACCACCCAGGTGCCCCTCCTTGGTTTCTGAGATTGTCTTCTAAATGAAGTGGGGCACATCAATGTGTCTCAAAATCAGCTTCCAGGGAAACCGATCCTAATGCAATGTGTAATAGTTGTTTTCCGTGCAATGTCTCTTAGGTTAACTGGAGTCTCTTGGTCTATCTAACATACAGGTGACTTTAAATTGCATGTCAGTGAGTAGGAGGACCTGATAATTATAGCCAGTCATTTATGTTAGATCGCTGCAGCTAAGAGAGCTGAATTAAGTGAATATGAAAAAGAATACACAAAGGTCACTACCAAGGCAGGACCGTGATGCACAGAACTCTTGTCTCCTCCCCCACAAAAATCCCTGTTCTCCCTGGAGCTTCCCTATCTTAGTCAAAAGCAACCCCAATGCTCAATGCACAAGCTCCTCCCTCTGGAGGTCACCCTTGACTCCTTCTTTCCCTCATATGCTCTATTGGATTTGTCACTGAATTCTGTTGCCTCTATTGTCAAAATACATCCCCAGTCCTGCCAGTTCTCATCATCACCTCTGCTGGACTCTGGCCCAAGCCATCATCATCCGCCCTCTATGGTCTAGTGCACGTGTTGGCAAACCTTCTCTTTCTTATAAAGGGCCAAACAGTAAATAGTTTAGGTTTCTCTGGTTTTATGGTCCTGTTACAATTACTCATGTTTGCTCTTGGAGCACATAAACAGTCACAGAAAATGGACACAAGTAAATGGATGCTGAAACTCAAATTTCACAAATTTTCACATGTCACAAAATAGTGCTTTCGGGGGACATTTTTGAACTACCTAAAAATGTAAAAGCTCTTCTTATCTCTTATACTGTACAAAAAAACAGGTGGAAGACCAGATGTGGCTCCCAGGTTTGCGTACCTCCCTTGATCTAATCATGTAGCTACAGCCAGATCTCTGTAAAACCTGCCGCATCATGTCCTTTCTCAGCTCTTCTCCCGGAGCTTAACAGGAAGGGCCCTCAGTGCATGTGGCCCTGCACACCTGACCCTACTTTCTCTGGCACTCTTCCCTGCCTCTTCCCCTGCTGTCCCTTCTCTCCACCCACGTGGGCCTCCTCCGTTCTAATGTGCCTCAGAGCCGTGGCACTACCAGGACAGATATCTGAATTCCCTTTCCCTAAATTTCAGGCTCTCTAAAGTACTTTTCCCTCCCCTCCTTTGAGCCTCTGCTTATGTGTCACCCTTTTAGAGTGAGTCCTTCCCCAGCCACTGTATTTAAACAAGCCTACCTACACACACACACACACACACACACACACACGTGCCGCTCCTTGTCCCCCTTCCCTGCTTTACGGTTCCCCACATCATTCACCACCTATGACCTACTGTATATTTTGGTTGTGATTGTTTGATTCCCTGCACCCCTCTTCCAAAAACTAGAATGGAAGTTCCTCGAGGCTAAAGACGTTATGCCCCCAAACTTCCAGAAGAGTGTCGGATATGCAGTAGTAGGCAGTCCATGAAGATTTCTTAAATCAGTGAGTGAGTGAGTGAGTGAGTGAGTGGAATGAATGAATAGTTCCCATTCTTCTGCTATTCTTTGGTAGAAAATGGGTACCTGCACTACTTACTGTATGTCTCAGGAGAAACATCATAGAAATGTTCAAGTCAGCCAATCAACTCTCCCCTGGGGTGCAGACCCATCTGAGACCTAAGGAAGGAGATTGGCCATGTCCTACTAGCTGCAATTCCAGATTGATTAGTCATGGTGATGGAGAGAAATAAACATCATTCTCATCTTTGGTGGTGTATTTGACTCCAGTTGGGTTAGTTTTTTTTAATACCCCCTCTGCATAGTAATATTACTTTCAGTACTAATCATTCATAATCATGGTTATCCTAATTTGTTTATTAGTTCTAAAACAACTTAAAAAGAACAGTAAGTTGCAATTTAAAGATAAGATTCACATTCATTAAAATGGTTCGCGGATGAAGCAAAATCTACACTTAATGAAAAGATACTACCCCTTGCAATTCACACCAGAGTTTTAAATTTTAAACACAAACACTCCAAGTGATCACCTGGAGTACCTGAACTGAATACCTTAGACTGAGCTTCTCATCTTTACACGCACTGGGCTATCCCCGTGGATCGCAAAGCTGCCGCTTACTCCAGGAATATGGTGCCACAGGGGCTGCTCTGGAAAGGATTCCTACCTGAAGTATTCCAAAGCCTTCTGAACTCAGTCTTAAGATGAAACCGTAGTAGAGCTGGGCCCTCATGTGTTGGAGGTCACCTGTATCAGTCAGTGGAAGCACTCCAAAGTAACCTCATATACAGTGCAATGTTATTAAAGGATAAGTCCAAAAACATGCTGATGTGAAGCATCTACACCATTAACACTCCACCGTAATCACAGCAATTGTTTACAAAGACCAACAAATTCCTACCCCCCTACCCCCCCCCCACCCCCCAGGAGTACTTTATCACTGGTGCTGTTTAGGATGATTGCACGTGGAGAAAGTAAAAAGCCGGCCACACCTTGCTTGCGTGGGCTTTATGATCGTTTTTAAATTTCCCTCGAACACTCCATCCCATTGTGCACTTGGCTGGACCGCTCCCGTTGCCCCACCCTTGATACACCACCACTTATCATTTGTCCCCCATTCAGGAAAATCTTGAATCCCTGGTAGTAGAAAGCAGCTGCCAGTGCGCACAGCGTGTTCCCACATGCCTCAGCTTCAAACTGCGTTGTTGATCCATCCTGCAAATCTAGTAGATTACAGGGGAAAGGACCTAAGAGAGTCTGTTTAATACATTTCATTTTACGAAGAAAAAATTTATTTGTAATTTTAAATTTTGCAAATGCTTTCACTAGCATTATTTTCTATGTTTCTCAGACAAGCCTTTCAAGTGGTCAGGGTAAGCATTATTGCCTATTTAGAAGACATAAGTGCAACTTTGCTAGTTATCCCACATGTCCAAGGTTATACCACCTAGTACATCTCAAAGTCTAGTCTTGAAGACTCAAGGGCATGTAAGGCCTATATTTGCTTTTTACAATTATTTAGAACTCAAGGCCTTTGTTTACACACCTAGGCTCAGACACCATTACTTTAGGGAACTCTGAGCTACAATTTCAAAATCCACAGAGTAACTGAGGAAACAGCCATTTCTTGTAGGAAGAAGCCAAGTTTGATTCAACTTTGTGTTTCCAGGGCACACAGGGGCACTTGGAATCTTGAGAGGTTGGTGCTGAGTTGGTAGGCATAATGCAATGACTCAAAGACCATTTCCACAAGAAGCAGTATAAAGATCTGAGTGCTTTTATTACTAATTTTTATTTTTTTAAGTTTATTTATGTTTAAAATAATCTCTATACACAATGTGGGCTTGAACTCACAGCCCTAGAGATCAAGAATTGCATGCTTTTCTGACTGAGTCAGTTAGGCACCCCAAGTCCTGTGTGCTTTTAAAGAAGAAAAACCTGAAAACAGTCCCTAAAGTTTTCCATGATGATAATAATTGCCTTTTTTGAGTACTTTCATTTTTTATATAATTTTTTAAATGTTTGTTTTCAAAAGAGAGACCATGAGTGGGTGAGGGGCAGAGATAGATGGGAACAGAGTTTCTAAAGCAGGCTCTATGCTGATAACAAATAGCCCAATGCAGGGCTCAAACTCACAAATGGTGAGATCATGACCTGAGCCAAAGTCAGACGCTTAATCAACTGAACCACCCAGGCGCCCCTTAAGTACCTTCTATGTACAGGCACTTTCTCCACCATCATGCCAGAGAAAACCCCACCAAGTTTTGATCAATATATACAAATGTATTCTACCTACAATCAAGGCTATGTGTGTGCACTATTATGATACCATCTGGAGGTCAGGGTGTTAAGTTATACTGGTTGGGCGAAGAAGGGGAGGTTAAAGGGCACCCTGCTGAGTGAGTTACTGGACAGACCGTAGGGTTAAGCCTAGCCAGGGAAAGGTGTCATGTTCATTAGGGCACAGCAAGAGAGTGAGGATGTAAAACAGTGTTGTCAGGGCAGTGACTAGCTCTACTGTGATGCCAACGTGACATGGTAGGAAGCCAAGGGAAGACTATATTAGTTAGGAATACAAGTCATTTTTCCAACTTTTCAAATTATATCCTTTTAAAAAATGCTAACCTGTTGATCCTTTTGGGTGTGCCAAAAAAAAAAAAAAATGTGTTGCTATTCGAGAAGGACCATGTTGGGCCTTTCACATATTATTTGTGATTCTTACAATGTTTCATTTTTGTTGTTGTTTTAATTTTTTTTAATGTTTATTTATTTTTTGAGAGAGAGTGAGAGCGAGAGGGGTTGTTCAGAGAGAGAAGGAGATACAGAATCCAAAGCAGGCTCCAGGCTCTGAGCTGTCAGCACAGAGCCCCACTTGGGGCTTGAACTCATGAACCGTGCGATCATGACCTGAGCCGAAGTTGGACACTTAACCAACTGAGCCACCCAGGCACCCCTGTTGCTATTGTTTTTATTTATTTATTTATTTATTTATTTATTTAAATGTTTTATTTATTTTTGAGAGAGAGAGCACAAGCAAGGGAGGGGCAGAGAGAGAGAGAGACAGGGGATCCAAAACAGGTTCCTTGTTGACAGCAGAGAGCCCAATGCAGGGCTTGAATCCACAAACCTATGGATATGTATAAGTATATGCCTAAGTATATGCCTATCTTACAGATAAGAACACCAACTGTCATGGGTTGGTGACACCCATGTTCACGCTGTAGGTAAGTAGGAATCGTATTGAGTTTAGGTAAGTTTCCAAAGCCATGCCTTTCCCTCCACATCTGCTCCCTCACACCTATGTGAAGGAGGGTGTGGAGAGTGGGAAAGTAGTGGTGTCTTGAATGCCAAAACTTGAACCAGTGGTGGAGCTTCAGGGAGGCAGATCTATACCCAACCTAAGAGTAAGAATGCCCCATCCCAACAAACATAGCTCTCCAAGGGTGGCATGGACCAGCAAAAATGCATGCAAGATCCTCAACGTCGGAGAATTCAAGCAGAAGCATGGGATCCTGCAGGAGCAGTTTGTCCTCCAAGAAAGAACTTAGAAGGTGACCAGTCCTGTCAGCTAGCCTCTGGATGGACAGTCGTGATGCTAAAGAGCCAGGCCTACAGAGGTTGGTCAGGGCACTAGCAAGGGGACCCTCTTCCCATGCCCTTTCAGGGAAGACCTGTGCACATGGGCTACTTCAGCTGCCCCTAAAGGAGATTTTGGTCACATACTAAGGGGTCCCAATGAATATCAAGCCCAATGACACCCACCAAAGGATGGTGACTCCTTACTGCCTTTACCAGTGAAGCAAGTCTTGAAACAGAACAGGGAGCAGAAAAATAGAAGGTAATGGGGACCAGGAAGAAGACTGCCATGAGAATGGGGGCCAGGGACATAGGATCCCACCATAAAGACCTTCAGCCCTAAATTAGGCTAAGGAGGAATCAGAGAGAGACCACAGGGCATCTTGGGCTGAGATGGGCAGTCCTACCAGCCTGTCACCTCAGCTGGGCTCAGGTGAGAGACGTTAGTGGAACAGAAGCATCCATATCTCAAGCTCTGGAACCTAAAGGGCTGGGTTGAAATATATCTCTGATGTGGGACCTCCAACAAGTCTCTTAACCTCTTGTTTTCCTTGCCTATGAAAGGGGTTCTTCCTCCTTCAAGATGATTGCAAGGGTTCAAGAAAGAATGTTTGCAACACACTTAGCAGGTGGTTTGCCTCCTAGGAAGCAATCACTAAAGGTAACTGCTCATATTATTTTTATTATTACTTTGAGTTTAGGATTTTCTAAAATCCTATTTTCTAGTGCCCATTATCCACATACATTCAAACTCTTCAGCTCATGTTTGGATTCAGAGAATAGGAAATGGTTTGGAGTTAGAGAACATTCTGAAAAGCACTCTGGGAACAGTGGTCTTGGATCAGGCTCAGATCCTCCATCTACAAAGTTGCCATGATAACGGGACCTACCTCCTTTCCAGTGGCTGGGGTTAAAGAAAATACTGCATATTTTAGCACAGTTCTTGTTCCATAGAAAATCCTCGAATATGTTAGCAATTATCTTTACTGTTTTAACTAATCACATTATCATCACCATAGTCACTTCTTAAATTTTGGAGGATGTTAGTTTTTTTTGTTTTGTTTTGTTTTGTTTTTTTGTATTTTGTTTTCGATTTTATTACCAAGAATTGTCTAGTTTTTGATTCACTAACTGACCACCATTTTTTGTCAAGAGACAACATAATCAGAATTTTATTGGCTAATTAATAAATATTTACTGACAGTCTATTCTACACTGCTCTAACACACTGCTCTAGTATGGTGAATTTCTCCTATCTTATCAGGGTAGTTCAGGCTAACTTCTATTTCTCATGGATTTAACCCAGTGGGTCTTCCCTGGGGATGAATTTGCCAAGCTCCTAGGCAATATCTAGGGGCATTTTTGTTTGTCAAAATTGGAGTGGGATTTGCTACTGGCATCTCCTGGCCGAAAGTCAGAGGTGCTGTGAAACATCCTGAAATGCATGAGCCAGCCCCGTACAACCAAGATGGATCTACCCCCAAACAGTAGTACTGATGCTGAGAAAACTCTTGGTCTAACCTCCATTCTTCCTGCCCTTTCTGCTTGAGAACCACCAAGAGAGCGGGCCTGATGACTGGTCTCTCGCACCAGGCAGTGTTTTTGGGAAAAGTGAGTCGTGAGGACTTGTAAAGCTTTGTTAAACCAAAGAACAAAATCACAGACAGCCAGAGCATTTTGAGCAGTCCCTCCTCCTGACTGGGTATTCCGCTCTGGCATCCGTGTTCTTGGCCGGGGTATGGGCCTTGTCTCAGCTGGGGCAACATTTTCAGTTTCAATCAAACCTCCTAAGGAATCCACGGAACATGAACGCTGAGGCTGTTTGGCCAAACCGGGAGGGGGAAGGGCTTGGGTTCGGGGGGCTGATGCTGAACTTTCAACCCTTCTTAGCAATGTTTGCTGGCCAGAAAGCAAAGCCAGCTGTACTTGGACAGCACTTTACACAAACAGACAACACAGACTGTTATCTTCCAAATTGGAGGCTTTCTACAATGTCTTCTCATGTGGGCACTGCACTCAGGCAGGAAGACCACCCACAGGCAAGCACACAGCACCTCCCTGGGAGGCCCTGTAATCACCCACCGTTCTCGCCACCTGCTCTGGGGCTGGGTTATCAGATGTGAAGGAGCCAGCTAATAACCATTTATAAGCTATAAATGGAAGTGGCCATGGCAGGGAGCTGACAAACATTTGGGGGGCAAATTATTTGTGTAGCTGACTGTCATTTGCAGCCCCCTCTCAACTGTTTGAAAGTATGTGTTTCAGGTTACAGGATGTCCAAATGGCTGTCTGCAGGGAGGGGTGCCCTACGGAGGTGCTGTGTCTGTGGATAATGACAGCAGCCCTGGATACTTTCAGACTCCCTGGGCATCAGATCTTTTCCCTTAGCTGTTTGGTGGTGAAAAGGAAATTCCAAAGCTAGAACTCCCTAAAATATCTCATGTGTGTTGAGATCGCAAATCTCAGTTTGGGACTCAAATGCATGGACAGAGTTGTCTAAAAAGTGAGCTTTCACGCACACACTTAGTTTGGGTTTTTTTCTCCCCCGCCACTGAAAGAAAGCGAGGATAGGGATGCTGCATTTAGATGCTGACAGTCTGAGACAATTGCAGATCCAGACTTGTGCTTGTAGGGGCTGGTGCAGAGAAGCATTTCAGTAAATGCACTACGGTTGCAGCTAAACCACTGTCTTGCCCCAGGTTGGCAGTTATTGGATTAAAAGTCTGACGGGGCAGTTTTGGAAATGCAAATGGTGTGAGGAATGGGGAAGAAGGGCCCTGGACATTTAAATAACAAAAATGACGCCTGTCCTTTCACCGGGGAAGTGAGGGAGTGGGCAGAGCCAGCTGACCCAGCCTGAGATTTCTGATTTCTCCCTTTATCTTCCAGGGAAGCCAAAGTTGGGAACTGGGTATGACCAGAGTTTTCAGAGGCTCTGAGCCACCCGTGTGGTGCCTAGGGATGGCTAATTTTTAGGCCATGGTATGGTGCAGGAAGGGTGCCAGGCAGGTACCCACAGAGCTAGGATCCAGACCCTTCCACGCTTACTAGGCCATGGGACCTTTAGCACATATCTTAACTTCTCTACATCGACGTTCTTATTTGCCACAAGAAAGCTTAAGGCTCAAGGCACTGTGGACGCTATGGAAGTCTGGCTAGAAACCATCCTCAGGGAACCCATAATTGGGCTGGACAGAAGACCTTTCATGGACAAGATCATCAACCGTTCAAGGCCATAGAGAATTGGCAAAGCAATGGCCCAGAGAATAAATGTCACTAGAGTTGTCAAGGGAGGCATAAGGAGCCAAAGAGCAGGAAGGCTTCAAGAAAATTTGACTTGATTTCGCTTCCAAAGATGGTCAAAGTTATCATTAGGGAAGCAAGTTCTGGCCATATTGTGAAGAGCTTGAATCCTCTTTGAAGAGGTCAGTCCTTCCCTTGTAACGCCTGAGCAGGAAAGGCTGGAAAAGGTGGGTCAGGCAAAAAGGTCAGATACCTTGAAAAGAGAAGATGCCTGAGGGAGTCCAAGCATAAGGAGTGGGCAGCTGAGAGGCAGCTGGAGAGGGGGATGGGAGAGAGCGCGGAGTCCGCTGGGCTCTGTGAGGACAGTCAGCAAGACCAGGCTGGAGGCGAGGCCTGAATCTGACTGATAGGTAAGGGGAAAATACCTTAGACAGAAACCAGCAATCCCGAAAAATGAAGCAAAGGACAGCACTTTGAATTTAGGGGCAAAGCACCCAAATGGAAATACCTAGCAAGTAGTTGGTAATACAGAACTGGAGTTGGAAGGTGTGCATTTGCTTCCCTACATCCCTAACTAGGCTGTTATCGTGTCAAGGGCAGCAGGGCAGGGTGGACATTGTCGTGAGCAACAATTATGTAATGGATCATTAGCTATTGCTTTCTGAAGACACACTCTTGTCAGGCCACAGCCTTGCCAAAGTGGGATTAGGAATTCATGATCGTTTTTGCCCAGCTGTCAAAAACTAGGTTCAGAGAAGTTAAGCAATTTATCCAAAGTCATACAACTTGTGAATAGCTGAATTAGGATTCAAACTTAGGTCTGGTTGGTATAAAAGGCCACCACGCCTTCCCCATTCTTTCTCATATCCTTTCTCGACATCTTAATGTAGGAATTCTTTTACGTGAGGCTTTTGCTTTTTTCTACAGCTAATACAGTACCCGTGCATGAAAGTTTTCTGATACATGTTAAATATTAATCTTTCTTTCTGCTACCAAATTTCTCACAAATACCAAAATTTTATTGGTTCACTACTTCGAAAAGTAAAACAAAAGCAAGAAAAAATCTTGGTCTTTTTTTCGCAAAAGCATCCAGGTTAATTATACTTATTTGCTAAGTTAAAAAATATACCCTATTTTTTTTTTTTTTATTTTGCAAAGCAAAGGGAATTTCTGAAAGGAAAAAGAGACAATATACATTTATTCTTTGCCATTACTACAAAGTATTTCTCTGTAAATTTTTGTTAACTGAATTCTTTGACAAATTTCCATAATTTTCTAAAAGTGAAACCTATACCCCTGTCTTCCAAGTCACTCTCAGGCCAGTTTCATCCATGCGCTTGTTAAAATATCATTTACATATTTGGGGAAGGAAAGTACATGGATTATGCAAGGGTTCACAGTAACTAGGAGTTAGAATTTAAGATTAGTATTTACCACTTCTGCTCTAACAGGCATGCCAGAGCCACTCTACCTCCCATATAGTTTCAGGGGAAAATGAAATCAGAAACCGAGCTATGGTGATTTTTACTGCGTTGAAGTTTTTGCCAAATTTGGGTTCTGGAAGGAATTTCTCTCTAGGGCATTTTGGCAGGAACTTTGCATTTTTTTTCAATTTTCACCTGGAGCACTTAGCTGGGATCCTCTATTGTATAATCCGTTGGCCTCAACCCTTCCTGCCCTCTTCTGTAATTTAAATCAGGGAATAATGATCTCGTATTGATAGAGAAAATAGTATATGAGCCCATCACAACATATCTCTGCTACTGACATATACCTTTGTTCCTTCCTCCATAACCAACTGGCAGGCACGGAAGGGACAGTTTTCATTAATTTGCTTGGGAATTAGCATTTTCTGTTAAGTAATGTTGCTCTTTTACACAAGGAATTTCTCTTCACCAGAGAAATCCTAGATCAAGTTGCCCATAGGTGGTTTGATGAAGCCATTGTTTCTGTCATAAAAATCAATATGTCCACAGAGGTCTAAAGCAAATTAAGTTAAGCTGTAAAGAAATGGAAAGACATTACTTTTTCATTTTGCTTTATTTCATTTTTAAATGAAGATGATAAAACTTTTAAATATGGTTGTTACAGACAGGACTTTATGCCTCAGGGGCCAGGAAGAAAAAAAAAAAAAAAGCAAGAGAAAAACAATGGAAAATGTTGGTTTGGATAATACAAATTTTGCAATCCAAACGAGAAAGTTATGGGACTTCATTTTTTTCAATATATATATATATATATATATATATATATATATATATATTTTTTTTTTTTTTTTCCTTAATGTTTATTTATTTTTGAGAGAGAGAGAGAGAGAGCAAGCAGGGCAGAGGCAGGGAGAGAGGGAGACATAGAATCTGAAACAGGTTCCAGGCTCTGAGCTGTCAGCACATAGCCCCACACGGGGCTTGAACCCCCGAACTGTGAGATCATGACCTGAGTGGAAGTTGGAAACTCAACCAACCGAGCCATCCAGGCACCCCTCAGACTATAAATTAAACCATAGCAGCCTGCTGTGCAAGTCATATGCACTGTTTCTTAGAGAAAAAGAAAAAATTATAATTGATACTGTTGCTGAAATCCACTTTGCAATCCTCAATCCCAGAATGAGGGGGAAACTAAAAAACTGAGCATGTGCAGGCCAACATCCCCACACTGCCCTCTGGTGGTGGCCCACCTCTTGGCGTTTTGCATTGATACTAAAGGTCAGGCAGCTGGGAGCTGCCAGGGGCATCAGAGTCTGATGGCCGCAAAGGAGGTCACTGCAAATACTTTACAATTGTATCTCTGTGGGCACCTTGCCTTTATTACATGACCTGGTTTTCGGGCATTTTCTGTCCACCTCCCCACTGGCCTACTAGTACTTGGGGACAGGATCATGTCATCTTCATTTTGTGTACCCAGTGCCCACACTTAATAGATGTCCAATGCCTACTGAATTTGTGTCAGATGTGTGAAGAAAGAGATGCTTCATTAAGGTAGAGTGTGGCTGGGGTGCATATTAGTTAAAAATAAAATCTTAAAAAAAAAAAAAAGTAGAGCATGGCTGAATGGTTGTCCCCACTGCCTCCAAAATAAGGGAACTGAGTGGGCACCTGCATAGTGGGGCCCAGTCTAGATTCAGTCCCAGATGCTGTGGCCCGGCGATGTTGTTGACGTCTCTCTCCATCACAGATGTGGCTGAGATGATGGAGCCAGCAGGAATCAGACACAGCATTTGAAAAAAACATTTGAAACACCAGTTTTCTCTACACATTTCAAATGCAGGGATATTGAACATCAAAAGTAGAAAGGAAATAACAGCAGATAGCTTGATCTCCACCACCTGCGCACAGTTGCACCAACCTCTCCGAAGGAGTGCTTCCTGGTGAAATAATTTAGTCCTGTTCTTCTTTCTCTCACACCTCTTCTTGCCCATGGGCAAATCACTTCACAGGGCCACATCTGTGAAATTAGAGCACTGATTACCTAGAACTTTCCAGCTCAGACATTCCTCAACACTAAAGCTAGTCTCTTATAAATTATTTTTCATTTTATTTTAATTCCTTATAAACATTTTTTAAAAAGGTGATGATATAGACATGTCCACCTCTCTGCAGAGACCCCTGCTCTGCCTTATTGGTCTTTTGTCCCCAGTCTCTGGTCTCTAACCAGTCTTTGACCCTTGCCTTTACTGGAGATGGCCTTTGTAAAGATGGGCTTCCACTTTTAGTCTTTTTATTTTTTAATCATTTTTAAAAAAGGTTTTAGTTTTAAATAATCTCTACGCCGAACAAGAATCCCATGCTCTACCAACTGAGCCGGCCAGGTACCCCTATTTTTAACTTTTTTGAGGAAGCCCCCATACTATTTTCCACAGTGGCTGCACCAGTTTGCATTCCCACTAACAGTGCAAGAGGGTTCCTTTTTCTCCACATCCTCGCCAACACCTTTTGTTTCTTGTGTTGTTGATTTTAGCCATACTGACAAGTATGAAGTGATAGCTCATTGGAGTTTTGATTTACATTTCTTTGATGATGAGTGATAATGAGCATATTTTTGTGTGTCTGTAGCCATCTGGATGTCTTCTTTGGAGAAATGTCTGTTCATGTCTTCTGTCCATTTTTTAATTGAATTATTTGTTTTTTGAGTGCTAGGTTATATAAGTTCTTTATATATTTTGGATACTAACCCTTTATTAGATATTCCATTTGCAAATATCTTCTTCCATTCAGTATGTTGTCTTTTATTTTTGTTGATTGTTTCCTTCACTGTGCAGAAACTTTTTTATTTTGATGTACTCTCAATGGTTTCTTTTTGCTTTTGTTTCCCTGCCTCAGGAGACATATCTTGAAAGAAGTTGCTAAGGCTGATGTCAAAGAAGTTACTGCCTGTGCTCTTTTCTACCATTTTTATGGTTTCAGACCTCACATTTAAATCTTTAATCCATTTTGAATTTTTTTGTGTAAGAAAGTGGTCCAGTTTCATTCTTTTGCATGTAGCTTTCCAGTTTTCCCAAACACCATTTGTTGAAGAGACTCTTTTTTCCCATTGGATATTCTTTACTGCTTTGCTGAAGATTAATTGGCCATATGGTTGTGGGTTTATTTCTGGGGTTTCTATTCTATTCCATTGATCTATGGTCTATTTTTGTGCCAGTACCAAACTGCTTTGATTACTATAACTTCGTTTTTTCTTAAGATTTTTTTAAATCATATATATGTGTGTATAATATATATGTATAATGTGTGTATATATATATATATATATATATACACACACACATATATATATATATTTTCAGGAATAGAATTTAGTGATTCATCACTTACATATAACACCCAGTGGTGCTCATCCCAACCAGTGTCCTCCTTAATGTCCCTCACCCCATTAGCTCTTCCCTCCACCCAACATCCTACCAGCAACCCTCAGTTTGTTCTCTGTATTTAAGAGTCTCTAATGGTTTGTCTCCCTCTCTGTTTTTATATTATTTTTGCTTCCCTTCCTTTATGTTCATCTGTTTTGTATCTTAAATTACACATATGAGTGAAATCATATTGTATTTGTCTTTCTCTAACTGACTTATTTTGCTTGGCATAATACTCTCTAGTTCCATCCATGTTGTTGCAACTGGCAAGATTTCATTCTTTTTGATTGTCGAGTAATATTCCATTGAATATATATACCACATCTTCTTTATCCATTCATCAGCCAATGGACATTTGGTTTTTTCCATCCTTTGACCACCTTTAGCCTTTAAAAAAAATTTTTTTTTTACATTTTATTTATTTTTGATAGAGAGAGAGAGAGAGCACAAGTGGAGAAGGGGCAGAGAGAGAGGGAGACACAGAATCCGAAGCTCCAGGCTTCAAGCTGTCAGCACAGAGCCCGATGCGGAGGTTGAACTCACAAACTGCAAGATCATGACCTGAACCAAAGTCGGACACTTACCCGACTGAGCCACCCAGGCACCCCCACCTTTAGCCTTTTTAAAGAAAGATCACACTGTAGACAAATATTCATAGTAGCAGTGTACATAATTTCTCAAAGCTGGAACCAACTCAGATGTACACTATGGTGTGGCCATATTCTGGAGTATTATACCACAATGACAATGGATGGTTACACCTGCACATGTGAAATGTGTGCTGTGATGGTCTGCCTGCCCAGACACCCATGATGAGGGTGTCCCACAAAACTCACAACAAAGAGAAAATCTGGGAAACACTTTACATTTTAGATTTCCATTTCTTCCTAAATGGGAGATTTTAAGAAAACACCTTCTGAGACAAACTTTAATTGGCATCTCAGGGCAGAGTTTCTCCCACTGAGACTGCAAAACCCATCAGAGTCATCTGGGGAGCTTGCTAAAGATGAAGATGCCTGGGCTCACCCTGGTACCCCTGCATCAGAACCTCCAGGTGGGACAGTCAGGATTGTATTCAAGTCCCCAGCTGGTTCTTTAGCATAGCTACTGCAGAAACTTGTTGTAAAGTTTAACTCCTAAAGAGGGTGGTTCTTCGTTAATCTCCTAGCTTTCTTATTGTCTCAAACACCAGGAATACCCTTGACAGTTGAAGGCAAGAGCTGAGCTCAGTATCATTCAGAATTGGGAAGGACCCATGCCTGCCCCGTTTCCCGGGCTATTCAAGAATCAGACTTATGAAGAACAGTTCGCCAAAGAGAGAGTGCCAAGCAGCCCAGGACCCCTGAGTAGATTTTAGGTTCAATTTTTTAGATCAGAGAGAGGTCAAGAATGCCATTCTTACTTTAAGAACAAGCCTGGAAGCCAGGGTATGTGGCTGCATATTTGCAATGAGTTTAATATGCGCTGAGCAAAAGACAAATAATAATAATCAAGAGAAACCAATTGTGTGTGTGTGTGTTGTCCTTTTTAAAGACAGATTTAAACTCAGTCCAACAGCTGACACTGTTTTATTATTTTATTTATCCCTATTTTATTATTTTAAGCTGTACCATTAGCTTCAGGAAACAATCCTGTTGGTTGGAGGAAATACTTAAGCAGTAATTTTTTTTTTTATTTTTTTTAATGTTTATTTTTGAGAGAGAGAGAGAGTGAGCTTGAGTGGGGGAGGGGCAGAGAGAGAGGGAGATACAGAATCTGAAGCAGGCTGCAGGCTCTGTCAGCACAGAGCACGACACAGGGCTTGAACCCACGAACCATGAGATCATGACCTGAGCTGCAGTTGGATGGTTAACCGACTGAGCCACCCAAGCGCCCCAGCAGTAGTTTTTGCCAGGTAAGCAATGCAGTGAAGAAACAAATTAGGTATGTTTTATGTTCATCTAGTATCAACATGTGAGATCATTGACTCATCCTCTTAGCCATGGGGATAGCTTCTGGATCAAGATCATAAAATGAATGACTAGGTCTTCGTGGCCAAGGACAAGGGAGAAAATTGAGGCAAACACTGGATAATTTTAGCCAAGGGGGAATGTCAACTTCATTTCCTCTGTACTCTTGATGGTTTTGGTGAAGCAGACCCACCTTTTTTTTTCTTTTTGTCATTATGAAAATAAGATTTATTTCAGAGGGTCTTCCTGAATTTGATTAACTGATGGATTGAGTTTTCTTAGGTTACTGTACATCACAAAACCTTGGAGGCCACATTCCATAGGAGTTAAGAGTATGGATTCTGCAGGCCCCTGACTGACGAGGGCAGATGTTTAAATCCCAGCTCTGCTGCTTACAGGCTGGGTGACATGAATTGGATGACCAACTGTTCTGGTTTGCCAGAGACTGAGAGGTTTCCTGGGTTATGGGATTTATAGCATTGAAACAAGGAAAGTCCTGGGCAAACAGGAACAAGCTGGCCATCCTAAACTGGAGGAAGTTTATAGACAGTGTCTTGTCCATAAAGTGAGGGCATTACTACAGTAACCAACCTACAGTGTGGTTGGAGGAGTACAGGAGACAATCAGCACTGGAACCATGCCTGACATACAGCAAACACGAATGTGCTTGGTGTCACTTTTATACTAAACAATGGCCTGCTTATGCTACAGATGGGCTTCAGAGAGCTAATGCAGTTTAATGACCAGAATGCAGACATCACTTATGGACATCATGAAGAGTCCACTGGAACCTTCCTTCACTATGTGAGATGCTTGTGAAACAGGTATTTGGTAACTTCCATGCAGTGACATTCGGGGCTTGGATATCTCCTGTGCTTCTGTGGATGACTGTGAATCCACCTCCTGGTAGGATGGTGTAACCACAGACTCACTGTGAGCTATTGGAGGGAGAGGCCATGGCTCATTGCAGGAAGCAGGTAAGATGGTCACTGCTCTGGGCACGGATGGGGATGGATGGGGAGGAGCCCAGGGTAAGTGGGGGTTGTCAGGGCTCAGAGAAGGGGAAGTCAAGCAGAGATTTAGACCGTTGAGCTAGTCAGGAACCTTAAAGATCCCCTCAGCATAGGAGTCCCTTCAGGGAAGGAAAAGGGGCCAGATCTGTTCTCTGATTTCCTCCAAAGCTCCTGGGGAAAGAAAAGGATGATGGGAAGAGCAATCAATAACAAAAGGCAAGTTGAGGAAATATGTACCTGAGTTTACAATAAATCTCTCCATTCATTCAATATGTTCTATAAATCAGCGCATATAATTACTGAATACCTACTATGTGCCATGTGCTGTGTGCCATCTGCACTTGAGGTGTGTCCTGGAACACAATAGACAATGGCTTTCTGTTCTGGTGCAGACAGACCTCTGTTTCCTCACTCATCACATAGTCATTGAGCACTCACTATGTGCTGTTCAGTGTTCTAGGCACCTTGAGGCATTTACAAACTAATAAATAAACACATATATAGGAAAATATCCAGATAGTGAGAGGGAACAATCACATCTAAAGTTTACTGAATGCCTGCTCTGGGTCTGGTGTTGCTCCAAGCGCTTGATGTATATTATCTCATTGAATCCTCACAATAATCTACCTCATATTAAACTAACTAACCCAGGGGCGCCTGGGTGGCGCAGTCGGTTAAGCGTCCGACTTCAGCCAGGTCACGATCTTGCGGTCCGTGAGTTCGAGCCCCGCGTCAGGCTCTGGGCTGATGGCTCAGAGCCTGGAGCCTGTTTCCGATTCTGTGTCTCCCTCTCTCTCTGCCCCTCCCCCGTTCATGCTCTGTCTCTCTCTGTCCCAAAAATAAATAAACGTTGAAAAAAAAAAATTTAAAAAAAAATAAACTAACTAACCCAATTCATATAAAATGAGTTAGTATATCATTAATGATTGATATTCTCATTTTATAAATGAGAAAACTGAGGTAGAGATGAGAGTGAGGATTGGTGCTCCCATGCCTACACTTCACCACCACACTACACTGTTTCTCTAGAATAGGGCTTCTCAGCTGGGGCCAATTTTGCCCCCCAGGGAGAATTTGGAAATGTCCGGGGACATTTTCTATTGTCGCAACTTGCCTAGTGTGTAGAAGCCAGGGATGGTGCTAACATCCTACTGTACACAGAACAGCCTCCACAAGAAAGAGTTAACTGGCCCAAGATGTCAGCAGTGCTGAGGTGGAGAAGCTCTGTTCTAGAATCCCTGAGGAGAGGGCAACATCAGATGAGGGTCACAGAAGGCTCATATCTTCTATATATGAACTGAGTCCATGATCAGAAGACATCAGAAGGCATCAGACATGCACATATTTGGGAAGAGCAAGTGCAAAGACCCTGAGGAGAATGGGCATTGGGCGTGTGCAAGCAAGCCAGTGTGACGGGTGTGAGTGACCAAGGAGGTGTGTGAGAGGGATGAGGTCAAATCAGGTAGGGAGCTGTAGCTGAAATAAGGAGGTAAAATTTATGCGAAGCACAATCAGAAGCCACTGGAAGGCCAAAAATTGTGATTCTATGTGATTTTTTATCTTCTTTTTGTTTATTTGTATTTTATGGCTATTATGGGCTGAATCATGTCCACCCACAAAACTCACTTGTTGAAATCCTAATTCCAGTACCACAGAATGTACCTGCATCTGGAGACGCGGCGTTTAAAAGGTGATTAAGTTAAAATGAGGCCATTAGGGTGGGCCCTAATCCAATCTGACTGGTGTTCTCACAAGAAGAGGAGATTAGGACACAGACACACACGAGGGAAGAGAAGACTGTGTGAAGACAGAGGGAGCAGACAGCCATCTACAAGCCAAGAAGAGAGGCCTCAGAGGAAACCAATCCTGCTTACACCTTGATTTCAGACTTCCAGCCTTCAGAACTGTGAGGAATAAATTCCTGTTTAAGCCACCCTGTCTGTGGTACTATGTTTTGACAGCTCTGGCACGCTAACACAATGACGATTTTCCAGTGAAAGAAAAGTATGTACACAAACGAGTAATTAAAGAAAAAGAAACAGAAAAATCTTTTAAAAAGAATAACCAAAGTAGACATTGTCAACATGCTTGAGACTCCAAGTGGAAATGAAAGCCTTCTTTAAAAACTGGCTGTAAGGATAAGAGGAGAGATGTGGGTACCCCAAGAAGAATAGAAGAGGATGTGTCAGTGGCATCCTGCCCGAGAAGGTCAGACAGTGATCTTGAGGTGAAGGCTGTACAATCAAAGGGAACCCAGCCCTCAAGGGATTGCATTTGGTGACCACACTGGGCTGTGGGGAATACATTATAACCACTACCTCTCTGCTTCAGATGCGTTTTTAAAAACTGCTTTGGAAAAGTCAGTTTAGTTTATGAAAGCCATTCAAGGTTATGAAAGGCATGGGCATCATAGCAAGAAAGAAGGAAAGAAGGAAAGGAAGGAAGGAAGGAAAGAAGGAAGAAAGGGAAGAAGGAAGGAGGGAAGGAGAGACAGAGAGGGAGGGAGGGAAGGAAGGAAAAAAAAAGGATGAAGGAAGGGAGAGGGAGGGAGACAAGACATAAGTGACCCAAATGTTTTAGCAGATGGAGTTTCAAAATGGCCACTATGGGTAGATGCCATAATAGAAAAGGGGTTTTAAAGAAAATATATAGGGGCGCCAGGGTGTCTCAGTCGGTTGAGCGTCCGACTTTGGCTCGGGTCATGATCTCACAGTCTGTGAGTTCGAGCCCCATGTTGGGCTCTGTGCTGACAGCTCAGAGCCTGGAACCTGCTTCCGACTCTGTGTCTCCCTCTCTCTCTGCCCCTCCCCTGCTCATGCTCTGTCTCTCTCTCTCTCTGTCAAAAATAAATAAACATTAAAAAAAAATTTAAAGAAAATATATAATAAAATATGGGAAATTGACTAGGGGAGACTGGGTGGTTCAGTCATTTGGGGATCTGACTTGGGCTCACTGTGGATTCGAGCCCTGCGTCGGGCTCTGTGCTGACAGCTTAGGGCCTGGATCCTGCTTGGGATTCTGTGTCTCTCTCTCTCTCTGCCCCTCCCCCACTCAAACTCTGTGTCTCTCAAAAATAAATAAACATTAAAAAAAATTTAAAAAAAGAAATGGACTAAAGAGGAGGGACAAAGGAAGTGTGTGTCAGCACATCAAAGTTTTCATTTGCATGTGTTCAGAATAGTGTTAGATTGTGGGCCACAGACACAGTACTGTGCAGTGTTTCTCTATGTCCCATTATGAAAGGACCATGAGAGATTACAGCCATCCCCCAAATCTGTGCCCTATCAATTGTGGAATTGCCTTATTTGGATCTCAGAAGGAAAGCTCAATTGTGTCTTCTTTACAATGCAATCTGGCCTGTATGGACAAGGCTAGAGCAGGGCTGTTAGAATTCTCTTTATTTAGAACCATCCATTACTATCATTTATCTGCCAGTTCGTGAGAAACCATCCTCTCAGGAAATGCCCAAGAGCAATGAACACCGACCAAATGTTTCCACTGATCCTCCCTGTCGGGGCCTCACTCCTCAGTTTGACAAAAGCTTCCTGTTCCAAATTCCCTGTGGGGAAAACCCCTTCTTCCTAAGTGTCTCAGTGGGTTTGGCGGGTGTGGGGTCTGACTGGGGCTAGGAGTTTGAAATGGAGTTAAAACCAGCTGAGTAAGTGAGAGTCGTCTGGCCATGCGGACCTCGCTGAGTTTCGGTCAGCTTCTGAGTGAGGCGACCTCCTTGGGTGAACTTCACTAAGAGAAACCTGGAAAAGCAGATGCAGGGAGGGAATGAAAGCACGCCCTAGCATTCAAGACTAAAGAAATTATGTGGTGGGACTGGCAGTGCTGTCATTTAGTAGAAACAGAATGTGAGGGGCCAAGGAAACCTAACAGAGAAATCCTGAAGGCAGAGCCCAGGGTCCTTGGAGTAGATGACTTTGAACATGGTTCACAACAATTCCTACCTCCTGGTAGTCATAACCTGATGCAATTCTCGCCCTGGGCACAGGCTGGGCCTACTGACTTGCTCTATGATTAGGTTACGAAAGACTGTGCCTTCCATCTAGCTAGCACCCTCTCTCTCTTGCTGGCTTTGATGAAACTGCCCATGTGGCAGGAACTGAGGTCTTCAGCCCAGCAGCCTCGGATGACCCGAATCCCGCAGACAACCACCCAGCAAGATTGGAAGTAGATCCTGCCCCAGTTGAGAATCTCTGTTTAAAGTTCATGGTGACGTTGGAGCCAACACCTTGTCAACCCTGAAGAACAGGACCCTGTTAACACCATGCCCAGGTGCCTGACCCACAGAAACTTTGCGATTTTAATAAGTCATTCTTATATAAGACACTGAATTTGGGGATAATCTATTATGCAACAAGAGATAATAAATACAGTCCCCAGCTGCGACTTGTGTCCCCTCACACAAGACCCTGAGTCAGAGACCAGCCTGGTGCTACTCTCATCTACAGCACAAGCAAGTGATTCTAACCTAGAAGATCCCTTGCAGGTCTGAAGCTTGAGACTGTGATGGCTTGCCCATATTGGTATTTGATACTAGCTATATTTCTCCTGAGCAAAAGTCTTGCCCTTCCTTTCCTCTGTAGACCTGGGCTAGAACTTCCAGGTATGCTCTGATGCCCAAATGTGGGCACTGAAATCCGTTGTCCCGAAGTCTCCTGAAATTTACAGACAAGGAAAGCTCTGAAACTACTGGAGGCAGAGCCATTTCTTGAATTGTTTTTGAAATAGTCTTTTTCTTTTACTCTACTTTTTCTTTCTTTCCCTAACACAGCCTTCTAATATGCTTTTTAATTTACTCATGTATTATGTTTATTACTCATGGTCTGTCTCCACCCACCTACATATACTTGAAAGAATTTCTGCCAGATGAGGATCTTTGTTTTATTCACGAATATACTCCAGGGTCCTAAAACTGTCTGGCACACAGCATGTGCTCAATAAATAATTGCTCTCAGAAAATGATTGTTTGGAGGCAAGGCGGGGTGTGGTGAGGAGGGGAAGTTATTAGGGTAGGTAGCAATAAACCTGGAACTGTGTTGCAATAGTTCTTTCTTTCTTCTTTCTTTCTTTCTTTCTTTCTTTCTTTCTTTCTTTCTTTCTTTCTTTCTTTCTTTCTTTTTTAATGGCCACGTTTGGCCTGAAGCACCATATTGTGCCCAAACTTAGAGGTTTCCAAGAGTTGACTGCAAAACAAGTTATTGTTCCTCTCAGAACTTGGGATGCCTGGAACTTCTGGCCAGGGGATCAGCAGCCACCGTGGGGATCCCAAAGCCCAACTCCTCTCCACCCCAGGCTGCCTACACACATTCTAATTCTTCCATGTGAACCAAGACATACAGAAGTTTGGGAACCACTGCTCCAGCTAATCAACCTGAATTGTAAAGTTCAAAAAAGACTATTTATGAATATTAGTATATTGATAATTATATACCGAACTGGACACATTCTTTTTCTTGCCTAGAAATATTTTCCTTTTAATCATAGAATCCATATTTTTCCAGAATGCTTCTCCACTCTTAAATCCCTGACTACATTTATGTCTGGATCTGAGGTGGACACCTGCCCCAGGCCTGAGGAATGCATTTCCCATGTCGGAGTGATTGGTCTAGATTCCTGTACGTAATCCAAGCCTGCCTAATAAGACTCAATGAGGGGATGTTTGAACTGTTACGACAGAGATTCTTCTTTTTCTAGAGTTTCAGAGGATAAAGAATAAGCCTGAACCTCCTGGCATCTGTCTCCAGTCTGCCTGATAAAACAGCCAACATGGAGGGAAGCTGAACTGAGAGGGAAAGAATGAGGCTAAGTTCTGATGGCCTCACTGGAGTTTCTGGATCTGGCTATGTCTGAAGGTGGACATTTCAGTTACATAATTCAATATATTCTCATTTTCTTACACTGGTTTGAATTGCAGGAGACCTGACTAATCAAATAAAACACAGAGAATATAGCACACAAACCAACCTATCTCATTTTCCTTATCCTTGAAGCATGACAACAAAAAAAAATGTAAATGTGCACATTACTGATGATTAAACTAATATTGCTGTATTTGTGACAGCATTTTTTCATTTAAGAGCTCATTTGAGCAAAAATGATTCAAACTGTGCAGAATTCAATATAGTAAATAGGAGGCCCAAGTTGTGCAAAATTAAAGACTTTAATAGACAGAAGGGAGCAGATACAAGAAGTTATAGTAGGCAAAAAAGTGGGTTGGTTATTGCAAAGTTTTTTTTCTTTCCTTTCCCTTTTCTTCAGGGGATGGCAGGGATCTGTTAGGCAGTTTAACTAGTGCTGATCAGGTGATTCCTGACTGACGGGTTTAAAATTTCATTTTTGGGAGAGCTAAGACTATAATTAAGTCTTGGTTGGGTGATGTGAGGCTTGGCATAAGTGACTCCATTTTGAACCCGTTGTCTTGTTTTTAACATCAGTTACATTTCACTGCAGAGCAGTTGGATTTATTATATTTTTTAAAAAATTAAGTATAGTTGACATGCAATTTTATGTTAGTTTTGGGTTACAACATAGTGATTCCACAAGTTTATACTTATGATATGCTCACCCCATGTGTAACTATCATCTGCTATGACAGCATTTTGAATGAACCCAATTTCTCTGTATTTCTATAAAAGAGGAACATTTTGGGCAGTGATGCTTCTGACTTATCTGTGAGAAGTAAGAAAGATGATTCATTTTCAGAAATACTAAATAAAAGCTGGCCAGTTAACAGTAGGTTTACAACCTACTGGAAATATGTACGAACTCTCCCCACCCCCTACAATGGAATCCCAAACCTGTACACACTTCACTTCCTGGTTCTTCTCCTTCTTTCCATTTCATAGGCTTAGTTTCATGGGCTTATTTTCATGGGCTTTGCAATGAGCATGCACCATAGGATAAAGGGAGGAGGGACTGAAAGCCTCTGCATCACCTCAAGGAATGTATGTTTATTCCAATCAGACTACTTTTTGCCTCTCGGGGGCATAGGTGACCTCCGGGTAAGGCTGTGACTCTGTAGTACTCAGCCAATGAGGAACCAGGAGAGGACTCGCCTGCTAGGAGATCATTACCTGCTGTAACTGCCCCAAGTGTGCCTGTCCATCAGACACCTGCTCTTGCAAATGCCTTGATTAAAGCCTCTCTTCACTGTGCTCTGAGTCTCTGTGTCCCTCCTTTGATTGGGTCAGTGGGCTTATTCTCACATTATCCTACTGACGGAAAGACTCACCAAGATGCCCATTTATCTGGTATTTTGTAACTATCAGATTCTTGGTGCCACTTTGTAAACCTCTAAAACCCAGGGTCCTGTCTGGTTACTTGCCTCAGTCTGCAACTATGATAGCAACAAGCTCACACCAAATTTCCCCCCTTGACTATATTCTCTGCGCTGGACCTGTGGTCCTCCTGACTCACTCCATAACTGAAAGTCTGTACCTCCCACACCCCTTCACCCCTCGGCCACTGCCACTTCTTTATGTTTCCCAATTCTATATAAAAGTGAGTTGTGGGATGGCTTCTTTAGCACAAACACAAAGTGTGAGGGGTGAATGGCCCTCCTTATATAAACGTTGGGTTTTACTGGTTGAGAACATAAAATATGGTATGTTTCTATTCTGCCACTCCAGGCCACTGCAGCCAGAGCCACATGCAGGCTTAGATCTGAATGAGAGTTAAGTGGAAAGTCTGAGCCAGAGTGTCTGCAGTGGTGGCTCTCTGCCCTGGGGAACCAGCGTGGTGTGTGGTCCAGGAGTGCTCCAATTACACAGCCTCCCCCCACCCCATTCCGACAAGTCCCCAGGGGGCAAACGCTTTGTCAAGCTTCCCAGGGATTCCCCAGTGACCCCTACTCTAGGCTGAGGATCAAAGCTTCTGAACTGCCCTTCCTGTTGCGAAGTCTCATCTCCCAGGATCTGGTCAGATGAGGTGCCGGGCTCCATCTACAAATACCTTATCTCCAGAAGGAAAATAGCCTCACGATTGTTAAAGTAAGTACTGGGTTCATTAGAGAAGATTCGAAAATACCATAGGATGGAAAGAAGAGAAAAACCCATGTACCCTTGGCTAGCCGCTGCTGTCCCACAGGTGCTTGTCAGCAAGGCCCCACTCCCAACCTCCTGGATCAGATTCTGCATTTTCCCCAGACCCCCAGCGGGGTTGTGTGCATATTCAAGTTTAAGAAGCCCTGAGCTAGATAATCCCACAACCACACTTGAGTTCACCTCCTGGTAGTTTATATGTTTACTAAAGTTGGGATAAATACGCAATAATTAATACGGCAGTCGTCGACTTTTAAAACATTTTAATTTTATTTTAATATCATTCAAATGTTCAGTTTAGTGTCCTGCTTCTCTTCCTTAACTGCATTCTCTGACGCCATCACTTTTGATTGTTTTTGAGGCTTTCTTAAAACCCAGTATCTCCCTCCATTCTCGTGTGAAGAATAAAATGACAAACAGCACACAAAGGGTTAATGTCTGCCAATTGCTTTAATACCCATCTAAAGACCCTGTGGCCACCTCCAGCCAAGCCCAGATTTTGCAATGTTTGCCATGCGTTTGCTTCGTGTTGAAAGATGGACTGAATGGAGATTTCTTTTTGTTTGCACGTATTTGTGTGTGTGTGTGTGTGTGTGTGTGTGTGTGTGTGTGTTTCTTCGTGCACTGTCTCCGTGTGTGGCCTTCTCTGGGTGAAAGCTCAGCGTTCCCACTGTTGCTTATCCTGAAGGCTTTCCAAACCTCCCTCCCTGCCGACAGACAGCCTGAGGGAGGGGGGCAGGCAGGGGGAACATCTTTCCTAAGAGAGAAACAGCAGTGAGCTGCGGAGATTTGAGTCTGTTCCTAGTCAAGGAAGGTGAGGGAGCCCTCATTTTAAAAGGCTTCTTTTACAACCCCCCTTTCTTTTTAGACGTATAGTTTTGGAAGGTGCCCAAAGGACTGTTTAGAGTGTCCCAACCTTCTTCAACAGTGCTGAGAAAACAGAAGAGGTGCTTGCTAGGAGGGATGAAGGGCTGAGCGATTCCTGGGGCATTTGGGACCAGGAAGGCCGCAGGGGTGGGGGTAGGGGGTGGCAGGGTGGAGGTGGTGATATGCAGTGGCCAGGGCAGGGACTGGCCTGAGGTGAGAGAGGAAGTGATGTCCACCACTTCCCAGGGGCCACCAGTTCACCTGGTTGTCCCCCACCCCCAAAGGATTTCTCTCTTACACACACACACACACACACACACACACACCCAGGATCCCGCTCTCCCCCTGCTCTCTCTGCTCTCACACCTTCACCCCTTGTCCTGACTTAGGCTGTTGCCCTGGCCTGGCCCCTTCTCTTTCTTGTTAACAGTGCTTTGGCCTCAGGAGGCCGCCCGGCCTGGGCTAGACCTCACGTCCCTACGTCCCCACGTTCCCCGAGTCGGCGGTCGCCGGCCCTGCGGCCCCGGGAGCAGACCGGCCGAGCCCAGCGGTGTCTCCCGAAAACAACCCACAGCTCTGGCGGCTGCCCTCCCCGGGCCTGCGGCCGTTCTTCTCCGCTGTCTCTGCTGTCCTCAGCAGCGGCCCAGCGTGACTCGGGCAGGCCTTTGTTCGCCGCTGAGTGATCCTCCCCTCACCCCCGTGGACCCACGGCCCCGGGAACATACCCAGCACAGAAACTCCCTGTTCGCTTCGGGTAAGCTTTCAACCAAAAAGTTCAGTGTCCAGGTGAACGGGCTCTGCATCCGACCTGAATATGGAGAAATAAAAGACTGGGCGTTTCATGCGTGTTTGGCACCGGAGGAAACCGGCATCCTGTGGGTGCCCGGCGCCCGTCCGCGCTGGCGTCAGAGTGCGGCCCCTGCCCTGCTGGCTTCCCGTTACCTGGACCTCACCCATCCTGTTCTCTGTGGAGGTGGGCGAGCAGGAGACTTGTCAGGGTTCAAGATGGTTTGTCAGATGTGGGCTTTGGCCAGAAACTACTAGAAAAACGTAGGTAGCTTTGGCCACCTAAGTGAAAACTATGGATGGCATTTTTCCCCCAGTCTTGGCTGAATTCACACCACTCAACTTTGTGCTTTCAACAGCTTTCCTAGCTATCGGGACTGGATACCTCCAAAAAACCATTTCGAAGTATTTTAAAACTTAGTATTATTTGTTTTTCCTTCCGGAAAACAATTTCTCTGTAGCTTGCTTCAGGGAAGGGGGTGGGTGAGGGACAGATGAGCGTTAGTGGGCTAAATAGGAAGAGCGTGAGACATGAAGGAAGCAAAAATCCTGGGTTCAAATCCCTATTCAGCCACTTACTGGCACAGTCAATAATTTTTCTGGGTCTTGGTTTCCTCCTCTGGGGAATGGGAAGAATAAGATCATAGGCCCGACTGTGTTATAAGATAGTTTTACGAATTAAGTGAGCTAGGGTTTGTAAAACATTTATTTACCAGAAAGTACAACAAATGTGAGTTATTTTGCTTTAAAAAATAACTTGAAATAAGTATTAAGTGTTTCTGGAAATCTGTGTATCCAGAACCCGGGATATCTGGGCCATTTGCTCTTAGGTGGCAAACAGTGGTCTCTGCATGATCTGCCACAGTGACTTTCTCAAGGGTTTGGGGGGGGACTTCCCAGTGCAGCAAATATGAAGAGAAAGAGCTCCAGAAACTCATTCTGCAGTTACCTGTTTCTTGGTCTTCAACCACCGCCGTTAGCACCGTGATTAAGAATGCAGACTGGATGGGGCTCCTGGGTGGCTCAGTCGGTTAAGTGTCCGACTTCGGCTCAGGTCATGATCTCATGGTCCGTGAGTTCGAGCCCCGCTTTGGGCTCTGTGCTGACAGCTCAGAGCCTGGAGCCTGTTTCGGATTCTGTGTCTCCCTCTCTCTGCCCCTCCCCTGCTCATGCTCTGTCTCTCTCTGTCCCAAAAATAAATAAACATTAAAAAAATTAATAAAAACAAAATAAAAATTTTTTTAAAAATGCAGACTGGAACAAGGCTGACGTAGCTTTGAATCTGGCTCTGCCCCTGAGCTTGCCTAAGGCAAGTTTACTTAGCTTCTCCCAGCCCAGTTTCCTCCTCTGTAAAATGGGTATAATAATAAAAATTAAACTAAAAAAATAATACATAGCTTATCAAATTCTTTTGAGATTAAAAAACAATGCATGCAAATTGCTTACTAGCACAGAATTTAGCACATTAATTAAATAATGTAAGATAACGATGCTGATAATTGTTTTAAAGAATTTGAGGGGGAAATTTCTATTAGCTGGTTCCTTTGCATTTAATGGTAGGAGGTAGGACTTTGTACTGGTCATACATTCATTTGACAAGCACTTACTAGTTACCTTCTATGAACTCAAATGTACTTTTTGGTTCCCTTTAATGAAGAACTACCACCCTAAACAAGCACTCCCCACTACTCTAATACTGAGCACTCCAAGCGCAGTGCACAAAAGGAAGATGAACGTGGGGAAAGTTAGGACTTGGTTGAGGGTAATGGAAGGGTGCAGTGAGGTGCTAGGGATGTGGGAACAGAGTTATGGCATTTGGAGTAGGTCGTGAACATGGTAAAAATGACCTGGAGTGGTGCTGCTTTTGCAGAGCAAAAAGACTTGGAAATATAGTGGCTGAAACAAGACAGAATCTTATTTTTTACTTAATCCAGGGTTGGGTAGGCAATCCAGGGCTGCAGTGGTAGCCTGATGGCACCAGGCTCTCTCCGCCTGGGCACTGTGCCTTCTCCTGTGGTGTTCATCTGGTTCATTTAGCTCCCAGACACCTATGACAGCTTTGCATTCCAGCCAGCAGGAAGGAGAAAAGGGAAAGCACAACCATTCCCTTTAAGGACAAGACCTGGAAATTACACATATTCCTACAATAATTTAGTCACATGACACCAGTTAGCAAGGGAGACTGGGAAATGTAGTCTTACTGCTAGGTTGCCATCTGGCCAGTTAAAATTTGGTTACTCTTTTACCACAGGAAGAAGGAGTGGATCTTCGAGGAATAGCTAGCAGTCTAGAGAGTAGGTTGAGAGGGATAGCGATATAGTAGATGACACAGCAGATGAGCACAGTTTTGCCAAATAAGGGACACTGGGTAGCAAGAGGGTGGTAACAATGGCTGACTGGCTGAGGGGATCTGAGCCACTGACCCCTGAGAACCCTGTGGGCCCGGGCATTGTAAAGAGGGCAGTGTAGTAGGAGGTGGAGTGTTCATGCATGTAGCTGCACTATGGTAGGCACACTGCCATATGGGATTGAGGGAGAAAGTGTTATTTGAGGACTGGCACATCACCACAGTGCCTTTTCTGGGACAGCCTGATCCTGTCTGGGATTTTTCTCTGCTACTTGAATCATTTGGTCATTCATTTTGGGGTCACTTCATTGTCTTTCCACTCATGTTTCCACTTTCTTATATGAGCTCTACCCACTGATCACTCCCGCCTATGGTCTGGATGTAATGATATCAGCAAGGAAGGAGGTAGGATTGGGCAAAAGACTTCCAGAGTGGTTTCGAGTCTGTCTCACCTGGGATGAGAAGGATGGGTGCCATTACCTTTCACTGTCTTCTCCAAATTTACAGCCCTGAGATCTCCACTGAGCTGTTGACAACTTGGTCTGAGAAGTCAGACAGGCTTGAACTTGCATGAAACAAAGTAGGGAACACATATCAGTACACATATTTTTTTAAATTTTTATTTAGTTTTGAGAGAGCATGAGTTGGGGAGAGGCAGAGAGAGGGAGACACAGAATCCGAAGCAGGCTCCAGGCTCTGAGCTGTCAGCACAGAGCCCAAAGCAGGGCTCGAACTCACAGACCGTGAGATCATGACCCAAGCTGAAGTCAGACGCTTAACCGACTGAGCCACCCAGGCGCCCCTCAGTACACATATTTTTAATTTTAGAGTGCCTATCTCCATCTTCATTCAACAACCTAATAGCACCAAATTAAAAGTGGTCTTCAGAAACATGTGCTTCTTATGTTTATTATGGTTTGAATTTTTGTGCCAAAAATACACATGAGAGTCCTGCCATTCTTCCCATTTAAATGCATCTGAACATAAGTTCCTGCATTCTCATGTCTCTTTGTGGAGAAAACATGCGCTGAACCAGCAGCATGTTTGGAGCTGTGTCTTATGATTTCAAAAGCCTCTGTCTGTGGCCACCAAACAGGCATTTGTACTCTCAGCTTGATCCTAACTTTACAGAGATGTGGTTCTTCATCTCAAACATGGTGTTTCCAGGGTGTCCACTAAGGTTTCTAGAGTCCCTGAGACTTGAAGAAAGAGAAACATGCTTAATGGGTCTATGCAAACTTCACTTTTATCTGCCAAGAAGTAATAGAGCTGATTGTATTGCAGGAAAACGTGGGCTTGCTAAATTGGTCCTCAAGCACTGACTTTTCAAGAAATCTCCAGGAGCAATGGATATGAAGTAAATTACCAGGGTTCTGGTTCAGTTTTGTCAATCAAAAACTTGGTCATCCATTATAGCTCCATGTGCCACACACTTGGTGTGCCTAAGGATAAAGGGCCTGGTTGTATAGACATGTAAACACATAATTACAGTATACTGTGTGAGTTCTAGATTGAAAGCTAGAGGACCACAGCCAAATTAGGCCACCAAAGGTAGGAGTTGACACCCTAGAGCAAACTCCCCTACATTCCGGCATTTCAGAATCGAAAAGAATAAAGAAAGGAAGGCACCCCTCACTCTAAAGTGAAGCTGTCAGTCAAAGCATGCAAATGGCACCAGTGTAGACAGTGGAAACATGAAAACAATGGAGATTGAGATGACAGCAGAGAAGTGGAGAGACTTAGGAGGTAGGCAGGCTCATGACCTCATCTACAAAGCAGAGAAACAAGGTATTTCATCTTTAGTTGATGGAAAAAGAAATAATAGTATAAATAATACTCCATTTACCAGGACAAATAATAGAGAAATCAAAATGGCAATGAACTTTTATTGACAGGAAGCATAAAGGAATGGAAGAGAGGCTCAGTGAGCTGAAGTCAAGAGATGGCGCCTACAATGGAAAAACGGAGACATAAAAATAGAAACATTATTTAGAGATGTGGAAGTAAGTAGTTAAAAGAGTTAAAAGTGTACCTGTAGGGAGCTCAACTGGGGCTAGGGAGGTCCTGGGAAATGTCACTTGTTTTTCACTCTAAGCAAGTGACATTCTGTATTGTTTGATTTTTGTCTTGTTGTATTTGTTAGAATTAGGTTTAGTTGCAAGTGACAGAACACTGAAAATAACAGTAGCATAAATAAGAATGATGTTGACTTCCCTTTCATATAAATTTAGTCCAAGGTAGGCAGTCCAGGACTGTTATGATGGCTCTGCCCCACGCAGTCTTCGAAACTGCAAACTTCACCCAGCTCACAGCTGCACAATGCCATCTTTAGGCTGTGTTCCTTGTCCACATCATGACATCCATGTTCCAGGCAGCAGAATGGAAGATGGGAAACCAGGCATGCTGCCTCTAAGGGAAACATCCTGGAAGCTGTCACATGATACTTCCTATTTTACAGGTCATGATTTAGTCACATGGCTATACCTAGCTGCAAAGGAGGCTGGGGAATGTAGTTTTTATACTAAATTTCCATATACATATTTTACAATTGTTACTATGGAAATAGAGGAAAATATATATTGTGAGACAATTTGCTGTCCCATCTACCGTCACCTGGATAGAATAACAAAAACAATGAGCATTTAACAATAGACTTATGTTTTCATAGGAAAATGCTGGAAACAAAGTAGCAAAAATAGAATGGGTGAATAATAGGAAAGAGGAATGGATGGATGAATCAATTTGTGGTAAAGCAACTATGAGGTGGTGTATTCACTGTATAATTTTCTGCTTCTCTGTTATATTTGAAAATGTTTATAATAAAATGTTGAGAGAAAATATGGTTAGGGAATACAAAATAAAATCCATTATTTTTAAAACTATTTTTGAATTAAAAAAAATTTTTTTTAACATTTATTTATTTTTGAGAGACAGAGAAAGAGCACAAGTCGGAGAGGGGCAGAAGAGCACAGAATCTGAAGCAGGCTCTAGGCTCTCAGTTGTCAGCACAGAGCCCAACGCGAGGCTTGAACTCACAAACCAAGAGATCAAAACCTGAGCTGAGTTGGACACTTGACTGACCAAGCCACCCAGGCACCCCAAACTACTTTTAAAATTCACAACATGCCTAACCTGAGAGCTTGGTTTCGCCCATTCCTCAGCTCAACTCCTCAGGTTTTATACGGAACTCCTCTAATTCTTCATATTCTGACTTACTTCTCCCTACACTCAACCCTTCTTCCTCCCCTTCCCCCTCTGTCATTTCTCACTCAACTACTTTCTGGCTCTGTCTGGGTCTATGTTTTTTAATTTTTTTAATTTTATTTTTAAAAAAAAATTTTTTTTTTCAACGTTTATTTATTTTTGGGACAGAGAGAAACAGAGCATGAATGGGGGAGGGGGCAGAGAGAGAGGGAGACACAGAATCGGAAACAGGCTCCAGGCTCTGAGCCATCAGCCCAGAGCCTGATGCGGGGCTCGAACTCACGGACCGCGAGATCGTGACCTGGCTGAAGTCGGACGCTTAACCGACTGCGCCACCCAGGTGCCCCTAATTTTTTAAATTTTAAATTTTGCTTTATTTTTAACTGAAGTATAGTTGACATACAATAGTACAGTCGTTTCAGGTGTACAACATAGTGATTCAACAATTATGTACATCACAAAATGCTCATCATGGTAAGAGTAGTTACCATCTGTCCCCATACGAAGTTTACAATATTATGGACTACATTTCCTGTACTGTACTTCTCACCCCTGTGACTTACTTATAACTGGATGTTTGTACATCTTAATCTCCTTTACCCATTTCACCTATTTCCCTCCCCATCTCTCCTCTAGCAACCACCTGTTGTTCTCTGTAATAATGACTCTGATTCTGTTTTCTGTTTGTTTCTCCATTTATTTGTTTTGTTTTTTAGATTCCATATGTAAGTGAAATCATATAGAATTTGTCTTTCTCTGTCTGACTTGCTTCACTTAGCACAATACCCTTCAGGTCCATCCATGGTATCATGAATGGCAAGATCTTATCCTTTTTTATGGCTGAGTAATATTCCATCATGTATATATACCACATCACATCCATCTGTTGATGGACACTTAGGTTGCTTCCATACCTTGGCTATTGTGAATAATTCTGCAATAAACATATGGGTGTATACATCTTTTCAAGTTCGTGTTTTTGTTTTCTTCAGGTAAATACCCAGAAGTGGAATTCCTGGATCATATGGCAGTTCTATTTTTAACTTTTTGAGGAAATTCTATACTGTTTTCCACAGCGGCTGCACCAATTTACATTCCCAACAGTGTGTAGGGATTCCCTTTTCTCCACATCCTCCCCAACACCTGTTATTTTTTTGTCTTTTTGCTACTTGCCATTCTGATTGCTGTGAGGTGATGTCCCATGGTGGTTTTGATTTGTATTTACCTGATGATGCGCGATGTTGAGCATCTTTTCATGTGTCTGTTGACCATCTGTATGTCCTCTTTGGAAAAATATCTGTTCAGGTTATGCTAGGGTCTTAATACATGGTCTCAGATGTCTCAGGCTCTAATTGCCTGCTTGGGCCTCTCCCCATAGGCTCTGCCCTGATTGGATTATGAATAAAAGATAATTCTGGCCCTCACGGACCAGCTTTCTAGATTGACTGCTGGTGCAGGCCCCTCTCACCTTTCCTTGGCTTGGGGAATTGAACACAGTGTTTTGTTTAATAACTTGGGAGAATATTTCTTCCTTCCCTCCCTGCCTTCCTTCCTTCCTTCCTTCCTTCCTTCCTTCCTTCCTTCTTTATTTTGTGCCACTTAGCATATAGCACCTATATTGTAGCTTATAGAATGAGAAGGAAAACACTGCAATTTCTCAGATATCTACTTTCTCGAATAATCAGCAAACTTAGAACGTGAGACTAAATCTTCCATAGGTGACAGTTAAAATTGTGGTCATTTACTCATTCGACAAATATTAAATGCCTGCTATGAGCCAGACTCCATAATGGTTCCAGTCATTGGTTCTTCCCGAACACCAATCATTTGGGAAGCAGGTTAGCTTCCAGATGAGAGCTGTAATAGGGCCTTGCCGTCATGTCATCCCTGGGGCTGCACGATGGCTGACCTTTTAGAAGGGTCGCCTGATCAGGAGTCCTTTTGGTAATTCAGTAAGGAGGCACCTTGGACGGGGGCCAGGAGGCCCTGTGCTGGAAGTGCTCACCCTGCAGTGACTTATGCTGACAGCAGCATGTCCTGACAGTGAGACCTTCCTCCATCACCTGCCCTGCCCACCACACAAATGCCTCATGAGTTGATCTCGCAGGTGTTCTTCATGCTTGGCAAAATCTGAAGTGAGCAAACCACACAGACTTTCTCTCTCTGTGTCTTTCGTCTCAGCTGGGTACAATGGGGCTTCTTGCATAAATAGTGCCTTCATTTATTCCATGTAAACAACGGTCATTGACTTCCTACTCTCAGCTAGATAACTTGTCACTGCCCAGATGGGTCTTTCATTACACTGAGACTTCCCCTGCTAGCTTTTCCTTTATATTTTGTCTTTGAAAGCAGCGGTTATGAATGTGTTTAGTGTGTGGGCTTTGTGTGATGCTTTCTGCCTAATATTTCCAAACTTCATTTCTGTAGAATTTGGCAAGGAGTGGAGAGAAGAGAGAATAAGGAATAAAAGGGAGAAACAAAGCCAGTTGTTCAGCTGAAAGACAAAGGGGTCTGCAATCTCTTAACTACCATTGACTATTGAGAGCAAGACATCTTGAGTTGTTCATATTATTGTGACTTGCCATATGGTAGTGGGTAAAGGTGGTGAGGAATGAACTGGGCAGGTCACTTAACATCTCTGCCCTTTCAGTCTGGCCTACATGGCATTGGCCTCTTTATGCCTAAAAATAACTTATAATTAGATGCATTTAATGTCAATCAGGATGGATCAATTACCACTACCTCTCTGTAATTTCTTCGTAGCAGGAAAGGACTGGAGTGAATAATCTCAACAACAACAACAACAACAACAATAATAATTTGGGTGCATTTTGCCCTGGCTTCTTCAGAACTCCTCAGTTTGGGATAATCCCTCCCTCATCCACCCTGGGTAAGAAAGCTGAGTGGTGGCCCTCCTCTTAATGCCTTTGGTACAAACTGGCAAGATATATGAGAAGGAGCCTCTCTAAATGCATGCAGGTGGCTTCTTGCCTCGGGTAACGAATCTCATTGTCCCTTTGTGTCCTCACATTCATTTAGTTTCTGGCAAAGCAATAAGTGACACCGTAGAAAAGGCACGAGGGCAAATAGGGATCCTTAAATAAAGAAGGTAGTTTGGAAGGAGAAAAAAAAAAAAGAAAGAAAATCCCTTGAAACATCTTAAAAGCAGCCAAGCCTAAGCATGATCATATGAAACAGACGTGCTCTTTTGTTTCACTATGTCGAGGTGAATTTACTTTCTGGCTTTTCCTTTTTGTTAAGAGATTGTGTGGCGCACATGAAATATCTCCAGAAATCAAGACAATGGGCATTTTCAGTGATCCATTGAAAAGGATGTTCCAATTCAAGTAGACATTTCAGAGTCTATTTTAATAATATAGGCTGCATGGTAAAAGCGAGAAGCGTCATAGTCAAATAATGCTTTGGGTGGAACAGCGCCTTCCTCCAAGTTAAGTTGCTCCTGGTGATTTATAAGCATTGTTAATTTGCAAGGCAAGTGAGTACCTTGTCAGCTGGTTAAGCAAGTAGTAATGACTTATCCTTCTGTGCAAATGGGGAACCAAGGACCTACTACATGCCCTCAAGCTCCTGGCATCTCAGCCTGAGTATACGGAAATGGTACAGGCCAGCCCGATCCTGCTCAGTCTCGCTCCCAAGCTGAGGGGGCCATTGTATCACTGCCCAAACCTCTTGTCTTGGCAACTCTCCAGCTTTGGGCTAGTGCCTCAGGAGGGCCACCATGGCCTGACAGAAGGTGGTAGACTTAGCTTCTAGAGCCTAGACTCCTCACCCCATAATCATCATGTATTTCTCAACTCTGAATTTGATGAAAAATCTAGCTTTGTGATATCACCTCGCCAATTCACCTCTTGAAACTCTGGTTTCCTGATGTTAAGTTAGAGTAATAATGATGGTTGTAAGAACCTGAAGGAAAGTATTTAATGTCGGTAGCACTGTGTCTTTCATATAGGAGATGTTCGAAAAATGTTGGCTTTACATATTTTTATTTTGTTAATAAGTGGGATTGGTACTCTGCTGCTTTGCAAATATCACAAGCTCCCCTTTTAGAAATGCTTTCTTTCAAGGTTTCCCTTAATGGAACTTCTGAACTGACTTTACCTACTAGGGGGAAAATGTGATTATAACTCCACTCCCCTGGTTCATACACATACAGACATCAAATATTCCCCAAGGAGGGCTTGGTTACACATTTTGCAATTTGTGCCAAGTCTGGCCTTAAAATAAAAAAAGTTCTATGAAGCAATCAGCAAATTTTACTAGGCCTGCAGTTACCCCTTCATGAAGGGAGCTCGTGAGCCCAGGTTGACTTTCAAATAGAGAAGGTTTTACCCCGGAGCACCTGGGTGGCTCAGTTTTTTAAGTGTCTGATGACTTTGGCTCAGGTCATGATCTCACAGTCCATGAGTTCGAGTCCCACATCAGGCTCTGTGCTGACAGCTCAGAGCCTGGAGCCTGCTTCAGATTCTGTGTCTCCCTTCTCTCTCTGCCCCTCCTCTGCTCATTATCTGTCTCTCTCTGTCTCAAAAATAAATAAACATTAAAAAAATTAAAATAGAAAAAGTTTTACCCCACGTGTCTCCCAACAATGGGCAGATAGATAATTTTTCCAGCGAGCCAGCAGTCTTTACCTTACACGCAGATTCTGGAGTCAGGCAGCCCTGGGCTTGGTGTTCTCATCTGTAAAACTGGAGATGATTATACTAGCTGGCTCACAGCTTGGTGGAGAATGGAAATCATGCAGATGAAATGCTTAGCACTATCCTTGGGTGCTGCTTGGTAAGTGATAGCTGTAATAGTTCACGATCATTGTGCAGAAGGTGAGAGGCTTTCTGGAACCTCAGTCAATACAAGCTGAAGTTTTTCTCTCGGTCTGAACTACGGAGTTTCTAGTCACTCTGAGTGTACACCACAGTCAGGCTCCTGGAAGAAAAGAAATTTAAACAGCTAGTTAGAGAGAAAAGACAGAGACACATGGAACATATGCCAGGGTGAGCATGGCATCCATGGTTGGATGGAATTGTTAGAACATTCTAGAACAGCTGCTGAAACGTAGGTTTCAGGACTTCCTCTTGCCTTTTTTATTTTTAAACCTTTGAAGAATTTTGTGGGTACTGAAGATATTTCAGGATAAATGTCTAAATGAGAGGTTTTTGGCAGAGACAGAAAAATTGTCATTCTGAATCTAAGTTTGACTTGGAAAGGGAAAGACTTAAGAAAACATCAAGAATACAGAAATTTATGAAAATTGTATTTGTTCAAGGTTGAAGAGGTTTCTGTCTAGCCTAAAAGTGATGTCACGTAAATTACGAAGGGAAATGCTGAGGGGACACATTGGGCAATGTTTCTCGAAGTGTGTTCCGTAGAACCAAGTCTCATGAGATGCTTAGTGGCAGAAGGGTTCTGTGGCCAGCTAAGTTTGGGAAACTGTACATTAGTTCTGCCTCTTACCACAAACAGTACACATTCACATATAAAAGCTTTCAGAAGTTGTGGAGTACAGAACTCTATCATGGTAGACCCCATTAGTAGCTTCCAAAAAGCCATTCCTCCTTTTTTGCCATCAGAGAGAAAACAAACTATACAAGAAAAAAAAGAAAAAGAAAAAAAGAAGAATTGAGAGATAACGGGCCCAGTCTCAGGGAATGAATCACAATATTTTTGTGGCAGTCACAGGACTTGTGGTCTCCTTTGCCAAGGATGAGTATGGGATGAGCATGTGACTCAGTTCTTCTGGACAATGAGACCTACTAAGGGGATGGGGGTTTGGGAGGCTTCTGGGAATAAAACGAGAAATGCAGGGATAGTGCTTCCTTTTTGACACCTCCTTGCTTTCTGCTTTTATGCGAGGTTGTGTGAGAGAACAGGATACCTGGAGCTGTGACTGCCATCTTGTGACCATGAGAACTGAGACAGGTGTCAGTCTAGTACCCGATACCGTGGAGCTGCCGGTACATTCATCCTTTTGTTTGCTCCAGCGTTTCCCAATAGGTGGCCGATCATTAGCAGTTCCTGAATGGCCATGCTTCCTTTTCTTGCACTGTTTATCTCAAGAGGCAGCATTAATGTGCAGCCATCTGACCACAGCTATTTTCTAGAACAGCTATCGCCATCCCTCACTAGGGTTCATACCAGATGGAACATACCTCAGGAGATGCTGGTGGGAAGGCAGCAGGAGAGAAACTGGACAGCTGGGTGCCAGCCCCATGCCTCCATTCTCCTACTAATTCAGCTCTTTGTGCCTTAGTTTTATCATCTGGAAAGTGAGGGGCTGCACCACCACTCTCCTTTGCCAGCTCCCAGCGCCTAACATCCATGGACCCAGGGCCTGGGCACTACAGCTGTTGCCATTCGCCTCCTGCCACATCATCAGATCTCCCCTTGAAACGTACCTACCGCTTAAACCAGATGAAAGCAGCACTGAAAATCTACCCAGGGGCCCACTCATTACTTTACTTTACATTTTGAAAATTGGCTTTCCTGATCTCCCCACGAACCTTCCTTGGGAGCCGGGTAGGGCCACTGGACGGCACAGGACAGGGCTGACTTACAGGGACCAGCCTGGCCGGCATTGAGGCCTGGAGGGCCTGTGGGTGGTAATGCGACCCAAGCTGGCCTCTCTGCCAGGTCGCCGGGTCAGCGGGCTCCCAGGTTGGTGGTTCCCAGGCCTGTGTGAAAATCCCACAGCAGAACTCAATAGCCGGTTTCAGGTTTCCTTGGCTGCTGCACTGCCAGGCTGGGCTCCGGGGGCCGAGCGGTGAGATGGGAGGACCCCCTCTGAGGCAGTTACCCCAAAAGCTCCATGTTCAGGCTCTGCATGGGCTCCCAGACTTAAGAAGCTATGCCCCAAGCAGGCGCAAGAGGTTGAGGCTCTGTTTTCTTGCTTTGCTGCAAGCAGATCCCCTTCACCCCGACAGCAACCCCTTCTTCCCAGCCAGAAAGTAACGACAGTGAAATGATACGAGTGGATTTTTTTTCCGGAAGATTTCCTCCCCTCTGCATGTGCGGAGGGTGGTAGAGGAGAGAAGCAAAGAACCATGAAAAGAGATTTGTTCCCCTAATTTCTCTCCATTATCCCAAAAGCCCAAGGAGCAGGTTTTACTACAATGCTTCTTAGAAATGCGGAAACTGAGGCTCAGAGAGATTAAGCAACCTGTCTAAGGGCACATAGCTATACTCTTGACTCTACCTTGAACCACCTCTCTCGGAGGACAGACCACTTTTCCTGGGAAATTCTCCCAGAGCCTGCTGTAGGTTCGTGGGTAGCTTTCAGAGTTCTAGAAGGGCCAAGAGAATTATAAGATTTTTCAGATTTAATGTGCTCAGCAACTCTGACAATCTGGGTTACAGAAGTACTGCACGTTTCATTAGAGAGGATAAGGAGGGGATCTGGAGGGGTCAGAAACCAATTGTGGAATGACCAGGATGTAGTCAGTTTAGGGCTGTAGGCCTGGTAGAATCAGCCCCCCTTGGAAGTGAGGCTGCCTAGAGGCAGTCCTGGAACTGCTTCCCTGGGCGAGGCAGCTTTCCACGCTGTGACACGGCAGCCTGGTGAGGCGCTCCAGCCTGGTAGTGAACAAATGACATCATTGGCTGAGGCCATCCACCTGGAGCCTTCTCAAGAATGCTGGCACAATTTTAAAAGGTGGCAGGGCAAAGACAAGGGTGAGAGAGGACTCCTCTTTAGGAATCCTGTGTTGACAGCCATCTATGACCTCCAAGATGGGAACTGGCTCCTGCAAAATTGCATTTTTAACATTAAAGGAAGACTCGGCAAGCTTGTGTGGGCCTAAATGAATTTCCAATGGTTCAGCAGAAAAGTCAACAAAAGGTTGTGTTTCTTGTTCTAATCCCTTCACTTATTCCACCAAATGGTTGTCAGATGTTCAACCACACTGAAAGTCAAGGGAAGCCCACACCAGAAGGTTAAACTTTTGGCTGCAGTGAGGTGTCTTAAAAACAGCGGTGTTACGTATGGTTCTGGAACCAGTTGAAAAGCCTTGAAGAAGAGTTTACGCTGTGTGTTTTATGGTGCCTAGGGACAAGCGAGAGGAAGGAAGAATAAAAGGCCTGCTCATTGCTTGGATAGAAGGAGTCAGTATGAAAATCCAGGTTCTTTAAGCAAAGCTGTGAATTCCGCAGACGTTTCTCCCTGCCCTGGAGAGCAGTGATGTCCTTCAGAATGAGTTTTGGACTTTCTCTCCCAGAAGTACTTCCTTCTAATAAGAAACGAGGGTAAGAATGTTGATTCATGATGTTTACCAAAGAGCTTTGCAAATACTTTTCCACTTATTTTCCGACTCTGATCGATCAGTAGTGGCTTCGTGGAACACTGTGTTGAGAAGGCTTCTGAGGCAGTGTCTGGACTCAAAGGATAAAGGATAAATCATCGGTACCTGCCATGGGTCCCCACAGGGGAAAGAGGTAGCACATAGTCCAACTATTTGCATCCCCTGTAGATTAGAACAGTGGTAACCAGCAAGGGTTGAGTCATATTGCTTGTTTTCAAATCCTGCTGCACTTTTGTGACTTCTGTAGGTCTTACATTGTGGGGCTGTAGGGCTCACATTTACACACACTATCTCATATCAACAACAACAAAAAAAGACAAAGGCTCTTTCTTTTCTAAAGGGATCCTGCAAATACTCACCTTGCTGAATAGCTGGAAAAGATAGGAGGCAGGGAGAAGAGGGAGGTGTTGGGAACCACTTTAATTTGCCAGGTTTTGTTTTTTTTCAGTTTTCTTTTCATTTAAATAGTCTTTTGGGGGAGGATGTGGGTAATTTGGCCTTTCCAATTTTTACTTCCTCATCTTGCTTTTCCCAAGAGGGTACCTGGATATATGACAATGGGGGAAAGCATGATTGGAAACTGGTGGCTGAAGGGAGGAGCCGCAGCATGGGAGCTGCTCTGGGATTCTGATTTGGTGCTATCTCCATCAGGCTGTCGTCTGGTTCCACAGCTCCTTGAGCTGCTGTCCTAGAGTTCTGAGAGATAACTGACAGTTTGTTCTCCTGGCTTGGTGTAGACTCCAGTGTCCTCAATGACTGACCTTCTTCTCCACTCTCACTGATGCCCCAGACACTTCTAAACTTCTGCCTGTCTCCCAACTGGCCCCTGGCTTGGATGCATGGCTTGCAGTCTCTGAAGTGGTGTGACCATATCAATCAGGATTTTGGACCTTTAAGTCATACTGCCTGAAGCACTGACGAAATGTATTATCTTATATTGACCAGTCCAAAGGCAGGCTGAAGTCATATTGTACTCAAGACGTAATATATTCTTCCCTTCCTTCCCTCCACTCTTTATCATGAAACCCTCAAACCTTGTCACATAGCTGTCAGAGGAAGTCGGTGTGGTTTGCTAACAGCCAAGAGACAGTCAAAACCTCTCCCCAAGCAAAGATGGTGAGTTCCAGTCCTTCATTCTGGTTGGCCTTCTTTTTCTTCTTGGCTGAACAGAAATCTTCCTACACTGTACTTTACTTCCCAGGGTAATGAAGAGTTGCCTTACCTACACCTTGGAAGAGTCTCTGTGCTCCAAATCTGCTGGGCTTGGCTTCTGCTTTTGAAACCATAAATTCATTGCTTTATTATTCCCCTAATGCTCTTCATCTGTAAACTGGGGATAATGTGGTGCCTAGTTCATGGGATTGTTATGAGCATACAAAGAGATAATTTATGTAAATTTACCTAGTATAGCTCCTGGCACACAGAAATATTCAATGTATTCAATGTTAGTTGTTGTTGTTGTTGTTGTTTTCAGTTCTTACAGGAAATGTCAAAACTTTTTCCTCTGGCAAAAATAAACTTTAGCATTATTAAATTGTTTTTGAGAAAGATGATGTTCCTAACTGGATCCAAGTTGAAATGATAATTTATTAGTGAATATATATGAATTATATTTTATGATTCTTCTAAGTTTTAAAAGGTATTAACCATAGGCCTGTAGAAGCAGGAAGCTTTATCTACTGAGTTAATTGTTGTATCCCCCACACTTAGAAATAATAGGTGGCACACAATTAAGGTTCAACTTATAGAAGGCATATTCTTGAGTAGAGTTGGTCTTGACATTGAGGAGAATACTTAAAGTGAAACTTTGAGTCCTGGATTACACTTCCAGGGGGCATTGTCACCTGTGGAGCGTCCTGGGTATTCTCAATCAGAACTTACCCAAACCTTCAGTGTCCACTGAGCACTCAAGATCTTTATATGCTGACACCTTCCTTTGCTCTTGGCAAAGGATGGCAGAATCACTAGGAGAGTCTAGCTTGCCATGACCTACTCTAAGGATATACATGAAAGGCAGGCTCCAGGTCCTCGTGTTAGTGATACCAGGGGGTCCTCCATGCAACGGTGTACATTTTCAGATCACAAAGTGCTCAGGAACAACATGTTGTGTGTGTTATTCTTGGAGAATTGATTCAATAGAGAACCAGAGGGGTCCAAAAGTAGAAATGGGACTGACTGAGGGTAGCTTTCAGTTTTCAGTGTGTGCAAAATAAATGCAGAATGGTACATCTGAGGCTAGATTCTGGGGCTGAATCTTCATTCAGTGGATAGACTTCTGCCAAGCTCCAACTGCTGCCATGGTTTAGCTGGAGCCAAAAAGGGACTCAGAAGACTTTCACAGAGAGATAGGTGGGCTACCTGTTGTTGAACAGAATGTCCCTCTGCAAGGTCACCATGTAACAAGACTCCATTCACCTGGAAATGCATCTTTAATGGTTCCCATTCCACCACAGGACAAATGGGAGAGCCCCAGTTTAGGTCAGCACTTTGCAGCATCTTCATTTGAAAAGAAAGATAATTTTGTCACTGGCTGTCTGCTCAGTGGGATGAGGCATCTTTGATTCACTGGCACATGTGGTAATGTCAAGCCCCTGTCACTGCCCATCCAGATTAATCTTTTTTCAAATTAAAAAAAAATTATTTTATTTTATTTTTAATGTTTATTTATTTTTGAGAGAGAGAGAGAGAGACAGCACGAGCAGAGGACGGGCAGAGAGAGAGGGAGACACAGAATCTGAAGCAGGTTCCAGGCTTTGAGCTGTCAGCACAGAACCTGATATGGGGCTCGAACTCACAAGCTGTGAATCATGTCCTGAGGCAAAGTTGGATGCTTAACCAAGCCACCCAGGCACACTTAATCTTTTTTTTTTTAATGTTTATTTATTTATTTTGAGAGAGAGAGAGAGAGCATGGGAGAGGAGCAGAGAGAAAGAAGGAGAGAGAGAATTCCAAGTAGGTTCTGTGCTGTCAGCTCAGAGCCCAACATGGAACTCGATCTCATGAACCATGAGATCACGACCTGAGCCAAGATCAACAGACACTCAACCAACTGAGCCACCCAGGCCCCCACCCATCCAGATTAATCTTAATGGGTAACTTTGTTTTGAAGTTTGTTGCTTATTATCATGTGCAATGTATACAAACATATTTCCATCTCTCCTTCTGTGTCCTCCTCTCTTTTTTCCTTTCTCGGAAGTATTTAAAAACCTAGATCTTTCAGAATGAGGGAGAATATTTTTGATTATGAAACACACTAATTCTGTGTTGTCTAATCTGGTAGTCACTAGCCACCCTGCCTATTTAAATTTGAACTAACTAAAATGAAATATCCAGTTCCTCAGTGGCAGTAGCCACATTTCGAGTGCTCCATAGCCACATGCAGCTAGTGGCTGTCACATTGGACATTTCCATCATCACAGAAAGTTCTATTGGAAGCACTTCTCTATATTCTTGCTATTTCAAGTGTGTTCTAGGGTCAACAGGATCAGCTTCAATGGAAAGCTTGAGGAGCAGTTCCAGCCTAGACGTATTGAATCAAAATCTGTATTTTTTAGATATTAAAAAAAAATGAAGTTTATTTATTTTTAAAGAGAAAGAGAGAGCGAGCAGGGGAGGGGAAGAGAAAGAGGGAGAGAGAGAGAATGCCAAGCAGGCTCTGTGTGTCACAGAGCTCAAATGCACAAACAGTGAGATCATGACCTGAATCAAAATCAAGAGTCAGTTGCTTAACCAACTGAGCCACCCATGTGCCCCACAAAATCTGTACTTTAAGAGGATGCTCAGGTGATTCATGTGGACATTGAAATTTGAGAAGCATTGCTCTGGTTCACCCGATTACACCCTGCTAAAGACTTGAAATTTGGACTTTGAAAGGTGTTAAACTTTTACTTTTTCCTGGGCTCATCCCATAAGAAAATAGTGCTTATTTTGTCCATATGACAAATTTTTCTTCATGTCCTCTAAAAAGTTTGATAATTATCCTAACTTAACCTACCCTCAAAGGCTATGGATTAACCATTGTCAATTTCTTGGTTTTGACAAATTTACGATGGTGATGTAAGATGTTACTATTCAGGAAGCTAAGTGAACTTCAGGGGCTATCTCTACTATCTTTGCAAATTTTATACATGTCTAAAATTATTCCAGAATGAAGTTGGTTAAAATAAAAAAAGCCAACCTGAAGTATTTTTTTGCAGCAATTTTCATGTCTTTAAATTCAATCTCAGCCAAGGTATACTTTGGGGGACTGTTTCATAGCACTTGACCGACCTGAAGAATTTACCACAGGGGTCTTCAGGGGCAATGTTTCCTGTGGGTGCCCATTTGATGTGAAGTGTCTCAGACCACAGGATTCCAAGGATAATCAGGCATTGCCAAAGCAGCCAGGATGCCTCCAGGTCACAGGATTCCAAAGGTATATATTTTCCTCTATTTTTAGAATATTTTTGAAAAAATAATACCAGAGTCCCAATTTTGTCGACATAATTGCCTCAGTTTTCCATTTGAGGAGTGAGGTTTCAGTGGTAAGATACAAGGTAAATCAAATGTCTTCTTGTTCTTTATATTTTACATTGTGACAAATTTATACTGTTTCTTAAGACTTACATTTAATGAGATGTCCCATTTCCTGAAAGTCCTGCCAACTAGTTACTACTTTTGAACCTGGTGCGGCAACATACTAACCCTGTAAGTCCTCTTAACTATATTCCAAACCTTTATTTGAGCTAAATTTCCTACCTTCAGGCTGTTTCATTTGCAGAATTTTACCTTATTGCCTGTTAAGTATATGGCCAACCCCTAATTATTCAGAAACCTAAAATTCAGCATTGCTTCTTCTATACTTTGTTCATTCATGTTTGGTTAGCACTTCCTGCTCAGGAAAAACAAGGCATATTTTGTACTGTGGAGGTGGAAAGGACCAACCACCAAGAATCTTAATTATTATCTCTGGTTTATGGTGTAGAAAATACCAGAAGAAATAGTAATGCACTTAGTATTACTGAATTTCAGTGATTATAGCTTTTGAGGCTCACCAGAAAAAAAAAAAAGTGTTATGCAAATTTACCTCTTTCTCTTCTTTATTTCCCTTCCCCAGCAAAAACAGTATAAATTGTTAAAAGTCTTCTGGTGACTTGTCATATTTGGCACTAGTTTAATTGGTCTTGGCAAGTGTATTTTAGTGACTCATAAGAGAATACTTTTAGTCTCTTTACTAACAGATGCCTGTGCTAAAAGCAATGACAACAATGTCACATGGCTATAAAATTGCAGGAATTTGCTGCCGGTGGTCCAATAAAAACAAACTTGTATGAAAAGACAGTCAAGAAAAGATAAGATTTAAAATATACATTGTTATAAACATTTAGTCATAAAAGATCTGACCTTTCTTCATTTATTTAACCAACATATGTTGAAATTGGGAATCTGCATGAGACATCACAGGAATCACAAACATTTCAGATCTGATGATGTGTTTATAATCATCATATTTCATTTGAACCAGCGTTCTCATTTCTTGTTCAGAGGAGGTGTTTCCAACACCTTATTCAGGTGATATCTTACTCACATTTTGCTTCTTTAAAAAATGTCTTTTTGAAAACAAATGTGTTATATTTGTGGGTCCTTACAATTATTATCATTTCCCCATGCATCATCTGATTTGATGGCCATTACAACTACACGAGGTACTCTCATCTGAAACATGACAATAGTTATGCAACAAATGTTTGAGCACCAGTTTGCCTGCCATGAACTCTGCTAAGTACTGGAGAAATAGCTCTGAACAAATGCTTGGCCTTGAGGAACTTATAGTCCAGAGGCAGAAGAGGCAAGAAAATGCTTGTACTTATCAAGAGCTCTGGTAGGAAATGTCCTGAATGATATGCTAATATCATGGAGACGAGATTCATTAAGGTGAGGTGTTCCCATCCTCTTCTGTGTCCCAGACCCAACCCTTTGCTCTGCTTTGCCTCTGCCCCAGTACTCTTGGAAGTTCTGTCTCTGCCGGCCTTGATTATGGATAGGGAGAGACTGAAAAAAAAAAAAAAAAAAAAGGTGTGAGAAAAGAAGGGATAATTACTTTTTTTTTTTTTTTTTTACACTGGTTTCTTGGCTTCACCCTTATAAAGAATCCTTGGGGTGGGCAAAATAGAAAAGACACTTAAAGACATTTAAAGGCTAAGCATAAAATCATAAACATAAATAAGATTAAGCAGGTTGCAGGAACCAACTTACCTCTAGTCAAAAGGCATGCTCATGACCAATTCCTTATGACCTGGGGTACAGACTTATGCCTCCAATCCCAGAGGCCAAAGACTTTTTCTTCCCATCTAAGCTTTCGCTAGTCTGTGAACCAGACAAGCAGACATGGGCAATAATGGTATGTTTCTCAAAGTTTGGAACATTCAGTTTGATCCAACACCATAGGTGGGCCTCTGCATGATGTCAAAAACTCTCCAAACTCTGCACAGATTCCACACAATCCCTATTAAAATCCCTTTGTAGAAATTGAGAAGCTGATCCTAAAATTCATGTGGAAACGGAAGGGCCCCAGAATAGCCAAAACAATAAAAAAACAAAAAGATGGAGGATTCATACTTCCTGATTTCAAAGATTATTACAAAGTTATAATAACTAAGGGAGTGTAGAACTAGCACAAGGCTAGACATAGATGTGAATAGAATTGAATTTAGGTCCAAAAGTAATCTTATACAATTATGACTAATTGATTTCTACAAGAGTGTCCAGACCATTCAATGAGGGAAAGAATAGTCTCTTCAAAAAATGGTGATAGGACAACTGGAAAGGCACATGAAAAAGAATGAAGTCAGACCCTTACCTCACACCATAGACAAAATTAATTCAAAATGGATGAAAAACTTAAATGGAAGAGCCCAAACTGTAAAAATCTTAGAAGAAGACATAGAGACAAACCTTTGTGAATCTGGATTTGATAATAAATTTTTAGATATGACAGAAAGCATAAGCAACAAATTAAAAATAGATATACTGAGGGAAGATGGCGGCGTAGGAGGACGCTGGGCTCACCGCGCGTCCTGCTGATCACTTAGATTCCACCTACACCTGCCTAAATAACCCAGAAAACCACCAGAGGATTAGCAGAATGGAGTCGCCGGAGCCAAGCGCAGACGAGAGGCCCACGGAAGAGGGTAGGAAGGGCGGCGAGGCGGTGCGAGCTCCACGGACTGGCGGGAGGGAGCCGGGGCGGAGGGGCGGCTCGCCGGCCAAGCAGAGCCCCTGAGTCTGGCTTGCAAAAAGCGGAGGGGCCTGACGGACTGTGTTCCGACAGCAAGCGCGACTTAGCGTCTGGGAGGTCATAAGTTAACAGCTCTGCTCAGAAAGCGGGAAGGCTGGAGGACAAAGGGAAGGAGAGCTGCTGAGCCCCCTGACGACAGAGCTCAGTTTGGTGGGGAACAAAGGCGCTCGCCAGCGCCATCTCCCCCGCCCATCCCCCAGCCAAAATCCCAAAGAGAACCAGTTCCTGCCAGGGAACTTGCTCGCTCCGCGCAAACACCCAACTCTGCGCTTCTGCGGAGCCAAACCTCCGGCAGCGGATCTGACTCCCTCCTGCTGCCACAGGGCCCCTCCTGAAGTGGATCACCTAAGGAGAAGCAAGCTAAGCCTGCCCCTCCTGCCCCTGTGCACCTTGCCTACCCACCCCAGCTAAGACGCCAGATCCCCAGCATCACAAGCCTGGCAGTGTGCAAGTAGCCCAGACAGACCACCCCACCCCACAGTGAATCCCGCCCCTAGGAGAGGGGAAGAGAAGGCACGCACCAGTCTGACTGTGGCCCCAGCGGTGGGCTCGGGGCAGACATCAGGTCTGACTGCGGCTCCGCCCACCAACTCCAGTTATACACCACAGCACAGGGGAAGTGCCCTGCAGGTCCTCACCATGCCAGGGACTATCCAAAATGACCAAGCGGAAGAATTCCCCTCACAAGAATCTCCAGGAAATAACAACAGCTAATGAGCTGATCAAAAAGGATTTAAATAATATAACAGAAAGTGAATTTAGAATAATAGTCATAAAATTAATCGCTGGGCTTGAAAACAGTATAGCTGACAGCAGAGAATCTCTTGCTACAGAGATCAAGGGACTAAGGAACAGTCACGAGGAGCTGAAAAACGCTTTAAATGAAATGCATAACAAAATGGAAACCACCACGGCTCGGATTGAAGAGGCAGAGGAGAGAATAGGTGAACTAGAAGATAAAGTTATGGAAAAAGAGGAAGCTGAGAAAAAGAGAGATAAAAAAATCCAGGAATATGAGGGGAAAATTAGAGAACTAAGTGACACTAAAAAGAAATAATATACGCATAATTGGTATCCCAGAGGAGGACGAGAGAGGGAAAGGTGCTGAAGAGGTACTTGAAGAAATAATAGCTGAGAACTTCCCTGAAGTGGGGAAGGAAAAAGGCATTGAAATCCAAGAGGTACAGAGAACTCCCTTCAGACGTAACTTGAATCGATCTTCTGCACGACATATCATAGTGAAACTGGCAAAATACAAGGATAAAGAGAAAATTCTGAAAGCAGCAAGGGGTAAACGTGCCCTCACATATAAAGGGAGACCTATAAGACTCGTGACTGATCTCTCTTTTGAAACTTGGCAGGCCAGAAAGAATTGGCACGAGATTTTCAGTGTGCTAGACAGAAAAAATATGCAGCCGAGAATCCTTTATCCAGCAAGTCTGTCATTTAGAATAGAAGGAGAGATAAAGGTCTTCCCAAAGAAACAAAAACTGAAGGAATTTGTCACCACTAAACCGGCCCTACAAGAGATCCTAAGGGGGACCCTGTGAGACAAAGTACCAGAGACATCACTACAAGCATAAAACATACAGACATCACAATGACTCTAAACCCATATCTTTCTATAATAACACTGAATGTAAATGGATTAAATGCGCCAACCAAAAGACATAGGGTATCAGAATGGATAAAAAAACAAGACCCATCTATTTGCTGTCTACAAGAGACTCATTTTAGACCTGAGGACACCTTTAGATTGAGAGTGAGGGGATGGAGATCTATTTATCATGCTACTGGAAGCCAAAAGAAAGCTGGAGTAGCCATCCTTATATCAGACAAACTAGACTTTAAATTAAAGGCTGTAACAAGAGATGAAGAAGGACATTATATAATAGTGACAGGGTCTATCCATCAGGAAGAGCTAACAATTATAAATGTCTATGCGCCGAATACCGGAGCGCCCAAATATATAAAACAATTACTCATAAACATAAGCAACCTTATTGAGAAGAATGTGGTAATTGCAGGGGACTTTAACACCCCACTTACAGAAATGGATAGATCATCTAGACGCACGGTCAATAAAGAAACAAGGGCCCTGAATGAGACATTGGATCAGATGGACTTGACAGATATATTTAGAACTCTGCATCCCAAAGCAACAGAATATACTTTCTTCTCGAGTGCACATGGAACATTCTCCAAGATAGATCATATACTGGGTCACAAAACAGCCCTTCATAAGTTTACAAGAATTGAAATCATACCATGCATACTTTCAGACCATAATGCTATGAAGCTTGAAATCAACCACAGAAAAAAGTCTGGAAAACCTCCAAAAGCATGGAGGTTAAAGAACACCCTACTAACGAATGAGTGGGTCAACCAGGCAATTAGAGAAGAAATTAAAAAATATATGGAAACAAACGAAAATGAAAATACAACAATCCAAACGCTTTGGGATGCAGCGAAGGCAGTCCTGAGAGGAAAATACATTGCCATCCAGGCCTATCTCAAGAAACAAGAAAAATCCCAAATACAAAATCTAACAGCACACCTAAAGGAAATAGAAGCAGAACAGCAAAGGCAGCCTAAACCCAGCAGAAGAAGAGAAATAATAAAGATCAGAGCAGAAATAAACAATATAGAATCTAAAAAAACTGTAGAGCAGATCAATGAAACCAAGAGTTGGTTTTTTGAAAAAATAAACAAAATTGACAAACCTCTAGCCAGGCTTCTCAAAAAGAAAAGGGAGATGACCCAAATAGATAAAATCATGAATGAAAATGGAATTATTACAACCAATCCCTCAGAGATACAAACAATTATCAGGGAATACTATGAAAAATTATATGCCAACAAATTGGACAACCTGGAAGAAATGGACAAATTCCTGAACACCCACACTCTTCCAAAACTCAATCAGGAGGAAATAGAAAGCTTGAACAAGACCCATAACCAGCGAAGAAATTGAATCGGTTATCAAAAATCTCCCAACAAATAAGAGTCCAGGACCAGATGGCTTCCCAGGGGAGTTCTACCAGACGTTTAAAGCAGAGATAATACCTATCCTTCTCAAGCTATTCCAAGAAATAGAAAGGGAAGGAAAACTTCCAGACTCATTCTATGAAGCCAGTATTACTTTGATTCCTAAACCAGACAGAGACCCAGTAAGAAAAGAGAACTACAGGCCAATATCCCTGATGAATATGGATGCCAAAATTCTCAATAAGATACTAGCAAATCGAATTCAACGGCATATAAAAAGAATTATTCACCATGATCAAGTGGGATTCATTCCTGGGATGCAGGGCTGGTTCAACATTCGCAAATCAATCAACGTGATACATCACATTAACAAAAAAAAAGAGAAAAACCATATGATCCTGTCAATCGATGCAGAAAAGGCCTTTGACAAAATCCAGCACCCTTTCTTAATAAAAACTCTTGAGAAAGTCGGGATAGAAGGAACATACTTAAAGATCATAAAAGCCATTTATGAAAAGCCCACAGCTAACATCATCCTCAATGGGGAAAAACTGAGAGCTTTTTCCCTGAGATCAGGAACACGACAGGGATGCCCACTCTCACCGCTGTTGTTTAACATAGTGCTGGAAGTTCTAGCGTCAGCAATCAGACAACAAAAGGAAATCAAAGGCGTCAAAATTGGCAAAGATGAAGTCAAGCTTTCGCTCTTTGCAGATGACATGATATTATACGTGGAAAATCCGATAGACTCCACCAAAAGTCTGCTAGAACTGATACATGCATTCAGCAAAGTTGCAGGATACAAAATCAATGTACAGAAATCAGTTGCATTCTTATACACTAACAATGAAGCAACAGAAAGACAAATAAAGAAACTGATCCCATTCACAATTGCACCAAGAAGCATAAAATACCTAGGAATAAATCTAACCAAAGATGTAAAGGATCTGTATGCTGAAAACTATAGAAAGCTTATGAAGGTAATTGAAGAAGATTTAAAGAAATGGAAAGACATTCCCTGCTCATGGATTGGAAGAATAAATATTGTCAAAATGTCAATACTACCCAAAGCTATCTACACATTCAATGCAATCCCAATCAAAATTGCACCAGCATTCTTCTCGAAACTAGAACAAGCAATCCTAAAATTCATATGGAACCACAAAAGGCCCCGAATAGCCAAAGTAATTTTGAAGAAGAAGACCAAAGCAGGAGGCATCACAATCCCAGACTTTAGCCTCTACTACAAAGCTGTCATCATCAAGACAGCATGGTATTGGCACAAAAACAGACACATAGACCAATGGAATAGAATAGAAACCCCAGAACTAGACCCACAAACGTATGGCCAACTCATCTTTGACAAAGCAGGAAAGAACATCCAATGGAAAAAAGACAGTCTCTTTAACAAATGGTGCTGGGAGAACTGGACAGCAACATGCAGAAGGTTGAAACTAGACCACTTTCTCACACCATTCACAAAAATAAACTCAAAATGGATAAAGGACCTGAATGTGAGACAGGAAACCATCAAAACCTTAGAGGAGAAAGCAGGAAAAGACCTCTCTGACCTCAGCCGTAGCAATCTCTTACTCGACACATCCCCAAAGGCAAGGGAATTAAAAGCAAAAGTGAATTCCTGGGACCTTATGAAGATAAAAAGCTTCTGCACAGCAAAGGAAACAACCAACAAAACTAAAAGGCAACCAACGGAATGGGAAAAGATATTTGCAAATGACATATTGGACAAAGGGCTAGTATCCAAAATCTATAAAGAGCTCACCAAACTCCACACCCGAAAAGCAAATGACCCAGTGAAGAAATGGGCAGAAAACATGAATAGACACTTCTCTAAAGAAGACATCCGGATGGCCAACAGGCACATGAAAAGATGTTCAGCATCGCTCCTTATCAGGGAAATACAAATCAAAACCACACTCAGGTATCACCTCACGCCAGTCAGAGTGGCCAAAATGAACAAATCAGGAGACTATAGATGCTGGAGAGGATGTGGAGAAACGGGAACCCTCTTGCACTGTTGGTGGGAATGCAAATTGGTGCAGCCGCTCTGGAAAGCAGTGTGGAGGTTCCTCAGAAAATTAAAAATAGACCTACCCTATGACCCAGCAATAGCACTGCTAGGAATTTATCCAAGGGACACAGGAGTACTGATGCATAGGGGCACTTGTACCCCAATGTTCATAGCAGCACTCTCAACAATAGCCAAATTATGGAAAGAGCCTAAATGTCCATCAACTGATGAATGGATAAAGAAATTGTGGTTTATATACACAATGGAGTACTACGTGGCAATGAGAAAAAATGAAATATGGCCTTTTGTAGCAACGTGGATGGAACTGGAGAGTGTGATGCTAAGTGAAATAAGCCATACAGAGAAAGACAGATACCATATGGTTTCACTCTTATGTGGATCCTGAGAAACTTAAGAGAAACCCATGGGGGAGGGGAACAAAAAAAAAAAAAAAGAGGTTAGAGTGGGAGAGAGCCAAAGCATAAGAGACTGTTGAGAACTGAGAACAAACTAAAGGTTGATGGGGGGTGGGAGGGAGGAGAGGGTGGGTGATGGGTACTGAGGAGGGCACCTTTTGGGATGAGCACTGGGTGTTGTATGGAAACCAATTTGACAATAAATTTCATATATAAATTAAAAAAAAAATAAAATAAAAATAGATATACTGGACTTCAAAAATTCTGTGTTTCGAAGGATATAATCAATAAAGTAAAAGTACAAACCCACAGAATGGGAGAAAATATTTGCAAATCATATATTGGAAAAAGTACTCATATGCAGAATATATAAAGAACAGTTACAGGTCAGTGATAAAGACAACTCAGTTTAAAAATGGGCAAAATATCTGAATAGCTTTCCAAAGAAGATACTACAAATGGCCGATAAACTAGGAGGCTAAAATCATGAAGTCAGATAATAACACATGTTGGAGAAGATGTGGAGAAATTGGAACCCCCATACACTGCTGGTGGGAATAAATGTAAAACAGTGTAGCCACTTTGGAAAATAGTTTGACAGTCCTCAAAAAGTTAAATACTGCATTACTTGACCCAGCAAATCCACTCCTTGCTCTATTGCTTGGAAAAATGAAAACATATGCCCACACAAAAACTTTTACATGAATGTTTATAGCATCATTATTCATAATAGCCAAGAGTGGAAACAACTCAAGTGTCCATCAACTGATGACTGTATAAATAAAATGCAGCATATCTATACAATGGACTGTTATTTGGCAACAAAAAGAAATGAGCTACTGGGGCGTCTGGATGACTCAGTAGGTTGAGTGTCCGACTTTGGCTCAGGTCATGATCTCACGGCTTGCAAGTTCAAGCCCCATGTTGGGCTCTGTGCTGACACTCAGAGCGTGGAGCCTGCTTCAGATTCTGTGACTCCCTCTCTCTCTGCCCCTCCCCCAATTGCACTCTGTCTCTCTCTCTAAAAAATAAATAAACATTAAAAAAAAAAAACTAAAAAAAAAAAAGAAATGAACTACTGATACATGGTATAACATGGAGGAAGCTTGAAAATATTATGTTAAGTGAAAGAAACCAGTCACAAAGGACCACATATTATATAATTCTATTTATATGAAATGTCCAGAAAAAGGTGGGGGACTATAGACAGAGTCAATTAGTGATTACCTATGACTGGGAGAAATGGGGGCATTGGCAAATGATAGCTAAAAGAGTTTGTTTTTGAGATGATGAAAATGTTCTAAAATCAATTATGCAAAGATGCACAACTCTGGGAATAGAATAACCTAAAATCCCTTGAATTGTACACTTTCAATTGGTGAAATATGTAGTTTATGAATTACATTTCAATAAGACTTTTACAAAAATCATATCCTTTTTATGTTTTACGAAGATGAATATGCTAATTCAAACAGTAAATCTTTCTTAATAGCTTTGAAAAGAATACACAATAGACAGTGATGTCCTTCAGAAGGCTTGCATTCAACATACACCCCTACCAATAGCAACCAAGTTGCCTTCCCTTAGACTGCTATGAAGTTGCCATGCACCAGGATGGGCATGTGGTATTTTATGGCCAGCATCAGTTCTCAGTGGCTGGTGTCTGTTCTATTCTGGTTGCTAAAATATTTGTAATTTCCCTCCTTGCTCCTCATATCCTGGCCTTTTGCATATGTTTGTAAAATTGATCAATTGAAAGTGATTAGGTTGAATTCCTTTAATTATGAGTGGGGTTGAGTCTGATTTCTTTTTTTAAGCATTGAAATTTTATTTTTATCAAAGCAATCTACACATGGTTTAAATACTTATTTGGATCATAAGAATTTAAAATGAAAATATCAGTCCCTAGCCCCATCTCAGTCAAGATCCTAATCTCAGTCCCAATCAACCATGTTATTCTTGTAATATTTTCTGATTTTAGTTCTTGATGTGATTCTCAATGTCTTTAAATTTTTTCATTACCTCTAAATAAACTATATAAACCTCTATTTCTTGATTTATCCCTTTAAGAAGTGAACTTTTCTTGACTTCCTGCCACAGTAAGGATTTAGCTCATCTCCTGTCCCATCTTGTATACAGTCGCATCACTATTTTTATCTCTGGTGGTTGTTTTTGTAACTTTGAATAATATTCTTACACATTTTTTTTTTTTGGTTAGTTCCTAAGGTAAGGACTTGAGGCTCCTGGTATTTTCCTCTTCTGTCACTTGTCCCTTTCTGCTTCCCATGTTCTGTGGTCTGTCCTTGAAAATTCCACATCATAGGGGCGCCTGGGTGGCGCAGTCAGTTAAGCGTCCGACTTCAGCCAGGTCACGATCTCGCGGTCCGTGAGTTCGAGCCCCGCGTCAGGCTCTGGGCTGATGGCTCGGAGCCTGGAGCCTGTTTCCGATTCTGTGTCTCCCTCTCTCTCTGCCCCTCCCCCGTTCATGCTCTGTCTCTCTCTGTCCCAAAAATAAATAAACATTGAAAAAAAAAAATTTTTTTTAAATAAAAAAAATAAAAAAAATAAAAAATAAAAAAAATTAAAAAAAAATTAAAAAAAGTAAAAAAAAAAAAGAAAATTCCACATCATCAAGGTTGATGTTATTTATTATTTAGACTCTGCTCTGAAATGGTTAAATCCATTGGACTGTGCCAAGGCTTTGATTCTAAAAGCTGAAACTCAATAAAGTGTTTATGTTATTATGACCATGTAAATATTGTTCACTGCAGATCCAAAGAATGCTCTACGTTTATATTTCTTTTTCTTGTTCCTCCTGGAGCTTCTAATTGCTTATTTATTCTGCCGTTGCTGGCTTTACTTCATCTTTAATTTTTCCCCCCATTCTCCAAAGAATACTATTAAATGTACGAAATCTTCTTTTCCAAGACACCTCCTTCCTGGACACCTAGCTCCCCCACACTGACTGTTCTTCAAGGTTTGCTGCACAGCTGCATTCTGGAACTTCCCTCTGTCATTCTCCTGGGTTCAATTCTCTGTGTCTCAGATTCCGGTATTATTCATCCTGAGAAAAGCCATATGAGAGCTAAACTTGGTCTGAATATATCTTTATTATTTAGTCACATTTGATTTATAATTAGATGGAATATAGAATTTCCAGATGATAATATTAGAATATTTTTATTGCAAGCATCGGAAAGTTTGATTTTAAAAGGAGGAGTAGGAGGTTCTGGTGAAAATAACCCACAAGTCCAAAGTTAAATTATTTTCAGGTATGGTTTGATCCAGAGGTTGACAGGATTTATGGCCTCTGGCTTCTTTTCTTTTTTCTTTTTTTCTTTTTTTTTTTTTAAGTTTATTTATTTTGAGAGACAGAGCACAAACAGGGGAGGGGCAGAGAGGAAAGACAGAATCCCATGCAGGCTCTGCACCATCAGCACAGAGCCTGATGTGGTGCTCGAACTGATGAACTGTGAGATCAGACCTGAGTCGAGATCAAGAGTTGGATGCTTAACCGACTGCACCACCCAGGTGCTCCTTTTTCTTTTCTTTTCTCTTTTCTTTTCTTTCTTTTCTTTTCTTTTCTTTTCTTTTCTTTTCTTTTCTTTGTCTCTTTCTTTTTTTTTCTTTCTTTCTTTCTTCTTTTCTTTCTTTCTTTTTTAAGTAATTTCCCTTCCTCCTCCCCCTGTATTATGATCAGGGAATGTGATCTGCATTTTAAAAATATTTATTGGGATACACGGGCTTAATATATGGTTAATTTTATATAAGTTCCTTGGATTTTGGGGAAAAATATTCTTTTTTAAAAAATGTTTATTCATTTTTGACAGAGAGAGAGAAAATGAGAGAGGCAGAGAGAGGGAGACAGAAGATCTGAAGTGGGCTCTGTGCTGACAGCCAAGAGCTCAATGCGGGGCTCAAACTCACGAACCTCAAGATCATGGCCTGAGCCAAAGTCGGAAGCTTAACCAACTGAGCCACCCAGGCACCCCTCAAAATATATTCCTTTATCATTAAAAAGAAGTTATTTTTTCAGATTCTATAAATATTCATTTTATATTATATTTTTAAAACCTAGCTTTCCTTATTTTTTCTATTATTTGTCTGGTATGTTTTTGCTCCTGTAGATCTTCTATTTGTCCAGCCTACTGTTGTACTGTGGTAGTTGTGACAGAAATCATTTTAAACTCAAAGCATTACTTTATTTATGGTGTAAAAATCTTTGAATACATATACCTGGAAGAGTCTGATGAAAAGATGCTCAAAAATACTTGTTCAAAGGATTTAAAAAAAAAATTTTGTTTATGTTTATTTACTTCTGAGACAGAGAGAGACAGAGCATGAGTGGGGGAGGGGCAGAGAGAGAGGGAGACACAGAATCCGAAGCAGGCTCCACGCTCTGAGTGTCAGCACAGAGCTCAACGCAGGGCTCGAACTCACAAACTGTGAGATCATGACCTGAGCCGAAGTCGGTAGCTCAACCGACTGAACCACCCAGGTGCCTCTAGTCAAAGGTTTAATGAATAAAATGGACCAGGACGTCTAATCAAAGCAGTTCAAGTCTGCTTTGCTCCATAGGTACCTCCATCTATTTCTGCAATTTCCCATTTGTCATATTTTTTATTCCTGTTTGTTATGTGAGATCCATATCTAATTTTCAGTGGGAATTTCTCAGGGACAGAAATATATCATTGACCATCCATCCAAATTCTGACTGTTCACGTACTAAGAGTACAGAAAACCTATGGAAGAATGGTTCCTAGTCACAACTAAGTGAAAGGAGATCATGGAGCGTTAGTTTTCTCGAACTCCCAGAAATGTCCGAAAGACTATCACCTAGGGGAGCCCAGTTGGGCTCACAAACAGACCAGGATTGAGTAAAGGGGTATCAGTGGTCTGCTCTTCTTAGAAACACCCAAGGGCCTGGCCTTGTGGGAATTTGCCTGACCTGATTTATGGAGCAAATCTAGCCTCGCCCAGAAAAGTTTCTCTTTTTCCTAAAATGAAACTTCTATATTCAGACTTACATCAGCAATTTTGTTTTTTTAAGGACACAGTCCCCTTCGATCTCTGCCAACCCCAGTGACTTAGGCATAATTTGAATCTGTCATATGGTGCTGATATACAGAAGGTTTGGTCTGGCTGCTAATACTGGCAAAAGGAGTTGAGTTTTTCCCAATAGGATGAACATTCTGCATTTAATGAAAGCAAGATTCTAAAATTGGCTTCTACCCTACAACATCTAGGTCTCGTAAAATTACACATGGCCCGGGGACCACTTAGATGATATACACAGGGGAGTTATTTTATCCAAAGAAATCTCCTTGGTGACTCCACTTGAGGACCAGGTCTAAAAGCTTCACATAAATCTTATCTGAGAGAGACCAGATAGCTAATGCCTTCAGTGTGACTTAATCACAAAGATCTGATCAGGTACCAATAATTTTTAGATGGCCATGTTATGGAACTTTCTCCACAGCCTGCTAAGCAGGAAATGCTATTCACTTGATAGCTCATTTTGTGTTCTTCTAGAGTGAGAACAACGTTGTTAAGGACCTCACTTTAAGCACCTCTTCAAGATAAGCGCCTCCCCACTTAAATTTGAAACGAATCAATGCCGCTGGACTTCTACACTGGGTGTCATCGGTATTTTCCATTTTTTCCCCTAACCTAAGCAAAATTAGAAAGCTTTCCCCTTCTAAATTGTAGGCAACATTAAAGGTTAGAATAGACTGAAAAAGAAAACTTCTTTTTGAAGAAAATTCCGCTTCTAGGAATTTAACCTACTAATACGCTCCTTTTTTTAAGCCAAGCTATAAAGGGATCTTCAGTCAGCATTTTTTTAATCAGAAAAACCTGGAAACTGTTTAAATGTCAATTAACAAAGGGATACTGAAATATGTTGTAGAATATATTGGATATATACAACATCCAACAGAACTGGATGCTATGTAGCTGCTAAATGGAATGAGTCCGGTCTGTTTGTGCTAACGTGGAAGTTCTTCAAAACATCTTATTATGTGAAAACAAACCAGATGAGGCACTCTAGGTATTGATTGTATGATCCCCCTATAAAAATTTTAAAATATGTCCATCTGTGTGTTCATGGATGTGTAAGTGCAATGTTTATTTTGATGTATGAGGAAAAATGTTTTCTAGAAGAACTGTAAGAAATTGCTAATAACTGGGATGAGAATAACCAGAAAAGGAAGTAGAATATTACTTTCATTGTATTACTTTCTGTACAGCTTAAATTTTTCATTATCTACATGAATTCAGAACATTAGTGTGTTCTTTACAATTTTATGCATTAAAGAAACACTAGCAAATGTTCTTTTTCAGGGCCACATTTATGGGAATACAGTCTTGACAACAACAACTAAGGTGGTTAACTTTCGAAGTTTAATTGTTTCTTTAAAATAACTTATAAATGATAAACCCAAACACTTTTAGTCTAATAGAAATGACCTTGTACAAGAAAACTTTTGCTCTGGCATGTGAAATATACTGTGGAATCTAGTCGAATCTGCGTAGAAAAAGTTGTTTCAAAGTGTGATAAACTAGAATTAGGGCTTTTTAAAAGAATATTACAGAAAAAATTTTGAAAAATACTAATGCATGGTGATTTCAGGAAAAAATACATAAAATGAATGTGCATAAACCATAAACAAAATGCATTTTCTGGTGTTTCCTATGGTTGCACACATATTTTTAGAAATGCTTAAGTTTAAAGATTTTTTCAAAGGTATCATAATTTGCCACATTTTTAAAGAAATCCCACCAAATGAGGACATAGAAACAGGTCCTGGATGTTTCCTTTTCATGAAGTAGTTGGTTAAGTCATTCTGCATTTCCTTCTCTCTACCTGATAATTTCAATTCTGTGGTTAAAATTACTTGAATCCAGCCCTGAACATTCAATTACTACACAGTGACACTCTGTTCTCCATAACCTCACGCAGCATTACAGAGAATGCAAAGTATTCCTACTCCTCTGGGACTAGTTGATTAACTGATTGATTATAAAGTAGGATGGAAGTTCATTCTGGTGTATATCACTTCCATAAAATTAATGATCACTTCAAAAGTGGTTCTAGTCTACATTCAACAGGACCAGCAGAGTAATTTTCACTCAGCTTGAGGTTTTTCTCTGATTAAAATAGCCTTTCTGTTTTCCTTAAAGTTGAATTTCAAAGAAAAGTTGCTGTGATTCTCAGTAAGAAAGAAGTGAGTCAGATTTGTTTTTATGCCTTAGGAAGAACTTTAGCACGGGATGGCGAGAGAGAAGAAGCAAGCAGGATATGCTGTGGACAGGGACATTGGGCTCCCATGAAACCAAGCATTCTGCACCTTTTCTTGGAGTTCTAGGAGATTTAAAAGCATTCTCTTTTTAGCAGATGATGCTTCAGAAGGGTGCCAAGTCCTGCCATATTTATTCAGACTGCTTAATGTGAGTGGTCAAATTTAGGACAAAACTCCATATTATTTCCAGGAAGGATATTTTCACATTTTTTTGTAGGAGGTGACTTGCTACAAATGCATTTCAATTAAATATACCTAAATAATTTGCTGACGAGACACCTATTCAGGTCATAGTTGAGTCTCTGCACTAAGCCTCCATCCACTCTTGGCCATTTCATGTTCTTTCCATTGCTTCAGTGGCGACTCATTACATTTTATGAATTTTCTGAAAGAGGTTTTCCTCTCCCTGGGTTCTTATAGGTCTCCTTGGAAACTTGCTCCTGAATTTAATCCCTGTGCTCCAGGCCAATTGAGTTTTCATTCTATTCCAGACATGTTTGAAGAACCATTCCAGACCTTAACCCTCTGGTGCCTGTTTTGGTTCTGATAAAACTTAATAGTACTTCAGTTTGAACCAACTCTTGCCCTGCTTCTATTTCCATCTGCTACAAGATGTTGTGAATCTACATCTGAAGTGGAAATTTGTCTGCCTCGCCTGAGCTTCTTTAAAAGCCCTGGAAGTTAGTGTGTTTATTGTCTTTTGACTTTGAGGTCTCCAGGCTTGCTTACCTCCCATGACCTTGTGTCCCTGTGTATCCTTGGATGTAAACAGTTTCACAGCAGCAAAACTGCAGCTCTCAGTGACCTTGGCAGCAGGGCAGTGAGTAATGGTTTTTAGAGAGAAATCTCTTTCTGAAGACATTTTGCTCCACATCTCCTGGCCCCAAAAGAGCTGTTGTTAGCAACAGTCAGACATGTCATCTCATCTCCACATGATCTTATTTTCACACGAGTATCTTTAAAAAAGCAAATCAAAAGATACTTGCATTCATCTTTCGATTGTCTTATATTCTTTGTTTACATGAAATATAAAGACTCCCATTTTCCCACATTTTGGGGGTATGTTTCCACATTTAGCCTTCTTTCAGAAGATAGTTCTACCTTCTTCCTCAACTAACCTACGTCTCTCTGTTTTCCCAAATGCCAACATCACCATCCCAAACCCTTAGGAATGAAGCACAAGCTGGTTTCTGCCTTCAGGCAGCACTGCATGGACAGGAAAAGTCTGCTGGTTTCCATCCTTTGTCCACCTGCCCTCTGACACTACCCCCATAGCTGCATGGCACACTATATTGGAGCAGACACCCAGCGCAGATTCTAGAAGACAAAAGAGCTGGACTCAGGGTCAGGGTGAGATCTGGAGGACACTAGTACCTTGAGCATAATGGCCCCTTTACAGAGGGATGCATTTACATCATCTGAACGTGACTTCCTGGGGTGCCTCTTTGCCCAGAAGCAAACCTGGGTTAAGGGAGAAGTCCAGAGTGAAGCAAGTAATGTTTCTCTGCTGTTCCATTGGTTTATCCAGTGTAGGGGACCAGACATTGTTTGCTAATTTCTTAAAGACCAGGAATTGCAAACCTGATGCTTGCAGATCAACAGCAGTCCTGTTTTGCTATAACTGCTTTTTAAAAAAAATCATTTGAACTTGAATTCCTTCTCTAGTTTGCCTTAGCCCAGCTGCTCCTGCTCAGCTCTCCTAGGTCTTCTGAGTTTCCAACCTCTGAGACTCAGCAAGCACACATTGAGGACCTCCTGATCTCCTAGCCTATGTTAAGGCACTATGAAGATGCCTTGGACAGATACAAGCTCTTCCTCAGTTTCCTGGGACTGAGGATCTCAAAAAGAAAAAGCATGAGATACGTAAGTGGTAAAATGAAGGGAGTTCACATAAAGGGATTAATGTTGGCCAATGGAGCTGGGGGAGACATCTTTGTCTTTGTTTATGAAGACAAGATTATTGAAGGGTGGGGAGGGTTTGTGAAGACGGAAGAGCAATCAGATTTCTGAGCCAAGATGTGAATCTATGGGTAAGCCCTTGGGGGCAGGAGGAGGACAGCCTGGTCCCAGTTTTAGGTTTGTGTGAGGAGCAGTGGGAAGTTGTGTCAAATTCCAAGAGTTGCAGATTACTATCACATTGACAGAGGCTTTTATTCCCCATCTCCTTTAATGCGCTTGCATTCAATATTTGGATGGTATGATTTTGCGTCACTGCACGGCCCCAGGGGCCCTTCCTCCAGGCCACATCAACAAAAGCAGGCCTGTGAATTCACTTTTCTGTGATGTTCTCCCATTAGAATCCTCTTGATTTTCACATGTAGGAATGAAACAGTTTTCCACAGCCATGCCACAGATCATCAGGTACATGAGAGACTTTATTCTAGAGCCTGAGCCAGATACTGAACCTGCCCAAGACCAAGTCTGATAACAGAGACCACGTAAGTGTCAAACGAGTAACTAGAATGATCAAGTTAGGTTTACTTTGTTATTATCATATATCATGCACTGAATTTCTAAGACAGGGCAGTTAATTTTTATAATCAATCATTGCACTAAACCAATGTGTTAATAATCACATTTGTTTCAGGTGTCATTACTTTACAGGTTAATTATTGGGACAGTTAACCAGCAATAACATGAGCCATCATTCAAATTAGCCCCTAGGCTAATTTGACTATTCACAATTATGAGATTCTTTTGAAAAATATTGATAGCCTCTGGCCATTAAAGGTCTGTGTCCCCTCCCCAGACAACCTCACCAACAAGACATATGTTTAAATGAAAACAAGCCTCAGACCAAATCCTGCCGCCTACACTCAAACGTGTACTAGCAGGTACCCACAGAAAACTATTCAACCTTTTGTCCCCATTCTCTTGTCTTTTTAGGAACGCTGACAAACCCCTTGCAGGAAATATTCAGTTTGATGTGGTCACGATGAAATTTTGACATCAGGATTAGGTGACAGAGGTGACAGACTGCCTGCCCTCCATTAGTTGGGGACTACAGTGCAGAATTCTATCCCTAGGGCATCATTCCAAAGGTGTTGACTGCTGGGTCTGCCAGATCAAAAGAGGAGGTGCCCCTGGAAATCTTCTTAGCCAACCACAGGCTTTCACACCACTCATTTCTCTGGAACAAACTTACTTCTAATACTCCTTCTGGTAACAAATATACCCTTTGAGGCAGATGGAGATAGGCTTATTTGAAGCCCTTGCTTTTGTTTCTTCGGGAGCCTAAACTCCTCATAAGAGTTCTTTATATGTTAACCAACAACTGTTGACTAATCATCCTAAAGCATAGATGAAAGCAAAGTATAATCATAGATATTATCTGGTTTGCCTGTATCTGGTTTGACCCTTCCCTTTAATCTCCAACAGCAGTCTTAAAGCTACCTCCAGCAAAAGTATAACCTAAGCCAAAGAGCATACTTGCTACATACATCCAAGTCCTCTGGCATCTCCCAACCCCTCTGTTGTCCTCATGAGATCACCACCATTGAACTTCTCCTCTAGAGGAATGGAAGAGCCACTCCTGCTGGAACCCAAATCTAAATGATTGATTTCACAGAGACCTGGAGACAGCTACTAGGATCCACATACAGTAGAGGCTGTGATACATTGCTCAGATGCTTCTTCAGTAATGAAGAACTTGTTCCCTGAGCTGGTAGTAGTTCTGCTAGAGGCAGGACAAACTTCTCAGACCTTCTGTGAACTGCCCAAGCTAAAGACAGCTACTTTGTACAAGGTTAATCCCTAATGTTGCAAGTTCCTGGGACAATGAGCATCCAGACTGATCGATACTGGGATATAAAAGTCTGGTTTCCTTGCCTTGATACCTCTGGTCCATCCCAGCTCCAGAACTCCCAGCCTCTCCCCCTGCCCAATCCTGCTTCCTTCCCTTTGCCTACGTCCTACACACTAATCTCCATCTCAGACTCTTGTTGTTTTGGAATGATTTACTATAAAATCATAGGTTTGCAGGGGTGCCCATGTGTTCTTGCAGAATGTATAGCATATTCATACCAGAAAAGGAGCTATAAGCATCCTGAAATGGGAGGACATAAAGCATAGTGACAAACAGGACTGGATCCTCTTGGTTCCGTGCCATCTGTACTGTCTATTCTGGTGGTGCCTGCATTCTGCTTCAGGACCCTGTTTCTACATTTTGTTCATTTATTTCATTGTTCAAAAGATGATCTTGAGGCACCCTGTCTTAAATTCCATTTTAGTTTGTATTGAAGTTACATAGGCACTTGGTTAAAAGTGTCAAATAATTCTACGAAGTTTATTTGACAGCGGCTGCTGGTTGAGCCCTGACATTAGTTCCTGTCTTTTTCCATGTTTTAGTGGAGCACATAGCCAACAGCTAGTTACTGCATTTCCCAGGCTCCCTTGCAGCTCAGTGAGGCCATATGCCCACAGTCTGGCCAATAGATCTGTGCTACTTCTGGGGAGTGTTTCTGTCAAAGTATGCACATGTGTTTCCCTGACCTATTGCCCTCTTCTCCACCCCCCACCTCCCCCCACCCCCACCCTGGCTGGAATGACAAGAACCAGAATTGCTGCTGTGGTCCCAGACATGGAAGCCACATTGAGGGTCATAACATCAACCTTCCACCCCCAAATGCTTCTCTCTGGACCATATCAAACAAGAAAGGATATACCTATGTCATTTGAGCATTTGTATTTTGAAGTGTTTGTTGTTGTTGTTGTTGTTAAAGCAGCATAACCTGTCTTTCATCCATATATCTTTGTTTTAAATCCTCTTTTCTTTTTCCCAGAACCAACCGTAATATGTTTAAATAACATACTTCTATCTGATATTTTATATAGACATTCTCTATTGAGTTTCCAATTTGGAATTTGAATATTCCACTCTCTTTCTCCTTCTCTCCCACCCTCTCCATACTGCTGCACACCAGCTACCCATCCCTTCCAAACCTCCAAAAAATAGTTATGTTGCAAGTTTAAATAGATAAATATTTAGTGTTTATATAATTAGGACAAATGGAAATAGTATATAAAACTGATCTCTGCAGTATACTATGGATGCTTTTCCTTTCTTGAATAAAATTTTGTTTGTCCCAGAGGTGATATTGAGCTATCTATTTTTTTCATTTTCTTAGCTTCCCATTGACTTATCATTAATTCAAAAGTTGTATGATGTCCTCTGAATATGTTCAAATGCACTTGGGATGCAATCAGTTTTATCTGTTTGAAGAAATATTCCCAGAGCTTTCTGACTGGCTCCATCTGGACTAGCTGTTCACTAAGCCTGAGGTGTGTGCTTGACCAGCCATCTTTGACTGGACATCAGTATCAGTTCTACAACTTTGGAGTGCTCTGCAAGTCTTAATCCCTTCTATTGGCTACCAGGGCTGCTCTCGCTATGTGACATAGCATGCTTCTCTCAGGCTAACCTGGGAGGGCTCCATATGCAAATATTCTCCTTGGTAGAGGCTTTCTTCTGAGAGCATTAGCAACCTTCTGTATGATGAAGTTATTGCAAATCTCTGAGCTGGATCAATGTCTTCCTTTTTGGAGTTGAGACTTAAAACTCTTCCATTATTAGGCAAAAAAAAAAAAAAAAAAAAAAAAAAAGAAAGAAAGAAAGAAAGAAAAAGAAAAAAAAATGGACACCAATTAACAGCCTCCTAAACAGCCTCTCACTCAAGGCTTAATTGTTTCAAATTCAGTACCGCTCAGGCTACACCATTGCACAGGGATTCTGACCAACTTTCAACTTGACAGCATCCCCAGATATTCTGGGTATGGTGCTAATGCATAATTTTTTGGCCTTTGCCCAAGTTCAGGTTTAGGTATAACTCTTCCCAAGAATACCTGGAATCTAAACAGCCAAGTTTAGAGCTTCAACAGAACCCCCTTCCTCATGTCCTTTTACTGCCAATACAGCCACTCGTTTGCCTGAGGTCCTGCCAGGGAACTCTGCGAAGTCAACTTACCTTGGCATATTACAAGATTAAACCATTGCAGGGAGGTGATCTGCTCAAAAAATGGTGGATACTGATCAACCATCAGGCTCATACTTGCTTCAGTTATCTTTCTTAAATTCCAGTACAATCTTGGATGTTTGGACAACCGATGTGAGCTGATGAAACCTGTCACCTGAAAGTGGCAAAGGAGAGCAGAGTGCAGATAACTGTTTCCCACCGGGATTGATGTGAAGCTAACCCAGTCAGTGCAGCTCCCTGATGCACACACATGCACACACATACACACACCCCACCCTAACAGCAACACAAACTCAATGCTTGATTATTTCGATCTGGCTACTGCTAACAATTTTGAAAAAACTTTAATGGAAGGAAATTGTGATAAGTCAAATTCCAGGTGAATTTACAAATGCATTTCTAAACAGAAGTGTCTTTGAAATTTGTGCTTCTGTATTTGCAATCATCACCACATGCTTCTGCACATCTTCCATAGAACCCAAGCGAGGTGTCAGCGGCTGCATACACAGATGACTAATGACAAAACAAGGTAAGACACACTAACTAGCCAGCAGGAAGGAAAGGCAGGAAAGAAGAGAGGTGGGGACTTTACTTGAACCTCCAAGAAAGGATGGAATGCATATCAGTGAAAAGGGGGAGGCAAGCAGTGTGTGCAAGGGGACAGTATGAATGCGGAGGTAGAGATGGGCCTGACATGTATCTGGCATGTTCAGAGACGAAGTTTCCCTAGAACACAGGATTCAGATATAGGAGCAAGAAAAGGCCACTGTGAAGGGTACATTGATTCTAAATTGTGCTGGAGATAAAAGGTCAATTTAAGGGATTTGGACATCTTAATGGCACTGGGAAACCACAGAAGTTTTCTGCTGTTGTCTGGGGGTCTGGATCTGGTGAGGGAGGTGGGGAAATGTGATATACACCAATGCTGCTTCAGGATGATTCATCTGTCTGTGACGTGTGATTGATCAGAACGGAGAGGCTGGAGGGTCAGGGACCAGTAGACTTGGTGTGAGGAAATGAGAAAGGCCCCCAGTGATGAAGCACCTAGTCTGTAACCATGCTACAGGCCAAGTGAGCTCACCATTCTGCACCTTCCTCAGGTAACTCCCAATATTCTACAGAGTAGGTATTTTTCAAAGCAGGAGAGTAACTCTGAGAGGTCCAAGGTCACATAAGGAGCAAAGGATGCAGGTGGGATATGAACTCATTTTTTTTAAGCTTATTTATTTATTTTGAGAGAGAGAGAGAGAGAATGTGTGCGTGAGGAGGGGAGAGGCAGAGACAGAGGGAGAGAGAGAGAGAGAGAGAATCCCAAGCAGGCTCCACACTGTCAGGACAGAGCCCGACACAGGACTTGAACCCATAAACTGTGAGATCATGACCTGAACCGAAATCAGGAGTCAGACACTCAACCAACTGAGCCACCCATGCACTCCTGAACTCATGTTTTGTTTTTTTGTTTTTTTTTTTCTGGCATCAAAATCTTTGTTCTTTCTACTCATCGTGACACATCAGCCTCTTGTTATTTCTGTTGTTTGTTTTTTAAAGATTTTATTTTTAAGTAACTTCCACACCCAACTCAAAGTCACAACCCCAAGACCAAGAGTCACACACTCTACCAACTGAGCCAGCCAGGTGCCCCCAGCCTCTTGTTTTTAATAGTAGTTAATTATAGGTGGTGACAGAGGACACGGAAGGGGACCCTAACCTAGGACTGGGTTATCCTCACAGCCTTGGCGTCTTTGTGTTGCACCATGATTTCATAACTCAATATCCTCTCATTTCCACTTGGGATTTGCAGAGTAAAAGCCATTTCACGATGCAAGAGTCTCCCTGAGGGCCAAGTGCTGTGATCGCTCTGAGGCAGAAAGTGAGTAGCGAAACACGTTTCAGGTTTGTGGGAAATTGTGAAAGACAAGACAGAAATCAAAAAGGTGCAATTGAATTACATTGTGTCGTGGCCCCTGGGATAACAGCTGTTTTCCAGGTCTGCAATCATTCTCATTAGGAAATTAAAAATGCGAAGCTGGGCGTCCGCAGGCCTGCTCTGCTTGGGCCACGTGGTGACAGGAAGCCCTGTGTTTGCACAGGTGGGGAGCGAGCAGCCTCACAAAGTGGGTGGCTGGGAGCTCTGCCCTGGAGCACAGGTGGGCTATTGGAAGAAAAGCAAACCCAGGAAGAGGCTTGTGTGTTCTGGTGTTGTGGGCTTCCCTCCGCAGAGGCAGGAGCGGTCCGGCAGGCCTCTCCACGTTGGTGGGTCATTTCAGGGCCAGATCCAGCTAACGGCTGGGGCCTCTCCACCCGACCTGACACAGAAGGATTTGGTCTCGACACGCAGTCAGTTCCCCTTCCTGGGCCAGTCCTGAAAAATTACCTACAACTTGAGACTTTTATACGTGGATACGAACAACCCAAACTAAATGTGCCTTTTGAGAACATGTGCAAAAATGTCATATATTTCATGAAAGACAGTGGTTTGGAACAAAGGGAATCAGCAACATAAGACTCGGGATAGTGACCACCTCTCTCTGGGGCTTGGATGGGCAGAACCACGTGGATGATAGCAGTGTGGCCAGTTCCTGAGCTGGATGGTGAGATCATGTGAGTTGATACAATTATTAAAAACACACAAATGTACACATAAACCATAGAAGGGCATGTATGGACCATTGATGAGAGTATGTCAAGAACCTAAGATTTCTGTCTACCCGAGGGGCAGAGAGAACAAGAGGACAAGAGATGTGACATCGTGGGGACTCTGCCAAGGAACCTGGCTCCCTTTTGACCTTGATGCAGGCCCCATGTGCAGTCTGCTGCCTGCCTGGCAGGCAGGGCCACCTGACACCTACTCGCAGGAAGACCAGTTCCTGATTAAAAGACTGTGAAGTAAGCAGTGGTAGAAAATGAACATGGAGGACAGTAATAACACCAGACCATATTGGAAATTTGAAGCCAACAATTATTTCTTCAATTAAAGGACATTTAATATCAAAGAGAAAGTCAGAAAATTTGAATTTTTGCACCTGGCTTACAACCAATCAGTTTTGCGACCTCCAGAGATGACGTTCCTTGTCAGGGGTTAGAATGATTCAAGCATACCTTTTATCACTCCTTTCCCCCTTTCACCTCCCTTTCCCTGCCCGCCCCTCCCCTCCTCTCTATTTCTAACCTGAAATATCCTTTCCTTCCTGAAAGAACACAAGATGTCATGAGTTTGCCTTAGATGATATCAAAGGTGCCTCTGGCTCTGACATCCCTGCTGCTGTGTGGGTTGTGGCAAGGCACTGGGGTCAGTAGTCAGGACACTGGGCAGCTGCCATTTCCTCCAGCTGAGATGGTCCAATTCAGGTTGAAGTAGGCATCATTCTGATACTTCCTATGACTTCTCTTGTTTCTCTCTCCAAAATCAGAAAACGAATCTCAATGTCTCCATACTTCGAATGTTCGAAGCATAGAGTTAGAGTCATTGCAAAGCAGAGAGAGAAAGAGAGAAAAGAAGGCAGAAAGATTAAGCTGAATGGGGATGAGTGGCAGCCTGAGAAAAGCCAGGTGACCACAGTGAAAGCAAAACAGTGTATTTCCAAATGTGTCCTCTGAACTTTTCTCACAACCAAATTCATAGAATTAAAATGTGCTCCTGCTGTGAAGGGCAGCATGTGTGGTATTAGTGAAGAATAAGTTAACTCAACAAAAGCATACTGGGAAATAGCTATGTGCCAGCAAGTGTGTTAGTCCCCAACATCAAAGAAATGACCAAGCTGCTAAGTCCGCGCCCTGGAGGAACTTCTATGGGACCAAGAAGAAACAACTGCATCCAAGTAAATCTACTCCATAATGTGGGCGGTGAGGGTGCTTTGAAGAAGAAATACTTCTGCATGTGGGGAGGCAGCGACAGCGTGGACGTGGTGGTCACAGAAGGCTTCTCCGGTGGGGACATATGAGACCTGCACGAAGGAGAGAGGCAGCCGAGCGAACATATCACGGAGAGCTTTCCCAGAAGCGGGAAGGAGCAGCACCGGGCTGATTCCTGGTGCACGAGTGGCTTACGGCCTGGCCCATTTGCAGAGTGGAGGAGTCTTGTGTGGCTACAGAGAGAGCCCCTATATGATTTGCAGGACTCGGTGCCAAATGAAGATGAAATGAAAATGTAGGGCCCTTGTTTGAAAATTATTAAAACCTTCAAAATAGCAATAGCAGAGCACTGAAGAGATTAATGAAAATGAAATGAGTGTGTGGCCCTTCTAAGCTGAGGGCCTGGGCACCTGCACACGTCAGCCTGGCTGGCCCTGTCTCAGGAGGGATATGAAGTCTGAGAAATATCTGAGCTGACTGTAGATGGCCTTGTAAGCCACTGCAAGGACCTTAGATTTTACTCCAAGTGCAATAGGAAACCACTGCAGGTTCTGAGTAGGGGAGCAGTGTGGCCTGGCTGCTTCTAGAAGGATCTCTGACTCTTGTATGAAGGTGAATCTCAGAAGACCAGTAGTGACAGTAAAGAGACCAGTGAAGTGCAACTGCTCCAGTGACTGGAGAAGATTTGGGTAATGTGCTCAAAGAAATTAGGCAGAGAGGAAAGCCAGGTTGAACGTGCCCTTTCCTCAACTGATTTGACACCAGGTGGGGATGGGAAGTAGAAAGAACAGAAACATGTACTTCAGAAAAACTCCATCCCATGGGTCCCTGTTCTGGAATTCCATTTCACTTTCTTTAAAAGAAAAAGTAAATTCCTGTGGGCTTAAAGAATGTCTGTCAATGGCTCCTTCAGGTGTCACAAGAGAGGAGATATGGAATTCTAACACAGCCAGAAGGAGGGGCAGGCTCTTAGGCGTGGTGGAGTAGGGGGTCTCTGCAAGGTGCAACATCAGTGGGCATCTACCATTTCTTCCCTGAGCCATTGAGGAACGCCCCTGAGATTCCACCTTCTGAACAACGGATTTGAGGGCAGATTTTGATGGAATTATTGCAGGGAGATTGTACATACTCCTGCCTGAGAAATGTGGGAAATAAAGGTAGCTAAGAAAACAAGAAAGAGGATTAGAATTAGCCAACTGTTTATAAATTAGTGATGCACTCTAACATGGATTTGTGTTTATCCATAGCAACCCTGTGATCGATCAGCATCTGTGTTTGTAGAGTGAGGAAGAGATGAAGCCACTTGCCTAAGGTCACCCATTTAGAAGTGGAGGCATCAGGATTCAAAACCGAATGTGAGTACTTTAAACAATAAGTATGGCAGAAATGATGCTATATAACTTTCAAGACTAGATCAGAAAGACAGCTTCCATCTGGTTCTCTTGGAACCCTTGCTCTTGGAATGCTTGCTTTTGGAATGTTCCCGCTTGGATCCTATCTCTCATGCTGTGAGAAGTCATGGCACAGAGAGGAGGCACATAACAGCACCTGGGTCACCAGCTCCAGGGACCCAGCTCCAAGCAGCCCAGCCAGAAGCCAGACTTATGGGTAAAGAAGCCATCTCAGAAGTGAATCCTTCAGGCCGGTCTGTTCCAGTCTTCCCTGCTGGTGCCACAGACATCATGGAGTCCTTGTATGCCCATGCTTTTCTGTGTCCTTTCCAAATTTTTGACCTACAGAATTCATAAGCATAATCTAATGGTAGTTGTTTTATGCTACTAAGTTTGGGAGAGTTGGTTATGCAGCAAAATACAAGACTAATAATTTTGCTTTGGGCTGTCTGGATGGTGTAAACGGACCTAAGATCACGTGTCTAAAAGGAATGAGCAATGGGTGCCATGGGTTTGAAATATATTGGACTATAGAAACAACAAATTCATTCTTTATTTGTTATAAACTGTGGTCCAGTTTTCTAGGAATGCCATGTATTCTCTTAAATCCTGTCTTTCAAATGACAGGTGTCTGAAACAAGAGGTTCTTAGACCAAACAATCAATACATTGTTCTATATAAAGTTTAAATAAAGTCTTTCTGGTTTATGTAAGATCATTAAAGTCTCCTTTATCCCCATAGTTCCATGCTCTGTAGTCTGTAAAGTCATTTGGAATCACATGGCAAATGACATTTATAAATCAATGACTGGTGGAAGCAATTTGAAATCAAAGTATTTGAATAACTTCATTACTTTTCAAAAGTAGTATGTTTTAGGCTACATTTCATATACGAGGAGGTTTCATCAAATTTATATTTATTCATGTACCCAAACTATATCCAGATTATGCTGGAGCCCACTCTGAGGCCTCCGTGTACTATTTAATTGCTTTTGACAAGCATGATATCCCATAAAAGATATGGTTTTCCTCTGAAAACCTATTTCAGCTAAAAATACATTGTACTGAAAATAAAGTGGTTGCATCATTTAAATTTGATTCTCTGTAGCATTTTGTAAAATTTCATGACCATTGAGAATGAGCTCTTAAACTTGATTTCAGGGTGTCTGAAACAAGACTTGGGTATGAGGACATTAGTGTGCTACCCCAATGCTCAAAAGCCAGGCAGCACTTTAAATTCTTTTCTTCCCCTGGGTTCCAGACTACCAGTGTGGGACACCACAGCTTGGGATTCCTGAAGGAAAATACTTCTTAAGGAACAGCTTTTGAAGGGGAAACTGAGGCTTTTGGAACAGAGCATGGGCAAACATCTGGGGTGGAACTGAGAGAAAAGAGAATGTGTTGTAGCTAAAAAAAAAAAAAAAAAAAAAAAAGAGGCATTTGGCAAGATTGAGAATGAGGACCGGAGGCAAAAGCAGGAGAGCAAAGCAGTGGGTGCCTGCAAAGTGACACCAAGGGCTTCAGATATTCTTGTCATCAGGGCACCTGTCTTCACATATCCTGATTTTGTAAAAGCTGCATCGTTTTCCTGGCCAACCTTGCGCCTCCAGGGTCCTGTTTATAGCACAAATCCGTGTTCGCAGTGCTGTTTCAGACTCATGAACTCCAGATTCCTTGTGTGAGTGTGCAATATGGATTGTGGCAGAAATCCACATGAAAGACTTGGATTTCTGCAGTGATAAATCTTCTGGAAGATGAAATGGCTCTGGTGACTTTTATGCTGCCATCTGGACTGTGGTCATCTCGAAGGTTTACTCTTTCCTTGTTTTAATTGGTGTGGCTAGCATTGCTTGTGTTGTTAGATTTAAAAATAAAACAAAGGAAACTCACCTCACCACCACAAAGCTTAAGGCCTTAATAGAACTAGAGGTCTGTATATGAACTTGTCAGGAATGACTCATCAAGCTACTTGAAGCCAAGACTCCAGGAAATCTAAACATTTGATAATGCTTGTTTTTGTTTAATTTAGTGAGGCAAGGCCAAATTGTCAAACCTACTGCCATATATGAGGCAGGCAGCTCTTTGTAAAAACAGAAGGACTGTCCTCGGGACTCCAAGAATACCTATACAATCATGCTGTTCCTAGGCTTGAGGGGGGTTACTTTCCAATGAGAAATAAGTATACAACTTCAAATCAAGTTCAACTTGGTTGAAAAGGCCTCAAGAATTGTTGCAACATTTTATACATGTTCATACACCCACATAGTAAACACCCTTGTAAGGTTAGTTTCTCCAGAACTCACTCTCTGAGATGAGGATTTCCGTGTGAGGGATTTTGAGGGATTTATTAAGGAAGTACTTGTGGGAAGCCCAGTCAGGAGGGAGGGAAGCAGGGCAGTAAGGGGTGGAAGCCAAACAGGGGAGCTATTTCAGGCTGAGGCCTGGGGTGGGGGTGGTGGTGGCATCAGCCTAATCCTATAGGGGACTCTATAGTGTATGGTACATGGTAGTTTGTCTCAACTGGCTGCAAAGGAGCTGGGCCTTTCTATTCACCAAGCCTAGAGCCCCTAGGAAGTAAGACCAATAAAAATTCCCTAGTATGAACATAATGTGGGTGAGATTGAAGATTTGGAGAAGGATTTGTGAGTCCATTTGTCATCAGTTGCCGTATATATGTTTTAAGACAGTGAATGTGTGAGCTTCTCAGTTCCTGTTATGGAATTAATGGTTCCAAATGCCCAAGGCCCTCTCTCCTCAGCTGAAATTGAGGAATTCTCTATGAGACGGGACTGAGATGGTTCAACGTGTCATCGTTTATCCAGACAATAATGCTCCTCACATTTCCAGTTATTATTGATGCTTTCCACCATATTAATCCTGCCCTCCATGGTACAAGGGAATCAGAAAGAACGTGATGAGATCCAATCTATATTGAATGGTTAGGTTTCCATTTGTTCAGCCATCAGTTCAACAAACATCTGTTGTGTGGCTTCTATGGTCCAGGACTTGTGCTAAGTTTTGGAGACACAAAGCAACAAAATATATATCTGTAAATGGGTCAACGTCCTTGGAACAAAGCCTAGAAAGGACACAGGAAGACATGAAACTGGAAAGGTAAGCTATATTGGGGAGCTTTCTGGAAGCTATGCTAAATGCAATGAATTTTTATTGGCCATATTTCCTGGGGCCCATCTGCATTAAAAAATATTATCAGCTTTCTAATTTTTCCTTGACCCTCTTCTGGGAGAGCCAGAGACCACTGGATGCAAACATATCAAGACACCTCCCCCTTCAGCTCCAGATCAAGATTTACATGTAAACTACCACTCAAGGGCATGGGTTTTACAGAGTATAAATGATTATGTTCTTTTACATTTATTGTCTGCTTTTCTTGGCCTTTTCCTGAATTCTTTCAGCATCTGGGTATGTGACACATAAAATAGTCAGAAAGTAGGTTATTTTTAAAAAATCAGCAATATTTTAGAAATCTTCTTCCTCTTCTAACATAATTAGGTAAACTTAAAAAAAATTTTTTTTATGTTTATTTATTTTTGAGACAATGCGAGAGACAGAGTGCAATCAGCGGAGGGGCAGACAGAGGGAGACACAGAATCTGAAGTGGGCTCCAGGCTCTGAGCAGTCAGCCCAGAGCCTGACAGGGGCTTGAATTCACAAACCATGAGATCATGACCTGAGCCGAAGTCAGATGCTTAACCGACTGATGTGGCCTGGAGGAGGAGCCCCTGGGGCCATGCAGTGACACAAAATCATATCATCCAAATATTGAATGCAAGACCATTAAAGGAGATGGGGAATAAAAGCCTCTGTCAATGTGATAGTAATCTGCAACTCTTGGAATTTGACACAACTTCCCACTGCTCCTCACACAAACCTAAAACTGGGACAAGGCTGTCCTCCTCCTGAAAGAAAGAAAGAAAGAAAGTAAGAAAGGAGGTGGGGAGGCACTTGGGTGGTAGAGGGGAAGAGAGAGAGAGAGAGAGAGAGAGAGAGAGAGAGAGAGAGAATCCTAAGCAGGATCCATGCCCAGTGTGGAGCCTGATGTAGGGCTCAATCTCATGACTGCGGGATCATGACCTGAGCAGACATCAAGAGTCAGATGCCCAACCGACTGAGCCACCCAAGTGCCTCCCCACCTCCTTTCTTTCTTTCTTTTTCTTTCTTTCTTTCTTTCTTTCTTTCTTTCTTTCTTTCTTTCTTTCTTCTTCTTTCTTTCTTTCCTTCCTTCTTCCTTTCCTTCTTTCATTCTTTCTTTCTTTCTTTCTTTCTTTCTTTCTTTCTTTCTTTCTTTTTTCTTTCTATGTATTTATTAATTTTGAGAGAGGGGAGGAAGGGCCAACATGGTGGAGAAGTAGGGGGAATCCAAACTTCCCTTGTCTCTCAAATAAAGAAGAGTTGAAGCCAAAGGACCTTGAATCCCAACAGTTCAGGAGGAAAAGAGACAGTTGTGCTTCCAGGGACCCAATGGGACAAACTGATGGGCCATAGGTGCATGATTGTGAACTGGGAGAGATAAAACGAATGGTGGGGAGGGATCTCCTTCTGTGGAGAGACAAAGAGAAGAGAAATTGCTGCTGGGAAAGCATAGGACTGTATCTGGACAAGAGAAAAACCTTGGACGTGGATAGAGAAAAATCCAATCTCTAACTGCAGGGCTTGCTCTGGAACAGGGGCCAGCTGCCTGGATTGTGCACCTAGGGAGGAGGGGAGCCACCCCTGGGCTGGGTGGCTAGGTCAGGGGTGCAGTCTGCAGTAGGAGAAAGCGATTCCTCCCTGGATTGCTGTGAGACAAGACAAAGCCTACCTGTGCCTGTCAGCCAGGGACCACATATGGGCATCGCAAAGAGACACTTCCCTAGTACTGGGGCAAGAAGCACAAGAGTTTGAATCCCAGCCAAGTCAGTCACTGGAGTTGGTGGAGTGGGACAAACCACCTCCACAGCATAATGATGCCAGCTCAAACAAAGTACTCTGTGGAGGAGAGACTGGGGTGTCACCATCTTTCTCCCCACAACCCCCCAAGATGGGGCCTCAGGGATTGGACAGCCAGCCCACAGTGGAGGCGGGACGCCTACACCAAACCACGCCCCTCCAGCCTGGTATCTACTGGGGAGGGATTGACGCTGATGAACCAGACAGCCTCTCCTCCAGACCTGTGCTGCTTCATTGCCTGGTTTAATTCTTGGACAATTCTTATTATATAAATATATTCTTCCTTCCTTTTCTTCTTATCTCTTCCCTCCTCTAGTCTCGTTACTCTGGTTGTTGGTTTGTTTAAGCAGACATATTTAATCCATTCTCTTGATACATGTTCCACACCTCTTTCTTTATTCTCCATTCTCTCTCTCTCTCTGGATTAAGCCATATAGTTTCTCTGTCCAGATAACTTTATTTTGTTTTTCTTTATCCCTGCCTTCTTCTTTATTTTCCTTTCTCTCTCTCTGGATTAAGCCCTATAGTTTCTCTGGTCAATTTTTATTCTTTCTTTTTCTCCACACCTGTCATTTCTCTCTTTGTATGGGATAAGGTCTCTTCCATCAGCAGCGCCTCCACCCTGTTGTTTATTTGTAGCTGGTGTTTCTGGTTTTTTGTTTTTGGGGTTTTGTTTGTGTGTGTGTTTGCGTGTTTTTGTTTTCTGTTTGTTTTTTGTTTGTCTGTTTGTTTCCTTTCCAGGGCTACTTCAATGAACAAATCACAGCACACCTGGTGGAGGGTCCAAAACATCACTACAAGTAGGGAGATAAAGCAACCACAGTAACAACAATGGAGAGCAAGCAACTCTCCAAAAAACACCTCCTGAAGGGCCAGGCCTTGGACAGCATATGATCCCTCTTTAATATAGTAGTGCTCGCAGGTGCAAGACACATAACGAGCTTTTAAAACACATAAGGGACAGAAAACTGGCCAAAATGATGAAACAGAAGAATTCTCCTCAAAAGAAATTCCAAGAAGAAATGACAGAGAATTGATCAAAAATGAATGAGAATTTAGAATAATAGTCATAAGATTAATCACTGGGCTTGAAAAAAAGCACAGAAGACAGCAGAGAATCTATTGCTCCAGAGATCAAGGAACTTAAAAATAGTCATGATGAATTTAAAAATGTTGTAAACAAGGTACAAAATAAACTAGAGGTGGTGACAGTGAGAATTGAAGAGGCAGGGGGAAGAATAGGTGAAATAGAAGATAAAATTACAGAATAAGAGGAAGCTGAGAAAAAGAGCGATAAAAAAAATCTGGATCACAAGGAGAATTAGAAAACTAGGTGATTCAATGAAATGGAACAATATCTGTATCGTAGGAGTTCCAGAAGAAGAAGAATAAGAGAGACAAAGGGGCAGAAGGTAGGTGTACTTCTGCCTGAAATCATACCTGAAAACTTCCCCAATGTGGGGAAACAAACATCAAAATACAGGAGGCACAGAGAACTCCCTTCAGACATAACTTAAATTGATCTTCTGCAGGACATATCAGTGAAACTGGCAAAATACAAAGATAAAGAGAGAATTCTGAAAGCTAGGGATAAGTGGGCCTTAACATACAAGGATAGACAGATAAGGGTAGTAGCAGACCTATCTACTAAAACTAGGCAGGCCAGAAAGGAATGGCAGGAAATTTTCAATGTGATAAACAGGAAAAATATGCATCCAAGAATCCTTTATCCAGCAAACCTGTCATTTAGAATAGAAGGAGAGATAAACGTTTCCCCAAACAAACAAAAACTGAAGGAATTCATCACCACTAAACCAGACCTACAAGTATGACTCTGTTAGTGAAATGTTGCAAGGACCACAAAGGACTAGAGATATCATTACAAGCATGAAACTTACAGATAACACAATGACTCTAAACCCATATCTTTCAACAATAACACTGAATGTAAATGGACTAAATGTTTCAATCAAAAGACATAAGGTATCAGAATGTATAAAAAACAAGACCCATATATTTGCTGTCTACAAAATATCCATTTTATACCCGAGGACACCTTCAGATTGAAAGTGAGGGGATGGAGAACCATCTATCATGCTACCGGAAGTCAAAAGAAAGCTGGAATAGCCATACTTATATCAGACAAACTGGATTTTAAACTAAAGGCTGTAACAAGAGATGAAGAAGGGCATTATGTCATAATTACAGGGTCTATTCATCAAGAAGAGCTATCAATTATAAATGTCTATGCACTGAATTCAGAGGCACCCAAACATATAAAACAATTAATCACAAACATAAGCAACCTTATTGGTAAGAATGTAGTAATTGCAGAGGACTTTAATACTCCACTTACAACAATGGGGAGATCATCCAGACAAAAAATCAATAAAGAAACAATGGCCCTGAATGATACACTGGACCAGATGGACTTGACAGATATATTCAGGACTTTTCATCCTAAAGCAGCAGAATACACATTCTTCTTGAGTGCACATGGAAATTTCTCCAAAATAGATCACATACTGGGTCACAAAACATCCCTCAATAAATATAAAAGAATTGAGATCATACCATGCACACTTTTAAGACCACAATGCTATGAAACTTGAAATCAACCACAGGAAAAAGTCTGGAAAACATCCAAAAGCATGGAGGTTAAAGAACACCTAACTAAAGAATGAATGTGTCAACCAGGCAATTAGAGAAGAAATTTAAAAATATATGGAAACAAATGAAAATGAAGACACAACAGTCCAAACCCTTTGGGATGCAGCAAACGCAGTCCTAAGAGGAAAATACATTGCAATCCAGGCCTATTTCAAAAAACAAGAAAAACCACCAAACATAAAATCTAACAGCACACCTAAAGCAACTAGAAGCAGAACAGCAAAGAAACTCCAAACCCAGCAGAAGGAGAGAAATAATAAATATCAGAGCAGAAATAAACAATATAGCATCCAAAAAAACTGTAGAACAGATCAATGAAACCAAGAGTTGGTTTTTTGAAAAAAATAAACAAAATTGATAAACCTCTAGCCAGGCTTCTCAGAAAGAAAAAGGAGATGACCCAAATAGATAAAATCATGAATGAAAATGGAATTATTACAACCAATCCCTCAGAAATACAAGCAATTATCAGAGAGTACAATGAAAAATTATATGCCAACAAACTGGACAACCTGGAAGAAATGGACAAATTCCTAAACACCCACACACTACCAAAACTCAAACAGGAAGAAATAGAAAATTTGAACATACCCATAACTAGTAAAGAAATTGAATCAGTTATCAAAAATCTCCCAACCAAAAAGAGTCCTGGACCAGATGGCTTCCTTGGGAAATTCTACCAGACATTTAAAACAGAGTTCATACCTGTCCTTCTCGATATGTTCCAAAAAAATAGAAAGGGAAGGAAAACTTCCAGACTCATTCTATAAAGCCAGAATTACTTTGATTCCCAAACCAGACACAGACCCCACAAAAAAGGAGAACTATAGGCCAATATCCCTGATGAACATGGATGCAAAAATTCTCAACAAGATACTAGCAAATCGAATTCAACAGCATATAAAAAGAATTATTCATCATGATCAAGTGGGATTCATTCCTGCAGGGCTGCAGGGTTGGTTCAATATTCACAAATCAATCAATGTGACACATCACATTAATAAAAGAAAGGATAAAAACCATATGATCCTGTCAATAAATGCAGAAAAAGCATTTGACAAAATACAGCATCCTTTCTTAATAAAAACCCTCAAGAAAGTCCGGATAGAAGGAACATTCTTAAACATCATAAAAGCCATATATGAAAAGCCCACAGCTAATATCATCCTCAATGGGGGAAAAACAGAGCTTTCTCCCTGAGATCAGGAACACGACAGGGATGTCCACTCTCACTACTGTTTTTTAACACAGTGTTGGAAGTCAGCAATCAGCAATCAGACAACAAAATGAACTAAAAGGCATCAAAATTGGCAAAGAAGAAGTCAAACTTTCACTTTTTGCAGATGATGTGATACTCTACATGGAAAACTCTAAAGACTTCATCAAAAGACTGCTAGAATTGATATGTGAATTCAGCAAAGTCACAGGGTACAAAAATCAATGTACAGAAATCGGTTGCATTTCCTTACACCAAAAATGAAACAACAGAAACAGAAATAAAGAAATGGATCCCATTTACAATTGCACCAAGAACCATAAAATATCTAGGAATAAACCTAACCAAAGATGTAAAAGATCTGTGAAAGCTTATGAAAGAAATTGAAAGAGACACAAAGAAATGGAAAAACATCCCATGCTCATGGATTGGTAGAATAAATATTGTTAAAATGTCAATACTACCCAAAGCAATCTACACATTCAATGCAACCCCAATTAAAATTGCATCGGCATTCTTCTCAAAGCTAGAACAACAATCCTAAAATTTCTATGAAACCGTAAAAGATCACCAATAGCCAAAGTAATATTGAAAAAGAAACCAAAGCAGAAGGCATCACAATCCCAGACTTTAGCCTCTACTATACAAAGCTATAATCATCAAGACAGTATAGTATTGGCACAAAAAACAGACATAGACCAATGGAATAGAATAGAGAACCCAGAACTGTACCCACAAATGTATGGCCAACTAATCTTTGACAAAGCAAGAAAGAGTTTCCAATGGAAAAAAGACAGTCTCTTTAACAAATGGTTCTGGGAGAATTGGACAGCAACATGCAGAAGAATGAAACTAGACCACTTTATTACACCTACACAAACATAAACTTAAAATGGATGAAACACCTAAATGTGAGACAGGAAACAATCAAAACCCTAGAGGAGAAAGCAGGCAACAACCTTTTTGACCTCAGCTGCAGCAATTTCTTACTCAACACATCTCCAAAAGCAAGGGAATTAAAAACAAAAACTATTGGGAACTATTGGGACCTCATGAAGATAAAAAGCTTCTGCACTGCAAAGGAAACAATCAACAAAACTAAAAGGCAACTGATGGGATGGGAAAAGATATTTGCAAATGACATATTGGGTAAAGGGTTAGTATCCAAAATCTATAAAGAACTCACCAAACTCCACACCTGAAAAACAAATAATCCAGTGAAGAGATGGGCATAAGACATAAATAGACATTTTTCCAAAGAAGACTTCCAGATGGCCAACAGACACATGAAATGATGCTCAATGTCATTCACCATCAGAAAAATATAAACCAAAGCCACACTGAGATATCACTTCACACTGGTCAGAGTGGCTAAAATGAACAAATCAGGAGACTATAGATGCTGATGAGGATGTGGAGAAACGGGAACCCTCTTGCACTGTTGGTGGGAATGCGAACTGTTGCAGCCACTCTGGAAAGCAGTGTGGAGGTTCCTCAAAAAATAAAAATAGATCTACCCTATGACCCAGCAATAGCACTACTAGTATTTATGCAAAGGATACAGGAGTGCTAATGCATAGGGGCACAGGTATCCCCATGTTTATAGCAGCACTTTCAACAATAGCCAAATTATGGAAAGAGCCTAAATGTCCATCAACTGACAAATGGATAAAGAAAATGTGATTTATATATACAATGGAATACTATTTGGCAATGAGAAAGAATAAAATCATGCCATTTGCAGCAACGTGGATGGAACTGGAGGGCATTATGCTAAGTGAAATAAGTCAGTCAGAGAAAGCCAGATATCATATGTTTTCACTCAAATGTGAATCTTGAGAAACTTAACAGATGACCATGGGGGAAGGGAAGGGGAAAAAAATAGTTACCAACAGAGGGGGAGGGAGGCAAACTGTTAAGAGACTCTTAAATATGGAGAACAAACTAAGGGTTGATGGGGGTTCGGGAGAGGGGAAAGTGGATGATGGGCATTGAGAAGTGCACTTGTTGGGATGAGCACTGGGTATTGTATGTAAGCCAATTTGACAATAAATCATATTAAATAAATAAATAAATAAATGAAAAAGAAAAAAGTAAGTTATATTTCTCTTGGAAATTAATAAGGACTTTATAGAAAAACTTGGAAAAAATTTTAAAAAATATTTATTTTGAGGCAGACAGAAACAGTGAAGGCAGGGGAAGTTCAGAGAAAGAGGGAGAATCTCAAGCAGGCTTGGTGCTGTCAGCACAGAGCCCATGTGGGCCTTAAACTCAAATAGCCATGAGACCATGACCTTAACCTGAGTCAAGAGTCAGATGCTTAACAGATCGAGTCACCCAGGCACCCCCCATCCTGACCATCTTAATGCAAATTGTGTAGGGGTGCCCTTTGTAAATTTTAGAACTTACTGGTCAGGACACTTTCTCTTTCAAGAAAACAGAAAATTCAAACTGAAAAGTAAAACGAAGGAAATTCACTGACTCAAAGGGTAGATGAATCCAGGCAAAGGACTCTATCTCTCAGCTCAGAATATTTCATTGTGTTCTAAGAATTCCTGTAGCAGCTGCTTGCAGATCCAGACACACATCTTCCCAGATCAAATTCAGGTGAATTAGGAAGGTGACTTCTCCGTAGCTTCCAAAGAAGTTCTGGGTTGTACCAACTCAAGTCATGTACCCGTTTCTTAACCAATCACTGTGGCCATGGAATATGATGTTGTAGTTGGTCAAGCTGGGTCACATGCTTTGTCCCTGGAGTAGGGGTTGAGCCTTTCTTGAACCACATGTGCTGAGCATGGGAGAGGAGAGGTTCCTTGGAAAAAAGTCAATGGCATGACTAGAAGAAAGGAAAATAAATGTTCCCATGTCTTCCTCCAGCTTCTGTTCTATTTCTTTGTTCATATTCAGCAAAATGCCTTAAAAGAATTGCCTATTGTCACAACCTTGGGCTCTTATCATCCACCTGGTGGGCTTCTGTTCCATTACTGCACAGATGGGCATCCCCAAGTTCACCCATGTCCTCTGATAATCCCCAGCATGCAAAGCCAGGTTGTAATCTGTCATTGTTAGCATCTCACCAGGATGACATAGAGCCACTCCCTCCTCCTTAAACCAGGGCACCTCATCCAGTCACTTCTCCTTCCTGCCTCCTTTGCTAGCTCCTCTTTGTCTGCAAGGAGGCTACAATCCTTTAGCTACACTTTCCCTGGACGCCTGAGGCATTAAATACAATATGCATGCCAGTGACTCCCAAATGGAAATCCCGGGTACTGATCTCTTCCCTGGGCTCTGGACCTGCACTTCACTCTTTTGGATTTTACCTTTACTGACTTGGCTCACATGGCTCTGCCTGACTGTCCTCCTCGTCTTGGCCACTGCTAGGGCTTACCTGGACTCCTGTGTCAGTCTCTGACTCATTTTCCTGTGTCTGCTCCTGCCAACATGAAGTTACTCTTCTGATCCATAATCCCCCCCTCGCCTTGCCCACCCCCCCACCCCCCCCCACCCCCCCCCCCCCCCGCCCAGGGGCTTTCTTCTGCACTTAACATTCAAGTAAAAATAAAATCCCAAACCCTTACCCTGGGCTTCCAGAGTCATACACACTGTGGCCTTGCCCGCCCCAAGGGCAGAGTGAGGGGAACGGTCAGCTCTGGGTGTGGACAATAAGGGGATGCATTTGCTACAGAAAATTTAAAAACTGTGGTAAAACCCACTTAGTCTGCTTTTTATTATCACCATGAGCCAGTAATTCTAAGCTATGTAAGTGGTAAAAATACTCTTTCCTTGCAAAAAGCATGTGTTGGTCTGAGTTCTGAACAATTATTTAAAGTATGTAGAGTTTTAATGATATATAGGTAGGCTTTAAGGGAGCATATTTTTTATCCCTTATCCTTTAATGCACTTTGTATTTTACGTGTAGGTTAATTTGGAGTACTCCCAGATACAGCAGTTAGGGAGGACTCTACTATGCATGCTAGTTCCAAGAGTGAATTTGTAACAGTTCAGGATCATTCAAGCTCTCTTTAGACACAGTATGTAGCCAACCCAATGAGACAGAAATGCTTGTAAAGATGAAAAACAGGAGTTGACTTGTTTCTATTCTGTTTTGTATGTATCTATTTGAAGTTTTTATTTGTATTCAAAATGGAAAATCAAAATTTCTTCTTCTTTAATTGCTGGTTATTTTATAACTGAAGAATGAATAAAATGATTGCTATGGATTGTTACATAATTATTATAGAAAATAATTTTGTCATATAGAGGGAGCAAGTGCTAAAAATGTCTCTTGACCTTGTCTCTGTACATTGGACACCTTAAGCTTGATTATTACTGTGAGCCTTCACTCCGGTTCTGGGGCTCCCAACCATAGTTTTAGCCCCCAGGGGTCATTTGGCAAAATCTGGAGGCATTTTGTCATAAGTGTGGGGAGGGTGAGGTTGCTGCTACTGGAGAACAGCACCCAGGGATGCTACTAATAAGCACCCTACAATGACAGGACAGTCACCCAAAGGAGTCATCCTGTCCAAATGTCACTGGTGTCATGGTTGAGTTACCCTGCTGTATGCCCTTCCACGGCTGGTTCCGTGTCACTCAAGTCTCAGAATAAAAGTCACCTCCTTGTCGAGGTTTTCTCTGACTACCCATCCAGACTATGTATAGTCTCTCTCTCACTTGCCCTCGTATCACCTTATTTTATTTTCTTCATAACACTTTTTACTGCCCGAAATTAACTTACTCATTTATGTGTTTGCTGGTTATGGCTCATTTCTCTTCTGTAAATAGAAGCACATGAAAGCAGGGCCTTGTTCACTGTTATATCCCCAGTGCTTAGAGAAGTAAATGACACTTCATAGGAGCTTAATAACTATGTGTATAGTGAATGAATGGGCTAGAATAAGACAGCAGAGATCTACTAAATTCCTACACTAACACAAAGTACTGCTTTAATGGTTTTCTCTATTCATTGGGGGTTTCTCACTTTGCTTTACTTAACAGGCATTCACATAGCTGCAAATCAGAATCATACTTCTGATTGTCCCAATTCAGGATGGAAATATTCCTTTTGACACACTGAGTGTTTTCCTTTAATGTCAATTTTCCAATCAACTAGATAGTTCTTTCTTGAACATTTTGAACTGTTTCCCTACTCCTTTTGTGTGTATAGTTTTAGACCTGAGCAAGAGTGATAAATATTAAATGTAAAAAGGTAATTTTCTCATTGATCTCTCAGACATTCTGCATCCCTTGATTATACCTATGACTATATTTTCTTTTTTAAATTATACTCACATATTATTAAGGCAGGTTATATCATTATTCACTATGATAAGCTTATTTTGGTGGTAGGCGAGGGAGAATTACACATAGTCATTTCGTTTTAAACATCTTTTAATTGCCAACATTCCTCCAATAGGAGGAGCAAGATGCTTGGTCCTGGATTAGATGGCCACCAAGAAGTCACACTGACTCCTGGGGGAGCTTCCAAGAATTGACAGGCTTATCACGGGGGAATAAGACAAACATTAGTCAGCCATGACACAATCTACACGACAGTCCATCTCTTGGGAGTCGTGTAGATGAAATGCACCTGAAGTCCAGCTGTTAGACTTCGTAGATCATGGAAGATTCCGTATGGGGTGGGGGGTGGGGTGGCACAGAGTCAGGCTGCGAAGGCCAGGATGGATTTGGATGTGGAGGAGCAGGGGTGCGGTGAGGGAGGAAATCCACCAAGAGCAATGTCACCTAAAGGAGTTTCATGAGCACAGCCACAAAAAGCTGATGCACATGGTGTGCAACAAAGCAGCAAGAATTTAATTTGACCAGAATAGGGATACGGAGAGGGAGGAACTGAAAATAAAGTTAAAATGGTGGCAGGAGCAAGTTCTGGACACTGTAGAATGAGGTGATGGGCCTCTTTGAGTTGTGGATGGGAAATCACTGGCGGCTTGGGAACATGGAAGTGAGATGGCTGGAGCCTCAGGAAATGCAGTCTGGAGGAGAGGCCAGAGGGGCCAGAACCAGTTCTGCCTGGTAGCACCCGGGATGGGGTAAAAGTGGGCGGAGCCTAGGGCAGGCTTGTCATTTGTCAGCCCCAGATGTGTCTGCTTTTTAATAGTTGCTCCTCAATATCTACCTAAAGGAGGATCAAAGTGTTGTGTGAAGACCAGGGAAGGCTGTGGCGGCAGAGCCGAAGTTCTTCAAGGCAATGCTGTACGCTTTTGAAGATAAACTACTGGCCATCTTTTTCTCCTTAAGCTTATGCTTGGCTGGGTCTCCCCCAGCCCACCCCACCTCCTGGCCACATGACACACTCTCCTTGAGGAGTCCTGATAAGGACACTGGTCTACATCCTGCAACATTTCCGAAGACATGTCAGAGCCTTCATCACTTGGCAGTTTGCACTTGTACCTCTGCCCAGATGTCCCACCTCTTGATCCAGATCTGCAATGAGTAGATGAAATGTTACAGAATAGTCTGCTTCCTCCCCTGAGTGGTACTTGTCCTTCTTGGATGTGACTTTGAATAAATTCAGTCAGTTACTCCAAGTGTTCCTCTCCTTCTTGACTATGAAATTCCTTTTAAAAAATCGCTTCTCCATGGAAGTGTGGTCTCTACCCCTTTCAAGGAGCTGAGAATTACCCAAAAAATGTAATGAAACTGTATGATTCTTCAATGTCTTTAACCAATAAGGTGAATACTAAGATAAGGCCAAGCCACCCAGAAGCTGCAGTACAAGAGGATCCAAGAAGAGGAACAGGGATTTGGCATGTTAAAGTTTTTTTAAAAAATGTTTTAATGTTTATTTATCTTTGAGAGAGAGAAAGAGACAGAGTGCAAGTGGGGGAAGGGTACAGGGAGAGGGAGACACAGATTCTGATGCAGGCTCCAGGCTCTGACCTGTCAGCACAGAGCCCAACGCAGGGCTCGAACTCATAAGCTATGAGATCATGACCCGAGCCAAAGTTGGACGCTTAACCTACCGAGCCACCCAGGCACCCCTGGCATGTTAAAGTTTAAGTTCATATTTCTTCTGGTTGATGCTGAAAACGTGACTTTTGTACAGTTCAAAAGCTAATTTCTGATGAGAAGAAGGTTTCTGGGTTGCTGAGATGAAGAGACCTCTTTCTGATTCACCCTAATAGATCCATTCCTTGATAGCAAGAAGCAAAATCTTTCTTATGCCAGGTAGAACCGCCCCACTTAAGGGTAAAATATGGTGATTATACCAGTCAGTCACCCTGGCAGGGTGGTCTGTGTACTGGAGCCACTGGCATCACCACTGCCCCCTCTCTCACTCAGACTCCCAGCAGCTAGGTCTCCTCCTGCTGTCCATGTCAGAGCCACAGTTAATGTCACTGAAACAGCCACAGCCACTGCCACTGACACCCAGACCTTCCACAGTGGGGTGGCTCATTCACGTCTCTTGTCAAAGTTAGCATGGTCAATACCCAGGCAGCTCTCTGTTACTGCTGCTAAAACTGCTGTTACTATCTTCAGTGGCCACAGAAGCCAGAAACCAGGCATCTCTGCCATGGCACCTGTAACTATCTCTTGATGTTGTGGTGCCACTGGGGCCAAAGCTGCTGACGCTTATAACGGCTTTAGTGGTACAGCTTCTTGTTTTCATACTCTCTTCTGGTGCAGCACCTGATTATTATTACTCAGGCCTGAGCCCAGGGGAACTGATCAGAGGAAAATTGTGAAGACAGACGCTAAATTCTACACTTGGGATCATCGCTGTCACTGACCCCAGCTTCCCTAGCTTCACTTGACCCCCTCTGCTCCTCACTCTTGCTAGATAGAAAGCCCCATGCATTCTCACCTTTGGTCTCTCCAGCACCAAAAAGAACCTGCCTGGCAAACTTCGAACAATGAGAGACAAGAGGTAGAAAGATGGAATACCTAGGAATAAATTTAACCAAGGAAGTTAAAGATCTATATACTGAAAACTTAGAGACATTGATGAAAGAAATTGAAAACGTCATAAATAAGTGAAAAGATATTCTGTGCCCATGGATTGGAAGAATTAATATTGTTAAAATGTTCATACTATCCAAAGCAATCTCCAGATTCAATGCAATCCCTACCCAAATTCCAGTGGCATTTTCCACAGAAATAAAAGAAACAATCCTAAAATGTGTATAGAACCGCAAAAGATTCCATATGGCCCAAGCAATTTTGAGAAAGAATAACAAAGCTGGAGGCATCATGCTCCCTGATTTCATACCGTATTACAAAGTTATAGTAATCAAAACAGTATGGTATTGGCATAAAAACAGGCACATAGATCAATGGAACAGAATAGAGAGCCCAGAAATAAACCCAGGTATATATGCCCTACTGATTTACAACAAGGGAGCCAAGAATCTACAATGGGGAAAGGATAATTTCTTCAATTAATGGTGTTAGGAAAACTGGGCCACTTTCTTACACCATCCACAAAAATAAATTCAAAATGTATTAAAGATCTAAGTGTGAGACCTGCAACATAAAAAATCCTAGAAGAGAACACAGGCAGTAACCTCTTTGGCATTTTTCCCAATAACACTTAACCAACAGTCATTGTTTCTCATCATACCTATTGGATTATATCATTAAAAACCATGACATTGGCATGTTGTATTAGTATACAGATTTAAGTTTAACAGGAAGGAGAGCTAGGACAGTATCTTAATTTTATACCACTTAAGAATGGAATCTGATTTTTATTTTTCTGATATACATGCTTCTACTAGGGTTTAACCACACAGTCTTTGACAGAATATTTGTGTTCTGGAATCTTCTGAGATCATACAGCTTAGCCTACCATGTCAGATTAGTAAATACTGAGAGACATTTCAAGCACTTTCTCAATAAGAAAAAGCTGAGTATGGAAAAGATCTACGGAAACTCATTGCCACTAAAAAAAAGGCTGCTTGACCCTCCTGAAAAACATCAGATGAAGACACCTCCAGCCTGGGGATGTGGACATGCTGAGTCAGCCATGTGATTGAGTAAGGTGGAGAGTGACTCTTCTGAAAATCAGATGGGGTACCTGTGAGTCCACCTTGAACGAGTGATACCTGTTGTTTCATTGCAATAAATAGTTATGGAAGTTCAAGTCCATAGCAGGATTTAAACAGTTCTGAAGGCATAAAGATCTTCATTGAATGCCATTTTCCAAATGATTACTAATAACCATTTGTATTGTACTGAGGATGGGTAGAACTGAAAGTTACCAGACTCTAACTATGAAACCCTGAATCTCACACCAGCTCCCCATCATGCAGCATCGTGGCCCTACATCCTCACTCACTTGTAGCCTGGGTGGCTGTCTTCCACTGAGATTTGATTGACTTCTATATTTTAAAAGATGAATTTACTTTCAAAATTAAGTGGACTTGTTTGTTTTTGAGAATTATAGTTACGAAGCTTTCTTACTTAGCCAGACTATTTGTTCCAGAAGTGTCTACTAAATCAAGGCCAGGGCTGCCAGGCATGGCGTAGTCACAGCTTGTCTATTAGACTGCCCATTACCATGGCTAGTGAGGAAGCTGCTCCAACAAAAGAGCCAAGTCAAGGCTCATGAATTCTTGGCTCCACCAAGTAAGTTTTATGAACTTCAGGACACCTTCACTTTGTTTCAGTTTCATTAACCCTTGTAGTTATTCGACACATGATTAGTTACCCTTCCGAACCTGAATGTTCATGGATATGTTAAGTAGGAATTAACGATCTTGCTGCCTAGTTCATGGGTTAATTATAAATAATCCCTACATCTGTTCTCTTGATGGGAAATGACAGTAGAAGTTCCCTTGTACTTTTCTGCCAATAAACAGTATTACTTGTGATTGCACATGGATTTGGACAAGTGTTTTCTTCTCTGACTCCTCCTTTCCTGACACTTCACTTAGTTTTTCAGTTTAGATTATTTGTTGGTAGATTAGCAGAACCATTGCCCAGATTAGTAAGATTTAGATTACTTGCCCAGAATGCCTCCAACCTGATGTGAGCATAATATCTCTGCAGTTTTGATGTCTTAACTCCAAGAAGACACAACAATGAAAAGTAGTCATTCGTCCCAAATTGTTATTGAAAGATAACTTTATAAAAATCAGCTAGGTAACCTGCAGTTGCACTCCAGGCAGTGGATAAGATTAAAGTATATTCTTTAAAGTCTGTTAGGATTTCAACTTTTTATCTTTTAGGCTTAACTGAAGGAGTGAAGTGAGAAAAGTGCACGTCTCCAGGAGTGATTAGAAAAGAGTATACATTTTTCTTTGTTGGAGAAGAGCCAACAGTTTTATTTGTTCAAAAACACAAAGCCTGAGAAATCAAATTGATAGGATGTTTTTAATAGAGTTAAACAGAAAAATACTTGGATGGGAAACTCCAATCGGTAGGTTAGTTTTACTCAAAATCGTTAAGTTCGTGGATTTTGTCTTTGGTGTGCCCCCACTCCCCTCTCCACTCCGAAAGCTGATGATTAGAATGTCTGCACTTGGCCACAAAATACTCGGCCTTGAGTCCGGCACTATGAGTTGCTCTAACCAGGAATTCCCATCTAAGATGGTGAGCTTGAATCCTAACAGAGAGGACACACTCAGAGGCCATTCCTTGCCCACACATGGGGCTTTTCTAATTAGCTAGTGAATGTTGAAAATGAGTTTTTATTGATTAAAATAATGGCCTGTTGACTGTCATGACAAACGCTATACATGAGCTCTAAATGTTGAATTTTTAAAGATTAATCAAAAGTTTGTTTTTAATTTAAACATTCTCCCCCCCCCCCCCGCCCCCCGAATGTAAGGGATGTAAGAATCTAATGAGTCTATAGCCAGTGCCTTTTGCCATAATGTTCATGCTTGATCCCTAAATGGTCCTTAATCCCTAAACAGTCCTATGTCCAGTCTTTGGTTTATGTTCTGATGAGAGAACTAATAAGATGAATAGAATCCTGCCTGTGGAATATTGTCGCATTTTTCTCAGATGAGCCTTTCATGAAACGTAGTGGTCAGAGCACCTAGAAGGGTAGGAGGCTGGGACCTTGTGGGGCCAATGAAACAGGTGGTAAGAAATGTTTGGGACCTTCTTGCCTGCGAATGTGTGTTTGATAAATGTTTGTAAGGTAGCAGAATTCCCTGAGAATTGCTTTTGTTATAACCTGACAGTGAGTTTGGAGGGATGCCACTAACCCTTACCATGGAAAACTTCATCCTCAGCAGCTCTCACCTAGGACCAAAGGGAACCTACGAGTGGTACATGGCCAGATTGGCTTGAGTCATTTTGGAACATGTCTGTTTCTTCTCTTCCTAGTGTCCTTCCTTCTATCCTTTCTGAGTATCTTCTTCAAACCCTATGGACTTTGCAGGGATCCTGCACTCTTGTGCTCTCCTACCTCTTGGTCCTCTCCTCTCCTCTCTGCCTTCTCCCCTCACCCACACACCTGGGAGCAAACTATTAACGTATTGTTAAGACTTAGTTGCTTACAATTTCAGAGAATTCTCTTTTAAGTCCAAGAAAGAAATTTTGACAATAGAACTTCAGGCATCAGAAAAAGAGTAAGGGAGGTAATTTAGTGTCTGTTGCCACCCAACTACTTTATCCAATATGTTAAGACCAGCCCGCGACAGTGGTAGGCAATTATTGGGAGGGCCAAGGGGACGCAGGGACAGCTCTGGAAAAAGCTGGGACCAGAGTGGCATTCTTCTGACCTCTGCATTCTGCACTTGCCTTGTCCTCACCCAGAATTCCAGGCTCTGAACTTTCCCAACCTTCTTCTCCTATAAAACTTCCTTTTACAGTCTGATTCCTTAGCATCCAGTATCCTGACAAATCATCAGGGCACCAATATCAGTGAAGTTTGTGGGTTCATGTATTATTTTTAAATATCCTACTTAATCATCATCAGGGCCTGTCAGGCTCCAAACCCAGACAGAGAACCAATGGGGGAGATTTTGGAGTCAAAATAGTCCAGAGGAGGTAATTTTAAGTAGAGGTCTTGTCTGTGCCCCTAACGTGCCTACCTGTCAATGTCACCTTCACAAACTGTTGGTCTCCAGTGGTGACATTCTACTTATAAAAAAGTAAACTAGTCTTTCCATTAAGGAATTGTTTTTTTTCTTTCATTTCTCTGGCTCTCTAAATTGATGGGTTGCTATTATTCATTATCATGTTTATGATGATAACAGTAATACAATGAGAGAACATCCTGCCTTTCTCTTAGGAATGCCAAGTATTTCTATAAAAAACTAATGTAACATTGTGCATCGACTAAAAAATTAGAAAAAAAGTATATAATTAATAAATAAATACCCATATGTAAGCATATATATATTTACATTAGAATATTTCCATTAATTTAAAGTGAAAAAGGGGCACCTGGGTGGTTCAGTTGGTTAAGCATCTGACTTTGCCTCGGGTCATGATCTCATGGTTTGTGGGTTCAAGTCCCACATCGGGCTCTGTGCTGACAGCTCAGAGCCTGGAACTCCTTCAGATTCTGTGTCTCCCTCTCTCTCTGCCCCTCCCCTGCTTGTACTCTGTCTCTATCTTTCTCAAGAATAAATAAACGTTTAAAAATGTTTTTAAAAAAGTGAAATGAGATGGTAGATGCTTTTATTTTTATTTTATAAAGAAACTATAGCAGATGCTGTTGGGGCCCCACCCATATTCCTGGGTCCTATTGTTTCAGTGGCCGCTGGGCCACTTTCCAGCTGCTGGGACCTGTGTCTCTTGGGTGAGGATAGGCAAGGCCTCTTTTCCCCACTCACTAGAGGCAGATATGTCAGGGGGAATCAACCACCCATGCCCAGACACCTTTCCAATGACTGAGTGGGTATATAAATGCCCAGCTCATTCTACCTTCAGCAGTGCTACAGTTTTGCAGTGTGTCCTCTATCAATGCCCACAGTTTCTCCGCAGAATTAAACTGAATTAAACTGCAGCTTAAGTCCACGGACAACAGGCTTATTAGTGTGTCCTGAATAGTGTGTCTCTTTCCTGTCTTACTCACGGCTCCACTCTGTTACTGTGTATCCTGTACTAATGGTGCTCAAAGCATAAAGGAAACAAAAAACAAAAACAAAAACAAAAACAGCCTTGATGTTTAGCACTTGCTGCTTTCCATGGTGTAAACGCTCCCGCCGTGGCCTATTTCAAGCTCTCAGTGTGACATCACTGAACATGGACCTGAGAAGAAATGTGTACAGTCAGTTCTCACCAGCCAGTAGGAGCTGCCTCCAGCTTTCCACACCCACCCCTTCTCTCCCCGCTCCTAAAGAACTGCTTGCACTCAGATCTTTGTTTCAGGGTCTGCTTCTTGGGGAACATAAAAACAGAGTTTGGAGAAAGTTTGGAGAAGCCAGGTAATTTCCCTAGGTGTAGATGCTTGGTCAGTGGCCGAAGGGATGCCTTATTCACCTAAAAATTTATATGGTAAGATGTGATATTGTTATGTTACTGATTTAGACTTTGAATTATTTGTCAAATAGTAATGCATTAAATAGACAAAAAAAGTGAAAGGAATTGTAATTTTGTTATCATAAAAACTGTGGAGCAGATAATAAAATTCTTGTATTGCAACACTGTATCATAATATTCTGCCAAAAGGCTTGATTCTCTCCATTTGTTATCCTTTGTGGTTGCAGTTTTACTAGCTCTGGATTCATGTTTGCTTATGTAATTAGAAAGATTAATTTTGCCTAGTAAGATTAAGAACCATAACATATTTATTGTACTCTTCAGTGGAACAGAAATAAATTAATCAGTTTTGAGCTTTGCCTTTAAAAAAAGTTGCTAAAACACATTTAGAACTTCATAACTTTTGAGAACACTGCCTTGAAGTCACTTCTCTTTAAAAGATGTTTTCCACAGCCAAGAAATTCCCAGCAACCGAACTCCTTTTGCTTTTCCTTTGCAACATGGTCTCCATATTGCCAAGCACATGAAACCTCATCTGCAGGAATCTCCAGTCTGCAAAATGAAAGGATTTCAACTATCAGGCACATTCCAGCTTGGCCTCCTGCAAAAATGGGTCAGTATGCCAAATATGATATGTGATATGAATCGGATGCTAAGAGGAACTTGCATGACTGATTCATACATGGCTCTTAGTATTTCACAGTTGTAAGAATTGTTCCAAGCTCCTCTGGTAGAAATAGACGTGAGTTTTGGAGGTAAACCGTACATAATCATTTCCTCCAACTCTACTGACCCTACATGCAATTCTTAACTTCTCTTTCCTGTATTTGTATTTATGGGTTCTATCAATATCTTCTTTTATTTAAATCCCTCTTTGAATTATATTCTATTTAATAGATTGTACCAAAGTTGCTTATCTTCCACCGGAGGAGCACAGGACTATAAACCAGTTCACGATTATTCATGCACTGACCTATGTGTGACTTTGTGGCACAGAAATAGATACTGGGTCTAATAATGCAAATTAAGAGTAAATAAATTGCCGACCGGGCCACTAGCAAACTGTTTAGGACTGGAAGAGACATGATCATTTAGGTCATTCAAAAAACCATTTATCAAATGCTTACTCTGTCCTGGGAACCAAACATGCTAAGAGAATCTAATGGATACAGAGAAGTTAATAATGCACTGTTTTTGTTTGTTCCTTTGTTGAACCTTAGTCAGTGTTTTGCTTGTGTCTCTCTCATAACATTTTATTTCCATGTCTTGCACGTATTAATTTGTGTATTTATTTTACCCCCTTCCTAGATTTTAAGCACTTTCTTTTTTTTTTTTTTTTTTAATTTTTTTTTTCAACGTTTATTTATTTTTGGGACAGAGAGAGACAGAGCATGAACGGGGGAGGGGCAGAGAGAGAGGGAGACACAGAATCGGAAACAGGCTCCAGGCTCTGAGCCATCAGCCCAGAGCCCGACGCGGGGCTCGAACTCACGGATCGCGAGATCGTGACCTGGCTGAAGTCGGACGCTTAACCGACTGCGCCACCCAGGCGCCCCTTTAAGCACTTTCAAGACAGACACTTGGTCTCATTTATATACCATTTGCCTAAGTGCCTTGTAAAAAAATACTCAAGGAAAATTCTTAAACTGAACTGAGAGGTGCGTGCCTTTTTTTTAGCCCTATGCTTGAGCTAGCAACAGAACTTAGAACTCCTGGCTTCACATTCTCAGCTGTTTTATCCTCTATTTATAATTCATAACATAATTTGTGATGTAAGTGCTTCTGTGTCTAAAGAGTTTATTATTAACGGGGCCACTTGAGTGCTTAATATGGCAACATGTATGAATGCTTATTTGGATAATATTTTCTAAAGTGTGAGATTTTATCCTGACTCAGCAGATTGATTCTTTTGCTGGCTCCTACAAATGTGGCCCAAAGTTGTGGGTGGCAAAAATGCAGCCTGTGGACCACATGTGTTCTCTAGGCCATATTCAAAACACGGAGAGTTCTTGAATTCCAGATGTAAACCAGGCTTTGGGTACGACTTGCCTTAAAAAAGCCATGCCTAAGAGATTCTGAGCCAGTATTGGGGCCTGTCCCTGAAAAATGCATTGCATACCCTTAACCCACCTCTGCCTCCCACACACAGTCTTTAGCCTTCAACCCAGTTCTCCAGCTTTGGCCTGCTTTTAATTGAGTGCTTGAGAATTCACAAGAAATCTTTGCACATGCTTTTCTACTTGCTACTCTTTTCTCCAACTTGATCCTATCAGCTTTCACTGTCTTTAGTCCGATTCTCTTCTCTCCTCCTCCATTCCCCCACCTCACCATCTTCCCCAACCCCTACACAAGACAAACCTACACCCTGACCTGGCTGGGCAGCATCGACCTAACTTTGGCTGAAGCCAGCACCAAAGAGCTATAGTTCTGTGATATGAATTAAATTCAAGTGCAAGAATGACTCTGTATTATAAAATGGATACAATAAGAACAAGATCAAAACCAACCAACCTTGTGGATAATAAATATGTGGCATTTGTTCTGTCCACTGCTCCTCCTGTATATCATGTGCACTGCTACTCTGTCCTAAAGCTCTTTCCCACTGAGCCTAGACATTGTTCAAGAATCCATCTGGGGGCACCTGGATGGCTCAGTGGGTTGAGTGACCAACTTTGGTTCAGGTCATGATCTCACAGCTTGTGAGTTAGAGCCCCACATCGGGCTCTGTGCTGACAGCTTAGATCCTGGAGCCTGCTTTGGATTCTGTGTCTCCCTCTCTCTCTGCCCCTTAACCCACTCACATTCTGTCTCTGTCTCTCTCAAAAATAAATAAACATTAAAAAAAAATCCTTCTGAACACCGTATCTACCACTTTCAACCAGAATTGGTCCACAATTTGGAGTACATATATTTTTAAATCCTTTTTCGAATGCCTTCTTTTATTGGGTGGGAAGAACTAGTCTTTAAACGAAAGGTTTCTTCAAGTGTGGTTTCTAAGCCAGTAGCATAAGCATCACCAGGGAATTTGTTAGAAATGTGAGTTCTCATGGGGGCGCCTGGGTGGCTCAGTCGGTTAAGCGTCTGACTTTGGCTCAGGTCATGATCTTGTGGTTTGTGAGTTTGAGCCCCATGTCAGGCTCTGTGCTGACAACTCAGAGCCTGGAGCCTGCATTAGGTTCTATGTCTCCCTCTCCCTCTGCCCCTCCCCTGCTCATACTCTGTTTCTCTCTCTCTCTCTCTCTCTAAAATAAATAGAACATTAAAAAAGAAAAGAAAAAAAAGGAAATGTAAGTTCTCCGGCTCTAACCCAGACCTAATTACATACCCTGGGGACAGAGCCTAGGAGTCCATGAGTTTTATCTTTTTTATTGTTACAAAATAAACGTAATATAAATATACCCTTTAACCATTTGTATAGTATACAGTTCAGTAGCATTAAATGCACAGCTATTGTAGTACAGCCATCACCACTATCCATTTCCAGAACGTTTTCATCATCCTAAACATAAGCTCTAAACATAACATCATCCTAAACATAATAACTCCGCATTCCTCCCACCCCACTTCTGAGTCTCTCTGTTTACTTCTACTTTTCTATCTCTATAAATTTGCCTTTTCTATATACCTCATATAAATGCAATCATACAACACTTTTTTTTTTTTTTCTGTATCTGGATCATTTCACTTAGCATAATGTTTCCAAGGCTCATATATGTTGTAGCATCTATCTGAGTTTCATTGTTTGTTTGTTTGTTTGTTTTTTACAGCAGAATAATATTCCATTGTATGTATAGACTGAATTTGTTTTAGTTTTAGCTCTTAGGTCCTTGATCCATTTTGAGTTAAATTTTGTATGTGGTACAAGGATTCAGCTTCATTCTTTTGTATGTGGATGTTCTATTTTGCCAGTATCATTTATTGAAAAGATTGTCCTTTTCCCATTGAACGATCTTGGCACCCTGGTAACAATCTGTGTTTTAACTAGACCTCCAGGTGGCTCTAATGTATCCCCAAATTTAAGAACCACTATTCTAAGTGGGTTTTATCCTTTATCTTATACTTAACCAACATAAGAATGGGACAGTCATAATCTGGACTTCCCAATGCATAGAAGGCATTTAATCTTGAAATTATGACTAGTCTCACTACAATTATCTAACAGGATTCCAAGACATTTGATTCATATCAAAAAGGAAAGTGTTACCAATTTAAATCCATATTTGTTATAACTAGTAAGTGATCCAGTATATTTTCCCCATTGACCTGTTAGAATTAACCACAAGGAAAGACCCATGATAACTGGTTAACTTAGTTGTAGAAATGAAGTTTTCTAACGGATAATCTTAAAAAGATTTTTACCCAACATGATCTTAAACTTGTTTATGGTGAGCAATGTTTACCTCTGGTTTTAGTGTAGGGAGTTAACAAGACTAAAATTTTTAAAGCTTTGCTAAATGTTTTATTGAAGCCTGGCTTGAACCCTGCTAAATTGCTATTTAGCTTTCATGTATTAATGAAAAAAAAGAAACTGACGAATTATAAATAAACCTATTTACAGTTTAGTTAAAAATTTTTTGTATAGTTAATAGCTGGCTTGTATACAGCTAGGCTAAACCAACCACATCTAAATGTAGCAATGATATACATTTCCAAGCTTTGTAGTAATACCTAGAAATTTATCTTCAATATAGTTGGAAGAAAAAGAGTTATATCAAAATGGCCAAACATTTCAAAATTCAGTGACACTGATTGATTTCCGCTTATTATTTAGATATCCAGGCTTGTTTAATTGACGAATTGGACTTTATGTCTGAGTTAACTATCTTTCGGTGATCGGTCATCATCCAGCCCCACAATAAATGTTAGTTGATTAAAGTAGTAAAGGTTCAAACTTTGAAACCACATGCTGTAGTTCTCAAAAATCAAGTCAACATGTGTAAAGGGAAGAATTATTAGAGGATTTATGAATTCTGGCCTGGACAAATTAATTCATCAGTTTAGCCAAAAGTCTGTCAATGAATTCAAGAACCTTTTCAAAAAAGGAAACATCTGGTGCAATTTAAGTTTCTGTTTATAAGTGAATGTTGTGGATTATTCTTTCTGAAAAAGAAAACAACCGTTTATACAAATGTATTTGAAAGTTAATTTGAAATTACTCTTGTGTCTTTGGGGATCAGAGGGCAATCCTTAGGGGATTTGTACTATTACTGTATTCTCCACCCTTTCCCGGTGATAGAAGGTAATGTGAACCTCACTGGAACTAAAAGATGTCACAACAAACCATGATGCCAATTGTCCAGGAAGAGATGATCGTCTAGATGAGTACACAAAGCCTCTATGTACTTGTGTTGGATTTATTGAAATAATATACACAGTGGGAGATTTAAATGTCCTTCCACATATATACATACAGATCATACACACACACACACACACACACACACACACACACACACACACAGAGTATATGCATATATACATTTCTGCCTTACATGTTTATTTAGAATGTAAACTTCAAGTTGGAAGAACCCCTCCCTATTTTGAGCTGGGTAGGGGCAGAAATTGCACACACAAAGTAGATGAGAAAACAGAAGTTCACTATCAGTGCATGATTTTATTCCAGAATGCACGGCAAGCAAGTAGCAGAACTTAAACTTGAACTAATGTCATTTGATACTGAGTCATTGCTCTTCCTGTTGCAACACATTACCTTCCCCACTGTGCTTTCATAAATAATGAGGGCTCATTAGGGGTCACCTACCCTTTCTACTGTAAGTGTGATCTGTGGACCAGCAATATGGCATTTCTTGAGAGTTTGTGGACATGCGGAATCTGAGGCCCCTCCCAGGTTCTAATGAATCAGAATCTACATTTTTACAATATCCCTGGGTGCATTTTATTATTTTAGAATTCACTTTGGGGAATGAATGCTACAATTCACATGTTAAAAAAGACCCACTGAAACCCTTAAAATTTCATTTCAACTTTCATAACAATAATTTTCTATATTTCAAAGATGCATAATGATTGATGTTGTGGAGTTTGTTCCAGGCTATTAAAATACAGAAGATTCACTATTATGGGTTTGAGACCAAGTCTTTAATTTTTATTTTGGAGCTAGTTCAATGCTACACAGAGAAAAATTGAGCAACTTACTACTGAAAACAATCTTCAAATAATGAATAAAGCTTAAAAAAAAAGATTTTGCTTACTTAATTTTAAAACTCATGATATTCTCTGTTCCCTTCAGCTATTTTTATATACTCTGTGTATTCTTGGTAAGGTTTATAGTTTTTCATAATTCACTGTGGAAAATGTATCACTTTTAGTTTGCTCAAAGAATGGGGATCTCAGTTCAATATAGTGACCAGTAGTATGCATGAGTACTGCAACTGGAAACAACTTCATTCCAAATTAAGCCAATTCTCTCTATAATTGACTTTTACTACCTTCTCCAAACTAAAATCATCCCCAGGCAAAAATATATTTTTATTAGTACAAAGGTACAAGACAATCTCTATTAGCAAAAGGACTTCATCAAGCCTGTGGCATCACAATAACCAGTTACAATAGCAGAAGTTGATGACAGTCACTTCAATAGTTAAACTTTGGGTTTGAGGGTCTTTGTGAACTGCAAAATCCAACTGGGTTTTTGGGGAAACACTTAGCCATGTCCAAGAGGAGTTAATTCTATCTCTGGTACTTTCTGTTCAATAAAAATCCACAGAATCAAATTTCAAAACTCTTTAATTGTGCCTCTGACTTACTTAAGGGTAGCAGAACTCCAGCTTGAGATGGGACCGTACTCACTGTGCAACTTGGGCATAATTAAATATGTCAAAGAAACTTGCTGGTCTCCCAGGGGTCTGTTCACAGAAGAATCCAGGGAACTTTGGTGGGAAGTTGTAGGGTGAAGGTTATTGGAGGAAGAGAGTGTTGGCATTTAGTTCTTTCTTAACTACCCTTCCAGGTAGTTGGAGCAGAAGGCAGGCTGAAATACCCTGGAAGCTGAAGGAGAATTTACTGTGCAGAGCCAGCACATAGCAGTAAGCATGAAGTGAAGGGGAAATATAAGTCAAATACCTTCAGAAAGCAAGAAGAAGTTTAGGTAAATAAATCCAAAGTGAAGGGACTTAAATAGAAGCTAAACACAGCATGGAATAAAAACGTGCTCAGCATCGTGATCATCATCTCTCACAATACAATACCACTACACACACAGCGGAATGGTTAAAATAAAAACACGGCCAATTCCAAGAGCTGGTGACATTGTGGATCAACTAGAAGTCTTACACACTGCTCAAGATAGGGTATACTGGTATGGCCACTTTGGAAAACTCCCCATCAATATAAACATAAGTGCAAATGTTTCATGACCCAGAAATTCCATTCTTAGGTGACAAAAATAAGTGCATAGCCCAGTTTCCAGTCTGGAATATAAGGAGATTGAAAGTCACCACTCCATCCTACCAAGGTAAACAAACAGAATAATCAACAACTCTTCTTCTTTGATCTGTCAGAGAAGTGAAGTCATAGGGCAAAGAGCTGCCCCCCATATTGGAGGGGGCAAATACGGAGAATCACAATTTTTACTGGAGCTGAAACCCATGAGCAAAAACTTCCACGGGAACCAGTAATGAGATAGGAAAACCTGAACTGTAACCCACAAATAGCTGGAAGCTTGGTGTGGACATCGCTGAAGCTTAAAACCTCAGGGGAAGGGGTCTAGTCTGGAAGGAGGCATACTTTAAAAATTTTTGTTAAATGTTTTCATCTATTTTTGAGAGAGAAAGAGTGAGCATGGGAGGGACAGAGAGAGAGGGAGACACACAATCTGAAGCAGGCTTCAGCTTCCGAGCTGTCAGCACAGAGCCTGATACGGGGCTCACGCCCAACCTACTGAGCCACCCAGGCACCCCTGGAAGGAGGCATGCTGTTGTGAGTTTGGGCTCTAGGAGCTTTAACAGATTCTCATAGTGAATGTCAGAGAAAAATCCCCTCGTGCTTTCAGCAAAGGAGAGGGGAAAAGAAACCATTTTGAAATAAACCAGAGCATTCCATTCTTCTTAGCAAGGACTGACCTCAAGAGAAACTTACCAGAGCCTAGCCTGTTGAGTTTTGTCAGAGACTGACTTGGGAGAAAAGAAACATGCAACCCCAGCTCACTCTAGCCTTGGGTCGGGAGAGAACTGAGAAGCACTGGTGAAGTTCACAGCCCAGGGACACTGCTCACAAAAAGACACTGAGAGCTAATCACAAGATGGTAGGTAGAATGCTTCCCTTCCTCTAGCACCACACCACTAATGCCCTATATGCTGAGGTTCCTTTTACCTAGTACATCATGCCCAGCTATCAAGACAAAGTCACAAGGCATACCGAAAGGAAAAAGAAACACACTTTGAAGAAATACGGCAAGTATCTGAAATCACAATCAGCTATGGCAGGGACGTTGGACACATCAGACTACGAATTTAAAACAATTGTGGGGGCGCCTGGGTGGCGCAGTCGGTTAAGCGTCCGACTTCAGCCAGGTCACGATCTCGCGGTCCGGGAGTTCGAGCCCCGCGTCGGGCTCTGGGCTGATGGCTCGGAGCCTGGAGCCTGTTTCCGATTCTGTGTCTCCCTTTCTCTCTGCCCCTCCCCCGTTCATGCTCTGTCTCTCTCAGTCCCAAAAATAAATAAAAACGTCGAAGAAAAAAATAAAATAAAATAAAATAAAACAATTGTGATTAATATGCTAAAGGATGAAAGGAAGATTATGTCTCTACTCACAATACTTCTGACACCGAATGTGTGGTTTTTCCACACTGAGCAATTCTCCAATTCTCTGTGGACACCAACTGGGTGCCCTGCAATTTAATTCGAGCCTGACGCTAACTACCCAGAGTTAGCACAGACCTCATAGGTTAAGGGCCCAGTCCCACAAGACTGTTCTCCATCTCAGATGCTAATTGGAAGTAGTGGCTCCCAGGTCGTCTGACTTGGATACAAATCAGGAGTTCCCACAACCTCTCCTTGAGTTTGATAATTTGCTATAACAGCTCATAGAACTCAGGGAAACACTTTACATACATTTACCAGTTTATTTTAAAGGATACAAATTAATAGCCAAATGAAGCAATACATAGGGTGAGGTCCAGAAGAGTTCCAAGCACAGGAGCTTCTGTCACCATAGAGTTTGGGGTGTGCCACACTCCCAGCATGTGGATGCATTTACTGATCTGGAAGCTCTTCAAATCCCATCATTTAGGGTTTTATGGAGTTTCCATTAGGTAGGCATGACTGACGAAGTCCTTGGCCATTGGTGATTAACTCAGTTTCCTTCCTGCCTCCCATCCCTGGAGTTCAGGGGGTGGAGCTGAAAGTTCCAGTGCTCCAAGTATCAACTTATTTGCATAAATTCTTGTATGGTTGAAAGGGGCTTATTATGAATAACAAAAGACACTGCTATTATCCCTATCACTCTAGAATTTACAAGTTTTAGAAGGTCTACCAGGAAGAGATGAAGATGAAATACATACTTCTTATTCTATCACAGTATTACAGAGTTCTGATGGAAAAAGGATACAACATAGAAGAACAGATGGGTAATGTAAACAGACAGATGAAAATTCTAAAAACCAAAAAGCAATGCTAAAGATAAAACAAAACACTGTAACAGAACTGTAGAGTGCCTTTGATGGACTCAGTAAACTGGACATGACTGAAGAAAGCATCTCTGAGCTTGAGGATATGTTGATAGGAACTTTCAAAACTGAGAAGCAAAGAGGGGCACCTGGGTGGCTCAGTTGGTTAAGTGCCCGACTTCGGCTCAGGTCATGATCTCACGGTTTGTGGGTTCGAGCCCTGCATCGGGCTCTGTGCTGACAGCTCAGAGCCTGGAGCCTGTTTCAGATTCTGTGTCTCCCTCTTTCTATGCCCCTCCCCCACTTGCGCTCTGTCTCAAAAATAAATAAACATTAAAAAAAAATTTTTTAAAACTGCTTTTTGCTTAAAAAAGCAAAGAGAAGAGAGACGGAAAAAATATATAGAATTTTATTCTGTGTCCCAAGAACTGTGGGACAACTAAAAAAAAGATGCACACAATGGGAGTACAAGAAGAAGAAAGAGTGAAAGGAACAGAAACAATATTGGAAGCAATAATGACTGAGAATTTCCCCAGATTAGTCAGACACCAAACCACAGATACAGAATCAGGGAGTTCAGAGAACACCAAGTAGGATAAATGCCAAAGCAAACAAACACACAAAAACAAACAAAAACCCCCATATTATGGGGCACTTGGGTGGCTCAGTTGGTAAAGCATTCAACTCTTGATTTCAGCTCAGGTCATGATGTGGTTCATGAGTTGGAGCCCCATGTCACACTTTGTGCTGATAGTGTAGAGCCTGCTTGGAATTCTGTCTCTACCTCTCTCTCTCTACTCTCTCCTGCTCTCTATCTCTCAAAATAAACAAATGAACTTAAAAAACACACACACACACACACACCTAGGCCTATCATATTCAAACTTCAGAAAATCAAAGATAAAGAAAACATTCTGAAAAAAGCTGGAAGAAAAATACACCTTATCTATAAAGGAACAAAGATAAGAATGATATCAGATTCCTATCAGAAATCACACAAACAAGAAGAAAGTGCAGTGAAATATTGCCTGTGTTGAGAGAAAAACTCCACCAACTCATAATTCTGTATCCTGCCAAATTATCCTTCAGAAGTGAGAGAAATAGACTTCTTCAGGCAAACAAACATACAGGAAATGCTAAAACAAATTCTTTAGAGAAAGGAAAATGATATATGTCAGAAACTAGGATCTACATAAAGTAAGTAAAAGTAAGAAGATATTATCTACCAGATAATAGTTTATTCAAAATAATAATAGCAAATACATATATATATATACATATATATATATGTATATATATATATATAATTGGGGGACTATTTTGATATTGAAAGGTATTTGCTTTGCACATTGAGTGGTATACTGTTATTCAAAAGTAGACTTGGAATAATTGTCAGTATATATTACAATCTCTAGGGCAAACAAAAAAAGTTAAAAAAAAAAAAGAAGTATAATCAACACACTAAGAAAGGAGAGAAAATATAACCACGTAAAATGCTTAATTACAATCACAAAATATGGAAAATAATGGGATGTAAAGATAGGAACAAAGCGAAAGTGGCTAAGAGTAGATCTTAAAAGTCCTCATCACAAGAAAAGGAATGTAACTATGTATGGGGATAGATGTCAACTAGACTTGTGGTGATCATTTTGCACCATATATAAATATCCAATCATTATCTTGTATACATGAAGTTAATATAATGTCATATGTCAACTATACCTCAATAACATATAGGAACAAAGAACAAAGGCAACAAATTGAGAACAGTAACAAAAATGGTAGCTATTAATCCAACTATAGCAGTAACTTTAAAGCCAATGGTCAAGCATACTATTTTTATGTAAGTGTAACTTTATTTTTATGTTTTAAAGTATTATGTTAATTTCAGGGATATGATATAGTGATTCATATATTATTAGAAGAGAAACTGTCAGAGCAGATCAAGGAACAAAACTTAACTATATATTGTCTATAAGAAAACCACCTTAAATACAGACATTCATAGATAAAAAGTAAATGGATGGAGAAAGATATACTATGCTAACATTAATCAAAAGAAAGCAGGAATAGCTAGCTATTTCAGAGCAAGAATAGGTATTAGGAATAAAGAAGGGTATTCCATAATGATAAAGGGGTCAATTCTCCAAGAGGACATACGATCCTTAATGTATGTACCTAACAACAGAGCTGAAAAATACATGGGGCAAAAACTGGTAGACATACAAGGAGAAATAGGTTAATCCATTATTATGATTGGAGATTTCAGCACTCTCTGTCAAAAGTGGACAGATCTAGCAGACAGAAAACAGTAAAGACATAGCTGAATTCAATAGAATCATCGATCAAATGTATATAATTAACATCTTTGGCTTACTTTGTCCAACAACAAAAGAACACATATTCTTAAACTCACATGAAACATCCACTAAGACAGACCACATTATGGGCTATAAAAATCACCTAAATGAAGTTAAGAGAAGAGAGATCATTTAATGTCTACTGTCAGAGCACAATAAAATTAAACCAGAAATCAGTAATAGAAAGATAGCTAGAAAATCCCAAAATACTTGGAGATTAAGCAACACACCTTTAAATAAAACACAGGTCAAAGAAGAAATCTCAAGATAAATTTAAAAAATAATTTTAACTAAATGAAAACTAAAATACAACTTACCAGATTTGTGGGATTCAGCAAAAGAAGTGCTTAGAGGGAAATTTATAGCATTGAATTGCATGTATTAGAAAAGAAGAAAGATCTAAAATCAATAATCAATAATCTAAGCTTCCACCTTAGGAAAGTTTTTAAAAACAGAACTAATTAAATCTAAAATAAGTTAGAAGAAAATAAATAATAAAAATTACAGTAGAAACCAATGAAATTTAAACAGGAAATCAATAGAGAAAATCAATGAAACCAAAAACTCATTCTTTGAAAAGATTAATGAAATTGATAAGCCTCTGGTTGTGCTAAGAAAACAAGAGAGGAGATACAAATCATTACTATCAGAAATAGGGGACATCACTACTGATCACATGGAAATTAAAAGAATAATAAAGAAATATTATGAATAATCATGCACACAAATTTGATAACCTAGATTTAATGAACCAGGTCCTTGAAAGACACAATTTGTCAAAACATACACAATAGAAAATAGACTCTCTAAATGGGCCTATGTATATTAACTAAATTAAATCAATAATTAATCACCTTCCAAAACAGAAAGCATTGGGCCTAGATGGGTTCGCTGGTGAATTCTACCAAACATGTAAAGAGGAATTATACCAATTCTCCTTAATCTTTTCCATAGTGTAAAAGCAGTGGGAATACTTCCTAACTTATTCTGAGGCTAGAATTACACTAACACCAAAGGCAGAAAAGATATTATAATAAAACTATAGAACAATACCCCTCATAAACATAGATGCAAACATCCTCAACAAATTATTAAAAAATTGAATTCAACACTATATAAAATGAATTACATAAGTGGGATTTATGCCACATATGCAAGGCTGTTTCAACATTCAAAATTCAATTAATGTAATTCATCACATCAACAGGCTAAAAAGAAAAATTACATGATCATATCAGTAGATACAGAAGTATTTGCCAAAATCGAACACCCATTTGTGATAAAAACTCTCATCAAACTAAGAATAGAGTGGAACTTCCCCAACTTGATAAGGTGTACCTACAAAAAACATACTGCTAATATCATTCTTAATGGTGAAACACTAGAAGCTCCTGCTAAGAACAAGACCAAGGCAAGGATGACCCCTCTCAGCATTGCTGTTTCACATTGTACTGGAAGTATCAACTAATTGATAAAAGAAAAGGGAATATAAGTTATAAAGATTGGGAAGGAAGAAATAAAACTGTCTTTTGTTTGTAGACAACATGATTGTCTCTGAAGAAAATCTGAAAGAATTGACAGAAACATTCCTGAAACTAATAAGTAATTATAGTAAGATGGCAGGATATAATATTAATATACAAAAGTCAGTCACTTTCCTATATGCCAGCATGAATGAATAGAATTTGAAATTAAAAATAATACCATGAACATTAGCACCCTCAAAATGAAATACTTAAGTATAAATCTAATATATATGTATAAGATCTATATGAGAACTATAAAACTCTGATGAAAGAAATCAAGCAAGAACTAAATAGATATTTTCCATGTTCATGGATAGGAAGATTCAATAGCATCAAGATGCCAGTTCTTCCCAATACAGTCTAATAGATCAACACAATCCCAATCAAGTTTCCAGCAAATTATTTTGTGGATATCAACAAACTGAATCTAAAGTTTTTATGAGAGTCAAAACATGCAAAATAGCGAACATAATATTGAAGGAGAACAAGGTCACAGAACTGATAATACTAGACTTCAAGACCTACTATTAAGCTGTAGTAATCAAGTGTGGTATTGGTGAATAGACAGATAGAAATGACAAATAGATAAATAGAACAGAACAGAAACCCCAGAATAGTCCCACATAAATATAAAAAGCTGACCTTTGACAAAGGAGCAAAAGCAATACAATGGAGAAAAGATAGTCTTTTCAACAAATGGAATGTCTAGACAACTAGACATCCTAGAACAACTGGACACCCACATGAAAAAAATCTAGACAGACTTTAGCCTTCACAAAAATTAACTCAAAATGAATCATAGAACTAAATTTAAAATGAAAAACTATATAATCCCTAGAAGATAACATATGAGAAAATCTAGGTGACCTTAGGTATGGTGATGACTTTTTAGATGCAATACCAGAGGCATAATCTATATAAGAAACATAACTCCCTACCAGCAAAACTTGGGATGAACATTGCTTACCATAAACAAATTTGAGATGAAGCTTGGTAAAAATCATTTTAAGAGTATCTGCTGAAAAACTTTATTAAAATTAAAAACTTCTGTTCCTCAAAAGACACTCTTAAGAGAATGAAGAGATAAGCAACAGATTGGAGAAGGTGTTTGTAAAACACACATCTGATAAAGGACTGTTATTCAAAATTCCAGGTGCCTGGGTGGCTCAGTCGGCTAAGAGTCCGACTTCGGCTCAGGTCATGATCTTGTGGTTCGTGAGTTTGAGCCCTGCATCAGGCTCTGTGCTGACAGCTCAGATCCTGGAGCCTGCTTTGGAGTCTGTGTCTCCCTCTCTCTATGCCCCTTCCCCGCTCTCTCTCTCTCTCTCTCTCTTTCTCAAAAATGAATAAACATTAAAAAAAATTATTTTTAATGTACAAAGAATTCTCAAAAACCAACGATAAGAAAACAACTACCTAATTAAAAAAATGGGTCACAGACTTTAACAGAAGAAGACATACAGATAGTATGTAAGCACATATAAAGATTCTCTACACCATATATCATTAGGAAAATGAAAATTAAAAATAACAAGTTACCACTACAAACCTGTTAGAACGGCCAAAATCTGGAATACCAACAAATACCAAATGTCGATAACGAGCAGCAGCAACTTGTATCCATTGCTGGTGGGAATGCAAAATGTACAGCCATTGTGGAAGATGATTGGAAGTTTCTTACAAAAGTAAATGTATTCTTACCATACAATCCAGCTACTGTACTTCTTAGAATGTATCCAAAGAAGTTGAAAACTATGTTCACACAAAAACCTGCACATAGATGTTTACAGCAGCCTTATTCATAAATGCCAAAAGTTAGAAGTAACCAAGGGGTGCTTGGGTGGCTTAGTCCGGTTGGGCATCTGACTTTGGCTCAGATCATGATCTTGTGGTTCATGAGTTTGAGCCCCACATCTGGCTCTGTGCTAACAGCTCAGAGCCTGGAGCCTGCTTTGGATTCTGTGTCTCCCTCTCTCTCTCTGTCCCTCCCCCGCTCATGCTCTATTGGTCTCTCTCTCAAGAATAAATAAGCATTAAAAAAAAAAAAAAGGAACCAAAATGTCCTTCAGTAGGTGACTGGATAAATAAACTATGGAACATCCAGACAATGGGATAATATTCAGTTCTAAAAAGTACTAAGTTATCAATCCATAAGAAAATATGGAAGAAACTTAAATGCATTTCACTAAGTAGAAGAAGCTAATCTGAAAAGGCTACACACTACAGGATTCCAACCATACAACATCCTGGAAAAGGTAAAAGTAAGGAGACAGTAAAAGAATCAGTGGTTGCCAGGGATTAGGGAGAAGGAAGAGATGAATAAGCAGAGGACAGAAGGTTTTTAGAGCAGGGGAACTATTTTGTGTGATGTTATAATGGTGGATACACATCATCATACATTTGTTAAAACCCACTAAGCGTACAAAACACCAAGAGTAAAACCTAATGTAGACTCTGGACTTTAGGTAATGGTGTGTCAACGTAGGTTCATTGATTATAACAAATGTACCACTGTCGTGGGGGATGTTGTTAGTGGGATGGCTGTACATGTGTGGGGGAAGGGGATGGGAAATCTCTATACCTTCTGCTCAATATTGCTGTGAACCTAAAACTGCTCTATAACTTAAAGTCCACTAAAACAAAAAGAGTGCTTTGCCCATCAAAAGACATATTTTACAACAATCAAAGCAGCAGAATGGAAACATAAATGATGGCATTTTCATAATGGAATATTATATAGGGCAATGAAAAAGAAAAAGCTACAGCTGCATACAACAGGGTAGATGATTCACATTTTAGGTCCCATATAAAAGACAAAAGAAGATACACATTTTATTGTTCCATTTACATCAAGTTGAAGAATAGGCTTAACTAATCTATAGTGATAGAAATTAGGTTCATGATTACCTTTGGGTAGGGGGACTCTCGAGCTACGAGGAAGCATGAGAGAATCTTCTGGAGTGCTGAAAATATTCTGTATTTTAGATCTGGGTGGTGGTTACACCATTGCATTTATATATAATTCATCTAGCTGTACATATTTGTGCACTTTGCTGAACAGCAAGCACTCTTTCCCTCAGATTGTTCTTCACACTGGTCCCCATATGCTCATGCCTGGACCCCAGGGTAAAGGATGTTTGGAGCTCATCAGTTGAAATCATGTGGGACATTGAGAGCTGAAGGTGTCAGCAGCTTTGGTAATAACAAGGAGTGGTACCATCAGCAGCAATAGAGAGGATCCTTTACATGGACAGTAATGTCCTCATTGTCAAGCATTTACAGCTTTTGTTCCCACATCAACAGCAGGAACAGTACCTTTCATTACAGCTGTTGTGGCATTGGGGGCATCTCAGCTGTTTTTGATATTCTCAGGGAGTGGAGATTTTAGCACCGAGGCGGAAGGGGAAAATGGAGGCTACCTTATGGGGGCCAAGAGAACCAGTTTGTGGAGTCCACATCTTCTGGAGACTGGTGACACACAAGGAGGTCCATACATTTACACGTTTATCTTCCACTAGAGTTCTGAGTCATTCAAGATAGAAAGTGGAACCAGACAGATGGAACCAGACAGATGGCTCTATCATTTTTGATAGAGCACTGGGAGAAGAAGGTGCAGAAACACGAGAAGGAGATTCCCAATACCTAACCTCAGGATTAGACAGGTTGACCCACCCGTTAAAGGCAGTGCTGGAAAACCACAGCCCTTTCTCCCCTGCAGTCACAAAGCCTTTCTTATTTACCTCATGATCTAGAGCAGCCTAAAGCACATTCCTCTGCAAGCAAGCAGACCCCATAACAAAGGAGGAAGGACCTAAGCTGTAAGAGTCCAGTTCATTATCTCAAGCTCCCTACTCAAAGAAGGAGAAAGCAAGGTAGCACCGTGCCTCATGAACAGATGATCTCTACCTGGAAACCTCAGCAATGGAGAATGAGTGCCTTCCAGCAACTGCCCCACGTATCTGGCAGGAATATGAGAATTTTGAGTTCTCCTAGAGCTGTCATTATCACTATGGTCTATTTTTAGTCAGACGATGGTGTGACCTTGGAATTATGTTGCAAAGGAATGGCACACCCTGAATTTAGGATATTTTGTGATGACATCTGGCTGTCATCATCTTACATCAGGGGCCTGAGAGGGTATCAGGAGGCAACAGGAGAAAGATGATATTTTTTGTCTGTTTGTGAGGAATAAAAAAAAAAAAAGGCAGCCTTAGATTTGAGTCAGAACGCAATTGTCACAATACCAGATGCCTCTTGCCCCAAGGTGACTGGAAAAGGAGTATTACTTCTTCACAGGTGGGCCTGTGGAGGGGGAGGAGATCTATTTTCAGGGGTCTGTCATCTGGACAGCCATGAACATGTCAAATCCAACCTCTCTGTCTCTTCTAAAATAGGAGCAGAAAGCTGTTCAGACTTCTGGGGCAGGGCTCCAGTTATAAGCAGGGGAAAATCTCAGTGTGCTTAGAAAGTTACATATTTCAATACAGAAAATAAACTTAAGTTTAAGGTCATTTCAAGCTGGGGGAAGATGAACTGAATTGCTGTAAAGTTTTAAAGGTAAAGATACAGAATTGTCACAATTATGTGAACAATGTGTGAAAAGTACCAAATTGCCACAATTATGTGAACAATGTGTGGAAAATACTAAATTTCAGATACTTTACAAAAATTGGACCTGGGGCATCTTATTTTCAGTTATTACTGTCTAGAATTTTTTTAACATGTTGGAAATTATTAATATTTCTGAGAATCATTCATATTTCTACCCACAATAGTTCATTTAAATATGTGATTTTAACAGCTGCTGCATTAAACCTTATCAGATTACTTTCAGGATAATGTATGTCTAATTTTATAATGAAAGTCAACAACCACATCACAAAATAGAATTCACTGGAAAGATATGCTTTAATTTTTTTTTAACACAACTCCAGTACCCCATAATCAACCGTGCCATGAAAGAAAAATAGAAGAATTCAAATCTTCTGCTGGGCAGATTATCAAGCCAGTCATTTAACCCATCCTTGAGAGAGCAGAGAAGTTGTGGTGAAGGAATCAGAGAAGATTCTGGAGGTGCAGATGGGGGACATGACCAGAAGGGACACCAGTGAGGGAGAGGCAGGAACTACAAGTGCAACCACAAGGAAAGATGGAGGCAAAGTTGTTAGAAGCTGCCTCTATGTCAAAATTTTGCAAAAGCCTTGGGTCTAAACTTCTGGCAAATCAAGATGGGGAATTTCTAAAACCATAATTAGATACTTAAGGTGATTCTTCAAGTTTTATTTTAACCTTTGGCATAATATCCCCTATTCTCTGGATTATTGCAGTAGTAAGAATCTATAGACAAAAAGACAGTCTTCGTAGACACAAGAAAAGAAAGGATTCTCTTTTATACTAGCACTACTGGCATTCCTGGACTTCCTCAGTTGTCCTGAGTGTGGGAAAGGACATTTACCAATTAGTCATTAAATACCTATTTATCCCCTCCCTGCTCTACTGATCAAGAGAAGCAAACTTTTCAACCTCTTAAAAGTCCATTTTAGATGTTTCTTAAATGACTCAGTTGACATGTTCATTGGTGATAAGCAATCTCACTATGACTAACCAGCCTCTACTTTTGACATCTTCCAGTAGAAGAAATGAGTTGCTGTGTAGAAGTTTCCCTTCAGGTGGCCTTTACCTCAATTTTAACAAATAACCAATTCTATAATCGGAGACTTTCTTTTCAAGAGATCAGAATGCTGTATTAATGCAAAGCACTTATTGCTGCCAAATTCTACCTTGCAAAATGGCAGAAGACACTGACTTTCTGTTCCTGTAGAGATCTTTTTTAAAGAGTTCTTTACTTGGCACCCGACAATAGTATTTTTTCCTCGTGCTTCAGATTTTCAGAAAAATAAGAACATTCTTCCTAAGAAGAGCTCACCAGCATAAGGTCTCTGAATGCAGCTGACTGGAAAGCAGGCTTTTGCATGCAAGGTGGAAATCTACAATCAGTTTAAGGTAACTAGAAAGCTAATGTTTATTACTAGGATGCCATAAGAGCCAGGTCCTCTCTTCCTAACCACCCTGAGAAACCTTGTGTATTATTCATGGTGGGTTTCAAAGCAGACCTGGATCATCAAGGCACTTAAGAAGGGGATGACAGGGATGCTCAGGTGTAAAATGAAGCTGCTGTGATAGAGTGGGTTTGAGAAGATGATGGAGGGACGGACGATGACTCAATACTTTCAACGCTCTCAGGGCTTGTTGGAAACAATGGGATGTCATGACATATTTTCCACACATTCTTAAAGTGAAGGGAAAAAGAAAACAGAAAGGTATACACAGTGGTAGAATAAAAGCAAGATAAATAGAAAAACATGAAAGAGTAATTGAGTATTAATTTCAGAGTAAATTGCAAGGATAATTAGAATTATTTAGCATCAGTTATTTAATTATAGATCTTTCATGCTTACTTAGATCATAGCATATGACATAGTTTGTGCATCAGCCTTAATTTAGTTTATTTTTTAATTTATTTTTGAGGTGGGGGAGGGGCAGAGAGAGAGGGGCACAGAGAATCTGAAGTAGGCTCTGAGTGGACAGCAGAGAGCCCAATGGGGGGCTTGAACTCACAAACCATGAGAGCATAACCTGAGCCAAAGTCTGATGCTTAACTGACTGAGCCACTCAGGCACCCCCATAAACCTTATTTTAAATTATATAATTATTATTACATTTTCTCAAAAGCCCCTGAATTAATAACTTACCCCTGACATTAATAAATGTAAATGCGAGATATTCAGGGAGTAATTTTTATCACCAATGTACAACACTAATGTATTTCTTTAGCTAAATGTTTTGCTTTTATATTTAACAGGTAGACCAGTTTGCTTCTCAGTTTGTTTCTCCAGCCTGGGCTGTAAAGAAACCAGCATCCTCTAGGAAGCATTTTGCACTTAATACAGTATTACAGAGATGCCAAGACACCATTTCAGTGAGATCCACAGTTACTCAGGTAAACCCACTAATTCATGTGCTATGTTAGCTAAATGGTAAAATATTTACTCATTCTGCTTACAAAGATTTTTAGATTTTATACTAAGAATTTCATGTGACTCCTGTATAAAATTTATGTAAAGGTTGGGTACCTATCGTAGTGGAAATAATTAATATACTGACCTCTGTGAGCTTAAAGTTGTGTAGCCACACATCCTCGTGCTGTGTAAGCCACTGGCATCCTTGTTTATCCAGAAAGCATATATAATACTTAGAAACACAGATAATTGATATTGTAAGGCCAATTACCTGTATCTTAAGGAAGACTATCATTATTTTCTTGGCATTTTGTTTAGTAATAGGCCAATGGCATCCTTTGTAAAGAGTGCTCATTCATATTTGAGCTTAGCTCTTTATCTTTGATATTTTTTTAATTCTAAAGAAAATTTTATTATGAATGCTTAAATAATTTTTGTTTTTTTCAACTTTTTTAAAAAAGTATTTATGTAAGTAATCTCTACACCCAACTTGGGCATCAAACTTATAACCCTAACATCAAGAGTCACATGCTCTTCTGACTGAGCCAGCCAGGAGCCCCTTTCAACTTTTTATTGTGAATTGTGAATATTTTTAAGCGTATAGAAAGTTTGGAAGAAAAATACAATGAACACTCATATCACTCACATACCTACCATCTAGATTCAACAGTTGTTAACATTTTGCTTGTGTGCGTGTTATGTGTATGTTTGCTGAATCCATTTCAAAATAAGCTGCAGACTTTATGATACTCTTCCCTAAATATTTCAGCCTCATCTCCTAAAAACATCATTCTACTACATAATCATATCATTAATACAACTCAAGAAAGTTAACAGTAATAATATCATATTATCCAATACCCAGACCACATACAAATTTCTTCATTTGTTCCCCAATATATTGTATAGTTGGGGTTTTTTGTTGTGTGTGTCTTTAATCTCTCTCTCTTTTTTGATGTTTATTTTTTTTATTTTGAGAGGCAGAGAGAGCATGAGTGGGGAAGGGGCAGAGAGAAAATGAGACAGAATCCCAAGCAGGCTTCCTGCTCTCAGTGCAGAGCCCAACATGGGGCTCAAACCCATGAATCCTGAGACCATGACCTGAGCTGAAACAAGAGTCAGATGCTCAACTGATGGAGGCACCCAGGTGCCCCTCTTTAATCTCTTTTAATTTAGAACAGAGTTCTCCCCAGTATTCCCCACTCAATACACGTTTTCTTTTCTTTGGCATTTAACTTTTAAAGGGTCCAAGCCAGTTGTTTTATGTAATGTTCTACATTCCAGATCTGTTTGATTACTTCTTCAGAGTGTTAACTTGTTTACCTCCCCTATGTATTTCTTGTGAACTGTGAGTCCTTTAGATTCATCTTAAACATTTTACCTGAGCTATAGCCACTTAGTTTGGCTTTTTTATCATTGCATGGACATAAGACTTGGCCTTATTCAACAAACTAAAGTCTTTCTGATTTCATAAGATATAGCTATAAGTGGCATTAAGGAAGACCTCTCTCCTCTGCTTTATAATTTCTTAGCAAAATATATACCACACATTTACCAGTTGAATCATGCCATTCATATTTAACCTCTTTGCATTCCTGTAAGTCATCCAAACATTTTCATCTAGAATGTGGCATATTATACTAAAAATTAGTCTTTTCCTGTCAGCATACAATCTTTGTTTTTCCCCTTTGTAATCTGTTTGTGACTTTTAATTAAATATACTGTTTTGTACTCATAGGTAGTAGGTCTTAGAACTATCTAGACAGCAAGGTATTTGCCTCTAGAGTAATAATATATATTGTGAATATATAAAAATGAAAACAATATACAAAAATAACTAAATTCTTTAGTGCACCAACTAAGTGTGAGGGGAATCCGTATGTTGCTCTATAATGTAACATGAAGTAACATGAAGTCTCTAAATAATTGTGACATTGTAAGTTCATCTAAGCTATGAGTATCTGGAAAACTTATGTCTGAAAGGTTTCAGAGTGACTGCACATTAATTACAAATCTATTACAATTGATAAGTTCGTTCTTTAAGCTCTTCTCAAGGTAAGATGAAAGCTGAATGTGTATTTATGACTGATGTGACTATGTAATATATGTTTTAGGGCAACATTTCAGTCTTTTCAAAATTTGCCTCTTAACTAGATATTGAGGGGTAATTAGCCTTTTATAGATAAATATACATGTTGCTGGTCTAGGGGGCATAAACTCAATTATAAAAAGACATAGTAAAATGTACAATATGAATCACTACACAGTATCTTGGATCTGAGAATCATTATACATAGTATAGAAAAGAATTAAAGCCAGAAAAGGATATCTTTTTATCCATTCAATTAGTCATTTAAATTGAGAATTAAATAGAGCTGGTAACTCCTTGGGGTGCATTATCTGGTGGTTGAGAGGCCAACATTCTAAAAATAAGTTTATTAAAAGTCAATTTACTAATTTGCCAAAAATTAATTTTAGCTGATATTCTTCTTGCATATAATTTTCCCACTAGGAATAAATTATTATTGTATATATTGATTCATTCAACAAATATTTATTGAGTGCCTACTATATCCAGCAACGTTCTATGTGTTGTGCCTGTAACAGGAAGCATCAATAACAAGAAGTCTTCTACCCTCATGGTGCCTAAGGGACATGGACAATGAATACATAAAATATATAAAAAGTAATATCAGGTAGTGATAAGTGCTAAAAAGTCCCACCCATACCTCCTGTTCCTTTCTTTCCTGACTAGATGTCAGTGGTCTGGATCAGGTATCCATCCCCTGACAAGCAGCTGAGAAAGTCAAGAAAGTGACACTGCTAAAGTTACATATGGATCCATGGTCCTTACCCTAGATGAGTGACGGGGGTGCTATTTTAAATAGATGGATTCAGTGAAGCATCTGAAAACATGGCATTTCAACAGAAATCAGAATAAACTTGGAATGTGAGCCATGAAGATATCTGAGGGAAGAGTAGTCAGGCTGAAGGAACAGCAAATGCAAAGAACCTAAAGACAAATTTGTCAATGCTTATTAAAAAGTCTACACTAGAAGAAAATGGTCATAAGTACCCTAGACTGCCTATGTCCTCACTTGCTACAAGTCGAATGTTCCTTAAATGAGTCCATGAATACATGTATTCAAAATAATCGATGCATTTTAGAATGGCAAGTGATCTTTTCTATGAGGATAAACAATTTCTCCATTTATTTAGATCTTTATATCCCATAATTGGGCTTTGAAAACTTTCTCCATAGAGATCTTGCATATTATTTTAAAAGTTTATTACTAGTCACTTCACTGTTTTTCTACTGCTCTGCATAGTAGCTTATTTTCTATTATGTTTTCTAGATGCTCATTGATGGTATAGAGAAATGTTACTGACTTAAAATTGATCTTTGCTAAACTTCATGATTTGCTTTACCTTCTTGACCTGTGTAAGATCATATATAATATTGCTCTTTGCCCTTTATGATATTTTGCCTCGAATTCTCTTCTGATAGATATTAAGATTATTACGTTAATCCTTTTTATGATCATTGTTTATATTTCCTGAGTACTATATTTTTTCAATGCTTTTAAATTCCACCTTTCTGTAATTTTTTGTTTTAAATGTCTCTTATTTTTGTTCTTAACATTTTGTATTGTGATCCAATAGGAGTACTTTCTACATTTACTGTAATTAGTGTTATAACAGGATTTATTTCTGCGTTTCCTATTTTGTCTTCCTAGTCTTTCCTTCTTCCAGATAAAAATTTCTTCTGCTGGTTTGAGGTTTACATTCTAATTTTATTCTTCTAAAAGATTACCTCTACCTTATTAAGACCTATTGTTACACTTTGTCTTATTTTTCTATTTCCCAAGTTTATCAATATCTATACCTTGCCTCAAACAATACAAATCATTTAGTATTCTCTCCTCTCTTTCTAGCTCCTCTCTGAAATGTTTTAGTTCACATCTGCTTTGGGTTGTTATGAATGTGGTTTTTCTCATTTTTATCCTCTTTTTTCCCTTTTTGTTCTTTATTGTTTTGTCCTTACATTTTTAGACAATAATAAATTTAAGAAGTTACTTGCTCACCCTTTTTTTCCCCTATCTGTATAACATCATACAGAATTTACTTCTCTTGTTGGAGTTCTTTGAGAAGTTTTTATATATTTTTCAATTGTGGTAAAATATATGTGACATAAAATTTACCATTTTAATCATTTTTAAATTTTTAGTTGTGGTAAAGTACACATAACATAAAATTTACCATCTTAACCATTTTTAGGTGTATACTTCAGTAGTGTTAAGTACATTCACATTTTTGTGCAACCATCTCCACTCTTCTACTCAGGAACTTTTTTCATCTTCTCAAGCTGAAACTCTGTACCCGTTAAACAGTAAGTTCCCATTCCTTCCTCCCTTCAGCCCCTGTCAAACCCTATTCTACTTCCTATCTGTACAGATTTGGCTACTCTATGTACCTCATCTGAGTGGAATCATATACCATTTATTCTTCTGGGTCTGGCTTATTTCATTTAGCATAATGTCTTCAAAGTTTATCCATGCTACAGCATGTGTCAGAATTTCCTTCTTTTTTAAGGCCAAATAATATTCTATTGTATCACATTTTATTTATTCATTCATGCATTGATGGGCACGTAGATTGCTTCAACCTTCTGGCTATTGAGAATGATGTTGACATGAACACCAGTATACAAATACCTATTTGAGTCTGTACTTTTAATTCTTTTGGATATATATACAGAAGTGTAATTGCTGGATCTATGGCAATCCTAGAATTTAGGAGTCTAGAATTTAGAATTCTAGCATCTTATGATTATTCTATGTTTAAGTTTTTGAGGAACTGACTGTTTTGCATAGCATCTGCACAGTTTTACATCAACATTCTTATCACCAAAGCACAGGGGTTCCGATTTCTCCACATCCTAACACTTGATGTTTTGTAGGTTGTTGTTGTTGTCTTTTTTAATACCCATCTTAATGGCGTGAAGTGAGGTAGCTCATCGTGGTTTTGACTTGACTTCCCTAATGATTAGTGATATTGAGCATCTTTTCATGTATTTACTGGCCATTTGCATATTGTCTTTGGAGAAATGTCTATTAAAGTCCTTTGCCCATTTTTAAATGGGGTTGTTTTCAGATTGTTCATTGCTTGTGAATGTATATGGAACTGATTTTTGCATTTTGACTTCGTGTCTTGCTACTTTGTTGAATTCGTATATTAGTGGTAACAGCTTTTTTTGAGTGTGTATGTAGTCTTTTGGGTTTTCTTTATATAAGATTATATCATCTGCAAGCAGAAATAATATTACTTCTTCCTTTCCAGTTTGGATTCCTTTTATTTATTTATTTTTTTCATGCCTAATTCCTCTGGCTAGGACTTCCAGTACTATGTTAAATAGAAATGGTGAAAGCAGACATACTTGCCTTGTTCCTGATCTTAGAAGAAAAGCACTCAATCTTTGATTAAGTATGATTTTTGCTGTAGGCTTTCCATAAATGGGCTCTATTACGTTAAATTAGTGTCTGTCCCCAGTTTGTTGAGTGTAAAAGGGTATTGAATTTTGTCAAATGCTTTTTCTACATCAATCAATCATGTTTTGTTTTGATTTTCATTCTGTTAATACGGTGTACTACATTGATTTTTGGATGTTGAACCACCCTTGCACTCAGGAATAAATCCCATTCAGTTATAGTGTATAATCAATCCTTTTAATATGCTGTCGAATTTGGTTTGCTAGTACTTTGTTGAGGACTTCATTCATAAGAAATATTGATTGATAATTTTCTTAGTTTATTTTAGTTCAGCATAATAATGGCCTCATAAAGTGAGTTAAGAAGTGTTCCTCCTCTTTAAATTTTTGGAACTGTTTGTGAAGGATTGGTACTAATTCTTATTTAAATGTTTGGTAGAAATTACGAGTGAAGCCATCTGGTCCTGGGCTTTTGTTTGTTGACATTTGTGCTTTAATCTCCTTACTAGTAAAAAGTCTATTCAGATTTTCTACTTCTTCACGATTCAGTCTTGGTAGGTTGTATGTTTCTAGGAATTTGTCCATTTCATTTAGGTTTTTGAATTTGTTGGTGTGCAGTTGTTTATTACTCTCTTATAATTCTCTCTATTTCTGTAACATCAGAAATAATATATTCCTTTTCATTTCTGATTAGTTATTTCAGTCTTCTCTCTTCTTTAGTTAATATAAGCTGAGTGTCAATTTTGTTGATCTTTTTCAAAAAATGAACTCTTGGTTTCATTTTCTCTATTGTTTTTCTACTCTCTATTTATATCTGCTCTAATCTTTGTTATTTCCTTCCTTTTGCTGGCCTTGCATTTAATTCATTTTTCTTTTTTTAGTTCCTTAAGTTGTAGAGTTAGGCTGTTGATCTGAGACCTTTCCTCTTTAATATGTTTACAGCTATAAACTTCGTACTTGGCACGACTTTTGCTGCATCCCATAAGTTGTTGTCTTTTTTTCATTTTTCTCAAGATATTTTTAATTTCCCTGTGATTTGTTTTATGACCTATGGGTTATTTAAGACTTTGTTTTATGTCTGTATATTTATGAATTTTCTAGTTCCCCTTCTGCTGTTGATTTCCTGTTTCATTTCATTATGATTAGAAAAGACACTTTGTGTGGTTTCAGTCTTTTAAAATTTATTAAGACTTATTTGGTGGCCTATCTATCTATCATGGAGAATATTACTTATGCACTTGAGAAAAACGTGTAATACATGGTTGCCAGAAGGAGAATTCTGTTTATGTCTGTTAGGTCCAATTTGTCCACAATGTCATTCAAGTGTAGTCATTCCTTATTGATCTTCTGTCTAGTTATTCTATCCACTATTAAAAATGGTGTACTAAACTTGCCTACTATTATTGTGCTCAAGAATCATTTTTCATAAATAAGGTGTTTGTGTGGCAAAGTTTCTGAGGCCTTAAGTAGCAGATTTACTGCACTCTCATATTTAAATGACAGTCTGGATAAGTGTCCAAAATACTGGTTTTGGAAATTTTTCTCTCCTTCAGTGTGCGTGTGTGTGTTTGTGTGTGTGTGTATCTCAGTGGTCCTCTTGCAGAAGTTTTCGAAGTGTCTAAAATGAATGTTATCTATTCATCTGCAAGTAATCTTCTATTTCTTTCTGGAAGGTTTTCTTCATTTTGATGATCTTTAAATTTTTTTTCTTTTTTTTTTTTTTAGAGAGAGAGAGTACACAAATGAGCATGAATGGGGGAGAGGGGCAGTAGGAGAGAAAGAGAGAGAGAGAGAGAGAGAGAGAGAGAGAGAGAGAGAGAGAATCTTAAGCAGGCCCCATGCTCAGTAGGGAGCCCAACATGGGGCTTGATAATAACCCTGGGATCATGATCTGAGCCTAAATCCAGAGTAGGATGCTCAACTGACTGAGCCACCCAAGTGCACTTTGATATTCTTAAGTTCTACTATAATGGGGCTAAGTATAAAAATTATTCCAATAATAGCAATCTGTGTTAATTAACTGTTTGGAAGTATATGAAATCTTTATGCTTTAACAATTTTGGACAAGTTATTGATTTGGAGTTTTAATAGGGCAGGGACCATGTCTTTCTGGTTCATGGCTGTATCTTCAGTGCCTAGCAAGTTTTCTGACTTATACTAGATGTACAAAATAAATATTTGTTGAATGAATTAGACACTAAGGGGACTGCCAACTTTTCTAAGATTCTGTAACATTTATTAATATTTCTTTTGTAATTTTTCTCAATAGCTAGAGAATTTTTTTAATTTTTTTTAACATTTATTTATTTTTGAGAGATAGAAACAGACAGAGCATGAGCACGGGAGGGGCAGAGAGAGGGAGAGACACAGAATCCAAAGCAGGCTGTAGGCTCTGAGCTGTCAGCATAAAGCCTGACATGGGGCCTGAACTCAGAAACTGTGAGATCATGACCTGAGCCGAAGTTGGACGCTCACCCGACTGAGACACCCAGGAGCCCCAATAGCTAGAGAATTTTTATGGCAGAAAAGAAATTGACATTTCATAGAATTTAACATTAAACTGGGTTACTCTATTAAAATGGTCTATTGGTTAGGTTATATATAATATAAAAAATCACATAGTTGAGAAAAGAACCATCCAAATTATCATTGGTTTATACAGTTGTATCCAGAGTCTGAAAGATACTAGTTTCAGTAAAACATGCAGCAACCCTTTGTACATGTCATTTATCACATTGGTCTATAGCCTTTTCTCCTCTACTAAACTATGATCAGCTTGGAGGGACGACCTGTTTTGAATAATATAGATGACAAAATTTGTACTTTACTCCTTTAGTAATATGTATCACTATATAATAATTAAAACTCTTTAGAAAGAAGTGGTGGTTTTCTTTTTTTACTTCAAGAATATCCACTTAGAATGTAACATACACCATGGTGACTACAGTTAATAATACTGTATTTTTCATATTTGAAAGATGCTAAAAGGATAAATCTTAAAAATTTTCATCCAAGAAAAAAAATTTATAGCTACGTATGATGACAGATGTTAACTATACTATGGTGATCATTTCACAATATATACAATGTTTTTTAAGTTTATTTATTTTGAGAGAGAGAGTACATGTGCAGCAAGTTGGAAAAGGGCAGAGAGAGAGGGAGGGAGAGAATCCCAAGTAGGCTCTGCCATGCCAGTGCAAAGCCCTATGCGGAGGCTTAAACTCAGGAACCATAAGATCATAACCTGAGCAGAAACCAAGAGTCAGATGCTTAATGACAGAGCCTCCCAGGCACCCCACGATATATACAAATATTGAATCATTATGTGTTACACCTGAAATTATTGGAATGGTATATATCAATTATATCTCAATAAATAAAAAAAATAATATCCATATATATGAATGAATGCTAAGTTTTTTAGGAAATGGAAGAGAGAATGGGGACTTTCTTTGCTTAAATCACTTTGTTTTGGCTCTAGGCTTATTCTGCTTCAAAATATAATTTTTTTTCTAATAATAAACAACCACGTATTAGCCCCAGCATCATATTCTCTGCTTCTTTTAATTACCGTCTAAAATAATGGCAATAATGTCCAACTTTAACAGATATGCAAATTGTCACAGACTTAGGAACTGATATAATCTTTCCTGAAGAAAAGTAATAAAAAGGTTGATAGGAAAAGAAAAGGTAGAGCCTATCATGATTGTGAATGTGGAAAGACTCAGGACAATTCACAGCCACAAGAGGCATTATTGTGACAACAATGTTAAATGCAAGATCTTAAGAAAATGCTTTAAATGATGGTATTATTGCAGGCTGTTAGACATTGAGAATCTGTAAAAATAAACTATATAAATAACTAACAGAAGAAAAAGAAAAAGAAAGCCCATGTTTTTCTGCAGAAATTGAATAAATTATTGAAATTTAAGAAAGTGCTAACAGTCTTGAAAATATGAATTCTTTGGGTTTTGCATTTCTACTGTGCAAAAGTGGTATGGAGTATTTCAACCAGTCTGTCAAATAATCTATGCATAAATTGGAAAGAGTAGTTCGCCTGAAAGAGTTGCTTTATATTAACAAAAATAGTGTCCAGTTTAAAAATAAACTCATTTAACTTTTACATGCTTTTCATATTTCCCTGTTTTAATTAGTTCCTTGAGTTAACTTCTTATTAACCAAACACTGTCATTTCCCAGCTTATGCCATCTCATTCAAATATATTGATAAATATAGGGCAATGTGATAAAATGATACTAAGGAAGCACAATATTATATTTGCTTTCAAAATAAACTCCTATTCAAGTCTGTACATCCTTTAATGACCACAGAATTCCCTTTTACCATTGTTTCATGGTTCCTAAGGTATCACTCCCTTTAGAAACATATTTGAAAAGTAAAACTTTGGCAACCATCTTTATAAAGTACACAGGCATACTGTTAAAAATGTGAGTGTTAACATTTTAAACCATGTACAGATTCTCTTTTGAAACAGTTGCCTTGTTGAAAGAATTTAAGCAATGGATGTCCAGGTAAAGTCATCAATGATGAGGTAATGTGGTCTAAAATAACGTGGGAAAAGGTTATCTTTTACAGAAATCACATAGAATTTTATTTTTTAAATACTTTTAATGTTTTATTTATTTTTGAGAAAGACACAAAGAGACAGAGCATGAACAGGAGAGGGGCAGACAGAGGGAGACACAGAAACTGAAACAGGCTCCAGGCTCCAAGCTGTCAGCACAGAGCCCGACACTGGACTCAAACTCACGAACTGCGAAATCATGACTTGAGCCAAAGTCAGATGCTTAACCAACCGAGCCACCCAGGCACCCCAGAAATCACATAAAATTTTAGACGTGAAATGGACCTTACAAATCATGTAATCTGAAATCTTTTTCAATTGTAAAAACTTTATAATTTTTAATGTACCCCAGTATTTAATGTTTCTATCCTGTTTAATGAAAATAAATCTACATTTTTTGCATTATCTAGATGTTATTCAAATGTAGTCCTCACTATTTTAACTGGAATCTTTTGGGAAAAAAGATTCTATTATAAATATGTAATGGATTTTTGGAGTTTACTTAATTCCTTGGGAAAATACATCTTCATTAGTATTTTCCTAGTTGGGCAAAAAGTCTTTCTATGGTACTTATATCAGCTAATTTTCTATGCTGCCACACTTCTAGGTAAATGAGTGAAGGGAGATAGTCCAAGTATTATTTTTCAATATTTTATCTGAAATTACATTCAATTTTTAATTTAGTTTTTAAAAGTTAGTTTTGGCATTTTAAAATGTCATGTGATTAAGCCTGTATTTGATGTATTTAGTTAAAGCAATATTAACTATTGATTTACATTTTAATTTTAAGCAATCTATCTCATTCCTATAATGCTAACTTAAATTTGAGTAGCATGTTCTTGCATAGTTACAAGTAGGGTTTTATGCTGATTGTTTTCATAAGTTAATTATATATGATACAGACCTTTTATAAACACTTCTATGCTCCTAACTCTTTTATTTGACTTGCTTAAATTAAAATATACTAAAATATTTACTGAAATAAAAATATGCTAAAAGAAATACTTCAAACACAACCATATATGTGTCATTAACATGCAACATTTGACCTATAAACAATAAAACAGTCACATAAACATATACGCATGTCTAGTAAGGTAACTGCTTTTTATGTAGTCCTACAAATGGTATTATTATATCACTTCCTTCATCATTCTATTCCTTTACCACTCATTTGGTATTTGATAGCTGTGCTGGGCTTACTAGAAATTTTGAGCATGTGAAAAAGAATCTTGGGTCAGTGTTTGTTTCTTTTCTTTCTCTCTAAATTTAAACCTTTCTAAAAATTTTCAAGTTTTGCATATTACATTTGGTTTTTCATTTACTTGCAATTTAACTTTGTGTGTGGCATTAGATAAAAATTCAACTCCATTTCTCTTCCCTGTGAAAAATCAATTGTTCCAGTATTGAAGTCATTTATTGAACAGTTCCTCCCTTCCTTTGATATTTTATCAAAATCATCTTGATTATTCTTGGCATGTTACACTTCCCCTTTACAGTCCCCTTGACAAGGGGAAAAACTTTGCAGTAATTCAAAAGGAATTGCATTAGAAGAAAGCTAAAATTTTTATCATATTAAAGTTTCATACCATAGCATATCTCTCCTTTTGGAGACTTCCAATAAAATTTTATTATTCCCTCTACAAATATGTTGCATGCAGTCTTAAAGATAATTATTAGCTATTCTCATATATTTGTGGTTGCTACCATAAATAGTATCTTTTAAATATTTTATGTTTTAATTTGTATTGCTGGTGTAGGAATGCAGTTGATTTTCATAAACTGCACTTGCACCCACAAACCTTGTTGAATTCTCTTATTCTAAAAATGTATCTGTATATTCTCTTGTTTTTCGTGTAAATGTGCATATTGTTTGTAAATAATAGTTTTTCTTTTTCTTATTGTGGTGAAATACACGTAACATAAAATTTACCATCTTAAACATTTCTAAGTGTACCATTCAGTGGTATTCAATACATGCATATTGCTGTGCATCCATAATCACCATGCATCCCCATAACGCTTGTCATCTTACAATACTGAAAGTCTGTACCTAATAAACTATAACTCCACACCCTTCCCTCCCCCCAGTCCATGGAAACCACTATTCCACTTTCTGTCTCTATGATTTTGACTACACTAAATACCTCATATTAGTGGAATCATACAATATTTGATTTCTTGTAACTGGCTTATATCACTCAGCACAATGTCCTCAAGTTTCATCAGTGTTGTAGCATGTTGCATAATTTCCTTCTTTTTTAAAGTGGAGTAATATTCCATTGTATGCATATAACACATTTTGCTTATCCAGTTGTTGATCAATGGACACTTGGGTTGCTTCCACATTTAGCTATTGTCCATAACACCTACAAACATGGGTGTAAAAATGTCTCTTTGAGACTCTGTTCTCAATTCTTTGGGGTATATTCCCAGAAATATAATTGCTGGATCACATGGCAATTCTATTTTTAATTTTTAAAAAATTAACTAATTAATTTAATTTTTTGTAGTTTTGATTTGTATTTCCCTAATGATTAAAGATTTTAAGCATCTTTTCATGTGCTTATTGGCCATTTGTATATCTTCTTTGGAGAAATAACTATTCAACCTTTTGTCCTTTTTAAATCAGGTTGGTTTTTGGGCGCCTGGGTGGCTCAGTCAGTTAAGGGTCTGACTTCAGCTCAGGTCACGATCTCACACTCTGTGAGTTCAAGCCCCACGTTGGGCTCTGTGCTATACAGCTCAGAACCTGGAGCCTGCTTTGGATTCTGTGTCTCTCTCTGCCCTCTGCTCATGCTCTGTCTCTCTCACTCTCAAAAATGAATAAATGTTAAAAAAAATTTTAATAAGGTTGGTTTTTGTTTATGACTTTTAGAAGTTCATAAAGAACTTCGGGATATTAATATTCTGGATATTAATCTCTTGTCAGATATATGGTTTGCACACATTTTCTTACATTCTTTGGGTTGTATTTTTACCCTGTGAATAGTTTTTTGATGCACAAAATTTTTATGAAGTCCAATTTGTCTGTTTTTTCTTCTGTTACTTGTGCTTTTAGTGTTATATCCAAGAAATCAGGAAGAAATCCAATGTTGTGAAGATTTTATTCTATTTTCTTCTAAGAGTCTTATTAAGTATTAAGTCTTATAGTTAGGTCCTGGGTCCATTTTGAGTGGATTTTTGTATATGGTGTTAGGTAAGGGTTCAACTTCATTTTTTGCATAGTTTTCCCAGTACCACTTGTTGAAAAGACTGTCCTTTTTCCATTGAATAGTTTTGGCATCCTTGTTTAAAATCATTTGGCCATATATGTGAGGGTTCCTTTATGAGCTTTCTGTTCTACTCCACTGATCTCTCATTTTGCCAGTAACACTGTTTTGATTATTGTAGCTTTGTAGTAAGTTTTGATATCAGGAAGTGTGAGCCTCTCTGGCTTTGTTCTTCTCTTTCAAGATTTTTTTTTTTTTTTTTTTTTTTTTTTGGTGTTATGGGTACCTTGAAATTCCATATGAATTTTGGGATGGATTTTCTATTTCTGCAAACAAAAAAAATTGATATTTTGATAAGGATTACATTGAATCTGTATATTGCCTTGGGTACTACTGACATCTTAACAGTATTAAGTCTTCTAATCCATGAACATAGGCAGTGTTTCCATTTATTTGTCTTCTTTAATTTCTTTCAGAAATGTTTTGTAGTTTTCAGTGTACAGTCTTTCATCTCCTTTGTTAATTCTTAAGTATTTATTCTTTCTGATGGTATTATAAATAGAAATCTTTTGTAATTTACTTTCTAGATTGTTCATGTGTATAGAACGCAACTGATTTTTGTGTATTACTTTGCATCCTGCTACTTTGCTGAATTCATTTATTAGTCTTAACAGCTGTTTTCTGCGGTGTGTTTAGGAGAATGTCATCTGCAAACATAATTTTACTTCTTCCTTTCCCATTTGGATTTCTTTTATTTCTTTTTCTTGCCCAATTGCTCTGGTTAAAACTTCCAGTACTATGTTGAATGGAAATGGTGAGAGTCAGCATACTTGCCTTGTTCCTGATAGAGGAAAAACATTCAGTCTTTCACCATTGAGTACAATGTTATGTCAGGATTTTCCATGAATGGGTTTTAGTATGTTGAAGTAGTTTCCTTCTTTTTTTTTTTTTTTTTTAATTTTTTTTTTTCAACGTTTATTTATTTTTGGGACAGAGAAAGACAGAGCATGAACGGGGGAGGGGCAGAGAGAGAGGGAGACACAGAATCGGAAACAGGCTCCAGGCTCTGAGCCATCAGCCCAGAGCCCGACGCGGGGCTCGAACTCCCGGACCGCGAGATCGTGACCTGGCTGAAGTCAGACGCTCAACCGACTGCGCCACCCAGGCGCCCCGAAGTAGTTTCCTTCTATCCCTAGTTTGTTGAGTGTTCTTTTTAATCATGAAAGGCTGTTGAATTTTGTCAAATGCTTTTTCTGCATCAATTGAGATGATCATGTGGTTTTTCCTTCATGTTGTTCATATGGAGTATTACATTGATCAAATATTATGTGTTGAATCATCCTTGCATTCCAGGAGTAAATTCCACTTAGTCATGGTGTATAATCCTTTTAATATGCTCCTGAATCCTGTTTGCTAGTATTTTGTTGAGGATTTCTGCACCAATGTTCATAGGGATTTGGCCTTTAGTTTTCTTTTCTCATAGTGAGTTTTTCTGGCTTTGATATTACAGTTATGCTGGGTCCATAAAGTTAGGACATGTTCCTTCCTCTTCAATTTTTTAGAAAAATTTGAGACAAATTGGCATTAGTTCTTTAAATGTTTGGTAGAATTCACCAATGAAGCCATAAAGTCCACGACTTTCCTCTGCTGGGAGATTTCAATTACTGATTCAATCTTCTTACTGGGTATAGGTCTATTCAGATTTTCTATTTCTTCATGATTTAGTCTATGTAATTTTTTATTTTTTTATGTTTTTTATTTACATTTGAGAGAGAGAGAGAGAGCGCGCACGCATGAGTGGGGGAGGGGAAGAGAGAGAGGGAGATACAGAATCCAAAGCAGCCTCCAGGCTCTCAGTTGTCAGCACAGAACCTGATGTGGGACTCAAACCCCCAAACCCAGAAGATCATGACCTGAGTCAAAGTTGGCACTTAACTGGCTGAGCCACCCAGGAGCCCCTATCCTTTTTTTAAAGAAATTAATTTATTTATTTTGAGAGAAAAGGAGGGGGGGCAGAGAGAGAGGGAGAGAGAAAATCCCAAGTAGGCTCAGTACTGTCAGCACAGAGCCCACAGAGCCCAACACAGGGCTCGATCCCAGGAACCATGAGATCATGACCTGAGCTGACATCAAGAGTCAGATGCTTAACTGACTGACCCACCCAGGAGCCTCTCTTCATGATTCAGTCTTCGTAAGGTTTTTGTTTCTAGGAAGTTGTTCATTTCACGTAGGTTATCCAATTTTTTGCCATACATATCATACATAGTACTCTCTTATAATCTTTCCCCACTTTCATTTCTGATTTTACTAAATTGAGTTTTCTTTTTTTTAGTTCATCTAATAGTTTGTCAATTTTATTGGTCTTTTTGAAGAACCCATTTTTTTGTTTTCATTGATTTTCTCTACTGTTTATCTATTTTCTATTTCATGTACCTCCACTCTAATTTTTATTTCCTTCCTTTGTTAGCTTTGGATTTTTTTGCTCTATTTCTAGTTCTTTAAGTTGTAAAGTTAAAGTTGTTGATTTGAGATTTCTTCTTTTTTAATGTAAGAATTTATAGTTATAAATTTCCTATAGCACTGGTTTTGCTGCATTCCATAAATTTTGGTACATTGTGTTTTTGTTTTTATTATTCTCTAAGGATTTTCTAATTTCCCTTACTATTTCTTCTTTGATCCATTAGTTGTTCAAAAGTGTATTATTTAATTTCCATCATTTCGTGAATTTTCCAGTTTTATTTTTGTTATCAATTCTAACTTCATTCCGTTTTAGTCAAAGAAGATACTTTATATTATATTTTGTATGATATCTATCTTTTTAATCTATTGAGAATTTGTGGCCTAACATATTGTCTATCCTGGAAAATGTTCCATGTGCACCTGAGAAGAATGTATATGCTGTTGTTTTGGGGCAGAATAGTCTTTGTGTCTACCTAGTTGATTTATTGTGTTAAGTCCTTACTTTTGTCTGGTTGTTCTGTCCATTATTGTGAATGGAGTATTGAAGTTTTTGTTCCTCAGCCTCAGTAATTTCCATTGTCCTATCTTCAAGTCTACTTATTCTTCTGGCTGCTCAAATCTGCTTTTGAATTCTTCTAGTGAGTTTCTCATTTTAGTTATTGTACTTTTCAGCTCCAGAATTTCTTTTTTAATTTTGTTTAGGTTTTCTATCTCTTTGATTTCTAATTTCTTCCCACATCATTTTCTTGACTTTCTCCAAACCTTCCTATAGTTCTTTTAGCATCTTTAAGATGGTGTTTAAAAAGTTTTTATCTTATATATCTCCCATTAGTGCTTTTTTGAGGACAGTCACTGCACATTTATTTTTTTTTCTTTTGAAGGGGCCATATTTTCCAGTTTCTCTTTCTGTCTTGTGATCTTTTTGGTTGAATGTTGGACATTTAAATCTAATAATGTAGTAACTCTGGAAACCAGATTCTTACCTTCTCCAAGATTTGCTATCTTTTATTGCTTTTGTTTTTGTTTTTTTGTGGGCTGTCTCTGTGCTGAGAATCAACCTGAGGTGTGAATAATGTATTCTCAGGTCTCTTCTGAGCCTTTCCCTGGGCATGTGTGGTCAGTCTCTAATGTATACAGTTGTTTTTGGATGTTTTACTCTTTAATGTCTGGCTTCTGCAAGAGAAAATGGCCAAAAAATGAAGCAGGGAAAAAAGGGTGGCTAGCCCTTTAAATCCTGTCTATCACTTCAGCCAGAGAAGGAGGGGCTTGCAAAAATGGGGGTAGGTGCAATGATGGTTGCTTCCTCTTTGTACTTCTGTGATTGGAAGGGACAATCAGCAATCAGATCCGAGATATCCAATAGTCAGAGGACAGAGTCCTTTAAGTCCACCCTAGTTCTCACAGCTTTGTGCAAACTGTGCGAGGAACACATGCACAACTACCTGTTAGCGGCTGGGGGAGGTGGATAGATTGCTGCTACTGTGCTAAGATCTGAAATTGTCGAAAATTAACCACAGTTACCTCTCCAAGTCTTCCCCCTGGAAGTTGCAAGCCTTCAACAAACTCTGGAGTTCCAAAATAGTTACATCAGGCAGATTCTTCCAGCTCAATTACTGCCCAAGTGGAGAGACAGATTCCTGGTGCTTCCTACTCCACCATCTACCCAGAACCCTCTCCTAAATAACAGCAGTTTCGATTTTTCCTTTCTAATATCTATAATTTATATTTAGCTTTATTATTGAAATGACTTGGACCAATGTTAAACAGATGTGGAAATAACTGATAATCGTGTGTTCATGGTTTTAAAAGGATCGTGTATACCATTAAGCATAGTGTTTCCTACAGATTTGGAATAGACACCTTTATTAAGTTAAAGAAGTTTACTTCTATTGCTATATTGCTAATATTTGTTTGAATATTATAAAATGATTTTCCCATCTACTGAGATGATCTGAGAATTTTTCTCCTTTAATCTGCTAATCAATTACACTATTAGATTTTCCAATTTGAAACTATACTTGAAATCCTCAGATAAACTTAACTTGGTCATGATGCATTATTATTATTGTTGTTGTTATTCAGCGTTAGATTTGATTCACTAATATTTCGCTTAGCATTTTTGAGGAGCGCCTGGGTAGCTTAGTTGGTTAAGCCACCAATTTCAGTTCAGGTCATGATCTCACAGTTCATGGGTTCGAGCCCTGCGTTTGTGCTCTGTGCTGACAGCTCAGAGCCTGAAGCCTGCTTCAGATTCCGTATCTGTATCTCCCTCTCTCTCTCTCTCTGCCCCTTCTTGCGCTCTCTCTCTCTCAAAAATAAACATTAAAAAATTTTTTAAAAGAATTTTTACATCAGTAATCATAACTACAGTTGGCCTTGTAATTTTCATTGGTCATACAGTCCTTATTAGATTTTGCTGTCAAGATTTCACTAAGTTAATAAAATAAGTTGGGAAGCTTTTCATCTATTCTCCGGAAGAGTTTAATAATACTGAATTTATCTATTTCCTTGAATATTTAGTAGAAGAATTTGCCTATGTAGCCATGTGGATTTGGTCTTTCCTTAGAGGGGCATTTTCAATTGCTGACTCAAGTTATTTAACAGTTATAGTTTCATTCAGGGCCTCTTTTTATTTTTTGATATATTTTTAAGGAAATATACATTTAAAATTTTGGCATGAAATTATTTGTAGTATACTCCCATATTTTTCTAATCTTTGAATTGTCTTTAGTTTTGCCCTATTTTTCATTCATAATGTTTATTTGTATTTTTTCTTTTTCCTGATGCATTTCACCAGTGGTTTGCCTAGTTTTTTATTCTTTTAGAAGTTAACCTTTGGCTTTATTATCACTATTGTATTTTTTATTATTCTTTCATTAATCTCTTTTCTTTATTTTTCTTCTATTTTCTTTAGGACTAGTTGTTCTTTTGTAACTTATGTTTTAGGTATAGATCATTCAGCTTTTCTTCTTTCTCAGTATAAGCATTTTCTTACTTCCTAAGTACTAATTTCCTACTAGCTTTGATGTGTGGTATTTCTATTATTTATTCAGTCCTAATGGATGTTGAAACAGCAGGGCCCATGAGACGAAATTAGAATAGAAATTCGTTTATTTGCTGTTCATTCAAACCCACTTTGAGAGCTAGTTTTTCTCCATACCCTTGAAAGAAAATTAGGAAAAACCACAGAGTCTTCTTGGTATCTCTCAATAAAAAATCGTGTGGTTAGTTTCAGCCACTAGACAAACAGAAAGCCTCAGTTTAGCAGTTAAGTCGACTGTGATATTAAAATTAAGATTTCTACACTCATTCAAACCTAAATGTCTTCCTCTACCAGAGCTCATATCTGCCTCAGATGAGTTGTGTGCTGTGAAAAAAGTGGGGATGACTGCTTGTTTCATAAGAATTATGCCTCTGCCTTCTGCCCCTACTTACTAAGCTGCTTCTGACTTTTTCAGGATTGATCCTGGGAAAAGGAGATAAAGTAAGGAACAGCAAAGGTCTTACTTAACTGCCATGAAATTGCATAGGCTCTCCTTAAACATCTTCCTCTCACAGGATGCTTTTCTCTGTTCTTCAGTCACTGCTTTACCCCTAGGCACAGGCTATCCAGGGCCCCAAATAGGGTCATCTTGAAGTCTCTGCTGGCTTCCTCTCACCCAAGACCTACCACTGCTCCAGGGGAAATGTGTATCTTTTTGTCATCTTTTGTAAGGTGGCCCCCCAATGCCTCAACTTTTCTTATTCAACTTCAGGGCAGTTAGCCAACCACAGTACTTGTCCTTCAGATTTCTAAGGTTTGAGGCAAATGCCCCCCCCCCCCCCATGTCCCACATATTCCAGGGGATGCATATTAAACTTTGCAAGTGATTCCTCTGAATCACTTTTGTTTTTCTTGAAGTGTGGGACTTAGTACTGCAATAGCCTTATCAATCTCTTTCTCTAATCTCCCATTCCCTTCTTCCAATTCTTCTCATCCAACCCTTTTGTATCGTCAATGTAGATGAAGAGTTAGGATCATAAAATCTATGTTGGTGAATTTCTTTGGAAGTATTATATGGAAGACTATCTTACATTAATATGTGGGGTTTGTCTTAGTATGGCTTCAGCTGAAAGAGCCTAAAAACATGTTTTAAATTCTGCTGTACAATTATTTTCTAATTTCCACGATGATTTTTTTCTTTGACCTCTAAGTTATTTAGAAGTGTTTTTAAATTTCCAAATATATAACCTTAAAAAAATATTTTTTAAATGTTGACTCATAACAATTCATGGGATCAGAGAATGTGATCTGTGTGAAGCAGATTGCTGGAAAGCTGTTGAGACTTGCTTGATGACACATTCATGGTCAATTTTTATGTGTGTTCCCTATGTGCTTGTGAAGATGTTTATTCTCTAACAGTAGAATGGAATATTCTATATATGTCTATTAGATGAAGACGGTTAATTGTGTGGCTTGATTCTACTTTTCTTCTTAGTTTTCAATTATTGTGAATAATATTAAAAATTCCTATCATGTTTGTGGATTTATCAATTACCCCTTGAAATTCTGACAACTTTCATATATTTGGGACTGTTAAGAGGTGATGATACATTGAAAACTTTTTACCTCTTTGGCAAACTAAGATTTTTATCATTTATGTGGTTAATTTCTTTATATTTAATGCATTTTACATTAAAGCTTGCTTTGTCTGATATTAATATTCTTAGCTACTTTAACTCTTTTTCTCTACTATTTCTCTATTATATCTGGTTTAATATAGGCAAAGTCCCAACCTTGCCTTTATTTTGTTAAGTGTATATCTTATAAGTGACATGTAGATAGATGTAGTTTATATCTTATAAGTGACATGTAGCTGGATTTAGTTTTTATCCAATCTGAGTGTCACTTTTACCAAAAATTTTAATCTGTTTAAGACATTATTACTTTTACTGAAATACAAGAATTTTTCCTATTTTGTGCTATTAATTGTGCTTTTGCTTTTTTCCCTCCTTTCCTGCCTTGTATTGGATTAATTGAACTTTATTACCCACATTTTTATTAAGAACTTATGTATTCCTTTACTATTCCATTACATATACTCTGACAACGTGAATACTCCAGTCAGTAAAATTGATCAATATCTCTTCTCTTTATCTCAACATCTTAAAGTCTTCCACTGTTATCATATTTTTAAGTTATATCTGTCCAGTGTTTTAATTTTCCTTTATTTTTTATATATCCAAATTACATCATCAGTTATAGTTTTATACAGTCAATGGTTATTTGTTCATTTTGTTAGGCTTAATCATTCTTACATTTCAGATTTTTTTTTTTAGTTCAAAATCCTTAAAAAAGGCCTGTAGTGAGAGACCATAGGTGTTTTGTTTTGTCTGAAAATATTCTTGTTTTGCTCATTATGGTTAGGCTGACTATAAAATTCTAGGTTGATAGTTATTTTCTTTGCACTTTGAAGTTACTATCCCAGTGTCTTCTGGCTTTCTTGTTACTATTAACTGCTATCAGTTAACTGTTATCAAACTGTCATTCTATTTTAGATAGGTAATCTGTCTTTTCTAATGGCTGCTTCCAAGATTCTTTGTTGCTTCTGTAATTTTACTACAATGTTCTAACTACTGATCTTTTTCTTTGTATTGCACTTAATTCATTATGATTCCTGACTGATTCTGAATTTTCAACTATCATTTCTTTCAATATTTTTTCCTCTCAGCCTTTCTATTCATTACTTGTGAAAATTCAATTCTAGCCTGCATTTCTTTTAACTTTTCTTTTGTGTTTTCCATTGACGTGACTTTCTACTCTGCATTTGGAGTCACTTCTTTAGATATTTCAGTTCATGAATTCTCTATTAGGGTGTGTTTAATCTGCTGTTTAATTTACCATAGAGTTTGAAATATCAATAATAAACTTTTCATTTCCAGAAGCTCTGGCTCTTTTAACAAATCTATTTGCTGTTTTCTGACAGTGTCTTTTTTTTCTTTCTCATGTTTTCAGTTCCACTTCCAAAAATATCAGTAAATATTTTAATCACACATACACAAAAACACTTGTATCTAATACTTCTGTTAACTGAACTTACTAAGAGTCTATTTCTGTTGCATGTTTTCCTTCCTGGCTTTTGTTCATGGTGGCTTGTTTTGTGCATGTTTTGCAGTTTGGGGATTGTAAATTGTTTGGGATTTATCTCTGAGAACTTTGAGGGACATTTATTTATTTATTTAAGCTTATTCATTTATTTTAAGAGAGAGCGAGCAAGTAGGGGATAGGAAGATAAACAGGGAGAGTCCCAAGCAGGCTCCATGCTGTCAGCACAGAGCTGGACACGGGGCTTGATCTCGTGAATGGTGAAATCTTGACCTGAGTCGAGATCAAGAGTCAGATGCTCAACTGACTGAGCCACCCAGGCGCCCTGAGAAATCTTTGTTTTAACAAATCTTTGTTTTCCTTTAGAGAGCATGAGCTTGCTTCTTTTTACCAGCCTGGATGCAATTAACCTGGCACTACATTATTACCTTGGCTTGGAGTTTCCTAGATCATACAGGTTATATGAATTCAAATCCTAAATCCATTTGCGGGCACGGCGGTGGTGTCAAAATATCAAAGGAAATTCACACACACGCACACCCTGTTGGAAGAGCTGATGCCAAGACAGACAAGTCACTTTTCTTCATCTTCCCCCATTTCTGCTGCCCAGATTTTCTTCTACCCAGTATTTCACTGACAGAGTGGCCTTTCAGGGCGTCTGATTTCAAATGAGGGTCTCAGTTACAATTTGCGACCTTGTAAGAGGTTAAGATCATGTCTTCTGTCCCCATAGGACAGATAAAACTCAGACCTTTTCTGTAACTGAGATGGGCAAATGCCTCCAGGACAGCAGTGGCATAAGTGTCAGCTTAAAAAGCTGGTTTCCAGGGGTGCCTGGGTGGCTTGGTGGGTTGAGCGTCAGACTTTAGCTCAGGTCAGGATCTCACAGTTCATGAGTTTGAGCCCCACGTTGGGCTCTGTGCTGACAGCTCAGAGCGTGGAGCCTGTTTCAGATTCTGTGTCTCCCTCTCTCTGCCCCTTCCCCGCTCATGCTCTGTCTCTCAAAAATGAATAAACGTTAAAAATTAAAAAAAAAAAGCTGGTTTTCAGTTTCCTCCTTATTTTTGGCCTCTGAGTATTCTACATTTTTTTTCTGCTCAGCCAGCAATGCATTTTGAGTATTTTTATAAAAGTATTTCAATCTGCAGGTCTTGGTGTTTTGTTACAGGATTTTTAGGCTTATTATATGACATGAGATATGAAATATTACAGGAAACAAACTCAAAAGTTTTAACTTTTCAAATCTAAAAATATCTCCTGTGAAATAATATTTATATACACCTATCATATTGGAATGAGAATGAGGAATCATGTTCTAGTCCTGACTTTGCTATTTGCAACCTTGGGGAAAATATGCTAATGTTTCTCAAACTATCTTATTATCTTTAAACATTTTCTTTTTTTAAGATTTTTTTTTAAATAATCTCTACGCACAACATGGGGCTCAAACTCATGACCCCAAGATCTAGAGTAGCATGCTTTTCCAACTGAGCCAGCCAGGTGCCCTTCAAATTACCTTATTATCTTCAAATTAGAACATTGGATCAAAGGATCTCGGAGACTTCCTCAAGTTTTAATGTTAAATGAGTCTATGAAGTAAAAATGGCATTGGTGAAGACTCAAGATGTAACAATACTCATTATATTCCTAGTACTGCCATTTACTACGGATCTTTCACTACACTTGGTCAAGTCTTAAATTGTCCTTCTGTTGACCCAGGTCTTTAGTTGTTTGTTTGTTTTTTTTTTCAATTGCAGTTACCACCCCCACCCCTGCCACACACACGCACAAAATTTACCTTCTTAATCATTTTTAACTTTACAGTTCAGTAATTTTAGGTATATTAATACTGTTGAATAATGTTGACTTTGAAACTTCAGGGTGTAGATCATTTATTGGTAAAGAACATATCTATTTCTACCATGCCTAGATGAGTAAGAACAAGAAATTACTCATCTCTTCTCCCTTTCTTTCCCTTGATACAGTGGCTGGAACATTATATCAAGGGAGAAATGCTACAACTTAAAATCATCTAACTAAGAATTTCTTATTCAAAGTTTTCATATTGCTATGGCCTGAATGTTGGTGTCCCCTCAAAATTCATATGCTGAAATCCTAATGCCCAATGTGATGTCGCACACATATGTGGAGTATTCATGAATAGGATTAGTGCCCTTAAAAAAAGAGATACCACAGAGTTCTCTGGCCCCTTCCACCATATGAAGATATATCAAGAAGTTGCCAGCTATGAACCAGGAAAAGGGGCCTCACCAGAACACAACCATGCTCACTCATGCCTTCATCTTGGATTTCCCAGCCTCCAGAACTGTGAGAAATAAATTCCTGTTGTATATCAGATATCCAGACTGTGGTATTGTTACAGCAGCACAAATGGACTGAAACACCTATTTTTTTCTTGAGCCCTTCTGATTAATTAACTCACAATTTTGAAGGTTTATGAACCACATATAGATATATGTTCAAATTTTGCAGTGTAAGCATAAAGAAAGACTTTTTGGTAAAATATTAGAAGGTTTAATCATCTTTCTCAAGGGCCTCTTTGATATCGAAGTAATATTCTTTTGAAATGTCTTTGTTATCGTCATCTGTGCTTCTTCTCTTTTCGTTGTTTTTGTTTTTTAATATTTATTTATTTCTGAGACAGAGAGAGACTGAGCATGAGTGGGGGAGGGGCAGAGAGAAAAGGGAGACACAGAATCAGAAGCAGGCTCCAGGCTCTGAGCTGTCAGCACAGAGCCCAACGCAGGGCTCGAACCCACAGACCGCGAGATCATGACCTGAGCTGAAGTTGGACGTTCAACCGACTGAGCCACCCAGGCGCCCCCTCTTTTTGTTTTAATAGGCTTAATTTTGCTAGATCCTTTTTTATTTTTTATATTGGCTTCAGGAATTCCCAATATTTCCCAAGACTTTGAATTTCACTTTGCAGTGATTAGTATTACAGTGTTAGATGTTTATAACACCAGCACCTAGACAAGGACGTCATTGCAATGGCCTCAGACAAGAGCTATTGTTACCTGGGAGAAGGGATGTTTAAGGATATCTAATTTTGTGAAGCATCTAATTCACTAAAACATATTTTTAAAAAAATTTTTTTTGATGCTTATTTATTTTTGAGAGAGACAGAGACAGAATGTGAGTGGGTTGGGGCAGAGAGAGAGGGAGGCACAGAATCTGAAGCAGGCTGCAGGCTCCAAGCTGTCAGCACAGAGCCTGACGCGGGGCTCGAACTCATGAGCTGTGAGATCATGACCTGAGCTGAAGTCGGACGCTCAACCGACTGAGCCACCCAGGCGCCCCATTAAAACATATTTTTATGTCATGATTTTTTCTGCTTCACTATGCATTACAAACATGGTGGTGAGGTTAAAAAATAAATACTCAGAAACTGAAGACCCCTCTTCCTTTGTTAGTCACAAGAGTATTCCTTCAACCAGATGATCTCTTTCATTAAAATAAAAATTTAGGGGTGCCTGAGTGGCTCAGTGGGTTGAGCATCTGACTTTGGCTCAGGTCATGATCTCACCGTTCATGAGTTTGAGCTTCGTATTAAGCTCTGAGCTGACTCAGAGCCTGGAGCCTGCTTTGGATTCTGTATCTCCCTCCCTCTCTGCCCCTACCCCACTCACACTCTCTCTGTCTCTATCAAAAATAAATAAATATTAAATATTTTTAAAAAATAATAAATAAAATAAAAATTCTGGGGCACCTGGATGGCTCAGTCAGTTAAGCGTCTGACTCTTGATCTCAGCTTAGGTCTTGACCTCAGAGTTGTGAGTTTAGGCCCTGCACTGGGCTCCATGCTGCGTGTGGAGCCTACTTAAAAAAATAAATAAATAAAAAATAAAACATTTACTTCTGGTTTTGTCTTACCACTTGATTTTTAAAGATCAAGATCTTAAATTAGTAGACTTCTGGAAGAGTAAGTATTACATAACTAGTTATTTCAGTTGGGGAATACATCCAACTTCTCTGGTAGTTGTAAAAAGAAAAAGTAAGCTTGGTTGAAATTTCCAATCGCCATTGATTTTAGAAACAATTTTGAAAAGAGTTTAAGTATAACAGATGTATTTCATCAGTTCCAAGAAGCAAATTTTTTTCCTATGTTTAAAAATTTCTAGGGAGCACCTGGGTGGCTCCGTTGGTTGAGCGTCCGACTTCAGTTTAGGTCATGATCTCACAGCCTGTGGGTTCGAACCCTGCATTGGGATCTGTGCTGACAGCTCAGAGCCTGGAACCTGCTTTGGATTCTGTGTCTCCCTCTGTCTCTGCCCCTCCCCTGCTCACACTCTGTCTCTCTCTCCCTCAAAAATAAACATTAAAAAAAAAAAAAAAAAAAGATTTCCAGTATCAGGATGCATGTTAAAAATTAAGAGTTACAATTTATATAAAGAGCAGTTTTTCTTTTTTTTGGCTGTACCTAAATAATATGCCTTACAGTCCATGGTGTTTGAAATTAGAATGTAGTCTAAAATTCTAATCTAATAGATTAGAATAAATCTAATAGCTACACTACCAAAATATTAAAATTAGCCAAAATACTAAAATGAAGCAATGCTTATGCAGAATCATGCAACGTTCAAGAGGATGCATTCCATCAATAACATTAATAGCAATCCACACATTCCTTCCTATGACCAAGTACTTGCTATCATAGGTGAGGACACTGAAGCAATGAGGTTAAATGACATAACCTCTCCAGATGTGTGAGGGCCAACATCTCACACACAGTGGATGAATTAGATGTTTTTCTTAGATATAAGGTTTCTGCCTGTTGGTAAACAGAAACAAGTGCTATTCTAGATGAAGGGTTTTATGAAAACATACTGCTAATTATTTGTATCTCTCAAAGAATAGTTATCTATTGCAAAGCAAACAGCCATATAGCTTTCTTCATTTAAACCCTTTGGTAGGCAGAATAATGAGCCCCCCAAAATGTTCACATCCTAATCTTGGAACCCATGAATATATTACTTTACCTGGCAAAGGAATTTGCTGATGTAATTGAGGGTACAGTCCTTCAAATGGGAAGATTATCCTGGATTATTCCGGTAGCCCCAATCTTGTAAGAGCTCTTAGGATCTAAGTATTTTACCCAGGATGTGACTATGGAAGGATCAGAGATGCAACAGCTCTGGCTTTGAAGATAGAAGGCAGGTGGCAGGAATGTGTAGAAAGGCAAAGAAAGGGATTCTGCTGGAGAGCCTCCAGGAAAGATGCAATCCAGCGGATTCCTCGATTTTAGCCTCAAGACACCCCAGTTAGACTTCTGACTTACAGAAGTGTACCATAATAAATTTGTCTTGTCCCTAATCCTTCTGGGCTGTTTTAAGCCACTAAAATTTGTGGTATAAATAAGCCGTATCTCTTAACTTGTGAGTAGCGTGCTGCTCTGATGATGCTTTTACAAACACAGCCGGAAAGTCGGCCTAGTGTTTTTCCATAATGTGTCACACAAACCACTATAACTAGACGGTACACGTAAAAACACTTTACCTTTTCATAGTATTTTTTAACCTTTGTCTTCTACTTCTGGCATGTGTTGCTGGTTTTGCACTCAGGTTACTTAGGACTGTATTTTATTTACTGTGTGACCCAAGAAAACGCGCTGAATGTACTCAGCCTCCCGTGGGTGATCCACCCGGCTGAGACAGCACTCCAGGAGGGAATCACTCGCCACCTCAGGTTCCAAGGCGTGTGCATACACAGGGAAGCACCAAACATAAACCAGCGGGCCACGATCGCGGAGCTGGTCTCCCGCTATAGGTCTGCCCTTAAAAGACCACGGTAGGTGTTAGCCCACATCTGTCTTCCGGCTTCCTTGTATCCCGCAAGCTCCGCGCGGGGAAAGAAAGCCATATTAAACTTCGCGATAATTGCAACTGTCGCGAACCTTTCACCGGCTTCCCAGAGCAAAGATGGCAGGCAGATTGCTCCGCCCTTGTGAACCAAGATTTTGTTATCGCGAGATCCCAATGACAGTTCAGGAGCCTGATCTCGCGGGATTTTCCGATTTAGGGTTGGAAATTGCTGGGGAAAGTAGAGACAGGGAGGGCCAACTGTGAGAGGGAGGGTGAGGGGTCCACTTGCTGGCTTGCTGTTCCCCCCTCCCCCACTGGCCGAATTCGAGACGACTAGGTGAGCGCCGCCTTGCCAGCCAACACAGCGCCCTCCGGCTCTGCCGCTGCCTCGGACGCCGCCATCCCTTCTCTCTAGGGCCCCACCTGTGCTCCCTTTTGTCCCGCGGCGTCGCACTTCAGGGGGGCGATGTACGGAGGGCTGCAGGAAGTGGTCTTCCCGCCTGCCGCCTCCTCGGGGTCCTCGGCCTCCTGTTGGGTGTTCTACGCAACCAGGCCGCCCAGCCCCTCCCCTTGGCCAGATGGATGCCTCTGCCCCCAAGCCTCGCGCGGAAGCCGCCGGCAAAGGTACAACAAGCTCCGAGCTCACCTCTCCGCCCAGACACCTGTCTTTATTGTGCCGGGTTGGACCCATTCCTGCCAGTTCTCTTGGGGTTGGGGTTTTACCCGTGGCTCTTCTGAGTGGCTCCTGGAGTCTGGGACCAGTTCTTTGGGACTTGGTGTTGAGAACCTGGACTCTGGAGTCAGACTGGATCTAGTGCTGGCTCTGACAGTTGCTGAGAAACTTTGGGCAGTTTCCTCATCTGTAAAATTGAGATCATTGTTGAGTTCTTGTGATTACTAAATAAGATGGTGTATGCAAAGCACTTAACGTGACCCAGCTCTGGCCCATAGTAAGCACTCAATAAATATATGGTATGTTTATTCTTTATCCTTATATGCCCCAGTTCTTAGCGAATGGTAGAAATTTGTGACGTAGGTGACTAAAGGTTGAGATACTCAGTTCACTTTATTTCACAAAGAGCTTAATATATGATGTACTGATTAAGAGCCTTACGGTCAACCTTTAATGGGCCATCAAGAGAGAGTTTAAAGAGGGTGTGGTTATCTGCTACAGGTCAAAAGGGATGCCTTCTTGCCCCCCAAATTAATAGCTTTCATTATTAAAAGTGATACAGTAAAAGCTATCAGATACTGAATGCTGTGCCCAGCAATATGCTGATTGTTTATCTACATGCTTTCCTTTGAGGAAGATATCGATCTTATTAAATAGATGAAGAATTCAGAGCAGAAGTTTAGAGGTCTATACAACAAGCCTCAACTCTGAATGCTGGGAATTGATGACGCTATAACTCAGGGATCACAAATATAAGCGCTCATAGAAGCCTGGCAGATGAACTAAGTAATGAAGCTGCTGAATGGAGCTTGAAGGGACTGGGATGCTCATCTCTCAGTTAAAAGGGGCAGGGACCATTCAGTTCCAGGGACTTGTTCGTCCATGTGTGAATGGTACTGGTGGTAGCTACAGGGTTAGATTGCTTGGTTCAAATCCAGGATCTGCCAGCTTTTAGCTGTGTAACCATTGGCAAGCTGGTTAGCCTTTATCTGTTTCACCATTTGTAAGATGAAACTAACAATATTACTTACATGAACTAATGAAAGGGTGGTGGTGAGGCTTAAATGAACTACTGCATCTAAAGCACATGCCTGGCACACATCAGTCTTCACATGTTAGCTATATGTATTTGTTAATTCTATAAGTATTTGAGATTCAAACATTGTTCTAGGTGCCCAGGATATAGCAGTGAACAAAGTTAAGTCCTTGCTCTAGGGAACGAAGTTGAGATAAACAACAAACATTTCATATTTTTCTCTGAAAATGGAATTAAGCAGGGTAAAGTAAGAGTGGTGGCGAGTGTTAGGTTCAGTGGTCAGAAAAAGCACCTCTTAGGAGATGTCATTTGAGCAGAGACCTGAATGAAGTGAATGAGTCAGTCATTTGGGTATTTTGGGAGAGTGCAGGTGGAAGGAACAGAAGGAATGCTCTGGGGCCCTGAGGTGGGAGCATGCTTGCCATGGTTGAGGAACAGCGAGGAGGACAGTTTGGAATGAAGGACAGGAGGAAACGAAGTTAAAGATGACTCTCCAATCCAACAGGAAATCCTCCCAGTTTAAACTATTTGTTTTAGAGTTTGATACAGAGAGATTCCAGCCTTCCCTCAAACTAACCAGGCACATTTGTTTATGTGTTTTCTGTCCCTGCTTTTGTGTTACAAGGGTAGGAGACAGTATAGTCTGCAAAACTAAAATAACAAATAGCTAAAATCTGACTCTACAGAAAAAGTTTGCCAACAGTTGTTTTAGAGAGGTGGTAGCATGATGAAGGAAAGTGATATATTTTGAGGTAGAACCAGCAGGACTTTCTGAGGTGGTGAATGTAGGGAATAATATAAAAAGAGGAATAAGGACTGGCTGAATGTTTTCTACCATGACAAGTTGGCTAGGTGATGATGCCATTTAACGAGATTAGGAAAGACTAGTTCTGAGTAAGGTTTAATCATTATTTTTGACGTTGGTTTTTTTCATTTTATACCTATTGTGTGGTACAGTATTTGGCAGATAATTGATGTTAAAACATACATTGAATAGTACACACATTAATGACTTAAGCCTAAAAATTAGAAAGCATTTTCTGGATAGGCAAACAAATCATGTGAAATAGAAATGTGTTAAGAATTGCTATAGGGGTTAATAGAGGTTTGAAGGCTCAAACAGTACTGTTATGAAAATAGAGCCCACAGATCTATCTGTTAGCCCTCTACGGTGGATCCAGGTTTTAGTTTCACGTTAAACTATGTTTTTAGAATTGTGTGACAATTCTCAAATTGTGTGGATCCAGAGATCAGAGTAGGAGAACAGATTTTTCTTGGTGTACTTCTGATTGTTATGTAAAACAACCTTACTAAAGTTGGTAGGAATGATGACTTTACTTTTGAGGAACAATCGATGAGGAATAGCTTAGTGAGCTATTCATGCTTAAGACAGTATAGATATACGAGTCATATTATAATCATGAATGTCATAAAAACCTAACAAGAAATCATTGGAAAGACCCTAAGAAACTACCAATAATCGTCTGATTTCAGTAAGAAATATTTGAGAGGGGTACTTGGGTGGCTCAGTCAGTTAAGCATCCAACTCCTTGATCTCAGCTCAGGTCTTAATTCTGCAATTAAGATGGTAAATTCAAGCCTGGCATTAGGCTCCACACTGGGTGCGAGGCCTACTTAAAAAAAAAAAAAAAAAAAATTCCTATTATTCATACACTTGTAGCCATATAATTCCTCTGGAGTTCTTGTTATTAGAAATTCCATTTAGAAAATTATTTTTACTTTATTTCCTCTATTCATGTCTTTTAATTATACTAGCTGTATGCTCTAAAGATATTCCCCTCCCTAGTCATAGTGTTGTATTTTCTGAATAGAAAATAAAACAGAAAGCTGTACAATTAAGGATGGGATAAATACACATATAGAAAGTGGTCAGAATTTTCAAACAGTAATAGAATCTTAGCAGAAAGAGATCTTAGAATTCATCTCTTTTTTAAGAACTGGAACCCTTCAAAACCTAGAAGGGAAGAAAGCTGTGACAAAGCTGGCACACATAACTTTGTAGTTGAACTGGAGAGTGCCTTGGTTAGTTGTATACAATTTCAAGCAATGGTTTAAAAGCAGCAATATTGACGATAAGAAGAAACAGCTGTCTCCAGAGAAAGGCGATGGGATAACTAAAAAAGCAGACACAAGAATCACAAAAGTGTTGCTGTCTAGAGGATTTTAGCTTACTCATTATCAAGTCCCGTTTACTATTAGTCTATCATATCATGAATAATATATATAATGTTCATGAATCATCATGAATATCTCAGTCAGTGGTTCTCAACCATGGCTGTGAATCAGAATCATCCTTTGAATTCAACGATATCTGCCAAAGTAATAAAACCAGATGCCCATGGCCCATATCCGCTAAACCACTGTGGTTTAGTGTTCAAGCATGTTTGAGGAGATTATGACAGACAGCCAGGATGAGAACAACTGGAAATAAATTATATACCCTTTATTCTGATTATTATAGGAGAATATCTGATAATATATTTTAGGAAGATATCTATATGTGTTATAACTTATCTTGTTTCAGTAATTTGGAAAGGGTATTTGTGTGAGTTATATTTTTTTTTCTCATAGCAGTTGTTATAAGTTTAGTGGTATATAAGTTATATTTGGAAATTTTATTTTCTTCTGTATTATTACAGACATATGGCATCCAGGAGAAAGATGTCTTGCCCCTTCTCCAGATAATGAGACACTTTGTGAAGCAAGCATAAAATCTGTCACAGTGGATGAAAATGGGAAATCATTTGCAATCATCTTATATTCAGATTTTCAAGAAAGGAAAGTACCTCTTAAAAGAATTCATGAAGTTAAATCTGTTAAAGATTGCTCCAGGAATTTTATATTTGATGATGAAGATTTGGAAAAACCTTATTTCCCAGACCGAAAATTTCCATCATCTGCCGTTGCTTTTCCATTATCTGAAGACGGAGACTCTATTCCTTATACTATTAACAGGTATTTGAGAGACTACCAAAGGGAAGGAGCCCAGTTTCTCTATGCACACTTCATCCAAGGAAAAGGATGTATTCTTGGTGATGACATGGGACTTGGGAAAACAGTACAGGTATTTTTTAAAATTACTTTATAATTAAAATTCATTAAAGTCATTTTATTATGTCCATGAGTAGATACCATATACAATTCTTTATTTGTACTCCCAAATCTTATAATGGCTATTTTGTGTGTGCCTATGTTTCTCACACACTGAACAGGAAAATTCTCAAAGTTAGGATGGTGTTTAGTCATTATTTTATCCTCAGTACTTATTTAGTATCTATGAAATACATTATTGAAAATAATGATTTGGTATAACTTGACTTGATTTTACCTTTGGTAATAGTGGTACTAAGATATCAGCTTATATTTAAAATAATTGAACTTTCTTAGCAATACTGTATGGAAAGAAGGTATTCTGACATTTGTTAAGTTACTAGCATAATTAAGTTGATTTTCTGCAGGACTTTTATGTATATTGTTTAGAGTTTATCATATCAGAAGTTTCTTGATCTGGGATCCCTGGACCACTAGGAGTTCTATTGGTGGACTTCAGAGAGGCTTCCTATTTCCCCATAATATGTGCCAGAATTTGTAAACTTCTATACTTTTCTTTTTTTTAATTAAAAAAATTTTTTTTGTTTTTTTTTTTAGTGTTTGTTCATTTTTGAGAGACAGAGAGACAGAGCAGGAGCAGGGGAGGGGCAGAGAGAGAGGGAGACACAGAATCTGAAGCAGCTCCAGGCTCTGAGCTGTCAGCACAGAGTCTGACCTGGGGCCTGAACTCACGAGCCATGAGATCATGACCTGAGCTGAAGTTGGATGCCCAACTGACTGAGCCACCCAGGCACCCCTCTTTTATTATTTTTTTTAAGTTCATTTATTTTTTTTGAGAGAGGGTGTGAGCAGGGAAAGGGCAGAGAGAGGATCTCAAGCAGGCTCCGTGCTGCCAGCGTGGAGCCCCACACGGGGCTCAAACTCACAAGCCATGACATGACCTGAGCCGAAACCAAGAGTCAGACGCTCAACTGACTGAGCCCCCCAGGCGCCCCTACAGATGTACTTTTCTTCAGAGGGGATATATGCTAGTTATCTATTGCTGTGTAACAAGTTACTCCAAAATTTAGCAGCGTACAGCAGTACACATTGATCATTACTTTCTGTGGGTCAGGAATTCAGGTATAGGTTAGCTGGGTCCTCTGGCTCCACCTCTCAGAAGGGAGCAGTCACCTCAAGGTTGGATTAGGGAGGATTCCCTTCCTGGCCACATGGTTGTTGGCAGGATTCGGTTCACTGTGAGCTATTTATTGGTGAAGGCTTCCCTTGGTTCCTTACTACATGGGCCTCTTTATAGAGTTTCTTATAACATGGCAGCATGCTTCATCAGGGAGAGCTAGAGGGTAAGAGAGAGCACTTACCCTCTTTTGTGGTCTTTTGTAACCTAATCACACAAGAGATAGCCCTTCACTTTTGCCAAATTTACTTTTTTATTTTTTATTTTATTTTTTTAATGTTTATTTATTTTTGAGAGAGACAGATAGAATGTGAGTGGGTTAGGGGCAGAGAGAGAGGGAGACACAGAATCCGAAGCAGGCCCCAGGCTCTGAGCTGTCAGCACAGAACCCGACACAGGGCTCGAACTCACAAGCTGTGAGATCATGACCTGAGTTGAAGTCGGTCGCTCAACCCACTGAGCCACCCAGGCACCCCTGCTTCTTTATTTTTTTATGTTTATTTATTTTTGAGAGAGTACAAGAGCGGGTGCACATGTAAGTAGGGGAGAGGCAGGGGAGAGCATCCCAAGCAGCCCCAACTTGGGGCTAGATCTCAAGAACCATGAGATCATGACCTGAGCTGAAATCAAGAGTCAGGCACTTAACCTACTGAGCTACCCAGGAACCCTGCCATATTTGCTTCTTTGGAAGCAAGTGCTAAGTTCAGCTCTTACTCAAGGGGGGAGATTAACAAGGCTGTGGATACCAACAGTTGGGGATTATTGGGAGCCCTGTCAGAAGCTGCTTTTCACAAAGGTTTTTGATCCAAAAAGATTAGAGTTCTGAAGCTAGACTTTATACTATACAATCACTCTGGATTTTCAGGGTTGTTTGTCTCGTTTGTGATTAAATCCTTCCATGTTTCCTTCCTTATAATTGAATTTAAGCTATTTTATTCTTCATGACACTTCCATTTTTAGTGGAACTCAAAGGTAAGTGAACAACTAATTTTAACATTTAAAAATAGTCTAATACAATTATGTATAAAGCTCTGATATAAAAAGAGTAAAATTAAGTCCTTCAATAATTGTAGTGTATTACCATTAGCCATACTGTTTGTCCCTTTCAGCCCAGGCAATGCATACAGTTCTAGGCTTGCACGTTGAAGGTGCTAAATAATTGCTTGTGGAATAAGCAAATTTACTTTCTCAGGAGAATAGGTGGTAAGAATAAAGAAAGGAGCCTTTAGGAAACTATCATCTGTGACCAGGGTATATAGATGAATACCAGAGGAAAATAGATGATAAAGTCCCTCTGTGACTATCTTTACATATACTTTATTGTTTTTGCCCACGGTGGAAAGTCCTTTCCAGCATTTCTTTGACTACCCATTGCCCGAGTATCTGCAAAATCAGAAACACGAGTGTGCTACAAAAAGTGACTGTTTTGGGGAGTATTTGGGAATCTCCTCCCACTAAAACTACTAAATACAATTCAAATTCTTTTGCATGTTTTAGGCTCAAATTTGGCTTTCATCTCTGAAGTCCATGTTATAAAGAAATTCCCCTTATTTTATGATATATATTTTAAAAGTGATTTTACTGTACAGTTTTCTGTTACCCGATACACCAAAATCATTGAAAGGCTTTGAATTGTGTTACAAATGTGCTGTGAAAAGCTTGAGGGCTCATCTTCTGAAGATTAGGACATAGTTTCTATACTAGTTTTGATACTTCGCTGGATTTTTTCATCCTTGGAGAATAACATCTCTGGTTATTATTCTTGTCACTCAGGTAATAATTTCTGCATAAATAGGGGTGCCTGGGTGGCTCAGTCGGTTAAGGTCATGATCTCACGGTTCATGGGTTTGAGCCCCATCTCAGCCTCTGTGCTGACAACTTAGAGCCTGGAGCCTGCTTCAGATTCTGTGTCTCCTTCTCTCTCTCTCTGCCCCTTCCCTGCTTTTGCTCTGTCTCTCAAAAGTAAATAAACATTGAAAAAAGTTAAGAAAAAATTTCTGCATAAATAGGTGATTTGGGAGATTCATTTAAGATGGAGTTTCTATAGATACAGTGAGTAAACCAGTTGAAGAAATGTTAACAGTAGTTCATAAGTTTAGTAGAATTTCAAAAATACAGTAGAATTAGGTGAAAATGGTCTATGAAATTTTCCTAGTGGCATTTACCATTTGGACTATAGTATAATCTTCATTTTTTCCCCCTTTTTTGATATCATCCTTTAAGCTTTCCCCTTCTCACATTCTGACTTGGCTATAATATGAAATTGAGCTTTTATTTTTAAAAAAAGCTTGGTTTACAGGGGCACTTGTGTGGCTCAGTTGGTTAAGCATCTGAGTCTTGCTTTCAGCTCAGGTCATGATCTCATGGTCGTGAGATCGAACCCTGCATTTCTGCCCCTCCCCTGTTCATGCACATGCATGTGCTCTCTCTCCCCCTCTCTTTCTCTCTGCCTCTCCCTCCCTCTCTCTCCCTCCCTCCCTCCTTCCTCCCCCCTCTCAAAAAAGCTTGGTTTACAAACCATATAAAGTTTGCTTCCCTCATTTCAAAGTTTTAAAAAGTAAATTTGTTATTTTACATTCTTCAAGGGATGAGGATTTTAAAATGCCCATTTGATTTAGTGACATTGGAAAGTATTGGTATCTTGAACAAGAGCTATTTTTCTGGGATTTGGGAGGTGGGGGAATCACAAGCCAGATGAGATAGGGTGAAGGCATAGATATAGGAAGTGTGTTTACCTCTCTAAGAAATGTGGCTTTGAAAGGAACAAGAGTGATCTAGTAGTAGCTGAAGGAGGATAAGATTTTGAGGAAGTTTCTTTTTGTTTGTTTTGTATTATTTGGGAATAGGAGCAACTTGAGTATTTTTTAAGTGAATTGGAAGGATCTGATTTGAGAGGGAGCAGTTGAATAGACCACACATAAACATACACATGCATATACTTCATATATACATGTCCATGAAACACAGATACATAAATGTGCAAAAAAATGGTATCACTACGATCTTACAAACTGATTTTTCAAATTTATAGAAGAGTTAGAAGAATTGTACAAGGAGTACCCACTACCTAGATTCTGTTAACGTGTCATTATACATGGCTTATCACTTATCTGTCCATCCATCAAGCCATGTTTTGTTGCATTTTAAAGCAGCAGACATTAGCATATCCTAGCCCCAAACACTTGAGCATACATGTCATTAGCTAGTCAGTATTTATTTACAATTCTTTTTTTTCATTTTGAAGTACAATTTATAATGAAATGCACAAATTTTAGTGTACCCACCCTTCCATGAGTTTTGGCCAATATGTATTTCTGCATAAGCCAAATAAACCCTTTCAAGATATAGAATTTTATCATCACTCCAGAAAAGGTTATTCTGTTTCTTGCTGGTCTTCCCAACACTCCTAAGAGGCAATCACTGTTCTCCTTTTTTGTCATAGATTAGTTTTGCTTTTTCATATAAATAGGATCATACATGTGCACTCTTGTGTAAGGCTTCTTTTACTTAACATAATATTTGAGACCCATCCATGTTATTGAGTGCATAAATAGTTTGTTCCTTTTTATTGCTGAGTGGTATTCCATTGTATAGATACTGCATTTTGTTTATCCATCCTCCCGCTGGCTGACGGACATCTGAGCTATTTCTGGTTTTTAGTTGTTATGAAGAAAACTGTTAAGAACTTTCTTGAACAATCTTTTGTGTATTCATTTCTCTTGAGTAAATAATTATGGATGGAATTACTTGGTCAAAAACTGATGTGTGCTTAGTTTTGTAAGAAATTGCCAAGCCTTTGCAAAGTGTTTGTACCATTCTGCATTCCTGCCAACAACCTATGACATCATGGTTGCTCCATAGCCTCACAAAATTTGGTTCTGTCAGGCTTTATTAGTATATTATGTATATTTATGTTTATATATATATACATAGTATATATGTATATTTATGTTTGGATGTTGTTTATGTACTTTTTAAAGGTATAATTGATACACAGTAAAGTGGATAAATTTACAGTATGTAGTTAGGCACGTTTTACAAATATATGCACCCAAGAAATGATCACAACAATACCACCGTCAAGATAATGAACTAAAGGTATAATTGATACACAGTAAAGTGGATAAATTTACAGTATGTAGTTAGGCACGTTTTACAAATATATGCACCCAAGAAATGATCACAACAATACCACCGTCAAGATAATGAACATATCTATCACCCCAGAAGTTTCCTTGTATACATTGTGCCCATAATGTGTTCAACATCAGTAATTCATCATCTACTGTTTTCACTTTTGGTTTTTAACTTGACTAAGAAATTAAAATTGAGAATGGATGCAAAATCCTAGATTTTTATTAAAATTTCCCAATATTTTACACAATTCTCAAATTCATGGAATTTGACAAGTTAAAATTAAGATTTGTATCATCTTGGATATATAAATAGATTGAATTATGAATTATAATTGGGAATAGAGTTTCCTTATTTAAAAAAAGGTGTTTTTTTTTAACATTTATTCATTTTTGAGAGACAGAGTGTGAGTGGGGGAGGGGCAGAGAGAGAGAGGGAGACATGGAATTTGAAGCAGGCTCCAGGCTCTGAGCTGTCAGCACAGAGCCTGACCTGGGGCCTGAATTCATGAGCTGTGAGATCATGATCTGAGCTAAAGTCAGACATTTAACTCACTGAGCCACCCAGGCGTCCCATAATATAGTTTTCTTATAATGAAACAATCTGCAGGTGACTTAAGAGCAAAACAATGGATTAGGTTTTATAGTGCCTCATTTAAATGGTCACATGGTATCCAGTAGGTATTGTGTCTGCCTTTTCAGTAGTCTTTGAGGACCAGTTTGCCTGTAATTCAAAAGAATATATATATCTGTATGTGTGCATGTGTGTCTGTCATTCTGTCTTTAATTATGTCATTATGTCTTTAATTACAAACAGTAAAATGCATGGATATAAAGTATACAGTTATACATATTTAACTCATATATATAACCAGTACTGTAATAAGATACAGAACATTTCCCTCATCATAGAGTTTCTTCATGTCCCTTTCCAGGTAGTACCAAACTTTTCATGTTGTCCAATGCTTAAGCTCCATCATTTGTGAAATATCCTTTCTATCTCCTAACTTCTGCATCAGCCATTTTGCTCACATCAATCTCTTGCTGAATTTAATACCTGTTTTCTGCTCATCAATTTTTTCTGCTCATCAGTTTTTTTCTTAGTCATGCTTCCTCAACTCATCTCCTTTTCCATGGTTCCCCACCCCCAAATCAACTGATTTCAAACTGCTGGCAGATAGAAATAAGCCTTTCATCTAAACTTTTCCAGCGCCTAGCCTAGTACCCAGCATGTAGTAGGTAATAAATATATTTTTATTGAATGCATTAATGAATTTTAAGTTGAATTAGGTAATCATGTGTTATAGCTTATGTTTAATAATCCCTTAGGCTCTATGACAGGCATTTTCTGTTAAACATACATGTTAATTAGGCATTATTGCCCCCATTTTATTGATTAAAAAATTGAAATTTATGGAGACATTATGAAAATTGCCCAAGGTCACATAGCTGGTATAAAGCTGGTTGGTCACACTACAAAATCTTTGCCATAACTCCTGCATTATACTGCTTTATATAATATGTGTTAGAAATGCAAATTCGTTAGCATATTTTAAAACTCAACACAAGTTTTGACCATTCTTGTATATCATTATTTTATAATCTTTTAGATAACATAATTTACCGAAAAATCTATTTATTGTGGTATATATACAAGATAGTATACAGGTCTCCTTATCCAGTGGAATGATGCTAACAAAAATAGCTCCTGCTTATGAATCATTGATATGTATTAGCTTGACATTTTACATGTTTTAACTTTTTTCAGGAACTAAAATAATGCTGATTATACCTCGAATGCACAAATGCATCTTATAAAAATGTAAAATAAAATTAAAAATTTTTTAATTGAGGTGAAATTCACATAACATAAACAACCATTTTAAAGTGTACAAGTCATTTAATGCCTTCACAATATTATGCAACTCCATCTCTCTCTGTTTCAAAATTTTTCATCAGCACAGAACACCCCACAAGTAATCATCTTCATTTCCCTGGTGACGACTAATTGGCCTTTTATCCGAATGGATTTGCCTTTCTTGAATATTTCATGTAAAAGGCATCATTCAATTGTGACCATTTGTGCCTGGTTTCTTTCACTTAGTGTAATGTTTTGAGGCTTATCCAAGTTGTAGAATGCATCAGTACTTCATTCCTTTTATGGCTGAGAAATATTCTATTGTATGTAAATACCACAATTTGCTCGTCTATTCATCTTTTGCAGACATTTGGATTATTTCTACCTTTGGGTTATTATGAAAAAGGCTACTATCATGTACAAGAGTCTGTGTGGACATATGCTTTCATTTCTTTTGCATATATACCTAGTAGTGGAATTACTAGGTAATATGGTATTTCTATGTTTATTTTTTTTGAGGAACTTCTATACCATTTTCCACAGTGTTTGTATCACTCTACATTCCCAACAGCAATGTGTGACGTTTCCTATTTCTGCATATCCTTGTCAGTACTTATTATTTTGTTTTCTTCATTATAGCCACCCTAATGCATGTGAAGTGGTATCTCATTGTGGTTTTTATCTGTATTTGTATAATGACCAAGGGTGTTGAACAACTTTTCATGTGCTTTTTGGTCATTTGTATGTCTTCCTGGGGAAATGTGTATTCAAGTTGATATATAGACTGAATGTGTCCCTGTAAAATTCATGTGTTGAGACTCTAATCCCCCATGTGATAGTATTGGAGGTGGGGCCTTTGAGGAGTAATTAGGGATGATTAGTGGTATTGTAAGAAGAGATAGGAGAAAGTTTGCTTCCCCTTTCTGCTATCATCTGAGGATACAATAAGAAGACTGCATGCTGTCTGCAAACCAGGAAGTGGGCCCTCACCAGACACCAGATCTGCCAGCACTTTGACTGCAGAACTGTGAGAAGTAAGAGTGTTTTTTAAACTACGCAGTCTATGGTAATTTGTTACAGTGCCCCAAAGTGACTAAGATACAAGTCCTTTGCCCATTTTTAAACTGAGTTGCTTGTCCATATACGTATGAGTTTTTTTCTGGTCTTTTTCTTCTATACAATTTCAGTTTGACTATCCTTATGCTCAATTTTGTGTTAATTACTTTCTTGCTATACATAGTCTATCTTTCCCCCTTTGTATTTTGATGTAAAATTTTAATCAGTTTGTCAAGTTCCAAGAACATATCTTTTAGGGTGTTATTAGGATTGTGGAGTTCAATTATATTGAATTTATAGAATAGTTTGAGGAGAATTAACATGGAATGATAGCTCCATTCATTTAGCTATTTAATTTTTCTCAGCAGGGCTTTATAGTTTTATATGTGGGTCTTACATATATTTTGTCATAGGTAATTGTATATTTTCGATGCTGTTTTTTGTGGAATTTAAAATTTTAATATCCTGATTTTCTGCCGGTAGTATAAAAGTCAAATTTATTTTTATATATTGAGCTCGTATCCTGCTACCTTGCTAAATTCATCACTTAATTAGTTCTAGTAGTTGTTTGGTAGATGCCTTAGGATTTTCTTTTTTTTTTCTTAATGTTTATTTTTGAGAGAGAGAGAGAGCAGAGGAGAGGCAGAGAGAGAGAGAGACACACAGATTCTGAAGCAGGTGCCAGGCTCTGAGCTGTCAGCACAGAGCCTGAGCAGAGTTCGAACCCACGAGCTAGGACATCATGACCTGAGCCAAAGTTGGAGGCTTAACTAACTGAGCCACCCAGGCTCCATACCTTAGGATGTTCTATGTAAATGGTATATGTCATTCACAAATAGACAGTTTTACTTCTTTAATTTTTACGTCTTTTATTTCTATTCTTGCCTTATTTCACTGCCTAGGTAGGATTCTAGGACAATTTGAATACAATCAGTGACATCCTTATCTCACTCCTGTCTTAGAAAACATTCAGTATTTTAACATTAACATTAGCTGTAGGATTTTCATACCATCTGTTATAAGTTGCTTGATGCTTTCTTCTAGTCCTGATTGCTGAGATTTTTTTTTTGTAGTTAATGTGTACTGAATTTTATTAAATACTTTTTCTGCGTCCGTTGAGATAATCATTTTTTCTCCTTTTCTCTGTTAACATATTATATGAATCAATATGATTTATATTGATTGTTTTTTTTAATGTTAAACCAGTTTTGTATTTTTAAGATAAGCCCAATTTGATCATGAAGTATGGTTTTTATAGTTGCTGGATTTGATTGGCTAATATTTTCAGAATTTTTGCCTTTACTATGGATATCGGTCTATAATTTTCTCATAATATGTTTGTCGTTTTGGTATTGAAGTTATGCAGACCTCATACAATAAATTGGTAAGTGTTTCTTTCTTCTCTTTTTTTAAAAAGAATTGAGTAAAGTTTGTGTTATTTTATACTTATTTGATGGAATTTACTAGTGACATCTTTTGGACTTGGAGTTTTCTTCAAGGAATTTACTAGTGACATCTTTTGGACTTGGAGTTTTCTTCAAGGGAAGGTTTTAGATAATGAATTCAATTACGTTAAGAGATATGAAGCTATTCAGATTTTCTACTTCTCGCTATATCGTTTTTTGCAAATTTATTTTTCAAGGAATTTATCTATTTCATCTAAGTTGTCAAATTGAAAAAGTTTTCCATGATACTCCTTCTTTACTTTTTTAGTGTTTGTAGGATCTGAATGATACCTCTGTGTTTTTTATGTGAATATTTTATATTCTATCTCTTTTATTCTTTTTTCCAGCAATAAATATATATATGTGTGTGTGTGTATATATATATGTATATATATATTTATTTAATTAATTTAACGTATATATATTTATTTAATTAGTTAGTTTTTTAATTTACCTCCAAGTTAGCATATAGTGCAACAGTGATTTCAGGAGTAGATTCCTTAATGTCCCTTACCCATTTAGCCCATTCCTCCTCCCACAACCCCTCCAGCAACTCTCTGTTTGTTCTCCATATTTAAGAGTCTCTTATGTTTTGTCCCCCTCTCTGTTTTATAGTATTTTTGCTTCCCTTCCCTATGTTCATCTGTTTTGTATCTTAAATGTCTCATGTGAATGACGTCATATGATGTTTGTCTTTCTCTAATTTCACTTAGCATAATACCCAGTAGTTCCATCCACAGAGTTGCAAATGGCAAGATTTCATTCTTTTTGATTGCCGAGTAATACCACCTCTTCTTTATCCATTCATCTGTTGATGGACGTTTGGGCTCTTTCCATACTGTGACTATTGTCAATTGTGCTGCTACAAACATTGGGGTGCATGTGCCCCTTTGAAACAGCACACCTGTATCTCTTGGATAAATACTTAGTAGTGCAATTGCTGGGTTATAGGGTAGTTCTAGTTTTAATTTTTGAGGAACCTCCACACTGTTTTCCAGAGTGGCTGCACCAGTTTGCATTCCCACAAGCAGTGCAAAAGAGATCCTCTTTCTCCACATCCTCAACAACATCTGTTGTTGCCTGAGTTGTTAATGTTAGCCATTCTGATGGGTGTGAGGTGATATCTCATTGTGGTTTTGATTTGTATTTCCCTGATGATGAGTGATGTTGAGCATTTTTTCATGTGTCTGTTGGCTATCTGGGTGTCTTCTTTGGAGAAGTGTCTATTCATATCTCCTGCCCATTTCTTCACCAGATTATTTGTTTTTTGGGTATTGAGTTTGGTAAGTTCTTTATAGATTTTGGATACTAACCCTTTATCTGATATATCATTTGCAAATATCATCTCCCATTCCTTTGGTTGTCTTTTAGTTTTGCTGATTGTTTCCTTTCCTGTGCAGAGCTTTTAATTTTGATGAGGTACCAATAGTTTGTTTTTGCTTTTGTTTCTCTTGCCTCTGGAGACATGTTGAGTAAGAAGTTGCTGCAGCCGAAGTCAAAGAGGTTTTGCCTGCTTTCTCCTCCAGGAATTTGATGGCTTCCTGTCTTACATTGAGGTCTTTCATCCATTTTGAGTTTATTTTTGTGTATGGTGTAACAAAGTGGTCCAGGTTCATTTTTGTACATATCACTGTCCAGTTTTCCCAGCACAATTTGCTGAAGAGTCTGTATTTATTCCATTAGATATTCTTTCCTGCTTTGTCAAAGATTAGTTGGCCATACGTTTGTTGAGTCCCATTTCTGGGTTCTCTATTCTATTCTGAGTGTCTGTTCTTGTGCCAGTACCATACTGTCTTGATGATTACAGCTTTGTAATATGTCTTGAAGTCTGGGATTGTGATGCCTCCAGCTTTGGTTTTCTTCTTCAAGATTGCTCTGGCTATTCAGGGTCTTTTCTGTTACCATACAAATTTTAGGATTGTTTGTTCTAGCTCTGTGAAGATGCTGCTGTTATTTTGATAGGGATTGCATTGAGCATGTAGATTGCTTTGGGTAGTATTGACATTTTAACAATGTTTGTTGTTCCAATCCAGGAACATGGAATATTTTTTCCTTTTTTGTGTGTGTCTTCTTCAATTTCTTTCATAAGCTTTCTATAGTTTTCAGTGTATAGATTTTTCACCTCTTTGGTTAGATTTATTCCTAGGTATTTTGTGGGGTTTGGTGCAGTTGTAAATGGGATAGATTCCTTGATTTCTCTTTCTTTTCCTTCATTATTGGTGTATAGGAATGCAACTGATTTCTGTGCATTGATTTTTATATGCTGCAACTTTGCTGAGTTCATGGATCAGTTCTAGCAGTTTTTTGGTGGAATCTTTTGGGTTTTCCATATAGAGTATTGTATCATCTGTGAAGTGTGAAAGTTTGACTTCCTCCTGGCCGATTTGGATGCCTTTTATTCCTTTGTGTTGTCTGATTGCTGAGGCTAAGTCTTCCAATACTGTGTTAAATAGCAGTGGCAAGAGTGGACATCCCTGTTGTGTTCCCCTTGGGGGAAAAGCTCTCAGTTTTTCCCAATTAAGGATGATATTAGCAGTGGGTCTTTCGTATGATCTTGAGGTATAATCCTTCTATCTCTACTTTCCTGAGGGTTTTTATCAAGAAAGGATGCTGTATTTTGTCAAATGCTTTCTTTGCATCTATTGAGAGGATCGTTGGCTCTTATCCTTTCTTTTATGGATGTGATGTATCACATTGATTGTTTTGCATATATTGAACCAGACCTGCATCCCAGGTATAAATCCCACTTGGTCATGGTGAATAATTCTTTTAAGGTATTGTTGGATCCGGTTGGCTAGTATCTTGTTGACGATTTTAGCATCCATGTTCATCAGGGAAATTGGTCTGTAGTTCTCCTTTCTAGTGGGGTCTTTGTCTGGTTTTGGAATCAAGGTAATGCTGGGTTCATAGAATGAGTTTGAAAGCTTCCCTTCCATTTGTGTTTTTTGGAACAGCTTTGAAAGAATAGATGTTAACTCTTTTTTAAATGTTTGGTAGAATTCCCTGGAAAGCCATCTGGCCCTGGACTCTTGTTTTTTGGGAGATTTTTTATTACTAATTTGATTTCATTACTGGTTATGGGCCTGTTCAAATTTTCTATTTCTTCATGTTTCAGTTTTGGTAGTTTATGTGTTTCTAGGAATTTTCAATTTCTTCCAGATTTCCCATTTTATTGGCGTATAATTGCTCGTAATATTCTTTTTTTTTTTTTTAATGTTTATTTATTTTTGAGACAGAGCATGAACGGGGGAGGGTCAGAGAGAGAGGGAGACACAGAATCGGAAACAGGCTCCAGGCTCTGAGCTGTCAGCACAGAGCCTGACGTGGGGCTTGAACTCACGAACCGCAAGATCATGACCTGAGCTGAAGTCGGACGCTTAACTGACTGAGCCACCCAGGTGCCCCATCTCGTAATATTCTTTAATTATTGTTTTTATATCTGCTGTGTTGGTTTTGATCTTTCCTCTTTCATTCTTGATTTTATTTATGTGGGTCCTTTCCTTTTTCTTTATGATCAAATTGGCTAGGGTTTTATCAATTTTGTTAATTCTTTCACAGAACCAGCTTCTGGTTTCATTGATCTGTTCTACTGTTTTCTTTTCTTTTCTTTCTTTTTTTTTTTTTTTTTTTTGTTTCAATAGCATTGATTTCTGCTCTAATCTTTATTGCTTACTGCCTTCTCCTGGTTTTGAGTTTTATTTGCTGTTCTTTTTCCAGCTCTTTAAGATGTAAGGTGTAAGGTTAGGTTGTGTATCTGAGACCTTTCTTCCTTCTTTAGGAAGACCTGGATAGCTATATACTTCCCTCTTATGACCACCCATTGCTGCGTCCCAGAGGTTTTGGTCTGTGATGTTAGCATTTTCATTGGCTTCCATGAACTTTGTAATTTCCTCTTTAACTTCTTGGGTTAGCCCATTCATTCTTCAGTAGGATATTCTTTAGGCCCCAAGTATTTATTTCTTTCCACATTTTTTCTTGTGGTGGATTTCAAGTTTCATAGCATTGTGGTCTAAAAATATGCATGGTATGATCTCCATCTTTTTGTATTTGTTGACGGCTGATTTGTGTCCCAGTATGTGATCTATTCTGGAGAATGTTCCATGTGCACTCGAGAAGAGTGTGCACTGCTTTAGGATGAGAATGTTCTGTATATATCTGTTAAGTCCATTTGGTACAGTATGTCATTCAAAGCCATTGTTTCCTTGTTGATTTTCTGCTTAGATGATCTGCCCGTTGCTATAAGTGGGATGTTGAGGTCTCCTACTATTACAGTATTATTATCAATGAGTTTCTTTATGTTTGTCATTAATTGATTTATACATTTGGGTGCGCCACATTTGGAGCATAAATGTTTATAATTGTTAGATCTTCTTGGTGGATAGGCCCCTTAAAATGATATAATGTCCTTCTTCATCCCTTGTTAGAGTCTTTATTTTAAAATATAGATTGTCTGATATATGTATGGCTAATCCACCTTCTTTTGGTGATCATTTGTATGATAGATGGTTCTCCATCCCCTTAGTTTCAATCTGAAGGTGTGTTTAGGTCTAAAATGGGTCTCTTGTAAACAGCATATAGATGGATCTTCTTTTCTTAGCCTTCTGATTGGAGTGTTTAGTCCATTGATGTTTAGAGTGAGTACTGAAAGATATGAATTTATTGCCATTATGTTGCCTGAAGAGTTGGAGATTATGGTGGTGTTCTCTGGTCCTTTCTAGTCTTTGTTGTTTTTGGTCTTTTTTTTGTTTTTTCCTATCTTTTCCCCCTTCAGAAAGTCCCCCTTAAAATTTCTTGCAGGGCTAGTTTGGTGGTCACAAACTCCTTTAATTTTTGTTTGTCTGGGAAACTCTTTTATCTCTCCTATTTTGAATGACAGCCTTGCTGGATAAAGAATTCTTGGCTGCATATTTTTCTGATCAGCACATTGAATATAACCTGCCACTCCTTTCTGGCCTGCCAAGTTTCTGTGGATAGGTCTGGTACGAACCTGATCTGTCTTCCCTTGTAGGTTAAGGACTTTTTTTCCCTTGCTGCTTTCATGATTCTTTCCGTGCCTGAGTATTTTGTGAATTTGACTATGGTATGCCTTGTTCATGGTCTGTTTTTGTTGAATCTAACGGGTGTCCTCTGTGCTTCCAGGATTTTGATGTTTGTGTCTTTCCCTGTGTTAGGAAAGTGTTCCATTATGATTTGCTCACTTAAACATACTACCCCTTTTTCTCTCTCTTCATCTTTTGGGGCCCCTATGATTCTAATGTTATTCCTTTGTAATGAGTCACTGAATTCTCTAATTCTTGTATTGTGCTCTTTTGCCTTAGTCTCCCTCTTTTTTTTTGCTTCATTATTCTCCATATGTTTGTTCTCTATATTGCTGAATTGCTTCTCTGCTTCATCCATCCTTGTACCGTGGCATCCATTCGAGATTGCATCTGAGTTGTAGCATTTTTGATTTTTATCCTGGCTAGCTTTTAGTATCTCCACAGAAAGGGATTCTAATCTATTTTCACCCCCAGCTAGTATTCTTACTGTTGTGATTCTAAATTCTGGCTCAGACATCTTGCTTGTATCTTTGTTGGTTAAGTGCTTAGCTGTCATTTCTTCTTGTTTTTTCTTTCGGGGTGAATTCCTTCATTTCATCATTTTGAAGGAAGAAAAGGAATTAATAAAGTAAAAAAATAATAAAAATTAAACCATTAAAAACAATAAGGAAATCAAATAAAGGATGGGTCTGGTTGTTGAAGGAAACTTGATTAGAGAAAAAAAGGAAAAGATTATTTTTTTAAACTTTTTAAAAAAAAGTTTGAAAATTTGGAAAAATGAATACAGTAAAACAATAAAATTAGATAATGGAAGTAAAATATGATATAAAAGTTTACAAAAAAGTAAGAAATATAGTAGAAAAAATTAAAGAAAAATCTTAATAAAAATGGAAAATAAAAATAAATATTTCCCTTTCTGTTTTCAACAATAAGAAAAGAAAAAAAATTGAATAGATGGACCAGCAAACAGAATCAAATATGATTGAAATTATGTTTGGTTTCCCCTAGAAGTCCAACTGTGAAGTACTTTATAGTACATAAACTAAGCAGGCAGAGAGATTTGTGTTCCTTAAGGGTGTGGTTGGCCCACTTGGGCAGCACTTAGTGTAATAGCTCCATTCTCCACTAGGTGGCGATGCTTAGCTTACTGCGGTGGATTGTTGTGGTGCGTGTAGGCGTGTATGCTATGTGCATGCACAGGAGGGATGAAAATGGCGTCACCCAGCTACCCAGTATCTAGAATCAGAACTCTGTGCTCTCCCCAGTCGGCAATCAAGCACCCCTCTCTTCTCTGGCTTCCATCCACTCCCTGCTTCTACACTGTCCCGCTTCCACACTGTCCATGACCAAGCTATTAGGCTTCCAGGTGGCACCTCCGTCCTGAGTTTTATCTCAGATGGAACTGTTTTTTCCAAACCTCACTTCTGAAGGACTACAGCTTTGACCTGTTCTAACTCTCTGGAGGAGTGTCTCACTGAGTAATGGCTGGGTGCTAGCCCACCCTCAGGAATGTTGGTGAGACCAGGCCATTGCCATGCCCAGAGACTGACTGGGCATAAGCCCACCCACCCCAGAAAAAGTTCATGGGATTGTGTAGCAGCAGCATTTCAGGGATTATGGCAAATCACAACACACATGTGGCACCAGTTTTCATCCTTAACGTCCTCACTCCAACACCAGTGAATGTAGCCATTCTCCAGGGTCTGCTGGGACCTTTGCCTGTGGGGAGGCTGCACCACCTCTACCTAATGTTCTCCCAGCAGGGGAACCGCCTCTCCCTGTGTGGCCCAAGGACCCCTCGGATTGTTCTCCCAGGGATTCACCCTTCCCACCAGAGCACTGCCAGGTATCAAGCTGCAGAGTTTCAGACTTTGCGCTCCCTCTGTTTATAGAGTCTTAGTGGAATTTAATCCCTCTCCTTTATCCTTTCTCCTTTTTTTGTTCAGTTCCTATAGCTGTTTTCACTCTTTTTCTCTCCAGTTGCTTTGGGGGGGGGGGGTGCTTTTCCCATACTCTCCCCCTGTGTTTGTCCTCTCTTTGCAAGCAAAAATAGATCCCTGCCCTCTGTGTCTTCTCTCTCCCCCAGTTCACTTCTACCTGCTGAGTTCTGTGGTTCAGGTTGTGCAGATTGTTGTGTTAATCCTCAAATCAGGTTTGTAGGTGTGCAAGATGATTTAGTGTTGATTTGGCTACATTTTGGGGAGGAGAGGTGGAAAAAAAAACTTCCATGCTGTTCCACCATCTCAGCCCCTCCTCCTCTATCTGTTTTATTTATTTTTTTTTAATGTTTGTTTATCTTTGAGAGAGACAGAGCAGAATGTGAGTGGGTAGGGGCAGAGAGAGAGAGAGAGACACAGAATTGGAAGCAGGCTCCAGGCTCCGAGCTGTCAGCACAGAGCCTGACATGGGCCTCGAACTCACAAAGCACAAAATCATGACCTGAGCTGAAGTCGGACGCTCAACCGACTGAGCCACCCAGGCGCCCCTATCTGTTTTATTCTTGATAGCCCAATGAGGTTTATTGATTTTGTTGATCTTTTCAAGGAACTAACTTTAAGCTTTTTCTTTGTTTTTCTTTCCTTTCTTTCTTCCTTTTTTTTTTTTTTTTTTTTTGGTATTTCATGAATTTTTGCAATTATTTCTTTTATTTTCCTATTACTTACTTTGGATGTATTTTGCTCTTGAATTTCTAGCTTATTAAAGTAGAACCTTGGGTCATTAATTTCATACCTATCTTCTTATTCCCTAAATTTATGTCCAAACTTTGCTCTATCTATATTTCATACATTTTGATGTTATATTTTCATTTTCATATAATTCAAATTATTTTCTAATTTTTCTTGTGATTTTTTCCTTTGGTCCTTGAATTATTTACAAGTGTTTGATTTGCTAGTATTTATTCTTTTTTAAGATATTTCATCATTGATTTCTAATTCCATAGTGTTTACAGAATACATTCTCCAAGTTGTCAGCATTTTGAAAATTTTATTGAGGGTTTTTTTAATGGTCCATTTTATTGAATATAGTATGTACATTTGAAGAGAAAATGCATTTTTCAGTTATAGTGTTCTATAAATTAGCAAATCAAGGTAATTGATAATGTTCAGATTTTCTATGTTTTTAGTATTACTGAGAGAGGGAGGTTAAAATCTATGATTGTGGGTTTGTCTATTTCTCCCTTTAATTTTGTCAATTTCATTTTCATGTATTTTGAAATTATGTTACTAGGGTTATAAATATTTATAATCATTGTATCTTCAATCAGGAATTGAGTCTGCTATTATTATGAAATGTCTATTTCTGGTAATGCTATTTGAAATCTACTTTATCTGATATAAAGATAACCACTCCAGTATTCTTATGCTTGCTGTTTGCAAAGTATGCTTTTTTACAGTCCTTTACTTCAACCTTTCTGTGTATTTGTGTTTTTAAAGTGTGTCTCATGTAGCAGAAATAAACAAAATAGAAACTTAAAACAGACACACACAGACACACACACACACAATAGAACAGATCAATGAAACCAGAAGCTGGTTTTTTTAAAAGATAAAAGAAATTGATAAACCTTATCTGGACTTATCAAAAGCAAACAGAAAACAACAACAAAAAAAGAGGACTCAAATAAACAGCATCATAAATGAAAGAGGATAAATAATTGACACAACAGAAATACAAAGGATTGTAAGAGAATATTATAAAAATTATATGCCAACAAATTGGACAACCTAGAAGAAATGGATAAATTTCTAGAAACATGTAACCTCCCAAAACTGAATCAGGAAGGATGCAAAAATTTGAACAGACCTATTACCAGCAATAAAATTGAATCAGTAAAAAAAACCCAAAAAGCTCCCAACAAACAAAAATCCAGGACCAAATGTCTTCATAGGTGAACTCTACCAAACATTTAAAGAAGAGTTAATACCTATTCTTCTCAAACTATTCCAAAAAATAGAAGAGCAAGGGAAACTTCCAAATCCATTCCATGAGGTCAGCATTATCCTGATACCAAAACAAGATAAAAACACTGCAGAAATGAGAACTACAGGCCAATATTTCTGATGAATATAGATGCAGAATTCCTCAACAAAATTTAACCAAATTCAACAATACATTAAAAAGATCATTCACTACAATCAAGTTGGTTTTATTTTCTGGATGCAAGAGTGGTCCAATATTCACAAATCGATTAATGTGATACATCACATCAATAAGAGAAAGTATAAAAACCATATCACTTTAATAGATGCAGTAAAACATAAAAGCATTTGACAAAGTACAATATCCATTTATGACAAAAACCCTCAACAAAGTAGATCTAGAGGGAACATACCTCAGCATAATAAAGGCCATATATGAAAAACCCACAGTGAGCATCATACTCAATGGGAAAAAACCGAGAGCTTTTCCCTTAAGGTTAGGAACAAGACAAAGAGGTTCACTCTTACCACTTTTATTTAACATAGTCTTGGGGCGCCTGGGTGGCGCAGTCGGTTAAGCGTCCGACTTCAGCCAGGTCACAATCTCGCGGTCCGTGAGTTCGAGCCCCGCGTCAGGCTCTGGGCTGATGGCTCAGAGCCTGGAGCCTGTTTCCGATTCTGTGTCTCTCTCTCTCTCTGCCCCTCCCCCGTTCATGCTCTGTCTCTCTCTGTCCCAAAATTAAATAAACGTTGGAAAAAAAAAAAAATTTAACATAGTCCTGAAAATTCTAGCCACAACAATGAGGTAAGAAAAGGGACTAAAAGTCATCCAGTTAGTAAGGAGGAAGTAAAATGTTCCCTATTTGCAGATGACATGATACTATATATAAAATACCCTAAAGATTCCACCAAAAAAACTAGAACTGGTAAAGGAATTCAATAAGGCCACAGGATACAAAAATAAATATATTGAAGTCTGTCACATTTTTAAAAAATATTTATTTTTGAGACACAGCGTGAGCAGGGGAGGGGCAGAGAGAGAGGGAGACACAGAATTTGAAGCCGGCTCCAGGCTCTGAGCTGTCAGCACAGAGCCCGGCATAGGGCTTGAACTCACAAATTGTGAGATCATGACCTGAGCCGAAGTCGGACACAACTGAGTAAGTCACCCAGGTGCCCCTGTCACATTTCTGTACACCACAAATGAAGCAGCAGAAAGAGAAATTTAAACTATTCCATTTACAATTGCATCAAAAATCATAAAATACCTAGGAATAAACTTAACCAAGGGGATGAAAGACCTATAGTCTAAAAACTATAAAATATTGATGAAAGAAATTGAAGATGACACAAACAAATGGAAAGACATTCCATGCTCATGGATTGGAAGAACAAATATTGTTAGAATGTTCTTACTACCCAAAGCAATGTACAGATGTAATGCAATCCCTATCAAAATACCACCAGCATTTTTTCATAGAACTAAAACAGACCTAAAATTTGTGCAGAACCAAAGAAGACCCTGAATAGCCAAAGCAACCTTGAAAAAGAAAAAAATCTGGAGGTATCACAATTCCAGACTTCAAGTTATACTCCAAAGCTGTACTAAGCAAAACAGTATGGTGCTGGTACAAAAACAGACACATAGATCAACGGAACAGGATAGAAAACCCAGAAACAAACTCACAATTATATGGCCAAATAATCTTCAACAAAGATGACAAGAATATGCAGTGGGAAAAAGTCTCTTCAACAAATAGTGTTGGGAAATCTTGACAGGTACATGCAAAAGAATGAAACTGGACTACTATCCACACCAGACACAAAAATAAACTCAAAATGAATTAAGGACCTAAATGTGAGACCTGAAACCATAAAAATTCTAGAAGACAGTACAGGCAGTACTGTAATTTCTCTGACATTGGTTGTAACAATATTTTTCTAGATGTGTCTCCTGTGGCAAGGGAAACAAGCAAAAATAAACTATTGGGACTAAATCAAAATAAGCTTCTGCACAAGAAAGGAAACAGTCAACAAAACTAAAAGTCAACCTGCTTAATGGCAAAAGATACTTGCAAATGACAGAAAGAAAGGATTTGTATCCAAAATCTGTCAAGAACCTTTAAAACACAACACCAAAAAAATGAGTAATCCATTTAAAGTGGGCAGAAGACATGAACAGACATTTCCCCAAGGAAGACCTACAAATGGCCAACAGACATATGAAATATTCTCATCCTCATTCATCATTAGGGAAATGCAAATGAAAAATACACCTTACCCCATCAGAATGGCTAAAACCAAAAACACAAGAAGCAACAAGTGTTGGAGAGGACATGGAGAAAAAGGAACCCTCTTTCACTGTTGGTGGGAATGCAAACTGGTACAGCCACTGTGGAAAACAGTATGGAGGTTCCTCAAAAAATTAAAAATGGAACTACCCTATGATCCACTTATTGTACTACTGGGTATTTACCCAAAGAATACAAAAGCAGTAATTCAAAAGGATATATATACTCCTTGGCACCAAAACAGACACTCAGATCAATGGAACAGAATAGAGAACTCAGAAATGGACCCACAAGTGTATGGCCAACTAATCTTTGACAAAGCAGGAAAGAATATCCAATGGAGTAAAGACAATCTCTTCAGCAAGTGGTACTGGGAAAACTGGACAGCAACATGCAGAAGAGTGAACCTGGACCACTTTGTTACACCATACACAAAAATAAACTCAAAATGGATGAAAGACCTCAACATAAGACAGGAAGCCATCAAAATCCTTGAGGAGAAAGCAGGCAAAAACCTCTTTGACTTTGCCTGTAGCCACTTCTTACTCAACACGTCTCCAGAGACAAGGGAAACAAAAGTAAAAATGAACTATTGGGACTTCCTCAAAATAAAAAGGTTCTGCACAGTGAAGGAAACTGTCAGCAAAACTAAAAGGCAACCGAAGGAATGGGAGACGATAGTTGCAAATGACATATCAGATAAAGAGTTAGTATCCAAAATCTATAAAGAACTTATCAAACTCAACACCCCAAAAAACAAATAATCTGGTGAAGAAATGGGTAAAAGACATGAATAGACACTTCTTCAAAGAAGACATCCAGATGGCCAACAGACACATGAAAAAAATGCTCAACATCACTCATCATCAGGGAAATACAAGTCAAAACCACAATGGGATATCACCTCACACCTGTCAGAATGGCTAACGTTAACAACTCAAGCAACAACAGATGTTGGTGAGGATGTGGAGAAAGAAGATCTCTTTTGCACTGCTTGTGGGAATGCAAACTGGTGCAGCCACTCTGGAAAACAGTGTGGAGGTTCCTCAAAAAATTAAAACTAGAACTACCCTATGACCCAGCAATTGCACTACTAAGTATTTATCCAAGGAATACAGGTATGCTGTTTCAAAGGGACACATGCATCCCAATGTTTATAGAAGCCCTATCAACAATAGCCAAAGTATGGAAAGAGCCCAAATGTCCATCAATGGATGAATGGATAAAGAAAAGGTGCTATATACATACAATGGAGTATTACTCAGCAATCAAAAAGAATGAAATCTTGCCATTTGCAACTACGTGGATGGAACTGGAGGATATTATGCTAAGCGAAATTAGAGAAAGACAAATATCATATGACTTCACTCATGTGAGGACTTTAAGACACAAAAGATGAACATAAGGGAAGGGAAGCAAAATACTATAAAACGGAGGGGGACAAAACATAAGAGACTCTTAAATATGGAGAACAGAGGGTCACTGGAGGGGTTGTGGGGGAGGGATGGGCCAAATGGGTAAGGGGCATTCAGGAATCTACTCCTGAAATCATTATTGCACTATATACTAATTTTGATGTAAATTAAAAAAATAAAATTAAAAAAAAGGATATATACACTCTTATGTTTATTGCAGCATTATTTACAATAGCCAAATTATGGAAGCAGCCCAAGCATCCATCAAAAGATGAATGGATGAAGATGTGTACACACACGTGTGCATGCGTGCACACACACACACAATGGAATATTATTCAGCCATAAAGAATGAAATCTTGCCATTTGCAACAACACAAACGGAGATAGAGAGTATAATGCTAAGTGAAGTAGTCAGTCAGAGAAAGACAAATACCATATAATTTCACTCATGTGGAATTTAAGAAAACAACCAAAGGGAAAAAAAGACAAGCCAAAAAACAGACTTTTAACTATAAAGAACAAACAGGTGGGTTACCAGAGGGGAGGAGGGTGGGTGGATAGGTGAAGGAGAGTAAGAATACACTCATCTTGATTATGAGCACTGAATAATACATAGATTTGTTGAATTAGTATATTATACATGTGAAAATAATATAACACTGTATGCTAACTATACTGGAATTAAAATTAAAAAAAAAATAAAGCATGTTTCTTATAGATCAATCTTTATCCATTCTGGCAATCTTTGATATTTAATTGGAGTATTTAGTCCATTTACATTTAATTTAATTTCTATTATGTTTGTATTTGTACATACCATTTTATCATGTTATTTATTTGAACTCTGTTTTCTGTTTTACTCTTTCTCCATTCATGCTTTCTTTTGGTTTGATAAGATATTAAAATTTTTTGATTTCAGTTCTTCTATTGGCTTTTTAACTATACCTTCTACATTTTTTTGGTGGTTGAACTAGTGATAAAAATATCCATTCCCAACTTTTCACAATGTGCTTAAAGTTAATAATGTAGCACTTCATGTAAAATGTAATTATCTTGTAATGAAATAGATTGTCCTATTCTTATTTTAAGGAAATTAATGTTAGGAAAGCTAAGTGTAATATCTAAGATACCTAACTAATAACTATCCAATATCTAAATTTTGAAGATTAAACCAAATTTACATTCCCAGAATCAGTCCAACTTGGTTTTGGTCTGTATTTCTTTTTTATATTTCTGGGTTACATTTGTTAATATTTTAAGAGTTTTGCTTCTGTGTAAGAAAAATTGGCATGTAAATCTCCTGCATATAATATTCTTGTCATATTTTCTTATCAAAATCATGTTCAATTCATAAAACGAGTTGAGACCACTTCTTCCTTTCTAACACCTGGAAGAGTTTAAGACTGGCATTACATTTTTCTTAAGGATTGGTAGACTTTATTGGTGAAACCATTTGATCTTTAGTTTTCTTTGTGTAAGTTTTATAATTATGTATTTATATTTCTTTAATAGTTTTATGAATATGTAAATTTTCTCTTTTTTCTTGTGTCAGTGTTGATAAGTTCTGTTCCTCCATTTTTTCTAAATTTTCAGTTGTTGGCATGACATTATTTACTATATCCTGTGTGTGTGTGTGTGTGTGTGTGGTGTGTTGTGTGTTTGCTTCTTCTCTTAGTTTTTACTTCTTTATTAATTTTCTAGGTCTTTTTATTTTTTTTTTTTAATTTTTTTTTCAACGTTTATTTATTTTTGGGACAGAGAGAGACAGAGCATGAACGGGGGAGGGGCAGAGAGAGAGGGAGACACAGAATCGGAAACAGGCTCCAGGCTCTGAGCCATCAGCCCAGAGCCCGACGCGGGGCTCGAACTCACAGACCGCAAGATCGTGACCTGGCTGAAGTCGGACGTTTAACCGACTGCGCCACCCAGGCGCCCCTAATTTTCTAGGTCTTTTTAAATAAATTCTTTCATGGAATGATCATTTGGCTGTGTTGATCCTTTTTATAATATATGCTTTTTCACTTATTGTGTTCATAATTGTTTTGTGTGTGTGTGTGTGTGTTATGTTTTCTGCATTTTTATAGATTTTTGAAGTAGATTCTTAGATACCTTATTAACAGCTTCTTTTTTTTCCTATTATAGACATTTATGTCCCTAAAACATGATTTTAGGTGTATTCAGCAAGTTTATTATGTAATTAATATGTAATTTAATATGTAATCTCAATTGTGAGATTAGAAGTAAATTCTACTTTAAATTTTATTTCTTCTTTGAAGTATATTTCTTGACAAATATTTGTGGATTTACTTCTTATACCTTTGTTATTTCTAGTTTCTTGCATCAAATAACATATTCTATATGATTTCTGTTGAAATGTGTTAGAGTATTCATATTTGCTCTATGATCTTGTATGATATTTTGGTAAATATTTCATTTATTCTTTAGTTTTTTGCTTTTTTAGGTTAATTTAAATTTTTTTCTAATTTTTTTTTTTAATTTTAGGGAGAGAGAGAGCATGCATAAGTGGGGTAGAGGAGCAGAGGGAGAGAGAGAATTTTAAGCATGCTCCATGCTCAGTGCAGGGCCTGATGCAGGACTTGATCTCACAACCCTGGGATCATGATCTGAGCTGATTAAGAGTAAGATGCTCAACCAACTGAGCCACCCAGGTGTCCCTTTTAATTTTTTTTTTTTTAGAGAGAGAGCTTAAGCAGGGGAGAGGCACAGAGGGAGACAGAGAGAGAGGGAGAGAGAGAGAGAGAGACGGAGAGAATCTTAAGCAGGCTCTACACTCAGTACAGAGCTTGATGCGGGGCTCGATCCCATAACCCTGGAATCATGACATGAGCCTAAATCAAGAGTCAGATGCTTAACTGACTGAACCACCCAGGCATTTCTTTTTATTTTTATTCATTTATTTTTTTTAGAGAGAGAATAATGTGTACTTTAAATGAAACTGTGTTTTGCAATTGTGTACAGTATTTGATCAGATGTTCATTAGGTCAAATTTGCTAACCATCTTTCTCAAATATTCTGTATCTTTACTGATTACTTTGTTTGTTCTTACGGAGTTATTTCAAAATCTACCATTGTGCTTGTGGATTTGTCTACTCGTTTCAGTAAATTTTTCTTTTAACAATTTACACTTCTTAGATCTTCCAGGTGAATTAAAATTTTAAATCAATATCAAAGCTTGAAGTGTGTCCTTTTAATTTAGTGATGTTTTTGCCTTAGAGTCTATTAATACAGCTGTATCAGCTTGCTTTTGGTTTTTATTCACATGGTCCTTTTTAATTTTTATACTTACAACTTCATCCCTTGTTTTAAATGTTTTTGTGTAAATGGCATATATATTTTATGGATCTGACAATCTTTGTCTTTTAATTGGAACACTTAGTCCTTCCATGTAATGTGCTTTCAATATATTTGGATTTAAGCCTACTATTTTACTATTGCTTTTTATTTGTTGCATTCTACCTATGTTTATTTGCATCCTCTTTTTTGCCCCTTTATGGGTAGATTTTTTTTAAGTTTATTTATTTATTTTAGAAGACAGGCAGAGAGCATGAGCATGGGTGGGACAGAGAGGGAGGGAGAGAAAAACTCCCAAGCATGACCATGCTCATGAACCATGAGATCATGACCTGAACCAAGATCAAGAGTCAATGCCTAACCAACTGAGCCACCCAGGTGCCCCTTGAATAGATTATTTCATATTATTCTGTTATTTCTCGCTTAATAGGTTAGTACTTATACATTGATGTTTTCCTTCTAGAGATTATAAGACATGTTTCACTAATCAAAATCTAATATAAATTAGTATTTATTATTTCCTCCTGGACAGCATAAGTACCTCAGAATATTATAACTTCATCGGACCCTTTCTGACTCATATACATTTGTTGTCATATGTTTCAATACTTTTATTTCAAGAAGACATTTTAGTTTTGTTTAATAATATCAAAATATATTTATATTTTCTATGTATTTACCATTTTTGTTGCTCTTAATTTTTTCTTGCATCACTGAATGTCTACACAGGATAATTTTCCTTGTGCCTGAAAACATCCTTTAGTTATTTTCCTTAGTGTGACTCTTTTGATTAGAAATTTGTTCAGGTTTTGTTGTCTGAAAATATCTTCATCTTTATTCTTGAATGATATCTTCACTGGGTATAAAAATAGGTTGTTTTATTTTCTTTACTATTTTGAAAATATCTATCATACAGTGCCTTTCATTTTTTTTTCTGGAAGGTCAGCTGCTTTGTCCAATTTTTGCTTCTTTGGTAGATAATCTATTGTGTTTTTCCTCTTGCTACCTTTTTTTAAATTTAAATTTTAGGTAACATACAATGCAATATTGGTTTCAGGAGTAGAATTCAGTGATTTATCACTTATGTACAATGCCCAGTGCTCATCACATTCAGTGCCCTCCTTAATACCCATCACCCATCTAGGCCATCTTCCACCCTCCTCCCTTCATCAACCCTGTTTGTTCTGTATTCTTAAGTGACTCTTGTGTTTGTTTCCCTGTCTCCTGTTACTCCCCCTTCACATATGTTCATCTGTTTTGTTTCTTAAATTCCACATATGAGTGAAATCAAATGGTATTTGTCTTTCTCTTATTGACTTATTTTGCTTAGTATAATACGTTCTAGCTCCATCCACGTCATTGCAACTGGGAAGATTTCATTCTTTTTGATGGCTGAGTAATATTCCATTGCGTATTTATACCATATCTTTATCCATTCATCAGTCAATGGACATTTGGGCTCTCTCTATACTTTTGCTCTTGTTCATAGTGCTGCTATAAACATCGGGGTGCTCATACCCCTTCAAATCTGTATCTTTGTGTTGTTTGGATAAATACCTAATAGTGTACTTCCTGGATCATGGGGTAGTTCTATTTTTAGTTTTTTGAGGAGTTTCCATAGTGTTATCTGGAGTGGTTGCACAAGTTTGCATTCCCACCAACAACGCAAGAAGGTTCCCCTTTCTCTGCATCCTTGCCAACACCTGTTGTTTCTTGTGTTGTTAGTTTTAGTCATTATGACAGGTGTGAGGTGGTATCTTGTTGTGGTTTTGATTTGTATTTTCCTGATGATGAGTGATGTTGAGCATCTTTTCATCTGTCTGTTAGCCACCCGGATGTCTTCTTTGGAAAAATGTCTATTCATTTCTTCTGCCCGTTTCTTAATGGGGTTGTTTGTATTTTGGGTGTTGAGTTTGATAAGTTCTTTATAGATTTTGGATGCTAACCGTTTATTAGATATCTTGTTTGCAAATATCGTCTCCCATTCCATAGGCTGCCTTTTAGTTTTATTGATTGTTTCCTTTGCTGTGCAGAAGCCTTTTATCTTGATCAATTCCTGATAGTTCATATTTGCTTTTGTTTCCCTTGCCTTTGGTGATGTGTCTAGTAAGGAGTTGCTGCAGCCAAGGTCAAAGTGGTGGTTGCCTGTGTTGTCCTCTAGAAGTTTCATGGTTTCCTGTCTCACGTTTGGATCTTTCATCCATTCTGATTTTTTTGTGTGTATGGTATAAGAAAGTGGTCCAGTTTCTTTTTTCTACATGTTTGCCATCCAGTTTTCCCAAAGCCATTTTTTGAAGAGACTGTCTTTTTTCCATTGGATATTCTTTCCTGCTTTCCTGTTGAAGATTAGTTGACCATATAGTTGTGGGTCCATTTCTAGGTTTTCTATTCTGTTCTCTTGATCTGTGTGTTTTGTGCCAGTACCATTCTGTCTTGATGACTGCAGCTTTGTAATATAGCTTGAAATCCTCAATTGTGATGTCTCCAGTTTTGTTTTTCTTTTTTCAAGGTTGCTTTGGCTAATTTGGGTCTTTTGTGGTTCCATACAAATTTTAAGATTGTTTGTTCTAGCTCTGTGAAAAATGCTGGTGGTATTTTGATAGGGATTGCATTAAATGTGTAGATTGCTTTCAGTACTATAGAAATTTTAACAAAGTTTGTTTGTCCAATCCATGAGCATGGAATGCTTTTTCATTTACTGGTGTATTCTTCAATTTCTTTCATAAGTGTTCTATAGTTTTTGGGTCTTTTACCTCTTTAATTTTATTCCTAGATATCTGATTGATTTTGGTACAATTGCAAATGGGATTGATTTCTTGAATTCTTTTTTTGCTGCTTCGTTATTTGTGTATAGATATGCGGCAGATTTCTGCATGTTGATTTTATATACTGCAACTTTGCTGAACTCATGTATTAGTTCTAGCAGTTTGTTTTTGGAGTCTTTGGGGTTTTCTACATAAAATATCATGTCATCTGCAAACAGTGAAAGTTTGACTTTTTTCTTGTCAATATGGATGGCTTTTCTTTCTTTTTGTCAGATTGCTGAGGCTAAGACTTCCAGTACTATCTTAAATAGTAATGGTGAGAATAGACATCCTTGTCTTGTTCCTGACCATAGAAGGGAAGACTCTCAGTTTTCCCCACTGAGGATGATGTTGACTGTGGGGTTTTCATCTGTGGTCTTTATGATGTTGATGTGTGTTCCATCTATCCTTTGTATGATGAGGGTTTTCATCAAGAATGGATGCTGTATTTCGTCAAATGATTTTTCTGTATCTGTTGACAGGATCATATAGTTTTTATTCTTTTTTTTTATTAATGTGGTATATCATGTTGATTGATTTGTGAATATTGAACCAGCCCTGAAGCCTGGTAATAAATCTCACTTGATCGTGGTGAATAATTCTTCTAATATACTGTTGAATTCAATTTGCTAGTATTTTTTTAAATTTTTTAACTTAAAAAATGTTTTATGTTTATTTATTTTGAGAGAGACAGAGAGAGCGAGAGAGCAGGGCAGGGGCAGAGAGGAGAGAGAGAATCTAAAGCAGGATCCGCACTGTCAGCACAAAGCCTGATGTGGGGGCTCTGTCAGTGCAGAGCCTGACATGGAGCTCAATCCCATGAACCGAGAGATCATGACCTGAGCCAAAATCAGGAGTCAGACACTGAACTGACTGAGCCATCCAGGTGCCCCTTGATTTGCTAGCAGTAATTGAGAATTTTTGCATCCATGTTCATCAGAGATATTGACTTGTAATTTTCCTTTTCAGAGGGATCTTTGGTTTTGGAATTAAGGTAATGTTGGCTTCATAGAAGGAGTTTGGAAGTTTTCCTTCCATTTCTATTTTTTGGAACAGTTAGAAAAGAATAGGTATTAACTGTTCTTTAAGTGTGTGATAGAATTCCCCTGAGAAGCCATCTAGCCCAGGACTCTTGTTTGTTGGGAGGTTTTTGATTACTGATTCAATTTCTTTGCTGGTTTTCTTCCTGTTTTAGTTTTGGTAGTTGTGAGTTTCTAGGGATTTTTCCATTTCTTCCAGATTGCCCAGTCTGTTGACATATAATTTTTCATAGTATTCTCTTATAATTGCTTGTATTTCTGTGATGTTGTGATCTCTCCTCTTTCATTCATTATTTTATCTGTTTGGGTCCTTTCTCTTTTCTTTTTGATAAGTCTGGATCTGGGGTTATCAAGTTTATTCTTTCAAAGAACCAGCTCTTAGTTTTGTTGCTCTGTTCTGTTTTTTGTTTGTTTCTATATCATTTATTTTTGCTCTAATCTTTATTATTTCCCTTCTTCTGCTGGCTTTAGGCTTTATTTGCTGTTCCTTTTCTAGCTCTCTTACGTGCAAGGTTAGGTCGTGTATTTGAAACCTTTATGGCTTCTTAAGATAGGCCTTAATTGCAGTATGCCTTTGCTGCATCAAAAAGGGTTTGGACTATCATGTTTTCATTTTCATTTGCTTCTGTATATATTTTTTTTCTTTTTTAATATACTGGTTAACTCATTCATTCTTGGGTCAGATGTTCTTTAACTTCCATGTATTTTAGAGCTTTCCACATTTGTGGTTGACTAAGTTTGATAGCATTATGATCTGAAAATATGCATGGTAAGATCTTGGTCTTCTTGTACTTTTTAAGGGCTGATTTGTGACCCAGTATGTGGTCTGCTCTGGAGAATGTTCCTTGTGCACTCAAAAAGGATGTGTATTCTGCTGCTTTAGGATGAAATCTTCTGAATATATCTGCTAACTCCATCTGGTCCAGTGTGTCATTCAAAGCTGTTGTTTCCTTGTTGGTTTTCTGCTTAGATGATCTGTCCATTGCTGTTAAGTAGTGTGTTACCTCCTAGCCAAGGGGTGGCAGACACAGGCAGGCTTTGTCCTGTCCCACAGCACTCCAGGGAAGGGGTCATTTTCTCCTACTCTGGACTGTACCCCTGACCTAGCCACCAAGCCCAGGGTGGCTCCACTCTTCCTCAGGTGCGGGAACAGGGTAGCCAGCCCCAGTCTGGAGAAAGCCCCCACAGTTAGAGATGGGATTCCTCTCCATCCAGTCTGAGGTTTTTCTCTTGTCCAGATACACTCCCATGCTTCCGCAACCTCACTTTCTCTTCCCTTCCCTTTGTCTCTCCACAAATGGGGATCCTAAAGTCTCCTACTATCAGTGTATTATTTTCAATGAGTTTGTTTATGTGTTATTAATTGATTTATATATTTGGGTGCATAAATATTTGGGGGGCATAAATATTTACAATTGTTAGATCTTCTTGGTGGATAGACCCCTTAATTATGATATAATGCTCTTCATCTCTTGTTACAGTCTTTATTTTAAAATCTGGTTTCTCATGTAAGTATGGCTACTCCAGCTTTCTTTTGACATCCATGCATGATAGATGGTTCCCCTCATTTTTTATCTGCAGGTGTCTTTAGGTCTTTAGTGAGTCTCTTGTAGGCAGCATATAGTCAGATCTTTATTTTTTATCCATACCCTGTGTCTTTTGATCGGAGCATTTAGTCCATTTATATTCAGAGTGATTATTGAAAGATATGAACTTAGTGCCATTGTGTTACCTGTTAAGTTGGTGTTTCTGGTGATGCCCTCTGGTTCTTTCTAGCCTTTGTTGTTGCTTTTTGTCTTTTTTTTTCCCCCTCCACTCAGAGTCCCCCATGAAATTTCTTACAGGGCTGGTTTAGTGGTCATGAACTCCTTTAGTTTTTGTTTGTTTGGGAAACTCTTTATCTCTCCTTTTATTATGCATGAGAGCCTTGTTGGGTAAAGAATTCTTGTCTGCAGGGTGCCTGGGGTGGCTCAGTCAGTTAAGCACTCAGGTCATGATCTCACAGTTGGTGAGATTGAGCCCCACATTGGGCTCTGCCCAGAGCCTGCTTGGGATATTCTCTTTCTCTCTTCCCCCACCTTGGTTCCTTCCTTGCTCATACATGCTCTCCTCCCTCAAAATAAATGAATAAACTTAAAAAAAAAAAGTAAAAATGAAAATAAGTAAAAGGAATAGAAAAAACTGAGAATAAATGAATAAATAATAATAAAAAATAAAGGATAAAAGTAAACAGGAAGCTAGATCCTATTTCCCCTAGAACTGAAGCTCTGTAGCACTCTATGATCAGTAGACTTGGTGCAAACAAGTGCGGGTCTTCTGGGGGAGGAGCCAGCTGTGCTGATTCTCAGGCTGACTTGTTTCAATACAAATGTGCCTCAGGGCGCAAGGGGACAGCACTTGGTGAAGTGGCTCTGACCTTCACCAGGTGGCGCTGTTTTGTTCACTGAAGGCTTTCAGTGCTGAGGGGCGGGATGTATATGGTGGTGCCCCAGTCTCTAGCCCTGGAGCTGAAAATCATGCCCCCTCCTTCAGGGAATGCTCACAGAAGAGCAGTCGTTCACCCCCCTTGTGTACCTGGTTTCCAGCAGAACCCTGCGTTCACCCTGCCACCCATGTCTGAGGGTTGTTGTTTTTTTGTTTTGTTTTTGTTTTTATCTCAGGAGTTTCAAAACTCCAAATTTTAGGGAATCCCATGGTGCAGACCCACACTGTTCCTCTGGGGGAGAGTCTCAGCGAGCTTTTGCTGGCCTATGTGAGGAAAGTGGTTGTATGACCCTATAGTACTTCAACGTTTATGACAAAACAGAGCCAAAAGCTGTCACCCCTGCTTGCTGCCCTCAGCCTGAGTCCCCACTCCTATGCCTAGAAAAAGTGCAGTACATTGGTGCCACCCATTCTTCCTGCGACCCAAGGGATCCTAAGACCACACTGTCACATCTGGGATTCTGCCCAGCTTCACCACCTGAGCACCTTTAAGCCAGGCACATCCCCCATTATAACGTACTTCTAAAATTTCAGATTTTGTGCTCTGCTGCTTATAATACTTTGTGGTAGCCTCCGTAAGCGGCCTCCCTCCCTGCTGCTGTACCTGAAGCTGTCTCCTCCATATCAACTCTCCACACCTCCTACCTTCCAGAAGGTGGTCACTTTTGTACTTGTAGACTTGCAGATTTTGTTCTCTCAGACCTCTGATTGACTTCTTGGGTATTCAGAATGATATATAATAACTGTCTAGCTATGTTGGAGGGACAGGACAAGCATAGGGTTTCTCTGCGCCTCTGCCAGCTTAACTCCTGTCCCCCTCTCTTGTTTTGTTTTGTTTTTTTTGTCTCAAGTTTTGGCCAGGTTTTCTATGAAACACCTACTTGTGGATTGCTTGTTTGTTTATTTATTTATTACTTGTTTATTGGTTTAATGTTTTTCGTGGATCTAGAATATATGGTTTAATGTTTTCTAAATCAGTTTTTAGAAGTTTTCAGCCTTTATCTCTTCAACTACTTCACTTACACCATTTTTTTCTTCTTTCATTTGGGATTGAGATTATAGGTAATCATACTCATGTTAAAAACACCTTTCTGGGTTTTTTCCTAATTTTCTGAAATTTTTTTCTTTAGGTTTTAATATTTATATAATTTATCTTTCTAAAGTAATGATTAATTCTTTTCTCCCACATGGATACCTCAAATACTTTCCCCCAACTTTTTTTTTAATGTTTATTTTATTTTTTATTTTTATTTATTTATTTTTTTAATGTTTATTTTATTTTTGAGAGAGCGCATGTCAGCAAGGGAGGGACAGAGAGGGGGGGAACAGAGGACCTGAAGCGGGCTCTGGGCTGACAGCAGCAAGCCCAATGTGGGGCTCGAACTCATGAACCATGAGATCATGAGATCATGACCTGACAAAGTCCTACGCTCAACTGACTGAGCCATCCAGGTGCCCCTCCCCCCCAATCTTTACTACAACTCTGCAAATATTTATTTTTGCTATTTTCAAGTATTTTTACAGTTATTCTAAGAGGTTAACCATCTTGCCCAAGTTTACACAGCTGCCAGGCAACTAATGCTAAAATCTGAACCAACGTCCAGTTGATTAAATGTTTCTTGCTCTTCATTATGGGGATTATGTTTCCTTTATAATGTCTCTTTGTCTTTCTTACTTGATATTTGGAGAATAGCTGTTATTTAAGTGGTGTGTCTATGAGTGAATTGTCTTAGTCTATCCTGAAATAACATTCTATCATTCCATCTATACTTATTAGATAAACAGAAGTGCACAACTTTATGAGCCAAATATTACTCCCTTAAGGGCTTTGTTTTCTACAGGGAAAAAAGAGTGTATATAGTTCATTCTTTTTTTTTTTTTTCAAGCCTTTTTATTTTTTTTTTATTTTTTTTTAATATATGAAATTTATTGTCAAATTGGTTTCCATACAACACCCAGTGCTCATCCCAAAAGGTGCCCTCCTCAATACCCATCACCCACCCTCCCCTCCCTCCCACCCCCCATCAATCCTCAGTTTGTTCTCAGTTTTTAACAGTCTCTTATGCTTTGGCTCTCTCCCACTCTAACCTCTTTTATTTTTTTTTCTTCCCTTCCCCCATGGGTTCCTGTTAAGTTTCTCAGGATCCACATAAGAGTGAAACCATATGGTATCTGTCTTTCTCTGTATGGCTTATTTCACTTAGCATCACACTCTCCAGTTCCATCCACGTTGCTACAAAAGGCCATATTTTATTTTTTCTCATTGCCACGTAGTATTCCATTGTGTATATAAACCACAATTTCTTTATCCATTCATCAGTTGATGGACATTTAGGCTCTTTCCATAATTTGGCTATTGTTGAGAGTGCTGCTATAAACATTGGGGTACAAGTGCCCCTATGCATCAGTACTCTTGTATCCCTTGGATAAATTCCTAGCAGTGCTATTGCTGGGTCATAGGGTAGGTCTATTTTTAATTTTCTGAGGAACCTCCACACTGCTTTCCAGAGTGGCTGCACCAATTTGCATTGCCACCAACAGTGCAAGAGGGTTCCCGTTTCTCCACATCCTCTCCAGCATCTATAGTCTCCTGATTTGTTCATTTTGGCCACTCTGACTGGCGTAAGGTGATACCTGAGTGTGGTTTTGATTTGTATTTCCCTGATAAGGAGCGACGCTGAACATCTTTTCATGTGCCTGTTGGCCATCCGGATGTCTTCTTTAGAGAAGTGTCTATTCATGTTTTCTGCCCATTTCTTCACTGGGTTATTTGCTTTTCGGGTGTGGAGTTTGGTGAGCTCTTTATAGATTTTGGACACTAGCCCTTTGTCCGATATGTCATTTGCAAATATCTTTTCCCATTCCGTTGGTTGCCTTTTAGTTTTGTTGGTTGTTTCCTTTGCTGTGCAGAAGCATTTTATCTTCATAAGGTCCCAGTAATTCACTTTTGCTTTTAATTCCCTTGCCTTTGGGGATGTGTCGAGTAAGAGATTGCTACGGCTGAGGTCAGAGAGGTCTTTTCCTGCTTTCTCCTCTAAGGTTTTGATGGTTTCCTGTCTCACATTCAGGTCCTTTATCCATTTTGAGTTTATTTTTGTGAATGGTGTGAGAAAGTGGTCTAGTTTCAACCTTCTGCATGTTGCTGTCCAGTTCTCCCAGCACCATTTGTTAAAGAGACTGTCTTTTTTCCATTGGATGTTCTTTCCTGCTTTGTCAAAGATGAGTTGGCCATACGTTTGTGGGTCTAGTTCTGGGGTTTCTATTCTATTCCATTGGTCTGTGTGTCTGTCTTTGTGCCAATACCATGCTGTCTTAATGATTACAGCTTTGTAGTAGAGGCTAAAGTCTGGGATTGTGATGCCTCCCGCTTTGGTCTTCTTCTTCAAAATTACTTTGGCTATTCGGGGCCTTTTGTGGTTCCATATGAATTTTAGGATTGCTTGTTCTAGTTTCGAGAAGAATGCTGGTGCAATTTTGATTGAGATTGCATTGAATGTGTAGATAGCTTTGGGTAGTATTGACATTTTGACAATATTTATTCTTCCAATCCATGAGCAGGGAATGTCTTTCCATTTCTTTATATCTTCTTCAATTACCTTCATAAGCTTTCTATAGTTTTCAGCATACAGATCCTTTACATCTTTGGTTAGATTTATTCCTAGGTATTTTATGCTTCTTGGTGCAATTGTGAATGGGATCAGTTTCTTTATTTGTCTTTCTGTTGCTTCATTGTTAGTGTATAAGAATGCAACTGATTTCTGTACATTGATTTTGTATCCTGCAACTTTGCTGAATGCATGTATCAGTTCTAGCAGACTTTTGGTGGAGTCTATCGGATTTTCCACGTATAGTATCATGTCATCTGCAAAAAGCGAAAGCTTGACTTCATCTTTGCCAATTTTGATGCCTTTGATTTCCTTTTGTTGTCTGATTGCTGATGCTAGAACTTCCAGCACTGTGTTACACAACAGCAGTGAGAGTGGGCATCCCTGTCGTGTTCCTGATCTCAGGGAAAAAGCTCTCAGTTTTTCCCCGTTGAGGATGATGTTAGCTGTGGGCTTTTCATAAATGGCTTTTATGATTTAAGTATGTTCCTTCTATCCCGACTTTCTCAAGGGTTTTTATTAAGAAAGGGTGCTGGATTTTGTCAAAGGCCTTTTCTGCATCGATTGACAGGATCATATGGTTCTTCTCTTTTTTTTTTTTATTAATGTGATGTATCACGTTGATTGATTTGCAAATGTTGAACCAGCCCTGCATCCCAGGAATGAATCCCACTTGATCATGGTGAATAATTCTTTTTATATGCTGTTGAATTCGATTTGCTAGTATCTTATTGAGAATTTTTGCATCCATATTCATCAGGGATATTGGCCTGTAGTTCTCTTTTTTTTACTGGGTCTCTGGTTTAGGAATCAAAGTAATACTGGCTTCATAGAATGAGTCTGGAAGTTTTCCTTCCCTTTCTATTTCTTGGAATAGCTTGAGAAGGATAGGTATTATCTCTGCTTTAAACGTCTGGTAGAACTCCCCTGGGAAGCCATCTGGTCCTGGACTCTTATTTGTTGGGAGATTTTTGATAACCGATTCAATTTCTTCGCTGGTTATGGGTCTTGTTCAAGCTTTCTATTTCCTCCTGATTGAGTTTTGGAAGAGTGTGGGTGTTCAGGAATTTGTCCATTTCTTCCAGGTTGTCCAATTTGTTGGCATATAATTTTTCATAGTATTCCCTGATAATTGTTTGTATCTCTGAGGGATTGGTTGTAATAATTCCATTTTCATTCATGATTTTATCTATTTGGGTCATCCCCCTTTTCTTTTTGAGAAGCCTGGCTAGAGGTGTGTCAATTTTGTTTATTTTTTCAAAAAACCAACTCTTGGTTTCGTTGATCTGCTCTACAGTTTTTTTAGATTCTATATTGTTTATTTCTGCTCTGATCTTTAGTATTTCTCTTCTTCTGCTGGGTTTAGGCTGCCTTTGCTGTTCTGCTTCTATTTCCTTTAGGTGTGCTGTTAGATTTTGTATTTGGGATTTTTCTTGTTTCTTGAGATAGGCCTGGATGGCAATGTATTTTCCTCTCAGGACTGCCTTCGCTGCGCCCCAAAGCATTTAGATTGTTGTATTTTCATTTTCGTTTGTTTCCATATATTTTTTAATTTCTTCTCTAATTGCCTGGTTGACCCATTCATTCTTTAGTAGGGTGTTCTTTAACCTCCATGCTTTTGGAGGTTTTCCAGACTTTTTTCTGTGGTTGATTTCAAGCTTCATAGCATTGTGGTCTGAAAGTATGCATGGTATGATTTCAATTCTTGTAAACTTATGAAGGGCTGTTTTGTGACCCAGTATATGATCTATCTTGGAGAATGTTCCATGTGCACTCGAGAAGAAAGTATATTCTGTTGCTTTGGGATGCAGAGTTCTAAATATATCTGTCAAGTCCATCTGATCCAATGTCTCATTCAGGGCCCTTGTTTCTTTATTGACCGTGTGTCTAGATGATCTATCCATTTCTGTAAGTGGAGTGTTAAAGTCCCCTGCAATTACCACATTCTTCTCAATAAGGTTGCTTATGTTTATGAGTAATTGTTTTATATATTTGGGGGCTCCGGTATTCGGCGCATAGACATTTATAATTGTTAGCTCTTCCTGATGGATAGACCCTGTCACTATTATATAATGTCCTTCTTCATCTCTTGTTACAGCCTTTAATTTAAAGTCTAGTTTGTCTGATATAAGTATGGCTACTCCAGCTTTCTTTTGGCTTCCAGTAGCATGATAAATAGTTCTCCATCCCCTCACTCTCAATCTAAAGGTGTCCTCAGGTCTAAAATGAGTCTCTTGTAGACAGCAAATAGATGGGTCTTGTTTTTTTATCCATTCTGATACCCTATGTCTTTTGGTTGGCACATTTAATCCATTTACATTCAGTGTTATAGAAAGATACGGGTTTAGAGTCATTGTGATGTCTGTATGTTTTATGCTTGTAGTGATGTCTCTGGTACTTTGTCTCACAGGGTCCCCCTTAGGATCTCTTGGAGGGCTGGTTTAGTGGTGACAAATTCCTTCAGTTTTTGTTTGTTTGGGAAGACCTTTATGTCTCCTTCTATTCTAAATGACAGACTTGCTGGATAAAGGATTCTCGGCTGCATATTTTTTCTGTCTAGCACACTGAAAATCTCGTGCCAATTCTTTCTGGCCTGCCAAGTTTCAAAAGAGAGATCAGTCACGAGTCTTATAGGTCTCCTTTTATATGTGAGGGCACGTTTACCCCTTGCTGCTTTCAGAATTTTCTCTTTATCCTTGTATTTTGCCAGTTTCACTATGATATGTCGTGCAGAAGATTGATTCAAGTTACGTCTGAAGGGAGTTCTCTGTGCCTCTTGGATTTCAATGCCTTTTTCCTTCCTTAGTTCAGGGAAGTTCTCAGCTATTATTTCTTCAAGTACCCCTTCAGCACCTTTCCCTCTCTCTTCCTCCTCTGGGATACCAATTATGCATATATTATTTCTTTTTAGTGTATCACTTAGTTCTCTAATTTTCCCCTCATACTCCTGGATTTTTTTATCTCTCTTTTTCTCAGCTTCCTCTTTTTCCATAACTGTATCTTCTAGTTCACCTATTCTCTCCTCTGCCTCTTCAATCCGAGCCGTGGTGGTTTCCATTTTGTTTTGCATTTCGTTTAAAGCGTTTTTCAGCTCCTCGTGACTGTTCCTTAGTCCCTTGATCTCTGTAGCAAGAGATTCTCTGCTGTCCTCTATACTGTTTTCAAGCCCAGCGATTAATTTATGACTATTATTCTAAATTCACTTTCTGTTATATTATTTAAATCCTTTTTGATCAGCTTATTAGCTGTTGTTATTTCCTGGAGATTCTTCTGAGGGGAATTCTTCCGCTTGGTCATTTTGGATAGTCCCTGGCGTGGTGAGGACCTCCAGGGCACTTCCCCTGTGCTGTGGTGTATAACTGGAGTTGGTGGGCGGGGCCGCAGTCCGACCTGATGTCTGCCCCCAGCCCACCGCTGGGGCCACAGTCAGACTGGTGTGTGCCTTCTCTTCCCCTCTCCTAGGGGGGGGATTCACTGTGGGGTTGCGTGGCCCGTCTGGGCTACTTGCACACTGCCAGGCTTGTGATGCTGGGGATCTGGCGTCTTAGCTGGGGTGGGTAGGCAAGGTGCGCAGGGGCAGGAGGGGCAGGCTTAGCTCGCTTCTCCTTAGGTGATCCACTTCAGGAGGGGCCCTGTGGCAGCCGGAGGGAGTCAGATCCGCTGCCGGAGGTTTGGCTCCGCAGAAGCACAGAGTTGGGTGTTTGCGCGGAGGGAGCAAGTTCCCTGGTAGGAACTGGTTCTCTTTGGGATTTTGGCTGGGGGATGGGCGGGGGAGATGGCGCTGGCGAGCGCCTTTGTTCCCCACCAAACTGAGCTCTGTCGTCCAGGGGCTCAGCAGCTCTCCCTCCCTTTGTCCTCCAGCCGTCCCGCTTTCCTAGCAGAGCTGTTAACTTATGACCTCCCAGACGCTAAGTCGCGCTTGCTGTCTGAACTCAGTCCGTCAGGCCCCTCCGCTTTTGCCAGCCAGACTCGGGGGCTCTGCTTGGCCGGCGAACCGCCCCCCTCCGCCCCGGCTCCCTCCCGCCAGTCCATGGAGTGCGCACCGCCTCGCTGCCCTTCCTACCCTCTTCCGTGGGCCTCTCGTCTGCGCTTGGCTCTGGAGACTCCGTTCTGCTAATCCTCTGGCGGTTTTCTGGGTTAGTTAGGCAGGTGTAGGTGGAATCTAAGTGATCAGCAGGACGCGTGGTGAGCCCAGCATCCTCCTACGCCGCCATCTTCTGTATATAGTTCATTCTAATAGAATATATGAAGAGATAGTTTCCATGGAGAGAAACAAATAAGGTAATGTCCCGACTGATGAGATCAAGGAAGAATTCATTAAGTAGGTAGAACTTATGGTGGAAGAGACAGCAACATGAAAATTCTTTTATACTATATTGAAGGGTATTGTGTACTGTACATTTAGTTGTTGATATATATAAAGAAAACAAATACTAGTATTTCATGTTTTTTTTTTCCCTGTAACAAATCTATTTGTACATACTCAAATTGTCACTAATTGGGTAGAATCATGTAAGCCATGAAATTTGTCCATCTTGAAACATTTACCCAGTAATTGAAACGTTGGTTTTTTTTTTTTTTCCTTCCAGGTTATTTCATTTTTGGCTGCAGTTTTGCATAAAAAGGGAACTCGTGAGGATATTGAAAACAACATGCCAGAGTTTTTACTAAGAAGTATGAAAAAGGAAACCCCTTCTATAGCAAAAAAGGTAAGATGTTTAGAAGGATACATCTATTGAAGCTGGTATTAGAAAAGTATATAGAAACTTATAAACATCACACATTATAGTATAAATTTAAAACATAGAATCTAAAGACATTGTTAAAATACTTGTTCTATAGGCGTAATTCTTGAAGGATTATCAATTTCATCCTCAAATTAAGTATGATTGACTCTCAAAATGGGAAAGTACAATTTTAGCTTAAATTGTTTTAGAGGGTTTCAGTCTTTTCCTTGGCTGGATTTACAGGACTTACTTTCATTAATTTGTTAGATTTCCATTGTTGTGTATGTAAAGTTCATTGAAGTCTATTATCCTGTTTTTTATTTATGGGAGAATGAAAGGAAGACAGTTGTAGATGTTGCTAACAAAGGTATGTTAACTGGTAAAGTTGTTAGCAGAGTAATTACATCCTGAAAATATGTAACAAGTTCTTCCTATATCAGGACCATTGAAGTTGGAGTCAGAACAATTAAGGTCTTAACTTATCTTTGCCCATGTGACTATGAATGCTCTTCATAGCTGTACATCAGCTTTCTCCTCTATAAATATATGTTTATAGATATCTCATATATGACTCATAAAAATAATATATTTCTAATAAAATAATGAAAGTAAAAGGTGTACTTTTGTGTCTGACTTTTATGTTCTCAGCACCAGGAAACTGGATAGAAATAAAGATGAAGTGATTTTATGAAATCTTTGTTATATTATGGTAATGAATCACTTTCCACAAGTTTTAAAACAGTCTCATCCATACGTCTTATATATACATAAGATTGTTGAGAAGACCAATTTACTCTTGTCTATCAGTGGGGCAATTTTGTGCAAAATTTTGAGAAGTAATGGCTTATGGTATTATTATTACTTTAAATTTTTTATTATTTTTAATATTATAAATACATCCTATGTCAAATTTAATTTCTTTTTTTAAAACATATTCTTGATGTGTTTTAAATCTTCTAGAGTTCAAGTCCTGTTTTTAGTTGTTATTTGATTCTAAATATCAGTGCAGAGTTTATGAATATCTTATGTCAGTTGTGATAATTAGCAGACAGAGTAAACAGCAGGGAAAAGTAATACTTTAAGTATTTAAAGATATTTATATGTAATGTGTATTTGTAATATATATTTATTTAAATTTATATATTTATATAGGCACATATATATACACTGGTATTTTTCTATCTCCTTCAGTTCAATTCTTAATTATTTATTTTTCATCTTTCTTATATTCTAATAAATTTCATTAAAGCTGTAAATGTTTTTTTGAGTACTACTTTGGCTGCATTCCATAGTTTTTACTATGTAGTCTTTCAGTATTCTTTTCTAAATTATCTGTGACTCCAGTTATAGGTTTTACTCAAGTACTATTTAATGCAAAGTTTAGGGGCAGCTGTGTGACTCTGTTGGTTAAGTGTCCGACTTTGGCTCAGGTCATGATCTTGCCTGTGCACAGCCTGCTTGGGATTCTCTCTCTCCCGCTCTCTGCCCCTCCCCCACTCACACTTTTTCTCTCTCTCCCAAAATAAATAAATAAACTTAAAAAAAATAAAGCAAAGTGTAAAATTTCCAAGTAAGTAGATATCATTGGGGAATGGAGAATGATGGGAGTATTTAGCCTCTATTGTTGATTTCTACTTTCTACTTTTGTTTTTGGGATAATAGGGTTGGTATTTTTTGTGTGTGTGTGTGTGGCTAAATCCATGGTCAAGTGTTTTTAATGCTGTGAATATTATGTAGTTTCACTTGTTTTAAAATGTTTGCTGGGGTGCCTGGGTGGCTCAGTCAGTCAAGTGCCCAACTTTGGCTCAGATCGTGATTTTGCAGTCTGTGAGTTTGAGCCCTGTGTTGGGCTTTTTGCTGACAGCTCAGAGCCTGGAGCCTGCTTCAGATTCTGTGTCTCCCTCTCTCTCTCTGCCCTTCCCCTACTCAAGCCCTGTCTCTTTCAAAAATAAATAAACATTAATTTTTTTTAATTTTAAATGTTTGCTAGTGTTTTGTGCATTCTTTGTTATTATGGCCACATAGTTATAAATATTTCGATCAGGCTTGTTAATTGTATTGTTAAAATTAATGCTTTTCTTTTTTAAATCTATTTGAGCAATTAGATCCTGAGAGAAATGGATTAAATTTCCACTATATCTTTTAGCTTTCTCATTTTTTCTTGCATTTGTATCAGTTTTTTGCTTGTTTAACAACTTTATTATTTGTTTCAAAAATTTTGTGTACTTTTATATTGCTGTCATACTGGATTGATAGTTTATCTGTGTGTAGAATTCTAAATTAAGGATTTTCTCTTAAAACTTGACCAAAATAATTTTATTTTCTTTTGTCACTCCTTGTCATAGATGAGCATTCAATACTGAATTGACTTTTTCCTTGGAAAGGAAATTTTCTTTTTGTTTTAAAGTATATAGGACTTTTTATTCAACCTTGAAATTCAGATATTTCCTTAGCCCGAACACTCACTATGAATTTTGAAGATGTTCTCCTGCTTTGGAAAAATATAGACAGTACTTTATGTAGGGGAAGCAGAGTGCTGCTTCTCTGGAGCAGATGATTGGCATAATTGTTTCTCCTTTAATAAATTACTCTGCTATTTCTTTACATTGTTTTCTTAATTTCTTTTTTTCAGTAATTTATTACTAATGTATAGAAACACAAGTGATTTTTGTGTATTGATTTTGTGTCCTGCATATTTACTGAACTTATTTTACTGCGTTCTAAGTGGTTGTTTGTTGTTGTTGTTGTTGTTTGTTTTTGTCATCTTAGGATTTACTACGTGTAATGTCATCTGCAAACACACATTTTACTTCTTTCTTTACAATTTGAATGCCTTTTGTTTATTTTTCTTGCCTAATTGCTCTGGCTAGGACTTCTAGAAATATGTTGAATAAACTGGGCAAGAATAGGCATTGCGTGTCATCTGTAAGCGATGAATTACAGGAATCTACCCCCAAAACCAAGAACTGAATACACTTTATACTGTATACACTTTATGAATATACTTTATACTGTATACACTTTATGTTAGCCAACTTGACAATAAATTACGTAAAAAAAAAAAAAAGAAGAGGCATCTTTGTCTTGTTACTGATCTTAAGAGGAAAAGTATTCAGCTTTTCACTGTTGAGCATGATGATAACTGTGGGCTTGTCATATATGGGCTTTGTTTTGTTTTGTTTTGTTTTGTTTTGTTTTGAGAGAAGTGAGTGAGGGGAAGAGAGAGATGGGGAGAGAGAGAGAGGGAAGTGGGGCTCACCTGGAGCTCATACCCAAAGTGGGACTTGAGTTCACCCAAAGTGGGGCTCGAGCTCATCTGAAGCAGGGCTGGGGCTCACTCGATATAGGATTCGAAATCACAAACTGTGAGATCATGACCTGAGCTGAAGTTGGATGCTTAATGACTGAGCCACCGAGGTACCCACATGGTCTTTATTTTGTTAAGGTATGTATTCTCTGTGTCCAATTTGTTGAGAGTTTTTATCATTAAAGGATGTTGAATTTTGTCAAATGCTTTTTTTTTGCAATTATTGAAATATGATTTTTATCCTTCATTTTGTTGATGTGATGTATCACATTTATTGATTTTCTTATGTTTGAACTATCAATGCATCTCAGAAACAAATCCCACTTTGATCATGGTGTATGGTCCTTTTAATGGACTGACAAATCTGTTTGTTTAATGTTTTGTTGAGGATTTTTACATCTATAATTTTCTTTTCTTGTGCTATCCTTGTCTTTGATAGCAGGATAACATTAGTCTTGAAAAATGAGTTTAGGATTGTTGAGAAGGATTGACATTACTTACTCAAATATTTGGTAGAATTTGCTAGTGATGCCATCTGGTCCTGGACTTTTCTATGCTGGTAGGTTTTTGGTTATTGATTCAGTTTCTTTACTAGTAATTGATCTGTTCAGATTGTCTTTCTTCATGATTCAGTCTTGTTGGGTTATGTATTTCCAAGGAATGTATTCATTTCCTCTGGGTTACCTATTTTGTGGTATATACCTGTGTAATTTTATATGATCCTTTGTATTTCTTTGTTATCAGTGATAAGGTCTCTTCTTTCATTTCTAATTTTGAGTGTTCTCTTTTTTCTTATTCTAGCTAAAGGTTTGCTAATTTTGTTTTTTTTTTTTCAAAGAACCAGCTCTTAGTTTCACTGATCTTCTCTAGTGTTTTTTTAGTCTCTATTTCATTCATTTCCACTCTGACCTTTGTGGTTGCCTTCTACTAACTTTGGGCTCAATTTTCTTTTCTCTTTATAGTTTCTTGAGGTGTAAAGTTAGGTTGTTTAGTTGAGAATTTTCTTTTTTCTTAATGTAGAAAGTTTTTCTTTTTAGAACTCCTTTTGCTGCATCCCAAAAGTTTTGATATGTGTTTCAATTTTTATTTGTCTTGATATTTTTTTATTTCCCTTTTGATTTCTTTGGTCCATTCATTATTCAGGAGCATACTGTTTAATCTTCACATTTGTGGATTTTTTAGTTTTCCTCTTGTCATTGATTTCTACTTTCATACCATTGTGGTCTGAAAATACGTTTGATATGATTTAAGACTTCTTTTGTGGCCTAACATATTATCTATCCTGGAGAAAGTCCCATATGTGCTTGAGAAGAATATATATTCTGCTGCTCTTAGGTGAAATGTTGTGTATATGCCTCTTAGGTCCAATCTGGTGTAATGTATAGTTTAAGTCTGATGTTACCTTACTGATTTTCTCTCTGGATGATCTATCCATTGTTGAAAGTAGGGTGTTGAAGTCCCATATTATTATTATATTTCTGTCATTTTCTCTCTTCCTATCTGTTATTTGCTTTATATAGTTAGATGTTCTGATGTTGCATATAATATTTACAGTTGTTATATTCTGTTAATGAATTGACCCCTTTATTATAATCTGATGATCTTTGTCTCTTGTTACAGTGTTTGGCTTGAAGTCTATTTTTTAGGAAAATTCACTTTGTGTTTTTTGGGGAAGTTTTCTCTTACATAAGTATAGGATGGATTCCTCAGTTCTTTAAGTATGGCAGTTTTCATATACTCTTACACACTTCTGGTCCTCTGGCAGTGCCCCTTCGAAGCATTTTACACTATCATGGATTTATTTTTATATTTGTTCTTTTGTTTCAAGTGGCATCAATAAATACATGTGTTTAGTTGATCATGTGAACTGGAATTTCATAAAGCTTTTAATGGGATTGCCAATGACATCCTAAAGTATTCCCCAGAAGTGAATTCAAATACTATAATTTTGTGTGATGAAATTCTTAAAAGATAAATTTGTATTGGTCCACTTAAAATTTTGTGCATTTTTAGGGGCGCCTGGGTAGCTGAGTTGCTTAAGTATTTGACTCTTGGTTTCGGCTCAGGTCATGATCTCACTGTTTGTGAGTTCGAGCCCCGTGTCAGGCTCTGCACTTATTGTGCAGAGCCTTCTTGGGATTCTTTCTCCCTGTCCCTCCCCCACTCATGTGCTCTGTCTCTCTCTCTCAAATATAAATAAATAAACTTAAAAAAAATAAAATAAAATCTTGTGCATTTTTAAAAGATGGTCTATGAAATAGCTAGAGAAAAAATAAATTACTTTATATTTATTATGCTAATGCAAGAATTGCAATGGAATCCTGAAAAATTAATGTTGGAACTCCTTGCAAAAAATCCTTTAATGAATTAAATGCAACAAATTAAGGAGTGGTAGATTTGAGGTATGTGTGTGTGATATGATACATCTCATATACATTTTGAAACTTTTCAAGTGTGAATAAGTCATCTAGGAATGCATGAAATAAATGCTTTGTGCCAAGAACAAATTCCTAAATGAAAAGACACAAAGTATGCATTTCAAATATTAATTCTTGGAATGATTCTTTAGATTTAGGCTATTAGGATTGGAATTCAGTCTTTAAGAAAATGAATCAAGGTAAATTAATTTTAAAATATTATTATATGATAAAACTTCAGAGAATCTATGAAAATTCATAATCAGTATTAACGCAGAGAATTTTTCTAATAATCACAGTATGAGAAGCAGTTTCAATAGTGACTGAACAAAAAATAAGTTTCCAACATTTGCTACACACTATTTCTTTAGTTTCTGATGTATACCAAGATAATCCTCTTGGTATTCATGAGAAAATAAAGATACATGCTACTGTGAAAATCTTCATGCACATGTCTTGCCATCATACCCGTATAAATTCTTGGTACTGGAATCACACAATCTGTGATACTGAAATTAAGTATTTACATATTATATTTTGATAGCTAGAGTCAAATAGCCTTTCAAAAGCTTGTTCTAGTTTGTATTCTTACCGATAGTGTATCATTTTGGAAAACAGAATCACTTTGGAAAATCACTTTGGAAAACAGAATAGGGTCTATTTCCCACCTTTTTATTTATCCAAGGGATTTATGTTTGTTACATAAATTATGTCAGAGATTTAGAAAAATTATATCTTGCTTTGATTTCTATTCTTTTAATTATGAGTGAAGTCGAGTATCTTTTCAGAATCTTAAAAGACATTTTTAATAGTTTTTTAAAAAATCAAGTTCTAGTTTTAATCATATTTCTTAATAGTCCTTAATCATATGTTCTACAAACTAATCTTTTGTCCATTATATATTCTGTAAATATTTCTTTCTTGCTTTTTCAGAGTCAGCTTTTGACTTGTTGGTTGCATTTAAAAAAAAAAATTGGGTAGTTAAATATATTTATCTTTATAGCTTCTGGGTTTTATGCCTGCCTAGAAGTCTTTTGTACCTAAGATTTTAAGTTCACCCACGATTCTTTTGTAATGTATATGATTTTATTTTATACCTTTACATCTTTGTGTAAGCTTGAATTTATGTTGCTATAATGACTAATCTATTAATTCAGCTTTATTTTTTTTTCAGATGGCTAGCCAATTATTTTAACTGTCATTTATTGCATAAGCCCTCTTTTTCACAATGAATTGAAGGGTCACTTTTGAGTAAAACAACACCATATTTATGGGTATATTTCTAGATATATTGTTCTGTCCTATTGATTTATTTGCTCCTTTCTCTTTTAGTGCTAAACAGTTTTGACTTTTTTGGGTTTATAATATGTTTTAATGTTTGGTAAGACTAGTTTATCTTCAAATTTTCTCAACTTTCTCTTAAAAACCTATTGATATTTTAGGTAGTATTTCTGAATTTATTGATTGATGTAGGGAGAGTGAACATCTTTACACTGTAAATACTGCATATCCTAGAGTAGTTGTATCATTTGCTTAACTTTTATTTTATGCCCCTCAGAGTTTCTAGCTTTCTTTGTATGACCTTGTTTATTGTTCATTAAGTTTAACTGGGTATTCTTTCTTTTTGGTTGCTATTTCAAATGGAATTTTTAAAATTTTATATTCTAATTGGTCATGTTTATATATATACACACACATATATATGTGTATATATACACATATATATGTGTGTGTGTGTGTGTGTGTGTGTGTGTGTGTGTATGTTAAAGCCACATGCTTTATCAGGCTTTTTTTTTTTTTTTGAAGTATTATTGACGTATTAGTTCCAGGTATGCAGCGTAATGATTGCAAAATGATCACCACAGTAAATAAGTCTAGTTTAGTTAACATTTGTCACCATACATAGAAATTTTTTTTTATTTTTTTTCTTGTGAGGAGGACTTTTAAAATCTGTATTAGCAACTTTAAAACATGTAATACAGTATTATTAACTACAGTCATCATGGCATATATTACATCTTCATGACTTACTCATTTTATAACTGGATGCTTGTACTTTTGACCCCATTCACCTGTTTTGCATACCACCCCCTCACCCCAGCGACCACCAATTTGTTCTCTGTATCTATGAGCTTGATTTTTTGGTTTGTTTTATTTTGTAGGCTCCACATATAAGTGAAATCAAATGCTATTTCTCTTTCGAGGTCTGACTTGTTTCACTTAGCGTAATGCCCTCAAGGTCCATCCAGGTTATCACAAATGACAGAATTCCATTCTTTTTAATGGTGAAATAGTATTCTACATGTATATATGTATGTATATGTGTGTGTGTGTGTGATATGTGAGATATATATATATATATATATATATATATATATGTACATACATACATATATATGTGATGTGTGGTATATATATGTGATATATGAGCTTGATTTTTGGTTTGTTTTATTTTGTAGATTTCACATATAAGTAAGTCAAATGGTATTTCTCTTTCTTGGTCTGACTTGTTTCACTTAGCATAATGCCCTTAAGGTCCAGGCTGAATAGTATTCCACATTTGTGTGTGTGTGTGTGTGTGTGTGTGTGTGTGTGTGTGTGTGTATACATGTATATGTACATATGTGACATGTTTTATATATATGTGATACGTATGTATCACATCTTCTTTATCATCCATCACTGGATACTTAGATGTTTCCATATCTTGGCTGTTGTAAATAATGCTGAAATGAGCATGGGAGTACATATATCTTTTCAAGTTAATGTTTTTGTTTTCTTCAGATAACTACCCAGAAGTGAAAGTGCTAGATCATATGGTAGTTCTGTTTTTAATTTTTTGTTTTTCATAGTAGCTGCACCAATTTTAATTCCTACCAGTAGTGCATAAGGATTTCCTTGCCTCAAAATCATTGTTACCACTTGTTATTTCTTGTGTTTTTGAAAATAGGCAGTCTAACAGATGTGAGGTGATATCTCATTGTGGTTTTGATTTGCATTTCCCTGATGATCAGTTATATTTTTTATGTGCCTGTTGGCCATTTCCTTTTCTTTGGAAAAACATCTATACAGATTCTCTCTGCCCATTTTTAAATTAGATTTTTTTGGCTATTGACTTGTATGTGTTCTTTAATATTTTGGTTATTAACCCCTTATCAGATATAGGATTGGCAAATATTTTCTCCCATTCAGTTGGTGGTCTTTTCATTTTGTCGATGATATCCTTTTCTGTGCAGAAGCTTTTTAGTTTGATGTAGTACTGCTTGTTTATTTTTGTTTTTGTTGCCTTTGCTTTTGGAGTCACATATAAAAAAATCATCACTAAGACCAATATCAAAGAGCTTACTGCCAATGTTTTCTTCTAGGAGTTTTATGGTTTCAGGTCTTACATTCAAGTCTTTAATCCATTTTGAGTTAACTTTTGTGTGCCGTAGGAGATAGTAGTTCCATTCTTTTGTTTGTGGCTGTATAGTTTCCCCAACACCATTCATTGACTTGACTGTCCTTTCTCTATTTTTTAAGTTTATTTATTTATTTTGAGAGCCAGAGAGAGAGAGAGAGAGAGCACACATGAGCAGGGGAGGGACAGAGAGAGAGGGAGAGAATCCCAAGCAGGCTCCATGCTGTCAACATGCACCTTAACTCTGGGCTCAATCTCACTAACCTTGAGATTATGAGCTGAGCCAAAATCAAGAGTTGGACAACTAACTGACTGAGCCACACAGGTGCCCCATGACTGTCCTTTCTTATTGGATATTTTAGCCTCCTGTGTTATAAATTAATTAGCCATATAAATGTTGGTTATTTCTGGGCTCTCTACATCTTCAGTTTCTTTTACCAGTGTTTTATAGTTTTCAGGGTACAGGTCCTTTATCTTTTTGGTTAGGTTTATTCCTAGGTATCTTATTATTTTTGGTGCAATTGTAAATGGGGTTGATTCCTTAATTTCTCTTTCTGCTACTTTATTATTGATATATAGAATTGCAACAGATTTCTGTGCATTGACTTTGTGTCCTGAAATCAACTCACAGAAATTTACTGACTGCACATATCAGTTTTAGCAGTATTTTTGGTGGAGTCTTTCGGGTTTTCTATATAGTATGCCATGTCATCTGCAAATAGTGAAAGTTTTACTTCTTCCTTTCTGATTTGGATACCTTTTATTTCTTTTTGTTGTCTGATTGCTATGGATAGGACTTCCTGTACTATGTTAAATAACAGTGGTGAGAGCGGACATCCCTGCCTTGTTCCTGACCATAGAGGAAAAGCTCTGTTTTTCCCCATTGAGGATGATGTTGACTATGGGCTTTTCATCTATGGCCTTTATGATGTTGAGGTATGTTCCCTCTAAACCTACCTTGTTGAGGGTTTTTATCATGAGTAGCATGTTGTTTAATCTCTACATATTTGTGAATTCTCCCCTTTTCCTTTTTAGTTTCATAGCATAGTGGTAGGAAAAGATGCTTGATATGATTTCAGTCTCCTTAAGTTTATTAAGATTTGTTCTGTGGCCTAACATATGGTCTATACCAAAAACTGTAACGTGCACTTGAAGAGAATGTATATTCTGCTCCTTTGGGATAGAATATTCTGTATATATTAAATCCAACAGGTCTAATATGTCATTTAAGGTGAGACATATATTTTATAAATTCCACTTTCTTAATTATTTTACTGTTCTTAATAATTGATTTACTGTTCATTTTATTGCTTTACATATATTTTCTATGAATATTTATACTTTTACTTGTCATTTCCATTTTCAGACCTTATTTATTTAATTGCAAGATTTGAGATCTATTGGTTTTGTGTCCATTAATTTAAGTGCTATTGGTCTGTAATTTTATATTTTTAAGGAATGTCAAGTTTTGGTAAAATTCTTCTACTTTAAAAAAAAGATTTGGGGGCACCTGGGTGACTCAGTTAAACATCTGAATCTTGATTTCGGCTTGGGTCATGATCTTACAGTTCGTGAGATTGAGCCCCACAACAGGCTCTGTGCTGACAGTGTGGAGCCTGCTTGGGATTCTCTCTCTCTGCCCCTCCCCCGTGTGCTCTCTCTCAAAATAAATAAACTTAAAAAAAAAAGATTTGGAGAGGCTCATGACTAGAATGGATTCTAAACTTAAATTCCCATATATATTTAATATACATATTAATTTTTTTAATGTTTATTTTTGAGAGAGAGAGGGGCTGCATGAGAGGAATAGGGAAGAGAGAGAGAGCGAGGGAGACACAGAATCTGAAACAGGCTCCAGGCTGCAAGCTATCAGCACAGAGCCCAACTCTGGGCAGCCACAGTATTCCAAAGGAAAAGTTATCAATTACGTATTATAGGGTTTATTTTTTTTTTTTAATTTTTTTTCAACGTTTTTATTTATTTATGGGACAGACAGAGACAGAGCATGAACGGGGGAGGGGCAGAGAGAGAGGGGAGACACAGAATCGGAAACAGGCTCCAGGCTCCGAGCCATCAGCCCAGAGCCTGACGCGGGGCTCGAACTCAGGGACCGTGAGATCGTGACCTGGCTGAAGTCGGACGCTTAACCGACTGCGCCACCCAGGCGCCCCTCGTATTATAGGGTTTAAATTAATTAGTTTTGGCATTTTTTAATAAAAGTTTTTTAAAGTTTGTTTATTTTGTGTGTGTGTGAGAGAGAACGAACACACATGAGTGGGGAGGGGCAGAGAGAGTGGGGGACAGAGGATCTGAAGCAGGTTCTGCACTGTTAGCACAGAACCTGACATGGGTCTCAATCCCATGAACTATGAGATCATGACCTGAGCTAAAATCAGTAGTTGGATGTGTAACTGACTAAGCCACCGAGGCACTCCAGGTTTGGCATTTTCTCTTTCTTTCTTTCTTTCTTTCTTTCTTTCTTTCTTTCTTAAGGTTTGGCATTTTTTTAAGGAATTAACATTGTAGAGGTAATTACAGGGAATATTTTTTAGAACTTTGAGTTATGTATGGCAAAAATTTCAATTTTATGGTCTATAGTTTCTCTCTGTAAAGGTACATATTATTTTTCACTTTGATATCTTCACTTCCTCCCATGTGAGACCTTTGCTTTGGTTCTGTTTGTCTATTGTTGTTCTCTAAATATACATTGCTGTTTCTATTCTGGCACTGACATGCATTGTTGCATTTATTATTTCATTTATCATTTGAACACCTTTGTTTTTAAACACTATACAAAGTTCTGGAGTTATAGTGGTAAATAAGAGAGCTCTGTATCTCATGGTCATGGACTTTGCAAATTACAATACTAATATGATATATAGTAGTGGCTGAGTTTTAGAATTAGACAGACATGGGTTCAAATACTTATTTTGCCATCTAATAGGAGTAGGACCTTGGGTGTGTTATTTAACATCTCTACACCTTAGTTATCTCATCTCATCCTTTATTAGGAAAATACTAAATACTCCTACTTTGTAGCATTTCTATGTAAAGTCCTTGTGTTAATATTTGTCAACTACTTTGCACAGTCCTTGGCATACAGCAAGTGCTCAATAATGGTATGGTGATTATCGTTAATACTGTACCTCCTACCACAGAAATCATCACATGAAAAACATCTTTGGGTATTTTGTCACAGCCCACATCACATCATTTTCCTAAAGCCATAGTACAAGAAGATTCAAGATTTAAAAGCATGTGTTTCAGTTATTGAACTAGATTTGTTGAAAGAGATAAAAGTAATTCAGTATTCTCTAGTTGAAGGATTAAATGTGGCCTCTATTGATGTTAGTAATATTTAAGTAAGCAACTTTTAATTCTATGTATATTACATTTTAGATCTAGTTTTATAAAATTGTTTCTTAGCTTCAGAATAACAAATAATGTTGTTTTATGTGAAGTGACTTAGCTGGACACTGCTTTCCATTTTATTGTTTTGACATCTTGTGCTTAAGTAAGGCTTGCTAAATGAAATATTATTCATAGCATGGTAGTAAAGACTTTACATTCTTCTTATATACATTCTCTGGACTTTGCAAGTGGCATAACTCAGTTCTCTGACCTCTCAGTACTAAAACGGGTTACTGAACTATTTTATTTACCTTTTGCAATTTCAAAGACCAATAATAAGAAATGTCTTCGTTTTAAAACTTGTTGAATCTGAGGGCTGAATCTAGGAATCTTTAGATTCATTGGCAACTTTGATGAATGATATCTGAAGTGGAAAACTGCTCAAAGTGCTCAGATGGAGTTTGGACCCATCATTTTCATTTTGTAATAACAGAAATGGAGGGGGATGGGATGAAACTATACTTGGACTTAGTATTTGTATCCCAGATTTTGTTTTGAAGGTAAGAGAATAATAGAATTCATAGGATAAACTCCAAGCCAAAAGGCAAAAGTATTTGAGATGAATCAAGTATGACAAGAAAGTATTTATGTGTGTTTGATGTTGGGGTGGGAAAAAGGAGCTCTGCCATTCAGTAGGTTAATCTTCTGTTCTTTCTTCTTCTTTCTCTTTCCAAAATACAATCACAGCTTTGAATTCTTATACCTGACAAATGGCCTAGCTGAAATATTTCATAGAAGAGAGAGCAAGATTTAGACTAGTATTGTATTAGTTAATTTTTGCTAAACTGAAAATTTTCAGTATGTTTAATTTGCTGATCTTTATCGAGTAGGACAAATATAAAACTTTAGGAAAGAAACTTGTAACACTATTAAATATAATAGCTTAGAAAGAGTGATAATAGTGAGAAATAAAAACATTAAAAAATTAAAATGGGTGATGACAGCAGGATTTGGGGTTAGTACAGGGAAGGTCAGTGGAACCCCAAAATATTCATGTGAAAACTAAACACAGATACATTGTTAATCTTCACAAGGACTGCTTTGGTTGGAGGGTTAGGACATACGTCCCATTTATATGAATTCAAGGGAGAACTGGAGGAGATTAAGTAAAAACAGTAAGTATTGATAACTCATAGGGATCGTTGCTATAAAGATGGTAAAGTAATAGAGGATAGCTGAAGAGAGTTGTACATTTAAGGAAGAGGATTTGGGGTATTGTTTTGTTTTTTAACTCTGGGAAAAATTAGAACTTACTTGCTTGTGGATGGATGTGGTACACTAAAAAGGGAAAGTTAGTCTCATAGGGCAGTTGGAGGCAGTTTCTCCAGCGTTGATTTTATGTTGGCAAGAAATGATGGCAGCCACGGTGTAAGTTTAAGGTTTATTTTCAGATAAGAACATGGACAATTCATCCATGGTAATGTGTGGGAGGGCAGAATACATGAAAATAAATACAGGTAGATTATTGACCTAATGGTAAGAGAGGTAGAGGTTTTCTTCTAATTGCTTCAATTTTCTAATGAATTTTCCAGATCTCCAACTGACAGTATCTGAAAGAGGGAAAGAGGAAATGGACTAGGGCAATGCAAAGGAAAGAGCTTCAGAAAACCATGTATTTCAAGAAAAAAACCTGTCCTGCTTTATATATTACCCCCTTGGCTCTTGAAGTTATTATTTGGGTCCTGATTATACTCTTCTCTTTTGGAAAATTGCTTCTCTCTTATCTCTCAGCTCCTTTTTTTTTTTTTTTGGCGGGGAGAGGGGGGAAATAAAAAACAACTCTTCCTTTGGACAGAGTTAGATATCTGTTTTATCCTAATAAAAGAGAAGTGGGTGACAAAGTATTTTTGACAGTCTTCTATATCCAGATATATCCAATCACTAAGTTGTATTTATTCTTATTAACTGCAGTGCCAGAAACTAAAGAATAGGACTATTGGTATTCTGGATTTCTTTTTTTTTTTTCTTTTAAAAAATATATCATAATTTTTTTCTTCTTCTTTTAGATGTTCTTAATAGTTGCTCCTCTTTCTGTACTCTACAACTGGAGAGATGAATTGGACACCTGGGGATATTTCAGAGTCACTATTTTACATGGTAACAAAAAAGACTATGAACTGATTCGTGTAAAGCAGAGGAAATGTGAAATTGCTCTAACAACTTATGAAACACTGCGCTTATGTCTGGATGAACTGAACAGGTAATGGGAATAATGAGAATGATTACATTAATATTCTGTTTACATCCCTTTATATTGTGATTTTCAAAAAAGTTCCAAATATCCATAGCATAATTTAATTTCATTTAAGAATTATTGAACTAACTTATAATAACTTATTTTCTAAGAAGGAAAAACCTTCAGATTTTATACAGTCCATTGTATTTCCTTTATTCCCTCTCCAAACAATGCCTGTTACAGAAGGATAAGACTGTCCTAAATCTCACGTACAACCTTTTATGCATATGGCACCTCTAGACTAAGATGGTGATTTTCATGAATGATTTTAATTATGGGAGTTTGTTGTGAATGTAGATTGGCAAAAAATACATATACATATTGAGAATCAGTATTCCAGGACTATAAGTACCCAAAAGAAATGAACTGACTTAATGCCTACGTGCATCTTAAGATTTTAATGAGGCATCTAGAGACATAATTATAAAGGCATATGAGTGTTGCAGTATGTAAGAAAGGATGCCGTGGGAGCATCCTTTGTAAGAAAGAACATAAGGAACCTAACTTTGCTGCAGAGTGAGGAGAGTTGTCAGGGAGCTTCCCAGAGATGACCTATGAGCTGGGTAAGAATTGAATGACGAAGGGTGCCTGGGTGGCTCAGTCAGGTTAAATGTGTGACTCTTGATTTTGGCTCAGGTCATCATCTCACGGTTTGTGAGTTTGAGGCCCTGTGTTGGGCTCCACACTGCCAGTGCAGAGCCAGCAGGGATTGTCTCTTTCTCTGCCTCTCTCTCTCTCCCCTTCCCCTGTTTGTGCATGTTCTCTCTCTTTCAAGATAAATAAACTTAAAAAAAAAAAAAAAGAATTGAAGGATAAGTAAGAGTTGAAGAGTAGGGGAGTAATGCAGGAAGAGGGAACAAGCAGCATTTGCAGAGGCTTCAAACAATAAAGATCACATTACTTTTGAATAAATGAAAGCAGTTTTGATACTTTCTGTATCTCATGGCTGCAGCATACGTGTAAGAGGGAAATGGCTGGGAGACAACAACAGTGTGGTAAGCAAGGAACATCATAAAGGGTATTGAAAGCTGTCTGGAGAGCTAAGGATCTTTATTCTTTTTTTTAGTTTTTTTTAAAAAAATTTAATGTTTTTATTTATTTTTGAGAGAGGGAGACAGAGTGAATGGGGGAGGGGCAAAGAGAGACAGGGAGACATAGAATCCAAAGCAGGCTCCAGGCTCTTAGCTGTCAGCACAGAGCCCAACACAGGGCTTGAACTCCTGAGCTGTGATATCATGACCTGAGCCGAAGTCGGACGCTTAACCGACTGAGCCACCCAGGCGCCCCTATTCTTTTTTTTAAATATTTATTTGAGAGAGAGAGAGAGAGAGAGAGTGAGGGAAGGGCAGAGAAAGAGAGAGGGAGAGAGAGAATACCAAGCAGACTTCATGCTGCCAGCACAGAGCCCCATGTGGGGCTTGAACCCCATGAACTGTGAGATCATGACCTGAGCCAAATTCAAGAGTTGGACTCTTAACTGACAGAACACCCAGGCACCCCTAGGGGTCTTTATTCTTAGAATGATAGAGTACCCTTGAAATGTTTTCAGTAGATTACTAATATGATAAAAATGGTCAGATTTGCATTTTATTTTATTTTTTAAGGTTTATTTATCTATTTATTTTAAGTTATTCATCCTGAGAGAGACAGAGACAGCGTGAGTGGGCGAGGGGCAGAGAGAGAGGGAGACCGAAAGTCCCAAGCAGGCTCTGCACTGTCAGCTCAGTGTGGGGCTTAAACTCACAAAACTGTGAGATCATGACCTGAGCCAAAACCAAGAGTCAGACACTTAACCAACTGAGCCACTCAGGTGCCCCTTATTTATCTATTTTGAAAGAGAGAAAGTTCCCTCAGTTTCATGAACCATGAGATCATGACTGAGCTGAAACCAAGACACTCACCTAACTGAGCCACCCAGACGCCCCTAGATTTGCATTTTATAAGTAATCTAGTTGTTGTGTATACAGACCAAGGAGAGCCAAACTAAATGGAGAAAGACCAATTAGGAGGCTTATTTTGAGCTAACTCATGTCCCCTCCAAATTTGTAGGTTCAAGTCCCAACCTCAGGGACCCCAAAATGTAACTGTATTTGGAGAAAATATTCTTAAAGAAGCAATAAAGTCAAAATGAGGCCGTTAAGGTGAGGCCCTTGTCCAATCTGCCTTGTGTCCTTAGAAGAGAAAGAGATACCAGGAATTTAAGTGCACAGAGGAAAGAATACATGGGGACACAGCAGGAAGGCAGTCATCTTTAAGCCAAGGAGAGAGGCTTCAGAAGAAACCAAGCCTGCCAACACCTTGATCTTGGATTTCTAGATTCTAGAACTGTTGTATCTGGCATCTTTTGCTCACCATAATATTTTTGAGATTCATCCGTGCTATTGAATGTATTTGTTCTTTTTTAATGTTGAGTTGTATTGCAGTTTATGAGTATACGATATTTTGTTACCCATTTATTTGAGGATGGATATTTATATTTGGGTTTTCCAGTTCATTATTATAAGTAAAACTGTAAGGAATAGTTAGTTATGTATAAGCCTTTTTTTAAACACACATTTTCATTTATCCTGGGTAGACATATTTTCATTTCCTGGGAGTGGAATTTTGGGGTTTTATGGTTAAGCATAGGTTTAACTTTAGAAGAAACTCCCAAACCATTTTCTTGAGTGGTTGTATCATTCTATTCCAACTAGTGATCTACAAGACTTCAGTTACTTTGTATATTCACTAACATTTAGCATTGTCGGTCTTTTTGTTTTTAGATATTTTAGTGTGTCTGTGGTGGTATTCTGTTGTATAATTTGCATTTTTCTGGCCTATGTATTCATGAAAAAAAATGTTTATTCTACAGTTGTTAGGTGTAGTATTCTATAAATATCAATAAAGTCAAGTTAGGAGCTGTTAACACTTAAGTGTTCTCTTACTGATTTTCTAGTTGTTTTACAATTTCTGAGACAGGAATGTTGGAATCTTCAATTGTACTTGAGTATTGTTAAATTTCTCCTTTCAGTTCTGTCAGCTTTCAATTTATATACAGTGTTTTGAAACTCTTATTAGGTACACACACATATATGGTTAGTATTTTTTCTTATGAATTAATCCTTTTATCTTTAAAAAACATGCTCCATTTTATATCTAATAATTGTGAAGTTTTATCTGATATCAATATGGACAATATAGTCTTCTTGTACTTACTGAATATTTATCATTTGCTATCTTTTTATTTGAATATATTTTTATATATTTAAAGTGAGCCTTTAGTGGTTAATGTATAGTTCGATCTTGCTTTTGTATCCATTCTGATAACCTGCCTTTTATTTGGAGTGTTTAATCCGTTTACATTTGATATATTTATTAAAGTTGATTTAGATTTACCATTTTTGTCAGATCTAGGATTTGACTTTACTTCACTTAGAAGCTAATAATAGTATGCTCCTGTTTCAAGAAAGCTGTCAGAAAGACGGGTAATCTGAGGCACGGAGAAGTAACTCACCTAAGCCTACAACAGCTGTCAGTGGTAGACATTAAATTTAAACTTTGACCATCTAATTCCAGAACTTGAGCTTTTATTTAACATATTATATGACCCCAAAAGATGTTCTGCACTTACATAAATGTAATAAGGTATTCATTCACCATGTAGGATAAGTTTTCTAAACTTTTTCCCCCTTTTTTCTCACTTTGTAGTTTGGAATGGTCAGCTGTCATTGTGGATGAAGCTCATAGAATTAAGAATCCAAAGGCTAGAGTAACAGAAGTTATGAAAGCTTTAAAATGTAATGTCCGCATTGGCCTCACTGGAACCATTCTTCAGAACAACATGAAAGAACTGTGGTGTGTTATGGACTGGTGAGTAAAAACACTTTTTATGTTTTGTAAAATTTTTAATATTTCTTTAACTTAGTGTTACCTTGTTTGCTAATTAATAGTTTCTGGGGTGGGGAGGGGGGACCCAAATACAGCTATGTTTACAGATGTATTTGTCCCAAACATGATATACAGAGTAGAGTCCCATGAAAACCTTTTTTTATATGTTAGTCTCGGTCCTTGAAGTAAATATCTGAGCGTATTTACCATTTCTGTCATCTTATAGTTATTTACTGAAACTGTCATAAAGAAAGAACACTCTGTTTTCTTTTATTTTGTTATTGTTACCATTCATGAACAAGCGACTTAGTACTATTTCTTAGACTCAGAAAGAAGTCAATGTGTTTCTTTTTAGATAATTGACCAAAGCCCTAATATTTTTGTTATTGCCTTTATATAGGGCTGTGCCAGGACTTTTAGGTAGTAGGATCTACTTCAAGAAGCAGTTTTCTGACCCAGTAGAACATGGTCAGAGACACACAGCAACAAAAAGAGAACTAGCTACTGGCCGAAAGGCCATGCAAAGGCTTGCAAAGAAGATGTCTGGCTGGTTTCTCCGGCGTACCAAGACTCTGATCAAGGATCAGTTGCCTAAGAAGGAAGACCGGGTGAGAACTGCATTTGTTTAAATTATTAATTTCTCATATTTTTTTTTTTCCTGAACAAATTCTTTTTATTTTTTTATTTATTTATTTTTTTAAGTTTATTTATTTTTGGGACAGAGAGAGAACGGGGGAGGGGCAGAGAGAGAGGGAGACACAGAATCGGAAACAGGCTCCAGGCTCCGAGCCATCAGCCCAGAGCCTGACGCGGGGCTCGAACTCACGGACCGCGAGATCGTGACCTGGCTGAAGTCGGACGCTTAACCGACTGCGCCACCCAGGTGCCCCAGTGAACAAATTCTTTTTAAAAGAAAATCTGTCTCCTATGGTATTTTATGAATATAGGGGTTTTTTTGCCTGAGTAGTATGGAAAAAAATATTATGTGCAAAATTTCAGAAAATGTTAATTGAACCCAATCTAGCAGGTTAGCTAGCAGGTTTATTGTTAGTATGCATTAAATTCATTTCTCTTATAAGAAGGCTTTTGCTGCAGTTCTTCCTCAGTTGGAAAAGAAGAGCTCTGTCCCTAATTTGTTATCCATTCATATTTTATCCTTCATATATTGCCTACTATCCACAGCCCAGTATATTCCATGAGACCTTAATTACAGCTATAGGACCACAGTGATTAAAAGCTTTGTTTTTTTTAGAATGCCATTTGCAGTTATACAACTAACTTAGTTTGAAGAACTTTAGGAAAGTTATAATTAAATTCTGTTAATTATTTAAGAACATTTGAAGAGTAAACCTTAAGAGGTTTTTTTTTAATGTTGTGGTCCTCTTGTATAGTTTTTAATCTGGTAGTTCTTCTTGCTCAGGTAATGGAAAAAAGGTTTTATAAATTACCATGAACTAAGTTTAATTAATGTTGTCCCAAATAAGGGCAATGCTATCAAATACTCTGTAGTCTTAGGATGTCCTGTTGATTATTACTTTAAAAAGATAGACTTGAAAGGAAAATATGTTACTGATATGCAAGTTGGGGAAAATGATAAAATGTTTGACTTTTTTTTAAGTTCATTTCTTTATTTTTGAGAGAGAGTGCGAGCAGGGGAGGGCAGAGAGAGAATCCCAAGGAGGCTCCACGCATTGCGGAGCCTGACACAGGACTCAGTCTCATGAACTGTGAGATCATGACCTAAGCCGAAATCAAGAGTTGAATGCTTAACCAGCTGAGCCACCCAGGTGCCCAAACATTTGACTTTTTGATCTAAAGCAGATAATGTCATTTAATTGGAATACTTAATGAACCCTCACTTTTGAAAATATTTTGTGCAATTTTATGTATATTATTTGTCTTTCCAGTAGGAACAACAACTAAAATATGAAGAAAGAGTTGTGCACAGAGTGTCTAGAGCTTGGGCTCTAGAGTCAAATATTATAGGCTTGAATCCTGGCTCCCTACTTACGAGTTTTATGACCTTGAGCAATTTGCTAAGTCTCTCAAACCTTGGCTCCCATCTGTTAAATGGGAATGGTAATAGTTTTTGCCTCACATGGTTGCTCTGAAGTGTGTGGCATGTAAGAAATGTTTAGTAAATGTTACTACCTGTTTTAAAATACTTGGGAATAAATTTAACCAAGGAGCTGAAAGACCTATACACTGAAAACTATAAGAAACTGATGAAAGAGATTGAAGAAGACACACATGAATGGAAGGATACTCATGTTCATGGATTGGAAGAATTAGTATTGTTAAAATGTCCATGCAATCCCTATAAAAATTCCTATGGCAGTGGGGCGCCTGGGTGACGCAGTCGGTTAAGCGTCCGACTTCAGCCAGGTCACGATCTCGTGGTCCGTGAGTTCCAGCCCCGCGTCAGGCTCTGAGTTGGTGGCTCAGAGCCTGAGCCTGTTTCCGATTCTGTGTCTCCCTCTCTCTCTGCCCCTCCCCCGTTCATGCTCTGTCTCTCTCTGTCCCAAAAATAAACGTTGAAAAAAAAAAAATTCCTATGGCAGTTTTTTTCAGGAATAGAACAGACAGTCCTAAAATTTGTATGGAACCACCATATACCCCAAAATAGCCAAAGCAATCTTGAGCAGGAACAGCTAAGTTGTCAGGTGTCACATTTCCTGATTTCAAACTATATTACAAGGCTATAGTAATCAAAACAGTATGGTACTGGCATAAAAACAGACATATAGACCAGTAGAGTGGAATAAAGAGCCCAGAAATAAACCCATGTATATACAGTCAACTAATATTTGACAAGGGAGCCAAGAATACTCAGTAAGATGCTCTTTTCAATAAGTGGTAGTGGGAAAATTGTATATTTATATGGACTCCTATCTTCTACTACTCACAAAAAGTAACTGTAAATGGGTTAAAGATTAAAACACAAGATGTGATCTTGTAAAACTCCTAGAAAAACAGGGAAAAAGCTCCTTGACGTTGATCTTGTGATGATTGCTTATGATTTTTTTGAATATGGCATCAAAAGCATAAGCAACAAAAGCAAAAATTTAAAAAGTGAGGTTAATCAAACTAAGAAGCTTCTTTATAGCAAAAGAAACAACAGAATTTGTCATTTTTTAGCAATACTATTCTGTTGTAGTGATATAAATACATAAATATTTATAGATAGATGGTTTTTCCTTTTTGTTCACATTTTTCAAAATCTTATTATGAGTTTTATGACCTTGATTATATAGAGCTACATCTAGAAGACGTTTACCAGTTTCCAGTCCTACTAGAAATCTAAGGTAAATTATATCCCACATAACTTAGTGGCATTATTTTATCATATTTTCTTCTTTTCTTGGAATTGGACACAAAACTGAAACTTGTAGTTGTTTTATGTGTATTTTTTAATTCTTACCTTTACTAATATTAGAAATTTATACCAGGATATAAAATACAAATACTTTATGCTGTTTTTAGTATAAATTTTCAAGTAATTCATTAAATACTGTTCATACGATTGTTCTAAAGTTTTCCCTTTTCTCATCTACTTTTTTATCTGACCTAAACTGTAGTCATATATTTGCATGATGGGCTAATAGTATGAAACCCTGAAATATAGAGTACATTCTATATAGAAATATATAAGGAAAACACTTAACTTATTTTTTCATATTTTGATTCCTTTCAGTTGAAAAAAAAGTTCTGTGAGATTTATTTGAAAATAAAGTTATATTTATGTAGTTTAGGGTAAGATGGTAGCAAAGAGTATAGGAAAATCAGGAGAATTTGTCATAATAATGTATCTAAAAGAAAAATAGTTTATCAGCAGTTTTCACTCTTAAAATTTATAAAATCTGATGTGCATTGTGACTATTACTACTATTAAAAAGTACCGATAATCACCTTGTGTTTTATCTTGGCAGATGGTGTATTGTTCTCTGACAGATTTTCAGAAAGCTGTCTATCGAACAGTATTAGAAACAAAAGATGTGACTTTGATACTTCAGTCTTCTGAGCCTTGTAGCTGTAACAGTGGCCGGAAAAAGAGAAATTGTTGTTTCAAGGCAAGCATTTCTGTGTGGTATATTCACGATCTTGGTTTTGATTACACAGTTGTCTGTTCTACTGTAAGAGTGAGGAGCAGATAAAATAACTTTTCCTCAGTTCCCTAAATTTAGAAACCATAAATTAATAAAAAGGAATAGTTTTCAAAAATATTTTACAATATCAAATAGTAATCATAGCAAAATACAATATTCATATATCTTTTCAATAAACCACTTTTTCAGTAGCTCTCAGAAACTAGTAGCTTCAATTTGATATCCTCCCTTTCAACTTTTATTAGAAAGTAGCCTACTTTCATCTTGAAATTTCATCTAATTTTTAAAACTTTCTCATTATCCCTTACTAGTAAACTTACTCTTTGATAGCAGGCTTAAAATATTCTGATAGAATATTAATAAGAACTGTGTTTTGGTATAATAGAGTATTTTATTTTTATTTAGAAACAAATATACTTTGTATTTTTTTAACCTATCTATATTTCCTGCCCATTTTCACCTATTTTATTATCAAGTTATCTATCAAATATCCATGTACATAGAGGGACCCTAAATAAATATTTCTCTAGATTGATATTTGTTCCACCTCTCATTTATTTTGCTGTTTTTAGCCACCTCACTCTTTTGTAAATGCACAGTTTCCTAGGAAGCCTTGGAATATAAATGAGAATAGTGAAGGGCTCTGTTACAGCCCTGCCTCCATGCCATAGTTTTATTACCAGGGACCTCTTCTGGCAGCATTTCTATCACTGTGTGTCATGAGGATAAATACTTTCTGAAATGAGGACTTTCTCCCCTCTTTTTTTTTTTTTTATTTTTTAAACATCACTGTATTATGGTTCACCAAAAGTATGATTCCACATTAGTGATGCATGGATATTTTGTGTAACAGTTGACCATTATTTTCTCAAAATGTATTGTGCTAGTAGTAACCAGATGATAAATACTAGTGTAAGTGATAGATTTCATGAAGTAAGTAGTTACATAGCCATGTTAGTTCCTTGCTGTTTTTATTTTCTGTCTTTCTGGTTACAGACCAATTCACATGGCGAAACAGTGAAAACCTTGTATTTCAGTTACCTTGCAGTCCTTCAAAAGGTAGCTAACCATGTTGCACTACTGCAGACTGCTAGCACCTCCAAACAACAGGTTTGAGTTGGCTTTTTGTACTTCTTCATGATGCTACTGGTATAAAGATTTTATATTTGGTATAAAATGTCTTAGCCAATAAAGATATCTTTATTTGTGTATGCAATTAAAGAGGAAACTGAACTTGCTCATTTTTAAATTTAGGTGTCAAGGAAATATATGTTCATATGTTTTTAATTGAAGTGAGAAAATTAAAGCCTAAGTTAAAATAACAGTTCTTTTTTTATACCTGTGATAACGTTCATATATTCGTTTTCCTAACATATTTGATGTAATTACTAAGTAAGATATTTGATGAGTCAGTCCTCTTCCACTAATCATGTGTCTAATTCCATCTGTTCAATCTATTGGATTAAAATGTATTTGTAATAACCTGTATATTAAATATTAGGAGTATTTCCCAAGCTGGCATAAATGAGTAATTTCAAAGTTTAGACAAATGCAATCATTTACTTTGGTCATTTCGATTGTATCTTATTCTAGAGCACAACATAAATTTAAAAAACTTCTTTAAAGCTTTTTACATAATGATTTTCTATTTTCTTTTTGTGTTATAATCTTAATGCTGTTTAAATGTAATTTTAAAATTTAATAAGAATTTAATATTGTTCTTTGATAGTACTGTTTGCTCTTTAGGAAGTATTTGATTTCTTGTTTTGGAAATCATAAAAGAATAATGATAACATTATTAGTCCTATCATTATCTCAGAACTCATCAAAACCATATGTAATTAACATTATCACTTTAAGGTTTTCTGAATTATTAGTCTGACTTAGAGAAGATAATATCTTCAAAGTAATATGTTCCTTCTAAATAGAATTTTTTTCATAAACAATCTCAATTTATGTAGGTTTAAATGTGTTAAGTTGAAATTTCTTTTCTTCTACCTTTTCCCCTTAAGGAAACACTTATCAAAAGGATATGTGATCAGGTATTTTCCAAATTCCCAGATTTTGTGCAGAAAAGCAAAGATGCAGCCTTTGAAACACTCTCTGACCCAAAGTACAGTGGTAAGATGAAGGTAAGTGCTCTTCTCTCAGGCTGCATACACACAAGGATGATATTCAAAATATTTATCAGTAGTGTGACAGGGACACCAACTAATCAGAACAGATACCCAATCATTCAGAAGAGACTGGCCAAAGATGACTGGCGTAGCTGTGTCAGCATTTACTAGCTCACAATGAACCATACATGCAGTAGGGTCTCACTTAGTGGTTACATCAAATACACTTTAGACTCTCCTTATCAATGTATTAGACGTATGCCTGCTTAAAAATGTGCGCTGTTGTGCTGCATATATAATAGCTTGTCTTCAAATGTTTAAGGAGATAATCTACCAGAAATACAAACGCTAATGCCAAATACGAGGAGGAGGCTATACAATAGCTTGGACTTAGAGAAAGGAACTTCTTAAAGAGTTCAAGGTGGACAAGACCTTTCTGTCTATACTGAATTTTCTGCCTCTTGGTTTCACTTGCCAATCTGTATTGGAAGGTTGCTAATCTCATTTGTGGCTCCCTTGCCACAAATTGTTGTACACTAGGAAACTGACCTGTAGGTGCTGCCTGTAGGTGCTGCCCTTGGTGATATATTACTAAGGGAAGGTGTGAAAAGTATGGCTAGGTTCTCCACCCATGACGTAGGCCTGTGACAGCTGCATGATTGCTGACAGCTTCCAGCCTTTTTGCAGCAGACTTTGCTTGTTTAACTCTTTAATAACTGTCAAGAATCTTTATGGATTCAGAGACTATTACAGAACAATTCTCAACTTTATGGTTTAATTTTTTAAAGAGTAAGTTATTTCTTTTGGCTAAATAAATAAAATAAGAAGTAATTCGAGGTAGGTTGTTGTTGTTTCTAAAACCCTGGAAATATTTTTAGCAGTTAATCTACATAAATTCATCATAGTGTAGTTTACTTGGACCTCTAAATTCAATAAAATAGAATAAAAGCCAAGAAGATTACCTTAAATACTTGGGTATGTATTTTTTTAATTGAGATATAATTGGCATATAACATTGTTTTGGTTTTAGGGGTGCAAAATAATGATTTGATACATATGTATATGGCTAAATAATTATCACAATAAGTTTATTTAATATCAATCACCACACATAGTTATTTTTTCTTATGATGAGGCCTATTAAGATCAACTCTCTTAGCAACATTCGGATATATAATACAGCATTGTTAACTATAGTCACCATGCTGTACATTAAATCCATAGCACCTGTTTATCTTACAATTGAAAAGTACCTTTTGACCACCTTCATCGATTTTGCCTGCCTCCACCCCTAGCTTCTGGCAACCACCAATCTGTTCGCTGCACCTATAAATTCAAACTTTTTAAAAAATTTTTTATTTATTTTTTAGAGAGAGAGAGAGACAAAGTGTGAGCGGGGGAGGAGAGAGAGAGAGGGTGACACAGAATCTGAAGCAGGCTCCAGGCTCTGAACTGTCAGCACAGAGCCCAATGTGGGGCTTGAACTCATGAATGATGAGATCATGACCTGAGCCAAAGTCGGACGCTCAAACGACTGAGCCATGCAGGCACCCCTCAAACTTTTTTTTTTTTTTTTAGTTTCCACGTATAAGTGAGATCATACAGTATCTATATTTCTTGGTCTCTCTTATTTCATGAAGCATAATGTCATTCATGTTGCAATGCCAGGATTTCTTTCTTTTTTATGACCGAATATTCCATTGTATATGTGTATTTCATGTTTTCTTTATCCATTTATCTGTCGATAGACACCTAACATTTTTTCCAAGTCTTGGCTGTTATAAACAATGCTGCAGTAAACATGGGGGTGCAGATGTCTTACCGAGATCAATTTCACTCTTTTGCATGTGGCTGTCCAGTTTTCCCCAGCACCATTTATTAAAGAGAGTATCCTTTCCCCTTTGTATATTCTTGGCTTCTTTGTCATAAATTAAGTGACTATATATGTTTGGGTTTATTCCTGGACTCTCTGTTTTGTTCCATTGACCTGTCTGTTTTAATGTCAGTACCATATAGTACCATATAGTACCATAACTTTGTAGTATGGTTTGAAATCAGGAAGTGTGGTTTCCAACAAGGCCTCCAGTTTTGTTGCTCTTTCTCAAGATTGCTTTGACTATTCAGGTTTTTTTGTGAGTCCATGCAAATTTTAGTATTGTTTGTTCTTATTTCTGTGGAAAATGCCATGGAATTTTGATGGGGATTGCATTGAATCTATAGATTGCTTTGAGTAGTATGGACATTTTCCAACATTCCCAGCCTACGAACACTGAATACCTTTCTATTTATTTGTGTCTTCTTCAGTGTCTTATCATTCTCAACGTATAGGCCTTTCATCTCCTTGGTTAAATTTATTTTTACTTGGTTCTTTTTTATGCATTTGTAAATGGGATTGTTTTCTTAATTTCTTCTTCTTATGGTTCCTTATTAATGTACAGAAATGCAATGAATTTTTGTAGATTGATTTTGTATCCTGTAATTTTACTGAATTTGTTAGTTTTAACAGTTTTTTGTGGAGTCTAGGTTTTTGATATATAAGATCATGCCATATGTAAACAGAGACACTTTTACTTTTTCCTTTGCCGTTTGGATGCCTTTTATTTCCTTGTCTTGCCTTATTGCTCTAGCTAGGACTTCCAGTACAGTGTTGAATAACAGTGACAAGAGTAGGCATCCTTGTCTTATTCCTGATGTTGGAGGAAAAGCTTTGTTTTTACCAGTGGATATTACATTAGCTGTAAGCTTGTCACATATGGCCTTTATTATGTTGAGGTATGTTCTCTCTATACCCACTTTGTTGAGAGTTGTGTATTTTTAAATAAATAAGTTTGTATTAGTGAGAATATTCTGTTTTATTATGACAATAAATAATTCAAACTAATAGTAGTAATTTTCCTACCAATATTTCCTAACAATAATAAATCTATTTTTGTCATCCATTTTATTGACTTTTATTTATTTATGTATTTATTTATTTAATGTTTACTTATTTTGGGAGAGAAAGAGAGAGAATGAATGGTGGAGGGACAGAGAGAGATGGAGAAAGAGAATTCCAAGCAGGCTCCATGCTGTCAGCACAGAGCCTGATGGCTTGATCTCACAAACTGTGAGATCATGACCTGAGCTGAAATCAAGAGTGGAAAGTTCAACTGACTGAGCCATCCAGGTGCCCCGACTTTATTTATTTTAAATAAAACTATATAAAAAGCTCAATTAATTTGGAACTGAGCACTTATTATCCCATAATTCAAGCCAATAGAATATTTTCAAAAATCATGGCCTCCTTATGAAAACTGTATTATCTATTGTTATATATTTAAATATCATTCATTGTGACTCTTCACTAAAAAGTTACTCTTGATATTAAATGGAATTTTATAACTACTCATTAATGTATATTTAGAAATAATGTCTGATTAAAATAATTATTACATTTTTTTTGTTATGAGTTTTAGAAGGGAAAAAGCAAGCATGAATTATTGATGGAGTCTGGGTTGATGTCTTTATATGTGAAAGGCGCCTATAATTTACTTTGTGAGAGAACACCAACAAGAAAGAGACTGATATTAATAACCTAAGGTTATATTTTTAAAATTGTGTTTCATCATTTGATTATCAACATCACCTGGTAATTTCGTGATACAAAATGTATAGGCTTATAATCTATTGTCTCTGGGGTTAAGAAATCCAAGTTGCATGTACTTCTTGAATTCAAGTGATGAAAGATACTAGTTCCGCTTCTCTTATTATAGGTCAGCCTACAGCTGCAATTTATTTGTTGATATAATGCTCACTGTACCCTTCATACCCTCAGAACTATACTCATGAACTCCAGCTCTTTCTGTTAAATGTGAAGGTCTTTTTTTGACCTCAACTACTATTCAAGCAGATGGTCAAAAATTGCACTTATTCCCCTGATAAGAATCCTCATTTTCCCTTCCCTTGGGAAATACCACAGAGCCACTTACTGTGAGGGGTGGGGGAAAAGGCTTAGAAAACCGAGTTTAGTGCTGTTGGGATCATATAGGGGTCATGTTCTTCTCTAGGCTTGACTAATTTGAGAAAAGTTACGTTTAAGATTTCTTAGTGTGAACATTGTTATTTACAGCGCTCCTTGATATTTACCCAAGTAAATTAAAAACTTAGTTCACACAAGAACCTGTACACAGATACTTTTAGCAATTTTATTTATAATTGCCAAAACTTGGAAGCAACCAAGATGTCCTTCAGTAGATGAATAGATAAGTTGTGATACATTCAGGCAATAGACTATTATTCAACAATAGAAAGAAATGAACTATCAAGCTACGAAAAGACATGGTCACCTTAAATGCATATTACTAAGTGAAAGAAGCTAGTCTGAAAGACTACTTACTGTATGATTCTAACTCTATGATATTCTGGAAAATGCAAAACTGTAGAGAAAATAAAATAATAAATGGGGTTGTCAGGAGTTTGCAAGGAGGGATACATAGATGGAGCACAGGGAATTTTTAGGGCAGTGAAACAATTCCATATAATACTTTAATGGTGAATACATGTCATTATATATTTGTCAAAACTCATGGAATGTACACCACAAGGAATGAGCCCTATTATAAATAATGTTAACAGACTTTAATAATAATAATAATTTAATAATAGTTTATAATAATAATTTATTAACAATTTATTCGTCCATCAGTTGTTACAAATGTACCACCCTAATGCAAGATGTTAATAATAGGGAAAACTTTGTGCAGGGAGGGGCAGGGATATAAGATGAGGGAGAGGGATTCTGGGCAAATTCTCTGTATATTTTACTCTGTTCTTCTGAAAATCCAAAATTGCTCTAACAAAAGTCTTTAATTTTAAAAAGTTATTGTATTATGTGAAGTTCAAATGCACATCCTTTATACAGAATCAGTTATTTTATTAAAAAATAAAGTTAATGCAAAACTTACTTTATAAGTTTTGCAAGTATTAAAATTATGTTGACTTGATCTGTGACATTTTTATCACCGTTTGGTTATTTGAGTAGCTTTTTTTTTTTCTATAGCTTTTCCTGAGGGATTGGACCATGGGGGTCAGAGTTAGCACAATATCTTCTCTTAGTCAATTATTAAAAGAGTGTTATATTGAATATGATTTTTTGTTTAAGTTTAAATGCTTATCAGTGAATAAACAAAATTGAAGTGTTTATTGCATAATTCAGAAAAACTTTAGGCTTAGTACAGAAAATTCCTTTTCTTTCCTTTGTGGATTACTTTTCCACAGTGTTCTGGAACTGTCACTGCCAGATGTGGAAATGCCTATTTTAAAAATAACAGTGATACTGTTATACACAGGTTTGGATTATTTGCTTCCTCCCTAAAAGCACTGTATTTGGGGCAAATTATTGACATTTTGAGGTCAGAATCAAATCTGGAAGTCAGGACTTACTGTAAATAGAGAAGCAGAGAGGATAAAATAAGAAGAGGTGTATATGTGACTGATTATTTTAAGAAAACAAATATCAAGACCTAGATGTAATTAAACACATTTCATTACGTCTATCTAGAAAAAATTTAAATACTTCCTAAAAGGAATGCTGTTCTGTAATTTAGTTTCTGAACATATTGTAGGTATAAAGAAAGTGTTTTTTGGAAATTAAATTAATTCATTTAAATGCATCCCATAATCTAAAATGTTTCTTTTTTATTAAAACCAGATGAGATGAAACAAAAGTCTTTGGGAACCTTACCTCATTATTGACAGTATGATGATGAATAACATTTCATGTAATATCTAATACTTTATTTCTCTAACTTGGCAAAAATGAAGGGAATTAGGAAAGAGGACTGAGGTTATGTTGTATAAAAATAATTTTTAAGAAATTCTCTAGTGATGTGTATATGTATAAAGTGTGCTTTTAGTTGGAACTGGTTCATTGGTGGTTGATTTCTGTGGTTCATTTCTAGGTCCTTCAGCAGCTTTTAAATCATTGTAGGAAAAACAAAGATAAAATACTTCTTTTCTCCTTTTCCACCAAGGTAAGTTCCTTCTGAAGTATATACTCTTAATTGGCCCAGCCCTAACTCTTGAGGCATAAATCCTAAGAGACATAACAGTGTCCAGCCACAGTTTTATCTTATACATACTGTAGAAAATAGTAGTGACATAAGCAACTTTTAAAACAGACACTTAAATCTCAATGATATCAAGATTACTGTCAAAGAGCAAACTCAAAGATTTTTAATTCTCTGTTGATGTTTTTATTAATTAAAGTGTTCTTTAAGGCATGTAAGAGATTTTAGAACTTGGAAAATAGCACAAATAATGAAATTCACTTACATAAATTATTTGGCCAATACTTTTTATTTGGTTTTAGTTTCAAAAAAAAATAAAGTTTGATTTTTTTTTTCCCTGAAAGATTGATTTAAAAAACAAACACTGGTGAATATTATAGTCAGTTTCAGGATAGTGGGGAGAAATACATAAGCCAGAAGTCAGGAAAATATTTGTTGCTCTTGTAATTATAAGAAAGAACTTGTGAGCAGCAATTATTAATACTTAGTAAATCTTCTCTCTATAGTGGTACGAAATTTATTAAACCATACATTTGTCTTTGCCCATTTCCATACCTTTTCTCTAGTTACTTGATGTTCTGCAGCAATACTGTATGGCAGCTGGCCTTGATTACCGACGACTTGATGGAAGTACGAAATCAGAGGAAAGAATCAAGATCGTGAAAGAGTTCAACAGTACACAAGATGTTAACATTTGCCTTGTCTCCACAATGTAAGAAAATAAAATTTGATAACTTGATTTTTATGTAATTGCTTTTAAGATTTAGGGTAATTTAAAAATTATTACTGGATTAATTTTCAGTGGTTATGATTATATTGCCTTGTTTTATTTGGCTTTGAGGAGAAGCAGCAAAAATGCTATTATATTAATTATGACTGAAATAACAATATCTTGAGTTTTACCTAACCTTTTTTCTCAATTTCCTTATCATCACTGGATTCTCTTTATATGTCTGGGTTTATAAAGATAACAATCAAAAGAAATGGATGTTTCCTCCTAGGAATTTTCTGTGGTAGTGTTTTTATTCATGTCTGTGGTCAGAACAGTCAGACTTAATTGAGTAATTGAGTTATTAATCAAATAACTAAGAATCATTTGTAGCAGTGGCTTTTAAAGTATGCTCAAGCAGCCCTAGAGAGCTCACTAGGGTTAGTGGGCCAGGTATTTCCTCCCTCTGTCTACCTGGTCTCAACCATAGCAGCTCTACATTAATAGGTTTTATAAAAGTTAAGTCAGTTCTAACACCTATTTATGAATCTCTCATTAAAACCTTTTAAAGAATATATACACTTTAGAGCAAGATTTATGCCAGTATAAACACCTAAGAAGATTAATCCCTTTTGGGGGGCAACAAATCCTTAACTTTTGACATCTAATGTAATAAGTACTTTATAGATTTACCCCCACTATCTTGCAAAAAGAATTTCAGAGGACTTTAAAAACAAATGTAGCAGGGTGCCTGGGTGGCTCAGTCATTGAGCGTCCAACTTTGGCTCAGGTCATGATCTCACAGTTTGTGAGTTTGAGCCCCACATCAGGCTGGGTGCTTTGGCATAGAGTCTGCTTTGGATCCTTTGTCCCCTCTCTCTGCCCCTCCCCTGTTTGTGCTGTCTCTCTCAAGGATAATAATTTTTTTTTTTAAAAAAAGTTAAAAGCAAACATGTAAAATGTAAAAAGTCAACAAAAAATTACTTAAAATGAGGCATAAAATTATATATATGATGAATGCGCTACTTACTATTGAACACCGAAATTCTCCTTGAACTCTTGCATTGAGAGGCACTCTGGATTCCCATTTTCCTGTGAATGGATTCAAGAAGTAATTTCTCATATGAGCCCTTACCTACAAGCATTAAATGACATAGGATATTGTCTTCTGTTAAGTTTTATAAAGTACATAAACATGCTTAATTTCTTAAATAATGTCTCCAAAGTAACAAATGCCTTCAACAATACTTCAAATAGTACCGAACTTCTAGACAAGCTGTCATCTGCCATTCCTTGTCTGCTCACCCACATCTAATTTGATGAGATCTGCCATAATGCTCCTAATTATCTCTATGTTAGAAATTTCTATTTAACCCATTTAGTGAGTTTTTAAAGACTGTATTTTTCATGTTTAAAGCCCTATTGGTATTTTTCAAATCTGCCTAATCATTTTTACTTATATTTTGTTCTTTATGTTTTCTAGCTTTTCTTTTGTTTCTTTAGTAATTTCAATCATTATTTTTTAAAATCCCTTTTTAAATGGCATTTTTGCTCTGTTAACTCCTGAATTGGGGCTGCTAATCCTTCTGTTGTTCCCTCTTGTTCTTGCTCATGGTACATGGTTTCTTCACACATTTTGTAATTTTTTATTTTGAGCTTATCTATCTATAGAGGGGCTTTCCCCCTCTATTTTAGCCAGACATCATGCCAGCCACATAGGGATGGGAATCCATGTTTCTTGCTTGGCTTTTATTGACATCCCAAGAGTGAGGCACTTGATTACTGTTTCTGTACGTCCTCCACTGACATTACAGAGGCGACTGGGTTATAGCTGGGCAGAAATGAATGTCCCAGCTCCTCAGTCTTCTCTGATATCCTCTGAGTGGAGGTGAGAGGCACCCCATTTTAGTCAAGCAAGAGTGGAAATCTAATCTCCTCACTCAGCCTTTACTGACCAGGTTGGGATTCAGGTCATAGATTTTTTTTTCATGGTGTTTCCAAAAATAGGCGGGTTATTATCTAACATTTTCTGTGTTAAAAGTCTATACCTTTCCTGGTTCTTTAGCTAAAGGAAAAGGGCTTTTCTTGGGCCTTTTTTTTTTTTTGGTCTTGACTGTTGGCATTTCCAGTTTGCTGGTTTCTCCAGAACCCAGTCTGGGATTTTTAAGCAAAAACAAAGCTGGAGAACTCACTGCCATGTCCTTCCTTAGTTCTTATAGTCTCTAGCCATGCTTTGTTCTCTCTGCCTTTCAGGTCTTACATTTATTTTATATATGATGCCCAGCATTTTTTTTTTTTTTAATTTTTTTTTTTTTCAACGTTTATTTATTTTTGGGACAGAGAGAGACAGAGCATGAACGGGGGAGGGGCAGAGAGAGAGGGAGACACAGAATCGGAAACAGGCTCCAGGCTCTGAGCCATCAGCCCAGAGCCTGACGCGGGGCTCGAACTCACGGACCGCGAGATCGTGACCTGGCTGAAGTCGGATGCTTAACCGACTGCGCCACCCAGGCGCCCTGATGCCCAGCATTTTAAGCTGTACTTACTGAGAGGAGTAAGAAGTGCATCTACTCCTGCCTTGGTTTTTAAAAATGTGTATATTACTTTATTTAGTTGGACCATACTTACAATTTTTAAAAATTATGTTAGGAAGACCTTACAGCATCGTATTTGAATATCCAAAACAATGAAAAAAAAAAAAAAACAGTACAACCTATTTACGTGGGCTTTAATGGTCAATTTCTTTTAGGATTATTCTAGAATGGTAGAAAAACTATTCTGTAGCTGTTTTGTTTGTGGCATGTTTGTGTTTTAATCATCTTTTATGATGTTAATGCAGTATTGTGTTGATTTGGTTACAGAAACCTGGCACAATTGAATTAGAAGGCAATGACTATGCTTTTGCTATTTTAATGTGCCCAATTCTGTTTCCTCAGGGCTGGTGGACTAGGCCTCAATTTTGTTGGTGCCAATGTTGTTGTATTGTTTGATCCTACTTGGAATCCAGCCAATGATCTTCAAGCAATTGACAGGTATAATACTGACAAAATTTAAAGTGATTTGCAAATACTTTGAATCTGAAAATACCCCCTTGTGATTCTCTTAAGTTGCTTTTATAATATGACTATGATTAGAAGACAGAGAAAACCTTATTTAAAAAAATTGCATTTAAGGGGCATCTGGGTGACTCAGTTAAGTGTCCAACTCTTTTTTTTTTTTTTTTAATGTTTATTTATTTTTGAGAGAGAGACCGAGCATGAGCTGGTGAGGGGCAGAGAGAGAGGGAGACACAGAATCCAAAGCAGGCTCCAGGCTCTGAGCTGTCAACACAGAGCCCAGTGCAAGACCCGAACTCACAAGCTGTGAGATCATGACCTAAGCTGAAGTCAGATGCTTAACCGACTGAGCCACCCAGGTGCCCCTAAGTATCCAACTCTTGATCTCAGCTCAGTTCTTGATCTCAGGGTCATGAGTTGGGCCCTGCTGGGCATGGAGTCTACTTAAAAAAAAAAAAAAAAGTAATTAAAAATTGTATTCAGATCTGAACCCAAATGGCAGGCTGATAGCGGCAATTTATTTTCTTTCTATCTCAGAATCCCATTTTGACAGGATTGATTTAAGAAGGACAGGTGACTCAGTCAGTTAAGTGTCCAACTCTTGGTCTGGGCTCAAGTAATGATCTCACGGCTCTGTGGGTTCGAGCCCCATCTCGGGCTCTGCACTGACAGCATGGTGCCTGCTTGGGATTCTCTCTCTCTCTCTGCCCCTCTCCCATTTGCACTTGCTCGCTCTCTCAAAATAAATAAGTAAAAACTTAAAAAAAAAAAAAAGGGAACAAACACATCATACTGCAGGAAGATAGGAAAGGTCACTACTAGTAGATCAGAAGTTTGGAGAAACTCTCAGAAGGTAGAAGGCAGAATCTGTCTTACAACAGCATCTGTGTAATCAAGAAACCAGCAGAGAAAAGCCACAATCCAAAGTCAGCAGGAGAGCACAGAGAAATTTCAAGCTTGGGGTCAGTAACTATAGGATGTAGAAACAGACCAGAGTGAATTCTTGTTAGAAATTAATTAATGTGCTAACTCTAAAACAATTTCCTCTCCCATACCCAATATAAAGAGAGGTTGGCCTACAACAGATGCCCCTTGATCAAAACTGAAAGAATTGTTTCATAAATTTTATAAATAAGTGGGGAATCTGACTGACAAAAGGTTTTTACAGTGGGCATTAGGATCAGATCATAAAGCAGAACTGAACCTGAAGGATTGCTTCCCAGGTCTCTGTGGAACACAAAACGGGGAAATGATTAAATAGACTTATGTACCTTCATGGAAATCCAGACCAGCTTTCCTGTGCAGTCCACCCAGTTCTTCATTTGTAATTATGAATGAAAAACTAAGAGTTATGAGACCTTTTATGGAGCGCCTAGGTGGCTCAGTCAGTTAAGCTTCCAACTTTGGCTCATGGTTCATGAGTTCAAACCCTGAGTTGGGTTCTGTGCGATGGCTTGGAGCCTGGAGCCTGCTTTGGATTCTGTGTCATCCTCTCTCTCTGCCCCTACCCCACTCACACTCTTCTCTCTCTCTCTCAAATAAGCATTAAAAAAATTAAAAAAAAATAATAATTGTGAGACAGTTTAATAAAACCAGCAGTATGAAAGAAAAGGGCCAAGATGAAAAACTGACCCTGAAGGAAATAAAATAAGAATAGGGCACCCTGAAAAAAAGTGCATGGAAAAGAAAACTAGAAATGCTTAGAATTTAAAAGTGTTACCAAATAACTCATTACAAGGTCTGAGTAATAAAATGGAGAAGACTGAAAGTGAAAATTGATATGGAAAATAAAAGGAATGAATATTTGAAAACACAGTGACAGAGCAGGAGAAAAAACAGAAACACATCTTGCTGATATTTCTAAGTTCCAAAGATAAGGGGACTAAACAATGCCTGAATGAGAAAGAGGGAGAGGAAATTATTTATAAAAAAAAAAAAAAGAAAGAAAAGAAAAAAGAACAAAACAGATTACCAACAAATGAGAATCCCACTCATTTCTGCAAATCCCACTGTTCCTGCAAAATAGACTTTGAAGAACTGACTTTTCATCTGCATTATAGAATTCTAGAAGACAACAGAAGTTGTCAAAGTGACAAAATTCATATGATGTATCTGCAAGAAAATAATTTTGACTTATAGTTGTAATCAATGACTAATATATCAATATGTGAGGGGAAATAAATCATCTGTTGACATCTAGGAACTGAAAAATTTATATTTAAGTCTAAATAATTATTGATGGTTTAGTTGAGAGACTTAATGCAGTTATAAAGAAAGGATTCTGAGAAATATAAAGGGATGGTATAAGAAAATTAATAAGAATCAAACACTAAAATTTCATATAATTTCAATAAAACATTGGGAGGGTGGGGGTAATTGTGTTAGAAGTTATATTTCATCAAAAAAGAATTTGGATATCCTGGTCAGATTTCAAATTTATGCCAAAAAAAAGTGTTCTTAAAATTTTAGCCAAAAATTTAAAGGCACAACTAAAAGAAATCTTTAAAAAATCACTGAGAAAATGTGATTATTTCAGTAAAATGATTGGAAATATGAGTGTATAGCAAGAGGTAAAAGAAACTAAACATGGCAAATATAAAACCTAACGTAAACTGTGAGAAATAAAGCCAAACGTAAAACTTCCTTTTAAACAAAAAAAGAAGGTAAAAATGAAATGTTAGATTCAGATTTATGCTTATTGCTATAGATATAATTTTATATATTTATAAAATTCAAAAATACATAGAAGGTTAAAAATAAAATATATTTAAAATCTCATCAGGGAGATGATAACAAAAAGTAAGAACGGCAAAATATTAATAGACTTCAAGGCAAATGCATTGAGGAAAACAAAATGGAACAATCGATGAGGAAAGTATAATAGTCACTACATAACAAAGACAATCTTTTATGATGAGAAATGGGCAAATCTACAATCATGATGGGAAACTTAATATCCTTCTCTCAAAGATTAATAGATCAACTAGGCAAAAAAAGGAAGTATATTAATTATTTGATTAACAGTTATTTAGCCTTTAACTTAATAAATGTATTTAACCATATAATAACTGAAAATACCCACTCTTTCAAAAAACGTTTTAGAGCATACTTTTAAATAACAATATATTTTAATAGAAACCACAAGGACTAGATTACATGCCTCTAATTAATACAAAAGACAAGACCCTAGAAAGTAACAATGAGCTTGTAGCTAATAAAAATCTCTCCATATGGATATTTTAAAATATAAAATATATTTTTAAATAACTCTTGTATTAAAGAGGAAATCAAAGAGTGATGCCAGCAAGATGGCAGACTGGAAGCTCTAGGTATATGTTTCCCCATGGGTGGATTTAAAAAACTAGACACTGATTAAAATAACTTTATGGAAGCTATTTAAATCAAAGGTCTACAGTTATCAAGCAAATTCCCAATCAAGAAGAAGCTATATTCAAAACTGTAGGAAATTTCATGGCATTTTTACCCATTCTTGCCTCACCCCATTTCCTGGCACAGCACAGCACAGCCAGGAAGAGGAAGTAACAGTTAGTTCCCTGTTCCCTCCCTCTCAGGTTGGAAAGAGCAGTGTGGAACTCCTTTGCAACTTTCTAACCTATCTGTGAGCTGCCAGAGGGAATGGTTTCTTTTTCACCTGACAGTGCTTAGGTAAGAAACGGTGGCATAGCTTGGATCTCAGACTGGCAGAAGCTGTTGAAGACAGTTATAGGCCCCATTGTGCATGAAAGCAGTAGTGGGACTGTATATTACAGTAGAGGAATACAGTAGAATATATCTAAAGCCCTGAGAAGAGGCTGAGATGAGACTTTTTGAGAAAGTAAGACATTTAAAAGCAGTTGTGTATACAGGAGATATCGGAAAACATACACACCCAAACACACAGGCCCTGGTCACACATAACCAAAAATGACCAAAGACATTTTTTTAAAAAAAATTTTTTTTAACGTTTATTTATTTTTGAGACAAAGAGAGACAGAGCACGAATGGGGGAGGGTCAGAGAGAGGGAGACACAGAATCTGAAACAGGCTCCAGGCTCTGAGCTGTCAGCACAGAGCCTGACGCGGGGCTCGAACTCGCAGACCGCGAAGTCATGACCCGAGCCGAAGTTGGCCGCTTAACGGACTGAGCCACCCAGGCGCCCCCCAAAGACAATTTTTTAATCCTTACCCTGAGCTCCTCCTAAGACTCAAGACACAGCCTGCTAATTAATGAATGTTTTCAATAATAGTTTGCAAAGACTAGAAGTGGCTGTTTTATCAATGGCCAATTTTTAACAAAAAAGTACAAGGCATTTACAAAGAAAGAGGAAAACTAGCTCATTCAGAGGAACAAATTAAATCTTCTAAAGAAACACAGGCATAGGACTTACTAGACAAAGAGTTTAAAACAACTATCTTAAAGAGCTAAATGGAAACATGGACAAAGATCTAAAGGAAATCAGGAAAACAACATATAAACAAAATTAAAATATTAGCAAAGAGATTGAAATTATGTATATATAAAAAGAACAAAGTAGAAACTCTGAACCTGAAAAATATAATAACTGAAATGAAAAAAAAAAGTCACTAGAAAGAGTCATCATATTTGGGCAGCAAACTTGAAGACAGATCTGAGGAGCAAGAAACCAAAAGACTGAAACAAAGGAAAATGAACATAGCTTAAGGAACTCATGGAACATATTAAATAGACCAATATACACATTGTAGGAATACAAAAGAAGAGAGAGAAAAGGACAAAGCTATTTGAAGAAATAATGACTGAAATAATAATGTCCCAAATTCAAAGGAAAGACATTAATATGCAAATACAGGAAGCTTAACAAACACCAGGCAGGGTAAACCCAAAGAAACTCACACTGAGACAGGTTATCAAACTGGAGAAAGCCTAAGACAGATCTTGAAAGCAGCAAGAGAAGAATGACCTGTAGTGTACAAGAGATTCCCCAGTAAGATTATTAGCAGATTCTCAACAGAAACCTTACAAGCCAGGAGGCAGTAGAATGATATGTTTAAAGTGCCAAAAGAAAAGAACATCAACAAAGAATTCTGTATCAGCCAAAACTGTCCTTCAAAACTGAGGGAGAAACTAAAACATTCCCAAACAGAAGCTTAGTTTATTACCACTCGACCTTCCCTAAAAGAAATGCTGAGAGACTTTCAAGTTCAAATTAAAGGACTCTAACAGTGACTCAAAACCATATAAAAATATAAGATTCTCCAGTGCTAGTAAGTACAGGGACAAATATAAAAAACCAGTCTTACTATTATTTTGGTTTATAAATCTTTTTATTTTTTATTTAATGAAACTTTCACAGTGTGTTTTTAAGTTTATTTATTTATTTGAGAGGTGAGTAGGGGCAGAGAGAGTCCCAAGCAGGCTCCACACTGTCAGCACAGAGCTCAACATAGCACTCAAACTCATGAACCATGAGATTATTACCTGAGCCAAAATCAAGAGTTGGACACTTAACTGACTGAGAGCCACCAAGGCACCCCTATTTTTTTTTTTTAATTTAAAAGACCAATGCAGGGGCATCTGGCTGGCTTAGTTGCTAGAGCATGCAATCTTGATATTGAGGTTGTGGGTTCAAGCCCCATGCTGGGTGTTGAGATGACCTAAAAATAAAATCTTTTAAAAACATAAAATACAAATGCATGAAAATAAATATAAGTCTGTGTTAATGAATAATGAATATAAAGATTTAATTTTTGATATCAAGCACAAAAGTGGGGACAAAGCTGCAAAGGAGAGTTTTTTAATGCAATTGAAGTTAAGTTGGTATCAGTTTAAGGTAGATTGTTATAACTTTTGGATGTTATATGTAATCTTCATAAAGAAAATATCTATAAAATATACACAAACGGAAATGAGAAAGGAATCAAAATGTGTCACTAAAAAATCACATAACACAAAGGAAGGCAGTAATGGAGGAAATGAGGGACAAAATAGCCATGAGACATACAGAAAACAAAATAGCAAAAGTAAATCCTTCCCTGTCATTAATACATTTAAATGTAAATGGACTAAACTTTCCAATCAAAAGATACAGATTGGCAGGATAAATTAAAAACAACAACATGCGGCATGCCAACTTACACTGTCTGTAAGACATTCACTTTAGGTTTAAGGACATGCATGAGTTAAAAGTGAAAGGATGAAAAAAGATATTTCATCCAAATAGTAACCAAAAGACAGGAGGGGTAGTTATTCTAATATCAGACAAAATAAACTTTAAATTGAAAACTGTTATAAGAGACAAAGGATGGTATACAATGATAATTCTTGATTTAACTCACCCAGAAGCTATGACAATTAGAAACATAAATATACCAAATAAACAAGCTGTAAAATATATAAAGCAAACATTGACAGAATTGAAAGGAGCAGTACACAACTCTACAATAGTAGTAGGAGACTTTAGTACTCCACTCTCAATAATGGATAGAACATCTGGTCAGAAGATCAATAAGGGAAGAAAGACTCAAATGACATTATAGACAAGTTGGACCTAACAGACGTATACAGAATTCTCCTTCCAACAATTTTAGATTGTTGAAATTACACATTTTTCTCAAGTGCACAGGGAACATTCTTCATGATAGGGCATATGTTAGGTTACAAAACATGTTAATAAATTTTAAAAGATTGAAATCTTATAGTTTCTTTTCCAAACACAATAGAATGAAATTAGAAATCAACAGCAGAAGAAACACTGGAAAATCCACAGATATGTTGAAATTAAACAACATGCTCTTAAACATCCAATGGTTTTAAAAAGAAATCACAAAAGAAATTAGAAAATTGAGAAAAAGGAAAAGGAAAACACAACATATTCAAACTTATTCAATGCAGTGAAAGCAGTGCTAATTTTATAGCTGTAAACACATTAAAAAAGAAGAAAGGTCTGAAATCAACTCTCCAACCTTATACCTTAAGGAGCTAGAAAAAGAACAAATTAAACCTAAGGCTACCAAAAAGAAGTAATAAAGATTAAAACAGAGATAAATGAATGAATGAATGAATGAATGAATGAATAAAACAGAGATAAATGAAATAGACTAAAAACAATAGAAAACAACAAAACCATGAGCTCTTTTTCAAAATGATCAACAAACTTGACAAACCTTTAGCTAGATTGACTAAGAGAAGACTGAAATAACTGAAATCAGAAGTGGAAAAGGAGATGTTACTATTGATGTAATAGAAAGGATTATAAGTACTATAAATGGTTGTACATCAGCAAATTGGATGATCCAGATGAAATGAACAAATTTGAAGAATCATATAACTTACCAAGACTGAAACATGAATAGAAAATATGAATAGACCAACAACTAGAAGATTGAGTCAGTAATTAAAAATGCCAACAAACAGAAACCCATGACCAGATGGCTTCACTGATGAATGCTACCAAGCATTTAAAAAAGAATTAATACCATTCTTCCCCAGGCTCTTACAAAAACTTGAACACTTCCTAGTTCATTCTGTGAGGCCAGCATTACCCTGATATCAAAGCTTTTATGGGATAGGCAGTGTTATCCTACCCATTTTACATGTGAGGAAGCTGAGGCACAACAAACTGAAGTAACTTCCTGAAGTTCACAGCCAATGATTTCAGGATCTGAATTCATGTGCTCTTACAGAGCCCACACTTTTAACCAGCTTCACACCACTGACAGCTATCAAGGAAAATAATCAAATGAAAGCCACAGAAAAATTTTCACTTTTTTTCTTTTGTCTTAACAACATATCAAGACCTAATATCTTATTTATCCTAGGGTACTGTGTTTTGGTATTCAGTTTAAATTAGTTGACAATAAAACTAAATGAACAACATTTCTCTTTTCCTCCCTGCCCTTCAATTGACTCTGGCAGGAGGAACCAAGAAGAGAAAGGAAGATTTTGACCTCCATACTGTATAACAGTTCCTCAGTATTTATTTTCATGGTAAAAAGACCATCACTTAACATATCCCTACTTAATGGACCCAGAAATTGATGAAGCGTAGGTCTAAAGTAACATGTTGTAAGGTTTTTGTCTGTAAAGAATATGTATTCTAACAGAATCTATCCTATTTACGAAACAATTGAGCACACACCCAAAAGACATTTCCTTAGATCCATTTAAAAAAATTTTTAAGACTCAAATCCACTGTGAGAAAGAAAGGGATTATGAGCCCCTCTATATCTAGCCTGCAGGATGAAAGTGAGAATGCAGTAATTTACCCTGGCTGTGCTGTGCCACAGGAGGCCCCATCCCCCTCTTCGGGTACAAGATGTGCAGAGCCCCAAGATACCCTCTAATAGTAAAGTCCTTTTCTATTGGGAGTACTGTACTGGGTGAAGGAGGCAGAGAGAGCATCAGATACAACAACATAGAGTGACTTTATAAGGTCAAAAATTTTCACCAAATTTTAAGTTTCAAACATCAGTACCCCCATTCCCCAAATTGTGACTGTAACAGGTATTTAGAAACAGGTGACCTCATTCAGAGCATCCAGTAAAGCCTTCACCTGAGAAAAGCTGCCAGGACTAGATCTATGGTTCACCAGTGGGGTGAATCAGTGCTAATTATTGTCCTAATTAGCACTATAGTCCCTGTCAAAATACCTGGGCTGCTGGTAGTCAACTGAGTGAATTCAGACAGAAATCTCTGTGAAATTAGGGCTGCAAATCTGCACTTCTGTAGGCTTGCCAGTTGATTAACTGTTCCCCTCCCCCATTTTAAACAGTGTCATTGAGGTATAATTAACATAGAACATATGCACATATGTTTCTTTTTAAGTTAAAATTTTAGTAATGTTCCTTTTTTTTTTTTTTTTTTTTGTCCTAAAGCTACCTCCTGAACCTTGCTTCACTTGTTTTTTGTTGGCTTTTTTAAAAATCTTTTTACAGAGCATATAGGATTGGGCAATGCAGGGATGTGAAAGTGTTTAGGCTGATATCTTTGGGAACTGTGGAGGAGATCATGTACTTACGACAGGTATACAAGCAGGTAAATATATTTCCCTTTTCCAGATTAAGAAGTAAACATTTGTCTATATCAAAACTTCCAGAAATTTGTGTAAAAATGTTTTTAATTTCGTTTTAACTGTAATATGGAATTTAATAAGATTATGAAATATACTGTAGAATAAATCCTGTAAAACAGATTCTTACTTTCATTGAATTTTAGAGCTGAAATTTTCTTCGAGTAGTGCTTCTTGAGCTTTAATGTGTACATGAATTACTTAGGGATGTTCAAACTACAGATTGTAATTTAGTAGCTCTGGGTGGAGCCCAAGATTCAAATTTTTAACAAGCTCCCAGGAGTGCCAACACTACTGCAGACTATAATTTGAGTAGCAAGGTCACAGCTTCCCAGCCTGTGGGCCAAGACATAATGATATGCTACAGGCGGGACACAGGTGCACCGACACAATGATCACACAGCTCTCTGGACAGCAAGATTACCTAAACTGACTTCCAACCTTAAGAAACCTTTCCAGGTAGGTGTTCATATGTTACCCTTTTCCGTGTGTACCATGACATGAAGAAAACTGGGGGAAAATGCCTTAAAGATATCTAATGCAATCATCTCATGTTGTACATAATGAAACTGGGACCCAGGGATACCCCAGTAAATGGTATTATAGGAATACAACACAACTGTATTAACTACTGTGCTGGTGCTTTTTTTAGTGTTCATCTGAAATTGCATTAACTCTTTAATATCCTTACGGTATTAATTACTTCACCATGTATATCTCTAAATAAAATTTATTTAGTTTATAATTGCTCACTTGAGAAGATCTGGAATGAGGCTCAAGTTTAATTATAAATGTTAAATTTGAATTACTCCCTATATATTCTGTTGGCATCTATTTAAGAGCAAACATCTGCCACATGTGGTGGTAGTTAACCTAAGAATGATCCAATCTTAAATTTATGCTATTTTCTTAATTCTAAAAATGGAATTGTACACAGCAGTTTTTGTTTTTTCTTAAAGCACTTAGCTCTATAAGAAACCTTTCATCTTTTTGTTCTTGGGTATAGCACAACTACTTGAACATTATTTTGTTCAGGTATATTTAACCAATCTTGGGAAAAAGTAGGACATTATTCTTTTCATCTTAGGAGTAGTTCTTTAGAATACTGTCTTGGACTTGTCACAGGTAAGAGTCTTTCTTCAATCATGTAGTAATTTTTCTCAGTCCCATTACTTTATATACATTTGCCTATTTATCTCACTCATTTATTGAAATAAGATGGCCTATTATATGTTACTAATAACAAAAAGGCTTCAGAAGATGAGGATAATGTCAGTTTTCAGAACTTTGTATGCTTTAGGTGCTTATTAAAATATTTTTTTAAGTGTGAGCCATTTAGGGAAGGTTCAGCCATACAACTTGGTAGGCACAAATAAAGATAATATGGCAGTTGTGTGTGGAAAAGGCAGTAGATGTGATTGAAAGACTGGCGTTTGAACCAAGTAGGGTCTGTCTTTGCAGATGTAATCAAGTTAAAATAAGGTCATACTGGATTAGGGTGGACCCTAATCCAGTGACTGATACCGTTATAAGAGGGAAATCTGGATACAGACCGACACAGAGGGAGAATGCCAGGTGATGAAGGAGGCAAGGATTGGAGTGGTGCAGCCACAAACCAAGAATGCCAAAGATTGGCAGCAACCACTAGACATTTGGAAGGGTCTTCACTTAGAACCTTCAGAGAGAGTGTGGTCCTGCCAGCATCTTGATTACAGACCTTTAGCCTCCACAACTGTGAAAGAATAAATTTCTATTGTTTTAAGCCACCCAGTTTGTGACATTTTGTTAAAGCAGTCTTAGGAAACCAATACAGTCTTAAAGGCAGATATTGTAAATTTAACTACATTTTTAATGTGAAACTTATGTATGACAGAGGAACAACAAGCCAAATTTAAAAAGTGTCTAGGAAGAAAGTTTCCACATATGATAAACAAAGGATTAGCATCTATAATACATAAAGAACTTCCACAAATCAATAAAAAGACTATAATTTTGCATTTTATTGAAGAAAAAACACAAATGGTTAACCCATATATGAAAAGATGCTTAACCACAGTTGTAATTTAGAAATATAAAATAATAATGTGTTACACATATTCTGCAAAGACTTAGTGAGGTTGTGTGTGAGTGTGTGTATGTGTTTAGGGAGGCAGGGAGATCGGTGATATTCATTATTGGTGAGGGTATTTGTACAGAGATACTCATATACTACTTTCGAGAATATAACTTGGTACACTGATTTTACAGGCTAATATCACAACATATTAAAACACATAGTACGTTCTCCCTATCTACCTTACAGAAATATTCTCACATATGCACAGTGAAAGATGACAAGGATTTATATTTGGTATTGTTAGTATTTGTTTAAAAAATGAAAAAAGAAACAGCCTTAATGTCCAATAATAACAATGGTAACATAAATTCTGATACACCCAATAGCAGAAAAAAAAAACTATAGAGCAGACATACTGATCTGGCAAGATCTCCAAGACATTTCTGAGTGAGATTAAAACAAAACAAAACAACACAACTTGCAGAACAAGTATATCAGTTATGTTGATGCATAAAGTTATCTCTGTATATGTATATAAATAGCTCTAACTGCACTGAAAAAGATCTAGAAAGATATACCTAAATATTACAGTGTTTCTAAGACTGATAAAGGATGATCTGTATTATTCAAAGGGAAATTTCACTTTGATGTTTTTGTTCGTATTTGTTGTGATAATGCATTCAGACATTTTATACTTTTAAAAAATAAAAACATCACTTACATAGCAACTGTCTTCATGTTTGGAGCATAATCTAAAGTTTGGCATTCAGAAATTCACCTTTCATTTTTACATGTGTACATGTATATATGAAAGGTGAATATATATGTGTGTGTGTATATATATATGTATATGTATATATATATGTAATTTAGAAATATATTTGTATTGGCAGAAGAAGTCCAAGAATACCACAAAGAACACCCAATTAACTTCACCCAAATTTCCCAGTTGTTAACATTTATCACGTTTGCTTTTCTCTTTCCCTCAGCCATGATCTTTATTTTTCTGAACCATTTGAGAGAAAGTTGCAGATTTATCACCTCTAAGTTCTCTAGTGTGTATTCCCTCCAAAGGACACTCTCCTGTTTAGATGTACATATAAAAATAGTTTTATGCATTCTAAACATTCAATTTTGTGTGTTGTTTTGCACTTGCTTTGTCCCATTACCCTCTCCAGAATGCAGTTATCCAAATCAAGAAATTAACATTGATACAACATTACCTTGTAAACCACAAAACTCATTCAGATTTCACTAACTTTCCTGGCAATTTCTTGTCTCCTTTTTCCTTTCTGGTTCAGGATCCAATCCAGGATCATGGTTACCAACTTTTTCTTTTCATGTCTGTTTAGTTTTCTTCAACTGGAGTAGTTAGTTACCCAAACCCCCTTTGTCTTTCATGACCTTCACAGTGTTAAAGAGTAAGGCCTTGGGGTGCCTGGGTGGCGCAGTCGGTTAGGCGTCCAACTTCAGCCAGGTCACGATCTCGCGGTCCGTGAGTTCGAGCCCCGCGTCAGGCTCTGGGCTGATGGCTCAGAGCCTGGAGCCTGTTTCTGATTCTGTGTCTCCCTCTCTCTCTGCCCCTCCCCCGTTCATGCTCTGTCTCTCTCTGTCCCAAAAATAAATAAACGTTGAAAAAAAAAAAAAGAGTAAGGCCTTTCCTTGTGTTAGCTCTCTTTTAAAATAGGTCCATTTGATGTTTCCTCATGTCCAGATTCAAGCCAGGAACCCCTGGCAAGAATAGTACAGAAATGACTCTATGTTCTTCTCATTGCGTTGGTCAGAAGGCACCTGGTGATGACCTGTCCCACCATTGGTGATGCTAACCTTGATCACCAGTTTTGTGCCTGCCAGCTTTCTTCACTGCAGAGTCACCATTTTTTCCCTTAGTAAGTATTTTATGGGGACATCCTCTGAGACTATGCCAATATCCTGTTCCTTGTCAAGCCCATACCCATCAGCCCTAGCATTCACTGATGAAACCCACCTGAATCAGCCACCACTGTGATGATTGCCAGATGGTGATTTTTTAATTTCCAGGATTCCTTCTTTATTTGTTGCTATTCTACCATAAAAAAGAGCTTGCCCTTCTTTTCTATTTATTTAATATATTTGGACTCAGGGGATATTAGTAATATTACTCTATATTAGTAATGGATTACATTACAATCTATTGAATATCACTGTGTATTTTGGTGTTCAAACTGTCTCAGTTTTGTCCAGTGAGAACCCCTTCAAGCTGGCCTCTGTGTCATTTGTCAAGCCTCCATCATTCATTATGCATGTCCTTATGGTGGTAGGCTGAGTAATGTTCTCCCAAAGATATCTACATCAAATCCACCTGGATTCTCTGGGTGGGCCAATGTAATTACTAAAGGGAGTGGGAGTATGCAGGAGGATCAGAGAAAGGAGAGAAGGAGATGTGACAGCAGAAGCAAGGGGTCATAGAGGATTATATGAAGATGCCATGCTACTGCCTTGAAGATGGAAGAAGGGGCCATGACTTTTTAACATGGGGAACACTACTTTTCTTTCTACCTCTTGCGTATCCTGAATGTTGTTAGGAAGAAATCCAAACATTTTGTATCCTTGAATGGGTTTTTCTTAAGCCAGAAACTAAGCTACATTTTCCAATTACTGACTTTTTTCCCTTCCCCTCTTTAATTCCAACCCTATTTTTTATAACAGCCTACAGATGGATGTATCTGACCTTCACTTTTAGGGGAGCCACTTTGAAAAACTTCTTTTGAGTATAAAACAATGTGCCTTTTATAAATTTTGCAATAAAGTAGGGAACTTCTAAAGATTCAGATTAATGCTTACAAATTGGTGATTACATTAAGTAGTTGCAGTGTGACAATACAGTGTTTAAGAAAGAGTCAGGAGCAAAGAGTGAAATCATCTGGACTATCAGGTACATCAGTTGCTATTGTTGTGATTCCATATTTCCTGGACTATAGTCCATGTTTCTGGGGCATTGAAACCAACTGATCAACTTGGATATTGATTCAAAGCTTCCTCAAACTAAGGTCCCAAGGATCTTGTTTTATTTTTATTATTTTTTAATGTTTATTTTTGTGAGAGAGAGAGAACACATGTGTGCATGCATGTGAGCAGGGGAGGCACAGAGAGAGAGGACAGAGGATCTGAAGTGGGCTATGTGCTGACAGCAGAGAATCTGATGTGGGGCTTGAACCCATAAAACTGTGAGATCATGACTTGAGCCAAAGCCAGATACTCAACTGACTGAGCTACCCAGGTGCCCCTCAAGGGTCTTGTTTTATTTTATTTTATTTTTTTTTTTAATTTTTTTTTCAACGTTTATTTTTATTTTTGGGACAGAGAGAGTCAGAGCATGAACGGGGGAGGGGCAGAGAGAGAGGGAGACACAGAATCGGAAACAGGCTCCAGGCTCTGAGCCATCAGCCCAGAGCCTGACGCGGGGCTCGAACTCACGGACCGCGAGATCGTGACCTGGCTGAAGTCGGACGCTTAACCGACTGCGCCACCCAGGCGCCCCAAGGGTCTTGTTTTAAAAAGGACATCTTGGAGGCACCTGGGTGGCTCAGTCGGTTGAACATCCGACTTTGGCTCAGATCATGATCTCATGGCTTGTGGGTTCAAGCCCCGCAACGGGCTCTGTGCTGACAGCTCAGAGCCTGGAGCCTGCTTCAGATTCTGTGTCTCCCTCTCTCTCTGCCCCTCCCCCACTCGCGTGCATGTGCGCTCTCTCTCTCTCTCTCTCTCTCTCTCAAAAATAAACGTTAAAAATTTCTTTAGTAAAAAATAAAAGGGAACTCCTGGAGATGAGAACTTGTTACAAGTATAAATTTTGAATTCAGCCAAATCCAGGTATAAATTCTAGAAATGACACTTCTTTTTTTTTTTTTTTTCAACGTTTATTTATTTTTGGGACAGAGAGAGACAGAGCATGAACGGGGGAGGGGCAGAGAGAGAGGGAGACACAGAATCGGAAACAGGCTCCAGGCTCTGAGCCATCAGCCCAGAGCCTGACGCGGGGCTGGAACTCACGGACCGCGAGATCGTGACCTGGCTGAAGTCGGACGCTCAACCGACTGCGCCACCCAGGCGCCCCTAGAAATGACACTTCTTGGCTAGACAGCTGTGAGAAGGCACTTAATGTCTCCAAACTTTAGTCTTTATTTCCAAAAAGAAAATAGCAATGTCTTATAGGGTTGTAGGCATTAAATGAGAGAATGTACAAATGCTACACAGGTAGTAAGTATTCAAAAAATAAATATTATTAATAAGAATTATTTCATGGGCACCTCAGTGGGTTGAGCATCTGACTCTTGATTTTGGCTAGGGTCATAATACCAGGGTTGTGGGATTGAGCCCCATGTTGCATTGGGCTCCATGCTGAGTGTGGAGCCTGCTTGAGATTTTCTCTCCCTCAATCTCTCTCTCTCTCTCTCTCTCTCTCTCTCTCTCTCTCTCTCTCTCTCTCTTTCTCTTTCTCTTTCTCTCTCTTTCTCTCTCCCTCCTCCCTCCCTCTTTGCTTCACCCCCCTCCTTCCCTCTCTCTCTCCCTCTCCCCCCTTCCTGCTTCCTCTGCCCCTCTCCCCCACTCATACGTGCTTACACACACTCCCTCAAATTAAAAAAAGAATTATTTCAGTTGCCTATAGTAATTTAGTATAGTGCAAAGCAACTTCTTACTAATCCTTACATTAACAACAGACTACAGTTATTTTCCACTCTGTGCATTCTTTGTTTCTTTCAAGAAATTTTAAAGTGTACATGGGGTTAATCAGATTATATTTAGCAAAATATCTAGCAAATAAAGAAATACACTAATGTTACTAAAGTGATAGATGTCCTTCAGGATTCCTTCTGTATTTCAAATTGTTTCAAAGATGCCTAAATGTTTCTAAACAGTTATTGGGTTTTGCTGTTAGTTGACAGTATAACAATGGCTACAATTAGGGTTTGATACTAATGTGGTTATCATGTAGTTACTAAGTTATAATTTAACTTTGGTGAAATAGTGATGATTTTTGTCAGTTTTAGTAGTTACTATTGTAATGAGTCTAGAAAGGAGAAAAGTGTATTCAGATGTATTACATGCCTTTATCATTAAACATTTTACATCAAGTGAATATTGCATAGCAATGGGATCTTGACTCGGTTGGTAGAACACAGATAAAATAGGAAATGTAAGATCTCTTCTTCAATAAGACTGGCCAGTTTATTATTATTTATTTCGCCATAATGGCAACATCTGCCAGCGAAATTAAAATAAAATTTCCTCCCTAAGGAGATTCTGCCTGCTCCAGCTAAAGCTGTGTATATACAGAGAATGCCAGGAAATTCTGACATATTGTTGGAGCAAACACTTCAAAAATATCTTGTGTTTTTTTTCTGTTTTAGCAACTTCACTGTGTGGTGGTTGGAAGTGAAAATGCCAAGCGATATTTTGAAGCAGTTCAAGGATCAAAAGAACATCGAGGAGAGCTTTTTGGGGTTTATAATCTGTTCAAACTAAGGTCCCAAGCATCTTGTCTTACAAGGGACATCCTGGAGGTGTGAAATTGTTGCCTGACATTTTCAGTACTATTTTAAATACAATTTTCTCCAACAGGAACCTTGAAATATAACTGCTGGTATCTTTTCAAAGAACTTTGGGGTTTTCTTGTAAAAAATGCCTTGTGTTTACAATTTCTACTATTAGAAATAGGAAATGAATTATTGTACCTCAAAACTAAGATTTCCCCATGCATAGTTATAAGTAATGTCTGCACACAAATACAGATACATATAGTACATAGTATGACCTCCCAAGACCATTTTCAGACTGGCAGAGAGAAATGTAGTATTTTGAAAACAGCTGCTAAGTCAGGAACTTAAAAAAGAGAGAGAGAGAGAGAGAGAGACTTTCCTAAATAAACAAAATTATAAAATGTGTTTTGATTAAAAGTTACCAAATACTCCCTGAGATGCACTCTCATGTCTCATGGAGATTTTTGTTTTCTGTTCCCAATAAAAATTCCACACCAATATTTCAAACTCTCCCAGTTGTGTTCATCCTTAGCATACAGATGTTTCTTATTCTTCAAACAGAAATTTATATCTTTTTTTTAATTGCTTAAATTCTTTGATATACCAGAATACTATAGATATTAACCTATTTTCCAGTTGATATTGATATGAGTATCATAAAATCCTGGAATATCATATGTATCATCTTCCTTTTCATATAGATGAGGAAAATGAGCCTCAGAAAACTCAAGGATGTTTCCCTTAGCTTTTCAAAAGCTTCACGTACTTGCTTGATTTAGTGAGTTTCATAAAAACAGTTATTGGTCCCTGTCCTTAAAGAATGTAGACCATCTTGATGAGAGGTGAAACAGAACACTTACATAATGAACATGTAACATCAATAAGCATGGTAAGCAAGATGGCTAAGAGGAAGACGTGTATCGTATGTATTCTGTGAATATTGCAACTATTACACAGTGTCTGGTGTATACTGCTGAATTTTTATTTTATAGTAACTATTTGATTTGAATTGAGTGGCCCATTTAAAGTCCTCCTGTCTTGAGTTGCCTGTCTGGCTCAGTCAGAAGTGCATGCGACTCTTGATCTTAAGAGTCGTGAGTTCAAGGCCCACGTTGGGTGTAGAGATTACTTATAAATAAATAAATAAAAATAAAGTCCCCCTGTCTTTTTCTTGTTTTGAGTATGCTGTCTATTTCATGGACTTCTTCTTTCCCATTTCTCTTTTATAATCAGTAGCCTTGTTAGTATTCCAGGCCACCCCTCAGATCCTACTTCCATCTCAGAGTACTACCCAGCATACCAACTTGTATTTGTGTTTTCCATTTGAAATTATTATCTATAAAATATGTTAGCATTATATTACTTCTCCTGTTTTCTCTTATTTATCAAATAGTTGAGTCCTCTATTTTAACAGAATAGCAACCTATTCCTCAAGCAAATGTTAAGTAAGACATTCAGTATGTCAAGTTATTAAATGGGATGTTCGCTTGTTTTCTGGTTGTCCTAAGTATATCTTGTTTCTCCTCCAGGATTGTTGACTAATGACAGGACTGTCCATGTCTTACATTTTTCTTGTAGCAAAATGTGCTTAACTTCTTGCCAGGCACATTATCAGCACCGCGATATTTGTTGAGTAAGAATTTAAAATTATTCAGGCCACGTGCTTACAGGGCAGTCTTTTGCTCTAAAAAAATAAAGTAAAATAAATAAATAAACAATAAATAGCAAAATTATTCAGGCCTCATTAGATTCATGCTGCTTTTGGCCAAACAGTGTTTTAAAATATTCTAAGCCCTGTATAATGGAAGCATATATCACAAAGTAAAATAATTATTTTACTTCCTGTGAGACATTTTTAATTTTTAAAGGCTGTAGAAAATCCCTTTTAAAATGTTTTAAGATGTAGAAATTTTAAAGAACACTTTTAACCTGATGATTTCCAGACAGTTCTTTTTTTTTTTTTTTCATTTGGTTGGTTAGTTTTGGTTTTTTCGTTTTTTTCTTTTTCATTTATTCACTTAACTTCAAGTTATTTAGTTAACATACAGTGTGGTATTGGTTTCTGGAGAAGAACCCAGTGATTCATCACTTACATACAACACCCAGTGCTCATCCCACCAAGTGTCCAGGCAGCTTAGTTCTACTTTGCACTAACTTTGTTACCTTTGTCATGGTCCCGCTTTAGAGACAGATATTGAGAGCTAATTTCACAAATATTTACTGAGTGTATGCCAAGTGTCAAGTACTATATATCATAGAGCTAGGCATACAGAAATGAATGAACTAGACAAAAAGCTCTACTCACTGAAAAACTTACCTTCTATTTGGGGGAAACAAATAAGCAGAAAAAATCATGATGCATAGAGTTTATTATGATGACAGGCTCTGAAGGTAAAAATAGAGCAGGTAGAAGATGAATGACTTCTGGAGATCGAATGCCCAGCATTGTGATTATAGTCAATAACACTGTATTATACGTTTCAAAATTGCTAATGGACTAGATCTTAAATGTTCTCCCCACAAAGAAGAAATGCTAATTCTATGGCATAATAGAGGTGTTAGCTAAAACTATGGTGGTAATCATATGGCAATATATAAATGTATCAAAACACGTTATACACCTTAAACGTACACAGTGTTATATGTAAATTGTATCCTAATTTTTAAAAATAGAGCAGGGAAGGGAAATTGGGAGACTGTCAAGGAAAGAGCATTGCGGTTTTAGATGGAGTAGCCAAGGAAGCGCTCACTGTGAGGTTGCAACTGATTCTTTGAGGAGATGGCAGGAGGAAGATGTATTCTACGTAGAGGAACAAATGCAAAAGCCCCGCAGGACAAACATGTCCAGCATAATTTCAAAACGGCAGGAAGGCCCTAGTGGCTGGAGTGGAGTGAACAAGAGAGCAAGAGATGGGGCTGGAGAGATGAGAGGAAGCCAGACCAGGTGAGAACTTTGACTTTGAGTGAGACAAAAAGCAATTAGAGGGTTCTGAACAGAAGAGAAACATAGTCTGACCTATACATCTAGATTAAATATTACGAATTAGGCTATCAAAGTACAAAAGCAGAAGCAAAATGCCAGGTAGGAGGATACTGCAATAATCTAGCCAAGGGATGATGGTGATTTGGACTACAGCCATCATGGTAGATGGTGTGAGAAGTGATTGGAGTCTGAATATATTACTCAGGTGTCGCTGACAGGATTTGCTGATGGATTAGGTATAGGGTCTGAGAAAAAAAGAGGAGTTAAGGATGATACCAACATGGTTGGCCTGAGAAACAAAAGACCAGAGTTGCCATTTACCTTTCACAAGAGGGTTGCGACAGGATTGAGGATTTCTGGTGCTCCCTGTTCCATGTGTTGTAGCCATTTGGCTTCTGTTGAAAGAATAAAGGCAGTACTGGGAAGCAGACCCCCTCCCCCGCCCCCCCCACCTCCCTTGCAGTAACAGCCTCTAGGCATTGAGAGAAAATATCTCAACAAACTATTTATCGTTCTCCAGAGTTCTATAGGGGAGATTCTCACTTGTTGCCCTGGATACCAGGTGGCTGGAATCATGCCACCGGTACGTATGCGTATCTGTAAGTTGGGCATTTGTAACTCAGGTGATGGTAGTGGTTATTTCCCCTTGTTCAGTAAACAGAGCCTTAAATAGAAAAATAAATTGATTTCCTTTTGAAGGAGAATTTAATATTCTAGAATCTAGTCCATTAAATACCTTTGCTGAATGATACACCAAAAGCTTTAAAAGCATAAATACTTTCCCAAAGGATGTAGCAAGACTGTTATACAATTAAGATCTTTTTTTTTTTTTAGTTTCATATTAGATGGTCCTTTTCATTTGATGTCTGTTACACTGAAGGAATCAATAAACATTTTAATGAATATGAACTAAATGAATAAAATAAATTTTAATGAATATGACCTAAATAAATACATTAGCAATATAGGCTAGAATATCAAATTCCCAATATTCAACATTATCTGTAGTGTTTGAAATGTTGTTAATATGTCCTTACCTTAGCTATTGTGTAGACATAGTTACTATGGATATTATTACTGGGTAAATATGTAACATTGTTTTCATTCTCCCTCCTGTACCAGAACTTTTAGTGGAGTTGGCTGGAAAGTATTATTTTCTAACTTAAAAAGAAGCTTTTATACAAGAAATAAGTGTACTTTATGAGCCCAGCACACTTCCACTGTACCTCTGTACTACCTAAAATTATGAGCATTTTAAAATGTTATATAAACTATATATGAGTTTATATTAATTAACAAAATGGAAAAATAACATTAAGAAAGCTGAAGTAGGGGCGCCTGGGTGGCTCAGTCAGTTGAGCATCCAACTTTGGCTCAGGTAATGATCTCATGGTTTGTGAGTTTGAGCCCAGCTTCAGGATCACTGCTGTCAGCCTGTCAGTGCAGAACCCACTTGGGATCCTCTGTCCACCTCTCCCGGCCCCTCCCCTGCTCACATTTCTCTCTCTCTCTCTCAAAAACTAAATTAAAAAAAAAAACTTAAGAGAGAAAGTTAAAGCAGTGCTCACTTGGACAGCACATATACTAAAATTAGAACAATACAGAGAAGATTAGCATAGACCTGCACAAGGATGGCACACCAATTTCTGAAGCATTTCGTGTTAGAGACAGAGCTAAAGCAAGCTGCTCTCAGTTAATCCTAAGCTTTAGCATGCCATCGCTATTGTTTATTTGGTTGTTTTTACCCCATATTTTACAATTCTTTTGCATTCTTTTAGAGAGAAGGCAAAGTGGAAGCAGGTATCATGACAGCCACAACATGGTTGAAAGAGGAGCCTCCAGTACACAAACAAGAAACGGTAAGCAATTTTTTAATCTGTAGCCTACAACTGCTATAAAACATGTACTGGGATAATTTTAAGCTATTTTTCCTTTTTCTTTATTTTTCAACGTGTAAAGAAAAAAGTCTTTGAAAAAAAAGTCGAGGATACAAAGCAGACGATCAGTAAAATTAATAGTTTAGGTGAATTTGGGGCATCTGGGTGGCTCAGTCAGTTAAGCATCTGACTTCAGCTAGGTTATGATCTCGCGGTTTGTGAGTTTGAGCCCAGCCCATCGGGCTCTCTACTTTCAGTACGGAGCCCACTGCAGATCCTCTGTCCCCCTCTCTCTCTGCCCCTCCCCTGTGCGTTCACGTGCCCTCTCTCTCTCTCTCTCTCTCTCTCTCTCTCTCTCTTTTAAAAATAAACTTTTAAAAATCTTTAAAAAATAATTTAGGCTAATTTAACATTTCGTATCATAAGAACACATTCGGGAACAATCACCAGTCATTTGCATCCATACTAGAATTTTAACTATACCAAACTGTAAATCCAAAATTAAATATGCCAATCAATTAACTAATTGTTAATTAAACAACAAATTAAATAGAAAAATAGTAATCATTGTGTGTTTAAGATTATTAAATCCAAACATCAGAATTACTCTCTGACAGATATTTTATTTTATTTGCATCCTTGATCTTGTGATCTTTCTGGTAGTTTGTCATCTCACATACTACAAACTCTATATTATCATCATAAGCCCTCTTCAGAAGTAAAGAATGTACATGTAGAAGGTTTTTTCTTATTTTGTTTATGTTGTTGCTGGGTTTTTCTTGCATTTAGGAATTTAAGTGTAAATTCATACCAGCTTAGTAATTTGGAATATTGGTGAATGTTTTTCTAACTTTATAGAAATATACAAACATCAAATGTATTACTGGATTTCTAAAAAGGAGTAATTACTGGATAATAGTTTCTCCAAATTGTTTACTAATAAAGCCTCAGCTTTAGGAAAGTGAAGGATGTATTTAGCTCCAATTGATGTAAAAATAATAAATACTGGATTTAAATTTGTAGCAAATTTTACTTCAAAATATCTAAAATATTTTCTTTATTTCTGATGGGCAGGATCCTATCAGATCTTTTTTTTTTTTTTAATTTTTTTTTTCAACGTTTATTTATTTGTGGGACAGAGAGAGACAGAGCATGAACGGGGGAGGGGCAGAGAGAGAGGGAGACACAGAATCGGAAACAGGCTCCAGGCTCTGAGCCATCAGCCCAAAGCCCGACGCGGGGCTCGAACTCACGGACCGCGAGATCGTGACCTGGCTGAAGTCGGACGCTTAACCGACTGCGCCACCCAGGCGCCCCTATTTTTAATCTATTAGAACCATTTTCCAGTTGTGAATCCTTTACTTTGTTAATGCCTGAAAATTTATTTTTTTCTTAAAATGTGGTTGGAAGTATGTGCTGGACCATGGAAAACAATGGGTTGTGTACTTCTTACTTTTGAGACCAGAATCAGTCCCTGCATCTTAGAAGCTGACTGCTCTGTTCTGTTTTTTCCTTATAGATAACTTGATTATGTCATATTCTAAACTTTTATTCTGGAAAGTTATTCAACTTGAAAAAAGAGTGTACCAGACTGTAATATTAAATCCTTTACATTTGTTTATTAAATGTTGTACTTTTAAAAAATACCAAGTGGTATATTAGTACATAAGTTATCTTCCATCCAAATTTCATTCCCTTGCAGTATGATAGATTTGATATTATCTGGACATTTTCTAACGTTTCTGTGACTGCTTCTTTTATAGCCTAGAGACCCTGACTGTCAAGAACACAGAGGTCTGGAGCAGCCTGCAGAGTTGCCGACAGAAGAAGCATGTAATCTCTGCAGTGATTTTAGTGATGATGAATCAGTGGGAAGCTCAAGAATAAAGACTGCTAAAAAGAAAGCCTCTGACTCAAGCAAAGCTTCAGGTCCTCCTGGACAGCCTACCTTACTCCAGTGTGGTTTCTCTAAATTGTTTGAAACAAAATGTAATACAGTTGAGGAAAGTGATGGAAATATTGCCTCTGATGATGAAAGTCCTGATGAACAGCCCATACGTCTTTCAACAGAAGCCAAAGACGTTAGTTATCAGAAAAGTCGTGACTCTCTTGGTACTTCAAAACATCAGAGGTTAGCTAACGTCCTAAATCCAAATGAAAAATATGTCTTTGATAAAAGTCAGAACATTTTAGAACAAAATATTTCTTCTGAGTCTGATGATGGCAACAATTTAAAAAATACAGCTGACCACCATCACATTTTACAGAACGTCACAGAATCAGAAGATAGTGATGTCATCTTTCCCACACAGTATACAACTCAGAGATGCCCCAAGAATGGTGTAAAGTTTAAGCCACTCGTGGATGGATCTGACGGTTCTGAAACAGAACATCCTGTTGAAATAAGAAATAATGGGGATGATAGAAAGACTGATGTCAAAGGAAATAGTCTAATTTCAAAACAATTAAACCTTGAGAATGTGACCCTGAAATCTATTATGAGAAGAAAAGGCAGTAGTGATATTAGTGACGAGTCTGATGACATTGAAATTTTCTCTGAGTCAAGAGCAAGAAAGCAAAGACCTACTAGTTCTTTGAGGTTTAAGAGAAAAAAGGAAGATAAAAAGGAGCTTCACACTTGTCCTAAAACCATGAAGAAAACAAATCAACTGTATGCAGCAGATGGGGATTGTAGCTCTCAGGCTATCGATGATTTTTCATCCTCAGATGATGATTTAACTGTTCGCCACATCAGTTTCTCTAAACAGAGCCATACACGAAAAACTCTAAAAGATAGGGTCGGTTTCTCTTCAAAATTACCTAGCCATAAGAAAAATAGCACTTTTATGCCAAAACAATCAATGCAGTTTTCAAATGAGAGAGTTGTCAATCAAGAGCAAATGTATGAATCAATGGATAAATTTTTAGGTAACTATAGACATTTTGAAAACTTTATGTTACATATTTGTTTTGTGCAATCAAATAGTTCTGGGAAAGTTTCTTAAATTAGCTTGTAAAACAGCTCTATAATCAAGATGCTACACTGAGGTGCAAATGAGGACATGGGGGGTGGCAGGATAAAGGGAAGACCACCTAGGTCAAGATGGAGAACTTTGTCATCCACCCCAGGACTCCCTCCATGTGCCCCATCTGAATCACCGTCCCCGTCCCCCCACCAGACTTCATTTAGTTTTGACCTGTAGGTAACTACAAATTTAGTGCTCCTTTTCAGTCCTTCTGTCAGTGTCTCTCCTGTCAATTTCGTCAGAAGCTTATTTTCTAGTAGCTCCCTCAGGAAGTGCTCATGAGAATAATATTCCCTGAGATTCCTGTTGATAACTATTTATGCCCTTTTATACTTAAAAGTCATTTTTGCCAGATATGAAATCGTTGACTCACACTTTCTTTTTCTGAAGTATTTTAACATGAGGCTTCATTTTCTTTTGCCATGAAGTTTCCTATCACGTCATTTTTCTTCCCCCTTGATACCCAAAGAATTTTTTTCTTTTCATTCTTGCCTAGTAAATTTACCAGATTGTGTTTGAATGTTTGTCTTTGTTCAAGTTGCTATAACAAACTACTACAGGCTGGGGGGCTTAAGTATTTATTTCTCATAGTTCTGAAGGCTGGAAGTCCAAGATCTGGATGCCAGCATGGTCAGGTTCTTGGTGAGGGCCCTCATCCTGGTCTAAAGAAGGCTGCTGTGTCCTCACCTAGTGGAGACAGAACTCACCTCTCTTATGTCTCTATTTGCAAGGGCGCTAGTCCCATTCATCAGGGCTCCACCTTCATGACCTAATTATCTCCTAAAGACATTCAGACCCTGGCACTGTTGGTTATTCTTGGGTCAAGATTGTCATAATGTAGTTTCAACTCGGGTTTTATATCAGGAAAGCTTTCTTGTACTAGTATTTTTACTTACTTTTTCTATTCCTTTGCTTTGGCCTTTTGCTTCAGAGACACCTGGTATTCAAATATTCAACTTTCTTTACCTGTTTTCAGTATTTGTCACATTATCTCAAGCCCTTTTTCTTTTCTTTTTTTTTTGTTTCTTTCTGCTTTTTAAAAATACCCTTCCATTCTCTGAAAGCAGTAGTTGTGTTAATTCCCTCTGTGTTCCTTCTAGTTGTCTTCATTTCTGAATTTTTTTTAACTTCTAAATTTTTCCTGAGTCCTGTCACCCATTTCTGAGTTATTCTAATTATGACTTAATGTTGTTGATTCCTGTGTCTTACCATTTTCTTAATGTCTGTTACCTGTTTTGAAATTACAATTTTAATCTGCTTTGTGAGCACATGTTTCTGGCATGTTTTCATTCTGCTGCTTATTCTTTTTTCTCTTGTAATAATTTTTATGATATTTGACCCTCTTGCTCATTTTCATAGACAGTATTTTCCCTGAGTTTTTTAAGTGAGGCAGAATTTAGGAAATCTTTTCCAGTTTCACAAAGATCCATAACTGGTTTTTTGTGCAGTGCTCAAAACCGTGGTGGGATTTCCTGCCTCTATCCCTGCCCACTGCTCCGCTCTAGGCCTTCTCTTTCCCCCCTTCCTGATCTTCCTGCCCTGCACATTTTGACTCCCTCCCAGCAGTTTTCTTCATTGTGTGGGCCTGACCTGGGAGCCCTGGTGGGTCAGTTTGGGGGTTCCTCAGAGCGAGTTTGCTTCATTCTCTCAGGCCTTCTTTTCATAAGCCCCCTGTACCCACTCAGCTTTAAAGAATGGAAAACCCAGATTCAGCTACTCACAGTAAGTGGCTCACTGTGCTTTCCGGGGAACACCTGCTGGGTGTTCTAGGCTCTCCTATTTTCAAATTCATCACACGCCACCCTGTTGCTTCCTTCACACACACCCTGATGCTGTGCACGGTGTACTATTGGTGGATTGTCCCCATCTATTTGTATTTTAGGGCAAACTATGGGGGGTTATCTTGTCATCTTAGTTCGTTGTATGTGTTGTGCATGGCCTTTTGTTTTGCTGACTCATTGCTGTCCATTCTATGTAGGGATTCAGGGAGATTGAAAAAATGTGTCCCCTGCCACCACCATCTGCTGAGAACCTGTTTAGTCATTTTAAGAGTTAACGCTGCTTTTAAAAGTATCTGACTCATTCCCAAAAACACTATGTGAAAGAAGCTGATATATAAGCAAGGATAGTTTGATGTAAAAACTTTAATCATAGGTATTTGACTTATTTGCAAAGCAAGCTTTCTTTTGTGGTTATTCAAAAGTTCAATTTGATATATTTTTTGGTACCCTTGTAACTAAGTACTGGACTGTCCTTTGGTGTGTGTGCTACAATTAGATTTAGGTTTGAGGAATTATTGCAGAAACCGTTCTGTAAAAGATCAACTGAGTTTTGTTTTTGTTTTTTACTGTGTAAAAGATGTCAGTAGTGTGGAACTAATGCTATTTTGAATAATGCATAAAACATGTCATCAAAATTAAGAAATCGGAGTAAATGTTCTACCAGAAGAATCCTTGAATCCTTCTGGAGTTTTTTAATTGTTGCCATACACGCTACCTAATGTTTTGAAATTTAGGGAGAATTTTATCTTAGTTGCCCTTTTAGCTACCTTATTTAGCAACATCTTGTTTTCTTGTGATTGCCAATTTGGGTTGAGAGAGGTTCAAGACTGAAACAGCACAAGTGTTGAAGGTCAAAACTGAGGTTCATTGCCAGGGATGTTTGTAGGAGCCTTTACAGACCTCAGTTCTAGCCTTCTTTTTTAGGACCACAATTTAAAAGTAAGTTATAGGTACCTAGGAGCAAAGCAATAAAAACTGTAGCCATTTTTTAAACTTCTTTCAGATAAAAGCTGTCAGTTAATTTTTTTCATTCCCTAAAAAGCTCCCAATCTTGACATTCTCTGGGCATATGTACAAAAAAGACAGAATACAAAGAGTAAAACTGAACAAAGCCAACCAAATGAAACTCCTGGTCACAAACCTCACTCTTCCACTCCATTGCTAGATAGATGAGGCTAGACTGCTGTTTAAATTAGTAAAAGAATTTTTAAATCAACAGAAACAACAAATCCATAGAGATGACCCTTCACCATGACTTTTCTCTTCACCAAAACCCCTTATTTCAGGTTTAAATCAAAAGATTTTTTACCTAATCTCAGAAGTTCTCATATAGATGAGAATGAAAAGTCATTTTTTTTTTTTTTGAAAAGTCATTTCTAAGATAACCTAGACCAATATATTAGGACTCTTTCTCTTTTCAATTTTTTTTTTTTAAAGAATATTGTGATGTTAACATACTGATTCAGCGTTTTTCTTGAGGATAAAAAATAAAGCATAACCTCTTTTTAGTGGTATTGCTGATAATTTTTAAAATATATGCACAACCATATTGCTTCACAACGAGACATCACTTAATAAACATCAATTACCTCCTAGATGGCGTTCAGGAAGTGGCTTATATTCACTCAAACCAGAATGTGATTGGATCAAGCAAAGCTGAAAATCACATGAGCCGATGGGCAGCACGTGATGTCTTTGAATTGAAGCAGTTTTCCCAGCTTCCTGCTAACATAGCCGTTTGCACTTCTAAGGTAAGAGAACATAGGGTACAGACATCTTTAGTATTTAATCTCATCTTCATAGAAGTTACTTCATAGGATCTTCTCTAAATACTCCCTCGAAAGTAGCTACTTAGACTATAAGTGACATACAAATAAGTATGAAAAACAGAACACCATTTGGAGCACTGTAGTCACTAAATTATGTTTTATATTAAAAGGCAAATCTAGGGGTGCCTGGGTGGCTCAGTTGGTCAAACATCCAACTTTGGCTCAGGTCATGATCTTGCAGTTCGTGGGTTCAAGTCCCACGTTGAGTGCTGTGCTGACAGCTCAGAGCCTGGAGCCTCCGTTGGATTCTGTGTCTTCCTCTCTCTCTGCCCCTCCCCTGCTTGCACTCTGCCTCAAAATAAATAAACATTTAAAAAATGTTTTTAAATAAATAATAAAAGGCAAATCTATATCTAAATGCCTAATAATGTTGAATTATCCCCCCAATAAAAGATTGCTAAAAACTGAGAAATCTGAGGGGATCATGCAGTTAAATCAGAACCAAAACGACTTCTGCTCATACAGAAAAAGAGAAGTGTATAATTAGATGCCCTTCAAAGTGTTTCACCCTACATAAAGACACACATGGAAGAACTAGCTGCATACAGAATTTATATTTTTAGCAAAAGGATTCATATAATGTTAAAAGTAATAAATACTTTCTATATGATTTTCTCATTTAAAATTGCTCTTATATAAAAATAAGGCTTTACATAAATGTATTTCATTTACACATAGTCACTTTCATCAAATGTCTGAAAAATATTTTTTTCTCTTTGGCTTGCTGTTCTTTATTTCTAAGCTGAGTATCTGAGGATTAGTTTTTCTACCACTTTACCTGTAGGAGTTAAAAGTGGGTACTGTATGTAACAAGGATACATACTTTGTTTCTAGTTAGTTCTACTTTGAAGAATGAAGGGGTAGGGGAGAATGCCTCTGAACTGTCAAGCTGTCTTTATTTATTTGTTCCTCCTCTGGTTCCACAAAGAATTTGGATTGTCTTAACAATAAAATCAGAATACAAAATGAAATTCAGAACCAAGGAAAATACAAATTAAACTGGAAGTTCAGGACTGAAAGAAAGTTAGAATGCAGATATATAAGACATAGTGTTCTTACCTAGATATTTTTTTTTTTAATGACAAATTTGATCGAGTTTCTTGGTAGACAAAACAAAGGAAGTAAACCATTTAGTGTTTTCTCAACTACTGCATTTGGAAATGTGTGTGGGCACTTTGGGTGGTCACAGTGACTGAGTGCCCGACTGGCATTAATATCTGAAGGCCAGGGATACTAAATGGCTGTTGTGGGTGGGGGAGTGGGAAGGGCCATCCCACATGCCAAGAATTGTTCTGCTCAAAACGCCATAACACCCTGCTGAGAAACACTGAGCTAAATGGTTGTCCTTAAGAAAAAGGGGGGGGGGGGGGGGGGAAGCTAGTTCTTCTAGGGAGGAGGAAAACTCTCTTCCAAGCACTTAATTTGAGGAAATTTGTCACCTGGAATTTTAAATGAGGACATTGAATGATCTAGTGAACAGCCAGTTGTCTTATGCTTGGAGTAAATGTAAATAACAGATTTTGGAAGACCGTGCTTTTAGCATTTTTTATTGTAATCCAAAGGGACAATGCAATGCATGAAGGTATAGTTTCATGACCCAAGTGTGCTGCTTTTTTATATTCTCATTTCATCTAGATACCATTTCTCAACCAACACTGTAGAGAACATTTCTCTACTTTGCCTATCTTGTAGGAACTATCTGAAAAAACTAATCAGCAATATGCTGTGTTTGCCAGAAATTGGCTGTATTAGAGCCAGCAGAATTTCTTAAATAGACAACTGATTTTTTATTAGGGCTTTTTTTTTCAACCATACCTTTTTTTTTTTTAAATCATGTCCTTATCCAAACAAATTTTAATGTGAAAATGTTACATAATTTGGCAAACCCCTATAGTAGATGTCAATGAAATAATTTAATTGGATATTGGTTGCTAGTTTATTTACATATTTCTCAGAGAAGAAATTTGCAGCCTCATATGATTCTTCCCACAATGGACCTGAGAAGCAACCCCCTACATATAAAAGCAATAAAATATCCTTTTGGAAACTTCTTCAGGAAAGAAGTATGTAAGATATAAATGAAAATGCTAGAAATATGCTTTGCCTTTAATACCAGTAGTTCTGAATCTTTTTTAGCCCCCAAATTCTTGAGGGTGACAGCACAATCTCATCAGGAACTTTGTCTCTTCACAGTGATTTGCAGAGTGAGGCACATTTCTTACTGAGAAACAAGTTGTAATATTCATCCTCTAGGATTTCTAATATGCCCTTTGAGGCTGTATGTCTCCCCATCACACACAGACCAACTTAGTAAACCTGAAGAAGGGAGTATGAAGAAATGTGTTGTTTAGTGACTAAATCATAGTGGGTGTAAAATATTCAGGGAAGTTTTAAAGCCACTAAGCAGGAGGTCCAATCCCATGCCACCAATGCTAGCAGGCCAAGAACAGTCTGTACAAACACACTGATTACAGTGGCCAACTTCTTTAAATCAATACTTGATACAGTAAAATTCCAACAGAATAAGATTGAGTCCCTCAGATTTTACCTCTACTGTTTAATACATCCGGTTAATAATATGGCTGTACTTTCTTGAAAGTTGTAATGTATTACCTATATGCAAAAATCACCTGGGGATAGTATGTAAACTTAGCATTCAAAAAGAAAAATCTTACTTATTATAAGAAAATCAGAGTTTTCAAAATAGTGCTCATACATATTTATGATGTTCTTAGTTTTTCACCAACCTCAAAAACTAAACCTACTGTATTTTTTACATAAAGCTACAACCCCTGAGATATATCTCATACTTTCCTCATTTAGTTTAATTTGTAATAAAGATCTCACATAGTGAGTTTCCTTTTCAGTTTGTTGAACTCTGTACTCTTCTGGGGGCAGGAGGAATTTTGATAGCTACAATTAGCCTATGGCATGCACTCTACTCAGAATGTCAGAGTTTAAATTCTAGCTCTCTCGCATACTTCCTGTGTGACCATGAGAAAGGGACTTACTTTCTCTGTGCTTCATTTTCTTTGTGTTTAAAATACAAATAATTATACTTATTACCTCAAAAAGTTGCAAAGACTGAGGTAAAAATGCTCTGAACAGTACCTGACACAAAGTAAGCACTCAATGAATAATAAGTATTGTTATTATTACCACTGGATAAGACTAATGTCAGGTCTCGAATTCTCCTGGAAGGTGGGGCTTAATGAGGAAAAATAATCCATAAATAGTTGTATGCAGCCATATTTAATTATAAATTTTAAAAATGGGTGATATTAGCAGATCTGGGGCTTTGGACTCCCTTTAAAAGGAAAACAAGAAGGGCACCTGGGTGGCTCAGTTGGGTAAGCATCTGACTTTGATTCAGGTCATGATCTCACAGCTCATGAGTTTGAGCCCCTCATTGGGCTCTCTGCTGGCAGCTCAGAGCCTGAGCCTGCTTTGGACTCTGTGTCTCCCTCTCTCTCTGCCCTTCTCTCTCCCTCCCTCCCCGCCTCCTCTCTCTCTCTCTCTCTCTCTCTCTCTCTCTCTGTCTCAAAAATAAATAAACATTAAAAAAGTTTTTTAAATAAAAAAAGGAAAAACAAGAATATTCCTGGTAGAATATCTTTCATAATTTTGTATGTGACTACTGAGTTTTTGCTTATGAAAATAGAAAGCCACTCATTACTTTATATTAGTTTATTTTAGATATTCTGTGTTAGAATTGAAGATAATAGTAACTTTTCCATTTAAAGCTGATAGATTATTTTCTGTTTTGATTCTTCAATTGAAGTGACTGCTTTTAATTCAAGATATTGCCATAGCTGCTGACAGACATTCAAATGAGTGAGACATCACTCTGCCATCAGACTAATCCTTTTGCATTAATCTCTGTACATAATATTCTTGGTTCTCCTCATTATAAGTCTTCTGGAAACTAAAGACTACCTCAGTAATGTCAGGGAAATGGAACAATGATAGTATCATTTTTCTCTTTACTAAAACTACTTATAAAGATGGTTAAATCAAGGATTTCTGAAGATACTTTTTAAAAAATACATTATTTTACATATATGAGATATTGACAACATTTCAAAGCCATCTCAGAATTTTTACAAAAAAAAAAGTTCACATTCACTGATTTCATCGTATCTGGTGAAAATTACTTCAGCGCCTTTAATGAGTAAGTCAGTGAAACATACCATCATCTTCGATTAGAGATTTGGGTGTCACTCCCAGAGAGGTTTTGCAGCTTGTAGTGTGTGGTGGGTGGCAACAGTGAATTTGCAGTTTTGAAAAAAAATTAAAAATGGTTAAGGAAGGAAAAGAGAATAAGGTAAAGGGAAACAAAGCAAGGTAAAAGCAATAGTGTCAGAAATTATCTGCAAACCTCTTGCTTCTAAAGTCTCCAGAAATCCCCAGACCTCCCACCTACAGTACAGTATCTTTCATCTTAGAGCTCACATCCAGAACCTTTATTACTGAGAATTCTTCTGAGTGCTTCTTGTCTGTCACCAAAGTTTTATTAGAGACCTTTGTTTGTGTTTGAAAAGACTGTGTGTGTGTATGTGTGTGTGCGCGCGTGTGCGCGCGTGTGTGTGTGTGTGTGTGTGTGTGTGTGTGTGTGTGTGGTCTGTGTGTGTCTGTGTGTGTGTCTGCAGCCAGAGGCAGATATGTTGTCTCGTTTCCTAAGAAAAAGAAAACAAATCCTATTTCTTTGTATGAAGGTAATACGCGATTAGCAAGTGGTCACAATATGCAGATGTTTCACTTTCCAAGGAATACTGTAGTTGAATCCAAGTAAGGGCTTTTAACTAAATTGCAAAGAAATATACTAAATGGAAAAGTTACAAAAGAGAAGTAGTGTATACCACAATCCTTGATAAACTCCTGTGGTCTTCAGAGTTTCTCAGTCCTTTTGATATAATTATTGATAGCCAAAATGACAAGAGCTCTGAACCTGCTTTTCAAATTCAACCATATATTAAGAAGAGGCCTAAAATACACAGTCTTTTCCATGTTGCCTTTGCTTTCTTATAGTTTATACTTTTATAAATTAATTTCTATTTATGTAACATATTTTATAGATGTCTTGAATGAAAACCTGTCTCCCCTATAATAAATTTCTGACCATACCTTTGTTATTGAGTAATGCAAACTATGTAAGATAAGAACTCGTTTTGCCTTAAATTATACTTAGATATTTTAGAACCATGTCTGAAGACAGCTTATTTTAAAAGATGAAATGTCTGGTAACAAGAGGGAAAACCTGTATGATTTAGGTCTAACCTCAGACCAGAAAGAAACGCTTTAAGCATTTGAAAGAACTGATAATACCTTTATTAGAGCTAATTTGTTCCTTTAATATATGGAAGTATGTCACAGAATTTAGCTATACCTGTTTGTGATGTGCTGCCTCATTTTTTCAGTCAACTGCATGTTTTCAACTTAAGTATACTTAAAGTTTTCTGAAAAGAAATGTACAAAGACAGCATTCAATTAAGGATTAATCACTATGGCAACTGAGACCTGGTGACTGAGAGGGGGAGGATGTATTCTCACTCAGTTTCCTGCCAGCTGTCATGGTCAACCTCTGCTGCCTGAATCCAAGCCAAAATATAGACTGTGACCAACTCTAAGAAACTATATCTGTATTTTTATAAATTGGTACAAGTATCAGACTATAAAAGAAGACTTAATCCCCTGAATTGGATGACAGACACTTGGCACTCTTGCCAGTGTTTGACAGAGAAATAACGGGTCGCTTTGTAGTAAAACCTGGATTAATAGTAAACCCTTCTTTATGTTATTGCAGTGTGGTGTAAACGAGAGGCCTACGCATGCTGTCGGCCCAGGCCGGAGGGGGGGAGCGTGGGGAAGGGTGCCTTTTATAACCCGTGCAGGTTTAAGCACTGTTCAGAATACTGTAAATACAAAATGTCGTGTTAGTAAGAACTCCTCTTTCTTGTATTTGTATTAGGTTGGCATTTTGTAGATTACTTAAAGAAAGGCTCTCTATGAGCTATGGTGGATTTGATTGCAGTATGTTTATACAGCTTTTGGAGTCAGCAAGGAGGGATGGACTGTTTACAATGAAGCAGACTTTGGGGAGATATAGCATTCCATTATCCTATTTTTCAGGATACTGAATGGCATGATGGTTTAAAGTAATCGTTCACAAATGACTGGTTTATGAAGTAGTTGAGTAAGGAAGGTTTATGGTTTCAGCATGTAACGGAATTAACTCTTACTGGGTGGGATTTTTCATGGTTTCATCATTTTTCTTTCTGTAGCTAGATGTTAATTTTATGGTATTTATATTAGAAAGTTATTCCTTCACATAATCTTAGGAGAGATCAAGAGTGTTTAAATTTTGTGTGTATATGTATGAAATTATGTAACTAGTGTTGGCATGACAAGTTTGATTCTTTGGAACTAGGATTGATTCAGAAAGATAGTGTATCATTTGTGAAGAACACCTGTTACCTAGTCAGAGCAAGGAGAATCTGCTGTTACCTTTAAACATGCACACCTACTTCCCTCCTAGCTGATGGCTACAAGTAGATGTGGTGTTCTTCCTCACAGTGGTATTACCAGGATTAACAGAGAAACGGGACTACTGACCTGATGTGTACAAAACACATTCAGCTCCTTGTGATAAAGGCATTAAAACTACTCAAAATATAAATTTTTATTTTTTGTAATTATTATTATTGCTGATCAGTAAGGGTGATGAGTGAAACTCCCTCTCTTATTCTCTGCAATGACCCAATACAATTTCTGTTGCTGATAGTACCAATAATACCAATAATAGCATATGTTAGAATACCATAAAAGATATCTAGCATTCTCTAATTGTATAGACAAAGGACCTACCTTGAGCTAGGACTCATTTTTCATGAAGAACTCTATAGAAAAAAATTATATTTGAAAAGAATTATTAACTAATTTCACAATGAACTGAACTGAGAAAAAATAATCTTTGCCTATCAGGAAATAGTTGTATTCTAACTCTCCCAGCTGGCCATTGTTCCAATTGCACAGTAGATAGATGTCACTTCTTGGAACAATTTCTCTGTTTAAATAGCTGGAATATTAATTCTAAATAGTTAAAAAATACTATTTCTTCAAATAATGCCTTCTCATTAACAATATAAAAGCTTAGAGATATAAGACCTCATGAACTCTGATTGACTTTACCTCATGACTTAAAGAAATTTAAGCGCTTAATAGCCCTTTTCAACATATATTTTATCCTTCTATGAAAACCAGTTAGCAATTGGAATGGCCACTTAATGGAAATACCTATTGCCTTTTCATCTGAGAATCTTGTTTCTAAACATATGAATTCTGAATTTTTATAGGATGAATGAGGCAAAATTATAAGACTAGCAAAACATAGTATTTCAGAATTTGGAGGATTCTTGGAGACTATTTAATGCAAAAGTATCATTTTACTGATTTTTAAAAATGAGAGGGTAAGTGACTTCCCTCAGGCTCAATAGTGTCAGTCAATTTAAATCCCTAGTTTTTCAATCCATCTATCTTCTCTTGTGCCTTTTTCCTCAGTTTCTTTGGCTTCTATTTTGTTCTGGTGGTTTTACTTTTTTTTTTTTTCCCTCCATTTTACTTTTCAAATATGACAAATCAGTCTGATTTTTCAAAATAACTTGCTTGTGAAGAATCACCCTCACTTTAGCAGTTAAACAAAAAAAATTTAAGTGGACTGAATGTATCCTTCACTTTAAAAAATATTTTGTTAGATAGTTAAAGCTCTGTCTGGACTCAAGAAATAACAGTCACACTGTTGGCACTATCTACTGTGCCAAAGATGTTTTGGCAAAGGCATAATTTTTTGCTTTTTTCTCTTATGCTTTTTCTCCACCAGGAATAACCTTGAGCCTTAATTTTTTCATCCCCCCAAATCTCCATATCTCTTTACCTTTCAGAACCTACCTCAGATCCTGTTGTCTCTTCCACGAAGCCTGACCCAGCTTCTCCCTAAGTTGGAACTAAGATGTCCTTCTTCTTACACTGTTTCTGCTTCACCCAATAGTACTTTCTATGGCCTGTTATTCTAAAATATGACTTCCAAATTTGTTTTATAAGTACACATCTTCTTCTTTTCTAATGAAACTCTGGACTTCTAAATAGCAGGATATATCCCTGACTCATTTTTGATAACCACAGAGATTTAAAATAGTGTCATATATATATATATATATATATATATATATATATATATATATATATATATAATTGATACCTTATGAATAAATTTACGTTTTCAGTTGCAGTAAGGTTACAGTGAACCCATCACTATGTTTTGAGAATTTTAAGTGGTTTACACTATTCCATGAACAACTTTCCTGGTTTTCCTGGAAATCCTCTGCAGATGACTTAAACATTGTCAGAGCTACCACTGGACAATTAATTGAGCCAGGGAAAATGGTCCCTCCTTATTGAATGAGAAGTATTCTCAGGTTGCCTGGCACCCATGCTCTTCAATAAATTTACTCGGTCTACACCTCTATATCCATATCATCTACTGTCTGATCCTCCACTCCAGGTGGACCCAATTCAAGTTCCACTTCCCTTCATAAAGCCTCAGTCTTCAGAGATCACTCTGTTCCAAGTTCCCTTCACACCCATACTCTGCGCCAGTCATCATTGTAGACACGGTGGACACCATATTAGTGTTGCTTACCTCAAATGTGTTTGTTCTCTCCTTGGGTAGGTTACAGGCTGCTTAAGGATTAGGACCATTGTGTACACTTTCATAAACACCACAGCCTAGCAACAGGAAGCACAGAGTGGGAGTGCAGAAAATGATGGTCACTTGAATTCCTGCGTGAAAGTATTACATAAGGCACAACCATCTTCACCATGAAATCAAGGCTTCTCAAGTCTTAGCTCCACAAGTTGACGTTAAATAGAGTACACTGGCAGATCATGTAAAGATCTTAGTCATTTCAGAGCAGCATAAACTCTGGTATTCTTCATTTGCACTCCATACGTGCCATTTGTTGGCTGCAGTGCTGGTATAGGAAACCCACTCAAGAAGGGAGAACATGGGTAACAGTGCCAGAAAAGATATCCCTACCCATTTATGACTTTGTGAGCTTTCCTCATCTAGCAGTAATACATCTAAACAATCACTTAGGACCTCAAGTTTCTGCCTTCCAAAGTTATGTGAAATGTCTTATCGTGCTTCTTTTCCATGGCACATAAGGCGGATCTCAATTTGGCCCTAGCCTGCTTTTTCATTCTCATTCTGAGACACTCATTCAAAATTATTGATACTCTGTACCAGGCACTGTGCTAGACACTGGGGATGTAAAGATGAACAGACTCTTCTGGTCAGCTTTCAGACTGTGAACCAGTCTACGGGCACACCGTGGACTTTTACCCTGCCATGCCTTTGCTCCTGTGCTGCTTTTGCTTAAAATTCCATTTCACCTGTGTCTGCTTATTGAACTCCTCCCCCTTGTATCATCAAAGACAGCTGTCCCCTAAGGCCTCTCCAAAGCAGTGTAAATGTCTTCCTCATCTTCATTTTTACGTGTGTGTATCTGCTATAGTACTTACCATTGTATTATGTGATACTGTATATATGTCTACAGGATACTTTCAGCTTCAAGGAATAGGATAACCATCTACAATTAGCCTATACAAACAGGCACGTGAAAAGATGCTCAACATCACTAATCATCAGGGAAATGCAAATAAAAAATACAATGAGATATCACCTCACACCTGTCAGAATGGCTAAAATCAGAAACAGAAGAAACAACAAGTGTTGGTGAGGACATGGAGAAAAAGGAACCCTCGTGCACTGTTGATGGGAATGCAAACTGGTACAGCCACTACAGAAAACAGTAGGGAGGTTCCTCAAAAAATTTTAAAAAAATAGATCCAGTAATTCCACTACTGGGTATTTGTCCCCCCCCCCAAAAAATGAAAACACTAGTTCAAAAAGATAGATGCACCCTTATGTTTATTGTAGCATTATTTACAGTGGCAGAGATAGGGAAGCAACACAAGTGTCTATCAATAGATGAATGGATAAAGAAGATGTGGTGTATGCACACAATGGAATTTTACTCAGCCACAAAAAAGAATGAGATCTTGCCATTTGCAAACAACATGAATGGACCTAGAGGACACTATGCCAAGTAAAATAAGTCAGAGAAAGACAAACACCATATGACTTCACTTACATGTGGAATCTAAAAAACAAAACAAACGAATAAACAAAAAGCAGAAACAGACCGATAAATACAGAGAACAAACTGATAGTTGCCAGAGGAGAGAGGGTGGGGGGATGGGCAAAATGGGTGAAGGAAAGTGGGAGATACAGGCTTCCAGTTCTGGAATGAATAGTCCCAGGGCTGAAAGGTACAGCATAGGGAATACAGTCAATGGTATTATAATAGTGGTGACAGATGGTAGCTACACTTGTGGTGAGCCTAGTACAATGTATAGACATATCAAATCACTATGAAACTAATGTAACATTGTATGTCAGTTATATTTCAATAAAGATAATTGATTAACTAATAAAAGTGACCTATACAGTGGGCCATTAACTAGTTCACATAATGGCAAGCCTGTTGAGGGGTATTTCTAGGTTTAGTGCTATAGCCAAATGACATCATAAGGATTCAGGCTTTCTCATTTTCTGCGTCATTGGCCTTGGTAAGTCAACATTTAGTGCCTGGGCCTTTTGACTCATGTTGCAGGATGACCACTGCATCTCAAGAACTCATTCTCTTATACAAATGCATCATCCAAAGACAGAAAGGTATGGTTCTCTCATACATGTCTCCTTTTGTTGAGGAGAACAATCTTTGTTGCAAAACATGACTAGCTTGCCTAATCTCCATTTATTCCCCACCCCCCAGCCCCCCCACCCTGAGAACTGAGAGAGCAATCCACCATCCCGGAGCACATCTCTAAGAGAACTCCAATTTTGTTCAGACAACAAAGAAAGTAACAGTGGCTGTTGATAGGCCATCAACAATGTCTGCCATTATATTCCTGGTTAGACTGTGAAACTCATTTGTGTTAGGAATGGAAGCTTATTCTCTTATTCCCTGGAGCTAGAACAGTACCTGGTACATAGATATTCAATCAGAGCTTACTGATTTTAATTGAATTTCTAGTAGCTATTAAATACAGCCTTCTCAAAGAGAGTCTACAAATAAAAAATGTGAGGAATTACTCTAATTTTTAATATGAACATGAATTCTTGTGCAGTGGAGTGGCTTTAGGCAGGATAAATATGTTTGAACTGTGGTCCCTAATCTAACATTGGAATTTGTGATATTTTTGCAATTTTCCTGATGAGGATAATATCCCCTTTAACATGACCAGAGTCAGCTCTCACCACTTTTTTTTAAATTTTTTTTTTCAACGTTTTTTTATTTATTTTTGGGACAGAGAGACACAGCATGAACGGGGGAGGGGCAGAGAGAGAGGGAGACACAGAATCGGAAACAGGCTCCAGGCTCTGAGCCATCAGCCCAGAGCCCGACGCGGGGCTCGAACTCACGGAGCGCGAGATCGTGACCTGGCTGAAGTCGGATGCTTAACCGACTGCGCCACCCAGGCGCCCCAAGCTCTCACCACTTTTATGTTAAGATTGTTGGTAAGCTGATGTTTTATTTTAAAGGTACTCTTGAGGCGCCTGGGTGGCTCAGTCGGTTGAGCGTCCAACTTCGGCCCAGGTCATGACCTCATGGTCTGTGAGTTCGAGCCCCGCGTCGGGCTCTGTGCTGACAGTTCAGAGCCTGGAGCCTGCTTTGGATTTTGTGTCTCCCTCTCTCTCTGCCCCTCCCCTGCTCATGCTCTGTCTCTCTCTCTGTGTCAAAAACAAATAAAACATTAAAAAATTTAAAAAAAAAAATTTTTAAATAAAAAAAGGTACTCTCATCTTGTAGCCAAGTTACTATCAGAATCAACTTTCAATTAATCTGTAAACAATTTTCATGACTGTAGCAGCAACTGCTTAAAAAATGGAATTGGAAAGCCATAACCTGCTTTTTATTCAGCATATAAGGCTATCTCTTACTGTTGCCAGGTGAAGTAATGAATACCTTAAGAGGAAGAACTTTTTGCTTTTGGTAAATTGTCTTCCAAAAATTTTTCTTACTTGCGTTATGTTTTTTCATCCAACATTCATTTATTGAAAGGCTGTCAGCTAAATGACTCAGGACTCAATATGAAAAAATATATATATGGTTGCTCTCTGTGTTAGAGACATGTATAGCTCCAGTTACATAGGTAAGGTCTAAGCAATCAAAATAGTTTGCAATAGAATAGGGGCCCTACCTATTCAAAGAGAGCCCCCTGAAATACAAATCAAAACCACACTCAGATATCACCTCATGCCAGTCAGAGTGGCCAAAATGAACAAATCAGGAGACTATAGATGCTGGAGAGGATGTGGAGAAACGGGAACCCTCTTGCACTGTTGGTGGCAATGCAAACTGGTGCAGCCGCTCTGGAAAGCAGTGTGGAGGTTCCTCAGAAAATTAAAAATAGACCTACCCTATGACCCAGCAATAGCACTGCTAGGAATTTATCCAAGGGATACAGGAGTACTGATGCATAGGGGCACTTGTACCCCAATGTTTATAGCAGCACTCTCAACAATAGCCAAATTATGGAAAGAGCCTAACTGTCCATCAACTGATGAATGGATAAAGAAATTGTGGTTTATATACACAATGGAATACTACGTAGTAATGAGAAAAAATGAAATATGGCCTTTTGTAGCAACGTGGATGGAACTGGAGAGTGTGATGCTAAGTGAAATAAGCCATACAGAGAAAGACAGATACCATATGGTTTCACTCTTATGTGGATCCTGAGAAACTTAACAGAAACCCATGGCAGAGGGGAAGAAAAAAAAAAAAAAGAGGTTAGAGTGGGAGAGAGCCAAAGCATAAGAGACTGTTAAAAACTGAGAACAAACTGAGGGTTGATGGGGGGTGGGAGGGAGGGGAGGGTGGGTGATGGGTATTGAGGAGGGCACCTTTTGGGATGAGCACTGGGTGTTGTATGGAAACCAATTTGACAATAAATTTCATATATTAAAAAAAAAAAAGAAAAAAAAACAAAAAACAAAACAAAAAAAAAAAACAAAGAGAGCCCCTGGTCTTGTATTCCTTTGGTGGGTGAAATTAGGATTTTTGGCCTACATGCAACATTGTTGCTGCTTGGCTTGGTATGTTGTATGTGATTATATAGCATTTTAAATAAAGGTAGATTCCATTTATATAATAAAGCTATCAAATGAGAAATTGAAATAACAATGCAAGAAAAAAAAAGTACGCAAGGAAAGTCTCATGAATCTGGACCTTCAAGCATGGGTAGAACTATGTTGGGCAGAAGGCAAGGCTGAGGAAATTTGGCTCCAGAAATGAATATCCATGATGTGTTTGGCAGTAGTGAGAAGATTAGCCTAACCAAGCCAGCATCTATTGGACATCAGGAAGAGTAAGACTGCATTGAGGGAACACATCATGAAAGGCCTTGCATGTAGAGAAATAATCAAAAGATGTTAAACTGACCTGAACAGACTGAAATGTTAGAGTTTATACTCCGACAAGTAACTTTCAACATGTGCATAATATCTAACCATTCCCTGGTGAAGAAGGCTAAGAGCCAGGCCTGGAGCTGGTAATCATTATTCTAGACAGAAAGACCCTTCTGTTTTCACTCAAGAAGGGGGGAAGCCTTTTCCTGTGTGTAGGCATAAAGCTGGGTAAAACCAAAATCCACTCTCGATCATTCTGGTCAGAGTTTCCAGCATGGAGGTATCATGTATGTGCTGATTGAAGGCATGTCAGCTTATTGTAGATGAGCAGTTCCCAAAATGTGGTCCATGGACCCCTAAGATATCTGAGACTCCTTCAGGGGTCTGCAAGGTCCGAACTATTCTCAGAATAACTTGAAGTGCCCTTTGCACTTGCTGACATTGCGCAAATGGTATAAAAGTAATGGTGAGAAAACTGCTGGCAGCTTATCATGAATCATTCAGTGGCCCCAAATCATACCTAGTAGTCTCTGGATTCTGTACATACTTGCAGGACAAGGAAGCTAGTTTCTCTGATGAATATCTTTTTTTTTTTTTTAACATTTATTTATTTTTGAGACAGAGAGAGACAGAGCATGAACGGGGGAGGGTCAGAGAGAGGGAGACACAGAATCTCAAACAGGCTCCAGGCTCTGAGCTGTCAGCACAGAGCCCGACGCGGGGCTCGAACTCACGGACTGCGAGATCATGACCCGAGCTGAAGCTGGCCGCTTAACCGAATGTCTGATGAATATCTTTGATTGATTTTTATCCTTGATAAAAATGGCTCGTTTTATCAAATCTCAACCTTTTATACTCATCTTTCATTCTATTCTGTTTGCTAAAATAGGGAGTGTACTTGTACACCTGAGCTGCAAAGTGAACTAGCCACCTTTTTTTTTTAATAAAACATCGTTTGTACTTGAAAGAATGGCTGACAGACAGACTGGTTATTTGGATTTGGCAGGTAATTTCTTAAAAATGAACCTAGTGAGTTTGGTACTTCAAGGAAACCAGTGGGCATGGACGTGTTGCCAGGGATAAATTCAAGCTTTCAATTAAAATGTTGAAAATCTTGTATCTTCCACCATGACCATGACACATTCCCCATACTTACATATTTTTTCCTGATGCAATAGGTGGTGATAACAACAAATATGACTTACCAATGCTGTGTAATTGAATGTGTCACATTTTAAAGATCTACATAACTCAGTTCATTGGTATTTCCAAATGACCAAGTGAATATCACTGTCATGCTTGGGGAAAAAAATCCGGCCAAAGTACAACATATGCCAATGAATTTTAATAATGTAAAAATTTACTGGTATGGTTTCAGATTTTACATGAAACTAACCTTAACTGAGTTTTGATATAGTATCAAAAATATTTACAGTTATCTGAAAAGGCCATTAAAATATTCTTCCCTTTTCTAATGACATGTCTACATGATGCTGATTTTCTTCATATACTCCAACCAAAACAACCTTGTTGCAACAGATTGAATGCAGAAGCCAGATATGAGACTCTAGCTGTCTTTTATTAATCCAGATGTTAAAGATAGTTACAAAAATATAAAAACAATAGCCACTATTCATGTTAATTTTTTGTTTGCTTGGAAAATGTAAAATGTTTTGTTGTTATTGTTGTTAAAAAAGTTATTCAGGGGCAGCCTGGGTGGCTCAGTCAATTAAGCATCCAACTCTTGATTTTGGTTAAGATCACAATCTCACAGTTCGTGATATCAAACCCTGATTCAGGCCCCACACTGATGGTGCAGATTCTCTCTCTCCCTCTCTCTCTGCCCCTCCCCTGCTTGTGTCATGCAAGTGCATGTGCACATGCTCACTCTTGCAAAATAAATAAACATTTAAAAATAAATAAAAATAAAAAGTTTTTCAGGTTAACATGTAATTGGCTTATTGTTATTTTTTTTAATAATTTATTTTGGGGAGAGTACAAGTGGGGGAGGGGCAGAGAGAGGGGGACAGAGGATCCGAAGCCGGCTCTGCACTGACAGTGCAGCGCCCAATGTGGGGCTCGAACTCACAAACTGCGAAATCATGACCTGAGCTGAAGTCAGACGCTCAACTGAGCCACCCAGGTGCCCCAGCTTATTGTTATTTTTAATGGATTAACTAATATTTTTGAATGTTTAATAGGTAAAACACACACAAACAAAAGCTCTTTGGGGTCCTTAATAATTTTTAAAGTGTAAAGAGGTTTTAAGACCCATAGTTTCAGAACTGCTATCTTGGACCATATGAAGAGAGGATCCTGATCATTAAATTCACTTCTAGTGGGATATACTTTTAATTGGCCTTTCTCTGTGTAAAAGCTTTACTTCCTTTTCTACAGGATTCAAGAAGGCACATCAGAATGGTGTGGCCATACAGAATCCACTCTAATTTGCTAATTTCAGTACTTTGTTATTAATAATAATCAAATTTCAGTACTTTATTATTAATAATAATCTGCATCAAATAATAATCTGCATCAAACATCACAGCTAATTGCAATGTCTCTCATTTGGGACATGCTTGAAATGATCTTCCCAAGATGCTAGAGAACCATTGGTGGCTTTGTCAGCCTACATTTAGAAGCCTTAACTCCAGCCAGAGGCCCGAAGGAAGCAAGGGAGGAGCCTAAGCTCCCTGTGGGAAATGCCAGCTGCTGAAAAGGCAGGTAGGGACAGATGCCTGCCAAGGAAGGCTTTCTTTAAATATTTTTCCATCAGCACCACCTTCTGTGATCTTTTCACATACCAGGTATTATTAAGTACAGGACCTTCAAATGGTCTTTAGATAAAGTTTTACCATAATGCAAGTAATACATATAAAGCTTTGAAACTGTGTCAGGGCTACAAGATGCTAAGGACCTACTGATTACTACTTTCTCAAGATCTTATAAGGACTGCTAGAACTGTGAATTTTATTTTGTTTTTTTTAATGTTTATTTTTGAAAGAGAGAACACAAGCAGGGGAGGGGCAGAGGGAGAGAGGGAGACACAGAATCCAAAGCAGCCTCCAGGCTCTGAGCTGTCACCATAGAGCGCAGCATAGGACTCCAACTCATGAGCAGTGAGGTCATGACCTGAGCCGAAGTCGGATGCTCAACCAACTGAACCACCCAGGCGCCCCAGAATTGTGAATTTTAAATATGAAAGAGACCAATGGGAGTCCCTGATCCAAATTCCTACCCCCGTAGGTCCTGATCCCCAAATCACTCATTATCCCCCAGGGTAATGAGGCTCAAAAAGTTAACAAAACTTCCCCAGTTTCCTCTGGACCCTAGGGCCCAAGGTGCTGAGTCCAGTGCTCTGACTGCCACTGTCTCACCTGGCCTGTTCTCACAGATGACTGTTCTGGCAGTGTCTTCAGGGTCACAGATCCCAAGGAGATGCGGCTTTTCTATTTCTGTTTGCAGTGTGTGCTGCATGCCCCATAATACTCACCTGCTCTCCCAGGGTTAGATATATACGTCTATCAGATAATGAGAAATGGACTGTTGTGGATAAAAAAGGAACCTAGGCTCAGGACAGCCATTATAAAGTTGTTCTGTTGTGACTCACTTAGAAAGAAAAATACTATTAAAAATATAGAGAGATATAGATGCAGGTAGAGATACATAGATATAGCTGGATTGTAACTATTACTTCTTCCAGGAGTAAAGCAGAATGGCAATAACAACCCCCCCAAAAAGATTTTGGATTTGAATCTAAGTGGGTTTTTTTTTTCAGATTTGAATGTCATTTTTAAACATGCAGAAAATTTGACTTTAATATGTATTTGTGGTGGGTCCTCTAACCACCTGGCTTTCAACCAGAGGATGAGTAAAGACAATTCAGGAGTAGCTCATAGTTGCCTTAGGCTTTCCTGAATATTGGAAAACTGCATTTACAGGAATATTTCCTACCTCCAGGCAAAAATCTTGAATGATTACTTTCAGGATAGGAGCTTTTTCACACCTGTGCAAAGACCCTTAAAAGTTTTTGTCCTTTTAGACACTCAGATGCCATTTGAATGAATGTATTTACATGTGCTATATATTTTTATAGTACTCCTGATTCCCTGCTTTGCAAAGACAAAGAAGTTTATGACTTCTTATGTGTTTATAGAGTTTGGCCCTTACCCAAAGGGAGATTTCTTTTTTAATCTTTTGTTTGAACAGATGTGTAAACAAAAGCATTGCTGCCTCTCAGACTTCACTATTTAAGATTTAATGAAGAAAAAAAAGAACACTGATTTTTTTTTTCTAGTCTTTATGGCAAAGTTGGTGTGATCAGGACACTGTGAGGACCTGTGGCTACATGGTGCACCCACACCCACACATGGCAGTGACTGTAGAGTGGCTTGTGAGGCTCTGTGCCATTCTCAGGAACAAGGTGTAGACCAAGAGCTTTCCTATAATGGGCACATACTCTGGTGATCTTAGAATCCAAACTCAGGCTTCTCAGTGGGTCCAAGCCATCAGGACCTTCCAATCCCTTTGAAAGTCTCTCTCTTTCCAGTTTTGTCAATGACTAATCAAACCTAAACATCTGGTTATGGGGGAAAAAAGAAAACAAAACAATACAGTGAATGTGTCTGTTACATATCTATTGCTCCTTGTTCTGGTATATGTTCTACAGGGTGTTTTTTGGAGAGACCAACTTAGCAGACAGAGCCATTCTAAAATTGCTTAATAAAACTTTTCCGTAATTCCCAGTGGCCCACTATGATAAGGCTACCCATCCTATGAGGCTGTTCTGCATTGTACCTTATCCCTGTCCAGGCTTCCTCCGTGGAGGGTATGGATAGATGAGCAGGGGAGGAAGAGTCGCAGTGTCTGCATTGGCTCTGGCTGTGTCTCCAGGAATTAGCCCTGAGGAGCTTTAGAAAGATGGCAGATTTCTTCACTGGATTATTTGAATGGATAAAGAAATTGTGGTTTTTTTGTTTTTTTTTCAACGTTTATTTATTTTTGGGACAGAGAGAGACAGAGCATGAATGGGGGAGGGGCAGAGAGAGAGGGAGACACAGAATTGGAAACAGGCTCCAGGCTCTGAGCCATCAGCCCAGAGCCTGACGCGGGGCTCGAACTCACGGACCGCGAGATCGTGACCTGGCTGAAGTCAGACGCTTAACCGACTGCGCCACCCAGGCGCCCCAAGAAATTGTGGTTTATATACACAGTGGAGTACTACTTGGCAATGAGAAAGAATGAAATATGGCCTTTTGTAGCAACGTGGATGGAACTGGAGCGTGTTACGCTAAATGAAATAAGCCATACAGAGAAAGACAGATACCATACGTTTTCACTCTTATGTGGATCCTGAGAAACTTAACAGAAGACCATGGGGGAGGGGAAGGAAAAAAAAAAAAAGAGAGGGAGGGAGGCAAACCATAAGACACTCTTAAAAACAGAATAAACTAAGGGTTGATGTGGGGTGGGAGGCAGAGGAAAGTGGGTGATGGGCATTGAGGAGGGCACCTGTTGGGATGAGCACTGGATGTTGTATGGAAACCAATTTGACAATAAATTTCATATTAAAATAAATCAATAAATCAATAAATAAATACTTTTAAAAAAAGATGGCAGAAATTACAATAATATTTCTCTTGCTAAAATGGGAATTGGAGGCTGTTCATGATTCCTTTTGAAACTCACTCTCCTGGATTGTTCTGTTTCTTGCCCCCACTTGTTACAGGTAGGTGGCTATAGGACAGATTGATCCCCATCAGCTCTGTTCATTTCCTTGCTATTCCTATCTAGGTGCTCTCTGAAGTTCTTCAGTAATTTACCTCCAAAGTTGTTTTTTTTTTTTTTACCTCAAAGACTGTTAGTAGAAAATTTTGTTGTTGTTTTTTTAACTTAAACATTCTCTGCACTATTCCCAGTGAAGCTTCCTAGTACATAAAGATAGATTTCCTACATAGCAAATAGAAACATGCTAATGTAATCATATGGCTGTGAGGTAAGAGGAATATTCTTTTTTTCTTTTCTCAGCACATTGACAGTAAAGATTGCTATCTTTAAACTTTTTAAGAGTCAGTTTTATTTTTTCTTACTTTCATATTGAAAATCTATATATACTTTATCTCCTTTTTAGTTTTGCCTTTCAAAAAATAACTCTTATTTCATTTAAAGTAACGTAACTTGGCTTAGATCTAATGCCTTGAAACACAGAATTTTGGTTCAAAGGCAAAAGAGTATTATCAAAAGTTATTTGAATCTTTCTTACTATTGATCTTTAGAGCAATGAGTAAGATAAGGAACTTTCCTCATAGAACCAACATAAACCTAAAACTTCTCAGTAAGAAATAAATTATACAGAATTATATACAGTTGCTTAGGTCTACTGTGGATTCATTTGGGCTACTCTAGAAGAAGGAATTTTTCCCTACAAAAGTGCTCTCTTATTCACTATAATCCTAATGTAGATCTTTTATAATTTAAAATAATTATAGGTTTTATTTTTTAGAATGTATACATTGTACATTTTTTATATTTTTTACAAAATATACATACATGTATACATGTATACAAAATACATTTTTTATATTTTTGTTTTTGTTTTTTTTGAGAGAGAGTGCACCCACACGTGCATATTTGCACATGAGCAAAGGAAGGGCAGAGAGAGAGAGAGAGAGAGTGAGAGAGAGAGAGAGTCCTAAGCAGGTTCCGTGCTGTCAGTGCAGAGCCCTACACAGGGGCATGACCCCACAAACTGTAAGATAATGACCTGAACCGAAATCAAGAGTTGGATGCTTCAGCCACCCAAGCACCCCTGTACATTTTTAAGTAGTAATTTTTATGATATATTTTCAAACACAATTTACAGACAAATCAGAAAAATCAATAATGATTTTATAACTTCATGAAAATTAAATCAAAGGTGATATTCATAAAGTCTTTGAAGTGAGCCATTTCCAAGTTAAGCATTTAACTGTGAATAGATGAGGAGACTATTTTGGCCAAAATATATTAGAACAATTATCCTTTACAGAAATGATATATACTTAATGTTTTAACTGAATTAAACAATTTTTATATTTATGAACTTTAGTTTTAATAATAAATCATTATTTTTGTAAAAACAGCATATCATGTGTTTAAATTCTTAATTATATGAATGAGATTAGGATTTACCATAATCAGACATAGCCTATCTTTTACCTTTTTAGCCCTGGTTAACTGTGGTCTGAAGGGGGACAGTTTTTCCTTTACTTTTTCAGTTCTCAACTGATGGCTGCATATAGTATGTGTATGTCCAAAGGAGGAAGACATATTACCACCCATAGATTAGAATGATTATTTCAGAATTCTCCGATAAACCCAGCTTCTTCTTAAGTATCCCCCCATTTCCATTCAACTAATCTCATCATCAAATGAATTTTTAACTGTATTTTTACATTTCCTAGGGGTAAACCACTTACTAGATTTTATTTTTAATAAAGATTCCACAAACTGAATTTGATTTTTTTCATAAAAACACTATAGTAGAAACACCTAACAATACCCAATAACTTAGGCAAATAATCATGAATGTAGCAATTACTAAGTTATAAATTATACTCTAATAGTGTCAAGCTTTCTAAAATACTTAGCAGAAATATTTATACAATACAATGTACAAAGTTCTTATCTTTATATTTCCTTATTATTATAATCATAAATTGTAATATGACGGAAAACTCATCAGAATCACAGAATATAGAAGTACTTCCTCAAGGCAAATCTTGATGGATAGTTTTGAAGAAACTTTTTAAGAAAACATTAGGAACAGTTAGGGGCTTTTGCAGAAACTGGCATTTCTTTCTTATTCAGGTCATGATTGCAAAATTTCCTTTTAAATACAGGCATAGTATTCCAGTTGTTGGCCATTCTACTCTTTAGCAGAAAGAGGAGTGGATTTATTTTGCTTTCTTTAGCAAGCAACCTCACCCTCTCTCCTAGTGTTAAGGAGGGACAGTATTGTCTTTTAAATTCCTAATCCAGTCTTTTTTACTGAACTTTTCATTACTTGAGCCTTTATAACTGTTGCTACTTCATTGTGTTGCCTCAGTGTCATATGACTTCACAGCTTTGACATAAGTGGTAATGAATGAGTTTGAGTCCAATTCACATAATCTGGAAACTTTTCATCTTGGCCATAGGCCTTGAATTTTGCTTTATGGCATAACTATCACTGCAATTGGAACTAAACTTTGGAACTTTTTTCCTTGTATCCACTATTGTAAAGGATACCATTTTACTATAAAGTAGTGAAACCAGCTTTGTAACAAGGCCACTAAAATGTTTAAGTTAATTAACAAACAAAATTTTGTTTACAGTCTTGTTTCAGTACAAAGTACTCTACTAAAATGAACCTATCTGAACCTAGATAGATTTCTTCTTTTTAAAAATCTAAGTTAACTAACATCTCTCATATTGTTATCAACTAGAGAATATGATATACTTGATTATAAAGAGGTTTTGGAAAAAATAAGGCCATCTCCTCATTTGACCAAAAATGACTATTTTTTCAGACTTAGGTTTTGCATTCCTTCTCTTTCCAGACACATAAAGAAAAAATGAAGACAGATATATTGACACTTTCAAAGAAAGACCAACAACTAAGTGAAGGAAACATTTCATTTCCCCTTTACATTTCACACCCTGTAAGCCAAAAGAAGAAAAAAGTCTACCGCACAGACCAGACCACCTTTATAATTGGAGAAACGCCAAAAGGGATCCGCAGGTATGTGTATAGCAACACTGGACTTTAAAAATTATTCTCAAAAGAAATATAGCTACTTAATAAAATACACAAATAATTTGAATCTTAACCATACTTGGCAGCTGAATTTGTATACTTCAAAAAATAAATTCAAAATGTTTTAGATGTTTTTAGAAAGCTAATCTCTCAATTGATAAAAAAATGAAATCATTTTATATGGATAAATGAAACACTTAATTGCATTTTATTTACTCTTTGAATATTGAGCACCTAATATGCACTCAGGCATTGTGCTAGGTTTTACACAGACAGGATAAAAAAGGACAGAGTTTATAGTGCAGTGAGAGTTAAACCATAAAACTTTCAAAAGTTAAAAAAAAAATTATAAATAATTATAAAATGGTGTATTATAGGAAGGAAGTGGACAGGCCTGGTTGGTAGAGAATAAGGTGACCTGGAGGGGGGCCAATGGCTTTCTATTGGGTAGAGAGTAAGACCTCGCAACAGAGTTGGCATCTGAGACCTGAGGGATAACCAGGCAAAGAACTAGGTTAAGGACATCCCTGGGGAGCAAAGAGGTTTGATGTGCTCAAGGAACTGAGAGAAGACTAGTATACTTAGTGCATAATAAACCAAGCAGAAAGACATGAGCTGAAGGCCAAGACATAGATGGGGCTGGAGCATGCAAAGCCCTGTAGGTTGTGGATAAGAGTTTGGATTTTGTCCCAGGTGTGTCAAAGCTATTGAGGCATGAACATGATCTGATGTATGTTTCTCAAAGATTGTTCTAGTTTCTTTGTGGAAGAGAGCAGACTAGGGAAGACCATAAGGAACTAGCCAATGGTGGTTTACGGTAGAGTGGTTCCCATGGAGATAGAGTTTGGTGGATGAATTCAGTTTGGTATGGACTGGTTGTTGGGAAATAGAGAAAACAAGACTACTCTTAACTTTTCCATGGAGCAACAGACTGGATTTACTAAAATGGGGAAAACTAGGAGTTTGGACTGAAAAAAATCAAGAGTTCTCTTTTGCTTGTATTAAATTTGAGGTTCTATGGAAATAGAATTTGGGGACTAAAGATCTAAATGTGGAAGTCATCAGCATTGAGATTTTAGATGGTTTTAGAGCCACAGGTTATGTGAACAGCCTAGGAACCCAGCACAGACAGAAGAGAAGATAGGACTGAGCCTTAAGGGGACAGTGGCCTGCTGGGTAGGAGGCACACTATAAGGTCCTGAAGTCCAAGAGGAATGAAAATTTCAAAATGGAGGAAGCACTTCATTTTATTAAATGCTGCTGAGAACCAGAATCAGATGAAGTGGAAAGTGCCTTCCAGAACTGGCAGGAGAACTCACTGGCTGCCTTGATGTGAGCAGTCTACAAATCCCTAGGCAGACTCAGGGTGAGGTGGGAAGCAGGGGATGGGCAGATCTTGAGACTGCTCTGTGAGTGTGAAAAGCTGCAGTAGTTGGAGGGCATTGTGCAGTCAAAGGTAAATTTTTTTAAGTTGGGAAGACAATAGAACCTATTTGTGTGTTGAGGGAAAAAAACCAATATGGAAAAAAAGAGATCATGCTGGAGAAGTGGTAACAGAAGTCCTGCAGAGCAGGAGAGGGTGGGATCCAGACTACTGAAGAAGGTCTAGCCTTTGAGAGGCATCAGAAGAGGAGGGATGGAAGATGGGCATAGATGCGATATTTTCTCAATTAACTGAGAATTAAAGTATCAAATCAGAGGGAGAGAAATTTCAGGAGAGAAAAGTCATGAAATAAATCATTTATCAATTAGAACAGCAAGCTTGGTGAGACTAGAATTCATGGGTCATGTTAAGTCCCTGTTGGAGAGTAATTCCAGTAAAAGCATCCATGCAGTTGTGCAGACTTTGTTCAGCCAGGCTTCAATTGCTCAGTTGCAGACACAGAATAGGGAGATGGCTGGGTTTTATCAGGGGTTAGAATGGAGGGAGAGAGAAGCAAAGAAGCTGAAAGATGTTTGCAAAGGAGTAATTATAAAGTCGAACCTAAGCTAAACAAGGGGAGGCTTGATGAGGTCAGAAGTATCTTCCAGCATTGTTGTCATGGGGGAATTAAACAGTTGAGCTGGATTATGAGGTGACTAAATTCAGGGATTTGCAGGTTGTGCAATTAATGGTAATGATGGCAGTATATGTCCTTAGGAATAGGGACCTGATATTCTGTTGAGTCTTGGGGAGTGGGGGATGGTGGTAAAGAAATTGGTGGGCTAGGAGTTGGAGTTACATGGGCCACCCACATGGATGTTGGTGTTGTCAAGAGTGATGGCAGGAGATGGGAAAGGAAACAGGATTGATCATGAGTTCAGTCACTAGGAGGAAGCGACTAAGAGGTCAGTTGACAAATTGAGGGAAAGAATGGATTAGCAGGATAGCATGAACCTGCAAAAGGGAAAGGAATCTTTAAGAATAAAAAATGGTCTGGAAGCAGCATGTGAAGCATGAACCCTGAGGTTTAAGATGTGAGGTATAAGAGCCTTATCTTGTGAGGGCTGTATGGGAAGAGGTGGCATCATGAGGGGATAGAGGGACCATCTGGGGAGAAGAACAAGGGAGTTGGTAGAGCATAGCCTCATTCCAGGGGCTGAGGAATGGTCTGGAAGGCTGAGGGATTCCATTAGATTGGGGAGGAAGAGACTAGGACCAGGAAAAGGCCTGGAAAACTCCTCTGTCACCTGTAACAGAGGAGTAGTGACTGAGCTAAGCAGGGATGAAAGGCATGGTTGAATTGACCCTGAAGGCCTATATGCAGACAATGGGCAAATGGTGATGGTTCTCCCTGTTCCAAATTCTTTCCTCACGGGTTTGGTAGCTCCTCAGCCCTTGGGTGCTGGTGTGGTAGGCTAGAGTGTGGCTCTCAGCTACCCACCATTGCCCAGAAAGGCAAACACCCTACATGCTACAGTAGCATCTCTCCTCATAAATAGACTTACAATGATGATTCTGGGCAAATTTGGGGTAATTTGCTTTGGGCAATTATTTTGTTCAGAGGCAGACCATAATGGATTTTACCAGTTTTTAAAGAGCACAAGTGTCTTTATCTCCATTAGCACTGTATATAAAAATAAAACTATTAACAAATGATTAGATTTTTCTTCTCTCACTTTCTTCTCTGCCCATCCCAGGGAATAAATGCCTTAGGCTAAGTGAAAGACTAATGTTAGAATGCCAACCTCTGACCTAGGGATCGATGTCAGAACTGCTGACACATCTTTCCCACTAATCATCCTCTTTTATGAGAATAACAAATCCGTACCAGCTGTGGCCATCAGGACATCGGAATGAAGTTTCAGTTCTCCCTTCACTTAAGAAAGCTCAGGCAAAGAGAAGATGACTTAGCTGTGTCCCACCATTTTCCCTCAGTTCTCATGAAAAGGGGAGAGAACTTGAATTATATACATGACACACAACTACTCTGGATATATTTGCTAAAATATACCTGTCTTTGATTTCCTTTTTTTTTTTTCTTTCTTCTAGTGACTTATGAGTGTCTACTTTAGTTTATTAAATTTTCCTTACAAAGTGGCTAGTTTATACCTCCTGAGTGTACCTTCCTTAAATACTTAGAGAAAATTCTTTTAAAGACCAAGAATTATGAAAGCAAGTTAGAAGGCAAAAATAAAATGAATTATAATCAATCATATTCATCCTTTAAAGGACAACCTCCCAGCCTAATTTACTTGCATACTACTGGTATAACATGGGGTCAGAAGCTCTCCTCCCAAAAGGGACAGAATTGTAAGATTCTGAGTGAGGTCAGCACAGCAAAGGTGAAGTATTCTGGCAGCTTCTGAGACACCACCAAGTCTTGGATAAATAAGACATCAGCCTGTAACTTTGCCAATAACTTAATCTTCGCAGCACAAATATTTATTAGAAAGGCCATGAAAATGGATTTGGAGATGATTAATAAACAAAATAATACCTCATTACTTCATATGAAGTAAAAACTGGAACCTTTTAAGAACGTGCTTGTTGCTTTCCAACAAGAACATTGGCAATTTCCAGGACAGAAATTTGGAAGCTTGTATTTGTGTTATTAAATATTCTCTTGGCAGCAAGAGTGGCTGTTGCTCAGGCATAGATAATATCTGGACTTGGAACAGTGAAGAGGACCAGTGCAGTGAAGAGGACTAGAAGGCAGGGTGCTCATCTGAAGCCACAAAAGTCATGAGCATGCACGATGGATGCCACTAAAATCACAGGAAACACAAACTTGACATAACCTGGCCTGAGCAGCAAAATAATAGTGGCTTTAAAGCTCCAAATTACATACATTACAAATAAATCATTATTTTACCCTCAGGATTCTCTGTTGTGTGTGCAGGATAAAATTCAAACTTTTGAAATTGACATACGGACCCTTCATGATAGTCAGCCTCTTCCTTGGCAATTTCTCCTGCCCCTCTGTGTACCAGGTTCTCTCTGAAGTGGGCCTGTGCATGTTCCCTGTTCCCTGGACGGTTTCCTCACTTACCCTTGCCTGACTGGTGACACCAGAGAAGCCTTCCCTGCTACCTTACCCATGATCCATTACTGGCTCAGGTACCCCTTCTGTGGGAACCCACAGGGCCCTGTATTTACATCTGTAGTGGGATTTATCACTCTCTTCTGGTTTGGTTTTCATGTGTCTGTCTCCTCCAGCTTGACTATAAACTCCTTGAAGAATATGGTGATCGGCTGTTCACTGCTGTATAGCTCTATGGTGCCTAGCACATAGAGGGTCTATAAATGTTTGTTGAATGTATAAATGAATGTTTTAAGGAACTATATCAAATATAAACATAATTCTAAAACTTTGGGACTTTTAATCATGTGTTACAACACCATCTGGCTTTTTTTAAAAGAATGTTTACAAACACTGAGCTCTCCTGATTCATGGCCCAACTCAGCATCAGCAAAGCAATACCCTCTGTCTTTGTCTGCTCCATCTGCCATAGCAAAATACTATAGACTGGGGCTTAAACAATAGAAAGTTATTTCTCACAGTTCTAGAGCCTGGGAAGTTGAAGATCAGGGTGCCAGCTGATTTGGCTCCTGGTGAGGGCTCTCCTGACTTGCAGATGGTGACCTCATCGTGTCCTCTCTTGGCCGAGAAAGATATTTCTGATGGCTTCTTATGACCTCATTTAACCTTAATTACCTTCTAAAGGCCCTATCTCCATATACTCTGACTGCGGTTTAGGGCTTTGAAGCCCATAATGAATTTGAGGGTGTTGCAGTTCAGTCCATAGCACCCTCACCTGGGGAAAGGAGCACAGTCTGGTGTCCAGGGTTGTGAAACAATCTTTCTGCCTCTGTCTTACCAGGGTTCTGGAAGGTCCATTTTCTCACACATGCATACAACAGCTTTTGTTAGTATCTTATACTAAGAGTAAAACTCACTCCTTTAAATGACATCTCATTTCTTAGTTTAGCTGTCTATACTCAAGGCAGGCCAGTTGGGGGAAGAAAGAATCTAGGTTTATCAGTTTAGAATTTTCCTTTAGGACCATCAAAAAGTTGTATGAAATTTCTTTGTTGTATTTGTGGAAGAAGGGAAAAAAGGAGAGAAGAAAAAATCCCTTTATTTTTCAGAATTTTCTCTTTTCATTAAGACCTTTTTTTGACAATTTTATTTCATAGGACTTGAATGCAATATAGATTTTCAGACAGATTATATAAATTATGATTCTCATGTCAGCCGTAAGTTGGCTGACTGGAGGAGCAGCATGCTGGGATCCCATCATCCCCAGGAAATGCCTAATAGTATAAATCAAAATAACTTCAAAAGCTGGTGATTTCATGAACTAGAATTTTTTTTCACTAGCATAAGGAAAGAGGTCACATTCTGCTAGTGTAAAATGCATTTTCATTATGGAATTAAGTTAATATATACTAAATCAATAAGATTACAGTTGACCCTTGGACAACACAGGTTTGAACTATGTGGGTCCACTTACTGGCAGATTTTTTTCCAGTAAATACAGTACTGCAAATATATTTTTTCTTCCTTGTGATTTTCTCAACAACATTTTCTTTTCTCTAGCTTACTTTATTGTAAGGATACAGTATATATAATATATGTAACATGCAAAATATGTATTAATTGACTCTCTACATTATCAATAAGGCTTCTGGTCAACAGTAGGCTAATTTGGGGGAAAGTCAAAAGTTATATTCAGATTTTTGACTACACAGGGAAACCTAACACCTGTGTTGTTCAGGGATCAACTGAACATTGCTTTGTGTCTTTTTTTAATATCACTGATGGTGAGTTCTTTAAAAATAAAATAATAAAAATAACTACTGGTTTTGTTCATTAAATCTTCAGAAAACAATTTGAAGAAATGGCTTCTTATTTTAACTTGCCTTCTGTAAAGGAATTTGCTAAAAATATAACTAATGCTACATCAGAAGAACGACAGAAAATGCTAAAAGACTTTTATGCTTCTCAGTATCCGGAGGTAAAAGAATTTTTTGTGGATTTTGCTTCAGAATGCATTAAAACTTCCTGTCAGAAAAGAGAGAGAGTCAGGAATAAATCTGAAAAAACAGAATCTCTTATAAAAGAAGGGCTGTCAGATTCTGCAACTTTGGCACTTAAAGATTCTCCCAAAAGAGTTTCTCAAATTTGCAGCCCAAAAATATATAAAGAAAAATCCATTGAGTTTCAAAATCACGGTTCCCATAGGGAACAGGTACTTTCTAATGACGGAGAGACTACCAAATCACGTATGAGCTCTACCCAAGAGACTGACAATGGAAAAAACAGCCAAGCATCCAAAGATACTGTAGTATCCTGTTCCCTGAACAGTAAGTCTGAAGCATATGAGTTAGAAAAATTAGAAAATACTATGAAAGAGCAACAAAACCCAACAAGAACAGGCATTTCAAGACACGGACCCCTTTTCAAAGTGGAAAACAAGAAGGTAGAAAATCCAGTGTTAGGAAACACTTCTGTGGTAGGCTTACTTGGCGACACATCTATTCTTGATGACCTCTTTAATAGTTATGGGAACAGTCCCACACAGCTGCCAAAGAAAGTTCTTTCAGGGCCCATGGAAAAAGCAAAACAGAGACCAAAAGATTTCTGGGACATCTTGAATGAACAGAATGACGACAGCCTTAGTAAACTCACTGACTTGGCAGTGATAGAGACTCTATGTGAAAAAGTGCCCCTTGCCGCATCCTCCAAAAGGAAAGAGGAGCTGGAAACTTCGCTTTGGAAATCAAATGAGAAATTTTTGTGGAAAAAATTTAGCTTAAGTGATACAGATGAAAACACAACTAGTGCACAAAACTAATGCGTAAACACACAATGAATTACTGTAACCATGAACTTCTGCCATCCATGTTTACAACACTGTATTCCACACTATGTTATCTTGAACACAGCTGTCATGCATTTTTATTAAACTCTTGCTCTAGGGTTTTTTTTAGCCTAAAAGGTTATGATGGATTTGTTTTCCTTAATATCTGATTTGATCTTTTAAAAATATGATTGTATTATAGTATGAACCTCTGTTATGAAATAGAAAAAGTCTAGATTTGTTATCAGGAGACCTTGGACATCTCTCTTACTATGTAATTATGTGCCTGTAGATAAGTCATTTACCTTCATGTGTAGATACTGCCTAATATGAAAGATGAAGGGTTTGAACTCAACATTTGTGTCCTTTCAGCTTAAAAACACCTTTGGTTTACTTTCCCAGATTCCATTTGAAGTCATAGGCCGAGTTATGGTCATCCCCCAAATCAGGTGTGCATTGATGTGTTTCTTTCTTACTAGCATTTAGAAAAGTATTAAGTTAACTGTTTTCCTTTTCCCTCAGTATCATGTACTATTGCTAAATTATTTTAGGTGAGGGTAATAACTAGTAATGAATATATGATGTTGTGTTAAAATAAGTTTATAACTGCTCAAAATCCAAGGGTTAATGTTGTATAACTATACTATATGAGATATGACACCGAAGTAATATAACTACTACCAGTAGCCACAGAACACCAATGCCTCAACTTTTTATACAACAATTAGGATTTAATCAATATAAATTAAGCTTTGTATAGTACTTTTGTATTAAGTATGGCGAAATGAGGAAACATTTTATTTGAAACTATTCTCTTTTGCTGAATTGAATTTATGTGGTTTACAATCAACAGAATGTGCTTATTGTTGAGTTCATTTACGTGGAAACATTCACTCAGTCCCTATGTGTCCTGTGCCAGTGCCTCGAGAGGGATAGGTGAGATACTGCTATGGGTGAAAGATAAGGAACCATATCTGTAAAGAGTCATGTGTGTAGAGCCCCTGGCGTCATGCCTGGCACATGGCAGCAGGGACCTGATCCACATTCAGATGCCCAGTGGTAATTCCCTTAAGTTGAGCTCCTGGAGCTGTGGAAAAATAGAGGAGGAAAAATAGAAAATAGCAGTGAACCAGGAAATGGTGGTACTAAGAGCACCGTAAATTGTTGTTGTGTTGAGCGGGGAGAGCTTCAGAGTACCCAGCCATTGCAGTGGGGAGCCACGGCTCAGAAATGGAAAAAACAAAACAAAACGAAAACAAAGAAACAAAGAAATCTTTTAAGAGACTGAATAACCAAATATGTTTTTCAATGTGATGTGGTTGAGGGCTGTGAAGTATATTTTATGTCATGACCTAGTATATATGTGATGAAATAAAATGTTTATGAAAGAGTATTTACCTATAAGGCATGCAGTTGTACTTTGATCTAGAAAAGATGCATAGGAATTTGCTCTTTTGGCTCTTTTGTATGTGTGGTTTTTAATGCTCTCATAACCCACTGAATTGATTTTACAACCCATTAATGATTGAAAATCACAGCTTGCAAATCATTGTTTTAGATTAATCTTTTTTTTTTTTCCTACTTGCAGCTGAGTTGTGTTCAGATTTATCAGATGCTGAGTTTCACCACTGAGGTGCTTGCTACAAAATGAATGTGTTGTGTAGTCTGTGGTAGACTTGACATAGAAATGCTGTCAGCCTGCTGTGGGACTAGCTGTTGGGAGGAGGTTGGATAAGCAAGTAGATGCCCCTTCATCTCAGCTTTTATACCACTTTTAATGAAAGTGGACCTTTCATAAAATAAAATGCTTTTACATTTTTTAATATAGGGGTGCCTGGGTGGCTCAGTTGGTTAAGCATCCAACTCTTGGTTTTGGCTCAGGGCATGATCTCACGGTTTCATGAGTTCGACCCCGCATCGGCTCTGTGCTGATGGTGCAGAGCCTGCTTGAGATTCTCTCTCTCTCTCTCTCTCTCTCTCTCTCTCTCTCTCTCTCTCTCTCCCCCCCCTCCCTCTCCCTCTCCCTCTCTCTTTCTCACTTTCTCTCTCTCTCTCTTTCTGCCCCTGCCCCGCTCACGCTGTCTCTGTTACAAAAATAAACTTCAAAAAAAAAATTTAATATAATGACTTTCAAGTCATAAAATGATATTCACACAATATAATGAAATACAATTAAAGATATTTTTTATAAATAAAAGTCAAAATGGAAGCAAAAATACAGACCTGGAGTTTAAAAATTAGTTTTCAGCAGTTATCAGTGAAATATGTCATTATTTTCATGCAGGCACAGTGTGTCAAGCAGAGTACAGGGTCCGGTATGAAGAGGAGCCAGTCAGAGTTCCAGGAGAGAAACTGTAAGGGTTGACTTTCCCTGCACTGGAACAGTAGGAGGAGTTGGAGAAACCATTGATGAATCTGGCAACAGACACTATGAAGGGTTGACAATAAGAATCCTGCCCAGGGGCACCTGGGTGGTTCAGGCACTTCGGCTTCTGACTCCTGGTTTTGGCTCAGGTCATGATCTCATGGTTTTGTAAGTTCAAGCCCTGATTGGGCTCTGGGCTGCCAGCTCAGAGCCAGCTTGGTATATTCTCTCTCTCCCCCTCTCTCTGCCCCTCCCCTGTTTGTGCTCTCTCCCTCTCTCTCTCCCTCTCTCAAAATAAATAAACTTACCAACAAAAACCCCACATGGACCATATCACTACTAAAAAACCTTCCAACTTCAGGTTTCCAAGATTTTATTTGCCATAGTCTGTTTTGTTTACTTCTTTTTAAAGCACTCTATTGGAAACTGAGGCAAAATACTGAGAGACTTTTGCACTTGAATTCCTTAGGTTTCCCTTAAAGCCCTGAAACCACTTCTCAGAGTAAATTAACATCATCTGCAAGTAGTGTGGCTGCCCCTAAGTGTTCAAGACAATGGAGCCTCACTTTGCAGAGCGGAGTTTGGTGATAAACTTTTCCCCAGTCCACACAAAATGAGAAAGCCAAGGGCAGTATAGTTTAAAAATTCAGTGTGTGCAGTTTTTAAATTCTGAAGTTATCCTTCCTTTATGATATTAAAATTGTCTTCTTTGTATGAAATGATGATAGATCATAATTTTCAGTCTTTTTCATTGTCCTTGATATAAAAGTTGATAACCATATGTCAGTACCCAAAAGTTTTATTCGACATTTACTAGTCTATAAAATCGTTAAGAATAAAATAACTGTCTGCTTCAAAGTTCATGAATAGACCTCCATGGCTACTACCAATGTCATAAATCCAGGTAACAGTAGGTCTAGGACCCACCAAGGATGCCAGTGAATCTATAAGATCCTGTACGATGGATCTGCCTTCAAAGAGCCCAGCATGCAGGGCACCTGTTAAGCCCTCACCTAATTCTCACTGGGTTATCATTGATGTAATCTCATTCCCCAGTTCCATCCCCACCTGCTTTTGCAAAGCATCCTCTACCCAGTGCCTCTGGGAGCCTTAAAGAGAAGACTCATAAGTTCAGAAACACATCTTGTCACTAGTGACATGCATTTGCTCAGGGTGACAGCCTTGTGCACTACCCAACCCTCCCCCCCACCCCCCACCCCACACACACACATACACATACTCAGTGCTGGCTTCATGTGGTGTTTATGGCAGGTTGGAAGAACACACTTTTTCTCTGTTAATGGGCAACCACAGGAGGGCTGTCTTGCCTCACAAGGTCTTACAGAGTTTTAAATATAAAAACAGCCCTTTGGGTGTTTTGTCTGCCCTTCAGGGGAAAGACTCAGACTGACCCTCCCTCTCAAGGAAGTCAGAGGCTGTGTGGTTCCCAGCCCAAAGTGGCAAGTCAGAGCCACCTGGAGAGGCTTTTCCATACATAGGTGCCCAAGTGCATCCCCAAGAGATTCTAGTGCAGGAGGTTTAGGGGTCAACACAAGCACCTATTTGGTTTTTTTTTTTAAGTTTCACACTATGATATGATGTCTGAGTCTGTCACTGGGCAGGACTCACCTACCTGACATTCTCAGTGAGCCCCCTCACCCATGGACATACAACAGAGATCATCATGGAGCCACACTGTTCTTTTTCAAGACCCAAAGTTATCGTTGGCATTGTTTTTCAGCTTTCTAATATGTACTTTATTTGCTTTGCTGTAGGTTAACCAATTGCAGTGGTTATATTTATCCCCTGAATTTGAAAATTTAGTCTTAATTATGGGAGTTTGATGCCTTTCTGTCACTGACACAGATAATGCCCAACTGACATTCTTGGTTTTGTACTGCTGTCTCTCATGGTTAAAAATCAAGAATGCCTCTTTCTACAGACATCTTTTCAGTTAACTAAATGGGCCCCTTGTTGAAAGAAATAACTAACTCACTGTATAATGTTTTCACTCATGTAAACAAGGGGGAAAGTATGCATCTCTAAATGTCTTATATGTTTCTAAGAAAATTCTAGTGAGTCATCCTATCAAAATATGAATTAGTCCCCCCCCCAATATATCTTTTAACTTTGATTTTATTTTTTTGTAAAGTGATACATGCTTCTGGACTGAAAGACTTCCAAAAGAAGGTTCATAACAGCTAATTCATAATTTCTTTCTTTCCTAAAACTATAAAAGCATTGATAAGAACAAGAAGAGGTTGTAATTTTTCAAAACATAAATGCCAACACATGCTCCTTGAGAACTGATTTCACACGATCAGAGGATGCCCACTGGCCCCATCCTGCCACCCACCAACTTGCCAGCGCCTTCCCTATTCTTCCAATGGTTGACTCTTTCTCTGCAGCCAGCACTCACTGTCCTCTCTCCCCATTGCCAAGGCCTTAAGTAGTCTCCCTTTAGTGCTGCCTGGCAAAGCTCCCCCCCACCCCATCCTTTCAGGTCAGTCCCTGACTCCCAAGTCCACCCCTTCTCCCCAGCATCCCACTCACCAGTGTTGTGGAGCCTCAGTCCCCTGTCCAGCCACTTCATAGCTTCCCCCACTAAATCAGCTTTCCCTGCTCTCCCCCAAACACCTCATCCTACTCAAACCTCTTCACTCCCTCATTCCCCTCACCCCCCACACACCAAGGGAAATGCCAGCAGCAAAGTTGAGCAGGTTGAGTGAGGTGGGAGGAACACTTAATGTCAAACCCAGGACCCTCCAGAAGTCAGATCACCAGGCAAGTCCTTTCCAGGGGCAGTAGTTCACTAACCTGCCCGGAGAAGTCGAAAACAGCCCTGCAAGGGTGCCAGGGACCTCCTGAAATGGCCCGGAGCTGCCACATTGCCCTGAAAGGTACAACAGCTCCTAAAAGACACCTTAGGGCATGGCAGTGTGCTAGGGCATGTTGGAGTGGAGGAGCAGATCTGTGGGTAAAAGGAAAGAGCCACCAAGGAACCCAAGTACAAAATGATGTGTGCTTTCTGACTGGTGGAAACAAGGTGGCTTCCAGAGTCCAAAAGAGGGAGAAGAAACCTGCTTGGGCTAGAGTGATCAGAAAAGGTCACCCCAAATTCTGGGGATAGGCTGGGGGCCAAGCCTGAAAGAATGAGAAGGCCAGAGCATCACTTCCTCCAGTCTCCCCTGGACTTTAAAAGGCCAAATGACAAGGAATGTGCGCCTTGTAGAGAAGTTTGAGTTTGGGATTGGCCAAACATAAAAACGCTTCTGATTAACCTAACCTCCAACTTACGCAAAGGAGCGGGAGACACAAGTGCCAAAGGAGAGCGAGAAACAGGCGGCGGGAGGAGAGGGAGGGAGTTTAACTGGAAGTGCTCTGAATGTCTGGGACAGCGCTTCCCGCGGGAGTCCGGCCCTGGAGCACCTCCAGAGTCCGGGCAAGGGGAGCTCTTTGGCCTTTCCTCTCGCGCATGTGACTGACTGCAGGGCGGGGTCGGCCCCGGGAGCCGCGCAGCTGCCGCTCTGCGGGGCCGGACCCCGCACTGGGCGCGGAGGGTGCGCCGCGCTCTGCCCCCTCGGCCTGCGTTCCTTTCACGGGAGGGTCCGCCTCGCCCCGGGCCCCGCCTCCCTCCAGCCCCGCCGCCCCGCAGGCAAATATTAGAGGGTGCCTATGTGTAGAAATTGTGTCAAATAAAGTAAAGCCGTTTGAAGTTTCCAGAAGGCCACCCACCGCCGCTGAGAATCTTCGCTGGAAACCCGGGCTGCGGGGCCGCAACACCCGAGCCCGGGATTCATCGCACCCAGGCCGAGGAGACAATCTGCTCCTCCGAATCAGGTTCATTTTCTCCCTTTGGGGAAAGGAGAAGCTAATTAAGTTACGCTCTGGCTGTAGTGATGGAAAACAAGCAAGCAGACTCCAGGGGCTTGCGCCTCCAGGGCGCGTTATCTGCCGTTAGCCGAAAACCTCGGGAAAGTCCTAAGTTCTAGGGTTCGTAGGAAGCCCTGGGTGGCCGGCTGCCGTTCCCAGTCGCGCCTGGAGGCTTGTGCACCGCGAAACGTGAGGCTGGGAGGAGGGGCAGCCCTTTGTGGGGTCCTGCCTCCCCCTTGAGCTTGGGAGAGTGTGCCGCGCGTGACAATACCCAACCCCCTCCCCAGGTCTGGGGCACTGGACCGGGCTTGGAATCCCGCGGGGGGGGGGGGGGGGGGGGGCAAGCGGGGTCAGGGGTATACGGGGCTTGTAAAGGGCTACGGATGGGAAGAGATCCAAAACTGGCGGGGGGGCGGGGCAAGGGTTCCCAAGTTTGTGGTGAGCGAGAGCTTGGAGGGAGATCTCAGACTTGGGATGGCTCGGGGATTGCGGAGAGAGATCCGGGACCTGCGTGGAGCCTGGGGTGGAGGGGAAGTGACCCTTAGTTTGCAGTGGGCTGTGGAAGGGGGAACTCCTGGGCTTGCGGTAGGCTGTGTGGCGTGGGGGCGGGAATCCCGGCTGGCGAGGGGCTTGAGGTGGAAAGGGATCCTGGGCTTTCGGGGAGCGGAGCGGAGAATCCCGGCTAGTGTTGGGGAGGGAGGAAGGATCGCTGGTTGGAGGTGGGCGGGGAGCTGCGGCGGGTGGGGGTGCGGAAATCTCGGGCTCACGGTGGCTGGGGGTGGGGGTAGGGGTGGGCCGTGACTAGCACTGGACGGGGGCGGGGGGAGCCCGGACAGGAGGTGGGCGCGAGTTCCTGCAGGCCCACCCACCCCAGTTAGCGGCGCACAGAGGCGTATCTCCCCCGCGCGCAGACCCCTCGGGCCCCGCCGGGTTAGAACTGAGCGGGTAGTGAAAGGCGAGCCCCTCGGCCAGCCGCCGCCGGGGCTGGGGGCCGAGCCGAGAGGTCCGTCCCCCGCCGCCCGCGTCGGACCCGCCCTGGCCGCGGGAGGCGCGCGGCCGCCGGGTGTGAACGGCGGCGGTTTCTGCGGTCTGGCCCGCGGCCCGCTGGAAAACCAGCCTGAACTTGATCCCGAGCGCGTCTAACTGAGGTCATGGGAAGCGGGAGGGCGGAGGCGCCGGGGGCTGGGCAGAATGGGAGCCCTGAGCCCGGAGAGTGGCGGAGGAAGGGAGGGAGGGAGCGGGAAGCGGGGAACTCCCAGCCGGTCCCCAGCGCGGGGTCGCCGAGTGCCCCCTGCGGCTCCGCCACGCCCGCCCGACTGCCGCGCAGCTGACTGTCGGAGTTGGAAATCGGGCTTAGCGCCTACGCACACTGCACCTAGACGACCGCCAGCTGCACTCGGGAACCGGCACCCCGTCCCCCGACTCCAGCCCGAACCCCACCCCGGCACTCACCGCTGCCTCCGGGCCTGCTGTTTCAGCTTCCAGTCCCAAGCCGCCGGTCTCCTTCCCACACCTTTAAGATCTGCCCCGCAGCCGCCTCCCTACCTTCCAACCTTCCTCCCGCCAGCAAAGCCGGTGCCCTCGGCCAAGTGCCCGTTCGCAGCCTGTTATCAAGTCCTAGAGAGAATTTCTCCAAAATATTTCCCGAATCCTGCGGCCAAGGGCCCGAGTTCCCGCCCCTCCATCTTCCGTCTGGATGCCTGCAGACTTCTCCCTGGATTTCTAGTCTTTAGCCTCTTCCCCTTCCTAATCTATTTTCAACACCAATTTCCCCCCAAAGCGTGTTAAAGCACATAGGGACCTCGGTAAACCTCGTATTTCCCCTGTTACTCAGGTTAAGCATGCTTGGGCTGGGGAATAAAAACTGAGGGCTTGGGCTCACGTTTATTGAGCAAGACTTCCTATACACGTCATTGTTAAACACTTCAGATGGATATTCTCATTCAACTGCCAACAATCCTTCCGGGTAGGTATTATCAGGTATTATTTGTATCTCTGCTTTGTAGAATAAGAAATTGAGACACAGAGCAGCAGAGGCAATATGGAACCAGGCAGTCTGCCCTTGAGTCTGTTTCTCTACCACTGCAGTGCTCTTCTGCAGAAACCTTGACCTTCCCAACGGTGATGGAATGACCCACAGTACCAGCTGTATCCTGGGGGCCAGGTGGCAGCAAACGATCTGTTAACAGCAGTATTAAATGGATGGGGCAGGTGGATGTCAGGTAAGGTTTGATGTGGAATGCCTCAGAGGCCCCATTGCTCTTCCACCAGCCTTTAGTGGATTAGTGGTCTGAATTTCTGGACCTGGACAAGTTAGAACCATCTCCACATTTATCTCCCCCTCCTGTGCTCACCTGACAGCTTTCTCTATTATCCTCAGTCAGCTCCTCTTGCTTGGGAGCATCCTGGAGACACCACAGGTGTCCCACCCACAGGGAGGACTAGCAACATATTCCTCATTCTCCCACAAACACAGGCATCACTAGTGTCCTCTCATCCCCAGCCCCTGCCAAGCATCAGCCTGTGGCCACTTCCTTTGCATATAAATGAGGCCATGTCTGGGCTGCCTTTGTCCTGGGTGGGGGTTGGATTTTCATCACTAACTAGTGGCTGGGAAATCAGGAGTCAGCAGTAGTCCCCTTTCCAGGACCCACCCTGCCCCCATTTCCTGCCTGGGAATTAGGGTGATTCCTCCCCACCCATCCTTCCATGACCTGGGTAAGATGGGCAGAGGCTCCAGGTCAACAGTGAACAGGGACTATGTGATTAGCATTTGCCCTAGTGAATCCCTGTGTTTTAATTCTGTGACCTTATCTGTTATGTAATGCTTATGCTGTCTTTTCCTTCCTGGAATACATACCCTATCAGCAGCTTTATTGCTTTTTTTTTACAGAGTTTTTAATTAATTTGGTGGTATACATCCATAAAATGAAATTCAAACGGTACAAAAAAGCATACAGTTTCCCTCCTTCTCAACCAGGGGCAAGCTTTTCCATCCCTAACTGTTAGCAGTTTCCTGTATGTCTTTTTCAGAAATAGTCCACACATGTGTAAACACGTGTCATTTCTTTTAACTGCATTTTTGATGTCTTTTTGTATTAACACCTAAAAAGTATACTAATTGATGCTTTGGAAAAAAAATCAGCACAGTTTCAGCATGGAGCCCTGAGATTCTCAGCTTGGAGCTTGTATCCTGTGGCCTAAGCTCTATTCTCAAATGGGGCTGCAGCAGGAATGAGGAGGCGTCCACCTCCAATAGAGGCTGAAAGGTTTTCCCAGTCTCCTCTGGGGCCAGAACAAAAAATACAGCAGGATGTGCAACATACAAGGTTTGGAAAGACTTAATCATGATAGGAGGGTTTGCTAGGTGCTGGAATCTAAGAACCCCTGGATGTCCATCAAATGAAAGAGGAACCAGAGATCCTAACCAAACAAGGGTGGCTTTCTCTTTTCTCAAGACGAATTTTACTATTTTTCTGGTGAGGGGTGTTTTCATATTGGCATTTATCTACAAAGATGGTCTAAAGTTAGGTCCTTCCTAACTTTACCTCTTTTAAACACTAATTGCTTACCAAAAGTGAACCAAAGCACCCCCTATGAAATGCTACTAACTTATTGCTCCAGTAGCCAAATGATTCACCTCCTGTGCCATAGTCTGGTCACATCATAAACAGAGGCAGAGCTGCATACACCATGCAACCAAAGCTTTCCTTTCCCTGGCCAGAGTCCCTATATCAGTACCTTTTTCCCTTCCATTCTTTTTTTCCCCCTTCCTTCCTTCCAGCACCTTGGTAGAGGCACTGGTGACTGGGAAGAGGAGAAGATATAAGCAGAGGGTATGAAGAGAAGTGAGAGACGAACATTATTTGAAATCTGCCTCATCAGTCTGGTCATTCAGGAGAGAACTCTCTTGGCTTTCTAGATGGGATGGGGTGGCCCATGACATCACACAGCAAATCGCTACCTCCTTCTTGAATGTTTTGCTCCCTTCCTTGAAAGCTGTTCTCCTGGCTGTCCTTGCACATCTATCTGTCATTATACCTCTGTCAGTCTTGCCCTGGTAGGCTCCTGTTTTTCAGCTTGTCCTTTCCATGTCCTGCCAGGCTGCCTTCAACCTGGGGTTAGTCTCATACCAGACGATCTCCATTCATTGCCATGCTTGTGACCAGTCTATGTGGGGGTGATTGCCAACCTTCAGTGCCACCCCTGACTCTCTCCTGAGTTTCACACTCACACCCAGCTGCTCTGGTGTGACCATAGTGCCTTGGGCGATCCACGGGCAACTCGTGTCCAAAGTGGACTTCTTCGTCTCCAGCTCTGTACTCATCTTGCTCCTGTGTTTAACTCCCAACTCAGTGATTTCACCATCAATCTTCAACCTTATTTCCCAAATCTGAGTGTCATCTTTTTCACTGGTTGTCTCCATTTCTCTCAATTACTGTGTTTACTCAGAAACCAAGTCTTAACATTTCTTGACTCTACCTCCTCCTTTCGAATTTCCTACCACTGTCCTAATGCTTCAACCATTGCAGTGCCTTCACGTCTTTCACTTCTTAAGTCTTCTAGAAAAATCTATAGATCCGTCTGGTAGAACTCTTTTGATTGCAGTGGCACAAACTGACTTAACCAAAAAGAAGAATTATTGATGTGAGGCTGGTTTCAGGACTGGCTTGATATGGAAACTCAATGGCCATCACTGAGGCCCAGGGCCTCCTTCTCACCACTCAGGTCTACCCTTCTTCCAAAGCTGGCTTCATCCTCAGACTGCATGCAGTGGCAAAGTGGCAAAAGAAACTCCAGCTTGCGTGCTGCCAACTCCAAGTCCTGTAGGAAGGAGCCAGGCCTAAGTCATGTGTTCCCTCTGGTCTGGGAGAGTAGCTCCTGACCTCATGGACTGAAAGTGGTGGCGGCATGGAATGGAACCAGTTGGTGGGAGTAGTGTGAACAGACAGTGAGCAACCAAAACACATCAGAAGCCCACCACACGTCTGACCCTGTTATTCCTCTACATAGAATTTTCCAACAACTCCCTAAGTCAGACTTTAACAATCAAAACCTTGTCGAGGTGATTTGATTCTGTCGATACACAATTTTAGTCATTGTGGAGCTTTTTCACTTTGTTTGCATTGATAGTTTCATCAGTAATCTTGAATAAGAGTTGAATTTTTTTTTAAGATTTTATTTTTAAGTCATCTCTCCACCCAACATGGGGCTCAAACTTACAACACTGAGATCAAGAGTCATATGCTCTACCTACTAAGCCAACCAGATGCCCCAAGATTTGAATTTTAAAACTGATCATTTGGATTTCTCTCTTGACTTGCAAGGGAACCCTGAGCAATGCATGAGACCATGCCTCTGGGAGCCCTGGGGAGAGGGAGAGTGGACTTCCAGTTAGGAGACTGTCAGGAAGACAGACCCCGCCCCATACTTTAATAGAGACAGCTAAATATAGTGAATTGGTTGAACAGGTGTTGGAGGGCTGAAAGACTCTAAAAAGAGACACACAGAGAATCACTGAAGAAAGCAGCTGGCATTCCCGAGGAACAAAGGGAAGAAGGCAGCATCTTAGAACCCAGGTCCTAGAAGCCTGGAGAAGGGGCCCTGAGGAGTTGGAACCAGACCTCAGTGCCAGCTGGCACTGGAGCTTTGGAAGCTTGGAGGTAGACTTCCCAGGACTGGGCTCACGTCTCTGAAGTGGACCTCCTTGCCAGCAGGTGCTGGCCTCCCTGAGGGAGGGGATAAGGCAGACCCCAGGAGTGAGGAGAGCAAACTGGAAAACTGGAACCCCCAACCACTGTTGGGGTCACAGTCGACTGTTGTGGGGTGATGCTGACAGGAACAGGAACAAACAGAAGGGGACAGGTCCTGCAGCCTCCCTCTGGTGCCCCCTATTGGCAGAGCCCAAAGGGCGACCCGCATAATGGAGGGTTGGGAGTCCTGTGGAGGAGAGAGGATGGGGTGGATTGGGAGCTTAATACCTGGCACAGGGGAGAAGAGGGTAGAGGGAGGAGATTGGGAGCAGGATCATGAGGAGGGGAAGAGACAGAGCTGTGGGAGCGGGTGGGAGAGTTCCCCCACCTCAGTCACCTCTTCTGGGCTGCAGAAGGCACAGAAGAGAAACCCTCAAGACATAGGGCAGCATCAGAGCCCTTCTCCTTCCACCTCACAGCCCGGACTTAGTGACACACGCCACACACATAAACACACCATGCACACACACCACATACACATACAGCACACACACATATACCACACCACACCACACACACACACACACACACACACACACACACACACACACACACACACCATACCTACATATACCATCCACCACAGACACATGCATACCATACTTTTGCTCATGAGATTCTTTAGCTCAGGTCCAGTTCTCTAGGAGCAGTTCCAGGACTAGATGCGGTCTGCATGTGACATATTAAAGAAGTGCACCAGAGTAGATGGGTCATGGAGGGAGAGAAGCCCGGAGGAAAGAAGGGGAAGCCAAACAAGGACATGATTTCAGGCTACATCTCCTGAGAGTAGGCTCAGCCTGATTCTGCTGGGGACTCTGGAGGGTCAGTTGTGCCCAGAGTCATCCCAATCTGATGCCTGGGAGACTGGATTTCAGACTCTTGCTCCTGGGAGTCAGTCACAAGTGTCAGGGAGCTCCGGAAATGCCACATGTGCGCCGCCATCCTCCTGGCCTGGTAACTGCTAACCAGTGGCCGGTCCTGCAGTTCCATACCAGGTTAGGATGGGTGGTCATTCAGAGTTGCCACAAGTAGAAGGTCCGTCCTTCCTTCCTTCCTTCCTTCCTTCCTTCCTTCCTTCCTTCTTTCCTTCTCCTTCCTTCCTTCCTTCCTAGTCACCTTCCTTTCCTAACATTTGTGAGCCCTGAGTCAGATTGCACATGGCGGCCCCAGCCTGCAGCCTGCCCTCCTCCTCTCCCCGCTCATGACTCACGGAGAAGGGCCTTGCTTGCAATGGTGTAGACATCCCAGCTGTGTCCATATAACTCCACAGCTCCACCAAATGCCTGCCCTTTGTCCATCCCTTTTCAAAGCCCGGCTGCTCCCTCCTTTTCTTCTATGAGCTACGTTGAACAGTTCCAATAAATACATCGTTCTGAGTCAAATTGCCCAGGGAAAGGTCTGTTGCTCTCAGCTGCAAGACTGGCTGACACACGAGTGGGGAAAAGTCAGTGGAGGGGTCCTAGTACCAAACTGGAAATTTCCCAAGTGGCCCTTAACATTTGAATGGATAAATAAGTTGGGGTGTGTACACGCAATGGGATACTGTATAGCAGTAAGAAGCAACTGTTTTCTACCATATGCAATGATATGCATGAATTTTGCAAATATAATTAGAAAAAAATGATGAATCCATATATGTGAAGTTAAAAAACAGACAAAACTAACCTGTGCACCATCACGATGTTGCCGTAGGAAATGGAAGGGACACAAGAAGGACTTCCAACTGCTGGTAATGTTCTCTTTTTTTTATCTGGGTGCTGGTTTCCTGGGTCTATTCAGCTTATGAACATTCATGAGCTGTACCTTATGCAATTCCCTGAAAACACGTTATACTTCAATAAAAGTTGGGGAGAGGTGATGTCAGAAAAGATCTTTCCCCACTGAGTATTCCATTGGCAAAACCACCCAAAGGAAACATGGCAATTTCGGGACCTGTAGAAATAGAACGATGCCCTAGTTGTCTTAGCTCATTCCAAGTATGTAAGGTTCTCTCACATTTGTGTAAACTTCTACATTTCTATGCATGTCAAAGCGTCATTCTGTCTTGATCATGTTTTCTACTGCCTGTGCTTTATGATACTTTGACATCTTGGGAACCTGGGGACCAACCAAGCAAGGGACTGCCCTTCCCAGAATTAGCTATTTTCTGCAGATAGCAAACAACTTGCCTGCATGTCTTTCATATGCAAACTACCCCCTCCGGAACCTAGACTCCAAACCACCTCTTCTTTCTGGCTTTTACAGTCTGGGAGGCACTACAGGCAATATTCCTGGTGCTAGACAATGAGGGACCACCCTCATGACTCAGAGTCTGCAGAAATTATGCATACTAGCCAATCCTAAATCTGCTCAGCTGCTTAGCCTGCTCACTGACTCCTTCCCCTTGAAAACCACAGTAAAGACTCATGCCCATGCTTCCTCCTCTCTCCTTCTGCCTCCTGTTGGATAACTGCTGTTCCCCTAGGTCTCCCTGCATGGTGTTGTGCTGTGCCTCCTGTTTCTAGGAACCTGTGAGTATAGGCTTCATCCTTCATGACAATCATTTCAGCGTATCTTACCAACCTGATAAATACAAACCCTGGGTATGTTTTAAAGTATATCCATTCATTCCACAGTGTTTCTGTACCGTTTTAGATGCTAGGGATAGAACCATGACCATGCAAATAAGGTCCCTGCTCTCCTGGACCTCATGTCCAGAGGGACAGACATAATAAACAAGCAAAGAAATAAATATTTCCAGATAGCGTTAAGTGGTGTAAATGAAAGATGCCAGGGTGGGTCATTTTATGTTGTTCTGTCTGTTTTGTTTGTTTTGTTTTTTTGTTGCTTTTTGAGCAAGACTGGTCAGGGAAGATGTCCCCAAGGAGATGACACTCAAGTCAAGGCCTCAATTGTTGCTTGTATACCAAGGGCACCCAGAGATCCGTGCTGGGTGTTTGGAGGCATCCAAAATAACCAGAATGAGGTATCTCTCGCCAATGCCTATCCAGAACACACCATCTCCCTTTCTCAACAAGCAAAGCAGGGTTTGAATCCAAGAGAAAATAATTTCCCGGCATCAGCAAAATCCAGAGCCTACTCCAATCAAGTTGCCTTCTAAATGCTAGAAAGCTGAGGTGTCCAAGTGCCAGGACCCAGGGGATGGTTTGGCTGCATGCCAGAACCCTTCGGGCAGCAACCAGCTTGCGTATGTATTTATATAACTGGTTGCAAAGAAAAAGTAAGCGTACAGATTCCTGAGCCCTCTTCACTCCGCATCCCTGAGGACCCACCGCCTAGTTCAGCTTTGCAGTAACATAAGCCTTCCCTGCTCACTGCAGACCTGCCCCCCTGCCTGCTGTCCCAAGACCTGGTCTGGGAGCTCTTTATCGGGGCCTATTCCGGGAGCGGCTGGTTGGTCATCCTCCATCCACATTAACTGCACACAGGCATTCCACCATTTTTTTTATTAGATCCAGCTTACTGTGGACAAGATTAGAATCATATTAGGGTAGAAAAACTAAATCACAGGCCCCCGGCTGAGCAGTGGCACATCATGGGTCACTGGGGTAGCATGGATTTGTCTGGAGGCCTGCCCCTGAGCTCTGTATGTGCCTGGAGGCGGGGGGTGGGGGACAATAGTGGCAGCTTGCACACGCCCCTTCCTCAGAGCTCCCGGGCTGGACCCAGCTACCCCGCCACTGGGAACCTTCTACACACACCTTGAGCTCCGAGGCCAGCATTCCTTCATCAAGAAAAGACCAGGGACCCCAGATCTGAAAAGTCACTCCCCACCCCCATGTCTCCCACCAGATCCTCCAGGAAAGAGCAAATTCATCTCATTTGGTACAACTTGAGCTGAGCTGAGCGAGTCCTGCTTTGTTAAAACAGAAGTTACACTGAGCACCTCGCTCAGCCTTTTTTTCTCAGCCTGGTCTCTCCGCATAGGTGTGCCTGCGACAGCTCCTTCAGGGGACATTTCTTGTGAACCCCAGTCTGGTCTGGCTCTGTCATTTCAACCGGCTTTGTTTATCTTTGTCTCTGAGATTCTGAGAGTTTGTCTCTTGCCATATATCTCCCTGATGGGTTTGTTTGGGTATTTATACAAATGCAGCCCTTCAGCTTTAATAGCTGTCCTGGGGGAGCCTTTTTATCTGTCAGTAACGTCATGCTCCAGGGCAATGAAAACCCAAAAAGACCCTGTCTTACCTTGGGGCAGTTAAAACCAGCTGAAATCTCACCAAAAGCCTGGGGATGGCAGAGCCAAAGACAGCTCCAGAGTGGGCAAGAGACAATGCTGGCCATCTCTAAAATGCCTTTGTCTTCCACAGACTCCATCAGGCCCTTGATGGCCTGTGAAAAGGTCCATTCTCAAATTCTCAAGGCTCCCAGCTGGCTTAAAAATGTCAACAAAGAATCTTTCTACTTATCAAGTATTTTATTTCCCCATTTAAGCAAGAAGTCTGCAGAGAAGAGGGCCCAAGCTCCCGTTTAATCTAAGAACCAGGACTCAAGGGTTTCATGTTGGCAATTTAGTAACCTGTATGCATAGACGCTTCTTTGGATAAATCAAAGCTTCCATGGAAAGTGTCTAAACCCTATAAAAGTAATTTATTTGCTTATCCACCAAATTATAATATTCATTTTGTTTGTGTAAACCTGCCAGTCGCCAGTCATTAATATGAACCACAAGAAACTGTTTCAAGTAGGATTTCATTCCAGGCATAGTTTCCAGTTTGAATCTGACATATTATACCTGGGAGGATTGCAGGAAACCATAAATAATTCCTAATTCCTCCATTAGATCTATGTATAATATAAAGATTTTTTACTGTTTAAAAAAAGCAAAAAAACAAAAAACACTGTCACCAGGAGGCTGGGAACTAGGCCTCCAGGAAGGACAGCTGGCCTCAGAATGACAATGCCCCTTCTTGTAGGCATCATGAAGTAAGAGAGGCCCTTTCTGTCTATGGTCGTTCAGTAGTCACTCAAAAACCTATTCTGAGTTGGGCACACAGTTCGAATCCAGACTCCCAGAGCAGGATCTTGGCCAGCACCGGCTGGCAGCGAGTGGGTTTCTCCCACAGGATGGGGAGGGAGGCCCAGGAAGAAGCCAAGAAGGAGCCAGCGGTCACACCGGGTTGTGGTGACCGGCTCGGCCCAGTCAGCAACCTGCACATTGGAAAGCACATCAGAAAGCTGGCCCAAAGCCTCTCTCTATCCTCCCAGGTTGAAAGTAAAGACAGAATCTTCCAAGCACTTCATGACGACGGGTTCATGCCAACAGGTCCTGTTGTCTGATGCCACCACCTGCCAGCTTTGAAGGACCCCCAGATCATTCCAGCTTGCTAATGTATCTGGAGAAGGAACCAGGAGAGACCCAGAAACACATGCTAGAGGCCAGAGGATCTTCCAGCCACATTTGAGGAGTGCCCACTTGCCTGAAGCTTCCCTCATGTGGCCCATCACAGTGCCTGACCTCTTACTTTACAGCGTCTTACATTTTTGTCAATGCCAAGGAGGCTCATTTCCCCATGATTAATCACACATGTGGCAATGGTGAGGCCTAGACTTTCAGAGGCTTCCTTGGCCTTTAACACACAAACAAGAATTAGGTGGGTGGGACACGGGGGCAAAGGCACTGCAATCAAGAGAAGGTGCCAGGGCGCCGGATGTGATGGCAGATCCATCACAGGATGAGGATCCGTGAGGCCGGGCAGGGGCATCGCTGGAGCCCAGGGGGCTCCGTGTGCCCAGCTAAGGGGGTTGAGATTTCCCTTAAAGCAAGTATGAAACAACTGAAAATCTTTGCCCAAGACAGACAGACACAAGGTTAGCCTTGCTGTTTAGTAAAGCGCACTCTGGTCAACGTTGAGAATGTGTGGAAGAGGGGTCAGAGTGCAAGCAGGCAAACCAGTAAGGAATGGAGGTGAACCTGACCTAGGCCAGTGCTTCTGGAGGCATCTGTAGTGTGCAGTGTTTTGGTCCCAATTCTTGGATAGATACTTTTATAAAATGAATTATCTGAAAAATGTGATTTTAAAATACATACAAAATATAAGCCCTAATATTTTATCAAAAAAAAATTTTTAATTGAGATAAAACACGCATAAAATTTACCATTGTAATCGTTTTTAAGTATCCATTTCAGTAGGGGCACCTGGGTGGCTCAGTCGGTTGAGCATCCAGCTCTTAATCTCAGCTCAGGTCATGATCTCACAGCTTGTGAGTTCGAGCCCAGCATAGGGCTCTGCGCTGATGCATGGAGCATGCTTAGGATTCTCCCTCTCTCTCTCTCTCTCTCTGCCCCCCCCCCCACTCACGCGTGCTGTCCCTAAGAAATAAACTTAAAACAATATTTAAAAGTATACAGTTCAGTAGAGTTCAGTATAGCCACATTGCTGGGCAGACAATGTCTGGAAATTTTCCATCTGGCCAAACTGCAACTACCCATTAAACAGCAGCTCCCCACCCCTCCACCAGCCCCTGACAGCCACTCTCCCCTCTGCCTCTGTGACTTTGACTATCCTAGATGAGGACCTCCTATAAGCAGAATGATACAGTATTTGTCCTTTTGCATACAGCTTGTTTTACTTAGTATAGTGTCCTCAAATTCACTCATGTTGTAGCACGTGACCAGTTTTCCTTCCTTTTTAAGGCTGAATATTATTCCACATTTTGTTTATCCTTTCATCCTATAATGGATACTTGGGTTTCTTCTACCTTTTGGCTGTTATGAATAATGCTGCTACGAACATGAGGGTGCAAATATCTCTTCACTTTCCTGCTTTCAATTCTTTGGGGAATATACCCTGAAGTACAATCGCTAGATCACATGGTAATTATAAAAAATTTTTTTTGGAGGGACGCCTGGGTGGTGCTCAGTCAGTTAAGCGTACAACTCTTGATTTTGGCTCAGGTCATGATCTCATGGTTCATGGGATCAAGCCCTGCGTCTGCACTATTAGCTCAGAGCCTGTTTGGGATTCTCTCTCTCTGCCCCTCCCCTGCTTCCTCTCTCTCTCTCTTTCAAGAACAAAAAAATACATTTTTAAAAGTTTTTTGAGGAACCTCCATACTCTTTTCTACAGTGACTGCACTGGGATTTTACAATCCCACTAACGATGCACAAGGGTTGCAATGTCTCCACATCCTCACCAACACTTGCTACCTTCTGGTTTTTTGATAGTTGACAACCTAACGGGTGTGAAGTGAAGCCCCAGCTTTTTATTATGAGATTTAACATGTATAAAATTATCCATTGGGCCCTGTAACTGTGTAAAACACTTTAGGGTTATAATGTTAAAACACTGACTCTCAACTTCTGCACTTACCCCATTACAGACCAATTAAGAAGCATTTCCCAAATTGGCTCTGGTCTGTAACTCAGACCCTGAGTAGCACTGCTTGGCCAATGCCTGCCACCAGGGGGAAGAGGACCGAATGGTCAGAGCCACCCTTTCTCGGCTCTTATTCCCTGTTACCAGCACAACATGCCTACAGAGTAGATACTGTTATTATGCCCAGTTTACCAATGAGAGAACAGAGGCCCAGAGATTAAGGACCTTGCCTGATCTATGTCAGCAGCTTGAGAGGTGGCAGAGGGAGCTGGGAACCCCAGCAATATGGCCTCAGCCTTTATCGTTGTTGTTGTTGTTTTGCTTTGTTTCCCAAGATTGCTTAATTGATTGGCCATATGTGGGGGAAAGATGGAAGGCTCCCAGGCTCTGGCTTGAGTTGGACAAGGGTGCTATGTTTGGGAGGGAACACAACTGGTCTGGTTTGGGACATGTTAAGGTTAATGTTCACAAATGACATCCAGGTGGAATGGTGCCAAGGGCATCTGGGCAGTAAGTTCTGAGCTCCCGAGCAAAGACTGTTCAGTCGAGAAAGGCCAGGGAGGGGATAGAGCATGAGTTTGGTGAGATCCCTCAGAGACATCAAGAGCATTCTAGGAGGAATCAGGGAGCCAGAGGGGAGTGAGGAGCCAAAAGGGATGGGGAGAGAGTGTGTCAACAGAAAGGAAGTATCAACAAGGAGCCCAGGGCTATGTGGAAGCCACACAAAGCAGAATATTCTGTGGAGCTGGCTCAATGATGGCCCCATCAATATCATGGAGGCTGGGGATGTAGAGGCTAGACTTCAAGGGATTGAGAGGTGGGGAGTGGTGAAAAAGAATGGGAGAAGTAACCAAAGTGCAGATCACTCTTTCTAGAAGCCCAACTGTGAAGTGGAGAAGACAGAAGACAGTCCTGAAGGATGCTGTGGGTGTGTTGTTGTGGTAGAAGAGGGAGTGGGCCAAGAATGGATTGCTATTTTGTTTTGTCTTTAAAAAAGAAAAGTCTGGAACAAACATGAGTTTGTTCATAGTTGGGCAGGGAATCCAGCATAAAGATGAAAGATTGAGAGGAATCTGTGCCAGTTGCTGGAAGGATGGAATTAGATCCAGAATGATCCAACTTGAATAAAAAGAGAGAAGCCCCTCTTCCACTAAGATGGGAGGAAAAGTAAGTTTATGATACAGGTTCATTTGTGCAAGAGGAGAGGAGGCAATGAAGTCAGAGGCAAACTGCCTGCTGGGAGTAGTGGTGTCTGGTAGTGAGGAGAGAGACGGACTTGGATGTGCCACCAAGGAACAGCAGTGAGAGTCCCCTGGGGTCACGGAGAGGATGCACCAGAAGCAGAAGGGTCCAGCTAGGCTGGAGCAAACGCATCAGCATTGCCCCCGTGGCTTGTTTGTGGAATCCATCAGGGTTCATCTGCCTGTGCACCGTCTCTGGAAGGTGGATGCAATTTCTACCCAGTGTTAAGATTTCCTAAGTTGGCTCTGGCTGCAGTCAAGGGGGCAGGAAAACGGTTTGATTGCTCTCATGAGAGGAAGAGAATAAGGTGAACTGTGGTGCTTTTAAAGTATGCCATTCCCATGAATGTGGGCTGGCCTTGGGGACTTGCTTCTAAGGAACAAAATGTAGCAGAAGTGACAGTGAAGTGTGAGACTTCCAATGCCAGGTCACAAAAGCCCATGTGGCTTCCCTTTTGCCCTTTTTCCTGCTTGGATCACTTGCTTTGAGGAAGACAGCTGCCATGTCATAAGGATGCTCAAGGAGTCATACAGGGTCGCCCTCGTGGCCAGGAGCTGAGGCCCCCTGCCAGCAGCCCTGTGTGGAGCAGCCTCAAGTCGAGCCTTCAGGTACCATGGCCCTGGCCAACACCCTCCTCTGCAACCTCATGAGAGACCCTAAACCACAGCCACCAGCCAAGCCCATAGAAACTGTGTGAGGTAATACGTGTTTGTTGTAGTAAGCTGTTAAGCTTTGGGGTAATCTCTATGAGCAACGGATAAACCATATACTGGCCAAGTGTGAGCGCAGAGAGGGCAGACAAGGGGCCTGATCCAGAGTCCAGCTTTGGCATGTGAGCCCTGGCAGAGGTCTGAGGGGCACGAAGATAGAGGGGTTGGTGGCATGAGAATCAGAGAATCAAATGGGGCCAGAAGGCTCCTGTCTTGTAGATGAGAAGGACATGGAGAAGCCACACGCCTAGAGTTGTCTGTGAAATCAAAGCACACATGCATGGGAATAGAGGTGGGTGGGCAAGCCATAGTAAAGTCAGAGTGGGCTTTCCAGTCCGGGGGAACGTGTATGGGTGGACGAGGCTAAGGATAGGAGAGGATCAGTGGAGTCAAGGCTCATGGACAATGGAACCAGCCAAGACAAGGGTGGGGCTCAGGCTGCAGAGAAAGACCTACCTTCAGATGCCAAAGATCGCAACACTTGTGGGGAGTGGTTCAAGCCAAGAGATGATGGGGGTAAATGTGGCTCTTCTTTGTGGCTTGGGGCCTCAGGGAGGTTTTTCCAAAGAGTGTAGGCATACTGGCCTGTACATGGCCAAGAGGAGCACTCCAAACTCCGGTTGCCCTGAGGGGGCAGCCAGAAGAAAGCAGGGCAGGGCGGTGATCGGATGATAGAGCTGGCCCGGAGGCATTTCACCATGCCAGATCCCACCATCTGCAAGACACCAAAGGCACCAAAATAAAGATGTGGGCCTAATCTACAGAAGATACAGGCAGCAGAGGGAGAAAACCTAAGAGGGAGAGGACTTTCAGAGAAACAAAGTCCTGCCGGCCCCTCCCAGCCTGTCTCCTTTCAGTTCTTGGATCACCTTCGTTGTGCTGGAGCAAGGGACACATTCATTCATTCATTCATTCATTCATTTATTCCTCTCCTGTTCTGAGGCAGGATCCTGATCTCCCTCTGTCCTGTTCCTCCCCCACTCACCCCACCCCCACACAGAGTCTCCTTTTCCTTGGGTGGCTCCCGGATGTGACCTCTGCCACTGCTGCTCTTCCTTCCTGTCCCCACCGCCTTCTGGGAGGTCACTGTGTTCCCCAGCAGGACTTCTCCTGCTCAGGGGTCTTTGCTGCCATGTCAGCAGGTGGGCCCTGGAGTCACGCCTCTCTATGGGACTGGCTCTTTTGCTGGATTCTGTCTTCACGTAGATGAGTCTTTCCTAGCAGGCCCTGCAGCTGTTCATGTGAATAAATCTTGGCAAGGCCGTGTCACCAATGCCAAGCAAGTCTGAATCCCAGACTGGGTGGAGCTCATCACCAAGCTCTTCACATTTACCCTGAAATCCTAAAATCTGTCTCTATATCACTCAGTTCACTAAGGTTCCCAAGTCTGGGTTTAGCCACCAGGCCAAATGCTTTCGAGTGGACAACAGCAACTCTTCAGGGGGGCCTCTGCCCCTTCCTGCCTCTGTATGGATGCCCAGCTCACAGCCACAGCATCCTGGGAAGCGACAGGGGTGACAACATTTGCAGAGAAGTGAACACTGCAGAATGGCAAGGCCAGAAACACCTTCTGCAAAAAAAATGCAGAAGTTCAAGGGACAGGCTCACATGCCTCGGACATCAGTTCTTATCCCTCTGCTTTTGTGGTTGTTTAATGTTGGAGCAAGTCAACTTGAAGCAGTAGAATAAATGAATTCCAGCTTGAGCCTTGGCAGGATTTGTTTCGCTTGAGGAAAGTTGTTTACGCTAACGGGTGCCCCCCCAACCCTGCATAGTTCAATTTATATTATACAGAGTCTTGTCCATCATCTGGATGCTGCTGTAAACAAGATAATCTTTGTCTACCAGGAATGAGTCTGATGCCAATAACTTTAAGTAAACACAAGAACCAGTTTTGTATTTACATTGTCTGGAGTAACCACTGGCAAGAGTTTTTAATGGCGCCATGGGCCCCTCTCTGGCTAAGGTAGTGTCAGCTTTGGGGACTGACCTGGTTTGTGGAGGATTCACTCGGGGGAAGATTTCAGACTTGGCAGTTGAGTGCTACACCCAGGCCTGAATTCTTTTATGTGTTTTTGACAGTTTTTAATTCCATCAAGTTAGCATTGCCCCTTTTTGTGCTGGTTGGAGTAGGACAGGGGGTGAGGGGAAGATCTTAGATGTGTACAGTGAACTTACGAGCTCAAGCTACTTGATGCCAGCAGTGGTGAGGCTCTCAGTGTAAGTGGGGTCTGAAGACTGTTATTAATAGGGCTATGACTGCTGTATGGAAGACATCGGTGCATTGAGCTGCATTCCATGCAGAAAATAAATGGAATTTTGCAGAAGTCCGAGAGTTTGTTGCAATTCCAAACCAAGCCTCCACAGAAACACACAACTCCTCAAGTAGTGATAAATTATCTCTGTGGAGGAGTGGTGAGAAAAGCATTTTCCCCGCTAATTTTCCCTACAAAGAAAGCAAGACCATACAGTATGTGTGATTCATACTCCCAGCCCTCTTTGGGAACAGACTAAAAATATGTTATTAACTTGGTTAATAGTCCAGACTTCAAATGCAAGACGTAAGAAATCAGTTTTTAAGAGCTAAAAGCCTTCTTATGGTAAGTCCTTCTGCTGAGGCATGGTGTTAGGGGAGGGTGGGAAAGAGAGTGTGAATTCTCCACGTGGGAAAACATAGTAGGAGTGAGATCTTTGTGGTCTCTTGTTTAAGTTCATATCTGAAAATCTCTCAGGTCTGATTTATAAACCTGATTTATAAACCTTTTATTAAGATGAACAAAATCAAAGAGTCAAAACACAGCCCACTTCGTAACTGTGTACTTTATGGTGTTTGGTTTTAGTCCTTGCAAAAGAACAGACACATTAGACCAACCATCAGACTGTCTAGCCTGTAGGCACCATAGGCCGGGTGGTGTAGGGTGGCATACCTCCTGCAGCCAGACTGCACAGGGACAAAGCTGGCTTTTGTCTCTTTACCCCAGGAAAATAAAATAATCCATCTGTGACTCAGTTTCGTCTTCTGGATGATAGGAGGGATAATGGTACAAAGCTCATATGGCTATTGAGAGGATTAACTTAACATTAGTTTGGCACATTGCAAGCCATCATAGCACTTCTCTGACAGACCCCTTCTTGCTTCATAGGACATGGATTCATCGCAGATGATCAAAATAGATCCAATACAACAGCAGTATCAGTGGGAGGCTCAGTTGCAGAGAACAGAATCCACTCTAGCTAGTGTGACTGAGTTGGGCTTATTTAAGCAAAATGGCCTACAGAATCGGTGAAAGGGCTAAAAAAAAAAACACCCGTAGGCTGAGCTTTCAGGGATGATCCCCAAACCACTCTGCAGAACTGAGCTGCCAAGGAGCTGCTGCCTCTTCAGTAATCAAGAAACAGCCACTACCACTGCAGGCTCCAGAAAACACACCTGCTCACTACCACCCAGCCCGGCTAAGTGGAAGGCCCCTGTGCCTCCTGATGTCCACAGGCTTGCCCAGATTCCACAGATGCTGTCCCCACTTCACTCACATCTTCTAAACCTATCACAGGTAGATCTGAGTGGCTGACTCAAAGTCATGTGCGAAAGCTCAGCTGCAAGAGAGTTTGGTAAAGTTGTGTAGCATTACAACCCCTGCTGTTGAGGAGGGTGAATGAAAGGAAGGACCGAGCCCCAACCACCATCCTACCATGGTGGTCATGAAATACATCCGTGGGGACAGAGTCGTGTGAGGCAGGACTCATGTGTCCCCTTCTCTCCCTATATTTGTTGTCACTGGGCTCCTCAGCATCTGTGGTCATGGAGGAATCCCAGTGTGGTTCTAAAAGCTGTGTTCTTTTACACCAGTGAGATAGAGAGTACTAGAAGTTTTTAGGAAAGTTTAAGAGAGACAAAAAAAAAATGGAAAATGTGGGTGAAATTAAAAGCAGATATTGCTAGACAACTAGAGATATTGGAGGGTACATATATATATATATTTAATGGTTAAAAAACCCCAAAAAGTCTTCTGATGTTAACTAAAGTGAGTTGTCTACTTTGGTAGTACTTTGTGGTATGTCAGCACAGTATGAAAATCACTTTATTCTTGCTGGCTAAAAATGAAACAGTAGGAGGGAATTAAAAAAAATAGTGGTGTTGGGGCACCAGGATGGTTCAATCGGTTAAGCATCCGACTTCGGCTCAGGTCATGATCTCGTGATTTGTGGGTTCAAGCCCCACATCAGGCTCAGAGACTGGGGCCTGCTTCAGATTCTATGTCTCCCTCTCTCTCTCTGCCCCTCCCCCTCTCATAGTCTATCCTCTCTCTCTCAAAAATAAACATTTTTAAAAAATAGTGGTGTTTACTTCTGGGCAGTGGAAATAAGAGTGACTATTACTTTTTCCTTTTATATTTCTTTATATATCCATCAATATCTATGTATTAATTTTACTGCCTATAAAAAAATCAATTTATATGATTTTTCAGACCAATCAACCAGAGCCAGAACTTTCTTCTTCTTTCTCTTTTTCTTCTTTTCTTTCTTTCTCATCTTTTAAGTTATCTGCTGATATTTAAAAGGTCTTACCGGCAGGTAAATCCTTACTCATGGGATTAACAGACCATTAGACATTTTCAAAGTATAAACAGACAACTTTTGAACTAAATTAATCTGTCAATGGCTGGATTTTATCCCATCTTTTGAGTGAATTTGTCTATCAACATCTTGAAACTGAAATGCAGGCTTAGAAGCCATTTTAAAGTTGCTTCTGGTTTAACTTGTTTCTCTAAAAACAATGTCAATGGCAAAACCCAAGAAGCAGACTGTATTAAAGATTAATGTAATTTTTAACTCTGAAAATGTGGAGTATATTCTTCATGAGGCAAGGTAAGGTTACAACTGGTATTTGTCTATTTAAAATAGAGTATATGTGCATGGACCACACATGTTCTTCTCATGAAGGCTCTCATTTAGCCTCATAAGGCCCTGGAGGAAAGTGTTGTGCTTTTTATTTTATTGATGATGTGGAAACAGGCTCAGAGAGGTTGAATGATTTGTCAAAGACCACACAGCCCTCTAATTCCATCCATGGAACCCCTTCAGCTTCAGATAAGTAAGTGAATATTTGCATCCCTCTTTCTCCACCTGCTTTATTTGCACATCGCCCTCATCTCACCTATGAGCTAAGGATGGTCAGTCACATCACACCAGCTTGCCTCCTGTAGGTGTCCCATGATTGCTCACAACCTGGGCTCCAGTCCTCAACCCAGCATGAGTACCCATCAGGGAGCTGATTTGAGTGGGGTGATAAGCACCTGTCACGGGCACCACTCACATCTCACGATTCTCAGCCAGGACACAGACAGCCCTCCAGGACCCCCACCCTGGCCCATGGCAGCACCCTGGATGTAAAGGGTCCACAGGATCTTTCTGTATTTCTTATAATTTCGTGTAACTCTACAACTGTCTCAAAAGTTTGATTACCACTCCCAATACCCCTCCTGCACACGATCTTGGCCCTTTCCCCCTTCCACCGGATGGATGGAGACACTTCCAGGACCATAAGAGGGAGGGGTGGGGGGGGGGTCTGGATCCTTGAATGGCTGTGTGGAAAAAAGTCCTTCCCTCTCTCTTACTCCTTTTTCTGCTAATGTGTTCCAGAATGTTTATTAAATACCTGGGAATTAGCAATTTTTCTGGGCCTGGAACATAATAGATATTTGATAAATATTTGCTGACATAAAGAAAAGGGGGAAATCTCACCTGGTCTTCACACCGTCCTACAAGGTCAAAATTATGGTCTCTGTTTCACTGCTGGAGGACAAGGTGTTCTTCTGCCCTTTCTGGGAGGCCTGTGGAGTCTGGTTGACCTGAGAGTGACCCAGTGGGGCCACAGATGAGAAGCTGGTTCCCAGGAGGACATGTGGCTGCTACTGAGCCAGCTCTCTGTTCACCGGGTGCCCGAGAGGTGGCAGCGACGTGCATGGGATGGGTAGAGGTACAGCAGCAGAGCTGCCTTGGAGGCAGAGGTTTGGGACATGAATTGTGGACACAAGTTCGTAAGGGTAGAGGGCAAAGGGATTGAAGGGCAGGTCTTGGGTTACAATATGAGTGAGTTTATCGCGGGAGGTAACATCATCGTCAGAGCTGGCGTCAACCCAGGAAGAGAATGGAGGGAGGAAACCTTCCTGAATGCTTAGTGGCCGCTCAGCCAGGAACCTCTGAGTTTGGCTCTTGTTCCATCTCCATGGTTCATGCTGTAGACAGGAGAAGCCAGGATCAACGATCTCACCCGCACAGTCACAGAATGTGAGGAAGCTTCAGGAAAACCTGGAGAAAGCTCAGGAGAGAGAACTCCTTCCCCTGATGGTCTGTGCTGCTTGAGGTGAAGAACTCGTGTGACCTATTGAGACATCCTGGAACTATGTGGGTTCTTCATTCCAAACGAAACCAGAACCTCGGAGCTTCCAACTTTGTATTTATTCTTGGCAAAATCATCTTCTCATTTCAAAAGCGTGAGTGTAAGAAGAAAGAAGGCACGCAAGTCTTCTTTCCAGGTCACTGTCCTTGAAGCTCCCTGATGAGAGGCAAGTGGTGACAGCCTGAGAAGGTGCTGGCAATTCCCCTCTCCCACCTCCCCAAGGACAATCACAGTGTGAGGCAATGGATGGTGAGGGGGAAAAACAAGAGCCACAAAAAGCCTGCAGGCTTTGCCAAGCCAAATATGATGGTGATGTCTGCCTGGGCCGAGGCTTTGGGGGAGCTCATCGCTTTAATAATGAGCTGCCCTATGGCATGTGACTAGGACTCTGGGGCTGTAGGGACAGGGGGCTGTGCTCCTTCACCCTGCCCTCATCCCACATAGTCACCCCCACTCATTGTGCCTGGGAAAGCACCATAAATCTTTCTGGAATGAACTGCTTCATTTTCTCTCTGGATACATTGGAACCTCCATTTACATAAAAGTTCAAAAGGGAAAAAGAAAACTTAAGATCTTCCAAACTTCAAACAGGGCTCCAGTCAGGTTCAGTTCACTCCATTTGAAGTTTGCAACGAAGGGGTGGATACATAGTTTTGCCCCAGTGTCTCCCAGAAGATCTGATAATCTCATTTTTGTGCACCCTGTGTTCCTCGTGACCTACAGTATCGCGTATGATACGAAGAAATGCTATGTCCAGTAGGGCCACCTGATTCCTGTGACTGTTGCCTGGGCAGTAGGGCTGCCAAGGGCACTCCCCGGATCACTGAACTCAGGAGAAGTCGCCAAAAACTCAGCCTCATTCTTGGGGAAAACGTGTGTGTGTTTCCTGCCTCCCCGCACAAAGGCGATTTCAACCTTCCATTCAGCTCCAACTTTTCCTTCTGAAACAGCTGTGTTCAGGTGGCGCTGGCTTTGTGTGTGTGTGTGAGCTCTCTTTAGGGTGGGGTGCACACTGTACTAATCCATTTTTTCATCAGCTTGTTGCCAACAAAGGGCCACCTAAGCCCTGGAAGCCCCCTCGGCCTTTGGCTATGGATGCCACTAAGGGCTTTCCCGCTGTCAGTCCCAGCCAGTTTAGCTTGCTAGGGTCAGAAGAGGGGAGTGTGTGTGTGTGTGTGTGTGTGTGTGTGAGAGAGAGAGAAAGAGAGAGAGAGAGACAGAGAGAGAGAGACAGAGACAGAGAGAGAGACAGAGAGAGAGAGACAGAGACAGAGACACACACACACACAGAGAGGGAGAGAGGGAAGCCCTGAGTTCAGAAATGTCTCTGTGTGTGGTCTGAGGCTATTCCTCATTTCATGAAATCCATGCTTCATTCCTGGCTCTGGTCAAACTTGCACGTCACTGAATGAGTCCCTTATCCACTTTCCAAAACACTGAAGAGGTTTGAAAGGGTTCTGTGGGTAGACTGTTACTATCAGCAAAAGCAAACAAGCCGATGTATTTAGCTAAGCATTTTTTAATATTTAAACATAATAACGTTCAGCTAGTCATGACACTTGTGGCAAACAAGAAAGGCAGGAGGCAGAAGCCGCCAATATTCCTTACGCTGCGTCTGCTCTCCTGTGAGGGGACACCCCTGGGCAGCCAGGTTTCTTACCGCGTGGGGGCTGGGCTGCCCCAGCAAGAGGCTGGAAATGAGGACCTGACTCCCAAGGCTGGGAGACCCCTGGGGGCAGTTTGGGCGCCAGCCTGTGACTTTCGCTCACAGCCCCGTCATAATCAGATGGGGTTTGAGCCTAAGGTAAGGTAGTATTTCCCATCTGTGGAAAAATACAAAGGCCTGGGCAGCCCCTCCTTGTATAAAAACAAAGCCCTCTGATGGCAGCGTAAAGTGCTAAGCTGGGAAGCTATGGGTGTCCAAAGCCGGGGGGGGGGCGGGGGGCAGGTACAGTGAACATCCTCCCTGTGTGCGCAGCCCGGCACCGGCCCGGGGCTGCTGCTGGCCCTGGAACAGCCTTCCCTGCGGCTGGCACAGACCGCAGCCCCGCCCGCGGCAGGATGGCACCGGACACCCGCCCACCAGACCTCGTACCACCAGCTGGAAGTGGCTTTCTGGTTTACTGTAGTCAGTCATTCTCACGGGCCAGAGTAAAGTCAGCACCCCGCCCCCTCCCCAGCCAGCGCGGCCTTCTAGAGGGCCCCCGGCCCCCCCACCCAGACGCGGCCTGGCCAGGCTCCCGGGCCAGACTCTGCCTGTGCCACCCGAGGGCTCTGAATGGGCTCCCTGTCTGCCAGAGCAAACAAGATCCTCGTGGGTGGGGCCGGAGGTTACGAGGGCCGCGGAGGAGGACAGGGGACTTTTTCTCTCTGGATGTTCCATTAGAGGGACTGCCAAGGGCTTTGCCAAGGGATTTGCCAAGGAATCCAATCTGCTCCAACATTATGGATTCACCACTAAATAGCCCCATTCAAGAAAGACAAGGCCCAAAGGGCTTTTATAATGCAACTGCTTCCCCGTGCCCCAGCCAGAGCCACCTCTCAGCCACCCCGGCCTGCCACCCAGGTTTCCTCCCTCCTCAGCCTCGCGCTTTGTCCGCCTAGCTCCCAAGTGCGCTGCGCACTGAGACGCAGAGCTGGACCCCGCTCTAGCTTCCGTTTTCCTATCTGTAAAATGTGGGTGTTGGTACCTGGCCTGCCTGCTGTCCTGGGGTTTAGAAAAGGCCTCGGCTTAGAGAGCTCCCGCCCTGGTAACTTCTCCGTGAAAGGCTGCCCTTGTTATTATTCAAACCTTGAAGCAGTCTGGGGAGGTCCCACAGCCTTGCTGACAGCACAGGGGCTGGATGGCAGCGGGAGGCCTGAGGCCAGGGCTACTGGCTGTCAATCCACTTCTCCCCGTCGGTTTCCCACGGGCACTGGCCGGGTGGGCGCTGGCGGGGTGGGCGGTGCGGAGAGGGCAGGTGTCTGACATTTCCTGACAGCAGGCACCTCTTCCTTCAGTCTCCAGACCTTGGGAAGCGTGCCGTCTGTCCTCACCAACCCATCCCCCACCTTGGGCTCTAGGAACCTCTAAGATCCCTCCCTTCCAAGTCCAAGCCTGAGCCCTGGTGCAGCCTCTGATGCCCAGCCTTCAGCACACTCAGAGCTGGAGCTCTCAGCGTGGCCTGGAGGAGCCGTGGGCTCCTCGGGTTGGCAGGAGAGGCTGAAGGCAGGGAGGACCCACTTCCCTACCCACCCCGCCCTCACACCGGTTGTCCCATATGTCAGGAGGGCATCCTGTGACAACTTCCCAAGGAGGCTGCCAGAAGGGGGACTTCTTGAATCTATGGCCCATGAGGGTGATCTGAAACCTTGGAGCCCCTTAGGCAACGGTGCCTCCCATTTGGAAACCCACAGGAGAGGGAGAAAAAGTGTCCTGCAAAGAGTAGGAGCTAATACACACGTGTTGACTTCATTTAGTTTATCCTGAAAGGAGAGGGCAAGAAAAGTTACAAAGGAGGCCAGGGCAGGGGTGGGAGGAAAAGAATTTCAGACTCAGAATTATCTGAGAAGGGACCCCAGCATGCACCACAGGACCACAGTAGTGTTGGCCTGGGACAGGTGACTCCACCTCTACTTGCAAGGGGCTGGTAACACCTGTCCCTGGGACGGGGAGGAAAGCCATGGCATGTCAAGGTGGCTGGCTCTAAGTCGGAGCACAACAAAGGCTCCTTGTGTTCCTTACTCTTCTGCAGACGTAGGACTAGAGTGCATGTCTCAGACTCCCAGACGGTGTTCCCCCACTCCCCACAGAGGCCCCTGTGTGGTGGCATCTCCATATGGGACCCAGGGGCCCAAGTGCCTTTATCTGTACCTCTTTGGCTTTCAGTTTCTGGGCCTTGACCTCTCCCATGGTGGGCCCGCACTGCCAGATGGAGTATCTCGAAGAGTCTGTGTGCTTGGCCGTTGGCTGACAGATGCCTTCAACAAGACAAACACACAAATGACCACGAGGTCCCATGTTCCAGCCAGGAGACTTCTGTCCCCAAAGCCACCCCGTGAGAAACTGCAAGCCACCAAAACTACCATCAATAGAAATAGATCAATTAAATATAACTATACGATGGAATATATTGCATTGAAAAGAATGAACCAGAGTGGATTTGAATGCTCTCTCATAGGTAGTAAGCAAACTCAGCAAGGGCCAGAGTTGTGGATATAGAGAAATTCCTTTCATGTAAATGGAAAGTACGTACTGTTTCCTGGTTTGGGAGGTTAACATTTTTCTGCAAGTTTTCAGCCATTAAAAGCTTCTTTTGGAGAGGGACACCTGGGACTTCATTGCACCTTTCTCCTGCTATTTTTTTAAAACTCTATGTACGTCATCGTGCTTTCAGTTTAAATGCAAAGAGCTTCATGTGCTGGTTACTTGAGGTTAAGGACACTGGAGGGTGTTTTGTTTAAAATAAAGCAGGAGCTGATGGGTGTGAAGGAGACAAGAGACCACTGACAAGCTGAGATTGGCACCTTTGTGTCACCAGAGGCAAATTCAGTTCAAACTGTTTCCAATTCCTATCAGCACCCTCCAGATGAATGGGATGTAAACCACACACCGATTATGAGAATCTCAAGGAGGAAACTCCTTCTTCTGTCTATCCACCCACTTGTCGGCTCACCCATCCCAGTATTGTAGTGTCCTCCCCCCCCACCACCCAAAAAATGGGGAGCAGAAAAAAGCAAAGATGTTGCTAAGTGAATAAATCTGTGGACAAACCCACTCTGCGTTACCCCCCTTCTCCCCTCAGTGCCAGGGTTCCTTGCTCAGCTGGAGGAGATTTAAAAGATGCAGAAGATCCACTTACTCACATGTTAAAAAACCAAGAATCATTTTCCTGGTGATCACACAGAATGGGTACAGTAGAGCCCCCTGAAGCGATCGGTGCACTAAAAGGCAAAATAGCTACAATGAAACAACTTCTGGAAAGACTCCATCCGGAAGTTCAAGTTCGGTCTTCTGTTTTTTCCAAACCAGCTCCAACCTCTTGTAGGTTCCCTGCCTTCTTCTCTGAAAGAAACAACAGAGTCACATCCACTCATGTTTCCTGAGTACTTCTTACATCCAACTCTCTGTGGTGAATGTAAATAGGAGGTAACCCTTGACCTTTGGGATTTCCAATTCACTGTGGGCTTGTCCTACCTAACATCTCAGAAAGAACCATAACTATTGCCCAGCTGATTGGACCCAGACAACAGGCCAATCCTGTTGTCTAACAGAATCTGCTCTGGGTCAGGACCCCTGAGTTTTACTCCTGAAGTGGTAATGAGCTAATTTAGGTAAGTGGCTAATTTAGGACAGGTCCCTTTTCCTCTTTTGGTCTGCCCCCACCCCACCCCCGCCACCACAGCCTGTGGGGCAGCGTATACTCAGAAAAAATATTGTGCATGGAGATGAGACAACCATTAATCCTCTTTCTGGCTTATTTGCATGGGTAAACAGGTGTGCGTTTATTTTGGGAGGTTGACTTTTGGGACAATGAGAAAAAGCCATGTCTACCAAATCTACCAAGGTAGGTAGGAACGGGAGGCAGAAGTGAATAGAGTGGGTTGCTGAATGGGAAAGGAGAAATCGTTTTGCATGTAAGTGCTGTGAGAGAAAAGGTACAAGGGTGGGTACAAGAAGAAAAGAAGTTGCTCAGAGACCTTAACCTCATTGTGTTGAAAAGATGGATCTGAAAGTTTGGAGCGTATGGGTGGTGGGGGAGGTATAGGAAAAGAGGACTGACAGGAAAGGATCCTTGAGATCTAGAAATCTCTCAGACTCTAGGAAGAGAGACGGATCCAAGATCTGGGCAGAACAGGGAAGTGACATTTGAGTTGAACACTATGTTTTGAGGGACACAAGGCTGGAAAACACTCCTCTCCAGCTTCATGCATGCTATGGTTCTCTGATGCTCTGCTGGCCCCTAGAGGGATGCATTATAATAAATGCCGTTGAACAGACATCCAGATTTGTGCTCTGCTCCTGGGCTGTCCACGCGTTAACCAAGCTGTGTTTTAGTTGGTTTTCTAAGGAATTCAGAGATGGCAGTGGAGGAGAGCCCGCAGAGAAAATGACAGAAGGGGTGGCCAAGTCTTGGAAAAGGTTTGGGGAAGTACTCTCATGCTTTAGGGCTCTGCAAAGTGCTTTCTGCTCTGTGGAAATCTGTCATTGAATACCACGCTAACCAAAGAGACAAATGGGCAAAAAGTTGAGGTGAACTTGGGGGACAGGAGCAGAGGAAGAAGGGCCAACCAAGTCTTATGATCAGGTAAGGTGCTGTAGTCCTGAAGAGGCTAGAGTCTGCTCTGAAAATCTTAACCAACATTGATATGTGATGAGCCAGTTCTGTGACAGGTGCTACTTTAAGCATATTAGTTAGCTTAATTTGTTCTTGTGTCTGCTCTGCAAAGCAGAAGCGTTTGATTGTTAGTTCTGGTCTTAGAGGTAAGGAAACTAAGACATAAATTGGTTTAGTGGCTTCCTTGCAATTACACAGATAATAAGTATATTAGTTATTTTTTTATTAAAAAAAATTTTGTTAATGTTTATTTATTTTTGAGACAGAGAGCATGAACAGGGGAGGGACAGAGAGAAAGGGAGACACAGAATCTGAAACAGACTCCAGGCTCTGAGCTGTCAGCACAGAGCCCAACACAGGGCTCAAACCCACGAACTGTGAGATCATGACCTGAGGCCGAAGTCAGACATTTAACTGACTGAGCCACCCAGGTGCCCCATAGTAGTTATCTTTTGTTGCCAACATATCACCGTACTTAAAAAAAAATTTTTTTTTAATGTTTATTTTTGAGAGTGAGAGAGTGTGAGTGGAGGAGGGGCAGAGAGAGAGAAAGAAAAACAGAATCAGAAACAGTCTCCATGTTCCAGATGTCAGCACAGAGCTCAATGCAGAGCTTGAACTTGGGAACAGTGAGATCATGACCTGAGCCAAAGTCGGATGCTTAACTGACTGATCCACCCAGGTGCCCCAAATCACCACATACTTAATGGCTCAAAACAAAGCACATTTATGATCTCACAGCTTCTGTGAGCCAGGACCCCAGGCACAGCATTGCTGAGTGATCCAGCTCAGGGTCTTTCAAGAGGCTATCAGCTGGGTTTCATCTGGAGACTCGACTGGGGAAGGACCTGCTTCCAAGTTCATAGGGTTGTTGGCCAGTGGCCATTCCTTGAGGGATGTTCGGGAGAGGACCTCAGTTCCCTACTGACTGTTGATTGATGGGCCTTTTTAAATGATAATTCACAGTATGGCAGTTGGCATCATCAAAGCCAGCTGGGGAGAGGGTCTGCTTGCATGGAAGTTATAATCTTATGCAACATAATCATGGAAATGATATCTCATCACCTTTGTGGTATTCTGTTGGTTAGAAAGTCACAAGTTCCCACCCCCACTCAAAGGGAGGGATTACACAAGGACAAAATACAGGAGGCAGGATTATTGGCGGCCATCTTCAAGTTGGCTGCCATAGTAAGCAGTGTGCTGTATTTGAACCCAGGCAGCATGGCACCAATGCTTACATACCTAAACTCTATGCTCTTCTTTCCACTGATGGTTTTGCCATTTGTTCAGCACCCAGATCCTTGATGCCTGACCCTGTGCCTATCCCTCTTCTGCATGCCCTTATCTTTACTCACAGAGCCCTTGTGAGAAATAGCAAAGCCTCCCCTGAGTTCTGGCCACCAAATTAAGGAAGGATTCAATCTGCTAGCAAAGGGTTTCTAAACTCTCTAGACTTTATTGAGTAGAGTCCCAATAGGAAACAGAGGCACGCTCAAATTAGGAAGATAGAAGAGGGTTTCTTTACAGAGGGGCTACTTACAAAGTGTGGGCTAAGGCAGTGAAACTTTTGCCACCACCAAACCCGATGGGGTGAGGGAGGGAGAGGTTATGGGAACCTAGAAGGAGAGAGAAGTCATGAGGAGGATATCTCCTTGAGAAATGACTTTGCAGAGACAAAGTGAGAGCAATGAACGCCCTGGCCTCACTCTCCCCTCCTTCTGATCTCCTGCTGCCACTGGCCAAATCCACCCGTAAGGCAAAGAACCCAGGGGCTGTAGGGTGCAGTCCGCACAGGCCAGACTCCCTGGGGAGGAGAGAGTGGGGAGGGCTGGGGGGCAGCAAACAGGTTGCCCTGCTCGTAGACCAGCCCTTTAACAGGTCCCTCTAGAAGGTTTCAGTGTTTGCCCACCCTTCACCTCTGGTGGGAAGGGGGTGGGGGCTTAAAACTAAAGTTTGAAAGGAAACTAAAGTTGAAGGGAGAACTAGAAGTCTGAAGGGAAAACTGAACACCCATCAGAAAGGAAGAAAAAAAACCATTTTAAAATTTAGGTTTGAATGTATGATTTGATTCATTAAATGTTTAGTTTGTCCCAAAATTTCAGGAGCACATCTATGGCTAAAGTGAGGCAAGATATTGTTTTGTGTAATTCTAAAAGTTCTATGGGATTCCAAAATCGAGAGCTTAATCTATAATAACAATATTGTTATTATTATTATAACAATTATATAGCAATTTTGTATCTTACATATCATCCCAAATGTATTATCCCATTTGAGTATTATCTGTTCAAAGAAAGCTATTAATTTCATTGGAGCTTAAGGAAGGGAACCACCAGAAATAAAGAATCCTTAAACAGGATTTCCATGTCTGCCTGGGATGAGGTCACTGGTTCTCCCTCTTATAGACCCTTGTTTCATTAAGAAAAGTTAAGACATTAAGAAAAGCAAGAGGGACATACAACAGAGAGCCCTGTTCTGGCTGTGCTCAGGAGAGGCAAAAACATGCTGCTATGATCATGATAATTGATCTAAAATACAATCCACTAAGGGTGCCTGGGTGGCTCAGTTGGTTAAGCATTCGACTCTTGATCTCAGCTCAGGTCATGATCGCATGGTTCATGGGTTTGAGCCCCTCATCTACCTCTATGCTGTTTGGGATTCTCTCTCTCTCCCATTCTCTCTGCCCCTTCCCTGCTCGTGCTTTCTCTCTCTCTCTAAAAATAAATAAATAAACTTTAAAAAATACTAGAATGTATCACTAGAAGGCTGTGATACATTCATAGGTAGAAACCACTAAAAAATGATGTGAAAACTTTCAGTTGACAAAGGAAGATAGTCATCATACACAACTGAGTGGGAAAAAAAAACTACAAAAGACTATCGTACAGTGAGACTCAATATTTGAAGAAATCAAATATGTGTTCACATGTGTGTCTCTGTGTGTGTGTATTTTTAAGTTGTGAAGAGTAGAAATGAAAATATCATCAATGGTTATCGTATCACGTGGAGTTCCAGGTAATTATTATCGTTTTGCTTACTTGCACTTTTTAAATCAACATGTATTTATCATGTAAAAAAGTTGATAATCCCTGCTTAGAACACCTTGAAACAGACCAAAACCCCAGAGATCCCATAGAGCTCTGATCATATGGTATTCTCTTAATCTTGGTCAAAGGGGACCCCTTAAAGATTTCAATCCACCCCTTTGTCTATCCTGGTACTTATTAAAAATACCCAAGGATACGGGAGAGCTGATGCATACGGGCACATGTACCCCAATGTTCATAGCAGCACTTTCAACAATAGCCAAATTATGGAAAGAGTCTAAATGTCCATCAACTGACAAATGGATAAAGAAGATGTAGTTTATATAGTCAATGGAATACTACCTGGCAATGAGAAAGAATGAAATCCTGCCATTTGCAGCAACGTGAATGGAGCTGGAAGGTATTATGCTGAGTGAAATAAGTCAGTCAGAGAAGGACAGATACCATATGTTTTCACTCATATGTGGATCTTGAGAAATTTAGAAGTCCATGGGGGAAGGAAAGGGGAGAGAAAGTTACAAACAGAGAGGGAGGGAGACAAACCACAAGAGACTCTTAAATAGAACAAACTGAGGGTGGATCGGAGGGGGGGGGAGAGGGGAAAATGGGTGATGGGCATTGAAGAGGGCACTTGCTGGGATGTGCATTGGGTGTTGTATGTAAGCCAATTTGACAATAAATTATACTTAAATAAATAAATAAACCTCTTTAAACCAAAAAAAAATTACACCTTGTTATAGACAAGGGGAAAAGACCAACCCCCGTGTCCCAGCAGAGGAGGGTGGGGGACCCAAGATGAGCCATCCTGGATACAACGGGCCAGTCTAGCCAGTCTATGCCTTTTCCATTTTTCCTTCCTTTGCCCTCTGGGGTCAGGGTCTAGTGATTATAGCTTGGGCATAGACTCTGAAATTCTGATCGCACAACTTAAATCTTGTATTGGTCTCTTACCCCTTTATGTTTCACTTCCTATTTGCAAAATGATGATGCTGTTTTTTCATCCAAGAAACAAAGAAGCTCTTCTAGGTGTCCCTGGACTCCCTCCCGCACCCCATTCCCTTCCAGCTGGGCTCCAGATGAGAAACATTAACAACACTTCCTCTGTCTAAAATCACTGCAGGTGATGCTTTCACTGAAGACATTCCCAGATCATATAAGATCTTCTCAGTTTCTAGCAAAGCACCTAAAGTGACCTTGTTCTGGAGATGTACAATCTCAGTTTTCTGCACATCCCTCTTTCCCATGAAAACATTCTTTGGGGAGGTCTCCTTTCCCCAGTATTTTGCTCCTGAAGCAGTGATGTTTGCCTCTTTTCAGTTGCCCTTCTAGTTCTAGATTCTATTTTGTGAGTCTGTAAAGTTACCCTTTTTGGAAATGTTTCAGGTTGGGGAAGGTTTTTAAAGGCACAGTATTCCTGATGACAAATGAATTCAATTCTCAGCATTTTTTTAACCTCCTTTCAAAGGGATAGAAGCCTGGAGAACATTTGATAGCTAAAAGCTTAAATATTGAGGAATTGGGCCCTTTTTCTTTCCTTCCAAGGATTATTCCCCTACTTCTTGAACATCTTTGCCAGTTCTCTAATTAGGCCATTTCATACCTTGGGTTCAACTTTGGCATTATTTTTTTTCTAATTTTTTTAATGTTTATTTATTTTTGAGAGAGAGGCAGAGAGAGAATGCACGTGGTGAAGAAGCAGAGACAGAGAAAGACAGGATCTGAAGTGAGCTCTGCACTGACAGCAGAGACCCCAATGTGGGGCTTCAACTCACGATCAGATCATGACCTGACCTGAAGTCTGATGCTTAACCGACAGAGCGACCCAGGCACCCCTTGATGTTAGTATTCTTAAACCAGAGCTACAAAAATGAGGTGCAGATGTGTCCATGGGAGTTGGGGAGCACAGAGGAAGCCCCCCACCCTTTGTAGACAGTGGGTTTGACCACTACCCTCTACCAGATCTCTTACTGCTTCAAGGAAGCAGGAGTCACTGCCCCAGTCTAAGGTGAACACTCCTGAGGAATGGAATGGCTGTTGGCAACAAAGATCACAGAAGGGCTGGAAAGAAGAAAAATCAAAGGACATTGACAGAGTATAGCCAAATCCTAATACCTAGAGCAGTAACACCCTAAAAAGACACCACACCTTCAGGTGCGGGGCACTGGGCTTGAGGTGAATCCTGACCTGAGCAGTTCATTAGGTGGGGGAATGAGTCACACAAGAGACTTCATCTCCAAGCATTAAGGCATTGCGGTCCTGGCATAAGGATAAACTTATAGGGGCACCTGGGTGGCTCAGTCATTTCAACTATTGATTTCAACTCAGGTCATGATCCCAGGGCCATGGGATTGAGCCCCATGTTGAGCATGGAGCCTGCTTAGGATTCTGTCTCTCACTCCCAGTACCCCTCTTCCCCACTCATGCTCTCTCTCTCTCTCACTCTCTCTCAAATAAAAAAAAAAATTGTTTGAAAAAAAAAGGGACAAACTTATAGATGCATGGAACAGAATGAAGAGTCCAGGAACAAACCCATGTGTCTACACTCAATTGAGTTTGAACAAAGATGCTGAAACAATTCAATGGTTGTATTTTAAATAAATGGCATTGAGACAAGTGGATAGTCACATGCAAAAGAACATACACTATATTAACAAAAATTAACTCAAAATGTAAGAACTAAAATGATTCTTAGCAAAAGCAACCCAAGAAAAAAGTACATGAATGGGACACCATCAAAATTATAAACTTTTGTGCTTCAAAGGACATCATCAAGAAAGTGAAAAAACAACCCTCAGAATGGGAGAAAATATTTGAAAATCATATGTATAAATGAGGGATTTGTTCCTAGAATGTATCAAGAATTCTTACAACTCAATAATAAAAATCCAAATAACCCAATTTAAAAATGAGCAAAGGATCTGAATAGACATTTTTCTAAGGAAGATATGCAAATGGCCAACAGCACATGAAGAGATGCTTGACCTCATCAGTCATCAGGAAAATGAAAATCAAAAGCACAATCACATACTACTTCGCTTCCCCTAGGATGCCTATAACTAGAAAGTCAGATCATAACCAGTGTTAGCAAGGACATGGAAAAATTGGAACCCTCATACATTGCTGGTAAGGATGCAAAATGGGTGCAGCCGCTTTGGAAAACAGTCTGGCACTTCCTCAAAGAATTAAACATAGCGTTACCATATGACCCAGCAATTGTACACCTCTGCCCAAGAGAAGTGAAAACAAGCATTCAAACAAGCTTGCTCAGGAATGTTCATAGCAGCAGTATTGACAACAGCCAAAAGCTAGGAACAACCCAAGTGTCCATCAAGGGATGAAAGGATAAGCAGAAAGTGGTATATCCATACAACAGAATGTTATTCAGCAATAAAAAGGAATTGTAAGAGTTCTGAGTGATTTGAGGAGGTGATCAAGGAAAAATAGCCATGAGTTGGGGCGCCTGGGTGGCTCAGTTGGCTGAGCGTCCAACGACTTCGGTTCAAGTCATGATCTCACAGCTCGTGAGTTCGAGCCCCGCGTCGGGCTCTGTGCTGACAGCTCAGAGCATGGAACCTGCTTCAGATTCTGTATCTCCCTCTCTCTACCCCTCCCCCACTCATGCCATGTGTCTGTCTCTCAAAAATAAACATTAAAAAAATGTTTAAATAAAAAAAAAAAAGGAAATTGCCATGAGTGACAGTAACACACAGCAGACTCTCCTGGGGAGCATTTGGACAGGGTTGCATGCAAGGAGAAGTTCCTCACAACATGAGCCCTGAAGAGGCTGATGGCAAGGCGCCCACCAGCCTGAAGCGGAAGAGGGCAAAAGCAACCCCAGGGGAGGGGCCAGAAAGGGGATGGATATATCTAGGTGTTGCCATTCAGCAGCATGGCGGGCAGCCTTCAGGTCAGAGAGCTCAGAAGGACCTTAGCACCCTTGGGCCTTAAGATCACAAGGCTCTAGTAGATTCCCACAGCATGAAAAGCAGGCAGGCCCCAACTGGCTAAAAATTTGCTAGTTTAAGCTCTTCTTAAAACAACTGGGTGTGCACAACTTGAGTGTGGCGCCGGTGGCTTTTGAACTAAGGGGTCTCAGCCTGCTGTGAGGAAATAAGTAACCTCGGGCCATTTTACACAATTTTACACAAATAAGCCTGTGCGTGTAATAGGAATGAAGTGCTGATACACGTTCCGACACAGATGAACCTTGAAAACATGATGTGAAGTGAAAGAAGCCAAACACAAAAGAGCACATATAGGATTCCTCATGAGATGCACAGGACAGACAAATCTCTAGAGACAGAATGTAGATTAGTGGTTGCCTTGGGCTGGGCTGGGGGTTGGGGGGGGGGGGTTGGGCGCAATGAAAATGTTCCAAAGTTGTAGTGGCAATGGTTGCACAAGTCTGTGAATATACGAAAAACCTTTGAATTGTACACTTTAAACGCATGAATTGTACGTATGTGTCTTATATCTCAATACAGTGTTCCCAAAAGAACACTTTTTTTTTAAAGGCTCTTTTCGAACTAGCATTCTCGTTTTCTTCAGAGAAATAACCAGAAGTGTTCATATGATGTTTCTATTCTATTCTAATTTTTAGTTGTTTTATTTTTTTTTTAACATTTATTTATTTTTGAGAGACAGAGCATGAGCAGGGGAAGGGCAGAGAGAGGGAGACACAGAATCCAAAGCAGGCTCCATACTTCGAACTATCAGCACAGAGCCCGATGCGGGGCTCAAAAACACAAACTGTGAGATCATGACCTGAGCCAAAGTCAGATCCTTAACTGACTGAGCCACCCAGGCACCCCTAGTTTTTAGTTTTTTTGAGGAACCTCTAGACTGTTTTCCACAGCAGCTGCACCAATTTGCATTCCCACTAACAGTGCACAAGGGCTCCCTTTTCTCCACATCCTCACCAACACTTCTTATTTCTTGTCTTTCTGATAGTAGCTATTCTGACTGGAGTGAGGTGATATCTTATGGTTTTGATTTGTATTTCCCTGATAACTAGTGATGTTGGATCACTGACGCCCATTTCAGACGTCTGGCCTCCAGAGCTGTGAGAGAATAAGTTTCTGTTATTATAAGCCACCAAGTTTGCTGTAATTTTTTTTTTTACAGCAGCCATAAAAAACAAATAGGTGGAATAGCACAGACATGCTGTTGTGTCTTTATTGCATCATATGAGGAGGCACAAGATGATACTTTGTTTCATTCGTCATTTTGTTAACAATGATCACTCAGTTGAGGTGATGTCCCTCAGGTTTCTGTACTATAAAGTTACTATTTTTCCCTTGGAAAGGAATAAATAACCTGTGGGAAGAGACTTTGAGACTATCTAAATACCCTCTTTGCCATCACATTCTCCCCCACTGGTGTTAACATGTAATGGTCATTTGCGCCTGAGTTAATTATTACTGTGACAGCTACAAATGGTGATTTTCTAAATCTAACTAATTATTAAACTATTATTAGTTGGCATTAGTTAACATGGCTATAAGAAAGCACATGCCTTTCTCCACATTTGTTTCTTTCTTCAATTCCTTCATTTCTATCAATATAAACTCCTAGATCACTGTTTTATTCAAAAGGCTATAATCAGTTACAAGCACTGTTTCTTTTGCTGTTCATATGATTCTAGATTCACTAATGACGCCCCTTTCAAGCAGGCTTCTGTGTCCTTTTTTCTTTTCTCTCTCTCTACTTTCTACCTCCATGCCCCATGCCATGTCCTTTTGACATGCTCCCATCATTACTTGCTAGCACAAACATTTATGTCACACTTGTCTTTTAATTTCCCTATGCCAGCCGTGGAACCTGACCTTTCCCTGGGCATTACTCCATACAAATGGCATTTAGAAACCAACATCAGGCCACCAAGTAACCACCCATATTCTCAAAGGGTTTCATTTAGCACAGGTCTGTGCCAAAGTAGACTGTTCCAGCTCAGGGAAGGGGCTGATAAGGTTCTCCATGTGGCTTTGCAATGTGTCTGGAGCTCTGTGTTTCCATTTTCAGAACGTGGTGGGCCAAAGCAGGAAAGACTCTGTTCTGGGTTGAATTGTGTCCCCTCCAAATTCAGATAAGCCCTGACCCCAGTACTTTAGAATATGAACTATTTGGAGACAGGGTATTTACAGAGGCAATCAAGTCAAGGTGAGGTGTTAGGGTGGCGGGCCCTAACCCACCCAAACGATGTCCTTATAAAAAGGGGAAATGTTCACAGGAAGGGACACCGTGAAGAGAGAAGGCGCCATCTACAAGCTAGAGAGAAGCCTGGGGCATATCGGTCCCACAGCCCCCGCAGGAACCAGCCAAGTGGACACTGGTTTCGGGATGTCTGGCCTCCAGAACTGGGAGATAATTCGTCCCTGCTGTTTGGGGTACTTTGTTATAGCAGCTTTACCAGGCTGTGTGCCACCCCTGGGCCATCCCCCAACCCGAAGTTTCCCCTTTGCTTTAACATCTCGTTTGAAAAACATGGATCTATTGGTTTAAAATAAAAGTTTAGCCGGGCGTTTCGGTGGCTCTGTCAGTTAAGCTTAAGCATCCGACTTTGATTGTGGTCATGATTTCATAGTTCGTGGGTTTGAGCCACGCGTGAAGCTCTCTGCCGTCAGCACAGAGCCTGCTTGGGGTCTTCTGTTCCCCACTCTCTCTACCTTTCCCCCGCTTGAACGCTCACGTGTGCTTTCTCTCTCTCAAAAATATAAAAACATTTTTAAAAAGTTAGAGATTAGCACATTCTAAATAAATAAATACATAAATAAATAGTGTGGAAATTCATTGTTCTCTTCCACACCTGTCTCATTTCACATGTGACAGTGCCAGTGCCCACAGAAATGGTTTCTTTGCAGTCTCAAGGCCCTTTCCTGTGGCACATTTTGCTGTCTTGGAGGTTGAAGGAGAAAACGAGGGAAGAAGAGTGGTGAGCTGGACTGGAGCCACTGTCAGGCTGCATCACGGCTCCTGCAGAAGGACCTGAGCTGTGTTGGCTCTGAACATCAGCAGGGACAGCCGTGACCCATTCTGCTGCAGTCTCGGGGACCAGACAGCCCCGTGTGGCCTCCCAGGTGCAGAGGCCATCCTCCTCACCCTCCCGCCCCGCACAGCCCAGCGCTGGCTGCACTTCTGGCCCTATGGCCTGGGTCGCCTCTGCATCCAGGCCTGTCTGAGAGGATCGATGGCTGGGTGTCTGGGGATTGTCAGCCTCCAGATGTTGTGAAGCAGCCACTTGAGACTATAAAGTTCATCGGTTTCTTTCTGTAATTTCCCTCCTCCTCACTTCTCCCCCGCTGAGTCCTTCTTGCCGGGCTCTCTGGCATATCTATGGTGCATAATAAAGGTAGAGATACCTCTGGCACAAAGCTCTGAGTCCAAACACAGTTGCCAAAGATTGGATCATGTCTTCTCTAGCAGCTTTTCACAAGTTTCTTATGCCCTTTCTCTCTCCCTTGGCAAGAAAAGCACACATCAACTGACGTTCAAGCTGCTACAGGTTACTGGTTGGAATGAGCTAATTTAAAGGAAGCTTGTCTGGGGACCCGCAGTGCCTGTGCTATTTGTGCTGACTCCATCCCAAGCCATTGTCTCAGCATAGCTGCCAAGGCCACTCTCAGCCTTCAACGCCACAAGCGACATGAGCTATAAAATCTTTTGCTCCAAGATGCCCTTGTTTTGATGACATCTATTCAGAATTGCCATTGGGTTTCACCCTGGTCGTTACTCTGTGATCATGACGGAGAGCGTGGGGATACTTTCTCCTCTGGAACGAAGCCCTTGATGGAGCCACATGCCAACCTTCCCTCCTCTGAATACTGACTGGCTGTGGCTGGGTGCCCATACAGCTTTATCCACAAAAACAGGCCTGGACCACATTTAGCCTGTGAGGTCTACAGTATTGTCCTTTGTTGACACATCACTTTACTCTCTGAGCCCTAAGGTCTTCATCTAGAAATTGTCCAGAGGACGTTGTGACCTTTCAGCTTGTAGGTCCCCGGTAGAATCATTGGAACAATTTGACTGGAATCCCCACTTGCTCTGGGATGGGACATCAGCCCTCTCTTATTGTGTGCCTTAGAATCCAACAGTGGATGTGTGTGTATGTACATGTACATATATACAGTATATATCTATATGTCTTTATCTATATCTATATATCTACATCTACATCTGTATCTACATCTATATCTATAGCTACACGATTTAGACATAAATAACCCTGTAATCCCTCTTCTGTGTGTGGCCCCCACATCCATCCACCAGGCTGTCTGTGCTCATCTCACCAGCCTGCCCTAAGGGTATGGCCCTGCTGCTAAAGCTCTGCACAGGGATCTGTGGACTCCATGGCCAAACTTCTCAACACACATGCCAACCATAGTGCCCTCCACACCCCAGGCCACCTGCTCTTAATCTCTGCCAGCCTCACCCCCAGGAGAGTCCATCTCCCCAGCAGGCATGAAAACATCCCTCCCGCAGCACTGTTTCTTTGTCCTTGAAGCTATAGTTTTATCCCCGTAGGGCGGAGATTCCTGGCAAAGAGGCCTTGGTATCTTCAGATTCTGTGTCTCCCATTCTCTCTGTCCCTCCCCTGCTCATGCTCTGTCTCTCAAAAATAAATAAATGTTAAAAAAAATTTTTTTTAAAAAGAAGGGGCGTCTGGGTGGCTCAGTCAGTTAAGCAACTGACTTCGGCTCACATCATGATCTCACAGTTCATGGGTTCTAGCCCCCCGTGGGGCTCTGTGCTGACAGCTCCAGCTCAGAGCCTGGAGCCTTCTTCAGATTCTGTGTCTCCCTCTCTCTCTGTCCCTCCCCTGCTCATTCTCTGTCTCTCTCTGTCTCTCAAAAATAAGTAAATGTTAAAAAAATTCTTTTTTTAAAAAGAGGCTTTGGTGTCATTGGGGACAGAGGGGGAACATTCCTGCCTGGACCCCAATCGTTCCTCACACCACACCCAACATGCAGCCTGCAACATGCTGAATACCTTCCCCATGCAAGGAAACTGTCCCCTTATAGATTTGTCTACAGTCTCGTTCCCAGAGATTTCCGTGCAATCTCCTTCTCCCGAGTCCTTCAGACACTTGAATCACACCTGTGGCCTACGTTCTTGTTAGTGAGATCCCAGGAAACCCAAGAGATCTGGCTGGACACCAGTTTATGTGGCCGTGAGAATTTGATCACAATTAAGTAAGGCATTTTTCTCGGCCCTGAGCACACAGAGATTCCCTAGGAGCCAATATCCAACTCCACACCCCTCAAGTCTGTGTCTAGCCATTGGAGACACCCCCAACCTCACAGAAAACAAGGACCTTTCCTCCCTTATATCTCAAGGCTCCATGGCTCTATATTCCATGGCATTCTAGCAAACCAGGAGGAAAAACAGCAAAGCATTGGAAAGGCTTTTCCTGAACGAACTGGTACAATCAGAAGAGATATATAAAACACATTAAATTTATAAGTATTCTGGCTGAGTCAAGAACTCCAGATTTGGAAGCTTAACATATCCCAAGTTTTGACCACCTTAGTTCTGTATCAGGTTCTCCTGAAGCACAAGTATTACAGGGTCTGATAGCTTCTTCTTGAAGCTAGAACAAGCAATCCTAAAATTTGTATGGAACCACAAAAGACCCCGGATAGCCAAAGTAATATTGAAGAAGAAGACCAGAGCAGGAGGTATCACAATCCCAGACTTTAGCCTCTACTACAAAGCTGTAATCATCAAGACAGCATGGTATTGGCACAAAAACAGACACATAGACCAATGGAATAGAATAGAGACTCCAGAACTGTACCCACTAATGTATGGCCAACTAATCTTTGACAAATCAGGAAAGAATATCCAATGGAAAAAAGACAGTCTCCTTAACAAATGGTGCTGGGAGAACTGGACAGCAACATGCAGAAGAATGAAACGAGACCACTTTCTTACACCATTCACAAAGATAAACTCAAAAAGAAGACTTCCAGATGGCCAACAGACACATGAAACGATGCTCAACGTCATTCAACATCAGGAAAATATAAATCAAAGCTACACTGAGATACCACCTCACACTGGTCAGAGTGGCTAAAATGAACAAATCAGGAGACTACAGATGCTGGCAAGATGTGGAGAAACGGGAACTCTCTTGCACTGTTGGTGGGAATGCAAACTGGCACAGCCACGCTGGAAAACAGTGTGGAGGTTCCTCAAAAAATTCAAAATAGATCTACCCTATGACCCAGCAATAACACTGCTAGTATTTATGCAAAGGATACAGGAGTGCTAATGCATAGGGGCACAGGTACCCCCATGTTTATAGCAGCACTTTCAACAATAGCCAAATTATGGAAAGAGCCTACATGTCCAACAACTGATGAATGGATAAAGAAATTGTGGTTTATATATACAATGGAATACTACTTGGCAATGAGAAAGAATGAAACATGGCCTTTTGTACCAATGTGGATGGAACTGGAGAGTGTTATGCTAAATGAAATAAGTCATACAGAGAAAGACAGATACCATATGTTTTCACTCTTATGTGGATCCTGAGAAACTTAACAGAAGACCATGGGGGAGGGGAAGGGAAAAAAACAAGTTAGAGAGGCAGGGAGCCAAACCATAAGGGACTCTTAAAAACTGAGAAAAATCTGATGGTTAATGGGGGCGTGGGAGGGAGTGGAGGGTGGGTGATGGGCATTGAGGAGGACACCTGTTGGGATGAGCACTGGGTGTTATATGGAAACAAATTTGACAATAAATTTCATATTAACAAATATAAAAAAATAAAAAAATAAAATTCCTGGAATTGAACGTAGGAAGAAAAACAAACCCAAAAAACGATTGCCTCTCTGCTTTGTAAGTTATTATTCCTTTCCTGTCATGCCTTCTATCCCCATACCTCTTCACCAAATAACAAAACCCAGGCACCTAGGGAGAGGCCATTTGGAAGCTTCCTGCTCCCTGCCACCTGTATTTGTTCCCATTAGGAATATTAGCTAAAGAACTTGAAAAATTACAACATGGAACCTGGCTGTATCACTTATCTGTTGCTGTGAAAGAAACCAATCCAAGAGTTAGTGGCTTAAAATGACATGACTTGTTATTTCTTTTGATTCTGAAAGTTGGTTTCTCTGCTGGCTCACCTGAGCTCACTCTCGTGGCTGCATTCAGCTGGAGGGTTAGCTGGGTCGGAAGGTCCAACAGGGACTCACGCTCAACTCGCACTTGCTGGCAGACGCCACTGTCTCTGAGCTGGGACATTTCAGTTTTCTTCCATGAGGCCCCTGATCCTTCAGGGGCTGGTGCCTTCCTTATATGGGGGCCTCAGGGCAGGGCCCCAAGAGAGCAAGAGCAAAAGCTGCAAGGACTTTTAAGGCCTAGTCTTGAAGGTCACATAACCTACCTCTGATAACTGTCAATTGGTCAAAGCAAGTCATGTGTCAGGCCCAAATTTAAGAGGGAGAGAAACAGACTCCCCCTCTTGTTGAAAGGAATCTTAAAGTCCCTTCACAAGAGATCACAAGACAAAGTGCTGCAGCATCTTTGAAAGCATCTGGGGTAGCAACTCCTGAACAGTCCCACCTTGTGGGGAAGGCCATGTGAGAGGGGCTCACATCCCTCTCTAGACAAAGGCCTGTTTCTTTACAAAAAGGCAAAGGGCTCTGAAATCTTGGGTGTAGAGCTCAGAGTTGAGCTTCTGCCTCTGCCAGTTCGAACACTTTAGGTCATTAGTGACAGAAACCCCATTTAAACTAGCTTTGGCCAAAAGGGGAAACATTGCAGAGATCATGGATCCCATGGCAGGAACATGGCGGGTCTCCAGGACATTGGGAAGCAGAGGTTCGATGCTCCAGTACTCTTGGTCTCTCCTGCCTGTTTCTCTGAGCATCTGGCTTCCTTCTGCTCACTCTCTGGTTGCAGACAGCTTTCTCCTTAGGGTGGCAGATATGGCTGGTCCAGAAGGAAGGAGTGGGATGTGGGCAGACAAACCCATGAGGGGTCCCCTTGATGAGCCCTGGATACAGGGCCGGGCAGTGGTCAGGAGAACAAAGTCCAGAGTTAGACTGCCTGGGCTGGAGTCCCAATTCTGCCACTCATTAGCAGACTATCCCTAAGTAAGGTACTAAATCCTCTGTGCCTCCATTGCCTCATCTGTGAAATGGGAAGAGCTGTTTCGTCTATACAGTCGTATAGGATGAAAATGGGTTAATATATGCAAAGCTCCTTCAACAATGCCTGATTCTGCAGTATGTGCTCACAAAATGTTAATTATTATAAATAGGATGGAACAGATTTTATTTACATTAATTACATTTATATGCTATAAGACAATACATAGAAGGTCAGAAAAATTTTTGTTTCCTGGGAACTGAAATTATTAATTTTGGAGAAAATGGGTATTAAGAGTTTTCTGTCTACTTCAGAAATGCTTCCTGGGAGTTCATAGGGCAGGCACTTACTCTTTCATTTATTCAACAAATATATTTGGAGTACCTGCCCCTGGTGTCAGGCACTGGTCTGGGCACAGAGCACACTGCATGGGAGCAGCCGACCAGAACGCCTGCCCTCATGAAGCTCATGTCTAACGGTGGGCCGTATACCTTGTTTCACACAGAAATGTATTTTTCTAGATAAGCAAAGTTCCAGTAGGCCAAAAAAGGTTGTATCAAATCAGAGCAATTTCCAAAAATACCACCAAGGAAGGCCTACACTATGCTTTGGGCTGCACGCCACAGCAAACCTTCACTTTTGCTCTATTCACAAACAGTTATTTGCTTCAAGTTCCCCAAATCCCCTCAACCCCCATCCTCAAAAGCCACCCAGAAACACCCAAAATTAACCCAGTCCATTCTACCATGGGTCAAAAGAAGAGAGAGAAAAAAAACATTCCTGAGCAGACTTTGATCTTCCTTGGGTGTGAATTTCATAGGCAATCTGACTCCTTGACTTTTCCACTAACTTGTACATAGTTTCTGTCCATTTCTCCTCTCTAGTACCAAAATGAGCCATTCTTTCTTTTTTTATGTTTATTTATTTTGAGAGAGAAAGAGCAAGGAGGGGAGGGACAGAGTGAAATGGAGACAGAGAATCCCAAGCAGGCTCCGCGTTGTCAGTGTGGAGCCCAACATGGGGCTTGAACTCACGAACCATGAGATCATTCATGACCTGAGCTGAAACCAAGAGTCAGACACTTAACCAACTGAGCCTCCCAGGCACCTCCAAAATGAACTGTTCTTGAATCACCCCAGGTGAAAAAAAATGGACATCTTTTTTACCAACCACCATGTTTTATCATCCTCACCAGGTCACAGAGGCCTCAGAGGGGGTGAGGGGGCCAGTCCAAGCACAAGCAAGACCCACAGAGCCACTTCAGGCCTGCTGGAGGGACAGCTGAAAGAGGTCGGGTGTTCATCCCTTCAGAAAAATATTTGAACACAGCTGTTACCCTCCTTCCTGCCACCCATGTGGTTGTGTTTTTAAATATGGCTTGAACTTGAAGCAGTTTCCATTTATAAAAATTCTTTAGCAAAATACTCTTTCCAATAACAATATTCCCATGTGTGCCTTTTGCTTCTGATATTTTCCTTATAAATGAATCTGCTAACACAGAGCCCTCTTGTCCTTTGGCTTTTTTGTGTCCACAAACCAGCTTCCCCCCACCCTGTGGTTCTGAGACCTCTTGCTTTGGCACAAGAATCTAGAAAAGGCAGGCTGCCTTCTTTTTATTACAAGAAGCTTATCTTTCCCCATTACAACAGTCCACGTGGGGCTCCGGGCCAGGTGTGTGGCGGCATCCACACGGCCACAGCAGCAGGGACGCCCAGACCCTTGGTGTCCAGGCAGCTCCACATATCCCTGTCCTGCTTCCAGGACCTTCCACTCTGGAAAAAGAGAGGCAGATGGAACACAGGCCACCTTGGTAGTCTCAGGCCCTAAATATCAGGAGCTGCTAGGTCAATGACTCCATCACAGTTGTTCCCAAACTGGGCTGATTTTCAGAATCACTATTCAAGCGTCCAGTGCCCAGCCCCACCCATCCCACTCCGGGAAGACTCCTTGCAGGCAGCACGCCAACAGGAATGCCTTTAGAATCTCTGCAGGTGACTCCAGAGTGCCAGAAAAGTTGAGAACGGCTGCCCCACAGCAGGGTATCCGATTGGGGCACAAAATGGAACGGGTGTTTGTCAACGATTGTTCCCATAAAACTGATAAGCCCTGTAGGGATTTGGCTGTCAGGATAAGCTTCTCCCCTCACAGATGTTTCCTGTCTGCCACATGAGGATTTGGGTCAAGATAACTCCAAATGGTCTCATTAACTACAATTGTATAATAACACTCACTTCCAAAGGGTGTCTCCCCCGCAAGCTTAGAGGTGGGACACCGTGGGGATACTCCTCTTTCGGTCATTACGAAATTCCTTCCATTCACTGAGTTGTGAAATCTGGAGCCTTAAACCAGTTCATGTTTTAGTTTCTTTACCTATATTGCATTTTTTCTAGTATGAAGAAAAAAGGGGCAAAACCAGAAGTGTAAATATACACTTGCATATGTGTACATATTACATATATGTACATGAATATATATACTTTAATATATATGGATAAATATACATGCACACATGCCTAGAAACGATTCCAGAATGATATTGGATTGGCTTAGAATTTTGGAATGGAAGCCTGAAGCAGTTGACATTCTTTTCCAGAAGGAAGGAGAGTCCTCAGTGGCAATGCCGAGATTTTCAGGCCAAGAAAAGCCATATTAAAGTAGGTTGAACCCAAAGAAAATCATCTGCAGTTGAGCAATGACCAGAAAGCCTTAAAAAAATTTTTGAAGACATTTTATAATAGTGCAATTTGTTGAATTGGACAGAGGATGTCATTTTAGGAGTGGAAATTAAATCTGAAAATGTGAGCGCAACAGTGAGGGGTGGGGGGCTCTAACTCCTCCGCCATGCACTGACAACACTGTGTGGCAGAAAGTCTCCCTCATCTACCACCCAGGGGACGACTAAGGTCCTTGAGGGCAGGACATTGTTCATTGTCCAGCAAGTGCCTAGCGTTAAACTAGATACACATTCAGTAATAGTTGGAAAAGTAAATGAATGAACCCAATACTTTCAAATGTACCTAACAAAACTTATGAATTAGGTTTTAGTTTAGGAGTAGATTTCAAAATATTGTTAGTATAATCCTCCCCTCTACGCATATACTTTTCCACCATTCCCTCAGCTAATAATTGACTATTTTCTTCTCTAAAGAGCTATTATGGCAGAATCCATGGAACACTTTGATCCATGAGGGCACAACCTAATTTGAAAAGGGAGTAACCATGAAGTGCCTTATTCTGGGGTCTACCCTTAAGGAATGTGAGGGAGTTTTTTCTCCAGGTATGAGCCTCTTCATAAAACAGTTGTCCGATTGGCTACTTCCTACCAATAATGTGGGGATTGCAGGGAGACAGGGAAGCTATATACGCATGCATTTATGCAGGAAAGATATTTTAAATGGTTTTCAACTAATAATATTGTAAAAATACCCAGGAGACTTGTGATGTGGAGCCAGAAGGAGTCTATGAGGTGAGGTTATGTCTGCCACAGCCCCTTTGAAGCACTTAGAAATGTTGCAAATATAGAACAAACCCAATAATCTACAAAGGTGGAAAGGGGAAGGCCTTACCCTCTGTGACTTGGTTTAACTCTGTCTTTTGAAGGGAAAGCAAAGTATGCATCTAGGTAAAAATCGTTTTCGCATTTTAATTTTTTTTTTTTTTTTTCAACGTTTATTTATTTTTGGGACAGAGAGAGACAGAGCATGAACGGGGGAGGGGCAGAGAGAGAGGGAGACACAGAATCGGAAACAGGCTCCAGGCTCTGAGCCATCAGCCCAGAGCCCGACGCGGGGCTCGAACTCACGGACCGCGAGATCGTGACCTGGCTGAAGTCGGACGCTTAACCGACTGCGCCACCCAGGCGCCCCCGTTTTCGCATTTTAAAGCAGGGAAAATTTAGAGCACTAGAGAGATCTGTAATTATTTCGAATCCTAACATTTTATAGTGTCATAGGAACACCAAAGATTTTGCATACTAGATTAAACCAATTATTTGTTTTTACATTCTAATAAAACTCTATCTCTTGAAAAACTTCAAGCAGTCTGTTAGTGAGGGGTGTGTAAACCCAATGGAAGCATCTTGGCCTCCTCTGTCTGAATCGGGACTGAGAAACCAACAATCAACAACCAGAATTGAAGAGACTTTATTTCTTTTACAGAAATGTTTGGGGTTTCTAATGCCCTGCCTACATTTATAGATCTGCTTAGGCCACCCACAATTTGCAAATAAGACATACTCGTAAGTTTACAAAGGGGTTTTTGGAACTTGGAAAGCATATTATGTCCTGTATCCTCTGGCCATAACCTACTTCACCAGCCTAACTGACTACCTTATATGTTGTTGTTGTTGCTGCTGCTGCTGCTGTTTTTAATTTCAAAAAACTTTTTTTTTTAATGTCTTTTAATTTTTGAGAGACAGAGAACAGGCAGGGGAGGAACAGTGAGAGAGGGAGACACAGAATCCGAAGCAGGCTTCAGGCTCTGAGCTGTCAGCACAGAGCCCGAGGCGGGGCTCAAATTCACAAACCATGAGATCATGACCTAAGCCGAAGTCAGACACCCAACCAACTGAACCACCCAGATGCCCTGCTGCTGTTTTTTAATTTTAGAGAAAGAGGGCATTTGAGTGGGGGAGAAGGGCAGAGGGAGAGAAAGAGAGAGAGAGAGAAACAGACAGACAGACAGACAGACAGAATCCCAAGTAGGCTCCACATCAGCACGGAGCCCAACATGGCACTCGATCCCACAATCCTGGGACCATGACCTGAACCAAAAGCAAAAGTTGGATGCTCAGCCAACTGAGCCACATAGGCACCCTTATCTTATATGTTTTATCCTTCAGTATCTCTGAATTTATATTCCTCTAACTGGCTTTAGCTTCTGTGCCTCCGTGAATTTGCACATGTTGTTACCTCTGCCTGGAATTCCCTTCCTCCACTTCTCTATTCGGCAAACAGTCTTCTTTCAGGACCTGGTGTCACCTTTACTATGAAGCTTTTCTTGATTTCACAAATAGATTTCATTGCTCCTGCTCATGTGCTGCCTTGTGCTTTAGCTACTAGCACATGTAAGTGCACTTAAGTAATATTACTTATCTTTCCACCTGTCTCCATCACTAGACTGTGAAACCCTTCAGGACAGGGATTATATTATGTTTCACTGATGTTCATATGTCTGGTGCCTAGTCCAGCACCTCTTTGGTTGCTGATCTATGATGATCAAGTTCCAACAAAATGTTAGAGTAAACAAAGAAAGAAGATATGGAACCCAATACACACTGCCTGTGACCCATTAGAGCGGTAATGACAAGTCCAAGGATGACGGTTTTGCAGCAGACTGAGATCAACCAGTAGAGGATGAGACTAAAGAACAAGAGGTCCTGGGAGAATGGACTTTGTGAGGAAGAAGAAAGAGAGAATACTTAATGTGATGGAGACCCTGGGTCAAGGTGGGGGTGGAGGGAAGCTGGGGCTATAATAATGGCAGTACAAAAAAGGAGAGGCTAGTCAAAACTCTAGGAAAACCCAACAACTTTACAAGAATTTTTCTTTGTAAGAAAAGAAATGGTTCATTTCTTGGAGCTGAAACAATATTTACATAGTCATAAAAATAGAAATAGAAATTTTGATTATTAATTTAACTATAAATAGTGACATATCTGTGTCAGGACAGAGTTAGAGAGAAGATGTAACTAAGGGCCAATGAAATCTGAATCCTACCAAGTTGTTGGTAGGACTTATGGAAAAGCTCCTTAAAAGGTCAAAAAGCATGTGGGCATTCCCCTTTTCCTTTCTCTCATCTCTTTTCTTGCCAGATGTAGAGTCCAGGTTTCTATGGTAGCTCTATAATCATTCAGGATCCGGCTTCCTTCTATCTTTCTGCTCCCTGTGTCTGGTTTCTGTTATGTGAGAGATAAACAAACCTTTATCTTGTTTAAGCAGCTTTTGCTGGATCTCTGTCCTGGCAGATGGACACAATTCCTATCTGATACAAGAGATACACCATTTTACTTAGAGATATGGAACTAACCATCCAAAGAAACACAGCCTTCTCCAGCTGTGTTAAATAAGCTGGGACATGCACAGGTGGAGGGGGTATGTGGGAAGGGTATGCACACTATTGACTGCATGTGCACCCCCATGTCAAGGGGTTAAGAGTGTGCATGTGGGGAGAGCCAGGCTGAGTCAACGGTGCATCCACACAGCAGCAGCTTTGCCTGAGTCCTAATAGGATACATATGTTTGGCCATCGATTTAAAATGCAGTTTGAATTATGGAATCACTGTTTGGGTCAACCTAGGCTGGATGCTGCTGATTAAACTCCGGAGTTGATATTCTTCCTACCCTCTTACTCCTGTCCCCTCCCATTTCCATGTCTCAGCTGCCACGGTCAGCTTCATTCCTGATATTCCCAGCAGGGATCCTAGGAATGGTTGTTCAAACTGTGCACTAACCTGGTCATTAACAGAACTTTTCTTTCTTTTTCTTTTTAAACTTGAGACATGAGTACCCTTTTCTAAATCAAGGACAGCCCCTTATGGACTAGTGGTGCCCTGTCTCTAACTGCCCTTAAAATCTAAAGTGCTTGCCATGGCCCTGGCCTCTATGGACTGTCCCCACCTACCTCACTAAACTCGTGGCGACTTCCCTTTGCTCATGTCACTCTAGCCATAGTGCGCTTCCTCGGATTCCTGAAGTCTATTTCCACCTCAGGACCCTTACACTTGTCCTCTCCACCTGAGGTTGCCCCTCATTGATCAGTCACTGGATGTGGGCTGCTGTCTAAAGTGGACATGACCTTGAGGGAGGCAGCTTCCTGTGGCTGAGGCAGTCCCCAGAGGGCAGACACCTGAGGGCCATCTGCCATTAGAACTCCCAGTAGTTGCATTCCTGAAGGGGGACCTGGGTGGCACCTCACAGCATCCACCACATCTGTCTTGCTCATCACCACGCCTCAGGTGCCTACAACAGTACCTGGTCCACAGGAAGGAATTCAATAAGTTTTTGGCAGATGAATCTTAGTGGATTGAGATTCAGGCTGTGCCCTTTGAATAACCATTGTATTTCCACTCCAAGCTATTATGTTTAATCTTAAATTTCAATCCCTAAAGGACATCACTTCATTAATCTTGGAGCAGATAAGTGGACAGGAGACAGATCTTATCCTCACTGTCCCAAGTGTCTTAGGCCAAAACAGAGAGACTGACAGAAACACACATTTATCAGACACTCCTTGACCCCACTCACCCAGGGGTGGACTGTTTGCCTTCACCGGCCACTACACGCATGCAGGCTCTCCCCCCAGCACTGAGGCACCGTTGGCTGTGGACCTGCTCTTGCATAACGCAAAGCAAAGGGCCTTCCACTTAGGGAATTCCCCTTGGCCAGTCCTTAACCAACCATAACAGCCTCTCAACCTGAAACTTCTGCCTCCCGAAGAATATTCTATTGTAGCAATGCCCTTCACTCGGCATAGAAGACGACTCCTCACAGAACACAATCCAAGCTTTCTTCATTTATTATAACTTATTTATTCACAGATATTAACATAAATCCAGATGAAGACTGGCTTTAAAGAAAAAATACAGTGTGTGAAGCTTGAGAATCTGAAGCGAGTTTTATTAGCAAATTAAACTGAAAGGAGATGATGGAGAACTTTGAAGTTCGTCATGGCCACGTGACTTGTTCTGGCCAATGAGATGCGAGAGGAAGAGATGTGCGTCATTTCTGGGCGCAAGCTTGAAGAACCGCTGCGGAGGAATCCACAAGCTCCCTTTGTCCTATCCTGTCAATGGTGGTCGCATGTGTCGGGATGGAGCTCCCATCAGCCTGGGTCTCCTCACAAGCGACTGTGATGCTGACGTGCAATGGACAAGAAGTGTCAGCAAGAAGCAAACTTTTGTTTGAACCACAGATACGTGGGCATTGTTTGTTACGAAGCATAGCCTAGGCTCTTGTAACGAGTCAGTTGTCTCTCATTCTCTCTCTGTCATGTTTGTTTGTTTCATGCAGCCTAATCACCTCTGTAAATCCAGACTGACGCTTGGACTGGGGTTTTAGTGCGCCTCCGACATACTTTGTTGCCTCTCCTAGTTACCTGGATGTCTCTGCCCAAATACCCCAGTGATTACCTCTGCTGCTTTGAGAGATGCTGAGTTTCACAGCCTGTCAGCATCCTGACAGTGTTCAAACTCCAGCTACTCTAGTCCAATGTCTCATATCCTCCTCCTGGTGCCGACGTCTCACAGCGATCCTGCTTCTAGAAACAGCCCAGAGGGAGGAGGGGGCTCACTGAGCAACTGCCCACGAGTTTCCTCCATCTGCTTTCGCACCCCCACTTCCCCTCATTAATCTCAGAGGTAATGTATTTTCCTAAGGACAGGGAGAAAGAGATCTATCGGTCTTGTTTTAAAATTCATGTTTGTGACTAGATGATTCCCTTTTCCAGTTTCCTGTCCCCACTCCTAATTTCAATGCACAGTTCTAACTTCCCTTAAAATATGACTCCAAACTCACCTCGTTCAGGAAACATTTCAGGACTGATTGCACATGAATTGATTCATTCCTTTGCTGGTTGCCCCCCGGAACTTAGCTATTCAAGGGCACTGTGTTAATGTTCCCTTGTTGATGAGCTCTTTTGTAAATGTGTTCTTTGGATTTCCATGCTGCCTTTTCAGACTACGTTTTACTTGTAGGATTAGCAAAAACAGCTCAGAATTGAAATACGAGGGGATAAATTAATCTTTCACTGAGAAATATTAAAATAGCTTACTTTACAAACAATAAGAAGTCATTAATTGGAAACTTTTCAGAGGCCAAATCTTCAGGAAGTGTGCCAAACTCACGGATCTGTACATCTTAGTCATCCAACAAATATGTTTAACTGGCTTAGGAGACATATTTTCTAAGGCAGAATTTTTAATTATTTTCAGTGAGTTATTTCTATTTTATCTTTTATTTTTTTAAGTTTTTTATTTTCTTAAGTAATCTCTACACCCGACATTGGGCTAAAACTCAAGAGTCCCCTGCTCTTCTGACTGAGCCAGCCAGGTACCTCAAGTTACTTTTAGAGAAAACGTTTTGACACATGAGTTTCATCTTGCAACACCATTTATGCTTGCTCATCCATTTGCTTGTTCATTCAATTATTAAAAAGCACTCAATAGGGGCGCCTGGGTGGCGCAGTCGGTTAAGCGTCCGACTTCAGCCAGGTCACGATCTCGCGGTCCGTGAGTTCGAGCCCCGCGTCGGGCTCTGGGCTGATGGCTCGGAGCCTGGAGCCTGCTTCTGATTCTGTGTCTCCCTCTCTCTCTGCCCCTCCCCTGTTCATGCTCTGTCTCTCTCTGTCCCAAAAATAAAGTAAAAAACGTTGAAAAAAAAAATTTAAAAAAAAAAAAAAAAAGCACTCAATAAACACTTCCTGGGAACACAGTACTCTGTGGGTAAGGCAAGGTACACAAAAGAAAACAGGAGGCATGTTGCCTCCTTCTGTGGAATTTGACACTTATTCAAACAAGAGGAGGAGGGAAAAGGGAAGTGGCTACAAGATGCCAGTTACCTTGAGTGTGGCTGGCAGATTGATCAAATTGGAACATTGTTATTTACAAAGTGCAGTATGTGACCTCCAATTTTTTAAGCTTTCAGATACAGAGTAGGGATTGAGATATAAAGCCAGGGGCAGGTCCATGCTATTAAACTAAGAATAAAATGGAAAAATTGAGGGAAAAGTTGGTCATTTCCTCTCCTTCACTTCCTTCACTGCATTTTGTTGTTACTGCTTCTATCATTAATAGCTTCCATTTACTGAATATCAGAGACAGAAATTGGGATGAGTTCCTGGCCTATAATGATTTCTGTAATGCTTTGGCCCTCTTTTGAAAGGTGAGCATGTGCCCCAGAGTAGGGCATCCATGGTACATCAGGTTCCTGAGCATGGTGTGGAGCATAGGAGGTGAGGACATAACTGGGTGGGGCTCATCACAGACCTTCTCGGGCTTTGTTGAATTGGGGCCCATAGAGAGAAGCCCCATTTCCCTCTCTGTCTGTGAAACTGTTGACATGAGTCTGGAGCTGCTGGTGGCCACAGTGACAGGTTTGTGGAGACAGCCAGAGTTGTGGAGACACCAAGAGAATCTGGGGTTCACCCATACTGCCCCCTCCTGCCATCCTCTTGGCCTGGGTACACAAGCCAGGAAAGCAACCCCCCCCTTTCTTTCTCATAAATCACTTCAAATTGGGCTTCTATCTCACTCAACTTACCAGTCTTCATTGTAAAGGCCAATAAATTGTAAACGCTCAACACTCTACACACAGTGTCATTGAACCCTCCCAAAAAGGATATGGTGATGACTTAATTTATTTTAAAGATAAAGAAACCAAAATTCCAGATCATACTACACATCTTTATTATTATAGCAGCTTTCCCTGCTTTTTCACCAAAGAGCCTTAATTTTTTTTTTTAATTTTCAAAATAAATCTCTTCATTCAGAGGTGCCTAAACACCTTTTCATGCCCTCAGGTGTTTTGAAAACAAATTTCCTTATTTCATCATGAGATTCTTCATGATGAGTTAAAACTTTTGCCTCATTTTCTTATTCATTCAAAATAATATAGATTGAACAACTACAAGAAGCCAGTCACCACGCTAGCTTCTAGAACACCCTAATGAGCCAGATGGGCACACTTGCCATCTGCTCAAAGCTTGAAGTCCATTGGGGAAGAGAGTCGGGTGGACACAGACCAGGCCACCATAGACTGCGGTGAAGGAAGTGCACAGTGCTGGGGAAACCTACAGGAGGGGCACTTGATTCTAGAACGGTCAGGAAAGATCCAAACCAACACCTGAAAGATGTCTCTTTCCTTTTGTCCCTTACTATTATTTTCCATCATCTCTATCTCACACATGTTTTCCTTGTACTTGTTTTTCCATTTATCGTTTTTAGACCCGAGTCCAACAAGCATTTATGGAGGTACTATGGGTTAGAAACTTCCCTAGGGAGAAATTGATAGACTAATGGGGAGACAGAAGCTAAAAGAGTATTTCACTGAATATGGATCCTTCTGATGAACGTTGAGATGCTAGAGAGTACAGACAGGGCTCCTTCTACTCTGTGATGCTATACTCTGTGGAGCCTTTCTCTGTGACTTCCTCTCCTCCTTGTCCCCTCTCTCTGAGCCACCCTCTGGTGACTTCCCATTTGATTCCCACGTCTTGCTAATTCCCTTCTTTTTCTCATCTACTGGAGTTTACCGCTCTTATTTCCCAATCCTTCCATTATTTACATGGAAGTGAGGAATATGAAAATAAACAAAGTGGTTGCTTTTATCCTATTTTTTTTTTTTTAGCAAGTAAAAAATGCTCATAGGCCAACCACCAGATCCACTCTGAGATTTGATTGTATTGAACTGGAGAGAACAATGTTCCTTGGCCTAACTTCTCTGTTAAGTTTCATGCCTTAGTTTGCCTTCTGTATGTTCCCCTCACTCATTGCATTCATGCTGTGGCTTTTATTTTTGATGATCCATTATTTCTGAATCTTTCCTGAAAGTGATGATCAGATGGAAGTGAATCTGATGAATGAATGATGTACTGAGTAGCATATGTGGGTGTGCAAGAAGAGCTTGAGAGGGTATAAAATCACCTTTGCCCTATTAATTCTATCATTCAGTTTTCTCTGTCCTTAGTTTCTATTAGTTTGGCTCCTCCTGGGTACCCATTGTTTCATTGTTTCATTAGGTTTTCCCACTTCTTCCCCAAGGCCCCTGCTGGCATTGAGCTGTTCTGTCTGGTTGTTTCTGAGACAAGAGTCCCTGGCTCTCCAAATTGGCAACAAAACTGACCAAGACTCTAGGACAGCTCGTTTTCCTGCAGTTTATGAAGCCTACATAAGCCCGGCTTCCCCATTAAACTCTTCCTGGTATTTAAAACATGTGCAAACTGAAATAAGATTCTGAAAATACTAACAGAACACAGGCCTCAACATAAAATAATCCAACGGCAATAATATTCATAGCAACAGAACCCATCAGGGTTCACAAGCTGAGTCTGAAATGTTACTGTCATGCAAGGAATCTGCAGCCTCCCTACTACTGAAGCAAAGTGCGAACTCTGAACTTAGTGCACTGGGTGATTCTCCACCCCCAAGGACAGCCTAATTACACTGCAATACACCAGGAACTCATTATTCATTTCATTTCATTTCATTTCATTTCACTTTACTGTATGAATATAAACTGTTAGTTTTAAACTCAAAGTATGACAGCAAAGAAAAAGAAATCATTCTTAAATATCGCCTCCTTCAGTAGAAGATTCTTGTCTTTCCCATGCTTCTCTGTAAACTGCCACCAGTTGAGTATAAGGGTGGTATTAAATCACACTTATAGCTCCTTACACCCACATGTTCCAGAATCCTGGAAAGCACATGCTTGTCTGTAATCATGGAAATGACTACCCACGAAAGGTGAGTGCCCTAGTACTCACCCTGTGTCCAGAATACAATGCCAAGTGAATCATTCTTAAACTATCACTAGCAGTCCTGGGGATTGCCCTGACCACAATGCTGGAGAGACGCCTGGAAGACTTGCTTCAAGCTCACCTGGCCAAACAATCATTTACCCTCTCCCACATCTCCACCTGTATTCCACTGGGAAGCCAAGATTTTAATTGCATGGCATCTCCAGGATATTAATTGGCATCATTTAATCTTAAGGAAAATGCCCAGGGCACCACACTGACCCTATAGAACATAAGAAAACCAGGAGCTGAAGTGAATCTGCTGGTTATCCCGTGGTTATAGGAATCGTGGCATAAGCCTTGAGAGGGTATCCCTTGAAAGTCAGCATGGCAGAGTGGTTAGTTAGGCTCTAAGCTGAGACTGCTTGGGTTCAAATCCGAGTTCCGCTGCTGACTAGCCAGGTGACTGGGCAAGTTACTCAAATTCCCTGAGCTTCCATTATTGCATGGTAAAGTATTTCAAAGAATGTCTGGCACACAGCAAGTGATCAATAAATGCTTGCTTTTTTTTTACATTTTTTTTTTCAACGTTTATTCATTTTTGGGACAGAGAGAGACAGAGCATGAACGGGGGAGGGGCAGAGAGAGAGGGAGACACAGAATCGGAAACAGGCTCCAGGCTCTGAGCCATCAGCCCAGAGCCCGACGCGGGGCTCGAACTCACGGACCGCGAGATCGTGACCTGGCTGAAGTCGGACGCTTAACCGACTGCGCCACCCAGGCGCCCCTATGCTTGCTTTTTTTTTAATGTTTATTTATAGCAACTGGAGGGAGGAGCAGAAAGAGAGGGAGACAGAGAATGCCAAGCAGGCTCGACACTGTCAGTACAGAGCCCACCTCAGGATTAAATCTCATAAACTGTGAGATCATGACCTCAACTGAAATCAAGAGTGGGACGCTTCACCAACTGAGCCACCCAGCACCCCAAATGCTTGCTCTTTTGGTCATAGCCATCTTCATCACCTTTGGGTCAGATTATGAACTTAGTTAAATGAATAATTAACTAAACTGCACATTTAGTTATACCAAATATAATTATTAAGATAACCAGTTTATATTTGTAGAGCACCAGCTATGTGCCTATGGGCTGAGAACTCTGATAAGGGCCCAGGACATCAATGTCATTTAATATTTTCAATGATGCTGTGATGTAGGGACCAGGATTTAGCCCCCTTTTACATGGGGGCAATGGGGATTTGGGGATGGTGATGAACTACCCATGGTCAATCATTAATGTGAAAAGAGGCCATTTATCCATACCCAGCTCTCTGACTCCATAGCCCACGCTCAAACCACTATAAGATACTGCCTTCCTATTCAACAGCTTTTACAAAGCCAAGGTCATTATGTCAGATGTAAAATGAAATTCAACAAGGACCAAATTGTGTATGTATTTGCATGTGTATGTTTGCTTAAGTCAGATTTAACAATTAGGGAAAAAAATAAGTATTTTTTTCTTGGACAGAGATGCCCAAGGGGAAAATACTTCTGTGCCAGCGTATTTATTCCAGAATGAAAGTGAACTCCCCAGCTGAGTCTCTGACTAGCCCCCTTGTCTGTCTTTGCTAGTTCTTGACCTTGGGTCTCACGTGCAAGGCTTATTTGTTCTGATTGTTAAAATAGCCACTGAATCTGTTCTCAGACAATAAATTCTTTACTCTTAGCCCTCATTTCTTCATTTCTCACCTGTTCAGAGTTGTTCAGAACATCATGGGTGTCCAATCATAGGAGGGGCAACAAAGCCTTTTTACAAGGGAGGTGAACACATGGAAAGACCATTTCATAAGTGATGAGTGTACTTGCTTCCTGTTTCTGCTGTCACAAGTTTGTTACTGCAAACTTAGAAGCTTGAAACAACACAAATTTTTTACCTTTCCAGTTTAGGACATCAGAAATACAAAATGGATCTCACTGGGCTAAAATCAAGGTGTCAGTAGGTCTGTGTTCTGCTCTAAGACAGAATCCATTTCCTTGTTTCTCCAGCTTCTAGAGGCTGCCCCATTCCTTGGCTCTTGGCCCCTTTGGCCATCCGTCACATCATGCCAACCCCTGCTTCCATTGTCACCTCTCCCCTGACTCTCCTCCCTCCTCTGCCCTTTTTAAGGACTCTAGCAATTCCACTGGGCCCACCAGGATGATGTCCCATCTTGAGACCCCTAACGTCATCACACCTGCAAAGCCCATTTTGTCATGTAAGGTAAGATATTCACAGGTTCCAAGGATTAGAACATGGACATCCTTAGAGGCCATTATCCTGCCCACCACAACGGCTCTTCTATCTCTTCAGGTTCCCGGGCTCTCACTATGGCCACTCTGTGGATGCCTTTCTGCACTCCCCCAGAAAGCCCAATATAAGTGGGTCATACATGGGAAATCCTTCCTGAAAGCTTTACAATGGGAGGGGTTCAAACATAGTCCTGGTCAGAGTTCTTGAATCAAGGAGGAGTAAAAAATGTCTGTCTGTGTTTGTACCCTCCGCTGCTTCTGCTTAGGTGGGCCCAGATGAAGGCAGAGTCTGACTACCATTTTTACATTATGAATCAATGGCGCATCTCACAGGTGTCTCAGAAAGCCAAAATGCCTGGCTCTGGGAAAAGAATTCTTCACGCCTACCTTCACCCCTGCCTACCTGCCCTGATATTAGTCAGGAAGGTCTAACCTGTGGCCTGATCCCCTTGACAACAGCACCTGGGCCCTTCCCCGATTGGTCTGGAGGAAAGCAAACCACCTGCCCTTTGGGGGAAACGTCTGAATGGTTTTCTTCTGGCCAGCCTGTCTTGAACATGCCTTATACTGGTAAACTGTCCCTGAGGCTGTTTCAGTAATTTTCTTTCTTAAACAAGCAAGACCTCTAGAGATTATAAGAGCCATGACACTGGCCTACAGACAGTCCCAAATGGGAGTGGACCTGTGGTCCATTGGACTCAACACTTGAAAAGTGGACACTTGGCTGCAGGCTAAATCCCACTGCAGCAAATATTGTCACAGCCAAGAGTCTCAGTGGACCCACAATGTTTCTAAGAACTTGGATGTCCACCTCCTCCCCACCCCCAGAACTTTCTGCATGTGATTTGTTGGGTATGCCTGCTTTATCTGTAAGCTTAGTGTCGCTATGGTCTGAGGCTAGCTTCAAGCCCTACATAAATAAATAAATAGATTCACTCTCCTGTGCTATAAACTACTTGGCTGCATCTGGGATTCTATTACTATCTCCTCTGGGCTTCTGTAGGCTCTGTTTGGTGTTGGCCACACGGCCCTGCCCTGTGGCCAGCTCTGTTCTTGCTGGGAGGTTGCATCTGTTAGAGGCAGGCTGTTGGACCACACAAGGACTGTTAATAAACTGTTTACTCCACACTGGTGTTCAGGCCGGTACACCCACTGTGGTCCAACTCCACCTTAATGACCGGATCTCTGCAGCTAACACCCCCTAATCAGGTACCTCAGAACTAGCTGGGGTTTCTTTCTTTAGTCTGGCCAGCTCTTTGCTTCTCATCCTTTACCTTATATCCTTCCTGAATTTTCTGTCCATTCACTCTGGAAAAGCAAAAAATCCAAATGTTGGACCCACCAACTAGCTTTATTGCTTTTATTTCCATATACAAGATATTTGGGAAACAAGACTATGTTTTAAGAAGCTACTGAGTTTTAGACAATATTCCAACAGAAAGGGCCACTCATCTTTCAGGTAGGTTGATGCTCAGGGCCTATGTACCAACAGCAAAGGGAAGCTGACCGCCATTTTCCTTTGTAACAAGGTATTTGGTTATGTTTAGCTTTCCACTCGCACACTCTAGGAAACTTCTTCAGAAACACAGTGTAAGGCCAAGCCCCCTGGCCAGTGAGGAAGAGAGAAAGACCTTTGTGCCTTGCCCCCTTGGGAGAAGAAAGCGGAGATCTAGAGCCACTGGGCCCCCGCCCCCTGCCTCCCTGCATGCCTCCCTCAGCCATTCCAAGGATGCTGACAGCCATAAAAAATCAGGCCTGTTAGCAACAGGAAAGATCACAGGCCTTGATTCCTGTTGAGCTCCTCCAACAACAGCTGCCATCTGGCTCACCATCACAGACGAATGCAGGCCCTGATTTATGGGGCGGCTCAGGTCAGAGAGTGGGCCACGCGCATTGCCCTTTCCCCCACAAACACCCCAGTGGGCTGGGGCCTGGGAGAGGGTACTGCAGGTCATCAATAAATCCTGGGGATAAAACAATGCAGAGGTTATTAAAGGGAGCCAAGAGGGGACCGATGTGAGTTATTCCAATTACAGGCATGGTTATCTTCTTCTGTGCAGTTCAAAGTGTACGTACCCTGATGCATTTCAGCAGCTAATAAAAGTACTGGAGGGTTTCTTTTCTTTCTTTTTTTTTTTCTTTTTCTTGAAACCCATAGGGCTTATAAATTACAGGGTAGAGGGGTGTGAAAGATACATGGTAGCTTTGAAGCAGCGCTGACAGCCTCAAACTAATTGATCATAAAAGGAAGTCCACAGCAATAGATGATGAACCATTTATCTAACCAAAAATAGATGGTCCCCCTTTGGGAATAGGAAGGGAAAAAAAAACCTAAAATGAGAGGTGGGCAACAGGGGACAAATGTAACATTTCTAGTGCTTCAGTTGCAGGCTCTAAAACCAGAGGCACTGCAGATGTGGCTGTGGCTTTGCGCTAGAAGACCAGCACGGGAGGGCTGTTCTACAAACACAGAGGAAGTCCAGACCACCACGTTAGCCTGCAGGCAAGAGCGTTCTCAAAGATGATCAAAAGCTTTATCTTCTATATCTTTTCCCAGATGAAACTTTCAACAGAACCCTCAATTGCTGGCCATTAACTCGCTAGTTTTTATTGTGCTAAAATGGAATTGGCTGGAGATTATAATGAAATTGTGCTGATATGGGCTGGGAGGGGGGCACACAGAGATTTAGGGAAATGATTATGTCATACAAAATACGTTAGAAGACGTAGCCACATGGCCTCGTGGTTTCCAAACCTAGCAGTACTTATTCATGGAAGTGCTGGTGGAGTACTTTGCTGGAGACACCCTGGACAAAGCTGCTGTAATAAACAGGGAAAGTCCTATACTTCTATGTTGTTTCACCTAAGAAATTGGATTGCTCAAAAATAGTTTGTTCCTTTGAATGTGTTAAGCACTTCCCAAGTCATTTGTATGTATGTTTCCTTAAAGGCAATTACTTTTTAAAAAAGAAATACAAAAGAGGTGCCTAGGTATCTCAGTCAGTTAAGCATCTGACTCTTAATTTCAGCTCAGTTCGTGATCCTAGGGATCAAGCCCCACGTCGGAATCCATGCTGAGTATGGAGCCTACTTGGGATTCTCTCTCCATCTCCCACTCCTTCTCCCTCTACCTCTCTCTCTCTCTCTCTCTCTCTCTCTCTCTTTCTCTCTCTCTTTCAGATTTCCTGAGTTTGATTTTAGGTTCTGCCAGTTATGAACTGGGAAACTTTGGGGGAGTGTCTTACCTCTGGGAGTGATGAGAGTACCCATCCCAGATGGTTGATGCAAGAATTAAATAAGACAATATAGGCAAAGTTACTAAGATAATATCTGGCACAGAATAAGAGTCCAACAAATGTCAGCTATTATTAGTTATTGATTACTTCTCATGCTCGTATACAAAATAAGGGCAGTTTTCCCATCCAGCAATGAATATGCTATATAAATATTACAAATAAGAATTCTGTCCCCAGAATTACAATTCTTCTTTTGTTTTCCATGTTTCTACTGCTCTTCCCAGAAGTATTTTATCCCACGTAGTCAGGAATTCGCTAGAGGGCCCTAATTTCAAATATCCTGACCAACAGTCCTCATAAACATTTAGAAACAAAATATTTTTCTCACCCAAACTACATCTCCCAGACTGCCTCTTTCACCCCAAAGCGGAGACTAAAATACATATATTTTTAATTTCAACTTTAACTCCTGTTTACATTTGGAAAATATGACCTACATCCTTTTGGCCCTCTGGCTCACTGAGGTCATGGGGACAGCAGCCCCATTCCTAATCCACCTGGCAGTCAGGGAGCAGCGGGGGGGACGCCTGACCTATAACCCCATCCTCCTGGGCTGTGCAGTGCAGGTCCTGCAGGGAAATCCTGCACTCATCTCAAGGTCAAGACTGGGTTCCCAGAGCCCGGAGAATCACATGGCTCATAAACCCTCTTGAATGAACGACTGGAGTAAATGGAGGCACAAACGCCCCAGCAGGCCCTGGCATGTGTACCCATACATACTGTGTGGATGGGCGGCAGGCAAGGAGAGATCCCTGGCTCCTATTCCCACCCTGGGAAACCCTTCAAGCAGCCCCCTGGAGGAGGATGTTATCCCCAGTGTGGCTTCTGTCCCCTCTAGAGTTCCCATCAGAAGGCACCAGTCGCTGGTGGCCTTACATGTTGTGAATTGTTTGGTGTGTGCAGTATCCCAGGAGTCAGATTTCAAAGCGTTCTCTCCACTACCCGCCACAACCAGTGTCTGTTTAGGGAGCTCTTCAACATGGGTGTCTCTTCCCTATCCTGCAGGAAAGATTTTTTTCCATTGCTGAACTGAATGCTCTTTGGTTTCCATGGGGAGAAAAGGCCCAGACATTGAGCGTGGGGCTGGGGAGGGTGTGAGGACCTCCTGCCCAGGCAGGTGGATCACTTCGGGTGGCCATAGGTCTGAACACCACTCAAGCCAGGGTGTCCCTCTTCTGCCCATTTCTTCCATTCTGTTGCAGACAGCAGCGCATCTCTCCGGGAGCTGGAGCATCTCCTCTTAGGCTCCCCCCACTCAGTCTGCCCTTCTTGTCCCTTCCCTAGTCTTCTCCAGCCTGGAATCTGATAAGAGTTGCATGAAATAATTGGAAACCATCTTCCCCAGGTGTTCATCATATAAAAACCTGTGTCTGACACAACTGTGGCCACTGCTGCTTCCTCTGGTAGACATGAGACTTAATTTATTGTCCTATAAGTAAATACTAGTAAATAAATGACAGAAATGCCTTTTCCCCCTGGCGACTACCCTGCTTCATGATAATTAACTTGTTCTTTTCTCCTCCCTTTATTACCAACCACAAAGCAGTGACATTATATTCTCTGGTAAATGGGTTGCTCACAACTGTCTTGCCAACAGGTGTTTCACATAAAGGACGAGCTGTCCCATGAGGGTATAAGGCAGATGTTGAAAACTGGAAGCTCACAGGTCAATTCGCCCCATGCAGTATGATGTTAAAAGTTGAGCTCACATAGAAAAAGTAGAGGCTTCACATGAAAATTCATATTCTGGCCTTCTCTTGGAAATTGAGAGGTCCTTTGGAAATGGTGAGCCCACATTCCTACCCGGCAGTAGTTGCCTAGGCCTGCCTGTCCCTCAGTGCCATGGTCTCACACTTTCTCTTATCTCTTCGGACCACAGCTGAACGTCAGATGTAATTTATCATTTTATTTGCTCTGTTGTTTTCCTTACAGCAGAGACATATTTTTTCTCTGCCCATACGTTATGAATTGAAGATGGCTGCAAATACATTGCCATTCTTCCCATCGAAAAGTGAAATCAATTTCCCCTTTTGAATCAGGACTGGCCAGTGACTTGCTCTTTCCAACAGAATGTAGTAGAAGTGATGCTGCATAACTTCTTTAATCTTAATCTTAAATGGGGTCATAAGACACTAGCAGTTTCTGCTTCCACATACTTGGGACACTCCATCTTGGAACTCAGCCATCCTGCCCACTCCACTTATTGAGGCCATCTAGAAAGGACTAGAACATTCCATTCCAGAACCCCAGTTGAGCTCCCAGCCAACAGCCAACCTAATTCTCAGCCATATAAATGAGCAATCCTGGACATTCTGGCCTGGTCGAGCCTTCCGTTGACCACCGCTCAAGCTAATACACCATGATGTGAAAGAAACACCCAGCAGAGCCCGGCCCACCCACAAAACTGTGAGATGTAGTAAGTGGCTGGTGGTTATTTTATGTCACTAAGTTTGGGGGTGGTTTCTTCTGTAGCAATAGCTAATCAAAACACCCTATCATTGGGGTGCCTGGGTGGCTCAGTCGGTTGGGCATCCGACTTCGGCTCAGGTCATGATCTTGCGGTCCATGAGTTCGAGCCCTGCGTCAGGCTCTGTGCTGACAGCCCAGAGCCTGGAGCCTGCGTCAGATTCTGTGTCTCCCTCTCTCTCTGACCCTCCCCCGTTCATGCTCTGTCTCTCTCTGTCTCAAAAATAAATAAATGTTAAAAAAAAATTTTTAAACACCCTATCATTATCAAATTTAGGGAGAAAAGAAAGGTATGTAAGAAGGAGACATATCTCTGGAAAATTTGAAGAAAGTAAACATTTTTGGAACTGAAGACAAATTCCTACAGAATTTGTACACCAGCTTGCCCAAAATTTGTACCCAGCTTGCTTCAAAATTTTATACTGCCAGTTCTCTAAAGCATTTCTGTTGAGGGCTCTGGCTCTAAGGGTGACCAGAGATACAAGATCATGGACCTGCAGACCAGGGCCTAAGTCCTGCTTCTTTCTCACTAGCTTTCTACTGGTGAGAAATCATCAATTCTCTGACCTTCAATCTTCCCATCTTCAAGAGTAGAATAACAGTCTGCTCTACTAACTTTATCTGAATGTTTTACAAATTGCAAAGAACTTTGTAAATGCAAAATATTATTTGTATTTTATGCCCCTAATTAAAAAAAAACTCTAGGGGGGCGCCTGGGTGGCTCAGTCGGTTAAGCGTCCGACTTCAGCTCAGGTCACGATCTTGCGGTCTGTGAGTTCGAGCCCCGCGTCGGGCTCTGTGCTGACAGCTCAGAGCCTGGAGCCTGTTTCAGAGTCTGTGTCTCCCTTTCTCTCTGACCCTCCCCTGTTCATGCTCTGTCTCTCTCTGTCTCAAAAATAAATAAACGTTAAAAAAAAAAAATTTAAAAAAAAACTCTATAACTCTTAGAGGACATCAAAAGTACAATATGTTTTTATTTGATATGCCGAGAGCGACTTACTTTGGATTCTGTCTACAGAATCTACAGGTCTACAACTGACCTCAAATTCCATGTCTTTGGAGCAGAAATGACAAAGAGGTTTCTGCCTACATGCCAGGCCCAGTTGTGTTTACTGCCTGGAAAACTGTGTTGAGAACGATTCTGAGGACACATCTGAGCAGGGAGATGGTATTCATGCAGGCTGTGAATTTACCCTCTTGACACTAATAATCCTTTTTTTAAAGGACTTTTTCTTTTGTTTTTAATATATTTTTTAATTTTTAATTTTTTTTAAGAAAGAGTGTGAGCAGGGGTGGTGGGGAGAGGAGCAGAGGGAGAGAGAGAATCTTTTTTTTTTTTTTACATGTATTTATTTTTGAGAAACAGAGTGAGACAAAGCGTGAGCAGGGGAGGGGCAGAGAGAGAAGGAGACACAGAATCTGAAGCAGGCTGTGGGCTCTGAACAAGCTGTCAGCACAGAGCTTGATGCGGGGCTCAAACCCACAAACTGTGAGATCATGACCTAAGCTGAAGTCGGATGCTCAACCGACTAAGCCACCTAGGTGCCCCATGGGAGAGAGAGAATCTTAAGCAGGCTTCATGCTCAGTGTGGAGCCCCACCCTGGGCTTGATCTCACAACCCTGGGATCATGACCCCAGTCGAAATCTAGAGTCAGAGGCTCAATTGGCTGAGCCACCCAGGCATGCCTCTTTTGTTTTCTCTGATTTCCAGTCATGTCATCTGAAAAATGACGATGATGCATTTATCCAACATTGACTCTATGGTTGATACGTACTATTTCTCTTTTTTTTTTAATTTTTTTTTAACATTTATTTATTTTTGAGACAGAGACAGAGCACGAGCAGGGCAGGGTCAGAGAGACAGGGAGACACAGAATCCAAAACAGGCTCCAGGCTCTGAGCCATCAGCCCAGAGCCCCATGTGGGGCTCGAACTCATGGACCACGAGGTCATGACCTGAGCCGAAGTCGGACACCCAACCGACTGAGCCACCCAGGCGCCCCAACGTACTATTTCTCTTGATCCTCACCACAACCTCTTGGAATAAGGTCAGCTTCATCATTACCCCCATTTTACAGATGAAAACATGGATCACCCCCCGAACGGCTGCTCTGAAAAGCCATGTTTACATTGCTCTCGGTTGACCACAACCACCTCTGCCACCTTGGACTCCTGCAGTTTTGTGGCCAGAGTCCTCCAACTCATGCTTTCCTTAAAAAAAAAAAAAAAAGTTTATTTATTTATTTTGTGATAGAGAGCGAGAGAGAGGGAGAGACCGAGCACGGGGACAGAGAGAGGGAGAGAGAGAATCCCAAGTAGGCTCTGTTAGTGCAGAACCCAAAGTGGAGCTGGATCTCCCAAACCCTGAGACCATGGCTTGAGCTGAAATGAAGAGTCTGACATTTAACCCACTGAGCCACCCAGGTGCCTCTCTTCCTCTTCCTTTCCTTTTGACCCTCTGCATGGGATTACTGGGGCTCTCCTCCTGTCAGACTCCCAGGGCACCAGCTTCAGGATGACCAGCAAGGACTTGCAAGAGAAGAAAATTGTGCAGGAGGTGAGGCCTGGAAGAGCCACACCTGGTGATGGGAAGCTTGTGAGGAAAATGGGGAGCAGGAGGCCGACAATGAGGTAGATGAAGAAGAAGGAGAAGGGCAGGGGGAGGAGCAAGAGGAGGAAAGCAATGGTGAGGAAGGGGGTGGAGAGGAAGATGAGGAAGCTGAGGCAGCTGTGGGCACACAGCAGCTGAAGATGATGAGGATGTTGATGTCCATACCGAGAAGCAGAAGACCAACGAGGGTGACTAGACAGCAAGAAAGGAAAAGTTAAACTTAACAACAACAACAAAAGGCCATTGTGACCTATTCATCCTCCACTTCCTATCTCAGACGCTAAACTTGGTCACCCTCCAGTGGACAGTCCCACCCAGTGGTGCCACCACAAGTGACACGTGCACCTGGCCACCCATCCAAACCACACTGGAAATCTACGTCAGGGGAGGAAAAAAGAACCAAAACTTCCAAGGCCCTGCTTTATTTTTTTTTTAAGTATTTTAAAAAGGAAAATTTTGGGGCGCCTGGGTGGCTCAGTCGGTTAAGCGTCCAACTTCAGCTCAGGTCACGATCTCGTGGTCCATGAGTTCGAGCCCCGCATCGGGCTCTGGGCTGATGGCTCAGAGCCTGGAGCCTGCTTCTGATTCTGTGTCTCCCTCTCTCTCTGCCCCTTCCCTGTTCATGCTCTGTCTCTCTCTGTCTCAAAAATAAATAAACGTTAAAAAAAAGTTTAAAAATAAATAAATAAATAAATAAATAAATAGGAAAATTTTATTTTTTATTTACATTTTATATTTTTGTACATATTGTTAGGGTCATCTCTGATGACCTAACCAGACTTCCCAGCATTCTCTGTCCTACTTCTGACCTTACTTGTGCTGTGACTATGTCCATTATAATTTCAAGAAGACAAACCTTATAAGAAAAGTGAAGGGGCGCCTGGGTGGCGCAGTCGGTTAAGCGTCCGACTTCAGCCAGGTCACGATCTCGCGGTCCGGGAGTTCGAGCCCCGCGTCGGGCTCTGGGCTGATGGCTCAGAGCCTGGAGCCTGTTTCCGATTCTGTGTCTCCCTCTCTCTCTGCCCCTCCCCCGTTCATGCTCTGTCTCTCTCTGTCCCAAAAATAAATAAACGTTGAAAAAAAAATTAAAAAAAAAAAAAAAAAAAGTGAAAACGACAACAACAAAACAATCTTATTCCCAGCATTCCAGTAGCTTTTTGTGTGTATACACTTAGTTGTACTATAAGTAGTTCTGGGTGGCTCGGTTGGTTAAGCATCTGACTTCTGATTTCGGCTTGGGTCATGATCTCACGGTTTGTGAGTTCGAGCTCAAAACTGTCTCTGTGCTAGGAGTGTGGAGACTGCTTGGGGTTCTCTCTTACTCCCTCTCTCTGCCCCTCCCCTGCTCATGCTCTCTCTCTCCCTGTCTCTCTCCCTCGCTCTCAAAAATAAATAAATAACTCAAAAAAAAATAAAAAAAAATAAGTAGTTGGCTTATAGAAGATGGTTAAAAAGGCGAAAGATGAAAGTTTTCTTTTGTTTTTAGCTTTTTTGTCTATGAAGTTGCTTTTTATTTTTATTTTTTTTTGGCCTGTTTGATTTATGTGTGAAACAGTGTTGTCCAAAAATAATTCCGGAATTCTATTTTGCTGAGTTGTTCTAACAAAAGAAAGAGAGAAAGAAAGAAAGCACAGAAGCACACATAGATAAAGTTGCCCAAGTCACACAGCTAGTAAATCTAGAAACCAGGATTTGAACCCTGATAGTCTAGACCAAATGTTGACAAACTTTGTCAAAGGGCAAATAGTAGATATTTTAGGTTTTGCAAGCCACACAGTCTCTGTACAACTACTGACTGTGCTGTTATAGCTCAAAAACAGCTAGGGACAATATGTGAACAAATGGGTGTGGCTGTGTTCCAATAAAACTTTATTGCAAAAACAGGCAATGACCTATATTTGGCTATGGGCTGTACTTTGCCAACCTCCCTGGTCTAGAGAAGTGCTTTCCAATAGAAATAAAGCAAGCCATAAATTACACATATTACATATGTAATTTAAAATTTTATGTAATTTGTATTTTCCAGTCATATTTTAAAAATTTCAAAGAGACAGGTGAAACTAATTTTAATATTATATTTTAAACACAATAAATCCAAGATATTATTTCAATGTGCTATCAATATTTTAAAAATTATTAATGAGATATTATATATATATATATATATATTTTTTTTTTTTTTACATATTTGAAATCCAGTGTGTACTTAATAGAGCCCATCACAGCTGGGACCACATGTGGCTGGTGGCTGCATAGAGAACCCCCAGGTCTAGAACCCAGCCTTTCTGTCTACCTCAGAAGGCTCACCAGACCTTAATGTTGACACGTAAGAATACACGATAGAAAAGCTAATTATTGGTTTTCATTCATTTGGGTCTCTTGGATGGGGCCCAGATCCTACCTTGTATGAACCATTTCAAGAGTTTAATTTTAATATAGCGATTTGGAATCAGAAGGCAATTTTCCTTAGAAACAACACTATAAATGGCCATTAAAGTATTGGGCCTGCCCACAAAGCCCTAATTAATGGGCAATAGACCTGTCAAACACAGTGTGGCTTGAATTACCCCTAATGATCACCCAAAATGTTATTTTCTGCTAGCTCTAAGGATGCTGTGAATAAACTCTGACCCAGGCAGCAGGTCGAAGCAGGTGTCCTCCCCACCACCCCCGCCACACTTTTGCGGCAAGGCCACCCTCTGAGATCTGAATCATGGTCCAAGCAGTTGCCTCTTGTTGATGAGAGCTCTGACGCCCATTTGCTTACCCAAATTCTGGGAAGCCTGTGTTCCTAAGTCAGAGACTGCCCAGCCCAAATTCCCCTCCTCATCAGTGTCCTATAAAGGGTCTAGTATATGCACTTCATTGCTTCCCATAGGCACAAGTTCAGGCCTTCAGAAAGCAAGCAATAGAGCATTTAGCAGTGATTCCCAGACTGTGGAATTTAATGGACCCATAAAATTTCAAACACAAAACAAAACTAGAGGACTTATATAAAGCGGCCAACTAGTAATTTTTCCAAGTAAACACATTAAGGGGGGAAAAAGTTACCATCCACTGACACCATCATTTTAGCACCAAATGTTAGAATGGCATTGTAACGCCAAGTAAAGGAATGGGGGCCTCAGATTTAAGGACAGGTTTTTTTCAGTTGAATAAATTTGGCTTTGTAGAAAAAAAATCCCACTGCATGGCCTTTATTTTGGACATTTTGTCAAGGACCTTAAAAACTCTGCCTCCAGGGGCACAGGTTCTCACAGGTTCTCGGGAGTCCAGGTGAATAAAATGGCTCAGGACAGTTGCACAGGGTAATGAAAGGTCTGAACAGAAACCAGAGGGAGAGGCCTGGCAGCACAGCCCTTAGGTGACTCTCCTCCCCAAAGGGTCTTGGGTAAGCAGAATTACACAACAGAAAACATATCCTTATTGGTGCTAGTACCTTATGTTTGGGTCTCGTGGTAGACTTTACAAGGTATTTACACATCCCTTTAACCTGTTTTGATTTGCTCCGAAACTCTACAAGTTAAGCAGAAAAGATGCACCATGCATCTTACAGACTAAACAGTACCACATACAGAATTCCAAAGACTACTCCAAAACTTTTTTTTTTTCTTTTTTGGAAACTTTTTACTACAGCCCATGTTCAATATCCACAGAATGGGTTTGGAAAACTGGGATTCCTGAAAAATAAGGATGACTCCATCACTCATTCATTTTATAACCTTAGATGTTACCCCATCTGTAGAACGGAAATGATAATACTCAATGACAATGAGGGCCTCATTAATTTCTGTAAAAGGGTTTCTGAGCTTCTCTGATGAAAGGAAAAGCAAAGTGGAAAGATCCTTATGGTGTCTCCAAGGCCTTAGGTTTTCTTCTCAGTGGTGGGCAGGCCCCCAATCATTTCTCTGCTGCAAACAGGGCCAAGGCTCCTTGGCCCTGCCCCAGGGCTCAGTCTCCATTTCCTTCCTAAAAGGCAGCTTCTCTCCTCTGCAATAACCCTGTCTCGCTCATCCCCACCAGGGCCATGCAAATGAAGCATGGCAGGCATGGGCCTAGGTTTTGAAAAGTTACTTAGTGACACTTCCTACATTAACTATTTTGGAAGAGTAATTGTCCATGGTAATCTCATCCAGGGTTTTCTTGACTCTGAGCTGGAGAGTTCAGAGCCTGTGTTTGAATTATCCTCAGTTTTCCAAGATTTGAAAAGACACACACACACACACACACACACACACACCCCACACAGAGCCAAATAAGGATGCCAAAAAGCCAGCTTCTTGTTATTCTAGCTCCATAAACGAGGAGTTCCAGCTCCAGCTTCATTGTGGATATTCTGGGCATTATTGAAGTGGTCTGGGTCCATCCCGTCCTCCCCCGACCCTCCTTCCCCACGCTTTCTTTTTTAAACCATGCTTCTGTTACTAATAGTTCCTTCTGAACCCACCATCCAGCGCTTTGAAGTAACTATATAAAGCAATGGACAGACTGCAAGCAAATGGCAGAGTACGGAGTCTCTCAACACAAAATGATTTTCTGCTTAATACTATTTTGCTCTTCACAATCTCTGGAATTTTGCTTTGACTGGGAATCAGCGCTAGATGAAAAGGCCTCTCTTCTTCTGTGTGTGTCTTGCAAATGCTCTGTCTTAAGTGCCCCGCCTGTTTTTCCATGCGGCTCCATGTGCAAGTACTTGGAACTTACGAGCAGCCCCAGCAAATGGACCACAAGAGTCCAAGCCTGATGCCCCTGCCCAGCCTCGGCAAAGCAAGTGTGTCTACAATGCTGAGACCTTGACCCCAAGCTTGTCCTCAGGTCAGAGATTCCTTTAGGGGCTTGTGGACCAGGAGGGAAGAGGCAAAAATATATCTGCATCTTCAATAATCTTGCTGGCAGAAAGTGCCCACATCCCCATCCCCAGGAGACACATTTCACCGCATAGTTTTCATTTACTTTCTGTAGTAACCTTTATCTCCATTCTACTGTCCCATCCCTCTTCTCCCAAAGGCAAATATTTAAGGTGTTGATGTGAGTCCCTCTATTTTCCGAGGGAAGAGTATGCTGTTGCCTTATTTGCAGCAGATGATGCTTCTCCAACCTTAATGTGCTCACCTGGGCATCTTGTTAACGTGCAGGTCTGGAATGGGGCAGTCTGGTGGCCACAGAGGCTGCCTTTTTAACAGACCACCAGGTGAGGCCTGCATCCATGTGCCAGTCCCCACTGTCACTTTGAGCACTGGGAGCCTCTAGATATTTTGTTTCTACCTTTTCACTGAGAGCCACTTGAAGAGCCTTTCTCCTGCATGGCTGTGTACCCAGTCTGTTGCTCCAAAGCCAGCACCCCTCATGCTTTTTCTCTCACTTCCAGGCCGTGCTGTGATGAACCTCACAGCCATTGAGGTATATGACCCCACAACACATGGGCGAGTTTCTTGGGTGCATAGACGCAGAATTGCTGGGTGTGGATCTTAGGTGAACTTCATTTAAGTGCTATCAGACTGCCTTAAACAGCCCTTGTCTCACTATAAAATGGTCTTGCTAAGACTTTCCACTATTATCACAAACGAAAACTTTCATGATAACAGTCATATTGAAGACAGGCGGATGTGATTGAAAGGCAGTGCCCAAGGATGACAACCTTAGGGAAATTTTGGGCAGAGGACAGAAGTGACCAACGAGAATTTTGCCTGTGGCATAGGACTTATGTACAAACTTGTGTCTCCATGAAATTGTAAATAACTCTCTGATGCTTGCTATAGCCTTGTGGCTTTGGATTTGCTTGAGGTGCAGTCAGGAAACAGCTGGAGAGCGCTCCTGGTGGCCACCGTTTTAAGGCACTTTTCATGTGTCGTCTCACTTAGTCCTACGTCACCTGTGAGGTAGGTACTGGCAGCAGTCTCCCTTCCCAGATGAGAAGACAGAGGCCCCAGATCTCTGGTGCTCACACCCTTACCTCCATGACGTACTGGTTTTCTGGGGGTAGTGTGATATGAAAGGTAAATACATTGTTTAGACATAATGTTATCACACACTTCATAGACTACAGTATAGAGTAAACATATAAACAAGAAAAAATTCATTTGACTTGCTTTATTGCAATATTCACTTTATTGCATAGTCTGGAGCCAAACCTGCAATATCTCCGAGGCATGTCTATAATTCCAATTCTAGAAATAATAGCACAAGGGCACTATTTACAATAGAAAAAGAAAGAAAGGGGCGCCTGGGTGGCGCAGTCGGTTAAGCGTCCGACTTCAGCCAGGTCACGATCTCGCGGTCTGTGAGTTCGAGCCCCGCGTCGGGTTCTGGGCTGATGGCTCAGAGCCTGGAGCCTGTTTCCGATTCTGTGTCTCCCTCTCTCTCTGCCCCTCCTCCGTTCATGCTCTGTCTCTCTCTGTCCCAAAAATAAATAAACGTTGAAAAAAAAAAAATTTAAAAAAGAAAAAGAAAGAAAGCTCTCCCCAATTGTCTGTTAGTAGTGAAATGGATAAATTTAACATAGTCATATAAAGGAACACTATACAACAGTACAAATAACTAGTTCTATACGTCTCAACATAGATAGATCTAGAAAACAATCTAGAGTGAACAAAGCTAGCTGCAGAATGTTGATACAGTTTGATGCCATTTATGTGGTCTTTAAAAAAAACAGCAAAGTAAATCTCTTTAGCATGTGTAGACACATAAATGCATAAACATTTGATAACCTGGCTGGAATGATACCATAGGGATGGTGAGTGGGGATGAAGCAGGGATAACTGAGAGAGGAACTTTGTAGGCTCCAAAATGTCTATAATATTTTTTTTTAGAAAAAAAGGTTAGAGGTAAATATGTTCGAAGATTCACATTTGATCATTTGGGGCAGCTGATTCTTGGATGCCTATTTATTATCCTCTGTGCTTTTCTGCTTGTTTTCTGATTGGTGTTTCAACAATAAAATTATATCCATGGAGAGAAAACTCTAACCTGCTTCGTCAGGGCCTGGAAACAGAGAGCTCCCTGCGGGGTGTCACTCCCTAGGCACCTCTGAGGCCTCCTGTTCTATTACATGTGGCAGAGACATTTCCTGCTAAACATAGAAATCACCCCATTCCTAGGTCCCACAGTCTCTTCCCTTCCACCATTTCTTTTTCCATTTCTCGTATGCCAAAGCATCACCACCACCAAAGGTAAGCACATTCTTGCACTGCTTTCCCACAGAGGAGATTCCAGCTAAAGACAATTTCATCCCAATAGCAAGATAATTCCCATGAATAACAGACGGTAAAGGCGCAAGGAGAAAGAAATATAAATGTGCACCAGTGAATATAGAAGAGAGACACAGTTTCAGCTATGTGAAGGGTTTACAAAGTTCAGTGTGGGGTCACCTTTCACATAAAATAAACATGAGTCTCCAATGACAGGAGACCATAAAATTTCAGATACGCGAAGATTGCATCACATGAGCAGAAGATGAATATTTATATCTCGTATTTTTACCCCTGTAATGGATGAACCGTTTCATTGCGCTAGTGTCATGAAAACAAGGACAAAAATCCACATGAAAGTAGGCGCAACCCAGAGCTGCCCTTTTGCAGCTAGACCATGCTTTCTATTTCTAGGATTCTCAGAGGTGACTTCGCAAGTCAAGAGGTTATTACTTTAGTCAGCAGAAACAGTTTCCAGGGGGTGCTGGATCCAGAAGGATACACTTCCCTCCTTAAATGCCCTTGTATCTGTCCCCTAGTTCCCTTGTAGGAGAAACTGTCACCATGAATTAAGTAAACAGAACTGCCAGAAGGCTGATCCCAGAACATAAATGTGTAAAACAGGGCTGCTGCATGGCTTCCTGTCACATCTGACGTCCTAACTCCCTCTCCTCCCAGGAACAGTGCCAGACTCAGACTCCTCGCCTCACGAGAGGCTTGACTTGCTATTGAGCACATCCTCATTGAGAAAACTCCTGCATCAACAGAGATGGACAAATTCAGGGAAAAACAAGGGAGGCTGTTTTGCCTGCCAAGCTATGTGGACTGAATCAGAGTTCTGTGGAAAGGAAGGTGCTTGTTTATGAGCACGGCTGAGATTGAGTAACTGGGTTGAGCAGTTGAGAGACGAGACTGCAGAGGAGCAGGGCTGATCTTCCTTCAGCCCTGCTCGGCTGGGCTGAGGATACTTACGGTCAGTAGTCCAGACCCTGCAAACATTCTGGTGATTATGTAATTCTTGTGGGGGCCGCACGCTGTAGGTGGTTGTCTAAGGAACAGATGTTACCACCCTGGGGAGTGGATGTTCTCGTCTAAGGAATAGGGGCTCTAGACGCGGATCTTAGAGATGAGATTTTTTATTTCCTCCTCCCCACATTCTTAGGGTAATTTTCTAGAGTTTGAAGTGAGGAGATGTTCAGAGTACCTCCAAAGATGGTAGGAGGGAGCAGTCTGATAAAGAAACCTGGAATGTCTGGGCCTGTGTGGTCACTGTAAGCCCTTCTCCTTGTTTTATTTCCATCTCACTGTCTTCAAAGTTCAGAAAATTCTCGTGAGGGTACTATCTGGTCTCTGCTGTGTATGGAGAATTAAGGGGAAAGGCTGGTTGGTGGTACAGAGGAAAACATCCCTCACTCTGGTCCTCACTGGGGACAGCTCTGCCCAGTGTTCAGTATTCTGAGGGTCATTGGCAGCAGCAGTGGCTGAGACAGCACAGAGGCACATCTGCTACAGAATCCGTATTTAGCCTGGTGCCGAGGAAGCTCCGTAGCTGCTGTAGGAATCTACGCAAGTGAGCAATGAGGACCCAACACTGAAGCACCTCGGAGGACCTCTGACAAATCAAGGAAGCCGCCTTGGGAGGCTCTGGATCTCCTGTTAGTTTGGTCAGTGGGGCTTGGGGTTGTTTTATATGAAGTGCAATGTTTCCTAATATCCTAATGCCCCCTTCTTTCTTCAATGACAGAACCTCTGAAATTTAGTTGGGTGGATGTCCTTCCTTGTGGATACCAGCTTGAGTCCAAGCATTATACATGTAGAGATACATTTGACAGGATAACTGGTACACCAAGTAAAATATGGCAGCTTAAACCAGATTAAAATCCCTCTCACGTAAAAAGTAGGAAAATTAGTGGTGTGCACTGGTTTGTGGCCCCATCCATTAAGATAAGGAGCACAATATATGCCAAAGTGAGTAAGCCAAACTGAGTTTAGTGTCAGAGATAAGAAGCAGCAAGGTGTGTCTGGAGCTGAGTAACTCACATGATGGACGACAGGTGGACCTTCCTTTCCAAGTCTCCAGCAGCACATGAGGGTGTAAGTGTGTAATATTGATTAGAGCATAGAAAATGCTCCAAACAGAATCAGCCCAAGAGTAAATCAGTGGCATATCCAGACCCAGAATCCAAGTCCTGCCTGCATGACTTCCAGCAGGCATAGCAGTGACAGTGACCAGCAAACTGCAAATTTACTTATCCTCAATGATGAAATATAGACTCATTGTCTGAAAAGCACAGTAATTTGTTCTCAAGCTCCGTAATGAGGTTGGGGGAGGGAACATGCTAGTGGACTTCAGCAAGGAGGACAGGAAGTGTGTCTGAGTCCAAGTGTGTTTGAGGCTTGTGAATTATTTAGTACCATAATGACTGGGTATTTATTTATTACATTGAAGTGGAGCTTTTGTGTTTGAATCAAAGCACACATAAAAGCCTATTGTAGAAAATCAGGCTCTATTGTGACATAAATGTGCATTATATAAAGCAAAAAGAAAAGGCAAAAAAGGGCTTTAAAGGTACAAATAAACTGTGGAGCTCACAAATGATGGGAGAGTTGAGGGTAAGATCTCAGAAAAGATCCAAAATGGCTCTTCTGTTTTTGCCTGACCAGAGCCTCCGTCACAACAACCAGCTTTAGCCAGACAAATGGGAAATGAAATGGTTCTTCTTTACCCAGTCCTCAGAATTATGACTATGGAGCTAAGTGGAGGAAGAATAATAGAACAGCAGGAAAACAAAGAGAAGAAAGTAGATGGAACTCCGTCGAAGCATTTGCATACACTCAATGAAGAGAAGTAGCATTAAGAAGGCACCCTCCCCACCCCCATCTCAAGCAATACTCCAATTTATAGAGATTTCACAGATGGTTGCCCTGCGTGGGTCTGCCCTTACTGTAGGAGGGTGTATTACATTGCTGGAATTCTGGTGTTAGGCTATATTTTCATTCTGGATAGGTTTTTTTGTTTTGTTTTGTTTTTAACAGTTTAATTAAGATATGGCTCATATACAATACTACCTAAAGTATAAAATTCAATCGTTTTTAAAATGTATTCACAGATATGTGCCATCACCACCAGTCCATTTTAAAATATTTTCATCACCTCAAAAAGAAACCTGGTACTCTAGCTATCACCTTCTATTTGCCATCCCCAGCTTCCCCAATTCTAGGCAACCACAAACACCTTCTGTCTTTATAGATTTCCCTCTTCTATAGATTTCCCTCTTCTTCCCATTTCATATGAATGCAACAATATAACATGTGATCTTTTGTGGCTGGCTTCTTTCACTTAGCACAGTGTTTTCAAGATTTATCCATGTTGTAGCGTATATCAGTTTTTCATTCCTTTTTTATAGCTGAATAATATTCCATTGCATTGTTACAACACATTTCATTTATCTATTTGTCATTGATGGACACTTAGACTGTTTCCTTCTTTCGGCTATTATGGATAATATTGCTATAAATATTAATGTACAAGATTTTGTGTGCATATATGTTTTTAGTTCTCTTGGATATATTCCTAAGAGTAGCATTGCTGGGTTACATGGTAATTCTATCTTTAATAATTTTAGGAACTGTTTTCCAAAATGGCTGCACAAATTTACATTCCTACCAGCAGTGTATGAGGGTTTCAACCTTTCTACATCCTCATCAACACTTGTAATTTTCTGTCATTTTGATTACAACCATCCTAATAGGTGTGAAGTGGTATCTTGTTGTTTTGACTTGCATTTCTCTGATGATTGATATCAACCATTTTTTATGTGCTATTGACCATTTATATGCCTTCTTTAAAGAAATGCTTCTTCAGATCCTTTCCTTATTTCTTAATTGTATTATTTGGCTTTTTATTATTGAGTTGTAAGAGTTCTTTATATGCTGTGGGTCTAAGTCTCTTACCTGATATATGATTTTAAAATATTTTTTGTCATTCTGTCCGTTATCTTTTCATTCTCTTTATAGTGTCTTTGGAAGCACAAAAATTTACAATTTTGATGAAGTCTAACCTCACTTTTCTTTGTTGCTAGTGCTTTTGGTGTTTATATCTTTTGCCAAATCTGTCGTACTGCTGTGGTTTTTTTCTAACGGTTTTATAGTTTTAGCCTTACAGTTAGGTCTTTGATCCATGTTGAGTTAATTTTTATAAATGGTGTCAGGTAAAGATCCAAACTCCAGCTTTCATATGTGGCAATCCAATTGACCCAGCACCATTTATTGTAAAGACTATTCTTGACCTATAGGATAGTTTTGGCACCCTTTTGAAAAACCAACTCACCATAGATGTATGGGTTTATTTCTAGAATCTCAATTCTCTTCCATTTATCAACTTGTCTATCCTGTGACAGTACTATACTGTGTTAACATTGCTTTATAGTTAAGTTTTGAAATAAAGAAGTATGAACCCTCTGCTTTGTTATTCCTTCTTAAGATTATTTTGGCTATTCTAGTACCCTAAAAATTCCATATGAATTTTAGAATCAGCTTGTAAACTTCTACAAAGAAGCCAGCTGAAATTTTGATGAAATTTCACGGAATCTGTTGATCAGTTTTAGAAGTATTGTCACCTTAACAATGTTAAACCTTCTGATCCATAAACATGAAATGTTTTTCCAATTATTTGAATTATCTTTACAGTTTTCAAAGGGTAAGTTATGTACTTCTTTTGTTAGATTTATTTCTAAGCATTTTTGGTGCTATTGTAAATAGAATTATTTTCTTAATTTTATTTTTGGATTGTTCATTGCAAATGTATAGAAATATAATTTATTGCTATGTATTGATCTTGTATCCTACAAACTCAATAAAATTGTTCATTAGTTTTAACAGTTTTTTAATGGATTTCTTAGGTGTTTTTGTATAGAAGATCATGTCATCTGAGAATAGAGATAATTTAATTTCTTCTTTTCTAATCTGTATGCCTTTTATTACTTTCTCTTGCCTAATTACCCTGGCTAGAACTTCAAGTACAATGTCGAATAGAAATGACAAAGCAAATATCCTTGTCTTGTTCGTGACCATGGTGGGAAAGCATCCAGTCTTTCACCATTAATTATGATGTTAGCTGTGGATTTTTCATAGATGCCCTTCATCAGTTTGAGAAAGTCCCCTTTATCCCTAGTTTATTCAGTCTTTTTATCACGAAAAATGTTGGATTTTGTCAAATTCTTGTTCTGCATCCTTAAGACAATCATGTGATATTTCTTTTTTATTCTATTAATATTTTATTTTTCATTAACTGATTATTGGGTGTTTAACCAACCTTGCATCCCTGGGATAAATCCCACATGGTCAGGATGTATAATTCTTTTTAGATGTTGCTGGATTGTTTGCTAGTATCTTGTTGAGGAATTTTATGTCCATGTTCATAAGAGATACTAGTATGCAATTATGTTTTCTTATGATGCCTTTGCCTGGTTTGGGTATCAGAGTAATACTGGCCTCATGAAATTAGCTAAGAAGTTTCTTTCTCTTCTATTTTTTGAAAGAGTTTGTGAGGAATTGGTATTAATTCTTCTTTATAAATGTTTGGTAGCATTCAGTGGAGTCATCTGGGTATCAGCTTTTTTTGGTTAGTTTTATTATTATTATTACTAATTCAATTTCTTCACTTGGCATAGTTCTATTCACATTGTCTATTTTTTCTTCAGTCAGTTTCATTAGTTTCTGTCTTTCTAGGAATTGTCCATTTCATCTAAGGTATTTAATTTGTTGGAGTACAATTGTTTATAGTATTCCTTTGTAATGCTTTTATTTCTTAAAATCAGTAGTAATGTCCCTTTTCTTTTTTCTGATTTTGGCAGTTCGAGTTTTCTCTCTTTTTATTTTTATTGACAATCTTTATTTTTATTGACCCTTAACTAAGAGTTTGTCAATTTTGTTGACCTTTCCAAAGAATCAGATTTAAATGATTTTCTCTATTGTCTGTCATTAATTTCTGCTCTAATCTTTGTTATTTCTTTTCTTTTGCTTGCTTCAGGTTTAGTTTGCTTTCCCTTTTCCAGGGTCTTAAAGTAAAAGGTTAGATTATTGACTTAAAATCTTTCTTCTTTCTTAATATGGCCATTTACACCTTTAGAGTTCCCTCTGAGTACTGCTTTAGCTGAATCCCATGAGTTTTCATATGTTGCATCTTCATTTTCTTTCATTTCATAGCCTTTTATAATTTTCTTTTTGATTTCTTCTTTAACTCCTTCGCTATTTATGAATATGTTGTTTAGTTTCCACTTATTCATAAGTTTCCCAAGTTCTTTCCTGTTATTAATTTTTTTCTTCTTTCTTTCTTTCTTTCTTTCTTTCTTTCTTTCTTTCTTTCTTTCTTATGTTTATTTTATTTTTGAGAGAGAGAGAGAGAGAGTGAGCATGAGTGGGGGAGAGGCAGAGAGAGAGGGAGACACAGAATCCGAAGCAGGTTCCAGGCTCTGAGCTGTTAGCACAGAGCCCGACGTGGGGTGTGAACCCACGAACTGCGAGATCATAACCTGGACCGAAGTTGGACGCTAACCGACTGAGCCACCCAGGCACCCATTAATTTCTACCTTAATTTCACTGTGGTTGAATAACATGTTTTGAATTATTTCTGTCTTTTTAATTCACTGAGGTGTGTTTTATAGCCTAACATATGGTATATCATGGAGAATGTTCCATGTGCACTTGAGAGAGGTGCATATTCTGCTGTTGTTGAGTGGAGTATTTTATAAAAGTCTGCTAGATCTAACTGGTTTATACTGTTGTTCAAGTCTTCTATTTCCTTGTTACTCTCTGTCTTGTTGTTCTGCACATTATTGAAAGTGAAGTATTGATACCTCCAACTATTATTTTTGAATTGTCTAGTTCTCCCTTTATTTCTGTCACTTTTTGCTTTATATATTTTGGTGCCATGTTATTAAGTGAATATATGTTTATAATTGTTATATCTTCCTGTTAGCATTATAAAATGTCTCTTTTTATAACATGTGTTTGTTTCAAAATTTATTTATCAGACATTCATTTAGCCATTCCAGTTTTCATATGATTGTTGTTTGCATGATGTACCTTTTTCATCATTTTACTTTCAATCTATTTGAATCTTTGAATCTGAAGTGTCTCTCCTATAGGCAGCATATAGTTGAAACATTTTTAAAAATCTAGTCTGACAATGTCAGTCTTTTGATTGGATTGTTTAATCCATTCACATTTAATGTTATTATTGATATAGTTCAATTCATGCCTGCCATTTTGCTTTTTGTTTTCTATATGTCTCATGTCTTTTTTCTCTCTATTCCTACCTTACAGTTCTTTTACATTAAGTAAATATTAGTACAATATTTTCTAATGTAGCATTTCAAATTTGTTACTGATTTTGTTTTTTACTATATAGTTTTTAGTATTTTTAGTAGTTACTCTAGGGTTTACCATATACATCTTACCTTATCAGAATTGGCTTCTGGTTTATCCTAGCTTGATGTCATTGATGTATAGAAACATTATTCTTATGTAATAATATTTCTCTTCCTCCTTTTTTGGCATATTATTTTTACACATATTAAATCTATCAATGTTACAAGCTTAATACATGACTATAATTATTATTTTGTAGTCTATAGTCATTTCCTTAGCCTAATAGGCTAAGCTTCCACTCACTTAGCCTTTGCTTCCACTCACATTCTTTGTGCTATTACTGACAAATATATTACACATATTCTCCATTCTTATGTGTTTATAGGCCCCCAATACATATACATATTATTTTATACCAGTGTTTAAAATAAGTTAAGAGAAGGGAGAAAATGTGTATTTAAACTATCATTTGTAGTTACATAATTTCCTGTGGTCTGTTTCTTCATGTGAATTTGAATTACCATTGAGGGTCACTTGCTTTCACTTTGAAGAAGTTCTTTGAATATTTCTTTTAGGCAGATTAGCATCTAAATTCTCTTAGATTTTCTTTATCTTGGAAAATCTTTATTTCACCTTTATTTTTTAAAAGATAGTTGTACCTGATACAGAATTCTTAGTTTACATTTCCTCATTGAGCATTTTGAATATGTACCCCACAGTTTTCTGACCTCGATTATTTCTGCTGAGATGTTGACTGCTAATATTATTGAGGTTTCCTTGTTAGTCATTTTTCTCTTGCTTCTTTCAAGATTTTCTCCTTGTTTTTAGCTTTCAACATTTTTACTCGATGTGTCTCTTTGTAGCTTGCTTTGAATCTATCCTATTTGGAGTTTGTTGAGCTTCTTAGATGTGTAGGTTGATAGTTTTCAATAAATTTGGAGATACTATAAGCAACACTATGTCCACAAATTTTGTAGCCTAAGCTTAACTTTCATAGCCTAATGGACCAATTCCTTGAAAGACACAATCTGTCAAAAGTCACATAGGAAGAAACAAACAATGTGAATGGACCTATATTATTAAAGGACTTGAACTGAATGTATTAAATGAATTAATAACCTTCTAAAACAGAAAGCATCAGGCCCATATAGATTCACTAGTGAATTCTAGAAATATTTAAGGAATAAATTATACCAATTCTCTACAAGCTCTTTCAGAAGATAGAAGGAAAGGGAACCCTTCCTAACTCCTTACCCACAAACTCTGACCCAGGATCAGCAATACCCTAGTACCAATACCAGACAAAGATATTACAGGAAGATAAAACTATAGACCAATATCTCTCCATAAATTTGGAAGGTTTTCAACCATTATTTCCTCAAATATTTTTTTTCTGCTCCTTTCTCTCCTTTCCTTCTGGTCTTCCATTACTTGTATGTTGGTGTACTTTTTTCTCTCTAGTGACTTATTCTGAGTTTTCTCCTGCAAACTAGCAGGCTTACAGTTCAGCCTGTATCTTTAATATTTTTCCAGTTGCCGTTCACCACAACCTCCATGGTTTTTGAGTGTACACTTAGTTTGACTTTCTCCAAGTATTGTTGCAATAGAATTAAATTCCTTTGAGGAAATATTAGGAACTATCTTTTTTATGGCCTGCTTCTACTGCTCTTACCAACCCCATTCTCTAGCAAAATATTTGAGCCAGGGCTCTGGAGCTGGGGGTAGGGACAATGGCAAGCTTCTTTCTGAGTGACACCTCCACTCTAGATGCTAAGCACTTGGTGGAGTAGTAGGGACATCCAGAAATTCTCTAAGGTTACATCTTCTACCACCTCACAAGCTGGGGAAAGGGTATCCAGGGCCACATTCTTCTCAGCATGCATTCCCAAGGTAGACCTTCCATTCTACAAGTGGTAGCTGGGTAGCAGAAGTGGGAATCCTACCTCTCAACCACACTCATCTGGAACTTAGTCTCAGAAATAGGTAGCTGTAGACAGGATGAAAAACACTGCCATACTGCTCCTCTGGGAAAGAAACCTTTCTGCATGCTTCGGGGAGAGGGAACCCTGTGTTCTTGGCTGCAGAAGTTTGCAGTGGAGTCTCCACCCTGCTCAACTGGAAATGGGGAGGAGTTGGTTCAAGTGTCATAGATGCTCATCTGTCTCATCAAATTTTTGTAAATTTTCTTGAATAGAAGTTTCTTCATTTGCTGCCTTTCCTTAGGACCATTTCCAAAAGCTTTATATGGTTGGGTTTTATTTGGTTTTTCCCCAGTTTCACTATAGTGGGTCTGTAGGGTTCCTCATGCTATCACGCAGAAATTGATCTTACTCTGGGTAGTTTTATTCTGAGTATGTAGTTATTACTAATGTAATTGCATATACATAACAAAGAACTTCTGGCATATTCTCTTTATGGTGACATCATGGACTAGGAATGAGGTGTTGAAGTCCAAACCCCCAGTACTATAAATGTGACCTTATTTGGAAATTGGATATTTGTAGATGTAATCAAGTTCAGATGACAGCACACTGGATTAGAGTAGGCCTAGTCCAATGATTGATGTCCTTGTAAGAGGAGGGAAATGTGGACACAGATAGACACACAGGAAGACTGCCCTGTGATCACAGAAGCAGAGACTGGAGTGATGTGATGACAAGCCAAGGAATACCAAGGATTGCTGGAAACCACCAGAAGTTGGAAGAGGCAGGGAAGTATCTCTCTCTTAAGGCCTTCAGAGAGACCATGGCCTTGATCTTGATTCAGAATTCTAGCTCCAGAACAATGGCTATACAGGACATTTGGTAATGTTATCTGGTAGATAGCTGTTTTGAAAGGAGTTTCAAAATCCATGTGGAAGCGTTACTTCTATTCTGTTTCCATTTAACATCATCCATTTTAGTTTTTGTTTCATGAAATGGTTCCATGGGGAGACTACATTTCTGTAAATTACTCTTTCAGTTACTTCTTAAATTTGAGAAATTCTTATTTTCTAGAAACTTGTTTTATAAAGTACATTTTAACTGCCACACCCAAAAAATCTACAATAACTCCATCTCACTGTTTAACAAGGCAATAATTAGTTCTCAAGTTGGCATATCCTCCAGGGCCTCTGTTCAGATTCTTTGTTCTTTGGTGACTGGGTTACTGCCTATAAAACAGCACAGCAGTGCTAAAAGCAAAAGGAAGGGGCCATCCAGAAACCTGACTAATCAATATCTCTTTTCCCCAGATTTGGCATAGTTTTATTCTTGGAAGCAGTGTATAAAACACAGTTTGCAACATTTATATTTTTCTAACACCTAATAACACCTCTTTTATGATGAAAAATCTGTTTCTACAGACCTTTTTAAAATTTATTTCTACATCTTTGTGTATTCCTACAATGTGGCTGATTCCAAAACAGTGAAATTTAAGATACATATAATAGTGAAGGAAATTTTCAAATCCAAGCTAGTAATGGAGTATTTTAAATAACCGATGGTAACTTTTGTGTCTCTGGACAAAGACCTCTCTGGATCATGCTTGAAAGTGATCACTATGTGATGCTGTGTACTCAGAGGTTTTGAGAACCTTTGGATCATCTCACATTACTAAGGATGTTGGACTATAAAAAATGTATGAGGAAAAAAAGGGAGAAGAGAAAAGAGAAAGAGACCTAAAGAGTGACTATTTAGAAGATCATTAGCATTGCTACCTCCATGTCTACCATACTTTTTAAAGGAATGGGCAATGTCCAAGTGAGAAAAACCAAAGCCTAAAGAACAAGGCAACACAATAGTGAAATGATTGCTTCAGAAATGCTCTAGAAATCTAAGAACACTGATGTGTTTGTGTGTAAAGGAACTCTGTGTGTGTGTGTGTGTGTGTGTGTGTGTGTGCGCACGCGCGCACACGCACATGCATATATATTTGAGTGTGTGTTGTCTGTGTGGGTTTGTTGCTACCACTTGAGCATGGGCTGGAAGGAAGAGAGTCTTCTCATCTGGCTTCCATCTACAGATGACCACCCTGGCTTTCTCCACCCTTTCCTTTTCCACCTCCTCAGTGTTGGCTTACAATCCTTTGGTTAGCCCCTCATATGCCATCCAGCTACATAACTGTGGTCATGTGGCTTAAAATCTGAGGAAGAAACATTAGAATATGTCTGCATAGGGTTTGCATTCTTTTTTTTTAGAGAGAGCGTGAGCATGAATAGGGGAGTGGCAGAGAAAGTATTTTTTGAGAGAGAGAGAGAGAGCAGGGGAGAAGGGCAGAGAGAGAGAGAGAGAGAGAGAGAGAGAGAATATCCCAATCCCAATCCCTGATGTGGGGCTTGATCTCACGATTGTGAGATCATGACCTGAGTGAGCCACCCAGCCAACTGAGAGAGAGAAGCTTAAGCAGACTCCATGCCCAGCACGGAGCCCAAAGTGAGGCTAGATCTCATATGAAAGACATTCTTTCATTATAAAAACTATCACTTGTGTTTCATTGGACACTTATCTAGAAGCTGGACACCCAGCCATTGTTCCTCCAGGACACCCCTCTTTTTCAACATCTGTTAGAATCTTGGAAGCTAAAACCACAAGTAATTAAAATTCTTCCCTCATTTCTGAAAAACAAAGAAAGGCCTGGATTGAGTAATATCTTCACTCTTGGGCTTATTATTTTGTAGATAATGTGGAAGTTTGGGTATTTATCAATATGGCAGTGGTAGACAGGACAATTTGAACTGGGGAGAAGAAACTAGAAGCTAAAATATCCCTGAGTATCCTGTGGACAGATCCAGAGCCAGAAATATGGCAGGCATAGACAAAGTAGGGGTGGTAGGAGTGGAGAGTGGGGGGGGGGGCGGTTCTGTTGGCTGATGGACTTGAAGAGGCACAAAGAGGGAGGAGTAGGCAATGACCTGGAGATGGGATCTTGGCTGGCAGAACAGTGACTTGGAAAATATTCCTGGAGGCAGCATGGTTTGGCATTTGAAAAGCACCCCCAGAAACTACCTACCCTCAGAAGCCAAAATTCCCTTTTGACATGACTAAGTGTCATAGGAGGTAAGAGTCCATTTCAAAGCCCTGGTGAGATTTTCCATATGCAGTGAATTGACCTTAAAGTTAGTCCTTCAAGAATGTGAAAAGATGGCTGTTTCTTTATTTATTTCACAGCTGATACTCTCTCTAGGCTTTGGCTCACCACCTTATTTGGGGGTGGGGGGGCGGGGGGAGAGCTTTTCTCATTACTCCTGCTGCTCATGAGGCTCTTGTCCTGAAAAATCTCAGAAATTCAGTATCCTGACTATTCAGTGCAGAACAAGACATTCATCTCTTCTTCCAGACTATGACCTGGGCAGGCAGGCAGGCAGGACTCCTACATTTCACAATCAAATGGATCATCATAGTATTTTCATAAATAAAGAGCCTAATGATGAGAGCTGTGTCATTTCCCAGATTGTCTTCCTGTTTCTTTGCTTCGTTTAACAATCTGTCCTTCTTGCTGTACCTGACTAAGTTCTACTTAAAAGTTACTAATTCATGGAGAATACCCCTTTCTTGACCCCACTTCTGCTCCTGTCCTTTCCCCCATCTTCTGCCCTTGATTCCTCTTCCTTCTCAAGATGCAAGGCCATCAAGAGCTGTTTAAAGTCTCAGTGAAAACAACATGGTGGTGGTAGGAGCCAGGAACAGTAGACTGGCTAAAGGAATTGACCTGAATTTGCAATTTGGCCCAATCTCTCTTTGGGATTTTCAACCTGTACCGGGTTCTCCACCTCCACACTCACCCTGTTCCATTGGATCTGCCTGGAAGTCCTTGTCTTAGTCATGCCGCATGTCATCAATATTGAACAACAGGTTAAGACATTTGGACAAATACTCCCTTGTCCTCTCCCCCACCCCCTCTGCTCATTTGGACAAAATGTAACCTTCACCTGCCAATGTTGGTCAGTTAAGCATCTGAGTGGGTTTTCAAGTAAGAAACTAATAACCTTCTGATTAAAACAGTAAAATGTAAACAAAACACAAACCTGAAAGACAGCCATGCTCTCTACCTGTGCCCACAGAAGGGCCAACATGAGAGGTACTCACTCAAATGAATCAGTATCAGCCAAAGCAGACTAGACAATGCCTTGAACAACAGGATTCTGGAGACATGACAGGTCTGCTATACATATAGATCTAGTCCAAAAGATCAACTCTTCCACTAATGGTTAAATAAAATCCTAACTTCTTCACATCATCGATTTCCTTGCCCTTTTCAAAATGCAAATGTCTTTGGAAAATTACTACTTTATACAAATCTTTCTCACCTTAGTGTGAAACAATCTGTTAAATAACTTTCCAATCTGATTGCCAGCTGAGACAGGCCCCAAGAAAACAGAGCACAAGGAAACTGACTGCAAACAGGGACGCAATATTGATATACCAGTGAGGGCACTTAGTAGTAAACAACAGAACCAATTCTAACTTGAGCAGAAAAGGATTTTATTGGAAGGACTTAAAGATAAAAATCATTGGGAAACAATGTATGAAATAAATGTGAAATCTGGAAGATCAAGTTCTAGGTATAGACAAAAACAAAGAAAGGATACTAGACAAGAATATAGGAAAGTCACCCCAAAAGACTTGCTGCTTGGGAGACCACCAGTGGTGCAGCCCAATGGATAGCAACATCAGGTCACTGGGCCCTCACTGCCACATCCCTGGTCTCTTGTCTCTACTGTCACCTCCATGAGTTCTTTATGTCACTCCTTCAAGAGTTCAGGGCCCGATGGGAGAGTCTGGCTGAACAAGTCACATTGCCTGCACCCCTGCCAAAGATAAATCGCTACAAGATTCATCTGTGCACAGTGAGAGACAAGGCCCAGCTTCCCACAGATCTTGGCATTTTCTCCAAACAGGCAGGCTGCTCAGTGCTGGGCTACAAAACACGGTAAATGTCCTCTAATGGAGAAGATGCTAGAGTGGTTGGACCTCAGCCGCATTAAATCTGTTTACATATGTTAGTTCATTTAATATTCATGCCCGGGGAGAGTTTATTACATCCAGTTTTATGAATGAAGCAGCCAAGATTCAAAGAGATTGAGTAACTTGCTAAAGTTGGAAGGGAGTGACCAGGGATTCCAATGTGTCCCTGACTCCAACAGGCTGAGAGGATGGGGAGGAACAATGGGGTTGAGGTGGTCTGGGCATCAGGAGCAAGAAGGGTTCTACCTGAAGGACTGGGCTTGGAGAAGGTGCGTTAGTTCACTTGGGCTGCCAAAGTACTACAGACTAGGTGGTTTAAACAACAGAAATTGATTGCCATAGTTCTGGAGTCTGGAAGTTTAAGATCAAAGTGTCCACAGAGTTGGTTGGTTTCTTCTCAGGCCTCTCTCGTTGGCTTATAGTCATCTTCTCCCTGTGTCTTCACAATGTCTTTCCTCTGTGTGTGTCCATGTCCGACATCCTCTGACTGGTGTATTCAGATTGGGTTAAGGCCCACCCTAATGACCCATTTAATTTAATTACCTCTTTAAAGATGCTGTCTCCAAATACAGTCATATCCTGAGGTACTTGGGGTTGGGACTTCAATACAAGAATTGAGGATGAGGAAAAGGGCCACAATTCAGCCCATAACAGGAGAGTGGCCAGTTAGTAACCCCTCCTGGCAGAATAATGACAGAAGAAGAAGATAGTGGGACGGACAAAACAGATAACCCCCTAGGTCCCCATTTCACAGATCTGATGAATGACTGCCCATCTGCCTTCACTGACATCCAAACTGTTGGGTCAGTCTTTATTCAGAGCTTAGTTAAACCGAAGGCAAGTGTATTCTCCCTTCCAGGTTAATTATCCTTCTTCAACCAACAGCGTTTTTGCCTGTTTTGTGCAGCAAAGTTCTGTCAAGTTCTAGCTACTAAATTGCCAGATCTATGCTGGGAGGTCTCTACAGTAAGAGTGGTATGGATTGAATTATGTCTCCCCAAAAGTAATATGTGGAAGCCCTAATCCCCATTGGTATTTGGAGATGGGGACTCTAGAAAATCACTAGGTTTAGATCAGGTCATGACAGTGGGCCCCTCATGAGGGGATCAGCACCCTCATGATACCAGCCAGGCTGCTCTTGCTCTCTCTCTGCCATGTGAGCAGCCAGTGAGAAAGTGGCTGTCTGCAAGCCAGGAAGAGTCCTCACTAGAAGCTGGCACATGCTGGCACCCTGATTTTTAACTCCCAGCCGCCAGAACTGTGAAAAAAATGAATTCCTGTCATTTCTGTCACCCTGTCTGTGGCTTTTGGTGATGGCCACCTAAGCAGACTAAGACAGGTGGGAGGAGCTATCACACCAGCCCCGTGCCCCTCCCTGCCTGAGTCTCCCTAGCTGTTCCCACCCTGACCTCTTTGTCTTCCTGTCTTCCTGCTTCTTCCTGTCCAGATCTTTCCCATTTGGTTTGTTTACTATGGCTGCTGTAACAAATTACCACAAATTTGGTAGCTTAAAATGACAGAAATTTATTCTCTGAAGGTTCTGGAGGCCAGATGTCTGAAATCAAGGTGCTGTCAGGGCCAAGCTGTCTCCAGAGGTTCTAAAAGAGACTCCTTCCTGCCTCTTCCAGTTTCTAGTGGCTCCTTGGCTGTGACAGCATCACCCCAGTCACTGCCTCCTTTGTCACATGACCATCTTGTGTCTCCCTGTCTCAGATCTCCCCACCTTTCTCTTACAAGGACACCTACAAGTCATTGGATTTTGGCCCACCCTAAATCCAGGATGATCTCATCTAGAGATCTTTCAGGTAATTACACTGGCAAAGACTCTCTTTCCAAATAAAGTCACATTCACAGGTTCCCTAGGTTAGGACTTGGGCATATCTTTGGGAGGGGGGCACTTTTTTGCTCACTGTGCCCACATTCTTCCCCACCATAGCTCATCTACCCACCCATATCCATGCTGTCCTCCTTGCTGTCCCAGGCCTTGATCACAGAACCTTGGGCTGGATCAGAGCCACACACCACTGGTTTAGACATGGCATCTTGTCCCCACACCAGGACCCTCAATACCTAGAGAACACACATTTTTCAGCCCCCAAGTGGGAACAGGGGAACAGTCTTATAAAAAGAGCCTCTTCACTGGGAAGGAAATAGTTTACACATTAATATGAGTGTGTTTATTCAGAGAATATTTACGCAACTGGCAATGTCACAATTCCATAGGCAAGTCCTAACAGCCAATTGTGTCTTGTTAGGGATTTGTTGATTTTGGGTGGCCCAGATTCCATTGTCACCTACGATATGATCGATGTGGGCCAAGTTCCATATGCCTTTGGCTGTATTCAGAGCATGAGGAAGAGGGGGAAAGTTAAATAGCCCCCTACATGGCATTTGAAGGCTTTATTCATACGCCCCAGCACTACTTTCCCCACTGAATAAAACATTCTGTACCCAAAAGTGAGCCAGTCCCCAGCTGGTACCATTCCCAATGTCCTGCCAGCTTCTTGGCAGCCTCTCAGCACCGAATCCTCAGGGTCCGCCAAGGATCCAGCTCCAGGATTCAAACTCTGCCCCATAGCCAAGGGGATGTCTGTTCCTGCAGTGCATTGTCAATGAGTCCTTGATCACTGTCTTCACTAGCAGAATCCCAGGAGGCAGCCTGTGAATTACAACATCCTCAGCCTGGGGGAAGAAGCAGGCACAGCTCGCCCAAGTTACTCAGCCGAGAACTGGCCTCAGACTAGAAAGGCCACTCTCAGTCCCAACACCACCACTTATAGAAAAGGCAAGAACTGCCTTTTCTATAAACACCTGAGGGTGGGCTATCAAGTCCTCCCACCTCCCAATGAATGCTACTTTTCCTCCATTGTAGCCACAGAACACGTTTTTGAAGCAACGGCTAAAAAGAACAATGGTTATTCTTTCAGATAGACACCAGAATGTTTTGTTGTGGGACTTTTCCCTCATACAGTATCATTTTAAATTTGGGAGCTTTAACAAAGGCTTAGGTTACTGTTTAACTCCTTCAGAAAAGTCTGGCATATCCAGAGTTACCTAGACCTGAGACCAGTGTCTAATACTCTGGAAACTGGCAGAAGAAGTTAAGAAGTGAACTGATTCTGCATTGAAAATGGGGGCTCTTGGGGCGTCCAGGTGGCTCAGTCAGTTAAGTGTCCAACTTCAGCTCCGGTCATGATCTGGAGGTTTGTGAGTTCAAGCCCCACACAGGGCTCTGTGCTGACAGCTCCAAACCTAGAGTCTGTTCAGATTCTGGGGCTCCCTCTCTCTCTGCCCCTCCCCCATTTGCAGTCTCTCAAAAATAAACATTAAAACATTTTTTAATAAATTTTTTTTAATTTTTTAATTAAAAAAAAAAAAAGGAAGCAGGGGCTCTTGCCATGCCCACCCCACACCTCCCAGGACTCCAAATAAGAAGTGAGGCTGTTTCACTGGAAATATGTGGTGGGCAGCTAGGAGACAATGGAATTGTCCCAAATTCCGATGAGAGATACACAGGTGGGTCAGTTAATGACTTCAGGTGTTATGGAAATTTATGCAAATATGATGAATTGCGCACACACACATTCCTCTCCACTCCCTCCCCAAATCCCATTAAAGTGACAGATAAAAGATAAAAAGACATTGATCCACAAAGGCAAAGAGAACAGGAAAGGAGTCAGAGCAGAGTAAGGTCAAAAAACAGCAGTCATATCTACTAGTGAATAACTGAGCAGACCAAAGGAGGCAGAAAGCCAATGCTGGGCCAGAGGCTGTGGGTGGGTTCATGCCCAGAGGAAGTCTCAGGAAGCAGAAGCATCAGGTGTTTCTCTTGGGGAGGGTCCTGGTAGGTGGGCTGAGAGTGAAGTCACAGTCAGTGACTTACTAACCCCACAGGCTGTGGGACCACCTCTCCCTCATCCAGACAGGGAGTCACTCTAGAGATGATAAAGCAGAGTCCAGGCCCAGGAACCTAGGTCCACGTGTAAATAGCAGGTAAGGTCAAAGTTAAGCCCCTTTCCTCACTTGGCTCTGCACTCTAAAAGTCAGGCTTAGACCTTCCACTCCACCCCATCCCACACCGGAAAATTAACGGAAAATTCCCACACACGGGAAACTGACTCCAGATACTTGACTACCAATAATGACATTTGAGGGTTTCTAGCAAAACAGCCAATTAACCCTTGGGAAATTCCAACAAAACAAAAACCCTTGCATACAATACAGAGTTTCCTGTGTTGTTGTCAGAGTCACTCTTAAATATGTAACAAATTGAGGAAAGTCTTTGTGAACAAAGACAAAAAAGAACCAAAAGAAAAAAAGAGAGACACTGCAGAGATCAAGATATGTTTTTAAAATCTGTAATTCAGTTTTGTAGTCAAGAAAAAAAGGAGATATTGCATCCATAAAACAAGATCAAGGTGCCACATGAATTTTTAAAACTTCATTATGAAAGTTGAAAGACAGAATTGAAGAAATACATTTTTCAAATGGAAGACATATAAACAAGGGATTGGAAAATAAGAGAGAAAATACAAAAAAAAAAAAAAAATTAGATGATTAGTCCACCAAATGTGAGCATTAGATTTTCTTCACTCTGAATTAGGAAAATTATCAGAAAAATAAAATAATTTCCCAAAACCAAAGGACATAAGCCTCCTGACTGAAAAATCCTACCAACTATGTGGCACAAAAAAATAAACAGAAAGCAAACAAAACACATCAGAGCAGACAGCCTTAAAATTTCAGAACATTTGAGAAAGTGAGAAGACTCCACTAAGTTCTCGAGAGAAAAACAGGGCACCCACAAAAGATCAGGAATCAGAATGGTGTTAGACTTTTCAGAAGCAAGACTGAAGCCAGCAGAGTAATGCCTTCAAAATGATTTCCAACCTCAAATTTTACCACCCTCACCCAAGTCATCTATCAAAAAGTGAAAGTAAAAAATAAACACATTTTCATTTACAGACATGCAAGCCTCAAAATACAAAACAAAATAAAAATGTGAAGCTCTTGGAGGGTGTGATTCACCATGGCAAAGAAATACACCAAGAATGAGGAAAATATGGAATCCAAGAAACAAACATTCCAACGCAAATTAGAATTCCTAGGGTAAAGGATGAGATTGCTGGGTTGTTGACAGCGGCTCTACAGCTGGCCTAAGAAAGAACCAGTTCATAAACGGAAGTGGAAAGAGGAACACTCTGGGGAAAAAAAAAGTCTATGGGGAAAAGACTGAGTAAAATAACTCATAGATGAGGAATAGAAATCTCTAGAAGGATAATCACCAAGAAAAATATGAATCACATAGATTACCTGATGCATTAGAATGTTTTGAGAAATGTATACCCTGGCAAAGAATTTGTGGATGAATAAATGATAGGTGCATTAAAAAATTAGGAAATGAAAATATGGGGCAAATACTAACTGCCAGGGAGACAAAACGGTGACTATGAAAGGAGATAATCATAGTACACTACACAGCTCAGCTGTTTATATAATAATCATGATATTTGCAAAAGCATAATTTTGGTTTAATCAAAAATCATAGAAATAAACCGTATTGGGAGCATGTGGGGAGGCATGTATGAAAGGAGCCAAACTTTATATTCCATAGTTAGAAGTTAATAAATGATATCAGCTGTGCATTGAATGTTCGTTTCCCTACAAAGATCATATGTTGAAACCTTACCCCACAATGTGATGGTATTAGGAGATGAGGCCTTTGGGAGGTGGTTAGGATTAGATGAGGTCATAAGGATGGAGCCCTCATACATGGGATTAGTGCCCTCATAAAAGTCACAAGTGAGTTTGCTTCCTCTGCTCCCCACCACGGAAAGACGCAACAAGAAGTCAGCAGTCTGCAATGCAGAAAAGGACCATCACCGGACACCAACCATACTGCCACCCTGATCTCAAACTTCCAGCCTCCAGAACTGGGAGAAATAAATTTCTGTTGTTTATAAACTACCCAGTCTATGGCACTTTGTTATAGCAGCTCAAATAGACGAGGACATATAAAAAACTAAAATCAGAGAATAGCAATGCAAGCTCGTTATTTTACAACCTGGAGATGAACATCAGAAGAAAGATCTGGAAGAGTTAAAATGTTTGCAAAAGGAGTGGAAAAGGGGGATGGGTGAGGTGGGATGTGCAAAGACTCCTTTGGTTTTTGTTGTTACTATTGTCACAAAACTTGATTCACTTCTTTAAAATTTTTTTAATGTTTTTATTTATTTTTGAGAGACAGAGAGACAGAGTGCGAGCAGGGAAGGGGCAGAAAGAGAGGGAAACACAGAATCTGAAGCAAGCTCCAGGCTCCGGGCTGTCAGCACAGAGCCTGACTCAGGTGAACCCTTGAACCTGGAGATCATGTCCCGAGTGGAAGTCGGATGCTTAGCTGACTGAGCCACCCAGGTGCCTCAAAACTGTTTCACTTCTTAAACTATGTATGTGTATTGACAAAAATGAAGATTAAATGTAAGATGTTCATTGAAGGTCTGTGGCTTTTACACTTAAAAAAAAATCTGTCAGTATAAAAAACTCCTTGCTAAGTACTTGTTCAATCATAGCAAGTTTTAGGCTTCAGAAAAATGGTTTATAATGCACTGCTCTTTAGAAAAAAAAATTTATAGACATTATGTTTCGCTGAAAAAACCATTACAGAGTGTCATTGCAGTGGGGACTGCGGGTACGGAGGTGATAAAGCTCTGTCTTCACACTTGAAGGAAGACCTCTCCGTCAGGTGGAAGTCCCGCCCTGTGGTGCCTGCAGTGCATTGTGGGAGAAGAGGCACGACATTCCCAGGCAGCCATGTTGCTTCAGCACTTCGTGTGTTTCTTGAGCCAATGCACGTTGCTGAGGCTACCCTAGTGAGAGAGACACTTCTGTTGTCTGCTTTCTTTTTGGTTTATACGAACGAACTTTTTTCATGCTTATATGATCAAAGAAGTGCAATAAAAAAAAAAACTTATGTCTATCAACGCTGAGTTAACCTCTGATGGTGTCACTTGCCCCTCCAAATTTTTAGTATTAAAAATTCAGTAAACTAAATATGATCAAATACTGAGAGAACTGTTAGAGATGAGACTGCAGTCTGGAGGTCAGAATAAAGGATTATATTATGACCGAAAAATTTCTTACAACCACAGCTGCTAACGCAGTATCTAATATATTCAACACATTCAGTCAAAATCCCAACTCCTGATGTCAAAGGGAAAACAAATGACAAAGGTCATCTGTAGTATCATCTGCTCAGCATGCTTACCATTCTTCCTCTGGTCACAGCACTCCCAGACTTCCTTTAGGAAACTGCTCCCTCCTCTCAAGCCCTGGGGAGGTTTGGGTGAGTCTCCAGTCATGGCACCCTGCCACAGGGCATTGGCCCATGCTCCAGCCTGGGCTTAAAGGAGGCCATATCAACCCACACTGTCCTCTCTCGAATCTGAGGCGGTGGGATAGCCCATGCTCTTCATTTGAAACACAAGCTGCACAGATGTGACATCAAAGCTGCCTCCTACATGTGCCCTCCAGGAGGAAGAGCCTTGGAGAATAACATTAACAACTGTGGCCTGTTGAGCTCTTGTAATAGACCAGACCCAGTTCTAAAGATTTCCTAGGTACTAATTTATTTAATCATTAGAGCAACCATATGAGGCAAGTTCTAATATGATCCCCATTTTACAGATGCAGAAACGGAGGCAGAAATAACATTAAGTAACCAGCCCTAGAGCTGGTTAAGTCTGACATCCAGACTTAGGGTTATGTGAGATACTAAGTTTCCTCATTAAGTCATTTGTATTGGAATTTTCTATCACTTGAAGCCAAAAGCGTCCTATGTGATACTCCTGGCATCTTGCCCCTGACACTATCTATATGACAAATATAACTTGCATGTGTGGCTTCACAACGACTCCTGGAGGCTCAGTTTCCTCCTCTGAAAATGGGTTAACAGTGCTTATTATTAGATAACTTCATAAGAGGAAGAGTTGTGTACAGCAGCTGAAACAGGGCAGACAATACAGAGCAGATTGTGTTACATGCACTAATACGCTGTCCTTCCAGGTTAGTGTAGGGCCATGTGAGCTTAACAAAGACGCACAATGTGTTAAGCCTGAAGAAAGTTAGTGCTTACAGTCATCTCTGTGATGAGACGGGGACAAGAGGATTGAGGGACCCCTGCTGGTGCTCAGATCTTTGTATCACACAGGGGAGCACCTCTTGAAATGATCCGTACCAAGGGCAAGAGAATATTCAAATTTATGCCTGCAGAATTATTCAATTAGGAATTTGAAGTCTGTCGTGAAGCTTGTGCACACAGCAGGGCTCTGTGCAGTTAGAACCCAAGTTAGAAAGGCCTACAAAGTTGCTAATCACAGTCCAGTCCCAGGTGAAAATGCCTTGCAGGCACAGTATCCAATATAATCAGCAAATGTTACAAAGGAACCACATCTGGCTCCTTTGTATTTATCTCATCAAACAGGCCAATATTTGAAATAGGAAATACAAACCAAGCTTCCAAGCTTCCAACTCAACCTCAGAGGGTCCCCTAATTTCTGACTAAGGCACATTCATTAGAGGCTGGAGAAATGTCACTACTGCTTACATCAGCCGCCTCTTAGCCCATTATGTTCGTCTCTGCTTTGAAGCTATTCCAAAAACATAACGAACTTTAACTTTTAAATGGAGTATTTTTGTCTCTTACAACTTTACAAGCTGTACGGAAGTTCCAGAGTTTACTGAATCACTTCTCCTTTGGAGACCCCAACCAAAGACAGAGTGATCTCAGTGTGGGCTATCAATCACACCCCCTCACCCCCCAGCAGTGGACCAGGACCCACCAGGACCCAGATGGCTGGAGTGCCCCTGGCCAAAGCAGCAGGTGAGCACCTGAGGCTGTTTCTCTAGGGCTCTTTTAGAGAGCAGAAGTTAAACACCAGTAACTCTGAAATGCATTTTGTTAGGCTTGCATGGCATTTTCAAAAGCAGAAACTTTTACAAGAAAAATCCAGATTTCTGGCTTTTCTTAAAAACTGGAAGATCTGGTGACCCTTGGCCACATCCCTGGAGTGGCTATGGCTGGTCATGGTTTGTCACAGTGCCCAGCACATGGCCCTTGTCATACATTTATATTTCCTGCCTGTCCCTGCTGCATGCTCTGTAGAGCTGCTGTAAGAGACTGCCCTCTCTCTTTTGCCCCTGGGCAAAAAGGCTTCTGCATGAAGGAAAGAAGCCTGTGCCTGGTAGGGGAGAATGGGCCAATTTCAGAGGGTGGCAGATCCAAGAAGCAGAGAGAATGCGCCTAAGGACACTGAAAGCAAGACTGAGTAGCACACAGAGCCTCAGCCATTTCGGCCATTCCAGCCATTCATGATCAAATCTGGGCTCCTGCTCCTCAATCTGTCTATCTGCAAAATGGGATGGGGACAGGGCTTGTTGCATGGTTTGAGGGTTCAAAGCTTGGGCTGGTGCCATCTGTGCTCAGTGCTCCGGACATATCTGTTTTCACCTGCTACCACCGGGATGCCTGAGCCCATCTGGACTTCCCACCTGCAGAAGCCCAGAAATTTCCTTTGCTGCTTAGGCCTGCATGGGGACTTCCATCATTCACAAGTTTAATGGCCATTAATACTATCAGAAAACTTTGTTCCCAAAGAATGTTTGGGGCTTCTCAGGTAGAGAGACAACTCGTAATCACTCCACTGCAAAGACCCCAAAAGGCTCTGGCTTCACAGATAGGAGTAGGAACAATTCCTTCAGTCTCTGTTCCACCTTTTCCCAGGAGCACCTGACATATTATTCATGAGATTTTAATGTGGAATAAAAAACAGGGGCAATGTGCAAATGCTCTATTTTGTTCTTAGAGTGACCTGTGAAAGGAAGGTGCTGGAACAATGCAGTACAGGAATACTTCCCCAGAGCTGGGAGGCCACATGTTCCCAGGGGCAACCTGTTTTCTGTTTCAGACACCGCTGGCTATCTCAGGGCCCCAACTTGGGAGAAGTCCTAATGGTCTTTGGGGGTTTCTGGTGTTTGGGAGACTGGAGGTTGTGAGGGAGTGTGTGTGTATGTGAGTTGAGAGCCAAAGTACTCAATGGGTGCATTTGCAACTTTTCAAAGGAAGGAAAGACAGCCCGTAAAAGGAACCGGTGCTTTTTCTGGGGCTGTTTACAGAGAAGTAACCCCTGTGTCATTTTCCCTAGCAGGGAGGTCCTTCCCTTGATTGCTAATCGTCTGTGTACTTTAACCATGTGTGGCGTAAGCCGTGGTCGAGGCCCTGAGCAGCAAGGTCCCTCCACCCGCAGCTTTCTTTTAACTGCACAGAACACAGCAGGCTGTGCCGGCCGGGCCACCCAGGGAGCAGGCACCGCAGAGTTCTTCTGCGGGAGACCTCCCTGCATTCTCCACTCTGCCCCTGACCACCAGGATGGCTGAGCAGCCCTCCCTGACCTCCCACTCAGGACACCTTCTCGTGCCTTCCACCCAGGTCAGCAGCACAGCCATAGTGCCTGTCCTGCTGAGTTTTCTTAGAGCCAGCCAGCAAACGGCTCTCTCTTGAAGCCTCATGAATAATAGCCCAGGAGGGGAAGTGGGCCGAGGAACGGAGAATGTGGCCTCCAGCCTCACTGCCTCCACACTGTACCAGCAAGGGCAGCTGTGGTACCTTCAAGAAAGGGGTGTTTGGGGGGTGCCTGGGTGGCTCGGTTGAGCATCCGACTCTGGCTCAGGTCATAATCCCATGGTCTGTGAGTTGGAGCCCCACGTTGGGCTCTGTGCTAACAGCTCAGAGCCTGGAGTCTGCTTCAGATTCTGTGTCTCCCTCTCTCTCTGCCCCTCCCCCTCTCACACTCGGTCTCTCTCAAAAATAATTTTTTTTTTTTTTTTAAAGAAAGGGGTGTTTGGGAGCCTCCCATGGAACCTTTGATGGATCAGAGCACTTGGAGTGACTGGAGGCCTGTGTGGCTGGCTGCACTGAGGGGTGGAAGAAAGAAAGAAGGAAGGGGAGGCCAGGGCCAGATCACAGCGCTCTTGCTCTAAGGGCTGTGAGCACAGGATTGATGGCAGATTAAATTTACATCTCTCAAAGATCACTCCGGTTTCAGTATGGAGGCTGGCCATAGGATGAGCAAGGACAGAAGCCAGGAGACAGGGCCAGGACCTCTCACGGTCCTCCAGGGAGAGAAGAGGGGCATAAAAGAGGGTGGCATCCATCTGGGCATGATCCAAGGGCTGGCCAAAGCCACTGCCTTCTTGGGGCTTATGTTCTAGAGGAAATGATAGATAATAAATCAATACATAATACAACAAAGTTTCCAGTTGTGGTAAATTCTGTGAATAAAACTAAGCAGAGTGAGGCGTGTTACAGTAGGAATGAGGAAGCTTGTGAACACACAGATCCTGGGGCCCCAACTGACTGAATCAGCACACCTAGGGATAGAGCCCAGAGATATGTTTGTTCAACAAGTGTCCCAGCTGAGTCTGCTCATCAGACCAGCTCAGGAAATAGACACATGAGGGGCCTGGTTTGTGGCATCAGACACTAGAGCTTTAGCGCTGCTCCTGTCACTTTTCTGATGGCCTTGGGCCCTCTACTTAACCCTCCCAAGCCTCATCTTCCTCACCTGTTAAATGGGAATCCAAACAGTGCTAGCCTGACAGGGTTGTTTTAAAGATCAATGGTAAAATGCACATAAACCACTTTGCAGGGTGCCTGGCCCAGAGTGTGGGGTATAAAAGCCCCTAGAGAAGAGGCTCTCGGTAGCATGATCTGTAACACTTGGTTACGTTTTATCAGGTCAATGAATCTATATTAACCTCCACTATTTATATTTTACATTTTGGAAATTAAGCTCCTTTACCCTTGCCCCTCAAGTGAAACTAAGTCCAACTGGTCCCACCTCAAACCATGTGTCCTATCCCCATGGCCTGCACTCTGGCCAAGCCGTCTTCCCTGCCGCAACAGCCTCCCACCAAGGCCCTCTGTTAGCCCCTCCGAACCCCCTGTTCTCCAGCCTCAGCCTTGCTGCTGTTGTAATCAGATGGGAGCACTCTCTCACTTAGCTTAACAGCGTTCTACTCTCCAAACAGAACAACATCATTACCATAGTTCACCCAGTCTCACCCTAATCTGGCTCCAGCTCCACACTCTGGCCTTGCCATGGAAACCCTACATCAGGAATTCTCACTCGCAACTTAAATTTATGACTTAATCTGGAAGGCTTTGGTCCCCCTCTGATATGCTTCTGTAGCATAACACTCAGCAGACTTGCAATCAGTTGTTTAATGTCAGTTTTCCCTGTGAAATAGTAAGTGCTGTGAGAGCAAGGGTAGGGTCTGTCTTCTTAGAGACATGGATCGTATCAGGATTAAGAACACCAGTTCATGAAACAACTTCCTAGTTTCAAATCAACTCCACCTTTTACTAGTTGTGTGATGTCCGCCAAATTATTTGGACTTTCTGGGCTTCAGCCTCCAAAGCTGCCGACCTATGGGGCTATTTTATCATTAAATTAGATAATACGTGAGAACTGCATAGAACACTGTTTGATAGACCGCAGACATTTACTAAATTTTAACTGCTATTATATTTACTCACTCTAGACCTGTATTTAGACATTATATACTCAATAAATATTTGTTGAATGAAGAATATTCTTTATCCTACTTAGTATTGTGGCTTGCATATGCCCAATAGCTACCATTTAGTGATGCTTCTATCCCATAGCTCGGCAGAGTCCTGGGTAGATAACTCATGTATTTTGTGCAGGATCAAGAATGGGGTTCCTATAGGATGATTTGGAGAAGAGATTCTGATTCCACGAATGTGTCACCAGCCAGAATTTTCTGGGTAGGCGATGATTTTGGAGTAACTTCTACACAGAATACTTTGAAAACACTTTGGCTTCCAAGTTCTGAAATGCAATTAAAATAATGGAAATGTTCCTAATTCCTTCCCTTTTCCCTAGGGATTGCTGCCTGATGGTTAAGGTCTAGTTTTTAGTGTATAGAAAGCTATACAATATAGTGACTTGGGTCCAATAAATACCTTTAAGTGGCTAAAAACTCCATGCTCTGCATCATGAGGAGTTTCTTACCTTCACCAACACTGCCTTAAGGCAGAGTCTTTGAAACCCACCTGTGTGCTAGAAAAATATCAGGGGTATCCTACAGGCAAACTCTGCAGAGCTCACAACCACCACTCGGTGCATTTGATGTGGGATTTGGAAATAGGATGAACTTCTGGACCCCACCCCAGCAGGCAGTTTCCTTCTAATCATTAAGGTTTGTGGCAATGCTAAAGAGGTTACCTGTGTCATTAATTACCAGACTTCCCTATGTGTGGCCTATCCTAAAAGATGTACCTGGAAAAGTGAGAACAGACATGCACCAGCCACATGCTCAAAGAGTAATCGATCTATAGTATCAAGCTGCATCTATAGATTCGGGGAGGGAGGGAGACTATTTCCTTCACATTTCCTAGGTGGGGGTTAGGGGGCACAGAGGGGTGGGCTGTAATTCCCACATGCAATCGAGTTTTGACATTTTAAAAAGTGGGTTATAATCATCTACAAATCACTTTTCTTCTAAAAAGACCAAAATGGTGTAGGGCACCATTCTAGTACGTGTCTTTCCTCAAATGAGCCACACCTATCTGGAACAAACCCTATCACACAATCATTTAAACCAGGGCTTCTTAATCTTGAATAAGCATAAACATCCCCTGGGGATCATGTTAAAATGCAGATTATGACTCAGGAGGACTGAAGTGGGGCCCAAGATTCTGCATTTCAAACAAACTCCCCAGTGATATTAATGCTGTTGGTCCATAGGCAACATGTGGGGGTTGGGTGGCGAGGGTTAGCTAGCTAGCTGCCTGCAGGGTTGCAGGGTCAGTGGGGGGCCCCGGAGAGGCAACAAAATCCTTGAAACAGTGTTCATTCCAGTTATAAAACATTTCCCCATTTCCTATCTCCCAGTCCCCACACCAGTTTATTCACCCTCTGTGGGGTCAGGCACCTTCATCCCAACCAGGACTAGTAAAAATATGTTCATGTCGTGCTCGGAATTAATCCGGTCTCCATGCTCTATTGTCTATCTCCGGAGATGGAAATGACGTTGCCTCCTTTATTAGCTTTCCATGGTCTGCCGGGACTGTTCTGTTGTTGATTTTTACAGAGAAAATAAGCAAACAACTGGGAGAAAGAGAGCTGGTTAACACGGATAATTCTGCTGTTCTGTTAACTTTAAAACTGTAATGGAATTTTTGCTTTAGCCTAAAATATCTGCCGACCTTATTCTCCAACGTCAGCATTTTGAGCAGACCCTCTGCCATGCAATCCCCACATTTGGTTCTGACAGAGTCTTGTTAGTCTTTTAACGTGTGGAATTGTAGGCCAAGATGTTTGTGTTTATGTCCCAAGCCCAGAATAAATAAATAGCTACATGGTATTGAAATCACCTGTCAAAATATCCTCTGCTGTTCCGAGGCACAAAGAAAAGTCTCTCAGTGTGATTGGCTGACTTGCTGGAAGAATTCAAAAGCTGTTTATCTCATTTGGTAAAAAAAAAAAAAAAAAAAAAAAAAAAAAAAAAGACCTATAATTACTACATTTTGACCCTAAGGCAGGCAATTACTTCACAAAAGCTCTCCCCAGGAAACCAGACATTAGCCTGGCTAATTAGGCTGACCTCACTGCAAACGGCTCTTATCGCAGTGCACATGGCGGCCTGGACACTGAGGCCAGGCCGGCTGCTGGGCTTTGCCAGAGACAGGTCCTGCCAGTCAGAGGAGACCGGGGGTGGCACTGCACTGTGTGTTGTGTTTTGTTTTTTACTACTTACTTTTATGTGCTCCTTGAAGCCCAATCCCTCTCCCAGAGACGAGCTCTCATCAAAAAGAAGTGGCTCCCAGACAAACTGATCTTTATTGCATGAGGAGGAGGAAGCTGGAAAAAAGAAAGGAAAGCAACTGAGGTCGTAAATTCTTTCCAACATAGGAAATCAGTCTTTGCCCTTTAGGAAAATGGTTTGTTGTGTCAGCCCATTAGGCACATTGCCTAGCCCCCTTTGGTCCTTGCACAATTTGGGGGTTGACTTCTGTTTGGGTTCTGTGAGGCTGACTAAATTTTTTTAATGTTCCAAGCATGTAGAATACTCTCCTGCTCAAAAATCAGACATCTCCCCAAGGAGTGCTGGGGGGTGGGTTAAAAAATCATCCAGCCCCTTCCACACATGAAGAAGTGCATCGGAAGATGGCGTGTGTGGTTCTGGCCCGGCAGCTCTCAGCTGCACCTGGCTGGGCAAAATGCTCTCCCTTGGCCTTGAACTCCAGGACACTCTAGCAATTGAAACAAGGGTCTGCACACTGGGAGGTGTTCAAGGGTGGAAGGGGAATTGGCGATTCTCTTCCAGGGGTGCAGACTACAAGTGTTCAAGGGCAAATGCAGAACAGGATGCCTTGGAAGATGAAGGCATGGGTATTTGGTTTGGGCAAGTCTCAGAAAGCAGAGGGAAGCCTAAGTCAGCTTGGGTCAGCCTGGCTGATGGGTCAGAATGGCCAGGGTGAGTCATCCCTCTGAGCTCACACCCTAGTGGTGCTAGAGAAAAAAGAATCATTCTGACACTTGTTAAAACACAAAGAAGACTTTCTTCAGGACTGTGGTGACAGGTGTCATGACTGTGGAAGAGAGACGGGACTCCAGTTTGAATATAGCCAAGGCAGCTGGGGATTTATAGCCAAGGAGCAGAGTGAGGGGTCGGTGGGTAAAAAAGTACTAAGAGGAAACATCAAGATAGGGGGATTCTTGCTAAACCAACCTAAGATTCTTGCTGAAGGAGGGCCAAGGAGATCAGATATGGAGGATGAGGGATGAGGAATATGATCAGATATGGAAGATGGTCAGATATCGAGCACAATGGGATTCTCTCTAACCTGACTTGGCAGGGTTCTTGCTGCAATGTCATGAGGCAGGCTGAAGACAGGGCCCAAGGTTGAGGCCTCATTAAGAAGAAGATTCAGAGGAGTCTAAAGTTTAGTCAAGAAGAGTCTTTGTCCATGGAAGGCTGAAAGGCAAAAGGTGTGGAAGCACCTGGACCTTTTGCCTAGTGGTTTGAAAACAAGGACCAGAAAGGGAACGAAGCAGCCCTGAGCCAGAAGGTGGGTGTTCTTTGGTGTGCACGTGGCTCGTCTGGTGCTGCTGGCTTCTGGATGGCTAAGTGGCTCCAGCTGCCTGGCCACATGAGAACATTCCAGGAGGGTCCCGAGGCAGAATCTCCCTGGCTTCCTACAGATGAAAGAGTCAAGATGTTTTGTGACTACACTCTGAGCAACCAGCGGCATTCGGTGCTGGCTGGCAGTCAGAAGATCTGATGTTTACTCACCTCCACCTCGTGTGGCACTTTGGGATTTCCAGAGGAAAGTGTCCAGAGATGTATGGAAAAGCTGAGAGTGAGATTACGTATTCATTCTTACTTGAAGGCATCTGGGAGGGATAAATAATTACACAATGGTGATGCCAGCATTTCAGAAGCACATTACCTAATCCCATTCCAGTTAGATGGTTTGGCTTTCATCAGTCCCTGATCTCTCTCTCTACTTAGGGTAAGATGACTGAGTCGAGTAGGGCCTATGTGTGTATGGGTATGTGCCTGTGTGTCAGAGAGAGAATTTTTAAAAGGTAAAACCATGGCTCTCATAGAAATATCAAATGTGGGAGCCTGGGTGGCTCAGTCAGTTAAGCACCTGACTTCAGCTCAGGTCATGATCTCACAGGCCACGAGTTCAAGCCCCGCGTCGGCTCTGTGCTGACAGCTCGGAGCCTGGAGCCTGCGTCAGATTCTGTGTCTCCCTCTCTCTGACCCTCCCCCGTTCATGCTCTTTCTCTGTCTCAAAAATAAATAAACATTCAAAAAAATTTAGAAATATCAAATGGACATATGCCAGTGATTTTATTTAACTTATTAATTAATGAGAGAGCCAGTAAGATGTTATTGCTGGCTCAAAGGGGAACCCAAGGGACAGACACATTCATAGGCCATTAAGAATACTGAAATGAATTTGCTTAGTAGATGCAGAAGTGACTGCTCCCACAGCAGGGGAGATAAATCAGTGGGGCCTCCACTACATGCAAAATTTATTTGCACTGATGTCAGTTATCCACAATTCACAAACCTCTAAAAAGCTCACTGACAGTAAAAGGGGCAGACACCACATAAAATCAAATAATCTGGAAAACTGGACATAAAATCAAATAGATCTGGAAGACATGCCAGACGATGCCTAGTTTCCCATTTAAGACACCCAGCTATCTTTTTGGTTCATTTCAAAACCTTTCATAATTTGTCCCTAATATATAAATGTACACACAAACACACACACACACACACACACACACACGGGTGTGTTTTTAATACCTCTATGTTCATGCAAATGTTGTTTGCTTTTTAAAGTACTCTTCCTCCTTGCTCCCTGCCAGTCCAAATATGACTTGCCAGACCTGCCTTGACCTAATAAATCAGAATCCCAGGGAGACCCAAGACTCTGCCTTTTTACCAGCTGCCCCAGGTGAGTTTCTGATGCACACATACACATCAGAGTGGTGGTGGGCAGATGGTTCATGGGTTAAAATTGAAACTTGAATTGTGGACAGGATTTGGGAAAGAGAGCAGAAGGCATTCCGGGAAGTGGGCAGCTGTGGGGGAGAGGGTAGGAAGTAAGGCTAAATGTGGGAATGCCTGGGAAGGCAAGGATTCCTGCTTGAGTGAAGCATTGAGGAGGAAGGAAGAGTGGATTGGATGAGTGGGCAACACAGAGGGTCAGACTCAGTCCTGAGTTAATGCACATATTTTTCAGCAGGGAATTAATATAAGAAAAGCAGTGTTTCAGGAAGGCTCATGGGAGCATAGTATACAGCATAGGCTTTGTTTTCCAATGAGACAGAGGCATGTTTCCTGAATGTGCTGCTTCATTTCAGTCCGGGAAAGGAGGCAATGCATATTCAGAGAGCAAGAAGTAGTCAATTTCCCTAGGTATAATCACTGAGAGACTGAATATACAAGCAGGCAGTGGCCAGACCGTATACAAAAATAGAACCCTGACCCACAGTCTGCATCAGCCACCCAGGAAACCAACCCATGATCTACAGTAACCAGCCCAGGAAACCAACCTGCTGTCGATAACGCTTTTACAGGAAGTCTGACCACTACCTCTAGCAGCTGTTCCAGGAAGTCAAACAATAACCTCTGTAACTACTGGCCCCAAATAGCCAGGACTTGGCTAATTATAGACAACCACCCTAGTTTTGTCCATGATTCCAGTTTAAGAACAACCAGAGAGAGCCAAAGGTGCACCCTAGACAATCATATAGGATGCCCCCCTTCCAATTATCCCTCCCCCAGCTTCCCCAGACCAAATAGCCTCTAATCAGTGCACACCTGAAGCCTTCCCTTCTCTCTGCTATAAAGATTTCCCACTCCTCTGCCTGCCTTGAGTCTCTGCCAAATGCAAGTGATGGTGACTGACTCCCTTCTAGAGCACACTCCAAATAGCTTCTGCTTGTTCTCTTTGGGAGGTCTTTGTTTATTTCCACACCACAGTCCTCTACATCTCTGCTCTTCCAGCATGAAACCGTTTACGCCCACAGGCCTGCCAATTTGAACATGCAAGATTATTTTTCCCATGAATTCAATATGCTTCAGCCACAGGTGTAAATTTATCATTGACATTTATCATTTATGCATACTTTGTATCTCACACATTATATCTCAATAAATAAAATACTTCCATCAGGCAGCTGTGGCAAGTAAAAAGAAAAACTAGGAACTTAGAAGTCATGCGTTCTAGTCTCAGCCCTGTACCATCTACGTGTTCTTAAGTCAATGTGTTCAACTCTCTGGGCATTCGTTTCCTGTTATGTGAGACACAGAAATTAGTAATAGATGATGTCTCAAGCTTCTTGTAGTTTCAGCAACCCATATATTTATAAAGAGCTATATCTCTCATTACAGCATATTTTAATGCACTACTTTCAAAATTCAGAAAGTCCTTAAACACCTGAATTTTTAGGTGTTTCTATCTTTCACAGACTAGGTCTTTACTCATTGAATTTTCTCACTTAAAAATTCTTTTCAGGGGTGCCTGGGTAGTTCAGTTGGTTAAACATCCAAGTCTTGATTTTGGTTCAGGTCATGATCTCATGGTCATGGGATAGAGCCTCTTGTCAGGCTCCATGTTCAGTGAGGACATGTTCAGTCCCTCCCCTGCTCAAGTTCGCTCTCTTTCAAAAATAAATAAATCAATAAATAAAAACAAAATTGTTTCCCAAATGTTTCAGAATTGTATGGGGAAATGGATAAGAACTTCTTTTCAATCGGTTTTAAAATTTTTACTAAGGGCCCACTCTGAAAACCACAGCACCGAATGATTTGGTAGTGAAAAGAGATTAACGATTTGGTTTGTGCCTTGAGGATCTTACACACTAATTGGAGGAATATGAAGTTTGACTTTATAAATCTACTTTAAAAAAACACAGATGTCAAAAAAAAGAAAAACGGGTGTGAACAAGAAGTGTAGCAGGTGAGCACAAGAGGCAGAGAAATCACCAAATGACTTAGTCATGGAGAAGGTGGAATTTGAGCTGGGTCTGGAGGGAGGTAGTATTTGAACAGGTGGAGAAGAAAAGGGGAGAATGGGGGTCTTTCCAGGAAGGACAAATGGTATTAATCAGGAGCGAATAATTTGCATTCAGAATACCCCAAGTAGCCTCGTCAGACTGAGTTCTCTGAGACAGCAGAGGTAAATAGCACACAAATAGTACTTTAAGTCAAAATGCACCGGACTGCAAAGACCAAGGTGAAAGCTTTAACTCTTTTGAGTATTGCTTGGCACCATTTCGGTTCCTCCTAACTCAAATCTTATTATTATTTTAGTTGAAACTGTGGTAAAACAGGCTTCTTTTTAGGGATCGAAAGAAATAATATAGAAAACGAGGGAAAGAATTTGGCAATGTTTGCCTTTTATGTGTATGTGCATCACCCTATTTACCTCTAGCAATGCTTTTTAAGATAAAATTGTGCTATCAGGGGCACCTGGTGGCTCAATCAGTTAAAATCCTGCTCTTGATTTCAGCTCAGGTTATGATCTCATGGTTCGTGGGTTCAAGCCCCACGAGCGAACAGTGCAAAACCTGCTTGGCATTCTCTCTCTGTGTCCCTTCTGCCTCTCTCTCTCTCAAAATAAAGAAACTTTAAAAAATTGTACTATTATATACACACCATACAATTTACCATTTTAGAGCACCTGGGTGGTTCAGTCGGTTGAGCATCCAGCTCTTGATTTTGGCTCAGGTCATGATCTCATGCTTGTGAGATTGAGCCCCGCCTAAGGCTCAGTGCTGAGGATGGATCCTGCTTCAGGTTCTCCTCTCCCTATCTCTCTCTCTCTCCCTCTCCCTCTGCCCCTCCTCCACTCACACACACACACTCATGCTTTCTCAAAAAATAAAATAAAACAAAATAAAATAAAATTTGCCATTTAACCATCTTTAAATGTACAGTTTGGTGGTATTAAGTACATTCATTTATTTTTTATCATGCCAAGCTGAAACTCGATACCCATTAAACAATAATTCCTATTTCCTCCACCCAGGCCTCTGGTAACCACTGTTCCACTTTATGAGTGACTGCTCTAGGTACCTCATGTAAGTGGAATCATTCAATATTTGTCCTTGGTGTCAGCTTATTAGCATAATATCTTCATGGTTTATTCATGTGATAACATGTATCAGAATTTCATTTGTTTTTAAGGATGGATAAAATTTCATTGTATATATTGACCACATTTTGTTTATTCACTTACCCATTGAGGGACATTTGGGTTGATTCCATCTTTTGGCCATTGGGAATAATGCCACTATGAACACAGGTATACAAACACCTTTTCGGGTTCTTGCTTTCAGTTCTTTGGGGTATATCCCCACAAGTGAAACTGGTGGATCATATAATAATTCTATGTTTAACTTTTTGAGACATTGCTATACCATTTTCTCTAGCGACTGCATTACTTTACATTCCTACCAGCAATGTACAAGTGTTCCAATTTCTTCACATCCTTATCAACACCTGTTATTTCCTGTTTCATTTTGTTTTCCTTCATAACCATCCTAATGGGTGTGGCATGGTATCTCATTGTGGTTTTTTATTTGCATTTCCCTCATGATTACTGATATTAAGCATCTTTTCATGGTTTTTGTTTTTGTCCATTTGTATATCTTTACAGAAATGTCTATTCAAGACCTTCATCCATTTTTTTAAAAAACTGGGTTGTGTGGGTTTTTGTAGTTGAGTTGTAGAACTTCTTTATAGATTCTGGATATTAATCCCTATCAAATAGATGGTTTGTAAAGATTTTCTCCCATTCTGTGGGATGTCTTTTCACTCTGTGGATGATGTCCTTTGATACACAAAAACTTCTAATTTTGATGGCCAATTTATGTGTCTTTTATTGCCTCTGGTTTTGGTGTCATATCCAAGAAATCATTGCAAAATCTAACATCATGAAGATTTCCTGGTTTTCTTCTAAGAGTTTTATACTTTTAACTCTGATATTTAGATCTTTGATCCATTTTGAGCTAATCTTTGCATATGGTTTAAGGTAAGGGTCCAACTTCATTCTTTTGCATCTGGATCTCCAATTTTCCCAGCACCATTTGTTGGATAAACTGTCTTTTCCCCCATTGAATGATCTTTTCTCTCTCAGTGAAAATCATATGAGCATATATGGGAAGGTTTATTTCTGGGCTCTCTATTCTATACAATGTTTGCCTTTTAAGGTAATTCATTAAGAATATGATGCACCAAAATGGTGCCCTCTACTCCAAAAGAGAAAGAAATTTTTTTCCTGATAATTACAATCACCTTCTAGCATGAGAAAATGCATTCTTTAGTTACTTACTTTTCTTTTTAGAATTTTTTTTACTTTTTATTTTTAAATAATTATACATTCACAGGAAGTTGCAAAAGTAGTACTGAAGTCCCATGCACCCTTCACCCAACTTCCCCCAACGGTACTTCTTACCTATCTATGGTGAAATATCAAAACCAAGAAATTGACATTAGTACAATCCCAGATCTTATTCATATTTCATTCGTTTTGCATGTATTCGTGTGTGTGTGTGTATGTTTATGTGTATGTGTGTGTAGTCCTCTGCATTTCTTACCACACATGTAGATTCGTGTAACCACCACCATAATCAAGACACAGAAGAATCCCACCACAAGGTTCCTTCATGCTTCCTCTTTATAGCCATATCCATCTCCCTCCCTTTTCTCCCCCCACCCTAACCCCTAGCAATCACTAAATGTCCTCTCCAGCTCTATGATTCTGTCATTTCAAAAATGTTACATAAATGGAATCATACACTATGAAATATTTTGAGATTGCCTTCTTTCTTTCAGCCTTATTCCCTTGAGATCCCTCCCAACTGTTGAATGTATCAATAGTGCATTTTTATTGCTGAGTAGAATTCCACAGTATAGATATTCCAGTGTGTTTCACTATCTGTCCATCAAAGGACATTTGGGTTGTTTACAATTTGAGGTTATTTCGAATAAAGCTAATATGTATATGCCGTATATGCTTTTGTGTGGACATAAATTTCAATTTCTCTAGGACAAATGCCCAGGAGTACTATGATTGGATCATACAGTATGTTTAGTTTTATAAGAAATTGCTAAATGATTTTCTAGAATGGCTATGCCATTTCACATTCCCACCCAATATGTCTGAGGAGATCCGTTTTTTTCCCTGCATCATCACTAGCATTTGTATTGTGACTATTTTTTATCTTAGCTATTCTAACAGGTGTGTAGCGATATCTCATCGTGACTTTTCAGAAATGGTTTATCATTTGCTGCGTATCGGTTCAACTACTTTGCATTCCTGTTCTTCCTCTGAGTCCCACTTCTAGAAAACTCATGAGAGAAAACTCATTCCACATCCCCTTCCCTTTCTTCACTTCATTATTCCTCTTGGAACTAAAGGAATGTAGGAAGTGTCCCCATTTTCTCTTGGGTCGTATTGCCCTAACAAAGCCGCAGTTCCAGCCTTTCCTTTGCTTTCACCACTGGCCCTGCAATCTGCAGGGAAGGAAGGAAAGATGCAGCTGGCTAGAGGAGTGAGCCCATCCTTTGTGGATGTGGAGATTAGTTTTCTAGTCACAGAGCAGGTTGTTTTGCTTTCTGCTGCTTGGAGAGAGAGGGAAATGTAAATGTACTTGCTGTCATGTGAGCCTTCTGGACAGTGAAAACAGAGGCAGCTCTACTGCCTTTTTCCTAAATAATGTCAGCTAACCTCTTAAGAGAGCTCTTCAAAGATGATGTACACGTTTCAAAGATTTTTGAAGCTAGAAGGGGTCCTGGGCAACACCCTCAATAAACATCACTTATGTGCCTACTGTGTGCCGGGCTCTACGAGGGGCACCGCGCTGGAGCCCTGCATATGAATTAGCTAGACTCTTCATCTCCTGTCAGCAGACATGATTGAAGCAGGTGACGTGTTGAAGCAGAGAGGAACAAGTGGCTGCTGGGAGTCAGAATAACCCCGCAGTTCATTGCCAGGAATTGGGGAGCTCATTGATCAACTCACCCAATTCTTCCCAAGCCTGAATGAGGCTAAGAACCATGTGGGGGGCCTGCTAAAAATATAAATTCCTGGATCCCCCTCCAGATCGACTGGATAAGAACCTCTGGAGGAAGAACCCAGGAAGCTGTGTTTTAAAACAAGCTGTCCATATGTGCTATGGACTAAACTGTGTACCCCCCTCGCGAAATTCATTTGTTGAAGTCTTAAACCCTGATGTGATGGTATTCGGAGATGGGGCCTTTGGGAGGTAATTAAGTTTAGATGAGGTCATGAGGGTGGGGCCCTCATGATGGGATTAGTGCTGTTATGAAAAGAAACACCAGACACGTGCATACACAGATAAATGACCATGTGGGGACACAGCAAGAAAATGGCCATCTGCAAGCCATGAAGAGGGCCCTTACCAGGAAATGAATCAGCCAGCACCTTGATCTTGGACTTCCAGCCCTCAGAAGTATGAGAAAAATTCCTGTTGTTGAAGCTACTCAGTCTACAGTATTGTGTTATGGCAGCCTGAACAGCCTCATTCAATATGATTCTTAGAATTATGCTGATTGAGAACCATTGACCCAACCCAGCCGCCTCATTTGACAAGTGAGGAGACCTAAGCACAGTGAAATTAGAAACCTCATTTGGTGTCTCCATGCCTAGTGAATGGCTTGCTCATGATTGAGTCCAGGTTCTCTGACTTTTAGACCAGGGCCCATTCTGCAGCCTCTAAGATGACAAGTAAGTATGTGCATGTCAACTCTGGTTGATTGCCAGTGGCTACCAAAGGGACTGTGTCCAGAAGGGATCTGAGGACAACTCCAGGCTCGGGTGGTATGGATACCATGACTGGCAGAGGAGGACACATGGAGAATAAGAAGCATCATGATTTGGGTGGGAACCCTGGACTTGGAATCCAGCTACTCTGTTGGATACAAAGGCTCTCCTCACTTGAGTTCACCAAGAACAGTACAACTTGAAGGTGTGGCCCATGACAGCAGCAGCAGCGGCACCTGGGAGCTTGTTAGAGATGTAAATTCTTGGGCCCTACCCAGAGTCACTGGACTGGGCTCCCTGGGAATGGGGCCCACAAGTCCGTCCTGATGCTTATACATGTTCCAGCTTGAGTAGCGCTATGCTAGAAAATAAGGACAACAGCACCAGTGTCTCTGGGTGGTGACTGTGAGAAGATGTCATTAACTAAAATATGCTCTACAAATGTGGACTAATGTCCCTCTCCCTGGCAGGGGTCTTATTCTGCGCATCGGTGGAGAAGCGCCTGGACTCCCCACCCACCTTGGGTCTCAGTATTTAGCAAGGCGCCTCTCATGTGCACTCCCCTGATTGCGTGTGGAAAAAACGGAATCCCTCAGAGACCTCCTGAGAATGTCAGGATGTTTCTTCCAGCCCCCATCCCTCATAACCAATGAAAAAATGACAGGGCTGTGTATTTTTAGTTCAGGACATCTGTATTTGCCAGCCCTGAGCCCGCCTCCTAATCACGTGGCCCGCATTGTGCAACCACTACACTCTTTTATTACAAACCCTTCCATTTTCTGTTAAGTAATGTGTTTGGAAGCCTGGGTGAATTAGAGACAGTAAGCATTTGATTGCTTACATTATTTTGGTTCAAACATGGCTCAAGGCCCAGGACTAATTTATTTATTTTTATATGGTACATTTCTATTTCACTTGGGGATTTGCCACCCCCATTCTCTCTTCCAGCTGCTCTCCCTTCGCCCGTCCACTCCCCTTGCCACCCTTCTTTCCCAGTCTGACTCTCTTGTGGGGTGGAAAGTTTGTAAAAGATGCCCCATCAACAGCCTCCAAGCCAGTGATTCTGTTCCCTGCCAGTGTGGTTTGCTCGCACGTTCGGCCGCCCACCCAGGGCCTCAGACCACCTACCAGCGGCTCAGCAAAGGCATGCCTTTCCCACGAGCTAGCCAGCTTTCTCCCTCTGGGTGCACATCTCGGCGTGTGGGTGCGGGTCTGAGCTTTCAAAGGGAGGACCTTCTTCCAGGAGCCCCCAATCCTGGGTGAGAAGGTTGTGGCAGGTTTTTCACTCACCGTCGTCCAGGGGAGGGCAACCAGCAACATGGACATGACAGAATCAATATCCTGTTACAGGTCCCCTGAGCCAATCTGTCCCCTGCCTACCCTTGCCCCCATTTGCAAAAACAGACTGCTCTGCATATGGGATGGAAACTGTGTCCTGGCAAAACACAAAAAGTAAATATTTAAAGGGAAAAAGGCACACACAAGGAAACAAGATGCCTTGCGTTTATGTTTCCATGGTCTGCTGCCAAGTACCTCCCAGCCTCTCCCGGCTCGTGTTCAGCGTGCCATATGGTTTGAGACCAGTGGATTAAACCTCTCCACGGTTGTGAAAAACATCAGTCCATTTGGTCTGGCCTTTCTCTGCCTGCATTTGTTGTTCATTTGCGAGTTTCTCACATCCTTCGGCCGACTGCTGTCAGTGTGTTTACAGGTTTTAGATTTCTGATGGAATCTAAAACACCACGCCACACAGAGCCTGCTGCAGACCATCTCCAGGAGGAAGGAAACTCCTGGCGCCCTCAAATGAACATTGGCAACAGAGCCCTGTGACACGTATGATCAAACCAAGCTCCCATTTTGATGTTTCAGTGATGAATACTTCCCCCCATAACTCAAGCCAAAAAAAAGTGATTTTCTATGTTATCCCCCACTTGGCCTCCTACTGTGATACTGGTGACCCAGAAGCTTGAAGTGTGAGGCCTTGCCAGGCATGGGGTGAAAAACTGGCCAGCATTGGAGGGAAAGGTACAAGACAGGAATGATGGGTAAACCAGGACCATCTAGAACAAAGTCTTGCCCACTTCTCACTTGGGGATGGAACTAGACCCCTAACTTCTCATGTTGACGGTATTATAGTAAGTTGTCATCAGAAATGAAATGAAAACATCCTGTACCAGGTCTCATACATCCTCACCCCAATCCGGAGGCTGAAAGCACTGCACGTGTGTGATGATCAGGGGAGACAAACAGATATAAGGGAATGCCTGTCCTACTCAGGAAGCCCAGAGTGTGCAGTTGGAGTGTGATTTGCACATCCAAATGGGACTTCCAAGCCTGGCGCTCATCACCTTTTCCCACCATCCCTCTTACTTTGCCTAGTGACTTCTACAGACAGAGCCATATGGAGAAAATTCCATTCTTATTTCTCACTCAGCTCCATCCAGTTCACACTGGGATTCTGTTTGATTCGGGCCCTATAACACATTGAGTTGGTTGTGGGAGATTATTTAGCAGGATTCATAGGCGCCTCTTGGCTGTGGATATCTGGGTGGGCTAAGGGGCCAACAGATGTGTGTTCATCTTTGAAGACAGGGGAAGACATAATACAAACTCATCACATTTATTTTTTTGTAGATTCTAGCCTGGGTTCACAGAGAGGCTGTCACTATCATGATTTGGAAGTTCTTTGATTTGGAAAGCTAGGAAGTACACTTCTTTATTATAATAAATCATGCCTTGAAGTTGTATGATTATTAGAGAAAAGGCTCTAGGGACCTTAAGAAGTCATTGCACGTTTGCCTCTGGTCCTTTGAGTACTAACTTTCAGTTGGGACTTTTACAGGACCCCTGATTTGATAAAATGTCCTAATGTGTCCCAATGTGTCTAGCATCATTCACGTAAATGAATGCTGTTCACTAGACCAGAAGTGATTGGCCATTAACCCCTGGGTATCCTAGTAGAGAGGTAACGCCATGAGCCAACACCACCAACATAGCTACGTAAGACTAGAACCACGTGCCACCAAATAAAGTAAGCCCCAGAATGGGCATGAGAGACAAGTGAAGGAACACTTATTTATTTTGAAAGAGAGACAGAGAGACAGTGAGGGAGGGGCAGAGAATCCCAAGCAGGCTCCACTGTCAACACAGAGCCAGATGCAGGGCTCGAACTCATGAACCATGAGATCATGATCTGAGCCAAAACCAAGAGCTGGATATTTAACCGGCTGAGCCACCCAGGAGCCCTAAGACAAGCAATCTTAATTGTGATACATACAAACTAGACATTGAATGACATTCTCTTGAAAAATGCTAACATCATTTAAAGGCCATAAATTTTCCTCAGCATAATGATCTGACCATAGCTCTTACCTTTTGATAAGAAGTTTTTTTCTTTCCTTAAGTTCAAGGTAATTTATCATTTTGAATTTGTCTTTTTTTCCTTTTAGTAGCTACCACTAGATTATTTTCCCAGAGTGTATGCCAGTTTAGACCCTCCCAGCATCATAAGGCATGAGAGAGAAGTCTTCCCACATCTTTACCGGCATTGGATATTATCACTATTTTTATTTTTTGCCAAGCTGATTGACAAACCACTGGATCTCTTTATTGTTATATAACACTCCCCCAAATACTAGTGATAATACTAGTGGAAATTCAAATGTTTGACATTCATTTTCATTTTAACTTCAGTGAGTTGCCCACTGTCCTAATTTCTTTCTTTTTTTGCTCAATAATTTGTACTCTCAATAGTAGAAGTACTAATGCTCTATCATATGTGTGTCAAATATTTTTCTAGTCCCCTCATCTCTATATTATTTTTGTATTGTATTTGGCCCTGCAAAAATACTTAAGTTTTATGTAGTCAAATTTGTATGACTTTTTCTTTCAGACATTCTGGTTTCCTATCTTGCTTTAAAAGGCCTGCCCACCCTAGACATGGAAAAACATTATCCTAAGTTCCTGATTAGAATGGCGTTAAATTAGGTATCAAGTTAGAAAGTTTTGTGTTTATGTTCTTGTCTTCCTCCAAGGAATCGATGGCCCGGGGGCCAACACCAGCCCATCACCAGTTTTCCTAAATAACATTTTGTTGGCTCCAAACACGCTTATTAATTTGCATATGGTCTGTAGCTGCTTTTGCACTACAATGGCAGAATTATGTAGTTGTGACAGTTGTATGGCCCAATACCCTAAAATATTTATTATCTGGCTCTTGACAGAAAAAGCCTGCCAACCTTGGCATTGTAGGATCTCTGAATGTCTGTCCATTTCTTCAGATGCTATTTCATTTCTTTCTTTGAATCTCTGTATGTCTCTCCATTTGTTCAAATCCTATTTTATTTCTTTCAGTAATGTTTTATAATTTTTCATCATTTTTAGAAGGAGGCTAATGACAGTACCCATCTTATTGTTGTGCAGATTAATTAAGTTAATTAACATGAAACGCCTAGCACGATGCCTGGCTCATTAAAAAACTCTCAAAAAAAAAAAAAAAAAAAGATAGCAGCCATTGTTTTACCCTGGCACAAAGAGGTGCAATAGACAATAAGGCAAAATTCTCACCATTCTGAATTTCTTGATTACTGTAGATTTTCTTTAAGTCATCAACTGGCTTATTAGAATTTCTTTTCCTGACTGTAAAATTAATGCAAATTCATTCCAGAGATTAGGGGAGAGAAATCAAGCAGGAAAGTTTTAAAAATTAAAATCTCGTCTGACTCCCCTACCCAAAGAAACCGGTGTTGCTATGTTGATGTGTATCTAGCATGGTTTTCTGCTGGTACATATGCGTGTGTCCGTGTGTCAGGTGGAATCACACTGTCCCATGAGGTTTGGGTCCCAGAGACATCACGTCTCGTTTTCTAAATCAAATCTCTGTCTGCCTGGCTGAGCTTAGTGAGAAGGCAACTGTCTGTCATTTGGGGGCTCCATCCTGTGCTTATAGTAGGCCAGTTAAGGATGTGCACTGCTGTGCTTGAGGGCAAGGACAGGCACAGTCCCTGCTGCGGGTGGTCGCCACTGACATTATGCAGCATCAGACAACGATGCTGCTGCCACCAGACAGCAATTCTTCATAGTTGGTAGGCACTGCCACCCCAGAGGGCACTGGGACGCCCTCCACAGTGGTCTTCCCTGCAGACTACTTGCTCAGCCCCAAAGATGTTTGCTGCCATTCCAAAGCCATGGCTTAGTGAACCACATCAGGCAGCCACCTGGGATTGTGCCCGAGAGCAAAGCTTCCATGCTTTCACAAGGTCTTGAGGTATCTGCCAACCCACCTTCTCAGTTGGGCACCCTGCCCCTCTCCACCTCGGAAGCACAGAAGTTGTGCTTTTCTTCAGAGGACTCAACCCTTTTCAACAGAGACCGAGGTGGGCCCTGAAACATTTTTTAAGGGCTGTTACATGTTAATCCCCCCCACACACGCACACTAGTGGGGCATCCTCAAGAGGAGGAAAAGAGATACTTCCATTTTTCCTTGGTACATCCACAAATACAAAGTAAAATTTAAAAGATACTGGTTGATTTTCCATTTGAGATGATTCTCTAACACTGTTTTCGCAACCTACTGTTACTGAATGAATAACATTTGGGCATGTTTCCATATTCTTAAATAACCTTTAAATTACATTAATAAGTACATATATGTATTATATTTGTGTGTATGCATATGTAACTATACATATATAACAGTTTCCATTAAATGTAAGAATGTACCTGTTTGGATTCAACCTTGGATATTTGCCAAAACCTTCTTCAACTTTGGCATCAGCCTTTGGAAGGCCAAGGAGCTGAATGCTGACTTCAGCATCATTTCCGGTAGCCCCAAACTTGGGTGTGACCAATGATTGTGAGAGCCCATAGATTCTCATCATTTCTAATCAGGAGAACAACAGTAGTAATATGAACAGAGCAAGATGTCATTTGAATTGAGAGTCACTATCTTATTATTTACTTTAAGGTCTAGGTTAGCATTCTGGGTATAACATGGGGCAAAATCTCCTTATTTATTTTATATGTTAAAATTCTGTCAGTCAGTTGGTACATAAATAAGTAAAATGATGAAATAAACAATATAGATTGTGGAAAATGTTAACTTCATGTGAAAAACAATTACCAACAACTTTCTAATGATTAAATGGGGGCATAGATAAATGATTAATACAAGTGTTTGAAGAGCATGTTAGCTAAATAACTTTAAAAAGAGTAGTTTATTGGGGCATCTGGGTGGCTCAGTCGGGTAAGCATCTGACTTTTGATTTTGGCTCAGGTCATGATCTCACAGTTCATGAGATCCAGCCCCACATTGGGATCTGTGCTGACAGTGCAGAGCCTGCTTGGGATTCTTTCTCTCCCTCTCTCTCTGCCCCTACCCAACTCTCTAAATAAATAAATAAATAAATAAACTTAAAAAAAAAAGAATAGTGTATCTTTTTAAAGCCAAAACACAGCAATAAAAATTTAAATAATACAAGGGGAAAAATAACCATTCATTTGTACTAGAATTCTAATATTTATAGAATTATATGGCAGGGGAGCAAAGCAAACTTGAAGAACTATGTTGAATTTTTGGTTACTTAATTCCACATAGACCATGAGTCTTTTCAGGAAAGTTCCTATTTAGGAATTCTTATCTATGAGGATGAATTCTAGGCAGAATTTCATATTTGTCACCCCGAAATTTCTTAAGGAGGAAAATAAATCCAAAGGCATGCACTACAACCTACATGGCTTGATAAATAACTATTAATCCAGACACAATAAAGAATGAAAATTAATTAACAACAGAAGAAAGTAGCACAGATAAATGAGATGCCCAAAGTGTATGTTTTCAGTAGCCAAATTTCAAAACAACAGAGTTTGTATTAATTCTTTCAACAGATAATTTTTATGGTTTGATGTCTATGGAAACTAAAATCTTGAACAAAAACTTGTCAAAATGTTGTTCTGGTGAAGAAGGTTCTCAGTAGATGAAGACAAAAAACTTTTGTGAATTACTAGAGTGATTAGGTACCAAATTCCTTCCAGAAAACATATTACTAAGAAGCTTTTTTTCCTGAATCATATTCTGCTGTGTGCAGAAGGTCTAGTGGTGTTATTAAATGTGCTACTTTTGTACTTTTTACATCAGTTTGAAGTCCAGTGCACTTCATCTATTTTGATGCCAACAGGCTCTGATCCTTCCCAGCAAAGTGAATTTTATTGAAAAAAATATTTATAAAATGAAAAGCCCATCAAGAAAAGTGTTGGGCAATTGCCTCTGACAAGAACAAACACAGTGAAGGCTACAAGTGATTTAGGAGTCTCCAGCATCCCACGGTTGTTTGCATTCTGCAGCTGCGTACTAAGAAAGCTATTATGGCACAAAACTGCTGCTTGTAACTGCCAGGGAGTGGGCCTTCCATCATTCTTTTCCACCCAAGAATAAACTACATGACATAGAAGAGATTTTGGAACTGCCTTATCGTGAATTTTACAACATGTTCCAACAAACTGGAATAGCCACTATTATGTTTTCAAAGGCTGCTTGGGCAAAAAAAAAAAAAAAAGCCTTAAAACTGTGCCATGCAGAGAATGCCAATCTAGCATGAGTACAAACGACCAAAGTTTGCTTGCTTGCTTGGAGCAAGTAGCTCATTGGTGGACTGTGCTGAGGAAGGGCACCACATGATGGGCTTTGAGAAGGCAAGCATCTCATTCTCCATCCTGCTGGAAGGTCCTCCTACATTCCCACTGCCAGAAAGGTATTGCACTTGGCACGAACACCAGGGAAAGGTGAGGGGTAGGTGGAAATCCGGATGATAGTGTTATCTTACAAGCCAATTATGTTGCTCCTCTGCTCTATTTTTAGAGTGAACGCTTAAGGACAAATTTTTCCTCGAGTGCATGCAAAAATATTAGAAATAAAGATGACTGGGGCACCTGGGTGGCTCAGTCGGTTAAGCATCCAACTTCAGCTCAGGTCGTGATCTCACAGTTCTGAGTTCAAGCTCCACATTGGGCTCTGTGCTGACAGCTCAGAGCCTGGAGCCTGCTTCAGATTCAGTGTCTCCCTCTCTCTCTCCCCCTCTCCCACTTGCTCTCTGTCTCTCTCTCTGTCTCTCAAAAATAAATAAACATTTTTAAAACTTTATAAAACAAACAAAAAGAAATAAAGATGATGGAGGTTTGTTCTTTCTCTCACCAAGGTTTGTTGGAGTTTGGGTTTTTCTTGCTCTAAAGGGCCTGTAGAGTTCTCTCCAGGCTACTTCGTAGCAGGTTGAGTCTTGAGCATCACCTTCCACTGGAATCTGACTCTAAGCCTGGTCTGTGACTGGGCTTTCAATGGACTCACCAAAGCAAAGCAACTTTACCCAACCTGCGCCCCGGAGTCTTCTTAGATGCCCAGTGAAGAGAATTCCCAGGATGGCTCAGCTGCCTCTCAACCTATCTCAGAAGTATTAATAAAGACCTGTGGCAAATTGACCCTCAACCCTATTATCAAACTCCCCTCCTTCCCTCTATCCAAATATCCACCACAACAGGAGGACAGAGAGAAGAACCCACAGGGGCTTATTGACTGCACATTCAGCAGGAAGAGGGGTGGAGTAAAGGCATCGTTAACTGCTCGGAAAGAAAGAAAGGATGGCGCGATTTATTAAGTACCAGCACTACCTCAACCAGCGTTCCGTGCTTCAGAAAGAACTATGGCAGAAGGAAATTGATGTTGACTGCATCAAGAGTGGAAAGATCTTGATGTAGCTGTCATTATTGGTTGTATCATAGAGATCTTTCTGAAGATACGGGCATGGAGAATAATTACGATGCAGGGTCGATGTAAACAAAAACCCTATTCTTGTACTGTTTTTCCCTGCTAGTAGTGTGAGGATCATTATGCAGCAGCTTGGGAAAGCTGCCCTACATTAGGACAGACTGTATAATATTTTGATAATCTCTGATACAAGCTCTGCCTTTTTTGTGTCTTTTCTACTTTGATACCAGTAATGCGTGAGGAATCCATGGATTTTGTGTTTGAGTGACTTCAGTATACTTTACCTCCACTTTTTGATTTGACCCAAAGAAGTACTAATAGGTTTTGAGTGTTGCCTGTGTGTTTTAGAAGCCTGAAGTCATTCAGATAAAACCTAACATCAAACATTGGAAGTCGAGTAGCTTGTACAGAGGGAATACATAGAAACATTGGGTGGTTTGGCTACAGTATAATCAGGGCAGTGTGCATAAACTAGATTTTCTGGTTTTCAAAAATTTGAATGGTAACAAAAGTTTTTGGTGTGCTCTTTCAATGTGCAGTAGCAAATAAATGTGTGTGTGTGTGTGTGTGTGTGTGTGTGTAGAGGATCTTATTAAAATTGAGACTTATTTGAAAAGAAAAAGAAAAAGAAAGATGACCAAGTGAAGGCAGCAATCCGAGGTTATATTCAGAAAGCCTCTCCAAGCAGTGCATTCATTGTGAGTTTGGGGGTGTTCCAGCTCCACAAACCAAACCTTCAGGCCCCGGAGATGAAGATGGCAGGAGACTTGACTTTAGCTGGGTGTGTTTACAGCAGGGTTTTTCAAGGTTTGCCCTACTGGCATTTCCAATTAATAATTCTTTGTTGTGAGGAGCTGGCTGTCTTGGGCCCTGAAGGATGTTGAGTAGCATCCCTAGACTCTACCCAACAGGTGTCAGTAATACCTCTCCCCCAGTTATGACCATCAAAAATGTCTCCAGACATGGCCTAATGTCTGCTTGGGGACAAAACCACCCCAAGAACCACTGGTTTAGAGGAAGGACATATTAATCATTGGTAGAGACATTTCTTACATGATAAATCTCCATAAAGATCCTGCCATCAACACCCCCCCACCGGCCCCTCAGGCACTAGCATCTTCTATGATACCCAGCACTGACAAAGTTGCCACAATTCACCTCCCTTCCTGCACTGATTTCAGTTGCAAACAGGCTTCCATTTAGCTCACACACATGAACACAGGATCACAGGAGCACTCTGTTGGTTGATGGTACTGAGATGTCACTGTTACCACACTGTACTATCAAACTTCAAAAAGTTCACTACTGGAGTTCTTTAGTGAACACTGAAACATTAGCTAAATTTTTAAATAAGATTTCAGATGTATCCATGAAGCCCTGAAGTGCTAAGATGGCAATACGTGGCTCTCATGGGATATCAATTTACAAACATGTGCATTCAACGTTGGGTCAAACTATGTGTTCAGAGCACATGTCTGAGGAGAACCATCCTGAGGTAGCACTGGGGCCAGGGCCACAGCGGGCACCATGGCAAGGTGCTCAGTAGTGTCTGCTGAATAAATGCTTTGCTTACCCAATCCTATATTGTGGGGCATTGACGTTGTTTGCAATAATTTGGTCTTACGGGTTACTTTGTGACAAACTTTTTAAATTAGAAAGCAGTGAGATCCTATTTCATTATCGTCTTCAAAAAAGTTTCCAGAAGTAGAATTATGACATCAAGAGACCCAAACACTTTTATGCTTTTTGATACCTATTATTGTGTCCTCCAAAAACCTCATTTACACCATTGACGATGAGTGTCTTGGGAGACCCCGGGTACTATCATTTTTTCAAAGACCTTTACTAATACAACAGGAAAACACTGTATCTTCTTTTTATCATTTCACATTTCTCTGGTTTCAGAACAAACGGCAACTATTACATGGTGCCAAAACAACCATTGATCACCATTCCTTTAGTTGAGCCTCTGATGAGACAGTTGGATTGCAGTTAAGGTGCATGAGGTATGAAATATATGCAGCCTTAAGCCTGAGAGTCACACATGGTCTGCTGAGATGTTTGCACCCCGGGGGCATGAAGGAACTGAGATCTGTGGGGGAGAAGCACGTGCTTGTCCCCCAAATACAGGTTCACTGAATGGAAGAGTGAACACACTCAAGAGATTTTCAGGCTGCCTTCTTTGAACAAGATATTTAAACACGCTGGGACACATTTTTAACTTTATCTGTCCCCCCACTCTCTCCTTGCCAAGCACGGATAGTTGGATTTGCAAAACATGAACTCACATTGGACATGGCTGTGACACTATAATACTTACTGAGTCGCTGCCCTGTGTCATATGTCGTGAGATCCCACTCACTCTTTGAAACAATCTTCCAGGTAGGCAACATCTCTCTGTGTGTTGTAAATAAGGAACCTGAGCTTTAAAAACCTGGTCTCAGGTCTGAGGCTAGTGAGGGGCCAATATGGAATTCACATCCAGTTGTGTCTGAGTCAAAAACTTCTAATCTTTTATTTCCCATATGTTATACCACTATCAGCCTCAAATGTTCACGTTTCCTCATGATTCCCACCTTCCCTTGAGAATGAACAGCCCATGGTTCTCTCCAATTTGAGTTCAAAGAAAGCTGCTGAAATTAATTAATTATTTTGATGACTATTATAGACCATCTGGTTCTCCTTTCCTCCTCTGTTTGATGGCAGGGAAGAACAGGTGGGGTTGTAACAGAATAAAAGGGGAATTAAGTTGCCCAGTACGAGGAATCACAGCATATCACAGAAGTTAACACTTGTTCATTTGTTTGTCTCTCAACCTCCTCTGGTTTTCAACTTGGTGTCACAGCGACATGATGTGAGCAGAGCCTGGCCCAGGCTATATTTTCATGTTCCCACTGGAAGATGTTCGAAAGGGTGAAATCATTTGCTTCCTCCCCAGCAGGACTCTCCCTGGCATCCTGGAATGGTGTCCCTCCGAGGCCATCCTTCTATGATTATTTCTGTCTAGCCCTCACGGGCCCTTGCAACTAGAGTCACTATTATTGAACAACCATGGTATTCAACCTGCAAAACAGGCTACCTCGCCAGCTCTACAACAGAATTCTCAGTCTTCCAGGGGTAGGAGAATGAGCAGTTCCTGTCCAGTCCCCACTGAGTACCAAAAAGAGACAGGTGCTTGAGTTGCTGTGCTCATTTCTTAAGTTAGATATGGGGGAAGGACATCAAGTGCCTGATGATTTGCGTTCCAATTCTGGAAGAGACATTTTTAATCGTGTGACCTGGAGGAATGGCCTTAACATTCTAGACCCTTTATTCTTGTGAAGATCCCATAGAATATACATGTCCTGGTCCATGGAAATCTTGAAGCCTCACACAAACATAAGCTACAGATTAGTATTACTCAAATAACACTTTCACCATCTAACCTACTATATGTTTGACTTATTCACTTCATTTGTTTTTATCCTCACATTTTCCAAACTCCCTTCACCCCCAATGTAAGTGTAACGTAAGTCCCATGAAGGCAGGGATGTGGGCACTTTCTGATTATTATATATCCCCAGAGATCAGAAGAAGGCCAGGCATAGAGTCAGCACTTTATAAACGTTTGTTGAATGAATGGATGAATGAATTGATGATAATCCCTCTGGAGAATTACCAAAGTAGCCCATAAAACTTTATTCCCTGAAAGACGTTAAAAGAAGGGTAGGCAAAGCCCTATCCAAATGAGTTTAGTGATAATACTACCTTCAGGACAAGAGTGGAACCAGGAAACTCTGACGGTTACTTTTAATCCTGATTCTATGGTTTTATAGCTCTCTATCATTATTGGTTCTGCTAGACCAGGCCACCTTCCATGTTCAGGTCAGGATTCAAAGACTGATCACCACATTCCTTTAAAATCTATAAGGGGCACCTGGGTGGCTCAGTTGGTTAAGGTTCGGCTCAGGTCATATGGTTCGTGGGTTCAAGCCCCACCTCGGGCTCTGTGCTGACAGCTCAGAGCCTGCAGCCTGCTTTGGATTCTCTCTCCAGCTCTCTCTGCCCCTCCCCCACTCTCTCTCTCTCTCTCTCTCTCTCTCTCTCAAAATTAAATAAACGTTAAAAAAATAATTAATTAATTAATTAATTAAAAAATAAAATCTATAAAACTTGGGATAAGAAAATCTTAAAATCTTGTTATAGACTGATCCTTTCCTCACTTATCCTGGGGGGGAAAAATGCATTTACTGATAATAGATTCAGCTACTGGACACTCTAATACACCTGAGGCACCAAGTCTGTCCAGGACTTTTCTAAATTGCCTTCAACTTGGCAGGCTGGCCAAGGCGTTTCCAGGATGCTGGTGACGAGCCACCAGTGGAATCCAGAACTGCAATATTTAGTCAGCAGCATTCAGCTTGTACATTCTGTCCCCTCCTTCCCCCCCTCCAGGAAAACATATGGTGAGAGCTGCTTTTTTTGGAGCAAATCCTTAAGGGAAAACAAACTTTTCATCTTAAAAAAAAAAAGTTCCAGTAAACCCTTCTTACTAATTTCTAAAGAAATCACTTCAGAGCTTAATTTTGCATTTCCCATCAGAGTAATCACTTCTGTTACTAGAGAAAGTGCAGCTGACGAGGGTTTTGAGTCAGCAGTGAGTGTGGGCTTGAGCGCCCAGGTGGGCTTGAGCGCCATACGTGTGTGTGCAGACCAATGTATACAGTACGCTTATTAATCACTGAAAGCAGTGCTCAAGAATAGTCCACTTGCTTTTCCAAAAATGGCCAAATCATGACATTGTTGACAGTCCAGCTAGGCAGCATCTGCTGAAATTTTGGGCCTTGGAAATGCCAGGTGTTGATGGCTCCCTCCTTCCTCGGTGCCTCTGAACACTAAGGGCTCTGTGTGTGTCTGAGGGGCAGACACTGTGCACACAGAAGCAGAAGGGAAGGCAAAGGTAGGTTCTCTGGGTCTTTGCTTCCTTCGCTTCCCCAAACAATGGCAGGAGTCAAATGCCAAAGCCTGTACTGAGGGCACCAAGCATCAGCCCTACAAACAGAAATGCATTTGAAATTAGTGCCGACGTGAACTACGCTGAAAGAGAAACTCACTTTTGTCCTGCATTTGGAGATCACGTCCTATAGGAAAGCCCTGTTTCTTTTTTTGCTTGCAGTGTTCAATGCAGGATTTTATTTTTTTCAAGAAATAGATGGAAGTTTAAGTAATATTGTTTCCTTCTTCTTTCCCCAGACACCTGCAATGTCGGTCTCACCAATACAGAAGCTACCGCCTTTCACTTTTCTAAAAGCTGATACTTCTCTTCACCAGTGCAGGTGTGCCCAGCTCTGCAAGACAGGGAAGGTATCATTCCTCACTAATTGCCTGGTGGGCAGCTCAACCCTGATTCTCTCTGGAGCCCCCACCTATTCAGAAATGCAGTGATTCTTGAAGGGAGCTGCATGAATTGTTGAGCAGGTAGACCTCTAAGGCCATGTGTGGGGCAGTAATATCAGGCACTACCAGCTGCAAGGGCTACAGAGAAAGGTCCATGCCAAGAACTGAGCATCAGGCCTCATGCCCAAAGAAGAAACACTCAGGGGCGCCCGGGTGGCTCAGTCGGTTAAGCGTCCGACTTCGGCTCAGGTTATGATCTCGTGGTTTGTGAGTTTGAGCCCCGCGTTGTGCTCTGTGCTGACAACTCAGAGCCTGGAGCCTGCTTTGGATTCTGTGTCTTCCTCTCTTTGCCCCTCACCTGCTAGTACTCTGTCTCTCTCTCAAAAATAAATAGTAATTAAAAAAACATTTAAGAAAAGAAGAAGAAACACTTGGTAACTGATAGCTCCAATTTTTATCATAAGATATTAAACACTCTGGCATTTATTAATTTCCCCCAAAGAAAGAATAGAGCCAGAAGTCAGAAAGATGAAAGTGGGGGGTGGGGTGTGCACAGGTGTTCTTGACATGGCTTTTGAAAAAGTCCAGGAATGTCTTTGGGTCTCCACTTAGGGTTTCCTGCATCAGGTAACACAAGGAGGATGTCATTTGCTTCTTTATATCCTTGTCCAGTGTCTTTAGTCCAGTGCTAGGCTGGTCTAGCAAGGAACTTCAGTGCACCAAATTCACAGCCACAAACGTGTGGGGTGCCTCTGCAAGAATGAGAGAAAGCACCCCCTATGGGTGGACATGGCCCTTCACCAGAGTGTACAGCTTGGGGAACAGAGTAGGTAGAAGTCTGGCCCCTGCCCGGTAGTGGGGACCTTCATGTGGCGCTGAAATTGAATAAGTGGGCACAGCAGAGCCCACAGATTTGAAGGTGAGGCTAAGGAAGGGAGAAAATAGGGCTTTTCCATCATCTTGGGATGCTACCAGGGAGGCATGGTCCTACTGGTACATTTCAAGGAATTCCCCAAACTGGAAAACTGGCCAACCACAGCGGTTGTCTTCTTCACTTCCCTGCGTCAGGAATCAGAGTCCACCTGGCTTTCTCTCTGTCTTCTATCCATTGCTGGTATCCAGTCTCACACTCAGTGGAGCTCTGGTATACAAAAAGTGCTCAATAGACGTTCGGAATTGGCTGAACGGACTTGCTAACTCAGCATGCTCAGAGAATGTGAACATTTTCCTCAGGCAAGCTTTCCCCTGCTGGATTCATTGACCCCTTTGTTTCAGAAGATTTCACGCAGGGATGGCTTCCTGACACGCATCCTGGTTTTCACGAAAATCCACAAATAACAACAGATGAGGTCTTCACTCCACACAGTTAGCACAACCCAGACCATCCACACTCCCAACCAGCAGGAAAAAAATTAAATTAAAGCAGCAGGCCAGGAGCAATTCAAGTTCATTTCACCCTGGCAAGACTTCTTAAGATTGAGTCGAAGAGAAGTAAATGTCTCTAAGGCAAGAAGTCTGGTGACCTCCTACTGGTCCTGGAGGTGATTCAACCACAACTCCACAAGAGCCCTGCCTCCCCCACCACCCACAGCATCTGTACAGTCTTCGGTGCAATTGTAGTCGGTATTTGTTTGTGGTTTCCTCTGGGCCAGGGGGAGGTGGGGGAGAATGCAACTCAGATATGAAGAGACTAAAATACAGAGACATTTATTGGCCACAGCGAGTCAGTTCCTCTTCTGCTTAGAGCCACTTCTCTAATTAAGGTGTTGATAGAAACCACGTCAGAAAATGTGGTTTTTCCAACCAGAACAAGTCCGAGGAGACAAATACAGACATTGGTACCTGCGCCATATTGAACCCCTGAGCCCACTGCTTATGAAAGCTTTGAAGTTTAAGCCGTATTGAATGAAATCCGACTCATCACTTCAAGGTTATATAAAGTTGGGGGCCACCCTAACATCGTCGCGAGTAGAGAAGCAACAGGTCTTTTCTTCCCTTGGGAACTAAGCCATATTTTCACAGCATGTTTCAGGCTTCAAGTGCTATGTTAATTTACATTTTTAGGTAAAAAATGGTTATTTCAATAATCGTCTCTTGATACGTTGTCTAATTTCTCCCTAACCCCACCTGCCCCTCTGTTGTTCGCAACAGGGCAAGTTATTCTCACCAGTGAGTCACCTGAGGAGCTCTGGATAAAAGATTCTGGTATGTCTTTTGGCACAGGACTCTCCCAGAACACCACTGGGCTGGTGACTGTGTTGTAAATGGGCAAACACCTCTAGACATGAGAATCTTCATCAGGGGGCATTGGAGAAGGGGGAGGGCCACGAACGGTTTATATCCACAGAGCTCAGGCATGCTTGTAGGCAGAGAAGGAACTTACTGACATGTCCAGGATAGAGGGAGAACAGGATACAAGCAGGCAGGCTTCTCAGGTGGGAATTTCTACCCCTCAGGACCTCTGGCCACTAGTGAGAAAGACAGGGAAGGAAGGGAGGGAGGGAGGGAGGGAGGGAGGGAGGGACAAACAAGAAACATGAAACAGAAGGCATGTGATTCTACTTTCTCTGTCTCGTGTCATCCTAACACAACCCGTACCCCAAAAAGTGATTTCTCTCTTTTTTTCTTCTTCTTGCTCTTAATGGGGATTTTACAATACACCTTTTTTTGTGGTTCTTCATCCAAAGTCTACATTCTTTGCTCTAAGGCCCCACCTACACAGAGTTGTGTAACTTTGTTTCCAAGACAGGAATTAGATGAAATCCAGGAACGTCTCTAAGAAAGAAGTCACAGAAGACATACAGTTTTTATTGCACATAAATGGAGGGCAGAAAGACGGAGCAGAATTTCTGTAGATTTCCTGGGAGCTTATAATGCCCTCATCACTTATTTTTATTTATTTTTATTTTTTAAAGATTTTAAGTAATCTCTACACCCAGTGTGGGGCTTGAATTCACAACCCCCAGATCAAGAGTTGCACTCCACCGACCCCACCCTCATCATTTTTTATATGTGTTGCTCCCTGTAACTGTATTTCTGATGGTTACAAGCAGTGAAAAAAAATTGAAACTGAAGCAAAAATGGCAGAAGGTTTCTGGGATTTATTTTGGAGGGCAAGAGAGATACATTGTACCTCATTGCCCTCTGTGTAACCAGGAGAGAGAATTCTGGTAGAAAAGCAAGAGGAAGGCAAATTGGAAAGAAAGGCAATGGCTTAAGTCCTCTGGGAAAACAATAAATAGAGGAAAGGAGGATTCGCTTTTGAAGAACTGGCTTTGGGGAATCTACCTCCATGAAAGTCACTTTCTGACATCCAGTCCTAGAAACTTCCTGATAGCTGTTGTTGAGTGCTTAGCAGGTGTTGAGGTTAGGCAGAGCAGTGCCCCTTGAAACTTCAGTCTTCTGATTACTAACAGTTCACTGAAGTTAACATCATTTAAAACCTTCTTTCCCCAGAGCCAGAATTAATTCCCAGTGAGAATTTTCAATGAAAGCTGCAGATTTCTCACCTAGTTGCGTGTCTGTTGTTCCCCACCTGTCAACATTGGCTTAATAATCTACTGCAAGTTTCATCCTTATAAAACAATAATAATAATAATAAACATTGGCCAACATTTATTGAGCATTTAATACATATGAAGCACTGCTTTATGTGCTCTGAGTATAAGAACTCATGCCTCACCACATCTCTTAGGAAGAGACCACTCTTATTACCACTTTACAGATAAGGAAACTGAGGCTTAAAATCTTAACTAGTTGGCAGGAGAGCCCTACGTGCTTGCAGACAGTGATTGCAGAGCTCTTAAACTCGTAAACACAGAACATCTAAACACTAAGCATCCTCCATCCAATACAGACTTCAGGCTGGGTTTGCTGTTTTCCCAGACCACCCACAGTCCCGTAGCTTTCAAAATGTTTAACCCCATGAGCTCCTTTCTTCAAGTAAAATCTTGCACAGAAGCCACAAATTTACACTAAACAGATAAAATGGAGGCTCCTGGGTCAAATGAGGAGGAGAAGCAAGGATTCTTGCCTTTTCCCACCTCCAATCAGCCCCTCGCTGGTGCCCTAGAATGTTCCCCAAGGCTTCTGGGGAACAGAGTTGGAAAACCCCTGGACCAGTCTCTTATCTAGTCTCCTTCTGCTGGTAAAATTGCCAGCTCCAGAATTTCTTTCCAACTTGCTTCCAAAACTCCAGTGTTTCCTGATGCTTTCAGGATAAGTTTTGAAATTCTGCACTGGGAATTCCAAGTTTTCCAAATCCTGTCCACCATGCACCAGGCTTTCCTTGCACACTCCCATCCCATCCAGCTGGTCTGGCCTCCTTGCCATCCTCAAACAGGTATCCTTCTTTGAACCATCTGAAGTGACCTCTACTTTATCCTCTGCTTCTGGAAATTCTAACAGCAGAAAATGAGTGGAGTGCAGTTTCTCCATAAAGCCTGACTACTCTAGTCCTGCTCATGCTCACTCAGGCCCTGACACTTCCTGTAATAATTAACAGACAGGTTCCGCTGCCACAACAGAGACCAGAACAACAATGACTTAAACAAGATACAAGTGTCTTTCTCTTGCAAGAATTATCTGAGCATGTGCACCCTGGGCTGGTACGGCAGCCCCACTGTGGAGTTGTGGGGGGGGGGGGGTTCCTATGCTTCTTCCATGTTGTTGCTCTGCCAGGCTCTCTGTGGCAGCCATGGCTCACCACCACAACATCTGAGTTCCACCAGAAAGGGGAAGGGGAGAGGAGGACGCATCCTTCTTTTTTTTTTTTTTTTAATTTTTTAACGTTTATTTATTTTTGAGACAGAGAGAGACAGAGCATGAACGGGGGAGGCGCAGAGAGAGAGGGAGACACAGAATCGGAAACAGGCTCCAGGCTCCGAGCCATCAGCCCAGAGCCTGACGCGGGGCTCGAACTCACGGACAGCGAGATCGTGACCTAAGCTGAAGTCGGACGCCCAACCGACTGAGCCACCCAGGTGCCCCCACATCCTTCTTTTTAAGGGCATCAGCCTCTACTTCGAATTGTATCCCACTGGTGAGATGAGAATGGGTGTTTAGAAAACTAGCAATCTCTTCCACATTGAGCCATTTCAAGGAAAAGGAGGAGGGGCATTTTCTCTCATCTCCCTTATAAACTCCTGGAATAAAGGGTCTCTGTCCCACACATTGTATCCCCCACATGCCTGTGTAACCTTGGTGTCTTTCTAAATGCCTTCAATGTACTCAATAAATATTAAAGAATGAATAGATAGGTATAAGTATTAGTGAATGAGAAAACAAATACATGGACATTTTTGGAAACCAAAGATAATGTTGAATTTCTTTATATCAGTGCTAAATTTAAAGTGTCCAGCTACTGGGTCCTAAATCTAAAATGGTTTTACAAACTTGCTTTTAGAAAAGTTACCCTAAGAAAATATCTGAATGGGTAAGACTTTTTTGAACTGCCTTCCTCCTGCACTCTCCACACACACACACACACACACACACACACCTCCAATTTATTCAAATATAGAATCTGAGAAACAGCTTCATTTATACACATACCTCTTTCCTAAGACAGGTAATGCAAAAGCAATGAAAGGTTTAGAAAGCTGAAGTTTAAAACATAAAAACATAATGATAAAGTGACCCTCCCACGTAGCCATCTGTGGTGATAGCATCTTAGATGATTTACTGAGCACTTTACCAGGTGATAAGAACTTTGGCAATGTGTCCATCCAGGTGATGTTACTCTATTGTTTTATTTTACCTTCTTTTTCAAAGAGAATTTATTTTCAACTATTTATTTTATTATTTCTCTTACATACTTGTCATGTAGGCAGTATTTGCCTTTATGTGTTGATTAATTCATCTCCACACACACCAGATACGGCATGTGCTACCAAACGTTTTTGAGACGTTTCAAGGTAGCTACAGTTAAGGAACAGTAGCTCCACGTGCCCTATGTGCCAGTTGCAAAATATTGAATCAGGTCTGACTTGCCGGGCCTTGAATGAAGCGTAGGAAAGAACAATACTAACAATAAGGACAGCAGCTTCTTGCTTGTACCTTCTCTGGGACAGATACTGTACCTACTGCATCACCTGGATCTTTCCAATCCTTGGACAGTTCTATAGATAAAAAAAACAAGGCTCAGAGAAGAGATCATTAAAAGTCCTTCTGACCTGGATTCAAATCCAAGAAGCGTGTATTTCCAAAGGCCTTTGCTTTTTCAAATACAGAGAAATCAACTTAATAGTTGTCACTCTTCTTCATGTGTGTTTGGTGTGGAGTCCTAATCCAGCTGTTTATAAGATGGCACCAATTTGTATCACTGGGTATTTGTATGCACATCTCCTGGTATAATTAAAGGGACAACAAATCATACATCTACAGATGCCCTACCAATGAGCACAGAAAGGCTCCCTCAGTGACTAGGAATCTCAGGAGACCCCGAGTGCCACCAAAGGTGGCTGCTCTTCTTGTGAGAGCCTGGCCAGGGTGGGACAAGGCGATGTAAAGATGCTGACCCAGATCACACAAAAATGGAGGCAGGTCCCTCAGAGGAGGCCCCACTGCTTGCCCACCTGAACATCTAGACTGTCCCTCTCTTGGTGAGGCATTCCCCCGCCTGCCTCCCCCACTCCTGAACGCTGTTCTTGCCGCCTGAGTCTGGGCTCTGGCACAGCCGGAGTGAAGGCCAACTCCCTTTCTCCCTGCTATCGTTACAACACTGGGAGAACTGACAAAGCTACTTTGTACTTTGAATTCGATGCTTTCGGCAAGGACCAATCCTCCAGGCCCGGATACCCCAGGCTCGGTCCAGTCATACTCAGCAGGAGTCTGGAAGCAGCTCAGCTGGCACATTCTTCCAGACCCCTCAAGGAAATAGTGGGGATTTTCACTTTGCCTCACTACAGAAAATCGTCCAACCCCCTTCAAAGAACCTGGCTGGGAGAGGCTGACTCAGAATCACACATGCATGAAAATATTCTAGGATTTAACCCTCCCTTGATGCTAAAATTGCAGGATAGGACACAGGCCAGCACATCCCAAGTAGACGTGGGTGGCTTGTGTCTGCAACGTGCTCCTCAGTGGCATGGAATCTCTCATAGATCTTCACAGCCCTGGCCACATGGGCCTTATCTTAAAGTCTTTCTCAAGAAGTTTCTCTCTCTCTTTGTTCTAGCCCAGGGTCATTCAACAGCAGTACTATCAACATTTTAGTCCCGATAATCCTTTGTTGTCAGGCCATCCTGTGTATTTTGGATATCTAGCAATATCCCTGGTTTCCACCCACTAGATGCCAGTAGCACCCTGCCATGTGTGAAAACCAATAGTGTCTCCAGACATTGCCAAATGTCCCCTGGGAAGCAAAATCACCATTGGAGACCTGCTGGTCGAGCCAGTTGAGTGCCATCCTCTGGCACTGAGGTTCTGAAGGCCTCAAGCTGCTTTTCTCTGAGTCCCCAGGCACATCCCAGCCCACTAGGGACTCTCAACGTTACCTTCAGATACTAAAGCTCTGGCATGTTTGTAGACACCTATAATGCAGGTGCCCCTGAGTTTTCTAGCTCTTTGAGTTCATGCTTCCCCACTAATACTCAAACAGCTATGGTCTGAGTGTCCTTTCTGTGGATTGCAAGAATATCCTTTCCTGGGCATTTCTGCAAACAGCAGCTTTCCCACTCTACCTGAGCCCTGTCATCACAGCTGTGCCGTTCTGTCTACATTACCATTCAGCCTAACCACGGGGTTGGGGTATTTCCTAAGCCATCCTGGAAGGAGATGGTCACGCTTAGTGATCTTAACTAGCAGCCTTGAGGAATTACAAGGCAAAGAGAGAAAAGAAGCATAGATATTAGACCTCATGGCCCCTAAGCACCAGTGGGCATGCCTCCTCATGGGACAGCCTCCTTCTGATTCTCTCCTCAACCACTAGCCCAGCCCATTGTCACTTGAGTGTCATTCTTCCTTGCTCCTGCCACTCCCTATCCCCAGGATGGTCAGTAATCTCTGCAGAGATGCACTCTGCCTCAGCAAAGACCAGCAATTGCCCTTCATTAAAAGGGTACAGAATGTTCTATCCTGATGTGTGAGAAAGCTGGACATCTCCTTGACAGCGAGCAGGTGTTTGCTGTGCAGTTTCCTGATCTTGGTCCTCACCCAGCCTCAGGAGCCGCACGAAGCAGGGGTTACAAAGCCACCGCACCCTACTCGGTCATTCAGGACCCTGTTTCTTCTTAGCGTCACATCGGCTACCACAATCAAAGTTGACACCACTTTAAAACATGACTTCGATTTTAGTTACTTCATGCTGTGGGGCCAAGAAGCCAGATTTCCAGTTTTGATTTTTGTACCATGGAAACATCTGAGTGGAATCGTATGAGTAGTAGTTACTCGTTACCATTCCAGGAACATCCCTACTCTGCCACTTTCGAAGAACCAAGTGAGAGCTGGAGAATTGCCAGTGTTGGTGTTCAGACTTCCCCCAGCGAGACCGCCCTCTCATCGCACATGTCTGGCTGAGGCCTTGGGTGGAGCTGTGCCAGCTGACGCAGACTGGGCCTGGACATGACTTCAGGACTGATGACCTGAAGTAGAATCGAAACAATGATGACCTCGGACCTTGCTAGAAGAAGGATGCTGTGAGGAGGAGCCCAAAGGGTTTCCCCGGATCAGGGGCTCGACTTGGCACTGCTGACATTTGGGGCTAGGTAATTCCCTTTCGGGGCGGGGGCCGTCCTGTACTCTGCAGGGTGTAGCAGCGTTCTTGGCCTCGCCCTCTAGATGCGCCCTCCCCTGAGTCATGCAAGTTGTGACGATCAAAAGTGCTTCCACCTCCAGACATTGCCACATGTTCCCTGGGGGCAAGAGTACTCCCAGCTAGAACTACGGGTGTATCTGGAGCACAGTGGACTTAGAACTGTGGAAGATAGAAAGCGTGTAAGACATTGTTCTTATCCTCCAGAAGCTTAACGGTTAGCTGGAAGGCCAAGTAAATCACACAATGAGATATTTCAATAACAACAGGTCAAGATAACAAAAGATGGGGCTCCTGGGTAGCTCGGTCAGTTAAGCGTTTGACTTCCACTCAGGTGGTGATCTCACAGTTTGTGAATTCGAGTCTGGTGTTGGGCTCTGTGCTGACAGCTCAGAGGCTGGAACCTGCTTCGGATTCTATGTCTCCCTCTCTCTCTCTGCCCCCCCCCACTCTCTCTCTCTCTCTCAAAAATAAATAAACATTAAAAAACATTTTTTAAGATAACAAAAGATATCATGAGGTGCCATGTAATTAATACCATCTTAAATAACACTTTCCTAACACTTGTTACATTCTATTTTATTGAAATTATTTAATTATCTGCCTTCCTTAATATATGGAAATGCCATGAGCACTTTCTGAATCTTTTTTTGTTAACCACAGTCAGCCCCTTCCAGTGTCTGACACCTAGTAGGTGGTCAGTGGTTGGTATTTGTCAAGGGACAGCCTTGCACTGGGCATTGAAGGAGATCCTGTCCAGGTGGCTTCAAGCACTAAACCGTGACTGGGGAGGGGGGGTGCAATCTGAATGCTTGACATGCTTGACTGTACCTGGTCAGGGGCTTTTGAAGCACTTTTAATTTCAAATAATATATATCTCCTGGCTTTGAGACAGAGTGTGCATGGAGAGATAGAGACAGAGACAGATGTGTGTGTGGGAGAGAGAGACAGAGCTCAACAATGTGAAGGAAATCTGTGGGGAAGGAAGATTTCCAAGGCAGCCCCAGAAGAGAGCCATCCTGTCCCTCCATCACTGGCCCGGCTTGCTTTTGATCCTCTCAAAAAGGCAAGTGGAGGGCAAAATCCAGCGACAAACCCTGGGCTCCTGGCTGGGAAAGACAAGCTGCGCAGGGCAGGGGCAGAGATGAATTTCTGGGAAGGAAAAGAGGAGACAATAATCCAAACCCCTAGCCTGTCCTTTTATGTCCATCATTTGTTGGTGTGTAAAATGCGCATCAAACACCTGCCCAGTGCCTCCAGAACCAATCTGTGCGGCCCGCGGACCCCCCCCCCCCCCCAACTTTGAGTGGCGGGGACTGCAGTTGACTGCAAAGACTGGGACTGGCCTCGGGAGTGTTTGGGGCGGAGGTGGGCCAGCAAGAGCTCCCAAGGGAACGAGAAAAAACCAGATGGACAGGCCCACATTCCTCACTATGACAGTAGACAAAGATAGAGCTGCGAGCTTCTCTTTTCCCCTCCGGTTCCTGGAATGTCCAGGAAAAGACTCGGTCACAGCCCCCTCAGGGACACACGCCTCCGCCCGGCCAGTGTCGCGGTGGGTGGCAGCGGGGCCTCTTCCCGGTTTGGGCCGGGCCTCGCAGGGGTGAGGGCGCGGGGCAGGCACAGCCAGCCTGCGCCTCCGCCGGTTTATTTACTCAAACAGCAAACATCCCGCCTTCCGAGGGGCCAGGCCCAGGGCAGTTCCTGAATGGGACGAGACACTGTGTCTTCACAGAAGCCCACCCACGTCGCCGGGCCCGGCGGCCCTGCCTCGAGCGAGGAAATGACAGGCTGCGCGCCGGGCACCCGGGAATGTGGGTGACAGCCGCCCGCCCACCCCAGGGGGACCCCTCCTCCGAGCAGCTCCTTCCTCTTCCTGGTCTGGCTCCCAACTTTGCCTTCAGAGTTTGTATTCTTCTCATCTGCAGTGGTGATACAGAAATGCAGATAAAAAGCCGGGGCGGGGGGGGGGGGGGGGAGGCGCGGGGGGCGGGACAAGAAGAAAAAAAAATTGTAAGCTTTCTCCTTCAGAAAGGAAAACAGAGCTGAATAAACAGAATGTCACTGAAAAGACAAACAAACAAGACTCTTTCTGGAAGAACCAGATGGACTTCCCAATGGCCCACAGGGCTGCCCTGAGGCTGCCGCTGGGTGTTGGTGGGGTGGACAGGCTGGTAATTGACATCAGGATTCTGAGTCCTGCATGTCAACCCGAAAAAATGGAGGCGATGCTGGAAACCTCAAACCTCACTGAAATGAAATAAAACAAGCCCTTTATTATCTTCGATTTTTTTCTAGCATGTCCTGTATCATTACTTTCTTTCTGACAGCTCACCAACGTCTAGAATAAGGAATTGCTGACCAGATTCTTTCTTATTCCAAAGTTGAGGGAGGGTTGGGTGTTTGTTTTTGTTTTCATTTTTCTGAAGCTTTCCCAGACTTAGCTAAGTGGCCATGAGAGTAGTTAGATGGGTCAGTTTCACGGGGCCCTTTCTCCTTATCTATTTAATTGGTCCTTTATCCACTAAACCAACTATGTTTTTAAAAACGGTATCTAACTGATACCCAAATTCTTCTAATAATTCCCAACAGCAGGGTGATGTATGCCACACAGACTGAAGGGGAAAACATTTGTCTTAAAAACCATTTTTTCATTCTCTAAGGATAAATTCTAATTTTTTAAAATAGACTTTCCTTTTAGAGCAATTTTAGGTTTATAGCAAAATTGAGTTGGTACAGATTTTCGATGTAACTCTTGTCCCCTCCGTGCATGGTCCTCCCCACTAGCTACACCAGAGTGGTATGTTTGTTACAATCAATGAGCCTATACTGACACATCATTATCACCCAAGGTCCATAGTTTACACTAGGTTCACTCTGGGTGTGTTGCATTCTGTAGGTTTGGACAAACACACAGTGGCATGTATCCATCATCATAGTATCACACAGAGTAGTTTCCATGCCCTAAAATTATCCTTTCCGTGTTCCACACAGATAAATTCTATTTTTCCAAAAAAAAAAAAAAATCAAAGTATGAAGTATCTCCTATTTGATGTTTATATGCCACTCATCTATTAGGAAATTTCTTTTTTGTCAAATCTTTAACTTTGAAAGGTTTGAAGGGCATTAGCTACTCTAGTTGCTAGAATAAGTGCTGGTGAGATACCCCCAAACAGAAGTCTGAAGTATGTTGCCAACATCACCAGGGGTGGAAATCTAGGTGCCAGTCATTAGTGGAAGCTCAGGCACCAAGGTCCTGTTGGTCTACCAGATCTGCCCAATTCTAAGAAGAATGGCCTGGAGCCCTCAGTGCCCCAACCTGACACCTGACACTTGAAATTCTACCACTGGAGCTTCCTTCCAAGCAATGGGTGTCCCAGGCCCCACCTTCAGAAGCTTCTCTGGCAGCACATTTGACTGGTGGCTCTGAAGAGATGGAAGAGGAGGCAGCACCTGAGGGGGCAAAGGGATGGGGGCCAGTAACACACCCAGTACACCTTGGAGCAGTGTCCAGATTCAATCCTCCTTGGGCACAGGTGAAAATAGGCCAAGTAGAAGGTATGGCAATGGCAGATCACAATGTATTACCTAGTGGGCATACGTGACATTGGAAGGCAGAAAGTCTGAGCTCATATATTGGCTCCAATTCCACTGCCATTTACCGACTAGATTTTGAGCAGGCTGCTCTACTTCTCCAAGCCTTGGTACCTTAACTGCAAAAGGGAATAGTCAGAAGGCCATAGCTTGTTGTGGAAATGTACAAACCAGTGTCTATAAAGATCCTTTCACCATGATATGTGTTTTCTTTTAATGAATGTTACTAAGGCAACCCTATTTCCAGGTGTGTGAGATAAATGTAGATAAGCACCTTAGGACAGAGACATCAGATTTTAATTTTTTGATATAAAATAAGAAAGGAAGGAAATAAAATAAGGAAAGAAAGAAGAGAGGGAAGAAGAGAGGGAGGGAGAAGGGAAGGAAGAAAGAAATGAAGAAAGGAAAGGGGGGAAGAAAGGAGGGAAGTAGGAAATAAGACCCAAAGCAAAAGTGGTCATGTGTTTTTGACAGCACTGATGGGTTTTCAACTATTCCCTCAGTTTTTAGGTTGAGGCAATCCCAAGGAGCATTATTTTCTAGTATCAAAACTCCACTACAGGCTATAGTTAAGAAGTAGAATAAAAAGAAAAAATCTTCATCAAGGCTCATAAACTTGTTCACAGCAGAATTACAACATTATATCATGGCTTAGCAATTCCAGAATTTCCTAATATGTGGCCTCGCTTCAAAGGACATGATGACACTTCATCAAAACATGAATTCATCATTTCCTCAATGTGGCGTCTTTTCATTGGTTGACAAAGAATTTTTTCCAAGCAACAGTTTGTCAGGCACATTTTATGAGCCTTACCACACAAGAACAAAGCCACCAAAACCATGCCCAGCTGTATTGTTCACCTGTCCACGTCCCATGCCTAGAACCATCGTTCTCCATCTTTAGGGTTGCTCCAGAGTCACCTGGAGGGCTTATGAGGACACAGACACCGGGCCCCACTCCCAAAGCCTCTCTGCTCCTGCAGATCTTGGGGGGGGGGGGGGGGAGGGGGGCAGGGCCTGAGAGTTTGTGTTTCTCACAGGTTTCCCTGGGGTGCTGATGCTGTTCATCTGGAGGCTACATCTGACATCCACTGGCCAAAAGGAACACTCGGTACAAACCAGGTCCTCGATATGTGCTGTCTACATGAAAAGGCAGTGTCTCAGACTGCGTTTCTGCCAGTGAAGGGTGAAGAAGGCTTTGTGTTTTGGGTTGCAGTGCAACATTTCTGAATGACTAAAAGAAGAACAATAGTAGCCAATGACTTTCAATTCCTCCTGTCTTCCCCTCCCACAGTGTTAGCGGCCCTGTGTACTTACCCAGAATTGTCAGCCTATTGTTCTGTTTCTACTACCAAGGCCTAGTTCCACAAGAAGGTCTTATGGATCTTCATGGCCAACTTTGCATTCAATTTGGATCTTAGGCAAGTTCCCAAGTTTTCTAAGGATGAAGAGACTGAGGCAGTCACCTGAGCTTTTCAGACTCACCCAAAAGCTACACTAAGAACTAGTGGCTCACAGCCTGTGATGGGATTATCTTCCCCTGGATAGACAGCCGACTGCCCCGCAGTGTCCTGCTGCCCATCGATTACACACAAGTCTGGCTACCTGATGAGTCCAAGTAGGCCCCTTCCTTTTCTGATGAAACACAGGGCACCCCTTTTAGGTCTACGAGTGATAGAAATCCAACCATAATATTCCTCTGGTGATAAGATAGAGCCACCATGTATCAACCTGACCAGGCAAGAAGAAAGCTGTTTCATCTCTCAAGATATGTTAATATGAAGCATATTGCCCCCAGTCACTGAGCCAGACTGCTTCAGTGAGGAAACAGCATGGAACTATTGATTTTCCAAGCTCTTACAAGCAGCAAAGGGCACCAGGCAGATGCTGAATACAGGAGTGTTTTTTTGGTTGATTGCTATGTTTAAACGTCTCCTTTGAACCTGGGTTCAATCCTGTGGTGGCTTTCAAGGAGCAAATCTTTGACATTCTAAACAGAGCCTGAAAGCCTTTAATGATAAGGAGAAATAAGTGTCAGTTTGATAGTAAGTCAGAGAATTGATCCTACAACCAGGCCAGGGGAAAATACTTGCAGGGGCTTAGGGAGATAAGAGGGAAGGAAGGAGAAAAAGAAATGCCTTATTGGAGTATGCTGTATAAAATTACCATATTTGTGGGTAAAAAGTGGTGCAATATTGACAATTTCATGTGGTTCAGCCAAACGGATAAGAGACGTGCTCTCCTATTTCCCATCCAGCACATACAATTTCCCTTCCCAGCGCCTGGCCAGTTCCACCTCCAGCTGCTTCCTTACAGCAATGCAACTACTGCCTCAGGGGAGCAGAAACAGAAGGTGTAAAGGCCCTGGATCAACTAACTCAGGGCAAAAGGAAGGGGCAACATGTGTTAACTCCAAGCACCATTTGGTTTCTCCTTTGGTCTCTGAAAAAATGAACTGTTGTAAATACCTCTTTGGGTTAAGCTCAAGCAGCAAATGGCATTTTCTGAGATGAACCAACTCAAAACCAGTCATGAGTTGCATGAGAAAAAGTGTCCTTCACGGAAGAAAACCTAAAACTTTCATATTCAGTAAATAAGTACATTGCATCAGTGAAGTTAATATTCTACAACCGTAATAGCGTAACAAGGTAAAGAGACATAAAATGTGGGATGGGAATATTTAGAGCATTATTCTTCTTATGGAGATCAGGAGTTAGGATCCTACTCCATGACCAGCTTTGTGCCCTTTGAAATTCATTTCACTTCCCTGAGCCTCAGATCCCTCCCTCATCAAGTCAAAGGAGAAGACTGGATTCAGATAATCTAATGCTACCCCTTAATCCCCTTCCCCCCACACCCGGTGGTTATAGTCTATGACCTCTTGGAGCTACACCATGACTGTCCTGAAAGACAATAGTAAATAATGAGCAGGTGCATGTAGGGGTGGACAAGAAAGGTGTAAATGACCACAAAGCTCCCCATTTAATTCATATCATTCAAAATAATTAATTCCAACTTCAATGAAGGAAACTTGTAAACTTCCAGTTTGAGATGCAGAACTTATTTAAGAAGAACAAAGACAAAAGGCAATCATCCCCATTAGGTTGACATATGTCCACCACATATGTCCAACGTTTGCCTGTCAGTTTGTTTTAAGGATAGTCGGTCTAACTTGGTACAGCAGAACATAATAGATAAAGAGCAGAGATCAGGGGCTTTAGCTGATGGAATGAACTGATACAAAGGATAAACTTATACATTATGAAAACTTTTCCTTTCAAGCTTTAATAACTTAGGTCTTGGATATGATGGAAATCATCTCTTATTGGCAATGGAAAGCAAATACATTACACTTCAAAGCTGTTTAGAAATTGAGGTCAGAATGTGATAGCAACAATGTCAAAGTTGTAGACTCAGTCCCTATATGACCACACACTGTTGATGGCACAAGGTGGGGTCTGGGCCTCCCTGTTGTGTTCACCACTGTATAGCTAGTGCCCTCAACATACATTTGTTGAATAAATGTACAAGATTGTACACAAAACACATGAATCTCCAAAACTTTAGAAATAAGATAACTTGAGGGGCTAGCAGAGTTGAAGTCTTTCTGAACTATGACAAGAAAATTCAACTTAAATGGCATTTATAGATTGTTTCTATGCCATTTTCAAACTAAAGTTTTACAATTAAAAAAAATGTGCAATGGTTCAAACTAGATCCTATGTTTAAAATATGCTTGTGAGAAAATGTGAAAAAAAAATGACTAGCCCATATTCATTTTTTACTGCCTTGTCCCAAAGTATGCAAATAATAAAATTAATGATTAATGTGAGAAGAAAACATGTAGTATCTGTATTGAATATCCTTTTAGAGTTTGTTTTGAACCTATTTTTAACACCAAGTACTGATAAGTTTGGAGCTTTTCTAATTCTAAGATCTTTGACCAAAAATAGAAACCAGCTGAGGACAGAAGGCTCTAAACTTGTCCTGCTTAGAAAAAATACCGCAGAAGGTATTTTTGCCCTGCCTATGAAAGAAAAGGAACCCTGATAATTCTTAGAATTTAGAGACAACTAACCAATTGTTTTCTGGAATTAGCAGACAACTGTTTGAGAAAGATTACCCCAGGACATTTGAATATCCAAAGGAAATTTAAGAGCTGAAGAATTGCAAGCTTTACAAATCTATAGTACTGAAAGTCTAAAGATTCTTTGTTTAAAACACTGTAAGAAAATGAGGGAGAAAAACAGTATTTTTAATTTGAGATTTGCATCCAAGTGCATGTATTCTTTTAAATCCTGCTCTACATTGTACTTTAAAAGGAATTCAAATATTCTTTTACATGCCAATATGAGTAAACATTATGCTTTTAATGTTAGCAAGCAAATAAATTTCAATTAAGAAAAAAATTAACTAAATGGGAAAATGCTCTATATTCTATCACTTCAGTCAGCCACTACTATGGGAAGCCCCCTCTTTGGACCACAGAGCTTAGCATAGGAACCCCCATTCATAGGCATCAACACGCACAGGAAAATAAAGGTTTCCCTTGAGCGTGTTTCATAAAACCAGGAATGATGAGAAATGTCTCAAGTGCTGTCAACATGGCTTTGAAATTTCCCATCTAAATTTTTAGTCTTCTTGGCTAAGTAGACAAGCCACAATTCTCAAGGCAAGCATAAAATAGGATTCAAATAAACATCTACTGAGTTTCCAGTTTTAAAATTTACCTAATATTTGTTGAATGTTTATTATATACAAGGGACCTGCTGAACATTTGCAGGGAAACAAAGATGACCAAGACATAGATCTTGATTTTCAGGGAAGTTACAAACTACCAGAGAAGAAAAACAAGTCTGCACAAATAATATCAAACACACAAGTATTTTCTTTAAGGGGAAATATGCAGGTGTTCAAAACCATCTTCTCAGTGTTCAGAAGATGGCTTTGACAAGAGTGAGGGATGAAACATGAAGAAGCTATCATTTAAGCTGGATCTTGACACATTGGAGGGCATTAATAGAAAGGATTAACAGAAAGGAGCAATGACACAAAGTAATGGAGTTTATTGGTTAAAAGTGAAAATCACAGATCTGCAGCCCATGGCCAAATCCAGCCAACAGATGTGTTTTCTTTGGCATGAGCAAGGTTTTTTTTTGTTGTGTGTGTGTGTGTGTGTGTGTGTGTGTGTGTGTGTGTGTTTTTAACTGAACCAGTTGCCAACATTTTAAAATTGAGATTCCACATAAAAATCTGGATTTTGCAGCTTCTCTTGAAAAAATTGGAAGATGTTAACATTGGGTTCACATACTAACAAGAGTCAACTCAAGCTCTGTCACAGTTCGTCTGTGCACCATGAGCCCCACTCAGTCCTCTGAGCCCCCCATGGGAGATTGCCTGTGACTCCTGATTTAAAGTAGGAGTGTGGTCAGACTAGTGGTATGCTGGTGAGTGTTTAACAAGACTTTCTAAGGAAAAAAAAAGCCCTGAGTATAGCATTTGCCATCTTCTGTGGTATACTCTCACCATGGCCAATTTCAAGCTACCCACGTTTTGTCACTGAACGTGGAACTGGGAAGAGATGTACCCAGTGAGCACTCACAAGCCAGTAAAAACCAGCCCCAGCATTTTGCAGTGTCACACAGACCTGAGTTCAAAGTCAGGGTCTCCTGGGGAAGTTTCTTACCTCTCCAAGCAACAGTTGCCTGGCTCGCAGGACTATTGTGAGGTTTAAATAACTCCCCAGGCCTGTCTACCAATTCAGCAGCTCACAGTGTGGCCAGCCTCATGTGCAATCCCAGTCCTGAGCTGTTTATGTCACACTGGATCTTTTATTTCTGGAATTCATATTTTGCTCTTTTTCTAAAATTCTACTATTGTAAAACCATATCTTGTTTTTGCCTTATGTGAGGTCATTACTTTTGTCACCTCCTTGAGCAAGATGCTCCAGGTGGCCTGTTGTTTGTCCTGTTCAGGTGGGAGATCTCTCAGTGCTGCCTCTGCACACTCTGTTCCACTGAGGGCTTGTTTTCTCTGCAGTTGGAAGTTTCTCATGAGGGATCATCTTCAGGAGGAGTTTGCGGAAGAACTGTCACCTTGGCTACCACATGATGCAGCAATGTGGGTCTAGCAAACATTTGACATTAATTTATGGGCTTGGGGTCCCAAAGTGCATGAGTAAATGGGACCCCCAACCCTACATGGACAGCCTGGGGTTTGAATTTTAGCAGAAGATTCTCTTTCTTCCTCAACCTTGAATGGACAACCCTTCCTTGCAACAGCACTGAACTGGGGAGTAGAATTTTTCTCCCGTGGTGCATCTCTAACCTTAGAGATCCCTGGCTATGTGCAGAGGGCTCACTTCCAGCTCCTCACATGCCTGGACTGAAGGTCTTCACCCGTACGTGGTGTTCTCGGTTCTAATCCTTTCTGACCCTGGATTTAGTTCCTGCTCACCACTCTGGCTTTGCTTCTGGCACCCAGGATTTCCCTTTCTGAATTTTGAGTTTACTTTGAATTTTTGTGTTAAATTTGTTATACTTGGGTAGCAGGAAGGGCCCGTTAACTATCTGTCTTTGAAGAATAAAGGAGAAGGGCACCTGGGTGGCTCAGTTGGTTCAGTGTCTGACTTCAGGTCAGGTCATGATCTTATGGTTCATGAGTTCGAGCCCCGTGTCGGTCTCTATGCTGACAGCTCAGAGCCTCGAGCCTGCTTCGGATTCTGTGTCTCCCTCTCTTTCTGCCCATGCTCTGATCGCACTCTGTCTCTGTCTCTCAAAAAGTGAATAAACGTTAAAAATATATGTATATTTTGAAGACTAAAGGAGATAGTGCAAGCTGAGTAAGTACCTAGGACAGCTCCTGGCACACACTAGGTGCTCCACAAATGGCGATTACCCTCCGCGGAGACAGGAAAGTCTCCAGCAGCATCTAGCTGTGGGAACACAGGGCCGTGAAGAAAGGTCCCAAGGATGAGACTGAAAAGCGGGTTTCATCCAGATCCTGAGAGTTGAGGGAGGCCAGGATCAGAATATAGCATGGCCTGTGTCTGAACTATGAATCCAGACTATAGCCTCAGACAAGAGGGCCCAGTGAAGAATTTTGAATGGAGAAGATGAGAGTCCTGCTTTTAGAATTCAATTCTGGAAGCAGAACCAAGAAGATTAATTAGGAGCATCTTGCCACAGTGAAAGGAAGGGGCCATGGGAATCTGAGTGGGAGGTTAGGTATGGTATGAAAATGAGGGACGAGATGTAGGAGATGTAGGATCAGTACATTCTGAAGCCTGACTTAGCTGTGGACCATTATCAGGAGCACGTACATGTAGGAGCACACAAGAGGGAGGACATTGAGGATTTGTTTAATCATATTTTGGCTAAAGTCCAATCAATAGATGAAAACAGGAGGCTGGTGAGGAAGCTAATGGCACCTTGTGCTCACTGTGGACTTAGCTTAAGGGGCAGGCCCACCAGGTAGGAGCCCTTCCATTGGCCTCTCTAGATCTATCCTCCACCCTTTTCCAACCTGTTGTGTGCCCTGCAGGCTGACCTGCTGCAACACCCTCAGATTACCTACCCTTATGGTTCCTGGTGGGTTTGGATAGTAAGGAGCCCCAGCAGTATCTAGAGGGAGGAAGGACAGTGAGCCTTGGCATTTATTCACTCCTTCTCCCCATAAAGTCATTCAGTCTGTCTGTACCCCACAACTGGAGCCTCCTGTCAAGCAGGCCCTCTCGTTAGCCCTCTGCAGCTTCTGGTCCCATCTTCATCGATTCAGCTCTCTGTTGTTAGGCTCAGGTCCTGCACAGTCCCTTGTGGTTTCCCTACAAGGTGCCCACATCTTTGTAAAGAGTCCCTTTTAAGTGTTTCAAGCTGGAAAGAGCTATGAAAATCATTTTGACCGGTTTCTGAACTTTACTGAAGAGGAAATTGGAGCGAACAATCATGATTAGCACAAAGCAGGGCTGTGGCAAAGGAGGAACCAGGTAGAACACAGGATCCCTGAATCTCCATCCAGAGGTATCCTTCTGACTTGTAAGTCCTGGACTCCATGATGGTGGCATCATCCTCCCAAAGCCAGAGGTGAGCCCATCATATGTACACCTACACCCATGCAGACATGCACACAAATACACACACATAAACGCAGACACACACACAGAGATAAACACACACAGAGAATGGCACACATATACAGAGACACACAGATACACACAGACACACACTCTCTCTCTCTCTCTCTCTCTCTCTCACACACACACACACACACACACACATTGTTATGCAGGCACAATCAGGTTCAAGAGGTTATAAAAAGCTTTCTTGGGAAACTAAGATGGGAGCACCACAAGGGGTTTGTAGGAAAGGAAAGCAGAAGTTGTAAAGAAGACATCCGGATGGCCAACAGGCACGTGAAAAGATGCTCAACGTCGCTCCTCATCAGGGAAATACAAATCAAAACCACACTCAGATATCACCTCACACCAGTCAGAGTGGCCAAAATGAACAAATCAGGAGACTATAGATGCTGGAGAGGATGTGGAGAAATGGGAACCCTCTTGCACTGTTGGTGGGAAGGCAAATTGGTGCAGCCACTCTGGAAAACAGTGTGAAGGTTCCTCAAAAAATTAAAAATAGACCTACCCTATGACCCAGCAATAGCACTGCTAGGAATGTAACCAAAGGACACAGGAGTACTGATGCATAGGGGCACTTGTACCCCAATGTTTATAGCAGCACTCTCAACAATAGCCAAAGAAAGAACCTAAATGTCCATCAACTGATGAATAGATAGTTTGTGGTTTATATACACAATGGAGTACTACGTGGCAATGAGAAAGAATGAAATATGGCCCTTTGTAGCAACGTGGATGGAACTGGAGAGTGTGATGCTAAGTGAAATAAGCCATACAGAGAAAGACAGATACCATATGGTTTCACTCTTATGTGGATCCTGAGAAACTTAACAGAAACCCATGGGGGAGGGGAAGGAAAAAAAAAAAAGAGGTTAGAGTGGGAGAGAGCCAAAGCATAAGAGACTGTTAAAAACTGAGAACAAACTGAGGGTTGATGGGGGGTGGGAGGGAGGGGAGGGTGGGTGATGGGTATTGAGGAGGGCACCTTTTGGGATGAGCACTGGGTGTTGTATGGAAACCAATTTGACAATAAACTTCATATATTGAAAAAAAAGAAATAATTGTTAACAGTAAGTGGTAAAAAAAAAAAATGTATGTGGTACTGGAGTAGTAATCACTACTCCACACATTAAAAAAAAAAAAAAAAGAAAAAAAAAAGAAGTTGTGCCATTTGCCACCCTGGTAGTGGAGATGGTAGCTAGGGACCCACCACAGCCAGGCTCAGGCCTCTCTTTGCACCCACTGGTCACGTCACCTCCTCCATTCGCTTGCTTCCCACAGTCACTGGGAGTGAGCACAGGGCCCAGTGGATATGATAAACATGCTTTCCAAGTCCCAAATAAGGCCAGCGCAGACCCATGGAGCAGCTTCCAGACTCAAAAGGCAGCATAAGAGACATAGTTTGAGCACTGCTTTTCCAAGACTTCTGGCTATCTCAGTGGTTTATGGGGGAACAATGATAAAATATGGGATTCTAAGATTATACTAAAAAATTCAGGACCTGCTGGAGGCAGGGGCAGTTGGAAGAGGGAAAGGAGTCATGAAAACAAGGCTAGGAGAGTCCTACTCTTTCATTTTATAAATCTTTTTTTAGTTAACTTATTTATCTGAGAGAGAGAGAGATAGCACAAGCAGGGGAGGGGCAGAGAGAGAGGGGGAGAGAGAATCCCAAGGAGGCTGTCAGTCTCACAATCCCATACTGTCAGGGTTTGAACTCATGAACCGTAAATTCATGACCTAAGCCGAAACCAAGAGTTGGACACTTAACCAGTTGAGCCACCCAGGCGCCCCAGCCTACTTTTTAATCTTAGAGACAGTTGTGTGGATAACTGCGTTTTATTACACAACCTCCCCAGGGCTGACTGTCCAGAAAATGCTGCCATCAGAATTTGTGGTCGACCGACATTCCTTCCAGCATCCTGAGCATCCAAGATCTGACTGCACATGGGAAATCCTAGCCACCTAAACAGCATCCCAAGAATTTGTTGTTGGCGGTGTTGATTTCTTATCAGTATGCAAAGCACTTCATTCTTTTATTTTAAATTCCACTATAATTAACATACAGTGTTAAACTAGTTCAGGCATACAGTACAGTGATTCAACAATTCTATACATTACTCAGTGCCCATCAAGGAATATCCCAGAACTTGATGGAAATTTTATTTTTGGAACTTAAAACACATACAAAGCAAGATTTATATTCTATGGCTAAAATCAAGAACACAAGAACCAACGGGTGTTGGCGAGGATGTGGAGAAAGGGGAACCCCCTTGCACTGTTGGTGGGAATGCAAACTGGTGCAGCCACTCTGGAAAACAGTGTGGGGTTTCCTCAGAAAGTTAAAAATAGAACTACCCTATACGACCCAGCAATTGCACTACTAGGTATCCATCCAAAGAATACAAAAATATTAATTCAAAGGGATACACACACCCTAATGTTTATAGCAGCAGCATTATAAACAATACCAAATTACGGAAACAGCCCAAGTGTCCGACTGACGAGTGAATAAAGGAGATGTGGTATGAATATAGGTATACATGTCTTATCCTTCTTCCCCTATATGTATATTATTCAGCCTTAAAGAAGAATGAAATCTTGCCATTTGCAGCAACATGGATGGAGCTAGAGAGTATAATGCTAAGCAAAATAAGTCTTTCAGAGAAAGACAAATACCATATAATTTCACTCATATGTGGAACTTAAGAAACAAAACAAACAAGCAAAGAGAGAAACAAAGAGAAAGAGAGAGGCAAACCAAGAAACAGACTCTTAACTATAGAGGACAAACTGATGGTTACCAGAGGGCAGGGGGTGAGGGATGGGTGAAATAGGTGATGGGGATTAAGGAGTGCTCTCATGTGATGAGCCCTGGGTGATGTACGGAAGTGTTCAATCACTGTATTGTACATCTGAAACTAATACACTGTGTGTTAACTATCTGGAATTTAAATAAAGCCTTTTTTTTAAGATTTACATTCTATACACACTTGGATAGATGTCCTTCCTTGATGCCCAATATCCCTCACTGTTGTGACCAGCTATATCCAGGTGACTTCTTGATTTCCCTAGAAGCAGACCCAGAGACAATACTCAAGCAGAGGCACTGGAACTCTGATAGGTACAGCAGGGACAAGGGAAGCCAGTAAAAGGTGTGCCATCAGGCCAGCTGCTAGAGTGGGTGACTGAAGGTTAAGCCTGCAGGCAGCCCTAAGACAGGGCAGCCCATGCCTTAGAGTCATCCTTGGAGGAGCAGGTATTTGTGGTATTTCTGCACTACTCCCTAGAGTCACTGCTGAGGGCTGGTCCCAGGGTGTAATCATTCTTCAGGACTTTTTGTGGGTCACAGGCAGGCTGCGTGGCTTGATGTAACTAGGGGACAAGGGAAATGAGTTTCAGAGGGAGAGTGTCTAGTACACAGGATACTAGCAAATCCATACGTTGGCACATAGCCAGCAAAAAATCACTGTTGAATGCTTCTTGAGGGCAAGAGCTGAATCTTTTACATCTTTGACCTCCCAGCTAAGCGAGACCACTGTACCTATGGTTTCCATATTGTCCAAGCAGGCATATTTTCACCCTTGCGGGAGGTCATGGGTCACCACAGGGAGAAAGGAAGGATGACACAAACCAAAGCCACCAGAAACTTCCTGCCAAAAGGGACTTATTCTTTTCAAGTTCTCATTACTGAAAACTTTCATTTCATGTCACTTCAAACCTTTCAGTTCATAGCAGTGTTCTGAAAATAAATAAATGAAATGAAGTCAAACCATTTGATTAGATTGCAAATCATCTGCACATACATATTTTGGATGTGGATCACAGACAATATTCTCAAATAAAGTGCTAGACTTTAAACACAGCTTCAATCACAACACTGACAAATGTTTGGCTCAAAAGAAATGTCTTGATCAGCAGTTACAAAAATCATGTTTCCCCCAGCCTTCCTGAAGGAAAAGACAGAGCAAGAGAAGATGCCATTGATCAAATGGAAAGAAAACCATAAAAGCTGGTGACACAGAGGGGACAGCAGAGCTCCCATTGGCCCTGACTGGTCTTGAGAGAGCACTGATGCTCTGATGGAAGTGCCCGTTTGTGTTGAAAAGTTATTGTTCAACAGCATTTTATGACCTCACAGCTTTTTAACAAGAGGAACTTTACCAAGGAAGTTTCCTTCAAAGTTTCTTTATGAAGTGAGCAAGTGAGTTCACTATTTCTCCTCTAAGATGTTTTCTTGTCATCTTTCATATATTTAAAAGAAAAAAGAGTAAGAGCAAAAACAGTTGAGTCAGTTTCCTAGAGAACAATTTTAAAGAGAGGAAGAGATGGAGAGAGAGAGAAATTACTTCTGAGGCCAGGAATCTTTCCTGAAGTTGGTCTTCCCAGGACTAAGATCCTGTAACACCTCAGAGTCTATGACAGGCGTCTCAGCTTTTCCACATCTCTTGTTGTGGTAACTAATTATTATTTTCTCTCATTGAAGTTCTTTCTGGGAAGTTATTTGAAAACCAGTAGTGTTGTCTTAGAATTAAAGGAACTCCAACTCTTATATCAGGAAATTGAAGTCACTTTGATGTCACCACACAAAAAATCAGGCTCAATGAAGCACTGTCATGTCAGGTGTGACCATTCTGGAAATGACTGGCCCTTCTGACTTGGTGCTTTCCTGAAATTCTGAATTGGAGACCATCTCTTAGCATTCACCTCACTTGAGAATCTGTAAGAAACAAATGGCCCATCTGTTGGCTGGTCCAATGATAAAAGCCATATTTTTTATCTTGGATCTATAGTTTCTACATGATCAAAACCAAGCCACTCCTTTATCTCTTAGCCTCAGGTTCTTCACTTACAAATGAGGTCATGGTTCTATAAGGTATCAGAATGGATAAAAAAAAAAAAAAAAAAAAAAAGACCCATCTATTTGCTGCCTACAAGAGACTCATTTTAGACCTGAGGACACCTTCAGATTGAAAGTGAGGGGATGGAGAACAATTTATCATGCTACTGGAAGTCAAAAGAGAGCTGGAGTAGTCATACTTATATCAGAAAAACTAGACTTTAAATTAAAGGCTGTAACAAGAGATGAAGAAGGGCATTATATGATAATTGCAGGGTCTATCCATCAGGAAGAGCTAACAATTATAAATGTCTATGCACCAAATTTGGAGGAACCCAAACATATAAAACAATTAATCACAAACATAAGCAACCTTATTGGTAAGAATGTGGTAATTGCAGAGGACTTTAATACTCCACTTACAACAATGGATAGAACATCTAGACAGAGAATAAATAAAGAAACAAGGGCCCTGAATGATATATTGGATCAGATGGACTTGACAGATATATTTAGAACTCTGCATCCCAAAGTGACAGAATATACTTTATTCTAGAGTGCACATGGAACATTCTCCAAGATAGATCACATACTGGGCCACAAAACAGCCCTTAATAAGTATAAAAGAATTGAGATCATATAATGCACACTTTCAGACCACAATGCTATGAAACTTGAAATCAACCACAGGGAAAAGTCTGGAAAACCTCCAAAAGCAAGGAGATTAAAGAATGCCCTACTGGGGCGCCTGGGTGGCGCAGTTGGTTAAGCGTCCGACTTCAACCAGGTCACGATCTTGCGGTCCGTGAGTTCGAGCCCCGCATCAGGCTCTGGGCTGATGGCTCAGAGCCTGGAGCCTGTTTCCGATTCTGTGTCTCCCTCTCTTCTGGCCCTCCCCCGTTCATGCTCTGTCTCTCTCTGTCCCAAAAATAAGTAAACGTTGAAAAAAAAAAATTAAAAAAAAAAAAAAAAAAAAAAGAATGCCCTACTAAAGAATGAATGGGTCAACCAGGAAATTAGAGAAGAAATTAAAAAATATATGGAAACAAATGAAAATGAAAATACAAAAATCCAATTGCTTGGGGATGCAGTGAAGGCAGTCCTGAGAGGAAAATACATTGCAATCCATGCCTATCTCAAGAAACAAGAAAAATCCCAAATACAAAATCTAACGCACACCTAAAGGAACTAGAAGCAGAACAGCAAAGACACCCCAAGCCCAGCAGAAGGGAGAAATGATAAAGATCAGAGCAGAAATAAACAATATACAATCTAAAAAATCAATAGAGCAGATCAATGAAACCAAGAGTTGGTCTTTTGAAAAAATAAATAAAATTGATAAATCTCTAGCCAGGCTTCTCAAAAAGAAAAGGGAGAGGACCCAAATAGATAAAATCATGAATGCAAATGGAATTATTACAACCAATCCCTCAGAAATATAAGCGCCCACACACTTCCAAAACTCAAACAGGAAGAAATAGAAAATTTGAACAGACCCATAACCAGTGAAGAAATTGAATCAGTTATCAAAAATCTCCCAACAAATAAGAGTCCAGGACCAGATGGCTTCCTTGGGGAATTCTACCACACATTTAAAGCAGAAATAATACCTATCCGTCTCAAGCTGTTCCAAAACAGAGAAAGGGAAGGAAAACGTCCAGACTTATTTTATGAAGCCAGCATTACTTTGATTCCCAAACCAGACGGAGACCCAGCAAAAAGAGAGAACTACAGGCCAAAATCCCTGATGAATATGGATGCAAAAATTCTCAACAACATACTAGCAAATTGAATTCAACAACTTATGAAAAGAATTATTCACCATAATCAAGTGAGATTCATTCCTGGGCTGCAGGGATGGTTCAATATTCACATATCAACCAATGTGACACATCACATTAATAAAAGAAAAGAACCATATTATCCTGTCAACCGATGCAGAAAAGGCATTTGACAAAATTCAGCATCGTTTCTTAATAAAAACCCTCGAGAAAGTCGGGATAGAAGGAACATACTTAAACATCATAAAAGCCATTTATGAAAAGCCCACAGCTAATATCATCCTCAATGGGGAAAAACTGAGAGCTTTCCCCCTGAGATCAGGACAGGACAGGGATGTCCACTCTCACCGCTGTTGTTTAACATAGTGTTGGAAGTTCTAGCATCGGCAATCAGACAACAAAATGAAATCAAAGGCATCAAAACTGGCAAAGATGAAGTCAAGTTTTCACTCTTTGCAGATGACATGATACTATACATGGAAAACCTGAAAGACTCCACCAAAAGTCTGCTAGAACTGATACATGAATTCAGCAAAGTTGCAGGATACAAAATCAATGTACAGAAATCAGTTGCATTCTTATACGCTAATCATGAAGCAACAGAAAGACAAATAAAGAAACTGATCCCATTCACAATTGCACCAAGAATCATAAAATACCTAGGAATAAACCTAACCAAAGATGTAAAATATCTGTATGCTGAAAACTATAGAAAGCCTATGAAGGAAATTGAAGAAGATACAAAGGAATGGAAAAACATTCCATGCTCATGGATTGGAAGAATAAATATTGTTAAAATGTCAATACTACCAAAGTAATCTACACATTCAATGCAATCCCAGTCAAAATTGCACCAGCATTCTTCTTGAAGCTAGAACAAGCAATCCTAAAATTTGTATGGAACCACAAAAGACCCCGGATAGCCAAAGTAATATTGAAGAAGAAGACCAGAGCAGGAGGTATCACAATCCCAGACTTTAGCCTCTACTACAAAGCTGTCATCATCAAGACAGCATGGTATTGGCACAAAAACAGACACATAGACCAATGGAATAGAATAGAAACCCCAGAACTAGACCCACAAACGTATGGCCAACTAATCTTTGACACAGCAGGAAAGAATATCCAATGGAAAAAAGACAGTCTCTTTAACAAATGGTGCTGGGAGAACTGGACAGCAGCATGCAGAAGAATGAAACGAGACCACTTTCTTGCACCATTCACAAAGATAAACTCAAAATGGATGAAGGACCTGAATGTGAGATGGGAAACAATCAAAACCCTAGAGGAGAAAGCAGGCAACAACCTTTTGGACCTCAGCTGCAGCAATTTCTTACTCAACACATCTCCAAACGCAAGGGAATTAGAAGCAAAAATGGACTATTGGGACCTCATCAAGATAAAAAGCTTCTGCACTGAAAAGGAAACAATCAACAAAACTAAAAGGCAACTGACAGAAGGGGAAAAGATATTTGCAAATGACATATCAGATAAAGGGCTAGTATCCAAAATCTATAAAGAACTCACCTAACTCCATACCCAAAAAACAAATAATCCAGTGAACAAATGGGCGGAAGACACGAATAGACACTTTTCCAAAGAAGACTTCCAGATGGCCCACAGGCACATGAAAAGATGCTCAATGTCACTCCTCACCAGGGAAATACAAATCAAAACCACACTGAGATAACCACCTCACGCCAGTCGGAGTGGCTAAAATGAACAAATCAGGAGACTATAGATGCTAGTGAGGATGTGGAGAAATGGGAACCCTCTTGCACTGCTGATGGGAATGCAAACTGGTGCCGTCACTGTGGAAAACAGTGTGGAGGTTCCTCAAAAAATTAAAAATAGACCTACCCTATGACCCAGCAATAGCACTGCTAGGAATTTACCCAAGGGATACAGGAGTACTGATGCATAGGGGCACTTGTCCCCCAATGTTTATAGCATCATTTTCAACAATAGCCAAATTATGGAAAGAGCCTAAACGTCCATCAACTGATGAATGGATAAAGAAGATGTGGTTTATATATATAATGGAATACTACTTGGTAATGAAAAAGAGTGAAATCTGGCCATTTGTAGCAATGTGGATGGAACTGGAGAATGTTATGTTAAATGAAATAGGTTAGGCAGAGAAAGACAGATACCATATGTTTTCACTCTTATGTGGATCCTGAGAAACTCAACAGAAGACCAGGGGGGAGGGAAAGGGGGAAAAAAGTTACAGAGAGGGAAGGAGGCACACCATAAGAGACTCTTAAACACTGAGAACAAACTGAGGGTTGATGGGGGGTGGGGGAGAAAGGAAAGTGGGTGATAGGCATTGATGAGGGCACTTGTTGGGATGAGCACTGGCTGTTGTATGGAAACCAATTTGACAATAAATTCATATAAAAAAATAATTCTGCTTACGGGAACAATCAACAAAACTAAGAGTCAGTTTATGGAATGGGAAAAGATGACATACCTGATAAAGGGATAGTATCCAGAATCTGTAAAGAACTTATCAAACTCAACACCCAAAAAACAAATATGCCAGTAAAAAAACCAAAAAACAAAAAACAAATGAGGTCATGGTTCTGACTCCATCTCATTTTGCTATGGAAACAGGAGAAGAAGAAGGAAGGAGAAAGGGAAAATGTCTTAGTAGAGAAGAAGGAAAATGTCTTAGTAAAACTCCTTACCCAAGAAAGAAATGGGGGGTATGGTTTGCAGACTCAAGGTCAAATCATGCCAGGTGAGAAATTGTTCTGTGTAAGGAAATCCTTCTTTCAAATCTTATTATTGGTCACCCAGTCTGTACAGTTATAGTGGACTCCCCATGTGACATGCAGACCACCATGATAGTGCTGTAAGAAGTACAAAAGGAAGAAAGACACAAAGCTGTGATGGCAATGTTTCACCATTGCCCCACTCAGCAGATCTATTTCACCATTACCCCGCTCAGCACCCTCTTCACCCACTTGGGTGGGAACCCTTCGCCCACTCTTACCTGCTCACTGTTCTCATTGTTTTTGCTCCCCTCTGCTTCCCTCCAACCCTACTTCCTGGTATCAAAACCTGCTCTCCACCAAAAAAAAAAAAAAAAGACCTTGGTGCTCATTCATACTAGGGTGCAAATGACTGATAGCTTAAAACCCCCCAGGGAGATTAAAAATTTTCCCAGGGCTCAAGGCCTTTAAGGATTGAGGCTCCTATGATGGGATCTCAGCCATCACTGTCCCATATAAGAGACGTTTTGTGGGCTGGAAGCTCCATTCAACACCCAGAAGTCACCCCACTGAAGGTTCCACCAAGACCAGCACTGTCCGAAAGAAATAAAATAGGAGAAATAAAATTACACAGATGTAATTTAAAATTTTCTAGTAGCCACCTTAAAAAAATGAAACAACTGAAATTCATTTTAATAATATATTTTTTAAGCCAAATATATCCAAAATATTAGTTCAAGAGGTAATCAATATAAAAAGAAATATTAATAATATATTGTACATTCTCTTTTTCATACTAAGTCTCCCAAATCCCCTGTGTGTTTTACACTGGCAGCTCACGTCAGTTTGTATCAGCCAAGTTTCAGGTGCTCATAGCTACCTGTGACCAGTGGCCACACATTGGACAGCAGAAGTCAAATGAATGTGTGCGTGAGACCCTCAACTCTGAAACACTGCATAGTAAGTAGCTGGTAAAACTGCCTGTTTCCCTTCTTCCTCTGCATTCACCTGTCCTGTTGCTCTTCATAACAGTTCACACTCAGTGAGCACCCACAGGGCACGGAATGGCCCTGTTAAGCCCGGTCACCTTCAGGCCAATACTGGTGAGGAAGGGGGGCACAGAAGGGAGAAACTTGCCAGCGGTTCTCTAGCTAAGAAGTGGGAGAGCTGGATGAAGCACTCAAAAAGGATCACAAGGAAGCAGCAAAAAGGAAGACAGGGGCAGACAGGCTGAGCTGGCTGGAGCCATTTGTGGACAGGAATATCACCCGAACGTGTAGGTGCCTTGGCTGACAGAGAGGGACTTGCAAGTATAGCATCACATAGTCTATGTCCCCACAACTGTCCTTTTCTCCCAGAGGCACGCAAAGCAGAACCCCCAGTCACACGGCTCTGTTCCTGTGACCCTGTGGCTTGTTCAGACCACATATATCTGTATGTACTGCACAGAATACAGAGAAACTAGAGCACAAGCCTGCCTGCCAGGTGCCGGCCAGCTGGAAGGTGTCACCAGTGCTGGGGCTTCCCTCCCAGTAGAAAGGAAAGTGTTTCTGATCTCTGACCCTTACTCCCACCCACCCTTAGGAGGAGAGCTTCTGTCCCAGTATTCACAGAAAATATCCAGACATTCCTTTTGCTTAGGTCACCCGCCCACTCCTCAGTGACGAGCTCCGCCCAGGGCTGTCCGCTGATGTCAGGGATGTCAGCTGATGTCGGCTCACTCAGAATCCCCTGGAGATCTGGATGCAGCTGTTACAAAGAGGGAGGAGAGAATGATACAAGCAAGGATAATGGAAAGGCAACAATCAGTCTTCCATGACACTGAGTCTCTTAGGTGTGCATATCTTGTCCCGGTTTATTTTCTGGTTTTCTTGTTGTTGTTGTTTCTTTTGTTTTGTTTTGATTTTTATTTATTTTTTTTTCAACGTTTATTTATTTTTGGGACAGAGAGAGACAGAGCATGAACGGGGGAGGGGCAGAGAGAGAGGGAGACACAGAATCGGAAACAGGCTCCAGGCTCTGAGCCATCAGCCCAGAGCCTGACGCGGGGCTCGAACTCACGGACCGCAAGATCGTGACCTGGCTGAAGTCGGACGCTTAACCGACTGTGCCACCCAGGCGCCCCTGTTTTGATTTTTAGAGAGAGGGAGTGAGCAGGGGAGAGGAGCAGAGGGAGAGAGAAAAAACCATAAGCAGGCTCCATGCTCGGCACAGATCCCTATGTGGATGGAACCTGAGATCGTGTCCTGAGCCGAAATCAAGAGTTGGACACTCAACCAACTGAGCCACCCAGGTGCCCCATCTTGTCCAGGTTTTAAGGATAAAGTGTTGCGGGTTTGCTTTGTTTCCCGAAGCATCTTTGTGCAAAAGGACCCAGGCCGATGTTGCTGTGAGTGATGATTTCAGGGAGCTCTTTCATCCTCCAGTTTTCTCCCTTTCTAATTATTCACAACAAAGCAAACCACTTTAAATCTTAATGTCACAAAATAGAAGCATCTACAGGAGGGTGTCTCCACCTCAATGCTATTGACAAGTTCAGCCGGATCATTGAAGTGTAGGATGTTTCGTAGCATCCCTGGCCAGCTGCAAGTCGTGACAATCAAAAATATCTCCAGGCATTGCCAAATGTTCCCAAGAGGGCAAAACTGCTCTCGGTTAAGAGCCAGTGCTCTGTGAAAGTTCCTCTCTGGAGGCAGCCATGACACCCAGCCAAGAGAATCAAGTTCACAAACAAAATACTATAGGGGATCAGGGACACGAGCTCAGGGGTCAGTCCTGTCCTCTCCTCTGTAGCAAGGGGTACCGCGGCTCCTGCCTCACAGTGTGGTTGTGAACATCACAGGGATCATGTATATGTAGCTCTCATCCAAAGGTAGTTACCAATACCAGTAGCTATTTTCCTGGCACTGCAGTGAAAACATGCGTTTTTTAGATTGTGTGTTTCTGGAGAATATTTGCAGGGGACAAGGGGGATGTTTGCTTGTTTGTTTTTTTCTTTTTAAATTGGAGCCCTGCTCACCTTTTGGGATGAGCACTGGGTGTTGTATGGAAACCAATTTGACAATAAATTTCATATATTGAAAAAAAAAAAGAAAAAAAAAATTGGAGCCCTGCTATGGAAGAACAACAAAGAAAACTTCTCTGCCCACTGTGTTTGTGGTTAGGCCTCCTTGTGTCTCCCCTCTTCAAAGAGAGCCATTCTTTGTCTCTTAGAGGAGACAAAAGTCAGACAACCTGCTGGCTAGCTGAAGGCTCTGGGAGACACAGGCCCTGAAGTGTGCTCTGGGGGCAGCGGCCACAGGCCCTCCTGCTCGGTGGGCTCTCCCTGTGTGGTCCCTGCTGCAGGTTCCTGGGGCTGACTGAGGCTGCCTGCCGCCTACATGGTCCCCATGCAAGAGAAGGGCTGCCAAGCTGGCGACTTTGCCTTAAATAACTACGCCCTTCTTCCATATGAGGCATATGCTTGCTCTAAAATGTCGACCATTGCTCTGCTTTGCTTCCCTGCCTCCACCACCTCTTTTTATTAAAAAACAATGCTCTGTCAATCTCTGAAACCCTTAACAAAGAAGGTTGAAAATGCACAGTGGCATGAATCACGAACTTTGGGGCTTCCCAACATGACATGGAAATCTGGGAAGCCGGACGTGGCGACCACACTCTAATTTTATGACCCCGACTTTATTGCCGGCATAGAGGCAATAAAGAGATATAATAAATGAAACAGCAGCCGGGCTGAATCTGCACAAGGCACTTAACCCTTCTACACAGCAACTTCCCAGACCAGGGAAGGGAAGCCAGGGCTCCTCCAGGCATGGCTTCCAGGTGGCTTCATTAAAAAAAATACATCAAATGCTGCGTTCCTGTGAAACTGTGCACAAGTTAGTGGCATGGCCATCAAGCATCAGAAATGGGAAAGCAAATGAGAAAGGGGTGGATTCTCGAAATCATGACCTGGTGAACCAGAATATTAAAATGGATGAAAATGAACATAAATTGCTTGGGATGTATGTTAACTCATAGTACAACCGTTCTAAATGCATTATCATCAAATTCTTAGTTACCAGTATATTTCAGTTTAAGAATCTGTTTCACTAAGTTTTTACAGGTAAGAGAAAAGATCCTTTATCTTCTCATAGAAGATCCTTTGAGAAGAGTACTTTGTAAATTAGATTTCCAGCTCTGGGTTTTGGTTTCCTGATTTGTGGAATTATATGAATCAAAAAAAAAAAAAGATTAATAACAATTTAAGGTCTCAGGACACAAGAACAGTTAGCAATTTGTTGATGTTTCTGTTTTTCAGGTGTCAGAACTTTTTTTTTTTTCAATTTTTATTTACTTTTGAGAGACAGAGAGACAGAGCATGAGCAGGGGAGGGGCAGAGAGAGAGAGAGAGAGAGGAAGACACAGAATCTGAAGCAGGCTCCAGGCTCTGAGCTGTCAGCACAGAGCCTCACGTGGGGCTCGAACTCATGAATGGTAAGATCATGACCTGAGCCAAAGGCACACACTTAACCAATTGAACCACCCAGGCACCCCCAGAACTATTTATCTTAAGATGTTCCGCTTATATCAACACTCTTTACATCCACGTAACAGTAATAACAATGTGTGATCTCATTGGGGGTGTGATAAGTATAGACTAAAATAGGGAACTGTGTTATTGGTTTCTATTTTTTTTAAGTTTTATTTATTTATTTTAAAGAGAGAGAGAGAGAGAGAGCACGAGCAGAGGAGGGGCAGAGAAAGAGGAGGCAGAGGATCCGAAGCTGGCTTTACACAGACAGCAGAGAGCACAATGTGGAACTCAAACTCACAATCCATGAGATCATGACCTGAGCCAGAGGCAGATGCTTAACCAACTGAGCCACCCAGGTGCCCCTATTTTGATTTTTCTTTTAATTCCATGAAATCCTTATAGTATTGACTTTACTATTAAATAAATGATGCACTAAAAAACAAAACAAAACGAAACAAAACAAAAAACCATAGGAAAAGGGATCAGATTTGTGGTTACCAGAGGCAAAGGGTAGAGGAGGGGACTGGAGAAAGGTGGTCAAAAGGCAGAAACTTCCAGTTACAAGAAAGTACCAGGGATATAACGCACAGAGGGATGACTGCAGGTAACACTGCTGTATGATACATAGCAAAGCTGGTAAGAGAGTAAATGCTTAAAGTTCTCATCACAAGAAAAAAAATTGTTTTTCTTCTGATTTCACTTTTTTATTGTGCCCGCATGAGATTGGTGAGTGTCAACTAAATTTAATGTGGTCATCATGTCACAATAAATGTAAGTCAGACCATTATGCTGCACACCTTAAACAGTGAGGTGTGTGGATTAGATCCCAATAAAATTGGAAAAAATATGTACATAAATGACTCCAACTTGGAATCAGGGAACAACAGGAAACGGAGATGAAACTAATAGAAATACATGCCCACGGGGCGCCTGGGTGGCGCAGTCGGTTAAGCGTCCGACTTCAGCCAGGTCACGATCTCGCGGTCCGTGAGTTCAAGCCCCGCGTCAGGCTCTGGGCTGATGGCTCAGAGCCTGGAGCCTGTTTCCGATTCTGTGTCTCCCTCTCTCTCTGCCCCTCCCCCGTTCATGCTCTGTCTCTCTCTGTCCCAAAAATAAATAAAAACGTTGAAAAAAAAAAAAAAAGAAAGAAATACATGCCCAGATGTGTATATATATATATATATATATGAATATTATTGAAAAGATAGTTTAATAAGCATATCTGAAATACTCTCCCCAAAGTATGTAAAAATAAATAATAAAGTATGAGGGAGATTAAAAGCAAAAGGACCAAAGTGTAGCCAATCAATCTGGAAAATGGAAATCATGCTCTCTCTTTATTAGTCTCTAGCTGCTGGCAGTACCTTATGCTCATCAGGGACACAACAGAGTGACCTATTGTGACTATGGGATTCAGGGTGGAAGTGTTTCCCGTGGTTCTTAACGAATTACCAGGCGGAAGAAGCTTGTGGACACAGCTCACCTCTGACTTTTAGTTGACTGTCCTGCCTTTGTCCTCAGCCAAATGAGGATAAGAGCCCGTGGCCAATTTAAGAACCACTTGTAAAACATAAATGCAATCAAGGGAGCGTAATTCCACTAGGAGTGGCCGCGTAGAGTCCTCACAAGAGGTTTGTCCCGGAGCAAGATAGCTCCGCTCCCGCTATCATTTTGCCAAAGAGGCTTTTCTCTTTTGTTTTGGAGTTTCCTTAAGCACTCATTTATAAACTCATTTTGTGACATGAAGAAAAGAGGCCAAACCAGAGGTCACCCTGCCAACCCAGAGGCCTGGGACCAACACAGCTTTTTCTTTTCACAAACTTTAATTATGAAGAAAGGCTATGAATTTTGACTTTTTTTTTAAAATCTGGGGGCACAGCCCATATATTTGTCTCAGAATGGAATCAGTTCTCAAAATCAAGATGACCCAGAAGCCAGAACCAATTGGGATCTCATTGCGGCTCTAGAGTTAGTATTCTGCTGTTTTCATAGGAAGTCCCTGAGGAAATAATCCTAAGAAATATTTGTATGAGAGCCTTCCCAACTCACCACTGGCCACAGGGCATGCCTCTTTCCTCCTCTGGGATGCTGGTCATGACCCTCAGGTCAGCCATGTTTGAAGGACCTGCCCTTCTGTGGATAGATGCCTGGGACCCCAAACTCTGTAGTACTGGAGTCTACAGCATGAAAACCATTGTGTCCCCATGTAGCCATCCTTTCTATTCCTCATGGCGCCCTTATCAGATGCAACCTGAGGGGAAATAGAGGCCACAGAGGTCTCCTCACCCCTTAACTTGCCACTCTGTCCCTATCCACAGTGTTTATTTGGGACACTATGGGACTCAAAGATAGATCCCACCTGGTCCTATCTAAAATGCAACCCCCTCCCCACCTTAGATTTACTTGCAAGGTGAGAATCACAGGGTAAAACTACCATTTTTAGGTCTTGTTGGCTAGCCCTCCCCTGCCCCCACCACACTGTGTTTCTAGGTAACTGGTGGGAGATTCTGTTTCTAGTCTAACAAAGGCTTACATTTTCAAGGAGGTCTTCTCCCTCAAGCAAGGGGTGAGAAGAGGGATCAGGCCCATAGCAACAGAACCCATTCTGGTTACTATCACTTTTTAACTAGCTACCCCAAAACTTAGTGGCTTAACACAACAACCCATTTACTGTTTGAGGGTATGGTTTATGGATACGGTTTTATTGGCAGGAATTCAGGCAGGGCTCAGCAGAGTGATTCTGCTGCCACATGAGGCAGTCATGAAGGTCACTGGAAGGCATTCAGCTAACAGATGGCTTTACTGTGATGTCTTTCCCTGGGTCTATCACACCTGCAGGCTCTGTGGTCTGGCTGCCTCCAGGAGTGCCTGCTCTGGCCACATTGCTTGTTATGACCCTGCCACAGGATTCTCCTAGTGTCACTGCACCACACCCTGGGGGCCAGACAGTCGCCAGTCTGTGCAGATTCAAGGGCTGGGGACATGGATTCCACCTCCCCAGTGAGGTGTGCCAAAAACTACAAAAGGCCTCATCTACCATTCCCAAGAACTGTTCCCTCAGAATCCTGATTCCTCTGGTCTTCTCAATGACAGAAGAGTGACTGGAGGCTACTGACCCTCTGTCCATCTTAAAGGGTTCCTCATGGGAGAGCCCTCACCTCCCACCCAACCACTACCTATAGGTATATGTCACCAATGACTTGTACAGGCTCTTCTTCAGTAGAGTGGTTTGACAAACACATGAATGAAACACATTAAGGAAGGGAGTCTTTTTTATTCCCTGTCCTTCACTGAGAACCCATCCACCATATTTGTCAGTGGATCCCTATCACCCAGAGGGCCACTTACACGACTTAATTCTAAAAAGGTCAATAGAGTGGAGCTGGCTGGGGCTCATACCCTGCTCCTCACACCCACTCCAATTTAGCTTCCCTCATTCTCCATTTCCACGCTACAAAATGATGCTGAGAATAATAACAACAATAATACGAGAACTAAAACACATGTTAAATGCTTAGAACATTGTATGGCACCTAGTCAATGATCAATAAGTACCAATTGATTATTAATCTGATTTTCAAAGCCTCCCACAAACTAGCCCCTCCTTACATGGAAAAAAATCTCTCCACTCAGTTTAGCTGACCCTCTGCCCAAGCTAGACTGGTCTTCTCTCTGCCTAAGAAGGTCCCATGTGGGTTCCAACACCCATGTTTTTTCTCTTCTGGGAACATGCCTCCTCAATATCTTGGCTGACTCTTTTGGCCATTCTGCATTTTTAAATCCCACCTCCCTTTCCTCCTTGAACCAGTTCAAACTCCAACATCTCCAGACTGGAAAGAGTTCTCTCCTTTGCATAATATGTACAAATTATCAATTCATGTGGCACCATTGGTTTCAAATCACTTAAATCTTTTATTGCCACTTCAGAATTTTATGTGTTAAGGCTCTATCTCTTCAACTGGACTGAATCTCCTTGAGAATATCACAAGCGGGCCTTCCACAGAGTGGGCACTTGGGTCATCACTCTGGAATTGCCATAATGGCAACCTGGGATTTGCCCAGTGTTTTAGACATATCTGGATAAAGAGCCTTAGTAAAATTTAAGGTCCATTAAAACCTTGAAGGCCAATCAGAAGAGATTATTTTTAAATAACAGCTCCCTGTTGGCAGCCCCAAGGACCCCAACAATCTATCTTTCAACAACCAGACTCACAGAATTCATCTTCAGAGTCGAGAGGAAAAATATCTATTACATTCCCACTCTATTGCTTGACTGGGGACTTGCACTTTTCTAATTTTGAAAATTAAAGGTAAAGAGGTTCATTGACTGGGTAAAGCAAAGATATCATACCACCCAACAGTCTGATCCAATAAAAAGAAATACTGATGATCCCCAAGTGGAGGATTCAATTCAATAGAAGGACTGATGGCTGACAGCTCAGGAAAGAAGCATCACTCGGTGCAGTGGGGGTGGGGGAGGCATAGTCAATGGGGAGTCACAGCCGTGCACAGGCTGCTCTGCTGAGGGAATAGCCCTCTCTCAAGACAAAGAGGTTTAATAGCTAACAGGAGTGTGGTTGGGCTGTTCTGAACAAATGTGGCTGGTAGAACTAGGGCAACTGCCTCAGCATATAACTGGTTTTATTTGGGGTTTTATTCAAAACTGCTTTTAAAATTTCAGAACTGTACTTAAACTCAGTGCCATTTTCCTTTGTGCATCGCCCAGAATCACAACAGCTTATTCCTAAGAAACCCCTGGAAATTCCTTAGAGATTTGCCTTTATGGTCTTGCTCTTCTCAAAATTAATTTTCTGTGGTCAAAATCTTACTATGTGGCCATGATCACAAGCCAGGAGCCTTGTTGTATAGACACCCTACAGCCTAGAATTCCTCAAATCTTTCTGAATACCCATGGCTGATTAGGACAGTCTTCTTTTTTAAATACTTTTTTTTAATGTTTATTTATTTTTGAGAAACAGAGAGACACAGAGTGCAAGCGGGGGGAGGGGCAAAGAGAGAGGGAGACACAGAATCTGAGGCAGGCTCCAGCCTCCAAGCTGTCAGCCAGAGCCCAACGCGGGGCTCAAACTCAGGAAACGAGACATCATGACCTGAACTGAAGCTGGATGCGTAACCAACAGAGCCACCCGGGCACCCCAGTCTTCTGCTCTTATACTTAAGTTATCTCTTGGGGCCTAGACTATGCTTCTTTTTCAATATCTTTAGGTAAGGATGAAACCCATTTTGAAGGTGACTTGTAGCATCTGTGCCACAGCCTCCATGATAAGCAAGCTTCTAACTCCATAATGGACAGCTGTTCCTTTTGCCAATCCCAAAATACCTACAGGCACAGACAAAAACAATCTGTAAGAAAAGCCTTCTCTCTTTAGCCAAAGAACAAGGAAAGAGGCAGTCCATCAAGGCAGAAACTTTTAGATGACAGCAACTCTAGTCCAGCTAAATGCTGCAGAAAAAAACAAGATGCCCAAACTCTTCTGCCAGCAAAGACTAGACAGCTTAGACTTCCATCTTCACCAGCCTGTAACAAGGCAACCAATCTCTCACCAGGGTGGTGTCAGAGATGTTTGAGTGGGGGCCAGAACTTTCAACCCATTGGGCAGTGACAAGCTCCTCCCAACACACCCCATCCCTTCAGTGTCATGGGAGACCACGTGGAGAGCTTAGACTTCCATCCCAACCTGCAGTAACAAGGCATCCCTCCCCCTCCTTGCCAGGGTGGTGTCAGGAGGCCCAGAGGAGAGTCAAGGCTTTCACTACCACTCAGCAGTAACAAGGCCATGTCACCCATGGTTAGTAGAGGCCACATGGGGAGCAGTAATATGGCAACCTTCCCCCATCCCAACCAGAGTGGTATCAATTGAAGTCTAATGGGTAGCTTAAATTTTGAAATGTAAATATGGTTTATCCTATGATGAGCACACAGGTCTGATGATGAAAGAGAGCAGGTGATGTACTTACCAGGGCACAGGATGATGTTTCTGTGTGAGAAGACCTCACTCATGTGGCTGGAACAGCCCCAAACATACCCCACAACTGCAAAAATAATTCCAATTGTAACCTAGGCTTTAGGATGTGTCCACTTTGGGGAGGCGATTGTCAGGGCCTCAGCTCCCAATTTCTCCAGCTGAGTCATCCATTTACCGAATCCAACATTTACCAAATCCAAAACCAATGCCTATTGATGTCCGTGGGCTTGGGGTTTTATTTTAAGTATGATGGAAACCACTGGAGGGTTTTAAGTGGGGTTTGTTAAGTTTGATTTATGGATTTTAAATTTATCTCCCTTTAGAGCACTGTGGATAATGGATTTGGAGAAAGGGGCAGAAGATCAGCAAGAGCAATAATCAGGTCACAGACGCGGGTGGCTTGAACAAGGGTGACGGAAACAGTGGGAAAGGATCAGATGTGAGTCACATTTTTATGGCAGGGCCAGAAAGACTGCTGTTGGAATGGATATGGAGTGTGAGAGGAAGTGAGGAACCAAGTGTTTCTCATCAAAGCAGCTGGGTAGATGGTGAAACCATTAACTTAGCCAGGAAAGACCAAGGAAGGAAAAGGGAAAGAGACCTTCCGGAAGCAGAAATGGGGAGTAAGGAGGCCATTGAGCTGCACCTCCCCCCGAGGGGCCAGAGTGTAAGAGAACAAGCCGCCTCCACCACAGCAAGTGGAGTGCTCTGTGCTCAGAAGCAAGCCGGCCGCCACAAAAGCTGGACGCCATGATGATGTCTGAGGGGACTGAGGATGTGAGGAATTAGATCATCCCAGACCACAAGCTCCCGGAGCATGGGGGAAGGTGGGGGAGAGAAAAGGCCAGGAGCCATGGAGCTTTAAGGATGACTGAGGTGCCCAAGGTAAACAGGAATATGAGGCCCATAATGAGTTCAGAAGGAAGCACCAAATGCCTTCCTCTAAGGAATTCTGCTTTGAGGAAGGCTTTATCCCAAGGCTGCACAGGAGCAGAGGGCACAGTGGGTGTGATGGGTGAGGGCCACCCCTGAGGCTTCAGGCCTGCAAGGAAAGCAGAAGTCCCCACTCCCTGCCCCTTTTGCTGTTCTTCCCTGAGAAGAGCCGTCTCTCCCTTTAGACGAGGAAAGCCCAGGCCTTGATGTCCCTGGGGGCTGAGCTCTGGTGGGAGGTGGAGGACAAAGCACAAGGGAATGATCAGCAGCTTCCACTGCAGCTGGTTTGCTCTGAAAACATCCAGAAGCCAACACACTGTGCTTCCATGAGGATTGGTTTCGGTCTAAAGATGCTCATTTCTTACCTGTACTAGAGATTCATCTTCCTTCAACTAATGTGATGTTGGCCATATGTCTTAGGGAATAATAAGCTTAGCTTCATTTTGCTAAGGAAACATCTATGCCCTCCCTGCCCTGCTTGTATCACAAATGTCCTCATATTAGCTGCCCATTCATTCATTCATTCATTCCACACGTGCTTACTGAGCACCTACTTTGTGATGGGCCCTGTCCTGAGTCCTGGGGTTACTGAAATGAATAAAATGAGAAGAAAAAAAAAAAAACAGACTGAAATCTCTGCCCTGGAGTTTATATTCTAATGGGGAAGATAGAGGGCATTGCAAAATAAGACAATTGAAAAGAAAATAGCAGCCACTGGGTGGCTCAGTCGGTTGAGCGGCCAACTCTTGATTTTGGCTCAGGTCATGATCTCATGGTTCATGAGTTCAAGCCCCGCATGGGGCTCTGTGCTCACAGCACAGAGCCTGCTTTGGATCCCCTGTCTCCTCTCTCTGCCCCTCCTGCACTCACACACTCTCTCTCTCAAAAAATAAATAAATGTTAAAAAAAAAAAAAAAGAAAAGAAAAGAAAACAGCAAGGGAAGGGGCCTACTGTAGGCAGGGAACAAGTGCTAAGGGGAAAGCAATGCTGGGAAGGTGTGAGGAGTTGGTGTGGGGGTCAGGGTGGCTGGGGACGTTTCCGTGAGAAGTTCTCTAAGCAAAGCCGAAGGACATGCTCCATCCTGCCCAAACCACTTCCGAGGAACCCCTCAGTTTCCCTCCCGGCTACAGCCTGAGGGGAAGAAGAAGTGTTCATCTCAACACCTTGTGCCTTCTGGACCACGTCCTGGCTGGAGCAGTAAATATAGTGCCCTGTTGTCTGTATTACAGTTTACTGCCTCAGACTCCTCTCCCTGCCCCAAGGTCCTGTTTCTCCCACCTCCTCCCCTCTCTACCAGCCAGCCCCTTCTCCACTTATCCACACTGCTCTTGTCCCCTGGGCCCACTTGGAACTGATGTCTGAATGCAGGGTCGGTGCAAGCACAGAGAGAGAGGAAATCCTTCCTCCTTAAGACTTAAATGTGCGCGGAGTTATCTCCATTTGCAGCGACACCCCTCTGGCTGCTGGACCTTCCTACAGAAGCTTCCTTCTGTTACTAACAGATATTTTCCATGCTTATTCACTGTCCCTCATCTGCCCTTCCTTTTGCTCCTGTGACTACTTGCATCTCCCTTCTCTCTGTCTCTGTCTCTCATAGACAACTGTTTGCGGTTGGACACAGGGGGACAGCCGATGACAAATCCTGACTTCACCTAATCCCAGAACCCGTTCTGACCTGCTGGACAAGTCTCTTCGACCTCCTTGTGTTCTATCCTCCTGGAAAGCCGGAATGAAGAGCATCACTTCCCTGCAGACCAGAAATAACATAATTTTAATGTATTTTACCAAAAAGCTAGACCTTCGGTTGCCAAAAAGAGCATCTTGTGTCAATCGCGGACATGAAGGGGCTGCCCCCTGCGAAGCTGGACTAAATCTTTAGGGAGAAGAAAAACTGCCAGAAAGAAATGAGAACATGTCAGAGGCAGAAAGAACAGCTCTTAGGGGGACAAGTTGAAATAGAGACAGTGTGCAAGAGAGAAAAGAGGGAGAGGCAAAATAGTAATGGGAGACAAAAGAGGGAAAGATGAGGGACACTGAATAAACATGAGAAAATGGAAGTTAATAACAGAAGGGCGCTGAAGAGAAAAATAAGATTGTGTTATAAATACATCATGGTTATTTTCCTTCAGCAATTGAGGTATGTGCAATGCAGCACAAAGCAGGCTCCTACCAGCTGCTATGAGAACCCTCATTCCCAGAGGAGACTTTCCTACTTGGGATCGTGTATTTAACAGTTCAGTTTCAATCCCAAAGAAATATGTCTAGGTAAACAATGAAAGGTGCAGCTTGCTACCAGTTACATTCTTTAGCATATATATAGACACACACTCACACACACACACACACACACACACATTTGTGCGTGTGGGGTGGGGGGTGGATAAACTCTAATAAGAGACAAAAGCAGTCGGGGGAGCCTGGGTGGCTCAGTTGGTTTAAACGTCTGACTTCGGTTCAGGTCGTGATTTCACAGTTCGTGAGTTCCAGCCCCACATCGGGCTCTGTGCTGACGGCTCGGAGCCTGGAGCCTGCTTTGGATTCTGTTTCTCCCTCCTCTCTGCCCCTTTCCAGCCCATGCTTTACCTCTCTGTCTCACTCTCAAAAACAAATTCAAAAAATTAAAAAATAAAAAGGAGAAAAGCAACTGATATCAGAGGTTGGTTGGAGGACAGCATAACTTACTGTTCATTAAAGACCCTTTTAAATTAAAAACCCTTTTAAATATTGTATATGCTTTTCTTTTTTTTTTAATTTTTTTAATGTTTTTATTTTATTTGAGAGGGAGACAGAGTGTGAGTGGGGGGAAGGGCAGAAAGAGCAGGAGACACAGAATCCAAAGCAGGCTCCAGGTTCCGAGCTGTCAGCAGAGAGCTGGATGCGGAGGGTGAGATCATGACCTGAGCCGAAGTTGGACACCCAACCTACTGAGCCACCCAGGAGCTCTTTGTATATGCTTTTCAATTATTTTACATATTACCTGTTAAAAAGTGAGATGGAGGAAAAACATAGATAAAATATTTTCAGCCCCTGAAAATACTCATGGATATTTTCTGAGCTTTATACAAGGCTAAACACTGGCAGTGGTGAGGTGGGTGGGGATTGGAATCTACAAAGCAAATTTCACTCAAAACCCTACATCCCCCATATTACTCTCAAATCTCAACAGAATGAGCCACAAGATAAGAGAGTACAATGCCACAAATGGGTCAATTCCAGCTTCCTCCCTTTGATTGTCTTGGGGGCACATTTTGGCTTATAGATGTATAATATAAAATAAAATGATCTGCTCAAATGCTGCTCAAACGTGAATTTACTCGGGGTTTGGGCATGTCACATGGAATAATAAATCATTCACTGTCTACAAAAAGTATCTGTAGAACAGAGCACCACTGTGCCTATTTTTTTCAAAGTATCTAATTGTGGTTTCTTCATGTCTCAGACATCATAAAAGTTAAAACGCTAAGTCCTGCATTTCATTTTTTTATTATTTAAAGATTTTATTTATTTATTTATTTATTTGGCGGGGGGGATGGCAGAGGGAGAGGGAGACAGAGAATTTTAAGCAGGCTCCAAGCCCAGCATGGAACCTGACATGGGGCTCCATTTCACGACTGTGAGATCATGATCTGAGACAAAATCAAGAGTCGGATGCTTAACCCACTGAGCCACCCAGGCACCCCCTAAGCCTTGTGTTTCTATAACCATGTGGACTGTGATCTAAACAGTAACCAGTGACTACTTGTCCACCCTATGACTCTTTCTTGCTAGAGGCCCCAGGGCTATTCCTCAAAATCAGCATTTTCTTTTCATTCTCCACAAACATGGCTTTGCATGTTCAATAGTGAATGAAGAATTATAAAATAGTGAAATCGTCTTTCCAATAGATAGATTCAAGCTAAGGGAGAAAATAAATAAGGCCTTTGCCTCTGCACTAACCTGAAGTAGCTTTTTACTCATCCAGACTGTAGACAAGCCAAGGACACAAAAGTAGGGTGATACATTGAGTCAAGACAAGCCTTTAAGTGAGGAAAATCACTAAATGTAAAATTCAATACACAATGTGAAAACAAACTTTAAATACATGGTGTGGGAAAGTGCATGGAAGACTGCTTTGGGTTCCCCCCCCCCCACACACACACACACCATTACTATTTTGGGTAAGCAGTGATTCACACCGTTTTCTGGAAGATTTTTATTTGGCTGTGGTGTTGGACAGATGGCCCCAGGATGTTTCCACTGAGGGTGCCCTGGGAGCAAAGATCCTTGAGTTACCCGATGCTCCCTCAGTGGGGTGCTCCCTCAGTGGGGTGCCCCAAACAGCATTCGTGGGAATCTTATAGCTCTTCCTCTGAAGGAACTTGGCCACTTTCCGTCCTTGAAGATTCCTTTCCTTCAAGCACATGTGCAAGACACCAGAGTTGCTTAAGTTAAGCGATGGTAATTTATCCCAAATCCCAGGCTGGGCAAGCTGCACAGCCAACAGGAACCACAGACGTAAAATGATCCTTTAGAATCATTGAAACTGGAAATGCTAGCCCCTGGGGGTTCAGAAAGGAAAAGCAATTGGTACAAGAATTTTCCCCCGCCTCAGACACAAGTTCTCAGATGATAGTGTCAGCAAGCATAGGTGGACCAACGCCCACCACCTACCTGCTACCAGTCCCCTAGTACTCTGCGGGAGTTAGGTCACCTCCCTGGACTCTCCTGGCTTTCTAACTCCTCATCTTTCTAACTTGTCTGCTTGCCTTCAGCATGCTTACATGCCCATTAATGCCTTTCATGGCAGCTTCAGCCAATCCATCCCCAATATGCATGCACCCTTTTCCTAAATCCTTGCCTGGCCCTTGGCCAGAGACACCTCTACATCTCCCTCAAGGTACACACTTTGGGGCTAAGACCTAAATGACCAAAAAAAGGTCAATCAAGTGGAGAGCTAGCAAGTGCATTCCAGGCAGTGGGGAAATCATGTGCCAAGCTCTTGAGGCTAGACAGATTTTGGGCAAGATGGAAGAACTGCGAGAGGCCAATGTTGCTGGAAGATAGTAAAAGAAAGGGGCATGGCGGCCAATATAGGCCAGGGCACGAATGAAAGCCAGGGACAGCTTGTGATAATCACAGAGAAGAGTTTGCCTCTTTAGTCATTGCAGGGCTCCCAACCTAATGCCAAAATGGCCTAGTTTATGTTGGAAGATCCCAGTGGCTTCTGCCTGGAGAACAGATTAGGACAGGGTTTGGATAGGACAGCAGAAATGAGGGCTACTGGGACAGTCTGGGGTGAAGTGACAGAAGTGTGAGTAGGACTGGTGACCATGACGGCACAGAGAAGCCAACGGAGTCAAGACATACGTGGGGGGCAGATACGAAGGGATCTGCTGGTGGAGCAGATGTGTGAAGGGAAGGGTGGACTGAGGAGAGAGGAGGAGACCAAGGTTGGCTCCCAGGTTTCTGCCCTGAGCAGGGGGACAGGGTGGCAGCCTCCAGAGACTGTGTGAAAACTTCTGCAAAAACGAGCTTCAGAAAAGAACTCAAGTTTGGTTCTGGATGTGGGAAGTCTGAGATGCTCGTGGGACTGCCAAACGGAGACGCCTAGAAGCAGTTGGCTGTGTGACAGCAGAGCTGAGCTGGAGCTCAGGGGAAGGCCTGGGCAGGTACCCGGGAGATGTCAGGGTGCGGATGGTCTTTCAGGCCGTGGCACGGAGCAAGAGCAGCTGGCATGCCAGGACACTAGGACCTCCACCAGATGCCCGGCCTGCAGCTGCACTCCCTGGTTTTTCCACCCCCGGTGTCCACGGGCTCACAAAAATCCCTCTCTGTCTTACCAAACACTGACAAGTTGTACAAGCTGTCTTTTCCAACATGCTCTAAGCTTCTTAAGGGGATGTGAAAAAAGATTGATTGTGAAATACGAAGTACAAGAAAAGCCTAGTGATAATGGGAAGGGTCCAATCTTACAAACCCAAAATGGTTCCCAGTTGCTGGCAAGAATTTCCAGGCCCTTGTGCCCACACAGGAGCTGCTGGGGCAGCTAATCAGCAAAGGACCAGCCCTGCCAGGGGAAAATGTGATCATCTATCTAACAGCATCTGATAGCAGCACCCGAACTTCCCGCCCCTCCTCCGAAAAATCTCTCCACACCCCCAGCCCTCCAAAGAGACTCTGCATTGCAATCACGAGCTAAAGCTAGAAAGAGGCCTTGGCTTAAAGGATGTGCTGAAAGCCAGCAGAGAGAGATTGATGTACAGCGCTGGGCTGCCCGAGGCATGTGTTCGCCATCTGTCAGGCGGAGGGAGCCCTGCCAGCCCTACATGGTTATTCAGAATTAAAAGAATATTCTTGAGTTTGACTGACACCCTGCGCAGCCTCAGCCAAGACAGTTGGGCTCTGGGGTCCAGATGGGATGGAGGGGCCTCCGCTCTCCTGAGGGAGATGCCTCCGCAGGGCTGGGCCACCCAGGGTATGCAGGCGGGCTCTCCAGAGCCTGGGAGGAGAGTGTGGCTTGGCCCCACTCTGGGCAGGCCTGGGCCTGAACGGGGACTTTTCTGTGTGGCTGGGCTTCAAAGGCAAGGGTGGAACTGAGAGAAAATGTTCTTCACACACTACTCTTGCTCCATATGATCCTTCGGGAAAGAGTAATGCCAGGCTTGCGGGGTGCCCCCCGCCCCCCCGGTGGAATAAACAACTCTAGGCCTTCTCCGAAAACCTGTACATATAGGTAAGTCTTGACTCTTAATTTCAATCCCAGAATTGTCAGAAAGCCTCTTTGTCAGAAAGAGTGCTAACCCGGCTGGCTCTATAAAATATCCCAGTTGCCCTGCGGACAGTGACCCTCTGCCAGGAAGGATTAGGTATTCCCTCCACATGGAACACAGGAATGGCCAAGTGACCTCTCTGGTCAATGAAAAGCAGGCAGAAGTGAAGTGTGCTGGCTCTAGGCAGAAGCATTCCATGCAGTCATGTGGTTGGCCATACCCCCTTCCATGTCACACCGGCAAGTTCCAGACAGAGGTACTCTTCAACCCTGGATCCTGAAGCATAGCCAACACGGAGTGGAGCGATGGCCAACCAGAATGATGTGATTCTGTGAGAAGTAAGCCCTTCTTTGTAAACCACTGAGATTTGGGATTACCTTGACTGCTCTGCTCGCTCTCCAACCCACAGCACCACCAGGCCCTTCACACACCCTGTGAGGTGCCGGAAGTTGCCGCTGGTTTGCAGCAACAAAATTGACAGGACAAACTGGCAGAGGAGATTTAATTAAAACCTATTGCTCATTAGGTGTTCACAACGAAGAACAGCACCGAGCTTGGAGCCACAAGAAGGTTGCTTAGGGGAATTGGGCTCAGGGCCGCCTGTGTGGCTCAGTCAGTTAAGTGGTTGACTTCAGCTCTGGTTACCATCTCGCACTCTGTGAGTTCGAGCCCCATGTCCAGCTCTGTGCTGACAGCTCAGAGCCTGGAGCCTGCTTCTGATTCTGTGTCTTCCTCTCTCTCTGCCCCTCCCCTGCCCTTTTTCTCTCTCTCTCTCAAAACTAATAAACATATAAAAAATTTTAAAAACAAAGAAAAAACCTTTTTTTAAAGAAGCAATAGGTTTGTGACAGTAATTAATAAAAACTGGAGACTCAAACCTCCCCACCAGTGATGCCATGGCATAAGAATATAAGAGGTGATGATTTAGGGCCAGGTGAACAGGTGGGCAAACTGTACTGGTGAGTTATTTAAGCCTCTCTCTCTGCTTTACACATGTGTGGGCTCCTTTTTCTCATCAGACTATCTCTGACGCTTTCATCTTGGTGTCTGATCTAATCTCTCGGGAGGTGGATTGGTAAAAATCAAGCTTTAGCAACAGTGCCTATCTTGGTTAATGGAAAAAAAAGAATTCCACTCCTTTGAATAAATTCCAAGTTTCTCAATGAGTGTCTCAGGTGTGACAATTACCTGCACGTCTCAGAGCCCTCGCTGAGAACACTGGGAAATGCCTGCAGCCAGGAGGGTGCCCATGTGCTTACCAGGACATTTCCTCGGCTAAAAGCCCAGCATCTTTCTCGAAAGCTGTTCCCCTGAGATGCTCAAGTTGGCTCTCGGAACTGAACTTCACATTTTCCATTGTGTTGTCAGTTACCAGAAGAGTGGGCTTTACCCCCTTTGAAAAGAGGCTCTAAGAAACCTGCATCTGATTTAGTGTGCAGCTAACAACTCGGCACTCCAAACAGGTTGAAGTCATATGAATTGGGGGCACACGTGCTGTTTACACGAACACACATGGCTACACGTGTCAAAAGGCAACACTCCTTCTGCCACAGGAGAGGGTTGTTCCAGTGTGTTTCAGGCGCCAGCCCACTATACATGGGATGTCTCTCCACCCCAGAATGACAACATTCTGTGGCAAAGGATGGCCCACATGAGTGGCAAGTGGCTCGGGAATAAGATGTTTGCCTCGCCACAAAACTATCATCAGGCACTACAATTTTTTTAATTTTCACTTTCTCCTTCCTTCCTTCCTCCCTTGTTTCCTTCCCTCCCTCCCTCCTTTCTTTCCTCCCTTCCTTCCTCCCTTCCATCCTTCCTTCCTTCCTCCCTGCCTTCCTTCCTCCCTTCTTTCCTTCCTTCCTTCCTCCCTTCCATCCTTCCTTCCTTCCTCCCTGCCTTCCTTCCTCCCTTCTTTCCTTCCTTCCTTCCTTCCTTCCTTCCTTCCTTCCTTCTTTCTTTTCCTTCCTTCCAGTATCAGCATGTGAGGCCATTGTGTGCCATCCATCCTTATCCTAGACATGTACCCACACACACCCTCCTGCCTCAACATGGAACTGTTAGAACCCATGGTTTTGTTATTTCTGCCCATAAATAAGCCTCAACTTCCTAGCAGAAAAAAAGCACTTGTTTTAAAATCTAATGCTTTGAAAGTAGTTAATAGCAATATAAAAAGGAGCATAAAGAGAAGTGTGCTCTATCACCACACTTTGAAATAGCTTAGAATGAAGCACAAATAAAGGAAGAGAAGAGAAGAAAGTGACCTCGCAAATACTTAGAGCATGCGCAGTACCAGCCTGCAGACAGGTTTTAAAAAGTTATAGCCTCTCCTAAGGCTTGCTGTATCTCCCATTAAGATCCTGCAGCTGGGGCCTCCTTTGTACTTTTTATTGAAAGGGGTCTTGGCCTTAATTCTTTCCTCGTGCAAAGAGGAAAGCACCCTTGGGAGCTAAAGCAATGGGGCTTCATGAGTTTAAAGCTGGGAATCACTGTTTCTACTCCTATATCCCCTCTCCTCCCTCAGGGCCCTCAGTTGCTCTGCCAAGGGACAGAAGCATGAGTGGGGTCTGGCAGAAGGCATCCCTATAATGGGACCTGCTTTGAGGAGTCACTTGGATTAAGTACAACCTGTGGGTTGTGTCTTGAGCCCATGCCAGGGAAATCTTCACGTAAAATTGTCTAGACCTGCTAGTCTGACATTTCATCCTGGGAAGGGTCATTCCTTTGGGGCTTCTGTATTTTACTGTGCACTTAGTCCTTAGAATAGGAAAACTTGAGTCAAAAGTCAAATCAAAGGAATCATTCCCCGCCCCCCAACTACCACCACCACTGCTGACACACACACATAACCTACAGGCAGCAACAGAGCCCAATAGTTAGGGCAGAGGGTCTTGGAAACAGAAGGCCTAGCTCTGTGATCTTGGGCAAGCTGCTTAGCTTTTCCTTCTCTTTTCTGTAAAATGGGCACAGGAGAACCCACCTCTTGAGTTTGGTGTGACAGAGAAACAATATAAAGGATGTCACATGCTCATTACCAGTGCCTGGGCCCCAGAAAGGGTGTTGTGAATTTTTTTATTCTTAGGTGTGGAGCTCTTAGTGGGGGAAGTAAACAAGCCAGGGGAGGGAGCCTCCACATTTCCTTCTCCTACAGCTGGTATGGTTAGATGGGGCTAGGTGGACCAGCAGCTGAGAGTTAGGAAAGTTCACAATATAATGTCCTAGAGTGTTTTCTCATTCCTAAGTGGGTGCTTAGTGGGTGCTCTCTGTCCAGAGCAGCACTGTCCCATAGAACTGGCTATAGTGGGGCGCCTGGGTGGCGCAGTCGGTTAAGCGTCCGACTTCAGCCAGGTCACGATCTCACGGTCCGTGAGTTCGAGCCCCGCATCAGGCTCTGGGCTGATGGCTCAGAGCCTGGAGCCTGTTTCCGATTCTGTGTCTCCCTCTCTCTCTGCCTCTCCCCCATTCATGCTCTATCTCTCTCTGTCCCCAAAAAATAAATAAACGTTGAAAAAAAAAAATTTTAGAACTGGCTATAGTAATGAAAATGTTCTCTGTCTACATGGCCCAGTGTGGTGGTCACTAGCCACATGTGGCCATCAAGCTACTATAACAGAGGAACTGAAATATTAATTTTATTTCATTTCAACTAATTTTCTTTTTAATTTAGTTAGCATTTGTGGCCAATGACTACCATATTAGAGAACAGCTCTAGAGATTCATCCATGAATTCTGATAAAATGTCTTTTTGTTTTTTATTCCTTCCCCTTTTTCTGGTTCCATTTTTGGCTTCTTCATATGCGGACACCCTTGATTGATTCTCTCATGTAATATATATATATATATATATATATATATATATATATATATATACCACATCTGCCTTTTCATTCTTCCTTTTGGGGCATTTATTTTACATTTCAATTTTTCTTTTTTTTTAATGTTTATTTATTTATTTTGAGGGAGAGAGAGCATGTGAGAGAGTGGGGGAGGGTCAGAGAGAAGAGGAAAGAGAGAATCCCAAGCAGGCCCCACATTCAACATGGAGTCCAACCGACATGGTGTTCAGTCTCAAACCGTGAGATCATGACCTGAACCGAATTCAAGAGTTGGATGCTTAACCAACTGAGCCACCCAGGCCCCCCCCATTTCAACTTTGCTATTGATATTTTTTGCTTTTTTATTCAAGTTGAAGAAGATCTTTTTGCGTGATTAGTTTTTTGCTATTTATTTATAAAGGGTGTATCATATTAATTTATTTCTCAGTTTTCATGAGTTTTGTTTGTTTTTACTTTTCTTGTGTTCTGGGCAGTTTTTTTCTCTTCCCTCCGGATTCTTTTATTTTGACTCTGTCTGTACATTAGTGATGTTCCTTAAATGTCTGATGATCCAGGACTATTATATTTAAGATGTAGGTGCTAAAGTCTGACTGAAAGCTTAGTGTGATGACCAGAGCTTCTCAATTTGTGGGAATCCTTTAAGCCATTAGGTGACAAGCCCTCCTTTTTTTTTTTAAGTGTTTATTTTTGAGAGAGAGAGAGAGTGTGAGCAGGGGAGGGGCAGAGAGAGAGGGAGACGCAGAATCTGAAACAGGCTCCAGGCTCTGAGCTGTCAGCACAGAGCCTGGTGTGGGGCTTGAACTCACAAGCAGTGAGATCATGACCTGAGCCAAAATTGGACGTTTAACCAACTGAGCCATCCAGGCTCACCAACAAGCCCTCCTTTTTGATGGAGGTCCCTCATGCCTGTGTCAGGAGGTCTTTTCTCTGGGGCCATTTGGTTTCTTAAGGCAAGGCTCCTTCAGTTTCTCACCTGTGATGGGGCTGGAGCAGGGCCAGCGGTGTGTCTGCCTTCTGATGTTCTGAGAGCAAAGAAGGTTCATCAATAAGGCAGGAGCTTCCGCCATGCAATATTAAGACTTTCACCATATCTCCCCTTTTCAACCCTGCATCTGAACCTCTACTTTGCTGTGCCTGCTGTCCCCTAGCCCAGAGCTGATCTGGCTCAATATTTCACAAGATAACCTCCCGCCTCCTTGGGGGAGGGGGCCGTGGTTGCTGGCCAAATGGGCCGCTTCATCCAGACCTTTATCAACCCTTGGCTTTTGGCTCCACCTTCCATGGTACCTGATGCCTTTGAGACATGACAGCTTCTGGGTGACAAGTAAACCCTCTTGTCACCTGTCTCCCTTCTGCCAACACTTGCAATGGACACTGTGGGCCTTGCTCTGTCCATTAATACTTCACCCGCAGCTATCTTTCCAAGACTTCCTGAAATCTCTCTTCTACTGATATATTGGCTTTTGTGGGTTTTACCCCTGTATTTCTTTTACTGTCATCTTAGTTCTTTGCAGGGCATAGGAGATAAACACATGTGGCCAATCCACCATATCTAATAGGAAGCCTTCTTTTTTTTTTTTTTAATCAAATTCAAATTTTCTACACAGCTTTATCCATCAACAGGCCCCACTTACATATTTACTCTTGTCCCCCACTATGAATTCATGTAGGCCTTTAACTCTAAGAAAATGCCATGCCCATTCCTAACTTTATTCTTTTGTTCACATTGCTTTCTTCATTTAGTATCACTTCCATATTTAGTATGAATGAATTTGACCTCAAATATCACTGCCTCCATTAAGCATTCAATGACTGGTTCAACCCATAATAACATGTTTTTTTCTCAAACTTTTTAACATCTACAGCTTGTATTATATATTTTAGCCTTTTTTGTGTATTTCTTCATGCATTCATTCTTTTACTTATTAATTGGGAACTTGTTTCTAAGTCTTTTAAGTGGGTTATTAGAGAGCATAAAATATAATACTATAATGAACACACATTAGAATGTGGGGAAAAAAGGGAAAAGCCAGAGTATAGATGTAAAATGGGACCAATATAAGAGTGTATCGAGTTCTACGCTCTCAATAGGTACCCCTTAAATCAGCTTCCAGTGTTCTAGCAATAATATGAACAGGGAAATGTGATCATTTATTCAAAACTGAACACTCAACATAATAGACTCCACCTTGGAAAAGCTAGATTATCCAGCCTCTGCCTGCTGCTCAGGAGAATATAGATTGTTCATACGCTGAGTTTTCGTGAAGGAGATCCAGGACGTGCAATGAACAGCTACCTCAGCTATGCCATCTTAGAATATACGAAGAGGGTCCCCACAGGACTGTTGTAGAAGTGTCATTAAGCTCCCATAGCTAATATGGCAGAAGGAAACTACCACATTCTTTCATCAAAGAATACTTGATACCCTTGTTAGAAACAAGGCACTGGACCATCAGGCTAAACCATGATGGCATTTTTACTGGAACACCAGCAGTATCTCTTTGCAAGTGCTTAAGACTTGAGTTACAGGCCCAGGCAATCACTTTTCACACAAATACCTGGCTTTCTCTGAATTTCACTTTCCCTCTTGATAAAATGGAGTTATCCTGCCTGCCGCTTGGAACCAATATGAGAACCAACTGAGTTACTATCCAAACACTGAAAAAAATTTTAAATGTTGTACAAAGGCAATGTGTAATTGTATAATTATGCATACACTACAAAGGCTTACAAGATGTTGGGCTGACCTGTAATCCTGAAATACAAAGCCATCCCCCACTCAGATCTGAATGCCTAGAGCTGAGGACAGTGAACCTCAAACAGCAGACACTCAGTACAGGCAGAAATGCAGTCAAAATGGCAATGAGGTGGGGTGGGTGGCTTCAGAGCCCTTCCACATATTCATGAGATGCCCACAACAACCCAGTGAGGTATGAGTTTTACTCTTGAAGTCCAAAGAAACACACACACACACACACACTATAAAGGACCCATTTGCAATCCAATGGCTCTAAGAATAATTGTAGGAGGCACAAAACAGTAATAATAAAATGAAATCCTCCCTCCTGGGCATGGGCTGGGCAAGTTCTTTAAATCTGGTTTAAAGCTAGATTGAGGGAAACATGCTTTATGGGATCTTTGTTTAAAGCCTTGGCATATAAAGTCCTTTGTTCAGAGTCTGTTTCATGCCCCAGGGAAAGAACATTTTCTTTCTTGAGCTTTGTCTCAAATCCCTAGAATAGAAGCCCCTCTGCTCCCAAAACAAGCCACTTGAAACATCTCAGGGTGGGGGGTGGAAGGAAAAGAAAGCTGTTTTCCCACCACTGCCAGCACTCTGGATACCAATAGCTCACTGCTTGCCCTAAACTACGGAGCACTTAGGAATCACCCCCCTCCCCGTAGGTCACCGTGGCAGGCAGCAAGACATGGAAGGTAGGAAGCAAAATCCATTTGGAGGTGACATAATTTTGCTGAATACTGTACACCCAACATGACTGACAGGGTGCAAGACCCCGGGGGTAAAATGTGACCAACATAAAGGTCTCAATGTAGAATTCTTTAGACTTCTGATGCGATGCCTGGATAGTTTTTAAACTAATCCTCCCACTGAAATCAACCAAAAATACTGATTTTTTTTTCTTCCTTAAAGCATCAAATAATTGATCATTATCAAACTAAATCTAAATGAAATCAGAAACGCAAAGAGATAGCTGTGATTTGAAGTTGTTTTGCTCTGGGGTGTTTGCTGCACTTGGCACATTTGAGCCCTAACTTTTACAGCCTCGTGGAGCACTGTGGAGGAGGATGACACTTAGGGACCACCCAAGGTGGGAAGTCTAATATAAAAGTGTGACCACTGAGCTTGCCCCACCCTTCCCCCAGGGAACCGCAAAGAAAAATTGCCTGGTACTGAGCAGAGCAGGGGGAGGGGAAGCCATCCCTGAAACTTTGTACTGACAAACCCGCCCTCCCGGGTGTTTGCAGCCAAGTATACAAAACCTCAAGCTGTGAATTTAGTTAAAAGTGTTCCAGATGGACAGTGGCCTCAGGTGGCAGAGGAAAGCACAGATGCTCTCTGAAGACACTCCCTCATTCCAAGCCTCAAAGAATTCCCACAAATAACTTTCTAAGGGCATCAAGTGGCAGTGAAAGATAAGCACGCTAGGAAAAAGGCATCATGAGTGAAAAGCAGCAGAAACAAAGTCCAGGAGCTAGGCTTTTATTTAATGCCTATTCCACAGACCAGATCTGACCACACTGAGACCTGAGAAGACTTTAGCCAAAAAGACAACAGAGCATTAGATCAGGGGATTGTCCACAGCACACAGGTGCACACTGGCTGACTGGTAGTTTAGTTCACTGAAATTTAAAGTCGCTGGAAAATTAAAGATGTTCTTTGGGTGGCTCCCCTACTCCTTCTCTTGCATCACTGCCCCACCTCCCCACCCCCCACCACCACTGTTTTCACTACCACCTAAATCATGAGAAGCTGCCCACTCTTACATCCAACTGCTGGGCCTCTGCTGCTCCCTGAATAATCGGCCCAGCTACCTTCATTAAGGAACCCACTGGGGCCTGCTTTTAGTGCCCCAAGACCTGGATGACTCCCCTAATTCAAGAGACATTCAAAATTGTGGTGCCTAAATGGGGTGTCTCTTGATCAGAAGGGGGTCCTCAAATGTGGAATGACCATCGGATGAATGGTAGCTGGTGGTGCACAGGAGGTGAAAGAATTCACCCAGGGCAAAGCTGAATACACCCCAAGGGAGTGGCAGGCAGGACAGCAGAGGGGAGGCTGTCTGCAAGGAGGCACTGTGTGGGGCCTGATTTTATAGAGGGAAGATGAGGTGGTATGGAGACATGGAATTCTCCCTTTTTTCATACCTGTGCCTGGTTGTAAGTAGCCCATTGGTCAATTAGGGCCTGTGGATATTTTGAGGTGGTCACCTGATGGGTCTGCCTGCATTCAGCCCAGTGGTCGCTATGGTCCCTTTGTACATCCCCATTGCTGAGTCTGTTTGCCTAAAAACTGCCTCTACAAAAATTAATCTGGCCAAAATTCACTCCATGGAGACTAATGAGCTTTCGGCTAATCTGACCAGTTTGACTCATGCTAATCAAAAACCATTTTTATCTGCCTCAAGATCTTTGCACTCTTTTCTGAATAACCATCTTCCATTCAGTATCAGTGTCCATGACCCCATGAGGCCCCCATGGGGCCCTTAGTGCCTCCATTTTCTTCTCTCCTACAACTTTCACAAGCACTTGGACCAAGCACTCACAGCACCACCTCACACGACCTCCCAGAACCAAGCAGGGCTCCCCGGCCTCTCCTCCAGCCATCCCGCTGCAGACTAGCAAGCACCCTTCCACCTCCCCACCACCGAGCTGACTACGTCCTCCACACAGGTTTGAGCTTCCTGACCCTACTCCTTCACCTCTCTTTATACTATTTCTCTACCTGGCCTGAGTTCCTGACCCATCACTGTGACTCTGACCCCTCCGGGGGGAAGCTCCACTGGGTTTGCTAAACTCTGAGCTGAGACCTGAATGCGAAGCAGCAGCAGTGGGGCCCAATCTGAACAGGAACGCTCCAGGCAGACTGGCAAGCAGATATAAAGGCCTTGAGGTGGGGATAAGCTTAGTAGGTCCCAGAAACATGAATACCCTGGATGGGGGCAAATGACAGAGGTGTGGCAAGACAGCAAGATGAAATATTAAATAAACGCATGTGTGTGAAAATATAGCTCAGGGATTGCCACTCAGGGATAGCTCAGTAAAACTGTATTTCCTTTCCTTCTCGGACCAATGACATCCAAACATTCCCAAGTTTCTTGCGCTGAAACTACAGTCATATGCTGCCAGGTCAAGCAAGGGCAAAAGAGTAGGGCAAAGCCTTGGAATTCACCCCAAACCCATGGAAAGCTGGTGGAGGGTGTCAAGCAAGGGAATGGCTGGTCTGAATCATAATTTTTGAAGATCATGTTGGTTACTGTGTGGAGAATGGATTGTAAGGGAGTAGGAGACTCCTGCCATAAGAAGGTGGGCAGGGGCAGTGGCTGGGCTAGGATAGTGGCCTTAGTAGCAACTGAACTAGAGAGAAGTGAATGGATGGGATATACATTGGATGTAGAGCTCACTGGACTTGCCAATGTATATCCTGGTGTCCCACATCTCCCAACTCTCTGGCTTCCCATTGACAGTATCTGCATTTCTGGCTGTAGACTTTTCCCCCAGAACCTGAAAAGTCACTCTGCCATGTGCCTGCAACAGGCAGGAAGGCTTGAAGAGTTTAGTTAACACATTCCTGCTGCCCCCACTAATAGCCCTGAGTTGGTTCCTCTCAAGTTTGGTGTGTCAATCCCCTGACTCTCTGTGCCTCGGATTGGCTAATTCTGAGATGTGAGTTTCCCGGAATTTGCCCACGGGACTGCCCAGCTGGCTGGCTGGCTGGCTGGCTTAGTGCTCACCTGTTATTGGCCACCTCTTCCTCTTACCTCTCAGGTCCCCCCTGGTGCATAGACAGGAAGTACCGAGCTCCCTGGTAGCATTCCAGGGTCCAATGCCCTTCTGTCGCCCTCAAGTGATGAGGACCCAGGTTTCTGAGTGGCTGCCTTCATTCTCCTCTTCCTTACCTGGAGAGAAGTCGCAGGGTGCCTAGTTTTAGAGGGGCTAAAAGACTCCACCTACTTAAAACATCTCCCTTCTCCCTGTGCCAGACCTAAAAGTTCAGTCAGAATCAGCACTTCTGTCCACGGTGCCCCCAGAGGAATGTCGACGGAGGACGCGAGCAAATCAGCCATAGGAACACACCATTTCCAGCTGGGTTTGAGGATCAGCAGCAAAAGAAAAGAGAGACTTCAGTGAAAGTAAGAAGAGTAACTACTCTACATGAAAACAGTGGTGATCTCTGGGTGGGGAGAAATGCATGAGTTTTTCCCTTCTCCTTGACTGTACTTTTTAAATTATCCAAAATGTACAATGAATGTAAGAAATGGGATAGTCACAAGACACTGATTGTGAAGGGGGAAACTATAAGTTTACATTGGATAAACCTGGCAGGCACCACATAATCAAGTGATAAAAGTAATTTCCCCAGTAATGGTACAAAAGGACATCATCTGCCTCCTGACAGGATGTCCTGGGAAGAGCCCAGTGCCGCCTCTGTGGGATTCTGCCCTGTCTGGTCACGAGAGAACCTCAGACAAGCCCAAATTCAGGGACTTCCTACAAAACAACTGGCCTATACTCTTCAAAAATGTCTAGGTCATAAAAGACAAAGCCAGACTGAGGAACTGTTCCAGATTAGAGGTGCAAAACCTAACCCAAAGTGTGATCCAGAAAAGGACATAAATGGGGCAATGGAGGAAATACGAATGGGGTCTGTAGATGAGATACTCGTAGTGTATCAGTGGGCATTTCCTGATTTGATTATTAGACTGTGGCCATGCTTTTAGGAAATACAGACTGAAGCACTGAGAGCCAAAGGGGCATCATGTCTGCAACTCATCCTCAGATGCTATTATCGAGGGGATTTGGGCAAAAGGTAAATGGGAACTCTTTGTAGGATTTTTCCACTTTTTTTATAAGCCCCAAATTATTCCAAAAATAATAAGTTAAAAAATAAGACGTGTAGTAACTCTAATACTAAAAACTTTTCAGAAAGAAAATGTGTCCATATTCAAAGCCTGTGCTAGGAACCCGTGGCACAGATTTTTGCTGACGGCAAAGTTCCCGACAGCCGGGGAAGAACAAGTAACAAAAGCCCAGCCCTGCCCTCCCGGGCTGTCAGAGTGCCAGACACACACAGAGCTTGGCCTCTGAGGGCTTCACTGAAAGATAAGCGCTGATAAGGCCTGCAGGCCATCTTCATCAGCCGCAGGCCCCCCAGCTAGCTGAGAGGAGGCCAGCCCTGCCAGAGCTCCAGCCGACATAAGCCAGAGTAGAACGAGTTTCTTTCAAGTCAAAAGCTGTGGCTGGTTCTCCCTGGTGCGTATGAGCAGCCCCTCGGCGGGTGGCCGCCAGAGTGGGGACACTGCTGGCACCCCTTGCCAGAAAGGCCAGGAGGTCACTGCCAAAGTCTCCTTCAGATTTATAGGGATGGTGTTCTGTTTGCATGGGGTTCAGGAAACGGAAGGAAATCCCAACATCACTCTTAGTAAAAAGATAAGCGACAAAAACCAACCAGTGGCCTAAGCCTGCATCTGTCTCCTCAAGCCCAGTGCTGAGCGGACCTGGGAAGATGTGTCCTTTGCCAGCCCTTGGGCAATATCCGCCGGGCCAGCGGACACAGGATTCTATTCAGTGGCTGCCGACCTCTGACGCTGCTTCTTGTAGGGCAAAGGACCAGATTCTCCATAACAACCATGAAAGATTTCTCCCCCACAAGGCTGACCACACTGACTAGTTGTCCCAGGGAAGTGTTACTTTGAAACATCGTCCCGACAGGGTCTGAGCTGCATCCCCCTTTAAGCAGAGACGGGGGCCAGGGGGCTCTGTGGGATCCTGGACAGACTGGCCACAGCTGGATCAGTAAGAGCAAATAGAGGCCATGATCACAAGACGTAAGACGCAGCTCTCTCCCATTTATGGGGGAGTTCTCATTATCCAACCGCCCGTTTTTTCTAACTTCTGGAAGGTGTACCGTTGAATCCATTCCATTCCAATACTTGCCAACCATAGGGAGAACAAGGCAGCCTCTCTGAGGGGCGCCCCGCGCTGGAGCGCTAGCACGGAGGCACACTGCCCTCGTGTGGTGGCTCTGGGCACAACCCGTGTGGCCCCTCACCGCCTCTGCCTCCTTGAAGGTGTGAAAGTTAAACTCGTAAGTACGGCTTGCCTATACTACAACTAAAGCTTGCTATATGGAGCATCTGGTTGATGGATGCCGAGAAGGAGAACATTCCAAACAGGACGTTAAAGCCGCAGGTTTAAGGTCTGGCTCTGGAACTCTGATCAAGGTGCTGGAATTCTCTGTTCTCTTCTACAAAGGAAGAAAAACAATTTAAAGCTGCGTTGCTTACATCACAGAGTCATTGTAAAGATTATACGAGGTAATGTATGTCATATAGACTGTACTACTCCACACACATACACACACACATACACACACATGCAGGCCAAGATAGTCACTATCCAGTTTTAAAAGGATTTTAAAGAAATACTGCACCTTTTAACACTCTCCAACACAGCCCGCCCAGCTCTCTGGCTCACCTAGGATCTTTTGGTTTTGAGAAACAGACATCTCCCTTGTCAGTTGCCTGAGTCTCTACTTTTCCCATCCCCAGACTCCTGAAAGCGAAATCTGATTAGCCCTTGTAGAGCCAGGCCACTGAGGGCACTCACCTGCCTATGCATGGATCACACCCAGACCCAGGGAAATAGTGATTTTTGCATAAAATATGATTGTGCCCTGAAGCAGGGCCATGAGCCAAATAGTGAGGTAATGTGGGCCAAACACCCAGGTGGGGAGGGTGAACACCACACCCCCTTCTTGGATGATGATGTATAAGCTTTTTTCTTTTGTATTTCTTGAGTTCATGGGCTACAAAGACACCCTGAAATAGGGAGCAAAGATTCATGACTATTAGTTCTTATTCTCAAAAATCTGGGCCCCTTTAGGGGCGCCTGGGTGGCGCAGTCGGTTAAGCGTCCGACTTCAGCCAGGTCACGATCTCGCGGTCCGTGAGTTCGAGCCCCGCGTCGGGCTCTGGGCTGATGGCTCGGAGCCTGGAGCCTGTTTCCGATTCTGTGTCTCCCTCTCTCTCTGCCCCTCCCCCATTCATGCTCTGTCTCTCTCTGTCCCAAAAATAAATAAAAAACGTTGAAAAAAATTTAAAAAAAAAAAAAAGAAAAAAGAAAAAACTGGTCCCTTCCAACATAAGGTTCAACCTCGCACTACAGACAAATGGTTCCTATGAAAGGCTTTTCCAATTACCAAGAACTACTCAGAAGTAGGAATCAACACAGTAAATCATCACACCTAATTCATATTCAAAACAGAGACTTCTAGTTTCTAAACTTGGTAGATTGAGAAATGTGAAGCCAACTTTGTGATCAAAATAAGCTTGCATCTTTTTATTTGCTAAAAAAAAATTTTTTTTTAATAAATGACTTTTAAATTTAAACTCAAAAAAAAAAAAAAAGCGCTACATGACTATTAAAGGTAGGGCTCCACTGCACTTCGCCCTGGTTCTGTGAGCTTCTGGGAGGACAGGTGCTTTCCTAGGGGCACATGGGCTTAGCTTCAGTGGCTGGGGAGCAGGGCCAGCTTGCCTTCCAGCGCCCCCTAGCGAGCAGCGGCTCTGAGGAGAGGGATGAGCGTGTTCTCAAACCTGCCAGAGGACGGACCACTCCTCAGCCTCCCGGACCCAGACAGACGGGAACCCTCGGCCCCACAGTTTGTACATCCTCACCCCAGATAAAAGATTCTAATTCATCAAGAACTGTTTTCCTAGAACCATTATTTTCATAACTTTTTTGCTCACAGAAAAAAAAGCTTTTCTGTGCTCAAACACTGGCTGCCCTGTATTTCCAACTAGATGTAAAAGAAGCACCTGGAGCTGGGGTCGCTAAGGCCACGAACTTGAGAGTGAGCACTCCCTAAATTCTGCCCCCTCGGTGCCTCCCTCGCCTTGTTCTAGTCCCAGCCCTGCTTCTCAAGGCTGGCTGGCTCGAATCTCCTGTAGGCTTTCATAGCGCTGGATGCCCCTTCTAGGCACTGCTTTTCACAGCTGTAATTCTACCTCTGCTTCTGTGGGGTTTGGTTGTCTGTCATCTCCACTGAACCACAGTTCCAGGACAGCTTACACCAGATCTCCAGCGCCTTGCACACCACCAGGCATATATTAGACAAACAATAAATACTTGTTGATCGAATGGAGAATAAAAGGAAAAGAAAAACTCCGCAAAGCCTTTGAAGTAGGGTCAGAGTCACCAGACTGGCGATCCCGGGAGGGCAGAGCCACCACTCAATCACTGTAATGGCCCCTAAAGGGATATAACCCAAAGTGTCCTAGCGCAGAGAGAAGGATCCCACATGGTTTCCTGAGATATAGTCCACGACCCAGTGCATGTTTGTCCAAGCACGTGCTGTGGGAACACAAAGTCCCGTGTGGGTTATAAAGTTGGGTAGGCTTGTTTCTTGCCCTTGAGGGGAGAGAAGCCAAGGGCACAAATGACTACAGAGCAGAATGCTAAGGGGAGAGAGATGGCATTTGTTGGGTGCTTGTCATGAGCCAGGTCCTGGAGCCTTCACCTGCCTGTGTTATTTCACAACACCCCAAGGGCTGCATTCTTTATCTTGTTTTAAAGATAAGAAAATAAATGTAAGATATTACATAATATTTAAAACCCACATGTACTTAACTCCAAACACCATACTCTTCTGGCTCCATCATATATAAGAACTGCCAAGTGATAAGTAGATTGTGAGAAAGAAGAAAGATCAAATTTCAGCTAAGCTTTGATGTTTTTTAACAGCAAGATTTCAGCTGGCATGTAGGGTTGTTTTAGGAGAAAATAGCAGGATCTTGGAGTAGCTCACAGCTCATGTATATGTGATGTCTCAGTACGCCTCAGCCAGAGGAGTTTCATTCCATGCCCAAACCTGCCTGTCCGCTCCCTCCACCCAGCTGATCAGGTCCTTGGAAGCATTGCCTGGATGCGTAGTGGCCAGAGAACAGTCTCAGCCTGGTACAGGGCCTGTAACTTCAGTCAGGGAATTAGTTAAAAACTCATCCTTCAAGAATGTGAAGCAGCTGGGGCTGACACACTGTTGGGGTAGAATGTAAAATGGTATAACCACTTTGGGAAGTAATTTGGTAGTTTCTTTAAAAATGAAACATATACCTGTCATAGAACATTGCCCTCTATTCCTAGGTATTTACCCAGGAGAATTGCAAATACATGTCCACACAGAGACTTGAACAAGAATGTTAGTAACAACTTCATCTGTAATAGCTCCAAACTGAAAATAACCCAAATGTCCATCAACAGGTGAGCAGATAAATAAATTGTTGTACAGCCGATCCATGGAATACTACTCAGCGGTAAAGAGGAACGATCTATACACACAACAACATGAATGAATTTCAAAATAATTATGCTGAGTGGAAGAAGCCAGACCAAAAAAAGAGTACATACTGTATGATTCCATTTATGTAAATTTTAGGATGCCTGGCTGTCTCAGTCAGTAGAGCATGTGACTCTTGATCTAAGGGCAGCAAGTTCAAGCCCCACGTTGGGCACAGAGATTACTTAAAAGAAAAAAAAAAATCTTCCAGGGGCGCCTTATCATTCAGTAGGTTAAGTCTCTGACTTTGGCTCAGGTCATGATCTCACGGTTCGTGAGTCTGAGCCCCGCTTTGAGCTCTGCACTGACAGCTCAGAGCCTGGAGCATGCTTCGGATTCTGTGTCTTCCTTTCTTTCTCTGCCCCTCCCCTGCTCATACTCTGTCTCTCTCTCTCTCTCCCAAAAATAAACATTTAAAAAAATGTTTTAAAGTCTTCCTTTTACATAAATTTCTAGGAAACACCAATTAGTCTATAGTGACAGAAGGCGAATCACTGGTTTCCTGAGGTTGGGATGGGGCAAGAGGGAGGGACTATAAAGGGCACAAGGAAGTTTGGAGGGCCTAGTTTGCTAGAGCAGTCATAATGAAATACCACAGACTGGGTGGCCTAAACAACAGTTTAATAGGTAGCGATCAATATTGCTGTGATTGTGATGGATTGTGGTCATAGTTTCAACACTTATTAAATTATACACTTTCAATATGTACAAGGTTATTGTATGTCAATCTTACTCAATAAAATTATTTTTATTATTTATTTATTTTTTTTTTGGAGAGAGATAGTGCGCACATGAACAAAGAGAGGGTCAGAGAGAAAAGGGGGGGAGGGGACAGAGAGAGAGAGAGAGAGAGAGAGAATCTTAAGCAGTCTCCCCACCCATCATGGAGTCCAACATGGGGCCTGACCTCACAACTGTCAGATCATGATCTGAGCCAAAATCAAGAGTCAGACTCTTAACTCACTGAGCCACATAGGCACCCCAATAGAACAGTTTTTTAAAAAAACAACAAACATCAGATCCCTGGGTTATGCCCTTTGAGACAGGCTAATTCAGGTGGTCAGGAATAGAGCCTGCAAATCTCCATTTTCCAACCTGTCTTAATGACTTCAGTGCACAATCAGGTTTGGAAGCCAACAGTTTAGGTGGCACAAATCAGTGAGGGCGGCAGCCCAAAGTCCACACCCAGCACCATCCTGCACACCAAGACATTCTCAGAAATATTTGGGGACAGTCAACTGCCACATGCCCCGACAAGCATCATCAAGTACAGGAGACACCAGGAGGCAGTTTGGGAAAGTGAGCCTTTCAAAAATATATGTTCCCACATTCTAAGTGACCCCAGTAACACACACTCTAAGTAAAATGGTATATTTGGCCTACCGTCTCGTCCAGATAACTATCCCTAAAACTCCCTTAAATAGAAATTCTTAGCCATCAAGTTCTTTCTCCTCTTATGGAATCAATTCATGCCTTGGTCAGTGACTGACACTCCCACCACTACTCACTACACAGTGGCTCATGACCGTAGTCTTCTGGAAAATAAAACATCCTTCCTCATCTAGTTCATGTTGGGACCCTACCTAAATTATTTCTTAGTCTTGTGGAACAAGCACCCATGGGCCACCAGAATCTCTACATATCCCATCCAGCTACCAAACACTTCCCAGCATGCATGTGTTATCTTTTTGAGAGTGGTCAGTAAGTCATCTTCATATTCAAGACTATGTTGTAATGGTTCTGGCCTTGGTTCTAACACTTAGCATGGAACTTAGGCAGTCTGCTTAACTTCTCTGCACTTCAGTTTTCTTGTCTATAAATTTACTATAAAGTGACCTGTGGGGCTGGCTTCCCTAAAGTGCTAAGACTGTTAGTGTAGCAGTTCCCTCTCCCTCAGCTACTCCTTCTACCTTCACACTCTTGACATCTTCTATTGACATCTCTTGATATGCATTAGCAGTTTTGTTTTATTACTGTGGGAGTAGGCAAATCAGGCCCATTCCAGATACTACCTACCCATCAGGCACTAGGCTTAAAATAAATGCCACACACCTCATATCATGGGCCAAGGAACAGGCTTTATTGATGTCTTAGTCTGTTCAGCTGCCATAACAAAATACCATAGACTGGGTGGCTTAAACAGCAGAAATGTATTTCTCATAGTTCTGGAGGCTAGAAGTCCAAGATCAAGGTGTCAGCATGTTTGGTTTCTTATGAGGCCTCTCTAGCTTGCAGATGGTCACCTCCCTGTGTCATCACATGGTTTTTCCTCTGTGATCATCCCTGGTATCTCTCTCTGTGTCCAAATTAATTTGCTCTCCTTATAAAGACTCTGGTCTAGTGGATTAAGACATCTACCCTAACAATATCATTTTAATTTAGTGACCTCTTTAAAGGTCTTATCTCCAAACATGGCCACATTCTGAGGTCCTAAGGAGTAGGACTTCCATATATAAAATGTGGTGAGACACAATTAAAGGTCATACCACTGGGGAAACTCAATAGGAAAGCTCAGCATTATCCCCATGAGGCAGGTTCCATGGCCAAGGCTGTCTGCTGGAGACATAGTACAGATTTGCATCCCAGGGGAATGTCTCCAACCCTCATTGCCCTATGTTATAGGGAAAGTAGAAGAGGAAACAAGTTAGTGATGGGATGTACAAACTACTTGGGCACCAATCTGGATTTGGGTGCCAGCAATTCAAAAGAGCTATCTGGGAAAACCAACGGCCCAACACCTATGGATCTTGGGAAGTCATAGCTCATCTAACTAGTGGAGGGGAAGAAGCCAAGGATCCTGTGGGACTGAACCTGATGCAGCATCCCCTGTTGGGAGAGTTGAGATCCCAGAGAGCTCAATGTCCAGGCAAAGTAGCAGAGTTCCAGAGTCATTTCAAAAATCATGCAATGTGTGCAAAGTGGAAGACGAGAGTGGAAGACCATGAAGATGTTTCAACTTTCTTTTATTTCCCTTAATCCTACAGTCAGGGAGGGACTGATACACTGCTTAAACATTGCAAACATCCTTATTCTCCTTATAGAACAACATCCTCTAGACCTAACTGGAATAAATTAGAATGAAAAGAGTCGGATACATTACTATAAATAAATAAATACCTAAAAATCTTCTAAGCTAGTTGTCCATACTTTACATCACTATCCAACAAACAGGGAGAATTAGGCAAAAGATAAAGAAAAAAATGTCAATGAGTCAATAGTTATGGAACAAGCTGACTGTGTTAAGAATCGTCTCCTGAAAACATGTGACCCAGGCAGTATTTGAAGCCAGTTCTTCCAAACCTTTAGGGAATTGAAAATGTCTTTGCTATTTAAACTGTTCTGTAGAATGGAAACACATTAAAAACTTCCAAGTTTAATTTACTAAACTAATACAATCCTGATGCCATGGCCTGTGGAAGGATAAATTAACAGGCTTGTTCTGGAACATCCAGTGAGCTAGGAGGAAACTAAAGTGTGATGTCATGAAGCCACATAGATGACAATCAAAATAAGAACCAAAAACTGACCACTGTATTAGCAACATAAGGGTCATTGTTGACTTTGACAAGCATAGTCTCAGTGGAGAGAAGCTGAATTGGATCAGCTGAACACAGAATGTGAAATGACAGTGACAAAGGGAAACTCTTTTAAGAAGCCCATGAAAGGGCACAGAGGAAGGAGAGAGCAGCTGAAGGATGACAGAGAGATAAGTAAGGAGTATTTTTAATGGTACATACTACAGCTTATTTGTATGCTGAGAAGAGTGGTCAAGAAGTTGGAGAGAAACTGACAGTGAAGAAAGGAAAAGAGACAATTATAAGCAAGGTGGGATGGAAACCAAATGACAGTGGCCTTGGATGTGAGCAGGTATCCTTCATTCATAGTAAAAGGAGGAAAGTAAAGAATGTGGACATTTAGGGGTGTGCAATTATAATGTGCATAAAGCTTTTGCTATAAGAACATTTATTGAAACATTGTTTATAATAAAAATAAATAAGTAAATAAACCAAAGGCCCAGTAGGGGCATTGGCTAAATATGCCAAAATATTAAAAGCAGTGTAATATAATTATAGCTAACATTTTATTTAATGGTAAAGACTGAAATGTTCCACTTAATTTCAGGAACAAAGTAAAGATTTCTTCTTTCATTACTCCTATTCAATGTAGTATTGGAAGTTGTAGCCACTGCAATAAAGCAAGAAAAAGAAATAAAAGCTACAGATTGGAAAAGAAGAAATAAAAATGTCCTTATTTGCAGATGACATGGCTATGTAGAAAATCCAAAAGAATGCACAAAAAGGTTCTTATTACTAATAAGTGACCTTAGCAAAGCTACCGGATTTTAGGTCAGCATGCAAAAAATTAATTTCTATATACCAGTAATGGAAAGTGAAATGTAAAGCACAATACCACTTATAATTGCTGCTGAAGGGAGAGAAAGAATGAAAGAGTTAGGTATAAATCTAAAACAATATGTACAGGATCTGTGTGCTTAAAAGTACAAAACTTCAATGAAAGGAAGTGAAGATCTAAATAAATGGAGAGACATACAATGTTAATGGATTGTGAAAACTCAACATAGTGAAGATATTCATTTTTCTCAAAGTGATCTATAGATTTAACAAAAGTTCTATCAAAAATCCTGGCATGATTTTTTGTAGATATTGACAAGCTAAATTTTAAACTTTATACACAAAGGTAAAGTAGCTAAAATTAGTTTTTTAAGTATTACCTGATTTTAAGGTAATACACATGAATCAATGAAATAGAATAGAAGTTTCAGAAATAGGACAACACAAGGATGACAAACTGAATTTAGACAAAGATGCAATAGGAAATCAATGGAAAAGGGGTGGTCTTTTCAAAAAATGGTACTTGAACAATTAGACATTCGTAAGCAAAAACATGAATTTCAACTGAAACTTCATACATTATATAACAACTTAAAATGGATCACAGATCTAAATGTAAAACTATAAAACTTTTAGAAGAAAACAGGAGAAAATGTTGTGACCTAGGATTACAAACAGAATTTGTGGATATGACATCAAAGGCACAATCCATAAAAGACTTTGATCAATTAGAATTCCTCCAAATTAAAAATGTTTTCTCTGTGGAAGACCCTATTTAGAGTATAAAAAGACAAGCCCACAGATTGGGGGTGGTGGGGAGCAGAGGATTCCAAATCACACCTGCAAAAATGAAAGGACTTGCATGCAGAATACATAGAAAACTCTCTGGACTCTACAGTAAGAAACAAAAAAACCTGTTTCAAAAATGGGTAAAAGACTGGAACAGACACTTTACCAAGGAAGATATATGGATGGCAAAATAAGCCCATAAAAAATGTTCCAGTATAATCTATTTGAAATAAACAGAAATAACTCTACACTGGTTGAAAAATGCATATTCTACAATTTCACTGGAACACTCTCTGTTGAAGCTGAGTTGCCAAGTAAGAAGATCTCTATGCTATCAGGAAGCCCAAGCAGAGACGTTTCAACAGACAGCCCTAGCTGAGGTCCCTGCCAATAGCTCACGTCAATTGCTAGATGTGTAAATAAAGAGATCTCCATATGATTCCAGTACCCAGCCATTGTCACATCCATCTGTCAAACCTTCCCAGCTGAGACTCCCTGAACCCTGAAGCAGATACAAGTCTGTTCCACCATGCCCTATATGAATTCATAACCTGCAGAATCCATGAGCATAATAAAAGAGTTGCTCTAAGCTGCTAAGTTTTGGAGTAGTCATTACCCAGCAATAGTAACCAGAGCAAACTGGCCCTCTTTGTTCCCCCTGTAAAACCTAACTGCAAGTCAGTGAGTATGCTTACTGACCATCTACCATCAAGTATAAAGCTCCTCTCGGCACTTGTACCCCATTGTTTATAGCAGCACTCTCAACAATAGCCAAATTGTGGAAATGGAAAAAGCCTAAATGCCCATCAACTGATGAATGGATAAAGAAATTGTGGTTTATACACACAATGGAGTTCTACGTGGCAATGAGAAAGAATAAAAGGTGGCCCTTTGTAGCAACGTGGATGGAACTGGAGAGTGTGATGCTAAGTGAAATAAGCCATACAGAGAAAGACAGATACCATATGTGTTCACTCTTATGTGGATCCTGAGAAACTTAACAGGAACCTATGGGGGAGGGGAAGGAAAAAAAAAAAAAAAGAGGTTAGAGTGGGAGAGAGCCAAAGCATAAGAGACTCTTAAAAACTGAGAACTGAGGGTTGATGGGGGGTGGGAGGGAGGGGAGGTAGGTGATGGGCATTGAAGAGGGCATCTTTTGGGATGAGCACTGGGTGTTGTATGGAAACCAATTTGACAATAAATTTCATATATTAAAAAATAAATAAATAAATAAAATAAAGCTCCTCTCTACTATGCACCCTTTCATTTCTTCCTACCCATTGAATTCTGTGCTTATGAAGAGGCACCATGTTGTTCCCAAACCTGTTTATGTCAGTTGTATTTATTATTATAACTACTCAATTGAATTTAAAATTATAGGGGCGCCTGGGTGGCTCAGTCGGTTAAGCGTCCGACTTCAGCCAGGTCACAATCTCGCGGTCCGTGAGTTCGAGCCTCGCGTCGGGCTCTGGGCTGATGGCTCAGAGCCTGGAGCCTGTTTCCGATTCTGTGTCTCCCTCTCTCTCTGCCTCTCCCCCGTTCATGCTCTGTCTCTCTCTGTCCCAAAAATAAATAAACGTTGAAAAAAAAATTAAAAAAATAAAATTATATAAACCGGGGTGCCTGGGTGTAGTTGGATAAGCAACCAACTCTTGATTTTGGCTCCCGTCATAATCTCATGGTTCATGAGACCCATGAAATTCATATTGGGCTCTGAGCTGACAGCACAGAACCTGTTTGGGATTCTCTCTCTCCCTCTTCTCTCTGTCCCTCCCACCACCAAAAAAATAAATAAACATTTTTTTAAAATTGTATAAACCAATAAAATCTTGGCATAAAAAAAGAATTATTATTATGAAAAGTAAAGTAAATGCTTCAGAAAGGCTCAATAAAGGCAAATTGACAAAAATTACTTCAGTTAAATTAAATATGGACAAGATGAGTGTAAAAGATTGTAGGAGGGATTTTGAAAATCCAGAAAGATTCAGAATTTTTAAAATTCTTTTAATGTTTTATTTATTTTTGAGAGAGACACAGAGAGAGAGAGAGAGAGAGAGATCACAAGCGGGAGAGGGGCAGAGAGAGAGGAAGACACAGAATCCAAAGCCGGCTCTAGCCTCTAAGCTGTCAGCACAGAGCCTCAGTGCGGAGCTTGAACTCATGAACTGTGAGATCATGACTGAACCAAGCTGGACGCTGAACCAACTTAGCCACCCAAGCACCCCAAGATTTTTTTTAAAGTTCTCATTCTCCTTTAAAGAAATAAACTTATGTATTGTAGTTGATGCATTGTATGCATGTGATTTATGTGAGAAAGACTAGTTGCAATTCTAATCAGTGGACCCATACTTAAAAGAAAGGACTTGGCCCTACATCAAAAGGTTGGCAAAAGAATATATTTTTATATGTTTTAAGTTAAAATAAAATGTTTAATACACTAACCCTTTGACCCAGGAAATTCATTCCTGGGTATAAACTTAAGAGAAATGGAAACATATGTCAAAAAAAAACCACGTAGGCAAAAATGTTCATAGCAGTATTTGTCATGATAATCCAAACTGGAAAACCAAATGTCCATTAAGAAGAGAATGAATAAACAAATTGTGATATATTCCTACATGAAATAATACTCAATAGTAAAACGAATGAATGCAACAACATGGGTGAATCTCTCAGACATGATACCAAGTAAAAGAAACTAAATATAAAAGAATCCGTACTGTATGATTTCATTCATATAAAATTCTAGCACAGGCAAAACTAGTCTATAGTGACAGAACTCAGGAAACTTTCTGGAGTAATGGAAATCCTCAATATCTTGATAAAATTGTGTCTCATACACCTGTATCCATTTGTCAAAATTGTATAGCTAAGATCTGTGTATTTTAATGTAAGTAAATTTTATCTAAAGAAAATGAAATTTTAAAAATTAAGTGGGACATGGGGAGAAATTAAATTATAAAGCAAGAATAGCAAAATGTTGGGGCATGTGGGTGACTCAGCTGGTTAAGCAACTGACTCTTGATTTAGGTTCAGGTCATGGTCTCATGGTTGTGAGGTTGGGCTCCACCTGGGCGTGGAGCCTGCTTGAGATTCCCTCTTTCCTTCTCCCTCTGCCCCGCCCCCACCTGCATGTGTGCACAAGCTCTCTCTCTCTAAAAAAAAATAGCAAAATGTTGATGATTGTTGAATAGAATAATGAAGGTATGTTATACTATTCTAACTGCTTTGTGTATGTTTGAAATTTTCCATAATAATTTTTTAAGTTAAAATGGTTAAGGTATGTATTATCCCCTATCATTCCCAGATTTAACAAAACTTTTTGATGAGCTGCCCAATTCCTGCCAGAGTCAGGGGCCTCTGCCATACAGATCCCTGTGTGCTTTCTCCAGAGGGCTAAGTCACAGCTCTGGTGTGAGGTCGGCACATGTGAGCTTTTAAAACCACAACCTACTGCTGGAGGGGCATGACTGCTCTCTGCCACATATTCTAACTCCTAACAAATATCTGCTTTGTTTATAATTGATTTATGTCTTGGTACCTAATTAAAATCTTAAGTGAAACGTGATGTGATATACAAGGAAGAAAAAAAAACCATGAATTTCGTCATCAGAGTAGGGGCAAATCTCGGTTCTGGCATTTTTAATCTATGTGGCTTATGACAACTTAATGTCCATGTTCTTATCTATAAAAGAGGGACAAAAATTGTGCACAGATTGCTATTGTCTCTGTTGCCCTTTTTTTCATAGTAATAGAAGTCTTGCGATGTGGGTATGGTGTCTGAAAGCCAGCCCTCCCTGAAGCTAGAGTATGGCAGGATGACTAAATTCTGCCTATGAGAAAATGCATCATGGAATCTTCCTTAAAATGAAACTGGCATACACTATATGCTCCCTTTGTATTATCCCTTTCTTCTATCTTTCTGCCTGAATATGAATGTGGCCGCTAGACACTAGGAGTAGAATAGTGGCAAGCAAGCAGGAACCTGGGCAATCCAAAGCTTTCATTCAGCAGAGCTGCCATTCCTGCCCTGGACTGCCTATCTACAAACTTTTATAGTGAAAAAAGGAATTAATGTCTTCCTTTTTCAAGCCACTGTTGGAATCACTATTACACAATTATAAGTTCACAAGTAAACTTACACCTAACTAATATGATAACTGCTTCATAGTGTGCTGTGGTAAGTGGAAATGCATATGTCCACAACATGTATCAGGTATCAAAAATAATACTAAATAATAGTTATTGCAACCTTTGAGTTAAAGTCTCATTGGTTTTCTGTAAACTACTCTGGATCTAGCATTGAGTAACAAATAATTGTGAGAGTAAATTGAATATATCACACTTCAGTTTCTACTGAAGGAAGACATACTGATCCAAAGGGGAATACTTAAAAAGTACAATGGTCTATCACTTGGCCAGGCATGATTAACCTAATTCTAAAACCAAGAACTGATGGGTGAAATCATATATTGAAACAGACACCCTCATACCAAAGATCAAAGTTTCTCATCATCAGTGCTATTGACATTTGGAGTAAAATAATTCTGTGTTGGGAGGAGGGAGGAGAGCACTTTAAAATGTTTAGAAGCATCTATGTCCTCTACCCATAGGAGATACCAGTAGTATCCTTCTTCCCTGAGTTGGGACAGCCAAAAATGTCTCCAGACATTGCTAAATGTCCTCAAGGGGACAAAATCACACCCCTGGTTAAGAACCACTACTAAAGATGGAAGTATAAATTTATACAACTTTTCTATTAAAAACTTGATAATAAGTATTAGGAACTTTAATAATGATGGGGCAACTGGGTGTCTCAGTCAGTTGAGTGTTGAACTCTTGATTTTGGCTCAGGTCATGATCCCAGAGTCATGTGATTGAGCCGCACCTCAGGCTCTGGGCTGAGCATGGAACCCGCTTAAGATTCTCTTTCTCTCTCTCCCTCTGCCCTTCTACCCCACTTGTGCACTCTCTCTCTCTCAAAATAGTAAAATAAAATAAAATAAAAATAAAATAAAAGTAAAGTAAAGTAAAAATAGAAGTGTTTAGATATTTTCATCCAGAAATCCTACTTCCAGGAAGTCATCAGTAAGTAAAGATACACACATGTCAGTTTAAAAAAAACAACCTCGTTTAAAAATGGGTGAATGATCTGAGTATACATCCTTCCAAAGAAGATATACAAATGACCAAGAAGCACATGAAAAGGAGCTCAACATCTTTAGCCAACAGAGAAATAAAAACCAAAACCACAATGAAATATCACTTTATATGTGCTAGGATGGCTATAATAAAAAAAAAAAGTTAATAATAAGTGTTGGTGAGGATGTGGAGAAATTGGAACCCTTATACACTGCTGGTGGGAATGTAAAAATGGTACAGGCACTTTGGAAAACAGTCTAGCAGTTCCTTAAAAGGTTACCATGTAGTCAGAGGGGCCAAGATGGTGAAGTAGCATGGAAATTTTCTGCTTCTCTCATCCCTGAAATGCAGTTAGATCAGCACCAAAGCATTTTGCACACTTATAAAATTGATCTGAGGATTAACGCAACAATCTGCATAACTTGAGCCACAGACCTCAGCAGGTATGCCATGCAGAGAGGTGAACTGAGGGAGAGAGAAGCCATGAAGGGCAGGGAGATGTTTTTGCTTGCAGAGAGAGGATGGAGATGGGGGGATGCGGAGAGTATGGGAAAAGCACACCCCAAAAGCAGCTGGAGAGGAAGAGTGGAAACACCCTTAAGGGACTGAACAAGAAAGGGCAAAAGGAGAAAGGAGAGGATTTCAATACCATTAGGGCTCTATAAACAGGGGAGTGCAGAGTCAGAAACTCCAAGCTCAATACCTGGCAGAACACTGGTGGGAAGGGCAAATCCAAGTGGTCCTCGGGTCACACGAGGAGACATGGTTCCCCTGTTGAGAGGATATTTGGTAGAGGACGTGTAGCCTCTGCACAGGTAAAGGTCCCAGTGGACCCCGGAGAACAGCCACACTTGCTGATGTTGGAACAATGATATCAGGGGGCGGTGAAGCCTGGCACCAGATGTGTGTTGTAATTTACCATAATCCCTGAAACACTGCTGCAACACAATCACATGAAATTTTTCTGGAGTGGGCTGGCACCCAACCACAGTCTCTGGACCTCTGCAGTGGGACAGTCACCCTAGAATTCCCAGGGGTGGGCTGGCACTGGGCCATTGCTCAGCAAGACCCTCCCCCAAGGTCAGAGTGGGTCAGAGCTGCAGGGCTCTCAGAAGTGAGGGGTTTGAAAACATAGCCCCATCTGAGATAAAATTCGGGAGGGAGGTGCTGCCTGGCAGGCTGACAGCTCGGTCACAGACAGTGTAGAAACAGGGAGTGGATGGAAGCCAGACGAAGGAGGGGGCTTGATTGCTGGTTGTGAGAGCACAGAGTTTGATGCTAGAGACTGGGAAGGTGGCAGACTGACGCCATTTTCACATCCTCCACACATACATATACACGTGGACACGTACCACAACAATCCACCTCAGTAAGCTAAGCAGTTCCATCTAGTGGAGAACAAAGCCATTACACCAAGCTCTATCCAACTGCACCAACCAAGCTTTAGAGGGCCACCACAAGTGTCTCTGCTGGCTTAGTTTACAGACTATAGAGTGCTTCATAGTTTGACTTCTATGGGAAACTGGATGTAATTTCATTCATATCTCATTCTGTTCACTAGTCAATCTATTCAATTTTTTTTCTTTTTCTTTTCTTTTCTTATTCTTGAATACAGAAAGAGAAAAAATTTATTTTTATTTTCCATTTTTATAAAAGAATTTAAAAAAAATTTTTATACTATATTTTAATTTTTTTATTCTATTTTACTTTCTTAATTTCATATATTCTATTTTTTGTATTGATTATTTTTAGTTTTCAAACATTTTCCTAACTTTTTTCTTTTCTTTTTTTTTTTAAATTTTCTTTCTTTTTTTTTTTTTTTTGCTATTCTATCAAGCTTCTTTCAACAACCATACCAAAACACACCTAGGATATAGTTTCCTTTAGTTGATTTTTTTGTGTTGTTTTTAATTTTTTAATTTTAATTTTGTATTTCATTAATGATTCTTCCTCCAAAATGACAAAACAAAGGATTTAGTCCCAAAAGAAAGAACAGGAAGAAATGACATCCAGGGACTTCATCAACACAGATATAAGCAAGATGTCTGAACCAGAATGTAGAATCACAGTAATAAGAATATTAGCTGGGGTTGAGAAAAGCATAGAATACCTTTATGCAGAGATAAAAGAAGTAAAACCTAATCAAGATGAAATTAAAAATGCTATCCTGAGATGCAAATTCTAATACATGCCACAGCATCAAGGATAGATGAAGCAGAGCAGCAAATCAGTGATACATAGGACAAACTTAGGGAGAATAATGAAGCAGGAAAAAAAAGAGGGAAACTAAGGCAAAAGAGCACAATTTAAGAAATAGAGAAATCAGTGACTCATTAAAAAGAAAGAAGATCAGAATCATAGGGGTCCCAGAAGATGAAGAGAGAGAAAGGGGGAGAAGGTTTAGTGAGCAAATCATAGTGGAAAACTTTCCTAACCTGGGGAAAGACACAAACATCAAAATCCAGGAAGCACAGAGAACTCCCATTACATTGAACAAAAACCAAACATCAACAAGGCATATCATAGTCAAACTCACAAATACACAGACAAGGAAAGAATCATGAAAGCAGCAAGGGGAAAAAAAAGACCTTAACCTACAAGGGAAGACAGATCAGGTTCACAGCAGACTTATCCACAGAAACTTAACAGGCCAGAAAGGAGTGGCAGGATATATTCAATGTGCTAAATCGGAAAAATATGTGGCCAAAAATTCTTTATCCAGCAAGACTGTCATTCAAAATAGAAGGAGAGATAAAGAGTTTCCAGACAAACAAAAACTAAAGGAGTTCATGACTACTAAACCAGCCTTGCAAAAAATTTTAAGGGGGACTCTCTGAGGTGAGAAACAATGAAACAAAAGAAAAAAAGACCAAGAGCAACAAAGATTAGAAAGAACCAGAGAACATCACCAGAAACTCCAACTCTGCAGGCAACACAATAGCAATAAATTCATATCTTTCAGTACTTGCTCTAAATGTCAATGGACTAAACACACCAGTCAAAAGACATAGGGTAACAGAATGAATAAGAAAACAAGATCCATCAATATCCTGTTTACAAGAGACCCATTTTAGACCTAAAGCAACCTTCAGATGGAAAGAAAGGAGATGGAGAATAAGCTATCATGCTAATGGTCACCAAAAGAAAGCTGGAGTAGCCATACTTACATCAGACAATCTAGACTTTAAAATAAAGTCTGTAACAAGAGATGAAGAAGGGCATTATATCATAAATAAGGGGTCTATCTATGAGGAAGACTCAACAATTTTAAACATTTATGCCCCCAGTGTGAAACACCCAAATATATAAATCAATTAATCACAAACATAAAGAAACTCATTGATTATAATACCATAATAGTAGGGGACTTCAACACCCCACTTACAACAATGGACAGATCATCTAAGCAGAAAATTAACAAGGAAACAATGGCTTTGAATGACACACTGGACCAGATGGACTTAACAGACATATTCAGAACATTTCATCCTACAGCAGTGGAATACACATTCTTCTTCACTGCACATGGAACAATCTCCAGAGTAGATCACATACTGGTACACAAATCAGCCCTTAACAACTACAAAAAGAATGAGACCATATCATGCATATTTTCAGACCACAATGCTATGAAACTCGAAATCAACCACAAGAAAAAATTTGGAAAGACAACAAATACTTGGAGACTAAAGAACATCTTACTAAAGCATGAATGGGTTAACCAAGAAATTAAAGAGGAAATTAAAAAGTACATGGAAGCCAATGAAAATGATAACACCACAACCCAAAATCTCTGGGACGCAGCAAGGGCTGTCATAAGAAGAAGTATATAGCAATCCAGCACTTCCTATAGGAGGAAGAAAGGTCTCAGATACACAACCTAACCTTACACCTTAAAGAGATGGAAAAAGAACAGCAAATAAAACCCAAAAACAGCAGAAGACAGCAAATAATAGAGTAGAGCAGAAATCAATGCGATTGAAAAAACAAAACAAAATAAACAAACAAAAAAACAGCAGAACAGATCAATGAAACCAGAAGCTGGTTCTTTGAAAGAATTAACAAAATTGATAAGCCCCTAGCCAGTTTGATCAAAAAGAAAAAGGAAAGGACCCACATAAATAAAATCAAGAATGAAAGAGGAGAGATCACAATCAACATAGCAGAAATACAAACAATAATAAGAGAATATTATGAGCAATTATACACCAATAAAATGGGCAATCTGGAAGAAATGGACAAATTGCTAGAAACATATACACTATCAAAACTGAAACAGAAAGAAATAGAAAATTTGAGCAGACCCATAACCAGTAAAGAAATCGAATTAGTAATCAAAGATCTTCCCAAAAAACAAGAGTCCAGGGCCAAAAGGCTTACCAGGGGAATTCTACTAAACACATAAAGAAGAGTTAACACCTATTCTTTTGAAGGTGTTCCAAAAAGTAGAAATGGAAGGAAAACTTCCAAACTCATTCTATGAGGCTAGCATTACCTTGATTCCAAAACCCACTAAAACGGAGAAATACAAACCAATTCCCCTGATGAACATGGATGCAAAAATTCTCAGCAAGATATCACAAACCGGATCCAACAATACATTAAAAAAATTATTCACCACGACCACATGGGATGCAGGGCTGGTTCAATATCTGTAAAAAAAACAATGTAATACATCACATCAATAAAAGAAAGGACAAGAACCACATGATCTTCTCAATAGATGCAGAGAAAGCATTAGACAAAATACAGCCTCCTTTCTTGATATAAACCCTCAAGAAAGTAAAGATAGATCATAAAAGCCATATATGAAAGACGAACCACTAATATCATCCTCAGTGGGGAAAAACTCAGAGTTTTCCCCCTAAGATCAGCAATATGACAGGGATGCTCACTCTCACCACTGTTATTCATCATAGTATTGGAAGTTCTAGCCTCAGCAATCAGACAACACAAAGGAGTAAAAGGCATCCAAGTAGACAAGGAGGAAGTCAAACGTTCACTCTTCACAGACATGATACTCTATATGGAAAACCCAAAAGATTCCACCAAAAAACTGCTACAAGTGATCCATGAATTCAGCGATCACAGGATATAAAATCAATGCACAGAAATCGGTTGCATTTCTATACCAATAATGAAGCAACAGAAAGAGAAATCAAGGAATCTATCCCATTTACAATTGCACCAAAACCCATAAAATACCTAAGAATAAAAGTAACCAAAAAGGTGAAAAATCTATACAGTGAAAACTATAGAAGGCTTTATGAAAGAAATTGAAGAAGACACACACACAAAAAAGGAAAAATATTCCATGCTCATGGGATTGGAAGAACAAGTATTGTTAAAATGTCAATACTACCCAAAGCAATCTACATATTCAATGCAATTCCTATCAAAATAACACCAACATTCTTCAAAGAGCTAGAACAAACAATCCTAAAATTTGTATGGAACCAGAAAAGACCCTGTATAGCCAGAGCAATCCTAAAAGAAAACCAAAGCTGGAGGCATCACAATCCTGGACTTCAAGATGTATTACAAAGCTGTAATCATCAAGACAGTATAGTACTGGCACAAAAACAGACACTTAGATCAATGCTACAGAAAAGAGAACCCAGAAATGGACCCACCAACATATGGCCAACTAGTCTTCGACAAGGCAGGAAAGAATATCCAATGGAATAAAGACATTCTCTTCAGCAAATGGTGTTGGGTGGACAGTGACATGCAGAAGAATGAACCTGGACCACTTTCTTACACCATACACAAAAATAAACTCAAAATGGATGAAAGACCTAAACACAAGACAGGAAGCCATCAAAATCCTCAAGGAGAAAGCAGGCAAAAACATCTTTGACTTTGGCCACAGTAACTTCTTGCTCAACATGTCTCTGGGGGCAAGGGAAACAAAAGCAAAAATGAACTATTGGGATCTCATCAAGATAAAAAGCTTCTGTACAGTGAAGGAAACAATCAGCAAAACTAAAAGGCAACCAACGGAATGGGAGAAGATATTTGCAAATGACATATCCGATAAAGGATTAGTATCCAAAATCTATAAAGAACTTACCAAACTCAACACCCAACAAACAAATAATCCAGTGAAGAAACGGGCAAAAGACATGAATAGACACTTCTCCAAAGAAGGCATCCAGATGGACAACAGACACATGAAAATATGCCAAACATCACTCATCATCAGGGAAATACAACTCAAAACCACAATGAGATATCACCTCACACCAGTCAGAATGGCCAAAATTAACAACTCAGGCAACAACAGATATTGGTGAGGATGTGGAGAAAAGAAGATCTCTTTCGCACTGCTTGTGGGAATGCAAACTGGTGCAGCCACCCTGGAAAACAGTTTGGATGTTCCTCAAAAACTTAAAAATAGAACTACCTTAAACCTAGCAATTGCACTACTAGGATTTATCCAAAGGATACAGGTATGCTGAAGAGGCATGTGCACCCCAATGTCTATAGCAATACTATCAACAATGGCCAAAGTATGGAAAGAGCCCAAATGTCCATTGACAGATGAAGGGATAAAGAAGATATGGTGTGTGTGTGTGTATATATATATATATATATATATATATATATATATATATAATGGGGTATTATTCAGCAATAAAAAAGAATGAAATCTTTCCATTTGCAACAACGTGGATGGAACCAGAGGGTATTATGCTAAGGGAAATTAGAGAAAGACAAATATAGTATGACTTCACTCATACGAGGACTTTAAGAGACAAAACAGATGAACATAAGGGAAGGGAAACAAAAATAATATAAAAACAGGGAGGAGGACAAAACATAAGAGACTCTTAAATATAGAGAACAAACTGAGGGTTGCTGGAGGCGTTGTGTGTGGGGGATGGGCTAAACGGGTAAGGGGCATTAAGAAAGACACTTGTTGGGAGGAGCACTGAATGTTATACATACGGATGAATCACTAGAATCTACTCCTGCTAACTAACTTGGATATAAATAAATAAATAAATAAATAAATAGTTACCATGTAACCCACAATTCCACTAGGTATATACCCAAGAAAATTGAAAATGTATGCGCATATATAAACTTGTACACAAATGTTCATAGCACCATTATTCATAGTAGCCAAAAAGTTGAAACAACCCAAGTGTTCATCAACTGATGAACTGATAATTAAAATGCGATCGGGGCGCCTGGGTGGCGCAGTCGGTTAAGCGTCCGACTTCAGCCAGGTCACGATCTCGCGGTCCGTGAGTTCGAGCCCCGCGTCAGGCTCTGGGCTGATGGCTCAGAGCCTGGAGCCTGTTTCCGATTCTGTGTCTCCCTCTCTCTCTGCCCCTCCCCCGTTCATGCTCTGTCTCTCTCTGTCCCACAAATAAATAAACGTTGAAAAAAAAAATTAAAAAAAAAAAATAAATAAAAAAAAAAAAATAAATAAAATGCGATCTATCCACACACTAGAATACTATTCAACAATAAAAAGGAAACAAGTGCTACAACATGGATGAACCTTGAAAACATTATGCTAGGTGAGAAATAACAAAAAGTCACGTATTATATGATTCCAGTTATATTAAAAGTCCAGAACAGGCAAATCCATGGAGACAGAAAGTAAATTAGTGGCTGCCTGGGGGATGTGAAATGAGGAGTGACTGCTGATGGGTACAGGACTCCCCCTGATGAAATGCTCTAAAATTATTCTTAAAATTTATGATGGCAATGGTTGCACAACTCTGTGAGTACACTAAAAACAATCTGAATGTAAACTTCAAACAGGAGAATTGTACAGTATGTGAATTAACAAGCCATTATAAAAACATATCAATATCAGCAAAACAAAAAGATGCACATACAAGGATATACATTTTTATAAGTTATTTATAAGATTTTAAAGGTCAAAAATACCTAAATACAAAGCAAAAGGGGTCATAAAATAAATTATGTTTGGGCATAATGAATAAGTATTAAGTAACAACTGTAAATCACCTTTTGAATACTTATTAACACAAGGAAATCTCATGTTCTAATCTTGAGAAAGAGGAATAGAAAATCTGCATTTAGACATATACATGTGCACGTGCACACACATACACACACACATACACATACAGAAAATTTATTTTAAAAATCCACAATCAGTGAACAATGGTTAATATTGGGTGGTGGGGTAAATGGTGATTTTTGTTTTCTTCTCTTTCTTCTATAGTTTCTATATTTCCTACACTACAAAAATGTTTATAATCAGGAATTTGTTTTTTAAAGATTGAGAAAGAAAAATTATTTCCAAAACTGACTTAAAATGTATAAACTATAAGAGCTGAATTATAGAACATGTGGCCAAGCCTTCTAATTTTACTGATGACATAACCAGAGCCCCAAGAGGCTCATTGTCAGCCATTTGTCTGTGTATGAACCTGAAATAGTCCTTTTCTCTTCTCTGGTCCTTTTCTTTCTCTCTTCATGAACCCCCTACTCACCTAAACACACACACACACACACACACACACACACACAGACAGCACAAAAAAAATTGAGAGATAAACCTTAAGGGCATTATGTTAAGACAAATAAGTCACACAGAGAAAGAAAAATACCATATGATCTCACTCATACATAAGATCTAAAAAAAAAAAAAGAAAGAAAGAAAGAAAAAAAGAAAGAAAGAAAGAAAAACACCTGTGCTCATAGATACAGAGAACAGGGAGTGGGCAATATGTGTGAAGGTGGTCAAAAGTACAAATTTCCAGTTAGAAAATAAATAAGTCCTGAGGATGTAATATACAGCATGGTAACTGTAGTTAATGATACCATATCGCACATTTGAAAGTTGCTAAGAGAGTAGATCTTACTACAAGAAAAAAAAATTGTAAATATGTGTGATGATGGATGTTAACTAGATTTATTGTGATCATTTTGTAATATATACATATATCCAACCGTTATGCTGTACACCTGAAACTAATACAATGTTACATGTTAATTATATTTCAATTTTTTAAAAAACTAACAACAACAACAAAAAGATTTGAGGGATTTCTTTTCTCAAACTGGATCCTGTTCTAAAATTCCTACAGGATTAGATAGAAAGACCCACCAGTCTCCCTCCCAGCCCATTAGAGGGCAGTAGCAAGTCAGGCCAGGCTAAGACCTCAGCACAGTGGATAAATGACAGAGAGAATAAACATCATTTCTTGGCATCAGAAGCAGACAAACTTGATTAAAATCATGCTGACCCTGGGATGACCGTCTTCAACTTTCTTTGGCAAGCGTTAGCTTAAGGAGTCTTTTTGAAGTGGGGCATTCTGGTTCCTATCCCACATGAGCAAGAAATGGATGATGCCCCAGGGAACTGCCCCAGTCACAGCTCCCAAGTTTTTTCAGAGCAGCAGCCCATAATCACCTCATTTTCCTGCTCCAAGTGTTGTCAGAGGGATTCTCCAGGCTTTGGCATCCTGGGAGGTAGCACAGATGGAAGGCTGGAAGAACACAGAGTGAATCCTTCCATCTAAATGACCAGCTGCCGATGCTGTTCTTTGGAGTTCCAAGCCCTCCAAACAAAAAGAAGAGAATCGGGCAAGAGACAAGAGCCTGGTACTGCTCAGCAGAAACAAAAGTTCAGAAAATTTGGCAAGCCTCCCTCTTCCCAAATGATTCCCAGGCAATGGTAAATTTGGAAAGTGGTCAGTGTTGAAATTGAGGTACATGGGCTTGGGTGCAAAGGCTCCTCTCTCTCCACAACGTGTGAAAGTGAAAAACACATTGTTGGAGGGAATAGTGTCCACCCCTTGCTCTTAAGCTCAATTAAAGAACCTTATCCCAGGCAGGTAGGACTCTACTATAGTCTGGAAGATGACCCACATTCAAATCCCAGCCCTGCCACTCACTGGTCAGATAAACCTGTGGGCATTTCTCAACTTTTTTGTTTCTTCATTTCCCCACGTGTAAAAGGAAAGTAATATTGATAGAAGATTATATTAATAGTTCCTACTTCCTAAGTATAAAGAGGATTTACATAGTCCTTGACTCATTATTAGTACTCAACAAATGACAGCTAGTTTCTAGTGTTAGTGGTTACAGGGATAAAATATAGAGCTTTTTCACTCCCATTTCAATCCAACATACTGAGGCCTCTGCTATGAAGAAATCTTCTCTTAAAGGCCCACAAAAAGCTTGTGAGACAATCAGTCATTCAAACCAACTCAGCACTAATACATTGGATAAACCCACATATTATAAAGCTAAAAACTATATCTAAAATCTGCCTCAGGTTGTATATACTGAAGTGCATTTCTTTTCTCTCCTAAGCTGCCAGTTGTGGAAGTTCCTCCCCAAAGGCAAATTTGCTAGGATTTGATGTGAAGGCTTAGAAACAATGTCTACACTTTTAGAAGTTGCTGCATCAGTAGTTGAAATGCCAAGTAACTCCCCATCATTGATACATGCTAGGACAAACACTTACTGTAAGATTAATTAGTAAGGCTCATTGTATTTTCTAAAATGGTGACAACAATAGTTCCTGTTACACATGGTACTTCTCCCATCAGGAGGTAGGTTTGTGTTCCCTCCCACTGAATCTGGAAAGGATTGGAATAATGTCATGTGACTTCAAGGCTAAGTCATATAAGACAGTATGGCTTTCTCTTAGTTTTCTTTTGAATGCTCATTCTTGGAGCCCAGTCACCGTGCTGTGAGTAAAACCAAGCAGAACATAGAGGAGACATGTGTAGGTTTCCATCTAGCAGCCCAGCTGTGGTCCCAGATAATAACTCCCATCAATTGCCAGACAAATAACTAAGCAATCATTCAGATGTTTCCAGCTTCAGAGGCTGACTCATTTCCAGCCTTTGAGTCTTCCCAGCTGAGCTCCTAGATATCATGGAGCAAACCAAACTATCCCATTGTGCCCTTTCTGACCCACGAAATCTGTGGCACAAGAAAATGGTGGTCATCTTATGCCACTAGGTTGGGGGATCACTTGTTATATGGCAATAATACCTAGAATAGCTAACAAGCATGGTTGTCTCGCATTTAAGCAAGTGAGACTTTAATGTCTGTAAGATATCACCTACTTTGCTGAAATCTTGAATTCCACAATGAGATATTTATTCTTTGAGCTTAAAGTATTAGCCCTTTTGAAACATAGAGTATAGGCAGTAGCCCCAATTCAGGAGCCACCAACTATTAATGGTATGACTTTGAGAAAATCACTTAATATGTGGGTCTTATGTTGCATCTCTTTCCTCCAAATCTAATCTCTGTTCTTCCCCCAACCCCTGATCTGGTGTCCCAGGAGATTAACCTCACAAAATACATCAGTGAACTAGCTTCCAGTTAGATGTGACCAATAGCAGGCACCAGCAGGAGACCCAGAGAACAGCAGGGAAGTGAAGTTGAGGTACTTATTCTTGCAAAGGAAAAACACTCCTGTTTCTCCTCTCAACACTCTACTCCCAGTAATTCTGGTGACCAAATATGTGGAGAGGTTCCCACCCCAAGCAATTCTCAGACACCCACTCGGTGTCCTGTAATTTAACTCAATTCTGACACTCTTTACCTGAAGGGAGCATCAGATCCCACGGGTTAAAGGCTGTCCTATAACATTGCCCCCATTTTAGATGCCAATTGCAAATCCAGGTTATCACCTAAGCTTCTGACCAATTTAGTGGCTATAAAATGAAAGTGCCCATGACCCCTCCTCAGGTTCATTCATTTGCTGGAACGGCTCACAGAACTGAGGAAAGTAGTTTACTTATTAGATTGCCAGTTTATTATAAAAGAATACAACTCAGGAACAGCTGGATATAAGAGATAGAGAGGGCAAGGTATATGGGAAAAGGCATGGAGCTTCCCTGCCCTCTCCAAGCATGCCACCTTCTTAGCACCTCCACATGTTCACCAACCTTAGAAGCTCTCCAAAACCCATAGTTTATAGAGCCTTCTTTATGTAGGCACGATTGATTAAATCATTGGTCATTAATGATTGAACTCAACCTCCACCCTCTCTCCCCTCCCCAAAGATTGTGGAGTAGGAATGAAAGTTCCAACCTTCTAATCACATGGTCAGTTCCTCTGGCAACCAGCTCCATCCTTAGGGGCTTTCCAAAAGTCACCTCATTAATATAAACTCAAGCATGTTTGAAAAGCGGCTTGTTATGAATAAAAATGGCACACTTATTGCTCTTATCACCTGGGAAATTCCAAGGAATGGAGATGAAGATAACATATATTTATTATTAGAAATCACAATATCACAATCCTCTCTCCCTCTCTATGGGGTGGCCACAACTTGGCAGCTTCTCTCAGCCGAGGGTCACAGCTCCTCTGAGACAGCGATCCTTACACTGTTCTTTCTCCAGCCCTCTCCTTCTTCCTCTCCCTTCCTCTGACCACCAGCCTACTCTCTGTCTCTCTCATTGGGTCTGTAATTGCTCCCTTCCCAGCCCCTTCAGGCTTTGGGGTAATAAAAGCACCACTCTACTAACTCCGATGACTTCTCTATGCCCTCCCCACATTTACAAATAATTCCTCAAATTGATCAATCATGCCTTCAGTTTCAGAACTCTGAGTTTCTGATTCTTCATTGTCAAAAAAAGATTCAACCCACTCAGCTTCCTAGATCAGTCAAGATAATCAACTGAAAGTCTCAGCCAGGGCCAATAACAAAAAGAGAAAGCACACTGAGCATTTCAAACAGAAGGGATTGAGTAGAAAGAATTGGTAACACTAAATTCAGAAGGCTGAAAGGGCAAAAAGAGGATACTAGGTAACTCAGCTATTAGTGGCTGCAGGACTGGTAGAACCAGTGGAGGAGGTGGTGTTTCTAGGAACTGAGTGCTCCAAGGGGGAACCGTTGCCTGGTCAATGCCCAAAGGGGGCATTGTGAAGGGTGGTAGTACATCCTTGCAGGCTGCTTCCTGGTTGGTGCTGAGTGTGGCTAACACTGTCCCCTCTGCAGAAGGATGGTAATAAGAGTGTGAATAGGAAGGAGTTTCCCTGGCCCTCCTACCTCCTTTTCTCTCCCAAATTGGCCTCCCATGGGCAGAATCTAATGCAAAACCAGCTGGCATAAGTGTCTTAAGACCAGAGTCTGAAACTTCCTAGCCCAGCATCATAGATCAGAGTTTGAAAGGTGGGGCTTAGGACGGAAGACAACAAGTAAATAACCAATACATATGGGCACTGTAAAAACATTCTGTACTGTAGTTATTGTTACCCATAATTGAGAAAATTTAAGTAGATATCCACACCTCAGAATGAATAACTTTTCCCAGTCTTTTCCCCAGAGCAGGCTTAATAAAAGCTGTGATATTACAGCCCATGATTTCCAACCTTACCAAGTTTTAAATGTTCTATCTACCCTGTTCTTCCCCCAGAATATCAAAATGTCCCATAAATTCCAACCAAATCTCCCAGACTCCTTTTATAAATAGAGCAGCAGTACATAAATTCTTTTTTCACACTACTAATGCCAATGATGGTCTCAGAAAAGATGAGTGCCACCAAGCGTCAGCAGCACCTAGAGCACGGTGATGTCATGGGGGAAACACTCTTGACCAAGGCCAGCCAAAACAGGGTTGCCTGCTGCTGTGCTCCTCCTCCAACTCCCTCAAGAGCTGACGGCTAATAGTTGCCCAAAACACCATCCCCATGTATTGACAAGTAAAGCCCTCAGCCCAGCACCCTTAAAGCTGGAGACACAAAAATTTCATTTCTGCAGGTATCAACTCCTGCATTAGAGTAATGGTTTTTAAACTATTTTTATCAATATATGCTTTTCTGTTTTATTTTTGTGAGCACAGCCTGACATAGAACCCCAAATATAAATAAAATAGATAAAGCTGGTTATGCATTAGTTGAAATGGGAGGGTCCCAGAAACTGGCCTGATGCAGCTGTTGCCTGCACAACCTTCCCCTAGAGTTTTCTGGGTCTCTAAAGAGCTCAGGTTGAGTGCTCTAGGACTAGAGCAGTCTTGGTAAAGTTTAGTAACTTCAGACATTCTTTTTTTTTCCCTAAGTTTATTTAATTTGAGAGAGACAGAGAGAGTATGAGCAGAGGAGGGACAGAGAGAGAGGGAGAGAATCCAAGCAGACTCCACATGGTCAGTGCACAGAAGCTGACTTGGGGCTCAAACTCATAAAACTAAGAGATCATGACCTGAGCAGAAATCAAGAGTGGGACGTTTAACTGCCTGAGCCACCAAGGTGTCCCCTTCAGACTTTCTTTAACATAGCTGTAAAGTAGCTTATAGGTATAATTGTTCTGAATATGCCAAGTATCAAAGGCTTTCTTCTCACCACATTTATGTTATAATCTCATGTAGAAATTCCTCTAGTTTCTCCTATAGACACTCCCATCTTCTCACACAGAAAGCCACAAAACCCCATTGCACAACACATTTTTACACTACAGCTTTCCCAAAGATCTCCAGACTCAAGTAAAATGGAAAAAAAAGTTGTATTTTCAGTACTGTATTTGTGACACAGCATCTCCAGCTTCAGAGGAGTGGCAGGTGCTGGTCTGCTCATAAGTTTTCTGCAGCCAACACGGAACTTGGAGAACAATGCTGGATGGAGCATCAGCCCACTTGGACTATATGGTGTTGGTATTGTGCTTGAGGTAGTCCATGTATTTCTTCTGGAATGTGCTGCTGTACAAAACCCAGGATGGGATCAGGTTCAGGAAACTCCGCTTAAATAGACAAAAACACGAGTGTTTGGGGGGAAAAAAGAAGAGCAAACAAGTTACAACTAAACATCTCAATTTATAGTCATTATCTTTAAAAATATTTTTCTTTTTTTTTAAGTTTATTTATTTTGAGAGACAGACAGAAAGCATGAGCAGGGAAGGGGTAGAGAGAGGGAGAGAGAGGATCCCAAGCAGGATCCAAGCAATCAGCATGGAGCCCAACACAGCACTCAAACTCACAAATCATGAGAGCATGATCTGAGCCAAAATGAAGAGTCAGACACTTAACCGATTGGGCCACCCAGGCGCCCCTAAAAATATCTTTCTGACTACTGAACTTAAGTCTCAAAATCTTTTAAGCATTTGCTAAAATTTAAAAATTTGTAGCACTTTCTCAGCAAGCAAGATTTTCTCAAAAACCAAAACAGTCACTTGTACAATCAGCCCAGAATAAATTCTAAATTAAGAGAACTCTGTTCAGAACTCACCCCACACCCCTTTCTCCTTCTCTTAGTAAGCACTTCCTCTTCCTGGTGCCCAATCTCCCCAGTGTCTTCAGGTTCTTTTTACCAAGGTTCTACTAAAATGAGATTCCAGAAAACAGTCAGAAATGCTCTTATTACCTTACACAATGCCTGAGGCATAATAGGTGCTAAGCAAATACACAAATGCATAGATGAATTCACGAACAAAAGTCTGACACAGCAAGGTATAAATTACTAACACAGAGCATTTTCTTGGAAAAGGAGGAGGGTGCTTCAAGCCAAGGCATGAATGCTTAGTTGGCTGCATGTCAGGCATAGGCACAAGCATTGGAAGGCTTCTTGCCCTCAAATCATACCCATGTCCTATAAAACTGGTCCAGACCCCCAGAAGAAATCATTTTGTCTACATTGTAATCTTGGGCATCCAACATTCCTGCTCCCCACTAAACAACAGGCTTTCAACCAGAGGAAGATGTGAGCTTTTCAGGGAGTGTTCATATTCTTCAGACAGCTCAGATTCTCAGACCATTGCATTAATTGAGATATTTCTAAGTAGGGGACCAAAGACAGCTTCTGGGAACCAAAGTAGAACTCTTCTTCCACCAACCAAGTCAATGAGTGAATGCAACTTCTTCCTCAAGGACTTCATTTTTCTCCCCTTTAGAGCTTTTTAATCTTACAGCAAAATCAATCCCTTTCATTAGCTCTGCCTTAAACTAAATATTTTGGCTTAGTGAAGTCATCCATAAAGAAAATAAATGATTCCAGGTCCCTAGAAAATGTTCTAAAATGTCCCTTCTTCCATCTCCATTGCTGTCTACCCCATACCAACCTAGAAGGATGGTATAGATGAAACCAGGAAAAGCATGACATTGAGCTAAAGTGGACTTAAACCCTAGCTTCACCATTACCAGTCAAGTGGCCTTGGGCATCTGATCTAGCTCTGAACTTCAGTTTCTTCAACTGTAAAACAAGATCCAAATGACCTACCTTACTAAATGATTAGGAGGATTAAGTGAGGTAACCTCAAGTACCACACAGACTCTACCTTAGAGATTCCATTCTAATGTCAGTTCCTGCCCTAAAACTCCTTGGGAGTAAAGAGCATGTTGTCTTTGCCTTGCCTTTTTGTAATGGAATGGTTTTTTGTTTACCAGTCGATTCTACTTGATTACTCATAACTTTAGATTCAACAATCTTTCTAAGTCCCGGCAAACACTAAATTGGCTTTAATGATTTGTGTGTTCTCCTTTGCTTTCTCTTTTGCTTTGACAGGCACAAGTACTCTTTTGCCTAGTCTGTACTTGGCATCTGTTTGCCAGAAGAGATCTGATCTGTTACATAAGTAATCAAAAGAGAGGAGCTCCTGTGTGGCTTAGTCAGGTAAACATCCAACTCTTGATGTCAGCTCAGGTCATGATCTCAGTTTGTGAGATCAAGCCCTTCATTGAGCTCTATGCTGAGAGTGCAGAGCCTGCTTGAGATTCTCTCTCTACCTCTCTCTCTCTATCTATCTATCTCAAAACAAACAAACAAGCAAACATTACCAAAAAAAGAAATCAAAAAAGAAAAGCCAAACATTTTTTTCAACTTTTGACATCTAGAATTGCATTATATAGCAAAACAACATCCCTGCAAGATAGGCTATTGGCTCAAGAAAACATTTTCTAAATGCTGATGGATTCCATTAAAGACATCAACATCCCAGAGGGTGTGTGTCCTTTGATATGTGTGTCCTCTGGGCTTAGGCTGGGTAGAGGGCTGGGGAACCAGGGGATTCAGATAAAGAATATGCAACTGTGTTAAATAAGTAAGGGTGGCACTGAAGGCAAAGGGGGAGATATGGAACATTATCTCAGCATGGTGAGGGAGGTGCTGACATTCGTTTATCCAGCATGAGTCAAGTCCATGTTGATGGTGATGTGGAAGTGAGAGCCAGAGCATGTTTATGAACCAAAGCTGCAGAAGGACTGCAGGGCTATGGCTGGATGAGGGAAGTAGCAGAGATTCAGAGGTCTGCAGTTACCAGCTGGCAGTTCACTGGCCAAGCCAAATGGACAGAAAGGGTCATCAAGCACCAGGTAGATGTGGGACATCAGCCACACACACTTAAGGACCAGCAGGAAATAGTGGAGATTTTTCTTCCCAATATCATCTCAGTGAGAGAGTCAGGAGAAAGGGATGCTCCCAGAAAGACTGAAAACTTTAAATAATAGACAAAAGCACATTTTCTAAATATGTAGTTTAGATTACCAGATCAAACTAAATTTAAACTCATTGTACATTTGTTTATCCACCACACAGCAAGTGGTAATCTGGAGAAAGACCAGATCAGCAATAGGCAAAATAAATATCTAACGGTCTTTCTGCATGTCCACTTTGTAAAAGTGTATGTTAAATTGGTGATTCTGCACATTGTTGGGGTTCTACAGTAAAAGTAGCAAGTAGTTCTCTAAGTCAATTCAGTATCTCTTGTAGAGTCTCTGTAAGTCCCAAGAGGTAATTGAATGCTTTGGGAAGATTTAGTGTATTCACCCATGAATCCTTCTAGCACCTGAGAGAGAAAGAGACAGTGGGGAGAAACCGAATTCCCATGGTAGAAAAGCACATGAGGCAGAGGAGAAATATGAGAAATATGTCTCATTTCAACATGAGACCGTTGAAATATGAAGGGAAAGTAAAGATCTGTCTAAAATGTGTTGGTGATACCGGCAACAGAACTGCCCTGACACTGTGTGTGTTTGTTTTCAGTATCAGCATGCAACAGTCAAATCTACCTGTGTTTCATGTTTGTGGTTGCTTCTAAAAGCAGCCTAGGGACAGTAGGAACTCCTCATACCGTATGCCACTGAATTTTATTCCCACATTTGGTGGAGTCCATGCTGTGCAAGAGCCAGCTTGTACTTGCCCAAAAGAGCCAATCATGCACACTCCTAAATTCAAGTGCCATGACAACACAATGGTAGCTATAAACTCAGCCATGGGGGAGTTCTTAAACCATGGAAATCAGCAAACGCTATAAATCAAAGGTTTTGGGTTTTTTTTCCTGGAAAGCCAGTTAGCTAAACATTTCCTAACACAGGGGGCCAGAGAAGACATTAGCAACCCCTTTCACCCCCACCCAGGGAAGCTCCCTGTGTCTTGGTCTGCCCTTCCCAAGCACTCAGGAAGCCACCTTACTTTTTGAGGAAAGAAGTGAGGCAGCCAAGGGTGATATTTGCCAATTTTGGGATTATCTATGGTCTGAGCACCCAGGCCTCCAGCTTCTCCTCTTTGCCACATATGCTCTTTAACTGGCTATATTACTACTTAGTAGCATACCCTCTGGCAGCACTAGAGGAAACGGTTGACTGTTCCAATAGCAAGGAAGAGCTCTGCTGGGGTTGCCTGCACACCTGCCTCTCTTGCTTTGAGAAAGAATTTATCAGTTACCAAGATTTCGTGGATGAGGCAGCCACAGGTTTCGTCTCCAATCATGACATAATTCAGTGATTCTTTAACAAACTCATCAGCAGTCTTGGTTACCATGTTGGTGTTTAGATACTTTGTCATTGGGGTCGAAACAGCATAGGGAGTCAGCACCTACAATGGGAAATAAAGGCCATAACACAGGAGCAATCTGCCCACACCTGATCAATTAACACTTATTTTAACCACCTCTTCATTTTCCAATTCTGTTCTTCCTGTAAAAAGTCTCGGGATCTTAACTGATAATGGAGCACTGACAAGGCATAAACTGGCACAGAGCTGTGAATCAGAAAGGCTGGTTTCTGGTTTAACTTTATCACTAACTCAAGCTGAGGCCTTAGCCACAACCGTGTCAGGTGGTTCAAATGTACACGGGGTGACTGAGGACATGAATTATCTCTTAGACACGGTGGCCAGATTTCGACAATAAAAATGTAGGACACTCAGTAAAATTTGAAATCCAGACAAACAAGGAAAAAGATTAAAGTATAATATGTCCCAAGTATTACATGACCTACACATATACCAAAAAAGAAATTACTATTATCTGAAATTCACACTAAACTGGATGTCCTATATTTTATCTGGCAACATTATCTGAGAAGTTTATTTCTAACACATACAGCCAAAGCTGGAGCAATGCAAAGCTATCTGGATTCACATTTTCACACTTCAGTTAGGAGCCAGGAGTGGCACATACCTGATGATCTTTCCTATTGTGGTAAGAAAAATAAACAATCACACATTGTGCCTTGCAAATTCAACAGCATGTTTCCACCTGTGATCTCACCACACTGTGTCCTAGCATGAGATTTCATAATGGGGTTTCTTACTTTATTCCCAGACAGAGACCTCAGCATCTTTAGAAAGAAAAAAAAGATCCATGCTTGTTTTCTTGGTTTTATTTTTTCTCACATCACATTTTCTTCACATTGATGAGGGAGCATAAGGCATGTTGAGGGCAAAATACAAGCTAGTGTATGCATGCGCGCGCGCACACACACACACACACACACCCTGTGGGATATGTGTGATATTCCTCAGGGATGCCAGGCTGCCCAAGAACAAAGGAAAGGAAAGAAAATAAATGGTTAACTGTAGAGATCACAGTTGTACAGGGCATGGGTCTCCATCAGTTTATAAATATCTTAGTAAAGTACAAGAAAAAGGCAATCTTATCAATAGCCTAATCTCCAGAAACCTATAGACTCACTTTCCTGGAGCCCCAACATCATGCCTCCATAGTGATGTGGGGAACAAAGCAAGAAGGAAATGGCAGGTAAAATTAAATTCCCTTATAACCTGCAGCCAATTGACAAATACTTGAGACAAATAGAGTATAACAATTCTCCAGAAACTCCCAACTGTCCTATGCTAATGCCTTACTACAGGAAAACAACCTCAATTTGACAATAGCCAGGCCTCCAGTATCTTTGAGTCCTCCTTAGCATATCAAAGTCCCTCTGGAGGCCTCCTTTTTGACTTTACCTCCCTCAACTCCATAGTATATAACCAGCCACTCTTCACAACCTCAGTGCAGCTCTTCCTGCCCATGGGTCCTGTCCCCATGCTTTAATAAAATCACCTTTTTGCACCAAAGATGTCTTCAAGAATTTTTTCTTGGCCATCGGCTCCAAAACCCCCCCCACCCCAAAACTTAATCAATATCACACTTGAAATTGTGTTGTTTCATAACTGAATCTAATTATAAGTCGATCAATCCAATTGAATTGGTTCTCATGGAAATTAACAGTCATTAATTTGTATAACAGTTTCCTTCTAAAGATCTCAAAGTGTTACTCTTAGAGAAATATAAGAAGCGTGCATTCTTAAACCCAGTTTCCAGATAGAGAAGTAACTGGGTTTGAGAATGCATGCTTCTTATATTTTTTGACCCAGAGCCCTTAATTATCAAAGCAAGATCTTCAAGAACTCCTCCCACTTTTTCTCTGGCATGTCAACTGACAATATCCAAGATGGCAGCTGCTCCATCTGCCTGGGTCCCTGCATGGCTACAATGAGTTAATCCTCTCTGCCAGTTTATAGTGAATGAGAAATAAATCTTTGCAGTTTGAGGCCAATGAGATTTTACGAGTTATTTTTTACTGCAGGAAACTTAGCTTATATGGGGCAGCACTGTTGCAAAAAGAATCTATCTTCAACTGGGAGTTGGAGAATGGATAGGACGGGGAACTATCTCATAGGTGACAATTGAGACCATCAGGGCAGAGAACAGAACTGTGGTCTAGTGACAGGGTTGTTATAATCATTCACCATGAAAGACAGTGCTATTTGCAAAGTTCCTACCATTAACTCATATCTGCCTATTGAATATGGCATATTGATATGCCTTTATCTTATAAGTGATTAATTTATAGGAACAGGCATCTGAGATGTTCTCACCTGAGTATTTTAATTGAAAATCAGTATGTACAGCAATGATTTTACAGATTTAACTGTGAGTGTACCTTTTCATTTCTAATAGTATGTCTTAAAGCTTCTTCCCAAACAATAACAAAAAACCTCTGTAAACTGTTTATTCCAAGTTCCAGAAAGCAGTTAACTCTATTTTGCTGCAAGCACATATATGTCACTGACACCTCAAGAATCATACTGCACACTCTGCTGATGGCTGTGACAACCCTCCTCTGTTTAAGGTTGGCACAAGGTCATCTCCACAATGGTTCCGCTGTTGTAGGTGAAAGAGGAAGCCAAGCACTTCTACTCTAACCGCTCAAGAACCAGGGTGGGGACCTTTGTGGCCCATCACAGATGAACAGCTCCCAGAGTACCCGCCACCGCTGCTACTCCCTTACCGCCACTGCTCACCCCAACCGTTGCTACCCCCCCCCACTGCCACTACCCACTCTCCGACCGCCATTACACCCCTCGATGGCCACTATCCCCCAACAAATACTACCCCCTTCACAAATGCTACTCACCACCCAACCGCTACCCCCCAACCACCGCCTCTTTTCAATACAGATCTCTTGCCCGGTTTTCTTTTGCTTCTTCTCCACAATTCCTCCTGCCTAAACCTATCTCCTGCACCTGAGTCAGAGAGTAAAGGCTGGTCAGACAAGACCAAGACACTATCATGATGCAGTGCTCACTCACCCTGCCCCATTTCCTCCTCCAGCACCTAGGGCAACTATGGTGGCAGCTGCCACTGCGAGGGTCACAGGAACTCACGTGGTGTCATCCAGACCCTCCCACCTGGCCATGCATGTGCCACCTGCCCTGCAGGAAGCAGTACCCCAGCTCCATGGGAATCCACACTTCCTAGCCCCAGTCCCACAGACTCAGAGCTGTTGACCTCACCTGGATAATGATTCCTTTCCTTTTATATTCCGCTTGCAGGGCTTTGGAAAACGTACACACAAAAGCCTGGAGCAAAAAGGAGAAAACACTTAAGGGGAGAGCTTGCTTTGTCCTCAGAGCCAACTTAGTCAGACCTTAAAGGGACTGCAGGGAGCTGACCTGCTTTACCTTAAAATGCAGCAGTTTGTCTAATGGGAGTTAGGACTTCTTGGCCTGGGAAGAACTCCCTCAATGAGCAGGAACATATATTTTGGGATTAATACATGCCTAGGGCCACTGCATATAGATGACCTTACCCAGAGAAGGCTCTCCCTTGTCTCAGTGCTAGGGAACACCCCCTCCTCTGAGGGTTTGGTTTTATGACTAGGGCATGGGCCACCTGGCTAGGCCTCCAGGACAGAAGAAAGACACAGTGCTACTTGCTGGAAGCAAAGGAGCAGGGCTATGAAGCAAGAGACTGAGTGGGGCCTGGAGTCCCATGGGGACTGCGCTTGTCCAGCTGTGCTGCCTCAGGGCTTCATCAACCCATGGGCATCTGCTGACATGGTTCCCAGATGTCTGCTGATGAGCCCTGTACACAGAAGCCCCCTGTACATTTGCTCTCCAGGCAAATCTGTCCATCAGCTTGCCAGATGATCCAAAGTCCAAAGGAAAATGCCAGCTAGGAGAAACAAGAGCAGAAGGAGAAGGAAACTTGGACTGCATGCTGCTGCTCACCTTGGAAGCCGAATACGTGGAGTAGAGTGGCCAGGGAAAGAGGGCCACCCCGGAAGAAATGTTCAAGATGAGACCTTTCCGCCTAAAAATCAAAGAATTAAAGTTCTGAATGTTTTGCTGCCTGGTCACACACAGCTTGAGAAGAAAGAAAACAAAGGGGCTCCTGTGACCACTAGAAAAGTCCACCCTCTCTAGGCTGCTGTGTGCACTAAGTGTTCTCCCCAGAACCGTAAGTGGCCCTTTCCTATGGTGTAGACCCCAACACCATACAGTGATGTTACCCAATAGTCGTGACATCAAGGGCTTGTGACTCAAAACAGTGGCTCTGCTATGACAAACATCCCCCATCAAAATGCAGAGAACCAACTCCACTCAGACAAGACTCAGGAGAAAGGGGTCCTTCTTTCTCAAATGTGACCACATAAGTTCAAGGTCCCTTCTGATTCATAGAGATGACCCAGGATAGGACAGATGTCAAATGCAGAATCCTTTCTTGGGTGGAATTTGACAGTCCATCATCTGTTCACACAGGAACCCATGCACAAGTCTCCAGGATCCTTACTTAATCCTTTTGAAATTCAGTAACTTTAATCCTTCCCAGTTAGATGGATTCAATTCAGAAAATAACAAGAAACTGCAAATTAGAATACAAGGCTAAGCCCCTTCTTCTAGGGAAGATAAAACTATCAACCATTTGTGTCTAATGAATACCACCTGAGAAAAGCCAGTTCCCAAAGGGGTGTTGTAATAGGGTAATAAAACTATGGACTAAGTAGAGACACCGACAGGTGGTGATTTTTACTACAAAATTTGAGAAATAACAAAAGATAGCTTTGATCTCAGGCCAACCTCTGAAGTTTCTTTTATGTTCAACATGAGTTAATCTTTTTTAAAATTTTTTTCAACATTTATTTATTTTTGAGAGAAAGAATGTGAGCAGGGGAGGGGCAGAGAGAAAGGGAGAAAACAGAATCCAAACCAGGCTGTCAGCACAGAGCCCATCGTGGGGCTTGAACTCACAAACCATGAGATCATGACCTGAGCCGAAGTTGGAAGCTCAACTGACTGAGCCACCCAGGCACCCCGAGTTAATCTTTTTAATACAATGTGTGGTGAAACCACTGTTCTCTTCCTCCCTCCGGTAGATGCCACATTTGACCTTCAAATAGGCTTATCTGTTTGCAAAGCTGGCTTGGCGCAGAATGCTACATTTCCTGCTGGAATCACCATGTCCTTTCATCACAGTTTTTCCGTTGGTTAAAGCTGCAGCCAGATGAACCCTATCCCCCCACCCTTCCTACCCCATTCCTAGTCCCCAGGCCAGTTAACTGTCAGGCCAGGGAGGCCATGTTGTTCTGCGCTTTTTCAAAAAAAGTCTTTACCTTGATTCCATGCGTTTCAGAATTAGCTGTGTCATCTGTAAGAGGAAGGGTAGAATTAAGCCCTCTAACAAAGGAAGTTAGTAGCCAGTGGGTGGGGGCTTAGGGAAGCAGGTGCCAGAGGAAGTAGGAAAAAAGAGCTTTATCTCTCAGGTGGCCTTGAAAATCTGCTGACACTCATTGGAGATGATTCTGGCAACACTAGAGTATGAATAAAACCCACAAGAAGCACCTAGACTAATGGCAAACTGTTAGAGGCTTCTGGTTTCTTCCCCATAAAGCTAGTCTTCCTGAAAAATGAGGGCAGTGAAAAATTATGGAAATTGGCTTCCAGCCATGGAATCAACACTGAAGTTCCCCAGATACTTTTCATTCTGGGAGACAGGCATAAGTAGGTGGGCCATCACAAACTTCACCCATGAGTTAGAAGTAGGAAGGACGTCAGGAAATCTAACAAGTGTCCGTGAACGTCTCACATAAAAGGAATGAGATAGAGAAGTACATCTCTTCAATCCCACAGCAGCCAAGTAAGTAGCTCACAGGTGGACTGTGAAATAGCTCCATATACAGATCATGTCTCTCTGTCCATTGGAATTACAGCAGTGTGAAGGAATCTGTTCCCTGTCCCAACTTGCCTGGCCCTGGAAGGGGTTTTTCCTACCAGTTCTGCAGCTTAAATGCCCCAATAAAAGAGCTTTTCACGTCATAATTATAAGGCACTCATTTTAAGAGTTAAGGAAGAGGCAGAGGCACCTGGGTGGCTCAGTTGAGTAGGTATCTAACTCTTTATTTCAGTTCAGGTCATAATCTCGTCATTGTGAAAGCAAGCCCTGTGTCCAGCTTTCCACTGGTCATGGAGCCTACTTAAGATTCTCTCCCTCTCCCTCTGCTTCTCTCTCTCTCAGGAAAGAAAGAAAGAAAGAAAGAAAGAAAGAAAGAAAGAAAGAAAGAAAGAGGAAGGAAGGAAGGAAGGAAGGAAGGAAGGAAGGAAGGAAGGAAGGAAGGAAGGGGAGGGAGGGAGGGGCAAACCCACAGACTGAAATGTTCTCAAAAGTACAACTGAGTGGAATCAAGCATGTCTCTAGAAGAGGCTTGAGAAGAGAGGATCCAAACAGAAGGGGAGGGGCAGAGAAATAAAGGAGACTGAAGACCAGAAGACAAATTTTGCCTATTTTTCCGTGTTGTCTGGGGCCCTACAGGAGCTTCTCAGTAGGCTCTATGCCTGCCATCATCCCTATATCATAGGTCAGGACTTTAATCCCAACCCTGAGGGACTCCAGATAATGTTTTCACTGCTCTGGGGCAGCAGTGGGGGTGGAGTGGCAGTAGACTACTTCCTGAAAGACTGGGTTTTGAGCGAGACAGGAGAAGCATGAGGACTAGATGAAGCCCTCATCTTCCCCTTGGCTCTCTCTCCCCTCCCCCTAAAGGGCACTATGGGAGCGTGTTGGACAGCACCAGCATTTCTTCAAAGCCTCCCTACTGAAATCACTAGCCTTATTCGATGAATGATCCCAACAGAGAGATAACATTAGACTTTCTGCGTCTCTCTCTGTCTCAAAGCTCCTGATATTTACTCTCTTACCCCACCTTCCCTTTGCCTTCAGACTCATTCCCACATCCCTTCCCTTGACAGAGAATGCTACTATTTCCAGGTGGCTCCTTTGGGATAACTAAGTGATGCTAGTCATGCTTCCAACCAGTGTGACCAACTGAGGCATGGTGTTCTCAGAAAGCTAATCTGCAATTTGCTTTCTTTGCTATTTAAGGAAGTTAAGTGTCTACCAATATATAAAAAAATGTTTTAGCAAATCAAAGCATTTGTCTGCTAAAGGAGCCAGAAGGTTGTCAGATATATTTGGGAAACCCTGTGACCAAATGGACCAAGACTGCAAGATCAACGTGTAAAATAACATGAAAGATTTTAGTGGTAAGACTGCAGACAACAGTTGGACATTATAAAACTTACAATTACATCAGCTTGGGTTTTAAAACAACTATTGATTGCTCGGCTTACAAAGAATGTATGTACCAATAAAAACTGAGCACAACTACAAAACTTTTTACAGAAGAACCACCAATGGTGAACATAACTTTTGTCCATTTTACATTGGTTTGCTCAGCCTCCATCTCCCTCCTTATATTGATAGCAACTTATTTTTCTTTGGGAAAGCAACCCTTCTCTGCCAGGCCATGCTATAAAAATGAGACTGGGCCCTCCTGTCCCTAATGGGGCTCCCCATGCCATGAAACCATGGATCATACTGATTCACTGCTACAGTTCTACTGGACCTTCCAGAGCAGTCAGAAGGACTGTAATGTGCAGTTGTGAATGTTGTGCACTGGGCAAGGTGCCCAGCTGTGGGGGTGACTGTCAGCTGAAAGCCCAGGGTTCACTCACAAGCCATTAGGAGGGCTCTCCCCATTCAGAGGAAAGGGAAAAATTGTGTTCACACAAAAGCATCATCTATCCATGCTTAAGCAGCACCTTTTCCCAAATCATCTGCTCTGAGGGGGTGCCTTTTCCTTATTCACACAAAGGCACAATATAGGACAGCTTTGTGATAGTCATGCCTGCAAATGCTTATGCAGTTGACTCTAATCAAAGGAAATGAGTGCTGAATGGCACCTGACACATCCCTTAGTCCAACATTCTTTCAAGAACAGATGAAGAATCTGAAGTTCAAGGGAGTTAAACCACATGGCCAACACTGTCCAACTAACTAGTAGCTGAGATAGGATCAGAATACAAGAAATCTTGAATTTCAATTCAACAAATATTTGTTGAATGTCAAAAGTCCAGAAAAATCCAAGCCAGGCCTGCTGTCATTTTTCAAACCAAGTGAGCTTTCCTCCATTAACAAAGACAAAAATTAGAGGAAGGCACCATTTTTTTTCAAGTTACTCTGGAATCCTGAGAAACTTTCAATGTCTAATATGTTGAAGCCTAATATTTCCTGACATGTGACAAAACTTGATGAAAAATGAGATTCAGACACTCTGGAGAATAAATTCATTACTGTATTTTCCTGATGAAAAGAGAATCAGACAATTAAAAAAAACACTGTCTGGTCTCTCAATCAAGTGCAGTTCAGCTTCACAGAATTCTGCTTCTACAGAAAAAAGCAATTCTCCTGAGTTGCCAGATTCCAACAGCTACTACATTTTAAGCATTTAGCACAGATATTGACTACATACCTTCACTACTGAGGTGATGTTACAGTGGATGAGACTCTGTAATAAATAATCACAACCATGAATTAGCTGGATGATTTGAGAAAATCTCTTGAGAGGCAGTCAGTGCTAAAGAACCATAAAATGGGCAAAAGGGTGGGTCTGAGCACTGCCCCTCACTCACTCGGCCTGGAAATGAGGTTCTTGATTGATGGTCACCAAGTATGCTCTAGAACTGGGGAGCACCTGACATCCACTACGGTTCTATAAGAATTGATCTTGAGTAAAAGTTAATTAAGAATTTCCTTCAAAATGTAGAGATTTTCCTTCAAAATACAGTTTTTCAAAGGAAGGTGGTTATTTTCCAGCTGAAGGAAGAGAGTTAGCATATGTGGGTTTAGAAGACAACAGCATAGCAAATAGAAAGGTAAATGATAATATACGGTAGAGGTTCTGGGCTACAGATGCTGGATAAAGAAACTACTAGAATCACACAAGACAGACAGAAAGGAAAGGAGGGACATACAGAAGCAAGCACAAATGCAGACATAAATAGAAAAACAAAAACAATAATGGATCATGGTTAATAGAGAGACACAGACTTGTGCCAAAAATAGGGATTTAGATGGGGTTAGATATGTGGCTAAGAGGGGAATTTTGCAAGGACATGCAGCAAAGTCCAAGCAATCCGGCACTATTTTTCCATGCAGTAGACTTGGGGATTAAATAGGACCACAGGCACACAATGACAGCCTGTTCAGAACGGGTATAACTACATGATTTTGAAAGTCAGGACCTGGAGAAGAGTCAGCAAATCATGTCTTCAAGGACTATTAAATGCGTAACAAATTCACTGATGACATGCAATGGCAGCCATGGGTCTGGGTCAAGGTTGCTGGATGTACAACACCCCCAACCACAGAGTTTTGTGTCACAGACTTTCCTCACGCTGAAAGTTGAAAAAAATCTTATTGCCTGGAAAGACAATGAAAGCCAAAGAGCTGGCCTTCTCCCACTTATAACCACAGCTGTAAATGTGTTAGCCAACACAAAGCCCTCAAAGATTATAAAGCAGAACACAGAGCCCCAAGAGAATGGGACAGTGGGCAGGTAAGTTTTGGTGTGCAGAGAAGGAGGAAGATGTCTATATCCTAGAGATGGTCATGAAAAGTGGTGCCCTTGCCTGTGTGGCAAGTACTTAAGTGAAGAGAAAGGGAGAGCTACAGACATCCACCTGGAATACAGAATTTTGGCCAGACAGCCTCCCTTGTACCCTTTCCCAGGCCCTAGTGACTACCCAGCCAGGAGGCCCAGTCCCCAGTGAGAGGAAACCATCCACAGAAAGAGACCAGGCCTACCTGGATTTCATCTGGTGTATCAAGGAAGTGGCTCGGGAGAAGGTTTGGAAGCATTCCGACATTGTTGACTGACAAAGGCAAAACAAAATGATGTCAGAGGAGCTGGTAGCAAATATTTATTAAAAGCCTTAAAAATGCTTATATTCAACCCCAGAAGTTTCTTCTCTTGGGAAGTTTCCCTGAGGAAACACAGACAGAAAAAAAATTATGTTCAAGGCTGTTCTTTGCAACATAATTTGATAACAGTGAGGAAATTGAAGGGGAAAACAATTGTCCAATAGTAGGAAGCACATCATATGGATCATGAGGCAGCCGTATGGCAGAATGCAATGCAGCCATTCAAAACTATGACTGCTTAGTTTAAAGACATGGGGAAGCACTTGTGGTATATGGTTTTTAAAATTGTTACAAAAGAATATGTAAATTTAATCCCAGCTTTGGAAATATGTGTGTATATGTCTGGAAGGACATGTACCAGAACATTATCTCAGGCTGTGGAGATATTAACCAATTTATGCACTCATAGATTCTTTGTGGTTTTTCTGCAACAATGTGGTTTACATTTTTTATTAGTAAAAAATGTCATTATTTTTAAAATTCAGCAGGAAGTTTAGAAATCAAATCTTCCTTCCGTGTATAATATAGAGACTGTGCTCTGTATCAGGTCATAAAATATCTTGTCTATAAGTCACCACAGAAAAAAAAAAAATAGTATCTTGTTTTCTGAATAAGAAAGTCAATTCTCAAATAAACATGCTCACTTGCTATTTCATGAATCAATCACAGCAATGTTTGTTTGCTAAACGAATTCTTTAGGCCAATGTTTGTTTGTTTGTTTGTTTGTTTGTTTGTTTGTTTGTTTGTTTTTGAGAGACAGAGAGAGTGAGAGAGAGACAGCATGAAGGGTGGGGCGAGGAGGGGCAGGGAGAGAGGAAGAGAGAGAATCCCAAGCAGGCTCTGAGCTGTCAGTGCAGAACCTGACACAGGGCTCGATCCCATGAACAGTGAGATCATGACCCGAACAGAAATCAAGAGCTGACACTTAACCAACTGAGCCACCCAGGTGCCCCAAGGCCAATGTTTCTGAGATTCTGTCTTTCTGTCTAATATCAGTTATCAGTGGGGGAAAAAAATCATTTTCATATTATAAAATATGGTTGGGAAGGTTGAAGTATCTTAGTTTCATACATTCCAAAGCCATACATAAATGTGTTAATCCAATATGCCTCTTGAAAAATTGAACAGTAATATTTTGTTTAATGCTACAACTTAAAAAACAGTCATGGGTTAAGTTCAAGTTTACCACAGAATAATCAAGCGTCACTAAGATAATTGCTTTACTAATGTATTATAATATGCTTTGCATTTTGCAATTTACTTACCTAAAATTCCAATTTCTAAGCCTTCAAGTTTTTCTCTAATATGCTCGTAGATGTTGTCTTTGGTAAAATCTGCTTGTATAATCTTCACGCTGCTCCCTGTGGTACACTCTGCATTAGAGACAACAGTTATTCTTTAATGAACAGGAGTTCAAATCCCTCCCTTGCTCATGGACTTCTCCAATGCTCCTGGCACTACCTGAGCAGACCTTTAAGAGGATAAAACCATTATCCCAATTAGAAACACGAAAAAGTCCCCAATAAATGCTGGAACGTGCTAAAAGATTTGTGAGTGATGGTTTCTTGTGTTTCTGAGAGTTACTCTGATGACAAGTATATGCTCTAAAATAAATTTAGTGCAATGGTTCTCAAAGTGGAGTTAGAAACACAAATTCTCAGGCTCCACCCTGCATGCCCTCCCAGTGACCCTGTTCATGCTCAAGGATGAGACCCCTGGTCTATAGGCCATAAGAGGATAGTGATATGTTGCCTCTCCTCAGTGTCAGGTCCCCGTGGCATAGACAGAGCAATCCTCTGCATTTGTCCAACATGGTAGTATTCATAAAGCATTTACACATATAATATCTTATTTTAAACCTCTCTACAACCTTGTAAAGTAGATATTACACCCATTGCTAAGAGGAGAAAACTAGGGCTCAGAGAAGCTAACTCTCCCCAAGACACCCACACTCTGCTCCCTCCAAGTCCATGCTCGCTCTGCTATTCCACGTGGACTTGGCTTTGTGTAGGAGCCTTCAGTGGGTATAAAAGCAACAGGTAGAGTTCAGCAACTGCTTCCTGCTTAGCTTTGGAGTTAAACCCAATATTTCTGGGACAAGTGATCTTGAGGCATAGTTTGGCAGGTGGGGGATATTTTCAGGCCAAAGACACTTCTTGCTTTTCAAGGACAATAAAAAGCACTATGAGAGAAACATTATGAGAGAAACACTGAAGAATATCCTAGTTTTGGACAAAGTTACTTTTGATATCCAGACATGGAACAAAAGCAGAATTCATTGGATGAAGGGCACTGAGCCTCCATGGTGTGATTGCCCAGCCCCACACTTCCCACCATCCCACGCTATTCCAAATCTCCCCCAGAGACACAAGGCCATCCCCTGACAGCCTGTCACAGTCTTCACAAGTCTTCATAATTGAAGACTCATTCTTTTGAGGTAAGGATTTTACAAATTACTAAATTAATAATTAATTATTGAAATAAAACACTTAAAAAGGGATATGATTACTATTAACTAACAACACCTTGCAGTGGATCATAATAATCAAATATTATAGTATAAATGCTGCCTCATAGAGTTGTACAGTGTACAACTTGTACAACCATACATGGCAGCCCTGGATCAAATATTTTTTAAAAATCTGATAACCACCAGCAAGGACTGTCCCTCAACTCCCTGCAAGGAGCAGGGCATAGATACAGGGAAATGCCCAAACATAGATTCTGCTTTTGAAGGAAGTAGCAGAAGCAATAAAACAGCTGGGACCTCTGGATGAGCAGAACTAATTCTAGAGATGAAGACACTCCACCAAGGAGAGAGTAGATCTATGTGTGCATGTGTCTGTTCCTACTTCACCCAGCCCACAGAATCCCTGCTGAACTAATGCCACTTATGTCCTGCCCTTAACTTTGTAAAGTCAGCTCCCTGCAGAAGGACCAGTGCATCAGGCTCCAGGAGCAGCCTTAGGAATGCTGACGGGGCCTCTACAGGTACAGACTTGGCTGGTGGGCTCCACAAACATCTCCCTTATTTCTTTGGGTCACTCACCAATCTCCGCAGCAATGGCCTGTAGTTTTTTCAGTGTCCGGCTGATAAGCACAACATTGAGTCCTTGTCTTGCTAGCTGGGAATGGGGGTGGGAAAACCGAAAATGAGAAAGATGATAAGCAGATAGGGAAGTCGTGTTTTAAAGGTGAATTGGAACATCACCCACTTGGTCACAAGGTGATGTGCTTGCTTCTCCTGGGTTTAAATGTGCAGAATGTGACAAAGATTTCTGGATTATGAGCAAAACAGCCACACGGGGCCAAGCTATATGTGACATAATAATAGTAGTTTATTTTTAGGTGTTTATTATGTGCCAAAAACTATTCTAAGAGCTTTTTTATTTAAAAAAAAATAAAAGACCCACAGATCCTTTTTTATTAAAAAAAAAAAAAAACCCCTCTGAATGCACTCTCATCAGATATGCCTGGGGCCAAATGTGTTTTGGAATTCAGAATTTAGAAGATTTTATAGTATAATTTATATAACAAGTCTAGGGCAGTACCCCCTGTTTAAAAACTGTATTTCTGCAGCAACTTTTGAGCCGATTCCTATTCATAAGGACATTTTTTTCGTGGTTCACTTCACTTGGGCATGGGCATGGCCTGAGCCCTCTCTCTGGCTCCCAGCAGGACAAAAAATAGAATAAGGTACCAGAGGGTAAATAGACGCTTCTCTGAGATCAGGGAAGAACTCTTCTTCAGAGTGGATAGTGCCTCAACTCCTGGGCTGAGTGGCAGTGCACAGAAGAGGTCTGCATTAACGTGGCACAGGGGACAGGCAAACTCAATATGCTGGGAGGTCCCAGACAGGTCGAGACTCCTCACACCTATAACTACTACTGTGAGAAAGGCTAGAGCTTTCCCTGAAGACAAAGGGAAAAACTAACATTTGTTTAAACCGAGACTGATAACATTTGAGTTAGTGACAAAAGGGCCTGTTAGTTGAAATCTTTCTCTATGGTTTTAATTAAGTTTTTATACCTTTATCTTTTTAATTGTGGTAAAACGCATATAACATAAAATTTATCATCTTAACAAATATATGGAATTTTTCATGAATTTATGTGTCACCCTTGTGTGGGGCTGTGCTAATCTTCTCTGTGTCATTCTAGATTTAGTATATGTCCTGCAGAAGTAAGCACTGTGCCTTTATTTTCATAAGGAATTACAGATTATAGAAAATACATAAGAAGCTGAATTAAAGACTATAATATGTGATCTCCAATAGCCAACAACTCAATCTTCAAGCCAATGATCTCAAAATCACCCAGAGAGATGTCAAACACACACACACACACACACACACACACACACACACACACACACAACCAATTCCCACCAAAACCATCCAAATAAAAATTTCTGGAGTTGAAGCATCAGTGTTTACATCTCTTTCTATTTTAATTTATTAAATTATCTATGCAATACACAAATACAATCTTATTGTAAAAGATGTCTCCAAAACCCCTCTACACCCCTAGGCTCCTGCTGCTTACCTTTTTCTCTGCATCTACATACATATATAAGCACATACAGAAATAAACATTCATTTTATGGTTTTCTTTCCTTTCACACTTTATAAATGGCATTATAAAGATTGTGTTTTTAACTTGATGATATGTCTTATCTCTAAGTATCCTATCTATCTCCACATCACTCCAGTTTCATAGTGTCCTGTAGTTCACTTTAGGGTGAGCACTGGAGTTATTTTTAAGTTTTCCCATTACCTATATTACCACAACGAATACCCTTCTATATAACTCTTCATATATACAAGTGAATCAATTCCTAGAGTAGATAGTCAAGAAGTGGAATTGTATCAAAGGGTGCATGCTTCTAAAATTTTAACAGTGTCGGGGCGCCTGGGTGGCGCAGTCGGTTAAGCGTCCGACTTCAGCCAGGTCACGATCTCGCGGTCCGTGAGTTCGAGCCCCGCGTCAGGCTCTGGGCTGATGGCTCAGAGCCTGGAGCCTGTTTCCGATTCTGTGTCTCCCTCTCTCTCTGCCCCTCCCCCGTTCATGCTCTGTCTCTCTCTGTCCCAAAAATAAATAAACGTTGAAAAAAAAAATTAAAAAAAAATAAATAAATAAAATTTTAACAGTGTTGCCAGAATACGGTGCCTTAAAACCATACCACCAAAAATACAACTATAGCTATTTCTTCACACTCTGTCCAGGATTTTATATTAGCAACCTTTTCAACTTTTCCCAATCTAATGGTCAAGAAATTCTATCCTTATATTGTTTTAATTTGCATTTTTCTAGTTATCAGTGGAGCTGAGCTTTTTTTTTTTTTTTTGGACATTTGTGTGAATTACTGGTGTGTACTCTTTTGCCCATTCTTCTACTGGGTTGTCATTTTTAAATAAATTTTTAGGTGTTTTGTGGGTTTTTTTCACATATTCTGATTATTAATTATTTGCTTGCTATATATTTAGTAAGTATTTTCTCCTTTATTTATGGCACCTTTACCATACATTATATATTAATTTTCATGTTATCGTTCATAAATATTTTCTATGGCTTTTTAAAAACTTCCTTTATGAACTTCCATAACTCCAAGGATATATTTTCCTATAACCTTTTACACTATTTTTATATTTCCTGTTCATTTATTTTTGAGAATAATCTGAGCGTGAAATCACCTAACATTATTTTTTGCAAGATAGGTGGCAATTTTCTTTACAAAAGTTTTGTATTTCTCCATTCTTTATACTTTTTTAGAGAGAGAGCAAATGGGGGAGAGTGCAAAGGGAGAGAGAGATAGGTAGAGAGAGAGAATCTTAACCAGGCTCCACAGTCAACACGGAGCCCGACACAGGGCTCAATCCCATGACCCTAGTATCGTGACTTGAGCCAAAATCAACCGACTGAGCCAGCCCAGGCATCCCTCCATTCTTTCTTGATTTAAAATGCCAATTTAGGGGCGCCTGGGTGGCTCAGTCGGTTGAGCGTCCGACTTCAGCTCATGATCATGGTCATGATCTCAGGTCATGATCTCGCAGTCTGTGAGTTTGAGCCCCGTGTCAGGCTCTGTGCTGACAGCTCAGAGCCTGGAGCCTGCTTCTGATTCTGTGTCTCCCTCTCTCTGCCCCTCCCCCGCTCATGCTCCATCTCTCACTCTCTGTCAAAAATAACATTAAAAAAAATTATTTTTAATGCCAAGTTAGTCATATGCCAAATTCTTACATGTCCGTGGGTCTGTTTGTGATCTACCTGTCCTGTTTCACCAATTTGTTAGTCAATTTCTGTGCCAGTGCCATTTATGATTTAATCACAATCTTCTAATAGGCTTTGATATTTGATGTGTGAAAGAGCAAGTTCCTACCATTTATTGTTCTCTTTCAAAATGTTTTTATCTTCTTAGTTTAACTTTCCAAATAAATGATAAAATTGTCTAGTCAAGTATTATTATATTTAAATTAGAGAATTTTAGGGTAAATAATATTTTGAAATATTATGATATTTGCAGTAATCAGTTGTCTTATCCAGACATTTGGTATCCATTTGTCCTAATCCCATGTGTTCTTCTCAAAAATTTTAGAAGTGTCTTCACATAAATCTTGGACATTTTGTATTAGTTAACATAACATTAGCTCACATAACAGAGAACTCCAAAATTTCAGTGGTTTCACACAATGAAGTTTCACACAATGAAGTTGGTTTTTGTCTTATAAACTCTTTTTCACATAGTCATTCAGGTCCCATGCTGAGAAAGTCTTTGCCATCTTCAACACTAGGTTTCTAAGATTGCCCTGGGTATTGACACCCAGCCATGCAAGGATTAAGACAGAGAAGATACATCCCCTCCTTTAACCACCTTGACCAAGAAGTGACACACATCATTCTGCCTGATTTCATTGGCCAAATTAGTCACATGGCCTCACTTTGGTGGAAAGGAGTCTGGGAAATGCCCTGGCTAGGCAGCTGCTTCTGGCTGTAAGTCTACACCATGCGGGAAAAAAAGTAAGTATCTAGGAGGACATTTAACTGTACCTGTCACCAATATCTTACATTTATTTGTTGTCATCATGAATTAAGTTATTATGGAAAGCAGAGGAAACTCTAGAATGAAATACCTAGGTTCAGTTCTTGTTTCTACCACTTAAACCTGTGCACACAAGTTACTCAGACCAAAGAGTTTCCGCATTGGCAAATCATGGACACCAACAGATATACTTCATTAAGTTGTTCTGAGAATCAAATAAAAAACCATACCACAAGTGCATGGTGCAGAGTCTGTCACATAGGAAAGCACCCAATAGTATCAGTTATTTTTCTATGTATTCTACTTTGTTACTCTTAGTGATTAGGAACTCTGCCCAGCCACCTCACTGAATTCTTTTATTCATTGTAATAGTTTCTTCATCAATGGTTGGCTTTTCATCATAGACAGTAATATTATCTACAAATTACAGTTTTGTCCCTTCCTCTCCAATGTTTGCATACTTTTGGCCTCGTTATCTTGGATAATATCTCCTGTGCTATGTCAAGCAAATATACTGTCTGTTCTCTACCATACTGAGAACACTTTTATTTTTTTGTTTATTTGAGAGAGAGAGCGAGCGCGTGCACTCGTGCACACACAAGTGGGGAGGAGCAGAGAGAGAGGGAGAGAGAGAATCCCAAGAAGGCTCCATGCTTGGTGTAGAGGCTGATTCAGGGATCAAACTCACGAACCGTGAGATCATGACCTGAGCCAAAATCAAGAGTCGGATGCATAACCGACTGAGCCACCCAGACTTCCCTAATGTTTTTCAGTACAAAGCATGAGGTTTCCTGTTATTTCTGGAAGTTATTTTTTATCAATTTCAGAACACTTTCATCTATTCCTTTTTGCCAAATTACTTTATTTTTAAAACAGCTGGATTCAGTTTGCTAATACTTAACTTGGATCCCAATTTTCTTCTTACCTTTGTCCCATTTTGATATCAGAGTCATGCCAATCTGTCTACACAATTCCTGAAATTGTCCCAGGATTTTCTCAATTTTAAAACCAAAAGTCCCACACCCCAGGATCTGCCCCAGTCCCAGGCAAATCAAGTTGGTTGGTCATCCTAGAAACATTTTGGTTTTTTGGTATTTCTTTCTTATTCCTTGAAGATTTAGTAATATTTACTCACAAGTAACATCTGGGTGTTTTGTAGATATTCATAAATGCCTTTTCCATCTCATGCATGGGTTGAGCCAACTTTGATTATGTTTCCATAGGAAATGTCTTTCATCTAAGTTTTCACTTTATTGATACAAAGATAGTATTTTCTTCCTTTCTTTTTCTTCTTCCTCTACTTTTTTTTAAATCTCCTTGACTGTAGCTAGGTTCCCAACATTGTTCCTTCTCTTTCTTTTTCTTTTTTTTTTTTTTTGAGGTTTTCAAATATTTGTTCCTTTTCTGTTTGTTTTTTTTTTTTAAGAATCAATCTTGAATGATCAGTTCAGTTTATTCCTATTGCCTCTGTCACCCATTTTTGTTCTTCTCTTTATTAATTTCCTCCTTCTATTTCTTTTGGATTTATTTTGTTCCCTTTCTAGAATTTCTTGAAAGCTAAGACTATCTACAATCTTCCTTATTTTCTAATAGATGCATTTAAAGCCAAAAATCTTCACTTCGAAATGCATACAATTTTGACCATAATTCACAGGAATGTCCATTTTTATTTTTTGGAGTTACACTGAGGTATAATTTTTCAATATAGATGACAGGGTGGATATCATTTTCTTTTTTCTTTTTTCTTTTTTATGTTTATTTGTTTATTTTCAGAGAGAGAGGGCACAAATTGGGGATGGGCAGAGAGAAGGAGAAATAGAATCCCAAGCAGGCTTTGCACCATCAGCACAGAGCCCGATGCAGGGCTCAAACACATGAACTGTGAGATCATGACCTGACCCAAGATCAAGAGTCTGACCCTCTAACGACTGAGCCACCCAGGTGTTCTGGGTGTCATTTTCTAAGATTAGTTTTAATTTTATTGCATAGTAGTCAGTGAACATAATGGTATGTTTTTTGCCATTGGTAACTTATCACAATTTTCTTTCCAATAAGTGCACTTTTATGAATGTTCCATGTGTATCCTTAAAGAATGTGTATTAGCTCTTCATTAGCTAGGTTTTATAAATTTTCGTCTCTTAAATTAAAAGTGAGGTTTACCAAATGGCTTACCAAGTATTGGTTAAACCTGTATGAGAGGGTATTCAAATTCCTTATAAACTTAATTATTTGTATTTATGTAGTAAGATGTTAAATTAGAAGTTTCAACAGAAGTGCAAAGACCCAATAGAAATCAGATCACAAAATCATTTCAGAGAGCAAACCAAGAAAAAAAATTTACAAAATAATATCTAAGTAACCTGACAATGTGATTCTTGAGCCCATCCACAGGGCGCCCTTCACTCATATAAAAAATATGTCAAGATAAGGAGCATAGCAAATCAGAGGGCTTCGTGAAGAGGATTTCTTTGGTTTTGTCTGCTACCAAGCTACGATTCCCATCCCCAAGGGCAGGGTGAGGGAGGAGCCTTATGTCAAAAGGGGTGGGGGTACCATCCCATCTTATTTCATGTTTTCTATGCATCATGCTATCCAGCTTATCGCCCCCTACCCTCCCTGGTTTCTGCTGAATCAGTTAGTAGAGCATAGGCGATACTGTGGTCACAAGTTACAGCAATTTAACATGACAAAGGATTATCTCTTACTCATTATGCTCAAACTGTACACCCATCTGACCAACACTCCCCAAAATCTAAAGAGCAAGAATCATGACTTATTGATGCTCTGACATTGGAGCTTTCTGCTGCCATGAGCTAGGCCACCATTCAAACTTGTTTGACTGTTTCTCCTGGACCAGATGTGGGAAAGAATAGGTATGGGGTTAGATTCTAGACAAAACATCCACCCCAAAGCAAAGAGACCTCAGCAGAAGCAGAGCTGGAGGAAGACTTCAAGGGCTAAGGAGGTCAGGATGCAAGATGATAGCACATTCACCAGAGCCATGTAGGTGTGGAGAACCCAGGAAAGTGCCCCATAAGTCACATGAATGTCAGTCACCAGGCCCAGACAGCCAGTCTCCTTCTTAGGACGGTACCAGGCCTATCCTATCATTCCTTCTCTTCTCTGCTGACCATCTCCAAACTCCTGCTCCTCACCCCTGGCAGATTCAGACATCTCAGTTGGCAACTGGGAAAGAGAAGCAGACCACAGCACTACGTCATGTCCCCAGAACATGGCCTCCAAAGCACATCCCAGCTGCATTAGGGGAGATTTAATTTTATTTCATGTTCAATATTTTCATTATTGCAGGTAACTGGACACTGGGACTGTGGAGTTGAAACCTGTTTGCATCTGGAAGTGACCAGAGGGAATCAGTGAAGTAATGGGACCAGAGGTAGAGAAAGAACCAGAGCTATGGAACAGGTTCAAAAAGACAAAGAGAAACAGTCACAAGTGTGCCCAGTGAGTCCTGCAAAGCCTGTTTATCGGTTCTGTTTCTGAAAGTGTCGTGGAAATCTCCTACAGTGGTTCCAAATTCATCAAACACTTCTATTCTAGATCGGTTTCTACTTTCAATATTTCAAAGTTATATTGTCAGAAATAGAATTGGCTCAATATTAATCATATGAATCTTATAAATATGAACATTTCTATTATCCTTTTTTAATTTTTTAATGTTTTATTTATTTTTGAGAGAGAGAGAGAGAGACAGCATGAGTAAGGGAGGGGCAGAGCGAGAGAGGGACACAGAATCTGAAGCAGGCTCCAGGCTCTGAGCTGTCTGTGCAGAGCCTGACGTAGGCTCGAACTCACAAACTATGAGAACATGACCTGAGCCGAAGTTGGACACTTAACCGACTGAGCGACCCAGGTGCCCCTTTTATAATCTTGAATTGCATTTTGTCTAATACTGATATTGGGAGCAATATCCTTTCCTGTCTTTTTGCATTTTCCTAGGATATGTTTTTCCATCCCTTTACTTTCAACTTTACTTTCCTGTATTTAACATTGGATTTTTTTTTTTAGTTCTTTCTAGGTTATCTCATATCTATCAGGAAATATAACCAAGTCATATTTACTGCGATTGCAAATATACTGCACCAACTGTCTATCTTGTTTTAGTTTTCTATTCACTGTGTTTCCTTTGTTACTGTACTCAGTCTGTAGGAGGCAAGACAGGACAAAATTACAGTAACAAAATAGCCCCAAATCTCAGTGGCATAATACAAGAGAAATTTGTTTTTCCTTACACAATGTCCTCTGCAGATAACCCAACAGTCCAGGCCATGCCTCCCTACCCATGCAACCACTCAGGGTCTAGGTTTTTTCCCAGGGCTCAAATTGACATGAGGCAAGCAAATGACCTAGGGTGCTCCACGGTCATTACACAGGGCCTCCATGGCTTTGCCTGGTATTGAGCAATGAGAACTGAACCTGATGATTCTATAGCAAAGACAAATTCATATATTTTTGAAAAATAAGTTACAAAAACAAGAACACCCCTTTTTTCCCCCAAACTAAATACAGAAAGACCAGTTCTGTACCTGGATTAGTAAAATATTTTCATAGACGAAAAGATGTTCACAAAACAGTAATCATTTTATAAAAATACATATGAACAAAAGAATACAAATCAAACATATTAGCAAGGTTGCATGTGAGAGGAAGATAAATGGGGGATGGGAATGAAAGAAAAGAAATTGAGAGAGGGAAATGCAAATACACGTCCACACAGAGACTTGAACAAGAATTAGTAACAACTTCATCTGTAATAGTCCAAACTGAAAACAACCCAAATGTCCATCAACAGGTGAACAGATAAATTATTGTACAGCCAATCCATGGAATACTACTCAGCGTAAAAAGGAATGATTTATATACACAGCAACATGAATGAATTTCAAAATAATTATGCTGAGTGGAAGAACCAAACCAAAAAAGAGTACATACTATATGATTCCATTTATGTAAATTTGGGGGTGCCTAGCTGTCTCAGTCAGTAGAGCATGTGACTCTTGATCTTGGGGCTGTGAGTTCAAGCCCCATGTTGGGCATAGAGATTACTTTTTAAAAAAAAAAAGTCTTCCAGGGGCGCCTTATGGCTCAGTAGGTTAAGTGTCTGACTTTGGCTCAGGTCATGATCTCACAATTGTGAGTTCAAGCCCGCATCAGGCTCTGCACTGACACCTCAGAGCCTGGAGCCTGCTTCAGATTCTGTGTCTCCCTCTCTCTCTGTCCCTCCCCCACTCACACTCTGTCTGTGTCTCAAAAATAAATAAACATTCAAAAAAAAACCCACTTCATCCCAAATTTAAATACAGGCAAAATGATGATTGTTTGATTTTCTTTTTTTTAAAATACCATCCCAGAATGTTTTCTAAGAAGCCTGCTTGACCTCATTGGACATTTTGGGGCATGTAACTTTGCTGGGTTTTTGGTTTTTTTTTTTTTTAATTTTTTTTAACATTTTATTTTATTTTTGAGACGTGGAGAGACAGCGCATGAACAGGGGAGGGTCAGAGACAGGGAGACACAGAATCTGAAACAGGCTCCAGGCTCTGAGCTGGCAGCACAGAGCCCGAAGTGGGGCTCGAACTCACGGACCGTGAGATCATGACCTGAGCCGAAGTCGGACGCTTAACCGACTGAGCCACCCAGGCGCCCCAGCTGGGTTTTTTTTTTTTAAGTTTAAGTTTATTTATTTATTCTGAGAGAGAGAGAGAGAACACTAGCAGAGAAGGGACAGAGAGAGAGGGAGAGAGAGAATCCCAAGCAGGTTCTTCACTGTCAACCCACGTGGGGCTCAAACTCACAAACAGTGACATCATGACCTAAGCTGCAATCAAGAGTCAGACACTTAACCAACTGAGCCTCCCAGGCGCCCCTGCTGCTACAGAATTTTTAACAGTCCTCAGCCCTTGGAGGTATGGACAGCTCACAGCCAGCCAGGTGAGGGACAGAGGGTTGTCAGGACTTTATTGTCTAGCAGAGAAGCTAACCCAGAGGCAACACGGTTATACACCATAGAAAGTTGGCCCATCTGGTACGTAACTTGGCAATATTATTGCACATTCCTTTCCAACTGACTATATAAATCCTTATTCCTCAGACACTCTCACACAATCAGCAATTTGGCTTCCTTCTGGATCCTTCCTTACTACATTGAATAAAATTTTAACAAATGCTAGCATGTATCTTCATTTGAGAATTGTGTTTTTACAACCCTGAAGATAAAATATTGGTTAATCCTTTGAATTATTTGCCTAAACGGACACAACAGTTATACTGTAACCCTAATGTCTACAAGATTTTAAAAGTGACTGTACTAGCATGTTCTAGTGAAGACAAAGAATATCAGAGAGGGATTTTTAATCTCCCTTTATGATAGTTTCAAGAAGTACACACAGGAAGTTTGAAACTAAAAAGAGAAAAAAAATTATACACAAGATGAATAACAACCAAAAGGAAAAAAATGCATGACTTTCTTAATACCAATCAAAACAGGCTCTAAAGCATATAAGTATTCCTAGAAGTACAGACTAGTAAAAAGTTCAGTTCCTCAAAGTTCAGGATTACCTAATAAAGTAGCTTTACATAAAACTGCAAGAAGAACTGAAAAATACATCACCAGAATAGATTTTAATTTCCCACTTTGGTAATTGTTGGATGACACACACAAACATTTGGTTAGAATACTGACTACAGAATCCACAGATATAATACACTTGATCCAATGGGCACATACAAACACTACACAATTGCAGGTAACATTCTTTTGAAAGTCAAGTCTTTGCCCCAAATAGTCAAAGTAATATTGAAGAAGAAAACCAAGGCAGGAGGCATCACAATCCCAGACTTTAGCCTCTACTACAAAGCTGTAATCATCAAGACAGTATGGTATCAGCACAAAAACAGACACATAGACCAATGGAATAGAATAGAGAAACCAGAATTGGACCCACAAATGTATAGCCAACTAATCTTTGACAAAGCAGGAAAGAGTATCCAATGGAAAAAAGACAGTCTGTTTAGCAAACAGTGCTGAGAGAATGGGACAGCAACATGCAGAAGAATGAAACTAGACCACTTTCTTACACCATACACAAAAATAAATTCAAAATGGATGAAAGACCTAAATGTGAGACAGGAAACCATCAAAACCCTAAAGGAGAAAGCAGGCAACAACTTTTTGACCTCAGCTGCAGCAATTTTTTACTCAACACATCTCCAAAGGCAAGGGAATTAAAAGTAAAAGTGAACCTCACCAAGATAAAAAGCTTCTGCACTGCAAAGGAAACAATCAACAAAACTAAAAGGCAACTGACAGAATGGGAAAAGATACTTGCAAATGACATATAGGATAAAGGGTTAGTATCCAAACTCTACAAAGAACTTACCAAACTCAACACCTGAAAAACAAATAATCCAGTGAAGAAATGGGCAGAAGACATGAATAGACACTTTTCCAAAGAAGACCTCCATGTTGGGATGAGCACTGGGTGTTGTATGGAAACTAATTTGACAATAAATTATATTTAATACAAAAAATAAAATAAAATAAATTTTTTAAAAGACCTCCAGATGGCCAACAGATACATGAAAAGATGCTCAATGTCACTCATCATCATGGAAGTACAGTTCAAACCCCACTGAGATACCACCTCACACCAGTCAGAGTGGTTAAAATTAACAACTCAAGATACTATAGATGCTGGCAAGGATGTGGAGAAACAGGAACCCTCTTGCACTGTTGGTGGGAATGCAAACTTGTACAGCCGCTCTGGAAAACAGTGTGGAGTTTCCTCAAAAAATTAAAAACAGACCTACCCTATGACCCAGCAATAGCACTACTAGGAATTTATCCAACAGATACAGGAGTGCTGGGTCATAGGGGCACATGTACCCCAATGTTTATAGCAGCACTTTCAACAATAGCCAAATTATGGAAAGAGCCTAAATGTCCATCAACTGATGAATGGATAAAGAAGATGTGGTTTATATATACGATGGAATACTACTTGGCAATGAGAAAGAATGAAACCATGCCATTTGCAGCAATGTGGATGGAACTGGAAGATATTATGCTGAGTGAAATAAGTCAGTCAGAGAAAGACATATATCATATGTTTCCACCCATATATGGATCTTGAGACACTTAACAGAAGACCATGGGGGAAGGGAAGGGGGAAAAATAGTTACAAACAGAGAGGGAGGAAGGCAAACCCTAAGAGACTCTTAAATACAGGGAACAAACTGAAGGTGGAGGGGGGGTGAGGGAGAGGGTAAAATGAGTGATGGGCATTAAGGAGGGCACTTGTTGGGATGAGCACTGGGTGTTGTACATAAGTGATGAACCATGGGAATCTACCCCAAAAACCAAGAGCACACTTTACACACTGTATGTTAGCCAATTTGACAATAAATTGTGTTAAAAAAAAAAAAAAAGAAAGAAAGTTGAGTCTTTGAAAAAAACTGATAAAACTGACAAACCTCCAGCAAAATTAATCAAGAAAAAAGAGAGAATGCACAAATAAACCATAAGTAATATTAGGAATGAAAATGTGGGCATAATTAGAGATCCAGCTTGGATTTAAAATATAGAAAAGGGTATGGCCACCTGGATGGCTCAATCAGTTGAGCATTGGACTCCTGATTTCAGCTCAGATCATGATCAAGCCACGAGTTGAGCTCCCCGCTAAGCGGTGAGCCTGCTTGAGACAATCTCTCTCTCTCTCTCTGTCTCTCTCCCTCTCTCGTTCTCTCTCCCTCTGCCTTTCCCCCACTCATGCAGCGAACATGCACTCTCCCTCTCTAAAATAAAAAAAAAAAATTTAAATACAGAAAAGGGGTTAAGAGGGGAAACTAAACACATGTAGTTAATTATGCTCCTCCTGAAATCCCATTAAATGGGAAGCAATTTTTTTTTCAAAAAAACCATAAATCCACAGAGATAGTACCAAAAGACAAGAGCAACCCCAAATTTTGGGTTCCTAGAAAGTAGATGGGCAGGATCCCAAGTCTTACACCAGCCATGGGATAAACTGAGAACTGACCAAATTTGTACCACTAAAATCCTCAAAATTCTCAGGCACTGCCAGCACCAAACCTGGAGTAAAGGGGGTGCCAAATGAGGGGGGATTGGGTAAGAGCTGTTGGAGAAGACGTAGTGCCCGAATGCCCACCTCCATTCCATGTTCCACACATTGAAGACAGGGGTCCTCTCTGGGAGCAAGGAGTTGCACAAGTTATGTCCATACCAGGTCTGACTCCAGAAAGATGGCAGTCAGGCCTTTGCTATATGGGCAGGAGGCTACCTCTTCTCTGGGGAGTCTCACCCACATCAAGACACTGGCCTGGGGGTTCCCCAAGCAGGAGCCAATCACCCTCAGCTCTGAGCTCCATCCGGCTCAGACCCTCCAGGCAGAGTCCTCATTCTCCTAATCCAGCTCTCAGACATGGACAGACCAAGGATTATCTGTGGAAAGCTGTTAACATGAAAGACAGAGAGCCAAACAGGAAAAAAAGCAACTTGGAAGGGGAACGCAATTTTTTTGAAAGAAGAAAAAAAAATCGGTATATCTCCAAAGGGTAAGAGAGGCTGCTGTTCTATGCAAAGAACAGGCAAACAAAACACAAAAGATCTCTCAGAAATGCGAATGATTCTTAATTTATTTTAAAAGTTTTCATTCTTAATTTTTTAGAAATTTGAAAGTAAAGAATTTTTTAATATTTATTTTTGAGAAAGAGGGAGAGAGAGAAACAGAGACAGAGCGCTAGAGGGGGAGGGGCAGAGAGAGAGGGAGACACAGACCCTGAGGCAGGCTCCAGGCTCCTAGCTGTCAACACAGAGTCTGACGCGGGGCCCAAACCCACAAAGGAGGAGATCATGACCTGAGCCGAAGCCGGATGCTTAACCAACTGAGCCACCCAGGTGCCCCCTAGAAATTTGAAATTTAAAAAAAAAAGAGCAAATAATGAAAAATTCAATAAAACAGAGGATAAAATTGATGAAATCTTTTTGCAGAGAAGAAAGCAGAGATAAAATGAAAATTATGAGAAAAAAGAGACAAATAGAGAGTGATTTCAGGATCTGAATAATAGGAGTTCCAGAAATAATACGAACAACATCTGAGTAACTGGAATTCCAGAAAGAAGAGAGAAAGTGGGAAGAGACTAAACACCCTGGCACAACTTATTTTATGGAGTGACCTGGCTGTGTCCCCCCACTGCCTAACCTTTCAATATTTCTGCTCATTTTCTGAACATTCAGTTGTTTGGTTAACTAGATGACAGTCTTAGACTAAATTCATTTCCTGCTTTTGTTTTTTAAACTTAGTAAGAGAATGCTACCAAAAAAAAAAAAAATGCCGATAAATTTTATTTATTTTTTTTTGACAGAGAGAGAGGGGGCACAAGAGAGAGGGACACACAGAGAGGGGGCAGAGAGAGAGAATCCCACAAGGGGCAGAGAGAGAGAGAGAGAGAGAAGCAGGGCTCACCCAGTGCTCATATTTTACCTGAAGTGGGGCCAATAAAGTTTAAAACTTAAGTGAAATTGGGGCACCTGGGTGGCTCAGTCAGTTAAGTGTCAACTTCAGCCTAGGTCAGATCTTGCCAGTGTCATGATCATGCCATTGTCATGATCTTGACAGCTCAGAGCCTGGAGCCTGTTTCAGATTCTGTGCCTCCATCTCTCTCTCTGTGCCTCCCCATTCACTCTCTCTCTCTCTCAAAAATAAATGAACATTAAAAATTTTTTATTTTAAAAACTTAGGTGAAATGGATATATATTTCTAGAAAAATTCAAATTTCCAAAACTTATAAAAGAAAAAATTAAAATCCAAATAGCTCTATAATCACTAAACATAATAATAATAAGGTAATGATGATATAAATGAATAGCTTAAATTGTCCCATGAAGAAAACTCCAGTGACAGATGGTTTTACAGATAAGTTCTATCAAACATTCAAACCAAAAAGATCATGGCTAAATTGCACAATCGTTCTCAAATATTAAAAAGAGGTAAAATTCCCCTGTTCGGTTTATAAGGTCAGTGTAACTTTGACACCAAAACTTTGGAAACTAGTTGGCATTACCTAGTAATGTTGACAATGCACAACCTGTGAGCCAGCAATTCTGCTCCTGGGAGTGTTCTCAACTCTTGCATAAGACCTTCAGGAGGCCTGGACAAAGTGTTCATACCAGCAAAAGCAGAAACTACCGAAATGTCTCTCAACAAAGAAAAGGATAACTAAACTGAGATGTATTTATATCACAGAGTGTTATACAATACTGAAAATGTTGTACATGTTGTACATGGATGAACTTCAAAAGCATAATACTGATCAATAAGAAGCAGGTTGCTGAAGACCTGAATCCATCCATGGTAGGTTCAAAACTAACAATGCAACCAATATATTGTTTAGGGATACATGCACATGTAATAGAACTTCTATTTTTTAGTGTTTTTTTTAATGTTTATTCATTTTTGAGAGACAGAGTGCGAGTGGGGGAGGGGCAGAGAGAGACGGAGACAGAATCTGAAGCAGGCTCCAGGCTCTGAGCTGTCAGCACAGCCCCAACACGGGGCTCGAACTCATGACAAGAGATCATGACCTGAGCCGAAGTCGGATGCTTAACCGACTGAGCCACCCAAGCACCCCTGGAACTTTTTTTAAGTAAGGAAATTGTTTACACAATGTTCATGATCATGTTTATACATATGGGAGTGAGAGAGGGGAAAACACAAAGGCAGGATGTATATGACTGTATGGTAAGTTTCAAGGACACTGGTGATGTTCTAATTCTTAAGCTGGGTGATAAGGGATACATTACTCATTGTATTACTTTTTGAAATCACATCTATGGATTATATACACTCTTGTTTGATGCATCTCTGTCTCTCTGTGTCTGTCTCACTCTCAACACACACACACACACACACACACACACGCACATACAACCATGACATACTACAATGAACCTAGGATATTCAAAGCCTGCATCAGAAATTACAGGGTTGAAGTCAAGCCACACAGTAACAAGGCAATGAGTCCAGGGGAACATAAAAATAATTCAAAGCTGCTATTTTTACTTAAGGCAAGATGAAAGAGAACAAGCTGGGAGTGCCACTGAGGTACTTTAGATGAGAGGAATTTAGACATTGGGAAGAAATTTCCTTGCTGAAATGACAAAACATCACCATAAATTGCCAAGTAAATGTGTAATGATATTCAAAACAGGGCCACGCAGTTATTTTTCTTGGGTTGGTCTGAGGCAGAGCTAGTCAAGCGATTTTAATCCAAGGGCCAACTCTGTGCCACTACCTGGAGCTGCCAGGAATACTGATGTGAGAAGAATTCTGACTGACCTGATCTGCCACGCTGGATCCAGGAACCGTGCCTGCACCCGTGTGGCCCCAGATGTTGGCGGGTGCCCAGAGGTGAAGGAATGAAACCACACAATCTTGAGTCTTACATTTTGCTTCTAGTATTCTCTGGGCATTAACGGTCAAGAATATGTGCATCAGAGAAACAAAACGTAAAATTCATAATATTTAAATATGTATTATATATTACATTAAATCTATACTTTGTATAAATATTAAACCTTATAATCAGGCACCTGGGTGGCTCAGTCCATTAAGCATCCAACTTCGGCTCAGGTCATGATCTCACAATTGTGAGTTCAAGCCCGGCATCAGGCTCTGTGCTGACAGCTCAGAGCCTGGAGCCTGCTTCAGATTCTGTGTCTCCCTCTCTCTCTGCCCCTCCCCTACTCACGCTCTGGCTCTCTCTGTCTCTCAAAAAATGAATAAACATTAAAAAAAATTTTAAACCTTATAATAATATGAGATGGGTTATAATTGGTTCAGTCATTTGGAGAACTATTTAGTAAGGGTATCCAACATTTTTTTATAATTTTAAGTTTTTTATTTTAATTCCAGTCTATTTAACATACAGCGTTCTATTAGTTTCAGGTGTGAAGGGTATCCAACATTTAAATGCAAATCCCCATTGAGCCAGTAAGCTCACTGATAGGGTTGTATACTTGCATGTGTGTAAGTATATATTCAAAAGTATGCCTTGAAACATTATTTGTGAAAACAAAAATAAAAACCAGCCTGAGTGTCTATCCCTCAGAAGCTGACATAAGACATGGTACACCACTGGGATAGGCTAACCCTGAAATCATTTACAAGAGTGCACGCCATCTATATGCCCTTGCTGCAGGAAGATCCCCATGCTGCTATCAAATGAACAAAGAAAAGTTTAGAACAGGATTTGTGCTTATCCCATTTGTGCCTACATGGGCAAAAACTAAATATACAGGTGTAAATTCTGATGGAGACTGCTAGTGGGCCACTAAAACCTGTTACTCCTTCTTCCTGGGCATGTGACTAGACCACACTCCCAACCTCCCTTGCAGAGGTGGCTTGCAGAACACAAACATGCTGGTGACTCAGCTCCAACCTTGAAGATAGAAGGAACCTGGCAGAACCACCTGCCAATCAGGAAAACTCCCATTTTCTTTGCAGTCTCTAGATTACAGTTAGGTCTCTGTTCTGCAGCCAATCTTTACCATAGTATTGGCATGTAAGTATGAATACAGCTATGATTTGTCTATATTTTCTGGAAGGAATCTCAAGACATTTTAATTTTCTTTTAAACATTTATTTTTGAAAAACAGAGACAGAGCACTACTTGGGGAGGGGCAGAGAGAGAGGGACACACAGAATCTGAAGCAGGTTCCAGGCTCTGAGCTGTCAGCACAGATCTCAATGCAGGGCTCGAATTTGTGAACTGTGAGATCATGACCTGAGCCGAAGTCGGACACTTAACTGACTGAGCCACCCAGGTGCCCCTCAAGACATTTTTAATACTGGTGACCTTCACAGAGCAGCATAAAGTAGGGGCAGGGCTGGGAAGAGGACATTATTTTGTGTGTGTGCCTTTCTGTACTGCTTGAGTTTTCTAATTTTATGCCTGCATTACTTTTATCTTTAACAGGAATTATCTGGACAAAGAAATGATGGACTTTTGCTGTTTTCTTCTTTATATCTCTTTAAAAAATACACTTAAACAACATTAGCCATCAAAGAAATGTAAATTAAAGCCAGAATGAGACATCGCCAACCAGCTATTAGAATAGGTATAATAAAAAATAGTGACTCCACCAAATGCTGGAGAGCATATGAAGAAAATGAATTAACTTCTCTATTGCTGGTGGGCAAGGTACAGTCACTGGGAAATAGTTCAGCAGTTTCTTAAAAACAAAACAAAACAGAACAGAACAGAACAAAACCAGAGGCTCCTGGGTGGCTCAGTTGGTTAAGTATCTGACTTTGGCTCAGATCTGACTTTGGCTCAGTAACTGGAGGTAGATGAAGACTACAGCTCTCCTCCCCCACAACCCAGCCAGCAGATGATGAGTTACAAAATGCAAGCAAGCCTCCAACCAAACTCCACCACACAGAAACATTTACTAGGAAGCCAGCATCAAAACAGTCATGAACCTGTTCTTATAGATCAGTGGATCCCAGCTCTCTGTTCTTTAGGCATTCTGTGAATGCCTTGCATGAAGTTCTTCCCAGGGGAACATAACAATGTGCTGGAACAGAATACAGTCAGCCTTCTAGTGGAGTCAGGAATCCTCCACTAAGTGGTAGGACAAGGGACCAAATCAGTTCAAGGCCTAGGGCCTACTCTGCCTCACTCACGGATACAACATCTCTGTTCCTACAAAAGTGGAAGTGCCTGTACAATATTTCTAGCCAATTCACCTATCTTCAACTGTATTTCTTCAGGAAGCTCTTTGTAACATCTGTTAGGCTAAGGGGAAAACCATCTAATGAAAGTCCTGTTAACTTAAGCATAGATGTAGATGAACTTTGATTTAGCATCTTTAAAAATTAACTAAAGACTGGATTTAGCCACAGTCCTGGCCAGAAATAGCACTGTCAAATTGGATAACTTGAAGAGAGTTTAATTAAAGAATGTTTTACAAAGTATAGGTATGGCATAGAGAAACCACAATACTCTGGGGCTAATAACAGCAGAGCCTCTTTCCTCTGTGTGCCCCAAAGAGTTAGGGAATGAAGAGTCACCAGAATGGGAGAAGACAGCTGTGTGGAACAGATCACCTGACAGAGCTACACCTGCAGCAGAGGGACATAGCCCTCTAGACCCACAGGGAGACAGCTGGAAAAGAACTCCACCTGACTCTCCTCTCCCTGTCTTACCTGTTGCCAGTGTCTCCCACTGGCCAAACCCACCTGAAACCAGAGGCCAACTGAGCCCGTTGGTGCTGGTCAGCCTCCTGGGGCACAGAACAGGGTGAGAAAATGCAGAGGGTAGGTCTGGAGGGGCAGAAAGTAACCCAACACACACCACCTTTAGTTTTAACTGATAACCAACCACTGCAGAAATATGGACTAAAACTCACCTAACTTAAACATAAATTTACCATATGACCCAGCAATTCCACTCCTAGGTAATCTACCCAAGAAAAAGGGAAACCTGTATTCACACAAAAACTTGCATATGAATACTCACAGCAGCATTATTATACAGACTGTCCCTGACTGTTCAACTTAGGATTTAACAACTTTATAATGGTGCAAGAGCAATACACATTCAGTAGAAACTATACTTTGAATTTTGAATTTTGATCCTTTCCCAGGTGAGTGATATGCCATCCAATCCTCTCCCATGATGCTGGGCAGAGGCAGCTCCCAGTCAGCCAGAGATCATGAGGGTGAATGACCCCTACACTAACAACCACTCTGTGTCCACACAACCATTCTGCTTTTTACTTTTAGTCCAGCACTCCATAAATTACATAAGATGGTCAATACTTTATCATAAAATACGCTTTGCTTTAGATGATTTTGCCCAACCACAGGCTAACGTAAATGTTCTGAGCTCGTTTAAGTTAGCCCAGGCTAAGCTATGATGTTTAGCAGGTTAGGGTTATTAAATGCATTTACTACTTATTGTATTTTCAACTTACAATGGGTTTGTAGGGATGGAATCCCACTGTAAGTTAAGAAAGATCAGTATAACCAAACAATGGGAATCCAAGCATTCATCAACTGGTAAGTGAGTAAACAAATGGTGGTATATCCATACAATAGAATATTATCATGCAGTAAAAATGAAAACACCACCAACACATAACAACACTGATAAATCTCAAAAACATAACGCTAAGTGAAAGAAGCCAGTCATATTGTGTGGTAGCATTTGTACAAAATGTTCAAAAAGATCAGTAGCAGCCCAGAGCTGGGATGGAAATAGGGGATTAAGTGTAACAAGGCAGGAGGGATCTTATTAGAATCTTACTAGGGTGATGGAAATGTTCTACAACTGGATGGTGATGATGGTGAACAACTTGGTTAATTCACTAAAAATCATTCAATTGTACACTTAAAACAGGTGGGTTTTATGGTGTGTGAATTAAATCTTAAGAAGCTGTTTAAAATAAAAAACTGACCCACATGCCTATCATATTATCAATTCTAAAGTATTTTATTTTTTAAATGTTTATTTATTAGTTTTGAGAGAGAGAGAGAATGAGTGGGGTAGGGGAGGAAAGGACAGTAAGAGAGAGAGAGAGAGAGTGAGAGAATCCCAAGGCTCCACACTATCAGTGCAGAGCCCAACACAGGGCTCAAACCTATGAACTGTGACATCATGACTTGAGGCAAAACCAAGAGAGTCAGATGTTTAACTGGGCCACCCAGGCACCCCTATGCTAAAGTACTCTAAAGTAAATTTACATTCACTTTAACCTGTGATCTTCAGCCATAAAGTATCATCACAAGTCCTACCCCTGGCCTGGAATCTGTACAATGAGGAGTCACTTTATAAAAAGATAATCAATCAAGATCCAGACATGTAAAAAAAGATAATGAAGGGTGATCCTCTGCATCTAGTGTTCACTTTAAATAGTCGATTTCTTTATACATTTAAACATGACGTACAAAAAAAGTATATTTACTCATGGTTTGTCTGGAACACAGCTATTATTTAAAAGGAAAAGACACAGAAAATCTCTCAAAGACATTGATGTCAATTTTGGCTGACTCTAGATAAAGCTCCATTCTGGCCAGACTGAGCAAAGGAGGGGAAAGTGGAAATGAGGTTCTCTAAAACAAAACATCTTCAGCTGTGCATGTCTCACGCTTTCCTCAAAAAATAAGAAACAACCACCACAGAAAAAACAAGTTAAGGTGACCCCTAAGGTAAACTATGGGCTCTGGGTGGTAATGAAGTCGTCAGGGTGGGTTCATCCATTGTAACAATGTCCCACTCTGGTGGAGTGTATGTCAACAGTGTGGTGGCTGCACACGTTTGGGGTTAGGAGATATATAGGAACTCTCTGTGCCTTCCACTCAATTTTGTGGTCAGCCTTAAACTGTCCTTAAAAAATAAGTCTTTAAAATTTTTTAAATAAATGGAAAATAAAAAGATTGAAAAATAAAAACCAAGGACTGTCCCATTTCAAGACTGACTCTGCTAGAAAACAATAGATGTGACAAGGAAGTAGAGAAAGGGGAAGCCTCTTACCCTGTTGGTGAGAATACAAACTGGTGCAGCCACTCTGGAAAACAGTATGCAAGTTCCTCAAAAAAGTTAAAAATAGAACTACCTTATGATCCAGCAATTGCACTACTACTATTTACCCAAAGGATACAAAATACATATACAAGGGGATACATGCACCCCAATGTTTATAGCAGCACTATCAACAAAAGCCAAACTATAGAAAGATCCCAAATCTCCATTGTCTGATGAATGGATAAAGAAGATGTATATATATATATATATATATATATATATATATATATATACAATGAACTCTTACCATTTGCAACAACGTAGATGGAACTAGAATGTATTATGCTAAGTGAAATAGGTCAGTCAGAGAAAGACAAATATCATATGACTTCACTCATATATGGAATTTAGGAAACAAAACAGGTGATCATATGGGAAGAGGGGAAGGAAAGAGAGAGGAAAGTAAACCATAAGAGACTCTTAAATATAGAGAACAAACTGAGGATGATGGAGGGAGGTGGGTGGGGGATGGGCCAAATGGGTGATGGGAATTAAGGAGGGCACTTGTTGCAATGAGCACTGGGTGTTATATGTAAGTGATGAGCCACTGGGTTCTACTCCTGAAACCAATATTACACTGTATGTTAACTGACTGGAATTTGAATAAAAAATTGGGAGAAAAAAGAGAGAAAGAGAGGGGAGGGAGATTTGAAAGTGCTCTGAAAGGAAGAAAGAAAGAAAGAAAGAAAGAAAGAAAGAAAGAAAGGCCGGCTTTGTCAGTGATATCCCAGAGTTTTCTCTCTTCCTGTGGAAAACAACCCCCTCCCCCCCCCCACCTCCAACCTTCATTTTGAGCTTTGGAATCCATCAGAATGGTGGCCAAAGAATTAAGCACCTTTGTCTCACAATTCATTTCATCAGCCTCCTGAAGAGAAGATTGTCCATTAAATGGAAAACAATTTGCATTTTTAGCACAAAGGATGCTTGCTTCCTGGTGGGCTTCCAGCCTCTCCAGAATTGTGCCATTTCTCTCAAGAGCCACAGACATTTTAAAGGTTCTATGTGAAGTGGTGTGGGCCAGGAGAGGGAGGGAGAGGGCAGAAAACACATATTTGTCTGGGACAGCATTGTTCCCTTTGTCCACTCGAGCAGGGCTCAATTTTATTTCCAGAATGTCCAGGCTGACAGGCTCCATATGTGGGTTTTGCCTCTTTCTCTTCAGGGAGGTAAGCCACAGAAGTCCTCCCTTTCCCAGAATGCACTGTGGCACCATGCTAAAGAAGAAGGGCTGCTGCAGAGAAAAATGTGCCCCTTTCCTTCTTTATGTTAGGGCCTGCCTCAGGGAAGGTACTTGTTGCTGCTAATCTCTAACAGGTGGTGGGAACACAGAGAAAACAAGGCTTCCTCTGTATGGCAATGAATAAAAGAAATTCAGGTGCTTAAGGAGCAAAAATGGTGTGAAGACAGGGTGAAGCAGTGGCCTCAGAAGGGTGGAAGAGTGGACCCCTCTCCTGCTTCCTCCCTCTGCCCATCCCTCACCACAATTGTTTTCCATCTTGTTCCAGTAATGCTCAAGATTCCTTTAGCAGGAGGCAAAGCCTCTCTTGCCACACTAAATATAAATACAGATTAGGTTAAAATGTAATATAGAATAGGCTTCCAGGAAAATGGAGAAGTACTTTTCCCCACTCCTACCATGATATGCAATTAAATTATGCAACCTGGACATAATATATAAAATAAACATAAAAAGATTCCAAAAGATAGGGAGAAGATCAGCTAGGGGCCTCAAGACCCAAGAAATAAAACAGTGGTGAGTTCCTGGGTTTTCTTTTTGCCTCACATATTCCAAACTTATTGGTGGAAAAATTGGCAATTCAGAAACACCACAGGTGCAGACCTAAAAAAGTCCCAACAAAAGCCTACTCTCTCTAACCAAAGGACCAGAAAAGGACCTGCCTTAGTAAGGCAGAAAACTTTAAAAAGAACAGCTTTACTCAAGGCAAACAGCTCAAAAAAAAAAAAAAAAAAAAAAATCTGTGGTCCCACCCCCACCCCCAAAGGCTGAGTTAGGAGCTGAGACTTCCACCCTGGTGAGACTGCTGGAACAAGTGTCCCCACCCCCTACCAGGCTGGCATCAGAGAAGGCTGAGTAGGGAGACAGGACATTCATCCCAGCCACCCCTTCCCATGTCAGCAGACCTGAACTCTACTTCCACCTGGCAGTGCCAAGGCCCTCCATCCCTTCTCTCCTCTCCCTTCCCGGGATAGTAAGAGAGGAAGCCTAGCAGACGGCCAGGGCTTTCATTACCACCCCAGTGGTATTGAGGCCATCTCCTCCAATTACCATTGTCAACCTCTTGGGGAGCAGGAAGGAGGCATTCTTGCCTCTCCCACCCAGAGTGGCCTAGTGGGGAGCCAGCACCCCCACCCCCACCCAGCAGTAACAAGGAGGCAGCACCCTCTAATGGAGGCCAAGTGCAAAGCCTGTGGGGCTTCTACCTTACCTGGTAGGAACATGTTGGCACCTCTCCTCCCCCTGCTGAAGCAGTGTTGGTATAGACCCCAGACAGATTTAAACAAGATTCAGAGTCTCATAACAAAATACCAAAAATGTCCACAATTCAAAAGTCAGTCATCATACCAAGAACCAGGAAGATCTCAACTTGATGAAATAAAAACAATCAACAGATACTCACATCATGATGACACAGACATTAGAATTCTGACTAGGATTTTAAAGCAGTTATCATAAGAATGCTTTGACGAGCAATTACAAATACTTTTAAAACAAATGAGAAAAGAGAAAGTTTTCATAAAGATATAGAGGATATAAAGAAAAGCCAAATGGAAATTTTAAGGCTGAAAAATAAAATAAATGAAATTAAGAACTTGATAGATGGGCTCAGTAGCTGAATGGAAGGAACCAAGGAAAGAATCATGAACTTAAAGATAAAATAATAGAAATTACCCACTCTAAGCAACAGAGAAAAAAGTACAATGAAGAAAAATGAACAGCATCTCAGAAACCCATTGGACTGTAAGAATCTAACATCCATGTGATTGAAGTCCCAGAAAAAGAGAAGAAACCTGGGCAGAAAAAAAATATTCAAAGAAATAGTGAGTGAATTCAAGAGTCTTAATGAACCTCAAGCAAAATAAATGCAAAGAAATCCACTCCAAGAAACATCATAACTAAACTTCTGAAAACTAAAGACAAGGGAAAAAATCTTGAGAACAGTGAGTTAGAAAACCTTACTTATGGGGAAAAAACAATTCAAATTACATTCATTCACCAGAAACCAGATAGGCAAGAAGGAAGTGGCACAATATTTTTCGAGTGCTGAAAGCAAAGGACTATCAATCCTAAATCCTATACCCAGCAAAATTATCCTTCAGGAATGAAGAGGAAATCAAGACATTCTCTGATAAAGGAAAACAAAGAGACCTACCCTAAAAGAATAGCTAAACGTAGTTCTCTAAACAGAAAGGAAATGACTAAAGAAAGAATCTTGGAACACCAAGGGGAATGAAAGGACAATGGAAAGAGTAAAGCTATGGGTAAGTACAATACAGTTTTCTTTTCAAAAAAAGAAAAAAAGTAATACATGGGAAAGGAGTAACAGTTTAAACATCTAATAATGTAATGGCTAACATTAGAGAGCTTACTCTAGGCAAAGCATTTTGTTCACCTTATCCCATTAAACCTTTCCAAAAGCCCCAGTGGAATTACCACCACCTCCAGTTTATTAATGTGGAAATTCTGCAGTAAGCATAGGGAGTAGCATTTGAACACACAAATGTCTTGGGCTCTTAACCCTTGTGGTCAGTCTGCAGCATCTCAGACTCTGAACTGCTTTCCTTGGAGAATTTTAGCAGGAAGACACGAACAGGCTCTCTGGAAGGCAAAAAGCCTGAATGAAGGAGAAGTAGGGATCCCAGAAAATTGTTTAACACAGACTTAGGAAAAGAACAAAAGGAAACAAAGAAAAAGATTCTACAAGAAAGAGAAAAGCAAGAATTAGTATGGAACAGAAACAATATAGAACTTCAGAGGTATCTTTTGTGCTAGTAAAGACACAAAAGCCCAGAAAGGATGGGTAACTTGTCCAAAATCTCCAGACAGTGCCACATTGAAGACAGGAACCCACAGCTCCCGACTCCAGGCCATTGTTTTTGGAAACAGTAAAGAAACAAATGGCTAAGGAGGACATGGTCTCCTCTAAGTCGAAAGAAAGTTATCTGAATCTTAAGACATCAAGGAGACCATTAGGTCAGCATGAATTTGAGGAAAGAATCTGGAAAATCATGAAGAAAGCACCTGGATTTCAAAGCAATCCAGAAAACTGAGAGGTAAGGCCATGGATCTTTTGGATGAGGGATTAGGCCCTTTCCAGAAACCTGGTCGAAGGTAGGCAGTAGTTACATAACAGGTGATATAGTTTTAATGCAAATAGCTAGAAAAGCTTTCCTTCTGATTTTTGGGTAAGGAAGACACAAGGCTTTGGAAAGTGGTGGCTGATTGGTCTCCCCAAACTCCATACTCAAATATGACCACCCACCTACTGAGTGCTGGGCACTACCGGACATCAGAAAGTTGCTATGTACAAATTAGGATAAGAGCAAAGAACCCTTTAGCTCAAAAAAACAGAGTTGAAGCAGAATGTCAGTACCAAAGAGATGATCATTGGAGGATAGGGGACAGACCTGAAAGAGTGCTAGAAGCTTTTTCAACTGGCAAGATTTAGGTTTGTTGACATTTTAAAAGTTTCTATCAAGTGCCTCCGATACACGTTGTGCTGTCCATTTCACACAAGATGGTTAGGCGTCTATCAGGACACAGGCCTTTGGGGACCGGAAGACACATGCGTTACTGCACTGTTGTTGAATGTGGTTTTTGTAACTTAGTGCTTTTTGTTATATTTTTAAGATGTTATTGGTTTTTTTTCATCCTCATAATTTCCAGGATTCTTTCTGTTTCTTCCGTTGTATTTTACATTGTTCTAGGGGTTGGTGTAATAGTCATGATGAAGAAATGAAATAATAGGAATTCCAGAAAACAATATTTCATTAATAAAAATGTGGAATTTGTAAGAATAATAATCATAACAACAATGACAACATATGCTGTAAGTACATTTTTTAAAAGTATAACTACCCCTATATCTATCTGCAGATAAACAAGAAGCCTGAAAGGAAATACTCAGAGACACTAATCACATTCCAGTGACTCTCAGCCCTAACAGATCCTCTCTTTGTATAATATTTTATAATGCCCATTAATCTTCTGGAAATGAAAGTTATAGATAATATGTCCTTCCTACACAAATAATTTTTTAAAAATCAATATATGCCCCAGCTACAACATAAGGATAATAGGAAAGTAGTTCATAGTTTTAATTGTATTTGGGTATATAAATTCTTATGGTACAGTTACACTAGAAAACAACAATGCCCCCACGAATTCCTAAAACAGCTCCTAAGGGGTGATACTGGCACCACTGAGTATCATAGTGTTTTTAAAAAAGGTATCCAGAGGGTGAGATTATGATTTTTAAATTTTCTTTTTTATCAAAAATATTTTCCTTCATAAATGAATGTCTATTGCTTTTGTAAGCAGAAAACTAGAGTTTGGGTTGAGGGGGTCACGTGATCATATGTTCAACTCAAGGGAAGGGGAAATTCTCCAGGAACACAACTTACCTCAAATGAATAAGCTTTCCCAATCCCATCTCCCGCTCCAGTGATCACTGCAAAAAGAAGAAATGGTTTTAAAGGACAGAATTAATCTTTAAAATGCTCTCTCTCACTGGCTACTTTTTTTTGCAGGCTTACTGCCTAAGGCACAGTATTTCAAAGCAGCGCCCTTTCACTCTACAGCACTGCTCCACTCAACTCTGGAGCTTCCAGCCCCAACTCCCCTCACTAAACGTTCAAAATGAAGTGCTTTTTTTCTTGGAGGGGTTGGTGAAGCTGTGGAAGACACCCTCCAAAACGAAACAAAGAACCTCAGCCAGGGAACATTTTGCTCAGACCCCGAACAGTGTGCCCTATTATCTTTCTACCCACACACCCAACTATCACTGTAAGACATTTCAAGGTTCTTCCTAAAAGTGGAGTTCTTCCCTCTTCCCATTCCACCCCCCACAGGAGAACAGTACTCAAAGCCCATGGGAGATAAGGAACTGAACAAAGAGGAAAACACAGAAATGCAAAAAGAGGATGCGATGACATAAAGAGACCTGAAGACTCTGTATTCCTTTTATCTATTAACATATAACAATCAGATGGACCTTCTAGTCCTTTTATGTCCAACATTACACACTTATTTCATGACTAAGCTCTAGGGTAAACCTCAGTCGAGTGCATGTCACGATTTCAAACTGTTCAGTATATGCATATCTGCAATTCACCTTTGCACAACAATTGAAGAGTATGCTTTCTAAAAGTATGAAGAAAAGATACATTTAGTTTATTGAAAAGTAAGGACTAGCCAAGCTGTACAAGCTTCCAGAAACACATTGGCAGTGCATGCTCCTTTTCATAACTGCTAATGGTTTAATCTGCTCACTTGGGTACTTTAAGGTGAATCCATGCATATTACCTGCTCCTCTTGGTACAGGTGCTATGCTCAGGGTGAACTTCTGCTTGCCCTTCCTCACCGTTTTGGGAATCTTCAAAATCACCCAATACAAGGTCTGTACTATAGTTAAGATAATAACATCAATAAATGGCTGGTCTCTAGTGAGGGCTTACTTTCTGCCATGCACTGTTGTAAGTGTTTTAGATCCATCATCTCATTTAATATTCAAAATAAACTCATAATGCAGGGACCATTATTTTCCTTAGTTGATAGAGGAGAAAGCTGAGAGAAAGTAACTCAGTCAAGGTCACGTTGCTAAAAATGATGACAACAGGGTGTGAAACCTGCCTATCTGAATTTGGGGCCACAAGTCTATAAAGATACACCAGTGACATAATTTTCTAATCAGTCACAGAGTTCTGAAGAGTTGAAATTTTTGGTCAGAGTTGAAATTTTTGGTCTTTAGTCATTGGATTTTCTTCTCATTCCCCTTCTTGCTCTTGTTCTGTCTTCTCTCCCAGATATCTGCCTACGCCCAAGGACATTTTACTCTTGCTAGTGATAACTCTATTCAATATTGACTCAAAGGACAGATTAAGATTATGAGTTTTTTAAGTTTATTTATTTTGAGAGAGACAGAGAGAGTGCAAGTGGCAGAGAGGCAGAGAGAGAGAGAGGGTCAGTGAGCAGAGGGTCACTGACAGGGTCAGTGAGCAGAGCCTGATGTGGGGCTCGAACTCACGAAATCATAAGATCATGACCTGAGGGACGCATAACTGACTGAGCCATCCAGGCACCCCAAGATTATGGTTTTTTTAAATGTGAACCAACAACTACTCTGGTCTCTGACCCCATGTGAACTTTTTTTGGAGTGTGTATGCTCAGAAGGGCTTGGCCCTGCATTGACGGGCAGCCATTGTGCAGAGTTCTAAGCACCACCCTACCCCCATCCACCTGCCAAGTGCGTGGGCATTGGGATCTGTGTGAAGTAGGACGTTTGGATCCAGAACACTCAAGTTCAAGCTATTTAGCAAGTTCTCTGGAGATAGCATACTGCCCCAAGAGCGAAGGAGTGTTCACCAACACACACACACACACACACACACACACACACACACACACACACACATTTCAAATATAACATGCAACAGTTAAAAACCCACTTTTCATTCCAAACAATTTTCATATGGTAATTTTTTTATCTGTGTTGCTTAGGTTGTATGGTTGTCAGCTTTAGCAAATAAAGATACAGCATGCCCAGCTAAATTTAAATTTCAGGTAAACAAGAAGTAATTTTTTAGTATACGTATGTCCCACATAATATTTGTGATGTCATATACTAAAAAATTATTCCTTGTTTATCTGAAATTCAAATTTAACTCAGTATCCTATATTTTATCTGGCAGCCCTATAAGGTTGTTTGTAATCTCTCCTATTTAGCCTAACATGGTACTTTTAAAGCTGCTTAAATTCTTTTTTTTTTTTTAAGTCACTAGATTTCTTGGATTTCTTCATGTAACCTTAGCACTTCATTCAAGGAGATGCTGAAACCACACATCCTGCTTTTCACCTTAAGCCCAGTCATGGGGCTGAAAGTCTGCGTGGTAGTTCCAGGAGGCAAATCCCATTAGTAGGCAGTGATTAATCTATTTGGGACACAAACCAGACCCAGATTCCATATCTAACCATCTCAAAAATGTGTCCCTATAGGGATCTTTGTTACTTTGATTTTGTAATACCTTCACTTCATGAAAAAGTTCAGAGAATTTTTTTTAAATAAAGTGAATTAAAATTATTTGTATTTCCGATTTTGAAACACCCTTCCACAAAGTGGCAGTACCCCAGGCCTTCAAAAATCTGTAGAAAAGGATGCAGAAATTTCTGTCAAATTTGTCATTTATATCACCAGAAACTCTAAAAAAGGAGCCAACCAACTAGTAAGGTTGAGAGGGCAAGCACAGAGGCAAGAATTGAGTGGCATTCTTCCAGCTAATTCTCCTCATGCCCCACATTTGGTTTTTTAAGGAATTCCAATTTCACTCCTGCTTTCCAGACACCCAAATAAAAGTCACCCAAAGGCAGTATATCTTTGCTCTCAAAAGCAAAAGATGCAGTTTATGTTTTGAGACGTAGATAATAATAAGCAGGAACAACAAGAAACAAGAGATGGAAAGCTGTTTTTACCTGCCCATTGTCCCATTGACTTCAAGAAAGACCTTGGCAAAACTTTCCAGAAGTGCAAAAAAATACATTTGGAGAATCTCACACACTTCACCAGGTACGCCAGACACGCCAGCAGCCCTACAAAAATGAAGAACTGCTCCAGAGCTACCCCCATGACTGCACTGGACCAGCTTCAGACCTGGCCTGGCCCCTCCACAGCCCTCCGAGGGCGTGGCTGCTCCGGAGGCGTGTCAGTCACCCTTTGGAGTTACCAGCTGCATTCCACTGTGTGGAGACATTTAGATTAGAGTAACTTCTTTACACAATCCTCTGATTCACAGGCTTTGGAATAAAGTATTCTTTCTAATATTTTTGACAACATTGTTGGGCTTTTGTGACCATGGGGGAGCTGGTGAAAAAGCAAACGGACATGAAGAAAGATAAAGCCCAAAGAAAAATGGCCGCCCAGGTTCTCTCCTGGAATTTGGAAGCTAAAAAAGCATGCTAAGAAGGATACAGAATCCTGGAAGTCATGCATTTATTTATTCAACAAATATTTACTGACTGCCTACCAGGTAGCATTGCTGTTCAAGGTATTGGGAATACATAATAATAAGCAAGACCATGTCACTGTCATGGGGGAGCTGAGATTCTAGTAAGGGAGACAGACAATATGCAAATAAGTAAGATAATGTCAGATATCAGTGCCATGAATAAGTGCTATTGAGTGACCTGTTCAAGTGACTAGTGGACAATTACTTTAGAGAGTGTGTTCAGGAAGGGATTCTATGGAGAAGCAGCATTTTGAGCTGAAATTTGAATTAAGAGACAGAGCTAGCCCTATGAAGATGAGGTTCCCCACCCAGGCTGAAGGAACAGCTAGCACAAATGCCCTGAGAGAGATCCATGTATTTGAGGAATAAATAACACTACATAGCAGAAGGAATGGTCTGTAGAGAGCAGAGAAAAAGTCAAGTAAGGTGGAGGCCTGGGGAGGAGCCAGATCCTCTTGGTGAGGAGTTTGGACTTTAGTCTATAAGCAACAGGAAGCCAACTGAAGAGGCTCAGGCAATAGAGTCATATAACTTGAATCATGCTTTTGGAAGGTCAGTCTGGATGCTAACAGATAATGACCTTTTGAGGGTGAGAATGGAGGGTGAGAAAGACAACCAAAGCAGGGGGAGTGAGGAGACAATGGCAGCCATCCAAGAAGACTGTCCCAAAGCTCAGACCTTGACCCTCTTCTCTTTCCTATCCATGCTCACTCATTTGGTGACATTACCTGACTTTTAAGTCATCACTTTAAGTCAATTGCTTGACTTTAAGGACTTTAAGAACTCTATGTTGAGGACCTCTAAACATATAATTTCAACGGTAACCCAGGCTGGTCATCCAGACTTTGCATATCTAACTGCCTACTTAACACCTTCATTTGAATGCCTAAAAGGCATCTCAAATTTAATGTATATAAAACTGGCTTCTAAGATTATCTCCAAATGTGAAAACTGCTCCTTTTTCAGACTTTCCTATCTCAGAGAATGGCAATTCTCATCTTCCACCTATTCAGATTAGAAATCTTGGAGATATCCTTGACTCCTCTTTCTCTCATATACTGCAGCCAGTCTGTCTCCTATTGACGAAGACTGGATTTGTTTTCAGTTTTAGATTATGCTGAACAACACTGCTGTGGATATTCTTGTGTATCTACGTTATTATACATGTGGAAGTTCCTCCCTGTCTCTGTCTCTGTCTGTCTCTCTTTGTCATATGCACACACGCACACTCACACACATGATTTCTGGGTCCCACATGTTATATATATGTACAACTTCAATTCTACTAGTATATTGGTCAGATCCACTCAGAAGACACAAACCACACAGCAATTTGAACAGGGCTATTAAATTATTAACTATTTATAGGGAATTAGCTACTAAAAGGTCACATAAAAGAACTCAAAGGAGTCTAGGGCTAAAGGAAAGTATCTAAGAAACAAACAAATGTGAACCCAAGGCTGGGTTTCAGACCTCACCGGAAAGAGTGTGATTGCAGCCAACTGGATGGTGAAGTTCTCTGGGTTGCCTGAGACAGAGCTCTTCACAGTCAGGAGGATAAGACTGGTTGGCAGGGAATCGCTTCCTGGGACTGGAAATCCCCATGGAGATTCTGACAAATGTGAGGGTGCTGCAGAACTCACTGAAGTGAGCCCTACTGTGACTCAATTTAGGAAGAATTGACATTTTTGCAATATTGAGTCTTTCAACTATAAACATGGTCTATGTCTCCTTTTAGGTCTTCTTATTGTCCTTCTTAATGTTGCTCAATAATTTTTTATAATTGCCCTAAAATTCTTGCAATCGTAAAAGTTTATATTAAGACAAATATCAAAAACATACAAAAGTAGGAGACTAACTTAATGAACTCCCATTTACCCATACTTTATGAGTAACTATAATGTAACATAAGTAACTATAACATATTAAATAAATGCCCTTTATTTACTGTGCTTTGTGTACCAGAAATTAACTGTCATTTCATTGGCCGTTGTTACTTTCTATATACCCACTTTCCTTACCCTCCTCACTCCATGACAGCAAGGACTCTTTAAAAGAATAACATAAAAGCTGGGGTGGCTCAGTCGGTTAAGCATCTGACTTGAGCTCAGGTCATGATCTTGTGGTTTGTGAGTTCGAGCCCTAAAAAGAATAACATAAAAGCAATATTGTTGTTACAACTGAACAATTAATAGTAATTCTCTGGCACTATCAAATATTCAGTCAATACTTAGACATCTCTGATTGTTCATTCATATTTTTAAGTTGACTTTTGAATCAGGATTTTTCTTAAAGGCCTACACTTTACATTAAGTTGATGTGTTTTCTACAGGTACTCTCTCCCACTCTTCTTAAAAAATTCTTGGGGTGGGGCGCCTGGGAGGCTCAGTTGGTTAAGCATCCGACTTCGGCTCAGGTCATGATCTCACGGTCTGTGGGTTCGAGCCCCGCGTCGGGCTGTGTGCTGACAGTTCAGAGCCTGGAACCTGCTTCAGATTCTGTGTCTCCCTCTTTCACTGACCCTCCCCTGTTCATGCTCTCTCTCTCTCTCTCTCTCTCTCTCTCTCTCTCTCTGTCTCAAAAATAAATAAATGTTAAAAAATATTTTTTTTTTAATTCTTGGGGCACCTGGTGGCTCAGTCGGTTAAGGGTCTGACTTCGGCTCAGGTCATGTTTCCCCAGTTTGTGGGTTTGAGCCCCATGTCAGGCTCTGTGCTGACAGCTCAGAGCCTGGAGCCTGCTTCAGATTCTGTGTCTCCCTCTCTTTCTGCTCCTCCCCTTCTCACACTCTGACTCTGTCTCTGTCTCTGTCCCTGTCTCTCTCCCTCTCTCTCAAGAATAAATAAACATTAACAACAATTTTTTAATTATTTTACTAGCATTTACTTGTTAAAGAAATTAATTTGTTTTATCTCATAGATTATTTCATATTTTGAATTTTGCTGATTACTCTCTATGGTGTCACTTAAACATGTTCCTCTATCCCCTATATTTCCTCTAAACTATTAGAACTAGAGTAAGGACAGCAAACTGCTTCTTTAAGAGGATAGATAGTAAAGATTTTAGGGTTAGTGGGCTGAAGGGTCTCTGTTGCAAACAAAGACCCTGGCCATCGTGGTTCAAAATCAGTCACAGGTATTTAGTCACAAATACAATAACTATATGAATGGGTGGATCTCAAGGGTATTATGCTAAATGAAATAAGTCAGAAAACAAAAGACAAATACTGTAAATCTCTTACATGTGTGAATATAAATACATGTTTATAATTTACCTATTTATACACACTAAGCCCATAGATATAAAGAATAGATTGATGGCTGCCAGAAGTAGGGGTTGAGGGATGGAAGAGATGGATAAAGTGTTTTTGTTTTTGTTTAGTTTAAATAACTTAAACCTTTTTATTTTTTTATTTTTTTTTAAAGACAGTCTCTTTTTTTTTTTTTAATTTTTTTTTAACGTTTATTTATTTTTGAGACAGAGAGAGACAGAGCATGAACAGGGGAGGGTCAGAGAGAGGGAGACACAGAATCTGAAACAGGCTCCAGGCTCCAGGCTCCGAGCTGTCAGCACAGAGCCTGACGCGGGGCTCGAACTCACGGGCCATGAGATCATGACCTGGGCCGACGTCGGCCACTTAACCAACTGAGCCACCCAGGCGCCCCTAACTTAAACCTTTTTAAAAAGAAAGTAAGAAAGGGGTTGAGGAGAGAGATGTGCAAGAATCATGTATAATCAAAATGTTCCCACCTTCTCTGACCTTCAGAAGTTATAAATGCCTAAATAACATAGTCTAAGTCTCTATTCTACTGCCATCAAGGAGTTCAGTATTTTATTTTATTTGTTTTCAATATATGAAATTTATTGTCAAATTGGTTTCCGTATGACACCCAGTGCTCATCCCAAAAGGTGCCCTCCTCTATACCCATCACCCCTCCCTCCCACCCCCCATCAACCCTCAGTTTGTTCTCAGTTTTTAAGAGTCTCTTATGCTTCGGCTCTAGGAGTTCAGTATTTTATTGGGTTTTTCCTCCTCAAGTAATATTTGGGTACCCCTAAAGAAACTGTTCCCCAAATTATCTCCTTCCAGCCAGACAATTCTATAGTCTCTGGGTCAGGACAATGTTCCTCTTCTGCTGGTCACTCCTTGCCATCCTGTTGCTTATCCAGCCTGTTGTCTCTCTGCTTCTTCCCAAGGGCAAAAAAAAACATTTCATTATAAAACAGCTTAAATCTACATTTAAGGGGGAAAAAATAATGCTGTAGGTCAATAATTCAGCTAGCTATATTCAATTTTTATTCCAAAACAGAATATTTAACATCTCAGTCTGAAGCATTTGCATATATACATATATATATATATATATATATATATATATATATATATACACATACATACATACATACATACATACATGAATTTAATGGGAGTCAGAAGTGGTAGACACATTAGCATTACCAAAAGATTCATCAAAATGTTGCTTCTGGAATTAAAGAACAGTCTGCACCCTAAAATACAACCTTCAAAATGACAGTTCATTGTAACCCTCCAAATGACAGTATTCCAACTTGAAAAAATGTAAGACCTTGTCTCTACCAGCTATAGAGGTGGAAATGTAGACTTTGTTAATCAAAGAGAAATTTGGTAATAAGTGATGTGATCCCTGGATTTTGTTTACATATACAGAAACAGTTATCATCAGCTTGGCCAAGCTGGAGCCAAACATATACTGAAAGAGCAGTCTAAAAGGTCCTTGGCAGAGAAACTGTGTGGTAATCTGATGACTGAAACTTCCTACCTTGAGTTAAAATGTCCATACTACCCAAATTAATCTACTGATTAATACCTGCAGCATTTTTCACAGAACCAGAACAAATAAAACTAAAATTTGTGTGGAATCACAAAACAACCTGAATAGCCAAGGCAATGTTGAGAAAGAAGAACAAAACTGAAGTTATCACAATTTCAGACTTCAAACTATACTACAAAGCTGTAGTAATCAAAACAATATGATACTGGAACATAGATCAATGGAAGAAAACAGAGAGACCAGAAATAAACCAACATTTATATGGTCAATTAGACTATGACAAAGGAGGCAAGAATATGCAATGGGGAAAGATAGTCTCTTCAATAAATGGTGTTGGTAAAACTGAATAGCTACATGCAAAAGAATGATACTAGACTATTTTTTTACACCACATACAAAATACCTAAATGTGACATCTAAATGTGAGACCTGAAACCATAAAACTCCTAGAAGGAAACATAGGCAGTCATCTTTTGGACAGCAGCTGTAGCAACATTTTCTGGATATGTTTACTCAGAGAAACAAAAGCAATAAACTATTTGGACTACACCAAAATAAAAAGCTTTTGTACACCAAAGGAAACCATCAACAAAATGAAAAGGCAGCCTAATGAATGAGAGAAGATATTTGAAAATGATATATCCAAAAGAGGTTAATATCCAAATAATATAAAGAACTTATATAACTCAACACCAAAAAAACAAATAATCCAATTTAAAAATGGGCAGAGGACCTGAATAAACATTTTTCCAAAGAAGACATACAAATGGCCAACAGACATGTGAAAAGATGCTCAACATCACTAATCATCAGGGAAATGCAAATCAAAACCACAATAAGATATCAGCTCACACCTGTCAGAATGGTTAAAATCAGAGAGGAAATAACATATGTTGGCAAGGATGTGGAGAAAAAGGAATCCTCATGTTCCGTTGGTGGGAATATAAATTGGTACAACCAGTATGGAAGACCCTCAAAAAATTAAATATAGAATTACCATATGATCCAATAATTTCATTAGGTATTTACCCTCCCCCCCAAAAAAAAACACTAATTCAAAAAGATACATGCACCCTTATGTTTATTGCAGCCTTCTTTAAAATAGCCAAGATATGGAAGAAACCTGTGTTCATCAATAAATGAATGTATAAAGAAGATGTGAGACACACACACACACACACACACACACACACACACACACACACGGTGGAATAATACACAGCCATAAAAAAGAATGAGATCTTGTGCTACCTGGGTGGCTCAGTCAGTTAAGTGAATGACTTCGGCTCAGGTCATGATCTCACAGTTCATGAGTTCGAGCCCCACATCAGGCTCTGTGCTGATAACTTGGAGCCTGGAACCTGCTTCAGAGTCTCCCTCTCTCTCTGCCCCTCTCCCACTCACACACTGTCTCTCTCTCTCTCAAAAATAAAATAAACATTAATTTTTTTTTTTTAAAAAGGATGAGATTTTGTCATTTGGGACAATATGGACTAGAGGGTATGCTAAGTGAAATAAATCAGACAGAGAAAGACAAATACTGTATTATTTCACTTATATGTGGAATCTAAAAAACAAAACAAATGAATAAACCAACAAAAAGCAGAAACAGACCCATAAATACAGACAACAAACTGATGGCTGCCAGAGGGGAGAGGGGTGGGGGGCTGGGCAAAATGGGTGAAGGGGAGTGGGAGACACAGGCTTCCAGTCACAGAATGAATAAATCATACGTATAAAAGGCACAACAGAGGGAACGTAGTCAATGGTACTATAATAGTTTTGTAGGGTGGCAGATGGTAGCTACACTTGTGAACATAGCGTGCAGTATAGAGTTATAAAATCACTATGTTTTACACTTGAAACTAATGTAGCATGTGTGTCAACTATACTCAAATTAAAAAAACTTGTAGGAGCTATGAAGAAGCAAAGAGACTAGATAGTTTCATATATATAAATGAATATGAATATATATAATTTATATATAAATATTGGGAGATAGAATCTAAAAGGAAAGACCAGCATATAAATAGTGAGACCATCTTAGTCTGAGTTTTTCCTGATATAAAGGCCTTATGAAGGTAATTATTTTGGAAAGTGATTCCAATGAGCAAGACTTAGGTTGGGACCAGGAGATCAAAAACAGGGAAAGATGGAAAGATGTGTCCCTTCAGCTGGTCACTGCTAAGTTTCCATCCTGGAAAGGCTCTGAGAAGCCATAGAATGCACTGCAGCCCCTTCTGCCCTAAGTACAGAAGCAAAGTGTGTTTATGTATTGGCCCTCATGCCCATTGATCAAGGTCGCCCTGTGGACTATTACCTCCCTCAATTCCAGGTTTGTCTGTGTGTCAGGTGACCAAATGAATTTCTGTGGGTAAAGAGAAGCCCCAGGGACAAAAGTGAGACATACGAGCTACTGTCAAGTTCAGCCTGCATTCTTTCCAAACTGTGCCATTTGTTGATCATATCACTTTCAGCTAAGATCTTTATCTGGAGCATCTTCTCAGTGCAAGGGTCAATTGCTCATAAAGCTACGAGATGCCTGAAGAAAGCACAAATAGTGTGAAGAGTGAGCTAAAAGTAGAGCAAAAGAGATGGACTTTGCCAATGGCAGCTCCCCCCTCCTTCCCATTTTTTCTGGCCACCCTGTATTTAGTATGCTTTTTGTATCAGACACTGCATTAAATACTTTACAAGGACTACATATCTTGTTTAATCTTCATGAGGTGAACATTATTACTCCTCCCATTTGAGGGTTGGTTGGCAAAAGCAGGTGTTGTTGATCAGTAATCTCAATACATCCACACCTGGGGATGTCTGGGTGGCTCAGTCAGCTAAGCATCCAACTTTAGCTCAGGTCATGATCTTGCAGTTTGTGAGTTCGAGTCCCCCCATTGGGCTCTGTGCTGACAGCTTGGAGCCTGGAGCCTGCTTCGGATTCTGTCTCCCTCTCTGCCCCTTCCCTGCTCGTGCTCTCTCAAAAATAAATAAACATTTTTTAAAAATTAAAAAAATTCAGTGCATCCACATCTGTTGCCAAAGGAGTAATAGACTTAGACATTTGATAAATATGAAGACAACAAGTAACTATTTTTGCTAAGGTATGGTAACAGGCCAAGCCAAGCCCACCTCCCATCACTCTTTCCCATGACTCTGCTTCTTTTTTCTTCTGAGTATATTATTTATTGGTTTATTTATTTACTTATTCTTGGCCTCCTGCTGATGCTCCATTGGAATGAGACTTTATCTGTTTTGTCAGAACAGTGCCTGGAACATAGTAGGTAGTCAATAAATATTTACTATTGAATGAGAAAGGAAAAATGAACTTTCACTGGTGTGCGTGCCATGAAGAACTTTTTGACGAAGATGTGATATACACTTGTACAGGTAAAGGGAAAATTGCAAAGTCTCAGAGACCAAGTATAGACCTCAACTGGAAGCCCATGAAATGAGGAAATGAGAAAAACAGGATGAAAAAGGAAAAGATAGAAAGGTATTCATTCATAATGACCCTGCTATTCAAATGTTTATTTGGGTGTTTTATCTATCCCAGTACATAATAGAGGACACAAGAGTTTGCCTACAATGTGATAAGGTATTTAGGAGAGAGCAAAGGGGAACCAGAAGCTGAGGCAATTTAGAGGAGGAAACAGGTGTGAAGAAGTTCCGAAGAAGGCTCTCTGTAGGATGTTTGTAAGGGCCTGGTCTTCTCTCCAAAACATCTGTCTACGTGATCTGTGGTATGTGTTAGGGAAAAGGATTACAGGAAGTTTCGCACTAGATAGACCTGAAGGGAATTTGACTTTGCGGCCAAGTTTTCAGAGTCGAAGAGGGCAAAGCTAATGTTTTCTACGGATGCAGATCATCCAGAAATGGAGAACCAGTTTTCCTGAAGAAACACAGAGAACAAACAGTTATGTAAAAATTAGCTCCCTGAGGGTGAATTTCTTAAAAATGATAAGGTTTAGAAAATCTGAGAGGAGAAAGGAACAAAACAAATTATCTTGGGCTTGGGGGTTGTGGATGGCGGAATTGGATGCTGTGTATCTAGTCAGTAATTGAACCGGAACCGTTTGACCAGTGAATCATTCTTTCCTTGGTCAAAGGTAAATTTGTCAGATAGACCCTCAAAGGGTTCAAGGATCCCAAGGGTCATAGCATACATGTGTCCACTCCTCCTTCTTTGTTTTGTAGAAAGAGACCAAGGGCAGGCTGCTCCAATATGGTTCACTTTGGCATGTAAATTATGCTGAGCAGAAAATAATAAAGGCCCAAAAGTCTCAGAAAGAAACTTTGACCTCCCCCTCACAACTCTGCCTAGAGGAATTTAGAGAGAAGACCTGCTCCAGAAGGAGAGCTGTCACCACAGAGAACTATATCATGATATGAACTAGGTATGGTAGACAAGGAGGTACCTAGCAAGGCCTGTTCTTTAAAAGTTCTCTCTATTGGGGCGCCTGGGTGGCGCAGTCAGTTGAGCGTCCGACTTCAGCCAGGTCACGATCTCGCGGTCCGTGAGTTCGAGCCCCGCGTCAGGCTCTGGGCTGATGGCTCGGAGCCTGGAGCCTGTTTCCGATTCTGTGTCTCCCTCTCTCTCTGCCCCTCCCCCGTTCATGCTCTGTCTCTCTCTGTCCCAAAAAAAAAAAAAAAAAGTTAAAAGTTCTCTCTATGTCCCTTTGTTTCTGAGTGGCCCAGCAAATATTTGGTTTTCCAAACATTTACTCTTCTTGTGAATTGCATTACTTACCTGTGTAGTCCCAGACCTCTACCCCCTTCTTTTTAGTTCAGGATGGCATATACTGCTAATTTTGCCTGACAGTCTTTGGAATCTCATGTCTATATTTCCCCATACATACAGAGCTAAATTTGATTGTCTTTTGTTAATCTGTCTCTCATGTCCATTTTTTTATGTTTATTTATTTATTTTGAGAGACAGCAAGTGTGAGCAGGAGAAGAGCAGAGAATCCCAAGCAGGCTCCACACTATCAGTGCAGAGCCCAATATGGGGCTCAAACACATGAGCCATGAGATCATGACCTGAGCTGAAATCAAGAGTTGCATGCTTAACCAAATCACCCAGGTGCCTCATGTCTTCTTGGTCCAGCTAACAGAACTTTGAAGGGTAGAGGAAAACTTTTTCCTCCCCAACAGTATCAAAACCCCTCTCCCACTGTTGTCTGCAGGGCTACATTTCCTTGTCTGTGGGGCAGGGTATGGTTGGGTCTAGAGGCTGGAATCAGAAGAGACATTCCTGACTCCTACACATCCATGTTTCTTCCCCTTCTTTCAGTGTTGGAAATCTAGGAACCAAATTCAAAATGGCATTTCTGGACTTTCCTGAAACTCTCTGTGCTGTTCTAACAAACAACATCACTGTTCTATAGGTGATATAAGGCTGACACATACTGCCCAGGGAAGAAGTACATTTAATGTTTTGATTTCTTCCTTTCTTTTAACAAAAACTTGTTGTTCCCATCCATTTCTGCTAGGGCAGAAATAAAGTCCACTTGGGGAGGAGACCATTTTGTTTGCACTTTAGCCTGGTGCCTGGTCAGGATGTCCCATTGAGTACAGCATAGCCATGGTGGAAATGCACAGTGTGTGTAGGCCTAGGCTTGCACGAACAAGGTGCTCCAGCCTCCACATTGGCTCTCATAAGATTTTCAACCATGGCCAGGTCTTCTTAGTGCAGAATGATTGCAAATTTGATAAAACTTCACTGGATCACATGGTTAGTAGAGCCTTAAGTTAAGAGGTGAGTCTGAATTGAAGAAATACTTTTTGCCTAATAGAGATTACATTTATTATTAAACAGATTGTGAAATCAGTACCCTTTGTGGGATCAGCCTCCTTTCTCCCAGATACCCAGGCTGGAAAAATTAGACTGCTTGGGAAATTTCTCTCTTTCCTTTATGCCCTAGATAGAAGCAGTCACCAAATCCAATCTTAGAACCAATCTCTCCCAGTGATTCTTTCCTTTCCATGCCCTGCCATCTCCATGGTGCAGCTCATGGTCTACAAGGCAGCTGGGAGGAAGCCATAGGCTCTGAGAAAGACATTCTAGATGTGCATTTTGGCTCTGTCATGTGAGTTGGACAAGCTCAACTTTCTGCCTCTCAAGTCATTCTTATAAAATTGATTGACAATACTTCTTACTTTGGAGAGTTATTGCGAAGTTTAAATGAAATAATAACATTATAGAAGTGCAGGTGACTAAACAGTGTAGTCCCAACTGTTCATTTAGACATGACAATTAGTAGAAAAGAAATTATAAGGTTATATACCAAAATGTTAACAATGTTTTTCTAGTGAGATGGTGGATTTAAGGGCTTGTTTTTTCAACTTGCATCTTTGGGCTTTTTTATACTTTTTAAATCTCCACAATTAAATCTCCACAGAGAACATGTACTACTTTTATAACTAAAAATCATAAATTTGAAAAAATAAAATTCCACCAAACCTTTAAGAACTAGCTGAGTTGATACTTCCTTTATTAAAACTTTCCAGATCTTCCCATTGGGAGAGGTCCTTCTCTGAGCAAGTTACTGAATCACTCTGAGACATAGCTTGCTCAGCCACAAAATAGGGACTAAAACCTTTAAATGAAAAATATATATACACTGTTATGTATATAAAATATACATATATATTATACATAAATATATATTTTATATATTATATATAGATTATATATTACATAGATTTTCAATATATATTTTCTCTATATATATTTTTAAATGTCTGGGCTATAAGAAGTACTTAATAAATGCACTTTTCTTTTTCTGAAAACCAGAAACAAACAAGCAAACAAAAACAAAAACAAAACTATATGAATGTGTTCCAGTAAAATGTAATTTACAAAAACAGTCAGTGGGCCAGATTTGGACCACAGGCCATAGTTTGCCAACTCCTGTCCTAAAGACTTGATAAGATTTGGGGTTCAATTTTTCAGTAAGACTTCTTCATATTCAGTGTTCTGTGTTTCTAGAGCAGATATGTGATGTCCAGTTGTCTCTTTTTCTGACACTAGCAGTCACTGATGATCAATGCCTAGATCCAGTCTTTTTCTTTTTTTTAAGTTTATTTATTTTGAGAGAGAGACAGCAACAATTTGGGGAGGGGCAGAGAGAGAGAGGGAGACAGAGAATCCCAAGCAGGTTCCACACTGTCAGCACAGAGACCTGTGTGGGGTTTGAACCCCTGAAACCATGAGATCATTACCTGAGCTGGAACCAAGAGTCAATGCTTAACTGACTGAGTCACCCAGGCACCCCTAGGACCAATCTTTAATTACGAGTTGCAAAATGGTGATATTCTAATTCTATCATTTTTCTTCCATTGTTCTAAAAAAAAAAAAGAAACTGAGCTACAGGACTACACTGAACACTGAAGTATAGTTAACACAGAAAAGGTGAAGTAAATGCTTTTTTCTTTCTCTTTATTTACTGATTTTAAAGTAATGAATTGGTTCCCTAGTATCCTCCAAGGTGGACCAAAGACCTGGTTCGTTATTTTTTGTGGTTTTTCTGTTTTCTGGGTTTTTTAAAATTTGTTTCAATTCTTTGTAGTTATTATTCTTATCAGTGCTCAAAGTGGCCCAACTTTGGCCAGGGGGGCCTCTTCACATTCGCTCCTAGGTTCTTTAGGCAAGATTGACAAGACCCCAGCAGTCTTTGCTAGTGTCCATGTTTTTCTAGAATGACATCTTGTCTAGTTCCTGCTTCAGACAAGAAATGTGTTTTTTCTCAAAGGAGCCTGATCTTTTAGTGGAAAATGAGTATTCATCATTACTAAGTTTGTCATTATTTCTAACCCTTCTAGGGCAAAGCTGGGAACATTTTTTAAGCAAATATACTTCATGAGTCATTCAGAGTTAGGATTATATGAGTTTTACTTAATATCTTTGATGATTTTATATTTGGATTATTTTCATCTGACACTGAAAATCTTGATTCTTTATGTATTGGCTTTCTCCTCTTGGATATAAATATACTTGTTTCTTTTGTTTTCATTTTTTCAGAGATTGGATCTTTTTTAATTCTTTTTTTTTTATTTTTTATTTTTTTTTTTATATATGAAATTTATTGTCAAATTGGTTTCCATACAACACCCAGTGCTCATCCCAAAACGTGCCCTCCTCAGTACCCATCACCCACCCTCTCCTCCCTCCCACCCCCCATCAACCCTTAGTTTGTTCTCAGTTCTCAACAGTCTCTTATGCTTTGGCTCTCTCCCACTCTAACCTCTTTTTTTTTTTTTTTTTTGTTCCCCTCCCCCATGGGTTTTTCTTAAGTTTCTCAGGATCCACATAAGAGTGAAACCATATGGTATCTGTCTTTCTCTGTATGGCTTATTTCACTTAGCATCACACTCTCCAGTTCCATCCACGTTGCTACAAAAGGCCATATTTCATTTTTTCTCATTGCCACGTAGTACTCCATTGTGTATATAAACCACAATTTCTTTATCCATTCATCAGTTGATGGACATTTAGGCTCTTTCCATAATTTGGCTATTGTTGAGAGTGCTGCTATGAACATTGGGGTACAAGTGCCCCTATGCATCAGTACTCCTGTATCCCTTGGGTAAATTCCTAGCAGTGCTATTGCTGGGTCATAGGGTAGGTCTATTTTTAATTTTCTGAGGAACCTCCACACTGCTTTCCAGAGCGGCTGCACCAATTTGCATTCCCACCAACAGTGCAAGAGGGTTCCCGTTTCTCCACATCCTCTCCAGCATCTATAGTCTCCTGATTTGTTCATTTTGGCCACTCTGACTGGCGTGAGGTGATACCTGAGTGTGGTTTTGATTTGTATTTCCCTGATAAGGAGCGACGCTGAACATCTTTTCATGTGCCTGTTGGCCATCCAGATGTCTTCTTTAGAGAAGTGTCTATTCATGTTTTCTGCCCATTTCTTCACTGGGTTATTTGCTTTTCGGGTGTGGAGTTTGGTGAGCTCTTTATAGATTTTGGATACTAGCCCTTTGTCCGATATGTCATTTGCAAAGATCTTTTCCCATTCCGTTGGTTGCCTTTTAGTTTTGTTGGTTGTTTCCTTTGCTGTGCAGAAGCTTTTTATCTTCATAAGGTCCCAGGAATTCACTTTTGCTTTTAATTCCCTTGCCTTTGGGGATGTGTCGAGTAAGAGATTGCTACGGCTGAGGTCAGAGAGGTCTTTTCCTGCTTTCTCCTCTAAGGTTTTGATGGTTTCCTGTCTCACATTCAGGTCCTTTATCCATTTTGAGTTTATTTTTGTGAATGGTGTGAGAAAGTGGTCTAGTTTCAACCTTCTGCATGTTGCTGTCCAGTTCTCCCAGCACCATTTGTTAAAGAGACTGTCTTTTTTCCATTGGATGTTCTTTCCTGCTTTGTCAAAGATGAGTTGGCCATACGTTTGTGGGTCTAGTTCTGGGGTTTCTATTCTATTCCATTGGTCTATGTGTCTGTTTTTGTGCCATCTTTTTTAATTCTTTATGGTTTAACTTTATAAATGTGTAAAACATTTACATGGCTTCAAAGACAAATTTACAAAAGTAATTACATTTGGGAAAGTCTTGAGTCTATCCTTTTTTAAAATTGAAATATAGTTTACATACAATGTCATATTAATTTCAGGTGTACAATATAGTAATTTGACAATTTTATACATTATTCTTGCTCACCATGGTACATGCAGTTACCATCTGTTGCCATATAAAGTTACACAATATTTTGGGGTGCCTTGGTGGCTCAGCCAGGTAAGTATCCACCTTTTGGTTTTGGTTCATGTCATGATCTCACGGTCTGTGGGATCAAGCCCCACCTCAGGCTCTGCACTTGCAGTGTGGAGCCTGCTTGCGATTCTCTGTCTCCTTCTCTTTCTGCCCCTCACCCACTCACACAGCCTCTGTCTCTCTCAAAATAAATAGACTTAAAAACATTTTTTAAATTTTTTTTCAAAAAGAAGTTATTACAATATTATTGACTATATACCCTATTCTTCTGGATCACACATATCCTGAGCAAGTAAATGCCTTTTGGGATCCCAGTTTTACGGAGAGATGTTCTTATACCAGACTCTTCTTGAGTCAGTTTTTGTCCCCACACAATCAAAACTGACACTCAAAGTCACTCCATTTAACTAATGTGGTTTCAGTGCTCAATATACTTCTCTAGACTGAAGCTTACACCCACAGTGGAATATTTTGCTGTCTTGGTAGCTTTTGATGCTTTTAATAAGATTTTTAAGAATATATCTTCCTATGCCCACAAAAAACAAGACTGAAAATCAGACATTTTGTTGAACAAAAGAAACCAGACATCAAAAAGTACTGCACTAGTTATCTATTTTGTAGGCAAATTAAGCCAAAACTTAGGACCTTACAACATTACTTATTATCTCATGCTTTCTGTGGGTTAGGAATCCAAGCATGGGTTGGCTGGGTGTCTCTGGCTCAAGGTCTTTCACAGGCTGCAATCAAAGTATAGCCATGACTGCAGTCATATCAAGGCTCAGCTCAGAAAAAATGCATTCCAAGTTCACTCATGTTTGTTGCCTGGATTAAGTACACGCACACACACACACACACACACACACACACACACACACACACACAGAGCTGTTCCTTGGCAGGTGGGCCTCTCCATAAAGCAGCTCACAAAATGGCAGTTTGCTTCACCAGGTCAGGCAAGTGAGTAGAGTCAGAGAGAGAAAGATAGAAGCCACACTCTTTTATGATCTAGTCTTGAAAGGAACATCACATCACTTTTGCTGTATTCTGTGCATGAGAAGCAAGCCCACATTCCAGCCACATTCAAAGGGAGATTATGCAAAGATGTAAATATAATGAGGTAGGGATCATTGAGATCCACTTTGGAAGCTATCTACCACATGTACATACTATAATTATGCCATTTATAAGAAGTTCAAGAACAGACAAATCTAATCTTCAGGAAATTATTTAGAACACTGCTTTCTTAGTAGAAGTGCAGGATTGACTGTTTAGGGTCATAAGGAACTTTTCTAGGTTGATGAAGATGTTCTATATTTTGTTAAGTGTATGTGTTTCATGGAGTATGCTATTATTAAAATTCATTGTACTGTACACTTAAGGACTGTGTAATTACTGCATGTAAATTATACTTCAATTTTAAACAAATGTTATCCTACAATTAATGGGCAGAGGAAAGATGGGGGTGGATAACTTAGCCTTCCATATTACCAGATATGGAAGCCGCAGCTCACTTCTGTACTTGATTTTGAACCAAAGTTCTCACCTTTACTTCACAATATTAAAAAATATATTCCAAGGCGCCTGGATGGTTCAGTCAGTTAAGTGTCCAACTTCGGCTCAGGTCATGATCTAGTTGTTTGTGAGTTTGAGCCCGTGTTGGGCTCTGTGCATCCCACGATTTATTTATTTTATAGCTGGAACTTTGTACCTTTTGACCTCCTTCACCCACTGCCACCCCACCCCTCTAGCAACTACCAATCTGTTCTCTATAAAGAAATTATTTTTTAATATTTATTTATTTATTTATTTATTTATTTATTTATTTATTTTTGAGAGAGAGAGAGTGGCGGAGGGGCAGAGAGAGAGGGAGACAGAGAATCTGAAGGAGGTTCTGCACTGTCAGCACAGAGCCCAATGCTGGGCTTGAACTTACAAACTCCACAAACCTCAGAAACAGTGAAATCATGACCTGAGCCAAAGTCAGATACTTAACTGACTGAGCCACACAGGTGCACCTATAAATAATTTTTTAATGTTTATTTATTTATTTTTAGAGAGAGAGAGAGCGAGAGAGCACATGCACAAGCTGGGGAAGGGAAGAGAGAGGGAGAGAGAGAATCCCAAGCAGGCTCCACACACAGCACAGAGCCCAGTGTGGGGCCCAGGTCCCACGACTGCAAGATCTTGCATGACCTGAGCTAAAATCATGAGTCTGACACCCAACTGAGCCAATAAATACATTGTTTTTAAAGCACAATAATTAGTAACAAAAAAATTTCCCTGCCATACATATCTAGCAACTCTGCCTGGGTTAGACACAGATAGTTTGAAAATGGGCCTCTGGAACTAGGATCAAAAACTCAAATGCCTAAGGCCTGGCCCAGATAGGAGCCCAAAGGAGGCTCCAGGTTCAGGACATAATGTCGAGCCCAAAGGAGGCTCCAGGTTCAGGACATAATGTCGAGCCCAAAGGAGGTTCCAGGTTCAGGACATAATGTCGAGGCCAAAAGTCAAAGAACACCTTGAGGTAAAAGACATAAACAGAAAATTAAATACAGAGGAAATACAATGAGTGTGCAATTGTGTGGGGTAATATTTAACCTCCTACATCATTAGAAATGCAAATTAAGTGAATAAAATACTACATTTATGTAAATTATTAAGCAGAACTTGAAGCTGTGGCTCAGAACTCATGAGGATGCAGTAAAACTGAACTTTTCCCTCATGTCCTAGTGGTGGTAGATTAACTGGCAAATGTTTTTGACATGCACTATAAACAAAGCAGGTCTGGGGCACCTGGGTGGCTATCGGTTAAGCGTCTGACTTCAGCTCAGGTCATGATCTTGCGGTTCCTGGGTTTGAGCCCTGCGGTGGGCTCTGTGCTTCAGATTCGGCATCTACCTCTCTCTCTGCCCCTCCCCTGCTTGCACTCTGTCTCTCTCTCTCTCAAAAATAAATAAACATTAAAAATATATTTTTTTAAATAAACAAAGCAGCTTAGTGGTTGTCTAGGGCTAGGGCTATGATTAGAAATTGACTGGAAATGGGATGAAGGCTCTTTCTGGGGTGATGATGGATACATTCTCAAATTATTTGGTGATGGGTGCACAGCTCTATATATTGACCAACAAATCAGTAAACACTTGCAATTGGTAAATTTTATGGTATTTAAATAATACCTCAATAAATCTGTGTTTTAACATTGACAGAGCTAGGGTGTAAATCCAGGCCATCTGATTCCAGAAGCCACCCTCACACAACTAGTGCCTTCCTATACAACCATAACAAGAGAAAAATATTGCAGTTGGAAAATGCAAGTCATCTAGATGTCAGCAATTTCCTCAATTGGTTTCCTAAATAAAACGCACAGTACTGGACCATTCCATTCAAAATTACATACATGGTAACACTATCCGCTCCCTGCTCTTCAAGCCAATACCATGCCAATACCTCAAGTCTGAAACAGGAATGCATGAACAACTTAGTCTAGAAGAGTTGCCCAAAAGGGAAGTCCCCAATCCCCTGGGGAGTTCTGAAAAAAGAAATTACCACCCTCAAGCAATTTTCAGTATCCCTAAAAAGCCAATTGCACAATAACATCCCATCACAAAGCTGTAAGGGCTAAGAGAGAGCATAGAGTAGAGTCTACCAAATGTGGAACTTTCATTATTCTCTCCATGGAGTCAGGACACATGACTTTCCTAGCATCAGTGTGTGATAATATGCATGGAGTATTGCCAAACCAAACCTCAATGTTCAGAGTTTTACTGGGGCTTCATTACATAGACATGATTGATTGCCCATATGGCTGATGTCAGTCTCCAGCCTCCCCAGGCCTCACCCAGGGTCCCCACCCTAAACCACATTGTTGGTCTTCTTGGTGTGGCCAGCCCCCATCCTAAATCATACTGTCAGACTATCCAGTATGACCCAGAGACACGAGGCAAACAATAACATTTCTATCAGGCATAATATTCCAAGGGCATAGAATTACCTAGAATCCAAGGGCAAAGGCCAGACATCTTTTTGTGTAAGGTCAAATTCTTTACTGCACAGACTGCCTCTTCTGGGCACACTGTCTGAGCCACTACTCTGAATGCTGGGCAAGGTGGTAGCCTCTGGTCTTGTCTGCTTGCCTCTCCCTACATCAAACCTCTGCCCTATGATCAAGTTGGGGCAGGGTGATTGGGAACCCAATATTCTTGTCTTCCACACCTGGGTCGATCCTCCATCCTATGGGTGAGGGGTAGTAAAGGGAGGCCCTTTCCATCTGCTGAACTCACCAGGAATTGCACCTCTTCTACTTGGAGAAGAGGAGAAACAATGGCGGCCTCCCCTCCTTGTCAGATATAGTAACCCTTGATTGCGAGCAGAGAAGAGAGGGAGCCCCATCTTCTTAGCCACACCTACCTGGGATGGAGCTTCCATCAAGCTGAGCTGAAGAAAGGGAAAGGGAGAAAGTGTCAAGGCTCAAATGCCACATTCTCAGTGTTCTTGCCAAGTTTATTGGGCTTTCTTGAATCAATGTTTCCTCATTTGCTACATGCCCTTAGGATAGTTTCCAGAGACCTTAAATGGTTGTTTTTTACAGTTTTCTCTAGTTTTGTGTGTTTCACTGAAGAGTGGGTCCACAAAGCTCCTCACACTGCTGCTCCACCTTTGCATAGACCGTCAACATTATACTCCAGGTAAGCAGTCACAGGATTTGAAGAACAAGGTTCTGTACTGTGACACAATTGAGGATCTGCGTTTCTGTTCTGATGTTCGAATGAGGAGGATATGGCAGTGAAGCCTAGCTGCCCTATTCCCATTGTCAGTCCCTCTCTGCTTCTCTCTCCTGCTCTCACGCTGGCCCTCCAGTTGCAGACAACTGACCACCACTGGCTGAAGGATGACCCCCTCCCACCAGCTGGCAGATACAAGGTACCTCTCCTAGGTACCTCTACACCCATTTGGACAGCAAACCTCCACTGGTAGAAAGGCCAACAATGTAACAATTTCCTGAGAAAACATGATCTGGAAATTTCTCTTTCCCTCTTTGGCAGGGAATCCTTCCTTTTTCTCAGTGCCATGGACCACAGCAGTAGCTTAGGGATGGTTACAGCCTCCTCCCCTAAATAATGGCTTTAAATGCCTAGAATAAAATACATAAAATTATAAAGGAAACCAATTTCCAAAAAAAAGTTACATTTTCTAAATATGATGTACTAAAAATATGCTTCTTTATGAACGTATTAAACATCAAGAATGAGTGGAAGGTCTGATAACTTAGAATCCTCAGCAGGGCATAAATGATTTTTCTGCAGAAAGTGTAAGGTGATCTGAAAATATCTCCACTTCCACTGGTAACAAAATCAGAAATACAGCTAATACTACATTGTTTTGTCTACATTTTCAAATGAAAAATGCTAAATTTTGGTTAGGGAGCATCAGGATGTATTCTTTCCCTATCCACATTCACCAGCCCCCTAAATCCTGTGAATCCCTGTCTGAGAACCACCAGTACTAAAAGTATGGCCTGGACCAATAGCCTGGGATGGTGCTTCTCAAATCACCCGGGGCCAAAATGCAGATTATTTGTGTGCACCCCGACATTCCGAATTTCTGACAAGTCCCCAGGTAATGCTGATGTTCTGGTCCAGGCTGTGGAGAAAAGGCTCGGAGGCTTATCACAGGGGGAGTGGAGGTAAGAGTCAGAAGGCACACAGACAGTATTTCCTGACCCTGACCATCTGCAAGGATGCCTTGGGGTTTCCTGGCTTCATCCCAAGGGGCATGCTTTCTTTTTTCCATGTATTTCAGTATCTTATGACAGAAAAGAAACAGAGATTCTGAACTGCTGGGCACTCTCAGCTTCATGAAAGGTGCCACGGAGCAGCAAATACCGGTCACCTAGGCTGTTAACCCTCACCAAGTCCCAGCACCCAAAATGGATGCACGAGCACACACATCCATTCACAGAAAGCAACAATGATTCACAAAGCCAAGTCACCAAGACTTTCAAGTTGAAGTGGTCTTCCACCTTCATCCTCATCTGATAAATTCCTAGCCATCCTCCCAATACACCTTCTCTGTAGAGCAACACTCTCTCCAGAGTTCTTTCCCACCACAAATAGAAATAAGAACGGTAACAATAATAATCACAACAGTAACACATTTTATTGGTCACTAGGGGCCAAGTAATGCCAAAACATTCTACAGGTGTTATCTCATTGAATTCTAGAATAACCCTTAGAGGAAGTGCTGTCTTCATCTGGTGGATCGGAATGGCTGTGGGTTGAGGGGAAACAAAGGCCTGTGGCCTCTAGCTCGGTGCCTTGCATACCTGCTCTGTGCTGGCACTTACTGCACCCAGCTGGTCACCACCCATGCGCTTCTGTCCTGCATAAGCTTTTGCACACTGGCAAACTGAGAAGTTATCTTCTGGAACACAGGACAGATTATATTAATGCTTACAGCCACATCACGTCTGGGTGTGAGAGGATGACACATATCAGATAGACCAGGGTGCTCAGACATTCGTGAGGATCTGCTCAGAAGCAACTCAGCAACTTAAGACACAAGCCCACAAGGAGATACGTTTCCAGCAAGCACAGGAGTGCTGTTTCAGTGTGTTGCACCACGGAGCCTGCTTGGGATTCTCTTTCTCTCTCTGCCCCTCCCCAACTGCTCTCACATGCTCTCTCAAAAATAAATAAATAAACTTAAAAAAAAAAAAGACTATGTAAACTTTACTCAGAACAAAGAGCCACTAGAGTTAAACGAGCAGTGATGAGAAAAGATCATGTAAGTTGGAACCAGAACCAAATACAAAGACAAGAGAATTTATGTCTTCTGAGAAAGTTTCACAGAATCCTTCAAAAGACTATGAAAAAAAAAACCTGTCACTGAGGAATACCCAAAATAGACTCCGAACAAAGCACAACCTGAATTGAGCATGTGGGGAGATGGCAAAGGGGAAGATGAATTATCCCCAGAAGAAATACAAATGTTTGAACAAGAAAATCAATGCCTCATTGGTGAAGAGAACAGCCTGTTTGATGAACTGGGGTAAATCAAAGGAATAGTGGTTGAAATTTCGAGTCTCTAAGAGATAGTCACAGACAAGGGTTTACAACAAGAAGCCGAAACTGAAGGCATTCACCAATGGGTTACAGAAGTAACTGAGGATATCAAGGAAAGCGATAAAGAGCAGCCCTTAAGAAAAATGCTGGCTTCGAGTGTGGGTGCTCTTCTTCTGGTGATGTGCTCCTTCTCCTTGCTCTAACTTGATATGCACCCACCATAGTCTAGGCAACTGCTATGGTGGGTGCTGCCCCATTACTCCTGGCACATGGTATGCTGTCCTGGGTCTCCAACATCAGAGTGTGGCTTGTGACCAGATGTTATCCCAGAGCCACTGGGGGGAGGGAGGCTGAGATAAACATGTACTCTCAAAGAAGGTACACCAAAACCTGTGGTTTTAAGCTTATTTTGTAGCTGAAAAACAATGAACACAAATTGAAAAGAAAAGAGAAAATTAAGTGCAAATGATTGTGAAAAAAAAAGTAACTAAAGACTATGAAATTATGGACATTTGTACCTTCACTATTTTCCTGAGCGCACATAAAAATATATGTAGAACACTTCTCTAAACTAGGTTCTATTCTCTAAGAAAACTCAGCTGTCCAAAACTCTAGTGCCTCTGTATTTGAGATACATTTAATATGCAGGAAAAATATTAAAAGAGCAGGAAAAAGTCTAAGTTAACAAATGGTGTCACTGTTATTTGCAGTACAACAGCTAGGAGTAAGCAAAATATCAAAGATATTAAGTTTATTTTCTTTGTCCCACCCAGAGTGGCTTTTACAACTTCTTTAGTAAGAAAAGAGAAGTCTGAAGATCTGGGGCATTAGGCTGCATTTCCCCTTTAACCTCCTTGAGGCTAATGAATCCCTTTTGCACCACCTCTCTGCCACCCAGCTTCCTCAGCTAATCTTAATTCCAAAGCCAGACCGAGCTCCCACCAACCCCACAGCTGGAGAATCTGGGTCTTTAAAGGTACTGTGGAAATTGCTAATTTCAACCCAGCTACGAGGGCTGCTGAGCTGCTCTTAGGGTGCCCTCTGCTGGCCATGCATGGAAGCAGGAGAAGACGCCTCCATAGGAAGGTAAAAAAAGGGTCATATAAAAAAAGGCCAAGAAAAGTACTCAGGGTGATTACAGAAGAAAAAAAAAAATTAAATAAGAACACGCAGGAGGCATCCCAACTATGAAAACAAAGGATTGATCATTTTAAGAGTAGAAAAACACAAAATCATCTTCCTTTAAGAATTCTGAGAATGAAAATCAAAAAAAACATTTTGGAAGAAAGCAAAAACTTGCTACTTTTGGTTTTGTCACTGAAAACATGAGTTGATGTTTACAGTTGATGTTTTCAAATCTTAGCATTTTTGGCCTCTGGGTTTCAGAACTGGTGTTCACGACACAAGAAAGTGTTACAACAGCTTGGGAGCCCCAAAGGTCAGACTCTAGGAGCCTTTTAAAAGGAAAAGGGAAACAATAAAGGACTCTTACAACTCAACAACAACAAAACAAACAACCCAATTCAAAAATGGGCAAAGGGTTTAAATAGATTTTTTTTTTAGAGAGAGAGAGAGTGCCAGTGGGAAAGGGGAAGTGGGAGAGAGAATTCCAAGCAGAGTCTGATGCAGGGCTCAATCCCAAAACCCTGGGATCATGACCTGAGCCAAAGTCAAGAGTTGGAAACTCATCTGACTGAGCCACCCAGGTGCCTCAAATAGACATTTCTCCAAAGATACAAATGGCCAACAGCAACAGAAAAAAACGTTCAATATCACTAAAAATTAGAGAAATACAAATCAAAACTCTTAGGTAGGACATAACTACCTCACACCCATTAGAATGGCTACTACAAAATAAATAAATAATAGCAACTGTTCAACAAGACATGGAGAAATTGGAACTTTTGTGTGAATGTAGAATGTTGTAGCAGCTGTAGGAAACAGTAAGGGCACCTAAGCCATGGGGTTTGGAGAGCTCCAGGTTGGTAAACACATCAATGTGTGGGAGGGTGGTGCACCCAGAGAGGGCATGGATGCACCAAGCCCCTTCCCACACACCTTTTCCTACGTATCGCTTCTTTCTGGCTATTCCAGGGCTGTATCCTTTATAATAAACCCTTAAGAGAGAGTAAGGCACTTCCTCTGGGTTCTGTGAGCCATTCTAGCAAACTGTGAAACCCAAGGAAGGGGGTATGGAAACTCCTGATTCATGGCCAGTTGGTCAGAAGCACAACCTGGGACTTGGGATCAGCATCTGAAGTGGGTGGGGGCAACCTTGTGGGACTGAGCCCTTAACCTGCGGGGTCTGCGCTAGCTCCAGGTAGTTAATGTCAGAATTGAATTGTAGGACACCTAGTTGGTGTCCAGAGAATGGGAGAATTCCTTAATATGAGGTCAACACCCCACACATTTGATGTCAGGAGTGTTATGTGTACAAAGGAAAGAAATTTTAATATCCAAAAGAATGGAAATCAGGGTCTCAAAGACACATCTGTACTCCCATGTTCATAGCAGAATGATTCATAAATAGCCAAACGTCCACTGACAGACAAATGGATAAGCAAAATGTGGTATACCCATCCATATGAAGGAATATAATTCAGCCTTAGAAAGGAATTCTAACACATGCTACAACATGGATGAACTTTGGGGACATTAGTTAGCCTAACTAAGGTAAGCCAGGCACAAAAAGACAAGTACTGTGCAATTCCACTTATATATTTAGAGTAGTCATATTCAAGAGACAGAAAGAATGGTGGTTGCCAGGGGCTATGGGGACCTATTGTTTCATGGGTACAGAGTTTCAGTTTTGCAAGATGAAAATGTTCTAGAGATTGGTTGCACAACATGATAAATATACTTAACACTACTAAATGTATACATTTAGAAATAGTTAAGATAACAAATTTTATGTTGTGCGTTTTACAATTAAAACTAAATTTTTTAAATTTTTTTTATGTTTATTCATTTTCTTTGAGAGAGAGAGACAGAGAGTGAGTGGAGGAGGGGCAGAGAGGGAGACACAGAATCCGAAGCAGACTCCAGGCTCTGAGCTGTCTCAGCACAGGGCCCGATGCAGGGTTCAAACCCAGGAACTGCGAGATCATGACCTAGGCTGAAGTCAGATGTTTAACCAACTGAGCCACCCAGGTGCCCCATCCCAGCTCATTTTTTGATGGAGAGAAAAAGAACACTCATCCATTCAGGGCTCCTTCCCACACACCACACATCTGGGAAGTTAGACGAGCCTGTGAAGAAGTGTACCTTTGGTTAAAGTCCAAGTGATCTGAATGTCAAAGCCCCCTGAACTTAGAGAGATGGGAGAGAAATAAGAGCTACTTAAATGTTAACAGGACACATGGAGTTTTTGTTTTTGTTTTTGTTTTCCTGTTGAGTTATTTTACAAGTTTTTTCCAGCATGAGCCTTAAAAGGAAGATCACCCTTGAAGGCACAGTGAATAATTGACTATCTTTCTGCCTATCTCCAATAATGGAACAGTATGAGACATGAGTATAAATTATTCTTTATTTTACTTTGATGACTGGGAAAAGATACCAACATATAAAATGAAATCAGAGCTAACAAATAACTTGGAGCTAACTGGCTAACTTTATTAAAATAAACAAAAGTCTGCTTAAACTGAAAAAAAAATGCTCTCACTGGCACTTTACTTTGGCTGGGACCTTTAAAATTAAGGCCAACGTGCTGATAATAATCACACCATCGACCTTTCCCCTCCTCTTAGCACACAAGGTACTGGCAAACAGCAGCACAGATATTTGGATGGGTCACCAACCGTTCAGTGCCCTGCCTGTGCAAGACCTTTGGAAATAATACCTTTAACCAACGGTTTACTGTGAAAGATTCACTTTCAGATGGTAAAGCTCTGCCCAAATACATTTCTCAGGGCTGATGAGGGCTCGCCGTGCAGCAGCACATGAGGTAGATTCTCTCTGCATTTTGCAGACGTTCCTGTGGTGCTTTAAGCAGGGGGGTAAGTGTTGCCCATGACCAGAACATCGGGATCCACATTCCTACATGTGGGAATGCCGCTGCATGTTCCCAGTTTGCAAGCCAGGCTGCGATTCTGCCCCAGATCCTAACTCTTTAAATCCAGAGGGATGCTTTCTTCGTCCACAGATTGTTTAGGGTTTAACTGGCTGCTCAGAGTTAAAAACGAGTATCTCAAGCCCCCTGCCATGCTGAAAGGAGAAAAAAAAAGTGAGAATAAATAAATCTCATAGGTGGTACCACCAGCAATTCCTGACATCTTTATAAGTATAGCCCGCTTAATTTGAAGGGAATTTTTCTCCTCAAGTTTGTGGATTACTTGATGAGAATCACTCCTCTAGAAATCTTTTGGGAAAGAAAAAAGTAGATCAAATCTAATACAAAACTTTGGAGAGAAACAAATACTTTATTATTGAATAAACTATGCTATTATCTTAAAACAGCACTCCATGTGTAGGACCCCAAAATGCCTTTCAAAAGTATCTCAGCCACTCCTCCCAATATCCTTAGCGGATGGTGCTCTGACAGAGCAGGACATCAGTGAGGCCCACTTCACAAGAGGAAGAAACATAATTTAGGAGACTTTTTTTGTGAGAAAGACACATGAATTAAGTTTGGATCTCAGCCCCTTGAATTTTCATTACACACGTCCCCATGATCCACGTGAAGGAGCATGTCATTAAAACAGATGAACTGAGTGATTTAAGTAAAATTATCTTAGAAACTGAAATGTCAAAACATCTTGCATTCTTTCACTTATAAATCAGACTTTTTAAAACTCATATTTTACTAAAATGAGTTCATTTAGAAATCCCACTTACCAAATATTTAACCCTACAAAGTTTAACACAGAGAAAATGTAGTCTCCACCAACTAACATCCCAATGTAGGCAATGGATACATTCTGCAGAAAGAGAGAGAAGATTAGTCATTTTATTTTACTTTATTAAAGTTTATTTATTTATTTATTTAGTTAGTTAGTTAGTTACTTACTTTCTTATTTAGAGGGAGAGAGAGAGAGAGAATGTGAGCAGGGGAGGGGCAGAGAGAGGGAGGGAGAGAATCCCAAGCAGGCTCCATGCTGTCAGCACACAGCCCAACTTGGGGCTTGATCTCATGAACCACAAGATCACGACCTAAGCCAAAAATCAAGAGTTGGACACTTAACTAACCGAGCCACTCAGGTGCCTCGGATCAGTCATTTTAAAAGTGAAGAATTTAAGGGGGAAATACATGTATATGGTAAAATCTGAAACTAAATATTTTAGCTTTGCTCAGAGACTTTAACTTTGCTCAGAGACTTGTAAGTACATAGGTGTTCACAGAGTATTGAATGAATAAGTAAAAAACCATTACACATGGCTTTATAAAGAAATAAGGTAAACCATGGCATAATTACAGAACACTGCATCACACACAAAAAAAGATGTGTAAGAGTTGAGTTGTCATCAGCTTTTCAGATCCCATCTCTTTACCATCATTGGGTAGTGAATTTTAATCATACTGACCCTAAACTCACACAGATCAGACATCCAGCAAATTCCAAGTAGTGCCCTGCCCCGGGTATTCTAGGAGGGTCTGGGCAGCCAACAGACAAGTCAACTGTTAAAGCAGGAAGTCTTTCTCACTCACTTTATTCATGTGAATAGAGAAACAAAGCAACTGTATGAGAGAACACAGAAAACCCATCCTCTTCTTCAGGACTGTGTGGATTCAAACGCACACACATAAAACACACCTACGCACAATCCATGAGTTTAGAACCTTATAAGTGAGCATATACCTAGATTGAAAAACAGTTCTTCATGGGGCTTCCCTTTCTTACACATTTTTTAATGCTTATTTATTTGCTTAATTTTTGTTTGAGAGACAGAGAGAGACAGAGCATGAGAAGAGGAGGGGCAGCCCCCCTTACCCCCTTACCTTGATGGCTCCAACCACTGCCGTCGTGAGGGCTGAATTGTAATAGCTGCACAAAACTGTGGAGTACATCAACAGAAACCTGGGGCAAGGAAGGAAACGCTTGGATGTATGCCTTACTGTGCTGGGTATAATAACAGATTAAGAAGAGTCCCCATGTGACCCACCCACAAATGCTTTAAACAAAAAAGAAAAACGTACGATAAAGATTTTATAACCTACATCTAAAAACATCCCCTTTGTAACTCCAAATTGTTACAGGAAAATCGTCCAGTGGTGAATCAGCCAAACTTTCACCCTTAGGTATACTTTTCATTCTATCTGTGCACTTCCCATTATATTTCCACATAAAGGGGGGTAAGGACTGGGAAAGTTTTTGTAATGGTCTGAAATCTTTTGTTTAACAACTATGTCACAACAGTGCTCTCTAACCTTCTGTGCATCGGAATCAGCTGGCACACTTTTAACACACAATGATGCCTGACAGAAGTTCTCCTTCCGTTGATTTGAGGTGGGGCCCTTGGCTGCATGCAATATCAAAGCTCCAGAGATAATTCTAATGTGCAGCAGCTGAGAACCACTGGTGTTAGAAGGGAAAATCAGGGAAGGGTCACCGGCTTTGGATGAAAAAGAATGAAATGAATGGATCCCACAGCAATGAGACAACAAAAAGAAACAAAAGACATCCAAATTGGTAAGGAAGAAGTAAAGTTTTCACTATTTGCAGATGACATGATAATCTATAAATTAAACCCAAAGACTCCACCAAAAAACTGCTAGGACTGATCAACAAATTTAGTAGTATACAGGATACAAAATCAATGTATAGAAATCTGTTGCTATTCTATACACTAATGAAGCAGCAGAAAGAGAAATTACAACAACAATCCCATTTACAATCGCACCAAAAATAATAACATACCTAGGAATAAACTTAACCGAAGAGTGAAAGACCTGTCCTCTGAAAACTATAAAACACTGATGAAAGAAACTGAAGATGACACAAAGAAATGGAAAGATATTCCATGCTCCTGGATTGGAAGAACAAATATTGTTAAAATGTCTATACTACCCAAAGCAATCTACAGATTTAATGCAATCCCTATAAAAACACCAACAGCATTTTTCACACAACTAGAACAAACAATCCTAAGATTTGTATGGAACCAGAAGAGACCCTGACTAGCCAAAGTAATCCTGAAAAAGAAAACCAAAGCTGGAGGTATCATAATTCCAGATTTTAAGTTATATTACAAAGATGTAGTCATCAAAACAGTATGGTACTGGCACAAAAATAGACACATAGATCAACAGTACAGAACAGAAAACCCAGAAATAAACCCACAATTACATGGTCAAGTAATATTCCACAAAGGAGGCAAGAATATACAATGGGAAAGACAGTCTCTTCAACTAATGAAAACTGGACGACAATGTACAAAAGAATGAAACTGAACCACTTTCTTTCACTGTACACAAAAATAAACTCAAGATGTATTAAGGACCTAAATGTGAGACCTCAAACCATAAAAATCCTAGGAGAGAGCACAGGCAGTAATTTCTTTGACACTGGTCATAGCAACATCTTTCTAATTAGGTCTCCTGAGACAAAGGAAATAAAAGCAAAAGTAAACTACTGGGATTATATCAAAATCAAAAGCTGCATGGCAAAAGATACAATCAATAAAACTAAAAGGCAATGTACTGAATGGGAGAAGATATTTTCAAATGATAGATCTGATAAAGAGTTGGTATCCAAAATCTATAAAGAATTCATTAAACTCAACACCCCCAAAATAAGTAATCCAGTAAAAAATGGGCAGAACACATAAACAAATATTTCTCCAAAGAAGACATCGAGATGGGCAACAGACAAATTAAAAGATGCTCAACATCATTGATCATCAGGGAAATGCAAATCAAAACTACAATGAGGTATCATCTCACACCTGTCAGAATGCCTAAAATCCAAAATACAGGAAACAAGTGTTGGTAAGGATGTGGAGAAAAGGGAATACTTGTGCACTGTTGGTGGGAATGTAGGCTGGTGTGGCCACTGTGGAAAATGTGGAGGTTCTTCATAAAGTAAAAACAGAACCACCCTATGATCTAGTAATCACACTACTATGTATTTACCCCCAAAATACAAAAGCACTAATTCAAAGGGATACATGCACCGTTATGTTTATTGCAGCATTATTTACAATAGCCGAATTATGGAAGCAGACCAAGTGTCCATCAAGAGATGAATGGATAATGGCAGTTGTAGAACGGGAGGGATGTCTAGCATATCAGGTATGATTGGTGAAAGGGAAATAGCATTGATTCTGATCATTCTTGGTCAGCTTCTTTCTTTTCTTTCTCTTTCCTTCCTTCCTTTCCTCCCTTTGTTTTTTTCCTTCTTTTCCTCCCTCCCTTCCTTCCTTCTTCCCTCCCTCCCTCCCTCTCTTTCTTTCTTTCTACAAAAATTAGGGGCGCCTATGTGGCTCAGTCAATTAAGCTTCCGACTCTTGATCTCAGTGTTGCAAATTCAAACCCTGCACTGGGCTCCACACTGGGTGTGAAGCCTACTTTAAAAAAATTAAATTTAGGGGCATCTAGGTGGCTCAGTCGGTTAAGTGTCTGACTTTGGCTCACAGTTCGTGGGTTTGAGCCCACGCTGGGGTCTGTGCTGACAGCTCAGAGCCTGAAGCCTGCTTCAGATTCTCTGTCTCCCTCTCTCTCTGCCCCTCCCCTGCTTGCTCTCTGTGTGTCTCTCCCTCAAAAAATAAAAAACATTTAAAAAAATTTTTTTAATTAAAAATAAAAAAAATTACATTTAACAGTTTGGCATTACAGGCTCATGATTCATGCTTGCTCTAACGTGAAGGTTAAGGTTATTGTAGAACTTCAAGCTCAGGGGTGCCTGAGTGGCCCAGTTGGTTAGGCGTCCGACTTTGGTTCAGGTCATGATCTCACAGTTCATGAGTTCTAGCCCCACGTTGGACTCTGTGCTGACAGCTCAGAGTCTGGAGCCTGCTTTGGATTCTGTGTCTCCCTCTCTCTCTGCCCCTTCCCTGCTCACACTCTGTCTCTGTCTCTCAAAAATGAATAAATATTAAAAAAAAAAGAACTTCAAGCTCAGTAATTTTGAACACTGAAATGTTCATCTGGGATGTAATAGCAATATTCAGTACTGACCATCACTGTTAAAACAATTTTTAGTTTTCCTCAAGTTAGTTATATTGCCTAAGCAGCAAGTGTGTGTAGGTTAAAACAGTTACACTTATGTTAAATGATGTTTTTTTTTTTTCTTTCTACACCTTTATTTACTTTTCAGTTAGTTTAAATCCTTGAGGGATACAGCATTACATGGATTCTGTGGCCAATGGCTTTAGCAGAAAGGTTGCTTTGGAATTTGGCAGAACCATGCCACTGTTTCCATGAGCACAAGTTACCTTTCCCCAGATTACTCTGGTTTTATTTGGTTTGCCTTCAGGAGTCACTGTGTTGTTCTTTGCTTTGTACACATAAGCATATCTCTTGCCTAAAGAGAATTCAGTTTCATTTCAAGCATAAAGACCTTCAATTTGAAGAAGAGCTGTGTGCTCCCTTTGGTTCCAGAGACCCTGCTTACAGCCAGCAAAAATGGCTTTGGACCACAGCCTTCCAGATATATTTGTCATTTCAGGAGTCCTGTTCCCAGCAGGCCTCCACAGGTTCCAAGATGGCAGAAAGAGCTAAATGTTGCTCTTACAGCACAATACTCTGAAAGCTTTGGATACATGTTGAGAAATACACTTTTCTGCCAAACTGAAATGTAGGAGCTGTGTCTATGATTCAGAGTGAAAACACCTGGCATGTTTGTTAATTCTAACTGTTTGGTTTAATATCCTATAAGGCATGTAAGTGTACACTTGTATTTTTTTAAGATCTGGGACAATTTTGAAATTCAATACCAATACTTTAGGAGTTTGGTCATGTTATTTGTATGAGATGCTGAGGCTTTGATTTAAAACTTTCCTTGTATTGTGATTTCCATTAGATGTACTGTACTAAGTGAAATTTATTAAATAAATCTTTCTTTTAAAAACTGGGAAAAAAGAGATGAATGGATAAAGAAGATGTGCTATATACACACATAAATGGAATATTATTCCCCCATAAAAAAGAAAAATAATGAAATCTTACCATTTGCAATGACATAGATGGAGCTAGAGAGTATTATGCTAAGAGAAATAAGTCAGTCACAGAAAAATAAATACCATATGATTTCACTCGTATGTGGAATTTAAAGAACAAAACAAGTGAGCACAGGAAAAAGAGAGAGAGACCAAGAAACAGACACTTAACTACAGAGACCAAACTGATGGTTGCCACAGGGAAGGTGGGTGGGGGGATGTGTGAAATAGGTGATGGGGACTAAAGAGTGCATGAGAAAAAGAGAGAGAGAGAGAGAGAAATTAGTGAATTCCATATGTCAGTGATAATCCTGTACCCTATGACCAAAGTTAATTCACCAGACATTCAACGTTGAGTACTATATTGAAAAGAAAATGACTACAGAACTGTAATCAAGAACCACACAAAAAGCATATATGTACAGGAAAGAATCCAATCAGAAGAAATATGTTCATTTCACTCAAGAAGTGAAGACAATTAGCTGAGGCGTAAGTGGGGTGCAAATTCCATCCACCCAAAAAGAGGGATCATAAGATGTGTTTGATTTTAAAGCTAAATCCCAGTTAGGAGGCATAAGCCTGGACTCCCAGTGACAGAGCAGAGGGAATCAGACTCCAGAAAGGGCTCAGCCTGTATCCCTGTGTCTTAGGGAGTATCTTCCTACCAGAATTTAGTGCCCAGCCCAGGGTCCAGGTGAGAATCTCCAAACTGTTAATAACAGAATCCGGATCACAAATCTTCAACACAGTAACTGCTTTTGGCCTGAGTATGTTTTCTTAATAGGGATAGTAGAGAAAAATATTAGAGATAAAGTACACCAGGCTTTCATGTTAAGGAATAAACTCAATTACAAACTTAAATTCTGTAATCTTCAGAATACCATGTCTCTGTTATGAAGCTAATTAACACAATTTGACAAGTTAGAGGACCCAACATCTTGGCCTCTGTGGTTTGAAACTGAAATTTGCAATTGGGATTACACTTGCAATTTTCATTTGAAAGAAGTAAGAAAATCTGAGTCCATCTGAACACAGTATCTGATGTTTAAAAGAAGCTGATTTACCACATTTCTAAGTTTGGTTTATTAGATTTCAAAGAGTTGCTTAGGTGTGTTAAGCAACCTGGCTCATAAGCTTTGCTAGGGCTTTATTAGGGCTTAGAATAGCTGGAGAAAAATAAGGTGAATTGTATTTGTAAATGCAGTTTAAAATGTTTAATTTTTTTTGGTAAATGAGACCAATGTACACTAAATTGTTTAGGAGGTTTTAATCAGCTAAACTTGAGTTAATAAACCATTAATAAATAATGAAAGTAAATGCTATGTCAATACAAAAATTAGTAACTTTATAAAGAGAGCAACAGTATTCATAAACTGAATTTAAAGGCTTAAAAAAATCTAAGTTTTTTATGTTTATAATTTTCATAAATTCAACATTAATTCATAGCCCCAGGAACTATAAATAATCCTATTCATGCATAAAATAAAAAGATTAAAAAACTCAATATGATGTTACTGAGTGCCTACTCTGCTAGGTCCAGATAGTAAGAGTACATAACCCACAGCATCTGCCCTGGAGGAGGTGAGTCTAATAAAATACCAGAGATTATAGCACAGAGAAGGGGTCTCACCCAACTTACTGGATACAGAAAAGTTTCCTGCAGGCTTCCTAAATTAGTACAGACTTAAACCCAAAGCAGTCATAGTTTTTACTTTTATTTTTATTTAAAAATTCCTACCCCAGGGTTCTAATCATGCAACGTTTTCTCCATCCTAATTTTAGTTAAAACACCTCCACTTACATTCAGAATTGGAGAATACCTTGGATATAAGATCTCAGTATCCATGAGTGTGGACAACTAGAGCACAAACTCATCAGCTGGGCAGAGCACAGAAGGCGCTCCCCTCTCCAAGGTCTGGAGGAGTCTGAATTAGCCAATGTCCTAAGTAAAAGATGGCCTCTAGACCAAAAGGCTGCACTTCTCAGTATCACCACCAGGTGTCCCCAGAGGGAAGATAAATAGATACACATAGATAGATATACAGACATGGATGTATAGATATATATAGATATATCCACAAGGATCAAAGTAGTGTATTACAATTTTCTTTCTAAGAAACAACCTTTCTATATGCCAATGTGCACCCTATAGAGTCCTTTGGCTAAGAACAAGGTTCTAAACTAAAAGAACTTCTATTAACTCAGTACAAAGGAAACCATACCACTTTTAACACTAAAAATGTCAACCTCCACTTGACAGTAGTTTTGCTTTTAGCATCCGTGGATTAACAAAATGCAGATATTTAAAGGCATTGCTGAATTAGCAGCTTCTTGCCATTCTGTATTTTTTAGATCAGATATCATCTATGTACATTTGAAAAATAATAGCACATATATATGATACACATTCAGACAACAGATGCCAACAGTATATTTGAGCTTATAGGTCTCCAAGAGATGGAGGTGCTCACGTGGAAACCCTGGAGCAGAACTCCTGCTCCAAGGTTCTTACCATTTCTGAAAACGACACAAAAAAATAACTGATTTACCCAAAATTGTAGGGCAAACCGGCGGCAGTCACAAATAGAACACAAATTACCTCGTTTACAACTTGTGCTGGTTATCATTCCATGAATGAGCATATACATAAATTCAACACAAATGTTCAAATAATAATGGGCCACTTTTACAGTCCTTTCACAAACCACAGTGGTACCCTAGCACATTACTCTAATTCCAGATTTCAAAGAATTTCAAGTAATGTCATCTCACCCATCTCTAGTAAGAACACACTCCTACCCAAGCTCTCAGTGGTGTGCCAGGGATGCCAAAATCGTGGGATAACTATGGTCCATCCTCCCAAAGCACCAATCTTACACTAAGATTTGATTTGTTGAGAATGTGGGAATATCTGCAGTCTTTAAAGTGCCGTTGCTCCTATGCCCCAGCTATCTGCAGGGTCCTGTTTTCTCTTATCTGTTACATCTTGGTGGGAGAAGTGAAGGTTCAAAGAATAAAACATTTTTTTATCCTGTGATTAGAAAATATTTGATACTTCTGTGTTTTCATTAAGGAATATATTACTGCTTCAGTGGGATCAAAAGATCTGCTACTGGGGCAGAAAGAGACTAGAATAATCACCTCCAAGGCCCAAGGGCTGGGCCAGCCACTGGTATGAATGAACTGGAGCCTGTAATTTTTCAGCAATATTAAAAAGACTTGCAGAGCAAGCTTTTTAAAATCTAGTTTGTCAACTTAAATTTCAGCCTATATTTTACTTTGGCCTGCATTAAATTATCTTAGGTCCCACAATCCAGTTTACCTTCCTGACATAATTAAACTCAATCATATGTTTTATTTACAAACTCCTGATTACAAACAGCATTTTCAAGAGCTGAATCTTTCTACCATAATTCGAAAAAAAAATTAAAATCCTACCCTTTTCACCATTCCATTCATTTAACATATATTTTTTAAGTGTTATAATTCTGTAATTATATTTCAACAGGGACAGAGGTTTGGTGGTTAGAAAAAGCAAGTTTGAAATGCAAACTTGAAAGAGTGAAAATAAGTAAGAAGCTGAGCATCAGAATCCTCTGGAATCAAGGGTTGGGATGCATATGTATGAGCCCTAAGTCATTCCTTGAGCAGAGGCTAAAGAAAATGGACAGATGAGCCCAGTACCAATTGTTCTGAAAACCAAGAATGTGCTCAGAAGCTTATAATGGCTTCTCTTACTGTGAAAAAATAAGTGATCCAATGCTTTGAGTGAGAAACTTTGAGAAAGGATTTTGAAAAATACACTATGCCAAAATTGGAGTTTCCTTCAAGAGCAGTTTCAGAATTAAAATTTGACCCCTGAAGGTAAAGTAGAGCTGATCCCTGAACAACACAGAAGCTAGGGGTGCCACCCCCCCCCCAGTCAAAAATCTAGGTATAACTTTTGACTTCCCAAAAACTTAACTGCTAATAGCCTACTGTAGACCAGAAACCTTACTGACAACATAGTCAATTAACACATATTTTGTATATTATATGCATTGAATACTGTATTCTTACAATAAAGTAAGCTAGAGAAAAGGAAATATTATTAAGAAAATCATGAGTTATTGGGACCTCATCAAGATAAAAAACTTATGCACAGTGAAGGAAACAATCAACAAAACTAAAAGGCAACCAATGGAATGGGAAAAAATATTTACAAATGACATATCAGATAAAGGGTTAGTATCCAAAATCTATAAAGAACTGATCAAACTCAGGGAGAGGCCAAGATGGTAGAACAGCATGAAAGTTTTTTGTGTGTCTCGCGTCCATGAAATGCGGCCAGATCAACACTAAACCATCCTGCACACCTAGAAAATGGATTTGAGGATTAACACAATAATCTGCACAGCCTGAACCACAGAACTCAGCAGGTACACGGCATGGAGAAGTGAACTGGGGGAGAGAGAAGCCACGGAGGGAAGGGAGCTGTTTTGCTTGTGGAGAGAGGACACAGATAGGGAGAGAGTTCGGGAAAAGTACCTCCCCTCCAAAAGCAGCTGGAAAGTGGAAAACTGGAAACAGCCACAGGGACTGAACTAAAAAGGGAGAAAGGAGAGGGTTTAAATTCCATTAAGACTCTATAAACAGGGGGAGCACAGAGTCTGAAACTCCACAGCTCAATACTTGGCAGTGCTCTGGTGGGAAGGGCAAATCCCCAGGAGCAGAGTGGAGTCCGGGAGGTTCTCAGGCCACACAGGGAGAAACGGTTCCACTGCTGGAAGGGCATTTGGTAGAGGCTATGCAGCCACCCAGTCCCAGCAGACCCCAGAGAACAACCACATTCACTGGTACTGGAGCAAGGTCATTAAGGGTGAAGCCTGGTGCCAGATGTGTGTTGTGATTTTCCATAATCCCTGAAACACTGCTGCTACACAATCATGTGAACTTTTTCTGGGGCAGGCTGCCACCCAGCCACAGTCTCTGGGAATCAGCAGCAGCACGGTCCCGCGAACATTCCTGGGTGCAGCCGACACTCAGCCATTGCTTGGTGAGACTCTCCCCCAGAGGATCTGAGTGGGTGAAAGCCACAGCCCCTCAGAAGTGAGGGGTTGGGAAACACAGCCACATGTGAGATAAAACTCAGGAAGGAGGTACGGCCTGACAACCTGATGGCTTGGTTACAGACAGTGTAAAAGCGGGGAGTAGACAGAAGCCGGAGAAAAAGTACAGGTGTGCAATTGCTCATTGGGGAGAGCACAGAGTTCCAATACTAGAGACTGGGTAGCTGGGTGATGCCATTTTCACCCCCCCTGCACATGCTCATACATACCTACAAGCACCACAACAATCACCCCAGTAATCTAAGCAGCGCCATTTAGTGGAGAATGGAGTTGTTGCACTAAGCCCCACCCAACTGGGCCAACCTCGCTCTTCAGGAACATCACAAATCTCTCCGCCTGCCTAGTTTGTGGACTATAAAGTGCTTCATAGTTTGACTTCTAGGGGAAACCAATGTAATTTCAATTATATTTCAGTCTGTTCAAGGGTCCATCTATTCAATTTTCTTTTTTTTTCTTTTTCATTTCTTTCTTGAATACAGAGAGAAAAAAGTTATTTTTATTTTCAATTTTTATTAAAAATATTTTTATTTTTTAACTATATTTTTTACTTCTTTTGTAAATTTGTCAAATTCTATTTTACTTCCATTTCATTTTATTCTATTTCACTGTATTCATTTTCTCAAATTTTTAAACTTTTTTTCCCTTTTTTTTCTATCAAGCTCCTTTCAATAACCAGACCAAAACACACCTAGAATCTAGCATCATGCATTTGATTTGCATGTGTTGTTTTTAATTTTTTAATTTTTTTTTTTATCTTATCAATTCCTTTTCTTCCTTCAAAATGAAGAAATGAAGGAATTCACCACAAAGAAAGAGCTGGAAGAAATGACAGCCAGGGGCTTAAGCAACACAGATACAAGCAAGATGTCTGAACCAGAATTTAGAATCACAATAACCAGAATACTAGCTAGGGTCGAAAACAGATTAGAATCCCTCTCTGTGGAGATAAGAAGTAAAAGCTAGTCAGGATGAAATAAAACATGCTATAACTGAGCTGTTATCATGAATAGATGCCACAGCAGCAAGGATGGATGAGGCAGAATAGCGAATCAGCGATATAGAAGACAAACTTCTGAAGAATAATGAAGCAGAAAAAAAAGAGGGAGACTAAGGCAAAAGAGTACAAAAATTAGAGAAATTGGTGACTCATCAATAAGGAACAACATTAGAATCATAGGGGTCCCAGAAGATGAAGAAAGAGAAAAAGGGGTAGAAGGGTTATGTGAGCAAATCATAGCAGAAAACTTCCCTAACCCGGGGAAAGACACAGACATCAAAATCCAGGAAACACAAAGGACTCCCATTAGATTCAACAAAAACGGACCATCAATAAGGCATATCACAGTCAAATTCACAAAACACTCAGGCAAGGAGAGAATCGTGAGAGCAGCAAGGGGAAAAAGGTCCTTAAACTACAAGGGAAGATAGATCAGGTTTGCAGCAGACCTATCCACAGAAACTTGGCAGGCCAGAAAGGAGTGGCAGGACATATTCAATGTGCTGAATCAGAAAAATATGCAGCCAAGAATTCTTTATCCAGCAAGACTGTCATTCAAAATAGAAGGAGAGATTAAAAGTTTCCCAAACAAAAATTAAAGGATTTCATGACCACTAAACCACCCCTGCAAGAAATTTTAATGGGGGCTCTCTGAAGGGAGAAAAGACGGAAAAAAAAAAAAAGAAAAGAAAAAGACCAAAAGCAACAAAGACTAGAAAGGACCAGAGAACACCACCAGAAACTCCAATTCTACAAGAAACAAAATGGCAATAAATTCATATCTTTCAGTACTCACTCTAAACGTCAATGGACTAAATGCTCCAATCAAAAGACATAGGGTAACAGAATGGATAAGAAAACAAGATCCATCTAAATGCTGTTTACAAGAGACCCACTTTAGACCTAAAGACACCTTCAGATTGAAAGCAAGGGGATGGAGAACCATCTTTCATGGTAACAGTCGACAAAACAAAGCTGGAGTAGCCATATTTATATCAGATTATATCTAGATTAAAATCTAGACTTTAAAATAAAGACTGTAACAAGAGATGAAGAAAAGCATTATATCATAATTAAGGGGTCTATCCACCGAGAAGATCTAACAATTGTAAACATTTATGCTCCAAATGTGAGAGTACCCAAATATATACATCAATTAATCATAAACATAAACTCACTGATTATAAATACCATAATAGTAGGGGACTTCAACATCCCACTTACAACAATGGACAGATCATCTAAGAAGAAAATCAAGAAGGAAACAATGGCTTTGAATGACACACTGGACCAGATGGACTTAACAGATTATTTCAGAACACTTCATCCTAAAGCAGCAGAATATACATTCTTCTCCAGTGCAGATGGAACGTTCTCCAGAATAGATTACATACTGGGACACAAATCATCCCTCAACAAGCACAAAAAGATTGAGATTATACTGTGCATAGTTTCAGATCACAATGCTATGAAACTCAAAATCAACCACAAGAAAAAATTTGGAAAGATAACAAATACTTGGAGCCTAAAGAACATCCTACTAAAGAATGAATGGTTTAACCAAGAAGTTAAAGAGGCAATTAAAAAGTACATGGAAGCCAATGAAAATGATAACACCACCACCCAAAACCTCTGGGATACAAAGGCAGTCATAAGAGGGAAGTATATAGCAATCCAGGTCTTCCTAAAGAAGGAAGAAAGGTCTCAGATACACAATCTAACCTTACATCTTAACGAGCTGGAAAAAGAACAGCAAATAAAACCCAAAGCCAGCAGAAGACAAGAAATAATAATGATTAGAGCAGGAATCAATGCTATTGAAAACAAAAACAAAAACAAACAAACAAACAAAGAAAAAACAGTAGAAAAGATCAATAAAACCAGAAGCTGGTTCTTTGAAAGAATTAACAAAATTGATAAACCACTATCCAATTTGGTCAAAAAGAAAAAGGAAAGGACCGAAATAAATAAAATCAAGAATGAAAGAGGAGAGATCAAAACCAACACAGCAGAAATAAAAATACTAAGAGAATATTATGAGCAATTATATGCCAATAAAATGGGCAATCTGGAAGAAATGGACAAATTCCTAGAAACATATAAACTACCAAAACTGAAACAGGAAGAAATAGAAAATTTTAACAGACCCATAACCAGGAAAGAAATCGAATTAGTAATCAAAAATCTCCTTAAAAAACCAGAGTCCAGGGCTGGATGGCTTTCCAGGGGAATTCTACCAAACATTTAAGGAAGAGTTAACACCTATTCTTTTGAAGCTGTTCCAAAAATTAGAAATGAAAGGAAAACTTCCAAACTCTTTCTATGAAGCCAGCATTACCTTGATTCCAAAACCAGACAAAGACCCCACTAAAAAGGAGAACTACAGACCAATTTCTCTGATGAACACGGATGCAAAATCCTCAACAAGATATTAGCCAACCAGATCCAACAATACATTAAAAAAATTATTCACCACGACCAAGTGGGATTTACATCTGGGATGCAGGGCTGGTTCAATATCTGCAAAACAATCAATGTGATGCATCACATCAATAAAAGAAAGGAGAAGAACCACATGATCCTCTCAATAGATGCAAAGAAAGCATTTGACAAAATACAGCATCCTCTATTGCTAAAAACCCTTAAGAAAGTAGGGATAGAAGAATCATACCTCGAGATCACAAAAGACATATATGAAAGACCTACCACTGATATCATCCTCAATGGAGAAAAATTGAGAGCTTTCCCCCTAAGGTCAGGAACAAGACAGGGATGTCCACTCTCGCCACTGTTATTCAACACAGTATTGGAAGTCTTAGCCTCAGCAATCAGGCAATACAAAGAAATAAAAGGCATCCAAATCAGCCAGGGGGAAGCCAAACTTTCACTCTTCACAGATGACATGATACTCTATATGGAAAACCCAAAAGATTCCACCAAAAAACTGCTAGAACTGATCCATGAATTCAGCAAAGTTGCAGGATATAAAACCAATGCACAGAAATCGGTTGCATTCCTATACACCAACAATGAAGCAACAGAAAGAGAAATCAAGGAATTGATTCCATTTACAACTGCACCAAAAACCATAAAATACCTAGGAATAAATCTAACCAAAAGAGGTGAAAAATCTATATACTGAAAACTAGAAAGCTTATGAAAGAAATTGAAGAAGACACACACAAAAAAGGAAAAATATTCCATGTTCCTGGATTGGCAGAACAAACATTGTTAAAATGTTGATACTACCCAAAGCAATCTACACATTCAATTCAATCCCTATCAAAATAACACCAGCATCTTCACAGAGCTAGAACAAACAATCCTAAAATTTGTATGGAACCAGAAAAGATCCCAAATAGCCAAAGCAATCTTGAAAAAGAAAACCAAAGCAGGAGGCATCACAATCCTGGACTTCAAACTGTACTACAAAGCTGTAATCATCAAGACAGTATGATACTGGCACAAGAACAGACACTCAGATCAATGGAACAGAATAGAGAATCTAGAAATGGACCCACAAACGTATGGCCAACTAATCTTTGACAAAGCAGGAAAGAATATCCAATGGAATAAAGACAGTCTCTTCAGCAAGTGGTGCTGGGAAAACTGGATAGCAATATGCAGAAAAATGAACCTGGACCACTTCTAAGAAAAAAAATTTTTTTTATTTATTTACAAAAATAAACTCAAAATGGACGAAAGACCTAAATGTAAGACAGAAAGCCATCAAAATCCTAGAGGAGAAAGCAGGCAAAAACCTCTTTGACCTCGGCCACAGCAACTTCTTACTCAACACGTCTCCAGAGGCAAGGGAAACAAAAGCAAAAATGAACTACTGGGACCTCATAAAAAGAAAAAACTTCTGCACAGCAAAGGAAACCATCAGCAAAACTAAAAGGCAACCAACAGAATGGGAGAAGATATTTGCAAATGACATATCAGATAAAAGGTTAGTATCCAAAATCTATAAAGAATTTAGCAAACTCAGCACGCAAAAAACAAATAATCCAGTGAAGAAATGGGCAAAAGACATGAATAGACACTTCTCCAAAGAAGACATCCAGATGGCCAACTGACACATGAAAAAATGCTCAACATCACTCATCAACAGGGAAATACAAATCAAAACCACAATGAGATACCACCTCACACCTGTCCGAATGGCTAACATTAACAACTCAAGCAACAAGAGATGTTGGCGAGGATCAGGAGAAAGAGGACCTCTTTTGCACTGCTGGTGGGAATGCAAACTGGGGCAAACAATCTGAAAAACAGTGTGGAGGCTCCTCAAAAAATTAAAACTAGAACTACCCTATGACCCAGCAATTGCACTACTAAGTATTTATCCAAGGGATACAGGGATGCTGTTTCAAAGGGACACATGCACCCCAATGTTTATAGAAGCCCTATCAACAGTAGCCAAAGTATGGAAAGAGCCCAAATGTCCATCCATGGATGAATGGATAAAGAAAATGCGGTATATATATACAGTGGAGTATTACTCAGCAATCAAATAGAATGGAATCTTGCCATTTGCAACTACATGGATGGAACTAGAGGGTATTATGCTAAGCAAAATTAGTCAAAGAAAGATAAATATCATATGACTTCACTCATATGAGGACTTTAAGATACAAAACAGATGAACATAGGGAAGGGAAGCAAAAATAGTAAAAAACAGGGAGGGGGACAAAAACATAAGAGACTCTTAAATATGGAGAAGAAACAGAGGGTTACTGGAGAGGTTGTAGGAGAGGGGGTGGGCTAAAAGGGTAAGGGGCATTAAGGAATCTACTCCTGAACAATGAAATCATTGTTGCATTATATGTAAACTAACTTGGATGTAAACTTAAAAAATAAATTAAACAAAAATTTTAAAGAATTTATCAAACTCAACACCCAAAAAACAAATAATCCAATAAAGAAGTAGTCAGAAGACATGAAGAGACACTTTTCCAAAGATGACATCCAGATGGCTAACAGACATATGAAAAGATGCTCCACATCACTCATCATCAGGGAAATACAAATCAAAACCAAAATAAGATACCACCTCACACCTGTTAGGATGGCTAAAATTAACAACTCAGGAAACAACAGATGTTGGCAAGGATGCAGAGAAACGGGAACCCTCTTGAACCATTGATGAGAATGCAAACTGGGGTAGCCCCTCTGGAAAATAGTATGGTGGGCCCTCAAAAAATTAAAAATAGAACTACCCTACGACCCAGCAATTGCAATACTAGGTATTTATCCAAAGGATACAAAAATGCTGATTCTGAAGGGGCACATGCACCCTAATGTTTTAGCAGCACTATCAACAATAGCCAAATCATGGAAAGAGCCAAATGGACATCAACTGATGACTGCATAAAGAAGATGTGGTGTATATATATACAATGGAATATTACTCAGTGATCACAAAGAATGAAATCTTGCCATTTGCAACAATGTGGATGGAGCTAGAATGTATTATGCTAAATGAAATAAGTCAGTCAGAGAAAGACAAGTATCATACGATTTCACTCATGTGGAATTTAATTAACAAAACAGATGATCACTGGGGAAGGGAAGGAAAAATAAGACAAAAACAGAGAGGGAAGCAAACCATAAGAGACTCTTAAACACAGTGAAGAAACTGAGGGTTGGTGTTGGGATGGGCTACATGGGTGATGGGCATTAAGGAGGGCACTTGTTGGATAAGCACTGGGTGTTATATGGAAGTGATGAACCACTGGTTTCTCCTCCTGAAACTAATACTACACTGTACGTTAACGAACTTCAATTTAAATAAATTATGTACTCTAAGAAAAAAAGAAAAGAAAAACCCTAAGTAACAAAGACAAGTCACATGCTGGAATGAGATATTTAAGTATATAAAGCTAATAAAGAGTCAATATCTATAATAAAAATAGAAAATAATAAGGAAGAGAAAATATACTTACAGTACTGTATGTATTTATTGAGAAAATTCACACATAAATGAACCCACACAGTTCATTTATGTGTCGTTCAAGGGTCAACTGTATATGTAACAGAAAAAAAAAAAAAACTGTTGAAGCCATGCACTATAGGAAGAACCAATTCTGTCTGGGGTGAAAAGAGGTCAGCTCAAAAACAGGCTGACCTCAAGAAATAGAAATATTTAACAACAGTTAACATTACTGGACATTTTCCGTGTCCAGCATTGTTCTAAGTGCTCATCTCTATTATCTCATTCAATCCACATCCTATGAATCAGATACTTTATTTCATTGTCCACATTTTAAAGATAAGGAAATTGAGGCTCAGAGTGGTTAAATAACTTGTCCAAGGACCCAGAGTTAGTAAGTGGCAAAGCCATGATTCAAACCCAGGCCATCTGATTCCAGAGTTCAGACACTTAGCTGCTGAAATAGTGCCATGATTTTAGTGTCCTCAAAAGACCCACTTAAAAAACAGACCTACCTAGTTTTCATCCTTAAAGTTGGGTAAAACCTGAAATCTTGATGATTTCATCATTTACTGATTTATTTATAATTGATATGCCTTTATGGCATTTTCATTTGCAAAGTGACTACTGATGACAAAAACTTTTGTAAAGTATTTGTTTTCTAAGAAACACATTATTAAATAGGAAAAAATGCATGGAGTTATACACAGATAGGGCCAGGCCTATGGCAGGCAAGTCCCAGAGAGTGGCAGCTCATATCCAGACGCCCCCAGCGCATCATTCACTGAGGACAGCTGACATTGGAGGGTTTACTTCTTGATTTCCTTCAAGGAATGACTAAGTGGTATAATGCAAGTAAAAAAAAACAAAAATTAAAAAAAAATAGAAACAGTATCTCATTGAGTTTATAGTGAAATGAGAAAAACTTTGAAATTTAGCTCTGTTGTTCATAGGTGAATCTGGGATTAGCCAGGGAAAAGTGCTAGTCTGAGTTTGTGTGATATAGGTTGAATTTTTTTTAACCAGAGAGAAAAGATGGTTTGACAAAGGGTGATTCACAAGCATGGCTTAGATTTTGTTTTCAAAGTTAAATGTCAGCCAACAACTGGGAAAACTACAAATATTTCACTTAACTTATGTTTCTGACAATGGCTACCTAAGTGCACTAAGGGACCCTCCCAGTGCAAAGCAACCTATGCCTGGAAAGGACACACTACTTGAGAGATCACTGGTCTTGAAAGAGGCACAAGAGGTCACCCAAACCCTCTTCCTTTAAAAAAGGAGGAACTGGACACAGACTGATAAAGTATTAGGGCCAGGCAGGAGTCGGAGCAGAACACAACTGAAACAGAATAGGGGTGCCTTGGGGCAGAGACCTTAGCAGAACAGCACTGTCTGGAAACAGCCTTGAGCCAGACTCCATGTTGAGAGGGACACTTTAGCTCACTGAGCCTAGACCCTCAGAAATGCACACAGCGGTCCAGGTCAGGGGCAATGCCTGGCTGTCAGCAGGACCAGAAACAATTTGTCCCCACAGGAAGGTTTCTCAAATTTGCATTTTGTTATGAGCGTTCAGCCCATAACACTGATTAAGCACTGTGTTCACAACGACAAGTCACCAACCACACACAGTTTGACAGTCACAAACTATATATAACATTTAGATTCTTAAAAACTGCAGATAAGTGGAATCATTAAATGAAGAATACAGAACAGCTATGTGTATAACATTTAAAGAAATGAAAGTTACTACAGTCCAAAGATCACCAATGAGAGAATGTTAGGAATGAAACGTTTGTTAAAAAAAAAAAAAAAAAAAAAAAGAAACTTTTACAAATAAAAAATTGTTAAAATCAAAAAGTCAATCAAGGGGAGGTTGGAAGATGGCGGCATAGGAGGACGCTGGGCTCACCATGCATCCTGCTGATCACTTAGATTCCACCTACACCTGCCTAAATAACCCAGAAAACCACGAGAGGATTAGCAGAACGGAGTCGCCGTAGCCAAGCGCAGACGAGAGGCCCACGGAAGAGGGTAGGAAGGGCGGCGAGTCGGTGCGCGCTCCAAGGACTGGCAGGAGGGAGCCGGGGCGGAGGGGCAGCCTGCCGCCCAAGCAGAGCCCCCAAGTCTGGCTGGCAAAAGCAGAGGGGCCGGACGGAGTGTGTTCCGACAGCAAGCGCGACTTAGCATCTGGGAGGTCATAAGTTAACAGCTCTGCTCAGAAAGCAGGAAGGCTGGAGGACAAAGGGAGGGAGAGTTGCTGAGTCCCCGGACTACAGAGCTCAGTTTGGTGGGGAACAGAGGCGCTCGCCAGCGCCATGTCCCTCGCCCATCCCCCAGCCAAAATCCCAAAGGGAACCAGTTCCTGCCAGGGAACTTGCTCCAACGCTGTGCTTCTGCAGAGCCAAACCTCCGGCAGCGGATCTGACTCCCTCCCGCTGCCACAAGGCCCCTCCTGAAGTGGATCACCTAAGGAGAAGCGAGCTAAGCCTGCCCTTCCTGCCCCCATGCACCTTGCCTACCCACCCCAGCTAATACGCCAGATCCCCAGCACCACAAGCCTGGCAGTGTGCAAGTAGCCCAGACGGGCCACGCCACCCCACAGTGAATCCCGCCCCTAGGAGAGGGAAGAGAAGGTACACACCAGTCTGACTGTGGCCCCAGCGGTGGGCAGGGGGCAGACATCAGGTCTGACTGCGGCCCCGCCCACCAACTCCAGTTATACACCACAGCACAGGGGAAGTGCCCTGCAGGTCCCCACCACTCCAGGGACTATCCAAAATGACCAAACGGAAGAATTCCCCTCAGAAGAATCTCCAGGAAATAACAACAGCTAATGAACTGATCAAAAAGGATTTAAATAATATAACAGAAAGTGAATTTAGAATAATAGTCATAAAATTAATCCCTGGGCTTGAAAACAGTATAGAGGACAGCAGAGAATCTCTTGCTACAGAGATCAAGGGACTAAGGAACAGTCACAAGGAGCTGAAAAACGCTTTAAACGAAATGCAAAACAAAATGGAAACGACGACGTCTCGGATTGAAGAGGCAGAGGAGAGAATAGGTGAACTAGAAGATAAAGTTATGGAAAAAGAGGAAGCTGAGAGAAAGAGAGATTAAAAAAAATCCAGGAGTATGAGGGGAAAATTAGAGAACTAAGTGATACACTAAAAAGAAATAATATACGCATAATTGGTATCCCAGAGGAGGACGAGAGAGGGAAAGGTGCTGAAGGGGTACTTGAAGAAATTATAGCTGAGAACTTCCCTGAACTGGGGAAGGAAAAAGGCATTGAAATCCAAGAGGCACAGAGAACTCCCTTCAGACGTAACTTGAATCGATCTTCTGCACGACATATCATAGTCAAACTGGCAAAATACAAGGATAAAGAGAAAATTCTGAAAGCAGCAAGGGATAAACGTGCCCTCACATATAAAGGGAGACCTATAAGACTCGTGACTGATCTCTCTTTTGAAACTTGGCAGGCCAGAAAGAATTGGCACGAGATCTTCAGTGTGCTAAACAGAAAAAATACGCAGCCGAGAATCCTTTATCCAGCAAGTCTGTCATTTAGAATAGAAGGAGAGATAAAGGTCTTCCCAAACAAACAAAAACTGAAGGAATTTGTCACCACTAAACCAGCCCTACAAGAAATCCTAAGGGGGATCCTGTGAGACAAAGTACCAGAGACATCACTACAAGCATAAAACATACAGACATCACAATGACTCTAAACCCATATCTTTCTATAATAACACTGAATGTAAATGGATTAAATGCGCCAACCAAAAGACATAGGGCATCAGAATGGATAAAAAAACAAGACCCATCTATTTGCTGTCTACAAGAGACTCATTTTAGATCTGAGGACACCTTTAGATTGAGAATGAGGGGATGGAGAATGATCTATCATGCTACTGGAAGCCAAAAGAAAGCTGGAGTAGCCATACTTATATCAGACAAACTAGACTTTAAATTAAAGGCTGTAACAAGAGATGAAGAAGGACATTATATAATAATTACAGGGTCTATCCATCAGGAAGAGCTAACAATTATAAATGTCTATGCGCCGAATACAGGAGCCCTCAAATATATAAAACAATTACTCATAAACATAAGCAACCTTATTGAGAAGAATGTGGTAATTGCAGGGGACTTTAACACTCCACTTACAGAAATGGATAGATCATCTAGACACATGGTCAATAAAGAAACAAGGGCCCTGAATGAGACATTGGACCACATGGACTTGATAGATATATTTAGAACTCTGCATCCCAAAGCAACAGAATATACTTTCTTCTCGAGTGCACATGGAACATTCTCCAAGATAGATCATATACTGGGTCACAAAACAGCCCTTCATAAGTTTACAAGAATTGAAATTATACCATGCATACTTTCAGACCACAATGCTATGAAGCTTGAAATCAACCACAGGAAAAAGTCTGGAAAACCTCCAAAAGCATGGAGGTTAAAGAACACCCTACTAAAAAATGAGTGGGTCAACCAGGCAATTAGAGAAGAAATTAAAAAATATATGGAAACAAACAAAAATGAAAATACGACAATCCAAACGCTTTGGGATGCAGCAAAGGCAGTCCTGAGAGGAAAATACATCGCAATCCAGGCCTATCTCAAGAAACAAGAAAAATCCCAAATACAAAATCTAACAGCACACCTAAAGGAAATAGAAGCAGAACAGCAAAGGCAGCCTAAACCCAGCAGAAGAAGAGAAATAATAAAGATCAGAGCAGAAATAAACAATATAGAATCTAAAAAAACTGTAGAGCTGACCAACAAAACCAAGAGTTGGTTTTTTGAAAAAATAAAATTGACAAACCTCTAGCCAGGCTTCTCAAAAAAGAAAAGGGAGATGACCCAAATAGATAAAATCATCAATGAAAATGGAATTATTACAACCAATCCCTCACAGATACAAACAATTATCAGGGAATACTATGAAAAATTATATACCAACAAATTGGACAACCTGGAAGAAATGGACAAATTCCTAAACACCCACACTCTTCCAAAACTCAATCAGGAGGAAATAGAAAGCTTGAACAGACCCATAACCAGCGAAGAAACTGAATCGGTTATCAAAAATCTCCCAACAAATAAGAGTCCAGGACCAGATGGCTTCCCAGGGGAGTTCTACCAGACATTTAAAGCAGAGATAATACCTATCCTTCTCAAGCTATTCCAAGAAATAGAAAGGGAAGGAAAACTTTCAGACTCATTCTATGAAGCCAGTATTACTTTGATTCCTAAACCAGACAGAGACCCAGTAAAAAAAAGAGAACTACAGGCCAATATCCCTGATGAATATGGATGCAAAAATTCTCAATAAGATACTAGCAAATCGAATTCAACAGCATATAAAAAGAATTATTCACCATGATCAAGTGGGATTCATTCCTGGGATGCAGGACTGGTTCAACATTTGCAAATCAATCAACGTGATACATCACATTAATAAAAAAAAAAAAGAGAGAGAAGAACCATATGATCCTGTCAATCGATGCAGAAAAGGCCTTTGACAAAATCCAGCACCCTTTCTTAATAAAAACCCTTGAGAAAGTCGGGATAGAAGGAACATACTTACACATCATAAAAGCCATTTATGAAAAGCCCACAGCTAACATCATCCTCAATGGGGAAAAACTGAGAGCTTTTTCCCTGAGATCAGGAACTCGACAGGGATGCCCACTCTCACCGCTGTTGTTTAACATAGTGTTGGAAGTTCTAGCATCAGCAATCAGACAACAAAAGGAAATCAAAGGCATCAAAATTGGCAAAGATGAAGTCAAGCTTTCGCTTTTTGCAGATGACATGATATTATACATGGAAAATCCGATAGACTCCACCAAAAGTCTGCTAGAACTGATACATGAATTCAGCAAAGTTGCAGGATACAAAATCAATGTACAGAAATCAGTTGCATTCTTATACGCTAACAATGAAGCAACAGAAAGACAAATAAAGAAACTGATCCCATTCACAATTGCACCAAGAAGCATAAAATACCTAGGAATAAATCTAACCAAAGATGTAAAAGATCTGTATGTTGAAAACTATAGAAAGCTTATGAAGGTAATTGAAGAAGATATAAAGAAATGGAAAGACATTCCCTGCTCATGGATTGGAAGAATATTGTCAAAATGTCAATACTACCCAAAGCTATCTACACATTCAATGCAATCCCAATCAAAATTGCACCAGCATTCTTCTCGAAACTAGAACAAGCAATCCTAAAATTCATATGGAACCACAAAAGGCCCCGAATAGCCAAAGTAATTTTGAAGAAGAAGACCAAAGCAGGAGGCATCACAATCCCAGACTTTAGCCTCTACTACAAAGCTGTCATCATCAAGACAGCATGGTATTGGCACAAAAACAGACACACAGACCAATGGAATAGAATAGAAACCCCAGAACTAGACCCACAAACGTATGGCCAACTCATCTTTGACAAAGCAGGAAAGAACATCCAATGGAAAAAAGACAGTCTCTTTAACAAATGGTGCTGGGAGAACTGGACAGCAACATGCAGAAGGTTGAAACTAGACCACTTTCTCACACCATTTACAAAAATAAACTCAAAATGGATAAAGGACCTGAATGTGAGACAGGAAACCATCAAAACCCTAGAGGAGAAAGCAGGAAAAGACCTCTCTGACCTCAGCTGTAGCAATCTCTTACTCGACACATCCCCAAAGGCAAGGGAATTAAAAGCAAAAATGAATTACTGGGACCTTATGAAGATAAAAAGCTTCTGCACAGCAAAGGAAACAACCAACAAAACTAAAAGGCAAACAACGGAATGGGAAAAGATCTTTGCAAATGACATATCGGACAAAGGGCTAGTATCCAAAATCTATAAAGAGCTCACCAAACTCCACACCCGAAAAGCAAATAACCCAGTGAAGAAATGGGCAGAAAACATGAATAGACACTTCTCTTAAGAAGACATCCAGATGGCCAACAGGCACATGAAAAGATGTTCAACGTCGCTCCTTATCAGGGAAATACAAATCAAAACCACACTCAGATATCACCTCACGCCAGTCAGAGTGGCCAAAATGAACAAATCAGGAGACTATAGATGCTGGAGAGGATGTGGAGAAACAGGAACCCTCTTGCATTGTTGGTGGGAATGCAAATTGGTGCAGCCGCTCTGGAAAGCAGTGTGGAGGTTCCTCAGAAAATTAAAAATAGACCTACCCTATGACCCAGCAATAGCACTGCTAGGAATTTACCCAAGGGATACAGGAGTACTGATGCATAGGGGCACTTGTACCCCAATGTTTATAGCAGCACTCTCAACAATAGCCAAATTATGGAAAGAGCCTAAATGTCCATCAACTGATGAATGGATAAAGAAATTGTAGTTTATACACACAATGGAATACTACATGGCAATGAGAAAGAATGAAATATGGCCTTTTGTAGCAACGTGGATGGAACTGGAGAGTGTGATGCTAAGTGAAATAAGCCATACAGAGAAAGATAGATACCATATGGTTTCACTCTTATGTGGATCCTGAGTAACTTAACAGATACCCATGGGGGAGGGGAAGGAAAAAAAAAAAAAAAAAAGAGGTTAGAGTGGGAGAGAGCCAAAGCATAAGAGACTGTTAAAAACAGAGAACAAACTGAGGGTTGATGGGGGGTGGGAGGGAGGGGAGGGTGGGTGATGGGTATTGAGGAGGGCACCTTTTGGGATGAGCACTGGGTGTCGTATGGAAACAAATTTGACAATAAATTTCATATATTGAAAAAAAAAAGCCAATCAAGAGGCTCAACATTAAATCAGACACAGCTAAAAAGAGAATTAGTGAAATGGAAGTTATACATAAATGTTTGCATTGTGTGAGACTACAACACTGCAATTAAAATCAAGTTTGAGAATTTTTAAGTGTTGATCAAAGAGACTGAGGTGTTCTTAGCCAATTTAAACATAATGAAAACTGTTCTACTGGCGGTAAAAAAAAAAGGGGGGGGAATTCACAGAATTATTTTTGATAAGTAATTCCCTGACATAGTCATTCAAAGCACCTTTCAGTATGGGATAAGATAGGTGTTCGTCTATGCATGTAGCCCCACTCAGGAAAGATATGCCAAAAACTTCAAACAGGGGTCACCTCTGAAGAAGAAAACTGCAGTGCTGGGGGACAGGGAAAAATGGAGTAGCTTTTGTTCCCTGTGAATTCTGTTGCAGTTCTTGGATTATTTAGTTGCGTGTATTACCTATTCATGAAAGGGAATTTTCAAGTTTTCGGAAGATAAAAGACACAGGCTGCATGGCTTCTCAACAGGAAGACAGACGTAAGGAAAATTTTAAGACAAAAGCCTAAAATTGTTGGACAATACAATGGCTTGGACAATGCTCCTCAGAAATTTCCCTGAATACAGCAGGTACGGCGCTAGAGTAAATGGTTGTCATTTCCACATATTTATGTGGGTGGAAGATCTTGAAAACTGAGGGACATTGTAGCAAAGACAACAACTAGCACTGAATGTAATACATCAGCGGACCTCATGCAGACTTTCAGAAATCAATAGACAACATCATATTTTGGAGAAATGTGATGTTAACATGACTCTCAAAAATAAGTGTTTCATGCTTGCTCCTGGTCTTTTGGGCTGTGTTCCCAGGGATCCTGGGTCTCACTCCACTCCTCTGCTGCAGGGGTACTTTCCAGAGAAAGCTGGAGAAGCATAGACAAAGGGATTTTAACAGAGCATACAGAACGTATATTTCAATTTGACTTGTCAAGAGATGTCAGAGACTGAGCTTCTACTGGTCTATGGTTTCTTACCCCAAAAAACAGGAAAGAAGAAACTGTATGATAAATAGAACATTCTTCCATTCATTGAATTCAGTAGCCTATTACAAAAAAGAAAGAAAACTAATGGTTAGACTCATAATACTGCAGTTTAAATTTATGGATTTTACCAAATCATGTTTTATTACAGGAACCACTTTCCCAAACAAAATACAACTTAAAAAATCCTAGCCAATACCAGCTGTGGGATGTTGGGCATATCACTTTTACTCCCTAAATCTCAGATTCCTTTCACAAAACAGGGATTTTTTTAAAAAAACTTCCTCAAAAAGTCCATGTGAGGATTTAATGAAACTATTTAGAACCTGGCGGGAGCCAAGTATCCAGTATCACTATTGTTGCTGTGACTTTATTAATCTGTAATTAACTCTTTATTAGTCTGTAGTCACAAAATCAGGATTGGGTTTACTTTTTATAAATAATCTTAGAAGAAGGGTGCCCAGAGGGCTCAGTCAGTTGAGCATCCAACTTCGGCTCAGGTCATGATCTCACCAGTTTGTGAGTTCGAGCCCCACATTGGGCTCACGCTGTTAGCAAGAGCCCGCTTTGGATCCTCTGTCCCCTTCTCTCTGCCCCACCCCCACTCACGCTTGCTCGCTCTCTCTCAAAAATAAACATTAAAAATTTTTTTTGGTAATAAATAATCTTAGAAGAAAGCTTATTAGAAAATTAATAATAATGGCTAAGTCCATGAAATATTTTCAAGAATTTACAAATGCTTAGTAAGTATTATGAACAAATAAACTAAATTATTTGCTTTTTACAAAGCAAGGAAGTAATTGGGGTGGTGGAGTTAAGACAGAAGTTGGGTGCAGGAGTTTCAACTCTCAAGAACTTAGCTGAGAAGATGAAATTAACCCCCTTGAAATGACAGGTAACAATAAAAAGGAGCATTTTATTCATGATTTGTCCTTTGTCTACATCCAAAAATGATTTTAAAGAGACTCAAGACAATAAGCATGTGCTGCACATAAGCATGTGCTGAATAACACAGTTGAACATAAGCTCTATTCACTTCCTACTAGGCAAAACTTGGTTAATCAAGTTTTATAAGTTTACAGATTTAAAACTATTTAAATTCTTGTTAAGTTTAGAATTCAAAAATTTTAAGCCAATTAGAATGGAATTCTCCCCCAATTAATACAATCCTGCCACACTTGTTATTTTTTCATTAGTAAGACTCTGCCCACATCTCTTATCAAAAAGATACACGTTAAATATTGATGATAACTGTTGAAGCTGGTTGGTGGGTACGTGGGGTCTGTTATGCTATTTGTTCTCCTTCTGTATAGCTTTGAAAGTTTCCAGCATAAAATTATTTTTTTAATGCTTACTTGTGAAAGGAAAATATAAATATAAAGCTGTCTTACTGTCAAAGGGGCAGAAAACATCCAAGGTAGTCAAAGATCAAAACCAAACAAAAACTATAGAAAACACTCTGTATCTAAAGTTAAAATAAAACTGGAAATAAGAGAAAACCATATGCTCCAAACTCCAAGCCACAGATAGAAAAACATTTATTTGCTCAACAAACTGGAAGTATTTACTCAACAAGCTGAAAGTATTTCTGCAAACAGTAAATAAAAACTGTTCTGATACCATATAAACCACTGAGGGCTATGTAGTAATCTTCACAAAAATATCTGGATTCTTTGCCAATCTATATTTTAATAGATTTTAGTTTTATTTTGTTCCATTAATAATGATGAGGCTGTGCTGGTGGCATTTTAAAAAATAATGTAAAAAATAATGTAGTATGACATTTATTTTAAAACAAAATAATTAAAGGTGAAGAACGATGAAGTGCTGCTTCCTTTAGACTTGCTATTGCTGTGCTCGCTTCGGCAGCACATATACTAGACTTGCTATTTCTCTAGCAGTATGGTGGAGCATGCATCTTTTTTATTTTGCATTTATGTGTGTTTTTTATCAGAAAAATAAATCCTATTATTTACCCTATTCATCAAATGCAATATACCCCATGTACTTTGAGCCTGGTGCAGCAATTCAAATGACTAAAAAAAGGTCACCCAAACAGTATTATCCAGGGGCACAAATTGTTGACAAGAGGAGCTGGCATCATGGACTTGGACAATCAGAGACAGAGTCAAGGTGCTGTTACCAGGTTTGTTGACCGTGTAAGTCCAAGGTCCCAGAGTGAGTGAATCTCCATGCAGTAAGTCATACACATGAGTCTTAACCACAACCTCTGATCCTCTCCAGCCAACCAGGAAAAATGCTTCACCTAAGTACTTTTTCTATTAACAAGTTAACATTTTGCCCTAATTTATCAATTTCTGCTATAATCAAACCAAACTTGGCAAACAAAATGCAATTTTATAGGCTAACACATCTAATTATATAAGTTCTCTTCTTTATTACATTCGGTTCACAATCTAAAATGGATTCACACATGGTTAAAAGTAACCAATTGGAAGAAGCTTACGATTCAATGGAACGAACACACAGCAGAACAATCTTACTAGTGAAAAATACATTATTTTTTTCCACAGGGTTTTAAAAATCACTGATTATAGTGAGTGTCCCATATCTTCTGGATCTCCTATCATACAATACTTTTAAATTAAAATAGAGTCAAATTTTTAACTTCGTGATTTTGTATCTTATCATTTTTACAGAAGGCCCTTTTAACAGTTATAAACACATTCTATTTTTTTCCAATTATAAGTTTCTTACAGATTTTTAAATAAATCTATATATTTAGCTCTGCTCCATCTGGAATTTCTGTGGAGAGTAATCACAGCTGGGGCTCTAAAGTACCTAGACAAACTGTAGATTAGAAGCCTGGTCAAAAAAGAGACTAGATAGGGTACATATTGAGATAGTTCAGCACCAAAAACCAGGATAGGAACATAACATTCTCCTAGAACACCACTACTTAATAAGTTAAAGTATACGTTAGGCCTCTTGTACTTTCTAAGATATAAGTGATAGGTTATAGTTTTTCATGCATGAAGGCAAGAAACACTTTTCATGTACAATAAGGTAACTAAGATTACAGTGGAGAATGAGTTCCAGAGCAAGACTGCCTGGATCGATCACCTGCTGTCCTTGGATGGTATTTAAACACCGTGCTCTAGATTCCTCATCTACAAGATGAATAGCAAACAGTCCCTTCTCCTCAGAAGGCTGCTGTGGAAAGCAGTGAAATCGTTCATGTACAGTGCTTTAAACAATGTCTGATACAGTAAGTCCTCAATAAATATTAGCTGCTATTATTTTTATTATTACCTGAGAAAGTATAATAATTCTGCAGGGATAATCGTTACAAGGAAGAGAAACTTCTGAGAGCCCATGTTACAAGTTATAAAGCAATGGTTTGGGTGTGGGAACACATATTCCTATCAAAACAATGTTATCAATTATTAACATAATACATCTAGTCAATTTAACTCATAAGGTACCTAAACTTCAGTTTCTGGTCTGTTTCCTCTTCTGGACAGGAACTGTACAAATGAAAAGTATAGCTTTGAGAAAGAATATGAAACCCTGACATCCACCCAGGAGCCCACAAGAGCCTGCAGCCTTCTGGAAGTACTCAACCCCCTAAAAGGCGGGGGTTGGATGGGGGGAGATGGAATCAACTCAAACTGTTTGCACCACAGAAACATGCTGATTAGTAAACACAGAAATAACAGTCATGTGGCAGGTGATGGGTTACTGCACAAGGCCTCTCTGAACACCCCCCCTCACCCCCACCCCTGTCGGTCCAGCAACAAAAGGGTTGCTGAGGGTTGGTTCTGTGGGTGGAGGCCAGACTGGACCATAATTCTGCCTAGCAAATCTTCTCATGTGAACTTAAACATCTCCCTTAAGATACAGGCAAAATTCTTAGAAGAGGTGTAGCTGGCAACTTTCTGAAAAAGTAGGGCTTGGCAGGGGCTGACACACCTCAAGGTGGCTACTGGGGATGCTACTGGGTGAACATCACCCTTCCTGAATGACTGGTCTTCACTCCCTCCAGCTGGGCCCCCTCTGTTTCTACTCATCTACCATCTGATTTGTCTCTCATGTATGTGCAGCAGACAGGTGAGCAGGGCAGATACCAAAAGAACAACACGTCCTCAAAATTCAAATGTACATCCTGGAATATTTAGAGACAAAATCCCATGATATCTGGAATTTGCTTTAAAATATTCCAGAGGGGGGAAAAAATGAAAGCAGATGGGGACAGATGAAATAAGAACGACAAAACGCCAAACAGTATTGACCCTGGGCGGTGGGTACAGGAGCGTTCATTTAATTATTCTCTGTACTTTGCATATGTTTCAAAATGTGCATTATAAAGGTAATAGATAAATAAATCCATTTTTAAAACTATCAAAATCCCCTTCTAAGTTAGTTTTCCTAGGATCCCCACATCAGCAAACGGGGATACGAAAACTCAAACTCAGATTTTTACTGTTGTAGTTTTCCAAAATCTTCAAGTCCAGAATTCTTGTGACTACTTCTGCTGCTTCCCAGGTGTCTAAAGATAAACACCAAAGGAAGGATAGTGTCAGAGGCATTACTGGTGATGTCACACATCTCGATTCCATGTACCCTCCTGGTAATCCGACTTACCTTTACGCTTTACACTGCAGTACAAAAAGTTAACTATTAAGACTCTCAGAGGCTGCTCAGCAGGAATGTAATGACTGTCACCAGCTCACCTGCTGAAGGTCTCCAGTAGAGACACTGATGATAAGAGTTGGTATAATCATGAAGCAGGCATTGTAAAAAAGCACTCCATATTTGCCTAACTCCTACAAAAACAAAGAAACACTGAATTTTAGAAACACAAAGCATCAAATTTTGAAGGCATTTATATAACTATGTATTTATGCAGAGTTAAAAATCTATTCTGACCAACTCTGTATTGGAATATTTTCAGTAAATTCCTAATGTAAAATGCTTCACCTCAAGCATATCATGATAGCAAAACAAACATTTGTTTTAAACAAAAATGGCAGATAAAATGGATGAATATGGATGGACTCTGAGGCCCACCCATCTCTCACATTCTAATTGTTTTTTTTTTTTAATCATTTTGTCTGCAAAATGAGAGATCTGGAACAAAATTAAGAACATTTAAAATGTTAATATAAACAGAACTCCTTAAAAACATCTGCTCTTTCTGGTAAGGAACAGCAGTGTTAAAATACAAGGTATCTCATTTTCTAATCTTGCATAAATTTACTTTTCATTAAAGTGGCTTCACTACTTCTCCACCATTTTTCATAAAGGGTGACATACTGTGACCCTCAAAAGGCAAAAAACCTGTTTTTGTAAAACTGCCACCAGTAAAAAAACAAAGGGCCCTGCAGAAAAAAACAGTGCAGATAAAAAGCAGCTCACAGAAATGAGTCTATCCGTCAAAGCAAACTCCCTCACTCAACACAAAGAACTTGGAACAAAGCAACATATGCCTGGCTCATCCTCCAGAGCTTCCGGAACAGCTGGGGTGGGGTAAGCGCTGTCCCCCCACCCCCACAGACGTGGAGGCGGCCACATGCAAGAAACGCCCATCTGCCCACCAGTCTCTGGGGAGACCGCTCAGTTACTGACCAGGAGAGGCAGTTCCTGCTGGGCAAGACCTTACAAATGATCCATTCCACAGATGATGAAACTGAGGTTTGGAGAAGTTTAAGGGTCCAAGTCACAACAACCAGTAAGCAGCATAACTTTTATATGTAACCCATACCTTCAGACTCTCAAACTGGAGTGGCTCTCAGAATACCCCTGACTTTGCCTTGGTCACTGATGAGGATAGCAAAAAACACCTTTTAATTTTAATCTGCCTCTCAAAATAATCTCTTTATATATTCTGACTTTGCATCTAAAATAGTGTCTTATTTTCAACCAAAACTTTGTAAGGTAAGGGATAACAAGAACCCATACAAACAAGATAACTGAAAAGAAATTAGTGACTTATAAAGCATATCATGTAAATTAAATTATGTGCCAACTTTACAAATCCATTTCGTTTTTTCATGTAATTTCAGGGGCCAGAGGACAAAGCCTAAAAATCAAAGGAGTGAAGATCTGGTACCTTTGGGTCCATTTTCTGTTTGGTATAAACTCCATTTGCTGCTGTGAAGATATCATTCAGGAATACAAAAATATAGCCTTCCAAGTTAAAGGCAAGGTCAGAACTGGGAGGGAGAACACAAAAGGATGATTATTCAGAAACTCACAACTTGGCCTTCAAGCCTGCCTGTTTTATCTTGCCCTAATCAAATCCACTTGTGATGCTAGTAACCACTTTCTTTTCCTCTGGCATATTTCCCCCCTCTGTGGTTAATTCCTCTGCTTTGCCTCCAGACAAAACAAAACCAGGCCATCAGGTGGCTTCAATTTAATCATGAATGACTTAAAACCAGAGCAACATTAACCACCTTCCTTTAACTGCAAAGCCCTTTCTTTCGCCAACTGATCAAATGGCGTAATAATCGGTGAGCTCTGCTTTTCTGAGGGGAATGATTTGTCCAACCCACCCAGTGGCTTTGCTTATTGTAATAAACAGGGCCATCTCCAGGGGAGATGCCCTGTGGGGACAGCTGGGCAGTGACTGGGGCAAGAGAGGTCGAAAGAGGAACTGACACCTCCATCTGGTGTCCCTCCGATCACATCATCCACCAGCATGCCCCCACCCTGTTTGTCAAAAAGGCAAGGCATCGATCCATTCCTTCTCTGCAATTCCTCTAAGGCTACCTTCTCCTCATTCTTTTGAACATCTTCTTTTCTACTTCCATTTTATATAAATAATACTGGTATAAAAATGTTCGGGGGCACACGGCACAGGGAGAGAAAGAACAGCTGAGTCATGATATGAGTCACCTACTACACTTGATCCTACAGACAGTACCAGACCCATGTCATAATTCATAAATACATATCATCAAGGAGGTTTCCTCTACCCTCTTAGGTTCAGTGACTGGAGCCTGCAAATTTAACTGACAGTAGCTTAACAAGAAAAAAGGAATACAACTTTTATAAAACATTTCACATGTATAGGAGTTCACAAAAAAGAAATGAATCTCAAACAAGTGGTTAGACTCTGGGGCTTATATATCATTTTAACAAAAAAAGACATTTGGATTCCAAGGAACAAATAAATTATGGAGAAAGGACTAGGAAATGCATGGGGGAAACCAATGGAAGATAAGCGTTACTGTAGTAAGGTTTATCTACACAGACTCATCTCGGTGCAGGTCCTCTGTCTCCAGTGAGAACTGCCCTCCTACTCCTGGTGCAGGAGAAGGGGGGCACATTCACAAAGGGAAATTTATGGTCTGCTTTTAGGCAGGAAAGGGGAAGATCGAGAACTCTTCCTACATCTGTTGGTTCTCAATTGCCTTCAGCTCAAAATAATGTTTGTGCCCAAGTGGCATATTTTAGAATGGCATATCCTGATCTCCTGCAACATAAAAATTTGTTTTAAAGAAAGATCATTTCTAACCAAAGAAAAAGAAATAGGCAAAAGTTGTGCCAAAATCTGAATGCAAACTAAACCAGATTTGCTTGAGGCTTCTGCTGGCATTATTAACTACAAATATATTTGTGAGAATGTAAATTAACTTTAGATCATTATAAATCAGAATTCTCTGGCTCAATCACACAAAAAATAAAATCTCTTATAATAAGGGTCTTCCAAATCTCATGCCTATCCACATTTGGCTCCATGTTAAGAAGCGTCTGCTGTTCCACAAAATGGCAAAGAATCCAATGGATAAAAGAGCCAGGTTTCTAGGGGAGTGGAAAGGTGTTGCTCACTTCCTAGGAGAGCCCGAGGGAAATTCCCAGAGTTCTCAGATCTGCTCCGGGGGCCTCAAGTTTCCTAGCACCACTTGTTTAGGCCACTGGTAAAAGCACAGAAATTTGAAAAGAATTCATTTGCTTTAATAAATGAGAGCAAATTCATGGTTAACCCTTTAGTTGTCATTTACGGCTGTTTACAGACATGATATTTTAACTTTATCTGGCCGTGTAACTTGCTTCAGCAAACAAAATGTAAGAGGAAGTAATGCATGGCATTTCCAGGAAAAAGCTTGAAGAGCTGGGGCACGATTCCCCACATGCCCTTTTCCCTCCCTTTGAGGCAGGGGTTCCATCAGCTTGGGTCCCTGAGTAGCTACAATGAGCTGAGCACCTGCAGAGCGTTAACTAATGTTGGTCTGAGTAAGTAGTGTGAGCAGAATATATTTGGTATGTTAATGTGGGAGCTGTTTGTTACAGCAGCATAAACTGGCTCATCTGAGTAAATCAGCTCTACAGTTATTTGCATTTAGACGAGGTGATTTGAATGAGCAGAGAGAAGGTTGGGGGTCACAGCCAGCCTGCAGCTAAGAACTGTGCTTGTCACCCACCTAGATAGTATCCATTCTGTGGGTGCTGAGGATGGGAAAGGTTGAGAAGTACTGTTCCAAGCTGGCTCTTGGGGGAAAGTTAGATGTTTTGGGAACACTACCCTTTGAGCTCATTAGAATATCACATGTGCTAATTATGAGCTGAATTTCTATTCACTGGGTCTGGAAATACGCCTCCGTATACACAGCATCTGAAGCACCATTCCTCACGAAAGCCTTACAGACATTTTTATAAACCATTTTTGTAAAAGTATACAATTGACTCTGAGTAGTTTCCAAATCAAGCTCTAAGAAACTTACAAAAAAGAGGCTGCCCAGGGGACACCTCAAAGCGCTGTGGGAGGAGGCCACTTTCAACAGAGCACCTCCCTCTTTTAGCTACTTTGCTCCTATGATTATCTTGGAACAAAATCTTCACGACTACAACAGGCTCTAAGTGCTGCTGTTTAAAGTCCACATACCAGAGACCTAAAACAGTGCTGAAAGTAGAGGCCAGCTTGCAGAGGGGCTGAACTCAGCCACAGATAGGACTGGGGACAGGGATGTTACAGATGAAAATGTAAATAATAAACTTTGGTTAGGCAAGGGACTAACCACATTTATAATAATAAAAAAACAAAACAAATAAATTGCTCATATCTGTCACCATCTGGCGTGATGTATTTTCTAATCTGTTTCTTTTACTTATTGTCTGTCTCCACCAACTAGAATGGAAGCTCCGTGCAGGCAAGGTTTCTTGTCTGTTTTGTTAACAGCTGGACTCCCCAGCACCTAGAATGATGCCTGGTGTATAGTACACACTCAACATGTATTTGGTGAACTTGGCCACATGCTAGAGTAAACCCCAGTTTTCTATCTCATTTCATTCTCACAAAGACACTAGTAGGTGGGTCTGTTCTAACCTCCATTGCATAGTCGAAATAACTGGGGTGCGGGCAGGCTAAATCACTTGTCCTGGTTGTACAGCTAGTAAGCAAGGAGACTAGAATAAGAGAATATCCATGCCCTTATTTAATTTGCAATCAATGATCCAGAACTCTTCTTTCTCAATCAGTTAAGGAAACTAATTTAACTGAAATTCATCCACTCTGCATTCTTCCCTTCACTCAGGTAGGGTTTTTTTTTTTTTTTTCCTATTCTTTACTGTACACATGAGTAAAACTGAGGCACAGAGAGGCTGAGAAACGGCTGACAAGGGGCTGGGCTAAGTTTTGGACCCAGGGAATATAACTGTACATATGCTTTAAGCACCAGGCTATAAAAGCCAGGAGTCTAGGGCGCCTGGGTGGCTCAGTCAGTTAAGCATCTGTCTTCGGCTCAGGTCATGATCTCACAGTGAGTTCGAGCCCTGCATCGGGCTTCATGCTGACAGCTCAGAGCCTGCAGCCTGCTTCAGATTCTGTGTCCCCCTTTCTCTCAGCCCCTCCCCTGCTTGCACTCTGTCTCTCTCTGTCTCTCAAAAATAAATAAACATTAAAAAAAAATCTATTTAAAAGCCAGGAGTCTGAGCGTCTGCTTTCAAATGCAAACTTGGAGTCCGAATTCCTGGTCTTACATATTAACAAATATGATACTATAATTGACCCTGAACAACACAGGTTTGAACTGTGCTGGTCCATTTATCCATGCATTTTTTTTTTTCAATAAATACAGTACAATATTGTATTTGTATTTTGTATTTGTATTTGTAAATGTAAATGTATTTTCTCTTCCTTATGATTTTCTTAACATTTTTCTTTAGTTTGCTTTACTTTAGGAATACGGTATATGAAACATATAACATACAAAATATGTGTTAATTGGCTATGTTATCAGTAAGACTTCCAGTCAACAATAGGCTATTAGTAGTGAAGTTTTTAGGGAGTTGAAAGTTATACTTGGATTTTCCACGGAGGGAGGGGGAGTGGGAGGGAGTGCAGTTGGCACCCTTAATCCCCGTGTTGTTCAAGGGTCAACTTAGTCATGCACTGGTATTGGCTCCTGTCCCAGATATACAAATACATTTAATTAGAGTACCCCACCTGGGAAACAGACTGCTAAGGCATCACAGGTGATAAAACAAATCAGCATACAAGGGCTTTATAAAGCTGTTATTCTTGACCAAATGCCCAAGAACTTTTCAAGTAAATTTTTTGTACTGAAGACAAACATTCAGTAATAAAAGCAAGTAGTTTACTCCTTTTTATGAAAAAAAGCTATATTCATATCTTCTAATGTTCCCTTTATACATTCTCAGAAATGTTCCGGCCAAGTTAGAACCCAGTCTGACTTTCACAGGAACACATGGGGAACCCACTAACATCAACAGACTTGTCTCCTGGCTGCTCAATTCAACTGCAGCCAGATGGAAAATGGAAAATGAGGGCGGGGTGGGGCCTATTGTCAAAGGCACAAAGAAGTTACTGAACAGAAGCAGTCCAGAGTCTTACCCAGCTGCTATGAAAGCACCAAGTATGATGGTAAAAACACTGACGATGATGTTCAAGGAATAGTGTTTCCTGGGATAAATAGATGGAAAGATGATAGAGAAGGAAAGAAAAAGGAAAAAATATAGATTATAATTCTTAAACTGAAAATACACATTGCCCACAGTTTTATAGCTAAAATCTAACGGACATCGCTTTACAGAGAGAAAGCACTGTAAGTATCTGTAAGAGGATTAATAAATCAGACCAAATGTCTTTTTTAAACAGTTGTTTAATTTAATTATAAGTGTATTTCTCTGTTCTCATTAGAAAGATGCTGTGACAGAATGCACAAGGGCCCCTGCCGACAGTTCTAGATGGTCTTATGTCAAGCATCCAAAGACTAAGATAAAATTCAACATAGGACTTAGAACATTGGGCCATCATCCAAATTCCATTGCTAAATAATCTTCCTAAGCAAAATCAGGAACCATCTTTTCTGATACTGGCCTGAGTATCTTTATGAGAAATTTTTAAACTAACATTATAAAAATTAATTTATTCCTATGTTCTCTTGTAATCACTACATCAGAATGGATTTTCATGACTTCCTGCATTCCTATTCTATATGTACACATGGAGAATTTTTCCTCTGTATTCCTGTCAGGGTATATTCCAGCTGGCTCAGGAAACATACTTACATCTGTTTGGGGATTGTTGGGGTTTTTTTTTTAATAATTTTCTATTATAAACACATATTATTAGTCTACTATAAAATCACAAGCAAAAAAATCACTCATGTTCTTATGGAATCATGGAAACAGGAGACTGCTTTTAAATGAATAAACCATTTGTCCTTAAGTTATTGCTACTAGCAATTCAAATTGACTATTTGGAAAAACAATTAGATATTGAGAACTTGCTAAGCAAAAATAATATGGGATGAGGGGAAAGGACATGAGAGGAACAGAGGAAACACAAAAATCACCCAAGTATGATGGTTTCCAGGAGTAAAGTAAGTGGAATGGTAAATTTCCTGAGCACGGTGAACATCGGCAAACTGTTGGGAAAAGATTCAAGTATAGTAACATCAGACACCAAGTATTTTTTTCACATGCTTTACATTTTTAATTAAGCCCACTAACTTTCCAAATTAAATATAAGAAATTAACCTTAATTCTCACATATAACACCAATAAATCACATTAAATAATAGAAATGGAGATTTAGTAGCTTCATGCCACTTTTGCTTATTAGCAATTTTTTTCACTTGCTAGCAATTTTTAAAAATCATGTTATCCAACTACTGCAAACATTGTGCTAAAACTACAAAGACTATGCTAAAATACCGTATGCAGTATACACCAACACACCCTTTGGCAAATTAAGTTGGAATTATGTATCAACAGTCATTAAGTGCTAACCTTGGACCTAATGATTTCTTTTTGGGAAATTCAGCCCAAGGTAATAATACAAAAGAAAGAAAAAAACCAGGTGCGCAAATGTGTTCATTACAACAGTGTCTTTGGAGAAAACATCAGAAACAACCTAAAAGTCATACAATAAGGGGCGCCTGGGTGGCTCAGTAAGTTAAGCATCTGACTTCGGCTCAGGTCATGATATTGCGTTTGTGGGTTTGAGCCCTGCAGCAGCAGGCTCTGTGCTGACAGCTCAGAGCCTGGAGCCTGCTTTGGATTCTGTGTCTCCCTTTCTCTCTGCCCCTCCCCTGCTCACTCTCTGTCTCTCTCTGTCTCTTAAAATATAAAATAAAACGTTAAAAAAAAGTCACACAATAAGACAGTGATAAAATATATGATTAATCTATTTGAGAGAACACTACACATTAACTCTAGAATGTAAAACTTTATACCACTATTGTAAAATAAATATTAAATAAAACAAGGAGAATACATAACTATATAGAAGCTACAACTGTAACATGATACATTGTACATATGGGGAAACACTGAAATCAATATTTAAAGTAGTATGTTAGAAGATAAAGAGTTGAGTTATTTTTTCCTCAAAACTTTATGTAATGAGGCTATATTCATTGCCTTTTAAAAATACTTAAGAACTTTCAGTGGGGCCTCAAAACTCAGAGATTCCAAAACACAGCTCAATACACACCCAAAAAAACTGACTAAGCTGGAACAGCCAACCTCCACCTGCTTCCAGATGTCACCCTGAGAAGATGGTGACCTGGAGAAAGAAAGTCACAACCACAGCCAGGACAGCAGTGACCATCTCCTCCGGACCAGACCTGTGGAGGGGTTCCATGTGATCAATGATGCCACAACCAGAGAACAAGTACAGAAAGAATTTTCAGGAACTTTATACCCACACTTAAAGATATCTTATTAGGGGTGCCTGGGTGGCTCAGTTGGTTAAGCGGCCGACTTCGGCTCAGGTCATGATTTCGTGGTCCGTGAGTTTGAGCCCTGTGTCGGGCTCTGTGCTGACAGCTCAGAGCCTGGAGCCTGTTTCAGATTCTGTGTCTCCCTCTCTCTGACCCTCCCCCATTCATGCTCTGTCTCTCTCTGTCTCAAAAATAAATAAACATTAAAAAAAAAAAAAAGATCTCTTATGAGACGGATTAGAACTACCTTTTTCAAAGCACCCAAAAAGTCAATTAATTCCAAAAAGTATTTTTAATGATGCCTTTTAAAAGCAAGTAAGTTATACTTAATGATGAAAAGCTGACTGTTTCCCCTTAAGATCAGTAATAAGACCAGAATGTTTGCTCTCAACACTACATCAATTCAACATATACTTGGGATTCTAGAAGAGGCAATTAAACTGAAAAAAAAAAAAAAAAAAGATACTGTTTAGAAAGCAAGAAATAAAGTTATCCCTATTTGCAAATGACACGTAAAGAAAATCCTAAGGAATCCACTAAAGAGTCATCATAATGAATAGTTAAGCAAGAGTGCAGGAAAAAAACTGCATATACAAAAATCAATTACATTTCTATATATATTGCAATGAGCAATCCAAAAAGGAAATTAAAACAATTCCATTAATGATAGCATCAAAAGAACAAAATTCTTAGGAATAAATTTAAGAAAATAAGTGTAAGACTTGTACACTAAAAACTACAAAATATTGTTAGAGGATTAAAGAAGCGTTAAGTGGAAAGATACTCCATGTTTCTGGATCAATAGGCTTAAAATTGTTAAAGTATTGGAAATACTCCCAAATAGATCTATAGTTTCAACACAATCCTATCAAAATCTCAGTTGGCTTTTTTCCCCCCAGAAATTAACAAGCTGATGTTAAAACTGATATGGTGAGGCACCTGGCTGGCTCAGACAGTACAGCATGAGACTCTTGATCTCAGGGTCATGAGTTCAAGCCCCATACTGGGTATGGAGCCTACTTAAAATAAAGATTGGGGCACCTGAGTGGCTCACTCGGTTGAGTATCTGACTCTTGTTTTCAGTTCAGGTCATGATCCCAGGGTCGTGGGATTGAGCCCCACATTGGGCTCTGAGCTGAGCATGGAGCCTACTTAAGATTCTCTCCCTGTCCCTGTCCCTGTCCCTGTCCCTCTCCCTCTCTCTCTCTCTCCCCCACCCACCCCATGCCCCTTTCCCCAGCTTGCACTTTTTCTCTATCTAAAATTTAAAAAATCTATAAAAAATAAAGATTAAAAAATCAAAATATGGTCATGCAAGAAAGCTAAAACAAGAAAGCTAAACCAGAAAGCTAGAACAATCTTGAAAAAGAATAAAGTTGGCAGACCCAATGTCAAAACTTATTACAAAGGTACAGTAATTAGCACTATCTAGTTATTGATTATAGACATGTAATCAAAGGAATAGGATTAAGAATCTAGAAATAAATCCATACAATTATGGTCAACTCATTTTCAACAAGGGTTCCAAGACAATACAATGGGGAAAGAAAAGTCTTTTCAACAAATGGTGCTGGGACAACTGAATATGCATCCACATGCAAAAGAATGAATTTGAACCCCTTTCTCACACCACATACAAGAATTTATCACATATCAAAGACCTAAATATGGGAGCTAAAATTATTAAAATTTTGAAGAAAGCATAGGGATAAATCTTCATGACCTTGGATTAGGCAGTCTTCTTAGATATAATACCAAAAGTACAAGCAGCAAAAGATAGACTTGATAAATTAGACTTCATCAAAATTTTCAACTTTTATAAATGGATAATCAGAAGGTGATATATTCAAACAATTGAATATTATTTAGCCTTAAAAAAGTAATAGGGGTGCTTGCCTGGCACAGTTGGCAGAGCATGTGACTCATGATTTTGGGGTTGTGAGTTCAAGCCCCAGGGTGGATGTAGAGATTACTTTAAAAATAAAATCTTTTAAAAAGAGAATAAAATTCTTATACATGCTACAACAGGAGTGAACCTTGAAAACATTATACTAACTGAAATAAGCCGTAACTTAAAAAAAAAAAACCAGATTGTATCATTTCACTTGTATGAAATATCTGGAGTAGGCAAGTTAATTGAGACAGAATGTAATATAAAGGTTATCTGTGGCTGGAAGCATGAGAAAATTAGCAGTTTTTTTTTTTTTTTAATTTTTTTTTTCAACGTTTATTTATTTTTGGGACAGAGAGAGACAGAGCATGAACGGGGGAGGGGCAGAGAGAGAGGGAGACACAGAATCGGAAACAGGCTCCAGGCTCTGAGCCATCAGCCCAGAGCCTGGCGCGGGGCTCGAACTCACGGACCGCGAGATCGTGACCTGGCTGAAGTCGGACGCCCAACCGACTGCGCCACCCAGGCGCCCCTGGCAGTTATTTTTTAATGGGTACAGAGCTTCAGTTTAAGATGATGTTAAAGTTCAAGGAATAGATACTGAAGATGGTTGCTCAACATGTGAATATACTGAATGCCAATGAACCATATACTTAAAAATGGTTAAAATGGTTAAAATGGTAACCATTTGGGGCGCCTGGGTGGCGCAGTCGGTTAAGCGTCCGACTTCAGCCAGGTCACGATCTCGCGGTCCGCGAGTTCGAGCCCCGCGTCGGGCTCTGGCCTGATGGCTCGGAGCCTGGAGCCTGTTTCCGATTCTGTGTCTCCCTCTCTCTCTGCCCCTCCCCCGTTCATGCTCTGTCTCTCTCTGTCCCAAAAATAAATAAACGTTGGAAAAAAAAAATTAAAAAAAAATAAATAAATAAAATGGTAACCATTTTATGTTACATATATTTTACCTTAATTGTTAATTTTATGTTACATATATTTTACCTTAATTGTTAATTAAATTTTTAAAAACCTAAAACTTTTGTGTTTCAAAGTATACCATTAAGAGAGTAAAAAGACAACCTACAAAATAAGAGAAAACTTTGCAATCTTGTGTGTTAAGTGTTAAGGGACTTGTATATAAAGTACATAAAGAGGACTTACAGCTTAATAATAAAAAGATGAATAACCATATTAAAAATACGCAGAAGATCTGAATAGATATTTCTCTAAAATATATCTATATCTATATAGATAGATGGCCAATAAGCACATGAAAAGATGCTCAATACCATTAGTCATCAGAGAAATGGAATCAAAACCATGAGATACTACTTCACAACTACTAGAACAGCCATAATCAGAACAACAGACAATAACAAATTTGGCAAGAATGTAGACAAGTTGCAGCCCTCTTACATGGCTGGTGGACTGTAAACTGGTATAGCTACTTTGAGAAATAGTTTGACGTTCCACAAAATGTTAAACAGAGAACTGCCATATGACCAGCAATCCTACTCCTAGGCATAAATCCAATCAATGGCAATCCCATTCTTCAATGAAGTCATCCTTGTCTCCTTTCTTTCTCCCACACATGTTATTTATCAGGAAATTGTGTTGGCTGGTCCTTCACAATATATCCAGAACCTAGATTGTGGCCTGAACATAACCTTTACCATTAAAAACAACCAGGGGAGGGGTGCCTGGGTGGCTCAGATAGTTCAGCGTCCAACTTTTGATTTTTGCTCAGGTCATAATCCCAGGGTCATGGGATGGAGCCCTACATCAGGCCTGCTTAAGATTCTCTCTCTCTCCCCTGCCCCTCTCCCCTGCTCATGTGCTCTCTCTCTCTCCCTCCAAAATAATAAAATAAAATAAAATACAATAAAATACAATACAATACAATACAATACAATACAATACAATACAATACAATACAATAAAATAAAATAAAATAAAATAAAAATAAACAAGGGATCCTTGGAGAATGGCAGGAAAAGTTCAAGATAAGCCTGGGACATCATGTGCCAGAAAGCAAGGAACTAACCAGAGCACTGGGGCCCTAGAACATAAAAACCAACTCATAGGGGCTCCCATTGGCCTGAGATGGGATAATGTGAGCATCAAAAGAATTATGTATATAATTAACTAAAAATATCAAGTAAATGAAATAGATCAATAGAATATACTAGAGCACCCAGAAATATACCCACACAAATACAGTCAACTGACCTTTGACAAAGGAGCAACCATAATTTAATGGAGAATGGATGGTCTTTTCAACAAATCATGCTAAAACAACTAGACATCTACATGCAAAAAATGGAATCTAGACAGACCCTACACCTTTCACAAATAAACTCAAAATAGACCATATGCTTAAATGTAAAATGCAACCTATCAAACTCCTGGAAAATAGCACAGGACAAAATGTAGGTGATGGGGTACAGCAATGAGTTGGGTTTTTTTTATCTTTAAAGACATTTTTTAATGTTTTATTTTATTTTTTGAGAGTGGGGGGAGAGAGGGAGAGTGGGGGAGGAACAGAGACAGAGGGAGACAGAATCCCAAGGAGGCTCCAGACTGCAAGCTGTCAGCACAAAGCCCAACACGGGGCTCTAACCCACGCACCATGAGATCATGACCTGAGCCAAAGTTGGACACTTAACCAACTCAGCCACCAGGCACCCCTAAGATTTTATTAAGTAATCTCTACACCCAACATGGGATTCAAACTTACAACCCCAAGATCAAAAGTCATATGCTCCACCAACTGAGCCAGCCAGACACCCCTCAACAATGAGTTTTTAAATACAACACCAAAAGCATGAACCATGAGAGAAAAAAATGATATGGAACTTCATTAAAATTTAAAACTTCTCTGAAAGACAACACTAAGAGAACAAAAAGACAAAACTACAGACTGAAAGAAAATACTTGCAAAACACAGATCTGACAAAAGACTTCTATCAAGTAAATGGAAATTCATGAGTTTATAATGATTATAGTAAAAAAAAACAAGCAAAAACTCTCACTGGTCACCACTGAAGGTGACAGGACACTAATTTATTATACTGAACATGTATAAATAAAGCTTACATCCTGCCTTTCTTGTGTGAAATGGTGAAAGTTTGTATTTATTAAAGAAGTTTGCATAATACATGAAGACAGTGTGATCTGCAACTTGTAATGAAATAATGGATCTAGAAAGTCATCATCAATGAATCTAAAACCATTTGGTGAAAGACTGATGGGAGTGCCTGGGTGGCTCAGTCAGTTAGGCATCTGACTTCAGCTCAGGTCATGATCTCACGGTTTATGAATTTGAGCCCCATGTCGGGCTCTGTGCTGACAGTCAGATCCAGGAGCCGTCTTTGGATCCTTGTCTCCCTCTCTCTCTGCCCCTCCCTCACTCATTCTCATTCTGTCTCTCTCTCTCAAAAATGAATAAAACATTAAAAAAGGAAGGAAGGAAGGAAGGAAGGAAGGAAGGAAGGAAGGAAGGAAGGAAGGAAGGAAGAGAGAGAGAAAGAAAGAAAGAAAGAAAGAAAGAGAAAGAGAAGAAAGAAAGAAAAAGAGAAAGAAAGAAAGAAAGAAAGAAAGAAAGAAAGAAAGAAAGAAAGAAAGAAAGAAAGAAAGAAAGAAAGAAAGAAAGAAAGGTTGGCTGACTGACAGGGCACTTTCTAATGAAGGGACCAGACTGACCCCTTAAAATCATTAAAAGGGGAATCAATCAATGTAATATCATTATAAGTAGGTCACTTGAGGAAATCTTTATGGGTGTTAGATACTGCAGTGATAGATTTCACAGACTTATACACAGGCCAAAACTTATCAGTTGTGCATTATAATTATGTACAGTTTATTTTATACCAATTATACCTCAAAAAGGGTTTTTTTAAAAAAGTGGGCTAGGGGTACCTGGGTGGCTCAGTCGGTTAACAGTCCAAAGCTATGATCTCACAGTTCATGGGATCAAGCCCCATGTGCTTGGTATTCTCTCTCTCCCTCTCCCTCTGTCCCTCCTCTGCTCGTGCTCTCTCTCAAAATAAAGAAAATAAACATTTTTTTAAGAAGTGGGCTAAAACATTATGTGCCCCATGATGCAATAGAAAGAACCCAACTTCACCAATAAACTGATCTTGTCTGAAAAACTGAACCTAATATGATCAAAGCAGTAGAACCAGCTACCAGTTTATGGAAAATATGAGGCACAGCAGAACACATTACATGACACCACATGAACAATCTTTCTTCCTCCTTACTCTCATTTTCTGGTTAACTCTCTTCTCCTAGAAACCCCACGGCATTTGAGAAGCCCTCTTCTCCAAATGCATGTAGGGAAGTGTTTAAGAACACTTGTAATAAAGATGTTTCTAACATTGCTACCTTGAGAATAGTGTTGTATCAATGAATGGAAGTTATACTCATTCTTCAATGCATGTAGAGCCTTTCAGAACACCTATAATAAGTATGCTTCTAAAATCACTTTTAAAAAAAAAAAGAAGAGGGGCACCTGGGTGGCTCAGTCGGTTAAGCGTTCAACTCCTGATCTCAGCTCAGGTCTTGAGTTCAAGCCCCTCATTGGGCTCTACACTGGGGGTGAAGCCTACTTTTAAAAAAGAAGAGGATGAAGAAGGTGGGGAGGGGAGGAGGGGGAGGGAAAAGGGAGGAGGGGGGAGAAAGAGGGGTGGGGGAAGGAAGAGGAAGAAGGAAGCAAAGCCTTCATCTGTGAAGCGGAGACCCCTGATGCAAGGAGTGAGCAGCTGTCAGTGTTAACCGAAACCATTCCCCACAGCTGCAGGTGAACTCACTCAGAGACAAGCCAATAAGATCCATGGTAACACAGCAATAGCACCTAACTCCGGAAGCTTTAATGCAAATTTGATACAATTAAGGAAAACCGTCCCAATCCCAGAAAGAAACAAAACAACAACAAAAAAAAAACTAAAATGTATAACTAAAACCAGTATTTCACATTTTATTTTCCACAACTACAATCTGTCCTTTCCAAATAAGAGGAAAGATGAGAGGTCTACTTTCTGTTGTCAGTTTTATATGTCCTTCTTCTGGTCTACCTTCCACCTGCCCCCTTTTTACTCTCACTATACAAATAGGGCTTTCCTCAATCTCATGTAATATTTTGAAAAAATCAAACTTGGTCTTTGTATTGTACCATTAGAAACAAACGAGTGAAGAACCTCCCATCAACCATTCCCCTGCACCATACCTTAATTTACTTGTGCTTGATAATCCACTTATGTGGTTTCCAACATAGAGGAGAGGCAGAGGAAACAGCTTCCATGAAAAAAAAAAAAAAAAAGAATATTTGATTAGAACTCCAATAATGATTTTCCTTCATATATATAGATGGTGACACTCACTCCCCATCAGTAAGCAAATCATTTCCCTGTAACAACTGTGAATTTTCCACAATCTAAAACACACCACAGGGTGCCTGGGTGGCTTAGTCAGTTAAGCGTCTGCGTTCAGCTCAGGTCATGATCTCAGTTTGTGAATTCGAGCCCCACGAGCCCCACATCAGGCTCTCTGCTATCCGAGCAGAGCCCGCTTCATACCCTCTGTCCCCGTCTCTTTCTGCCCCTCCCCTGCTTGCTCACACACACACACACACACTCTCTCTCTCTCAAAAATAAATAAAATAAAAACTGTAAATAAATAAAACACACCACTGGAATGTCACAAGGTTGGTGACCCTTTCAAAAAATTGTGTCTACCACCCACATTACTTTGGAGTTACTTTATTTGTTTTCAAGGTCTAGAATGATTACATATCTACCAAGGTTAAACAACATACCAGTAGTACTTGAATTAGGTTTACTGAGCTCTGACCTCCTGAACTATTTTTTCAAGAGAAATACTGTTCAGAACATACTGAAGAAACATCAAAAGACCTACTCTTCCATAAATGAAAAAAAATATATATCCTTTCATAAGGTCACACACTGAGAACTTTTTGACTGATATACAATCCACAGCTATCAAGGGGAGTCCAACATTTTTTTCCCACTAAAAAGACATTAAGTGTGCAATTCAGATAAGACATCCTTTGAAGGATTTTGAAATACTAAGTGTCATTTACCCCCCAAAAATTAGAAAACGTTATTATCAGGAGATTTGCTCAAGAAAGAAGAAAGAAAGAGAGGGCCTCGCATCCAAGACCTTCCCCTTCATTCACAACATTCTTGTTGACAGCCTACAACTGGCTAAACAATAAAACTTCTGGGATATTACAACTTTAGAGGTTCTTAGGTATTGAAAAGAATCAGTTGCCCTCCTTTCCATGTATAATTCAAAATAAAAACAATACTGACTTCTAGTTCCTGGTAATGGTGAGCTAGATTATCTGTGTTAATCTCCCTGCTGAAAACAATTAAAAATGCTAGGTAAAATAACTTAAAACCTTTATAAAAGCATGAAATATGTGGGAGATAGTGAGTCTCCAAGCCAAAAACTAAAGCAAGAACAGAAACCCAGAAACAATGGAAGGCAGAGGGCAGCAGAACTGCATCATCTTCAAGGGTCTGTCAGATTAGAATGCTACCTCCCAACAAGAATGTCTTTTGAAAGCAAAGGAAAAATATGCAGTCTTTTTCAGACAAAAAAAAAAAAAAAAAACTAAGGGAATTTAAGCAGACTATTAGTAAAGGAAATTCTAAAGGAGGTAATTTAATCACGAGGAAAGTAGAAAGTGTGGGATGCAAAAAGGAGAGAAAAGCAAAGGGAGCAGTAAATACGTGGGTAAATATAAATAAACATTGATGGGTTTTTTTTTAAAGAAAATAAAAATATATTGTGAGATTTACATAAAGTTATTCAAGTACCTGTTGAAAACAGCACATTAAATTGGGAGGAGGGGTAAATGTGTAAAAGTCCTTACACTGTTGAAGGGGAAGATACACTTATTTTTTTTTAAGTTTTTCTTTCTTGTGAGAGAAAGAGAGAGAGAGCATGAGCAAGGGAGGGGCAGAGAGAAAGGGAGACAGAGAATCCCAAGCAGGCTTCGTGCTGTCAGGAAAGAGCCCAAAGTGGGCTCAATTTCACAAACCATGAGATCATGACCTGAGCTGAAATCAAGATTTGGACGCTTACTGACTGAGCCACCCAGGAGCATAAGGGGGAAGATACACTTATTAATTAACTTTACAATTTGATAAGTTAGGTATGCCTGCTGTAGTTTCCAGGTACACTAAAAGAACTGAAACAGAAGTCCACCTCATATATAGTTGATCCTTGGACAATGTGAAGCTTAGGGATGCCAACACCCTACACAGTCAAAAATCCATGTATAGCTTTTGATTTCCCCAAAACCTAACTGCTAATAGCCTACTGTTGACTGGCAGTCTTAGTAATAACATAAACAGGCACTCACATTTTGTATGTTACATGTGTTATATACTACATTCTTACATAAAGTAAGCTAGAGAAAAGAAAATGTTAAGATCATAAGAGAAAACACATTTACAACCCTGTACTCTATTCATCCAAAAAAAAAAAAAGAAAAAGAAATCCACATATGATGAACCTATGCAGTTGAAATCCATGTTGTTTCAGGGTGAGCTGTGATTAAACACTTTACCTGGAAGATTTAACTAAAGTTTTAGGCACCTAACGATATGGCCTCAAAATAAATTAAACAAAACAAAAAACCTGACATCAATACCAAGAGAAATAGACAAATCCATAATCAGAGATGATGGCTACAATAATATTTTCTATTTCACATGCTCTTAAAATGTGCCTTTACCACTTTCTTCCATCCAGAGGTATGATCTAGGTCCCTTCCTCTTAAAACTGCATGGGATTGTTTCAATTAATAATGTACAGATGAAATGCTGCTATATGACCTTTGAGGCTAGGTCATAAAAAGCAAGGCAGTTTTGCCCTGCTTGCTGGAACACTCACCCTTGAAGAATTCAGCACCATGTGACCACTTTGACTCCCCTGAGCCTGCCATTTTGTAAGGAAGCCCAAATGAGCCTATAGGAGTGACCACACAGAGAGGCCTAAGATTATAGGAAGAGAGGTTTGTGACCAGCTCCCAGCTGCACTAACCAGCAACCCCATCGTTGTTTCCACTCTGCTACTGTCTGTCCAAAACTATATAGAAGCCTTAAGCCAGAACTACCCAGTTGACACTGTCCTGAATTCCTGAACCACAGTTACTGTGAGAAATAACACAATGATTATTGTTTTGAGTCACAAGTTATGCAGCAAATGACAACTGGAATAGGCATATAAGCTATCTACAAAAAGCCTACAACAAACAACACACTAAACGGTGAAATGCCAAAAGCTTCCCCTTGGAGATCAGCCAGTATTACCACTTATACCAAGTTGTACTGAGGGTCCTATACGATACAGTAACAGAAGTAAAAGAATAAAAGTTAGAATGTTGGAAAGAATGAAGCAAAACTGTCATTTGTTGTAGATGACCTGATCGTGAATGTAGAAAAATCTAAAGGAAACCACAAATAAATTATGATTAATATTCTATAATTTTTCAAATATAAAAACAATATATAAATGCAATATAAAAACATATCCATCTAATTTTCCAAATTATATATACATATATAAATATAGTCATTTATAATATATAAATGAGTAAACATCAAATATATATGAAAAGTATATTATTAAATATATATAAATAAGTAAAGATTAAATTATTAAATATATATTTATACATAAATATATAAATAAGTAAACATTAAATATATATATACATTTTGAGAGTGAGCAGGGGAGGGTGAGAGAGAGAGAGAGAGAGAGAGAGAAAGAATCCCAAGCAGGCTCCATGCCCAACATGGAGCCCCCACATGGGGCTTGATCTCATGAACCATGAGATTACGACCTGAGCCGAAATCAAGAGCTGGACGCTTAACTGACTGAGCCACCCAGGTGCCCCCCAAATAATATATTTTTTAAAGATATATGCAATAGCAAAAACTCAAAAAAAAATGTTCACAACAACAGTATTCTCTTTACAGAACACTCAAGAATAGTACGAGTTCAGCAAAACATAATTCAGGGACACATATTAGAATAATTACAAAGAAAGTAAGAAAATTATTACGAAAGTCAAAATAGTGGGTAAGGAGGATTCTGTGATCCCATCTCATGATCTAGGTAATGATTACATGCGTTATTATTCATTCAAGTATACGTTCATGTATGATGCCTTTTCCCTACATATAGATCATATTTCACAGTGCTTAAAGTGTTTTAAAACTATAGCATATCATAAACTAAGTGTAAGCAAGGCCAACGATATTCTGATTGTTCCTATGATGATTGGGTTAATAGCCTTTGTTATACTTCAATATTTTGTTTTTCTCTTTTTGTGGATGTCCCTGATGCTTAGTCAGACTGATGATTAATCTAGTGACAGATGCCAGCATCTTTCCAGGGCTTAGAGACATGGTAGTGAACAAGCCAGGAGAGGTTCTCACTCTCAAGGAACTGACAGCCTGATTTAACTTCCCTAAATCCAAAAATGTCATCAAAATACAGTTAATACTACCTGTTGTATAGGACTGCTCTAAGAATTAAATGGTTGACTTAAAGCAACTGTTTATTGAGCCAGCAACTGTTTAAAAAAGGTAGTTCTGTTCCTCATTCCCAGTAAGGTAAGGCAGGTTTTATGTTTCTAGTTCCACCACAGACAAACCCATGTATTTCTATGTGCATCAAACTATATTCTTCATTCTACTCACAGCTTTTATCAATCCAGGCAAAAAATGAAAACTTAAAATAGGATCAGAAAAGTAGGGCCTATGAGCCAAATCTGGCCCATCTTTTGTCTATGTAAATAAAGTTTCATTAGAAAACGATGACAGCAATTTATTTATCTATCATGGTACAGTGGCAGAGCTGAATAATTGCAACAGAGATGGTCTGGCCCACAAAGCCTAAATATTTACTATCTGCTTTTTTACCAAAAAAGCCTACCAAATCCTAATGCTATAGGGCTTTGCCATTTCAGAAGACACATAGTATTATTTAGTGTCAGTTGCTAAGCACACACTTTGACTATTATTACATTATGTTAATGAACAACTGAATGAATGATATAAAATCTCTGTTAAGAAGTTTCTACCCAGTGTAAGCAGGAAGCACAGTGTGTATGGAAACCAACATGCATTCCAAAATCAATTTGTAATTCTATAGTATTTTCATATCTTTCACCATAGTTATTTGTACTCGTCATCACATACCTTCACGGGAATTTTCTTGTCAAAATCAGGGAAGTGAATTATTTTATTTAGTTTGGACACATACAGTATCATTATGGTAGCTGCCATCTAAAAAAAGGGAAGGAGAAACTTCAGCAAAATATCTGGAAAGACTGAGGTACAAAGACACCTTCAGAAGAAAATACATTCATCAAAAAGAATACATTATCCAAAAAAAATCCATTTTCTAGGTTCCAAAAAATAACTATTTCTTGGAATATCAAAATTGTTTTTCTTGCCAATGTATGAATTCTATCAGAACTATAGGCAAAAACTGTTAAGATCAAATAGACTCACACACATATATGCATATTATCTCAAGGGGTTCAGAGAAAGAAATGGTGTCCCCCAAAACTGGCCAGAGTAACCACAGTTGGTGAGGCCAGTCCTTGATCCTGGACCATACTTCCCATGTACTGAACATATGGACACCTTTCCACATAAAGTGAGTCTAGGGGTACTGCAAGGGGCAAACTCCACACTAACACACTTTTTGTAAAGTCTCATATTCCTATAACACAGAAGACAAATTAAGAGAAAAACAATTTTAAAAGGAATCTACTTTTCTCTTCAATCTTAGCCGGTACTGCAAAAATGTCTCATTCAAATCCTACTCATCTAGAGTACAAGTATATTAGAAATACTCCAGATTATTATGAAATAAAAAATTTTAATATCATCTTCCTATGCAAATTTTAGAACTTACTCAATTGTTTCCATATTATTATGAAAAAATTTAAGACATCCTTCAACATGATTATCCCTAAACCCTGAGCCTAATGACTTTACAAATGTAATACTTATGATAGATCGTAACATAAGGCCATCCTGAATTATAATTATAGTTTGTATTTATAACTGACCTTATAATTCTTACAGAAATATACTAACATTTATTTAAAATATTCTGTAACTCAGACTTTTAAACGAGGTCTGCTGCCCTCTTCCCCCACAAATTGTGTATCAGAAAGGCTTTATTTTGAGCACAAGCCAGTGAATTTTTATTTGCCTTGGGGATTACTAAGGGCACATTATCACATATTCACTGATCTTTTAGAGTACTTTTTTCTACATTTTTCACACTGAAACATTAAGATGATGTATTTTTGGCATTAAGGAAATATATTATTATATTTTTTATTCCTAAAATGATATTGCAAAGAGTACCTTATCAGCAAAACATTTAACCAGAATAATGTTTAATCATATATATGACATCCTTCTCAAGATTCACAATTAAAAATTTAATTAACAGACACAGTTTTCACAATTTTATGTTTTTCTCCCTATAAATTAAAGCAAAACCAACCAAACAAACAAAAAAAAAAGGTGCCTTTGGTGCCTGTTACCACTTGCCTACTGGAAATCACCAGCATATGATCCAGATAGTAAACAAGCCACAAATAAATATTAATGGGAAATTTCAGAAGCAGCTAAATGGGGTTAGTCTGAAAGCTTATCCAATCTTGTCTTTATACTTGAGAACAAAAATCACAAACGGCAGGAAACAAAACGCAAACATGTTTAGTTAGGCCCACAGAGAGTTTTGTAAAAATCTGAATGTTTTGCTAGCATTTACAAATTTGATGTAAAAATTCAAAATCCCTGCTACTCTTGGAAAACGTCCAGAGGTGTTAAAATAAGGGCATAGTGAACCCAATCTCATCTCCTGAGTCCTTTCCTCTCAGCACAGTGGCTTAAACTGAGTCCCAAATGCACACTTCAACTTTGGCAACTATATCCTTGTCCCACTGCAGCCTCCAATTTATTCATTTGTTCCCCACCAGGCCTTGAGGCTTTCAGTCTTCTGGCCCTTGCTTTAAAGGGTAATTAAATTCAATTAAGAAAGCTGAAACAAGTAATTGCTTTTTCCTACAAATACAACTGTTCCTAAATTATAGAAAGACTTAAAATGTGTGTCAATATTTTATGCTCTTTCACCAAAAGTACCATGATCCTCTGGCCCTCTGTCAGCTGAATAAATTTGTAAACCGCAGTCTTAAACAAAAGCACTTAAAATTTCATTGTGTATAATGACAACTAATTAAGTGGTTAATTTTTCATTTTCACTTACCTGTCCAATTCCAAGAAAAATTGGTGATGGGAAACTATAAAAAACACAGAATAACAATTTTAGCAACTGATAAAAATTTGCAGTCTATAATATGTAATGGCAGGAGTTATTTAAAAATCTTAGACTTTTTTTTCATTCTTAGACCATTAAAACTTAACATAAAATTCATTGACTTTTCATTTGTTCATTTCTTTTCATTTTTAAACTGATTGTTGCTAAACTTGGCAATTTTCTATTGCCCCTTGTCTGTCATCATATTAACAGATAACATGACTATGTATATAGAAAGCCGAAATAATCTGGGGATAAATTATTAGAATAATTTTTAGCAAGGTCACTGGCTACAAGATGAATATATGAAAAAAACATCATTTATATATCTACATGCCAGAAGAAACAAAGTGAAAATTTTAAAGAGATCATTTATAATAGCACTAAAAGCACATCAAATAATACTAACTGTATATTTTATGATATTAGGAATTATCTTTAGTTTTTTAGGTATGAAAGGTATTGGGGTGGTGTTTTTTTTTAAACGAAAGAGCCCTTCTTATCATTTAGAAATACATCTTGAAATGCATATGATGATATGTTTTTAATTTGCCTCAAAATAAACTCGGCGGGCGGGAGGGCGCCTGGGTGGCTCAGTCGACTGAGTGTCCAACTTCGGCTCACGTCATGATTTCATGGCCTGTGAGTTCAAGCCCCACGTCAGGCTCTGTGCTGACAGCTCAGAGCCTGGAGCCTGCTTCAGATTCTGTGTCTCCCTCTCTCTCTGACCCTCCCCCGCTCATGCTCTGTCTCTCTCTCTCTCTCTCTGTCAAAAATAAATAAACATTAAAAAAAAATTTTTTTTTAAACTCTGGGGGGAAATGGTAGGATTGAGTGCAAGGGGGGATACAAATGTAATGAGTTGTTGACACTGGGTGACGGCTACTGGGTGATTCATTAGACAGATATATCTCATTTTATCACTCTTCACTTTATTATGCTTTGCAGATGCCACATTTCTTACAAAGTGAGGGTTTGTGGTAACCCTGCCTTGAGCAAGTTTATCGGCACCATTTTTCCAGCAGCATTTGCTCACTTTGTGTCTCTGTGTCACATATTGATAATGCTCGTGATATTTCACACTTTTTCATTATTATTATACTTGTGATGGTGATCTGTGACTGGTGATTATGACTCCCTGAAAACTCAGATGATGGTTAGCATTTTTTTAGCAATAAAGTATTTTTTTAATTAAGGTATGTACATTGTTTTTCAGACATAATGCTATTGCACACTTAACAGACTACAGTATAGTATAAACATAACTTTTATATGCCCTGGAAAACCACAAAATTCAATTGACTCACTTTACTGCAATACTTACTGTATTGTGGTGGTCTGGAACCAAACCCACAACATCTCTGAAGTATGCCTATGCTATTTTTTTTTTTTTAAATAATATATCCAGGAACAAACCTAACAAAATATTAATTAAAGATTACAATAAATGCATTCCATTACAACTGGTGAGAGAAAAAATTCTCTAAAGGCCTGGGATATAAGAGAAGCCATTTTGGATTTCTTTCTAAGTCAGCATAACTACATGTACACTTTGTTGAAACCAAAAGCCTGATTCATGGCCCACCAAGCATACAATGTACCCCTGCTTGGTGAATGAGTAGCCTAAAAGAAGACCATGTTGTCCTTAAGATAGCAATCAATGCTCCTACTTCCTGTTCCTTGACATTAAAACTTGTGATTCTCGCCTATATGCTAATATATAATCTTCTGAGCTTTAATGAGATGTGAAAACTGTAAAAACCCTGTAAAACCTTTTCATTCTCTGGAGCTCTTTCTTCTTTGTAAAGAATATGTTTCCTGGGCAGCTGTCCTAACTTGGGCTCGAATAAAGCTCTTACTTTTAGAGACTCCAAAAGGTTTGTTCATTTTGCATCCACACAATGGAAGAGAACAGAGATGAGGACAGATACACACATACATACATGACACAGATGACAGTGCACAGCAGTGAGGGAAAGATGGTCTTTCAACAAACGGCATTGGGTAAGTTAGATGATACACTTCGCACCACATTTAACAAGGCAGCACATCACCTCACCCTGCTCACTTACCCAAACCTGCACTGGCTCCCAGTCATTCTCTCAGAGACTCTCCCACACACACACCCCTAGCTCAGCCCTCAATCTGCATGTCAGAGGAAAACACACCTATTTCAGATAGGGCAAGAAGAGAGTAAAGAGCTGACTCGCCTTATCAAAGAAAACAGAATGAATGTCTGGACAGTAACACCATGAGAATGAAATCCATTCTAGTGGATGGATACCAGTTGTGCCACCCAGTTGTTGCTTAAGAAACCTGAACACGTTTTCAGGGCTAGAGCTGCTGAGGCAGAATGAGGAGGGGGTAGGAGTGGAGCATTGCACCCACAGAGAGGAGAGGGGGACCTTAGGTGGATAAAAGGCTCCCTACATATTAGCATAAGGGCACTGTGGGGGCCTCAAATGACACCTTCCACTTTCTCAATAAAGTATCAGAGAAGGGGAGTGGAGGGGGGGGGGGGGGGTAGGTGGGATTCCAGGACGCAGGAGAAAGCAGAAAGGAGTCAAAGCAAAACCCCAGAAGAAACAAGTGGGCAGGAAGGAGAGCCAGCTGAGCTTTGCGATCACCACTTTAAAGCTCAGAAGTGGTTTCCCTCCCACAACAGTCTGACTTGCTCAGTGAAGGAAGGAGGCATGCGGCAGGCTGTGCCAGACCAGGGCCAGGCCCAGTGGGCCCCAGAAAGGACTCTAAGGTTGGATGTGGACACCAGCAGGAGACAGCACTGGGCGTGAAAAGCTGGTGGGTCACAGCCAAGCATGCACCCCCCGGGGACTGTCTGCAGGAAGCAAGGCCACATCGACTGCCAGGGTTCCCCACAAGGAGTCCCTGAGTCCCCAAGGTTGACACCAGTCCAGATGGAGATCAGGCCTCTTCCTTGTGTGAGTGACAGGAGCTCAGAAGCCACCACAAAGGACCATAAGGAGTGGTAAGTCTGGAGCACACAGAGTCTGGGCAGTGGGGAGCCACGAGGACCCAACCCCACCTCCTGGCCACACCTGGGGTGAAACCAACATCCAGCTGCGTCCAGCGGCCAAGGAAGCGGTGTCTTCAGGAGAGAGCAGGTTTTCACCAAAGAAAGAGAAAATTACAAGTTGTTTTTGTTTTTAGTATGGATTTCCAGTTCCCACTGCCCGAGACTCGATACAATATATTTTATAAAAACCTCTCCAAGTAATTCACAGTCCCAGGCAGGTTTGAAAACCACTGTGCTAAATGATCCCAATGTCCTAGGATACATAAAGAACTAGACATACAGGAAATACTCATTGAACTGAATACAACTAAGGTCTATATTTTTATTAAGCACCATTAGTAAATTCTTGCATGTCCTAGAGAACAGTGTATTTCAGTGGCAACAAAAAAGCAACTCCAGACCACCCCACCACCCTCATGAATCTGATTCCAAAGACCCAATAGTGTAACCAACTAGCCACAGATTCTTAGGTGACCTTGCTTTTCCCTCCCACCCTAACAGATTCTGAGAGTTCATATCCTTCAAAGATTTCTCTGTCCAACTAGATAAATCTAGCATTACAATGAACCAGATAAGTCTAGCGTAAGAAATAAGGAACACCACTCATCAGACCTGAACCCCAACCAGAAACAATCCGTTCAAAATGCAGGAGAAAAAAAATACCATGACCCTGTGGATTAGGTAATTATCAAAATGCCCTTCTTTCTACTCTACAACACAATATTCTATCTTCAAACATCTAATGTTTGGATCAGATTTTTGTGGTTTATTGTTATAACCAAATCAACCCAACCCTCCTCCCCTCAAAAATGTGTTCTTAAAGCATTTTGAGATGAGAGAATGAATAATGTTATTTGAACAGGGTTCTCCAACTGTATATTACATTACGGAAATGTGAAATGTTTACTTCTAAGGATTGAAAGAGTTTTGTCTTGCAGAGAAAAAAAAACTCCATTTCCTCCTTTAATCATGGAAAGGCTAGAGTGTAAGATATCTCATATAATAATAATCCTTCCTGGTTGGAGACTTCCCCTTCATCTTCAAAGCACTTAATCACTGTTTACTGGTCCCTGCTTCCAACAAGAAGACACCTGTTTTTGGAGCCAGTGACTGCTATGGCCAGAGAGCACACGGCTCATTCAAGTGCAGAAAATAGAGACTGACCTTCAAACTTCATCCAACATAACTGCCAACCACTCCCAAACAAGCCTATTAGTAGCATTCTCTTATTATTTTTGGTCAAAAAATGTTTAGTTTTCTTTTTTGTTCATTAGCAGTGTTGGTGTTTCCCATGGACACCAGCAAGCATGCTTGCAACACACTGGGAAAGACTTGTAAAGAACATCAACAGCTGTAAGATCACCAAAAAATATCCCAGATCTCTCTCTTCCCTCCATATCTGTCTGCTGCTGCCCCTCCCTACAGTCCAAGACATCTTTTAGAATTATCTAGAATACTAGATAATTCCCTATGCTTCCACCCTGGTCCTCAAGATCATGTTACTCCTCTGCTCAACACTGGCTGGTGGCTCCCATCTCCTGAGAGCCTCCATGGCAGCCTCATAGGCCCTCCCGGGGTCTATGGTAACAATCCATTACCCTCACCTAGTACCATTTCTACCCAAACACCCTTCTCTTTCACGCTTGGAATGTTCTTTCCTCATTTCCTTCGTGTCACTCATCTCTTGGCTCAACTGTCACCTCCTCAGTGAAGCTTCACTGATCACACTGAGATGGCAAACTCCTTCCCATGCCCACACTCCCTAACTCCCTTCCCTGCCTTATTTTTTTCTCCTGACCACACAACTGCATCTGACATAATATAAATTCTATCAGTTTATTTGCTGATTCAGTAGAAAGCTCCATGTAAGCTTTAGAAGGATAGATATTTGCTCCATGACATTTAGGGTTCTGATCTGCTTTATTCACTCCTATATCTCAAGTGCCTAGAATAGTGCCTGACACATAACAGATGCTTAAGAAATATTATTGAGTGAATGAAGGGTCTGATCCTGCCTTTCCTGCCTCCCTCCCCCCCATCATCTCTCCTACCTTCTTCCATTTGCTCATTCAGTTCCTCCAACAGACCAAACTCATGCCCACTTCATCAGACTGCCTGTCTGGAATGCTCTAGCACCAACCGCTCCATCCCAGGCACTCTCATAACATACCTGAAATCACCCTGCTTATTCTTGAACCCACTTCCTTTATGTCTCTACCAATGGTATGGAATCTCCAGAGCAGTGGCTCTGTGTTGATCACACCTGCTTCTCTGGTGCCTGCAATGGGCTTGGCACACAGTAGGTGCTCAGTAAATATCTGTGGGAGGTGTAACCGGCCAAGCTCCTGTGGGTCGCAGCTTTCTCAGGTATAACATAAGAAACCTGAAGATACTCTCTGAGGTCTCTTTAGGCTCTTTATAAAATTCTGATTTTACACTCTTATTGCACAGACAGTATAGTTTACAAAGAGCAGCTTTACTTAAACGGCAGCTCCTGCGAAGCTTTGGAAGGTAATTAACAGGTAATTAACAGGATTATAATTATCCGGCTTTTGCATTTGGGAAAATGCTGACTTTGGGTCTGGCCCAACAGGCACAGCTATTAGATGGTGGAACTGGATCTAAATCCACAGTGCTCTCAGTGCTGATATAAGGATAGCAGAATTAAACAGGATTTTCTAGTCCTTACAAATAGGCTCAAGGAACCAGGAATCTGGTTTACTGCACACTAATCCAAGAAAGTGCGTCATGAGTGAGAACTTTTTTTCCTCGTCATGTGAACTCCTAATGGTTTTCCCCAGTCTTCCATGAATACACTGGTAATTTGACAATGAATGATCAAACGATAAACATAAACTTATCCGCTTAGGACTCATCTGATTGTTGAACATCTCCACTTGTGTAAACTGTTCGCCTTTAAAGTTCACATTCAGATCACTTGTTTCAGCGCACCGGGGCACTTGAACGCTTTGGGGTGTAGCTCTACAAGCGCGGTACGCAGTGTCTCTGTCTCGCAGTAGTAGTAAGCGGTGGAGAGGCGTATCCGCGATTACTGAGAGTAAAACGACTGTTAGCTTGTGGCTTGGGTTGTGGAAGGTCCCGGCTCGGCAAAAACGCGGTCAGTGTGTCGAGCCCACAGCCACCCACGTTGGCACCGGAGTCGGCAGTGAGACCCCACGCGCTCCGTTCCTGCCAGCCCGCGGACCCCGGCGCGGCCAACGTGCTGGGAGCGCAAGGGCAGCCCCGCCGCGCCCCGAACCCTGGGACCTCACGCGGCGCCGCGAACGGACGGTCCCGGGACCCGGCGCCCCGCGGACCCCGCCCGACCCCCTGGCGCTCTCCTCACCGGTAGGTGGTCAGCAGCGCCTTGTTGACCAGCACGATGAGGAAGGAGCAGGCCCCGTAAAAGAGCGCCGACAGCAGTTTGGCCACCCGGGAAGGCCCCCGCGCGGACGCGACATCCGCGTCCGCGCCCTCGGCCTGGCGGCCGGCAGTCATGTCCCGCGGCCGCGCGCCGCCCGCCGGCCTCCGCCACTCTCCGGCCCGCTCCGCCCCAGTTCCGTCCCCGCCCGCGGCCGGCCCGCGAGAGGGCGCGGCCGAAACAGGAAGGGCCGCGGCCGCCCAGAGCGCGCCCCGCCGCTGCGGCGTCGAGGGGCTGGAGCCCGCGTCCCGCAGTGCCCGGGTCTGAGCTCGGCAGAAACGGGGTCCCGAGAGGTGAAAAGTCCTCGCTCCTTCCCAGCGGCCCTCCCGGGGAGACGCTTCAGTTTAGTCTGAACGTTTGTTTTGCCTTTTTTTTTTTTTTTCATACATTTTAAACATATAATTAACGTACAACGAAATGCAGGCTTTACGACCCACAGTTCGTCGTTTGGACAAATGCGTACACCCTTGTAACCACCCAATCAACACATTAACATCACCTCAAAAAGTGCCCTTTGTGCCCCCACTGAAACCAACCCCATCTCATTCTGACTTCTGTTGCCGAGTTAGAGTTCCCTTTTTCTAGAATTTCATAAATAAATTTCATGTATGTACTCTTTCAAGGTTTTTTTGTACTCTTCTTTATTGCTTTTGCTTCCCACCCTTGTTTCTTTAACTTGCTGAAGAGGACCACAGTTTGCCTATTCACCAGTTGATGGGCATGTTGGTTGTTCCCCGTTTAGGGCTATAACTCAAAATGCTTCCATGACCATTCGTGTACAAGTTCTTCTGTGAACCATTTCCATTTCTCTCTGGTAAACACGAAGGAGGAAAGGTTAAGATGGGTGCAAAGTCTCAAGTCTTTTCTTGCCTCTATGTGCTTTATGGCAAGTTGTCTCCTTACATACGGGCCCATTTCTTTTCTAGGCAAAGGGCAACTAGCTCCAGTGTCTGTTGTTCATAGGAATTGAAGAGTCTCCCACAACGGTCTACTTTGACCACACTCTACCTGCTGTAGCATTTTGCAAGTAAGCGTCCCCTATTTTCATCCTATAATGAACTTATAAAAATCTTAAAGTCTAAGGGTGCCTGGGTGGCTGAGTCGGTCAGCCATCCGACTTTGGCTCAGGTCATGATCTTGCAGTTTCTTGAGTTTGAGACCGTCACCTGGTTCTGTGCGGATAGCTCAGCCTGGAGCCTGCTCCAGATTCTGTGTCTCCCTCTCTGCCCCTCCCCTGCAGACACTCTGACTCACTCTCTCTCTCAAAAATAAATAAACATTAAAAAAAAATTTTTTTTAATCTGAAACTTTGGCTTTTTAGAAAAGCTGAAGATTTCAAATGAAAGAAACATTTGAGCGTAACTGTATTCATGCCATGCAATTGTTTGCCATGCAATCTGTGGGCATTGAACAACCAGGAACATTTTCAGCACTGATAAGAACCAAAGTAGAACTCTTAATGAATAACTAGCTCTTAAAAAGCCATAAAGAGTCCACATTACCCAAAATAAGAAAGCAAACACACATTAAGACCATTATAAAATAGAAAATGAAGTCAGATTCCAGTTGAACCAAAAACTCAGAACTTGAAGTCATTTTGGATTATTTCCTTTTAAAAAGATCAGCTTAGTTCCCGTGAGTCTTCCAAATAGTTTTGACTGCAAAACAGTAAAGTCATTTTTAATATTTAATCATATTTGCACTTAATTTGCTTCTACATACATACTTCCGGGACCTTCAGTCACTATTGAAATCTCATCCTGTTTAAATCACAACTCACACTGAAGAGTTGTGTGTGAAATTCTCTTGCTCAAAGCCTGGACAGGCTGAACCTTGCCAATTGCAAGTATACAACTAAAGATAAATAATGAAAAAGTTCAACCAATTTGCTTGATTCTTTAAACAGTAAACAGGCCCCGGGGTGCCTGGGTGGCTCAGTCGGTTGAGCTTCTGACTTCGGCTCAGGCCATGATCTCACGGTGAGTTCCAGCCCCACGTCAGGCTCTGTGCTGACAGCTTAGAGCCTGGAGCCTGCTTCAGATTCTGTGTCTCCCTCTCTCTCTGACCCTCCCCCATCCATGCTCTGTCTCTCTCTGTCTCGAAAATAAAATAAAACATTAAAAAAAATTTAAAACAAAACAGTAAACAGGCCCTGAGCGTCTCCTCAGGGAGGTGACCCCAGATTCAACACATCCTGAATATACGATCTTCAGTCTAATGCTCTCCCAGCTGCGCTATTTCGGCTGCTCAACACATCCTGAATATAAATGAAATGAAATCCCAGGTCCTGATCACCCATCAGGCCTAATATAGAGCTGGCAATACTATCCACACCAGTGTATTTTTAACACGGTAATAATGAACCAGATGAGGAAGTTAAATTTACATCTATAATCTAAAAGGCCATAATTTTAAAGTAAAAAAAGCAATCTACACTATGGTGTCTACTATGCTGAAAAGATACCTGAGATGAGCTCATACTGGAATGAAGTAGAAAATGCACCAAATAATAATGATAGAAGAACGCAGGGCCATAGGTGACATTACTACCTTTTCAATTTTTTATATTATGGTTATTGTTGACAGGAAAACAAATTATAAAGGGTTCAAGAATGAACATGTACTTTAAACTGTAAATTAAAATAAATTTTTATTCAAAGCATCTTTTAAAATTACAGCATGTTTATTCTTATGCTGTTATCTCTGCCAAACTACATCTTAGCCATATGAAGCATAAAACACTTCAAAAATTTGAATGTAAACCACATGTTTAAAACAAAAAGCAGTCTTAACATACCTCAAATTTTAGATGCCAATATATTTTTTCCAAGCATATAGCTTATATCAAAAAAGAACATTTTAAATATTTCTATAGTATGTAGTTGTAATAATTTCTTAAACTTCCAATTATACAAATAAAAAATGTTTGCGAAAATAACTATTATAGTTGACAAAAGCTGACCAAGAAACAAACAAAAACCCTTACTTTTGAAGACTGTAAATTTTATTATCTGTGAATTGACAAGTATTTGTATTTTTAAAATTCCTACTGCCCTTCCTTCTTTAGGTAAGTTCATCAAATTTTAAATTTCCCAAGACTGATGAGTGTTGCTTTTCATAGTTCATTTAAGTCATATTTGAGAGCAAAAAATCTAGAGAAAATGTTGAAACCTAAACCAAGAAAATTCAGATGCTACAGTCTCTCTCCCTGTGCTTATAAGTGCTCCAAGTTAAAATTCTATATACCAGATTACAAACAAAATTCTCAGACCATTACAAATATAAATTCTCTTATTACAAAAAAAAAATCCCTCAAGATTTGTAATTTACTGTACAGAGGAATTACATTTTTAAAGTATGTCCTCGTTCATACACATTATTTGTTACTATCATCTCTCACACTTTTGCTTCCTTCCAAGACATTTACATACCTCCCCTTCCCCATGGCTAGTATTTTAAACTATCTGTGTACTGCAACACACTGGGATTTTTGGATAAAGAAGCCTACATTTTAGATAATGTTTAAACTACATCTGTAGGCTACTACTTCAAAAAAAAAAAAAAAAAAAAAAAAGGCGCTGAAGAGCCCATATTGCCCTCTATTACTCTTGAGGTCTACTCCAATTAAGCAATCTATCAAATTACCATGCTATGCATGTTATTTAGTTTCTGCTTAAAACAAAAGCATAAATGATGGAGGTTTATGCCTACATAAAGGAGGTGAACTGCTCTGGTCTTGATTTTTCTGTTCATGCCTCAGTACATAAAGTGGTATTTAAAAACTTCATCTATTTGGAAAAATGGCTTAAAACCACCACACAAGTTAACACACTTGCAGCTGAAACTATTCCAGAAACCTACTTATTTGAGTAGCTAATATTTTCTGCAGTGTTTACCTGATAACTAAATTTAGTGAACACAAAATAGCTTGGCATGTTATTCTGAAGAAAAGCAAGAAGGTGGCTTTATGCACTGAAAATATAAATAGGAGGCTTCCATTTGCTAATAATTCTAAACAAGCAATACAATTAAAATTTAGTGTTTGCTAACAAAAGATCTAAAACAGTTCACTACAAAACAACCCTGTAGGTGTCCCTTTTATTAATAAAAATCCAAGTGCCAAATCTCTTACAGGGCCCATAATATATATATAAAAAAATACCAATTACCAAGTTACCTAGACTTTGCAAGATTAATCACTCAATTTCAGCAAATGAGAAATATGCAACGTGCAAAAGCTCCCAAGTTAACATAACAGGGATGCCAAGTGCTTTTCAAACCTGAACATCAGAGTGAGCTGTTAAGCCTCGGAAAGACAGAATAAGACTGATATTATCCAATTCTGAAAATTCTCAACTATTGTGCATCTTGCCAAGATCCTCAAATATCTCTTTTCTTCCAAAGTCCATAACTTAGAACATCTTCCAAAATAGTCAGTTTTCCACTTTTCATTAGGCACACTATTTTGCAATTTAAAAATCTATATCTTACACACATATCTTATACTTTCTGGCTTGCCTCAGTGTTTACAGTATTGTTAAACATACTAATATACATTGTTAAAAAATGATCTTATAAATAATCTATTTCAACGTTCTTTGGCTACATGTACCATTCTGTTTTTTCATACAAGTGTCTTATTCAGAAAGTGCTTCCTGTGAGAACTGCTTCCAATGAATGCATTAAACTTGCAAAATCTAGCTTCCCACAATATGTCCTTTTCTACCCTGTACTAGAAGTCCCATATTTACAAAATATTTTAAACTTTACAACAAATCCATTACCATATAAAAAAAAGTGCAATTCTCTCTCACCCCATATTCTGGGGCAATGACATTCTTCATAAGTTTCTACAGAATAGCAGCCTATGATAAGCAAATAAGGTGCTTAGCTTATGCCCAAGGATCTACTTTTTAAGTACGCTGGGCAGTACTTTTTTGTACAGTGGCAGAGTCAGTGTCGAGCCTACTGGCGGAGCGGCGCCCCGGTCAGGTTGGCGAGCTCTATGAGAGCAAGGGCTCCGTGCAGACGCTCCCGCTGCTCTTGCAGCCGGCGCTGGGCACCGCGCTTCTCGTCGTCCTCCTCGTCAGACTGAAGGTACTCCAGAGGGTCCTGCTGCTCCTGATCAGCTTTCTGCACGAGCTTCCCTTTCAAGGTGGGGGCACGCTGCTCTCTTGTCTCCCAATACCTACATGAAACGCATGCACATTAGCTATTTGTATACACGACCTCCTCAACCCTTTACTTTTCTTTAGAAAACAGGTTCTTTACCACAGTATTGTTTTCTGTGTCTTAGTTTATAAAGTTCTAAAGTGATTCATATACTTTACATATATTTCCCATTATAGAGGGAAAGTTGAGGGACACACTCAGATTTCCAAAACCAAAAACTGGCAGTTCTGGGTCTTATACTCAACTCTCTAATCATAGGTTTTCACCAATTAACTGCCTTTAAGATCAGATGTGAAATGGACTACAGTAAAATACACAAACAGTAGAACAAATGTTGTCTGTCAATTACACCTCAATAAAAAATTAAACAGAGTAGAACAAATAATCATTAGAAAACTATTTATCCTATTCTTCTGACAGAGTTAACTATAAGAAACTTTAAACCCACAAAACGTGACAGATTAGTGTCTACAACACACAGAGCTTATTCAAAAATCTAAGAGGTACCATGATTATTCTATTACAAAACCAACTGATAATTCACAAGAGAAAATATTCTACCTTTTGGTAACTAAAGAAAGGCATATTTAAAGAACAGTACCACTATATACAAAAATGTCCCATACAAAGACCTGCATATCAATGCTCATATTAGCTTTATTTGTAATGGCCAAAAACAACCCAAAAGCCCAGCAATAGGCAAATGAATAAACAAGCTGAGGTGTATCCATACAATGGTGTACTATTCAACAGTAAGAAGGAATGAACCTAGGGTTATATGGTGACAGATGGTAGCTACACTTGTGAGCCAGCATAATGCATAGACTTTGAGAATCGCTATGTTGTACACCTGAAACTAATGTAACATTGTGTACCAATTATACTTCAATTAAAAAAATAAACTAAAAAAAGAAAAAGAAATAAACCATTGACAACAGTCAACAACATGGATGAATCCCAAAATAATTACACTGAATAAAAGAAGCCAGACAACAGAAGTGTATACTGTATGACTCCATTTGTATAAAACTGTAGAAAATGCAAACTAGTTTATAATAACAGAAATCAGATCAGTCTGGGGAGCAGGGGAGCAGGAAAGCTGGGAGGGACAAGAGTGATGACTTACAAAGGGGCATGAGGAAACTTCTGAAAGTGACAGATATGTTCACCATCTTAACTGGGATGATGGTTTCACAGGTGTATACATATGTCAAAATGTATCAAATTGTACACTTTATTGTGTGCTGATTACACCTCAGTAAAGCTGTTTTTAAAATTATACAAAAATAACACAACTATTAGATTTCAGGAAATCCAGACATCTCAAACCTGGAAAAATTTGGGCAATACTCAGAGATACAAAAAAATAAATGCAAACAGTTCAGTATGACTTGAAGGACAACTTGGAACGAAGAATGGCAAAGAAGTTTAACAAGGTCAGCAGGGACCACCAGGCAATGAAGGACTTCGAATCACATGATACCGGGTTTAGACTTTATACTGAGTAGAATCCATTAGTCTGTCATTGAGTAGATGGGAGAATGAGAGGAAAACACAAAGATGACCAACAAGTTTCTGACTTGAGCAAAGTTAGAGCTCATGGGGTGGCAGAGGCCAGCCAGGAGCAAGAGGGAGGGAGGAAGTGACGCAGTAATCCAGACAAACAACGCCTGTCTAAGTGGAGCTTCTAGTCTAACAGGGATGACAGACACTAAACGAATAAATAAATATGTGATGAAGGTTTTGAAAAAGAAAACACACTGTGTTATAAAAGGATCTATTAAGTTGATCTAACCTTGTTTGTTCTGGAGGTTAGTGAGCAGGTTAGGGAAGAACTTCCTGACGCAATGTTTGACCTCAGTAAGAAATGAAGAATGAGTAGTGGCTAAACGAAGAGGAAAGCAGCATTCCGGGCAGAGGGAGCAGGGGGCACAGAGGCCTGCAAGCCACAGTGAGGGTGGTGCTGACAAACAGGAAGGCCGGGTAGCTGGAGACAGGTTCGAGGCCAGAGGGAGGCAGAGCTAAACAGCACAATGAGGGATTCCAGACTTTTCCTTAGTGCAGAGGAATCTGATGAAGGAGGGGGTGCCCCAAACAGCCAGTGCTGGTTTGTACACAACAGATGACCAGATGACTCCTTAAATCAGAATACCTTTAGAGATACTTTTGCATGCTGGCCCCCTTGTTGCCATTAAAAAAATTCAACCAGGTGCTTTTCAGAACTTTACTTTAGAAGAATCTCTAGCCTATATCCCAGGAATAATCAGCACCTAACTGATATGAAGAAAACAAAGACAGGCTGCATGGTAGAGTACAATTCATATAAAACAATCTTTAAGAATGAGGAAAATTCTTTCTTTTAAAATAAATTGTGGTCTAGGCACTCAGACTAATTAATATCGTGTACTTGTTTTCTATTGCACAAAGATCCTCACACCACTCCTAACAATTCTGTGGTTTAAAGAAATAAAGCACCATTTCAAGTTATTTTATAAAATATGTATAAAAGCAACTTATTTAAAAGGAGAGAACTGTCAAAGCTCCCAGTGTCAGCCCATGTGCAGGGCAGTACTGTGCAGTGGAGTGCAGGGAGAGCCTTACTTCGCCAACCACTCGGCGGCAGCCTGGTTGTCCACAGCCTGGTGCTTACTGAGAGCGTCTGTGGGCTCCTCCCGTTTCAGCCTGGCATAAGGGTGCTTCGGACAGTGGCGGTTTGCATGGGTGAATCTGCTTAGGCAGCCTTCAAAACACAGAGGGAAACACTTATCAGAATCTGGACATCCAGCAGATGTGGAAAATGTTCATTTTCACTGGTATCCAAGAAAAGTGAATTAAGATCATGGGATTTAGCATTCTGTAACTTGGAGGAGAAAAAAAACAACCCTAAGGAGAAGCAAGCAGTGCCTTCACCTTTTGGTCATGGCAATATAAATGCATCAACCCCACCAGAAAGTGATTTATTAGCAAAAATGATCAAAACCTCTGACCCAGGAATTCCATTCTTGGAATCCATCAGAAGGAAACATCCCATAAGATGAACAAAGCTTTAAGGAGGAAGCCGTGTCCCTCAGCTTTGTTGGCAACAAACAAATTTTAAAAACAAATATTCAATATCCAACATTGAGACAATCATAGTGTATATGCTTACGCAAATGAAAAAGCATATAGACATTCATAACAACTGACAACAATCAAGAGAACCACACAACAGCAGCACGAAACTATACTGAATTTCAGGTATAACTATGTAAAAAGGTGCATAAGGAAAACATCTCAAGAAATGTGATAAGAGATTTAGAAAATCACTTACGAAAAGTGGTAAGAAATTACTAACAGTGGCAGTAGCAAGATGGTAAAATCTCCCCCTTTGTTGAAAATTAAGACAATGATGTATTTCTTTCCATTTAATAGTTGAAAAGTTTAAAATCAATTAAAAGCCTACTATAAAGGCTGCTTTTACTTCTATAGATCTTTCTACCACCTCTACCTAAATCTACTATTTTTTTTTCTTTTTTTAAGTAATCTCTCCACCCATTGTAGAGCTCAAACTCACAACCCCAAGATCAAGAGTTGCATGTTCTGCCAACTGAGCCAGCCAGGTGCCCCCTGAATATACTACTACTTTTAATTACCTTTTAATATTTTCACCTAGAAGGAATATTTTATTTAAAAATCAATTATTCCCAGAAAATGAGCACGGATTTCAATTTAGAAAGACAACTTACGATGTTTTATAAAATTTACATCGAAATCTCTCCTCCCAAAAAACTTAAGTAAAAGGTATTTTAGCTTTTAACTCACAACCAGTTCTTACATAAACTTAACTCTCAACACCATACCATTTTCTGAACAAACAAAAGGTTTCTCTCCGGTGTGAAGACGCTGATGTGTTTTGAGCTGTCCGCTTTGAACAAAGGCTTTTCCACAGTCCGGATAGTCACACAGATAGGGCCTCTCACCTAGGTAGACAAATAGTATATATTATTTCTGAGACAATCATGTAAGAAGAGAAAGGGACAGAGAGAACTGACCTCCATATAGGTCACGACTCCAAAAACAATAAAACATGTCATAGCCTCTACAAAGCTGCAAGTGTTAATGCTAACAACAGCGCTTCCATGCTCCCAAGTAGCTATCCACTTGAAAGCAAAATAATATTTTCGTTAGGCCTTGAGCTTTTAGGCTCCTAGGTTCACATCCTTGAAGTTATCTTTGGCTTATCCTGTCATTTTTCTCCCCATAATCCAAATCACTAGCTCTTGCTAATTCTTTTTTTTTTTTTTTTAATGTTTGTTTATTTTTGAGAGAGAGACAGACAGACAGCACAAGCAGGGGAGGGGCAGAGAGAGAGGGAGACACAGAATCCGAAGCAGGCTCCAGGCTCCGAGCTGTCAGCACAGAGGCCGACACGGGGCCCAAACCCACGAACCGAGAGATCATGACCTGAGCCGAAGTCAGACGCTGAGCCACCCAGGTGCCCCTCTTGCTAATTCTTTAAAATGTCTCCCACTCCTGATTTCCCATTGCAACTTCCCCAACCCTCCCACCCAGCAGGAACCCTAGCTGGCCTCTATTCTCCACCCCTGCACAGTACTTCTGGAGTGAATGCCATAGAACATTTGCTTTTGTCATACAAACTACCTCCTAAATCACCCAAACCCTACTACACCCCTTGAACAGCTGAAAATTATCTGCTGACTTTTCAGTGGTCCCCTAATATCTGCACTATAGCTACTGCATAAGAGGGCAGGGTTTAACTTTACTTCATTCCATGAGATTCATTCCATCCACAAGGCAGTTAGTTCCTCATGTTGTTGTACTCCTTGAAAATCCAATCTTCTCTGCCCATTCAAATGTTCCCAGTCCTGTAGGCTCTCTCAGTGAATCTCCTTGTACCTCCCTGCTACCTCCAAATAATTGAACTATGTATCCCTTCACTACCTCATAATCCACTGTTATTTATGTATCCTGGGACTCTCCTGACACAAAGATGTATAATACTTTGTATTCCATTGCAATTCATATATACAACACAGTGCTAGGCTTGAGAAAGTGCTCAAAAATATTGTTTAACCATAATTAAAATCATTTTTTGAAAAGTCATTCTGTGATCAACAAGTATGCACTGGTCCTTCCAATATGACTCAGTTAACAGTAACAAGTACTCCCTTAATTTCTCATTATTTAGAAATGTACCAAATGATTGTGATAGACACGCATTAATAAAACAGGGGTATGGGGGTATTTAAAATAGTAAGAGATGGGGCGCCTGGGTGGCTCAGTCAGTTAAGCAACCAACTTCATCTCAGGTCATAATCTCACGGTTGTTTGTGAGTTCTACCCCCAAGTCGGGCTCTGGGCTGTCAGCTTAGAGCCTGGAGCCTGCTTCAGCATCTGTGACTCCCTCTCTCTCTCTGCCCCTCCCCCACTCATGCTCTGTCTCTGTCTCAAAAAATAAATGTTTAAAAAATTTTTTTAAGTTAATAAATAATAAAATAGTAAGAGAAAGTTTTTTGCAAACCATATACATACTACTAGAGCTTAACCATACCATGGAGATCTTGGGCTCAGCCCTCTGGCATACAGCATAGTAGGCCAAGGCCTGAAAATATAGGGTGACACATGGTGGACTGGTCGTAGATCAGGCCTGAAACTCAGGGATCTTATCATTACACCACATGGTCCCGAATCTTATCTACACTGGCACTATGTACTCTGTGGCTTGTGAACCAGTTATCTGGGGATATTTCAGACCAATTAGATTGAAAATAAATCTGAAAATTCTCAAAATCATGTATTTCGTTTTGTAATGGTTTTACTGAATGGTTCCTAAAGTCAAAAACCTCTTGGCCACCTTAGTTTGTAATAATTCAAAATTAAAACTTTACCCTTTTTCAGGGATTTAGCTAAGAAAACTATATTCTAGCATATTATTAAAATGTATCTTTTCAAAAACAAACCAAAAAACCAAACAGGTGGTGACATAAACACTGCAAAAAAATAGGGAACTAAGCCTTAACAGCCCAAGTTCTAGACTGGTACTGCCCAATGGAAAGAGAATAGGAACCACTTCTAGGAACCACATTAAAACAAGCAAAAATAAACCGGTGGAATTAATTTTGATAATATATTTTATTTAACCCAATATATCTAAAATATAATTTCAATATATAATCAATATCAAAAGTAATTAAGGACATTGTTTACTCTCTTTTATTCATACTCAGCCCAGTTTACACATATTGTCCATCTCAATTTAGACTAGCCAAATTTCAACTGCTCAAGAGCAGCATGTGCTACGGTATCTGCCAGCACAGCCCTAGACTTAAAGGTATGGGAGGCTGTAAGGCAGTGGTCTTTGCTTTTCTTGATGCCTCAGTTTTATCATCTGTAAATTATTAAATACCATTATTATAACCATAAAGCTCCTTCTTCTGGGGCCAACTTTCTCTATGGAAAGAACAAGGGCTCTTTCTACGTTATTTCTTTGCTCTCTATATGGTATTTAAAATTTAAGTATAATTTCTCTACACAAATAGAGATATGTGATAGTCCTGGGATAACTACCTATAATACATTTAATTCTGAAAAATTATACTTCACCTTAGATTAAATAGCTAGGTGAAACATTCTGATGGCACACTGGGGATTCTAGTAATTCTGCTAAAAACTGGACACTGTTTTAGTATTTGGCCTACAAATCAGTCTTATCAATTACACAGACAACTGAAGGGCATATCAAATATTGACATTTAAGTAGGCAGAATGATAGAATTCAATTTAGCAATAATATTCCTATGACAACTAGATTAATTACCATGATACTTTTAGAAGTCACAGGGTACCAATGCTGAGAAAACCAGTCTTTCCTACCAAAAAAGAAACCGACTATACAGTGACTGTCTTAAAAAACTTCACAGTAAGGAAATATAAAGCAACTAAAATATTAATTTATGGGCCCAAACATCAAATCAGCTTTTAGTAATACTTGCTCAACTTACCTGTATGAGTCCTTTTGTGAGCCTGGAGTGATTTCTCCCGTGGAAACACCCTATTACAGATGTTACAACGGATTCTGCTGGATGAATGCTCTCCTTCACTTATTAAATCCCGGACAGTATCTGCTCTAGGTCTACCACGTCGGATTCCATCCTATTAACAATTTGTGTAAACGTTAATGTAATTTCTTAGATCCTCTCATTAAAGTAAAATATCACAATAAATCATTGTTTAAATCTTTCTTGAGTGACATCAGTGAATATAGTAGAATAGGTAGTTCCAAAGGCCCATCCCTCCACAGATCACTGAAAAAATTGAGAAAAAACTGTCAAAATCACCTTTATCACAACTCCAGAAAATAGATTTACAGCAACTCAGGGAACACTGAATCAAAACACAGGCAACCTAAAACAATAGGAAAGCTTTGCAGTATTTTTATTCCCTGCCCTTGCCTCTCCCTGACCCCCACCAGTGATCTTGAAGAGCCTTCATTCTCACTCAGTCCCTGGCTCCACAAAGAGCAAAGCAGATTTAATTCTAAAAGAATTGTGTTTGTCTATTTTGACCGGTCAGGGGGCTACTTGAAGAACTAACACAAGGTGTTTGTCTTTGTTTGACCTAATTCAGAACTCTCTCAGGGCAGTAAAGTGGCTAAACAGAGCAGCTCAAAACCTTGTAAGGCTAGGAGCACCGGGATGGCTCAGTCGGTTAAGCGTCTGACTCTTGATTTCAGCTCAAGTCATGATCCAGCTGACTCTTTGGTCCAATTCTTTGGCAGCTCTGTGTTGGCACTGCAGAGCCTACTTGGGATTCTCTCTTTCTTTCTCTCTCAGTCTCTCTGCTACTCATGTGCGCATACTTTCTCTCTCTCAAAAATAAACAAACATAGAAAGAAAGAAAGAAGTCACCATCTTTAAAAGAGAGAGAGAGAGAGAAAAAAAAAAAAAACCTTGTAAGGTTTCAATAATAACTTGCTGCCACCAGGGGCAAAACGTTTCAATTGAGACAAAAGGACACATCAAAAGCCTGGGAGGAAAAGCTGGAGGGAGAGTTTCTTTGCGTAATTAGGGCATTGAAAATTGCCCTGGTATCCTAAAGATAAAAATTTAGAAAGCCACCGACTTGCCCAGGGCAGGAAGCATGCTCAGAAAAGACCTGAAAAGAGCCTAAGCTGTCACCTCTGATCCTCAGCTAGGCACAAGCAGGAAATGAAGGCTAAGACAGAGTTATAATGAGTGTAAGCATTGAGAGAAAGCTACAACACAGAGCCATCTCTGCAAAGTCAGGTATTTGTTCCCTTTCAGTTTTTGCCTACAGGCATTCAAGGCAATCTCTAGCAATCTCTAGCTGAGAACAAACACAACAAATGAGTTTACAAAAATAGTTTAGAAAATTTGCAAACCAGGAGAACCTGGGTGGCTCAGTCAGTTAAGCTTCTGACTTTGGCTCAGTTCATGATCTCATAGTTCATGGGTTGAATACCTGCATCAGGCCCTGCGCTGATAGCTCAGAGCCTGGCACCTGTTTCGTATTCTGTATCTCCCTCTCTCTCTGACCCTTCCCTACTCACTCTCTCAAAAAATAAATAAATAAACATTAAAAAATAATAATAATTAAAAAAAGAAAAGAAAAAGCAAATTTACCAAACAAATAACTACAACCCCCAGCACACAACCAAACCAAACTCTGGGGAAATCACCACAGTAGAATATTCAAAACATCCCATTCTCAACAAAGTATTACTAAACATGTAAAGACACAAAGTATGGTCCATACACAAGAGATATTCATAGAAACAGACCAGGAGGAATTAGATGCAGGTCTAACTAGACAAAGACTTTAAATAAATGGTCTTAAATATGCTGAATGAGGTCATGCAATCCATGGACAAAGGACAAAAGGAAAAATGGAAGAACATTGTTGCAACAAACAGAAAATATCAATAAAGAAACAAATTATAGGGATGCCTGGGTGGCTCAGTCTGTTAAGCATCCAACTCTTGGTTTTAGCTCAGGTCATGATCTCACGGTTTGTGGGTTTGAGCTCCACGTTGGGCTCTGTGCTGACAGTGCAGAACCTGCTTCAGCTCCTCTGTCTCTCTCTCTGCCCTTCCCCTTCTCACACACTCTCTCTCAAAAATAAATAAACATTTTTAAAAAGGTGGGGAAGACACTTGGGTGGCTCAGTTGGTTAAACATCCAACTTCAGCTCAAGTCATGGTCTCACAGTTCGTGAGTTTGAGTCCAATGTTGCAGGCTCTGTGCTGAAAGCTCAGAGCCTGGAGCCTGCTTCAGATTCTGTGTCTTCCTCTCTGCCCCTCCACCACTTGCGTGCGCTCTCTCTCTCTCTCTCTCTCTCTCTCTCAAGAATAAATAACCATTAATTTTTAAAAAAAATTTTTTTTTCAACGTTTTTATTTATTTTTGGGACAGAGAGAGACAGAGCATGAACGGGGGAGGGGCAGAGAGAGAGGGAGACACAGAATCGGAAACAGGTTCCAGGCTCCGAGCCATCAGCCCAGAGCCTGACACGGGGCTCGAACTCACGGACCGTGAGATCGTGACCTGGCTGAAGCCGGACGCTTAACCGACTGCGCCACCCAGGCGCCCCACCATTAATTTTTTTAAAAATTATAAAAAGAAACCAAATAGAAATTCTGGAGCTAAAAAAAAAAAAAAGTATGATGACTAAAATGGAAAAATTCACTAGAGAATTTGAATGGCAGATTTGAACTGGCAGGAAGAAAGAATCAGCAAATTTGAAGACTAGTCAATTGAAATTATCCAGTCTGAGGAACTGAAAGAGAAAAGAATGGACAGAGCCCAAGATACCTGTAGGACATCAAGTGTCTTAGTCCATTTGGGCTGCTATAACAAAATACCACAGACTGGGTAACTTACAAACAACAGAAATGTGTTTCTCACAGTCCTGGAGGCTGGAAAGTCCAAGATCAAGGCACCAGTATAGTCAAGTGAGGGCCCTCTTCCTGGCTCATAGATGGTATCCTCTAGCTATGTCTTCACATGGGAGTTCTCTGGAGCCTTTTTCAGAAAGGCATTAATCCCCATCAAGAGGGCACCACCCTCATGATACCACCTCCCAATGGCCCCACCTCCTAACAGCATCATCTTTTGGCAGTCAGAATCTCACCACACAAACTTTGGGGTGCATAAACACTCAAACTATAGCATCAAGCATACCAACATACACATAATTGGAGTCCCAGAAGGCAAGAAAGAAATGGGCAGAGAGAATATTTGAAGAAATAAGGGATGAAAACTTCTCAATTTTGATAAGACATAAGTGTAAACATCTAAGAAGCTCAAAGAACTTCAAGAAGGATAAACGCAAAGAAAGATCACTCTGAGACACATTAGATCAAACTGTCAAGAGACAAAAGGCAGAGAATCATGAAAACAGGAGAAGCAATTCATCAGTTACAAGGAGTCCTCAAGAAGATTAAAAACTGATTTCTCAGGAGAAACTACAGAAAGCAGTAGGATGACATGTCTGAAGTGCTGAAAAGAAAAAAAAGTCAACCAACAATCTTATATCCAACATGATTATCCTTCAAAAATGAAGAAGAAATTAAGACATTTCCAGAGAAACAAAAGTTGAGTTCATGGCTAGTAGACCTGCCCTACAATAAATCTAAAGGAAGTTCTTCAGGCAAAAATGAAAGGACACCTGACAAAGTCAAAGCCATACAAAGAAATAAAGAACCCCAGTAAAGGTATTTACATAAGTAAATACAAATGCCAAAAGTATTGTATTCAGGGCTTGTAACTCTTCTTTTTCTCCTATATAATTTAAAAGACAATTGCCAGGGGCACCTGGCTGGCTCAATCAGAGGAACATGCGACTCTTAGATATTGGGGTCATGAGTCTGGGCACCACATTGGGTGTAGAGATTGCTTAAATAAATAAACAAACAAACAAACTTTAAAAAAAAAAAAAGGCAAATGCCAAATGTATTTTAAAAATTATAAATCCAGGGGCACCTGAGTGGCTCAGTCAAACATCTGACTCTTGATTTGGGCTCAGGTCATAATCTCAGTGGAGGGTTCAAGACCCATGTCAGGCTCTGAGCTGACAGCATGGAGCTTGCTTGGGATTTTCTCTCTCCCTGTGTCTCTGCCCCTTCCCTGCTTACACTTTCTCTCTCAAAATAAATAAATAAACTTAAAAAAAAAATTATGAAAACTGAGCACCTGGGTGGCTCAGTTGGTTAAGCATCGACTTCAGCTCAGGTCATGATATTGAAGTTCTCAAGGTCAAGCCTGCCTTGGGCTCTGTGCTGACAGCTCAGATCCCGGAGCCTGCATTGGATTCTGTGTCTCCCTCTCTCTCTTCCCCTCTCCTGTTCATGCTCTGTTTCTCTCAAACATAAATGAGCAATAAAAAGAAATTATAAATCCATGTTAGTGAGAACATAATGTAAGAATATGTAATTTGTGACTATAACAAAGAGGGAGAGACAGAGCTGAATAGGAGCAGAGTTTTTGTACACTATTGTAGCTAAGGTGGTTATTAATTCAAAATATATTGTTTTAAATCTAAGAGATTAATTGAAATTCCCAGGGCAGCCAGTTGAAAAAACAAAAAACAAACAAACAAAAACCCTAAAAATCAAGAAGAAAACAAGAAAGATATGAAAATAGTACACTACAAAGAAGGCAGTGAGAGGAACTGAGAAATGAAACAGGTAGAAGACATACAGAAAACAGATAACAAAATACCAAAAGTTCTTCCTTAACAGTAACCACTTTAAATATAAATAGATTAAAATCACCAATTAAAAGGCAGAGATGGGCAGAATGGATTTTTCAAAAAACGGTCCAACTATATGCTGCCTCCAACAGACTTCTTTAGATCCAAAACCACAAATAAGTTAGAAGAGTTAGAAGAGAATAGCATGGAAAGGAGGGGCTCCTGGCTGGCTCAGTTGGTAGACCATGTAACTCTTGATCTCAGTGTGGTGAGTTCAAGCACCACCTTAGGCCTAAAGCTTACTTAGAAAAAAAAAGAACGGAAAAAGGGATAACAATTATAAACACTCACCTAACAACAGAACCCCCAAAATGCATGAAGCAAAAATTGACAGAATTGAAAGGAGAAAGAATTCAAAATAGTTGGGGTCTGACTTTTAATAATAGATAGAACTAGACAGGTCAACAAAGATATAGAACACTTGAACATCTAAACCAACTAGACCTAACAGACATATATAGATCACTCAAAATACACAGCAAAATATACATTTTTCAAGTGCACATGGAATATTCCCCAGGAAAGACCATGTGTTAGGCCACAAAGCAAGTAACAATAAATTTTAAAAGACTGAGAAAATCATCCAAAGTATCTTCTGTGACAAACATGGAATGAACCTATAAACCAAAAACAAAAACAAAACTGGAAAATTCACAAATATGTGAAATTAAACAATGCAGTCTTAAACAGCAATGGGTCAAAGAAGAAATCACAAAGGAAATTAGAAAATACTTTGATACAAATGTAAACTAAAACACAACATGTCAAAACTTATGGGATACAGTTCTTGGATTTGAAGGCTTCATAGAAGATAACAATGCTACCTAAACTGATGTGCAGATTTGGTGCAATCCCTATTAAAATTACAAAGGCCCAGAAATGGAAAGTGATCCTCCAACTCATGTAAAACTGCAAGAGGCTCCAAATAACAATATTTAAAAAGAACAAAGCAGGACACATATGTCCCTATTTCAAAACTTACTACAAAGCAGCAACAATCAAGACAGTGTGGTACGAGCCTAAGTAAAGACACACTGAGACAGAATTGAGAGTCAAGAGATAAACCCTTATTGGGTTGCCTGGGTGGCTCAGTTGGTTAAATGTTCAGCTCTTGATATAGGCTCAGGTCATGATCTCCCGTTTGTGAGTTCAAGCCCCACATCGGACTCCATTCCAACAGTGTGGAGCCTGCTTGGGATTCTCATTCTCTCTCTCTCTCTCTCTCTCAAAATAAGTAAATTAAAAAAAAAAGAATAAATAAGCTGGACTTAAAATGAAAAAACATTTAAGTATCAAAGGACAGTCTCAAGAAAATGAAAAGACAACCTTACAGAACAGGAAATTAATATTTGCAAATTACATCTAATAAGTGTCTAGTATCCAGAATATGTAAAGAACTTTTACAACTCAACAAAAAGACAAAGAACCCAATTTAATGTGTAAAGATCTTAAAAACACATTTCTCCAAAGTAGTTATACAAACGGCCAGCAAGTTCATGAAAAGATGCCCAACATCATTAGCAAAATGCAAATCAAAACAATTATAAGGCAAATTACATCTCGATAAAATTAATTTACTTTTTCAAAAAGCACAATAAGATATTACTTCACACCAACTAGATTATACTCAGAAAAAGAAAAAGAAAAAAATAGGAAATAAAAGTGGTTTTTGGCAAAGAGGTAGAGAAATTGGAGCCCTCAAAATCACTGCTGGTGGGAAAACAATTTCAGAGTATAGTACAATGTCATAAACATACACATACACAATGGAATATTTTCAGCAATAGAAAGGATACATGCTACAAGGTAGACAAACCTCAAAAACAGTATGCTAAATGAAAGAAGGCAGACTCAAAAGGCCAAATATGTAGGATTCCGTGTAATGAAACTTCCAGAATAGTTAAGTGTACAGAGACCGAACTCAGATTGGTTTCCAGAGATTGCATGCAGTGGAGAATAGGAAGTAACTACTGAGGACAGGGCTTTCTTTTGGGGTAATAAAACTGTTCTGAAACTTGATATAGGTGGTAGTTGCACAACATTGTGAATTATTAAATGCTACTGAATTACATTTTAAAATGGTTAATTTTGGGGTGGCTCAGTCAGTTGAGTGTCCGACTTTGGCTCAGGTCATGATCTCGCCATTCCTGAGTTCGAGCTTCACGTTGGGCTCTGTGCTGACAGCTCACAGCCTGGAGGCTGCTTTAGATTCTGTGTCTCCCTCTCTGTCTCTGCCCCTCCCCCGCTCATGCTCTCTCTGTCTCTCTGTGTGTGTGTCTCTCTCTCTCTGTCAAAAATAAATAAACATTAAAAAAAATTTTAATGGTTAATTTTATGTTATGTGAATTTCACTTCAATTTAAAAAAAAATAAGGAAATCTGAATACACTATGGATGTTAATTAATAACAATTTATCAAGCTGGTTCATTAATCATAACACACATACCATGCTAATTTAAGATGTTAGCAATGGGAAAACTGGGTATGTGATTTATGGGAACACCCGGTACTATCTTAACTTTTCCATACATCTAGAACTAATCTAAAATAAACATTCACTTGAAAAAAAAAATTTTCTCATTTCCCAGGTAAGTTAAATTTTATACATAAAAGTTACATGAAAAAAAATCATAAAAGGATTATATACAACTACAAACAAAATGAAGATGTTTTTACTGCCTACAATATAAAAACTTAAAGCCTTCCAAATCCTTAAAAACATCAGGCCAAAGCCTTGATGGATAACAATAAGCTCCAGCAAAATTCCATTCCATCAATTTTCACTTTGAAAGAAAAGCTCAATCTCAACATGGGTGAGTTATCTTAAGGATAAGTCATGTTTAAAAAATTCTTAGATATTAAAATCCATTTCCTTAACAGTCAACAGGTGGAAGCAATCTAAATGTCCATTGACAGATAGATTAAAAAGAAAAAAAAGGTGGTATTTACAATACAATGGAAAATTATTCGGTCTTAAAAAAAGAGAATCCTGCCATGTGCTGTAATGTGGATGAACTTTAAAAGGGCTACGCTAAGTGAAACAAACCAGTCACACACACACCACAAATTCGACAGGATTCCACTATGTGAGGTATCGAAACTAGTCAAACTCTTAGAAAGTAGAATGGTGGTTGCTAGGGACTATGGGGAGAGAGAAAAGAAGAGTTCAATGGGTACAGAGTTTCAGTTTTGCAAGATCAATAAGTTCCTGAGATCTGTTATACAACAATGTGCATATAGTTAACACCAAAAAACAATTAAGATGGTAAATTTTGTTGTTTTTTGCCATACACACACCCCAAAAAGGAATGTGGAAAGGCAGTATGGCAGATAATAATACTGTAAAAATATTCACTGCCCCTCTTCTCACTGTGGGTACCAATGAGGCAAACTTGACCATATGATTTGCTTTGGCCAATAAAATGTGAGTGGAAATTATATGTATGACTTCTAAGCAAAAGCTTTAGAAGCCATCACATGACTCTTTCATCTCTCATTTCTTTCTGCCTTAAGACCCAAATGTCCCCAGGTAGGAGATGTTCCTTCGGGGTCCCAGAATGATCAAGACAAGGTGCATACCAGCACAGGGCAGAACAACCCTCACAGGACAGAACAACATGAGTCATGACCAGGCTGAAACTGGGATTTCCAAAGTTGCATTCTGCACCATGCTCCAGCCTAAGCTAATTGAGGCACTTTGTTAATAAATATTTGCTGATGGTATAAAGATCTCATCAATTCTTTTTGAAATCAAAATTGACAAAGGAGGCACATAATTGATGTATTTCCTTAACCTTATATAACTCTTTTAGAAGTTTCCATTTATAATGAAGTTAGGAATTGGGAAGGTCCTACCTGGACCCTGACTTAGTGCAAATTAGCAAATCAACTTGTAACAATTACTGGTCATTACCAAATACTTTCACCTTCACCTTTACTCCTTGGCTGGGACTCTTACTAGCTACACTTTGCTCTAGTCTTGCTTACTGAAACTGTTAATCCAGAGTCAGCAAAGATCTAACCAGGAGTAAAACTAGAGAATCCATTACCATCATTTATTGAGTTACAATAATTGGATTGTTGCTGGTAATGTTTATATGATGAATAATTGGTTTAAATCTTGTTTTAAAAATGTAAAATGCAAAATAAATAAATAAATAATCAATCTATGATCCATAAAAATAGCAGGTGATTTTGTTAAGAAATGGAACATGAAATTAGGTTAATTAAAAACCTTAGTAATATAACTCCTCTGCCATGAAACAATCTTTTCCTAATATTTTTTAAATACATAAAAATAATGCAAATGCAAAAACAAAATGATACTAGACCACTTCCTTACACCATACACAAAAATAAACTCAAAATGGACTAAAGACCTAAAAGTGAGATGTAAAACCATAAAATTCTTAGAAGAAAACATAGGTAGTAATTTCTTTGACATTAGCTATAGAAACATTTTTCTAGGGGCGCCTGGGTGGCGCAGTCGGTTAAGCGTCCGACTTCAGCCAGGTCACGATCTCGCGGTCCGTGAGTTCGAGCCCCGCGTCGGGCTCTGGGCTGATGGCTCAGAGCCTGGAGCCTGTTTCCGATTCTGTGTCTCCCTCTCTCTCTGCCCCTCCCCCGTTCATGCTCTGTCTCTCTCTGTCCCAAAAATAAATAAAACGTTGAAAAAAAAAAATTTAGAAACATTTTTCTAGATGTGTCTCCTAAGGCAAGGGTAACAAAAGCAAAATTAAACTTATTGGGATTATATCGAAATATAAAATTTTGCCCAATGAAGGAAACCACCAACAAAATGAAAAGGCAACCTACTGAATGGGAGAAGATATTTGCAAATGATATATCCAAAATATATAAAGAACTTATACAACAACACCCCCAAAAAACAAATAATCTGATTAAAAACAGGCAGAGGACTGACCAGGGCGCCCAGTTGGCTCAGTCAGGTATGCATCCAATTCTTGATTTTGGCACAGGTCATGATCTCACAGTTCATGAGTTCAAGCCCCACATTGGTCTCCAGGCTGGCAGTGTGGAGCCTGCTTGGGATTCTCTCTGCCTCCTCTCTCTTTCAAAAATAAATAAATAAACTTAAAATAAAATGGGAAGAGGACCTCTAGAATAGACATTTTTCCAAAGACATAGATGGCCAACAGAAAAATGAAAAGATGCTCAACATCACTATTCATCAGGGAAATACAAATTAAAACTGCAATAAAATACATTTTACCCCTATCAGAATGGCTAAAGTCAAAAAGAAGTAACAGGTGTTGACACGGATGTGGAGAAAAAGGAACACTTTTGGTGGGAATGCAAATTGGTACAGCCACTTTGGAAAACAGTATGGAGGTTCCTCAAAAAATTAAAAATGGAACTACCCTGGGATCCAAGAATTCCACTACTAAGTATTTACCTAAAGAAAACAAAAATACTAATTCAAATAGATGCACCAAATATGCACCTCTATGTTTATGGCAGCACTATTTACAACAGCCAAGATATGGAAGCAAACCAAGTATCTATCCATAGATGAATGGATAAAGAAGATATGGTATACATATACACACACACAATGGAACGTTACTCAGCCATTAAAAAGAATGAGGTCTTGCCATTTGCTACAACATGGATGGACGTAGAGGCCGTAATGCTAAGTAAATACATTACAGAAAGACAAAAACCATATGATTTCACTCATGTGAAATTTATGAAACATAACAAAGGAAAAAAGAGACCAACACAAAACAGATTCTTAAATACAGAGAGCAGGGTGCCTGGATGGCTCAGTCGGTTAAGCGTCTAAGACTTCAGCTAAGGTCATGATCTCATAGTCTGTGAGTTCGAGCCCCACATCAGGCTCTGTGCTGACAGCTCCGAGCCTGGAGCCTGCTTCGGATTCTGTGTCTCCCTCTCTCTCTGTCTCAAAAATAAATAAAAACATTTAAAAAATTAAAAAAACAAATACAGAGAGCAAACTAGTGGTTGCCACAGGGGAGGTAGGTAAGAGGATGAGTGAAGTAGATAAAGGGGATTAAGATTACACTTATCTTGATAAGCAATAAGAAATGTATAGACTTGTCAAATCATCATGTTGTACACCTGAAACTAATAATACTGTATGTATTTAATTTTTAAAAAGCCTTAGTGACACAATTACTCCATGATGAAAGAATCTTTTCTCAGTATTTTTATTTATTTATTTTTTAAATTTTTGAGAGAGAGTGCACACACACATGAGCAGGGGAGGCTCAGAGGGAGAGAGAGAATCTTGAGCAGGATCCACACCCAGTGTGGGCCCAATTCAGGCTGGATCTCAGGACTCTGGGATCCTGACCTGAGCCAAAATCAAGAGCTGGACATCTAACCAACTGAACAACCCACATGCCCCTTCCCAGTATTTTTAAATACATAAAAGCATACTGTTGCCTCTATTATAATTTGAAATAACTCACTAGTTAATATCAAAATTTTTAGATTATCCATTACTATCTTCTGTTTCCATTAAAAAAACAAAAATAATACAAAACAAAAAATTGTTTTCAATCATGTCTAACGGGGTTTTGAGTATTTATAAAGTTAACAATTGCTTCCCCGCCTAAATCATATATTTGCAATTTCCAAATGAGAAATAGAGAGCTAAAAAAAATAAATAAAATATAATACAACATCCTAGCAATATACAGGTTAAGGCTTCACTAAGTATATCATTTCAACTGTGAAAATTAAGCAAGGTAAGTAATCATCTTATGCCCTAAATAAATAAAAAGCATCTTTTTTTAACCATACATACAAAAATGAGCTGCATTACTTAAAGGTCCTTTTCATTGTGGCCTTAGCAATAAGAAAACTATGCATCTAGGTACATTCTGACAATAACAGAGTGTTAACTAACTCTCAGCAATCCAGTATGCCTGGAGTCTAAGAGACAAATCTTGTCAGGATTGCTTGATGGCTCACAAGAGAAAGTTAAGTTAAAAAGAAATTCAACAGGCACCTGGGTGGCTCAGTCAGTTAAGTGCCCAACTTCAGCTCAAGTCATGATCTCACAGTCAGTGAGCTTGAGCCCTGCGTCAGGCTTTGTGCTGACACCTCAGAGCCTGGAGCCTGCAATGGATTCTGTGTCTCCCTGTCTCTCTGCCCCTGTCCTTCTCACACTCTGTCACACAGAAATAAATAAACATTTTTAAAAAAAGAAGTTTTTAGTTCTATAAAATATTTTTTAAAAATTATAAAAACAAATTCAACACATTATTTTGTGGCATCTCCTGCAAAATAAGCTACTAAAAAGAAGCAAAATGATTAAATTACAAAAAAAACACTTGCAAACTTTGGTAATTTATTTAGAGAGAGCACAAGATCATGCATGCAAGGTGGGAAGAGGGGCAGAGAGAGACAATCATCAGCAGGCTCCACACTCAGCACGGAGCCCAATGCGGAACCCGAAGCAGAGCTCGGTCCCACGACTCTGGGATTATGACCTGAGCTGAAATCAAGAGTCCAAAGCTCAGCAGAAGGAGCCACCCAGGCATCCCTAAATTTCATTTTTAAGACAGACTTTTCAGTACCACCAGATGGTAGATTAGCAATTTTCAAAGTGTTTTCTGAAATATATATGATAAATGTTTTGAGTTTTCAATGTCAATAACTATCTTTAAAAAGTTATTTAAGGGGCCCCTGAGTGGCTCAGTCGGTTAAGCATCCAACTCTTGATTTCGGCTCAGGTCATGATCTCACAGTTTGTCAGTTCAAGCCCCACATCGGGCTCTATGCTGACAGCACGGAGCGTGTTTGGGATTCTCTGTCTCCCTCTCTCTCTGCCCCTCTCCTGTTCTTGCTCTCTCTCTTTCAAAAATAAACATTTTTTTTTAAAGTTACTTAATAGGGGCACCTAGGTGGCTCAGTTGGTTAAGCATCCGACTTTGGCTCAGGTCATGATCTTGTGGTTGGTGAGTTCAAGCCCCGTGCCGGGCTCTGGGCTGACAGCTCAGAGCCTGGAGCCTGCTTCGGATTCTGTGTTTCCCTCTCTCTCTGCCCCTCCCCTGCTCATGCTCTGTCTCTCTCGTCTCAAAAATAAATAAAACATTTAAAAAAAAAAAAAAGAAAATCTTTACGAAAAAAAGTTATTTAATAAAATTTGGGTTATTTCTCAAGCCACTTAGAATAATGGACACATTTACCTAGATTTTACAGAAAGTTATACTCAAACTGGGTGATGACAAACCTAAAAGTCCTTGGCACATTTTTATACAAAGTAAAATTCAAATAAAGTGCACAAATATAACCTAGAAGGAAAAGAAAAATAGGTCTCAGAGGAAGGCATGTGGACCTTGACAAGAAAATGAGAAAAATGTAATTGATCATATTTCCCTTTTTAAATTCAGATTTAGATCCAAATTTTCTTTGGCTATCATATCTGCTTCCTCATTCTATCCCCCACCTTGCTTTACCTGCACAACTTTCCAAGTCTTAATTTGCATTTGTCAATTGTATTGTGTGTACCCTCATAAAGCACGTCAGTTGAGAAACATACATGTGTAAACAATGTGTATTTCATATGTCTACCATCATCAGCTTACTACTAAAAAAATAATAAACCCCTAAAGTCAATTCATACATGATATATACAGAAGCAATACCACATAGGGATTAAGAACACGGGCTCTTGGGGCGCCTGGGTGGCGCAGTCGGTTGGGCGTCCGACTTCAGCCAGGTCACGATCTCGCGGTCCGTGAGTTCGAGCCCCGCGTCGGGCTCTGGGCTGATGGCTCAGAGCCTGGAGCCTGTTTCCGATTCTGTGTCTCCCTCTCTCTGCCCCTCCCCCGTTCATGCTCTGTCTCTCTCTGTCCCAAAAAATAAATAAACGTTGAAAAAAAAAAAATTTTTTTAAAAAAAGAACACGGGCTCTTGAAAGTGCCAATCAGTTCTGCCACTTACCATACTATGTTAACTAAACAATCTTGGAGACTCTTTTCTCTAATTCCTCCTTGTTCGTTGGATAAACAAGGTTAATTTAATTAAGGAATTCAAAAGCCCAGCAGTTTGCTGTGCTAGGCAATAAACTGTGGCCACTACATTAACAGGTTGTGTTTAACATCGTGGTGATCAAAATTATATGTACTAATCTGTAAGACTCTGTGCAGTGTTCAGGTGACAGAAAGGCAAAGTGGAATAGGCAGCTGGCAGGTCCTGAAGAGTGAATGGTATCTGAGGCTATGCACAGAGAAGCCAAACACAGGTCCAACAGTGAAGAGTAACCTCATGAACATAGTCTGAGTAGATAGGACACAAGGTGCAGAAGCCTGGAAATAACCTAAGGGCAGAGAGAAATTAGACCTGCACCCTCCCCTCCACTCCCCTCTCAGAATTCACAAACTGAGAGAAGATAATGCTAATATATAATTATACCCCAACAGTGCGAAGCAATCTTGTGATGATGGGCCAAAATAAGTTGGTGGATGGTGGATGTTCTCCCCACAGGCAGAAAAGGAAGCGTAGGGCAGGAACAAACAAGAAAGCTGGCAAGAGCTGACACTTACTGTGAAGGTCTCAGATGTTAACACCTGCCCTTGGGGAGGGGGGGCAGTGGCAACAAACAGACAATAAACGAACACAAATGTTTTCTCAAACTCACAACTGTTATTGCCTCTAACCTGTATACTGAGAGAAGGGACTAGGGGGAAACATGTTACTGGTGTCCTATCTTTCCATAAAGTAAACAGATTCAGTCAGCATAATTCACCCGTGTAGAGATAAAGAACTACAAGTACTTTAGAGAAACAAAACAAAGTAAAGGGGACTGGAATTCCCTACCTTTAGTCTAGAACTGATTACAAACAAAACTAGTTACCATCCTTAAATAAAGGTATATTCCAGACCTTTCCCCTCAAGATGGAAAAGCTAAAATGAATGAATTTTTGCAGCTGTAGCTGATTGCTTCACTGATTAAAGGACAAATTAAAATCAAGTCATCTAGTAATTCTGAAATATGACTGTGTGAGAAAAAAGTGAAATATAAAACAGCCTTTTTGCTTACATATTCTTCAAAATTTCTGGTATATTTTACCTCTAAAAAGAGGTGGAGAAAGAGGACCTAAAATTCACACCCACGCACTGTGGGCAACTTTTATATAAGGTTTGTTAAGATAAGTCTATTTTAGGCCAAAATGAACATACCTATAAATTTCATTTATCTATTATAATATTAATCTTCTTGGATAATCCAAAATTAGATTAGTAAAATAATAAATGCAAAATATTTTACGAGTACCTGTGCACTGCATGCCTTTATGGTTCCAACTATATAACCTAACTTTTTTTTGTTTGCTTTTTTAAAGACTAGGTATGTTAACACAGGAAAGTATCTAGGCTACCCAGCCATCTCACTAAGGGCTACCTAGAGACAGCAACAGGGATTGTTTCCTTCACAAACTCACTCAGCACTATTATGAGTATTTTCACTGCTTGTCCTTTCAAATTTGTTTTAAATTTCTACTGAAGTGCAGCTTCAAGAATTACAAGGGTGTCAAACACAGAGTTTTATAATTCTGTAGTTCTTTAATAACACTACCATTAGTAACAAAGTATATCAATTTCCTCTGGGCTCAAAATACATGGAGTTTCAACATCTTTGTTACTGCATGTAAAATCATGACCAAGTTAAACTTGTTTCAATTTGTAGATACAGTATTTGCCAATATCCAGGCACTTATCCACTAATTTACGGTGTTTTCTTCAGTAAACTGCTTATCTGACATAGCCACTTAACAAATAGAACCTGAATATTAACCTTGTATTAGCACAATTCATTCATTACACAAATATTTACCGAGCACTTTTATTCAGCATTTGGAGTGTGAGGAATTAAAGTTGAACAGTCTTCCAGAGAAAAATTATCCCGGCTCTCTAGCAGCTTACAGTCTATAGAGATAAGTATGTCAGCAGAGAGGCACCGAGAATACAAGCTTCAGGACTGCGAGCCACAAAAACTACCATAGTCCCAGTGTTCCCACTACCTAGCTGTGGGACCTTGAGGAGGTCTCTTCACCAATCCCTCTAAGGCTTAGTTGCCTGATCCATAGTAAGCTTGAACCAGGTAGTCCTATCTTTCCCAGCTCTCAACAGTCTGAGCGTAAGCAATTCAAGGTTAACAGCTTCCCATTCCACTGCGTGCTCTCAGCCAACTAGCAAGGTGGTACGCTGGATGCATGAGGGGCAGTGAGGGCCCACTTCCGCTATGGAAGATTGCCCTAAAATCCCTTCTCGCTCTTCGGCTATCTCTGCTGGACATCTTTAGTAGGGCCGGGTTATCTGCATTGATGGAGGGAATCTGAGCAAATCCCTCCCGTCCAGCACCCAGAGGAACAGCTGAAGGCCCGCATCCCTTCGCTCCCTCTCCGGCCAGAGAGGACTCAGCGGTCGGCCCAGCGTCTGCACCGCGAGTGGGCCTCCTCCGCGACCCCAGGCTGCGCTCACTGCACCTGCTGCTGGGTGGCCTCGGGTCTACCCGCCACCCCTCCGCTAGCCTCACGTGACCGTCGTCCCGCCTCCCCCCCCCCCCGCGAGGACCCGTTTTTTGGCGCGCGGCAGTGACGTCAGCGTCCTGTCACCCGCCACCGCCCCCACCGCGGCCAGAGGCGACCTCGCGTTTTAAACTCGGCCCCGCCCCGCCCGCCGCATCCGCGGGCACTGCCGGCTCCCTGGCCGCGCCGTTAACGGGCCTTGGCTGCCCCGCGCCCCTCCCACCCGCCCGCGCCGCTCACCTTGAGGTGGCCGCTGTCCGGGCTGCTCGCTTCCTCCTCGTCCTCACCTCCCGAGGCGGCGGCGGCGGAGGCGGCGGGCGGGGGCGCGCTCCGGCCTCGAAGCCCCGGGTGCTCGGCGGCGGCGGCGGCAGGCAAGGCGGCCGAGGCGGCGCCCCCCGCGGCCCCAGGGCTGAGTGTCACGTTGTGCGCGTTCTCGCCCCAGCGCCACGGGTACACCATGAAGTCGCTGAAGCCGGGGCTGGTGGGGATGAGTGGCGGCGGCGGCTCCGGCTCCCCCCCGCCGCCGCACGTGGGCTTGATCGGGGTCGTCCTGATGACCGACACCAGCACCCGCTTTGGGGAGTCGTGGCAGAAGATGACGGGCGGCGGCTGCGGCGGGTTGTCCGCCATCGGCGCCTCCATGCCCCGGATCATCGCCCGGCCCCGATCCGCAGCTCCGGCAGCCGCACTCCCTAAGCCCCGGCCTGGCCCTTCGCTCCGCTCGCCCGCGCTGCTGCCCAGTCGCCGGCGCTCAGTCCCGCCGGCTCATGGCCGGCGGACGTTTCCCGGAAACCTCTTGCGCGGCGGCCAGCGAAGCAGCGGAGCGGCTCGGCTGGCACCGGGCGGCCAGCGCCAGACCCCCAACCCTGAGTCAGGCCCGCCCTCCGCTCTTTGTACTCCCCAACGCAGGCTGCACCGGCGGGAAGCTGCGGGCGGCCTGCCTCTCGGTGACAGGAAAGCAGGACGTGCTGCGCCGAGCCCCCGAAAATAACAACCTGCCGCCTGGGTCACTGCTCCGGCTTTTCCCGCGTTACATTTCGCGCCTGGGCGGAACCAATCACTGCGAGGCCCCTGCCCGCTGGCCGCAGCGGCGAGTGACAGGTCGCGCGAGCCAATGGCCGGGCCTGGACTTCTTTCTAGCCGAGGGGGGCGGAGCCGGGCCTGCGCGCGGGTCCTTTCTGCCACGCCATTGGCCGCCGTTCTCGTATTTTTTTCTGCCTCGAGGGCCAACTGCGTTCGAAACTCCGGGGGAGCGCGCGACAACGGCACTCGCCCAGACACACCCGCCAGGAGCCCCGGCCCCCGTCATCCCTCTGCGCGGGTTGTCAGGGTCGGAGGCGCGCGGGGCGGGAGGCCAGAGAGGTACGCATTGGAGAGGCTTCGGCGAGGGGATGAGGCCGGGACGGGGGGCGGTCGTTGGCCAGCGGGGGCGCGCGCCCGCCGGCCCCGCCCGTCAGCCCCACCCGCCTAAGGCTGTTGGGCCGCGGTTCCCGCGCGCAGGGAGTTTAAAGGGCTTGGTCCCCCGCCGCCCGCCCCGCCCCCGGCTCCCGCCACCCGCTCTGCGGGACCCAGGCCTTCCTACTGCAGGTCTCTAGTAGACGTCCAGAGGTGCCTAGTTTCTTAGCCGGCTCTGCCTGTCCAGTTGCTGGATTCGCTGACCCTGTCTGCACCCCTTAAGTCCCCGCCCTCAGGCTGAGGTGGGCATCAGCCCTGGCCTTCGCCTTCCCGGGCCTCCGTTTCCCCTCAATAACTGGGGTAGTTAAGACGGTGGTCTTCGAAGTCCCTATGTGTTCTCAGTGCGGAGGGGACAGGAACGTAGGCCTGTGTTCTCACACCCGGGACCGAGGCCCCGAGGACCCCCGCCCCCTTGCCCTGCTTCCCCCCCTTCCCGGGGCCTACCTCCATTCCCGCGTCTGGATGGGCGTGGAGCTCCGGGCTCTCGGGAGTTTTCCGGTCATTCCTGACTCCTCTGTCTGCCCGCTCTTGCTCAGGGATCCCACCCTGCTCCAGAGGGATGCAGGACGACCGGGTTAATCTGACACCCATGAGCGCCAGTGGGGGCTCAAAAGCACCATGCAGCAAAGGATGGGGCAAAAATGGAATGTCCAGCCTCATATTATTAACTAGAATGTGAAAGAAGTGACTGTGTGTCTGTTTGGTTCTTTGATGCATTGCCGGGGCCCAGCGTGACTCATGCTAGGCCTTCACTATTTGTTGAATGAATGAATGAATATCCAGTAGTTAGGGTTAGAGTTGGTAATTAAATTGGAACACGCCTATATAATAGATGTGTGTATAAGACATGCACACATACACACACACAAATACACACAGCTATGCCTAAATTAATTTAGCCACAACTGTTTAAAAAGAAATTTAACCTATATGAACAACTTCTAAGATACATTTTAAGTGGTAAGAAAACTATTCTATTCTATGAATAGAAAACTATTCATAGAAAACTATTCTATGAATTCTATTTCATTCTAGCAAAAAATAAAAAGGTGAGGAAAGTACAAATTTTTGCTATATATTTTGCTATAAATTTTAGATATACAAAATAATCTCTAGCAAGATACACCAGAAATTGATATATTTGACTCCAACCAGGGGAATTATGTGGCTGAGAAAAAGAAGTGAAAATTTTTCAAAAGATGTAACTCTTTGTATCTTTTGCACTTTGAATCAAGTAACAGTATCTTAATAAATAAAATTGTATATAGCTACCATTTCCTGAAGGCCTACTACAATAATATCATATGTCTACTGATATACAACAATATGGATAGATGATTTACTTACATTCTACTACAGTCAACAATTCTGTAAGGTAGATATTACTATAACCATTTTACAGATGAGGAAATATGTCCACAGTCACATACCTCAATAACTAAAAGAGGCCGGGTTTTCTGACCCTAAAAACTGCCTATGGGGGTGCCTGGGTGGCTCAGTTAGTTAAGCATCCGGCTTTGGCTCAGGTCATGATCTCGTAGTTGGTGGGTGGGTTTGAGCCCCCAAGCAGGCTCTGTCCTGACAGCTCAGAGCCTGGAACTTGCTAAGGATTCTGTTGTCTCCCTCTCTCTCTGCCCCTTCTCCACTCATGCTCTCTTTCTATCTCAAAAATAACAAATTAGAAAAAAAAAAAAACTGCATATGGATTATACTTGAGTCTGCTGAACCAAAAGAAGAAGGCACTGAAAAATGGGGCTCCCACATTTCTAAGAACTCTTTCTCATATTTAAAACCTTCAGGTTTTAGGGGTTAAAACTAATTTGATATTTTAATAAATAGTTGATGTGGAAAGCTGGAAGTTCACTTCTCATTTCACGTAATAAACATTTTGTTTTCACAATTTAATGCCAAATGACTGCACCATATACTTCTGGAAGGGAAATCTAACACAACCATTTTATACTTGAAAGATAATAAAAAGAAAAAGTGATAATGTCCATCATGGACACTCAAATTATGGATTGAGTAAAATCCAAAAGATTAAGTACCAACTAATAGTTACTGTTTAACATGCCCCAGGGTGCAAGATAAATTAATCAGAATCAGGACACTGACTTTCTGTTTCTAAAAACTACTCTTCATCAACAGTAAATGGGCAACTCCACTTGCTCTCTGCCACAAGGGAATGAAAGACATGCCAGGAATGTGTGAAGTGAACCAGAGGGTGATTCCAGGAACAGAACTGAGGTCATGCAAGATCTGCTTGTTTGGCTCCCTTTTCATGCAACTAGGAAGCTGAAGTGCGTGGATTACATTCCTGATGTCTTGTTCTACCACAGACATCATCAACATCCCACAGTGGATATTAACTCTGAAGAATACTAAAACCGATCTCAGGATACTGTATTATCACAGTAATCTTTACAACTGTTAAAAATGTAGGCCTCTTCTGATAGTGTTTTTAAAAATTCATCTGGGTAAACTTTAAAAGGTCTTATTGATTTTATTCAGTGATTCATGAGTCAGGCAGCAGCCCATCTAGCAGAAAGGAATTCTGAAGAGCTGTAGAAAATGAAAGACTTTTATAGGTAAAAGGGAAAGTTAGTAGCCAAGAGGGGATTGTTTGTGTCAAGTCACCTTCTGTAGGGGGCTGTAGAAGTCTATGAGGAGGGTTACCTCACTAGAGTTGACCAAGTAATTCTAGATTGACTGGTTTAAGACTTACTTCCTAGGACCAGTTGAAACTGTGTATTTAAGTCTTGGTTTGGTAAAACAGGCTTAGCACAACTGACTCCATTGGGAGCCTTTGTCTCTTTTCTTAACAATAGCCCCCTTTTGATCAGGCTCTCAGCTTAATTGAGAGATGTGATCAAAATTTAAGGCATTAGTGCCGCTTCCAGCTACCACTCTGAAGTTGTTGCAGTTTTTGCCAGTCCTCTGTGTGGTATTTACAGGTCATGATGTCTTTTTGCTGAATCATTGTGATATTCGCACATTACAGCCTCAAGTTCACATTGGTTAAGTTGGTCATTCTCTTTATTCCATTCTTTTTCTGAAGTTCCAGTCTCAAGATTATTTGCTTGGTGGTTTGCAGCTGTGAACGTTCATTTAAAGTTTTTAAGAGAATATAGCACACAAGGAGAATATTCTGATCATTATAAACAAAATTCCCAATATATGGAGTGCACTCCAAAGCCATGGTCTCTAAGACCCAAATCAATCAATCAAATAAGTCAAAGAAGGGGGGGTGCCTGGGTGGCTCAGTCGGTTGAGCATCCGACTTCAGATCTCATGGTCTGTGGGTTCGAGTCCCGCGTCGGGCTCTGTGCTGACAGCTCAGATCCTGGAGCCTGTTTCGGATTCTGTGTCTCCTCTCTCTCTGCCCCTCCCCCACTCTCACTTTGTCTCACTGTGTCTCTCAAAAATAAATAAATGTAAAAATAAGTCAAAGAAGGACCCCCATTGAAGGACTCACTTTCTTAAGCCAAGTGGCCTACCTATTTAGTGATCTTATGCAGCTGAATTTCAACTTCCCTAGAGATGTCAATCCAAGTGCAGCAAGTGGTGTTACCAGAACACAGATACCTCCTGGTGTAGATAAAAGATAATCAAGAGCTATTTTATTATCAACAACAACATTGGCCAGAGACTATAAGGTTGGTGGGGTGCGGGGTGGCAGGCAGCTATTGCTTTAAGGTAGATCCTAAAGTATTTTTTTTTTTAACCTTTATTCATTTTTGAGACAGAGAGAGAGAGACAGAGCATGAATGGGGGAAGGTCAGAGAGAGAGGGAGACATAGAATCCGAAACAGGCTCCAGGCTCTGAGCTGTCAGCACAGAGCCCCAGGCGGGGCTCGAACTCACGGACCGCGAGATCACGACCTGAGCCGAAGTCCGACGCCCAACCGACTGAGCCACCCAGGCGCCCCGATCCTAAAGTATTTTTAAGACTTAAAAAGAGGTTCCTGATCATGACCTCATTTGTACTCACTCCTAGCCCTAGAAGTAAGTGAAATCCTGCCAATGTAAGCAAATCCTGAGTATCTCCTGGCAGGAGATACTTCTAATTTGACAGTGTAAATTCAGGGGAATTGACCAATGAGATTTCCCAGTTTGTGAACATTTGGAGGAAGAGTTAAACAACCTAAGAGGCATTGCCTAGTTGTACACCTGCCATGGAGGCATTCACAGGCCCCAGGAGAACAATAACCACCACAGACAAAGACCAAAGACAAACCCTGTCAGGACACAAACCACTCCTCTTAAGGTGGCACTGTTAACACAATCAGTCATGGGGATTGTTGTGTTTGCCCAGGAGGTCAGTTAGGTTTTCAGTGCATTCAGGAGGTAAATCTCCTAGCCTGAAAAAAAAAAAAAAAAAAAAGTTGTTCTAAATGCCTTGCCAAGATGGGTGCTGCTGGTAAGATCTTTTCACAATTGGGGGCAGATCTGATTTAGATAATCACAAGAACATGGGGGTGCAAATGTACTACAATTTACGAAGGTATTTGTGTCTAATTGTGCAAGTATAGTTATAATCAGAGAAACTTAAAATCAAGGCACTGTATATTCTGGCCATAAAAGTCAGACTCTGTAAGTGATTTCTAAGAGGGATTGATTGTAGTTTATGGTGAGATTGGGAATAGAAGAAAAATTGGTCACAGGGAGGACCAAGGGGTCTCTAGCATCCTGGACAGATTGGAGTTTTTGATGATATATCCAATAGTCGGAAAGGTTGCTCCCATTGGCAATGGACTAATACAGATGATAGTGTTATCTTTCCATGCCAATGCCAGAGTAAAGGTAAAAAAGAGAATAAGAAAAGATTTCATTTTAGGTAAAGTATGAAGTCTTGATCCAGGGTCTTGGATAGAAGTAGTCTACCTCAATTCAGCTACTTCTCTTCTTTGTCAAATTGATTTGGAGGTCTCCAGTATTTTCATGAGACCAGAAAGTCAGGTGGAGCCTTCTTCAGTTGTGAAATATGCACTCAAAGTTTAATACCTTGTAATTTAGCAGCAATGTCCATGATCAAGAGTTCTTGGGGAGACTGGGTGGCTCAGTCAGTAAGCATCTGACTTCGGCTCAGGTCATGATCTCATAGTTTGTGGGTTTGAGCCCTGTGTCCAGCTCTGTGCTGACAGCCCAGAGCCCGGAGCCTGCTTTAGATTCTGTGTCTCCCTCTCTCTCTCTGCCCCTCCCCCACTCATGCTTTGTCTCTCAAAAATAAATAAACATAAAGAGTTCTTAGTAGGGTCCTTTCCATGAGTCTCACTTTTGCAAAAGCATCACAGTAAAACAGTAACTGTCCGTAAATGACAAAAGACTTTAAAATGGCCATGATCAGGGGTCTGATGAAAGTTCATCATAATGGAACTGAGAAGGAAATTTCATTATTTCTGTCATATACAGCATATTAAGATAATAACTGTTATGATTGATAGCATTATACCAGGACATATCAGATTTCTAGGAATTTTGTACAATTTCTGGAACACTTATGATATATACCTATACAAATACAAGATAAAGAAGGCTTAGTATTACTTCTTATTTGACAATGCTTTCCATGGAATTTAGCATATCAAATAAGCCTAATTAGTTTAACATCTCTCTTTTTATAAGGAAAGAGAACAAATTTTTTGAGATATCCCAGGGACACTCTGGAAAATCCCAAAGTTTCATTCAATGTAAAAAAAAAAAATTTAGAATTTTAATTTGGGGAAGTTTGTCAAAAATATCAAGAAGGTTTAAAACACTTGATTAGACATGATTATAAGTCACTGTGGAACAATACTTAGTTATACATTTAAAAAAATTTTTTTAAATATTTATTTAGTTTTGAGAGAGAGAGAGACAGAGTGTGGGTGGGGGAGGGGCAGAGACAGCAGGAGACACAGAATCTGAAGCAGGCTCCAGTCTCTGAGCTGTCAGAGCTGAGCCCGATGTGGTACTCAAACTCCAGATCTGCAAGATCATGACCTGAGCTGGAGTTCAGAGGTTTAACCGACTGAGCCACCCAGGGGCTGAGTTACTTAGTTACCCATTTAACCTAAGTGGCAACAAAAGATGTTAAAGGAAGATTAGGCCTACTTAAGTAAATCAAAGACCTGATGATAAGGAAAACATGAACACAGTAAATTATTGTGGTAAGACACAAAACCTTTGCTTTCCAGGCATATTACTTTTAAGGTAAAGAAAAACCTTTCACAATATCTTATCAAGAACAGACCAATAGTTTGAGAAAACTTTGTTCTTTAAACAGTGAGAAGACCAAATTCTAATTTTGTACTATTTTATATTTGATACTAAAATTCATTCCCTTCATTCCAACCTTAGCCAACTTGACCACACGTAAAATTCCTTTCTGAAGATTCCTTTTTCACAAACCTCCTACAACTTTTTTAAATATCCCTTCAAATTTTGTCCTTTGTTTTTCTTCTTTCTCATCCTAGAACAATTAATCATTTTTCTTTCCTTACCTACTTTTTATACATAGTTGTTTTCTTTTACCCTTGTAATTTCTAAGTGGTTTTAGTTGTATATATTGATTCGAATTCTCAACCCTTAAAATCCTTAATTCCCAGTAAACACTAAAAAGTAAGCAACTGTGTACTGCACTTACATTAGCATTCTGTGGATTGGCAAACTTATAAATACATTTCATAATTTCTAGAAGTATATTCTTCCTCATAGTAATGTTTCCAATGTGGCACAAAACATGTTTACTAATAGACCTAAATATCTTTAGTTCTTTTGTAAAAGGAAACCAAAAATAGATAAGACTGTTCAGTGATCAATGTTTCAATATTTTATTGTATTTGAAAATGACCTAGATATTTAATGAATATCCATCCATCATTTAACTTATTTCAGGATAACTTTAAGGTTTCGAGTAACCAAAGCAATTTTGGAAACTATTTAAGTAGACATACCATAAAGCATAATTATTGATAAAAAGTTGACCTAGAAACACTTATCCCACTTACATCTATTGAATACTTTGTGCTTAACACTTATGTTTAAGTCACATATGAAAATTGAGAGACATTACACAAAGTCAGCCATCACCCCAAGCTATTTTTCTTGCTGACAAAATTTTAAAGGGATAACATGAACTTAATTGACCTTTACTAAACTTAGGCAGAATAAAAGAAGTATATCTAATGTGATAACTCTAAAGACATGCCTGTTTTAATCAAACCAACAAACTTAAACCACTTTTACTTACTAATAATTAAACCTAGAGCACATCAAGTTAAAAACATTTGGGTTAGTTCCTATATTTATGAGAGTTCAGAGAATATTTCATTCATATAAGGAATTTTTCAATTTTCTATAAGTCAATTAAATAGAGCTCTTTTACAAATTAATTTTGGCTATACTATCTGGAAGTAGAAAAATACCCCACATCTACAACACATGCATAGAGAGACACACATAAACATACAGAGAGACACAAACTAAGACTTTTCTAAATAGCTACTGTTGTAAAATCAGCTACACTGATACAAAACTCACTACTTACAAAAAAAAGTTGGATCCAAATTGTTTTGGGCAGGTGGAATAAATTAAGATTACCTGCTAAGATGGCTAAAGTTTTTAACTAATATTTGTGGAGAAGAAACCTAAGATTTTCTATTTGCCTAAGTTTACAATAATGTTTCTCCCTTTTGTTTTTCTTCTGATAAGAATTACCTCCTTAAAGTTTTATTTCTAAGAGATGACCTAAAAGGATGCCTGGAGAAGACCAGGGAGAACATTTACATCTCAAAGCTACAGGGGAAAAGAAAGCAAGTTTCTCCAAGAAGAACTTTTGTTTCCTAAGGCCAGAATGTTTACAATACTTACAAGTTTTTTGTTTGGAGTTTGTTTGTTTGTTTGTTTCTTTGTTTTTGAAATGAATAGGGAAGCTTTGGGATTTGTTAAAAGGGATAGGTAGACTTTGAACTGCTCCTAGAACTGCATTTCTAGTTTTGCCAAGATTTTTAAAGATAAAGATATTAGCTTTTAATTTCTCAAGAAATTGGGTAGCAATTTAAATTATATCATAGGTTAATCTACCCATCCAACTACATTATCCTCAATTTACTTCTTTCTATCAGGGAGAAGATTTTTATCTAAGATAAAAAGCAAAAGGATTCCTAGATTTAGAGCTGTGTGTCTTTGGAATGTTTTAATAAATCCTTTCAGAAAAGCTTCAGAAGTTTTTTGTTTTCTCCTCTTTTCTCTGTGTACATTTAGTGTAGTGAAAACCTAAAAATAAGTTCCTGTCGGGATCTGAATATCAGCTTCCAATTCAGCCAATTTCTGGCCACAAAGCTACTTTTAAAAAAAATATCCTTCCAAATATCTTGTCAGTTTTCAGTTTGGTCAAGCAGTAAAGAAAGGGACAATGTAAAAATTTATTTTCCTCTCTTGATTGGGCAGTGCACACAGAGGTTCAGAGGAGCTGAGTCTGCTAAGAATTTTTTGTTTGTTTTTATTTAAATTACAGTTAGTTACTATACAGTGTAATATTAGTTTCAGGTGTACAGTGTAATTATTCAACAACTCCGTATATCACCCAGTGCACATCACAAGGGCACTACCATCGCCTATTTCACCCATCCCTCCACCCACCTCCCCCTGGGAGCCATCAGTTTGTTCTCTATACTTAAGAGCCTCTTTCTTGGTTTGCCTCTCTTTTTTTCCCCTTCACTCATTTGTTTTGTTTCTTAAATTCCACATATGAATGAAATCATATGATGTTTGGCTATCTCTAACTGACTTATTTCACTTAGCATAATACTCTCTAGCTCCATCCATGCCATTGCAAATGGCAAGGGATCATTCTTTCTTTTCTTTTCTTTTTTTTTTTTTTGGCAATAATATTACTATGCATATATTACTGTGCATATATATATATATATATATATATATATATTGCTATATATATGTATTACTATATATATATCACATCTTTATCCACTCATCAGTCAATGGACACTGGGCTGTTTCCATAATTTGGCTATTATAAATAATGTTGCTATAAACATCAGGGTGCCTATATTCCTTTGAATTAGTATCTTTGTATTCTTTGAGTAAATACCTAGCAATATGATTGCTGGATCATAGGGTAGTTGTATTTTTAACTGTTTGAAGAAACTCCATACTGTTTTCCAGAATGACTGCACCAGTTTGCATTCCCACCAACAGTGCAAGAGAGTTTCCCCTTTCTCCACATCCTCTCCAACATCTGTTGTTTCTTGTGTTCTTGATTTTAGCCATTCTGACAGGTGTGAAGTGATATGACATTGTAGTTTTGATTTATATTTCCTTGATAATGAGTGATGTTGAGCATCTTTTCATGTGTCTGTTATCTTTTCATGTGTCTGTTTCATGTACCATCTGGATATCTTCTTTAGAAAAGAGTCTATTCATGTCTTCTGCCCATTTTTCAATTGAATTATTCATTTTTTTGTGTGTTGAGTTTGCTAAGTTCTTTATGGATTTTAGATACTAACCCTTTATCAGATATGCCATTTACAAATATCTTCTCCCATTCCATAGGCTGCCTTTTAGTTTTGTTGATTGTTTGCCTCACTGTGCAGAACATTTCTTTTTCCGTTGGATATTCTTTCCTGCTTTGTCGAAGATTAATTGACCATATAATTGTGGGTTCACTTCTGGGTTTTGTACTCTGTTCTATTGTTATATGTGTCTTTTTTTGTGCCACTACCATACTGTTTTGATTACTATACCTTTGTAATATAACTTGACGTCTGGAATTCTGATGCCTCCAGCCTTGCTTTTCTTTATCAAGCTTGCTCTGGCTGTTTGGAATCTTTTGTGGGTCCATACAAATTTTAGGATTATTCGTTCTAGCTCTGTGAAATATACTATTGGTATTTTGATAGGGATTGCATTGAATATGTAGATTGCTTTGGATAGTATAGACATTTTAACAATACATCTTCCAATCCATGAGCATGGAATGTCTTTCCTTTTTTGTGTGTCATATTCAATTTCTTCATCAGTGTGTTCTACTTTTCAGACTACAGGAATTTCACCTCTTTGGTTAGGTTTATTCCTAGGTATCTTACTGTTTTGGGCGCAATTATAAATGGTACTGACTCCTTAACTTCTCTTTCTGCTGTTTTGTTATTAGTGTATAGAAATGTAACAGATTTCAGGGGTGCCTGGGTGGCTCAATCCATTGAGCATCCAACTCTTGATTTCAGTTCAGGTCATGATCCCAGGGTCGTGGGATCAAGTGCCATGTCAGGCCCTGTGCTGAGCATGGAGCCTGCTTGGGATTCTCTCTTTCTCTCTCTCTGCCCCCCTCCCTGATCACAATCTCTCTCTCCTTCTCTTTCTGTCTCAAATAAATAAAGTAATTAATCTAAAAAAAAAAAAAAGAAATGTAACTGATTTCAGTACATTGATTTTGTATCTGGTGACTTTACTGAATTCATTTATCAGTTATAGCAGTTTTTTAGTGGAGTTTTTCAGGTTTTCTATTTATACTTTCATGGCAACAGCAAATAGTGAAAGTTTTACTTCTTCCTTGATGATTTGAATATCTTTTATTTCTTTTTCTTTCTGATTGCTGTGGTTATGTAGTACTTCTAGTACTATGTTGAATAAAAGTGGTGAGAGTAGATATCCCTGTCTTGTTCCCAACCAGGAGGAAAAGCTTTGAGTTTTTCCCATTTAGGATAATGTTTACTGTGGGTTTTTTATATATGGCCTTTATTATGTTGAGGTATGTTACCTCTACACCTACTTTGTTGAGGGTTTTTATCATGAAAGTATGTTGTACTTTGTCAAATGCTTTTTCTGCATCTATTGAAATGATTGTGTGATTCTTATCCTTTCTCCTATTAATGTGATGTATCACTTTGATTGATTTGTGAATATTGAACCACCCTTGCAACCCAGGAATAAATCATAGTGAACTTGATCATGGTGAATGTGTTTTTAATGTGTTCTTGGATTCTGTTTGCTAAGTATTTTGTTGAGGATTTTTGCATCTATGTTCATCAAAGACATTGACCCGTCATTCTCTTTTTTTGTGGTGTCTTTACCTGGTTTTGTTATCAGGGTAATGCTGGCCTCATAGAATGAATTTGGAAATTTTCCTTCCTTTTCTATTTTTTGGAATAGTTTGAGAAGAATGTTTAAATGTTTGGCAGAATTCACCTGAGAAGCCATCTGGTCCTGGTCTTTTGTTTATTGGGAGCTTTTTGATTACTGAACCAATTTCTTTGCTGGTTATCACCCTGTTCAAATTTTCCATTTATCCATGTTTCAGTTTTGGTAATTTATATGTTTCTAGGAATGTATCCATTTCTTCTAGGTTGTCCAATATGTTGGCATATAGTTTTTTATAATAATCTCTTATAATTGTTTGTATTTTTATGGTGTTTATTGTTATTTCTTCTCTTTCATTTGTGATTTTATTTATTTGGGTCCTTTCCCTTTTCTTTTTGATAAGTCTGGCAGGGGTTTTTCAATTTTATTAATTTTTTCAAAGAACCAGCTCCTGTTTTCATTGATCTGTTCTTTGTTTGTTTGTTTTTGGTTTCTATATTGTTTATTTCTGCTCTAATCTTCATTAGTCACTTCCTTCTGCTCGCTTTATGCTTTGTTGTTCTTCTTCTAGCTTCTTTAGGAGCAAGGTTAGGTTGTTTATTTGAGATTTTTGTTGCTTTTTGAGGTAGACCTATACTGCTATATACTTCCCTCTTAGAATTGATTTTGCTGCCTCCCAAAGGTTTTGGACCATTTTGTTTTCATTTTCACTTGTTTCTATGTACTTTTTAATTTCTTCTTTTATTTCTGGGTTGACCTATTCATTGTTTAGTAGTATGTTTTTTAGCCTCCATGTATCTGTGATCTTTGCAGATTTTTTTCTTGTGGTTGACTTCTAGTTTCATAGAGTTATGGTTGGAAAAGGTGAATGGTATGACTTTGATTTTTTTGAATTTGTTAAGGCCTGTGCTGTGACCTAATATGTGATCTATTCTGAAGAATGTTTTCTGTGCACTTGAAAAGAATATGTATTCTGCTGATTTTAGATGGAATATTCTAAATATATCTGTTAGGTCCATCTGGTCTAGTGTGTCATTAAAAGCCATTGTTTCGCTGTTGATTTTCTGTTTAGATGATCTGTACGTTGATGTAACTGGGGTGTTAAAGTCCCCCACTAATTTATATTATAATCCATTGGTTCCTTTATGTTTGCTACTGACTGTTTTATGTATTTGGGTGCTTTCATATTGGGTGCATAAATATTTACAATTGTTGTATCTTTTTGTTGGATAGTCCCCTCTATTATTATATAGTCTCTTGTTACCATCTTTGTTTTATTTATTTATTTTTATTTATTTTTTTTTTATTTTTTTTTTTCAACGTTTATTTATTTTTTGGGACAGAGAGAGACAGAGCATGAATGGGGGAGGGGCAGAGAGAGAGGGAGACACAGAATCGGAAACATGCTCCAGGCTCTGAGCCATCAGCCCAGAGCCTGACGCGGGGCTCGAACTCACGGACCGTGAGATCGTGACCTGGCTGAAGTCGGACACTTAACCGACTGCGCCACCCAGGCGCCCCTATTTTTATTTTTTTTTTAATGTTTATTTATTTTTGAGAGAAAGACAGAGTGAGAACGGGGAAGGAGCAGAGACAGTGGGAGACACACAATCCGAAGCAGGCTCCAGGCTCTGAGCTGTCAGCACAGAACTCCACGTGGGGCTCGAACCCACAAACCATAAGATCATGACCTGAGTCCAAAGCTGGATGCTCAACCAACTGAGCAAACCAGGTGCCCCACCATCTTTGTTTTAAATTCTAGTTTGTCTGATATAAGTATTGCTACTTCAGCTTTGTTTTGACATCCATTAGCATGATAAATGGTTCTCCATCCCCTCGCTTTCAATCTGTCTTTAGGTCTAAAATAGGTCTCTTGTAGGCAGCATACAGATGGGTCTTTTTAAAATCCCTTCAGATACCCTATGTCTTTTGATTGGAGCATTTAGTCCATTTCCATTCAAAGTAATTATTGCCATTTCATTACTTTTTTTGCGGTTTTTTTTTTCCTGTAGGATTTCTCTGTTCCATTCTTATCTTTCTCTCTTTCATGGTTTGCTGATTTTCTTTAAAGATACATTTGTATTTCTTTCTCTTTATCCTTTGCATATATATTAGTGGCTTTTGATTTGTGGTTACCATTAGGTTTGTATATAACATCTGCAAATAACAGTCTATATTCAGTTAATGGTTGTTTAAGTTTGAGCCCATTCTTTACTACTCCCTCCCCTTGGTTTAGCTATATGGTGTCATATTTTATATCCTTTTATTTTGTGAGTTCCTTGACTGGTTTTCTTATAGAAATGTTCATTTTTATTGCTTTTGTGTTTCCTACCTTCATATTGTAACTTCTGGTCTTTTTTTTTTTTTTTTTTTTTTTTTCATTCACAGAGTACCCTTTAATATTTCTTGTAGGACTGGTTTCAGGGTGATGAACCCCTTAGTTTTTGTTTGTCTGTGAAATTCCTTATTTCTCTTTCTATTCTGAATGACGGCCTTGCTGGATAGAGTATTGTTGGCTGCAGATTTTTCCATTCAGTATTTTGAATAGTTCATGTCATTCCCTTCTGGCTTGGAGAGTTTTTGCTGAAAAATCTGCTGATAGCTTTATGGGTTTTCCCTTATGAGTAACTGTCTTCTTTTGTCTTGCTGCTTTTAAGATATTTTTTCTTATTACTGTATTTTGTCAGTTTAATTATAGTATATCTTGATGTGGATCTGTTGTTGTTGATTTTGCTCATCATTCTCTGTACCTCTTGGATCTGGATATCTATTTCCTTTCCCAGATTAGGGAAGTTTTCAGCTATTATTTCTTCAAATAAATTTTCTACCCCCTTTTCTCTCTTCCTCTGGGACTCCTATAATATGAATGTTATTATGTTTGATGGAGTCACTGAGATCCCTAAGTCTATTCTCATTTTGCATAATTCTTTCTCTATTTGTTTCAGTTTCATTGCTTTCCATTACTTTGTCTTCTAGGCCATTAATTTGTTCCTCTGCTTCTTCCAGCCTGCCATTCATTGCATTAAGTCTGTTTCTAATCTAGTTTATTGCACTCTTTATCTCTGATTCTTTTTTAACTCTTTTATCTCTGTGGTAGGGGTCTCACTGATATCTTCTATTCTTTTCTTGAACCCAGTGAGTATCCTTATGATAGTTGCTTTAAATTCTCCACCAGATGTGTTATTTATATCTGTTTTGCTTAGATCTCTGGCTGTGGCCTTATCGTGTTCTTTGATTTGGAATATATTCTTCGTTCTTCTCATTTTGTCTAAGTCTCTGCCTGCTTCTCTGTGTTAGAAAAGCCAGTTATGTCTCCTGCTCCTGAAAGTAATGGCCTTATAAAAGAGAGGTCAGGTAGTTCCCAGGGCCTGGTGCACAGGGCGTGTCTCCAGTGTGTGCTGCATGCACTCTGCTGTTGTATTCTGGCTCTTCTATTCTTCAGGCTAGTCGTGTGTAGAGGTTCTCCTTGCCTTCTGTGGGCAGTGTTTAGTCCCTGGCCCATATGTGGCAAGTTTTAACTAGGTGTGGTGTTCTCTGGTCTCCTTGTGAAATGAGACCTGTCTGTCACCACCTCCACTGGAACCAAGGCCATGCAAAACTCTTTGGTCACTTCCCCAGTCAAATGGGGAACCACAGATGTAACCAAGGGCTAGAGACTCGGGTTCCAGGTAGAACCATCTGCCAGGTAGAACCATTTGTGAGCCTAACACAAAAATAGTGGAACTTATAATGGATAGGAACTTGCCCATCACCCTCAGAAATGATGAGAAAGAGAGCTCAAAGGGTTTGTGTTTCTCATTGTCTCTGAAGCCATCAGAAGTTTCCCTCAGATCCCACCATTGCCACCAATATTGTTTAAAAAAAAAACCAAACAAACAGATAAACAAACAAAACTCATCTGAGTAAGTTTTAAAGACTTTATTGGCTTTATTCAGTGATTCATGAGTCAAGCAGCATCATGTCTAGGGGACACAAAGGAGCTCCAAGGAGTTGTACCAAATGAAAGACTTTTTAGGGAGAAGGAGGGAAGGACAAGAAAGTTAGTAGACATGAATGGATTGTTTCTGACAAGGTCACCTGCCTTTAGAAGATAGCAGGGGTCTATCAGGAAGATTACCACACTAGTGCTGACCAGGTAATTCCAGATTGACTGGTTTAAGATTCCACTCCTGGGACAGGTTGAAACTATAATTAAGGTAATTATTAAGTCTTGGTTTGGTGATGTGAGAATTAGCACAAGTGACTCCATTTGGGGCTTATTGTCTCTTTTTTTAACGATGTGTACCACAAACCTGACTTTTTAAAAAATGCATTTTAAAGTTTCAAAATAAATAAAAACCTGAGTGAAACAAAGCAAGATTTTTTTCACCTTGAAAACATACCAATAAGAGCATTTCAAGCTGCTTGATTATTACAAAATCTTCTATTCTGCTTATTGTGGGAGA